>NC_059142.1:31472500-36272500 GCF_020740605.2 Lemur catta
AGAGCATGTGCCAAGGGTTAGGGAACACGTGCCTGAGCGAGTGTAATTGAGTGGGACATACAGGGTTACACAGTCTGCTTTTCTTTCTTCATGGACAAATACCACTAGTGCAATTTTCCAAATGCCAGTTGTGTTCCTTGATGGCTTTAATATACTGTTTTATTCTACTATTGTGTTTTTATTTTCTTACAATCTTTTAAAATTTAATGTATTCTCTTATCTCTTGGATGGTACATTCCATATAGATTTATCTTCATATTTGATGAGTAATAAATCTTCTTAATGAAATCACTTTGTTTAAGAAAAAAATATTTTAATATGAAAATCCTATTAAGGAATATTCTCTACCTCTGGTTCTTAAGAGTGAGGGATTTTCTTTTTTCTACAGTAATTTTTCTCATAAGCCTAATGCTGAATGTTTGCTTACTCATCATCAGATAAGAAGTGATCTTTTCAGACTTCATGGTCAACATTTGAAAGAATTCACGGATTAATGTTTAACTTCCTAAGTAATTGAGGGAAAGCAAATTAAAACCACAGCAAAGTGTCATTACACATCCATCAAACTGACAAAAATTCAAAAGCCTCATAATGACAAGTGTGGATGAGGATATGGAAGAATGGGAACCCTATTCCTTCTGGTGGTAATATAAATTGGTACAATTGATTTTTAAAATAGATATTTTCTGATAATGTTGAATACAAGATCAAATACCCAGGAATTATACTTTAAGATATAGAGAAATTTATATACCTGGGCAGAAGGATATGAGCAAAATAATGTTTGCAGTCACACTCTTTATAATAACCCCAAATTTGAAACAACTCCCTTATCCTTTAAGAGGGGAATACATAAATATATCAAAGTGTGTTCATACAATAAGATATTTTACATCAATGAAATAAACTATACTTAACAACATAGATGAATCACACAAGTAGTATTGAAAGAAAGAAGCAAGGAAAAAAAGCATGCACACACTATGATTCTATTAACATAAAGCTTAAAAATGGCAAACCAACTGACTTTTTCAGTGATACATACCTTGGTGATAAACCTCTGAAGAAAGTAAGGAAATGATCCACCATTGTCTGGATAATGGTCACTTCTGTAGGGCTGGGGAGTGGGAAGTTTGGAGACCCCAGGAATATGAGGAATGTTCTCTTAATCTCAGTAATGGGAACACTATCATTTATAATTATTCATTAAATTGACATTTATATTTTATGTACTTTTCTATCCATATGGTATTTTCAAAAATAAAAGGAGTACATAAATTTCTTTGGCCCCATTCATTGTCAACTTAGGAGACTTGAAAGGATAGACGAATCAAAAGAGAAAAAGCAATCAGCAAAGCAATAGATTGCAATTGTTTGTTGACACATTTAGCTCTGCCACTGAACCTCACCAGACACTGACCTGGAGATTAGTCCAATTTATCTGTTCAACTCCAGTGCCTAGCCTGGACCTTGTAATGACCAACACTCAAAAATATGTGTTAAAAGTACAGGTGAATGAATAAATGAGTTATGAAGAATTCTCTACAGTCAGCTACTACGATCCTTAGAAAATTGTGTGTGGTGGCGGGGTATGGTGAGGAACAGGCTTGTTATCTCTGTGATGGACCAACAAGATTTAGTTTAGTGAGCAATAGTAGCCAACAAAGTAAGAGACTGCAAAAGTGTCAGGAAGCCCTATATAACATACAACGGCAGTGCTTACATGCATCAATCAACAAGTTCTCTTGTACATATATTGAGACAGGATGGATGGAAATACTGAAGTTAGGTAAACGAACACACTCAGAGACAAGCCAAAAATGGAAGCATAAAGTTATTTTTGGACTAAGCAAATTTGGGGGGTCATCTGCAGAAGTGGGGAGTGAGAATGGGAAAAGCAATAGGGAACTTAAGCTCAGCTGAGGCAAATTCAGAATCTTTTTCTTCTAAGAACTTACATATCCCAAGTAGATGTCTTTGGACCCATGCAGAGGAATGTTTAAAATAATAATATATCAATTCTAATTTCCTGCTTTGGATGGCTATGTCAGGGTCATGTTAGAGAATGTTTTCACTTATAAGAAATATACACTATAGTACTAGGGACTGATAGACAGGGTGTCAGGTCAGGAATGCACTGCTGTTGAAACCCAAGTTCAGGTAAGTTAATTGTATAACTAGTGGTTGAGCTGGAATTTGTACCTATAACTGATACTCTTTCCATTAGGTCTTTCCCTTGCTTCTCTAACTATTCAATAACTGGGTACACTGTAGCCAATCTGCATCTCAGTTTCTGCAATTGGGTATATTAACCATAGACAAAAATGCTGAAGATAAAATGCGAGATTACTGTTGAATATTTACAAAATGGGGCTCCTCATTGGGCATAGCAAGGCTCAGCTCCAATGCGACCACCTCAGAGAGCACTCCCCTGGTGTCTGTTTCTCTCTGCTGGATGTAAGCTCCATGGTAACTGACACCCTGTCAGTTTAATTATATCTTCTTTGGGCAGCACAGTGACCCGTGCAGGGGAGGTTCTCAATCAAACTTTGATGAATTAAAAAGAGAGTACAGTTTGCTTCCAGTGCTACTCCATAATTCTCTAGGCATTCCCATTTTGAAGTTCAATCAAATATCCAGTATCAAATGATCATCTACCATCAGTCTTCCTGGAGTGACTTGAGCTTTTGTGCACCTTCCCAGTCAGAAACTCCCAATAAACCAGCCATTGACCCTGTCATTTCAGAGCCTCGAACCAGTGAAATTGTCTTGCCCTGGCTTTCCCTCAAACTGGTACAAAAATAAAGCTAAATATGTTATCGCATGCATTTTTAGTAATAGCCTCAACTTTCTTTGGTCCTGGCTGACCTACATTATGCTTCAACACGGAGATGGGAAGTGTAGAGGTGAAAGTCAGACAGACAGGGGAGCCTGGCTATTAACTTTTCTTCTTTGCAAGGTTAACAGTGTTCTCGTTTGCAGACTGAAGAAAAAGAGACAGAATTTTGTCTCTCATTTAGCTGGGTTCACAGAGAAGACACTGTATTACTGTATTTCATGAGAGCATGGTTGTCCCCATGGCAACGGAACTCTATCTAGGATGGTGATTTCACTATTGCATCAAAAAGACACATACGGTTTTTGTTTGTTTTTTGTGGAATATTCACGTCCTTTTTCTAATATTCCATAATGGCATCAAATAAAAGGAAAAATGCAGAAGTTAGTGGTGAGGTAACAGACCTTTTAAACTCAATGTTCTCTCTTGCTAGTCAGACCCAGGGAGAAAGTCCCTCTCTTTTAAGGTTTAATTTTGGAGCTTTCCTTTTCTCACATTCTAATGTGGTAAATGGCTGCCTTCTATTTCTATCAGACTGACACAATCAGTCAGCCTTCAGATCCCAAACATGTTTGCAAACCATCTGTTACATTTACTAACACAGTGAAACAAAAGATCTGGCACTTGACAGTGTTTCAGATATTAACTCTGAAGCCTCATGAATTTGCTCAAATATTCTGGTATGGTGTGCTCAACTACTTATATTCCAGAAACTTGCACAGGACCCCTACCCAAAGCTTGTTATTACTTTCCTAAATGCTATCATTAGAATGCAGAAGGCAATCCGCAACCAACCCATCACCTTTAACACAGAATGCTGTATTACTCTTGAAAAAGGAAAGTGGGTTTGTAAATGTTTTATTATATTCTTCTTGAACATAAACATGCAATTATTCAAATCCACCCACTATACTTGTACCCTTGAACTGTGTTATTTGCCAGAGATCCATAAAGTGATGTCAGATGAATAGAATTAGGGGATTAGAGGGTAAACAGCATTTAGCAGTAATTTGGGGGTAGATGATACTTTGTGCTCTCTAGAGTATGGCAGAAAATATTGTACTGGTTGAAAAGAGATGAGCTATTGGGAAAGCTTTTCATCATTTTATGATTGCTTCTTTGCCAGAGAGTCCAATGGAGTAAGGCATGAGACAAATGTAAGTATTGTTAGCATGGTACAGCCTTGAGTTATGATGGTACCAAACTTATATATTTGTGTAGTGCTCTACTGTTTACAAAGTATTCCATTCACAATATCCTACTTATTCCTTTCAGTGACCCCGTGAGAGGAAAGAGAAATTACTCTCTCCTTTCTACAGATGAGGAGCTAGACTCAGACAAGTGATAGGTTTCACTTGAAATCCCAAAGTTGATAAGAGGTGGCCAACCATCCTGGTTTTCCTGGAACTGACAGAGATTCCTGAGACATGGGTAACCCTGTTTTAAAACTAGGACTGAGGGGTTTCCTGGGACATGAGACTTGCATTGTTAAAACCAGGAAAGTTCTGGAAAAAACAGGACAAATTGGTCAACCTGGCTGGAGAACCACACACCAAAGAATTCTGACTAATCCCCTTGCCTTTCTACAATACTTCAAAGTTAATTTTCACTGATCAGTTTCAATGATTCGGTTTACTCAATATACCTTTGTTAGCTTAGGCTGGGAAACTAAGGCTTATAGGTTGAAATATATTACTCTGGGTTTTACAGGTTTACTTGTTTTTTTAAACTGTGTGCAACAAAACAGCAATCATCCTCAGTCTTTCAAATTGCATTCTTCCTTCACACGAAACCTCTGGAGATATGCCAAGAGGAACATTGTACCTCAGAATCTGCAGCAAAATTCTGCAATTAATCAGAGAAAACAAGTGATTTGTAATGTGCAGCTTTTGTTTGGAAACAAACCACATTAACTACATGTTGCTAGGTCTCAATGTAATATTTGTACTGCTGCAAGCCCATCATGTATGTTGATAGTTCACACTATGAACTAGAAATTAATTCTAGTAGCAGCCCTAATGTCCAGATTCTCATTTTTCACTGTCATGCATACTTTTGGTGTCAAAAGTTTTGCATTCAAACCCATACGATCCATCCAAATGCTGTGCTAACAGAAGGTGACATAAGGGGAAATATTAAAAATACTGATATTTGGTTTCACATATAAGTGTTAGGCTCAAAAAATTACATATTACAAGACTTTGGACCCTCCTAATGCTGCCAGAAGGCACCTTCTGATGAGAAACAACAGAAAGGGAAAGGAATAAGCCTTGCCAAACCCAGTTAATTAGCAGCCTTAGGTTTCTCTGATTTTGTCAGTGATATCCGCAATTTTTAACACATTCTGTTAGGAAGTTATTTCTAAATAGTAAATGGGTGATTTTTAAAATCTTAAACAAATAATCCAACTAATAAACACTGAATATATAGAAGCACTGAGATAAGAATGAGAAAAGTGATGTCTCCTCAATAAAGAAAAAGTTTTATTCCATTCTGTTTTTTAAAAGCCCACATGTGAATCTAGCAAAACATTTACAAAAATTGTATGCTGAATTCTAAATAATGCTGATGAGAGAAATCAAAGGTCTAAATAAGTGAAAAGAAAAACTGTGTTTGTGGAATAGAAGACTCAAATAATAAGTTATCAATTCTTTCCAAATTGATATACATGTTTACAGGAATTTCTATCAAAATATCAGTAAGATTTTTGTAGATGCAGACAAGATTATTCTAAATTTATATGAAAATGCAAAGCAACTAGAATAGTTAAAATAATTTTGAGAAATAAGAATGAAGTGAGAGGTGCTTCTCTCCTGATTTCAAGACTTATTGTGTAGCTACAGCAATCAAGAATAGTACTAAACAGACAGACAGACAGATTGATCAATGGAATAGAATAGGGAATGTAGAAATAGACTCACACAAATATATCCAATTGATTTTTGACAAAGGGGCAAAAGCAACCCAATGAAAGAAAGATAGCTTTTTTATCAAATGGTACTAGAGCAACTGAACATCCATAGGCAAAATAAAACACAATGAAACAAAACAAGAAACCTTAACTTAAACATGATGACAATAAACATTTGCTCTGAGAATGACCCTGTTAAGAAGACAAAAGACAAAGTACGGACTAGGAGAAAATATCTGCAAATCACATATCCAAGAAAGGAAAAACTCTCAAAACTCAACAGGAAAAAAATCAATCAATGCAATTACAACATGGGCAAAAAGATTTAAGGAGGTATTTCAACAAAGAAGATATACAGATATCAATACAGTACATGAAAATATTTTTAACATCATTAGTCAATAGAGCAATGCAAATTAACACCACAACAAGATGTTACTATGCTCCCTATCAGAATGGCTAAAATAAAGACTAGTGACAACACCAAATGCTGTCAAAGATGAAGAGAAACAGAATCTCTCATACTTTGATATAGGGAATGTAAAATAATGTAGTCATTCTGGAAAACAGTTTCCTAGCAAGCTAAATATGAAACTACCATATGGCCCAGCAATTGCACTTCTTGGCATTTATCCTAGAGAATTAAAAACTTATATTCACACAAAAACCTGTACACAAATGTTTACATCAGTTATATTTGTCATAGCAAGATATGGAAACAACTCAGACATTCTTCAACAGGTGAATGGTTAAACAGGTTGTGGTACCACTATCCCATGGAATATTACTCAGCAATAAAACACAAACAATCAATATAAACAGTGACTTAGATAATTCTCTAGAGAATCATGCTGTATGGGAAACTTCAATACAGAAAGGTTATGTAACACTTGATTCCATTTATATAGCATCCTAAAATGACAAAATTGTAGAAATAGAGAACAGATTAGTATTTTCTATGGGTTAATTAGGGGTTGGGAGCAAGAGGGAAGTAGGTGTGGTTATAAAAGGAAAACATGATTAATCCTTATGGTGATGGAAATGTTCTGTATCTTGACTATATCAATGTCAATATCCTGTTTGTTATATTGTACTATGGTTTTGCAAGATATTACTCTTGGGAGAAACTGGGTAAAGCGTATATAGAATTTATCTGCATTATTTTTTATAACTATATGTGAATCTATGATTGTCTCAAAATAAAAAATGTAATTGCAAAGTAAAACATAGAAGTCCATTCATAATCTTATTACATGTTCCATAGGATAACAAGTGCAATTGATGCCTCAGGTGATTTTAGTCACCCAGAACATCTCAGGTAGTTGCTTGATCTTCTATCTGGGATTCTGCTTACTTACAGATGACCATGAGAGAAGAGGGTCAGAGCTGACTAGGAAGCTGTGATATTTAATGTTATGTGTCAACTTGGCTAGGCTGTGGTGCCCAGGAGTTTGGTTAAACACCGGCCTAGATGTTGCTGTGAGGTATTTTTCAGACATAGTTAACAGTTATATTTGTAGATTTTGAGAAAAGCAGATTATCTTCCATGATATGAGTGGACCTCATCCAATCAGTTGAAAGTCTTAAGAGAAAAGACTGAGGTCCCCTAAAGAAGGAATTTTGCTTCACATTGGCTTTTGCCTTTGGAATCAACACTAAAACATTAATTTTTTTCCCGTGTCTCCAGTCTGCTGGCCTACCCTGCAGAGTTTGGATTTGCCAGCCCTCACAATCACATGAACCAATTCCTTGAAATAAATCAATCTCTCTCTCTCCAACTCTCTCTCTCTCCCTCTCTCTCCATATATATATATTCTTTTCTGATTGGTTCTGTTTCTCTGGAGAACTTTGACTAATACAGGACTCTAAGAAAAAACTTTTGTAGAATTAAATACCTTGAATCCCCTCAAATAACCATGTGGCCACATCGTTTGCTGTTCTTCTGAGGCTACTCTTTCACCTAGAGCAAGTTCTCACTGGTAAGCAACTTCATTCATTTGGGTCAGGAAACGGTCCTCTCTGAGGAATTTGATCATCCACAGCCAAGTCTTCCATGATGGAGATATAGAGAAGGACAATTATTCTCAAGACTTACCGATCTTTTTGTCAGCTATGTCTAACAGCTTTCTGAATGCGGTGCTTTAGGAGGGAGTAGTAAATCCTCCCTCCAAAAAGTCAAAGTTGCACAAATGATTACTTTGATAGGATGCATGTCAGAGAGAAAGAATGGAGAAAAACTGCTGCAAACCAACAGAGGAAACCCACCATGCATGTGTTCCTTTGAAGACATATTCACATGTATATTCTTATTAGCTTGTGTTCTTACGTGCATACACATACACATTTGTAAAGACCCCGGGGGAGAAGCTATACAGTTACTATAGCTTTAAAGAAGAACTGTTGCTAAAGTGAAGGACACTTTCTTCCTGAAAGTAAGAAAAACACATAGGACTATATAGAAATTAAAAACCAAGAGCTTCAATAAGTATATATCATTTAAATGCTGAGGATCTCTCTTCTCTAGTAGGTGGCAGTAAAGGTTATGTTTTTATCTATATAAACAAAATGTTGCTAAGAAACATCTTGTTTCCAGAACATCCTGCCAGTTGATTCTGAAAGAAGAAAGTCAGGCAGCTCTGGAAGAGTGGGCAAGAGAACAAAAACAATAGGAATTTTATCCATGAAATAATGAGAATTTTATAAATATATGTTGCAGAACTTATGCATCTATATGAATACTGTCCTACAAGTTGGCTGCTTTGTGTGTATCTGTGAGGGGTGGAGGAATAAATTGTTATACAAAATATGCTTTTACTTCTCTTTAGGAATTACAGCTGGAGGCAGTTTGCACACAACAGAAGGATGGTGGTCATATTATTTATTCCATAGCATACTACAAAGAACACAGGCTTTGTGAATTATTTAACCTCCATGGGTCTTTTTTTCTTCATCTGTAAAATGGGTCTAATACCTAACTTCAAGATGTTATTGTGACAGTCATGGATAATAATAGTAGCTACCATTTTTCAGGGCTTAAATCAGGCATTACTCTCAGTACCTTATACATAGCTTGTTGAATCTCACAATGACACTGTGAAGCAGGCACTATCAATATTCTCAATTTAACAACCTAGGAAACTGAGGCTTTGAGAGGGAAAGTAAGTTATTCAAGGTCACAGTTTAGTAACTGGCAGAGCCAAGAGTTGATTCCAGATATCTCTGACTCCTAAGTCCATGTCCTTGGCCACTTTATCAAAAGATCTCTCAATAATTAAACTGACCCAAAAAGGTGTCTGTTATACTGCATGCATTATAGCAGAAATTCAAAGTTAATACAACAGATAGTAGATATTCAAAGTTAATATATACCATACTCTCATCTCTACTCTTTTTTTATAAGCCCACGGATGGTTAATTTGATTTAGACTTATTCTTTTCAAGATAGAGAATGACTGGAAGCAATGATCAACTTTAGGTAAATTTCTAGATGATTGCTCTGAAAACATGATACTCAGGCAATTAAGGCAATCCAAATAGCACACAAGTAAACACATGCAAGCAAGTCCACTTGGCTTTCTACCTACTTGCCTTTGTAAACAAAGATGGAAAGGCCCTTTCCTTTCAGCTGCTCTCATATGACTTTGTCAAGCATAATAGGTCTTTACTCTCAGGGGGTCAGTCTATCCACTGGAGCATGTAATTGGTTCCCTTTATGCATTGAACTGGTCCCTCACGTTATGCATGTGTCAACTTGGTTAGCTGGAGATGACTGCTGTGTCTCTCTGAGTAAAGAGAAAGAAGATCCTGAAGTCACATCTTTCAGAAACTTAAGGCACCTCTTCATCTGTGATAGGAGACAGTGGTGAGAGGTGTTTATATTTTAGAATCTGAATTGATTTCATTATTATTCAAAGTCATTGCAAGAATAAATTTTGGGATAGTTAAGGTGACTTGCATAGGAAATAAGGATTACTTCCTAGGGGAATTGATGCTTCATCACTTGGAAAAGACATCAGCCTAGAGCAAGATCCTATTCATCTTACATGAAGGGCTGACAGTCAACAGATAACTTGGATATGGTTGTACGTGTTGTTTATGGCCAATAGCCTCCTGATTGGTCAGTAATTGAGCCTTATCAGTTGTTGCATGTTTTAAATATGAATGTAGACTGATGGTGCTTCTGTAGTCTAAAGTAGAATTAAACCCAGATGAGAGTGGATTACTCACTATGAGGAGATTGTTAAAGCGTAGAATATAAGGACTTACAAGAGAATGACAATTCCATCAGATCTGTTATTGTACATCTATTCTGCTAAAGGAGACATAGTGTCTACTTACATCAGGAAAACAACTACTAAAGTTTACTTCTTCTCACCTACAGCTCAGAGAAAAAGCTGTTGCTACTTTTGATCAAGTGAAAGCAAAAGACACCAGTTCAGGAAACAGTGGCACTAGCACAGCTGACAACCAGCAGAGTGTGAGCCCTAGCAGGGAAGGAAGGGAGGCAGCACACATTGTATGGAACACTAGGAAAGCAGAAGAATCATGTCATTGTGATACATGCAAACAGTGATCCCTGTCATTTTTCTCCAACCAAAACCATAAAGTGACAGGAAAGAGTTTTAGTTCTAGGTCACTTAGGGACTTTAGAATGTATATGCTCCCATAGCTAATATTTAAAACTTTTTCATTACTTTAAATTTTAAACAAATATGCTTTAAATTGGGGATGCTGAGTCAGTGTCCTGGGTTGTTCACTAGGGTTATTTTCTAGAGTATCTGGCTAAGTGTTCAAACCCAATAAAATGTGTGATCTCAAAAAGTAACCCGGGCGATGGTTATCTGTTACTCACAATGCATGGATATGTGTTTTACCAGAATCTTACAGCCAGCCCAACCCACTTAAAAGCCATAAGTTATGTTGTCAGAATAAACTAATATTGTTATATCAGCCTTCATCTCAGCATCATCCAGGGCTTTACTTGATCCCTCTCATGAATCTGTCCTCCTTCTTTTCTAGTTTTTCCCTTTTTAAATCCCACTGCTATATTTGTGTTTATCTGTTGATCATTGTCCCCTTTTGTCACCATAATAGAAACCTAAGAGCTCATTGGGAGTAACATTAAATCATTTATTATATATGGAGACCTCCTACATACTGCAAATTGTGCTAAATGTGGTGGAACTGAGAAAATGATCTTTAATAGTAGTGTCTAGCAGAGGTGGCCTAGAGGAATGGAGGAGTATAAGCTTTGGAGTCAGGTAGACCTGGCTCTGTCAGATAGACGTCATGTTGTTATGTTTGTAAAATTGTAAAGAAAATTATAAGGTTGTTGTGAAGATGAAATAAGACCACACAGGCATAGCAGCCTCAGGGAACAGTGTCTGGCACCTGTAGGGGGTCAAAAAATGAGATCTACTTAAACATGATCCAGTGTTGCTTATTGAAAAATCATGGAACATTTCTTCAATTTTAGTTCTTCAGAGAGTACCACTGAAACTTTAGCGTGCCACTTTATGTCCCTGAGGATCAAATTTTTCGTCTGTAAAAATGTAGTTCAATTAGCTAGTTCCAGAGTATATGATTCTAATGCCTATAATTATGAACTATTTCCCTCTGGGCAACATACAATCAATGTCAGAAGGGGCTTGGCACAAAAGAGAATTCTGAGATGATTGACAGAATCTAGAAATGGGATCCAGAAGTGTTTGTTTTTGAGGTATTTTGAAGCCCAATAATATAAATCATTGGCACAAATGTGCTGTGATTGAAAAGCTGAACCAAGACAATGATGAATAACAGGGTGGCATGCAAGATCAATCTTTTACTACTTTCCTAACTCTCTGCTTTCTACTTGTAATATTTTGATTTGGGTGTTATTATTTTTAGGTATGATCCTAAACAAACTCCTTAACAAGGTGTCATCACAGCAAAAGCAAACAACATCAAAACTTCCACAAACAAACTATAGAGAAAAAAATAAGTTCTTAGGAGACTCCCATTGCTAACTGCTACCCCACAAGAGAAAGGGCATGGTATTCATTCATTCAAAAAGTATATATTGATTAATTATTATGTGCTGGGTACTGTTCCAGGTACTAAGGATGTTGGAATAAAATTGATATCCATTGCTCCTGATACATGGACCTTGATTCAGTATGGGTGAGAGAGGAGCCTATAAACGACTACAATACAATGTAATTAATAAATGCTGTGAAAAGAGAAATCAAGGATGGCCTAAGAGCATGGAAGAAAAAATATGTCCAGGTCAGTAGCTCTCAATCAGAGATGATTTTGCCTCCCCAGGGACATTTGCTAATACATGGAGACATATCAGGTTGCCACAACTGGGCAACAGGGGTGCTACTGGCATCTAGTGGGTACAACCTACAGGACAGGCCTTCATTTCAAAGAATTGTCCATTCCAAAATGTTAATAATTCCAGAGTGGAAAAACCCTGACCTAGATATAAGGGCTTGAGGAAGACTCCTAGAGGAAGTGATGTTTGCTCTGAGAGTTGAAGGATGAGCAGGTGTTAACAGTCTATTAAAGTTAGTAATAAGGAGCTTGTTAGTGACCTTGGTAGGGCACAGAGGAAATGGTTTGAAGAGTGAGTGGGAAATGAGAACATGAAGAGCCAGAAACAATCCTTTTTAAAAAATTTGGCCAGGAAGGAAATAGCTAGTGCAAAAGCTGGAGTAGGGTGGGATGATACTAATGTATCACTCTATTTTGTTTGGTTTGGTTTTAGAGATGAACAGGATTTGAACATACATCATGCTGATGGGAAAGAACAAGTGGAGGAGGAGATTAAAAATACAAGGGGGGGGGGATTTAACAGAGTGAGGCCCTCATATACTGTATGATTCCATTTATATGAAATGTCCAAAACAGGTAACTCTATAGAGGTGGAAAGCAGATTAGTGGTTACCCAGGGCTAGGATGGGGGAAGAGAGATGGGGTAATGAGGAGTGACTGCTAATAGGTATGATTTTTGGGAGTTGGGGAATAAAAATTTTCTAAAATTCATTGTGGTGATTATTGTACAACTGTGTGAATATACCAAAACCCCTCACATTATAGGCTTTAAATAGGTTTATTGTATGGTATGTGGATTATATTTTAATAAGGTACTATTAAAATATAGGGTGAGAAAGAGGGGGTTGAGAGAATATGATTAATCACAGAGGAGGAGTGATGATGTTTAGCAAGTGGAGAGACAGTTTTTAGGTGACAGTAAAAGAAGGGAGTGCCTGATGGGTCCAGGTGAAGATTGAGACTTAAGGTGGCAGGAAATTGAGGAAGTTTGATGCCTTTCTTTGGTTTGTGAAGTGAATATATGGAATAGATGATTAACTGAGAGTGGGTAAGGAGGTGGAAAGATAGAAGATTTGAGAAGAGTGCATGGATTTAGAAATAGTTGGTGCTACAAAGAGTAGCAAATGATGAATAAGCAATCAAAGGTCTTACCTGGAAGCATTGAGAGACTAATTGAATTTAGAGACCATGACTTTATAGTGGGCTTAACCTGGCAGGCTATGCTACTTCCACCAGCAGAACATGCAGACCTCGTGTTTAAAGAACAGGCAGTAGCTGTGAATGACTCAGACTCAAGGCCTTCTCAGGCCAGTGGCAAACAAGAACAGTGGGAGGAAAATAATGGCAAGAGGGAGGTTGAGGTGGTAATCCACAAATATAAACTGTACAGGGAAGACAGTGTGATGTGAGAGTGCTGAAATTTGTGGAGTAGGCCAACATCTTATGGCATATCGTATATCTACTATAGCACCTATAATCAAGATAGTTCATATTTATATTATGCATTATAATTACAGAACATGTTTGCATACTTTATTTTGTCTTACCTAATATAATGTCTTAGTCTGTTTGGGCTGCTATAACAAAATAAACTGTGGGGATTATAAATAACAGAAATTTATTTCTCACTGTTCTTTCTAGAGGCTGGGAAGTTCAAGATCAAGGTGCTGGCGGATTTGGTGTTGGGTGAGGGCTTGTTTCCTGGTTCATAGATGATGACTTCTCACTGCATCCTCATATGGTGGAAGTGGCAAGGCAGATTTTTGGGGCCTCTTTTATAATGACAATAATCTCATTTATGAGTGCTCTGCCCTCATGATCTAATCATCCTCCAATGGCCCCACCTCCTAATAACACATTGATAATCAGATTTCAACATATTAATTTTGGGTGGGCACAAACATTTGGGCCATAGCAGTGATGTCTGTTATGTTTTATGCATGTCTTTGTTTATGCATATAATTATCATAAAATACAGAAAAGGGCTCTGTCTTTTTACCCTTATGTATCAACTCTCAACACATACCCACACAGTCTTATTCATAATAGGCATTTAATAAATAAAACACAACAGTGTTGGTGAGTAGAGATGACTTAAATAAGCTCAAAATTTGGTATCAAATTATCTACACGTAACTAGTAGTTATATCTCTTCAAGTTGTATGGATTAGGGCAAGTTATTTAATCACTCGATCTTGATTTCTTACTCTTTAAAACAAGTTTGTTACCTATTCTGACTTCTGTTTATTCATGGGTGCTTTCTAGAAGGATTGCTATTCAGAAGACTAGGATATTCTTCTGTCATTCTCTCTAGCTGCTGCCCTACCACGTGGTCCAGTCCCTCTGCTTCAGGACATAGTATTTGACCCTTGTTCTTTCCCATGTTTTCTGTTGAAGCAAAAGTAATTATCCTATCACCTGTTATTTAAACTAAAGGAGATGTATTATTTTTAACTAAAAGGAATTGCTGTACGGAATTAAGATACACATCAAGTGAACAAGTTCCAGCCGAGCACTTGTTAGATCATTAGGCTCCCTGCGAAGTCTTGCTTTCTCTGTGGTAATTGATGCACAGCTGTCATTGGCCCAGGACCAGGCCTCCAGCATAGAGCCAAGAAAAGGAAATCACAAGCTGGTGCTCTGCTGGTGATATGCTAAGCTATACACCCTGATCCATACTTTTCTCAACTGTTTCTTTACCTACAGACATAGAAAGAACTCATTCAACATAAACCAAGGTCTTCACTGGTGAGTCTAAGCATGTACTATCATTGCTCTTTTAATCAAGGGAAAACAAGATAAGCGTGGTAAATTCAGCTATGGGCAGGATTTGGAAGCAAGGGAAGGAGGGAGTTAGCTTCAGCCATGAGGACACTGGTTGGGATTCCAAGCAGGCAGGCTTTGTCTCTAATAGGGAGCCAAGAGGATGTGTAGCAACCAAAGGGAGCAGAGTGAACAAGAATAAAATGTCACCATTTATTGTCTTTTATTGAGGTTGCTTTTCACTAAAAACTACAGTTATTTCCCTGGTTATAAAAGCCCACTTTTTGGGCAATAGGATAGATATGTCTTCCTAAGCATTTAAGATGACTAATGACAACCTTTTGTGTCTGCCTGTGGATGTGTGTGTGTGTGCACTAGTAAGTTGAAAGAGTCCTCATGGAATAAAGTATGTGAAAGCACTTTGTAAAAGGTAAAGCATTATAAACTTGTAAGGGATTATTATTTTTTTAATTGAATTGAATCTTCCATGCGTATACTTTATTTTCTTTATGCCATCCTCCCTGTCCCTATGCTTAGCTAATTGTCATAATCTTCTCTAATGTGTTAACTAATAATAGCTAGAGGTGTGATCTCGTCCTGGGGTGTCTGGATATATATTCTCATATTTAATTATAATAATTATTTTTTAAAAATAATGAAAGTAATATAAGTTCATTATCAAAATTGAAAAAATACATAAAATAATGAAGAAAATAAAATTATCTGTAATCCCTCTACATCAAAATAATCATTTATATGTCATCAGTTTCAGCTCTTTTACTATAGACACTAGGATATAAAACATATATACTTCACACATTGTGATAATCCTGTATATTAGTTTTGTATATTGCTTTTTCATTTAAGATTGTATGGAGATAATTTTATCCTATGATTAAATATTCTTCAAAAATAATGGCTTCATAAGAGTCTATTATATGAACATAATTTCAAAACTAATTCTCAAAAAGAGTATTTTTATTGTTCTCAATCGTCATCATTTTTAAAGCTAATTAACATATTTTATCATAAATTTTGTTTTATTTCCTTAAATTTCTACTTATCTTTTTGGGATCATGCCTCAAAAAGGTATTATAAATTGATGAGTTGTCAATATGTCTGCATATTTAGTAAAAAACTCTCGAAGGTACAAATGACTTAGTAAGGAATGTAAAATTTTAGACATTTTGTCAAAAGCAGCAGTGAGGAGCATGTGTGGTAATGAAGGTCTCCCATACTGATCAAGTCACATTCTATCCGCCAAAGAAAGCACATTATGGTTCCTTAGTATAATCCGAGTGTACCTGACTTAATTGAAAATTTTATATGTGGTCTTCAATAACCCTGTATTTACTTGTTATGGCTTCAAGCCTTCTCAACTTACTAGTTCACTTTGGATAAATTATTATGAGAACCTGGCTATACATCAACATACAAATTGCACCATCTTCTCCTTTCTAAGACATTCAGTGCTTTCACTACTGGGAGCATAAGAACTTGCATTATTTACTATTTGTAGCTTGCACTATATACTTTCAGACTTATGGCTCCTAAAGGTGATAGAATGTGTTATTTGTTTATTATAATTGCCTCTGGGTGGGTTTAGAAGCTACATATCAAGAGAATAAATACTATTTTTGAAAGTATCGCTTTGAGTATTATATCTGGATTTTGATATTATGCTGACGATTTTCAGTTGTCCAAGGTTAAAGAACTTAACCCTTCCCCCATGCACTCCTGAATCACCCATCTCTCCCACACATACATTGGTTCATACAGCATAAACCTAAGTAAATAAAGTTGTGAGAAAATGAGAATATTGGCATTCTTGACCTATTATTTAAGATGACTCTACCCAAGTTAACTGTTAGAATTGGCTGACATTTTTCCTTCTCCCAGGTTGGTTCTGCTCCTGAGCTCGGCAGGCTAATTTGGGCCCCATTTGGGCCAGCTCATTCTACTTTTATAGGTAGAGAGCAGCTTCTTTTATGTTTTCCTGGCCATTTGAATTCTACTGTTTGCTCGTCTCTCCAAATTTGATTCTGTGATCCAGGGTGTTTATGCCTGCTCTGGTTTTGATTACTCAACACCTGCTAGTCCTTGCCCTGTCCTTAGAATATGGCAGGATCACAAAGACCAGTCAAGCTGATATGTCAGGGTTTGAGTCCAGGTTAGTAACAGAAGGAATTTAGAGAAGCACTAAAGTTTCATCCATGGCATGAAAAAGAACTGGAATTGGGCCACAGTTAGACATTGAATCAAAGTGCAAGACGTGACCAATCTGAGCAAGGCTATACCTGAGAGGTTGAGTGTTCTTGGGTAAAACTGAAGTCTAAATCTGTAGGGTTGACAAAGAAGTAAATATAGTGAAACAAGGGAAAGCCCAGGGGCAGGTTTAAATCACTATTCTTGGACTATATCTTGCTGTGGTGCAACAATCTGTGAATTTTAACTTCCCTTGCTCTGTGAAAGTCCTCAGCTGGTCTTTAAGGTGCATCATTTTGAAACCAGTGTCTGTCAACCTAAGCCTTCTACCTCCAGTTTGATTTAACAGCAGGATCAAACCAGCCACATGGTTTGAGTAGAAGACAGAAGGCTATGGTGCCTTCTCTCCATCTCTCAAACTGGTCTGACTGAAGCTTGCCCAATGTTTTAGCTAAGTTTAAAAGAAAAATCTGGAGGGGATTATGGAAATACATGAGGACAATACAAATGAGAGCAAACAGAGTCTGTTTTAAGTTAAAGGGTATTCCTGGGCTGTTTGCTGCAGATGTCGTGGGTCAGAGTTCTATTGTTCTATGATCTGGCCGTTGTCTGTTTGTTTATTCAGACTCCAAAATACACATGCTTTAAACTCTTGTCTATTTGGTGGTTTCATATCTTAATATGAATCAATTTCAGTTAAACTACCTCAATGCTAGGGGCAATATCTCCCTTCAAAGAATTTATAATCTAGTGGGGGGAATAAATAAGCATGACATGGTAAGTATCACAAACAAAATATTCTAGGAATCCAAGTATGGGTTATCATACCTATTAATAGTTTTGTTGAGTGGACAAATTAAAAAGGCCTTCACGGGGAAAGTAGCATGTTGATCTGAGTCTTTAAGAATATGAGAACAGCTCTTTAAAATGGGGTGAGGAAAGAGAGCTGGAGAGAGAGCCCCAGGATTGAGAACATTTGAGTAGAGAAATGGGAGCCCAAAGAAGAATTTACTGACTTCAGTAATTTGTACTGAGCTGAGAGACTCTTTGTTTTGAATCGTGTTATTGATCCTTAACTCCTACACTGCAAGTTCTTGTTTTAGATTCCATTTCCTCTTCATGTTGTTCAGCTCTGTCCTCAGCCATTACCTGTCACTTTTTCTATGAAAGCATGCTAAATGGTAAGGCTTCAATATATCTAATATTGCTTGGGTATATTCTTACCAAACTGTTCCCAGAAAGAATCTGAAGAAAAAGTTTTTAAAGCATTCCACTAGTGTGAGTGTCTGAACCACTAAAGGTTCAGATAGTGAATATTTTTAGTTTTGCAGGTTAAGCAGTCTCTGTTGCAATTACTCAACTTTGCCATGGTACCGCAAAAGCTACAAAGAATGGATGCAGACAGATTTGACCTCACAGTGGGCTGAATTTGGCTCACAGCCTGGGCTGCAGTTTGCTGACCCCTCTATTAGTGTATGGATATTTCTGAAGAGAGATTGGCTTTGCTAAAGCAGATGTGGGAATTGAGATAATGTCACAGCATTTATGACATTCTGGAAAGATTCCAAATATAATGTACCAAATGCCTTCATCGAATCTGATCTCTATGCTTCTTTTTTATTAACAAAATATACAGTCCCTTATTAAGAGAAACAAAAGGTTAGAATAGTCTTCTCTCATGAAAGATACACCTAATACCAAGAAGACTAAGTTATAGTCCCATCATTAAAGATCTTATAGATTAATACTAGAATAAGGCTAGAACCAATATAGAAGTACAAACACAATTTATGAACATTTATGGTACGGAGAGTTTATACAAATGGACCACATCATTCTTTTCCTTCATGAGCATTTGCAATGGAATTCAAAGTCTAGGTAAAATTAATGAGTGAAAACATGAAAATGTTAAAGACTTAAACAAGAAATTTAGGATGTAGAAAATAGTGCATGGTCTGCTTTAAATTCCCCTCAGGTCTCTAAATCTATCATGTCCCAAACTTCTTCTTGATTTTTCCCTAGATCTGAGTTCTCCTTTTTTGTCAATATGCTTAATATTGCTTAGGTATATTCTTACCAACCCATTCCCAGAAAGGACCCAAAGAAAACATCTTTGCTCAAACTAGAAGCCTAATATGTTTCTTTCCTTCAACTCATCAACTTGTCTTCCCTGCATTTATCATGTGTTTTTAATCCTTCTGTCCTCCATCTGCATTTCCAGCTGATTGTTCTCAAGTACACCACTCTCATGCTGGGACTTCTGAACTCGTGTCCCAATGATTCTCATTGCCTCCATTCTTGCCCTGTTCTGATCTCTTTCTCACACAGTGGTTGGAATAATATTGTTTAAGTCGTAAAAGGGACTGTTTTAATGTTCTACTTGAAACTCTTTAGGAGCTTCCAGTTATGTCCAGGCATACAGTCAAACTCTTAATTCTGCAAATCTGCACTATGTTCCCTACGTGGGGGGTCTCCCAATGTGCTCTTCCCTCTCATTGGAGCACTTTTATTCTCACTCTTTGCACGGTTGATTCTCTTGCCTCTTTCAGGTCTCAACTTAATTTTTAACTTTTTAGGGACTCCTTGCCTGATTACCTATCACAGAATCTTGTTTTTTCGTGGATTTCATAACAGTATGTATTGCCTAACTCTTCTATTAGCCTGAGTCTCTGAAGGCAGAAATGGGCTCTTTGGTTCACTGTAGACATCCGGCACCTAATACAGTGCCTATCACTTACAGGTATTTATTCCAACAGTTATTCCATAACTACTTCTTAAGAACATCCAAGACAGTTACAAATGCAATTTGGGAGTGTGAGATATTGAGGAGTGATAGATGTAAATTTGGCAGTCACTTGCATAGAGGTGATTGATAGTTGAAGTTATGAAAGTGAATGAGATCATCAAAGGAGATAAGGAAAAGATTAAGAAAGAATTTAGGATGCTTTGGGGAGCTTTGAGCAAGTTATTTAACCACTTTTCTTTCTGTTTCTTTGTCTCTAATGTAGGTATAATATTATATCCCTTTCAGGCTTGAACTAAAGATACCTTCATAGAACCTGACATACAGTAGGGCCTCAGTAAACATCACATCCTTTTCCTTTCTCATTCTAAACAACTACACTCCCATGAAATATAAAATAAACAAAATGTAAGTTTGCATTTATGTTATTTAAGGAAAACAGAATCCCTTTCCACAAACTTTTATTTAACTAATACTACTTTATTATCTACTATGAATATCAGGTTTTATGCCAACTGATGAGAATATTTTTAAAAAGGAGTTTATGGTTTGGAGAAGCTTAAAGACTTTGGGGAGAAATAAAACAGGTGACTAAAATATAATATGATAAGTTTAAGGAAAAGAGAACAAAATGAACATGCAGAAAAGTGTTTTGCTCTTTTTAAGAACTTGGATATTCTAGTGCAATCCAGAATGGTCTTGGCAAGAACTTGACTCTCTCCCTAGGCATTTACTAGGATATGGCATGGGGGAATTTACTTAACTCCTCTGAACTTCATTTCCCCTCCTGCAGAGGGAAGATAATAAGAATCACATCTTTCAAGGTTGTTGTGTGTCAAACAGGTTAAGGCAAATGACTTGATATATTCTAAAGGGCTTTAGGTAAAGATTTACCATGGTGAGTCATAGGAAATTTTCTGAAATAAAGCAACCACAATTGATAAAGGACTTATCAAATAGTGTCAGCTCAACAGAGAATTCGAATTATAGAACTATCCTTGCATACCCATATTACCTAAGTTTCCCACCACCATGAGAATACTTATTTATAAATAAAATCATAACCTTGATTAACTGAAACTCTCCGTTAAATGGAATCTCTAAAGCATGCTACTCTTCAGAGAAAAAAGAAAGTGATAAGAAAACAAACTGATAAGAGGGAATCAGCAGGAAAAATAACTCTAGGCTACGTCTTGGAGATAGTGTACATTTAGATCAATCTTTTGGATCCTTTTTATTTACTTTTTATGCTTCACACAGAGAGCATATTTAGAGAGGTGACCCTTAGGCAACATGAAGGCATCATCAAAGAATGTTTCTTTCATGTTCACTATACATACACTACAGCAAAGGCAGGAAAATGAGTAGCTATATTTAGCACAGACTTTTGAACAATACAGTCTAGAAAAATATCATGCTAATCACCTTTTACTAAAAAGTTAAATTTATCAGCATTCACAATAAAAGGTAGTAAGTTTTAAAGGTAATAAGAGATTTTAGACAGTTTGGAAAAGAAAAAAATCTGTATCACTTGATCACAAATTAGACCTCCTGTTCTTCCACTAATGCTAGCATTTTCTTTTTAAGAAATACATTCTGGCTGGGCACAGTGGCTCACGCCTGTAATCCTAGCACTCTGGGAGGCCGAGGTGGGTGGATCGTTTGAGCTCAGGAGTTCGAGACCAGCCTGAGCAAGAGCGAGACCTCGTCTCTACTAAAAATAGAAAGAAATTATCTAGCCGACTAAAATATATATAGAAAAAATTAGCCGGGCATGGTGGTGCATGCCTGTAGTCCCAGCTACCCGGGAGGCTGAGGCAGTGGGATCGCTTAAGCCCAGGAGTTTGAGGTTGCTGTGAGCTAGGCGGATGCCACGGCACTCACTCTAGCCCAGGCACAAAGCGAGACTCTGTCTCAAAAAAAAAAAAAAAAGAAAGAAAGACATTCTAATGTTAATGAAAATACTATCATTTAAATAAGTTACTATTTTAGCATTGGGTAAAATAATTGTTAGGCTGAATGTCCTTGAAAAATTAAAGATAAAATAATCTTCAAGTAATGTCACTGGAACTTCTCTATTAACTCTTGTATTTTCACATTTTGATCACATATTATTAATAATGTTCATTGAATATTTCTTATCCTATTGCATGCTTCTGCCTTCTATTGTAATAACACTCTGTCATTACCAAGTCTAGTTTGAAAGTTTTTGTGAAAGATATATATTTACAGTAAGGTATCTTGGATTTGAGAAACTCATAATTGAATTAATATTAAGTAAATTTATATTTTGTAAAAAAACAAGACAGCAAAGTCCAGCCAGTTATTCCAGCAGGTGGCTCCCTAGTACTTCCTACTGATTTATGACTTTGTGTTTAAAGGATTTCAGCATAAGTAATAAAAATTCAAATGTAGAATTTAAATGTGCTTGAGTTCCCCTGCCTCTCAGATTCTAATGAACTGCAGCCCCAATGCCAATTTGCCACATGGTTACACTGTTGATACAGTCTCTTCATTTAAGAAGCAAATGACACAAAGAAGTCTGCTAACAATTCAACAAAATTATAACTAAATAGCTACCTTTGTGACGTTTGGGAGGACTTAATTGACATTACATTTTGCATAAATAGGGATAATAAAAGACCTCGGGATTATGTCCCTCCTGGTTGCTTACTCAAGGAGCAAAAGCTTCTTTCAGTACTTTGCATTGTTATGAATCATTAAGAGGAAGAGAGAAGTGAGGGAAGCACGATTGGAGACTGCATGTTTTCTTTCTGTTACCACAGATGAATAGTCTTCTGTCTCCACCTCAAATCCTTTAATAAAGAAATTTGTACATAATAGAATGTACTTGTATTTTGGTAATTTCCTCATTGTTTCATGAGAGACAATGTGGAAGGGTGGAAAGAGTCAGAGGGACAAAGAATAAGGATGTCATTTCAGGTCCAGCAACTATTAGCTGTATAACCTGGCACAACCTCTGAATTTGGTTTTTCATCTGCAAGGTGAAGTTTGCAAATACCAACCTAGAGAATTGTTGGAAAAATCAGAGACAATTTCTGTAAAATGCTTGGGATGTGTTAGATGCTCAACACATTCTACTTACTATTCTCGTAAGTAGTCATATTTGAACCTCACTACAATCCCATTTGCCTGTAATTTATTGTTATTTCTACTAGTTATTAATACCATTTACTGATGAGAAAAACAAAATTCAGAGAATCTGAAAGACTAATTTCAGCTAGTTTGTCTATGGTCCATTATTACATTACTGTCAAACAGAAATCAGCAAATCTGGAGATAGATAATGGGTTGATGCCTATGTTTTCAATATAAGAAATTGTTTATTTTTTCATCTCAATAGCTACTAGCAATCATAGGGATATTTAAGAAAATAAACTTTAGCTTTGGGGGGCGAGAAATTGACACAAATAATTTATCAGATTGACACATTTTCAAAACTCTGATTTTTTTATTTGCTACCATTTTATTTAGGACAACAGCCATTGCTGGAACAATTTAGTCCTGAGTTAAATAGGAAACTTTAGCCACAACATTATAACAGCTTAGGTAGCTTTTTTTCCTATAAATTTTATCTTAAGTAGCAGTTTCTCCATAAGAAAATATAATAGTATGTAAGTCAGCATCTCTACTTTCTTTTAGTTTGATATTCATGTGTCTGAAGAGAATTTTCTTAATCACCCTTTTGGCAACTGAAGTATTTTAATTTCTATTCTTTTTCTCTTCAACATTTTCACTTTTAAAAAGAGTTTTTAACTAATAAGTTTAAGACTGGAAAATTAAAGCAAATGGACTATGAGAAGTCCAGAGAATATTTCTTTTTCTTTTATAGAACTTTTTTATTATGGAAAATTTCAAATGTCTACGAAACCATAAAGAATAGCAAAATGAACCCACATGTACCCTTCATATATCAACAATCATCAACATTTTATCAATCTTCTATTTTTTTAATAATTTTTTTCACTGTTTCTTTTTTTCCTTTTTTTTTATTTAAGCATACTACAGGGGTACAAATGTTTAGTTTACATATATTGCCTTTGCCTCACCAGTGTTCTTTTTACATGGATGAATTGTGTAATGCTGAAGTCAGGTTTTTAGTGTGCTTGTCACCAGAATAGTGTACATTGCATCCATTAGGTAAGTTTTTATCCCTTATCCCCCTTCCACTTTCCCCTCTTCTTAGTTTCCAATGTCCTTTATACCACTTTATGGCAGTGTGTACCCATTGGTTTAACTTCCAGTTATTAGTGAGTACATGTGGTGTTTGCTTTTACATTCCTGAACTACTTTACTTAGGATAATGTTCTCCAGTTCCATCCAAGTTGCTGCAAATGACATTACTTCATTCCTTTTTATGGCTGAGTAGTACTCCATAGTGTGTGTGTGTGTGTATGTGTGTGTGTGTAAATACCACCTTTTCTTTATCCACTCATCAATTGATAGGCTCTTAGATTTATTCCTCATCTTTTACATTGTTAATTGTTCTGCAATAAACACTCAGGTACAGGTATGTTTTTGACAGAATGACTTCTTTTCTTTTGAGTAGATACCCCAGTAGTGGGATTGCTGGATCAAATGGCAGGTCTACTTGTCTACTTTTAGTTCTTTGAGGTATCTGCATACTGTTTTCCATAGAGATTGTACTAATTTTCAGTTCCACAAACAGTGTATAAATGTTCCTTTTTTACCACAACCATGCAAACATCTCTTGTTTTTTGATTTTTTAATAATGGCCATTCTGATAGGAGTAAGATGGTATCTTACTGGGCTTTTAATTTGCATTTCCCTGATGATTAGTGATAGTGAGCATTTTTTCATGTCTGTTGGCCATTTGCATATCTTCTCTTGAAAAAACTCTGTTCATGTCTTTTGCCCACTTTTTAATGAAGTTATTTCTTTCTTTCTTGCTGATTTGTTTGAGTTCTTTGTAGAGTCTGGATATTAACTCTTTATTGGATCAACCTTCTTTCTTTATTGATGATGATTTAATTGGATCTTATGTATATTTCTTTTTTTTCTTTTTTCTTTCTTTCTTTTTTTTGGCTGAAACAACAGAAATTTATTTTCTCACAGTTCTAGGGTCCAAGATCAAGGTGCTGTCAAGGTTGGTTTCTGAGGAGACCTCTCTTCCTGGCTTATAGATGGTTGCCCTCTGGCTGTGTCCTTACATGGCCTCTGGTGTCCCTTCCTCTTTTTTATAAGGACACCAGTCATATCAGATCAGGGCCCCACCCTTAGAACCTCATTTAACTTTAGTTACCTCCCTAAAGGCTGGCCCTCTCTCCAAATACAGTCACATTGGGGATTAGGGCCTCACCACATAAATTCGGTGAGTGTGTGTAGGGGGATACAATTCAGCCCATGACAACTAATGACATTGAGCATCTTTTCATATGTTTCTGGGTCATCTGTTTATCTTCTTTGGAAGTCATTTCCCAATTTTTAAATTGGATTCTTTGTCTTTTTGTTGTTGTATTGTATATATTCTGGATACTAGACTCTTATCAGATATTAATTTGCAAATATTTTCTCCCATTCTGTGGGTTGTCTTCTCACTCTTGATAGTGTCCTTAGACACACAAAAGTTTCTCATTTTGATGAAGTAAGCTTTATCTATTTTTTTCTTTTGTGCTTGTGCTTTTGGTGTCATATCTAAGAAACCATTGACAATTCTAAGGTCATGAAAATGCAAACTAGTGCAACCCCTATGGAAAACATTCTGGAGATACCTTAAAGGGATACAAGTAGATCTACCATTTGATCCAGCAATCCCATTACTGGGCATCCACTCAAAAGAACAAATGACATTCTATAAAAAAGACATCTGCACCCGAATGTTTATAGCAGCACAATTCACAATTGCAAAGATGTGGAAACAACCCAAGTGCCCATCAATACATGAGTGGATTAATAAAATGTGGTATATGTATACCATGGAGTATCACTCAGCTATAAGAAACAATGGTGATATTGTATTTTCCTGGATAGAGCTGGAACCCATTCTACTAAGTGAAGTATCCCAAGAATGGAAAAATAAGCACCACATGTACTCACCATCAGATTGGTTTCACTGATCAACACCTAAGTGCACATATAGGAATAACATTAATCGGGTGTCAGGCAGATGGGAGGGAGGAGGAGGGGATAGGTATATACATACATAATGAGTGCGATGCGCACTGTCTGGCAGATGGACACGCTTGAAGCTCTGACTCGGGGGTGGGGTGGGGCAAGGGCAATATATGTAAGCTACACATTTGTACCCCCATAATATGCTGAAATTAAAAAAAGAAGAAGAAGAAAAGGGCAGATACTGATCTGTCGGAAAAAAAACAGAATCAAAGGCATTCACAAGAAGAAATAAAACAACTGTTTCTATTTGCAGCTTACATAGTCATATATATAATCCTAAATAATACACAAAAAACCTATTAGAGCTAATAAATGAATTCAACAAAATTGCAGGACATAAGATCAAAACACAAAAATCAGTTATATCTCTATACACTGGCAATAATAATCTGAAAAGAAAACTAAGAAACCAATTCTACTTACAACTGTATCAAAAAGAATAAAATCCTTAGGAATAAAATTAGCCAGAGAAGTACAGGATTTGTGCCATTAGAAACTACAAAATATCGCTGAATGAAATTAAAGAAGACCTAAATAGATGAAAGGACACCTCGTGTTTCATGGAGTGGAAATACTACCCAAAATGACATCCAGGTCCAATGCAATCTCTATTAAAATCTCAATGACCTATGCAGGAGGTTAAGAGAGAGGATTACTTGAGCCCAGGAGTCAAAGGCCAGCCTGGGCAACACAGCAAGCCCCCCAGTGACCTTTTTTTGTTGTTGTTGCAGAAATAGAAAACTGATCCTCAAATTCATAAGGAATACAAGGGGCCCTGAATAGCCAAAAATACTCTTGAAAATAAGAACAAAGTTGGAGGACTCATACTTTCCAATTTCCAATTTCCAAACTTATTACAAAACCTTGTGATACTGACATAAGGATAGACATATATTATCAATGAAATAGAATAGAATTGAGAGCCCAAAAATAAACCCATACATCTATAATCAATTGATTTTTGACAAGGGTGTCAAGACCATTCAATGGGGAAAGAATATTCTCTTCAACAAATGGTGCTGGGACAACTGGGTTTACACATGCAAAAGAATGAGGGTGGACCTCTGCCTCATATAATATACAAAAAATAACTCAAAAAAGATCAATGACCTACTTATAAACTTTTAAAACTTAATGTATGTTTCTTATGTGATAGAGTATTTTAATGTGCAAGTCAGCATATAGTCAATGGTCATCACATAAATAGAAAGTAAAGTCTTGTATTCTCAGATTATTCTTACCAAATACTTTGAATTCATTGTGAATCTTCTTCATAGTATCTTGCCTCCAGCTTTAGACTCACCTGGAAGAGATAATTAGACAATATATCTTTCATTACAATGATCAAGCTGTGCCTCATACAATTAAACTTAACGCATACTTCTTCAAATGTTACGTGCTTCTTAGATCAAGTTCGGTTTTAGGTAGAATTGTATTGTTAATTCAGAGAAATACTGTGTGTTTTCAGAAGGTAGCATATTTTTCCAGGAAACATCCCAGAGCCATTAGTCCATACTGGATAAAAGCTGCTTTTTTATGCATGGAGCTAATGCTAAATGTATGTGAATAATTTATATTTTTGCTGCTCTTAACAGCAACAAGTTTCTTTTATAACTGAGGATAAAATAATGTATGAATGTACATTATGTATGAATGCATGAATGTATGATGAAATAAATATATGGAAACATTTATTTTTCCTGCTTCTTGGTACATTGGGGAAAACAAAAAAGGAGTTGTTATCTCTTTATATTACTAGCTGAGATAATCTTTCTTACTTATGTTGAGGCAAAGTAGTATTGTGAGTTATATTTGGGTTTAGTTAGACCTACATTTCAAGCTAAGCTCTGATACTTATTTACTGCTTTATTTAAGGTCTTCAGTCTTCTGTGTCTCGTTTTGACTCTCTGTATATGATGATATACCCATTACCTTATGTACTTCACAGCTAGTTTACAAAGGAAAAAATAAAATATAATGAATGTAAAAGTTGTTAGGTCTAAGCTGATGTGGGGAATTTTCAGAATGGAACTTGGGGAGACTTAGGGATGGGAAATTAGGAAGGAGGTAGCAAAGGGCTGTACCTGCTGCTTATGAATAAAAAAAATGATCTAACTCTGGATCTAACAGGAAGAACCAGGACAAACTACCCATACCAAAACAAAAAAGCACTAAGCTCATATTCAGGAAGGGAATAGGAATTTCTTTGTATGCATTCAGTGGAATTTTCCCAGTAAGATTTGCTTTACTAGAAGATAACCTATCTGAAACAAAATAATTTTATTTGGGTAAAAATGGTTGCAGCTGTGTAGTAGCAGCTGGGACTTTTTCCCTAAACTGATCAGTGTATTTGGCATAAAATTTTCCATCGATGTCTTGAAGGAAGTGATGATGGGTCATTACCTTACTTTTTAAATTACATACTAAGTCACCACAAGGGGAAGTCCTTGATGTTATTTTTTTTTCAAGGGGGTACCTAGAATTAAATAACTCCTGGCAGATTGTTCACAAGAAACTGTGAGCAAATCGAATCACTGGATCCAAAGCATCTCAGTTGCTTAGTATGTACCAATTCACAGATTTAGTTTGTGCCATGTCAGAAGCAAGGAAGCTTGTACCCAGAGGTTGCCTTATACGTGAAGAAAAACAACAAAGCAGGAAAGAAGTAAGCCATGTCAGCTATGCACTCACTTGAAAGTATGCAACATCATTGATACAAGGGGAATAGTCCACTTTTCTAGAAGCCATTCAATATCTGTGTTCTGCAGGTCAAACTAATTAATAGTACACCTACTGTAACTTTTTTTACAACTTCATACATCATGCAAAGCAATCGGTTAATTCACTCTCTTAATTTTTTATTCATTTAAGAAATATTTATTTAGAACTATTATGAGTCAAAAAATTGCTAGAGGTTTGAAAATCATTACTTTAATATAGTCACCAAGACTTGGGTTTGAATGTCATACAAAGAAATGATGAAATCTGTAGCTATGTAATTTAATGCCAGTGACAACATTTCTGAGAGTTTCTTCAGGCAAAATATTGATATAATTCTATCCATTTTAATAGATTGTTGTAAGGATTAAATGAGATAATTTATAAAAAATGTTCTTATGATGACAACCAAATCTTAATGATTTGGTTCCTTTTGCTACTTCTTGGAAGCATAAAACCTAACATAAGTTCCATACTTTTGAGGTTTTGACAGATTTTCTAGGAAAACAGATACATTGTCACAGATAATTAGGATATACAATGTGATAAATATTACAATAGAGATATATGTGCAATGTGCTATGGAGAAGAAAAAGAGATAGATCTGTTCCTTCTTGAAGGAACAGTGAGATGGAGACATTTGTGCCAGGTCTTGAAAAGTCAAAGGTCTTCTAAGTAAAAAATGCCAGACAAATATTTCAAGTAGAGGATATGGAAAGTTATCTGGTATTTTGAGTTATTATTATTATATTTTCTGCATAACTCTATTGTAGCACTTGTCCATACCATATGGTGTATTTTTTAATATATTTGTCTTTCATTATATCTGTTCACTTCTTTAAAGTAATGATTCTAGCTACTTATTTTTATATTTCCAGTACCTGGCAGAGCATATGGCACATAGCATATCTTGTTGAATATTTTTCTGTAGCAATAACTAACTATCCAAGAACACCAAGAAGATATGGGTGGTGTTCAAGAAACAGTGATGGTCCTCTCAGCCAAGTGGTTGGGATAGAGGACAAACTGGGGAGGGTCATGAACATCATGCTAGGAATTGAAAATCAGTCTCATAGGTATTAATTAGCCATTCACAATTTTTAATCAGGGGGGATAAAAAGCTTTATAAGCAAAATAGAAAATACAATCTTCCATTTTTATTAAATTGCTACTTTATTGAATTTAAAGATACATGGGATCAATTTACAAAACTCTGCTTTTGAGGTTTTTTTAACAACTCATTGTTAAAGTAACTAAATTATGTTTAGTTGTTTTAATTTGCATCAAAATCTAGCGTGGCTTGCTTGGACTAAATTGTTGGTATACAAATGTAGCATTATTTTTTTTTATACAGGACAAGTATAACTGATGAAGGAGGACAAATTCAAATTGGAGTCTAATTAGGAGGCAAGGAGTAAGAAACAAAATGTACATTTGCAATTATATCCAAAGTGTACTTTAATTACAACCTTTGCTCATATCAGACTACAGTAGTGATAATTTGCCCCCTGTACCCTAAATTCATCAAGTGTCCTCAGGGTGCTCATCAACTACAAAATAAAACACACCTGTGAAAGATCTATTACAGTCCTTTTGAGTCTAGAAGAGAATTTTAACATATCTTTTTGCTTGCATTTGTTTCTTAAAGAGCAAAAAATTAGTAAAATTCCCCTTTCCTGGAAGAAATTGTATTTTTTATTCTATTATGACAGAAAGAATGCTGATCTATATGTAGTGATTATTCTTATTTTGTTAGTATTATCTTTGTATCTGCTCAGTATCTTTGACATTTTTAAACATCTATGCATTCACAGTGTATAGAACAGTTTTATTGGTGTTAGGGTTCATAATTAGAAAAAGTCTCATATTAAACTGAGTATGGTTATTTATTTATAACCAGACCAGTTACAAAGACAACTCAGTGTCTCTCAAAATAATTGGAAAGGGGTAATTAGTCATGCTATAACATTTTTTTTCCTATGACTAGTCACTTTCAGAATTTTAAAAGACTCTTAAGAGATAGTATAAGACAATACTGAGAACTTGATGTTGCCTGAATATAGATTTTTTTTTTTTAATTTAAGTAAAATCTAAAGTCCTGAGAGTTTGGGTTCTAAATAGTTGTGCCACTGTAAGAATGATAAAATGGGCAAAATATGCATATTTGTAGGTTTAAAAATATGCACTTACATAATCATAGACTCAGAAGCAATATTTGAGACCAGGTTCAAATTCGAAACTAATAAAGGCATTGCTTCTAGAGTCTTTATGACTCTCTACATTTGGCTATCCAGTCTCTGACAATGATGGAGAAACTCACCTCTACTACTGCATGGGGAAACTTACTCCATTTTTGGAAAAGTTGAGCTGTAAGGAAAGTTAATTTATGGTCTGGAAGGATACACACCAAGCCCCCACAGTGGTTACCTTTGGGCAAAGGTAATATAAGGGCAGAGATTAAGTGTAGTATTTAAAAGGGACTTTTGTTTTAACTGTAGTGTTTAATCTTTTCAATTTACTACTTTTCTGTGTTAACTATGTAATTAAAATTTATTTTAAATAGGTTGTTTCTTCTGCTAATCAAAACTATTTCCATTTATTTCCTATAATTTTATTTAAAAACACACACAATAAGTGTTTGCTCATTTTAAGATGATAGCTTTTCAAATATGTAACAACAGCTGTATCTCCCTGGCAAATCATTCAGAGAGAAACATTTTCTTCTCATTTAATGATTCTTTGTATTATATTTTCTATAACAAATATTTGTTAAGTAAGAATAACATGATTGTTTTAATAAGACATTTATGTCCAATAAGATGGATATAAAAACTAAAAGTTACAGTAATATTCCAAGACCTGTCACAGAAAAACTATCAAAAGACAAAGACCAAAGACCAAGGCAATCGTCTGTGTAAAAGAATCAGAGAAAACTTCACCAAATGTGACATTTACAGTAGTAACAAAGACAAGATGGATTCAAATAAGGGTTCTAAGAGAACTGGCAGACTTTGGTGATCGATTAGAGAAATGTGGATCAAGAGAAGAGAGAGGCACTGGTGTTGAATACTACAAAGGTAACTATCTTGTGTACTGGAACTTGGGCAGAAAATTTTAATTAATTACACTTTGAATAGGAAAATTGCTTACATGGTTCAAATACAAAAGTTTTAAAGTGGAGCACAGTAAAAATTTCCCTGTCTACCAGCTCCTTAGTTCTCATGTCCATAGGCAGGTGAAAATGTTCACATTTATTTTTAAAATAACTTTATCGAGGTAATTGGTATATAATAGACTGCACAGTCTGACCAGTTTTGACATCTGCAAACACCTATGAGACCATCACCACAACCAAGATGACAAACATGTAAATAACCCCCAAAAGTTTCTTTGGTCAGCTTTACAGTCCCTTGCTGCTCCCCATCCCTGCAACCTCACATACTCAGGCAAGCCCTGATCTGCTTTCTATAACTATAGTATTTATTTTAAATAATTTTATATAAATGGAATCATACACAAAGTATTCTTTTACATCTGGCTTCTTTAATTCAGCATGATAATTTTAAGATTCATCCATATTATTATGAGCATCAATATTTTATATTACTTATTCCTGTGTAGTATCTCATTATATGAATATATCACAATTTCTTTACCGATCGACCTGTTGATAGACATATGGATTGTTTGTAAGTTTGGACATTAAAAATATAAGGTGCCATAAACATCCCTGCAGGCATTTTTTAATTAATATTTGCTTTAATTTCTCATAAGTAAATACCTAGGAGTAGAATGGCTACGTTTGATAGAAGGTATATATATAATTTCTAAAAATATATCAAATTTTTTCAAAGTGATTGTGCCATGTTACATCCCCAGCAGCCATGTATGGATTTTCAGTTGCTTCGCGTCTTTGCTAACATGTGGTATTGTCAATCTTTTTCATTTTAGCCATTTTCATAGCTATTTAGTGGTATCTCATTGTGGTTTCAGTTTTCATTTTCCTGATGTATAATGTTGCTGTATAACTCTTCACACACTTATTTGCCAACTTTATATCTTCTTTGTTGAAGTTGCTGTTCATGTCTTGTGCACATTTATTATTGAGTTTTCAGTTTTCTTTCGTTTTAAGAAAGTATTCTGAATACAAAGCCTTTCTCAGATACATTATTTTTAAATATTTTCTCCAAGTCTGTGGCTTCTCTTTTAATTCTCTTAATTATCTTCTGAAGAGGAGATAGTCTAAATTTAGTTAAAGTGCAATTTATTAATTTTAAATAGATCTTGCTTTTAGTGTCCTAAGAAATCATTGCCTAAACGATTTTTTTCTCCTATATTTTTTTCTAGAAATTTTATGGTTTTAGTTCTTGATACACTGTAAGTTAATTTTTACAAATCATGCAAAGTATAGATTAAAATTAACTTTTTTGAATATGGATTTCTAATACTTACAGCAATATTTATTGAAAAGGTTGATACAAAGACATAAAATGTAACCAAAATGTTTGTACCCCCATAATATCCTGAAATAAAACAAAAAAAAGAAAAAAGAAAAAAAAAAGAGAATATGGGCATAATACAAATGAAAAAAATTTGAGTATAAGGATTCCTTTTAAGAAGATTTGCTTAACTGCCTGAGAAAGCAAAATAAGCCATTGTTCCCCTTCAGGGGAACTCACTTTAAAAACTTTTTACCCTGAAAAATGGTGTTATTATCCATTTCTAAAATGTAAAAAAATATTATCAACATCTATAGAGTGATTATTACCTAAGTTGTGACTCATTCATAAAATGACACATCTTGGACTTATGGTTTTGATGAATTATGATTTCTTGAGATATGAAAGCCTGAGGAGGAAATTGAAATTGAGAAAATGGAAACAAGTACATTGATTTTTTTTCCATCGCCTAAAAAAAGCTATAATCAAAGATGTTGAGCATAGAACCTTGATATATTGCAATTGTCTTTTCATTTCCATATTGACATCTTTACTGTCTAATTTTTGCATTTCTATTATGTCACCTTAGGTGAGTGCCTTTATTGCAACAAGGCTCTCCAGATATAATGACATGTAAATTTCTAAACTTTTCTACAGTCAATCTGTAGCATAGGTTTGGGCACTATAGGGAGATATAACAAAATATGTAAAATCACTTATTATTTGGCATAATCTTTTGTCAATATAGTTAACAAAAGAAGATAAAAAAAAAAAAAAGAAAAGAAAAGGCTATTTCTTCTCCACTGAATGGCCTTTGCATGTTGTTGAAAAACAATTGACCATATAGGTGCGGGATTATTTCTGAACTTACCATATGTTTTGTATTCATTTGTCTCTTTTGATGCTAATATTACACTGTTGTATTTATTTAAGCTTTAAAATAATTCCTGAAGTCAGGTAATATAAGTCTTCCATTTTTTTTTTCTTCTATATCAAATTTGTTTTGGCTGTTCTAGGTCTTTTGCATTTCAACATGCATGTTAGAATTAGCTTTTCAATTTTTTACAAAAAAGCCTGCTGGGATTTTGGTTGGAATAGCTAGATCAATTTGAGAAAAATAACATCTTAAAAACACCGAATTTTCTAAAAGATGAATGATTATCTCTCTCCACTCTGCATTTATTTATATCTCCTTTAATTTCTGTCAGTGATTTTTTTTTTTTTTTTTTTTTTTTTTAGTTTTTGGTGTATAGGTATAGCATTTTTTTTTACCAGATTTACCTCAAAGTATTACACATTTCTGATATTATTTAATATGATACCTACCACCTTTAGTTATTATTTGTAGAAATGTGGTCTGTGTTATCTTGCACTCTGTGACCAGAAGTCCTATAATTACTTGTTTTTCCTTTTCCTACTTAACCTCTCAGCAATATTTTACTGAGCTGATCATCTCTTCATTCCTGAAACAAATTTTTTTCTTGGCCTCTGCAATATCATACTCTCCTGGCTTTATTCACTCATTCCTCCTTTCCAAACTGTTTTGGTGGCCTTTGCTGGTCCGCTTGACCTCAAAATATCAAAGTGCTACAGGCATCAGTCCTATCTCCTCCATTTTTCCATTTCTACAGTTTCTCATTATGTTTTCTCATTGGCATTAAATATCATCTGTTTGCTGGCATCCCCAAAATCTGTATCTGTAGAGTCGACCTCTTTAGAGAGGTCATTTGTACTGAGTACATTAATACTGAGTGATCTACTTAAAATCTACCCTTGAATATCCAATTAAACTTGACCTATCCCTCTCCTAGACCTCTTTAATTTCAGTAAATTCTACCACAATTTACCCTGTTCTTTTATATCTACAACCAAGCATCACTTTTAACTCTTTTCTGTATTCCTATTTAATTCCTTATTCCTGTTTGGTTCACCCTCAGATTATATTTTTTTTCATAATTTTTTTTTATTTCAGCATATTCTGGGACTACAAAAGTTTAGGTTACATATATTGCCCTTGCCCCCCGCCAGATGGTGTGCATTGCACTTATTATGTATGTATACAGCCATCCCCCCCACATCTGCCCAACACCCAATTAATGTTATTCCTAAATGTGCTCTTAGGTGATGATCAGTGAGAATGGCCTTTATGTTTTAAATCTATCCACTTCTCCTCTTTTTTATTGACACCATCCTAATCCAAGCCACAGTTATCTTTCACCAGGATTACTCTTGATAAGTTTTCTCTGATTCAGTTCTTGTCCTCTTACATTCTTTTTTTCTGCACAGCAACTGGAATGATCTTTTAAAAATACAAAATGGATCCAGTCCAGTCATATTACCTCCCTATTCAAAATGCTCCAAAAACTTCTCATTACCCTTGAGATAAAATTGAATTTTTTTTTATGACCTGCAAAATCCTTGCATGATCTGATTCCAGGAAACCATTATAATCTCTTTATTCTACTACTTGCTTCCTTGTTTACACTGGTCTCCCCATTCCTTGAATTGGCCAAACTCATCCTCCCCCTTAGGATCTTTGCACCTGGTATTGTCTCTGCTTTAAAATTTCAGCCCCTGATTTTCCTATATTGGATCCTTCTTCTTTTAAATTCTGTCACAAATACCATCTCTTCAGTGCCGCTTTCCTACCTAGCCTAAATTAATTCCCCCACCCTTCTCCATCTAATTAACATATTTTGAATCTTATTTCTATTTTAAATTATCTTGTTTATTTATTTACTTATTAATCTTCTGCCTCAATGTACCAAAACATAAACTGTAGAAGAATTTTTAATTTGTCCAATTTACCACTATATTTCCAGTACCCAGAATTCAGGACCTAGTGCATAGCACATTTTTGATAGATATTTATTAAATGAATGAAGGAATGAATAAAAATAAAGCCTCTAGATCTTTTTTACATAGTATCTGCTACCAAAACGGATTTTCTGCAACCTACTATGTAAGATTTCTTGGATTATTTGTATATATCTTTAATAGTTACCTTGTTGATTTTGGTCGGAAGGATTTTAACCACTCCAGAATTCACTCTAACAAATCTTTCCAGGTTTGATATCTAGCTTGATATTAAAAGTTGATATCTTATTTAAAAATTATTTTTCTCATCAAATCAATGATTAAGTGGTACTAAACAGAGGCAGAAAACTGCAGTGCTATAATAGAAATTTTATTCAGGATGATAGACAGTCATTAATCTACATTTAAGTAATCTCCTTAAGAGTACCATTATTCAGTTAATATTTATTAATTTTTCCCCGGGGGTATCATATGGTCCATTTCTTCGTTGAAGCCAATACATCACATTGGCAGTATTTTACTGATCAGTATAATGAAAAACTTATCAGAGAAAGGACATCATGTTACTTTGGAATCATTTCCTCCCAGAGAACTCATACTCATATTGGTTCTCAATAATCCCCACTATTTATCCCACATAGTCATTGCCCATTGCTTTAATAATCAGCTTTTGAATTTGTTAAAGATATGTTTCTAGAATCTGCTGCTTTGGAAATGGAAATATATTACTGTCTTTGGTCATAACATGATTTATATTTTCATTATTTCTCCAATAATAATGAAAGTGGCCATGAAATGATACCTTTAAATTCCTTCATCATTTTAAAAAGCTGTTTGTCAAGACTGGAATGCATGGACTCATTTAAAGCCAGCAGGTAATTTCTTATGAATTCTCAACTTACTTTAAGCTAGAATCCCCTCTTTCTGATGTTTACTCTTTTCATTCCTGTTAAAACAGCTAGGCTGTAGCATGTCATAAATCTTCAAAGTGAAACTACTGACATGGATGCTGTACAGATCTTATTTTGAACTTTGTTTTAAATTAGATTTCAGATTTCATTGGAGGCAAAGGATTTGAAGAAATGGTACACATTAAAGACAAGCATATGTGAATTATCTGCAACTTTAAATATCACAAGACAATTATGAAGGATGTGGAGAGCAATGAAATAGGATAAGCTGGTTTTTTTTGATAAGTGTTTGTGAAATCAGGAAAGAGGCACTAAGAACACAGAAATAGAGAATAATGTTAAAGGATTATCATTGATTCATTGATCAGGGAACGCATTGACGAAGTTGGCAAGAATAATCAAGAATAAATTATCTGAATAGAATTTCTCCAAATATTAAAGCTTTCCTTTGAACTTTGGAAAATGTTTTTATAAACAAGAGTTTTAAACTATGCATGGGAAATTTGTGTTGGCAAAGAAATAAACTGCATATGAACAAATCAGTTAACAGTGAATATAACCCTCACCTCCAAACAAACAAAAGCCCAATGACTGTAGATAATAACAGATTATGATTGGCTAATGCGCAGTAAACAATTAAAAAGTATTTTCTTTCTTAAAAAAATAATTTTATGCTTTTTACTCATATTACTGTTTTTATCCTAGAAATAGCAAATGTGCTAAAACCTTTTTTTTTAGTTGTTTGTACACTAGCTATAATATCATAGTAACTCCTTTCTTTGTGATTATAAACAATATTCATTCGTTAAGAGTAGAGTGCACACTAGAATTCACCTAGGTATAAACATGAAGCCTGGAAGGGTAGACCCAAACATGATAAATATGTAAAGAATTTTCTAAAAAAGATCTTATGAAACATTTCTATTTTTATAATTTATTGTGGATTATATTTTAAGAAGAGTTTTTCCCTTACATCTGCTTTTTGATGTCATGCAAAGGGATTTATGCAAGGTCTAAGAATTATTATATTATTTGTTTATAACATTTTTCATGCTTATCTGTAAGTGAATTTGGCAAAGCTGAAGATATACATAATAAAACTGCCATATCAATAATACATTATAGGCTGGGCACGGTGGCTCATGCCTGTAATCCTAGCACTCTGGGAGGCCGAGGCGGGTGGATTGCTCGAGGTCAGGAGTTCAAGACCAGCCTCAGCAAGAGCGAGACACCGTCTCCACTAAAAATAGAAAGAAATTATCTGGCCAACTAAAATATATATATATAGAAAAAATTAGCCGGGCATGGTGGCGCATGCCTGTAGTCCCAGCTACTGGGGAGGCTGAGGCAGTAGGATCGCTTAAGCCCAGGAGTTTGAGGTTGCTGTGAGCTAGGCTGACGCCACGGCACTCACTCTAGCCCGGGCAACACAGTGAGACTCTTTGTCTCAAAAAAAAAAAAAAAAAAAAAAGATTATAAAAAAAAAAATGTGGTAAAAGAGAAGGAACTGTACTAAAACCTAAGCAGTAATTGAGGATTCAGATAAGTTACTGGTCTCCTGCAAGTCTTATGGAACATCTCTCCAACCCAGAGTCAGTTCTCACACAATGTTGAAATACCAAGATGTTTAAAACTTTTGGATGTCTAGTGTTTAGACTAGGTTTATGCTGACCAAATAAAATAAATTGGTGCAAGTATTTCTTTCAAATATCCCTATTATAAACATAAAAAGGCTCTTTTGCTTAAAATAATCTGTATTGATGATGTACACTGATTGACTTCATGAGATTATTACCTTCCTACTTTTGTCAAGCTTGAAAGACTCTTACTTTTTCCATTCTTATTATTAAGCCTTCCTGCTGAGAAGGCTCACTCTCCAGCCTCTGGCAGCCTCTGAGTTGCCACTTAATGGAAAGGTTGACAAGGCTAAATCTCTTAAAAAGAAACAGAAGGGGGAGAACTTCTTGAATTCAATATTGAAAATTCAATCTGCAGCTTGAGAGAATAACTTGACAAGGTCCATGGAAAAAAAAATACTTGTTCACATTTGAAAAAAAAACAAAAACAAAAACAAATGTAGTCCTGAATTTTCTAATTTTATTCATAACAGAGATCCAGATAATGACATGCAAGAGAGAATGGAAGCTTGCACTGTGACTGCCAGCATTCTAATGTTTTTCTGAGCTGCCCTATAAAGCTTGTCACATTGTGACAGATTTTTATTATAGAGTGAACAATAAATGCTATCAATAGGGAAAGATAAGGAAAATCAGAAAACACAAGGAGGTTGGCTGGTTCTGCATGTTAATATCTCCCACTTGCATAGCATTCTATTTACATAAAAATGTTCACTGTTATTCATTCTGCAAGGAGGCTTATATAGCATCTTCTGTACCTGAACCACAACTTGTGAGTAAGCTCTAACAGCTACAGCTCTGAGCAGCCACTTACAAGTTATAGCTACTTTGCGTACATAAGACATTTTTTTAAAATTTTTACTTCCTATTCTTTATTTTGAATCATTTTGTCATGTGTCAATGGGAAGACATTATGAGATTTTAGGGTAAAGGAGCAACAAGATCTGGCTCACAGTGCCTACAAGGTGACAGATATAATTCAAAGTGCTGAGATGTGATAGGCAGAATTCTAAAAAGAATCTCTAAGATTCCATGAATAGTACCTGGTACATGACAACTGGAATGAATGAGTGGATGGATGAACGGATTGATATTCTTGCCTTAATCTGTTTTCTGATTTCCATCACATAGCTTTGTATCTGAATTGTTTCTTTCTTTTGGGGGCATTTGTATGATCCTTTTGGACCAATTTCTGCTGAAAATATCTTTTCTCTGTTGCCTTCTGCTTATTAGCGTAAGAATCTTTCCTAAGCCCTTCCTAAACCCAGTTCAGGATTTCCTATATCATCACCCAATACAGACATAGACCCTTTCTTCTACTTTTCTGGGAGGAGTATCTGGTAACCTCTCAGTCCAACTGATTTTGTAAAGTGGACAAAGAATAAAGAACCATGCTGTGGGGGATGGCAAAAATGGAAGTCTAATGTCCGTGGAGAAGCTGTATAGGAAATTGCAGTTTAGGATGGGAGGACTAGAGGGGTAAACCATGAAAAATGGACAATTTGAGTAGATCTAGGAAGATACAAGGTGACAGACTGAGAATAGAATTGTTACCAAGAAATAAGTCATAAGTGGGAAAAAGTGAGATTGACATTCATGTTAGCCAGAAATATGTAATAATGTAAGCACGTGAAGGTGTAGCCAATTAGCATAGGATCAAACAATGTCCGTTATATGAGCATGCTCTGCCTGCAGACTGCTGCTCCCCAGTTCCTAACTGAAATGGATATAGCTTCTGCCATCTATGTAGAAAGCACATTAGAAAATTCACCATTTCTCTTTCCAGGTGAAATTTAAACTTTTGTTTAGAGTGAGCTCACTTCAATTTAACCTTGTACAGATCTTATTTATTTATACACAATAAGAATAGCACAACAACACCTCTTAAAAGAGTACACTGCGTACGTGTGTTAGACAATCCTGACACATTTTGTCCTAAAGAGTTCTCCTGGTACTTAGGAAAGTTTTAAGTGAAATTTAGTAACGCTATATATAGGGGATTTCTTAATTTCCATAAAATGAAAACTTCTCTAAGACAATCTTATATTTCTTCAAAATCCACTAAATATTCTATCTAGAAATATTATCATAATATATTAAATATTTCCCTACCTCTACATTATACGACAGCTTTTCTAATGCTCTTAAATGTGACATTAAAATAATTATCTAGAATGTCCTTTCTTCTTTTTTCCCTTCATTCTTCCCTTTTGGGTCAAAACTTCCTTCCTGCTGAAAGCAAACCCTTTTTAATCCCATCAAAATTGCATCTTTAATTACTTTTCCTTTCTTTTGTTTTGTTTTTATGTCATTACTTGGTGCTATATTAAACCATACGTGTTACTGAGTGTGCTATTAAATATAAGGTATGTAAATGGTGCTGTAAATAAGTTATTTCATATATTTATTTTGTGCTGTCTGTGGAACTGAATGCTACAGTGAAAAGAAAACTGTTTTAGATATAAAATTATCTGAATTGAGCCTTCCCTGAAACTGACTTATTGACTTACTCTCTCTGAGCCCCTGTATTCTCATCTGCATGAAGGCCAGGTGTGCAAGGGCTTTTAAGAGTCAAGATGGCTTATCCAAATCCCAATTCTCACCCTTAATAGTTGTGCTATTTTGACTAACTCACTTCATTTGTCTGATCCCCAATTTTTCATCTGTAAGTTGGGAATGATTATATAATGCCTTGCTCACAGGAATTGTTCGGCTTACAGGAGATACTGCATGTTAAAGCATAACACATTCCTAACATTTATTAAGATTGTTATTATCTGTAAAGTGAGGAAATCTAGTAACTGTCTTAAAAGGTTTTTAGAGTGAGAAAGTATGGTAGGATATCTAAACCACAAAGTTTGAATGCTCCTTTTTAAACTGAGCCTTCCCTCCTAATCCCTAATACACACACACACACACACACACACACACACACACACACACACACACGTTGCTTTTAAACTACAACATAACAAAATTGACTCAACAGTGTTTTTCACCTCTGCAGTGGAATTCTACCATGGAATAGCATATGAACATAGCAGGAGCCTTCCTTTCCTTGTTCTCATAATAAAAACATAAGTTTTTTTCATCATTAGTGTGCACTTGCTGAAATCTATGGCAGGAATTTTTATTTTCATACTTTTTGCCCTTTTTTTCTTTTTTCTTTTAACCCCAACCCTTCATATAAAATAGTATTATTCATGGCATGTGTCCAATAGTTTCATTCATATCAGCTTTATAATTACCACCATAGATTTCTTAAACTGATACAGGTAATTGGTTCACAAGAAACTCTGGAGTCAAGTGCAATATGCAGTCTGCCCGTGGGAACTTGTTCCTTGGTAGCAGGAAAGTCCTGGTGTGGTCCTGCCTCTGGAAGCTGGAGAGGGACCTATGCGCAGACAACTTGTCTTAGGAGCTGAAAATTTCACTTTTGGACATGTGACCATAAACAACCCTTTCTGATCAGTATGAGGGGATTGTATCATTTTTCTAGAAGCTGATGAAATGAGAGAAGTCAGTCTCTGTTATGGTCAGATAGTGGCTGCCCATTTTTGCATTGTGTAGCAGAGGAACCAGTAACATCTACCCAGTTTAAGTGCTTAGTGCTATAATTGAAGAACAGTACTTTAAATATTCATCATTTCTGCTGAAACACACTTCAAAATCAAATTAAAGGTAAATATTATTGTGTCATCCCCCAAACTTTAAAACCAATGAAATCTTGTGCATTCTAGTATTCAAACAATTCCTGGCGATACAAAATTCAAACTTTACTTTTAACATAAAACATCAAAATAGGATTTACAAAACTACTAATTGCCTTTAAAACCACAGCCTGGAAGAGTATTATGAAGTTTCCTCTCGGGAGCCTGTCAGATCACCAGGGGGGGGGTTTCTAATATTGCTTGGGGAACCTAAGTCAAACAACTCATGTGATCCCACAAGATAAATTTTATTGACTCTGCCCAGGTCTGGCCTGCCTGTTATACACATGCATATATAATTAGAAAGCATGTGTAAAGCAATAGACCACAAGCCCTTAATCATGTATGTACCATTTACATCCTCTAACTGCCACCAGGATTCTAGCTAATAAGCTTGGCTTAGTTGATAACGGTAACAGAAGGTGAATATTATTAATTAAACAGGCACCATAGCATAATCATTAATAATTGGTTAACTCTGTGGATTTCAGTGTCAAACAAATCAGTGACCAAGATCCCCATTAATAATTATGTTACCTTGTATAAATTACTCAGTCTCTCTGAGCTTTAAATATTTCACCTATATATTGAGAAAAAATATACTGAGAAAAAATAATAATTTTGTATAGAATTGTATAGAATTGTTGTAAAGTTTAAATAATATTACAAGGTAAATTCTCAGTAAATATTCATTGTTATTTTTGTTCATTATTGTAGACTTTAGAGCCAAGCAAATTCTGTTCCACTAAAATTGCATTAAGAAACTATTATAGCCCCTTAAGAATGTTGACCCTGGCCGGGTGCGGTGGCTCACGCCTGTAATCCTAGCACTCTGGGAGGCCGAGGTGGGCGGATTGTTTGAGCTCAGGAGTTCGAGACCAGCCTGAGCAAGAGCAAGACCCCATCTCTACCAAAAATAGAAAAGAAATTATATGGACAGCTAAAAACATATATATACATATATATATATATATAAAATTAGCTGGGCATGGTGGTACATGCCTGTAGTCCCAGCTACTCGGGAGGCTGAGGCAGGAGGATTGCTAGAGCCCAGGAGTTTGAGGTTGCTGTGAGCTAGGCTGATGCCACGGCACTCTAGCCCGGGCAACAGAGTGAGACTCTGTCTCAAAAAAAAAAAAAAAAAGAAAAGAAAAAAAAAAAAAAGAAACTATTATATTGTAAAAGCTTATTTACAGAAGTAAAATAGGTCTAGATTCCCCCATTCCCAGGAATATTGGAAATTTAAATTTCTTAACAGAAAAGGGAAATAGGGAAATGTACATCCAATAAAAGGGGTTAAGTTCTGAATTTGATTTGAAAGTATCAGTATGAATTTGTATTTTTGGCATATTTTATGCTTATGAGGAAAAACATACTTCTCAACTCTGTGCATCAAAAAGGTTTAGAAATAATTATCAGCACACTATAAATGAGCAATCCTAGTGCCTATGCTGCAGTTTCCAAATACTGTTTCCCACTAAAATGAACCAGAAATCACTGAAGGTTGGCACAGGAAATGCACAAGGTGAGCCTGGATTATTTTTTAATGGCCAGGATGCACAGAGGCTATCATGGTCTGCTACGACTATATTAAAAGGGCTTATAAGCCCTGGGGAGGATTCCCCAGGTCAACAATGGAACAAGGTGACCACCAATAAGTACAACAAACCTAAAAGATAAAGCACATCAAATGTATTAAAATCCACAAGATCATAATGATAAATAAATAAATGATTTCACTTATTATTTTAAAATAGGCAAATGAAGTAAAAATGTCAATCTTTGTTTCTGACTTTTTATAACAGTTTTCATGGAGAAAGAAAATAGATGAGGAGATTTTTCTCTTTATGGAAATATTCTAGCTAATAAAGAAAGAAGGAATGGTAAAATTAAAATATCACCATTTCACAATCCTAATGATTAAATGGATCTAGACATTTATCAACAACTGCTACTATTACAAAGGAGAAACAACCAGACACGTATACTTGCTGATGAAGGGACATAGCACCACCTATAAGAGTCCTTGCCAAAATAAGGGAGAGGGGGGGGGGATAAATAAATAAATAAAACTTGAATTTGATAAATCTTCTAGATCCAATTTATACGGAATGTAGAATACAGAGAACAAAGGTTAATGTTAAACATCACCACAGGAATGTGTTATATTAAGCAAAATCCACAGTGTGGAAAACTAGACATGGCAAAAATCTGCTTTCTTCAACAAATAAATGGCAGAGAAAGAGAGAGAGAAACAGCCAGAGAGACAAGAAGGAGGACATCTGTAGGCTGAATAGCTATAGCAATCAATCAAAATATATGTGCTTTATTTGGATTCTGATTTTAAACAACAAATTGTAAAAGAGAATGACATTTATGGGACAATTAGGAATTGTCTGAGTAGCCTGAGTAGCTGAGTAGCATACTCAGTAGCCATTGTGTGATATTAAGAAACAAATGTTAATATTTTTAAATGTGACAATGATATTGCAGCTATTTTACCAAAAAAGGGTAATTATCTTTTGAAATACATATTGACACATTTATGAGTAATGTGATAAAAAATTAAAGTCTTCCAAAAGAAAAGTATTTGGCATTTGTGTTTATTACCAAGCTTTTTAAAAATATGAGACTAGGCTTCAGATCATGTGGCTAGAGTTGATACAGTGATTTGACATTTCTGTCTTAAACTTTTCCTCAGATACACTGTGAGCTCCCTGAGAGCAAGAACTATGGCTCATTAGCTCCATATTCAAAGTGCCTAGAATAATACTGGTCCATAGTAGGTGATGAAGAAATATTTATTTGAACTGGTGTCGAACTTATATATTAATCATGTTACCTACCATAGACTTTAAAGATTTTCCCAAATGAATGAAGTACACATTGATCTTTCCCATTCATTTGATCACAGGACAGGAAGATGTATGAAAGTATTGGTCATCAGCATTTATTTCTCTCTAGCTACTTCTTTGAGATATAGGATTTCTGTTAAATAGTCTCCTTTTGCAATAATCACAAAATAGCAACCTGGGACCCACTACCCATGTACCCACAGAAGAAAAATGCTTTATTTAAATTGAGTAAGGCATGGCTTCATCAGATACATGATTCTTACACTTACGAAGAAATAATAAATTTTATTTTCTTATTTTTTCTGATTTTGACTAATATTTAGTAGGAAAGTTATCTTAATCTATCATTCTCATTAAGACCCCCTGAGCTGCTGAAGAGATGTAGCCTGTACCAAATTTATGAACATGTTCCTATGTTGCTTGGTTTGGCTACAAAGTTTTAACATCATAGAAATAGAAAAACCTTCATTTGTTATATGCTTGTGAAAAACTGTGACATTTTTCATTTCAGATAGTTACAAAATTTAAAAGTTATTGGTTGGTTTCTTTTTTCTAAGTCAATCATTTCCTCGTGTGTGTGTGTGTGTGTGTGTGTGTGTGTGTGTGTGTGTGTGTGTGTGTGTTAACTTGGGGAGTTCTCACATAGAAAATAAAACCAAACATACAAGATTTGCTACAAAAATGTATTTCAACAATGTGGCTGGATCATACTTAATTTCATATTGTATATTTTTAAAGTCAGGAGAATAAAAGGAAAAGAAAACTCATTGAATACTTTCCACCTGCCAGACACTTTGTATGTTATCTTTTAATTCTCACGGCATCCAGGAGTGGTAGATGCCATTTTCTCCATTTTACAGGTGGAGGAAATAGTGGTGGTGGGGTGTGTATTAGTGAAGATAATAGAGTTATTCAACTTAGCTTACCTTAGGGGTAAGGTAAGATGATTTGCCTGACTCCAGTAGCTGTATATGTTCCTTGCCATTATAGTAAACTACATCCCTTAAAATAGGAAGATTCTTTTTTGATGGGAAGCTAAAAGGATCTGTTAACAGAGTCATTCATGGCAAATTATTAATAGGTATCTATGCATAACATAGAACTCAGGAAGACTTGGGTTGTGTCTCAAAGAAAACTTCCCCAAAAGAAGATGAAGGTGATTCTAAATTCATATAATTTATAGCCATGGTAGATCATCATATTTTCTGAAGTAAGTCCCATAACAACACATGTTGGCGTGGATGCAGAGAGACAGGAACACTCATACACTGCAGGTGGGACTGTAAACTAGTGCAACCCCTGTGGAAAGCATTATAGAGATACCTTAAACAGATTCAAGTAGACCTACCATTCAATCCAGCAATCCCATTATTGGGCATCTACCCAAAGGAACAAAAGTCATTCTATGACAAAGACACCTGTACCCGAATGTTTATAGCAGCACAATTCACAATTACAAAGATGTGGAAACAACCCAAATGCACATCAATTCACGAATGGATTAGTAAACTGTGGTATATGTATACCATGGAGTATTACTCAGCTATAAGAAATAATGGTGATACGACATCTCTTTGGTTCTCCTGGAGAGAGTTGGAACCCATTCTATTAAGTGAAGTATCCCAAGAATGGAAAAACAAGCATCACATGTACTCACCGGAAAACTGGTTTCCCTGATCATCACCTAAATGCACATTGGGGAATGATACCAATTGGATATCAGACTGAGGCGGGGGGGGGGGAGGTGAGGAGGGGGGAGGGGATGGGTGTATGCCTACATGATGACTGCATTGCACACCGTCTGGGGAATGGTCATGCTTGAAGGTGCTGACTCGGGGAGATGGGGGGTGGGGGGAGGAGATGGAGGTATAACTACACGGTGAGTGCCAGGCACACTGTCTGGGGAATGGACACGCTTGAAGCTCTGACTTGGGGGGATGGGCAGGACATGGGCAATATATATAACCTGAACTTTTGTACTCCCATAATAAGCTGAAATAAAAAAAAAATTACAAATGCAAACAACATTAGAAAAATGTATATAATGTCCTTCATGAATACAAGAAAGTGGATTTATTAATCTCTTAAAGTCAACTGTGTCATGAGTGAGTTGGAAATATGTTCTAACAGAGAAGCCTATATTTAAAAGCTTATGTTTTCTAACAAATATCTGACTACCTATTCAGAGCATAGTCAATATTATTTTTTGAACATAATTCTCTAACTAACCATGTCATAATTTATTAGTTTAACTAATTTCTACTTTGCCTCTCTATGGCAGATGAAATACCTTGTGGTGTTATCTTCCTAAGGCAATGTTAATTGTTATAAAGATGTCTATATGTTAAATTCCTTTTATACTAGATAGTTCTATGGTTTATCTGAAAGTTTTATCTGTATTTATTTTTGTTCTTTGTCCATTTCTCTATGGTGCCATTATGAAATGTAATATGATTACAATATATTCTCCATTTTGGTATTTCTACACAAAGAAATATCCTGGTTTCTTTTTAACATGTGCTTAAGAGTAGCATTGTTAGTTGCTGAATGTCTCAGCTTGAGCAAGAAAATATAGTTCATAGTGCAATAAAAGCAATATTCTTAATTTAAATTTGGTGTCCCTGGGGCTATGCAACTATTGTTAGCAGTTCTGGATACAACTTTAAAAGCTATGCTTTTTTAAAGCATTACTCCTTTGGTATAATCCAAAGATTTGATCTTCCTGAACAAAACAATCCTGCATCATGGTTCAAATAAGATAATGCATGCTGTGAAAAGTTTCACAATGAATAATTTGTAATCTCAAGTGTCTATTTCATCTTTAGAAAAGCTTCTATATCTCAATCTGTGGATTGACCTGTGGTTCAGATAGAATTATAAAGAAATTCCATACCAAGTTAGTCAAATGTAACATTGTCTTAAAACTGGAGCAAAACAAGCCAGTCCTGAGGGTTACTTATTTAATTTTAAGTAATGGTCAATTAAAAAGGGTTAATTATCTTTTTGTGTAAAAGAAGTTAACTACTTAATAGGATGGACTTGTTTGACATCAAATTAAAAATGTGATTATCTGTATCTTCTCTTAAAAACAGCAGCCTTCTTCATGAAGATGATATATTCTACTCCCACACCATCATTATTTCTCAAGATCACGGCTACATTTGAGGCACACCATCTTATAAGATTTCTCTAGTGATTCTGACAACTTGACTCACTTGAAAGATGACATAATTATTATATATCTACATATATATCTATATATCTATATTTTAGTGCTTTCAAGAAATTTGCTATCAAAAGCATCCCCACAATTTCTTGTACTACTAGTTTTCACTTGTGTAGCAAAGCAAGTCTTTTATTTTAAATAGCTTGCACCAAATCCCATTATTGGGCATCTACCCAAAAGAACAAAAGACATTCTATAACAAAGACATCTGCACCCGAATGTTTATAGCAGCACAATTCACAATTGCAAAGATGTGGAAACAACCCAAGTGCCCATCAATACATGAGTGGATTAATAAAATGTGGTATATGTATACCATGGAGTATTACTCAGCTATAAGAAACAATGGTGATCTAGCACCTCTTGTATTTTCCTGGATACAGCTAGAACCCATTCTAAGTGAAGTATCCCAAGAATGGAAAAATAAGCACCACATGTACTCACCATCAAATTGGTTTCACTGATCATCACCTAAGAGCACATTTAGGAATAACATCAATTGGGTGTCAGGCAGATGTGGGGGTGGGTAGGAGATGGGTGTATACATACATAATGAGTGCGATGCGCACTGTCTGGGGGATGGACATGCTTGAAGTTCTGATTCAGGGGGTGGGCAAGGGCAATATACATAACCTAAACTTTTGTACCCCCATAATATGCTGAAATAAAAAAAAGAAAATATTACATATTAAAGGTTTTCCTTTAATATGTATATAAAAAGATATACATTGGCAAAATGATTTAAAAAAGCCACATCCCAGAGAGATGTGGAGTGTGGCCAGCTTCCGTGTGACTTTCTGAGCCTCCTAGCTCTGGGCTCTCTGCCTCTGGGCCTGCAGGAGAGCTGGGGGCCCCAGGATGGACCACGGCCTCTGAACTGCAGAAGGCTGGAGCCCTTACTGTGGCTGCCCTCTGGCCGGGCCCAGGCCTGAAAGCAGCAGTGAATCTCTCCCAAATAAAAATAAATAAATAAATAAATAGCTTGCACCAGAATTCCTTTATGATTAAGGACATACCTTGACCAGTCTTTGTAATTGTGGAAACAATAGCACTGAAACCATGATCTGAAGAAAGATAGCACTAAAAGAGATAGTTAAAATACTCTGTGTAAGAATTTAACAGGATTTTACACTGCATTTATTTGTCATGTCTCCTTCATCTTCTCCAATCTGGGAAGTTCCTCAGTCTTTCACTGTCTTTCATGACCTTAACATATTTGATGAATTAATTGTATATAGGCTGTCTCTCAGCTTGGGTTCGTTCAATTGTTCTTCAGGATAAATTCCAGTTGTGCATTTTTGGCAAGAATATAAGAGCAGTGGTAGTATATCCTCAGTGCATCCTATCGGAAGGTATATGATGTTAAAGTGACTAATTTTTAGTGCTATTAAATTTTTTTATTTGGTTAAGGTGGTGTCTACTGGGTTTCTCCTCTGTAATTATCTTTTCATTTATAATTGATAAGTATCTTAGAATGAAATAATTTGAGGTTATGCAGATATCCTGTTTTACATCACCTGTCTTCCCTAATTTTAGCATTATTTATGATTCTTGTCTGCAACAATTAGGACTGTGTTGTTTGTCTTTGAAGTGAGGTCATAAATGTGTTCCTGATGGATTGCATGGGTATGAGAAAGAGAAAACTCAAAATCACACTAAGATTTATGTTGTGAAAGAATAGAAGGCTTGAATTAACATTAAGTGAGATATGAGAGAATAAGAGTATAGCAGGTTTGAGGATGCAGTTTATGAGTAGAATCTTGGCTGTGTTAACTTTGATATAACTATTAGGTATTCAAGTGGAGATGTCAACTAGGCGTTGGATAAATCAGCTTGGAGTTCAGAGAGAGGAGTGAGATAGAAATATAAATTGGGGAGCACAGGTATGCAGATGGTAATTAAAGATCCTTAGGGAGTGTTTAAGATCCTAAGGGAGTGTAAACAGAGAAAGAGGAAATCCAGTGACTGAGCCATGGAGTAGCCCCAGGTTAAGAGATCAAGAATTTTATAAAGTCAGAGAGTAAGAATAAGAAATGTTCACAAGAATTTAAGACCCTGACAAAGAAAGCTTGACAAGAACATTGGAATTCAAGAAAAATAGGATGGAAGTTTTAAGCCAAATCTCATAGACATGGTGACCTTATTTGATCTCTTGGCCCTATGAGAATGCGAATTCATTGCGGTTTCTTTTCACACAAACCATTTGAATTCAACATCAGTGAGATGCATACAGATTGTTTGTGTTAGTAATCCCGTCTGAAAGGCAGGGTTATGTGAACATGTCAAAGTAGCAATGGTAAAATCCTCAAATGCCAGTTTCCTAGAATTTAGACCATGTTTTTTTTTTTTATTAGAAGAATCAAAGGATATCATTTACTCAAGAAACAGGGAATATAGCTTGCTGTTGATCTGGAATAAGGATAGATAGTTCTCATTGATTTGATATTATATCAACTTCTCAGATTAAAATAGCAGGGAAAGGGAAGGTCCAGGCCTGTTGTTTCATATAATATAGGAGACTTTCTAGGTCTCAAATGCTACAGAAATAATGAGGCATTGCTGATTACATCAAAATTTTTTGCCCTTATTTTAGCATTAATTCAAAAGTTTTCAATTTATGATTCTTAGGGAGAAAAGATATGACTGTGATTTATTTAACTTGGGTGAGTTAATCAATAATCCAACAATTATTCAACTCTGGCAATTACATAATTTTAAACTCAAGTTTTGTTTTATTACTTTATTAATAATTCATCTACAAGACCTTGTTACACTTCAGTCTAAGGAAGATAGAATACTATGTTTTGGAATAAGTCAAGTTTCTGGATTAAATATGCAATATGAAATAAAAAAAATCTCTAGTGTTGGGGATCAATATTCTTCTTTCAGGTAGAGCTATAAGTTAAAACTATCCTGTGGAGATCATAACTGAATCAATAAGGCAGATAAAATCATTGTTTTTTGTGTACTACACACCCTCAACCTTAAATTGCTTTAATTTTCCCCTAATTGACCAAAGGAAACCTAGGGACATGACCAATATTAGTTTATAATATTATGACACTGAAAATAAATATTTTTTACTATTTTATATTTCCTTAAGGTATTATACCTATTTGATTCTACATTTTAAAATACACTATCTTATGTAGACTTTAGCATGAAATTGTTTTCTGCTAACATAGTTTGATATATATTCATACACACATACTTTCTTTGATTACTTAATTTTTTAAAAGTAGCATGTCAGGCAGATTGGGTGAGAAGATGGAAATATCACTTGAAATATTTACCCAACATTATTTTATCCAAATATCACCTTTTCAGATTATTAGATTGATTCCACAAGATTTAGGTAAGTAGGATGAATTCGGGCTATGAAGAATTAATTAGTGCAGAGTATCCTTCTAAAGATACTTCAGATTGGGACAAATCAGGAAAGGGAACTATACAAGTCAGTGTTTTTAGACTAAAACCAAGGTCACATACAAGGTGCCTTGAAAACTGTAAAAGACAATGCTAATTCTTTTTTTTTTTTTTTTTTTGAGACAGAGTCTCGCTTTGTTGCCCAGGCTAGAATGAGTGCCGTGGCATCAGCCTAGCTCACAGCAACCTCAAACTCCTGGGCTTAAGCGATCCTACTGCCTCAGCCTCCCCAGTAGCTGGAACTACAGGCATGTGCCACCATGCCTGGCTAATTTTTTCTATATGGATTTTTAGTTGGTCATATAATTTCTTTCTATTTTTAGTAGAGATGGGGTCTCGCTCTTGCCTGAGGCTGGTCTTGAACTCCGGACCTCGAGCAATCCACCCGCCTCGGCCTCCCAGAGTGCTAGGATTACAGGCATGAGCCACTGCGCCCGGCCAATGCTAATTCTTTAAAACTAAATTTTCTAATGTTTGGCACCTATTATGTAGCTAATAAATATTTAATATTTGCTTATGAATAAATAAGTTAATAAATAAATACAATTACACTAAGCCCAAGAAATAGTAAATGAAGCTTCTATGGAATTTGGAGACAAGAGTCTAGACGCATAGAATCAAATTTTGATCACATTTCAAAAAAATTTTCAAAGAGTTTTTGAAAGAGTTTATATAATTATGACATTACCAGATATATTGGTCTTCCAAGTAGTTCAGCACTGAAAAAAAAATGCTCATTGGGAACATAAGCATATCTTCCTTGGCAAGGTGATTCTTTATTTGACTGAGGCCAATTGTGTAGACAAGGGGCAACTGTTAGCAGCCAATAATTAAAGCAACGGGGGGGGGGGCAGGGGGGGTCAATGCATTATTTCAGTAAGGGTACCTAAGAGGTACACCTATAAGCACCACTACTTAGATGGGTACATCCAGCACGTGGTAAGCAGGAGAAAGGGGCCTGGGGAAAACTTGGCTTAATATTATTCCCACCATCCCACCTTCTATCAGAGCCTGCCATCAGCTAATTACAACTGCATGCATATGAAGAGGGTTCCTGTTGATGCATTCCATAAAGATCAGCATCCCAGGGCACAGAGCAGAGAGGTAAAGGTAAAGTAAAGGTAAAGAGTGATTCTATAGAATGACTTTTGTTCTTTTGGGTAGATGCCCAATAATTGGATTCAAGTAGGTCTACTTGAATCTGTTTAAGGTATCTCCATAATGCTTTCCATAGGGGTTGCACTAGTTTGCAGTCCCACCAGCAGTGTATGAGCATTCCTGTCTTTCCACATGCACGCCAACATGTACACCTGTACTCGAATGTTTATAGCAGCACAATTCACAATTGCAAAGATGTGGAAACAACCCAAATGCCCATCAATTCATGAGTGGATTAGTAAAATGTGGTATATGTATACCATGGAGTATTACTCAGCTATAAGAAATAACGGTGATATAGAATCCTTTTTGTTCTCCTGGAGAGAGTTGGAACCCATTCTATTAAGTGAAGTATCCCAAGAATGGAAAAATAAGCACCACATGTACTCACCAGCAAATTGGTTTCCCTGATCATCACCTAAGTGCACATTTGGGAATAACACCAATTGGGTATCGGACTGAGGTGGGGGATGGGGGGAGGGGATGGGTGTATACCTACATGATGAGTGCGTTGTGCACTGTCTGGGGAATGGTCACACTTGAATGTTCTGACTCGGGGAGGATGGGCGGGACATGGGCAATATATATAAACTGAACTTTTGTACCCCCGTAATAAGCTGAAATAAATAATATAAAAAAAAGAGTGATTCTAGAGGGGTAAAGGAAAAACGTCTACTACTCAAATAACATTACAATCAATAATCATTTGAACATATGTTTTATCCTAGTAATCAAATATATGAAAATTAAAAACAAAATGTAAGTACCACTTTTCAGACTTCAAATTGCCAACAGAATTAGTAAGAGTGTGAGTAATTAAGCCTTCTTATACATTGCTGATGGGAGAGTAAATTAAAATGATTTTTCTTCTTCTGGAAGAAAATTTGGCAATCCATTCCAAATGTTTTAAAATTACATAAATAGTTTAACTCAGAAATTACATAAACAAATATTTAACCTACAAAAACAAGGAATTCCAAAACTATTTATAAAATTTTAACCTGAGAAAAATATCATAGAAGTTAGTTGACAAGGATTTAATTCTAAGAGAGTTTGTAATGTTATTTTTTATAATGGGAAAATAATTCATAGTATATGTTTAAGGGAACAAAGTAGTTTTTAAACAGTATGCACAGAATTACACAATTTTATTAATTTTTTTAAATGACAATTTTTCTTAGAAAGCTGTTTAGCTTATCTTTACCAATTAGGAAGGTAAATCAGGATTCAGGGTACAAACTTCAAAATTCTTCAGGAATTAAAAGGAAAAAGATAAATGGTACTGATATAAAATAAACTGAAAAACAGTTTTTGAAGGTAACTGTGTTCAAATTTGAACTTTTGGTCAATTTTCTCATACAACATGTAAGATAAAAAGAAACCTGCAGGAGGCGTCATGTATAGGCATATCTTCATCAGAAGATGTGCAAGCAATGCGTTCTAATCTCAGGAGCCTGAAAAATGCCTTTAGCTCTTTCCAGTTTCCAAGGTATCACAAGGGCAATGATATTTATATTTTACCCAGGACTATTTTTCCAGCTTTGCTCAGAAAGCACTTACACATGTGTTCCAAGTCCCCTGACCTCTTTGATCCTGCCATTTGTCTAGCAGAGCCTGCTTGACAACAATCACAGGACCTTTAACCAGAAGTTTTTAACTAGTGATATCCCAAAATCATGGTATGGAAAACTTCAGATCCACCTGCTCTCCATTCATGCAATTCCACATATATTTCATAAATGTCAGCTATGTTCAAGGCACTGTCAAAAGTATTATGAAAGCTTGGAAATGAGAAAGGAGATTATTTGGTGTTCTCTTTCAATGCAATGCTGCGTTTGCCTTTTTGATCGACTTTTTATTGACTGAACTATTTTACACCTCAGAAGGGTCAGAGATTAACTTGTAGATTTATGTCTGATAGAGATATAATTTCTTTACAGAAGAATAGATAACCACATAGTTAATGGTTAATTAACCTACTGGATGTTAACTAGTTTTGTATCTCATTTGGCAATCTTATCCTAACATTCCTCTTTAAATTTTCTATAAATAGCTAGTTGCTTAAATTATCATTTGAACCAGTTTTAACATTGCTTCATTAATTAATGAATTAAATAATATCATTGACATGTGTTCATTTGATATTTTTATGAGAAGCATGTTATTACCTTTTAGAAAATTATATGTTAGCAAAACTGTTTTAGATGATATACTTATTAAAATTGAGAAAAAGTTAAAAGCTGTGAGTGATAATGAAAAACTATGATTATGCTTAAAATGGTGATTGTACTGGTGGGGGTGTTTGCACATAAGAAGAAGAAAGAGGAAAAAAGTGATAATTTTTATAGGTTTAAAGAAAATATTCCAGGTTGGAAAAAGTAGTGCATGTCTCTCCTTAAAAAATTTTAATGAGTATTATTTAATTGTATGTATGAATAGCATTTCATAGTTATCACTAAACTTTTAAAATTCTTGTCTCTTGTTTATTCTTATAAATTTTCCTTGGTGCTGCTTTTTTCAAAAACTTTTAAGAGATGTAGGAAGAATAATTATATTGACATATGGGTGAGTAAACTAATGAAATGATATTGAAACCGCCCTTTATAAAATTAATAAAGGGCTGCAAGGTGGAAGGGGCCTGAACTCTGCAAAGGTATAGGCATAGTTAAAAAAAAAAAAAGCAACCATCATTTCCTAGCTTGCTTTTCTATAATTACATACTACCTAGGATTCATGTAACTAACGGTCATAAGATTTGTAGCTTTCTTAATTGCTCCCTTAGATAACATCATCATTGTGAAACCTAAAGCTGGTCTTTGAGATAACTTCTAGACCTTGTATTCTGGTGGACCAACTGACCCAACCAATCCAATGGCCCATACCAAGGAACTGATTCAACTGGTCTTACAACCCCCGCCCAGGAACTGACAATTCCTACACCACTATGATTTTACACCCCAACCCAACCAATCAACAGTACCAATTGCTTAGCCCCCTGCCTGCCTAATCATCCTTTAAAAGCCTAAACTCCAAATTTGTAGGTGACAGATTTGAGAAATGTCTCTCATCTCCTCGATCAGCCACCCCACTGAAAATAAACTCTTTCTCTGCTGCAACCCCTGCTGTCTCAGTGTACAGACTTCCTTCTCTGTAGTGGGCAATAGAACTCAGTTGGGCAGTAACAATATAAAGGTGTTTCTCCCACCCACTTGTGAACTAAAGTAAAATCTTAAGCCCCCAGATGACTGAATGGACCCCCTCTTGGCCAAGGGGACCCCAGAAATACCCTAAAGCTGAATTGCTGGCCATGAGAAGGGAGTTCAGACATGTCTTGTCATGCTCCCTTCCCTTCTTGGAGATATCCTTTGTAATTCATTCACAGGCCAAAAGCTATACAAGACAAAGTTTAAACCACATCTGCGGGTCATCAATTTACTTAACAGATCACTCGAGTCTGGGTATGTCTGTTATGTGTCTGGTGGCTTGTCTCTAATTAACAGACTTCTTTATCTTAATTTAAAATATCCCACGCCTTTAGACAAGCTTCATTTCTTTAACCAGTTGCAAATCAAAGAATCTTTAAACTCATCTGTAACCTGTAATCCCCTGCTTTGAGATGTCCTGCCATGTATTGATTTATGACTTTACATGTAATTCCTGTCTTCTTGAAATGTATAAAACCACACTATAACCCAACCACTGTGAGACCACTTGCTCAAGACCTCTTGGTCATGGCTCTCTAGGCCATGGCCACACATACTTGGATCTGAATAAACCTCTTGAAATTATTTTACAGAGTTTGGATTCTTTTCCATGGACAAATTCAAAGGAAATTCCTATAAAAAGACAATGTTCTCTTTAAGTCAACAAATTCATAGTGAAAACAAAAGTCTTTCCAATCAAATTGCTCAATGGAAAGCGATTAAATTACTAGGTAACTTTTAAAGCAACAACCAGAGTTAAAATTGTAACCACTGAAATCATTTGTGAGAAATAAATGCATAGCTCTCTATCCAATGCAAGATAACAGAAATGTGCACCAAAATCTAATGGTATCTAATCTCCATCAAGAGTAACAGACTGAATTTAATGCAAAAGACTTTACCACATCATCAACCTGTCCATTTTGCCAAGTGTTTAAAACCAGAGATTTTTCCATAGCATGATTACAGCTGTTTCAGATTTATATTTCTGTTTCTGAATAGTTAACTGTCAAAATTGCTTTTAATTTAATGACCTGCCAATGCCAGGATATTACATTTGTTCTTCTCCTAGAAGAGTAAGTAGGGTACATCTATATAGACTCATGTTTTCATTTTAATAATTCTTTCACCATAAAAAGATCTGCAAACATTTGCCTGAAGATGCGCTCCATTTGATTATTTTAAAATTCTTATTCTGCAAAAGCAGTGGGGGGGGGGTTGGTAATTTTTCCACCTCTTCCTACTTTACAACTCTTTAAGTAGAAGCCTTACATTTTAAAAGCTCCTAATGTGATATGATCAACCAGGACATTTTGATATAAATGTTTAATAATTTTCTTCTCTGTATTGAGTTTAGACTTCAGAGTCTACAGATTTAGTTTTATGACTAATCTCACAGATCATAATATTATGCATTTAGGAGGATACTGCCCTATTTTGTGAGACCTTTTCCCTTATCTACCATTTTCGACATTTAGCAAAGGTAGATGTTGACTGACTGACAATTAAAATGCTGAAAAGAAAATGTCATTGATGAAAGCTTGATGCCTTCTAAAGAATTGAGGGTGAATAAGAGACATCTAGGAGACAACAGTTATCAGATGCATTTCTGGAAGTTGTTCTAGGAGCAAGAAAACCTGTCAGGTTAAGAAAAAAAAAACCAGACTATTTAGTGATTCACATTTAAATTTCAGAAGAACAATCCTGAAACAATTTTTGCCTTTTGCAAAACATCAGGAATTAATTCATCCTGCCCTCTGGTCACACTGAATAATTAACATTGAGGTAGAAAGGAATGGTAAATGAATGGAATCCCTGTCCTTTTTTTTAAACTTTTGTTTTTGTTTTTGACACTCACACTACAAATCTTGGATAAGATGCCAGCATTTAAGCTTATATGAAAGTTGAATAATATTGCAACTATTTTGGGTGATTCTAATATAATCTAAAATACATAAAAATAAAAATTTCAAGGTTAAATCTAAAGGTCCCATCCTAAGCTGTGTCTGGATTTCATGTAAAACATCCCCAATAGTACTTTTTTCCAGACAGTCAATTCCTTTAAACCAAAATCTATTTCCTTACAAATTCTATCTACTGTTTCTGATTCTGACTTGTGAATCCCAATGCTTGCTCAGATTACAGGACCTTCTCGAGAAAGTTGTATAATCTATATCCTTACTGAGGAGGTTATCTCAATCACCATGTCTTGAAGCTGTAAATGTTTGTACACTTGATAACTGGACACCCAATTCATAACCTGAAATATTAATTTTGGTGTGGTCTTATACCAAAAGATAAATTGGGTCAATGGAATTCTCACTCTTGGATACTTGAATTGTGAATTATAAAGTAACTGAAGTAGTTGGTAGTGGAAATATACATGAAAGTATGTACAGAGCAAGGGTGGAACTTAGACTGCATATGATAAGTCTAAATTATGAAAGAGAAGATACTCTGAGTAAGCAGAAATTTGAAGATAGAAAAATACAGGTATAGAATAGATGTCAATAAAGCTGGCTAACGGTGAAAGAAGCAACAAGACCACTAAAGGGGGTGGAAGCAGAGGAAATAGTGATCAACAGTAGTAAAGGATAGATCGAAACGCAATGAAATCATGTTCCAGTTTCTGGATTTAGTTCTTGGCTTCAGTGAAGCCAATGGTATATTAATATATTTTCTTGGATGATTTCCATGTGATTCCTGCCTTTCACACTGATTGTTGTAATAACCACCATCCTTATTTTACTCTAGTTAATTTAAGATAGGCTCTGTTCTTTATAATCACAAAAAACTAGCTAAAACAACCTGAGAGTGACTATAATATTGTACTCCAGCTTTTATGCCTCCATGGATTTTCTCTGTCCATACTAACTATTTCCTGTTACTCTAAGCATTAAAGACAGTTTGATATTCATTAAAATGGTCCCTCATGAGGACTATTTGAAAATACCAATGAAAACATTGTAACAAACTAATTAAGACATGGCATTTCATACAACACACCACAGACCTTTTTGTTCCCTGAAGGCCAAATTCTTGCTTGCAATTATGATACAAAAAAAAAGACATTTCAAAGCAAAAGAAAAATATTATTTTAAAATTATGGGATAGGGAATGATAAGGTACATTACAAATTAGACCAAGAAATTCCAGTAGTAAAACAAATCCAGTAATCCAGCACCTTCATTCACATATCTGGAGAAGATGGAGTAATGGAGACCCAATTTATCCTCCCATCTCAAACTATCAAAAAGTTGGACAAAATACATGAACCAATGGTTTTCTGTATGGGATATCAGGTCCCTCAGGGCAGTGACAGAGAGGAAACAAATGAAGTGAGTCATACAATTGACCAGGTTACTTCTTAGAGTTTCCAGGTAGCAATACAGGGAAAGGAAATGTGGGCAGAATGTGAGGTCTCCTTGAGTTGAAGGGAAAGAGTTTCATGTCCAGAGAGTCCAAGGCAGCTCAAGTTCATAGGGTAGGCCACTGGAGAGAAGAGAGCTGCACAAAGGAAGGGAGCTTCAGAGATCTACAATACGTTCCATGAGAGTCCTCAGCCAAATGTTGCTCAGTACCTGTATCTGATAACACTCGCCAAGATAAAGGAAAGAACCGCACACAAAGGAGAATTCAGAACAATTTTCAGTTCACACAGTATCAGTATTCTCATTAGCTAGAGTGAAAAATCCCATTAATCCAGGGGCATTGGGTGGAGTACTTTGAAGGTTATTACCTCAGTTGTGGAGCAAAACTGGGCCTACACTAAATCTTCTCTTCTCTAATGTCACCTTAAAAAGCTTAAAAGCAAGGTTTAGAATAATCAGATTGAGTCTATGTAACTTAACCATGTCTCAGAAAAAAGCTAAAAATATATAGAGAAAAACAAAATATCCAGCACACAAAAAGTGAAAATCACAATGTTTGTCATCTAATTGAAAATGTCTGGGCATGCAAAGAAACAAGAAAATATAACACAGAAGGTGGAAACTCAGTAAGTAGAAATAAATGAAAAAAATGACAGACAATAGCATCAATAGACAAAGATATTAAAATAATTATAATTTTATTTAATATATTCAATAAAAGTAAAAAAAAAATGAGCTTGTTACATAGAAACATAGAACATGTAAAAAAGATCCAAATCAAACTTTTAGAAATGAAGATTACAATGGTTGAAGTAAAAAATTCATTGAAAGTTATTAATAATATATTAGATGGTATAAATTAAAGATTAATAAACTTGAAGAGAAATCAATAGAAATTATCCAAAGTGAAACACATAAAGAATAGAAGACTAAACTATGAACCCTCTACCAACAAAAGCATAATGTATGCTCCTTTCAAGTGCACATGGCACATGGAACATTTACCAAAATGGGCCATATTTTTAGCCGTAAAATAAGTCACAATTAATTTAAGAGATTTAAATCATATAAAATATTTTTATGACCCGAAAAGTCAATGTCTAAATTATATTGGAAAAATGTCAAATATGTGAAAACTAAATAGCATATTTACAAATAATCCTTGAGTTAAAAAAGAAATCAAAGAAAGATCACAGAGTATTTTGAATCCTTGCTTTATTTCTGATAAAAATGAAAACAAAACATATCAAAATGCAGATAAAATAATATCTAGTGCAAAGTTTCTAGCACTGTCTCTATTAGAAAACAACAGGAAGTTCTTAAATGACCTGAGGTTCCATCTTAAGGAAAAAAGGGGGGCATATACGAAAACCTACAGCTAACATCATACTGAAAGGTGAAAGACTATATGTTTTCTCCTTAAGGTCAGAAATAAAGCAAGGATATCCTATATATTCAACACAATTCCAATGTAATACAACAGGTTTTTCTTTTTTGTTTTTTAGAAATTGACAGGCTGACTTCAAAATTTATATAGAAATTTCAATGACCTGAAATAGCTAAACAACTTAAAAACAAAAGAACAAAGTTGAAAAATCTCTTTTTTCAACTGGTACCAATACGGACAAAAAGTTTAATAGAACAGAGCAATATGGAGATTATATAGAAATAAACCTACACATATATGGTAAACTGATTTTTACAAAGATGCCAAGGCAACCATTGTGAATTAATAATATTTTGACCAAATGGTGCTGAAATCAGTGGATGCCCATATATAAAAAATGAATTTTGATCAATATTTCATACTATACACAATAATGAATGCAAACTACATCATTCGCCTAAATGTAAGAGCTAAAGCTATAAAACTTATAGAAGAAAATATAGAAGAAAGTCTTGGATTTGTCAACGATTTTTTAAAATTTCAAACTATATAAGGAAAAGACAATAGGACTTTGGCAAAATAAAAAATTTCTGTTTTCCAAAAGACATTTTCAAGAAAATGTAAACACAACACAAAAGCCAAGAGAAAATATTTGTAAAACATGTATCTTACAAAGAACTTTTATTGCTGAATATATAAAGTATATTTAGAACTCAATAATAAGCAGGCAGACAATTCAAAATAGTGCAAAATATTTGAACAGACAACTTATCATGGACATTTGCCACATACAGATGGTGAATAAATACTAATAAAGATGATCCAATCATTACTTATTACGGAAACACAATTTCAAAGCCATACTGAGATATTGCTACACACACTAGAATGGCTAAAATTATAAATACTGACCATACCACGGGTTGGTCAGGATGTGGAGCAGTTGGAACCTTCATACAATGATAGGAGGGATGTAAAGTGGTACAGTCACTTTCCAAAATCAATTTGGAACTCTCTTTAAAAGTTAAATATGACTGCCATCAGATCTGACCATTTCACTCCTAGGGAAATCTCAAAAGAAATGAAAGTACATGTCCATGCAAAAAGTCCTACAAGAATGTTTGTAGAATTGGTATGTTTAATATCCCAAACTTGGAAACAATGCCAATGTCCATCAACAGGCCAACAAATAAATGAACAATGGTATATCCATACCATGAAATCCTACCCAGAAATAAAAAATAATGGTCTACTCATAAATTCAAGGATATGTATCAATCTTATAATAATTACAACCAGTGAAAAAAGGCAGACAAAAGAGTATATATACACTTTGGTATCATTTATATAAAATTATTTAAAATGAAAGCCAGTCTATAGTGATAGAATACAAATCAATGGTTGCCTGAGTAAGGGGCCTGAGAGATATATTGGGGAGGAATTGTAAAAGGGCACAAAGAAACCTTGGCGGTGATGGAATCCTGATTATAGTGTTGGTTTTAGGGAAGTAGACATATAGCAAATATGTCACATTGTACATTGTACATTTCAAATACATGCCATTTCTATATGCCCATTATACTTTAATAAAGCTGTAAAAAAAGAATCGACCATTTCTAAAAATAGATTAAAAATTATACTGTTTCAGGAAATTATTTTTACTTTGGTTTCTTAATAAAAATATCCTTTTCTTTGTAGGGCTTCTCTATATGGCTTACCCCCTAGGTTATACACATTTTTACATTTAGCAATATATTTAAATATTCAACACCTACCAAATTTTCTGTACTAGGCACTTGATAAATATCTGTTGAATGAATGAATTACTATTTAACTAGATGGAAAAAAGTATTCATCATGTACCTTTATTTCATGTATATATCTATTGGCCTTCACATTAAAGGAATTCCAAAGAAAGCTGCTACTTTCCCCCAATTGGCTAACTACTTAGAATAAATATTGCTTTTTTTTCCTTCCAGTATTCCCTTCACAGAATATTTTTATTTTTACTCTATAACAAATTTTCTTATTTGTTGAGTCTTGGGCATATCTCCATGGCTTTTGTTTAATAAGGAAAGAGTTCTGTTTCATTGGTTTCAGGTTACTGGGCAATCTTGCATAACTGGTATAGGTTTGTGTCTCAGCTGCTATAGAAAAGCAAACACCCACTTGGGTTTCTCTTGATAAATAATTTGTCTAATCTTCATGTAACCCCCAGAGAACCAAAGAAATTTTAAAATCATTTTCCTTACTTTCCAACTTATTTCTCTTTTGACTATGGCATAGGAAGCGTGACTTTTAGAAGTTAAATCTGCCTAGAAATGGTATGAGTTGTTTTTGAGAAAAATATGAAATATATTTAAGTGGCAATGGAGTAGCAAAGAATACTTCTAGTTTCTACTGCAGAGATAGTGCTCTCATAAAAAGACTGTAGTGGGTATTTCATTGCAACAAACATTCACTGAGCAACTATATGTACAGGACACTGGGCTGTTTCCCATGGAACTGCAAGATAAATGGCAATCTTTTCACTGCCCTTAAAGACTGACAATCCATGGCAATTGAGTTAGTGGTATAATGATGTTGCATGGCAGAGTGGATCTAGCCCAGGATTTGGAACGAGAAGATCTGGGTTTGAACCCAGCTCAAGGATCCAAACATATTTCTTTTTAGGGTGGAATTGCATTTCAGTGAAAGGGATTGTTGCACTGTTGCAAAGATCTCATCTTTCCTTTCCAAAGAAAGAAAACTAGAACACAGGGTCAGAGCTCAGAACACTTAGAGGGCGCCGTCACATGGACATGGAAGAAAAATTCATCACAGAAGCCCCAGTCTCTGAGTAAGCTGTGGACATTTGTGGTGTACCTACTCCTGACCATTTCTGTAGGTGAGAGCAGAGACAGCAAGGCAGCTGCACATTGTTGGTTGACTGCCCTGTTGTCTGAGGATGGGAAGGAGGATAAGAAGAGAAGAGAGAAAGACTAAGTCCAGCTACATTATGTTACTTAAAGAGATTAATCAATCAATTAGTTACAGCTGAACTTTTGATTTATTACATATTTTGAGCTGAAACATATTCATTATAGAAACAGTGAGATTCCAACAAATAAGCTTGAAACTATGCCTCACTTTTTTCATCTCACTAACCACAAACAGAGCAAATATCCTTAACATATACCTTTCGTGTTTTATTGCCTCTTCCAGAAAACATGAAACTCTATGAGGACAGTAAATGTGTCTATTTTGTTAACATTTGAATACCAGTTCTTGTAACAGTACTCGACTTAGAGTAAAAATTCAATAAATGTGTTGCATTAACAAATAATGAATGACTGGTCAAAATGAAGAATGAATGGAGTAATATAATATATTGTGAAAAGAGTTTTGCAAATTTTGCAGTGCCACACCAACATTTTTAAACGTGCTAAATGGGAGAGATTAGATCCAGAAAGGCTTTATAAATTAAATATTTTTGCTGTTTTTTTTAAATGTAGAAAGAAATTGAATAAGCATAAAAGGAGAGGAAGGATGATGTATTCTAACACTGAGAACAGAAAGGGTACAAGGCCATGGTGAGGGATGTGGACTTGTTCATGGAGAAGCATAATGACAGAGCTATTAGGGCCCTAATGTCTCCAAATATTTTTTCCTTGAAACATCAAATTTCATAACTGATCATTAGCCTTTAATGTCTCTGACTTGTATTTATTATATATATATATGTCAAAAAGACAAATAATTTTAAAAGGCAAATAACAATTCAAAATATTTCCCTGTCCCCATCCCACAACCCTACTCCTGCAAACTAATTGATTTTTAATTTTTGTTAGTTTAATTTTGTTGTTTCTTTTTGTATTTACCTCTATTGTCTTCTAAATAATATAGTTACACTATAACCTCTTGATTTATCTGTTTTAGACATTATCAGTTTGACATTATTCCGAAATTACTGTCTAGTTGTAGAAATGTGGATGAACGTTTAGCTCCTTTATCTACCTCCAGCCTAAATTTCTCTTTCCTGTTTTTCCAATATAGTTACCTTTCTGCTTTTGTGTTGTATCAAAAATCAATGTCTATCTTATTATTCCTGTTTTACTGTTAAGCCAAAAAGCATGCTATAAACACATTTCCTCCCTTACTCACAATTTCTTACACTATTTTTCCCCATTTGCTTTCTTTTGAGGGCATCCATTACTATTTCTTTTCACATGTTTCAACAGCTTTCTCCAGTATCCATCAAAAATTTCCTTTCACTCAAAGCATTCATTGACAATTTGCCTGGAGACTCTTCCTTAGTGAATTCCTGTTGTAGGCTCCAACATGAACTGGGTGTTCTTGAGGCCAGCGGTCCCCAACCTTTTTGGCACCAGGGACTAGTTTCATGGAAGACAATTTTTCTATGGATGGGGTGGAGGTGGTGGCTTAAGGATGATTCAAGTGTAATACATTTATTGTGCACTTTATTTCTATTGTTATTACATTGTAATATATAATGAAATAAGTATACAACTCACCATACTGCAGAATCAGTAGGAGCCCAGAGCTTGTTTTCCTGCAACTATAGTCCCATCTGGGGGTGATGGGAGACAGTGACTATAAATACAGATGAAGCTTAAAGCTTCACTTGCTGGCTGCTCACCTCCTGCTGTGCCGCCCCATTCCTAGCAGGCCATGGACAGGGCTGGTGTTGGGGACTGCAGCTCGAAGCTGTTTATAGCCATTATTCTGGAAGTTCTCATCATTGTTCTGTTGTAGAGCTCTGGTTTCCTGAATTTTGTGTTTTTCTGTTTTGTAACTGGAAATTCCAGGGGAGTAGCTTTTAAAAAGTCAGGTTTGTACAAAAGCTATGAAAGATGGAAGAGATTTCAGAAGCAATCTAGTTCAGTTCTTTCATCTTACTGTTGAGAAAACTGAGGCTTAGGAAGGCAAAACAGCTTGCCCAAGAGCTCCAAATTGGTACTAGCAGAGTAGAAATTGTGACTTGCCTTGCCTCTAGGTTTAGAGATTTTCTAACACTTTTAGAACACTGATAATTCAATATGCACATGGGAAAAGAAACAGATACTCTCTTTCCAGTCCAGAGTATGGAAGTTCTCATCTTTTCTATAGAACTTCCAGCTTTTTTTCTGTGTCATATGTCACATTCAGTTCTTCAGGGATGTCCTGATGGATAGTATTTTTTTTAAGATGGTAAACTATACTTCCCCCACATTTAAATACGGCAGTGAGAGAGTTTCCTATAACACAATGATAAGCCCTTATTTTCAGTGGGTTAGCTGTACATTTCAGGAAACAATATGTTAATGTTTCTGAATTCAAATATCCTTACAGATTGATGAATTGAGACTTTTTATGTGATTTTTTTTACTGTGATTTTGATTTTTATATGTTGCTAACTAAGGAAATATACAATGTGACTTTCTGAGTCAACAACTATTGATACTCATGAATTGGCCTCTCTAGTGCAGCTTCCCGATAAGCATCATTGCAGTCGTGATTAACATAGCTAGAACTGTTACAAACAGCTGTGCAACTATTACAATCACCAATTAAAGTGTAGCTCCAGATGTTCTATACTCAAAACTACAGCTCTACAAGGTGGCTGTTGCATGGAGCTGATTACATTAAAGCTGTCAGTTTTAGAAATATCTTATGAGTGTTTATACCTGGCAACCATTAGCTCTCACATATTTACAATGTTGATGTCCAAGCTAATTGCAATCACAGCTCACATAGTCCAGAAGAGAGGAAAAAGGGTGATCTTAAATGGTTCTACTTTTCACTGAGACTCATGAGGATTTCCAATAAGAATAGAGAAGCAACTGGAAGCAGCCTTTCAACTCCCTCGCTGGGTTTTTTTTGCACACTACACCTCCCTTCCTGGACAATTAATGCCATGATTTTGGAAAATAAGCAAACTACTCATCAGGAGATGTTTGACAGCATGCTGTTTCCATCTGAAAGAATAATTCATCCACAGAATTTGAGAGATATACCCTCCCCTAAAGTTAGGTGAGAATGGGGTTATTGACTATAAATTTATATGGCCTAAGAAGAGAAAAATGTTAATTTGAAAAATTTTGCCCAATATTTACATAAACATCAGTAGACACATATTCTGACACTGATAGGTCCCAGAGTCAAACCTGGAATTCAGAAGATTTACAGTGAGAGTCAGGGAAAGAGATGTGCGCTTGTTGGCCTTGAAAGGGTACTGAGAATTCTCTGGTTAATTATATAAATCACCTAAGGTTACTATTGTGAAGAGGAGTCAATGACATTTATATAAAATATGATTTTTTTCTGGACCTAGTTGTGTAGTCACAGAGAATACTTGTTGTTTGAAACTTATTTTTATTTGTTTTATGTTTAATTCTATATTTACTCATTGCATAAGCAGAAAGAATCCTCATTCTGTACTTCAAAGATTGCAGAACTTGATTTTTACTTAAATCCACCCTAGACTGTTCTGCAGAAGCCTTGGATCTCCTTTCCTCTATTACACCTTTCCTGGTATAAATATTAGCCAAATACCTTAGACTTGCTTTACATTCATCCCCACTCGTGGGGATGGAGATGGAGATGTCACAAGTGGAAGAGAAACTATAGTGAGATAGAAATGTATTGTGCTGGTCTGAAAAGGAGAAATATTTTAGGTCCAACTACCAAAACTAGAATTTTGGTCCTCATTATAGTTCAACCAATTTTAATAGACCTTTAACTAATCTCCCATGCTTCCCCTGACCCCTATTGTCCCCACACTTCAGTCGATCGTATATCTGCTTCTAGATCGAGCTCTAGACAATTCTGACCATACTGCTCTCTTATTCTCCTTCTCAGAGGTCCTCAGTGGCATCCCCTCAAACTGAAACTCATATCTCTCCACAGTATGGTCACAAACTACTTTTCACTCAGATCTAACTTCAGTTAACAATAATTTGAACATTTACATTGTCACTTAACCATTCAAACAATATTAGGTGGGCTTTCTATCCTCATCTGAGATCCAGAGATTAAAAACCTTGACCCAGGTCACCTAGTGCGTGAGCAGCAGAATTGAGACTTGGATCTTTTGGATTCCAAAGTCATTGCTGTTTGCAGGATGACCCTGGTAGCTTTATTTCCTACTGTTCCCTTAACATGCAGACCAAGGTCCTCGTTTTCACCCGACCATCCCCAAGTTCTCAGTGTTGTGTATTTGCTCATGAAGTCTTTTCTTCCTAGATGTCTTTACCTTCAAATCATCCCTGCCTACTAAAATTAAATTCATCTTTAAGTCCCATTTCATAAGTTGTAATCTCCATGTAGTCTTCATTGATCTTGCTTGTCATATTGTTTTGTCAAGCTTATTGGGACTTGTATTAAGATTATTTGAGCCTTTGACTTACACCATTGCTATGATTTGTATGTATCCCCCAAAGCTCATGTATTGGAAACTTAATCCCCAATACAACAGTGTTTTAGGAGGTGGGGCCTAAAAAGAGGTGATTAGGTTCTTGGGCCTTCACCCTTATGAATAGATTTATTGGGGTGGGTTCATTATTGTAAGACTGAGCTTGTGATAAAAGTGAGGTTGGCCCCTCTTGCTCTTGCTCTTGCTCTCCCTCAGGCTTTGTTGCCCTTCTGCCTTTGGCCCTGGGATGATGCAGCACAAAAACCCTCATCAGATGTGGGCCCCTTGATCTTGGACTTCCCAGCCTCCAGAAATATAAGAAATAATTTTTTACTTAATAAATTACCTAATCTGTGGTATTATGTTATAGCAACACAAAACAGACTAAGACAACCACCATCCTCCTTGTTGGCATGTAGTGTTGTGGTTAGTACATGGACCCTGGATCTAGACTTCCTGGGTTTAAATTCTGCTTTTGTCTCTTATTGGTTGTGTGACCTTCAGCAAATTAATCAATATTTCTGTGCTTCATTTGTAAAATGGAGTGGGTGAGCAGTACCTATTTTGTGGGCTGTTGTGAGCAGAAAGTGAGTTAATATTTATAAAGGACTTAGAACTGTGTACCTGGCTCAGAATAAGCATTCTGAATTTTTAACTTTTAGTTGTAATTGTTGCTTTCCTAGTTTTTGTACTACAGCCCTTTTTATGTTTATGTTCTCATTTCATACTAAGTATGAATGTGATTTTTTGGAATCCATTTCCATCTAATTTGAAAGTAGACAGGGGACAATTGTGTATCTAATTAAAGTATAAATTTGGAAAAAGAGATAAAATTGCATAACTGGATCCTTTTCTTTATCTTGATTTCTCTGCAACTGTGCTACTATTGTACTTCAATATTCTCCATTCAATCTGTGTCCACTTTTGCAGCTGGTTCTCTTTGTATTGTCACATGCCCATGATTCTACCAGGGTTTTATGATGTTGATGGAGATACAAAAGCACCTATCATTTTTGTGTGTGATAGAAAGGGAGGAAGAGTACAGTTATGACAGGAAAAATGAATCAAGGTTTAAACTTATCCTTAAATAAGAATACTGACCAGAATCCAAAATGAATTTTTTATGAAGGAATTCAAAGTTTTACAATTTTTAATTCCATTATCAAATTATATGCAGACAAGATGGGAAGCCTTGGCTTAGCAGATGTTTACATAAAAATTCTGTATCTAGAAAATTAAAATGACTATTGAGGGAGATACTCTTGGTTAATAACCTCAACACCTATTCACAATCCATTTTCCTTGTCATGTTTTGTCTGCCACCCTTCCTGGTAGGAGTAGACACACAACACACTTGTGGCTCATGAAATGTAAACAGTTGTTTGTTAGGGAGGAAGTTCCTAGGAAAGCTTTTTGTTTTCTTTAGCAATAAAACAGCTTTTGATGCTAGCATCCATTTCTTCCTTTTCCTCTCTTTCTTTTTTTAAATGTCTCAATGGTTATGATGCCTGGGATTGCAGCAGTAATCTTGTGAGCATGAGAAAAGAAAAAAAGCCAACAGAAGTAGAGAGGTGGCGCTAATATTTTGGAGATGCTGAATCAAAGCTAGCAGCATCTATCTCTAGACTTCTTGTTATATACGGGAGGAAAATCGCTCCTTTTAATGCTTTACTTATTTGGATTTTTCTGTAACTTGCTCCTGAAAATATCCATAATCAATACAACTATTAAACTCAAAATAAGCTTACAGTCCTCAGCCGGAAAACATCAAATGCAACCTTAGGGGTGTGTTGCTGGAAGTAGAATATACAGATCCTTGACATTATTGCTATAATAATCGCCACTTTCTATCATCTACAGCATTAAAAAATTGTAGGTTTCCTTAGCAAGAGAGGTAATAGTAGGAAGTCAGATACTTCTGTTTGAACTTACAATATCTCTTTCTCTCGTATATTTTTTAGAATGAGGTTTGGGTTAAATGACTTTCATTTTTAACTAGCAGATATGATGTGAATATATTCTGTCATGAAAAAAAAGAGATAATTTATATTTTTAAATTCTTTTAAGACTCTTGCATACCCCAGAAAACATGGAAAAGTAGTGTTATGCAATTAAAAGCATCATGTTTGAAGTCACATAGGGTGGGTTTGAATACTGATGTAATAATTTTAACTATGTGACTTAGGACAAGTTATTCATTTTCCCTAATACTTAGTTTTCTCATCTGTGAAATGGTAATAATAATAGTAATTAACTTACATTATTCCTGTGAAGATTAATCAAGATATGACAGTTTGACCATGTAGTATAGTAACATTTTATTAAGTGTTAGTTATGGCCAGGCATAGCGGCTCACACCTGTAATCCTAGCACTCTGGGAAGCTGAGGTGGGAAGACCACTTGGGCTCAGGAGTTTGAGATCAGCCCGAGCAAGAGGGAGATTCTGTCCTACTAAGAATAGAAAAATTAGCCAGGAGTCGTGGCGTGTGCCTGTAGTCCCAGCTACCTGGGAGGCTGAGGCAAGAGGATCACTTGAACCCAGGAGTTTGAGGTTGCAGTAAGCTATGATGATGCCACTGCACTGTAGCTGGGGCAACAGAATGAGACTCTGTCTCAAAAAAAAAAAAAAAAAGGTGTGATAATCTCTTTCCCTTCTCATCTCTTAGATAATACTTTCATATCTCTCTCTCTCTCCTTAAACACCCCCACACCTTCCACCTCCCTCTTAACTGAAGACCTTGCTTCCTACTGCACTAAGATAGCAAAGAGAACTTTTATAGACTTCATCAGCAAATCTACCCACCTTCCAGCATCTGTTTTCACATACTCTGTCATCCTCCTGTTAACATAAATATACTATTTATGCTCCTATTTTAAGTTAACTAACCCTCCTACTTTTATACTTGATGCCATTTCTTTTTGCATCCTCCAGGATATTGCACTAAGAATGTCCACTTCTCTCCTGTTTCCTCAAATTTTCACTCTCTACTGGATCATTCTCCAAAACATACAAGCATACTATTTTTTCTATCACACTGAAAAACAAAACAAAACAAACTTTTCTTGATGCCTTTCCAATGGCAGCTACCATTCTGATTATTTGCTTCCTTTGGCGGAGCCCTTAGCAATACTCCTCATCATTAGATCCTCTTTTCCCATTGTCTCCTAATCTATTCAAATCAGGTATTTATCCCACTCCACCAAGAACAATCTGCTGGCAGTCACTAGTAACTTCTGCATTGCCAAATCCAGTGATCAATTATATTCTTACTCTACTTGGCCTATCAGTAACATTTGAGCCAAATGCTTACTATGTCCCTTTTGATACACTTTCTTCATTTGGTTTGCAGGTCATCATACTTTTATAGTTTTCTTCCTAACTTTCCTCTTCACTCTCCCCTCTTCCTCCTCATTTTTCAAACTCTTGAGGTAGGAATGACCAAGGACTCAATTTTTTCTCATCTTTTCTTCCCTTGGTTTTAAAATAGCATTTAGATGCCAGTGACTCTCAAATTTATCTTTCCTATCCAGTTCTCCTTGACTCTACACTAATTTATCCAACTGCCAACTCAATGGCTACTCTTGTTATGTATTAAAAAAATCTCAAAATCAACATGTCTCAAACTAAGCCCACAGTCTTTTCCCCAGACACTGTCCAAACATAACCCTCCCCAGCTCAATTGATAGCAACTCCATCCCAATTGCTGTGGCAAAAAACTTTTAATAATTCTTTCTCCCTGTCTCCCATACCTTATACTCAATCTTTCAAGAAACTTGATCATTAATATATCTAGAATATATTACTACATACCACCTGAACTGTTACTAACATTTAAGCTAAGCATTTTCCTAGATAACTGCAACAACCTCTATCTGGTTTCATACTTTTAACCTTTTCCACTTACATCCTATTTTCTAGACAGCATCCATAGTCATCTATTTTATTTAAAACTTTAAGTAAAATCATGTCACGCTCATATTTAAAATTCTGCAAAGCTTTCCCACTTAACTCTAAGTAAAAGTCATTAAAATGGCCATTAGCTTGACTCTAATTTTTTTTCTATTTATAGCTCTTTTTACCTCTATGACATAATTTATAATTATTTTTCTATCACATTTGTGTTTTATCTGCTTTTCTCTTCTAAAATATAAGATCCTTGAGGGTAGGGATCTTTTTCTATTTAATTAACTGATGTATTCCAAACATTAAGAACAATACTAACACATAGTGGGGGGGCGGATAAATAAATGTTTGAAAAGTAAACAAGTATAAATGTTGTTGCTGCTGCTGATTAAGCCAGGTAGGTTGTGGAGTTTTAAGAATCTCACTTTTTTCATTATTTAATATTAGACATTGCATCTACCTGCAAATTTTTAAAGCAAAATTTTCTGATATGTAATTTTTGTTGATAATTAACTGTAAGGAAAAAATAAGATAGGAAAATTATTACTTTAAGAGAAATAATATTTATTTCAAAACTGTTACAACAGGAGAGAGATCAAACTCAACTCTGGTGAAGTATATTTAAGTGCTGGGTGAGCTAATGGAAAAGTATTAGAGAACATTGGGGTGGGAGATGTTAATCGATATGGTTAAGGCTATCTGTTTTTGCTAACTGGTTGGCAATTGGTTATCTAGGTTAGGTTCCTACCCTCTCTCAGCGACTGGGAGAAAGGAGCCCTATCTTTCTTGGTGATTATATTTCAAAGGTCCTTGAGAAAGACATTTTGAGGCTGTAGATGATTTATATCTCAAAGGGGAAGAGGAAGAATTTACAATTGCAAGCTTTCTAAAGTTAATGTTTTAAGAAAAGGGAGGACAGGTGCCTGTAGTCAGGAAGAAGCTCGTCTAAAGTTTAGGAAAGCTAAGGGAATGTTAAGGCTGTCTTCATCATGAGTAGTAGAACAAATCTAGAGAATATTCTGAGTTTTATAAAGTATAACTCTTTTTTTTTTGATAGCTCAATTTCTATGTCAGTTGCACAAAAATATCTACTTAGATTGGTTTAAATTTTCTTACTCATGAAGGCTAACATTCTCCATGAACTTTTTTCATGCTCTTTTATTTTAAAAACCATTTGTGCTTTAGTTTGTTTTCTTGGGGGAAAAAAAATAAACTTCACAAAATGTTGATGTCATCAACACAGTGAAGATAGAAACTCTTGTGGTTAAGAATTCAGTTGATCTTGGATACATCATTTGGAAGACTATGAAATGAAAACAGAAAGGCAAGAAATACAGTATATGCAGAACTTGGGGAATATCCCAGGTCTGTCTCACAGTGCAGCATGGCATGCATTGTAATGCAAATTGTATAGGTTTGTTGCAAATTACTGCGATGTCAGAAAGCATTTCAATCATTTCCCTATCTTTTTTAGCCCTAATATCCTAAGACTCATATTAAATTAGGCTATTTGGAGCCTCCTTTGAAATATGCATTAATTCTATAAGAACTAAATTCTAAGGTAGGGAAGTAATTTCCCAGTTAGTGGTTTGATTGATCTCTCTTAAACACATTAAAAATAATTTTAAAATTATTATACCACTTTTAGTTTCCTTCTCGTTGTACACTAAAATTCTAGCTCCTTAGAACAGGCTACACAATCTTTCATAATGCCTACCTTGAACTTCCATGTAAGCTACATCTCCATTACTTTTCTTAATGCCATCTCCAGTTCAGCCACAAATAACTTACTTCTGTATCGTATCTCACCCTCTACATATATGTTTCTGTACTTCACAGATGGTTCTTTCTACCCAGGAAACCACCCACTACACCCTTCTCTGCCTGAGGGACTCTGCTCCTTTCCTGTATGTAATAGACTCTGACAAGCCTTTCAGATTGTCAGACAGAATGAATTGCTCTCTTCTCTATGTTCCTCAACACTTAGCATTTAATTACACCCATTGTAATCATATTTTCACTTGTTTGCATTTGGCACTAGGCTAAGAGCTGCTTGAGGACAATGATTGTACCTTTTAGTGTGCACCATGGAGCCTGATACACTTATTCTATCGTTCTTCATTTATTAATCCAGCCCATATTTGAGTGTCTACCATGCAGCAAATACCATGCTGGGGATATGGAGGTAAGCACACTCAACCTTCATATAATAGATTGTGTAGTTCCCTGGCAAAGGCTAAATAAAACAAAGCATGGTTCTATGAGCATGTATTAAAAAAAAATGAAACAGACAAAATGGGAAGGACCTTTTTGGAGAAGAGTAGTTTCATCTGCAATCTGAAGAATAAGGTATGCTAATGGCAGAGGGCAGATCAAATTCAAGGGAGGGAGTGGCATGCATGGTATCACAGAGCGTGGCGCCTGACACTTACTAACAGTGTAACCTTATGCAGGCAATTTAATTTCTGTGCCTCATTTTCTTCCTCTATAAATTGTCTTTAATAGCACCCACCTCAATGGTGGTGGTTGTAACTAGAAGAGTTAATATTTGTAAAGTACTATGAATAGTGCCCATCACATAAAATGCAGTATGTGAATGTGTGCTATGAAGGAGTTTGGGAAATGTCACCCAAAATATGCTGCTTTGGTATGCTGATTACGTGAAACTGAACACACTTGGGGTAGAGCAAGTGCAGGGAGAAACTTTCTATGAACTTCCCTTATCTGTGTAAAAAGAGAATCTTCAAAAGGAACTCAGTTATTATGAATCCTCCCCCCAGGAATCTCACCAACCAGGGAAGATCAACTTGTATCATGGAAGAGGAAACTGGAGGTTGACACCATGTCCAGAAACACCTTGCCACAGGCTTTCACCTATTCTTCTGAGGGATCATTCATCTTTCCAAAATCATTTGCTCTCCCCTAAGTTGCCTACATCCCCCTTTCCTTCTCCCTATGAAGAGGGTATATAAGCTTCTAGAGCTCATTGAAGTTTTGAGTGTTCACTTTTCTTTCATGTGATGTTCCCATGTATGCAATAAATTTGTATACCTTTTCTCCTCTCAATTTGCTGCTGTCAGTTTATTTCATAGACTCAATTATTGAACCCTCAGAGAGTAGAGGGAAAGTTTTCACTCCCCTACATCTGGAATGCAGAATTTAATAATTATAAGAACTGGAGGAAGGTCATTGTGGCTAGGATGTGGGAAAAATTTCAAAAACAGTGTAAGTTCAGACTGGAGAGACAAAAAGGAGCCATATCAGGCAGGGATTAGAGTTCTAATCATAAGAACAATGGTGGGTCATTAAAAAGTTTTAAAGCAGATTTACCCTTTGAGACTATCATATTGAGTATATGGCAGGTGTTTAATAAATTATTGTTGAAGGAATCAATAGCAGTATAGAAAAAACTGTGAGGTTATAAGCAAACAAACCACCTTCTGCAGCTATGCGAAGGATTCAACAATATAATGTATGTTAAAGTCTGGCATAGAGATTTCCTTTAGAAAATTTCAAGTCAGGCTTAGTGTTTTCTTATTTAATTCCAGATTTTTGCCAAAACAAAAATATACGTTCTTAGATAGGCTCACATCAAAACTTGACAACATAGCAGATGAATGATTTCTAACCAAATCACTTCAATCTGTTCTGTAAAATTGGGATAATAAGGATAGATTTTAGGATCAAATGAGGTAGTGTATGTGGAAATATTCTATATTCTATAGACATTCTGTTGCCTATTTTTGTTATATGTCATCACAATACAAAGCAATATTCATCAGTCATAATTTTGGTAAGTTTTATTAGAGTTCAAAGTATTTGAACTGGGACTTGGAGGACAGGTAGAGTTTTGATTGGAAAAGAATAAAGGAAATAATTTTCAAGATAAAAAGAATATATGGCAGAGTGGAAAGAGAATAGACCACAGATTTGGTTATAAAAGGTTTAAATCAAGACTCCACTATTTAGTGGCTATGTGACTTTATGTGAAGTTCTTAGTCTTGTGATGCTTCAGTTTTCTCATCTGTAAAATAGTTATAGTAGGGGCTTTGCAATGTTATAGTGAGATGCTCCTTGTTAATATCTGAAATAGAGTTGGCCTTCAGAGGAATCCTGGAAGAGTTAGGAGGGTGTGAAAGGATAAGGGATCTGGCTTTGAGTTAGACTTAAAATTGCATCCTAGTTGTATCTCTAAGCTTTCCATGAATTATTCAATCTAAATCTGTTTCCACGTGTATGATTATCTCATTTGCCCTAAGTACTAACTATGCTATTATATGTGAAATACCAAGTGCAGTGATTGATACTAAAAAGTAATTGGACTCTCATAAATACTATTTACATATTACCAGCAAAGTATAGAAAGTGAGAAACAAACAAACAAAAAATGGCACTAATGCTCTTTAGGATAGAAATACAGGACTTCTCTCCCTTTTGGTAATGAGGAACAGTGAAATGTTTGGAGTAGCAGAAGGAAGTGTTGACTTTCCTTGCCAAAAAATGAAAGCTGTGAAGAAAAACAGAACTAAACTCTGTTTGGGGTTCATAAATCTGGAAGCAATACATAATAGTTGAGCTCTGCAACATCTGACACAAAAGTCATTCATTCAACTTGGAAATGTCTGATTATTTCACCCAGAGCTCACTGTTACGACTATGTCATTCCAATTAGTTATCTCTGGAGAGGAACTCTTGCCAGTCAACATGATTAGATCTAATCAGTATAGGTGCCAAGCACTTGAAACATATTAAAAATGACATTTCTACTTATTTTATAGCATAAATGTTTGTCTTGTGGCATTTCTCAGATGTGAGCATTCAAAGGAATTCTTTGAAACAGAATTTAGGATGGAGGTTTAATGATTAAGAGCAAACTAGACACAGGGTACTTGCTGTAAGAAAACCATGTTTTAACAATTACCTTTCAATATCTCAAATAGTGACTTGTACCTTACTGCAAAATCTTTGCCAAAGACCAATTTTTCTACCTATATGAGGTAGAAAATGGTGAATAAAAGTCTATGACACCTGGAACAATCTTGAAGAAGATGTGATTACAGCTGCCAAATGTAAAATGCCCCATTCAACAAAAGAGAATTTGGTCAAAAGGTATAGGGGGTACTTACTATGGGCCATGTTTTAGGGAAACCATGTTGAACTGGACATAGCATGAACTGGAATTTATTATTTAATTATAATTTCTTTCCCTAAAGTTTGACAAATGACAAGATAAAAAAAAATGAGTTCAAAAGGGGCACAGGGGAGGAAAATTAAAGGAGTATCAGCATATATGGGCTTCCCATATATGTTCATAGCACATATTGATAGCCTACTTCCAGCCTCTGCCATGCTCTGACTAAGGGATTTCTCTGGCTTGTTCAGGCTGTCCAAAGGTCAGGGTGGAGAACTAACTGAGCCCTCAGGAAATACTCTTAACCAAGGACAACAAGTGATGGAGGATGGTAGCTCAGCTTCCTTGCTTCTTGTGTGTCACTATTATTCTGAGATGTATTTTATTATACATTATATCCTAAAGCTTCCCAGTAAAACTGAGTACTCATTGCTCATAGTGGTAACATGCTCATGAATATATATCTTGCACTGCTTTCCTTTCCTTACATCTCACTCACTTTCCCACCATTTCTCTCGGGATCATCTCCTGAACAAATTATTTACATTCAAATCCTTGCCTAGAATTATAAGGAGGCCTAAGCTAAGCCTTCCTGGTAAAGAGAAGAAACAAATTATTCCAAGTTGAGGAAAAAGCATGACAAGAATCACAAAGATATGAGGAAGTATAGCAGAAATGAGAAACTTTCAGTATGACTGGATTGTAGAGTACTAAGGGAAAGTAGCTAGAGTTGAAGCCAGAGTGGCAAGTGAGGACAGTATCTGAAGAGTATAAAAATTGTGTGAAGAATTTTGGGCTTCATATTAAAAGTATCATAACCACAATAGTGTTTTGACTGGGGGGGTTATGTTAGAGGTTGAGAGGAGGGTGGATTTTTGAGGGATTTAGGAACTGAAGTTGACAGCAATTGGATATGATGGAGAGAAGAGTCAAGGATAACATATGGGTTGTGACTCATAACTAGATAGATGGTCATATTGTACAAATCCAGGAGGACAGTTGTCAAATTGTATTTTGTGTAAATTGTCCTCCTTTGCCTATTCCAAAATGAACAGTGGCCCCTGGAGTTCTTCACTGCAGGACTCCTTGGCAGTGCTATTTAATGTTGAGACAAGGATGAGCGGCTTAGGGAAGCAGGAGAAGATGAGTTAGATTTTTATATGTATTGAATCTAATATCCCCAGAGAGACTTCAGTAGCTAAATTGATCTGGTGCTCAGGAGAAAAGTTTCAGCTGAAGACAGAGATTTTTGAATAATCAGCAAGTATATTAAAGACCTACAGGTAATGAGATCGGGCAAAATATGTAGGGTGAGAAGAGGATCTAGAAGGATCTAGAGTTCTCTGGAAAACACTGGCATCCTTTAAGGCAATTTAAGAACACTTAAAATGAAAGCACAAAAAAATGTGTAAAACATAGTAATATAGTAAGAAGTCATACCCAAAGAGTAGAAGAAATCCCAGAGAGTATAATTTCACAGAAATCAGGAGAATAGGATGTTATAGGAAGTAGGAAATGATCAGCAATGTCAAATACTGCTAAAAGTCAGAAAGGAAAGACTGAGAAATACCTGCTAGATTTAACAAATGTCTTGGCAAGGACATTTCACTAACATTTCACACAGCTGCCAAATTTCAGAGTGCTGAGTAATAAGAGGGAAATAAGAAAGTGAATACAACTTATATTAATCCTTGCTTCAGGAAATTTGGTTTAAATAAAAATAAGAATTATTATATCCAATACTTATTTACTGCTTGATTTTCTAGGCACTTACTAATGTTTCATATATATTAATATTAGTATTTAGTCTTAGCTATGAGGTAGGTATTAAAGAGGAGGAAATCACAGTTAGGCTAAGTGATTTGTCAAATGTTATATTAACTGTAATTTACTAATAAGTGGCATATCTGGGAGGTGAATTTAGACAGCATGGCTCTAGAGCCTCTCTGTGAGAGAGAGAAGACAGAGTGAGTTAGAAGGGACCTGGAGTCAAGAGAGATTTATGGAAAGAAAGACTCAAATATATTTACATGCTAATGAAAGAAGCCAGTAGAAGAAGAATCCTTGAAGAGACAGAATAAGCACTACATGTGCTCATCATCAAATTGGTATTAACTGATCAATACTTAAGTGCACATACAGTAGTAACATTCATCAGTGTCAGGCAGGTGGGTAGGGGGAGGAGGGGATGGGTATATTCATACCTAATGGGTGTAGTGCACCCCGTCTGGGAGATGGACACACTTGAAGCTCTGACTCGGGTGGGGCAAAGGTAATATATGTAACCTAAACATTTATTCCCCTGTAATATGCTGAAATAAAAAACAAAACAAAACAACAACAACAAAAAAAAAACAGTTCCCAGTCTAGATCATGGGTGGGGTGATGAAACTTGGGCAGGAGAAAGGGCACATTCCATTGTCACAGGGGAGATGGACAGAATGGGTGCTGATGTTGACCAGTTAGATGGAAGAAAATTGAAAGACTTCAATTGATGACCTCCATTCAAACAAAGGACATTGGCTGAGCATTAGTGATTGAGCATGTCAGGTATCAGAAGTAGATGTTTTTGATATAGTTTCTGTGGTAAACAGGAAGGAAACATAGCAAAAGGAACACAGAAGTGTTATGACAAATTGAAGCCTCATGGAAAGTTGGGAATCATAAATTTTAGTGGCACTAATCTCAGTAGGGTGCTATTTTTGTACTATGTTTAGTACCCTGGTGTAGAGAAGGCAGACAGATGAAAAGTAAGTATCATGTTTTGTTTTATTTGGGTGGGGTAAGGTAGGGTAGGGTGCAACAAGTCAAATAAGTGAGGTTTCTCAGGGAACTGACATGAACGTTATTGAAATGGAATCTCTAATACACAGCACAGGAAATTCGGTCAGGAGCAGGTCAAGAGAACATGGATATGTACTAGAGGTCATAAGGAAGTTAAATAACTGAAGACTTGGGAGTAGCTTAGTAAAAGAATGGGAGGCTGTGTTTGAAGGTGTAGGTGTCTGAATTTATGATTTAAGAGATGGAGTATATTTCAAGTGATGACAAAACCCAGAGAGTAGTTACAAAAGTGAGTCACAGACCTAAAGAAGACTAGAAAGCAATTATAGGAAACAAATCAAAGAACTGAGGATCAGAATGTTGTATATAGTTACCAGATGAGCAGTGAAGTCTCTTAAGATATTGATAACACAGGGTGCAAAAAAGAGACTATAAATCAGCGGCTTTTTTTTTTTTTTTTATCAATGAGAGCGAAAGACCAGGAAATGAGGTGTTTATATATAACAACAAAATGGAACAGAGTTGTTTTATTGTTGTCATTGTTTTGTTTTGTTTTTTACTTTATAAAGGTCCTCAGATAAATAGGATGATAAGAAAGAGCAGCTTTAGGACTTCCTTTTCCAGGTATGACCAAGTTCCTGGCTTCACATTCATTCTCCCACAATAAACAACCAAAACTTTAGGGAAATATATGAAGCAACTGGTTTCAGATATTGGACATTTAGAATAGGAATTGATTCCAGATCCAAGAGAAACACGTGAGGTGAGCTCTACAATTGCTTTGGTTTTCTGCCTGGAGGCCCCTGGGAACTCAGCACAGGGAGGTGGAGCCTGTGTTGAGCAGAGTATATGGCTAAGCTAAGAAGACAGAGATCAAAATTTGAAGTTACTGAGGAAACTAGATATCCAGCTGTTGGCTAGGCTACAAAAAAAAAAAAAAAAAAAAAAAACCTACACAGAAGAGAGAGAAGGAGGTCTAGAAATCTGTGCAAGAATTGTCTTGATTCTCCCATGAAGTATTGAGCGGTTAATGCTCAGGGAATTCTCTGATTGCACACTTTGTAGATAGTAGATAATGGGAGCTGTGAGATAAACTAAGATTCTAGCTAAGACATTGGAGTCCTAACTGATAAACCTGAAAAATAAGACTAGAAAAAAGTGAAGTTGAGGAATGTCTATTCAAATCTTTTTCACATTTTAAATTTAATTATTTGTTTGTTTGTTATTTTTGCTATTGATTTGTTTGAGCTCCTTATATAATCCGGATATTAATGCACTGTCAGATGGGTATTATGCAAGTATTTTCTCCCATTCTGTGGTTTGCCTCTTTACTTTATTGGTTGTATTCCTTGCTGTGTAGAGGTTCTATGAAAAAATGCTCAACATCACTAATCATCAGAGAAATGCAAATCAAAACTACAATGAGATATCATCTCACCCCAGTTAAAATGGCTTTTATTAAAAGGACAGGCAATAATAGATGCTGATGAGAATGTGAAAAAAGGGAAACTCTCATACACTGTTGGTGGGAATGTAAATTAGTACAGTAGTACAGCAAACAGTATGGAGGTTCCTCAAAAAACTGAAAAGAGAACTACCATCAGATTCAGCAATCCAACTGCTGGGTGTATATTCAAAAGACAGGAAATCATTATATTGAAGAAATATCTGCACTTTCATGTTTATTGCAGCACTATTCTCAATAGCTAAGATATAGAATCAACCAAAGTATCCATCAATGAATGAATGGATAAAGAAAATGTGGCACATATACACGATGGAATATTAGCCATAAAAAAGAGTGAAATCCTGTCATTAGCAACAACATGGATGGAACTGCAGGACATTATTTTAAGTGAAATAAGCAAGGAACAGAAAGACAAATATATATCCTTATGCATATGTGGGACCTAAAAAAAATTTGAACTCATGTAGATTGGGAGTGGAATGATGGTTACCAGAGGCTGGGAAAGGTAGCAGTGGGGGGGATAAAGAAGGGATGGGTAATGAGTACAAAAATATAGTTAGATAGAAGGAATAAGATCTAATGTTCAGCACCACAATAAGATGACTATAGTTAAAAATAATTTATTGTATATTTCAAAATAACTAAAAGAGTAGAACTGGACTGTTCCTAACACAAAAAAATGATAAATGCTTGAGTGATGGATATCCCCAACTACCCTGATTTGATCATTACACTTTGTATGCTTGCATCAAAATGTCACATGTACCCCATAAATATATATAACTATTACATCCATAAAAATGGAAAATAAAAAACATTTAAAAATGAAGCTGATGCACTAATAAATTAACTTCCTGACAAAGGAAAATTTAAACTTTTTAAAGGATGGCAACAAAATCCACACTCTTAGCAAAGTAGCATGTACAAGGTACAACATACAATCAAATATTACTAGCAGAAGCAGGATAAAAATTCAGTATAAACATAAAACAAGATTACAGAGAGCTTTTAATTAAGACAAGGACTTTAGAATAATTATTATGAATATGTTTAAAAACTTTACAAAAAATATAAACATAATGAGTAATTAGATAGGGAATATCAGTAGAGAAATACAATCTCTAGACCTGAAAAGTGTAAAATTTGAAATGGATAGTTTACCAGTTGGGTTTAATGATATATAGGAGACGAATGCATAAAAGATTATTAAACTTAAAGAACTTAAACCTGAAAATAAGATAATAGAGACTATTCAAACCAAAGCATTAGAAACAGAAAAAGACTAAAATAACTTCAGTAATCTCCAGAAAAAAAATCAAGTATTAGATATACAATTAGAGTTACGAAAAAAGGAGAGAGAGGTTAGAACAGAAAAATATTTGAAGAAATAATGGCAAAAAGCTTTTCAAATGTGATGAAAAATATGAACTCACAAAACCAAAAAGTCAAGTGACATCAAGTAGAATAAACAGAAACACAGGCACAATACTTAGGCACATCATAGTTTTTTTGTCAAGAACCTAAGATAAAGCAAAAAATTTTAAAGCAGCAGGAGAGAAAGGATGCACTATTATATTCCAGGAGAAAGTGATAAGAATGTCCACTGGTTTCTCATCAGAATGCAAGCCATTATTCAGTAGATCAAAGTTTTTTAAATGTTGAAAGAAAAAAAAATCTCAACCTAGAATTCTATGTACATTAATAAAAATAAAAGTGAAATAAAGACATTTTCAGATGAAAGCTATGAGAATTTATTGCCAGTATGTCTGTACCATAAGAAATGTTAAAGGACATTCTTGAGAAAAATGATTTACACACAGGGATGAAGAGATGCAGAACTGGAGAATCTGTGTGTGAATATGAAAAACATATTTTTCTCTTCTTAATGTATTTGAGATAATTATTATTTTATTAACTAATTAATTAATTAATTTAGACAGGATCTCACCCAGGCTGGAGTGAACCAATATGATCATAGCTCACTCTAACCTCAAATTCCTTGGCTCAAGTGATCCTCCCTCCTCAGCCTCTTAAGTAACTGGGACTAACACATCACCACACCCTGCTAATTTTTAAAACATTTTGTTGTGATGGAGTCTCTCTTTGTTGCCCAGGCTGGTCTAGAACTCCTGGCCTCAAGCAATCCTTTCACTGAGACTCCCAAAGTGCTGGGATCAAAGGTATGAGCTACAACACCTGCCTTACAGATAATTATTTAAAGCAAAAGGAATAATGCACTTTGGGTTTAAAACACATGTTCAAGGTAAATATATTTCCAAAATAGTACAAAAGATGGCATGGGTATTAAATTGAAAACAGTGTTGTATTATTCACAAATTATACCTAGAGTAGCATAATATTAATTTGCAGTGACTAGTTACAGAAACATATTGTCATCTCCAGAGCAAATACTAACAAAAAAGTCAGTAGAGGAGATAAAATGGAATACTAAACAACTACACATGTAATCCAAAAGAAGTCAGAAAAGGAAGAAAAATTGAACAAAGAACAGGTGTTTCCAAATAGAAAATAATTAGCAAGATGGTAGTCTTATGCCCAACCATAACATTATATATATTAAATATAAATAGATAAAACATTTTAATTGAAAGGCAGAGATCATCAGGCTATATAACAAAGCAAGACTGTTATATGGTGTTTACACTGTTTACAAAAGATGATCATTATATATAACATCACAGATAGATTAAAAAATTAGAAAGATATTTTCATGAAAACACTATTCATAAAAAGTTAGCGGGTCAATATCAGAGAAAATAGACTTCAAAACAAGAAATATTTCCAGAAGTAAACATAAGCATTTCATCATGCTAAAGGAGTCAATTCACCAGGAAGACAAAATAATCCTAAGTGTATATGTATGTAATAACAAAGCTTCAACATACAGAAAGTAAAAACTGACAGGACTAAAGAGAGAAATAAACAAACACATAGTTGGAAAGGTGAATATTCTTCTCCCAGTAAATGATAAAAGAAATAGGCAAAAAATATTGATACGAATATGGAATATTTGAATTTATTTTCAACTATCTTAACCTCATTGACATTTACAGAGCACAATAGCCAACAGCTATAAATTCCAGTGTACATGGAACATTCACTAAGGTAGACCATGTGTTGAATTCAGAAAGACAGCTTTGGCTTGAGAGGATTTCAGTACAAGTGACAACCTTTGTGGAGAACCAAGTTTCAGGTAAGGCAAAGTGAATGAGTTAATATTCTGGGAATAAGTTATTTTCATTATGTTTTTCTTTTTCTCCCTAATACAAGGATTCCAGATGTCACTGGATGTGTGAATATGAAGCAGAATAGTAGGAGGTTGGATCCTTGGAGGAGAAGTGCAGAAAAATACAGGAATGAAGAGAATAGATGATGATAAAATACCATTAATAACATGTTAAAAAGTTATTAAAGATAACTGGGATGTACAGAGTGGTGAAATGGAAGACATAGTTGACATTTCGAGCAAAGCCGATCCACTTATACGTTGTGGCATTAAAATTAAGACTCATTTGGTGACCACACCCCCCTACATGCTGCCTGATAATCTTCTCTTCCTTGTCCTGAATCTTTTCCAGCATTATTTGATTTCTATCAGTAACTATGGCTACTCCTAGGTTTCTCTCAACTCAAGGCTTCCTTCTGACACATGGATCTTAGTTCTGTTGCCCGTTTATTTTAAAACTTGGTCTACCCTCAGACTTCTCCCAACATGTTAAATAAACTGTCACCTATCTTCAGCACTGTGTCCAACACAAATTCACTCCTGCTTGGTTAGCCCACATGCAAGTGAGAAAGAATGTTTCCAAAAATTGTCCATGAGATCACTGGGAGTAATGATGTGGCTCGGAATGTTCCATTGCTTCCTTAACACTGGGGTGAGGAGTAGTGAGTATTATTTAGCAATAGAAAAATTACAAATATCTTCTAATTTTAGATAGTATACTAAGCATACAAACTTAATCTATGTTTCCATTCTCCTGAAATGTCAGCAAAAAGATATGTGGTAAATATTAATTTCATAACAGTGCTGAAACACAGGGAAGAGCCGATGAAAAATTTTGAAATATATTTAAAAAATAGAGAGCAGCTTTGATCTGACTAAAATCATCATAATAATGATAATAATATATTTTAACAATAACAGCCAATACTTACATACACATACTACATGCCAAGTACAGTTCTAAGTCCTCTTTATATATTAACTAAGATTAAACTAATAACTTATGAGAGAGGTAAAATTTTCCTCATTGTTGGGGGAACTAAAGCACAGAGAGGTTAAACATTTTAAAAAATAGCAATAATAAAAGAGATTGAGGAGAAAGCTATAGTTCAGTCATACCTGATTTTCTTTTGGGAAATCCTGTTTGTTCTACTTCTAAAATGTCTCTACACTATTTTTTCCCACTGCAATGTCACTCTCCTTGACTTTCATTGTTTGACTAAGTTAAAGCAAGAGAATCCTATCCAGTCTCCCTTCTTTATTCTTATTACTCTAAAAATCAAATTTCCATAAAATAACAAGAAATATATTTTTAAAACATAATTCTGGTCATGACACATTCCCCCCGCCCTTAAAAATTCTTTGCTAACCTCCTCTTGCACTTAGAATAAAATCAATGCATTACCATGGCCTAATTGATTTGACTTCTGCAGAACTTTCCTGTCTTATCTAAGGCCATTTCCCCTCTTTTCCCCTCTACTTCGATTTCATAAGCCTTCTATCACTTTCAAGAACATGTCAGATGTGTATGACTTCATAAGGACTTTGCATTTGTTGTTCCCTGTGCCTGAAAAAGCCCTCACCTCAAATATTTGCACACCTAAGTCCATCTGCTTTTCAGATCTTAACCCAAAAGTTATCTCCTCTTCTTACCACCCTATTTAGATTATGTACTCCTGATATCTTTACCATAATTTGATTGCTCACATAATTAATTGAAAACTGTTAATATTCTATTTCTTTACTTATTTATCTATCTCCTCTAGTATAATTTAATCTCCTGGGAACAGAGACTTTATTTTCTTCTCTCTCTCCCCATGCCCTAGCACAGGGTTGGTTCTTAGTAAATATAATATAAATATTTATTCAATGGGAAAATATTTTGGGGATAAAACCGTTGTTTCCAGAAGAACCCTGGAGAAATCAACACATTGACAGGGGCCATTTCTCATACTATTGGTGTGGGAGCTTTGTAATTAGTAGTTTGGATGAAGCAACATTCATTATTAGTTAATATAAGATACTTTGCAAAGTAACTCAGTACTGGGAGAGGGGAACACTCTTTTTGCATAAAAAGACCACGGAAATTAGTTCATAAGAATAAGAATCAGAGTTACTTTAATTAGAGGAGTAGAAATTTTTGATGTGGTAGACTAGATGTGAATCTCCTGAAGGCAATTGATTTTCTTTTAAACAAGGTGCTTAATTTTAGAAACTAAAAGAGATACTGGCTACAGATCTGTGTGAAGGGTCTGCCCCATGGTCTTTAGGGACTAAGTTCACTGCTCCCTGTGTACCCACAGCATACCTGTGTGCATGTCTTTGTGTGTCAGGGGTAGTGTCTGTGTGTGTGCACAAGCACTTGGAGTGAGATTGCAAGGAAAAGCAGTCCCTGTGATCCACTACAAACAATACCCTCTTCCCTCTGGAACAACAGATCTGGGTGAGGGTAAAAGTCATTGGTGTTCATGATATTCATGGGACTACTTGGGCTGTGCAATTTTCAAGAATCAAAAAGACAGCAAATGAGGAGTAAAACAAAACCAGAAAACAAAGGGAAGGAATAAGCAGGAGAAACTGAGGTAGGATGGGGAAGAGTTAGGAAATTAGAGAGTGTCCTTATGAGATGCCAGCTTCAGGCCTGGGAAATTTCTGAAAGGTGTCACTTTTTCCTACTCCAGTGTTAGGCACTGAGCCCTGCACTGTCCAAGGGGCAGAGGAGGAAAACTAGTCACAATACTTGGTCCCTTCTTGTCCCAACTCCTGCATACTCCTTACACTTTGGAATAAATATCAAGGTCTCCAGTGATGGAGCTTCTGCAGCTTCCTCACCTCTCTTAGCCTTCACAGGATTGAACAAAGTTAAGGCCTTCCTCAAGAGTAGATTTTGGCTTAAGTGAATGTTGTGGCTGCTTTAATCTTCTATTCAGACTACTCAAACTTTCTCCATATTGGCAATAAGGCTGTTTCACTTTCTTACCATGCGTGTTTTCACTGAAGTTGCACTTTTAATTTCCTTCAAGAACTTTTTTCCTTGGTTAACTGTTTGGCACAAGAAGCTTAGCTTTTGGCCTATCTGGACTTTCATATGTATTCCTCACTAAACTTAATCATTTGTAGCTTTTGAGTTAAGTGAGCTTAAATTTGATTTAAAGTGTGAGATGTGCTACAACACTTAGAGGCCATTGTAAGGTTATTAATTGGCATAATTTTAATATCATGTATCAAGGAATAGGGAGGCCTGAGTAGAGGGAGAGAGATGGTAGTGGGAGTGATCAGTCAGTCAGTGGGGTAGTCCTAACATACACATTTATCAATTAAGTTCACCATCTTATATGGGTGAGGATCATGATACTCCAAAACAATTACAATAGTAATGTCAAAGATCACTGATCAGAGATCAACATAAAAGATACAATAATAATGAAAAAGTTTGAAATATTTTGAGAATTACAAAATGTGGCACAGAAATGCAAAGTGAGCACATGCTGTTAGAAAAATGATATCAATAGATTTGCTTGACTCAGGGTTGCTGCAGACCTTCAATTTGCATAAAATACAATATCTGCAAAGCACAGTAAAGGAAAGATCAATAAAATGAGAAATGCCTGAATGTATGTTAATATTTAAACTTAATTGAGTACAACCTTAAGGCTTTCAGCAGAATGATGAAAACAACCGGTTTATGTTTCGGAGAGATCGCCTTGGAGATGGAACAAATGATTGTAATGGTTCAAACAGTGGACACAGATAGACTAATTTAGAAAACTATCATAATAACTTATAATAAACATATGCAACACAAAAATTTGCACACAAATGTTTACAAAAGGTTTAGTCATAATTTCCTAAAACTGTAAAAAACCAACATGGTCCTTCACCAGGTGAATGAATGAACAAACTATCGGTACATTCATGCAATGGAACATTATTCAGAATAAAAAAGAAATAAGCTATCAAGCCACAAAAAGACAAGAGGACACTTAAATGTGTATTGTTAAATGAAATAAGCCAGTCTGAAAAGTCTACATACTATATGATTCCAACTAAATGAGATTATGAGAAAGATAAAACTCTAGAGATGGTAAAAAAATTAGCATTTGTCAGTGGCTTGGGAAGAATCTAGGGGGAAATGAATAGGTGAAGCACAGATATTTTTAAGGTGATGAAACTATTCTGTATGATACTGTGATGGTTAATACATGACATTAAATATTTGCCAAAAATCTATAGAATTTACAACACACAAAGATTGAACCTTAATGTAAACCATGAATTTTAATTAATAGTAAATCAATATTGGTTCATTAATTCTAACAAATGTGTCACACTGCTGCAAGATGTTGAAAAATAGGGAAAACTATATGTTTGGGGAAGAGGATTTATATGGGAACTCTGCACTATCTGTTCAATTATATATACACATATACAAATATATATGCACCAAATATAGGAGAGTAGCAACAAAGTTTGTAGTATTATATCCTATTTGAGAGGAATTTATAAGGAAAGTCTAGATTTCAGAAGAGAGAGAAAGGGGATTATTGAAGTAAAGACAAGATTCCTGGGTTTTTGTTTATACCATCAATGATAACTGTATAGGAAAATAAATGTCAGAGCATGGATGAATCAGTAGTGACCCTGGAAGAGACATAGTAGAAATTTCTTTATTAGTTATATTTTCCTGTGGTAATTTATCCTAATAGGTATTACTATTTCCATTAGGAATCCATTATATAGTACTTTCTAGTTTACAATATATTGTCTCACACTATTGTTTTATGAGGAGGTAGTTATATGTATGAAGCACTATCTTTAAGACAATGTCCACAGTATACTTGCTTTGGAATAACCTGGGTTACATGTTAGAAATTCAGAGTTACAGGTCCCACCATATACTTTTAAAATTGAATTTTAGTGCTGGGCCTAGGGATATAAATGTTAAGTCAATATAAAAGATATTTTTATGCCCATTATGTTTTATATTCTCAAAGTGTATTTCAGGTGATGGGAATATAACCGAATAAAATAGAAGAAAGTGCCGGCTCCCATGGCAAACACTATAAGAGTATGACAGATAATAAACACAGCAGATGGATACAAAAGATAATTTTAGACTGTGAAAAGCATTTGTGATGGTGTATAGAGAGGTTACTTTGTGCAGGATGGTTAGGGAAAAAACCTCTCATGGGAGGTGCTATTTAGCTATACTACACATAAATGGAAGTAAAAAGTGCTGGGCAGAGGGCATAGTAAGTACAAAGGTGTTCAGATAGGAAAATCCTTTCATAGTCAAGGAACCAAGGGAATTCAGGGTATCTAGAGCACGATGAAGGATGGAGAGGGTCAGAGAGGTAGGCGGATCTGGTTATTTACGGCTATATAACCAAGAACCCCAAAGTCAAAGTGTAAAGCAGCAAGAATTTTGTTATGTTCACAGATTCAGTAGGTCAAGATTTGGGCCAAAGGATAGCAGGGATGTCTTGTCTCTGCTCTACCATGTCTAAGAACTCTTGGAATCATCTGGAGTCTTCTTCACTCTCTTGCCTGGCACCTGGACTGGGAAGACATGACCCTATTGGGGCTGTTGAACAAAGCACATACATGTGGTCTCTCCATGTGGCATGGGCTTTCCACAGCATGGAGGCTGATTTCTGAGGAGGGGCCCAAGATTGACTATCCAGAGAGTATGAGTTTCAAAAGATCTAAGTAGCAGCAATGTGGCCTTTGATAATCCAACATTTGAGGTCACTTTGCCCATATTCTATTAGTTCAAGAAGTCATTCGGATTCATGGGGAAGGGCTCTAAATCCTGTCTCTTAATAGGAGAAGTATCAAGAATTTGGGGCCATTTTTTAAAACATATACATAGCCAGATAATAAAGAGCCTTTTAAGTCATCACAAGGAGTTTGATTTTAATTTGATTGCAATAAGAAGCCAATGCAGAATTTCAAGTAGGGGTATTATGACCTAAGAACAATTGACTTAAGAGACTTTAATTTCATTCTATTTCATAGTAAACACTTGAAAGTGTAATCCTAAGAAGAAATTTTATAAAACCTTGCAAATGGCCATACATTAAAGAAACAGCATGCCATAACAGATATTTTTAAACTTGCATTGTTATCACAGAATTTTAAAAATTACAAAGGCCTTTAATATCATCTAGTAAATCTCCATCATTTACATGATGAGAAAAATGTGATTCACAGAGGTGAGTGACTTGCCAAGGATTACATAGGCAATCACTAGAAGATTTTGGTCTAGGTAATGAATGAGAAAGGGGGGAAAAAAAACCAATACTTATTATGGTATAATCATATACTAATGCAATTATCTCTTACTGTTTTCCCATTTATAAGATATTTTCCTGTACATTATTTGATTTGGTCTCATTGCTCTATAACGTAGCAAGAGTGGGTATTAATGTCTTCATTTTATAGATTAGGCAATAAAGGCTTAGCGGGGTCACATAGCTAATTATGTGGAATAGCCTGGATTAGGAATGTAGATCACCTGCCTTTCATTCAGGATTCTTTTCTCCAACGAAGAGAAGGAGGATATCCTTATCAAAATAAAGGAAAGTATATATAAAGGCTATATCTACTCAATGTAGAACATGGTGTTGTCAAGAAAGCAATTTTCCAAGGATTCCAATGTTTCCAAACATCCATATATGATTGGTATTTTAATATTTTTACAAATAAAGTGCGGAGAAAATTAGCTAATTTTTTTCTTTTACAGCAGTATTTCTGGTATCTTTAATATATTTATGGCAGGATGCAATAAAAAGTTAGAAAACCTTGAAATACACATGGGGAAAGTCCATACTTCTTTGCAGAGCATTACTGCTTGACCTTTTGTGTTGCTTCAGATGCTCTGCATCTGCTTCGGTGGATACATAGCAACTTCTCTGTCCTAGATTCTCAACAAATGTCAGAAGTAAGTGAAGCAAAGATTTTGCCAAGAAAAAAAATGGCACATCCACTAGGAATGTTTATTGAAAGTATATTATGATTACTGATTCCTTATCAGTCAACATCTGGTCAACTACCACATCTTGCAGATTTTCACTCTCCACTCTTTTAAGCTATCTAGTTGATTATCTTGATTATCTTGGGCTCCCTAGTTGAAAATCAAAATTGGGAAAATGGTCAATTATTTTGAGATAAAAAGTTAATATATATGTCATTTACATATTTCACATAAGTAAAATCACAAAAACACCATCTTTTTTCATGAAAGAATGCTTAAATTTCACATGCATTTAAGGATTTAAGGACAATTTACTGAGGAATAAAGCATAAAAGAAATAACTCTGGTCCTTAAGGGGCTTGCTTTCTTGTTAGGGAGACAAAATAAACATTCAAGAAGTGGTAAAATAAAATCCTAGTTAGTTGATTAAGAGCAAAAATATGTGCTGCAGGGAATAGGTACTATTCTGAGTTTAGGAAAATCAATAGCAGACAACTCCCTTGAAAGCAATTTAGATATAAGCAATTTGGACTGGAACCACAAAGTCATTCTTATTCAGAGTCATAAGAAAAATCTGAACATAAAATAGAGCTTATGCTAAACCTTGAAGGATGAGCAAATCTCATTGGCAGAAGAGTATTTAAAAGGCAGTTTATAGAACTTTCTGGTTAAAGTTTTAATATTAAGTAGTGGTGTAGAACAGGGTCAAATAGAAAAGGACTGGGGAAGAACTTTTAAAGTCAATATTAATAGTTTAAAATCAGCCCTAAATCAATAGGGAGTTGAAAACATTTATCAAGAAAACTGTCCTGACCCCAAAGATATCCCCCATTTCAACAAAGCATAGTGGAGAATATTTTTGCAGCTTCACCCATCAATAGAAGGAGTCTATTTTTCTACCTTTTGAATCTGGGCTTGGCCATATCACTGATGCCAATGTAGCATCGAAAATGTGTTATAAAAAGAAGCTTAAATAACTCCTGAAAATTTAGTCTTGCCCTCTCTTGCTATTGGAGATTCTTATGCCACCATATGCACAAGTCCAAGCTAGCCTATTGGAAGAAGAGAGACTAGTCATTCTAGACATTCCAACAACCCTAATAGTCCAGACATATGAATAAGCCTATTCCTGAATTTTTAGCCCTAGATGAGCTGACAACTGACAGTAGAGATGAGCCAAGATGCTCAAGGCCATATGAACCACCTATACACCTAGAATTGTGAGCAAATAAATGGTTGTTGTTTTAAGTCCCTAAATCGTAGTGTAGCATGTTATGTGACAAAATTAACTGAGGCAAAGAATCATAGAAATGGCAAACATGTTAAAACTTCACATAGACACTGGCAAAGTGAATAGTTTAAACATGTATTAGCAGAATTGTTGACTAGACATTCTTCATTCATTCCTAACACAATATAAAGCATCAATCTTCCATACTTTCATTGCACATATCATACTATAATGTTATATCCTTTGGTTAGTATCTCCCATTAAACTGTGAACTATGAGGGTCAGAGATCATGATTCATATTGCATTCCCATTTTTTTTTCAGTGCCTAGTATATAACAGGCATTCAATAAACGTTTGCTGGATGAAATGACTTTGATAACTTCCACCATATAAGAAAGCAAAAGACATACATGTGCTTTTCTCAAGACACACATTGAATACCTTAATATTAGCACAGAATTTTATGTATATAGAAGACTTCTCCAGGGCCATTGAGTGAGATATATGCATCCTACCATATGCTAATCTATTTGACACCTGCTATTGTCTTTCCAGCTACAGTCTTGACTCTTCAAGTAAGATGAACCCAGTGCTCTATACTGGATAAGCTGTCTCAGGCTTTCTTGAGTAACTTTCCTTTAGGTTTGACACACCTGGGTGATACCAGTTTGCCATGACCTCATGGAAGGAAACTGGTTATTACTTTTTGTGCAATTTAATCACATTAAAATGAATATTAGTATTCTTATTTAGCTGTTTTCTGAATTTATGCCTTTCTCCATAATCAAAGAGAAGAATTTTTATTACTTTCAAAATATCATGTGCATGGCAACATGTTGATCTTAATTTTCTTATCAATTATAATTAGCATGTTTCCAAAACAAACAGGAAAACATCTCATTCCACTCAATAGCACTGTAATACCAAAAAGAAGACTGATTTAATTTTACTGAAACCTAATTTCTTTTTCCACGATGCATTCATTTTTGGTTCTCAATTATGTTTCCTCCCTAAGGAAATATCTGTAAGTAGACTTAAAACTATGTTTCTGCTTGAAGAACATGGATAAAATGTATGTTAAAACTTTGGAGGAGGGCCTGAAAACGCCAAAGTAGCTTCCTTACCTCACATCACCTCACTCCCCAAACCTGTTCCTAAAAAGGAGCTTGCATGTTATGTGACTGGGACCTAGGGTTATACCCTCATTTATTTATTTATCTTTTAGATGAAAGAAGAATCTTGGTCAATCCAAGATAATAAACACAGAACTGGAAAATACATTTCCTCAGTTTTGTAGTCCAGAATGTCATTTGTTCTCTGTGATTTCAGGTTTCTTATAACACTGAACTGATTTTGATTGTGCCCCAGATGAAATTGTCTTGTTTTGGCTTCTACCAGATGAAGCTGAAGTTCACCAGTTTTCCAAAACCAACTCTACACATCATCTTTTCTACTCAAGGGCAGACCATTCCCTGAAGACAACATGGATGCCTCCTTCTCATTCCTATGCAGAGCTCCTGGAAGGAGGCAGCAGTACAGGATCCTATCCAAATGCCTTATAAGCTTTTTTTTTTTTTTTTTTTTAAATAGCTACAGCACATTTGATTTACAGCTACTTCAGCAAAGTAACTGTTAGACTTGTTATCACTGTAAGTTGAGGCACTTAAATCCTTCTGCTTTTCAGATGCCTTGTATTATTGCAACTATTAAGGGACTCCAGTGATATATCATTGACAAAATCAGAACACCATTAAATTTTTCAGGCCATAAATAATCAAACTGGATATAGATGATGTTATGTATCAATGTTGCCCAGGTACTCAGACTATACTGATAAAATTCTTATGAATTAATTTAAACAAAAATTAAGCAACAGTTATTCAACAAATTTAATGTCAAATGCCCATTGTCTAAAATATTTCATGTACCAACTAGGAGTAAAATGTACTACCTAAAACATTAAATTTTCTGAATGGTTGCCTACAAAAACATTGATCTATGATTTAGAGAGATACTGATTTCAGGAGAGAAATGGCTTCATTAATTAGATGACATGACTGTTTACATTTCATTAATGGAAAGGGTCAAGTTAAGCAATTAGCACACCCAGAGATGAATTAATTCACACACTACATGATTTATGAATAAATCTTAGAAAAATCTGATTGATTTAATTATTTCACCTTGCCTACTCAATTTATAAGCAAAATCACAGATTCATTGAATAGATGGATTTATTCAGATAACTAAGTCTTCCATCATGTGTTCAGACAGAAAAGCCTACATTCCAACAAGTCTGTTTGTATCTGAATTGAAAATTCTAAAAATTGTGTTGGTAAAGATTCCAATTTAAGTATCAAAATCTCACTAATTTAATTTGACATTTTATCTTATTGCCCAGCACTACATTTTATTGTGAATTTTAAGCACAGAGCTGGATAGGAGGTGTTGCTATTTTGGGAGCTGACTATGGAATTCTCTGGGGAATAGAATTCTTTAGGAGCACATATTGGTGGGGCTATTTGGTTGTATGCACCCTGGGATATCCATAATGAGGTTGGCATTTGCTGTATTCATAGGGTGATCTACATAAAAATATGCATGCATTGGGAGGATGAGAGCAGCTAGAGGAAAAGGTGGTGTGAGGAGAACCTGGTGATACAGGGGTGAGTGGGATGCCAGCAAAATTTAGAAGAAAATCTGCCATTGATATTTGACTGAGGAAATTTTTACAAGAACAGAATGTGTATTTGATCCAACTTTTAATTATCTCTTGTATCGTGCTACTATGAAATCTCCCCTTCTCTACTCCAATGTCAGTGATCTCAAATTTTATTTAAAAGTTGTGTACACACCTAAGTGGCTTGTGAGTGTTACTGAAAGGGGGTAGGAAGGGATAAAGGAGGACAGTCTGAGGACCACCTTTTAGTTAACTTAGGAGAAACTGGGAAAAGCAGCAGCTAGAAATGATTCTTTTACAAAATTATTAAAAAAATACGTTAAATTTTCAGAAATGTAAATACAATACAAGGCATTTTATTTTCTGGAACAATTTGAAGGTTAAGTTGCCATGTTACCTCATCACTCTGTAATATTTAGTGCATATTTCCTATAAACAACATCATTCTTCCACATTACCCAACACAAACATCAAAATAAGATTAACACTGAAGCACTGTCTCCATGTTGTCCTTAGACATCACCCAAATTTTGCCAATTTTCCCAATGATGTCCTTTATAGTAAAAGGATCCAGTTCAGTGTCACATTTTGTGTTTAGTTACTATGTCCCTTTAGTCTCCTTCAATCTGGGACAGTTTCTCAGTCTTTCCTTGACTTTTATACCATTGAAACTTTTGAAAAGTACAGGCTGTTATTTTGTAGAATATCCCTCAGCTTGGTTTTTCTGATAATCCTTCATGATTATAGTCATATTATGTATATCTTTGGCAGGATTATCACTAAAGGGATATTGTGTGCTTTTTTTTTTATTGGATCCTATCATGTGTCACACAATTTAAGTTTGTCCCATTACTGGTGATACTAACTTTGATTATTTGACTAAGGTAGGGGTCTAAACTTCTCTACCATAAGGATAATCATTTTTCCCTTGAAATTAATTATTTTGTGGGTATTATCCTGAGGCTTCGTAAACATCCTATTTCTTACCAAAGTTGTAATACATTAATACATTTATTTGTATCAGCATGAAGTTATGGGATTTCCATTTTATTCAATGATTATAATCATTATTTATTTTGATGTCAGTATGTCTCATATTTGTCCAATAAGACCCTGTTCATTCTTGCTCCTGTGTCTTTAGGTATGTTTGCAACAATATTTGAGAACCTTACTTTTTGGCCCAATATCTAGGATCATTTTACATTTTCTTTATCCTAGACCTAAGATCAGCCATATATATAAGGGGTCCTAATTCCTTTTAGGTAAATAATGATATTTAGAAAACAATATCTGGTGCTGGATGTGTTTATTTATATAGGGATATCACTATGCCCAGGCCCTGCCAGTGTATAGACACACATATTTATCTATCTACCTATCTTATCTTTCTTTTATCTATCTATTAAAACCATGAGTTCACACTGATATCTCCAATTTAAATAAAACACCACATTTCTGGTGGTGTGTTATTGTTTTTTTCCCTTTTCATGCTTGTAACTTCTTTCAGCAGTGAGAAAGCTGGCTCCCATTATCCCCAATTTATTACTTATTTGCTCAGTCTACCTGAACACAATCAATCTCTTCTTCTTTCTATCTCAAGTCTCTGCACCCACCCCAAGGATTGATATCCTCTTCACCACCCCCCTCTCTAACATGTTATTCTGAGCTACTGTGGCTCCATCTCCTCCTTCCCTGTGGTCCTACTTAATATCTTTTAGACAATTGTTCACGAAGGAAAGGGAAAGGAAAGAAGAGAAGGAAGAGAAAATTGAAGTCATAAAAAATTTTAAATTAATATGCTTAAAATTTAACTGGAATAGTAATTCATCATGAGAAAAGATCAGGTAAAAAGAAACATTTTGGACATTTCTCACAAGATATGAGGCAGGAGGAAATCCAAAAATAGTAGTTAGACATCAAAGTAGAGGTGATCCCAGTTAATATATGAATGGAAATTAGAATGAACAAAGTTTCTATAAAGAGGCACTCTCTCAAGCAATAGAATAATTAGATGTTATTCCTGGGAGATCTCTAGATACAAGTATGAATGAGACAAAGGTTATCATGAGCAAGTCTTAATTATTTATTCATACATTCATTTAATCATTCTTATATTCATGCAAATATTTGAGTGCTTATGATTTGTCAGACATATCACCAGACATGAGGAATGCAAAGATAATAACTGGTTTTCTGACCCTTTTTCCCTCTCTAATTATTTTCCCTTCAGTTTATTCCCATCCTGATAACTTATTGTTGGTATATCTCTCTGGTCAAAAAGAAAACAAGGTTTAATAGATGGCTCATATCTTAGTGAACATTATGTTAGTGATTTATCTATCCCAGATGGATTTGAATTTTATAATATAATGGTAGAAGGAGGATGCAGAGAGATAGTGGGATTCTAGCTACTGTAGTGTTATTGTTATTACTGAAAATGTTTAATAATCAGTACAGCAAAAGACCAATAAAAAGAGATGGTAGTTGTCAACAACTATTACATCCAAATGGATATACTGAATAAATATTAAATCTGATTTTGGGGTAATTGAAAAAGAAAAGCAAAAATTTAGAATACAGTATAGGTTGGAGACTGAAGTATAAATCTGAGTATACTTTATTTCAGATCATATTATTTGGGCCTGGGAAAAGCCAAAGAATTGAAAATATGAGTCCTAAGGTATGGCAGGCAGATTAATGAAGGAGTTCTAACAGTAGATGGGTTTGTCTGGTTGATGAAGTGATGTTTTGGGCTGAGATAGTAAAATTTCTACCTGTTAAGTGACAGAGTAGCAAACAGACATTGAAATTTGGGGTCAGGTCAAAGGTTTCTATATGTCATTTCCAAAAGTATTGTTTAATAGATCATTTACTATTAATTAAAACTCTTCCTAAAACTCCTATTCAGTGTTTCTAACAGGGAAAATAACATCCATTGCCCAGCATTCTATGAATCCCACATGCTGGGGGTAGTATCGATGCTGAGATGCATGATAACTTCCCAAAGAGGTCCTGGAGTCTTTATGGCAGAGGCTTTTCTACTTTACATAAAAAAATAACACTCATCTATTTATTCGACAAATATTTTTTGCGTGTACACTGTTTGCCAGGCTAAGTGGTATACCCATATCCTTCATGGAAGATAGTGATCTGATCAATTGTATCTTGGGTTCTCTCTGCTCCCAGCTCCAATAAATCTTCCTGTCCTGGGAACGAGTCTGCCGAGATCAGCAAGCAGCTAGCTGAGAGGGGAACTCCTGCCGCTGGGAGAGTCTGGGTGAGGAGTAAGGTGACCAACTCTTTCTAGTTTGCCAGGGACTATCCTGATTTTAACACCAAAGAATAGATGTCTTGGGAAACTGCTCTGTCCTGGGCAAACCAGACCAGTTGGCCATGGCAGTGGGTATTACTGGGCAGAGTTTTTTTCTCCTTCGGGCCAGGTTGGAGCTTCGAAGCCAGTATCAAAGAGCCTTCTGGATGAGGCTCTGAATAGGTACATCAGCAAGAGTCTGGTCTCCGGGGAGTGATACATCTTCAAAGGTAAGGTTGATATATTTGATTTTACAAAAATTAAAAGGCTTTGCATGACACAGATATCACATATAAAGCTAATAGGCAAATATTAGACTTGAGAAAACTATTACTATATAGCTTCCAGACCAGTCAGAGAGAACGAAACAGTCGTGTAGTATTAAGTATATGAGTTCACTACTCTGAGAAATCACGTGAATGAAACATTTGCAGAAATCTCTGACTAGATAGTTAAGCCTGAGGCATTAAGCAGTGCTTCTCTGAAGAGAAGTTATGTGAACTGATCAGAAGAACTTTAGTGAAGATTTCTCAAGTGGGGTGAAGGAAAGCAAGAAGGGACATTTTGATTGATGAAAAAACATTAAGGCCCAAGAGATCCTACTTTGTTAATAATAAAATACATTTAAAAAATCATTTAGTAGTTTTGTGAATGTATATTTCAAAATCATCAAATTATTCCCTATAATATGTATAGTTTATTGTGCATCAATTATACCTTAATGAAATTTTTAAAAAATATCATTTGACTTGAACATAAACTATCAGGGAGAATGACTCAAGAAGAGGCTGAGGTGTTTGCCATAATCTTTTAGGTAATGTTAAAATTGGGGGTTTTGAATCAAGAATACTGGGAAGCCACCAGAGGCCTTTAAGCAGAGGGAAGACTTAATTACATTTGTGAACATATAATACATATAACAGTTATGATAGCTATCTTTTTCCTAGTGCTAATTACCTGCCAGAGACTGTTCCAAGCACTCAATTAATTCCTTTAATTACCCACAACCCTAGAAAGTTCTATGATCCTCATTGTTCACTCTGATTCCAGAGCCCACATGCTCAAACCTTATGCCCCACTGCCTCTCAACTATATTAGTTGCTGAGGGCAACATAAAATTTCCACGTGTAATAAACATACAACAGTTTGCAAGATGCTCTCATTTAATGCTTCTGATGGCATAATAATTTTTATACTCCTTTTATAATTCAACAAATTGAGGATTAGAAATATTTAGCAGTTTTGCTGAAGTTAACATAACTTGAACTTTGGTCTTGTGATTTCAAGCACAGTGCTCTTTTTGTAAACCTTGACTGCTAATGTCAAAGAAAAATTGTACCTGGTAGAGTTAAACAGGCAAAGAAGACTTAATTCAAGATTATTGCAAAAGAGGTCTAGATTATTATAATAGGAGAGAGAGACTGAACTCAACTACACTGACACAAAAGGCAGGAGAGTTTTTAAGCATTGGGGTGAGTTAGTCAAAGAGTAATGGAGGACATTAGGGACAGGTTGGTTAATGTGAGTAGGCATCTGAGTTTGCTAATTGGCCCTTGTAGAAGTTAAGCTCCTACTCCCCAGAGAACTGTGAGATAAGAGCACTAGCTTTCTTGATGTTTACATTTCAAATAGATGGCTCCCAGGTCCTTGAGAAAGACTTTCTTGGGTTGTAAAACTAGAAAGTGACTGGGAGATCTACATCTCAAAGGGGTGGAAAAGTTCTAAGAAAATGGAGATCAGGAGCCTATGGTTAGAAGGAAACCTGCCTAAAGTTTAATGAAGCTGAGGAGAACATAATGACATTTTGGTCACTATGACCTATTCTATAGTTAACGATATTCATATTCAATGATGTTAACTAACAGTGGGGTTATTTAACATTTATAACATATATGAATATATTCATATGTATATGAAACATCACAAACACAAGTAAATGCTCTCGGAGTCTTTTTCTTTTCTTTCTAAGTTCTGTTTAATTCACTTCCTCCAGGAAGCCTTCACAGTCTCACATTGTAAAATGCTCTAGTAATGGGCTCACTACTTTCAGATGATTTACCACATCTGAAATTAGTTGTTTACTGACTATCATCTTGTTAGGTTTCCAGCTCTCAGAGTGTGGGCCTGGGAAGTTTTTGTACACTGCTGTATCCCTGGTACTCAGAATAGTGCCTGGTACCTATTAACTGAGCTGTAAATTTTCCTTTAACAAACAGATGAACAAGTGAGTTAGGGAGCAATAAATGTGAGAAAAAGCAGAGAGGAAATTCTTAAGGATCAAGTTGTCTTTCAGGGAGACCATTAAAACTTTCTTTTAGATCAAACTTAATTCTTTTGATAAACCTCTGCTCTTGGTGTATGCCCTATTGTCACTGGCTGATTGAGGGTTCTACAGAGGTAGGAACTATATCTTTCCAATTGTGTTATAGGTTCACCAAGGGAAGGAGCCTTTTTTCCCCTTATGACACTATGGGTAGGCAATCTATAAATATGGACAAGGCTTATTAAGTTATACCTTTGAATCAATTATTTTTAATGATGAATGCATGGTATAGCTATTGGTGCATGATATAGGGTTACCCATCCACCCATTTGGGAAAGCTTAGTTCTTTGTGAATATTGTTCCTAATGAGGAGGTAACATATGTTAGGATATTTGTGTTGAGATCATTCTATTATATAAATAACACTTTTGGAAAGCAAAATTCTTACAGAGCTGAAATCAAAATATCACATCTCTATTGTGTGTCTGATTTGGTATAAATTAATGCACCAACATGATTATTAGTGACAGCCAAAATCATATGAAAAAATTCAGGCTTTTAAACCACAACAACAAATACTTATTTACCCTATGGAATGTTCAAAGCTGTGTACTATTGTTGAAAGGATGCATAGAGTGATAAGATTGGGTCGCATAAAAAAGCCTGATTTTACAAATGTTCCATTGAATATATAGGGCATTTAAGAACTTCTTAAAAGATTTTTGTTGTGTGACTAGCACTGGAGTGGTGCCTTGGGTCAAGCAGTTCAGAGCTGTGTGTACTTCCCTTTTTCCGTTCTCCTCCTTTTCCCCACCCACAACACTCATCAGTTCATAGAGTCAGCTGAACAATTTAACACCTCTTCATAGTCACAGAAATTTCTCAGGAGTTAGGCATAATATAAAGTTTAATAAAATAAATTCAGCTAATTAGTTAAGCTACGACAAAAATCACCACACGGCAATTGACATCTGGCATTTTAATGGCTGTCAAGTGTCAGCTAAGGCAAGGGAGTTTTGTATTCCAGTTTTAAAAATAGCAATAGGAAATGTATCTCTTATTAGTTAAGATAAAATACTTTTCATAAAACTACCTAACTTCTTCCCTTTATCTTAACATTAAATTAATTCAGTATTTATCTTTATCAAAAACAATTAGTAACCATAGTGAAGATACATAAGGAAAACCTCTATGCCCTTGACTTTAAATCTAGGATATTTAAACCGAGTTGAATAGCCTCATATTCAAATTGAGATGACTAACACAATATATCTTAGATTAGTATTGTATTTTTGTAAGTATTATGAGGATGCTCCATATATCAGTAGGAGATTTTTGGGCTTCTAGTAATAAAATACCCAACTGATTTTGGCTTTAGAACTATATGATACTTGTTATCTCATATGACAATCAATCTGGTAGTAAATGGTGCCCAGGTTCTTGGATCTAGTAGTCTAATGGCATTGGGCCTACTAGTCAGTTTCTTTCTTTGTTTCTTGGTTTTCCGTTCATGATCTCAAGATGGCAGTCATGACATCAACCATTGTTCAGTCTGTATAACAAAGGCCAAAGGCAAGAATACTTGTGTTATCTTACCCAATTATATTTACCAGGGAGAAAAAAACGTTTATTTATAGAGGTTTCCAGGATACTTTCGCTCCTTTCATTCACCACATTTGTAGCACATACCCATGGATACCACATTCAGTGGAAAGGCGGAGAAAAGCCATGATTGACTTATATTAGCCATCATAATTCACTTGCTGGGCTGGTGGAGGGACCATTTTCCTTGATCATATTGAAATAAATTGGGGCTCAGTTACAAAGAAAGAAGGGATGAAGTATAACGGCTGTTAGGCAAGCAAAACAGGTGTTGGGAGTACCAAATGAGATATGTGAAGACACATGTTAAAATGTAAATCTATTTGCAAATTCACAGTCATATTATTAATGACTTGAGCCAACTAACATATCTGGAATGGGAGGTGTTTACTAGGAATGAGTGTATGAATGGCTAAGTTACATAAAACTATAGTGTCCATATCTCACAATATATGAAAAACCTGCTCAAGTCATTTTAATGAGAATCCCTAAGAACCATTGATTTATATGATAGTGATAGAGAAAGAGAGAGAAGACAGAGAAGACATGCATTCTAGCAATATACAGTAGATGAAACGTGCATGTTTCTCTCTTCCCTTCTGAAGACCCAAATAAAACAAACATGTATAAAAAGACAAGTGAAAAAGAGAAGCATTTAGTGAATGAGAGGTGGCCACAGCATTTGGTACAATGGAAAGCGGATTTAAAAAAAAAAAAAAAAGAATAGGAAGGGTTGAAAATCAAATGCCTACAGGTTATCAATGGAAAGCCATAAAGATAAAAGGAGATTTATAGTATAGGAGTATGAAAATGCCAAAGAATTAGAAACTCCATGCAATGCTGAAGTCAGTGGGGAGAGGAAGAGATCCAAAAGTGAAAAATTAGATGCAAGTTAGTATAGAGAACAATTAGGTTTCTGAATCTTTTCCCATTGAAGTAGGACAACTGCTCTTTCCTCAACTTGGTAGAAGAATAAATGATTATTCTTTGGTTAACCAGAGAGGCTCTGGGAATCAGAGAAAGATGAATAACAAATGAAGTAATTCATTATTGCAAAAAAGCAAATTAATTGAAAATTTAAATAATGCACAGTGACATGCCCAGTTCCCTTTATCCTGTCAGCCACCAAAATGTTGCTCTCCATGTTAATGCCTTCCACCACCACCTCACCTCAGACAGCAGAGAGGAGCTTGCTCCTTGAGGAAACAGGCCAGCATAAGAGAAAATACCAAGGGATGCTGACAGTATGAATTTAGCACCCACCCATTCTATGGTGCAGACCTCCCGTTGACCAAGTTCACTCCAAAACATACAGAGCTCCACAGCAGCTTTTTAGTAACTCACTTTCAAGCTTCATTCTTAGTTATGAGCAGGAGCCAGTGATCACCAAGCATTTAAAGAAAGATTTTTACAAGAAAGAGATCCAAGTGTTAGGTCTGGGTGGAGGGAAACAAGTGGCAAGGCAGGTAGAGGAAGGCTAAAGATGGAGAGCGGGAACCAATCAGAATGCAGAAAATAAACCGCAGCGTCAGGTATTTGTGACCAGAGACTTTTTCTTGGACAGACCATACGCAGTGAGGAGCTCCTAGTGACCTTAACTGACCTGGGGCTCATTACCACCTAAATCGCATTATGGTTTTGACACCCTCCCCGCTTTTGTGAAGGATTCTGCAAAGGAAACTGTTACATAACCCCAACCAGTTATGCAGCCCCAACCTATTATGTAACCCCAACCTGTCAATCACCCAAAGGCCGGGAAACGCAACCAATCCCACTCAGGAGAGAGGCAGGACAAACTAGTGAGCATATAAAAGACAGTGTGTGCCAAGACTTTCGGGTCTTCTCCACTGACGAAGAATGACCTGTCTCTCTCTCTGAAATGTACTTTAACTTTGCAGTAAACGCTGCCTGTGCGGGGATTGCTTTGTATTTGTGATCACTCTGTCATCCGCTGGACTCAGTACCAGTACTCATTCCTGACACTGGGAACCGAGGACAAGGGAACATCGAGGTAGACCTAACAAAAGCAAACACACAACCAAACAAAAAATGAACTCAGGGGAAACAGAGTCATTGCAATATAGTAACTCAGGTAAAAAATGTAATAGTATTAATAGGAAGATTAAAGATAACATCCTGAAAGTTTAACAGAAAGTTTAAGAATAAATACTAATCAGGTAGAAAATAAGGGGAAAAAAATCAAAGGCTCCTCCAAAAGGTCCAATATCCAACTAAGAGAAATTGGGGGGGGGGGGGGGGCGGGAAAGAACATCCAAAATAGAAGAATGATGGGAGAGAACGCATGATACAAGAAAATTGCATTGTCTTAAATACTAACAGTTCCCAGATTGATTGAATGTTTCCACTAAATGTCTAGCACATGGAATGAAAAGTAGTCCACACAAATTTACATCGTAATAAATGCAAAACGCCAGAGATAAAGAGAACATCCTAAAAGCTTCCTGAGATAACATAACTATCACTATCACCACAGCAAGAATAAATAATGCCCACAGTATTGGAAGTTAAAATAAAACAATCCATTTAAAAATCTGATGGAAGATAATACCCAACCTATACTTTCTATAAGCAAATTATCCAGCAAGTATGATGAATGAAATGAAGGTATAGCCAGCTAAATCTTCAATCAAGTTACCTCTGATTTATCCTTTATCTGAAAGTTTTTGGTGGATTTCCTCTATTAAAATGAGTTAATAAATCAACAGAGAAGACAGAAAACAGGGGTGCAAAAAATGGAATGATTTCATAACCATTGTGAAAATAATACAGCCATAGATAAACCTAAAGAAACCAGATCAGACTGGAACAGTATGATACAGAGACCCAAGAGAGTTCTTTCGAGTAAAAAATGTATTCTATAATGTACCTGATGTATTTGATTATATTTAGAGGTATTTTAAAGTTAAGTTGGAGAGCTTAGAAAAAGTAATGATAGGTACAAGGAAAGTAAGAAAATGAAAGAAAAGGGTAATATATTTAAAAATCTGTACTGTTCTTTTTGTGGGGAACATGGAAAAAATAATATGGGAAAGGAGAAAAAACAGTGGTTTTATTTTAGGTTTACTTTACATGTATAGTTGATTTACTATAAGTGTAGTTATCTATCACTCTCCCCTACTCTAGTTATCCTTTATAACTTTGCTCCATTTTCTAAAGCATATTTCAGTAACTTGGCCTCCATATGAACTTAGATGTTTACATTTCAAGAGGATAATAATAGGCTTTAAAGTAAAACAATTTGACAACAATTCTTTTCCAAAAAATATGTATAACTAATATGAAAGGACTGTCACTTATTCCACAGAAAAGAGTCAAATTTAACTTTATTTGATAATTTCAACTGACTTCATGCCTTTTCTAACCCTTTCAATGAATGTTTGCTTAGTTCACAGACCATAAATTTGGTTTCCTGATTAATGCAAAAGAGAATATTTAAAGCCTACCATTAAAGCTAATGTACTTCTTAAAAAGTTACATTTCTGATTTTATACTTTTCTTTCTGAAAGAAAGTCTCATAAATTGTTTTCTCACATAGTAGCAATCCAATAACAATATCTAAAATTGAAAATAATGAAAAAGAAGTATTAGCATGTTATTTGGAAATCTGTAAATAAATAACATACATAAAGTAATTGAAAACAGTTGTCTCTGGACTGTTATTTTTCCTCCATAAGACTTGTAAATACTAACTCGTTAAAGTATTCTACACATGTTACCTAATAAATACATGATTAAATTTAAAATGGAAAAAAAGGATAAGCAATCTCAAAGTAAAAAGCAGAGAATTATAATCCTACAACAAAGAGATAGTATCTTGAAGTATTTTATCATTTTATGTTCCTATATATTTTTACAAAAATGATATTATACTACAATAGCTCATTCTGGTTTTTAAGTTGTTATATTTTTAATATTTTTCTTGGCATTATTTATAAAATATGTGAAAATGCACAAAAATGAGGTCCTCGCTCCTTACATAAGCATAGCTTGTTTCTTCTGCATATTCATTCATTCAACAAATATTTCAAGTTCTTACAAAGTGTCAGTATAGACTGTATACAAGAGGTAGGTGGTCTTTGCTCTCCAGATGCTTACAATCTACTGAAGAAAACATATTACATGAATATTACTCAAGTACAATTGGGATCTGTGTTTATTCAAAGTAAGTATATGATATCAAGAATATTTTATGAAAGAATATAATCTAGGTTGAGAGATCAAAGAAGACTTCCTTAAAAAATGACATTCAACCTAAGACTTGAAAGAGGATCCTGGATCAAGGAAACAGCATAATCTATCATTTATGATCCAAATATTTTCAGCAAAGTAACTATTCTAAAAAAGCAGGGATTCTACAAAAGTCATAGATCATATATACTTAATCTTAAATGTGTCTGAGAGTTGCACTTTCACTTTAACTGATACTTTATATTCTCCTACAGTCTTGCCACAGATTCTTATAGGGTAATTAGTTATCAAACTAAGAACACTCATAAATACTTATTAATTATAGATTCAATGAAACTCAAATATTTACATATTACCTTATATTGCAAGGCATTGGGTTAGGCAATGTGGGAGATTAAGAGATTATGACTTTAAGGTGCTTAAAATCATGTTTTTTAACCAAAAGAGTATATAGTTGTTCCTTGAATTAACAATGGCTCAACCTACAATGTTTTGACTTTATGACGGCAGGAAAGCGACACACATTCAGTAGAAATTGTACTTTGAATTTTGATCTTTTCTTGGGCTGGCAATATGTGTACTAAATGCATTTTTGACTTAACAATAATTTCATTTTACAGTGAGTTCATCAGGATGTAACCCTCTCTTAAGTTGAGGAGTATCTTTAATCAATACAGTCATTCCAGTGTTTAAACCACACACAATAATTTGGGAATTTTTACTTTACTCTTATTATTCATTCTACTGATTATCATTAAAAAGGCAACATATTTTTGTATGTAGAGAACATTTTGTCACAATTATATTTCTCTCACTTAATATTTCTCACACATTCCTATGAATTTATACTTAGTTTTAAAGAATAATTAATAACTGAGATGTACAAATGATATTCAGAAACATATTTGTCATGACCAAGCAAATTAGTCCACTTCAGCAGAAGACAAAATAATAACACTAATCTTGCTTATTGAAGTTTCACTGCTAAATATTAAAGAAAGAAATATAAAGCATTGATTTAACTGATTTGCTGCTGTTTGGAGCTTTTGAAATGTTTTTTCATAAATAAGCAACTTTAATTAGCATTCTGACTATATCTGTAAACTAAGATTTAACAAATGTATACTTTCATTTAGCTCATGCTGATGAATGGCCCAATTACTTTACCAACATTCATTGTATGGGCTGTAAAAAACAAACCATTATTTACCATACTGAAGAGAAATGTTTGTAAGCTTCTGGAACACAGAGACTAAGTCTCCTGCCTCCTTTTTACTCCAGTCTGTAACTTGGACAGTGGAAGGTTTCAAATGTAAAACTTCAGACAATGAAGTCATGGTGGAATATTTAATAGTGGGTACACAATCTGAACATTAAGTAATCATGACTTCATCCTTCTTCTCTTCCTCCTTTTTGTATTTTCCTCCTCTTCTTCCTCTTTTTCTTCTTCTCCTTCTAATAATAATAATAATATAGTAGTAGTAATTTTAGAAGATATTTTGAGGTTGTCCTCAGCCAAAAATTGTCCCTTTCCTCCTAAAAGCCACACCTGCCTATGTCATTGCAGGAATTGGAGTCAAGGGTGAGAGAAGAACAGACAGAATAGCCATTCTTGAACATCAGAGGTCACAGTAGCAGGCAATTTTGTGTTGTACACTTTTAAAGAAAGTGAACCATCACAGCTTCTAGCAATACATATATCTGAAATAGCACAAAGTAAATGTAGAAGGCATAGCTCTCAGTTTATACAAACTCAAGTTTGCCATAAAATACATTTTTATTATTTTCCTAAGATATACTACTGTACCTATAGTGAGGTTTTTCACTACAGCTTCAGAAAAGCTGACTAAAAATAACCTAAATGAAGATGAATTTACTATCTATCATATCAAGAAATCCAGAGATAAGTGGTTCCAGAGTTGATTAATTCCGAAGCTGAATAATGTCTTCAGTGCTTTTTTTTTTTTGGTTTGTTTGTTTTGTTTTTTTATCATTTTGTTCCATCATGTTTAGAGTTGAGTTTTGCCCTCAGGCCTACTCATGATCATAGCTCTAAGCAGAAAATCCTCCAATAAGTGACACAGAAAAAGAGTAGTTTCTTCTCACATGTTATTTTTCAGCAGGGTGACAAATTGTCCCCAGACATTATAGACATCAGTGTACATTTTTCATAAATAAATTAATATATGACTATATTCTTGAGAAAGGAGACTCAAATGGGTGCTTACTTTGTGCGCTTAGACTCTGCGCCTTTTCTGATTTATGATCTTTTTGATAAAAAGGAGCAGCATATCCACTTTACATGGAAGGATCAGTGTCCTGTGTCTTCCCTCATCTAATTAAATCCTGCATAGTTAAATACCAACTCCTCACATTCTCAATAAGAAATTGGGGTAATATTCATATATATTGTATCTCTGCTAATTACAATAAATACAACGGTCCAAATGCCCAGAAGAGTACAAATGCAATATCTATAAGTTAAGTCCTTCCTGTATATTATCTTGCTTTGATACATCATATGCTGAGGATTAAAAAAAAACAAGATGATCAAATAAGAAAACATTAGGATTTACTTGATATTTGGAAAAATAAGCTTAATAACTTTCTATAAAAAGTAGAAACATCTTCCTAAAATAGTTTAAAAGTGACTTCAGTTATTATTTTCCATTATCATTGGTTTTGCTTTTCAACCATTAACAGATTAAGATGCTATTATCCATAGTTTCAATGGTCTTATGAACTGTAGAGTACTATACAAGTATGTTGTTATTACTATATTAAACAATATATAAAATCATTCCCCTTTTTAATGTTTCCCCCTCCTTTTAGAATGAAATGAAAAATTTTTCTTCTGTCCATCTCAATAAGATTTTAATATATTACATTACCTCTTTGGTATTTTTTTCTTTTCTTTGTTGAGACAGAGTCTCACTGTGTGGCCCTGGGTACACTGTAGTGATGTCATTGTAGCTCACTGCAAGCTCCAACTCCTGGTTCTAAGGAGAGATCCTTTTGCTTCAGCCTCCCAGGTAGCTAGGGCTACAGGCATGTACTGCAACACCCAGCTAGGTTTTGAGGATATTTTACTTATGTTTTTTTTTTTTCTTTTTCTTTTTAGTAGAGATGGAGTCTCCCTCTTGCTCAGGCTGGTCTTGAACTCCTGAGCTCAAGCGATCCTCCCACTTCGGCCTCCCAGAATGCTAGGATTACAGGTGTGAGCCATCGCGCCCAGCTGATCTCTTTGGTAAATTTTAAGCCCTAATTAATGAGGGTTTCTGTCTACTGTACAGCTGGAGAGTAGTTGAGGCCTAAGGAAGATCACCCAACTGTGTTCAGTTTCCTGATTGATGTTCTTAACTCTACTGGTTTCCAAATAAAATTTACATTTCTGATGAAAGTTTATAGAACGCTGCTTCTGAAGTCTAAGGAATAGTGGTGAGTGCTTAGCAAATGTTTGTTGTAAAAAAGAGAATACAAAATCCATTAGCAAATAGAATATAATGCATAAGTGTGAGGACTGGATATGAAGACTGGCAGCACAGTCATCCCTTGTGTTCACCTTGTATTCCAGAAACCCACTGATACCAAAATCTGCGAATGCTTAAGTCCCTTGTATAAAATGGTGCAGTACTTGCAAATAACCTATGCACGTTCTCCTGCATACTTTAAATCATCTTTAGATTACTTATAATACCTAATCCAATGGATAGCTATGCAAGTAGTTGTTATACTGTATCATTTTATTTGCATTGTTTTTCATTTTTATTTTAAAAATATTTTTGATCCATGTTGGTTGAAACTGTAGATGAGGGAGGTCGACTGTACACTGGAACAAAAGGGCAGGGGAGGTGGAAGACATGGCACTATACCAATGCTGATTACTATCCCAATGCCCTTTACTATTTGGATGATATTGGGGAAATTAACAAACTATTTGAACTTCCTCATATTTTTGAATCTGTGAAATGAGCACAATTACAACTGCCTTGCAAGGTTGCCATTAGGATTAGATATAATATTGCAAAGACCATAATAAGGATTTATTGGGACTATTATTATTTCATAAGCAAAATTCATCAGTCCTCTATTATCCTAGCTTAGATTATCCAGTTTCACTCCATCAAATGGATACCAGAGAAAGAAGGAGTTGGGGATTAGAATCAAAGATTGGTAGTGCCAGAAGGGATCTAAGAATACCCAGTCTGTGTCATCTAAGCCAGTTTAGCAAAGAAACTGAAGACCAAGTTCATTAAGTGTTGAACCCTAGATATCACATAGAAAAATATTACTTACAAATTATATTGCATAAAAAACACATTGTAGTAAAATAAAATAATTACTGTAGTATTAGTGATAATATTAAAATTATTAAAATTATTAAAGCAAAAATTACATTTTTACAATTATAGAGATGATCAGTGGGAAACCTAGGAACAGAACTTAGTCCTGGCACTTTCTGTTTAAAACTTCTTTCTACATGAAAAAAAAAAAAAAAACTAAATGGGCATAGTGACTTAACATTTCTAAAATATCAAATCAAATGAACAGGGATAGTATTTTCCTACCCTTTTATATAGAGCTCTTTGTAAATTTAAATACATGGGAAATAAATTTGGTTCAAATTGTTTAAATTTCATACCTACCTAAAGAGTATATTTTCCCTAGGAATGTGTTCTACCAAAACCAGAAACTAGTGTCAACCCTGTGATTTTAGCAAAATTAGGAAGAAAATATGTGCTGTAATTTTTCATGACACACATTTGTATTATAAAAGCATTTGGTAGGTTTGAAATGACAAATCCATATTTTTGGTTCCCTAAAGTAAGACCCTGCTACAGTAAAGTGGAGATCATTAGACTAAGCCACTTGTTTCCATGATCTTATATTCAAATTCACTGTTCCCTTAATTCTGCATTCCAATTCAAAGATGATTGCATAGGGATGAGTATAAATCACACATATAACTAAGGAGCACAGTTTTTCATAATCATGTCCTTAGGCTACTGATGTAGTTCCATCTTAGGTGTATCTTGAGTGCAGTCAACAGTTTTGGGTGTAAAGGGAAGGGATTAATACCCTTTTTTCTTTGTCAACTGATACATATTTTCCATAGAAAGTCATCTGCTTATATGTTTATCCAAATACCCAGAAAGGAAGAGGATCTCTGCCAAATGTAGCCTGGTTGCCCTTGATGTTTCCCAGCTTTTTCCTTCAAATAAACCTACTGATAGAAAAGTATGTTAAATAAAAAATGAGGACCAGAAATATTAACTTGTATCTAAATTCTCATAGTCTATGAAACTTGGAGACCATACAGATAGATCATTCTATCAGATATATGCATATGTGAGAATGGCTCTAATTAGAAAATTGCCATAGAAATGGAAGTTGGGAAAGAGATATTATTCTTTTATTTTACTTGGAATTCATTTTATGCAGGGGGTGGGAAATTAATACTGAAAAAGAACGGAGAATAATATTTTTTAAAACCATGTATGAAGCATTAACAAAAGAATATTATATTTTTCCATGGATGCATATAAATTTAATAAAAGTAAAAGTAGGCTACATAGTAAATTAATGATAATGGTTACATCTAGAGAAAGACAAGGGTCTGGAAAAGAGAGCAAAGAAGCTTTCAACGGTGTATTGTAAAATTTATTTTATGTAAAAAAATATGTGAAGCAAATACACACACACACACACACACACACACACACACACACACACATCAGCCAGTTTCCAGAAAACTCAATAAATATTTGCTAATTATTTCTGTGGTCCTTTTAAATATTTTTTGGAAGATATAAAGTTCTATATCCTTTTTTTTTCTAGCAGGAAATTTTCGCGACGTTTTCTCTTTTGCTTTTCATTCTTGACACTAACCAAACAGATATAGACTGAAAAGAAACTTCTTGTGTATCTATTTATCTGTCATTTATTTTTATCTATCTATCTATCTATCTATCTATCTATCTATCTATCTATCTATCTATCTATCTATTTAGAGACAGAGTCTCACTGTGTAGCCCTGGCTAGAGTGCCGTGGCATTAGCCTAGCTCACAGCAACCTCAAACTCCTGGGCTCGAGCAATCCTCCTGCCTCAGCCTCCCGAGTAGCTGGGACTACAGGCATGCACCACCATGCCTAGCTAATTTATATATATATATATATAAATATATATAACATATATATATATGTTTTTAGCTGTCCGTATAATTTCTTTTCTATTTTTAGTAGATACGGGGGTCTCGCTCTTGCTCAGGCTGGTCTCGAACTCCTGAGCTCAAACAATCCCCCCCCCCCCCCCCCCCCCCGCCTCGGCCTCCCAGAGTGCTAGGATTACAGGCGTGAGCCACCGCGCCCGGCCTATTTCCTTACTTATTTTAACGCAGTTTTTACATGTATGCTTTTATTCTTTTACCTCTTCAGCTGTCTTTCTTCTCTTGGGGCAAGAAGCAGATCTTCACTCACTTGAAAAGCAAAACTGATTCAGTTTTCTCAAGGGAGAAAACAGGCCCAAATGGATATTGGAATAGGCACCACCTTTACTTCACCCATGTCCCAATGGATGAGCTGAAGATATAAGGCCTAATTCAATAGGTCACATTCTCACTAGAGGCACTGCTAAAAATTGGCTCTTACTGAGTTATCTATATCAAGAGTAAGTGGAGGTTTTCTTTTTTCTTTTTTCTTTCTCTTTCCAAAAAAAAAGAAAAAGAAAGCTTCTCTGGACAAAATTGAGACAATAAAGAGATTGGTTGGATCTCAGGAAGGATTCCCACTCTTAATAATCTAGTTGTCTGAAATACTTAGGATTGAGGATCCATTCAATTAATTTAACAAGCTGCTCTTTAACAAGTGAATGTGCTTAACGGACTTTATACATCTCCAAGTCAGCCATTTACATTGTAGTGTGAATTGTCTAATTTAGATCACATCTCCTTAATCAGCTAGATGAGATTAGGTGCCCTGGGGGGTGGGGGGCCAGAGAAGGAATGAGAAGGAAAGTAACTTTGTTCAAGTATTTATGCCCTATCCTTATTTTATGAACCCCTACAACCCCAGTGCTTTAGCATCTAATAAGAAACAATAACCTTAAAGGGTAATTTGAAGAGAATATTTGAAATCAGGCCTACCTCTCTAAACTCAGGATAGTTAGGTAAGTATAGGGCAGTGGTTCTTAAAGTGTGGTCCCTGGACCAGCAGCACTAACATCACTGGAAACATATTAAAAATGGAAAGTCTTGATCCAGAAACTCCAAAATGAGCCCAGAACTTTGTGTTTTAATAAGGTGATTCAGATGTAAGCTCAAATTTGAAAGCCACTAATATATGGTGCTCTGCTTTGGATGCGAATACCTGAGTCTGGGTACTTGTGGACCATAAATATAATAATAAAAGGAATTCAGAACTGAGTTTAGGAGATAGGAACATATTGGAATACAAGGGGTGGGAGTAAGGGAGGTGAGTGTGTACATTTTTTGTTTTTAACTGCAGAGCCTAGCAATTGGATCAAAATAATCTGTCCTTGTGCATATCTTAGATCTGCTGCTTCTGTTGCATTACCAGGCCATTTATCTCAATTTTTCCTTTTGTTAACATGATCATCATATATTTTGTTTATAAAGATTAAATCATAATTTTCAAGTTTCTTTGTAATTTCAGATAAATATTAAACGCCATTGATGCCTTTTGATGGTTTTCTCTTTTTTCTTCATTTTTTACTTCTATCCATTCAAATATTAATGAATTTTCACTGATAAATCCAAAATTTTGACAGTGACTGGGTAGGTAGATAAATGAATGTTAAGCTAGAAGGGCAGTTTGACATTATGAAGTAAAATGAAAAAAAAAACTGTCACATGTCAAACAATCCATAATCTGAATTCATTAGTACTATGCCCTATTCAAGAAAGACAACCTGGAAAACATGGGCTATAAGTAGATTACTGTATTTTTGGAAAGTGCATATAGTGGCAATTGAAATCCCACCAGATTTATTTCTTTTGCTACCCTTGTATCCAATGCAAATAACACATTTTTTTTATCATCCAAACGTCCACTCTTCCTTCCCACTACTAAAAACAAAACTCAAACATGCAAAAAATAAATGATTTTTTATAGAAGAATATCCTGTAATATCTTTTTCTTGCAAAGTATGTTGTGTTTTTTAGAAGATGTAAAGATTCATTTTCAAAATTTTCTGAATAAGTCCATTGCAACAAGGGATGTATATCTGTGAAACCTCAGCTATTAATAGAAGCACTCAGCTAGAATGGCATTTAATATTTAGCAAAGAGAAGAAAACTGTCAACTGTTGAACAAAACATATATATATATATGCATATATATATATATATGCGCTTATGCTAATTGGGAATTATCTTTTATGTATTTGCAAAGTTTTTGAGATTGCCTCCTGACCAAGAGTCCTGCTCTGAGTTCTCTGTGTGACCAGGAGAGTTATGTTAACAGACTAGATGAGTGGAAATGCAAAACATTTAATTTGCAAAGGTAAAAATGTTTCCTACATTAATTATAACACTGCATTTTAGACTTAAAGCTGATTTGCTTTTTGTAAATATTTTACTTTCATTTATTTTTAACTACTAATGAAACTTAAAAGATAAATTGTTAAAATGTTGGCTATAGAACCATTTACACATTTTTTTTCAAATTTAAGGGAGTTATTATACCATGAAATGGAATAAGTAATGTGTTATGACTAAGAAATACTTCTTATGGCCATATTAACCATTAGCTAAACATAATGCATCAAGGCAAATAGGTCTATTTAATGTACTGAGATACAATTGCTATCATAGTTTGTATTATAATAACCAAAGATATGTTTATTAGCATTTAAGAATTAGTCTTCATGCAAAAATACATAGCTTTTTTTTTTCCTCCAGGGGTAAAGATAAAGAAGAACCAGGGAAAGTTTGGTGAATTATGAGAATGGTTTATAAAAAAGCATGTAGAAAATACTCATATGTTTGATAAAAGCAGAAGGCAAGAAGGATGAACCCAAGCCTCAGTAATGACTTTCAATATTTCTTGGCTACCAATATTCCCTGAATCACCCTCAGTTTGGTTTTGAAACTGATAATATCATGAAAGTATATCTGTCCACTGATAGATATTTTTTAATCTATCTGCAAGGTCAACTCAAGTATTTCACAGGTATCGAGGAGTCTCCAGATTCATTGCGTTGAGGTACAATCTGGAAAAGTAATATAATTCCTCTTAAGACTTTAGCATCTTCCCATTCTCACCAAATTCAGATTGCAAAAAAAAAAAAAAAAAAAGGTATGTTGGAGAAAACTTGAGCATTTCAAGTCCTATAAAACTGGTTCACTCTTACATTGCTGGTGGGACTGCAAACTAGTGCAACCCCTGTGGAAAGCATTATGGAGATACCTTAAACAGATTCAAGTAGACCTACCATTTGATCCAGCAATCCCATTATTGGGCATCTACCCAAAGGAACAAAAGTCATTCTATAACAAAGGCACCTATACCCGAATGTTTATAGCAGCACAATTCACAATTGCAAAGATGTGGAAACAACCCAAATGCCCATCAATCCACGAATGGATTAGTAAACTGTGGTATATGTATACCATGGAGTATTACTCAGCTATAAGAAATAACGGTGATACGACATCACTTTGGTTCTCCTGGAGAGAGTTGGAACCCATTATATTAAGTGAAGTATCCAAAGAATGGAAAAACAAGCATCACGTGTACTCACCAGAAAATTGGTTTCCCTGATCATCACCTAAATGCACATTGGGGAATGATACCAATTGGATATCAGACTGAGGCAGGGGTGGGGGAGGGGATGGGTGTATGCCTACATGATGAGTGCATTGCGCACCATCTGGGGAATGGTCATGCTTGAAGGTGCTGACTCGGGGAGGTGGGGGGTGGGGGGAGGGGATGGAGGTATGACTATATGGTGAGTGCCAGGCGCACTGTCTGAAGAATGGACACGTTTGAGGCTCTGACTCAGGGGGATGGGCGGGACATGGACAATGTATATAACCTGAGCTTTTGTACCCCCATGATGAGCTGAAAAAAAAAAAAAAAAAAAAACTGGTTCAAACTGGTTCAAAAACTGTTGGTAGAAATTAGAGCCAATTTCAACTTCTAGTTATGTAATTAATCTATCCACAGGGTAATTTTTTTGAGACAACATTTTTTTCTTGCTTACTTCCACACCTTAAAATGTATCATTATCTGTCATTGCCTTGGCTCTTATAATATTTTTAACAAAGTACGTTTCATGTAAATGATGTCCAACTATTAACAAGAGGACAAACTGTCAAATACTTAGTGAAAATTCCATCATGTATTAGAATTTACAGGGTTGATCAGATTCAAATTTCAGTCCAGTGTCACATAAAACCATTTATGTATTTACCAAAATCCTGTTTTTAAATTATAATAAAAGCTGACTACTACTATGTGGGACTTGACTATAATTTCAATCTGATTCTTTGGGCCTTGCACCTTTGAGACAGTCAGAGGTATCTGGAATAGCCTCAGGCTTCCAAAAGGAGCAGCTCTTCAGAAGAAATATTCTATTCTAGACTCACCACTACTAAAATATTTAGCTAAATTGCTGAACAGTTTCTTTAGCAAAGGTCAGCATAATGAAAACATGGTTGAAAATTACCCTACAAGAGGAATGAAAGAGGACCCTGTAACAAGCAGCAATAACTTTCCCTTATCAACCACTTTCAGGGTGATGAACAGCAAAACCAGAAAAGCCGTTGGTTGGCTTGAAAACAGTGAAAGGTCGGGCTCAGAGGAGAAATGGTTAAATTAGACAAGCTCCCTTATCACAGGAAGATTAAGAGAGTAATCTGTGTATCTCTGGGAGCAAATGATTTGCAATGGTGAAATTTCTAGTAACAGAGTGCAAGAAGCAGCAAACGAAACAGAAGTTATAGAAATACCCTTTGAGCCTCACTGCTTTTTAGTGGTGTAATACTAGTTAAGAAGTTATGGCTGGTTTAGCATTTGGGAGTCATGAATAGCAATTCACATGAGCACAGAAAAGGTCCCCAAATAAACATGGGCCTTCCCCAGTATTTATTCTGCTCAGGAGAAACTGAGGCTACCCACTAGGTACAATTATTGCTTCCCATTCATAGCTTCCATATCAGTCTTGCCAGCCGTTGTTGGCTTTAACCCAGAGCTTGCCTACGTATTTTAGTTGTTTCACTTTTGTCCTCTTTGGATCAGGCATTTCCTATTCTGTTGGCTTGTCCAAATCCATAGTTCTGCTTTCATCATATAAATTATGCTTTAGATTCCTGTCTGCAATCTCTTAGCCTCCTGTTCCTTACCCACTCAATTTTTACTTTTGTCTTCCTTCTCCCATCTGCCTCACTAGGTAGATGAAGGAAGATAAGCATGAAGGAGGTGCCTTTAATGCCACATGATGCAACCTTAAATTAAATAAATTGAATAATGAGAAAAGCTTTATGGAAATGGATCTCATTATCTAATAAAATGTTCTAACTCCTCTCCCCCAACTTGTTAAAATGACTGAAGCTTTGTATAGAAATAAAAATGAGATATTGGGGAGCCAAAGGGCCTTAGGCTTTCCATTAGTCTTCTGGATCGACAGTATTTCTGCTGTGGGCAGAGTCACTCTTTCCAAGAAAATGCTCTGACAAGGCAGTTTTCATAATGTTGTACTGAACTAAAAATACACATATGTCTTTTTTTTTTTTTTTTTGGAAATCCAAGCCTAAATAAAGTGTTTCTCCTATAAAACACAAATCAAGTTCATTATGAAATTATTCTGAATGCTAATTACATGTTTTCAAAGTATTCAAGGTCTGTAAATACTGATGATTTTTAGTAATAATAAATTCAAATTCCTGCTATTTTGTTTATTCATTTAGTTCCCTTTGAATTAAATCTATCCAATTAGATGTCTAGGCCTAAAAATGCACTGAAATAATTAGCAGGAAAAAAATAAAGGGGCAAAAATTTCAATAGAAATATGCTCTCCATTATGTATGAAAATGCATGGAGTGGGAGTCCTGTCTATAGCTCTGGCTGCTTCTTTACGTCACTTCACAATACAAGCATTCAAGAGGGAAATTCTTCCAAGTAATTTCAGAAAAACTGCCCAGGATATTTAAAACCACAAAAATCAATAAATTCCTCAGTAATTTCTGTGAGTATGTAGTGACTGTGTTTGATAAGAAAGAGAAATCAACATCACATGTGATTTGAGAAGAGATGGCAATCAATAATGCTCAGCCAGAAGGAAGGAAAACCAATAAATAGAGCAACACTTACAGACAAGAACATCTTTAATGCCATGTATAACCTAGAAATAGAAGAAAGACATTTTTATCTTGCGAAGTAAAAACACAAGAGATTCTCTAATGCTATTCTCACCATGACCACACTTTTTTCAAGACTCCAGATGTCTTGCTAACCTGGATTTAGTTCAGTTTATGTCAACTCACCATTACTAAAAATCATGGTGCTAGTGCTAGGTGCTAGGTGAGGCGGTAGCTATACAAATATGAAGAAAGTATGACTCCTACCCCACAGAATCTTACAGTGGAGACATAGATACTAACATCCAGCAAATGCAGAGATGACTGCTGGTTTCTGGGGATGTAGGAGCAAGAAATGGCACTCAACATGAAAGGTTATTCTATGATGTTTTAATTAATAGATTGCATGATATAGTATTCAGGGTCCATTCAGGTTCCCAAGGAGCCAGTGGACAAAGAGAACTGTTGTCCCTCATGTCCAGCATCATGACCCATAAGCCATGAAGTTCTCCTCACTGTGTGGGGTGAGAGGACATTGTCCTAAAGTGAATATGCCACGTGTTCTGATGGAAGCCATCATCAACACTTCTTTCACTGTAGCCACCAATTTAATTAGAGTGGGTTGAATGGTGCTCTACACCACTGCCCTAGATGCTCAGATTAAGCATCTTAAACCTAAGAACCTGTGAACATTACCTTATAGGGCAAAAGAGTGAATATTATCTTACATGGAAAAAGACATGATTAAGTTAAAGATCTTGAGCTCCTTTTGAAATTTATCCTGGATTATCTAGGTGGGTCCCAAAAGCAATCAATCACATGTATTCTTATAAGAGAGAAATGGAAGGAATTTTGAGAGAGAAGAGGAGGAGGCAATGTGAAGACGGAGGAAGAGATTAAATGGTGTGGCCACAAGCCAAGGGATACCTGGAGCATCCAGAAGCTGGAAGAGGCAAGGAACAGATTCTTCTCTAGAGCCTTAGGGAGGAAGCATGGCCCTGCTTAAGACTTTGGACTTTTGGCTTCCACAACAAGGAGAGAATAAATTTCTGTTGTTTTAGCCCACCTGGTTTGTGGTATTAGGTCATTAAACATGAAATGTCCAATTTCGAATCAAAAGTTTAGTTTATTATATCTCAAACATAAAGCAGTACAATTAATCAAAGTATGTGCCTAAATTGTTGACACAGTTTTGCCACCTTAAGGGTAGCTCACTTATGCCAGCAGCAAAGAAACCTGGAGAGCGAGTGGCAATGAAATCGCCAAAAGCATTTTCCACAGCTTGTTCAGAATGGAATATTTTTCCTTGCAAGAAGTGGCCCAAAGCCTGGAGGAAGTGGTAGTCAGTTGGTGCAATGGCTGGTGAATACAGTGGATGACAGAGAGTTTCTAAGTCCACCCCGTGTAGTTTGAGCAGCCTTGTTTTTTGTGACATGTAGTCTTGAAAGAGGATTAGCCTATCTCTGTTGACCCATCTCAGCTGCCTATTCGCAAGCATCCTCATCATTTCATCCAATGGGTTGCAGTAGACATCTGCTGTAATTGATTCACCAGGTTTCATGAAGCTATAGTAGATAGTACCAGTGCTGGACCACCAAACAGACACCATTAGCTTTTTTGATGAATATTTGGTTGTGGACTGTGTTTTGGCACTTCATCTTTATTTGACCATTGTGCCAAACACTTGCAATTGTCAAAAAGAATCCATTTTTCATCACACATAATAATAAGGTGTAGAAATGGATCGCCTTTGTGTCCTGACAGCAAAGAAAGGCAATCTTCGAGATGATTTCTCTTCTGATGCTAGTTCAATTCATGTGGTACCCATCTATCCAGCTTCTTTACCTTGCTGATTTGTTTCAAATGGTCCTACATTGTTGGAATAGTAATGTCAAACATTGTTGCTAATTCATGCATAGGTTGAGATGGATTGACTTCCACTACAGCTTTTGGCTCATCATTGTCCACCTTGGTCTGAAGTCACCGAAGTGGCTCATTTTCAAGATTAAAATCGTCAGAACGGGACTTCCCAAACCATTGACATACTATGTGTTCATTAGCCACATCATTCCCAAACACTTTGTTAATATTTTGAGTTGTTTGAACTACATTGGTTCCATGACAGAACTCATATTCAAACACAACACGAATTTTTGACCTCTCCATGGTTTCACAAACATAGCTCTAAAGGAAATTTTTTGAAAGATCATTGAAAGAATGAGGATGTACCTTCACAATAAAAAAACAACAAAAAAACCCCCCACAAACCAAGAAGTGTCAACGTGAAATGTCAGAGATATTAACTGTCAAACTTAGTATTTAAGGAAATCTGACATTCCATACTTAATAACCAATAATTTGTTACGGCAACCTAGGAAACTAATACACCAAGCAAGGGCTGACTGAGCATTACCAGAGGGGAAGGTTACCAAAGAGGAAAGAAAGGTGAGACCCTTCTCTTGGCTTTGCCAGATCTGATTTATTAATTGTAGGAGAAATGTAAGAAACTCTTCTTTTCTGGCATGTGACAAAGGTTTTGGCGCATGGAGAAGAATAGAGAGCTTTTAGACCTTTGGGGCCAGATTTTGCAAGTGATTCCATGGCAAAAGCTAACTGTATTTGAGCACTATCTTTAAAGTCTGCTGGTTATACACATTCAAATTCTACCCCAACTCATATTTCCTGCCTGTTTTTACCTGTATTCTCTATTCATAGCACCATCTTTCAAATTCAGAACTGGAGGTGACTAATATAATTCATAGATTTTTTTTCCTTTTACCAAAATTCTTATAAGTTACATAGTATTTCTTTTCAAATTAGGTGTTGGACTGCAGGATAGAATAACCTTATAATTTTCATTAAAACTAGATTAATTCCACTATCAACTGTGCTATGTGAATATAAAATATTAATTAATTTATCTCTGAATTTAATTCATGCCAACAAATCAATCCCTAAAACAGCTTTCATTTGAAGAAAATAACTCCCTGATTGGCTTGCACGAGTAAAAGATTTCTTTCCTTACTGACCTATAAACCAAACTTAATCTGTGGCAATGGAATCTCAGGTAAGTTAGGAAGGGGGGAAGGATTGAGAATGGGAATTTTATTTGTAATCCATTTGCATACTTTCTTGCTAAAACCCTCAAAAATGTATTATGATACAACCACCACCACACATTAACAACTTTGTGACAGATCATATCCTTCTCTAGAGTTCAAGGTTCCATATTCATTGAATTCTGATCTAATTTTCCTTCACACATTCATTCAGCCATCAATATTTATTGTCTACTTAAGTACAAAAACTATATTCATTGTGCTTAGAGAGCTTACAGTTTAAAAGTGACCTAAAATTGTAAACAATTGTATTACTTGGTGAAAGAAAAAAGGCTACAGTGTAGAAATAAGCTCAGTAAACTTGAATATATAGAAAAAGGAGTTCCTCAGTTTGACAAACTAAGGAGATGTTTTAGGGGCTGCTGGTGGTGGTTACAGTTTGTTATGAAGATGAATGAAGAGTAGGAGATTCCCAGTTAGACAAGTGGAATTGACCATTCTAGATCAAGAGAACAGAGTGTCCAAACATAGTTATAAAAGAAAGAATGACTTCTTATAAATATAGAAATTCAGTAGGACTGATACAAGGTGTATGGAAGGGATGGTGATGGGAAATGATCTAACTTTATAGGCAATGGAGGCAGAGAAGTCTTTCAAGCAAGGTGTTTCTATGGTCATATTTATTTTTGAACAATTGTTCTGTAGCAATGTTGGATAAATATTTGTGTAATCATATAATTATTTGTGATGATTAACATTTTAATGTCTGGATTATCCAACAGATTACAAATCCCTTCTTTTTATTTACTTATTTATTTTTTAGTCCCTACAATCTAGCATAGTGTCTGGCATAAAACAAGGACACAAGCATTTGTTGAGTTAATAAAAATAAGGGCAAGAGCCTGGAGATGGAGAGAAAAAGAAGATGAGAGAAGGAATTGATTAGAACATTGTTTACAAGGCTGAACAGAAAGGATGACATTGATGTGGTCAGAGAATGTGATTCTCCAGATTTCTGGTGTATAAACCTAGAAACACCCATTGATGACTACCTGTAAGGATAATTTTACTGGTGAATTTTTAATGTTTTTCATGTTTATGGCTTATCTCATCCCCTAGCTAGACTGTAAGCACTTCAAGAGCAGTGGTCATGCATTGTATTAAATATCTAATGCAGCAAACACAATACAAACATAATCCACTTTATTTGTACAAATGAATCAGTGAATAAATTGACTCTAGCCACTGGCATATGATTGATTATGGAGGGAAAGTCACCAAAAACATGTCTGAATTTCAAAATGTCAGCCTCTCCAAATTTGAGTGATAATGCAAAATCCTGAATAATAAAAGAAATGATAATTTACACTTTCATTTTCCTGCTACTAAAGATTATCTTGATATTTCTTTATTTATTTAGCCATCATATGCCCCAAGTAAGCATGTTTGAGAACCATAGGCAAAAATGGATGCCTAGGAGTAGAAGACATATGGTGGCTTTTCCAGTTTCACAGATTCCATTCTTTTCCAGTCTAACATATGAGGCTTCCCCAAACTCAGCTGTTATTAACACAATGTAAGGAACAGATGTTTACCTATAGTTGGCCATATGGGCAAAATGGGCAAATGTGATTCATTTTCAGAAATCTACATTTTCCCCATTCACAATAGGTGTCTTTGTTATGCCACTGAAGTTTCCACGTGAAACTGCCTAATTCCAATGAGAATTGCAATGAATTCTCTTATTAAAAGAGTCCAAGGGCAGAGTTTCATTCACCATGCTATTTAGGTGCAAACCTACAGAATTGGAAGGGAATTGCTAGAGGTGGAAGTGCTATGTGGGGACTTTATGCAGTTCCTGTTGCCAGAGTAACAGCTTCTTTTGTTTCCTTTAAAAGCTGCAGCTTTATTTGAAGCCTGGTTCTCAGGTACACTAGAAGCAGTTACAGTATCAGAAAGGAAAGAAAGCAGCTAGACTTTGAGGAAACATTAAAAAAAAAAACCCTAAAACTAAAACCATGACTTAAAGAGTGCCTCCAATTTTTTTTAATGTCTTCACAAAGAAAACTTAGATTTCTTTTCCCTCTAAATATATTTATAATAAAAAGACTGAAAATGTTTTGCAAACTTTAAACATACAACTTTTAAAAATACTCATTACTGACTAATATTATCATTTTATTATGGCAAGTCAGGAAAGATTTTAAACCCTTTCTGAAACATCAAAGTGTTTGTTGCCCATAGGTAAAAATGTGAGGTTTTAAGATTTAAGGGAAGATGACCATAAAGGCCAACTGACTGCCTAGAGGAAATAGAAAAAATTATAAAGAGAAAGGCGTTTTAGTCTAGAGATCAGCTAGTTAAAAGTGGAATGTTACTGTGGACTAGGACTGGATAGGGAAGAAGGAAACTTAAATTCTAGTCCCACCTGTCAATTATTCACTGTGAACCCCTGTAAATGTTATTTGGTCTTTGTGAGGGTTGTTTTTGTTTTCTTAAAATGAGCTTGGACAAGACCATGCTCTTTAGGCTATTAATGGATGTGTACACACACTCTCTCTCTCTCTCTCTCTCTCTCTCTCTCTCACACACACACACACACACACACACACACACACACACACACACACACACGGTCAGTTATATTTGAGAAATGCCAACCGAAATGTTCTGTAATGTTTGCAATGTGTCAGATGTTATATTTTTCTCTATATATTTACTCATTTAAATTATCCCAAGAATATGCTTGAAGTAGGCATCATTATAGTCTTTATTTAAGGAAACTGATACAGAGAGATTAAACCTCAAGTTCACAAAGCTACCTGGTTCTAGAGTCCATGGTCTTTTTAGCTATCATGCTATATTTTTCTCTCAAAGTTCAATAGATTTCCTTATTACAATATTTCTCATTTCTTTGTTATATGTACTATGGTATAAACCTCTGCAGGAGAAGTATATTATGCAGAGCTTCTCAAATTCATTAACCACTGAGTATTTTTTTCAGAGTATGATGAGGAACTGTGGAGATACTCTGAGAAATGCTGGGCTAGACAATCCATGAGGCTGCAAGCTCAGAATTTCACACCTTACTCTAAACCAGCAGCCTCTAACACTGACATCTTATTAAGAATTAAAAAAATATTAAATTAATAATTTGCAATTTTATGAATGATTTATAGCCACCTTACTCTCAAATGTATTAATTTTTTTCTAGAATTTGTTCAGTCCATGTTATCTAGAACTTCTTTTATGATTCTAAAACTTTCAAGTTAGTTTTACTATGAATCCATAAAAGTAGAGAAGATCATTTTCCTGTTTCTATAAAATATATTCTATAGATAAATATGACTATATTTAGATTATCTATTCTTTCCTATTTATGACAGAAATGTTTACCTGCATTGTGCAAGATAAGTGAGAAATGACCACTGGGAGCTTAGGTTGAACCAATCTGGGGGAGTATATGAAATAAATTAATAAGGTTATTTTTAAAAAATAAATTCCTTCTTTAGCAAAAAATGTCCATCGTCTTGAGATTCTGGCTTTCTTGATCTCCAGCACTGATGACATATTAAATGCCTCACTGTGTATGTGAGTGAACTATGTATGTGTGTTTAGGCCATTGCCTCAGCCAAGTTTCTGTTACAGATACAAAAAGATGCCTAAAATCTTAGGCCATAAAAGGTTGAAATATGCTATAGGCTGACATGGGATAGGTTTCTAAAGTATTACAATAAAAAATTGTATAGACTTTAGGATTAATTGGAGATTGGGTATAGGTGTCCCTAGACTTAAATCCAAATGATTTCTGATTTTGACTTTAAGCTGAATACAACAAAAAATTTTATAATTGAGTCTTTGTTACTCAATGTCTTTTTTTTCTTTCTATGTTTTATTTATAGTGTACACATCTCTATTTTTCCATTGCTACCACTGCATGGAACTTGTTACTTTCTCTACATTAGGAAAATGAACTCAGTAATATTTTTTAATCAAATCCATCCTCATTATCTCAGTCCTCTTACCTAAGAAGAGGCATTTGTGAAATTATCAACTTAGGCAAGATATACGGGTTTAGACTATGAAATATAATTTGTTTGTGAGAGATGCTCACACCACATGATTGTATTAGAATATTGCTAAAAATTAGAGCTATCCCTCTTACCAAAGCTGAGCTTTAGTTATATCCTTTCACCTTACTGAGACAGACGTTTCTAGAGTTTCAGGACATCAAGGTACAGGGACCAGCCAAAATTTCTCTTTCTGTTCCTTGTTTCTTTATTTGTAACATTTATTTCACATCAAACAAAATACTAAGCAGTCTTTAGATATTACTTACACTACTATTCCAGTTCTCCATATAAGGTTAGAGTTCTTTGAAATATCTGGACAGTCCTGAACTTTAAATTTGTATCATTTTTTACTGCAATCTAGGCACAGAGAGATTCTGTGCTCAGGGCACCCTGTCAAACTCTGTGAGGACAAATAATCAATGTTTCAGGGTTTGGGATGAGAATTAGATGATGTGACCTGTCTATTACTTGCTCAGGACAAAAGCTGCAAGACAAATGGGGGATCCAGCCATAGCTCTCTTAATTCATTTGTGATAAATACAATAATGACATGCAGCTACAAATTTTAATTTAGAACACTGTGGTGCAAGTTTCTCTCTACTCTCAAAATACAAACTTGGAAAGCAAGGCAGTATATACTTCAAACAAAGAGACTTTGAGCTAAAGATTTTTTTTTTAATTTTCTCTTCCTTTAAATAATTTTTCTTTAGGAAATGGTTGTATAGATCTTATTATATTTTATTATAATCTTGAGAAAGAAAAATAGTTTCAATATGCTATGGTAGTATTCCCAAACACTGGTTGGTTTGAAAATTAATATCCTGGACTTGTCAGCCTCAGTGCTATAAGACCATAAGAGAAAGCTGTTCTAATCAAAATATAACACTCAAATTTGAAATTCTCAATCATCTAAGCAATCAATCTGGAACCTAATTTCCAGGATATGTAAACAAGAGAAAAGCAAACTTTAAAGAATTTGGCCTTTCATCTATGAAAGACAAACTTTGTTGCTGTAGGGCAATACTACAATTTACCAAATATTTCTTAAAAATTCAACAATGACAACAAGCATTGACTATCATATATTTCCTGCATGTGCACCACTAGTCACATAATGTGAAAAACAAGGGAGGAGGAGGCTGGAGTTAGGGAGACCAGTCGAAGATCAATTTCTATAAATGGACATAACAAATGCAGAAGATATGATTGTCACCCTGAAAACACTTTTGAGGCCACATTTCTTGGTCCAAAATTACTGTCTTTGTTCCATAGTAAGGCTCCATAAAAGTTACATTTATCAAAACTGATTTGTTGACATTTTCACTAAATAACTCATTAACCTCATCATCATTTTAAAGCAGTCAACTTTTAAGTGAAATATAATTTTGGGTTTCTAGTTCAGCATCAATTGACTTTATAGCAAAGATACTTGGACCTTGATATGATCAATTAATATCTTTCAGTCTTTTACTTTTCTTTCATTGATTCACATTAATATACTATCTGAAGCATGGAACATGCCTGTTTTACAGGATTAGACATTGAATCTCGGTATAGTGCTTTTCTAAATTAAATAAGTTATTTAAAAAAAAAAACTCTTCTAGAAAATGACTTAGCTGATAAGCAAGATTCCAGTGCAGTTTCTAACTATATAATCGTCAAAATTTTATAGCCCTAGCATAAGTCAATTTTTGTTTAATAAAGCTTAAATAAATTACCATGTTTACACTGTCACATCCTTATTGCAAACTTTTTTCTCACAACATAGCTCAAAAATTCAAAAGCAACAGTTTGAATTAAAGAGTAAGTTTTTGTGAAATGTAAAACTCACTGAGCTATTTTTTTTCTTTAAAGATGAGCAATAAAAGTGTCATAAAAGCCATATAAACATATTGCCTTTGGCTTATGTGTAAATTAAAAGCAGCTAAATAAATGAGTTCAAAATTTGGTAGAAAATTTCTTCAATATGGAAGTGGAATAATTCAAAAGGAAAGAGAAAATAAGACATATACTTCCTCCTCCCACTCTTTTATACGTACTCCTATAGGTAAACAATTTCTTTAGTTTCTGGTTTATCCTTCCTATATTTATTTTTTCACAAATAAGCAGATACATCAGTATCTTCTTATGTCTCATTCTTCACTTAACAGTATGTCCTAGAAATTACCCTATATCAGTTCATAGATATCTTTCTCATTACTTTTTACAGCTACATAGTTCTCATTGTGTGGATATATCATTCTTTATTCAACCACTGTCCTATATATGGTTATTTAGGTTGTTTCCAACACTTTGTATTTATAAACAATGCTATGGTAAATAATTTTGTGCATGTATATTTTCATAATATTGAAGGTATAGCTTCAGGATAGATTTGTAGAAATAAGATTGATGAATCAAAATGTTAGGGAATATGTAGTTTTATTAGGTATTGCTGTTTCCCACCAAAAGTGTTGTACAATTTGCTGTCTTGCATGAAAGTGTATGTTTCCCCACAGTCTTTCCCACAGAATGTACTGTCATATATATTTTTAAATGTTTTGCCAGTCTGATAGGTGAGAAAAGTACCTCAATATTATTTTAGTTTGCATTTCTCTACATATGAGTGAGTCCAAACTTATTTTCATATGTCTAAAGGCCATTTTTATCATCTTTTTTCAAATGTAATTGTCTATTAATGTCTTTTCCCCATTTTCTTTAAGATATTAGGCCTGTGTCTCTCATTGTTAAGGTTTTTTGATTAAACATAAAATGGGTATATTCCTTTTGGTTCTAACTAATGTTCTCCTTCTCCTATTTTAGAGGATAATTTGATGGTCTAATCAGTGAGGAACACAGAAGACAGAGGGTGAGGAAGAGGAACCTTGGACCAAGAGCATTCTCATTAGTGTAGCGTTCTCTGTGTTATGTTTAGTCTTTGTGCTTGGTAAGACTTCCATGCCAGAGGTCACTTTTTATGACCTAATCATCATTTTACCTAGCTACCACCTAAGATATAGGATGTGGCTGTGTTCACTTTCCTGACAGGTACCCTTGTCTTTCTTGCTAAGAACATTGGGAGAGAAGCCATCATAATAGGGAAACTTCAGGCCACCACAAAGTTTATTATTTTTCCCTGTTTGTCTTCTTAAAATGAAAATCTTTTTGGTGTATATTCTAAATGCCAAAAGAAATACTAAAATATTAAATGAACATTTCAGGTTAAACATCTATTTCTATTTTCCTTCCCCACAAAATTATATGAAGCAAAAAAATGTCAAAGGGCAAACAATAACAGCAGCAAAACAGATGAAAAAACATAATCAATGGTTCATAAATTTTTGAAAAATTCCTGGAAGACAGAAAGAAAGTCCAAATGGAATGATGGATAAATAAGAATTTTTTAAAAACCCAAATTCAAACATATGCAGAAAAGAAGAGGTACCCCTCACAAAAGGTCAAACAATAGCCAAAGCAGGATGTGGTTCTGGGGCAATTGAAAGAGCAGCTAAGTAAAGCAAAACATTTGGAGCAACTGGGTCATATGGGTCCCTCTCCCTCTGATGTAATCACTATGCAGTGAAGAGATGCACTTTGTCAACCCATTGGTTGCACTTAGTATGAATTGGGGCTGAAAACCCAGGCAAAGTGAGCTTTAAGAAACAATGAAGGACTATGGAGAAAGACGACAGGAAAAGGAGAAGTCACCTTCAGGCTTTAACCCCAGAATAAAGCCTTGAACTCTGACATGGATGTTGCAAAAAAGGAGACCCCAAATGTTGCAGTTCAAGCAAGAGAAGCAAGGCAATGCTCCAAGTCACTTGTCAGTCATAGGAATACAGGAAACACAAAAGTCCTGAAAATGAACCTTGCTCCTATACCATCCACAGGCCCCTCTGCCAGTTACTGCAGGTATATTGGGTTTCTTATTAAAAAATAGTAGACAATCAAAATTGAGGAAAACACACACATGAAAGTGGAATATCAAATGCAGAATGAAAACAACAAATATTAAGACAACCATGAAGAATGGAAGCAAAAGATAACTGAAACTACAAATATAACTAAATTCTTGGATATATTTAGGAAATGTCGCATTCATAAAACAAGAAGAGGCTATTCTAAAATAAGTTAATTGGTATTCTTGAATGTAAAACTAAATATGATGAAGAAAGTAAAAAGCTTAACTAATCTTCTACTCTCTGCTTCTGAGTTTAATTTTTTAGATTCTACATATAAGTGAAATCATGCAATGTTTGTCTTTCTGTGCCTGGAATATTATACTTAACATGATGTTCTTCAGGTTCATCCATATCATCGCAGATGACAGAATTTCCTTATTTTTTAAGGATGAATAAAATTCCATACAATGAACTATTGTTTTCTTTATTTACCCATCCACAGACACTTGCAGATTCCATATCTTGGCTACTGTGAATAATGCTACAATAAACATGGGAGTTTACATATCTCTTTGACATACTGATTTCATTTTCTTTGGATATACATCCAGAAGTGGTATTGCTAGATCATATAGTAGTTCTGTTTTTAATTTTTTGAGGAACTTTCATACTGTTTTCTGTAAGGGCTATATTAATTTACATTCCCATCAATCCTGTATAAGTGTTCCCCTTTCTCCACATTCTCACCAACACTTGTTATCATTCATCTTTTCAATAATAGTTGGTATGAGGTGACATCTCCTTATGGTTTTAATTTGCATTTCCTTGATGATTAATGATGTGGAGCATTTTTGCATATATGTGTTGGCCCTTTGTTTAAATTCTTTTGAGAAATGTCTACTCAGGTTCTTTGACCATATTTTAACTGAGTTATTTGTTTTCTTGTTATTGAGTAGTTTGAGTTCCTTATATAGTTTGGATATCAACACCTTATCAGATGGTTTGCAAATGGTGGTTGCTAGAGGCTTATGGGAAAAAGATGGAGGAATGTTGGCTAAAGGATACATACTTGTTCAGATATGATGAACAAGTTCTGGAGATCTACTGAATACCATGATGACTACAGTTAATAGTAATGTATTTTATATTCGAAAATTGCTAAGACAATAGATCTTAAATGTTCTCACCACTTAAAAATGATAAATGAGGTTAATAATATGTTAATTAACATGATTTAATTATTTTATAATATATACACATAGCCAAACAGCATGTTGTACACTATAAATATATATAAATTTTATTTGCTAATTATACCTTAATAAACTGGGAAAAAGAAATTAAAATTTACAAATAAATTAAAAAGCTGAATAGATTAACTGAATGTACTGAAAGTCTGCAGTGGGTTAGATTAATCCAAGATATTCCAACAGAATAGCATGTAAAATAACAGCAACAAAGGATGAAAGAAGAGATAGTGAGATCAAATGTAGATTCAATAACCAAGTAACTGAATAGCAGAAGAAGTGAACAAAGAACATGGATAGGAAGAAGTAAAGAAAATTTATTTTTTTTTTTATTTTTATTTTTTTTTTTTGAGACAGAGTCTCACTCTGTTGCCTAGGCTAGAGTGAGTGCCGTGGCGTCAGCCTAGCTCACAGCAACCTCAGACTCCTGGGCTTAAGTGATCCTACTGCCTCAGCCTCCCAAGTAGCTGGGACAACAGACATGTGCCACCATGCCTGGCTAATTTTTTCTATATATTTTTAGTTGATCAGATAATTTCTTTCTATTTTTTTTAGTAGAGACGGGGTCTCGCTCTTGCTCAGGCTGGTTTCGAACTCCTGACCTCGAGTGATCCATCCGCCTCGGCCTCCCAGAGTGCTAGGATTACAGGCGTGAGCCACCGTGCCCGGCCGAAAATTTAATTTAGTTTCCCACAGATGAAAAAAGAATACATTCCTAGACTGAAAGTGTCACAGAGTGCCAGATAACATAAAAAGCAAAGAGACACACCTATATACTCCAAAGGGAATATTTAGAACACCATGGAAATGAGACAACTCAAAAAGCATATTATATGTTGCATTCTAAGTTATATTCTCAATAAAATGGAAGCTAGAGGATAGTGGAGATAAAATTTAAAGATATAAGAAAAATAACTTGAACCTAAAATTGTATAAATACCCAAACTAGAACTCAAGTTCGACAGAAAAAAATAAAAATTACTAGACACAGAAAGGACTGAGAAAGTTAACCTCTGTAGAACATTTTCAAAAGAGTACCTGAATGAGGTGTTCTAAAAAAAAAAAAAGTATATATTTTTTGATGTGCAAAAGTTTGATGCTAGAGCTATTTTTTCTTTGTAAATATCTTGTGGTTTTCTTTTAGAAATGATTAGTATTTTTATTTACCCTTAGAATTCAGGAAATTTACCCAAGTACATGTAAGGGCAGACTTTTTTGTGTCCTCATTAAATCTGCCTGGAATTTGGTATGTATTTAAAAATTTATAGATTTATATTCTTCCTCAACTTGGAGAAATTTTCTTCTCTCATATATATCTACGCATGTGTGTGTGTGTGTATATATATATTTTCCCCATCTATTCCTTTTTCTTTTCCTGCAACACTTCTTTTCAATTAGGTTTTTTTTTCAAATACACCCAAGTATCTGACCTTTTTACTTATTATTTCTATTGCCTTGCATTTATGTTGTCTTCTTTGAGATATTTCTTCTAGTTTGTCTTCTAGGCTACTACCTTAGATTTTAGTAGTGAATACTCTCCCCTTTGTATAATCAACTGTATTTTAAGTTATAAATATATATTTCCAGAAATCTGTTTTATGCTCTGATTGAACTTCCCTAAGTGGTCCTATATATTTTTTTTCTTTTCTTCTCTTTTCTTTTTCTGTGTTTGTTCCAGCTGCCCTCTGTCTTCTCTAGGAACTCAGTTTTTCAGGGTACTGATTCTGTTTGAATTCCCTTTCTCTAGTGACAGGACACATTTATAAATGCTGGGATCTGCTTATCAGAAAACTTTGACAATAGTCCTACAGTTGACGACGAATGTAGACTTCTCCATTTCCTTATGTTGGTGATGTAGTGAAAGGAACTAGGTGAGCCTGCCCTTTGCTCTCTCCATACTCTTGGTGGTGGATTAAATTTATGCTGTCAATTCTTCTTCCTGTCCTGTATTAGAATTATATATCACTACCTTTTGCCTTTTGACTTGCATTACCTCCCAAATATTTAATAGTGGGAAAAAAGTTTTAAAAAAAGAGAAATTCAAATAAGAGCTCCCTCAATTATAGAAGAGGGAGAAGAGAAATAGCATGTAATGGTCACCATTCTAGAGCATATGCTGCATCACATTCCACTGGACTGAGATAGTGTTGTAAATGATGGGGCCATAGACAGTTTCAGATGATGGGACCACTGCTGATAATCTTTCCAGTTACTGCAGCAAGTTCCTTGGTAAGCCAATGTGGCTACCCCAGATGCTGCCTCTTGATTAAGAGATTCTGTGTGCTACCTCCCCTTGTTTTCACCCATCTGGGAGCTCAGTGTGTATTTCCTAGAGCAATACTGTGTGATAGATAGAAATGTTAGAAATGACAACAATGATATAAATGTTCTTTGGCACTAATCAAGATGTTAGCCACTAGTCACATCTTTACTTGAAATGTGGCTAGTAAATAAATAAGGAATGGAATCTTTAACATTTCTAATTTTAATAAGTTTAAATAGCCACAAGTGGTTAGTATCTACTGCATTAGATAGTACAGCCTCAGAAGATGCTTTGTGGATTTCTCAGCCCAGTTTCTTTGATGGGCATAGAAAAATTTGAAGATTGTCTTCAGCTGGGAGAAATCGGTCACATGTATTCCTTTGGCAAGTCAAGGTTTTCTGGCAATTCAACCCTCTCAAACCCAACTGAAATGTGAAATGATTTAATTGTAGGTATTTCAGTTGGCTGATGACAAATTACAAAATAGTGCGTAGCCATGATCTTTGAATCTTGACTCTATCTACCTCATTTACTCTTTAAAAACGCAACAGGCCCAGGGACCCTGCCTGTATCCTTATAGCCTTGGCTTCAGAGCTTCCCTTGTGGCCTCAGCCTCTCCTTCTGCCTTGGTTGGGAAGCTAACACAAAGATAATCTGCTTTCTGCCCCTAGGCTGCATGGTCTGGGATCATTGTGGCCTGAAAAGTGAGCAAAATGGTTCCCCTGGTTTTCTATCTCTGCATTCAGTATTGCTAACTGTCTTCCCCAGATTAAAAGACACCAAAAGGACTCCATAGACTCCAATATCTGATATTTTTCTAGCAAATCTTCTAAAGCTTCAGCTACACAGGGCCCAATATCAGAGTCCTTGAAATAACAGATGATAGTCTTAATAATTACTTTCCTATCTCATATCATAAATTCCCCATGATAGATGTATTACTTGCAACACTTCTTTTTACAGGGAGCCATTTTTATATTATCCAGGACTTTTTGTTGTTGAAATGAAGAAGGGACCATTATTGGCCTAGGCAAGAATTGAGATCTATTGTTTCATATAAACAAAGCTTATGAAAGGTGGGCTCCTTGAACCATGGACTAAATGCTATCAAGACTCCATCTTCATTCCTCATCTCTGCTTCTCCCTCTTTGTCAGTTTCATTCTCTTAAATCAGTTTTCTCAATGAGCCTGTCAGTTCCCACACTCACATTTTCCAACTCTGTTGCTATAGAGAAAATGCAATTTTCTGTTTATTCCAATTTGAAAATTTCTTACAAAATACTCTGTTTGACCAGGATTGAATCATGTCCTACCACCAACCATTCTGTGACCCCAGAAAGGGTACAGCTTTCGCTAAAACTACATATTTTTAGTGGGAGAAGGGAGAGAGATTCTCTAAATGAATCAATTCCTAAAAAAAGGTAGTTTTTATAAGAAATTTATTGGGAAATACAAGAAGCTTGAATTTATACTATTTGCCATACTAGACCTTACATCAGAGGATTTCTCTATAGCTGACTTCTTTTCTTTCTGAGCACTCACCAGATTTTCCCTTAACAGTCTATTCATGGCAATACAGGCTTTTTCTAGCATGCATCTCAAAACTCTTCCAGCCTCTACCCATTACCTATTTCCAAAACCACTTCTACACTTCTAAGAATTTGTTATAGCAGCACCTCACTTATGTTACCAATTTTTTGTCTTAGTTTGTCCAAGTTCCTATAACAAAATACCACAGATTGGATGGCTTATAAATAACAGAAATTTATCTCTTACATTTCTGGAGCTAGGAAGTCCCAGATCAAGGTGCTGACAAAATCAGTGCCTGATGAAGTTTCGCTCCTTGCTTCATAGATGTCAATCTTTTTGCTGCATCCTCACATGGCAGGAGCGATGGATCCCTCTGGGACCTATTTTATAAAGGATACTAATACCATTCATGGGGTCTCTGCCATTTATGACCTAGTCAGCTCCAAAAAGCCCCACCTTAAAATACCCTTATGATGAGGATAAGGTTTGAACATTTGAACTTTTAAGGGAAACAAACATTTAAACCACAGCATGCTTAAAGTGGAGGAGAACAGTTTGCCCAGAGATTTTTCTCAACATATTTTGCTTCACCCTTAGTTTTAAGGCTTCCTCTGCATGTCTAGGCCTCTGAGAGAGTCTCTATCTATTTTCTCCCACTTCACAGCACTACAATTCTATTGCTTTTTACTTGGTATTTTATAGTCTTGTGGTGGGATGACAAAAGTGTTTTGCTATTGTTATAGTTGAGCTTCATCTTAGACAACCTCTGTATTCCTATTCTCAGTGATTCTTCTCTTTCCTGTAGCATAAGAAATTTCTAAAGATCTGTGCCTAGGATGATTAACTATCCCTCTCCAAGGCAGAAAGGTTATTTTCTCTCTCTTTTTCTCCCCTTTACTTTTCCCTAGCTGCAATGGGTCATTACCTGTGCCTTGGGGATTACAGTGTTTGCTATCTTTTCCCCATCTACTGAAGTTTTATTTCCCAGCCTTAGGGGAGAGAGGCTCATATGGTACTTCACGCATTTCCCACAGAGTTGGTCCTTCCTTTCCTCCAGGTCTGCACCACAGAAGGAGGCTCTCTCTGGTCTTCCAGTCTTCCTCCAGTCTTTCTCCTGAATATTCTGTGAAGGTTCATGGAAAAGAATATGCTAGTGGGTGTGAACTCCCTGTTGGGTCTGAATTTTCCAGGCTCTATACTTTCATGCCAAGCCATACTTGGCCTTTAGCAATTCATTGATAATTTTAGTTGAATTGTTCTTACCAATCTTCTGTGGCCTCATTTTCCTCCCGTCTTCTTCTAGAGGTAAGTCAGTTGTGTCCTGTCTGTTCTTAGATACACTTATCTATCTTTAAAGTTCAGGCAAATTGTTTGTCCTGCACCTCAACTCTTGGATGGACTTATGAGAAGTTACGATTTTATAAATTACCTTGCCTTTTCTTATTTGTTGGGAGGGAAAACTCTAGTTTCCACCTTTCAGCATACTAGATGGAGTCTCTTAAGGAGGATGTTTGTTGAACAAAAGGAGTAAGTGTTGTCTGGCTTTTGTCATATATTTATTTTTTCTGGCCAAATACCAGTAGCTCAGACCTCTTTCTCCCATTTAGGATACCACTATAATTATTTATCCATATTAGCTCTTCATAATTTTTGAAAAGAGAACACAGAAAAATCCATGAGCAGGAATTTCCTTCTCCTGTGGTGATGGAGAAGTAGTACTAGACTAACTCTCTGTATTATAGTAGTTTCCTATTGCTGCCGTAATAAAGTATTACAAACTTAGTGACTTAAAGCAAAACAAATTTATCTTACGGTTCTGGGGTCAGAAGTTTAAGATGAATCTGCAGGGCTGTAATCCTTCTGGAGGCTCTACCAAAGAATCTGTTCCTTGCATTTTTCAGCTTCAAATGGCAGCTGGATTCCATGGCTCTTGTCCTTGGACCATTCCAACCTCTGCTTCAGTTGTCACATCTTCATCTTCTCTGACTATGACCTTCCTTCTCTTTCATAAAGACCCTGTTATTATATTGGGTTCATCCATATAATCCAGGATAATCTCTCCATCTCAAGACCTTTAAGTTATTCACGTTGGCAATTTGGTTTTTGTTTGTTTGTGCTATTTAAAGTAACACATTCATATTAATAAATTTTAGCAATGAGCATATAGACACTTTTGGGAAGCCATTATTCAGCCTACCATAATTCTGAACATAAATACTATTATATAAAGTTATCTAAAGTATGTGATCCAAATGGTCCAACTATATTCAAATATTAAGTGAGAAATAAGGCAGCACTGAGACCTTTGAGAGAAGAAAATTACATCAAGTGGCCCTACCATTGCCCCAGGTTTCTGCCTAGATTCACTTTCTGAGTAGTAGCATAGGGAACAAGCACCCAAGCATAGCTGAACTAAAGGAATAGAGAACAGAATTTAGGAAAGCTGAGGTCTCTCTTTTTCCTTGTGTTTCTTGTTCATCTTCTTTCTTTCATCTGTTCCCTTTTCTTTATTTGTTAATATCCCTTTGCCTAACTGTACATGTTTTTATCTCAATCTATATCCAGTTTCCTGACATCCCTTTTCATTAGAGGCTGTGTATTAAACCAAAGTACATATTTGAGGAAGTATTGCATTTATAGTATAAAACATTGTAGCTTGTGTTCTACATGTTCAAAGTGAGCACAATGAAGGCTTTTTCTTTCTATAAGTTTAAAAATGAATCTAAATGAATCTACTTTTTAACTTTGTTGTAGCCTCAATTGATATTCCTCTCCCTAGGTCCATAATACTTAACACGAGAAAAAACAGACAATCACTTGGTTAAAAAAAAAAAAAGTTCTCAAATACACAAGTGAGACCAATCTGGTTTCCACAAGTGGTTAATTTTTGCCAGATATAATAAAATCAATTTCATCAGGTCAGGCTGTGTTTAATGTGCTATACGTAAAACCACATATAAATACAGAGTAGGATTAATATCAAATGTAAATTTAAGAATATAAAATCCATTAACTAAATTTATTCTGTCAGCAATTAAAATATAAAAACAATTCTTTCAGGATTTGCCCAATTACTTAAATTATACTGCTTCTGTATAATATGCATGCAATGATTTTGACTTTAGTAACACTATTTCTGGGTTCTCATAAAAAAGAGTGACTTTGAATTGTCCTTTCTTCAGGAAATTTTTCCTACCTAAGCAAGAAGCACCAGATAGAAATCAGTCACAAACCCTATAGCTGTCATTTGCTTTTCATCAATGGAGATTTCATTAACATACTCAATTTCCTGTGAATTTTTTTTTCCCCATAAAAATAGTTACTATTCCCTCAACACCTGCAGTAATTCTTAAGTGTGCAGGCTCTGGAGCCAGACTGCTTGAGTTTTATTCCTTGCTTTGTACCTCTTTAGCTTTGTAATCTTGAGCAAGTTATTTAAATTCATTCTGCCTCAGTTTCTTCATCTATTTTACCAAGTATATATGTTTATAGGGTTGCTATAAGGATTAAATGCCTAATAGTTGTAAAGCATCTAGAACAATGCTTCATGTATAATAAACAGTAAATAAATGGTAGATATTGCTATTGCTACTATTATTGCTACTATGACCATGGCAGCAATCTAGATTCTCTTTTGTATCATTATTGCTAATTATCACTGCAATTTTATCAAGTATTGTTTACTTGCACTTGAAGAAGAGGTAACTAAGTTTCAAAGATGGTAAATTAACTTTATTTAACTGCAAGTAAATTGTCAAGTTGAGATTTGAATACATCTCTCTTTAATTATGTCTACCAAAACTTACTGTGTCCTCAATGTTAATGAAAGGATACATATACTTGAATGGTTAAATATCTCCTTCATTCCCAGGATTTAAAAGAAAGATTTGGAAAAGGTCCCCTAGTGCTTGGAAGGCAGTAAATGTGGCTTCCAACCCAGGAGAACCAGCTAACTGCAGGTTCTTCTCTAAGCTTGGACACCCTCGGCAGAGCTTTGTAACTGCAGGTGGGGAAAGTGCCCAGCAGCTGTTTTGACAGCCTAGTGAGGGAATCTGGTGCCATATGCCAAGACTTGGGGTACAAGCACAGCCTCTCTGGTTGCCTGTATTCATATCCATCTGTTGTAAGTGGCATTTTGCCGAATCATAATGAAGGAACCAACGAAAAAGGATTTTCGTTAAAGAAGTTTTTTATTTTTTTTCCCCCTCAGAATGTGACCATCTGCCTGCGGCTTAGAGATACCCTGGTTTCATAGAGCCTACTTACAAAGTCACACTCAACTTGTTTCACAAAAATATATGATTGCTTGAATATTTCTGGAGTATATATGGCTTCAATTAATTTTCATGTTTTAAAATATTTGCCTTGGCCGGGCGCGGTGGCTCACGCCTGTAATCCTAGCTCTGGGAGGCCGAGGCGGGTGGATCGCTCGAGGTCAGGAGTTCGAGACCAGCCTGAGCAAGAGTGAGACCCCGTCTCTACTAAAAATAGAAAGAAATTATCTGGCCAACTAAAAATATATATACAAAAAAATTAGCCGGGCATGGTGGCTCATGCCTGTAGTCCCAGCTACTCGGGAGGCTGAGGCAGTAGGATCGCTTAAGCCCAGGAGTCTGAGGTTGCTGTGAGCTAGGCTGATGCCACGGCACTCACTCTAGCCCGGGCAACAAAGTGACACTCTGTCTCAAAAAAAAAAAAAAAAAAAAATATTTGCCTTAAAATAGAAAGGCAAGGAATTGACATATTTAAATTCTAATACATACTAAACTATTTGCATATATTATCTCATTTAATCTTTATGCTGATTTTAGGTGTCAGGAAGTAATATCTTTTTTTACAGATAAGCAATATCAGACTCAGAGAGGTTCATTAACATGGCCAGTGTCCTCACACTCCTAGTAAGTGGTAGAATTAGGATTGGAATGCAGGCGTTTATGACCCTTACAGGTGTGCAGATTCCCTTAGCGAAGATGTCTCTCCACAGCTACATGTACAGTGAACCATAATATATATTTTTCCAAAGCCTTGTTTCTTACTTTTTCTTCAGTAGCTTTCCTCACAAGCTTGATTTCCTATAAGGTTTGCTAGTATTTATAGATATTTTAGAAGTAAGGTTACTGAATGAAAGTTGGTCCTTACTATAATAGCTTTGGTCACAATGAGCAGGAATAAAAGCCCTAGCTGCCTAGATACTGTGAGACACCCTTTGAAGTTTATAAAATTTTCAACATTAAACACTACGGCTGTGTGTTTTTATATGCACATGTTGGGAAATAGGATGGAAGAATGTGCCTGTATATGTGTGTGCATATGAGTGTGTTTATGTATGAATATAATGTAGATATTTTTCAAAAGAGAATCAAAGGTGAAATAAAACCATTATGACCTGATATACTAATTGGGTTCACAACTCAGAATAATGGTGAAGAAGTGGCCTGGAACATATCTTGTTTGGCTCAAATCATTCAAGAGTCTCTGTGATGAGGGTAAGGTAGAAGACGCTGAAACTGTGGAACTATCACTTTCCAATATGGTAGCCAAGAGCCATAAATGGCTATTTAAGTTTAAATTAACTAAAATTAAATAAAAATTTTAAACTCATTTCCTCAGCTGTGCTAGCCAGATTTCAAGTGCTTAACAGCCATATAAGCTATAGAATATTTCCCACATTGCAGAAAGTTCTTTTGGATGGTGCTGCTGTAAATTGGCAGGTTGCTTAGACTTTATGCAGTAAATACATTAGGTTCTTGGTGGTGCTTGGAAGGAGGTAATATTGGAGCAGTGGATCATTCTCAGTACAAAGTGGAGACGCTTCTTAAAAGCCATTCTGCCTTAGAAATTTTCAAGGGTGATTCTGTTCTTTCTTTGCTATTCTAAGTTTAGAACAAAACAAAACAAAAAAGACCAAAGGTATATTAAAGAATACTCTACACTTCCTCTATTAAATAGCTTAAATAAAAATGACTAAAGTATAAATGACAATATAAACTCCTTTATCTGTTTCATATCATGTCCTTTAAATGAGACCAACAAACCAATGAAATCTAATATTTTACCACCCAAAACCTCTTTGGAAATGTCTGATATACTTCTGGAATTATTTCAGATTATTTTTTGTATGCAAACTTAGCCACACCTGTCCCTAAGTTTTCCTAACATCTGGATCCTAATGCCTGGATCCTACACATTGGTTCCTACAATCTGCCAACCATTTGAATTGACAAGGAAATTCATGTTTTACCATTTGAACTTTGACAACTTTAGTGCTACTTGGACCTAAATTGGGAGTCTATAACCAAGAAGAAGAGCTGTACTTATGCATACTGGACCCACTATGAGACATGTCCTGGCCTCGTCTACCCTCCCTCTAGCCCCTGCTTGGCATGAAATGTAAATGGGACACATTGTTCAATCTCTGCAACTATGGAGAAAAGAAGGAAAAGAACTAACTTTTGGGAGAAAATTAAGTTTCAATAATGGAAGCAAACTTAAAGATTGCTTACTTAACCCATGATGGTTGATGAGCACAACTGCAGTGACTCTGAATGAAAGGAAATGATGTCAGCAGAGGCATGAAATGGAGCTAACTATTTCTCTGAAGTCTTTTGTCTGAGGTTTACCTGAGGAAGCTCCTTTTCCTTTATCTGTCTAGTTATGCCACTGCTAAATTAGACAAATAGCTACCAAGCCTCTTTAGCCATTAAGTGAAGGAAGGAGAGTCTAAAGACATTTCATCTGACTAGAAATGATACATTAGCATTTTGACGGTGCAAAACCAAGCAGGAAAGGGTGTCTGATGCAGTCAATTTTTAGGTTGATATTTCCAAGGATGATTTCTCTCAACTTTATTTCAGGGGTTGATTGAGCACTTGAAATATAAATTTTCTTGAGAGCACTGCATCTAATAAAGAAGCTGGAATTCAAAATAGTCTTGGTTCAGGAGTGAGAGCAATGAGGGCTTCAAATGGAATGACTTCTTTATCTATTACCAGTAGGTAACATTTCTCACATCTCAATAAGTGTCACTGAAAAGCCCAAGAAAGACATGTGGTCTTGCTAGACAGTTGAACTCTACTGTTCAATAGACCTTTTGAGTTTCTATCATAAGTTATACACTTTTCTAGGGTCCCTGTGCTTAAATAGCTTCTGGTCTGGTATACCATCACTGCCCTGAAAGGCTATTTTAATAATTAAAAACAAACAAATGGACAACAAAACATTATTTATTATGTTATAAATTACATTTTTTTTCTAGCAATATTACCTTCTAGGAATAGGTATTAAAGGCACCAAGAAGAGATTAGTCTTTCTGGTAAATCTTCTTATGATATTTTTTAGTTCTGTGACTGGCATTTATTTTGAAACAGAAAAATATTGCCAAACACAGCCAATAGAGTAAAAAAGAATGACTTGTGGAAAATTAAATAATTCAGTGGGTTGATTATCAAAAAGGCATACTCAGATGGAATTTTATACACAGACTTTGAAAACAAATTCTTTTTAAACATATATGCAGTGCCTATCAACATAAGAAAAGTCAGGAACAGGGAATAGCTTGACATTTTTTATACCTTGCAAACTTTTTCCTCCTTTGAATAAAACCTTGCTATTCTCCTGGCCTTGAGCCCTACTCTAACTTTGGCAGAAATGATTAGCAACCAATGAAACAATATCTGTTTATGAAAGCAACACTGGAGAGCTACATGAATAACTCACAGGCTAGGCAGCAACAGAGTTGCAATCAGTTGCAGGGGTGATTTACTATTTCTGCAAAATACTCTAACTGCATTAATCTTTGCTTGGAACCGAGTCACTGCAGAAAATGACACAAGATATAAGCAGCTTCAGTCAGACACTGGAATAGAGCTCTGTCAGATGGCTTCCAGAGGCCATGATGAATCATCCTGCTACTCATTTTGAGAAGCCCCACAGAAACAACAGGAAGGTAAGAGGCAATTCAGTGCCTTGGTGGCAGGTCTTGGACTGGTTTAGACGTTTTTTTTTTTTTGCTTGTGTCTATAAAACTGTCATACCTAAAATACGAAAGGTCAAGGGAGAGAAGGAGGCATGAGTGACTGGTGTCATTTAAGGGCTCTTCTGGGATCACTGCATTCCACAACTCCAGGGGGAACCACTCCTACTGGGTTGGGCAACACGGAGTGTTGCAACAGAATGGCCCTATTGATGTAGCATTCCGGTACTTCACTATTGCCACACAGGCCTCCTTATGTGTCCCAAGTATGTCCTATCTTTTCATATTTCTCTACCTTTCATTGATGTGTATATGCATGGACATGTACATGTGCATGTGTGCAGGAGGGTGGGGAGCGATATTTAGCTCTCTCTATATATATTTCTATTCTTGATGGAGAGAAAAATACAGAATAAACACTCTGACAGATCTTCGGTTTCTCACTCATTCCTCTCTGTCTTGCTGGGGGTAATGGGGTGTCATCCAAGCAGATGGAATAGATTCCATAACTGAATACAGCATGGGTTATAAAATAGACTATATTGGAAAAAAGGAAATCTCATGAGCCAGAGACAATAAGACAGAGATACATGCAGTTTTCAAACTCTCCATTATACCAAGGGGAAGCATGCTAGCTTGAACAACTACTGAACCCCAAATTGTTTCTGCTCCAGTGGAGCGACTCCATTGGTGCCCCTTTTTATAGGACTCCATTGGTGCCCCTTTTTATAGCGACCCCATTGGTGCCCCTTTTTATAGGAAAATCATGAGAAAATGGCCTTGTCAGTGGTGAAACACACAGATTACTTGGCACTGAGCAGTCTAGGTTTGTAATACTTGCTATTTATAATATTGTCTAGAACAGAAAGCTACTCTGTCCTTTGGTGTGAGGTCTGAGGGATGATATAGTCTCCTAGAGCACAAGAGAGATGGTCCCAGTCTCATGAGAACTCATACTTGAAGGTTTCCCCTTCATCTGGGAAAAAGGTGAGCTCCCAGATCCTACCTAGTTTGTTCTCTAAACAATAAAGGGTCATGTCTGGAAAATTCTGCTCCTTGAATAACATTCCCTGGGGAATGAAGAAATATTGATCTAATTGGTAAATTGGGGATATATGAAAAGTAGGGATGCATGGCTTAGTGTCTTCTGGTTTTGATGTTCCAACAGACCCAGTCTCTCTTTGGGAATAAGGATTCTCTCTCTATACATGCACTTTATTTTTTGTGTAAGATTGTGTTCACTAGGAGAATTTTGTTAGTCACTGCATAAAAAATTACCCCAAAAGTTAGTGACTTAAAATATTTATTCGCTCACAGCTTCATGGGTCAGCAATACTGCTTTGGCTCATCTGGCTTGATTTAGAAAAGATTCAATCTGAAGCCCACTCATGTGGCTATCGGCTATTTTTCAGAGGCCACCCACAGGTCCTTTCCATGAGGGCTATCCAGAAAGCAGCTCTCAACTGGATAGCTTGTTTCATCAGAGCAAGAGAGCTGAGAACCAGAAAGAGAAAGAGAAAGAGAAAATGAGAAAGAGAAAGAGAAAAAGAGCCAGCAAAATGGAAGTCAAAGCTTCTTGATAATCCACTCTTGGAAGTTTCATCCCATACCTCTCACTGTATTCTATGTATTATTGGCAAGTCACCAACTCCAGTCTGTACTCAAGGAGAGGGAATTACACTAAAGTGTGAATACCAGGAGTACACTGGAGTGTACCAGAATCCTGGGAGCCTGATCAGAAGTTGTCTATCACAGGGGATGATCAGAAAGCATTCATGGCCACACATGTATGTCGCTTCTTTCATTATAGTTTTCATCAGGAATAAAGTTGATATATATGTTTTTATCTCTGTCTGTCTGTCTCCAAGTCTGTCTCTCAGTTGAATTTGAGTTCAGACTGAGTGACATTTTTGTTTTTACCTTTTCCTCTTCCTGTATCTTTTCTTTCTCACTCAGATTTATAACCCTTGCTAATTTTTCAAGATTCAGCCTTGATTTTATTGCCTTTAAGAAACTTTTATTAAGCCTCAAGAAACCAATATTAACACACACATCAATTTCTGGAGGTATTATCTAGGAATGAAAGAAAAGATAACTAGGGTAATTTTCCTCAGTAGGAAAACAGTCTGGGGGTGGGTATCCTTCCAGTAAACTCTACTCCCAATCTAGGCCCTGAAGGTGAAGCCCGAGGCACTCTCTTGTTTATATATATATATAGTTTTTTGACCAAACTCTGTGTTTCTCTTACAGGATAACTTCACTCTTTTTAAGATGAAGTGGCTGCATTTCTCGTGCCCTCCTCCTTTCTTCCATGCAAGTGAGTCTTTCAGTCTAGCAGAGTATTTTAGACTTCGTGGGGGAAAGCAGTAATGCTTGTCACCCCCAGTTGTACTCATTTTGGAGACAGGTAGAGACAAAAACAGGCTCAAATTAATGTACAAGATTTTTTAGATGTCATATATTCTACATCAATACTGAGGAAATAGTGTTTTGTTTATTAGGTATGTCAACCCAAATAAATGACTGGGGCAAAAATTTCCATCAATGTAGGTTTATGAAGCCAAGATTTTGAGGATATGCCTGGGAAAAATACAAACCACAGACAAGCTGGGGATGTTTTTTTGAAGGAGAGGTTGGAAACTTCAGCATTTTAAGGGCAGAGAGAAGGGAAAGCGGGACTGATCAGGTAGTGGCTACCTTGTTATGAGGCCCAAGAAATCTACCTTTTACACAAAAGGAGGAAGTGAAAGAAGCATCAATTAAGCAGATGTCCCTGGGTAGGTGGAAGAAAGTTTGATTCTGTCTTGTCTCCAATTCTGTTACCAGTTAGATAAACTTTTAAGTCATCATTAGATGACTGATGGAATCAGATAGGCTTTAGTTTTAGGTGCTAGACATGGATATAATTTGCATGTTCTTGCTTATGGAAGATTAGCAAGAAATTCCTTTAATGACTGATCTGTGGGGCCAGCTCTTCACAGGTGCCTGAGGCTGTGGTCTTTTTACAGGTGAAACCAACTCAGATCTTAGCATTCAGTGGGTCTTCTACTGCATTGTGGCATCTTTGGTTTCTTATCTCCTCCAATTGCAGCCAATCGGAATAATAAAGAAGCTCATTTGCTTTCTGATATCTGTTTTTGCTATCCTCAGCAATGTGTGTCAGTCTTAATTTAACCTTTAGATTCTGCAGTCCCATTTTGACGGATGGATGGTGTGTGTGTGTGAGAGAGAGAGACAGGGGAGAGAGAGAGATAAAGGTTAGCAATTTTCCTAACATATTAGAAAACAACAAAAAAATGAAAATAAGTAAACTAAGTATTCAATGCAATAAGATAAATAAAGTAGATAAAGAAAGAACATGAAAGAGAAGAGAAGGAAGGGATTTATAAAGGAAAAAAAAAACATAATGTTGTAGCCAAGGAAATGAAATAGACTTGACAAAGAAAATGAAGTGCTAGTCTGGCAGTGAGACTATAGGATGATACTTATATCAATTTACACTAATAAATCTAGACATCCAGATTAAATGATCAATTTAAGGACACTATATTTGAACAACATTATTCAAAACATTTGATTAAGAGCATATTTTCTCAGAACCTCTTGAAAACATGTGCTCTAGACCTTTGGTTACACACACTCAGCTTAGTATAAACCTGTTTAAATTACAAAACAAAACAAAAGAAACAAACAAAAAAAGAAACTAAAAACAATCATTTAAATCAATGACTAAAAAACAAAATTAGAAATTTCTATTTCTAAATATCATTTTACACACGGTTCTGTAGGTGCAGTCCTATCAGGCCTACAAGGAATTGTAGATTTTATGATGAAACAATTTCAGAGCATAGGAAAGGAAGTAAAGCTCCTCCATGTATTTACTGTAGGTTATATTGCACATATACCAAAATCAGGCATGACTTTTTTTTTTTTTTTTTTTTTTTTTTGAGACACAATCTCACTCTGTTGCCCAGGCTAGAGTGCCGTGGCGCCAGCCTAGCTCACAGCAACCTCAAACTCCTGGGTTCAAGCAATCCTCCTGCCTCAGCCTCCCGAGTAGCTGGGACTACAGGCACATGCCACCACGTCTGGCTAATTTTTTCTATTTTTAGTTGCCTGGCTCATTTTTTCTACTTTTAGTAGAGACGGGGTCTCCCTCTTGCTTAGGCTGGTCTCAAACTCCTGACCTCAAGCAATCCTCCCACCTCGGCCTCGCAGTGTGCTAGGATTACAGGCGTGAGCCACAGCGCCCAGCCATCAGGCATAATTAAAATACATACAGAAGAAGCCCAGAGGAAGGAAGTTTCCAGATTGACATAAGCCCAGGTTATGAATAAAAGCTTGCTGCTGTAATGTTATGCTTAACTATCAGTTGCTAAAGAGAAATGAGAAGACTCTTTGGACCCTGGCTGAGTTTTAACTCAAATTGACTTTTAATTCAAATTTTGATTGTGATGTTGCAAAAGTGCTATATGGATAAATACATTGCTTTGGCAATATGTACATTTGTTTCAGAACTGTCACGTTCCCCCCACATGAAAAAGAAAAGTTGTTATTCATCAACAGTGCAACTTACAACAGAGGGCATCTTAGAATCTAGAAAAAAATGGCAGCCAAAGTGGTGGAATCAGAGAGAAAGTTCAAAAGAAGTGGCCTTGGAGGACTAATTAAAATCTTATAAACAGAAATGCAGTAAAACTTCAAGTAGGGATGTTTGCTTGAAGGAAGGCTTGAAGGATTAATTAAAATATCACAAACTGGGTTAAGCATAACTTCAATTAGAAATGAATGGCATAGATTACAAGAAAGTAGAAGTCTAGGACTTTAGCCTAAGGGGCACTGAAAGAAAAGAAGCAAGAGGAACATTCACAGAAGAAATGAAGATCAATTTGAGGAAGGGTGATTATTTCATGTGAAAGGATTGGGTTTCAGTCCTTTATATTAGTCAAATGAAGAAAGGCATATCAGAATGGATTTGTTCATAACACATAATGTGCATAGAAAAATTTGAGGTGGATAAGTGGTGTCACGAATGTAATTAGGGTTAGCGTAACAATTAGATCTGAGTCTGTGGCTATCTTCCAAGAGAAATGTTATGGGGAATATGTTTCAGGTATAGCACCTCTCTGCTGAACACAAGAAGAGTGTCCCAAGACTTTTACTTGAAAGTAAAAAAAATAGATTTAGGGAAGTGTGGTGGTTAATTTTACCTGTCAACTCGGTGGGTTAAAATGTAGGTAGCTATTCGGTAAAATGTTATTCTGGGTGTTTCTGTGGGGGTGTTTTTGAATGAGACTAACATCTAAATTGGTGGAGTTTGAGTAAAGCAGATGATCTCCATAATGTGGTGGGCCTTATCCAATGAGTTGAAGCCCTGACAAGAACAAAATGATCTCCCTTTCCTGAGGAAGAGAGAATTCTCCAGAACATTGCCTATGGACTTCATTTACATCATTAGCCCTTCACAACTCTACAGCAGAAAACCTTCATACTCAAACTGGAACATTGCCTCTTCTGTGTCTTCAGCCTACTGGTCCACTCTCCAAATTTTAGACGTCCCAGATTCCATAATCACAGGAGCCAATTTCCTATAATAAACCTCTTTCTATATATGTTCATATTCTATGGATTCTTTTTCTCTGGAGAACCTTGGCTAAAACAAGAAGTAAGTAAATAAAAATTTATTTGTGATGTCAGAAGTTTGGATATAGCCAATGAGACCATAGGAATGGAGGCTTTCTTTTTTTCTTTGTCTAGATAGTTAAAATATAGATCTAAAAATGGAAGTCAGTGGTAAAATTACTTGTTTTTGCCTATTTAGTTAAATTTATGAGATATTTTTAAATACACAACATAGCAGTATATATTGTTTATATATGTATATACATATACTTTAAATGTCAAAAAGTATGCATGAGAATAATATACTCTGACTTCAACACATTAGTTAGCCCTAGAAAAGGAGGGAAAAGAACAGAAGTGAGGGAGTGTGGGGCTTTAGTTGTATTTTTAATGTGTATTTATTTTAAAATAGGGGGATATGAAAAGCAAATAGGGCAAAATATTAAAATCTCCCTAATCTCATAGGTAGATGTTTTAATGATTGTGACATTGTTTTCTGTACTTTTGTGTGTGGTTAAAATATTTTATAATTAAAATAGAAATATTAAATAACATGAAAAAGAAAGCAACTAAGATAGAAAATAGATTTGAATTTCTCCTTTTTTCTGAGATACAGTTGCAGAAAAAGGCATTTATTGACTATCTGCAAAGTACTATAAGTTGTGCCAAGTGTTAGAGATACAATCAACAGCAAGACCAGCCTCCTACACTTAGCAGCTCACTCTAGAGAGGTAAATAGAGAAACATAAATGAAAGAGATCTTTATAAACCAGAGGCATCATAGACAACTAAGAATATTCTGCCTCAGATTAAGGGCAGAGACAGCCTCATAGGAGAAGTAATATCTGAACATGAGTTTTAAAAATGAGTAAGAATTTCCTATAGAGAAGGATTAGAAGGGCTTTCTTGGACATCACATCAGTTGCTTAAGGGCAAGAAATGGCAATTTGATCAATAGAATAAAATACAGATTAAATGATAGTAATAACCAAAATTAGTTTCTCAAAAGCTCAAAAATTTAACAGAGGGAGCACCTGTGCAAATTGGTGTTAAAGCCAGGAAAAAAAAGGAAATGAATGTCTGATAGAAGAGAAGAATTGCTTCCCTTCAGGAATGCCAAAGAAGGATCAGTTTATCAATATATGTCACAAAGAGAAGTTTATACAGAGAATTTTATACAGAATAGAGCCAAAAGCTGAAACAAAATAATTATAAATAATGAAGTCATTAATGGAGAAGGAAAAAAATTACAAAAGAAAATAAGTTAAAACAGGAGGAGGAAAAATCAAAAGGCAAATAGAAAAAACAAAAAACTTTAAAGCCATAACCAAAGTAATGAGGAGGAAACTAAAAGGTCAAACAGAAATGAATCATTACCAAATAAAGTATTAAATACTAGGAAAATTATTAAATAAATTGTGGTACATCCATTTCTTGTACTATTAGGAAGCAATTATCAAAAGGGCTATGATGTCTCTGCATCATAAAATAAATACGGTATAGCAGGAGACACAATTATTAATATTTGTATACCACGCTTATAATTTTTTACTAATATAACTAGGAATATCCCTAGAATGTACTGATATGGGACAAATTTTTTTGTGAGCTGTATAAATAATTTTATTAGAAAACGTGTTACAAAGTTAATGGGTCTATGAGATGTATAGAGATTAATTGATGAAGATTTAGAATAATGGATAGAGAGAAGTTATGTGTTTGTAATTGTGTAACCATTGCATGCACAGATTCTTCATAGTGTCCAGGTACCCCATTTCTTCCTTTTCAGGTCCAGGAACTATATCTCTGTTTTCTTCATTATCATATGAACAATACTGGCTACTATTTTAAATCTCCTATCATAAGAAAATAGTGTAATAGCAATGCTATTATTTCTCACAATGGCTAGTGGTAGACCATCAGCAGCCCAAAGCCCTGATCTCATCTCGTGTTAGAGAATTACTCAACATCAGCATATCACCAACCATTATGATGGCTCATTCTCATACAGTCACAAAAAAGAAATGTCACGCTGGCCGGTGGAAGCAATTTGCTTGTTAGGTTGCCCTCCTGAACTGAGGCCATTTATAGGACCCCAGCACAATACCATCAGTGGAAATCCAAGAGATCTCAGGGCATCTGGTAGATCCTTCTAGTTAGAGGTGTGGTAAGCAGAATGGTTTCCCCAACATTTCCACACTCTTATCTCTGGGTTCTGTGAAGGTATTACATGACAAAAGGAATTTTGCAGATGTAATTGAGATTACAGATGTTAAAATAGGGAGATGATCCTGGATTATCCAAGTAGGCTCGATCTAATCAGTCCTTAAAAGCAGAAAAGTTCTCTGGAGTCACAGAGATGTGACAGAAGGGGAAGTCAGAGAGTATTGAAGTGATTCATTGACAAAGTGTGAGAGGGACTTGACCCACTGTTGCTGGAGGAAGGCGACGTGCAAAACATGAAAAGAAATTTGAGCAGCCTCTAGTAGTAAAGATCAGCTCCCAGCTGACAGATAGCAAGGAAAGGTGAACCTCAGTAGTACAATCATAAGCAACTGGATTTAGTCAGCAATTTGAAGGAATTTATTAACAGAAGCAGATTCTTCCACAGAGTCCAATACGGGCATAGCCCAGCTGACACCTTGATTTCAGTCATGTGAGACCCTATGCAGAGGACCAAATGGAGTTCACTCAGACTCTGTCCTGCAGAACTGTGAAACAGTAAATTTTTGTTGTTTTAAGACATTGAGTTTGCGGTAATTTGCTACAGCAGCAATAGAAAGAAAGCAAATGTAGGGTGTGGGTCAACAGAGAAAGTTAAGTTGGAAAGTGCCCTCACTAGGAAAAACTGGAACCACCAGGGTTCATGCAGGTTCCAGTTTAAGTGGCCCACCAATGTGACACTGCCAGCCCCAGTTGGTCCCAAGCACTGGAGCCTTAAAATATGTCAAGACATTTACTCTAAGGTAAAACATGGAGTGGGATATAAGGGCTGTGCTGAGGTTGAAGATTCTTCCTCAGTCTTTGTGCTTCCCAGAGTTATCAGGGGTAACCATATGGTTTTACCATAACTTGGTGGGGTGTGCATGGGGGATGTTATTTCAAGAAATCAAAAGACAAAACAGGAGAGAAAGACACACTTCACCCTATTTTCATGCAGTATATTTTATCAAAGGCTGATGAAAGCTACAAAACCACCTTCACCCATCCCAACATTTAATAATCTTATCTCTGCTTCAGTCAATTTATATCACCCTAAAATCTGTCACCCAATGCCAATCAGCAGTTAGTCCTGTAAGATTTAACAGGAGGAACTTGGTGTGCTCAAGCTGCCAGTGCAATTTTCTTTATAGTCCATTGTCCTTTATGCCTGTCTTTCTTTCTTTTTCTTTTTCTTTTCCTTGCAAGTCTTTGGTATTTTCTGTGATATGGACACATAGCCATTGGAAGATTTTTCAACACCTCCAAACCAAGGACATTTCTTGGATTTTCCCCATATGTAACATGAACATGATGATAGATATTAAAAGTACATAGATCCTGTATGTTATCTAGGAGAAAAGGTTGATTCATTTAGTTTATACTCACTGTTCTAGAAATTGTGGGTACATAACCTAAATATATGAGAGACAAATCGCTGCCCTCCCAGAGCTTACATTCTCATGGGGAGAGACGGGTCATAAATATAAAAAAAAAAAAAAAATGGCATGCAGACTCTGCACTGAGGGGACATGTAAGAACGCTGGAATCTATTTTTGACTTGAGGTTTCTGAAGGTGGGAAGCTGAAGGAAATAACACAGAGAAAGGTTCATTGTGCCTGGGAAGAAGATATGGCAGATATGGGCAAAATTCTTCCTCTTTTAAAGTCTTAGTCTTTGAGGGCCATGGATAAGAACCTGAGCAGTTTGTGTGGCTCCACGTAAAGCACAATGGTCTGCTTAGGAAGTTACCAGACAGGATAGTGAATGTCTTTCCCAAAGGATGGCTAAGGGGTGAGAGACATACCTGTCTCTCCTAGTGGTCCCTCATCGAGGGAGGGAGCAAGGGTGAGGCAAAGCTCAACTTAAAGGGAACCAATAAACAAGGGGACCCTCCCTGCCATGGACATACTACCAGTTGCCTAAGAAAAACCCTGTATCATCCATTATCACTCTCGCCTACCTCCTTCAACCCCAGAATACTTAGATATGAAAGGAGAAGTTTGAGCAGGTTTTATGTTTAGGGCAGACCATCACTGTTATCCTACTGTAGGTAGCCAGCATCACAGCTCCAGTTTGGGCTGATGGGTTTTATTCTTCACGAGAATAAAACAGATTTGACAGTTGAAGTTTCAAACTGGAATGGATATTTAATATCTGAAATTACTAGAAAATTACAGAATATTCCAATATGCTTTTAAATAAGGGGAAAGGAAAATCCAACATGAAATTTTAGGTAGCAATTTGAGAAAAACAAACCTTTAAAAAAATTATTGCACTTGTAACCATGGCTGATGCCTAAAGTCATTTCATAATTTAAAAACTTCCATATGAAAACTCAGATCTTGGATATGTTTTGTAAAGTGTATAGTTCTCTTGATGACAATAGTATTGGATATGGCTGTGTGGTGTGTGTATGCGTGCAGGTCTGTGAGGTAGAGTGTGTGTGGGCATGGCACAGGAGTAGGCCCACTGAGAGGTAAAAAATGGCCAAATCGGACAGGAACTGCACTCTCAAGGAGGGATGGGCAAGGCAGTGAGGGGAGGCTTTGCCCTGGGAGGTCATTATATCTTATTACTAAAATAAACTAGTCTAGGAATTCAAAGGTGGATTATGAATTGCAAGAGATAGTTTTGTACATTCTAATTTCATTGACGGTGTTATATTTCTTAGTAAAATATTCTAAATTCTGTCTAATGTAGTCTCATTCAGTTCATTCAACATTCAATAGACCTATATTGAGCTTCTGTTAATTACAATTTAAGGAGGAAAAGAGATAAGTAAACTGTCAGTTATAATAGAGTGGTACAAATTACTGAGGATTTTTATAGCTTTCTTCAAATCATATTAATTGAAATTTCCCAACATCTCACAAGGTTTGGAATTGTGCCACAAAGCACAGAAACACAAATTCATCCCCTAATTTTAAGCAAATTAATGGTAGAAGTATTAACTCCTACCTGCCATTAACTTCTAATCTGCTTTCCCAAGTTTTCCATTAGACAGCAGGATAAACTGGTGTCAGTATTTCTTTACAAGTTCTATAGCCTGGACACGAGGGGAAACTTAAATGGCAAAAACAACAATAGTAACAAAAACTTCCACTTCCTCCCATCTTTGATAAACTTTTCAGAAGGGAAGCAAAGGCATACTCTAAATTTAAGTTGTATTTATTGTTGGCTGTTCATAGTATTATTCAAGTTCATGGTATTATTCAAATATAAATCAAAATATATTATGCTATATCTTATATAAAGCATGACTGCAGTAATACAGCTGATTAAAAAAATTACTAGGACTTATATGGTCAATTGTTTACCCAAACAAATAATGTTTTGCAAATGTTGTTTCTGAAACTTAGAATAATTTTGAAGTTGCATTTTGGAAGTCCCTCCAGGGTCTGAGGCAAAGTTTTTTAAAAAATTCATCCATGACAAATTTTTAAACATGGAGGATAAACTTTACTTTGGGAAGCAGTTAAAAGTGATTTTGAGTCATATGGTTAAAGAAGTCTATGATCAAGGTGAATATACTGTCTTTGAAGGATGCTTCCTTGGTAAGCAGTAATAATGGTGGTGAAGATTGTAACAGCTTCAGAAATAATGACAGCCACTATTCATTTATATTAAATGCTTCCCAGAAACCAAGCTCTGGGCTAAACTCTTTATTTGCAGTATCTCATTTAATACTTTTGATAAAACCTGAGTTAGGCATTATAACCCCTACCCCTAGTTTGTTGTAAATGAAATTGATCCCTAACAAGGCCAGTGTGGCTAGAGTGAGTAAATGAGGGACAAACTAGTAGAAGATAAGGACAGGAAGGTAAAGGAAGGAGCAGGAGAGACAGACTTTATAAGGCATTGTATTTGCACATGGTGAGGACATTGCATTTTACTCCTAGTAGAGACACAGACATGACTTATGATTTTAAGGGAATAACTTTGGCTGCTGTTTTGAGGACATACGATAAGGACAGCAATGACAGGAGTAGGGAGACTGGTAAGATCTTCTTGCAAGAGTCCAGGTTAGAGATGATAGCAGCTAAGACTGGAATGACTTGATGGCAATTGGGATAATGGAAAATGGTCAAATTATATAAATTTTGAAAATAGAGGTGACAAAATTTGCTGATGAACTGGATGTAGAGTTTGAAAGAAAATGAGCAGTTAAATATGACATCAAATGTCAGGCATAAGCAACTAGAAATATGAGGTTGGAATTAATAAATGTGGAAGAGTCCTATAAATACAGAGGAGGAACTCATCCAGAACTTAATTTTGGATTTATTGAATCTGCCAAGTCTACTAGATATCCAAATGGAAATGTCAAGCAGGCAATTGGATGTGTAGAACTGTAGTTCAGGGCTAGAAACTAGAAACAAGACGGTGAGTCATCAGTGTGTGGATTATATGTATTTTTATTTTAGATGTTAAATAACTCATACAAGGTCCCTGTGGTAAACATGTCTGATTCCAGAGCTCATCATCTTTCCATTAAATCATGCTGCTACTATAATCATAATTTTTTTGTTTGCAAATTTATTCACACTATTTAAATCATTCATTTAGCAAATATTTAATGGAATCTACTATGTGTTGGGCACTCTGCAAGTTCCTTGATATAGAGCAATTAAAACAAACTACAAGACATTCCTTTTCTCAAAAATTGTACAGTCTAGTTGAGAGACCAATCTCAGACAATCTGAGAAGATCACAGCTTAAGGAGTCAATAAATTCTCATAGTCTCAATGACAAAGAAGGCAGCAAAAAAATGACTTTAGGGCAGCTATCGAATTTTTGAGTTAAGATGTAAAATTTAAATTTAACACTTGTTTTGATTGAATCAAATTAATAAATTCCTACTTGTGAATTGCTTTTGGAAAATAGCCAGGTGACCATTAAATTTTATGTTAACTATTCAAACATAATGGTCATACTTGAGTGAGAACCCTAGCAAATAAGAATATATCAATATTTATTAGGTTAAAATATGTTCTTTCACACATGGGAGGAGAATTTGGGTTTTTGTTTTGTTTTGTTTTGTTTTGTTTTTGATTAGAGCTGAGCTTTGGCACTGAATGGAAGCCTGCCTTCTCTCCTTCTCACTTACTGGTTCTTTTTCCTGCTTCCCTTCTATTCTCTCTCAGTCAGGGACTCTCTTAAATTCACATTGTCTCTGGCTGCCCTCTTTCTCTCAAAATCTATTCCAAAGAAATGGTGAACATTTATAATAAATGCTTTAATGTGCATTTATTTAAGTCTGCTCTTCCTTTCCAGGGGTTGTATTTAGTGTGTGAAGTGACATTGTTGCCCACAGACAAGTGTTAGAACTTCTACGTACATGTGTGATGGCTCTGTAATGTGTCAACTTGGCTACACTGAACCACGTTTTTCAGAATTCCCTTCCTTTTTTAGAGTGGACTGCAGACAAGAGTCTCGTGTGAGATTTGCAGGGCAGAAGTAAAGCAGCAGATATACTGCAGCTCACACACACCAGTTATCTACTGGTTCACTCCTGGGCACAGAGCCGTTCTTCCCCAGGATCCTCCTTCAGTGTCTCTGACTCCTGGGCCAGGTGTGTGTGTTTAGCTCCATGGGGAAGGGCCCTTGCTTCTGCAGGACACCTGTGCCATTAGGATCAAAGGAAACAAAAACTGATATAAGTCTCAGTCCATCTTTTTGGGCCCAACTCATACTTGTGGGTTCTAACTGGTTTTTCTTTCTTTCTTTTCTTAGAAATAAGCCTTTTATTTTAGAACAGTTTTAGATTTGCAAAATTATTGTGAAGACAGTCAGGGTTTCCATATATCCCACACACAATTTGGTCTATTATTAACATCTTACATTACTATGATGTATTTGTCACAAGTAATAAACTAATACTGATAAATTATATTATTTATAAAGTAAAATTTATACTTTATTCAGAACTTTTCATTTGTTCCTAATATTTTTTGTTTTAGTGTCCTATTTAGAATACCAAATTACATTTAGTTGTCATAACTTAGGCTTCTGTTGGTTATAACAGTTTTTCAGAAATATCTTGTTTTTTTTGACCTGGACAGCTTGACAGCCAGGTATTTCATAGAATTTCCCTCTATTGTCATTTATCTGATTTTCTTTCTTTTTTTTTCATAATTATACTGGGATAATATGTTTTTGAGAGGAAGAACACAGAGGGAAAGTGCCATTTTTATCATGTCAGTCAAGACTTAATCACTGTTGATGTTAATTTTAATCACCTGGCTTGAGGTAGTGTTTGTCAGGTTTTTCCAGTGTAAAGTTACCTTTTTACTTCTTCTTTCCTGTGCTGCACTCTTTGGCAGAAAGCTATTATGCTCACTCACATTTAAGAGTTAGGAGTCATGCTCTAACTCTTTGGAGGCAGAATATCTGTATCGATTATTTGGAATCCTTCTGCAGAGGAGACTGATTTACTCGCTCTCATTTATTTAGTTATTTTACTCAATCATTTACTTGTGTCAATATGAACTCATAGATATTTATTTTATTATTTGCTTTATAATCTAATACTACTTTATTTTATTGCTTAAATTGTTCTACTATTGGCCATTAAGAGCTCTTTGAGTTGGCTTCTGTATCTCTCTGACATACCCCTATTATAGTGTTTTGTTCTTTAGTACTCTCTTACTTTTTGGCTCTACAAGATGCTTCAGGCTCATCTAATGTATTTCTTTTTCCAAAAAAATTCACTTATATATTTGTTTATATTATTTTAAAAAAAATTAGGGGGTATAAGTGTTTTTGTTACATGGATGAAATCAGGTATTTTAGTGTACTCATTGTTTGAATAGTGTACATTGTACTCGATAGGTAGTTTTGATTCCTCACCTCCCTCTCACCCTACCTCCTTCTTAGTTTCTGATGTCTATTTTTCTACTAGTGTGACCATACGTACCCACTGTTTAGCTCCCTCTTAGAAGTGAAAACATATGGTATTTGCTTTTCTATTCCTGAGATATTTCACTTAGGATAATGGTCTCCAGTTCCATCCAAGTTGCTACAAAAGACATTATTTTATTCCTTTTAATGGCTGAGTAGTACTCCATGGTACATATATACCACATTTTCTTTACCCACTCCTCATTTGATGGGCACTTAGGTTGATTCCACAAGACTTCAAATTATACTACAAGGGTATAGTAATCAAAGCAGCATTGTACTGGTATAAAAGTAGATGCATAGATCATTGGAACAGAATAGAGAACACAGAAATAAAACCATCTACCTACAACCAACTGATCTAGACAAAACAGACAAAACCATACACTGGAGAAATGATGCCCTATTCAATAAATGGTGCTGGAAAATTGGATTCTCATAAACAGAAGAATGAAAATGGATTCCTATTGCTCATCATATACAAAAATTAACTTAAGATGGATTAAAGACTTAAACATAAGACCTCAAACCATAAAATTCTACAAGAAAATCTAGGAAAAACTCTCTGGACATTGGCCTAGGCAAAGAATTTATGGCAAAGACTCCAAAAGTAAATAAAGCAAAAACAAAAATAAATACATAGGACTTAATTAAACTAAAAAGTTACTGTACTAAAAAGGAAATAATCAACAGAATAAATAGGCAACCTATAGAGTGGGAGAATATTTGCTAACTATGCATACAACAAAGGACTAATATCCAGAATCTACAAAGAACTGAAACAAATCATCAATAAGAAAACAAATAACCCTACCAATAAGTGTGCAAAAGACATGAACAGATTTTTTTCAAAAGAAGATATACAAATGTCCAACAAACATATGAAAAAATGCTCAATATCACTAATCATCAGGATAATGCAAATTAAAACCACAACTAGATACCACCTTACTCTTGTCAGAATGGCCATTATTAAAAAGTCATATTATATGTTTCTTGCCTCACTTCTAGAATCAGCCATTTCTCCCAGTATTTCTGGTTCCTTTCATTTGACAGTGGTATTATTAATAGAAACCAAGATCTTGACATCAGGTATGCTCATTGCTACTGGGGTGGTTTTGCTTCTTGGCCCTTTCAGCTATTTGGGCCAAAAGATATGTGTGTATATACTAACAATGAGTGTACATAGACATATCCATTAACATTTTTTTATATAACCATCTGTACTTATATTTACCTAAACATGAGGCCATATTGCTGTCTACAGCTTATTCTTGCTCTCGTCTCCTTTATATTAATCTTCCTTTTCTAACTTCCTGCTCAGTGCACTTCAAGATCCAGCATCAGATTAGCAGATAACAGCATTACAGAGACTGTTTAACCAGGCTTCACAATTCACCTGTGTAGGTCAAATCCCTATAATAAAATAAATCCATATATATATGTATATGCATATATGCATATATCTTTATAAAAAGGTGTTTATGTATGTAGGGATATGTGCATATTGTAGGGAGCAAGGCTCTTGCCCCCTAGGGTTCACTGAAAAATCCCTGACATGAGGCATATTGATTAATAGGAGAAAAGACATACAAATTTATTTAACTTAATGTATATAAATAACAGCCTTCAGAATGAAGACCCAAAGATACAGAGGAAATTGTCAAGTTTTAGGCTTAAGTTCAAAAAAGTATGGACAACTATGTAGAAATATGGTCTGAGGCCACTCTGAGATTGTTTTTGTCCAGTAAGAGAACAGTATAATTTAGTTGAAAGCATCAGATCATTTTGTCATAACTGTGATACTAAATTTTGGATGTCAGATCAGTTCCCAGGGATGGGGATTTAAAAAAAAAATCCATCTATCTGTCTATCTATCTATCCATCTATCTACTTATTTGTGACATAATAAAAAATACGGATTTGGTCTCTACCCCATTTCCTGGCACAAAGCTCCCAAAATCCTGGAAATCTCAGAAGTAATAAGTGTCTTTTTGTATGTAGATGAGTTGACTGATGACTGTAGGGTCCTGGGTAGCCTCAGGATGGGGGTTGGTGGCCAAGAGAAACAACCATGTGATTGGAGGATTGGAACTTTCAGCCCCATACCCTAGCCTCCAGGAAGAGGAGAGAGGCTGATGGTTGAGTCAGTCACCAATGGCCAATGATTTAATCAACAATGGCTACATAAAACGCCTCCATAGAAACCCAAAAGACTGCCTCAATGACTTAAGAACATAAAATAATCTTAAAACTTGAAATGCCTCTGATATCTGAGAAACATTCTGATGGGAATGGCAGGGGAAGAGTTCCATAATAAAACAGAAATGATTTATACAGGATCATTCTACCTGGTGGATACAAAGAAGAGATACTCATGTACAGGGCACCTCTTTCCCCCAGGACTGACTCTGAAATTATGAGGAGCTGCTGAATTCTATTGTCACTTGGACAGTGCCCTATAACTAGCTCTCAACTGACCAACAAAACACTGCTCAGTTTGCAGACAGCAGTTCTAAGGTGAAGGGACAACATCCTGTTTGGAAGCCTGCAACTGATTGAAGAAGGTGAAAAAAATCAACCTGGTGGGATGAATTGCATGCTCTTTTCTTAGCACTGATGGAAAAAATGGTAAAATCCCCTATGTTTCAGTTTCTATCAACTCATGAGTGATGAGCAATGTCCTGGCCGTAAGGTCAAGCAGGAGGGCAATGGAAATTTGGCCTGTTAAAGGGGTACACATGTGGTACACAGCTATATGGAAATTTGAGGGACACATTAAAGTCAGACATGTCTATGCTCATCAGAGGAATCCCCTTCCAGACTTGGAAGGGAATTGGAACCATCAAATGGATTTTTAGTGTGTTCCCTTAAGGTGGCCACCTGAGTCCACGATATGAAAGAACATAGGGGGACTGTAGCAATGCAGGAATTTACTGAGTTTAGACATAGTCCTTTTGCACCCTTTGAGGCACAAAATATCAATAAAAACTGTTCTGTCTTCTAGCAAGAGGCAGAGGCTACAAGTGGCTATGGGGCAGATTCCCTAAGGGGAAAGCCTTGACTGTAGCTGGCAAATCAGATTTATGTCTATAGCCCCAGGAAGCTACAAATTGATCCTGATGGGAATAGACACTGACTCTGCACTTGGCTTGGTTTACCTGGTGACAGGTGCAAATGCTCAGAGTACTATTAAAAAACTGAAAGAGAAGATACTGTTCACTTTGGACAGTCAACCAACATGGCTTCAGACCAAAGAACACACTTTACAGCCTATAATATCCAACAGTGGGCAGGGAGATATCCTCCTTAGAGTAATAGTGTAACAGAGGAAAGGGCCTAGAAAAAAAACAAAAACAGCAAAGATGTTTTCTGTCTCTTTAAAACTTCCCATACTCTTTTGGGGAAGGAGGCCTGCATCCCTGCCTAGAGCAGGTGGTCAGGAGGGGCAGGAGAATGTCTGCTGTTCTTTGTGTTGCAGGAGATAGCTCAGCTGAACTGTGACTCCATCCCAGGCCCTGTGCTGGCCTCCCAGGTGGGTGGAGGTCACAGGCTTCGTCTTTGGCAGAGATAGGATCATTAATGACAATAGCCTAGAACTGAGGGCCCCCCCCTTTAAAAGCTCTGTATTTCTGCTTATGGACAGGAATTTGGATTTTGATATCATAGTCTATACCATTTTCCTCCTTTGCTGGCAAAGTAATAAACCCTTTCCTTCTCCTTAAACCATTCGTTCTCAATCTTCTGATACAGCTTCGAGGATAAGTGCCAAGCTATCGGTAGCAATATCTTGTAGAGATTTGGAATAGGCAATTAAATCATTTTTTGTCTAAAATGGGGGGAGGTATAGGCCTAAAGAACACTCACACACCAGAATGTGTGCTCACACTTAACATGAGTGGGGTGAAAGGAGTGTCCATATAGCTAGATTTCTCTGTTTTCCTGGTGGATTGAGGGAGAGGGAGTGGGAAAGGATGCTGGTATGATCACGCAATTCTTGCCAAGGAGGGAGAATACTCGTGTATCGACTACACTTATTCTCTTTCGACCTCACATCATCTCACTATCTATCTACTCTAGTTGTTCTGCTTCTTTAATTGAACATTGACAAATGCAGTGTGAAAAGTAAAATCCCTGAACTCCTAGGCATCATACTGCTTCAACTTTCCTGAGTCCCCTGCCTTCCCCTAAGGGAGAAAAAACAATGTAGAACTACATGGAGGAAAATTCTGAGGACAGCAACTTACAGCAGGGAGTTTTATGCAACCCAGCTCAAAGCATATCAACCAGTGGCCAGGATTGGAAAGGGGCCTAACAACCTCTCTGTGGCTGGCACAATGTGACACTACATAGCATCACATGTTCTGCACAGAGCCAATACTGAAAACATTTATTCTGTTGTTTATTGGGCTAGAGGGACAAGTAAAAGCATTTGTTTTTGTAGCTCTGAAAGCTTTGGTCTTGAGATACCTGCTGGGTACCATATGATAGGTTTTGTCCATGCAAAGAGGAAGTTTGCATGTTTCTAATTAGTGTGGGTACTATGCAGCAAATCTAGCTTTCTTGGGGACATAATGTAATTTAGCAGAAGCAGGACTGGGCTGGGAGTTGAGAGAGGTAGAGATTAACCCTCACTCTGCTCAACACACTGTGTGAGCTTGGACAAATTACTTAACCTCTCTTGTACTTCTGTTTCCTTCATCTCCAAAATAAAGGGGCTTTGACTTATTTATTTCTCATGGTCTTTTTGACTGTAATTTTCTTTGTCCTTTTTATGTTGCAGCAACTTAGGGGTTATAAAAAGAAAGCAACTCTTCTAGATATTATATCTGAGGATGTAGAAGCAGAATTTTAAAGCTAAAAAACAAAAATATCAAAATCAGAGTAAATCTGAGAAATTTGGTTTAAAATTCAAAATTCTCATATTCCTAAAAAAGGACATTTGGGATTCCTAGCTACATCTCTATTATATAAAACATGTTTCAAGATACTTTTTGTCCTCATAAGAAAGACTAAAAAAGGGTGGGAGGTAGGAGAGAATTATTTATGCTTATTTTTTATTTATAACTAATGCACGTATCTTTTTTAAAAAATTAGAATATACTTATAAATTGAAAACACATTTTAATCAGTCTATAATGCTACCTCCTTTACAGTGCATATTTTTAAAAATACATGCATATACACAATTATTTACACATGTGAATATATCCTTTTCCCCAAATATATGCTACATAAGCAACATATTTGCCTGCTCTGTTCTCCAGATTTACTGTACTTCTCTCTCCACATCAATAAATATAGATTGCATCATGTTTTTAATGTCTACTTGCATTCTATTACATGGATGTGGGAGAGACTTAGATCCACACTTTATCATCATCTCTTATTATGTCTGCTATATCTTGAACAAATTTATTAACATCTTTGAGTTTTAGTTATTTAATTTGATAAAATAGGAATAACTACTTTCATGAAGAACTGTTATGAAGATTAAAAGGATTCTTGATAAATATGTGTACTTCTCTCACTTGGGTTTAAGAAAATATTAGGGGAAAACTGTTAGGGATCTCAGTGGATATACTGAGGCAAAACAAACAAAAAAGTTTATCCATGTGCAAATATGTTTAACTATACTTTAACTGCATATATTTCACTGTAGGATTTTTCAGAACTTTTATTATGTAAATGTCTTTTAGTAATGAGTGTTTCCAATCTTAATCAAAGGATTCTTTTTTTTTCCTTTTTCTTTTTAGAATACCTTTGTTGAGATATAATTTACACATCATAAGATCCACCCATTTAACTTTACTACTTTTAGTGTATTCATAAATATGCAACCCTTACCACAATCAATATTGGAACACAGGTAATATCCTGAAAAGCTCCCCTTAGCTATCACCTCCACCCATGCCTCCATCTCCCCCCAGCTCTTGGCAACCACTAATCTACTTCCTGTTTCTTTAAATTTGTTTGTTTTTGGCATCTCATATGAATAGAATTGTACAGTTTGTGGTCCAGAATCCTTTGATCACTGAGCACACACTGAAGCCTATCAATATAGTGAGTGACAGAATATGTTTTCATAAATACTACCTCGATATCATCATTTACCCCTTCTAAATCTGCTGTTTTCACTCTGCTCTGTGCCCTGGGAGGCTGACCTCTGTGGACTATGTCAGCAGGCTACCCTGATCTCTGGCATTTGATGGGATTTGGCCAATTGAGGAGCAAGAAATTGAGGAAGAGAGAGTGAGATATCCCCTGGCCACTCCATGTGGACTCACTCAAGCTTGCTCTGTCTCTTAACTGAAAGTAATGGCTCCTATCAAGTGACCCTCTGCACACAGCCATCTCTGAATCTAGGTTCTATTATAGTAACCACTCACTCCCTCTGCCCATTTGGGCCTAGCGTTAATAACACTCTCTCCTGATATTATTAGTTCCTGGAACTTCATTAATCCTTTCTAAATTATCACTTTATTAACCTCTCCTCAAATTACCCAGTTTAAGTGTGCCATCTATTTTATGGCAGTGCTCTGATACAGCAATTAATATGGCTCTAGATTCTGCTAACTTTCATGGACCACACAAAGCAGACCAGGGAAAAGGCTCTGGAATAGATGGAGCTGTCTTAGATTCCTGCATCTGGTATTCACTCATGTGACCTCTGCAGAATTATTTAGTTCAAAGTATCAGTAGCTTTGTAAAAGTGAGTCAGTGTAGTCTAACTCACAGAGTTGTCATGGATATTGAAAGAGAAAACAGAGTGGGGGAGGATAAAGACAGGCAAGATCACGTTGGTAATCGTTAATGCTGAGTGATGGGTACATAAGGGATTATCATTACTATTCTTTCTATTCTTTATATATTTTAAAAATTATTCATATGTTTTTAAAAAAGCAATATATCATTTGACAGAGTACTACTGGGGACATTTCAAAGCTCAGATTGACAAAGTATAGAAAAGTAGTCATTAGAAAGCTTTGGTGCAGTCTTTGTCTAGTCAGAAGATGGCCATGAAAAGACAGATGGTTTGAACATCCATATTAGAGAGCATAACATCATTCCAGGTAGTAGCCTTCTGGATAATATTTGGCAGCAATAAAATGAACAAACCCATGGCAAATTTTGCTCAACGTATAGTGCAACTCTATTTAAATAGCACAAATGGTGCTATTTACACTGTTGATGGTGACTTTGTGTGCATTATATTGTACTTAGGGAAATATTTTTCTTTCATAACATAGAATTAGCATGAACTATCTTCAATATCCTAGGTCTTGTAAGTTTTGCTAGTATAAATTATCATCTTTAATCAATTCCAGAAATATGAAAAGATTGGGTCTAAGTCTGAGCAACTGAGGGCATGACCTTAAAAACAGGTGAATTCATTTGTCCTTGTGGCCAGCCAATCTCCCCCATGTAAGCCTCTTTGGTTTTTCACTATGCTCTTCTTCGTCCATTTGGAACCTTCCATTTTATAGAACATGAAAGTAAGCATCAGAGAATTTAAGTGCCACTTCAAAACTAAGTGGAAAAGCTGAAAATGCTTCTTCTGTCTTATATCTCATTGGAGAATATCCTTAGGAATAAAAACTGTTGTTTGACCTGATTGACTAAGAGTAGCAATAGAAGATCAGGTGCTTCTCAGTTTAGACTCTTTTCAATCTTGGAGTCACTAAATATTGGGACTAACAAAACAGGTTTTAAAGTCTTTTCAATCTTGGAGTCACTACAATTTCAAGTGATCTATTTAATAATAATAACAATAGTGGAACAGTTGGGGTAGCAATATTGAAAAACAGAGTTAATTTATTTAATGTGGGTCCAAGTTTAGGGTATGTTAATATTTTCACTGTATTATCAGAGTGTTGGAAAAGTGGGATGTTTGAATAACCTGGAATGGATATTTTCACTGAAGAATAATATGGAAAGTGAAGCTTGTCTCTTGTCAAGTAAAGTATGGTTCTCAATAGTATCATTTTTACTACAAATTACAGTATGAAAATTTAAGCAGAGAATTGCCCATGAGCTACAAATGATTGCTTCTTATTTACAGTCAACCTGTTCGACTAGTGGTATTTTAGAATGAAGTTCCTCATATTGTTATTAATGTCACTATAATTATTTCATTATTGATAATACTACCATAACATAATTTTATTAGGAATTTTCCCTTCAGATCCAGTGATGTCCTAGTGTAATAAAGAATAATAGCTCAGTGTAATGACTTTGGAACATAATTTTTGTTAATATGCTTCATTAAAATGTCAAGAATGTGCTGAATACAATGACCTCATTTATTTCATGAGATTTCAAAATCCACACCTGTATGTTCATTTAGGTTTGTGTGCTTCAGAAATAAATTGATAGTACTTTTAAAATGGAAAGACTAGATTCTACCACATGCAGAGATAGACAATAGAAATTACTTTATCTCCTCCAACCTCCTACCACTGTCAGTTGACAACATAATACCAGAAAAGGGGTAATATGCTACAATAATTCAAAGAGCACTAAACCATAAAGCAGTAGACCAAGTAGACTTTCATGGTGCTATGCCTCTTCTTGATTGTATGGCTGTGAGCATGTTCTTTTGTCTCGTCTCAGAAAACAGGCTATCAAGAGTCACCATCTGGTCACTTCAAGACTGAATTCAAGAGGCATATCTGTATTGCTCAATTTCTGAAGTTGATTTTGAGTACCTCTATGTGACGTGGCTCTCTCCAGTTAAAGATATTTCCTATCACTGCTTCTTCTCTTACCTCTGAATGCATTTAAGATGTGTGAGCTCTAGATTATTTCAGGCCTGGAGTCCTCTGTAGCTATGGGAACCTAAAAATCTTGGTTCATGCAGGAAAAAACATATATTTTCCACCATTTCCATGTCTACACGTTAAAGATCTGAACGCTCTTTGCTTTACTCTATTGACTTTATTGTGAAGTTTTTTCTTTTTTTCCCCCTCAAGGAAGGGACTGCACTTAGTATCACAGTATTTACCTAGTTTTTTCTTATGTTACTTGCTACCTAACCTAACCACTTCCACTTATACGTAACAAGCATTGGTGTAAAATATACTTTTAGATAGTTAATAAATGCTAGGGCTTATGATCCTCAAATAGACATCTTCCACTGCTCTTTGTTAAATCAGTGTTGCTTCATGTCCAGCACATTTTTAGACCCTCCTGTAACAGAGAGATATTTTCCCAGTAACATCTAATTTTGTTGATTTCAGTCTTTATTTCCGCTTACCCACCATCATCTCTAGGAACTACTGTTCCCCAAAGTGCATGTTCAGGCATGTGTTAACCCCTCACTGTCCCCAAAACACACATATATTAATTACTTGGTGTCTTTTACTCCTGATTCTGATTACTCATCCATATTTTATAAAGACCTCATCCTGAATTAGTATCATCAGTACGTATAGCAATTTTGTCTATGATGCCCTTCCTCTCTTTCTCCACAATTCCAAATCCCTATATTCTGATGTTTACACAAATAACATTTTTGTTACAAAGTCTTTCTTAGTTCTGTCTTGAAAAAAATTTGTGTATTTGAAAAATCTCTTCGATATAGAAGGATATTTGTAACATTGAAGCAATTTAAAAGACAATTATAAAGCATGAAAACTAATTGGAAATCATTCATGTAACTACCACCTATTTTAAGAAATAGAATATTGCCAATAACATGTGAGTCCTCTGTGTACATATCACTCTGGCTTACAATAGACACCATGACTGGTCTGATCTTTGTAGTAACCATTTTCCTGCTTTTATTTATAGTTTTAGCACCTATGTGTATATCCTTAAAGAGTAGCTTAACTTCGTCGCTTTTAAAATTTATATAAGTGGAATCATTCTGTATATTTATGATTTTGTTATCTGCTTCTTTCATTTAACATTGCTTGTGAGATGCATTGATGTAAATACATATAGTTACAATCTGTTCTTTTAAATTACTATATAATATCTTATTACATGAATACATCATAATTTTCATCAGATCTATTGATGGACATTTAGGTTGTCCAATTTTGGTTTATTATAGACAATATTTCAATGAAACATACTTTTATGTCTCTCCTAGTACAGGTGTACAAGAGTACCTGTCAGGGATATCCTAGAAGAGAAACTGCTGCACCCTAGGATACATGCACTTTCAAATATTCTGGATTATGGAAAATTGATTACACAGAACTCTTTTTGCTCTATGTCTTCCTCAACAGGTAGTAGTGGCAGACTTTTAAACTTTTGCCAATCTGGTCAGTATATAAGAATATTTAATTGTAGTTTCAGTTTGCATTTCCCTGATTATTAGTGAGGCTGTGCATTTAAGAGCTCATCCAATCATGAAGCTGAGAAATTTCCTCCTCCTTGGAACTTTGATAGCATATGTTCTACACCACATTGTTTTAGTGTTTTCTTTTTACATGCTCTATTATACTTATTTGTATTCTACACTGTATGATTTCTGAGAGCAGAATCTAGGTTTTATTCCTCTCTGTATCATTGCAGTTTCTAATAAAGGTCTCACCAATGATAAGGTATCCATATTATTTGCTGAATGAATCAATGAATATCTGAAGGTATGGATTGCAAAGCAAACATATATTGGGACTAACAAAACAGGTTTTAAAGTCTGAGAGACTGGGCACGAATACTATCTCTTCTACTTACTAGCTATCTGACCTGGGAAAATCTATTCAATCTGAATAAATACAGTTTTCTCCTCTGCAAATTGGAGATAACATTAATAACAGCCTTATAAGATTGTTGTAAAAATTAAATGTGATGGTTCATGCAAATCATATGCAAGCTTGACTTGCCTTTTCAATAACTGGTGACTATTATTATTACTATTATTATTGTAATTATTACTAGTTTTACTACTCAGATCCTGTTTTAAAGACATTTCTGGAAGAGTGTGATGTTTGTGTGTTGCCAGTCTCCCATTGTTGGAGATCATAGTCAAATTATACTCCTTCTCTGCTGAGATATTCTTAAATGGAGATGAGAAAAAAAATAGCAGAACTCATTGTGTAGAAATGAAATAAAGCAAAGAATTTGGATGACTCTTCTTTTTCATTTCAAAAGTATGTAGAAAAAGGATGGCAAGGATAAAAAGAGAATGTAAACTAGGTAGGGGAAGAAGAACTAGGCTAGACTTTTATCATCTTCTTCCTACTAATACACCCAAGAGGATATTGAAGGTGCTACCATTTCAACCTCCAAATGAAGAGGATCGAATTCCAAACTGCTTCATAAAAGATAGCCAACTGCCACATTTTAGAATCTACTTTAGAGAAACATCACAAATGTGTGACGAGACCTCAAAACATTGAAGCCAGAGAGTATGTTTTTAAAAAAATCAAAACACTCAAATGAGAACGGAAAAAACAGATCGCAATGGCAGCGTCAGGAACAGATCTGCATAATTTTAACAGCATTTTATCGAGAAATGTAAACTAAAGTCTCTAGTGCCTTGTTAAGCCAGTGTCAGTAAAATGTAAGCCCCAATAAATGAGCTATGTGTTTGCCAAGGATGAAATCACTGCAAACACTCAGAAACAGGTTAACATTTAGAAATCTGGATTTCAGTGTACACATATATGCTTTAAAATATTCCACGGCAGTGATTGTAAAATGTTTTCAGAGTAGTTGCATTTATAGCACTGGTCTCATATAATTTAAATGTACTTTTCCTTAAAAAATCTTTTGATGTGCAAATGTAAATAGCAAATTAGAACCAGGGGTTTACACAAACAAACCATTTCAAGACATATGTCAAAATAAGCAGAATTTGTCAAAGTAGATCACTTCTGTGCTTAAAACGCTTCAAGGATTCTCTTGTAACTTACAGAATAAAATCCAAATGCTTTAACGTTAGCCTTAACTCCTTCCAAGACACATTTGCATTCTTCAAATTCTTCAGTTATTCTCCACAGACTTCACATATTATGTTTTAGTAATAACAAACTCTTTGTAGTTTTGCCTGCTTTATAGTTGATGCTTTTTTCTCACTTGGGAAAATCCTTCCCAGCTTTCTTTGTTTATCTAACCCTTACTTAGTTTTCATGAATAACCATTTGTTTTCATGAAACCTACCTGGAACATCCAACTTTAGCTAAGGCTGCCCCACACTTCCTAACACACCAAATAGACCTTTATTTTTCTATTTTACTGCACGGAATTTATAATAACTTTTATATGTCTGACTCTTCCTTGAGTTTTTATGCTAATCAAGGCCAATAACTCTATTTATTTTTCTGTATAACCTATGAGCCTGACACATAGTAGGCACATTATAAATTAACACATTTACTGCTACGTGAGTTGTATTTAACTCATGCTAATTTTGAGCCCGGGGCCTTGTGAAGCAAAACCTGGGCAAAACCCTGCAGGTGGTTCGTGAAAATCTTACTTGTTTATGTTCTTATTGTTACAATTAATATTGAAAAATTAATTCTAAAAATGTGGATTAAATGAATAGAAGTCAATACATTTCATTTTTCATTAGGTTTTTCATTAAATTAGAAAGGATCATTTTGTTCTTGAAGTTTTTATTCTATTTTATAATAAAATACCATGGCCTCAAGGAAAAAAAAAAATTTTTCCTAGTGTGGCAGTCAATGTGTTAAATACTTGTTGAACTGGGTCATTCCTAATTCATGTGTGTAAATTGTCAGTACAGAATGGCTAGATTTAAAATTCAGCATTTTCATATTGAGAACCTTCTGAGCTCACACATTATGGATATGTGAATAGGGTATGAGAAGGGTGAATTGAGCTGCACCCTAAAGAGATCCTATTGTCAAGACAAAACTTTGTGCTCATCTATGTTGTTCAAGGATGTGCTGGCTGCTACAAGCACCATTTTGAGCAGAGGTTAAGATGTTTAATATTGGGACCCAGGAATCTTCCCCAAACATATATATTCCAAGTGTAGGCATGTGGTTATTTCTAAGCCATGCCACATGGACAAGGAGAGGTAATGGGGTTACTACAATTGTATGTTCTACCTCTGCTGAAATTGGCTGGTGTCTGCATATGGTTGGGAGCAGAGAGTCTGGTGAAAGGGTATGATCAGGAAAGGCTGGGTTCCAATATGAGCAGCATAAGGATACAAGGGCAAGAGGAATTTAGCCAAGACAGACAATAAAAAAGTACAGAGGTTAGCCCACTTCGGAAACTCAGGAAATCTAAGCTTATACTATAATACTTCCAAGTCCACTCAGCTTGATAGCTTTTCATTTTACAGACCACACTAACATACATTATCTAATTTGAGTTCAACAATCCTGTGAATTAGATTCAAAGAATTTTGTGCTGAATATGGCTTCAGAGATTATCTTGTCTGGTACTTTAAAATATAATTGTCTGCAAAAGAATCTCACATTAATATCCAACATGGAAACATAAGACATTGTAGCCAAAGTAGGGAAAAACAGCGGGGGACCCTGTTGCTTCTTAAATATTACTGTCCATTCTCCAAGCTTACTTTGCCCCTGAGGGCTCAATTCTGAATAGAGATTGAGAATCACTGATCTAGTTACACAATCCAATTTTCAAGATGAAGAAACTGAACATGCAGAGGAGAAGCGATTTTTCCACAATCCCACCAACAGTTATGGCCAAGCCAAAGAAAGCATTTTGAATTGCAGTGAGTTTGAGAAACAGAGGCAACATATTAGTAATCCCACGTTTTCAATGAAAAACATAAATCTTGGGGCAACTATATGACTCTCCAAGGTGAGAATGCTAATAAGTTCTAGGATCAGAACTACAGTCCAGGTCATCTGAAGTTACATGTAATAAACCTACACTACCTTCAGTATTTATGCATTTATGATGGCAATTATACTGCAACACATCATAGCCAACACATCAGAATCAGCTAGAACTTTTGTTTTCAACATACGCATGTTAATATTCCATCTTCTTTCTATAAAATCAAACTTTGAAGTGTTGGAACTTGTGTATGTTGAAAAGCTCCCTGAGCTATCTGGGTGCACTCTTCTCATGTTAAGAAGACCCAAGTATAGAGCTTTAGTAAATGCTGTACCAAGAAACCATTGCTGCCAGAGAAGACTTTATAGGGTAGTATAAGTAAACTTATATATTAATAGTGGCCACTTGGAGTACTATTTTGAGAAGGATTTTGAAAGTAAGTGCGAGCTAAGTGATGGCTACCTTGGGCATAGAATTAGAGTGCTAAGGGTTACATACCATATTTTTACCCTCCTCCTGCTTTTTCAATTATTAGCAAAGTTATAAACTGAATAATTCAATATCTAGTCCTTTGGGTTAGTAGACAATAGAATAAATATCTTTCTGACTAGAATCAATAATAATAATAATCAATAATAAGTTTAAGCACATTCTCATTCACAAAGAGAGGGGATCTCCTTTGTATTGGCAAGGTCTCCAACATTGGAGTCTATTTTATAATATATTGCAAAGAACACTTTTTACTTTTTAAATATTAAATATACATTAAATTTATATTAATTGATAAAAAATTAAAATATTTAAAATTTAAAATTATAAATTAGTTATACAAAATTAAAATGATACAGAACAAGTAAAGGTTACTTGAACATCTAACCTCGATCCCATTCACTTTCTCAGAGATAACCGCTGTTATCAGTTATGTATATTACCCTTCCAGATTTTTCTGGGCATTTACCTATATATGAAAATTTAATATTGATGGTAAATTCTGAAACATAGATAACTCCCTGTTAAGAAGTGTTGCCAATCACAAACTCCCCACTCATTGATTTGTGCTAAAATTCTACTGTGGATTTTGGGAAACACCTGAAAACAGTAAGAACAAGGTGACAAGGCAATAGAATTTAAAGCCTTTGCCTGAGGGTTGGAGAAATCAGAGGACTCTCTGGGAGGCCCCAAGCTGATTCTACTCTCACCCAAAGGCAGGAAGCTGGTCTGCCTGAGGCTGACGTGGCAAAGAAGTGTAGGGAGAAACAACAGGCTGGTTGTTCCAATCTAAGAATTTAGCTCGCTGCATTTCAGCCCGAAGGTAAAAGGTTTGGAAGACGGCAAAAGTAAGAATTCAAGATGATTTCTCCTTTTACTTGTTGAAAATCCTACCAAATCTCCAGTTTCCCGAATATTTGTAAAATGAAAAATATCAATACCTATCATTAGTTAGCCTGATTGTCTATGTTTGATGAGGCATGAAATAAATACTATTTTTGCGAAATGGGAAAAAAAATATTAAAAATATTTGTCCCTGTTCACTAAACCATCACTCTAGAAAAATAGAATTAAAAGAAGAAATCATTGTACTCTATACCTTTTTGGATTTTTTTTTTTGTCATGCATAATTCACCTAGTTCAGTTCATATTTAATCCTACTCAAACCTATTTTTCAGGGATTGCCTGAATGTCAATGGTGATTTTGCACATTTTACAGTCACTTTTATAAAGTAGTAAGTGGGAAAAAAAATCATTTTCCATTTCCTGGCAGGTTTTATTTTTTACTCTTCACTTACAAAGATGTCCAAATCCCCAATTCACACTTTAGAGGTGTAATTTTTGGTTTTAGCTTTATTTTTAAAAATTTGCAGATGGAGTTAGTTGCTTATTCTATATTATTATTTTCTCTAAAGCAATATAATTTCTGGAGTATAGAGAAAGATTTGAGAGGCCTGGTATGCGATATAAATTCAGTTAAAATTGTTCTTCCAAGTGTACATTATATCTTGTGATTCTGATATTCCACTGATATTAACATAAGTAATGCATAATTCTAAAGGTATATGCACCTTTGCCCTTTCATTTTAAAACCTTCTCAAGGAAGAAGATGCTGTGCAATAGTCTAGGGGTCTATATTCTGGTTGCTTATCAAATTTACTTGAAAGCTTTTAAAATGTGATGCCAGGCCCCATCTACAAGTTTTTGGCTTGGGCATCTCATGTTTAAAAAACTTATCAAGTGATTCTAATACACAATTATTGGTTTGTATAACAAAGGTAAGTAAAAGTATCAGCCACACTGAGTCATTTGCAGAAAACGCAATATTTGATGGAACTCTTCAATAATAAAGCACATAATCCATAAATTGAGATATTTTGTATATCTTTGCAATGGTTATAGGCTAGAATAAATAAAATTCAAGATCTCCCCCAAATCTAACATTTGTATAATAATTTCCATCTGTCTAATGTCAGCATTTGTGCCAATCAGCTGCAATACAGATTATGAGAAATCCAGGAACCTAGACTTGTGGATTAATTATCTTCTTTAATGGAAATGCTTCTAATGTGTTTGGGATATATAAGAGACATTCAGTGAATCACTAAGAATATTCAAAATGGAAAATAAATCTACCTTTCTTCTTTCTCCTAGAATAATGCCTCTGGATATATATTAATGCGTCAAGTTGCATAAACATGACAAAGTTATTATAATTATTTTCTTACTTATCTCCAGACTCTTACTTTATGAATATATTACAGTACAGTAATTCTATTTAATAGTAACCTAGCAACAACATGCCTGAAGGAGGTTGTTATTTCACTGAAGGTAGAGAGCTCTGCAATAGACTGACTGTGTAAGACTCACATTCTTCATGGGCTAGGACCTGGAAAACATTATCATCAGCCCTCCCCCCCAAAAAAGTTAGGCTAACCATGAAAAAGATCTTATTTCTTTCCCTTTTACCTTTTTGTCCATAATATTGAGACATACGTGATAAGATCTCTATAGAAAAAAAATGAAAAAACAGCAATGAGCAATTGAATTATATAAATTTTATTTTTGTTAAAGCCCAGATGCATATTTCTAGATGCACAAATTTATTATGTGGATTTTAATTTCTTTCTTGGGTCAGCCTTCCCACCTTGACTCAAGCTCTGATTGACAATGATACATGAAAAGTTGATAATTTTTCTTGAGATTTTGACTTTCTATCCTAAGTCATTGAACTGTGTGGCTGGATGGGTATAAATATAGTAATTGCCTTCTATATTCTTGAGGTAATTTGTTAAGACAAGAGGTTGAATAATTCCTGAATTTATTATTAGCTGAAACGCTTTATTGATCTTTATGATGAAATGTGCAATAAGAATGTGAAGTATTATTGAGATAATGTATCATTTTTCCTTTTGTGACTTTTCTTTATTTTTGAGCTTGTATATTATTCCTGTTGATACACTACTGTTGCTTTATTTTCTCCAACGATAAACATAACTTGATATCACCTTTAAAATATAGTGCCCCTGGCAGGAAGGCATCTCCAGAGGAACTTTGTTATTAGCATACATATGGGTATGCAAATAGAAAAAATTATTTACACAAAACTTTCTCTAAGGATTTATAGAGCCTTTATACCTATTATCTTCTGAGTCTTTAACCCAATTCTGGGGTGTGGGTAGAGAGCCAATATTATTACTATATCTGCTTTCTTTGTTCATTAAAAAGGCCCTGACTCTTCTTGAGATCCAATTGAGAGATCTATTAGTATTAATATTAAACACTCTTAATTGCTTCTAGGTTTTAAGAGGCGTTTATATAATTGTGTGTATATATATATGCACATCATGCATTTAATATGAATACAAGTATATAGCATAACGTGTATATAAACATGTATCTCATGTATTCTGTGTATGTGTGTTGATATTTGTTGCAGAATTATTTTTTGTGGCTTATTTGCACACAGTGTTACCATTTAAACCATCTGGATAGTGAAAAGAATTAAATAATTTTTAATGCAAGACATTTAAAAAGAGAATAAAGTGTTGATTTTAGTTTATAGACTAAAAGGAAAGAGTATGAACCTATATCATAGGTTAAAACAAATGTTGACTCCTCAGTAGAAAGCTCTTTGAATGTGAGCATGCCTGCTCTCAAGAGAGATGTGTTATATAGCAGTCAATAGCCACTTTTGGACTTTTGGTCACTTGACTGAATTCTCTTCTTTTCTGCCTCAGAGGGGGCTGGAGGATAGGGCTGAAACTCAAGGTGTCATCTTAAAGAGATTAAAATCATGTCAACTAAAGCGGCCCTACTTTGTAGACAGAGTTGAAGACCTCTAACCTGGGAAAAAACAGACAACTGCTTACTGGTTTGTCTTATATAGGCTTTAACATCAAAAGCGGATGGATTATCAAAAAGTATCTTAATACTTTCCCTTTAGGATTATCAAAAAATATCTGAATGCTTTCCCTTTAAGGTTGAGAAGAAGGCAGGAATATTCACTTTCACCATTCCTTTTCAACACAGTACTAGTGGTCTTAGTCAATGCAATCAGACAAGGAAAAGAAATAAAAGACAAACAAATTAGAAAAGAAGGAATAAAACTATTTATCCTGCAGTCAGTATGACTATCTGTGTAGAAAACCTCAATAAGTTTATAAGAAAAAAACCTCTTACAAATAATAAGTGAGTTTAGCAAGGTCACAGGATACAAAATTAACACACAAAAATCAACTGTATTTTTATATACTAGTAATGTACATTTAGAAAAAAATTTAAAGAAAAAACAAAAACAATTACAATAAAAGATGAAATACTTATGTGTATATCTAACACAAAATGTACAGAATCTGTATGCTAAAAACTACAAAATTCTGATGAAAGAAATCTCTAGAGAAGATCTAAATGGAAACATACTATGTTTATTGATTTAGATATTTAATATAGCAAATGTTAATTCTCTTCAGATTGATCCATACATTTAACACAATATTGATTAAAATACTATCAGTTTTTTTGCAAACATTCATAATATGATTGAAAAATTTGTATGGAAAAGTAAAGAAACTCTAACAACTACAATAATTTTGAAAGAGAAGAATAAAGTGGGAGGAATCATACTCCCCAATTTAAGGCTTATTATAAAGGGCTACAATAATTAAACACTGTGGTATTGGCAGAGGGATAGAAACAGAATAATGAAACAGAATAGACAGTACAGAGATAGACTCACACAAGTATGAGTAACTGATTTTTGGCAAAGGTGCAAGAGCAAATCAATGAAGAAAGATTAGACATTTTAACAAAGGGTGTTGGAACAGTTTACCATGTGTACGCAAAACAATAAACCTCAAAGTAAACCTTATGCCTATATAAAAATTAAATAAAAATAGATTAAAAATATAAAACTTAAGACTACAAAACTTCTAGAAAAAACTTAGGAGAAAATCTTTGTGAGATGAAGCTAGGTAAAAAATTCTTGGGCGATCAAAAGTCCAATCCATAAAAAAATAATAAACTGAATCTTATCAAAATGAAAAACTTGGGTTTTTTTGCAAAAAATATTTTTAAAGAATGAAAAGACACATTGCCAAATGGAAAAAAATATTTGCAAATTATATAACTAAAAGATTTGTGTCAAAAGTATATAAAGAATAATAAAACTCAACAATAAGAAAACAAATAACCAAATTGAAAAATAGGCAAAATATTTGAGCAAACATTTCAACAAAAGGAACGTAAGAATACTGAATAGCACATGAAAAAGATTTCCAACATTATTCACATTTAGGAAAATACAAATTAAAACTAGGATGAGCAACTATTGCACTGTTCATTAGAATGACTAAAATAAAAAATATACTAAACAATAAGTTCTTATGAGGATGTGAAACAACTCGAACTCTCAGAAACTGCTGGTGAGAATGGGATATTACATAGCCACTCTGGAATATAATTTGATGGTTGTCTATAAATTTAAACATACATCAACCATATGAACCATAAATCTCATTCTTAGGCATTTACCTTAGAGAAATGAAAATTTGTTTTCACACAAAAACTTCACAGGAATGTGTACAGCTGCTCTATTCATAATTGCCCCAAACTGAAAACAACCAAATGTTCTTTCATGGGAAAATGAATAAACAGTGGTAAATCTATAAAATGGAATATTATGCAGCAATAAAAAGAAAAGAAAACCTATTGAATGCAATAGCTTTGGATAGATCTGAAAGGTATTATAGTAAGTAAAGGAGTCATTCTCAAAAAGCTAAATAGAGTATGCTTACATTTACATACACTTGTCAAAAAGGCAAAACTAGTGAGGGAGACATCATTGTATGTTAGGGGTTGGGTTGGAGGGAAAGATGTGACTACAAAGAAGTAACGTAAGAGAGATTTTGGGGGTAATGAACTTGATACTGACTTCTATCCTATTATGGGCATAGTTACACATATCTATACATGTGTTAATATTCATAGAACTTCACATCAAAAGAAAAAAAAATGAATTGTATTATATGATCATTTAAAAAATAAAAAAATGAAATCATCAAACTTCATAGTAGTTGCATTCTTAAGAAAGTCGCTATTCTGGTGTTTCACAAAAATATGTTAATACCCTACTATCATAAAAACAAATCAGACAGAAGAAAATAACAGTGAAAAGCAAAACAGCAGTGACAACGAAGCATTTACAGGTAAACTGCATGGACACAATGTATTATTGAAATTCTGCAATTATGGCATGCGATATCTATCTTTTATTAAAAATATCTTCTCTTGAGTTTATTAAGAAATCTGGTTCCATGTAATCACTTGACCTTCTCTCCTGTGCTGATATTCATTTGAACATTTTGATTAATAAGTTTTTACTCCAGGAAGGTATTCAATACTTATTTCTGAAACACTTCTTTAAGTTTTGCAGACTACCCATATGCAGAGTAACATTTGAATTTTAATGAACTCTCTAAAGATTATCAAAAGCACTTAATGAATACTCTGGTTTGTGTAATAAGATATTGCTATTCACACCTTGGGATTCCAGAGTACATACATATTAAATAGGAATTAATATTTATGGTTATTCCCATAATTATTCTAAAACGTAGAGAAAGCTATGAAGGTATTATCTGATTATTTATCTAACAAGATCCAACTCCAAATGTATCTACTTCATAGATTTAAGAGGAATGACTTAATTTACAAGGAAGATGTAATTTAAAAACTCTTCTTAGCTAAGACTAAACACTGCACTTCAAAACATCTCAGTCTTTGAAATCATGCATATATTTTAGCTCAGGATTTATGTCTTTTGAGCCTCTTGCTGAAAAGCTTATTGGATTATTCCTTCTTGAGGTGTTTATTTAAAAGAAACCTACCCGAATCTTTCAGAAAAAAACTTGACTGTTTAATATTTAAGCGATTTTAAAGGAGTTGATCCGAAGTGGTTTGTTTTTCATTCCTTCTATTAGAACAAAGAAATACTGCGCTGAAGTATTCATTTCTTTTATAAATATATCTTTTGTAAAAGCACCTACTATGTGCCAAATTCTGAGGAAGGCACTGAGAATATAATGGTTTTATGAACTGAATTTTGTCTCCCTCCCTGCCTCCCTCAAATTTATATGTTGAAATTCTAACTTCTGGTATCTCAGAATGCTATTGTATTTGGAGTTTGGGTCCTTAAGGAGGTAATTAAGTTAAAACAAGGTTAATAGGTTGGGCCCTAATCAAATATGGTTGGTGTCCTTATAAGAAGAAGAGATTAGGACACAAACATACACAGAAGGAAGGCAGTTACACAAAAAAAAGACGGCCATCTACAAGCCAAGGGAGAAAAGCCTCAGAAGAAACTAACCCTGTTGATACCTTGATCTTGGACCTCTAGCCTCCAGAATTGTGAGAAAATAGATGCATGTTATGTGCCCCACTGGAACTAAAGTAAGAGGGTAGAAACAAAAACACTACATAGGTAAAAATTATCACAGATTCTACTTAAGAAAATTATGGGTACTACACCAGAATAAAACAAGGCTTTCTGATTTGTTTTTCAGGGACAGGAAGGTGATGTTTTAAAGTGAGGTTTATACAGTATGGTAGTCACCCAGCTAAATAAAAGGAAAATTATTCCAGGCAGAGAAAACTATATGAACAAACTTGAGACAGAAAGAGTTTACCCCCCTGAAGTGACTGAGAAGATGCTTGTGTAAGAGGAATTCAGTGAATGACAGGGAGAGAGTGGGTTGTGGACAGAAAGGCAGGCAAGGGCTAGAATAAGCAGAGCATTTGAAGATTCACTTTCTAATTTTCAGCTCATTTTTTGTTGCTCTTAACCTCAACTTTGGCCTTTGACACCCTTCTGGGAGACAACTCCTAATCTTTTTCCTCTGCCACTTAGAAGTGCTTATTCTTGTGTCTTATTTAAGCCTGAATGCTGACTGGAGCTATGGTGTATTTGGCTCTAAAAAAGAATAAAAGGTTAGACTGAGGCATTTCAAGCCCCTTTCTACCTTAATATTCTGTGACTCTATGACCGTTTTTGTCTCCATTAATTATTACATAGTGTTTTAGGCTTTGGATACACACTCAACAACAAGATGGGATAAAAAAATAAATTTTGCTGTAACAAATTTCAAGTCATGGCTCATTACAGAAGAGCCCTTGAGATGTGATCTCATTAGTGTAGGTTGTTTGTTTGTTTGTTTGTTTGTTTATTTATATTTGGTTATTCTCTTACCAAATATTTGTTGACTATGTACTACTTGTTAAGTTTGTGCTAGATGGTTAGTGGTCCATGAACACTATTTTTCCCTTCTTGATTATTGGCATCTAGAGAGGAAAATAAACATCAAGAAACCATATAAGTAAATATGTAATTAAAAATTGTGATTAGTGCTTAGAAAAAGCAAATATAGTATGGTAATTAAAAATATATATATGTATCGAAAGGACAGTCTATTAAAGTGGAACATTCTCATCCTTGAAAGATGAGAAGGAATCACCTATATGAAGTGGGAACAAAAATATTCCTAGTACAGGGAACTGCAAATTCAAAGACCTTGAACCTGGAAGGAATTGTGTATTCTAGGAACTAGAAAGCAGTCAGCATGGCAAGGGTATAATGTGGCACCAGATGAAATTAGAAAGCTATGCACGAACCACATCTTGGCTTTGTAGGATGTGGCCAGGAGCGGGATGGTAAGTGCATGAAATAAAAAATTATAAGTGGAAAAGTTCTAAAATTATTCTGAGGTCTAGAGCTCATACTTTCTGTCATCCTTGATAAAACTGAGCCTTTTCAGAGTGCATTTCTTTCTATTTTCTGAACTTTGACCCTGTACGAAAGACTAATTTAATTCTCTGTTCATGCTGATTTTTATTTAAGACCATATTTGTTTCATCCTATTTAATTTAAGGGATTTTAAAATAATATTGTGTATTATATGAGAATAGAAAATCACTCTGCTTTCACAGAAAAGTCTTCAATAGAAAAATAAGTAAAAATTGGGAGAATGATTGCTTATGTGTGTTACTATCTTAAAAAGTAGTGACTGGCCTCCATCATACCTAATCTGGTTCAAAGAGGTTGAACTGAAACTTTGCTGTAGGACAAGAATCAATTCTCAACTCTATTTTTTTTTTTTAACCTAGTAGGTAAAGAACACTTCTTTTAACAAGTAAAATTAGATCGAAAAAGAATAAATTCATTGTTCTGAGGCTTTCTTTTGAAGTTTCAACAGTGGTATAATTAAAGTAGGATTTCTGTAGGCAGCATGCAGGAAAAAGGGGAGCAAATCAGCTAATATGAAAGGCAGTACCTTAAAATAAAAAGCAAAAAGTATTAAAATTAAAGTTATTTAAAAAACACAAACTTTTATTGCATATAGAAAGGTTCACTTATTTGAGCTTTTGAAATTACAATTCAAAGGCCAGGGGAAGACATTAATAAAAGAAAAATGTGAGATGAAGAATAGAAATACTTTTGATATTAAGGCCTTATAAAAAAATACTGGAACTCCTGCACATAACACAATGAAAGTTCTATCTCATAGACATTGAAAATAGATTGAGACAACCATAAGACATAAGATATCCTATAAATTGAAAGTGATCCTTTCTTCCAAAGAAATATCAAATCTCAGTTACATAAACTTTTTTTTTCCTTCCAAATTAAATGTAATACACATTCATTTTGGTAACTTTGGAATCTTCAAAAGGCAAAAAGAATACAAATTTTACCACCCAAAGACAATAATTCATGACAGTCTCATATTCTTCCTCAAGTCCCGTTTAAATGTTGAGTTGTTTGATTTGGACTGTGTTCCATCCTTAATTCAATGTTCTATAGTCTCATTATGAAAACACCCACCCAATCTTCAGATACTTCTGGTAAGCAAGACTCCAAAATTCCACCATAGTCTGTGTAGTAGATGCAGGACCATCTATTTAAAAGGACCTCTATTATGGGGCCCTCGGGGTGTTAATAATTTTCAAACATTTTTTAAAAGTGGAAGTAACAAAAATATATTTATTAGTATCCAGAGATAATCATAGTTAATCTCCCAGCATATTTACTTTTGATCATTTTTCTAAATCATTGCTAAATTATTCTCCAGAAATGTCTACTAGTTCACATTTCCACCAAAAACATCTGGGAGGGGCTGTTTTACTCTTTTATTCTTTGATTGTCTGCTGTTTTTCTCCTTTTGAGTATATCCTCTGCCTTCTACATTCTTTGATAATTTTAAATCTTTTTCCCCTGTTTTGTAAAATCTGTTTATGTACGAAAGATGTTAATTCCATGCCTATAGCAATGCTTTAAGTTTTTTTTATTAAATTTCAATTTGCTTTCAATGTTTTATTACATGGATAAATGTTTAATTTTTATATATTCAGCTTTATCAATGTTTTTCTTTTATGAATTCTTTTTTTGTTTTAAGCCTCCTGTGGGATAGCTGGCCATAGTCTAAAATCTACTAAATATTCACATATTGGCCTCCTAGATCTTCTTGTGGTTTCATTTTTTAAATAATTAATTCCTTTTGTTTATGAATGCATTTATCACCCAAGTATTAATGAATATACTCTTATTGAAGAAGGTTCCAGAAATATCTGTTTCCAAAATATGAGTTTCCCATTGCTTTCATCCCTGCCCTCACCATTTTTTCCCTCCCAAAGTAATAAGGTTAACATGTTAATATATAAAGTCTTTTTTTTAAGTATTTATAGAAAGTTATGACCACACTTATACACAAAAATACACATTTACATAAATGATATTATATTATATGACTTCTTTATTATTTAACAACAGTCATATATATTTCTCTATCACAGAATATAAATCATGTCCATTATTTTAACAGCTGTATAATATTCTATAATATGGATGTACTACAAATTTTCTTATAGTATATCCATATTATGAAATACATACCCTTTATTAGAAAGTATTTACACTGTTTCCATTTGGTTTTTCTAAGGATAATTTTTTGTAATGAATATTTTTTTATTCACATCTTTGTGTATACATATGAGTATGTCTTTAATTCAGGCTTTTGGGTTGGAATTACTGTGACAAATGGAATGAACTTTCATGTATTGCTATTATAAAATGATATACCACTTTAGAAAACTGTCTAGTAGTTTCTTACAAAGTTAAATAGATGCCTCTCCTCTAATCCAACAATAACACTCCTAGGCAGAGATCCAAGAAAAATTAGTGCACATGTCCACAAAATAACTATGCAGAATGTTCATCACAGTGCTATTCATGGTAGCCAAAAACTGAAAAGAACCCAGATGTCCATTAACAGGAGAATCAGTAAACAAGTTATGGTATATTCACACAATTACTACTACCTGGCAATGAAAGAAATGAACTACCAACAAGTGATGATATGGCTAAGTTTCATTGTATTCAGGGAAGGAATAGAGACACAAAAATAAGTACATTTATTTTACTGAGATTATATTGCTTTAATATAAAAAATTACAAGGGCAGTACAAAATAAAGAAAATTATAAAACTGTCTACTTTTATAAATGTAGATGTAAAAATATTTGAATTTCAATGTAAAAATTAAAAACTCAGCAAAATAAACCCAGAAATTAATTAAACCAATACAACACCATGATCAAGGGAAGTTAATTCCAAAAATGTAGATATAGTTTAATATCTGAAAATAAAACTTATATCAATGAATCAATGGTAAAAGTTTTCAATGGTAAAAAAAGTATATGACTTTATTTGCCTGAAGTTTAAGAAAAAGCAAAAATAATAATTTGTGATAGAAGTCAGAGTAATGGTTACCTAGGTGGTGAACTAGAGCCTGAGGAAAACTTCTGGAATGATGGTAGAACTCAATATCATGGTTTAGCAGGTGACTAACAATGTGCATATGAGCAACTCTCAAAGTTCTTGGCCTCAGAATCCATTACAAATTATTGAGGTGTTAACAGAAAAAAAGCCAAACTCTGTAAAGTAATTTTAAAGAGATTTACTCTGAGCCAAATTTGAGGACCATGACCTGGAGCCACGCTCAAGAAGTCTTGAGCAAGTGGACTCGCTGTGGCTGGGTTACAGTTTGGTTTTATACATTTCAGGGAGACAGGGGTTATGGGTAAAGTCATAAATCAATACATGGGAGGCATACATTGGTTTGGCCCGAAAAGGTGGGCCATCTCAAAAGGGGGGGCTTACAGGTTATAGGTGGGTTTAAAGATTCTTTGACTTGTAATTGGTTAAAGACATGAAGCTTTGTCTAAAGTCTTGGACTGTTTTAACATAAGCAGCTGTTTATCATAGATGAGCACTGGACATAGATTTACTGTGTAAATTGAGGACCTGCAGGTTTGCCTTGCATACCCTTAGGTCTGTTAATGTGTTACAAAGGATGTCCCCAAGAAGGGAGGAGGGCATGATGAGGCATGTCTGACCTCCCTCCTCCTGGCAGGCAATTTAGTTTTAGGATACTCCTTTGACCAGGAGGGGGTCCATTCAGTCAGTCAGTGGGTGGGAGGCGGTGAGCCTTAGAATTTTATTTTAGTTCACAGAGGAAACCATAGATCTTTTTTGTTAATGTTAATTACATCCATCAATATTTATTGTAATAAACATTAAAGCTGTTTTAAAAAATAATTTTAAAATAATAAATCAATTGCACATAAACATAAATAATGTCTTTTTATGCAAAGTAACTATATTTTCCAAAATAAAAAATATAGTTAACAAGAAGATTGATTTTATTTCCTCCTTTTCATATTTAAACTTTGGCTATTATCTTAAGATAGATACATTTCTTAGGTTCTGAAAATATCTTTGTTTTCCTTATTCTAAGTGTTGTTAGAAGTAGTTACACTAATTTTATATGATATGCTTACAGCCTTTTGTAGGATGATAATTTTTACCATTGATCCACTGAAATAATGTATTATTTTCAGATATTAAACTACACCTACATTCTTGGAATTAACTTCCCTTGATCATGGTGTTGTACTGGTTTAATAAGATTTTATAATTTCTTTATGTGTACCGCCTTTGTAATTTTTTTATATCAAGGCTATATGATCTCAGTAAAATTAATTATAAACATTTTCATTTTTAAGTTTTCTGGAACAGTTTATGTAGCATGAAAATTCTCTGTCCCTTACAAATTTGAAAAAAAAAATATGTATATAATAGCTTCTGCCTGGTGCCTTTTTTGAAGGTATTTTTTGTTGTTGGTGTTTGCTTTAATAATAATCAGTTATTTTTCATTTCTTACATTTTTGGATTTTTTGTTAGATAGTACAGATTTTTATGTAATCAAATTTTACATCTCTTCCTCTATGTGTTGTTTATTTGCAAATATGTTTTATATTTAGCTGTGGCATATATAAATAAATTTATTTTTTGTCTTTTAAGAGCAAACATGGATTAAATGTTAACTTGTTACTAGTACCATATTCTAACATGAATACCTATTTTTTCTTATCGTGTGCTCTCAAAGGAGATCTACACCTCATCTAACTTCTGATAGAAGCTTTTTCTGAAACCATTACCAGGTTTGGATTAAATAGATTTTTACTATACGCTTTCTCCTCTCTCTCTCCATATATTTTTGATTTAATTACTAAAATGGATGTTCCACTCCATTTTTTTGTTCCTTATTTTTATTATGCTCTAGTCTATAAAACTCAAATAACAGTGTTACAGAGTAATACTTGAATATTTTCAATATTAAAAATAATCAATTGTTTTAAATTTTTGCTTTATGTAGTCTTAATAATTTTTAGTTTATTGCTGAAGTAAACACACAGCATATCAGATATTGAATTTGGCAGGTTTCTAACTAAATTACCCTGTCAAAATGTTGCTGGATATCCTCATATTCATTGACACAGTCCACTGCTACATAAAGTAATATAGTTATAACGCAATAAAATGACAGAATAACAGATGGATAATCTATTAACGGGAACATCAGAGACCAAAATAGTGCCAATGGTGCGGTGGTGTTAAATCCATAGTCAGATTAATGCTGGAGAAAATATAACTTCAGACTTTTGTTTAAGCCACAATGCCAGGGTTAAGACAAATGGATTATTAATATTCAAAAGTGGGACTAAAGTCAGAACATATTCCAGCATCTTAGCAGGAGCTGCAGCTTTGTAGATGTCATTATTGAAAGTGAATTGAGTATAAGGTACTTGCCCACCCATAAGGAAGTAAGGCAGAGGGGGTAATACTGCTAGCAAAGTATAGCAGAGATGTTTAGAGTGAGACTTCGTGTCAGACAGAAGTGTCAGACAGCTTGATGGCAATTCATTCTCATCTTTTGCTAGCTGGGTAACACTGGGCATTACCTAATGCCAGTTTACAGATTTTACTAATATCTACCTCACAGAGCTATGGTGAGGTGCTAGATGATAGATGTAAAACAATTATTAAAATGCTGTTGGTTGGTAAGTGTCAAAGCAGTGGTGGTTTTATTATCCTAGGAAGAAGAAACGCATTTAAATTAGGAAGCTATGAAGCGAGGAGGTTAGAATTCTGACCTATATCCCTGAATTTTGTTTTAAAGATGTTATGTAGCACTGGTTTGATATGTAATTATATAAAATGATTCTTACAGAATTTTTAGTATTTGATGTACACTTTTGAAACTATTCTTATAAGAATCATTGAACATTTTTTCTTAAAATTGATTTAATAGACTTTATTTTTTAGAGCAGTTTTAGATTGATAGCAAAATTGAGCAGAAGCTACAGAGATTTCCCATAAACCCCATCGACACCACTCCAACATGCATAGCCTCTTCCATTATTAACATCTCACACCAGAGTGGTACATTTCTTAAAATAGATAAATCTACACTGATATATCATTATCACTCAAAATCTAGAGTTTACATTAGAGTTCACTCTTAGTGTTGTACATTCAATAAGTTTTGACAAATGTATGACATGTATCCACTATTATAGCATCATAGGGAATAGTTGCACTGCTCTAAAAATCCTCTGTGCTTTGCCTATTCATCCCTTCCTGTCCCCAACTCCTGGAAACTGCTGATCTTTTTACTGTCATCATAATTTTGCCTTTCCCAGAATGTCATATCGTTAGAATCACACATAGGTAGCCTTTTCAGATTGGCTTCTTTCACGTAGTAATATGCATTTAAGTTTCATCCATGTCTTTTCATGACTGGATAGCTCATTTCTTTTTAATACTGAATAATATTCCATTGCCTGGATATACCATAGTTTATCCATTCACTACTAAAGGACATATTTGCATATTCGTTGCTTCCGAGTTTAGGAAATTATTAATAAAGCTACCGTAAACATCCATGTGCAGGTTTTTGTGTGGACACAAGTTTTCAACTCCTTTGGATAAATACCAAGGAGCACAGTTAATGAATAACATAGTAAGAATATGTTTACTTTTACATGAAACTGCCAAACCGTCTTCAAAAGAGGTTCTATCATTTTCATTCCCACCAATAATAAATGAGAGTTTCTGTTGCTCCACTTCCTCACAAGCATTTGGTGTTGTCCATATTTTGGATTTTGGTAATTCTATTAGTTGTGTAGTTATATCTCATTGTTGTTTTAATTTGTAATTCCCTAATGAAAGATGAGTTACACATCTTTTCATATGTTGACTTGCCATCTATATATCTTCTTTGGTGAGGTATCTGTTCAGGTATTTTGCCCATTTTTTAATTAGGCTCTTCTGTTTCTTATAGTTGAGTTGTATGAGTTCTTTGCATATTTTGGATAACAGTCCTTTATCAGATATGCCATTTGCAAATATTTACTTCCAGTCTGTGGCTTGTCTTTCTATTCTCTTGATAGTGCCTTTCACAAAAACAGAAAAATTTTAATTTTAATGAAGTCTAGCTTGTCAATTCTTTTTTCATGGGCAATACTTCTGGTATTGTGTCTAAAAAGTCATTATCAAATCCAAGGTCATCTAGATTTTCTCCTGTGCTAACCTCTAGGAATTTTATAGCTCTGTATTTTACATGTAGGTCTATGATCCATTTTATGAAGAGTAAAAGGTCTGTTTAGATTCTTATTTTATTTTATTTTGCATGTAGATGTCCAGTTGTTCCACAGACATTTATTGGAAAGACTGTTTGTTTGAGATGATGGAATGATAGTGACTGTGTTAAAAATATATTTATAATAATCTAATGACTGTGCTTTTCACTATAAATGAGAAAAATCCAATAAAAGGTGCTTTACAAAAGACTTTTACTGATGAAGCTAAAGTCATTCAGAAGAGGATTCTAGATTCTTACTATGTCAACACAATGCTTAGGGAATAGACTTTTTCCCAGTGTAAAGAATATAACATTTACTATTATGCTATTGGGATAGGAAATGTTGAATAAATATTTTGCTGTTTGACTGAATGAATAAATAAATGAATCGATGACTTTCTAAGGTGTACAGTTTGTGTGGCCTGAAAAAGCTGTGAAAGCTGAGACTGGGGACAATTCTGATTTGGGGACTTTTCATCACTTGTATTTCAAAAAGAATGTAAACCCCAGATGACTGGATGCTGCAAGGTGTGATGTAGGAACTGTTCAAAGACAGATGTTTCACAGTTTTTCCCATAGACATCTCTTTTGGCAGACCTATTCTTAGCAAAATGTGTGGGCTTCAATGAAACAAAATTTGAAACTGTGTAGAGTCCTCACAACATTAAAAACCTTTGCAAATACAGGCTTTAGAATTCCAGAGTGAGAATGTGAAAACTCTCCTTTCCTGGTCTGTGTTTTTCTACAAACCTAACTATCTTACTTGGCATATAAACATTTTCCATAGCCCCAGAGACTCCCATTGACAAATTTATTAAACTTGTCTTATCCAGAATGTTAATGTTTCTGTAAATCTTCACCATCTGTTGTATCATCTAATTGCAAATGTGGAGTGAACATAATTCATGATTTTATCATAATAAATTTAGATAAGTGATTTAAATGCACTTGAATGTTCTTTATTCAAAGCTATATGGATTTTTCAGTGTTTCCTTCTTTCCTAGGAACTGTCATGAAGATATTCTTTCCTAGTACTCTGTGTTGCAAAGGGATTTTCTTGAAAAAGATGCTCTCTTCCCTAGGTTTGCTAGACCACCTCCAAGCGTAACAGACAGTAAATGAGATGCCATTAGGTTAAACCGAAGCTGCCTCCTAAGAAACATGAATAATTGAAATCCTTCACATACATATTTATCTTTCTCTCTACTTGTCAGTCACTCATCAATGGCTACCACTCCAAACATATTTTCCTATGACTCAAATGCATTATTTGACCTCCACCTCAGCCCATTTATTTCAATCTGTAAGAGAATTTTGCACTGCCTATTTTTTAAAAATATAAACTTTCTTATTATCCTTATAAGACAATCATTTTTAATCTATTTGTCAAATTTTTTCTGTGATTCTATTATTAAACCACAAGCTTATATTTTATACATTTCTGAAGCTTGTTCTGTATTTTCTTTTATATCTGTGCTATTTAACAGGTAGGATATTAAAAAAAGAGAGATTGTTTTCATGAAGTGAGCTGTTCATTGAGAAATAAGTGGACAGATGGTCTAAAACACTAAATGAAAATATAGCCATAGCAGTACAGAGCTACTAAGCCCTTTTGAAATCCAACATGAAATTCCTGAGCCAGATTCTGTTGTTCTCTTAGGCTTTAAGCAGAGAGTACTTGAGTGAACTGCAAAGTAGGACATCTGATGTCACAGCGGAATCTACACCATGGACCATCTCATCTGAGTGATATTATTAATATAATCAGTCACCAGGCCTCTCCAGATCTCTGGGTCCTAGTCAAACCCTTTATGTCTGACAGAATTAATGACACTCTATCAGACTACTATTCTATCTTTTTCCCTACAAGGTGAGCAACCAGAAGTGAGGTTCTACTTTTCCTTCCTGTATTCTCAGGAGGGACATAGAAGGATGCACAGCAATTGTTTGTTCAGTTAGTATTGGGAGCACAATGAATATATACAGAATGAATGAAAAAACAGAAAATGTCTCTGATAAGAAAAGAAAGTCTAAGTTTTCCAAGTGAGTTTTCTTTTTCACTGATAAAGGCTAAGATAATGTCAGCTCATTTAGTCAGCGTATATAAAAACTCTTCTGTTGAAAGAGATTGCTGAGCGTATTGGTAGGAAGGGGATACCTGACAAGGTTGGTGGATTTCTTGCCAATATCTTCATTTTAGCTTGGAAGGACATTCCAATGGTGGCCTGTGGGTATGATACCATGCCCTAAAATTGGCACTACACAAAGGTAAGGTAAAGGCCATTTGGAGCTGTTAGTGATTCTAAAGCACATTATTTGGACCCTTAGGCTCACCAGGGAATGAATACACCGGGCTTAGATTTTCTTCCAACTTGAAAAGATTCCATTGAAAACTCTCCTCCAGGTCATTTGATTCATATATGTAGAACCACAACATCTTTCAATAAAATGATATTTATAAAAAAGCTTTAAGTGGAGTAGAGAGGAGAAGCTGAATATGAAACCTTTAAACAAATAGCCCAGCTTTCAAATGGGTATGAGTATAGAGCTAGTTATACCTAGTTAATCATTTTTCCAATTCTTCCCTGAAGTTATTCTATTTCATTTAAATATTTATTCTAATAATATATAATATTCATATTTTCTAGAGAGTAATTAGAAAAAGCAGAATAAAGTGAAGAATCCAATCCAAATGAGCTCCAGAGATTCATCACCCGCATCTCCTCTAAGCCTGAGCCTTTTACTCTGCATAGCTCAACCATGAACCAAGCGTCCAGCTCTGTTTCTTAACTAGCTCTGTTCACAGCTAAAGACTTGTTCATTATTTTTGTGTTCCTACAGAGCCCTGTGCTGTACTCAATTACCCTACATTCACTCTGCTTTAAAAGTTATTGAGTGTGGGCTAAAAAGTGAGGAAGGTTGTTTCTCCTTTAAGTTTTGACCTTGTTTATGATGACTGCAATTAGAGCAATCTTTCTAAAATTTACTCCTTCAGTGGCTCATAAAGAGGTCTATATTCAAAAGCCTGGGCATCCTCTTTAGACTTCTATAGACTGCTAGGGAATTACATAGGTCTTAGGATTTGATCTAGTCCCTTATTTTCAAACTATGTGAGTTTAGAGTGCATTAGATATACCAAGGTATGCATTGCTTCTTGAAGCTTCTGTTTCATAGAGATACATGTGTACATATACGAAATTATATACATGCATATATATGCATATATATGCATAAACACACACACATATATATGAATATAATGTAACATGTGTTTCTTAATGTCGGTGGTAGTTAAAAAAATTGGAAAGACTAGACTATATAACACAAAGATGCGTAAACTGAAGACCCAAAATATCTTTTCTACTAAAATAACAGATACTATAACTGACACTGAATATTTCTCTCAGATTAAGGTGTAAAAAACTTTTTAGATATAGATGCTTCCCTCAGATTCATTATATTCATATGAAATAAATATTAATATACATTATATATTTATATATTATATATACATTTATATATATATTTAAAATTGTCACAAGTATTATAAGGGCCAGATTCAAGGTTTGGTATTAAAGTTTGTTTTACTAGTGAAAGTGCAGTGTTAATTACACCGAATTCACATTCTGACCTAACATGGATGAATTTGTTTGGCTTTATCCAATAACACAGATGAGCCTTGGTCCCAGGCACTCATCTCTTAATCCAGTTGGAAGAATCAGTGATAGTCTTAAAACAATCAGAATATTTCTATCTCTAACACTAAAGGACTCCAATGAGATAACCAGATAGGGGCCTGAAAGCGATAAGATCATATAAAGATAAAAATAAGAAGCAAGAGCAAAAACATTTTCCCAGTGATTGGAACCATCTTCCCCAGACCTTACCATGTCAGGAAATCAGCCATAGGTCTTAATTTACCTTATCAGAGAAAAGAATCAGAAGGGAGAAAGCGAACCTCACTGAAGTTGGGGTTAGGATTAAACCTAGTGATCAAGATGTCACACACTTTCAACTGCTTGCAGGATACAGGATGGTGGATCTGGGGTTGTTCTAAGCAGCTGTCCCCTAAGTTGGCTTCTTTTTAAAAAGCTTATTGAAGGAAAATTGTCCTAAGGGACATTGCACTTCCAGAGAAACCCAGATCTTTACCTCCTGTCCTTAACACATTTAAAATTCCAGCCACAATCATAATGGCTAATAAAATATCTTTGTCCTACAGCCCTTCAGCTGATTCACACTTAAAAAAAATTTACTATGAGGAAATTTGTCTTTGTCCTGTGACCCTTGGGCAGATTGATACTTAAAAAAAAAAATAAGTAGGAAAGGTACCTACTATGATCTTTCTCTAATTAGGAATTGTCCCTATGCTACAATACTTTCATTGTTTGAGAGAATTGATCACTTCCCTATGTTTAGTTTAATTTCTCTGAGCTTTCCATTAGCTTCTACTGCTTTTCAGCCAAAGAATTTCAAAGAGAAATTAACTTTCATATTCAGGGAGCTAAATATTTCTATGATTTTTGGAACTCTAAAATATTTCTTGAGCAACTCCCAAAGTATTTGCAGAGATGGAATATATGTTTTGGGGAGAAAAAGTTTTCTTTTTCTTTTTCTTATTTTAAGCATTTTTTCTTTGTACTTCTTACAGATACTTTTCTGGCATATAAGTGTCAGTTGTTATTATCAAGGGCTGTTAGGAAGAACTTTGAAGATCACTTAAAAACTGCTATTTGCTGGAGGAGAAAGAGGCTAGCAAATTATGAGAGAGTGATTCACAAAAAAGTTTGAGTAGTCTTTCTTTTGAAATTAAAAAAAGAAAAGATTTCAAATATTAAGAAAAGTATAAAAAATAAATAACCATGAACCACCAAGATATAAATTATAATATTTTACCATATTTACTTCAGATCTCTCACTCTCTTTGTGTGTTTTTCCTTTGTTTATTTTTAATAATGCATAAATAAGGCTCTCCCACCCACCAACTCCACATTCTTTTTCACCTACCTTTTCTCCTACCTCTAACATAAGGTTGATATTCTTCCTTCCAAGTATGATTTTTTTCTTACTTTTAATAAATAGTTACACAAACTCCCTGACTTTAGTGTCATTAATATAAATGAGTATAATAATGTTATCTATTTCATAGAGTTATTGATTGTGTATATTAAATAAATTAATATATGTAAAGTACTTATAACATGTTTGGAACATATTATATGCACAAGAAATTTAGTTAGCCAGTAAGTTGTTAGCTACGTCTCCAAACACAATATATATTATTCTTTAAATATGTTTTAAATTACATTAGATTGAATGTCATGAAATATGATATTTGACCTTCTTTGATCCATATATAAAAAAGCAATTTTATGTAATTCAAGCTATTATATAGTGGTTTCATTTGTATACATATTGCATTGCATATAACATTTCAAATATAGAATAATTGTTAAGATTATTAATATATCAGATCTGCATTATAAATCTTCACTGCTTGACAGAATTCCATTTTGTCATCACATCAAAATTTTTGGAGGCTTTCTCAATTTGAGCTTCCTCAGCATTGCTTCTACATTTCCACCATTATTAAGAGTGTAGTGATAGACATGATTGTATGTGTTTTCTTAGGCATGAGTGGATTCATACAAAGTAAAACCTAAAGTGGAATTCTTAGGTTTAGCAGTATGAATGTCTTTCACTTCACTGGGAATGGCCAATTTTTTTGCCAATGTGGTTGAACTGATATACATTCTCATTAGAAGTGTATTCATAGCTTTAAGTCCTCAAAAATAGGGAGGCTTATTTATTTTGCAAATCAAAGCCATTTTAAGGGAATCTTAAAAGTGTCTCTGAAAGAGGTCATGAGGGGAGGACGTGACACTCTAAGAAAGAATCAAATGAAATGCTACAAATGAAAAATACAGTACAGAATTCCTGGACTCCGGGCACAGGTGGTTTATAGCAGGATTTTCAAAGGATAGAATTAATTGACATTGGGCAAGTTTTGGAAGGCAATGATGTGTGTTTTGTGAATGTTCTTCGTTACTTTATGTAGATACAAATTTCTTTCTGGGATTATATTGCTTCTATTTAAAGAACTGTCTCTAATTTTTCTTGGAGAATGGGTACCCCTCAGTATTCATCTGAGAAAGACTTTATTTCTCCATTATTTTATAAAGATAGTTTCATTAGATATAGAATTTTTAGGCTGACAGATTTTTTCTTTTTTCTTTTTCTTGCTTTTGGGGTGGTGGGGCTTGTTACTGATGTTACTGCTTTGTCATTTAGTTTGCATGGGTTCTAAGAAATCTGTTGTAATTCTTGTCTCTGTTCATCTGCAATGGGGCTTTTTTCATCTGGCTTCCTCCCAGAGTTTGTCTTTTATTTAAGCAGTTTGCATATGATGCACCTTTGTGTGGTAATTTTCCCTCTTGATGTTTTCTGACCATCTTGGATTTTATCTGTCACTAATTGTGGGAAAAAAATTAAACTTATTTCTTCAAATTAATCCTATCTCTCTTCTTCAGGAATTACAAATATGTGTATGGCAAAGAGTTTGATATTGTCCCACACTCTGGGCTTCTCTGTGCTGATTTTTTGTAGTTCATGTTTGTGTTCTTTTTTTTTTTCACATTTTTTTCTCTTTGTGTTTAAGTTTGGATAATTTCTATTGACCTATCTTCAAATTACCTAATTCTTTGCTTGGCTGTATCAAGTCTATTGATGAGTCTGTCAAAGATATTCTGTACTATGTATTTTATTTCTAGTGTTTTCATTTTTTTTATAGTTCTAATGTTTCCTGAAGTTATCTGTCTCATCTAGCTTACCCACTTCCTTAATGAAACTTTAACATTTTAATCATAATTTTAAAGTAGAAGTTTCAACATCTGTCATATATGTGTTAGGGACAGAAAAACAAGAGATAATGGAATGGTAGAGACAGAAAAACAAGAAGGAGGAAATAGTTAAAGGAAAATCAAGAAGGAGAAAACAGTTAATGAAAAAACAATAAGAAGGAAATAGTTACAGAAAAATAACCAGGGAAAATAGTTATCACAGTCTTGAAGAATGGGATAATTAGACCATGGAACAGTGACCACCAATCAGAAAATACAAAAACACCATAAATGGTGACTTTCCCCATCACATGTATAGGAGAAAGGAATGTCTGTAACATAACCTTTAAGTTATGTCCATACCTGGAAAAATCCAGACCCCAAAACGCATGACATATAGTCATAAGTAATTATACCTTTACATCAACATATACTACTAGCATATAAAAGGAGGAGTTAATTAGGGTCTTCTCCACTTGCAGAGACAGACCGTTTCCCCTTAGGAAATGTCTTTCACTTTGCACCCTTAAACTTTCTTTACAATAACTTTTTCACTCATACTTGCTGAGTGTATGTCTTCTTTCTCTGTTGCGTAGGCCAAGGCTTGTGATTTTTCCAAGCCCAGAGCCCAAGAACTGGGGAAACACTTTAAAGTCAAGCCATGGACAGAACTGTGACGTATTGGCCTGGTTTTAGTAATTTCTTTATTTTTTGGTTGTCTGTGTTTTCTTGCCTTTTGTTGGAAACCAGGTATATTGTGTAGGACAGTAGAGACTGAAGTAAATATATTTTACACCTAGAAATAGACACATCTCTCTTTGCTCTAGGCCTTTAGTATTGGATTTGAGTTAATCTAATTAGGAGTTGGGTTGGATTTGAGGCCTGTTGTTGTTATGGTTACCTTGTGTTTCCCCAGGTTTAAAAATCTTCTAGGGATACCGTGATTTAGGATAAACCTGGTTTGCCAGGGTTTTTTTTTTTCCCCCTATTTATTTATTTATTTATTTATTTATTTATTTATTTATTTATTTATGTTTCCTAATGGTTGCTTCATGCTCAGGTTTAGGATGCATTGTGCACTGTGCCTCAGAAAAGAATCTATCTCTTGCAGTTAACTTGCTAGTTGATGCTTGTTAGTTTTGTGGTTAGGAGTAGAGGGTATCCTCTGTGATTTTGATTAAGCCTCAGTCCTAGGCATCATATCCTAGGTTTCAAGGGTGTGGCCTTCATATTCCTGACCCTCTGCCAGGGTAAAGGCTTTTTTTTTCCCCCCCTGTTCCCTTCTCCTGGCTGCAATAAATCTTCATCATTGCCCTAATCATGACTGTGTTAAAGTAGAACAGTTTTGTGCCTTTCTGCAGTGGCTACTGTTGCCCTCTCCAAGGTCGGCACCATCAAAAAGACTTCCTTTGGACTTTTCTAATCATTTTATTGAGTTGGGTTTACAGATAAAAGCCTGCAAAAGTGCATAGAATTCCTCCATGCTTGTATCTACTGGAGGTGTCACTCTCCCTTGCTGGTGTACATTCAGACTCCATTAATATACCGATCACTGTTACTGAACTCTTCTTACAGTTGTTCCTGTGTCTTGACCAGTTAACCTATGGGTCATCTTTCTTTGAGGCACCTGTCTTTTCTTCAGTTTTAGGCCAGTTCATTGCTCTACTTACTACCTCAGCTCTCTGATGAGTTTAGGGAAAATCATGAGCTTGTTTGCCCAGCTGTTTTGTTGTTGTTGTATGTTATTCTGTGAAGAATAACATTCTTTACAGATCTCTACATCCTTGAGAGAAAATCATATAAAGCTATTTTTTTAATTTTTTATTTGTATTTATTTTTGTGTGTGTGTTCTCCCTCCCTACTCCTCTAAAGCTAATTTTAAATCACAAAATATGTGCCAATGTTTATACTCCCAAGGAAGAAGCCTGGTTGCTGAATGCTCATGTAAATCATAAAGAGGTGTGGCAATTTCAGAAAAGTTGGAAACTCACTGCCTATACTTGCTAAGGCCATACATATAATCCTATTTAAAGATGCTAATCACATCTGAAAAATCCCCTTTGCCATATAAGGTAAGAGGTTCATAGGTTCTGGGGAGTGGGATGTATGTATCTTTGGAGGGGGAGGGGCATTTTTCTGTCTTAACAGGTCTGTTTTTTCTTTCTTTTGAGACAGAGTCTTGTTCTGTCACCCACGCTGGAGAGTACAGGGGCATCATCATAGCTCATTTCCGCCTGGAACCCCTGTGCTCAAATGATCGTCCCAGCCTTCCAAGTAGTGAAATAGCTTGGACTACAGGTGCATGCCTTCACATCTGGCTATTTTTTTAATTTTTTGTAGAGACAGGGTCTCATTATATTACCTAGACTTGTCTCAAACTCCTGGCCTCAAGCAATCCTACTGTCTTGACCTCTCAAACTGTTGGGATTACAGGTGTGAGCCACCATACCCTGCTCTTCACAGGTTTTATCTCAGTTTGTAAGCATAGGATTTTGTGATTATTGAACAATTGTCTCCTCCTCTAAACTATAAACTACAGAGGCCAGATCCCCTCTTCATGCTATTTACCATTGCATCCTCAGCTCTTACTAGCAGACACTCTTACCAGTGTCTGGCTCCTAGTGTCTTAAACATAAGATTAGTTTATCCTGGAAGCAATGAATACTTTTGTTCCAGTATTTTTATAAATCTCTACAATGCTGCTTAATCACATCAAGATATTTGTAGTTGACTTCACTTATTTTAGCCCTGTGTTTATCTACAGTCTAAATTCAACTGATTACACATAGTAGTACTGATTATTTATTTTGAGGCTTTGTGCTTCTGTCTCTATGCCTTGAGCAACAGAACTAATTGCTTAATTATAACTATTTATGCCAAATTCTGTATTCTGACGTGTCAATGACTGAATCCATTACTTTGGTTGGGTAGCTAAACCAAGTGTTACTATGGTCTATTACATAGTTCAATTGCAGACATTGCAGAAATTGCTAGCTTTCCAATTTCTAACACAAAGTATATTTTCCTGGCACTCAATATCTGATTTAGAGTAGCAATATTAAATCAAATGTTTGTTGATTTGGCTTAAAATGTCATGTTAACCTCAAAATTTTTGGAACATAACCCATATTTCTAATCTTTGTAAAAGGCTCTACTACATATTCTGTCACTCAAGTAAGAAACATGAAAATCTTTTTTCCTTACTCTCATATCTGATCAATCACCCACTTCTCCTAAACATCTCTCAAGCCATTTCGTTTTCTGTATCCCTCTGTTTGGTTTTTATTCTGATGATCTCTTACGAGAATATTGCAACAGTTTATGAACTGGCTTCCCGAATCCTTGAGATGCCTCACTATATAACCTTTCTCTTTATAAAGAAGGTTGATTTTTTCCCCTTTATGAAAGTGTCACTTAAGCATGAGGAGATTTATTACTTTTAATTAAGGACATTTTTTAAAAATAGAAAAACCTTTCAGGTCAAATAGAGGTGAGTTCCAGCTTGCAGTGGCCTCGGCAGACCCTTAGACTCCTGAAAAGTACCTCCCTGTCTTGTAGTTTGGTTTAACACACCAAGCTTTGATGTGCATGTAAGAGAACATGTGTGTCTATACATATGAACTAAGTATTTGAAACAGGATCTTAAGACTACCACATTAACTTGTACCTAGTTTTTCTCTTTGTCTCTCCATTGTACTTCCTGAATGGATTTATAAAGTATCTACCTGACTTTATACAACCTTTTGATAAAATCCTTCAATGGATTTGGGAAATAATCCAAACTCTTTTGTTTGTTTGTTTGTTTGTTTTTGTTTTTTTGGTGGCATCTAGGGTTCTCCAGGATGTGGCTCCTGTTTACCTTTCAAAATTTACGTCCCACTTTTCTCTCCCCTCTATACAACATTCCGAGAAAATGTAAGTATTTAAAGCTCCCCAGTCTCTTCTTTCTGCACATTTTGTATCTTAAAATCAAATCCCTTCAGCTTAAAATTCCATTTCTTTCTTTCTCTCTCTCTCTCTTTTTTTTTTTTTTTTTTTTGCGACAGAGTCTTGCTCTGTCACCTGGGCTAGAGTGCCACGGTGTCAGCCTAGCTCACAGCAACCTCAAACTCCTAGGCTCAAGCTATCCTCCTGCCTCAGCCTCCCGACTAATATTTTCTATTTTTAATGGCAATCAGGTCTCGCTCTTGCTCAGGCTGGTCTCCAACTCCTGACCTCAAGCGATCCTTCTGCCTCTGCCTCCCAGAGTGCTAGGATTACAGGCGTGAGACTGAGACACTGTGCCTGGCCTCCATTTCTTTCTTGTCTCCTAATGAATGCATGTTTCTCCTTGGAGTCTTAGCTCAGTTTTTGCTGCTCCTCCTCCAGACTGACACTTTGTCAACATGCCCAAGCAGTATTGATTATGATTTACTTTATGCTGACATCATATCTCATGACACAGGGCACATCGTTTTGTATTTTTTGTATTGGTTTTCAAAATAGACTCCGAAGCACTTGGTATTGAAACCATGCACATAAATTCTTATGTCCATGTATACAGCACAGTATTTGGCATACAGACAGTGTACAGTAAAACTGTCTTAAAAAATTAATTCTTGGATTAGGTCTAGGCTGAGCGTGGTCCAGTTTAGAGGGATACTTTCAGGCAGGGCATTGAGATACTAGAAATCTGTAAGTAAGGTCACCTTTGATGACTAGGATATTTCCTAATAAGCTTCAAAATAAATATATATGTATTTGAATAATTAGTTCAGTCCATGGTCTTTATTTAGGTAATAAACTAAAAGATAAAAAAAGGCTTACATTTTGTAGGTTGACTAAAGTCAATATATAGAAACGTTTTGTTGAGATGAAGGAGATTTTCTTTTTTTCCAAAGGTGTGGGGAGTTCTGGTAAGTGAATTGCATCGTGAATGAATATAAACAAAAAAACTCCCATATTTCTCCAAAACCAAGATGTTTTAGATGTCAGCTGCCATTGATGATAGACAACACTTGATGCTTAGGATGGCCCCTCCTTTTCAGAGTAGGGAACATCTCCACCCTTGACTCCTGTCTACAGAGTCAAATGATGGACAAAATACTTGAGGCAGCTTATTATATTTTTCCCATGGAGGGATTAAGTATCTTCTCTTTTTATTGGAGATCGATTCATTAGGGCTTTTTGATTTATATATATAAAGTAATATATTTCCTGGGAATCAGAGTTAGTGTTGGGACTCAAATTGGAACAGATAATAGCACGCATGTTTCTGTTTTTATTCATTCATATGTTCACTTCTCATATGAAAATTATTGTTTATTCAAAAGCAAAACAATGTAATTAATAATCAAGTTTCAAAATATTTTCACAAAAACCCCCAAATACTAAAAGAAGTACAGAAACTTAGCAGATTTTTGGCTAATGAAATTAGGTCTTTTCTTGATATTCAGTCCAAACAACAAGAAAAATATATTTACATACATTTCTTTAAATATACATGGCAAATATTTTATACAGGAACTAGGCTTAAAGTTAGAATCAGAAGTCTCAAGTTTGAATCTAGACCTCTCTATCAATTGCATATATGATGCTGGGCATATAATTTATCTACTGCTTCTTTTGTCTGTGAACTGGTTGATAAGGATGAAATTGTTATACAATTAAATGTACAGGCCGGGCACGGTGGCTCACGCCTATAATCCTAGCACTCTGGGAGACCGAGGTGGGTGGATTGCTTGAGCTCAGGAGTTCGAGACCAGCCTGAGCAAGAGCGAGACCCCGTCTCTACTAAAAATAGAAAGAAATTATCTGGCCAACTAAAATATATATATAGAAAAAATTAGCTGGGCATGGTGGCGCATGCCTGTAGTCCCAGCTACTCGGGAGGCTGAGGCAGTAGGATCGCTTAAGCCCAGGAGTTTGAGGTTGCTGTGAGCTAGGCTGACGCCACGGCACTCACTCTAGCCTGGGCAACAAAGCGAGACTCTGTCTCAAAAAAAAAAAAAAAATTAAATGTACATAAAAAACACTTTTAAAAAGCTGATGTCTTGCACAAGTACGTTATTATTGTATCATTAGTAAAATACTCATAAATAGTTAAAAATTCAAAACTATTATAGAGATCAGGGCTGATGTGCAGCACATGTTATTGTTTTGCTAGAGCCCATTTTAAGTATTGAGTATGCAGGCCATACAGAGCATTAAATACTTTTAATATCAATTTTCTTATAGAGAGTTTCCTTCTTGTTATATTTAACAAGTGTTTATTTAGAAGTAATTGAATGTTACTGACCTTCAATATACAGATTTTGAAATTTTTACAAGTTAGATTATTATAAATTAAGTGAGTCACATTCAGAGATTCTGAAAACAAATTGTGCTGGTGGTAATCAGAACTGCACTAGATTTGTAGTAACCTGATAGAAGTAAATGAAATAATATGTGTGGGACCCCTTGTAATCTGCAAAGAGCTATACAAACAGCTATGTGTGTGTGTGTATAAATATGTACACATATATGTATAATGTAAATTTTTGTACAAAAGTGAAGTTTATATTAACCTCTATAAATTAGCTATATCTTTATTTTAGATTGATCTTCAACTTGCAATGGCTCTGAGTTTTCAGCCAGTTATGTTCAAAGAAGCATCTCTAAATAGCTGTTCTAATTGGTTAACCTTGTCAATACAAATTGTAACACGAGCTAAGATTTACTAGAATTTATTTATAATGCTTATAAGATATGTAGGGAATGAGATTGAAATACTGAGGAAGAATGACCTCCATGACTTCAGGAAGGAAAGATTTCAAACCTGTGGTTTTGAAATTCCAGTGCAGACATAGTTTGAGCATGTGAAGAATGTAACTTAACTTTATGAAGGTTTGTTCAATTACTCAAGTGATATATTTCAGCCTCTTAAAAATTATTTTTAAAATATCGTGAATTTCACAAATAGTTACAAACATGCTGGAATGAGCTAGGCTGTGTGTATGTGGTGGTGGGGATTTGCAAACTCTTCTTGGTCCTGAATAACTATAGGTACATTTTTCACCCTCTTATGAATAAAGTTAAAACCTTATTTTGGTCTATAAAAGCTAACTAAGAAATGGGTTTCAGTTTTGGACCATGAACCTAGAAAAGTTTAAGATACTATAGAGTATATTCACAATACTATAGAGTCAATGGAAGGAGGAACTGAAGAAAACTACAAAATTGCTTTTAAAGAAAGAAATTAGAGAAAGATTCTCTTAAATAGGGTTTGATGGCAGAATATAGTTGTTAATATTTACCATGTGTTGGATATTGGAATATTTGTATAAATATGTTATATTTATCACGATAGCCCTGTGAGGTAGTGAATTAACCCCATTTTACAGATGAGAAAATACTTAAAATATAAGTTATATAAAAATCTCATAGACAGTAAGTAGTAGTACCACTTCTTGCTGTCTCTCGTTTCTTTTATCCCATTACTTTCATCCTTCTCTTAGATAATGTGGTTCATTATCATAAATAATATCTTGTAAATACTCTCAACTCATTTGATTCTTCTTTTCATTCTTCAACAACTGGATAAACCCAATGAGTTGATTTATTAAATTCTGCATTTGAAAGGTAAACTGCTGAACAAAATGAGGAAGATTTAAATCACTATAAATAATATGTTCTTAAATCCATGATGTTATCAATTCTGAGACAAATCATTGATTTATGTACTCCTAAGAAATAAATAGAGAAAAGAAAATACATGCCTAATTAAAAACTGACACATTATTTTAATTTTCTATTGCTGTATGACAAATTATCACAAATCTAGAGCCACTAAAACAGTATAAAATAATTATCTCACAGTACCCATGGGTCAGGAGTCTAGATACAAATTAGCTAAGTCCTCTGCTTAGGATCTTACCAGGCTGAAATCAAGGTGTCCCAGTGCGGCCCCTGGTATCTGCCACTGCTGTTTTTAAACTAGATATTGCTTCTACCAATATTTCCTTCAAAACAAAGATACTTCACTGCCTCTTTTGTTCTGTGTCACTAGCTCTTCATTCAGTGCATAAAGCAGATGCATCTGATTGCTGAATCTAATTTGTGTGTCTGTGCCTTTGCTGCACGGGAGGCTGGAAAAGCTAGTGTGTGGACAGTACTCCTTGTTATTTACATACAATAGAGCCCTTTAGCTTGTTCAAGAAAAAATTATTTAATAATATTAAGCAACTTTTATAATCTTTAGGAAGGCCAAATGAACCAGATGTGAATGCTAGGTGGCCAGAAAATAAAATCAATGACTTTCGCATTGTGAGATTTTTCTAGTGAAACACTGTTTACATATCACTATTTAGCACTTCTCCTGCTCAGCATTGGAAACCAGTTGCTCTGTATTAACTGCAGTCCTGGTAAAAGTCTATACAGACACACACACACACAAACACACATCCGTCTGCCAAAAGGTTTAAGAATGCATTTGATCACTACACACCTAGCCTTCATCCTTCACATTCTGTGTAACCAAGATTTATGTAAAACTATAAGACTGGTAGAACCTAGGTTATACACCAGCCCAGTAGTTATAAGAAAGTATGGGGAGATGTTTTTTTTAGTTTCCCAGCTTCTAAAATAGAGAAAGACAATATGTAAGCTCATTAAAATGAGTGTGGAGCGAACCAACCTACGGCATCCACCATAGATGTAGTTGGTATTTTTAGGTTCATAATGAAAGGTGCTTCTCATTAAGACATATGAAATATAGTATTTCCTGAACATAGAAACAAGGTTCAAATGCTAGGCATATCCAAAATGATAAACTCTCACTAGTGTGAAAGAAGTGAGGCACTAATATAGCATGGAAGATTTATAAAAGCACCAAATAAAATCTAGATAAATAATATTTTAAAGTCACATTAAAAAACAAATTAATGCAAAAGATAAAGGATAACTACTAGTACCATGTGAGCTTTATTGAAGCTGAGGCAAAAGCGAGACATCAGTAATACCGATAGTTCACTGTATTCTGAAAAACGGCTGCCAGCAGCACTATGCTTGCATATCACCAGCTTAACCACAGCAGTGAAAAAGAGTTTCTCTTTTCTGGCATATGCATGTAAATCCCAAAGAATATACTGATTGATTCTGCTTGGGTCATTGTCCATTTGTGAACCAAGTGCTTTGACCAGAGGGACGGAGACACTCTGAGCAACCATGTTTGGGCACTAAGACTAATAACCCCATCTATGACATGTGGTGGGGGAAGAGATTCCCCAAAGGAACTAGAAGAAGAGGGACGTAAAAACATGGTGGGCAGACAAAATAGTAACATGACTGTCTAATCTGTTTCCAGGCTACTATTAGCACCTCTGTTCTAACCTCTCCCCTTCCATTCTTGCCTCCTACTCTCTACTCTTTATACAGTATCCAGGTCAATCCTGAAATGCAAACCCAATTATATGTTTCAGCTTGAAACCCCTCACACTGCACCTAGAATATGATACCAAAACTTTGCATGATCTACTAAATCTGCCTGACCTTGCTTCAGTACTACTTCTCCAGTTTTCTTTGACCCCACACTCCACCTTGCTCATTCTGCTCCAGCCTTTATGCCTTTATACTATTCCAGTATACTGACTTCTTTCACATCTCAGGGAATTCATACATGCTTCTCACCTGAGTAACTACTTGTTCTTCACATCTAAGTTTAAAAATCACTCCTCAGCTAAGTCTTTCCTTATACCCTAATTTAAAATTCTGTTATTTCTCTCTCATAGCACCTGTATCATACTTATCACACTTCATAATTCCATAATTGTTTTCTGGGATTATTTTATGTACCCTCCCTCCACCCCCAATCCTGCTAGATTCTGAGCTCAATAAAAGCAGGCATGTAACTATTTTATTCAATTATCTTTCCCCAGTAACCAGCCTCACACAGTGTTTAATACATAGCAAGTGGTTAGTAATGCTTTTTGTTGACTTGAAATTGAGCCTCAGTTGAACACAGAACGGGCTCCTTTCCCGCTTACTTCCAACATTAATTTTCTGTCCTTTTTATTTTTCTTTTGTAGGCTACCAATATTCTTTCAATAAATTATCTTTTTTCTTTAAAGGTAGCCAGAGTTGGCTTTTAACCAAAGAAGCAACCTTAAGTGCTACAATTCCTAGTAGGGAACTGAGAGACTTTTAGAAGCAGGCTGGAAACAATAAAAAGCCATTTTTCCTTCTCATCAGTCTCTTTGGCCCATTCATCTCTGTTCTCAAGTGTTTTCCCAATTCTTTACTGGAATATCTCCAACTGCTGCCTTAGTCAAGGTCCCAAACTAATGCCAAGGAAGAAGAGTTTCACATCCTCAACCTCTAGCACTCAACTCTTCAACCTGCTAACTGAGCTACATGCAGCTTTCTAAATGTCCTGCATGATCTCAACCCTCTAGACATTGGCACATTTTGCTCTTTCTGTTTAGAAATCCCTCATCACATTGCAGGCCCCACTCACTTCCTCTCCTTCCACTGGTTTGCTTTTCACATATTCTTTGCGTCTCAGCTTAGGCATCACTTCTTCCAGGATGACTTTTCTCTTTGTATCAGAGGTTGTGTTAGGTGTTTCCCCATTGTGTTCCCATAGTCCCTTGTATGTACCTGCATCATAGTACTTCCATAGTGTGTAATTCCCTATATACTTTTCTTCTCTCATTGACTCCTGTGGACTTTACTGTACACATTGTGTTCCCAGTGCTTCAGAGTCTAGTACATTATAAAGATACAATAAATATCTATGGACCGCACAAAGTGGGGAAACAAAATTTTCAAAATTTCTCAGTGCCAACTTACCTATTTTAACTGCAATTTTCTCTCTCTCTCTCTCTCTCTCACACACACACACACACACACACACACACACACACACACACACATGTCCTTCACAGCTTAGACTTGTCAATATTGATTTCACTTTTGTTTTTCTTCTCCACGCCTCCTGCTCAGCCATGGTCAGTTGCTGATGGAGGGATAACCCGTATACTTTACCAGCCCAGTAGTTGGATATTCTCATAGATTCTAACCCATGCCTAAAACACACACCCTGCCTGCTATAGTGATGTGGTAAAGACCTATGTAATATGGTTGGTTGTGAGGATGGGGAGGAACACATTTGAGAAATTCAGAAGATTTTTGGTGACTCAATTTCAGATGGATTGAAGAGGAAAATAATTAAATGTAGGACAGTCTATGAAAGGAGGAGATGCAGAGTACATGGTTACAGATATGCCAACCAAACAAAAAAGTATTGTAATAAATGCATATATTTCAACTTTTCACTCAGAGCATCTTTATATTCTTGCAAACTCTTCATTAAGCGATTTCACTGTATTACAGAACTGCTTCCAAATGTGTCAACTTTTGTTCAGTATCTCTCTGAAAGTAATTGAAGATTTGTTAAAATGTCATTGAGTAGCATGCCCTTTATCCTGTATTTTCTTATCCTGTACTTATAATAACTTTCTAATAAAATGTATTTATTAAAATATAGTATTAATTCACTATTGTTTCATTTATTTGTTATTGAAAAATATAAAGGACCTATTGGAAGTCATTTATATTAATGAAACTATTAAATACTAATTTTTAGAAAAATGTCTTTGCTGGTATATTGATGCTTAGCTACCTTATTAGAAATTCTATTTTTTTTATATTTTTCAAAAAATGAGAAATAAGAATATTGAGTTAGAAAAATCCATCTAATGTTTTTTGGCACCAAAATATTACTATTGACAGTGTATATTTTTTAATCAGTGACATGAGAATTACAGTATTTAAAATCCACTTTATGTTGATTTTAGTCATTAAAAACATTTTATTACCATTTTTTAATATTTTATTTCACTAACTTGCCTATGCTATATGAAGATTAGTTCTAAGTAAAACAAAATGGCTATGGGATCCATAGTCTACATTTCAGACAGAGAAGAGCGTTTCTAACTTCCCGCTTGATCAAAAGAGCTTTCAGGAAAGTGCTTTGAGTCCCTTCCTCTTCTGAACTCTTCATTTTATCCTTAGGACCACTTATATATTTTGTGGTATTGAAATCTTCTTAAAATAGTAAAATGTGTCAATGTGTCAGAAGCATACCAATATTGTAGCAATACCTTGAAAAAATATTCTCAGTAAAGTATACAATGAAATTTCTATACTTCCAAAACTACTTTCATTCTGACTGATATCATGCTGGTAAACAGAGGAAGGACATAAAATATCCTACCTAGGACCATTAATCTTACAAATAGACTCTGAGTAAATAGCATGCTATTAGTGTTATTTGCTGACAGATACCAGAGCTTGCCAGCTACTTAAATTGCTTCCAACTAGTTATCATTCCAGGGCATTTCTCTTTGCTCTCCCAGAGCATTTCAAGATATATGGCTTTTTTTGTTTTTTAACCTAAAGTGTAATAAAAAAATAAAAACAATGGGAATGGCCAAATATCTCTTTCAAGTATTATGACTCCTAAAGAGTTGATATAGGTTTCCTGATCACTGCAATTTTTCTCCTTTTACTTTATCCTTGAGCAATGACAGTCAACCTTGAATATAGGAACAACTAATATGTCAAAAACCCTCAGAATGTTTCAATTGTTTTCCATGTCTTTGGCTTAATTCTTAGCCCAATGTTTTTTAACTCAATCAACCATCTCACAAAAGCAACATGTCTACAACAGCTTGTGAGCTTGGGATGGAGCAGCAACAACACAGACTCTCTATAACGTTTCTTCATAATGAGCTCTGTGAGATGCTATAAGGAGGAGGTTCCTCATAAGGTGGTCCGACAGCAGAAACTTCTTTGAGATGTGGCCTGGGAGGAATAGAAATTCCACTGGAATTCACCACAGCACCACTTTTGGCAGAATGATGTTCAATGTGCATGTTTTAGAAAATAGTGGTGCTATTTGAACCACTGAATATGAAACTTGATTATTTTGACTTTCCTTTTTTTAATGAGAACTGACTTGGGTATTTTAGGTATATTTGTCATGTTGCAAGCAGGATGCTGGAGCAGTTTGTGAAGAGATTAGCTGATATAATTGTGTGTGTGTGTGTGTGTGTGTGTGTGTGTGTGTGTGTGTGCGTGAAAGACAGAGAGAGAAACAGGAGAATGAAATAAAAATTTGGTGATAGTTAAATCTTGAGAATATGCACTATTTCAGGCTCTATTCTAAGTGCTTTATATATGTATATATATACACACATATATATTATCTCATGGGATAAACAGCATTATTATACTTATTTAATAGAGAAGAAATGGAAAACTGCAGATACCAAACACCATGCCCAAAATCATTTAATTAATTGCAAAGCCAGCACTGAACCAATGCAAACTGACTTTAATGCTGATGCTTCTCAGTTCTGTGTTAGCATATTAAGCTGTACATTGTGTTTATTTCTAAGAGGCTGTGTTTTACAGTGGAAACATTACAGCCTTGCAGTTCAGTTAAAAGGTATATAATGCAGAAACAATACCAACAGCATTTTAGAAAAGAATCCTCGGGTAAGGATACTACTACTAGAATAACAGAGCATTATCCATCTCCTCCTTTCCTATGTCATTTGCTCATGATCCCAGGTCCTAACAGAGAGCTGCATTTAGCCAGTCCTAGATCAGAAGCCTGCTCCTGATAGATGCCAGGCAGTGAGAAGAAGGATCTTCCATTGAGAGAGGCAAGTACCTGGATTTATCAGCCACAAAGACCATACATACTATCTGGTGAGATAATTTTCCAAAAGGAAATAAGGGTATCATTAGAAAGGGGACATGGGTATCAAGTAGTTAAAAACCAACAAATGTCCACCACACAGGTCATCTCTCCACGGCCTATAAGCTCTGGCATCAGCTTTCAAGTATGTCTAGAATAAAAATTTACATCTACCAAGAAAAGTCACTGTCTTCAATTCAAATCAAAATTCATTTTTCTCTTGAAACATTAACTGACTAAATAATATGTAGTTCACTGAGTAACCAACATGCTGTCAGGTTGAAAGGCAAAGAAGTATGGACATCCATAAATAGTCTACGTCAGCAAGTATTTGTTCTCAGAGGCTGCCCACATTTTTCAACAATGTTCTGCTTTTTTCTATGATCTTTTAGTTCTTCTGGGAGAAGTGCCAATTAGGTGCTAATAAACCATTACCACTTCTGATTAACACCATTTAGCAATTACTGATCTTGTAACAAGGAGATCTAGCCTCTAGGTTGTTCACAGGCAGCAGCAATAGAAACAGCCAGCGAGAGACAGAGAGGGACAGGGTGCCGCAGCACTAAGGCAAAGATCAAGTGAAACACATCCAAAAGGCATGATGCACATCTGAAATCAAAATATCAAATTGTTTAGTTAATGGTATACACAAAAATACTAATTTATATACAACATATGTGCCATGCACATTTAAACATGTCTAGAAATAAATAATTGTCTACACATTTATTTTCAAGCATGTCACCCTCTCAGATTATAAAATTCTATGAAACCTGTATAAATTACTATCATTAGAGAGGAATGTGCATTTTACTGCAAAATAATTTGACATGTCAAAATGGAAAGAGCTTGTGTAAGAAGATGGTGACAATCAGGAGATGCAATTGGCACTATCTCTAATGGCACCCTAAGTCTTTAAAAAGAATGTGGCAGTCCTAAGTCAACCTCAAGCTAAGCAACAGAAATATAAAGGAAACAATCAAAATATATGTCATATTGGGAATATAAATAAATGGTTGAAGGATGACTAGGTAAAAAAAAGAGATGAAGATAAGGATATGTAGCTAGATATATAGAACTGTACAGTGGAAGAAGAAATGATTGCTTGGCAGAATAAATTCAAATATGACAGCCTTATAAAATAAGCCACAAAAACATAAGTGTCTATGATAGAGATGTACGGAATAGCACTGTATTTCACAGCTCTGCTTGAATTTTCATTATATCATTTAAACACTCATGGCCTAAACATTTCGGGCATCTTGCTTTTGCAATGATTCTTTTCTTGAGAACTCCCTCTGAACCCATGAGAGAGAATACTCTCACTTTTCGGTTAATTTTTTTGTTATAGGTTTTCTCTGGGGTGGTTTAATTTCTATTTGGGAACTTGAAGAGGAAGGAGAACACATTTATGGAATGACAATAGTACTTCTTCTTCATGAATGGAGACAAGATTATCTCCCCCTTCCTGAGCCAGCGTCTCACCCAAGTCAGAAGCACAAGATAAGGCAGAGAGTCAAGTTTTAAAGGAGAGTTAGTATAAATACCACTTTTGCAGAAAGCAGTAGATTCAGGTTGGTCATAAGTCAGTTTTAAAGTTCACGAAGTTTTTTTGTTGATAGGTAGGAAAGAATAGGTAGGATTCTATTCTATTTTGCAGGATAGGTAGGTTGATGGATACAGACCAAAACCCAGGCTGTCAATGTTAATTTAGAAAAGGCAATAATACAAGTTTAAGAAGACAAAGAAAGTTAAAAGCCTAGGAAATTCAAAATGTTAGGGACGTGAAAGGTAGAATCCAGTCCACACTTCAAGTATTTGTCAAATTAGCAGCAGAGAAGTCAGTCAATAGGGCTCTGTTATCTGATCCAAGGGCAGAGGTGGTTCTACTTGGGTTTCCATGCTACTCTGTTGTGCAAAGACAAGGAAAAGATTATAAATGTATATTTCCAAAAAAGGGCAGAAAGAAAGACCATTCAGTACTAAGAGATTGTGATTATGCAGTATCAATGTCTAAACCAAGTATATAAACAAAAGTTGAAGATAAAAATGACTATAAGACCAGATTAATATTATACAAACGCACGACACCACCTTGAGAGCACATGTCCCATCTAAAGGGGATAGCTCTGAACCAGCGTCAGCTTATTATTATCAAAAGGAAAGGTAGGTCCAATTTTTAAAATCTTCTGATTTTTCAAGCAAAGCAAAAAATCTGTATTTTTATTATAAAATTGTTCAGATTTATATTGTATTAGTGTCATCAAATACTACTTGTATCTAGGGCAGCAATATCCATAGTCCCAGAAAATATACAGTCCAGACAGACAATACGAAATCAATAGCAGGTACATTGGTTACTTTGAGCAACACAGGACTTTGTCATAGTTATCACTGAATCCCAAAAGACTACAACCAGAAGCTAAGAGGTATTGGCGTCAATGAAATATAATAAAAAAAAACTAAAATGCTTTAAAAAAAGGTTGGTAAAATTGATATCAAAGTCAATTGCCATTAAAAATGTTTATACTGCTATAAAATATAATCCATATCCTGTATCATTAGAAATCTAATGGTATAGCATCAACATGTATATTGAGGATCTGTTAACATTTTGACAGAAACACATAGGAGTGTTTAACCTATCACTATTGTTCCATGACAAGCAAAGCAGATAAAAATGTTAAAAGATTATAAAGGATTTGAATAGTATAATTAATAAAGATGAAATAAAAGGAAGATATTGAATATTGTCTCCCACAAATACAAAAATATACTTTTCTATTAACCTTTATGTATTAACTATAAAATTCATTACGAACAACTCTAAAAAGATACAAAAACAACAAAAAAAACCACACCTTAGTTCTGGAAAAGAAGACATTATCTTATCCACATTCTCTGATCTCATTCTGTGATTCTCTGAATATCATAACGTAAAAATGAATTTAAAATATCACATCAAGCAAACAGATTAACACTGAACTATTAACTGAAAAAAGAAAAAAAATACTCTTCTTCTAAATAATTACTAAACCCAAATAAAAAGATAATTTCAGAATATTTAGAATATATTAAATCATACTTATTAAAATATGGATCCCTTATAACTCTTCTTAGAGGTAAATACATATTTTTAATTTTTTTATTATAACATAAATGAGCATTCAATTCAGACTTTAAAGGCCAAAAGAGCAACTCTAGTGAAACTAAGAGGAAGGTATTAAGAGAACATATTATTCTGTAAAAGAAAATAAGACATAGAATAATTAAAAAACTGATTCTTAATAGGACAATGTTAGCAAATCTAATTAAAAATGGGGGGAGTGAAAATGAATGAGAATGAGGGGAGTAACAATGAAAATAATGGGGGGAGTAATGGACGTGAGATAAGAAAATGATTAAAAATGATAAAGAGTATACATATCAATATTCTATAATTAGCATATATTGTTGGATTTTATCATAAGGAAAAAGAAAGATTATTTTTCAAACGGAAAATATAGCAACTTGCTTTTATAAAATATCAAATCATTACGCATACCAAAAAGAATACTTTCATAGGAATAAGATCAGGGGTAGGAAGTTGGGAGCCACACCTGGGTTGAAGTATGAATGGATGATAAGAAAATGAAGACAGTACATAAGGACTCATTACTTTAGGCGTAGAGTTAGTGCTATTTCTAAAAAGAGACATGTATTTGATTGAGAAGGAGATACATTGATTTAATATGGAAAAGGTCTATGTTTTCTTAGGTTAAAAGAGATAGATAGATAGATAGATAGATAGATAGATAGATAGATAGGGAAATAGTTGAAGCTAAGGAAAGGGTAGAGCTGATAGAACAGTTCTTGAGGAGGCTGGATAGAATAATATGCAAAGTATGGTACTGCTGAGAAATAGTTTTAGCAAGACGGCTGCCTACTTCATGGAACTAGGAAGGAAGGAGAGATCACAATGCCACTTAATTTGTGGGTCAGGAGAGAAAGTGCAGTAAATTACACGTGTTTTGATCAAATTTAAAAAAACACTAATTTCTTAGTGATATATAGGGAAGTGAAGAGAAAGGGATGGTGCATAGTGTGATGACGGGGGTGGTAGTGATGATAGGAGACACAGCTGGAAGAGAGTTGTGGTGATAGAAAATAATGAAGGGTCATATGTCCTGTGATCTGGACTGGACAGGAAAGAACTATGGTATTGGGAGAGTATAAAAACTGTAGGTTTTTGTATTAGGTCTGAGAATTAAAACAAAAAGAAAAATGAAAGGAAGAAAATATCCTCTCTCATGTGAAGTGTCATAACTCTTCAAATTGACATTAAACCAGCACAACCTTCAACTGTGATGTGAACCGATCACTATCTCTTTCTTTGGTGACCTTTCAGCTGGGGTCAAATGGAGTAGGGGGCCAATAAGCAAAACGCGCCTTTCGATTTTTAGCCTCTCAAAAGCCTTTCAAAGTTTAAGGAAAGTGTGTGCTCAGAGTTCATAAACCTTTGCTGGAAGAAAATTTAAATCTACAAAACATATAAATTAGGAGACTATTATAATAATTATCCCCATTACAAAACATAAGTTAGTGCAGTATTTTCTTAGCAAAGTCAATTTTCCCAATAGAATGACTTACTAGTCAGTATCTTTGAAACTTTTTTTCCACAGACACATCTGTGATAGTATGAAATATGTGACAGACATTTGTGATAGATGTTGGGAATATGTGGGACTCTGAATTACTTAAAGTTACAAAACAGTTCTGGAATTATAAAATTAAAAGGATCAGAATCTCTTTTTTCAGCTATTGGAGAAAACTATGTGATTTATTGATTTTCATTAGTTAGCAACTATAAAATAATGTGAACCACAGGAATTTACAAATGGTTTTTTTTTTTTTTTTTCTTTTTGAGACAGAGTGTTGCTCTGTCACCCTGGCTAGAGTGCAGTGGCGTCATCATAGCTCACTGCAACCTCAAACTCCTGGGCTCAAGCGGTCCTCTTGCCTCAGCCTCCAGAGTATTTGGGACTACAGGTGCAGCACAACACCCAGCTAATTTTTCTATTTTTAGTAGAGACAGGGTCTCACTCTTGCTCAGGCTGGTTTCAAACTCCTGAGCTCAAGCAATCCACCCACCTCGACTTCCCAGAGTGCTAGGATTACAGGCATTAGCCACTGTGCCTGGCCAAATATTTAACAACATGAGATAGCAAAAAATCCATATCCTAAAAAGATAACAGACTAGTTTGAATACCAGCCCCATCAATTGTCTAGTAACCTAGGGCAAGTTCATCAACTAAATTAAATCTTAGTTTCCTTGTCTGTAAACTAGAGATGACAATATTTACCTTAAAGTGCTGTGAATTGTTGTGAGAAACAAGATATATAAAACTACTTTTGTGAATTCTAAAGTCTCATACAAATATTAGGGTCATTGTATTTTAAAGCTGCAATCCATAGACCAGGGTGGGGGGCTTTGCAAAAATCACAAATCAACAATTATAAAATCATAAAGTACTTGTTGGCAGATGCAAGGTAATCTAATACAGTCATCTGGAAAAATAATGGAATTTTTTTTTTCCAGTCCTGGCACCCACTAGACAAAAGGGTCACCTTGATACATAGTTAATTGAATATTCTGGCACAGGCTGGCACCTGTGTCAGCTTCTTCCTGTGGGGGCTAGAGTGACAAAGAATTCTATCACAGGCAGAGCTTAGTAATAAAAAACTGAGTCATTTAGATTCTTATTTACATTAACCCTTCAGGCCAAACCAAAATTCTCACTTCCTGTCAGCAGTGTCAGTTATTCGGAGGAAAATATTCTAAGTACAATTGCTATTGTTCACACTATTTTGTTATTTTTAAAGAGTCATTCTGGCAGGGATTCAGCTCCAAGATAGGAGAAATAGCGTCTAAAATAATAACCATAAATAAAACATGAAATCTACAAAATAGAGTGCTTGATGCATATCTGACCTGAATACTGCATCAACCTTGGGCAAAATAGCTGGATCACAAAGCAAGAAAAAGCTTCACAAAAGGTCTAGTTCACATTAAGTAGAGAAAGGTAAATTTGGGACAAATTACTATTGTTCCCATTTGCAGATTTTTCATTTATACAATTTCTAAAATGCAAATTTGTTCACAACCTAATTTTGTATCTCCCGATGGAGTGAATTTTAGAACTTATCTTCAGGATGCATGCTGGTAGCATGTGGGATGTTTGAGTTATACATTTAAAGGAAAAATTTCTATTTTTATTTAGTATATTGTACTCTAGATTTTATGTTATTTTTAAAGTAATACATGTTAAATATAAAAAGTGCAGTTATATATAAAGAGGAACCATGGCAAATAGTACATAGAAGATTATCATCAACATTTTTGTGTGTATCTTTGTGTATCTATTTTTCTATTTCTCCCTGTGTGCATGTAAGATGTTTTTACCTATATCAATATGGCTTGAAAAGATGACTTTTAATGTCTTCTTAATATTTCATTGTATAGATGCACCATATTTTAGTCAATCATTTCCTTCCATGAGGCATTCTTTTCTAGGTTAATGTTTTTTAAAGTGTTGCGAATGATATCCTTTTTTTTGGTTTATTTTTTATTGTTAATTTAGGATATTATGGGTGTACAAACATTTTGGTTACATGAAATGCATTTGCCTCACTCAAGCCAAGACTACAAGCATGTCCTTGTCCCATACAGTGTGCCCTGTTTCCATTAGCTGTGGGATTACCCTCCATTCCCTCTATCCCCACCGCACCACCCCTCCTACCTGACCGGCATCCAGTGAGTATTTCTACCATGTGAGCACCTTAGTGTTGATCAATTAGTACCAGCTTGATGGTAAGTACATGTGGTATGTGTTTTTCCATACTTGTGATACCTCACTTTGAAGGATGGGCTCAATTTTATGTGGGTACAGGGTTTTATTTCCTTAGGATATATTCTTAGCAATGTATACCTTAGTGTTATCAGACTCAGAGTGGAGGTTTTTCCAAGTTCTTGGTGTTCACTGGGAAAAGAATTTTGGGACATACCATTAAGGCAAGAAAGTGACAGCTTTTATTGAAAGCAAAAGTACACTCTCAGGAGAGTGGGCAATCTTGAAAGAGAGCAGCTGCACTGAGAGGAAGTGGTTTTAGATATTTTGTAGTCTTACTAATTGAGGGGGGAATAGTCAAGGCTAAGGTTTGGCCTTTACTACAAATTTGGGCAGTAATTTGTAGAATTGGGTTCCCTCACATTTTCATACTTTAAATGTTTGTTTCAAAACCGACATGGTGATTTCAAGGGTGGAGAAATTTTAAAACCACAATGTAAATGATATTGTAATTAACCAAAGTTCATGTAAGGTGGGAGAGATAGCTGACAAGCTGGTCAAAGCTAGTTCTTGCCTGCAGTTGTCAGCCCCTCTAGTTAGCTTCTGCTTAAGAATTATTTATTTTAACACATGCATCTGATCTTCAAGCCCCTGCATCCACTCTCAGCCCTGTCTTCTAGTCTCCTACTCTAACATTAGGACAAATTCTTTTAAGGCTGTTAATGCAAGAGTCTTGTGTTTTGTATAAAAATTATTACATAATACAGAAGAGGGGTATTTAAAGCAGACGGAGCCATGTGAAAGAGGGAACAATGGAATTTGGCTAAGTAGAGTCAGCAAGATAAATAAGGCAAGAAGGACATTACTAGTATGTGGATATCTGGTCAGGTAAGGAAGAAACAAAGAAAGATTTTAAATGCTTCACTTTCATCTGAGATAACTAGAATCTTGGACATGCTACTATCCTAAAAATCTGCTTTCTAAAGAAGATATATGTATGAATTTCTAATTTATAATGACAGGCAATGGAAAATTTATGTTTATAATTTGATCACCTAAGCAAATAGAAAATTTATGAATTTTTCACAACAAAGTTTAGAGTCCAAAGTTATTTTGAATATATAATGCCATGATGATTGCACGAAAGAGATGGCACACTCAAAGAGGGTATCAAAAAGGATTTCAATGAAGTGACTATTTCCAGAGGTTAGACAGAGATAAGGGAAACAACAAGAGCTGGGAAAGCCTCAAGACACTAGAAAGAGCAGGACCCATTAAAAGCCAGGACAGGAAGATTCAGACAGAAAATATGTTACGTGAGCCCAATTCAGAGCCCTGGTGGCCAGAGTGAAGCTGTAGCCTTAGGATGCAGCTTCTGCCAAAATCACAGCTCAAGAGAGTGGGATAACATTATTGATAATAAAAATAGTAGATTTGTTGAGCTCTTATAATTATCAGTCACTATGATGTGGTTTAATTAATTTAATTTAATTCACATTGTATGCCTGTATAAAAATATCACATGCACCTTATGTATCCACAATAATTAAAAATAAAAAAAAATTAAAAAGAGTGGGGTTTGGAAAACACATGGGAACATACTTTACTCTCTCTCTCTCGTCCTCTCATCTCTTGCTTGTCTCTTCTACTGGTAGAATCCAACCAGAAGCTGGAATCCAGTTAATATTATCTATAGAGCTGAGCTGTCTTGAGCATGGGTCAGGAGGGGAGGAATTATAAAATAATCCCCCTCCTTTTGCAGATGCTACATCTCTTTGAAGTGATGGGGCAATACAGATAATATATAGCAAAGTCCATGTTTAGACTCTCAGGAGACTTGTTTGATGGAATAGCTGCTTACTATGCTTTGAAGGCAAAGCTCAAAACAGCACATCTAAAACAAAACCACAGAAATATAGCCAACTTCCTCTCATTTTCATTAATAATCCACATTTCATGATAATCAGAAGAGATTATCTCAGGTGAGATGGAAGGATCCAAACTCCTAAAGTGACCACCATTTGCAAACCAGAGAAACATTTCCAGATAGATTTGGCCTAAGTTCATCTTTTGGCAACAATGGAATTGCTTGAGTTTTCCTCTGTCAATAGATTAAAAAATATAAAAAAGCATTAAATACCTAACATTACTGTATCAATGTTAATTTACTGGTTTTGACAAATGGGCCAGGTTATACAAGACATTAATATTAAGGGAACTGGTGAAGAGAATATAAAAAACTCTAAAATATCTTTGCACCCCTCTGTAAAGTTAAGACTATTTCAAAGAAAAAACTTAAAAATCATACAAAAACTGGTAATGTGATACCTCCAGATTTATTCCTTTTGCTTAAGATTACTTTGGCTATTTGAGCTGTTTTCTGGTTCCAAACAAAGTGCAGAATTATTGTTTCTAGATCTGTGAAATATAACGTTGGTATTTGATGGGAATTGCATTGAATGTGTAAATCATTTTGGGCAGTAGGACATTTTAGCAATGTTGATTCTACTGATCCACAAGCATGATATATTTTTCCATTTGTTTGTATCATCTGTGATTTCTTTCCTCAGTGTTGTATACTTCTCTTTGTAGAGATCTTTTACCTCCTTGGTTAAGTATATTCCTAAGTATTTTTTCTTTATAGCAATTATGAATGATATTGGGTCCTTGATTTGACTCTCAGCTTGACTGTTATTGGTGTATAGGAATTCTACTGATTTGTGTACATTGATTTTGTAACCTGAGAATTTGCTGAATTTATTTATCAATTCCAGGAGTCTCTTGGTGGAATCTTTGGGGTTTTCTAGATATAAGATCCTATTGTCTGCAAAAAGTGATAGTTTGGCCTCCTCTTTCCCAATTTAGATACACTTAATTTCTCTCTCTTGCCTGATTGCTCTGGCTAGGACTTCCAGCACTATGTTGAATACAGGTGGTTGCAGTGGGCATCCTTGTTTTGTTCCAGTTCTTAGTGGGAATGCTTTCAACTTTTCCCCATTCAGTATGATGTTGTCTGTGGGTTTTTCATATACAGCTTTTATAATTTTGAGATATGTTCCTTCTATGCCTAGTTTCTAGAGGGTTTTTATCATTATAGGGTGCTGAATTGTGTTTAATGCTTTTTCTGCATCTATTGAGATGATCATATGATCTTTGTTTTTGCTTCTGTTTATGTGGTGAATCACATTTATTGATTTATGTACATTGAACCGGTCTTACACCCCTGGAATGAAGCCTACTTGGTAATAATGAATTATTATTATTATTTTTATGTGCTGTTGCATTTGGTTTGCTAGTATTTATTGAGGACGTTTTCATCTATATTCATAAATGATATCACCAGACTTCAAACTAGACTACAACCCTACAATAACCAAAACAGCATGGTATTGGCACAAAAATAGAGACATAGACCAATGGAAAAGAACACAAAACCCAGATATAAAACCATCCACATACAGCCAACTGATCTTCAACACAGCAGACAACAATATACACTGGGGAAAAAAGCCCTATTCAATAAATGGTGCTGGGAAAATTCGATAGCCACATGAAGAAGAATGAAACAGGATCCATATTTGTCACCACTCACAAAAATTAATTCCAGATGGATGAAAGACTTAAATGTAAGGCATGAAACCATAAGAATTCTAGAAGAAAATGTTAGAAAAGCTCTTCTAGATATTGGCTTAGGCAAATAATTTATGAGTAAGACCCCAATGGCAATCACAGCAACAACAAAAATAAATGAATAGGACTTGATTAAATTAAAAAGCTACTACACAGCCTAGGAAATAATTAACAGAGCAAATAGGCAACATACAGAATGGGAGAAAATACTCTTAATCTATACATCTGACAAAGGACTAATAACTAGAATCTACAAAGAACTCAAGCAAATCAACAAGAAAAAAAATCAAACAACCCCATTAAAAAGTAGACAAAAAACATGAACAGAAGCTTTTCAAAGTAAGATAGACAAATGGCCATTAAGCATATGAAAAAATGCTCAATGTCACCAACTATCAGGGAAATGCAAATTAAAACCATAATGAGATTTCCCCTTACCCCAGTCAGAATGGCTTTTATTAAAAATTCCAAAAACAATAGATGCTAGCATAGATGCAGAGAGAAAAGAACACTTATACACTATTGGTGGGACTGCAAATTAGTACAACCTCTATGGAAAACAATATGGAGATTCCTCAAATAACTACAAAGTGACCTACCATTTGATCCAGCAATCCAACTGCTGGTTATTTACCCCCAGAAAAGAAGTCATTTTATTGAAAAGACATCTGCACTCGAATATTTATTGCAGCACAATTCGCAATTGCAAAGATGTAGAATCAACCCAAATGCCCATCAATACATGAGTGAATTAACAAAATGTGCTATATGTATACCATGGAATACTACTCAGCCTTGAGAAAGGATTACTTAATGCCTTTTCAACAATTTGGATGGAACTGGATACCATTATCCTAAGTGAAGTATCTAAAAAATGGAAAAACAAATACCATATATACTCACTATTAAACTGGAACTAACTGATGGGCACACTTGTTAATAGAGGGAAGTAAAATTCAATGGAAATCAAGTGGAGGGTGGAGGAGGTGATAGGTGAAAACCAACCTAACAGGTATAATGAACACTATCTGGGTGATAGGCACACTTTTAACCCTGACTCAAGCATTACAAAAGTGATCCATGTAACCAAAGACATTTGTACCCCTGTAATACTTTAAAATAAAAAAATATTAGAATATGAAAAAATCATGTAAAAACTATATGTCAGCCAAGGGAAAAGTGAAAGTGAAGAACTATGACAAAAATGTAATTTATCCTCCTGTCCATTTATAAAGTAATGCAGCCTGAAAGAGGACTATGAAAAGTTTGGAAAGCAAAAAATATGTGTCAAAATGAAGGCAGTCATATTGCCTGGGTTTAAATCTCTACCATTCAATGATATGTAGACTTTAGGAAAGCCTAATAACTTTGCCTCAGTTTCCTCATATATAAAATGGGATAATATTAGTACTTACCTCTTAAGGGATGTTATGAAGACTAAATAAAATTATATATTTAAAGCATATATAGTTCTTAATAAGAGCTCAACAAATCTACTATTTTGTTGTCAATAATATTTTAATTATTCAACTATAATTAAATAACTATTTTTGCTAGATCTCTACCTCTTAACTTAAGAATGCAATATATCTCTCTGGGTGTAGCTAAAAACACTATTAAAATTTGGCATTATTATCAGAATCTGACAAGTAGGGAATCTGAGCCTGGGTGAGTTTACATTTGTTGCCATGATTATCACTTAAAACATAGTGGGACAAGATCCCAAACTACTTGCTCTGACTTTAAGTTTCAGTGCTCTTGCAAAGGTCATGCTATTGCTTTTATGGTGAATCCTTCTCCTTTTAAAGAAAATATAGAAAACAACTTACTCCACATAAAAATATTACACAATGTTTGCTTGGACCTCCCCATCACTTCCTGAGACTTATTTCGTGAGGTTCACAAATTCTCTGGCTGCCTACTCAAGACTTCATAGAACACTGTTTCACACATCCTCTGTAGAGCTTTAGGCAGAGAAAACAGATTACCTCTGAGGTGAAGAGCTTTCTGTGTATTAGAGGAGGGAAGTCTCCCTCCTGTCAATTATTCAATTAATAAAGTACATGGAGCATAGCACCTAGACAAATTGGCCATGCTATAAGACCTGCACCCCATTTTGCTTAATCCTCAGACTATAGCACCCAGGAGAAACGTATAGAAGGCCTTGCTACTTAGCAATCCTGTCACCCGATGCCAATCACATAGTCAAGGCTAACAGGAAAATTCCTCACAGCTGTTCAGATGGCATGTTGTTCATCAACTGGCAGCAGTCATTGCCACCAAGTGAAGAGCAGAGCCCTAGGGTGTGTTGACAAAATACTGTTTACAGCCCCTCAGTTAGACTGAGGGAAGATTCCCAACCATTTCTTACACTCGTCTGCCAGATGGTCTATTTATTATCCCTCATCTGGGCCCCTCTCCTACCTCTGTTTCCAGGCTTTTATCACTGTCACTTGTAAATCTTTGTTCATCCTCGTAGAGAGCAGTGTATTGATACCTCTTCAATTTATGATGTGTGATATGATATTTGTTGATTGTGAGAAATGGGTGGTTGCCTAGTAACCCAGGTGTCTGTCAGTTTCCAGAGAAAGAGAAACTTAGGAAGCAAGACACTCTTTTGTACACTATTAAAAACAAGGTAGCTACCTTTTTCCAGATGTTTCAATTACTGAAGCTCCTTGGAACTAGACCTATATCTTCTGACAAGAACAAAGCAATGAAATAGAAAACATGAAATAAAAATATAATTAACTTCCCAATGAATATAGTTTCAGTTGGTTAAGGGTATGGTGCTGGGAGACAGGAAAAGAAGACATCTCATGTGTTTTAAGTCCTATGCCTGAATCCATCACTCTAATTGATACAGAGCCCTTTAAACTCAATGACTTCAGTCCCCCAATCCCATGGCCAATGCAGAGCTCAATAAGGAATTTAAAAACCCCAATTTTGTGCTAGTTTAATCTTTACAATAGAAAAGCAGTTATATTACAGTTTCAATGAGAGAATATTTGACTTGTTCCCTGTAACCATGAACCTACCTAGTACAAACTTCTAACAATTGCCATTGTTTTTCACCTCCCACTTTGTGCCTACCTTAGCTTCCTACTCGGTACATTAAGTACATGCCAGAAATACTGGAAGGACTAAAAATAAAAGGAATAAGAAATTCACAGTACATGTGTGAAAGTACATGTGTAGGGAGGTACATAAGTATACACATATATTCATGTAATTTTACATTCATGCATGTATTCATCAGTTTATTTGACATTTATTGACTATATACTATGTATGATAGGTATAAAAATATGAGGATAAACAAGATGAAAAGAGGCCCTATTTCTTGTGGAACTTAAACAGAGAATGTCAAGAAAAGTAAGGAGACAATTATTGTGTACTGTAATAAATGCTGACGGGGAAAATAGAGGCTGCTATAAAAAGACAGATCTCAGACTTTAGACTTGAGTGGTCAGGAGATACTTTGCAAATGAAGAGCATTTGAGTATTTGGTTATTTAACCTGAGACCTAAAGATGAGGAGGGAATAACTAGAGGAAGAGAGGAGTGATGGGTGATATTTCTAGAAAGATAGAGGGACAGAAACACTACAAAACAATTCCTAGGCAGCATTGAGAAATCTGTTAGCAGTCCTAAATTTACTGTGAGATTTTTTTTTCAGAAAAAGGAATAACCTGAATATTAACATACACATTGGGAAGAACTTTACTCTTGTTATAGGCTTTGCCAAGATGCTTTCCTATAGTCTTTATTTGATCTCTTTGTCATTTTCCAAGTATTTTGTTCTACAGGAATTTTTCCTTGATACTGAAAGCTGGGACTTGCCCTTCTTAGTACACACGTGAAATCTGTTTTGTGCTAAATTCATTGGTGTATGTCAATCTCTCCATGAATCTGTGAACTCTTTGAGGACAGGGTTCTACTACTTCAATATTATGGGAAAAATCAACATTGATCTGAATGGCAGCTACTTATGCCCTCACGACTCCCAAATCCTGAAGTTGCCTACTGTGATCACGCAAGACTTTCCCAGCTGGATTATGGGAGCCTGAAACATACTTCTCCTTGTCAGGAGATTCATCCACGCAGTCTGCCAGAGGACCTCTGCCCTCCAATGTAGTTCTTTTTGGGTGTGAGGCCAAGGGTTAGTTAATCTTTCTTACCAGACTAGCTTAGATTAACGATGACCTGCTAGCTTATTTCCTGATTAGTGACTTTTCTACATAGTTATGGAGAGAGAGAGAGACAGAGAGAGAGAGAGACAGAGAGAGAGAGAGAGAGAGAGAGAGAGAGAGAGTGAGAGAGAGGGAGAGAGAGTGTTCATGTCTGGGCTTAAGCCAACCTTTTAAGAATATCAACAAGTAGGGAAAAGGAAAACGGAAAACAATTCTTGATGAAACCTCAACCTATAACTTTTGAAGGAGTGATTTTTTATACTGATGTTTGGCATTGGTGAAAATGAGGTCCAAAGATATAAAATAAGTTACAGACAGTTCAGTTGTTAGGATGGTTACAGATCAAAGCTTGATCTTCCTCCACTCTGACTAGACCACACTGTCTCCCAAATCAATTAGCTTAGCCACCTGCTAGCTAATAAATGGCTTCATCATTACAGCTTGACGTGATGCGCTTGGCAGTTCTTGGCAGGCAACAGCACAGGTAGTCTCCTGATCATAGGAAATATGAAATTGTGATCTGTGAAAAATTTTTGTGCAAGCACATGCGTGTATGTTTATGCACCACTCACCCTATGAGTTTAAGGGCTTCTGTGAGAACTTTGGCATGTTTTGTTATTTTTGCTTCTTCTGCATGTTTTACAAGTAACTTAATAAGAAACATGATATTTTCTTTTCTTACAGGGTTCTCAATGCATAGGGATCACTGCCCAGCTAAAACATGTTTAATTTGTGTTTGCTGAATAATTAACTGATACAATGCCCCCTTTTTACTAAATTTAATCTTCGGAATAGAAGAAGAATAGGAGAGAATCTGGCCAAGCTATCATACGAAATGTTCTCTTCAAGACAATTGGAAGAAACTTCTAGGAAAAAGTTTCAGTAACTTGAGTACAACTAATATTGGCATTAAGAAATTACTCGTTAAAGAAGATGGAACAGTATTATTCATTGCCTCTAAAGGCTAATTGGCATTTTGTAGACTCATGCTTAATGCTTTATTTTATGTGCTACTTACAAGTTACCAAGAAAAAGCAAGTTTCAGTATTTAAAGACTGAAGTGAGGAAGTATCATCTATTAAATACCAGTGGTAACTGTTGAGCAAATCAGCCTTGGACAACTCCTCATGTGTCTCATTCGTCATTATTTTGTGCTTTCAGAGGAATTATAACTCATTAATTAAATGCTGGCCGCATTTACAGTAAATTAAAAATAGATCAAAGTGTCAAAATATTGTATGTATGTTTTGTAAGATTTTAACTAGTAATTCTGTAAGTCTGCACTTATATATTAATATAATTATTTTAAAAACCTTGTTATATATGTGTGTGCTATATACTATATGTGTGGTATATATTATATGTGTGTAAGTGTAGTCAGAGATTATAATTTTTGTATATCCAGAAGCAAGTTAAGTTCTCTACACTTTATTTAAGAAAACACAGAAGGGCTTAAAACATTTGAAAATGACTTTAAACAAAATGGTTAAATTTAAAAATAACAGTCAAAGAGACATAATCATCTGTATGAAAAACTCATGTACTTTACATAATGTGATTTCTACTATACTGTACTGTGATATAATAATATCTGCAGGGCCTATTGAATGATTATTATTTTTGTCCTTATACCAAAATACTTTAGGATATTGTACTTTGATAGCATTCCTTCAACCACCAATTTCTTCGCAGCTGCTAGTTTACTCTACTACATCCATTCTGTTACCTATTTTTCCAATTTGCATAAATGAAGACATGAGTGTGTTTCCATAGAAGTTATATAGAGGAAAGTTCATGGGTCTGATAACAATTCGCTCCTCAGAGACTTTTCCTGTTCACCTCTTTCCAGATTTATAGCTATACTATTAAATGTTTTTGTTGCTTGAGTACAGACTTAAAGTATGAATATGAATATATGTATTTTAAACCACTTTATTGACATATGATTGACATACAAAACATTGTACTTATTTAATGTCTGCAACTTGATGAGTTTGGAGATAAGTACACATTCATGAAATCAACAACACAATCTATGCCATACACCTATCCATCACCTCCATCCACCACCCTCTTTATTATTATTATTTTGTTATTATTGTGATAAGAACACTTAACATAAGATCTACTCCTTTAGCAAATTTTTAAGAATATAATATGGTGATGGTAACTATAGGCATTGTATTGTGTGGTAGATCTCTAGGACTTATTCATCTAGTATTATTAAAACTTTGCATACTTTGGCAAATACCTCTCCATTTTCCCCTTCCCAAGCAACTAGCAATCACCATTCCACTGTCTGCTTCTATGGGTTTGATTATTTTAGATGCCTTATATAAGTGGAATCATAGTATTTGTCTTTTAGTAGCTGGCTTATTTAATGTAGCATAATGTCCTTCAGATTCATCCATGTTATTGTAGATAGCAGAATTTCCTTTCTTATAAGGCTGAATAAAATTTTATGGTATGTATAAATTACATTTTCTTTATACATTCATCCTTCAATGGATATATTAAGATAAATTGCTTTTATGTCTTCTCTATTGTGAATAATTCAGCAAAGAACATGAGAATGCAGATATCTCTTCCAGATACTGATTTCAATTCCTTTGGATATAGTAGACCCCTCTTACCCCTGTTTTTGTTTTCCATGGTTTCAGATACCTGCAGTCAATATTTTTGGAATGCAGATTGTAACAGTCAACCTACAGTCTAAAAACGTTAAATGGAAAAATTCCAAAAGTAAACAATTCATAAGTTTGGAATTCCACATTTCGAGTAGTGTGATGAAATCTTGTGCTATCCTTCCCCATCTCCTCCTGAAGTGAATCATCTCTTTGTCAAGTGTAACCACACTGTATTTGCTATCCACCCCTTAGTCACTTAGTAGCCCTCTCATATATCAGATGACTGGTGCTATCACAGTATTTGTGTTCGAGTAATGCTTATTTTATTTAATATGGCCCCAAAGCACAAGAGTGGCATATTGTTATAATTGTTCTGTTTTATTATTAATTATAATTGTTATAATTGTTCTGTCTTATTATTAGTTATTATGTTTAATCTCTTACTAATTTATGACTTAAACTTTATCATAGGTATGTATTTATAGCAAAAAAAAACCCAGTATGTATCTGATTTGGTACTATCTGAGGTTTTAGGCATTAACTGGGGATCTTGAAAATTATCCCCCAAGGATAAGGGGGGATTACTGTATACCCAGAAGTGGGATTACTGGATTGTATGGCAGGCATATTTTTAATTTTTTGAGGAATCTCCATACTTATTTCCATAGTTGCTGCACAGATTTACATTTTCAACCACAGTGTACACAAGTTCCTATTTTTCCAAATCCTCACCAATGATTATTGTCTTTTGTTATCTTAATTATAGTCATCATAACAGGTGTAAGGTAATATACCATTGTAGTTTGGATTAGCATTTCTCTGATGATTAGTAACATTGAGCACCTTTTCATATACCTATTGGCCACTTGTGTATCTTCTTTTGAGAAACGTACATTCAGTTCCTTTGCCGATTTTTAATTTTAATTTTTATTTTTTGCTATTAAGTTGTGGGATTTAATTATATATTTTGGATATTAACCATTTATCAAATATACGGTTTTCAAATATTTTCTTCCATTTTGTAGATTGTCTTCATTTTGTTGATTGTTTCCTTCTCTGTACAGCAGCTTTTGGTTTGATGCACTCTCACTTGTCTAGTTTTGCTTTTGTTGCCTGTGCTTTTGGTGTCATATCCAAGAGATCATTGCCAAGGCCAATGTCAAGATGCTTCTTCTCTATGCTTCCTTCTCAGAGTTTTATGGTTTCAGGTCTTAGGTTTAAGTCTTTAATCCATTTTGAGTTGATTTTTGTGCATGGTGTAAGATAAGGGACTAATTTCTTTCTTTCCCATGTGGATATCAGTTGAGCACACACAATGGAGTATCCCTTATCTGAAATGCTTGAGACCTGATTTCAGATACTTTCATATTTTGGAATATTCAAATATTCCAAGTTGAATATTGCTGATCTGAATATCTGAAATACAAAATGCTCCAATAATCATTTCCTTCGAGCATTAGGTCAGCACTCAAGAGGTTTCAAATTTTGGAGAATTTTGGATTTCAGATTTTTGGATTAGGGATACCCAACCTGTATGTGTTAACTTATTTCTGGGCTCTCTATTCTGTTCCATTTATCTGTACACATGCTTTTATACCAGTACCACACTGTTTTGATCACTGTAGCTTTGTAATGTATTTTGAAACCAGAAGTGTAGTGAACTTTGTTCTTGCTCAGAATTGCTTTGGCTACTTGGAATCTTTTGTCATTCCATATGAATTTAAGAAGTGCTTTTTCTATTTCTATAAAAAAAATGCCTTTGGGTTTTGATAGACATTGCATTGAATCCTTAGATCACTTTGGATAGTACAAACATTTTAACAGTACTAATGTTTCCAATCCATAGACATGTGCTATTGTTCAATTTGTTTATATCTGCTTTAATTTCTTATATCATTGTTCTATAGTTTTTAGTGTATAAGTCTTTCATGTCCTTGGTTAAGTTTAATCCTAAATATTTTATTCTTTTTTATGCTATTGTAAATGAGATTTTTTAAAATTTCCTTTTCAGACAGATTGTAGTATATAGAAATGCAACTGATTTTTATGTTTATTTTTTATTTTGCAACATTGCTGAATTCATTTATTAGTTCTAAACGGTTTGTGTGTGTGTGTAGTAGTAATAGTAGTATTTATGATTTTCTACATAAAAATAACGTCATCTGCAAATAGAGATAATTTACTTTTTCTTTTCTGACTTGGATTCTTTTTATTTATTTTCTTGCCTAATTGCTCTTGCTAGGACTTCCAGTGCTATGTTGGATAGAAGTGGTGAGAGTGGATATCCTTTCTTCATTCCAGATCCTAGAGGATCTCACAATTGGTTACAATGTTAGCTGTGGGCTTTTAATGTATAAGGTAGGCTCATTTTTGTTGTACTTTACTTTATTGTACTTCACAGGTATTGTATTGTTTATATTTTGAAGGTCTGTGGCAACCCTGCATCAAGCAAGCTCATTCGAGTCATTTTTCTAATAGCCTGTGCTCACTTCATGTCTTTGTGTTACATTGTGGTAATTCTCACCATATTTCAAACTTTTTCAGTATTATTATATCTGCTGTGGTAATCTACAATCAGTGACTTTTTATGTTTTTATTGTAGTTGTTTTGGGATGCCATGAACCATGTTCGTATATTTAAGTAAGATGGGGAACTTAACTGATAAACGTTGTGTATGTTCTGACTGCTCCACTGACTGGCTGTTCCCCATCTCTCTCCCTCTCCTTGGGCCTCCCTATTCCCCAAGACACAATGTTAAAATTAGGCTTAACAACCCTACAATGGCGTCTAAGTATTCAAATGAAAGGAAGAGTCACATGTTTCTCATTTTACATAAAAGCTAATAATGAATAAGCTTAGTGAGGTAGGTATGTTAAAAGCCAAGATAGGCTGAAAGCTAGGCCCCTTGTGCCAAACAAGTAGCTATGTTGTAAATGCAAAGGAAAAGTTCTTGAAGGAAATTAAAAGTGCTACTCTATGTGAACACAAGAATGATAAGAAAGTGAAACAAACTTATTACTGATATGTAGAAAGTTTGAGTGGTCTAGACAGAAGATTAAAGTAACCACAACATTCCTTTAAGCCGAAGTCCAGAGCAAGGCCCTAACTCTCTTTGACTTTATGAAGGCTGAGAGGGCTGAGGGGGCTGCAGAAAAAAAGTTTGAAGCTAGCAGAGGATGGTTCATGAGGTTTAACAAAAGAAGCTGTCTTTAAAACAGGAAAGTACAAGGTGAAGCAGCAAGTGCTGATGGAGAAGCTGCAGCAAGTTATACAAAAGATCTAGTTAAGATGATTAATGAAGGTTGCTACACAAAACAACAGATTTTCAATGTAGATGAAGCAGCCTTCTGTTGAAAGAAGATGCCATCTAGGACTTTCATCGCTAGAGAGAAGTCAATACCTCTCTTCAGAACTTCAAACGACAGGCTGACTCTCTTATTAGGGACGAATGAAGCTGGTGACTTTACATTGAAGCCAATGCTTATATGCCATTCTGAAAATCCTAGGGCCCTTAAGAATTATGCTAAAACTACTCTGCCTGTGCTGTATATATAAAATAGCAAAGCCTAGATAACAGCACATCTGTTTACAGCATAGCTTACTGAATATTTTAAGCCTACTGGTGAGACCTACTGCTCAGAAAAGAATTTTTTTTCAAAATATTACTGCTCATTAACAATGTTCCTTGTCACCCAAGAGCTCTGATGGAGATATGTACAAGGAAATTAATGTTGTTTTCATACTTACTAACACAACGTCCATTATTTAGCCCATGGATTAAAAAGTAATAAGACTTTGAAGTATTATTATTTAATAAATACCTTTTGTAAAGCTATAGCTGTCATAGATAGTGATTGCTCTGATGGATGCTGGCCTCATAAAAAGAGTTCAGAAGTGTTTCCTCTTTTATTTTTCAGAAGAGTTTGAGAAGTATTTGTATTACTTTTTCTTTAAATGTCTGGTTGAATTTGCCTGTGAAGTCATTAATTCTTATGTTTTTTTTATCGCTGAGTCAATCTCCTTATTTCTTACTGATATGTTCAGGCTTTTGAGTTCTTCATGACTTATTCTTGATATAGGGAGTATGTTTTTAAGAATTTATCCAGTCCTTCTACATTGTCCCATTTGTTGGTGTATAATTGTTCATAATAGTCCTTGATAATATAATCTATTTTTATTTGTGTGGCATCAGTTGTAACATCTCATCTTTCATTTCTGATTTTATTCATTTGAGTCTTCTCTCTTTTTTTTCCCTTGGTTGGTCTAAATAAAGGTGTGTTGACTTTGATTATCTTCTCAATGAACTAATGCTAAGATTTATTTGTTTTTCTTTGTTTTTTAAAAAATCTATATTTTGTTTATTTCTGCTCTAATCATTATTATTTCTCTCCTTATTCTAACTTGGGGCTTACTTTCCTTTCCCCTAGTTTCTTGGGGTGCAATATTAGCAATGGTTGGCTCTCCATTTCTTTAGGGTAGCTTACTGAAGCTTCATTTTGTTCCTCTGCTGGTATCATGTTTCCTTGACTTTTCATGATTCTGGTAACTTTGCTTTCATGCCTGTGCATTTGAAGAAATACTCTTGTCTTCCAGTATTTACTGGAAAGGGAATCTCTTCACCAGTCATCCTAGCCAGAAATTGTGGATGATCCAGCTGGCGGGGCCCGTCAGCGTACAGGCTTTGTGCCTTGGTCCATTGGTAGGCTGGCCTGGTGAAAGAGTTTGTGCACCTCAAATATGTATTTAGTCCACATCTTTAAATAAGAAATTGTGGATCACTCTGCCCTAAAAGTATTCCTCCATGGTGAGATCAGACTAGTCCAACATAGGGTTTTTTGACCTGGCACTACTGACATTTTTAGCTGGACAATTCTTTGTTGTGGGTGGCTGTTCTAAGCATTGTAGAATATTTAGCAGCATCTATAGTTTCTATGCACTAGATTCTAGTATGTTCAATTTAAAGTATCTATAGAATTTTTAGGTGGGTGTCCAGTGGGCAGTGGAATGTAGGAAGGACATTTGATCTAAAGACATGGATTTCTGAGTCATCAATTTATGGGTGGTGTTATAAACCATTACCTAGGAAAAAATATGTTATTAATACTTTTGTTGAAGCATACTATGCTATAATTAAAGATACTATCTCCTCCCAAAATAAGTAGAAGCAGTTGAGACAGGACTCAAATGTTTTGGGTGTTTCTTCTCTATCTACCCTGGTTTTACATGGACCTTTAAACTTGTTATGTGACTATATCTGTATTTACATGCCAAAGGGATGTGAGAGATTACATGCAGGAGAGACAAGTAATTCAAGCAGAGGTCATAACCTATCTGGCCTTAAGCCAACCTGCTAACTGACTGCAAAATTATGAACGAATTCAGCTTGGATCATTCAAGTTTGAATCAGTAGAATCACCCAGTTGATTCATAGACTCATGTTAATCATTTTAAAACACTATATTTTGGAGCTATTTGTTACATAAAATTATTGAGTCAATTGATATATCTTGATTTGTCAGATTGTCTCTAAAATTTTGAACAAGACTTTCATCTTTTGCTCTTTCTGCACCCACAATTCCAAGTAGGATTCCCTGGCTTATCTTTTGTCCTGTGTACCAAACTCTAGCACAACTCCACTTAGTGAAGATCCACATAAGTCTTTTCTCAAGCCCTCACAGGGAAAGTGGCTCAGTAATGAACTTTACTATCCATGTTCTTCATATTAGTTATAACAACTATGGTTATAATTAATGTCACAATCTAAAAAGACCTTAATAATATCTAGGAATAATATTTCATAGACATTTTAGATGTCAATTAAACTCATAATTGAGGCTTGTCTGGACTTTCCATAAGAGTTTAAAACTTGGAAACTCTTTAGTTTAACACATAGAAACCATCTGGGTATTCATGTTTTCCAGCCCATTTTGGTATTGTTCTAGACTTGTACTGTAAATCTGATGTTTAAATATGCTGCACTTACTGGTGTCTTCAAAAATTTATCCTATTTGATTAAATTATTGACTAAGTACTTTGGTATTATTTTCCCCTTAAATATGGCTTAGTTTGTATAATTTGACTGATAGGTAGCCCACAAAGTTCCAGAATACAAGCAACCTAGTTATATGAAATTTGTATGGAGGATCTCATGGCTCTAGTTTTAGAAACTTACTGTAAGTTATCTTTTTAGGGATTTACAAGTCTTTTAAATATCCTTTCACCCATTATTTATACCTATTTACACTAGTAAAAGAGTATTTAGTGTCTGGTTAACTATCATTGGAAGAAATGCACTCACTTTTTTATTTTTGGATATATGTTTAATAATAATAATAAAAATTAATATATCCAAGAAGAGGATGAGAAATGTGAAACACTTGTAACCTTGTGACTGAAAGCTGTACATGTACAATTAAAAATCATCAGTGATTATTGTCAGTACACCATAAAGGAACACCTATTTGGTAGAAAATGTAATTGATAATAATTAGAGGAGTTGATCATGTAATCAAAACTAACTAATTATATAGCTATAGATTTCAGCAATGGGTATAATGATATTTCTATTATGTAACCATTTACATAAAGACAGAAGATATGTTTTCTAATTCTATTTCTGCTACTTACCCATTGTGCAAACAGGCTGTACACTTAAGGTCTCTGGGTTCCACAGACCCTCTGTGACTCCTTTAGACTCTAAAATTCTATCCTCTGAATCTTAAATAGTTTATACTGTGTAATTATGAAATAACTAATGCAGCCCTAAAATGCAACTCTAAGATTTTTTAGAAAATAATTATAGCACAATATATCTGATCAGAGTGATAATCACAGACCAGCAAACTGTGGCCAACAGTTGGAATATTCTGTAAATAAAAAGTGCTAGGCAACATGATATGATTATTTTAATTAGTGGGAATATTAGATTTATGAATATAAACTTGGAAATACAGAAGTTTCAAAATGAAGTCAATTTCCGATAAATGGTGTGATCTCATAGTACGTTCAAGTTTATTAAGAAACTGTATTTATTTCATGTCCTATAAAACTGTGGAAGGGAATATTTCAGCATACTTAATTCCACATCAGGAAAACTACACCAGCAATAGACTGCAATTTGTTTGGGCATAGTCTTTCCTATTGGACCTCTTTTTCTGTCTGCCACTTCTATTTTGTAGTTCCCCCCTGCCCTCCATATAACATCTCTACTATGTAGTATCCTGTCTCAACTGCTTCTGCTTATTTTGGGAGGAGATAGTATCTTTAATTGTAGCACAGTATGCTTCAACAAAAGTATTAATATTTTTTCCTAGGTAATGGTTTATAACACCACCCATAAATTGATGACTCAGAAATACATGTCTTTAGACCAAATCTCCTGCCTAGATTCCATTGCCCACTGGCCATCCCACCTAAAAATTTCATAGATACTTCAAATTGAACATACTCAAATCTAAACATGCCCAATGTTCCTTTCCTCTATTATTTTATTCCTGATATATTTTTGGCATCTTACTACTGGACACCAACATCAGAAACTCTGGAAATAACAGATACATTTATACTCACTTCCCCCTCAATCCCCTTGACTGGCCCTTTCCTAAATCTTGCCAATTCAATTTTTTTTTTTATTTCTCAAATCTCGCCCATTTATTTTTACCCCATTTATTGTCTCCTTAAAGAATTTAGGCATCATTGCCTGGATAGCATCACCATGTAGCCTTCTGACTTATTCCTTTTCTAGACTCTCTACTATATCACCAGTAGTGATTTTTCTAAACCATATATTAAATTATGGAATTCCTTTGCTTAAATATTCCTCATTTACTAAAGCAGGGTATATAGCAAATGCATACAGAGGTCAGCCAGGTAAATAATTTAATGATAAGAGCATCAAACAGACTTTGGCCACCTGAAAAGGATGGGTTTCATCTAATGAGGGCAGTAATTACTCAGTTCCAGACATTTCTCAAAGTATAGAATGTGGGCCCAGTGCAACCAGATGGTCTGATAATTTCAAGAGAAGCCAGAAATTTGTGTGAAGTCTCTCAATTTTTAAATGATAGGAATGAATAATTTTAAAAATGTGTTTAGCCTAAAAAAAAAAGTTAAAACTCTTTGGCATGTTAACAAGGACATCTATGATCTGGTATACCTCTTTATATTTCCTCTTTCATTGTCATCTTCACAATTTATTTTTCAGTGAACCAATATCATTTGTCAATACCAGACAGTTTGAGAAAATTCTGTGTTTTCTTGAGTACCCCCACGCTTTCCAGCTGTCTGCTAAACATGTGCATTTTCTTTATACTGAGATGGAACTACTTCTCAGCCCCTTGAATATTTACCACTCCATAATGAGTGCTATATTTGTATCTTTTGTCATGACACTTGCAATCCTGTGATTGCAATTATATGTTTATTTTTTCTATTTCCTCATGACAGTGTGAGCTCCTAGGAGAGAGAATTTGAGTCTCATTCTTTTTTGTATCTAGCATTTAACGAAGTTCCTGACACATTATAGGTATTCAATGAATGTTGAGTAAATGAATTGTCAAAATGAATAATATAAACGTTTTCTTGGCCTCTGTTTAGAAAAGATGGATTTTAGAGAAGAATCCGAAGAAAAAATTAGATGTCAAATATTTTTGTATTAATCAGAGTTCGATCAGGGGATAGAAACCATGTCAAATATTAGAGCAAGTATATAGAACTAGGTACTGGAAAAGATAAAAAAAATTCTAAGGTATCACAGTATAGCATTGTCAGGAAGCAGCCAACAGTCTTAAGGCTGCAGAATCAAAAGAAAGTGGTTTGAATTGTTAAAACTTAGCAGCTTAGAGGAGGAGGGTTTCCACAAAGTGAAACAGAAAAGGGCTTTGCAGATCTGGTGCTGGAGCTTTTGAGTTGGAGGAAGTCCTGTGTAACTGTGACCTAGACCTCCAAGGAGGAGGGTCCCGACTGAAGCTAGATCACCTGAGGGGTCACCATGAGGCTTGGTTCTGTAAGATTTAGAAAATTTTTAATCTGGATTCAAGTTTTTGGTTCCTTTTTGCTTTCTACAGCTTTGGAGTTTCCCTCTAGTGCCTCTTTCAGCAGAACCAAACATGTGACCAGCTGGAAGAGAAAAAATATGTTTTACAGAATACCAGCTACAGCAACAAATACTCAAATAAAAAAGGCAGAGTTTGAAGTTGAGAGAAGATAACTACTATAAAGTCTTAAAGAGATAATAGGAAGACTGAGATGAAGAAAGTATTGCTCAAGAAATCATTGCCTAGACTGATGTCTTGGAGCATTTCCACAATGTTTTCCTTCAGTAGTTTCACAGTTTTAGGTCATAGATTTAAGGCTTTAATCTATTTTGATTTTATTTTTTATTAATGCATGGTGAGAGGGGTCTAGTTTCATTTTTCTGCATATGAATATCCAGTGTTTCCAGCACCATTTATTGATGAGATTATCCTTTCCCCACTGTATATACTTGGCACGTTTGTCAAAAATGAGTTCACTGTAGATGTGTGGATTTATTTCTGGATTCTCTATTCTGATCCAGTGATCCATGTGTCTCTTTTTATGGCAGTATCATTCTGTTTTGGTTACTACAGCTCCGTAGTATAATTTGAAGTCAGGTAATGTGACTCATCCAGTTTTATTCTTTTTGCTCAGGATAGCTTTGGCTATTCTGGGTCTTCCATGGTTCCATATACATTTTAGGATTATTTTTTTTATTTCTGTGAAGATTGTCATTGGTATTTTGATGGGGTTTGCACTGAATCTGTAGATTGCTTTCAGGAGTATGGACCTTTTAACAATATTGATTTGATTCTTCCAATCTGTGACCACGGAATATCTTTCCATTTTTTTGTGTGTGTTCTCTTCAATTTCCTTCATCAATGTTTTATTGTTTTCATTGTAAAGATCTTTCACTTCTCTGGTTAAGTTTATTCCTAGGCATTTTATTTTATTTGTAGCTATTGTAAATGGAATTACTTTCTTTGTTTCTTTTTCAGATTGTTCGCTGTTAGCATATAGAAATATTACTGATTTTTGTATGCTGATTTTATATTCTGCATCGTTACTGAATTTGTTTATCAGTTCTAATAGTTTATTGGTGGAATTTTTAGGTTTCTCTAAATACAAGATCATATTGTCTGCAAATAAGGATAATTTGACTTCTTCCTTTGTGTATTTGGATGCCATTTATTTCTTTCTATTGCCTAATTGTCCTAGGTGGAACTTCCACTACTATGTTGAATAACAGAGGGGAAAGCAGGCATTCTTGTCTTGTTCCAGATCTTAGAGAAAAGACTTGCAGTTTTCTATTTTCAGTATGAGACTAGCTGTGGGTCTATTGTATATGCCTTTTATCATATTGAAGTATGTTTTTTCTATACCCAGGTTTTTAAGGAAACAATCAGCAAAGTGAAGAGATAACCCACAGAATGGGAGAAAATATTTGCAAACTATCCATCTGAGAAGGGATTAATAACTAGCATATATAAGGAGCTCAACTCAATAAGAAAAAATAAAATAATCCAATTAAAGTGGGGAAAAGATCTGAATAGACATTTATCAAAAGAAGACATTCAAATGGCCAATAGGTATATGAAAAAATACTCAACATGATTAGTCATCAGAGAAATGCAAATTCAAACTACAATAAGATGTCATCTCACCCAAGTTAAAATGGCTTTTATCAAAAAGACAGGCAATAAAGAACGCTGGCAAGGATGTGGAGAAATGGGGACTCTCATGTACTGTTGGTGGGAATGTAAATTAGTGCAACCACTATGGAGAATACATGGAGGTTGCTCAAAAAACTCAAAATAGAACTATCACATGGCCCAGTAATCCCACTGCTAGGTATATACCCCAAAGAAATGAAATCAGTATATTGAAAAGATGTCTGCACTCCCACATTTATCACAGGACTATTCACAATAGCTAAGATTTGGGATCAACCTAAGTGTCCATCAACAGATGAATGGATAAAGGAAAGGCAGTACATATACACAATGGAATATTCAGCCATAAAAATGAATGAAATCCAGTCATTTGCAACAATATAGATGGGCCTGGTAAACATTATACTAAGTGAAATAAGCCAAGCACAGAAAGACAAATATTGGATGTTCTCACTCATATATGTTTTCACTCATGTGTGGGAGCTAAATACTGAAAAGAATTGATCTCGTGGAGACAAGAGTAGAATGGTTGTTACCAGAGACTGGGAAGGGTAGCAGGGAGGGGGCATAAAGTAGAGATTGTTAATGGGTGCAAAAATATAGTTGGATAGAATGAACAATATATGATAGCACCACAAAGTCACTATAATCAACAATAAGATAATGTATACTTTAAAATAACTAAAAGAGTGGAATTGGAATGTTACTAACTCAAAGAAATGGTACATGCTTAAGGTAATAGTTACCCTCAAAACCCTGATTTGATTATTATATTAATGTATGGCATGCCTATACAAAAACATCACATAAACAAGTACAACTGTTATGTACCCATAATAATTAAAAATAAACATTTTAAAAAAAGAAAGAAAGTAAGCAATTTACATTGAGTAACAGTTAAACAAAAACACAGCTAAAGTAAAGGTTGGCTTTTCTGCTTTGCTCCTGCGCTTTCTTCTGTCTAGACTTAACCCACATCTCTGTATGTGCACATTGAAACATCATTTCAAGCCCATTTCAAGTACAACTTCCTCTATGAAACTTTTTCCTGCTACAAATTGCATTGAAATTTCTAATTTTTAAAAATTGTTAAAAATTAACTGGTACTACCACTTCCTTTTGGATTTCGGATCTCCAGAAAGAAACAGAATAATATGTAGACTTGTACAGTTGGAACCAGTATGCACAACACACATAAACATACACACATGCACACACACCTATACATACAAAGAATATAGTAAATTTTCATTGCTTACACAAGCACAGATATGTTTGCGTATGCAATTACACTTTGCTTTTTTATAGCAGTCACCGCTGTCCAATATATTTTTTAAGTGACTTATTTATTATTGTTAGGCTTTGCCATCTGTGAATCTTTGCTAAGATGTAACTTCTATGAGGTCAGGGATCTTTTGTTTGTTTATGTGTTGCAAACAACTAGAATAGTGCCATGGCAGCTTTTTCTGATACTGGTCCTCTCCTTCTTCTCAACTTCATGTGTATCATTCTAGAAATTGTTCTATTCATTTACAAATAACACAAACACACAATGTCTATGTAAGCAATGAGAACTTGCTATATTTTCATGTATGTGTGTGTGTGTGTGTGTGTGTGTGTGTGTGTGTATCTAAGCATCTAACAATTCATATTTACTGTACACTTTTTTATAGTCCTTCTTGTGCATGTGCTTGATGTTTCTCTAGAGTGGTGAGGTCAAGCACAATTTAAATTTAATAGATTTTGCCAAATTGCCTTCCAAAGTAGCAGACCAAATTCATGTTTTCACCAGAAAAATTATAAAAAGACATTTATTCATGTCATCATCAACAACTTCTGTAGACTTGTACAGTTGGAACCAGTATGCACAACACACGTAAACATACACACATGCACACACACCCAGGCCCTGGATCACTCACTGGCAGAAGGCAGCAGCATGTAGGAACAGGGTCTGGAATGAGACCAGAACCAAGGTACAGTTTGCTTATGCAGTAGGTAGCAGCAAGGAAAACTAGCACCTACAAAATGGCAGGCATTTGATAATTTTATTTCATTTAATTTCCACAAATTCCTCTATAATAAATATTATCACTCTTATTTTATAGGTGAAGAATCTGAGGATGAGAGATGTTTTCTAAGCATCACTATGTTAGTAGGTGTAGGAGACTGAATTTGAATTCAGATCTCTCTGATTCCCAAGTCCACACTCTCAAGGCTACACTTGGGTTGTTCAGGAGCAAGGGGTATGTTTCCTACCAAAGAATGAGTTCTGAGTGTGTTTTATCCACAGGTGTTGAAATAGAGAGATTGCAGGCAGGCTGCTTCCACAAACTACCAGTATGAAAGAATTATATGAGTGCCCGAATTTTATAATTGAGATTGTAAGTCAGCACCTTGGGAGAAGTGGAACTTTAACTTTGATGTATTTTCTCTGGAGATGTTGAATAAACTCTGTGATGTATTTGTTGAAGACCTAAATACTAGTGTAACACAAAATAAGGACAAGATAATTAACATTTACTCTCTGTTCTCTTCGTATTCTATATGTACCATTAACATAATACTTACCTCATTGTGTGGGTACTACTTGGTTACAGGGTTGTAAACAGGTTAGATCTGACTATGAGTTCTACTAGGACAAGGATTTTGCCTTATTATTTTCCTATCCTTAGCACCTAACTCAATTTCTTACACGTACGAATCTAGTAAAATAAAGCCTGCTAAACTGCTTTGTGAACTTCAGAATAGCTATTAAATTAAGAGTCAGCAAAATCAGACCCACTGCCTGCTCTTGTAAATAGATTTACTGAAACACAATCTATTAGTAGCTTGTTCATACCTTTACATATAGGCTATAGCTACTTTCACATTACAACAGCCCCGTGGACTGATAGCAAAAGAGACCACATAGGCCACAACATTGAAAATAATTACTATGTGGTTCTTTATACAAAAAGTTTGTCAACACCTGTGTTAGATGCCAGTTGTTTAGGGGCAGTGCATGTGGTGATTTTGTTCTTGGATGTGGGAAAAAAGAGAAACTGGGAATAACTGCTTCAATAGTCTACGTAGAAGGTAATGATAACTTATTTCCACCATAACTAACTGGAAGGAAGGCATTTTTATTCCTTTAACACATATTTATTCAGTGTTCTAATCACTATTCCAGGCAGTCAACAAGTTTATTCAATATTTATGGAATACCTACTGTGTTTAAGCACCATTCCTGCTTTTTTAGAGATTGTATTCATTTTAGTAAAGGGAAACTGATATTAAAGGGAGAATTACCAAAATCAGGTGACAGATTGGATATACGGGCTGAAGAACTATGACAGTCAAACCCTTCTTATCTGCTTCTATCATATCATGTAACATGTTAAACTGCATTGAAATGCATTTATTTACATGTCTGCCTCTCTCTATTTGGTGGTTAGATCCCTGAGGACACAGTTCACTTGCATGTTTGTCCTTGTTGCCCCAACTCTTAGACAATACCTGCCAAAATAAATATTTATTAAAATAAAATGTATAACTGGGAAACTCGAGAGAAAATTCATCTTAGTGAGGAAGATTATGAAGTTCATTTGGGATATGTTGTTTGAAGCAGTAATGTAATATATCCAAGTCAAAATGCCCTTTGGGAAAGTGTGGATAGAGAAGAGAACATAAAGACTCTAATCAAGAGGCAGAGCCCATATTTTCTGATTCCCAGATTAACACTCAGTCTTTACCACATGCACTAACCCAATGAGCAGCAGATGGGAAACCACACTGAATTCTCATTAGCATAAAAGGTATAATCTTTAAAGTTGCATTATTTAGAGAACACAGGGAGTTACAAGGTATGGCTACAACATCCCTAATCTTGTTTTTCTCTTTACAACCCAGTCCTCCTGCCTTAATGGTTCTGCCCACATCTTGAGTGGCTTTCTATTGCCTTTGACAACGAAGGGAAACAACTCTCAGTGAGAGCCGCTCTTGAGGAAAAATATTATTCAAAAAGTGAATGCACTTCAACACTAAAATCAACATCATCACAACACACAACTTGTAAAAACTAAGACATTTTTTCCAGTCTAGTCAAGTTTTGCTGAATATCAATAGGGTAATAGCTACAGCAGTTTTTTGCCAATTAACATACATTTCTTCTGTTGAAATTCACACCATTTTTCTTAATTAATCCTGACCTTTCATCTTGCATTTTATAAGCTTCTTAAGAAGTTAGAAATAAATAATTCAGTCCACATATTTTCTGAAAAGAGACAAGCTGTTTTACTCTCTCCTCAGAGAATAAATTAGATAGCTATTCAGATTAAGCTCATGGAAAATTGGATAAACAAATGCAAAAAATCATACATCTTCTGCATGAAGCACATAAATGGAAGATTTCTGCTGCTGAAGTAGGCCAAGAAGATTTCCAGAGATTTTGGAAAGAGATAGCATTCTGGGAGGAACTTTTCTGTTTTGTATGTTGAGGAGGGCATCCAGCTTTTAGGATTTGTAAACTTTAAAGTTCAAAGTCAGTGTTTGAAATTTAAATCATGCCTTTGTGATCTTTCCTATTTCCCTGATATTACCCTCCATAAAGGGACCATAAAAGGTACATGTCAATGAATCCTTTGCATTTTTTCACCATATTACTAAAATGCCAATCTTCTTCCCCATTACCATTGCATGGTTCTTTAACAATCCCATCCAACTTTTTAGAGTGGTGTTTAAAACACAAACTTCTCTTCTTTTAATTCTCGTATTTTTAAATATGTGTAGGTTGCCATTGCCACTGAATGATTTCTTCACACTTCACTTTTTTAGTTTTATTCCATATTACCCCCTTCTACATACTCTATCTTCAAGTGACTATATAAATTCCTGCTAATGAACCCAAATATTACCTTTCATAAGGCTATTCCCTCTGCCAGAAATACCTTCTACCATTTAATAATCTCCCTCCATGCCCCTACCTACCAACATCTGTGTTCCATGAAATACTATCCATTCTTCAAAATCTCAGTCTTTAAGAAGCCTTCTACAATCCCTTCAGTCAGAGTATTTCTTTCTACCTCTGTACGTACATTTCTCATGGCGTTTGACCTATACAACTGTTACAGAAAGCTCAGCTCTTGTCCTTGAGGCCATATCAGAAGAACCAGGACAAGTGGTTGAGGAAAAGGAAAGAGAAGTTAATTACTTTGCCGGCAAAGGAGGAAAATGGCAGACTCTTGTCTTAATATCCAAATTCCTGAACCTAAGCAGAAATACAGAGTTTTTAAAAGGAAGGCCCTCAGTTCTAAGCTATTGTCGTTAATGATTTTAATTGTCCCATCTCTGCCAAAGACAAAGCCTATGATCTCTACCCACCTGGGATGTCCACTCAGACCTCTGCCTGGCCAGTGCCAGGCCTGGGACGGAGCCACAGTTCAGCTGAGCTATCTCCTGTAACACAAAGAACAAAAGACATTCTCCTCTCCCTTCCAACCATCTGCCCCATAGGGATGGCAGGCCACAGTTCCTGAAAAGAGACAGGGAAGTTTTAAAGAGACAGAAAACATCTTTTGCTGTTTTTTTTCCAGGCCATTCCCTCTGTTACACTACCTTTTTTCACAACTTTGTAGACTTATAAATTCTATACAGTATTTACCTAATAACTTGAAAGTTCTTTCAAGGACTTGAATATATTTCCCCAGTAGAAGTTAGCAAACTACCTGTTACAGTAGACAAAGTTTAGTCCAAGTTTATTCAATAATTAAGAGAATCTCTACCTCCATATATTAGGGGAAAGCTTGCTGGAAAAGAAATAAGAATTTTGTGTATCTAAGAGTTAGTTCTTTAATATTTTTTATAAATCATATTCAAGACAACCTCTTGAAATAATATTTTTAATGAAAATAATACTCTGCATTAAAGGGAATAGTGTTATAATTGGTTTGCTTATGTAATTTTTAGTGAAAAAAAATTAAATATTCTTAGCAAAGGTGGTTAAAAATAATTAACTTCATTTTGATAACTAGAATTATTACGTGACTTGCCTGAGACTAAACATGTTGGGCACTGAGTAAGAATTAGAATCTTAACCTTTCAGTTTCTCACTTGCTTTCTAAGAACAATCAGCCAAACAATTTGTAAAATAAATGTATTTTCCTTACTAAATTTGTAGAAAAATGAAAAAAAAATGGAAAACATATACACTAATACATTTACTCATTTACTAATATTTACACTCTGACTTTAACTCTTTACTAACTGTATTTCCTCAGTGAAGTCTATAATCTAAAGATTCCAGCCTCATTCCAAAAGGCTACCCAATTCATTTGGTCAAATTCATTTCTTTGATATTAGGTGGCTATTGATTTTGATTAGCTCAACAGTTAGGCTAGATATTTTTTTCTCCCTTGACTATAAGTACTTTTCTTGTGGTTTTGTTTCATTCAACAATGTTTCTCTGTTTTTGCTAGCAACATAATTTGAGAATATATTTGTGTTTTCCCATATGATATTTAGTAAGACTTTAAAAGTTAGTTCTTTTTTTCAAAGTTTTTTGTACTTATATTGGCTTGTGACTAAAATAATTCTACTAAGATTTTAAAACCAGAGTCCTCCTTCAATTTTTTTCAGATCCTATAATATTATGTTTTAGAAAGATATGTTTTGCTATTTGCTCAAAATTCTTTGATAGAAATATAACTTAAACTTAATATTTCTTTAACTTTTACCTTAAAAGACAATGCATCAGAGCCTGTGATCTGGAAATTGTTCTAAAAATCTAACTCCATTTGATTTCTAGTCTTGTGCTCACATGTGAATTGACCGTTCCATTATCACTGGCTAATCTCTTCAAAAACCGTAAAATCAAAGACTCTTTTCTCTAAAATTCACCTCTACCATTAAGTCATCACAGCCTCCATTAAAGAGAATATTTGGCAATCTCTAGGTCAAAGAAAGTGGCATATGCCAGAGGTATGAATGAAAATGTTCAAACAGGAGAAAGGCATTGAGTCATCTTGACCTTTTTTATTAATAATTCATGCTTTATTATTATTTATATTTTTTGAACTTTATACCAAAAATTATTTTCCAATTTGGAAAATATTCTACTGAGAACAATGCATTTTTAAACATGTGTGATGGCCACCATCATAAAGATTATTTTAGTTTACTGCTTTGTCAGCCTGAGGTGATGGACAGAACATTTTATGGATAACAAATTATTATTTTGCCCTTTGCTTAGGGCTAGCTAGCCTTGCCTGATCTTGATTTCAAAACTGTACTTTCTCCCTGGTATTATGCTAGTTGTCATTTGAAAGGTGTGAGATCTATTTCATCTGGTTCCTCAACATTCTGTGTTAGCTTAATCATCTGGCTTCTGTCTTCATGATGACTTTAGAACATTGGTTCTCAATGGGAAAGTACTGCTCTTTAGTGAGCAAATTGAAACTTGCTAGGTTATTACAATAATTGGGACACTGAAGTATTTATTAGGTAGGTAGGGACCAGGGATGCTAGGAACCCTTCAAAGCAAGAGAGAGCAAGATAAGGAATTTTTCTAATGTTCTGCATGACTTTCAAATGTCTCAGTGGTCATCTATGTAGATTAAAAACTTTTTAATAAGTATCTGAGACCAGAAACTAACTCATTTTAGATATAAACCCAGATGTTTTTGTCTATTTTTATGTATGTTCCATTTCCCAGACACTCAACATTTGTGTAAATGAAGGAAAGTATGCTTTATTATTATTTACATTTTTGAAACTTCATACTAAAAATTATTTTTTAATTTGGAAAATATTTTACTGAGAGCAATACATTTTTCAAATTTAGATTACTGATGCTAAAAACTTGATTTTTTTCACTTGTGGCTGACATATATTTGCTGTCATTTTACAGGTGCAAACTTATGATTAATCTAATCCTCTAAGGTATAGCCATGTCCATGCATTTAGACATAGAAATACATGCTATGTAATTCTAAATTAGTTTTCTGTTCTTTCTCCTTAATATTATGGCTTCAGCTTTTATTAATTTTATTAGAATTTATGTGCATTGATATGCAGTGGTATTTTATGAATTTTATTCCATGATAGTAGAAGTGGTATTATAAAAAATATTTATTAAATAACATTGAGTATCATGAGATTATGAGTTACTCCTTTACACAGAGTGGATTCATTTTGACAGAATTTAGAGCAATGCTAAAGGATTTTGAGAGATATCCCTTCATTTCCATTTGTGGTTTTGTCCAAGACTGAAAAGCAAAAAAAAAAAAAATAGCTTTGAAAATAACCTATCACTTGGGATTGAACTGAACACAATTTATAGTTCATGGAAATATTAGTTTAGGGATCCCAAACTCAAGACCACAAGCTAAATCATTCTCGTTATGTATTTTTTGGCCATCAACATAGTTGCAAGTTGTTTCAATTTGAATGACTTTACATGAGGCACATCTAAAGTCCAGTGATACCAAGCCTGCTGCCCTATACCTGAAGAACAAAATGGCAGCTCACTTGCAACAGGAATGTGTTGTGCCCCTGTGTGTGTCTGTGTGTTTGTATGTTTGTGAGAGACAGAGACTTGTACAAAACTGGCTTCCAGTTAAAAAAAAAAACAAAACTGGATCAGTTGCCAGTGTTTAAAAATTAGGAGACTGTATAAGAATTATTCTGATTTCTGGCTGAACTTGGTAAAAAGAGAAAACAGTAGAGCTGTTAACACCAGATCTTCATTTCCCCATGGCAACAATAATCTGGGGCTGATAAGTGGCTATCTCCTTTAGGTAGGCAGCAACTCTACAGAGGGGGCAACCTTTTTTTATTGCCTCTCTCAACTAGCCTGATTTATATTTGCCAGAACCCTGCGTTTGGGACCTCTGGCTTGATTGCATATAAAACTACCTATAGAAAGAGAAATAAAATATTCAAAGTAATCAGAAATGTGTAAAGAGCTACAAAATATCAGGTCATATTTTATTATAAGGTTATATGCTAATTATGAAAATAAATAACATTATCATATACTGTGATGTAATGGGGAAAATAGCAAGAATAACATCGGATTTATAGCCAGGAGCATGTATAATCTTAGTTTTATACCTTTACCTATGTGCAGTTGTATATAAATCATATTTTCTTTCTTAATCTCAGTTTTCTTGTCTTTGACAGTGAGATTGTAAAACCTAACTGTGGTGTACAATGTGTATGCTCTGCTCATATCCCTTTGGGTCACTTTTTTTCCCACTGTTTTTATGAATCCCTCCTAACCCTTTCCAGGTTCTGTGTGCTTTTGCTTCTGAAGCCAGGAAAGGACTGTCCTTGGGCTACTGAAACCTATTTTGCCTGCAAATGCGAAGAGACAGAGTTACCTGAAAAATTACACTCCCCTTGGAGCTCCTAGCCAATGTCTGAAGGTAGTAGAAATATGAAAGCTCAGATCCCTTATCTCAAGTCAGCAGAATTCTGAAGCATAATTTATACTCCAAAATTTCCCTGCAGATAATACTAAAGCTACTTTCTACCCTTTTATTCTGATATTGCACCCTTGCTTGGATTCCTCTCCTTTCTTGACTGGCACCTCTAGGTTCTCTTCCTTATTATTAATATTTTATCATGCATACAAAACTTCATATAAGGGTCTGATTCTGGAGAACCCCAACTAAAATAGTGACTAACCAATCCTCATTAGTGTGAAACAAAATATGATATATGAAAATGGAATTTTAAAACATTATAATAAAATGATTTTCTTAAAAATTGTTGTAGACTTTTAAAGGCAGAATCACAATGTTTTCTTATGCCAAAACTTAGTTAAAGAATTAACAAAAGAACAGTCAATTCACATATTTTATATAATGAGAAAGTCAAGAATTCATTAAGTCAAAAAGTTGTTTTTGATGACAGCAACATCCCTTCTGTAACCAGTTCTAAATAGAACTCTGTTGATGTTATGACAACGGGGAATAACATCACATTACGATATTCTTTTGCTACTTAAACTTTAATTTTTTTGGAGTAAAACAGACTCTACTTTTTTACAAGATTATCTCTGAGTTGCAAAAACTCTCTCTCCATGTTTTCCTGTATATTGCCATATTTTTCTCCTGTATTTGTCCATTCAATCTTGGCTGCCACAATCAGATGAACAGAAAGTGTGACAATACTTTTTTCTTGCACTGCAGTGGAAATTTTAGCAGCAGCCAGTAATGCACCAGATTGTCAAATAGATACATTCTATAATTTTGATCGTGTATTCTACATATTCAATATTATCTTCTTATGATAACCTTGTTATTGACCTATAGCAATCACTTTGTTTCATTATACTATCCAACCATCCTCAAAATTAGAATCTACTTTCATTGGCAAAATCTGACAACCAAACTTCCATCTCTTCAATAGGTATAAATTTAAACAGGCTAAAAAGAGACACATTAAAGCCTAAAACCAACATTTGCAGCGGTTTTGTTAATTTGATGGTTATCATGGTCAATCAGCATGTGTTCCATGGCTCAAAAACAAACAATTAAAATATAAAGCATTCAGCTGAAAAACTACTTGTTTTGACAATAAATGATTTTTTAAAATCCTTAAATTAATTGCTTGTTTTAGAAACATAATTTTAGTATGAAATATTGGTTTGATAAGTTTCTTTTCCCCTATCTTACATTCAATAGAGAACAGTCTAAAAAAAAAAATACTGTGATCAAGTGTAGCATTTCTTTGCTTTTGCTCCAGAAAGTGGTTGACTTAAACCCAACTCCTTATTTTTCATAATTTTAGTCTCAAATTTTAATGTGCTTATGCATAAAAACCACTTCTGATTATTCATCTTTTTAGAAGACAAGCGCACATATATTCACAATTATTTACAGGAATGATAATATGAACAATGATCTCAGAGTCATTAGCTGACTGCATGAAAAAAGATATAAAATATAAAAATTTGTGGCAGAAACTATAAAATTTAGATTTTCCATCTAAAATTTATAACTTGAAGCAAAACTTTAATAAAAAGTTAGTAACTTCTGTTTTTGTCAGTATTATTTGTCTTAGCTATAGCGATTTTAAATTATGTTTGTATCTTACTGGCTTTAAAGTGGAGACTACATGTAGAAATTATTATAAGATGCATATATAAGAATTTATGCTCTCAGAAAAAGGGAACTATGTAATAAAAAATTGCAAATATTTAAGGATATGGCCGCATCTTCTAATGTAACATCTAGTTCTAAGGTAAGATTCTACATATAAACATACAAAAAATTATAGGGTAATAAGTGTTTTGATATACATGATGCTGTGAGAACCCATATGAGAATAATCAATTCAGACTTGGAAATTCAGAGAAGGCTTTTTAGAGGATGTACCAAAGTCATCCATATGAACATTTTAGGTGAGAGTTTTACAGAGGGACAGAATGTGGGAAAGTCCAAAGGAGGAGTATATGTGTATGCATTTTAGGAAGGGAAAGAAACTCAATAGAACATAAAACATTTTAAGGAGGGAAGGAGCTATGAGATGGTTATGATAGGTGAATTAAAATGAAGAGGAAAGCAGGAGACAGTGAGGCACATCTTGTAAATTAGGGTAAGAGTTTGTTCTTGTCTTAAAAGAAATGAGGAAAATTGAGAGGATTTCAAAGGCTTTAAGCAAGAGAGCTTCAGGCTAAGTGTACATTTTAAAGAGCTCACTCTGTACTATGGTAGTATGAATGGTAGGTTTGAGGTGAGCAAGACGGGAGACAGAGGCTTTTAGAAGGCTTTTAAAGTCAACCATGAAATGATCTCATGTGTACCAAAGGAGTGGCAGTGGCGATAGATGAGAATGAGAAACAGAAGAGACAGACGACACACTTATGTCTTGCTATGAATGGTGAAGGGGAGGGGACATCAAGAAGACAATGAGGTTTCTGACTGGACAATCAGGATTCCACACCATGGTGCCATTTGCTGACAGAGGGTTTCTAAGAGAAGCAGACATGAACAGACCATGTTTGCATTAATGATCATACTTTTTAAAAGAAACTTTTTTTCCTTTTTCCTTTTCAATTATTATGGGTATATAATAGTTGTATATCTTTATAGGGTACATGTGACATTTTGATACAAACATACAATGTGAATTAAGCAAATCAGGGTAATCGGGATATCCATCACCTCAGGCATTTATCATTTCTTTGTGTTAGGAACATTCCAATTCCACTCTTTTAGTTATTTTAAAGTATATTCTATCTTATTTTTCATTATGGTCACTTTGTTGTGCTATCAAATATTGTTTATTCTGTCTAACTATATAACCATATTTTTGCACCCATTAACCATCCACATTTTATCCCCCTCCTTCCTGCTACCCTTCCCAGCCTCTAGTAACCATCATTCTACTCTCTGTTTCCATGAGATCAGTTGTTTTTAATATTTACTACCCACACATGAGTGAGGACATGCAAGATTTGTCTTTCTGTGCTCGGCTTATTTCACTTAACATAATGTTCTTTAGTTCCATCAATGTTGTTGCAAATGGCAGGATTACATTCTTTTTGTGGCTACATAGTATTTCATTGTGTATATGTATCACAGCTTATCTATTCATCTGTTGGTGGACACTTAAGTTGATTCCAAATCTTGGCTATTGTGAATAGTGCTACAATAAACATGGGAGTGCAGGTATCTTTTCAATATATTGATTTCCCCTCCTTTGGATGTATACCCAGCAGTGGGACTCCTGGGTCATATGGTAGTTCTATTTTTAGTTTTTTGAGCAACCTCCATGCCGTTCTCCATAGTGGTTGCACTAGTTTACATTTCTACCAACAGTGTATGAGAGTTCCCCTTTCTCCATCCACATTCTTGCTAGCATTCATTATTGCCTGTCTTTCTGATAAAAGCCATTTTAACTAGGGTGTAATGACATCTCATTGTAGTTTGGATTTGCATTTCTCTGATGACTGATGATGTTGAGCATTTTTTCATATTCCTATTGGCCATTTGCATGTCTTCTTTTGAGAAATGTTTATTCAGATCCTTTGCCCATTTTGCAATTGGATTATTTGATTTTTTTCCTATTGAGGTGTTAGAGCTCCTTATATATTTTAGTTATTAGTTCCTTGTCAGATAGGTAGTTTGCAAATATTTTTTCCCATTCTGTGGGTTGTGCCTTCCCCTTTGTTGATTGTTCCCTTTGCTTTTTAGCTTGATGTGATCCCATTTGTCCAATTTTGCTTTGGTTGTCTGTGCTTTGGGGGTATTACTCAGAAGTCCTTAGTGAGAACAATGCCCTGAAGTATTTCCCCAATGTTTTGTTTTAGCAGTTTCATAATTTCAGATTTCAGATTTAAGTCTTTAATCCATTTTGATTTATTTTTTTTTGTATATGGCAAGAGATAAGGGTCTAGTTTCATTCTTCTGCATAAGAATATCCAGTTTTCCCAGCACCATTTATTGTCAACACTGTCCTTTTTCCACTGTATGTTCTTGGTAACTTTGTCCAAGATAAGTTCACTGCAGATGTATAAATTTAGTTCTGGGTACTCTATTGTGTTCTCTTGGTCTATGTGTCTCTTATTATGCCAGTGCCATGTTGTTTTGGTTACTACAGCTCTGTAGTAAAATTTGAAGTTTGGTAATTTTTTTTTTTTTTTTTTTGAGACAGAGTCTCACTCTGTTTCCTGGGCTAGAGTGCCATGGCATCAGCCTAGCTCATAGCAACCTCAAACTCCTGGGATCAAGCAATCCTCCTGCCTCAGCCTTCTGAGTAGCTGGGACTACAGGTGGGCATCACCGTGCCTGGCTAATTTTTTCTATTTTTTAGTAGAGACAGGGTCTTGTTCTTGCTCAAGCTGGTCTCAAACTCCTGACCTCAAGTGATCCTCCTGCCTTGGCCTCCCAGAGTGCTAGGGCTACAGGCCAGAGCAACTGCACCTGGCCTCAAGTTAGGTAATGTGATTCTTCCAGTTTTGTGCTTTTTGCTCAGGATAGCTTTGGCTATTCTGGCTCCTTTCTACTTACATATAAATTTTAGGACTATTTTTTTCAATTTCTTTGAAGAATGTCATTGGTATTTTGATGAGGATTGCACTGAATCTGAAATTGCTTCGAATAGTATGAACATTTTAACAATATTGATTCTCCCAATCAATGAGCATGAAATATCTTTCCATTTTTTTCATGTCCTCTTCAGTTTCTTTCATCAGTGTTTTATTGTTTTCATTACAGAAATTTTTCACTTCATTGTTTAATTTTATTCCTAGGTACCTTATTTTATTTGTAGTTATTATAAATAGGATTACTTTCTTGGTTTCTCTTTCAGATTATTTACTGTTGGCATATAGAAGTACTACTGACTTTTGTATGTTCATTTTTTATTCTGCAACTTTACTGAATTTGTCGTTCTAATAGTTGTGTGTGTGTGTGTGTCTATGTAATCCCTCTAGATATAAGAAGATATAAGATCCTATCATCTGCAAACAAGGGTAATTTGACTTCTTCCTTTCTGATTTGGATGCCCTTTATTTCTTTCTCTTGTCTTATTGCTCTAGCTAGAACTTAAAGTACTATGTTGAATAACAGTGGTGAAAGTGGTCATCCTTTCCTTATTCCAGATCTTAGAGGAAAGACTTTCAATTTTTCCCCATTTGTATGATACTGGCTGTGGGTCTGTCATATATGGCTTTTATCATGTTGAGGTAAGTTCCTTTTATATCCATCTTTTTGAAAGTTTTTATCATGAATGGTATTGAATTTTATTCAATGCTTTTTAAGCATTAATTGACATGATCATATGGTTTTTGTCCTTCATTCTGTTATTATGATGTATCACATTGATTGATTTGGATATGTTGAAACATTTCTTGCATCTTTGGGATGAATACCATTTGATCATGATGAATAATCTTTTGAATGTGTTGTGAAATTTGGTTTGCTAGTATTTTGTTGAGGATTTTTGCAACTATGTTCATTGGAGATACTAGCTTATAGTTTTCTTTTTGTTTTCTGTCTCTGTCTTTTTGGTATTAGGGTGATACAGGCCTCATAGAATGAGTTTGGTAGTATTTTCTTCTCCTTGATTTTTTGAAATAGTTTAAGTAGAATAGGTATTAATTTGTCTTGGAATGCTTGATAGAATTCAGCAGTGAAACCCTCACTGCTCTCTCAGAATAATGACTTCCAAAAATGTCCACAACCTGATTCCTCAAACCTGTGGAAATGTTAGTTTACATGGTAAAAGGGACTTTGCAGATGTGATTAAGGTTCAGGACCTTGAAATGGAAAGATTATACTGGTATTATCTAGGTAGACCCAATATAATCACAGAAAGCCTTAAAAGCAGGGGACATTTTCCTATGGTAGTCAGAGAGAGAGATAATGATAGAAAAAAGGTTAGAAGATACAACATGACTGGCTTTGAAGATAGAGGAAGGGGCCTTCAGCCAAGGAATGCAGATGACTTTTACAAGCTGAAAAAGATAATGGGATGAATTCTCTTTTAAAGTTTTCAGAAAGAAACACAACTCTGCCAAAACTTTGATTTTAGCCCAGCGAGAGTGAACTTCTGACCTATAGAACTATAAAATAATAAATTTGTGGGGTTTTTAGCCACTAAGTTTACTGCAGTTATGACAGAAATAGAAAATTTATATATAACATATACTTTTATTAATATAATTAAATTTTACATAAGCAAAAGTTAATGATGAATTTTAAAAAGAGGACACAAGGAGATATTTGGAGATAGCAGGATAAGAGGCCAGAAACCATAGACACTCTGTGTTTTAGATAAACTTGTACTTTCTAACTTCTGACTTCAAGTGCTCTCTACCCACAGGAGCATGTCCATGGGGACTTGACCTTTCACCGTCCCTTTCTTCTGTTTCACAGGTGTTTCCATAACCTTCTCCCTCAGCAAAGGAGAGGAGATGCCATGAGATTTTGAGGTATATCCTTCATATCGATCCCACAGCAGGAAATATTAATAGTAGCCTCAGCATACACTTTCATATATATGTATGTGAGTCGAAAGCAAGAATCAGCCTTCCTACTTGAGTAAAGGTCTGGTGAGAGGGAAGTGGCAGTGAAGGGGCTTAGGATGATGGGGGAAGGTGGGCTATAAGTAAATTCTGATGGCTGTGTGTTTGCCTCTTGTCCATCCTGTCATGACCCTTCCTGGGTTGCACGACTTCGCTTGACATGCAGCCCACCTTCCACCTCTCTCACACAAATACACTTCAAAGACTTCTAGGATATTTTGTGAAGAAGTCTCTGAGGAGCCAATGAATATTCAACTGAGTGATGTCATGTAATAGAAGCTTGGAAATATTTGTTAATCAAATGAATGCATAGGCTGCATAAATTTTAATTTAAAGGAGAGAGCTTTAAGAGAGCCATGAGACTAAACACTTGTTTTATTGTTATTCTCCAAAATTGTACTTCTTAAGTATTACATTTATAAGGGCTGATTTTTTTTCTTAAAATATTATCAGTTTGGTGATTTTTATGATTTTAGAAACTAATTTAAAAGTACAATATTTTTGTGGTAGAAGAAAATGCTGCTTTCAGGGGCCAAGCCTCTAGGTAACAATGGGCAGCATCCAATTTTACCTTCTCCATTAGCAGTCTCCAGTGCTTCTGGCAAACAGAGCATCTTGCAATCTAGATTAAACCACTACTCAGAAGCTCTTTGAAGTCACATTAGGGTTTTAGTTTCTAATAGAACCATCATCTACTATATCATACACTAGAAAATGCTTGTAATGTCATGTTCAGATTTCTTTAAAGGGCCATATTCTTTATTATTTCTTTTGTTTCCAGTTGATGACAAATGTGCTTAATATCAATGTTGCATTCATACGTGACCACAAATATAATCACTGTCATTGAATCATTTCAACTAAAAAATCATCTCCAATAAACATGTTTTCTCATAAATTAAACATTAAACCCCCTCCCCATTTCCTGAATTATCTATTTTGGCTCTCTTTAGATGGAGATTATTTTAGATACTCACTTTTCTTTAAGATATGTGACTAGAATTTTGATAATGTTTTTAAAAAAATTGTAAAATATTTAAAACATGTAGAAAAGTATAATTATCTCATGAAAATCAGTGTGCCCATAACTCACTTATAACAACTCCCAATTTTGCCTTATTTGCTTCATCTTTTTTTCCATAAGTAAACCATTTCAGATGCAGTTCAAGTTCCACGTATCCATCCATTATCACATGCACTGCCTTGTATTTCCAGAGGTGACCATTAACCTGAATTTAGTGTTTATTATTCCCATGAATGTTTTATACTTTTCTATATATAATCAATGAATGGAATTGTTATTAAGGTTTTTTACTTGATATAAAGATCACTTACTACGTATCATTCTGGACTTGCTTCTTTCATGTGTATTGTTTGATTAAAATTTACCCATGCTGTTAAATGCTACTTTAATTCAGTTATAAGTGTATCAGTAGGTACACATGCAAGATTTTATCCATTCTCCTGAAATAGATAACCTAGTCTAAATTTTTCAATATTGCAATGATGTAGCTCTTGAAAATATCTCCTTGTATATATGTATGAGAATTCTCTATAGAGTGTTTGTTTACCTAAATGGAAATGCAGGATGCTGAGGTATGTCCATCCTAAAATTTACAGGACGTTGTGAAATTGCTTTCCAAAGGGAGTGTATTGACTTACACTCCTACCAGCAGTGTTTGAGAATTCTAATTGTTTCATATTCTCATGGACACTTGGCATTTTCAAACTTTTAAAATTTCTATTTAATCTAATGGTTTCTATAACATCTTATAGAAAAATAAGAACTAGAAGGGAATTGACCACCTTCAGGTAAAGTTTCATATTCATATTTTTATAGATAATAAACTATAACCAAGATGGTAAACAACCTGACTAAATTCACAGATTTAATTAACAGTGGAAGTAAGATGAGAAAGAAACTTGCCTTGAATTTGGAATTCACTTTGGGCTTTCATAGATTTCAATAATATAATATATATTTGACTGATTTGTGAGGAGACAAATACATCTATAGAAAAAAAGCAGACATTTTTAAGAATTTTATTCCATATTTTTATTGTCTTATTTCTCCCTATTTTTAGAACCTAAGCAGATGCTAGGTCTTTTGAATAATTACTAAATGTTCTTGATCCCGAATAATCAGCTGGATTTGATTTGATATTTAAAAAAATGAGTTGTTGGATATCACCTGTTAGTCTTTTTTAAACAATAAATTTAAGATAGTTATTCTGGAGATAATTACACAAAAATATGGCATTGCTTTTGATTCTTAAATTCCATTTTATATAACATTGAACAATAGATGTCACTGTTTTTCCAACAAAATAACTATGAAATTATTTCATTTGATTATTTTTCTTCATAAACAGTCCTTGTGTAAAACAGATAAGTTATAAGGTTCTGGTAGAAAAGTCTCAAATGGTGCATCTTTTAAATATTAATATCTGTTAGTGTTTTCTCTAAGAAATGAATTAATATACTCAATCCATGACTTTCTGAATCATTTTAAATATAACCAATCTAAAATTCTCATTTTATGCCTTTATATTAATGTTTTGACAATTGGGTGTCATTACAAGGAAAGTTAGAATGAGGTTATTTGAGGCATATGGGCTTGGGTCAGGAAAAGAAATCTCTCAGTGTATAATTATTTATATCCTAAGTCCATGTAATGTCTAGTAAATTGACTTGATTGACAAGGAATCTATAAAAATTGGAAATCAGGGATGTGGAAGTCACGAAGGAAGAGGTATTGAAAGTAATGCAATTGGGACAGCTTCTGAGAAATGGTCAAGTGATAGATTATGTTCCCAACCTCATGACTGGAGTCAAGGACACATTCAAATTTATATAAATTTTGACTAAACAAATTAGAATCCTTCAAGAAGCTGAGGTCAAGTTGCTAAGGTGTTGACAGTAGAAAGATGACCTTAGAGAAACAGTGGGAAGTGTTTGGAGATTGTTCAGTGACAGTGCATGGAGAAAGATTAGGATAAGGAATAAGAAAATTATTAAGGAAATGTAACATCTGTTTCTTTAAGTTTCTCATTGATTGTAACATAACTGCACTAAATGCCTAGCTGTGTGTGCTTGATGCCAAGTATATGAATTCAGAAAGTTTGGCAAATGAGCAACAGCCAGGCTGTATATCCTAATTATATTTGTAAATACGTATAAATAATGGTTTAGGATTTATGAAGCACTTCCACACTCATTATCTGGGCTGCTCTCTGACTCCTCAATCTGTTGCAAATCTGACTTCTGAACCAACCATTTCACTCATGCTTATCTCTCAAAGGTTATTAATGGCCTACAAATCCTGAAGCCACTGACCCGCTCTCAAGTCTTTATTCTGCTTGATCACTACTTTTTATTTTTTTAACATAGTTTACTCTCTCCCCTTCTTACTTTCGGTATCACTATTCTTTTTTTTCCCCCGGTTCTTCTTCTACTTTTCTGGTAATTTTCACATTAACCTGTAGCTTCACTATTTATTTTCTCAAGTTTCTGCCTCTGCCTCTTTTTCCTCTGAATACATTTCTGGATGATTGTGTTGGTGAGGAATATTGGAGCTACCTTACGTACAAGTCTTCATTCAACAAGTATTTACTTTGCCCTATGTGCTAGGTGCTATTCTAGATGCTAAGAACACAGGCATCAATAATTATAACAGGCTCTCTTTCCTCAGGCTTTTAGGTCTTATGGGGAAAAGGACATGCGTAGAAATATGTTGAATTATTGACCGATATATATATTCTCCAGTGCTGTCTTCACACTTCAAACTAATTTCTTGTACTCTCAGGCCCTATTCCAGCAGCTAGAAAATTATGGGATCATGTCTTTGAGGAGAGGATTGTTAACACAGAAATTCCAGGGAAGATAAATTTGCCAATATCCTATTTTTTGGTGTTAAAATAGACTTTTGGAACTGAAAGTAGAGACTTAAGAGAAAAGGCTTTTAGAAGTGCAAGAGTGTGAGTTTTTGTTTTTCTGAAGTTTAGTCCTATAGGACTCACGCCATCAAGTTTATTCTATAAGCAATAGTTTTTCCTGCCTTCCTGCCCAAATAGATCTCAGTGGTTATTGAATGGGAGAGAACAAAATGGGAGAGAACAAAAGAAGGGTAATAGAGAGACAAGTGTGGACTTGTGTCTTTTTCCTTCTGGGCCATATCTTACAGGGTAGTGGTAAAAGCCTATGCTGGCTTAAGGACTGAAAGAGTGAGGTAACCTATACTCACATTCCTGACTTTGTTCATACATGCTGGCAGGCCCTCCAAAAGTGTAGAGAGAGCTGCATATGGTCAAGCAATGGCTGACACCAAAACTACAGAGCCTCAGGGCAGATCTCTGGTAGGTGTCAGGAAAGAGTCAAATGTTTTCTATAGGGCTGAGTGTGGCATGGATGTGACAGTGGATACCAAAGGACATAGAGGAACCCTGGGGCTAGATCAAAGGGACAGCATTAGCAGATGTACTATGGAATTTCTCCTTGAGGATCGAATCAGAAAGCTGAGGCCAGGTGGCTGCCAGTGTAGAGATGACCCTTGTTAAAACCAGCTGTTGACCAGTACAAGCAAATTCTTAAGGCTAGTCATCCACTCCTGTCAAATGCTCGCGTGAGAATTTTGCTTTCTGTCATTGGGCAGAATGATTTATCAAATTAGAATTCGATTGTTTTTAAACAAAGACAGCTATACTTTTCCTCCTAGTCTACCTAGGTGAAATTGATGACTTAAGAGATTATCAATAAAATTTCATTTTATTGAAATTTTTTACGTTGACTCTCCAAAATGACTCTGTAAGATTAGCGTAGTGAGTATTTTTAGACATTTTTTTTTTTTTGAGACAGAGTCTCGCTCTGTTGCCCAGGTTTTTTTTTTTGAGACAGAGTCTCGCTCTGTTGCCCAGGGCTAGAGTGAGTGCCGTGGAGTCAGCCTAGCTCACAGCAACCTCAAACTCCTGGGCTTAAGTGATCCTACTGCCTCAGCCTCCCGATAGACATTTTTTTTTTTTAACAGATAAGAAAATAAAAGCACAGAGGGTAAAAACTTGTCTGAATTCACATAGCTACTAGGTGGCAAAGTCTTAAACCCAAAATATCTGACTCTAAGTCTGGCATTCTTGCTCACTTGGCTTATTTGATGTCATTTTCAACATTTGTACCCATGTGTAGGTAGTATATGATAAACAATTTAGATCCTCTACTGTGGCCTAGTGCAGTCTCCCCTTTCCTGGCCTCATAGCCTCATGGCAAACATAAGCCTAAGCAGGGTATATGAGTTAACTAGTACCATGGCATAACTTTTATTATATTTTCAATTATTTTACGCTAAAACCATTTGTATTTGTTGCTTTTATGATTATTTCCATTTTCTCCCCCTCCTGATTATTTCATTCTTTTTGTTTTTTTTTCTGTTACCATTCAAGCTTTTATATTCTAGCTCTGACCAGTAGACAACTTCATTCATATTCAGGATCTCCTCAAATGCAGAATTACAGAAGGCTGCCTCTCTCTCCTGTTTTTACCCTCAATTATTGATTTGGCTCAATATCTTGTTTAATCGATTCAAACTTTCTCTCCTTTTTCTTTTTAACTTCTGCAATTACATTTATTTAAGATTTAAAAGGAAATGCTTTGAATAGGGAAAAAAATCACATTTCAGGAAAATGATATTTTAAGGTTTGCTATCAGTAGTTGCTCTTTTGGAGAATAAAAAGAATTAAAAAATATAAATGACATATTTGCTTTGAAGATAATATCTTACACTTTGGATAACAGACAATTTGACATTTTTTTCTTAAGCAGCACATATTAGAAACTGTATTTCTTCCATTAGAATATTTTAAATCAGCAATCAAATTACAAACAAAAATTAATTAATTCATTTAACCAGCACATAAATATTTATCTAGGGCTTTCATATAGTTTTATTATGTAGATTGTTAAAAATAATTTTACTGAATAAAAAGCAATAGAATTATAGTGTAAAAATTTACTATCACAGATTAATTGTGGGAAGAAAAATTTGCAATTATGAAACTTCAAGTTTGGTATTTTACAAGTAGATTTTTTATGTGCAAGTTCATGTAGCAATTCAAAATAAGTTTGTCCACTACAGGGATAGAAAAAAAATCTACTTTAATTAACAGATAAGCATAGCTTATAATTAGCATGCCAAGTTTTTGTGTGTAAATGGGTGTTTTCAAAGTACTGAAAGTGTTTATTTTTCTTACTTTAGCAGCTCTGACATTTTTTCTACAATCTTGTTAAAGTGCTAATTTACTTTACAATCTTCCTTTTTAACTTCAGGGCATCTGTGCAAACTGTCAACAATTCTCTTTTAGTGGACCCCAATTAATTTATTTTCTGAGTTTTTTCATTTACATAATATTTTATTTTCTGATGTTCATATGAAATTTTATGCTACGTGTTTTCACATCATTTCAAATACCGTATATATTCTCAGGAAGAATCCTACATCAGTGGAAATATTAATGTGCGCTTACTAAAGAAGAACTGCAATGCAACAGAAGCAAAGATAGTAAGACTAGTTAGAAAGCAAGCAATTTTTTACTATAAGGAGAGGTCTTAAATTGTGTTCAACAGATGTGGATGTAAGAATCCTTGGAGAAATCTATAACTATACACACACACACACACACACACACACACACATATATATATATATATATATAAACATACACACACGTACACATAAAAAGATGTTTGTTTACATGGCCCTTCTGAAGGAACCATCAAAAATCTATTGAAATTGAAAATCTATTGAATTGCTCTCTGGACTTTCCGCTATTTTTTAATTTCTCAAGTTGCAACAGACAAGCAAAAACTAGAAAAAAATGCCAATAATAAAATGTATCTCTTTAAGTGTCAAATAACGTATTCAACATTGCCCTACAGTCTCTGTATCCACTTCCAAGCACTGGGTACTATTAATTACCTGTATGGATATGCTGCTCTCCCTTACTTGTTAAGTTTCAACATAGAATAAAAATGTCCATAATTTAGTTGAGATGGATTAGAATTTATTATGGGGAATTTTATTGATATGTAGTTTGCCCACTGGTATGGTTTGAATATTTGTTTACCCCAAATATCATGTTGAAATTTAATCCCCAGTGTGGCAGTACTGAGATAGGGCCTTTAAGAGGTGATTGGGCCTTTAAGAGGTGATTGGGCCTTTAAGGGTTCTACCCTCATGAATAGATTAACCATTTATGGATTAATGGATTAATGAGTTAATGTGTTAGTGAGTTGTCACAAGAATGGGACTGGTGGCTTTATTAGGAGAAGAAGAGGGACCTGAGTGAACATGCTCAGCTCCTTTACCCTGTGATGCCTGCAGAGAGTTCCCACTAGCAAGAAGGCCCTTGCCTGATGCAGCCCCTAATCTCTGGACTTTTCAGGCTCCATAACTGAAGAAATAAATTATTTTTCCTTATCAATTGCCCAGTTTGAGGTATTCTGTTATAAGCAAAAGAAATTTGACTAACACACCTATGAAGTTATGTATAAAATGCATAAAACATTATTTATCTCAACAAATATGGTATCATCAAGAAAGTAACATGCTATTTTACTAAGAGCATAATAAAGCTGAATAACATAAAACATAGGTTGTTTAGGAAGGCATCAAAGAACAAAAAGGCAGAACATGAGGGGTCAAAATTGCAGAGAAATAGAGCAGAAAATAGATTAATGGTTGCCTAGGGTTAGGGGGTGGGAGGATTAAGGAGTGATGCTAAAGGGTTTTAGAGTTTCTTTTGGGGGTAATGAAAATATTTTGGATTGTGGTGATGGATACACAGTTATATGAATATTCTAAAAGCCATTAATTGTAACCATTAAATTGGTGAACTATATAGTATGTGAATTATATCTCAATAAAACTATTTAAAAAATCACAGACAGAACACCACGTTGAAGTGGCCATAACATTTAATGCTACCTTTCCCTCTTGGAAGATTTGCTGATTCTTGAGTCTGAACACTAAGCCCCAACAAAAAGCAGTAGCCAAGTCAATATTGTTGCAGTCTCACAGGAACGAAATCTCATAGGAGCCTAACATTGATGTTCAGGCCTACTAGAGCAAACAAGACTGATTTTGAAGAAAAGGGGACCATAGAGAATTGAGACATACAATACATATGCAATTTCTCCTTGCAGCATTTGCTAACTCTAAAACTATTCCTGCATAGAACAAGATTCAAAGTTAAAAAAAAAATCATAAAGCAGTTAAAAAGATATTAAAACTGAGTAGGTAATTTAGTAATATCATAGTTTTGGAAAAGAAAGGGTCCATGAAGATGGAGACTTTGAGTTAAGATGACAGACATGCTAAGCCCCCAAATTAAGAGTAAACCAAGACGATGGGTCAAGGTGATATGCCCTTACTCTATATGTCTTCAGAAAAAAATATAAATCCTCTTTGAAGGAATATAACACCATACAGAGTCTCTACATTAACTTATACATAATATTCAGCATTCAATCAAAACTTAATAGACATGCTAATAAAAAGTACCAAATAACTGGAATCAACAGGAAAAGTAATCAATAAAAAGACCGCAGGTAAGCCAGACATTGGACAAAGGACTTTAAATTTATTATATTAAAGTGTTCAAAAAATAAAAAAAAAAATTAGAGAATTTCACTAAGAACAGAGATCTGTTTTAAAAAGAGTCAAGTGGACATCATAAAAGCTGAAATTAAAAATTGAATGCGTGACTTTAAAGATTAGACATAGAGGATTAGTGAAATGGAAGATAGGTCATTATGTAGTATTCAGATTGAAGCATTAAGAGACAAATGAATGAAAACTAGATAAAATAGTATGAGATGTAGAACACTAACATATTTTTAATTAATTATATGCATAAAAATGTTTATAGTTTATTAGTAATTATTTAAAACAGAAATAACTCAATTATCCATCAAGAGTAAAATTTATAAATTATGAGGTATTAATGTGGTGGAATAATAAAGAGCAATGTAAAAGAACAGATCACAGGTCATTCTGATAGAAAGAAGACCGGCAGACATGAAAGTGTATCCAATACCATGCCACTCATGCGGGGAAAAAAAAAAAGAAGTTAAAGAGGCAAACTACATGATGATTTTAGTCAGAATAGTTCTTAACTTTGTTGCAGGGAATAATGACTGACAGGTCTGAAACAAGGTTTCTTTCTGGGACATTGGTTATGTTCTATGTCTTGATCTATATGGTGATTAATTAGGTATATTCATTTTGTTAACATTCATGGAACTGTATGGTTAAGATTTATGCACTTCATTTCATGTGATACTTAAAAAAACTTCGTTAAAATAAAATAAATCGATATCAGAATGTCTAAACTTCTAGTAGGCCACCCAAACTTGTGGATGTGGCAGGTGTGGTATTGGGGTTGTGGAGATGGTAGTAGAACAACAAGGATAGTGATATTAATAATAATAAGAACAACATTAAATAAGCACATAGTCATTGCCATTATAGACAGGAGAAAATAAAATCACTTTCCAATTTTTTTTTTTTTTTGAATTAGGTGCTATCCTGGTTAATATAGAAACAGCTCGGTGGGGGGGCTAGGTAACTTGCCTAAAATTACAGATATTTGTATATTAACAATAAGATTGACACTGGAACCCAAGCCAGATTCTTAAGCCCATACTTTTTTATTGCATGCAAACATAACTGAATTTTCTAAAAAAATCTCAAACTGATGGAAAGATCATCTTATGCTAAAGGACAACAGGTTTTCAAAATTTTGTTTATTTTAATAACATATAACTTTACCTGCATAAATGAAAAAGCAGAAGGGAAAATATTTAGAAACCACAACATTAATTAATTACTAAAGGCCAGATGTTCATGGTGATCCTGTTTTACACTGATAGCGCTTACTAGGACATTACTATTCTACTCTATGGTAGAGTTATGTGCCAGTTATCATTAATGCTAGTGAGGCCTTTGCAAATTGTGGGCCAAAAATTTGAATAGGGTATACCTGCTAAAAGTAATAGCAAAATTTGTAGACTACTTATTGTCTGTGTTCCCAAATTTCCCCAATCTGCTATACACTTTCTTTGCAAATCATTCTACGTTAATTCTTTAAAAAGGTGTTTGGAACTGGTAAATTTGAAACCAAAATACCCCTTTTTTGTTACAGTATCTCATGAATATGTTCATTGATTATTAGATTAATTTGCTTTGTGTATTAGATTATTTATTATAAATAGATTTGTATTTACATATCATATTATCCTCTTTTTTAAAAAAAGAGATAGACTTTGTGATCCCTGAATCAGAAAAATGTTCTATTTATTTAATTGATTTAAGGTATCAAAGCTTCTTATATTACTTTTGAAGCCTTTATGGGATGTACTCCACTTTATATGGGAACTTTTCTACTGTTTTGCTGACTTGCTCCCCATGCCAATTTGAAGCAGAAAGGCATTTTTACTTGAGTCACTTAAGTACAAAATGTGAGAGTGTGAGAAAAAAAAAAAAAAAACAGACTTAAAGACACCATAGTCAGCAAAGCCCTGCTTATGCAAAACACACACACATATTATTTAGTCATTCCCAGGGAGCATGGTACTTTGCAATTTCAAAAAAACCAAAAAACAAAAAACGAACTCATCTCAATTCCAGGCTCTCACACATGATCTCAAAGAAAATCCCTTTTCCCAGTTGACTGGATCTTAGAAACCACTTAAATCTACACAGAAATACACGAGAAAGATTCCTGAGTATCATTAGATTTACTCTATTGGCTCTACCTCTTAGTGTGCTTTCACTCTAGCCACTTTAATTCACAGTATTTTGCTTTCCTAGTGTAAAGTTAGGGTATCTGATTTCATCACAGCTGGTTCTTCTACAGCCGGACTTCTCACCCTCAGTACCACTGATATATTCAACTGGATAATTATTTGGTCTGAGAAGCAGTCCTGTGCAATGTAGGATGCTTAGCAGGACCTCTGGTCCTTAACCCACTATATTCCAGTAACCCCACTCCCCAACTGTGACAATCTGGAATGTTTCCAGACATTGCCAAATGTCCTGGGGGCAAAATCATTCTCAGTTGAGAACCCCTGTCCTACAGAATGAAAACCAACTATAGAATACAAAGGAAGAAGGAAGAACACATTTCTGATCAGAATATTTTAAGTTGTTTTAAGCTTTCAGAAAGATCTTTATATTTAGATAATTTGACAATTATCATGTATAAGAGTGGTAAAAGCTGCAGCACTGCCTCCATCATTTCAGACCGGATCTTTTGCCTTTGACTTCACTCTGCCTTGCTCTTCATTTGGAGGTCAGCACGTAATAATTTCAGTTTCTTTTGGATCTCAGTCAGAACACAAATTTTCTGCTCCAAAATGGACAATGACTGGGCAATACAAAAATCAATATCATAGTTTACTCCATCAGCTATCTGCTGGATGTTCTCGCACCATTGGCTAGATTGCTTCCATGAAGTTGTTGTATCCTTCATTAATGGAATTAATGATGTTTCAACTTCTTCAATCTCTTTTTCCTCCTCACTCTGTATACAAGGTATTTTAATAAACTCAGCACTCTGAAGGGACATTTCTGAATTTCTAATATGGTTTTCTAATATCTTTGGTGCCTTGTGCCCAATCTGATAGAGGCAACGATGGTAGGACCTTACATCTAGAGTTAATTCTTTGACTCTGTTTGCATATCTTAAAGTGTTGAGGGTGTTTTCACAAGAAGTCATACCTGGAGAGATAGTAGCAATCATGCAAGTGGAGGAATTCTGGCCTATAAAGGAGTCCCGGAGTACCTGCGTCAGCTTGCTGGATCTAAATGGGGTGTGAGGCTTGTTCTGACCTAAAGCCAGGATACATTCTTTGAGGGCTAGGAGACTTTTGTTAATCTCCGCCCCTTCCAGCTGCCTCTTCCGGTTGGCCTTGGCAGTATCTGCTCCTCTTTCATTCCCAGCTAAATCAACAAGGGAAAACTTGCCATGCAGTTTCCCTCTTGACTTCAGGATGATCTGGAACACCGCGTGGCTCCTGGATGAGTGAGCGTTGACAGATGTCTGCCTGGAAGTCCGACAGCTACTCCCTATTTTGACGAGTTTCAGCACTTCCTCCACACAGCACACCTCTTGCTCCTGCAGCCCTACCACTTGGATCTGCTGATTGCCATCCTCAAGGACTTGCAGCTTTTTCTTCCAGTTTAACAAATCATACACCTTGCCCCCATAAATCTCAAAAAATGTTCCATAGACTTTGAGGTCCAGCTTCTCGTAAGTGGAGTTTCTGAGCAGAAGAAAGACATCCTGTGCCACCAGGGCATAAATGCCTTTAGAGCAATCTTGGGCCCTTCCGGAAAAGGCTCCCCCCATGGTGTGCGTTTTCCCACTGCCCGTCTGCCCATAGGCAAAGCAGGTGGCCATGCCCTTGCGGAAGATGGACTCCACCAGCGGCTGGGCGGTGAACTGGTACACTAACTCATTGGAGGCCGTGTCATCGAAGGCATGGTCGAAGCAGAAGGTCTGGTTCTCCAGGTAGCGGGTGAGATCCACCTTTTGCTTGGACTCATGCACCATAACCACATTGTCCGAGGGAATGGTGATGATATCCAGGTCCTTCATGGTGGTTTCTTGTCGGTTGAGAGGCCGCTTCCTCACACAGACGCAGATCCGATGGTCTTCCGGGGGCTCCAGGACCGACATCTTGCTGCTGTCCAGGTGCCTGCGGTACTCTTCAATCATGCACATGATTTCGTAGTTGGGGTTTCCCGTGTTGACATCGAGGGCACGCCTAGCTTGGATCTCCTGCTGCAGCCTCCGGCGCTTCTCCCGCTGCTTCTGTAGTTTCTCAATTTCCCGTAGGCAGGGAGACTTTTTCTGCTTCGTAAGACATGGGTTGCTGGGGACCCTCACGGCCCGGCTGTCCCCTGAGGGTGATTTGTTTTTCTGGGAGGCCATTGCAACCCATCGAGTGGCTGTACTCTGATCTCCGATGGCGGAAGAGGACATTGGAGACAATGGGGACAAAGGTCTGGACGGCGTGGGGTGTTCAGCAGAGTTCAGAGCTGGATTCAGCAGAAATATGGTCTCAAGATCAATTTTCTTGCCTTTTTTGACTCCTTTCTCTACCCACTCTACAGTGACCCAAGAGTTTTCTCTGTTCATCTCTGTGACCACAGCGAGGTGGATTCGCTTGTCACTGCGCTGGATCGCCACGGATATGCCCACTTGTATGTTTCCGAAGTGTGACGTCAAAGTCTTCATGAGCGAGAGGTGTGGGGCTAGAGGGAGGCAGAACTGGCTGATCATGATGAGTGATGGAGGTATCAGGGTGCGCCTCCGAGGCCCCTTGGAGTTGGAGAAGCAGGACCAAGGCAGCCTGAAGCGCCCAGAGCACTGAGCACGGTTGCAGTGTGCGCTTACCTTTGTGAGCGTAGCACTCTAGGGCCCGTGCTGGGCCACTGGCGTCACAAAAGGACCGGAAGAGGTGGCAAAGACGAGAGACTCTAGGTCAAAGGCAGGGAAAGGAAACCACATCCGTGGTTTCCTTAGGGGAGCACAAAGACTGCTGAAATAAAGAGACTGTTCTCTGCCAGTGCGAGTGAAGGGACTGGAGGAGGTTGAGACGGCGTGCTGGCTGGATCCTGGTGAGAAAGTGCAGAGAACACAGAAGCCAAAATAGTGGGGTTGAAATTTATATGTTCCATGGACATTTGTGCCTAAGCTTTGGAAATAGCCATTCTCCCCTGCAATCTTGATCTGCAGTCTCAAAGCTCAGTGCTTTAGTTGGAGTACTGCTATTCAGTTCCATTAAACTTTAACTCTCCAGTAATTACAGGAAACAGATGAAGGTGGAGCTGTTTGCAAACTTCAGGCTTCGAAATTTGTAATTCAGTAGGATCTCAGAGCAGGCTCCTCAACCCTGCCATCTTTCTTTATTCCCTCACCTCCGTCAAGACGTGTAACTTGTTTAACTTTAACAGTCACAACTTAAAGTTTTTCCAGCTTAATCGGCTTTCTCATTACGAAATCAAAATGAGTTGAGTGTAGAAGGTCGTTGTGGTAATTTGCTAATATGGAACTCCCTTTGGTACAGCATCTGGGTTTGCAAACACAAGATGTTTATCACATTTCAAATGGCTCTGACAGCTATAAAGTGAGTTTTGTTGTATTGCAATCACTGCCATTTTTGAGATTAGTTCAGTAATTACCTTTCCAAACTCCTTCAGTAATTACACTTCTGGCCTCATTATCCATAATTTGGAGATAAAAGAGAGACATTTTTGGAAAGAGAATTCATCTTATACCCCGTCCCCACTCTAAAATATGTATGTATATGTGTGCATGTCCTTAGAGGCTGGTAAGGGTAGAGGCAGGGGGCTAGAAGGCAGCTAAGACCATCAGATGCAAAAATATATCTTGGGAAGATTGCAGAATTTTTCTGTAGAATGATTTGCTTGCTAAATAGATAAATATATCTACTTCCAGAGAGGCCAAGATGAAGGTAAGGCTGACACCTTATGTTCAACTCTCTTCTTCCCCCTAGCATACAATATTGACTTTTGAACTGTGAGTTGGGTCATAATTGTACTTATAGCTCTAAAGTAACATGAAATAGCATGGTATCCTTATGACCTTTCCTAAGATCAAGGGACACCATGGAAATAAATTCTGATATAAATGGAGTTTTTAAATAGAAAGTTCCTCTCCTCAGTAAATGTAGCAAAGCTTAGATTTTGAAACGAAGGTGGAGGAGGAGCGTTGTATACATTAAGTATGCAGTACTCATTTCAGAGGGATGCTGAATACCAGTGGAGGGATGGGAGAAAGGGCTTTGGGCAACTGTCTTTTTATAATTATTAATTTTGTTTATTTGGTCAAATTACAAATATTTAAAGTTGTGCTTTAAATCTGTTTTTTTCCCCTTAGTTTCAAGGCCATTATGTAAATGTCCTTATCTCCATTAAGTTAAATTATAATTTTTGAAAGCATTGCTGCTTTAGAGTTTTTAACAATTTTTTTAACTTTATCTTTGAAAAAGCTAGGTCTCTCTCAAAAAATATGCAAACTGTAGTTCCTCAAGATTAGCTATATTTTTATCATCTAAGTTAATGATTTTTGTCAATAGACAACAGATGACTAGGTCCATGGTAGCAGTGCAAAAATTGGAGACTACAGTTTCCTTTGCCGCCCTCTTTTTTCTGTCCAGTATGCCCATAAATTTCTTTTTAGTGATTTCAGGGCTTTTTGCTCAGTTCTCTTTTCTCTTATATTGTTTCCCTAGGATATCACATTTGTTCCTACAGCTTAATTTTACACATACCTAGATAGATAGATAGTTGATAACCATAATTCTGAGTCCTAAAACTACAGATGCCCACAAGAACTCCAAATTCAACAAATCCATTTATTTTATTTTTGAAAATGGCACCTCTTAGTTGTTGTTAATTGCTTTTAGTAGCTTCAACATCTACCCATCTTCAAAAATCTGATGTATATCTTTGTCTTCTCCCTCCTTTTCAGTCCATCCTGACTTAAAGAGTCCTCTCCCAGTTTCCAGAAGTCTTCTGTAACTGGAATATCATTCAATCTCCCAATCAATTATCCTCTTGTTTTTGCAGGAAACCTCCCCCAGTCAGGGACTCAGTCTATTTCTCATACTGCCTCTAGAGTTATTTTAACAGGTACTTCCTTATCAATGCCCTGCTTACCAGTGTTTGAGTAGCTCTCCATCATCCTAAGGATATGGTGTAAACTGCATGTGAAGGCACAAGGCATATTGCCATCTTGTTTACATTCTCATCCTCAGACTTTACCACTGTCCACACTTGAAGTTGAGTCACACTAAAGAAATTAAAGTATTTTGAACACACCATTTTCTGTCAAATTTCTAATTTCTAGTCTATTGGCTTTAATATTAAGATACATGAAAATCATCTGCAGGGCCTGTTCAAACATAGATTATTAGGCCCCATCCTAGAGTATGTGATTCAGTAGGTCTGAGGTGGGGCTGAAAATCTGCATGTCTAACAAATTCCCAGGTAATGCTGGTGTCACTGGTGCTGAGACAACACTTTGAGAATTACTGCTATAGGTTTCCTCATCATTTTCCTGAACTCTTCAACACCTATCTCAACCATCACTACCCCTGGACAAGTTTCTCTGACACTGTTGATGATAACCAGGCAAAACAGCAGCAGACTGAGACACCTCTTCTGAAGAAATAGTACATATTACTTGTTGAATTTGACTGGTTAGGGGACCCCAAAAGCCTAATTTTCAGTAGTGAATTAAAAAAAATTCTCATTAGTAAACATAACAATAATTTGTTATAGATAGTGGTTTGGATGCTTTTACAATTTTGATAATCTAAAACTTCGTTTGCAGCAATATTTTTTATATCTCCTGATATAAAATTCAGAATTCAGAAACCGTCTGTGTAACTCTCTCATTTAATGGAATTTATTCTGACAGGCCAATCTATCTAAAAAACACTGTGAATCTTGAGTAAAGAGATAAATACAGCATTTGTCCAAGTATGAAAGCCTGGATATAAGTTATCATCCTTGGCCATGACTTGAATAGCTATTGGTAGATGAGCAGTTTCCCCAGATTAGAGACTGAAGCCACCCCTATATTTTTTGACTGACTATGATCAAGTAGTAAGTATATACAAAATGCTTACCATGTGCTCTTTCCGGCCCTCAAGGAGCTTCCATTTATATATTTTATCCTATGAACCTATTAAGAAGCCTATGCCTTAACAAATAGCTGACAGATCCTTTTCATTTCAAATTTTCATTTTTCAGAGGCCTAACAAGTATTGGGTATAACTCCACAAGAGTGGGCAGTATGGGTTGAAGTAAGTGCAGGAAATAAGTTTCATAATTTTTATTTATTAATTACAGATATATTCCCAGTTTGGGACTTGTCAAACTTGATTTATAAGAGAGAATGTGATTTCTTGTCTCATTTTAGATACAAATATCTCAGGAGAAATGCATCAAATACATGCTTTTCTAGTACTGTTTTAATAGACATCTAGCAGCTGTTGGCTTGTTTGATCACCTTGAGGTTCTGTAGTTTTCCAGTATATGGATGCAACCTGAGGTTGATTTAGTTCTTCAGAGGAGTTCAATAGATTTCCCCAAATCTCTTTGAAGAAATGGAATGCATCATTTCCAGTTAAAAAGTTATTTTTTAAAGAGTATAGAGGTCTCTTACTAGGGTTATGCCTTTAGAAAACAAGGAAAAATTAACTTTTAGAATGTTAATAGTATTTTACCATTATAGCTAGTATCTCTGTCTCCTGAAATTTCAGCATTTTCCCCAAGCACTACACAAAACCTGTCCGAATAAATCCAGGCTTCTTCAGCCCTCTCACTGATTTAATAGGCAAGAATTGTTTCTATGACAATGACATTAACTCAGAGCCATCTTTTCTCAGCTTATTAAATGGAGTTACTTCCATGGGTTTACATCTATGTGGTTACTATATATCTGTAGCTTGTGGAAGTTTAACTATAAAGTTAACCAAGATGGTAAAGCTAACAATTGTCAGTGCCTCACTTTAAACCCATTTGTATTAGTCATCTTTTAGCTTTCAATTCTATTTAGCATGCTGACAGGAGAGGTGAGTGTTGTTTACTTATAACTCACAGCTAGGAGTTCAGCTACAGCTTTTTAACTTGAAAGATGTGCTATATTTTTTGCCTTTAGAGATTCTTTAGATTATATAATTCAGGATATTTAAGAAAATTTGATATGGAACAAAAACAATAAGAGATATGTAACACTTATATGTGAGAAATAATTGAAGAAACTTGGCTACTTGCCCTAGAGAAAGTTTGAGAGACAGACCTTTCTATATACACTTAAATGGCTACACTATAGAAGTGGAACATAATTTGTTCTATTTGATTTAAGGTGTATGGACTTTCAAGCATTCAAGTGCTAGGCCTTCAAAGCTCAATTTATCATCACTTTTCTTGGAAAGTATTCACAGACAGCTATTGCTCCCTTTCCTCCACCTCAGTCACAGCTGAATTAATTTTGTTCCTCTCAATTCTCAGACTTATTCTTGACATTTCACTTACCACTGTGGATTAAAAGTACCTGCATCTTTCTCACCAGGTGAAAAATTAAGAGCCTTGAGAGTAGAGGATACCTTATTCATGTTTGTATTCCCAGTATCTGGGATGTAGACTTATTAAGTTTCCTAAAACTATAAAAACTAGTACAATAGAGAGAGAGAGAAGCTTCAGGTCAAACTAAGGAACTCATTCAGTGCAGTGCGCTTTCAACAAACCTTAATGACTATCTTCTAAATATCAAGGTCTAAGCTAAGTGGTAAATTATGCAATAGTACAGAAAACAGCTCTGGCCTCTGCCCTCATGAAGCGTACAGCATTATTTTTGGAGACAGATATTAACAGATATCTATCTATCTATACATACACATACACGCCTATACACATATACATACTGATAGATACAGATATGTAGATAACATTCTAATAACTGCAACAGTCTAAGATTTGGGGTTCTATCATCATGTATATTAAAGCAGAGACTAAATGACAACCTATTGGGAGAGGTAGTGCAGAATGTATTTATATAACAGATCCAGGAGTTGGGCCAGGTTTGTGTTTGCAAATCTGACTACATACCAGAATCAGCTGGGAAACTTTTACAAAGTACATATTGCTAGGCACCACCCAGACCTGCTGAGTCAATCTCTAGGGACTAGAGCCTGGCAATCTATATTGCTAAAAAGCACTCTAGGTTGTTCTTATGTTACTGTGAAGCCAAAAAGTATTGGACTGGATGCCCTCTTGGTCTCTTTCTACTCAGAGATTTTATGATCCTGTGGTTCTGTGAGTAAAAGAAGATCCTTTGATATACCCATGACCATTGAAATTTCTTTTATTTTATTATGTTGAATGTTTGAAGACATTCCTGCTTCAATGAATGAGACAAAAAATACAGTTTTACTGAGAAAGCTACTTTTAGGTTTCTGCAGATTTGCTGTAAAATATGATCTTTAGTATTATTGTCTAACATCATAAAGTAAAATTGCATGATATCAGGACCTCATATCATTAAAGGTTTGTAAGCATGAGAGCATACTTTTTTTTGTTATCTCTCCTGGTGCTTTAGAATAGCACATTGCTTATAGCAGATATTTAATAAATGTTAAATTAAATTGTTAGATAGTTCAGGCAAATAGATGACATATGAGAGTGCCTATTATATTGGTTGCTTTTGCATATTTGCTAAGTGTATAGATGAAAGTTATTTCAAGACTGAAAACTTGTAGCTTTATGTCTTAGCATGATTTCTGTCGGTCATATTATAAGTACTATGAATCATTGTCAGAGCCTGATGTCTGCCTGTCAGAGTAACATAGATTTACATTTTGCAACAGTTTTTATGTCTTACCTAGCAATATAAAGCAAGAAGACTAAAGTTCCAAGAAATAGGACATGATGTCAAAATAACCAGTTGATTCTGGGAAAAATTAAATATGTTAAATAGTTGGTTGATTGAATGGAGATAATCAGCTGACTATTTTATATTTCAACTATATGTACGTAGTGTTGTACAAGCTGCTAGGATTCAGGAAATTATTGTACAACTTCCAGATAGAAACATTTACTGTCAGTGAATATATATTTGGTTTGGTGCGTAAGTGATATTGCTGGCATTGCGCACTTTGTGTAAGGATGCATACTAAAATCAGCACTGAGCAATTGCTTGTTCAGTGAATAGAGGGATACATATATAAAAAGATGGCTGTCAGACCTCAGCAAGCATGGATTTTTCAACCAGACTGAACTTTAAAAATGTTAATTCAGATAATGTTACAAACCTACTTAAAAAAAAAAAAATCTTCAGTGCCTTTCAATTATACTGCTTAAAAACTCAACCTTTTCTTTATGGCATCCAAGACCCTGTGTAATTCACCCTGGGCAGTCTTCCCCATTATATAGTATCACCCTCCCCCCCTCTTAAAAATTATATTTCAGCTACACTAGTCTTCTTTTAGCTCTTTGATATACCCAGCTTTGTCCTGAATCAAGGACTTCACACCGTGGTTTTCCTGGGACTGGTTCTTTAACCTGCTGGTCTTCCATTTAATAGCTGTGTGCTTTTGTCATTTTTTTGGGTTTGAATCCTGGTTTTACTGTTTCCTAGTTCTGTGACTTAGATTAAGTTATTCAGTCTTTCTGTATTTCAGGTATTTTTTCATCTATAAAAGATACCAATAATATCCACCTTATAGGGATGCTCTTAGGAATGTGTACAATATTTATGAAAAATGTTTAGAATCATGCCTGTCATACACTTAATATATGGTGCTTATTATTTTCATGCTTTGTAATTACTACATTTATTTTATTTTTTATTCTCCATTTTTCCTATCAGACTGTCTCTGCATAAAAGAAGAAGACCACTAAGCCACAGATCTTTAGTACAAAGAGCACTAGATGCAGAGTAAGGAGGCCCAGGTTTGTCAGCTCAAGCACTAATTTTTATTTGACCTTGAGCAAGCAGCATCATTTGTCTGAAATTCTATTTTTCTACCAAAAAAATGGGTAAGACCAAACCTCTCAATTCTTCTCTGGCTCCTACATAAGAATGTTTTCAATTGGCAAAGAGTTAAGCATCATTCCAAAGGTGATATAATTATTTCCACTTTGTAAAAGATTCTTAAGAATGAATTTTGGTTTATCTGGTAAGCAACGAAAATTCTTTATGAATTATGATGGGGAAATGATGACAATAGTGTTCGAGAAAATGTATGGGTTTAATAGGTACATACAGATACCTAAATACACTCATAAGTTTAAAGGATACTTGGAGGATTCTGTTTCATATTCTGACTGTATCTGTTACTGTAGTGATTAGTTCATTCCTATGACAAAGACCTTTCTTGAGCTGGGAGAATAATTAGAATTTTAATTTACATCTGTATTTGATAAAATGTTGACTGGTAAAACTAGAACCAGGATGTCCATTATAGTAGCTTTGGAAAGGCAAAAAGAACCAGAAAGAGAGAGAAAAAAATCTACTGTGTATTGAATGGCTCCAATGTACTAAGCACTTTATATCTTACATGATTTTGCCTTTGAAACTTGCCTCTCCTGTTTTCCCTACCTCAGTGAATCTAGCTAGTTGCTCAGACCCCAAATATCACTCTTCTCTTACCTCCTGATATGCACATTTAATAATTCTTTATGTTCTGTCAGTTATCCTTTCTTTGAAACCTCTTGAATCTGTTCATATTCTACTGTTACTTCTGTCAACAAATTACTTTAGTCCACTATTATCTCTCATATATTAATAGATTCCTGCAACAAAATTCTAACTGGTCTCTTTTCTTCTAGATTTGTCTCCAATTCAGCCATGCTCATGTATTGAGCCATCAGATGTCTTTTCTAAACCATATATCTAAGGAACTTTTTCCTCTTTCCTGGGCCCCACTTGGTAATGCCATTCCAAAACTAGCACCTTCAGCTTTTCCTTTTAGCCTTCCACTCTTAGCACCTGTCTAACTCTATGCTCCAACCCATAGTGTGCCAGTCCCAAATGTGCTATAATATCATGGTAAATGGCTCATGCATTAGAGTCAGGTTGACAGAGTTTCAGTTCTATAACCGTTCACCTTGAGGATTAAGTGAATATGTAAATTTCCTAGTATAGTGTGTTACCCACAGAATGCTCTCTAAAATAGCTGATAGTTTGTTATTTTCTTTGCCTTAATGTCACCTCTATGTAGACCCTCATATCTACCTTATCTCCCCCCAGCCTTTGTTTCTTGCTTGGTTGCTTCCTTTTTGTGCTTCAGGTATTTCATAACTTACATGTCACTTTATATAAGAAATTTTCCCTTAGCTCTAAGGATTGCATTAGATAATTCTCCTGTGTATTTCATTGTTTATCTCTTTTGTAAGTACTTTTCTGAATATGTCACTTTCATGTTTTCTAAACTACAAAATAAACTTCTTGAATGCAATGACTATTGTTTACTATTTCATTTCTATCACGTATATGCCACTCAAACATATTTGTGAACGAACAATGAATAGATGCATGTTGGAACTAATAATGATAGATATTGTTTATAGAGGTTTGATCATGTGCCAGTTCCTGGGCTAAGTTTCAAATATCTTTCTTACTTTCTCTGTCTCTGTAGGCATATATGTTTCTCTGTCTCTGTTTCTCTCTCTCTCTCTCTCAATAGATAGATATATGTATACACATATGTATATACATATACACACATATTTGTATAAACACATGTGTATGTAAAATATATATTTTATATAAAATATCATATATGCCATATCTGCATTTATATATACACATAATATATACATATACACATAGTATATGTATATATTTAATTCTATTTAAGACACATATGCACTTAATTCTATTTAACACAACTTTATAATTTTCTGAGACCTTACTATCTTCATTTAACTTCTAAACATTTAAAGAAATTTAAGGCTCAGGGACAATAATTCTTTGCTGCTGAGCTTTGAGCTTACAATTTTGAGGGGACAAAAATGTCTAGGATTTGAGCTTCCATATAACTTTTAAACCCACTTTTTTTTTTAACCACACCATACCATCTCCAGTTTATACCCTAAATGTTGTTGTGAAAGAAAATTCTGGTGTGAAAAGGAACAGAAAAAAATCTGAATACAGTATGCCCTGAGAAGATTTGAAGATTACAGCAGAATGATATTTTCCTGAGGTCTCATAACTGTTCAAAACTGTCAGCACCTGGCATTTCGAATTTGTAGAAATGAAAGCTAATCTATAGGTAGACTTGCGTTATTTTACTTTCCATAAAGTAGACTTTCAATGGGATCTGACAACAAGTTCTGCTCTATCTTCATCTTCACGTGCCCTGGATGGATCCTCATGGTTTTTTGTCTTTCCTTGCTTGTAGCTTGTATTTTGTGTGTACTCTCACAGAAAGTATACTGGAGTCTCTGAGCAAAACATTGCTGAAGAACAAATGCACTGATAACTAGAAGTGTGTTCTCTAACTGGGCAACTGTTTCACTTATCTAAAAAGTGATTCACTCCTCTAAAAGAAAATTAACCTTCCCACAGAGTGCAGCCAACTCTCATTCTGAAGTTTGAAGTGTGACTCCATGTGGAGCTAAGGTTGCAGGACCTTCTCTGTTCTTGCCTGGATTTTGATCTTTTTCCCTTCTGAATCTGTAAACAAAACCTCCTCTCTAGGCTTGATAGTTCTTACAGTAAGTCTCTGGCCAAAAGAAAATGATTCTTCCAGAGTATGGAGAAAAATTGGCCAGATTTGAGAGTGTTTTGGATTAAAAGTGGCAACTGTGTGCCAAAACCAGGAAGAACACACACATTCCCTCTGTTTCCACTCATTTGCGCATAAATTACAGATCGTGTGGCTGCAAATGTTGTACAGAAAAAATAATGCACAGCTTCTCTGGCACTTTGTGTAAGAGACTAGTTGCTCAGTTTATGGTGGCTAGATTTTATGCATAAGAATTACCCTTCATGTTTTGCAATTCATCTACAATACTTTTCATGTCAAAACACACCACCATTTTGAAGCCATTCCACAGGATCAGTAATAACAGTCCTTTGTTTCTTACAACAGCAGTTCAAGACCCTATTTAATAAGATTTCATGGACTGGCTGATCCTATCTCAAGGTTAAAAGACAGAATGGCTTCAGTTTTGACACCCAGTCTTTTCACTAATAATAAAAATCCCCAAATAACAGTCTTTGGTAAAACACTATCAAGACATCTGAAAACAAATTTTACAAAACAAACAAAATAATCCTGTTATACTTTTGTGCTATATTTGTGTAGTGTTTTTCAATTTGCAAAATCCATTTACATGTATTAGCTCTCATTTAGTAATCTGGATTAAGCCAACATTTTTGAGTGTCTACTTTTTAGTAACCATTGAGGTAGGCTCATGTAATCTTCACTACTGTCATGTGAGGCAGACTGTATTATTTCTTGTTCCAAGAAGAGGAAAATGAGGCAGCCCAGAGAAATTAAATTATAGGACCAAGGTCACATACAGATAATCATTGTTAGAAACAGAGACTGAAGATCTGTTTATTCCAAATCTAGCACCCCCTTTATGACATTTTGCTTCTAATCTATAACTAGAGATAACTCCCTTAGAATTAATGTCAATCTTAGCTACAGCCAAATTATTTAGTAACACTGCAGAAAACAATCAGTCCTAAGTAGATCTAAGAATTTCCCAAAATGAGCTATTTGAAAAATTTCCAAATTATTCCTAACTGCTGAATATTGAGCAATAAAAGAAATTGCTTTCTTGTATTTTTCCCCTTTGTGTTTGTGTACCTGCTCACAAAAATCATCTCATACATAATGCAAAGTAATAAACTACAGCTCGTAATGGCTACAAAGCCTTGCCCATGTGGAAATAGAACTGGAAATCCATTATAGTGATGCATCCTTCAAATGCAATTCAAGTTTGACAAACATTAAACAATTTGGGCAGGCACTTGCAACCAATGTTTTCTCTGAGTGCTTTTTAGGTGTCTCATCATCATGTTATTATTCTAAAATGCCAGGAAGAATTAATGATTTCCTTCAGGTAAATCACTGTGGGTTGAAATGCCACACAGGACTAACCATTGCCCATTTTCCTGTGGGGAAAATAATATTAGTTCCCTATTCACAAGTTGTTTTCTTTTAAAATGGCAGTTCCCTTGAAATTTCATTTTCTTTGTGCCTCCTAAAAATATGTAGCCATTTGATCATAATCTCAAATAAAATTGGTGTTTTCTCAACAAAATAAGCACATTCTCATTCACTTATGAAAACACGAATATAATTGATCAGTAGCTCTGTTTCCTTCTGTATATGAAACAAAATAGCACCAAAGGATTAGAGGAGATTTACCAAAAAGAATTTCAACTGACTAAAGAAAGTATTCTGCTTACATAGACTTGTTTTATGTTCATTAAGAGACATTCATTGGGAAAATGTAAATAAATCTGTTTTTTGAGGTCTTTTCTTGCTATTTTAGAGAGGAAGAGGTTCTCAGACTCTATTTATTTCCTAGGAAACAAGATATATAATATATGCTTTTTTCATATTTGAAATGCATACTGAAAGGCATTAATTTGGGTCACTGTGTTATTCCTGTGAAATGAAAAAATTTTGTACTTTGTACAGGGCACAAATAGGGAAATTCAAAGACCACACACCATGTCAAAAGCATCCCCTTCTTAACCACATTTACTTCTGTTTGGTGAAAAGAAATTTTTTTCTCTCTCTCTGTCTGCATTTTTTTTTGTTATGGAAAAATTAAAACAACCCAAAGAATAGAGAGAATAGGACAATTTAGTAAATACTCATCACCCACAAACTTATCTCATCTGTACGTTCCCCTGCTCCTGATCATCCTCAGAATATTTTGAAGTGCATCTAATTTCGTTCTTAAATATTTCAGAATATATTTGTACAATATGTTATTTTGAAAACCATCACCAAAATGCAATTATTATATCTAACAAAATTAACACTCCTTAATATCATCAGATAGGCAATTATTGTTCATATCTCCCTGATAGTTTCAGAAATGTCTCTTTCCATTTGATTTATTCAAATTAGGATCCAATCAAGGTCTGCACATCACATTTCTCTGAGATTTCTGTTAATATATTTAAATACATATGTTTGTTACTCCTCCATCTTTTATTTTGTGGAAGAAAAACAATTTATTTCTCTATAGTGTGATTTACATTCTAGATTTTGGTAATTGCTTCCATGTAATGTTTTTTAACATCTTCCTCCACTTCCTTTATTTTCTGTGAATTGCTAGTTTGATATTAAGGCTTAGAACACTTCATAGGTTGGCTTGCACACTTCTTATTTGATCATATCATAGGCACCTATTGTCTGATTGGGTCTCTTTTTGTGATGTTGTAGATCTTATGATTATTCAACAAATAATCTCTCTCTCCTTCTAATGCTTCCCTCTCCCCAGCCTTCATGAGGAAAGTATACCTCTCCACTACATGGGTACTGAGCTTAGCCATTTGACTTGCTGTGGCCTATAGAATGTGAGAGGATGTGACATACACCACATCTGTGCCAAGGTTTCAAATGTGTTTTCATGGTCTGACCTAGCTTCTAGACTTCTTGCCTTCTGCCATAAAAATTATGTGTTTTGATAGTGGCTGCCTCTTTTATCTTGGGTTACCGATTGTGAAGACAGGAGAAGTTGACCTGAAACCAACACACCATTTGGAACCAAGCCCAGCTTAACATCAACTGACCCATAGATTCAATGTTTTCATAAGCAAGAAATAAATGTGTGTGATTGTGTGTTACTGAGTTTTGGGATTATTTGTTGAGCAACATTATGGTAGTAAAAGTTTACTGATACAGACATTAATATTAATCAGTGGATTGAGGTGTTATCGGATTACTCTCTCTTCTTTTAACTTAATGGTTTTAGTAACTGTTGATGATTTTTGCTTAGGTCCTTTACTTCATTATGGATTGCAATATGGTAACAGTCTAAATTCTAATTCCTCATTCATACATTAACCCCAGAAGAGTACCTGAGAAGGTAACTTGAGGGATAGTTTGTAAAGAAAATTCAGGGTAATTTTTATTCTTTCACTTTATTTGCTAGTTTTAAGAATTATTAACTGGTTCCCTAGCCTACTCCAAAGGTGACCAATCAAATTTTGTTTTAAGCATTATATACTCATGGATTTTCATTATTATAAAAGCATCAAATTCTGTTTGATATATTTTCACCAATTGCTGATAATAATCTTTCTGATACTCACATTGTCTACTCTTAAAATGTTATTTCTATGACTAGGTAAACCCAATATTAGTAAGTTTCTTAAAGAAGAGTCCTGGAGCTCTGCACTTTTATTTATTTATTTATTTATTTCTAGTGTAGCTACATTTCCTTTCTCTAAAACCTAGAAATCACTACTACAGTTTAGGGAGGCAGGGAAATTGCTAACAGTAAAATTCCTTAACAGACTGAGTCAAAGGCAGTGGTTGTTGCCCAGAGTAGCGTGCAGTGAATTTGCAAATAGCTCAAAGATCTACCTACTATCTAAGAATAAGAGACCTTGAAATTATTGGTGGGGATTTCTGACATAAAAATGGTATCCCAGTTAAGTGATCTTCAGTAAATGACAAATAAAAGATTAACTGCCAGGAGCATTAGCCCCACTAATTCAGTATTATAGTCATTCAAGTTATTAGCTTTTTAATTAACACTGAAAGATTTGAAAGTACCTAATTGTATTCCATTCTAATTATATTAACATATTATACACATGAAAATTAAAATTTTGTTGTTCTAATATTCTCTTTAAGAATGTGCAAATACAGTTGATGTTTTCTTAATAAATGTCTCTCAACTGTTATTATGTTTCTAAACAAAACAGACAAAATATAAATTAATGGTGTTCATTTAAGTATGTTGCATCCAGTTGGGATTACAGAATTAAAACAGGCTTTACCCAAGGGAATTAAAGATATACCATGTCCATTTATTTAATTCACTGTAATAATAATCTGCTCATTGAATTATTTAACACATCTTTTTATAAAGGGTTTCGTGCATTCAGATTTGAATGTGAGCAGATTGGACTGTTCCATTTATGTCTTTTAAGACAAAATCAACTGGAAGAGCTATTTCAGAGCCTATAGAACAGAAATGAAATAAAGGAAAGCAAATAAAAATTTGAGAAAAGAATAAGAATGTACTTCTGATTCCCTGATTGCTCGCTTGGGCTCAATTTTAATGATGTTGGTATAGGAATTTTGCTGAGTGAAGCTTCTAATCCTGAAATCTTTTAGTTCTTTTGTTCTAACATCAAACCAAATTCTTGTTTTAAGTTTGTTTTTTTAATACTTTATTTTAAGCCCTAAGGTTACACTTCATCTGTGCTGGTAATGCAATCTAATAGCTCTTTGACATACTGATCCAAATATTGGATCAACTCTCATGTGTAAGAACAGGGGGCAGCTTTCTGTGTTAGAATAGTTTGTCATCCCAGGAGGATTTGATCTGACATTTGTCTATAGAGATGTGACAGAAAGATACATAAAGTGTTAATGATGTTTCCTGCTGTACCCAGACTTTAAAACATTTATTGCCCTTTGTCTCCAGCTGAGCTATGATATATGAGGCCAACACTCCTCCATAGTCAGGGAAAGTGGCAGTCACATAATTCATGTTTAAAATTTAGAATTTTGTTCTGATGAAAGACAAAGAGCTTGGGAAGAATTAATTCATGTTTAAAATTTAGAATTTTGTTCTGATGAAAGACAAAGAGCTTGGGAAGAATCACTGAGGTAGCCATCCCTACCATCTTTTCAGATACTTCTACCTCTTCTAAGCTGAGATGCAGAAGTTGGATAGGGACAGAAATCTTACAATCCCATATCTCCCTTAAAGAAGGCCCTATACCTCTCTTTCCTCACTCAAGTTGGGTATATGAGGTAGTGGTAATTTTAATAGTTTTAATTTTCTATTGCTGCATAGCAAATAATCCTAAAACTTAATGACCTGATACAAAATCTAATTATTTCTCATAATCCTATATGTTGACTGGGTTCAGTTGGGTAGTTCTGATACTCCATGTAATGTGAACTAGTGTTGCAATATCTGGGGGCCCAACTGGGCTTAAATAACCAACAACTAGTCACTCATATGACTAGTGCACTGATTGACAGCCAGAAGACTGGGCTCAGGTATGTAGGGCACTGAGATGGCTAGTTCGACCTACTTTTATTCCATGTAGTTTCAGGGCCTATTCCTCTACTTGGTCTCTTCGTATGTTTTCTTTAGCAGGTTAACTGGACTTCCAACATGGCAACTCAAGACTTCCAAAAAGATAATAGAAGTTTTCAACCCTTCTTAAGGCTTCAAACTGGCTGAAAAACACTAGCTACATTCTATGCACAGATTCAGCATTGAAGGTAACATCTATTGTGATATGAATGTGATGCATTGAGGTCAACTTTGAAGAGTAGCTATGAGGAGAATAGAAACTTCTTTTAAGTTTGTGGATCTGAGAATAGAGAGGAGAACATTGTACACTTTTTTTTGTCTGCCCTTGATGGTGGCAGTCCCCTCCCTGTTTCCAGCAATCCCTTACCCCAGGAATGTACAACCTAGCTTCATGGGTTTACTAGGCAGATGAGCCTGAGAGGAGTTTGTCCTCAACAGGATTCAGTGAACCAAGAGAGGCTTGCAGCCTAGGTGTAAAGATGCTGAATACTGCTCCTGACTAGTAGGGATTTATACAAAGAAGTTCCTTGTGCCTTTGTGGAAAATGCATAGATTACAAGGGCCTGTGGAAAACCATGTGCTACATCTCTCTAGAAGTAGAATCACTCACAACTGATAGCTGAGAACCTGACACTCTATAACTTGATCTTTAAAGTTAATTGCAATTTCTAGATAATACACTTTTTTCCATTTTAGCATACTTAAGAAAATATAACCATTAAGACTATTTTCTAGCAAACATCATTTTGCATTCAATAAATATATATTAAGAACCTACTATACAATAGGCACTATTTTAGGAGACACAGCAGTGAAAACAGTTTGCTAAAGCTCTGCTTTCATTGAGTCTTGTTTTAATGTAAGAGAGGAGACAGGCAATACAGAAATAGAATATATAATATGTGGGATATGTGATATTAAAAGTTAAAGCAGGAAAAATTCTCACAATAAAAAGAATTAGAGAGAAAAATAAAAACTCATAAAAAAGAATTAACTGAGTTTGTTATTCTCTTCAACCCATTCATTCTAAAAGCAAGCTGATCCAATAACAAGCTAGTCATGTGTCATTTAATAGCAGGGGTATGTTCTGAGAAATGCGTCCTTGGGTGATTTCATCATTATATGAACATCACAGTGGGTACTTACACAAACCTAGGTAGTTTAGCCTACTACACCTAGGCTATATTTTTGGTATGACCTGTTGCTTCTAGGCTACAAACTTGTGTAGCATGTTACTGTCCTGAATACTGTAGACAACTGAAACTCAATTGTAAGTATTTGTGTATCCAAACATTTCTAAACACAGAAAAGGTACAGCAAAAATATGGTAAAAGATAAAAAATTGGGCATCTACCCAAAGGAACAAAAGACATTCTATAACAAAGACATCTTCACCTGAATGTTTATAGCAGCACAATTCACAATTGCAAAGATGTGGAAACAACCCAAGTGCCCACCTATACATGAGTGGATTAATAAAATTTGGTATATATATATAGCATGGAGTACTACTCAGTTATAAGAAATAATGGTGATATAGCACCTCTTGTATTTTCCTGGATAGAGCTAGAACCCATTCTACTAAGTGAAGTATCCCAAGAATGGAAAACTAAGCAGCACATGTACTCACCATCAAATTGGTTTCACTGATCATCACCTAAGAGCACATTTAGGAATAACATTAACTGGGTGTCAGGCAGATGTGGGGCGGGGAGGGGATGGGTGTATAGATACATGATGAGTGTGACGGTGTGATGCGCACCGTCTAGGGAATGGACACGCTTGAAGCTCTGACTCGGGGGCAGGGGGAAGGGCAATATGCGTAACCTAAACTTTTGTACCCCCATAATATGCTGAAATTAAAAAAAAATGGTATACTTGTATAGGGCACTTACCGTGAATGGAGCTTACAGGACTGAGAGTTGCTTAGGGTGAGTCAGTGAGTGAGTGGTGAATGAATGTGAAGGCCTAGGACATTACTATATACTACTGTAGACTTAATAAACACTATACACTTAGGCTACACTAAATTCACACAAAATTTTTTTCTTTCTTTAATAATAACTCTAGCTTACGGTATTTTTTACTTTATAAACTTTTTAATTTTTTTTAACTTTTTTACTCTTTTGTAATAGAACAGCTTAAGAGAAACACATTATACAGCTGTACAAAATGTTTTTTCTTTATATCTTTATTCTGTAAGCTTTTTAAAAAAATTATTTTATTTTTTACTTTTAAAATTTTTTATTTCTTCTTTTGAAAAATTTCTATTCATGTCCTTTGCCCACTTTTTGATAGGGTTGTTCAATTTTTTCTTACTGATTTTCCAGAGTTCTAAATAGATTCTTGTTATCAGTCCTTTATCTGATGTGTAGTATGTGAAAATTTTTTCCCATTCTGTAGGTTGTCTGTTTACTCTTGTGACTGTTTCTTAAAATGTTCAACATCTCTAATCATCAGAGAAATGCAAATCAAAACCACAATGAGATATCACTTAACTTCAGTGAGAATGGCCTTTAACAAAAAGTCCTAAAACAATACATGTTGGCGTGGATGCAGAGACACAGGAACACTCATACACTGCTGGTGGGACTGTAAACTAGTGCAACCCCCGTGGAAAGCAATATGGAGTTACCTTAAACAGATTCAAGTAGACCTACCATTCGATCCAGCAATCCCATTATTGGGCATCTACCCAAAGGAACAAAAGTCATTCTATGACAAAGACACCTGTACCCGAATGTTTATAGCAGCACAATTCACAATTGCAAAGATGTGGAAACAGCCCAAATGCCCATCAATTCATGAATGGATTAGCAAAATGTGGTATATGTATACCATGGAGTATTACTCAGCTATAAGAAATAATGGTGATATGGCATCTCTTTGGTTCTCCTGGAGAGAGTTGGAACCCATTCTATTAAGTGAAGTATCCCAAGAATGGAAAAATAAGCACCACATGTACTCACCAGCAAACTGGTTTCCCTGATCATCACCTAAGTGCACATTTGGGAATAACACCAGTTGGGTATCAGACAGAGGTGGGGTCTGGGGGGAGGAGATGGGTGTATACCTACTTGATGAGTGCGATGTGCACTGTCTGGGGAATGGACATGCTTGAAGTTCTGACTGGGGGGGATGGGGATGGGGGAGGGGAAGAGTGCATACCTACGTGATGAGTGCGATGTGCACTGTCTAGGGAATGGACACGTTTAAAGCTCAGACTCGGGGGGATGGGGGGGCATGGGCAATATATATAATCTGAACTTTTGTACCCCCATAATGAGCTGAAATAAAAAAAAATAAAAAAATAAAATAAAATAAAAATTTATTAAAAACTAAGAGACAAACACACACATTAGGCTAGGCCTACACAGGGTCAGGATCATCAATATTACTGTCTTCTACCTCTACATCTTGTCCAACTGAAAGTTCTTCAATAATAATAACATACATGGAGCTGTCATTGACCATGATAACAATGTCTTCTGGAATGCCTTCTGAAGGACCTGCCTGAGGCTGTTTTACAGTTAACTTTTAAAAATACATATAAATAGAAAAAGTATCTTCTAAAATTACAATAAAAAATTTCACATAGTAAATACTAGGCAAGAGGAATTTTTTAGCTCTGTTATCGTGTGGGGCCACCATCATGTATGCTGTCGGTCTATAGTTGACTAAAACATTGTTATGGGGCACATGACTATAATTGATTTTGTCATGTCATAAATTGCCATCAATTGCCCTCTTTGCTTTTTGGCTCTTCAGAGAAAAATTTTCTTTAAATGGATTTCAAATGGTGTTTGTTGGGTTTTTCTCTATCTTAAGTGCTTTCTAAATATTTCAGCTGTGATCACCTGCCAGGCCATAATAATTTGTCATCATAAAGAAGGAGGAAATCTTTTCATAGGACATATATTTAAATGATTCTGCAGTGTACAAAACCATTCACCACTGAATGCTTGCCTGTTGTTCTTCTTTGGTATGATTTTTGCCTGGCTTATGATAAACAGCAGGAATATTTTATTTCTGAGCTTCTTAAAATGCCTACATATCCATAAATTTTAGAGTCAGTTTAATTTCCCTAAAGGCTACATTATCAAGTGTACATATTTTGTTTTTATAAATAAAATTTTATTGGAACATAATCTACCTATAGAAAAGTACACAAATAGTATGTGTACAGCTTGATGAATATTCACAAAGTGAACACACTTGTATAGCCAGCACCCAGATCAAGAAACAAAACATTACATACTCCTTTCTAATTATTACCTCCTCCTGCAACTGTAGTCACTATCTTATATTCTGATTCTGATACTTTAATTTTTCTTATTTTTATATACAATTTTCCTATTTTTATATAAAGGTGTACTTTTTTACCTTGCATCATACAGATATACTCTTTTATGTCCAGCTTCTTTCTCTAAAAATAGGTTCATGAGATTTTACACAGGCTGTTTTATATAGTCACTAGTTTACTTGGATTTCTGAGGAGTATTCCGTTATATGAATATTCTGCCATGGGATTTTAAGTTATAGAGTTGACGCCAGACTATGAATCTGAGCAGGACATTGCTGCCAACAAGCGAGACAGTAAAGATTTGACTCCTCATAGCAGTTCAGCCTCCCAGGAAAGCAGCCTCTACGATAGTGATCAGTGTATATAAAAGTTCGCTGGAATGTGTTTTCTCAAGGAATGCCTGTGGGACAGGGAACGAAGCTGCATGAGGCAGAGAAGTTGGGCTGTGATGAAGTTACAACATGGCCTCAACCAGCCTCGCTTAGGATGATCCTGCAGACTTATCTTAGTTTCTTTACAACAGGGGAGCAAGGCCTTTGTGGCCCCTACATAGGCCAGTCAGGGGATTCATGCTGCCCACAGTTAGAAGTCTTGACCTTGGAGCAGGCAGCCCTCTGCAACACAGCACCGTCTATACTTCTTGTTAAATAAATATACCTCAGAGTCAAAATCTAACAGATGCCCTCCTGCCTTCCATAGGGACCAAACCTTCTAATAGACCCTTGGTGATGCTAAGAAGTATGCAGAATAAGCACTCAGTCAAGATTAGGGCTCTTTTGAGTTGTAAACAGAAAAACAAACTTTAAATTGAGCTGAGAAAAAAAAAAACTGTTGAAAGAAATCCTTAAAATTAAATGGTCATTTTGTGTTGTGCTCTCATGTCTCCTGCGTACTTCACAGTGTACACACTGGGTTTTTGATGAAGGAAAAAGAAAGAAGGCTCATTGAATTGTCCTACCTTCAATGCTGAATGTATCTCCATGTCTGCCTTTCTTGGTGGCAAAGTAAGAACAAGAAGGTCAGGAGAAGAAAAATGACAATTTCTTAACCACCAGCTATATCTAAGGCACTCTCCTGTGTGCTTTACATATTTTGCCTTATTAAATCCTCATCACTAGGTGAAGTATCTATTATTATTCCCACTTAAAGGAAGAGGAAAACGAACACTGTGGATCAACAGTTAATAAATGTTGATAAACCTCAGACTTAAGTTCATCTAATTCCAGTTCACTTTTTCTTCCAACCGCAATACACTTTCTCTCCGTATGATGAGACAAAATGAGCATAAAACACATGAGTAGGGAGAGGATGTTGCTGAGGGTTGAGGGGTAACAAGGGGCAGGGGAAGGGAGGGGAGGAATGGAGGGAAAGCAAGCAGGAAGACAGGTAAGACATCAGGGCCGCTGAGGTGGGCCCTAGTGGGGGTGGGAGCCAGGTGAATGTATGGTTCTTGGTGGTCAAGCGAGGGTGGGCCACAAGACCAGGAAGCGAGTGGCGGCGCAGCCCCCCAACAGTGAGGCAGCGAACTCCCAAAAGCAACTGACGGCGGCCTTCTGACCAGGACCGGAACCAGTCCCCAAACCCCCAAGCCTGGCGGAGGACGCGCTTCTCCCCACACCCTGTGCCTTAGCAGCTCCACCCAGGGACCCGATAGCCCAGAGGAGAAGATGGGGAGCACCTAGGGTGACCTGGCTGGGATTCCATTCCCGTACCACAGCAGCGCCAGCTGGGGCACTTGTGCGACCTCACCGTCCTGTCCGGACTCAGCGCTTCCAATACCGCACCCACAGGGCTGTGCCGGCCTCCGGCAGCCACTAGCTCTTCACTGAGGGGTGGTGGCGGGGCGGGCAAGGGAGCTGGAGGTGGCAGGACTGCAGCTAGGGGAGCCAGGGGAGCTAGACTTAGTACGCCTGGGGGCGCTAGGTGCCCTGGTCGAATTTGCCTACGCCGCCACACTGGCCACGTGCAGCGCCAACCTGCTGGAGATCCCCCCTGTCATCGCTGCCTGCAGGGCAGCGGGCTAGAAGCTCCAGCCCGGGCGAGAATGGCTGTGTGCGAGCGTGCCGGTACCTGAGGGCCTTTGCCACAGCCGCGGCGTCTGGCGTTCCGGGTGGTGAAGACAGCCCTCCGCAGGCGCTCCTCCTCCCCGCCGCCGCCGGGAAAAACTTTCCTGCGAATCAAGGGGGCCCGGGGAAACCGCCTTAGTACCCGAGGTGCCCGCAGTGCCCAACCATCCTTTGACCTACGAGGTGGAGGAGGTGGCAGAGTGGGCAAGAGTGGGAACAGTGGGCTGGGGACAGCTACAGCCTCCCACAGGGACTGCCTCACCTCCCGAGGGACTCCTGAGCTAAGATGCTTACGAGGGTGAGGAAGAAGAGCTGGTACACCCTCCAGCCTGTGGGCTGGCTCAGGACCGGAGGGGTGGGTCCCCCTGTCCCCAGAGCAGCTGGGACCAGACAAGTAGGCCATCCGTCCCGACCAACTTCATGGCCTACCTAAGCCCGCTGCACCTGGACGCCTCGGCACCAGGGCTGGAGGACCACGACAAGCCAGTGCGCAAACGCCACTCCCAGATGCCCCGGGAGTGCCCCGTCACCACAAAATCATCCAAGCGGAGGGCAAACGGCCGCACCCCGTGAGGACCCGCACGGGCGTCTGAGGCGTTCGCTTCTCCCGGAACTACAGGCCGAGGAGACGCGCGGAGGCACATGGGAGAGCGCCCCTCCTGAGCCCGCACGGAGTAGCCCACCTGGCGGCGGAGGTGCGCACCTGGCGGCGGAGCTGCCAGGCTGAGGCATCACCTCACTTCCCACCATCCTCCACAGCCAGCCCTGCCCCGGCTGATCTCTACCGCTCTAATGACCACCTGGACACCGTCTGCCTGTCTCCGGCTCTATTCTGGGAGCAATCAGTCCCACTGGGGCCTCACTCTCTACCCCGGGGCTTCCTAATGACACTGAGGAGGAGGGGGCACCCGCCACACCCCAGACTGAAGGTGCCACGGAGTCTTCTCAAAGAGGGACAGTGGCCAGGCTGGAGCAGCACAAGGCCGAGGACACCTACGCCAAGCAGTGGGAGCATGTGGGTCAGACAGAGACAGGGTCAGGGGCACTGAGCCTTGCCGGCATCCGAATCAGCCCCTTCCCCGAAGAGCCCTCATTTCTAATTCCAAGCTGAGAAGGTTCTGGAGCAGAGATTCCCCAAAGTGGGCAATGATGCTGCAAGGAATGATACATGTGATCTTGTGCCTATATTTACAGCTCTATTGTAAAGATGGGGTCCCTGTCCCCAGCTGCTCCTGGGGAATAGAAGCAAAAAAAAAAAAAAAAAGTGAGTATTTTGCCTTTACCTACAACAGGACATGCATAATTTAACTTAAAAGAAGCAGGAGTTACTTACACCATATCTTTTTTCCCTGACTTCAACATAGGTTTTCTGTGCAATAAAACACATTTAGTGCGCCTGCGCACTAGAAAGAAAACGCCACTTCTATATCCCTAGCACCTAAAGCGTTGCTACAGGGAGCTCAATAATCAGTATCTTGGTTAAATAAATGAACATATTAGTCCTCATAGCTCTGTGGCTTTTAAATACTGACCGATAGGCATCTGATTAAGCTAGTCAGTTAGTAACAGATGTGAAGTATGGCATTTACTTGTACAAACATAGAAAATAATTCAGGATTCTCTTTATTTTCAGAAAACTAATGAAGTTAAAACATTGGCCAAGGGCATACATTCCTGACTTAGGATTTTTCATATAAAGAACCCTCTTAAAAATGGAAGGTAACTTTTTGTTTTGTTTTTCTGCCTCTTCTTCCTCTCTCATCATTTCCCTTCATCACTTTTACAAAACTTCTGAGAGAATAAAACACCAAAGGAGTCAGAAACAGAGATTTTGAAATTGAAGGGGAAAACGAGGAACAGTTGTGACAAAATTTTCAGAGGTGGTAGTCAAGTAGCAGCACCAAGCAAAGAGTTTATTTATAGTTAAAGAAGAATGAACAAAGGCCCCTTGTGGAGAAGTTGGCTGTGAATTTTTGTTTTAAGGAAGTGGAATAAATAGCACACATACCCTAAACAGGAGAGAACTGAATTTGGAAAATCTCTTTAATGACAGGAAAAAAACAAACAAAAAAAGGAGTTATGAAAGTATGCTGCTATTGTGAGGTTCCTTTGCAGCGACAAGTCATTGAATTCCAAGCTCCTCTGTGGAATACTTTGGACCTCATAAATATAAAATTCATTTGCCTGTAGGCATTGCCATATACTGAAGAAAACTGATATCACTGATTCTCCACTACTGGTGCATCAGAAAGGATGCTGACCATTACTAAAAAAGAGTATGATTTACTTTTCTTCCTTAAGGTTTAAGGCTAAGTTCAATAACTAGCTACTCACTGTACCTGTTATATTTTTTCATGCCTGGAAGCTAGAGATGACCTAGCTTACCTCACTTCACCCACCCACTGTTTCTCTAGCCTGTGCTCAAGCATGTTCAGAGTTGGAAATCCACTACATTTTCAAACAGTGCTAATGGTTAGGGAGTTCTACCTTATCTTAAGCTGAAATCTGCTTTCTTGAAGGTAATTAGCCTAATGGTTTTAGTTATCTTCTAGAAAATTTGGAAGATTAATTTCATTCCCTCCAAATAAGTCTTTAATAAGGGTTAGCCACTGGATTCCCCCTAACAGCTCTTCCGTAGGTTGAATAGCTCAATATTCTTTAGTTGCTTTAACAATTCCAGGAATGATAGGGCCATTGTATTCTGAAAAACCATCCATTAGTATCATTTTTTTAAATTATGGATTTCAGGTCTAAATGCAGAGTTCTGGAGTTGATCTAAGCAAGTTGTCTACATGGTTTTTTTGCTTATATACAACATAAAATATTTTTAAAATAGCAGTTTGTCCCTTCACACATTTTTAAGTTAGCATCTTATTTTATGTTTGAAAATTGTGATGTTTAATTCCCAACATAGTCTTTATATTCATTAAATACATTATCATTGAAGCTTTGAAGAGCAGATTTTTCATTGAATTTATGGAAAATATTCAACATGTGAAAAATACTCACCAAAGAAAAACCCAGAGCCAGACCTAAGTGACCAACCATTCAGCCAAATCAGTTATTTTCTCACTGGCTGTTATCTGATTTCATTTTTCAAAGCTGGTAAGTGTGTTAATATACATCTCTTTGACAGCCACTTCACTACTCAATTCTAAGAGAGATAGGTAGAATCTTGCTGTATGTTTAGCACGTGGCCAAAATATAGTACTATTCTTGGATTATTTCTTACCTGGGCTCATTTTGCTTTTCTGTGAAGGCAATTTCTCTTAGGAGCTTTTGAATTGTCCTTTTGTTTGGGACCCAGAAATTTTACATCCCAGGGCAGTGTACCCCAGTAAAATTCAGGATAGGTTAGAGGAATAGCACTCTTCATTTGAGAATGTGTGTGTGTGTGTTTAGGGGGGTGGCTATCTAGAAAGGGGTGTTTATTCAGCGTATTTCACGGACCAACAATTGTCCAGGGCAACTTGGCATGTGAACTTTTATGGGATTACACGACAGAACAAACAAAGATGAAAAAAGGAAAGTGTCCTCATACTCCTACAATCTGTATAGTATGGAAATATCTGACTGGCCTTTTCTCCATAAGAGGCACCTATTCTTTGCATGCTTGGAGGCTTCACACTGCAGATCTTCAATACTGAAGTGACATGGATATATGTCCCAGGGTCTATGCAGCCAAATATGAATATGGCATACTTCTTCTAAAGAAGCAGCACAGAAACTAGAGGGAAAGAAAGGGTTCTTAAAAGCAATTTGTTAGAGTTGGGTCTATGAAGAGTGTGGGAAGATCAAGAATTTAGAATAAAATGAATCTGAGTTTCTCTGTTCCCTCTTCTGCTTTTTACCAGCTATACAGCCTTTAGCATGTTTCTTTGCATTTATGGACCTTCATAGCTTTCATTGTTTTTCTTCTCTTTTTTTTTTTTGACTTTGACAAAATATTATTTGTTACTTCTAAATGGTATATATTTATATATATATATATATTATTTATCATTATGTTTTTATTTGTGTGAGTTTCTAACAAACATTTAGGGGGCACAAGTGCAATTTTGTTACATGAATATATAACACAGTGGTGAAGTCTGGGATTTTTGTGTAACCATCACCCAGATAGTATACTTTATGACCTATCATTGCTCCCCTCACTCATATACACACACAAACTCACACACAGAAACATACATACACTTCTAATACATATTTCTCTAGGATTCTCATCATACGTTAACCGCATTGACCTTTTGAACCTCAACTAGCTCTTCACAAAAATATTTGTTCCAGTGACTGTTTAAAAATGTAACGTTCAGTAGAATATGGGAAGATAATAACATATTAGCTAGTTGGGCAGGGGGGAATTAACAAATGTGATTTTGGAGGACGCATGAGGGAACAGGAGAAAAGAGAAGCTCCATTGATGTTTGCTTTATTAATAATGAAAAAAAAAACTCCTGAAAATCCCAAAAGGTAGGATTCCATTTAACATAGAAAGCTCCTATCCCTTCCTTCCCAATCCTTTAAAATACAAAAACTTAACTTTTTAGATCCCTGGAGATTCAACTGGTTGTGATTGAGAAGCCAGGTTATTTTTTCATTTGTGCTTTAGTTTTGTCACTGGATCAGAAACATAGTCTGATTAAAAACCATATCTCCGTGAATCTTTCTGCTTTCCTAAAAAGTTGTATGTGATCAGGTGAACAAATCTCTCTCTCTCTCTCTCTCTCTCTCTCTCTCTTTTTCCTACATCTGAACATTTAAGACTTGGTTACTTTTTCATTTAAGAAATATTTAAAATCATATGTCTTAGACAAGTTTTAAAAACCTGTCTTGACTCCCAAGGACACCAACAGCATTATATCATCTCTCTAGATTTTAAATGTATGAGCCTAACTCTGAGATTCAACAAAGAATATTTTAGACTACAGCACCTTTGACTTATACCATAATAAGGCAAGAGCAAGGCCCCATTCCATTTGCAAACTATATAACCTTTAAAATGTGCCCTAGCATTCTTAATATTAAAATTATAGGAAATGAAATATTCAGCCTTTTCTAGTGAGGTGAGTTGGGGGGGCGAGAGTTCATTTAACAAAGGAAATTTATGATAATTTATATACTCCTTGACTTTATGAAAAGGCAGCACTTTGAGCACACTGCCATTGCAAATTTATGACATTTACTTCAACTATGAAGTTTGCCTCTCTCTAGTTTATCTTTGATCTGAGTTGATACCAACTAAAGATTCTTCCTGTAAGATAATATATGTTTGCCTGGATGATGTAAGTGAATCATCCCAGACAAGTTTTTAATGGGCTGAGTGAAGTAAGCCAACAATGGCATTTCAGGGTGAATGAAAGTCTTAGGTCTGGAATCAGAAAGTACTATACTTAAGCACAAGCCCTACCACTTACCTACTGATAATGAAGAGAAGTAATGGTATTGTTAGTAAAATACTAGATTTAAGGATAAGCCCTACTGGCAATGGGCAAGATAGCTTCAATACAGTTAGTTTCTTCATCTGTAAAGCAGTAAGCATTAAAATATCTACTGCATAGGGTAATTGGAAGTATTAAATTAAATGTATGTCTGGCCTAATAATAAACACAGAAAATGTTAGCTACTATTAATCTAGCATTTGAGAAAGTGCCTAGTACATGAGAAGCTCAACGTAACTACAATAAAAGTAAAATGATCTAATGCTCATGGAATACTTATTATAAGCCAGACTATTCTAAGCATTTTATATGAGATAACTCATTTGATTAACTGCATGAGTAGACTAAAAATGTATTAATCTATATTAATAAGGTATTCTTCTTACAAGTCAGTTATTCTTAACCTAAGATCTCTGAGACTTCAGTAATCAATGGATGGTTTTCAAGAGAAATACCAACTCCTTGATATTTATTGATAGGCAATTATATGTGCCTATATGCATTTATTAGAAAGGAGAGAGGTAAAACTAACAGATTCTTTAAAAAGTTCTGCAAGCCCCAAAGTGGATAAGAATCACTGATACAGAATATTGCTTTGATGGCCCCTCTCAACTGTGTGAGATTAGATGAGTGACTTTCAGAAAATGGTTAACTAACTCCTGAATGTTATCAGTACTATGGTTTCTGTAATTAACACTACAGAACATGCTAACTCATCCCTGAAAGTTTTTCTCTCATTGTAAATAGGTTTGTATTCATCGAAGGGTTTATTTCACACATCCGCTCCTACTGTCTGTATAAACTGGGGGCTGTTGGGAAGAAAAGCAAAAGAAATCTTGCATTTTCCTTGCATTTGCATTAAGAATGGGGGAAAGTTGTATGAAATAACAATGATAGGTCAATTCAATAGGCTTTCCAATCTAATTCTTCATCTGTGACCCTTGTTATAAAGGAGCATTTGGGGAAAGAACCTAGTGGTTGCCCACACTAATTTTTATCTCTGTAACTCTCACACAATTCTTTCTTGTCATGTAGTAGCTGCTCAAGAAATATTTTTTGAAAAAAAATGTGTGGCTTCATAAATTCTTAAATTTTACTGATCTCATATCAATATCTATATCATCATATACTGTTCCATATGAGGGGATAGACCAGGGGTTTATACATCTCTATATTTTGTGTGTTGCTGATAAGAACCAATGTTGGCTGAAGAGAACTGAAATGGAGTTTTAATGATTTGCTTCTCTAGGCTATGTATGGTAGTGATCAGATATCTATACTGGAATTTCTAAGTGGCCTGATTTTTAACTAGGTTTCCCCCACCTTCGAATGAAAGCTGCCTTACTGTTCATTTCTGAGTGTGTTCATTGTAAAAATAAGTAAATGATCTACACAGAAAAGTTTTTTTTTAAAAAAAAGCAAAAATCACTTGAAATCTAATCCTCCTGATATGCCCCCATTAACATTTTTTCAACTGAGGTATAATTCACATACTAAAAAAAAATAACCCCTTTAAAGTATGTAATTTGGCACTTTTGTGCCTCTAAGATATTATCAACAGAGTGAAAAGGCAATCCATGAAACTGGAGAAAATATCTATAAATTGTACATCTAGTAAGCGGTTGATGTCCAGAATATATAAAGAACTCCTACAAGTCAACAGTAAATAAACAACCCAATTTAAAAATGGGCAAATGAGTTGAATAGACATTTGTTAAAAGAATATATATAAATGTCCAGTAAGTACATGAAAAAATGTTCAACATCACTAACAATTAGGGAAATGTAAATCAAACCACAATGAGAAACCACTTCATATCCATTAGGATACCTATTATCAAATAAATAAGCAAAATAAAATAACAAGTGTTTTTCAGGATGTAAAGAAACTGCAACCCTTGTGCATTACTTGTGGGAATGGAAAATGGTATGACAATTCCTCAATAAAACTAAACACAAAATTACCAAAAGAATCAAAAACAGGAACTCAAAACAGATATTTGCACACCCATGTCCATAGTGTCATTATTCACAATAGTCAAAAGATAGAAGCAACCCAAATGTCCATCAGTAGTTGAATGGGTAAGCAAAACGTGGTATGTGCAAACAATAAAATATTATTCAGCCTTAAAAAGGCAGGAAATTCTCATACACGCTTCATCCTGGATGAGCCTTGAGGATTTCATGTCAAGATATAAGTCAGTAACCAAAGGACAAATATTATATGATTCCACCTATATTAGGTGTGTAGAATAGTCAAATTAATAAAGACCAAAAGTTGAATGGTGGTGTCCAGGGACTAGGGGTTGAGAGGAATGGGGAGTTAGTGTTTAATGGATATAGGGTTTCAGTTGAAAAAGATGAAAAAGATTTAGATGCGAATGGTGGTGATGGTAGCACAATAATTTGAATTTATTTAATGCCATAGAATCATACACTTAAAAATAGTTAAAATAGTAAATTTTATGTTTTGTATATTTTACCACAATTTGAAAAAATAACTGTGCACAAATCTCCATAACCTTTCCTACTCTAGGCTTTATTTGAAATCAAATTCGACTATTAATAGTAAAATTTATTTCAGGTATCTTGATGTATAGTTTTTTGCTACTTTAAGTATACTTCTGCTTTGTTTTTGATTTCTAAATATCACATCTTGTATAATCTTTAATAGGCCATTTTAGTATTATTATTATAAGTTACATTATAAATCCAAAATAAGTACAAAAAAATATTTATTATTTTATTCCAAAAATATATTCAGAGCATCTATTGTATTTACCTCCTACAGTGCTAATTATTTCCATATTGTTAGTCATAGCAAACTTCTCTGAGTTATGGTGAGTTGATTTAATTTTACATAAAATTTCCCCAAATTCAGAAAATAATGAGAAAGGAAAAAAGATGCCCCCTCTTTCAACTAATAAAACCACTGTATATATCCTTTCATCCTTTTTTTAATCAATGGAATTTACATCATGCTTTTTACAATAAATGATCTTGAGTTTTAATTTTTGTCATTTAGCATTATGTCACAGTTAGTTTTCCATCTTATGAGCTCTTGAGTACATGACTTTATTAATACTATCTTTCTAGTATTTGTTATGTAGAATTATCATAATTTTCTAATTCCGTTCTCAATTTTAGACATTAAGTTTGTTAAACATAATATTACATACTTATGTCTTGCATAAGGCTTTTTCTTTATATTGGATTTCCTTAAGATAGATTTTCAGATGTGAAAGTATTTGGTCGATATGTGAAATGTTTTATTGGCCTCTGATAGTTATCCAAGTTCCCTCTGAAAGGGTTATAAAGTCAGGCATTTTAAACCACATGTTGAAGATGGGATGGACAGAGAATGGTAGTGCTAGCTCAAGATGCTGAAAAGTACTCTGAGCTGGATCTGATAAAAGGACATTCCATGCTGTTTACATGTTTCTGATATAAAATTATGTCAGAGCAGGACAAAAGTCTATTTGTTTAAACAGCAGCTGAGGTCATTTGCTCATTACTTTTATCATTCCTTTTTTGATCAACAAACATTAACTGAAAAATTATTGTCCCATGGGGTTGTGGGAATAAATCAGACAGGTTTCTGCCTTCAAGGAATTTACATGTTGCAAAAGAAGTAAGTATACAATTAGCCATGCAGAAAGTGCTGATAGCTATAAGGAAAGTGTTGAGAGATTGGCATGGGATTTCTGAGGCAGAAATGATGTCCTGAAGACAACATTCTAAATGCGCCCTCAGAAGGGATTAGATTGGATGTCTGGAAATAGAGTGAACAAGCATTCTGGGCCGGCAGGACTGAAAAGCATAATAAAACCAAGAAGGTGAGAAAGCTCAAAGCATGCGTGGAGGATTGTGAGTAGAATTTATGGGAGTTAGGGAAAGTATAACTGAAAAAAATGGTTTGGACTTAGTTTATTAAAGTTATTAAATGCTAAAGAGTTTATATTTTATGTAGGATGCAATGCCTGTCTGATACTCTAATGGAGTTCTAATAGGGACTATGATTCTGGAAGTTACTTAGTGTCCTGGTATGTAAAACAAGTTGTAAAGGAGATCCTGGAAGTAGGGAGACCATGTATGAAGCTGGTACAGTCGTCTAGGTATTACAACCCTTAGACCTGGGCAAGAGGGGTCCTTTCCCTGGGTCCCAACAGCTTCAAAGGTCACCTCCTATCTCAAATAAATGTATTAAAGTACTGGACGCCTTGGACACTTAAATGCAGCTTTCACCATTGACAGAATGGGACCTGTAAATGTATATGTTAGTTCTTATGATAAACACCTTTCAGACCTCAGGAAAACACTTATCTCTTGTCTATGTCATCAAAATAAAAGGTGAGTACTTTGGAATACAGTGAAGGTTTTTCACCTGGTTCACTGCTATTGTCAGATATGAACACTGCTTTTGAGTTTGCAGAGGATTTGAGCAGAAGTGCTTGGATAAGAAAGAAGACAAGTGTGGTAACTTGTCAAATTCTTCCTCTCATATTGCATAAATGCTATAGATTCTTACAAAAGGAAATATTGTTTTCCTGTAGTGCTGTCTACTTCTACACTTCTCTCCATGATTTGATTCATGGTACCAGAAATACATAAAACTGAATGTAGTATTAGCAAGTTTCACATGGTGGCTGAGGCACATTTTGCAGTATTAAATACTTTTAAATTACTTTTTACATTTGTACATCTGCAGGTCTTGACGTAATATATGACATGTGACACTGATTACAGTTGACTCTTATTATCCATGGTAGTTCTAAGTTGCTTTGAAAACTGGTTTAGCCAATGCTCAATCTGGCTTTTAGGTAAAATCTGGGGTAAGGTTCTCAAGAGCTTCTGTTCACAGAAGCTTGTTTTATGTGTTTCTCTGTTTAAAAATACCTTATTGGATATATTTCCTTGCTTCATTAACACCAAACTTATGGCCCAAATCACTATAACTCATGCCTGAACAAAGCTTATCTGATACACATACTTTCTCCTGTTAGGAACTGAAAAAGACACATCTCAGCTGTCTTGTGCTTGGGTATGTTAGACTGTACTTCCACACTCTATTTGGGGGCCATTTTAAGCAGTAAAATCACCAACTATTAATAAAAGCACAAAATGCAAAAAAAATGTGGGAGTAAATAGATCACAAAAAGGTTTCTTGTTTATGAAGACTTTAACAAGAAGGCAGAGCTTTGCTTTGTTCTCAGCTGGGAACTCATGTCTCAGAAATCTCAAATTTTTGTATATGCACAAGTCCAGGAATGATTGCAAAAGCAGTGTTGATTTTAGGGTCACAAATGCATTTTAGGGAGTAGGAGAATTTGCAAATATGGAATGCCCAAATATTATAATAAGCATCAAGTGTATTTATATTCACAACTGGATGGATATTAAAGGCTAGAATAGTCAATAGGTTTTCTAAACTATTTAATAAGTTGGTTAATCTTTTTAAAAAGGTAATAAAATTTTAGCTTGATTTACATATTAAGATATTGGTGATTTGTAATATAATAGAATTAATTAAAAAGGTTATCTCTGTGAAATTATATTTTGACTTTCAGTGTTAATACATTTGAATATTTAGATAAAATAACTTTTTAGAAGATGTATGTGAAAAATACTTAATTTATTTATTTTCTACATTTATTATAACTCACATTTGATATATTTATTTATTTAGACCCTATCACATAATGGAGCCTCATTCCCCATGCCCTTGCAATCCTAGGGCAGTTCTGTGAACTTTAACTCACATTTTAATAAAATATATTAAATTTTGTACACTTTGAATACAATTACATTTTATTTTTTATTTCTTATCTAACATCGAGATGCAATGCAAGTTGAGCTCAAGATTAAAATGAAAACAAACACAAAAGATGGGCTCAGAAAAGAATTTTTAAAAACGAAACATAAATCCTTACAGTTGTAAGGGTGGAATATTAAACATATTTTGCTTAAGAATTTGTCTGATCTGTAACTTTTAAACTGATGTGAGGTATGTGGGCTTACATTTATACTCTTGTTCTGGGCCCCACAGAAGTTGATGGTGCAGCTAGGAGAAAGGTGGTTACAGTAAAGAGAGAAGTAACATTCAGAATATCTACTGTTGACTGTCACTCCCGTGTGTGCTGATTGCTGTTCCTGACACTTGTGTGGGGGCCATATGGGTGGGGATAGATGAAAATCAGCAAAGTCAATTTCCGTGGAAGAAGGCTTCAAAAAAAAAAAAAAAAGTGAGATTTGGAAAGAAGGGAGGGAGCGAAGAGGGTTAAGAATAGCTCATATAACTATGGAAATGAGTTATAAATTTAAATGCCTCATTATTGGGATTAAAAAGGAGACAACTTCAGGAGCTCTACTCCAGTTCCAAGCATTTATTATTTATGATGCTCTGTTTAGATTAGGAGTGCAGTTGGCACAGTGCTTGTTTTTTATCAAATGCTAATGAGTAATAATTTCTATCATAAGTAATATTATTCTTCATAATGACACAGCGGAATACCTCTTTATCACATCTATTTAGGGTATTAGTGGACAGAATATAATAGGAAACAATTTTATGGAGAGACAAGAACACATAAACCTTTCAATTGAGCTATCACCATACTGATAGAAATAAAAGTGTGAATAACAATAAGGATTTTACAGGCAGATATACCTGAGATCACATCTTAAGAATGCCATTTATTAAGCTGAGCAATTTATTCAACCTTTGCAAGACTCAGTTTCTTCATCTAAAAAAATGGGGATAATAAACTAATATTTTGCAGTGCTATGAGAATTAAGTGATATACATAAAGCACTTGTTATAGTGCCAAGAACAGAGTGCTCAATAAATTGAGACTCTATTGATATAATAGCAGTATTATTAATCTGTTAAAATGAAAATCATCGTGTCACTGCTTTGCTCAAAGGTTCTGAGGGTGCCTCATCTCTCATAGAGTAAAAGCCAAAGTTCTGACCATGCCTAATGAGGCCATTTACACTCCAGCTGTTGCCTTTCCCTCCCCCTCATCCCCTTATCTGTCTGACGTCATTTCCTGCCATCTGCTCCTATTCTTCCCTCACTCAGGTCTCCTTGCTGTTCCTCAACAAGGTCAGACACACTCCTGGGCCAAGGCATCTGCATTTGCGGTTTCTATCCTGAAATACTCCTCTCACATATATACACAGGTCAGGCTCCCTTACTTTCTTCAGGTATTCACTCCCATGTCCTCTTCTCAATGAGGACTTCCAAGACGACTTTATTTAAAATTGCAGTCTTCCTCCTAAGAAATCTGTCCTCCTTTTGCCTGCATTATTTTTCTTAGTACTGCTCATTGTGCCATCTACCATGACCCATCTCTTACAACATTCATTTTCTGTCTCTCCTCATTGGAAAATAAGCTCCTAAATACCTAGGCAAGGTATTTAGGTCTGTGTTTGATCACTGCTGTATCTAAGTGCCTAGAACACAGACTGGCCCATACTAGACACTTACTAAATATTATATTTATTGGATGATGATGATGATGATAGTAATGATTATGTTGCTAACAAAAAACACAAATACATAGTCACAGCATCTATCAAGCTTGTTTCACTTAGTCATTTAATTGTAGGTCTTATTTTTTTTGTGGGGGAGGTACTAACATTCCTGAATATTTAGTTAAGGCAAAGTGGAAAACATACAAGAGGCAGGCAGCTTGAACCTTAGCCCTGGTCATTCAATCAGGTACCCATGTGCTACACACAGTCGTCACTACCTCCTCATCTCATGTGCCACAGTGGAGAATAAGATTAGAGCCCAAGAGCCTCAGAGGCCTTTCATTCACTGGCATAATGCAATTTTGTTGTTTTATTGTTTTGCTTTTTTATTAGCAAAATTATGATATGTTAGTACTTAAATTTTTAAAAATAATACAATTCCATTTGTACCTGTTCTACTTCTTAAACTCTCACCCCAATTTTTTGTTTACATTCTTGTGGGAAATTATTTTACCTTAAAGCCTTTAAATTCAGAAGTTGTGCAGAAAACTGTTATCTGTGTCCTCAATATTCATTCTCCATTTTTTTTTCTGCAGTAATAGAATTTTTTAACTTGACACATGGCTGCCCAGGTAAAAAATACATTTCCCACTGTTCTTTGCTGATAATCATGGCCACATGACTGGGTCTAAATTCTGGCCAATGAAATGTTAGTGAAAGGGACATGTAAAACTTCTGGATTTGTGGTTTTAGAAGGTAGGTTTTCCTGTTGGAGCAGTAGCTAGTTATCTTTGACTATGCAGACAAGGACAACACTCTAAAAAATTATCAAGCAAGGATCCTGGCTCCTCAACACTATGAAGTTGTCCTGACCACCCTGGAATGCCTTCCAACACAGTTAGATTTAAGAAAGAAATTGGCTTTTGTCTTGATGCAGCAGTGCATTTTATAGTCTTTTTTATAGTAGTATAGCTTCTATCCCAACAAATACAAAGAAACTCAATTTTTATAACATTTTTGTTCTCAATTATGTTGTCGAGAGTAATGTCACTATTAAACAAAATAATGTACTGCATTTTTGAGCCATGTCATAGAAACTCTGCTAGGCAATGATCATTTATAACCTTCAAAGCAATCCTGTAAATTAGGTATTATCCCGATTTTGTAGATGAGGAAACTGATGCTTTGAAAAGTTATGCAGCTAGTCCAAGTTTGCTTTATTAGCTAAAAAATTCATGAATTAGTTTATCATTTCCAGAGTGTTTCTATTTACAGAGACACTCATCTTGATTGCCATTAGCAGAGCCCTAAAAGAAGTAACAATGGAACTCAGACCTATAGAATGAGAGACATTTATTTTGTGAACAAGTAAGGGAACAGCATTACAGATAGGAATAGCATGTGCAAAGGCACTGTTGCAGAAGTGAGCATGGTAAGAATGAGTGATTAAAAGAAGATTAATGTGATTTCAAATCTTTTGGATAAATTCCTAAAAATATTAATAGGATTGCTGAATCATATGATAGTTCTATTTTTAATGTTTTGAGGAATCTTCATACTGTTTTCCATAACACTGGCACCATTTTGCATTTCTATCAACAATGTGCAAGAGTTCAAATTTCTTCAAATTCCCACCAACACTTGTCTTTTTTTTTCAAATAATAGCCATCCTAACAGGTGTAAAGTGATACTGTGTTTTGATTTCCATTTTCCTGATGAGTAGTGATGCTGAGCATTTTTTTCATATCCCTGCTAGCCATTTGTATGTCTTCTTTGGAGAAATACCTATTTAAGTCCACAGGCATTGTTTTTTCTTTTCTTTTTTTTATTTCAGCTTATTATGGGGGTACAAAAGTTCAGGTTATATAGGTTGCCCATGTCCCGCCCATCCCCCTGAGTCAGAGCTTCAAGCGTGTCCATTCCCCAGACAGTGCGCCTGGCATTCACCATGTAGTTATACCTCCATCCCCTCCCCCCACCCCCCACCTCACCGAGTCAGCACCTTCAAGCATGACCATTCCCCAGATGGTGTGCAATGCACTCATCATGTAGGCATACACTCATCCCCTCCCCCCACTCCCTGCCTCAGTCTGATATCCAATTGGTATCATTCTCCAATGTGCATTTAGGTGATGATCAGGGAAACCAATTTTCTGGTGAGTACATGTGATGCTTGTTTTTGCATTCTTGGAATACTTCACTTAATATAATGGGTTCCAACTCTCTCCAGGAGAACCAAAGAGATGTCCTATCACCGTTATTTCTTATAGCTGAGTAATACTCTATGGTATACATATACCACAATTTACTAATCCATTCATGAATTGATGGGCATTTGGGCTGTTTCCACATCTTTGCAATTGTGAATTGTGCTGCTATAAACATTCGGGTACAGGTGTCTTTGTCACAGAATGACTTTTGTTCCTTTGGGTAGATGCCCAATAATGGGATTGCTGGATCGAATGGTAGGTCTACTTGAATCTGTTTAAGGTGTCTCCATAATGCTTTCCACAGGGGTTGCACTAGTTTGCAGTCCCACCAGCAGTGTATGAGTATTCCTGTCTCTCCGCATCCATGCCAACATGTGTTGTTTTGGGACTTTTTGATAAAGGCCATTCTCACTGAAGTTAAGTGATATCTCATTGTGGTTTTGATTTGCATTTCCCTGATGATTAGGGATGTTGAGCATTTTTCATATGTTTGTTAGCCATTCTTATATCTTCTTTTGAAAAATTTCTATTCATGTCGTTTGCCCACTTTTTGATAGTGTTGTTTGATTTTTTTCTTGCTGATTTTTCTGAGTTCTAAATAGATTCTTGTTATCAGTCCTTTATCTGATGTGTAGTATGCGAAAATTTTTTCCCATTCTGTAGGTTGTCTGTTTATTCTTGTGACTGTTTCTTTGGCTGTGTAGAAGCTTTTTAATTTAATCAGGTCCCATTCATTTATTTTTGTTGTTGCTGTGATTGCCTTAGGGGTCTTCTTCATAAATTCTTTGCCTAGGCCAATGTCTGTAAGAGTCTTTCCTACATTTTGTTCTAGAATTCTAATCGTTTCCCACCTAAGGTTTAAGTCTGTTATCCACCGTGATTTGATTTTTGTGAGAGGTGAAATCTGTGGGTCCTGTTTCAGTCTTCTACATGTGGCTATCCAATTTTCCCAGAACCATTTATTGAATAGGGATTCTTGTCCCCAGAGTATATTTTTGTCTGCTTTGTCAAAGATTAGATGGCTATATGAGGATGGTTTTATATTTGGATTTTCTGTTCTATTCCACTGGTCTGTGTCCCTGCATTTGTGCCAATACCAGGCAGTTTTAAGAACCACAGCCTTGTGGTATAGTTTGAAGTCTGGCAAATTAATACCTGCCATTTTGTTTTTATTGCTTAAAATTGCTTTTGCTATACAGGGTCTTCTCTGATTCCATACAAAGTGTATAATTATTTTTTCTATATCTGTGAAAAATGATGTTGGTAATTTAATAGGGATTGCATTGAATCTGTAGATAACTTTGGGCAGTATAGACATTTTAACAATGTTGATTCTTCCGATCCATGAGCATGGTATGGTTTTCCACCTATTTACATGTTCTGCAATTTCCTTCCTCAGTGTTTCATAGTTCTCTATAGAGGTCCTTTACCTCTTTAGTTAAATATATTCCTAGATATTTTATTTTCTTTGTTGCTATTTTGAAGGGTATTGAGTCTTTAATTTGGTTCTCTGATTGACTATTATTGGCATATATGAATGCCTCTGATTTGTGTGTATTGATTTTGTAACCCGAGACTTAACTGAATTCATTAATCAATTCCAGGAGTCTCTTGGTTGAATCCTTGGGGTTTTCCAGATATAACATCATATCATCAGCAAAGAGTGAGAGTTTGATCTCTTCCTTCCCTATTTGGATTCTCTTGATTCTGCTCTCTTGCCTGATAGCTCTCGCGAGGACTTCCAAGACTATGTTGAAAAGTAATGGGGAGAGTGGGCAGCCTTGTCTGGTTCCAGTTTGAAAGTGGGAATGCTTTCAATTTTTCCCCATTTAGTATGATGTTGGCTGTGGGTTTTTCATATATGGCTTGTATCATTTTTAGGTAGGTCTCGTCTATGCCTATTTTGTTAAGCATTCTTTCATAAAAGGGTGTTGAATTTTGTCAAATGCTTTTTCTGCATCTATTGAGAGGATCATATGGTCTTTATTTTTGCTTCTATTCATGTGGTGAATTACATTTATAGATTTACATATGCTGAACCACCTCTGCATCTCTGGGATGAAGCCCACTTGGTCGTGATGGATTATTTTTTGATAAGCACTTGGATATGATTTGCTAGGATTTTATTGAGAATTTTTGCATCTATATTCATAAGAGAAATTGGTCTGTAGTTTTCTTTTTTTGTTGCATCCTTTCCTGGTTTTGGTATCAATGTTATGTTGGCTTGGTAAAACGTGTTGGGGAGAATTCCATCCTTCTCGATATTGGAGAATAGTTTATGTAGGATGGGCACCAGTTCTTCTTTGTATGTGTGGTAAAATTCAGGTGTGAACCCATCTGGACCAGGGCTTTTCTTTTTGGGAAGGTTTTTATTGCTGTTTCGATTTCAGTTCTTGATATTGGTCTATTCAGGAATTCTATTTCTTCCTGATTGAGCTTGGGAAGGCTATGTGTTTCTAAAAATTTGTCCATTTCCTCCACATTTTCCAGTTTGTGTGCATAAAGATTCTTGTAGAATTCATAGATGATATCATGTATCTCTGTGGCATCGGTTGTGATTTCTCCTTTCATGTTCCTGATGGAGGTTATTAGAGATTTTTCTTTTCTTCTCTTGGTTAGTCTGGCCAGAAGTGTGTCTATTTTGTTTATCTTTTCAAAGAACCAACTTTTTGTTTTATTAATTTCCCTTATGGTATCTTTGTTGTCCTTTTCATTTAATTCTGATTTGATCTTAATAATTTCTCGCCTTTTGCTGGGTTTGGGGTCAGTCTGTTCATCTTTCTCCAGCTCTTTGAGTCTATTCATTAAGTTGTCTATTTGTAAGTTGTCTGTCTTTTTCATATAGGCATTTATGGAAATGAATTTTCCTCTCAGGACTGCTTTAGCTGTGTCCCATAGATTTGATAAGTTGTGTCTCCTTTGTCATTTAATTCAAAGAATCTTTTGATTTCCTACTTTATTTCCTCCTTTATAAAATAATCATTCAGGAGAAGGTTGTTTAGCTTCCATAACTTTGAGTAGGAATGAGAATTTCTGTTAGGGTTCATTATTACTTTTATTCTGCTGTGATCTGAGAAGACGCATGGTATAATTTCTATTTTTTTAAATTTTTTAAGACATGCTTTATGTCCTAGGATATGGTCAATCTTAGAGAATGTCCCGTGAGCTAATGAGAAGAATGTATATTCAGTGGACTTTGGGTAGAATGTCCTGTAGATGTCAGTCAGGCCCATTTGTTCTAGCATTCTATTTAAGTCCGTTATTTCTTTGTTTATTTTCTGTTTGGAGGATCTGTCCTGTACTGTCAATGGGGTGGTAAAGTCTCCAGCTATTATAGTATTGTTATCTATCATTTGGTTCAGATCAAGTAGGGTTTGCTTTATGAATCTGGGTGTGCCTAAGTTGAGTGCATATATATTAAGTATAGTTATGTCTTCTTGTTGAATTGTGCCTTTCACCAGTATATAGTAACCATCTTTGTCTTTTATTACTTTTGTTGGTTTAAAAACTAAGTTATTGGAAATTAAAACTGCCACACCAGCTTTCTTTTGGCTACCGTTTGCTTGAAATATCGATTTCCATCCTTTTGTTTTCAGTCTTTTAATTGGAATAGTAGGGCTTTTTTAAACTACTGAATTATAGGTGCTTTGTATATTTTGAAATTTAACTCCTTATCAAATATATGGTTTGCAAATATTTTCTCCCGTTCTACAGGTTGCCATATTACTATGTAAATTGTTTTCTTTGCTGTGCACAAGCTTTTTATTTTTGATGTAATCCCAATTGTCTATTTTTTCTTTTGTTGCCTGTGCTTTTCAAATCAAGATTTTGAAGAGATATTATCATTCCCATGTTTATCACAGCATTGTTTACAATAGCCAAGATGTGGAGACAACATAAATGTCCATTGGCAAAAAATGGATAAAGAAAATATGGTGTGTATGTGTGTGTGTGTGTGTGTGTGTGTGTGTATGCACATTCATACATACACAAATAGGGGAATATATTATTCAGCCTTAAAGAAGAAGGAATCCTTAACATGCAAGAACCTGGATAAAACTTGAAGAATTTATGCTAAGTGAAATAAGCCAGGCATAGAAGGATAAATAATGCATGACTCCACTTATTTGAAGCATCTAAAATAATCAAATTATTATAAGTAGAGAGTAGAATGGTGGTTGACAGGACCAGGAAAAAGGAGGAAATGGAAAGTTACTAATCAAAGGGTATAAAGTTTCAGTTATGCACAATGAATAGGTTCTAGAGATCTGCTGTACAACATTGTGCCTATAGGCAACAATACTATATTGTACATTTAAAAATCTGTTAAGAGGGTAGATCTTATGCTAAGGGCTCTTATCATAATAATTTTTTTTAAAAAGGTTACTGTGGCTAGACTAGTATTAGCAAGATTGGGGTTGGAGCTGAGACTGGAGAAGTAAATAGCTGTCTCTACAGCGTCCTAAATGATACGTCAAAGAAATATATCTTTGAGTAACTGAAAGGTTTTCAGAAAGGGGAGGCATGATTTGAATTATATATTAAAATAATCACTTTGGTATAAGGGAGAGAGAATGGATTTTAGGAGAAAATGGTGTGGTTAGGAGACTTACTGCAATAAGATAATACATGATTTTAAAAGATATGATGGTATCTTAGGTTAACATATTCACAGTGGATGTGCAGAAAAGTGGACAGATGAAAATATTCAGAAAGCAAATTGAGACAATTTGATGATGATCTAGGAGAAACTCCCAGAGTCTCTATAGATTTGTGCTTTGGAGCATCTTACTGCAATCTCCACGTATTTACAACATAAATAATGAACAACTCTGAAGATGGGGATAGAGGCATAAAAACATGTGGTAGGTACACTCAGGACTGAACCATTGATTGTTACAAGGGTTGAAAGATTCTCAAAAGTGTTTGCATTTGAACTGAGCTTTGAAGAATGTAGAAATTCCTTATTTGGCAGGGTAAGCAAGATGTCTGTCTAGTAAATCCTCCTCTCTTAGAAACCGATAGTGCCTGCCGTTTTGCTTGCTCCTTTCTTTGCCCATAGTTCACCGTGCTTAGTATCCTACAAACCTCCTACCGTAACCACCACTGATTATATCCAAGACCCTGACTCAAAGGCTGCTTGTAGTGGCTTTCCTCTAATATCTGGCAAACAGCATACAAATTCAGAAGATGCCATATCTCTGTCTATATCGTCATGAAGACTGGGTTTAGCAATCAGCTAAGTCAATTAATGAGTCACTAGTGGCTGGAAAATAGAGACAAGATGGAAAATAGCTCAAACATTTTAATGATGGAATTTGAGGGTGAATAGCAGTGGATTCCTGTTATTAGGACTGACTAGATAGCCAGAAATCAAGAACAAGTCTGGGTCCCAGATAATATTCTGTTTCTCTGTGCAGACTAGCTATGTGGTACTTCAGAACTTTTCCCACCTTCCTTGCTTTTGTGATCTCAGCATATCTCTATTCCTTACAACCAAGTGGCTAAATTATATGCCGTTTTAATAATCGCACCTATTTACCAAAAACATACAAGGTATTTGAGGCTTTAAAAATTACAAAAGGTACTTTGCAAATAACAATGTTTTATTAAGTAGAAAAGTTCAATGTTTTTATATTAAAATATATAAGTGGATTTTAATATCAGCATTATCATGAAGTTTCAGAAATGATTTGTTAAGTGTGAAAATGCTGAAATTTCATTTTTTTTCCTAAGGATCCTGTGGATACTTAGGTTCAATGGCTTAACTGATGGCAAAAAGAATCTGTAGCCTCTGAGCTCTTTAGTATTTTGATGTTATGTATATTAGTGAGAATATCTACCTTTTCCTCCAAATGTATATTCAAATACCTTATTAACTATTTTAATGAGATCAATTTTTTATAACTCTTTTTATATATAATTAATCCTTTATGATATAAATTTCCTTCCAAATTAGGACTAAATACTTATAGTTTTACCAGAAGTTACCAATATACATTTGCAGATAGAAGAAAAATCTGAAACTTATAGTAGTAAAAAATTGCTTGTCACCAGTTTAGTTGAAAGTTATTTCCTATGTAAGATTTTTTGATTGAACGGTATTTCTACCAAGTTATAGTGAAATAATAATAGACCTTCCAATGATTTTCTGAGCCCTGTAAAATATTGAGGTTTATTGTGAATGAGAACGAAAAATAGATCTCAGAATCTTGGTATGATTTCGTACAGAGACTGCATCAACTTAAAATGTTAGAACTTACGTTTAAAAAATTAAGCCTTTAGCATTTTTTGCCAGTTGGTTTTGTGTAAGTAGGTAATTATTTTAGATTTGTATTTTACCTATCTATGTTTTCATTCATTTATAGAAAAATATGTAAAAACTGGAAAGCATCTCCTTTATTATGAAGAATTTCTGTTGGGAATTTTTTAATTTTGAATAAATAGAATTGCTTTTTATACATTATATTTTCTCATACATTTTTAAGTTCTTTTTGTATTAAACGTATCCATATAAATGACTGAAAAGTTCAAATGATACTATGAAACATAGAAAAGAGTAGCACTTTCCTGCTCCACGCCTATGTATGCCTCAATTTCTACCCACTCCCTAGCAACCACTTTCTTTTTTTTTAACTGTTGCTTTTGATATTTATTTTTATATTTTCTAAATAATATATTCATATTGCTGTTCTTTGATTTTTTTTTTCAATTAAAGACAGTGTCTCTTGCCATTCTTCCATATAAAAAAAGGATTTAGAGTGCAGATAAAAACATTACCCACTCTTGCCTGGACAAAGGCATTTCCCTTCCCCTATTTCCCCAATATAGTTATGTGACAGTTTGTAATTTAATCAATAGTTGCTTTATATACACAGTTGTGTCATATTGGGTATTAATATTACATAGTTGTTCCTATAAATCTTTTTGTTTTCCCTAGAGTTTATAGTTGTCTTTTTATAGCTTAGTTTCTATGTTTCTACCATTAATTCTTCTCTTAAATGCTTTATCAAAAATGTAACTCTTATATCAACATAGTCAAATGCATCAGATATTCTGTTAATTCTACTTTTTTTTTTTTTTTTTGGAGCTACTTTCCTGGAGTTCTCCGTCATTTTGCTTCACACTGGATAGATTAGCTCTTGTGCAGCTCTTTCTGGGACCTGTTTTCACTTTCATCATGGGAAGTGTCTTCAGGTCTCTTTTATGCAAAACATAAAGCTTGACCCTACCTCACATCATATACAAAAATTAACTTAAAATGGAGCATAGACTTATGTGAAAGCATTAATACTGTAAAACTTATAAAATATCACATAGAAAAAATTAGTGAATTTTGGTTTGACAAAGAGTTCTTTAATAGAGCATTAAAAACACAGATTATAAACAAGGAAATAGATAAATTAAAGTACACCAAAATTTTTAAAAAGCTCTTCAAAAGATACAATTAAGAGAATTAAAATGCAAACCACAAACTGGGAGAAAGTATTTGCAAAATGTATATTCAACAAATGAATATATGAAGAATATATAAGGAAAACATAAGGAACTCTTACTATTAAATAATACGAAGACTAATTAATTAAAAGTGGAGGGACACAAAAGATTTGGATAGACACTTTGCCAATGAAGCTATATCATTGACACACGAAAAGTTGTTCAACATTGTTAGTCATTAGAGAAATGCAAATTAAAACCACAATAAAATACTACTACTGTGCCAGTTATTAATGTATTGCTTTTCAGCTCCAAATTTGCCTTTTAGTACCAGCTGTGATATTGGACTGGTTCCTTAAGCGTTTCCCCTTTACAGTGTGCAGAATGTAAAACTTTCTCAGTAGAGGGCTCTAGCAGTACACTGCAGGAGGAAGGGGGCTTCTCTTGCTGGTTCTAGCAACTGCATAGGTGGTCAGTGGTACAGATGTGTGGACATCCTGTGGTGCTCAGACCCAGCCTTGTGTCCAGACTTTGTGATCCCTGAACTGACCTAGAAATGCATAGCAAAATCAGGAATGAAGATAAGAGAACCTGAGCTAACTATTGGGGTCTGGAGAGAGCATGGCCAAGAGGTGCAAGAGCTAGGATAAAAATTAGTAACTTCTAGAGGAATGAGATGGATATCTCAGAAATTACCAGGTATAAGGGATGTTTGTCCTTAACTGATTCTTGTATGTTTATGACTATATTTCAGGTGAGCCAAAACTATTTAGATACCTTTTTTTGAACAAGACACATTCAACTAACTCACTCAGATTCTCGTACCTAGTATATGGTAGAAATTGGATTTGATCCTAGATATAGTAGATTCTGAGATCTGCCAACATTACAAAGGCATTTAACAAACTGTATTTTGTAGAACACTTCTTTACTCAATGACAATAGTTATTACACTGGGGAGAGGGCTTGAGGAGAGGTCCCGTGAGCAGTTAAGTGTGGGAAATGCTGATGAAGTAGTTTTCTTTATTGCGGTACTTTTTAGTAATATAGTGGTTGTTACAGAGGACACATGCCACATATGTCAGATGTGTTTAACTCCCAAAATGTTTTTCTTAAAGGAACATCTTTTAGGACTAGCATTCTGCAGAACACACTTTGAAAGTGTTGCATTATATCTTGTAACCTATGATGATGGCATTATTGTTTAATTCTCCTTTTGTGCTTTACAGGCATCAACACTATGTTCTCAAAACAGTTTTAATAAGAAAGCCACAATTTATTTATTTATTCTGAGCTTGGGAGATGTAAATTCTTTCACTTGATGTGGTTTTATAATGATCCAGCCATCTATAAATAGGCAGGAGAATCAGGCTAGAAGTTACTTGGAAAAGGAAATCTACATGGCTGATGATTCCTTGAGTATGTGCTAATTATTATATCTTGGGTAGCCTTCTTGGATGCCTCATGAAACATATACTGAATCCTTTGGATCCTTCTACTGTATTGTGACTTTATTTTTGACAGTTTCAGAGGCTTCTAAGAATTTACAGGTCCCCTCCACCTTCACTATTTTTTTTTAAACAGATCCACTTCTCTGGGTTCTTCTAAAGATTCTTCCCAGTAGTTACTTAAGCTGGATTTTCTATTTTCCTCTCAGTAGTTTTCAAGTGCTTAGAGATATAGTCTTTAACTTATAAAATCCTTTTCAAGAAGAAAGAGGTTTCAAGAGAGTTTGTAACCCATTGAAGAGTGGTAAGACACAGCTCTAGAGAACATAAACTATACCCAATATAGAAAGTGGTGATAATACTTTAGCAATTTTGTAAGATTGAAAAAAAAAATAAAATAGAAACACACTGGAAACAATTCAGGAAACAGAGAAAACAAGGCACATAATTTCACTACTCTGATTTAATCATGGTTAGTGTCTTGGGGTAATTTTTGTCTCCTATGCATTTTTACCATTATTGTCCTCTGAATTTTCTTCCAGTATTGCATTCTGCTATTTCACTTGAATACATAAACATTTTTTCATGATGCTTCATACTTTCCATGACCAGAACTTTAATAACTGAAGAATATTCTAGTGGTTTATTTAATTATTCCCCATGTTGAAGCATATTTAGATCATTTTCTATTTTTTCTCTGTAAACACTTCTGTAATAAACATATGGTACATAAAATTTTTCCCCATATTTTGAACTGTTTATGATAGTTTCTCTAAAGTAGACTTGCCAGGTCAATGGACATGAACACTTAAATAGCTTATTATCAAATTGCTTTCTAAGAGGGTCTACCAATTTATAGTGCTACCAACTACATATATAGATCAGCCATTTTAGGGCAATCTTACTATTTAGGCAATTCTCAAGGAAGCTAGTTTATGTATTTCTTTATTTCCAGTTTTTATTGACATGCATAACAGGGGATAATTAAGATATTAGTAAATAGACCTCATAATCTGCTTTTGTTTCCCACCAAGTCTATCAAGTTAATACAGTTGACCCTTGAACAGTACAAAGGTAGATGAGCTGACTCCCTGCACCATTAAAAATCCACATATAACTTTTAATTACCTCAAAACTTAACTACTAATAGTCTACTGTTGACCAGAAGCCTTACCAATGACAAACAGTTAATTAACATGTTTTGTATGTTTTATCTATATGTGTGCATATATATATTATGTACTGTATTCTTACAATAAAGTAAGCTAAAGAAAAGAAAATGTTAATAAGAAAATCATAAGGAAGAGAAAATATATTTACTATTCATTGAGTGGAAGTGGATAATCATAAAAGTCTTTACCTTCATCGTCTTCACATTCAGTAGGCTAAGAAGAAGGAAGAAGAGGGGTTGATCTTGGTGTCTCACGGGTAGCAGAAGAGGAAGAAAATCTTCATGTAAGTGGACTCTTGCAGTTCAAACCCATGTTGCTCATAGGTCAGCAGTACATTTAAAGGTAAAACATTCAATTGCCATTTCCTACACACTCTTCTAAGTGTTGGGAGATTGAAGTATGAAGTATGGTAGAAATGCTTTAGGGGTCCCTACTCAGTCCATATTGATTCTGAGCTGCCGTGGTTCTTTAAGGCAAGTTTTATTCTACTGGCTCTCTCCTTCCCAGTGATAGCTCATGGAAATAGACTGCTACCTGATCCAGATTCTCTCTTTTAAGGCCTTGAACTAAGAGGCTCAGAAGCTTTGAGTTGGTGCACATTTTCCCTACAGGGGAAAGTTCATGAAGATTCAGGAGCAGGACCAGTCATTTGGAGGTCGTAGTACACTGAGGAGCAGCAGAGAGAGGGTTTCTTTAGACAGAAATCAAGACTAGACATGGTGGGGAAAGAGAGAAGATGAAAGTTTTATTTGGTTCCTTTCGGCTTTCTAGTTTCCACACTCAGTCCCTGGTGTGATCACTGATAACCCTGTGTGGTATTTTATGACATAGTCTGGTATTAGTTTAATAAATTTCTTTTTGCTTAAACAAGCTTGAGGTGACCTCTATTACTTGTGACCAAGTGATCCTTGACTCAGGCAAGCAAACAATAAACTGTGAAGGAGAGAGGGTACCTCTGCTGAATCAAGTTGTCTTCCTCTGAATTGCACTCCCCGCCTGTACCCCAGCACTGCTGCCAGGAGCCAGCGATTGACTGATATTCCCTTGCCTCCTGGGGCCACAAATCTTGAGATGTAATGTACACTCCATAGCTCCTTGTGGGATCAGGCTGAGGCTGGAACTTTGCCCTGAAATCGTATTCTTGCTTGACTTATTTCTCTATTCTGTCTTGATTCTCTTACTCCCTTACCAATTTCTTCTAGGACCATTTACCTTTTGAATCACTAGTTCTCAAATCTTTGGCTACTGATCTTCTACTGGAGTAATTCAAACTATGACAATGGCCTGTCTTGAAAAGGCTAGCGACAAAGTTGATACTTATACATAATAAAGTAAATGAGCTGTCAGCTATCGTTCTGCATCATTTGAAAACCAGATTAAATCTGATATGTTGAGTATAGGCCAGTCTTCTAACTAGTATTAATAAATTCTGTGTCATGTGTTTGTATTGATATGCATCTCTTTGAAGACCTAGAATGATATTTGATAAGTGGCACATCATATATTCTGGTTTAACCTGTTATACAATTGTAATTTTATCTATATTCTGAGTAGGAGTAGTACAAATAATCAAGCTGTAAAGGGCCAGCTAACTATATATTCATATATATTATTCATATATTTTATTATTATTCGTAGTAAAACATTATATATGGGCCTATACTTTTTAAAGTATTTTGTCTTATTGTAATTCTGTATTGTAAATTGTATTTCAAAAGAGTTAGTAACTGATAGCTAACAGAAACTGTGAATTTCAAATTTAAACTCTTGGATTGTTTCTCCAAGTCATGACACAAATTAACAAAACTTATTCTTTCCTGTGGTAGTAGTTGTATCACAAATAATTGGTTCACTAAGAAAGAATATGTTTGGAAATCTAAAGAAAGCTGATGATACACAAAAGAGAGGGCATGCTCCTTGCCTTAAAATAGGTTACAATATAATAAAGATAGCCATTTTATTCATCTTAATGGTATTTATCACTTACATCTCTGGGAATTTTATCTTTCTTTGGGTAGCTTTTTTTAAGAAGGAAAATCTACAATAGTAATATTTATAAGACATATTCCTGATTTAATACTCTTTAATCAGTTTTAATATTGGAAGTAATTGTTCTAACACCCCCCTCCACCTTAGAAATACTGGCTAAACTTTAAGCTAAGTACTTACCTAATCTTGGGTGTATACTCAATACAGAAAAAGCTAAGCATCTAGAGAAGTCCGAATTTCAATAAGTTTTCAAAATTTCTAGCTGAGTCCTTACTTTCCAAGCTTTAAGATCTGTGAATAAATATAGTTTCATGAAAATACAACTCTGGTGAAAATTGCCAGCCCTCATCCACAGTAAGAGAAGATGACACTTTAAGCCAAGAGCCTATTTCCTCTTCAGATCTCTCTCTGCTTTATTCTTTTAACCACAGTTGCAGCCTCCCTCTCAATGCATCTTCCTCCACTTAATCTCTATTCCACCTCTGGGCCATCACTTTGAAATATACAGTACCTGGAAAAAAAGGCCTCAAGAGAAGATATGATGCCTTAACATATTTTATGGGTGAATCTACAGGAGGAAGAAATAAAATTTTTTAAAAGCCTAAGATTTAATGAAAATGAGAACAAATCATAGTGGAATGCAGTTTCAGGTGTGAGCTACAAGCACATTAAGGAACATTGAAGTTGACTGTGCTTTATATTCCTAATGTCTTGAGCACACTGTGATTTAATATGGCCATTAAAAATTCTGCAAAATGTGCAAAATTAATGACAATGATTTGCCTTTTGGTAAGTCTCCTTTTTTATTTGACTGTCCTCTGCCTTCTTGCCTTAATTTCCCTATCCTGTCTGTTAGATTGCATTCAAAACCAGCAAAGTCAACTTCTTTGACCTTGTGACAGTCAAGTTTAACTTGATAATGGAAACCACATGGCAGAATGAAAAGAGACAGACACTTTAGAGTCATTAAAAAAAGAGGTTCAAACCCTAGCTCTGTCACATTTCTCCGCATACATACAAATTGTCTAACTCTTCAGTTCTTCGGGTTTTTTATAGATAAGAATGTATAAAACCTATTTGTTTGTTTGCAGTTATTGTGAGGCTTACATGAGATAAAGCATGTAAAGTGTCTTGCACAGTGCCTAAAATATAAAGTACAAATAGCTCTTTTAACATTATAACAGAATTTTTAACTATCCTTATCTTTCAATTACTGATAGTTCTAGGTAAAATATTTGTTTGTATTTTCACATATATAATTTAGAAATATACATTATAAGCAAATTAAGGGAGAGAACTACATTTTCTTTGCATCTATCTCCTTTCAATTCCTCAGAGTATCTTGGTCATATTTTAGGTGCCTGATAAATAAACATTGAACAAATTTCAAATTATGAAACATAGTCATAAATTACCTATATACATATGTATGCTGGATTTTTTTTTGTATTTTAACATTTTCATGCATTAGAAAAAATGATGCACAGGGTTAACAGTTTCAATTATTACAAAAAAGCATAAACTAGTAATAAAAAGTAAAGTCCCACTGTAAAAACATATTAGCGGAAAAAACTAGTGAAATCTGCCAGACAAGGTGGCTCATGCCTGTAATCCCAGCACTTTTGGAGGCAGAAGTGGGAGGATTGCTTGAGGCCAGGAGTTCAATACTAGCCTGGGCAACATAGTAAGACCCCATTTGTAAAAAAAAAATAGCCAGGCATAGTGGTATGTATCTGTAGTCCTAGGTACTTGGGAGGCTAAGGCAGGAAGATTTATATTTATTTTCATATATATATTTATATATATAAATACACACACAAATATGGTGACTGCTAATAGTGGTGAGCATATAATCAATACTTGGTAAAGAGTAATTACTATTTTTTAGCACCCATAGAATTTTTAAATACAAGAGTATAATTTTTGTTTCTCCAACAACACAACTCAGAGTTTGTAATCACCTTTAGTACCTTGGGACTAACATAGAAAATATTTAATAAATTTCGTTCATTTGCCCCAAAGCCTAAATTTTTCTGAATTGTTCTCTTCTGGACTAAACAATAGTTTTTGTTTGTTTGCTCAGAAAACAAACAAACAAACAAACAAACAAAAAGGTGGAGACAAAGGAAAATATCTTTTAGGTATGCCCACCATTTGAACAATAAGAAATTCAAAGATTGGCATTGAATTTTCCTAGTGAGGTAAACAAAATACAGAAACAAAAAGCAGAGTTAACAAATTTGAGGAACTGCCCCAGGGTCATTTTAAAGTTAGTACCTTGTGGCTATGAATCTCTTTTTGGATTGGTACATAGTGCAAGCTCCATGAAAGCCATCTGGGAAAAGTCCAGAGCCTGGTAGCTGTTGGTCATGAAGGTTGATGGAGAATCTTTCCCACCCACCTTATCTGATTCAGGTCTAGTACCTGTGCAGTACTGAAAAGGAAACTTTGAAGTGCATCCTCAATATTAGGAGTCTGATTGATATCCAGAACATTCTACTGGATCAGGACTTTCTGAAAACCTGTGCTGAATTTAGAGACTCTGCTGAAAAACAAAGTTATTGTCTTGAGTTTTTTTTGTTTGTTTGTTTTTGTTGTTTCTTTTAAATACATAATCTCATGAGAGGTGCTCTTTTATTGATTGTAATAAACAGTTATATATTTTTCCCCTGGGAACTTTCAAAGAGCTACATGGACTCCAAAATATGTATATAAACGTTAACTTATACTCTGTTTATTGATTTTTTTCCTAAGTGAAATAATACTATATATGTGAAAAGCAGTATGAATTTTTCAAAGCATTTTCTAATGCTTAAATATTTCATTTTTTTCATGCTGTTCTCCAGGCAGACTGAAAAGTTATTATTTTATCCATTTGACAAATGAATAAAACTAAAGATTGGAGAGGATGGATTAATTTGATCTAATCCACAAAATGAATAATAATAATACTATGTTACATTCTTGTTGCTTTACAACATACTTTCATCCATTATTTATTTAATTCTTGGTGTTAATCTTTTTAGGTAGATATTTTAATATGTAATCCCTCTTATGAACTCCTGTGAGGACTCGGTTTACCTTTCTAGACTCATAATTCTCCATCTCCCTCCCCCTTCACTGAACTTCATCCATACCTAACTACCGACACAGGAAATACTAGAGAAACTGTAGTCCTCACACCTGTTTTTGCACAGTGTGTTTTTTTTGGCTTGGGATCCTTCCATTTCTGAATAGACATCACCTCTGTGAAGTTTTCAGTGAATACTCTGTGCAGAATTGCATGCTCCTCTCCCCTAAGCCCTCTCTATTCCTCTTTCTTGCTTTCTTTTCTCCTTACCCCTGACATGTACTCTATCTTACTTACCTATTTGTTTATTTAACACTTGGAGAAGTTAAACTCCTTAAAGGCAGACATCTTTCTGATTTTTCTTTCACCTTAATACCTTCCCTGCCTTCAATTTTACATTAACAGTTGTTGCTTAGTATATGTTTTTGAATGAAATAATCCCTCTTTCTCTAGATAACCCTTACATCAGGCCCAGTTTATACATCCCTTTTCCCTCAAGCCCTCAAGGCTGTATTAGGCAACTTACTGATTTGCCTCTAGGGCATCCTCTACATTCCCCAACATAGATATTACAAAGTTGTCTCTGCTTCTGCCTCACTTCTGGGACAGCAACTATTTTGTCTGCCTATTCCTCCATTACCTACCAAAGTGCCTAGCATGTAGCAATACCTAACATATATTTGGTAAATGAGGGATTGAATGAAGATCAGGAGCAATCAAATGGTTGCACCAGGACTTGAGTACAGTGTGCCTCCAAAACCTGTGTTTCTTCCTTTATCCTTTTTGACCCCTCTCCTGGCCGAATGCTGTTTCTTTGATGGTGCTTAAGGCTCCTGTCATGATGCTTCCTCTCTCATGCGATAAAATGGTAAAGGAAGAACAGGAGCTGTAGAAACAGTTGCTTCTAAGTCCATCCTATTGTGTTTCCTAAATCTAAAACTTGAAGAGGGCTTCTAAGGCATATCTTTATTTTATAGGGCTAAAAGACAGTAATGCTGAATAAATCTACATTTTAAATTTCATCTCATTTAATTTTTACATGTAGCTTATAAAGAAATCATTACTATTCTCATTTTGTATGTCAGAGTGCTGAGGCTCAGAGAATTTATAAATTTGCTAAAGGTAAGAGCAGCAATGGGTAATTTGAGATTCAAACCCAGGTCTGTTGAATTCTAGAGCTCTCATTCTTTTCCATGATTACAACTTTTGCCTCACAGTAAGTATCTCACAAACAGATAACAAATTTTATTTTCTATTTGTTTTGGGTAAGAATCTCATCTTTACACTTTAATGATCCAGGGTCCTTGTTAATTGCAATTAAGGAAGGATACCAATATGAACCAGGATATACCACCTTTTTATAACACTTCAACTTATTTGCTGTATTTACTGATTTATCTATTCTTCTGAATTGTTCCACAAAGGTATCTGGGTAGAATTTAGACACTAACAGCACAGTGTCTCTGTGGGTAAGCTTATGTGAATAAGAGGAATAGAGATGGGGAGAGTTGTTGGGAGACAGGATATGGTAGAAAAGACAGGAATGGAAAGTGAAAGAAAACATTTACAATATTACCTAATCATGACCACAGGAAGCTTTTTAAAGGCAGGCAAGGACTCTGAGTGTTGAGATGGGTGAGAGGAGTTGAGAAACAGAATGCAATGGAACCAATAATTTCCCTTTTTCTTTTTTTTTTAAATAAAATTACATTTGATAAGTACCTACCTTACATTGATTTTCTTTTTTTTAACATGGAGCTGTAGTTTAAATGAGATATAAGAGAAAACATTAGAAGGCATTGCTCATTCTCGGTTCTTCATCCTAATATTTGGTCCTGGGATGGCCCCAGTTTAGGTAGTTAATGTGCAACCTAAAAGAATGAAACTAAACTATATCCTTCCATTTTTCTAGTCAAGGGTGGGTTTCAGTTATACATATTATACCATATTTAATTACATGCATTTTCATTAATTATTCTAAATTACCCTAATAGGAGAATATAATTCCTCCTCAAACAGTGCAGACATGCCAATATAACAGCCTCAAGGAAAACCATGAGGTCCTTGGAAAAATCCATCACCCAGCTCTTGATGGGTAAATGATTTAATTAGGTGTTTATAGAAATTCCTTGACTCAGTCAGTTCACCAAAGATGTATGCACAAAACTAGGTCAATTACTTAACAGAGTTTGGTTCCAAAGTTTTAATGTAACCTCATACTGTTAGCCTTTATATTACCCTATTCTCACCAGTAAGATATAGCCCTGTTTTATACAGTTTCAAATTATATTTTAGGAACACAAAAATGGATGCAGTGACCATAACCAATCAGCCAAAAATAGTGAGAATTGGATGTTTAATTTAATGAGATATAAGGGAAAGCATTAGAAGGCATTACTCATTCTCACTGGTTCTTTATCCTAATATTTGGTCTTGGGATGGCCCCAGTTTGAACAGTTAATGTGCAAGTTTTTAGCCATTGTGAATAAAGAATAGGTCAGCCTCATGTGCTTCAAGACAGGGTACCTATTGTTTTAACAATGACACCCTGAGAGCTGACCTCAGAAAATTTTCTGTAGCACAACAGAAATGCTTTAAAAGTTGATTGCCTTCTGACTGCCTTTCTGATGGATTTTTGCTCTCTGCCTCTTTATCACATACCTTACTTTGGTTTCAAGCTTTTCTTTCTTTCCATGTTTTCAAGGTTTTGTGGTTGAACTTTTAATGTCCTTACTTCTTCAAAACGTTTTCTCTTGTGGCATCAGCTTTAACCATTTTCAGTGATATATTCCCCTATCAGCTATGACACACTTGGCTCCCCATCCTCAGTAAAAGGCCTCTTACATATCAAATTCAGACAACCAGAGAGAAGAAGGACACTTTTGTTTTGCAACCTAACTCTCTCCTGCAGACCTCTATGAGTCTTTGATACCTCTGTCTAGTCTTTGGGGTTAATCATTCAGACTCCAATACTTTGGGGAATTAAGTGCTGATAGTCAAAGTAAAGAATCATCCTAATAAAAACTGATACAGTACAATGAATAGTATTAAATACTTCCACATTGATTTGTTAATGACATTTTATAATAACCCTAGCTAATAGATAAGCAGGTAGAATTGGAGATGAAGTGATTTACCTGCAGATGTTGCCATAGGTAAGGGAAGGTAACTCTAGCCACTGCCTGCATGGTCCTTGTCTTCTATGCTAGTTAATATTTTCTTTCTAGCATAACCTATTCTTAGGGCAAGTGCTAACATTACTTCAAGTATTTGCATGTTTCCTATAAGAGATGGTTTCATTTTTTGATAGTTGCATTTTAGTCTATTCATTTATTCATTCAACAAAAACTATTTGCTCAAAATGGCAAGCCACCATGATAGCTGCAGGAATATAGCAGTAAACAAAATAGGTTTTTGCCCATATGAGGTGTTGAAAATCCACAATGGCAATTGAGGAAAAGACCACAAAGGAAAAGACTATCAAAGGGGAAAATATCAGAATGATGTAAAAAGATATCATATAGGATTTTATTCTTGACCCAGTGGTCAGAGAATGCCATTTTGAGGAAGTAATATTTAGGTTGTGGCTTAAAGCAGATGTAAATGTTCACTAGGCAAAGGAGAGTGTGAAGGATAGAGAGAAGCACCTTTAAGACATGTCAACAGTTGAGATGAGAGCCTTTTGAAATATGAATACCAGCTCACATTCACTTCTCATAGGTGTGTGTCGAGGGCCATAAATCCCTTCCTTGGAGAGAGGCAGTTTGCACCCATCTCAAAGCTGCATATCTGTCTCTTACCAGTGCTTTGAAGGGAGGTAGAGGGTGACATTTTTTATATCATTTGTGCCAAAAATTGAGAATGCACCATACTACCTGCTCAGTCCAGATGTAAGGACATGAACATGTCAAATAGTAGGAAGACCAATGCATAGTCAAGGCACATAGATAAATTCAAACTGGAATGTTAAAACTTGGACCCTGAGCTCAGCACCTTCTAGGTACTACTCCATGAAAGTCCAAGATGAACAATATGACATATTATCAGTCAGGTCTATGGCCCACCTAAGGCTGCTTGATTCGTTTCAAAGTATTGGCAACTTTCAATATAGAATGGATATAGAATATAGAATGAGGGTCATTTGAAGTCTCCAAATCTACCAAAGGAGATGACTTTCCAGCTTGAGAAACTTTCTATCAGAAGTAGCACAAGGCAAGAAGGCATCAGAACATTCCAGGAAGAGGAGACTACAGAAGAAACAGAGTATATTGAACATTTCTCAAGAAATCCAAGAAGCAGTACATGGGCAAGGGAAATTAATTAAGGGATAGTTGTCTTTTGGGGAAGCTTTGGAATTCTATTAAGTAGACTAGCGTTGGTCATGGCCATGGGCAAATCTGACTTGCAGCAGGAGGGCAATTTTTAGTTTCTGTGACTTTAAGAGCATATATCATCATATCATTTTTGGTCTCAAACAGATTTGAGGCTTTTGAGAGTTTCAGATTTCTGCCCTAGAATCAATTTTATGTGCCTTAATCACTTTTTGCCATCTTTGTAAATGAAGTGAAATCATCTCTCAATTACTGCAAAGAAGGATTTTGTTTTCTTTTCACTCCCAGCTTTCTGTTACCTCTTAGCTGAAATACTGAATGCTGCTACTACCAAAGGATTAATTTTTCATGCCTGATGATTCAGCAGATAATGTTATTTCTTTGTAACATGTGAAAGATGGTTTATTATGAGCTCAGACCTTCACCGTGGCCAGTCATTCCCATGTGAAACCGGGAGTATTGTATGCTGGGAAGGCCAGGAAACCCCAACACCAATGCCTCTGTTGGTCCAACAAGGGAATCCGCTATTTCCTACTCATTTCATTACAGAGTGACAGCTCTCTGATAAGGGCCAGAATCCAGTGACCTTCTTCCCTGATCCTATCAATCATGCGCACTGGAGTTAGGTGGCAATTCCATTCCACAGGCATGGTGAGCCGTCTGCTAATGGATTTTGGCACCGTGCTGTAGCCACTAGAGTCACTGAGTATGACAAAGCATCTGAGCTGTGTGAGTTAAAGGGAAAAATCTACCCATGTGAATACCCATGTTTTTCTTCCCTCCACTGCAAGAGTTTGCTAATTTCCTAAGCACAAAGCAAGTTTAATTAAAGCCAGTGGAGCAGGGGAATGCCATAGTCGAATGCATTTTTATGTGGCTCACATCGCTGGAGCCAGACAAAATATGAAATGTGATAATATAAGCTTTGTTTGGTAAACAAACAAACTCACTCCAGGCACTTCCCTCAGTCCCAGGGACACTTTAAAGTATTTACTGAGCAGTGCTCCCGCTCTTCCTCCTCTTTGTAGTCCCCAGTCTTTCTGTTGTATTAACAATCACACTCTGCTTCCAGGAAGCATAAGGCAGCAGCAAAACAACAGGGAAAGTGCCTCTGCACTTGCCTTTGGCACGACTCTGAGCTATGTCTCTTCCAGCAGCTCCTTCTCCCTGGCTCAAGTAGAGAGGTGGTTCAGAAACTTGATTCAGGATTCCCACACTGGCTCTGGTGCGTGGGCAAACATGCTTGCCTGTTTGCAAAGAAGTCATTTTTTAAAATAATGTTTTAGTAATACTTATCCATTTGGAGAGAAAGACTTTTTTTTTTTTTTTATTTCAGCTCATCATGGGGGTACATAAGTTCAGGTTATATACATTGTCCATGTCCTGCCCATCCCCCTGAGTCAGAGCCTCAAGCATGTGCGTTCTCCAGACAGTGCGCCTGGCACTCACCATGTAGTCATACCTCCATCCTCTCCCTCCCCACCTCCCCGAGTCAGCACCTTCAAGCATGACCATTCCCCAGAGGGTGTGCAACGCACTCATCATGTAGGCATACACCCATCCCCTCCCCCCACCCCCCATCTCAGTCTGATATCCAATTGGTATCCTTCCCTGATGTGCTTTTAGGTGATGATCAGGGAAACCAGTTTTCTGGTGAGTACATGTGATGCTTGGTTTTCCATTCTTTGGATACTTCACTTAATATAATGGGTTCCAGTTCTCTCCAGGAGAACCAAAGAGATGTCGTATCATCGTTATTTCTTATAGCTGAGTAGTACTCCATGGTATACATATACCACAGTTTACTAATCCATTCGTGGATTGATGGGCACTTGGGTTGTTTCCACATCTTTGCGATTGTGAATTGTGCTGCTATAAACATTTGAGTACAGGTGTCTTTGTTGCAGAATGACTTTTGTTCTTCTGGGTATATGCCCAACAATGGGATTGCTGGATCAAATGGTAGGTCTACTTGAATCTGTTTAAGGTATCTCCATATTGCTTTCCACAGGGGTTGCACTAGTTTGCATTCCCACCAGCAGTGTATGGGTTAGAAAATAATAAAAGGCCGGGTGCAGTGGCTCACGCCTGTAATCCTAGCCCTCTGGGAGGCCGAGGCAGGTGGATCACCCGAGGTCAGGAGTTCGAGACCAGCCTGAGTGAGATCCCGTCTCTACTAAAAATAGAAATAAATTACCTGGACAACTAAAAATATATATAGAAAAAATTAGCCGGGCATGGTGGCGCATGCCTGTAGTCCCAGCTACTCGGGAGGCTGAGGCAGTAGGATCGCTTAAGCCCAGGAGTTTGAGGTTGCTGTGAGCTAGGCTGACGCTGCGGCACTCACTCTAGCCCGGGCAACAAAGTGAGACTCTGTCTCAAAAAAAATAAAAAAATAAAAAGAAAATAAAAAGAAAATAATAAAAGGAATTTCTGCTTAGTTCTACAGAATTCTATAGAAAATTGGTTTGAAAAGAGAAAATGTAATGGAAGTTTCCATTTATCATTCTATTTTATACTATAAATTTCTACTATGAAACGCATTTTCTATTTATAAATGCCATCATATTTCTATGTGAAGTCAGACATTTTATTAATAACTTATTTTTAATTGGGTTTGAAAATGAGTGGATTTTGCACATCTAGGTCATATTCAGAAACCTACTAATTCAGATGACATTGATGAATTAAATTTTCAACAAATATTTGCTGAATGCTGGCTATGTGCTAGGCACTATTATAGATTGTTGAGATTCAACAGTTAAAAAAGCTCCTCTAGAGCTTATATTCTAACTGGGGGAGATAGACAGTAAACAAAATAAGTGTTATGCGAGGAAATAAATGGGAGACTGTGACAAAGGTGCTGGGCTCAGTGGTTGCAATTTTAAATATGTCAGGCAGACAGAGCCTTGCTGAGAATATGGTATATTCTTAAAGCCTCAATGAGGTGAGGAAGAATAGAGCCATGGAGGTATATGGAGGAAACATTATCTATGCAGATAGAAACATCCAGTTCCGGCCCTGAGGAGGAACACATCAGCCAAGCTTAAGCTCTGGGATCTGTATGGAGGCCTGTGGGCCTGGGCAGAGTGATGTTATGGGCTGAATTGTGTCCCTCCAAAAATTCATGCATTGGTGTCTTAACTTCCAGTACTTCAGAATGCCACTGTATTTGGAGATAAGGTCTTTAAAGAGGTGATTAAGTTAAAATGAGTTCATTAGGGTGGGCCCTATTCCTATATGACTGCTATTCATATAAGAAGAGGGAATTTGAGCACAGGGGAAAGACCACATGAAGACATATGGAGAGACTGGCTGTCTACAAGCCAAGGAGAAAGGCATCAGAAGAAACAACCCTTGTCACACCTTGAACTCAGACTTCTAACCCACAGAACTATAAGAAAATAAATTTCTGTCATTTAAGCCACCCAATCTCTGGTACTTTGTTATGGCAGCCCTAGCAAATTAGTAAAATTAATGAAGGATTATGTAGTAGGAAATGAGGTCTAAGTGCTGAGAGGGTGGGGATCATGTCAGGCCTTGTGGGCCATTATCTGTCAGGACATTGGCTTTTACTCTGATTAAGATGAAAAGCCATTGTGGGAGTTTTGGCAGAGGGTATCATGATTTCACTTTGATTTTAAAATGGTCTCAGTAGCTACTGAATTATAAATAGACTGTATAGAGGACAGGAGTAGAAGCAGAGAAAACATTTAAGAACCTAAATCATACAGTTGGGAGATGATGGAAACTTAGATCAGAGAGGGCAGTAGGGAACATGATAAGAAGTGATCATATCTGAATATCTGTTAAAGGTAGAGCTGATACGATTTGCTGACAGATTGGAGGAAGATTGTAAGAGAGAGAAGGGAGTCTATCATTCAAGGAGGTCACTGACACATGTTACCAGTGCCACATGGCACACATAACAACATGGAACTTACGGGAGATGATCTGACAAGCAGAGAATTAGCAGAGCACCTGCTCTCCTTTGAGCTCTCATTATTTCACAGCACAGCACAGGCCAAGCCTAGATGTCCTGTGTGTACCAAGGTTCCAGCAGAAAGGATCTGTCTTAGCCAACAGGCTCAATGTGAAACAGAGCTCTGAAAGAAAGAAGGGGTTTCAACTCCACAATTATTCTGATTGTGTCTTCCAGCCATGAGATATTATTCCTGAGGTAGAAAGATGCTCCTGATTCAGACTTAGGTCAATTCAATATCCTCTCTCAGGAATTAAAAATCTCAAAAGGAAATAAGAATATATGGCTGTTGGGGTAGAATACTATAAGACCAGATCCTGGAAAGATGGTTCCTGAGCTTCTACTCTTGGGTTTCTCAAAGCTGCCCTAGTTCTCGTGCTTCCAGAAGCTAGTTCAGCTTTCCTTTGATTCTGTGAATCACCTCATTATCTTTCTATCAAGTAAGCTTTTATTCAAGTAAGCCAGAGCTCATTTCTGATGTTTACAATCAAAGACCCCTGACTGATACATTCAAAGTTGCACATTATAATGTGGACTTTCTGGTCTCTGCCACAGTTAATTCCTAATAGCAATCTTAAATCTCATTTTAATTCTGACTTAACCTTAAGTGTAAGAAAGAAGCTAACTCACTTGATGGTACTCAAGAAACCTAATTATATAATTCATCTGGTTCTCCTTGGTATTTTCATTTTATATGTGAGGACCTTTTGATAGTCTATTAAAACTGTGAGCATGAGTGAATATGAACTGCATTTTACCAAACCCTCCTACATGGATGGTGTTATAGTGCAGTTTTTCTCTAATATAATGTCTTTAATAATTTTACTGTTGATTTAAAAACATATTAAAATCCATAAGAGTATTAATGTTTACAACACTGAGAACAAGAAATATTTTACAAATGGGTCATGGTTCTTTTCCTACTTTCTTTCACTGCCAAATTCATAAAATGCATAGTGTAAACATGTGGCCTCTACCTCATAAATGCTTTCTCTATCTGTTTAGTTTGTTATTACTTGCTATAATTCTTTCAGGCTCCTTTCACATTACTGAAAGTGAAACTGCACGTTTGAAAATTAACAAATGATTTTCCTTCATGTTCTTTGATATTATCAATCACTCCATCCTGTAAGTTTTTTTTCCTTTGACTTCAATGTATTATTATTCCAGCTTTCCAAACATAAACACAGTTTCTAACTATTTATTGGCATTTTGGTTAATGAAAGTCTTCCAATCATAATGATTCCTATATACTATAATTTTCAATCTTCCATAAATATGGGGCTAGAGGGAAGGCCCCTACTATTGTAGTATGATCATTGACCAGGGGTGGACACATGGCACAGGTGAGGACAAATGATTTCTCCCAGACATTCACACAGTGTGATGCCATTTACTTTGTCCTAATTGTTGAACTAAGAACAGGCAATTTCAGGAACTGTGAAGTGGGTTTCTACTCTAAGATTCCTGCAAACAGAAGGATTCCAATGCATACTTATTCCCTCTAGAACAGAGAGATGACAAGAAAGTATACCCATACATATATGGCAGTGAGGTTAGAGAAACAGTTTATAGAGGAGAGAGGCATAGACTGGGGAGATACTCTTTTGAGTTATCTACTACATAATCACAATTAGAGAGAAACACTTGTATTTTAACACTGATACTTGATTCAGAATAAATTTACAATTAAGAAAAAATACCAATCAGGGGAAAAAAGATCAATCCCTGAGTGTTTTGTTTTTTGTTTTTTTTAGCAAAGTTGTGAGTTGCAACAAATTTCTTCATGAGTCTCTCAAAATATCCCCAAAGACACCTTTCTCAATCCCATGATCCTGATATAGGTATTCAGTTATATTATGATTTGTTGTGATAAGTATAAGGCAAAGACAGAAGAAAGATGGATATGATAAGAGTAAAATACTTTTAAATATGGTTTTGTGTGCATTGGACTACAATATTAATTTATTTTATTTTACCAACTTTATAAAGTTTTATGCTACTCAGTATATAAGTTAACTTTATATAGACCAATGCATTATTACTACGAATTTTGAAAAAGTTTTATAGGCTTCTTGGTAAAGCCTGTAGATTAAATGCTACCATTTAACCTTGCTATTAGCCAAATACTCAATAGAATTACCATAAAGCCATATTTTAAAAGATATAAAATGTAAAAGAATGGAAAATTGGGAGAGGAGACAACACTTGTGACACTTATGAAATTTTGGAAGCTGAACAGTAGATAGGCAAATGATAACCAACATAGTAGACACCAAACAATGAAATCTCCAAATAGAAACCTGAGAATGGTAGAAACCTCAACAAACACGGAAGCCAGTACCACTAAGTGCCTCTAATACTGACCTGTCCTTACTGACAATGTACTGGTGAAATTCCCAATTTCCTTTCTAATACCAAGCAGCCTGAATCAGCTTAGGTCACTCGTTTCACCTCACAGACATATCCTCTGAGCAGTTCTGAACACGCAAGATGTACTAGGTTGAGCTCAGTACATTGAAGTAAGTAAGAGAGCAGCTCACTCCCTTTAATCAAATATCCTCCAGATGCCCCATACCTGTTCTACCCTTCAGCCCTAGCAGGTGCTCAGGCTGCAGTCAGCTGTGTGTTTTCCAACTGTCTTTCGTGACCTTATGAACCTAAGAAATTCTGGTTTCCTGTGGGTCTCCATCTAAGGGACTGAAATGCCCCTTTTGTTACAAAGAAAAGTGTGCTTGCCACTTAGTCTTTCAAAACTATAATATGAATATACTCTGTTATTTTTCATACTAAGTTTTATTTTATTTTTACCTGACACATAATGTACATATTTATGGGGTACAGTGTGATGCTTTGATACATTTATACATTGTGTAATGATCAAACCAAGGTAATTAGCATATCTATCACCGCAAACACTGATCATGTCTTTGTGATGAGCACATTCAACCTTCTCTCTTCTAGCTATTTTGAAATATATAATATTACTATTAATTGGTGTCTCCCTACTGTGCAATAGCATACCAGATTATTTCTTCTATCTAACTGTAACTTTGGTAACTACTATTCTCATAACTTTTATGAGTTTAACTTTTTTAGATTCCACATATGAATGAGATTGTCCTTCTGTGCTTGGCTGATTTCAGTTAACATAATGTCCTCTATGCTCTTCCATATTGTTGCAAAAACAAAATTTCATTCATTTTTATGGCTGACTAGTACTCCATTGCATATATATACCACATTTTTAAAAATCCATTCATTTGTTGATAGACACTTAGGTTGATTCCAGATCTTGGCTATTGATACTGTTAATTTGTTGAGATTTTATCATGATGGAGTGTTGAATTTTATCAAGTGTCTTCTTTGCATATATTGAAACAATCATATTTTTTTGATTCTGTTAATGTGATGTATCATGTTTATTCATTTGCGTATATCAAACCATTCTTGTATACCTGGGATGAATCCTACTTGAGCATGGTAAATGATTTCTTTAATGTGCTATTGAATTTAGTTTGTTAGTAGTTTGTTTAGGATTTTTGCATCTATATTCATCAAGGATATTGGCCTATAGTTTTATTTTTCTGTTGTGTCCTTGTCTGGTTTTGGTATCATGGTAATGCAGGCCTCAAAGAATGAGTTTGGAAGAATTCCCTCCCCTTCCATATTTTGGAATTGTTTGAAAAGTTTTGGTATTAGTTCTTTTTTAAAGTTTGATAGAATTCAGGTGTGAAACCATCGGGTGCTGTGCTTTCATTTGCTAGGAAACTTTGTTACTCATTCAATCTTGTTACTCATTATTAGTTTGTTTAGGTTTTCTATTTCTTCATGATTTAGTCTTGACAGATTGCATGTGTCCAGAGATTTATTCATTTCTTCTAGGTTTTCTAAATTGTTGGCATACCATTATTCCTAATAGTTACTTATTATCTTTCGTATTTCTGTGGTATCAGTTGTAATATATCCTTTTCATCTCTGATTTTATTTATTTGAGTCGTCTCTTTTTTTCTTAGTCTAGCTAAAGGTATGCCAATTTTGTTTATCTTTTTTAAAAAAACTCTTCATTTGGTTAATTTTTATATATTTTAGTCTCAATTTCATTTATTTTTGTTCTGATCTTTATTATTTATTTTCTTCTACAAATTTTAGATTTAGTTTGTTCTTATTTTTCTGGTTTCATGATGTGCAATGTTGTTTATTTGAGATCTTTCCTCTTTTCTGATGTAATTTGCTATAAACTCTTAGCATTGCTTTTGCTATATACCACAGATTTTTGTATGTTGTGTTTCCATTCTTCATTTGTCTCCAGAAATTTTTAAATTTCCTTTTGAATTTCTTCATTCATTCATTGGTTGTTCATAAGCATGTTGTGACTCCTAGTTTTATTTCATTGTGTTCATAAAAAATACTCTATATGGTTACAATTTTTTAAAAAATTGTTCAAAGTTAGTTTGTGGATTAAAATACTATCTATCCTAAGGAATGTTTCATGTGTTGTTGAGAAGAATGCATATCCTGAAGATGTCACGTGGACTGTTTTATAAATGTCTGTTACGTCTGTTTGGTCTAGAGTGCAGTTTATTCCAATGTTTCTTTGTTGACTTTCTGTCTGTATAATCTGTCTACTGTTGAAAGTGGGGTGTTGAAATCCCCTACTATTATTGAATTTCAGTCTCTTTCTGTCTATTAATATTGGCTTTATATATTGGGGTGCTCCAGTGTTGGGTGCATGTGTATTTATAATTGTTATATCCTCTTGCTATATTGACCTTTTTATCATTATATAATAGCCTTCTTTATCTCCTTGTCTTTTTTTTTTTTACAGTTTTTGGCATAAATTCCATTTTATCATATATAAATATATCTAGTCCTGTTCTCTTTTGGTTTCCATTTGCATGGACTATCTTTTGCCATTTCTTTACTTTCAGTCTATGCATGTCCTTACAGGTAAAGTGAGTCTCTTCTATGTAGTTTGATCTTGTTTTCTGGTTTTTCAAAGTCCATTCCTCCATTCTAGGTCTTTTAATTGGAAAATTTAATCAATTTGCATTCAAGATAATTGTCCGTATATAAGAATTTTCTACTGACATTTTGTTACTTTTTTTCTAGTTCTTTTATAGAGTCTTCCTTTCTTATTTTGTCCATTTGGTGGGGTCACAATCCCCTGATTATTTTTGATGCTTGTGTATGTATATAAATGTCTGCACACTTAAGAATTAGATATTTATTCCAATCTTCACATTCTGACCTTGTTTGTGCTTGTCCATCTTTAGTGGTTTTGTCTTGAATCTAAATATGCTGACTATTGTCAGATCCCATGACCGCTGCAGCTATTTCAGCACTAGAGGGCACCCTAAACCCAAGTTCACCTTGAGTTTCAGGAAGGCTCCAAGTTTGGTGTGGCAGCCTGTCCTGGGTGTTCTTGAGGAAGAGCCAAGGAGGGTACCCAGGCTATGTGGAAAAGCTTTCTGGGGACCTGTATCCAGAAGTCTGTCCTGTTGGCAATGATGAGCACATTTTCCAGCAGTTCCCTGTACAGGTGGAATAATTCTTCAACTGCAGTGAGAGGAGTTGGTGCCAAGACTGGGCCCCCTTAGAATCTACTGTGAGATAGAGGCTAGTAAGACTGCCCAGTAGTCTAGATGTGTACACTTCCCAGGAATTTCCTGCACAGATGGAGCAATTCCCCAACTGCAGTGAGAGATATTGAAGCCAAGCCTGGACCTTGTCAGAAGCCCGTCCCAATGTCCCACACATGTGCACTTCCCAGCAGTTTCCTGCACAGGTGGGGCAGTTAACCTGATTACAGTGAGAGCAGCTGAAGCCAAGAATAGTTACCTTCAAGATCTGCTGTTTCACGGAGACCAGCACGCTCAACTCTGTAGCCCAGGCAGGTGAACATTTTCTAGCAGTTCCTTGCACAGGTGGGACAGATCTCTCACTGCAGTAAGAAGGGCTGAATCTGAGACTGTGCCTTGTCATGATCTGCTTTGTGATAGGGGCTGGTCGGTCTGTCATGGAAGTTCAAATGGATGAGTAATTTCTGGGCTGCAAGATATGGGTGAGTCTCCCTCTGAATCTCTGTAGAAGCAGTAATAAGCCAGGATTATGGCTGAGAGGGGACTGGAGCTGAGTTACCAAGTAACTTTCAGGTCCACATCTGAGGCTTGTATCAGTGGGCAGACAGGCCTTTCTGCTGAAGCACTAGTGTGCATGACTTTTCCTGGACTCCTTGGCAGATGGTTTTGATGGTAGGCTTAAAGGCCAGTTGGAGCTGTAGCCAAGCCCTTTGGGGAATGGGGCTGTTTATGGGTTTGAACTCAGAAGCACAACTGGGTGCTGGTCTGCACTCTCAAAATGGCCTTTCTAGGTCTTGGGCTCCATTAGGGTTTCACAACTTCCTACTTGAATCCCAAGTCCCAAAGAGACTTTTGTGTAGGGATGAGTAGAGAATTCTTATTGTGGGGGATATGAGCAGGGTACCTCCTATTCTGCCATTTTGCTGGCCCTACTCTCTTAATATACTCTTTAAGGGTACATATGTTGGTGGCATATCTATGAACAAAAATATTAATTAACAAAAATCAGAATAATGATTCCTTCTGAGGGGTTTCGAAGAAAGGCAGATACTACTGGAGAGCACCACCCAAGGGGGTTCTAAAGCATTGGTAATCAACCATTTCTTAACCTGCTTGGTGAGTGCCCGTATGATTGTTACTCCTGAAACTACACAATTATGTGTTAAATAGTCTAATGTGCATGCACTATATTTTACAACTAAAAAAATTATAATAAAAAATGAGCCAACTTTTAATGTACTAATATGGAGCAACCTTCACAGTATATTTTTACGTGATAAAAGCATAATACAAAATAATTGTTATAGTATGCTACTCTTGAAAAAAATGAGGAGGGTGGTGGAGATAGTGCTTATGTGCTTCAATATACATGGGTATCTCCAAAAGGATACACAGGACAATGCTAACACAGGTTACCTCCACAGTGGTTGGAGGATGAGGTAAGGAAGGCTTTCATTGCAAATTCTTTAGCACCTCTTGAGTTTTGAACCCTGTGAATGTATTACCCAATACAAATTTTATAAAAATACAGAAAAGTTGGATATGAGATCTGAATTTAGGTTATAAATTCCCCCTTTTAATATGTGTTTTCTAAAATAATTGGATACAATGAGAATCATTTTTACTGGATACCTTTTTTATTGAAAATATGATTATAGTGAGGACTTCCTGTGTATGAACCTGGGCTTAAGATATGGTCCAGGCATTTATTTTGCCCTTCTTACTCCCATTCTTCCCATTTCAGTTCCCTGCTTAGCTATCCTGTTATCGTTTATCCTCTGCACATGGTCAGTCAGCAAAACTGCAGGGTAGTCTATATTTTATTAATAAATGGAGGCTGACTGTTGTCCATGACCATCACTGTGAACAATCCTCTCATGCCCATTTCTGTTCAGTAGGCTTGGCATTAGTATGAGTCTCAACCTGGACCTTTGTCACTTAACTTCTTATAGGATTTATGTAGGTTGGGAGAAATGCTATCATGACCAGTCTTTCCAAGTGCTTCTTTATCTGAAGCCCTATAACTGATTCTATAAAAAGAAAGAGACTCCAGCAATCAGTTTCTTTGGATGCTTATAAAAAATTCTCCCTTTCTCCATTTAATAATCTGATACCATCTTAATCAGGAATTGTACATGCAAATCATTCTGGTTTAAGATAATAGAAATTCCAAATCAAATTCATGCTGTGAAATAATGGGAGTTTCTAAAATTGAATTAACATAATAAAGCTTCAATAACTTAAGATTTGTTGGACTGGTCAAAATAGAATGAGAAAGCAAGCAACACCATAACAATGTAAATGGGAAAAGGAGTTTAGTAGTTCTGTTAAGAGTGTGGGCTTTGAGTGAGACAGGCCTGCTTCAAATCCGGTTTTTTCATTTACTAGCTATCTGATTTTGGCAAGATTGTATAAGTGTGTAAGCAGAGAGATTTAAATATATAACATGCTTATTTGTTTTATGCAACAAGAAGTAGGGGGTAGACAGTCCAGTGCTATCAGGAAATGAAGCTTCTTCTATTTATTTATTTTTTTGTTCCTTCATTCTTATCAGGTGGCTGTTATATTCTCATAATTACAAAATAGCTGCTGGACCTCTAGGCATTACATCCATATTTCAGAAGGGAATAAAAGGAATGTTGAAGGGTGGACGGAAGAGGACTGAGGGAAACATGCTTGCCCAGTTCTTTTTTTTTTTTCGACAGAGTCTCACTCTGCTCCCCGGGCTAGAGTGCCGGGGCATCAGCCTACCTCACAGCAACCTCAAACTCCTAGGCTTAAGCGATCCTACTGCCTCATGCTCCCGAGTAGCTGGGACTACAGGCATGCACCACCATGCCTGGCTAATTTTTTATATATATATTTTTAGTTGGCCAGATAATTTCTTTCTATTTTTTTAGTAGAGATGGGGTCTCCCTCTTGCTCAGACTGATCTCGAACTCGTGAGCTCAAACGATCCACCCACCTTAGCCTCCCAGAGTGCTAGGATTACAGGCATGACCCAATTCTTTTTTTTCTTTAAGCTTTCCCATAAACCCCTCCGAGTAACTTTTGCTTACATCTCACTGGGTAGAACTGGGTCATGTCTTCCTGAAAGGAAGGTGAACTCAGAAAAGGCAAATTTTTTTTTCTGTGCATATTGCCTTATTTAACAAATTAGGGTTTTGTGTATAAGAAAGAGAGAATGGATATTAGCAGAGTCTACCACACCCTTTGCCTTTCAAAGTTCAGTTTTCATATACTAAATGGAGATAATAATGCTAAATGGGGTTGGCAGAATTCAATTCTCATGCTGCAGATACAGTATATCATGAATCGCTAGTAATACTCAACAATACTAGTTGTTAGTGTTGTTTGAATTTCAAAATCAATGCAAATCCATTACTGAAGTATGGCAAACCAATTCTAAATGATCATGAAGGACGGAGGACACCCTTTGTTTATATGGTAACATGTTTCTTCTGTGAACCTAGCTTCTGGAAAGCATGCTTTCCTTATTCAGTCGAAAATCTGACCCTGCTGGTTGCTCCTTCTCTATTGTCAAGTAGCAAAAACCTTTTGTGTAGACTCTCCTAGCCTTAGAGAAATTAGAAGATGGCTTTCTAAATAAAGCATGTGTGAAACCATCTTCCAAAGCATTCTCTTTTCCCCAAAGGATACTTGGAAAAACAAAGTTCCATGTTTAATTGCTAAAGTAGGTTTTTTTTTTAATTTGAAAAAGGTAAATAATAAGTAGTTGATCTTTTTTCAGGCTGGTTTATACTTTGTTCCCTGAGGGTTGGGAATATATCTTTTATCTCTGTACCTTCCCTTATTGGTGTGGTTGGAATATAGAAGCCCATGAGTTTCATGGTAATAAAATAAGGGCTATGTTTTCTTCAGCTTGGTCTCCTTAACATCGACATCCATTCCTGATGCATATAAAGCCATTCATAAATATTTCCATATAAAAGTGAAAAAGTAGAAGGAGGAAAACTACCACTTACTGAGGGTATATTGTGCACCTAACAAGGCATTGAACATTTCACAAGCTTTCTTTTGCTTAATTAAGAGAAGGCAAACAGCAAACAGATAAATGGTAAGTGCTTGATCAATAAATGATGGCAACTGCACCAGCTACCAGAGGCAATACTGTTTCCTCCACAACTTTTATGCCTACTCACCTCTGTCTTCTTTTACAGAGGCTCCAAGTATTTAACTGCTCTACCATGTATTATGATTTAAAGTCATCATCACCTTCCCATTCCCTGATGACTTTATTTCCCTAAAATCTAAACTTCACTGTTGCCCAAACAAGCTTAAAGGTCCTATGTGTTTAAGGGGTTTTATTAATAAATCCTAATTACAAAAAGTATTTTTGATAATAGACATAACAATATTGATAACAGCTAAAATGTATTCAGTGTTTATTATGTATCAGGCATAGTGCTAGTTACTTTTTAGTAACTCACTGCATCCTTACAACAATTTTGTGAATTAGGTACTATTATTATAACTGTTTTTCTCCTAGCCTTAGAGAAATTAGTTACATATGTATCGTTACATAGCAATTATTATTAATAATTTATCTCCAGGGTTCATGCCCTTAATCACTACACTAAGCTTGGAAAAGGTCAAAGGCATAACAAAATAATCAACATGGAGAAAGGCAACAGATTCAAATCTCTAATAGGTTTATATTGTATTGTCCCTGAACAAAATATGTAGCTTACTTTAAAAATATATATATTTTGAAAAAATTTTAGATTTATGGTAGAGTCGCAAAGATAGTACAGAGAATTTTCATATACCCTTTCTACCACTTCCTCTAATAGTAGCAATTTGTATAATCTTGATATAGTCACCAAAAGTAAAAAAATAACATTGGTACATTGCTATTAATTAAGGTACAGACTTTATTTGGATCTTATCAGTGTTTCCAATAATATCTTTTATCTGTTCCAGCATCCAATTCAGGGTACTACATTGCATTTAGTAATCATGTTTCTTTGTCTCCTTCAGTGGGTGCTAGTTTCTCAGTCTATCTTTGTTTTTCATGACATGTTTGAAAAGCACTGATCATACATTTTATATAATGATTCCCAGTTTGGGTTTACCCCAAATTTGAGTTTTCTTATGATTAGACTGAAGTTGTGAATTTTGGGGAAAATGCCACAGAAATAAAATACCCTTTCATTACATTTTATGAGGGGGTACATGATATCATCATGACTAATTACTGGTGACATTAACTTTTATCACTTTGTTGAGGTACTATCTGCTCATTTTTCTATTGTAAAATTACTCTTATGATCTCTTTATATCCTGTGTATTAGATGTGAGTTATGAAGTCTAGTCCACATTTAAAAGAATAGCAATTACACTCAAAATTCTAGAAGGAAGAATACCAAGAATTTGGGGATGTATGTTGAAATCACCATAGTAATTTATAACTATTTGGGAGAAGATACTTTGAAGTTACATAACCATCCTGTTTTCCTTCAACAGTCACCCATTAATTTTAGCATTCATCAGTGGGTTTTGCCTGCAGCAGTTGTTACTGTAGTGTTCTAATAGTGATTTTCTATTTCCTGTATTCTTTCTACATTTATTATTTGAAATTCTTCTTTATGAGAGGCTTTTCCCTTCTTCTATATTTCTTTCTTTATTTAATTGTTTATTTGTGAGTATGGATTCATGAATATTTGTTTTTTGGGGGGGTTATAATTCAATATTACCTACCATTATTTATGTTGTACAAATTGTTCCAGATTTGGCTTTCAAGTTGGCTTCTTTGGCATGCCCTCATGTTCCTCATATTTTTTTTTTCACTTGCTTACTTTATGGAATGACAAGATACTATAGATTCATCTTGTATTCATTCCTGCCCCAACTCTAAGATCAGCCATTTCTCCATGGAGTCTGACTTTCTTTTCTCAAAGAACTAATATTTAGATTCCAAGATCAAGGTGCTGGGTATGCTTGTTACTAATGAGGAATAATTGCTTGTAGGCCCTTTCAGTAGACAGAGGTACAAAATATATACATGGTTACTAACACATGAATACACACAAATCTTTATTTCTTTATATATCTGTTCATACTGTTATCTTTGACTCTAATACAATCACCACAAAGTTTCATTCTATTTCCCTGCCTTGCTCATTTTGTAATTTCTTTCTCTTACAGTGAGAAATCTGGCTTTTATCATCTATAATTTATTTACTTATTTAAACTATATACATTTAAAGTAGTTTCAGGATTGCTAACCCTTTGAAAAATAAATTTACCACCTAGCTATGGTTATTTTTATATTTAGCCATAAAAATATCTGATCAAACACTGTTTCCCAAAGTTATTTAGGTCAGCTTTTTTTCTCTCACTCCCTTCAGCAAGGTTATGTCAAACACTTGTAAAGGTCCATTTGTCAATCTGCAATCTGTTTTGGCATTACTGGCTCATTGGTTTTGTTTATTTTGTTTTTAATTTTATTGCAGTAAAGTTCATTCTTTGTAGACTTGTTCACATTTATATTTGTGAACTTTTTAACACACTGCTTTTTTCCTGATTTTATATTTCCTGATTTCACCACTCATTGTATATCTTTTTCCCCTCCTTTTAATAGGTATTGGGAGACTCACCGTTTTTCACCTCAGAATGTATACACCTCATGAGCTCCTTCCTCTGTGAGGACTCATGTATTGTGAGAATTTGAAGTATTAATATTAATAATAATCAGATTACTCCCCACCTCTAAATTCTACAACAATTGAAGAATAGCCATTGGTATCTATTAGAGTTCAATAAGAGCTTTGTCATCGGGTAGGCTAAGTTAGAGGCTACTTGGATTCCTGATACTCCCTGTTCCTACCTTGATATCTGCCCTGGGGTAGTCATGAGTTTCTAGAACAGACAGTCATTTTTTGCCCCAGAGAATTTCAGCCTGGCAAGTACAGCCTATCAAGTGCAGAATGACCCAGACTCCAGGAGTATAACTAATCTCCAGGCTTGGCTTAGGCCTAGACCAGTGTTTGCATATTTCATGGAAGGGAGAGTAAGAGGAGAACTCTGTCCTTAAGTCTCTAACAAATAAACAGCCTACAATGGGATATATTACACATAAGCAGAGACATTTCTCTCATTTTGCTAATCAAACAAGACACTGCATGAAAAATAACAAGGAAGGAAACCAAAGAAGCACATCGTGTGTCTATAACACTGCTCCTTTTTGAAATGAGGAATATTAAGTCTCCAGCACTATTTGGAAATTAAAGATTAGGAGATAAACAATCACCCCTTGTACTGTATTCTAGAACTGGTATGAAACTGATATGGTTTGAACAGAACAGCCAAAACCATGGCAAACAAGTGTGCTAACAATTTGTAAGGTAATAAACTAACAACTTCACATGAATCATCTCATTTAATCCTTAGACAACCCAATTTTTTTAAATTATTGGCATTTTTCCATTAAGAAAATGGAAGCATAGATAGGTTAGGTGACTTGACTAAGGTTTGTAACTAGAAAGCGATAATCAGTGTTGTAGCTAAGCATTCGGATTCTAGAGGCTGAATCAACATAATCTCTTCCTTAAAATAGGAAGTAGCCTATACGACCTTTCCTCTTCTGAACCCCAATTTCCTTCTCTGTAAACCATTTTTCTTTCAAATAGTCACCTACCACCTCTCTTTTTGTTCTCTATAAACTCTGGGTCATTCTACCTCATTCATTGATAATTGTAGCACCTAGTTCATTATTTTTCTTTGCTTAAATTCTGTGATTTCAACATCTGCTGGAATTATCTTTGCTCTCACATGGGCATGAAATACCTCTCATATTCATGACCTTTTCACGTCCAGTGATATTTTTTTTTATTCCATTTCATGGTTATAACCCTTGACCTTTACATTTACCAATAATCATATCACTTGCAAAATGTCAAATTCAAATATTACCATTCCGGCAACCTTTCATCCTGTTGTATTATTTAACAATGGGTATACCTGCATATAACAATAACAACAAACAAAAAACCAACCCAACAAATGAAAATGTGAATCAGACCTGATAGAAACTCTCAGGTAAAATGACTTCAAAGAGGCACACACTGGTTAGATAGCTTCCCAGAAGCATCAGCCTCCCAAGTTTCTTCTGCTTTGCTCAACCATTATCATTAATACAAGGCTTCTACTTCATGTTCTAGGATGGTTGCTTATGCCCCAGCCATCCTGTCTTTTAAGGATGCTTCCCAGAAGTGGCACATGATGCTTTCACTTACATCCCATTAGGTAGAATTTACAAACCTATTAACAGTTACTGTGAAATGCTTTTGTTTTGTGTGGCCATGTACTCTGCTAATTTCTTGTTTTTGTTTTTAATTTTTAAGTAAGTTTAGAGAAATGAGTAGATATTAGAAAATAGCATTTTCTATTATTCTTCCTGGTCATTTACTCCAGTTTACTCCTTCTCTAGCATTTTTAAAATCTCAATGAGATCTCCAAATTGATTGACCTTACTCTTTTTCATTATACATCATTCTCCTCATATCTTAATTTCCTCCTCTAGCCCAGATAAAGTCAATATCCCATCATTAAATTACTCTAATACCTTAATTTTCTTCTCTTTTCCTCTATCATTCTCACCTGACTATGCATTAAATCTAGTTACCTTTCTATTCTGTTCATGTATCTAAATAGCTATTATTTTCTGAAGGAAAACACAACTGTGCTTTTTGTTGTAGTTTTAAAATCATGACTGCAGTCTCAAAAATTGTAACACATTTCTAGTATATTGGACTTTCACTCAAATGAGTTTCTACTGTAAACAATTGCCTTACTCCACAGATTTCAAATACCCTTGTTCTCCCTTGCCTAGGCTAATGGCTTTGTCTCATAATTCTTTGAGAAAATAGAAACAATCAGATTAAGTTTGCCTGCTCTCATTATAGATTAATTTAGTCTCTGATTTTAATCCGTCTCACCTTCTCAAGGATTTCCCACCTATAATCACCCTTTCTTCTTCTAGAGTCATTAATTTCTCCTTTTCTCTTGGATTACTCTCATAAGCAAACATGCCTTAGAAATTTCTATTTAAAAAATAATAAAAGCTTCCATTGGCTCATATTGCCCTTCTAGGTATGGTACCACTTTTCACTGTGGATTCATAATACCTTTTCATAGAAGAATTAATTTTGGTCACTGACTCCACTTTCTCATGCCAAGCTCCATTCTTTCTCCGATGTACTTAATTTAGACTTCTGTCCTATAATCCTTTGATAGTTACTCTTGACAAGGTCAGTAATTACCTCCCTGATGCCAAATCCAGTAGTCATTTCTCTCTTTTCTTCCTACATGACCTCTTATTAACAATTGATGCCATTCATCTGGAATACTTGACTCAGCTTTCAAAATATAGATTCACCTGGTTTTCTCCATCTTCATTGTTGCTCTTTCTCAGTCTTTCACCCACAGATGTGTCATAAAGCTCAGTGCAGGATTGTTTTTTTTTTCTCTACATATATTCTCACTGAAAACACACTCATTTTCTAGGGAGTATCATTCAGTCCCACAATCTTTTTATTTAGCACCACATATATTTTTATGCTCTCCTTAATTTTTTCTCCAGGCATAATTTTATCTCTTAATTTCAGACTGTTGTGTCTAATTGCCAACTTGTCATCTTTTCTTAAACATTGAATTGGCATTTCAAATTTAACATGGTTGAAATAAAATTCTATCATTTCCTACCTCTACTACATCCTCAACCAAAACTTTTACCTCCCTTAGTTATCTCCATATTAGTAAGTAAATAAATATTATTTACTGTATGGCTTAAACCAAAAATCATTGAATGACCCTTGAGTCCTCCCCTAATCCCCAGTTAATTATTCAGTCCTGTTGATTTTACCTCCAAATTATATCCCAAATGTATCATTTCTCTCCATCCCAATCCCTTCTACCCTACTGGATCTCTTGGACTACACAATAATCCCTTTAATAGGTCTTCAGACTTCCCATTCATTACCCATTTTTAAAATTCTGTACAGAGCTATTAGTAAGTTAAAAGGAAAATTAAATCATGTCACATTCTGCTTAAAGTCTCTCAATGGCTTCTTACTGCACAGTGAGTGTAATTCAAAGTTTACTTTCTACTATGAGGTGCTATGTAATGAGAAGCCTCTTAACTTTGTGCCCTGCCACTCACTATGTAGAAGCAGGTCTTCTTTCTGTTCGTTGTCTATGCCAAGTACTTCTTGCATTAGGACCCTTATGTTATGACCCTGTCTGCCTGCAAACAAGCTTCCCCAGATCTTTGCAAGGGTGCTTCCTTCTTGCCGTGAAGCTTTCTGTTTAAAAAATATCTCTTTGAAAAGAACTTCATGACCACCCTACCTGAAGAAGCCTCTCTAAACTTGATATACCCTACAGAAATATTTTTTTCTTTATAACATTCAACTACTTGATATTTTTTGAAGTGTTAGTTTTATTCTGTCTTCCCACTCCTAGAATATATGCTTTATGAGATCATGAACTATGTCTGCATTGGCCTCAGGTAAATTTTCAGAATCTCCAATGTTGTCTGGCATATAGTAATTACTCAATATATATTTATTGAATTATTGAATGAATTAATGAATTAATAGATTCTCAGTGCCTAAAGTACTAGGCACTAATAGCTGCTAAATGACTGTGACAAGAGTAAGCTATTTTTTTCCACTACTGAGGCAAAAAACAATTTTTGTAAAGTATATTACTGATCTTCTTATGTCTTATAAATTTTGCCTGTGTTTTTATTTGTTTCCAGGCTTTTGAACAAAGCAAAAAAAAAAAAAAAAAGATTATTTCTTTTCCTCCATAAGTTAGAGATCTGAGCCTATCTACCTAAAACCCATTTCATTATAGAACTGATAAATTACATTGGAATTTCCCTGGTGGAACTGAGTAAAATTAACAGAGTTTTATATATCACACACGCACACACACAACATTGTTCTTGAACATTTCATTTGAATGCAATGAAAATTGCTAATATAATGATAACACTAGTAGATCAAACAAAAACCTTCTCTACCAGACTTAACGTCTCTATATTCTTTTGATCTTAGAAAGTATTTACTTTCCTAAAGTCTTATGAACTGTTACACTCTAAGTAATTTTCCAATCTGTTTATCATTTAGCAAACAAATTGAAATTGGGTTAGATATGCTTTTTAGTAAAGCAACAGGGATTTCTATAATTCCATTGATTAGCTTCCAGAATGCAAAATTCTTCTCTAGTCTCTCTTTTCCTTACCAGCCCCTTTTTTCTAGAACCTCATGCCTACCTTCAAGAAATCTGTGACCATTAGTCCCTTTATATTGGCCAGGGAATGGTAGGTTATGATGCAGAGACTACTGTACTATCTCAGTTTAGCACAACAAAATATGTGTTTTGTTTTTTTTATCATATCACACAAAGTCCACTACAAATCAAGACAACTGTCCAGGAATCTATCTTCTATGTAGCAACTCAACAATCCCAACTTATTCAACCCCATATTTCTACCATCTCAACAGCAATTTTCTTAGGTTCTCTAAGGTTGGTGAGGCAGGGAAGAAACCACCATAGAGCCCTGCCCTCTATGTTCTTTGTTTTGTCTTGGAATTGATGCGCATCTTATCTTCCCAGAGCCCATTGATCCTCACCAAGCAAATGGCTCCACCTAGCTGCAAGGAGATTGGAAAAATGATCTTGGTCTGTGCCCAGAAAGACAGAAAAACTGAATAGGGTTGAACACTACAATTTGCTACTGCATCCTTCCAATTCCCTCTTCTCTTACTGCTGCTAGCCTGTTCTAGTTCAGGTCTAACTAAGCAATTAAACTTTCACCCTGCATCCTCTCTTTCCTACTGCCAAGACCTGTGTAGGCCCTGGCCATTAGGCTGCAAGACTTACAAGGGCAGGGACTTTGTCTATTTTATTCACCAGTGTGTTCTTAATACCTAGCACCAAGCCTGAAGTATAATTGTCTCTCAATAAAACTTGCTTAAATTAATAGATATAGATTCATCTGTTTCTTAAATGATTAAACACCTCTGACTTTTGGTGAAACACTCACTTGATGCTCCAGCAATGGTGAAAAGAGAGGACAGGTTGTAATAAAAGAAACATGATCTGATATTTTGTTCTTATATGATTTTTCTTTATTGAGAGATAGCGTATACAGTTGCATGCATCTCTGATTCTACCTATACTAACTTTGCAGTCTCTGCTTTTATTATTCCCAGAGGGTCTGAGAATACTCTCTATTGATGTACAGAAATTTGGTCCACTCCAGAAAGGAATTAATATGCTTGGGAAAGCAGTCCTGAATCTAACACTTTGCATTTCATCTCTGTTTTTGAACTCCCTGCCTGTTTTCCACCTCTAGCCTCTGGTCCCAAGAGCATCTTCAGTTACCTCAAGGTGTTTTGAATTTCCAAACAATTTTCAGCATAAATTCAATTTTAATTCATTTTAACTTGGCAAAAAATAAATAAAACATAAACAGTATTGCAAAACTGCACAATGGGATATCATATCTATCAAAGGACAGTGGGAAGATTGTGAATCTTGGTAATATTTCTCCAATTGATTACACCGCCCATGTATTTGGAAGGCAGGCTGCTGGTTAACCATCTTGATATTTTTGGATCACCATTTGTAAGCATCTCAAAGGGAAAATCTTGACATGCAGGTTTAAATAAGAAGAAAAATAGGTCAGAGATGCAAGGGGATAAGTGAGAAATAAGATATATGTGGAGAAGTTTCCCTTTTAAAAGATATCTTTATAATTTTTTTTTTACAAAGAGACATATACATACAAAAGAATATATAATAATGTATATGTACTACACCAATAGAAATTTGTCTCCTTAGCTTCAGCTTATACCTTAAACTATTTAATTTTAAATTCATTTCTAAAAATCTTCATGTTTTCCATAGTCTTAGCAAGTCTTCCTGACATAATGCAATCAAAGTAAGCAGAATGCAACTTAATGCATCCTCCTAACGCAAATTTTTATTTTTTTATTTTTTTGAGATAGAGTCTCAATTTGCTGCCCAGGCTAGAGTGAGTGCTGTGGCATCAGCCTAGCTCACAGCAACCTGAAATTCCTGGGCTCAAGCAATCCTCCTGCCTCAGCCTCCCGAGTAGCTGGGACTACAGGCATGCGCCACCATGCCTGGCTAATTTTTTTCTATATATTTTCAGGTGTCCAGATAATTTCTTTCTATTTTTAGTAGAGACGGGGTCTCGCTCTTGCTCAGGCTGGTCTCGAACACCTGAGCTCAAACGATCCTCCCACCTCGGCCTCCCAGAGTGCTAGGATTACAGGCATGAGCCACTGTGCCTGGCCCTCCTAATGCAAATTTTATCTTCTATTTCCACTTTCTAAAGTGAGATTCTGTTCCCTGTGCCTTTCTATAAGTGAAATAAAAACTATTAGGTCAAAGTGAGTATTCAGTAACCAGCCATTTAATATCCCAAATTTAAGTCACTAAAGTGTTTCAGAAGGATGAGATAGACAACAGTGGGAAAAAAATAATAAGACAATTCTACTTTGTATGGTAGATTCCTATCTTTTTGCTTCAAGTGAGAACTTCTGAGAGTCTGAGAAGCTACCCTGTCACCCCAGATCTGTCAAAACTGAACAAGTTAGCCAGCTCCCTGGCCCCATACACATCTGGATGGTGGGAATTCCCAGGATCCACTGATTCTATAAATTCCTGTTCTACTCTTAACCAAAAAATCAATCTTTAGATAAAGATATGCTTTTTTCCTTTATTTTCCCATTCTCAATAAGAATTTTAAAATTCTGAGATGTCAACAATGCCCTAATGGGCTAGGGGCTTAAATCAGCTGGAAACTTTAAATGTAATTTGGCCCCAGGGTCTTAGTGAAAAGAGTGGCCCAAGATAGTGGATTATGCCAACATAGGTGATTATATTATTGACCCTAGAGAAGAAGAAGAATGAAGGGAAGTCTAGGAGGAGGGATGAAGGACTTTAGAGAACAAGCTTGGGTAGGGTTAAGTGCTTTCAAAAACTGTGAAGGTTCCGAGCTTTCATCCTACTTGCAATGAAGAAGGGGCAAATTTGCACTAAAGGAAGACATTATCTTTATTACATTGAACAGTATGCAAATCTGCCCTCTGTTTCAGAGGGAGGTGCTATCTTCATCTTCCAAGGCTGCTCACTATGCAAGCATCCTTGCAAAGATAATTCAGAGTAAAAGGGAAATTAATGCTTCTGCTCCCAAGATATGATGAAATGTAAGAGACTGGTGGATAATCATCTCTCAAGCGTGTGCAGCATCTAAAAAGGATCTCCTTGGATATACACCCTATTTCTATATTTTCCCCATATTTCCATTGCATTTTTATAAATCACAAGGGTACATGCACACACTCACATACACACATTGCACACTTGTACACACACAAGCACAGATTTCTTTCTCTATGATATCTCTGCCCTTAACCCACCAAAGTTCAAAATCAGAATTGACTGAGAAAATTTATTTCTTCTTTGTATAAGTATTAAAGATCACCACAGGTTCAGATAGTGTAATTAATGTACCTTCTTTGGTTCTCTGTAGTAAAGTAATTCTTACCTTTTGATAACACCAACTTACTTGGAAATCTAAGTAAAGCTAAGGACCTTCTCCCTAGACAAAAGCAAACAGGCAAAAAATGTTACATACAATATCAGAGATTGGAGACTCTAAAAATCCCATTCATAGATGCCTTCAGTGAAATGTAATTGGTTTTGTAAGAAGAAAAATGCACATAAAATGTAAAAAAGTCTAGATTAATAGCCATTTGCTGAGAGTGATATCTTCAGATCAGTGACTTTTCTGTTTAAGAAGAAGAAAGCAATATTTGTTTTACCTTTATTTTAGAATTTATTTTAGAATTATTTCTAATTAATAATACTCTGATTTTCTACCTTTGAGCATAACATTTTATTGGAGGTTAAGATTCCTAAGTGCTATCACTAGGAAATGGATTTTCCATGTAAAAACAATGAGTTACCTGTGCATATATTAGGACAGGGATCACAAATTCTATTGCCTACAATGGTCAGAGAGATAAAGTAAATTATAAAGCAGAATTGGCATACAAAGAGCAATGTGGCATAATTAGAATGAATTAGTATGTGATGTTAAATGACAAGTGACAGCTTCAGTGTAAAGGGTAGTAAGTAGTAATGGGGACTGTGACAAACTAGGGTATGCGTGTACTATTGAAAGTAGGCAACTACTAATCAGGTATGGCAAACCATTGGCCATGCTACATCCTGTCTCTGTATTATGAAATATTCCTTCTATTTTTGAAGAGAAGTTGCCAGTATAGGTTTTTGTATCAAATCTCCTATTTTAAACATGTCTTAAAAATAGTTTTAACATTATATCTTAAACAGTATACAGGTAAACCCAAGCCAATCTGATCATCATATTTACCTGCAGCATAAGAAATCTCAGTTTAGAAGATTAACATAAAAATATTTTGTCCCAGAACTTATTTTAATGTTGTTTGTAAAAATTAAATCTATATGGACTGCATTTTAAAATTCTATTAATAGTTATTCAAGAGTAATGATTAAAGTGAGGTTTTACTGACACTTTGCATTTAGTGTTTTGTAGTTTGTAGGTTTTTTCCTATACCTTGACTCAGTTGCGCCTTTAAACACCTAGTGAAATATTTATGGCAGTTAAAAATATTCCTGTTTATACATGATAATTTTGAAGTTCAAACGAAAATTGAGGTTCAAACATCACACAGCTAGAGGAAGTCCAGAGGGAAAATAAGAAATGAAGTCTTAGGACTTATGTTCAAGCATCATTTTTTCTGTTTCACTATGTCTCATGTACTAGATGTGTCCATGCTGTGTTCACTATACAAGAAGATATAGCATTTATTGAACACCTACTATATATCAGATACTGTGCTAGGCATAGCAAATCTGTGAACTAGTTAATATGTTCCACTTCACACATGAAGAAACTTAGGCAAAAATACTAAGAAACATAACCAAAGTCACACTCAGAGTAAGGTGCAGTCTGCCTTAAAACACAGTCTGAATTTAGAGTCTGTCTTCAGGTGGAGAATCCAGCAATCTCAGAGTAGTGGCTGATGGCAGAAACTCCAGAGGAGAGTATGTGTGTCAGAAATGATGTCCTACCATCTGTTCCATCTTGCTTATATTTTGGTGAATAAAGCCATGAGCTTTACTAGAGTTATAAGCTATAGTTTGATAATGGCCAACCAGGGTGCTTTGGATACCCATCCTGTGCACTATGAGGTCATAAACAGAAGGTGGTAATCTGAATCCAGAATTTACGTTTGACCCTTTTGAGTGTTCATTTATTCCCTTAGCATAAGAATGACAATCATGACCACCCTGGTCACATCCCAACTGTAGATGGTCTTCACCTCTCAGATTTCCAGTGGGGCAGGGCTTACTACCACCTGACCCTGATCGCTGGCCAAGGCTCAGTGGCCTGGGGGAGGAAACCTAACTAGGTTTGGCCAATTAGGTTCATTTTGCTAGAAATTGGCAGAGGAAAAAAAAGCAACAGAAAAACAATCAAACTAAACCAAACCAAAACAAAACCAAAAAACCACAGTAGAGGTAGATTGGTGTCCTTGGGTTGTAACATTGTGTGTGGACTCAGGAACGGAGGCCAGCATTTAGATCAGACTCAATCCACCTTGTACACATGGGAGTGAGGAAGAGAGCTTGAAGAAAAAGAAAGGAGATAAAGAACATATTTATATTGCTCATTATTTACTAAGTATTGTATATTTTCTGTATTTATTCCCAATGACAATCCTATTTTATAAATAAGATAATGCAGAACAAGAGAAGCTAAAAGACTTTCCTGAGGTCACACAGCTAGTACGTGATAGAGCAAGGATACAAACCTCAAATATGTATAATTAACACCCAGACTTTATTCTAATTATACACTCCAGTCCTTTCAAAGTCCACATTCCCTTTGATCCTCTGCAGCATCAAACATAAAGACCCCTTCAACTTTGGCTTTCATAATTTTGCACTAACCTGCCTCTCCACTTGTTTTCTTTCTCCCACCTCCGAAGAGTACGTGTTCCCAATGTTCTGACTTACTGGTCTTCTCACCACTCTCTACATGATTTATACCTACTATCTCCTAAAATGTTATAACTTTATAAGGCTATACAGGCCTAGCATCCTATCTTCCCAAACATTAATTTTTGCTTCTGGATGTCAACATTTTGTGCCTATGGCTCTAATATTTATCCTCTAATCTCATTCCAAATCTCCATTTCTGCTCTAAAAATTAATACTTGTAAAAAATTTATCCAAATTTCAAACCATCAGCGTCTACTGATTTTCCCATTTTTGAAATTTTGTTTTGTTTTGGTTTGGTTACTAATAATATCACAAACCTCTAGTCATCATTCCTTAAAAATTTGGGAGTCCATCCCCTGACCTTTCCTTGCCTCGTTCTCTATTTTTTTCCATCTTTATTGAATTCTTAACCTTCAGTTTATTTCTCTCTATATATAAAACTTTACTCAGTCTTCAAGGCCCAATTAAAGTGTATTTGTTTTCCTGTGTGAATTTTTCTGTGTAAGGAAGGCAGTGAAATTTTTTCTATCTAAGATCCCATAGTGTTCCTTGGTATATATTGCCATCACTATGTGGCTCTGTATATCTGTGTACATATGTGTATTCTGAGCTAGGGTCAGTTCCCTGAGGATAAGGACTTTGTAGCCATAGCTATATTTCTCATTTACTTTAATTACACATAATTAATACTTTTTTGGAGTTTTTAAAAAAGCCATTCTGTCTGGGGTAAGTTGATATCTCATTTTCGTTTTAATTTGCACTTTCCTGATCATTGGTGACATTGAGCATTTTTTCATGTTTATTTACCATTTGTCTTTCTTCTTTTGATAAGCTTCTGTTCATGTCTTTTGCCCACTTTTTAATAGGGTTGTTTGTTTTTTTTCTTGCAGATTTGATTGAGTTCTTTATAGGTTCTGGATATTAGCCCTTTATCAGATATATAGCTTGTGAATATTTTCTCCCATCTGTAGTTGCCTATTTGCTCTGTTTATTGTTTCCTTAGCTATGCAGAAGCTTTTTAGTTTAATCAACTCCCATTTATTAATTTTTATTGTTGCCAAGATTGCCATTGGGGTCTTAGTCATAAATTCTTTGCCTAGACCCATATCTAGAAGAGATTTTCTTACATTTTCCTCTAGAATTCTTATGGTTTCATGCATTATATTTAAGTCTTTTTATCTATCTTGAATTAATTTTTGTGAGTGGTGAGAGGTAGGGATACTGTTGCATTCTTCTGCATGTGGCTATCCAATTTTCCTAGCACCATTTATTGAATAGGGCATCTTTTTCCAAGTCTACATTGTTGGCAACTTTGTCAAAGATCAGTTGCTTGTGGGTAAATGGTTTTATAACATTGGTATATGTCTCTATTTTTGTGCTAATACCATTCTGTTTTGGTTACTATAGCCTTGTAGTATAAAGTCTGGTAATGCGATGCCTCCAGATTTGTTCTTTTTGCTTAAGATTGCTTTGACTATTTGGGCTCTTTTCTGGTTCTAAATGAAGTGTAGAATTAATTTTTCTAGATCTGTGAAATATGACATTGGTAATTTGATGTGGATTGCATTGAATTTGTAAATAACTTTGGGTAGTGTGGGCATTTTAACAATGTTTATTCTACCTATCTATGAGCATGATGTGTTTTTCCATTTGTTTGTATCCTTTGTAATATCTTTCCTCAGAGTTTCATAGTTCTCCTTGTAGAGATCTTTCACTTCTTTAGTTAAGCATATTCCTATATATTTTGTTTTCTTTGGAGCTATTGTGAATGGTATAGAGTCTTTGATTTAGCTCTTGGCTTGACTGTTATTAGTATATAGAAATGCTGCTGATTTATATACATTGATTTTTTAACCTGAGAATTTGTGGAATGTATTTATCAATTCCAGGAGACTCTTGGTGGAATCTCTGGCTTTTCTAGATAAAAGATCATATCATCAGAATATTCTGCTCGCAAAATTTTCTTCTTCATTTTGACTTTGGCCAGGTTGATTACTACATGTCTTGGAGATGACCCATTTGCCATGAGTCTTCCTGGTGTTCAATGTTCATCTTGTATCTGTACATCTGAATTTCTGGTGATACCAGGGAAGTTTTCCTCAATAATTTCCTCAAATAGGTTTTCTATGCTTTTAGCTCTTTCTTCTTCTCCATCAGGGATACCTATAATTTGAATGTTAGTTTACTGCACATAGTCCCATATCTCTCTCAGTGATTGCTGAGACTTCTTAATACCCTTTTCTGCCTCTTTGAATGACTGTGTTATCTCAAGAGCATTGTCTTCAAGCTCTGAGATTCATTCCTTTTCTTGGTTTAGCCTGTTGTTGAAGCTTTCTGCTGTGTTTTGAAATTCCCTAAATTACTCTTTCATTTCCTTAAGTTCTATTATATCCTTTCATATGTTGTCTACCTCTCTAGTGACTATTTCATTTTTTTATTGATTTACTGAAATAATTTTTTGGTTTCTTCTTCTTGGTTTTCAACTTTCTCTTCAATTCCATTCATCTTATTTGCCATCCATATTCTGAATTCCATTTCTGTTATTTTGGCAATTTCCTTGTGGGTAGAGTCCACTACTGTAGCTCCATTTTATTTTCTTGAGGGTGTCGAACTACTTTGTTTTTTGCTGTTGCTGGGGTTATTTTACTAGTCTCTTTTCATCTGGCTCCTCTTCTCTTGGGTCTGGGTTAATAGGATTGTGGGGCCCCTGTTCTCCTTTGCTGGTGACTCTCTTAAACCAAGTCCAGGAGCGATGGCTGCTCAGGGCTGGGGGTTCCTGAGTGAGGTGTTGGACTTCAGGGAGGTTCTGTTGGCCCAGCAATAATGGTAGGGACTAAGTGGTGGGGTCTTGGGGTCAAGGGACAACTCTGGAGTCTCAGGGGTGGAGTCCCAGGCCCAGCAGGGGCTCTGGAGCTACATGGGCAGAACCTCGAACTCAGATACAGTGAAAGCTTCAAAACTGGCTCTGGGGATTTGGGGGGCAAAGCCACGCATTTGGAGGGCTGTTCCACCAGCATGGGGACTGCTGATGCCCAGTCACACAGGTAGGAATTTGTCTCAGTGGTCTAGGGTCCTTGTAGGTGGGCCAGAGCTGCTAGTCAGCCAAGGCTCTCCTCCTACACCTAGGACCCACTGAGGCAATTGCTTCAGGCTTCCCAAGTGGTGCTTGTGGCATCTGGGGCTCCTCTTACGTTCAGCTCCCACACTGGGGAGGAGGCCTGCTCAGCCCCCAGTCACAGGGCATGACACAGGGGAGCATCTGTTCCCTCTCCTTCCTGGCGAGGATGATGCCATGCCAACGCTACTGCTGGAAGGCTGGGTACTGTGCAGACCTGGCTTCATGCACCAGAGTGATCAGGATGACATTGGTTGCAGAAACCTGGTATGGGAAGCCACCAGATCTCTGTTGCACCTGCTCTCTAGTGGAATGTCTCTGCATAGATGCTGAGTAGCTCCCTGATCAGCCTAGAGGTCTGCAATGCAATAGGGAGACCCCTTACAGATTGGGCTGCCTGCAACTTTTGTTTCTTTCTGAAAAAGCAGTGTCCCCTTGGGTTGCTTCTATCCTGCTATCTTCACCTCTTCCTAGAAGTGTGAATTGTATTAGGACCCCCAGCTTACTCTCCGAGATGGTGGGTGATGCTTGTAAGAATCAGCCATGCCCTGTTTGATTGAGTTGGTAGATGCTGTGGTGAGCTATAGAGTTGTTCTCTGTCAGTGGCTGATGCTTGCAGGAAAGAGTCAACTGCAGAGATGTTCTGTAGTGCCTGTAATAAGCTCTAGTCCCTCAGGAGAAGCTCTTGAATGCCCCAGGCTTTGGAAAGGGCCCTGTAGCTCCCAAATGGTTGCCTGTTCTCTACCACAGCAGAGATGGGTGGAGGAGCAAGACTGGGCATGGTTACACTGAGCAAGCTTGGAAGGCTTAGCAAAGTCTCCCCAGGGTTCAAAGCTCACTTTCCCGGCTGAGGGGAGCCACAGGGAGGAGGGTCCAGGTAGGATCTTCAAACAGGGATGACTGCTCCTGAGGAAGGGCTCATAATTCCCAGACTAGTTATCAGGAGTAAGCTCTGCCCCTCTTGCATTACCCCTGCCCTCTGGTGTCTGGTTGCAAAGGGGCATCTGAATGTGCTGCACTTGATTGTTGTGTCACTGCTGGCAGGGATCTTCCCTGCTGGGGGACCCACCCTAGTCCAATAGTGTGGCTTTGAGCCTCAGCAGGGCTCCAAGGTCATTTTCCTGGCCTCTTGGGAAAGCTGCTGGGAGGATGGTCAAGGCAGGCTCTCCAAACTGAGAAGGCTGCTCATAAGGAAGGGGTCGTAATTTCCCCATTGGCTTTTGGGAGTGAGCTCTGGCCCTCTTGTGTAACCCTTCCCTTCCTGTGTCCAGTTGCAAAGGGTATCCTGAATGTGCTGTGCTCAGTTGCTATGGTGCTGTGGGCTGGGATCTTCCCCAGAGGACCTACCCTAGTCTCACAGCATGGGTTTCCTGTGGGTAGTATGATTGCTTCCCCTGATTGCTGCATCTTGGACTCCCACTGTATTCTCCCATCCATTCCACCCACATGGATCCCTTGCCTCCCAAGTCCAGCTGCCCAATCTCCCTGCTGTGTCCCCTATCAACCCATTTGAGTCCTGGGAGCACAGGATCTGGCTTGCATGTCTGACCCCCAGGTGTGCATCTCTGGAAAAAGCCAGTGGGCAGGGAGCTCCCTCCCAGATTGGGCACCCTGGGGTCCACTGCAGGTCCTCAAGGGGAAAGGCATGGGCCCCACTCTCTGTGGAAACTTCAAAGTGGAGGGTGTGTCAGCTGGGGAGAGGCATCCGCTTGCCAAATTCTTGGCTCAAACTGCTCTCCTGGTTGCCGTGGATGAGGGAGGGGCAGCGGAGGATAAGAGTCTGAATGGAAGAAAGCTGGCTCTCTGGCCTCTCAGGTCACTCTCCTTGGAGGGGAACCCTGCATAGAATGTCCAAGCTCTGGGTCTACACAAGTTCTCCCCATAGTTCTGTGGTTGCTGCAGTGCTTGGGTTCATCAGGGTGGGAAAGCTTCCATGTAACTTGGTAGCCTGCTGATCACTGAAGAAGTGTGGGAAGGAGAAGGGGATCCTCCTTACCCCTTCACTGGGCTCCTAGCTTCTCTGGGTTTGATGCTTGCTGATATCTTTTTTTTCTTTTTCTCTTCCTTCTTTGCTTTGCAATTTTCCTCTGTGAGGTCCCTGGCAGGCTCTGGTACTTCCTCTGACCTACACCTGAGCTGTGTCCTTTCTCCCTTCTCCTTTATCTTAAACCCTTCCTTCCCTCTGGGAAGATCCAGTAAGCAATGTCTCTAGTCAGCCATCTTTCACCACTTCTCACCCCCATGCTTTAAAAAGTGAACATCTAAACACTATGCGCTTATGAATTTCCTGCTCAGGATCCAGATGACACCTCATAAAACAATGCACCTGTTATACGTCTTAAATGTAGCTATGCTACACGTTGCATCATATCATCATCATGGAGATATATGACTTCCATAAAGACTATTTATGGAACATCTGGTGAGTATCACTGTACTTCCAATGTGTGTCAAGATGAAGTTACCCTATGAGGCTTCAATGAGAACACATGGGAAATGTTAAAGTCTGTTTGGGGGTGGGTTGCATGTTGCATCTGAAGCCAAAATGCCTATAAAGAACCAATGGAGTCTCACTCATACTTAAGTCACTTGTTCTTGGTGTCATGGTCAGATGTTAGTGATCTTTGGAAGATGTCATCTGACCATATAATCATTCAGCAACTTATAGAAGCAATATGTGTCTGCTTCCTCTGTAGTGCCACCAAATGATGTTGCCCCAGAAAATGCATTCATAAAATTAAACACTTTTGCCTTAATGTTAGTCCTGCAGAAAGAACTTAGTCCAAGTCCTAGCACAAAGGCTTACTCTACTTACCAAATTTGACATCTAGGGGTTAAGAGAGAGGAACAATTAACTCAAATGGTTCCCAACTATCTGTTTGTTAAACATTGCATTGCCTCAATGAAACACTAGTGTGACCTATTGACCTTAATTCCCTGATAAGGACCTGAGGTGGGCCAAGGCACCTCTGCTTTGTATAAGGAGGCTTCATCACTTCCTAGATAATCACACTCCACTCCCAAGACACCATGAAGAAATTAGAAGTGAGACTAATTTAGGGAATCCTTGTAAGCCCTTTGGGGAACTGATCATGCCCTGATGTTCTTAATGTTTAAATGTCTGTTGCCTAAAAAGCTTAACCTTGAAATTTTGTTGCTCCTTCTTTAAAGATTTTAACAATAACCCTCCAGTTCTTTAGCCAGGAGGAACTTCGCTGATTAAGTTAGATTTTGGTTTCTGATCCTCTATCTTTATCCTTCTTGACTTAAAACAGTGAAAGTGACAATTACATAAAGCTTCCTAGTCATTTTTTTTCTCTTATATCAAATGATCTGAAATCTGGTTGATTTGTTATCCTCTCTGAAGTGTGAGTTCTAATTGACACTTAGTAGAAGGTCTCTAAATTGAGAACATGACTGAATGCCATTAGCTTCAAACGATCTGCTTTCTCAAATTATTTCAGTCTTAGCAGTGGTGCCTTAGAAATTGTCAGTGTAAAATGCCTCACTGTTTTCCTCTACACAGTGTAATGACTGAATTAATGAATGCTGCACTGGTATGTAAGACCTAACTTGTACTGTGATTTACTGAACTGTCTTGAGATTCAAGGGGAAACTAAGAATTTCAACGACAGATACTATGAATCTCAAGTGCTGACTATAAACACTTGACTGGAAAGAAAACAAAACAAAAGCATTCTGGATGAAACACATTTTTAAAAGGAAGATGATGGCAGGCAGGACTGACGGGAACTGATCAGAAAGGAAGGATGGAATGAAAGAAAAACATATTTATTCATAACTTACAATGTGTCAGGCACTGTGCTTGGTACAAAACACATCACTGCATTAATCTTTTTAACATCAATGTATGATAACTATTGTCACATTCATTTTCATATGAGGAATATCTAGTCCAGAAAGGTAAAAAAACATGCTTAAGATCACACGATAATTTAGCCTCTGGACAAGACCCTGATGTCTTAAGCTCCAAATCTCCACCTATTTCATTTCATTTTCTTCCCTCAGTTCCCAATATAGGTATTACACATTTCCTTGAGATGTATTTTTATCCTCATAATTTTACCTTGAAGAAACTAGAGTGAGTAAGATAATAAAGTAGGTACATTAAAGACATTAACCTAGCAAGTCACTTCCATATGGCTCTTCATTTCCTTCTAATAGCTATCTCTAACATCACCTTCCCTGACTCAATGTTGAATCAGAGTTAACCATCTATCTGATCTCTTTTCCATCTTTGTCTGCTGCTCCAAGAGAGCTTTCCCCTGCTTCCCTTTAACTTCAAAATATACTTTAACCTTATCAAACACAGTGCATTTCTGTTTTAGTCCCTTAAAGGAGAAAGATTTTGGCCAGGTGTGGTGGCTCATGCCTGAACTCCCAGCACTTTGCAAGGCCGAGGTGGAAGGATCTGTAGCGCCCAAAAGTTCGAGACCAGCCTAGGCAACAAAGCAAGACCCTGTCTTTACAAAAAATTTAAAAAATTAGCTGGGTGTGGTGGCATGCACCTTTAGTTTCAGCTACTTGGGAAGCTGAGGCAGGAGGATCAATTGAAGCCTGGGAGGTTGCAATCAGCTATGACTGTGCCATAGCCTGGGCAACAGAGCAAAACCCTGTCTCTAAAAAAAAAAAAAAAATCAAAAACAGAAAAAAAAAGAAAAGAAAGAAAAGAAAAAAGGAATTAAAAAAAAAAGAATTCTACTTAGATTGAAAAATAAGAGGGTTGTTTTTTTTTTTTAGCTTATTACATAGATTAAAATAAGACTTTGAGGCTTCATAGAGTATTAGTTTTTTGGACTTATTTTTCACCAGCGTGCTTTGACTCTCTTCAGTTGCTACATATCTAGTCACCTTATGTATTATTTTAAATTTATTTTTCTTCTGAAAAAGGTGTGACATCTGTGCCTCTACCACAGCCTTCTACATCTCCCCTGTCTCAGTTACAAGTGATTTGGCCTGAAAATCATGGTTCTGAAATAGAGCAGGCCTATCCATAATGTCCATTAATGCAGTGTCCTCCAGTCAGACAGCATCATTTATAACCCTGAGAGTGAGGCTGGGACAGCTCCAAATCTGCCGCTTCAGCTCACCAATTTATGCAGCCAGAGCCAATGACTCAGGCAGTCAGAAATCTCCCAAGGAGCAGTAAACGCACAAAAAATAAGAAATAGAAGCAGATAGAGGTGTTCTTATAATGAGAATCAGATCAATGAGGGTATAACCAACTGGAAAAATAAAAACCAAGCAAAACAATGAGGTCAGTTGATGATTTAGTATCTGTAGGACAAGAGAGAAACGAAATGTTCCATAAGGTTTTAGTGGCAAGGTCTTAAAGTGGTTTTTACTTACTGATACTATTTGGATTCAACGCGTCCATTCACAAAATTCTTGCCCAACTAGAAGCTTGTACAAAATGAGCACTTGATAAATTGTATCAAATTAATTAATGAGTAGTATGCCATTGGATGTTCACAGATGGATTTCTGAGTAATGTCTTACACAAAAAGAGAGGTTTGAGTGAGAGAATTCTTATCTTACCCAGAAGAGAAAGAATTTGATAGAAATTAATAGCCATAAATAATATTCTCATTGGCTTCATAGCATAATATGCTTGCCTGCACCTGAAGAGCAATGAATGATTATGAAAGATTTGTTAAGGGATAAAAGGTGGGAAAGGCTGTGGAGGTTTAATTACTACTAACTAGACACCTACTACTGTCTTTGGGGAAGAATCTTATTTCTTCAACATACTCAATTGATGGATGATAACCTAGTTTCTTGGTAAAGACTTGAGTCTTCAGACTGAATGGGTTGGCCAGGGGGTGAGCAAGAAAAGTGAAACAGACACTCACATCTAAACTTATTCTGCTGAAAATTTTTGAACCTCATTTATTATGAAAATAAAATCTTTAAAATTTTTTAAAGAAGACTATAGTAAAACAAAAACATTTTACCTACCATGGAATGAGACTCAGAAACCTCAGATTTCTTACTTGCAACACAGAATAGGAGTAAACAGAGCATTATCTGCAAAGACAGTAGGGTAAATGAGGATGTTATCTAGATAAATTAGCATTCAGATTAGAAAAATGAATGCACTTTTCAAATATGTAATGACTCAAAAATGTATCTGGAAAAAAAATGGAGGATGCACTCCAAAAGAACAAAACATGATTTCCAAAAAGAGAAGGATATGACACAAGAGAATAGTGGTACTCTAATTTAAGAAATATGGAAGAAAAAGGTGGAGATAGTAAGTGAAAATGGACTAAGGGTTTTGCTTTGATTCAGGGATGGGAGTAGGCAGAAAAACATATTAGTTAATAGAATTTTTTTTTTTTTAATTCTAAGGGAAGCCAAGAGAAGAATGGCAAAGAATGTATTGTTTCCAAACTACTAAGTAGTAAAAGAAATTAATAAAAAAGTTTTTTAATCCAGCAAAACTCTAAAATGGGAAAAGGAAAAGTAATAGCAAAAATGTACTACACCTGATCTAGCCAAAAGGCCAAGAAGTTACTCGTAATAGCAAAAATGTATGGTCATAGTTAGTATATCACTAACCCCAATAAATTTATTTAGATTAAATTTTCCCACTCAACTCCTCACTGGGTTTTAAAAAATTTAACTGCATGCTTTCTTCTCAGGACACACTACAAAAAATTTATACCAAAAAAAGATGAAAATAAATGGATAAAATCATAACAGGAAAATGCTAATAAAAATAAATCAATAATGCAAATATTAATGAGATAATTTAGAATTCATAGACAAAAGCAATAAATACAAGGAAGATTATTTTATATCAATTAGAGCTAACATTCAGGTTAGCTAACAAACTATCAGGTAAGCAATTTACATGATAGTTTCACTTAGTCCTTATGAAAAATCCTATAAAGTTGGTACTTTTGTTATTTCATTTTACAGCCTTATCTGTGAAAATGAAGGCTCAGGGAGTTTAAAAATTTGTCCAATGTCAGATAGCTGGTGAATGGCAGAGCCAAAACTCTGTAACTTTGAAGTATATATAATTAGTGATTGCATTATGCTTTATCTAGAGGGAAAATTTGGATTCTACTAAGAATATTTCATTATGAGCTATATGGCTCATTCTGGATGTGACTGGGTTGGGGTGAGTCTGTCACATACCCATAATCCCAGTATCAAAACATCTCAGCATAGGGATTGTAATCCTTTGGGGACAACTGGTTTGCTATGTGTTGGGGGCCAAGCCTACCACGGGAAGGGGGATTGACTTTCCTGACTCAATCAGATAGGTCTGGCGGACGATAGGAAGGGAACCCAGATACTGGTGAGCTGCACACATGCTACATGCAGAATCATGGGGATGGACCTGGGCACCTGTGAGGTTCTTCACTCACTCTGTGAATATCCCCGTGCTGGATGGAGTGTGACACCAAATGAAAAATTAAAAATAGAAACAAAACCCAAAATCACCATGAAGAGAGAGAGAAGACAAGAGAAGAGGAGACAAGAGACAGACTGTGGAAGAAAAGACATTTTATATATTTAGTACCTTTCTCAGAACTTTCTCGTCAATTTTTGAACAAGGGTCCCTCATTTTCATTTTGCATGGGATCCCACAAAGTATGTAGGCAATCCCACTATTAATATATATCTGCTAAAATTTTGAGTGCCAAAGATCTTGTAATAGTTCTTTTGAGAAAAATTTGAGCTAGGAAAGGAATGAGAAGTCTAAGAACAAGAGGTAATAAATTAGACAGATACGTTTGGAGTTGAAATTAAAGGACTTCATGATGCACTGGCAACGTGGAGTGAGCAAGGGATCTAAGAGGACTCCCAGTTTCCAACTTTGACGATTCAGGAGAGAAAATATTGGAGGAAGATCAGGAAGGTGGTAATCCCACTTTGGGATATGATGGGATGGAGGTACCTTGTGGGAGGTACATTGAACAGTCTATCAGATTTAATTGGTCAATTGTATATACAGCATCTGGAACTCAGTTAAAATATTTGGGTTAGAGATTATATTTGGGATTTATCACCACAGAAAAGGTAATTGGAACTGTAAGAGGTCATCATCCCGATGTAGTGGAAGATAATAGAGTATAGAAGGACAAGTAAAATAATTTAAGTGATGGTCAGAAAAGGATATTCAAGATGATGACTGAGGATTCACTAGATAGAACAATCGGGAGAGCATAGTGTCTTAGACACAAAAGGAAATAGAGTTTCCAAAATTTGATAGTGTGGTAGATAATATCTTACATAGCTCCCAAGGGTCTCTGCCTCTTGGTATTTACACCTGTCTTAGTCCATTTGTACTGCTCTAACAAAATACAAAAAACTGAATAACTTACAAACAACAGAAGTTTATTTCTCACAGCTCTGGAGAGTAAGAAGTTCAAGATTAAGGCACTGGTCAATTTGGTATTTAGTGAGGGCTTGCTCTCTGATTCATAGATGGCACCTTCTCATGTGATATCCTCACATGTTGGAAGGGAGTAGCTAGCTCTCCAGGGACTTTTTTTAAGGGCACCAATCAATCCTATTCATGAGGATGGAGCCCTCATGACCTAAACACCTCCCCAAGTCCCTACCTTCTAATACCATCACCTTTGGAGTTAGGATTTTAACATATGAATTTTGAGAGAAACAAGTAGTCAGATGATAATGTCTTTGTGTAATCCACTCTCCTGGAGTGTGGGCTGAACCTAATGACTTGTTTCTAACAAAGGAAGTATGCCAGACAAGAAGGGCATCATTTCTGAGAGTAGGTATAAAAGACTAAGACTTCCATCTTGCTGACATTCACCATCTTGTTCACATGTTGTGAGCTGACTTATGGAGAGACCCATATATATGGCAAAGAAATAAGGGAGGCATTTGAGCAGCAAGCCAGTGATAATATAAGAGCCTCAGTGCAATAGTCTGTGAGGAACTGAATCCTTCCAACAACATGCATGAGCTTGAAAGCAGATCCTTCTGCAGTAGAGCCTTGGAATGAGACCGTAGCCCCTGTGGACACCTTGACTATAGCCTTCTAAGAGACCCTGAAGCAGAGTACCTAGCTAAACCATACCAGGATTTGCAATGTACAGAAACTGTAAGATAATAAATGTTGTTTTAAGCTCTTAGGTTTTGTGGATATTTGTTATACAGCAATAGATAACTAGTACAGGTAGCGCCAAATGTTACAGAAGAATCAGGGAATAGAAATAATCTCAAAATGTGAGAAAGGATGATATCCAGGGTGGGTTGTTTTGAAATGTCTAATGGCTTTAGAGGTGTTCATAAAAATTGTGGTATGCTATTAGCATTTGGGGCTCCTGGGGCCAAGGATGCTATATATTCTGCAAACAGGAGATAGTTTCTTCATGATCAATAATTATCCCATGCCAAATGCTAATAGCACCCCCATGAAGAAACACAGAGCAAGACCTTTGCTTTGCTGAAGAGAAAGGCTAGGAAAGAGAAATGCAGTTGGTTTGGGGATAGGCATGAGGGGGATGGAGGAAGGAGTGCAGAAAGAAAGTGAGGAAATTCATTCCTGAAGTATTGAACTGTGGAGTATTGAACTAAATTTTAAATATACACCTGAACAAGAGCAAGATATATTTTAGATGCTTTCATGGGGCAAAGCTAAAAGATAGGGCACAGTAATCAAAGCCATTTAAAGAAGAATAATGAGAAATATTATTCTACAAGAAACATATTATTCACTTTAATAACAGTATCTTTATCATTAATTTAATTAACATCTATGTGTCAGCCTCTGTGCAGTGTACATTTTCCACATTTAACCTATTTTGCTTTGTGTCCCTCTTTTTGTAGCCACTGTTAATATTTTAAGCATGATATTAGAACCTAGGTGTTACTCACTTCATTTTCATTGTTGGGAGCACCTAAAGTAAATAAATGGCACCTATATTGTTTGGCATACTGCAGAAAATAGCACTGCCTGAATTTTCATGCAGAAAGGTGAAGGCTATCCATAAGCCTTCTAACTCAAGCGGATGCCTCCAATGTGATGCAATTCGTATGTCTGCTTAGACCTGATGAAAAGGCTGTGCTAGCTGAAGCTGACCTCTGGGAAAATAGCCAGAAAGATTTTATCTTGTGTTCTTAAGTCAAAGCCATATAGACAAGAAGCAAAAATCAGTAACAAAACCATGACATGGACAATGATATAGTTTTTTTCCCTTTTCTTTCTTTTCTTTCTTATGTCTTATATGGCCACCTTCTTCTCTCCTTCCCTTCCTCAAACTTTTCAGTTTTCAAGGAAACATGTAGCAAACATAGTTTGATTCTGTGCCTTAATAACCAAATTGTTTGTGAATATAAGCTATTGATCTCTGTGTGTAATAAAAAGATCTCTTTTCAGGGAAAATCTGAAGACATTTTGCAAGGTCAAATAGTAATCCAAAACTATTTTTCTCTGTATTTATAGGCATCACACTTAGGCTGCCGGGCAAAAATAAATACTATCTTGAGCAGTTGCAGTTGTACTCCAGGTACAAGTGTGATATTTGAGCACTGTGAATGCCCATGTAGCTTTCCTTCCTTGTAGATAAGCCATAAAGGTAGCTAGATGGGCCAGGTTCAGTGATCTCTGTGTAGTAAAAATCCTACACAAGTGCTTTCTCTGGTTCCTGTAAGAAACATTCCCAATTATGTGCAGCTTGTACCATAGGGAGGAGAAGGAGAAGAGATTTAAGATAGGCCCTTTATAACTGAAAGCAGAAGCCTTTAATCAGTATGTGTTCTTCACCATCTGAATGCCCTCATTACTTCTATAGGAAAAAAAAAATCGATATATTCAACTTGTCCACTGGAATCAAATGCCACATGAAAAGGAGCATGATATTAAAGGGCAAAAAAGCATAAAGTGAGTAAAATAATATTTTGTTGCTTTTTTGAGTTGAGTTCACATTTTGTGCTTTCACTTGGTAATTTATTACCCAGGGACAAGAGATCATCAGATTGATTGATTTATTGATTGCTTAATCAGGTCATTAATAAATTCTGTCATATATTCAACCATCCATCACTTATTCTGCTTTCTCTGGTTCTGCTTGGGCTAGTTACTGAATTGAGAAGGGTAAATAAGATATTATTTCCCTGATTTCCATGCAGTTTGAGAAGGAACTTTGTTATTAGTACTCAACTGTCAAGGAAGACCACTACAACTGAACAATTTTGATGTCCTGGAGAATTTTATTTGAATGAATTCTGTGGGGTTTTGAAAAAAAAGCTAAATCACTAAAGATAATTGGTGAGTGAGAGTCAGCATTAGAAAGCAAGGCTTAGATGCAGGTACTGCAAATTAATTCAATTTATTTCCAAACCAAGGTCATGCTTTATGCTTGGAAATTGATTTTGAAGATGGTTGTTGGATATATGAGGGTAAAGCCCAAAGCTTTTATCCTTTCACTCTATTGGCTTTTATAAGAATATCTGATAGCCATAGGGCAGGCTTTCATGTTTTGTAATGTCTTTTGCGGCTTGTGATTGTGCTCCTTGTACAGCAATAACAATAATAATAATAGTAAAATAGCTAACTACGTGCTAAGCACTTTGCATGTGATATAATTCATTTATTTTTCTTGGCCCTCTGAAGCAGATACTATTATTAACCCCAGAAAGAATGCAATTTCTTCAAAATTGCATAAGTGTTTGGTAAATATATCAGCTAGTTTCTGGTATACCATCAATTAAAGAAAAAAAAACTCTGGATAAATTAAGTAAGAAGTCATATACTACAAAAATAACTGAACTACAAAAAGCAGTAACCACACCAGCAAGCACCCAGTCAAGGTGCTACCATAAAAAAAAAATGTCTCCAATTGCCATGCATCTGTTCCATAATTGTACCAGGATGAGAAACAAATAGATCTGCTACCAAAGGCTCTTGGAATTAGAAGCAGGTACCTGAATTTATCATCCTGCCACCAATATACACAGTGAAATATATTTGTTAAAAGAGGATCGTGATGTTCTTAGGAAAGGGGGAAATGAATGTCATGTGATCACACCTAACAGGGCCTAGTATTAATATAATGGTGGGGTCATTGTTTGTATTTCCCATGCACTTAAACACATTTAGAAGCTATATGGACATCCCATTTATAGCCCAGTGGTAAATGCTATCAACATTGTATCATAAAAGAAATATCATTAGCCATCAAAAATTAGGGAGAGTTTACTCTCAGTAGAGAAGATTTACTTTAAACTTTAGTACTTTGAAGACATTTATTTAATTCTTTGAAGATAGCATACTCTTTGAGGAGTATATATGAATTTATACTTATTTTTCTCATGGACAATTTATGATTTCATTGTAGACCTGGAAGGGTCTGAGTATCAATACTAATTCATATACCAGTATGTGGGAACTGCTCCAGATTATTCACAGACACTGGAGCATCAGGAAGTTTTATTTTTCTCTCTGTATCTACTCCTGTCCACCCTACTTCTCCAAGCATTCTCTTTGCTTAAAAACACAGTTATTCCCAAGACTTTGAAGTTTGAATTATTTTCTGCTTGCCAAATCCACGTTTGGATTCTCCACCCTTGCCTTTTCCATGCATATGCATTACTTTCTAAAGTGTCTCCAAAGACAGCTACTTGCACATTACACAGTCAAAATATTAACCATATGGAGAATGTCTCAGTTTCTTGCCTGCATCTTTATACTTAAATCATTCTTCTTCAGGGTAAAAGGAAAATCAAATCTTTGGTAACATAACCAGTTGCTAAGAGTAACAGTCCCATTAATCACCATTAATTAAAACTAATTTGTAATAAATAAAATAATTATAAAATTAGTTTGTGCTTAAGTTTAAGTTAGAAGCATAAAGAAGTTACCATGATGTTAGAATTCCTGTCGGAATGTTCTATTCACTCATATTCCCAAGCAGAAAATGTTGTTATTAATGAGAAAATATCGTTTCTCTATATCCCTATTGTTTTAGGGATTAAAAAACAAAAATAAAATCTCCAACTTGTAGACTGAAGTTCTAAAAGATTATTTTATTTGTGCATCTCATCATCAAAAACATTATTTACTTATCTAATTGTATAGTACTTTTTAATTAAAGGGTTTGGCAAAGTCCTATATAAAGAGATTATGGCAAGCTGAAAAATGTTCCCTGATCCATGAAAACTGTGAATATTGCTTTATATGACAAAATATGTGATTAAGTTGAGAATCTTGATATGGGGAGACTATCATGGATTAGCCACATGGGCCCTAAAAATAATCATATGTGTCTTTATGAGAGAAAGGCAGAGAGAGATTTGACACAGACAGAAAACAAGAAGGTAGTATGACAACAGAGGCATAGATGAAAGTGATTCAGTCACAAATTAGAAAATTTTGACAGCCACCAGAAGCTGGAAGAGACAAGAAAGGATTTGAAACTAATACACAGACTAATGCAATATAGTTCCAATAGCACAGACTCTGGATATGAAGATAAGAATAAGAACATTAAAACAAATAACAACAGATTGAATGCATTTGAACTTTTATCAAGTATCTACTCTGAATTGTTAGCTAGACATGTCTGGGCACTGAGGATAGAGCATTAGGCACAACAAAGTGGCTACCATAGTGGAGCTTACATTTGAGATTGCTAAATTTGGGGTAGGTAAAAGCATGAGCACATAACTGGGCAGAGTTAGCGGAAAGGAATCATTGGCACCACAAAACAAGGCTGAACATGAATTGCCTTTGAAAAATCAGAAAGAATTTATGGAGATGATTCTTAGAAATTTAAATCTGAAAAGCATATCTTTATATAAATGAGGAAAAAAGGAAAAAGAAACATCTTTTTGTTTCTAAGTAACATTAGTAAATATAAAACTGTCATTTCCTTTTTTCTTTTAATGATATTAAAACATGAACATATTGAGCTATTGAATTAGCTAAACCTTCAGATAAATTTTTCACATCTGCCTATGTTTGTGTTAAAAATATTAAACATAAGTATCTCAGATGAAAATATTCTTTCTGAGACTCTTCGCAGTTTCTGTGGAGTAATAAGTTCTCAATTAAAATGAGTAAATTATTTAAACTTATCAAAGTTGTATATTTATTGGAAAAAAAGAAGCCCTGGGGAAACCTTAAATAGTATTTTTCAAGGAAATTATTTGATTTATCCATTCAGTAGGAAACTATTGGCACCTACTATGTGGGTTCCATGTTAAATAGTGATGATAGGGAAATAAATAATAGTCACATATATGAATAAGTGAAATACAATCGAAAAATGCCATAGTAGAGCATTTTTCAACATCATACTGTGGAGCTATCATATAATCCAACTGGAATAGATTTAGTTCACCTAGGAGCAAAAACCTGAGTAGATCATAAGACAGGTAAGGGAAGAAAAGAAGGAGAGGTGACCCTGATAAGTCAAATAGCATATGTGAAGTTATGGTAGAATGAAAGTATGGATTAATAGGAGAATAAGGAATACATTTATTGGTGAAAAATTATATGAATTGAATAGGAAATTAGAAGATGAAGATGAACAAGTGGATGGGGAATTTGCCTTGAAAGGCCTGATGAAGTATGTGGTTGAGATTGAACTTTACACTGTAGGCAAGGAGAGGCCACTGCAAATATTTAAACAGTGAAGTGGTATGATCAAATTAGTGATTTAGATATTTCATTGGTGGTGGCAAAGATTAAAGCAGAGAATCTATGAGTACCTAACAGATAAAGTATCTAAACTTTAATAGAAGCTCAAAAAACATTTGTTGAAAAGCAAACAAACAAGGAGGTAGACATCGGCAAGATGGCAGGCTAGGAAGCGACAGACCTTCCTTCCTCCATAGAGACACCAAGTTATCAACCATATACCGATAAGAATACCTCTGTGTGAACGCTAGAGACCAGTTGAGAAGCTACAGTTGGAAGCCTTTGTAAAAAGAGGTGAAAGCACATTACAGCTCCAGTTCTTCAGAAAGATGCCAGGGAGAGAAAGAAATTACAAAAGATTGTAAAAAAATAAATAAATAAAGAGAGAGAGAGAGAGATATTATAATCAGACTGATTGGTGAGGGTCTTCTCCTGCATGAAGTCAGTATGCAAAGAGTAAGAGAGGTAGTTATCTTTTCAAATGTCCAAATCCCAACAAAAATGACAAAAAATGCAAAGAAACAAGGAAATATGGCCAAATCAAAGCAGCAAACTAAAACTCTAGAACCTGACTCTAAAGAAAAACAGGTCTATGAGCTTTCTGATAAAGAAAAAAATAACTGTCACAAGGATGCTCAATGAGTGGAAAGCAGATATAGACAGTCAAACAAAATTAGTAAAATGATACTTGAGCAAAATGAGAATATCAACAGAGATAGAACGTATTAAAAAATCCAAACAGAAGTTCTGGAACTGAACTGAGAAATGTATAATAGGAGTCCAAAAGCAGACTTGATTAGGCAAAATAAAGAATTGTCAAAAATGAAGCGGGGTCATTTGAGATGATTGAGTCAGTGGAGCTAAAACCATATGAAGAAAAGTGAAAGGAACCTTTGGTACTTATGGGGCACTATCAAGCAGGCCAATTATGGGAGTTTCAGAAGAAGAACAGATAGAAAAAGGGGCAGAGAATTTATTTGTAGAAATAATGGCAGAAAACCTCCCATATCTGAGAAAGAACTAGACATACAGATTCAAGAAGCTCAAATAATTGCAATTAGGATAAATGCAAAGAGTACCATACTGAGACACATTATAATTAAACTGCCTAGATCAAAGACAAAGAGAAAATCTTGAAAACAGTAAAATAAAAGGTATTCATCACATACAAGGGAGTTTCTATAAGATTATCAACAAATTTCTCAGAAGAAACTTCGTAGGCCAGAAGTAGGTGTGGTGATATATTTAAAGTGCTGAAATTGCTGAAAGAAAAAACCAAAAAAGTCAACTAACAATATTATAGGTGAAGTATGGCAGATCACATCTGTAATCCGAGGAATTTGGGAGGCCAAGGCAGGAGGATCACTTGAGGCCAGGAGTTCAAGACTAGCCTTGGCAACATAGAGAGACCTTGTTTCTACCAAAAACAAACAAACAAATGAACAAAACGAACAACAACAACAACAAAAAGTAAAACTGTCCTTCAAAAATATAAGAGAAATTAAGACATTTCCAGATTAAAAAAAAAAAAAGTTGACTGATAAGTAGCCATACTTATACTCTACAAGAAATGCTAAAGGGGATCCTTTGAGTTGAAATGAAAATATGGTAGACAGAAACATGAAGCCATCCCCCCAAAATAAGGTTCTCTAGTAAAGGCAAAACATGGACAAATATAGCAATCTGTTCTCTAATAATTTTGGTGTATAGAATCAAATAAAAAAATCATAAAATTATAAATCTATGTCAGTGAGTATACAATTATAAAAATGAATTTTTTATTTCAATAACAAAGTGTAGGGAGTGGAGATTTTGTATGTGATTTAAGTTAAGCTGTTATCATATTAAAATGGAGACCAGGCATGGTGGTCCATGCCTATAATCCCAGCACTTTGGGAGGCCAAGGGAGGGGGATCACTTAAGGCCAGGAGTTCAAGATCAGCCTGGACAACACAGCAAGATCCTATCTCTACAAAAAATTTAAAAAATTAGCCAGATGTAGTGGTCCATGCCCATAATCCTAGCTACTCACAAGGCTGAGGCAGGACAATCTCCTGAGCCTAGGAATGGGAGGTTGCAGTGAGCGATGATCATGCCACTGTACTCCAGCCTGGGTGACAGAGGGGGAACCTGCCTTCATAAAACAGAATGTTATCTTTAAGGTGCTTTATGCAATTGCGATGGTAATCACACACACACAATATATATATGTGTGTATATTTTATGTGTATATATATATGTATATATAATATACATGCAAGGAAATGAGAAGGGAATCAAAGAATATTGCTATAAAAAAGTCAATAAAACTCAAAGGAAGGTAGAAAGAGAGGAAAAGAGTGACAAAAAAGCTATAATATATTAAAAAAACAATAACATGAAATACATTTTCCTATCAGTAATTATTTCAGATGTAAATAGATTAAGCTCCATAATGAAAAGAAATAGATTGGTTGAATGGATTAAAAAATAGGATCCAACTACATGCTGTCTATAAGAGATACTTTATATCTAGAGACATACACAGGCTGAAAGTGATGGAAAAACATATTCCATGGAAATGGTAAACAAAAGAGAGCAGGAGTAGCTATACTAATATAAAAAATAGATTTTAACATTTCTAAAAAAATACTAAAGACACAAAGAGGGAGATTATATAATGATAAAAGGGTCAATTCACCCAGAAGACATAATTACGGATTTTTATTTGCCAAATCTCAGAGCTCATAAATATGTGAAGCAAACTTTGAAAGAATTGAAGAGATAGTAAGACAAAATAGTATAATATACATAATTTTAAGGAGCCTTGAATAGCAAAAACAATTTTGAGAAAGAAGAACAAAATCAGATGATTCATACTTCTTGATTTCAAAATTTATTACAAAGCTACAGTAATTAAAACAATATAGTAATGGCATAAAGACAGACAAATATACCAGTGGGATAGAAAGCCCAGAAGTAATCTCTTCCATATAAGGTAAAATTCAACAAGGGTGCCAAGATCACTCAATGGGGAAAGGACAGTCTCTTCAACAAATGTATCAGGAAAACTAGATATCCACTTGCAAAAGAAGGAAGGTGGGCCCTTATCTTACACCATATACAAAAAAAAAAAGCAAAAAAAACACACACACAATCTAACTCAAAATGGATTAAAGTCCTTAATGTAAGACCTAAAACTATAAAATTCCTAGAAGAAAACAGGGAGAATGCTTCATAACACTGGACTGGGCAATGATTCCTTGGATGTGACACCAGAAGCACAGGAAGCAAAATCAAAAATAGACAAATGGGACTACATCAAACTTACAAACTTTTGTGTATCAAAGGACATAATCAACAGAATGAAAAGGCAATCTACAGAATGCAAGAAAATGTTTGCAGTGTACGTAACCTAAACTTTTGTACCCCCATAATATGCTGAAATAATAATAAAAAATATTTTTAAAAGTTTAAAAATATACAATTTTAAAAAAAGAAAATATTTGCAAATCATATATCTGACAAAAGGTTAATATTCAGAACATATAAAGAACTTCTATAGCCTAATACAAAACAAAATATAAACAAACAAAAACAAATAATCTGATTAAAAAACAGATAAAGGACTTGAATAGACATTTGCCCAAAGACGATATAAGCATATGAAAAGATGCTCAATATCACTAATCGTCAGAAAAATAAAAATTAAAACCACAATGAGATATCATCTCATACCCATTAGGATGTCTTCTATCAAAAAAAAAAAACAACTTCAAAACAAAACAAAAGCAGAAAATGACAAGTGTTGGTGAGAATGTGGAGAGATTAGAACACTTTTGCACTGTTGATGACAATGTATAACAGTGCAATCACTATGGAACTCTGTCAAATAATTAAAAACAGAACTGCCATACGATCCAGCAATTTCACTTCTGTGTGTATAACTCAAATAATTGAAAGCATGGTCTTAAAAAGTTTAATAACAGCACTAGTCACAATAAGCAAGGGGTAGATGCAGCCCAAATGTCCATCAATATATGAATGGACAAACAAAATGTAGTATATAAATATAATGAAATATTATTCAGCCTTAAAAAGCATATGCTGTCACATACTATAATGTGGATGAACTTTGAGGACATTATGCTAAATGAAATAAGCCAGTCACAAAAAGACAAATATTGTATGATTCCACTTGTTTGAGGTATTTAAGTAGTCAAATTCATAGATACTGAAAGGTGATTTCCAGGGGTTTGGGGGTGGGTAGGAAAGGGGAGTCATTTAATGGGAATAGAGTTTCAAATTTTCAAGATGAAAAGTTCTGAAGATCTGTTTTATAATATGAGTATTAACACTACCAAACTGTACATTTAAAAGTGGTGAAGATGGTACATTTTATGTTATATGTTTTTTACCACAAAAAAGAAATGAAAGCCATCAGATCTTTCCTTTAGGAAAAGTATTATATCTCATTATAAATGCATATGTTCAGTATGACTCAGTTAAGACCTAGGTCCAGTCTGGAGCATGCATGCCTACAGTTGATTGATGGATTATTAATATGCATGTAAAGATAATTTACAATTTCAGGTAAGGGCATTAACAATGCCAAGGTGATGCACAACAGTATGCTGTTATACTTAATTTTTCAATTCTTTCCTCAAAAATCATATTTAAATATGTTGTACTAAACCTAACATACCCCAGAGCATTATGTCTTCTCTTCTAATGCTATTGAAGTTAATTTCCTGAACATCTTGACTTTAATTACCTCTTCAGTGCCTGCTGTAGAAATTTTTGCTAAAGTAGGAAATCGGGAAAGCAGATTGTTAAAATCTTTTTTTTTTAAAAAAAAAAACATCTTTTTTTCTTGCCTGAGCACAGAGGTGACTCAAGCATCTTGCAGGCTGTAATTTGAAATGACTGCCCAGAGGATTCTTCTTCTATCCCAGGCATATGCCTTTGAGAATCTGGGCTGGTCCTGCCTCTCTTAATCATAGCTTCACTGTGTGATACTGTGCATATACGATACACGTAACACTCCTCCGCCAGCCATTCATTCCCAATTTCAAAGCATATGTGATGCTTAGTAGCCACATTACACTTCCAATTGTAATTCAAACAGGAACAGGCTGGATGTTTACTCAATCATTCCAAATCAGCAGAGACCACCAAATAGTGATGGATTTTAAGAAGCATCTTCTTGAATATAGAGAACTTGAATTTTATTAAGACTGAAACATGGGGAAAAATGAAACCAATATTTGTTATCCTGTCCAGTGAAAGCAGCAGTTCTTGTAAGAATATAAGATTTTGTATTCCAGCAAGGGACTAAAATAAGAGTAGACTGAAACTAATCATAATGGTATATTAATAAATACTGAATTGTCATTAGAAAAGAGATATGATTCCTTCAGGAGGGGGCATGCTGTTTTTTTGAACAAATAAAACAATACTTGAATTTAAACATATTTCCCCCTTACAAAATGAAATAGGCAGTGGAACATGCCCTAGGCCAGAGGGTTGCAAATTTCTACTAGGTTCTACTGATGTTCCTGGGCATCTTTTTGCCAGGACCTTAACCTCACTGACAGGTATTAAAAGTTGTGCTCAAATTACAGGCTGTTCTGTTGCTTTACACCTAAGGTAAGAGGAGGGTGAAAAAAAAAAAAAAAAAAAAGACTTTGTGTCACTCTTTGCCTGGAGGCTCTTGTCAACTAGAAAAAAAAACAAATTTAGAGGACACTACCTTGAATCCAGACACCTGCTTAATCAAGATGTTTAATAAGCAAAATTTAATTGGGCCCTAACAGATTGGTTGGCTTTTTATCCTCCTCAAAAATGTTACCATTCTTACTCCGATTCCTGTTGTGTGTTTCTTTTATCATCATACTTCATTTTATACTATATTGTCATTATTTAACTTCTAGATTTTTGTCTCTATTTTATACCTTTTGAAAGCTTTTTATTCTAAGTTTTTAAAAATCTTTGCTAATTCTGGATATGCCTTTTATCCTCTTTTTGTTTTTCCTGTTTATTTCATTTATTGTCTTCTAATTCATGCATTAAAATATAATATAGCTCCCCTTAAATTAACAATTTATCTAATTATTAAAATCACTTCATTCAGATTTTATTATGTTTTCCTAGCTCTTAATATTTTTTCTCATTTTTTCTTAATTTTAAATTAAGTAACCATGTGTGCTTCCTTTATTTATTTTTTTCTTTCTATCCTGCCCTTAAATTTGTTTTTATTTTGTGACACAGCCACAGGATTGGTAGCCTGTAAGAGTCCTAGTCATTAACAGGTTATTTTAAAGGCTTTTTTCCACTCATATATTCCTGAAACTACCACGCTGGTTTTCTCTAATGAATCTCCCACCTAGTCCAAGGTTAATTCTTCAAAAACCCTTGCCCCATACAATTTGAAAGATAATCTGGTGAACTCTGCTCAGTCTAAGACATTTTTCCTACACTTTATAATTTCCAATATCAATATTACTTCCTCAGAGAATTCTTTAATTTTCCTAGTTGTCTACAATATGTACTCCCAAAACTCCCTGATAGTTCCACTAGTTTGACATTTACTGTATAGAAACCACGTCAGTCTTACTTACTATTGTATCCACACCACTTAGCACAGTCTTAGTTCATAAGACATGCTCAGCAATTGTTGAATAAATGAATACAGTGGACATACTTGATTAATTAGGATGGTGTTGCTTCTTTTCGTATTATAATTTTCAGTTGTTATTTGAGAAACCCTGGATTTTTGACATCTGTCATCATTAGTTTTTTAATTGCATAAAAATGCATGTTGAATCAGAAGGGAAGCTTCTGGTAAAAAGGCACTTCTAGGGAAATAGTTAAATGTGCTCTACCCAGGATCCAATAATCTTGACTTGACACATCAAATTAAATTGTTATTGTGGAGACAATAGTTTCAGAAGATGCTCTGCCTCATAAACCAACCAAAAAAATACAAAATAAAAAAAACCAAAATATTTTCATTCCTAAAGTTAATGAAGGGTTGGAGATTGCACATTGGAATGTTCTCTCAATTACCACTTTCTTTTCACTCAACTGTAAGTTGTTATATTTTTAATTTAATTTAATTTTTAATTTTTTTATCCATAGTTAAGAAGTTTGAAGAATTTATTTCTAAAGGACTTCCATATCATATGGCTGTGGGAAAGTAGGATTTTAGAGCATTAATGTTTCTATGTCCATGATTTCAGATGGTTTCTCTCTAGTTGTCAGGGAATTTATTGTTTAAGGGCAAAATGTAGATTGTAAATTTTTACTGTTTTTAACTTCAAAAAGAATTTTGCCATGTTTCCTACCATAACGTAGATGTTTCCCTCTTCTTAGCTCTTATTTGATCCCTTGGAATGCTGGACTGTATTTGTATTGACATTTGTGTTCATTTGGTCAAAGTATACCTTGTTTCCTGATGCAGAGTGCAGACTATTTTACTAAAATGGCAGAAATCATTTTATTCTTCCCCGATCTAAAATAAAGTTATTTTAAATTTAAAATATATGCCAATTTCCTTTTTGATTAACTGGGAAAGTATCTGCTTTTGAGGTGAATATTTTAAAAAGGATATTTTCTCACACAAGGAACAAAAAGATTTTAGTGTTGGCTTATAGACAATTGATAATTTATTTTAATAGTGGAGATATGTTAGAAATAACATAATATTGCTTGCAACTTCTAAAGACTTTTTATAGTTCTAGTACTTAACTTTCCTTTCCTGAACTCAGTAGACAGAATGATTTAAAAGACAAAGTAAATGTGGAATAAAATAAAAGTCACTTAAAATCCTACCATGCATATCAATAACACAGCAATTATTAACTTTAGCATATTTTCTTCCTTCTTTAATTTATTTTTAATATATGCATATAAACATTTTGAGAACGTCCTGTATATCATAAATATTTCTCCATACTATTAAACAATGTCTATGAATATTTTTATTTTCAGACATGCCATAAATTATTTGATCATTCCCTTTAATGTTGTTTTCAATGTTTTCCACTAAAAAATGACGCATCAGTGAACATCTCTGTAACTAATGAGTTATGTCTATGGTTTTTATTTTCTTATGTTCCTAGAAGCAGAATTACTGCTTCTAGGCATATGAGCATTTTAGTGCAAGTTGTTTTCCTGTAAGTTCATACCAATGTACCCTCTCACCAGCAATATACTAGAATGCTAGTCTCTGTATCCTCACAACTGTTATTTTTTTTAAAAATTGGCCAATTTAAAGGAAGATAATTGTATCTTATTCTAATCTGCATTTCTTTGATAAGTGGGGGCTTCTTTCATGTGTTGATTAGACATTTACTTCTTTCTTTTCAAGGAACTGGGCTGTTTCTTGCACATAACTTCCTTGTCCTTTGACATTTCCTCAATGTCCTACTTTTGATTCTAGAGGAAAGTGTCCTCCAGCCAGACAGCATCATTTATAACCCTGAGAGTGAGGCTGGGACAGTTCTTGAAATTTCTGGAGTGATAAAGGTGATAGGAACATCTGGTGTTCTAAGGAGGCAACTCTTGGCAGGTCCATGGACTTTAGATTGGGAGCTGGTTACCAGAAAGACCCATTCTTGATTAGAATTTTGTAACTTTCTGCTCTCTCTCCTAACCTCCTGAAAGGGGAGAATGGCTGTAGATGGAGTTAATCATAAATGGTCACAATAATGTCTACATAATGAACCCCTCCTAAAAACCCTAAACAATGAGGTTTGAGAAGCTTTCCAAGCCAGACACATCCATGTGCCTAGAGGATGACATACCCCAACTCCATAAGGACAGTGGCTCCTGTGCTAGGGACCTTCCATACCTCACTCTGTATACCTCTTTATCTGGCTATTCATTTTCATTTTTATAATAAACTAATAGTAAGTATAGCATTTGCCTGAGTTCTGAGTCATTCTAGTAAACTAACTAACATGGTAGGGAGGATTATAGGAACCTCTGACTTTGTAACCAAGTTGGACAGAAGGATGGGTAACCTGGGCCCTGGAAGGGAAGGTGGTCTTGTGGAACTGAGCCCTTAACCTGTGGAGTCTGATGCTAACTCCCAGTAGTTAGTGTCAGAATTAAATGGAATTGTGGGACACCCAGTTGGTATTGAAAAATCAGAGAATTGTCTGGGTGGAACAAAAAATGTATAAAAACACTTCTTATCATCTGAGATGAAATACCACACCTGGTTATGCTTGCATGCCATTTATATTCTGCAATCATTTGAAATATCTTGAAATATAACCAAATATATAGTTTTCTTATTTCCTCATTACTAGAAACATTGATGATATGTTTTAAACATATCATCTTCCAAACTTATAAAATCAAGGTATCTATATATTCAAGCATGTAAAACCCAAACATGTAACTTGGACACAAAAAAATTATACCTCAGACAATTATCCAATCAGTAACTTATCTGTGATGCTATCGTGAAGGATAATCAGTTATTAGAACATAAGATCTTATTCATAAATGAAAATTGTTGTCCTTTAAAAATGTTTATTTTTTTTTTATTTAACAGAGATTGAACTAACAAAATATACCAAATACTTTTTTAGGTTATGGGTACCCCAAATCAAATGCAATTCAGACTATCCTCCTAGGATTCAGAGTCTATTTGGAGATATCAAGGTAGAGAAGCTGATTACAAAACAATGCAATAAGAGTTGCAACACAGCCATATTCAAAGAGTATTTGGAACATAGAAGGAGGAAGTGACTAACTAGCCATTGCAAGGAAATGTAATGAACTTGTTATATTTTGCTACATTATCTCTTCCCAACAGTTGTCAACAAAAGTTAGTAACTACAAAGACTTAAATTCCAAGGACCTGAGAAATGTAGGGTTGATGAAAAAAGTGTAATTATAGCTTTAATTAGTGACTTAACTACTAAGTCTTTTGCTGATTACCATAATTATTCAAAGTTCTACTTTTCAGTATATACACACATCATGGGATATTGGAGGGAAATAAAATGTTTTGGGAAATGAAACCAATAGAATCTTGAATAACTTTCATATTTAAACCATATTAACCTTAAAAGATTTGGATTATATTATTCTAGTTGTTTTTTTTTTTATACATAAGGGATTTCTTCCTAATCTTGAATTGAATTTTTTATATTTGTTGATAATAATTTGGAGAAAGTTAGAAATTAAATTATAATTTAAAAAACATAGAGGAATAAAGAAAAATATTCTTTTATATTAAATTAAGTATTAAAGACTCAATATAGGCCACTTTTGACCAACTGTGATACTGTGGATACACAATACAATATAATATCAGGTACCCTAACTCTAGCCTGTTATATTGATTTCATAAGGTCTCTGTATAGGGTGAAAAATAGAAATCAGTATATAGAGATCTCAGTTAGTTAATGCCTTAATACTCCTGAAATCCTAGTGAAGGAGAAAGATGGAAAGTGTCATATTGGTTTAAAAATGAATAAATGAAAGAAAAAAACACAAAAGATACTAAAAGTTAAAGCAATTGGTTCAGTGCAAATAAACAAATATAACAGATTAGGAATTCCCTCAACCTCCTCTGGCTCAAACTCCCCTCCTTAGCAGCTTAATCAGCCAATCAAAGTGCCTCTGAGAAAGGCAATACAAATAACCCTACACAAGTGTTTTTAGAAAATATCTTTGAACAGAAGTCTGATGATGATAAATTTAACAGTGTTGTTTCCTCTCATAACACACAGTTATGTATTTCTTCTTTACTGTGGGTGTCATCTGAGTAGGTATAAGAATACATCAAAAGGAAGCCTTAAACAATCAGATATACTTTTTGTAAAAATTAAGATATTATAGCCACAGGAAATTTTGATGAAGTTACTTTCTGATACAGACAAAGACAAAATAGTTCTAGAATGGCTGAGACTCTATCTTTTGACAAGGTCCTCCGGATTGTGCTCATTCAAACATAATTAAGTCAATAGGTGTATCTTAATGTATATTATTTTCTAGTTTCAAAGAAATTCAGAAAGCATGTTAACATTTACTAATTACTCTTTTTGTAAAGGGAATGTACACATTCCATAAATGCAACAAATAAAATGCATAATTCTCTTTATACATTAAGCATTGCTTTGAAGCTATGATCCATAAATTTAAAAACTAGGGATAGAAATGTTTGGGTCAAAAGAAACTATCCCAATAGCCTACTCAAGCTCCAGAATTTAATTTGGCACGTTCTTTCTCCTCTTGCTCTTTTATAGATGGTCCTTTAAACTTCAGACTATTACTATTTGTTTCTCAAACTTAGATTCCTACCCTGTGCCCTCATTCATCTGTCTCATTATGACTTCTCTGGATAGCTGAATCTCCTTCCTTCATTAGCCTCACTCCTGTCTGCAGATTCTGACTACTCAGCTTTTCTATCTGATTTTAGTCTGCAGATGAACCTGTATTTGTGTTTACTTGATCTTTATTTGACCCACTTTTGTTTTCTGGATTCTGAACCTGGACATATGCCATGAATAGGTGGCTTCCTGTCTGGCCACTAGCTCATTCTTGACTCCCAGATGACAAAATGTGGTTTGCTATTCTCGCTTTTATTTTCCCCCATGAGTGTAGTGCTGTAAAAGTAAAAATACTGAGAAAAAAACAATGGAATAATAGCCCAGGTTAAAAAAAAACAAAAAGATTTTATTTACAACACATTTGTAGTTCTCTTGTTTTCCCTAAACATGAAAAGGTTTACATTCAGGGTTTTTTTTTAAAGTATTAATGTCGCCTCTCAGTAAATGACATTATTTTTATTCTCCGTAAATATATGTGAATTTCTTAACTTTCAATCTTCATAGCATGAACCTAAAGAAATGTCTTATATGTTTCAATTAAAGAATATGAATAGCAAAGTGCACCCCCTCCAAAAAATGGGTACATATTTTTGTTTTTATCATTTATATCTAGAGATTTAGGATTATATAAACTTACCTCAATTTTTTATAAAAGTTATTTCCATATATGCTATACATTACAATTGCTTAACATAATTACCAAGGGAGGCTGTCAGTCTCATTTCAGAGGTTTTCAGAAATCAAATCATAACCAAAGGTAACTAATTTATTGATTGCTTTTTCTAATATTATTTGTAATTCTACTAGGAAGTTTTTATAAAATGTATATGCTGCACTTTTGCACAATTTCTCAGAATTATATTGCATCATAGGATTTCCTCTCTTTTTTACGTTCTTATTTTTTTTTATAGTGAAAGGTTATTGAAATGTGGAGTTCAAGAAAAGTTTCTAATTTCAACTCTCCAAAGAAGTTGTATTCTGTGACTAAATATCACTAAATATAACATTTTTATGTGAATTTCTGTGCTAGGATTTGAGCTTAAAGTCAGTATATATTTTAGTTATTAGCATCTCTTTATGAGGGATGGATCACTCGGCAGAGAGAGACTGATTACAATTCTCATACATTTTCTAAATCCTTAAGCCCCCAATCTCTTGCAATCGACTCTTCTAAAATGACAAAGTTTCCCTGAGGAGTAATGTCCCTTCCTAAATATATTTTGTATATGGAGACAACTAATAAATCCAACAAAGATATCGGAAAAAATAAATACTATTTCATTTGGTGGATTTGGAAAGGACAACCACATCAAATAATTTCAGTTACACTATGATACACACTGTAATCAAAGATGGACAAAATGAGGCTGGAGTCCTAGAGAACTTGAGTAAGTACACCCAAAGATGTCAAAGATTTCATGGAAGATGTGACATTTTAACTTAAAAAAAAATCTTAGTCTTTATTGTGACAAAGTGTGATATCACACTTTATTGTGATAAAATTTTTCAATCATTTCTAGCCTGGACTTAAGAAAATTATTGCCATTTTCAGTTATTGGAGAATAAACTTGTGAAAGGAAAAGGGAAAAAGCAGAATGGGGTGGTGACAACTGTCAGGCCACCATGCAGACCCACAAAATCTCTGCCAGTCCACTGAGAGCTCTGGAGCACACACTGCATGAGAGAAGAAAGTGTGGATGTCCTTGTAATCCCACTTTGTTAATGCTGGGAAATGGTATGCCCCCAGCTACTACCATCTCACTTAGTCACTGGACAGAGGCCACCCTGAGAATAATGTGAAATAGAGGCAGACCCAGAGAAGCTAATGGCTGCAGACTGTCCACTACTAACTGCTTTCCCCAGACCTGGGAAGCAAGTCCTTTCTTGAAGGGGCTCCACAGTTCCTAATTAAATAAGTGGTTAGATTTTTGTCATAAAAAATCCACCAATCATTGCAGTTCATTTTGTTAATATATGAATAATAACTTTCTGTAGTATACTGTAAAACATCATCTACTTGACTATATTTTAACTATTTGGTCAGTGTTTTTGTTTTGTTTTCAATGATATGATCGATTTTATCTTGGATTTATAGAATCGTTGGAAAATTAACTTGGCTTCAGAATAAAGAAATAAGCACAGAAATACAGGTGACTAGGTTTCCACTGAAAAATAAAAACATTGCATTGTGGTCTTTGCTAACATAGAGTTAGAATACCATTACAGGTTGAGTATCCCTTATCCAAATGCTTGGTACCAGAAGTGTTTTAGATTTTGGATTATTTTTTATTTTGGAATATTTGAATATACATGAGCTATCTTGGAGATGGGACATAAGTATGAACACAAAATTCATTTATGTTTGATATATACCTTATACATATAGCATGAAGGTAATTTTATACAATATTTTTATTAATTTTGTGCATGAAACAAAGTTTATGTACGTGTAACTATCAGAAAGCAAAGGTGTTGCTATCTTAGCCACCATATGGATAATCTGTGGTTGCGTGAGATCACCATCATTCCTGACTCTGAATTTATATGCTACTATAAGCATATGCAATCATTTTCTTACACTTTTCACATATAGGTCCTTAACAGTAAAAAATATGACATGCTATTAATGCAGTGAAAAAATAATGTGTTCAGGGTAACTAAGCAGCACGGGAGCATCATCAGAATACCTGTGTCAGCTGTTAAACAACAGCAACAAACAATGACAGGCTTTCAGTATCTACCTATGATGCTGTTTTTTGAATAAAAAGTTACTGTACATTATACAGTAAACATAAATGCTTCCTCTTTTTGTTATCATTATTACCCATAGATGTATCTACAGGCCTTTCTGAAATTTTCAAGAATATTTTTACACCATAGAGCAGAAAATAAGCAAAAAATCTGTAGTGATTAATACATGTAGGTCTTGGCCCCATGTGGGCCATTCCGGGGAACCTGCCCTTGGCCACCTCCAGACTTCACATGTGCCATTTTATTACCCTCTGTGTGTGTGCTTGCCTGGGGGAATCTAAGTATATGTGGAAAAGATACATGACAGCTGGAGAAGGCTGGAAGGATCTTTTTCTCTGGAGAATGCTGAATAACCTGTGTGTTGTGCACCTGTATTTTGACCGTGACCCCATCACATGAGGTATAGCATTTTCAACTTGTAGTATTTTGGTAGCACTCAAAAAGTTTCAGATTTTGGAGCATTTTAGATTTCAAATTTTTGGTTTAGGGATGCTCAACCTATATCAGTAAACTGTACTTTATTTTAAACTTAGTGAAATCCTGTCATGTCCTTCCCATACTGTTGACTAGTTAGAGTTAGATGGTGCAAATAAGAGCCATATAATGCATGTGGGACATTGGAACTATCCTAGCAACATTAATCTCTGAGCTTTCTGCCAACAAAAAAGCCTGAGGACACATAAGTAGCCATGAGGGAAACAGATTTATGAGACATTTGAGCTAGAATTCCTTAAAGTTAAATTCAGATTAAAGTTACAATCATCTCTTTTACAAAAAGGGGTAGCAATCATTGCAAAATGCCCCTGCGCCTTCTTAGAGTATTTTCCACTGGTGGAGAACTGACTCAGTGTCAGACTGGGTGAGCCTCAGTGTGATATGATTGAAAAACACAGGCCTTGGAGTCATAAGACCTGCATTTAATTCCATCTTTGTGGCTAAATAGCTATGTGACTGTGGATGAGTCAAGTAAAATGTTCGAGCCTCGATTTTCTCATGGATAAAATGTGAACATTATCTCATAGGGTGATTGTGTTAGTCAAAAGAAATGACACATGTACAAGTCCCTTAGAAAATCTTCATTCTTGTTTAAAAATATAAGCAGTCTCTGGCTTTTGAGGGATTACTAAAATCTTTGCTGCATTATACTTAGGGGAGATATAATAGAGATCTGCCCTCTAAGACTGCAGTCTCCAAAGGAACCTGGGCCACACAGCAGGAGGTGAGCGGTGGGTGAGCCAGCAAAGCTTCATCTGTATTTACAGCCACTCCCCATCACTAACATCACTGCCTGAGCTCTGCTACCTGTCAGATCTGCAGCAGCATTAGATTCTCACAGGAGCACAAACCCTACTGTAAACTGCACATGTGAGGGATCTAGGTTGCGTGCTCCTTACGTGAATCTAGTGCCTGATGATCTGAGGTGGAGCTGAGGTGGTGATGCTAGCACTGGGGAGCAGCTGCAAATACAGATTATCATTAGCCGAGAGGTTTGACTGCACAATAAATGTAATGTGCTTGAATCTTCTGGAAACAAACCCCCCACCCCTAGTCCATGGAAAAATTGTCTTCCATGAAACCAGTCCCTGATGCCAAAAAGGTTGGGGACTGCTGCTCTATGACATAGAGTAGAAATATTCTACTGCCCAAACTACTTCTTTCTCCTGTAATGTCATTCCCATCTTAAATCTACATTCTCCATGATCCAGCAAAAGTTTCTTCCCCTCTGTAAAAATTCTCTGATCTTCCAAGGACTCTCTACACTTGTTAATTTCTTGTATCTTTTTGTCAATTTTTTGCCTTATATTATTAGTTTATTTTTATGTATTTCAACTGAAGGAAATGAGGTTAAAAACAATAGTACTTGACATAAAACTGGGAGAGAAGTGCTTTTGTTCCAGCTTATCACTTTCTACTTTTGAGTCCATATTACTTGTTTTTATTATAAAATAAAGAATGTAAACTATGTCACTTCTAAGATTTCTTTCTTCTGGGAGGAAAAATCCATATGCATTATTCTACTACTTAGCCTTTCCTCCTGAGGGAAAAATCCTAAATGTGTGTGTGTGTGTGTGTGTGTGTGTGTGTGTGTGTGTGTGTTTCTCCAGAAATGCTGATGGAAATCCCTGCAATTATATTAGAGAGTAAAAATGAAAATCTGTTTATGGGAAAGTGTTCTTACCTGAGTATAATGTCCTGTGAGTCCTCCCTGGACATCCAAACCATTTCTCCATATCCTATATGAGAAAGTAATTCAACCTTTAATATTTTGGTAAACTCCATACTGAAGATTATTAAAACTTGTTAATTGTAAGAATTTTAAGGCACTCCACTTTTATAACTTTCAGAATGTGAATACAATGATAAAATTGTGAGTAAAATAAATAGCTTATATAATACTTTTAGCAGAATCCAAGTCAAACACAAGGATATAGGAAGCTACTATAATTTTAAGTTTTTGCACTAAGTTAAAATAATTACATGAATTGCCAATTTTAAACTTCCTTAGGACTCATCAGGCAAATTAAGTGCACATGCACTCCATCTCAACATTACTCTTTAGAATATCTCACCTCTTTAATCTTTTCTAGATTTCAAAGGCCCATCCCTAAACTTAGGGAAATCCCACCATAGGCATTCTCTGTCTTGTTCCCCTGCAAGAGACAAAAACTTCTCCTTCATCCCCAGAATTTTCACTGAAAGATCAACTTACAATAAGGCAGATTAATAAGAGAAAGAGATTACAAATTTATTTACTGTGCACATGAGAAGAATCACAGTATGATTACCCAATATCCCAGTGGAGTCCAGAAGTTTATATACCCTAATTTTAGAGGGGAAAGGGAGATGAGGAATACAGGTAATCTGTTCAGGGGCAATAAATGGTTACTAGGGAAGACGAATAGATACTTGGAGAATGAATGGATGGGGGAAAACTGATTTGTAAATGATTCTCTTTGGGCATTAAATTAACCTGAGAGATATATATTATCTTTAAACTGGCTTGGGCCAGGTGTGGTTGCATTCCTGATCTTTCCTGCAATATATTGAGATAACAGGAAGGGGAAGACAAGTTACTTGTTCTTTTGGTGGGTCCATATGGTTATGCAGCTAGAGGGAAAGCCCCTTACAATGGCCTGTTGATCTCAAAGGGCTTTTAATTCAAAATATTCTTTATACCAAGAAGTCATATTTTGGGGTGAAATTTCCTGAGCTCCTTCACTCACAATGAAGTCCCAACTCCTAAGCATAACATGCAGAGTTCTCCATGAGTCAGTCCTGCTTACTGCCCAGAACATCTAGTCTCAACATTCTCTTTGTATCAATCGTACAACTGTTGTCATTCATAGCCCCATGTTTTTATGTGGTAGACTCAGCCTTAAATATCTGCACATCTCATTCATCTCTTCCAGTCTGTAGCTGGACAATTACTCATTCATTTTTCTTAAATCACAAGTGTTATTACCAGGATATTGCTTTCTCTAAACTTCCAAAATCAGGAAAATTGTCCACTTCCCTATCTCTTCCTATTTTATAGATTTCTATAATCATACTTTCTATACTTTATTAGACTTGTTTATATCACGAACAGTTCTATCATATAACCATATGGTAAATTTTTAGAAATTTTTTCTAATATAGGAATATTTTTATTTCTGAAACATATTTATGCATTACTCTATAAATGTTTTTACTGTATAAAATATGCACAAAATAGATATTAAAAACATTAGGATAAAATATAAATGGAAATGTGAATATTTTTGTCCCACATTTCAATGCCAAGCCCTGCTCTGAAGGGTTTAAGCTCCCTGTAAACCCTATAAGCTCTGGGATAACAGAAGCCCTGAACTTCTCTTCTGTTCTGAAGCTTAGTACTTCAGTATTAAGCATACTTGCCCAGCTTTATTGTGGGGTAAGTGAATTAATGAAGGTTCTTTATTTATATTAATCATGATATAGGACAAAGTGGAGATAAATTAAGTAGTCACTGGTTTATAACTTTATGGATCTGTAAATGGTTTAAATGTTAAGAGTTCAGAATATCTCAATAGGTGAGTAATATAATATAATAACAAAAATGGGTGATATTTATTGAGCACCTCTTATAGACCAGCGAATGACTAGAAGCATGTCTTCCAACTCATCTTCTTTGAATAACAACTAATTTTTCCACAGTGAAATTTTTAATGGAAACTAAAGGAATGAAATTTAAGTTTGAAAAGTAAGGCTGAGATCTTTTTTTTTTTTTTTATAAAATTGTGGAATGGATATTGTTAGTTCCAGAGCCGAGAAAGAGACACACAAAGCTTCGTGTGTAGCAAAATGCTGTTTATTTTGAGCATCTAGGTGCAGAAGGGTGGAGGCAAAAAAGTGTCCACCCCAAGGGAGGAGAAAGCCTTGGGTTTTATAGAAGGTTTCTTCGGCGGGAGTGAGTACCTGGGCCAGAACAGCTGCTGTAATAAAATTAAAAAAGAAAAAAAAAACAATTTCTGGGACCCCTGTGTCAGTCTCATCCTGTAGAGATAAGGGAAGAGAGTAGTTTCATCCATATCAGGGGGATAGGAATGCTGGCTGCAGCTGTCTGTTAGATTTACAGTCTGGAGACTCCCCATACTCCTGCGGCTATTGTTTTACAAGCCTAAGTTTTCCATTAACTGCATTCCATCCTACACATATTTTTTGGGTTCCCACCTGGGACAAACCTAACAGATATATTCTGATTTTGTAATTGAAGGGTGATCCAGATACTATGTATATAGATTTTTAGACAATGGCATTAGTAATACTACTAATACAGCACTACCACAAAAATATTATTGAGAACTTCCTATATATCATGAATATTCTAAATCATTTTACATCTATTAATTAACATTATCTGCACCAAAATCTCTTGGTTAATTAATATTGTTACCTCGTTTTTACAAACAAGAACATCAAGGCACAGAGAGTTTTAATAGATTGCCCAAGATTACAGAGCTAGCAAGTGATGTAGCTAGAATTCAAACACATATATTATAGCTAAAGAGCTTGTATTCTTAATGATTATTTCATACTGGCTTGCATATGTCTTATTCAAATATTTCTAGAAGTGATTACTGATAGAAAAATGTAAAATAACAGCTTCATATGTCCATTGTAATCTGTGGTCAATAATAGAAATCTGGAATTTTAAGTAACTGAGTATATATGCTTAGTTCCATAATGCATAGTGAAGTCTTTTATAATGAAGCCATACAATTAGTCTTTTGTGTTTTAAAGACTTAGACGAGTCCATAAGGAATGTAAAAACATGTATGCATGTTCAAAGTGCCTTTATTTTCTATATCCATGTTTGATTGCTGATAGAATAGTTGAAATTGCTGCTTAAATCTCTATGTAATGACATATTCAAGTGAGATATCCTTTTAGTATGGTAATTATTATGATACCTTGGAACTTCATTAATTAGATTTTTTTTGCTATTTTATTGGCAGTCAGGTAAAGTTCTCTATTACTTTGAATGGTCACACACTATGGCATTACATTATGACTGAGATATAATTATCTTTATTGGGCGATATCAAATATATCAAATTAAAGGTCAATGACATGTAAACATTGTTATTGGATTTTAAAATGTTCCTTTTTGATTACACTGTGTGTACCTACAATCTTTAACTGAGCTTTGTACTTTAGCTAGAATTTGAATTAATAAATAATTTTCTACTAAAGCGAGAGAAATGTAATTATAAAGATCATACATTTCTACCCCAGTTGAAATACATGTTGAATTTTGTGTTGAATTTTTGTGAAATATTCTATGTCTCTAAAAATGCCAGGAGCTTTACCTATGAGTAATTAACTTGTCTATTTGTAAGCCACTATAATTTAAGTGTCTGGAGGTCAAAAATCATGTGACCCTGAACTTCCAGGAGACCAAGGACCCACTGGCCTGATAAGGTAGAATGTTTCTTATTCACATAAAAACAAAAAGTCCAGCATCTCAATTTTAATAACTGATATGCTGAACTGAGAACAGGTACAAAGAAGCAGATGGAGATCAGAGTCTAAACTCTCCTTTTATAAATTATAGAATACAGTTCTTCTGGTATGCTGTCTTGCAATATGCACTTCAGGACTACTTTGGTTAAGGAAACAACTCAAGAAATTACAACCTTTTCTAACCTCCAATGGAAAATTAAAAACGAAACAAAACAAAACAGACAGAACTCTAGACCTGTACTATGCAATAGATGTAGACACACTAGTCACATGTGTCTGTCTCATGGGTACATGAATAGCGGTTAGTCTGAATTGAGATGTGCTCTAAGTGTAAAATGTACGTGAAATTTCAAAGATTTAATACAATAAATAACATTTCCTTGATAATTTTTATATTGATTACATGTTTAAATGAGAATAGTTTGGACATACTACACTGAATAAAATATATTATCAAACTTAATTTATCTGATCTTTTTAATGTGGCTACTAGAACATTTAAAATTAAATATGCAGCTCACATTATATCTCTATTGAAAAGTTCTTCTCTAGACTTTAGAGGTGAAGCAACTGGGGCCTCTGAGTCTGTAGACCAAATTCTGAGCATGTTCATTAGACCACTGCCTGGAGGTCATAGCCTGTTTCACCACTTGTCAATCCAAGAGGAAGTTAGAAAAGGTATTGTGAGAAACAGTGAGACAGCTAATGTGTTCTTCTGAGGAAAGAATGTTTAAAACAGCAAAGAGAAGAGCAAAAACTAAATTTCAGGGCTCCTATTGCTTCTTGGCAAAAAACGCTGCCTTGTGTATTTACATGAGAGACAAGAAGCAAATGCATGAGCCTGGCTCTCATTAAGCCAGGAAGCAAAGCGTGGGAGAAAGTGCAAAAATAAGGCAAGGGCAGTGCGTGAGGCCAAGTGTTACAATTTTTGAATGTAATTCTTCCAGTGGAGTGGAGCAGAAATCCCCATTCCATAGTGAAAATGTGATACAGATGCAAATAAGTGCTGCTTCTCCCTACCCTCTGTTCTTCAATTTTGGCTTTTTTAACCCATCAATTTTGCAGATCAATAACTAAGCCAAGATCAATCAGGGATTGGCTAACCTCACCAGGGTAGGGACTAATGCAATCTTATTTCTGCTTTCACTCAAGTGCTCCCCCAACAGCAAATGTGGGTATTTGGGTTATCTTCCTGGGACCAGTGGTGACAAAGTTAAGAGCACTAATATGCATTACATTTAGTTTTGAATAACATGGACTCTTTCCTAATATTAAATTCCCAGGGAAAAAATAAAATTCAAAATGAAATCCCATTTTTTATGAATTTGAATTTGTAAAAATTAAGCACAAAATTCTCAATAGTCCCCAAAATACAAATGGCCCACGGGCATATGAAAAAATGTTTCACATCTCTCGTCAAAACCACAGTGAGATATCACCTCACACCTATTATTAATAAAACACAAAAAATAACAAGTATTGGAGAGAATATGGAGAAAACAGAGCCCCTTCCCATTGTTGTTGGGAATGGAAATTAGTACAGTCCTATGAAAAACAGTATGGAATTTCCTCAAAAAATTAAAAATAGAACTACTATATGGTCCAGCAATCACTAGTGAATATATATCCAAAGGATTTGAAATCATTATTTTGAAGACATATCTGTACTTCCATGTTTATTGCAGCAGCATTCACAATAGCCAAGTTATAAAATCAACCTAAGTGTCCATCAATGGATGAATCAATAAAGAAAATGTGGTATGTGTACACAATGGAATACTATTCATCCCTAAAAAAGAAAGAAATCCTGTTATTCATAGCAACATGAATGAAACAAGAGGACATTATGTTAAGTGAAATAAGTAAGGCACAGAAAGACAAATACTTCTCATATGTGTAATCTAACAAAGTTTAACTCATAGAAGTATAGAGTAGAATAGTGGTAACCAGAAGTTAGGTGGTGGGGGGTGGTGGTGAGGAGATGTTGGTCAAAGGATACAAAATTTCAATTAGATGGTAGGAATAACTTCAATAGATATATTGAACAACATGGCGACTATAGGTAACACCAATGTACTATATTCTTGAAAACTGCAGAGTAGATTCTTAGTGTTCTCACCACAAAAAATGGTATGTGAAGCAATGCATATGTTAACTAACTCAATTTAGCTATTTCATATGTATACATATTTCCTAACAACATATTATACACAATAAATATATACAATTTCTGTCAATTAATAAATGTTAAAAAAATTCTATTCCCAGATATTGTTCCACTTATTTTCATTCAGGCTGCCTTCACTCGTGTGCCTGATTAGATTTTTTATTTCTTCTGGAGCAAACATCACATGGCCAGGATTAAACTGGAATGTTTTCCCTAACTATTCATCCTCTCCCTGAACTAGACTTATACCGCACTGCCCACAATCATATGATTTACACATGCACAAAATAGGTGGGGTATATATCCCAGCTTCATTGACTTTGGACTTTGCTACAGGATATGCTTTGGTTAATGGGATATGAGGTCCTATGATGCTTCCCATGACCAGGTAGAAGCTTAAAGGTGCCTGTTTCATTAGGTTAGGCTCTTTTCCATTCTTAACCATTGCCACCGAGAATAGCATTGCCACAGATTGGGGCTATTCAGCCTGTCCTTAGAATGTAAATCCATAAAGATGAACCAAGCAGAGGCAAATAGTGACAGCTTATTAAAAATGAGAAAGAAACATTTGTTTCTGTCAACCACTGGTCACTGATGTTATTTGTTACCACAGCAATGATGCCTGAAGTAACTACTGTAAGGTGCTGTGTTGCTTCTGTTTCATAATTATGAATGTGATCAGGCAGAATGATGATTCTAAAACCCAAGGCATAGTGCAGTGCCAACCCACATATTCTTTCCAGCCTAAGACTATTGTGGAGACTTGAGGGAGAGGAGGTTAAAAAAAATAATAATAAATTATGAGGAAACTCAGAAAGCCTTGTTGGGTGGGGTGAAGAGAAACTTCGTCTTTCCCCTGACAGTTCACTGAATGATCAACTCACAAAAAGGCAAATTAATACGAGAAAAAGTTTTACTGACCACGTGCACAGGGTGAATCACTGACTGATTACTCAGTATCCCAGTGGAGGCCAGAAATTTATATACCCTCATTTTAGAGGGGAGGGGGATATAAAGAACATAGGTAATCTGTTTAGGGACAATAAATGGTTGCTAGGGACGATGAATGGATGAGGAAAACACAATGACTTATAAATGATTCTCTTTGCAAATTAAATTAGCCTAAGTAACAGGTATTATATTTAAAAGGACTCAGGCCGGGTCTGGTTGCATTCTTGATCTTCTTTCCTGCAATACAGTGAGATAACTGAGAAGGGAAAGGAAGTTGATTGTTCTTTTTGATGAGTCTATCTGGTTTATGCAGATAGAGGGAAAGCCACTTCCAAATCTTTAAGGGCCTTATCAGTTACCAGAAAAGAGAATTTGACTACATTTTTAAAATTAAAACCAAGGTATACCCATCTTAATTAGGTGGTTAGCCTCTGTTGAAATAAAATGCATCCTGTTGTATTTGATTGCTAAGTGTTTTTTTTTTCATGTTTTCCATATTTTGTTCCATGAATATATTTTGTACCATGACGTTCAAAGGAAATATGAAGTTATATGTAACCTTGGTATAATATAATATCTATATAACACTTCATAATCTCCAAATTATTTTTCCATACATGATATGTCTCATAATATCCTTGAAAAGTTATACATGCCAGTTGTTACAGTTCCAGTTTCATATATGAGGTAAGGAGGTTCCGGGAGGCTGGAAAGTTTGACCAGATTTATGTAACTGGAAAATTTCTGAGTTACACCTGGATATACATGGGACTTTTGTATTCTATTCAGTGCTCTCCATAGTATGCTCTTTATTCTAAGACTTGGTTAATGCCCCACACGTAACTTCTTTGCTTCCCACTACATCACACAAACATGAACCCTGACTTAGGTACACTCTCTTCTGTATGTATTTCTCTTGATCATTGCAATCATCACAATATATTATGTTTTTTTCTCTATTTTCTCAAGTAGATTTTAAAATTTATAAGGATAAAAGCCATACTTCTTTTTTTTTTCCCCCTTGGATCATATACCCCAAAATCCCACAAATGCTACCTTTTAAGTCATCCACTTTAAATTGACATATTTTAATAATCTGAAAGCAACTACCTTCTTGTAATGCAAGGATGACATTAAGATTAATAATATAGTCATTAAATAAAATAATCATTATTAACTTATCTCAGGCAAGCAGGTCTTTCTCAAAGGGAAAGTAACTGGCCTTCCATACCCTGTAGCTCCACCTCCCTACACATGAGGATATCTTTAGGTATATCAACTTGTTTATCACCTTAAACATGAATTAGGTGCTCCTACTATTCCTTTTCTATAGATAACTTAGATTATACTGCTTGTCCATACAGCTTGTTAGCGGAAAAGTAATAATACAAATGTGGGCTACAACAGGGATTCTTAACATTGGCTACACATTAGAATCACCTGGGGGAGAATTTTTAAATGGCAATACCATAAGTATTCTGTTTTAATTACCTGAACTTCAGTTTTGAAAAAAACAAAAGCAAACAAAAATGAAAAGAAAAACTTCTAAAATCAAATGTATAACCAGGATTTAGACTCCGAGCTTCTTAAAATTATGTAACTAATAAATCTTCAGGCTGTGATGCTTATTTTCATTCAAGAATTGTCTGAACTAGTATAATAAGTACAGGGGATAAGGAATTGCCTTAAAGGACAGTTAGACAGCTGGGGAGGGAAACCTGGCTCTTGTTAAATTTGACTGCCATGCAAAAGTTAGTAATAAAGCTAGTCTACCTAGCACCAACTCTTCCTGTATTAGTTGCTTCTTCTATACAAGTAATTAGAATTCTACTCAGTTGCTTGCCTGGCTTGTTCCCCTCCAGCTCCAACTACAACACACTTTCAACTGTGATGAGGGCTATTGGTTGGGGGTCATGAAGCAATTGCTGGAGCGAAGTGCAATTCTATATGGGATGACAAGGAAGTGCGTCAGATGCTGTGGACATGCCCAACCTACTCCTGACTCAGAGAGTATTTTAAGTAAAGGGGAACTACAGAGAGTTCCAAATGAAAGCAGTTCTGACAATTAGGAGAAGTGGGGTTATGTCCCAGTTAATCATAGCCACACAAACAGAACAATGAGAAAGATTAAGAAATCCTTTTCCTTGACAGTGAAATATTTTACCCTATAGCATTGTAACTTACTTTGTACTTCTTTCAAGCAAGTAAGCCTTCTAAACTGGCAAATTAGGAAAATGTCTATTTTTCTTTTCTTCAGAATTTAATACTTTGAGCAGGTAATTATAAAATATTTGACTGAATCCATCTTAGTTTGAAATACACTACCTTCTGAAAATAAACCATCATTCCAGATATAAAAGAGACTTAAGTTCAGTAATTAGGACTAGGAAAGCAATATTCAGAGAAAATGGTCCCATTTCAAAGAAGTATATAGTAAGAAAGAGGAAAATTAAAAATATAAAAAAGAATCTAGATCACTCATGTGAAGCAGCTTAGGAAATTTTATGCCAAATTATGACTCCTTGGTATAAAGGGTATTTGAATTAAAGGCCCTTAAAGAGCAATGGGCTCATGGAAGGGGTTTTACCTCTATCTGCATAAAACCAGACAGACCCATCAAAAAGAATAATTGACTTCCCTTCTCCTCCCTGTTATCTCAAAATATTACAGGAAAGAAGATGTAGAATGCAACCAGACCTGGCCCAAATCATTTTAAATGTAATTAATGCCTGTATCTCAGTTTAATTTCATTTTCAAAGAGAATCATTTACAAGCCAAATCTGTTTCTCTCATCCATTCATTCTCTCCAGTATCTATTCATCCTCCCTAGTTATCATTTATTGCCTCTAATCACAATTACCTATATTCCTCATCTTCCCCTCCCCTCTAAAAGGAGGGTATGTAAATTTCTGAACTCCACTGGGATACTGGGTAATCATTCTGTGATACTCCCCATGTGCCCCGTAAATAAATTACTTTCTCTTATTAATCTGTCTTATTGTGAGTTGATCTTTCAATGAACTTTCCAGGGTGAAGGGGAAGTTTCCCCTCCACCCTACACATGCAATATGATTCAGAAAGATCAATCTATAACTAATATTAAATAAGAAAGATTATTGCTGAATAAAAAATACAATGGCGAGAACAAGCAACCCATTGATTACTGCAAAACATAAACACTGCATTGAAAGAACAGATCAAGACATTTTTCTCAAGTTCATATAGGAGGGAAGATAAGGGAAGAGATAAGAGACCAGGATACAGAGCCAAATGATGCAGTATATGTATGAGATGAATTCCATTATTTAGAGAAGCAAGCAAACAAAAAAGAAAACTAATACAAAAATAATAATTGATGAACACAAGCTTTGGTTTATACACAATGGCAAAAGAAAGATATATTAAGACATTCTAATGATTTACATTTTTGTCATTCTTATAAAAGGTGTTTAATGTCTGTGCAGTGTTAAGAGCTAATGTAAGTTCTATCAGATACTGTCCTACTCTTTTCTATTCTAATATATTCTTCTTAAACATATATAATCTAATTTTGCCTGAGAGGAGTAGAAAGAAAAAAGATTCAATGAATAGTAGACACTATGAATTAAAAGAGTACATTTAGACATATGCTGGTGAGATTTTTACTTCAAAAGCAAAAATAAAAATTCTAAATCTTATGCGCCTAAACAAAGGAACAAACAAAGTGTTTAAAACAGAAAAAAAAAAAAAAAAAAGACATCAGGTTCCCCATCCATAGCACTGAAAGCTAGACTACATGGGCACAATTTCTAAAGAGGACAGGCTTTATTTTAAAAAATCAATTTGCCCAGTATATCTTGTAAAAGTGGTGATGATGGTAGAATATTTTGGGAATATTTCCAAATCTTCTACATAAAAAAACCCCAGACTATCCAGGATAATAAAACCTAAAACTTATAGACCACATTTTTTTTTTTTTTTTTTGAGACAGAGTCTCACTCTGTTGCCCAGGCTAGAGTGCCCTGGCATCAGCCTAGCTCACAGCAACCTCAAACTCCTGGGCTGAAGCAATCCTCCTGCCTCAGCCTCCCGAGTAGCTGGGACTACAGGCATGCGCCACCATGCCTAGTTAACTTTTTCTATATATATTTTTAGTTGTCCATATAATTTCTTTCCATTTTTAGTAGACACGTGTCTCACTCTTGCTCAGGCTGGTCTTGAACTCCTGAGCTCAAACCATCCACCTGCCTTGGCCTCCTAGACCACATCTTAAAACTAAAAAATCAAGTGACAATTATTCCTCCTGAACCCCAGAGTGTGAGAGAATCAGAACAAAACACTGACAGCTACAAGCTCATAGGACCTCAAGGAATCAGTGGGATATCTGAGCGATAGCCAATAACCTTTATGGGAAGCATAGTTGGACAATTTCAAAAGAGCTTCTAAATCTGGGTTGGATTTTCACATACTTTAATGCATGGGTTAATGAAATTTGTCTAGAATAATATTTAAAGGAGCTGGAGTAATCTGTGTTCCTTGTATTCTCAAAACTAAACAGAAGGATCTTTTATCCATTGGAGAGCAATTGTTGGGAGAGATAGAAATTGGAAAAGATAGGGAAAATATTATTAAAGAGAAGATATAAATAATATACAGATAAGAAAAGGGAACAGTACCAGGAGATCACAAGAATTTCACTGTAATATTTCTGAACTGATCACAGAAACAAGAGGTAATGCTAGACCAAAAAAGCTAAAAAGTTTATTCTTACTTTCTAAAATCCCAGAAAGCTAATTTTATTAATTTGAATAGATTATGACTGGATCTCACACAAAATTATTACAAGAAAAGAAAAGATATGGAGAATAATATTGCCTGTACAGAGAGATCACACAAAAAAGGTATGCATATAAGACAGTTAAATCTCTAAGATAATATTTCAAAGCAAGCTAACAGATATTAGTGATCCAAAATGTGAAATAATAATATAAATTTAATTGGAAAACTCATAGATAAGGTGGAAATAGAGCTCAAGAAATACAAGAAATATTCATTGTGGGAATCAACAATAAACTGAAAGTGTATCAGGGAATGAATGGCCAGGAAAGAAAAAAAGTGGCAAGAAAGTTTTCTGCTCTTTGAAGCTTCTCCCAGTCTTTTTGAGAACTGAAGCCTGCATCCCTGCCTCAGGCCAGAGGAAGGGAGGACCAGCCAGAGGTCCTGTTGTTCTTATCCCAGGTGGGTGGCTGGCTGAGTTCACAGGTATTGTCTTTGGTAGAGATGGAATGATAAGAAATAGTTAACCACAGTAATCTCACCCTAAAGCTGAGAACCATTCTTTAAAATCTCTGTATTTCTACTTATGTTCAGGAAATTTGGATTTTGAGATGAAAAGTTCTACCATTTTTTCTCCTTTGCCAGCAAAGTAAAATATTCTTCCTTATCTCCAAAACTCTTGTCCTCATTCTTCTGATTTGGCCTTGTGGGCAAGTGCTGAGTTTTGGGTAACAAAAGAAACACAGGAGTTAATGCCTTAAGATAAAAAGAAGGTGTGTGTGGGGGGGGGGGGGGAGCGGGGAGAAGAGATAAAAGGATTTGAGATAAAATGACAGATAAAGAAGATAGTTAAAATGATTAAGTATATATTTAACAAGTGTTCCCAAAGAAGAAATCAATATCAATGAAACAGAATAAATACTTATTATATATTAAAAAAAAATTACCAAAATGTTAACAAAGAAAAAAATACTTGAAATTACATATTGAAAGGATACCACGTACTAGGGAAAATGACGACAGAATGCTTCATTTGAAATGAAGCCCTGAAAAAATAAAGAAACAGAAAATTTGGGCAAATTGGCCAAATGATTTAAGTCACTGAAAAACAAAGAAAATAAGATAATTATCAGAATTTTATTGATAGTTACACTTTATGCCAGAAGATAATAAATACTTTTTAGTAATATGGAAAAATGTAAATCAAATATCATATACCCATCTAAATGGACTTTCTTAGATAAATTTCACATATAAACATTATGCAAGAATTTGAACAATCACTTCTGAAATTATAAGGTAAGCCCCTCCAAACATCCATAAAAGCAACAAGAAAGGCAAAAATTATCAAAATCAACTTTACTGTCTGGCTTTCTCCCTGTGAGATTGCTATGGGCTTTCTGCTGCTTTTAACCATTAGGTAATATGAGATGGCCCACTCCACATGGCTATCTCCATCTCCAGCGTTTGGTAACTGCCCTTTTACTCCAAGCCTAGGGTGGAAACAGTACTGTGGTATTAATAGTGCCAAAGTAATCAACTCTCCCTTGTAGTTTTCTTATGCCCAACCTACATCTGTGTACATAGTCTCATTTTTAAATGTTCCTAAAAATACCAAATTTGAGATTACCATGAATTTTCTGCCATTCCTGACTGATACCCAAAGTATACAATTAACAATCTAACAAAATAGAAGTCATAGTAGTGGGCAGCTACAATGAAAAAGAAGAAAGATCATTGAATATCAAAGATATTTTTGAAATATTTCCCAAAACTCATAAGGAGGGGATAGAGATAAAAATAAGAAAAGGTAAAATAGAAGGCATGCAGATTATAGATATCTGTTTAAAATCTGTATTGCCAAAAGAAAGAACATAGATGAAAAGAATCAATCATGAAAGAAATAACAGGAGGACTGACTTGCATTAAAAAGAACCTGAAAGCTGAAATGGATCACTAAGATCCAGGAAAAGTACTGAGGAGATTCTTCCTTAACTTGGACTTGCAAAAATATAATTTATCCTAAGGAAATATTTAGTGGTGAGCATGATCTTCAAGAAAGCAATATTTAATAAAGAAAAAAATAAAAACAATGATCAGAGACCTCATTAATAAACTATGGCACACTCATATAATACATTCATATGTAGTAATTAAAATTATATTTTCAAAGACTAGTGGTCTATAAAAATGTTTTAGTATGATGTAAAATGAGATAAGAGGGTACAAATAAAAACTAGGTGTGTTCTGGTTTCAGGCCCTCTGCAGTTTACAAATTACTAACAACATTATACAACATTTCAACAGTTCCAAGATACTCAGGTTTTCACATTTTAACATCCTGCAAGAGATATTCATTTCACAGTTGATGGGGTCTTAGAATCAAATCATATACACATAGTAATTTACTGATGACAAACTGAAAATAATGGAATTTGTTTACTCAAAGTCATAGAGCATAACTTATTGATATTGTTAACTCTACCTCCACACACACCTAATAAGCCGTCATTAAATTTGTAGCACTCAGTATGTAATGTTGTTATTGAATGACTGAAATAATTTGTGAATGAACATACCAATATTTTCATGCCCCCCAAAACAAGAAATATTTCAACATTCTAATATATTTGTTTACAATAAGCAAATAAGAGAATTACATTAAAATTTTATTAAAATTGTGGGAAAAAAAGAAAGTGGGGAACAAAAAAAGAATGCATTCCTGGAGAGAATGTTATAAGCAGTGCCTTTAAAATAAATCAGCATACTACACAAGATTATATTGATATATTAACTCCAAACTAGCACTGATTTTGTTTCTAGTTGAAGATAGGAACACAACTCCTTCAGAATACTGTCAATACTATTAATTCTCGTGTTTCTTTTTAAATACTGATTTTTCTTTCCCCGTGCTAACTTTACAGGTATTGATTTGCAGAACTGTGGAAGATTAAAAGGAATTTTTAAAACATAAATCTTATGCTTTTTTTGAAGAGATCTCCTTGTGTCTTTAAAGTTTAAAAGAATCTTAATGTAAAGTAATGCTTTCTATACAAAACTACATTTTTTACTGTGATTTAAAATCTGGAGCCAATGTTACGGTCAAATACTTTAGAATATATCTTATATTTAATTGGGAGAAAAAGCCATACATGTACTTAGCTGAGAAGACACATATATTTGTGGTCAACATTCTGTGTGGAAACACATGGAGCTACTTACTTTGCCCTAATTGTCCAGTAAGGTACTTATGGGTTTTTTGTTTTTTTTTTTAAAGTCAATATAAGATTTTGACATATAACCAACAACATGTCAGGTACAAGTAGAATTTTCATGAAAAACATGTTGACATAAATAACTTGTTCAGTTTTTAGATAGAAAAAATATCTTCACCCATGTGCTTAAAAAAATATATGATGGCATATTCCCTTTGATATGTAGAGACTGGGAACTTTTCCACATGTGTACATGAACTTATTTAAGGTAAGAATATGGTGTAATGTTAAAGCTACTAGTAGCTCATATAATTGTTTTCATGTTTAAGACACATAATCCTCTTCAAAATGGAAGATTTAACTCTTAAGGACCAGAAATTCCAACATGGTTTGTTTATGAAAGACATCATGAGGAATAAAAGTAATAAGAGTTTCAGAGTTTGTCAGAGATGAATTTTGTTGCCTTGGGAAAATTATGTGAGCATTCTCAGTCAGTCATGGCTTCTTCATTTGAAGACTAGTGATTTCTTAGATTAAGGTTGAAAATTATATAAAAACCACATTAGTAAAGCACCTTAGAACATGCTAGGCATACAGTATGTGCTCAAACACTTTTAGATTTCTTTTTGTCAACAAAGAAATTCAATGTTGGAATAACATTTTCTTAAATCATGGCCTTTCCCTTAGAGACAAATTGTGGGGATTTTAGCTAGATTTTTAGGAGAGAGCTGCACATTCAAAGGCCTAAAAAGCTCTAATTTAATCTAACAGGCTTTCCTGCCTATTATAAAGTTGTCCACAAAGGAGATATCTTAACGTTCCACAAATGAACATTTAAATTAGAAATGGCCTTTGATTGAATTGTAAAGTTAATCTTTGTCTTTAATTCCAAAACTTGTGTTTGACCCAGCTAATTTGCCTAGATTCTTTAATCTCCATAGTTGAGCCCCTACATGGTCATCTTTTCTTATGTCCTAGACCTTCTGAAGTTGTCATTTAGAAATATGTCACCACTGTTGAACAGCAACCCTGATCTATGCCGTAGCATGGATCTTTGTTTCTGAGAACTGGTTGGATAGCCTTCCTGGCTTCTCAGGCTCCTCCAAGTAATGGAGCACTGCCTGGCTTTTACCAGGCTTGTCCTTGAACTCCCACTTAGTGAATGCTGAAGTCCTGATACCTGTTAAGAGAATTCATTAACCTTAGTTAAAAAACTCTCTAGTTTTTTTCACAATCTAGCACTCCAGCTTACATGGGTTTGCAAAATTGGGAGAACACCTGATCATCTTTTTACAGCCTTACAAGGTTCATTGCCCACTGCTCACGAGGAAGCCAATACACTGAGACAGCAGGGGTTACAGCAGAGAATGAGTTTAACATCACAGGCACCATGTGAGGAGATGGGAAGAAGTTCTTAACTCTATCTCCCTGAGAATTTGGGAGAAAGAGTTTTTAGAGATGATTTGGTGGGCAAAGGTCTAGGCAATTGGGTTTGCTAATTGACTGGGTTTGGGGCGGAACCATAGGGGTGTAGAAATTGTCTGCTTTGCTGAGTCAGTTCTTGGGTGGGGGGGTTACAAGACTGGCTGAGTCAATTTCTTGGTATTGGTTACTGGTCTGCATGGGTCAGCCATTCCACTGGAATGCAGAGCCTGGAAGATATCTCAAAAACTAGCCTGAGGTTTCACAAGGGTGATATTATCTATGGGAGCAGTGAAGTAAGCTAAGAATCTTTATGACCATCAGCTATATGACTCCTGAGTAGTAAGCAATTATAGGAAAGCAAGCTAAGGAACGAGGGCTGGTTATATAAATAAAATATTTCCCCTACCACAGTTCCAACTTTTTACCCCTTTATTCATTTTAGAAAGAGTGATTTCAATCTTGGGCCTACATTATCAACTGTTGCTCTGAACTGGTTTATTTTTTTTCATTTTAGCATAGCTGAGACCCTTTCATTTGGTTGTCAGGCAACTCTAATTTATAAGTTAATATAAAAACTTTCATGATATCTTCATACAAACACTAGAAAAGCCATGTCATTCAACAAACCTCACTGAATGAATTACAAAAATATATAGAGAAAAATTATACATTAAAGGAAGGTGTTAGTTTCCAAGAAATAATGGAAGGTCCTAAAATTTGATAAACCATCTTGGGAAATTACATTGATTATTGAAAATCAAAATACATTTAGTTTATTTTTACATGTGAAAATAGAAAAATCTTTCAAGAGAAAAATTTGATTAGGAAATAAACAGTGAATGAGTTATTAGAGTAAGTTAATGCCCTGCACATGGTTGAGAAATAGTAATGCTGAGTTCTTTAAATATATCTAAAAAACATAGATATGTAGGATAGCTTCCAACACATGTTCCTAACACACTGCTACCATATTATCATAAAAAAAGAAATAAAAAAATTATACCAGTTCAACAGATGCAAGGGAAGACTAAACACAGAATCAAGAAAAAGGATGATAAAAGAAATAAAATAATAGAAATAATGCTAAATATATCTGTCATTAAAACATATATGTACCCATTAAATACCTATCTTATTAGAATGAGAATAATCTAGATATTTGATCTTTCAATGAGGTATATTTAATACAAAACTACCCAGAAAAATTGGATGTAAAAAGATAGGATACATTGAATTGGTAATCAAAATCTCAGGTGCTAAGAGATCTAGGCCTAGCTGATTTAACAGGCAATTTAAATGAAATGTACTCAAACTTTATGGAACAAGTAATCCTTATTTTATACAGATATTTCAGAGAAATAGCCCATCTTATTTTTTTTTTGTAAAAAATACTACAGCAAATGCAATATTAATGGTGAGACTTTATTAGTGATACATTTTCTATTGTTGTACTAGAGAATCTAGTCAGGGTAAAAAAATAAGAAAGTATAAAATGATAAAAATAAAATTGAAAGGAAAGATAAAATCATTTTTAGATGGTATCTTCTATATAAAAAATCCAAGAACATCAGCGATCACTGCAATTAACAAGAATTCAGCAAAGTTGTTAGATACAAAGTCAAAACCCTAACATAAATATAGAGACATAAAAGTCAAAATTCTTGCAGTATAACAAAAGTAAACATTTAGAAAATAAAATAAGAAACAATACTATTGATATTAGTAATAAAATCTGTATGAAAAGTAGAAATAAATGTAACCAAATGATGTCTGTGGAGAAAAAAGAAAAAAAAATATTGAAAGACATCAAAATAGAACTGGATCAGAGTTATACCATGTCTACGTTTAGGAGATATTAAGCTATAAAAGAAATACCAAATAAAAATTAAGTATTAAATTGAAGAAAACCAGGCTTAGAAAGGAATAAACAAAAGGAAGGACAAAGAAGAGACTTACAAAGATAAAAGCTGGAATTATTCTAATAGAATGTAGTCACCTCCCACAAACACAAACAAATTTCACAGTTATCAATTTTCTAGAAAAATACGACCTACAAAAATTGACCAAAGGAGAGGTGCAAAACTTGGTTACAACCATAACTGTAAAAGGAATAAAAAGTTAGTAAATGATTCATTTTCTTCAAAAGTCACCAAATAATGATGATTTTCTCAGAAAATTTTATCAAATGGATAGTTTCTATCATTAAAATTCTTTGAGCTCTGAAAAATATCAGCCTTTAAACAAAGTATCACAGGCTAGGGTAACGTTGATACACTCTCCTTACAAAGATAGCACAAAAAAGAAATACCTCAGAACCATCTTAAAATTTTATTTTTAAAATTCATATTCCTAGACTCCAACTCACTGCTATAGAATCAGAATATTTGCAATGGATGAGAATGACTAGGTGAGCAGTTATAAGACTAAGGAAGTTATGCTCTGTTAATAGACTTTTTAATAGGTTTGCTATGTGACTTTGATGTATGTGTACTGAAATTTAGCACCACTGTTATAAACAAATTTAAGTAATAAATATAGTGGCATATATTCTGTAAAATGTAAGAAAATCAAATAAAGCACAGAAAAATCACTGGAAGAATACATAATAAAAACATAAGTAATGTTTATTTCTAGACAATGCTTTGGGGAATTCCCAAAGAACTCCAAGAAACTGTTCATGCTTTGCTTGGGTAGAATATTAATATAATTTATATTGTTATTATTAATCAGTTCTAAATTAAGTCTTGAAAAATATATTTTACACTGGAATTTTATTGTAATAATATTGATTGTAACTTAATTGAAGTGTATAAGATATACTGAAACAAAACATTCTTGCATTTCAACAGATTAAGGTTATATAGGAGAGAAAAAATATTGGCATTTTGTGGACTTTAAAATATGCCAGATATGATTTTTTTATTCCCATTTTGTAGAACTAGAATCAATAATGATCTATGTAAATTGACTTCAGTCAATTCTGTAGCAGGGGAATAACCAAAATGACATTTAAATGCCTCTTCTAATTCCAGTTTTAAAAATTTCCCATTATGCTTAAGATTTTACCAGCAAATGAGAAATCTGTATACATTATTGATTGGATTGTATCATTGTATAATGATATGGAGCAATTTACAGTCTCAAGTGCTATGAAGTGCCTTGAAACAACCATGATATTTCCCTGATCAATAATTATTTCAGATTCTGGTTCATGTGTTTCCAGTGCAGGTTTTATGTGCTGATCTGCTTGTATACTTTGATGATTCAGAGAGTGGTTGAAGCTATTATAACAATTGATAATGAAGTATCTACAATATGTCACTTACATCAGCTATGCAGACCAAGATACCTAACATTACATTCATTTTACTTATTACCAATATTTGCTAATTGAGCAGCATATTTTAATGAAATGATTGCAATCTTTGCCAATAGACTTACATATAGCCCTCTCCTACCCCTGCCCTGCCAAGCACATTATAGTAAATATAACATTTTACTATCTGCTGGGTGATTAGGATTACTGTAGGTAACCCAGTTTGTGAATTGTCATCTTTACAAAAAGAATTAAAGAAGCTTGTAATTTGGAGTGGGGTGGAGGGATTTGTTTGTTCCAAAATCACAAAGATATTTAGAAAATTATAAGTGGTAGAAAAAATTAGCAGTATCATTTTAAGTAGAAACATTGCTTTCTGGGATCACAATTCCTTGAAGGAATGATTATGAAGGTAATTATAAATAAGAAAATGAGGGCATTAAGGGTTGTGAAGCATAAAGGACCATCATGCCAATGAAAGAATAGGTGCTGTTTTAGGAAATAGAAAGAGACTCATTCCTCTATTTTAGGCAAAGACATCAGGTATGAGAGAGATGAAGCTAGCAAGACCAAGTCAGATTGTGCTAGAGGGCCTGGTTAGTGCCCTTTATAAGCAGAGACAAGGTTCTGTAACCCTGTGTGTTGCTGAAAGAATTGTAGAAAGTATCCTGACTACACATGGGCTTCTCCCTGATTACATTGGGCTTTCCCATGATTAACTGGGCTAAGTGTGTTTATATGTGTAATTCTCTGCTTTCCCTCCATCAAATATCCAACACAATCTTCATCTAAACAGCTATGGAGCCACTAGGAAAGTCAGGTGTCAACATAGCCAATGAGGCTTAACTAACCAATGATTGTGCTCATCCAGCAATATCGTAGGTGACCTGGGAACAGCAGATATGCAGGAATTATATCATTTATATTTACAAGGAACCAGGAGTCAGGAAGGTATAGATTATTATAAGCCAGGCATTTTATATCAATTTTCTGATTCTTACAACAACCCTACAAAGTAAGAATTCTTTTCCAAGTTTTATAGATATTCTCAGAGAGGTTAAGTAACCTCTTACAGACCATAAGTGGTAGGATTCAAATTCAGACCTATCTTTTGCAAAAGTCTATGTGCATTTCATTCCTCTACACTGGCTCACCTCTTTAAAGTGAATTATTCTATAAATAACATAGTATTCAAGCTTCTTTATATTTAATAAACTTACCAAGTGCCTGTAATATTGCTCAATTCTAACTTAACTATCATATATTTTAACCTTTGAAGTAAACTTTCACAGAATTACTAGCAGTCATTTAAAACAAGGCATTCCAAAATATATATTAGATTGCTCATAATTTAAACTAATGTTTCCCATTAAAAAACTATTATAGGCAATGAGAAGAATCAACATTGACCCTTCAAACTGAACATGCATATATATAAAATAAACATCATAAGACCATTATCAGATAGAGAATGCAATCTTAGTGACATAATTGAAGCAGAGAACAATATATAAAACACATTTGACCTTGCAACTCATTCAATTTCATGACTGTCCTAATGTTTTAACCACACACTTGTAGTCAAACACACATATATCACAATGCTGATTTTCAAGTAACCTCTTTCTGTCTACATTACCAAACCCAAATCTTGAAAATTAGGATTAGATCTCTTTTAATACTCAATTCACATGTGAGATTGGAAATGACTTTTTTCCCCCCTCATTATGTGCCTAGTCATTAAGCCAAGTGAGCCAGGGAACATATGTGAGGTCGGTTAAATTATCAAGAAGAATAATTCCTAGGATATCTGGTTTCAAGAAAAGCTTGAATTTGTTTTAATCACTTGCTTTCCTGATTATAACTTTATACTGATTATAAAAAGACAAAAGGAACACAAAAAGAAAACAGAAATCATCTATAATTCTAACCACAAAGATAACAATTTTCCACGTGAAGTTTTCCACTTATACGTATCTATGTACAATTCTATGTTTCATAAGATAACATACTTAGAGATAAAATACTAATATATTTTATATTAAATATAGCAATGTTCTAAAAACTTTGTGTCAAAATTGCAAAAAACTAAATGGCGGGCTTAGATATTAGAGGCAATGCAGATGGAAACAGATAGCTAAATGTGAGCATAGTTATGACCTGAACACAGAGGATGAGGAAAAGAAATCGTGTTATGGACCTCAGATTTCTGGTTTAACCAAGTGTATTTATGGTGATACCACATACCAGGAAAGGGAAGTCTGAAGTGAGTTGTGCGAACAGGTTCTGGGGTAAAAAATATCAAATGAAGTAAGAAATGGTAGTAGGAGTTTAGTCTCACAGAAGAGAAATATATTGAAGATGTAAATTTGGTAGTTATCTGCATTTGGATGACATTAAAGTGTGAAAATGAATATCAACTTGGGTGAGAATGTAGAGATAAGCAGTGAAGTTCATAAAGGAAACTGGGAACAATGGGCCAGTGAAGGAGAAGGAAAATTAGAAGAGTATATTTTCATAAAAGTGAAGAGAAGTGTGTTTCAAGAGCGGACAAAAAAAGGCTAAGGCCTTTGAATACTGTTAATGGCTCATGGAAAAGGATTGTTATTTTTATTGTAGTTCCCGATCAGATTTAACATCACAGGGATTGTATTAACGTTGCCCATGGCCGGGCGTGGTGGATCACGCCTATAATCCTGGCATTCTGGGAGGCCAAGGTGGGTGAATCGTTTGAGCTCAGGAGTTCAAGACCAGCCTGAGCGAGAGTGAGACCCCGTCTCTACTAAAAATAGAAAGAAATTATATGGACAACTAAAAGTATATATAGAAAAAATTAGCTGGGTATGGTGGCACATGCCTGTAGTCCCTGCTACTCGGGAGGCTGAGGCAGGAGGATTGCTTGAGCCCAACAGTTTGAGGTTGCTGTGAGTTAGGTTGATGCCACTGCACTCTAGCCAGGGCAACAGAGTGAGACTCTGCCTCAAAAAATAGATAAATAAATAAAATAAAATAAAAAAATAACGTTGCCCATACATATAGTTCTGCTCTAGCAGAATCTATATTGGAGGGATTGTAGAGGGAATAAGTACTTTTACGTCTAGCTATATTATATACTAGATAACCAGGAAACATTCTCTGTGTTAATGCCTAAAATTGTGGTGTAAAATATAATAAAAGTTATTTAAAATGCAAATATGAATTCCAGGAAACTGATGCAGGAGACAGTCTAGTAGTCATGGCAATGGAACTGAATCATGAGTTATAAAAATGGGAGCTGACTCTGCAGTTGCTCTGTGTATGTGTGTATGTGTGTGTGTGTTTATGTTGGGGGACAAAGACCATGTCAATCTCAAAAATATAAGAGTTTGGGTCTAGGAATTAAGGTTCTCACACATAGCCAAAATACTTTAAGTAAAAATGTAGACTAGAAATAATCTGCAAACAGCAAAGAAAGGTAACAAAACTATTTATTTATTTGCTTCAGCCTCAGTTTTGCATCAAAAGAATACAAATCCTCTCAGAGAAATTGTACCCACAGCCCTAAGTTATATTTCAAATTAACTATTGCAAAAGAAACAGGCAAACAAACAAAACCTCAGGACCACTGCCCCACCTCCTTAAGCAAAAGGGCAGGTCAAGGCTGGAGGCTGAGTCATGAAACCTCCTTCCAAATGAACAGGTATTGGTAACATTATCCATTAGCCAAATCTCATGGGAAGGTAAAAGGCCTCGGTCAGGACTGTCCCCAAAGATCATTCATAAGGAAATTCTTTGCTGGCCTCCCATAAGCAAGGACATACAAATTGTAACTTTGGATCTAGAAGCTAAGTGTAGCTCCTAAAACAAAAGTCTGTTTGATTTCACACTAATAATGTTGATTACAAGTTTATCTCCCCAGGTGTAAAACAGAGACAAGACAAGATCAATCATTTTTCCACCCACCCATGTACATCTACATAATTGATTATTCCTTCACTCTCTTTTCCTCTTCTAGCATTCTCCTTATCTAATGTAAAATGTAGATTTCTTGGGCCTCAGAAGAGTGTAATCATTTCTCTCACTCCCCAGGCCCCTCCTCCTTTATTCTTTCTGTATGTCATATCCCCTTTAAAAACTGAGTACCCCAATCCTGCTTTGGAAAAACAGTCATAGATGTATATTTGATTTGTGTTTGTCCCCTGCATATCCTTAAACTTTGACTTAATAAGCCTCCATTGATTAAGATCATTGCTTTAGTCACTTACTTTGGGTTGTCACCATTATATGTTCCAGGAATAAGAAGAGGGTAGAGTCAGTGATGAGCTTTGGACTCTTAGGATAAATAGGATTATTAAAATTATCAGTGACAATAATAATAAAAGCACAGCTAACAACTAATGTATTAGAAACTAAATGGTGAAATACAATGGAATTGAATAAAGGGAGAAAAGGAGAACAATAAAAAAGCAAAAATTAAAAAGAAAGAAAGGAAAAAAAACATTGTAAACCGAGTAAGAAAATAGAAGATAAAAAAATCCAAATATATCAATAAATAAACAATGCTTGTTAATTAAAAACCATAAATTTTCATATTATTCTAAAACAAATAAGATATTTTTATGAGCACATATGAATTATTTACCAAAATTGACTTTCTATTAGGCAACAAAGAAAATATCAACAATGCAAAATATCTGTCATGTAGACCAGTTTCTGTACCAAATCTCCCTCTCTTCCAATATCCCCCAGTGAAATAACAAAAATACAAGAAAGGAAAAAAGTTAGATATTTGTAAATCTCAGAAAAATATAGTTTAAAACCACTTATGGATTAAACTAAGATAATATGATGGGTATTAAATATTTAGAACTGGTAATACCTTTTTAAGTCTTTGGGGGAGACTATAAAGCAGTACATATGTTACAGCAAGTGTTACAGTGGGTGGTTCTGAGAACAAACCAAGTGGCAGACGGAGAGCTGGAGAATCAAAGTTTATTTGCTGGCGGGCTCAGAGGGGTCTCACCACCAAATTCTGAGCCCTGTCTACCCAATTTTTCCCACTTTTATTAAGTTGGGGTGGTCCGAGGGGTGGGGTCTCAGGTGGCTAATGCCAGCCAGGTAATAGGTTAGTTGATGTGTCAGGTAATAGGTTAGTATTATGCTGATGTGGGTCTTCCATGAGGGGTGGGGGTCTCAGGTGGCTGATGCACCAAGTAATAGATGGGGGTTTTTCTTATCAATATAGTAAAATGTATAATCTTAACTATAGTAGAAAAGCAGAAAATTAATGGGTTAACTGTTTAAATCAGGAAATTAGAAAGTAAGCAAGTACTAAGTATAAGGCAAGAAATAATGGAATTAATATCAAATATTAAGAAAATGAAAACAGTGAAACAATTTGGATGATCAAGTAAGCCAAAATATGGTTCTTTGAATAGACTAATAAAGTAGTCAAATATTTATTAAAATTGATAAGGAAATAACAAAGAGGCATGAATCTGTTACCAAAAGCTTGGAAACTTGTCCACCAGGCTGAATCAGAAGAATGAGGACAAACGGTTTGAGGAAAAAGGAAAGAGAGTTTACTCTGCAAAGGAGGAAATATAGTAGACCTTCTCAAAATCCAAATTTCCTGAACACAGGAAGAAATACAGAGCTTTTAAAGGGAGAGTTCTCAGCTTCAGGCAATTAATGTGGTTAACTATTCTAATCATCTACTCACTGTCAAAGACAAACCCTATGAACTCTGCTAGCCACCCACCTGGGGGGCTGGTGCCACCTGGGAGTTTTAACAAAAGACTTAACCTGCCTCAGGGATGCTGGCGAGAATACAGTTCTCAAAAAGAGTAGGGGAAGTTTTAAGGAGACAGAAAATCTCTTTGCCATTTATTTTTTCCAGGCCATTCCCTCTGTTACAGATACATATTATTAGAATGGGAAAAGGAAACAAAGCTACAGAGAATTGCAAAAATATAATGATATAAATATGTTCATTTTATAATTCTCAAAATTTAAATAAAATGCACATGTTCTTAGAAATATACAACTGCTAATCACTGATCCAACAAGAAAAAACCCTGAGTATAAATTTTGTCATTACAGATATCGACTCTGCAGTCAAAAACTTACTCGTTAAAAAAAAAAATGTAATCATTGAAAGAGCTCAAGAAATTTTACCCCCAAATGTGTCTCTTTCGTATAAAGAGTATTTTGAATTAAAGGCTCTTAGAGATCAACAGGCTTTGGAAGGGGTTTTCTCTCTATTTGCGTAAAACCAGATGGATCCATCAAAAAGAATAAATGCCTTTCCTTCCCTTCCCTGTTACTTTACTATATTGCAGGAAAGAATATCAAGAATGTAACCAGATCTGGCCCAACCCATTTTAAAGATAATACCTGTCTCCTGGGTTAATTTAGTTTCCAAAGAGAATCATTTACAAGTTACTGTTTCCCCCATCCATTCATTCTCCCAGGCATCTATTCATCCTCCCTAGTAACCATTTATTGCCCTAAACAGATTACCTATATTCCTCATCTTTCCCTCCCCTTTAAAATAAGGGTATATAAACTTCTGGACTCCCTTGGGGTACTCGGTAATCACTCTGTGATTCTCCCTGTGCAAATGGTAAATAAACCTCTTTCTCTTATTAATATTTCTTATTGTGAGTTGATCTTTCAGAGATACTTCTAGGGGGTGAAGGGGAAGTTTCCCTTTACCCCCATATCATCATGGTTAGAGAATTTTGCAGATGTAAGCTTCCAAACATTCAAGATATAGGTAACCTCAGTTTTACACAAAATGTTCCAGAGAATATAAAAAGAAAGAATACTCTTTAACTTGTTTGATGGGTGTTATTGTCCACAGAAAAGAAGCCAAAATCTGTAAAATAATTTAAAGAGGTTTATTCTGAGCCAAATTTGAGGACCATGACTCGGAGCCACACCCAAGAAGCCTTGAGCAAGTAGAGTCAGTGTGGTTGGGTTACTTTCCTTAAGTAAAACCATAATTCAACACTCTCTTGTAAATCTATAGAGAAAAAAATGTATGCATACACGTACTGACTGTACAATGGAACATTAACTGATCAAAGAAATTCGTTTACTTCCCCACATAATGTAGCTGTCTTGCAGTTAAGCAGGTCTTGTGACTCATGCTGGACAGTAGGATATGATTGGCAGTGAACTGTGAGTGCAGCCTATGTGCTTTCCCACCCTACCATGGCAAGTGTGGAGGCTGTAGTTTGTGATGATAAAATGAGATTAATAGGAAGGCAGTCTTCTGTTTGTTGAGTCACCGTGGAGGACAACTGCACCAAAGAGCTACCAAACTGAAGTTTTGTTTTTATTTTTCCTAACACATTCCTTACATTTTTATTTGTTATTTGTTAATATGCCACAGCAGAAATGCAAATTGATGATACAATATGGAAACTATACATATACAAAACAACTGTATCTTAACAATCATACTAACTGTTCAGTGATCAGGAAGCAATACTTTTAGTATAATATAGTATATTTTGTATGCAATATATACTCTTACACATACAAGCACACACACATATGTTTGTGTGTTTTACTGTGCTTTGGTTACATTATAAGAAGTTATTAAGTGTTTTGTTTAGTGTTTAATACATTATGACATTTCAGATTTAAAATCATGGGAAAAAGTTCCTTTTTAGTGTCTTCATGCAGACGTTCTGGTATTGAGGAGCAGGTTACCGATGTGAAATAAGGGATGCTCTTTATTATCAATTCCACTTGCATTTCCTCAATGTTTAGAAACCCAACACTTCTGTCACTCCATCATGCCTATACTAAGGTGGACATCTTTCTTTGATTTTATAACACTGCTCTTTTAAGTTCTCACTACATGGCTCTGGCTTATATTTTCCCCTGACTTCCAGCATTTTTATCTTCTCTTTATATTTAAAATCAATGCTCCTAGGTTTCTGTCCTTAACCTTAACTCTTTTTCTTTCTTTGTTGAGCAATAGCATTCACCTGAGATCTCTACTCTATATGTTCAATACTGTGATCTCTATTCTCCTTTGTATTTACAGCTGTTTTCCAAACATTTTCTCTAGATTTCATAAACCCTTCCTTCCTCCCCACATGTAAAGCTCAATTCAGTTACATAAAGCTCAGTTCAGTTATGTTAGATGTTCATGAAATCTATAAATTGCTACCACCACAAAGAATGTTTCATCTGATAAATCTTTAGAATATTTAAATATTTTCTTCAAATACATTGTCATATATTTTACTTAGACCTTGAGTTATAGGTGTAAATAAGTGGACTTTTTCTAGAACTTTGAGGGCAGGATTTTATTTGTTCCTATTTTATTCCAAACCTCCTTGTATGTAGTACAGAGTATAACTCACACATAGTCAGTGCTCAATTATGATTAAATTTTACATATATCATTTAAGTTGACAACTGCTATAAAAGATGGTCAACAGAAGGTTTTTTTGAAATGTATTTATGGAGACTACTTTATTTTAAGTTGCCTAGGGATTTCTTTGTTTTAGCACTGAAAGTCCAGGTTCAAGGAAACCCCTTCCATCTCGGGCAAAGCAAGACTTTTGGTCACGTGTGTATGTGTGTGTGTGTGTGTGTGTGTGTGTGTGTGTGTGTGTGTGAGAGAGAGAGAGAGAGAGAGAGAGAGAGAGGGAGGGTGGGAAAGAATTGTATTTACTTTGTTTAAAGGGAATGATAGCACAGAATTGAGGAGGCAGAGATAGCTGGAACTGAGAAAACAGAGGAGCAAGAGAACATGATTCATTCTCTGAATTAAGACTCAAAAGTGAAACACAATAAAATCAAAGTGAATGGAGGGTGGTATCAGTTATCCAGACAGTTGTTATTCTCCATTTTAACCAGAGACAAAAGAAGAAATGAAAGACTAGAAGTAAAGAACAATTTACTGCTTGATACAGCAATAGAGACTCCTTCCCTGTTTATCAAAGAGTTATAACTCAAAACCTCAGGAGTTCAGGGTGCAGAGATCAGGAAGGGCTTTCAGGAAGACTAATATTGGCCTAGATTGAATCAACAAACTTCCTCTTAGTTCTATTGGAAATACCTGATATTTTCCTTTATAAAAATTATTTAACCCTGAAATCTAAGGTGGAAGACTTCTATGTCTAAATTACTGTGTCCTATAAGGAAGACCTGTCATAAAATCCTTACTGGTTTAAGTCATCTTGATTCAATTATAAACAGGACAATTCTAATGGTGATGTCTGTATTTTGAGAGCAGTGGTGAAACAGAGGTAAAGCCAGCAGAGGCACAAACTAAGAAAATGACTTTATTGGCATCTAGGTATTCACTGCAATAGGTATAAATCTAAACTGTTGGCCTTGTTGAGATCTAGTGTTACCAACACTTTTTCTGTTGGCTTCTTACCTCACTCTCCCATTTGCACGTAGAGAAATCTTTCACTACTTCCCCAGCTTTAGGGAATGTTGGAGAGATAAGAACGCTTATGTCAGTGATATGGTTTGGATGTTTGGCCCCTCCAAATCTCATGTTGAAATTTGATCCCTAGTGTTGAATGTGTGGCCTGGTAGAAGGTGTTTTGGTCATGGGGGTGGATTCCTCATGAATGGCTTGGTGCCCTCCCTGTGATAATGAGTGAGTTCTCACTGTATTAGTTCATGCCAGAGCTGGTTGTTTAAAAGAGTTAGGCACCAGTTTCTCTCCTTTTGCTCCTTCTCCCACCACATGACACACCTACTCCCCTTCACCTTCCACACTGATTAGAATTTCCCCAAAGCCCTCAGCAGAAGCAGATGCTGGCATGATGTTTCCTGTACAGTGATGCTTCTTATGCAGAACAGTGAGCCAAATAAACCTCTTTTCTTTGTAAATTACCCAGCTTCAGGCATCCCTTTATAGAAGTGTAAAACAAACTAACACATTCAGGCTGAGAGAGCAGTCTGTTCTCAGCAAGACTAAAGATTTGGGAGGAGTTGAGTAAAACAGAGCATTATGGGTAAATTAAGCAGCTTGCCAACACCCATGGATCAGATACTAGCAAGGTGAGCTGTTTGTTTGAAGCAGGTTCCAAGACTGTCAGAAACAATCATATTCAAATATAAAAATCAAAACTTATTCTAGGACCAATTAAATTAGTTATGAAGTAATGTGACAAGATTTCAAAAATATGCTGGCATATATATGCCAAAATGAGTATCCACTTTGAAGATAGTAACTTCCTTCAGTGATATTACTATGCCTCAGAATTTTCTTTTGAGAAAATGCCATCAGGTTTTAGTATAATCTTTAAAAGAAAAATGCCAGTGTTGATAGATCTTCATCTAATTCATTCATTGGTGGTGTTAGAATCCTCGGGTCAAGTGTGACCAAATATGAGGTGGTATAATTATTCACTGTAAAGTAGGGTTTCTCAACCTCAACACTCATGACATTTGAGGATGTATTATTCTTTGTTGTGGGGGGCTTTCCTCTTCTGTGTAGAATATTCCATAACATCTGTGGCTTCTACACCTTTGATATAGTAGCATATACCTTATCCCTTGGTTATGATAACCAAAATATCTCCAAACATTGCCAAATGTCTTCTCAAGGACAAATTCACCCCCAGTTGAAAAGCACTGCTCTAATAGTATAATATTCCCCATTGAAATATAAAAAAAGTGAAAAAAGAGTCATTTCTCCAATTAGGCAGTAGGAACAGATCGGGTTTTGAGAGATCTGAACATGATATAAAAAAAGAATACAAAGTAATGACTTATAATTAAGTGCAAAAGTAAATATTTACTTAGAAGGAGAAAGTAAATCACTGAAATTTTCAGTAACTGACAGATGCCACAAATATTACAAAATCTAAAAAAACTATACTTATTAATTTATAGTGCATATATCTGTAATGTATTATTTTTAATATTTTGGCTGCATGTTTTATACTTCGGTTGCAACTTTTCATATGACAATAATTTTGTTATATTATTTGCTATAGAGATAATAGAAAAATAAGTAATACTTCCCTTCAGCAAGTTCCTTTTCCATTATCTAGATATTTTCAATGCCGAGAGCCTTAGGACATGCTAATATGCAATATGACCTCTCACTTTTCATTTACCTCATGAAGCTGGGTGAGTCAGCACAGTGGGTAGCAGAAGAATTCTTGAAATACATTCCTACATTGCTATGGCTAGCAATAATTTAATTATGCACTCAAGTAACTAGAAACCATCATGGGTATCTACTATTTTACCATGCCCAGAATATCTTTCTCTTTATTCTGGTAACTAATCCCTCTTTCATGTGGTTTAGGTATGACCCATAGCCACAGGATAGAACCGTAATCAAGATATGACAATAAGAGTGCTCCATTCAAATGACTGACATAATTGATAGGAGAATGGACAAAGGTCATAAGTTAGATCTTGGAAATTTGAGGATTCTAATGAATAATAATACCTCCTTTTCTTCTGGGTTCAAAACCAAAATAGAGATAAATCCAAGGTCATTCCTTTTTTTCTTATGCCTGACTTCAGAAAAGAATAAATGGGGAAATAAGTCAGTAACATTACCATCTTTTAATCACATTGAGCTCTCATGCTTCTGACAAGAAAAGCAAAGGCAAAAACAGGTGTCAAAAAAAATAGGTCCTAACTGGGATTCCATATAATGAGCAGGTATCTAGGCTATGTGCCTGCTGATTTAATAGATGAGGTAAAGTGCTGATGTGGCCTTTTTAATCAGGTGAAGGAGTCAATAGAAAGAGACCATGGAGAGGTGCTCCCTTCAGTAAGGTCATGGAAGTGATACATTTTAAGGTAGCATGTCATTGAGGCTCCAATTCAATTAATTATGCATGACCATTGCTGTCATTCTTTGATCAGATAACTGGTGCATGGTATGGCAAGAATAAGATGGCTTTATTTCTTTAGAGCAATATGTACATTAGAGCACATATTCCCATTTTAATGCATAGACAATCATGCAAATATCAGTTAAGTTAAATTATCTTGGTGCCTAAAAATGTATGTGGTGAATTTGGGAGTAGGCACCCATCAAAGTGAGAGGTGAATGATTATTCCATTGTTGAATATGTATGCTATTTAGAAAACTTTAAAAGGTTTTAACAGTGTGTTTCTCCTTAGTTTTCTTATGTGTCATTCACGTGACAGTATCTCCAGGTTATTATGCCACAGTCTGACAATATTGAGAAGAAGCAAATTTTATTGTGAGTCGTAAGATATGTGGTAAAAGAGCATTAAATCTGTGAACAGGTGTGGGGTTTTACTTCTGCTTTTCAAATCTAGTCAAATGGTCCAAGTGCAGTTGTATCTAAATGGGAGAGAATTCTGTTCAGTTTTGCTTCTGAGTTTAAATAAATTTATTAATTTAATCACATTGTTGGCCATCTTGACTATAGTTTTTATGAATAAAAGTGTGAGATTAGATCTGGAGGTGACTAAATTTTCTTCCAGCTCTTGCTATTTCTACTTTTGACTTATCCTATGAGATTTGCACCTAAAATCATTATATCACCTTATTAAAACATATTACACACCTGCAGGAAAGCTTATATAATCATAAAATGAAAATCGTTGTACCTACCATCCCTTCCCACAATTCCTAGTTGGTTTTTAAGAAATTTTAAATTGTGGCTTATTGTTATTTTTCCACAAAATTATATGTTTTATGTAGCTGTCAAATTTATTGACAGAAGGTTTTTTATTGTCCTGTAATTTATAAAGTCTGGATTCTATTATTATTTAGTTTTTTTTATCATAACACTTGTTCCTACCCCCCCACTCCCACCCAATTAATTGGTCGGGACAAAAGTTTGACTAATTAATTGGTCTTTCAAGTCTTAAAATTTGGATTTGTTGATTTTATTTATGTATTTATTTTGTTTTTCTTTCATCTTTCTTCTCAGGTTTATCCTGTGGTTCTTTTGCTTGCTTGTAGAGTTTACCTGTTTTTAATCTTTCTTCATTTTAAAGGTATATTTTTCTAAGATAACTTTATATTTCACAAGTTTTGATTTGTAATATGTGAGAGAGATGGTATTATTGTTCCCAATTATTTGCTCCTTCTTGTAGAATAATTCCATATCTCTACCACTGGTATGTGATTTAAGATGATTTCCTGTTGAAGGAAATCTTTTCTGTTCCACTGACATGGGCTTGCTCATGTGACTTGCTTTAGCCACTAGAAGTGACTAAACAATTATTGCTTAGATTGTCTCTCCTAGACTAAATAAACTTCCAATGTTCTTATTTTTTCTCTCTTACTTTCCATTTCTCTTTTTGTCTACTTTTCTGAGAGATTCTATCAACATTATTTTCCAACCTATCTATTGACTGTTGGCTCTCATTTTTTCTGTCTTCCAGTATTTTGTTTACAGAATGTATGCCTGCTTCCCAGCATTCTGAGAACCAAGTCAAGAATAATTCTGGGATTCCCAGTATTGGTATGTTACTTTTTACTCAGTCCCCCATTTTTAGTATGATACCCTTGCTCCCCACTATACCTGCTGCACCCCAGTCTAGAGACCTTTTGTTTTACACTCTTCAAAGAATAATCTCAGGTTATCTCTCAGCTCTTCTTTCAGGTAATGTACAATGCCATGTGTTACAAATGAGGTTACTTTCCTGCTTTCCCCACTGTTAAGTCAGTTATCTCTGCTCCTGTTGTTTTCTAGTTTCTAAAATGTTGTGATTTTCTTTTTCTTGCTCATCCTCTCATAAGTTTTTGACATTGATATAAATCTTTTTGTGATATTTACAACGGATCATTAGAAAGGAGAGAAGGTAGGGGTATATGTTAGATCTGCCACTTAAAATTAATTATTTACTCTGCCCTACAATATTTTTTAACACATGCACTTAATTTGGGTTATTTCCAAAAGCAGAAACTGAGAAAGCTTTTGTGTAGAGGCAGCATATGGAAAAGGCAAAACTGTAGACACAATAAAAAGATGAGTGCTTGTTTAAGGAATTGTGGTGCAGGAAAGAGGGATAAATGCTGGATTACTAGGGATTTACAGGGCAGTACATCTATTCCGTATGACACTGTAATGGTTGATATATGTTATTATGAATGCATTAAAACCCATAAAATGTATAATACAGTGAATCTTAATGTAAATTATGGACTTCAGTTACTAATAATTTATCAATATTTGCTCATCAATTGGAACAAGTATACCACATCAATGCAAGATGTTAATAATAGGAGAAACTGTGTGTGTTTGGGGGAGGGTGTGAGGAGTATATGGGAACTTTTTATAATTTCCAATTAATTTTTATGTAAACCTAAAGCTGCTCTAAAAGATAAAGTCTATTTTTTTAAATTCTTATTTCAGCATAATATGGGGATACAAAAGTTTAGGTTACATATATTACCCTTGACCCCCCACCCCCCTGAGTCAGAGCTTCAAACGTGTCCATCCCCTAGACAGTGTGCATCGCACTCATTATGTATACATACACCCATCCCCTCCCCCACCCACATCTGCCTGACACCCAATAAAGTCTATTAATTAAAAAAAAAAAGAATATAGATCTTTGTTCTGGCAAGTAGTAAGTTACTTGTGAATCATTTCAATGCTTTGGAGACTTGTTTTACACTTTTTGGGGAAGTCTAGATTCCTCTGGTCATGGCCTTTCAATGATCTCTATGGAATACTATGATCTTCAATGAGGCTTGCCAATTTAGCTATTCAGAACTAAAATGTCTCAGCTTTATGCAAGCTTTGGTAGTGATTTTACTTGTAGCTTCCTTACATTTATTACCTCTGTAGTATATTTTGGCCTTGTGGAGTCTGAATTTACCCATATGTAACATATTACTTGGCCAAAGTCTCAAGGTGACCCCTCTATAGATTTCTGAAGCTCTTTCTCTTGTCATTACTCTGCACCACAAATTTTAGCAACTTTAGCCTCTTCAAATATTGCTAATGTCCTCTGCAACACTTAGGTACCTTCTCTCGTGTTATGTTATGGTCCAAAAAGTGCCTTTGGGTAAAAATCCAGGGCAATAATCGTGTTTTTCTTCTCTCAGCAATCTAATTTCTGTTATATTCCAGTGTTTCTTTTTCTTTATTTTTTTTTGTTTTTGTTTGTTTTGTTTTGTTTTTTAATGGAAAGAAACCTAGTCCAATATAGCTACTCCATCTAGGTTAGCAGCATAAGTTCCAACAAATGATTTAAATTTTTGAATGTCCATATATTTTAATTTTAAGCACTTATGATATAGTCTTTCTTATCTACCCCTTCGTTTATTATTCCTATATATTTGTTTTATAATTTCTTGTTCTATTTTAGAGAATTATTTTTATCTCTTGGAGTATTCTAAGTATACTTTGACATCTTATTTTATCATTTTAATTTTATGTAGACTAAATCATCTTTGGGTGTTGACTATTTTTCTTAATGCTGCATTTTTCCATATGTTTTAGAATTTTGGTTTTCAGTCGCATTTTGACTTGGAAGCAATTTTATTCCTCATTGACTGTTTAGTGCCTGTGTTTATTCTCCCATTCCTGACTCATTCCTATGTGGTGTATTTATACCACCACCCCCACCACCACCTACAACAACATACTCCCACTGCCTCAAATTAGCCTTCTGGTGTTCCTAGTTCATAAACAGGTTTCATTTAACTTGTTTCATGGATAATGGCCACATCATGGAGAGAGCAAAGATGTTATCCATCCAATCACTGAGTTTTTGGTTCATTCCGTTTTTGGTTCAGTTTGGTTCATTTCTCGAGTAGAAGTGATTTTTACTTCTTTTTCTTGCTAAATATAAGCCCAACATGAGCAATGCCCTCAGTCAGAGGGAAGCACTGGTTTTTCTTGTCTTTCTTTTATGAGTGGAAAAATCAGACCTCAACTCCTCATGTGCTATAGCCAGCCTCTTACGTAGCTAATTTTGTCCTTTTTACCCCACAGAAGGCAAACTCCCAGTCACCTCTTTCTGCTTATAGACTTGTAGCACAAATAGCCCTTGATTTTTGTCCTGCTTCCCTTTTCTGCTCCATTTCTGTTTGCAGAGACCTTTTGGCTTAATATAGATCTCATCTCTCTTCTTTAAGTTTTTATTTTCCTATCCTTGCCACGTGCTATGAGTATGAACTTAAAGAGCCATTGTGCAGATATCTCATATTGTTATTCTGAATCCTTCAACGACCATATTATCTTACATGAAAAATGTCAGACCTTTAATTATGTTGAAATTTAGCTCTTTATCTGCATGTCAACAACAGACTGCAATGTCCTCAAAGGGGATGCCTATACCTCATGCACCTTAACTCCTGACATACTGATTTAAATTGTCCTTTTCAAGCTCTTATCTCTGACAATGCATTTTAGAATTTATCAATTCCTCTGTTCAACTTGCATCTACTATATTGACTTGTTTCATCTTCATACATTTAATGTTCATGGCTAATTGCAAGAAATGATTCCGCTTTTTAATGAAGCTCTTAAACTTTTAAGAGTTTCTACTTTTTTAAAGAGACAGTGGTGTTTTATGACAAAGGCTCATTTCTACATCTAGCCTGCCTGGTTCAATACTACAAGAGAAAGAGCAGATGCTGAAAATGTGTTTTATGAGATGAATATTACAAAAAGCAATGTCTTTAAGACATAAAATCATAATGATGTCAAGAATATCAATTTTGGTAGCATATATCCTGAAACTAAATATCACTGCTTGTGATTCCCTGACTTTTCCAAACTTACTGGAGAGAATAAAGATGTTGTAAAAAACCTCATTTGATCCCACAATCTCATCCTTGGCTAGGCATTCTTCACAATGAAGCCAAAGATTTGTTATAATTAACCTACGAGTTACAATTAAGCCATTACAGTTTAACATTTTGTCTTGTTATTTTTTTCCACAAATATTTGTGGATTATGATATAGACAAATTACTTGGCATTGGTGATGAAAAGATGAATAAAAGTCCATTTATGTTCAAAAGAAATTCAAGGTTTGTGTGATAGGAACTCATAAGTGCATAGTTGTAATACTTGGAAACAAGTACTAAATCAAAAACATTACAGGATCAATCAGGCTAGAAAAATTATACTGGGGCATAAATTATGTCAAGTACTTTCATAACAGATAAGCTAAGGAATTTAATTTTATAGATGAGGGAGGATATATATCATACACCTTGATGCTTATAGGTGTCATAATTTTAATCCAAAATTGAATTCTTCATTCATGTTTGATCATCTAAGGATACCTCATATAACTTTTATCCCAAATTGGTATATTATCAAATTTCAAACTCATTTTAACTCTAATCTAAAGAACATTCAAATATCAAGTAAATCTATAGTGTTAGGGCTCAGAAAACAGTACCCTAAAATGAAGGCCTCAGAAGCAAAAGTTTTTCTCTGACCTTCTCCTGTTCTCCTGCCTCTCAGTCCCATTCTCTCCTGAGGCTGGCCATAGAAACTAGAATCCCTCTTCTCTAAGGCAGATCATAAAAGCCAAAACTCTTTTTCCCAAAAGGTTTCCCCAAAACCTAAAATTATTCTGTGTAAAAACTGTCCATAAAGAAATGATCTGCCCTACCTTGTTTGATTATAGGTCATAAGACCTCTCTATTCCAGAGAAGGCTGTGCCCCACACCTAGAAGGAGGGAATGTATGCTTAAAGAAGCCAAGAAGAATCTAGATAGACAGGCCTTGCTGGGCTTCCTCATTCAGTCTATTAACATGAGATCCTACCCTTTATGTCCAATCATATTTCTAAATGGCTGTCTGTACTTTGTTGAACCTAAGCATAAGTGAGAAATTTCCCCTGAATCTTTGGGTCTTCATTCTAAAGGCTCCTGTGTATACAGGTTAAATAAGTATGTATGTCTTTGCTCCAGTTAATCAAACTGCCTCAAGTCAGTGATTTTTCAGTGAACCAAGGCCAAGGGTCTTGATCCCTACATTAGTTGTTTTATATTTGTTGTTGTTATTATTGTTTTTTGTTGTTTGTTTTTATTTGTTTGTTTTTTGAGACAGGGTCTCACTTTGTTGCCCCGGCTAGAGTGGTGCAGTGGCACCGTCCTACCTCATTGCAACCTCAAATTCCTGGCTCAAGCGATCCTCCTTCCTGGCTCAGCCTCCCAAGTAGTGGGGCTACAGGTGCATGCCACCATGCCTGGCTAAGTTTTTTTTATTTATTGTAGAGATGGGGTCTTGCTATTACCTAGGCTGGTCTAGAATTGGGTTCAGTTGAGCCTCCCACCTCAGCCTTCCAAAATGCTAGGATTACAGGCATGAGCCACTGCACCCAGCCCCTACATTGGCTCTTTAAAAATGTATGTTTATATAATATTTAATATCTACAAAAATATATGTTACTTATATGAAAGTTATGGCACATATAATAAAATGAATACCTATGAAGTGATCATCTTATTTATGAACTAAAATACTGTCAATATTATTAAGTTCACTTAATTTTATATTTATAATTTTTTGCTTTTAGTTTTACATTTGGAATATATATGCATGTCTTACATGTATATATGTAATGCATGTATATATATGTGTATGTATTTATAAACTATATAATTTACTTTTCCTTGGTTTTAACCATTATACAGAATGCTGTCATTCTATAGTGGACTTCTATGATTTGTTCTCTTTTCTTTGATATGATGTTTTTATGATTCAACCATATTAACTTACACTGTAACAATTTATTTATTTCCATAATAGTTAATAAAGTGAATATATGATAATTTATCCCTTCTCCTGTTTGGAGATATATGCACTGTCTTCAGTTTTTGTTTATTTTTTAATTTGTTTTTGCTATTTTAAATTCTATTGCTATTAATATTCTATAGATGTCTCTTAATAAACATATTCAAGAGTTTTTCTAAGGTATAACCCTAGAAGTGTCATTCTTGGGTCATAGAAGGATGTGTAAATATTTACCTTTATAATATAATGCCAAATTGCTTTCCCAAAGCTGTTGTGCAGTGACATTCTCGCCAGGAATGTGTTAAGAGTTCCTGTTGATCCACAGGCTTGCCGATACTTGGAAGACTTAATTTGTCCAATATAATATGCATAAAATTGCATCTCATTTTAGTCATAATACGCATATCCCTGATTTCAGATGAAGTTGAACTTTTCCTATGTGTATGGGCCAATAATATCCCTATTCCCTGAAAATTTTTTAGTTCCTGTTTTTTTGGCATAGTTTTCCTGTGTGATTCAGAAGATATAAATCCATTGACACATGATTATAATATGTTCTCCATGTTTGGCTCTTTGATCAGATAACTCGTCTTCATGCTCACAGCTTATATCTTAATCAAAGCCACCATTTTCTTTCTTTTCTTTTTTTTTTCCTTGCAAAGAAAAATTCCCAAAGGAAAATCCACCATTATCTCTTGCCTGGAATATTGCAGTAGCCTTCCAAAAGATGATCCCACCCTCCTTTAGTCTTCCTGTAGAACAGCCAGAAGGATACAGTTCTATATGAGCAGATCATTTTACTTCTTTCTTACTTAGAAGAAAAATAAAATTATTTGGTATGACTGCAAAATCCCTTGTGATGTGGCCTCTAGTGCTCCCTGATCTTGTCTCCTCCCATTGTCCTTCTATTCTGCTGCAGACACGTGGCCTTCTCACTGTTCCTTGGACACAGGAAGTGTGCTCCTTCTTCAATGACATTGCACTCACTGTCTCTCTGGCTGGCATGTTCTTCCCCTGATGATCACATAGACAACAGCTTTCTCCCTTTATTCAGGAATGTAGCCAAGAATGTCTCAGTGAATCTTCACTGGCTACTTACTCTCAATAACTCTTCTCCAATGGCTCAAATCCTCCTTCCCTGCTTCATGTTTTTCTCCTTAATACACACTCCTATATAGCATACTGTTTTTTAAATTTATTTTGTTTTTTATCTTTCTCCCTCTGTAGGATGTAAGATCCATGAAGGCAGGTATTTGTCTGTTTTGATCACTGCAATATATCTAATGCCTACATATATCTAATACCAATATAGTATTTGGTTACTAGGCATTTGATAGATCCTTGTTGACTAGATAGTTAAACAGAAATTATTAATCTTAGAGTAGTTGAATTGACAGGTATTTTATGGTTAATGTTGTGTCTTCCTTTTTTTTTTTTTTTTTTTTTTCTACCCTGGAAGTTTATTTAGTTCAGTGATTTCCTATTCCAATCAGAATGGGTTGGGGAGTCTAAGGGGAGTGAAAATATCCACAGATGTGGTCTCCAGGAGCCTCATAGCATTTTTACATTTCAAGAAATGTGTGGGGTGTGATGTACACCATCTGGAGGATGGACATGCCTGAAACTCTGACTTGGTGGGGAAGGGGAGGTAAGGACAATATACGTAACCTAAACATCTACACCCCCATAATATGCTGAAATAAAAAGAAATAGACTAAAAAAAAAAAGAAATGTGTGGGGACTGAGGTTCTGGGTTTAGCTTTCTTCCTCATCAATGTTGTGTCTTCTTGAAGAAATTAATTCAATAGTCTGAGTTTATAAAGATATTTTCCTAAAGTTTTGCCTTTTACATGTAAGTAATTTGTCAATTTTCATCTTCTGTGAGAATTTTTTTCTCAATATATATAACCAATAATTCTAGCATTTTTTATTGAATCTTTCCTCTTTTCACATGTTATTATGATGCAATCTCTATTTTATTGTTTCCTATATGCACAGGTCTGCTTATGGTTTCCCCATTCATTACTACTGGATAACTTTTACATCAGAGTGCCATTACCATACTTTCTTATTTCTAATAACATCGTGATAAACTACCTCGATATCTGCTTAAAAATACTTTGGCCATTCTTAGACCAGTGTTCTTTTATAAATATTTTACAATTTGTCAAAACTCTCAAAAATCCTGTTAGTATTTGAATAAAATTTTATTGAATCCATAGATAAAATAGAGAAGAATTGGCATCTTTATGATATTAAGTTGAACTATCAATGAATATGATACAGTTTTCTATTTAGTTATTCTTCAAGTTTTTAAAATCATTTTTATACTTTTCTCTATATTAATCTTACATATAAGTTGTTATATTCAGTCCTAGATTTCTTATAGCATGGTAATTGGTTGTATTAGTTTTCTATGCAGCATAAACACATTATATAAATTAATAATTCCTGTAGCTATTTCATAGACACCTCTTTATCAATTTAAAGAAGATTTCTTCTATTATTATTTGTTATAGACTTTGTTTTTAATTATAATTGGGTTTTGCATTTAATCAGAAGACATTTATAAATACATTGTAATATAGTTTTTCCTCCCTTTAAGCTACTAATGTAGTAAATTGGATTAATAGAATTTCTAAAGTTAAATATTCTTTGCATTTCTGCAATAAACACAATTTGTTCATGATGGGTACATGCATGTAAACAAAGGACTTGTATTATTTTCCCATTTCTGTTATAATAAATTACTACAAACTTAGTGGCTTAAAAAAACACAAATTTATTACCTTACAGTTGTGGAGGAAAAATGTGAAATGCATCTTACCAGGCTAAATATGGAGGCTCTAGGGGAGAATACATTTCCTTGCCTTTTCCAACAACTAGAAGCAGCCAACATTCTTTCACTCATGGCCCCTTCCTTCATCCTCAAAGATAGCAGCATAATATCTTCAAATCTCTCTGTGTCTGACCTCTATTTCTGTTGTCATAGCTTCTCTGACTCTGACCCTCCTGACTCCCTGTTTTCCTTATAAAGACCTTCACAATGTCATTCGGCCCACCTAGACAATCCAGAATAATCTCCCCATCTCAAGATTCTTAACTTATTCACCTCTAAAAAGTTCCTTAGTCCTGTAAAGTAACATACACATTGGTTCTGGAAACTAGGGCATGGACATCTTTGGAGGCTGTTATTCTGTCTATCAGACAATTAGATTCAGTTTGCCATAACATTGTTTAGGATATTTGTATCTATATCATTAGTTATCTGTGATTTTCTTTTTATTCCTATTTTTTTTGTGTAACTTTGGAATCAAGTTTACACTGGCCACATATAATGAGCTAGAGAATCATCCCTCATTTTCTGTTATGTAGATGATACATAAATTGACATAATTTGTTTCTTGAGAGTTTAGTAGAAACTGCTTTAGGAAAATTGTCTAGGCCAGATGTTTCTTTTGCAAAAATGTTTGAAACTTTCTATTCCTTCAGGCTTTATTTTTCTAGGGATTCATCCATTTTTTTCTAATTTGTAGAACTTAAGTACCAAAAGTTGTTCTTGGTGGTCACATGTCTTTTTAATCATTGGCTTATTGCTAGTTATGTGCCCTTTTAAATTATAATTTTATTTATTTATGCTTTTTTTTTTTTATTCAGTCATCTGGGTAAATTTTGTCACCATTACATATTTTGTTAGTTTTTCAAATAACCACTTTTTGGCTTTGTTGATTCTCTCTATACAAACCTTTTTTTTTTTTTTTTTCTGTTTTATTCAATTTTGTTCATGTGTCTAATTGTTTTTATTTCTGATTTCTGTGAACTTACACTGTTTGTTTCCCTAAAATCTCAGTCCAGATATTTAGCTTAGGGTCCAGTTTGTATTTTCTAAATAAGCATTGAATGCTATGAATTTTTTCCTTTATTATCCTTAATTGCATATCATAATAATTTCATTTAAGTGAAAATGATAACCACCGTTTTCAAAATATAGCTTTGCTAGGTACAGAATTCCAGGGTAATAGTGATTTTCTTTCTTAATGTTGAAGATCAGATTATATTATCTGTTTGTTTCTTTTTTGTTGTTGAGAAGTCAGATGTGAGTCTAATTGTGGTTACTTTCATGCTATTTATCCTTCTTCCTCTCTGGCTCTGAGCTTAGGTCTACTTTTTGTTTTTAGTGTTCTACAGTTTTAATGGAATATTTTAAGGAGTTCTTTTCCTTTTGTTTTGTTTATATATATGGTGGTCCATGTATCTTTTGATAAGTACACTTCATTAGTTTGTAACAAATAAAACTCAAACTTCATATTTCATACATTGCCTCTCTATTACCTCTTTCTGAGCCTTCATCATGCTGATTAGACTTTTTATTCTTTTTCAAATAAAAAGTTATTTTTCTATTTTACATCTTCTTGCCTTTGTACAGCACTCTGAGTGTAAATTCTTCCCATTAATTAGTTCAATAATTACCTTTTTAGCTTAACGTATTTGTGGTTAACCTATTCATTTAGGAAAACCTAAGTTCCTAAACATACAAATAATCCTATTTGTGTGAAAACATACAAATAATCCTATTATTTTTTTCTGGAAATCCTATTTTTTCCTGGAAACTCTATTTCATTATTTTTCAAATCTTCTTGGTCATTTATTGTAGACTCATGTTGCTTCATAAATTTCAGTATTTTTCCTTCATAATTTAAATAATTCACACACATTTATTTTACATTTTATATTTGAAATTAGTGATATTCTAAGTCTGTTGATTTATTTTTCTGCTAAATCTCACTCATGCTGGCTTGTTTCCTTGTTAGTTTCATAGTTTTTTTATTGTAAATGCAAATTTGGTCTATTGAACTCATGGGAATCTCTGCAGCCTAAATGATGCTCTTGGCCGGGCGTGGTGGCTCATACCTGTAATCCTAGCACTCTGGGAGGCCGAGGCGGGTGGATTGTTTGAGCTCAGGAGTTCGAGACCAGCCTGAGCAAGAGCGAGACCCCGTCTCTACTAAAAATAGGAAGAAATTATCTGGCCAACTAAAATATATATAGAAAAAATTAGCCGGGCATGGTGGCGCATGCCTGTAGTCCCAGCTACCCGGGAGGCTGAGGCAGTAGGATCGCTTAAACCCAGGAGTTTGAGGTTGCTGTGAGCTAGGCTGACGCCATGGCACTCACTCTAGCCTGGGCAACAAAGCGAGACTCTGTCTCAAAAAAAAAAGAAAAAAAAAATGATGCTCTTGTCCCTTTGCCTCTTCCAGGAGCTATGGGGTGCTACTGATGTGAGGGCATTTTAGTGCCCTGCTAGCGTCCCAGCGGAGGAGAGGGAGTTTTAAGTGCAGTTCTTCCAATATGCCACTGACCTGAAGCTCAGTCTTTAGATAATAGCATGTGTTATATAAATATTTTCTCTTAGAATAATGTAACTTTTGCATATCATTAATGTTCCCTGCTCATATATCACGCATGCCCCTTTTTGAAGGAAGTTGGTAATTTCCTTTGCTTCCTGCCAGCCATAATATGTAATAAAACTCTGTTTCATAAAGGTTCTAATTCTATATCTAAGGTGAGAGGCTTTAAGAGTGTTTAATCTACCAGACAATTAGAAGTAGAAGATTTTTTAAAAATTAACATTTTAGAGAATCTCTTCTTCTTTATTAACATGTATATAATCTATACCTGACTGTTTAGATTGCATCCTTCATTTCTAAATTTTAAATGGCACACGATTTTTGTTTAAATTGTAGACATTTAGGATTTGTTTTAAATATATTCTAGTTGTTTTTTTTTAGCTATCAGAAAGCCTACTTTTTTTAAACTACATTTGCTGATACCATAAGTTCTTTTTAAAAAAATTGTATTTCAATTAATTAGTTTTATATTGTCTTTGACTAGGGAAAATTGATTTTTATTCCTAAGGCAATAGAAACAGTTGTAACTTTTTGTTCTTTATCATGTTGAAATTATTGAAACAGAAGAAAATTAGACTTTATGGTTGGGGTTATGCGTTAAAGGGTGATGGAGGAGTTAAATTAAATAACATATAAAATATAGACTGCCTTTTCCTCAGTTCAATGCTCATGGATTTGCTGGTATAAAATTTCATGGAGATATATATTTTGTAGATTTTATACTTTCTCTTTAAAGTCCTCTTGCTAAATCTGAAAGCATGTGTATTAGCTCCTAAAGAGAACAAAATCAATGCAGACCATATAAATTATACCACCTAATAATAGCCTGATATATCAGGATTATATCATTCTTTAATCTAATTCTACTTTCAAGGGAAATAAATTATCTTGGGTGCTGAAATATTTGATCAAGACTAACTTTGTTCTTCTGGCTCTGTAAAGTATGTGGCATGTAGGCTGTGACCATGGCTGAATATTTGTGCACTGAAACTAAAAACAACATACCAAAAATAATTGAATTGAGCAAATGCCAGGTTTTTAGAAGTTTTAGGCCAATCAAACTATCAAAATTAGTGTTTTCTCTTTCTTTATGAACCCTTCACAATTATTAACCCCATCACTGAATACAAATAGTTTGATATTAGAATGACTTCCATTTGTCTCTTACTGATATTAAATTTTGAATCATGCCATGAAATGCAGCTGCTTTTAGAATTTCCATATAGCTAAAAACATCAATTTAGAGTATCTCAATCCCACAGAAACCATAGTGATTTATTATTTTGTAAATCAAGCATGTCCACAACTATTTCTAATATGACTTTATACGTGGTATTTTATTTTTCCATATCCAGGATATCCATGTAAAAAAAATAATAACTTAATTGCCTTAATTATCCAATACTTAAAAAATACTTGAGTTGAAAGCTTTGAAATATTGTACTTCTAAATTATTTTTTCATCTTAATAATATAAGTAACAAGCATTTTGGAATTACAAGAAAACCTAACAAATTCATACCAACTGAGGTAATGAATTATGAGATTATTCAAGACAGTTGATTTATTTTTCAAGATACATAGTTGCTGTAAGTTCCTAAACCATTTATAATTTACTGAATTGAGGTTTTGCCTTAGATGCAATAGATATTGATATAAAATATTTCTTTGCATACAAGTAATTCATATGCTAAGATTCCAAAAGGCAATGTATATGGCAGTATGGCATTGTCTGTATAAATTGATGTACTCTATTAATTAGCTTGGGATAATATTTATTTCTAAGATGAGGGAAAGAGAGCTTGTGTGTGTGTGTGTGTGTGTGTGTGTGTGTGTGTTGTGTGTGTGTATGTGTAAAATTTTGTCCACTCTTGGCCAAATGATTGTAGATGCTGAAATGATGAAGTCTAAATCGATATGTTGTGTATCATTTTTCTGTTGGTGTCTGTTAATGATAACCCACCACAGAGTCTATAGGTTGACAAGAGATCTTTCTGAATCCATTACAGTAGTATTTGTTCCACCAAAGTTAAGACATAAAAATCATATTGAATAATATGTGTTTATTGCCCTTTTAAAATTGAAAACCTAGAGATTAATCACAGATACTATGGCTAAAAATTGAACCATGTAATTCTCAGAATTTTTGTAGAAAAGTATATCTTTAAAATTCAGTATAAAAATAAAAGATTTTGATTTAAATGAAGGGCTTTATATTATGCAGTCAGTCAATAAAATAATTATACCTAGTTGGCTATTCTAAATATCTAAAAATATTTTTAGTTTATTATTGGTAGAGAGAATTTATTTCCACATAAATACTTATGGCACATATATAATAGTATGATCTCTCTTCATGTTCTTTTCTAGTGGATTCAAAGAAAAACAAAATACAAACTTTTAAAAAATGTATTTTGTTTCTAGTTTAATAATTAATAGTGGGTAGAATTAGGAGGTTAGATTTTCCTGGGTTCTATAATTGATGACAAATTCAAGAATTTTATGATTTCTCTTTCTACTCAAGTAGGACAAGCATTCAAGTTGAGAGGCTCTGAGCCCAGTCTCCTAAGAGTAGTATCTGTGGGCTAGTGTTTCTTACACTTCAATCAGGGTGCACAGAAAAGACTGTCTTCCCAGAATCAGAATTTGCAGTCTTGCACTGTATTGCCACTCATGTTAATTCTAATTTTCTGGAAAAATTTTCCAACAGCCTCAATTAAGAACTCCTATGATATTTTGTCTTATCTTCCTCAACATGCTTTTCTTGATCTTTGGTGTTGTTCAGATCCTTCCAGTTTATCAAATCTTAGGCTGGCTCTATCCCTCTTGGTCCTTCATTACGCTATGTCTTTGTTTTTCTTTCTTTCCTCCTCTTCCTCCTCATTTCTATTTTTAAAAGAGAAGTGTGCTTTAGTGTGACATCAGGGGACTTAAGTTCACATCCTAGCATGGTGTGACCTAGGACAACTGGTTTTACATCTAAAAAATTTAGCCTTTTTATGTATAAAATGGTAAAACTAGACTAGTTTTCACAGTGTCCCTTAGGTACTATAACAATTGCCAGGAAAATCATGTTTTTTTAGGTATGTTGTTTTCTAGCTTGTAAGCAATTAAGATATATGTTAAGTTTACATTTGTGAATATATCTCAGCAATTTCTTTGCAATATGGTATTAATTTAAATAAGCATTTTGGTAAATGCTTTTGCTTTAACTTGGTGTATAGCTCTGGATTTTTATAATGTTTACTTTAGATAAGCTTTTTATTGATCTTTGCATTATATTATGTTTTTGAGCCACTGTCCACATGTATCTCTCCTCTCTCTGTCTCTCTCTCTTTCATCAATATCTGATACAAGAGCTGGGGAATTAAGAAGAGGCAGCCTAATATGAACCCGTGAGCTTTTAAATATTTTTTATTCCTTTCATTTCTCTGAGAAAGAAGCGTAATGACGATAGGTCAGTGAATTGAGAGGAACTTGTTTTCTATGTCCAAGAATATTATTATGCCTGGACATTATACTAAAACTCTCTAAAATGAGAAGCATAAACCAAACAGTTCCTAAGTTCCTTCTTCGCATGGAATTTTTATGATGGTAAAATAAAAGTGATGCTATTATGAATATATAGGCCTCAATCTTAGATCAAGTCCAGAAGGAATAAATCACTTACATATAAATGAATTGTCCAAAAACAGAAAAAATGTGGTCCTCCATGATCAATGTTTTAGAACTCCTGAGACCAAAACTCTCTATACCCCATGTCAGACTTTCTATTCTGGTATGATGACTTGGGCCCTACGTTTAGCATTAACAAGCAACACTTCTTATATTTAGAGACATCCATGAGGGTCTGAGGATAAAATGCCTCATCAAGAGAAACCTATTTTTTCCAAGAATTATTGAAAGATCTTTGCATGAAGCTTTTCCTAATTCAGTAGGTCAAAAAAATCTGTGCACTACTTACTCCTCTGCTCACAAAGAATCTTGCCCTTTTGATCATGATTCTTCAAGAGAAGAAATGATATCTCAATGGGTGTCCTGCTTCAATTTCTGTTCACTCAGCCTTCTCTCTCTTTTGTCCCTGACCCCACTAGTTTATACCATCTGGATGCTAACCTGAGTTTAGTCTACTGCCTTCTTTTATCTGGCCCAACAGCCCCAGATCCAGAAGTCATTTTTACATGAATAGGTTCACAATGATTCTGCAAAAACCTACAGTAGACCTTACAAATATTTACAGTCAATGCTTTGTAGAAAGTCTTTCACATAATAATACCTTTTCAGATAATACCTTTTCTTTCAAACTCATTTTTTGTCATTATAATACGTGCAATTTCCCCAAAGGTCGTCTGTTAGAAGTTTGCTTTCAGTTATTATCCAACAATGTCACTAATAAGACATTTAAAAATTGGCTTCATATAAATGCAATGGAATAAGTCTACTTCTTAAGATGATAACACCGTAATTATGAACACATGCTCATTGTTGAAAGTTGCTAACTTTAGAACATTTGTCTTGCATTTGATGTGTCTAATGATGATTAAATACAGTATATTCATTAGCGCTTTCACAAAAACTCTCTAATAGCACTTAATATGTTTTCTAAATAAACTCTAATTAAAAATCTCACAGTGTGCAACATAACCTAGTTTTGCCAAAGAAGAGGTAATTTAGAAAGGTTTAGCATGATGAAAAGGAAAACTCTTTGGAATTTTGCAAGACTCTTGATAACTGCAGTCTGTAATGGCCAGTTAGCTGAGCAGTATCTTTACACATATACAGTAGTACTGTTTACAGAGATGTCATCATTTACATATTTTATCAAAATATATTAAAATACATATTTGAAAGCTTCACAAATAATTAAATATATCAAGTTTATTTTAAGATTAATCTAGGAAGGAGAATTGTCATTGTGAAAGATGAGTGGAACTAAGACCTATTTTAATGTTTTATGAAAACATTATTAAAAAATCCATCATTAGTTGCATTCTCCCTCCAGTCACTAAGCTCAGCTAAAATACATTAAGCTTACTTTAAAATCAATAAAGTATTTTAAAAGGTTTTTTTTCTGGCACAAAGCAAAAGTGGGATATATTTATTTTAATCTCCCTTAAACACCAGTACCTAATACATCATTTGGGCTCATGTATTCCCCAAAATATTATTTTGTTGAATAAAGCAGCATTTCAAAGTGTATATTTCAATTATTTCCCAGAATCAATAGGAAAATCTTGCTCAGTACTACTTGGGTTTTTGTATTGCTTTGTTTGTATATTTCTCAAAGGTGGTCACTTTTTTTTTCCCTTACCTATTGTAAGGATCCATATGAACCCAAATTGAATCAGACACTGGAAAACCATACGACTCAAAAAGTCTGTAGGGACACAAAAGGACAAATACTGTATGATTCCACTCATGTTAAGAATCTAAAGTAGTTAAAATTATAGAAACCAAAAAGCAAAATGGTGATTGTCAAAGATCAGGAGTACAGGATGAGGGAGAATTAGTGTTTAGTGGGTATACAGTTTCAGTTTTGCAAGATGAGAAAGTTCTAGAGATTTGTTATACAACAATGTGAATATACTTAACACCACTGAACTGAACACTTAAGAAGGGTTATGACAGAGAGTTTAAGATTATGTGTTTTTTTAACCACAACTTAGAAAGAAAGAAAGAGGGGATTGAGACAAGATAGCAGACCAGGGAGACTAGCTGCCAAATTAGCTCAGAAAGAAGGAAAAGTTTTAGGTGAAAAAGAAAAAAACAAACATAGATCGGGTGTAATTCCGAGGGAAAATTGCCAGAACCTACAAGAGATTCCATGGGAAGAAGTTGTGGAGCAGAACGAGAAGCAGCAAGATACTGGCAGAGATCAACCTCTGAGAGGCTTGGAGTCCAACAAGAAGGGACGGTGGAGCAGTTTGTTTCTCCCTATGAAAATATATTCAATGTCACTAATCATCAGGGAACTGCGAATTAAAACCACAATGAGATACTGCCTTACCTCAGTAGAATGGCTTTTATCACAAAAAGTCCAAAGACAATAAATGCTGATGTGGATGCAGAGAGCAAGCAATGCTTATACACTGTTGGTGGGACTGCAAATTAGTACAACCTCTATGGAAAATAGTATGGAGATTCCTCAAAGACTAAAAGTATACCTACCATTCCCACTCCTGGATATTTACCCAAAGGAAAAGAAGTCATTTTATCAAAAAGACATCTGCATGCAAATGTTTATTGTAGCACAATTTGCAATTTCAATTATGTGGAATCAACCCAAGTGTCCATTAATACCTGAGTGGATTAAAAAATATGGTGTATGTATACTATGGAATACTACACAGCCATGAAGAAGGATGAATTAAGGCCTTTTGCAACAATTTGTATAGAACTGAAGACCATTATCCTAAGTGAAATATCTAAAGAATAGAAAAATAACACCACATTTACTAGCTATTAAATTGGAAATAACTGATAAGCACACATATGCACAGAGGGAAATGAAACTCTGGAAATCAAGCAAGGGGGAGGGGGAAGGAGGGGATGGGCGAATACCTACCTAATGGGTACAATGAACACTATCTGGGTGATAGACACATTTATAACCCTGACTCAAGCATAATCAAATTGATACATGTAACTAAAAACATTTGTACCCCCATAATATTTTGAAATAAAAAAGGTAATGAGGTTCAAAAATAAAATTAAAAAAATAAAAAGAAATAAAAAAAGAAAGTTGTAAGGTGTATCCACTCTTTTAACAATGGGAACTCTTTTTCTTATTGCATGTCTTATATATTCTGTTTGTTAATTCCATTTTCTTCCCATAGTCAACTAACTTATTCTTTCTTCTACTCTTTATTACATGTATCTGCTCCACAATGTCTACATCCTAACTTTTTGACTTATAATAAATATTCACAGCCCAATTTCAATCCACTGTCTTCTCTCTGGAATTTTTAATTCCTGTTGCTAACTTCTTTTTCTCTTGTTATGCTTTTCCTAATATAATTCCAGAGGGAGGATATGGCTGTCTCAGCTCATTCTTTTCTACTAGTACACATCTTATTTAGTTGGCCATCTTATGGAGTAAATACTCTTGGCTTAGGCATCAAGCTCTAATTCAGTAACAGTATTTAGGTGAAGTTATTTGAGTAATCATTGTAAGGCTGCTCCCTAAGCAGTGGGTGGCAACATTTCTCTTAGAATATATTGTAGCTGCAGTGGACTTTATAACTGACAGATTGAGTTCCCCTGCTTTTATCTCCTTATTCCTTGGCTTTTTCTTCTCAGTCAACTTCGTTTTCATCCTGTCCTTATAATTTTTATGACTCAATGCTACCCACAAGTAAATATTTTCTTTCTCAACTATCCTTCTTCTTGCATAAAAGGATCATGTTTTATGTTTAGCTTCTAACAATAGTCAGGATGATTTCTGAAATTTTACCAGTGTGTCAAAACATTTATAATACAATGCCTCTAGAAAGGGGTCTGTAGTAATTCCTTTATTTCTCATGTCATAACAGATAGCCCTGAATACATTGTCATAAGTATATAATTTATTTTCCCTTCCAATGTATCTTCTACTTTTCAATATTATAGATGTTTTTCAACTACTTTATCTCTTCATTGAACTCATGAAATCCTCCTCAACTTTATCCCATTCAGATTTTATTTTATTCTCTGTGGTCTTGTCTTGTTTTTTTTGTTGTTGTTGTTTTGTTTTGAAACAGAGTCTCACTCTGTTGCCCAGGCTAGAGTGCCATGGCGTCAGCCTAGCTCACAGCAACCTCAAACTCCTGGGCTCGAGCAATCCTACTGCCTCAGCCTCCCAAGTAGCTGGGACTACAGGAATGTGCCACCATGCCCGGCTAATTTTTTCTACATATATTTTTAGCTGTCCAGCTAATTTCTTTCTAATTTTTTTAGTAGAGATGGGGTCTCACTTTTGCTCAGGCTGGTCTTGAACTCCTGACCTCGAGCGATCCTCCTGCCTCGGCCTCCCAGAGTGCTAGGATTACATGCATGAGCCACTGCACCTGACCTTCTCTGTGGGATCTAAGAGCCATCTGTAGATAAAAAGTTTACTCTTTCTTGTACTCAGGCATTAACATAACAAATATGGCTGATGTAGTTTTAGGGTCCACTGTTGTCAATCCAGAGAAGTGAGAGATTTTTTCATATATATATATATGTGTGTGTATATATATATATATATATATATATATTTTTTATTAAAGGCAGTGACTGGTTAATGACAATAACCCCTAGCCCTCACTAAACCCCTCAAACAAAATGTAGTCAATTTTTAGTGGATTTATAAGGCCTAAATAAATTACTCTTTTAAAATGTATATAAATATTTTCAAAATTTAATTAATTAGGAGGAAAAAATCTGTAACATTCTAGTCCTTCTACCATAATTAGATATGTTAACTTGAACAAGCCATTTAGCTTCTGTGTTCCCATTCATGTATTTGTAAAATTGGCCTCGGAAAAATTTTCACTGTTGACCTTTACAGTAAGTGAAAAGGTAAAATTCTCTTGTATTGACAGCCTAATTCCAGTTTTGATTGCCAATTATGAAATTCCCTTCCACTTCATAAAATCATCGATTTTCACTTAGGGCCAAGTCTGGACATATATATGCAATCTTGTAGTATCTGATAGAAAATTTAACTAAATTCTTTCTCCTCTTATATTTGCACATTTTAATGGTTATTGTATAAACTTGCTCAAGGGAAACTAGTCTCTTTGGAAATTCAATCTAGAAACACTCGACTCAGAGATAGAACCTGATTCTGCTCTAATACAATATGATTTGACAGGATGGAAAGTTGGTTTTCTATCCTTCCAATGAAGGGTATATATCTCTCTGAGCTTCAACTCCTGTTAGATATTAATACTGATCTTTACCTAGCAGAAATAAGGTTTAGCTTGGTTTATTTTCATAAGTGTTTAACACACACACTTTCAAGAATTTATTTCTACTTGGTCCCCTAGACAAATAATGAAAACACCATGAAGTATAATATAATATGTGCTTTGCCTACTAACAGACTCTCAAAGTTGAGTAAATTCAGCACACCTGGATAAGCTAAATGTATTTTTTAACTTCTATGATGACCTGTCATTCTAAATACTGTATTTCAGTTGCTTTTATCTATAATATTCCCTCCCCCTCAGTCCCTCTAAATGAGGTTCACATTTCAATGTGCTCTCAGAAGCAATTTCCCAAGGTTTCTTGAAGACCCCAAAGCTCCAAACATTATTAAGATTTTTTTCATATACATTATAAACCTTTCTGCAGCATAGCAGTGAATCATCATAATTTTGTTATGCCAAATCCGCAGGTGATAGAAACAATAAAAAAGAAACCGAGAAAAGGCTCACAGTACACTTTAGCAAATTATTTCTGACCAGTTTGACAGCTCTATAAAGTTTTAAGGAATGTGCTCATTCTGTCCTTCTCATAGCCTTTCACCATTGCCTTTAATCTCAGATAGTGAGTGTATATAGTGAATATATCACCTAGCTCCTCTACTCCTTTCTGTGTTTCTCTATTTTAACCTGATCAAATATATAACAAAATTAAAGAGAACTTGGAAAACAGGGGCAGAGTATTCTTCATGACATCCCAACCCTAATATAATTATTGTTTATATTTTTATGTCAATTCTCTTTTAAACCTATGTCTATGTAAGTAACTATTTTGACACAGTAGCAAATAGAGTGCTTGTATGTTTACTTTTAACTTCTTTACTCAAATTTACATTGTTTGCATGTGTTAGGCTATTGTGTAATATTCATAATTATATTTTACAATGTTTTCATTTCTTTGATTATTTCTTTGGCACAATCCTAATTAGGTTCTAATGAAACATATGATCTGTTTCATGGCTTTTGAAATGTATAGCAAATTAACTTTGCAAACACATCATAAGAATTTTTATTGTTGCTTGCTAAACTCTACATGGCAATATCAAGTTTATTCTCTATAGCACTGAGAATTAGATTTTACGTATTTAGTATGAATAAATTATATCTCATTTAAATGTACATTTCTTTAATGGAAAAAGTTAATAGTTTACAGCTACCTTTTTAAAATTGATTTTATATTATCACTGAATAGACTTTTATATTCTTTTGCTTATTTAAGCACTTATTTTAAAATATTATTCTATAAAATATCATATGTGTCTATTATATAATAATTCTATTAAATTTCTGCAGCATTTCCTGAAATGCTTTTCCTAGATTGTTTGGTTTTTTAGTTGTTGTTATCTTAGAAATATTTTATATTTTAAGTAGTTGATCAGGACTTTCTTTTTTAATATTTCAATGACTCTTAGAAACATCATTTCATTTTATTCTGCCCATTAGTTTTGTTAAATCTGAGATACTATATGATAAATAGCAGAGTAGAGGAGGAATTGGAGTTTCTTAAAATATTTTAATATTTAAGGAATATGTTGAAGCTAATGGCACAGTGAATCCTTTTATTCTTTCTCTATTTTGAATTACTATTTAATAATATCTCCTTAGATATGGGTAACTGAGAATATTATTACTTCCTTATTCCTATTCAAGAAGTCATTTATATTAAACAATATTTGCATGAGTTTGTGCTAATTAAAATTATTGCCTTAAACCAAAGGATTCTTGTCTAATGGGTGTCATTGATGGAACAGTAATATTTCTCTCTTTGCAGTAGCCCATACAGAAAAACTATATCACTGCACAAAGCTAAAGAACACTTGTCATGTGAAATACCCACCAAAAAGCCAGGATACACATTTTAAATATCTTAAATATCTTCTGGTTAATAGCATTCATTTCAAAATTAAAACACCAGCTTTTGGACCAAATCCTTTGGAGATATTCTTCATTTATTTATACATAATATTTTACATATTTATGGAATACATGTGGTATTTTGTTATATGCATAGAATGTGCAATTATAAATTCAGAGTATTTGGAGTATCCGTCACATTGAGACTTTATCATCTCTGTGTATTAGAAATAATTCATGTCTTCTCTTATGCATACTTTGAAATATATAATACACTGTTGTTAACTATAGTCACCCTACTCAGCTGTGGAATATTAGAACATACACCTTTGCTATGATCACGTTACTGCACCCCACCCTGGGCAACAGAGCAAGACTTCATCTCCTAAATAAATAAATAAGTAAATATATTTTTTACAAAAAGAACATATACGTTCTATATATTATAACTGCATGTTTGTACCCATTAACCAATCTCTCTGTATCCCCTCTTCCCACCCTTTCCCAGACTCTGGTAACTATTAATATCATTTTACTTTCTGCCTTCATGGGATCAGCTTTTTTAGCTCCCACATATGAGTGAGAACATGCAATATTTGTTTTTCTGTTTGTGGTTTATTTCACCAAACATAAGGCCCTCCAGTTCCATCCATGTTGCTGCAAATAACATGATTTCATTCCTTTTTACGGCTGAATAGTATTACGTGTGTGTGTGTGTGTAGCATAATTTCTTTACCCATTTCTCCACTGATGGACACTTGGGTTGATTTCATATCTTTGCTATTGTGAATAGTGCTGTAATTGACATGGGGTGCAGGTATCTCTTTGATATATTGATATCCTTTCCTTTGCATAAATACTCAGTAGTGGGATTGCTGGATCCCATGGTAGTTCTATTTTTTGAAAAACCTCCATGCTATTTTCTACAGTGGCTGTACTACTTCACATTACCACCATTAGTACAAGACTTCCCTTTCCTCTGTATCCTCACCAGCCATCTGCTATTAATGTTGTATTTCAGGATTTTTATTTGACTTTTAAAATAAATAGTAAGGAAATGAAATATACTAATAAATGAGAATCTTCAGAAGTGGAGTCAAGGTCTGTGTTTTATACAAAAAGTATTTTTAGGGAATGCTGATGGGATGTTCTAATAAAGAATGATTATTACAGAGTATAGTAAAATAGAACACTGTGTCCAAAAGAAAAAATCTTTTATTCTCTAAATTAATTGTAAGTGCCTATGATTATTGAATGCCTTATATAATTCAAACTTCTCCTCCTCTTGACTCAGGCTCCTACTTTCTATTGGACTTTTTTTATACCTCCATTCCCATAATTTGGGGGACCATTTTACATTTCTCCATTTCAGTGAATGTGTGTTGTAATTCAGTTGAATGAAAGTAGAATGACATTCCAGAAGCAACCTTTAGAATATATTTAAAGTTTAATTTCACTTAAGAAAAAAGTAGAGCCCAGAGATACAAACATTCCAAAATCTAAATAAGTTCCAAATCCAAAACACTCTAGTCCCAAGCATTTTGGATAAGGGATACTCAACTTGTATATGAATGGAATATTACAGAGTCCAGAAATAGATCTACATGTATATAAATTTACAGACGGATATTATTTTAATTAAACTTTTGAGATAATTATAGATTCATATGCAGCTATAAAAAATAATACAGAGAAATTCCTCTGCCATTTAGGAAAGCTGTGTAAAGGATATTTGCAATCTCTTTGTCTATCTTTTTATAAGAAAATGTAGTGTGACTTTTGCTTCACATTATATACCACAATAAATTCCAGATAAAATAAAATAAACATTGCATTTCTATATATTATAGGGTCAGTAATGCAATTATAGACAAGTCATTTATACATTTTTCTTTTAAATCAGTTAAGAATAGAATATAAAGAGAAGAAATATTCATTTATATTTATTTTTGTAATTATACAATTGCCTTTTTTGTGTTCTTTTTTATTGTTAGGATTTGACTTATAATCTGATGTTACTTGCTTTGAGCTTGAAGCATTTCCTTTAGTATATTTTGTAAGGTGAGTCTGCAAAACGTTTTCTTAGTTTTTTTTTTTTTTTGGTCTGGTGATGTTTTTATTTCATCTTCATTTTATACAGATAATGTTGCTGGATATAATATTCTTAACTAACAGCTGTGTGTGTGTATGTGTGTGTTTTGTTTTGTTTTTTTTCCTTTGAACATTTACTATATCATCCCACTACTTTCTGGGCATCCATTGTTTGGATGAGAGGTTAGATATAAGTCTTATAATATACCTTAGCATTCTCTTCTACATCATGAGTCATTTTTCTGTTGTTGCTTTCAAAATTTTCTCTTTGTCTTGGCTTGCAGCATTGTCACCATGATGTGTCTGGATCTCTTTGCATTTATCCCATTTGGTTTTGGTAAGCCTCTTTGATGTGTCGATTCTTTGTATTTTTTCTGCTTCTTTCTTTCCTCACTTTCTGGAATCTGCACCCATTACATTTATATTGGTGCTCTAAATGGTGTTCTGTGGTGTGGTCATGCTCCTTTGTTCTTTTCTCTCTGTATTCTTCAGACTGAAAAATATTTATCAATTTATTATAAAGTTTGCCAGTTATTTTTCTACCAGTTCAAATCTATTGTGAACCCCCTCTGGTGAAATTTTTGTTTCTGTTATTGATTTTTAACTGCAGGATTTCCGTTTGGTTCATTGTTCTCATTTCTAACTTTTTGCTGATATTCTCCATTTTTATAGGACATTGCAATCATGCTTTCCTTTACTTCTTTAAACATATTTTTATTTAGTTCCTTGGATATATTTATAATGGCTGCTTTGAAATTTTTGTCTTTATAATTTCTGGATCCTCTCACAAACAGTATCTGTTGCCTATTTTTTTTTATTCTCCTTTGTATAGGTAATAATTTTTCTTTGAATTCTTATTTTTGTTGTTGTTGAAATTTAGTCATTTCAGGAAATATGTCGTAGCAACTCTGGATACTGATTCTTCCATGCCCTAGGTTTGTTTTTCTTGTAGTTTGCTTGTTTACTTATTTAATGACATGATTGGACTATTTTAGTGACATCTATTTTCTCTTCAATGTAAAGCATCTGATGTCAATTAACAGAGGGTGTACCTTGGACATGCACACAGTAACACTGGATGGCGGTGGTTTTCGCAGGACTCTTTTTGGTTGTCTCTTTCCTCATCTCTGTTAAACTGTTTTCCTTTGCTGATGTCATTTCCAGCTCTTAGGCCCCACTAATTGTCCATTGATAGCTCTACTTTTTGTGAGAAAGTACTGGGGCATAGATTAATCCACATATGATCCAATTAAACTGGGATTCATTTTCAGAGATAGTTTTTCAGGTAAGTCTTTGTATTTTGTTCTCTGTAGCAACTCAGCTAACCTTTGGTCTAGGTTGTTGCTCTTAATTGCTTACCACCAAAATGTCCACTGTTTTTGAGAGCACCCTTAGCCTTGTAATGCCCCATACTCAGCTTCGAATAATATCATGTCTTTTGAGGAAAGATTCAGACCTCTAGTTTTTTTTTTTAGTACTGCCTCTCCTCTTGATCAAAATCTCTGAGTCCCTGCTCTGGAGCTGAGCACAGGGACAGTGGCCTGCTTCTCTCGAAATGACACCTCTGCTTTATAAGCAGGATGCTGAGATGGGACAGGGGCAGTGTTCTTTGCTTTTCTTGGCTTGGCTTTACCCATGTGGAACCTCTTCTAGATGAGTGAGTTGAGGCAAGGGCAGGCAGGGCTCCAATATTCGTGACCTCGTTTTCTGGGGTCAAGCCTCTGTCCTGTGAATGGCGGATGGGTGGTGGAGTCCTCAATCTCTTGACCACATGTGCTAGGAATTTAGCCTCTGAAACTTGCAGTTGGAGAGGAGGAGATGAGAAATTCTGACAGTGAGATACCCTATCCCTTGTTTGGAAACCCTCCCTCTTGACCAGATCTGCCTAGATTAGAGCTTCTGTCATTGTGTTACACTGCGGAAGGAGTGGGGAGGGTATAGGTCATGGCTCAAGTGCTACAGGCTCTCATTCTTCTTACAGAGCTTTAGTAAATTTTCTTGAATAAATGTTTCTTTATTTGATATATGTCCGTAGGAAAATCTCTAGAGACTTCATTTAAAAATAATAATTTTTAGCAGTAATGGCTGTTTCCTGGGCAGTGGGCCCATGCAGATCCTCATGCTGCCATTCCAGAAGTTTCCCCTGTTTTCTTCCCTAGCAGTCACCAATATCCTGAGTTGGTTGTGTGTCCATTCAGTCTATATTTTATAATTTATTACATAGGTAGATAGCCACAAATGCTTTTTAAAAAAATATTGGGGGATATTTAACATTGTGGTTTTGAGTGTTACATCTAGCTTTAATTAATTTTAAATTAACTAATTGCACTATAGTTTATTTATGGTTTTATATTATGTGATTTTACTATAATCCATTCACTTTGTGTGAAACACAGCTCATCTTTAACTGTAGGTTCTATGGCCTATATCTAGGTAGATTACCAAAGCCCTACTACCTCTGCTACCATATTTTCAGATATAAATTAATGTCCTGGCTTTGAATTCTGTCTTCATTTCTAACACATAATAGAAAGAATTGCATAAAACTACAAGTTACAGGTGTAATAGAAAATCTATTTTATCATGGCTTAAATAAATAGGGAAATTTTTTTTTATATAACAAGAAATTTGATACTTTGTCTTGAACTGTTATAGATGCTCCACAAAACGATTATGGCCTGTGGGTTTTTTTTTTTTTTACATATTTCTTTTCTATTCTCTTTTATCTGTAGACTTTATTTTCAATTAGCAATAATTGCACCTCAGATAAACCTCATTGGCTATGATACTGCCACTGCGCAAAGCTTGTAGACTTTACTTTCAAAGATGATCGTTTCACCTCTAAGCACTGAGTCTCTCTTCCAGTCAAAAAGAAGGAAAAAGAGCTAAAGGTCAAAGAAATATGAAGGCTGAGCCTGTCACATTTAAAAGCTTTTTCCCAGAAACCTCAGTCATCTAATTCTGCTTATGCCTCCGTGGCTTGAAGTGGGTTACATGGTCATCCCTTCATGTAAGAGGAGGGGGGTACTTGTAGCTGGGAACATTAAATTCTGCCACATGACACATGAAAATTTCTTTTTCTTTTGAGCTCTCTTATTCTTTGTCTTCTCTTTAAAAAATATTAATAAATATGGTTTTGATTGCCACATGTCCATATTTGTAGTTATAAGCTAAAGGTAGGAGAATGGGATTTCTGACATATAATTCAGTCATGGTACTGGAATCAATATGTATTTCTCTTAGATACATCATTCTGTTGAGACCGGGATTAATGTCAGAGCATTGGAATTATCAAACTTTCTTGTGGGACCCTTAGAATATTAGAGTTGATAGCAACTTTAAACATCAATGCATCTGACTTTTTTTTTATGGCTGAATAAACAAAGGATATGAAAATTTAATTGCCTTTCCTGAAGTTAATAGCCGAGATTAAAAGCTAGTTCTCTTGATTCCCAGTGCATCCAGAGCTTTGTCTACTATTGTTTTAGTTGGCCCTTCCTTACCTTTCCAATTATACTGCACAGTTGATTGAGTGCTGGGCTGTGACTTAAACACGCAAATGATTCTTTACTCATTTAGCCTTATTTAACACCTAACATTTACACCTATTTAATAGGTGCTCCATTTATCTTGTTGATTTCTAAAGCTTAAAAAGTTCCCAGGGTAAATACTCCGTGAGGATTCTGAAAATTGCCGCATAGACATATCACATAAAAAAAGTTTTTACTTTACAGGACAAAATGCAACACGTAGAATTTAGTGAATATGTTATGCAATTGAAAGCAGATATAATCTTATATATTTTTATTTGTCTCAAACATAATCAAGATATCAGTAGATAATTTTTATGCCAATGTGCCTATGTAAAAAGGATATAAGCAATGTAAAGATAATTAAACCAATTTTTCTCAACAAGATGAAGTTGTAATCATTTACTAACCAAATTTTAATAACCAATCCCTTTAGTGGGGAGATTAAAAAAATAGACTCAGTAAATATTTCAGAGGCTTCCTAAGAACAGTTTTTCTCTCACTCTCTAGATATATATTATGTGTGAACTTAATTTTTGTTTCCCATGAGGAATAAGAAGTAATACCAAGTTGACATTTGGCTGTTATAAAATCAAATGACAAATATTTCCAGTTATAGAGGTAATCATATGAATTTAAAAAGAATTGAGAAAGAAATACTATATAATCCTTTGTGTCTGAAGATCAGTACAGCCTTGTATTTTTTTTTTTCTCAGAAGGAGGTAGGATAAGTGCCACTCTAAGAGGACTAAATAAAGATAATTAACTTTGATTTATCTGAAAAAACATTATTTTTTACTATATATGTATGTGGAAAATAGCTGCAAGGAAATTGTTTTGAAGTGAAAAATCCTATCATTTAAATTTTTAATATATTCCTATTTCTATTCAAATCTGTAAGAGAATATAATTAAGCATCTACTCCTCTCCTTCAATTTATGAAGCCTGAAAAAAATGTAAATAATATACTACCGATGTCAGACATCTGGATTAAAATTATTCCTATGTGATAAGATAATGCAGGTATTAAATATTTGCCTAAAAGCAATTCCTGGTTTTGTTATTTAGTGAAAAAAAGAAAGTGTTACCATAGAAGTGATTATTATTAATATTAAAAGTGAACTTATCAACTAATGTCATTCCTCTTCTTAGCACATTTGAAATAAATGCAAAGTCCTTTTCCATCATTTCAAAACTCTATGTGATCTGGTTTCTGATTATTTTGACTTTTTCTGGGGCCTGTCTCACCCTCTTTGATTCAAAGATTTGCATTTTATTACATAATAGGTCCTTAGAATCTTTGTCCTATCTAGAATGCTCTTTTCCCCAACCTTTTTATATGCCTGACATTTTATCACTCAGAAGTTCACTAAAATGACATCTTTTCTGAGACACTTTCCTGCTAGTCAATCTAAAACCTAGGAGTTTGCCTTTATATTATCTTTAACCCCCTGGTGATTTTTGTAATTGTTTATTTGCTTGATTAGCTTATTGTCTGTCTCTGTCCCACTGACTTCTTCTCTAGAATTTAAGGTTCTTGAGAATAGAGGCCTTTTTTTCTCATTCATATTCTTTCACTAATAACAAAAAAATTATGCCTGTTATATAAGAGACTTAAGAAATAATTATTGAAACAATGTATCAACAAAACTTGACAGTAGAAAGCACACAGATGAACTCCAGCTGAAAATCTCAGATTATCAGCCATAAAACCTTAACACTGAGGGGGCTCTTAGAGACCCTAGTCTTTATTCTACACATGGGAATATAATAATGCTGAAACTTTAGGCACCTACCCAAGATGATACACTCAAAGGGGCAGAGAACCCAAGTACCTTGTCATGCAAATACTCCTCACTGTTCATTCACCTAACACTAGCTAAGACTGAATTCCCACCCTGTAGAAATAATATACTTAGTTTCATTGACCAGAAGAGTAGACAAGTACTTAATAGCTTATTGGACTAATTATTTTATTTTGCTAATAATTTTATTATGAGGAAAAAATAAGGACTTAGAAATTAATAGAGGGGAAAGATTAATAATCATCATGGAAGCTATACTGTGAAAGATAGGTAAAGTATAACTGAGACCTTGAAAATGAGACAGAATAAATTACTTGGTACTGGGAGAAGTCAAATTTGAGGTATGGGAAACAGTGTTAACCAAAGGTGACTTAGGCGTTTTGGGTAGAGGATAAATTTCGACAGGTTTTTTAAAATCAGATAATGGGAGAATTGAGGGGGCTAAGATGTTGGACATTTATTCAGATGATAACGTAATAGAAGCAAAATATCTTAATTAATTTATAAAGGAAAAGCATTTTAATTTATAAGTGAAAAGCACCTTTCTTTTTTTTTTTTTTTTTTGAGACAGAGTCTCACTTTGTTGCCCGGGCTAGAGTGAGTGCCGTGGCGTCAGCCTAGCTCACAGCAACCTCAGACTCCTGGGCTTAAGCGATCCTACTGCCTCAGCCTCCCGAGTAGCTGGGACTACAGGCATGAGCCACCATGCCCGGCTAATTTTTTTTTTTTTGTATATATATTTTTAGTTGGCCAGATAATTTCTTTCTGTTTTTAGTAGAGACGGGGTCTCACTCTTGCTCAGGCTGGTCTCGAACTCCTGACCTCGAGCGATCCACCCGCCTCGGCCTCCCAGAGCTAGGATTACAGGCGTGAGCCACCGCGCCCGGCCGCACCTTTCTTTTATCCTTTCCTTATGTTAGAAGGCTTTTCAAAGTGGTTGTGGGGCTGTGTAGCACAGCTGTGGATGTTTTGCAAATAAATGCCCACTTCTACCCCTAGGGAATATGGGAGTAATTGAGAAAACATTCCCCAGATAGATTTTGATAACCTCTTGACTTTTTCTTCCATACTGAAAAAGCCTGTTCTATAAAATGTGTTTTCCTTAAACCAACTGGAGTAACATTTTACGAAATGGGTTTACATTTACATAAAGTGACCACCATATTAAAGCTATTTGATTACTAAAGAGGGTAGGATATTATAAATAAAATATTTAAATGATAAGTTAACCCAAAGATATGTTAGTTAAGTCATCATGATTTTTTAAAACAGAGTTATTAATCTCAATATTTTAAAAAATTCATATGTAATTTTACAGAGACTAAAGATCACTTGCCAGTTGCCCACCTAAGGGAAAAAGTCAACCTCACAATTTGTATATCTGTTGTTGCAATAAAAAATTACTAAAGATGTCCAAATGTGTAAAATAGCATATATAAAACCAAAAAAAAATTAAAACTGCTACTTTTTGTCCTTAGTTCTTTCCACTGGTCTTGTAGTTTGTAGTTTCCCCCCAGGGATAGATATTCTTTTATTTTAATATATAAAGATGTTTATAGATATTGTGGTTTCTTCACATATCTCATGAAAATCCAGGTTACAAAGGGTTTCCTAGCTTGTGAAAGTTTTCCATGGATGCTGTTCTATGGTATCTTCATTGTTTGCATGTAGGAGGAAACCTGTAATACAGAAATTTGTTCAAAGAAAAAGGATAGGACCTATTCACCTCCTTACGGAAGTCATGATCTAAATAAACTAATTATTGCAGTATTTTCCTCTTTTCACACCCTATCAGCTTGAGAAAGAGAGAGAGGGGAGGAAGAGACTCTTAGTTATCAATTGCTGCATACAAAAAAAAAAATTGCAAAATTGAATAGCTTAAAGCACAATAATTTATTTTCTGTTGAATCTGCAATATGGCCAAGACTCAGTGGGGATGTCTCGTCTATGCTCCATGCAGTGTTGACTGGGAAGATTTTACTAGGGTAGAGGTATCCAAGATGAATTCATAGACCTGCTTTCTGGTTCCCTTGGGATAGCTGGAATGTCTAGGATCTGACTGGTCCTGGTTGATCTCCCCTCCCCTCCCCTCCTCTCCTCTCCTCTCTCTGTAGGCTCACACTTTTAAAGTTCTCTCAGTGTCTTCTCTATCCAGCACAGTAGTTGGACAATGGCTCAGAACTTCAAGAGAGCAAAAATTGAAGCTGCTGGACCATATAAGGGTATTTTTACTTCTGCACCATTCTGTAGCTCACAGCAAGTCTTGAGGCTAGCCCAGGTCAAGGGTGAAATAAATAGACTCTAATTTTTTATGGGAATAACATTATGTATATTCAGGGATACAAGGAGCTGTTAGTATCTATCTTTGCAAACCATCTACTGTAGAAAGAAAGAAGAATGAAAATAAAGAGAAACAAAACAAAACACAAATCTTATAAAATATTGCTTCTTCTGTAATGTTATCTAGTTAATATCTCCTCTACCCATTAAGTTGTTCAGTGTGGGAATCAAACTACTCCTGCCTCTCAATCTTTCCTTAACTATACCTCCCTAACTCTGTATGAATGTTCCCCTTCCCCATATTCTTCTCTACTCCAAGCATGCTCTAGCTGTCATCTTTCTTCTGGAACTATTTTTTTTAAATCTATTCCTTCTCCTCCCTTCCCTGTATCCTTCATACTATTATGCAGTCATGTTTCCAAAATACAAAACTTCATGTTCCTTTCTCCTTTAAAAAGCTTTGAATAGCTCCAGCTCCAGATCGTATAAACGATGAAATCTAAATTTCTTGTCATTTTATATAAGGCACTCTCTAATCTGTCTCTTGGCTGCTATCACTCTTTGGTTCTAGCTATCTCCTTAAAGATACCACTTAGAGTATTATCATAATGACTTATTCACAGTTCTCCAAATGCACCCTACTCATTTTTTGTCTGTCTACTTTTACACGTTTCTCTCTCTCTAGAAAGCTATTTCCCCTTCATTTATTTGAAAATACCTCGTTCTATCTATAAGACTCAGATCAAGGATTTTCTATATTTCTATTAATAGATCTATCATTGACATACCCAAGTGGAGCTGATAAGCTTTGAGTCTGAATTATTTCTGTACCAAATATTGCTAGCACTTAGCCTAGCATGTAGTAGGTCTCAGTTAATTTTCAACAAATCAAATGTGAACCAAGAAATAAAATACTACGTGACATGAGTCATTATTCCCAACAAGAACAAACCCACCCTGCAAAGGAAAGTGTGACCTGGCACTAGCTTGGTCCACATACACAGTTTAACTAAACTGGGCAGAGATCATGATTACAGAGCCTGCAATATTTTCAGTTTGGACTTTTATAATACAAGGTCATAAAATGATTCTTTAGTTGAATGCCTTTTACCACTCACTCAAAATCTTCTGGAGGTAACAAAGCAAGACAGCAGCAGAGCTGATCGCTACAAAAGCTATTAACAAGTTGAGAGTATGGTGTTTGGTTGTCATGATTCTACCACTATTGCCAAATTTGCAAAATCCATTACATCTATATGGTTTTATTCAGACTAAAAATAAGATTCCTGTTGCAATGTGAAATTCACTCTCAACACATGCATTTTAGAAGATGATTATGCTAGCTAAGTAGCAACCAAACATTAGATTGTAAAAATGTGTTTAATAAAAACAGGACATTTTTGAATACAAAAGCACATAAACCTCAGTAAATCTTAAAATAATAATAATAAAAACCAACATGGAAATTTATAAATAAGTTCAAACTACCAAGCAGTATGTTAACATAAAGTAGTGGAATTTTTCTTATCTGGTATTCATGGCAGCTTTATTTCTAGTATAAAATGAACTTCTTATGTTGCCTGGATCAGTTGAGTTTGGGATATTTAAAAAAATCTGTTTTCCTGAGGGTCCTGAAAATGTGAAGGTTTTGCTGAAACGCGCATTCTGTGTGAACATTCTCTCCTGGTGCTCCAGGTTCTGCTTTAAGGTTCACACCTAAAAAGAAGGTATCAGTATTGCGGGATGGGAATTGAAACAGTACTTCTTGAGTGACTGGTGTCTGCCAGGAACTATGCTTGACATTTCTTCATACACCATTTTTAAGAACTTGCAATAAATACATAAGATTACTAAAACTCACTCCACCTTACATATTAGTAAATGCAGACAGAATTGGGAATTAAAGTCTTGCTTTATGATCCTTTTAGTTTGGCCTCACAAGAAATTCATCTATGATTCAGACATGCCACTGTAGCTTCTGTGGAATAATGACCCAGAATTTGAAGTTTTGACAGTGAACGTTGGAGGACAGTTTCTTGATTGTCAAGTGACGAAAATGTTTCAAGGAGATAATAATCAATTATTAAGACAGAAAATTGTCAGTAAATTGCTTGGCACTAGGAACCTTAATGGACAAACTATGATTCTTGTCTCATGGACGAGGAAACCAAGGCTTTGGAGATTAAATTTTGAATCAATCAGGATGGGCAAACAAAAGCAACGAAAGCTACTTCTTCACTTATGCTAGCTTGTTTTCCTTTTCTTTGCATTATCTTCATTCCAGAATCTAGGTTGACACAGGAAATGAAAGAATGCTGGGAATCACAAGTGACCCATAGGACTCATGTTTCGTTAGCTAAACCTGAACAGCTAAACCTTGTCTCAGTGAAGAGGAAACATAAAACCCTCTCTCCCTACTCCAAGGAGAAAAGTAGAAATGAATGACCAGTAAGCAGTATATTCTCCCATAAATATTTTTATCTAATTTAATATCACATGAATGAGTGAGCCACATTTAAACAGGAAGTTTAACTCCAGAGCCAATATTTTTTCAAAGGAAACAATCAACAGAGTGAAAAGGCAACCTGTGGAATGGGGGAAAATATTTACAATCTATGTATATAATAATGAGTTCATATTCAAAATATATAGGGAACTTGGTAGAATAAAACAACTTGATTAAAAAATGGATAAAGGACCTTAATAGACATTTCTCAAAAGAACACATACAAATGGTCAACAATACGTGAAAAGGTGTTCAATAATCACCAGTGATATGCAAATCAAAACCACAGTGAGACATCACCTCACCTCATATCTGATAGAATGGACATTATTGAAAAGAAAAAAAGATAGCAAATGTTGGTAAAGATGTGGAGAAAAGAATCCTTGTTCACTGTTGGCGGGAATATTAATTAGTACAGCCACTAAGAAAAAATGTACAGCTGATGCAGTGGCTCAGGGCTGTAATCCCAGCACTTTGGAGGTGGAGGCAGGAAGACTGCTTGAGGCTAGCAGTTCAAGACCAACCTGAGCAAAATAACGAGACCCCATCTCTATAAAAAGAAAAGTATGGAGGTTCCTCAAAAAATTAAAAATAGAGCTAGCATATGATCCAGGAATCCCACTTCTGAGTATATATTCAGTGGAAATAAAATCAGTATGTCAAAAAGATATCCATACTCCCATGTTTATTGCAGCCTTATTCACAATAGCCAAGATACAGGAACAACCTAATGTCCATTGATGGATGAATGGATAAAGAAAGTGTGAGATATGTATGCACACATGTACATACACACACGAGATTATTAGTGTTACAAAATAAGCAAACACTTATTTAGGACATTTAGGACAATGTGGATAAATTGTGCTAACTTATGTGAGCCAGACACAAAGCAATAAATATTATATAATTTCACTTAGATGTGGAATGTAAAATAGTCAAATTGACAGATGAAAAGAGTAAAATAGTGGTTTCCAGAGGCTGGGTGAAGGGGGAAATGGAGAGATGTTGGTCAAGGAGTACAAAGTTTCAGTTATACAACATGAACGAGTTCTGGGCAATGTGAGTATAGTAAATGATATTCCATTGCATACTTGAAATTTGCTAAGGGAATAAATATTAAGTGTTCTAATGACAAAAAAAGAAAAAGAGAAAAGAAAATGGTAACTATATGAGGTGATGGATGTTAATTAACTTGATTATGGCAATTACTTCACAATGTATATCTATATTAAAATAATAATTTGTGCATCTTAAATATATACAATTTTTATTTGTCATTTATATGTCAATAAAGATGGGGTGAGGATAGAGCTGATGCTTTTTAACATCTACATTACATTTTATCTCATAATAATAGCTGGCATTCTATTTGTCAAGCACTTTGCTAAACACTTTGCATGGATTTTCTCACTGAACTCTTATCAATCCAATAAAGATAATACTTTTAGCTTCACCATTTTTCAAATGATATTTTGTTTTCAAGTCTTGAAGGGATGGATTATCTTACTTAAGTCACGCTGCTAATTCATGGTATCTGACAACAGAGCCAAGTTCTTAATGAATACCAAAGTGAAAAGCAGTGGAGTATTAAAGATACATCAGATATAGATTAATTCCTAGATCTTACAGCCAAATTAGAACATCTGTTTTGAAAAGCAACATGGCATAATCATATGTCAATGCATAAGGATGGCTACACACTCAGAAGAATAACACAGAGAAATTATAAGAGAAGTGACTGTCTGTATAATCTGCCTACTTGAGGTTACATAAGGTGTTATTTCTTCACCTAAGGTTCAAACCTAAGCCCTTTTCTCCAGTACAGTTTTGTAGTAATAACCCATTCCATGATTCTAAATCATTACCCCTGTTTTTGTTTGTTAATTTACACCCTGCTAAATTATTTTAACTCAGTGTACTCAGCCTAAAACATCTTTCAGTTATATCCTTTCTTTAGGGGGAATCCCTAAGTGTTTTCTTTCCCTAGATGTAATAATTTTATTTTAAAAGTCACTTACCTATGATAAAGAACAACTACAACAAAAATAGTGAACATATATATTGCTAATTCTTATCAGGTACTATTTTAAGCACAACATAGAGTAACTCCTTTAATTCTCCCAATGACCTTATTTGTCATTATTGCCCCCATTTCACAGATGAGGAAGTAGAGGCACAGGGTTAAAAAGACTGGTATTGATGGAGGCTAAAATTCAAATAATTTGTCTTTGATGTCCGCAGGCTCAATTTCTATAATAAACTGCCTGCAAAATTTGGCAATTTCCTTTGAATCAATTTTTCCACATTAGGAAATATATACAGAAGAAAATGGGAAAAAACCATATGTACTGTAGTGTTAATTAACATATTAATTAATTATATAATATTTGAAAGTATTAACAAATAAATGAAAAAGTTAAAATAATAGCACACCACCATAAAAATGTCTATGTAATGTTATACTACTGTCAAAAATGTTGAGTATCAAAATTGCATATGCTGAAAATATTTATGCTTTATTTTCCAATGTATATTTTATTAATATCTAACATGTGCCAAAACCTAGTAATATTTAGAACAAGATAGATAAGAACTGTCCATTCTTGTACTTATATTCTGGTTAGGGATAGTAGAGAAGTAAACAAATTAAGTAATTATAGAGTGTTACTATTAAAGATAAAGAACAGGGTCCAAAAACATATCATCGCATTAAATAAATACTTATAAATTGCACATATTTGCATTGAACAAAAAGCAATTCACAATGAAGGATTCAGTCTTTATTTTTGGTCATGACATTATACTGGATTTATATCTCCTTTAAATTTTCTTTAATATGTTTAATTAGAAAAAGACAAACACCTCAGTTGAAAAATAGGCAAAGGAAATGAAAAGCTGATTCATAAAAGAATACATTTAAATAACCAATTAACAAGAATAAATAATACTTCAGGAAAAATTGCACTCACCCCATGATTAGGTTAAGTCACTATCCTATATGCTTTCCTAATACTGTGTAGCACTTATAATTATTTGTAATTATAAAGCCACTTTGGTGCCATTTTTATTTTTAATTTTGTTGCTATCTAGATTACAAATTTCTGGAAAGCAGGAACCATGTCTCCTTTGTACCCCCTGCCCCACTAAGTTCCTAAACAGTGATAGAAAGTGATAGGAACAAAGTGGGCCACGAATGTGACTAAACATTTGTTGAATAAATTAATTTGAATGATAGCATTTCAATTAAATAAATGAATTTAAATTAATACAATATAACACTTTTCTTGATTGCTCAAGAGGAGTTGAAAATTATAAAAATCAGTGTTAGTTTCTTATTGCTTGCATGGAAATAAATTGATAAAAATTATTTTCTGAAAGTCAATTTGCAAAATGTTTAAAGGACCTTCAAGAAAGATCTCTTTCAAACAAATAAACAAGAAGGCAACAGGAGACCAGCTCATCTGATACTCCTGCTGACTCTATAATCCCCTCAATAAAAGCTGTACTAGAAGTCTTAGGGAAATCAAAAAAAACAACTTTAAATAAAAAGGTTCTCTTTCAATTCTGTAAGCTCCATATGAGTCTGTCCAAAGAAAACACTAAAATCTGTGCACAAAATTTATGTATAAGATTGTTTATTATAGAATACTTATAATGGACAGATTTATCTCTTTGTGGTGGGATTGTATATGACAGTCTTTTCTTCATGGCTTTTCTGAAGGTTTTCACAATTACTATAAGTTCTTTTTATCATCTGTGAAACATTTTAAAACAGATTTATTTATATTTGTATGATTTTTATATTTTAGCATTAGAATGTATGTTGAAAGTCTATTATAAAAAATAAGATAGAGAATTAATGCCAGGTAGCAAGTACAAGTTCTCTCAGAGATGAATAAATATGTTAATGATGGTAATTTAGAACTATGGAAACTCAAAGGGGGTTAAGCCAGGGAGACTGCTAGAGAAGTTGGAATTCAAAGGGAATCTTGAAGACTTGGTAGAACAAGGACCTGTGATTATGATGGAGATGAAGTTAAGGAGGTAGTGGAAATAATTTTCCTTTTAGCAAGTGCAAATGAGTGTATATACTAGGGCAGGAAAGCATGGGACACAGAATTGAAGCACTGAAATTTCAAATTGGCTGGAGGATAGGATGAGTCAAGAAGAACACTGAGAAAAATATTGGGAAAGGAAATTTGAAGACACAGTTTGGGCTTGACCCAATGTAGGTAAGACCAAGAAAGAGAAATTATCTTCTTATGATCAGAATTGATCTTTGGAAATATAATTTATTAGAGGCAAATAAGTTTGAAGTGAGAAGAGTCTAAGGTTTAAAGACCAGTTTATAGCTAATAAAATACTTCAGCACAAAAGTTAGTGAGAGATTAAAATAGTGTTGTGGCAGATTGACAGGAGAGCTATTTGAAGTAGAGGGATAGTTCTAGGCCTATGATTGAGTACAGGCAGATGGAGAAGGTAGAAATCAAAGAAGAAGCCAGGATATCCAAGCTTGCTTTCCAGAGGCCAGTTTCAGGAATAGAGACAGTTTTTTTGTTGTTGTGGTTACTACTGTAATAATCTTGGAAAGTCAACAAAGTTGTAAGTAAAGGTGATATGTAATTTGAGCAATACTGATTTAAGACAATGCTAGAACATTTGGGTGAAGTTACCGAGCACATGGAAATACAGAAATGGAGCTCAAGAATAAGTTTTACAGAATGCATAAGATAATAGTGAAAGCAATTTGTAATATATTTAGATCTCTAAAATCAAGAAAGGGAAAAGGGTTTCCTTGCCCTTATTAATGTACCAGGTGCTTTAAAATCCTCAAAGCTGTTTTACTTTGGCACTACTGTGAAGGTGAGCTTAAGAACAAGAGTGTTGGTTTTGCTGTCCACTACTCAGGGCAGGGATCCATAGATGAGGAATTCTAGCCTGATCTATAAGCAGCTACATTCAATCCATTTCCTCACAAGAGTATCCTATATGGTAAGAGTCACGACATATCCACAGATGCCAATATTATGTAAGCTAAAGATAAAGTTATTTTAATAGGGAGACAGAGAGTAAATTATGAGGAGGGGCTAAAGACTTTCTCTGTTGGGGTGGAAAGTGTTTCTCTGTTTTTATTTTTCTTTTTGTGTTTATGTCAGTACACAAATATATTGTCTTTGACTATGGGATATGATGTAAAAACTTAATCAAAATATTGGTAAGTCAAGGAGTCATGTTGCTTTCTTTGGTACAATAATAAGATAGAATAAAACAATAGTCTAAGGAATAGAATTTGATGTTAGGCAAATCCCTAATCTGTATCTATGGAGTCCGTAGATGAATAAAGCATGATTATTTGATGACAACAAAAGCATATGCTACAAATGTGTTCCTCATTGTGTTTTTGTTTTTACCCCTCATATCGAATGGCTGTCTTCACATCTGTAGAAAAATTTTAACTTTATGTTGTTAACAGTGTGCAGTAAAGCAATTATGAAGGTTTTAATTCTTTCTCAGTTAAGGATGTCATCTGACTCAGAGCTCTGAAATGTCAAAAATAATTTTAGTAAACCCAGAGAATAAATACAACAAACAAAAATCTTACTTTCTTGAATAAAGAGTAAAGGGTAGGCAAGACGTCTCTGTATAACGTCATTGTCAAATTCCATATGACTACAGTGAAGACTTCCTTTTTGTTTTTAGGATTGAATGGAAAGTATTCTCTGATACGTGTTCACTTATTTCTGTCATATTTTTTCCATTTCCCTTTTCAAATTAGAAGTTGAATCTGAATTTTAGTGTCTCAGGGAAGTTATCTTTTGGGCTACAAGAAGTTGTGCTTTTAAAAATATATTTTGCTTTAATAATTTTAGGTATATGAAATTTAGGTATATATGCTTGAGGAAGATATATAGAAGAAATAAGGAGAGAGATGAATAGTTTTCCTCTATTTCTTTGTTGGGTAAAGATAGTTTACAGGGCTGAAAGAAGAGAAAAAAATAGACATTCATAAATACTTAAGAAGTAAGACCCCTTGTAAGCAATCAGCAAGTATAGAAGAATAGTAGTGGGGTGCATCATGGGATCTGGGTCCACGTGTGTGGAGATCTCCAGCCTTGACAGAAATCATTTAATTCCAAGTATGGAATGAATCGGGGTAAATGGACATGATAAGACACTATACACATAACAATGTGTGCCTCAATTATAACCTCTGTAGGCAAGTGACTATTATTCGGAAAACCATTGCCTCTACCTTAAACCTGGTCCTGTATTTCCTAGAATACTTACATAGTTTTGACATTATGGAAAAAAATCCCCAAAGTTGATTCTTCCAGTCCAGATAAAAGAGAATAGGATTTTATAAGTTACAAAGATGTTGTTTGAAAAAGGTATCTCCATATTGCTTTCCATAGGGGTTGCACTAGTTTGCATTCCCACCAGCAGTGTATGAGTGTTCCTGTCTCTCCGCATCCACCTTAAACAGATTCAAGTAGACCTACCATTTGATCCAGCAATTCCATTATTGGGCATATACCCAGAAGAACAAAAGTCATTCTTTAACAAAGACACCTGTACCCGAATGTTTATAGCAGCACAATTCACAATCGCAAAGATGTGGAAACAACCCAAGTGCCCATCAATCCACGAATGGATTAGTAAACTGTGGTATATGTATACCATGGAGTACTACTCAGCTATAAGAAATAACGATGATACGACATCTCTTTGGTTCTCCTGGAGAGAGCTGGAACCCATTATACTAAGTGAAGTATCCAAAGAATGGAAAAACAAGCATCACATGTACTCACCAGAAAACTGGTTTCCCTGATCATCACCTAAATGTACATCGGGGAAGGATACCAATTGGATATCAGACTGGGATGGGGGGGTGGGGGGAGGGGATGGGTGTATGCCTACATGACGAGTGCGTTGCACACCCTCTGGGGAATGGTCATGCTTGAGGGTCCAGACCCGGGGAGGTGGGGGGGGAGGGGATCAAGGTATGAATACATGGTGAGTGCCAGGCGCACTGTCTGGAGAGTGGGAGCGGACGCGCTTGGGACTCTGACTCGGGGGGATGGGCGGGACAGGGACAATGTATATGACCTGAACTTATGTACCCCCATGATGAGCTGAAATAAAAAAAATAAAAAAAAATAAAAAAAAAAAAAGAAAGAAAAAGGAAGTATTTCTGCTCAGCTGAGTTTATGGATTTGTTTTCATGTATGCTATGAGGGTAAAGACCACTGTAATACCAAATAACAACAAATAAAAAAAAGTAATACTTAAACAATTGTAAAATAATTACTATTTTTGAAATTCTCACTTACATAGATCCAAAATGTTTTCATGAACTTAGGATCCAATTCTAAAGACAGATCCCCAAAATATCCTTTTAAAAATCCCCAGAAACTTTTGTCACTTCTTATTAGAGTGTACAAGGCTGCACTAGGTCAATGATACACTGAAGTAATTAAAGTCTGGTTCATTTGAGAATAACACCAACTAAACAAATAAAAAATATATCATCATAGGCATCAAACAACTATGAAAGCAATGAGTAAGAGATGGATGGAATCTATCCATACTACACAAAGTGATCTACAGATTCAATACAATCCCCATCAAAATACCAATGACATTCTTCACAGAAATAGAAAAAAAAATTGTAAAATGTATATGGAACCACAAAAGTCTCCAAATAGCCAACACAATCTTGAACAAAAAGAACAAAGCTGAAAGCTTCAAAGTACTTGACTTCAAAATATACTACAAAGCTGTAATGATCAAAACAGCATGGTCCTGGCATAAAAACAGACAGATAGACAAATGGAACAGAACAGAGAGTCCAGAAATAAATACACACAGCTACACTCAACTAATTTTTGACAAAGGGCCTAAGAACACACCCTTTCAGGAAAGGGCAGTCTTTTCAATAAATGGTGCTGGTAAAATTGGATATCCACATGCAGAAAAATGAAACTAGATCCTGTCTCTCACCATATACAAACTCAAATAAAAGTGGATTAAATATTTGCATGTAAGACTTAAAACTATGTAACTACTAGAAAAAAAAACAAATATTTCATGATATTTGTCTCGGCAAGAATTTCTTGGATAAGATCTCAAAGGCACAGATTACAAAAGAAATAATAAGGCTGGGCGAGGTGGCTCACGCCTGTAATCCTAGCGCTCTGGGAGGCCGAGGCGGGCGGATCGTTTGAGCTCAGGAGTTCGAGACCAGCAAGCAAGAGTGAGACCCCACCTCTACTATAAATAGAAAGAAATTAGCCAAACAACTAAAAATAGAAAAAATTAGCCTGGCATGGTGGCGCATACCTATAGTCTCAGCTATGCGGGAGGCTGAGGCAGGAGGATTGCTTGAGCCCAGGAGTTTGAGGTTGCTGTGAGCTAGGCTGACACCACGGCACTCTAGCCCAGGCAAGAGAGTGAGACTCTGTCTCAAAAAAAAAAAAAAGCAATAATAGACAAATGGGATTGCATCAAGCTAAACAGCTTTTGTGTACCAAGGAAAACAATCAGCAGAGACAACCTACAGAGTGGGAGAAAAATATGTGCAAACTATGCATCTGACAAGGATTAATATTCAGAATATATGGAACAAAAACAACTTAATAGCAAACGAACTATCTGATTTAAAAATGAGCAAAATATCTGCATATATATTTCTTAAAAGAAGACATATAAATAACTATAAGGTAAATGAAAAAATGTTCAACATCATTAATCATGAATAATCAACCACAGTTAGAATGGCTATTACCAAAAAGACAGATGACAGTAAGTGTTGGTGAAGGTGTGGAGAAAAGAAAACCCTTATACACTGTTGGTGGGAATGTAAATTAGTACAGCCATTATGGGAAACAGTATGGAGATTCCTCAAAACATTAAGAATAGAACTACCATGTGATCGAGCAATCTCATGGCTATGTAGACATCTAAAAAATTGAAAGTAATATCTCAAAGAGATTCCTGCACTGACATGTTTATTGCAGCCTTATTCTCAATACCAAGATAAGAAATAAACCTAAGTATTCATCAGTGGGTGAATGGTTAAAGCAAATGTGGTATATGTACACAATGGAACACTATTCAACCATAGAAAAGAATGAGCTTCTGTCATTTGTGACAACATGGATGAACCTGGAGGATATAATGTTAAGTGAAATAAGCCAGACACAGAGGGACAAATACAAATCACTCATATTTATAATTAAAAAAAAAAAGAAAAGATCTCATACAAGTGGAGAGCATAAAAGTAGTTACCAGAGACTTCAGTGGGGGGGGGGGTTCAGCACTGGGGAGAGAGTTTGGTGAATGGGTCCAAAGTTACAGTTAGATAGGAGGAATAAATTCTAGTGTTCTATTGCACAGTAGGATGACCACAGTTAACAATAATGTATTGCATATTTCAAAATATCAACAGATAGGAGAATTCTTAATGTTCCCACCACAAAGAAATGATACATATGGGAGGTAATGTATTTGCTAATTACTCTGCTTTGGTCATTACACAATGTGTACATGTATAAAAACATCACATTGTACCCTATAAATATGTATAACTATGTGTCAATTAAAAGTAAGATAAAACTTGAAAATAGAATGAATAGAACAACAAATAATTGAAGATGTACAATACTCTCAAATGAGCTAACAAGCATACAGTTGGGATTCAAAAAAAAGAATGAAAGTGAATGGATAGAACCAATATTTGAAGAGACAATAATTGAGTTTTCCAAAGCTAACAAAAGAGGTTAATACAATAATCCAGGAAGCTCAGCAAACCCCAAGACAGTAACACATAAGCAATTAATACTAAAATACCTAGAACTAAAGATAAATTAAAAAATCTTAAAATCAGCCAAAGAAAATAAAAGATATTATATCTTCACATGGACAACAATGAAAGTAATGACTAACTACGAAAGGAAAAAAATATATTAGAAATCGTGGATCAAATGGTAGGTCTACTTTTAGTTCTTTGAAGAATCTCCACACTGTTCTTGAAGATAACGGAATGCCATCTGTATTAGATTGCTAGTGTTGCCATAACAGAATACCACCTAATGGAGGGCTTACCAACAGAAATGTATTTTTTCACAGTTCTGGAGCCTGGGAGTCCAAGTTGAAGGTGTCTGCAGGTTTGTTTTTTCTGAGGCCTCTCTCCTTGGCTTGAGGATGGCTGCTATCTCACTGTGTCCTCACTTTGCCTTTCCTCTGTGTGGGTGAATCCCTGGGTGTCTCTTGCTTGTCTTATAAGGACACCAGTCCTATTGGATTAGGCCCCGCCCTAGTGACCTCATTTAACTTAATTGCCTCTTCAAAGGGACCTACCTTCAAATATAGTCATATTCTAAGGTATTGAGGATTAAAACTTCAGCATATGAATTTTGAAGAGACACAATTCAGTGCACAGCATCCATCTTTAAAGTGGCAAAAGAAAATAAAATTCAGCATAGAATTCTATAAATATCTTGAAAATATCTTTCAAAAATGCATGTAGGCAAAAGCATTTTCACACAAAGATTGGAGAAATTATCTTCAGAGGGTCTGTAAGAATGGAAAAACTAAAGGCAATTTTCTAAGGAAAAAGAAAATGATCCCAAAGGGAAACAGGGAAATGCAAGAGAAAATGAAGAACATCAGAAAAAGTAAATATGAAGTTAAATAAAAACAAATATTCATTTTATAAAATATGGTATAATTTAAATTATATTCAGAACTGAAATTAAGAACAATCATAATCAAAACAGCATAACGGAATTTAGCTTTTCTCTAATTCCAGGTGCATTAAAAATATGGCAAGACATAACTTGCATTAGAATTTAAAAAGTCAAGGGCACATATAATCTCTGAGAATGATAAGCAAGTATATATCTTACCAGTTAATGAAAGTTATACATGGAATAAAGAATAATAAAAATATAAGGTAAATCTAAGGAGGTAAATAAAGGAGAAAAAAAAAAAACAACATAAACTAATGAGCCAAAAAGATTGATAAACCCAATTGTGTAGTAGTTATGTTAAATATAAATAAACTACATACTTCAAATAAAATATAACTACCCAAATGGATTGAGCAAAACTATATTATAAGGGATATTCTTTAAATATATATGTGATATATGTTTTATATCACATATTATATGTATATATTATTTAAAAATTCAAAGTTAAAAAGTAGAAAAAAGACTATGCAAACAATACCTGACAAGAACATGGTACAACTAAACTAATATCAGACAAAGGAGACTTTATGGGAAGAAGCATTACTAGAGATAAAGAACATTCCTTAATGATAAAGCCATCCATAGAACATCAATATATAATCTTAAATTTATATACAGACAAAAATATAGGTTCAAGGTATATAAAGAAGCTATTAATATAACAAAAAGGGAAAATGTAAGCATTCACTAGCATAAAGGGAAATATTTAGACACTTTATAACTGATAGAAAAAGCAGTGAAGATGTGGCACATATAAAACAGCACAATTAACAAACTTTATTTAACTGATTTATATACAGGGTGGCCATAAAGTCTTGAATCATGCATAATATTGGGGAAGGCAGAGGGGAGGAAGAGGGATTTTTACATGTTAATAATGCTACATTTCCTAATCGGGAGGCTAATTACGTGGATACTCTGAGCTTTCTGTATATATATTTTGATTCAATTTTAAGTACAACAATTCACAGAGACTTCCATGCAATCTGCTTTTAAAACTAGTCCCAGCCAGTATTCTTCAGTGGACCAAAATTTCTCTGGTCCATGTTTGGGAGGTTTTTCATTATTTGAAAATTGCTTTAACTCTCTGAAGGCATATAAAGCTCACATAATTGCTCCTAATTTATAAAGATTCTTTATTTTCATAGTTGTAGAATTCCATTTGTCATACATTATATTATACTTTTATCAAAACTTCCTCCATTGTGTACCATTCCCCATACTTCAGTGAAAGATGAAGAATAGAAAATTTTGGTGTTATCTGAACCAGTTACATATCTTGCCTAATCGTAAAAAAAATGCAGTGGATGCATAACCCAATTTTTCTGTAAGAAAACAGATTCAGAAAACATAAATGACTCATCTTAAAGTAATTAATTTGTAAAAGCAGTATTTAGGCACAAATCTATTTCATCTTTTCCATTCTTTCTTTCTTTAGATATAATAAAGTCATTGAGCTTTTTTTTTCTTTCAAATTTTAAAACACTTTAAAGCCCTCCATTAATTTTATTTATAAAAAGGAAAAAAATGCTAGATTTGTTTCAGTTACCCACAGCAATCAAAAAGCTTTGGCACCTTCTTTAAGAGAATTGCACAAAACAGGATGCATCAAGGTGGAAGGCAAATATCTTTTTGGCAACATAGGCAAAGAGGACAATTGATCAATAATGGCTTAATAGTTATTAATACCTAGTTTAGGTAAAGTTCCCATTTCAAAAGGAATTTTTAGAACTAGACTGAAGATACAAATGGTGTGATAATTATAGGAACTGATTTAGGACTCAAAGGTTAAGAGACACTAAATTAAGACAGCCTTGTAGCATCCTGAGATTATTAACTCTATACATTTAAGAATCCACCAACCTCCATCTAAGGCTAGCCTGGTCTCATATGAATGTGTGCCATGCATTACCTTTGAAGTGTGATCCTTAGCTTGGTTTTAGGCCTCAAGTATATGGATCACATATATATGTATGTATGTATATCATATATATGATATAGTGTTTGTATACATATATACTAACTTCTTCATAGATTAAGTTTCATGAAAATTCTAATTCTATATTCTACTACAAATTTTGGCTTTCACTAATGCCAGGTTTCTACAGATAATTGAAATTTTCATATTTTTCTGTAGGAAATTTTACCTGTTCATCATCAGAGGCATTTTGAGTTTGTACTATCCTTGATGCCAATTAAATATTATTGGTTTTTCTTCATCGTTATCAAACTAAGCTGTTGTGGGTATTTTGGTTAACCCTTTTATTGGGCAGCATATTTATGCCAATGATATTGTACATGTATATTTTGCAGTTAAATTGTGAATCACCCATAAACCTACTGTTAAAAGAGATGATATGTAGTCACCGAAAAATTTATTCGTAGAGACATTTTATTGTTGATGGGTTGCCTGTGAATTCATTTTATTTAATCTATTGCAATATATAATACTATCAAAATAATAGTATTAAGAGAATAAATACAAAATAAAAGGGCTTAATTCTCCATATTGCAAATAAAGGAAGATATTTCTCTCCTCTCCTTTTTCTTAGAACATTAACTTTTAGAAAACTTGTAATTACATAAGTACTTTCTTTTCCTTTGAAATGCATGTAAATCCTTTTGAAAACTAGATAGACCTTTATGACCCAGGAAAATCTCAAATACATGGAAGTCATCTCTTTGAAATATAAACATCAAGAGAGATAGCACACATATCTCTCAGCTATTGTGAGAGCTTAGGAGCCTAACTTCAGTTGGTGCCTTGCTCCAAGTTATAAAAACTACCTCCTCATAAAAATATGAAAAGTGTGTTTTACTTTTGGATAAAGCCAATTAGCTAACGTTAATGGCCACCCCACTTATCAGGTGAATCTAGGACAAACTATTTAATATATATGACAAATAGTTCTGTCAAATCCTCTTGCTTGAGGACTAGCTATTGTTTATCTTGAAAATATGTTTGTAAAGGGTTGCATTTGTTTGGTTATATAAAAAGGTGCAATTTCTTTCTGTTTTTACAATCTCTTAATAGATGCCCGTGACGTGCATCATATTCAAATTTAATGCTTATTTAATAACAAAACTGTTTTCTCTCTCAGTTACCTTTATGCACAGGTTTTCTAGGTTTGGAGAGGACTTTTTAAAATTATATTTTCCCACCATAGCTCTCTAGGTTATTTTTAAATTTGTAGGGTTTTCAAAAACTGATAGGGTAGATGAGCTGGCTGCCGGGTCTTTGACCCTACCCATTTTGGGTCAGTCAATTCGAGAACTGAGGTGGTCTCAATACTTGCCTCCTCAGTTTACCTGTGTATTTCTCCTTTCTTTTTGTGCAAGTGTCTTTCTCCTTCCAATGTTACTGACAGAATATTTGCAGTGACTGAGAGTTTGGCTGAAAGTACTATGAAGAGAGTTTAATAAAATAGAGACTTTCAATCTGTTGTGTTCTATTTAACTATGACAAATTTAATTCTTTTCCTTTGGACTTAAATTTATTGGACCAATAGTGTTTACACAAAATCATACAAAACATGAAGTGTTTTAATTACCGTCTGTGACATAAACATAAGTTTCATTATTAGCATTTTCTAAAAATGTATCTGGTAAGAGTTTCATTTTGTTCATAGATTGGTAAGAGGAGCATTAAAAAGCTATTTCAGATGTTTTAATGAAAGTCAAATTAAAAAATAGGATTTGATTTTCAATTTTTTCTTGCTTAACAAACTCTTTTTTAGTAATGAATCTATTTTAAAAATGAGTTCTCTGACCATTATGTGCCACTATCATTGTTGCAGTAGACTGAGTTTCCTCTAAATGTAGAATTAAGTTTAACTATGAATATTTTAATACAGAGTTCTCTCTTGACTCATTAAACCAATACAGTTGGTGTTTTTAGCAAAACTATTTTACCTCTCATGTATTTCTCATCTTCCTCAATGCCCATTCTCTTCTAGGGTGTCCTTGAATTGATTCAGAGGAAAGTAGTTTTCCTTCACAATGAAGCATCGTATTTCACCTAACTCAATCAGTTGTATTGAGTGTTTGCTATATGTCCGGTATCATCCTAGACACTGAGAAAACAGTATGAAATATAACAAAGTCTACTGGGAAAAAGAAAGTCAGATGGTTAATAGTGAATTATTACTATTCCAGAAGAAAGGCCCAAGCAGGAAACAGTTCTGACAAATGAACAATTAGCAAAGAAGTTAAGCAAGGGAGCTATAATACCAAGGAGAGTGGCAAAGAACTTTAACTCAACACTACCTAAGAAGCTTGTGAGCCTAGAGGCATAGAGGTATTGTGCTTGACTTTTCTTCTGTTCTGATTCAAGCATCTTTCACAAGTGTTGAAAGCAATGTGAGTACTTTGCCCCAGGAAAAGAAAGATTGGAAGAATTTTTCAGTATATTCTAACTTATTAGAAAAGTCAGAGTTTCCAGGTAGCATGAGAAAATCTGTGTGTATGTGCTTGAGTGTCCATGTGAGAGTGTGTGTATAAAGCCCCAGAAACTAGGACAGCATAGAGTACTGGTTTGGCTCTGTAAATGAATACTTATTGTCATAAAGCATATTATAATATTAATATCCAATAATAACATAATTATATTAAATTATAAATATTTTGAAATATTTTAACATAACACTTTATTTTCTCAGCTTTAATTTCTAATATGGTAAATATGAATAGATATAAACTATATAAAACTGCACTTTGGGATCTTCAATCATTTTTAAGGCTATAGAGGAATACTAAAATCAACAACTTTTAGAACTTTTGGTGGAGTATCACTAAAGGTTACTTTGAGTCTGGGGATAAGAAGCTACAATAAAATAAATGAGTAAATAGCAAGAGGTTATAATCCCTGGGTTATTTTGAAAAAAAAGGCTTCTGTAGTTAGGCTTAGGTATAATACCAAATTGTGCATGTAGGGTGGATACTGGCTGTAGTGACAGATGTGAGAACCACACAGATGAAAAGGGGAGAGAGGCATTAGCACCTACCCCAGAACTGATAACATTTACAAAACCCATTGAGATCTGCCCTATGAACTCATCAGAACCTGTAAGAATAGGAATAAGCCTATCTCTTGGAGGTCCCTCAATGAGGATGCAGTACACTTGAGCAGATTAGTACCTAGTATGGTTATTTTAACCTAAACCACTAGTCATTACTTTTGTGGAATTATAATATATTAACATCTTACTTACATTTATCACTTTGCACATATCAGACATTATGCTGAGTGTTTTCTATGGGTTACCTCACTTAATATTAAATAAACTTTATGTAGTTTCTATTATTTTCCCCATGTTAGCAAATACTCAGAAAGATTGCTGTTTGCTAGAAATTACACAGAACTGGTTAAGTGGTAGAGCCAGGATTGGAATTGAGACAACCTGATTTCAAATCCACCTTTCTCTTCTTTCTTTTCTTTCCTTTCTCCCCTTCTTTCTTTCTTTCTTTCTTCTCTTTCTTCTCTTTCTTCCTTTCTCTTATCACAGATATATATCTTTTGAAACAAGCATCACTAAATCATAAAATATAATATTTGACCATTCAGTGAGATTGTGTTAACAGAAGGGAGAAACTTGCATTTGTGTTTACGAAGTATTTCATGTTTTCTCTGGTGAATTCATTAAAATGTTGATTCTGATCATAAAACATCAGTGTTTTCACTGCTACAGACTTTTTTAGTTAGTAAAAATTAACAAAAAGTGATAGCAGTAAGTCAAGAACCTGTCACATCATCATATATTCTCTTCCTCTAAAAAAAAAAAAACACCAAGGAATTGCTAATACTTGTCTTGGCTTGCATGTGGAGCTACCTCTGGGGAGGCTTCCTTTTTCCCTTACATATAATCTTGCTAAAATAAAAATCATTCCAAGAATCCTTGAGGAGAAAAAAATACCTGACAAAGGAAAAAATAGGAACAAGGGGTGGAACATGAAGGGAGATTGGGTGGTCCTATTCTGGTCTGGATAATAGGGGTGATTTGGGGGCTCACTGTTTATGTGTGCCTGGGTTCATTTTAATGCCAACTGGCAGATAAGCTCACAAACTTCTGGCTGTATCCCTGGCTTTGTACCTCTTTTCATCTTCCCCCAACTCTCAGGGCACAGAGCTGCTGCTTTCTTTCATTATTCTTCATTAAAGATTGGTTTATGAAGATGACAGTACAGTAGTCCCCCCTTATCGGCAGTTTCGGTTACCCAGAGTCAAATGCAGTTCAAAAATAGGTGAGCACAGTGCAACAAGGCAGAGAGAGAGAGAGAGAGAGAGAGAGAGAGAGAGAGAGAGAGAGAGAGAGAGACTATATCCACGTAACTTTTATTATAGTATAACATTATAAGTATTCTTTTTTATTGTTATTTTTGTTATTCTCTTACTATGCCTAATTTATAAATTAAACTTTATCATAGGAAAATGTATGTATATATGTATGTATAGGAAAATACGTGGTACATAGAGGGTTTCATACTATTCACAGTTTCAGGCATCCGCTGGGGGTCTTGGAACACATCCTCTTCAGACAAGGGGATACTGCTGTGTTAGTTTGATGTGGTTGCCATAACAAAATACCACAGACTGGGTGGTTTAAACAACAGAAACTTATTTTCTCACAGTTTCGAAAGCTAGAAATCCAAGATTAAGATGTCAGCAAGTTTGATTTCTCTGAGGCCACTCTCCTTGCCTTGCAGGTGGCCGCTTTCTCACTGTGTTCTCTCATGGTCTTTCCTCTGTGTGCTACAAATCCTGTTGTTTCCCTGTGTGTCCCAATCTCCTCTTCTTATAAGGAGACCAGTTGGATTGGATTAGGCCCTACCTTAAAAGTCTCATTTTAACATAATTATCTCTTTAAAAGCCCTATATCCAAATCAGCTCACATACTGAAGTACTGGCAGATAAGGCTTCAACATACAGATTTTGGGGAGACACAATTCAGCCTGCATATATGCACAAAAAAACCTGATTTTCCATAGAAATATCAAATATTTTGTATAGGTCAGTATTTTAGGAGAATCAATTATAGATTGTTAAAACTATTGAAAACTTATCTCTGGTATTTGTGACATATATATCTTTAACACACATTTAAAATATAAGAACTAGTATTACACAAGATCATTAAAACATAAATTCTATGAATGTCAGACAAGGAGAATGCTAAAAGCATCACATTTTTAGAATATCATTTGAGTAACTTCAGACAAAGGTAATTTTTTTATATGATATCAACAATGATAGTGGAAATAACAATTTTTTTTAAAGGTTCAGTTTCTATCTACTCATTATTTCCTTCAGGAAGGAAAATCTGCAAAGCCACTTCCTGCTAGTTCATGTTCTAGTAAAATGTTTTTAGTGCTGAAATTCTTACATGCAAGCCTCTTGGGAAATGCCCTAGCAGGAGGCAAGTCATACTAAATCCTAATGTGTTGTATGCACTCTGGCTTTCAAGGTACCAAAAGATGGAGTTTGCCTTGGAAAGAGATTGTATTGTAACCTAGCATGCCCTCAAATTATACATTATTTCTCTGCCGTTCAGCCTTTACTTGAGATGCTGCAGGATGTGCAATGTTGCCGCTTGCTTCAATTGAGTATCAGGTGCATCATATAAATAAATCACAAGTGGGGAGCTAGTGTTTGTACTGATTTTCCATTGCTTACTATCTGAAGGAAATAATAGAAACATATGTTCCCAAGCCTATTGCTCAATATATGCACATAGTGAAGTTAAAATGTTTGGTTAGGAAATCAATATTGTTATACTAAGCATCAACTATGGTAAACTAGAAGAATTGTAAGAAGCTGTGAACTCACTTAAAATCAATGTGTATTCAAACTAGGGAGAAACAAAATAGATAAAACTACAACTTTAAATAGTAACCTAGGGAGAATTAACCAGCATCCCAGCTTTTCCACTGCAGGGAGAATCAATGAAACATACAAACAAATAATAGAAGCAATACAGTATTTGAGGTAGCATTAAGATTCACCTGCAGTAAATTTTAGGACAATGACTACTATGCAGTATTGGCAACTGTATTAAGGATCCTCTGTGCAATGAATATAATACCAAGCACAGAAAATAAATGAGAACATAGATTTAGAACTCTACCTGGCAAGAGTAACAGGATTTGAATAAAAGGTGGAAAAATATACTACTGTATGTTAGAATGACTTCTCTTAAAATATTGGAAATAAAACATATAAGATTGTCACCCAAAAGTTAAACTTTTAAATAAACACACCATGGTTTGTAGCATAAATATGCTAAGTTGCTTGAGTCTGAGAATAGATTCTAACACAATAAAAGGTATAACATATTTATGGTAGAAGTGTGTTGCTTAGAGAATAGAAGTGTGCCAATGAATGACAATCATGTAAAACACGAAGCTATAGAGCTCATTTTGACAATCATGTAAAACAAGAAGCTATAGAGCTCATTTAAGGTTATTGCTAGATAATGGTCTATGACTAATCCAAGTTCTGTTGAAGAAAATGGGGTCAAGTGGGTTAGCTTAAGTATGCCTGTTTTGAATCGATTCATCTGGGTTCAAATAATGGTTTGACCACCTCTTAACTATTCTGTGATGTTGGGATATTAACCTCTTTGGCCCTTAATATCTTCTTTCATCATAAAGTTTTTGTGAAATTAAAAGGTATAATCCATGTGGTTAACAAAAATTATCGCATTGCAAGGCACCACAATTGTTATTATCATTATTGGGAAGATCATCTCTAACTGGAAGTGAGTGCAAGATTTTACCTTCATATTCTCAGAAAGGCTCTGTCTAACCATGCTATCTAAATGACATCCATCCTTGTTGTTATCTTCCTTGGTACCTTACTTAATTTATTCACAATATTTATAAATTTGTCTCTTTAGATTATTTATATTATTTTTTTCTTTTGGGGGAGGAAGTTGCTTTTGTCTGCCTTTCTTTCTTTTTTCCCTCCCTCCCTCCCTCCCTTCTTTCCTTCCTTCCTTCCTTCCTTTTGTAGTCCTTCCTTAGAAAGTGAGCACCTTATGGGCAAACATTGTTCCCTGCTCCTACCACAAAGCCTGCCACATAGTAAGTGCTCAACGAATACTGGATGAATGAATCAAAAAATGGAAGATGTTCTAGCCAATGGACTTTGTTTACTTATATGTATTGGTAAGGTTGCTCCTATTTTGAAATTGATGTAATGTATTGTCTTAGCCTAATGCCAGCACTCTTTCTACAAGTGACAACCATTCTTATTTTACTGCAATATGTGACCAAATAAGAAGGTCGCATAATGCTTTCATGTGAAATTCCTTACAGAGTAGATAATTAGCAATTTGTGCCTGAAGTATTTGTGCTTCTGATTATTATTTGCTAGCCATAAAAGGAAAAACAAAGAATCAATTCGTAATTTTGTTGAATTGGTTAATGTTGGCCAAGTGTGCAGTATATGAACCTAACTGACCAGGTTTGAGCCCATCTTCAAACAGAGTAATTCTCCTGCACATATGCCCATTTTGTCCTTTGTTGAGGGACAAAGATGTGGAAACAACCCAAGTGCCCATCAATACATGAGTGGATTAATAAAATACAATGTGGTATATGTATACCATAGAGTACTACTCAGCTATAAGAAACAATGGTGATATAGCACCTCTTGTATTTTCCTGAATAGAGCTAGAACCCATTCTACTAAGTGAAGTATCCAAAGACTGGAAAAATAAGCACCACATGTACTCACTATCAAATTGGTTTCACTGATCATCACCTAAGAGCACATTTGGGAATAACATTAATGGGGTGTCAAGCAGATGTGCTGGGGGGGAGGGGACGGGGGTATACATACATAATGAGTGCGATGTGCACTCTCTGGGGAATGGACATGCTTGGGGGAATGGAAGCTCTGGGGAATGGAAGCTCTGACTCAGGGTGGGTGGAGGGGCAAGGGCAATATACATAACCTGAACATTTGTACCTCCATAATATGTTGAAATTAAAAAAGGTTATTAAACAAACAAATGACCACAACCTTTTAGAGCAAGCAGGAAAAACAAACCCTGAGGAAGGAGAAGAAACTATTTTCCAGAATTACCTCATTATAATACTCAAAATGTCCAGTTTGCAATAAAAATATGTAATGAAAAGAAACCGGAAAGTACAGCCCCTTCACAGGAGCAATCAACAGAAACTATCTCTGAGGAAACACAAACATTACACTTAATAGACAAAGATTTTAAATCAATATTATTAGTATGCTCAAAGAGCTAAAAAGAAACCAAGTACAGAGACTTAAAGGAAAACAGTAGGACAGCATATAAATGAATAGATAATATCAATAAAGAGAAATTATAAAGGAAAAAAAAAACAATTCTGTAGCCAAAAAGTACAATAACTGAAGTGAAAAATTTACTAGAGTAGTAATAGTAGATATGGAGAGACAGAGGAAAAAAATTTGCAAACGTGAAGATAGATCAATGTGAATGACCCAATGTGAGGAATAGAAGGATGAGAGAATGAAGAAAAATAAACAGAGCTAAGATACCTGTGGGACATTATGAAGAATACCAATATAAGCATAATGGAGTCCCAAAAAGAGTAGAGGAGAGAGAAAAAGGACAGAAAATATTCAAAGAAATAATAGATGAAAACTCCCAAATTTGATAAAAGACGTGAATCTACAAACACACTGAAACACATTATAATCACATTGTCAAAAGACAAAGGCAAAGAAAGGATCTCGAAAGCAGCAAGAGAAATGAACCATCATATTCACTTCTCTTGAGGGATACTCAATAAGACTAAAAGATATTTTCTCAGTAGAAACTACTGAAGTAAAAAGGCAGTAAAATGATATATTTAAAGTGGAGAAAGGAAAAATACCTGTTAGCCAAAAAGTCAATATTATTATATTTTTAGTTTGTAACTCCTCTTTTTTCCCTTATATTATTAAAAGACAAATGCAGGAAACAATAATCATACAGCTTTGTAAATGGGTACCAATGTATAAAGATAAAAATTGTGATGACAACAACATAAAGGAGAAGGGATAAAGTGGCATAGAAGCAGTGTTTATGTATACTTCTGAAGCTAAGTCATATTCATTCAAGATAGCTTATTGTAAACTTAAGAGCTTACCTGTAATCCTCAGGGTAACCACTAAGAAATAACTTCAAAATACACATAAAAGAGAATGAGAAAATAATAAAATGATACACTACAAAAAAAATCAATTAAACACAAATGAAGTCAGTAGCAGAGGAAAGGAAAAAACACAGACAACATATAACAAACACATCAAAATGAAAGAAGTAAGCTCTTCCTTATCTGTGGTTACTTTAAATGGAAATAGATTAATTTCTCTAATTAAAAGGCAGAGATTTGAAGAATAGGTAATAAAACATCATTCAACTATATACTGTGTACAAGGAACTCATTTTGATGCAAAGGCACACAAACAGATTGAAAATGAAAGCATGGAAAAGATATTGCATGCCATTAGTGACCAAGAAAGAACTTAGATATGTACACTAATATCAGACAAACAGACTTTAAATCAAAAAGTTTTACAAGTGACTATAAAAGACATTATATACTGATAAGAGGGTCAGTCCATTAAGAAGATAAAACAATCATAAACATATTCACACCTAAAAAGGGGAGCTCTCAAATATATGACACACAAACTGACAGCATTGAAGGAAGAAATAGTTCTACAACAATAATTTGACACTTTGTTACCCCATTTCAATAATTGACAGAACAACTCAACAGAAGTTCAATAAGTTAACAATATTTTAATAACACTATAAATCAATTAGATCTAATTGATATATATCAAAAGCTCCATCCAAAACAGCAATATTATTCTCATTTTCTCATTTTTTTCAAGTGTACTTGGACATTCTCAAGAATAGCCCATATGTTACGGAAAAAGCATGTCTCAATAAATGTTAAAATATTTAAATATTTCAGTGTTTCTTCTACAAACACAATGAAATGGATGTAGAAATTAATAAAAGAAGAAAAACTGGACAATTCACAAGCTTGTAGAAATAAACAAAATATTCTTAATCAATGAATCAAAGAAGAAATCACAGGGGATATTTAAAAACATGTAGAGATGAATGAAAATGAAAACACATCATACCAAAACTTATAGGATGTAATAAAAATAATGCTCAGAGGGAAATTTATAGCTGTATATGTCTTTATTAACAAACAAGAAATCTCTCAAATGAATGACCTGACTTTATATTTTAGGGAACTAGAAAACAAGAGTAAGCTAAATCCAAAGACAGCAGAAGGAAGGATGTAATAAAGGTTAGGGCAGAAATTAATAAAGTGAAAATAGAAAAGCAATATAAAAATTGAATAAATTCAAAAGTTGGCTCTCTGAAAATTAATAAACATTTAACTAGATTGACTCAGAAAAGAGAGAGAAGACTGAAATAATCACATAGTCAAAATGTCCAGTATAGATAAATAAATATATTAATACAAATTATGGTATACACATACAATGGGATATTATTCAGTCATAAAAGGTGCTGATATCTGTTACAGCATGGGTGACTCTCAAAAATATGCTAAGTGAAAGAAGCCATGCCCAGAGTTCACATATAGTTTGAGTGAATTTATATGAGATATCTAGAATAGGTAAATCCATACAGACGGAAGTACATTGGTGGTTGCCATGGTGGTGGGGGTGGTAAATGGAGAGTGACAGCTTAATGAGTGCAAGGTTTCCTTGGGGGGATAATGAAAATGTTTCAGACTTGATAGAGGTGATGGTTTGCACAACATCGTGAATATACTAAATACCACTGAATTGTGTGCTTTAAAATTGCTAACATTATATGAATTTCATGTCAATAAACAAATGACTGCAACAGCAACAACAAAAGCAATAGTGAGTTAGAGTTGACTCTTAGGCATAGTTTGATAATTCTTGTATTACATAGACACACACACACACACACACATACCTACAGACACATACACATGCATATATACACACACATATATATCTGCATTACATATACATATATCCTAGAACTAGATTATTTTAAAAGTATATTTTATTTTTAAATTTGTTTTGCTTATATTTAGCAATATTTGAAGTTAGCTTTTAATGATCTGTAGTAAGTATGAATATGAAAAATACAGGTTCTATATTGTTTAATGAAATGATAGCTATGGCCTTATACTTTCATTTTACTTTAGATGCCTAAGTTATTATAGGTGCTACAGTTGAATTCCTATGTTGTGTTTGCAGAAATTTTCCCTCTGTGAAGGAACATACAATATGCTAATATTAGACTAGGCTATAAGAATAATTCTGTAATTTTCTCTGACGTTTCTGACCTCTTTATAATTTTCCATGATCTTTGAATTAGTGTGGTCAAATCATATATGAATGCTTATAGCATGCAATCTCTTCTGTTTCTAAGAAGCATATATTGAATTCAGGAGAATGAAAGTTTCCTAGGAGCTCAATAAACAGTTTAGAAGGAACAGTTATATCAGAAAGAGACTCTAATAATTCATTTAGATATAATGATATTTGAGAAGTATAAACAAAATATAATTTGAATATTTATTATAGGGTTTTTTCTTGTTCTGTTGCACAAGATAGAAAGGAACACAGATTTGGAGATAACAGAATTTAAACGTAAGGAATATAACTCCTCTTTTCTTTAAACATAAATAGTATTTTAACCACAGAAAATGTATGAGGAAACAAAATTATCAAAACATTTGAACACCTACCTATAACAGATATTTATATTTCTTGAGGCAAAGATACGAATGCAGAAAGAAAACCAAGTAATTCATATCACACGTGTCATAGCCAACAAATGAACAAATATTTAGAATTTCATATTCCTGCTATGGAAGAAAAATATTGTGTTCTTTAGAGCTTTTTATTCTTATTCACATGTTATTTTGTTTTTGAGTACAGGCATACCTCATTTTATTGTGCTTCACTTTATTGTGCTTTGCAGATACTGCATTTATTACAAATTGAACACTTATAACAACCCTAAACAAGCCTATGGGTGCCCTTTTTCCAACAACATGTGCTCCTTCTGTGTCTCTCTGTGTTGCATTTTGGTACTTCTTGCAATATTTCAAACATTTTCATTATTATTATATCTGTTATGGTGATCTTTGATGTTACTATTTCAATTGTTTTGGGATACCACACATCACATATAAGACAGTGAACTTATTTGATAAATATTGTGTTCTGACTGTTCCAGCGACCAGCTGTTGCTCTGTCTCTCTCCCTCTCCTTGGGCCTTCCTATTCCCTGAGCCACAATAATATTGAAGGTAGGCCATTAATAACACTAAAATAGCCTCTAAATGTTCAAATGAGAGGAAGAGTCACATATTTTTCACTTTAAATCAAAAGCTAGCTTAGTGAGGTAAGCATGTTCAAAGCCAAGATAAGCCAACAGCTAGGTCTTTTCTGCCAGTTAGCCAAGTCATGAAGTTCTTGAAGGAATTTAAAGTGCTACTCCAGTGAACACACAAATGACAAGAGAGTAAAAACAGATTTATTGCCAATATGGGCAAAGTTTTAGTGGTCTAGATAGAAGACAAAAGCACCACAACATTCTCTTAAGCAGAAATCTAATCCAGAGCAAGTCCCTAACTCTTAATTCTGTGAAGGCTGAGAGTGGTGAGGGAGCTGCAGAAAGAAGATTGAAGCTACCTGAGGTTAGTTCATGAGGTGTAGGAAAAGAAGTCATCTTCACAACATAATATGCGAGGTGAAGCAGGAAGTGTGCTAATGTAGAAGCCATAACAAGTTATCTATCCAGTGGAAAACCAAAAATTTGTGTTTGTTGCTATATTCCCTTCATTGTTAGATAATGGTCTGGACCTGAACTCACAATATCTCCTAGGTATGCCTGTGTATTTAAAGACATTGAAAGTAATTAGGCAATCACTTCATGTTATTTAACATACTCAAGTAGCTATTCGTACCTTTGGGATATATTTTTTAACAATTAGAAAACAATTTAAAAAATTTTTTTTAACAATATATTTACATATTCTATTTAAGTGTTTCATTATCCTCCTCTTATCATGAATTGCAAATGTATATGTTGCTCACAAATTGATCTGTCATAAAACATGTGCTTGGTCATAAAGTCAAAGAGATTATATTCTAGCAACTCAAAATACTTTCTATGTTGTTGTATAAATTATTATTTATCACTTTTGCAATCTTTGGGGCATTAGAAGTGGTTCTCAGACTTTGTTTTCATAGAGCTCATGTTGTTAACAGTTCAATAAATCCTTACAGGATATATGGCACTCTACTACAGTCTTGTATGGAACAGTGTAAGACTTCATACTGAGATGGTAAAATTTACTTAGACTTCCCAGTCCTGCTCCCAGATTCTCATAACTAGTATCAATAAAATATTATGGTGAGGGAAAATTTCTTTTTGGTCCATATGGAAACCAAGCACGGTGTTGCCTGCTTGTTATATGTTGAGAAATGTTTATGACGTATGATAGCAATAGGGCAGAATTAAAGGGTTGAATTGTTCAAACCCCAGGTGGGTAGAAATAACAGGGAACAAGTTTCTATACAAGCTCACTAGCTCACCATAACTATTCATTGTAACATTCTCCCTGGCGTGATGATCTTAATAGGAATGAGAATGATACAGCTGTTGAACTGCTCTTCAGACTAGCAGTCAAAACAAACAGAAGAACCCATCAGTGGTGTTCTTCCCTGATTAAAGGCTGCAATAATCGGAAGCTGGAAAATTAGATCTCCTTCAAGTATCGACGATCGTCACAAACAGAAGACTCTGGGGCAGTAGCTTCAATGAGCAAAAGATGAGTAAATGAGGTTATGTAGCTAGGAGAGTCAGGATTTCAATAGTTAATCTGTCTGTGGAATCAGTTATCCCATAAGCTGTTGAAAAGTAGAGGTTATTCAATAAATAATTCCATAAATAAATGGATGAAAAAATGTATAAAATTATTGAATAAATTTAATGAATATACATATATATAAAGTGTGTTTGCTCTCCTGGTTTAATCTTACATTTATGAAATAATATTAAAATCTATTGAAAATGAAACATCATTAAACCTAATACTAAGATAATTACAAAGAAGAAAATAAAAGAACAGGAAGAAAATACAAAGACTAAATTCAGAATGATGGAGTCAATGGAAAGCCACATTTCTGTAATTCTACTAAACTCATGGAAAAAGAGAACTAGTCATATTTTTTTAAAATGGTAAACAATATGGAAGACAGCTCCAGGAGATCCAGTGAAGTTGCAGAACATTGAAAAGTCATAGAAAACATATTCAAAAAGTATTAAGGAAAAATTAGAATATATTGATTCTATAGATAAAATGTTCTCATTGACTAACAAAAATTATTTAGAAGCACATCTGTATATGCCTGGAATAAAGTTTAGTTTCAAGATAAATAATCTTAATATTACCTTCATCAGAAAAATAGTAATCATAGAGGAACAGTAAAAAGATTGAGAAACATAATATCTTTAGCTTTTTCTTCTGTAATATTAAAAAGAAGAAGGCAATAGAAAAATCATATAAAGAGTTTTATGGTATAAACAAATACGGGCTTGTACTTAACCAAGTAATCCTTGATGCTTAAAGGCTCAATGTGAGGTCCCTGGAGCAGCAGTGTGGATATTGCTTCGTCAGAGATGCAGAATTCTGGCCGCAGCTCAGACCTACTGAAGCAGGATTTTCATTCATGTGTCCCTCCAGGTGATTCATGTGCACGCTGAGTTTGAGGAGCACAGCGCTAGGCCATACTGCAAGTAATGGCAAATGCAGAGGCCTTGAGGAGAGATCATGTCTTGCATGTTAGAGGAATGAAAATGAGGGCAGTGTAGCTGGAGTAGAGTGAAAGAGGAAATCCACAGATATCAGTATTTCTCCATCTCTTGTTCCTGCTCTTTTATGGCCTTCATTTTCAGATAGACTTTCGCAAAGATTGCCACTAACACCAACAGTCCCATGTTCTATTTGTTCAGTAATTTGAGTAGAAATGAGTTTCCCTTTCTAATATTTCAAGTATAAGTTGGAGAATGACTTTCATTGGCTCAGCTGAGATCAAGTGCTGACTTTTGAATTAATCACAGCAGACCAGGGATGTGAGTTCTCTAATCAGCCAGGATTAGGTCTTATGTCAACCCCTGTGGCCAGAGGGTGGGACTCTTCCTTCCCAAACTGTGAAAACTCCAAGTAGGGGTAGGTGCATCCACAAGAGAAAACCAAGTAGCTATATTTTTAAGTAAAGGGGAATGGAAACTAGTCAGGCCCAAACAGCAGAGGTAGACTTCATGCTGTTACAGTTTTAAATATTCCCTTGCCAGTGTGTGCAAATGAGATAGTTGGCCAAAGAGCCATTGAACACATATCATAATCTTCATTTTGCCAATAAGAGAAAAAGATAATAAATAAGGAAATGGGTAAGAAAAATACATAACTAAATTGTTGCTTAGTTACAAATATATGTATTCATCCATAGGTCAAAATGACAAAATCAACCAATTTATTCATTGAGTTAATCTGTTTAATTGTGTTAAGAAAAGATAGTTTATATATAAAATATGTACGGCATGGTTTGGGAGCCTTAATTTATGCAGATGTGGGCTCCTGGTTATGAATAGTTCTTAAAATAGATTACATTTGGCCTTTAATCTTCATAATATATTCCAGCATCTCGATTGAATATAGAAAAAGCATAAATGAGTTACTAAGTAAGCACTACAGGACTGTGAACAATTTAGTGCATTAAATACTGAAGCAGAGCTAGAATTGTGGAGAGATTTTATCAGAGTCATGTTTATTGTCAGGGTTTCATTTTTATTAGACCTAAAATATCTTAGATTTCCCAGAATTTTTAAATGCCAGAAAAATGTTTGCCAATTGCAACACTCTTGCTAAAATCAAAAAAGAATGAAAATTACCATAGTTATGGCAATATATAATGTATTTCTGATATAACAACTGGCTTCCTCTTTTTTGTAACACAAAAATGTTACATCTCATTAGAAAATGTCCTAGTAAGTAAGAGTTTGAAACTGTATTTGGACAAATGAGCACAGTATAAGAGGAGAATATACAAACTAAAGGCATACTATATTCATTTTCTTCCATAAATCCTTTATGAATGTCTATTTAAATGTCATAACACCAGTTGTGCTCCAAGGATTGGGTAGAAATAAGTTTACATAGTAAGCATTTTATCACCTAGAAATGATTTATTACTGGTGACTAGATTTCCAAATTCACCAATAATTGCATTAATGCAAATATGTTGAATACTTAATTTCTTTCAGGCACTCTTCTAGACACCAGGGATATAGCAATAAATTAACCAGACAGAAACTTTTGACCACCTAGAGCTTCTATTCTACTAGAGTAAGATAATAAAACAAATAATATCTCAGAAAAAAAAACAACAACAATCTAGAGAAACAAATAATTTTACATGAAGACAAACATAAAAATAAAATATACACTTAAATAGATATCATAGTGAAGGGCTAATTAAGTCCTTTTTGGACCTTTGTCTCTGCTGCTAGAATTACTTCCAAATACCAAAAATTACTCTTGAATCATTAAAGCCTGCTCACACTTTTGGAGGACTGTTTTCTTTTTCTTATCTTTTTTTCTAAACATTTTTTTTGTGTATGTGTTTTAGAATATCTTTTATAAGCTATATAGTGTTGCATGCATTTTTATTAATATAATCACTGCTGGCTCTTAGCCAGAGACCTTAGTTTGTTTGAATTTATCATTTACTAATATATTTAAATTGTTTTCTACCATTCATATTCTGTGCTTCATTAACCCTGATTTTTCTATTTTTTTCCTTTTGTTTATATCTCTAAGAAGTAGCATTTTTTAAATTCTATTTTCTACCTAATGATATGGGTAATATATACTTTATTTCTTTTCTTTTGGTATAATTTTAAAAAATTTAACAAGTGTAATTAAAAGTTTATTCATTATTTATTCCAGCATGATTGAAAGAACTTAAAATGCCTTATGTCTGTTTCTCCACCCTCTGTTTTACATCCTTTAATGTTTTCATTCTTTCTTGATTTCTCTCCTGTCAACAAAATTCACAATATTAAAATATTTATATCATTGGCATTCACTTGGATTCACTATATATATATATATATATATATATATATATATATATGTATGTATTCATCAGTGTCTTTGCCCGTCATTCTTTCTAGTATCTCCGTTCTTCCTCTAGTTTCTTTTTTTGTTCATTTGTTGTCTCAGAGAATTTCTTTTAAAAATTTTTTTATGAAAGTCTGTTAGTTGTATAAATAGAAGTGAATAAATTCAAGATAAATTTTAAAAGTGATGTTGACTTTCATCCAAGATATATAAATAATTCTTAAAACTCAACAATAAGGAAACAAACAACTCAATTAACAAATGGGCCAAAGATCTTAACAGACACCTACTAACCAAAGAAGATATGTAGATGACAACCAAACATATGAAAAGATATTTCATGTCCTATGTCATCAGGGAAATGCACATTGAAACAATGAGATGTCACTATATGCCTATTAGAATGGCTAACATCCAGGATATTGACAACACTACATGCTGGTGAAAATATGCAGCAATGGGAAATCTTATTCATTGCTGGTGTGAATGCAAAGGTACAGCCACTTTGAAGACACTTTTGTGGTTTCAAAATTAAATTGACTTTTAACATATGATCCAACAATGCCACTCCTTGGTATTTATATTTATATTGAGAAGAGATAGTAAGAAAAACACGGTCTTTGTGACTATTTCTAGGTTTCTGTCTGGAATAACTAGATGGATAATATGAGTATTCAAAAGACAAGAAATCCTTGGAGTAGACCAAGTTTTGTTTGAAAAATATGAGTTTGCTTTTGGCTATGTTAAATCTAAAGCACCACTAAGACATTTGTGTGGAGATGTTAAATAATTTGAAACATGGGTGTAAATTTCAGAAGAAAAGTCTGAATAAAGGACAGAATTTTTGTGAGTCACTCATATATAAATATTAAAGAAAAAAATGGACACAGGTAAAATTTATTTGGAAAAGAACATAGAGAAGAGCAAATTTCTATGGACTAATTCCTGCCTGAAGCATTCCAACATTGAATTGCCAAGTGAATATGTGAAAACTGGTCAAAGAAGGATGGCCCTGAAAGATAGGAGGAAAACTAAGAGATTTTTATGTTACAGAAGGCATAAGGAGAAAAACCTCCATCATTTTTGGTGTGGAAACATTTCATCAAAAGTGCAGGCAAGATGTGGATAGAAAAATAGCCATTTATTTCAATTAATGAAAGCCACTGGTGACTTACACTGAACAATTTTGGTGGTAGCCTGATTGGAGAGAATTGAGGTTGGAGAGGTAAGAGGTAATTCTCTAAGCTCCTTAAACTCTTTCAACATATTTAGCTTTGTATGAAAATAAATAAAGCAATATGTGAAGGATGTGTGGACTTGAGGATTTTGTTTTATTTTTAATGGGAGATAAATGAGAACATTTAAAAGCTAATTGAGTTTCGAGACTGCATAATTATGAAAAAGAATTCATTTAAGTTTCCTGAAAAAGTAAGAAGAGTCGGGCACATGGTGAGTGCTGAATAATCTATATTTACCATCATTGCCATCATCCTTGTAACCAAAATATGGACACATCTATATAGGTAGAAGCTTACTTTTGCAAGACGAAAGAATGAGAATGGTTACAGATGTAGACATTATGAGGATGAGCTGTTCCAGTCAGATGGTTTCTATTTTCTGTGTAAATTTGGATGCAAGTTCATTGACTAATAATTCAGAACAGAAGATGTAACTATTTAGGAAAGCATTAGAATATTGTTATCATGCATTGATTCTATAAACATTTATTGGGCATCTACTATATGTCAAGCACTAGTCACTGGGGATATCATGGCCTTTAAAACCAGATCCCTAGCAAAGTTTGTTAAACACACATCAAATCGAATGCAATTCTAATTTTGATATATGTTTGTGATGGAAGGACATGCATTACCATGAGTGCATATGACGAAAGACCTCACACGATGAGGAAGGTTGGGTGAAGGCTTTCTTAAATATGCAACATTTGAATTGAGGTCAAAGTAGGAGTTGGTAAGGTGAAAAGAGTTATTCATATCAGTATCTTTTTATTTAAATAAATACATATGAAACACCTAGTATATGTGCCAGATACATTGCTAGGCATTGTGGATAATGAGATGAAGAACAACAAAAAAAGTTCTTACACTGTGCCCACGCTCATGGAGCTTTCTACATAGTCAAGTGGACAGATTTTGCACTGTTATTTCCTCTCCTTGGAATGCTTTTCTGCTGAGTAACTGTATGGCTTGTTTCCTTACTTCCTTCAGGTTTTAACCCAAATGCCACTTTTTTCTTTTCAGTAAGCCTTATATAAACACTCTGATACTTCTTATCTGCCACCCCTCCTGTATTTACCCACATTTAATATTCAGTGTATTTTATATGTCTGTCTCATTTATTGCCTGTCTCCCTTTATAGAATGAAAGACTCATGAGGATAGGAATTTTTGTCTGTTTTACTCACAATTATATCCCTGACGTCTGCAACAGTGGTAGACAGAGTTAATAGTCCATAAATATTTATTGAATCAATAAAGTAATTACGAATACATTAAATGTTATAAAGGAAATTCTAGCAATAAATGGTAGAAGCAATACAAAGAATATCTTTACATGTAATCTTCATCTTAATTATTACTGCCATGATACATTAGAATATCTTTATCTAATACTCATAAAGATGTCTGCTATACTAAAAATGTGCCTTAGTCTTTCCTGCCCTTCTTCACACCATTTTATAAGTACTTTACATTTAAAGGCATCAATTTAATTAAAAGAGAAAACACAGAATGAACATTACATCCCCAGATTATAAATCATAGAGTCCTATTGTCATTCTATGTGTGCATCTTCATGAAACACACTGGCATTGAGGAGAAAAAGAACAGATAGACTCCCCATCGTAGGAGCTGTCATGTTGGTCCCCAGTAAATTATCACTTATGATCCCTTGTAAATTACAGCATGTTGCCCAAATACTCAGGTTTCTTAGCAGAAAAGCCTCTGAATTTTTCATGGCAGGATCTCCCGGCTTTGCTGTCTGACTAGCACACTGTGTGTGCTCTACAAACATTTGCATTGTGCTTCTTTTGACTACTTCTATGGGATTTACTTTGTTTTTAAATAAAATACTTAGATGATGAAATAGGTAAAGAGACTGCCTTCAATATGCAAAATAATTCAAGAACTCTATTTTCATTATTCCCTAAAACAGATCAGGTATTCTGTAGTTTAGGTTTATTTCTATCCCCTCAGCCCACCCTGGCTCTGAGTAAAATGACCCAATACTTTTTTGCTGAGTTGTTTTTTCTTTTCTTTAAGTTTTATGTCCACATATATGTGCTTTAAGGGCATTTTCAGCAATGTGCTGTTGATAATATTATCTTGCTCGAATCCCTTTGTGTAACAATAAAATTAATACATCTTTATGCAGTTTATGCCAGGAAATATTTGCTATGCTTCTAAAGGAATATAGGAAAAAAAAAAAGTGTTTTTTCCTACTCTCACATAGTAGCCAAGCAATTGTGTAGTGGACGCCAGCTGAGTGTCCTCCAATTCAATTCAGACACTATCTACCTGGAGATAGTGTCAGATCTCACAGGTTGAGGGTCAGTCCCACAATACTGCCCCCTACTTCAGCTGCCAATCACAAGTAGTAGGTACTTATTACCTGTACTTATTACTGACTGGCTACAAATTAGGGGCTCCTACAACTTCCTCCTCAAGTTTGATTAATTTGCTAGAGTGACTCACAGAATTCGGGGAAAGACTTTACGTACATTTTCCCATTTATTACAAAGGATATTAGAAAAGATACAGATGAACAGCCAGATGGAAGAGATGCATAGGACAAAGTATGGGGAAGGAGTGAGAAGCTTCCATGTCCTTTCTAGGCACACTACTCTCCAGGAACTTCCACTTATTCAGCTATCCAAAGCTCCCCAAGTTAGTCCTTTGGAGTGTTTATGAAGACTCCATTACATAGGCATGATTGCTAGCCACTGGTGAACAACTCAAACTTCAGCCCCTTTCTCCTCCCTGGAGGTTGGGGCTGGGGCTGAAAGTTTCAACCCTCTAATCATATGATTGTTTTTTTCTGGCTACCAGCCTCCATCCTGAGGCAATCAAGGAGTCCACCAGGAGTCACCTCAAAAGAAGCTTCTATCGCCCAAGAAATTCCAAGGGATTTAGGAGCTCTGTGTCAGATGCTCCTGTCCCTCAGGAAATTACAAAGGTCATAGGAGTTCTCTGTCAGGAGCTGGGGGTCAAAAGCCAAATATTAGAACAAAAGATTCTCCTAGTGTCCCTATCTATTAAACAGGAGCTCTGTGACAGGAACCAGGAGGCAGAGACCAAAAATATATTTCTTATATCACAATATCACAGCTTTCTTTTATTAGACAGTGAAAGCAAAGTGAGTCATCATGATTTCTCTTTGACCTTGGCCTTCAGGATTCCCAGAGCTAAATTTAACTCAAATACAGTAACAACCCTATATTTCCCATAACTCAATAATGTCCTCCTCTATATTGTTGAAAATCTCTCTAACTTTCTTCTTAATAACATCTTGTCAATTCTCATGAATTCTACTCAGCACTTTACATATATTATTTTAGTTAATCATCAAAAGAACCATGTAAGAAAAGCATTATCATCTTTTTACCAGTAAGGACATACATGCACAAATGTTAGTGAGTAAACATATAAATGTGTGTGTGTATGTGTAAATGTGCAAACATGGGCATGCATGAGTACATGTGTGTGTGATGTGTGTGTTAAGGTACTGTCAATGATGTTTAAATTTAAATTAATTAAATCAAATTATTTAAATTAAATATTAAATTTTGGAAGGTGTTAAAAAAAGTAAATACAAAGGGCATGATTACTTTTCAATTTTGCATGAACTCTACAGTTAGTTTGATAATATATTATTGCCTATCTTCAACCAAGCTACTGTTCATGTTGTTAAAATGTAAATACATCTTTAAAAAATGACTTAAAAAGTGCCATTTTTATTTCTAGGTTGTTTCAGCTTTATCCCAGTAAAATCAAGTGGACCTCCCATTCTCCATCAGAGGCAATTCTAGCTTTTTCATTAATAACATCTTTTGTGTAACTATATGCCAATTCTTTATTTTAAAATATTTATAGCATTAGTATAAATTCTATTTTCTCTCACAGTCTCTCTTATTATTTTTTGTGTGTTCTCTTCCTGTATTCATATTATTAAAATGCAGTCACCCACTATCAGACTTGTACTACCATCCTGAATATATAAGCTTGATCATTCTGGCATTTTCATTTATTCAAATTACATACTCAAGTGTAATTGATTCCCTGTTCCCTTCATTTACTCTGAGCTAGAGATTTCTTTAAAATATAGATTTTATGATACATTTCCACCTCCTTGTTACATTTTTTAATACTCTAAGGCCCCAAGATACAATTAAGTAATTTGGGCAGAAGCTGAATAGTCCCCTTGTGCAAGTCTTACTTGGAGTTCTGTGAAGCATTTTAAGCCAAGAAATTTTCCAAAAGCTTTTTCCTTTGCTTTAATTTCAATGGTATTATTAAGAAAGAAGGAGGAAGAATTAGTTACTTGTATTTGCTGTTTTTTTAATAGTTCTATGTTAAAACAGTGAAAATTATGAACTTCTTGACAGTAAAATACTTATGTTTCAGAGAAAGAGGCAATGGTGTGAGATTGTTCTAGAAATAAGCAGAGCTACATTTGAATATCAACTTCACTGTGTGACATTGATTAACTCCTTGATGTGTGTGATTTAATGATCTTGTTTGTTTTTATGTTTATGTGTTTTGAGGGAAGTATAAGTAAAATAAGATCTGGCTTCAAAACTTCCTTTAATTCATCATGCTTCACTTCCAAAAATCTGTGCAATGTGCCTGCTTTCTAATGTATTTATCATTGGTCTCTTCTGTTGGCAAGACTACTGGTTTGGGACTTCTGCTTTGAGCATTCTTCAAATCCTTACCTCTGTTTAGCCATCTGCTTTTCTTCCTACACAGTTATCTATTGATTCACTCTATTAGAGTATATACAAGGCACCTGCTATAAATACATTGTGCAAAGTACTACATAAAACTTAGATACATATCTGAGGTAAATCCACGCAGAGAACAATATCATCTCACTATAGAGGAAGTAAAGAATACAAAAAGAGCTGCCATTTGAACTTCATCTATGTCCCAGGTTCTGAAATATTTATTTTATAGATTATCTTATTTAATTCTCAGAAAAACCTGTCACTGTTATTATTTTAATCACTCAAAAAATCCTAAGGTTGCAAGATAAAAAGACCTCTGGAGATTGGTTGCAAAACAATGTGAATATACTAAACAATACTGAACTATAAACTTAAAATGGTAAGTTTTATGTGTACATTTTATCACACTTAAAAATTATAAAAACACTGAGAGTTAACTATTTAATTATTTGCCTCAATGTTACAAGAAAGTGAAAAATATTATATTAAAATCTTGTATTAAGGCTGGGGGTGGTGGCTCATGCCTGAAATTCTAGCACTCTGGGAGGCCAAGGCGGGTGGATTGTTTGAGCTCAGGAGTTCGAGACCAGCCTGAGCAAGAGCGAGACCTTGTCTCTACTAAAAATAGAAATAAATTAGCTGGACAACTAAAAATATATAGAAAAAATTAGCTGGGCATGGTGGCACATCCCTGTAGTCCCAGCTACTCGGGAGGCTAAGGCAGTAGGATTGCTTGAGCCCAGAAGTTTGAGGTTGCTGTGAGCTAGGCTGACGCCATGGCACTCTAGCCCAGGCAACAGAGTGAGACTCTGTCTCAAAAAAAGCAATAAATAAATAAAAAATAAAATAAAATCTTGTATTAAAATTAAAATTCTTATGGGTTGATAGAAGAAATAAGACCTGCTGTTTAATATATAAGCAGGGTGACTATAGTTTACAATAATCTATATAGAGACTTGTGTGAATGCACGTGTGTGTTAAGGTACTGTCAAATCTGGGAAGGTGTAAAAATAAGTAAATACAAAGGGCATTTCAAAACAGCTAGAAGAGAATAATTTGAATGTTTCCAGCATAAAGAAAAGACAAATACTTGTAGTGATGGGTCTGTACAAATTATATGAATGTATTAAATTATCACATGTACCCCCAAACATGTATATCTATTATACATCAATTAAAACAATGTAAAAATTCTGTTTAGTTAGATTTCTCTTTCCATTATACTTTACTACTAAATAAGATTATTACCATAATAGGGACATTGGCATTCTGCTTTGGGGGCTCAGATAAGTAATGGATTACATTCTTTGTGCACTTCTACCTCTAGAATCACCACTTTATAGTAAAATTATTGCTATGTTGCCTCTTCCACCATATCACAGGTTTCTCCAAGGCAGGGGCTTTGTCTTGTTCATCTTGATGTTTTATACCTTTAGACAGTACTTGGAACATCACATGCATTCAACAATCCAGTGTAAGCTATTAAGAGCACAATCTTGGAGAACCTGATGTTAGAGACAGGCCTGGAAAGAAGTGCGTGACTTCATGAGGTGGAGAAGGTAGGGAAGGAGAGGGAACGGTCCGGCAAGTACCTAGAAAACAAAAATGTGAACATGAGACAGCACAGAATATATTAAAAGTAAAAATATGTCACATTCCTCAAATAGAGAGTGCGTGTAGGTGGGTACTGACTAGGAGGTATAGATATAAGTTAGAACACAGTTGTCCTTGAATGTTATAAGTTTCAAGAGACTCAAACCCACTGAAATTCATCTGCTAAACCTGACTATCCACTTCTTGGTCCAAGAAAATGTCCAGTTTAATTAAGTGGATCATAAAAAGAACAACTGAAATTAAATTAATATTAAAAAAATGAATCATCTAAAATGTTACTCGACTATAACCACGGGATTCACTATATCAAAGAACATTCCAGATAATCTATGAAATAGTTATTTATTGAAACTAAATGAATATATATCAGTACAATAAATAACTATTGTAGTGATAAAGAAGATTCCTCAGAGAGAATAAATTGCTTAGGATATTTAGCAAGTAAGAGACAGGATTAGACCGTGAGCTGTGGACTGCATTATTCCAAAAACAATGATACCTTTGAACTGCGAGTATCTGTTAAACCTCATGTTTTTTAAATCTTCAGTATAATGATAATTAAGGTTCATTATGTGGATTATTTGAGATCCTCATGTATCTTCTGAATCACCAAGGAAATACTAAATTATTATATATTACTTAAATAAAAATAGAGTCTATAAAATCTCAATTCTTTAAAAACTGGTATTCCATATAAAATATCCATGACAGATATAGTAATTAGAACGTTTGATTGTTCTGAAAATTTTATTCTTCCAAGTTGCTAAATATTAAAACTTTCACTGTGCTCCTCCCATGTCAATATCTGAGACATTAAATTTGGGCAATAGATGCAAAGTCATCTTCTAGCTCTGAGCAGTGCTACCATGACTATCTTTTTCTTTCTCAGTAAGATTTGTTTCCCAGGCTCAGATTGGCATATGCATCCCATTTTTACAGTCTACAGCATGATTATGACTGTAATATGTGTCATAATTATTAATTATACATGGATTGTAGAGGTGGTTATATATTTAATTTTTTACTTAAATGTTTTAGTTGACAGGCAAGAGTTTAAAACTTAAAACACATTGTAATCTATTATTAACACAAAACATCAGTAACCATTCTCAACATGCATTTCTTTGTGCTCACATTTCAAAGAGTTTGATTTAGTCCAGCTATCATCATTTCAGTGCTTTAAGGCTTAGAAACTGTTGTTCTATATTTTCTTTACCTACATATGTTTAATATTTTATCTTCTATCAGTTATTTTCTCATATAACTATAGATAGTAAAACATTTAAAAATGGTCTAGAGTGATGAGGTTTAGATTTTAATCAATGAAAGGAATTAAATCAATATTGGATTGGATATAAGAAAGTTTGAAAATTCAGATGGAATTTTAATAAAATATTAAAGGAGCTATAATTACTTAATGAGAACTAGGGAGGCCAAAGGAAACTTATATGAATAAGTTATAAAGTTACTAATCAAGGCATTTTACTCATAGTGTGGCAAGTATTTACTGCTCAATTAATAGCTGTGTACCCGCCTACATAGCTCCACCTTCTATCAGACACACAGGGCCAAAGAACTAGTCCTGATTAACAGATCATGAATAAAAGTGGCATGTGTTATTATAGGCTGAGCCACGGAAAAGTGATGTCAATTTGCTATGCCTGTGTTCTGCTGAGAATCCCAAAGAATCTGAATGTTTCCAATGGTATATCATAGCTACACCATGGAAGAGCTTGCTTTACCCTGGAAAATCAGGTGGCTTTGAGCAGCAGAGCTTTGATGGACCTGAAGCAGCATTGAGCAAGACACATAATAAAATGTTAATGTGTTTGGCCACTGAATTTTCAGACTTATTACTTCAGCACAGCCTTACCTAACCTGATCAGAAGACAATTGGTCCCGGAGTGCTATCATAACAAAGTCTAAAATTTGCAAGATTGGGGTAGTGAAACTAGCTAATGTTGGAGACTGAAGAGATGATTTATGTTATATAGTAGCAAAATATTTGATAAAACTTTTGCTGTGGTAGCTTAAAAGGCAGAAGATGTTCTTCCTCTTTTAGTAGAATTGTGGTGTGGATCAGTCACTTTTATCGTAGTCAGCAAAGTATTGTATGAAGGAGATGACCTAGGAGAGGATTGGCCAGGATGCATGCAGAAATAAAAAGGTATAGATATTCTAGAAATTCAGATCCCCAAAATATTGGAAAAAATAAACATTTTGAGGCCTTGCATTATAAAAAATTGGACTAAAAAGGTTTTTATTGTCTTAGGGAAAAGATCAGATTCAGAGGGTAGCCTTTTCACTAAATTCAATAATCTCAGTGACTGGCATTGCATCGAGAGAGCAGCTCCAGGATGAGAAAGCAAATCCATACAGCAAATCTGTGACCTGTATCCTGAAAATAACATGGGGTGTGATTATTGGTATGCAGAACTGACTGCATAAGATGAATGGGAAGGTTACTAAGTCTTTGCAAGAGTTAATTGGTACTGAGAAAAGCCATTCTCAGGAAGAAGAGGTAATGATGAGCAGGTTTGAAAGGATTATATCACAGAAACAGCACTAGCTAAACATTCTCGTCATTAGGACCTGTCCTCCTAATTGCTATATTCAATGGCAATGAAGTGGACCCTTTAAATGTATAATAGCAGGTTATTGGTATTATGCTGATATTATTATGGTTATTAAAGGTCAAGAACCATCCAGAATCAAGATTTCACCTAATTAGTCAAGTGTACATGTCATCAATTTGTCACTTGTCATTTAAATCTCAAAACTCTTTTTGAAGACTAGTAGTACAGCAGAACAGAAATTGAAAGAAAGTATGTTTTTTTTTATTACTCCTATTCTTTAAGTTAAGTACATAGTCATTCAGCTGCCCTCACAATTGAAGCCATTAAGTATTAAGTTCAATCATCTTTGAAAACTAACAGGGAGGTGGAGTGAGATTAAAGCAACAAATAGAATAAAATTCCTAACGGAATAGCAAACAGGAAGCAGTTCTCAGCCTTATGCTGGGATTGATTTACAAACTTATTTTCATTTTTTCTTTATATAGTGATACAAAGTGGATTAAAGAATGCAAGGGTTCATTGATAAAGTAATGCGTAGTGGGCTTTTCTGAGTTTACTTTGTTAGAACTGATATTATCTTAATAGGTAAAAAAATCCTTGACAGTTTAAAAGGTAAGAAAAAAGATTTTTAAAGTAATCTTTGCATTATTTCATAGGGATATGATTTTTTTTCTTTGTCCCCTTCAAATAAAGGACACTGGTTTTTGGTAGTATACCCCAGATGTTAAAACCAGCAGTGACACAGAAATCATGATTTCATATAATTGTATTTTTATAGCAATCAAAATAGCACTACCTCAACAAATGTTCTCACCTCAAAGTCTTCTTTGCACCCTTAGAAGTTACTCCCAGACTTTCAGAGATGACATGTACCTCAAACATCTAATTAGATTGTAGGACCATCAGCCACTCCATAAAGCTATAATAGAACCAATGCTCCAAAACATGGAATTACTTCGTTGACTGAGTGAACACTACGGTTTCCTCTCCTTGAAACAAATGAAGTCAGGCCTGACACCACTGGATTGAAGATGTACTCGAGTTTCCCTGCAGTTATTATGAGGAAAGATGTCTGGGTGGGAAAGTAAAAAGACATTCCATGACAGGTAGCAAAACTATTCAAAGTGCTTACCTCCGAATAGCAAAAGAATCCCAGTTTGTTGAAGTAGGACATATCAGTTACCCTGATTGGATATGGCAAACCGTCTCTTCTCTCAGCTATGGAATCTCTAATCCTGTTTTGACAGCTATCATATTATAGTAACCACAATAAAATTTAATATCGTTGAATGTGTCCTTTATACTAGTAACACAGGAATCAGTAACTCCATCTTGAAGATGAGACAACTGAGGCTCAGAAAGATTAAGGAATTTATCTAAGGGCACTTAGTTATCAGTGGCAGAGCTGGGATTTAATTCAAGTTCTTTTTGGCTTAGAGTGTCTTTCTTATTTAAATATGAAGGCTTTTCCCCTGAAATCTGTGGGCTTCAGGGTTAACTTCTAACTTCTATGCACGGGTTTGTGAATATGTGCATTTTTGTCCCCTGGAAAGAGGGTTCATACTTTAACATCAGATTCTTTAAAAGCTGTATCAGTTCAAAAATTTGTCTGTTAAAATGTTCGAAGAAGGAGAATAATTTCCGTCAGTCTGGTTTCTTTATTCGTTGTGTTATCTGTTTTCTGCTCTTTTGAAGTCTTTACTATGCCTGCGCATAACTGTTCATTCACAGGGAACCACTGCAAACTCTGATATATTCAACAGGAATTTATATTCTCATTCCCTGTAAATTAACAATGTTTGCCCACAAACACTGTGCCAGTTTCTTCTCTCTCCTCTTTCCCTCTCTTTTCATATGGCTAATTTATGCTGTGAAGAGAAGCCATTCTGAACATTGATGCATCATCAGATATTTCAGTTTTAAACTCTCTCCTGTGAGCAACCGAAGAAATCTTGTTTGCATTAAACATGTGATAGCTTTCACAAATTTTTTAAAGTTTAATTGTAAACATTCGTGTGATTCAAAAATCAAAATACTATGGAATCTGTACTTTGAAGTCTTGCTCTAATCCTTGTTCCTTTTCAGTGTGTCCTACCCCCACCCCTTGCTCCCTATAGATAACAATTTTATTCATTATATGTGCATATTTTCAGTTTTTTGTGTGTGCAAAATGAGGGAAAACAAATACATATATTTTTATTTTTCTCCCTTACACAAAAGTAGAAAATTACAGTTATTTTAAACAACTCTCAGTAATGTTGTTCCTGTGCTCATTTTATTTGCATTTCTGTTACAAATGATCCTTCCTAAATTTCTAAGTCAGATTCTATTTTAATCTTGTTATATTTTTGACTGAGCTTAAAGATTTAAAAGATGTAATTTTCAGAATGAACACCACCTTTTACACTTAAGTTTTGTTCATTGGCTGTTTTTCTGTTTGTCTGATTTCTAAGTCTTTGGATGGATACAAAACTGCAGCCAAGTAAATATGTTACCAGTGTCCTTCATAAACTTGTTTAAGGGATGGGAGACTCAAATTAAAAGAATACAGCTATAAAACTTTATTGGGAGTAGAAAGACAGAATAAGAATCTTAATGTTTACCTTCCCCTGTGTGTGTGAAATAGATAATGATATAATAAACTTCAGAAATTCTCAGGTTCCTTAAATAAGTTAGTTTGTATTAGGAATCTGTAAGAAAAAAATAGTGTGTACAGTATTTCTCCCAAGATACTTAGAACTCTGATTAACATTGTCAAGAACTCGTGCTTCTATGAGCACAGTTGGGTTAAGAGTGTATAGTCTCAGGATAACCAGCAGTCAAGGGATTATTTTTAATCCACCAATTCTATTCAGTATTGCAAGCTTTGTAGAATAAGCTCCAGCATCACCGTCTTCAACTTCAGCTGTTGGTGGGTTATCTAGGTAGAAACAATCCCAGGAGAATTTCACTTCGTCAATATATTTTCTTGGAAAATCTATATTCTCAGTAAATTGAATGTATCACATTAGTAAGAGATGATTACAAATAGATTAAAGCTGTTAACAACAGATTGCAATTTAGTTTAGAATCTACATAATCTCCCTGCCTACCCAGGATATGGTCACAGAAAAATGACACCAAGTAAAAAAAAAAAAAATCTATCATTGGCTGCTATTTGTCAAGGATCTTTGATATAAAGTCTGCAGCTGAAGGTTAGAAAAGTTTGTTTTCTTTTTTAACACACCTGTTATTAAAAATTACTGGTGGTAAACTGAGGGCATTTACATTACACTGATTAAGGAGGCCACCTTGGAAGATATTTAATATAAATGTTAGAACTAGAAATAAGATTTGTGAATGCTAAAGGATTTTTGTCTTTGTGTAGTATGTCAAGGGATTAATTTTTATATATAAAAATCCTTTCCACTAAAAATTGATCTTTAAAAAATATAGCAAATCCCTGTTGAGTCTTAGGAAATATGACATTTCCAAGTATAGATTTCAAATGAGTCATTCATGTTTAAAAAAAAGTCTCTGTAGTCAAAGATGAGATCCCAAATAAGTAAAATGAGGTCTGTGCAAAATCTGTTAAGAAAAATTCCACTCTAATTAGTAAAGCGTCATTTTTTTGGCCCTCTCTAGAAATTTAACTGCATTTAATCTCTCCTTGGCCCCACTGTGGTATTTAAAGATAGCATCCCCCTCTTGGAGAATGACTTGAAGGGATTGTTTATATCTTTTGCTGCCTGGAATATGGCTTCTCCATCTCATCCCAGAAAATGAGAATCTGTTTCGTCTCCCTTCATTGCTACCTCACCCATGACGCCTTTCTTAATATCCTTCAATTGGATGTGATTTCTAGTTCTTCTGAACTACCAGAGTACTGTGTTTGTATATCTTTTAGGACTCTTGATATCTTCAAATATGTACCTCTTTTTCTATCTTAGACTCTAAGCTCCTTTAGTGCAAGTGCAGTTTTGTACTTAGCTTTGCATTTAGCACAAAAATTTACAGCAATTAGGAGCTCACAAAATGGTTAGTAAGTGAGTTGATTTGAATATAATTCAACACTGGTTAACACTGCTGTAGTAAAGAGAGGAGGGATGATTCATACCTGTGCCTTTTATGTGTACTACCATAATCTTTAGTAAGCTTTAGTCTTTTTTAATGACTGACTTTTGGTATTTAATAAATACACATACATTTAATACCATGAACTAAGAAGATTGATGAGTATTTTAATACATTTTAAAACAAGTAAAAATTTTAAAAACAAAACAAAAATAGTTGACCAGTGTACCATCTACAGTTTCCTAATGTGTCACTACTCCTTCGTGAATATTTACCTCATTGCTTTTTGTTGTTGAAATTTATACTGGATGACAAAGCATAAGGTTATTGGCAAATTACTGAGTGCACAGCCTATACCCAGCATGTTCTGGCTAAAGTAAGCGACAGAATAGGGGCCCACAGCATCAAGGGCCATTTATTTTAGTGATCACTTGTAGACTCAGATCTACTAGAAAAGATGCCCAAGTCCAAAATCTGTGATTCAACAAAATTAAAACAATAGATTTAACAAACTTCTGTCTTATATATTTGTGCTGGGTAACTTTTTCTGAAACACAAGAGGATTCAATTATATATTTATACCTGCCATTCTTTATTTTCTTAGCCTAATGCTAAATGGACATTATCTTTCCAGAATCTATTTTCCTTGTTTTACACTCATGGATATCTGATATGAATTGTGCATATTTTCATTGTTTTTCTTTTAGAGAACAGTTTTATTTCTATTGTATTAACTATGACTATGTAAAGTCATGAAGTCAAAAGGAAGGGGAAAATGCTTCTGATAAACTTTCATTACCATCCCTCAAAGATTGAAACTAGAAAGATTTGTGGCTATGTGTGAATTGTTTTAACCTCATATTTATGCAGAAACATTTTTGAAAATGTTAGTGATCTAATAATAAGACACCTGACAGTAGGAAACAATATCCTCTTTATTGGATTGGAGGCAAAGCTAAAAAAGTAATAGCTTCATTATTTTTGCACTAAGCATCCCCAGATTAAGTGAACCTTGTATCCAGCAGCTAAATCAATTTTTACTGCAATTGCAGAGTAAGATGAGTTGCATGTGTTTTCTACAGTTTCAAAAGTGGGCATATTTATCATGTCTTCTATTTTGATATAAGCCTCAAGTCTAATAGTATTTCAACCAAAAATATGTTTTGGGGGAATTAGTTTCATTGTTGATAAGATTCTGACAATGATTGATGCTTGATACTTCTAATCCATTCATAAATGCTTCAGTTCTTTGATTGCCTTTGGAAGTAAAACTAAGACCCAAGGAGAAATATTTTATTACTTTTAAGCATGGTTTGGGCCTATAACAGCTAAATTCAAATCAATAGAAACATAGCTTAAGTATCACCACAGTTGAGGCAGTGGTTATCATACTTTAACATATATTAATATAAAAATTTGATTCTATAAAATATAAAACAAAATCTTAATTTTTATCATTTTATACATTATATGGTTGTGAAGATAATTATAATGCATATCCCTTAGTTCATCAGGTGTTGTGAGCCATGACAAGTTAGATGTAGAACTGATTTCAGCTTCTCAGATCAAGAATATTTATTCTACTATAATATCATAATCCTTATTTTGCTCATTTGGTTTTATCTTACCTTCCATAGAGTAGTTAGAATTGAGCATCTGATCTTGATTATACTTTTTATGAATTGAGAAGATGGCTCTATTTTTAAAATTTTTATAGATGTAAGGGGTACAAGTGCAGTTTTGTTACATGGATATATCATGTAGTGGTGTAGTATAGTCATTACTTGAATAGTGCGCATTGTACCCATTACGTAATTTCTCATGCTTCACCTCCTTCCTACCCCGCAACCCTCTGAGTCTCCGAAATCTATTATTATACTCTCTATGTGTATGTGTGCATATTATTTAGCTCCCACTTATAAGTGAAAACATGCGGTATTTGACTTTTTGTTTCTGAGTTATTTCACTTAAGATAATGGCCTCCAGTTCCATCCAAGTTGCTGCAAATGACATTATTTCATTCCTTTTTATGGGTGAGTGGTATTCCATGGTATAAATATGCCATATTTTCTTTATCTAAACATCCATTGATGAACACTTAGGTTGATTCCATATCTTTGCTATTGTGAATAGTGCTGCTATAAACATACATGTGTAGGTATCTCCTTAATATAATGATTTCTTTTCCTCTGGGTAGATACTCAGTATTGAACTTGCTGGATTGAATGGGAGTTCTATTTTTAGTTATCTGAGAAATATTCATATTGTTTTCCATAAAGGTTGTACTAACTTAAATTCCCCCTACAGCATATACGAGTTCCCTCTTCTCTGCATCCTTGCCAATGTTTGTTACTTTTTGACATTTTTTTTTTATTTCAGGATATTATGAGGACACAAACTTTTTGGTTACATTTTATGTTTTTGCCTCACCCAAGTGAGGTTTAGAGGCTTGCCCTTCCCCTCTACAATGCACACTGTGACCATTAGTTGTGAGTTTACCCCCACCCCCACCCCCTAATCCCTAGAGAGTATTACTACCATGTGAGCACCATAACTTTTTGACTTTTTAATAATAACCATTCTGACTGGTGTAAGATGGTATGTCATTGTCATTTTAATTTGCATTTCTCTGATAATTAGTGATGTTGAACATTTTTTCCTATGCTTGTTGGCCATTTGTATGTCTTCTTTTGAAAAATGTCTGTTCACATCCTTTGCACAGTTTTTAATAGGGTTATTTGCTTTTTGTCATTGCTGCTGTTGTTTTTGAGTTGTTTGAGTTTCTTGTAATTTCTGAATATTAGTCCTTTGTTGAATGCATAATTTACAAATATTTTCTCCCATTCTAAAAATTGTCTGTTCTGTTGATTATTTCTTATCCTGTGAAGAAGGTTTTAAATTTAATTAAGTCCAATTTATCTATTTTTGTTTTTGTTGCATTTGCTTTTGAGATCACAGTCATGAATTCTTTACCTAGGCACATGTCCAGAAGAGTTTTTCCCAGGTTTTCTTCTAGAATTCTTGTAGTTTCAGGGCTTACACTTAAGTCCTTAATCCATCTTGAGTTAATTTTTGCATATGGTGAGAGATAGGGGTTCAGTTGCACTCTTTTGCTGTGGCAATCCAATATTTCCAGAACCATTTGTTGAATAGGATGTCCTTTCCCAAGGGTATGTTTTTTGTTAACCTTTTCAAAGATCAGTTGGCTGTAGGAATGTGGCTGTATTTCTGGGTTCTCGATTCTGCTCCATTGGTCTATCCATTTGCCTTTTTACCAGTACCATGCTCTTTTGGTTAGTATAGCCTTGTAGTATAATTTGGAGTCAGATAATGTGATGCCAGCTTTGTTCTTTTTACTTAAGATTGCTTTGGCTATTTTGACTATTTTTTGGTTTCATATGAATTTCAAACTTGTTTTTTTCTAATTCTGTGAAAAAATGATGTTGGCATTTTGATAGGAATTGCACGGAATCTATAGATTGCTTTGGTTAGTATGGTAATTTCAGTGATAGTGATTCTTCCAACACGTGAACATTGAACATGTTTCCCTTTGTTTGTGTCCTCGAGGTGATAGTTCTATTTTAGGTGGGATGGTTTTGAAAGGTCTCTGTAAGAGTGATATTTCTGAATAAAGGTAGTAAGTCAAGCGAATGTCTAAGAAAGAATATTTCCAAGAAAAAGAACGTTAAGTCAAAGGTTGTGAGGCAGGGAAAAGTTTTGCATGTACTTGCACAGAAAAAATTCCAAAGAGCACAGTAAGCTTGGAGAGAGTGGTTGAAGGTAAGATTGGAGGGTATGGTAAGGTATTTAAATTTTATTGTAAATACGATTGGAAACACTTGGAGAGTTTGAATAGGAACGTGGAAAAATCTGATTGATGTTTTAAAAAGATTTCTCTGGCTGCTGAGTGGAAAACAACGCAGAACAGAAGAGAAACGATTGTGGAAGCAATGTTTCAAGAGGACGTGGAGTTCAATGCACAGATGGAGGAGATGGATTTAGACAGCATTAGGGACACTTTATCTATTATAATAAGATGAAAGGCAGAATACATCAATGCAGATGCAGGTCTGATATTGATTTTGTGAGATGAGAATAAGTATATTCTGTTCTGACTGTTTTAATATATTTTATTTAAAAAAGATCCAAGGGCATCAGCTGATGTTTAGAAAGAAAGAGAGGGTTTTGTAAGTTTGAGTATAAAACATGTAAAGTCATAGTCTTATAGAATGGGAAAGAGATTTCAATTAGATAATATGGTAGAATACTTTGGCCAGTGCTGAGAATCTACTTAATATTTTTAGTCAAATTTTAAAGTGATACCTGTCAGAATGGCTGTATATTCAGCTCTAGTTGTATTAGATGTTTGGACGGAGGGATAGTGTAAATACAGAGAACTGTGTCCAATCAGGGTAAAGATTATGCTGGGCCAGTACAATGGGACAGAAGAGGAACAAGGGAGTTGAGAGTGCATGCAAGGAGGTGATAATGGAGTTGAAATATAGAACCTAATCTGGATAAAGAAGGATGCAAAAATTACCAGTGAAGCTGACATAGTAGATCTGTGGATTAAAAGTCCTAGTGGAGTTAAAGAATTTTAGAAACAGAGATATCAAAGAACATGAGCTGGAAATATAGAAAATGTTAGTTGGAGAACAAGATAGTTGAAATCGGCATAATGGACATGTTAGAAATGATGGAATGATCAGTGATGAAAAGGCTGGTCATGATGGTAGGATAAGGACAGTTGGAACTTAAGAGGTTAAGTAAATAAGAGACCAAAATGTTAAAATATTGAAGTCATAAATAATAATAGGAATACTGTCAAAACAAGGAGAGCAAGCTATGTATTAAACTTTCAATGGGGTGACACAGAGGTTGATACCCATCTGCATTGATGAAGAATGGCTGACAGTATTAGTGAGGAATACCTGTTGACAAGTTCTTCTAAGGGGTATGAGGGAGTAGAAAAATGCAGAATGGTCTGGAAACATAAGCTAGAGTCAAGAAATACATTGACTCTCGCCTCTGGGCCCTGAGATAGAAATATGAGAAAACCAAATCATCTCTTGAAAGGCTTTTAGCTAATAGCGGGGAAGATACAAGGGCTTTTGCTGATGACAAACCAGGGATCCCAGAAAGCATGGGGGAAAGATTTTTCTTAGCTGAGGGATAGGAAGTGAGTGAGAACAGGGTCTCTGCAAAGGCACATGGGGATAAGGATCTGGATGATGGTGCATGACTTCTTCTGGTGACTGAGGTAAGTAGGAATGCAAGGTCCATGTGATTAGTTCTGCTGGACTCTTTGTCAACAAAAGTGAATCATAATTTTCTTGAGATTGGTCTGGTAGCCAATTTCTAGATGCCAAATGAAAACTACTGGAGGGAAAGGGGGCCAGGAAGACAGAGTGCAGAGCTTACCAGCAGCACTAGTAGCTCTGAGGGACTCTTTAAAACTGCTCTGGGCAATGTTGGGGCTTCTGGGGAAACCACCAGATACGTGGAGCCCAAGTGGCCTCCCTTAAAACTTTCTGGGAGCATTTTCGTGGGAAAACAGGGAAAGTTTAAGGACAGTCCTACCAGGACCATTTGGAATCTATGCTGTGGATGTTGTTAAGGTTTAACGTTAAGGGAAATTTGACAAGGAGAGAACAAATGTTTCTCTTTAAAGTCTATGTCCTTGACTTCTACTTATACCAGTGGAAATACTTTACCTTGTTGAAAAGTGTGCACTATATATCTTCTTTACACCTGTCATTCAACTTTCCATCTTTTCCTATTCTGCTCTGTGCCCGTGTATGGATTGCATCCCTTGTCCTCCAGATACTGGCTGAGTTTGGCCACCAGGAGATTGGAGGAGAAGAAGAAAGGGAGGTCACAATTGTATTTTCCTTGTTATTCTCCTATTGGGTTCTGCATAAATTATTATATCCTTTAATCTAAGGTCACAGAATCTGTTATGTGGTCTTGTACACACAGCTTACTTTCCATATTCTGTTAATTGCCCATTGCCTTTGTTCTTTCAAGCCTAGGAGTGGTCATGATGTCCCAAAATTCTTACTCCTGGTGTACTGTATTATACCTTGTGGTTTCCCAATATACTGCCCACAAGTTTGCAAATAGCTTTCTCTAATTACCTAATTTGATTATGCTGTTTCATACTTGAATAACATCAAATATAGTGCCATAGTCCATTTCATGCTTCTATAACAGAATACTAAAGTTTGGGTAATTTATAATTAATAGAAATATATTGGCTTATGATTTTGGAGGCTGGGAAGTCAAAGACTGAGGTACCATCATCTGGTGAAGGCCTTTGTGCTATATAATTTATTTCATGGGGGAGATGGAAGGGAAAGAGAGCATGAGAAAGAGAGAGAGAGAGTGCATGTGCACACATGCCAGAAGAGCCAAACTCATCCTTTTATAAGAAACCCACTCCCGCAAAACCAAACCCATTATAAAGGCATTAATCCAGTTTTGAGGGTGGACCCAAACACTTCCCGTTAGGCAACACATCACAACATCACCAAATAGGGGATCAAGTTTTCAATACATTAACTTTGGGGGACATATTGAAACTATAGCATACAATAAATAGTATTAGGGATGACCCCAAGAAACAGACACTTAATTGGTATTCTTAGATTGAGTGGTTCATATATTTGAGAAATACATAGATAACCTTTTTGTTGCCAAGAAATGGGAATGAGTAATCCACAGTATGTGGTAGCATGCATGTTTACAGGTGACATGCAATGAAGCCAAGTGGAAGCCAAAGTGTTTAGAGATCAAGGGCTATGACAATCTGCTATTACAGCCTCAAGAGCAGCTATAGATTGTGGTATCAGCTGGCTACTACGAAGGCAATACAGCACAACCAATCTCTGACATATTGATGGTTACTGATTAAATGGTCAGTAAGGCTTGTTGAAATAATTACTAGTACATAGTTATAATTACACAGAAATCATTATCTTATCACTGATTCTGGTATATATTCATTGCTTTAGGTGCAGTAAAGGTTTCTGGTGTTTAGCCTCTAACTCTTCATCTGTGTTCTAGAACCTCAATTAACCTCATTCAATTCTGATATTAGAAGTTAAACTAAGAAAATTTGTTACTATGCAAACCACATTTACCAACATATTCCAATGATAAATTAAGAAAATATGGCATTTACTATGCTCTGGGCAACACTGAGTGACCCATGAAATTACTAGATTTGGTAGATTGTAGCACTGCAAACTTTGTTGAAAGAAACTACCTATCATGTCATGTGCCATTTCTTTTACTTTTCTTCCTGCTTTCTTACTGGTCCCAGAAAAATCTAGAAAGTTGTAGGGTACGGTCTGGATACTGATTCATCAATATAACTCTCTAGGACAAGTTAATTTATTATATCTAAGTCATGTTTTCCTTATCTACAGAATTTGATTATCATACTACCTTTTAGTGTTTTTGTGATAAAGGATAGGATGATGAATGTGGCCAGCACAGTGCCCAGACCATAGACAATGTGCAGTAAAATTTCTGTCCCAACTCCCAGACCCCAACTTTACCTTGGGAAAATCATTCAGGCTTTATCATGGTCATTTATTATTTATGAATAGAAAAAATCAGAACTCATAGAATGATAATACTATAATGAGTGAGAGAGAGAGAGAGAATGAATCTAATATTCAGGAAATTTTACAGGCTTTAACAAATACTTGTTTGACAGTAGAAACCATTGCTTTGCCAGAATATTCATCTGAAATTACAACAGTGTCATTCAGACATTGTTATATATTGAATTGTGGACCCCAAAAAGATATGTTGAAGTTTTAACCCCCAGTACCTCCGAATGTGACCTTATTTGAAAATGGGATCACTGCAGAGGTAATTAAGATAGATCATACTGGAGTAGGGTGGGCCTCCAATCCAATATGACTGACATCCTTAGAAGATGGTTATGTGAAGATAGACACAGGGAGAACACCAAGTAAGGATGAAGGCACAGTTATAGTAATGAGGCTGCAAGCTAAAAAGCACCAATGATTGCTGGCAAACCCCCAGGAGCTAGGAAGAAGCAAAGAAGGATTCTCTATAAGGGTTTTAGAAAGAGCATGACCCCACTGACACCTCAATTTCAGACTTCTAGACTCGAGAACTGTGAAAGAATAAATGTGTGATGTTTTACGTCACCCAGGTGGTGATACTTTGTTATGGCAGCCATAGGAAACTAATACAGACCTAAAGGTTAGATACAAATGCAGTAATAGAAATCAGTGGAAAATGGCTTTTGGCATTCTGCTTGGCTGTGGAGAGTCACTCACAGAGGCGTGGTTCCCAACCTTTAAGGAGGTGACAACTGTAAACATGAAACACATCTCATATGGAACAGAAACCGTAGCTCTTCTCTCACGTAAATCATCAAGAATTGGGTTAATCTTGGATATTTTTTCCTTACTATTTAGTGTTTTTTTTTTCCCTGTTACTTAACCAAATAGATGATGTTTTCAGACATCTTTCTTTATTTCTTTTCACGCCTATTGTCAGTCCAAATGATGATTCAGGCAAATTCAAACTATTTTATTACTACTCTCTCAAAGACAATGGCTTAACTGCTTCCTGATCCTCCAAATTTAGAATTTTCAAAATGGATAAAAATTAATGGCCCTGGTGATCACCAAAAAGAACAATGAATATCCTCTTTATGAAGGTTAGATATTATCTTATATAAAATATATATTGTCCTATGTAAACTATGCTGTTTTATAGAACCCCTCTCTTTATTGTTTTTCATCACCCCCAGAAAAACTCACAAAAGAAAGGAAATGTGCATTGTTTTAGTTACAAAATAAATTAATTTTCAAAATGGGAACACATTGTTATATTTGTGTGTTGCTTAGGTCAGAACATATTGAGGAAAAACAACATGGAAATACATATTAAAACGTCTTTCTAATTAGTTAAAATAATTTCTATAAATACCCAGGGATCATTCTTATATCACTTAGCTAATATGAGAGTAATATTTTATATTTTCTTCATGGAAGAATGTCCCCAAGAAAAATGTACTTTGGGAAAGGTGTGATAGTGCCAGAATTGCAAAATTACTAAAAGTTTAATATAATTTCCATAGGAACGACCCTGTGGGATATTCTTGGCAAGATAATTTGGGAAGATAATCAAGCCAGATAGACTGGCAGAACAGCCAAGAAAGAAATCAGATGTAAGATGAGAACCACAGGAATCTGAATTACTTAAGTATGGTTGCTTTATTTACAAATGGACTGAGCAAATGTCTCATTAAATAAAAACTGATTTTCCAAGGGAAATACTAAATATCCACAACACAGAATAAGAATAAAGATAACAAATGCCAAACATTCGGCTACAACAAACTGTGAAATTAGTTTTCCTCTGCCTAATGGAGAACAAACAATGGCTTTCCATGTTTATTACTTATCAAGCACATTCCTCAGGGAATAATTTATTCCCACAAAAGCTGTGAATGACCATTTTGTATTAGGTTTGTTTAACCAGAAAGGCAGAATTTCTAACTTTCATACTTTTAATTCGATAATAATGTGTGGTCTTTTACAAATGCAGATGATGAAGTAGGCTTTAGCAGTATTTTCTAGCGCAATGAAACTGAGAGTGCAGGCTGCAGACGGGGGCTGCTCTGCAAGTTACCTGTTACCAGAATATAGTAAGTACAAAAATTACAACTTTTAAAAACTTTTAAAGCAATGTGACATTCTTATGATAGCTAAACCTGTGGTCAGTGGACTCTTCTAATTGAGTGGGTTCTAGACTAAGTCAGGTGCTGTAGAACTTGCCTGACAAGTTCCATACAGCAGGAGCTACATACTAATCATGCACAGTTATAACACGTATTGGTCCGTGACAGGAAAGGAAAAAAACTCATATCATCCATGTTTGAAAAGCACTGATATACTAGGAACAGTATGAGTTTGAAGTCAGAGGGACCTTGGTTCAAATCTAATACTACATTTCTTATCCCATGTGATCCTAGTAACATCGCTTAAATTGGAAAAATGGAGATGATAATTCTTATCTCAGAGGGTCACTAAAAAACTTAAATGGAATACCTTGACTGTAAATAACGCAGCTACTCACTAGTGCTTCATATCAGACTAATTTCAGTTCCTATACTTTCTTTCCCACTGAGAAAGACACCACCACCCTACTCAGGATGGCTAAATGTAGCCCTTTAGGAATAATAAATACGAGCTCTAATGGAATCAGTAAGGTACAACAGTCAGGAACCCTATATTAAAATTCTCTGGATAAAAATAGAGAAACCACAACACTGTGTGTGTGTGTGTGTGTGTGTGTGTGTGCATGTGCACACATGCCTATATGTATATATTTAACATTTAAATGATTTTTTTATCAGAGTGTAATAAATGCTTCATCAACCAGGTCTTCTTAGGTCCTTCCTAACATGTTTCTATGAATTTTATTTTTACTTCCAATCAAACGTTAAGCATTAGTAAAGGTATAATGTTATCCCTTGCTCCAGTCTGTTACTTACTTAGCGTGAAAACCTGAATATAATTCAAACCTACTCAGATTGATTAAAGGCTAACAAGATGGCCCACATTTTCCATAAATTTCTAGGTGTTTCTGAATACAGACCTTACTGTTCACATACTTAGTTGTGTATTGTGTGATGCTCCTTGCTTGTACTGTGTGGACATAAATCTAAAATTAACTGATTGGGACCATGAAATACTATGGTAAACTATGTGGCAAACTATGTGAACCTGCAGGTAGCAGTTACCAGAACTTAGAAGTTGAAAGATTTACAGAGAGGTTTGTCTTGAAAGAGAATTCATAGAGAGACACAATCGGCTTCTTGTGAGCCAACAAAAAGGAAACTACAGAAATAAGTCTTCACCCCTCACTCTCATCCCTCCTTCTAACTTCCTTTTAGAGCTTTGTCACAATACAAGTGGAAGCCAAAGGCCAAGGAAGCCACTGGGCACAGAGTAAGGATATGGAAACACACAAAGAGGATGTCCAGCATAGCATTTGTACACACACACACATACACATTCACACATATGTGAAAAACAGAGAGACATCTGCCTATCTTCATTATATTTACCAAAATATCAAACTATGATTATCTAGTGAAGTGAGATTTGCATTGAATTTTATTTTCTTTATGCCTTTCAGAGTAGTTAATTTTTTGTTATTTCTATGAATATGCTTTTGAAAGAATTTAGTAAGAACAAAAAAGCTATTTTCATTGTAAGAACAACAAAATAAGATTGCTGGTAGTCCACAAGAAAAGCATAGATGAAAGAAGACAATCTAAAGCTAGGAACAGGTTTTCCTCAACCCCATTTAAGCCTACTTGACTGTCAGTAGCTCATGCAGTCTCTAGCACTTTGTAGCAAAAGAAACCAAACAAAGAAAAAGCTTAAAGTTAAGAAGTATGTTGTGAAAAACTTCCCCAAATGCTGCAAAATCAGAAAGGATGAGAATTAAAGACTCAAAAGCTATTTCGACTTAACCTCATGTTGTGAGTCAGAATACCGAGTACACTGGAACTCTGTTTTCTCCAAATGGATAGAAATGATTCACTGCCATGATATAGAAAGGTCATGGATCCCAAGACGAAACAGAGCTAGGAATCAGGTCAAAGACAGAAAAACTGCATTTGTATTAAAAATGCTCAATATGAAATGCATCTAAGTAAAGGCTGCTATGAATTTCTGATTTGTTATCCAAGAAAATGTGTGTGTGTGTGTGTGTGTGTGTGTGTGTAGCAGTGACAAAGCAGAAATGTGAAGTGTTTAAATCTCAGCTTAAACATCCACTTACATCCATGACATTGGAAGTCCATCACACACCCATAGACCAGTATAACCAACTGCATGAGAAATATTTGCTAAGTGAATTAATTAAAGGACCTCTACCTCATTAATTTGCATTAAATCCTACTGATACAACTCTGACTTTGTTCGATAATTCATGCCTGTGTTTTTTTCATAAATTCAGGTCTTCACTTTATATCCAGTTTATGGAATCCATGTCCCTATCCTGACTACCCCCCTCACACACACATGCTAAGCCCTTTCTAAGAATATTCAAATGCTCACAAAATTGTAATCTTCCTTTTTTTCATGTCAATCTTCTGCAGGGACTGAAACACTTTTCTGGATATTTAGACAAATAGCTACTACCTCTTTCTAAATCATTCTGAAAATAAATACTTGTCTTTCTACATATCGCATGCTTACTATCACCTCCCATCACATGCTAATTTTTTTTGGTTTGCATAAATTTATTAAAATTGAAAGATTTTTTTTTTTTTTTTTTTTTTTGAGACAGAGTCTCGCTTTGTTGCCCAGGCTAGAGTGAGTGCCATGGCGTCAGCCTAGCTCACAGCAACCTCAAACTCCTGGGCTTAAGCAATCCTACTGCCTCAGCCTCCCAAGTAGCTGGGACTACAGGCATGTGCCACCATGCCCGGCTAATTTTTTCTATATATATTTTTAGTTGTCCAGATAATTTCTTTCTATTTTTAGTAGAGACGGGGTCTCGCTCCTGCTCAGGCTGGTCTCGAACTCCTGAGCTCCAGCAATCCACCCGCCTCGGCCTCCCAGAGTGCTAGGATTAAAGGCGTGAGCCACCACGCCCGGCCTGAAAGATGTTGTTTAATTTTCTACCCCAGGAGTATCCATCCAGCTGCCTTTCAAAGGGTAACATAGATGCATGCTTGTTGTGGTCCTAAAAGCCCTTGAAGTTTTCAGAGTAATTTTTGAGGAGCCTCCATGACACCAATTGCATTCTCACATTAATACCTGGCCTATTTCAACCCTGAAAACCAGTGATGTATACTGATTAATGGCAGATCTCTAGAGCTAGAATGTGCAGCTCAGACATCCAGCCCCACATTACTAACTTCTGTGTGCTGGTGGGTTTTATGGTGACATGAATTTGGTTACGTCAATTCACATGAGGAACATATTGGCACTGGTTCACAGAAGCATTAACATAATAATTTTTTTTTCTTGGAACACCCTATGGTTATTGTTGTGCCCACAGCTTTACTCTAAACCAATGTACCTGAGAATACTTGGAAATCACTGAAATTAATTCAGTGGGTGTAATAATTGTTTAGGTATCATTCTCTTCACATATAACCTTTCTCACCACCTACCAAGGCTGTCCTCACATTTTTGTAAAGCTTCTCATCTTAGCTAATGGCATTTAGTATAAATTGCTCAATCATAGAAACACAACTTTAAAAATATATATACAATTCATCATTAATGTTTATCATACTCTTATTGCTGCCAACTGTTTTTGTTGCCTATAATGGACCCAGGCCTTGTAATGGGAACTTCATGTATCTTGTTTAGTCACAGTTTATTTAATCATAACTTTCAATGTATGTTTACCATCAGCTTTGTAAGACTTGTTATTACTGGTTTTCACCATGGTTCTTTTAAATATTTCCAATTTGAGGTGAAGGGATGCTTTCATTCTGGCTTCCCTCGGCAACTTTTGTTATCAAAACATTTCTTCAGAGTCAGCATTTCTGAATCACTTTTCACTGTGTTCAGTGATCAAGAGCCTTTTAAGTGGAACAGTTGGCATAATCATTCTAGCAAAAAGCACATTTCTGGGTCATAAGTGACCCTAAAACATTTATAAGTTGAAGAGACCCACTTGGAGGGAAACACAATCTAATGCAGTTTTTCATATAACCAAATGGAAACTGTTCTATATTATTGTAGTTTGTGTTTTCTCAGGCATCCTCAACCTAGGGTTAAAAATGTGTTCATTGAGAGACAAAGTTTGCCTTCAGCTGTCCATAAATACCAGTTTCCTACCATCTCTTCTTCCTCCTTTTATTCAATCACTATTGGCAGCCCCTGGAGGGTCATGCTTGCAAGTGCATTTTTAACTACTCTAAATAATCTGCACATGGCAACATCAGCGAGCTCTTGTAGATTCTGCTAAGCTCTGCCCTTTTACTAGCTATGGCCATTTTACCAGGTACCATAGACCCTTGTAGTAGGTGTTTTATGTTTCCACTGAGTACCACTGACTGTGCTAGGTACTCACAAAATACTTTCTTTTTGGGGACTGTATGTGTTTCCTAGAGTAGCAATAACAAAGCACCATAGACTAGGTGCCTTAAACCTAGCAATTTATTCTCTTATAGTTCTGGAGGGTAGAAGGATGAAATCAAGGTGTTGGCAGAATTGTGCTCTCTCTGAGGGCTTTGGACAATCCTTTCATACGTCTTTCTAGCTTTGCTTAGTTGCTGCCGATCTTTAGCATCCTTTAGCTTGTAAGATGCATCACTCCAATCTTCACATAGCTTTCTTGTGTTTATGCGTCTGTGCCACATCTCCTTCTTCTTATAAGGACACCAATCATTGGTTTATTGTCCACCCTAATCCAATACAACCTTGACTACATCTGCAAAGACCCTATTTCCAAATAAGGTCACCTTTACAGTTACTGAGTGTGAGGACTCAGACATATCTTTTAGGGGGACACAATTCAACCTAGTACAAGGACCATGGAATCTTAAGCAACCATTTCTTGAGGGCCTACTATGTGCCTGACACTCTTAGCTCTCCTACGGGGAATTGTCATTGCCCCTCTTATTCTCATTTATCCCTCCTCACCAAGTGCCACAGCCCCTCTGCCATCTCTCTGGGGAGCAACTAGACCACTAATATGTGGATGCCTTTCAGATTCCAGGACTGCACGAGGTCACAGCAAAAGGGCAAAACTGTCTCTCTCTTTTATAACCATTGCTGTTTGTGCCTACGAATCTTAAAGAATTTTTTCCTAACCTGGCTACTTTTGTTTTTATCTCTAGTCTTTATTCACCTGAGGGAATCAAAGAGATTGAATTGGTGGGGGCTGGACCAAGAACAAAGCTAAATCAAAGACCTGGGATACATTCAATGAAAAAAAAAAAACCACAAATAAACAACAAAAAAGCATTCTTTGACCCTATGGTTTTAAAACTGGCTCCGAATTCTCTTGCTAGGATATTTTCTTGGAAAATGTTTCTGGAAAGAGTCTCAGTCTCTCTTTCAAATTGGCTCTAGGTTGTGCTGTTCCTATACTCAATTTGTGCTCACTATTTATATAATTTATAACACTCAGCCTTTTGAACAATCAGCTTCACCTCAAACTATCAGCACAATCTCTAATTTTAAGTGTCAATGCAGTTCAATATCAAGAAAACACCTAATATCATATTTTGAAAATGCCAAGCCCTGTTTCACACAGCAGTCAAATGTTAACATGTCAGCTTATAAAGGGACTGAAAATGGTAATGATTATTGAGAGATTACTGTTTACTAAATGCTATAATGTGTTCATTATGTACATTATCTGATTAGATCTTCATGTAGCTACATATATACACACACAAATGTGACAAATGTGTGTATATATGTATCTACATGAATGATAAGTAGTATTGTCATGTCCTTCACACAGATTAGGAAACTGATGGAACTGCCATGAAAAAAATTGGATAAATTGCCCAGGGTCACATAGCTAGAATCCTGACCTATCCTGTTGGCTCTTAATGCTTTTTGCATTTTGCTCTGCCATTATCATTCATGTAGCACAGTTCATAGGGTACTTAAGACTATATGCTATAAATATCTTATATGGTTTTTATTCTTTAAAGTTGATTAACAATCAGTAAAGAAAATATCCATTTCATTCTTTAAGATGCTATGTGTGGAAATAAACCAGACAGGGAAAACTAGTGCTGGCAAGCAGCAGGGGTTCCACATTCATGTTTACTACTAAATTTAAAGGCACATCATCCTAGAATGTGTCACTTTCATAATCAGCAATTGAATTGTTTTACACACAAATTGCATCTCCCAATATTTAACGTATACATTGTTATCCTTACAGCTATGGTTCATGCTCTGTTGACTCCTCCATCTGGGGCTGTATGCAAATAAATTTTGTATATGCACACATAAATTTCCCAAATTCAGATCCAATTTATTGGTATTAGCATGTGCTTTCACCCTCCAATATGCTGAAAGAGACAATTTATGTTGGATACTTTGTAAAAAGAGAATTAGATATAGATTCAGTGCTAGAAATGTCTCTGTAGGGTAATATATTCCCTCATTCTGTGTCTTCTTTTTTCCTCTTTAATTTTTCTAAATGGGTCAAATGAGGCTGAAGTATAACACTGGGCAGCATTATTTGTTTGACATAATTACTAATTTGGTAGCAGTCTCTTTTATTCATGACTGGTGATTTTTTTTTTCTTTTTTCCTATTGTTTACCATTTTCAGCTAATATCATTTATCTCAGGCGGCAGCTAGAAGAAAGCACATGTCCTCAGTTTCCAAATGAATGCCCCTCCCCCTGGTTGGCTGTAATATAAGGGGCCCTGCCTTCAACAAATACATTGTGTGGCAGTGATCCATGGTAGTCCCTTGGAATAGCTTCTATTATCATTCATCCATTCAGCACTGGCTACACCTTAGGCACTGGGCATTGATTATGTGTCAGGCACTCTGGCAAATATTAATATTAAATGATATTTAGGTGATTCTAAATCACTCAGAACAGTGGACTTTTCAGTTCTTACTGTGTAACTGAGGCTTGAGCTCAATCAGAAAAGAGATATTTCTAAGGTGGAGGTTAATCTTAGGGTAAGATATACATGTTTGCCTCAAGTAATGAGTATTTGACAATGGATAGGTCATTTCACTCCCCCTTGGGATCCACTTTTTTCATTTATAAAATAAGATTAAGACATGATCTATGAAGCTCCTTCCAATTCTAGCATTCTCTGATTCAAATCAATCAATAGTTCACATAATTATATCAATCTCCTTATGTTTATAATTTTTTATGTAAAATTGTTTTTCAGTTTTAAAAATATAGTCGAATTATTTTTTTTTTTTTTTTTTTTTTTTTTTTTTTTTTTTTTTTTTTTTGAGACAGAGTCTCACTTTGTTGCCCCGGCTAGAGTGAGTGCCGTGGCATCAGCCTAGCTCCCAGCAACCTCAGACTCCTGGGCTTAAGCGATCCTACTGTCTCAGCCTCCCGAGTAGCTGGGACTACAGGCATGAGCCACCATGCCCGGCTAATTTTTTTTTTGTATATATATTTTTAGTTGGCCAGATAATTTCTTTCTATTTTTAGTAGAGACGGGGTCTCACTCTTGCTCAGGCTGGTCTCGAACTCCTGACCTCGAGCGATCCACCCGCCTCGGCCTCCCAGAGCTAGGATTACAGGCGTGAGCCACCGCGCCCGGCCATAGTCGAATTATTGACTGGAAATTTTAGACATTACTAATGCCTACACAGAGGTAAAATAGCTGTTAACCCTGATAATACATTCCAGAGATAAGTAGTCAACATTTAGCATTTTTTCTCTCCCTATAATTTTATAGGACATTATATTACATAACACATTTTTATAATAAAATATATTTTGAGGGGCTGTATAAATATCTCTCTTTGGTCCCCACATTTGTGTAATGTTTTTTTAAGTTGTTTTCTGCATATTTCTAGAAATCCTTTGGCATATTTCCAGGTTCTGCCATTGAGTGGGAAGAGTAGAAGGGAAAACACAAGGAGTCAGATCTCAGGGTGAATGCAACCTTCCCACTAGATTCCAGGGAGGTCTGGAATACAGTTACATGAGCAATAAATGCAAACTTAAAGATGATCAGGATTACTTCCATCCTACTGCCTGGGGATCATCAGAAAAAGAGCATTTCACAGTACACAATAAGAAAATTGACAGGAAATGTCTTGGGAAAAAAATTTCTTATTGAGCTGATTTGCACACTTACTGATTCTGGCTGTCTGGGTTGATCAGGAGTCAGGGAAGCACCATTTATGCAACAGTGACTTCCAGGAAAATGATTCACAATGAAAATAAATGAAAGTCTGTGTTCAAGCCAAGAGAAACATTTGCTCAGCTGGAAAGTCAGCCAAGTGGAATATAACCCTCATCACCTCTGAATTCTGTCCTCTAGTCATCTTGTATTTAATTATACGATAACGGTGGGGATGTTAATGCATACTCAGCTTTGGTACAACTGTAGAATTTTGTAACCTTTCCTGAACTTAGGAAACTCTTCCTGCTCTTGGTAAGCACTCTTTCTTTATTTTGTGGAGTGTTACCATTCTGTATTTTTATTGTTTTTAACTTCCCCTTCCTACATCATCACCCATGAACAAAATACAAATGTAAAATGTACAGACAGATATTCTTTCTTAGGGTGGTATATGATGGTAACAGAAGATGTTCTGAGGGATGCAAAGGGATAGAAAACTTCTTGTAACCATTCCTTTGGCTTTGGCTTTTCCTTCCGGTCAAATAGAATGCTGTCAAGTTCTTATATTGAGCCAGGTGTCTTAGCTTTGTCATTAAGTATGGCTGACAATTCTCCCTCCCTCTCTCTCACTCACTCTCTCCCTCCATCTCTCTCTGTCATGACCTAAGGAACTCTAGACCTGTGAGCAACATCACTGCAATCCCTATCAAAAGATGAATACAAATCAGTCCTCTTAAGAATTTATAAAAAAATAATAATGCATTGCTAGTAGTACTTGATAATTCTCTAAATCATTCCCTTTTCAACCCATCATCACTTGGCTTCATCCTTCACCACTCCACTGAAGCTGTTCCTTTTGAGGATCCAAAAGTCTCTTCTCAATCCTCAGTCTGATAGATTTCTTTATGATATTTGAAATGGATGGTCACTTCCTTTAATCATTCTTTCCTTAAGCTCTGGGATGTTGGCCCATTTCAAGACTTCTCTGATCAGTCAGGAAGTTCCTTAGTCCCTTGCTTCTTGTTTCTATAACTAAACCATTTACTAAATTTTGGTGGAAATTAGGATATTGTTGAGAAAGTTGTTAAAATTGACATGGTCATAATATCTGCTCAATAATTTCAGAAGGACAAGTCAATGTTTATATGAGCTAAATTTTTACTAGTAGTGGATGAACAACTCTGAACTATTCATCCTAATACATTTACATTTAATTATAAAAATCTAATTGTAGTCTACACTGTATCCCAAAAGCTTAAGAAGAATTAAAGATTCCTTAAGGCTCTGCCTCCAGATCTATTTTCTTCTCACTCTATATTATCTCTTCTGTTGCCATCATAGCTTCAACTAGTTCTATACTTATAATTACAAAATCTAGAGCTTTTATGTTAACTCCTTATTGTCTGATATTTTAATATTCTATAACTATTATTTTTTTAATTTCAAAGTATTAAGGGGAAACAAATATTTCAGTTACATGTATCAATTTGTAATGTTTGAGTTACGACTATAAGTGTGTCAATCACACAGTGTTTATTGTACCAGTTAGGTAGATCTTTGTCACTCTCCTCCTACCCCCTCACCCCTGCTTGATTTCCACTAAATTTTACATTCCTCTGTGCACATGTGTGTTCATTGGTTAGTTCCATTTTAATAGCAAGTACATGTGGTGTTTGTTTTTCCATTCTTGTGGTGCTTCACTTAGGATAATGGTCTCCAGTTCTATCCAGATTGTTTCAAAAGGCACTAATTCGTCCTTTTTTTTTATGGCTGAGTAGCACTCCATGGTATATATACACGACATTTTGTTAATCCATTCATGAATTGATGGGCACTTGGGTTGATTCCAGGTCTTTGCAATTGTGAATTGTAATAATATTCAAGTGCAGTGTCTTTTTGATAAAATGATTTTTTTCCCCCTTGGGTAGAAACCCAGTAGAGGGATTGCTTGATTGAATGGTAGGTCTATTTTTAATTCTTTGAGGAATCTCCATACTGTTTTCCACAGAGGCTGTACTAATATGCAGTCCCATCAACAGTGAATAAGAGTTCCTCTTTCTATGTATACATGCCAACATCTGTTGTTTTTGGACATTTTAATAAAAGCCATTCTAACAGGGGTAAGGTGATATCTCATTGCAGTTTTAATTTACAGTTCCCTGATAATTAGAGACATTGAACATATTTTGACATGTTTATTAGCCATTTGTCTATCTTCTTTTGAAAAGCTTCTGTTCATGTCTTTTGCCTACTTTTTAATGGTTGTTCTTTTCTTGCTGATTTCCTTGAGTTCTTTGTAGATTTTCATTGTTAGCCCTTTATGGGATGTATAGCTTGTGAATATTTTCTCCCATTCTGTAAATTGTCTATTTGCTCTGTTGATTATTTCCTTAGGTGAACAGAAACTTCTTAGTTTAATCAAATCCCATTTATTTATTTTTGTTGGTGCTGTGATTGCCATTGGGGTCTTAGTCATAAATTCTTTGCCTAGGCCAATATCTAGAAGAGTTTTTCCTACATTTTCCTCTAGAATTCTTATGGTTTCATGCCTTATATTTGAGTTTTTTACCTATGTTGAATAAATTTTTGTGAGAGATAGTGTTCTTGTCTCATTCTTCTGCATATGGCTATACAGTTTTTCCAGCATCATTTACTGAATAGGGCTTCATTTCCCCAGCATGCATTGTTGTTTGCTTTGTCAAAGATCAGTTGGCTGTAGGCAGATGATGATTTTATTTCTAGATTCTCTATGATGCTCCATTGGTCTCTTGTCTCTATTTTTGTACAAATACCATGCTGTTTTGGTTATTATGACATTGTAGCATAGTTTGAATTCTGGTAATATGATGCCTCTAGATTTGTTCTTTTTGCTTATGATTGCTTTGGCTATTCCACCTCTGTTCTGGTTCCAAATGAAGCATATAATTAATTTTTCTAGATCTATGAAATATGATGTTGGTTTCTTGATGGGGTTTGCATTGAATATATAAATCACTTTGGGTAGTATGGACATTTTCACAATGTTGATTCTACTAATCCACGAGCAAGATATGTTTTTCCATTTGTTTGTGTCCTCTGCAATTTCTTTCCTCAGTGTTTCATAGTTCTCCTTGTAGAGATCTTTCACCTCTTTGGTTAAGTATATTCCCAGGTATTTTATTTTCTCTGTGGCTATTGTGAATGGTATTGAGGCTTTGATTTGACTCTCAGCTTCTCTGTTATTGGAATATAGAAAGGCTACTAATGTGTATGTATATTTATTTTGTAACCTGAGACATTGCTGAATTTATTTATTGATTTAAGGAGGCTAACAACAGACTTCTTAGTGGAAACCTGCAGGCCAAAAGACAGCGGGGCCCCAACTTCAATCTTCTTAAACAGAAAAAATTCCCAACTAGAATCTTATATACTGCAAAACTGAGTTTCACAATTGAGGGAGAAATTAAGTCTTTTCCAGACAAGCAAACACTGAGGAAATTTGTCACGAGCAGACCTGCTCCACAGGAAATACTCAGAACTGCATTATACATGAATCAGAATAATAGATATCCACTAATGTGAAATCACTGAAAAATACTAAAACTCACAACTCTTATAAAACAATAGCAGAAGTGGGACAACAAAGCAACAAGGTGCTACCCAACAGGATGAACAGAACAGCATCCCACATATCAATTCTATATCTTAATGCTGACAGTTTAAATTCACCACTCAAAAGACATAAGATGACTGAATGCATGAAAGAACACAACCCAGTATCTGCTGTCTTCAGAAAACACATCTAAACCACAAGGACACACACAGACTCAACATGAAAGGATGGAAAAAAAATATTCCACACAAACGGAAACCAGAAGAGAGCAGGCATAGGCATTCTCATATCAGATAAAATTGACTTTAAATAAATAAAAAAAAAGGTATAGAAAGACAAAGGGGTCATTATATAATGGTAAAGGGAGCTTCACAAGGACCCCATTATTCTTCAAGGTCTGGTTCAAATATGATCCTTTTCCTCATGCCATCTTCCATGATTAAAACAAAGCAGAATTATATTTTTCTTACTTTTGCTCATGTAGCATTTTACCTATGTCTCTATTACTGCAATTTTGTATAGTAAAACATGTAAATATATGACTTCTAACTGGATTGAAACAAACTTAATTGTCGAATCCTCCATGGTGCCTTGAGCAGTAGAAGTGCACAGTACATATCTGCAGAATTCATTAAATGAAATCACTTGCATAGTGCTCTTTTAAATGGTGTAAGTAATAAATCTACATGACACTGACTAATTTTGTATCTTCCTAGGGATTTTCTTTTGTGTAGTAAAGCTAGGTAAATTTTACATTCCTTGCTCTTAGGGCTGATTACCATACACATTACTGGATCCAAAAGCATAAACTTACTTTCTTATTCTCATCTATAAAATGGGGATATATTGGTACATACCTGATAGGATTATTGTGAAGTCTCATTCAGTCAATGCATATGAAATAAATTGTCTGGTATACGGTGTTTCATATTAGTTATCAATTATTCATGTTGAAATTTAGATATAAAATACTTTGGTGACAATATCCAAGTTATTTTTCTAACCTTCATATTAGATAGGAATATGCCAATTGAGATTAACAAATCAACATTAGTTATTCCATGATACAGCAAGGCAAGTACTGAAACATGGATTCTGTCCAGTTTTGAACACATCAACATAGCACACTTTATTACACACAGTAGGTGCAAAACATTTGAGTTTTTCTATTTTTTGCTTCTCATGTCAATTTCATGACCTGTGTATGATAGGTTTCAAATTACTTATTTTACAGATGAGCAAAAAGGGTGTTCTGAGCAGTCACTTTCATTATATAGCGGTGTACATATAGATGTGATCATGGGCCTAAATGTTTTGGAAGACAGTTAAACACTATCAGTTTTTGAAAAAATCCTATTTTCTTTTGATGTGCATGAGTATCCTAATGCTCAGTGCTAAGAAATCTGATGAAATTAGTTTCTGGAAATTTTGGTTCCAGCAGATTGAGAGGTTACTGTTGTGGATGCTACTGAGAAATGAGTTTGAATTCCTAGTGGAAACAATGTAATTTTTCTATTTTAGAGTTTTATACATTGTAAATACATATTAAGAGGCAATCATTAAGGGGTTGATTATTTTATCATTTGCCTGATTTTCTGGACCAACATTTGTTAAATACAGAATATTAAGCCACCAAATTGAATCAGCAAACTTAAAAGGCATCCAGGGTCCCCTAGAGTTATATTCTGAATCCACTGGTTTCTCCCACATTTATAATTTTCAAGGCTTAAATAATCTGTTTGACAGCTTTCTTCAGCCATTCAAATGTCTTTCTGACTTCCTGAGTTTAATAGATCTGTACAGGATACTTGCTATATGCCCAAACACATTTCTTGCTGATGGCTGCAACCTTAAAACCTATTTTACAGGACTGGTTCTGAATAATGGAAACACAATTCTCACAAAACTTTCGTGGGATTTGCTGTTCAAATTCACTTAAGTTAGAAATCTTTTAAGCCACTTATTTCTTAATAAAACAATATTCCATTTTTAAAATTAGAAAAAAAGTTATTGCAGAATTCTTAATTAATGGTGCAACTTCTACAGTTGAAATAAAACACCAGGAAATCGTCTCATCCCACGTATGACATTATTATTCAACTCTTTGATTTGCCTCTTTGTGCTACTCATAGTCATTTCATGTTCTCTTTTAACATTCTTTCTCCTACTGTGAAAATATTGGTCTTAAACAAATGTCTTGAGCTTGATGACATACATTGTAACAGAGAGGCATTCCTTCTTGTTTAAAAACATGAGGATATTATAAAAAACATCTTCCCGCCTAATGCTAGCAACATTAGTTATTTACCTCTAATGCCATTAACATTGTAACATGCTTATATAAAAAAGGGCTAATATGTTTCAGTTGGTAAATTATAATCTTGTCAGCATGATTACAACAAATATATTTGCAAATTAATCTAGAATATGAAAAAATACAAGACAATTAATTTAAGTCCATATTCAAACTGGGGATGTTTTATGAAACCATCTTCCATGTGGAATAGTTTTGACTTTAGTGGACTATATGTGGACAGTTTTGCCAGTGGCTTCAGATTTTACCACATAGCATTGTCAAAATTTCAGATTTTCTTGGTGATTTCAAAGATAAGAATACAATGCACAAAAACCTAAAAAAAAAAGCAAGTATATCCTGTAAAAATTTTGTTTAAAATGTAATGTATATGGCAGTTCATTTGTAAAAATAATTGGGAAAGCTGTCATTTTTAATTGCTATCTGCTTATCACTATTATCATCATCTGAGAATAAATGAGCACCTGCTGGGTATTATTTTGAGCCAAAGATGGTAGTAAAGAAAGGAGAGTAACTCATTTGAGAGACTTAAATTAACATATATAAATAAATAGGATTTTGTACATATTAGGTAAAAAATTCAATGAAAACCACAGATAGAAATGTTACACATTTTTAAAGGAGTTTAGCAAGACATTTGATTGAAAAGAATAAATTTTTGGAATAAATTTCTTTCAGTACCTTCCTTAATTTTTCAATTTGGGATTTCAGAAAACATTTATTTATTCCTTACTGTTTCTAACCTTTGATGAACAATAATTCAGTTATTTTAGGGTTAGACAATATTTGCTGATTTATTTCCTTTTGCTCAGGTTTGGTATGTTTTCTTTCCGAAGTTTTTTATGCTACTTAGCAGAACTCAAGGTAATTCAAAGTTTAATATTGTGTAGGATTTGAGATTTTAAACACATCATTGTATATATGACTGGTATACTTATGTCTCTGTGTGAAGTTAATGTCCTGAAGCATTTATATATGACCATTAGCCATGCATCAATTAACACGTGGATTTAAATATGAGTTTTAACCTCTGATTATTTTTATAAAGTACATTTGTATTGGCTTTGATTAATTGTGTGACCACTAACAAATCTACTCAGGATATTGATTTACAGCTTTTCAGATTAACAGTTTAGTTACAACCAAAACAAAATGAATGACAAATCAAGTTTATGTTCCCCAAATCCAGTTGTTATGAATGCTAGGATGTTCTACTTTTCTCCTTATTATGTGAGCATATGCTTTTTCCTTCTTAATAAATTTAGTGGGTTGAAATACATCTTAATAAATCATATTTCTGAACTCTGAAATTACCTCTTAACTAGCCAGTCTCCTGTAATTTTCAACTTTTCCACCCAGTCAGACCTGCTGTTGCAATCTTATCTGATCTCTAATCACTTGAACTCTTTTCAATCTATTAGAATATAAAACCTGTCTGGCTTTATTTCCTTCCCAGGCCATCCTAGACCAATCTCATAGCTAATCATCTCAGTGACTTTCTCCCTCTACTTTTCATTTATTCACTCCCCTTCATCTTCTTTTCATGACCCCTTCTTGGCAGTGCCCAAATATTGACCAATCTGACCATGTCTCTTTTTCTTGGACTGGGAAATGCTGAAGAGAATACCTTATGCTCTCTGTAATTAAGACCATCACACATTTATGACTGCAGTTTGGCTTAAGCCCTGAAACAGCAATTCAGCATTTTTTTCTTTTTTTGAGCTTTCTTTCTCAGTCCTCTTTACTTATCCACATAGTGGCTATTTCAAAATTCCAAAACTAACTTCAAATCTCTAACCCTATCTCCAACTCTGTTTATTCTTACAGCATGCAATATAAACTATTTCCTTAAGACAAAATGGACTTTTTAGAACTTATAGAATTTCCATCACAGAGAGTGAAATTTAATGTATAACATTAACAGAATAAAAGTTTTGTGTAATCCCAGGATGAAATATAGACTGACAAAACAATCTAACTGTATTAAAAATGTATGAAACAACCTCACTGAAGCAGGTAGAGGGAAAAGTTTCTAAGTAACTTTAGAAATGAGCGGAGTCTGAATGACTAAAAACAAAATAACTGTACATAAATACTCTATTTGATGAAGTAACTTACCAAAGGGGTACATGTTAAGAATTCTAATACTGCTGTTCATGTATTTTGAATGTGAACAATTAAGCAAATTGGTGTTGAATGGTGAGAGACATGTTTCTCACTATTGGAGAGAGAGGTTACAGGTAAGACACAGAAGTCTAGAATTACCTGGGTGGTAATAGACGAGAGTTTGAGACATCAGTATGAGCTTATGTCTAGCTTAATCTAGATACATATGGTTACATATAGATTATATGTATATGTATAAACACACATATATATACACATATACATATATTAGAGATACATATATCATTCATCCCATATTTCTCTGAGCCCTGATGTATAAGTAAAACTTTCTCAGGAAGAACAATAGGAGAGGCATATTCCAGACAGAAAGAAAACCGACATTATTGAAAATTGACATCATAACCATCATTTTTTCACCTACTATCTTCTCATCAACCCACCATAATCAAATTTCCAAGAGCATTGTTTTAATAGATATTTTGTTAAAATAATCACTGATTATTAGCTAATAACCAAATCCCATGACACATCTTCAGTCCTAAATTCACTTGACCCCTCATCTTTATTTGGCAGTGTTGATCATCTGTGTGTGCGTGTGTGTATGTGTGTGTATGTTTGTAAATTCTAGTTTATCTCTTCTTAACAATTTGCTTCTTTTTCTTTGCTGTAAATAAGAATATTTTCAGGATCTTCTTCAAGCAAATGTTTTCTTCTTAAAAATATTATCCCATTTTATAGACCTTAAAATAACCTGTTTCCTTATCCTTTCCTATTTAGGTGGGAAAAGTTGTTATGGTAGAAGAGAGTTTTCTAGTTTCTCTGCTTATTAAGGAGATGTTTTGTCTTTAATCAGCAAGTTATCAAATAAATTAAATAAAGTTAGAATGTCTTGAGTTATAAAAAGCTGACACAACTTTGTTATAGTGCAGTGATTTTAATATGATCAGAAATCTTATGTTTGAATTATAAGATTTTTATTGGCACTTACTAATGAAATTTGGAAGAATTAGTGGATCAAATAAGATGTGGAAGGATGCTATCCCACTCTCAATTAGAGTCATAATAACAATCATTTAATTTCATAAAAAAGAAAGTCCTTTTGCTCTCTTTTCACAACAACCTAATAAAATGAGCTATACATTAAGTTTTCCTCTTTTCTCTTATGTAGGCTAGAAACTATGGTATAGAATCATGGCAAAATTTCTTTGCATGTCTAAACTAATCAATGGAGATAATGTCCTCAGGGAATTATAGGCTGACGGGATGACACTCCTCTTCTCTTTGCCATAAATGTGCCTGGTACTATCTCTGGAATGATAAAACCTCAAACACTTAATCTCCATTGGATTATTCCTACTCCTCCCCACTATGACTAGAAAGGCCAGGAAAGGAAAGAATATTGTCAATGTTTTCATTTTAATTCTATCTGTTGTGTAGTTTCTATTTGTTTAGACTAAAAATAATATCTCAATTCTTTACTTCTAAATTAAGAAAGCAGTCATTAGTGAGATAAATATGTCTACCTGTCTTTCTATTTATATATTCTTTCTTTGCATATCTCTCCTAATTTCTAGATCTTTTTTTCTAATATTATATAGAATGTCTTCTTTCATTCTGCCTTATAGCACCTTCAAATTTAATGTGTCCAAAACCAAATATATTATTTTCTGTTCTTTTCACCCAAACAAAACAAAAACTGAAACACACAAAAAGCTATAATTTTCTCCTGCTTTCCCATCACAATTAATTGCTTCACGGTGTTGCCCAAATTTGTTGCCTTGATATAACATATGTTTCTGAAATAGGTATAGTACTGAGTCACCACTCAGCAAACATAACCTTTCTGGAATTACTGGTGTAATGAGTGAACGTAGATACTGAACATCATACAGGATATTATATGGATCTTGAAAGGCACTTCAGATCATAGGAATAGGATGTGCTATTTTAAATCTAGTTCACAGGAGCAAGATTTAACAAAAACTTATAAAGATACAACTTCTCTGCACATTGCTACATCATTGACAATGACTGCTCAGTTAAACCCATCTCCTATTACTATAATATCCTATGCAGCATTATGATATATTGGATTATCATTCTGATTCTTCATGCCTTCTCTCTATTAAGTGATCTTTCAGTGCCTTGTAATAAATTAAATCAAGTCTGTATACCCACCCTCATTGACTTTGAGCTTGAGTTTAGGCAATATGGATAGTCACAGACATAATATGACCAGAGTCTAGACATGTGTTTGCATGGTTTGCCTTGACTTCTTGAATATCTGCCATCTGGCGAGAGACTAGCATGATTTGGATAACTGCTAGTCCAATGAATATGAAGATATGTAGAAAAACTCTAAACCAAACTTAACCTATAGCCAAACCCCACTATCTGGTGAGTCTGAAGCAGAGATAGCCCAGGTAAATTTCAGGTCTGTGAGCATGAAAAGTAAATATTGGTTGTTTAAAGTCAGTGCGATTTTGGGATTGTTTATTATGTAGCATTCATTGCAGCAATAGCTGACTGATATAAATAGTGAGCAATAGGGGGCATTTTCAAAAGAAGGAACTGGTGAGCTTCTTGTGATAAATTATTTAATACAGGTAAACACTTAGAAGAGTGCTAAGAATATAGTTAAGCCCTCAGTTAACATTAGCTTGATGGTAATGAGTTTTTCTTAAGTAGCTTATCTGAAGCTAGGATCTTTCTCTTATGAACATGTGGAGCATAATCTACCAGCAATTAAAAGTCCCCCCTTATATCATAATGCTCCAACCATTCTGTATGCAGTAATATTCCTCCCCAAGTCAAATCCAAATTCAATGATATATTTAAGTCCTAAATTCAAGTAAACACCAAGATTAAATATATCCCATATAGAAATGTGGGAAGATCCTGATTTCCAGCTACCAACAAGCTTTAGTAATAAAAAGGCATTATGCAATATTATTCAATTAAATAACAACACAATAATTGAAGGACCTTAAACAAAATAAAGGTCAAATATGTAAGTTCAGCATGATAAATCTTTTGCAGATATGTGCTACAGCCTTATTTTAAGCCTTTTCAGAGTTGTTTTTTTTTTAACTTTCCCTTACCCAACTTCTAATATGGATACACAACTATTTCCAGTGTGTCTATTTCTCCATCCTCACAGCTCTATTTTAAGTCCAATGATGGAGACTGATGCTTAAAGACTACTTCCTCTGCTTACTAGGAGCAAAGCTTGCCTGTATTTCCCAGTCCTGCTTGGAGTTAGGCCTGGCCATGTAACTGAGTACAGACCAAGGAATGATAGATGCAGGTGATGTATACTATTTCCTAGTTTGGCCTATAAAAATCACCTATATTATCTTCTACTTTGTTATCCTCCACTGCATATCATTCCTCATATGCATCCCAGAAGGACAGGATCCAGAAAAAGACTCCAAAGATCTGGGGATGGTAGAAATCCAAAATGGAATGATTTATACAGAAAGCTACTTACCAGCAAGGAAAACTACCTTGGCCTTGATGAAGAAGAGACACAAATTTTTATTGTGTAAAATCACTGGTATTTTAAGGTTTGTTTGTTATAGTTGCTAGCGTTAACTATATAAACTAATGCATAAATTGGTATCAGAAGATTAGTGGTGCAGTAGCAACAACAACAAAAAAAGTAATGATGGTTTTGTATTCAGATGGCAGGTGATGAGGAAACAAATATATCAGACCAGAAGCTTGTAAATTCTACTATGCTATGGCAAAACAACTTAGTTAAACTGTTGCCTGTGATAATTTGGAATGCAGTCCATGTGCCAACGGAGCCTGTAGCTATAGGGAAGTGATTGGGGAAAGAATCAAAGCAATAGTGTTTGCTGAGATTAGCACAGACAGAAATTGGCTAGTTTTCAAGTTGAGATCCAAGGGAATGGGTAAATTCCAGAGACCAAGGTTCATTCAGGGCTGAAAAGGTAGACTACATGTCTAAATAGTAAGAAATAAGAATGGTAAAAGTCCACTAAGTCTTTTCAGTCTTTCATTGAGTTTCAAATTGAAAATATTAGTTTTCCTCAGTATTTTTATTTGTTTGTTTCCAATTGCTAAATATTAGCCTGAAAGAAGAGAACTGGAATAAAGAAATAAAAAAGGGTTAATAACCATGTATAGAAAAGAACTTTGGGTGTGCTTATGATCAGTTGGAACTGACTGGAAGCAAATAAACCAGAAAACTACCAACTATTTAATGACATTATTTTGGTGATGGAGTAGCAAGCCTCTCTTCAAAATGAATAAATGAATGAATCAATAAACAAAACAAAACAAAACCCTACTGTATTTTGTAAGCTTCTAAAGAACCCTCAAACTTGGTCTTATAAACACATGGCACTCTCCCAAGAGATGCTCTTCCAACCTCTGATATAGCCAATAAGGTCAATGGTCACAGAAAAACTTCTCAGAGGATAGAGCCTGGGATGTAGAGAAGACTAGACAAGGACATGCCTGTTGGCATAATTAAAGTCTATTAATGAAACAGCTTCAACTTAGTAGGGAGTAATCTCACTTGGTACCTAGCAGAATTGACAATCTCTAGTAATTCAACTGTGTCTTCCACTTTCTCTTTTACAAATATTAAAATATTAAGAGTTCTTACCAAGATATTTTGACCCTGCCCACTGTGTGTGTGTGTATAAAGAAAGAGTGTATATTTTGAGATAATGGGAAGGAGGATATATGGTATTATCATCCAAAACCATGTATGTGTATTAATTAAGTACTTACTGTGGACTAGAAACTATTTTAGATTAGAAATAAAATATAGAAAAGATGAAAATTCTGAGGGAGTTGAAGAACTAATTGAAGAAGACAGATTAGGGTTTCCCTCAAACACCTCCTTGAAATCTTCATCAAAATCTTTCTTTTACAAGTACATTCTGTAATTGTTGGATTCAATAAGAGTTTTGTTTTTTTATATTGCTTTCACCTTCCATAAACATCATTTTGTCCATTCTCTGCTATGTGTACCAGTGGAGAAAGGTTAAAACTTATGAAATTTGATAGTGCACTGCACAGAGACTACTTAAATAACTCTTGGATACCTATGTTATTGTTGGTGAAGCATCCCAGAGACTGATATCTTGATTATGTATTGTATCTGTTCTAACTTGGCTACTGTTCTGTTTGTGCATACTGAAAAAACTGGTCATTAGCTTCTTCACATCCATCCATGGGTTAAGGTAGCAGCAGTGGTGGGGGAACAGAGGTGATTTGGGTTGCATGCTGCTATCTTGTTTGCAGCATCAAAGATTTGGGTAAGCTAGGTGAAGACCTAGAATTTCTGTTGTATCTGTTGGTGAGTGCAGCAGACTATGCACTAAAGAGAAAGGAAACCTGAATGTGTTTGTTACCATCTTATCAAGTCAGGAAAAGGGGGTCATGTATTCTACTAGTTTGGCAAGAAAGTGGAGTGACTACAGTAATACCTACCGCTCACTGTGGCTGATATGAAGTGGTTTGGGTCCCTGTACATTGGTGTTGTCAGCTTGGTTTTCAGAGGCAGAGGTCACACAGAACCTTGCTGGAAATGTAATAGGTCTCATCTGAGTTCTATTCTTGGTTAAAAAGGGTGGCCGTGGAAACCTTGATCACAGTACTGTATACTTTGCTTGAGGAAAGCACTCTGAAGATGTATATGATGTGATCATGGATGTCTTCATAGATCTTGCTAATGAGTAAGATACTGTGTTGTAGCTGGTGTCCCCACATCTACGCTGAATTATTGGATGTTCTAGTATAATCACAGTTCACCATATCTTCACATAATATATCTGGGACACAGCCTACTGGCTTAACTCTCTTGCTCTACTGAACTTTTGTCCAGTTGTGTTTGTGCAAAAAACAAAGTTAGCTTGTCTGAAGATTTGACCACATGCTGGGTAAACAGAGTCCATGGTCCCAGGATTGAATCCACAAAAATGTTGCAGAGACTGTTCCCTGAATGTTCAGAGAATTCCACTTGTGGTTTCATTGCAATGCACACATTTGTAGTGCAGTTTCAAGTTCTATCTGCTGTTCCCATCGCAGTGTCAATGATATGTTCATTATTGATCACTCACCAGAATTTGGTCCTCAAATAGTTACCAAATTGATCAGCTTTTGTAACGTTATAGTAAATATTTATTTACTTACTTATGATTTATGTTCTTCTCAATTTATGTCCCAAATAACACAAAAAACACTTTTCTCTGATAATTCTCTGCTGTAAAGATCAACTAATGTTGTGTTGGAGCCAGCTCATTTGGGCTTGTAAGAGCTTATTGTGCAAATCTTGTTCCAACTCCATCTATAATGATATCACTTGGTTTGCCTGGAATTGCACATAATGGGAATATTTATACTGTGGAAGGAAATTGGCAACCACCGCAAATCAGGGATTCCCTCATCCCTGTCTCCCTCTTCCTGCCCTGCTCTAGAGAGCTGGCTGTTAAAGCATTTCCCCACACACAAACAGTTGTAACATATCATGGCAAGCTGCAATAACAAGGTTCACACATTATCGCAGGGAGGTTGCAGGTCATAAAATTACAAGAAGCCATTCAGACTCAATGGAGAAGAGACTGCATCAGAGACTCCAGGCTTTGAGGTTAAAGAAGTGACTGGGTGGGACTTTATACTTTTTCCTTGAGGAGAAAATCAGTATATTCTCTGTGTGGAAAGAGGAGTAAAATACCTATTTAGTACAAGATAGAAAGACTCTGGCCGAAACTGTCATGTGTTCACCAAAAACTTGTATCACCTACTGGCTATTCATGGTCATATATTTCCTAGCCTTGACTGCAGATAAGTGTGGCCAGATGAACTTGGCAAATGGAAACTTGCCATATTTCAGTCATGGCCCATAAAAACCTCCCATGTTCTTGTTGATGTTACTCTCCCTTCTCCCTGCCTGCTATTCAGAAGAGAATCGAGAAGAGGAAACCAAGGCTTTCGTGAATAGTGGAACTGTAAGATAAAAACAAAGTCCCTGATTGACCATGCAGATTGACCATGTTTTTTGACCTATGTGCATTGGAATTTGAGTGAAGAGGAAATACACTTTAATTGTGGTAAACCACTAATATTTGAAGGCATGCTTATTTTACTAAATAGCATTATTCACCTTAAACTATCCAAGTCTTTAGCACCTCCATGTAGCTATTGTTGCTAACTATTCTTTTAAACCCTCCAATCCTTCTAATATTGCCACCATGGTTGTATTTCTAAAGCACACCCTATTTCTAAGAATATTTGGTGATTTGACATGGGATAATTTAATAACAGGATAATGTCCAAACTCTCTAGTATGTTTATAAGTTCTATAAAAGGACTCACTTTTGTCTTTTTGGTAATTCTTTCTCCTATTCAAGCAGGCTGCCTCACACCTAAAGGAGTAGAAAAAAAAAATCATCATTCTGGTTAATTCACATTTCTCAAATTGCCCTTGCTCTCAGGTTGCCATTTATTTTATTGTTTTCCTTCTGTTCTAGAATTATCATTATTGAAAATTTCTTCCTGCAGAAACACTACTCATGTATTTGGCCTCTCACACACAGCATTATTTTTCCTTGCAGCAATCCATTTGGTATTGCAGTACCAGGTTAGAACAAAATGAGTCCACATTTATACCTCTATAATACATTCTTCATAACATTCATGTAACATTTATCATATTGTTGTTCATAAATTCTCCTCTGCCAGCTTTTGAGTTGTTTTAAGTTCTCCGTTGTTAATGCTGTGTCCCTACTTTCTTATGCAGTTATTATCTATAAAAAACATATATTATTTTCTTTTCAACTAGATGGAATTAATTGCCCCCCAATAATTTAAAAATTGTCATCTTTTGTAGATCAGAAAATATTGAACTTTATCTTTAACAATGGCATTTTAGGATAAAAACAATTACAATATAATGAGACTACACAAATCAAAGGCTTTCATATATGCCAATAACAGTCAAACTGAGAACCAAATCAAAGGCTCAATACCCTTCACAATAGCAACAAAGAAAATAAAGTACCTAGGAATATATCTGGCTAAGGAGGTAAGGACCTCTGCAGGGAGAACTATGAAACACTGAGGAAGAAAATAACAGAGGACATAAACAGGTAGAAAACCATACCATGTTTGTGGGTCAGCAGAATCAACATTGTTAACATGTCTATACTACCCAAAGTGATCTACAGATTCAGTGCAATCTCTATTAAAATACCAACATCATTTTTCACAGATATAGAAAAAATAATTTTACCCTTCATATGGAACCAGAGAGGACCTCGTTTAGCAAAAGCAATCCTAGGCAATAAGAACAAAATGGGAGGTATCAATTTACCAGACTTCAAACTATACTACAAGGCTATAGTAATTAAAACAGCTTGGTATTGGCACAAGAACAGGGACATTGACCAGTGGAACAGAACTGAGAACCCAGATATAAAACCATCCTCATATACCCATCTAAGCTTCGACAAAGCAGACAAAAATATACACTGGGGAAAAGAATCCTCATTCAATAAATGGTGCTGGGAGAACTGGATAGCCACGTGTAGAAGACTAAAACAGAATCCACACCTTTCACCTCTCACAAAAATCAACTCACAATGGGTAACTGCCTTAAACCTAAGGTGTGAAATTATTAGAATTCAAGAAGAAAATGTTGGAAAAACTCTTATAGATATTGGTCTAGGCAAAGAATTTATGAATAAGACCCCAAAGGCAATCACAGCAACAATAAAAATAAATAAACGGGACCTGATCAAATTAAAAAGCTTCTGCACAGCCAAAGAAACTGTCACGAGAGCAAACAGACAACCTACAGAATGGGAGAAAATTTTCACATGCTACACATCTGATAAAGGGCTGATAACTAGAATCTATTTAGAACTCAGGAAGATAAGCAAGAAAAAAATCAAACAACCCTATAAAAAAGTGGGCAAAGGAGATGAACAGAAACTTTTCAAAAGAAGACAGAAGAATGGCCAACAAACATATGAAAAAATGCTCAACATCTCTAATCGTCAGGGAAATGCAAATCAAAACCACAATGAGATATCACTTATCTCCAGTGAGAATGGCCTTTATCAAAAATTCCCAAAACAATGAATATTGGCATGGATGCAGAGAGATAGGAACACTCATACACTGCTGGTGGGACTGCAAACTAGTGCAACCCCTGTGGAAAGCAGTATGGAGATACCTTAAAGAGACACAAGTAGGTCTACCATTTGATCCAGCAGTCCCATTACTGGGCATCTACCCAAAAGAACAAAAGACATGCTATAAAACAGACATCTACACTCAAATGTTTATAGCAGCACAATTCACAATTGCAAAGATGTGGAAACAACCCAAGTGCCCATCAATATATGAGTGGATTAATAAAATGTGGTATATGTATACCATGGAGTACTACTTAGCTATAAGAAACAATGATGATATAGCACCTCTTATATTTTCCTGAATAGAGCTGGAACCCATTCTACTAAGTGAAGTATCCCAAGAATGGAAAAATAAGCACCACGTGTACTCACCATTAAATTAGTTTCACTGATCAACACCTGAGTGCACATATAGGGATAACATTTATCAGGTGTCAGGCAAATGAGAGGGTGGAAGAGGCGATGGGTGTATACATATATAAGAGTGCAATGCGTGCACCATCTGGGAGATGGACATGCTTGAATCGCTGACTGGGGGGGTGCAAGGGCAATATATGTAACCTAAACATTTGTATCCCCGTAATATGCCAAAATAAAAAATAATAATGATGAAATTAATAAGGTTGTTAGAGAGAAGATGAAAAACTTATCCTATTAAAAAGCAAACAAAATTACAAGTAGTCATTTCTGTATTAATAATGCCACCTACAAAGTATTCTTGTGTATTTATTAAAGAAAATTTAAAAAATTCTAACTAATGACAGCACTGTTAGCATAATCAGTTTTTGTTTCTATTTTAGTATAATGAAACAATGAGAAAACTGAATTCACACATTCAAAATTGTCTTTTCCTTATTCTTTCAAATAATGCTGTTATCCTGTACTATAAAATTATTTTAAATACATCCTAGAAAGAATATACAATAATAATCTAAAAGCTACAAAATTTTAATTAATGTGGGGGAAATTTTATTTGTAAGCAAATGCAAAGATGTAGATTAAACTACATAAATATTTTTCAAAATGCGCTGTCTTAAAACTTCAAAAGAACACATTTTTTTTAACACTTTCTAATTTTTTTTTTATTTTATTTTATTTTTTATTTTATTTTATTTTTTTATTTCAGCTCATCATGGGGGTACATAAGTTTAGGTCATATACATTGTCCATGTCCTGCCCATCCCCCCGAGTCAGAGTCCCAAGCGTGTCCGTTCTCATTCTCCAGACAGTGCGCCTGGCACTCATCATGTAGTCATACCTCCATCCCCTCCCCCCCCCCACCTCCCCGGGTCTGCACCTTCAAGCATGACCATTCCCCAGAGGGTGTGCAACGCACTCGTCATGTAGGCATACACCCATCCCCTCCCCCCACCCCCATCCCAGTCTGATATCCAGTTGGTATCCTTCCCTGATGTACATTTAGGTGATGGCACAAGGGCAGGGACACAGACCAGTGGAACAGAACAGAAAACCCAAATATAAAACCATCCTCATATAACCATCTAATCTTTGACAAAATAGACAAAAACATACTCTGGGGACAAGAGTCCCTATTCAATAAATGGTGCTGGGAAAACTGGATAGCCACATGTAGAAGACTGAAACAGGACCCACAGATTTCACCTCTCACAAAAATCAAATCACGGTGGATAACAGATTTAAACCTTAAATGGGAAATGATTAGAATTCTAGAAGAAAATGTAGGAAAGACTCTTACAGACATTGGTCTAGGCAAAGAATTTATGAAGAAAACCCCTAAGGCAATCGCAACAACAACAAAAATAAACGAATGGGACCTGATTAAATTAAAAAGCTTCTGCACAGCCAAAGAAACAGTCATGAAAATAAACAGACAGCCTACAGAATGGGAAAAAATTTTTGCATACTACACATCAGATAAAAGACTGATAACAAGAATCTATTTAGAACTCAGGAAAATCAGCAAGAAAAAATCAAACAATCCTATCAAAAAATGGGCAAAGGACATGAATAGAAATTTTTCAAAAGAAGACATAAGAATGGCCAAAAAAGGTATCAAAAAATGCTCAACATCCCTAATCATCAGGGAAATGCAAATCAAAACCACAATGAGATACCACTTAACTCCGGTGAGAATGGCCTTTATCAAAAAATCCCAAAACAACACATGTTGGCGTGGATGCGGAGAGACAGGAACACTCATACACTGCTGGTGGGAATGCAAACTAGTGCAACCCCTATGGAAAGCAATATGGAGATACCTTCAACAGATTCAAGTAGACCTACCATTTGATCCAGCAATCCCATTATTGGGCATATACCCAGAAGAACAAAAGTCATTCTTTAACAAAGACACCTGTACCCGAATGTTTATAGCAGCAAAAGAACACATTTTTTAAACTTTCAGTAAAGACCTATGTGTTCAGAATATGAAGCATTTTTATTTCAATAGGTACAGCCGCTAGATTTTTCTTCTTTTCTCCAGTTTTTTTTTTTCTTTGACAGTGGTGCTATTAATATTTACTAAGGTCTTTTAAAACATTGAAAATGTAGAAAATTCACTAAGCATCCACATAGAATCCTATAAAATGGGCTAAATTAAATGATTTCTGTTTTAAGCTTATGCAATATATCAAATAGGCTCAACAATTGGGCTTTATTATTAAATACCGTAGCCAAGGTGATTTCCTTCAGTTCTATAGAAACTCTTGAAGATCATGAAACAGTGTTGTACCACAACTCCAACTCTCTATCTACCTCTTCCCTATTAAAGGCAAAAAAGACAAACTGACATTTTAATTTATTGCTAGCATATCATGCCAAACATTTTTTGTACATAAAACTTAAATCAGGTACATTATAATGAAAACAATAAATTATTTCCTATCTCTTTATGTCAGTTGCAAGTGGAGAAGATGTCACTCTAAGGAGTAGCCTGAAATAGGTTACCAGAGCACCTCTGGTAAAGCAGGATATCAAAAATATATGCTGAAAAGTATAACAGGGTTTGCTGATATCAAAAGAGCAATTTAGAAATTTCTTTCTTTTTCTACATGCCTTCAGGTACTATTTGTATTTCAGAAAGAAAATAGATAACAACATAGGAGATAGATTGTTGGTTTGGAAACAAAAACAGTACAAAGATTGACAACTTTAATATAGCAAAATACTCCAAGACATTAGTATACACTGTTTGCAGATGAATATAAATTATTTTTAAATGAATTCAAAAGAAGCAGTCTGTGTGTGTGCTTATTGCAGTTCTAGAGCATTGAGTTGATGATTGACAGCTATTTTTAGCTATAGTGAGACTGGAAATCTACTGTGAGGTTTGAATATCTGAATTGGTATAGAAGGGATTTCCAATGTTTGCCACAATTTCTTTGAGAAATGCGTTTTTCATATGATTCTTCAGTCTTCTTCTTGGCTTCATGTGTAATGCAAGATGCAAAATAAGTGTAATGAATATAAATATTTTCTGGAACCCTCCAAGAAAAGAAAATGTCACCTACAATTACTTTCCTCAGGTAAATTAAAACTGACTCAGAGCCCCCACTCTAGTGTAAACAATAGTGTTGATCTCTCTGTGGAAACCTTTGTTTTCCCTAAGCTCATATAAGAAACTTGGAGTCATCTGGTTCCAGAAATCTGGGGAAAAACTCTCTTCTTTATGCATGATGGCCATCACCTCTACCATTACTATTACCAAGAGATGACTTTTGCTTTCTGATGAACTACAACATTTCCTGGTGGCTCAGAGATGCCTTTCATAGACGCACTCTCCACTTTAGATTTAGATTGCATGGTTAGGTACAAAGACTTGCAAAGACATCCTCAAGGCCACAGTGTTAGTGTCCAGCCTTCTTAGGTAGCTCACAGCCATTGGTCGATTCATCTGTAATATTGTGAGCAATTCATTTGCAGTTCTCTATGAATTGCAGAAACTCATAAACTAGCATTCTCTTTCATTATTAGGTTAACTCATTTTCTACTTTTTCATCTTCAGATATGTACATATTCTCCGACCTTTGACTTCTTCTTTTTTTTTTTTATTTCAGCTCATTATGGGGGTAAAAAAGTTCAGGTTATATATATTGCCCATGCCCCCCCATCCCCCCGAGTCTGAGCTTCAAGCGTGTCCCTTCCCTAGACAGTGCTCATAGCACTCATCACGTAGGTATGCACCCATCCCCTTCCCCCATTTCCCCCCAGTCAAAACTTCTTTTTGAAGAGCCTCTAGCTCTTGCTTTAGGCTGCTAATGGATGTTGACCCCCATGCATATCCTAGATGGGGCATGTGTTCAAGCACTTCAAAACTTGTTTGTAGTTTTGAAACTCACAAATCATTAGAAAACATCTTCTTCAAAGGAAACCAGGGTTTCAAACCTCTAAAACTTGGCTGTCTTTTCTGTAAGGGTCTATGTGATGGTGGAGAAGATCTTCCATCTGTGGTGAAAACAAGACAGAAATTATGAGACCTAATAATTACTCATCTCATAAGTATTGTAAAATCCAAGGATGTATACTGGGATACATGAAACAGCCTTAATGCAGACAGGATGACTTCTGTTGTTCTGTAGTGAGTTGTTTTTTTTTTTTTTTTCAAGTTTAATGCAATATATTCTTTACTGATGTAAACCTGAGTTAATTGCAGATCATTTAGATTTATCTTCTAACGTTGTAGGCACCCAGTTTCTCTGAATTAACATACAAACTGTCATATTAAATGTAAATGAAATGTTTGCTTATGAAATTAAACTGTTATACAGTGTTTGTGTTTGGATGCATATCAACAAAGGTTTTTATAGAGTTGCTCTGCACAGGCTGAACAATTGCACAGATGTTCTGCAATCAGACTGGTGAAACCTATAGATTATAGGAATGTTTCTTTGTTCTCCTTTTCCTGTTTTTCCTTCTCTTTCTCTTTTATTCTCTTGTCCTCATTATCCCCTTTGTATCCTCTTTCTCAGTAGTTATTACTGACCACCCACCACAAGCTAGATTATCTGAGGGGAAACAATATAAGGAAGACATATTAACAAACAATCCACCACTTTAACACAAGTATACAAATGCAAATAAGTACTAAGGCAAGAGCAGCCATAGTATATCATGATAAATCCATTGGAGCATCAACTTCAACCCATTTGTGGTAAAGAAAGACACATACAAACACCTAAAACAACTCTTATTTTTATATTAAAGAAAAAACTTTATGTAATATCCAATAAAATATAATTTAAAATACTGAAAAAAATGTGATAGTGACTTTAATCTTCCTTTTGGACCTCTGAGCTACCCTACAGTGTACTCTGATATTAACACATGTGTATTAGAAATATTTGAGTAACACTGATGTGCAATTTTCTGAAAGAAAATCTATGAGTGACATTCAGTCTCATTAGGGATATAGGAAGAGTAGCATAATTGTGTAATAGGCATAAAATCTAGAAGCATAGAGAAAATGGGCATGGAGAAATCATAAGCATGGTTTAGATACAGATATGCAAATAAATATGAACAATAAAAATCAGTGCATAAAATAAAAATAAGCTAAATAACATAAGAGCACTGGTGCCTGAGCAGCAATGGTCAAGATTCAAGCTTGGCAATCTATCTAAAAGGAACAATTCAAAATAAGAAAATATATACAAAATTCTGCATTGTTACCTCAGAAGACATCCTGATCTAAACTCCCACTTCAATCAGAGCAGTGAGAACGTTAGTACAAGTTAGAACCAACTCCAAGGGCATTTTAGGACCATGACATTAAAGGGTATTGATACCAGAGCAGCAAGAGAAAATTAAAGCTCTGATTTCAGCATTGTGTTTTCTCTATGAATTCTCTCACATGGGTTTCTCTCATTGGGATAGCATTGTCTATTTTATTTATTCAAAAAGTCTCAGTTGAATGGATAAAACTAGTTACGCTTTCAGCTTTAGAAATGTACCATTTTGTTTCATTTTTCTTTTAATATACTTTATTTAGCCTTAACTTTCTTTGCTTTCATCTCTCCTCCACTCCAGAGAGGACTAAATTAAGGTAAGGGTCTTAAGGAAAAAGAATCAAGAATACTTAGAGTAAATCTTCAGATATGTACACAAAAGGGGTTTTTGTGATGCATATTTTGCCTTACCTAACTCACCAGGACACAATATTGTATTTATATTAAAGCCACAGCTAGAAAAAAGATTAACTTCTAGCAAATCTTATTTGCTTACAAAATCACCCTTATACATCTATTTTTAGCCAATGATTTATATGAATGCTTAGGAATATCTTGAAATATTCTACTTGTGGTTACATGTGAAACAGTACAACCATTTTAGAAAACAGTTGGCAGTTTCTTAAACAGGTAAACATACGCCTACCGTATGATCCAGCTATTTATACTTCTACATATTTACTTAAGAGAAATGAAAGCATATGTCCATACAAAGATATGAAATGAATGTTTAGCCTTAAAGTAGAAACAACTCAAATATCCAGCCAAAGGTGAATAAATAAACTGCTATATCCACACAATGGAATACTACTCAGCAGTAAAAATAAAACAATGGGCTCTTGGTACATACTATAACATGGATGAGTCTCAAAAAATAATTATGCTGAGTGAGTGAAGCCAGACAAAAATTGTACATACCATACAATTCCATTTACATAAAGTTCTAAAAAATGCACACTAATCTATAGTGACAAAGAACAGATCAGTGATTGCCTGAGGACAGAATGGGGATTGGGTGAGTGAAGAGACAAATTAAAACAGCATAAAAAAAATTTTGGGAGTGATATTCAGTTATCTTGATTGTAGTAATGATTTCATGACTATGTATATACATATATATATATATATATATATATATATAAAACCTCACAAGATACTGATATTACACACATATACTCTCTATATACATATATATCATATTTATCAGAACATGCCAGATAGTATACACAGTTATTTTATGTCAATTATACCTCACTAAACCAATAGCTAAAGATGAAACCTTGACCACAATTGGGCTTTGAACAAGCATAAACATTCATAAGAATAAACAATAGGTAGAAGTATTAGAAGCCAGAGTTGTATTAATAGGATAATTAACAAGTTTCTCAAAAAATATATTTACCTTGAAGTAAACAGTCTGGTTTCATGTGCCAGATTCAACTACGGTTCCTGAGCAATAATTAAAATATTTTTTTCACATTGTTGTAGTTATAATGGAATCCAAATGCATCTATGAATATAATTAGTAGTAATTGTATGATTTAAAAAACAAACAGTTTTATTAAACACTGTAGCACTTTAGAGCTCAACACAGGGGGAAGGAGATTATCTGTCTTATTTCAAAATATATTTTCTAGCTGATATGGCACTGTAAGTTTCAAGAGCATGTTTTCTTAACTATAAATTCCTGGATAACCCGTATCAGCCAGAAAGCAAAGCTCTAGATCAGCTGGTGCTAAGGTGATCGGCAGTGGCAGCAGGCACATCCGTTTCAGTGGTCATGTGTGTCTGCAACAGCATACAGCAACATGGTTGATCGGTGGTCTCAATTACGCCACCCCTTGGGGATTCCCAGAAATACTCTAAGGGAATTGCACAAATGTCGGGAATTTTTCACGAATAGCTGGACGTTAGGTTCTCACATCTAGGGTTCATGCTCTCGTTCTCTTTCTCTCTCTTCCCTGCCTCACCTGAGTCGTTATTTGAAAGTGGTACTGTGAAGATGTTCACTACAGTGGTTTTAAAAATTGTTATTGACTTATGTTTGCATAAAACTTTTCGTTATAAAGAAAATATTTGAGGAGTTGATAGAAGTTGATATTTCAGCAGAAAATGAATTTAAATGCCCAGCAATAGGGGAGTAAAAAATTCACTCAATGAAGTATTGTATAGTGGTCAAAATGCTGGTTGTGAAAACTCTAAGGGAAAATAAATAACATTATGTTGAAAAAAAGATGTAAAATTATTTGTAGAGCATGGTTTCAATTGTCTGCAACATCATAGAAAATAGACTAAATGGAAACATACCAAAATACCTTGGGGTAGTACAGTAATGTTTCATTTCTTTTTCTTCTCTGTTTTTCAAATGCTCAAATTGACTGTTTTAACAATCAAGCAGTTGGCTAAAGAGCAAACTAACATTTTTGAACAAAATTTGGTAAGCTCATCTTCATTAAGAATTATAGTCAATATGGCAACAATATCCAGTATTGGTGTGTGGTGTTAAGTAAAAACAGAGCACAATCAGGTGTGTTGACCCCTAATAACCTCACAGGTCACCAGACCACATGTTCACTTGCAGGAAATGTGTTTGCGTGCTTCTAGAGGTTCCTATCATTTTATCCTTTTTATTTTATTTATTTCCAATGGCTTTCCCAGTTTTAAATGAAGAATCAGATACATATTGAGTGAGGAGAAAGATTTTGGAGGTGCTACACTTGATATTCTTAAAGAAATGTATTGTAGAATGAACATATCCCGCTTTTAAATCATCTATATTAGAATCAAGTATTTTAAGATACTACGAGCTTCATCTAGATACTTTGAACGGATTGCTTTCAGTTCTTTAGTATTTAACATAGCAAATTATTTAAAGTTCTACCAAATCAATTGTACTTTTACTCTGAATTAGGATACATATCAAACCTAAAGGACTGATTTCTAACCTCTGACTTGGGTAGTTTTTTAAAATGTTTCTCTTATAAATTATTTCACTGTAAATAGCCATCTCCCTGGCTTTTCAATCCTAGGGTTCTTTATTATTTGAATGACTTTCCATTTCTCCTGTGAAATATGACTATATGCTCCTTAATCTTGTCAATAACCATTTACTTCCCTGAGTTTTCTGTGCTTTAAATTTAGGAAGCTCCTTCCCTAATCTTGAAAATTTGCTATCTATATTTGTTAGTCTCCTACAGACCTTCTGTGTCTATTAAAATCTCATCGAATCTTTTTATATCATAATTATGCTTCCAGTATTATTTCTGTTTCCTCACTGGCTGGATATTCCAGCTCTTATGTACCTGACCATATGCCAGATATTTTTCTATGTATCTCTCCTTCCTCACCCTTTATTACCACTGCAAATTTTGGTCTAATTTAGGGATTCTTAAACCCGATGCACATTAAAATCACCTGGAGAGAGCTTACAAAACAAACTGTTGCCTGGGACTCATCCAAGATATATTTAATCTGCACTGAGGCTTAAGCAATGGTAAATTCAAAAGCCCTCTCATGTGGACGGGAGCAGGTATGGGGTGAGGAGGGATTCTAGGGCTCAATTATAGCCATGATGGAGAATCACTGCTTATTACTGCTTCCAGTCCAACTTGGCTCACCCTTAAATTTATCATACAAGGTCCATAGGAAAACCCGGGGTAAAAAAAAAAAAAAAAATATCTGATCTTTGTAAAATCTATAACAGCATGAGACATTAGAACTGTGATTTATTAAATATTTTAGTCAAAATGGTAACATGGCAATTGTGGGATATATGTAAAATATATAGATTAAACTTTGTTTTATGTTATATGAATAAGGCACAGAGTGCATGATACCTAATTGTAGAATTTGTAAGGGCTCCACGTCAAAAAAAATTATTTTTAAATTTTCCTATAAGGTAGTATAAAATTATAATAAATTATTTTGTATATTTACAAACAAGTATGAGATAGGAGTTTCTGGGCTAGATGCTACAAAGTGGTTGGGAATGAATTAAAGGCCAGGACAATTCTCTCTTTATCCTCCTAAGCCTAAATGGATTCTTCAATCTGCTTTGTCAAAGAAACCATTTCCTGAGTAATCTTTCTCTTCAGTGTCTTTCTGGGAAGTTCTTTGCCTGCATCTGCATTTTACATACAGGTGATTGATTAAGCAAAGATGGAAAAGAAGCACATTTTAAGGATATTCCACACCAGGCAGAAATGAAGTTCTATGTTTTTCTTTTTAAATTCAGAAAGAAGGCCTGGAAATAGAAGTTAGATTCAAATATCACAAGGTTAAGCATTAGTTTCTCTTAGGAATAATCCTGCTCTCTAGAAGGAAGCGTGAAATAACAGAAAATCACAAATCACTGGGTATAAATATTGGGATACATATTATGCAAAGCCTTACTACTAAATAAAAAGAAACAGTATAGGCATGTAGGTAACTTCATTAATTGCCTTTTTTTTTATTTTTGGTGATCCTTTTTAGGTTAACAACACCGACTGTGCTAGTGGTTTGAAACTCAGACAGCAGATGGCACATTTCAATTACTTCCCAAGATTTTTAGCTTAGTAAATCTGGGATGGGGGAGTAGGGCTTAAAAAATAAATAAAAACAATTTCTCCAGGTGATTTTAATGTACAAGGTTTGCAAACAATAGGGCACGTGTAATATAATGTTAGAAATAATATTAATATTTGTGTCTTAAGTCCACACTGTAAAATATCTAGGATTTTTCTCACATGCATCTTATAAATCTAGTAGTGTTTTTTAGTATCTATTAGGAGCTGATTTATTTTACAGTGTATCTTTTGTGATGTTTTAAAATAATCACACAAGTGAAATAACATTTGTCTAGGCCAACAAAATGACATTTTATTCTTAAAATAACCTAATTAGGATGCATTATAATCACCATTTTCCAATTAGGTAACTTGCCTAAGGTCACCCAATTACTATGAGAATTGGAAGTGTGGTGGTGCCTAGAGTCAGTTTGTAACAACTTTAAACCAATATTTATACTAAGAAACTGACTATTCCTTATATTACAAGTTAAACACTGAAAGCAATATTGAACATTTGCATTTTATTGTTCTATAAGCACTTTAAATTCAATATGTTCATATCTAAATTCATACAATATTTCCATAACACTGCTTTTCTTACTGAATTCACTCTATTCTATATAAATACTGGTTAATGACATCTACACCAATCAGTGTGTCTAAATTAAAAACCTAAGAATCATTTTCAGCTTCATATTCTCCCTTAACACCTCTCTCCCAATATCAAATAAAACATCAGAACCTGCCATTTTTGGCTAACAAATATATTTTGATCATCTTTGACTCTTAATCATCACTGTCTTTGGCTTTGTTCCAGTGTTCAAATTCCAAGGACCATGTTTTTGATTTTTTTCCCTACTACACTACAATTTATTTATTTGGCAAGCCTCATAGGATTGTGAGAAGTAAAGAGTTAATATACATACTGGGCTAAGAATGAGTCCATAGTAAGCACTTAATAAATGTTAGCTACTATTACTCTCTGTTAAACGAATTTCATATAAATGCAAGCAGTTGAAGGATGTACAAAGAGGTTAGACAAATTTTCTTCATTGCCTATCAGAGTGCACCGTTCAAGGAAGCTGAACCCTTTGTACTCTTTTCTTCCAGTCAGGGCTACAATAACTGGAGGCCTGATTCTATGAAGTGCTGAGCTCTTGCAGATGTTCCCTGTCAGCTCTGGCTTCTTATCAATACAGCCCCATAACACTGAGCCTCCATCCTGTCCCAGTATATAAGCCTGCCCCCCCCGACTTTCTAGCCCACCCATTTTCATTCCTCACCTATATAAAGATCAAGACATCATTTCCCCCTTCCCTTATCTTTAAACTTCCTTTTATATCTGGGGCTATTATCTTATATTTGGAAATCCAGAAGGTATTTCAATGGGCCTTGTTCCCCTCTTATACCTCAGTACTTACCCTAGATTATTCCCACTCCATCCTATAATAGGAATGGTGAAATATTCTCATGCTAATTGATTTTTACAGGTGACTGTGTAAGACATAGCAGTAGAGATCATATCATCATCATCATCATCATCGTCAGAGTTAGTATGTATTAAGTACTTACTAAATGTTCAATAATATTCTTAGCACTTGTTGAAAAACACCTCATTTGAACTTCACAGGAATATTAAAAGACAGGCAGGCCCATTGGCTCATTTCATAGCTTAAGAAACTGAAGCTCAAAAATGATACTTTGTCTAAAGCCACAGATAGAAGATGATGGAATAGTTGGCAAACAGGAGCACAGAAAAAGAAAATACCAAGATCTATTTGAGCTTGAAGAGGATCAGTGAGACCAATGATCACAGATTCAAATGAATGAGCCAGTGTGGAAGACAGTATTTTAGCCTTAGCTAAATGATAATAAATTTAAGTTCATGGATCTGACTTTTGACCTCAATGATCCAAAGATAAAGTCAGTAGTGGATAGTAGTGAGTAGGGTGAATTGGACAGTGCATACACCATGTAGGTAGGGCTGTAGCAACACAATTTTACTTTAAAAAGCAAGATTTAGTGTAACAACATGTTCTAATTTTTTAAAAGAATGTCAGAAGTTCCGATGCTCTTTGAAATACACAAATTTTCAAAATAGACAACTGATGCAAACATTTAAAATCACTTTGAAGATTAAAACTATAGGGATTCAGAAAGTACAAACATAAGCTGGCCTGACTCACTCACTTGTTGGCCAATAACTGCCGGTTCAGAGAGAAATATAAAAGGCATAATGGGCCCTTTTTTGGTTGATGTGAATCTTTAGAAATGGATTTTTGAATTAATTTTTCTTTATCTGTAGGAGCCACTTGTTGGTTATTTTTGCTTGTGTTTTGATTTGTGTGAGCCTATCACTTTTAGAAGAAATGAAAAAAGGACACATACAAAAGAGATTAAGAAGACAGTGTCATCAGAATTGGGGTACTAATGGATGGTTAGAGTGGGATGGAACAGTGGCTATTATTCATTCATACATCCATTCAACAAATTTCTGTAGAGAACCTGCTACATTTTGTGCAACAAAAAGATGTTTTAGGCTTAATCCCCATCCTCAAGGAGCTTAAAGTTTAGTAACTGAACTCTTAATATGAATGGCATTTTCATAATATGTTGCCTACAGGGTTTCTCTATTAGCTCTAAAACCAGATCATCTGTATTTAACTCACAAAAAGTATGACTGTATCTGGTATTTCATCAATACTCTCCTTCATACTCAGTACAGTATTAATCACACATAAGCACTTGGTAAATTCTTGCTTAATATTTTGAATATATATTTTCTTCAGGAGCCTTGGATTTGTGATGTTAGGCTTCCGAAAGATAAAAAAGGAATTGAAATACAGTAGAAAGAGCCTGGACCTTGAATTTTGTTAGCTTGGAACTTAGAGTAAAGTTTCTCCACTCTGAAATTAGGTTACTCATCTGTAACATGGGCAAATTAATTATGCAAAGTTCTATGAAAATGGATCTGTGAATGTATTACTTACACTACTTGATACGCAGAAGTAAATGGCCCTTAAACTTGGTCTCTGCTAATTTAAAATCTATATGTATTTAATACATCTGACTATTCCCTGATGAAAAGTACCAATCACAGAATAGACTTTGCCTTTGACTAAAAATGAGCTAACTTTGTGATCCGGGATTGGATAGCATTTGACCTTATGCTTATTTATTGGGGTAACCTCAGTATTAACCTGATTCTAAGGTTATGCATTAGGTACTCAATGGCTTCAGTGTGGAAAGTGATTCTTCAGACACCGTTTCTGGCTTTTGGTGAAGGAAATCAATCTTAAACAAATGCATTTTTGAAAATGTATTTTGAATGAACCTATTAATAGGGAGGTTGAAAAGTTGTGTGCAATTGTGTAAAGCAAAGTGAATGGAAATATTGTACCCTTTTAGAAGGCATTTGTCAGACATTAAGGTTAGGAAATAAAACTGACATGATAAAGGTTGCAAAAATATAATAGAATGGATTTCCAAATAGCTGGCTGCAGTTGCTTATTGTTTTTACCCAAATCAGAGGTAGCAGGCCAAATTTTTTAAATGAACTTGCATATTTTTTTTTCATTTGAGTTGGGCAATTTGTCAAAATTTAAGGTATGAATGAAACAAGCTCAGCACATGATTTACATATAAGTATATTTGTATACATTATGTTTTTAAACATTTAATTTCATGTTTTTAAGAGGTAGCATTGTAGTCTGGGATGCTCTAATAAAATGAAAAAAATGTATGTTCATTATTAATAAAAAGGGTTAAAATACAGTGACTTAGAAAAAGTAAAAGAAGATATGCTTAATTGTGCCTGATAAATTTTTAAATCCATTGGTATATAAGAAATTTAAAAATTAGTAATGAACGGATGTATGAGGACAATTGTCTGTTTACACATACACTGATGAGGCAGGTTTACAAATTTAGGTAGACCTCATTTATTTTTATTTTAAATATTTAATGTTTATATTTAGGAATTTTATCAGTTTCATAAAAGTGGATGTTGAATTCAGCAATCATACATGATTTAAGTAAACTTTATAAGGAAGAAAATAATTTTCATAATTTTAAAGCCATTTTTTTATTACAGAGAAAGAGTCTTAGTACTTATTTACTTTTCAAGAGGTACTACTGTAAGTCAGAGTGATGAAAAGAAACAAGGCTCTATAAAAAGCATTAAGGGAGGATCAATTCTCTGCCAGAACATCTTGGATGCTGGGTAGTTCACTATGTCAATAAAAACATAACCACATCTCAAAGGATTTTCTTTTGTTATCGTGGTCCACAAATCTAAGTGAAAGGCTTACACAGAGACAAAACATGCCTGCTGCGTTCTGTATTACCAATCTCTGAGCTCTATAAACGGTTTTTACTCTAATTACTACAGAACAATAGGCAGTGTTGGGTTTAAGTTTAACTTCAAGTGTGCTTTCCTTTGTTATTTTGACCCTAAAATGTCCATCATGCATTGTGGACATAGATTTAGGAGAATAAGGACTTTATAGCTCTAGGGTGTCTAATATTTTAAATCTTCTCTTTATTTTACTCTTCACCCTTTGTATTGCTGTTGTAAATTCATATTCTATGGCAATAACCGATTTCACAGCATTCGAAAAGAGGAAAATGCTAATATGAAATATCAGTTTGATTTTCCCTAAATCTGGGCTGGAGAAAATTAGACTTGTTTAAATACAAGTTGGGATAGCCTAAGAGATACAAGCAACAGTGATAGGAAGAAGTTGTTTTGAGTTTCTACCAATAGCTGAATTTTGTGCTGTCAGACTTTATGGCAGGGGTTCCCAAACTAAGGTGAGTTGTATGATGATTGTATTATATATTACAGTGTAATAATAATAGAAATAAAGTGTGCAATAAATGTAATGTACTTGAATCATCCTAAAACCATGCCTCCTCCCATGCCCCCCAGTCCATGGAAAAATTTTCTTCCATGAAAATGGTCCCTGGTGCCAAAAATGTTGAGGACCTCTGTTAAGGGAAATGCAATCATTGAATATACTGACGCAGACTAAGAGAAGACGAAGGAAGCATCATGAGAGGGTTAAATATGCAGTCAAGAAAGTTAACTTTTAGTCACCTTCTATAAAGCATGTCTTTAGTAAATCATGATATCTCAGAACCTCATTTTGCGGAATGAGGAATGAGGGCACAATGACTGTTCACTTAATCTCAGGTTTGTTGAGAGTATTAATAAAAGGATGATTCAAAATTGATTTATTATGGCTAGCCTTCAAATATTACCTTGTTACAATTATACCTCAGGTAAAAATATCTTCACATATTCTGTGGGATGACAAAAATTACCACTAATTGATTAAAATATTATAATAGTTCTGGTGCATATTCATCTTTGAAAAAATTGACCATTACACTCTAAGTTCGTTTGTTTGTTCTTTCTTCTCTTTCTTTTCTTTTCTTTTCTTTTCTTTTCTTTTCTTTTCTTTTCTTTTCTTTTCTTTTCTTTTCTTTTCTTTTCTTCTAGAAAAATCTTCTATGACCTTGATTCACTAGATTTCTAACAGGATGTTAGAAGAACATGGAGTTAGAAAATTTGAGTATTGAGCATTTGTGACATGCCAGGATATTACCTAGCCATTTGCATGAGATTTTTCTCATGTAATCTTGCAACCCATATGCTATATATTATTAGTTCAATTTTCCTGATGAGAAAGCTGGGGATTGAAGAGGTTATGTAATTCAGTTAAAGTTACACGGCTAATGTATGACAGATACACGAACCAAATTCTAGTGTATCTGATTCAAGAAGTCTATGACCACTGCAGTGTCTACACATTGATGATCCTGTTCAAGGCACCTGGAGAGCATTTCTTTCTTGATAGTTTTGTGTAATTGATGATTTAATTAAGGCACAAGCCAGCAACGGAATACCTCTACATCAAAAACCGTGCATTATTGCCTAAAGAAGAAGGGTGAATCAATTTATTTTTGGTGTGTGATAACTACTTTCTGTACCTAGTCTACTTTAAAAGTGATTTATAAATAAAATTGAAGATTTTATGGTATCAGGCTTCTGAAAAACGTTTGAATATAGGCCATATTTAGTTTTCCAGAACTCTGGGCAATTTGCCTCAGCCTGGTGACTTTAGATTGGCAACATTAGAATTTTCTCAGCTCTTATCTAAATTAATCTGTTGACACACTTCAAAAAGTCTTGTTGTTTATGAGATGAGGATTTTATGGTGCATAAGGGCCGTTTCTGGGAAGGAAGCTTCAGTAGTCAGAGTCTTGAGGGATTCTCTGTAAGACAGAAACTATGTAGGTGTAAATGTCAAATGGCTCTAATACTCTCCCTACCTAACTTGGCAGCTGGCAGCTTAGAGCTATTCCAAGCAAGTTTTGGTAAAATGATTTCACTTAGCTATTTCACACTTACATAATTTCTCTGGGGCAGTAATGTTCTGTCCAGTTTATTGTTGACTGCATCGTTTTTGTTCTGCAACAATGATTGAAGAAAATTATTGAAGAGAGAGAGGGAGAATGAGAAAGCAAACTTGGTATATTTGAGGGACACCTTTGGGCAAATTTCTACCGACATTTTCTCTCTTGCCTGTTTCTGCAGAGTAAGCAAGTCAATTCCTGCCTTGAAATCATTTTCTGAGAGGTTCACATCTTGACAGCTGCTGAGTCATAACATTAAAATGATTTTCCCATGTTGATTGTAAGATAAATCAGGTAGACTCTTGGTGGTATGGGTATTGATTTTGCATTAATCATTCAATTGCCTGTATATCATAACAACTTTTCTAAAGTATAAGAGCCTGTTATTTTTCCCAGAAAGATGAGGTAAAGATGTGTGTCTACCTAGATATGAATATAACACTGGTAAGTCCGAGTTATCTATAAATTGCAAATTCAGTGGATAACATTTGTTTTGTTGGCTGGTTGGTTTGCTTTATTTTACACTTTGCTTTGATTAATTCCAAGTGTATAGAATGCTAATAATTTTATTTTTTAATTATAATGAATCACATGTTTATGAATACCTGTAACTCTCAGTTGATTCTGTAAGTTAATTATGTATTTGAGAATGGAAACATTCTCTTTCAGTTGTGTTTTAACACACTGTTGTTTCTCGTGTGTCCTTACCATCACAGAGGAGGATAAACCCAGAATATTACTATAAATTCAACTTTTATAAAAGTAACAAGAGGCAAGACAATATAATATATTTGCTTTCAACAAATAAACTACTTCACAATATAAAGAAAATACCTTCAATTTTAGGGTCTAACATTTACTGTTATATTCCTTTGGGCAAGGGGGCACACCTAATTATTTTTACCCTATTTATTTACACTCTGTATTATTATAATAGCTAAATCAATAATTCTAATTTGGAATAATATTTGGAAATGTATAACTAAGACCTCACCAATACATGCAACAAAAACAAAAAATAGAGAATTGGACTTAATTAAACACAAAAGCTTTTGTATAGTAAAAGAAATAATCAACAAAGAGATAGCATGTAGAAAGAGAGAAAATATTTGCAAACTATTGAATAGGGGACAAATATCCCAAATATATAAGAAACCCAAACAACTCAGCAGCAGCAGCAACAACAACAACAATAAAAACACATAATCCCATTAAAAAGTGGGCAAACTGCACAGATAGACATTTTACAAAAGAAAACATACAAATGGCCAAAAAGTACATGAAAAAATGTTCAGCATCACTAATCATGAGAAGAATGCAAACTAAAACCACAGTGAGATATCACATTATCCCAGTTAGAATGATTATTATTAAAATGTCAGAAAGTAAAAGATGTTGGTGACGACAGTGAGAAATGGGAACTTATAAACTGCTGGTGAAGGTAAATTAGTACAGCCTTTGTAGAGAACTATGGAGATTTCAAAAAGAACTGAAAATAGAACTACCATTGGATCCAGCAATCTCACTCCTGGGTATCCATGCAAAGAAAAAGAAATCAATATATTATAAAGAGAACTGTATTCATAAGTTTATTGTAGCACTATTCACAATAGCAAATATATGGAATTGACCTCAGAGATGGCTCAAATATTAGAATTATCATTCAAGAACTTTAACATATCTCAATATCAATGGATGGATGGTTAAGTAAAATGTGATATGCATTTATAATGCAATATTATTCAGCCATCAAAAATAATGAAATCATCTCTTTTTCAGCAACTTGGGTGGAACTGGAGGTCATTGTCTTAAGTAAAATATGCCAGGCACAGAAGTCAAATGTCACATGTTCTCACTCATAAATGGGTAAGTACACAGGGACATAAAGAGTGGAATGACAGACAATGGAGACTTGGAAGGGTGAGAGTGTGTGTGGGGTGTATGATGAGAAATTAATTAATGAGTCCAATGTACACTATTCAGGTGATAGATACCCTAAAAGCCCTGACCTGACTACTATGCAGTCTATGCACGTAACAAAATCGCATGAAAATGTGGACAACATGTGGACAAAATGTGGACAACATGTAAAAGTCCCAAATATATGGGACTTTTAGCAGAGACACGGAAAAAAGAATGAAATGGAAATGTTACAAATGAAAATTATAATATCTGAAATAATAAATTCATTGTATGTGCTTAACAACAGATTGGACTAAACATAGAAAAGAATTTGGGAATTTGAATGCAGAGCAATAGAAAGTATGAGATGGATACTTAGAGAAAAAATTATGAAAAAAAATTGAACAGAGAGTCTAAGATGTGTAGGAGATCAAATGGTCTAGCATATATGTAATGTAATGGAATCTCCAGAAGGAAAGTGAAGTGAAAATGGAGCACACACAAATTTCAAGAGATAACAGCCATGAACTTTCCAAGTTACTGAAACATCATTAAGGATAAATACCAAGATTATTTTTTACATATAAGAAGACATCCATGGGTTCTAGGGGGAAGACTGTGGTAGCTGATTGTTATCATGACATGAATTAATGGCCTCCCTCTATTTATACCCATTGCCCCGTAACTTTGTATTCTCCATCTACATTTTGACTCTGAGATGGCCCTTCAACGTCTTTTGGCTAATAGAACATGGCAGAAGTGACTAGGCCTCCAAAAAAAGGCGGGGGTGGGTGGAGCTTTGCCTGCTTAGCATGCTTTCTTGTACATTTAGGCTTCTTTCCACTTACACTTCAGCCTTGCTATGAAAACATGCCAGGCTAGGCTGCTGTAAGGATATAAGAGACACAGAGAAATAAGACAAAAGGATGATTCCCCAAGAACAGAATTGCCTGTCTGGCTCACAGCTGCTCAAAATTCCCTGAAGGAATCAAGCCAAGCCAAGAAGCACCTAATTTGCTGACCATAAAGAATCAAGCACTAAAACATAGATATTGTTTTAAGATGTTATGTTTTTGGATGGTTTATTATTCTGCAATCCCCAATAAGGATAGCCCCAAATTGACCCTATTATGTTTTACCTTTCATTCCAAGAAGCTGTTGCTCACTGGCATAGTTATTTCATGTCCCAATTGTAAATGACTAGGGATAAAACTCTTATTGATTTTCTTCTGTACCTGAATTGGTTCATTTTGATTGAGATGTCCATCTTCTGAAACATGATATACTGGGGGAGAAACATAAGATAGTAAATAGTGCATTGCTGCCTCTAAAACTGTAGGCAGATTACGTTCCACTGAACGTCAGCTGATCAAAGGGAAAATGTACGGTCATTTTTTTCTATAATGCTGTATTGAAAATACCTTCCCACTATTTTCCTACCAAAAAAGAAAGTTAGTAATTTCAAAATTGCTTAATAGTTTGTATTGTCTGAGCACAAGGCAGAAACTAAAACATGAGCAACCTATAGTATGATAATATTTAAGTTAAAAATATTTAGTTCTCTAGAATTTAGTGGGTATTAATTCTGCTTTATCATTTTCTTATGACAATTTTAAACCAGAATGAGACGCTTTGAAAGGGAATAATAATAACACTGTACACTCAAGTGAATAGAACATAGATTCTGTCTCTTGGGTAATTATTAGCATTTACTATTTTAACTTTTTAAAAAAATGGGTTAGAGATAAAATAAATATTCAATTTTAAAAGATACAAAAAATAGAAATAAAACCCAACCCAACAGCAATGCAATTATTGGGAAGAATAATGAAGATAAAAACCTAGATATTAATAAAATGTAAAGTGGTGTGGAATGAGGAATCAACAGGGCCCAGGAGAATGTATAAATAATCCTAAAACCTGGGACATCGCAAAACAATTGCTATGGTTTTTAAAAATATCATCTAGGAAAGGTGGGGAAAATATAAAAATATCAGAATAGGAATGACAAAAGATTAAATAGATACTGATGAAACTATTAACTGGAATATACATACCTCCAGGTAGAAGTTGGCACAGTAGACATTCCTCTTCTCAGTTCTGAAAGCAAAAAGAAAGGAAAAGGAGAAAAACAAATTAAAATTTCATCTTCGGTGATAATAGGAAACACTTGAAAATAGATAAAAATCCTTGCCTTCTTGGAACTCACATGCTAGTTGAGGAGAAGACAGAAGAAAGGCAAATTAAACATGTATCGATAGTATAAAAGAGGATGAGTACTACAGAAAAAATAAAGTAGGGAAGGGAGCTAGATTGTGAGGATTGGGGCATTTGTAGTTTTACGATGTGATCAGAGATACTGTTCCTGAGAAGACCTGAAGGGGTTGAGGGAACAGACATGCATCTAGTTGGTGGAAGTGCCGATACCTCTTCTCTACTTCAGTGTAAAAACTGCTTAGCAGGGAAAGGATTGGGACAGAAGTTGAAATATTATATATGTGGAATTTCTCCATTGTCTTTCATTTTTGTTTTTATTCACTGGAGATTATGGAGAACTTGAATCACAATTAAGGTGGAAAAAAGCAAAACAAGTAAAGCTCAATTTCCATTACATAAAGAGGTAGATATTGTCAGGCCCTTAACTAGTTCTCTCTCTATGTTCTCTCTCATCCTCAACCACCCTCACATACTGCTGCTAATTTAAAAAAAAAGAAAGAAAGAAAAAAGAAAAAAAAAACAAGGAAAGAAAAAGCTGCTTTTCAGAAATAAGAAAGTACTTTATTTTCTAAGTCACAAAAAGTACAAGGCAAACATGCAGCCATGTAAGTTTCTTTGTTTTACAACATTGTGATTGAAAAGTTAGTTCATTATGTGTTGTTCCTCAAGCTGTGCTCAATCCACAGGCATGTCTGTCTCAGAAATCTCACCGAACTCTGCTCTTGAGCCTCTGTCCCTAAACACATCAGCAGTGCTCTTGTTAACTTTGAAGTGATGGCACCATGATGTTTTCTGTGGAAGCCAAGTGAGAATGATACAGGATTCTTGCTTTCCCAATGGCTCCAGACAAACATTTGAAGCACCATATTACTTATATGCCTGTAGCACAGGATAACAGACTCCTTCAGGGACAAGGGAGACATTTTAGGAAAGCAAAACGAAACATATTTTGATATTTGGCTGTCATAATGCAGTATACATTTGCTTTATTCCTGCAGCTTCCAAAATCTAAGTTGTATTTGATTATCATTCAACTTAAATTCAAGTTCCTTTTGATAGTTTATAAGTTTCTACAATATGGAGGAAAAGTGACTAGAATGACCAAACTGTTAATAATGGCTCTTTTGGGGATATGAAAATATGTATACTTGGTTTTGGTTCTTTCTACATTTCTGTGGTTGTGCAGACTTTCACTAAAAAGCATATATTACTTGTGTATCAAAAAAAGTATTTATTAACATACTTTCCATTTACATAATAGTCTCATCTTGTTCAAAATATGACTAGAAATATTACCAAGAACTTTCTATGCCTGCGTACCTACAATATCTGATTACTCTAATTCTTGGCAAATCTGTTTTATAAATATCCATTGGTGTTTCATGGTGCCTGCTCTCCCTCTCTGCTCCCCACAGCCTTGTCCTTATTAACAAAGGTCAGACTATATAGATGAGCAGCCTAGTCTTCCATTCTTACACATGGAAGTAGTGTGAGAATGCTGAATCTTGGTTCCCACCCCCAAACTGCTGAACTGGTGTCTGAATTTAACAAAATTCCCAGGTGATTCCCGTACATACTAAAATTTTGGTGTAGCAGCCTGATATTCTGCCCTTCTCAGAAGCTCCTAGGTGGTGCTGAGGTCTGCAGACCACAACACCCTCCTGCATTGTCTCAACTATCCTCTTGCTGTCATTCCTTCCCTGTCCCAACCCATTTCCTACCTTATTACCAATTGTCACTTTAAAATATGGATCTGATATTAAATACCAAATATGTAAAACATAATTCTGTTGGCTCTCATCTTATCTGATAAAATCTTACCTTCTCTATACAGAAATTAAGGTCCATTACAAGTAAGCCCCCAAATATCTATACAGCTATATTTTTCCCCATTCTTTTGTACCTGAAATTTTAGTTATTCCCAAACTTATTTTTAGCTCTTCTTTGTTACACATGACGAACTTTGCAATTTCTTTCTTCTTGTCCTTTTGATTAATTCATCTCAAAACCCTACTCTAATGTTAATTTTTCTGTGAAAGTGTCCCTTACTCTTTCTTATCACTAACCCTAAAAATTGAATGCTTCCATAAAAGAGAAATCTCCCATGGTAATCTATATTTGTCTTATGTACTACACACACACACACACACACACACACAAATATATGTATTTTTGAGTCTGTATCTGTGACAGAATATGAGCTCTTATGAGATATAGACTTAGAAACTATAGCTATTTTTGTGACTGAGTTTGTTATTCTCACAGAAATAGCTCCTACCAGAAGTCCAACCACTGTTTCTCACCCTCCTCCCCCGACACACACACACACACACATTTTTATTTGTTTTTTAGTAGAAGAAAAAAAGGATTTGGAGTCACAGCTGAGTTTGAATTTTGGCTTCAGCAATTCCCATTACTTGTATAAGCCTACCACTGTTACAAGTATAACAACTACTTACAAGTTTTTACAAGTTTTAGAGACTTGTTTTGTGGTTCAAAAATCTAGTTTATCTTTGTGAATGTTCTGTGTGCTCTCAAAAATATGTATTTTGCTGTTGCTGTTGGGTAGAGCCCTCCATAATTGTTATTTAGATTAGTGAAATAAATTGGTTGATAGTGTTGCTTGTGTCTTCTATAGCTTTCCTGATTTTCTACTTGTTCTACTAATTACTAAGTGTTGAAATTCTTTGGTGTAACTGTATATTAGTACATATTTTTCTGGGAGATTTTTTTTAGACATAATATAAATAAGTGTCTTTAAATAAATACTACAGCAATAGCATGGTAGGGGCATGCTATTGCTGTAGTATTTATTTAAAACAAAGCTCATGCTAGATTTGGTAATTCTCAATTTTATCACTGCACAATATATAATATTATAGGGTCTTTGAATCACTGTAATCATACCACATTAGTGGTGATCTACCTGCGCTATGAAAGTCACATATAAGACCTATGTGAAATCTGACTTGGGATGTAACAGTTAAGATTTGTTCAAATAATCAGAAATATCATGATCAATATGAAATAAGAGATTTATTGTAGAGATTGACCCTTATGTAGTTGTGGCAACTGGGGAAAAAATTTATAGAAAACTGTCACCTTTTTGTCCAATGGAGGGTCTGAAGTTCCTGTAGGTCAGGAAGGTCAGTCATCAGGAAGAAATAGTATACATGAACCAAAGGAGAGTGAGTACGAACTGGTAGCTGTGAGACAAACTTGAAGCCCTCTTTTTCCTTGTGCTCTCCAATACAGATGATGTGGGTGGTGAACAGAAGCAGTTGGCACCCTTTGACATAGAGTTACATACGGGACATGAGAGGCTATAGGCACAGTTGCTGCACTATCCCAACAAAGCAAGGCAGCAGTAATCTCTGTAAGCTGCCATAGTGTGTAGTTCCCCACTATGACCTTCAGCATGTAACGGTTTTTCTTCACTTTAGCCATCTAAAACACTTGCTGATTTCTCTTGTGACCAACCATAACCTAGGATCAAATAGAGAAGGAATTTTTGGAAAACAGTTCCAGCTTAGATTATTAATAGTTCACTTAGTAGAAAATTATGACTCACATGAGGAGAATAATGGATATTGGAATGGCAAATGTGGAAACGAACTCTGAAAAAATAATCTTAATGACTCAAATATATACTGGTATCAATATTTATTTTGTATTAAAATAAATTTTTAAAAAAACTTTTGGAGCTCAAAATGCAGGTTTCAGTCAGTACACATAATGCTATAATTCAATCTGAACAATAAGAATAATTTTACATTAGTTTTTTTTTAATGCAGTTATTCCAAGAAGTCATTAATCTGAACTTTCTAAGTCAATTTATTCATAGACTTATCATTTATTCACCTAATCAAGAATGTACTTATATAAAATACTCTAGATGTATTTCCAAAACAACTTCTTTTATTATATGTTTCTTCTTGCTATGAAAAACCCTAGCATAATATCTAGCACCTTGTAATTATTATATATAAAGTCTCTTTAAAACTCTATGTAGGTAATAAATTTAAGATGTTGGCTGGGCGCGGTGGCTCATGTCTGTAATCCTAGCACTCTGGGAGGCCGAGGCGGGTGGATCACTCGAGGTCAGGAGTTTGAGACCAGCCTGAGCAACAGCGAGACCCTGTCTCTACTAAAAATAGAAAGAAATTATCTGGCCAACTAAAATATATATAGAAAAAATTAGCCGGGCATGGTGGCACATGCCTGTAGTCCCAGCTACTTGGGAGGCTGAGGCAGTAGGATCGCTTAGGCCCTGGAGTTTGAGGTTGCTGTGAGTTAGGCTGATGCCACGGCACTCACTCTAGCCAGGGCAACAAAGCGACACTCTGTCTCAAAAAAAAAAAAAAAAAAAAAAAGATGTTGAACATTAAATAATTATACCTCTGTGGAATAATCAAAGGTAAGTGCAGAAAAGATAAAACTGAAAAACCCAAATTCATATGATGTATATCATACTTGGCCCAGATTATAATAATCATTTTCTGAAAGATAGACAGGGATCTGAAATAGAATTCCAGAAGAATGAAGAATGTCCTTAGTCAGTGTGGAACTATTGAGAAGAATATAGTATATAACAACAGGAATAAAACACTACCATTTATTAAGAGAAAGAGAGAATTGGTAAATCTTAACAAGCCAAATGACTATACACAGAAAAATATGTCTTAATCTAAATTTTTAAAAATAGCAATAGCTATTATTATTTTAGACACTTACAGTATTTTTTGGAGTTTCCCTTTGAGATTTAGGAAATCTATGGAATTATTCTTTGAAAATTCTAGCAGTACTAAAGGATTACATTTCAAAAAGTACAAAGATTTGTTCTAGCTATTATTTATCTTTTTAGATTACCACTAGAATTTAGAGTCAAGATGGTTGCCAGAGTACCTAGTATTCAAATATGTTACTGACAGCAACAAACTCAGTGAGGAAATATCTCGGCATCTTTTAAAATGCCTATTGATTTACTCACTAAGCAGGTATTGAGGGTCTGTTTTGTGTTAGACTCCCTACAGGTACTGGAAACAAAAAGCCAGGTACAGTAAGGCTCTTGTCTTTAAGGGGCTTACAATTTAGCAGAGGTGTGCAGATTAATCAATAATTACCGTGCAGTAAATAGCAGCGTAGATGTAGTCATAGCATGTGGTGGAAACACCAATAGCTCTTTAGCCTGGACTGTGGGCTCATGGACAATTTCCTCGAGGAAGTCATGATGAAGTCATGATTAGAAGTATCAGCAGGCTGAGGATGGCAACTCTAGACACAATATCCAGCACGTAGGAAGGCATAGACTGTGAAACAACAGACAGGGAAGTAGACAGTTTGGGGTAGTGAGATCAAAGGAGCCAAACAAGTAGTGGTGGTGGTGGTGGTGTCATCTAGGATAAGATCCTAGAGGCTATCCTATGCTATCAACCCTGGAACATTTGTTGGCATGAAATAATTGTGGATTTAATAAATGCTTCATGAGCATATTTATCCTTGACTGAGAAGTACAATTTAATTATTGTAACAAATGAATTATAGATTGCAGCTCTTATCCCTCTTTTTCTGTCCCTGTCCTTCCCCACCATAGGTATATAGGCTTTTAAAGAGTCTAAATTTGATACAATTAACAGAAAAGATAAAACTCCTACACTGAAGGGCCTTATAATCTCATTTGGAAGATAAAACAGATATGAAAATTACTTGAAGACAAGGAGGGACTAGACCAGAGGTAGAAGTGGTACTGGTGGTGGTATTAACTACCTGTAAGCCCTAAAGCTATTTCCTAATGAAATGTCTCCTGGAGAAATTCTTCAGCACTAAAGAACAATGGCCGCTCACTTCTTTGAGCCTCTACAATCTTAGGGACATAAAACTCTGAGGCAATTAGTCTATTTTTAAGAGAGGTTAAAGATTATGTTGATAGTAGGGAAGTGAATGTAAATCACACAAGGATTCTCTCTGTTGACATGTCATCTTCTGCTTTTATTTCATTGCTACTGTGTGCTCAATGTTATTTAAAAAAAAAAAAAGGCTTCTCAAGCGCAGTAGGGCATATATTCATTGGCCTAAGGAGTGGGCTACATCTCTCCAAGATAAGAAAGACAGTAGTGATCAACAAACAGGGTTGCTTTAAATGGCCCAGCTTTATCAATACTATACAGCTGAGCCTTTAGAGACTGCTTGCAGGGTGCTTGTACGTTGGTAGCAAACTCCTTGGACTACAGACTTAGAAATTATTCCATTTCAAGCAGCATAATGCCTTGGAAGAGACCTTAAACAGAATCTTGGAAAGAAGTTGCCTATAAACTACAAACTAAAAATCCAGTGAGAGTTTACAAGCCTCTTGGCAATGTCAGCTTTATCCTTTGCTGAGAAACATTGCTCTGAGTTTAAATTGGGGGCACCTAAATAAAAATAAACCCTAAGAACTATTTCCCTCCTTTGCCTCTTGTCTATATTCTACTCCCTAGTGGATGATACTGGTTAAAGGACAAAACCAGGACTTTAATTTATCTATTTATAATGTTATATTAGGGTTAAATGAAATGAGGCAGACAAAAACACTGTGAAAACTAAAATGGTACTTAAAATAGGCGATTGTGTGGTATGTTAGAGTTTTTTTTCAGCAAAACTTCCATCCTCTCTTATAACTCCATGGAAGGAGTATATTTTCCCAGCTTTTGAGTTAGAGAATCGATTGATAGGATGTTAGCAGACATGATGAAAACAAAAGATTGATAGGTGCTCGTGTTATCGGGGTGTGCCGAAGCCAGCTAACACTGAGGGGTTAAGTTTTCAGAAATTTTGCAAGCCAGTTATCAAACAAGCCACCATAAAAAAAAAATCAGCAAAATTAAACACAAAGGCAATATATACTAAAAACTCAATACTTCCTGTTTTATTGCATTTTACAAGTATCTATGCTCTCTTGGTTATTTATACATATTGAATCTATATTGGCATATGAGAGTACACTATTCCACATCTTTTCCCAACTGTAAACTTGGACACATAATTTGCATTATCAAGATGAACATCATTTTACGTGATATGACAGATATACATATGATTTGAAATAAGATATATCCTAAAATAGCATTGTGCAGTAAAGAGTAAAAAGACCTGCTTTTATAAGGTTATCCCTTGGCTAGTGTCTGAGAACTTGGATTCCAGGAGGGTTCCTAGCATTCCCAGAACTGAGGCTGGTGGTTCGTTATGCCTAAACTGTACAAACAATGTGGTTTATGCTGAACACCAGCTTTCCCTTCCCTTCTGGAAGTTTGGAATTTTGTACATGCTAGGCAGAAGGCAAGTGAATGAATTTCCCGCAGTGAAACACCTTGGGCACTAAGTCTCAAATAAGCTTCCCTAGTACACAATACATGTTATCATTCTTTAATACTGGAGGAGTTAAGTACTGTATATTCTGTACATGACTCCATAGGGAGAGGATGCTTGGAAGCTTGGGCCTAATTTCTCAGAACTTCTCTTCTTGCACCTTTTCTTTTTGCTGGATTTACCTCATATCTTTTTGCTGTAATAAATCTCGTGCTGATTCTTGTAAGACTTTGTAGCAAATAGCTGAACTTTGGGGTGGTCTTGGGCCTTCTAAAACAGCATTACTTAAATTTAGTGAGTCAAAAGAATATACAGGTGTAAAGGGGACTTTGTCTTCAGTAAATTCATAACTTGACTTTCCTGATTCTGGGTCTGAAGATTAAGGACTGCTTTCCTATTTGATCCTTTTAATGTTTAAACTTTATGAATTTAGTCTGTAGATGCTAAACTTTAATTTACAGTGTTTGAGGGATATATGTACTAGAGATTTCAGTAAATCTTCAGTTTATGTCTCTGAATGACTTCAACTTTGATGGTGGGTCACAGTTGGGGGCATTTGGTTACATATTAATGCATGTAAATTAGACCCTCCTTAAGACTTTTTTGTTATATTCAATCAAGGAGTCAGTATACTTCTTTTAATATATTTACAGCGTAATGAGTTTATGGGAATCCTGCTATAAATATGCTTAAAGGCTAAACATAAAAATAGGGTGAGTATAGAAACTGAGATGCATAATTCATTGATGGTAAGGTATTATGCAAGTTCCATGCTCCAGAGAATGGTTATATAAAATTTTAATGAAAGTTTTGGCAACCCAAAACTCATCCATGCTTTTGAGTAACACAGGGGAATATCACTTTTCTCAAAGGTGGATCTGGGCAGCTAAATTATAAGTTGTTGGGAAGATAAATTCATTAAAGCTCTTACAGACCTGTAGGAAAATTGGACTGAGTCTCCATTATCTTGTAGATCCAACTATCATTTTTTAAGTATTTGTTCTATTTAATGGAGTAAAAATAACATTTCCCAAAGAGGTCAGTTGAATGAATTATATTAGTATTAGTACCAAAATTATTATTAATATTAATACAATGCAAAGTATCTGATATGGGTGAATTTTAAGCATAAACCATCTAGGTTGAAGGCAATAAATTATGCTATTCAGGGTGATAATTCTTTAAATGGTATCTAGGAGTTTTGTGCATGCTTTTAGCAAGCGTCAATAGGAGTTTCTAATAGTTCAAGAGCAACAAGGTTTATTGGTAAGAATATTATGGTTTATCTAACATCCCCAATGGAGAAATATAGCTTTTAAATTTATATTAATAGAAGACACAGATTGATATAGGACTCAATATATAACTCCTTGAGTATTATGATTATCCAAATGCATATATATTTTAATAAATTTTTATTTTGGAATGAATATTTTGTTCATTTTCTTCTTATATCTAGATGAACTTGAACTTGGGGTTTTGGGGACAGGGATCTGAAAGGCTATAGGAGACCACAAAATTCACACTCTTGATGAATTGCTCTAAGCAGATCTGTGGCTGACGCAAGCATAGATTCAGTGAGAAACAAGGATGTCAGACTACAGGTAAAAGTAGAGAGTATAGTTTCCTTTTTTGGGAACTTTTTACCCCTTGATTTTATCCAAGAACTTTATTTTTAAAGTGATAATGTTTTTGATGCAAATAATTTTCTTTGATATGAATTGATTATCTGAAGATATATTGATTGATTGGTTAAGATCACAAGCCATGAGCCTTTGGAGATATTATTTGAAAAAGAGAAAATGTCTTCACAGGCTAAAAGTGAAACTGTCTTGCATAGTGACTGAAATTACATTAGACATGCAAGAAACCACTGTTGATATTAAGTGAAGAAAGTGACCAAATTGTTAGGTGGGGCATGTTCTACCTTTGTAAAGAAAATAGTATGCACCTGAAGGAAGGGAAGCCTTATAAACAATAACTAGCACTGGGGATGCTGGGTCTCTAGTCTTTACAATTGAGAAAATTTTAGCAAAGAAATATATATTATTATATAATCTGAAACAATATATTTTCTTTATATCAAAAAATGAGTGTGTGTTTCTACAGCAAATATGCAGATAGACATACCCCAGGGCAAGCTCACATCTACAATCCTGCTCTTACTGACTTGTTTTTCTTGTGATTGAAACTAATGAGCTCCTATTCTTGACATCTGGCCCTCATTTGTACAGCTGACTTCAACTTTAGACCCCACTTAAGCATATCATTCCTGGTTCTGTTTTGCTGTTCTTTTTATAGTAAATATTTGGTGAATATTTTAAAACAACTCTTTGGCATTGACCTGATTATGACTAAATGCTTCCAAATCTCCAACTCCTGATTACTCAGAGTATTTGCTGTCTCATGCACCCCAGGATCAAGTCTTCAGGGAGGGCTTGCGTTCATCTCAAATTATGTCCTTAATGTGAAAACTGTTACATTACTGCTGCTCAAGGAAAATAATCAAAGTCAGGTTTTGTATCTGCACCTCCAAATGAGGGAGGTTGAGTCCTAGAAATTCTAATATCAAATTTCTACTTTCCCAAACCTGCTCTTGGATTCCTCAACCCTACTACTAAGTAAAAATCATCAATAGCAGTATAAATATGAAAGCAATTTCGATTTTAAGAGTTATTAAAGTATCATGGTTATGATTTGAGGATATGACATGACCCCAATCAACTATGGCAGATTTTTTTGGTGAGGATGTAAACAGGGGCTTCCTAAGAATCTAAAAATTATATATATGTTTCCTAGGAGTCCTTAGAATGCTATTTGGGAGTCAACATACAAATTAGCCCTCTAATAAGCAATAAATGTTAAATAAGTAGATGGAAAAAACAAGTTATTTCAAGTACTGTATTTTATTAAGCATTCATTGAGAATGCATTGAACAGTTAAATATATATAATCAAAAAGCAGGAAACTCCCTTTTAATTTTCCTTGTAGAAGGGCATAAAGAGAAAGATAATGTTCTAAATGAGCAGTCCCCAACCTTTTTGGCACCATAGACCAGTTTCATGGAAGACAATTTTTCCATGGACTGGAGTTGGGGGGGATGATTTCAGGATGATTCAATTGCATTATATGTATTGTGCACTTTGTTTCTATTATTATTATTACATTATAATACATAATGAAATAGTGATATTAATACAACTTATGATAATGCAGAATCTAATGCCGCCACTGATCTGACAGGAGGCGGAGCTCAGGAGGTGATGCCAGCAATAGGGAGCAACTGTAAATACAGATGAATCTTTGCTTGCTGGTGGCTCACCTCCTGCTGTGTGGCCCACTTCCTAATAGGCCACCAACCTGTACAGGTCCATGGCCGGGGGGTTGGGGACTGCAGTTCTAAGTTATAGAAGCAGGCTGTATTTCATTTTCATTGCTTTATTCTTCAGTTGAAATCAAACCCATGTCTTGCAACTTTGGCAATTTCCAAAAAAAACACTTGAATATATGACATTTAGCCAATGTCTAAGAGGGATGGAGAGTGCACAAAGAGCAGCTCTTTCCCCAAACTGTGGAAAGGAAATTTTCATGTAATAAACTTCAGTTTCATTTTTGTTGCTTCTGGATTGATGGAACTAGTCACTGTATTGTTGCCTTCTGCACTGAACCTGAGATTCTATTCTTGGTCAATCTGAGATAGTTCTAGCTATTTGTGCTCCCAAAAATTCTGGACATCTTAGCCTTCCAGGGTTAGCCATGGTCAAACTGAACTCAGAAGTCATTTGTGAAAGGTGTAGCAAAAGAGAATATGCATTTTTATAGAATATGTTTTGTTGTTTTTTTAAAAGAACATATCTACTGTCAAAAGAAGCATAAATGATTCTAAGAATTGCACAATTGCATTATATTTCCATCCAACTGTGAATATCTTTTGGTACTATTCTGGACCAAATCAGGTTATAAAACATCAATGTACTACACATGGAAAAATTAAAATTTAAAAATCTTTATGCTTAACAAAGACAGCTGAAGCATAAGAAAGTCAGGCTAGAGGTTTCGGGTTAAAGAAATATTAATAAAACTGATGTGTCAGATTTGGTGACAGATTACTTATCATTTCAATTATATATACATTATTTTGGCAGTTTGTTCTCATGTGTAGCACTGAGAATTTTTTCTCCTTAATGATAGTTTTGAGGCAGTGCTATTTGCACTAACAAGTCATATTAAAATGGAAGGACTGACTACAAAGCAAACAAATGTCTAATCTAATGGCCAGGGGATCCTGACTGGAGCCAAGTTGACAGCTCAGTTATCCAAACAGGTTACAAATGATTGCATTGAAGACAAATGCCTGTGGATTTTTTTCTGTGAGCACTGCTCAATAATATTGAAAAATGTCAAAGAGAAGGTGCCTTCTCTCCAAATAACTATATATTTATGAAATGTGATAAAGATCTGTGTGTGTGTGTGTGTGTGTGTGTGTGTGTGTGTAAATAAGAGAATCCAGGGTTTGGGACATTTTCAAAGATAAAGTTAGTAAGAGCAAATTTATTGGAATTTTAACAACTGAAAAAAAAATCTGTTTACTCACCACCTCCATGACGTCACAACAAAAAATATTACCATTGTGAGTATCCTGAAGTATTGCAAGATTCTGAGCAATCTTTGGAATCACCACATACAAATTATTCTCTATCTAGTATCTAGTGTGAATAATGAGTACTGTGATTCTAATTTTCTGTAAACTAGAAATCTCCAAATGACATTTAAGCCAATAACTATCCATAATATCTCATTATTAAAATTCCTCATTTTACTGATTGGATTATTATTTAGCTAAAAATGAAAAGTACAACAGATGAAACATGTGGTTGAAGGTCTTACCTTGTTTTTCTTTTGTGAGTTTGTTGTTTTTAAATTGGAGTGGGACTTTATCTTAAAAAATTAGTTTATGAGCTAAAACAGAAGAAAACTGTGGTATCTTTCATGTTTTATAAGTTACACACATAGGATTTGTGCAGCTTCAATAAAACAAGAAAGCCATCGTGGCATGATAGCAAGAACACATGTTTTGGAGCCAAGTTAACTTGGGTTCCAAACCATAGTGTAGTCTTGGACAACTTATTTAACGTCACTAAATTTAATTTTATTTGTCTATAATGTGGCACTGATCATATGAGTATTATTCAGCCAATAGGAATAAATAAATGATGCACACAAATCACTTGGCACAATGACAGAACATCATAGATGATTTGTTGATGATAGCCATTATCATAGTGAATATAGCAGAGAAACATATAGTTACCTGCTTAGTGTCTGAGTGGCGTGAACTCCATATCTTCTTTCTGTAAATCATTCATTTCTTTCATTTAACAGACACTTATTTAACATTGACTTGTCAGATGCCAGCTGGCACTTGGGTATAAAAATGTGAAAAAGGCAGAGTTAAAAGGATCACAAGCTAGTGAGAGAAATAGGGCAAACAAAGAAATGTTTTCAGTTAAGGTAGAAGTATAGACCAGATTCTAAGGGAGTAATCAGGATGGAGGCACAAAATCCAGATTGGCTCATTTACTGTCAAAAAGGCTCCAGGTGAAGGTGATGGTTGAATAGAGTCTTTGGAATAAGAGTAAGAATATTCAGGCAAAAGTGCTATGGCAATAAGTGAAGAGATGTCTTGAAAACATTTGCTAACCCATTTACAGTTGGGGAGGAGACCATAAAAAAACATGCTTCGAAGGGATGTACCTGTGGACATGTAGTCTAGAGAAGGAACAAAACATTATTATAGGCACAGATACAAAGTTGGAAAATATGTGGACAAAATTTTTAAAATTCTATAGATAACTTTGAGTCTAAATCTCTACATAGCATTTTTTACACATCCTGCTTACCAAATCTAAGACATATCTTTCAGAAAAGCAAAATACTATTAGAAGTTGAGTACCCCTTATCTAAAATGCTTGGAACCAGAAGTGTTTTGGATTTCAGATTTTTTTCTTTCAGATTTTCTCAGATTTTAGAATATATGTATATGCACAAGATCATGGGGATAGGACTTAATTCTACACATAAAATGCATTTATGTTTCATATACACTTTACACACACTGCCTGAAGGTAATTTTATACAATATTTTTAATAATTTTCTGTGTGAAAGTTTTGACTGTGCTTTGACTGCAACCCATTACATGGAGTCAGGTGTGGAATTTTTCACTGTGACATCATGTCAGCACTCAAAAAGTTTCAGATTTTGGGACACTTCGGATTTTCAGGTGAGAGCTGTCAACCTGCATTGGATTTTATGATAAACAACATCAGAATTAAAATAACAGATTGCTATATTATCAAAGTAAAGGGAAGCCGTTTAAAACAGTATTGTATGTACAGGGAAGTTAAAAACAATCTTTTTTTCCCCCAGCTTTGTTGAGGTATCAAAATTACATATATTTATGGTATGTAATGGTGTTTGGATATATGTACGTATACACTGTCAGAAGATCATCACAATCATGCTAATTAACATATCCATGTCACATAGTTCCCGTTTTTGTTCATTTGGTTTTTATGCATTTAGAACACCTGAGTCTACTCTCAACAAATTTCAGGTGTGCAATACCTTATTAACTATAGTCACCATGCTCTACATTAGAACTTACTCATCTTATAACTAAAAGTTTGTACCCTCTGACCAATAGCTCCTCTGTTCCCCCACCCCAGACCCTGATAACCACTAGTCTGTTCTCTGTTACTATGAGTTTGATATATTTTTTAGATTCCTAATATAAGAGAGGACATGCAGTATTTTTCTTTTTGTGTCTGGCTTATTATACTTAGCATAATGTCCTCCAGGTTTACCCATGCTGTTTCAAATGGTAGAATTTTCTTAATTTTTAAGGCTGAATCATATTTGTGTGTGTGTGTGTGTGTGTGTGTATATATACTACATATAGACCACATTTTCTTTATCCATTCATTTCTTAACAGACACTAAGGTTGTTTCCATATCTTGGCTATTGTGAATAATGCTGTAGTAAATAGTAATTCCTTTGGCTATACACCCAGAAGTGGGATTGGTGGATCACAACAGTAGTTATATTTTTAATTTTTTTGAGGAACCTCCATACTGTTTTCCACAATGGCTGTTAACAATGCAGGTCTCACCAACGTAGTACAGTTTCTCTTTTTTTCATACCTTTTTTTGCCAATTCTAGTTATCTTTTCTCTTTTGATATTAGCCATCTTAACAGGTGTGAGGTGAGATCTTATTGTGCTTTTCATTTGCATTTCCCTCATAATTAGTGATGTTAATCATTTTTTTATTATTTCAAAATATTACAGGGGTACAAAGGTTTTTAGTTACATATATCAGTTTTGTTATGCTTGAGTCAGGGTTGTAAGTATGCCCATCACCTGGGTACCTGTTAGGTAGGTTTTTGCCCATCCCCCCTTTCCCTCTTACTTGCTTGGTTTCTACTGAGTTTTACTTCCCCTTGTGCACATGTGTGCTCATTGATTAGTTTCAATGTAATAGAGAGTACATGTGGTGCTTGTTTTTCACTTAGGATAATGAAGGGTGGAGGCAACGTGAAGGCTGCAACTGTAAAGCTGATGCCCACGTGGCCCAGTGCACCTGAGAGCTCAGGATGGCTTTATTTAGCTGCAGCACCTGTTGTCTGCTGCAAGGCCTCTACACAGCCTGCAGGCAGGTCCCGGATTTCGTGCAGTGGAGAGAGCCCTCTCACAACTTGGCCGTGGTCCCTGCAGGGTAAGTACGGTGCCTCAAAGCTTTATCCTGCCAGTCTTCCTGTATGTGCTTTAATATTATCAAATATATTGCCCAAGACCTTCTCTTTTTTTCCCACACTGTGAGTCTTGCTTCTTTGGGGTTTCACAGTGTGCCTTCCGAGAATAGCCGTCTGTAGGCAGCCATCTGCTTCCTATTCACTCTTTCTTTGGGAGCTGGGGGTTTGTGGCCTGCTTCTAATTCGCCATTTCTTTCCTTCCTGATGTCTCCTTCTGATGGTGGCCTCAAGATAAACTCTTCCAGTGGGGGCGGCTGGACCCACGCGCCTACTCCCGCTGGAGGTCGTGGGGAGGTGGGGCGAAATTTCTTTGTGGGGAGAGGCACGCCTGCAACTTGCTTGGCGCAGACTTCTTTCCCTGCATCAACTGAAGGTCTGGGGAGTGGTGGGGTGAACTGGCCTCAGCAGCACTTGCTTGGGGCTGGGGCACGGGCGGCCTCACAGGGCTCCGCAGTGCTTTGCTGGGCAGTTCTGCTGTGGATTGTTGGGCACTGTGTCTGTCCTGCAGGCTGGAGGCCCTGAGACCAAAAGCAGCTACTCTTACATCAGATATAATGGTTCAGTGATGGTCTGTCTCTTGCACTTGGCCCAGTTATGTTTTTGCTTCATGCTTCTTAGACTAGTGGCAGGGGGTGGGGGAGTGAGGGTATCTGATATTCTCATGAAGGCTCAGTCTTGCCAGCATATTTTTTCATATACTTTTTTTCCATTTGTATATTTTCTTTGGAAAAATGCCTATTCAGTTCCTTTGCTAATTTTTTAATCATTGGGGGTTTTTTGCTATTTAATTTTATGAGTTCCTTATATATTTAGAATATTTACCTCTTATCTGACATTTGGCTTACAAATATTTTCTCCTATCCCCTAGGTTGCCTTTGCATTTTGTTGATTGTTTTGCTTTGCTGTACAGGAACATTTTAGTTTGATATAGTCTCACTTGTTTATTTTTGCTTTTGTTGCCTGTGCTTCTGGTGTCAACTGCAAAAAATCATTGCCAAGATCAGTGTCAGGGAGATTTTTCCCTGTTTGCTTCTAGGAGTTTTATGGTTTCAGATCTTTTAGTATATTTAGCTATTTTTCTTGTTTCAATCATGCAGTCATATGGGTATTAATACTAAGAAGCAATTGCATATATATCTGTGTATATTGCAATGTTAACCCTTATAAAAGGATAGTTATATGTAGGTTTTGTGTATAAAATATAAATGCGTTAATATATACCATGGCTTATTCATAATGTGCGAAAGAACCAACCACACTGTCTTTTAATTCTCGACTTGTAAATATGACTTATTCCCGATTTTAAGGTTGGAAGCATTAAAAACCAAAGTGGATGAGGTACTTGTCCAAAGTCACATAGTTTGTTAGAGATAAGCTCAGTTTCCAACACAGCTTTGTAATTCCTAAGCTCATGTCCATTTCTGCTACACCAAGATCTAAGGGCGGTTAATTGAAAGCAAAAAAATAAATAAAAAACTAAAGCTGAATTTTAATTTAAGTTTTACAAGAATACTTTTTAATAAAAATGGATACCAAATGATACTAGGATAATATTCAAAACTCATGGGTACATACTTCTTTCAGTTTAATGCTTGGTTTAATCCTAACTACGGTGATTCTTGTGTATGCATATTAAAGTTATATCTAGCCCTTTCCCGCACATATTTCTGTGCTTTCTAAATAAAAAAATATGTGTACTTGTCATTCTTGGAAAGTTTTAATTGCCCCATAAGCCACTATATTATTATTATTATTACATTAGTCCTGTTGTGGTGTGATTAATGAATTTACATGAAAAGAAAATGAAATACCACCCCCCCACACACCTGTTATAACACTCTGTGACCTATTGCAAAAAAGCCGTTAAAACAACTATGGAGCTTGCTCACTGTGTCTTTGGTAATTCACACATTTAAATAATAGTTGCATTTAGCAAGACTTGTAGTGATCTCAGTGATGGTTAATAGGTAGTGAAATCATGAGAAAAACTTAAAATGATGTTCCTCAGATATCATTGGTGCTATCATTACATAGATGAGTTTCCTGTAGTCTTTTTTTAACCATTTATAAGTCATTTATGGACTTATTAGCTTATGAGCACATTAATACCTATCCTATGCTCATTTTAGTTATTTGAGTGTAGTACTTTATTAAAAATACTAAGTATCATTTTGAAGAATGAATTCATTTTAAGCAAAAGTTCATATTTAATTCATTAATATTACTCCTACTTGCACTCAAAATGCTTAATTAAGTCCATTAAATTACTTTTTATAATCATGAAAACTCACACTAAGAGTATAATTTAATTTGAATGCTGTGGAGACTAAATTTGTTTGCATTTCTAACTTGCTAAAGTTTAGTTCCTAAATTTTACCCTGTCTTTCTTCATCTTATCCAGTGCATCCTCCTTTGCCCACTTTGATTTTATGAGACTAGCAGAACTGTCATAATTTTTAAAAGGCTCCAAAATTTCAATAAAAATGAGTGGGAGTAGAGACAAAAGGGAAGGTTAGAATTGGAAAAGTCTATTATAGGTGTGTTAGGAAGAAGGCTTTACTTTTAAAATAGGGTCATCCTCTATAGCTTTGGGGAAGAAGAATTCCAGAAGGGAATCTCCAGGTGGAGAGGAGAGATTGGATCAAATGTCTTTGACTTTGTTCTGGAATGTTACCATCCTTTGTGATTCTCTGCATTACTTCCAATTCCTAGGACTATAAATGCTTTTTAAAATCCTGGCTCAAGTATAGGCAAAAAATCTTTCTGTTGGTTTACCTTATCATAGAGACTGACATTTATGTGCAGAATTTTTGTAAAGGCAAAGGTTAGAAAAATGGCAGCCAATAAAACACAATCCATTTGTTCATGGTTCAAATGTTAACCATCCCATTAGAGAAATAAGAACTCACACAGAATAAATTCTCCAGACTTCTCTGGTCCTCTTATAATTTCAGTTTATTTTCTAAGTAATATTGGTATGAAATCCCCTACTATCTTCAATGGTAGTGTTATGTCATGGAAAGTGCACTGGATTTGGAGAATTCAGTTCCGATTCTGTCTTGTGAACTGGCCTTGCAGTGCAACTGTGACAAAGTCACTTAACCTCCCTGAATACAATATGCCTCTGCAAAATAGCAAAAGAAACTACTTCTTTATAGGATTTTCATAACTTTCAAATGAAAATAAAACTCAATAAATGTTTAAGGACTAAAAACCACAATGGAACAAGGAAATTTTCCTTAGTTTCTTCTGTTCAATTTTGTCCAAATGGAAGACTCTATTACTATCATAATAGAGAAATTTACCTTCTAGGATAAAACATTCCTCAGAACCCTCTAGAATTCTTCCATTTAGCTTCTGATCCTTATAGCATTTGGATTTCACAGTTCAATTCTTTCCAGGCCCATGCTAAATGACATTTTTAAGCCCTAATTAAAGGTATGGCACTATTGCCTTAGTTATCACCTCAGTTCTTCTCTGGAGCATTTTATGATGATACATACAAGTGAAGTCTTTTCCCCTCAATCACCTATTAATATACAGTATATTATCATTCAGTATTCAGGACATTATAAAAAGTCAATTAGATTATTTGCTTATTACCTATAATTTAGATAATTATACTGTATTGGGAGACATTTTCAATCCAGTGATTATTTCAGTTGTCAATCAGCTATTACAGAAACTCAGAGCTTTCTTAGCCCTAAATACATGTTTCTGAAATTTTCTTAGGGCCCCAAAGAAAAGCAGTATTAACTTTTACGTAGTAATCTACAAATACTGCCTTAAATTCCATGGGCTTTGCTTGACCAGTGTATTCCAATGATAGTCTACTTCCATTTGATCATCTAACTATTTTTCTGCTAAAATAGAACCTTGCATCCCTTGGGCAATCCTTCCATGTCTGCTGACACTAACTACCAAGGTTATACAAAGACCTTAATCTCCCCACATCCTCTTGTCCAGCCACTTTCTGCACATCATCCACTTTGAAGGTATTTGAACTTGCATTTTATTTGTCATCAGGTATGTAGATAAATTATAGAACATATTGGTGTAATAAATTCTATTTTAGGTTAATCAGGTATCAGTATGGCTAGACAATGTTGTGGGGTAGCAGTTGGTGAGGGTAAGATTATATCAATGGGTGAGCTGAGGTCATAACATAAATATCATGTATACTATGCTGGAGAGTTGGACTTTTTTCCTCAGGGCAATGGGAATTCATCAATGAGTTTAAGCTCTGACTGTTGTATGGGAGAGTATTAAAGGGTGGTAAAATGAACTTCAAGACCAATTACAAGGCTGTTGTAATCAGAATGAGAGATGTCGATGATCTATACCAAGTTCTGAGAAGGCAGAATGGAAAGAAATAAATGATTCTAACAGTCATTAAGAAGATAAAAGTAATGGACTATTCATTGAATGTAGAGAGTTGGAAAGGGTGAGTGAGAAATGATTGCTAGGTTATTCACATGAGCATATATCTTGAAGAAAAGAAAATCCTGAGATAGCTGTATTGAGACCCAGAGGAACATTTTCTGTTTCTTGGGTTTGGAATTCCTTTCTTCTTCTTCTCCTTCTGGATAAATAATCCTTGTACTTGACATTCTGACCAAACATCATTTTTCTTAGTATCCCTCCCCTAGAGGCCTTCATGTGACAGAAACAACAGGGATTACTCCTTAATAGCATTCATCAAAACTCATTGTAATCATTGTCTTAGTCACGTTTACTCAATACTATCTTGTGAGTTGGCTGAATAAAGGGACTGAGTCTCTCATCTCTGTGTCTCTGGTGCATTACATAGTGCATGATAGAGGATAACCAATAAATGTTAGTTTAGAAGGTGAGATGAAGGAAGAGAGAAAGGGAGATTATTAAATGGATAATTTTCTCTAGTAAAAACCAAAACCATCGCAGTGTCTTAAACCAAAGATATTTATTTATCCCTAACTTTCTAGACCTATGCAGGTTGTGGGGCTCTTCTGGGCACTGTCCTATAAGTATTTCTCCTTCAACTGATGATGCAAGAACAGGACTGCTTTTATCATGTGGTCCTGTCATCCTCTAGCTTTAAGGAAATTCAGTTGGCAGACGGAAGGAGAAAGTGTGGGGGAAGCAAACCAGACACTCCTGATCTGAGAGTGAGATACATCACTGCTACCCACAATGCATTGCAAGAACTAGACACATCTTACAGTAAGGATGTTTGGGAAATGTGAACAAACAAAAAACAGTATGAATAATGCTGAGCACTAACAGTCTGTAATATAGGAGGATATAAACAGGAAGAGAAGGGGGGAAACTAAGTGACTGAATATGACTAGAGTGCAGAAAATAAAAGTCCTAATATCCAGAGAAGAAAATCAGTTACATAATGTGTGACTGATGACCTAATAATCACTATGGCAAGTGTGCTAGGAACTTCCCTATAATACAGATTCAGAATCAAGGCATGCTCTGTAAAGTGAGCACATACAGTCACAAAATAACTTTTTTTTATTACTTATATGTGTAATATGCTAAAATGTGAGTGTATCCATGGCTTCATACATTTCTTCAAATATCCCATCTCTTAAAACATGCCATTTCGTGCATAATAACTTTGAGTTATTATATTGCCTGAGTTTTCCTTCTGATTAACAGAAAGGTTAAAAGACTAAAAATTCAGCATAGGGAATATTTTTGGTGACACAATATTAGATTACTTATTCAGAAATGTAACATTGGGGTATGCAGAGCAGAGATTAATGTACATCTGCTTAAAACTCATAACCTGATCTTCTCTTTGCAGTCACTTAATGCAGTATGGTACCTAGAATTTATAGTATGAATTTTATAAGAATATGAACCTTGGTCTCGGGAAGTATCCTTCCTATGCAAAATATACCACTAGTTATCCAGTTGTATTTATGTGTTTCAACAGAGTTGTTTTGCACATTTATTTTAAAAATAAAATTAGGTTTCCTTGCTTGATTTTTTTTTTTTACAGCAAAATTAGCATATTCATAACATTGAAGGTATAATGTTCTTATTATTGAAACTCTGCCCCTAGAACTGCACTTTAGTAACTATGCCTTAATGTGTATGCATGAAACTTTAACAAGCAGTGACAATGCATAATCTCTGAAACCACCCAACATGTGAAAGTGTTAGTATATTAAAGCTGCAGTCTCCAATGCCCAGGCCGTGGACCAGTACCAGTCTGTGACCTATTAGGAACTGGGCTGCCCAACAGGAGGTGAGCAGCGGGTGAGTGAGCAAAGCTTCATCTGTGTTTATGACTGCTCCCCATGGCTCATATCACCACATAAGCTCCGCCTCCTGTCAGATCAGTGGTGGCATTAGATTCTTAGAGGAACATGAACCCTACTGTAAACTGAGCATGCAAGGGATCTAGGTTGCACGCTGCTTATGAGAATCTAATGCCTGATTTGAGGTGGAGCTGAGGTGGTGATGCTAGCGCTGGGGAGTGGCTGTGAATATAGATTATCATTAGCAGAGAGGTTTGACTGCACGATAAATGTAATGTGCTTGAATCATCCTCAAACCATCCCCCCCCCAAGTCCACACAGTCTATGGGAAAATTGTCTTCCATGAGACAGATCCCTGGTGCCAAAAGGTTGGTGACCAGTGTGTTAAAGGAATAATATAAATCTGAGACCTGAATGAAGCACTTCGAGATTATTCTTCTACTTAAGAGGTTTGGATAATTAACATGGAGTAACCCATTAAAATCATTCTTCTTATTTTTATTTAATTTTCCAGATCCTCAGTTCTTCATCTTATTTACTGGACAGATTGTTTTGAAGCTAAATTTTAAAAATTATAGAGACATGCTTTAAAAAGCCATTGAATAGTATGTTGTAATCATTAAAACTAGTTCCTATAGTCAGACTCTTCCAAGTAGTGACTGCATATGAAGCAGTTGATAGCATCATATAAAAAGTAAGGTCTGTATTAACATGTGTGTTTAGAATATTCCTGTCACGTTGGTAGAATAGGTCTATGATCCTAGGAATTATAGTAGAAATAGCACATTGTTGTGAACTTAAAATATCTTTTACAATGTTGTGATTTAGTTAGATAAAATTTTATGTGGGATATTGACATCTCATTTGTAAGTGAAATTGGTCTATTTTTTCCTTTTATTCTTTATGCCCTCTTTTTATATCAAATTGTGTAAAGTATCTTGAAGAACATTTCTATTTCTATCCTTTGGAAAAATTATATAAGATGAGGGTTATCAGATTCATGAAGTTTTGGTAAAAACTGACTATAAAACAATTTTTGCCTGATGTTCCTGTATGTGGAGGGGAGAGTTGTGCTAAATTTTAATGTACTTTATTTAATTCTTTAATAATTATAGGCTTACTTTTTAAGTTTCCTTTCCTTCTTGAGCCAGTTTTGCAAGTTAGTTATCTAAGGTATTATCCTTTTTATTTAAATGGGTTTGGGTTTGTATGTTCTTCATTCTGATAAAACTTCTATATGTGCTCGAATGGAATATATAGCTATACAAATAGAGATAAATGGGTATATTCTATAATTGTTGAACATAAGATTCTATATATTGACAAAATCAAACTATAATTATTAAAATTTATGTTAATTTCTGAGAGACAGGTGTTAAAATTTCTGTCTCTTACTATAGATTTATAAAAATCTATTTGCAATTTTGTCTTTTGTTTTTAATTTTGAATTTCAGCTGTTATATAAAGACCGGATCCGAGTTGTTACATCCTTCTGCTGAGTAGTTTGTTTTATCATTATATCCTTAATGAGGATACTTCATCCTTAATTACGTCTTTAAAAACGTATTAGTATTTCATACCAGCTATCCTGGTTAGTATTAGTGTTTGCACAGTGTATCTTTTCTCATCCATTATTGTCAAAATTTTTGAGTCATTATATTTATGATTCTCAGAGCTGATTGGTTTATATCCCACTTGACACCGTTTGTTTTTCAATGTGTAACCTTACTCCACATACATTTAGTGATTACTGATCTGTTGAGTTTTAAAATCATCAAATGTTGTGCTTCCAATTGCTATACTTTTCCTTGGTTTCTTTGTTTTTGTTTTCCAAACTATTCACCCTGGCTCTTTATTCTTGTTGCTGATTTAGAAATTATACATTCTAATTATTTTATTTTTGAGGGTTATGCTTAAATTTTAGTTCATATATGTAACAAAGGATAAAATAAATCCACTTGTAACATACTGAATGAAAAACAGATCTTAGCTTTAATTCTGATCTCTTCATTCTACTTTCTACTTTATTTTTTAGCTAGTATTTGATATATACCCTGCTTTAATATTAATAAGTTAGTTACATTTTGTATTATTCATGTCAAATTCTTATTTTGATTTAAAAACATTTTTAACAATTTATTTGCACAAGAGTACTTGTGAAAAACAATTGGGCATTTGTCTCTAATCTTCCAGGTTCAGAATATTTTTTTTTTTTTTTTTTTTTTTTGAGACAGAGTCTCACTCTGTTGCCCGGGCTAGAGTGCCGTGGCATCAGCCTAGCTCACAGCAACCTCAAACTCCTGGACTCGAGCAATCCTCCTGCCTCAGCCTCCCGAGTAGCTGGGACTACAGGCATGCGCCACCATGCCCAGCTAATTTTTATATACATGTATATATATATATATATATATATATATATATATATATATATATATATGTTTTTAGTTGTCCAGCTAATTTCTTTCTATTTTTTTAGTAGAGATGGGGTCTCACTCTTGCTCAGGCTGGTCTTAAATTCCTGAGCTTAAATGATCCGCCTGCCTAGGCCTCCCAGAGAGTTAGTATTACAGGTGTGAGCCACCATGCCCGGCCCAGAATATTTCTTACTTAAAAAAATCATTTAGAAGTTCAGAGATAATCTCTAAGTATTAAAATATGTCAGTCATTCTCTTTATGAAAATACATTTATTCCCTTTTTGATACTAAGTAATAAACCATATTCAATATTGTAGCCTGACAATTTTTAAAACACATTGGAAATGTCATTCTGCTATTGTGGCTGATGAGAACTTTGGTCATTAGTCTAGTTTGCATAGCATCTTGTTTTTTGTAATACAGGTAGAATATATGTTAAACTTATGATTCATTATTAGAGCATCACAAAAATATAGTATTCATTTATTTATAAACAGAACATAAGATGGCCATCTTTCCATCTAGGCTTGGGTTTTCTCTGTTAAGGTGATTGGTTGTGAAAACCTGCGAAGCAGCTTCCTTTTCATCATATTTTTAAAGAATATTTATTGATTGACTATGTAGGTCCTGGAAGTCTGTGAATTTTGGTGGGAGCAAGAATTTAGAAACATGAAGTCTGCATATAAGAAATTATTTATACTGACATATATGTTGATAGTTAATGCTTTTCCAAAATAGGCATGGAAAACCAGGGGTTAAGTTTCTTAGGTTCTTAAGACTTCATTTTATGTAGTGAATCTTAGATATGGCAAGAATTCCCTCTCAGTTATGCCTCATTTGAGTAATCATTTCTTCTTTTCCTCAGTATTATCTCTTCCTTGATGTATAAATCTATTACTACAATACTGCTGTGTAACTAACTGCCAAGAAATTCAGTGCCTGAAAGAAAATATCATTTATTATTGATCACATATCTATGGATTGGCAGGAAGTTCCCCTGATTTTGGCTGGGCTCATTCATGCATCTGTGGTCAACTGAGCCTTGAAGGGGGCCCTGCTGATATTGGCAGAGTTTTGTTTGTGGTTGGCTGGCTGTGGGCTTGTCTAAAACGGTCTTATTTCTCCATATATTTTTCTCACATCCCTCTTGTAAGCTAGCCTGTACACATTCTCATGGTAGCACAAGAGGGTACAAGACTAAAAGAGTAAAAGAATGAAAACAGCAATATGCAAGTGATTTTTCAAACTTCTGCTTGTGTCAAATCTGCTATAACCCATTGGCTAAAGTCAGTTATGGGGAACAAGCTCTAAGTTAGTTGAGCTTACTTCCAAAAGGTATGGATACGAGACATACAAAAAATTAAGGAATCCATCATCAAACATGTTTACTTGAGTTTTTATGCCTTTACAACCTATTTTTATGAACCCAATATGGTAGCAGCTAATCTCTAGCCTACTTTCCACCTCTGAGAAATCTCAGTGATATAAATTACCCCAAATCACGTAGCTGGTAATGCTGAAAATAGGTTTTGAATCCAGGTCTTCTGACTCAAACTGCCAAGTTCTATTCTACTTACTATTCTCCATCCTTTTTCACTTGATATGCATTTTGTTTTTTGGTTTTTTGTTTAATTTTCTTTTTTGTTTTAAGCTAGTAAGGTTCTGTTGATTATAATGAAATTTCAATATCACCCACAAGCATGATAAATCAATAATATTTCTAAGCATAAATTCCACAAAAATATTTATTGGTTTTGCTTTAGTTTCTGTTTTTCTTTCCACAGGGAAATATGTTAATAGTATTTCTCTAATAGCATTCTAGTGCACTATTTTTCTGTTACAAATGTCACATTAGAACAGTGGGTGATATGGGTCAAGTCTCTCTCATTTTGCATTGTACGCTGCATAAAATAAGAAATTTTAGACATCTATTTTACCTTTATGTGTATCAATAAAAATTTATAAAAAAAGAGTATATAACTTCACATTAGAAGAAAATATGAAAGCTAATTCTTCTTAGTCCTTTTATATTTATTTGCATAGTAAACACGCTTTGGAAATATAAATACTTATTGTTTAGAAGGTCATGGCCAGGTGAGATCTATTAAAGCAGTTACTCTTGTGTACTCCTTTCAGCCTACTTTGTATTTTAGATAAAAAGACACTTCTTATTTCATTGCAAAGAGTCATTATTGCTTTTATTTAGTTATTTGAAACATACCACCTCATGCCTGAACTACCATAAGAAATCTCGGATATAACTCTCTTCTGTTCCCTTGCCCACACCTCCCATGTGCATACAACCTTTAGTCTACAACCTCTTTCTTCAAGCCTTCATAACAAAAGACTATTATTTATAAAATTTTAATTTTCTCATGTTTTTATCTAGCTTAGAACTCAACGAAGAATACTCATAAGCCCATTTGTACACTGGCAACCATTCTATATACACATTTATCTCAACATTGACTAAAATTCATTTTCTTCTCCTACTTTAGACCTTGAAGAATACCTTTCTGTAAACTTGGTGCCACCACCCTCCCAGTCCCATAAGCCAAAGTCATCCCTAATGCCTCCCTTGACTTCCTCTCTGTATTTCATCAATATTTAGATCTCGTAGATTTTATGTCCTAAACTCTTTACAAAGCCATCTCAATGTCTTCGTTCTCACGTGTGTAATTATTATACAGCAGCCTCTTTCTCAGTCTTTTGACTTCTCATCTCTTCTGGCTTGTATGCATCCTTCTGGAGGCTGCCATAATTTCTTTGTAAAATGCAAAACTCACCATTCCACTTCTACTTTTGGTGGTTCTTACATATCATTAAAATCCAACTGCTTAATATTCTAACAATCTTGATAGTTACCCCTACACATCTTTCCATTTTTATCTGCTCTAACTTCCAACCTTACCTCTTGTGTAAGTTTGCTAGGGCTGCCATAAGAAAATACCACAAACGGGGTGACTTAAACAACAGAAATTTTTTTGTCTCAGTCTTGTAGGCTAGAAGTCTGAAATCAAGGTGTCTGCAGGGTTTTGTTTTTGTTTGTTCTGAGCTCTGTGGAGGAGATTCTGTTCTATGTCATTGTCCTGTCTTCTGGTGGTTTTCCAACAATTGTTGGCATTTCTTGGCTTGTAGAGGCATCATTACAATCTGCCTTCATCTTCATGTGGTGCTCTCTCTGGGAGTGTATCTGTGTGTAAACTTCCCCTATTAATAAGGACACCAATCATATTGGATTAGATTCCCCCCAGTCACTTCATTTTAACTTGATTATCTCTAGAAAGACTGTATCTCCAAATAAGGTCAAATTTTGAGGTAATTGCGTAACTTAGAAGTCCAATATATCTATTATACAGTTCCCTCCCAAACAGCAACAAAATGTTCCTTCCTCCGTACTTTCTGAGAAGTTCTCATATGAATCTGTATTTTACTGAAATTGCTTTCTATACTTCTATAATCCCACAAGTGATTGTGAACTCTGTTAGCATAGGGTCTGTGTGATACTCATTTTTATATCCAGAGGCTAGCACAGCTTTAAGTAATATATCATATTCTAAATGTATATTTTATATGAATTAATGAGTGAATGAGTAGTTGGATGGATGATTTTATCACAGGAATCCACTCCTCAAAACAGTTAACTCTAAATTTTTTACAAGATGATATCCAGGTTCCTTAATGATACTCTAAAGACACTATAAAATGTCATATTAAACTGTACTTTCCAGAATAAATTACCTAGTTATGCCATGACCATTTCATTACTGCTTGACCTAGTTACATACGTTTTCAAACCAGTCTGCATGTTCTATGTTCAACAGACACATAACATTTTTGTTGTACAAAGCAGGGCTACATACTCTTTTTGAGTGGTATAGCAATGAGTCCTCTCTGGCATCTACTATTCCATCTCCATATCCATTTTCAAATATCACATTGTTCTTGCTTCCAAGCACCTTTAAACGTGTTCTCCATTTTGCACTTTCATTCTACGAAAGTGTCCCATTTGATTCTAAACAAAACTATAACTTAGTCATAGGTGTCTCATTTCTTGATGCCAATACCATGTTCCATCTACCTTTTTAACTCATTTCTTTGTTATGGTAATGAAGTGGTTATTTTCACCTTCCATAGCTTATTAAAAGGCTATTCTAGGCCAGGCATAATGTCATATATTTTGAATGAATGAATGAATAAAATAGACAAACATTTCTGCATTGATCTAGCTTACATTCTGACAGGTATATTCAGACAATAAAAATAAATAATAGGAACAATGAATAAGTAAATAGATGAGATTTTAGAAAGTGTTAGGTGATATTAAAATATAAAAAGGAAACGTAAATCAGAGTACGGGCGATATGAGTAACTGAAAATTGAAGGGTTGTCAGAATGGAGCTCATTGAGAAGCTGACATAGAAACAACAATGTGAAGGGGTAAAGGAGTATCAAATGTGGGTGAAGAGAGTTCCAGGCAAAGGAGACAGCACAAGACTGTAATTGGGAAGAGTGCCTGGTATGTTTGAGGAGTCCTGTGTCTGGAGATAAATGAAGAAGTGGGTGGGAAGGAGAAACAGAAGATGAAACCAAATTTATGGATCCCATGAGGCACTGGAAATCTCAGGTGTGATGTCATTCCTAACTGCATAATCATTGCTTTCTATTTCCTTACCCTATTTGTTTTTTTCAGAGCATATATTACACTGTGATGATTCAATTTATTTATTTGTTAAAGGTATGCTATTTCACTCTCCTCCTAGAACATAACATCCTTGGGACCTCGAATGATGCCATGGGCATAGTAGTGGCCCAGTTGTTTTGAAAATGTTCATGTTGCATCATGGCTTCTTACATTTTCTAACTGGCATCTACCTATGTAGATCTGCTTTTCCAGTCCCTGATGTTTGTGCTCAAAATATATTTGCTGATTTGAACCAGAGTAATGGGAAATGAAAACAGCATAGTAGCCTAGCATAGGTATACTTCTAGTCTGCCAGCATAAAGGCTTTCACTGTTTATTTATTTATTTTTCTGCAATATGTATGCCTGAATCCACTGCAGCTACTAATTGGTAAGGATAAGCCTCCAGCCATGCTTATAAAACACATGAACAAATAATAAACAAAACGGTCGTCTTTTCTGTAAAGATGTAAAGTTGAGACCATTGTTTTATTGTCCAAATCCCCCAAAATTAGAACTCTGTTCAACTTAGAAATATCTTCTTAATGGAGAAAGGAACATAAAAAAAGTTTAAACACTAATCCTCTTTAATATTTGTAGATTTACAAATTGTTTAATATATGATTAAATAATGAAATAATGTGTAAAACTTTAAAATGGTCTGAATCATCCACATATGTTAATTATGTAGTATTTCTGTTAGGTAGACAGCCAGGGACCTCCAGCCCCTCCTGGGGACAATTCCAGCACCCCCAGCAATCGCTACATCTGGGGGAGGAGGGAACGGCCTATGAATCTGCCAGTCAGAACTTAGTGCGCCAACTGCAAAAGAATGCAGAGGATTCTCCAGTCGGGGGCCCAAGCAGCACAGGTACAATGGGGTCTGGAAAGTGACCTAGGACAACCTAACACTAATTATCATGTCATTAGCTTAACTCTACATTGCAGTTCATCCCCCCAAATGGGCTTTCAGAGAGGCTCCTGGGAGATCCACAGGTGCAGCCAGACTCAGATCATGTAACGTCCAACTGTCCTTCAAAGTGGTTCGGTTCCATGGTGATGTATGAACCACGAGGAGGGCCCAATCCAGGGACTGACTATAAAACAAGACCCCATACCTTGACCAAGACCTTTTTGTTACAACAAAGGGCTCGTTCCTTGTCTGTGGTGAATGTACCTTGCTCTTGCTCTGTAAACGTGTATCTTGCTGTTGCTCTGTAATCCTGTCTTTCTCTACTCGGTATGCCTCGTTTTGCACTTGGTGTGTCTGGTCATTGTTCAGCCAAGAGCACACAAAGAACCAAGAGCAGACAAGATTACTGACCCTGATGCCAACAGTTCCACTTACTTACTTGTTTATTTATTTATTTTTATAGAGACGGGGGTCTCACTATGTTGCCCAGGCTGGAGTGCAGTGGTTATTCACAGACGTGATCATAGCACATTGCAGCCTTTTTTTTTTTTTTTTTTTGAGACAAGAGTCTCACTCTGTTGCCCAGGCTAGAGTGCCATGGCATCAGCCTAGCTCATGGCAACCTCAAACTCCTGGACTCAAGCAATCCTCCTGCCTCAGCCTCCGGAGTAGCTGGGACTACGGGCATGTGCCACTATGCCCAGCTAATTTTTTCTATATATTTTTAGTTGTCCAGCTAATTTCTTTCCATTTTTTTAGTAGAGACGGAGTCTCGCTCTTGCTCAGGCTGGTCTGGACCTCTTGAGCTCAAATGATCCGCCTGCCCGCCTTAGCCTCACAGAGTGCTGGGATTACAGGTGGGAGCCACCACGCCCGGCCCACACTGCAGCCTTGAACTTCAAGCTATCTTCCTGCCTCAGCCTCTCAAGTACCTGGGACTCCAGGTTCACACCATCACACTCAGCTTTCAATTCTTATTCTAATACCATACATCTCAGCTTGTGAGTGTCTCTTGACCAGCAGGTGAGGTAGAAAGAAAGGAGCTAAATCAGGAACTAAATATCCATCCCAGAGCTCCAGTAGAGCCAACATTGGTAATGCTAATACTACAGGATTTTTGAGAAAAGCAGCATATTTTAGGGGACCTTTGGAAGATAATATTTATTGGAAATAACCCAAATAGAAGCCTATGGAAAAAGGAGATATAATAAGATTTTAAAGTGAGCACACAGAATTAGAGATAGTCTATTCAATTATGTCTGTAAAAAATTATTCAAGAAGAAATATGATGGAAACCAACATCATTTGAGAGGCTGTATATGTAGGGTTGACTTGCAGAAACACAAAAGCCGCCCTGTCTTATCCTGAAAGCTAGCAAAGCCATTTATAAGATCTGTGACCTTGGGCCAGTTACTTAATTTCTCTGTGCCTCAGTTTCTTTACCTTTAAAATGATAACAATAGTACCTCTCTCATGGGGTTGGAACTAGTGCACATAAAATGCTCAGAATAGTGCTTAGTGGATAACAGATAATTTTTAAAGTGCTAACTATTTCGAATAGATATAATCAATATGTGCCAGGATATATTCATTATCTTACTCCATTCTCATACAAACAGTGCAAAATGGTATCACCATTTCTATTTTTAAAAATAAGGGAATTGAGTCTCAACAGACGACTAGCTCTGCTCAAGTCCACATCTTTAGTAGATTCTGAGGCCAAAATTTGAATAAAATTCACCAGATTTGAAAGCTCATAGTATTAAAACATTTTCACATCACATCCAAGATAATTATAGGTTAACAACTATTAATATCTAACATTGATGTTTTGTAGGCTCTTACAACAAACCCATAGAAGCTTTCATTTTTTTTTATCTTTCCCTTAAGTTCTGAAATTTGCCCTATTTTTTTATATATTGTTTCTTTAGCTTCTTCAGTTTGCTCTTAAATAAATCCAGAATCCCTCCCCTTATCTCCCAGCATCTATTCTCCTACTATATTTTCTTTATTGTTTATATGTCCATTCTCTGGAAAGAACTAATAGCTACTAGCTCTTGAGAATTTTTCATTTTTTAATGAAGAGAACACTTTTGATGATAGTATATGTAAGAAGATTTTGCTCATATGGTCCTTTTTTCCTTCTCATTTAACTATAGCCACTGTTTAAATCAAAATATATTCAAAAAGGCTTTAGTGATTGTCTTAGCTGATGGGCACACATTGGGGGCATGTGATGGTATATAATTTTATATACTTAAACTCTGCCTCAAAACAACTTATGGGTGGATTATAGTTACTTGGTGTCCAAAATTCAGATGTTTGGAAATATCAAGGTATTTGACTGGATTTTAAAGAATAACTGATTCATATTAATGTAGCATAAACTATTTGAAAATCAGCAATTAGCTACTACTTAAAATGGAAATGAGAAAAATATCCTGCTCATTCTAATTTTTGAATGACATTGTAGGGTGATTTTTCTATGTGTAATGATCAATTTTTATTTTATGTTATTTATTCATTAAAACAGTTAAGCATTTAGAATATTTTAGCCATATATAAGTTTGGGGCGGGTGGGGTGAAAGAGAAGGCTGAATATTGATGCTAGATACTGAATATCATAATAAAGAAATTAGATTTTATTATGGACAGAAAAAAGTCTGTAACTTTTTGAGTAGGGCTAGATGGCTGGCCATATAAATGTTCCCCATAGAAAACCATGAGATCTAAGTCAAATAGGACCAAAATTCAACTATTTTACGTGGGAGAAATCTGAAACTGAGATATCAGGTTACTCACAAATGACCGTAAAAATAGTTAGTGGTTAGACTAGGAACTCATGTGTCTTGATGAATCATTATCTCTTTCTTCTCCTGTCCATTGCCATAAACTATTAAATATTTCTTATAATTCCATATACGTTATTCTTTGTTTTCATAATTCCTCTACTTTCACTACTTCAACCACATTCTTTCATACCGTGGAAACTCAAATGTATTTGTTCTGGATTCTGTCATTAATAGTGGCTGTGACAGTATCATTTTGGTTTGTTTGTTCTTTTCTCTATTCCCCTTCCACCTCTTAAAATTGAAACAAAAACTAGGATAGCAAAACCAAAACCCCAGAAACAACATCTACAAAAATACTAGGTGACAGGGTATTCCAGTAAACCGCAAAATATGACTGAGTAGAAACAAACCACCAAAGGCAACAAGGCTTGCACGATACTACTGACTGTGCATTTAGAAATCAAGAGAGGTCTTGGGGTCTCCTGATGACATGTCATACTGAGAAGCTACAATAGCCCATAAGTCCTTACTGGAAATTATAGAAGTCCAATCTGGGAATGGCAGTCAAAACTGGAAAGGGCTTTTATGCCTCTAATGTGAAGTTGAGCACAAGTAGTTAAAATAAGCTCAACAGAGAGTAGCCTGGGCCCAGTGAGCTCTCAAAGCTAACCAATTGAAGTCCCTTTTTGGATAAAGTCACATGCTGAGAAGATACCACAGGACATAGAATCCAAATGGACAAAATAAGGATGAGTATGGACAAAACTATTCTGATAATGGGGTGTGGGAATGAAAATCAGTAGATACGAGTAACTACAAAACTGTCTTTTAAACACTTCACAAAAACAACACAAGAGGAAGGTTAAGAGCTGTAATTCTTGTAATGTATAACTATAAAGGAGACTAGGATAAAATAGTCTGTGTGCCTGGGAAGAAAAGGAGGGCATAGACATTGGTGCCCATTGGCAACCTCTACCACAGGTAGAGCCATTGCTTTCCTGGGAACTTAGAGACATTTACCGATATTTACAGAGATGGAATGAACTAGATTAGAATCATGCTTTCATATATGTGTAAACAGATACGCTTATATTTATAATCTCACTTATATGGTTATTTATTAAATTTGGTTATATTTATACCACATGTATGGACTATATATAACCAGATATTCTACTGTAAGTAAATTCACATGTTATAAAATAACCTTCAAAAATATTTTGTTTACTGACCACAATATACTCCCATGATTATTTTTTTTTTCTTTCCACATAACTTGTTTGATATTTAGGCATTTACCAACATTTTGCTATTACAAATTACATGATGAATATGCTTTGCAATTTGCTATTACAAATTGTGTGATAAGCATAAATCATTGTCCACACTCATTATTTTCTAAGGAAAAATTCCTACAGGGTAATTTCAGCGTTAAAATTTCTAAAGATATTTTATGGTTCTTGATATTTATTGCCTGCTTGCTCTACATAAATGTTCTCATTCTACCAGTTTATATTCCCATGTGGGTTTATCAATATCCATTTCTTTGTATCTTGGACCACACTGGACATTACCATGTTGTAACATGATTTGCCAGTTTGTAGGGAGGGAATGTCTCAATATTTATGAAATTGGTAAAATAGATACTTACTTTTTATTGGGGATTACAGTAGTATCTTGTGGCCATAATATTGATGTTAAGGCAATCAAAAATCAAAATGTGGGAGATACACTTCCTTTTCTTAATATAGGAAAGAAGCGTAGAAACTATGACTTTATGAATGTCTTTAGAAGGAAAAGTTTGTTTATATTTGCTATATATCCCAGCCATCTTTTGCAAGGATTTGATTGGTAGTGGCCTCTTGCTATTACTATGCATTTGCTTTGCCCTTTTATTTTTCTCTCACATAGGGTAAAGTTAATATATCTCTTCATATAATTGAATTCCATAGATAGTGAACATCATTCAATAACCTCATAAAGAATATGCTGTAAATATAAGTCCATGCTGCTCTACAATGCCGTGTCATGGATTATTTATTTATTTATTTAAGATATGGGGTCTTGCTATGTTGCCCAGACCGGACACTGGCTGTACACAGGCACAGTCATCATAGCACACCACAGCCTCAAACTCCTGGGCTCAAGCCATCCTCCCACCTCACCCTCTTGAGTACCTGGGACTATAGGTGCATATCAATGCACCCACCTATTCCATGTATTATTAATAATTATCTAGTTATATTAGGAAGGATACTTCTTAAATAGAATATGTAACTTGATTACTATCCATATGTGAAACTTATAAGTTATTCCCACATTGTGAAATTTAAGAATATTATTTACCAATGGATTTTAATCTAATAAAAATAAGAAATTTATTGTTATAAGCCAATTATTAGTGTTGATACACTACATACATGAAATCTTGATTTATTAATAGAGATGTAGCTGCAAAAGAGTAAGGAGGATCAATTTCTAATCTGGCCTGGATTAGAATTCTGCATATTTTTGTCATAGCATTTAAACAATATATGATTATTTACTTGTCCATCTTGGAGACTTTATTTTTATGTCTGTATTCCCAACACTTAGTTCATTACTTGCTATGCAATAGTTGCTGAAAAAGTACTACAAAGCATTTAGATTACCAAAGAATATAAAACAACTGTGTCATCATCATCATCACTACTGCAATTATTACTATTTTGTGACTTGCCCAAGGTCTGTCTGTTTCATGTGTTTGATTTGAAAGTGACCACAACCCAAAGCTCATCAATTTATCCAAAAGGGAGATTTATTACATACTGGAACATCTCCCTTACCCAGGGCATTCAGAGATACAAATATAGGTATGCCTCAGAAACAATTGGGAGCAAACTCTCAGTTACACTCAGGATGTTTTTAAATTTATCTTATTTCTGCTCTTTTATGCCTAACTGATTATCTTCTTTATTTTCTTCAAATTGGCCTCTTCCATCTCTTGTGTCCATGTGTCTTCTTTAGCCCTCCAGGCTTCCATCAGTAGCTAAGCCATCATAGAGCCCAGTTGGGAGACTGGCTTCTTTATATGGCCCCAGTAACCAGAATTCTGAGAAAGACACTGATTTGCCCAGCTTGAATCGGGTATCTAGTCACAGTGAACTTTCTGTGTTAAGGATCATGGACAGGTTTTGATATGGGATGCTATCACCATAACCATTCATATAACTGAAGTTTGGAGATTAATCAATTTGATAAGTGGTCAGTTCAGACAAAATTGCTGAAAGCCATTTTCTAGGTGACCAATTTTCCAATTGATTAATTTGTCAAATTCACCAAATATGTAAGTTATCAAAAATGTTCCCAATACATTTGATGGGTCGGTTAATAGCTTTAGCAAGAATGTACACTTTTGGTCACTTTTGGCCACTTTTGGCATGGAATTTTATTTATATATATGTGTGTATCTATATATAGAGAGAGACTCATGCATGAACATCCATTCATATATATATAATGTACTTTCTAATAACAATTTTAAATTTAAATGTAACCTAATTAAGGTTACAGTCAATTGCTGAGAATAACACAATACAGCTGACATAATAAATAAATAAATTTGGAAAGTAAAAACTAACATCAAAAAGCCTCCAAAAGAAATCAAAAGTAGCTGAAAAACCACATCATTTGTGAAATGCTGAAAGTTTGATTTCTAACAAGAAGCAATTGGAAACATTGACTTGTTAGCTGTTAGGAGAAAGATTCCATACCAAAAGGTAAAAGTGTCCAAATGGGGAGGCAAGAGATGGATCTCCTGAAGGAACAACTATAATACAAATAACCTAGGGAGTGACAGGAGCAACTGTATCACATAAAAAATTGAGGCAACTAATTTGTGGATACAACAAATGAAATTTAAAATGCTGAAATTGCCAAATAAATCCTAAAACTCTAAAGCCTAAAAAAAAAAAAAGTAAACTTTTATTTTTTTAATTATATGAACCTGAAAAATTCCCATATGAAGTAAATGAAACCTTGGTTACAGAACATACAATTTACATTTTGAAAGAAATATATACATGTGTTTATAATTTTAATCTTTTAATTACAATGTTTATAATATATTTCATGAGTAAGAAATAAGTTGCATATTCTTGTTAAACTCTTAAAATATTCCTATTAAAGCACTTAAATTATTCTAAATTGTTAAAATTGTAATTACCAAATTTCACAAATTTGTTAAATTGGTCATTTAGCCAACTATTCAACAGTAAGATTGGTTTTAGGCACAGTTACTATGTGGCAAACTGAATTTCAGTAATTTGGTTTGGTAAATTTATTTTCAGCAAATTGGCTTGATTTCATGGATGGATGGGGAATAATTTTGTTAACATGGATATATCCTACACGAAGGTCCCAAATCATGCCAGTGGTAGAATACAAACAAATGACATCCCAGATAGTCTTATTTCTAGTTTAGCAGATATCCCTTCTCTTTTTGTGGTAGGAAAACAATTCAAGCACCAGTAAGCTAAAGATGTCATGCTCCCAAATGAGACTGCTAAAGAAGTTAAAATAAATTATTTAAATCATGCCTTTGGGGCACCTTTCTCTGCCCTGCAGTCAAGCCAAGTTTTAGCTCCATGCCCATTATGATTCAATCACTAACTGCCAAAAGCCTTGCCATCACATAGACACAACCATGGCCCTTTTTAAAGTTCTTTTAGTTCTATAGCTTGCCTCAGAAATTGGCAGAGCAGAGGAGGAGCCACACGCTGCTATTGCTGGAGCTTTTGTCCCCACTGCTGTCAGTTAGGCTGTGCCTGGTTCTTCAGTGTCCAGTTCCCTCAGACCCATTGTCATTTCTAGACCCTCCTGCTGGCTTGGATCTTGCTGGGAAAATGTCTGATGAATTTTTGTTGGCAGATGCACTACCTGAACACTCCCCTGCCAAAACCTCTGCTGTGAGCAATATAAAACCTGGCCAATCTCCTCAAGGCTGGCCAGGTTCCAACCCTTGGAATAACCCAAATACTCCATCTACTGTGCCATCTGGACTTCTACCAAGAGCAATACCCTCTATTGTGTCTTTTGGACCAGCACCAACAAAAATATATCCCTGTGTGCCTCCCACTAGACTATCTCTAGGAAACCCCAGCACCTTTTTCTCCTTCTGGGTCATCATTCCCTCCAGCTCTAGTGGTCTTTATCCCACCCTAACTGTTCTGGGCCATATCCTACAACAAATATGCCCTTTCCAGAGCTACCGAGACCATATGGTACACTCACAGATCCATCTATAGCTGGTTCTTTAGGGTTTTGGGGATCTATGTCTTCTGTACTTTGAGCACTAGGAATGGGAAGGCAATATCCTGCCCCTAATATTTTATATCCATCTTCAGGGCCACATCCTGCTTTTCCACCTCCCCAACCACCAGAGCCAGCACCCCTGTTCCATGGGATATTGGTCCAAAAGGAACCTGGGGACCACTATACCATATCCTGCCCCTGCAGGATGGTATCCCACACCAGGACTCTATCCTACTCCCAATAATCATTTTCAAGTGCCTTCAGGACCTTCTGGTGCTTTGCCAATGCTTGATGGCCCCCATTCTTACCGTTAAGTTAAGAATGAAAGGGCCGGGCATGGTGGCTCATGCCTGTAATCCTAGCACCCTGGGAGGCCTAGGTGGGAAGATCACTTAAGGTCAGGAGTTTGAGAGTAGCCTAAGCAAGAGAGAGACCCCAATCTCTATTAAAAATAGAAAAAATTAGCCAGGCACAGTGGCACGCTGAGCCTGTAGTCCCAGCTACTCAGGAGGCTGAGGCAGGAGAATGGCTTGAACCCAGGAGTTTGAGGTTGCTGTGGGCTAGGCTGATGCCACGGCATTCTAGCCTGGGCAACAGAGTTAGATTGTTGTCTCAAAAAAACAAAAAATACAAAGGATGAGGAGATGATGCTTTAGCTTTTGAAGCACATATATATGCACATAAATGCATACGTAAACACTGATGGTTTCACTATTCTTAGAGGACATTCATAAAACAATTCTTCTTCCCCTCAGAGGAGACATCTGCCTCTTACACTTGGATATGTAGTACATCAGATTGATGCAATCAGATAATGTAGAAGTAAATCATTCAGATGTGATTTTTATTTGGTTTTCATGGAAAGTTAAAATGACTAAGTACATTGATTAGCTCGTTGATACAACTTGTTTAAATTATATAACTATATGCTTAACAGTTTAAGATGATGTGGATTATTGTTAGAATCTGCAACATCATTAGCAAATTATTTCAAGTATTGTTCTATAATCACTGCCCCCCAATAAATAAATAAACTTTGAAAACTATCACATCATAATCTAAATGATGCTTCTCAACATTTTTAAACTGCTCTATTTATAGGTTAAATAAACCTGGTCCTCTTGAGCTTATATTTTGGATATACATTAAAAACTATTAGTAAATTCTTGTCAGATATTTGCTTGATTAGCCAGCCAAGGTTCATTTTTATCCTTGAGTTTGTAGTGAAAACTTCCTGATTTGCTTTATTTTTAGCCATAAGGATCATACAACACTAAAATCTGCCATTTATGGAAACCAACTTTTTTCTTTTTAATCCATACCAACGTGTATGTGAATTCTCAGAATTGATGATCTCTTTGTGTTGCTTTACAATGGATTATAAAATGTGCATATTGCTTTGGGAAGAGCTCAAGAAAGAAAATAATTTTCTCCTTTATTCTGAACCTCAGACTATGTAAAACCTAGGAATTGCTTCTTTACAACAAGTAATTTTCATTCCCACAAAACCTGAGGCAATTCTGCCCAGACCATTCCCTGCAGCACCCCTCTCCCTCAGTTCTTTAGAAAGAGCACCCCCCTTGATTTCTCCCTGCTACTGACAACTGGCATACTCCAGGGGGTCTATCATATAAAAACGTATAGCAGCTGTGTTTAGAAAACTTTAAGTCATGCAGACATGACTGCTCTCATGGCACAAGTGTGAATCAAAATGTGTATCTTTCAGAGTCTGGTTAAGCTCTGTCATTGTCTCCTGCATAGTTTCCTGGTTCTGTGTGTAAAATCCTTATGGCTAACAGTTCAGAGCTATAGTTGTTGACAGGTAAATAAATGGAATTGAATGCTATCTTTAAAAAAATTATCTTCTAGCTCTAGCAAACAAAACTGTAGATCTCTGCAACTGAGTTTTAAAAAAAATTGACAGAGCAAAGCACCTGCTTAATTTTGGCATTAAGGCCGGTCCTTAATAAAATGTAAAAATACCATATAGTCAGTGAAGCTATTCTGATGCTATAGCCCAAAATCCATATTCAGTCCTAAGAGATGACCTCAAGAAGAAAGAATGCTTTGTGTGTGTAAATGTGTATTTGTGTGTGTGAATGTATGCACATGTGCATGTGGGTCTGTGTATGGGTGTGAGAGTGATTACATGTACTTCTAGGTTGCAGATATGATATTTGGTCATCCAAAATAAAAATAAGAAAGTCAGAAGTCTCCTGAAATTTGAGAAAATGGCATTATTTTAAAATGGGGCCACTGTTCACTAACTCGGGTGATGTAGAAATTAATTTTTTAAACTAAATTAGTATCTAAAGACACTCTCAAAGACATCAGAATTGCAGCAGTGAGCAAAATAGACAGAAATCTTATCTTTGTTAAGCTTGGATTACAGTAGGAGAAAAGAAAAAGAGAAAACAGTAACTAAAATACATAGCATGTCAAGTGTGTTCAGAGCTAAGAAAAGAATGATGCAGGCAAGTAGATAGGCAGTGTCCAGTTAGGGATGTGTGTGTGTGTAGTGTGCATGTTTGTGTCTGTGCAATTTGAGGAATGTGATCAGTGTGGGCTTTACTCAGAGAGTGAGACCTAAAGGGTTTAAGGATCTGAAACACAGAGATCGCTTCAAGGAAAAGGAGGAGTAAGTAAGTACAAATGCCCTCAAATAGGAGCTCTTCTGATATGTTCCAGGAAGAATAAGGAGGTCAGTGAAGCTGGAGGGGAGTGAGCAAGGGTAAAATTAGCAGATGAGGTCAAAGAGGTGACTGGGGCCAGATTGTGTAGGGCTTGCAGTCATTGTAAGGAATTCATTGTAACGAATCATTACAAGGATTTGCAAACATCTTTGATAGTTTCTTTTCCTTCATCCATGGCATTCAGTAGATCTACTCCAGGAATGTCTGCCTAATTCTTTTGCTTCTCTCACTTTCCACTGTCACTGCACTAGCTCAGCTCTCACCATCTCTTCCTTGAACAATTACAGTAGCTGCTGCATTGGGCAACGTGATTTTCTCCATCCTCCACTTTGCCACTAGGGGAGTCTTCCTCAATCCTTTTCAAATCATAAATCTAATCACATAAACACTTTAAACACATTTTCATTGCAGTACCATAAAGCTGAAAGGCTAACATGATATTCAAAATGCTGCAATCTTGTCTAAATTTTTCAGCCTTATCTCTAGGTAGTACTCACACCCCCAACATCTTTACCCCTGCAGCAATCGAGCCCTCCCTTATTTGAATTGGATAATGGTTTCATTCTAAAACCAGACCTCAGTTCCTTAGCTTTCAAATGGTATTTTGCAATTTATTGTATAACATCCTACTCCTTAGGCATTGGACTCTGTGTCTATGTGTCATTTGTGTTACAAAAGTGTATCCTGCATGTGGCTTTGTGCAGCATATTCAACCTGTTAGGCCATTTCTGGATATTTCTGGAGGGCAAAAGTGGTGAGGTCACCTCGACACTCCTGGCAGAAGTACCAAGCTGTTTGATGATATAGAATAATGACTGAGCATTTTGTGGCTGACAGCTAATTCCTAGGTGTAGAGCATGTTTAAGAATATAGGCCCTGGAGTCAGACTATTTGATATTGGGAAAGGGACTTAAACTCCTGTCTATAAATGAAAGTTAATAACAACACCCAACTCATTGGGCAATTGAAAAGATTATCATAGTTCCTGTCACATTGTATGCTCTCAATAATGTTAACTACAGGAGTCCCCCCACCCTGTGCCCCCTTCCCCCAGGGGACACATTCCAAGCCTCTCAATGGATGCCTAAAACCACAGATAGTACCAAACTCTGTGTATCCCATGCACAGGTTTCTTTTTCTTTCTTCACAGTTTCACTGATAGAAGATTTGTTCTTATGATATATCTTAGCAACCAGCATACATTTTTTTTTCCTTTTTTAATTAAGTCAAGAATTTTCACCCTTTAACTTAAAAGAAGTACGTTATGGTTTCACTTTGGCATATCCATATTTCCAGCATCACTACTCTTGCAATTTGGGGCCATTATTAAGTAAAGTAAGAGTTCCTTGAAAACAAGCACTGCCATACTATGACAGTTGACCTGATTTTCTACGCAACTAGCAGATGGGTAGCATATACAGCATAGACACAGCACAAAGGGATGATTCACGTCCAAGGTGGAATAGAGTGTGAGATTTCATCACACTCCTCAGAATGATGCACGATTTAAGGCTGATGAATTATTTATTGCCAGAATCTTCCATTGAATATTTTCAGGACCATAATTGCCCACGGGTAACAGACCACAGAAAGCAAAAGTACAGATAAGAGTGACTACTCTGCAGATTGCAGGAGTGCTAGTGTATAGTGTGTCTTATAAACCAGATTCACCATTGCACAGGTGAGAAATAGATTTGCCTTGTTAAGATAAAGTCTGGTGAAGAGAAAATGTAACATATAGGGTCAAGTGAAAGGTATTAGCGGGTGACGGGAAAGACGAATAATGTTTCTGTTATAAGAGAGACTCCTGGAATAGGCATAGACATGACATTGGTTCACTAGATTCAGCCATGAGTTTAGGGATTCTTTGAGCAGTGGCAGGGCTCCTGGGCACTCCACTGACAGGGGGCCATGGCACACTGATCTGGCAACCACATGCTCCCATGCACAGTCCATTTGTGAACTATCTGGGAGAGTTCTTACAGCTTGGAACCAAAGTTAGTCAGAGAAGAGAATATATCTTGTAGGTTTGGAGCCAAAAAATGACATTTTGTACTATTTAATTCTATCCCCAAGTTGGTACAGCCAAGATAATTAGTTGATATTACATATATTCCTTGAGCCTATTGCAAGGAATGACATATAATAGGACTCAATAAGTTTTTGCTGAATGAATTAATGCTGAATCTTCACATCCTCCTGGCAATCGATATTTTAATTACATTGGTGGCAGTTATGGTTAATTCATGAAGCACTAATGGGAAACTAGCACATTCCACAGGAAGAAAATATAGAACAGAATGCAACAAATACCATGATGGGTATCATTAGGTAAATATATTAGTCTCTTTTCCTCCCCACTCCCCGCCTGTATGGTATAATCTAAATCCCACAGAGAATAAAACAGCAGTGCTTCATACCTTCTGTTAGTTTCATTTCTATTCATCTTATAACTGATCATGCAGTCTATGAAGCTTAAAATATTCGTACCAACTTTGACTCCCTGTTATTTTAATCAACCCATATTTGTTGAGCATCTACTATATACCAGGAACACTACCATATGTTAAAGTAACGATGATAAAGGAGAAAGCCCATGTTACCAGTGTGCTTAAAGTTTTGTTGTGGAGAGAGACACGTAAACAGAACAATGCTTTTAGGGGCTTGGAAGATGATTTTTTTTTTTTTTTTGGCCACATAGTGTTTTATGAAGTGGCATCTCTATTCTCATTCAGTTTTCTCACTCTAGTACCTGACAGTTTATTTTTCTCTCTGACTAATCACTATAGATAAATGATGGCAGGAGGCTTCTAATGTGTCATGCAACTTGACTTTAAATAAGAAAGACGAAACAGCATTTATAGGAAAGATAGCAGGCAAAATTGTTCCTTTTTTGGTGCATTATAGACTCTTCAAATATACTTCAGTAGTTGCCCAGAGGAAGTGGCACTTCTTAGTTTTAAGTAATTGACTCAAGTGTTTTAAATATTTATAGTTAAAATGAAACAAGTCATAAAGATTACAAAAGCTTTAGAAAGGGGTTAATGACAGGTATTTGTTTACAAGCGTAAGTGTACTTGTCATGTAACTATTTTTTAATGAAAACAATAAAATTTTCTGACTTAAGTTAATAATGAAAAGTCAGTATTTTCAAAGAAGGTTGTTGTAGCTTGGTCCTGAACTGTAACTACCCCTCTTGTCAGGAATATCAGTAAAAGTATGGAGAAGCGGTGGGATGTCAGTTCAGAAGCTTCTTTGCAGGAATGATGGAGGTGCTTCCTGGGAGAGAACTGCCTATATAGCAGGGAAAGCCGAACAGGACAGCATGCTCATCATGAAACTTAAAACAGTAGCGTATATGAAAGGAAGGACAATTCTGAGAACAGCGTACTATGTAGCACTCAGATTTACATCCCAAGCAGGTGAATTTATAGGGGTTGTAGTGGAAAGGGGAGGGTGCTGGATAAAGCTTTGAGGCTCAAGGTCCAAATAACTGGCACAATTACTTCAGGCTGTTCTTTCTCTTGGACGTTGGCATCTTAAACTTTTCTCTTGTGGTGTGGTTCAACCCCCTTCTAGTTGTAACATTTTTTATTCAAGCAGATTGTCATCTATGCTTGGTGGAACAGATACATAAAGATGGCACTAACATTTCCTAAATGCACAGTGCAGAGACATATACTACTTGACCACAGACCATCAAGTCTTGCTCCTTTCCACTCACCCATGAGCTCTATGACTCTACTCCAGTAATTCTCAGAGTGGTTCTTCACATGCTCTGTATGATGTCCTGTGTTTCTTGTTCTGCTCAGATGGTCTTACCAAGGTTCCACGTCATTATCTTGGCCGTCAATGTCTGTTACCAAAGGAAACACAAGTGCCCGTGCAAAGGAGACTGCCACAGCTCAAGTGTTTAAGGTTCCAGAACAACATTGGATTAGAAGCGAAAGTGAACACTTGGCCCTTGTCTCCAAATTTGCCCTACACTCTTTCACCTGGGCTTACACTTGTGTACTTGCACTCTCTAATTACACAGAGTATGCCAGAATAAGTTTTTGTAGCTTCTGGCTCTGTATTTCGTACCTTAGAGTTTTAGAAAGGCTTTCAGGTCTATGGGACCAGGCAGAAGCCATATAATGCCATTCTCCATTAATAATAATAATGATTGGCCGGGCATAGTGGCTCACGCCTGTAATCCTAGCACTCTGGGAGGCCAAGGCGGGAGGATCGCTTGAGGTCAGGAGTTCGAGACCAGCCTGAGCAAGAGCAAGACCCATTCTCTACTAAAAATAGAAAGAAATTATATGTACAGCTAAAAATATATATATATATATAGGAAAATTAGCTAGGCATGGTGGCGCATGCCCGTAGTCCCTGCTACTCGGGAGGCTGAGGCAGAAGGATCACTTGAGCCCCCAGGAATTTGAGGTTGCTATGAGCTAGGCTGATGCCACGGCACTCTAGCCCGGGCAACAGAGCGGGACTCTGTCTCAAAATAAATAAATAAATAATTAATAATGATTATTTTATTAACAATGATAACAGTAGTGAAAACTCAACTACTGAATAGTTAATGGTAGGTTCTATTCTAAGCAACTAACATGAATCAGGCTTTATTACATTTAATCCTTCAAGCAACGCCATAAAGTTGATGGGATTATGTCCATCTTGCTGATAAGAATCCTTAGACTTGGAGAAGTTAAGTAAAGTCCCCAGAGAGAGCCGAGACTTAAATTCAGCTGTCTGATTCCAAACACATTGTGATTTTCTTACTTAATCCTCCTCCTCCTCCTCCTTCTCTTAGGGATGATATACATATTCATTTCTTCTTTCTCTTCTAAGTAGAATATACCTGTGTATCAACTCATTAAAAAGAGAAAAAGAGAAAATAAAAGAAAAAAAGAAAGTAAGCTCAAAAGGTACATATGGATAGACACATTTGAATTTCCATTTGGGACTCAGGGTATTCTTCTCCATTTAGAAATAGCAGTATCTTCAGTGTACCTAGATAAAATAGTATAGTTTATGAGATATTTTGGTGTCATTAAGAAAAACAGATTTAGCAAACCTCTCAATTAAAAAAAAAAATACTGCTTTTTTGTAGCTCCTTATTTAGGCACCTAAAATGTACATCAACATTGTGCCAGGTGCTAGGGATACAATAGTAAAAAATACATAAAGATTTAGTTTATACCTTCATGCAATTAATAGTCTAGAAGGGGTAACTAGCATTAAGCAAAAATTACATTAGTATTTAATAAATGTAATTGTGTTACATCCCAAAAAGAAAAAGTGAAGTATGCTCTGAAAGCATTTAAGACACAGACATAATCCTGTCTGAATGGAACATTCAGATGGAACCATGGGGGGGCTTTATTGCCAGTCCTATGATTTTTTTTTTTATGTTCCCGTGTTATCAGAGCTGACAAAGGATCATTGCTATAGTAATTGATATTATAACCATAATAGCATATGCAAAGCACCTGACATCACAGTTGAAACATAGCAAGTGCTCAAATAAATAGCATCTCCCTTCCTCTCTGGTATCTGTGATATCATGTACACACTATTTGCCTCACTTTCATAAATTACCATATTAAACTAAAAAATAACATAGTTTGATGTTGAGAAATGATTTTTTTTCCCTTTTGACTAACTCATTACTTCTTTTTTTTCTTATCTGGGGCCTTTAAAAATATCTTCCTCTCTACATGCTATGGTACCTGAATGAGTGAAAGACATATATACTCACATACTCCACCTCATTTTTCTGTATTCCATTTTATTTCCTGCTCTCATTTCTTTTGACTCTCCTGATATCTATATATTTGATATTCCCAAATATTCAACTCTGTTGGCTCCACATGTTAGTTTCTGATACCCATCTTGTATGCTCTTATGAAAATTACCTATTTGGACAAATATTTCTAGGGTAAAAATATGTACTACCTTTAATATTAGGTTGTATTAAATACTTTGGTTATATTAATATTTAAGTTATACTAGGTTAGGTTAATATTAGGTTATATATGTTTTTTTACTGTTGGAAATAAAAGGGTTGTCAGATTGTCCATTTCAGTTGATAGCAATATGCCTCTCTCCAGTTAAAACAGTTTAGCCTTGCTAAGTAGTTAGCCCATCCCAAATGGGTGGGCTGATTGCCCAACTGACTGCTGTATGTAAAGCTGTTGAGTTCCTACAGATCTTATTTTGAAGCATACATTATGATGGCTACTGTATCCTTTAGTAAGTTATTGCTAATATAAGTTGCAGAGGTTTTCCTGGGTTCTGTCATACCACCCAAGTTTTTAGCCAGACATTCTCTACAAAACATTCTCACATTCAATTGATTTTTGATGAAACAATGGAGAAAATGAAGAAAAGGTGACAGTTCACTACCTTTAAATGTTTGAAAGACTTTCCTTTGAAAGGAGAATTGAATGTGTTATGTCTGCTTCTATGGGGCAGGCCTAGGATAAAGGGGGAACCAACAACTCAATGAGCAAGAGGTCCTGGAAGGCAGATTGTGTCACAGTACAAAGAGAACCTTTACGATAGTAGGAATCGTTAAACAAAAATGAATTGGTCTGTCAAATGGTTATGCTCTCCTAATTTTGACTTAACCAAATTGACAGCTATAAAAGGTTCTGCACCTGGGGATTTTTCTTCCACTAGTAGTTCAATTACATGGTCTCTCATATCCTTACCCCCTCTAAATGCTGACTGCTCTAAAACAACTGTCTTTTTCCCCTTTAATTAAAAGGCATGTGTGGGAAAACAAATATCAGGGTAAAAAGTCTTTAACAACATATCAAATACATTTTTATCAAAGAAAAAATATCCAGACTTAATTCATGCAAAGAGCAATTAAAACTCCACTGCTTTCTCAATTGTTTCTACTTTTATTTTTATCTAAGTACAACCTCCAATGAAAGAAAGTAGCTTTGATCTCTAGAGTCACAAAATTCATGATTTAAGTTCCATAATGGTCACTTAATGCCAAATGTGCTTAAAGAGATGTTTTTGAACATCTCTGTCAAACTTAAATAAACAATGAACGGATTGTTTCAGTGTTTCTACAAATGTCCCAAACATATGCCTCCTTTTTTCCCATATGTCAGTTGCATTTACAGTTTTGAAACAATATAACACTTCTTTTTCTAATTTATCAATAGTGTGTTAAAGGTGAAAAAGACCCAAGAGATCATGTAATCCAAACCACTCTATTTTGTGAGGAAGTATGCTCACGGAAGTGAAGTGACAATGAGGAAATGGAATGAGCATTGCGTGTATGTGAATTAGAGGCACTTACTGTTACACTGCATGACTCCCTTTCCTGAGACCCACAGGGCCTTGTTAAGCTCATTCCACAATTCCGTGTGACTTGGATACCTACTTAGCACGTCTAGTCAATCATTAGGCCCCAGTTAGATTGAATAAGTATTGATGTTGGAAATCCTGGGATCTTCAGTCCCAATTCCTTGTCTCTTGGCAAACATTTATTGAGTGCTTATTATGGCCCAGCCTCAATATTGAGTTCTGAAGATATAGATATAAAGAACATAAAAACTGCACATTCAGGGAGCTCCCATCTAGAGGAGAAGAAAAGCAGTACACAGAGACAGAAAGAGGTAAGTGCTGTAAGAAAATAAAACAATGTGAGCAGATGGCAAGACCTTGTACCTGATTCAGATTACTTTACCAAAGAAGGTAATTCAGATACCAAGAAAACAGGATTTTGTTTTATTTACTACAAACCTATAGACCCTAGAGCATTACGTGGGAGAATTTAATAAAGAATATGCAAAGGCATGGAGTCATGAGAGAACAGGCTGGACTAAAATTCAGTGTGCACGTGGGCATGGTAAAAAAATGAGGCTGCAAACTGACATAGGAGCTAGATCACCAAGAGTGGGAAGACCACACCTAGGACTTGGTGTTTAATGGGAGCTGATGGAAGGATTCTAAGTGGGGCAGCAATTACTTGATGCCTATATATAGGAAGGAGGAAGTAATATGGAGGGGAGGAAGGATGGAAGAGGGTAGTTGAGCAAGTCACTGGAGAAAAGGAGAACAATTGAGAGATTAAACAGTTCAAGTTAAAGAATAATGAGAGCGGTAATAAGGATCCCTTGCTATAGGCTGTACTACATATTCATAACTATTGTTGAACTTGGTATGTCACTTATTGCTAATGCCGTCCCTCAATATGAATCTGGAATAATAGACTGTGTGCTGCAGAAGTTTATTTTCTCTAACTCAGGGTGTCCCTGTCAAGATGATGTTTACATCCCGGGAAGGGTATTCTTGGGAGCGGTTGCAGCATGTGTTAAAACTGTGAGGGGAGGAGAATATGGCATAATACTCAGGGGAACTGGATAGAAGTTCTTCATGTTAGTTGAGGTGCGGCATATGGACTAGGAATTAGGAGAGGTAAGGAGAAGTAAGATCATAAAGGCCTTTCCGCAATAGGTTAAAGAGCTTGAATATAATTCTGAAATGATATAAAGACCCTGAAGGACTGAAATAAAGAAGCAACATAATCCAGGAAATGCCAACAGTCAAAATATAATAACGTCTGGGCAATATGTTAGCCCTGCAATGACTCGGGCTCCTCCTACAAGAACACCGTGTAAGAAATGGTTAAGAATAAGCAAATGCAAGATGAACAAACTAACAAAAAACTTAATAGTTTTAATCATTTTTAGGTCTTTGATATGACCTGTCTTGCTTTTTGTTTTTAAAATTGTTTCCTCTTAGTTGTGGTGAAGGCTGCAGCATCATTCTCCTTCCAACATCCATACCTTAGGAGTGGTCAGAAAAGGTAAAGACAGGACTGTGGCTTGCTTTTGTTAAAACCAGCTAATTACAGGGATGCCAGTGCTCAGAATATGTGAAGCAGGGGGAAGGAGTGTCGTTACCAAGATGAAAACTGAGACCAAAGACTAATTGCTAGAAGTGGATGGTTACCAGGGGTTCACAGGTTAGTGGATGGTTTCTAATGGTTAAAAGTTAGTTTTATATGGGAGGACAAAGACATGAGTGAATTGGTGAGGCACTAATAGCTAGTGAAAAATTGAAAGACAGCTGGACCAGTAAGAAATTCCAAAGAGAAATTCTTAAAATACTTATAGGGATCCCATGGGGATGTGGCTAGAAATTATCTTCCAGGGCCATGGCCGTGCCACTTTTATGTATTTCACACTGAAACTGCATTCTGGCAGCCTTCAGTCTCCATCTCATTTTCTCTCTCTCTCTGTCTCTCTCTCTCTGTCTCTCTCTCGCTCACTCACTCTCTTTCTGTCTTATACCCACACATGTAAGCTCACATACACACCCACACAGACATAAGTCGTGGCCACAGGAAATATTTTGGGACAGTTGAGTATACATAAAAAGGAAGTTCAATTTAAGCTTGTGTTTTTGAACGTAATTACTGATGAATGTTACGGGTCTGAACTAATATAGGCTATTATTATTATTGTATTCTACTTTGTTGCTGTTGAATCAGGGGGTATTTTAGAAATAGAACTAATCATCTACTTACTTGTTATATGCCAAGTTTATGTGCATTATACAATCTAATCTTCCCCTAAACCTTAGGACATAAGTATAATCATTACATCCATTTTAAGATTACATCCAGAATCTTAGAGACATTAAGTAGCTTGTATAGGAATAACTGGTAGACCACTTTGGAAAACACAGACTTACTATATGACCCTGAAATTCACACTTAATGTTATACAAAAGAGAAATAAAATACATGTCTACACAATCCTTGTAACAAGTGTTCATAGCAACATTATTCATAAAAGGCAAATACTGAAAATGACCTAAATGTTCATCAATTGGTGAATGGATGAACTGAATATGGTATATCCATATAATGGATTATTATCTGACAATAAAAATAAGTACTAATACATGCTTCAATGCACAAAAAACTTGAAACCACTATGCTACATGAAAGAAGGCATTACAAAAGACTACATATTGTATGATTGCCATTAAATGAATTGTCACGAATAGACAAAGATTGAAAGATTAGTGATTACCGTGGGCTGGGGCTGAGAAGGGAGGTTGAGAGGGAAAGGATAATGACTGCTAGTGGATTTCTTTCTGGGGTGTTGAAAATGTTCTAAAATTAGATTTTGCTGTTGGTTGCACAACTGTATGAGTATACTAAAGAGAAAACACTGAAATGTTTTAAATGGTATGTGAAATTGATCTCTAAAGAGTTTAAATGGTAGAGCCAGGATTTATATTCAGTCTGACTGTAGTCCTGAACTTGTAACTGATACACTAATCGACCTTCTTCTACGTACATGTGGGAGTTGTCACCATTAGTTGGTCACTATAAACTGCAAAAGACACAGTTTCCATATATTCTGTTACATCTTAACTTCACTTAAATAAGATAGTCTATCCAGTGTTCTACCTAGCAAATTAATTCTCTACAGCTTCAAAATGGCAAAACCCACTGCCTCATGTTTTTCTTTTGTAGAGACCATATCTTTTCTTTTTCCTAAAGAAAACTTCTTCACTTAAACTTCTTGGTTCTATTCTTCTCTATATCTTCTATGATTTTGTTCCATTATTGACTCTACTCTGGCAATTCTGTTCCTTTCTACTGAAATATTCAGTAGCTCCAAACATTCTCAGGTTGACCCTTATCCTTCAAAGCAAAACACAGCACAAGAAGAATCATTTCTGTGTCCTTCCTTTCCTCCTGAACTATTACCTTAAATCTTGTTGTATGGCTGATAAATTTCATGTAAAAGGTCACTTAGAAATTCTGGGGGGCAAAAATTGGGGGGGAAAGCCCCCAAAATGCCATCACAACATGGCTTTCACCATTACTGCTTATTTACTCTATAAATTTAGCCCTTTTAAAAATACCTTCTAATGAAGAAATCCAGTAGACTTTCTAAACCTCTGAATTGGAAACAAAGTGGAGTCTTACAAGGAGACAGATTTCAACTTTAGTCCTTAAGTCCCAAGTTTTCCATTCTCTGAATCTAAAATTTCTTACTTTAATTAGTACAGGAAGAAGTATTGAAAACATTGTTGTTGTGTCAGAAATACTCATTAACTTTAAAGAGTGTTGGGCATATACTTACATGTTTAACCATCTGAGTTAACACACCGTTCTTACGGATTACATGTATAAGTTTAAATATACTTGAATAGAGAGAAAATTTCAGAGTTCTCACTATGGTTTTTCAACAGCATAAAGGCAAGACTTCTAAAAATTAATTTACATTAAAAATACTGCATGAAATTATTAGCAAGTGAGAATAATTACTTCTAAAACCCAATGATTCAACAGAGGCTATGGATAATATTTTTAACAACTACACATTGATTAATTTTTCAAAAATATCAGAGCAAATATACCCATTTGCATTCTTTATGGGATTAGAACTGTCTTGCTGGAGGTTAGAGAGTGAAGAAATGGGCCAAGAAGCAATCACAGTACATTTAAGCTTCATTTAGCCTGATGGTTGGTATCAACTGGCTACTGGGGCAATAATTTAAAAAATAATGGAGGGGGAATTTTATGCTCAATATAATTTTCTATATCCATTTCAAGTTAAGAGCCTGTGGCAAGAAGAATTTTGGCACCCATAATCTTGACCTCTCGGTGTTATTCCTGTGAATGTAACTTTGCAGATATAATTAAGATTACTAATTACCTGACTTTAAAATTGAAAGATTATCCCGGATTATCCAAGAGGGCTTAATATAGTCACATGAGCCCTTGAAATATTTTTCTTTAGCTGATAGCAGAAGAGAAGTCAGAGATTTGAAGAATGGGGTTTCAACATGCTATATTGTTTGCTTGAAAATGAAAGGAGCCTCAGTCCTATAATTGCAGGGAACTAAATTCTTCCAATAACCTGAGTAAATATGGAAGCAGAATCTTCCCTACAGCCTCCAGATAAGGGGCCAGCCCAGCCAGTAACTTGATTTAGACATGCAAAACCTTGTACAGAAGATCCAACTATGCTTGTACTTCTAACACATGGAAATACAAAATAATGAATGGATGTGGTTTTAACCCACTACGTTTGTGTTAATTTGTTGCAGTTTCCGTAGAAAAGTAATAGAGGCTCTTACCAATAATTTTATAGTGATATGACAAGCCTTGATGTGTTTGGCATTAGAAGCATTTGACACTAACAGGATGTAAGATTTTTAACTTGCAATCCATCCATGAATTCATACATATGCTACCTTACAGAGAGAACTGAAAGATACCATTGCTGGGATAACTATTTTCTGTGTTTTATATTCCTGCATATGACAGAAACAGTAATATATCTTCGCTGAATATATATCATGGTGTTGTACTTATGCCTAAAAGATAAAGCCAAACTATCTTTGATTGGAGTATAGTTTTGAATTCAATCTCTCAATATATAGCCTTTATACTCCTCCTGAGGATGAACAAATTAAACTTGGTCTTCAATGTGTTGATTCTGTACATGCAGCCAATATAAAACAGCTGATGTGAAAATAATTCTTCTCCCCAGAAGTGATGGGGAAAGAATTTGAATGGTTTCAATTGTTTCTCAGTGTGATAAGCCCTAGTTATGTAACTGAGAAATATAGTCTTTGTCACTCTTTAAAAGATCATGTACTGTAGTTGAATCTTAATGGTAATTTCAGTAATGGTTTAAAGAGCCGTGTAACTACATTTTAGCTATAGTTTGATTCTTCTCTGTCAGAAAAATTTCAGGGTCTCGGTGAAAGGAATAATTCACCTACCATCCCCATACTGTGAAAACCCAGTGACCTGTCGGACGGGAAAAGAGACAACTGTCTTGAAACTATCACATGAGTTGTTTTCAATTAATAATTAAGAGTTTCAGGATCAAGGGCATTGACTTGAATGCAAGTAATCAATTCTCAGGAACAATTTATTTCATTTTTCTCAACCTCAGTGTCATCAATATACTACTTTCAATTTTTATTCAGTAAAAATTCATCTAGTACTATTATGAACCAAAAGATCTGCTTGATGGGGGAGGGAGTAAATATTTGCAAAGGTTATGACCTCTACTCTCAGAAATATCCTTCTGTAGAAGGAAAGACATACACAAATATTAACTGAAATATAATGTGATGTGTGCTAAAATACAGGCAAATATTAGACATAATTGTGTTCGTAAGTAAAAGTATTTAATAAAATGTTTTAGGGCAAGGAAGTCCTCACAGATAAAGAAACATTTGAGGATTTTCTTAAAAGTAAGAAGAAATAGGCAAGAAGTGCATAAGTCCATGCCTGGATTATATGGAGGTATTTGGAGATAGAATGAGCATGTTAGGCTCCAATCAGACCATGAAAAGACTTAATGGATTTTGGACCACATAGATACAAAAAAAGTATAAATCAAGGGAGTATAAGATAAGAGCTGTCTTCTAAAAATATAACTCTAACTGCATTCAGGAGATTTCATGGATTCAAGAGGGGTATTCAACTCGCTATTGTTGAATGTGATACTAATAATGGGATTATAAAATAGGACTGTTCATTCAGAAAATGGTAATCAGCATGGAGCTGAAGCCTTACATAAGGATCCATCAAATAAGAAAGAGGGTAGACACTGGAATACAAACTGAAGAACTTAGCTTTGCGGGAAGTCCTTATATAGAAGGAAAAGAAGAAAAGGGGAAAAAAAGAAAGAGCAATTATTTAGATGAAGAAAATAGAAAAATATATGGAACATAGAAAAATGCAATGACTTGGAGATAGAGTTAATTCCAAGGGGGATGGCAAAGGGTCGTTTTCTACAGGGTTATTTGCTACTAATTTCAAAGTGTAAGGACTGGGAATAAATATTAGCTGTGGGAGAAAGTCATTAGAGATAATAAAACATACTGAGGGACTATATTATAATAAATAACAGTCTAGGTTCTGGAGTCAGTAGATCTTAAATTAACACAGTATCTGATATTTATAAGTGCTCAATTTAATAGTTCATACTTATTGTTAAAATTATCTTGGAGTGTTGGGAAAAAAGCTCGATCTAAATAGATTTAAATGGCCACTGGTGATACCAATAAGCATGTTTACAAGTTTGCCCTTAAATCTCATATTCTAAAGAAAATCAACATCACAGAGTAAATAAAGGTGAATTTCCATATGTGTTGTAAATAAGATATTCTGGATGACATTTTACAGTAAATATTCTACCATAAATATTTCCAAGGTAATGACTGTTTTCCCAATGAGAAAAATAATGGTTGAGAGTGTATTTTTAGAATAACTATTATGGCAGTGGTTTTGCTCTAATCTTCTAATGTCTTTCTAATGTAACTTATACATGATTTAGTATGAAATATGGAACTGAATAAATATGAGAATTAGAATGTCATTCCTCATCTCAAGTCACAAATGTACCATGTCAATTTCTGTGATTGGCATTTGTATTTCTTAAACTACGTGAACAGTGCTGAAGAAGTACCCCTTGAGAAGATCTAGATGATGAGGTAGACGCTTCTATGGTCTGCTGGTCTAGTGGCAAAGATTTCAAGGGTATGCAAGAGGGTTTAAAGAATCCTACAGCCTTTCTAGGTTACATCTCAATTGGACTTGTTACTGAATTCACAGAAACAAAAAATGTGTACTGGTCAGCACCATTTTCTTCCACTTGGAAAGAAAGACCAATTTTGTGCATGGTTCTTAACATGTGTTATTATTTTATAAAGTTTAAAGATGTTTTTGATGATGGAACATAACAAACACTGGAACAGTTGAAAGGCGCAGGACCTTTGTTTCAGCTCCAAACAAGATAAGGCTGCCACCAGGGGCCACCCAGGCTTAGAGTAACCGCAAGCTGCCATTGTAGGAGGCAGCTTCTGTACAGCTAAATTTCCTGAGCTCCCTGTCAAATGGATAATTTGAATAATTTCACAAGCTCCAGGCCCTATGGTCTGTCCCTAATCCTCTGGGATCTGGCCCCAGGGAGATTAGGATTCCTGCATAGTGGCCCCAGGGTGCCAGAATCTAACAAAGGAAGTGGTTGAGATGTAGATTTAATCAGTTGCTCAAGGAGAGGAAATGACCAGTCTCTAGCCAAGGCCTCAAACTGAGCCAAAACAGCATTAAATAACAATAATAATTATATGTGTATATATAATTATAACTATCGAATATTTACAGCAAGCTATGAAATGGACTATTGCTAACTTTCTATTAGAATTGTGAAAAGTAAGGCTCAAAGAGGATAAGTAAATTGATCTTGGGTCACAAGATTTGTAACTGACAAAGGTTAAATTCAAAGCTCATTTATCTAATGTTGCATTCAGTATATACTCTGGTATGCAGATCTAGCCCTCCTTGGTTCCAAGCCTCTAAATTTTCTTCCTCCCTCCTGAAATTATTACACCACTTGCCAAATATTCATGACTAGCACCAACCTAAGGAAGGAGGAGAAACTTAAGCAATTGAATCTCCATATTTTGGAACAAGGAATTCATTTAAAAATCGAAATTTAATAAGGGAATAAATGTTACAAAACAGGAATACGCATAGTGCTATGGAATAACAAAGTAGAAGATGTTTAATTTTGTTTAAAGGCAAAGACCATTCACAAGAAGTTTCCTTCAAGGAATTATAGTAGCTTTAAAATGATTAAAGGATCCTCCCTCAGCTTTGGAAACAGTACTCAAAGACAGAGAAAAGTAAAAGCCACTGATAGGTTCAGAGAAAAGTTAGTAAATTGGTATGGAGAAGGCATACATTTAGGGGAGGGGCAGGAGAAGAAACTGGGCATATTGAAAAGTTTGACCACTGAAGTCTTCATATCATGCCAAGGAGCTTCAACTTTATTGTGTTTATTGCACATTTTATTTTATGCACCTAATTACATTTTACAGCAGTAATTCATGTTAGAAATACTGCTCTCTTGACAATGCCAAAAAACCACTGAGGTAGAGAGTGAGTAGAGGAAAGAAGACCAGCTGAGAAGCTGTTGTTGGAGTCTAGGCAGAGAAAATGAACACCTGTATAGCATCAGTGGGAATGAGAATAGTACGGAGATTGATAGAGGGAGTAAAAATCAAATGCAAATGAAAGACAACAGTGCATCCTAAAACCTAGGAGTGATTTGTTGGGGGGCATTTGTGTTTATGAGGAGCCCTGTCCATGCCAATAATTGAAGGCAGATCTGCTTGGGTCACATTATGGCATTTATAATTTCTCTGTTGTGAAATGTGGAGTTGTAGGTCTTATTACAACTGGGATATCAAGGATGACGTGTGAGTGTGCTCTTCAGCTGTATCTCTGCAGTATGTATCCCTGAGAATAGTTGGTCTGTAAGTGCATCCTGAAGTTAATATTTGAAAATTTAAGTTATATTTACTAAAATGTGACCAAAATCACATTTTAATGCAGTAGAATAAAGGGGGAAACATTTTTACTGTTCCTGGCAATGATGCTATATTTTGCCTTCATTTTGGCGTTTTAGACTAAAAAAAAAAAAAAAAACAAAAAAAAAAGTGTTAGCAAAAAGAAATTAAATGGCTCTGGTGTGATATCTTCTTTGCAGTTTATTATTTTCTAATCCAAATTTCATTCCATGTGAGAGGATTCTGTGAACAATGAAAAGAAATATAGAGAGATTCAATATCCTTCTTCCCTTTAGGAATTCATTTGCTGATAAAATGGCTATTCTGTCAAGAATTATCATCATAAGAAGAAGTATTGAAAGAATCACTTTCTCTCTTCCTTTTCCAGCAAATTATTTCTGTGTTCTTTTATGGACCCTTCTCTGACTGAGACAAACCTTATAACAAAAGATTGCATTTTAGCCATCTGGTGTTTTAGGACCATGAGTCAGTTAAACTTTTGTGCTGAGCTGTTTGTTTATAATGGAAAGGTTAGACATGGAGGAATCTGTATTTTCAGAATAATGCAGATTCCAGGTTTTGAGGCATGTAAAGTAGTATGAGAAGGATCACGATGAGGAGAATACCACCAGTGGTCCCCTGACGACAAAGTCCTGAAGGAAGGTATTTGAGCTGTGCTTCCAGGTGAAGCCTGTCTCATGGTGGCTAGGTGCCTAAGCTAGACTGTTAGCACAATAACTTTTAATTTACATTTGTTGAATTATTCTTAACTGCAATATCACTCTTTGTAACTGCTGACGCTTTTTCCTTAAAATTCTACTTGATCTGATTTTCTATACTTGCACAAAAGGAGTTCCCTAAGAATGGCATTTGTTTACATTTGCTGTCTTGCCCAAACCTCCTACTTTAAAGGATCCTGTGAATTTTTGTTAAAGAATTAACTCTTGCAAGCAACATACAGCCAGGATTTTAAAAATCCAATCTAAGAGACTGTATTGTAAAAAACTTACTCTGTTAGCATTCATTGCAGTTAATATATTTAGAGACATTTATCTTTTTTTCTATTTCTGCATTGTTTGGTTAAAATTTGTTTTATCTCATACTCTTTTAAAATTCATTTTTCTCCATTTCTGGTTTATAAATTTTAAAGAACATATTTAATACTTTCATTGATTACCCCTAAATTTGTAATATGTGTATCTTATTATACATATTTCTAAGAAGCCTAAAATTATTTAGTATCATTCTGTTCCTCTCAAGTGGATAAAGGCCTCCTACCCCCAATTTTTAACCTTCTTAACATTTCACTCCTGTTTTGGGAAAAGCCAGGGATGGTATAGAAAAACTGCCCTCCAAACTGAGATGGTGCCAAGAGACCAAAGAATGACTGAGGCCAGCTCAGCAAGTTAGATGAGTTTATTAGAGGTTACTTACACAGGGCTTTCACTCCTACTCAAGACAGGAACGCTCCTGGGTGGTGGCAGGAGTTCTTTAGAGAGTAGAATCTGCACTTTTACTGGTTGGGGAGCTCTAGCACACCCCTGATTTTAAAATGTCAGTTTGACTCCTGTTTCTTGTGTGTGAGCTCTAGTTATTCTCATATCACTAAAAACAAAACAAAACCCTGCTTTCATCTGCCTCTGGATTTGAGGCCAAGCAGCACCCTAGGTTTAACACATTTGACTTCCTTTTGCTCTGCCCTATTTCCTCAAGGTGTATGTGAGGAAGTAAACCTTGGATTGTTTATGTTACTCTTTTTGACTTCCAAACATCCAAATTGTGGATCCTGCAACATGACTTGTGTTCTTGTATATATTGTAACTCTGTTACTTCCTTTATCAATAGACCTTAATAAATTTGGCCTCATATCTGTTCATGCAAGCAGAGGTCTCTTTACCTATTTTTGGTGCCTTATGACTATAGAAGAGGAGAGTGAGTGATTCAGTTATATATGAATTTTATATTTGGCATGGTAACGCCCAGCACAAAAACTCTTGAACACACACACACACACACACACAGTCACATCTGACAATGAAAGAAAAGAAATGTGAAAAAATAGGAAAGTGTAGGATTAGCTGAGATGAAACACAGATGGATCATAACTGTATGCTGTTTGGTTGTTGATACTGGTTTGGTGATTTTTGATTTGTTTTGTGCTTTTGCTTGATAGCAATGCACACTTCCAAAAGCGACATTTCCTTTAATCAGGCCCAATACCTTGGAAGAGAGCCCCTGAGAGCATAGCTGATGATTGAATTCCCACAGCTTTCAAAATACTATTTTCCCTCACTGAGCTGTCAGCCGTCAAAGGCAGGAACTGTAGGTTGCTAATACATGGCTATAGTCTAACTGGTACAGCATATTCCTTGGTCTTGAGGAAATTGAAAAAGAAATCCCAAACTGCCCGTAGCTTGCAGTGGTTTTGTGTTCAGAAATCAAGAGGAATTTCCAAGTGGAAAATCTATGGCTGATAGAACCTTAGTAGAGTGACAGAAGCTCATATGGAAATACTATAAACAAATCTCAAGTGAAGGTCTTACCCAAGCCTATAGATTTCATATCTTGGGCTGAGGCGTCTAGGGGCATATTTCAAAGTTGACAAAATGATACATAAAATCGTTGTTTATGGCAGCACAGACTGCCTTCCCTAGGGCTGTTTAAAGTGCTCTGTTCCTGAGGTAGAGTAAGGGTCAAAATTTAGTGTGTGTGTGTGTGTGTGTGTGTGTGTGTGTGTGTGTATTCATGCTTTTGAGACTTTTTGTTTCATTTTGGTTTGGTTTTACTGTACATCCAACTTTTTTGAATTTATTGTGGCCCCATTATCCTTTATTTAATACACTTTATTTTTTAAGTAGTTTTAGGTTTATAGCAAAATTGAGCAGAAAACAGAGTGTTCTCATGTACCCCCAACCTCAACACACACAGAGCGACTGCCATTATCAATATTTGTCACAATCAATGAACCTACATTGACATATCATTATCACTCTAAGTCCATATTTTGTTTACATTAGGGTTCACCCTTGGTGTTGCACATTCTGTGGGTTTTGACAAATGTTACATGACTTGTAGCCACCATTAGAATATCATACAGAATAATTTCAGTGCCCTAAAAATCATTTGAACTCTGCCTATCATCGATTTTTGCCTCCACCAATGCCTGGCAACTACTGATCTTTTTCCTGTCTCCATACTTTTTCCTTTACAAGAAATGTTACATAGTTGGAATCCTACAGCATATATTCTTTTCAGATTGACTTATTTTACTTAGTATTAAATAGTTGAGGTTCCTCCACATCTTTTCATGGCTTGATAGCTCATTTTATTTTATCCCTAAATAATATGGTCTGGATTTACTCATTTACTCATAATTTGTTTATCTACTTACCTGCTGGAAGGCATTTTGGCTGATTCCAAATTTTGGCAATTATGACTAAAGAAAGCTGCCATAAACATTCTTATACAGGTTTTTGTGTGGATATACATTTTTCACTCCTTTTATATAAATATCAAGGAGCTCAAATGCTGGATCATATAAGGTTATGTTTAGTTTTGTAAGAAACTGCCAAACTGTTTTCAAAAGTTGCTGTACCATTTTGCATTCCCCCCAGTAATGAAAGAGAGTTGTTGCTCCACATCCTTCCCAGGATTTGTTGTATTAATAGTTAGTGTTTTGGATTTTGGCCTTTCCATTAGATGTGTAGTGGTGTCTTGTTGTTGTTTTAATTATCAATTCTCTAAAGAGATATGATGTTGAACATCTTTCAAATATGCTCATTTGTCATCTCTATATCTTCTCTGGTGAGGTGTCTGTTTGGGTCTTTTGCCTATTTTTTAATCAGGTTCAATTTTTTGTTGAGTTTTAAGTGTTCTTTGTATACTTTGAATAACAGTTCTTTATATGTATCTTGCAAATATTTTCTACAAGCCTATGACTTATCTTCTCATTTTCTCAACAGCGTGTTTTGCAGAGCAGAAGTTTGTAATTGTAATGAATTCCATATTATCAATTTTTTTCATGGATTGTGCTTTGGTTTTACATCTAAAAAGCCATTGCTGTACCTAAGGTCATACCCATTTTCTCCTATGTTATCTTCTAGAGACTTTATAAATTTGCATCTTACATGTACGTCTGTTAACCATTTCAAGTTAATTTTTATGAAGCGTGTACAGACTGAGTCTAGATGATGATGATTCTTCTTCTTTGTCATCTTCGTAGTCGTCTCCATCTTCTTTTTTGCATGTAGATGTCCAGTTGTTCCAGAACTATTTGTTGAAAAAATTATCTTTTCTCCCTCATATATCGTATTTGCACTATTATCAAAAATCAGTTGATTATATTTATGTGTGCCTATTTCTGTGCTCTCAGGTCTGTTTGGTTTATTTATTTGTCTATTTTTTTTTTCCACCAATACAACACTGTCTTGATTAGTATAGCTTTATAATAAGTCTGGAAGTCAGGTAGTACCAGTCCTCCAACTTTGTTGTTCTTCAATATTGTGCTGGCTTTTTTGGGTCCTTTGTCTCTTCATATAACTTGCTGAGATTTTGGTTGAGATTGCATTGAATCTGTAGATCAAGTTGGGAAGAACTGACACATCTTGACAAATTTGAATCTTTCTATCTATGAATACGGAATGTCTCTCCATTTATTTGGCCCTTTTATTTCTTTAATTAGAGTTTTATAATTTCCCTCATTTAGATCTTACAGATATTTTGTTAGATTTATATCCAAGAATTTCATTTTTAGATACTAATATAAATGGTGTTTTGTTTTTAATTTCAAATTTTATTTTTTCATTGATGGTACATAGGAAAGTGATTGACTTTTGTATATTAATCTTCTGTCCTGTACTGTTACTATAATTGGCTTTTAATACTAGGATTTTATGTTTTGTTGGTTGTTTTGGATTTTCTATATCAACAACTGTTAGATTTGAACCAAGACAGTTTTATTTTTTCCTTCCCAATCTATATACCATCTATTTTTTTTCTCTTGTTTTATTGCCTAGCTAGGACTTCCATTATAATACTGAAAAGGTGTGCTGAGATGGGACATCCTTGCCTTATTTCTGATCTTAGCAGGAAAGCTTTTAGTTTCTCATCATTAAATATTAATGTGATGTTTGCTGTAGATTTTTTGTAGATGTCCTTCATAAAATTATGAAAATATGCCTCTATTCCTAATTTGCTGAGTTTTTATCAAGAATGCATGTTGTATTTTTTCAAATGCTTAATTTTCATTTATTTATATAATGACATGATTTTTCTTCCTTAGCCTGTTGATGTGATAGACTACATTAATTGATTTTCTAATGTTGAATAAGCTTTGCATACCTGGAATAAATTCCATTTGGTCATGATACATAATTCTTTTTGTACATTGTTATATTCGATTTACTAACATTTTGTTGAGGGTTTTTACATCTATATTTATTAGATTTATTGGTTTGTATTTTTTTCCCCTAATATCTTTGTCTGGTTTGGGTATTATGGCATTGTTGACCTCATAAAATGAGTTAGGAAATATTTCTTCTGCATTTAACTTTTGGATGAGACTGTAGAGAATTAGATTTGTTTTTTCTAAAATACTTAGTAGAAAACATCATTAAACTTATATGGGCTCCAATTTTTTAAATACATTTGAATAAAAAAGTAGACAAATACTTTTTAAAAAATTCTTTAACTTGAGTTTACTTATCATCATCTTCTTCATGCTTTCTAGTATTGCTTTTTCTGTTGCATGTGTTTGACTTTAAAGGGCAATAAAATAAACACTATGACTGAAGAAAAGAGTAGATGTAATGCTAATAAGTATTGAAGTACTTACAGCTCATAGCTGGGTACATCATGCTAGATCACACTACTATAAAGTAAATGAATATCACGTTACTCATGAAGTAAATTTTGGGTGTGATCCACTTATGTGTTAGTTAATTTTGTTGTGTTCTATCACCTTAGTGAAATGTAGGATAAAAATATATATTGCTGCTCATTAGAGCAACATAAAGTGTCTTCAGATTGATTAATACAAATCTATAAGCACCACTGGAGACTCAGTTAAAAGTATGTAACATTGTACCTGGCAGGAGCATTTGCCTCACATGCAAAAGTCACATATATGTTAAGTTTGAGGAATACCAACTTTCAAAGATTTCTGGCTTGAGGAATCATGTTGGGTCTTGGGCAAATAGGTTTTACTATATTGCTTCCATGTAACTATTCTACACAAATTTAATCTTAATTTTATAATTGTTACATGCTTTCACTACCACAATTTTTTTTTTTTTTAGTTGTTACCACAGCTGAAATGTTCTAGTTGCTGAGAGGAATACAGATATTTATGTTATTGACCTTTTTTACAAGGAGCTTTGGATCTAGTAAGGGGGAAAAATACAAATAAATAAATAAATTTAAAGCAAATTATGATAGATGTTTTAATATACACTCAATAAAATGATACAGGCTCATGGGGAATGGAGAAAATAATTTAGTTCGGAGGTAATACCCAAAGGTTTGTTTCAAGAAATGAAGCTTAATATGCTTTATACAATAAATGAATTTCCTAATAGGAGAGTATACCTGGACTTTCAAATATTATGATGTTTGAAGAAATATTTATTCAGAAGCTTCAAATACTGATCTGAATTGATTTTCAAATTAAATCTGCCAGCATGTGCTACATTGTTCAGAGGCAGAACAATACTTAAAACCATGACAGTTTTATAATGCATTTTATCACATAATTAAAGTTTTGTGTTGTTCTGGGTTTGGTCTTAATCTAGTCCAATCAACAAGAATGCATTGCTCCTATATTTTACATAATGAAAGTAATGAAAGGGAGAATGATAATGATAACAGTGAGTACTAAGTGTTTTATATGTATCAGACAGTATGCTGAGTACTATATATAAATATAACAATTCTAGAAAGCATATAATATCAATATCTCTTCTTTATGGATAAAAAACCTGAAATAAATGATACCTGCAGGTAAGTTCTACTTAAAAATTTTTAAATATATGAATGTTGATATCTGCATATGAGATAAAGTGAATAGCAATTGTTTGCATTGTAAAGGTTTGTTAAATTACAGCCACTTTTTGCAACTACTTTCCAGGGACTGAGGTGGATGCTGAATTACGAAGAAAATAAAAAAACTTGCCCCTGTCTTTAAGGAGAGTACTGTAACCAAAATGTTTGTACCCCCATAATATCCTGAATTAAAAAAAAAATTGAAGAAAAAAAAAATCTGAAAAAATATGATAATATATTAATAAAAGAATTACGAATAATAAAATTGTATAGATACCGAAGTAGTTTCCTCTCTCAGTAGTCACATGCAACTTTCTTTAGAGTTTGGGCTTTCCAGTTAAACTGATCTCTTACTGACATTTACCAAGAAATATGTAAGAAATTAAGACATAATCATGATATCTACTTGGCAAAACAGTGAATAATGCTTACGTAATCAGAATTAGTAAGCATTTAAAAAAGACTGATTCTCCATACTTTTCCAGATTTATCAACCATAACATTGGTTTTAACAATTAAACAAGATGATGTATGTAATTTGCTTGGCATATTATTTAGCATATGGTAGATATTCAATAAATTGCAGCTACTAAAAGGAAGGATCAGATAGAGGAATGAGAATATATAGCATTCACAATACAAGAACATTATTTTTTGGAGAAAAATGCAAAAATAAGAAAGCACTCCTAAAATTACAGATTTCATAAATGAGATGTAACATTTTAATAAAACTATTAAAATATACCCCATAAATTAGAACAAAAATGAAAACAAAGATGAAAAATAAGAGAAAATATATGAAAATTGGAAAAATATCTTCAAGGTCTAACATGATGCTGTTCAACATGTCTAGAATGTTACCTGTGATGATACTGTTGGACAAAGAGAATCCAGTGTAATTGGGACTTTACCATGCCAGTTAAGCATGAAGCTTTTGTTACAATGATCTCCCTGTTTGTTATCAGTATCACCTGGGCCCGAAGAGCAGGGATGATGGTTTAATAGGTCAGCTTTGAATGCAGAAAAGAATTCAATGCAGTTTTACTCTCACCTAAAACATCTATGAATAAACAGAAGCTATGAGGTTAGAGGTGTAATTTTTGGGTATTATATATGTGAATAGAGGGCCTTAGTTTTTATATAATTATTGTGGAAAGTGGGCTAGCAAGTTGTCAAGGTAGAAAACAAGATTGCACAGAAATATCACCAGTCCAGATGGGGTTGGTGATCACTCATCTGTGCTAACTCTATCCCTAAGTTTTTTGTCAACATGAGGCCAAGGGAAAGTCATTTACCCAATAGGAGCCTTTGTTTTAAAAACTACAGTCAAACATTCATTCACTTATCTGTAAAGGGAAGGAGCTGGTTTATATTTTAGCTGTGCCAAATAGAAATGCTATTCATCATTAGTAAATCGTTGAATATAAGATGAGAGAATTGGAAGTAAAAAGTTTCATAAGGCAAATTCCTGTTCACAAGCACTTCCATGTCTTGATAAAGTATATATCCTTACAATAAGCATAGGAAACTCTGTCTGCAAGCATGATATTGAGTACAACAGTTTTTCAGGTTAGAAGACACGCTACTATTATAATTGATGATATTTTTCTAGTTCTCACATCAGTGTTTCTTAGGGCTTTGGGGAGCTTAATGAATGCTGCCTGATACTTTTCTTTTTGTGCTGGATGTTTCCTATCAAGTTTCCTGCTGAAGTATTTTGATTATTTCTGTTTTGAAGTTTCATCCTCCAAATTGCTTTTGGGGGTGGGTATCTACAAAAAGATACAAATATGGTTTGTAATCTCACAGATATTCTAGGATTAGAGCCCTGGCATTGAGTCCCTTGTTTATATCCTGCCTAGCTTGCCTTCTGAAACTCTGTTCAAAATGTCCAAAGTTTTGTCTGTGATGGTAACATTGGATAACAGAGAACCATCCATTCGAACTTTGAAATGTCAGCTGTTCTTTGTTGCTTTTTCTCTGATGCAGACATTGAACTTTTAGTACAGGGATATTAACACAGGTGGATATCAGTGTTACCTAGGGAGTTTAGATGAAGTTAAGGCCTCATTTTTTAGATACTCAACTGGTTTTTGGTATGTCCAAATCACACTTTATTTTTAGTTTTCTAGTTGGTTCTCGCTTGTAGTCATGATTGAGATCCACTGTTCTAGCAATAGAGAAAGACTAGCATAAATCAGTAAATTACAGAACACCTCGAAAAAGGATGCAAAGAATCTTCTCTACTCCAAAATGCTTTAAAAAACATCCTCCAAGATTTGCTTAACAAAGAATATCCAATGATAAAAAGAGTGGAAAAGGACAGCTGGCGTGGTGGCTCATGCCTGTAATCCTAGCACTCTGAGAGTGTAAGGCAGGACGATTGCTTGAGGGGTCAGGAGTTTGAGACCAGCCTGAGCAAGAGCGAGAACCCCACCTCTATAAAAAATAGAAGAATTAGCTGGGTGTGGTGGGAGGTTAAAGCAGGAGGATCACTTGAGCCCAGGAGTTTGAGGTTGCAGTGAGCTATGATAATACCATCACACTCTAGCCCAAGTAACAGAGAGAGAGACTGTCTCAAAAAGAAAAAAGAAAAGTAGAAAAGGAGATGCTCAAGAGAGGGTAGGTTTAATAATGCTTACGATTGGGAGCAAAGTAGGAGGCAGAATGCAGAGTTTGGGTGAAATCCTTTAGGATCTGAAATTTTCCCACAATATGGAAATTGCATGCAAGATTTCGGCATGAAGCTCTCTACAACAGGGCTTAAGAAAAACTGGGTATATTTAAAGTCTCTCCTGATATTACACAGTTCTTCTTACCATTCCACTTGGTATGAGTGCAATTCAGCTAAGGGCCTGTGTGTGGGCTAGTGCTAATTTACATGCCTGATCCCTTAATGCTAACAGAGGCCAAAGCTGTGGAATGCTTACTCTATGGGTATGACTACACTGAAATACAGATGAGTTTTTGACTTTTGGAATGTAGAACGTATCATTGAGAGTGTCAATATTCTGTTCAGAGGTTGGTTACCTAGCTGGTTCTGATTCTGGAATGAGTCCTTTTTATTGTATCAGAGAGCTGTCAGTGGTTCACAGAAAGCAAAATGGTCTTTATAGGATACCCTGTTTCCTTCATGTTCCCCTTCTGAAATTATCTTGTCTCTAGGGTCTCTGGTAACTGTTTAATCATGCTGTCGTCTTCTTCCCAACATATATGACTTATCTATCTCATTGTTTCTGGGTCTGTCACAACTTTGAAGATTCCTGACAGCAGAGTCACAAATGCAGCATCTGGAGACTTAGGTACTATACATAGTTAAAGCAGGAGTTTGGCTGGAGGCAAATCCCTTGTGAACAGTTAAGAATGCCATTCATTTCTAATTCTTACTACTCTAAACCCACAGGAAATAAATATGAGTAATATAGCCAGAAGATAGAGCTCTGAATCCTTAATGGTGGTTCCCAGATGTGGGAAATCACCCTTTCTTTTCCCACCTGATAGAAATAGCTATTTTAATTTATCTCTGAGGTGGAATTGAGGATGAATCACCTTTTTTTTTTTTTTCCTTCTGTTGTAAAGGGAAGAGAGGACGTCAGAGTGTGTTTTCCCATGGAAAGGCTTTGGCTAAAGTGAAAAACCTGCTGATAGTATGATAGTACACTTAATTTGCATGCATTGTAAAGACTGCTTCCTTCTGCTGCTAATTGGTGTGTGGTCCATTAATGCTCTGAGTCCGAGAGCAGCCTTTCTCCCGGACAGTCACTTAGAGAAGCACAGCCTGGGGAAATACAAATTTCCATCCAGCTCTGTAGAGTAATGAAACTGTCGGAAGAGTAATGAACTGAGAACTTGTACATACACAGTTGTTAAAATGAATTTTAATTTAGTTTCAGATTCATAATATCTCTGTTAATTTATTCCTTCAGTTCCGATTTCCTTAAGGTTTTGGATGTATTATTTTATTTTACAATTAGGTTACTATTAATACATATGAGGAATGTATCCCTTGATATTTTTTTCCCCTTTTGGTGTGTCTGTTATTTTATTTTTACTTTTTAAATAAAAAGCTCTAAAAGCTGGAGCATTGTCCTGAAATCCTGAAGGACATATAATCCTCTTTTTGATGACTGGGCTCTTGAAGAAAATGTATGATAGTGACAATAATCCTAAAACCTCTCCAAACTAGTCCTTGAATGTGCAGGGCACTTTTGGGATTTTCTATCCCCATGAATTTAGAGGTCTCCAGTGTTTATCTCCGTTAGCTTTACTTTTTTTGGCATCTCAATTAGTTTTACAGTCTTTTTTTTCCCCCACAGTATCTTATGTTCGAATTTATCTTTAACATTTTATTCAGCTTTTATATATAATAGACAAATAAAAATTGTATATTTTTAAGCCATACAACTTGATATTTCATATAGGTATACATCGTAAAATAATTATGGTAATCAAGTTAATCAACATATTTATCATATCACATAATTACCATTTTATTTTTTGTGGTAAGAACACTTAAGATCTACCTTCTTGGCAACTTGCAAGTATGTGATACAATATTGTTAATTATAATTGAATTGCTGAATATTAGATTTCTAGAACTGACACATTTTGCATCACTGAAGCTGTACGCTTTGACCAACATCTTATTTCTACCTCCTCCCAGCTTCTGACAAACACCATTCTACTCTCTGCTTTTATGTGTTTGAATTTTTTAGAGCCCACATATAAGTGAGATCATGCAGTATTTGTCTTTTTGTTCTGGTTTATATATACATATATATAAACAATATTTCATTGTTTATAAATACACACACACTTATATGTGTGTGTATATATATATATACTCATATATGTGTGTGTATATATATTTTACATTTTCTCCATTCATCTGATTGACATTTAGGTTGTTTCTATATCTTGACTATTGTGAAAATGCTGCAATGAATATTCTGGTGCAGATATCTCTTTGATAGAGAGATGTCACATCCTTTGGATATATAGCCCGAAGTAGGATTGTTGATCCATATGGTACTTCTATTTTTAATTTCTTTAGAAACCTACATACTGTTTTTCGTCATGATTGTACTAATTTACATCCCCAAACACAGTGTACAAAGGTTCCCTTTTCTCCACATCCTCGCCATTTATCTATTACCTTCTTGATAGTAGCCATTCTAACAGGTGTGAAGTGGTATCTCATGGTGGTTTTGGTTTGCATTTCCATGATGATTAGTAATGTCATTTTTTTTCATGTACCTGTTTGCTATTTATATATCTTTTGATAAATGTCTTTTCAAGTTCTCCCATTTTTAATTGGGTTATTTTTTTTTTACTATTGAGTTGTATGAATTCGTGACATAGTTTGAATGTCAACCCCTTATCAGATAGAGAGATGGCTTGCAAATATTTTCTTCTCTTAGGTACATTGCCTTTCACTCTGCTAATTGTTTCCATTGTTGAGCAGAAACGTTTTAGTTTGATGCAATTCCACTTGACTTATTTTTTTCTTTTGTTCCTTGCTCTTTTAAGGTCAAAACCAAAGAACTTACTGCCCAGACCAACATCAATAAGCTTTTTTCTTATGTTTTCTATTATTTTTATGATTTTAGGTCTCATGTTTAAATCTGTAATCCGTTTTGACTTGCGTTTGTATATGGTGTGAGAAAAGGGGTACAATTTAGTTCTACTGCTTAAGGATATCTGGTTTTCCCACCATTATTTATTGAAGAGCTTATGCTATCCCTGTTGTATGTTCTTAGCAACCTTGTCAAAGATCAGTCGATTGTAGATGCATGGATATTTTTCTGTGTTCTTTATTCTGTTTCATTGGTTTATATATCTGTTTTGTGTCAGTACCATGCTGTTTTGATTACTGTAGCTTTGTAATATGTTCTATTTTTTAACTTATTAATTATTTCAGCATATTATGGGGGTACAACTGTTTAGGTTACATATGTTGCCTTTGCCCCACCCGAGTCAGAGCTTCAAGGGTGTCCATTCCCCAGACAATGCACACTGCACCCATTAGGTGTATATATAACCATCCCTTCCTCCTCCTTCCCATCTGCCTGACACCCAATGAATGTTACTACTATATGTGCATATAAGTGTTTATCAATTAGTACCAATTTGATGGTGAGTGGATGCCATACTTGTTTTTCCGTTCTTGTGATATTTCACTTAGTAGAATGGGTTCCAGCTCTATCCAGGATAATACAAGAGGTGCTAGATCATCATTGTTTTTTGTGGCTGAGTAGAGTTCCATGGTTTACATATGTATACCACATTTTATTAATCTACTCATGTATTTATGGGCACTTGGGTTGTTTGCACATCTTTGCAATTGTGAATTGTGCTGCTATAAACATTTGAGAGCAGATGTCTTTTTTTTTTTTTTTTTTTTTTTTCTCCTTTGGGTAGATGCCCAGTAATGGGGTTGCTGGATCAAATGGTAGTTCTACTTTTAGCTTTTTGAGGTATCTCCATATTTCTTTCCACAGAGGTTGCACTAGTTTGCAGTCCCACCAGCAATGTATGAGGATTCCTATCTCTCCACATCCACGCCAACATTTATTGTTTTGGGACTTTTTGATAAAAGCCATTCTCACTGGAGTTAAGTGATATCTCATTATGGTTTTGATTTGCATTTCCCTGATGATTAGAGATGTTAAGCATTTTTTAAATATGTTTTTGGCCATTAGTCTGTCTTCCCTTGAAAAGTTTCTGTTCATGTCCTTTGCCCACTTTTTGATAGTTATTTGATTTTTTTCTTGCTGATTTTCTTGTTCTATATAGATTCTAGTTATCAGCCCTTTATTAGATCTGTAACATGCAAATATTTTCTTCCATTCTATAGGTTGTCAGTTTGCTCTTGTGATAGTTTCCTTGGCTGTGCGGAAGCTGTTTAATTTGATCAGGTCTCATTATTTTTGTTGTTGCTGTGATTGCTTTTGGGACTTCTTCATAAATTCTATCCCTAGGCCAATGTCTATAAGATCTTTCCTAACATTTTCTTCCATTGGGTTGCTGCAGCATTTTAATTGTACTATGAAGCTCTTCCAGAGCTCTTTTGATTTCTGAGTAGTAATTAAATTGTTGATTTTGAGGCAGAGAAGTGGGCAGAGACTTCGTAGTCTGCCATCTTGCTAATGTGACTTGTCAAGCCATTTTTAGAGAATGCAGTTATTACTAAAGTCTATTGTTTAATGAAATTCCATATAACATGGAAAAAGTTTTCAAGTTGAAAGCTAGATTAAACAATTTGTTATCTATTTGTTAACAATTTTTGTCACTTTAGGCAACCTGATTAATATTAATGATTCTCTATTCCCTTATTTGAATATCAAATTTAGTATCATTAAGTTGAGATATTGACTTTAGACTATCTAGCACAGACTTAAGCATGTGGCAAGAGTTGCATAAATCTTAGCTATCATTACTACATCTATGACTATGAAAAATAGTAAAACCATGAATGAATGTTCTGAGGGTGGTGATTGAGTGGAAAGCTGTTAAAAGAACTTTCTAAGATGAAACTTAGGGTCTTGATCTAGGTGTTTTGGAAATGCTCTATATCTTGACTTAAATCATTTATATATGTAAAAGTTCATTAAACTGTGGACTTACAATTTATGCCTCCTACTATTTAAAATGTATGCTTTGTGAAAGCAGTTTATTATCACTTAATTACTCTAACTTCAGAATGTTCCTAAAATTGATGTGAATATCTTAATAAAGCTGACATATTAGTGGAGTATATAAAAATAAACAATGCAGTTAGAATATACTCTATTAGCTTAGATTTGTGAGTAAGAAGGTAGCAGGCTTAAAAACTGTAACATGTAGTTTGCTTCAATTATAAAGCTTTATATTTTCATTGTAGAAAATTTGAAAAATGAGAATTTAAAAGCCCATAATGAAAATAACTACTCATAAAAAATAACTCATAATGTCATAATCTAAAAAATAGTAAATATTTTGTTAAATATTTTTGCACATATACATATATCTCACATATATTTCAATAATGTGATGTTACACTGGTATAATTTACTATTTTTATGTAATGTATTGTAGTCTCTGTAATTTTAGATATGTTTACATTATTTGTAATGTCTGCAGAAAAGTTTATAGTATGAACATATAACTCACAAATAATATACTCTAGCATTTAGATCGTTTCTCCTTTTATTTGATTTAATTATTATGCAGCAAAAAACTTCCTATAAAACTTTGAACACATGTACTTATTGTACCTAGAAGTACAATTGCTGGCCTAAAATATGTGTACATTTTAAAACTTTTGGTAACTATATCCAAATTACCCTTCCAAAAACTTGCAGTTATTTATATTCTTACCTAAAGTGAATCGAGCCATTTCTCCACATGCTTGCCAATGCCCAATACAAATAGTAATAGTTTGCCTACTGTATCTGTCATAGTCTTCATGTAATTATAATTTAGTTGCATGAGCTAGTTACATATTTAAGGTTTCAGTATTTTACCTGGAGAAGCAGCATTCTAAGTACAGTTGCACCAAGATTTGGTCAGAGGACAACTGGTTAAAACTCCACATGAAATTACATTCACATAATTCCCCAGCATCACAATTCAGTAAAGATTTCTCTAATAAGGATAGTGGTTTTCTACTTCTTCAGTGACTACAAGATGTCAAACCTCAACAAATGCTGGGACCTATTTTCCTTTCCATTAAAGGAAAATAAATTTATCCTCCCCTGTCAGCTCTATTGGGGAACAAATGATGAGACCTTAAACATTGCAGATGACCTTCCTTTTCTTTCTCTTGTTTCTGATTATTTTTCTGAAGATTAGTAGCAACCATTGAGCCAGGGACAAAACCAATAATGTACTAAATGTATTGAGTGTATTTATCTTACAAATAGCCTGTTTTGGAATTTGTGTGTAGGAGTGAGGGGAATAAAGGACAAGAAATGGAGGCCCTAGAATTTGTTGGAGCCCAGTAAATATTTTTGTGTGGCCCTTTAACTATGGAACACTTTCACTAAGCAATGGATTATAAAATTCATGGGCCATGTGAGGTATAGTGATTCATTGTTAAAGAGCTAAGAAAATGGATAGAGAAGAGGCATGTATTCATTTGTGTGTATGGTCTTATTTGTCAGTACATATGAAGAATCATTTTGGTGTCCAAACACCATTTTTTCCTATTCTAGTCCAGGAGACGTCTCTTTATTTTCTTTATGATCAACTACACAGTTTCTGGCTAATTTCATATCTACCATGATAAGAAAGGTAGAAACATTGTTACATCTCATGCTGTGTTATTGCTCGCAATGACCTAGCTCTTTGGAATCTATTTGTGTTGAAACAATATAGATCTCTTTGCTTTCACAGTTCCCAATATTATTTATTTAATGTTGGTTACATACTCATGATTCTGCATCATCCATTCTCCCGCCAGTGACCACTGACTTACAATGACGACTTTCTCAAGGTTGTTCCTGTGCTTTGGTGATAGTAACCACAAATCCACAAGTTTACCCTGAGTGTGCAGGGAAATGTGAACAATGATCCCTTTTCCTGGTCATGTTAAATTTACCACTTGGAATTGGACAACAGAAATGTAAAACCATATCTTTCCTTGAACTCTTCAGGCCATAATTACTGCATTCCTAGAGTGATCTCTTTCAATGTTGACAGCACCTCTACCTTCTGCACCTGTGGGGAGAATAGGCAAGAAGCTTGAGGACAGAGTGAGAAAAGTGGTCCCACTTATGCAAGGAATGTCTGTCTCTACACTCATCATGGAATAAGGCATATTCAGAGGACAAAAATGTCACCACGTTGATCAGACTCCAGATAGGGTAATAGTCAAAAGGGCCCGTTTTGTTGCAGTGCAATCATTTAAAAATCACCTAAGGCAGATAGATGAAGTCACTGTTGAAGGACTGCTAGACACAGGGTGCAGAACCAACAATGAGTATGGAGTGTCAGCCCTGGTTTTAGCACTGGGGAACACATGGGGTAAAGACATCTGCTCCTACCCCACCAGCCTTTGACACTGTAGACTTAGGTGACACCATAGCTAGAAAAGAAACAAGTGGGAACCAACACACATGTCCACACATAAAGCTTAAGCCCAAATATCAGCAGTGGACCATCCCATTGGTGGCCTTTAACTCAATCTTGTGTGAAATGTGAGTGAGACCAGCCCTAAATCAGTACATCGGCACCACTCTAGCAGCCTAATCTCACACGACACTGGGGAAAAATACTGTATACTAGTCAGTGAGAGTAAAAGAATAATATTATCAGTGAACTGTCTTTGTGGGGTTAGAGTAAATACTAAATACTGTGTGTGTGTGTGTGTGTGTGTGTGTGTGTGTGTGTGTGTGTGTGTGTATTTTGTCTGGTCACAAAATCGATATTTGTTCATCATAAAGCTGACAAGTACAACTTAAGCAGTCAGTGATAATGACACAATTGAGTGTTAACATGTTTAATGTTCCTTGAAAAATAAAGTAGGTATAGTTAATGCTGGATAATAACACAAAGAATAAAACATATGAGTTCATACCAATATAAAAATGAATACATAAATAATTGTGTGGGTGAGAGAGTTTTCCTTATAAAACTATTTCAAATAATACATGTGGGCACATTGCTCTTCAAGTGGTGCAGCTTCATTCTTTCACCTTAAATGTGGGTTGAGCTTACTTCAAATGAATATTTAGAGTATAATAGAGTATGGAAAGAGAAAAATGATAACTTTATGATAGAGAAACATGGCAAACACTATCTCAGCCAGAGGATCATGAATGAAAAGTCATGTTATCATGTACCCTCTGATATGAGGTGATGAGAAGGGTACTTCACCTGTGTGGTTGTTTCAAAAATCTATAAATGAAAGCTAAGAAAACAATACACAAACCAAAATAGAATAATATTCTAAAAAAAAAAATACCTGACCAGTATTCATCAAAACTGGTGAGGACTTGACAAAAAAATAAGAAATGACTGAGGAAACTCTCACAGACTGGAGACGACTCAGGAAATACAGTGACCAAACATAACATGGGATCCTAGATTGGGTCCTGAAACAGAAGATGACATTAGTGGAAAACTGATAAAATTTGAATAAAGTTTGTTCAGTTAATAGTATTGCACACTGTTTTTTTTTTTTCTTTTAGTAATATATAATGGTTATATAAGACATCAACATTAGGATGAACTGGGTGAAGCATATATGGATATTCTATACTATCCTGGCAACTTTACTATAGTTTTAAAATTATTCTAAACTAAAAAGCTTAAAAAAATAAATGTTCGTGTGTTTCTTGTCAGTTTATTGTCCAAATCTTTTTTCATTTTTGTAAGTTTTATTTTCAATTGACACATGCTAATTGTATGTATCTGTGGAGTTCAGTGTGATGTCTTTTAGCTATTTTGAACTATACCATACATTATTATCAACTATAGTCATCATACTGTACAATAGAACACCAGAACTTACTCCTCCTGTCTGTTAACTTTGTACCTATTAACAAACCTCTCTCCATCTCCTCTTCTCCTAACCCCTTTTTCAAACAAAAGAAATGTTTGTCATATCTACATCATTTAGAATGTGTTTTACAACAAGTGAGACTGATAAGCAAAAAAGAATGTGAACTTAAAAGAAATGCTTTCAACATATATTATCAATCTTGTTTCCAGAGAGTTTATTGACTCACTTTATGAATGGTAACTGATATCTGGATGCTACCAGCATTCAGTAACAGAAGTGATAGGGACAGTTAAATATCAAAAAGTAGAAAAGAAATTTATAATCCCTTGGTAGGAGGTGAAAATATTCCAGCTTCAAAGATGTTACAGACATTCGGGGCACGGTCAGATGGTCAGTTCCAAGAGAAGCTTTGAAGATACTTTGCTTTATATTTCTAGGCTTATAATCATCATTTGCCTTACTCAGACTTTTATATGGAGAAACATTTGATTAGCATTCCATATCAAATGGAAAGGTTGACATACGAGATTTCTAACATATTTTTAAATCTGTTTTCCCTTTGATTATGGAATTTGAGAAGCTACTACATACACTGCAGGCTTCTAGTTAATATAAAGGATTGGGATCACTTTAGCCGTCTTTCCTGAATATGTACGACTAAAACAAGCTATTCTCATTCCACTTGTTATTACTTCTCTACTGAATTGACAACCTATTCTCTAGTTTAACAGTCATTATGCTTTATTTGTGATTTCTTTGTAAGGGCATGGAGTAAGCAATTATTTTTTAGGAACAAAGGGCAAGCAGATTTTTGTCATTGTGCTACAGTGACAAAGATCTCTGATTAGACTCTATTTACTTTAAATTAAAACTGTTGACTTTTAAAATCTAGAAAAATAAAAGCCAATATATCCTATTATGGAGATGGTACAATAACACCACCTACTATTTGACTTCTAAGTAATATTGTCATCATGTAGAAGCATTCTTTTTCTCTTTATCCAATTTCAACCCTCTTTTCAATGCCCTGTCCAAATCTTTCTATTGCCTTGAGTTTTCCTTAATTTTTTTTCTTACCACTTCTCCCATCACACAAATCCTGATGTCCTTTAATTTCTAATGTTTTCTAAGTACTGCTTAACTAGAGACTCACCACATTCTGGTTTGTGTGTGTGTATGTGTAGTGGGGGGTGGTGGTTTAACAGATCATAGCTTCCTGAGTCACGAAGCCCCAGCCAGAAATCATAGCTCTAACATTTGCTAGCTTTGGGAATTTTGGCAAGTTATACAACCTCATATTGCTGCATTGTTCCTTCTGTAAAATAGTGGAAATAATTCCTTTGCAGGCTTGTTGTGTGGCTTAAATAAGATACACATCATGTAAAGTCCCTTGCTCTGAAGAGTGCCCCGTTAATTCTAACCTTTCCTTTCCTGCTTGTTCAGTATGCTTTTATAAAATAAATTCTTGTTTAAACAAGTGGTATTGGTTACAATGCAAGCATTTTGTAAAATTTAAACATAATAAGTTTAGCACAAATAGAACATTTGGTCCAGAGAGAGTTGGGGTTGAGTTTCTAAAAAAAACTGCTCAATAAGGTTTGTCATGGTAAATCAAATTACTTTCCTGCTCGGCCTTTTTATTTCAGTGACTTTTTTCCCCACTTTTATATAACGTATTTTAGTTAGGTTTTTTTTTTAATATTCAACCTTCATCACCACTCCTCCAGTTCTGTTAGAGACTGAGCTGCTTGTAGATGGGACATCATTAAATGGCCTAGGAAGTCTGTAAGAATATAGAGTGCTCTGTATTTATAAGCAGAGGAGTGAATTGCTGACTTTACGATGAATATGGCATATGTAAGGTACAATTATAATCTTGTTTTGATGGCTTCTAATGGAGTGTAATTAAATATTGCTCACTTAGTGTTTGATATTAATTATATTCCCTTTTGCTAGAGGCTACTCAGTTTCTCCAAATGCCCAAAGACAGTATCTGGGTAAAAACCAAATAGATTAATTGGAAGCAGTAGATATCTGTTTATCTACTTTAGGGAATTCATTTTAATGCTATTCATAGTAGTTAATAAATCCTGAAGATTGGCTCTCTAAGAGCTAAAATCTCCAAGTAGTCAAGTAATGTGATAATCATGGTTTCGTCAGCACATTAAATAATTTGTTCTAATTCCAGCTGTGATGATTATATATTATATTGTTCAAGGGCACATTTCCTTGCTTACAGGAGAAAAGGGTTCCCTTTTGAAACTGTGCAACAGTGGCAAACAGCTAAATCTCCTTTGTTGCCTGCCCAGAAAGTTTGGTCTTTAAATCTTTTACCTCAGTGACAAAAAATAAACCTCCTTGAGGAAGGATTAGAAAAGCACAAAAAAATTTTAATGTTTTTAGAAATTATTATATTTCCTTATGCTTGAGACAGCTAGTGAATGTTATTGATGAAGGCATGCCAACAATAGTTTAATAAATATTGTTATTCATTCAGTATTATTGTTAATTCTATATAACAGTACATGATTAGAAAAATAATATTGAGGGGAAAATTATAAAACAAGTTACAGAAGAAGAGACAATATCTATATTACAAAAAGACTGTTAGATTGTCAGCAAACAGGTAAAAAATCCAAAACAAAAATGAGTAAAAAATGGAGATAGGCAAATAACAGAAGAGGAAAATAAAATGGTCAGTACTGAGATAATATGATCAAATTCAGTGTTAACCAGGGGCTTACAAATTAAAGTAAAAATGCAATACCACTTTTATCCACCAGAGTGGCAAAATGTAAAAGGAGAGAGGTAAGAATTATTGCCGAAAAGAATATGAAGAAAAGTAAACTTTGATGAATTTCTTTTAGAAATATAAATGCTAACCCATTTTTAGCAACATTTATTAAAATTAAAAACATCTTTAACTTCAATAACCCCCCTCCTGGGAATCTATTCCAGAGAGACAAAGGCCCCAGTCAAAGGCTTTTATACATAGACACGTTTATTAAAGCAATTCCCATGGTGGAAATAAGCACTCATAAGCAAAGTTGATGACTATTAACAGGAAAATGGTTGAATGAACCATATGCATGCACAATGTGGAATATTATGCAGCCATTAAAAAGAAGAAATAGTTACACCAGTTGACATGGGGCAATTTCTGCTAGTTATTATTTGAATAAGCAATATAAAACACAAATAGTTTATAATCTGCTTAAGATAAATTCTAAAACAAATGTGAATATTTATAAAGATAATTCCATTTTTAAACATAGGTATGAATATTTGGAAAATGTGTAATTGTAGGCCATATTTATATATCGTTAAATGAACTGGAAGCAAAGTGTGGAAGAATGCAAGGATGGATACCAGGTTTTTAAAGTTAATAACCAGTGAGTTGTGGGGGAAGCTGGAAGTTGGTGGAGGAGAGGAAAAAAAGGAAGTGAAAGGTAAATAGAGAAAAAAACTGCAGCAATGAGATAAGAAAACATGTACTACTATTTATGTAAATTAATGCATATATATTTGTAAAAATTAGAAAAACAGAATTAACCAATATCTACTGACTTGGGGTTAGTATGATATATTACCAAGTTAATAACAGGGTGCTCAAAATTCAAGATAATAGCTCTCTGGGAAGAGGTATGACTTTGGGTAGGAATAAGAGGTGGGAGATGCAATGAAAAAGAACATCTAAGGTCACCAAAGCTATTAACAGTGTTACAACGCTGTTAACTCTCATACCTCACGTATAAATGCTGTACACTAGTGTGTGTATGTGAAATACAACAATATTATTAATAGACATTCTTACATGCAATATAAAAGTAAGCAATTAAGTAATGTGTCTATCATAATTTTTTAAAAGCATACACGTGAACTTCTTAAAACACACATATAAATAGTCAGAAGCTACATGTATTGGAAGTTGCTATTAATAGTTAATATGCAGTAAAAACACAAAAAGGTTGTGGAGTGCTTCTACCAAAGCATTAAAAACTGGACTTTGAGAAGGAGGTGTGGACTGAGATTTAGTGATGGATGGGGAAATACTGTTGTTGTTTCGCCTTACACATATTTCTTTTATGTTATCTTCTTGGTATAACTTCTATTGCAATCTGGAAAAAAAAACTACATGGGAGAAAGTTTTAAAAAAAAGAAAACACGTAATTGGGCAGGTAAACTTGATATACACTTGGCTAAAATCATTTTTCACTCTTAAATTCAGCTCAGAAGTCCCCTCTTTCTAACAACCTTCCTTACACTTTCTCTCTCTTACCTCAGATCAGTGTAGGTTTTCCCTTCTCACTCATTGCATCTGACCATGACAATTATAATAATTATTGGAATTATAATTGTCTATTTTCTTATCTGTTGGCTTCACTAAAGTTGGAATGCCAATGTTTTTAGCCTTATTATTCCTAGTGCTTAGCATATTCTAAGAGTTCCTGTAGGAACAGAGTAGTTTCCTGTAGACGCTTTTATTATTTTTACTATTTTAGTGAAGTATCAAAATAAACAAGATGGACTAAAAAATCCCATAAATATATCTAAAATTTTGAAGAATCTCAAATCCAAGAATAATACATACTAACATGTATCACTATGAACAATAAAACATGAATTAAGTGCCAATTTCAAAGATAGGATTTTTTTATATTCCAACTTAGAAAAAAATTGAATACATGTGGGTTTTCGAAAGCTGAGGCCAAGGTGTGGTGAATTGTATTATTGTTGCAAGTATTTGTTGTCCACCTTGTGAGAAGAATTTACATCTTCATCCCATTGACATCTAGCTTAGATTTACATTCAGTGTTGGATAGAGTATTAACTGATACAATCATTTTGGAAAATTGTATCTCAATAACCTCTAAGCTGAACATATGTATATGCTATGATTGAAGATTTTTATGCCTAGAAACATTATGGTATTTTTAGGAAAACATATATTCATTGACAGACATACATAAAAATAATTATAGCAGCATAATAATAGCCCAAACTGAAAACAACCTAAATTATCATCAATAGTAGAATAGATAAATAAAGCAAATTCATGCAATGAAATGCCCTGTAAACACTGGAATGAATAAAATATTTCTAGATACAGTGATTCCGATGAATATCACAAACGTAATATTAAATGCAACCATCCAGTCACAAAAAAGAATTCATGCTGAATAGTTCCATCTTTATAAGGCTCAAAAACAGGGAGAACTGATCTATTGTGATGTAAATCAAAATAGTTGGAGAAGTGACTAGGAGAGGGCAGGGCATTGTTTCTGAAGCATTGAGATTATTTCATCTCTTGATCTGTATGACTGTCAACATGTGTGTTCACTTTGTGAAAATCCATACAACTACGCAGTGATGATTTGTGCACTTTTCTGTAGGTATCCTTTACTTCATTAAACTTTTTAATATAAAATGTATTTAAATGTAAGACAAAATATTAATACTTTGAGAATATGTGTATGTATTTGCAACTGTTATAATAGTATTGACCAAAACCATAAATAAATCGGTGGTTTTGCTGTTTTCTACACCAGTGTAACTCTATCCCATCTACAAACAACATCTCTAAATCTCACCAATTAACCAATCAAATAAATTTGAAAGATACAAAGTAACACTGGTAAACGTGTATTAAAAGTTAAAATATATTAATATCACCAATATTCGGGGAAAAACATGAAAATAGACCCTAATGAACATTACAGTAAGCTATATATGCAGAGAATATATGGATATGTATTGTAATGTACACAGGCTTTATAAAAATACTTCTCAGATACGCCAGATACTTTTCTAGATTGTTATTATATTATTCTACTCAGGGTACTGTTATTATCTTGATTGGGCAGATAAGGAAACTGAGGCAAAGTTACCTAACTTTATAAAGATCACGGAACTATAGAAAATATTTGAACTCAGGATTTAGTTCAGGCAGTATCAGAGTCTGTATTTCATTATTTCTAAATAGGAGAAATATTTTTTAAAAGATAAAAATCCCCTTTCCTTTCCTCCATGCATAAATAATAAACATAAATATACAAAAATCATGTTAAACATTTCTACATACATTTAAAAATATTTCACAGTATATTTGTAATTTATGTTAATTTAAAAAATCTTTTGCTTTACAAGTTGAGTAACTAAACACAGCTTTCTTGAGTTGGAAATGATTTTACAAAATCTTCTTATGCAAACTTCTACTCAGACTCGGATTTCCTTCCAGGACCTCCCTGATATTATTCAGTTACTACTCAAAGAGTTTCAGTGCAGAGAACAGGTCCTGTTTGCCTGTGTTTAGTGTAATCTTTGTATTCCAGTCATTTCTGGAAATGAATAGGTGCTTTATAAAAAAGTTTACTGGGAAAAGAATTTTTAAAAAAAATATGTTTATAATGAGAACTTTAACCTATCTATTCTAGTTCTATGTATACATTAGCTCTAACCCATTAAATGTGGTACTTTCTAGGCTTTAAAGCACAGAAAACAGATGAAAGTGAGCCTCTGGCAATAGCCCACGTTTCAGGCTGTCCATTCATCTTACCCTTTACTCCTTGTTCTTCTCCTTTCCTCTTTGGACCCTTGATTTGGTGCCTCAACTTCTGATACCTGTTGCTAAGCCTAGTGTGGAAAGGTGACTGGACACTTTAGAACTCCAATCAGTAACTAATTTCTACATAGCAGATCTTGAGTTAATTATATACTGCTCATGCTAAGTGTTTTTAGACTACATTTCTTCAGGTTGTTGAAATACATATTACAGTTTTCAGACACATGTCCATGAAGATCACCCTTTCCTGAATAGGCTCTACTTTTCCAGTGACCTTCGAATTCAGACCAACTCATAACATGGTTTTCTCAGCATGTCCTGACCAGTGCAGGGAGTGTGGGTGGCCCCTCTCTTCCTTAGCAAACAGAATTGATATTACAAGGGGTCCTGTACCAACTATTGTCACACATTGAATGTGCTGTTAATTTTATCACCACATTTTATTGGCTTATTTTGTCCTTTTACATCCTTTAAGCCAGATCTATTCCAGCCTCCTTCTAATCGGTTGAATATTTTTAAAGAACCCCAACGATGTACTTCATGCTAAGTTCTTTGAAATACTTTCTTAAGTTACACTAGATAATAAATATTGAGATCTCTGATTGTCACTACATGTTTTAAGTATTCCTCATACTTACACAGCATCTGTTAATTTAATACGCTTGCCTTCTGTGTTCCCTCATGTCACTGATAAGCAAGTTGACTGGGATGCAAGTGAAACACTCACTGAGGGTGATTGTTCAGCCAGCTTACTGGTAATGTCATTTCTTCTCTTCATTTAGTCATACGTTAATTTATTCATTCCATATACAGTTCTTGAAAGCCAGTTATATATCAGATTGTGTTATATGGTAGGGACATAAAGAAATAGAAGATAAGTCTCATATCTCCAAGGAATTCACAAATGGATGAGATGCAAACAGAAACAAAACAGTACTACCGAGGGATAGAGAGTATCTAGGAGAGTATAATAGAGACATTACTTGAAAGCTCTGTTTTTCTCTTTTCAGTGACACGGTGCCTGACACATAGAAAGCACTAAATGCATATTTTATAAATTAAAATCTATTGTCCTCCATAATAAACATATTATTTGATTAGGGTATTTTCTTTTTTATTATCAACCTTAAAGGCTTCACATCTTTTGAGCAATGTCATGCACAGATTCTTAGCAGCTCTGGTGAAATGTGTACTATTGCTTTGCCAAAAACTGCTGTGTAATAATGTCATAAACTATGGTCCAGTAAACCAAAAATCAGTTTTTTGACACCATCTGTGTGCTCGAGGTGTTTACATTCAATTGCCTCCTTTCTTTTCCAAAGTCACAACATTAAACTGGAAAAAGGCATAAAAATACCACCTGTGCTCCAAGATATTTAAATTTCTACTCCATACTTCAAAATGATACAAGATAATTCCAGGAAATCATTTTACTTTTTGTCTCCCTGTAATAATTCCTTTACACTTTGTCAGATTTTTTTAACCACAAGCAATAGAAATCAACTTTGGCTGATTTAAGAATAAAATGAATTCATTATAATATGATAGTGGGTACACAATAAAACTGGGAGAGGAAAGCATCAGAACCAAGCTTTGCAAATGGGTAAAAGCAACGGAAGCCAGGTATCAGCCAGAACCACAGCTGTGAAATTATGCCACAGAAGCAGTAGAGTGAGGGTACCACTGTCATCCCTGCTGAGCAAGGCACCATAATGCTTTCACCATTTCCACTGGATACTTGACTCTGTTGGTGTGCTCTGCCACTGCTGCCTCTGGAAGCTCAATGTACTGCTGCTGTGGCTTACCTTCAAAACCCATGCTAGGATGGACAACTTCTGATTGGCCGAACTTGTATCGCTTGCCTATGTCCTAGTGATTGGGTTAAATGTAGGCTCTTCCACTCACAAAAGTTAGTATGGAAGGATTCCTCAAACATGGAGAGGAGAGGGATTCAGTGCTGGATATCCCAAGAGGGTTGGGTTTGGGGGAAAAAGAAAATTGTCTATTACATGCATGTTCTAAGTAAAGTGTGTGATAGAGAAGAGGAAGATTAAAAATTTTGGCAAAACATTTGAGAATAGAACATTCCAGAACGAAAGCATACTCCTTCATAAGGCTGGATATCAATACAAACAACACAGTATATAAATTCTTTAATTGGGGGTTCCTACACATCTTTGTACATGTAACATTTCTTAAACCTCATAATTCTTACATATATTTCACATGGTACAGAAAGCTGTGGATCCTTCTCTAGGAAGAGGCGCCTACTTGTCTTACAAGTAAATATTCCATATTCACTGTAGAAAATAGCGAAGACACAATTTTGCAAAGAAGGGGACCAAATTATATATGATATCACCACACCCAAACAACTATGGGTACAGGTTAATGGCTCTCCTTCTAGATATATATTTGCGTTTCTGTATCATGCCTCTATAGTCATAATACCAAAAGTATGTGCAAATGTGTGTGTATTTATGGCTTATATTTTTCTATTTACTGATTTTTATCCTGATTTTCTAAATTAAGAATTTATTAACAGAGAAAACAGATTGAGACTCAAAATTTCTGTATTACTTCTATAGGAATAGATAATTTCTTCTTGGTATTCTCAGTTTTTTGAAAAAAAATTGCCTACTCTTGGAACATTTTCATTTGATTCTGCTTTCTCAGGAAAATTCTTTCTATATTTTCATCTTGTATGCCTTTTGCATACTGTCTCTGGACATTTTTATCTTCTTGAGAGGTATTAAATCAGGTAAGAAAACCAGTTGACATTTTCATGTAATTAGTGAGTTCCTCAGGCGAGATGACAAATATAACACATTCCCTGTAGGTCGTTGAAACATTTCCCTTGGTGTTTATACCTCCAGGGTTTCAAGATGGACTCTGGACCTTCTTGTTAATCAGCAGCAACCTCTTCCTCCTCACCGCTGCAGGGAGTAGCTGGGTTTTGACACACCAAACCATTTTGAGTGTCAGCTGTCCAGACAATCTGGAAAGTGCTGCTTTGCCTTCCCTTCTCCACTCCACTCTCGCTAGTCTCCATTAATAAGCGTCCGCTGATTTCCCTAGAGAAGAGAGTGAGTTAAGAAACAGCTGTTCATATTGCAGTAGGATGAGATTTTTGAGATGGAATGGACAGAACACAATGAGTGCACTTGCCAGTGTCAGATCGAAGCTTAAATCCAGTGCTTCTACTCTGTAGTTGTGCTTCATCAGTAAGTTACTTAAATTAGCTCAGCCTCCATATTTTCATCTATAAAATGGGAATAATAGTACATGTCATAGAGTTGTTGCATGTACCCTGTTGACCTCATAAATACTAATTCATATGCAGTAGTAATTAGTCCAAACTATGTTAACATAAACTGAATACATAGAAATTCATCCCTGAATATTTCCAAAATTATTATATCTTAACTATTGCTCACTTTTTAGCTTATCATATTCGCTGCAAGTTCTCTTAGGTAATTTTAAAAATAATAAAAACAACTAAGGAAATGTTCTCATTATTTCTAAAATTAGCCCCTTATTTGTGAATGACTAAAGTTATACTATGTAATAAACTAGAAATTTTACTAAAAAAATTAAAACAATAATTATTCCATTTCTCCTCTGTACCTCCATCCACATTCTTAAAGATACACAGATACACTGAACCGAATTGTACTAGAATAAACACACTCCCACCAAATTTTAGCTGCACAATAACCCTTTAAGATATTAGCTACATCTATTTCCATATAGGACATTGAGGACTTGGGGTTTTCTTTTATTAGTTTTTTTAAACTTAAGCATCATAAAGTTTGACATAACTTATTTCTTTTTCTCTTACAGTGCATTTTAGAATTTTCTCTTTAACGTAATCAGGTCAACCAAGATTTTCTTTTTATTTCTGCCTAATAACTTTTTTAGAAGAGTATGTATACTGTTTCATAACCACTGCAACTAAATGATAGCTATCATTTAAAAATAATTTAAGCTAGGCGTTGGTGGCATGTACCTGTAGTCCCAGCTACTTGGGAGGCTGAGGTGGGAGGATCGCTTGAACCCAGAAGTTTGAGGCTTCAATGAGCTGTGATCACACTGCAGCATGCCAGCCTGGGTAACAGAGTGAGACTCTTTTTCTAAAAAAAATAAAAATAAATAAAATAATTTTTATAAACTTTTGAGGTTATTTTGTATGGTCTGTCTTGTCATCCAAATAATTCACTCTTGTATATAGGGAAGGCAGTATTATTGTTATTAGTAGTAGTATCATCATCATCATCCCCACTTGTATATGAATAGGTCAAAGCTCTAATCAACTCAAAGACTGTCTTGAGATCACTCAAGAGATTGGATTCCAAAGTGTGTCTTTGCTGACACCAGTGGTCATCCTTTTCTCATGAGGATAGATGCCTCCACAAAGGAGTGTGTGATTAAAATATTGACCATCTCTGTTTACCTTTTATATTTGCTAAAGCATGATAGATACAGATACAGATAAATAGATATGTGTGTATGATGTATTCATGATACTTTGTTCATCGTTTAAAATAACCTTTAAAAAATGACATGGATCTGTGTACCACAAGTGCTCATCTATTATCTTCGTTCACATGCCTTTATTTTTGAAATTTACTGTCTTAAAATAAATGAAGTAAAGCCAACAGTGGTCATTCTTTGCTTTAGCTAATAATGTTTAAGTGACTAATATGTCTTGAATTCTGTGCTAGGAACTTAGAACTTAAAGATAAATAAGACAAGATTCCTGACTCTGAGGACTCAGTCATGTGAACTACTATAATTGAGGTTATTTCCTTGTGTGATACAATATATGTACATATTAAACATGAGAGTGAATTCTGCCTGTGGTAATCATAAAATTTCCTTGTAAATATGCTGTCAGAGCTAAGCCTGGATAATTAGGCACTCCCTGTGGGAACAGGTCTATATGTTTGATCAGATTCTCATAAGTGTCCATAAAAAAAGGAAGTTTAGGACATGCTGATTTTTGAATAAGAGAAGGAATGGCAGTGCTAAAATTAATTGAATAGATTGAGGCTAGACAGCTACTGATTTATTTCCCCTATGACAAAGTTTAGACTTTATCCTGCATGCGGTTAGGAGTAATCAGTGTGTTTTTAAACAAAATGACATGATTTTGTGTTCTAGAAAGATCACTTTTTACCAGTATCATGTAAGAAAAAATCCAAATTTTATATTTGCATATATCTTGGAACATACCCATTTAGTTATTCCCTTTCACCAAAAATACGTCTAGAGATGAGATTCTGTCCTGTGGCCTTCTGATTTCAAGACCGTTCTTTTTTAAGCACCAAAGGAGGCAGGAAAAGCTTCATCTTTCTCTTCTGTACCCCTTTTAATAAAAAGATTTTTTTTTCTGTAAAATTTGGACTCAGTCAAAAGGCTACACTTAAGGACCCTAGAAGGCCACATATGGCCTTAAGGCAGCAAGTCCCTCCCCACCCCCCGTATGTCATGGCACTGCACGATAACATACTTATCAGAATGTGATGTATGACTCACAACATTTAATTGGGATCACTGATTGCATTCTATTTCTCTGCTGCACAAAACTGAAAATAACAGTCATGATAGGTTGAATCACTTTTTACGGGAAAGCTTTCTTGGCCTCATTTAATCCCAGTGAGATGTCTTTGCTCTGTGTGTTTCTAACAACATATTAATTCTTGCTTCCCTAAGTTTGATTAATGAGAAACTGCTTGCTTCGCCATTATTAGTTCCATTTAGATATCTTTATTTAGCACATATATGTAAAAGTAAATGCAATTATATTTTAATCAAAATTTATATTAAGAATGTATAAAACATGAAATACTTCCAGAGGAAATGTACTAACATTTTTTACATCTTCCTTAGTGTAAGACAAATTACGTATATTATCTTATTTAAAGGAAAAAACAGAGGCAATAGACGGGTGCTTTGGAATAACAATCTTCATATGAAATTAGAAGATTTTCATTAAGACACATAAAACGTAGTCATTGTGTTCTCCCTTCTGGTTCAAGAGAACACTATATAAATTTATATCTTTCCAATTTCCAGTTGGTGCCTAGGGAGGTAAAATCAAGAGGGTTAGAATAATACCAGAATCCACCTCTGAATCACAACAAGTATACTCCTGAAGAAACTATTACCCCTAATTCCACCCTTTCCCTGGAGCACCCCTCAGTGGATCCACATGTGCTCTTGATGGCCATGAACATCATCTATAGCTATTCATGGTCTATTCACCATCTTTGAACCTCTGTATGGTTTTCCTGATGTTACTCCCAAAGCCATGGAGTGATCATGAGACATCTATGTCATTATGCTGATTGTTTAATACCTTTGAAGACATCATCATTCTTGACATGGTCACTATAATGGCACTCTGTTCTGATTATCCCCCGTGTTTCTATTGCTGATTCAGAAGAGAGTCAATATTAAAGATGTCACAACTCTCTTGACAGGCCTCTAAGAAAAAAGTCTTTTCTTCTTAATTTCAGGTGGTACCATAATATTTGTTTCTTTTATGTGACTGTTTAATTTTCACAGAATCTGATTCCTTCTGTTGTCGCTTATGATGAGTGACAACTGAATAGTGCAATGATCAGTGTTTTTTTGACTGAGTCAAAGTATATAAAATACTTATCAAAGTGGGAGAACTGTCCCTCAAAGGAAAGTAGGATATTTATTTCCCAAACCTTATCTGCCTGAAACATCCCACCTCTGATTCAAGAAACTTATAACCATGGATTTAAGTTCTAAGTGTACATTTATTTTTTTCATTTCATTTTACTACTTTTTCAGTGGGCTTTGGTCTTTACTGCAGATACAACCACCGGTGGCTGGCCCAAATTACCTAACAGGGTGCTCGAGCCAAGGTGTGCAGCAATCTTCACATCACGAAGACATCAGGACCAAAATAAGACAATAACACGTTGCTACAATGTTCCTGCCAGATGGTTGGAAGAGGCACTGGCTGTATGGGTCCTAAGGTAGGACATTTATTGAGCTTGATTTAATAGCTAATATTTAATAAAACGAAAATAATCTCAGAGTTGAAGGTTGGGTAAGGTTTAGAATGGGTAGAGAGTATTTCTTGTGTGGTGTGGAGCACTAATATAAACAAATGTAGGAATGTCAGGTACTAAGATATAACCTTACTGGCTTGAGCAAAGGATTCATTTAGGGGACATTAAAACTGTTTAATGTTATGTTGGCTCTAAGCATATAAAAGTTGTATACTTATGCTTTGAATCACAAGTGTCATTCATGTATTGATTAATTTAAAAAATGTTTACAGAGCACCTGTTATTGTCTATCTACTAAGGATAGAAACATAAAGTTGCATGTTTAACAACACATTTTTAAATTCAATATTAATTTTAAATATCATTTTGGGTATTGGAATAGCATTTATTAATACTGCTTCAAGGTAAGATACATACTTAAATCTCTCCATGAATTCCTGCATTCTCTATTGATTCAAAGGCAAACTTTCATTAGTGATGCATACAGGAACTGTATAGCATAGTGATATGTATGTTAATTCTTTTCCTTGGTAGTTAAGTTTGACAACTTCATGTGGTCATCATGGAATGACTGTGATTTTATACACAGGTTTTTCTTTCATCTTTCAAATGAAGTGAACTACTGACAGATATGTCCAGTATTACTCCTTTTCTCTATTCATCACACTTTCCAGATGTTTACATTATCTGACAGTTTTATCTAGATAACTTTCTGACTTCGTATTCTGATTCTATTTTTAAAACAGAAATGAGTGTTCGTTGGATGATATAAGAGTAAATAGCATAGTGTCCTTATTATATAGTAAAATCTCAAATACTCTATAGTTCACAGACTGCTTCCCGTAACCCAGTTAGCTGGGCAAGTAGACGGAGAGGATGGGGTGGGAATAATTCTTATATATTATAATTGAGCAGATTCAGCTCAGCTAGGCTAAGGAATTCCTTGGATCATAAGGTACAAACTGGCAGAGCCAAAATTTAAACCCTAGGAAGTATCTTTTGAAAACTCCATTCTTTTTCTAATATGTAATGTTAGTTGTATTTGGATAATTGATAGTAAAACAAAATGTCCTTCATGAACTAAAATAGGACAACACTACCCTGCATAATTCTCACAATATTTTAATATCAAGGATCACTTTCTTGGAATTTGAGGATATGTGCCAAAAGTTTTTCAAACATCCATTTCTTTGGACATGGCAATTATTTTGATAAAAATAATAATTAGTTATAACCATGAATGTTTGGCCACAGCTACCTCAGATTTGTCCAAAACACTCATATCTGGCATTTTTTTCACCTTAGGAACTCAGCATTGACACTTGCATTATAGCAACTCAACAAAATTGCCCTTTCCAAGTGACTATTTATGTTTAGTGTCTTTCCCTGGACCTTTTTTGGGGGCTTGACTCATCAGCAAGTGCACACTGGAGTGGCTTTGCCAAGAAGAGTTGTGTACTAGAAGTGAGGTTGGAAAGGTGTGGTTAAAATGCAAATCTGATGCTTCTCTTCTGCCTAAAACTGAAAAGTAGTCAAAATATGGATCAAGATCCTTACTTACCTGGACCTACTGACCTATCTAGCCCTATGGAATGCTTTTTTCTCTCCTGCACTTTGAGCTCCAGCTATCCTGCTCTTTCAATTCTTAAAACATACTAATGTTCCTTCCAAACTCAGAATATTGGTAAATGCTGTCTCTTCTGCCTTAGAAAAGCTCCATCATTCTCCTTTAGCTTGTCAATGCTTACTCAGTCTTCACTTCTCAATTCAGTAGCTAATTCCTATTGGGGTATGTCCTTCCTAAACCTCAGATTAGAGTCCTCAGATTTAGTAAACAAAATAAAGGATGACCAGCCAGATTTGAACTTCAGAAAAAAACATGTTTTTGTTTTGTTTTCATATAAGCATGTCCCAGATATTGCATGGGCTGTCCTATATTTTATCTGGCAACTGTATATTAGATTATTCTCTCAAATGCTTTCTTAGCATGTTCTTTCTTTCTTTTTCACAAAATATTATAATTTATAGTTATATATTTAAATAGTTATTGTGTTTTTCTCCCAACTACTTTGCAAGATCCACAGGGAAAGGATTATATCTGTTTTGACTACCATTTTATCCCTAATCTAGCACAAAGCCAGGAGACGAGAAGGGTTCAATAAGTCTTCCAATGATTAAAATTAAAAAAAAAATTGAAGATGAAATTTCAAGTTAATAGTGAAATTTTCCTCATAGAATGGGGTGTACATTTTAATATTTTTATTTACATAATTATAGTAATTATTATTATATTAAGCATGTATTGAGTATTCTGTTCCAGATACTAATTACTTTGCATTGTGCTAAGTACTTTGCAAATATTATTTCTTTTAATCCTTAAATCAGCTCTATAATGTTGGTACATTATTGGTCCAGTTTTAGAGATTAGGATACAAAGAATTAGGAAAAAAAGTCATTTTCAAAAATTTCAAAGCTGGTGTGTTGCAAGCTAGATTGGAATCCTTGAGTCTAACTTCAGAGCTAATATATTAAACAACTACACTACATATATGTGGCATACCTGGACATACTATTTCAAGAGGTGCTTACCTGGGTTTTCCTACTAAAGGAAGTAGAAACTTCATTCTTCAATACATATACAAATACTACCTAACCAAGGCAGCAGTATGTGTATGTGTGTGTATGCATGCGTGTGTGTGTGTGTGTGTGTGTCTGTGTATGCATGTGCATATGTGGCTGGTTACCTATAATTAACGGTAATTTTTTTAGTTTAGAATTTTAGGTAAGATATCGAAAGCACTTGTTGAAAACTATTGTAACAGTAATCTACAAATGAGTATTATATGCATACATATATGTGTATATGCATATACATACACACACTGGAATATCTGCAGCAAGAAAGGATCACTTTGTAAAATCGCTATGTACCAATGAGATTATGACTCCTGATTATTTATAGGTAAAAGCCACTTGACACTAAAGTCTTTGTGTTTCACATACCTCCCTTTTCTCTAAATTTAAATCTAGCCTGTGATTTCTCATAGAACTTTTCTTAATAGGAGTTTATTTATTGTTATCAACAATTCAATATTGTGTTAGTTGATCTTTTTTCTGCTATATATATTGGTTGGAAAAGATTATTTTAGATTATATGTAATTTGGCTATTAAAAGGTAGAGTGATGACTACTTTCTTAGTGAGAAAAACTTGAAGTGACTATCAGAGCTATTTTTTTTTTTTTTTTAGAGTTTACATCAGTGCAAACCACATGTAGCAATAGGTATTTCTTAAGATGAATGATTTATAGTAGTTTACACTTCTCAAGACATGAAACTTAGTCACGTTTATGATCTGGTAATATGAAAGCTCACAAATCTCCTGTTGGGCCCCACTGTATCTTGGAATCGATGTGGCATGTTGTTTTTTTGAATATGCATATGGAAATTATTTAAAGCAATAATAAATTATAGATTCAGAATTAATCTGTGAGGAAAATATAAATTTTTCTATGAGTATTTAAGGCAATCTGGTACAAAAGGTCTTTAAACATGTTATAATACTAAGACTTGAGCTCTTGCCAAATGAGAGCAAATTTAGCTTAGTTTGAATAAATGTTACCTAATGGTTATTTAATTATGAAGGAGATAATAAAAAAATAAGAGATCACAAACCTCTTGGTGAGTTGAGGGAACTAAGCTAGTTAAAATCATATATATATAATGGAAAGAATATCTTCTGAATGGTTTCACTAGATAATCCATAGCAATTCATGCTGAATGTTCTACGTTACCTGCACTTTCTGTATTCAGGTGCCTTGTGGTTTTCATTCTGTGTCACAATGTTATGGATGCTTATGAATGAGCACTGTGTGAGACACTGTATTAAATATGTCTAATAAATATGAATTCTGCTTTCTCAAGGCCTATAATAAAAACAACTGTCATTTATGTGCACATCCACACAAGAGTAAATTATTACAGCCAGCTATACAGATGCTTGATTCTCAGAAAGGCCAATTGCAGATAGGTAGGAATTATTCTGTTCTCTTTCTCTTTTCTCACCTCTGATGGATTAGAGAAAACTTTCTCTAGGTTTGAAATACATCTGAAATAAAGAAATGTGGCTTGAATTGCTTTTACAGTTCCCCTGAATTGATTAACAAAAGGAGAGAAATCCTACAATTTAGGCAGAAAAATGAATGTAAATTTCTTACTCTCAGAGGCAATAGTTTAGTTGGAAATAGTTACCTTATGCTATTTATTTTGCTGAAAGTTGCTTTTGTAATAATCTGGAAACTTGCCCCTACTAGGAGAAAAAAGCCCTTAAAGTTGCCATTAGTTGTGAATTAGATTGTAGGGGCATTAATCTTATTAAATATCAAGAAATATTTTTGGTTAATATTAGAAATTCAACATATCAACATTCCTAGTTTGTCTGGGAAAAGCTGTTAGATTTGGGATAGCCCCAAAGCTACCCTCAATTTAGGAAAAAATAGTTAAGGATTCAGCTCACACTGCAAAATGTTCGTCCTGGAAAGCAAGCCTGAAGTGACATTGAATGCTCAAGTCTCCAATCATTGGCCATTTTAAGCCCCTGCAGTTAAATATTTACTGCACAACCAGCCAAATTACCTTTGTAGATATCTGAGTGCAGGCACACCTTCACTGGAGGGTTTCATGAGTCAGTTCCTATATCGGTAGAGTAATGATCCATGAATGATGCATTTTTGGCAAAATCTTAAGTTTTGAAGCTAAACAGCTAAATTTCTGTTTGGAAATCCACTAGAGATTCTGCCCAGTTGAGAATTCAGGTAAAATTGCAAGGCTGGAATCTTGTTTATTTATACAGCATTGAGTATATTTATACATTTCAATTTTTTTCGCTTTTTAAGATGCGTGTGAAATAATATGGTGAGGGTAGAGGAGGAAGAACCTTCTGCAACAAATCTTTTATTTTGTGTTCTAGATATGAACATTTTTAAAGTAAAATTTTATCTATCTTTATTTATACAAACCTATCTTTGTTTATACAAGCAATGTTGCACTGATTTATGGTGGAGCATATTGATTTGCCTATGTGCTTATACTGAGCATTTATCATTTCATTCGTCTTTCCTTTCCTCTTTCCTTCCTTCCTTCTTCATCCATTTATTTATTAAGCCCGTAATATTTAGTAGAATCAAGATGAATCCTTCCCTATTAGGGAACTTGGAAACGCAGATAAATAAACTACCAATTGCAATTGAGTGCAATGGGTGTCATGTTAAGTTTCTGAGAAGAATGCAGTGGACGATCATAGGGAAAAAAATCTGATTCACGGTGGTGGCATCAGGAAATTCACCAAGAGAGGCTACACTTAATTATGTATTGAATAAAAATAATACCTTTTAAGAAAGTACAACATGTTAAGAAAGTATAACATGTTTCCAGCAAAGGAAACAGTACAGGCAAACATGAGATGCAAGTGGTACAATATGGCTATACACAAACCTAAGTAACATTTATGAATTCTTGATATTTATGAATAGTGTGCTGTATACAGTAAATTTTTGCATACTACTTTGCTTCACCTTGTGGCATTTCAGAATTTTTATTTAATTATTGTATTGGCAGCAAAAGGCAGATTACAAGTTAAAAAAAGAAAAAAAAAAAAGGAAAATGCAGATTATAAAGCCAAAGTATATACATTGGTCCATGAACTTCTGCTTTCTTCATTGATTCAAAAGCAAATCTTCATTAGTGATGCATAATGCAGATGAATAGCATAAGTGATACATTTGTTTTCATTGAAATGGTTAAGTTTGGCTTTACATGTTCATTCTACAGTGACTGTGCCCTTAACTGTTATATTTTTTTTCTTTTGTCTTTGAAATAAATTGAATTATACTTATTTTAAGCATTACTTATTTTCTCTGTCACACCCAGCATATTTAGATTTATGTGGGCAGTTTTCTGCCCTTAATTTTTAGTACCTTTTAAAAATTATAAGTGTTTATTGATGGATAGATATACAAGTAACTAACATAGTATTATTACATGACAAAAACTCAAAATATAGTTAATTGACTGATTCTATAATGCAGTGAGCTCTGCTTGGGGGGCAGTAAGCCCTTCATTAAAGTAAGGACCTTGGTATAGCACAGTGTCTTAAATGTGTGTGTGAATTTATACCTATATTTTTCTGGAAATCAATATGGAAAATATATATTTTAATATTCAGTTTAGTTATGAAAGCACTTGATAGATACTAGCTGTTATTAGTTTTACTATATACTGAGCACTATTTCAAGGGTTAGAGACAAAAATGTGAGTAAGCAAAATTTTCTACTCTCAAGTAACAACATGGGTTTGTTTGGAAGTTGACCTGATTCTGAGTTGAAATGTTCTAATCCGTGTCTGGATCTCAAGTATTCCTACTTTGTTCAAATTCATAGCACATTTTTCATAATTGCAGCCTCTAAGTGGCAGTTTTCAACCCTCTTGAAAATAGAAAGCTAAACTCTTAACACTGGGAACAAAAAGAGTGATGATGTGACAGGTAGAGGAATAGCAGAGAATCAGAGAAAGATGAATATTGCTTTCTACCAAATTTGGGTAAAAGTTCAATAGGAATTAAAGTCTTTTCCTCCAAGCACACCATGGGGAATTATGAAAGACAAGGCTAAGCTATGCTGAACTTGGCAGCTTATTTATTGTTTTATAGATTTTTATTCAGAGAAGGACAAAACCAGTAACACGCTTGCCACCATTTCCCATTTGTTTTGTCATATTTCTGAATACACCAGTCTTACTGCATATTTCCTATTGAATTTAAATTTTATTGTCCTCCAGATTTAGTGAAAGTTTGAAAAACAAATGAAGTTGTACTTTTCAGATGCAACCAACAAAGAGGAAAGATATTATGAGACTGACATAAGTGGCATCCCCGAGACATAATCACCTTTCATTGCAGGTCGATAGTTCTCAAATAGGGTAATTTTATCTCCTAGGAGACATTTTTGGTTGTCACAACTGGAAAATACTGTTGGCATCTAGTGAGTAAAGGCCTGGGGTGCTGTTAAACTTTCTTCAGTGGGGATAGCCCTCTCTCAACAAAGAATGATCCATCCCGATGTCGATAATGCCAAGTTGATAAACTCTGATGCAGGAGAGGCTGATGGTAGTCAAGGAAGCATGCCACCTGTCTCTGAGTCACTTTGAGGATGGAGAGTTTTTTTCCTTTCAATTTTAATTCTTCCTTAACTGTTGAGTATTTACAGTGAACTAAAGAATAATCTAGTATAAATACAGGGTAATCGGGAACACTGAATTATGAGTATTCAATTTTTAACTAGAAAATGTTCAGTAAAATCTCAGTTATTTAGAATATTTGGAAAAAGAACCCTCAACTAAAAACTAAAAGTTAATTTGAGTATTCCTTTGCTTTGTCTATTTGGATAAGCTAGTCTGTGTATATATTTGAAATTCTAATAGATGTGGAGAGGAAGATATGTTTTTAATTTATTGGGAGATCATTTACTAACTTTAATAAGCTATCTACCTACCAATAAGGAAGCTGTTACATGTCTCCAAATCAAATTGCCAGCAAACAGTTTACTAACCTAATGAAAATATAAAGTCTGTAAGTAGATTACCTAGCTTACTTAGTACATTTATTAACAAAACTGTTTAAGTAAAATTCAAGGTAGAATAAGTTTGGGAAGACTAGAACAGTTAATGTCCAGACCCTCTAAGGTCTGTGTAGAATTGACACATTCTCTTGATTCTACTTAATTCTCCTTTTAAAGTAAAGTTTATTTTTTACCTATAAAAGTTATAAACACTCTAATGAGAATTTGCAAAATGGATAATGGTAAAAACAAAAGGAGTGTATTGTACCATCGCAATGTAACCATTATAAATAGTATAATTTCTTAAAGTTGATTCTTGATATATTTGTTAGCAAAGTTGAGATTACAGTCTATAAATAATTTTAAGCTATTTTGACTTACTATAACATTTGTATTTTAATGGTATTATAAATTCCCTAAGATTTGTAATGAGTGAATAATATTTCATTGTATGGTTATACAATAATACAACTATTTTTCTGTTGAACCTTAGCTCATTTACAGTTTTAGAGCATTGAATACTATGTAAATACTAGAAGAAGTTTCAAAAACCTTCTTTGGTATTTACAATTATGTCTTTATTAAAGACTATCAGAAATTGAATCACTGGATTCATGGGTATTAAAAATTGGATTTTTATAACCCTTTTAGGGGATTATTAAACTAATCATAGAAATATGAAAGAATGTTGCCTTTTGTATTTATGTCTACCAAAGACTTTCAGATCTTTTGTGCAAGGTCTTAACTCTGATACTTTTTACATAATGTGGGTAGCAGTTTGAATAAAAGGTCATAACTAAAGAAAATTTTTTCTTAAACTATCTTATACCACTTGTTCTTAAAATCAAGAACGATAACATTTTATAATTACATTTAAGATCCTTATCTATTTTGATGCACTAGGTCGCTAGCTAGATAGAAAGATTGACAGGCAGGCAGGCAGACAAACACAAAGGACACATGAGTGAAATAGCAGGCCATCTGGCATTTGGTTAACTGTGTCTGTGGAAACCCTGTCTGAGTAGGACACAGAGAAAAGTTTTGTAGACAGAGTCAAGAGGTAGCCCAATGTCCACAGATAAACTGCAAATCATTGGTATTACTGCTGTTCAGATGGATATTAAATTTTTTGATTGGTAAGGAAGGCCCAGCCTGTGATAGTCATACACAAGGCTAAAGCATCTGAAATCTTCTTTAGGTAATGTAAGGGTGAAAGGGGGAGATGCAACTAAAGAATTCTAAATAGGTAATTGATTTGGACAAACATGCATTAAAAACAAACATGGTGGCAGCAATGTGGACAACAAAATGGATTTAGTCAGAGAGTTAGGGAGTGAGGGTAGAGAGTGAGCCAGAGACCAACATCATGGGATTATTGTTCATTTCTTGGCAGTGTATTATAGTTTTAGACAAAATGTTTAAGAAGATACATACAGACTCTTACGTGAGCTAGGATATGTGAAACTGTCAGGGTCCCTGCTGGGAGACCACTAATATAAGAGAAGCTACATTTTAACAATAACATTTGGGGCATTTATTAAATAAGTGGTCAGGTTTAGATTCAATAAAATTTTATCTCATTTAGAATCTGTTCTACACATGCAATTTTTAGTTGTACCCACGATTTTACATAGGGTGTGACTCCCGGACAGACAGTGTTGTTGCTCAGACAGTGTTGGCACTCGTTGTTGGCTCTGGGACAAATTGGGAAGCAGGCCACACTGATTGGTGTATTTCCATACTTAATGAAAACTTGGCACATCTGCTGCTATGGTGTGCCTAGACAGAAACAGTCTTCATTGTTTGGTACCATCACTCATTAGGGCTTCATGAGGGAGAAACAACCAGATAATTATCAGTTAACTAAACTAACCACCCTTAAAAAAAAAAAAAAATCTCTGAAGAGTTCTTCATTAGCAAGAAAGAAAAACAATATTGCTTAATACTTATCTATAATCACAGTGGTTAACATAAGAATTGAAGTGATGGCATAATACAATTGTGCTCTTATTTATAAATCTGAACTTGTTTTTAACAAAATCCTGCCCATGTGTGCACTGCTGAGACTTTCATTCTCATTGTAATTGGTTAAGTAAATTTTATATGTACAATCTATATATAATTTACTTAACCAATTATAATAAGACAAAAGTCTTAGCAGTGCACATACAGGCAATATATGTATTTATATATCAGCATCAATATATATATATATGTGTGTGTATATATATATATATCTCAGCATCCTTATTTCAGTAGTTTACATTGACTAAAATTTACCACCACTAGAACTGACATGTGGTAAGACTTAGCATTTGTGCATTTGAACTGCCTTTTGCTTGAAATAGCCTTCTAAAAGGGCTTTTGAAAATCAAAGATAAATTCCTGATAGATCAATGATTTCTTTTTTGTAGTCCAACAAAAAGAATTTTCTATAACAGTATTTTCAAATTACGCACAGATATATATTTTTCTATACATTGTATAAAGGCATCTGAACAACAATGAACAATCCAGAAATTCTTCTTCTTATAGAGTTTAAATGATGTATAAAGGATCTTTTCATATGGAATACATTAGACAATTAGATAGACCATAAATGATAAAACCCTTTATAAAGAAAGCAACTACTCTTTTTATGAAAGCAGCAACTACTTTTTGAATCTACACTCACTATGTCCATGATTTTTTTAAATAACTTCTTGAATTTTAATTCATAAATGCCTTGAAACCTTGGGTAAGTAAGACCTGGTTCTTGTCACTGAAAATATAATATTTCCATTATAAATCAAGGAATTACATGCTATTCTGTCTCATATCAATTTTTATCATGTGTCTGACCTTGTAGAATGTTCGTAAAGCTAAGTTTTTGAATTTACAATTCTGAGAATCTGACTTTGTCCTTGGTGAATTAAACATCATAGAGTTGTACTCTGAGGCTCTCTGGAAGGTAACTTCTAGCCTTCTGCTTCCGTGCCTGTATTCTCTTTCTAACTTCAACGTTTACCTCATATATAAAACATACAGCAAGGACGCTAAACTATGAATAAGGAAACCTAGATTTTACTCTTGCCATTGTTATCAAGTAACTGAATGACACTGACAACTTCCATTTACCACTGAGGTTTCCATCTCCACATAAGGAGCACACATGTACAGAACTACATAACCTGAAGATCTTTCTTTGAATTCTAAAAATTTGTGATGCTATGCTTTATTGGGTAAGATAATTCCCAAGTATGGCACAGAATTCAAACAAACAGTACTTAGAATAAAATCTGAGTTCTTAATATCCATTACTGAAACAAGTACATGCTGCTCCTTTGTTCAGTGATCGGAATAAAATACTAAAGATGACATGCCAGTTTACTTCCAAAGTGAATGACAGCTTTATTCCACCGTTCTCTTGCATTTATTGCTTGTGTATTCAAGATATATCATGATTCAAGCAAGAAGTACTTACCATAGCAACTTTGATACTTTAATATTAAAAAGGAGTTGGCATATGTCTTCTTAATTCTCTACTGTATATCTTTAAGCTTTTTGAAACAGGAGAAATACATTATGCTTCTTAGTAGCACCCAGTAAAGTATTTTACATCCAAACAAACAAAAGAGTTAGTACCCAAAACAATGGAACTGATGGAGACAGAGAGGTGCAAAAATAAGCTGACCCAGTTACACTGTGTGAATATGAAAGCAGGCAAAGGATGTAAGTCACAATTTTCAAAGGACATAGGAATTGCCAGTCTAACTCAACAAAAGGTCGTCATAAAAAGAAGTTGTGGAATCTTGCCAGTTTAGTAGAGTACTGACAGGGCAGAATGGAGTTAGCAGTAATTAGAAGTCCAAGCTGACAGGGGTTCTTCATTCAGGGGATCTTAGTGGAGGTCACACCTTTCACATAGTGCCCTGGGAGAAGTAATTTTAGGGGCAAAAATTGATATGCTGCTGTATGATACTATAAAGGTGGATATGGGCCATTTATACATGTGTCAAAATTCACAGAATCTTTAAAACCGAGAGTGAATGCTAATGTAAGCAGTGGACTTTGAGTGATAATGATGTGTCAGTGTAGGCTCATCATTGTAATAGCTGTACCACCCTGGTGCAGGATTTTGATAGTGGGGGAGGCTGTGCATATGTGGGGTCCAGGAATCATATGGGAAATCTCTGTAACTTCTGCCAAATTTTGCAGTGAACCTAAAACTTCTCTAAAAATAAAGTCTATTTAGGGAAGATGAATAGCCTATCATTTATATCCCAACAATTCAGGAAAAGTTGGAGGAAAACAGGCATCTAGCAATTAATCCTGGTTTCCAGATATAATTACAACATAGGAAACTTGGGAAGCAGCACAAAGGAATCCACAACTACGTCATGGACTTCTGAGTTGTGAAACTGTATAACTGTGCATCAGTTATAGGTCATGGATTTCTTATCTGAATTGAGCTTAAATTGAGAACATGAGCTTCAGATAAAGGATATATATCGGGTTAAAAAAATTTAGTAGGCTCTGCTATTAAAAGAGGCTAAGGGCAGAGCCCGTGTAAATGAGAAAGTCACTAATTCTTCAGCCTTCTCAGGAAAAGAATTCAGAGGCATGGGCTAACAAGTGTGGTAATAACAGTATATATATAAATGCATTTAGAAAATAAAGCCCATTTTAACATGAAAAATAATAAATGAAAATATACCATATAAAATCTTAGAGTATTAGTATAATTACAGTTAGAAAACCACACCTTTTTTTGTTTGCTTTGCTTTGCTTTGTTTAGGGGGCAGAGGAACTGCATGACTTTTTGAAGTGTAGCTAGAAATACATAGCTTTTATACTTCAGCAAAAATTTCTGGTTTCTCTTTTTATGTTGCAGATAAGAGCATGCATTTCTGCCTCTAAATTATTACTAAGTTATAAAAATTATTACTAAATTTCTCAAAAGTTACTACTAGGATTAGAGCCTGTACTTATGTCATTTAAAATAATTACAAAGATTTAAAATTTGAATCTCCCATGGTTATGCATGTATAACAATGAAGGTATACCTAAGTAATTCCTTCACTTTTAATCAGGCTGTAAATAAAGAACTCCTTTGTAATTTATAGATTAAAAACAAACCATCAAATCATTATTGGAGTAACTTAGAGACAGTTTCACTTTTCAACAAATACTACACTGTTAACTTGTAAGTGTTTGCATGTTGATCTCTTACATGGAAAAGGAGCCCTTGGCTCCTTTTATAAGAACAGGAGAGATGCATTATAATGATTTTTTATATGGACACAGTCTGTTTTCAGATACAAGGGTAGGACTCTAGTTTCTGCTCTGCCACTAATGGATAAAGATTTAAAAGCATCACCAGTCAATAAAGATTAAGGTTATAAGCCAAAACAAAAAAGACTATAGCACCATGGTTCTGTAGTGAAACGTTTAGGCTGACTGCTTTCCTCAGTCTATATTCAGTGAGTCTCCCTAGACTTAACTGATTTTAGTTAATGCCTTAGATCATTATAACTGTGCATAACTGTATTTTCTTAGTTTCTTCAGGACATGTATTTTATTTGTATTTTTACATCAAAATTAAATACATGCATCATTTAAAAATGTGACTACCTATTCAAAATTTATTAAAAGCCCATGTTGCTGTTCCTTATTAAAGGAAACAAACACGTTGACTCTTTAAAAGTTTATTTATTAGTTGTTTCCATATTTCTAGTTAACAAGTTCATCAAAGGCTGACTTATCCTAAAGGTCCTGAAGCTTTGGACCCCCTCGCTTGCATAAATCCCATGGAAGGCCTTTTTGTTTCTTATTCTAAGTAAATACTCACTTTTGAAGCTTATTTTTACTCAAGTTATTGATTTTTACAGACAGACTCTCAAATATTATAAGGTTAAGGCCTCATAAAACAAGATCCATTCTTGAATACTTCCTATGTCTTGAATTTTCAGTTTTAGATATTATTCTGAATTTTTTTCTTCTGCTTTTTTCTTTTTTCTATTCAGCTTATTAGTTTGATCATTTTGGTGTTTCTCTTTGATGTTAGATTCTTTTCCAGATGTCTGGGAATATGTGGCTGCTTATTTGTATCTATCAGTGAGCCACTAAAAAGGTGACCTGGGTAGAGCTTGAACAGAATGGACATTATTTATAACTGGTGAGACTATTTCATTAGGAAACAATGCATGCACTATTTTTTTTATTATTAGATTGGTATAAACTTTCAAATAAGAAAGAATAAATAAATGATACCCTGAGAGCTAGGACTCTGTCATAAGCTGAACAGGATTTCCAAAATGACCATGAAGGAAAGACCCTAGCATCACAGCTGTGCAGTGGGCCTGGGAAGTAACAGGCAGGGAATATTCTAGAATGGAATAGTTCATAGGGTTCCAGGAAAGATGTCCACAAGAAGATGGGATTGGAGGTATGTGTGATATGTTAGAAAGGCTGGAAAGGTGATCTGTATAATTGGCGAAAATATTTGGGAATGAATTAGTCATAAGTAAATTTTGAAGTAATTGTTTAACCAAATGAGCACACCAGAATTATGATAATTAAGTGTAGCAAGTGAAGGCAGAATAAATATTTGTGCTTAAAAATAAAACACTACAGAATACTAGATGGCTCACCTATGAATAGCATTTGCAGAGCCATATCAATATGTGCATTAAATATTAATATAGCCAAAGTTATCATATAACTTCATTGGGATAGGAGTTATTGGAAGGGTGTGTGTGTGTGTCTGTCCACTGAGAAGTGGAGGAATGCAGACAGTTAAAGAGAGGTAAGTCTTATACTTGTAAGTAGGAAGTGAGTAGATAATTTCTAAAACAGAAAATGAAAATGAAGAGCAGCATATTAAGGAGAGATACATAGGTAAATACAAAAAAATACATAGCTAAAAGCACAATAAGTAGTTACTTTTGGAATGTGAGAGATGGAGATATGTGTAGGAGACAGCTCTTTTTCCTAATAAGCCTGCAATGTTTTAAATTGTATGCAAGTATAACAAAATTATCTTCCATTAACATCTTTAGGTAGATAAGAGAAGACACTGCATCTGTACAATAAGTTTGTAATGCTACTAAGAGAATTATGTTAAAAAGAATAAGAGGTCAAGATTGAAAACATGATAGTATAAATGAAAAGCTTAATAAAATGGCTAGAAGATACAGTCAAGGAAATCTCTAGGGTAGTACAGCCAAAATATAAAAACAGATACGGAAATAAAAAAAATATAAGTAAAATTGTAGGAATCATTCTGAAAGGCTATGATAATAATAGCAATTGCTGAATATCAGACACTATTGTAAATGTTTTATAAAAATAATTTATTCAAATCAAATACAATTTTGCAGAGAGATACTATTACTATGATCTACATTTGGCAGGTGGAAAATTCTAAGCACGGAGAGGTTAAGCCAAGTGGCCCTAGACACATGAATAGTAAAGGCAGAATTTGAATCTGCAATCAGGCATTGTGACTCCAGATTCTACACTATTAACTGTTACATAATAATGGAATAGATGAGTTTATTAAATAAATAAATTAAGAATATTTTCTATAAGTCAGAGGTATGTTTACAGATTGAAAATGTCCATTAAGTGCCTGGAACAATGGAAGAACATAGACTATCTGCAAAGTTTTTATCCAGAAATTTCCTGGCATAGATTACCTAAAAGTTTTTGGAAAAAATATGTATTTTATGTATAGAGATATATGTGCATATATACACACAAAGTTATCAAGACTGCAGAATGATATTCTTAACAACAATATAGAATGGTAGTAAAAATGGAACAAAATCTTCTTAAATGTGAGGAAAATTTATTTCCAATTTTGAATGGTATACTTAAATGCAATCTGAGGACTAAATAAGTATATTTCATACGTATAAATTCTCAGCAGTTTGTCTTCTGGGATTTCCCATACTGGGATCGACATTGTTCCTAGTATTTCATTGGATCTGGGGAAATATCTCTATGTAAATGCCAACAAAGTGCATCCAGCAGATCTTTCTTTGCTTCTTCCTTCCTTCCTTTTTTCCCTCCCTCTCTCCCTTTCCTTCCCTTCTTCCTTCCTTCCTTCATAATGATTTTTGAGCAACTATGTGTTAGGAACACCTTGGTCAACAAAATAAAGCCTAGATGGGAGAAGACTATGAATTACTAAACAAATAAATATATACATAAAGCTTGATAAATAAGGAAAACAATGAGTACAGTCTGCACAGACCAAATTTTAATCTCTTCTAGAGATTGTTTATTTTTGAATCTCTAATGCCTAGTGAAATGTTTTCCACACAGTAGGCACTCAGTAAAGTTTCGGTGAACTGTGTACATATTTTTCCCTAATAATCAAAACCAGTTTGTTTTGAATGAGAACCTTATAAAAACAGTCTAGATAGTTGGTGTGCGCATATCCAAGAGTTAAGTTTTTAATTTTGCTGTATATTGGGCCTCTTAACATCACTTTTAGGCTTTCATGTTGTTACTTGCAGAAAATAATTTTAGTACAATGCATAACAAAATTTAAAACAATTATCACTTTGCCATCTTTGCACCTGTTTGATGGAGATGAGGAGTGCAGATGATCTGAGTACCTCATTAATTCATAGGAAAGATTGCTTTCAACCTGTTTTGCAATTCCCCAACTCCATGAGCAAGCTGCAATCCAGCTATAAGATTCTGCAGGGCTGACAGTGTCATGCCCAGTTTAACAGTAGATAGATAAATGTGATTAAATAGTGTAGTGGTTTAAATGTAATTGCACTGTGGTGGGAAATGTAGTAGTAAAGGAGATTATCATTATTACATAATGTGCTAGCAATCTTTATGTACATTGCTTCTGTTTATACAATAGTCAAGCTTTAACTGTCTGCGTAGTTTAAACATACAGCTGCTAAGTCTTTTGTTTCATCAGGTTTAATTCACCTCTTCATCCAACATATACAATGAACATAGACAGGAAAGATGTAGTTCTTAGGGTTAGCAATGGGAATCAACAAAGTCTTTAGGCTAATTAACTTTATTGGTAACTTTACTATTGATTTGGAAATGGCAATGAATTGTACCTAATTAGTTTTGGGTTTTGTGTTGTGTGTTCTTTGAAAATAGCAAAGAGGTTTGTATCTAGACAGACGTTTTTTAAAAAAATCAGGTGATTTGTAATTCATTTTGTGATTGTTTTAACAGCGTAAGACTTTGAAAGAAAACTAAATTATATTGATGTATTTCCCTATCAATGCCAAATATAAGTAAAACATATTCAAATTGATTTTCATTATCTCTTGAAAATATTAATAAATATTTGCTAATTTAAAATTCACAGTATTTTGCTTAAATTTGTCTAGATCTTTAATTTCTCCAAACATAAAATTTGATAAATGTACATTACCCTCATGAAGTGATAAGGTAGAATTAAGTCATATTCTATAATCTTTTTGTTATACATTGTTCATCTCCCCTTCCCTATACTCCCTTCAAATCCTGCTGTCCATTTCTTCTGAACTACCCTCAGTTCTGTCAATGATCCATGCTTTCTTTCAAGAGAAGAAACCTTGTTCGAACTTCTGATTTCATATGACTCATTTTAACTTTCTGTAATCCCCAGTGGCACACTGACCTCCCCTGTGATAGTAACATATTTTAACTGCTTGTCTTTGTCTCTCACGAGCCTAAAAATTTCATGAAAGAAGCTATGTCTTGCCCATCCTTGTATTCTGAGAATACTAGCTTAAGTCCTGGCACACAGTAGGCTCTCAAAGTGCATTCATTGAACAAATGTGCAAAATAAAGACTTAAAACTATCTAGCAATTAGGCTAAATTAAAACATTTAATAAACTTTTTTTTTTGTTTTGTTTTTTTTTTTACTATGAAAAAAATTTCAAGTGTTGATGAAAGACTGAAGACTGGCAAAGCCAATTAGTAAATTTCATCATAATGATTAAATGAATCAGTAACACAGTTTGACTTGAGAACAATGAAAAAAATAACCAAATTTTCATTTGCACCTATCTTATCAATATCCCAACTACAGACTTTTAAACAGTACATGTTTCTCCCATTCAGGTCAATGTGAAGCAATCAGACACTTGCAGATTTGTGGTATGCTACCTCTCTTTTAAAAGAGCTGTTTTTAGTAACAACATGGCATCCACATCAACAAAAGACAGCCTTGGAACTATGGCAAGATTAACTCTGCTGTCAGTCACTATATTCTCATAGCAAAAAAAAAAAAAATGCAGTTTATGGTTATCTATGGAACATCCAGAAGCTGTGTACGAATTTAGAAGTAAAAGGATAAAATAGTATTAAAATTTGAAAAAAAAATGCAAGATTAATGTCATATGGCATTAGTATTTCCAGGGCTGCTTCATTATCTACAAGCCCTGAATATAGCCCTTTTCTCATATATGTAGCTGAATTTTCTGCCTGCTAACTGAATAATATCAATACTGTTTCATATGTAGTCTTTAAACTTTTCCTCTTCTATTTTAAATTACTATGTATTCCACTCCTAGCATTTATTTTATAGAAATACTAATAAAAGTAAGATGCCCTCATAGACATGCATATTGATTGCAATATCCTAAAAATCACAAAACTTAGAAATAAATGCACATTATATGAATTGATAAAATAAAACTTGGAATATCTGTATAAAAGTTGTGTGTGGAGGTCTTAAAAAGAAAGATCTATACATAATTGACAAGTCATGGTAAAGAAAGCAAATAAAGAACAGTACATATGTAATTCTACTTGTATTAAATATTAATAAATTGCATATGCTAATGCATACCCAGAAGAATATAGAGGAATTGTTGCCAACTTTTTATTAATAGTCATCCATAAAGGGATGATTCAGTTATAGGGGAAATTCAGTTTCTCTTTATCTAAATTTCTATAATGTTTACAATTTTTAATATATACCAAATTAAACTTGTAGTTAGAAGAAAATGAAAGGATTTATAAGAATATTATATAGTGTTTTTTCTTCCCTTTTCAAATTTGCCTCGGGGTAACTTTAACGCTGTCATCCTTACCAAATCTGGTCTTTAAATAAAGTTTGTAATCTCATCCTATCCTGACGACTTCAGAGACTCACTTCCTCAATGACTTCATCATATGCCTTAATCTTCAGAGTTTCAACATGGCTTACAACATCTTTAGGTTTTACAAAATAAGTAATTGGCAAAAAAAAAATGAAACAAACAACAAATAAGTGAATAAAAAAACTAAAAACATAAATTTTTCTATTTTCTTCTCCAGCAAACTTCTAGAATGAGATATATCTACTTCATTAATATTCTTCCTTGTCTACCTATCATTCCTTCCATCATTGCTTCTATATTACCCACTCTAATCATAAACATTTTTGAAAGGATCTATATCAGGAATGTTTTCATTAATGAGACAACCTAATTACAGTGAGTTAAATAAATAGGGGTTGATTCTTGTGGGGCTGAGGCAGGAGGATCGCTTGAGCCCAGGAGTGTGAGGTTGCAGTGAGCTATGATCACGTCACTGCACTCTATCATGGGCCAACAGAGTGAGACTCTGTCTCAAAAAAATAAAAAGTGCATATTAGTGTTGTTCTGTAGTTTGTATTTCCTCTAGGTTGTCTCACATCTTGTGTTAGACAGATGAAGGGTTAGCTTAAATAGGTAGGTAATAATAATCTCTTATATAGTCATTTATTTTGTCTTTTTCCAATTTTAGAGATAAAAAGGGCATTTGTTTTTTAGACTAATTTGCATTTTGACAATTACTGGTCAGTTTGAACATTTCTGTAAGTTTACCGGCCGTTCACATTTCAGTATTTCACCATGTATCCTTTTATTGGTGCCAAAGTTTTTCGTCATCGTTGTGTTTAACTGTATGGCTTGTTAACATAAAAATAAGTGTCTTTAATTCTTTTAAGAAAACAGCAAAAACACAATACATTTTAAATATAAACAATTGTTTGTACATTCAAAAAATTAGGAAAAAAGATAACCAGAAGACTTAGCAAGATTTACTCATCTTTTAGCTGATTGTTTATTAGCGTTTCAGTTTCCAATGGCAAGTGAAGAGGATGGCCATGAGTTTACCATGTGGCTTAATTATTAAACTTAAATATTATATATCCTCACATCACATTTTAAAGCTCAATATTCACATTTTCTGATGAAATATCAAGGTAACTTCTTTATCTTTTAGTATGTATTCTCAAGAGCTGATTAGGTCATCCTTAGATTTGCATTGATAAAAGTATTTTAAGTTGAAATTTCTGAAGAGGAAATTAAAAAGAAAGCATTTCTTCTTGGTTGAAGTTTATATATTATTCTTCATAATGGCCTGTTCATTCCAACAAATAATGACCGACTTCTCTTTGACAGAAATCCCTTAGAGTATTTCTGCTATCACATGAATAAATAGCATTCATTCCTCATGTAGCATAAAATTACACTATGGTGCAAATGAACTTATTGTGGATAATTTGTAACTGCCGCAAGTTCCTGTCAGAACACTGTCAAGATGCATTTGGCAAATCTTCCCAGATAATTGGTAAACAGAAGAGGCTAATTGCATTTGGGATAATCACAATGTGCATACATGCAAATCTAATCAGAGGGTAAAAGATTCTAAAAGACTTTGTAAATCTTTTAAGTGGTTTCTCCTGAATTCCATGTTACACATGACAGGAACTAACATGATGGTTTTCAGACTACAACATGTGTCTTCAAAGAGAAAAAAATTCTGATTAAACAAAGGGGCAGCAGTAAAAGTCAGCCACATAAAACAGCTCTTGGTTGAATATATTGTCTTTTCAAATAGGTAGCTTAGAAGGAACCTGCTGCTTGTGCTTCTGAAGGTCTTAAAGTTAATTCCTGGGTGTGACTTTTTTTTTCCCTTTGCCTAGGAAATGACAGCAATCGAGAACAAAATATTTGGGGGATATGTTATTGCTTGTTGGTCTGTGGCATTCTTTTATGCCTCAATAAGAGTCAAAGTGATATGTCAGAGAAGTAAGATACTATGCAATATATATCTCCATCAAAAATGCCAGTGAATTTGGAGGCTGAGAAATTCTAAATCAAATTGTAATCCTTCAGTAAAACTGTGCATTTTACCATTACCCGTTGAATAAGAGTGTTTTAAGTCAAAGTCAATGTGGAAAATATTTGGGCTCAGGATGATAACGTCACATAATATTCCTGCTCCATTGGCAAAGCAGTTTTATGCCCTTAAAACATTTTAGAACAAGCATCCTTATTTGTTACTGTATTCTTGAAAAATGCTGAGAGTGGATATTAAGTGTTATCACCACAAAAATGATAACTATGTGAGGTAATACCTATGTTAATTAGCTAGATTTAGTCATTCCAATATATATATGTGTGTGTGTGTGTGTGTGTGTGTGTGTGTGTGTGTGTGTGTACTTCAAAACATGTTGAATACAATGAATACATAGGATTTTATCTATCAATTTAAAAAATAAAATAATAAAATATTTCTTTTTTGGAAGCTTTGAGTCCCTAAGAGTTGCAGGTGATCCATAAATACCCAGAATTTTCAAATAAATTTAGTGTGTGTGTATGCTTGTATTTCTGGAGAGATGACTCATGGATTTTATCATATTTTCAAAGTGGCTGTCATCATCAAAATATAAAATATACATCTTGTTTCAAAATGACTAATTGCTTTTAGTCATTAGGAAAATTAACCGGTAACATATCCTTTCCAAAAAATATGTACAATAATTAAAATAATTCTCTCAACTTTCCTGAAAAGGTAGTCATATTTGCAAATTCACCTGTATGTTGGAATGGATATTTGCATAAGTGAAGAGACACCTTGAAGATGATTTGTTAATAAATAACATACTTGTTCTGTATGAAAATATTCCTTTGTTCCAGGAAGGGGAGAGCTTATAAAAATCTGTGTGTCTGTGTGTGAGTGTGTCTGTGTGTGAGTGTGTCTGTGTGTGTCAATGTGTGTGTATCTGTGTGGGTATTTATGTATTTCTTAGACTCAGGGAACAGAAATTTAAGTGTTTTTGTTTAAGACTTCCTTAATTTTTGGCAGTACAAAATGCTCTAAGTAAATCTTGTATTTTCTCTGCCCCAGGACTAGAATTGGCCATTTCTCCAATGAGCCTTGATTTATTTTATTGGAGAACAGATTTAGAAACCAAGATCTAAGTCCTAGGGTGTGCTCATTACTATTAAGATGTTACAACTTCTGTGTCCTCTCAGCTGATTCAGGAAGGAAATATGTTCGTATACAAATCAGTGTATATAGATATATCTATAAATATTTCTGTATATAACCATCTGTACCTATCTTTAGCTGACATGAATTCAAACTGATGTCTCCAGCTATGATCTGTTACCTCATAGGTCAATTTAGATTTCTCTCCCTGATCAGCTATAACATCCGACTCCAATAATGAGAAGCCTGGTTCCCACAATCCACAAGCCATTTACTGATTGTTCAACTCCTTTATACACGTATAGTGGTGTCAGAGTTGTTAACCCATGACCCAATGTGAAACAACCTTATCAACTAAAATACAGTGCTTATGTAAAATTTTATGTGCCTTTAGTTTTGCAGACTTTCTTCAGTTCCAAAGTTTCTTAGGTCAGCATTACTTTTTTCCCCACCCCCTTCAATATGATTGTTTCTTGAATTTTTATACAATCTAATTGATTGGTCATATTCATGATTCCATCCTGGGATTCTCCAATCTCCAAAATATTTTCAAAAGTTTTCATATAGTAAGGTTCATTATTTGTGCCATAAATTTTTGTAGATGTTTGATTAAAAACATAGTGTTTTATATCCACCATTCCAGTGTCAGAATAGCTCTACAGCCTTGAAAAAAATCATTGGTTCTTCAGCTTTTCAACTTTCCATCTCTCCCTGAACCACTGGTAATGATTGTTTATAGTTTGTAGTGGTTTAATAATGGCCCCCCAAATTTATGTCCTTGTCCTAACCCTGAAATCAGTTACGTAGAATTAATGGGATCTAGTACTCAGTAGCATAATAAGGCTACTATAGTTAATAATGATTTATTGCCCATTTTCAAATAACTAAATGAGTGAAATTGAAATGTTCCCAACACAAAGAAATAATAAATATTTAAGTTAATGGATACATCTACCCTGAATTGATCATTATACGTTGTATGTCTATATCAAAACATCACATGTACCCCATGAATATTTACAACTGCTATGTTGCAATTAAATATAACAAATCATTATTTTAATTATATATAAAATAATTGTAAATAAAAACATTAAAAAGGGTCTTTGTAGATGTAACTAAGGATCTCAAAATTGAGAGATTAACCTAGATGATATAAATGGGCACTAAATTTAATGAAAAGCATTCTTACAAAAAACGAGCAAAGGGAAGGCACATGGAGAAGAGGAGGAAGCAGTGGGACCCTTCTAAGGCAGAGATGGGAATGATGTGGTCTGGATCTTTCAGATGTTGGAAGAGGCAAAGAATGGGGTTGTCCTCTCGTGCCTTTGACGGAAGTGTAGCCCCCCACCCCCCCAGACACCTTGATTTCAGACTTTTGGTTTCCAGAACCATGAAAGAATATATTTCTGTTGTTTTAAGCCACAGGGTTTGTGGTCATTTGTTATAGCAGTCACAGGTAACTATTAATAATATACCATCACTACAGCTTTGCCTTTTTCAGAATGTCATATAGTTGGACTTACACATTACATAGCTTTTACAGACTGACTTTTTTCACTAAGCAGTATGCACTTAAGATTTTTCCATGTATTTTCATTGTTTAATAGTTTATTCATTTTTTATTGCTGAATAATATTCCATTGTATAAATGTCCCACAGTCTTTATACATTCAACTATTGAAGGACACCTCATCTTGGTTACTTCCACTTTTTGTCAATTATGAAAGAGCTGCTATTATCATTTATATGCAGATTTTTGCTCTGGAAATAGGTTTTTAAATCAGCTGATACAAACCTAGCAGTGGGATTGCTGGATCATGTGGCAAGTCCACTTTTAGTTTTGTAAAAAACTTAGAAACTGTCTTGCAACATGGAAGTAGCATTTTGCATTCCCACTAATAATGCGTGAAAGTACTTTCTGTTCAGCATCATTATCAGTAATTGGTATTGTCATTTAAAAAAAAGCCTTTCTTAATAAGTTTGTAGTAGTATCTTATTGTTTTAATTTGATATTTAATAACAGAACATGATCATATTTTATATACTTATGTGACACTGGCATATCTTTATCGGTAATATCTGCTTATATTTTTGCCTATTTTAAATTTGATTTTCTTATTCAATTTTAGTGGTTCTTCACGTGTTTTAGACAGAAGACATTTACCAAATAAATTTCTTCCAAATATATTCTCCCATTATGTTACTCATCTTTTCACTTTCTTAAACATGTTTCTGGTGGAGGTGAAGTTTTAAATTTTAATAAATTGCAACTTAGCAATTTTTTCTCTTTCGTGATTTGTAGTTTTACTTTTATCTAAAAACTCATCGTCACCTAGGCACAGTGGCTCATGCCTGTAATTTCAGTACCTTGAGACGGGAGGATTTCTTGAGCCCAGCAGTTCAAGACCTGGCTCGCTCGGCAATATAGAAATCTTGGTCTCTACAAAAAAATAGAAAAATTAGGCAGATGTGGTGGTGCGTGCCTGTAGTCTCAGGTACTGGGGAGGCTGAGACAAGAGGATTGCTTAAGCCCAAGAGTTTGAGGTTGCAGTGAGCTATGCTGATGCCACTTCACTCTAGCCCAGGTAACAGAGCAAGACCCTGTCTTGAATATAACAAAAAACCTCATCAGCGATTCCAAAGTCATGTCATTTTTTTCTTGTTTTCTTCTAGAATTTGTATTGTTATGTGTTTTGCATTTATCTTCCATATGAGTTAATTTTTGTGAAAAGCTTGAAGTTTGTGTCTAGATTTGCTTATGTGTGTATACATGCATGATATATGTATGTATGTCATGCATACCTAGATGGATCTGTTTATCCTATCTGTTTTGTATATGGATGTCCAATTATTCTAGCACCATTTGTTAGAATGAATATGTATTCTCCATTGAATTGCATTTGTTCCTTTGTGAAACTTGACATGTTTTTCTATTTCTAAGTTCTCTTTTTGTTCCATTGATCTGTCTATAGCTCTATAGCAAACTTGGGAATTGGGTAGTATGAGGACTCCAACTTTGTTCTTCTTCACGGTTGTGTTGTCTTTTCTAGGTCTTCTTTTTTTCTAATCAACTTTAGAATCAGATTGTTAATATCTATGAAATAGCCTGTTACAATTTTGATTGGGATTGTGTTGTCTATAGGTCTTGCTGAAAAGAATTGAAATCTTAAGAAATATTTAATCCTACATATTTTTATAAATGATAAAATAATCTCAGAGAAACAAGTTATTTAATATATCATCATAATAAATAACAGAACTTGCATTTGAGCCCTTATGAGTCTAGTTCCCAAATATGAGTTCTTTAGAATATCTTGCTACATTCCTTTAATTAGAGCAGTCATCATATTTCTTTGTAGATGTCATGTACACATTTCAAGTATATGGCTGTTTTATTTCTCCAACATTTAGTCAAGTATGTTGTATATATTAGAAATATAACTGGTTGCTACACTTTCCACGGCTATTGTCCCTGCTCTGGGTAAGACATCTCCTGAAAAATGAGTCCCAGAGAGGCACTCATCTTCCCCTATTGTCCATTCTTGACTTAACTGCAGCCAGTTTTACCATTAAAAAATAAGTTTATGAAGGTTCATTCAAATATTTCCCTTTTCTGTTTAACCTCTCCCCAAACATTCCACTGAAATTAAAATAAATACAACCATGGTTTATGTGGCCCTGTCCAATTTCACTCTTTGTTATGTCTCTGACCTCAGATTAAACTCCTTTATCCACCTTCTTCATTAGACTTCAGCCATATCATCCCACTTTCCATTCTTGCAATGGTCAAGTTCATCCTTGAATAGACTTTTGCACTAATTGTTCCTTTTGCCTGGAATGTTTATTCCAAATGTGCACAAAATTGGCTCTTTGTTACACAGATGTGTTTTAACATTATTTCCTCAGAGAGGCTTCTCTGACCACCCTACCTAAAGCCACTGATCAGTCCCTTGCTCCACACTACACACCTCCCACCCCTGCCAGACACAGGCATTCTACTCTCTGTGGAGTTTTAAAGTTATTTTGCATTCATAGTACCTGTAATTATATGAAATTCATTCATTTCTTTCATTCCATGTATAATGTCCATATAAACTACTTTAAAGTTCATGAGGCAAAGATCTTGTCGAACTTACTCATAATTCGATAAATTGTTTTTGAATGAACAAATGGGAAGCTGATAAAATGAACAATAATCCTTTGTTGAAATGCTGAATGTATTCATTTTTGCTCTGCGATTTTGGTTAACACTAAATTGTACACATTATATATTTGATGCACATTATGGTGAATGTATTAAGTATCTTGCACATCAGGTTTTGAGCCAAGGTCCTTATAGATGCAACACAAACTCTCATTCTCTGTCTTTTTTCTTTTATGGCTTGTGTGGGTCTGCCTACCCTCAAATGTTGGTGTTGGCAAGAATGGCCCATCACTCTTTTCTTCTACACACTACCTTTAGGTAATTACATCCAAGGTTTCAACTATCCCTCTACACCTGAACAAACTCATATATGTATGTTTTCATTTAAAACCTTTTTCTCAAGCCTCAAACTGAAACATTTCTCTGCCTTCCAGATGGATTGTTCTGGATAATTTATAGATATTTATAATTCAGCAAGTCAGCCTTCTATCTGGGCCAACTTCTTTTCTATGTTATTTTGTTTGAGCGAAAAGCCAATATGTGTTTTGAAATAGCAAACATATGCACATAGCTTTTTTATTGTTTGCACATTTTTCCCTTTTTATTTTTTTAAGAAAATAGAGCCTTCTTGAAATTTGAAGAGATGGTTCATCCATATCTCTAAAGGCTCAGCATTCAGTTTGCAAATTTTAATGACACTTGTGCTCAAACAGTTTTAGAGTACTTTGTCATAACATGCTAACTGTTTTTAAATTCAGTATAATGAAGTACAATGCATTCCCCTGTGAAAATAGTTTTGGAATAAATATATAACACTTCAAAAAATCTTCCCAAAGATTATAATCAGGTTCATGGTAAAAAACAAACAGCTTTTCTTACCTTATTTTGGGAGCTGTGGGAGGTTATATGTTAAAATATACAGAAATGTGATTCACCCTTTCTGGCCTCTTTCGTTGTGTTTATACATATCCTATTAAAATTTTAGAAAATTTGGTTGTGATCAAAATGTATAGTAAACTTAGCTGGTGTGTGTGTTTGTTTTTCTTTTATTTTTTGTGCTTTTTAAAAACACCAATTTATTATAGGGTTCACTATATAAAAAAGAAAGCTGAACTTGTTTTGGACTAATTGAAAGAAAAGTTGGCACTATTAGGTTCTTGAGCATCCATTTATATCCTCATTATTTCAACTAACATTTTAAAGAATGCCTATCAAATGCCATACCCTGGGAATATAGAAAGAAAAAGGAACTCTCCTTTAATCATCTTGAAATCTAGATAAGAATCAAGTATCCAATCCAGCTTTCCAACATTATATATGGCATTTGTTATAATGAAGATATTTAAATTGTATATAAGGTCCACATTTCCTTGGAGAAAATCAAAAAGTTTACTAAAAGTAATAACTGACCTGAGAGTGAAAGAATGAGCTAGTGTGTTTAGTGGAAAATCAAGAGAAATCATGTGAAACAAAAGGTGTTAAGCAAGTGAAAAGTAAATAGAGACACTGGCTTGCCTTGGTGTAAACATGAAATTATGAGTAGCTCAGTGTTGCTGAATTTCAAGGCATAAGGGGAAAAGGTGAAAAAGGAGACTACACTGAGACCAAATCAGGGAGTCCTGTGGTCACATGAAATTATCCTTTGAGGAAATGAGGAGTATTTGAAAATATTTGAATAGAGACTGACACAAGTTATATTAAATGCTAGAAATATCAAAATTGATAACAATGTGGATGTTAGCTTCAAGTGTAGAATGTTATGAGAGTTTTAAAGAAAGGAGATGAAAATAGTAAGAAGATTACCAAAATGTTGAAAGTTAAAATATGATATATTTCAAATGAAAAGTGTATGGACATAAATGAAGACCATCAAAATGAAAATAAACATAGGTTATTTATTCATAGCTTGCTATAGCAGAGAAGTCATCTTGCTATAGCAAAGAAGTTAGCCATTATCACTTGTGTTTGGCGGATACTCAGAGACAGACAGCAAAGTAAGAAAGCTTTATAGTTGGAAGAGAAAAAAAAAAGGGAAGACTTATAGGTGTGACTAGAAGTTGTTGGCAGGGGGAAGCCAGAGGAAGGCTGCCTAAATGTGGAGCATTCTGTGTGATTGGTTTGAAGAGCATATTTGACTGTCTCTGGTTAGTCCTTAGTTGGAAACAGGAGCAATTAGTACTTACCATCAGGGCCAGGATAACTGTTTCTTTTCATTTTTCTTGGTAGCAGATTTGAGGAGAATGAAAAGGGAGGCAAAATTTCTTTATTTCCATTTATTTTATTCTAACTTTTTCTTTAATTTTGGACTTTTCAGTATAAAGCTGAGGGGAATGTAGGGTGTCTCATTCTTTGTAAAAGACCATTCCTCATTTCCTGAGTCCAAAGTAGAATTAGACTAGGCTAGGCAAGAAAGAAAAATGAGTTGGCTGCCCTTTCCAACAACAGGTCGACCTGCCTTCATTGCATGAATAATTGTTCATAGTGTCAAGGGGACTTACGTTGTCTAAAGGGAAAACTTTCCAGATATGCTTACTCAGTGGTCTTAAATATGAATTAATCCAGTCAAAATTTGAAGTAAATTTGTTCTTTTTAAAATATTTATCCTCCTTTGATAATCAATTTCAGAGTGTATAACTGAATGCCCTCCCACAGTTTTGTCAACAAATCAACATGTGTGTGAAAACTTATACACAGCATCAAAATCAGGGTCTACAGAAATATAATGCAGGGTTCTTGCCCTTGAGGAAGGTAGCTGGAGTTAAAATATATGTATAGGAAAAATTAATGATAATAGTAAAGAAAAATGCCAATTAATCCATGCAGAAAATTATTCTTGGGTTTCATAGGCTATTGAGATAGCATTGAATGATGTGTTCAGCAAACTCATCAGAAAGGAAATAAAAGTCTTGTACTTTTTGAGAAATCTAGACAGAAACCGCTGAATTTTAATGACATTATTCTGTCTTGTCTAAAAGAGATAGTTTGGAAGTAGAGGATATGTATTGAATATTTATTGAAGAGAGAAATGTATTCAATAATACTTTCTGACAAGTATTGGACCTGGTATATTATATTATTATATCCATCTCATTTAATCTTTACTGCATGCCTGAAGAGTAGATGATATTAGCTGTATTGTTCAATTGAGAGAAATGATCTTGAAGACACACTTTTCAGGTCTCTCAAAGAGTTTAGATTTCTCTAAAAGTGAGAGACCACATAAGGGCCCAGCAGTCATATTTTCGTAGAAAGATACACATTTAGAATATGTTTGGTCATGGAAGGAGGAAGGTAAGTTCTCTGAGAGACCCGGTTTCACAATACAGTTTGACAGGAGAAAGGAAGATGAAAGAGAAACCACCTGGAAAACAGACCCATTTTTAAAATTTATTTTTATTTTTTATTTTTCTTTTCATACTGGAGTTGAAGCAAAACTGGAAACAAAAAAAAATTGTTACCATTTTTGTAGTTGCTGGTAAAAACCAATTGGGCAGAGAAAATTTGCCTCTTAGCCATTCATTTATTCCAGCAAAAATTTAACACAGAAGTACTTCCTAGGTTTTGTGTGCTCGACTATATACCACAAGGTTTTGATTTGGATTTTTCTGATGATTAGTGATATTGAACATACTATTTTCCATATGCCTGTTGGTCATTTCTGTGTCCTCACTCTCACCACTTCTATTTAACATCACACTCAACATCCTAGACAGAGTAATTAAGCAAGAAAAGGAAATAATAGTTATCCAGGCAGGAAAGAGGTAAAATTGTCTCTATTTGCTGATGACATGATCTTACACATTGAAAACCTAAATAATCCACCAACAAACTAATTCACAGATTTAGTGAAGTTGTAGGATACAAAATCAACATATAAAAATGAGTGGTATTTCTATACACTAACAGTGACTTACTCAAAAATAAAAAAATCTCATTTATAATAGCTACAAAAAGTTAAAATGCTTACAATAAATTTAATCAAGGTATATACTTAAAACTATAAAATATTGATAAAAGAAACTGAAGACCAAAATAAATATAAAGCTACTCCATTCATGAATTGGAGGAAATAATATGGTTAAAATATCCACAATATCAATGTATCACAGATTCAATGTAACCCCTATCAAAATCCCAATGTCATTTTTCACAGAAATAGAAAAAAAAAATCCTAAAATTTGTATGGGACCACAAAAGACCCCAAATAGGCAAAACTTTCTGAGGCCAAAAAAAAAAAAAAAATAATAACCCACAAAAACAAAACAAGACAAAACAACCACAAAAATCAGAGCTGGAGGCATCACACTGCTTCATTTCAAAATATATTACAATTATGGAAAATAGTGTGGAGGTTCCTCAAAAAATTTAAAACAGAACTACCATATGATACAGCAATCCAACTACTTGGATTAAAGTAGTTGAAATTAGATTAGTGCATCAAAAAATCAATGCTCCCATGTTTATTGTAACATTATTCAAAATAACCAAGATATAGAATCAACATAAGTGTTCAATAATGGATGGATGAATGAGTAAAGAAAACTTGTTATATATGAGCAATGAAATGCTATTAAATCAGAAAAAAGGAGGACACCCTGTTATTTTTGATAGATGGAATTGCAGGACATTATATTAAGTGAAATAAGCCAGATACATAAAGACAAATATCAAGTGTTCCCACTCATATGTGGAATCTAAAATAAAAAAAGTGGATCTCACAGGAGGGAGAGGGTGGAATGGTAGTTACCAAGGTCTGGGGTGTAATAGTGGCTGGAGGTGTTGGTCAAAGGATATAAAACTTAAGTTAGATAGAATAAGTTCAAGAGGTCTATTATAAAATGTGGTGACTATAGTTAATAATATATGGTATTGTAGAAAAATGCTAAGAGGCTGGGTGTTAAGTATTCTGACCACAAAAATGATATATATGTGAGGTAATGTATATGTTAATTGGCTAGATTTAGTCATCCCACAATGTATACATATGTCAAGACATCATGCTATATATGGTAAATAATTATAATCTTATGTCAATTAAAAAAATAAAATGTTACATTGCTATAGTAATGAAAACAGCATGGGGCTGGCTTAAAAACAGACCAGTTAATAGAACAAAATAGAGAGCCTGAGATGAACCCAGGCATTTATGGTCAATTGATTTTCTACCAAGGTGCCAAGAAAAAGCAGGAAAAGGACAGTCTCTTCAATATTTTGTTTTTTGAAAACTGAATATCCACATGCAGAAGAATGAAAATTCATCTATTTATAGATACACAGTTCCGTTAGGTTTGAGAAATATAAGATGTATAACCAGCAACAGAAGCAAGATACAAAATATTTTCATCACCTCCCAAAGTCACCATGTTCCCCTTTGTACTCAGTCCCTCCAATCCTATCCCAACACCTTTGGCGAGTGATGTTCTCATCTTTGTCCCTATTTCATATAAATGGAAACATTTAGCGTGTAGCTTTTTGAGTCTAGCTTCATTCCTTAGCATAGTGTTTTTTAAGTTCATTCACATTGTAGATATAGCAGTAGTTGGTTCCTTGTTATTGCTGAATACATTTTGCATTCTTCCAACAGTGCATGAGAGGTCCAATGGTGTTATAACCTTGCAAACTCTGTTTTGCCTGTTTTATTTTATTCTTAAATTTCAGCTTTTCTAGTAAATGTGCAGTGAAATATCATTTTGGGATTTTCATTTCCATTTCTCTAACAACTGCTGTGTTGAACACTTTCCATGTGCATATTTGCAGTCTCTGTCTCTTCTTGGTGAAGTGTTAGCTCATAGATTCTGCCAATTTTTCATTGGTTTTTTTTCTGTTTATTATTGAATTTTAGGAGTTCTTTATGCATTCTGAACATAATTCCTTTTTTAAACATGTTTTGGAAGCTTTTTTTTTCCTTATTTGTGACTTATTTCATTTTCTTAAAGGTGTTTTTTGAAGAGGAATTTTTGTATGGAATCACAAAAATTAAGTAAAATTTACATACATAAAGTAAAATTTATGTAGAGATACTTTTAAAAATCTGAAAAACAAAACAAAGAATTAAAAATTGGCCTACAGTATATATTATTCTATTTTAAAATTACCACGTTTAAAATCTTATATTTGTTTTTTCTGTCAAAAAAAAATATACATATATTTACCTGCCCTAAGTTTACAGGGATTATCTTCTATGTTTATTTCTAGATGCATTATAGTTGTAGATTTTATATTGTGGTTTATAATCCAATAGTAGGTTATGTTTGTGTGTGAGCAGCGGGTAAAGCAATATAGGACAAGGTTCTCTTTCTCTACCTATTTGTTTTTCTCCCCTTAAAAAAGAAAACTAAGCAAAAATTGGTTGTCTAATTGTTTCAGAAATTTATGATGAAAAAATTCTTTTTTCATTGGATCATCTCGGTATCTTTGTGGGAAGTGATTAATCCTATCACTGTGGGTCTCCTGAACTCACCATTCTGTTCCATTTATATGTATATGTATACCATATATCACAGAATAATTTTTGATCAAATGCTGTGAGATTATATATACAAATGAATCCCCTGGTTAAGTCAGTCCTCGTGAATGCCCATCCCTACTTTATTTTTAAGGAAATGGCAGAACTGGGCAGATATACCCCGATATTTTTTAAAAATGCATAAAAATAAAATAATGTAGAGATAACTTAAAAAATATGAGAAACAAAACAAGGAAATAAAAATTGTTCTATAGGATGTATTATTCCAGGAAATGTAATGAGCATATTCTGTATTGTCAACATAATTAACAACATTAAAGTAAATAATGTTTTTCTTAAGAAATTGTAAGAAAAATTCAAAGACATTAAAAAGATAGTATAAAACAAAATTTAAAGAGAGCTGGTAGTAGTAAAGAAAACAATGACGAAAATATTAATATTTGAAAATCTGGTAAATAACTTATATTCAGAATATATAAAGAATTCTGAAAACTCAATGATGTGAAATCCAATAATCCATTTCATGAAGAATATGATTTAAATACAGATAACCCTCAACTTACAATGGGGTCACATCCCAATAAACCTATCATAAAGTAAAAAAAAAAATCATTAAGTTGAAAAAAATCTCAAGTCATATGTCAAGTTGGAAACCACCTCTACATAAATCCACCAATGCCTGTGAGAAGCAAAGACAGAGAATATAAAAAATATAAAAATATACAAAGTAAATAAGTTCATACAAGAACCAATGGTAACAGTTTCATAAACTGAAGAGTATTACTTACCTCCCTTTTATGAACCTGAGCTCCACTCAAAACCCTGGAACTTGTTTACAAATTATGTTTGTTACATCACTTTGTCCTAGTGAAAAAATTAAAAGCAGACATTGTGTAATATACAAAAAATACATATAATCAAAGCTAGCATCAAACTCCTCGATGAAAGCTCAGGTATACCCATAAATCCTGAAAAGAGGGTGTGAAAGTGTACTCACATGGGCCAGGACCTAAACTTGAGACATAGTACTTAGATTTGAGTTATATAAAGAGATTAAAATTTATTTTTTATTTTATTTTTTTTTAGGCACAGAGGTCTTTGTGTCTCTTGATATCATCAGTATTTCTGTCACTGGCCTGTACAAGATTTCTGTGACTTCCAAATCTGGTGTGGCCAAAGTAGTCAGCTGCTTTTTCTTCTCTTTTTTTCTTCCCCCGCCTACGCTGAGCCCTCGCCTCCCCCAGCTGCATTTTCTTCTTGAAAGGAAACCCTAATATACAGGGATACATGCAAAAAAGTTACCAAGAACTGGGGTGGAGATCAGTGGGAAGGGTCAAACAGATTCTTTAAATTGGCCTCTAATCTAATGAAAATAACCTCCATGATAAGTGGAACAGAATTAGAAATCAGGTAAGAATCTGTAGGCAAAATTCTATTATTAGTGGGGTCTAAGTTTCAGATTTCTGGGATAGGCCTAGTTTTTGTTTATGATCTCTCTGTAATTATCCAGTATCTCCTTTCAGTGTAAAAGTGTTTCAGCTTAAAGAACGAGTTATATACTTCCCTGACCTTTTCATTTTACAAGAACTTCTTGGTATAGAAATACAAATGGGAAGCTCATCTCATGCCTCTTTAGTGTCATTCACGACTTACTGGTCTAGGAGTCCTAAATGTAATTTTTCCTCCCTTCTGCTTCTAGCAGTGCTATGAGTGAACACTAACTTTTATACTTGTCAGATTTCTTAAATAAGTCACAATAAGTGCTAGCTATTGCTGAGGGAAAAAGATCGCTCCTGAGGTATATCCAAAACCAAGCTGAATTTATTACTTTCCAGGCAAGGGAGAACTGCCTTTGCTGAACAAATCAAAGCTCTAATCTTATGTGGCCTGATTGGGGAAGCACAAACAATATTCAGGGGCTGGCTGACTTTGCAAGGAAAACTACTAAAGTAGAGTTACTTTAGTAGACTAAAGTATGGTTTTTAGGGATTGGCTAACATTCAAAAAGTCAGCATATGGAAGCAGAGTTTTTAATGACTGGGGCTAGTTAAACACGGTCTGTGTTTATTTGTTTAGGACTTGGATCTAAGGTCAAGCAATAGTCTGTTTTCCACTCTTTTTCTTGAACTTGGTGAAGAGAACTTCTTATTCTCACCATAGGAAAAACAGTGGAAAATTTGGACTGCATTAAAACTGCAAACACCTGTTCGTTAGCCTACGCTATTAAGAGGGCCCAAAGGCAAGCTACAGAATAGCAAAATGTATATTTTATAAATGACAAAGTTTATATCAGCAGCATTCACATATAAAACTCACACTAATCAGTAAAAAAAAGGCAGGCAGTACAATAGAAAAATGGGTAAGTATCTTGAACAGGCACTTTGAAAAATGAAATAGATGCTCCAATGTCTAATAAGGTTATGGAAAGTTATTCAATTTCATTAATTATTTGATAAATGTTAATTAAAATTATAAATTCCAATGAGACACCACTACCAACTCATCAGAATATTTCATCAAAATAAAAAAAAAAAGACTGACAATACAATGGTCTGGCAAAAGAGTGGATCAATAGCATTTATGTAATGTTAGTAGGAGTGGGAATTAGTATATCACTTTGGACAATTGTTTGGTTTATCTTCTGTGGTTGAATATGTACATATACTATGAGCTAACTATTCTATCCGTATACACTCAATAGATATTCAAATCTAATTCAATCAAATACAAACAGAATAATTTCATAAAATATTATTCTTAATAGCCCCAAACTGTAAATTGTCCCTCAGTAGTGGAACAGATAAAAATAAATAAACAAATTGTAGTATAGTCATATAAAAGAATATTTTGCAGCACTGAATGAGTGGATTATACTTGCATGCAAAGCCATGTATTAATATCACAAATGTAATATTTGATAAAAAGCCATGTGCAAAATAATATTTCAGGAATGCATTTATATAAAGTTCAGAACAGTCCAAATTAATTGATAGTATTAGAAGTTAGAATATTGGTATGGGGACTTGTGATTGGTGAAGGGACAAAAGAGAGATTTCTGGAATACTGAAAATATTCTATGTTTTGACTTGGGTGGAGGTAAACTGGGAATGTTCACTTGATAATTTATTTCACTGCATACTTATGAGGTTGTCCCTTTTTCTTTGTTTTACACATCAATATAAAACATTAAAATAATAAAAAGAAAAAATGCATGTTAAACACATTTAAGATTAGTTTTTAAAATACATGATTTTGACCAAGTTCTAATCTTGAATTCAGATTCTGGAAAGTGGATCCCTATCTCTATCCTCCTTTCTTTGGAAGGTGGACATTTCGTAAATGCTGAGGTCTTACCTTCTATTTGACAACCTCCTGTCCAGTTCTAGAAGCCAGATCTCAGTTCCTGATTTCCTAATTGGTGAACTTCTTGGATCTCCTGACAGATTTCTCTTGGGCTATTTTGTACCAATCTGTTTAACAAAATATTCTCCATCTTCAATATGATCACTCTTTCTAGGCTCTGCCCATCTGTCATCTGTAATGGTGTATAGCTTCCTAGATGCCACCCTTCTTTCTGTATTAATACCCATGGTGTAACATGCCTGGTGGATACACTTCTACTGACTATACTTTCTCTCTGTAACTGGGTGTATGTGTTTATTACATAACTCATTACAGTGACTAGTTGTCACTGTTAGGCCCCTACCCTTGCAAGGCTGACCTGTATGCATAAATAGAATTCATGATAAATATAATTAATTCAGCATTTATACTCGAAGCATGTGCTTGGTTGCAAATGCTTTTTATCCAGCTGTGGTGGTTGTGACAGGACATGTCTTTGAAGTCATTTCATATAGGAATTGGAAATTGGAAATCATGTTTGATCATATATTTAAAAATCATATATTTATAAATCTTGGCACTATAATATGAAAGTAGGTATATGGTCATACTATGTTAAAATAGACAATTGGAGATAGAATTTTCCCCAGGTGACTTAAATGAAGATAATTTAAAGGGAATACTTTATATGGGTAAATATTGAAGCTCTATGAAACCGGCGACTGTGATAAGCTGGTTTCACCTTAAGGGCAGAAGATGCAAGAATAGAAACAGTGTTGATGGATCCAGTGAGTACCGGAGTTATGGAAAACACATTTCCCAGCCAGACCCAAGTCTTGATTGCCGCCTCTTGCCAGAGACAATGTTCATTCAGGAAGAGAAGAAGCAAGAGTGGAAATATCCCAATCTCGTCCTTCTTTCCTGATCTGCTGCTGGCAACGTCCACTAGGCAGACACTGTAGAAGCCAGCTTTCCAGGGAATTCAGGTGATGTATTACGCAGTGTTCGATATTTCTTTGCACAAAGTAAGGCACACAAGAGTGGAGAATCAAGCTGAGGGGCAGAGATGAGAAATGAAGAACAGTGAACACAATCATTATGTTTGCCTCTGCATTTTATACTGTCAAATAATTAGAAGGATATATCTCCTTTTTTTCAAAAAATGTCAAAACAAATTTAAAATAATTTGAATTGGAAAATAGAAAACTATCCTGAAATAATTCAGGCTATAATTTTTATGTTAGGGGCATGCAATGAGAATTAGTAAGTGCAATCTAGTTATATGTTAGTCCTAGTAAAAGAACTATACGATAGGTACACTTACTACCCCACTCTTTCTTTCAGATGAGGAAAGTGAGTCACAGAGCAGTTACAGTATATTACCTAAATTCACAACAGCTAGTAAAGCTTCATTTCTGTGGTCTGGCTTCAGAGTTGTTCTCTGTACCATTAGACAAACTAAAAAGAGGAAATAAAAATAGCATTAATTGAGCAATAACTTGTCATAGCACTGTGTAGGTTACTATATAATTATAACAAAATAATATTTTTAAAATACTTCATGATGCATTTTCCCTTTCTGTAACTTTTTATTTCCTTTCCTGAAAATCCCTTCCTCCTTTGATGTTAAGCCGGGAGGTTTCTGATGTACAATGATGGCCGTATTAGTTAAACAGCAAGATTCACAGGTGGGATACAAGAATAAACTATTAGAGACATACCCATTTAACAGAAGAGAGAAACAAATAAAAGCTCTATAAAGGGATATCAGTATGGTCAGAGCATGAGTAGATTCAGAGAGTGAGAATAGGATTGAGTTAATACCTCCTTGGAACACTTAGGGCTCAAGGGAATAAATGTGTAGTTTAACATCTAATGCATAGTTTAACATCTCAGATCATTTTCAGAGTAAATTCTTGGTGTACTGCTCCACTGTATTCCCCTCAGGGTAAATCTTTATAGATTTGTACAGATCAATTATCTATGCTTAATTCTACATCCAGAAAACCAAAGTCTGAGCCCAAAGCCTGCATTTTTGGTACATTTCCAAAATTACTTATTTAATATCTATGCTTAAAAAAAGTTATTTGACTTCATGTAGACAGAGCAAACAGCCATGATTAAACCAATGAATAAATCTTAACTACCTCCCATAGAGAAGTCAACATTGTTAATAAACGGAAAAAAGAGAAACTCTTTAAAAATCCATGATGTCAGTACTTGCATAATCTAAAACCTTATTGTATTTGGCAAATTATATCTGAGGTTAGAAAAATTGTCTTCATCAGCAGAAAAGAAAGAAAAGTGACTTTCTAGTGACAGGTTCTCAATATTTTGAAGAATAGTAAAGTAGGAAACCTAAGCATCCCTTAGGTGTTACTAGGAAACTCATTGCAGACTGTCAGTCAATGTAATTGACATAAAGAGAAAATAAAATCTATTCTACTATAATACTGGGAGTCAGTGTTAATAAAACATGGCAGAGAAGTCCAGGGAGTTTCTGAAATGTTTCAAACACATGCATAAGCCAGAATATGAAAGGGGCTTTCAAACAGGATTTTTAGGAGGAATTAAAAGTGTTGATTCCCTTAAGAAGAAAGAGTTACATGGATTGATATGGAAGGATGACCACGTTATAGTGTTTTATGAACAAAAAAAAGTTTCTGACCCTTGTGCAAAGAAAGATTTCAGTGAAAACAGAAATAGTAATAACAGCTTGAAGAAGCTCCAGGATTTTCTTCAATGGAAAGTTATATAGATTGGCATGCTTTTAAATGTTGCAGATTCTCTTATGCCAGAAGACATATTTCCACAACTGTTCATGTTTAGTGACTATTTTGGATGTAAAGACAGGCACTTTCAGTCATCTCTCCCTGTGAACACCAGGCTCTCGCCTTGTTAGATGCAGATACAGCTATTGGAATGAACAAGGAGATACTTGTTTTTATATCACATTTCATAATCATTTAGATAAAACAAATGAAAGGGAATCAGAAATTGTAAAACACTCAAAATATTATGTGAATGTAGGTGATGCAATTGCTGGAATTATTTCTTCTTTCTGTGTCACTTTTGGTTTTGTATGGTTTTTCAGATTTGTTTGGTAGGTTACCACAGGTTTTCTTTTGGGCTCTGGAATTTTTAAGCCACAGATAGGATCTTTTTTTTTTTTTTTTGTACTCTTGTTACTGCTGGGCCTACCCAGCTTCTGAGCTGCCACTTGCTGTGCTTGCTCTTTCCTCAGTTTTTTCTTTTTTTTTGTGATCTCCAGTATGTTACTTGTGCTTCTCTCTTCCTGGCTTGTTTATGTTCCTTGTGTAATCTTGCCACCACCTCCCCTAACACATACACACAAAGGCTTCTATATTTTAAAATCTATGTCTGTAGCCCAGACCTTGCTTCTTAGATATACACTGAATATACCCAAATTGTCAATCTTCTGGGGCTGCTATAACAAAATACCTTAGACTTAGGTAATTTATAAACAAGAGAAATTATTGCTCACATTTCTGGAGGCTAGGAAGTCTAAGATCAATGAGCCAACAGATTCAAATTGTGTCTGGTAAAGTCTCTCTCTTTGCTTCAAAGATGGTGCCTTCTCATGGTGTCCTCACATGGTGGAAGGAATGAAGCCTGTGTCCTTACATGGTGAAAGAACAGAAGGCTCCCTCAAGCATCTTTTTATAAGGGCAATAACCCCATTCATGGAGGTCAAGCCCTCATGATCTAATTACCTCCTAAGTCCTTGTCTCTTAACATCAGCACAATGGCTATTAGGTTTCAACATGAATTTTGTAAGGACACAAACATTCAGACCCTAGCACCAACCATATTCTAGTTTTTATTTGGTAATATTGACACAAAATTTTATGTAGAATTATGCTTTTATGATAAAGAATATGAGGTCTGGAGGTAGATTTGCTAGGTTTGAATCTTCACTACTTAACAGCTGTATGACCTTGAAGAAATAATTAGATCTTTGTGTGCTTTTGTTTTCTCATCTGTAAATGAGATTAATTATAGTATCTACCTTATAATAGTATGGTAAGGATTAAATAGATTAATCACTTAGAACAGTGCCCATACAAAGTACGGTCTCATCTCAATTGTTGGCCATCCCCCTTCATCTTGCAGTTGACTGAAGTGTACCTTCAAGATGTTGTGTCAGGGACAATTTGTACACATTTTATTTCCTGAGACATTGCATATCTAGCTGTGTTTCTCTAAGGGCACAGAGATGCAAGAGAGTTTGGCTACTAAAATATTTTACATTTTTCTGTTGTTTTCTTCTGGGAAGTAAACCATGGAGAAGCACTCTGTGAGAGATCTTGGGGATGGTCTAACACTAGTCTTGCCTGCCTCCTGCTATAGAAGATGGACAATCTGGATGATGGCTTTCTCCATCTCCCTTGCAATTATGGGACCAGACCTATTGTTCTGGTAAATGACTTATAAGAGAAAGTCTGCCTGAGACTTTTAGGCAATATATCTCCTCTCTGATAAAAGGAGAGAGGAATTTAAGACAATTCTCTTACCAACTTTTGCAACTCCTTTATGGTAGGCAGAATAATGATCCCCCAAAGATGTCCATGCCCCAATCCCTGAACCCTATGGGGTTACTTTACATAACATTGGAGATCGTAAAGTACTTAAAATACTACACATATGCAAGGTGGCGATTGTTGGCATTAATTTTGGCCCCGTGCCTTTTGTTTTTAATTACATATAATTAAGAGTATTGCCCTTGACATGGGGATTATCCTGGGTTATCCAGGAAGACCCAGTTCAGTCATAAGATTCTTCAAAATCAGAGATATGATGATGGAAAAAGGGTCCTATAGGTAGGAAATGAGAAGAGCTGAACTTGTGATTGCTGGCTTTGAAGATTGCGGAAGTGGCTCTGAGCCAAGGAATGCAGGCAGCCTCTAGAAACTAGAAAAGGCAATGGAAAGGATCTCCTCAAGAGCCTCCAGAAAAGAAAGTAGCCCTGTCATTATCTTGATTTTAGACTAGTAAAATCTATGTCAGACTTCTGATCTACAGAAAAGTAAAATAGTGAATTTGTGTTGTTTAGGTAAATAATATCGTATAAATTGGTTATAGTACCAATAAGACACTAACATACCTCCCTACTTTATGTAGTTCTATATGAGACTCTGATGTCTGACTTCCACAGCTATCCTCATATCAAAAGAATTGTAGCAATATGGACCTCACATCATGGAATTGCTGAGGCAATCCTGCAGTTGTCTTCCTCTTTAAGGAAATAGTAAATATTACTATGATTTAAGTGTCTATTAACTCAGTGTTTGATAACTTAATGTTTTATCAGTTTTCCTGGGAGGCTGGTGTTACATTATTTTCCTTTTTTTTTTTTTTGATTAAGAGTTTCTGTTTGTTTGTTTTGTTTTTTTAGCTAGAGTTTGTCATCTAGGCTAGAGTGCCATGGCGTCAGCCTAGCTCACAGCAACCTGAAACTCCTGAATTCAAGCGATCCTCCTGTCTAAGCCTCCCGAGTAGCTGGGACCACAGGCGCGTACCAGCACCCAGCTGATTTTTCCATTTTTAGTAGAGACGGGATCTCCATCTTGCTCAGGCTGGTCTCGAACTCCTGAGCTCAAGCGATCCTCCCAGAGTGCTAGGATTATAGGCATGAGCCACTGCACCTGGCCAATTATTAAAGCTTTTGAAATATTGTACAGTTTCTCAGTTAGAAGTATATCATTTGATTTATTTGTGTAATTGTATATAATTGTGCAAACACTACCACGATCAAGATCCAGAATAGTTCCTTGCACCTGAAGAGCTTGCACTAAAATACTCTTCCCTACTGGTAGTCTCTCAAAACCACTGGTCTTAGTGTTTCCACTAAGTCCTTTTTTTTTTTTTTTTCCTGTTTTGGCACAACCTAGGGTTACATTTAATTATAATGGTTCTAATTCATTACATCTCCTCTAATCTTCACAGTTTCTTAGTCTTCCCTTATTTTTCATAATTTTGACACTTTTGAAGACACTTGATCAAGTGTTTTGTAGAATGGGTCCCTCAGTTTGAGTTCATTTGATGCTTTCTCGTAGTTAGGTGTTAAGAATTTGGGGAAAGACCATCACAGTAGAGCTCTTATGGCAACATGTTAGAGAGTACTTGATATCAGTATGATCACTTGGTGGTGTTAACCTTGTCACAGTTAATCACTTGGTTACAGTGCTGTATTCTAGATTTCTCCATTATAAAGTTACTATTTTTTTTCGTAATACATTTGGTAAAATGGCACATCATCTCAGCATTATTTTTTAGGTCTTGTGTTTAATTTCCCTGGAAGTGAAAAATACACACTACCTGAAATATTCTTATATCATGTTTTATTTGAAAATTACTAAGCAATATTTTCAAACATATCCAGAATGTTTTCTTCAGAATCCCTATATAGTTTTGCATTATTTATGCAATATGTACAGTCATTATTGTAAATGTATGCAATTGTACTAGGACGTAATAATCAAAATGGTCCATGGTTGCTGTACTTTTAAAATAGCTATTCTTTGTTTTGTATTTCATTTCAGGTTCAATTTAGTTAATGAAGTGGAATTTCAGCAGCAGTAGTGTTAGTTGTCACTTGGCATTGCTTTTAAGTTGTTTGCCTTAATTTGGCTGTGCTCTTCTTTCTAATTTATCTAAACTTCTTCAATCTTAAAAAATGAGTCAGCATGATGATTTAAAATCTAAGTACAAATATAATGGGGGATTTTTTGAAAGGTTTTAATTCACATGTTTTTTACTATCTTCTGACTTGTATAAGCTTTTTACCCAACTCTTGCTTTTCCTGAATTTCATGGATACCTATGTCCTAGTTAGGTAAGAGTTTCTAATTTTTTTTTCCCCAGTTCACTGACCCATATGGATGTTTGTTAAATACTTATTACGTGGTGATGTTGATGACAAAGGAGATAGTGATTTTTTTTTGTAAAATGTCCCTATCAGTTGACTAGAAATTAATATCTGATTGAGTTTATTTTCAGACTTTTCCCATGAATATAAATGAAGCAATAGCATAGGGAAGTGTAAGTAGAACAGCAGTCAGTCAGAATCACATTGTGAATACCTGCTCTTGACTTTGGCATCTTGTTGTCCTTAGTCGTTTATTAAACTGAACTTTTTTAGTGGCTTCCTCTATAAATTTACCATGCAAATGCATGTTAGTATTATAATTTCTAATATCAGTAATATAGTGATTATTAAATTTAAATTTAATATTAACTTTTTATTCATTAATAATAAAAGTAAATCTATAATCATTAATTTGTGTCATAATTATTAAAAAATAAAAATCAGATCAATTACCCATATATTAGTCCCTCTTAGTTATCTCAATAACTTTATGATAATCACATTGTACCTCTGTGTACTATTTATTTTTCCAAACATAGTTGATAATTCTTAATGTACATAGAAGAAAATGATTAGTATTTTTTTAAAACCAAAAATAAAGGCTGGCATTTATTTCATTATGTTTCAGAAAAAATAATTAAGAAATGTCTTATGTGTCTACATGGATAAATAACTCATATAATATAATAATAACTTCTAATGTTTAATTAATACAAAAGCTGGCAGATACCTAGAATAGTCATCTAGTCTAAACTATCTATTTTACACATGAATACATAGATGAATTCTTTTCTAATCAAGGTAAGGACCAGAAAATTTTATTAATGCACCAGGATTTTAGGAATGCAGACAGTTTATATCTCCATGTTACTCATGTATGCATTCAAGAAAAAAAAAACACAGATTATATATATTTGGATGAATAATGCATCCCTAATTTCATTACTTGGAATTTAAGCTATCTTTCATATTGTGAGAGTGTTTTGTTTTAACTCTTTTGACAAACAGTATGCCCTGCTTTGTGTGTGTGAGGTGTGTGTGTGTATGTGTGTGTGTGTTTGTGTGTGTATGTGTTCTCCAAACTGGGCTGTGAACCACTGGAGGAGAACTCTATCTTAAATATCTTTTTCCCTCACTGAGCCCAGCACAGATGCTACACATAGAAGAGGGTCTATATACAGTTTTTAACTGCTAGTTAATATAATGTCTTCTTAAAAAATAATTTATTTCAATAGACTTAGGGGGCAAATCAAGGGGGTTTTTGATACATAGATGAATTGTATAGTGATGAAGTGTAATGGCTTTTAGTGTACCCCTTACCCAAGTAGTATACATTGTATCTGATAGCAAATTTTGGTCATTAAATATTAAATGTCCGATTTCAAATCAAAAGTTTATTATGTCTCAAACAAGAAGCAGTACAATTAATCAAAGTATGCACTTAAACTATCAACAGAGTTTTGCCACCTTAACAGTCATTTGTTCATGCCAGCAGTGAAGATGCTTGGAGAGCAAGAGGTGATGAAATCACCAAAGGTGTTTTCCACAGCTTGTTGAGAATTGAATATTTTTCCTTGCCAAAGCCTAGAAGAAATGGTAGTCATCTGGTGCAAAGTTTGGTGAATATGGTGGCTAAGAGAGTTTCTAAGTACAGACTCTGTAGTTTGAGCAGCATTGTTGGTGTGGTATGTGGTGGAGCACTGTCTTGCAAGAGTATTGCCCTGTCTCTATTGACCAATCTCAACTGCTTAATCACAAGTGGCCTCATCATTTCATCCAGTGGGTTGCAGTAGACATCCGCTGTAATCCATTGACCAGGTTTCATGAAACTGTAGTGGATAATACCAGCACTGGACCACCCACCAGACACCAGTATCTTTTTTTGATGAATATTCAGTTTTGAACTGTGTTTGGGCACTTAGTTTTTATCAAACCATTGTGCCCAAAGCTTGTAATTGTCAAAAAGAATCCATTTTTCATCACATGTAACAACACAGTGTAGAACTGGTTCACCTTTATGTCGTGACAGCAAAGAAAGGAAGGCAAGCTTCGAGACAATTTCTCTTCTGATGCTCATTTAATTCATGAGGTACTCATCTATCCAGCTTCTTTACGTTGTCGATTTGTTTTAGATAATCCAATATTGTTGGAATAGTAACGTCAAACCTTGCTGCTAATTCATGTGTAAGTTGAGAAGGATTTACTTCCACTACAGCTTTCAGCTTATCAATATCCACTTTGGTCTCAGGTCGCCCACATGGCTCATTTTTAAGATTAAAATCACCAGAACAGAACTTCTCCAACCATCAATGTACTATGTATTTATTAGCCACATTCTTTGCAAAAACTTTGTTGATATTTCAAGCTGTCTGCACTGCATTAGTTCCATAACAGAACTCATATTTGAAAATAACACGAACTTTTTGACTTATCTATGGTTTCACAAAAACTGCTCTAAAAAATTTTGAAAGATAATCATGAGCCAAACCGTGTATTTGAAAGATTGAGGATGTACGTTTATAACAAAAATAAAACAAGAAGTGTCATGTGAAACGGTAGAGATATCAACTGTCTTAGTATTTAAGGAAATGGGACATTCCATACATAATAACCTCTATTACTCTAGGAAATAGGTTGACTTTCTTAGAATGATGTATTTAACATGTAAAAATTTTACATTATCAAATTAATTAATATTTTACATTGGTTCATAAATATTCTTAGCCTATTAATTTTGGGTCATCATTTGCATAATGTTCACAAAATATGCCTATAACATTTGGGCTGTAAAGTCAAATGCCAAAATCAGCATACAGATACTTCACATTTTTAAAATAAATGAACTTATGTAGAAGCAGTTAATCCTTGATGTCAAGCAATGCAGCATTTTTCCCTTAAGTAATTTAAAATATAATTTCCCCATGGATTTTAAAAGCATTGAGATACACTATATTGAATAAAATCAACTTTCTTTGGGAAAAAGAATGACACACTTCATATAACCTGAGAATAATTTTCTGTAGACTAATGTAGTTTCTCATAGAATCCATCACAATTCAAGCTGTATATTATCAGGGAAACAATATAATTCTGAGATTAATTAAGAGGCACAATCTCAAAACCATTGCAATGATGTTTATAAAGTGCTATAGTATCTTAAAAGTAAAATACATAGTGAAGAAAATCAAGAGGTATAATTATTCATATTGTTATTTCTTAACAAATATGGTCTTCATATATCACATTTATGCAATGACTATAACTGAAACTACTGGAAGACTACGTGTAAGGTACAGTAGATAAACATCATGAATGTATTTCTTTTCAGTGCATACATGTTGTATATGTGCATAAATCAAATGTAATTTTGCATCAGGCAATAATCATCATGGTGTTCATATTTCTGTTCATATTTATATTTTATAAATGCTGACACATAATCTGTTTTTTTGAGCAATCCTGTGAGATGGTCATTGTAACAGAACAATTTGCACTTCTAATTTTTTAATTGGGAAACTGAATTCCAAAAAATGTGACTTTCAGAGGAATACTTAGCCACAAAGGACAACACTAAGGTTACAAATTAGTTCTAGATTTCAGTCAGGTGCTCATTTAGAAGGAAATAATATTCATGTGAAACACACACACATACATACACATATTGCCTCCTTTTGCATAAAAAGTCATTGCAACCTAGGGTCAAGATCATAGGCATTGAAGCTGTACTTGTTGCCTTCAAATGCTGGATTTGCCATTTTTTTGTTGTGTCTCTTGAAACTATTAATCTTGTGTTTCAGTGTCCACTTCTGTTAGCTAGGGGTAATAATAATAATTACCTAACCAAGTTATTTCAAGGTGGTGTTGATTCAGTTGAATAAAACAAAGTGAGTGCTCAATAATAATATGTACTATCACTATCATCATTGCCATCATCATCTCATGTACCTTGGTATTTAAAAGTTATACATATTCTTTAAGATGTCATTGCATCATTGATTTGTATTGCAGAAATTTTTGGTTGCCCATTCAGTAGCCATTAGCTACTTTTTCCCTCTTGGCAAACACAAATGTTATCAGTTTCCTTTCATTTTTCCCATTGGAGTGTTTAGCTTATAGTCAGGCCCATGCGGAAAATTTGTTCTTATTGGTTTGAACCAGTTATTGTTGTTTCCAAGTGAATATGGCACAATTCTAGCAGTGAAACATGAGGAAACAAATATGTGCTAGAGTGTTTTGGGGACAATTGCTTCTCATTGATTGATAGAAAAAGAGAGAGAACCTTAAGTAGAGATGGGCTTGTGTAAGTTTGCCATATCAGGATGCAATACTAGGAAATTTCTGTGATTAAAAAAAATAAACTTAGAGATTCAGTTTATATTTTGCTGATGTCAGTTCAGAGCCACAAATAAAATAAAATGCTTTTACCACAATCATATAATGTCCCTGAGTTTCCATTAGTTCCTTGACATAAAAACTTAGAGATTTGAGCCTGTCACTCTTGTGTCACCAGAAAGAACACTTTTTCTCCTTAGAATTTTTGTATATTTAATCTGGTTTCATGGTAGCCACTACACAGATATCCAGAGCTTTGAAGCAAAAGGACACAGGGTCCAGATAGACATCACTGAGAACAATTCATTGTTTCTCCTCTATATGTCATAAACTTGCAGTTTGTATTGCTTCTATGGGCAGAAATCACACTGATTCTGCTTCGTTCCAGACAGACAACCAATTTGAAACATCCTAGATTTCCCTGAATATCTTTTGGCTAAAGAGATACGCAATATCACCTAGAATTCTTCACTTGCAAATAATGGAAATTCTCTGACTGATTTAAAGTAAAAAATAGGTGGGAAAGGATTTTTCAGTGTCAGCTCCAACATGTAAAGAGCTTAGAAGGAGAAACTGCCATCCTCACAACTAGGAAAAGAACTAAGCAAAATGAAAATCTCAACAACTTTTCTTGGAACGTTTAGAAAACTCGTCTTTCAGGGAAATCTATTACTCTGAAATCTGGAAAGGCAGGCAAATTCAGAGAGTTCTAGCCAAGATCTGCTTACCTGGAGCAGAAGCCACTGGAGCATTAATTGATAAGAACACTTAAATGTAATTTTGACGAATTGCTGTAGGCCGAGTGTGTCTCCGTATGAGAGTGAAAAAAATCCTGGAGGCTTCAGTCTTAAGAAAGTCCGATACACCTGTGGGTTATAATTCCAGGGACCCTACCATGTTCTCACAATGAAGAAATGATAAAGATTTCCTCCTGGCTCCTGTAGGAGGGGAAAAGTGTAATGTTTATGTAATATGCCCAGAGCATTCCTCATAGCAAAAGCCTGTTCTCTAAAAGAAAAGACTTTACCAGAGTCTATGCAAACCAGGGAAAGTGTATTCTTTTCATTCTACTCCATTCTAGCCTTCTGGTCTCACCTAAATTGGGGTGGAGGAAGGATGTTATACTACTGGAGAAACATTTGTGAAGGTCACAGCCCAAAGTCACAGGTCCACAAAAAGACTGAGATTTAATCATAAGATAATTCAACATTTCTCATTTCTTATACCTTGGCACTATATCAACAGAATTCCAGTAAGTTAATAGTGGACTACAGCTGAGTGAGCTGCAAATACAAACTCAAGGTGCTTAGGGAGCCTAAAATCAAGAAGGAAGAAAAAAAATCAAGGATAGTGTATGCCTCTTTTATCTACAGCTACAGAAAACTTTAAACACAGACTGACTCCTAGCCAGTTTAAGGAAATTCCTCACACTGAAAGCCTATTTATGGTAGTAGTAGTACTTCTTTTATACTGGCTTTTGTCAACAACAACAAAAGGCAAACAAAAAGACAAAAAAAAAAATACACTCTGATGAATTAAAACAAGAATCAAGGCTTGACTCAGAGATATAGCACAAATGTTGGAATTGTAGGACAAATTTTTTTTTAAAGTATGGTTAATAAAAGATTTCTGATGTGAAAAGTAGGCAACATGCAAGAATGGAGGATTATGTAAATAAAGAGAGAAATTCTAAGAAATAATCAAAAGGGAATGCTAGAAGACAAAATAGTATACCATAAAGAATGCCTCTGATGGGCTTATCAGTAGACTGGATATAATTGACAAATGAGTCAGTGAGCTTGACAAGATACACCAATAGACAAGGACCTCAAACATCTAAATAGCAAAACAACAAACAACCTGATTAAAAAGTAGGCAAACGATTCAAGCAGACATTTCTCAAAAGAAGACATACAAATGCCACAAAAATATATTTTAAAAATGCTCAAAAATCACTAATCATCAGGGAAATGCAAATCAAAACCACAATGAGGTATCATCTCACTCCAGTTAGGATGGCTACTATCAAAAAGACAATAAATGCTGGAGAGTATGTAGAGCACTCTTATACACTGTTGGTGGGAATGTAAACTAGTATAACCACTATGGAGAACAGTAGGGAGGTTCCAAAAAAAAAAAAAAAAGCAAATAAAACTACCATATGATCCAGAAATCCCACTACTGGGCATTTATCCAAAGGAAGGAAAATCAGTGTATCAAAGAAACATCTGCACCACCATGTTTATTACAGCCCTGTTCACAATAGCCAAGATATGGAATCAACCTAAGTGTCCAACAGTAGATGAATAGATAAAGAAAATGTGGTATGTATACACCATAGAATACTATTTAAATAAATAGTATTTAAATACTATTATCATAAAAAAGAATGAAATCTTGTCATTCATGGCAACATGGACGAAACTAGAGGACGTTAAGTGAAATAAGCCAGAAAGAGAAAGTTAAACACCACAGGTACTCATGGAAGCTAAAAAAGTTAATCTTATGAAAGTACAAAGCAGATCAGAAGATGCTAGAGAATAGGAAGGATAGGGGGAGGGGAGGGTTAGTGGGAGATTTGTTAAAGGATACAAAATTATAGCTCGATAGGAGGGATAAGTTCTGGTGTTCTATAGCACTGTAGGATGATGATAGTAAATAATTCATAGTCTCAAGTAGTTAAAGGGAGGATATTGAATGTTTCAAACAGAAATAAATGATAAATGTTCAAGATGATGAATATGCTAATAACCCTGATCTGATCAATATACATTATATGTATCAAATACCCCATAAATAATACAGTTATGTCAATAAAAAGTAAAATAAATGGAGAAAAAATAATTTTAAAATTTTAATAAAAGCTCCCAAACTGAAAAGCAGAGGACAAAAAAGAATAAAACATTAAAAACAGATCCAAGAACTATGAGACAATTACAAAAGCTGCAAATCACATATACACAACTGGAATAGCAGAAAAAAATATATACTGGAACAGAAGAAATATTTGAACTAATAAGAGACTAAAACTTTCCAAAACTAATTAGAGACATCAAACCACAGATTGAGAAAGCCCAGAGAACAGTATGTATTATAAATATCAAAGAATTACTCTCATACGTGGCATATTTGAATTACAGAAAATCAAAGATGAGAAAATCTTGTAAGTAGTTGATGAGAAGGGAAATATCTTACCTTAGAGTTACAAGGATAAAAATTATAGCAGATATCATCAGAAAATACACAAGCAAGCATAATGAGAAATGACATAGTTAAGGTGTTGAAAGAAAAAATCCCCAGCAATTTAGAAATTTATTTCCAATAGTATAATACTTCAAAAGTAATGGAGATATAAGAACTTTTTCAGACAAACAAAACAGGGACTTCCTGGTCACCAGAATTTCCTTTCAAGAAATGTTCAAAGATGTTCTTCAGGCAAAAGGAAAATGTTATAGGTCAGAAAGTTGGACCTACATGAAGAAAGGAAAAATTCAGGAGAAGGAATAAATGATGGTAAAATAAGATGTTTTTATTCTTTCTTTGTGGTATAATTATTTGCATAAACTTTTAAGAACAATAACATACTGGGATATTGCAAAATATGGAAAGTGGAATAAATGTAAGCAATGTCATAGAGATAGGAGAGAAGAATTAGAAATACTCTATTATAACGGACTTGCCTTACATGTGAAGCGGCATAGTTTTATTTGAAGGTGGACTTAGGTTACCTAAAAACGTACATTAGAAACTCTAGGGAAGAGAAGCGATAAAATACTAATAGAATCATATACACCTCTAAAATAAGAGGGCAAAAAAAGGAAGGATAAAAAAGAAAACAAAGGACAAATTCAATGAATAGAAAATGATCACAAATGAAGCTATTAACCAACTGTGTCAATAGTCACTATAAATATGAATAGTCTAAATATACTAGTTAAAATAAAAAGATTGTTAGAGCTGATTAAAAAACACTTGCTTTAAATATAAAGCTTTAAATAGATTAAAAGTAAAGGAGTGGAGAAAGATATAACATATTGATACCAATAAAAACAAGACTGGGGTAGCTAAATTAACTTCAGACAGAGAAGACCTCAGAATAAAGAAAAGAGAGGCATTTATATGATGGTACAGGGGGTCACTTCTTTATCAAGACATATTAATACAATCCTAAACATAAATGTACCTAACTAGAGACTATCAAAATAGATGGGGAAAAAAGTGATACCGTCACAGTCCATGATTTGAACACCTCTCTTTTAGTTACTGATCCATCAAGAAGGATATAGTGGACTTCAAAAACAGTACTGATTAGTTTCATATAATTGACATTTACAGATACTGTATCCAAAAACAACAGAATACCCATGCTCCTAAAACTCACATGAAGCATTCACCGACATGAACTACATTCTGGGCAATAAAATGCACTTAACAAATTTTAAAAAATAGCAATCATGTCCATGTGTTCCCATATCACATTGCAATTAGACTACACATCAGTAAAAGAAAGAGAGCTGGAAAATATCCTAAATATATGAATTTAACTAATAGTACAGGAGTCAAAGAATAATTCTCAAGTGAAATTAAAAAATACTAACATTTTGAACTAAACAAAAACAAAAGGACAAATTAAAAAATAGCATGGATGCAGCAAAAGTACTGTTCAAAGGGAATTTATGGCATGAAATTTGTATGTTAGAAAATAAGGAAGATCTAAAATAAATAACTTATGTTTCTACCTTAGGAAAATAGCAAAGGAAGAAAAATTTAAGTCTAAAGAAAAATAGAAGAAAATAATAAAAATAGGATTAACCAAATTGGATTATACATCTAAATATAAAATGCCAAAATATAAAACTCCTAGAAAACAACCTAGGGGAAAATCTAGTGACCTTGGGCATGACAATGACTTTTTAGATACAGCACAGAAGCACAATCCATGAAGGAAATAATTGAAAACTGGACTTCGTTAAAATTTAAAACTATTCTGCAAAAGTCACTGTCAAGAGAATAAGACAAGCCACAGATTAGAAGAAAATATTTGCTCATGACATTATTGTCTACATAGAAAACTCAAACAACTGACCAAAAAAATAAATAAATAACACATGGAACTAAGGAAGTATAGCAGAGATTACAGAACACAAAGTTTATATATAAGTCAATTGCACTCCTAAATGTAGCAGTAAACAATGGGAATTAGAAATTAAAAAAAATAAAACAATAATATGTACAATAGCATTAAAATAAGTGAAATGCTCTGGTATAAATCTAACAAAATATGTATAGAGTCTATATGCAGACCACCACAAAGGTGTGATGAAAGAAATCAAAGATATAAATAAATGGAAAAATATTCCATGTTCAAGTATTGGAGGACTGAATCTTAAGATATCAATTCTTCCCCATTTGACACAATCCCAGCTAAAATTCCAGTGAGTTATTTGGAAGATTTTATAAACTGATTCTAACGTTTATATAAAAAGGCAAAAGACTTAGAATAGGCAACACGATATTGAAGAAAAACAGAAGACTTACTCTAACCAATTTTAATACTTGCTATACAGCTACATTAATCAAGACAGTGCAGTATTAGCAAAAAAAAAAAAAGAAAGAAATAGACACATAGATAAATGGATCAGAATAAAGAACTAAAAAAAAAAATCTCTACAAAAATGGTCACTTGTTCTTTCATAAAGAAACAAAGGGAACTCAATGAGGCAAGAATAGACTTTTCAACAAACGGTGGTGGAAGACTTGTATGTCCATATGTTAAAAAAAAAAACCAAAAACACAAGCACAAAAGGAATCCTAGACTTCAGTATGATATGTAAAAGTATAAAACTTCTAGAGGACAACATAGAAGAAAGTCTGTGCTACCTACTATTTGATGATGTGTTTTTAGATGCATCAAAAGCATGATCTACGAAAGAAAAAAAATTGGACTTTTTCCAAGTTAAAACTTCTCTACGGAAGATACTGTTAAGGGAGCATGAGGCAACAAATTAAAAGTTCTGTCAGACCTTTATCAAATGGGAGAATGGTAATTCCTCAAAGAAAGTAGAGTTGGATAGGCAAAAAAATGTTCATGATCCCTCCGAAAACTCACCTTGGTATGAAGGTTTGCACAATCTGCCCCTATCTATTTTCTATCTTGATGAACTTGCTTTCTTGTGACTCTACCCCAAGCACACTTTATATATCAGTCAAACATATCTGTAATACTTTAAATGTGATCTACGTGCCTTTGACTGTTCTTTTTGTATGTGTGTGTTGGTGTGTATGTTTGTGTGAAGGCTAATAATTTCCTCATTTATCTTATGAAAATCCCATCTAAGTTCTAATAGCTTTAAAATATTCAGCATCCAGTTTATTTCTTCAGGAAAAATAATTATGAAAACCCTTCAAGTATTCTGAAACCCTGTCAATTTGAATTACTTTCTCCTGTGCCATATTTCTGTAATAGCACATTTGTCTCTGGGTTGCAGTCATCATCACCATGTCTCCTGTTTCATATGATGTTTATGTATATTTTCTACTCAGCACAGGTTGGAAGATGTAAAATGGTTGTCACCTGGACCCTTCTTTTTTTATCCCTTCATAATCTCTGCCACAACTCTTAACACCAACCACAGATACAAACAACGGCTTAATGTCTTTTATGGAGATCTGACAGTACTTCACTTTGATCCACTGCTGTAGGCTCTGGGAAACCCAGAGTAAATACCTCATGGGTGTATCCTATTCATTACATTTTTGTGGTAAAATTTGAACCCACAGCTTATTCAGTTGAATTCTCCTATTTCATTACATTATAGTTTTTGAAACCCTAACCGTGACATTTTATTATGTTTAATTGACAATAACTGTCAATAGTTCACCTTTGTAATACTTTGGCCCCCTTTTAAACTATTGAAGTTTTGAAGAGATTAATAAATAAAGAATTTTATGATGAATTATTTTGTAAAGCCATGGATTCTCTTTCAGTGAGTAACCACTTTCTAATTTAACTATTTTCTAGTTCTGAGCTTTTTTTTTTTAAGTACACACCTAGACATGAAAAATATCATTGTACATATATATAATGATTATGTGTCATTATATTTTGGTACTTATTTTGCACTTTTCATTGTAGTTCTACAAATGTTCTTTCCTATTTAAGAATTTCTTCATCAGGTTCCTTTTTTAAATATAGAGTATAAGTTACAGAATAATCTAATTCTTGGTATTTACTCTTCTGCCCTGGTGGCTCTCAGATATGGAGATAAAACATAAGGCACCAATGTTTGAGAATTGCACACTCACGCATGGCGTGGTAGCCAATACTCATCAGTTTTCCATAAATTTTCCCTTTACCCTTTGTTATTTAGAAAGATTTTCTATATGTAATAGAAATTATAGGGGCTAATATTTGTAGAGTACTTTCTAAGTGCCAGGCTGTATTCTCTACACTTTCCATGAATTATTTCACTGTATTCCACAGTTATTTGTGAAGTAGGTGCCATGATTTATCTCATACTAAGGATGAGGAATTATACTCTTAGGTTGTATAGCTTGCCCAGCATCACACAATCTACATATGATATAACAAGTATGTGCATGCATTTGGTATCACTCCAGAGCTTATGCTGTTAATTATTATGTTGTCATTCATTATTGCATTACATTATGGTATATGGTATAGTCGAGAATGTATATTTCAAATTAGAACAAAAATGGGTTTATTGTGGAACTATAGAGCTAAAGGCACAGGGGACAAGCTATAAGAAGGGATAGTTTTTAGTAGACAGAGTTTCTCACTCAACTTGGAAATGCTGACCTTGAAAAAAGCAAATTCATCACAATTTTTTTGGAAGTCTTTGTTTAATAAATAAAAATAAGTCTGTGATTTCAAAGAGCAGCCATGTCACGGCTCATATCAGTGGTTTAAGTGATTCTTAATGCCTACCTCAGTTTTCTGGTCTCTGTCCAATTTTTTTTTTTTTTTTTTTTTTTTTTTGAGACAGAGTCTCACTCTCTTGCCTGGGCTGGAGTGCCGTGGCATCAGCCTAGCTCACAGCAACCTCAAACTCCTGGGCTCAAGCAATCCTTCTGCCTCAGCCTCCTGAGTAGCTGGGACTACAGGCAGCGCCACCATGCCCGGCTAATTTTTTCTATATATATTTTTAGTTGGCCAGATAATTTCTTTCTATTGTTAGTAGAGACAGGGTCTCGCTCTTGTTCAGGCTGGTCTCAAACTCCTGACCTCGAATGGTCCGCCTGCCTCAGCCTCGCAGAGTGCTAGGATTACAGGCTTGAGCCACCGCGCCCGGCCCACTGTCCATTTTCAAAGACTTTTTGTTTGTTTAAGATTCAATGAAAGGATGACTGCAAATGGGAATCCAAAGCTGTTTACAATTTAAATCCCTGTAAGTCATTGCTGCAAGTCATTGCTCAGTTGATGTGAGTCACACCGTGGAGTGCATTCCTGTCTTTGTGTTTCCAGCTACAAAAGGTAGTGCCTGTGGTAGAAGAGCAGGACACAGGACAGTAGAGGGATTCTTCCAACCTCAGTCCTGGCCTCAGAAGACTATGATATTTAAAAAAGAGGAATTTGGGAATCCTAACAATAGGAGAAATTACATCAAAGGAAAAAGGATCCCCTCTAGATGGTGTTAGAAAAAGGGCTAAGGTAGAAAGTAGATAAACACAGATAACCTGAGTTGACTGAAAGTCCTTGATAGAGTTCTCTTAATATGTCAAAGTGGGGTTTAATGAAAAGTGTTCAGTGGGTGGGAATGGTGTCGCTGCGACAGCAAGTTGAGCTGAATCAGAGAAATGTATTTTTCAAGTAATAACAAAGGAATTAATGGTGGCCATGTCTGTCATCCATACAATCTATCATCTGTTTTAGATCTTACAAGGTTAACATATATATTTTTTCAGTTGATCACTTGGGTCTATGGTTATACCACCCTGAACGTGTCCAATCTCATCTGATCTTGGAAGCTAAACAGGATTGGGCCTGGTTAGTACTTGGATGGGTGATCACTTGAAGTTACAAAGATAGAAGATACAATAGGTATCTCTATTCCAGTACACTTATTGACTGACCATGTGAACATGAGTCAACTTGTTTAGCCTCTTACGGCTTTGGTTTCTCTCCTGCAAAGTGGATCAGGTATTTAAAAATGTGTTGACAATGGACTAAGGAAGCACAGGTGTGAAAGGGGCATTTGATGCACTGTTCAGATCTCCTAGGATCCCTTTTTCCAGTTCTATTAGTATTCCTGCCTTCCAGCCACTGCTGGTGCTTTGGAAAATGGCTTTCACCTGTAGGAATTGCCACCTCTCTAGAAGGTGCCTGGTAGGTAGCCCACCTATCTTACTCCAAGCTACCTGTGGTCAGAGATGTCTTGGGTGGCAAGGAGGGTGCAAAAGCCCTGTTCTTTTGCCTTGAGGTAGGACAGACTCAGAGATTCAATTTATGTTCCAGATGTGTGTGATGCCTGCTGCTCTCCCTATCCCAATTCCTTACTTGTTGATCTGTTTCTCCTGAGAGCATTTCCTTAATAAAACACACAAAGGAATTCCCAAGACATTGCTTCTAGGGAACCCAATGTAGGACACCACGTGTAGTACCTGGCATAGCACTTGCCAAGAAAGGGAAAAGAAAGATTAAATAACAGAGCCACAAACAGAACTGAGACTGGACAGCAAGTCTTTTGTTTTGTAATTCCTTGCCTTTTCTCTTATATATCACAGAGGTCTTGCATAAAAACTTGTTTCTGAAGATGACAGACTGGGACAGAGAAGCAGATTAGTTTATTTGTGTTTTAAAATGTGTGTAAACTTTGTATAAGAAGGATATTAAAGTTTCTCTTTCACATGTGGCATATATAATTAATTTGTAGATGATAAATTCAGTACTATTTATTGTGGAGTCTTACAGTGCTCAACAACAACAACATCAGCAACAAACAGATTTTGGGAAATGTATCAGATCACAATTGCCCAAATAGAAAGTTGTGGTGTTTATTCGGGCTTAATATTTATAAAACTCATTTCCACAAACAGCTCAGCCAAAATAATGTTAAATGCTATTAAATTTTACTTTGAAAGGGAAAAAATCTATCAATACATTTTGATTAAATTTTACTTTGAAGGGGAAAAATCTATTAATCTATCAATACATTTTGATACGTATCTTCTTCCAAATACAGTCAAGTACAAATGGAATAAAATGAGAAGCAGCATGATGTAATGGGAAAAAAAAATCAAGGGATATGGAGTCCAAAAACATAAAATTAACTATTTATTCTTATATTTGCTTAGCTGTGTAGGGGTTACATGAGTATTTAAATTTTTCAAAACTCACTAAATTGCCTACTTAAAATGGGTGCAAAATTCTGCCTCAATAAACTTGATTTTTTTAAATGACCCTTGCCTCCCAGAGTTTTTAAGAGAATTAAATGAAATCATGTGGGTTAGAACTCTTTGTAAATTGTGTAGGTCTAACCCTCCTTTATATTTGTGGAGTGGATGAATTCATAAAAGCAAATAAGAGACTAGTTTATTTTCTCTGTTGTCATTTGTTCTGGCATAAGGAAGAAACCAGTTCTACATTGGTAGGTAATGAAGCATTAAGCCTAATTTGAGGAGATAACCAATTGGTTGCTTTTATTCTTAGACTAATTAATGAAAGCCAACTTCAGACCTTTCTGATTTCCTGTTAGTTGCATGCATGAATTTACTCATATTAACCTTCCCAGATTAAAAATTCATTCAATATATAGCTGTTCAAAATTTATATATTTATTTAATTATGGTTTATTATCAAAGAAGCTGAAGACAGATGCTTTAAATGGTTTCTAGGGTAAGGACAAACTTATTCTCTTTCCTGGGCATCTGTTTCACTGCCTTAATTTATTCCTACATGGTATAACATTAATAGTGAAGGAAATCTCTTAGGAAACAAGATTTCATTTATTTAACATGTCTGAGTAAACTCTTCTTTAATTGATTGTGATCCTAGGAAAAATAATAAATGTGATCTGATAGACCGAAATAAGATAGATTTAGCTAATGAGAAAAATGGAGTTAATGCTGACATGATTTTTGTGATATAAGCATTACATTTAAACTCAAGCTAACTCAACATAGGCTATTGTGATACCTGGAATCTTAGTATTTAGATCCAGAGGTATGGTCACTGTTACATATTACTTAAAAAATACAGTACTAGGGCTATAAAATGGTAATATTCTTTGAATATTTACTCAAACAGTCCCTGATAAATCATGCAAGCCAATTTTTTTCCATTTAATTTTTTTTTTTTATTTTAAGATGAGAAAGTTGCTTTCCTGCCATTCAATAGACAGGAGAGCAAAAATAAGACTAAACTGATAACATTTGAACTCTGTCCTTTTATATCAGGAGTATATGCAATTATGCATTTAAAAAGCCATTGAACTGATAATGGCCAATTCATAATCTTAAAAGATGAGTCTAATCTAGTGATGTGATATATGAAATAAATTATGTCAATTCATTCACGTGATATAACAAGGGTTAATGATGTGCATGTTTTCATACACTTTTTTTTTTTTGGAATATTATAGAGGTACAAAGGTTTTGGTTACATGAATTACTTTTGTACAGTTTGAGTCGTTGTGTGTGTCCATCACCCAGATAGTGTGCATTGTACCCGTTAGGTGTGAATTCACCCATCTTCTCCTTCCCTCTCCCACCTGCTTGATTTCCATTGAATTTCACTACCACATGTCCGCATGAGTGTTGATCATTTACTTCCAATTTAATGTTTTTCCATTCTTGTGATACTTCATATAGGAGGATGATCTTTAGTTCTATCCAGGTTGTGACAAAGGTATTAGTTCATGGGCAAGCCATTTTTTTTTTAATATTGTTTAGAAGGTGTGACTACTTTCTAATAAATCTGAAGTTGAAATGGTTTTATGGTCAGTTACCTTTTCCACAGTTTTGCTTCCCCATATGGCACTTGCATATTTCTTATTCACTGAACTCACTGTACCCTAAACTAGAAAAAAGATACTTGGAGAAGTTTCATATTAGAATTATGAGCCTTGACCCAAGTCAAATGTGTCCAGTAGAGCATTTCTGGTGTGGTATATGGGAATCTAGTCTTACTTGAGGTACAATACTACAAAATGGAATATCTACCCAGAGCAGAACATATCTAGTTCAGATGAGCCAAGAGATTTTCTGGAACGGTAATTGCAACATAAAGTGTCAATCAACATTTATGATTCCCAATTACTAAATATATATAATTAAATATTGGGAAAATGCAAACTAAAATCATAATCAGATACCACCTGTCAGAATGGGCATTATTAAAAAGTCAAAAAACATTAGATGCTGGCATAGATGCTATGAAAAAGGAACACTTATATCATGTTGGTGGGACTGGAAATTAGTACAACCTCTATGGACAACATAACAGAGATAACTCAAAGAAATAAAGTAGACCTACCATTCAATCCAGTAATCCCCCTACTTGGGTGTCTACTTAAAAGAAAAAGACACTTGCACTTGAATGTTTATCATAGCACAATTCACAACTGCAAAGATATGGAATCAACCTTAAGTGCCCATCAATTGATAAGTAGATGCAGAAATATGATGTGTGTGTGTGTGTGTGTGAATTACTTCTCAGCCATAAAAGAAATGAAATAATGTCTTTTGTAGTAACTTGGAGGGAAATGGAGAACATCATCCTAAGCAAAGTATCTCAGGAAGGGAAAAGCAAATACCACATGTTCTCACTAATAAGTGGGAGGTAAACAATGGGTACACATGGGCAGAAAGAGGTGTACAGGACCCTGGAAACCAAGAAAAGGAGAGGATAGGAAAGGGGTAAGGAATAAAAAGTTACTTATTTGGTACAGTTGAACACTGTTCTGGTGACAGGCACACTGAAAGCCCTGATTTCAGCATTATACAATTTATCCATGTAACAAAAACACTTGTACCTCCTTAACATTTTGAAATAAAAATAAATATTGAAATATTCTCACAACTTCTCTGTTTAGTCTAAGGCACCGAAATAAACAGGAATGACTCCACTGTCACAATGCACTAATTTAGCATGTGAAATTTACTGTGGCTAGCAGTTGTGGAATGCTTAACATGTGCCAGATAAGTTGCACACATTAACATATTTAATGCTTACAACAGTTCTGTAAGGTGATTGCTATTCTCATCTGCATTCTGCAGACAAAAAGACTGAGGTATTATGAAGTTGAGTAACTTGCCTAAGGCCAAAAAGTTATATTGTTTTTATTTTTATATAAGAAACATACAAAGCACAGAAAGGAATGATAAGTGGTGGAATAAGCAGACAGAAACGGGGCCCAGTAGAGTCTGTTAGATGATTAACTAAAATCCTCCTCTCAAGAGGAGAGCTGACTGCATAGTGCAATCCTCCATCTCTGGAGAGATAAAGCCCTTTTGTGATATTACTAATTATAACCCAATGTTAATGAGGCATAATGATGAAGACAGTAAACTAAGACGTAAGTTTAATGAACAATCTTGACTTAGGCTGAGTAAAGAAGGGAGGCACGGATGATGGGTAGAGAGAAAGCTAAAAGAGGAGACTTCCTTTGTATTGTGTTTTCAGTTGTTCTCAAACTTTAGTGTGCATTAGAATCAGCTGGAGGGCTGGTTAAAACACAGATTTCTGGGACAGACCTGTGTCTAACTCCACAGGTCTGAGGTGAGTGGCTGAGAATTTGCATTTATAACAAGAAACTAGATGATGCTGTTGCTGCCAGTCTAGAGGCAGATTTCAAGAACCACTTTTCCAAGTAAACCAACAACCACACTGCCTCATTCGGTCTCCTTAGTGCATCTGGTGTATTCTTGAATGGACGACCCTACGTTCTCTTTTCTGTCGCTGTCACTCCAGGCATTGCCATGGGGAGAACCAGGTCAACAAAACAAGATCTGGAAACAAGAATAAAATAACAAGCATGTATACATTCTTCTCATCCCAACCTCGACGCACTAACAAAGGCACATCAAGAAATTTGAGCCAAGAAAAGATGAAAGTAACATTTTAAGGAGAAAATATCAAGAAGTCTCTCCCCTCTCACTATATGTACAAGTGATGGCTAACTGTCCCACATTTAGCATGTTTTGAAGCTTAACTTGCTTGTTACAAGATAAGTTTCCTCCAGGCCATATGAATGTCTTTATGGTTTGGTTTGTTTCTCAAAGCACAAGATCATCTGGTTCAAAATACTCTTGAAGGAAATAAATTGTGTTTGATAACCTCACCTTTCTTTTGAGGGAAAGAAATGAGGGGCAGTGATTTAAAACCCATATCATGAAGATTTGGACAGGATAATATGACCAGTTTGCTCCAAGATGAGCCAGTGTATTGGTGTGTTGGGGGGCGTTGGGGAGGAACCTTAGCTGGAGTCTTAAATTTTTCATCAGAGGACCCAGGTGTATCTGAGCATGTCTGGAGGTCTGATGCGACTGGTCTGAAAATAGTCTGTTTGAGAGAGGGAACAAGGTATCCTCTAAAGGGAAAAAAAATCTACAGAAAACAGGTACTTGGACTTACAGTACTGCTCCATTCACTGGATACACAGAGTGATTCTGAAGTATGCTACTGCGATTATTTTCTGCTTCTGTATACTGTCTGAGTCCTTGGGAATTCAGATTAAAATAAAGGCACTTAAAAGAGCTTTTAACTAAAAACCCATGCAATGGATAGGGAGTTTAAAGCGTAAAAGGAGGTCCTTCCCACACCAGTGAGGGAAACTACCTGATAAGGCCACGTGGAGAGTGCCAGCAGCATGACCTGCAGCTCAGCACAGGGGACCAGTACTGGCACCAACTAGGAAAAACATTCTGCTATTGATATTCCTGCCACAGAGCGGAGGTCAAATGTCTTTGTTTGTGTAGTACCCACAGAAGAATAATCTGTGTTATGTTTTCTACTCAAGCACAGTAGAATACTTGTGGGTCTAAAAAACAAGGCATACATTTGTTTTATCTATGGGCCTCTTCCATAACACTAATAACCCTGTGCTCTAACTGTTGGTTTTCATCACCAGTCAGTGAACTCCTTAAAGACAAGGACTGGATTATGCACATCTGTATCTCTCAATACCTGACACAGAGGTAGTGCTGAAATATATATTTGCACTAGTGGGAAGAAATTAAATCTTGGTTTGTAACTCTGCATTCTGTAATGTTTCAGACTGATTCTGTTTCCTTGTTACTTGAATACAGAAACTGCGAGTCCCATGAAGTGATCCTAGATGCTTCTAATTAATTATTGGTCTCAGAATTAAAAAGGTAATCTGGAACACCAAATAAAAATAGTATTGATTGCTTCATGCTGATGCTGATTCATTTTAAAATGTGCCATATTCCTAGAGGATTCAACTGATAAACCACAGAATCATCCACTATCAAATCAATTATTCCTTGATAACTATGCTACTCAATGAGAATATTGCTGTGAAATGAAAACATTATGAGATTTATTATTAGCATATGAGGAACGATTTTTCTGTGTGTGAGAAACCTATTATGACTTATCCTTGCTCAGGTTTCTCTACAGGGCAAGAATATGAGATGTTATTTTGTGAAACTTATGGTTAACTCTAGTTTTATACTTCTGGCAGTAACATAATGACTAATCTGGAAATGCCACTTTAACAATATTTCTCAAATACTTTATACAGGTGACCAACAAAAAAACCACATAGCCTTGTTAAAAATTGTTAAAAATGATAATGCTGAGCTCTACTCCAAAGCACCCCACCTGGACTAGGAGTCTGCATTTTAGCAATTATTTATGCAGAAGAAGCATTGGCAAATTGTGCTATATTTGTCTAATTATATGCTAATTACTCAAAGCAGACAGCATATTTCATGAGAATTCAAAAGAAGTAAAGAACAGTAAGGCCTGGAGAGATGAGAAATGAACTAGGCTTTGAAATTGTGTACAGCGTTCAGATAGGTGTTAATAATAAAGCAGGTTGAGAGTAGAGGGAGTGATTACTAGGGTAAATGCATGAATGAATAAATAAATATGATCTGAGCTATCCTAAATTCTTCTTTATACTATGTACATAGGTATAAATATGGTCTCAGTAGCAAATATAAAATAGTTTTCTGGTGTGTCATTGCACTTTTGAAAATAGTCCTTCATGGGACACAGGTGATAAAAGATTTAGAACATAAATCTATGAGAATTGGAACCTTGTCTGTCTTACTTAATAGTATATCCTCAGTGCTAAGGTATTGTTTGGATTATACTGTGGAACACAGGTGGCATTCTAAGTAAGAGATAGAATGTGTGATTATAGAGCAATGGGAATGGGAACACTTATTTTAAATATATGAAAGAAAAATAGCTAATTTAAACCAGTGTGTTCTGGGGAGTAATAGTAGCATGTATATAACATATCTTATGATAATGAAGCACTTTCACTTCCTTAATCATTTGATTCTCACAAAAGTCCTACGACTTATTAGTTATCATACTCCTATTAGGTGAGAAAACTTTTTACTTAAGTTTATATATTTTTGAAAAATTGGAGTTCAGACTCCATCACATGGTGTTTATCTCCTCTTAGTCATGTCTATTCACATATACTGTGGCTACTCCATATTTGGATAGACAATGGACTCTGGTTATGTAGCAAACTAACAGTCAAATTATAAATCAGATATTTATCGAATTGCTAAGTGACCAGCCTTTATACATAAACACAATTTAAAGATTGGCTTTCCAATCTCAGCCATGGTTTAACATCCAATAAAAATCTCTTATTGTCAATTATTTGACCCAAATACATTTTCTACTACATTCTGTCCTTGAGAAAGTAGCACTACGGGGGGTGGGGGGGTGGACAATAATAGTAAACTTTGTGGAAGACAATAGGCTTTGTTTGGGAGTAGTGGAGAGCATTCAGCCTGCCTTCTTTTTTTCATTGTTTAAACTTGGTGTCATGTCCTTTTGATCCTGAAAGCCTCCTGCTTACCTGTGTTCCAGTCAATGGTCAAAATTCAAAGAAACTTAACTAGAACCTTGATTCTGACCTTTCATCAGCTATGTACGTACTGGCTATATATACTCTTCTTAAAATTTGTGCAAATGTTACAACTTCTTAAGACCAATTGCTACTGAGATTTTCCTTACTATACATTTTGGGAAAGCTGATAAAGTTGCTTACTACTGCAGTGGCATTGCTTCTGATCCCATCAGCTCTTCAGCCATTGAGTGAACAATGAGTAGTTCATAGACTGAATTGATCCACTGGGGGCTGATCAGACAAGCAGCCAAAAATAGGTGATAATTATTTTTAGAAGTTCTTTGAAAAAAAAGAACAGATAAAAATTGGATAATAAAGAGGAAGTTGTAAGATACTCCAAGTGGGAGGAAGCTCCGTGAATAAAGATATGGAGTTAACAAAGGCATTGTATTTGTGGGAAAAGAAGCACTGGATAGTTCTGTATCCAACTGTAAGCAAGTCTAATGCACACCCATTTTAGAAACACAAGACTGTATTTCATAAGTTAGACTGTGAGAGTGAGGCAGTTACTGATATGAGTTCCCCCATGCATAACTCATATAAATGTGATCACCATTCATAATGGTTACTAAATGGGAATATTCTAAATAGATTATTAAAGGAAGAACTCTTTAAAGAGTAAACACTTTTTGTAATATTTGATGTTTAAATATCAAGTAGTGAGAAACTAGATTTCTCAAGTTGGGGATTTTAAAGTGATGCTCTGCCTTAAAAGGCTCTTTCTTGCTTGGGTCAATCGTTTCTACATATTATCTAGTTCCCAGCCTGGGAGAGCTTTGGGAGCAATTTTACATTTACAGAAAACTTTCACTGCACAGTACTTCACAGATGAGTGTATGCATTCTGTAGAGGTCATATTAGATCCATTTCTGAAACAAAGCTGATTTCCCAATAACACAGAACTCTGCTACCCACAAATTAGGAAATTATGGTATGGAATGCTCAGGACTACACTCAGCAATAAGTAGGACAGAGTGCACCTCATAGAGGAAAAGAAGCAGAGATAAGGCTTTCTTGTCCGTCTGATATTATAACCTTAGCTTAGAATACTGAATGTTTGTATTCAGGCAAATGAGGATGAACACCATGGTGAACTGTTTAGGACTCTGTTGTCATAAACAAACAAAAGAATTTGATCTGCTTAGGACAGCAATCCGTGTCTCCACCCTTCTTCCACTATCCCTCTTGACTGGAAAAAAAAAGTCAATCAATTAGCTGAGAATGGAGCAGTGCAGAGCCATGGTGGGGTGCTGGTGAGGATGTGGTAGGGAGTAGAGGGAGATCATGGTTTGCGGGAGCTCAAAGCTAGCACAAAAGATTTTCAGAAAGTTCTAAAGGACAAAGAGAACTTAAGGTGAAAGACCATTATTCAACTCGAGGACTTTTAAGAGACAAAGTCTATTACACCCATAAAAAGTTAAACACTTTTTGACCTCAGTAACCCGAGGTTCTACGTGGAGGTTGTGCACGCAATGAGTTGAATAATTAGACAGGAGAAATTTCAGTGAGATATCATGTAGGCTGACTGTGCCTAGAAGGGAGAATTATGAAATAAATGATCTAGAAAGGAAGTTTTTCCTGATTCCCACTGTGACCTTGATAGGAATGGTGTAACGTGAAGCAAACACCAAGGTGTCAGTAATTTAAAAAATGTTGAGAAGCCATGTGGCAATTGTCAGTTGATTAATGCCAGTGAGGATTAAGTTTTGCAACTTAGAAAACGTTAAAGAGCTTTGATACAAGTGGGAAGTAGACAGGGTTTGGAGCGATATAAATAATTTGAAAACTATGATGTAAACAAGGAATTTCCAAAGATGACATCTGTCAGGTATCATGCTAGCTTGGGAAGGAAGTTAAAAGGCACAGATGACATAGTCTCTGATTCCCAACTGTTATACTCTAAGAGGAATAGAGGTGGTATCAAATATTTACATAAGTAGTTGAAAGAAAGAAGTTGAGTTCTGTAACGTGAATTAGGGTCTCTTTCTATGTTAGAAAACAAAGTAGAAAGTAAAAATTTGGCTCTAAATTAAAGAGCATTTTAAAAGCATAGTGGAAAGTAGATGTAAGGAGGGAAGGACAAGATGATGCTGGAAAGGGAAGAAGCAGAAGGCTGTTGGATTTTACCAGTATCTGGAGACAGGAAGAAAAGGAGAGCTAACTGGGCAGTTAAGAGCAACAGAAATCATTTTCTCATTTGCAGACAAGTAATTGTAAATGAGGCTACTATAATTAAATCTCTTGAGAATTTTTTCCTGCCTTAATAACATACTTATAAATGTTTTGAGATACTCTTGGTAAAACATCTGTCCAAGTAACAATGGATTTATTTTTCTTAAACTATATCAAGATTCTTAGAAACATTATCAAGGCATATATAGCCAAGTTTATAAATAGGTTTGCTTTGCCTCTCTGAATATCCTGGCTGGCAGGTCATTAAAGGAAATAGCAGTTAAAAAAATCTAACTATTAAAATGCCCATATGATTCACACATTTTTAAAGATTCTGAAGATTATAAAACAATATTTATATGATTTTTCCCAGTATGTCAGTTGTGGGGCCCTAGGTTCCTCTGGGCTGAATTTTGCAGCTAGAAAGAAAAGACTTAGTCCTCACAACTTTCTCTCTCTAGATTCAATACTCAAAATGATCAGAAAATAAAACAATTTCAAACAAGGGTAGGAAAAATGTATGTGGATAGTAAGAAAATGAGCAGGACATGTAGCAGAAAGAATGATACTTAAAAAGGTCATGTACAAAATGTAGGAAGAGTAGTTAAGAAGATGTGCTACTGCAAAAAAAAAAAAAGAATGCAAATTTCTGAAGGAAATGAGAAGGAAATTAACAGATGATATTGTTTGAAATGTCAAAAAAACTCATGAAATGAAAATAACTATTTTAAGTCATTTCTTAAATAGATGTCAGTATTGTTTGTATTTATATCATGCATTTGATGTGCACTCTTGGACATATTCTCATTTTTGCAAAGTTCAGTGCAATGCATTAATTATTCTGAACACAAATGAATTCTCACCCCCAGGTGGTAGGTATGTGAAAGCAAGCATTTCTTTTTTTAAATCAGATTTCATTATGATAATCAAGTGATTATGGAGCTTTAATGCACTATTTTAATTTCTCTCCTGTTACTCATGAGCATATAGGACATCTTTTGTGCATGTGGAACTACAGCCAGATGGATAATTTTAGCTGAATTTACCTTTTAAGTAGATCATGTAACAATATTGCCTGATTTTAAGCATAAGTGTCATCACCTGTGATTAGAGTGTAGAAGCTTTCTGGTATGGCATGGAGTCAGGGTGGGGGAACTAAGATGGAGAGAGGAAAGCTCGGTTGGAATTGAGCTCAGAAACATATAGGCTGCTTAACTTTGGGTAATCACTTTAGCTAAATTTCTTAATCCTTAAAATAGGTAAAAAGAAGCTTCTAATTTTATAAACTACCAGACTAATATTGTGGAGATTGGTTTTTTTTGTTGTTTGTTTGTTTTTTGTTTTTTTACAAGAAAATGCAACCTTAATGTCCATCTTGTACCATGCCTTGGAAATAGTTAACCTAAACTGAAAATTCGATATGTGAAATTTTGATCTCCAAATTAACATGCTAAATACACACACACACATGCATATGTGTATATGTGTGCACATGTGTATTTGACTCCTTAAAAAAAACAGGGGTTAGGAATGCTATCTGCACAATCAAAAATCACATATAACTTTTAACTTCCCAAAAACTGAACTACTAATAGCTTATTGTTGACTGGAAGTTTTACTGATGACATAACACATATTTTATATGTATTATATGCTGTATTCTTTCAATAAAGTAATCTAGAGAAGAGGAAATATTATTAAGAAAACCATAAGGAAGATAAAACATATTTACTATTTATTAAGTGGAAGTGGATCATCATGAACTTCTTCATTCTTCTTATCTTCATGTTGACCATGCTGAGGAGAAGGAGGAAGAGGAGGGGTTGGTCCTGCCATCTCAGGAGTGGCAGAGGTGGAAGAGGAGGCAGGAGAGGCAGGCAATATGAAAATACATTGTAATTTCTGTCTGACATTTTTGCTTTTTTGTTTTCCTGAAAATGTTTCTATAAGGTATCAATGCACCTTCCACTGTTGGCTTTACTTTCAGTCCCTGTAATGGCCCCTGTTGTAAAAGAAGTCAAAAGTAGTCTTCAATAATTGAAACCCTTCTGCCAGATTTTCTAATGTCAATTTCTTTTCTGGCACTGTTTCTTCTACATCTTCCTCATTTGCACTTGTTCAGAAGCACTTATCTCCATCACGTCATCTTCCCTTAATTCCTCTGGCATGATGTCTATTAGTTCTCAAATTTCTCCAAGATCCATATATAGTAACCCTTCACTGCTCACCTTTTTTGCCATATTTATAACCTCTTTCAGGATTTCCTTGATTATCTCTGTCATAATAGTCATGCACCACACCTGGACACAATTTTCTTCAGCAGGTATGTGTTGTTTTGAGCTTGATGGCTTTCATGGCTTTTTCTGTAGCAACACTGGCATCTTCAATGGGGTAATCCTTCCAGACTTTCATGATGTTTTCTTTATCAAGTCTCTCTTTGATAATATTGACAGTCTTTTCAATAGAGTACCATGTGTAATGAGACTTAAGGGCCTTTATCATCCCTAATCTAGAGGCCAAATTAGAGATGTTGTGTTTGGGGGTAAGTAGGCCACTTAAAGGCCTTTGGGTTGAATTCATGGCTTTTCTGGGTGTCCAGGGGCCTTGTCTAATATTGAAAGAACTTTAAAGGACACCACTTTACCAGTAAGGTATTTTCTGACTTCAGGGACAAAGCATTGCTGTAACCAACCCAGAAATAGGATTCTCATTGTTCAGGTCTTCTTGTTTTACAACCAAAAGACTGGAACCTGGTGTTTGTCTTTCCTCTTCAAGGCTCAGGGGTTAGCAGCCCTGATCATAAACCCAATTGCATTTGCAAAAAACAGTAGAATTAATCTATCTTTTCCTGCCTTAAATCCTTGTGCTCACTTCTCTTTCTAATAAATGCCCTTTGCCACATTTTTTTCAGAATCATCAACTTTGGTGTGCATTAAAACCTGTTCAGGAAGATACTTTCTTCTCAATTATTTTTCTTAATGGCAACTGGGAACTCCTCCAGTGCCTCTTATTCAGAAGCTGCTTCTCCTGTTATCTTGACATTTTTAAGCCAAACCTCCTTCTAAAATCCTTAAACCATCCTTTGCTGACATTAAATTTCCCAGCTTTAAATCCTTCATCTTCCTTTTGCTTTAAGTTGTCATATAATGATTTTGGTTTTTCCCAAGTCATAATTAGGGTCTGTAGAAATGCCTTTCTTATAGCAGTCCTGCACATAAATGCTGCAGCATTTTAAATATGAGATTAAACAAAAGTATTTCACAAAAAATGCCATGCTTCTTGCCTGCTGGCATAGCTGCAAAAATGGATTCATATTTTTTTTCTTTTTTCTTTCTTTTACAATGTTTCTTACACTCAATTCATTTATCTTGAAATGGTGGACAACCATAGTTGCAGAGCTCAGACCTCAATCTGCAGTACACATCAAGCAATTCTATTTTTTCTTGTAATGCTACAATTTTTCTTTGCTTCCTGGGAGCACTTCCAGCATCAGTAGTGGCACTTCATGTGGTTCCAAGGTGTTATCTGCAGTTTACAATATTGCACAAAATATGATGAAATATACACAAGAACAGCAAGAGATGACTTTTTACCATGCTATGAAATTTACTGGAGAGACAAACTGCTCATGCAGAGATGATTAGTGTCACATGGTGTTTTAAGGGGACACTGACAACACTGGAGCTCACCACAATAGCAATAGGAGGTGGCTACAAAATTATTACAGCAGTATAGTATGTACTATAGCCAGTTTTATGCAGTTATGATTTAACACTCCATCTTTGTTTGTTTACATTTCTCTTGACTACAAAAGGCAGCCTATATGGTCTATAAGTATTTGTGTAAGTTTTGATACAAGTTTTATAATAGATTTATTAATATTTTATGCACACCTCTTTTATGCATTTATGACATCTTGTTAATTTTTTTGATATTTCTAGGTTATGCAGTTTATGAGTTTTTTTCAAATGGTTGAAAATCTCCAAAGAAACTTCCAACATACTTATGGGAAAAAATCCATGTATAAGTGGACCTACACAGTTTAAACCTACTGTTTAAGGGCCACCTTATATATAAATAATATTAAATTTTTTTTATTCCAATAGTAGCCAATTATTATGTCAAGGTTGAAAGCATACACAACAGGTTTATTTAAAAAATGAAGTTCAAATGGTAAACATGGACTATTTAAGATTAGGTTATGCTTCAAACATAAAAACTATGGGCTTCTTGTACATCTCGTTGGACTTTCGTAATGATATGGCATTATATGCATACATTATGATCATATCCCAGATAGTTCAGGGTGGATCCAATTTCAGATGTGTTTCCGTATTGTAAAACCATGTGTCAGGTAGATTTTCTATATAATTGGCTTAGGCAGTCTGATCATTATGTTTCCACAACATGTAAATCCACCTTGTACTCATTTAAAGAAGCTAATTACTAGAAATGGGAATCATGGCGATTACATTCTTAATATACTCTGAGAAGAGCATTTTGGGTAACTTTCTTCCTATGAATTTTACCTAGTAAATTGTGATAAACACCAACTTCAAAAATCTAAGAGTTAAGTGTGGTTTAAAATTTTTCTGACAGTTAAGTGTCGAGTATATTTGGGACTCTTTAAGGTAAGTAAAGTCCATTTCTAGCAAATAAATTAATAAGATAGTTTAAAATGTATCAGTGTTTCTCTATGTATGTGTCAAATAAACAGATATTGACATTAATTCAAGAGGTTCTTATTAAACATGGCTTAAAAGAAAAGGACATGGCTTTAGGGACTTTTAAAAACCTGAAATTTTGTTAATAAATTGAAGAAATAAAGTTTATTTATAGTATCATAAAATTAGTTTTGAAGTATTTTAATAGTTTAAATGCCTTTATGTTACTGAGTTCATTTACTAATAACTTCATCTAAGATATTGTTACGTAATTTTTTTCTTTTTTTTCTGAGACAGTCTCACTTTGTTGCCTGGGCTAGAGTGAGTGCCGTGGCGTCAGCCTAGCTCACAGCAACTTCAAACTCCTGGGCTTAAGCAATCCTACTGCCTCAGCCTCCCGAGTAGCTGGGACTACAGACATGTGCCACCATGCCCGGCTAATTTTTTCTCTGTATATTTTTAGTTGTCCAGATAATTTTTATTTCTATTTTTAGTAGAGATGGGGTCTTGCTCAGGCTGGTCTCAAACTCCTGACCTTGAGCGATCCACCCGCCTCGGCCTCCCAGAGTGCTAGGATTACAGGCGTGAGCCACCGCGCCCCGCCTTGTTACATAATTTTTAAAGCAAGTCATTGGATCTGTACAGAAATATCAAATAGCACCCCTCACTTTTTTTTTGTTTTGAGATTTGTTTTTCACAATAAGTAGCAACATGTGATGCAGTCATAAAGGAGATACAAAAGGCAAAAAGAGCATTTCTGCACAGTGCTTCAAGGCAATTTGGAAAGTCATAGGTTCATCATATGAATAATGGCTTCTGAGATTTGATCCCTTAGAGTTTCATAAAAATAAATTGCTTTTCAATAGTTAGTGCTGTAGCATTCATTAAGAGAAGGAATTCTAGACACAGGGTTGAGTTCAGTATTGCACAATAATATTTTGTAAAAGTACCTGAAGTAAACGGCAAACATTTAACTACCTGACTTGATTTTGAATAGTCTTTGAAGAAGTCTTAAGGAAAAAATAATTCTGCTTGTGATTCTTTGGTGGTATTTTTGAGGCATAAAAAGGTCAATTTTCCATTTTAACATTTTCCTGTGCTGACAATACCTGTACTACTTCAAGCTACTTGACTGTCAGGAAAAGCACCATGCAACATCAAGATTAGATGCAAGGTGAAAGCAATATTTGTAAGAAACTTAAATGCTGAAATGACCCTTGCCTAATATTTAATCACAAGATAGACGGGTTGATAAAAAATGGTTTACTATGTTCTTTAAAAGGTGGTTTCCATGTATTACAATAATAACTAGCACATTACATGTAATAATTATGTTTTAATGTAGTTTTTGAACTCCAAATAGTTTGAAATGTTTCTTCTCATAAAGTGTGCTTTTTGCTGATTGTTTGGCGGGGACTGGGTGGTGATTTTGAAAATGTCAGTTACTAGTTAAACAGTTAGAGTCCTTCACACTTCCTACTGATGGACTGCAGACTGTATCATTTACCAGAGCACTCTGGAGTAATGCAGAATTCTCTACAATGGCTATCAGTAACTCAGTTGACCTCGCTAGGGTATTCTGAGGAATTCTTTATCCCACTTTGAAGGATAATGGAGTGCCATTGTATTCTGAACTTGGACATTAAAAAGAGGTAAAAGCACTTACATTACCCCTTTAATCTGACAGTACTTTAAAAACTAGAAAATAACTTTGTTACTTTCCCACAGAGATCCATCCAGACGCTCACAAAGCATTGGTTTCCACCCGATTCCACTGTCAGTCTTCAGTGAATTAAGTATAGAGCTTAGAATCCTTGGTTTTTAGTCCCTAGTTGCAGCTGAAAGATCTGCAATCATTCTCCCACTGGCATTGCTGTCTTCTTCTCCTTGCATTGCCTTCCTTTCCTTATAACAAATTCTGTGTGATTGGGAATAGAAAGCAAAATCCAAAGTAAAATGGAAGAAAATAGGGCAGGATAAACTTTATCTGTCTTGTTGCCTTCTTAGAAAAATCACAGATCAATCCACAGGGACATACGAGAGGTGGAAATTTCACTTCAAGGTATAGAATAAATGTTATCTCATTATTTGGTCCCCTACATTTGAAAGTATTTGCTATAAAAGATGACATATGAAAATAAATTGAATTCAATTGAATTCAAGCCATCATTCTAGCTATGCAGCTGATTGTCCTGGTAAGAAAATTGATGTTTTATACCATGATTAGAATGTTTTCCATCTTGGCCTATGATTATTTCATTTTCCTTTAGGAAATGGAAAAAAAGTCTTTATATATGTTGTCAAAACTTTAAATTTTCTAAGCTTTGTTTTGAGGCATTTCAGGTTCATTAGATTAATTAGAAGATACGGTATGCATGCTCAGATCTAGCTCTATATGCTCTACTTTAGGTGATCTAATGTGTTTAATTTTTATTTCAAGCTTAAATCAATGTGATTTCACTTTCTTCTTTTGATAGCGCTATAAATCTCTTGGTGTTAGTCATAAAACATGCAAGAACTTTAGCCTCAGGGAAGGGAGTATAAACTACGACCTAATACAGGGGCTGTAGGGTAGAGTAGTGAAAATAATTACAGTTAAAGGTACTAATAACACTTTGGGAGTTATTTGCCATTGGAAAAAGAAAAACCTCCCAGCATTCTAAATGCAATCAGAAATCTCAATATTTTAATTTCTTGGTGAGAAAACCATGGTAATAATTATAAAGTAGTAGCAGAATGTTTTTCTAGACAAATAACTTTTTTCCAGCCCAATTCTGTGCTTTGTTTTATATGACACAGTTTAATAGTTTTGTGGTGCCTATGCATAAAAGTGTACATTTTAGTAAATAGCTTAAGACTACACATATACAGCAGTAAAAGAAAAAAATGTGTGACAGTAATAACAATAACATATTAGGCATATTCTACGCATGTCAAGCCAAGTCAGTGATCTACTTTCAGCATTGAGATGGGTAATCAGGTGGTTGGCCTTCTGTAGAACTCTCCAGGTAGGGCCAATGTTTTTGATCTGGAGGGTAATGTCATTTTTTGTCCAGGGAGATCTGTTTAGGATAAAGTAAATTTCAAATACCAAGTCGAGAAAGTAGACAAAAGGCCAGGGAAGGATTGAAAATTTTATCAGGTTTGCAACTAAATAGAAAAATGTTGATCACAGCATTCCAGTTCAAATAAATCAAGAAACCAAGACAAAAGACAGTGCCAGAGATTGATGGGGATATTTTGCAGGTTGAGGGGTTGGGAAATGCATGACATGTGAATGACCAGAGCCCTATTCCAGAGCATCCTGTCTGGACTTGGAAAAGTAAAACCGTATCAGAATTCCCAGCAGAGTTCAGCCTGGGGTTCCCTTTTCATTTCCTAGCTTGATTGTGATGTACTCACCACCTGAGGGAGGCTGGGCCTCCAAGTGGAATTCCAACAGTAGGTGAGGCTCTCCCTATGTTTTAGGAACTTAATAATGGGCAGATATCATTCAAAAGTGTCCAGTTCTTTAGGAATATAACTGTATATCAGAAATTCATTATTCAGGAGCTGTGGATTCACAAAATATTGTACGGAGATTGCACACTGGTGGCCCATTTGTCAAATTCACTCTGTAGAACTGCTTTATTTAAATGCCACAGAGCTTTAAACATCTTGAAATAATTTCCCCTTTTAAAATCAGAGTGTTTTCACATAAATATATGGATGGCAGGCACTTTGTGAGAAATTGGGGATGGTGCACTCACATTTATACATGATGAGAATCACCATCAATAAGGTTCAGGCTCTCCGCTTAACCATAAGCCACATCATTCTTGAACCTGATCTGTTTTACACATTTCTGTTAATTTAACCATGAGCCACATGGGGCTTTGGGTTTTCAACTCTAGTGTTACCAGTTCCAGTCTCTCATTTCATTGCTTTTAAAATATTTTTGACTTTGGTAAACTGGAAATGGGCTCTGTGACTGGTTTCTTCAAATTATGAGATATGCCTATGAGAGAAAGAATCTGCTCTGGAAAAGCTCACGGACTGCATGTGCATGGGTCAAGAGTAGTAAAACACCATGTTGGTTAATAGCTTGGCTTTTAGTCCCAGCTCCATCACACATAACTCTTGTGAGACTGAGTTTCTTAACTATGCTAACTTCAACTGTTTCATCTACAAAATGAAGAAAATTAGTATTATAGTATAACATATAATACATATGTATGTGTGTATATATATACAATATGCATATATTATGTATATTTAAATAGAATATTTTATATGAAGATACAATTATGGGTTATTATAGGTTAATATGATATAATACAATATAATAATAATGATAACAAATGATATTTAACATACCCTGAACACCTTTTGATATGCTCAGCACTACTCTAAGTGCTTTGTATCTACATCTTATTTACTCATTATAACAACCCCGTGAGTTTGGTACCATTAAGATTGTCACCTACATTCAGATGAGTGGCTAAAGCCACCATTCAAACTCCAGAGGCTATTTTAATACTTGCAAATAATTTAACAAGGTACTTGACACATGGCAAGTACTGATTTTCTAAGGGAGATACAGCCTAGGTTTTTTCCCCCCCCCCAATTAACTGTGCTAAGCAACTATACAATGCCCAAATACCTGGGCAAGTCAGTAGCAGAAGAAATTCATTGTAGCAGTCCTACATTTACTTTACTACAAGGAGAGAAGACCTACATCAGTGTCAAGATTAGGAGACCCTGTTAATTAGGGGAGTTATCAAATTGTTTAGTCAACTAAATGTCATTGAGTGTTAGCTACTATGATATTTATTTCCATATTATTCTGAGATTGAAGCTATGCCTGTAGGATAAATCTAAAGTTAATTATATTTTTTTAAAGACAAACAATGGAGGTGGGGCCAGGATCAATGAAGCAGTGATCTTCAAAAATGTTCACTGACAACTGACAAAATCCAGAGACTCCATCCTTTATTACCCCAAGGAGCAGGCAATGAGCCTACCCTGACAGTTTGCATTGTTTTCCCTTCCATGGACAGTTGGTTCAAGTAAAATGGCAATTGTAGGGACACATGGTTTGCAAACCCAACAGCAATGATGTCTTGGAAATGGAATCACACTCACATATTCATTCTTGTTTACTCAGAGGGAAGCCAGAATTGCCACTAATTAATTGATTTCCTATATGAAAAGGTTTGCTCCAAGAGCACTTCATCTCTTGAAAATGCTGCTTTGAATACTGAGTAAATGGAGGTCCTAGAAAAAACCTCTGACAAAAACATTTGATGGTAGTAGCTTCATAGGAGTTCAGTCTGAAAAGCCTATAACTTCTTACTAATGACTGTAATAATAATAATAATGCTTTAGGTAGAGCACTTAGGAAAAGAGTCAGAGGACCCTGTCTTTTTCTTTGGGCTACATCCTGTGTCTTGACACTGTTTGACAGTATTTTATGACCCCCCTACCAGTAATAAGTAGGTAAACCAGAGGACAAAGCAATATCATATACAGAAAAAATAACTCAATTCATAAGAGTAAGCATAGCATTGTGAAAACATATTAAGTGCTAGGTATTATAATAAATGCATTTTATACATTTTAAATGTGATATTCATCTAAGGCATCCTATGGGCTGTATACTATTATCACCTACATTTTAGGGATGTGGAAACTGAGATTTGAAAGGGTTATATAACTCTCCTTAGAATGGACAGCTCTTACGTGGAACAGAAGAGATCTTAATGCTTGCAGTCTGATTCTAGACTATAGCCTCTCAACCGCTACCCACACTGTTATATATGGCTTTGTTATATTATTTTATTTAAGTATCTCACTTAGAAAGTTATTGAGAAGTCTAGAGAACTTAGGTAACTTGTTCTTTAGAAGCAGCAATGCAAAGCCCTGTTTGTCTGTATAAAGCCCATTCTCTTTTCTTGAAACCGCCTTTCATAGTAACTCTATCAAAAATCTTCAAAACTGATTTATAACAACATTCACCATCTACCATAGGCAATATGTTCATTAAGTCTCATGAATGGATTATGGAGCATAGGAAGCACGTGCTCTGAGTGGGAAATCTCGGGTGAAGGCAGATCTGATGTTGGGCCTTCGAGACATTGCAAGGGCCTGTGTGTGTATTCCTTCTGAAAGGAGGCACTTTGGTATCCCCTGTAGTTAGCCCAGAGTGCATAAAAGCACTGCCTCAGGAAGGAACATGGCATGTTCCACAGCCTATGATAACTGAAAGCTATATCTTTATACTTTTTTCTTGAAAAATATCCTATAGAACTTGGCAATATATTGGGCATATTCATAGGGTCTTAGATGCTATACCCACTAACATCTAAGTATGCTTTACAATTGTCCCATGTATTTGGAGGCACAATTCTGAACTTGAACTCAAGTAACCCCAATGTCCAGGTAACAGCTGTCAGTAAATACAGTACTTAAAATCTAAGGTGCTGAAAATTTTTAAACAATGTGTTTTTGTTTACTTGTTTGTTTTTGATCATCCTACATACATTGTTATGTGCTCAATCTGTGACATGCCACATTCTGCTTCACAATACTTTAAAAGGGGTGCTTAGGTGGTCCTCCCCCACGATGTAGTTATGGACTATATTAATATTTCTAAAATAAAGTTTTCTACATATATTCTGATTGAGTTCAGTCACCACTAAATAAGACTATTCTTTTACATAAAATGCAATTTATCTATAGTCTGTTACAATCCCCAAAACATCTCTGTGCATGCAAAACCACAGGTGAAATAATAGAAATAATAGATCAAAACATTTTCCTTTTTTTTTGTCTTGTTTGTTGTCAGAATTTAAATCAGGGCTTGTAATTTAATTCTGTGATTCTAGAAAGCATGATGATCTGATGCTATTCATTTGCTTTTAAATAAAATCACACTGATGAATATGTATTTGGAATTAGTTATTTTCCAACTTTATGCGGCTCTTGTAGAATCCAACTGCTTAAGAATTAAGCCAGAAATACTGATGGGAAGAGTTTAAAGAGATACAGCAAATTCTAGAGAAGAGGGTATGGAGAACCATAGTAGTCAGTTGAGAAGCAGATTATCTGATAAGGTGGCTAATATAGAGAGGCAAAAGAAATAAAATATTCTGTTGAGGCGCACATACCATCTGAGTTTAACAACATAGCCTAATGGATCCCCCCTCTGAGACAGGTATCATGCTAAGGACTGGGATGATAAAAATGAGTACTATGCCCGTTGCGTAGCAGAAGCTTTTGGTTTTGGTCCTGTAAATTGCATTTGTTCCTACTAGTAAAGATCTACAAAATTCACTTTCATTTACCAGCCTTATCATTTGATGGGAAAAGAAAACTTGGCATGAAATTCTGCCCTCTGCCTGACTTCCAACTGGAGTTTCTTCTAGCTTTCTAAATTACTTGGCACTAAGCAAGTCTGCTCTGCCAAAAAGTGAATGGCTCAATATTTGAAACCAGGCACATCAGCAAAATTCAGATTGAATGCTAAAATCACTTTGATTCAAATAAAATGAGTCACCTGTACCTGGGAGGAAATTACTTACTACAAAAGACAGTGGACTTGAAAATGAAAGAAGAAAAAATGGGCTCTAAGTAGCTTTAGTAAGGTGAATTTTTTATTATAGTTATTGTTGATATGTTCCAGAAGATAACCTATATGGACCTAATGAATAAAGTTAAGAAGAAAAGTATTAGGAAGAGCCTTGAAAAACACATAAATATGTGTCTGGACTAATAAGTATGTTCTAGAATCTAACTGGATGGATTGTGGCCCACTGGCATTTTAAACAGGAAAAGAGATATGGGAAAAGCCACTGCTTTTTTAACTGATTAATTATTTAATTACTCCATCTATTGATTTATCCATCATTCAGTCATCCATTTGGTGAAATATACTTGTATTGAAAGCATACACTACTTCAGTAACCTGAACATTACATCATGAAATGAGTAAAAACTGCACTCTTTTCATGGAACACAATCTAGTAGCAGACAGGAATAGTAAATAATAGTGTGTAGCACAGATGTGTCAGTAGATCTGTATTCTTTGTGTTTTATGGCATGTCAACCAGGAAAATGAAATCAGCTGTTTTCTTGTGGCATGGGAACCTACCTGAAGGCTTTGCTGCATCAGCAGGTTTACAAACACACCCCATACATACACCTTTTCAGTGACACCAGCTTCAGGATCATCTTAAAATGCCTACGCAGTTATAGCAAGATAGTGAAGAATTGCTTCTTCTCACTCTCATGGATTACAATATGATATACTAATAAAATTTCAGTCAAATTTAATACACATTTGTGGAATACATAAGCTATGCTGAGATTTTAAATTGTTTCTCATGAAGCTATAAGAAGTATCTCATTATAATTGCTATATATTATGTTTGTTTAGATACCATTACATTTTTTCCTGAAACTAATTTTCTAAGTTATTTCCCATATTCTCTTTTTAAAAATTGTATGTCAACAATTAATAAAATGTGACTCTTGGCCCAGCGCAATGGCTCACACCTATAATCCCAGCATTTTGAGAGGCTGAGGTGGGAGGATTGCTTGAGGCCAGGGGTTTGAGATTAGCCTGGGGAACTTAAAGAGACCCAATCTCCACACACACACACACACACACACACACACACACACACACACACACACACACACACACACACGCATGCCAGGAATGGTGGTACATGCCTGCAGTCATCTACCTGGGAGGCTGAGGTGCAAGGATCCCTTGAGACCAGGAGTTCAAGTTTATAATGAATGATGATCACACCACTACACTCCAGCCTGCGCAACAGAGAGAGCCCCTGTCTCTAAAAAAATAATAAATGAAATTCTTTTTTTTTTTTTTAAATGTGACTCTCATGTCGGTGGGACTGCAAATTAGTACAACCTTTAAGGTAAAACAGTGTGGATATTCCCCAAAGAACTAAAAGTAGACCTACCATTTGATCCGGCAATCCCACCACTGGGTATTTACCCAAAGGGGAGGTCACTATAGTTTTCTCTTTTCCGGAGTGCCATATAAATAGAATCATACAGTATGCCACTTTCTGAGACTGCATTATTTCATTCAACATACAATCCCTTTGAAAGTCATCAATCAGCATTATTGTATGTATCAATAGTTTGTTCCTTTTAATTGCTCCTACCACAATTTGCTTATCAATTTTCCTGTGAGCACATTTGGATGGTTTCTTGTTTCCAGCAATTATGAATGAAGCTGTTATATATACCCATGCCCAGATTTGTTGTGTGTACGTGTATGTGCATATATGATACAAAAGTTTGTTTTTGTTTTTTTTTTCCCTAGGATAAATACCTAGGAGTAAGATTTCTGGGCTATAAGTGTGGATTTTATCTTCCTAAGAGACTGCTGAACTGTTTTTTAAGAGGGGCTATACCATTTTGTAGTTTCACAGCTGATGTATGAGAATTCCTGTTGTCCATACTATTGCTAACACTTGGTATTGCATGTTTTTTTTTTTTTCTTTTCCATTCTAGTAAGTGTGTAGTGGTATCTCATTTTGGTTTTAACTAATATTGTTAAATTAAATTTTCATCTATATTAAAAATACCTGATCTTTGAAATAGACTTAAGAAAATGAAGAGACAAGCTACATATTGGGAGAAAATGCAGTTGGCCCTTTGTATCCATGAGTTCCAAATCCATGGGATAAACCAACTGCAGATTAAAAATATTGGGGAAAAAATATGGTTGTGTCTGAACTGAACATATACAGACTTTTTGTTGTCATTCTCTAAACAATATAACAACTATTTCTATGGCATTTACATTGTTGTATTAGGTATTATAAATAATATAGAGATGATTTAAAGTGTACTGGAGGATGCATGTTTGTTGCATGCAAACATTACACCATTTTACATAAGGACTTCAGCATCCATGATTTTGGTACCTGCAGTGGGTCCTGGAACCAACACCCATGGATACAGAAGGACAAGTTTATTTGTAAATCACATATCCAACAAAGATCATGTAAACAAATTATTTAAAGGATACTCAAAACTCAAGAAAGAAAAAAACAACTCAATTAAAATGTAGGTAAATGATTTGAACAGACAATTCACCATAGAAGACATATAGGTGTCAGAATAAGCTCATGAAAAGATCCTCAACTTCATTAGTCATTAGAGAAGCACAACTTAAAACCACAATGAGATGCTACTACACATCTGTTAGAATGGCTAAAATTAAAATACAAAAAAACCCCTGAAAATACCACATTCTAATGAAAATGCTGAGCCTTTTGTTTTTGTTAGTAAGTTGTTGCTGTTTTAATAAATGACTAAACACTATATTTGCTAACAAAATGCATAGTTGAAGTGTCTGCATAAAACCATATGCTGTATATGCTTTCTTGCATGATCTCAAATTTTACGTGTGTATGAAACTCATCTCTCCCATTAATTGTATGGCATATCCACATTAACAGCTAAATTAACATACTTTTTTTCCTAGTATGTGTTAAGGAGGGGAATATCTATTACACCAAAACAGTTGGTGATCTTAACATATACACTACAGAAGCCTTAGAAGCAAAGCTATTAATTTTCAGGAAAATATATTTTTAGAGCAAGTAGTACTACTAGTAATACAACATACATGACTCTCCTCTATATCCATTGCTTCATTTTTAGTCTGGAACGTTATTGTTTCTTGCCAGGGCCACTCTTCTAAACTCCTGTTTTTTATTTCCCTCTCTCCCCTTCTTTTATCCATTTTCCACATTTTATTCAGAGTAGTGACAAATCATAAATTTAATCATAACATGATATTGCTTGATGTTTTGAGCTTTTCATCATACCTTGAATAAAATCACGATCCTTCCTCATGAATTTTATTAATAGCTAAGGTGATGCAAATGGCTTCAACAAATGAACTTTAAAATATATAATAGTCCAAATACAAGACTATTTTATTTCTTTCTCAGACTAAGTTCAAAGGGTTTGCTACTGACTAGAAGGGTAGCCTCCTCCAGCTGTTTATTCAGGGTCTTCAGTGTTGAATTTCACCATCTCCTACATGTGATGTCCAAGTTTGACATGATTATCTTCATTGAGCACACACATGGGAAAAATGGGATAGCTCCTCTCTTCTCAAATGGAGCACACTCGTTCTGACTATTTGCATAGTCAGCCATGTTCTGTCCTTGGGGTGAAGGCATAAGTATTCTGTAGTCACAAAAGTTTTCTCTGGTAACCCCAAATTCACCCCATCCTCACTTGCCATCATTCTATTTTTCCTCACATCCCTCTGCTTATTTCCTTCATGAAACTCATAAAAATTGGAATTACGTTACATGTGCATCTACTTCATTTCTGTCTCTTTCCTATTAGAATGTAGTTTTCTGGAATATAGTATTCTGGAAAATTGCAGTGAAGATGTCTTTCTTGCTCTCTATTGAATCTTCAAAGGCCAGTACAATACCTGACACATAGTAGGCCCCAAATAAATACACCCTATGCGAGTGTTTTAGCACTCTGCCTGATAAAGAAAATCAACAAGGTCCCTTTTCTCGCTACCAGATCCTTCGTCCTTTGTATGTCAATACTTTGTTCTAGGAACATAATCCTCCACTCTGTTGTAAGATAACCATTATCTTAAATACAAAGTTGTTTTGAATTAAAGCTTGCTCTAAGTAAATAGTAACTTAATAAACAATATTAATCATGCAAAAGGTGAGGGAGGGAAAAATTGTAGTGAACGTGTTCTAAGCCCTAAGGCAATCTCTCAGGTCTATAGTAAAACTATGCATAACTAACAAGCCAATCGTGGAGAGTAAGAAAATATTTTAAAAGAATAAATCAAAGCAAAAGAATGAGAGAAATAAAAACAGAATATGTGGGACAAATTGAAAGTGAATGGTAAAATGATAGATTTAATCTTAAATTAGTAACAGCATAACAGATAACCTAAATACTGCAGTTAAAAGCAAAAGTGAAAACTAGATACAGTGATGACAATATACTGTTTACATGAGAAATTTCTTAAATAAGTGGATATAAGAAAGAATGGATAAAAGTTATATGTCATAAACAATTGCCAAAAGAGGCCCATGTAGCTAATCCATACAGGTAAAGTAGATTTAAAGACCAAAAAAAGGTAAGAAAAATAGCAGTTTACAATTTTAAATGTTTGAACTTTCAAAGAATATATTACTATTCTAAATTTCAAATAGTGGCATAACCTCAACTTGTTTAAAACAAACGTTTAGAAGACTGAAAGGAGAACCACCCAAATATAAGGTAATATGGGAAATTTTTTATGTACCCCTCTCAGGATTTGATAAAATAGACAAAAAAGTTAAGTTTTAGATGATTTGCTAAACATGGTTAAAGTTGATCTAATTGATATATACATACATCGGTTGGTAATGGCAATCGAAACAGTTGTTTCAAGCACATAAACAACATTTCTAAAAATTGTCCATATGCTGGGTCATAAACCAAGGCTCAACCAAATCCAAAGGCCTGATATCATGTAATGTTATTTCTCTGGTCATAGTGGAATTAAGCTATAAACAAACAGCAGAAAGATACTAGTAAAGCCCCATATGTTTGGGAAGCAAGATACACACGTTTAAGGATTGCTTTAATTTTCTCCAGAGTGTTCATATTCTCAGCTGGCCTTAATCATTGCTTTAATATATTTGACTAAGTTTGAAGACTAAACCCAGATTATCAGCTTAGAAGAGAGAGTATAGCATAATGATTCATATTATGAGTTAGATTAGTTAATAAAAAGCAAAAAAAGCAAAAACAAAATATTAATGTATAACTATATTCACCTAACCAAAAATTGGGGTAATGTAGGTAAATTATCTTAGCATCAATGTATTTCACAGTAAAATTAATATAAATATTTCTTCAGAAAACTTGTCATCAAAATTGAGTTAGATAATGGTTATGAAACAGAAGAGTTGCTGGCACATATTAACCACTTTATATATTTAAATACTTTTTGATATCCTTACTGTTGTATCACCATCATTATTTTCTCTTCTAGTGGATAATAAAGTAATACTTCTGGTAAATATTATAATCCAATGGCCCAAGCCCCAATCTTAATTTTCATCAGAAGAGCCTCTTCTCCATGGATGCTGCCTCCATCTTTCTTATAATAACCTAAGAATTTCTCAGAGTGCTTTCTTTTTTTCCAAAAGACCACTTTACTTGCCACTTTGTTGTCCTTGAACCCTTTCCTCATCATGTTGGTTCTTTACATTGCAAGGAAGAATAAATCTCTCACATTCCTTTGATACTAGGTTAAGGTGATCCAGGTCAAAAATATTACATCTTTCGTTGTTTACTTTCCCAGGGATTTTCCCAAATTGATGTCAGTGCAAATTCTGTTGTTTGTGGACTCAGAACTAGGACCACCTTAAATAATTTGTCCTAGGAGTCTCCCTAGTGGTACTGTTTCTTTCTACCCAAAAGTAATCTTGCTATTTTTCTCTGACACTAGGTCCTGACTCACTTTACTCTCGTTTAAACCAACACAGAAATGATGGAGATCTTAGTCTTCTCATGTGGAATACTTACAGGATGCTTACGTAGTTTCCTGAACTTCTGACTAAATTCCTAAAGCCAGGCTGGTTAAACAAATTAGCATTCCACTTGTTAAAAACCCACATAGTCAAGCCCCTAAATCAGAATCTGCAGGCACTTGGAAATCTATCTTTATAACATAGATTGACCATTTAGAATGTTGTAATCACTTGCTAGTTAGATTACCTGCCTCTGACTTATTCCTTTTTCCACCATTTACTAAATTGTTATAAAAGTTATTACTCTATAGATATAAGTACATATTCCACTCCCCTTTCTAACAAACTATGTCCTCCTACCACCACAAACCAAATGAGGTCCAGGCTTCTTAGTCTGGCAAAGTCTTTGACAATGTCTTAACTCCTATCACCTCCTGCCAAAAACTCTTCACTCAATCTGCCATAGTCATGTGTTAATTTTCAAATAAGTAACTAACTTTCAAGTGTACTTTCTTGAAACACAGTTTCTCCCTACTTAAGATGCCCTTCTTTTTTTTTCTATTAAGTAACTCTAAGCCATCTATTAAAACTATCCCAGTTTCCTTATAACTTTCTTTGTCTCACTTTATTTTTTATTAAAACAGAAACATGAATTACAACATTTTTGTATTGTACTACCATCATTTATGTGTATATGCTTCTTGGTCAAACATCTAAGCCGTGTAACCTGTGTAAAATCCATCATATTAAAATATGTCTTGTTCCTGAGATGTAATTTACATAACTCATCAATTGCTTGTATGTAAGAGTCCAGGGTGAGATGTGTTGAGTGACGACTGTTCTCCAGGATTATGAATTGAGAAGTCAGGAAACATTAGCCAACTCTTAATCTCTAGGCATATTTATTTAATAGAAGGTGTCTACTCCAGAGCAAGTGCATAGATATTCAGTATAAAACCGAGGAAGTGGAATAATTCAAATGATCTCCTGGTTTATGCCTCTAGGGAATTTGTGTCAGTTTATTCAATATAGGCAAAATATGAGGAACTGTATAAATGTGCAAAAATAAAATACTGTAGAAAACTGAGAGTGAGTCTACCCTGCTTGCCAGTCTAATAATAAAGTTTAACATAAATAGTAGGAAGTTATATATTCCTCATTTAAACTTGGCCACTAGAGAAGATTGTTTTCATCAGTGTCAACATGAATGACACTGAGAGGGAATGACAGCAGCAACAACTGCTGCAAGAGGGGTGATGCCAACACAAGAAGCAGAGGACCTGTGCACGTGAAATGTTAGCACTGAGACTGGAAAACAATTGCATGACATGGAAAGAAAAGGAATTCATTATTCACAGGGACTTATGTGAGCTACTTCTTAAATGAGAATAAAATGATATTATGGTGGGTGCCTGCATCCCTTATGGATACTGTTATCCTAAATCCCTCTAGTTTAACATTTGCCCTGGATTCTTCCCTTTTTATTAAATGTCATTAATAATTACAATTTAAGCAAACTGGGATGCAATTGGTAAATACATATGCAATGAAAAGTTTTTACTTAAATGTGTGGTTAAACTAAAATAACCATTGCTCTACACAAGATAATTCACACTTTTCTTTTAAGGAAGGTATACAAGACAGCCACTGATAAAGCAAAACATGCTCATAAACATACAGTTACGGATAGCTAATTCATTCCCCTTGTGGGTGATAATAAAAGAGGTATTTGATGCTACTGCTCCTGATGGACACTTGTTTACTATTCAGTTGTTCCAAGGCTCATGCCATGGTAGATTGCAATGCATGAAACCACCAAGCCATTATTCAAGAGTTAGTAGCAAACATGAGAAAATATATGCCGGGAAAGAGAGATGATTAGTTTCTAATCATTTTTCATTTCATAATAAACTCTGAAGAATGAGCTAGAATCTGAAAGCATTCTCACGAAGAACCAGGAAAGGTAACCATGCCCACTGTCACCACTTCTATTTAACGTAGTACCGGAAGTCCTAGCTAGAGCAAATCAAGCAAGAGAAAGAAATAAAGGCCATCCAAATCGGGAAAGAGGAGGTCAAACTATCCCTGTTTGCTGATGATATGATCTGGTACCTTGATAACTCTAAAGACTCGACCAAAGACTGTTAGTATTGATAAATGAACTCATCAAATTCTCAGGCTACAAAATTCATGTATACATATTTAGTAGCATTTCTACATATTACAGTCAAGCTGAGAGTCATATCAAGAACTCAACACCATTTACAATAGCTGCACAGAAAATAAAATACCTAGCAATAAACTTAACCAAGGAGGGTGAAAGATTTCTACAAGGAGAACTACAAAAAATTGATGAAAGAAGTCATAGATGCCACAAACAAATGGGAAAATGTCCCATGATTATAGATTAGAAGAATCAACATTGTTAAAATGTTCATACTCTCCAAAGAGATTTACAGATTCAATCCAATTCCCATCAAAATACCAAAATTGATTCCACAGATCTATAAATAATAATCCTAAACTTCATATGGAACCCAAAAATAGCTTCAATAGCCAAAGTAATTGTTTTTACAAAGAAATTTATTTTATTTTTATTTCAGAATGTCATAGGGGTACAGACATTTTGTTTACATATAATGCCTTTGCCTCACCCAAGCCAGGGCTACACGTGTGCCCTTCTCCCATACAGTGCACTCCACATCTGTTAGTTGAGAGTTTACCCACCGCTACCCCCACTCTCCCACCTGACTGGCACCCAAAAAGTACCAAAACAACACATGTTGGCGTGGATGTGGAGAGTTTGGAACACTTACACTGCTGGTGGGACTGCAAATTAACACAACCCCTGTGAAAAGTAATTTGGAGATGTCTCAAAGAGCTAAAAATAGAAATAACATTTGATCCAGAAATCCCACTACTAGGCATTGACCCAAAGGAAAAGAAGACATTTTATAAGAAAGACATTTACACTCGAATGTTTATGGCTGCACAATTCACAATTGGAAAGATGTGGAAACAGCCAAAGTAATCTTAAGCACAAATCTAGAGGCATCACATTACCTGCCTCTAAATCATACTACTATCATAACCAAAACAGCATGTTACTGGTATAAAGGTAGACATGGAAACCAATGGAACAGAATAGAGAACCCAGAAATAAAGCCATATAGCTATGACCAAGTGAGTTTCAACAAAGCAGACAAAAACATATGCTGGGAAAAGAATGCCCTATTCAATAAATAGTGCTGGGAAAGTTGGATTGAAGATTTAAATGCAAAATATGACACTATAAAAATTCTACAAGAAAACTTAGGAAAAACTCTTCTGGACATTGGCCTATGCAAAAAAGTTTGTTACTAAGGCTCCAAAGGCAAACACAGCAAGTACAAAAATAAATGAAATTTAATTAAACTAAAATGTTTCTGCACAGCAAAAGAAATAATCAACAGAGTAAATAGACAGCCTAGAGAATGGGAGAAAATATTTGTAAACTACACATCTTTCAAAGGGCTAAAATCCAGAATATGTGAAGAATTCAAACAAATCAGCAAGAAAAAAACAACTCCATCAAAAAGTGGGCAAAAGACGTGAATAGATTTTTTTTTAATAGAAGACAGATGAATGGCCAACAAACACATGAAAAAATGCTCAGCAACCCTAATCATCAGGGAAATGCAAATTAAAACCACAGTGAGATATTATCTTCGCCTATCAGGGATGGTCTCTATTAAAAAATCAAAAAACAATAGATGCTGGCATGGATGCAGAGAGAAAGGAACGCTTATACACTGTTGGTGGGACTGCAAATTAGCACAGTCTCTATGGGTAATAGTATTGGGTTTCCTCAAAGAAGATCTCAACCTACAATTTGATCCAGCAATCCCACTACTGGGTATTTACCCAAAGGAAAAGAAGTCATTATATCAAAAAGAGCCCTGCATTCAAATGTTTATTGCAGCACAATTTACGATTTCAAAGGTAAAGAGTCAACATAAGTGCCCATCAACTGGTGAGAGTAGGGGAGGAATTTTCAGAAAGCTGAATGCAAGAATGGATAGGTCATTATTTTGGGGACATGGGAGTATGGGAGAAGATGTCAATGACGTCAAAGACAAACTGACCTATTTCTAGGGAATACTTGTGTCATTCCAGTGCTTGGTTTACTTGGGGAGAAAATTTGCATTTTCAAATCATTTATAAATGCAAATGGTCAAATTACTAAATTAGCTTCTGGTACTATTATTTTCTCTCATCTTTGCCTTCTGTGAGCACCATTGATGCAAGTCATGTTACTGGACTGAGAAATGAAGGAGTAGAGCTGAAACACCACTTTCTCCCCAGGGTAAAGAGTACAGTATTCAGAATGCAGAAAACCTCCAAGTTTTCTTTTTCCCCACATCCTCCTCCCTATTCCCAGTGCTCACATACATTTAAGTTCTTTAAAAAGTCACCTTCTTAGAATTGATTATTTGATTCTTCCCAGTTACGCTGATGTTGGTGTAAAAAGCTAATAAAGATATTTCAAACAAGCAGAGAGTTGTGCTGATAGCCAGGTATCTAGGGATTTATTATATTGTTATGAACATCTTTAATATTGAAAATCCATGGTCAAGGTCCCTTTATTTTTAATCCTGAAAGCATTTTAAAAATCATGCTGACTGAAACCTAAACACAATTGGCGTAGTTACAATTGTCCTGTCATACACAGCCCTATTACCTGGTGTATTGCAATGGGAATTTCATCCCTAAATCTAAAATGCCCCCACTGATAATTTTTGGTTACATAGTTATCTTTGAGTACAGATTCCTTTAGGATCAAATTTACATAATAATGTAATGTGTACAGTGTGCCTTTTCTAATTTAGTCTAAAGTGGACCATGAGAGAGCAGTATATTCACAGCTAGCTTTAGAGAGCCAGGGCCATCTATGTAGAGAGGGTCAGGGAACTCATTCTAATTCAGTTTCTTGTTTTCCTGCAAAATGAGAAATATCAATTTTTTATATATACATTCCTGAATTTATTCACCCATGTATTCAATAAATATTTATGAAGCACATACTATGTTGCAGGAATTGTGAAAACTAAGAAGGATACATGAGTGAACAAAATAGACAACAGATAGGTCTCTTACCCTTGTGGATTTCACAAACATCACACAGAATAATTGCATATATAATTACAAATTGTAGTAATCTGCCTGTGGAATATAATTGAAGGAAGTGAGAAGAACTTAGATTTTATTTGGACTCCGTCACCAGTGAGATTCTGTGTCAAAAAATGAAAAAAAAAATCTACTTGAATAAATTGATGTACAAAGTTGTCCTGTGTGTGTTCTTTGTGCTGGTAACTGTTACAGCCACTAGGGTTAGAACAGCAAAACAGTCCCTAACTTACAGTGTTACATTTCATTGAGGGGCATTGATCATTAAATAGAAAGTGCACAAATAATGCAAATTTCAAAAAAAAAAAAAGCACTATAAAGAAAATTAAAGTAGGTTAAAAGAGATTTATGTGGGAAGAGTCTATTTTATATGAAGAGATCCGAGACGGCTTCTTAGAGGATGTATTGTTTGCAAAGAAATTTGACTGAAGTGAGCAAGTCAGTAGATTTCAGGGGCAGTGCATTCCCAGGAGGTACAACAGCAAACATAAAGTCCTTGAAGCTGGACTGAACTCACGGTGTTAGAAAAACTTCATGAAGGCCGGTGTGGCTGCAAGAAGGGCTGAGAGGAGATGAGTTTAGAGGGGCAGGCAGAAGGTCTTAAAATCAAGGGTAAGGTGTTCCTTTTTATTCTAAGTGTAATAGAAAGTTTTTGTAAATTTTTGATCCTTGTGCAATGATATGTTCTCATTTATGTGAACTTACCTCTTACTCTGGTTGTTCGGTGGCACAGCAATGGAAGCAGGAAAAACAGCTGGGAGGTTCTCTTAACAAACCAGGTGAGAGAAGCTGTTAGCTTCATGAAGGAGGGAAAGTTCCAGGTGGAAAAATGTGGTCAGATTTGTGAAATATTTTTCTAGTAAAGCTCACAGAAATTGCTAGTGGCTTGAGATGTGGAGAGGGATAAGCCAACGGCAGATTCCAAAGTTTTTAGCTTAAAAATTGTTTAAATTATGGTGTTATGTGCTAAAATGAGAGACACAAGTATTTTGTGGAAGTGGCACATAGGGAATCGTGAATTTTATTTTTCATCCAAGCAGCTACATTTAATTGTAGAATCACACAATTCTATTTTCTGATAGAAAATAGATACACCTTAAAGATATGCCGTTTATCTCAAATGGGACCATCCTACTGCCCAGTGATCCTACTATTCAAAATTTTACTATACTTCCTCATTATTACTACTTGTATCTTAAAAAAATTATTATTTTATATCTGTTTTCTTCTCAAACTCAAGCTCAGCAATTATTTGCCTTCTTTTTTCTTAGAAATTTAAAGCAATCAAAGAAAAATAATTTGGTTATTTTTCTACTAGCAAAACTGTAAACCGACCTGCTTTCTTCGAATAGTTTCTGACTTTAATTACAGTGGAGAAAATGTCACTTATCCTAATAAAAGACAACACCTCTACTTATTCTCTGAATCGCTTCCATCTTGAAACTTTCGAAGACTTCTTTTTGGTCAAATTATCATCCTTTCTCTCTGCAACCGTATTTTTTGTTCCTCTTTACAGAATTTGTCCCAGTGAGTCTGTAGGCAACCTATATCTCTTTCATTTAAAAGAAAAAAAAAAAAAGTAAAATGTTTCCTTAAATGTATGTTTCCTGCCAGTTGCCATCTTTTTGTCTTTGATGACCTTCACTGCAAATCTTCCTGAAAAACTATTTTGTAATTGCTGTCTGAACTTCCTTACCATCAACTCATGTCCACAACTCCAATCTGCCTTTTGTTGCAACTACTTAACCAAACTGTTGTCAAGGTTATCAGAAATCTCCAGCATACCATATGCTATGCTCACATTTGTTTTCTTATGTTTTTAAAGCACTCAGTACGTTTTCTTCAATTCAGTACTCAATCCTTTTTAAACACTCATGCTTATTCAATCTTCTGTGGCAGCACAGGATCCTGATTTTTTCTTACCTCACTGGTCACCTCTTTTCAATTACTCCCACTAGGTTTTGCCAGTATCCTAAATTATGAAGCCCCAAAGCCTTTGTGCTTGACCTTGTTCTCATCTTTTCCTGTATCCTGATGGGGGTGGGGAACCTGAGGCCTTCTGATTTTAAGATTGTTCTTTTTTAAGTACTAAAGGAGGCAAGAAAAGCTTCATCTTTCTCTGCTGCATCCCCTTAAATAAAAGGATTTGTTTTATAAAATTTGGATTCAGTCACAAGGTCACACTCAAGGATCCAGAAGGCCACATGTGGCCCCAAGGCCACAGATTCCTCACCTTCTCCCTCAACCTCTAGAATCATATACTCAGCTGCCAATCAACATCTTTCCTTAAATGTAAAACAGGCATTTCAACATTAACATATACAAAATTGACTTTTCCAACTAACTTTCTGCATCTTATCCACTCCACCTCAGTTTCACTAATTGCTCAAATTAAAAACCAAGGGGATCATCCTTGCTTCATCTCTTCCTTCACCTTCATAATCTAATTGCACAGCAATGTCTTTGCTATAATCCAATCTATTCATTCATCTCTATCTCCTCTGCTAACCCTCAGATGGAAGCCGCCCTCATCTTCCACCTGAACTATTGCAATTGCCCCTAAATTAAATTTACTTATATTCTGCCTTAACATTTTCCAACTTACTGTTCATGTAGCAATCTAATATTCCCCCTGTATAAATTAAATGTCATATTATACTTAAGACTCTTAGTTATCTCACCTAGTCCATCTTTATTTATAGAGTAAAGTCCATACTTTGTAAATTGCTCACATTAGCATCTACAGCCTACCCTCTATATCCATAGGCCCTGCATCCCCAGATTCAACCAACCATGGATCAAAAATATTGAAAAAAAAAAGTTCCACAGAGTTCCAAAAAGCAAAACTTGAATTTATCATGAACACGTACTACGTTGAATCCACACAAATGAAGTGATGTGTAGGCATTGTATCAGGTGTTAGAAGTAATCTAGAGATGATTTAGAGTATGTCAGAGGATGTGTGTGGGTGATATGCAAATGCTATGCCATTTTATATAAAAAACTTGAGCATTCATGGACTTTGGTATCTGCGGGTATCCTGGAACCAATTCCCCGCAAATACTGAGGGATGATGGTATTTCATAGGATCAGTGTGAATATGCTGCTTACAATAGCATCCTATTTCCTTATGCTCGCTGTGCTTTAGCCCTGTCCTGGTTATTAGACTACCTCATCTCAGCTTGGCCTGGGACTATGCAAACAAAATTCCTGCCTTACTATAATAGCTGACTCCCAGGTTTTTGCCAACATGAGGTACAAAGAGAGTAGAAAATGGAAACAGGGTGAAAGACAGGAGCTTTTCTGCTTGCTGATAATTGTTACCAGTGTCACCCCAGCAACACTCCTTCCCCTAGCAGTAGCAGTTGTTCCTGGTTTCAGGGTTATTCATATTTGCAGAACCAGCTTTATCATGTCCTTCAGATAGTCCAATAACAGCCATATAGTTCCCTATCCTCAAACATCTTAGCTCCAGTTATATGGGTCCCTTATTCCAGACTTTGAATTTGTATGAACTTTACTTCTTCAGTTCCCACTGCCCTAGGAGTAGAAGCTGCCCCTTGCAGTAAATATTGCTATGTTAATACAGCCTTTGTTTTCTGCCTGTTTAGTCTTCTACCACATGATTAACCAATTTCAAAATTAATTTATAATTATTAAAATAATTGGCACATTTTCTGTTTCCCTGACTGTACCCTAATTGATAAGAACAATAAGCTCCAATGGTCTTTTTCCATTTTTGTACCATGAAGCTCCCCCTATTCCTTCATTGGGGATCTTTGCCCCAGCCTTCATATTCCAGTTCTTTGTAGAATTCAGGTTTCAGCTGGAATATCACTGCCTAAGCAAAGACTTCCCTGATGACACAGTTTAATGTATCCCTCACCACTCCCTGACAGTCTAAATTATATCACTTTGTTTTATTCTGTTTATTGCCTTGTGAATTCATAAAATTGACATTCTTTCATGTAGATACTTGTTTATCTCTCCTTCAATAAAACATAAGCTGCATAAGAGCATTTTCAGTTCCCAACACTGTGCCTGGTACTCAGTAATCAATGAACATTTGCTGAATGAATGAGTAATGAGGGATTAAATTCTGAACAATGTGTTATGACTGATAATATAGATTTTTATAAAATCAATTAATGGTGTTTTTATTAAGCGGGATCCTTTAAATTTGACTTTAAAAATAAATAAAATTAATTTATCATGAATAGGATCACATAACAAGGGGAAATACATTGAGGCATAAAAGGCATGTGTTTATTGAGTGTAAGTATTGGGTCTGATCATTTTGATGAGTGGCAGAAAAAAATATTCTGGATAATTTTATTTAACAGATATTTATTTTGGTACTAAATGTTAGGTTCTGCTCTGAGCACTTATATTTATTATATTTATATTTTATATTTGATTCTTTTAAAAATTTTCTATTCTCCACCAAGTTTCTCCATCAACTCACTCATCATCACCATTTAAAAAAAAACTTTGAAAGTATTTAAAATAGCTGAGTTAAAGTCTTGGTCCATGAATTTTATCACCTCGGACTATATTTATATTGATTTTTCCTGTTGATTATGAGTCAATATTTTTATTTTCATGTGTAGCACTTTTTATAGTATACTGTACATTATGTATGCTATTTTATTAAGATTCTGGATTTTGTTGCCTCCTAATAAACTAACCTTTGTGTTGGAAAGCACTTAAGTTACCTACATCTGTTTGATTCTCTCAAGGCTTAGTGTTAACCTTTTTTAATATGGGTTTATAGTAGTATTTAGTCAGAAAATATTTCTAGGAACTGAGTACATTTCTTTTTAGGAATGAGAAGATGAGAATAAAAATATAGCAAACAGTGGGAGATATTTTACTAGATTTGGTGAAGGTCTTTGTTGTATAAGAAGTAATGTGATGTTTTAAAACTATCAGAAAAAAATAGTTGGCAACGCTTGGAGAACATTTGGATTTAGGGAATATGGAGAGATTCATCACTTCATTGTGTTGAGGGAGGATCTCATCATGTTCCTTTCCTCCACTTTCCCAATATCTGAAAGCTGTGTGAGAATCAATGCCCCTGCGACTAATACCATTTTCCCATAGAATCTACATTAAAAAAAGAGTGATATATGCTGCCTAACAAATTAAACTCATTGTTTCATTGGCAAAACAAAGCAGTTTCATTTCTTGCTCACAGAACAGATCTCGATAAAGTTAGTAGCGTATGGCTAGGAAAGACAACGCTCCCCTAAATCACTTAGGGATCCAAGGTGATGTAGATCCCTTTTTCTTGTAGATGGGGCCTTCCTCTTTAAGGCAGGAGGGAGTAATAGGAACCAGATTTGCACAATTGCCTGAAACAAATAAAATAAGTGGACAAACTACATGAAACAAAGGTTTTCAGGTATCACACATCAAGCACCATATGAAAGTGATTTCTGGATTTCTGAGATAGAGAAAATAAACAGTAAGCCCAATTAATGCCCCACATTACTGCCTAGAGAGAGTTTGCAAGTTGCAGCTCTGAAGAGGAACCCAGGAGGATCCTAGTGATCTCACACAGTTGAGCATAAAGGATCTGGGATTCTAGGGAAACAAAGACAGCTAGAGTTTTTAGGGAAGAAGAGCTTTGGCTATCTGCCTCCTCAGCACTTTAACTGAGTTCTCATCAGTACATGTGTACAATGAAAGTAACTGAGGCTGGAGAGAGAACCACCTGAAACAAACAGAAGGCACAATTCTCAGACTTTATACATACCTAGTCATTGCCTATTTTTCCACAAGTCCTTCAGTAAAAACCTCACAGTCTACGAACCTCCTTTTAAATTGTATTAGAAATAATCAAACTCTGTTGTTGGTCTACTAAGCAAGAAGCACTTTACTATCTCTATCAGTTCTTATAGTCAGTCATTCCCTGTGGTTAGAAATATTCCAATTTATAGATTAAAAATCCAAGAGAATGAGTAATTTCCCAAAACCATACGATTAGATAGTTTCCGACAATGGGTTTTTAACTCGGGATTTTTAAGTCCAGTGTCTAGTGGCAGTGAACCACATGGTTTTGGTTTTTATGTTCTTGTTGATTATTTTTTTCAAGTAAGAAAATTGAACTGCTCATGGGAAATAGCTTTCTTCCTTCTTTTCTTTTTTGTTTTAAATTTTAATGTCAAATTTCAGCTGAAATTTTCCATATTATATAAAACATGAAGAATCTTCACAGGACAACTGAACTAAATACACTTTAAATAAAATTCTTCTCTTATAATTCATAGAAAATGTGAGTGTACTGAATATGTAATTGCAGACAGAGAGTCACAAACAATCAATGAGAAGCATTAAATTGTAATTATAGTACTTTATATTACTAACCAGGAATTGTGTTGGTAATTTACCCAAAAGTAATATATACAAGGGGCTTTTTGGTATTCAGGCAGTGGGAGTAGAAAGATTATCATCAAAGATAATAGCTTTGAGTTAATAAGCCTAAAAACATTCTGTTTCCAACATTATATGAATGTAATTTAACAACCAAGTATCTTGCATGTGGAATCAGTCAATTGTTTCACTAAAGCACTATTTCAAATAATGTGATTTTATTTGAAAAGTCCCTCCTATAAATTCAGGAAATGTTATTGATTTTCTCATCCAGAAGATAATATTTACCTGAACACCCTAAAGGGGAGAAAGAACAGCAATATTCTGAAAATGACCCTGTACAGACTTTGAATCACAGCTCTCAGATTACTTTTAAAAATAAAAGCAAATTTGTCTTCATATAGTCATCAGTCAACATTTATTTAGTGTCTACTATGTGTTGGTCATAAAGTAAAACCTTAGGGATACCTAAATAAAGATGACTTAGTTCTTGTTTTTGAGGATTTCACAGTACGATTGTGGAGGCAAACAGAGAAATCATAAGAGATATGAGATAAAATGCCTTTAGATGAACACTGTATGTTCAAATGTGCTGTGGTGGATTTAGTCTCTTTGCCCTTAAAGAACCACCACACACCATGCTTCTCCACTCTGCTCTTTTCCTGGGAGGCTGAACTTCATAGACTATATGAATAGGAGTCACTAGCAGGAGATAGGACAGCAGGTAATTGGAGTTAATGTATTTATTCTTCCCGTCTCTTTCCTGCTGAGTTGCTGCAGACTGGCTGTGCTATGGCCTACTCTACACTACTATTGTCTCATGGACTCAATAACAGCTCGTGGTTCCTTTAGGTCTCAGGGTGGTAAGGGTGACCCACTAAAGCTAGTGCTATGGCATTGTACTATACCTTTTTAGTCTCCTGAAATCATATCCACACTATTATAAATGGTTGCTTTGCTAAACTCTCCTCAGTTATTGAGTATCAGTGTGCTGTTTCCCGCTGGGACCCTAATAATGTAGGCATGTATAAAGTGCCAAGGGCAAATACATGAGACACATGAATGAGGACCTAGCACTTTCTGGGGAGTCAAAGGCATCTAAAAAACCCTTCCAGGGACTATAAATGAACTAATCCTGAAAATTTGGGAGTAACCTAGTTGTGTACAAGATCAAAATGCACCAAAGTGCATAGGTTATTGGAGGAAAGGTAATTTGTGAAAACAAAAGATGGTAAAAAGTTTATTGCCTGTTACTAATAGTATATTTAAAATATAATGAACCACACTCCTGCTATCATGTTATAAGAAGCAAATGCTATAAATCTGCAAGAGTTTATTACAGATACTCTTGAGCATCATCTTCCAATTGCTCTTTCAAAATAAAATCAATACTAAGGCAAGAATTCAATAATTATACCCAAATTTCATGTTGAAATGAGGTAATTCTTTATCACCCAAGTTCAACTATTTTGCCAAGAATGATGCTTATTAGGAAAAAAACAGTAACTCAATTTACCCATTTTTATGCTTTTCCTCTACTTTTCTATAAAGGTGATTCTTGGTATCACTTTCATGACACGAAACCTGAAAATGATTTGTAGTAATCATTTAAAATACTTTTTACCATGTTCTGAATTTTGGGAAAGAGATCTCTAAAAAAGGAGGAGGTCAGATAAAGCTATCTTTTAGCAAATTAGATATTTGTGAATATGGATTAACATAAACGATAAATTAGAAGGTGATTATTGTGGTAGTACCATCTGACACATGCTCACTAAGGCTGAATGGGGGTTCAGAGAATTGGCTGCGATATTTAGCTCCAGAAGGGTATTAATTTAGGACCAGTGCAGGACAGAGTGAAAATATGTCAATGCTAATTCTAAAAATGGCCTTAACTGACATATTCAGCAACACAGGGCACGTTTGGAGTCAGTTAACATTAAGGGATATGACAGATGGAAAAAATATTGTTCAGAGGGCATGAGCACTGGGTCTAACCCAAGAGGGAATTATTCTCTAAGGAAGTAAGTAAGCTGCCTTGGTCATGGTCAACACACTGGGCTGCAGGATTAAGACACTGCTCCCCTCGAAGGATGGGAGTAGGGAGCTGGACTAAGTCATAGACAAGAAAACCTGTTAGGTCCAAGGAACAAGATAAATAAAAGCCTAATATGGAGGTGAGGAAGAATAGGATGAGGAGGGGTAAAAACTAGTTCAATTTGAAAGATAATACTCTTCTCCAGGACCCAATCCTGAATAACTGGAGATTAGTTTTGGTCATGAGCAAAGGAGAGGGTGGGGAATCGGTGTGTGAGTATGTTGGAGGCAGTAGTCTCCAGACTGGAAAGTGAGGGAGAGATTACAAGGGGATACTGTGGAAATACCTTTTGCTTCTGTTGTATGGGACCCAAGAACTGAGATAAGTCCAAGGATACAAGTAGGAGATATGAGATGTATTACAGGTCAGTAAATGCCACTGGTAAAGAGATATTTTCATGTATTTGCAGACAAGTGTACCTATTCTCTGATGGAAATGTCTTTTTAGTATTTGGCACAATGGGAAAGTAGCAAGTTTTATTTAAATGCTGTTCTGTAAGGCAGTATTTTTGAACCCTTCAGAATGGGAGGGAGATTTAACAAAAGTGTCCAATGAGTAGATGAACAATGGTGACAATAAATTGGCTTCCTGAAGAGTAGTCTTGTTTATTTCTTGGGTAGGTTCTTGGCCCTACAATTTGGTCTTGTCATTCTGGGCACAGTATAACTGAAAATTACTTCTAGAACAATCACATATCTGTTTTTAAAGAAATGTGAAAGATTTCAACAACAGCAAAAGCATTAGTTGAAATGACTGACTGAAATAAAGCAAGTAATGTAGAGACGGACAAACTGCTTTTCTAAACATAAGCAAACATTTACCAAAGTAAATAACAAATGACAGCTATTAACAAATTGTATGTGATACATATTGTGAATTTCATCTCACCTTATCAAATGCTTTTGAGTCTGTGTGGATAAAGGAAATGTTATAGTTCTGATAGGATTCATATCCTCGCTTTCCTTTCAGCAGTCTTCTATCCCTCACATTATAACCATTGTCATCTGCTTCTGTATTGTGACTCCTTTTATGAGGGTCCTTATACTAATTGCAGAAGACTCTCAGTCTGTCTGTTTAAAACCTATGAAGTTTCATGCTTTGAATAATTTTTAACAATGCACAGATTCTTTGGCAATGCTTTCATAGCTCCAGGTATCTCTGTCATAGCGTGTTTGTGCAAATATTTTTAAGGAATTGGCATGTTCTATTTAATATTTAGACTATTCATTGTATAGATATAAGATGATAATTCTATGTTGTATATTCCATGTTCTGTTTTTTGCCTTTAGATAAAAAGTGTATTATCTCAAGCATGTTATCCTACCTCTGGAAGTCTCAGTTTCCAGATCTGTGTAGTGGGCCAATAATTTTATTTACCTTATGTGTTGATATGCAGATAACATTAGACTAAGGCATTAGAAAGAATATAACCCACAGAAAGTGAAAAATTAATGTTAGCTGTTGTTCTATGCATTAGCAATTATGTTTGTATGTTTGTAGAACATCTAGCACATTTATTATTGTTTGATACTTTAATGTTTATGTGTATGGTACATATTTTTGTATAGACAGAGAACAATGGAAATAATATACCAAGCAGTAACAGTGCATCAACTATACATAGTAAGATAATTTCACTGAAGTCTTGGACTCTTGGTATAACTAAAGGTCTATCTCTAGACAATGTATGTTACATTCCTAAGCACTTATTTGCTAGGTCCATTCTAAGTATTTCATGTATATTACTATCACATTTAATTTGCACAATAAAATGTGAGACAGGTGCTATTATTATACCACATTTATACCTTAGGAAGCTGAATTGCAAATCAATAAAGTAACTAGACCAAAGTCACAGAGCTAGTTGGAAATATAACTCCCCTTTAAATCATGGTGTATTGGCTCCAAAGCACAGACTCTTAAAAATGGGGAACATGGGTAATTTTTAAAATAATAATTTAGTGCACGTAAATTCTTTCATAGACTAGTGAGACCCTTTAACTTAAGTAACTTAAATACATTATTTTAATAAACTAGACATTTTTCAACTACATTTGAAAAAGACATTTTTTTGTCTTGTAGACAAAATCTCCAGAACAGCAATTTGTGTTTTTGTGTTTTCTTCTCTTAATCTGAAAAGTTCAGTTTCATTGGCAAAGTGCACAACCTCAGTCTTAAGCAAGGTCTTTGGAGTATGTCTAACCTTGCTCATGAGAATAAACTTGAATAGTTGTGAAATTATCATATACTTGATTAATGAAATACAGTTTTCCCAACTTTAATCTAAGCAATTTCAAATTAGGAGAATATGTTGATAGTTGTTCAATAATAACTATACTTGATATACTTCATTCATTATGAATAGGGTGTGGCAGGTGCCATTATGATCCTCACCTCCTGATATGTTTTCTCCCGTTATGTGTGGGGTGGACTGATTGGCTCACTTTTTACAAAGAGAATACAGCACAAGTGATAAGAAATCACTTCCAAGCTCAGCTTATAAAATAGCAATCGCTTCCACCTTGGGTATTCTCTCTCTCTTTTCTTCTGAACCATTAGCTTTAGGAAAAAAAACAGCTGCCTTTTGTGAGGTGGTTCTGTGGAGAGACTTACAGGTTGAGGGATGAAGGCCTTCTGACAATCACTCCAGTGCGCTTACAAGTAGTTTTCTTGCCAAAAGAAAGTCAAATTGTAGATGAAACCTTTTAAGAGACTTTGAGTCAGGGACTACCAAGTAAGCTGTGCCTGGATGCCTGACTCTACAGGAGCTATTATTTAAAGCCACTGTGTTTCAGGGTAATATGTTATACAGCCATAGATAACAAATATAAAGATATTTAAAAGAATAATGCAGTTGCATTGTGTTTTTCACAACAGCCAGATAACACTGTTGCAGCAAAGGGAAAACTGCCCCTTCACCCTCAGAAGGTTTGCTGAAAAATCAACTCACAAGAAAGCAGACCGATAAGAGAAAAGCTTATTTATTTTAACGTGTATGCATAGGAACCTTCAGAATCAAAACTCAAAGATACAGAGGTAATTGTCCACTTTTATGCAAAGCACGGATAGCCGTGTAGAAATATAATTAGGCAAATGAGTATTTTCTAATGCTGGCAAACTGAGTGGGGAAACCCAGCAAGGCCTCTCTGTTCAGATTCTTCTTGGCCTCTCTGAGCAAGTATTCCTTCCTTCTGGGTGTGGAACAGGGCCCTCTCCTGAATGAGGGTCTTATGGCCTACAGTCAAACAAGGTAGGTCAGATAATTACTTTATGGTTAATTTCTACAGAGAATAATTTTAGGTTTAATGGCTGCCTTTTTGGAAAAGGAGTACTGGCTTTTATAACTTGTTCTCAGAGAAGAGGAATTCCAGTTTCTATGGCTAGCCTCAGAGAAGAATGGGACTGAGAGACAAGAGGACAAGGGAAGGCCAGAAATGAACTTTTGTTTCTGAGGCCTTCATTTTAGGGTACTGTTTTCTGAGCCTCGTCAATATCCAGTCCGTTAGTCAGAATTATTTTGTTTATCTTTTAAGCAGAAGTTATGAGTCAGCCTGGTATCATAGAAGGGATATTGATCTTGGAGTCAAAAACCCATCTCTCACATCTGCCTTTAATAATATTGGGCAAGTTATTTCACTTCTCGAACTTTTATTTATTCATTAGTGAAATAAGAAGTTTTGACTACACATATTTAAGAATTCTCATATTCTATTGCAAATCCTGTTTTAGTATCCACTATGGTTTCATTGTCTTATCTCCTAAGACACCAGTAAAATAAAAGTAACAGTTCTTAAAGTCTGTCAAAAAGTTTTGTGGAATGGGAACTAGAGTAACAATATGACATCCAACCAAAATACTGGACAACATGTCATTACTAGAGTGTAAATTTTGAAGGGATACATAATTGAAGAAATGACTTACCCTGGATTTTGTAGCATAATGTGAATTTGAAATGCTAAAAGGAAAAGATGAAGGCAAGTCACTTTAAAAGAATGGGACCAATGTGAAGTCACAGATGTGAAAATTTATATGGGGATATTAATAGAGCATGGAGATAAAGGAGGAAATCATGAAGATAAATAAGTTATTCATCTTTGCCTAAAATTTTAGTGGCTATGGCATTGCCCATTAACACTTATAATTCTGAAGACAAGCCATTAGGCAAAGGATGGGATGGGACAAAGTAAATTGGAATATGAATTGGCATTGCACAAATTTATAATGAAATATAATAATTAGCCATATCAAATTCTATCTATAGAGTTGACAGCTAAAAATGTAGAAATATCAGAGTAATATAATTTTAAAGTATCCAGTCATTTACCTTCCTTTTTTTAAAGAGATTCCACATTATGATACAATACAAGACATACCTGGACAGATACATGTCTTGCTGATAAGTTTTGTAAGAGATACTACTTACCAGGTTTCATTCATGCAGGGCACAATAATACATGTTTACAAAAAGTATACCTTATTCAAGTATCTATAGTAACCCATGGAGGAATTACTTCATTTAGGATTTTTGATGAACTGGAGGATATATTGTTAGTAATGGAGCCAATACTGTGGAATTAGGATTGCATGCCCTGTTGTACACATAAATATAAGTATACACAATGTAAAATTTAAAAAATGTTTGTTTTTTTCCTCACTAAATAATCGGTGGGGAATTATAGTAAGCATGGCTAAAATAATATTTTTCATCTGGTGAAGTCTGAATTCTTCTTTTGCATATTTTTAATCCTGTGTGTTTTACATTCCATTCATATTCCACCCGGAATATTCTCATTTATACTCCATCCAGGCTGGATGGGTGGATGATGGGTGGATCACTTCCTTGTCTCGGAACCTGTGGTTCAATGTCTGCGTAACCGATTGCTCCAAGTGAGCCTTGAGCACTGCCTTTATCAATTTGGTATGTATGAAGTTTTGACTTGCAGTTTACTTATTATTTCAGGAACAAATTCTGTGTACTTTCCCCATGTAGCTGCATTGCTCTGTAAACTTGGTCCTCTCTCTAACTATAGAAAAAGTTTATCTGAAAGCAGATTGTTTCATTCATTGGCTCAAAGTATAAAATTAAGATCTTCATACAAATTTAAAATGAACAGATGCCAAAGACTTTAATTCTCTAGTAAGAGAACCAGTAAGATGTAACAGTTGGTTCAAAGGAAAATTCAAATGTGTGTATACACACACACACACACACACACACACACACACACACAGTTATCATGAATTCTGAAAGAAGTATACGGATTGGGGTAAAGCTGGTCACAATATACAAGGAAATAATTGTAACCCAATCAGACAAAATGTATTTGCATTTCTATGGATAAGTATTATTTTCAGTATTATTAGTTTTCTAATCGAGAGCTGTGAGATACCTCAAAGTCTGATAGGTCCAGATATCTCAGAAAGGTGTGCTCTAAAAGGCGTCTAGTAATATTTCTTGCCCATTTGAAACTTTTTACCAGTCCTCCTTATAGAAAAATGACATCAATGCTGCGGCACTTCTTATTTACCACCATCAAAATATTAATATCTGTCCGGAAGCAGCAATGCAGAGAGGTTGTGTAACCCTTTCACATACTCTACAGTATAGGCTATCTGGTACTTGTACTTGAGGGACAAGTATATTTCATGACTGTATGTGCATGTGTTCCATTGGTTTCCTTGGTAGTGATCACTGCAGGGTATTAAAGGGGCTATTCATCCCCATTTTATATGCAGTTTGGAAATCCGGACGTCCTCAGCCCTCCCTGTCACATCAGGACTCCCCTAAAGGACATCAAGATTAGAGAAAACTTCTTAGTCATATTGTTCCTGCTTATGTCTTTCCTAATTTTTCTCACTCTTTTCTTTCTTTATGCCATTCTCTCTTTTATTTCACTCTGAACCTGACAGATTATGTATAATTCCTGGTCGTTGGTAATGCTCTTGCAGCTTATCACTAATGTATTGTGGTTCTCCTTTTCAGGAGCAATATTTTGATAAATTGACCTACCAGTAATGAGACCCAGTCATAAAATCTCTACTCTTTGTGTTTCTCTTTCAATGGATATCCCCACCCATCATAACCGGTGTCAGGGGGTGAGTCTGCACATGAGTATTCCTAGTTTACTTGGTTGCATGTCAGTGGGCTTTTTTTTCATGCAGAAATACTAGCATTTGCTTTCCCTTTAAACAACAAACAAGTAATGCATAACTATCTCCACAACCCCCAGTGGGGTAAAGGAAGCAGAGGGCCAGAACTAATAAATAACTTATCATGTTAGTTTTTGGCTTGGTCTCCACAATCCTAGGCAATTTCTCCAGCTTGCCAGATGGAAATAATTCAACATTGTGTTAATGAGATAAACAGCAAGAGAAGAAAGCATGTTTTTTAAAAAAAGAAGAAGGAAAATGAAGAAAATAAAAAATATAATAGTCATGTATTTCTTTGAAATAGGATGATAAATACTTTTATTCCTTCCCATGACATCTGACACAGGCAGAAATCACTGCCAATTAGCCTGAAGTAAAGGAGATTTAAAATATTGACACGTATCAGAAAGCCATGTGCAAAGCCAACATCCTACTGAGCCAAGTTCCTGGTGAATGGTTTTCTTCCTTTGGGGGCTTGCTTTGCCCAAATCAGGTATTCCACAGTTTGCTTGGTTATTAGATTGAATGCATCCAGTTAGATTGCTATGAAAGTCATGTCTAGGTTTAAATACCCTTTTCTTAGCAGCAGGGACATTAAAAATTTTAAAAGAGTAGGGTGACATCACTACTTAATTAAAATGTTCTGCATATGCAGATCAACACCCCTTATTAAGAAGGATTTCTTCAATCCCTCCCCTAACCACCTCACAAAGAAATGGGAAAGAAGGCCGTCAAAAGGTTTATAGAAACCACATTATGGAGAGAGAAAATGAGAGCTGAAAAGGAAATCACCCCTTTCTACTTAAGTTACTGGAACATATTTTAAAATACCATCCTATCCCTCACCTGCACAAACTGGATGGGGGGATCTGAGAAGTACTATGACTAAAGAGTAGCATATTAATAAATAACCATGTTTGAGAACACAGGTAAGAATAGCTATTTCCCCAAAGCCTAAGATTCAGCCCAAATCTAGAATGCTCATAAAAAAAATCTTTAATTGCCTCGTGTGAAAGCACATTTGTATATGACATATCAAAAGAATTAAGAGAAATATTTACTTATGAAAGCCCTTGGAGAAAGATCATGGATACTGCATGCAGAGGAGGATTTTATTTGTAATAGGAGAAGTCCGGTGATGTGACTTCAGCTACGGTTGCTCTTCAGTCTTTTCTACTTAAGTGGGAAGAGTTAGCTAATTTGAATACAATTTGGTTTTCATTTTTCTGTTTGCAGCATGAGAGGTTTAATGGAGCAATTTTTTTTCCCCAAACCAATCTGACTCTCAGTTTCGGCAAACTATGGTGACAAAATACAATGCTGTGGAAGTTAATAGAATAGATTTGCTTATGAAATCTTGTTAAGGATGGAGAAATACTCTGTATATTTATGGAGAGGAAGAGAAAGGGGAAAGGTGAGGAAACTAATTGTTTCTGAGGTGAGAGAGGATGTAACTTTTTCATGTCCAGTGAAGTTCATAAATATGAAGAAGAATGCAGAATTAATAAAATCTATGGTGATTTTTATTCAGATAAGTAACCACTAGGACCATGTGTGTGTTTAAGTTAAATGATGTAAAATCAATTAAAAGTTTCTCCTGTATTAAGACTAGCCCTCTTTGCATAGACATTTGGATGGTTAGACAGTGGAAGTTAGAGAATTGATACTTGAAATTTATCTTGAAATACGATATATTATCATTTAATAAAATACCACCCACTCAGTAGATTTTCCTAGCAATTAAGAACAAACTAAACTATTTGCCATAAAGATTTGATGTTTTTTATTGGAAGTTAACTTCCATTTGCTTTCTGTTTTCTTTAACTTTCTCCTGGTACAAAGAAGACTTACACTGCCTGAAAATCAGTTTGCCTTAGAACCTGTGAAACTATGGTTGCATTTTCATTAACCCTAGATCACAAAGACGAGAAAGATTCTTTAGACAGTGTTCCCCACTGTGAGTTTTTTATTAATTTAGAGGAGATGCTGGTTCTGACTGTCTCCTCTTCAGCAAACAATCCTGGTGACCTGACCAGAAATGTGAAACATTTTCTAAATCTTTGCCTGAGTGCATCTGAGCTAGAGGCAGGTTTTGGTCAAGCATATGAGTCTGGAGGACATCCTGGCTATTACAAAGCTTGTCAACTAAAGCAGAAGTCAGGCTCCTCGCTGAAAATCGGGGCCCTGTGATCAGTCAAATGGGGCCTTTAAGATGGGAAATTGGAGGAGAAATTTTGCTTTACCTTAAAATACCCTGTAATGTGCATTACACAATTACTTTTTAACAATGGTATTTGTAAAGCAACTCTGTGCATAATTCTGCCAACCTAACTAGTCCACTTATATTTTCTTTTCTATTTATTCTCACTTTCCTATAAGTTTACCCAATTTTGAGGTACCATTATAACATAGATACAATGCTTTACGTAGCTCATTTCACTTCATCTTAATTGTATATCATAATTTACTACCATAGTCTTTCATGTAATAGCCATTAGGTTGGTTTTAATCTTTTATTATTAGTAACAACTGTTGCATATAAATGTCTTTATGATTGTAAATCTCTACATAACCCTTTTAGTTAAATCCAAAGGACCACATGCCCATGATAAAATAGATAAATTGCTTTCTAAAAAACTGTATACTGGTTACCAGTAATACTTAATTCTATCAATTTCAAGACAAAGACAAATTTTCCTGTATTCAGACTTTCTCATAGACCCCTTCCAACAACATTATTTCCTGATTATAAACTGTTCAGCTATCAAGTTACTATATTATAGCCTATTAAGATATTGCTTAATATATTTGATGCATAGTAGGAGCTCAATTATTATTTTTTAAATAAAATTAATTTCTGTCCTCACAGTAGCCATATAAAATCCTGCTTAACCATTATACCACTTACAGTAGTTATTATTTTTACTTAAAATTTAAAAAAAAAAATTACCTTTTATTATTGAGGTTAACATTTACATATGTCAATTCTCAGGAACAGAACCTTCTATCTGTATCTCTTGGTTCTAAGGAAAATAGTGAATACACTACAATCTTTGCTATTGTTCACAAGGAATAGCCATGCTGAAGTCCGGATAGACCTGATCCTAGAAATAGCAGCCAGAGAAAGCACAAAGGGACAATGGCTCTCTCTGTTCATCTATCAATTGCATGTACAACAGCAGAGGAATCTGAAAGAATCCAAGTTACAGAAGGGATCCAATCCATTTATATAGGAAAAATGTTTATACATTTCTGTTTTTGCAATAAAACTTTCCAATTATCTATAGCACAAGCTATCAGGTATATTAAAAATGTGCTATATTTCCCAAGCACTATCTACAAAATGAAAGTAGCAAAACAATTACTAATTCTTTGGGAGAAATCACTCAGATTATAGCTGTGTAAACAAAACCTTTGGTTTAATGACCCACTCTGTGCTTTGTCTTCCACCTGTCTGTCTTGGCAACAGGTTAAGGTTGTCAAGTGTGTTCCACCTGCTTGTGATTATTCACAGACGTGTTCTCCCACATAAGCCTTAAGAGCTGGGATATGTGTAATATGGTTGCACTCAGAAATCTAATTTTTTGAGAAAGAGCAAATCTAGAATTTGTTTCTGTTCATTTTTCATTGTAGCAATACTAAGTTATCTTTCTATCACTACTATTTTATTAAGTACATCTAAATATGACTATAACAGAGAGATAAATACTCAGGTAGAAATAGAGATATATTTTTTGGCTTTGTAGTTTGCTATTTGCTATTACTTCATTAGAGTCTGACCTTCCCAAGGAAGGTGGAAATGTTCTTCTCCATTGACCAAAAGGGTTTGGGGAGTAATTTTCACTCACCTGAAGGTGTTAAAAGCCAATGGACAACATTTCCAGTCAGGCGGGTAATTATAACCAGCTCTAGCTGGGCTTTCCAAATTGAAGGTTGTCGATCTTACGTTACAAAAAAAAAAATTCAGCTGTGGACAATTAACAAACTCAGTAGACCAGGCAAAAGTGCAAGCATCTTCTACACAATTCAGCTGCCAGCACTACTTTGACAGCTATATAATTACATGGACCATAAATTACGCTCGGTAATCACCTTGTTTATAATTTCATTCCCTGTAAATTAGTAGTGTAATGAAATGAGATTTCATAACCACCAGATGCATAGTGAGCTTCTCACCAGAGACTCTGGTGATGGCTAAGAGGAAACCCCTTCCCAAGGAATGAGATTCTGGGTGGCTGCTCATTGCTGGTTATGCTATTGGCAAGTGATCTGATACTCAAAGATTTGGGATGCCAGTGACATTCAAGCAGCTCCAGGTTCGAAGCTGAATGATATGCTAGCAGCTGTGAGATACATGGCGCACTGTTTGAAAGAAAACCTTTGCTTTTTTAAATTTCATATACAGCAGCTCTTACCAACATTTGCATGTTATATGATGTTTTCACATAGAGATTATTCAAAAGTCCATCTTAAAAGTAGTAATGATGGGCAAAGTTTCCATTTAAAGGGTATATAATTCACCGTGGGCAAGCGGGTGATCTGTTTTTACCAGTGTGATATAGTAGTGGAGCGATGAGAGAGAAATATTACCAAATTTCCTAAGGTTATTTTTTTCTTCTATATGGAGAAATATTTTTTTGAAAATCCTCTGTATCATGCTCAGTTACCATGAAAGAGAAAGAAATAAGAATGGAAATAATAAAAATGCTGGTTTTCTTTGCTCTAGGGTTTTCACCAGTAACCTGACTTCTGAGACACACTCTTTACTATTTCATAATAAAGCAATGATAAATCATAGTTTTTAGAATCAATAGCATACAATTGGGAATTACACATTTTTAAGGAAAAGAAGAAAAAATGAACAGTTGATAATTTCTGTCTTATATTCCAAAGCCCAGACAAGTTATTTGCAAGAGATTTATTAGAACTTGAGCCATTACTGCAACAAGAATTGTGCTGCAAGGAAAAATACAAATTATCTGTCATTGCTTCTAACAGAGCTGGGAGGGGGAAAATGCATGAATCTAGAAGCTTTAATTACCTGCAGAAATGTGAGTTGGTTATGCAGTGCCTATTTTAATTACCATCTGATTAAAATTAATCCTAGCTAGGAAAAGAGAAAGTGGAATAAGGAAACTGCACTTTGAAGGTTAAAGTTCCAAATGTCACCAAATGCAGACAAGTAAAGGACAGAAGATCTGGATGAAAGGCATGTGCTGCAAGTGACTATCTGAAATGCGTAATATGTTTTTAAATATTTGTTGTTTTGACAAATGCTTTCATATTTCCTGAACTTCTGGAAAAGTTGCATCCATCATCTTTCCACAAGAGGCATCTAGGTATGACGATATTTTCCGCCATTAGAAGTATTCCAGGTGAAATAAATTTATTCCAGGGTACTAGACATGATCCTGGGACTCTGACCTCAATTCTCAGTGGCTGTTTCCTTCAATGACAAACCTAGAATGTAGAATTTATTTTTTGATCATTCCATGTTGTGATATTTGCAGTAATTTTTTCATATATGGAGAACACAGAGAAAATATTTACTATGTTCTAGAAATTGATTATTAGAAACTTCTTTGAAAGTCACAACAAATGCCCCATAAGCTGAGGTTTATGTGTAGGGTTGTGTGTGTGTTTGCATATGTATGTGTTTCCTCATACCACTTGCCTTGATAGCAGGCATCAGACAAACCTGGGAATATCACTAACAGGTTAAAGATTTCCTTGTCAATAGCGAGACCTTAAAAACCATCCCTGCCATATACAGGTAATTAACAACTGCCTAGCCATCAATAGGACTTAAATTTTGAGTTGGTTTTACATGTAACATGATGGATTTACGCTCAAACAGCTGTCTTCAGTTACCCATCTCTCTTTTTTGAAAACTTTATAATTGAGACATAATAATTGTACATACTTAGGGAGTACGGTGTAACATTCCAATTAATGTATACATAACAAAATGATCAAATGAGGGTAATTAGCGTATATATCAATTTAAACATTTATCATTTCTTTGTGATGATAACATTCAAAATCCTCTCTTCTAGCTATCTTGAAATATATAATGTATTGTTATTAGCTGTAATCACCCTACTGTGTAATAGAACATCAGGGCTTATTCTTCCTGAATAACTAACTTTTTACTTGTTGACCAACCAACCTCTCCCCATTCCTCCCCCTCCTCTTCCCCTCTCCACTGTCTGGTAGTTACTATTCTACTCTCTGCTTCTCCGAGTTCAACTTTCTTAGATTCTGCATATGAATGAGATCATTCAGTATTTGCCTTTCTGTGTCTGGCTTATTTACTTAATATAATGTCTTCTAAGTTCATCCATGTTGCTGCAAATGACAGGATTTCATTCTGTTTTATGGCTGAATACCATTCCACTGTGTATATATATAGTCAGTTTTATGCATGTGGACATATATATGTAGATAGATATAGATATTTAGATAGATAGATATCCAGTTTCCCCAGTACAGTTGAACACATCTAAAAATGGAGCACACTCACAAGATACAGCTAAATTCAAGGTCCAAATGAAGCTGAAGCTACCAATTAACAAAAAATCTAGAAAGATATCACAGGGCAAAAATACTAGAGCAAATAGTAATTGAAAGGAAAGAAGATGGAAATTGAGAAATAAAAAGGAAAGAAAGGTAAAGAAGGAGAATTAGTTTTGGAAAAATAAATAACTTCAGGAAATAGAAGAAGAAAAAATTCCAACAATAACTTTGGACTTTTCTAGGAATTAAGGAAAATAAAAAATATATGGAACTAAATTTAACAATAAAATATTAAGATAATAATATAAGTGATATTAGAATGCTAATAAAGCAATTTACAATAAACTATTCATAGCAAATTAATACATTAAAAATAGGACAGAAATCCTATGGTAGAAGGCCACACTAGAGACACAGAGGACAAGCATTGAAAATGAGACAAGATGCTACATGAAAAAGACTAGAGAATACAATGTTTTTGGAAAAGATGAATAAAAAGAGTATATAACAAAAACACAATTTCACAATATTTCAGTCCCTGAAGCAAAATGTAGAAAAAAATGGAATGACAATTAAACAATAAACATATTTAAAGAGAGAATAGGTGAATTGCTGTAAATTAGGAAGAAATTATTCTTTAGATAATAACACCTTTTTGTAATTGTGAAATTTTAAATAATATCATCAAAATTTGATGAGACCAAAGAAATTATACTATAAAAATAAACGGACTCATGAGAATCTAGGAAGAAGAGCTAGACAAAAATAACACCTAATTTTGTGCAAGATGGTAAAAAAAAAGCCCTAAAACATAACATAGAAAAACTAATCTAGTAAAATGAATAGTAATGAAGGCACTTAAGTTACAGGATAAAAACATTAAGTATATGTATATTTTAAATTAATATAATGTTTAATTGCTTCAGAGAAATGTAAATAAAGAATTAGCATGAGAGTCCTTAATCATACTCAAATAAATAAATTACATATTTGATAAAAATGGCATTTTAAATCACTGGGAAAAAATGAAACTTTGGAGACAATTAGCAATTTCTATTTGTATTTTATACCACACACAAATATTAATATAAACCACAGATGTATTGAAACTTCATTGAATTTTTTAAAAGCAGTAAGTTTTTCTGAACATAAGAGGAAGATAATGTTGAATAAAGAATTCTCAAAAAGTGGCATTAAGGAAGCTAAAGAACAAGATTTAGAGGATATGTCTATAAAAAATAAAAATATCTGATTAAAAATATTTAAACTTCAGGTAAGTCAACATACTGGAATAAAATGTTTGGAAATTTCATAACAAAGATTAATGACATATTTGTAAAGAACAACTACAAGTAAATAACAAACTAAATGCCTAGAAGAAAAATGGCAGTAGATTGAAACTTGTGTGTGTAGAAGAGCTGACGCTTCTATTTTATACATTCCTGCTCTTTGAATACTTTAAAACAGTAATTCATTTTAAGGATATTTCAAACTTATATCTATTTAGCTTGGTACTATTATAAAGAAAATATACTGTTTAATTGTTGACATTATGCATTGTTTTATGAAACTTTTATAATTGGCATGAATATGTAAAGTATTGACTAGAAAGATACAGTTTTGAGAGTTTGAGAGTTAAATGTGCACTATTAATAACTACACCAAATAACTGATATACACGGGAATTTTCCCAGGCAAAACAAGGTACATAATCAACCTGCAGTCATGCATTGGAGAATGTAGCCTCAGTACTGCTGGAAGATGGTGAAAGTCCTGATTCTCCACTAAGCCTTATTAGTGAGGAACACCGTATTACTAATAGGTGGACTTCAAAGTCCAGGCTCCCTAAGTGGTCTCCACTAACAGGATAGGGTGGCCGGCTGGTTACTGACCAGCAGGAATGGAAGTCCTAGCTCCCTACTTGGCTTTCTCTAATACCATCACAGTGGGGATGTCAGGGAGCCTTACTGCGTTATAGTGCTAATGGCATGGGTGGGTGTTTTTCTGTGGTGATTGTCTAGAGCAGAGAAGTTATTGTCTAAAAGTCTTCTCTTTTCGCCAGGCTGTCACTTTGTTGGTTCTTTGATTAGAGAAAGTAGTCTTTTGTTAGGCCTCTTTTTTCTTGCACGTGTGGGTGTATCCAGTTTTATGGCATCTTCAGCTCCAAATCCGGGATACAAGAGACAAAAAGAGAACTCAGGGAAGTCACCCTGTGTTGTTCCTTGGACCCAAGGTCCCTAGCCAGTCTGCCTCTTTTCTCTACTATTTGGAGTCTTTTAATACTTGTTTTATATATAATGTGGATGGTTTTAGCTGTTCTTCATGGAAAGAATAGGAAAAAGTACATATACTCCATCTTTCTGGAAGCAGAAGTCTGAAGATGTTTTTGAAGGACTAAAAGTGGTTAAGTAGATGGAAAAGCGGCAGTTGACTTAGATTAGTAGGGAAAGCTAAAACTTAAGTGCCAAGGTTTCTAACAAAAAGTAAACAGATTTACATAGCAGATCTGTGGAAAGACTTAAGAAGCTTTATGTAACGCATGAGGCAAAAGTAAAGGCAAAAAGGGAGTTAATCAAAACTCTGTGTATAAGTTAGATGTTTGCCAAGAGTGAATAACTTCAAAAATTGATGGCTTAAAATGAACATTATTTGTTACTCACATGTCTCCAAATGTGCTCAGATTTGGCTGATACTGTCTGGGTTCAGGTGAGTAGCTCTGTTTCTCATTACAAGTGTTGAGGTTACCTCGGTCAAGCTTCTGGCTGTGGGATCGTGGATCATTTAGCTCCATGCCTTTCTCCTCGTCCTTCAGGGACCAGGTGGTAGCCAGATATATTTTTCTCATGGCGATGGGAAAGAAACAAGCAGAAACATGCAAGGCTGCGTAAAGCTTATACTCAAAACTGACAATCCATCACTTTCACCTCATTCTGTTAGCCAAATCTAATCCCAAAGTCAAAGGGTGGATAAATACACTGCTCCTTCTTAGAAGGAGGAATGTCAGTCATAATTCAAAGGGCATGGATGTAATAGTGATGAAGAATAAAGATCAATAATACACTATACCAAGTCTGGCCTTTCAGCCACGATTATCATGTTCATCCCACATATAAAACATGCTCGTTCCATCCCAAGCCCTTGAAAGTTTCATCTAACTCATGAGATGACACTCAGACTCTAAGATCTTGTGATTAAATATAATCTCCATTTACGTCTCCCCTTAATTTTACATCCTATTAACTAATGTGACAAGTTATATGCATGTGGACCCCTAACATATAACAATAGACTAGGGAGAATAAGGCTAGACTTACTGCAAAAACACACACTCCTATTAGTAAAAGGGCAAGAAGAGGTACATAGCCACCACCAATCAATAGCAATATTGACATATTTCTTGAAACATACCACCATATTTCCAGGTCCTTTTTCTTCTGAAGTTAGAAATGTTCCTTGACTAGACTCATTCTGCTTTCTGAGATTAGTTACCCATTCTGCCCCTGAAGGATCTAGCCTCTAGAGATGCACTTTATTTTCCATTACCCTCCTTACCAATTTTGGAGAGAGGCATAAGTAATTAGCCATTTTTGGAGACTGGGCAGCTTTATTAGAGTGATTTTTATCCATGGAATGTTACCAAGAATTCTTTTTGTGCCCAAAACTGTCTTGGTCCCTTTGCATGTAGGCTGGCAGTGTTCATCTTTACCAATAGTGCTTTCTCAAAAACTTAGTAGGTTTGCTATCAATTTGATTCTATTCAAGTCTGTTTGTCAAAAGCGAAGCCTTCATTATCTCTCTGTAAATTTGATCACTGGACTTTGGATATATCAGGCTGCTTTTGGAAAATATTATGCTCCTGGGAATCCTTTTTCTATAACTGAGAGAATCTATTCAATGCCACTTTAATAAAGTTGTTTTTTCCCCACATCTTTCATTGGTCTTTATTGTTAGGTTATCTATTTCTGTAATGCCTTGTATTTGTCTATGTGTTCACACTGTATTTAAGTTTGAAATATTTTACCACATGGATTGACTGGAGGAAAGACTTTTTTGTTTTCTTTTCTTTCCTTTTCCTCCTTTTTCTTTTCTTTTCTTGTCTTGTCTTTTTTTTTCTTTTTTTTCCAGACAGAGTCTCACTCTGTAGCCCCAGATAGAATGCAGTAACATCATTGTAGCTCACAGCAACCCAAACTCCTGGGCTCAAGCGATCCTCCTGCCTCAGCCTCCCAAGTAGCTGGGACTACAGGTGCATACCACAATGCCTTGTTAAATTTTCTATTTTAAGTAGACGTGGGGTCTTGCCTTTGCTCAGGCTGGTCTCACAGTCCTGAGAGCTCAAGCAGTCCTCCTGTTTTGGCCTCCCAGAGTGCTATGATTACAGGTGTGAGCCACCGCACCCAGCTGGTATGCTTTTATTTTCATTTCCTCAAGATTCTTTTTCTACTGTGGCTAGTTCTTTTTTGAGATGATCTCTTTCATATAAATATTGTATCAGGTCCAGCTAGAAGAAATCATATTCCTTTCAACATTCTTCCTGGAAACCATCTTGCTGAAGATCAAAATATCATTTGGCATAGTTTATATTTGGTAGGGCAAATGCATCACAGGCAATGGTTTTACCAAATTTTTGCTACTTACACAAATTGAAGTTTTCTTTTCTTCACTTTGCACTTTCTGGTTTCCAATGTGAAATATTTTAGGATTTCTTTATGGGAGAACTGTAGTACTTTTTAGTAATTTCTGTATTAGTCAGCTATTGCTGCATAATAAGACATCACACAAGTCAATGGCTTAATACAGCAATTATTTGTTATAGCTCATAACTTTAGTGGCTCTTGTTGGGTTTGGCTCATCTGTGTTTGGTTAAGCAGGGGAATGTATTTTGCTCTTTAAGTGAAAGAAATGCAAAGTCACATGGCAAAGAACATGGATCTAGGGAGTGGTGAAGATTTAGAGGCTATAATGAAGTTTATCACTATCTGCATAAGAAACAATTAGTGGAATCTCCATACTCTTTTCTATAGAGGTTGCACTAATTTGTAGTCCCACCAACAGTGTATTAGCATTCCTTTCTCTATATATCTAGAAAAATGTTTAAAAAATAATGTAAAAACAAACACCGTATGTACTCACTATTAAATTGGAACTAACTGATAAGCACACGTGCACAGAGGGAAGTAAAGCTCAGTGGAAATCAAGCAGGAAGGGAGGTGCAAAAACCTACCTAATGGATACAATGAACACTAATTGGGTGATGGGCACACTTATAGCCATGACTCATCATTATAAAAGCAATCCATGTAACCTAAAACATTTGTACCACCTTAATATTTTGAAATTAAAAAAAATTAAACAATTAGACATGCAGAATCCCTCCTAAATTATGATCCACCAGTCAATTACTCTTCTCTTGTCCCCAAAGGACAACAGGTGTCCATTGACTGTTGATACTTGAATCAGAAATATTCTAGCCCAATGTATGGTATTTATTATTATGCCAAAATTTTTGCTTCTATGGCTTACACGCGCATGGTAATATTTCAGTTCCTAGACCCCATAATGTTAGCTAAAACTAAGTTCTGATTAATAACTTACAAGCTGAAGTAAGGGCATTTCCTAGGGGCTGATCATATATTTATTTGTGGAAGATCTTCCAGTGCTCACTTTTACTCTGAATAGGCAATATGCAATATTGGACATGATGGCTGCTCTGCCAGCTTGGGTTTCTGTGTCACTATAATGAGAATATCTGTACTGCGGACTCATAATTGACATATATTGTGTATTCACAATAAACCTTGGCTGTTTTAAACTACTGAGAATTGGAAGTTCTCTCTACAGCCTAATTTAGTCTGTCTGGACTAATTTACTAGCACAATTGAGAGTGGAAATGGAGCTCTATACTGAAAAAATATGAGGATTAATTGAAATTCTACAAAATTAATAGTATAGTGGTGTTTGTACCGCTATCAGCTTGCCTAATATCAAGAATGTTGGCATTTAGAATATGCCAAACTCTCATAAGAGGTGGAAAGATCATTTTCTCGGAAATTATAACAGACTCAGAGGAAAAACAAACTGTAGATGATAAAATGTTGGCTGCCTCAAAGAAAAAGCTGTACCTTACCGTATAGTGGTATAGTCAGTCCCACCAATCGAATCTCACCGGCTCTGTTCTACTCCAGTGTCTAATCAGCTTTTTAAGGATTTATTGTTAAACATGAAGAAATAATGAACATTTTACATTTCTAGATGAAAGACAGGATCTCAATATTAAAGTGAAAGAGCAAATAAACCATACAGAAAGTCTCAGAGGAAACAGATAGTACAGGATCAGAGGTAAATGTTAAAATGTATACTTACTATTCTCAGAGAGAAACAAAAGATATTTCATTCATTAAACAATGATGAAAGATAATAAGTGAATAATAAGAGAATAACAATGAATTCTTAGAAATTAAAAAAAAAATGAAGGCAGGTTTTGCTCCCATTTAGGATGTAGAAATTTGTGAAGTTGTTTGCTCTGAATCTAACAATGAAACAGGTCTAGATAAATTATGGAATCATAAATTTTCTTGAGCTCATTAGTGATCTGACTTTTCAAAGACATCAAATTGTTAGAGTAGGAGACCAGGAGACAGGGCTAAGACCTGATGCAGAGGCTTGAAGATTGGGTTCGGGTGTTAACGTAAACAACCCTCAAGCAGAAGCTAACTAGAGGGGCTGATAACCAGAGGCAGGAACCTGCTTGAACCAGCTTGTCAACTATCTCTGTCACCGTACATGAACTTTGGCCAATTACAATATCATTTCCCTTGAGATTTTAAAATTCCTCCACCTTTGAAATCACCATGATAGTTCCAAGACAACCATATAAAGTTGAAAACTGGCAGCAAACCCTATTCTAGGAATTAGTACCCAAATTCTTAGTAAAAGCCAACCTCTTCATCTCGATTATTCCTTCCCTTAATTACTAAGACTCCAAAAGACAGAAAAACTTCCTCCCAGTGTCATGAAATTCTTTTTCTGGGGATCACCAAGAACTTTGAAAAACCTGCTAACAAAGTGACCTAAATAATAATGAAGGAAAATCTCTACATAAAGAAATGAAACCCAGTTGTTTCACATCTGGCAGAGCATGGGAGAAGATCTGGCAGACATACAAGTGAGTAAGTAGAACTCACCTAAAACATTAGTGATTTTTAAAAATCCTATTGCAGCCAGTCTGAAGTGTTTCATGGACTAAGACACCAGAGGAAGGCACACTCGCTTTTGAGGTATTTTCTACAGGCCTCTATTGAGCTCATAGGAGAAGGATTTAGGTAGGACAAAGTTGGGAGATTCTAATCACTTGGTCTTAGACTTACCATAAGTCAAAACATTGTTGTATTTAGTTTAAAGATGGACATATGGATTCATGGAACAAAGTAAGGCATGGTTGTCAGTACAGTTTTTAAGGTAATTCAATGGAGAAAGGGTAGTCTTTTCAACAAATGGTGCTGAAATAATCGAAAATTAATATGCAAAAATAAAACCCATTTTCCCATGAAAATATAGGATACAAAACAAACATAGGATACAAAACAAACATGAATTAAATTTTTTTAAAAGATTAACTGAATTTTAATGAATTTAAAGCCTTTGTACTTCAGAAGTCATTATTATTAAATAAAAGACAAACCTCAAACTAAGATAAATATTTGCAAAACACACAACTGATAAAGAATTTATATCCAACCAGGAAAAACAACCCAATTTAAAAAAAAAATAAGCAAAAGGTTGAGTCTATCAAAAAGATACCAGTAACAAATTAAGCACAGGGAAAGGTGTTCACCATCACTAGTCATTAAGGAAATACAAATTTAAACTACAGCAAGAGACGATTACTTCTAACATTTAAAAAAACAAAACCAAAAACAATCAATCCTGAAAATACCAAGTGTTGGCAAGGGTGCAGACAAGAGCTCCTGGTAAGTCTCACACATTGCTAGTAGGAATGCAAAATTATATAGATGTTTGAAATAAGTATTTGGCAGGTTCTTATATGTTCAAACGAATACTTACTGTGTGAATCAACAATACCACTGCTAAGGCATTTGCTAAAGAGTAACTAAAATACATTTCTATACAATAATCTCCATGCTAATGTTCATAGCAGCTTTATTCATAATAGTCCAAAAAAGAAAAACCCTCAAATGTTCATAAGCTAATAGATGGGTCATAAAATTGTGATATATCCAGAAAATAGAGTACTACTCAGCTGTGAGAAGGGGTGAACTTTCTGATAAATTCAACAACATGGGTGAATGTCAAAAGCATTATGCTATGGAAAGATGCAATGCAGAAAGAGTTCCATACTATTTTACTACATTTGTATAATATTCTGGAAAAGGAAAAATACAGAAAATCAAAATTAGTTTGGTGGGTGGGAAGAAGAGATTGACAACAGAGAGGTGCAAGGAAATGTTTTGTAATGATGATAATATCCTGTATTTTGATTGTGGTAGTGTTTACACAGTTGCATCATTTTTCTAAACTTATAGAACTCTGCACATAAAATGTAAATTACAATGAATGTAATCCATAACTCAATGAATATAACTTAATGAGGTTAGAAAAGGACAATCAAATCCTTAATAGAAAATAGGACAACAAAGAAATAAAAAGTTATTAAGACAAGTTGATACAATGAGCAACAGAAGAAAAAGAAAATTAAAGAATTAGCAAGATCCAAACTTCAGTAAAAATTAATTTCAAAAATATGGAGAGGGTTAAAGAGAAAGAACTTTAGAAGGAAATAATACAAGAATATTTCTCAGAAGTGAAGGACCTGAGTTTCTACATTGAAAGATGTCACTGCAAAAATAATTAATAAAAAAGAACCATAACAAGGCATATGATAGTGACATTTTAGAACAAAAGGAAGAAAGAGAAGACCTAAAATCTTCCATGTGATAAAATCAAAAAGAAAAAGATAAACAAAGCTTGGAACATATAAAGAAATATGTACTAAAATTGCACTGGTCCTCTTAAAGGCATTGTGCAACCTCATAAGAAATGAATCATGCCTTGAGGGTTTTAAATTTTTTTTGCTGTCTTATGATTCTATCAGATAAATTATCAATCAGGGTAATCATTTGCTAATGTAAGATTTGAACAAAAATTAGCATTTGATAAAGAAGAAGCTAAATTATCCAGGAAACAAGAAATCTAATAGCTGAGAGAGATAAAGAGAATTTCATGGATGATGATGAAGAAATTGCATTGAGAAATATGCCTAGTGAGCAGCCAGTTAGGTTCGCAGCAGGAGAATGGAGAACTCCAGAGGAGGAAATATACAGATGAGCTTTTCTGAAATTACTACATTACCAATAAGAAATTAATAAAAGCAATAAGGTAAAATTGCCAGTATAAATACACTAACGAGAAATAACAAAGTTAAATATAAGAAGTAACAGTCAAAAGAATGGTAAGAGCTTGCCTTTAGGAGAACAAAATAGCGCATATGAAAGAGAGTGGAAGAATATTTTTCATTATATACCTTATATTAATATTTAATATATTGGAAAAAATTCTAAGAATGTTCCTCTGTTCTCCTTCTCTAATGCCTGAAACCAAAGTGCCAATGGTTTGGAATCACAGTCAATTTAAAATATTTGCTCTGCTACTATTACCTGAGATTTTTAATAAGTTATTTTACTCAATTGAGCCTTAGTTTCTACCATTTAAAATAGAGACAATTCCAGTGCAGTGGCACATTCCTGTAGCCCCAGCTACTCAAAAGGCTGAGGCACAAGGATCCCTTCAGCCCAGGAGGTCCAGGCTACAGTGTGTTATGATTATGCCTGTGAATAGCCAGTTCCCTCCAGTTTAGGTACCATAGCAATACCCCATCTCAAAAAATAAAAAAATAATAACTAAGTGAAATTAGAGACAATATTAATTTAATTTAATGGGTTGGAATGAAAATTAAATGAGCAAAACAATGTAGGACTTCATCTCAGAGAGAAGCATATTAGAGCTGCTTTTACACATTACTTTTAATTTTGGAGATTCTCTTCTCTTTGTCTCAACATAACCCACCTGTATGAATTTATTTGTTTGGACAGAATTTGCAAATTCACTTTAATTTCAGAACTTTGTGCAACTAAATTTTAGATAACATCTCAATATAAACAATTTAAACTTAAATTCTCTGATTAAAGTGCACCATTAAAAACAATATATAAAATGAATGTGAAAGAACACAAACAACTTTTTGCTATAGTACTGACAAAAATATATATTTACATATAATTACAAAAAAATACACATCATTAAAATAATATGAAGTTGATATTCAAAATGCATTAGTCTTTTACTTTGGGCAATAAGATATGGAATTATTTTTCTCATTTTATATTTGTGCATTTATACAATTTTCTTTAATAAATTTATTATATGTATAAACAGAAGAGAAAACACTTCGTAAGGATGGTGAATAACATGTGAAAATTACTTCTTTCTTAAACATGAAAGATCCAATGTAATATTCATTTAAAATATTAATACTAGTTTTATGCATGCAATTATCTTTATTTACTTTTTATTTTTAACTACAGTTTCTCACATGCCTGGAAGAATCATGAACAAACATTTTAAACTGGAAGAAGTTGAGCTGAAGTACTCAATTTATACAAAAAGGAGGAGACTTTAGTTAGTAATTGAGCCATAACAATCAAGGCAGATTAATGACTGTCTCAGAAAGTTCATTGCTGTGGGCCATTAATCCGAGCATAGCAATTAATTTTCAAGGAAATGCCCTATGCTTAATAGGGCATTTCTATAGTTAGAAATCATCAAAAATAAAACTACACCAAAATGTTCATTGGCAAAAAGTAAGCATGCCATTGTTACTCCTGTGGTAGGCAATTTTATATGTCAACTTGACTTGGCTATGGGATTCCCAGATATTTGGTCAAACATTATTTTGGGTGTGTCTGTAAAGGTATTGTGGATGAGTTAATACTTGAATGGGTAAAGCAGACTTCCCTTCCTAATGTGGGCAGTCCTCATCCAATCAGTTGAAGGCCTGAATAAACAAAAAGCCTAACCCTCTTGTGAGTAAGGAGTAATGCCTCCTGCCTAAGTGCCGCAAGCTGGCACATTAATTTTTTTTTTTTTCCTGCTCTTCTAACAGAAACATTGGCTCTTCTTGGGTCTTGAGCCTGGAGGCATTCATACTGAAACTTAAATCATTGGCTCCCCTGGTGCTCATGCCTTCAGACTAGGCCTGGAACTATATATACATCAGCTCTCCTGGGTCTCCAGCTAGTTGACCACAGATCTTGGAACTTCTCAGTCTCCATAATTGTATAAGCAAATACTTACAATAAATAATATATATATACACATATATATGAGAGAGAGATTGATTCTAATAATTCTGTTTCTCTGAAAAACCCCGATTAATACAAGTCCTTTTGTTTATATAAGCGTAAAGAAAATATTGAAAAAGCACACTCAAAAAATCCACCAACTAACAATTTCTTAAGCTCATTGAGCTTCATCCAGTTTTTTTAAAGTTACAGTTTGAAATAGTTTTAAAATACAGAAGAAACTAATATTTATTCAGAACTAATTATGTAGCAGGTGCTTTACATATATTGCTACAATTAGTTCTCAAGACAAATGGTAAGAAGTATGTAATATAAAGCACACCCTACAGATTAAAAGAGGTTTAAAATGTTCAATCAACTTTCTCATGCACACACTGCAAGTGGCACCTAAGGAGAGCTATTAATAACTCCAGGTTTTCTGGCTTCAAAACCCATGACCTTTCTAAAGTACTATTACAGTCTTTCTGAAGATTCCTTTTTAGCCTAGCATATGACAAGGAATTCTTGCTAGAGGATCAAAAAAAAAAAGATGTTTTCTGTAACAGTTACACAGACACCATGCTAATACATATGAACAATTCAAAAAATTGTTAACAGTGGAAGGGAGGCTTAGCATGACGAGCTCCATTTTGCTTCTGATCCCCTGAGGTAATATCCTTTACGTTAAAATCTTCCACTTAGCTCTGCACATAGGCCAGCTAATTATAGGTAGGATTCAGTTTGTAGTTCAACTCTAGAAGAAAGATGGTAACAATCCCTTTACCTAAACTAACTCCCAGGAAGATAAGAGAAACATGCACATAAGTAACAATGATATGTTCAAGACTTATAGGAACATCATGACTTGATCTATGTCATCTATGGTAAACTGACCAAGAACAAAGAAGTTTCACAAGCTCCTCAGACCCTCACTGAGACTCAGATGTCTGCGGTCCTTGGTCACCTCTTAAAATCTCCCTACTCTTCCCGCTTCCCTTGACATAAAAAGGAGCCTAATGTTCACATTAACTTAAGATGGTTATTTGAGACACTAGTCTGCCATCTTCTCTGTTTGCTGGTTCTCTGAATAAAAGTTGCTTTCCTTGACCCAACACTTTGTCTCTTGACTTACTGGCTGTTGTTCAAGCGGTATGAGCTTGAACTCAGTTACAGAATCAAAATGTGTCTATAGTTAAGTTCAATATCAGCTAATATGGCAAGAGTATATATAGCTATATTTTGAGGGGAAAATGATACTACCATCTGAAATTTTATATGTTAGAAATACATCAACCTTATAATAAAAGTAAATATGACATTAATGTGTTTCTTACAACATGATTTCTAGACATAGCAACAAGACAGATACAGATATAGATGATATATACATATATATGTATAAAGTATAATTATCTCCAGGTAAAGAAGTTACATATTTTGTGTGCATGAACATTTTTATTTTTCCCATTTTTTGTAAAAGGTATATGTTATAATTACAAAAAGTAACTAGACAATGGTTTAAAATTAGATATAATTTTAACCTTAAACAGTTTAAATCAGAAGTTTAAGGAAGAAACATAATATTTGTTAGTAGATCAAGATACTGAGAGGCTCGCCCTTAGGAAATATTTAATCCAATATTTATTCATTTGTAGAGAGTCACAAATAAGAGGTTAGAGAATACCACTATAGATAAGGACTGCAATAACACTTGGGGGCGGGATACAGAGGAGATTTAAAAATGATTACTACTAGGATGACACTGTGATAATTATGTACATTGGGCTAAGAATATCAACAAATAAGTAATCTATATGTTTTTAACTTTGAGAAATCTTGAAAACTGCTTGTCTACTTTTATTTTCTTTGTTTTGTCAGGCTCACTTTCTTTGTGAAACCATATGTGAAAAAGCAGTGTATTCTTTGTAGGTGCAAACTGAAGTTGCTGGAGGGCTGTTTTGGCAAAGATGGAAACCGAGGGGGATAGGATTGTTTTTCATGGAAGATAAGTGCTTGCTAATTGATTCTCATTTTACTGTTCAGTCATGCATACATCTCTAGAGGGATCTTGTTAGAGAAATGAGAAATGCCTTAAGATAGGAATTTATTGCATTTAATATTTGTTTTATTTGCATGGTATTCCTGTTTGATCTTACTTTTTTATTTTTTAAGAAATTGTGATTTAGATGCTAAGGATCTGTAAATTGTAGTTAATACTAATGAAAATAAGAATATTGGAAAAGAAATGGACTTTTAAATGCAGTCATCTTACACAGAATATATAGATGATGGCATTCATCTTCTTCATTAGTGGAAGCATCCTTTTTCCCTTGATATTATATCCTCAATATGTTAATCCACAGACTACCTTTACAGTTATGGTACACTCAATAGCTGATTATCTTCTCACCTTTTCAAAATGTTGTGCCGTTTTATCTCTCTCTTTTACCTTTGACACAGCATGCCCCTCATCATGCTGGTAGGCTCTCCATCAAACAACATGAAAATTTCTGAGCTGACCCAGCGTTCAAGTACAGACTTAAACCTAATTAGTAATTATTAACTGTCTTTTATTGCTTAATTAAATTTCATGTTGTTACATTTTAGTCTTACAATAACCCTGCAAAATATTAAGTGTATTGTGTAGATAAGATATTTGAGTAGCAGAGATAAAGAGGCTTAAGCCTAAGTAAATACAGATGCTTTTTGGAAAGACTAAAAACTTCCTTGTTTGTAAATTAAATTACACGCCCCAGCTATATTAAATTGACTGTAAAAATTACCATTTTCTAAACAATAAGCATAAGCTGAAGTTTACTTATGTATCAAAATGTGAAAGAATCATGGATGCATTGAGTTCTATTGTTAGTATGTGTTAGATATCAAGTCCTTCCTTCCTTCTTTCTCTGTCTCTCCTTCTTTTTTCTTCTTTTTTTTTCTTTATATATATTTTTTCTTTTCTGCCCAAATCCCTTCTATTTAAGCATCAATGCTCATCTAATTTCCTAATAATCCTGCACAATATCTTAGTTTTGGGGCTAACCAAGATTCTCATATGCGCCACCCTGTGGCAGCAGACAGGATAATCAGAATCTCATGTTACTGAAAAAAGAAGTGGCTTAGGGATAGCCATAGATTAGCATCTTCCCTAAGACTTCTATGAACATTAGTGGGAAAGCCACTCTGCTTTTGCTCAGATTTTCAGCCATAGGAGGAATATAAGGAGGGAGCTGCTGGTGGCAATCATCCTCATCATTTAGACAAGAAATACTCTCAAATGAAACTAATGCTGAGAAAAGCAGAATGCATTGATGAAATGGGCAGAAACTTGATCCTGCCTTGCCTGAAGGAAATCTGCCTCAGAAACTTTGATTTACAAAGGTTCAGGAGACTCTTATTTTACTTAATCTACATTGACTTAGATGTCTGCAAATTGCAATTTAAAGATTCCTGATTTATTAAGCAATTAGTACCTGTAAGTCATGTATTGATGTTAATATTAGATCCAGTAATGAAAGTGGCTAAATTGAGAAGAGGTAGTGCAGTGAGTCCTTGGCCTAGATTAAGGAGATGTTATTGTATTATGCTTAGGGAGAATGAGATGGTTAAACTGTTGCCCACTGTTTCTGTGAAATCAAATCATGTTCCCATCAATATTGGAGAATTATGAGACTTGGTAAAATGTTTTAGAAACTTGGAGCCTTTCTGTAATGTCCTTCTGCAAAATACCATCAAAAAAGGAGAAAGTTACAGTCTAAGACAGGGGTTGTAAACCTTTTTGATGTTGGAAGTTTCTGCGTTAATTTAGCTGTAATCGAATAAAGCCAAATTCAAAAAACTTTAATTAGATATACTTAAAAATGCACATTATAAAATCTAACTATTATGTACTTAATAATTTCAAAAAATGAAAACTATTTGTTAATTTTAAAGTTAACTAACCCTTTAATGATTTTGCTGTGTCAGCTTTTTGTGGGAAAGTATTTGAACATTTGGTTGCAGCAGGGAGGTCTGCAATTTCAGTTGTTCCTCTAGATGAGTATCAGTCAGTCATTTGTGACCTTAAGGGCATCTTGATTTGGATTAAGTAGGAGAATGTAGATTCACAGCAATAAATGGTTGAAAAGCCAGAAAGCATTTTTCAGGCATGTTGCCAAAGGCATGGGTATTCTAACACATTCTTCCTTATTTTGACTGGATCTTTCTTAGCATCAAACAATGACTTTAAGATGTCATCTACTGAAAGCTCAATCAATTCCATATGTAGTTCTTTAGGTGCCTTGATGATATCAACTAGGTGGGAATGAAATGCTAATTTCGGTGTGATGTCATGATTCTCAAAGCCAGTGAACCTTTCATTGTATGCTCTAATTAAAAGGTCTGTAGCATCTGCATATTCTTTAAATGATTCACATATATCATTCTGCTCCTCAGTGACCTTTGCTAACTGGGGAAAATGTTCATCCAAAATTTCCTTTTGAAGAAGAAGTGTTTTGACAAAGGATAGCTTTTTTCAAAATGCTTGGATTTTTTGCCACATATCACATATAGTCTTAGTTTTACCTGCAAAGAAATAATCAAGTCATTTTGATTTGACGTGATACCACACTGAAATGCTGCATTCCTATGGAAATCTTTCAATAATTCATATTGCTGATTCAGTTCTTCATAACATTTAACTGTCTGTTCTCCCAGAGATAAAATTTTGGCTTACACCTGTCCCTGTGTTAGCCAGCAAATGCACTTTAGAATGATATGGCAAATTCACATTGAATACCTTATCGTTCAACTTTAGCACGTTATGAAACTGATGATGCTGTGTTGCATTTGCATGAATATAGTTAACAATACTTACAACTTGTTTCAAATTGTCACTTAAAATAGTAGCTTCAGCACACAGATTTTGCTGATGCAAGAAACAATGAAAAGAAATGAGAACATCTGGATCTGTTAATACTTTTTTTAATCTGTGCAATAAACCTTCATGTTTTCCTGTCATGGAAGATGCACTGTCTGTACATACACTCACTAATTTCTCAAGTTCAGTCCAACTTTACATTTATCTTGAAAGTTGTTGAAGATATCTATTTCCCATGTTCTGTTCGCAAGAGTGCTCAAAGCGAATAACTCTTCGTAGCAAAGAAAATGTTCTGTTATGACCTGAATGAAATATAAACACTGAAAATGAAGTAGTATCAATTGATTCATCCAAAGCAATTGAAAAACATATATTTTCCTTTAGAAGTATTGCATGTAGTTGTTCTGTTAAGTTGAAGACTAATTCATGCTGCCCATCAGTTATGGTTTTTCTTGAAAGAGGCAGTTAGTACTTTGAAACGTTATCGGGGTCTAAGCATCCTACAACTTAAACAATGCATTCTTTCACAGTTTCTACACTGCATGGCTTCCCTTTTTTCCCCGAGTATATAAGCTAATTTGTCTTTGCTCTTGCTTTTCATCTTTTAATTCTGCAATGCAACCTTTCATTCCTCTCCCCCTAATTTAAAATATCTGTGGTCCTTATGAGTGTTATAATGCCGAGGAGCATTGAATTTCCTTAATGTTGATATTGCAGTATCACAAAGCAAGCAAATCATCTTATCTTTGGCAGAAACAAGATGATATTGCAATTCCCAATCCTCATTAAAAAATCTGTTTTCTTCCTTCAGTGTTCTCTTGGTCTTCATTGACTTGATGGGCTTTTAAGCAGACAGAATTAAAAAATACTGTCAAGCTGTGCAACTATTCACAAATTACATTTCAAACAGAAACACAGTGCACCACTGTCAAAAGCTGATAACAGACTGGTACTCAACCCCCATAAACTCTCGCCAGACAGCTTGGGGCAATAATGGCGCCAGGCAGGTGGAGGAAGTTAGAACTAAATCATGAGCATAGCAGCTGTCAATTTAGCCCTTATGGTTTACTAATGTTCTAATTGTGCCTGTCAATCTGGAAGGATTATTTCATTGAAACATATTTTATTCTCTGCTATTTTAAATACATTCATTTTAAAAATAAAAATATAAAAGATGAACAAAAATGTATTAATAAAAATAAAAGGATTTGTTCTGTAAAATTTGGATTCAGTCAAAAGGCTGCACTTAAGGACCTAGAAGGTAACAGATTCCCCACTTCTGGTTTAAGATGACCTATTGGAAAACAAGAAAATAAACACACTGTGTGTTGCTAGTGAGGATTCCTTCACTCTACGATTAAGATTGAGCAAATTATAAAATCATGCAGAGCGCTAGATTATAAAACAAACAGACAAAAACAAGAACAATAAACTCAGTTTCCAAGCTAAAGGAAGTGGGAAAAAGAGATTTAGGACACATAAGAGAATATAAGTATGGAACCCAGGGCTTTCCAGAAACCTTCTTTCTAGTTACATCTTGCATTTAAAGTTAACCATTACCTGACGTTGAAGGGCAATTTTATTTGATGTAGCTTTGGTTCAAGGAATATAAGAGGCCTGCAGCTAGTGTAAGTTCCAGAGTCCAAAGGCCAGGGAACCAGGAGTTCCAATGTCAAAGTGCAGGCCCAGTATACACCCAAGTATATTGTTTCAAAAGCTTATGACAAGATGGTCCAGTTAAGTTTAAAAGTCTGAAAAGCTTGGCTGAGCTCTGCAGCCAATTGCAAAGCACCATAAATCACAATGGAAAAACCCATTTGCAAAGACTGTTGGCATTGGATTTAGGGCTTTTTTTTTTTTTTTAATTTAGTTATCAACCCATGTATTAGTGAGTTCTCCAGAGAAACAGAACCAATAGCACATATAGAAAGATACATAATAGGAGATTCATTATGGGAATTGGTTCACACAATTATGGAGGCCAAAATGTCACCTTATAAGTGGTCTACAAACTGGAGAACATGGAAAGCTAGTGATATAATTCAGTCTGAGTTCAAAGGCATGCGAACAAGGGAAACTGATGGTGTAACTCCCAGTCCAAGGACAAAGGGCTGAGAACAAAGAAAGTTGAGTGCAGCTGGTATAGGTCCCAGAGTCCAAAGGCCAGGGAACTAGGAGTTCCAATGTCAAAGTGCAGGAGAAGATGGATGTCCCAGCTAAAGAAGAGAGAAAGAACTTAGTTTTCCTCCATCTTTTAGTTCTATTTGAGGCTTCAATGGATTGGATGACACCCACCCACACTGATGAGGGCAGATATGCTTTATTCAGTCTACTGATTCAAAAGCTAATCTCATCCAGAAGCACCCTCACCAATGAACACAGAAAAAATGTTAACTAGATATCCTAGCATCCTATAGGCCAGTTAAGTTGACATGTAAAATTAATCATCACAACCTACAACTTTTTCAAAACTTCGGTATAATGATAACTTATCTACCACTAAGACATTCCTCAGAGCCCTAAATTCACAGTAACAAGAAATGGGCTCCTGAATTCATGCTAACCCCCAAGGCCTTACTCAGATGTGACAAGGAGGAAAATGACTCTCTCTAAGAGCAAGGAGTAGGTGGATTGGAAGCTCATTATTGGGAAAGTCTTGTTCCTTTCCAGGAAGAAATGCTATATGTGTTTTATGCTGTTTTGACTTCTCCTCTTATTCTAATGAGAGTCTTCTCAAAATTGTGATTGAATTTTATAGTTGTCAGATGTATATATCAGGTGCAAATAAATTTATCATTTAGCATCTTTCTGACAGCAAAGAAAACACAATTTATAATTCCTGATTTGGATCTGGCAGTAACTATGTAAGACTTTAGGTTATACCCCTTTTGGAAGAATGAGGGTTATTTTTTAAGTTGACCTAGGATGATTTAAATTTGTTTGGTTGAGATATTTAAAACTTTTTGTTTACAGAAGGAAATGTTTTGGATTTTGACATATATACTGAGATACAAGTATAAATGAAAAGTATTGCATTTCTTGGACAAAGTGATTGGTTCATATATGGAGGAGACATGACCAAAATCATGACAATCGGAACTTGATTTTTTTCCCAGAGCTAATGGGAAAGATGTCCCTTTTCTTTCAGTCCATATGCATAAGACCCAAAGTTATATTTGAAGACTTAGGCGTAGTCATGTTTAAAACTAGATTTATAATTTTTTTTCTTCAATTGAGTCCATACAGTCTTCTTTTTTCATCAGTCATTTAACTTGGATGCTAATTCCAAATACATGTATATCAAATAAATACTATATATTTAAATTTTTAGTAACAGCTAAAATAGCAAATTTCCTTGATGCTCAGGATGAGGTCCACAAGGCTAAGATAGCATGCTAAATCAAATATATATAAAGAATAGTTTAAAAAAACATCATACATACTTTGTTCTGCTTTACGTCTGTGAAGAATATTACAAGAAAATATCTGACAGTCTATTCTCACTCTTACATTAACTTACTTGTCAAAGCTGCAACATGGAGCATCAATTCACTCTTCTGTGCAAAATTTTCCCACATTTACTAAATAGTACCTGCTTAGATATAAATTAAATACATTCCCACTGGAATGAGAGTAAAGAATAATCTGCTTTAGTCTAGCAAAGTTATATTCACCTTATATTATGTGACCTCATAATAATGTGCCTTGAGATAAAATGGATTTGGAAATATGTGATGAGCTCCTGTCCTCTGTAGTAGATTCACCCCAGTCATTTCATTAGCCTTTAATAATATGAACTCATACTTTACGAAATTGATTTCTGAACTCCTGTACTATTGTGGTGGGTTTTTACTATATTTTAATGCCCCTAATAATTCCTGAAAATTTGAAAAGTGTCTAGAAACAGAAAAAATGGAATACATTTTTTTGTTGATAATAATTATGCTGCTTAAAGTTTAAAGAGTACACATTGTGCTACAGTTTTGTCATCCTGAGTGACTTGGCAAAGGAGTATTTCGGTGCTACAGGACTCTCACTGAGGCTGTTTTTCTGCTTCCAGCTTTGTGAGGTAAAGGTCTTTTAAAACTAGGACAAAACCACAAACTCCAGAAGTATCATATTAGAGAAGGTGATTCTTTTCGCTGTCATTTTATCTACAGAGATTTTTTTTTTCATTGAACATCCCATTATAATTTGGAATCTACTAAGTACATGATGCTAGTGATAAAAGAAAAAAGCTATCTGTATCCTTAACTGTCTTAAAACTTATGGGAAGACAAGCTAGTAAATACACAATTGCAAGACAAGATATGGAATGCTATGATGAAAATAAACAATGAAACAACTGTATTCTAATTAGAGTCAGTACTGAGCTGGTAAATTGGCTCTTTGGGGAGGAAGTGTTTTTTTAAAAAAAACCTGATTTTGTAGTATTTGTTAATTTCAATGTTGTAAATATTTTCACCATGGCTGATTTCAAGCTACCAGTAGTTTGAAAACTGTTCACAAAGTTTTTGAATATTTAACTTTGTGAACCAATCCAAATGTGTTCTGGCCCACTATTGAGGAAAATAACACAGTGACGGTGGCCAAATAAGCTTTCCAGAAGACAGTGATACCTAATTGAGATATGAAGAAATAATAGTCGATGGTGAAGCACGAAGAGATTAGGGAAAGCTTTCCAGACAGATGGATCAACATAGACAAATATCTGGAGATGAGAGAGTACATGGCATATTGGGGGAAACTGAAAGGAATTCATTTATACTTGCTAGTACTTTGATACATGAAGTAGATAAAAATGAAACTGAAGTATGTTTTAGGTGGCAAATAGTCTTGCTAGCCACAATAAGCACTTTGAACTTTTTCTAAGGCAATGAGAGATCACCAGGAGGTTCTGAGGATGTAGCATGGGCATAGTCAGATGTGTACTTTAGGTAGATCACTCTGGTTGTCCTATGAAATATCAGTTAGATAAGACCAAGAGCAGAAAATCCCATTTTTAGAAAATTCTAATTCAGGTGGAGCTGCTTATACTGTGGCAGTGGGAATGCACAGACCTTGAGACTTAAGATTGGGGCTTTAAGGACACATGAAAGGTGACAGTTTGGCTAGGACTGGGCTGCGATGAGGTCTGAGAAGTGTGAAGGATAATTTCAAAGATTCTGTCTAAGAAAACCGAGAGGATGCATAAAATATGAATCCATCCTTCCCAATTAGGAATCTTAGTAGATTTGCAGGAAAAGTAGAAAGAACATACTGTTAACTGTCTAGGATTCAAAGAGTTATACAAAATAGGTCAGGTAGGGATATTGACAAAAGGAGATCCCTGAGAGGTCTAGACTGGAGTAATGTTTTCTACATTTGTTATAAGAAAGAATGAGAAATGAGAAAGTGCTATTTTAAACCAGTGTGACTGAAGTCTTAGAAAAGCTTCAGGAGATTCCTCAGGAAAACTGTAAGTGGCAGGTGTTCTTCATCATTTTATTGGCAATTACTTAATACTTGCAGCTAATTTGATTGTTATTCTCTTAACAAATAAGAAAGCTGTTGTTCAGACAGTAGTGGCTGACCGATATCTCTACATCTGAATTGTGTTCTTTTATCAACAAGTTTTGCTTCCACAGTTGAATGAGATAATATATATAAAGTGCCTAGTTCATAGTGAGTGTCTGATAAATGTCAAATATATGCTGAGAAGGGTATCAAATAAACTTATAATTCTAGTGAGGTAAGCACTGTTGCTCCAATGTAGCTGGGAAGAGGATTCTACTAGGGAGGTTGAACTTCAAAAGTGGTCTTTTAGTTATTCTTGAGTATGAGTGATGTTGTGATAAAAATAAATGATGTTGAGTCTGCCCTCACCACAGCCCAGTCCTAGCCAAACTGTCACCCTTCATGTGTCCTTAAAGCCCCAGTCTCAAACCTCAAGGTCTGTTCATCCCCACTGCCACAGTGTTAGGACCAGAGCTAGATAAAGATACATGTGTGATTTTTAATAAAGACAAACAAAAATAATGATCTCTCAGAGTCTCTAAGTGTGAAGTTGTTTCACTATTTTCCCACTAAACAATTAGCTGAAAATAAACAGACTGTATTTTGGCATGCTGCTTATTCTTAGTCCAAATGTCTTTTAAGTATTTAAATACAAGTAGCATACTAACTATTCTCTTTTCCAAGTAGCATCACTCCAACTTTTATCCAGGGTTACTTTATTTATTCTTTATCCTTTTTCTTCAATGATTTTCTATAATTTTGCTTGAAGTGTAAATTATTAGTTTTATAACTCTTATAAGGTGTTGATAGTTGAGAATATTTTCTGTTTCTCCCCTGAGTATTTTAATAAAAATAATACCTAATTTTTAGAAATTACTTTTGGAAAAAAGCCTTCTGAAAAATCTAATTTCACCTGCAAGAAAATAATACATCAAAGAATGGTATCAAAGTAACATTCATGTTATGATGCTAAGCAGAATGCCTACAAAAATGATAATAGATGCTGGGTATATATAAGACTTCACTTAAACATACAAGAACCAGAGAAAAATATCTGTTATTGTTTAGCCCTGTAATTAGTAGCTATTGCATCCTGACAATAAGTTACAGGAATTTAACATCATTCAATGTGCAGTGTTTAAAGAATAAAATGAGCCAAGGCACCTACCTCATTTCTCTCAATCTAAAAATTGAAATTAAAACACGCAAAGAGAATACTTGAATTCTGTATGATTGTTTACATAGTTACTCCTAGATTCTGGACTAGTATTCAGAACTCTTGTAACCTCAAATCATTGTTGACAAGTGAATATTGACACATAAAAATGTGGTATTTTTGTCATGAAATGTAAATGTTATCCTGGAGAAAATAATGTTTACAAAATGTTTGTAATAAAAGAAGTGTTAATATGAAAGTTAACAGATCTTTGGTAACCAATATGTTTGTATCCCTGTAATATTCTGAAATTTAAAAAAAAAAAAAAAATAGAAGATCTTTGACTCTACATACATTGGCCAGAATTTAGTCCTCCACTAAAGTGGTCTCTGAGAATCAAGTTCTTGCTTTGCCACTTATGAGGTTTAGGGCATTTGGTATTGGTCTTAAAATTCAGAAGCATGAATTTTCTCATTTGGAAAATAGGGAAAATGATTGCTTATTTTGATTTGTCAAGAGAAAAATGCAAAATAATACTTGAGGAAGTACTTTAAGATTTTATCAATGTTTTACATATGAATGTTGCTTTTTACTCTTTTGTCTTTATTTTTACTATCGTTAGAATTTCCAACAAATCAAATATTTGAAAATCATTAGCAAAAAAACTTTTAGATCTTTGGGACATTCAAAGAGATGAAGACAATTTTTTTTTTTACCTAAGTTGAAACGAGATAAAAACAAAGCCATCCTTCTTTAAAAGTGTGATGGGGTATATGGCATGTACAGCACACCATGGAGATGAGGCCTGTGGGGACAAAAGCATTCCAGCCATGGCTTTGGGTTCAGTGGCATAAAACTAAACAGTTCAGTTGGGACACTAACCTGAGATTTTTAATTAAAAACCTACACTGTTGACCAAGATATTGTTGCAAAACTAAGGGAAGTTAAAAAATAAATCCCTGTTGGGTGAACATAACAAAACAAAACAAAACAAACAACAAATCCAAGTTCCACAGGGAAAAATTCAGATTTGTCCGATAAATCTCACTAGAACTGCCTCGTGCATATTCATACCACACATTTGAGTGAGTTAGCAAAGCTCTGCCAAAGGGGAGAAATCAGTTTTCATTTCTCTCTTTAGCTCTATGGCAGCACAGATCCTGAAAAAAACATGCCCAAATCTATTCAGTCATGAAGTTTATTCTCGTGTTTTTCTGTACATGGGTATGTGTGTGTTTATTTGTGGATGTGCATAAATATTTTTCCCCTAGTGCATTATTACTATCAAATTCCTGATCTTTTCTCCAATTTCTTTCTGGCAGGTTTGATATTTATTAATTGCTCAGTATCTTAATTAACAGCCTGAATTATTCCTTCATATATATGTTCAGGAATATCCAGGTTTTAATTTTACTGATCTTGAGAGATAAGTGAGAATTGACATGTGCTAAGCATGTACACTCAGGTAATGTGCTAGAATCTTTTACAAGCATTAGTGTAGCTAATCTTCATAGTAGCTCAATGAGAGAACTATTATCCTTCCCGATTTGTAGATGAGAAAGCTGAGTGATTCTCAATCTTTGTACAGTATGTATCCCAAGGTTACTGAGTCAATAAGTGAACGACAGATTTGAGACCATAACTCAAGTTTGTCTGGCTTCAAAGACTGCTCTCTTCTTGGACAATGTCTAAGATCCTGTTTTTAGCTACAGAGTCTAAGAGGTGGAAAGAGCCATGTCTAAGATGAAACCAGGGAGGAGAGACATTGCTCATTCATAGGGTCCTTTCACCTCTATTTGAGATCTATGTTCAGTTTTTATAACTGCTGTAACAAATTATCTCAAACTTAATGATTTAAGACAACAACATCTTGTTATTTTACAATCTTAGAAGTCAGAGGTTTAAAGAAGTCTCACTAGACTGGAATCAGCATGCTAACAGGTCTACACAATCTGTTTCCTTCTCTTTTCCAGCTTCTAAAGTAAGTTCACATTCATTAGCTTATGGCCTTCTTTTTTCAAAGCTGGCAACAGTGAGTTGAGTCTTCCTTACATCACATTGGTCCAGACTCCTCTAGTCAAATCTCTCTCTTCCTCTCTCTTCTGCTTCCCACTTCCACTTTTTTAGGATTCTGTGATCATATTAGAGCCACTTGGATAATCCAGAATGATGGTCCCATTTCAAGATTCTTAAGTTAATCACATTGCAAAGTCCGTTTTTCCATGTAAGGTAACATATTAACAATTAATAATTGGGGAATGGGATAGACATCTTTTTTGGGGGAGGGTCATTATTCTATCACAAGATCTTTCTAAACCATAAATTTTGCCAAAATATCTCTACATGTTGAAACTATCAAAAGTTCTTTATTAACTGGAGAATACAGTCCAGATTGTACAAATATGCACAACTTTTCTTACACCACAATGTTTCTGCTTCACTCAAAATGCCTATGTTCCACCATACCAAAGTCTTTGGTATGATCTCTCACATATCTATGCCTTGAAGTGCTAGTTTCACTGCCTTAATGTCTTTTTGCTTCCTCTTTTCATGAACAATGCCTACTTATCATTCAATTCAGTTCAAATGTTTTCTCTCCGGCAAAGTATTTCTAGACTCTCACAGATGGAATCCTTTCTTTCCTCTGTGGACCTACAACACTTGGTGCAAACTTTTTTTAAGCACTTCCCACACTGTGTTAGGATTATCAACTTAAGTAGCTCTCTCTCCTACATTTGCTGTGAACTCTGGGATGAAAGATAGAGTATTATTCATCTTTTTGTTGTTTCCAGGGCCAACCATAGAAACTAGCACTTAAAATTTTACTTTAGTGGGATAGGAAAATGAGCTAGTTATAAGCTTTATTGGAATAAATTCTCTCAAACAGCAGTTGATACAACTCATGTGACATTCTTCTTGATCTTATAGGAGTCTTTTGCTGAACCCAACTTTATACTATTTTATTGGTTTTCTTGCCTGAGCTGCTTTATGTTTTCCTTGATCTTCAACTTGTTAGGGTCACGGTTAAAAGACGGCATGTATAAAACATCTAGCTATTTGGAACAATTAAGTTAAATTTTTTTGTTATTTTTAATGTGTTCTAAAATATTGAGAGGATTGCTCTAAGGACCAAATATATTTAACAACTTCTCATTTTTTAATTGACATTTGTATATTTTTTAAAGAAGTGTATGCACAAATCTTTTGCCCATGTTTAAATTTGATTTGTCATATTTATTTCTAGGAATTCCTTACATTAGCTGAATACAAGTCTTTTGTCAGATATATAATTTTACATATATCCATATGTATGTGCACACATATTTTGAATAGACAAGACGTATACTGCGAAGCAATATTCTGAATACATATAACATTAAAATTATAGGCAAAATGATCTTGTGATTCAAATAATATTTTATCTTATGTAAAAGGACAAACAGACGGTACAGGTGGGGGCATGAAATAATTTTATAGGAATTAGATTTTATTCAAGATGCAACTAAAAACTGTTGAAATAGGGCAGATGGCTGTCATGATTGGATTTATTTCATTACATGATCACTCTGGTTTCTCCTTAGCAATTGCTATTGAGGAGAAAGGTAGAAACAGAGACTAGCTTGGAGGCACTACAATCCTAAAGGCAAAAGATGATGATTGCTCGCAGTAGGTTAGTAGAGTTAGATGAGGAAATAAGAGGGATCTATTTTGCAGAAAGAACTGACATGACTTTGTACAACATTGCACATAAGATAGATTGAGCCATTTTCCAAGCCAAGCACCAAGTCCACTTTGCTGCCTTTTTACTTGTGATGAACTACCGCCTTGTGGGCCCTATATACCTAGCATCTTATGTTCAGTAGTAGAGCAGCTATCATATTCAGTTGAAGTTCTTCCCTTTTAATATGCCCAGCCTAAAAAGAATAGCCAGAAGAACCAGAATAGGCTTTTTAGAAGCCTTTTAGTGCCCACACTTTTCTTCTCAGAGTGTTTTGAAGCCAAGAGAGACAGGAAGCACGTGATAGGCTCACTCAGGCATGTTTGTCCTCTGAAGTCATTGATACTTTTCTCTGTATTGGACAAGGGTGATTTGATTGCTCATTAACACTAGGAACAATCAAGCATAGTGTCCATGTTTGCATTGGTAAACTTTTAAAGGGGTTACAAACAGATGGCTGTTCAAGCTAAAATGTTAAATGACATCCTCAGCTTATGTTTAATCTTCTTTGGTTGAGAACCTTCAAAATCTGCAAGCACAGATTGTACCTTTCTATTCACCCTGTCACCAGAATTTTATGATATTCCTTGGTAAATTATAGATGGAAATGCTTTGATCATTATTCTGATACCGCTTATTGTATTCCCAGATAAACTGATTTTGAAACTAGTCCCTTAATAAGTGATAATGCAGGGTGAGTCATCAGTTGGATTGGTAGTTCCTTCAAGAATGGCCCAGGATAGAGTGTTTACAATAGCTAGCTGGTGAAGGTGGGCAGCATGGCTGTTCTTACAGTTTACTAGTGCTTCTTAGAAATTCTTGATCTAATCTACAAAAGTCCAATCTTACTTGACCAGTAACGCACCATATGCTTTATAACTATGGATAGTTCATTAATTAAGCTAAAGCAACCAAATAACCTAAACAAATAAATTTCTGTTTTTAGGTTCCAGTGATCATAGCCTAATTGCTAGAGAAAGTAATAGAACATTGATTCAGCAGTCATTTTATACAGTGTAATCCTGATCGACCATCTAATCCTATGAGGATGGCATTTCCCTCTCCTATGGGATCAACTTTCTTAGAGAATCATCCTCTGGTAATAATTGTAGTTTTTGCTTTTGCTGGTGTAAAGATAGCTAGTGTTCCAGGCATATGCAAGATAGTCTTGTGGCCTTTAACTCAGTTGTCAACAATTCTGAATAGCCCGCATTTCCCTGAAGGAGTGTTTATACAACATACTCTTCTCTATGTACTTATGTGATATTTAATGCTTTAGCACCTGAAGCTCTCCCTAGCTTAAGCCAAAATAAAAGGTGGGCGTGCATATTGATGGGGCAGGATAATTGTCTTTCATCACAAGATCAGAGACAAAGCCTCAGGAAGGAAAGCCTCTAGGCCAGCTCTGGGAACTTCAGCAGCAAGAGCTACTCTTCCTTCTCCCTTGAGAGTCTTCATGTAAAGCGATTTGGATGGAACAGCTCTCAAGCTCTGTGCCCTCTCTGTTCTCAGTTTTAGTTTCTTAGAGAATCTGACCCAGACCAAAGCCTGGGATCCATTAGCTGTATCCAGGACAAGATCAGGTGGTCCAGAAATGGCCAGTGGGAGGCCTGTTCTGTGTCCTCAAAGCTGGTCCCACAAAAGAGGGAACAGCTGTGGTATATGGCTGTTCAGAAAGGTGTCTCTCACAGCTAAGCAGTGTTCTGCGAGCTTCACATCCATCATAGCATTTAATCATCGCTGCCAAGTCATCCCACAGCTGAGGAAACCAGTCTATAAGAGATTCAACAACCTGTCCAGAAAAAGTGGCAAAGCTACTACCTAAATCCCACTCCATTTGACTCCAAAAGCACTAAAAACAGATACTGAAATTATTCTTAATGTGCAGAAATATTGTCGAAGATCACTGAAGTAATATGGTTACTCTGATTGACTGTATTACCATATCCCAAATTGTCTAAGTAAATATTTGTTTAGTGGCTTATGTTTTGAAATGGAAAACAGATAATTTTCAAAACATAAGAAATTGTGAACTGTCCAAACAATGTGTGCAAATATAATTAAATTTGTTTCAAAAATCTTTTTGTACTTTAGTAACAAAGGTAAAAATTTTTAAAAAGTACATTGTCAAAGTTAAAACAATGATTTATTCCTGGTAATCATACAGGACCTAATACTTGTTGAAATAAAAGTCAAAACTGTGTTTTTGTGGCTATCTTAGGGACAGGAGTTCCTGTCTTAGAATTGTGGTTAAATATGTTTTATTGAATCTAGAGATGCTTGAATATTTGTGTAGGTTAGGGGTATTTTTTTTTTCCTTTGCATCCTCATAATAATTTCCTATTTGTGAAAAGAAAGGAAAAGAGAGATTGGCTGGCTGATGAGGTAGGAATAGTGAATGAGAAAAGAAACAGGGAAGAAAGGAAGGAGCAAAGGTGGAAGGAAGAGAGAGAAAAAAAAACCAGTATTTGTCTTTATATTCTAATATTAGCTCTTTTGGTTTATTTTAGAATTCATCCTGGCCTGGCCACTTTTAAGAACTTAAACTTCCTCCCTTTAGTTCAGCCTACCTGATCCCAGGGGAGTAAACTGAATTTCAGTCAACTTGAACTTCTCTCTCAAATTGGGATTACGGTGTACTTGAGAGTTATCTCTGAGGCCCGATTGGAATTCCATTTCTATGGAGATTAGATTGGAAGCTGCAACCAGTAATAATAAAACAAAATACTAATGTGTTTTTTTTTTTTTCTTTCAAGGACTGTTACAGGGCATTTTCCTCCACTTGCTCTGAAGTGTTATTTTGGGAACTTGCATGTTGATTGTGTTTTGTGTGACAGCACTTTAAGAGCAAACTGGTTATTTGATTCACTGTCTTCATTAGTGCCCCAGTAATTAAGAACTGATTTTTATTTTTTTCCAGAGTTTATTTTTTCCTTTCCCCCATCCTTTTTTATTTATATATTTTTCTCCCTATATTCATGAATTGTCTTGCGCATTGCTAGTGATTTGTGCAAACCTGGGCAAAAAGCCAAATGAGAATATAGGAAGTAGGCCAGAACTATTGGTAAATGAATGTTTTTTTAATGATTGGCTCCCTTAGAGAAATTTCTTTTGCTATCCACCCTTACTTCCCTCTTGAAGACTGGTGTTAAATCAAATTTCAAATAAATGGGGAAATGATTAAGATGACATTATTCTACAACTGTAATTGTATTTAACTATTTTGTATAGATGGAGAATTTTTGAATGAAGATGCTTCTGGTTACAGTGATATATGAACCTCTGTGGAAAGAATGGGTACTATTTTGCTAAGTAATTTGTCTGAATTTCAATAATGGTTTATTATGTTCCCGTTTTGTGTCTTTCCTTGTTCTCTATTCCCAGCTCCCTAATGTAAAAATTAGTTTACAAAGCTCCTGCACTTAATAATTAAAGTTCTTCCTAGCACTTGGAGGAGGTGTTATTAACATTATCTCCATTTTTACATATAATGCAAATGAGGCAAAGAGAGAATCAGTGGCCTGACCAAGGTCACCTGTCTACTGAGGTATAGAAAAGAGGAATTGACAGCAAGTTAAATATCTGGACTAGGGGAGCATAAGAGACTTGTCCAAAATAAAGGTAAGAAAAAGAATACAAATTATTATGAGCTTTAGGAATTAAAGATAGCAGGTCCAGAATCCAAGACATGAGCTAGTTTAAACTTGAAAATTAGTCTTACTGCAGGATCAGAGTGACTAAAGTCAAGTCACATTAGAAAGTGAGAGAGGCTAGAGACTAGCCGGGTATAGTTAGAATTGCCCTAGAGGCAATAAAAACTGTTAGAAAACAGGTATCCAGTGCCTGAATATTTACCCCAGATTTTCCTTTTCTGCATTTCCATTTTCTGTGTCTTTATACTTTTTACAGTATACAGATTATTAGGTTAACTAAAAATATATATTCATATTTTATTTATTTTGAATTAATATAGTAATATATGATTATATGATTACTGTATGAAAAATTCAAACAATTTCAAAATTCTGGAGTAAAATAAAGTTTCTCTTTACCCCATTTTATACACGCGCACACACACACACACACACGCACACACACACACACACGGTTATAAAGATAGAGCTAGACAAACATAAATAAACAGTTTTAATTGAGAGAAATTAACTTTCATTTAAGCAGTACAAAAAAAAATTTAAAAGGCCATTTGCATCCTTCAACCAACATCTCTTCAACTGACCCCCATGACCCGTATACACACCACCTTGGCCCCCGTTAACCACCGTTCTACTCTCTGCTCCTGTGAGTTCAGCTTTCTTAGATTCCACATGTGAGTGCAATCATGTAGTATTTATCTTTCAGTGCTGCTTATTTTGTTGAACCTCCAGGTTCACCCATGTTGTCACACATGTCAGGATTTCCTTCTTTTTTATGGCTAAATAGTAACACATTTTGTATATATACCACATTTTCTTTATTCATTCATCGATGGACACATAGGAGGAATAAGTTCAAGAGATTTATTCTACAACACGGTGACTATATTTAATAACAATACATTGTGTTCTTGAAAAATGCGTAGAGTAGATTTTGTGTTCTCACCACAGAAATGATAACTATATGAGGTAATGGATATGTTAATTAGTTCAATTACCCATGTCTTCCACAGTTACATACATTATAAAACATCATGTTGTACATAGTAAATATATATAGTTTTATTTGTCAAATAAAAATAATAAAAGAAAACATTAAAAAAGGTCATTTGCTGTTTCAAAAAATTACAGAAAGTACTTGTTTATATAAGCATATTCAAGTATGCTTTTATATATATATTGTATGAAAAACAAGCCATAGTCATCCTACCTTTGACACATTTTCACATCCACTTTCCCTACAACTACTAGAGATCCTTTGCTGTCATCTGTGAATTTGTATCTAAGCTGATATGTGAGTGTATAGTTACATGTGTGCAAATCTGCATTAGCTAAAATTATCTAATCTAGTTTAACATTTTATTATCTTTTCTCTTTGCTACTTATGATAGTCCATGGCTCCACATTCTGTCCTGAAGTTGAAACTATTGTGTCTTTTAAATTTTAGCCCTTTTAATGGATGTGCAGTGTAATCTGACTGCAGTCTTAATGTGAATTGTCCTAAAGCAAAAAATGTTAGACATCTTTTCCACATACTTGCTGTTTGTATATGTTTCTTTGTGTAGTTGGTGCTTCTGTCTTACCCATTTTTATAACGTTCTGTCTTTTTACAAGAAAATGGAAGATTTGTATAGTCTTGTTACAAATCCTTCATCAGATATATGATATACATATTACAAGTATCTCCCCTCCCACACTGTCCAGGTCTATGGTTGTCTTTTCTTTCTTCTTCCCAACCTCTTTTTGTTGTTGTTGTTGTATTTCAATGATTCACAAATACACAAGTTGTCAATTATTCTTTTACAATCTGTGTTTCCTTTATCCTTTGTAAGAAACATTTTCCTGGTCAAAGGTGAAAAACGATTTTTTTGAATGTTTTATAGTGTTAGCTTCTACATTTTTACTTAATTTTTATTATGGCGCAAGATAAAGACTAAAGTTAATTTTTCCACGTGGACATACAGTTGTTGCTGCACCATTTGTTGAAAAGGCTTTCATTTCTTTGTTGAATTTTATTAGCACCATTGTTGAAAATCAATTGACCACATGGTTGCAGAAACATTTCTTGATTCCTGATTCTGTTCCAAAGATAATAATGATTTTCACTAATACTTCAATTGTCATAATTTTGTGACAAGTCTTGAAATCAGTCCTCCAAATTTGTTCTTGTTCAAAATTAGCTTTGGCTATTCTTGGTCATTTGAGTTTTCATATAAATTTTGTAGATATCTTCTCAATTTCTTACAAGAAAAGCTTACTCTGATGAGTTTTTTTTATTGAAATGCATCAAATCTAATCATAAAGATTAGAAATAATAGATAAATCATGTACATTTATATGGCAAATAGAATACTGAAATAAAAGTGAACAAGCTATTGTTACAACCTGGATGAATCTTACAAACATTGTTGAGTGAAAGAAACCAAATGCAAGACAAATTAAGCCCTTTGAAGAAAGTTAAGAAATAAGCCAAACTCACATATGGTGCTAGAAATCAGGAAAGTGTAGATAGTACCTTTGGGGAGGAAAGGAGTTAGTAATTTGCAGGGGATTAGAGAGAGGCTTCTTACATATAAGTGATAATCTACTCATTGATCTGGGTGTTTTTTATACATGTGTGTTCATTTTATGAAAATCCATCAAACTGAACAATTTTCATTTGTGCCCTTTTATTTCAAAAGGTAATACTTAAAATTATTTTTCAAAAAGAAATAAGCATACTTTTAATTTTTCAAGCAATACGTGTGATTATGAATAAGTATATATTTTATTTGTTGAGAAAATGTGTGTGTGTGTGTGTGTGTGTGTGTGTGTGTGTGTGTGTAGTCTATTTTCAGAGGTAGCTATTGGAAAATGTTCATGTTAAAAGTATTGATAACCGGCTGGGCACGGTGGCTCGCGCCTGTAACCCTAGCACTCTGGGAGGCCGAGGCGGGAGGATTGTTTGAGCTCAGGAGTTTGAGATCAGCCTGAGCAAGAGGGAGACCCCATCTCTACTAAAAATAGAAAGAAATTAGCTGGACAACTAAAACTATATAGAAAAAATTAGCCGGGCATAGTGGCACATGCTTGTAGTTCCAGCTCCTCGGGAGGCTGAGGCAGAAGGATCGCTTGAGCCCAGGAGTTTTAGGTTGCGGTGAGCTAGGCTGACGCCACAGCACTCTAGCCCAGGCAACAGAGTGAGATTCTATCTCAAAAAAAAAAAAAAAAAAAAAAAAAAGAGTTGATAACCACTAATTCCTGAGATCTTTCTAAAAGATTTGCTTTTCTTACTATCTATCTCCATTTTGCAATCTCTTTTCTAACTCTTCTCCCTTTTTGACCCTTTTCTCATAGGTTGCAGTACTAGACTTTTGCCATATTGCCCTAGAGTTGGACTGTAACTAGCTGTCATACTTTTACAAAATGGTAGTTGATAAAGGCTTATGGTGTTACTGCCCGGTAGGGTATATTCATTCTATTGGAACTTTCTAAAGATCCAGGAGCCTTTAAAAGCCAACTGAATATGTTAACAATGTAGAAATTTCAGACTCCAGGACAAAGAGAATGAGGAATTCTTTTGATCGGGAAGAACTTTAGTTGGTTCTTGAATTACATTTTCCACATTTTTGTATATGGCATTTATCTTTCAAGCTAGCTCTAAAGAGTGGCCTCACTTCTGCTAAGACTTTCCAATTCCCCTATACTATCTTCAGTGAAGTTATAAAATCTCTTGTATTCTGTCCCATGCAAGATTTACAAAACTTCAAATCAAGAAATTTAATAAGACAATTTATTGTCATAATGTCTTATGATGGGAAGGAGAACCTAACAAAAGTTACATAAACTCAACCAATACATAGTTTATAGAATCCTTCCATGTTACTATGAAGCATTCATTCCACCTTTCCTTGGACATCTCAAAGGCACTTTCTACCTCCCAGGGAGCTACATGATATTTCAGACATCTCTAACCGTGCCTTACCCTATTCAGTCATCTTAAAACATAAAAATACATCTCTTTTGCTTTTTCAAAATGCTTGAAGACAAAAATGGATCTTCTAAAAGTATTCTCTATGCCTCATGTTTTATTTGCTTCAAATATTTTACATATTTAATAATTTAGAGTTTGTTCATTATCCTGTTCTGCCATCATTGGTCAGGCTCTGCTGTGTCAGTATCTCCCTTTAGGTTTTATACATAGAACCCTATATAAATCATCAAGTACCTTGGTTTACTAGGTTTCTTTTCGGGGCCAAAATAAATATTAGCTGGTTGTCAGCACTTTCTAGGTGTCAGTATAGGGACTGGTTAAAATGCTCCTGTCTCTAGAAGACCTGTGAACACTGAGGATGTTAGTGAGAATTCCATGTACAACCCTTTGAATTAAAGGAGTTGTATTTAAATCTGTTTGCCTATGTATTCTCCGTACTCATAGCAGCTTTACTTTTTCAAGCCTTAGTTTGCTGATCTTATAAGTAAAGATAAAAACAGAGTTTGTGTTAGGACTTTTCTTAAGATAACATATGTGAAAGCCCCTGGGACAGCTCTTGAGATATAGTTATAGCTCAATAAATATTACTTGACTTTAAATCACAAAAGAACATTAACTCAATATTTTGGTCATGGTGACCTTTCAACACCCTCCAAAATTATGCCAGATGGCAGCTGCTACCTTCCAATTATAGTACTGCTCATAAATAGAGAGTGTGCTATTCATCCCCTGTCTGACTTCACCACCTGCTATGGCTTGGCATGAAATGTAAGCTTGAGAAATGGGAATTTTTTCTCTTGGGTCTAATTTACACTGACATCTACTCCCTCACTAAGTTCTAGGTTTGAAGGGACTATCTCCTTACCAGAACTATGATGTTGGAAAAGGCTAAATGAACACTTGAATATTCAGTTACCATTAAATACTAATGAAAGTAAAAATCTGCATTAACAGTTAATTAAGCCATTATGATTAGTGCTGTATAATGAATACTTTAACATTTTGGATATCTTAACATACTTTTATCTTTGAGCAACTGAGCTCATTAAAAACTGCTATTTGTTGAACAAATCATAAGAACTTTATGATACAGAGTGACCAACATCATTAATCTCATTCTGAAGTTTTTCAAACACTGAATACTATACCAATGGAGGGTTACTCTAGGGAAAGTCCATTTTTTAAAAAAGAAATCTTTATTTAGGTACAAATTTGGAAGGACTTATACTTGGATCAATATATTAATAATATAAAAAATTCATCCCAAAGGAACAATGCCTAGACATTCAAGATTACTCAAAAAACTGTTACAAGCCTTACTTTTCATTCAGATCATTGGTAATATAATGATATTGACATTTTTAAACCAATAATTTACTATTTCAGATACGAATGGATCTTGTATAGCTGTTGTGGCATGTACAAGCAGATACATTTTCATTTAGAAAGAATGCAGACTTTGGACCTCTGCTTTAATCCCAACTTCAGGTTTATGAATTATGAAACTTTGGGTTTATGACTTAGACTGTCTGACTTCAGTGTAATTATCTGTTAAATGTGCAAAATAGTGCATGCATGTTGAACAGGCTAGAGACTAGAGATGAATTAAAAAGATAACAGTATATTAAATTCTCAGCAAATCATAACTTTGCTGCTTGCAACTAAAGCAACTAAAGTTGTAAGTAATTAGTACATAAATGTACTTCAAAATTTTTATTAAGTTCTATCACTAAATTTCCCTTCCTACAAATTTCTTTCACATCTGTCCCTCCTACTACCTGAAATTTTATAATTTAGTCACTTGGTTTGACAGGTAAATTTTCCCCATCCCAGGGAAGAGAAAAGGAGAGAACAGAAGATGGTGATTGTTAGTCATCTGCACCCAAATAACAATATGTTATGTTATCTCTCTCTGAGAGCTTACTGATTGCTGAGTAATGAGCCGAAGGAAATTAAGATAGACTATCATTTTAGTGCCCAGGCCAGTAATGGGTAGAATGCTTCAAGGAGCAACATGGAAATGCTTAAAAAGCCACAGATTATAGGAAAGAGAAAAGTGAAAGGGAATTAGTTATAATTTGAATGCTAGAAACCTTTTTGTTCAAAGTTGTTTAATTGTCTCAAAAACCTGCTCTTGCTTCACCCATGAACACCTCCCCCTACCAGCTCTTGCCCAGGGAAGGCCTGACCTGCCTTTACCCTGGGCATCCATCATCCTGGGCACAGCCTCATATGGTCAAGCAGGGGACATTGTGCTAGATCTAAAATCTGCCTTCACCTGGAATTTCATAATTAGACCTTGGAAAAACACAGCAGATTTCTATGTTTTTCCAATTTTTGATGTTGCTCCAATTCCTGAGTACCTGAACAAGTTCAAATCTTCCAGATTTAGAAGTACAGTATATTTTATTTTAATCCTGCACAAAGGTAGTATAGCAGAATATTAAAGATTAATTACTACTTTTAGGTTTTCTTATTTTTGATTGCCTTATAGGAGTTTTGAGGTAACACTTGAATTTATATACTCTTCGAAATGTGACAAGAAAAGTAATTTAAAATAAAAGCATATTAGAAATCATGTAATCTTGAAATCACTTTCACATTCTATATTTTATGTTCAAAACCTGTCTATGTACAGTTACTTTTATCATTCCCATTTGACACATGATGAATCTGAGACTTAGAAAGATAAAGTCTCTTAGTCCTTTAGTTTGCAACAGCACTACAATTTCTTTAACTTATTTAATAAATATTTATTGTGTTCACTATCTCTGTCATTATCTTAGTGATTAAGACAGAAAAGGGACCAGCTCTGATGTAACTCATGTACTAGTGAGGAAAGGCAGATAAACAAATGTACACATAGAACATTAAAAGTTATAAGTGCTATGAAGAAATTTAAATGATATATTGTGATAGATGCGGTGTTGGTAAGCTTCTTTTGGTTAAAGAGAGAGACTTGTAGTATTTAGGTTAGCTTTCCTGTGAAAGATGAAGAATATTTGATTAGAAAAATGGGAGGTGGCCAGGCATGGTTTTGCTGACAGTGATTGAGCATCTCCGTAGTTTCATTTATTTTGGTTCCTTTGCAGAATGAGTTGGGCATCAGAGGTTGGGCATGTAGGCTCAGCACAAAAGGCCAAGGATTTAGTTTGTGATTATATAAGATAAAAAAGAAAGGAACTAGACTGTCATTGCAGAGTCCTCAGGGCAGAAGCACATTCTTATGGATAAGACTAAAGCAGTAAGAATCAGGAGGAAACTGCAACTTGAAGGCAGGTTCCTTTTCTCTCTCATATGCTGAGATAAAAACAGGGACAGAGTAGGCACTTGACAAATATTTGTTGACTAAAGTAAAGAAGTCTTAGCATTGTGCCATTTGAGAAAACAAGTCACCTCATCTTTCTGAGTCTCAGCTAATGACAAGTAGGAAATAGTAAACATAACTGTACGTGGTGGGATTCTGAGGAGGAAACAGGACTCAGGAAAGTGATCCGAAAATTACAAATCTACAAGGGCTCATTTCAGGCACACTGACCACCAGGCCAAATGACTTCAAGGCTATGATGAGGTACCTACGAATGATGGAACAGAGATTGAATATCTACTTCATGTTAGAGTCAGGGCCACTCTGGATTGGGTCAAGTCTCAGCAATCAGTAGAAGGTATCAATGACATTTCCCAAAAATAATTAGTAGAAAAGGACTCAAAAGGAAACACTGGGTACTTAGAGCAGGTTATTAAATTAAATAAGGGAAAACCTTGAGTACAATGGAGGTAATTCATCTGGAATGATACCCATATATATTACAAAATTATATTACTCAAAATTAATGTATTAAATGCAAAAAGAGAGGAAAAAAAACTAATTGACTCTAAGCCATCAAAGAAAATTAATATTTAAAAATAAGAAAGAAAAGCCAAACAAACCAAAGAAAGCAAGTTGGTTTGTATGTCATCTTTATGTAAATTCAAGCAGTAGAAAGTAGTAAGAGCTTTACAGGCACACAAAGAAACACTGTTATTGTTGGGACAAAATTTTCATACAGCTCCATGAGTCTAGTAACTCATTGTCTATAGCCATGTAACCAATGAAGATACAAAATATTGTCATCACCCCAGTTAATTCTCATGTGCCTCTTTCTACCAATCCCTTCCCACCTCAGAGGAAACTAAGGTTCTTATTTGTAGCACTGGAGCTTAATCTTTTCTGTTCTCAAATTTTATATGGAGTGATACAGTATATATGTTTTCATACCTGGCTTATTGCCCTCAACATATGTTTGAGATTTGGTTATACATGTTTCTCTTGATAAATTTATCTTAGTGCAGTGTAGTCGTCCATTGTTTAGTTATATCACAGTTGTTTATCAATTTCCTGGTTGATGGATGTATTTTTGTTGTGGAATTTGCTGTTTTCAATGTAGCTCTGTGTGATTAAATCTGCCAAGGATATTTTTGTCCTTTTATGGGTATGTTTAACTTCTCTTTGGTAAACACCTAGGAATAGAATTTCTGTGCCATAATGTAAGTGTATGTTTAACTAACTAAGAAACTGCTAACTATTTTGCAAAGTTGTTTTGCAACTTTACACTGCCAACTGCAAAAGCTCGATATTCTCCTCAGCAACATTTGGCATCATTTGAATTTTAAAATTTTAACCTTTCTCCTGTATGTGTGTGTGTAGTGTAGTGTTATCTCATTTTTTTAACTTGCATTTCTTAGATGACTAATGACAGCAAGCAACTTTTCATGGGTTTATCAACCTTTCATGTATCTTCTTTTGTGAAGAGTCTGTTAAGTCTTTTGTCCTTTTTATTGGGATACTTGTCATCTTATTGTGTTGGGAAAGAAAATATATACATATACACATGTGTATATATATATGTGCACATACATAAATATACCCATATCCACTTTTTAGATTAAAAATATGCATCAGATATATGTATTGTGAGTATATTCTACCTGTCAGTGATTTGTTTCATATACTTAATGAAGTCTTAGGATGTGCAAAAGTTTTAATTCTGATAAAGCGTTTTTGCGTCTCATCTCAGAAATCTTTGCCTAACCTGAGATAATTTGTTTTTTCTAAAAGATTTATTGTTTTATCTTTTATGTTTGGATCCATGATCCAAATTAAAGTAATTTTGCATGTGATACATAAGGTATGGGCTGAGGGTAATTTTGACACAGAAATAGGCAGTTGATCGAGCACCATTTGTTGAAAAGACTTTTTTTTTTTTTTCTCATTGAATTACCTTGGTACCTAAGTTGGTTACTCTCTGGTACCTACAAATGATTCTCTATATTTTGTTTAATTTTTACATTTATATATATTTACATGCATGTCTAATAAATTTTTGTTGATAATTGGACATTGCATATAATACATTATAATGGTTCTTGATTCTGTTGTATTCAGTGGATTCTTGGCTTTGTAATAGTAGGCAGTTAACCCACTGGGTTCAAACTGCAAACAGTCTTTTCCTTCACAGGCAACAGTTGGTACTTTTGTTCTGTTCTTATGCCTTCTAATTGTAGATGGTGCTTTTGTTCCTGGCTCCTTGTACATCTCCTCTGTGCAAAGAATCTGAGCAGAGACGGGGCTCTACGTCTTTGTGATTTCCTTGCTTATGGGAGTTTCCTACTGAAATTCTAGCTGCCTTGCCAGCTATGTACTTTATCCTGTCAAGCTTTCTGCTGCCTGAGCTGAGCACGGTTGGAGAATGCACAGTCGGGCAAGAAAAGCATCAAACTCACACATCTGCCTCCATATATTCAACATGGTAAGGAATATAAAATAAGGACTAGTAGATAACATAATAGAAATCATTCACATTGGAAGAAATACCATAAAAAAATAGAATAATTTGAAATGCATCCAAGGAACTTCGAGAAATAAAAACTGTGTTTAATGAAATTAAACTTTACAAACAAATTAAGAGTAGTTCAATTTCCTTCTTCCTGAATTAACACCTCAACATTTTTAAGGAGAGTCTTTCAGTAGTTTTGTACGAAGTTCTACATTGATATCAGTTTCCCTTAGCATTTTAATATTATTATTCAGATGGTCTATCTTCTATCCTGAGATTTATGTCTCGTCTTTACCTGCTTTTCTGCTGTGCCTCTGGATTCTTATTATACATGAATTTTTAAAATTGATTTTATTTTTTATTCATTTATTTTTTACCTGTCAGCCAGGAATTTGAGCAGTTTGTGCTCAAATTTGAGTCTCACTCCTGGGATAATTGTGCTGGCAAGATTTCCCCTATACATCTCCAACTGTCTCCCATCTCTGAATTTCTGATTTTAAGTATCTTTAGCCAAATAGGCTGTCAGTTTTTCCTCCCATAGTTATTTTCACAGCTGTTGCCATGAGGGTTGGGCCAGTGAGACACAAATTTACAGTTCTTACTCCCTTGTAATTGCAATTTTTTGAGACTAAACTGTTCTCTGGATTCTGTCACCAATTGAAGAATTCTTTTTTGTTTAAGTAATTTGTTTTTAGTTTATTTAATTTTTAAGACTTGTTGTTTGCCAGGGATTTGTTCAGGAAAAAATACCACTTCTTGCTTATGTCTGTTTTACAAATTTTTATGTCTGTTTTCTCTATCAATTACTAAATATAATTAGCTAAAATTTGTTAGTTTATTCTTTTAATTCTGTTAGGCTTTGTTTTGTTTATTCTTAGAGTATTTTGTTAGGTGTTTGCAATCTCTAAATTGTTACATCATTACAACAAAATTGTATTCTTTTTAGTAATAGTACAAATCCTCTTGCTTTGTTATGTACATACTGCAACGATCAAAATGCATTTCCTATGGTCGTCCACATCCAACCATTTTGTTAATCCAGATCAATCTATTCATGCTTGGCTTGATCCACCTTCTCCATTTTATGCCAATTTTCTGAATCCCAACCTTTTTAATTTCCTTTCCTGCCATTTATGGAATCAGCAACCTTCTCTAGTGAGTCAGCTCTTCCACTCAGCATTTAGCTGACCCAAAGTCTGCAGTTGTTATATGCCCCCAGTTGCTAAAACATCCTGAGTAACTGTCCAGAACACCCACCTTGAGATTTTCAATGGATACACTTCAGTAATTCATCCATCAGCTTCCTCAACCAGGCAAATAACCAGCGTCTCTAAGATCTTGAATAATTATGTCTTTATTAAATGGTGGCTCCCCTTATTATCACCAAAATCACTTATTGGTAGAATAAAGCTCAGTTTATTTGTACTGCAGTGAGGGAGAGCACTGAGTTTTAGCAGGGTCTCAGGGGAGAAGGGCAAAGCCAAGATATTAATGAAATATTGAAGTTGAGTTTATGGTGGGTCTTTTAATTTGAGGGCTTCTTTAAACTGAACAAGGGTCATGATACCATAGTTTAAGACACAGTTAAGGCAGGGATATTGAGAAGGCAGGAGATTCAAAGAGTCTTGGGATGTAAACATCATTTGATGATTACTGTTGAAGAGTTGATGGATCCTTGAGAAATCACCTAAAATGAATAATAAAGTTATTTTCAATTTTTATCTTCCTGAGCAGGGGTTTCCTGGAATAATAAAGTTATGTTGCTGAAGATAGTGCAATAGTGAAGTCCTTGTAATGGGGGCAGTAAGCTGCATGGATGTGTTACTCATCTGTACTAATTTCATCTTGCCTCATATATTTGTACATTTTTGTCATAATGTGTGTTCATTATTATTTGTCATGCTGATACTTTTTCTCTTCTACCTTATATTTCCCCTAAATGATGTCTGCATCTATTCCTCCCTGTTGTCCCAAACACTTCTGCTGTGCCTTTGACACTGTATTAATTTGCAACGGCTGACGTACAAAGCACTGCAAACTGGAAGGGCTTAAATAACAGAAATGTATTTTCTCACAGTTCTAGAAATCTGAGATCAAGATGTCAGCACAGTTGGTGTCTTCTGAGGCCTTTCTCCTCGGCTATAGATGGCCACCTTCTCCCCAGGTCTTCACATGGCTTTTCCTCTGTGTGTCTGTGCCCTCGTCTCCTCTTCTTACAAGGATACCAATCATATTGGGTTAAGTCCCACCCAAATGACCTCACTTTACCTTAATTAGCTTAATTACCTCTTTAAAGGCCCTATCTTCAAATGCAGTCATATTCTGAGGTACTGAGGATTAAAGCTTCAACTCTCCTTCCACAAGAATTTTTGGGAGACACAATTCAGCCCGTAACAGGCACCAGTGTTCCAATAACCACAAACTCGTAAACAACTTCCCTGGACATTCCCTTCATGTTCTTGCTGAAAATTAAAACAAACTTTACTTAAGAACTCTATTTACTCCGCAGCACCCACAAGTACAGGTTGATTCATTCTCCTACCTTCCTTGTACTTGCTCAGTGTTGCTGCTTCTAACTGGATCTCTGTCTTGCATAACTCCTTGGAAGGATTTTTGTTTGATTTTTCCCACTGTTGGCTCTCATTCTGGCTAACTTCCTGGTTAGTTTCTCCCACTCTTCCCTACCCTCATTTGTTGATGGCATCAGCGCTTGGCTAACTAGCTTTCTTAAACTGCTACTTCTCCCAACATGATCTCAAAGGTGGTCCATTCCAAACCTTGATTTCTCATTTGCTTGATCTTGGTGGCTCCAATGATTTTTTTTTTTTTAAACTTCATCTCACTTCATCAACCCACTTGGATCTGACCATATCATTATATCATCAGAATTCTCAAACATGTCCCTCTGATCATCTCCTTATTCTATTAATCCCACTCCAATAATTCACAGGAATGAAGGCAAGAAGCCTCCAAACTATTGGCCTGTTTTCTTATTATCAGTCAACTCCCCTGTGTTCTTATATTCATCTTCACCTAGCTCAGTTTCCAATGGTTTATCACTGTACCTTCTCCTTTGCAAGCAACTTACCACTTTGTTTCTTTTGTTGTACTGCTCAGTAAGATTCTAAACCTGGTTAAAATCAACTATTTGCTTACTTTGTACTTTAACAGATTAGATTTCCAATTCTACTTGAGAATTCTGGGTGTTATGGCAAGACTGTCACTCACTTCCATTTCACTACTTCTGTAGAGAATCGTGTGCATAAACCTAAGTTAACTAAACTTATAAATCTTATCTAACCCAGTGAGATTTCTGTTTTGTTTTTTTTTAATTTTTAAGCAGTTTGTATATTTTGGCCCAATTGACCCATCCATTAATCTGCCTCTGTTTTGGGAACCCATAATCATATTTAAACACGGCTCAATGGGGCAAATAGCAAAATTATCTTAGCGAGAACCCATAAGCAAGAGTTCTTCAGGGAAATTTTGTTTGTACAAGTAAAGATTCAGTTTTGTACAATATATATCTTTTACCACTCAGGTAAAGAATTCCTGTCAATCCGACACAACTCCTGATATTAATTAGTTTCATGAGCTATATCTGAGAAAATGTTAAATTCATTTCTCTCCTGGGTTATGGTTAATTAATAATATTGGAAGTTACTATGGCTTTAACCTAAGGCAGACCTTTAAAGGCTATGATCTGTAACAGTTGGTTACTATTTTTTGAATCAAATTTGTAAAGATAGTTATATTTCCAAAAACTCCTCCCCCAAACAAAGATTTGTTTTGAAAATCTTTATTTTAATATGGATAACAAAGATATAAGAATATTTATCAAGTACTTTAAAGAGAAGCATCACAATTTAATCAATAACATTGCAGATATGAAAGTATTTAAGCTTCCTGCTATTGGGTGTGATTAGATATTTGCATGTTCCAGTTAATCAAATAGCATAATTAATAGAGTTAACACATATGCACAGGGATTACCAACACTTAAAAAACAGCTGTGCCATGAAATAAAACTCTGAAGCTATGCTAAATATAAATTAGCCTTTATCTGGTGGTTTATTTATCAGTGCATCGGAAGTTCCTAAGAAGGAGGATGAATCTCAGTTTGATTTTCATGTGATTCTGATGGACTGTACAGACTTTTACAATATTGATCTAGAAACCACCATAAAGAAGATGGGAAATTTATTTGAACCCAATTGGAAATTGTACATACAAAACAGTGAGATTTCATAAGACATGGATTCTGTCTTACCCATCTTTGCATCCCCAACACCCAAACCAGTAGTTCTCAAACTGAATTCAGCAAAAAATGGGGGTAATTTTGTTTCAGTGGAGATCTAGAGCCCCATTTCAAACCTACTGAAACAACTCCTGGGTGTAGGATCCAGAATCTGCATTTTAACCAGATGTTATTGTACATGGTCCTTACATTCTCCTTTGAGAAAAAAATTGAACTAGATCAGTGTACTTCTAAAGATTTAATGTGCATATTAATCATCTAGGGATTTAATTAAAAAGTAAAATTTTATTATAATTGATTGAAGGAGCATTCGTATTGCTGTGCCTGTACTAGCTTAAGGTGTTTATCACCTTTTATATTACAACAAATTTCTTATGCATGCTAAATTCTCTTATATAACTTTATCTTGCATGAAAGAAAAATTCCTATTCTATATTTCTGACTTCCTCAAAGTACCTAGCATAATATCTGAGAAATAGAAGATTTCTAGTGAATTTCTCCTGAATGAATGTATCAATCAAAAATAAAATAACCAACAAATCAACTAATGAGAGAGTACAAATGAACTACTATGGGTCCTTTGGAGCCATACTTCTAAGTGGTGATTAACAAATAAATGCAGTTCTTATAAGATAAGGCAGGGATTTTTTCAACGTATCTAAGAACAACCAAGACAATTTAGGACCACTGGCTAAATCAAATATTCAGTAGCTTTCATATTTTTCACTACCCCCTCAACTACCATCTCCCATCATACAACTATGTGATAACTCACAGATTTGTTGCATTTTTTAGTTGAGGGGATCAACTAAAGAGTAACATACTCATTTTAAAAAATGGGAAAATCGAGTCTCACAGAGGTTGCATTATTTGCCCAGGATTTAACAGCTAGTGAGTAAAATAAATATTATAAACAATCCTGATGTGCTTAATTGATGTCTAGAAGTAGAACAGCAAATCTGTTAACTCGGAACTGTGGTGGAATGTTCCCAAATAAGCCTGTTCTATGGTGAATACCAGTCAAAATCAATGGGTCCATTACTTTGCAGTATTAAGATGATGGTTTATGGGTGATGGTATCTACCAGGGGAAAATGTATAGAGTAACATGAATGACTTCAGAGTAAGTGGAACTAAGAAATTCTAAGCACAGTGCCAGGGAGTTCTAAAGATATTCCTTGATATGCACTTTGTAGTCACTTCATAATTTTGTCATATTTTTTATTCCTGATTACTGCTATGCCATAATACTCATTAAAGCACCATGAAGCCTTCTCAATCTGGGGTGGATATGGGAGACAGGAAGGAATATGAATTTTGGAGCCAGACAGGCCTGGTATCTAAGCCTTAGCCACTCATTTATAGCTGTGTAAAAATACTAATATATTAGTAATAAAATAAATATGTAATCATTTCAATATCTGTATACATCCATATTTTAAAGAAAGGGAAAATTTTTTGGACTAAGTTTTCAGTTAAGGTGGAATTTTAACTTGCCCTAAATATTTTCATTCCTTACCCTTGAAAAAAAATCTTTGGTTTTGGTAGCCCATGACAAAATAAAGGTACTTGGTTTTTTTTTTTTTTTTTTTTTTGCATCAATCTGTGGCCTCATTCCTTTTGATAATTGTTGCCTTTAGGGCATGCCTTTCTTGTATATTCAAACTCTCTACTCACTACTTTTTAAATAACCTTTTAAAATCACTGTCCATCTGATCTAATAAAAGTTAGCCTCATCCTCCTTCACTTCTGTCACTGATCAGTAAAACAAGCACTACCATCACTATTGTGAACATTTCCTATTGTCCGTCTCCGGCTATTACAATAACATCATCACATCTTCATTGATTTTCTCATTCAGATTTTACAAAGCAAAAGCTAGTGGTCACTCTATTTCTCACCACTCTTTTACTCCTCCACCCAATTCAACCTAGCTATCTTGCACCGAAAAGTGCCTGTGCTGAGGTCACTCATGACCCTTTAAAATCTGAGGCCAATAAACAATTTTCAGCTCTGATCTTAAGTCATCGTTTTGCTGCATCTGGCACTGTCTTCAGAATCTTTTTTTCCCTGTTTTTTATGACTCCACACTTTCCTCATTCTCATTAAACACTCCTTCTGGCCAATTCCATTGGTGAGTTTTCCTCTACCCATCCCTGAAATGCTGATAGTGTGCAGATCTTCATTATTAATCCTGTGCCTTTCTAATTCCACACATTCTCCCTGAAGAATACTATGCATTTCTTTGTTGTAAACTTTCCTCAAGACACGGATGACTCTGCAATCTCTACCTTCAAACTGCACATCTTTTCCAAAGTATTGATATTTTATATCAACTTGCAAAGTGCTGAAGTTTTATATTCACCTGCTTGCTGACTATCAGCACCCAGATATACCACAGGCTCCTCAAACTCAGTATGCACTCATTTGGAATGCATTATTTTTACCTATAAGAAATTCATTCTTTTGCCTCCTTTAATTCAATCAATAGCATCCTAACTAGCAGATTTTCTCAAACTAGGACCCTAGGAATAATACTCATTGTGTTCTTTGTCCTTCATTCTCACTTCCAATGAGTCAAGTCCTGCTGATTTATTCTCCTAAGTAGTTTCCTAATCTAATGCTGCTCAATCTTTACTAGGTCTCATCATTACCTGGGGAGCTTAGAAGAGATACCAATGCCTGCTACCCAACTCAGACCAACCTATGTAGAGCTTCTGTTGATGGAGTCTGACTAGTGGTGTATGTCTACCACCTCTCTTTATGCGTGTCTGATGCAACGTTTCCTACTCTCCCACTGTCCTGTTATAAACCTTGTTTATCTTTCAATTACTGTAGTAGTGTACCCACTGTAGCTTGCCTCCTCTTCCATGTTCCTCAACACCTTTCTCCTCACAGCTACCAGTGAGATTTATCTAAAATATTTCTCAAAAATATATCCTTCTTTTTATATTATTCTATAAAAGTATAGTAGGCTCCCTTACTCACAGGGGATATGTTCTAAGACCCTCAGTGGATACCTGAAACCATGGATAGTACTGAACCCTATATACATTATTTTTTCCTATACATGTATATACCTATGATAAAGTTTAATTTATAAGTTAGGCACAGTGAGAGATCAACAACAGTAACTGCCAGCCACAAAAAACAATGGTGATATAGCACCTCTTGTATTATCCTGAATAAAGCTGGAGCCCATTCTACTAAGTGAAATATCACAAGAATGGAAAACCAAGCAGCACCACATGTACTCACCATCGAACTGGTATTAACAGATCAACACTTAAGTGCACATATAGTAATAAGGTTCCTCAGGTGTCAGGCAGATGCAAGGGAGGGGATGAGTATATACACACCTAATGGTTATGTCGTGTACTATGGAGGGTATGGACATGCTTGAATCTTTGACTCGGGTGGGGCACAGGCAATATATGTGACCTAAACATTTGTACGCCCATAATATGCTGAAATAAAAAAAATTAAAAAAAATCAACAGTAACTAATAATTCATATAATTACTGTTTTCAAATATCTGGCCCCTGCCTTTCTCTCTTGCTTCACAATTGTTACCTGAGATATTCTACACCCAGCAAGGTATTTCTTATTCATATACTTTTACTTCTTTATTTCTTTCCCCTCCTTTTTTTTTTTTTCTTAACTTCTCTTCCTATTGTCCTCTAATACTTGCCTCTCAGCCTGTCATTTGGCTTCCTAAATCTTGCCAATGAATTAAGTTCCAGCCAGCCCATCTCCTCTGAGAAGTGCCCCAGGTCACCCTTACTCTACATTAGGTTAGGTCCCCTCCACCATGCTCACTTTTATAATTAAACTTGCCTCAATATATGTAATCATTTATACATGCACTTGTTTTTCCTACTAGAACTAATTGAGAGCTGGGATTGAGGACTCATGACTTTGTGAATCTCCAGCACCTACTACAGTACTGTAGTCTCTATAATTTGTTAAATGACTGAGTGAATTCTTGAATCAATTAATACATAAATTTGCCCATTTTCCTGTTTTTATCAGAATATTACATCTGTCTGGACTTGATGCCTACAGCTGTGAGTAGGTGAACATGTCCTTGGTAGGTTCTCCTTCCTCAGGCCCCTCACATACTCCAAGTTCATTGTGTTCAATCTTATCCCGAACAGTATCTTCTTATTATACATATTTTGTAAAGCCATATGTATTATCTTGAATTACATCCATAAGTAATATGGTTTATGTAAAAACTTCATTTAAAAATACCGTATTAATGCTCTAACTAAAATTATAAAGAATAAATAAAAGGAAAGTAATATATGATAAGATAATTTCAATATGTAAAACCTTTCAGACTAGTACACCAGAGGTCACAGTGAAGCAGGGGTGCATAAGTAGATTGACCCATAATGTGGCATTTCATAAATGCAGACCGATAGTGGTATGTTCTGCTCATGAAACAAAATGATGACTGGAATTACCACCAGCAGTGATACCTATTTCTGAATTTGGGAACAATCCTTGTTAAAGGGTTCAATTTAACAATATGACTTAGACTTTGATTGTGTAACTGCAAAGGTCAAAGGTCATTATATACTAATGGCAAGCAATTTCTGCTGATATTTAAAATGGAATTAAACTATAGGCTCAAATAAACTTTTATCTGAATCTCCAACAAGGCATTTGAAAGTCAGGAAGAGAATGGGTAATTCTTTGTTCTGTTCGACTGTCCGCATAGCAGGACATTCAGCATTTCTGTACCGCCCATTAAATGACATTAGTGAAGCACCATCATTGGATAACAAAATTTACTGTGCTCATTCTATCTGCATTTGATAAACTAACCCATGCCAAGTTGTGGCTGATTAATAACGATCCAGGCTGGAAGTGCCAAGCTCTGCAGAAGGCATGTTAGGGAGGCAGCTTTACATTGCTAGCCAGAGGGCAAAGAGGAGCATGCGGGAGGTTTTTCTTTCCTATACTTTATAGCTAATAGCCATTATTAAGAAAGGGTCTCGGCATTACTAAGTCTACTTAAAGCTTTGATTTGTATAGGTCAAGGAGTGGGTTTGTGAGTTTTAGAACCCCCTTAAACCAACAACCTAATACAATGTCATCATCAATTAACAGTTTCAAATGGCAAATAATTGCAAAGATAAGGATATACAGAACAAATATGAAAAATTATAATTCCACAGTAATCATGTAAGATCAAGGAAATTGCACATTAAATACTTGTTGTATTTTTTAGGTAGCATTAACTCCAGAGCTTGATTTAGCTAAGAGTGCTTCTGAGTCTGTATAAATATAAATAAGGAATTTTGCAAATCTTTGGAATTTATTTTAACCTTTGTATCTATAGCTTTAAAGTAGAGTGCTCTGAGGGGCTTAGCTGTAATTAATACTACTCTTGCCGTGACCCATTTTTAGCTGAAAGTTAGTCTTTCCTAGGCTTACCTGAGAAATAAAAGCCTAAAAGCTTTCCAAATCTCAGCTAAAACCCTACACATTTCTCAGCAGTGAGATTTAAGAATGCCCCTGTTCCAAAAATCTCAAGTTCTAATTTCCCTCATGTAATAATTTAATCACTCCTCTTGTAATAAAGACCAATTTAAGCTGTTATAAGGAATTTTACAAGTTCCCTCAGAAGGGTTTTTTGTTGTTGTTGTTTCTATTTCCCCCCCCTGTGATTATGGTAAATCAACCTTAGATTCCAGCAGAGCTCTTTAGTATTTCACAAAGCCACTTACCCACTTCTGATTCTTCATCTAAACAAGGGTTCTTAGAAAACTGCATTTCTGTAGACAAAGAGTTCCCAGGGCAGAGAATGATAGTAGAAGATGTAACAAATTGAATAGTGGATGACACAAAAGTAGAGAGCTCAGATCCCTTTATTGCTTTTTTTCATGGTAAATAAGATTAAAAAAATTAATCAAGGAAAAAATTAATCAAGGTCTCTACCATCTAAAACCCTGTGATAGTCAACAAGATGAGGATTGATTTAAAGATTTAAATGCAAACCATTATTTTTGGGGGGTCCTTCTAGAAAAGCTGTTCAAACTATAACACAATCTTTGATAGTTCGATCAATACTAGTTTAAGCAAAGATAAAACTAGCTGCACAAAATGTCGATTTGGTACACAAAGGGGTCAATTCAGAGGCTTCTAAACAATTTTTCCTACAACCAAAATATTTCATTCTGCCACTTCAAGAGAGATCAACGTGCAGACACATGCTATCTGTTTTGCTGAAGATTCAGCCAGAAGAAAATATACCTACTATGGGATTTAAACCAAGATGAAATACAACAATCACAAACACTGGCAAGTATCAGTTACTTGGAAAAATATATTGATCACATGCCTTCTGTGAATAGGTGCCTGACCAAGGCAATCTGGACATGCATGTGAACTGGAAGACGCAGATACTGACTTTGGGGGCTACATAATGGAGTACAAGAAACATAGGAAAACTCTGGCTTATGGGAAAATGTGCAAAAAAGTGCACATTTAAACAGCCCAAAGTTACAATGAAAGTGCTAAGGGGCAATACATGAGAATTAAATTGAATGATATGCAGTTAATCATGTAAAAATTCCTGGGCAATATAGGGTGTAAACTAGCTTTTAAAAGACATGTCATAGATTAATCGTCAGGAATGATTGGATTTGGTGCATCCATTAAATTTATTGAGCATGGTTTGGTTCAAAAATTACTGGGCTTCTATATATGAGACCCTCTAGAGGCTCTGGGACTGCAGAGATGAGTAAGAACTGGTCATTCCCAGGGAGCTCATAGTCTGTTCTGGCAAGAAATAAGAATTGGAGACAGGGTTTCTCAGAACTCTATTGTGCTCTTTATAAATTAGCAAATATTGGGAACTGCAGGTTGTGGAACACAGATCTATAGGTACTCCGGCCTCACAGTTCTTGAAGGGGCTTAACAACTTCCAAAAACTATTGCTTAACGCTGACGTTCAGTCCTATGAATGTCTCTGCCTCCTAACCTCTCTTTGACTTCTGTTTTCCCGATAAAATCCAGTCTATCAATTTTCTTAATTGGGATAAATAAAGGAAGAACACCTCATGCTTTTCTGTATGCTTTACTTTTTTCCCTATAGCATATACTTGATAGGCAACCACATGGACAAAACTGTGTATTATTCTAATCCATATAATCAAACTTAGTATAGCTTCAGAGGTGTGGGTTTACAAATTATTTGCACAGTGTTCTGTGGAAAAAGGAAAATGGAAAAAAAACTTTGGAAAAAATATTAATTTTTTTTAAAGTAACAAATTCATTCCCATAAATATAAATGATTATATATATCACTTGGAATATTATTTTGGTTTAGAAAATATTACTTTTAATTTAAAATATTTATAGTAGCATTTATAAAACAAGAAGAAATACATAGAACAAATCTTTATTCATGAGGCAGTTTAATCACTTTTTACCTAAATCAATTCTGCTGTTGTCTTTGCTGTCTGTTAGTTTTCGTGTTAGACCTAATGAGACAATATGCAGTCCCAGTTCCAACACCTGGATGAAGGTAGGGGTCTCCAATATCCTTAGGCTTACCACAACCTGATGGTTCTCAAAATAAACTACCCTCCTAGCTGCTAGTATCCATTGTTCCTGAGGCTGCCTTGAGAGCTCACATAGCTTTTTCCCTTAACTCGTTTTATTATTTCTCTATTTTTGCACAATAAAACCACAAATTAAGTGGCTGAAAACAACACATGTATTATCTCATAGTTCTGTGGGTCATAAAACTGGGGTTAGGCCTGTAATCCTGGCACCCTGGGAGGCCGAGATGGGTGGATCATTTGAGCTCAGGAGTTGGAGACCAGCCTCAGCAAGAGCGAGACCCTGTCTCTACTAAAAATAGAAAGAAATTAGCTGGACAACTAGAAATATATACAAAGAGTTAGCTGGGCATAGTGGCACATGCCTATAGTCCCAGCTACTCAGGAGGCTGAGGCAGAAGGATTGCTTGAGCCAGGAGTTTGAGGTTGCTCTGAGCTAGGCTGATGGCACGGCACTCTAGCCCGGGCAACAGAGGGAGACCCTGTCTCCAAAAACAAAAACAAAAAACAAACAAACAAACAAAAAACCCTGGGTTAGCTGAGGCTTCTGCTCAGGGTTATACCAAAATGAAACCCAAGTGTAGGCTGGTGCTACAGTCTCATCTGTGGCTCTAGAGCCTCTTCCAAACTCATTCAGGTATAGGCAGAATTCAGTTCCTTATGATTGTAGGACTAAGGTTCCTGTTTTATTGCTAGCTAAAGGTCACTCTTAAATTATAGAGGCCACCTTTGGGTCTTAGTTGACCCTCTCACACCATGGCAGCGTACTTTTTCAGTCAAAGAGAAAAACATGCATTCAGTTAGCTACAAACAAAGAGTCTTATATAATACAACACAATCCTGAGAATGGCAATCACACCATCATTGCTATATAACCTAACTTAATCAAGGGAGCTACTATCCCATTATACTCCAGGGCAGGAAATTATACGTTAGGGGGCATGAATTTTGGAGCCATCCTAGAATTCTCCCCAGCAATGTGAGCTTCCTCTGTTTGACAGTGGTTTTGACTTGATATTCATGTACTCCTTCCTTTTTGAACATACATAATTAGATCCATAAATAAATTGACAATGGAATTTATGAGATAGTAGGGTTTTCTCTTTTTATTGTTGTCAATAAATATTTTCTAGTATGATAAACTCTGCGAAAATCATTATCATATAAATTATCCTTAGCCTTGTGGGACATGTATTATTGTTTTCTCTTTGATGGTGAAGAAAGTAAAACATGGGGTGTAGTTTTTACAAGGCACACCAAAGTTTAGAATCCAGACTCCTCCTGTCTTTTGAAATCTTACATTGCTTCCACTCCATCACTGCTTCCATGGTGTTTTCAAGGATGTTATTGAGGACAAAGGTAAATAATGAAACAAAAGAGCTTTATTTGGGTTCTCACAAAGTCAAAAGACCACAGAAGTATAAAATATACATTGCAAGGAGAACTGTCTTTGAAATAATTTAACCAGTTAAGTAACTTCTGTGCCTATCTTAGGCAGGATTACCAGAAAGGAGGATTGATTCTTATCAAATAAATTGGGCCCTCAATTTTGATGATCATATATATTATTGGTTATATTATTTGGTTTAGACAATATAGTTAATTTTTATTGAAATAGATTATTTATGTTAACATGTAATTGGTTTATTTATTATTTTAAATAATTTAATAGTATTTGATGGTTTTATTTTCAATATGAAAAACATCAATAAATAATAACCACATAAACAGCTTTTAAGACATCCAATATTTTTGAAGAATGTAAAGGTTTTCTGACAACAAAATGTTTGAGAAATACTACTCTAGAATTCTTCCTGATAAATTTTTACAGCCCCAGTGTGAGGATGGCCTTGCACAACAGAAATAAATGGTTTGAGCTCAGGCTCCAGGAAGCCTTGAGGCTAGCTGCCCAGCACCAAGAGAATTTGCTCACCCTCTCTGGCTGTGGGAATTTGAAAATGTGCGCTGTTCCTCCCCATCCTCCTCCCAACTTGTAAAAGAGAAGACTGAGTTTAGGGAAAGGTGAGCTTGGAGGAAGTGAGCCCACAGTTCCACAGAGTTCTTTGTGTGGTGTCAAGGGAGGCGCCTCCAAAGTCACTCTTTGAACCATCCTGGCTGTTTCTACACTGACTGAGAATACACTTTGTGTCATGTGCACATTTTTACTGTTCCTTTTCTTTTCCCATTGCTTTATTGTTATTTCTTTACTGCCTCAAACTGGGTTAATTGAAATCTCTTTATTCCACAGTAGTTGTGCCGGGGTACTTGGTAGTCATCTGGGGGTTACGTACCCTATTTCCAATATTTTTTGTGGTTACATTTATAGAATTTTCAAAATGTGTATAAATGCATATTTTCTAGCAATGTCAGGAAATAATATAGTAGTTTCAATAACTACCGTCCAAATAGCTGAAGAAAATTTGAACATTTTTATTTCCTATTCTGAACTCTTGTTTTGATAAAGCCTCCCAGAATGTAACTTTCCTACTAGTTTACATTTTGCCTCTACTTTCTTACCAATCATTTCTTCACAATTACACTAATTTTCACATCTGTCCTATTGATAATTATTTATGCCTATCTCCACGTTAACTTCTTTTAGAGTTTTGATTTATTTTTCAGTAGAGAATATTAGTATTTTCAGTTTATTCTTTACAACAGAGTTCATGGGGGGGTCACATTTTAAAGGGTTTCTATTATTGAAACTATCTTTACTCTTTTTTGCATACTTGAATGATGGTTCTAAAGAGGAGAGTACGGGTTTATTTGGGATGGGGTAGCGTTTTTCCATATATTGTTCCATGTTCACTACTTCTTGCCCTGGATCATAAATGTATCTTAGCTCTCAACACTACCATCTTATCTACCCCAATGCCACTCTGGAAAATTCTCTCTTGTGATAGCCTGGATTTAAAAAGAAAAAGAAACAAACATGCAAACAAACAAAAACAATTAAAAAGTTAAGTTTAGCCTGGGGACAAACACTAGAAGTAGCTGCTCTGAGATGCAGGAGCTGGTTTGGCAGTTCCTTCATTGACTGTATTTCATAGAATGTAGAACTGAAGACGTCATCAGTTATGAGGCATATCAATATCCTAAAGCACCACAAAGAAAAATTGCTGCCAATTAAGGTATGCCATTGCATGATTTTAAGACACACTGAAATTATTAAATAAATGCCAAAGTGTGAAAAATTGCAAAGTTAAGAATTGATGAAATGTGATAATTATCCGGTTGGGTGTTCATAGCCCTCTGTTCTCTCTCCCCAGATTTTGCTGTGGGGTATTTTGCAGAATCTGTTCCTGAGAATTTCTGAGGAAAGCACTATATTTTCTTGAAGACCTCCTCCTCTATCTCCTTCTTTAATGCTGTTGGATTTAGCTGTCTATCTTATTCCATTTGTTTGTAACTTCTCATTGATGTATTTATGGCAACCCTTCTAGTCTAGCAGTGTTGCTGTGGATTTGTTTTGTATGTACTCTGTCATTTCAATTGGCATGTTTTTATTGCCTCATTTTGAACAATAACCAGACTTTTTCAATATATTATCTCTGAATATCCTTATTTAATTTGTGTAAACTATGCTTCTTTACCTATCCACACCCTTTCTTCATACAAGACATTAGGCAACAAGCCAACAATGATTTTCATCTCAGAGACAGGAGGCTTTTTTCCTCTAGGCAAAATTTTATTTTAAAATCATTACTTCCTCAGCCAGGAGCTCAAGTTTTCATAATTGACAGTAAAACACAGACATCCCTTAATTCAAAACTTACATAATATCAACACCAAGCGAGGAAGTATACTCAGACTTTCTGCCTTAAATGTGTTGCAGCAACCAGCAACTTTCCTCTCAATTCACTCTAGAATATAAATTATATGGGCAACTGAAATACATTTTAAATATATATTTTTTCAAATCTGGTGTTTTTCTTGGAACTGTTAGTTTTATGGTATATGACACTCAACTATGCCTTCTCAACACCTTAGATGATGTTTAAACCTGACCTCATGAGTAATTCAGAAATATCAAGCTACTCCAAGAAGGCACTTTTTCCTTTGGATGCAGCTTCATACACACAAATCATTTCAAATGTTTTAATGCTTACCTTGTATACGCAAGTTTTTATTTCTTTATATACATTGTCCTTCATTTACTAAAAAAGTTACCATAGAAAAATTCACACAACATAAAATATTTGAGGAAAATTTGTTCACGGAGGGAAAGGAATATAGATGGCAAAATAAAATCAAGCCAATTTTAAGTTTAGTACAAAAAGTACATTCTAAATTTGGGGGTGAGGGGGGAAAGGTTAGGAATAAATCACAAATGCGCCTGCTCAACTAGTTAAGAGCACTACTCTCATCTCCTAATAGCTACCCTTTGTACAGTAGCTTTTGATAAGATGATCAGTTCGAATAAATGAAGTAGTTGAGTTGGACATGTTATTGTTAGAATCCCAGTTCTTCCTCTTGCTACCTAAAACCTTGGCCATATTTCTTAACCTGTGCAAGCCTTGATTTTCTTTTCCCAAACTGCTGAATAATACTACTACGTTACTCATAGATTTGTTACAAAGTTTAAATAAAGTAATGCTTGTAGACCTCTTGATAGTTTCTGACACATAAAACTCCCTAAATATAAGCTCTTACCAATATCACTGTGTTTGAGATAAAAATATGGAGAGGAACGAGTTAAAATGCCAGACACTTTTTGTAAAAAAAAAAAAAAAAAAAAAAGTTAGACTCACTTTATAACAGAGATACTGCTTAATTTTAGGCTCTAGGTGTAATCTGCTATTATGAATTTGGCAAAGTTTTATAATACTGTTGATAATTATTCTCACTCTAATAATTATCACTTGGAGAGAATGAATAGAAAATGAAGGTGCATAATGGAGGCACCACTGAAGCATATGGAATAGCCCTGAAGTTTTCACCAACTTGTAGTTGCCTGGTTCGGAAAATATTTCTTATCTCCTGATATTTAATGAGAGGATTTAAAAAACTTATTTTATTTTCTCTTTTTATCTTCTCCTTATATTTCTTCTTTGTACTTAGAACTGGAAAAATTCAAGTATTGGTGGACAGACCATGGATTTGAATGGTAATAAAATATGTATTAATAGAGGTCACATTAGCAAGATACATACTATGAAACTATTAAAATTTGATAAGAATGGGATGATTATTTTGAAGGTCTGGATTGTAAATTTGTTCTAGTTTAGGATGATAATGGCATTCTTATAAACTTTATTTTCTATAGTAATTCCATTGAATTCAGCATTCTTTTGTTCTTTATTTAACATCTTATATGATAGACAATGGTGGGCAGTATTCATTGATTCTGGCTTTGGTAGTATAGTTAAATGTGGATGTATGTTCCTGAGAAATCAAGCCATCTATTAGAGATTTTGGGTTAATAAAAGTAATTAATATACTAATTCACTATTGGTCTAGATTGAGGAATAATCTCAAGCTCAGAACAAGATTATTTTTATGTGATAATGCCTAACACATTCTAATTTGACAAATATTATCCAAATTTGACTTGCATTCAAATTTGATAAACACACTTTAACGTTTAGTAGTATGGTTGCTTTATAAGATTCTGGAGAGAAAGTAAAGATAAACAAGAAATGGGTTTTATTCTGGAGAAGTTCACACCCTTTATAGCCACAAGATAAATCTACCAACTAAAAGCGCTGTTCCAAAAACTTTGCAGTGTGCGTTTGTGCTCTCTCTCATACTGTTCCCCCTTACACATACCAACAGACAAACGAAAATGTTTCTAGTTCACAGCCTGAAAAGTACTGGGAAAATACCTTCACAAATCATAAACCACAGTGAGGCATTGTTTTCCTAATTTATCAGTTTCTTTGTAAATACAATATGATGAAATCAACTCATGCATGTTTGAAATGACAATATGTTAATTGAATGACCAGTTTCACAACTGACTTCACTATTTTCTCACGCCTTGCTAGCTATCGGGAAAAAAATAAAAAGTGTTTCTTATGCTTCTAATGACAGATAAATTAGTGTTCAGGATTCATTCTGCATGAGAATGCTTCAGTTTAGCCAAAACTATATCTTGGTCCAAGCAAAGAAACTATCCAAGTTTGTGGATCATAGACTATGGGAGAAAAATGACATCTAATAGCTAGAGTTCCAGCTTTCTGGGATCCCTTTGTTGGTTTTATTCCAGGGACAAATGCAAGATCATAGTTGTCTCTCCAACACTGGCAAGAAAAGATGGGCAAGGTAAAACACTGATAAGTCTTCTGAAGCCTCCACTGCATGGAACCTATGTTTCTGGACTTCTATACTATTCCAGTGGATGGATAGATGGAAGGATGGATAGATAGAGAGATAGACATTTTTTTCTGATTAAAAGTCATGCATTTTTTCTTATTATTATTTAAGATGGACCTGCTCCTTTTGCTTTCTGTAAATCCATAGGAACACTGGACCTGAAAGTTTAGTAAACATAAAAATTACCTGGAGAATTTGTGACAAAGATCTATGCATGGGTCCTATTTAACAAGTTTCTAATAAGTAAATTTGAGGTATGGCTAGCGTTTCTCATGCAGGTGTGTTGAGTTTCATAGTTTGAGGTAAAAAAGGGTAAATTAAAAAAAAAGAAAATATGGACTGGCGGAAAGGAATAATTTAGATACTAAGATTTGAGTTTACAGCTTAGCTGCTGTTGCATGGGTAGTTACAGTAAGTAGCAAGCAATTACAGAGAAAGCATAAATATGGCCTCTCGCTTGTCAATGTTGCATAGCTCCCAACTTGTTTAATTAACTTTTTAATTACAGGAATAAATTATTTTTCCTACATGTATCCCACTATTCACATAATCCCTATAACCTCATTTATCAGGCAGGCTTCCATGACGTAGAAGTAGAGTTGAGAGTAACTCATATAATGTGCCTGTTGATGGGATTTGGGGAATAGCTCTAGCAGTCATTATGGCATTAAGAATAAACTGTAATTTAAGCAGTGGATCTCAAATTTATCTCAACATTGGAATCACCTAGAGAAAACAACGTGTTGATTCCTAAATTGCACCTCCAGCGATTCTAATTTAATTGGTCTAGGGCGCAGTGTGCACATCACATTTTTTAAAACGTCCCAAGTGATTCTAACACATGACCAAATTTGGGGACTACTACTTAGAGCCAATACCTTACCCCAACAGAAACAAATTACCAACAATAGACAGTGGTAAGATTTCTCCAGCAAATACTCATGATTGTTTTACCCTTTTAACTACTTTTAAACGTATTATGAAAGTAAGTTGTGTTCATTTTGCTTGGAATTAACCCCTTGCTACTAAATTCAGCTAAGAATTCGTTTTGTTTTTTCTTCATGTGTTTGGCTTCTAGTAAGAGGGAAATAAGTTTGATCGAGTGAGCAGACATATCTCTCTGTCCTTTAAGAACTAAAGCAAAAGACCAGCCAGCCCTGACGACAGAGTGAGAACTGGAATACTGACTCTTCTGAGTAAAGCAGTAGTTGTCAGTTTCTAGGCTTCTTAATGAGAGATTTCTGAATAGAGAGATTGAAAATGACATTTTATACTGGAGTTTCTTCTTTCAGTTAGCTTGACTTTCTAAATTTGATGGTGAGGAGATAGATATCTTAAACAATTTTTAAAAACTCAGGCAGAGCTCATTTTTTTGCATGTCATAAAATAAATTATGCTGAAGAGGGTGCATTGTTAAATTAAAAAGCTCCATTCAAGAATTTTGAGATATCTTCTTAAAAGCAATATTTTGTAACAAACTGAAATTTTTCTAAATTTGTTTTTGTTCTTTTGTCATCATCTGAATTTATATCTCAATTCTTGGTTGAGCTATTGATTTCTGTTCTCTAAAATTTGATGGAAATTTCTTCAAGCAAAACTTACATAAAGATATATGATACATAATTAAATACTTTCACATGTTACAAGTCTACAATCAGTTATTGAGCATGTAATTCAACTTAAAAGTGCTTTTTTGTTTGTTTGTTCGTTTATTTATTTATTTTTGAGACAGAGTGTTGCTCTGTCTTTCTCCTGGGCTAAAGTGTAGTGGTGCAATTATAGCTCACAGCAACTTTCCTGGGCTCAGGCAATCCTCCTGCTTCAGCCTCTCAAGTAGCTGGGACTACAAGTATGTGCCACAATGCCTGGATAATTTTTTTCCATTTTTAGTAGAGATGGGCTTTTGCTCTTCCTCAGACTGGTCTCAGACTCCTGAGTTCAAGCAGTCCTCCCACCCCAGCCTCCTAGAGTGCTAGGATTATAGGTGTGAGCCACCGTGCCCAGCCATTAAAGAGTTTTTTAGAAACGAATTCTTGGCACAAAGAAAGATACATGTGAATTCAGTGTTGGCAACTTTTAATGTGTCCAAAGTTCTGTTTCTGATTTTCAACAAATGATTATAAATTTGTCTCCATAATCCATTAGCACTTCGAAGTTTAGAAAATTAAGTAATGTCTTTGTGCCTTAGTTGTCTTAACCATTGTTTAAGGATTATCATAGATTTGTAGCAAGGGTTGATTGAGTTGATATTGAAAGATACCTTGTGATCTATTACCAATATTTTTAAATCTGTGTACCATATTGGTCTTTAGAGGTATTAGAAAAGAAAGGTCTTTGCTGTATAGACGATTTATAAGAAACATAGGAGAAAGGGAATCTGGGCTTGGTGTCCAGCAGACAGCAGACAAATATTGCTTGCAGACGACTAAATACTGTCACCTGTAACTTGCAGAATATTACCTTATAGAAAATATCCAACTGAAATTCAAAAGTAGCTAGGAGATTCACAGTTGGAAAATTTGAAAGATAGCTTTTTTTTTTTTTATTCCTCCAGAATATCAGTACTGCATCCCAGACTTACCAATACTTTGAACTTTTCATTAATTCTCTGTAGATAAAAAGTGCTATGAAAGGTGGTAAGTTCACAGGTCAAACTCATCCCATCAGTCAACTTTACTGAGTTCAGGAAAAGTCTCTTGACTCTGACTCGCCCAGATGGTGAGTTGTTTTAATGTGGATTCCCTAGTCCTAACCTCTTTTCTTAATCAATTGATACATTTCTTAATCTAGAAAAGGAGAAGTATTAAAGTGTTTTTAAATCTAAATGGGTTACTTAAGTTAAAAAAATAAAGCCGCACAGATTACTCAATGATTATGAACTTAATATTTAGTATATAAAGATGCATAGGACAATATGGGCTTCATCTTAATAGAGAAAACACATAAACACACACAAAAAATACAATTTATTAAATGCTATATGTGAGGTAAATTCAAGGTTTATTAGTAATGCAGAAGGAAAAGAAAGTATTTAGTACTCAGTAAGCAGGAGTAACGACAGTAATTTATTTGTTTGGTGGTATCATAGACTGATGAGAAATCTCTCTCCCCATGACATTTTTAACTCTTGAAGAAACAGCTGACAAAATGTGACATCATAGCTACTCTACAGACTTAGACATTAAGTAACTGTGATAAACAGAGCTCCCTTGCTTATTTGTGATAGCCGTGTAGCATGAACAAGAAAAAATATTTTTAAGTTATTACAAATTTGAAATTGTTTATTAGTGCATCATTACTTATCCCAATGCTGCTCCAACATTTATGTGTGTATGAATTACCTGGGAACTTTGTGAAAACATACATCTTAATTCAGTAGATCTGAGTAGAAATCCTATATTCCCTCAGTACCGTCATCTTTGAGTTGAAACTTGGTGGGAATGTTTGAACCTTCTGTACCTGGATGTCCATATCTTTCCCACAATTTGAGAAGTGTTTTGACATTATTTCTTTAAATAAGTTTTCTGCCCCATTCTCTGTTTTCTCTTACTAAGACTTCTAATATCTATGTAGTATTCCTCATGATGGTGTACCATCAATCCCATGAGTTTTCTTCATTCTTATTTCTTTTTTTCTCCTCTGACTGGATAATTTTAAGTGAACTATCATCGAGTTCACAAGTTCTTTTTTCTGCTTGACCAAGTCTGCTGTTGAGGTTCTCCATTGCGTTGTTGAGGTTTTCCATTGCATTTTTCATTTCATTCATTTTATTCTTCAGCTTCAAAGTTTATTTATTTATTTTTTAAAAATTATTTACCTATCTATTTTGAGCTTCTCAATTGCTTGTGTATTGATTTCCAGATTTCATTAAGTTATCTATCTGTATCTTTGGGCAGCTCATTAAACCCCTTGAAAACAATTATTTTAAATTTTTGTCAGGCAACTTGCAGATCTCCATTTATTTGGGATTGGCTACTGAAGAAAATGTTGTATTCCTTTGGTGTTTTCATGTTTTCTCTGAGTGGGGTGTGTGTGTGTTTGTGTGTGTGTGTGTGTGTGTGTGTGTTTGGAAGTCTTGCATTGGTGTCTTTGGGAAGAAAGTTGTCTCCTCCAGACTTTACTGACTGGCATCTTAAGTGCCTCCAGTCTTGGATTTTTTGCTCCAATGGTACACTAGAATTTTCTACTGGACCTGACTCCCAAAAAGATACTCTCATCCATAAGTGGTTGTTAAAAATCAATGTACTGTGGGGAGGTGATGGTAGAAAACCCCCATTCTGCCATTTGGCTGATGTCACACAGAACAAAAGTGTATTATGTAGTGATTACGGCAGTTATTCTTAGCATTTTCATTGGAAATGCTTCCCTCAGAAAACTCCCTTAATCTAGAGGCATTTTGAGGTGGTAGAGGATCAGGTGGGGTGCTTTCTTTCCCTATCAATGTCTTATGGTAAAATATGTACAAAAATAGGTATGAATATTTATTGTGATAATGATATGATCATATATGCTTTTTTACTATTCAACAAATCATGTGGCTAATTTGCAATTTACTTTAAACCATTTTATTCCAGTTAGCCAAAATGTACCTGCTTTTTAAATATAGAGTTCTTAGATATTGTTGGAGTCAAAACAATGGAATAAAATGTGTGAGTATTTATGTCTTTTATTGCTGGGGATGTTCTATGCATCAATTTAGAAAGTTGCTTTTCCTCGATGCTTCTTGTTTGAATGCTTCTAATTTAGACCCTTTTCTTGCTAAGATATAATCATTAAAAGAAAATGTTTATTTTTTTAAAGAAATGACCCTCAGTATGTCTGTATATCTTTCTACATGGTTTTCTTAAACTATCCAACCAGGCTTAATAAAACTCCAATAAATCAGTATTAGGGGGGCCAGGCATCTTATTTTTCTAAACCTACAAAAACAAAGATGGTTTGTTTTCCTAGGCTTATAAGTCAAAGATTCAGCAGTTTTACTGTTCCATTTGGCAGCTTGAACATCTGGCTTTAGGACATTTCAGTATATCTACTGAAGTAAATTAGTCAAAGATACTAGGATTACTATTTCATCTAGTTATCCTAATTGTATCTTGCTGGCATTAAAAAAATGAATTACTGTATCCTCAGGAATATACATCTGGACAGATGTGGAAAGAATGTCTCATCCCAGGGGCTATAGACCTAATTGAGCTGAAGTATTTCTAACTTTCACTTAACACTTATTAACATATGAAATGAAGTATGTTGCCAAGAATAACTGGGATTTGAGGGCTTTATTATTTTCATTTGAGAAGAACATAACATTAGTTTTCCTTCATAATGCTCCTTAAAGTAAGCAACAAAAACAATGTTAGTGAAAACATTACAGAACTCTGCTTTAATATTGATTTTAGTGGCCAAAGTCGTTAACATACTATGATCTCCTTTGCGTTTTGGAACCATGTTATCACTGAGTTAGTATTAGTGATGACGATTAAGCCAGCTTCCTGCTTAGCTTCTTGATATTGCCCCACATCTAATCTCAGAAATGTTTTCACCTTATATATGTAGAAATTGAAACTTACATTCATTCATTCATTCATTCAACAAATGCTTATTTAGTGCTTGCTATTTGCCAAGTACTGCCAGTAAGGCTATAATATAGCAGTGGAAATAAAACATCAATCTGTCACATGGAGCTTTCGGTCTAAGGTGTGGTGCAGGTTCATGTAGTAAACAGTTAAACAAATAGATATGAAACATACTTTTATATAGATATCAATGCCTTGAAAAACAAAAATGGAATAGTAATGTGATGGAAGAATAAAGAGGATTAAGAAGAGGGCAAGGAAGTCCTCTTTAAAGAACGGATGTTTGAGTTCTGACCTGAAAGACCAAAAGAAAACAGTAAACATAGGGAAAGCTTGAGAATTTAAGGACTGACTGTATTTGCCATTAAAGAGAGACAAGAGAATATAGCAAAGATAAAAACAAGCAATAAATAAATAAATAAGCAGAGACATACACAGTCATAATTAATAGTTTTTTGCTTACATTTCTCTACTCTCCATCTCTAATTATGTCCTTATTGTAAGAGCCAAAGTAGACAGATTTATAAGACCCTCCCTTAAGCCCCACCTTTATTCTTTCCCAAAATTAATTGCTTCTAATAGGTTTTCTTTTTAGCATTTTTTAATGAATTTTCTGTAAATGAAAACTTCACCCCCCCCCCCAAAAAAAAACACCCCTTTCTAAATGTTTTCAGCAAATAGATCAATCCCTACATTTTGTTCTGGAACTTGCCTTTCTCAGCTAAAGTGTCCTTAAATCTTAGAGACTAATGCATATCAATGCAGCTAAGCCTACACTAGTCCTCTTACTTATTCATAATATTCCAAAGTATGAATATATTATTAAATTTAAATATTTCCCCATTGGTTAGCATTCAGTCTTTTCCAATATTAACTATTTAAAGTGATGCTGTAATTAATATTACTAAATGTATATCTTTATCTCATTTTCCAGTATTTCTTTAAGAACAGAGTTATAGACATAGAATTTTTAAATGAAAGGATATGTAAAATTTTGAATTGGGTAGATACTGTCAGTTTTCTTTCAATAAAAACCATCATGAGTAAGAGTGCTGTTTCCTCCACAGCCTTTCTATGGCTATTGTCAGTCATATACAATTGACCCAAATGAAAAGTTAACACATAGTAAATTGTTGTTTGATTAGCATTTTCCTAGTACCATTGAGCCTCTTTTTATGTATTGATGATTTATGTTTTATTTTGTACATATTTTCTTCCATAATTTACCTATTTTATTTTTTCTTTGCTCATTTGACAATAAGCTTTTATTATTAAAAAGTTAAAACTCTATATGGAGCTTTGTATCAACCCCTCTTTAAAAATAATTTACATTTTACATGTACAAGTGTCTAAACTTAAACATGTTTTATTGATTTTCTTGATCACAAATGTATCCCATGCCTTCATCTTTCCTCTTTTTGTGGAAACATAGTTTTTGTTTGTTTGTTTGTTTGTTTTTTTAATGCACCTAAAGTAATCCTTCCAGAAATGTGTTTGTGGTCATAAGCTGAGTCTTTATGTATGTGAATGTATTATTTTGCTCTCTTATGTGAATGCTAATATTGTGTAGTATAGACTTCTATGTTTAAAAGCATTTTCCCTCAGAACTTAGCACATATTATTTCTACTGTTTGCCAGCATTTGATATTGCTATTTTGTTGCTCATTCCTTTGTAGATAACTTGAGTTCCTTTTCTTTCTGGATATTTTTGGGTATCTTTACTGTTGGCATAAGGAAATGTCATCATAATGTATATACCTAAGCGTTTAGGATTGGATTTTTTTTTAACTCAATTCTGTGGTCATTTTGTGGGCTCATTCAGTGTGAATACTCATGTGCCTCTTCAGCTATCAGAAGTATTTTATTAAGTATTTGATTATTCTGTATACTTTTTTATTGTCCCTCCTTTTAGAAATTCTATCAGACACTGGAATATACATTTCGTCAACTTTACCTTTGAAATTGTTTTCTCTCCTATCACATTGTTTAGACTTTTTTATGCTACATTCTTTGTCTTGGTTTGATTATTTAGGTAACTAATTTGTGGTCTTGAATAGTTTCTTTCATGTTATTCAATCCTGATTTGTTCTTATCATCATCAGTTGTTTTAAAATCTGTTTTTTATTTTTAATTTTCAAGTCATCTAGTTGATTCTTTCTAATATAAACTATGCACTTTCTAATGTCTTCTACTTGCTTTGTTAAATCAATTTCCTTCAGAAGTACTGATTCTTTTGTTTATGAAATTTCTGCCCACTTTGATGATGTTGGTTGTCCTCAAATGTTTGATAATTCCACATTTTCTGACGTTTCCTTTTCTTGGTGAATCCTGTTCACCTCCGTGTTTTCTCTATGACTTACTGAAGCTTTCCTACTTCTGGTGATTTAAAAGAGAGGGTAACTACTGCGCCAGTAGTTTTTCATGTAGATGCCAACAATTCTGGTAGCTTCTCAGGGTCAGTAGATACCTTTCATCTTCAATGTCAGCACCCATTTTCTTTCAGCTTAGTGACAAACACCACTGCTTATAACACAATAGGTGGTGGTGTGGAGAGGGAAAGAGAACAGATCTAGCTGCTACATTAATATGTTAAATTAATTAATCACCTTGATTAGTTGATTTGTTGAATCTGGACCTTAAACTCCTATGACCCATACCTTTAGACAACCATTCATGTCTATAATTTCCATTGGTTTATTTCTTCATATATCTGATCCTGTTTGATTTCTAAAGTTCAAGGACTGCTTATTTCTGATCCATTGATGTCATTATGCCTACTTCTCTAAAGATTTTATAGATTTTTATTGTCATCTCACTGAATTTTAGAAATGAGGGAGTACAAGCATAAAAGCTCACTTTATTATGCTGATCCATTTTCTCCCAATGAACATTCTATTGAATAAAAATATACATGTATGAATGTATACAAATCATAGGTGAACACCACAATAGATATTCATAAAATGAAAACACTATGTCAGCAACACTTAGATTAAAAATAGAGCCTTTCCAGCACAAAGCAAGTCTTCCTGTGCCTTTTCTCACTGATTATCCTCCTCAAAGAAAATACTCTCCTGACTTATATCATAACAGAATAGTTTTGCTGATACTTGACTTTTATATAAATGGGATCATCTACTATGAAATCTGTTTTCTTGGCTTCTTTTGCTCAACATTATTCTGTGAGATTAATTTATGTTTTTTCATTGTATCAATAATTCTTCCTCATTGTAAAATATATATTCATATCTATTTAAATATATATTTTATATGGATATTCAATTGTTGAAATACTATGTTTTATTCATTCATTCCATTGTTAACGGTTATTTGGATTGTATCCTTTTTGGGCTTGTAGAAATAGTACAACCATGATCATCTTTGTATGTGTCTAAATAGAGCATGTACATTTATTCTTCTTAGATATATACTTAAGAGTGAATTAGCTTCTAAGAAATCTTATGTTCAGCTTTAATAAATACTACCCAATAGAATATGCTAAAATATCTGTACCAAATGTTCCCTCACTCCACTCCATCAGTATATGAAAGTGGTAAATATTCTATGTCCCTGGTACTACTTGGTATGTTCTATCTTTGGTTTTTCATTTAAGTCATTTTTATAAAAAGGTAGTAGCATTGAATCATTTTTAGCTTTTTGTATTTAATGTGGTTTATGTTATAAAAATGTGGCAGCATCACCAGGAGGACTTACCTTATACCCTGATTCAAAATCATAACTCTATCATTGTTTCAATTCGATTTTTCCTTGATAATAAATGTACTTAAGCATTTTTCATGTTTACTGTCATTGGATATTGCCTTTTGCAAATACCAGACATAGTTCTTTTCCCTTCTTTTTTATTGTGTTGTATATTCTTAAAAATTAAATTGAACAAGTTATTTATGTATTCTGAATATTTTAGTTTATATATGATTCAAATTTCTCTACCTATCCTGGGGCTTGCCTTTATATTCTTTTAGTATGTATTTTGATAGAGGTCTTAATTTTAATGTTGTATTATTTATTAGGCATTTTTATAGGCAGTGCTTTTTGTGTTATAGATCATAAAAATGATTTCCCACTTTTTCTTCTAGAATATTGGGGGGGTGTTGTGTTTGTGTGTTTCTGTTTAACTTTTTACACTTAGTTGTATGGTCCATCCACATTTGATTTTTGTGTATGAAGTGAGGTAGATGTTAGGAGTTAGTGTTCTCCCATTGGGATATCCAAGGGATTCAGAAAGTTGATTAAAAAGATAATTCATAATTACCACATTGGAGATTCATTTTTCCTATCAGTTGAGGTAGCTATTTTCAAAATAAAAATTTAAGCTATATTAAGAAGAGAAAAACTGCCAATGAGATGTTTATATTTTATTGTAAATAAGCTGAGGATTAGTTCTCTGTGTAAAGTACATTGTTGTTTAATTCATGTGAAATGAAAAAAGTTCTTATATAAAATTCAAGAGGCTATATGAGACCAACAGTATTTAACAGTTTACTAGCTCATAACATCAGTCAATTAAAGACAAAAGAGGCAGCTTCAAAGGAATACTACTAACAAAGCTTCTAAGGGCTGTCACTAAAATTATATGCTGCTGCAGTGGGTGCAAGCTATAGAGCTTCTGAAATAGTAGCTCAAAATAAAACCTGTCTTTGATCAGGAAAAATAATGCTTAAATATGCTTATATGTATTTTGTTTCATAATGAAAAAGGTATAATTTTTAAAATAAAATGTGTTTTACAAGCACAATATGTATTCTCCTGAACTGAATTTTGTGCATAAATATTTGCTAACCACTGTGGCACAGTAAATAGGATTTTAATAAAAGGGCTTTGGTGAGTAACATTTATATACACAGTATATATATTTATTAACCTAAGAAATCTTTGAACAATTATAATCATATATGATAAAATTTACATGTATAAATAAAAATTATATGTTATATGATAGGTATATAAAATTATTAACTTATTGCTCTGATGTCAACTTTACTTCCTACTTGCCAGGGTCTGCGTTAACATTCTAACCCAGGAGGCCACAAGGGTAGACTTTAATGGTCCCACCTAGAAATCTCTTCTTCTGAACTTTCTGCTCAGATTTTAAGTGCCCAGTGGTGCCTTCTCCCATATTAGCCTGAGGTGGAATGTTGCTTTCTCAGAACACAACATTTATTAACACCTACAGATGGCTCTTGGTTTTTCATGTGTAGATGCACATTTTTTTTATTTCTACCTGTTAGTTTGCTTCTTTATCATATACTTCAAAACACATACCTTCCTGATTTTCTCACTTAGGGGAATGGCTGGGAGGTGTTACTGTTCTCTGCTTCTTTGTCGAGTTGCAATGATCAAGTCTGTATTACTGCAGTTACGTTTAGCAATCCATACGTGTAGGAACTATTTTGGAGGGAAGAATCCTTTCCTCTTGAAGCCCCAAACAGTAACCCAGAACATTTAAGAATTTCCTATTACAGGTATCTATGTGGCATTACTGAATATATTTTTATTTCAATATTGTACTGATGTTATAAGCATCTAGTAGAATTTTACATTTTTAATTTAGTAAAAGTTTAACTGTTCCTGTGTTTTTCTGTAGATGATTCCCAGGTCACTTGGTAAGATATGCCTCACCACTCTTTAATTCAACAAATATTATCAAGCACCTAGGTACATGCTTGTGTTGTTTTACTTTATATAAACAAGGTCCATCTTCACATCATGATTTTAAGCCACCAAATGAGTAAATTGACTTTTTCTAGAAATGTTTATTTCTTCCCCAATATCTGGACTACATTCTGCCATTGAATGAACATGAACTTTGAAAACAGACAGACATGACTTTCTCTCTCAGTGTCATCTAAAATTAGCTGAGTGACTTTGACTTTCTAACAGTCACTAAATCTTTCTGGTCTTTATTACCCTTAAAATTGTTTGAGTAATACATATCCCTACATTAGGGAAAGGCTGAGTGAGAACATTTGTACAGCAACAAGCAAAGTTTCCAGTAAATAGAAAGGGAACAAACATAGCTGTTTTTTTTTTTTTTCTTAACTCCTATTCCCACCTAAACTATTTAGTGTTAGAATGTAGAAAAGATCCAGTAAGTTTTGAGGAGCAAGCAAATCATCCTAATTTCCTCTCTTTATACTCAGACAAGACGAACAGTAAGATAGTAGGGTCTCCCAAGGAGGAGCAAGTTGCTAAAAAGTGTGGATGATGTAACATTGGGTTAACTAGTAAGTCATAACATGAGGGTTAGCGGATTAACCCTTTTCCAGATACAGGAAATCCCCACGAAGCCTGGCTTGCTGTCACCTGCAAGCTCCTGTGGACTATGTGCTGGTAGCATAATAATCATTCCTCTAGAAAAATTCAGGGAATCTCTCAGACCAAATGGCAAACAGACATTTCAAACTATCAAAAAATGAGAAATAAAGAAATCAAGGTAAAAAATTAATAATGTAAAAGCTTAATACGAAAGTTTTTTTATTATATTTAAAGTATTCGAGTTATAAAGGAGGGAATCACATCTAGGATCAAATAGGTTTTCTACTTTATATTGTTAATATAATGCATTGCAATGAAAGATGTTCTGATATTAAATTTCTTTCCTTAATCTTATTTGTTATATTATTTATTTTAATGTGCTCTTGGATTTTAATTTTATTTAAAATTGTAGTATGCATGTTTATTAGCAAAATTAATTTATACTTTTCTTTTGTGGGGCTTTTCCACTTTACTTTTCAAAGTAGTCTCTTAGTAGGGTCATTGGATACAATAGCAACATCTAAAATAGTATTTATTTAAACCAAAAATAAATAATTTATTCTTCATATATTAAGTCTAATACCAAAGATATGTAAGATTCTATAGAGCTAATTATTATACTTTATTTTTAAAAGGGATATAAAAAAAGACATAGGGAACCATGCCAATCATGTTTGGGATTATCCAGTATTATAGAGATACAAATTCTCTGTAAACTCATCTGTAAGTTTGATGAAAGTTCATTTAAAATACCTAGGGTTATTAGAGAGTGCTGTTAAAACTGATTCAAACTATATATGGAATAGTAAAGCTCAGGCCATATTGAGAAAAATGAAAAAGAAATAGGGAGGATTTCTTCTCATATCTGTATTTACTATAATATCATACTATAGTAATTTGAACTGTATGATATGAGCATAGAGAAAGCCAAATAGCACTGAAACAGAATAGAGAAATCAAAAGTGAAGCTATAAGTAATGTAGTTATAGCCAAAGCAATATTAAGCAAAAAGAACAAACTGGGAGGTATCAGTTTAGCAGACTTCAAGCTGTACTACAAGGCTATAGTAACTAAAACAGCATGGTACTGGCACAAGAATAGAGACATAGACCTTTGGAACAGGACTGAGAATCTAGAGATGAAACCATCCACATATTATCTAATCTTTGACAAAGCAGACAAAAGTATACATTGGAGAAAAGAATCCCTTTTCAACAAATGGTGCTGGGAAAACTGGATAGTTACATGTAGAAGATTGAAACTGGATCCTCACCTCTCACCTCTTACAAAAACCAATCCAAGATGGACAACAGACTTAAACCTAAGGCATAAAACCTTAAGAATCCTAGAAGAAAAATGTAGGGGAAGACTCTTTCAGACATTGGCCTAGGCAAAGAATTTATGAAGCAGACCCCCAAAGCAATCACAGCAGCAATAAAAATAAATAAACGGGACCAGATCAAGTTAAAAAGCTTTTGTACAACCAAGAAAACTCTCATTAGACTGAATAGACGACCTATGGAATGGGAGAAAATAGTTGCTGTCTACACGTCCAATAAAGGGCTGATAACAAGAATCTATCTAGAACTCAAAAAAATCAACAAGAAAAAAATCAAACAACCCCATCAGTAAATGGGCAAAGGAAATGAATAGAAACTTTTCAAAAGAAGGCGGAATAATGGCTAGCAACCATATAAAGAATGCTCAACATCTCTAATCATTAGGAAAATGCAAATCAAAACCACAATGAGATATCACCTAACTCCAGTAAGATTGGCCTTTATCAAAAAATTCCAAAGTAACAAATGCTGGGGAGGATGTGGAGAGATAGGAACACTCTTAGGGTGCTGGTGGGACTGCAAATTGTGCAACCTCTGTGGAAAACAATTTGGAGATACCTCAAAGAGCTACAAGTAGAACTACCATTTGATCCAGCAGTAGCACTATTAGGCATCTACCCAAAGGAACAAAAGTCATTCTATAATAAAGACATCTGCACTTGAATGTTTATGGCAGCACAATTCACTATAGCAAGGATGTGGAAACAACCCAAGTGCCCGTCAATCCATGAGTGGATTAATAAAATATGGTATATGTATACAATGGAATACTACTCAATTATAAAAAACGACGGTGATCTAGCATCCCTTATATTTTCCTGGGTAGAGCTTGAGCCTATCCTCCAAAATGAGGTATCACAAGAATGGGAGAATAGGCACCACATGTACTCGCCATCAGACTAGCACTGACTGATCAACACTAAGGTGGTCACACAGTAGTAATATTCTTTGGTGATAGGGGGTTTGGCAGTGGGTAAACTCCCAACTAATGGATGTGGTGACCATTGCAGAGGGGGAAGGACACATTGCAAATCATGGTTGGGATGTGGCAAAGTCATAACATGTAACCAAAATATTTGTGCCCCCATAATTTCCTGAAAAAAATATAAGTAATGTATTTGAAGCTAGGACAAGAACAGTTTTCTTGAAGAACACACACACACACACACACACACACAGGAAAATAGATAAATTGGACTAAATAAAAAGAAAGCTTATGTTCAAAAAAAGACAACATAATTAAAAAGGCAAATAAGGGAAGAGCATTACAAAGTATATAATCTGTGAAGAATTAGCATTCCATCAAACCAGCAAGAAAATTACAAACTCTCTAACAGAAAAATAGGCTAACAAAATAGATAAGTTGTAGAATTTCTTTTTTTCTATAAACAATAGTAGTTTATTTTTAGCAGTTCTGAAGGCTGAAAGTCCAAGAGCAGGGTCCTTCCATGATTGAGCAATGGTATGCCCACTTCCTTCTTGCTGTGCTGCAGGTTAGCAGTTGCTTCATTTATTTGTTTATTTTATTTATTTTTTTACCTAAGCACAGTTCCTGTTGAGCAGTGGATTTCACATACCTACAATCCTTTTTAGAATTTAGGGTGGTAATGGTGTCGAATTATTGCTAATCTTTGGATGCTTACCCATTTTTGATTACTGCCACCTTATTGAACTTTCTTTATTCATTGCATTGAGTGAATTCCTTGTTTTCTTTTGGTGTCCTGAATGAAACAACCTACATCAATGATCTATTATATGTATTGAGGAAATATATATTTTATCTAATTTAATTATTTTTAGCAACACTTTGGAGCATGCAGTTATAGAGCTATTACAGAGGTAAACGAACAAACCAACCAACAAACAAAAACCCAAATCCCATAGCTAGGGAATATGAAAGCTAAGCTGTAACCCAGTTTTATTTGCCAGTAAAACTTTCCACTAAACTAAACTGCTTATTAAGTAAAATTGGCATATACTGTTTTAGGAATAAATACAACTAACTTTCAGTAAACATACAAGTTAGTGTTACTTCTTCAATGCTTCATAGCTTTTATTCCTCTAGCCCAAGACTATCTTGTAGATAAAATATGATTTTTTTTTTTTGCTCCCTACTATGGGAAAGTTTTCATTGTTCCACTTTAATCTTTCAGGGACTTTTAATATATTAATAGTAACTATGATCTTCTCACCTGTTTACTAGGTATATCTTCACAAAGTGCTTTTTAATAGCACACTATTCTCTAATGATTTTTTGTACCATGCATCGTCTTGGCTAATTTATACTTCTCTTTTCTTCTTTTCTGTCCAGTATACAGTAGTATCAATCAAATCTAGTACAGATGGGAGTGAGGCTTCCCTTGGATGGGAGATGATTCACTTATGACTGATGATGGTGTGTCAGGAAGAATATTCAGGCCTATATGTTGTGACCTTCCTTTGATGACCCAGAGCTACTTCTATAATAATTCCAGCAAGACATGTCAGCACACACTGCAGATACAGTTTCTTAATCTTCTGCCCCATGTCTCTATCCTATATTGAATAGAAATTCTCCATTTCAGTTAATTGCCTACATAAAGGCCATGGAGACATTATATCAGAATACCCACAGTCACTGTCACAGTGTAGTATTGCAGGTAATTTTTTTTCTTCCCTTCAAATCCTTCTGGAACATGAAGAAGGATAAATTTGAACTTAATGGAACAGTTGCTAGATAAAATACATTTTCTCAAATAGTTTTATATAGGAATATACCATTTTTTATATGACTGCTCAGATTTTACTGGCCATGGATTACTAGGTGAGGTAGCTTTTATGTAGCAAAAGAAACCAAGCTTCAGATAAGAAGACCAAGGACCCAAGTTTGGCTATACCATTTGTGTAAGTTTATAAAACTACCTGAACTGTAGTTTATTCACCTGTAAAACTGCAATGGAAATTATATTCATCCAATTGTTCAGTGAGTACCTACTGGCAACCAGACCCAGTACTAATGCTGAAAATAAAGTAAAGGAAGATTTAAAAAGTCCCTGCCTTTAGAGTAAAATAGACAATAAACAATACGTATTTATAGAATATGTGATGAGATCAGTTCTCTAGAGGAAATAAAATGAGTTATAAAATGGATAATAAGAGCTAGGTGGAGGGGCAGGGAATGTGCTCATATGGAGTATTCAAAACCTCCCTGTGTAATGACATTGAACAGCATATTAGTTTCCTATTGGTGCTATAACTAATCACCTACCATAAATTATGTAGCTTAAAAAACAAAACAAATTTGTTTTTTTTCCATGTTCTCAGAAGGTCCTAAGTCCTAAAATGGGTCAGCAGACTCTAAGGGAGAATCAGTTTCCTTGCCTTTTCAACCTTCTAGAGGCCACTGGCATTCCTTTTCTTGTGGGCTCATCGTTTGTTTTTCAAAGTCAACACTGTAGCTTCTTTCGATCTCTCTCTGTCCCTCTGCTTCAATTGCCCTACAGCCTTCTATTGACTTTCCTGCCTCTCTGTAATATGAACTCTTGTGATTACACTGGGATAACCCTGGATAATCACCCCATCTCAAAACCCTTAATTTAGTCATATCTGCAAAATCACTTTTACCTTATAAAGTATTCACAGATTCTGGGGATTAGGATTGGACATTTTTGTAGGGGTCTTGGGGGATTATTCATTTTACCATATAGGATAACCTGAAAAAATAAGGGAGTTAGCCTGGCAAAATCTGGGAAGAGCAATCCAGCCAGAAAGAACAATAAAACAGACTCGAAGGTGAGAGCACACTTGGGAATTTGAGGAATAAATAGACCCTGGTGCCTCTGGAGAAGAACAAACAAGAGAGAGGTTGGTAGGGGACACAGGCCAGGGGCACATGGAGTGGACAGGATGGCAAACAGTGGAGAGATTTAGAGAAATTTACTCTGAGATATTTGAAGTGGTTTTAAGCATAGGAATGATGTGTTTTGACATGTTTAACAATGATTCTTGATTGCTTGACGGAAACATAGGAGCAAGAGAAGAAACAGGGAGATTAGTTAGAAGTCTGTTGCAATAATCCAGGGAAAATATGGTGGTGGCTTGTATCATTGAGTGCACTGTAGCATTGAGGGCAATAAAAAGTGTTCACGTGCTAAAAATATTTTGAAAATAGAGATAAGAATTGGCAACAGACTGAGATACAGAATATAATAAAAGTCAATGTGATACAATACAACATAAAAATATAGATAATTATAATGTTTAACAAAATTCTGAGGAATGGAAGAGTCATATTTAATGTAATAACCATTGAAAGAAAATTTGCTTTCATGTTTTCAGAGCATCTTTTAATTAATTCATATGAAATAGGCTTACAACAGAATAGTCTTTAGAGCTCGATTGTCTTTTTCATCAATGAGGTTGTATGCTTATCAAGAGTCAGCATATTTATTCTTAAATCTGTTCATGTCACCTTTATTTAATATCGTAATGAAATAGTGCAAAGGAGAGTTATATATATGAAATTAAATTCAATGACTTGGACAAGCTACGTATCTCAAACAGATTTTGAGCAAGACAACTATAAAATATTAAGAGAAATATTTTAAAACTCTAGGAATCTGTATTTGATTACATCACAATTTTCTTTAGATTACCTCTCTATGAAGAAAGTAAGAGTGTGAATTGAAAAGGATAAAGTTCTAGTGTAATTTATGCAAGAAAAACAATGGAGAACTCCAATCAGCAAACTCAGACTAAAATAAAGGTGTTAACTCTACTGAAAACATTTTGCCAATAAATATGCAATTATATTTTATATGTGAAAATATTTAAGTATTAAATTTTTAAAGAACACAGGCTTGATTGGTTCCAGTCCTGACAGTGTCTAATTAGAATTTCCACTCCACTCTTTCAGTTTATTAAAAAGAAAAACTAACATAAGTTTATGAAAGAACTAAAAAAATTACAAAAGAAAGAATTTAGCTACATAAAAGTAGTATATTTTTATTAAAAATATATATGTTAGGAAAAAGACTTCTCAGTAAGTGAAATCAAGATTGTTTTTAGTCTTCTCTGCACAGAAAGATTAGATTTACTGATCCATTAGAAAATTCTACCACTCAGTGGTCAAATGGTTAATGAAACAAGGTATGGAAGAAATGGAAATGATTGAAAAAATATAAGAAAAATTCGTCTTCACTGGTAATCAAATAAATGCAGATTAAGACAATAAGATTCAGTTTCAGCTATTACATTAACAAAGATTAACCAAATGATATGGAAATTGATTGCATGTGAATAAAAAGAGAACTATAATGCTGGTAGGGATGTTATTTTTTTACAGTCTTTCCAGAAAACTACATAAAATATTCATACTATCTTACATAATGTATCACTTTCTGGAATCTATTTTAAGGGAATACTCTACAAAAATATTTATGTCTAGTAAAGTTTGTTGCATCATTGTATATAGACAGAAAAAAAACTTTGGAAATAATGTGATAGTTCAAAATTAGAATTATTGAATAAATATGAGGGCTTTATCATCCAGGAACTAAAAATGGGAAATGCCAATTGTAAGTGAAAAAAATTGGTATGGGTAATGTAGACAAAAATATGTAAAAAGGAAAATGCACCTAAAAAGATTGAAAGGAGATAGGCCAGCATTTTGCCTGGAATGTAGTTATTGGTGATATTTTTATGCTTCTTTACACTAATATTTACTGAGCTCCAAATATGGTTTGATACCAGAATAAAAGAGAAAGCCAAAATGCATCTAGAAAAGAATGTTTCCCCTTCTTACCTCTGCATTTGTTATAAAGATTAATGGCAGAAATGTGTTGCAGACAATATAAAAACATGTGAGATTTTAAAAACTATTTTGTAAGCATACATTATTTAAAACACCTATATAATATCATTTAATACACATAACATGGCATCTCATCTACTGGCTGGCCTACAGTGCTAAAGTGTGTCACTATTAACCTTTGTAGGGATAAAAGCACTGAAGACCTTGGTAAAATATGAACATTGTATTTGAAAGGGAAGCCTATTATGGTCAGGCTTTAATATCTCTGGCTGTATTATTGTATTTGAATAAGTATAATAATTTTAAAAGCATTGACTTAACTGTTTGGAAGAATTAGGAAAATGCTAAAACATGAATATGCTGATGCATTCACTTACTCAGCCCGTATTTATTGATTTATTTCTGCTAGTTATATGTGCACAGGTAAAGGGATCTCTGCATGTTTAATCCATTAATGATTCCCATGCAGTTAGAACATGGCCTGACACATAGTAGACATTCAATAAATATGTGTTGAATGAATAAACAAATGGCTATTTCATGCCCGACCCTGTGTTAAACAGTAGTATTACAGAAGTGAAACTATACTATCATATTTTCAAACTGTTTTTAATCTGAACATGAGACAAATAACTGCAAAGACAAATTGAATGTGGCCATTGCTATGATGGATTGAATACTGAGCAAAGAAAATCCAGGGGAAAAGCCATCTGAATTTGCCTCAAAAGTGACAGAAAAGGCACTTTCCTTATAAAGTTGATCATGGTAGTGCCTTTGGAGTGAAGAATAGATATTTGTCAGTCAAATGAAGAAAGAGGTACAGAAGCTGAAGGTATCTGGATAGGAAGTTTCAAAGTTTCTGTCTTTCTGGAACATATCAACATGTATTCATTCCCTAATTCCAGTAAATGCTTCTTCCTAAATACTACAAATCTGTTTAATGCTTGTTGAAATTTCACCTATGCAAAAGTGCTTGGTTCATTGCCAACTTCAGGGTTAATAATAAGTTATCTGTATTAGTTACCTATTGCTCTATGACAAATTGACCTGACATTAAATGGCTTTAAATAATTTATTATCTCACTGTTTCTGTGGGTTAGAAAGCTGAGTGCAACTTCAATGCGTGCCTCTGTTTCAAGGCCTAATGAACTGGAATCGGTGCTGCAGTCTCAGCTGAAGGCTTAGTTGGTGGGGGGTTCACTTCCAAGCTCACTCATGCGGTCTTTGGCCCTTGCCATGTTTGGCTTTCCACAGGGCTTCCTCAAGACATGGCAATTATCTTCTCCTATAGTGAGTGAGGCAAGAGAGAGTTAAGGGAGAAAGAACACTGAGGACAGAAGCTATGATCTTTGTATCAGTTAATCTCGGAATTTACATGTTTGTTGTTAGTGACCTTTTCAAATATGTTTACATAGCAAACAGCCTTGGAAGTCAGAGATAGTGTCTCCCTCTATATCAGAGGGCAGGCTTGTTCATTGTCCACTATGATGAAGGCTTTTATAAAAAAAGGCAGGCAATAACAAATGCTGGTAAGGATATGGAGAAAGGGGAACCCTTGTAAACTGTTGGTGGGAATGTAAATTTGTGCAGCCACTATGGAGAACAGTATGGAGTTTCCTCAAAAAACTATTATAAAAATAAAACTACCAAATGACCCAGCAATTCCACTGATGGGCATATATTCAAAGGAGTGGAATTCAGTATATTGAAAAGATATCTGCACTCCCCTGTGTTTTTGCAGCACTATTCACAGTAGCCAAGATATGAAATTAATCTAAGTGTCCATCAGCAGATGGATGGATGAAGACATTGTGTTACATATACGTGATGGAATATTACGTAGCCACAAAAAAGACTGACTTAACTAACACTTGAGTGCACGTATAATAGTAACATTCATCGGGTGTCAGGCAGGTGGGAGTGGGGAAGGAGGGGATTGGTATATACACATCTAATTGGTGCAATGCACACCGTCTGGGGAGTGGACACGCTTGAAGCTCTGACTTGGGCGGGGCAAAGGCAATATATGTAACCTAAACATTTGTACCCCCATAATACGCTGAAATTAAAAAAAAAAGAATGAAATTCTACCATTTGCAACAACATGGATGGAACTGGAAAACTGTTAAGTGAAATAAGCCAAGCCCAGAAAGACGAATCTTGAATGTTCTCACTCATATGTGGGAGCTAGATATTAAAACAGTTGATTTCATAGAGACCGAGAATAGAATGATAGTTACCAGAGGTGGGGAATGGTAGCAGGGGGGAAAGATAAAGTGAGGATGGTTAATGGGTAAAAAAATATAATTAGATAGAATGAACAGTATTTGATAGCACAACAAAGTGACTGTAAGCAATAATAACTTAGGGTATACTTTAAAATAATTAAAAGAGTGGAATTTAAAGATATATAGCTATTATGTACTCATAATTAAAAATAAATAATATTTTTAAAAGATAATGTTGCTCTCAGGGGCAAAGTTCAAGCAGTCTTACTGCCACTTACAACAGACTCTGTTTCTAGAGGTTTGGGTTCCTCTCCTTTATCATCATCTACTGTATGTGCAGGTATTGCCCTGGAAGAATTATATCTTAGGGAGTAGGTACAAACATGATTATACTCTGCCTAATGTTACTTCTGTGAGTAAAAAACTGTCCTTTGTCTCTGACATACGATTCTTATGCCTTCTGCAGGAACCCATGACACTCTGGAAAGCCAGCTTGCAAGTAGGGTAAAATCTCAGACCATCAAATTTTTTACAAGGTTATGCAAAGGTGTGAACACCAGGAGGTGGGCATCACTGAAACTCATCTTAAGGGCTGCTTACCACATTAGCCATTTCTTTCTTTCTTTTCTTACAATTGAGAAACAGAAGGAAGGAAGGAAGGAACGGAAGGAATGAGAGGAAAATCCATCATTTATTGAGTTCACATTATGCTTCAGGAATTTAAACATATATCAATCTCCTTGATGCTTAGCAGAGCAACAAGAGTACCATAAGACTTAAAAAAAAAAAAAAAATTACTTCCCCAGGGTCACTCAGTTGGTTGATAAAGGAATGAGCAAGATGAAACCTGAGGAATTGAAGCCCCCTGGGGGAGGACAAAGGTGCACAGTGGGTGGAAAAGCAGTATGGCACCTGCCATCTGCTCAGGCCTGTGGGGGCGAGAGGGAAGTTCCCCCAGAGGGCTGGGAGGCTGATACCCTGTCCACAAGAAACTCCCAGCTCATTGGCAGCATTAGCCTCTGGGCTCATGTGGGCAGAAAGTCTTTCCAGCAGCTTGTAAACCCCACTGACTGTCAGAGATGTGAGGGAGGGACAAAGAAACCGCTCCACCTGCCCTTCTCCCTGGACTCCAAGCCTCTGGGGGTGGGGGACGGTTGATTTTGTTGATAACCCTGCTACTACTTTTTCTGCTTGGCAACTTCTTCCTGTGGAGTCTCCTGAAGGCTCTGGCAACCTTCTCTTAGACCCACATCCTAGCTATGTCTGTCTGTCTGTTTTTTCTCTTTCATCTAAAACTTCTCCTTCTTGCTGAGATGCTCTGGCAGCTGGTGACTTCGGTCAGCCATCTTGCTGCTCCGACTATTCCATATTTCATAAAGTGCCAAACCCACAGTCTAATCTGTGGTAGTATCCAAACCTTAGCTGTTTAAAATTCTGTTGGGATTAAGTGGACCTTCATATTTTAAATTTATTAGGTTTAATTCAAGCACATTTTATCACTGTAAGACTTTACCCTTTATAATGAAGTAAGTTATGACATAATTTTTAGAGCAACTGTGTAAAATGCTTAGAAGATTGTTATTCATAGCTTAGCAGACCATGCTGGTTTCTACTGATCAACTTATATTTAAGCTGTAAAGAATCAGCCCTAGTGATATATTTTAAAATTCTGGTGTATATTAAGGCAAGTTCATTTTTCATACTTATAAACTCTTCTTTTCCCACTGTTTTACATGCTTGAGCTCTTTAATTTCTGTATTTTAAATATTTGAAATCTTCCCATTCTATGTTTAAAATACCTCTCAAATTTTAGTAATCCCTTCACATTCTTTTGATTCCCTGTGATTTAGTGTGTCCAGAACAGTTGACAAACTCTTTCCATGTAATAAGGGGCTCTCTTATCATTTCTTCTCACTTTCAGTTTAAGTTCTTTCATGCCAAATGTTTATTTTACCCTGTTAGTAAGGTAATTATTCTCCTTGACTGTAAATTCAGAAGCAAACTGGGAGCTAAATAGTTGTGTGTGTTCTTGCCTACATTTAACATCACACCATCTGTTTAAATCAGCACAACTAAGTCTTCCTTGTTTTTTGCTTTATTTTCTAGCATAACTTTTATGAATAAAAAGCCAAGTCTGGTTTTGCTTATAATTTTTGCAACTCATTTGGAGCTGTATATAGCTCCTTTTAGCCATATTTATATTCATTAAATGTACAGTCTTTCTTTCATCATTTTTTCATTCATTTTTGAAATGATATTCTAATTGCTTGAAAAATTGCTAATACTGGAGCATATGTGATATAAACTAAAATTACTTTCATTTGATTTCCCCCAACCCCAGTCCTTTCCTTGTAAACAAGGTGACAGCCTATTGCCTGTTCATTCAGACTTGTCTTTGTATGTTTTATAAATTATAAACACATGCACAATTATATATGTGTGTATATACATATTTGTGTATTTTATGCATGCATATGTACATATTGGGCAGCAAACTGACTGTATTGAAACTATGTCATAACTTCTTTCTATTTCAATAAAGAACTTTCTCATTCTGTTTTAGAGCTGTAGCTCTATAAACAATGTATCACAATTTATATAACTGTATAGGACTGTTTTCTAACCAATTTGTTATCATTTTTTTAATTTTTTAAATGATAACTGTTAGGTATTTTGGGGCATACAGGATTTGGGTCAGTGGATGTCTGAGATGGGGAGAAAACTGAGAGAAACGCACAAGCCCTGCAGCACTCACTGAAGACCAGACAGGAAACCTTAAGGGAGACCTCCAGAGCGCAGATACTCAGGGCCTGCTGACAGCTGGGGGCAGAAAAGGAGAACTAAGAGAAATTCCATAAGTATTTAGAACTTATACCGAGTACCAGACAGCAGTCGTCTGTGGCCAGAGATGGAGCAGGAAACCTGGAACAGATGCCTGTGAGGCACTAGGGAATGCAGTAGGCTGATGTCTGAGATGAGCAGCATGACAGGAGGTTATACAAACAACACTACCATACAAGATCATGTTTTTTGCAGCATATATATGATGAATTGGATTAGATATTGTGAAGTTATAAAAGATCATTTTTCTTAGACTAGAGGTAAGCCTAAATATTACAGTTAAATACTTTTAAATAAAAGATAGAATTAGCAGGCCCCTCAGCTTCATCCCCTCTAACTAACACTGTCACCATTTCTTTCTGGAATTTTCCACTTCAGGGATGAGAAAAGGCAGCTAGGAAACATGAATTCAGGGAAGAAAAAGTAATCCATTCCTAATATCTATAGCAGAGCTTCCCATTCCGGGCCTTTCCGGGCAGGGTTCTCTTCTATGTGGAAAAGAATCTCAGACCCATTTTCCACACCAGAAATAGGAAAGTGGAATGACAATCAAAAGAGGAAAAATTCAAAATGAATTCCTTACAACAGCTCACAGCTTTATTGTATCTTCATCTTGTTAAAAACTCATTCTACAGCACTATAGTTTATAAACTAATCAGTGCCTTTTCCTTGATTCTGACACAATCTTGGGGGAAAAAAGCAAGGGGTAAAAGGAGGCTTTCATCTATTCTGGCCTTCTTTTTGGCCTGAGGGTACCAATGTACTGTCAGCGTAAGACATGGCTGAAAACTACTGCCACAGGCAACTAGATTGAAATTCAGTGGGCATCGTTACTACCTCATGAGCTGCTTTAACCTCTCCTTCCAATGAGCCAGATAAATGTTACATGTTGAGGACTATTACAAATAGATCTTCAAATGTGTAAGAAAATGCAAGAAAGGAGAAAAAACTCTATTAAGTCTCTTCTATATTCTAGTTTCTATTCTAAGTGATTTAGGCTCATTAGATCATTTGTTACTGACTGTCCACTCCAGCAATGCTTGGGATGTTTCCTCCCTTGCCCTGTCACAATACGACAGCTTCTTGTCACTGGGAGTGAAAATCCCTGAGATTTGTGTTGGGCTACAGGGCAAGGTTGTTGATACCCCCATAGTAGCATTTTTAATTTGCTCATAGTGTTAGGTCATAGCTTTGTGACAGATACCAGTGAGAAATCTTAACATTTCTGGAGTGGACAACACAGGAGCACAAGCTATGAAAAAATTATATATTAAAAAAATAGTTGTTTTAATAATAAAAATTTAGTACCAAGTAGCTGTCTCGTTCCAGATAACTGTCCTCATGCCAACGAATAGAATGTGTTTTCTTTCTCCATTAGGGGCAGGTTTGGGAAGAGATGATTATTGTTTCACCAAGTATTAATGGTAGTCATGGCACCCAATCACTTTTACTATTTCTAATGAAGGTGGCGAGATCTATACTATTAATGTATCCTGAAAACTTGTAATATTCGAAATCATAAATTCTAAGCCAGAATTTTTCACAGACTGGAATTCCTACTTGGAAAGTAGAAGAGAAATACAAAGCTTGCATATTACTTTATATACATATATATATATATATATATATATACACACACACACACACACACACATATATTTACTCCTTAAAATTTTTATAGGGAGCATATATTACTTTTATAATTAGAAAAAAATTAACACTTTTGAGTTACTAAACTATGTAGTTTACTGGGGGAATACATGCATAAATAAATTTAGTTTATTGATGTTTTATTCTACTGGATTCCTCATTGATAGAGAAGTTGCTAAGGTTTATAGAGTTTTTAAAACACAAAGTAGAATACCACAATAAAATTGTCAGTAAGCTTTATGAAAGTTATCATGTACTTTAATCAAATACATATTTCATACCTATAATTTTGCTTACAGAATTATGAAGAGAAAATAGAAAAAAAAATTATGTGGTCCCAGCCCTTTGATATAGCTCTAAATACCAAGCCTTCTAGGTTCAAGATACAAATGTTTGACTTTATGAAGTGACATCTGTATAATGTATGATATTAAAATTCTGATTAAAGATTCTCCTATAATATATGCATTGTCTCCTGGCCAATAAAATCAAACATCACACTATGTTTTCAAATGTACTTAGCATTAAGACACATAGTTGCTCGCTTTTTACCATAAATTTGCTTCCTCATTTAATGCTCACATGATGAACATGAACTACATGGATAATTTATTCCCAATTTATTATGAGGTATAGCATTCCTACACTGAATGTTTGCTTGAATATTCTGTGTGTAAAATGTTGATATGGATATAATTTAAATGGGGTGTGGATTTGGAGGGAGGAGGGAATATTCTTCAAAATGGAGTTGAGGTAATAAAGAAACCAGGTTACGTAGTGAATATCTTAAATACTTAGGCAAAATGACAAGGCTGTAAATCATAGAAGTTTTTTTGATTTGTTTTGTTTTGTTTTATCTCATGTGTGTATATCCTTGCAAAGGTTACTGTAAAAAACATACATATATGCATTCACATAAATGCATACATACCAGCATACACACACACAGGCAAAAATTTAATAATGGGAATTCCAATCCAAGTGTATGTTTTTCAGGATGGTAGAATATCTACGGATTTAACTTACAGAATCTTTTGAAAGTTTACATAATTTTCTCTCATGTACCCCCCTATTCTATGGTTATGTTGTCTTTTTTTTATGTACTCTAGTGAATATGAGCCTTTTGTTTTTAGTAAAAGCCTAGTGCTAAAGAATCTTACTAATTGGTTAATGGAAAATGTATACTTTAATTTGACTTAAACAATTTCAAATGTGTAAAGCAAGTTGCATGCCACTGAACACATCTACTCTGACATTGTAAATTACTCTGCCCTTGAGGAAGAAAGAGAATATATCTAACCCTATGTGTAGTTCCCTACCTGGAATGTTGTTGGCATATGATCAATTATTTCATAATTAATTTGCCTTGGCTACATTGCAGCAGCTATTGACAAATACATAAGAGCTCTCTGCTTGCAAAAATATTAGAAATCCCCCAGTGCTGACTTCCTCTTCATCTGCCTTTTCCCTGTCATATCCTTATCTGAACAGCTTCTACCTATCCATGTCTACCATCCCTTTAAATGTTTCTGGAAGATTTACCTTGTGCTTAAAGAGAACAGATGTATCCCTAACTCTGTTTACGGAATATTAGCTGTACTTTGAATTGAAAGTGTATCAATTTGCAAAATATCAATCCTGAAAATAAATGCACAGTGTTTTACAGTGATCTTAAATCATTTTTTTTTTTGAAGTTTCTTCCCAATTCTATTACAAAATCTTTAGTAGAAAAGACTGGGCTTTTTTTGGTTATTTTGTGTAAATTCTTATCAAACATAGGAAGGAACCTACAAAGAGTTGAGACTCCATAGATTTTATTTAAAAATCAAGAAAAGTTAACAAACAAAAATTTTTGCTAAACAATGAAATTTAAGAGGAATAACAGTTTTTGAAAACTTATTACATATACAATATTGCTTCAAGTGTTTTACATGAATGAACTTATTCAGTCCTCACAACAAACGTTTGTGTTAATTTCTATTATTCCTATTTTAGAAACATAGTACTAGAGGCACAAATAGGGTTAAATAACTTGATTCTAGGACTACAGGTGAAGCTGGGATTTGAACCCAGATAGGTTGACTCTAGTGTCTGTGTTTCGTGGATACTGATCTCCTACCTTTCCCACGTTAAGAATCATAGAGTTGTGGCAACAAGCCTTATACATGTCATGATGGGGGTACTATTATGAACTGGGTCCACATAATTAGGAGAATGGAATTCCAACTCTGTTTTTACCATTCATTCACTTTTCCCCATCAATCCTCAATGTTTACCTTTAAGAATGAGGGATTTGTACTACATGATTTTAAAGATCCTTCCTTTTCTACACATTCTTTTGTATAACAAAAATTATAATGATGCTAACAGTGAAAAAAACACTATTGCCATTTTCTATCTTCTCTTAGAGTCAGGTGCTGTGCTAGCTAGTTTTTCACATGTATTTATTTTTAAAGTACAAATAACATGTTTCTTTAAATATCATTTTCACCTACATTTTTCAGAGGAGGAAACTGAGGCTCAGAAAATTTGTGTACCTTACCTAAGGTTAGGGGACTTTCTAATGGCTGAGGTGAAATTGAAAATATGTATCTGTCTGTGCTCATTCTAACCTAATATTCTGTCTCTCACATAGAATCATCACATTTTTATTATCTCCATAAACATTTGCTAAATACTCAAGCTTCTGTATGAGCAAACCAGTCATTATTTAAAAATTGCTTCCTAGAAATGAATACATATTGCTGTTTAAATTAAATATATGCTATGAATTTTTTTCTAATCATATATCATCTGGGACAGCAAGCTATACTGGTTATGTAAATTAATTATAGTGAATCCATTTTGAAGGTCAAAGGTCTCTCCTTTTCCTCTTCCTCTTTCTTCTTTTTAATACTGTTTTGAGATTAAAACAAAACAAAGATTCCTAAATTACCTAGGCTTGCCGGTTTTTACTATATATCCCAGTTCATACGAGTATATGCGATTCTACAAAATGTGCATATTGTGTAACAATATAGATTATAATTCTTAATATGTACATATAATTAAATATAAGTGTATAATTCCTCAAAGAATAAATACAAAAGCAGCAAAAATGAGGCATGATTGAACTATTTCATTCTAAAGTTTTAATTCATTGGCAAAATAGTCAATTGCCAAGAAATTTTAGAATCAAGTTTTAAACTTAGATTTTTTTGGCTTCAATAACTGACCTCAAACTATCCTTTAAATTCTAGCTCTTGTTTTCTCTCAGTTCGGGAGTTTTCTCCAGCACCTTTGTACCCTTACCCTGGTGGCAGAGTAGTGCATGCTATTTCTCCCTAGCGTGGTTTGTACATGCCTCATTTGCTGTAGGACAAAAAGCACAAAATGAAGCTTTGTGAATTGACTATTGACTAGTCTGAACAATTGGAAATGGTTTGGAAATATTAATAGTAGCATGAGAATTATTTTGCAAAAGGGGAAACCAATCTATCTGACCTCTTCAGTAGTGATTTGCCCTGGTCATTTTAGAATGTTCTAGTCTACCCACGAAAAGTTCTCAGAAGCTGTAGTAGAGCACAGTCAGTTCACAACTTTTTATGTACCGTGGCCCTTTCCCCAGCTGTGTCAGCTAGGCATCCTGCTCCCCCAGTACAAGAGCCAAGTACAGTTTTTTATGGGTTGCACTTCACTAATTTCAGAAAGACTGGCTAAATCATGATTTTATAGTTAAAAATAACACAGAGTTCAACCCTCTCTTCTGTCATACTTAAGTGAAAGGAGAATTGGATTATTTGCTACGAAAAGAGCATTTGGTTGTGGAAACCATTTAGGAGTTAGAAGACTGGCAAATAGAGAACCACAGGGGTCAATATTAAGGCCAATTTTTTTTCCACTTTCTATGTTAATGACCAGGAAGAAGAAACATGCTGCAAAGTGGCAAGAATTGCTGAGAGGGCAAAACAGAGGTGAGCAGTGTCTAGGATAGAGAGCAAATAACAATATATAGGGAAGTAATGCAGGATAGAATGAGCTATACATAAAGTCCCTGCTTTAGCAGTTTAATGTAAAGGATTGTGAGGTAATTAGAATCCAGAGATCAAAAAAAGGCAAGTTAATAAAAAGCTTAACAGAGGTGTACTACATCACACAGCGGGTGGGAACAAAGAGAGGGCTGATCTGTTATGGCTGTGGTAGGTATACAGTAAAACTTAGGATTCAGGAACAAATTAAAATTAACAAGAATTTGAAGTGGTATCTAAGGAGGGCTCTGTATGTAAAGCTGTAAGTGACATGGCTAATTCATTAAAGTATAAATCTGGGCTTCACAGTTAGGCTGAGGGGAGGGAAGTTAGCTGCTCCAGGGTGAAATGAATTGCAGATGCACTGTTCATAGTAACTTCTGCATTTGGTCCTTCTTGAATCCATACAAAAGAAGACAAATCACCTGCCACATAGGATGGAGGATTGAAATCTTGTATTTTTTTTTAATTACTGAAGATTGGGAAGTAGCAGTTAAATGAGACAAATTTCTTACATTCTGAAGAGAGGGACAAGTGGTTGACAGCAGTTGCTCTCAGGCTGTAAACATGTGTATGAATTCTCTGAGAATCTTATTAAACTGTAGATTCGCATCCAGTATGTGGTGTTGCGGGGGGATTGTTAAGATCCTGCATCTCAAATATCTTCCAGGTGATGTCAGCACTATTAGTTCAAGAACTACACTTTGAATAGCAAAGTATATATTCACTGAAAAATTTTAAAGTTCCCAAACATCTATCTGCCCCCAACTATACTCCCAAGAAAATATGAAAGAAAATTTATATTGTCTACTACTTTTAAAAATATTAAAATATGATTTTCTTCTTGTCTTTCCTTTTGAGTCTTATATATAAATTTAAGTTTTTGAGAATTATATACATGTAAGTAATGAATAAATAACTGCATGGAATGGCAGTCTTTTCTACAAATTTCCTAAATAATATATAGGTTTCAACTTTCAACTAACTTAAAGCAATTATATCATAAGATCATTTTTACATATACCATAGCTTAATTTTTGGTGCATTTTTTCTTATAAACTCACTAGTATTTTGTATCACAGTGGTATTCATTTAAATAAAATCCAAATAAGAATATTTTAATATATTGTAAAACATAATTTCATTGTTCACATTGAGTTTTAAAGTAATTGTGAGAAATCAAAAGGAAATTGATATATTCCTAGGGTCTCTTAGAACTAAATTTTACTCTCTCTAACAATTGTTAGAGAATGTCATATGCTGCACAGTATATATAAAGTGCTCAACATTATTAATTATCAAAGTAAGGCAAATTAACACTACAATAAATACCACTGCACAGTCATTAAAATGAATAAAATTATAAAGAAAGGAAATATCAAGTGTTGTCAAGGATGTGGAACAACTGGAACTCTCATATGTAGTATATGGTATGAATGTGACTAGGTACAGACACTTTGGAAAACAGGTTGGCAGTTTCTGGATATGTTAAACATAATCTACATATGATCTATATTTATCCAAGAAAAATGAGAACATACACAAATGCAAAGACCTAAAGAAAAATGTTGAAACGGTCTTATTTGTAATAGCTCCAAACAACAGACAACCTCAAATGCCCATCAACAGGTTAAATGTATCAAGAAAAGATAGTATACATACCACTCAGCAGTAAAAACATTTAACTACAGATATATGTAACAATATGAATAAACATTAAAACTATTATGCAGAGTGAAAGGAGCCAGACACAAGACTGCATGTTTTTTATTTGCATTTATATAAATTTCTAGAAAGTGCAAACCAAATTATGACAAAAGAGAAAAATTAGTTGATGCCTCAGGATGCGAGTAGAATAAGGAGGCACATCCAAGGAAAAAAATGAAATATCTGTGAGTGATGCAAATATTTCATATCTTGATATAGGTGGTAGCTTCCAAAGTTTGTCAAAACTCATCAAATGGCCCACTCTAATATGTGCAAGTCTGTTTTCCACAACTCTTCTTCCACAAGGAGTCACTCTCTTAAACTGGATTTTCCTAGACACAGTTCCATTCAAGAACATCCAGTAGCGATCTATAAGTCTAACTCGAACACCGAGCTTTAAGAAATCTTTTATTCTTGATATTTCATTCATGATCTTGGAATTGATAGCTAATAACCAACAAGTTGCATTTGGTAAACACTACTTATTTTTTTAAAGAAATCTTTATATAGTTTCAATCACTAGTTGTTAATTGTATTTATTGGCAAGGCCAGAACTAGCCTTCTTATACCTCCTGGTGTTCTCAGACTCCAGCTGGGTACTGCCCACCGCAGAGGCACAAGTCCGCTTCCATGAGGCTACTTGTGCAAGCCATCTTTGGGTGGCCTCGTCTCCAGGATTCTAGGTTCTGATAATGCCAGCGTCTTCTCTTTATTTTGTCTAACACAGGGAAGATGGGCAGTGAGGGAAGATATAGCTGCCTAATGTGAATAGCAGTTACTATTTATAATAGTGTTTACTTTTCACTTTTACAATTTCCAACACTCATTTAACCAATCTTTTGTATGAAATTATCTCTGTTGAAATATCTAATGAAGTTTCTGTTTTTCTTTCTGGACTCTGGCTGATACATAGGTGATTTAGTCGAATCTCATGGTTTTCTCTCAATTAAGTGTCATAGAGCTGTATAATCTTTCAAATTTGAAATTCAGGAAAAGAATTTTAGCTGAAAACTCATAGTTTCATTGGAACTCTTTCAGGTTGCACTAGTAACTTCTCTGGCAGCATGCCAATTCTTGATCCTATCATTTACATCTTACTATGTTCTGGTCACTGTTCTAATGCTTTAAGTATATTGATTTATGTTCCCCTTACAGTAACTCTGTTTGATATCACTGTTATCCCCATTTTAAAGATGAAGAAACTGAGGCACAAATTAACTAAATAGCATGCTTATGGTTATCTATCAGAACTTGGATTTGAATCAGGGATTGGTGAAATTTTTCTGGAAGAGGCCACCGTAAATATTTTCTGCTCTGTGGCCCATACTGTCTCTGTTGCAAAGACTCAAATCTGTTTTTGTAGCACAAAAGCGGCCACATACAAAACATAAAAGAATGGATATGTTTAGGTTCCTATAAAACATTACCAAAATAGGTTGCAGGAAGGATTTGTTCCACAGATCATAGTTCCTTGACCCCAATCTAAACTAATATATTTTGTTAATCAATAGAAATTTCTGGACAGTAATTTGATATAGCTCTTTTATTGTACTATCAGTCCAATAAGTTAAGGTTATGTTCTCTTTGATGAGTTTTTTTTTCCCTGAAATTACTTTATATCCTCTGAGAATCCTTTCTCTCTGATTGTACAAATAATGTGGAATATCCCAGATATACCTTGGATGTTGCTGTGAATGTTTGCATTTTAAAAATCTGTACCTTATTGTACACATCCAGACTGGATATTTCCATAGATAATTTATCTATTTGTTATACAAACTTGTAGTGATCACAGACAGACACTTAATGGCTATCTATAAATGTATGATTGTATGTTTGTATATATCTCATATTATATTTAAGTTTTAGATGAATAAAATTGTTTTAATCCCAAGCCATTTGGATCATGAAACAATTTATTGTAAAATCCATAATCCATGTTCTAAGTGTGCCCTATGCCATCACTTTCAATAATGACAGGAGAATGCTCCCCAGATTCCAAAGGGAGCAATTATTAGTATTTTTTCTATAAATAATGATGATTTTTTTTTCTTTTCTCTATTTTATCTATTTTTTTTCCATTGAACTTTAGGAAATATGTTTTTTTTGTTTGTGTCTGTGTTTTTAGTTTTTATAAAAATCATGAAGTAAAGTTAGGAGCCTATTATCTTCTCTTTCCCTAAAATAAATCTACTGCATGTTTAATCTTCCAAAGCATGTATCTGTAATTCCAAACAAGCTAGCTCTTCTCTGTCTACAGTTCTTGGTTATGTGACTGAAGGGAAGTTGCAAGTGGTGTAATTTAGGATGATCTGTTTTTATTCATTACTGCACAATAGATGACAGTTGGAGATTTCATATCACCAACTGTATTTTTGCATTTTAATCATGCTAGACATTTAGTCTTCAAAGGCTGAAATAAAACCCATCACGTGCACTTTCTCTTCTGGGTTACGTAAGAATGTAGACATCTTTGGTAATAAATTTACTCTGACAGCTGCTAAAAAAATTTACCAAGCTTGACAACATACTCTAAAAGCAAAAGAGAAAATAGAGACCTTGGTTGATTATTTACCCAAAACATTTATCTTTTGGGAAAGAAAAAGAGAGAGAGAGAGAGAGAGACAGAGAAAAGAACATTTAAGTAGGTGTATAAATAAGAATACCTTAAGATACTGTATTGTCCGTCACTTCGTGGTCTATCTTTTAAGGTTTGTTTTAGCAGGCATCTTAGTTTTCATGAGGAAAAGAGTGAGTGACTGGGAAAAGCATGGGTTGAATTTGGAATGCAGTGCAGTCAGTCCCTGCTAGTTCTTTTTAGGGAAAAATAAAAGTTTTCCCACAGAGACAGACAAAGCTAAAGCAATCCCTTTGGCAATGGTGTTAACTGTTAATCTGGTGAGGCTAATGCCATCAGCAAAAGTGAAATTCTAAGCAGTTCTCTAGTGTTTCAAACAAATTAGCTCTCACTGTTTCCCAGACAGATGTGAATCTGTCCCACTTGTCTTAATGCTTCCCTGTTGCTAATGATGTTCCAAAGGTATCAGGGAATGAAAATAAATGGCTGGCCTGGTAGCTGCCTGGAGCTTCCTTAAGTGCTGGACCTGTTGGGTATCAATTGTTTGTTTGGTGGCTTTCAAGGTAGAGTGGAACATTGATTTGTTTAAACTCTGCAGGGAATTCGTGTTTCTTATCTCCTCCCAAAGCCTTCAGCCCATTCAAAAGACATATCCCATTTTATTCCAGAGAGAACAGGTGCTATTCAGTGACTTGAAATATGATCGGCTGAACTCTTATCAGTTTTTTTACTAACCTATGTCTTAAAAGTACTTTTGAACTGATACTGTGGAGTTACTTGCTATAAGGAAAGAAGATGAGAAGAAAAGATTTCCTAAGAAAACACAAAGTATTTAGACAGGCATACTGGGCAATTTTCTGATTCTTTCAGAAATAACTTTTCAAAATTGGAAGCCCTGGGAAGCTGCTGCTTTTTCTACTGGCTCTTCCCTTTCTTTCCTTGTCTCTCTCCTTCCCTTTCTCCCTCTCTCATTACCCTCCCTTTCCTCCTCCTCTATTTTTTTCCTTAACAATGTCCCTTCAGTGAATCTGGTACCCAATGTCTCACAACACATTTATGATGAAATAGTCCAGATCAACAAGTATGTAATAGTTTAAGTGAACACCAAGGGACTTAGAAAACAGATACGAGAGATACGAGTAATGAATGCAAGTTGTCTTCCAATACCACTATGTTGGACATGGGGGGACCTGCCTTCTGACCAAGGCTAAAACAGGAATTTATCTATCTTCTCTTTAGAGTATCGTCGGAGGAACAAAATCATACTGATCCCATGTTTATCTCATTTCCTCCATTTTGGTGTCTTTTATAACTTCTCCCCCAACTCTTCTTTAGCACAAATCTTTCATTTTCTCTCTCTCTTGGTTAACTTTTACTTCACTTAGAACAACAACAACAACAACAACAACAAAAAGACAGCAGAAAATCAAATGCAATGAGTGGGTATAATTTTCATAAGCCTCAAATCAGAATGAGCAAAGATATACTTTTTAAAAATTTTATCTGTTTATTTTATAAATGTAAATATGTTACATTTATATTTATACATATATAAAAATCAAGCTTTATTTCTAAATTGAGTTCCCATTTTTATAAGATAAGAACACAGTCTTGTCACTACTTAGTAAATAATTCAATGTAAAGGTTTACCCATCGTTTTGGATTTAAACTCAATACATTTAATGTTTTCCTTTTTCCCTACTCTTCTTTGATATGGTCTCTCGGTTCCAAAAAGGCTTATGTGAAATCATGAGATCAAGGAAAGTGCCCAATCTTTGGTTTTCTGTTATTGACATCTGGTCTTCAACATCTGCTTGTATCCACATTGATGCCTGTGGAGATGGGCAGATGTTCCCCCGTGGCTATGTCCTCTCAGCCAGGCACTACTGCGTCTGGTCTCTAGCTCATAGTATGTACATCTTGGCATTCACATCAGGACTCAAGACTCTTTGGAGGCTCCCAGTTTCTTCCTCTAGCAAGCTTGCTTCTCTGCCTTGGGGCATCGGAAAAACCTACTGTTCTCTAACTACTATACATGCTGGTTGGAACTTTGAAGAAATTCCTTACGCAGTTGATGCTACTCTCCTCATAGGGTACCATACCGGGCAGAGAGTTGATCTGGTCTTCGCCGCCAGAAACCTTGATGAGACAAAAACTCCTCCTGGTAAATAGTCCTTGATGCCTATTGTTTGAGTCCAGAACCAGGCTCAAAAAAATCCCCAAAACTCTTATCTCATATTCAAAATTATTATATTAATTTTTGAAACTCAATCTCCTAATTGACTATTCATTTCTCTTTGCTTTTCCATTTTACTCTTCCTTGAAGTACGATTGGATGGGGAGAGTCCCCAAAGTGAAAGGAGAACCACAACTAATTTCTCAAAATTTTGTCATACAACTCCTCCACCCCATCCCCTAATACATACTACTGACTTCACAGCAAGACTTTCCAGGAAGGGGAATCAGAGGGGCACATTTCTGTTTGTACCACAGAAGCGTAGATGAGAAATGCAGTGTAGTAGATAGAATATTTTAAACTGCAATCTAAATCTCCATAGTTCAAAGGGGAAACGTTAAAGATAACTAAGGATAAGGTGATTGTAATGAAGATGTTGAAATTTGATCCCCCCATGTTGAATGTGGGGCCTGGTGGGAGGTGTTTGGGAGCAGATCCCTTGTGAATGGCTTGATGTCCTCCCCTGATAATGAGTGAGTTCTCACTTTAGTAGTTCACAGTCAGAGCTAGTTGTTAAAAGGAGCCTGGCACCTCCGCCTCTCTCTCTTGCTCTGGGTCTCACCCTGTGACATGCCTGCTCCTCCTTCACCCTCTTCTTTAATTGGAAGCTCCCTGAAGCCCTCACCAGAAGCAGATGTTGCAGTAGTCTTCTTGTACAGTCTGCAGAACTGTGAGCCAAAAAAAACATATTTTCTTTATAAATTACCCCCATCTCAGGTATTTTCTTTATAACAATGAAAACAGACTAAAACAGAGGACATACAAACCTTTAATTTTACCTTAAAATGAAATACAAAAATAAATGCTGTTGATATAATTGATATAATTAGCAAAGTGCCTTCATTTGAGAGTTTTGTCCCAGTAGAAGAGAAGGGAGTAGGAAGATGTGTGAGAATTAATCAGTTTCAAAGTTCCTAATATTTGAGGAGCTGTTTTTTTATCCTTGGTGTCCAGTTTTTTTCACTGCCATTCTGAATATGGTTCTTTCTGAATATTGTGCTTTCTTATCATATGTGTGACTGAACCATGAGGACCTGAAAATGCTCTGATATAGTTTGACTGCATAAACTTGGATACCTTAACTTTTCACTATTAATTTCCTCATCTCCCAAGTGAGCATAATTGCACCTATCCCATGGTGCTGTTATTAGGATCTAATGAGATATTATTAAGGCCCAAGAAGCAAGCTCAGTACTGGTAAATATTGAAGTCCATGTGCTGTGCCCAACCATCCCCTTTCTGGAGAGTAATATTTAATTGTTTGCACAGAGATGTTGAATCTATTGTTTCACTTTTTATGATGTATAGCTATGTACCATGCTGGGTGGAGCATGATGTCACCATGCATAAAAAATAACCTCATCTGCAAGCACTGAGTAAGACCCAGTTCCATGTGGAACATACTGCCTATCAGAGCTGTGCTCCTTCCTGCCCCTGCTGGAGCAGACCATTGACTCTTACCTCTGCTTGCTTTCCCCAAATTCATAGAATGAAACAATTTGTACCAAACATGAATTCTAATAAAGCCAGTGCATTCTACATGGCCTAAATTAGGAAGTGCTCTGCCAGAGTTCTGTCCAGCATTTCTCATTATGATGAAGTTGAAAAAAACACCATAGCCCTAAGGGAGAGTTGTGAATGCAATATTAAATCAGAAACAAAAATATGATTAGTTATACAAAGTTTGTCACTATTCCACTTATACCCTTTATTTCTTGAGAGTGGGGGCTTTGCTCTTCTATTCCTTTTTAATTTAAAATGCTACAGACTTTAGCTTATGGAGGTAGAATAATTACTAATGCTTGTTGATTAGGTGAATAGCTACATAGATTCTTTATCAGACATATAGTTTTGTGCCTTGATTTATCAAAATAGAACACAAAAGAAGAATGTCCAAAGAGTTTTTTTTTCTTTCTTTCTGTTGTGTTTTTCGACTTTTCCAAATAAACAATGACTAGTTCCCATAGTGTCTTTTTTACCAAGCACAGTGTGCTGTCCCCAAACCTAGGGAATACAAGTTCCTCTTCTACAGGAAATGATTATGAAGCTGATTGGAAAAAAGTCTCCTAATCAGTCTTTCAAGAGAGCTACAAACTCCCAAAGACAGACTTGAGTCTTGGGGCAGTATATAATAAAGACATTTATTCAGATTAATTGCCCTGGAAGTCTAAACAAGTAGAATCTGAAATAGAGAATGTTGTTAAAGACAGGCTATCTTATTAGTTTCTTGTACATAGAGTACAAATTAATGACTAACACAAAGTTATCAAGAAAGGTACAGAAGAGTAATAATAAATGGAATAGGGCAACTTTGTAATACCACATTAGCTGAATTTGTGGATAATTGATTAAAGTTCTTGAATAGGGTTTGTTTTCTTAAAGTAAAATTGCTATTAAACTGCTTAGTTTGATAGGTACCATTGGACTTGAATTAAAAAGATAAGGTTTCAAATCGTGGTAAGGTCACAAACTACCAGAACATTCCAGGAAAGTTTTTCAGAGCTTATTTTCCTAATTTAGTGTTTACTACCTGGCACTATGTGGGTTTGATATTTTCTAAATCCTTTTTATATGACTTATTTACTACCTTATATGCCTCTTATTGTGTTATATTCTTTGAGGGAATGCCCTCAAAGAGCTTATAGATTTATGAAATTCACAAAATAACCAAACTTCATTTATTAGCACAGTAATTGCATTAGGCATTAATTACATGTAATTTTTAATAAACCATAGTTGTTGAAAAACTAATACTTAAAACCAAATTATAATAAACTCCAGATAGAAATCTGGAAACCTTTTGGAGGGGAGATTAACCCAAACTGAACTTTGTGGTCAGTGTGGGCTTTGGGTCTCTGCAGTAGATAGGATAGAGGAAGTTTGCAAGGACTGATTGCATAATTGATAGCAGTGATAAAATTATGAGGAAATGAGTAAACTATACCTAGCAGAAGACACTAAGAATCAGGGAGAAAAGGATGCACAAGGCTGGTAGTAACAGTTGGAAGAGGATCTGGAGTATGAAGGTGAAAAGTATATTCAATCTGATAAATTATGGATGGAAGCCCCAACAACTTTACTCCAAAAAGTTATAGGAGGCACGAGTTAAAGTGTCTGCTCAGCCTAGGATCCCTGTTCTGGGATTACTGGCCCCACCCATTCACTCATCCAGTGTTGGGAAATGTATTTATAATATATAACCTTGAGAACTCCTCCCCAACTCCATTCTTTCCCACACTTTTGGCAAAATATTGAAAATAAATACCTCATGTGAAATGGGCAGGAGTAGGTTTGATGTCAGATCTTACCATCTCTCCAGAGATTTTGAAAATGGGAATTAGGAATATTTAAACGGTATGTTGGGCGACTAAACTAAACTGAGACCACTAAAAGTCAGTGCATAGTCTGAGCCACATGCATTTGAGAAGAGAATGGATAATCTTGGGATGGAAGGCAGACTGGAGAGAGAAAAAGAGAGGGGAGAAGAGAAGAGAAAGAAAAAAAGATAATATGAAACAAAGACAGAAAGGAACAGAGATGAAAAATCATATATTTTAGGGAAAATGAGAAAATAAGTTGTTTCTGCCATATCTCTAGTCCCTGATCCCAGTTTTTCTTGAACCCCTCTCCTGAGTTCTACCTTTGGTTACCTTATTATACATTTGCATCCTTTTATATATATATATATTTTCTTGTTTGCTTATTTTGCTTGGGATTGGATTTTGTTATCTGGAGCCAAAAAAGCTTTGACTGAGATGAAAGTTAGTATTGTGGAGACTGGATGAAAATAGAGATAAACAAAGAAAAATAAAACCAACTGGAAGACATTTGGGAAGAAGAAATGAGGAAATGAAGAAGACACCTGAGCTAGAAATTAAGGGACTAATCTAAGAAATGTTATAAAGAAATGCTCAACAAGAAAAAGTGACTGGTCATATATGAATCTTTGTAAAGAAAAACCAAAATTCACAAATATGATTAGACAAGGCTGCATTAAATATATGCTATATATAAGACAATACCATAATGCTGAGGGATTAGATTAATAGATATAGGGAAGCCAGGTCATTGTCCAAATAGTTTGTTTTTGGAGTAATAACAAGGAATTTTTATTAAAATGTACACTTGGTGAGAATAGCATTTTATTTGTTTGATTTTTTTACTATGTACTGATGTCTAGAAAAATACCTAGTTGTTTATATTTGCTCAGTAAACATTTTTGCATAAGAAGGAGTGTTTTTTGGTACAAGAGCAGTATATTCATGAGGACATTATGAGCAGGAAAAGAGCTAAATTATTTAATCCTCATTCACTATATGAACATTATGTTAGTGCTAGAAAAAAATAAATCAATGGAAAACATGGTAAACCCTGATGAAGAGGATCTTGCAGTCCAGGGCGGGGGGGAAGGATCAAAGCTGAAGGTGCAGATGTAAGGTTTATTGACACTTAGAACTTGAGAGTGAGAGGTTTTGGCAAAGGGGGTACCAGTTTAACTTTAGGGGCATTTTTGTTTAATAAGTACTTTATCACCTTACTCTGCATCACCTAAACAGGAAGAGCCATCTTAGATTTCATAACATGATATCTAATGCATAGGTCTTTGATGTGAGCAGTTTCTCCCTTTTCTCATCCCTCATCTGTGTGCAACATCTGTATCTAGAGAGTTGTTTATATTAAATATCACTGGTAATTTCCAGGGGCTCCTCGCAGAGGTACAGCTAGCCTTGCAGAAGACCCAAAACATGAACAATAAGACACTGATAGAAAAGGATGGTGGATCCAGGTCCAGTGAGGAGGCCATAGATCATGGAACATGTAAGAGTCATAATTGAGGGGATCCCTGGTCATCAACGGTGAAATCATATTGAGTGGCAAGAATAAAGGGAAAGGCAAGAAATGAAGGAGGAGAATGGGCTGAGAGGATTTTAATCATAATGGTAGCATGATTAGAGAAGAGTGTGTTAGAAAGAACTGTTTAGACCAAAGAATTTAAATGGTGAAGCCATACTTGGAGTCCTCATGAATGCAGTGCCTAGTTTGTTGTGTAAAGTGTGATGGATCTCTGCATGACCAAAGAGGTGATGTTTATCCATAGAAATTCACCAGGTCACTCTGCAGCTATGTTTATACCCATGTGTTCAATACATATTCATAAAATGCATAATACATGCAAGGCATTGTGCTGGGAATTGTGGGTAATTAATCATCAATCTAATAGGAATTCTACCTTCAAAGTAGAAATTGATGAAGTTTATAAAAGAGATACACTGAAAGTAGTTTGAAATTTCCAGAAGAAATTTCTTCTATATTCTGGGAAGATTTTACCTAAAGCAAACTCATCCCTAAAGAATGAAAAATGCTGTCTTTTACTATTACTAAGGAAAATTCCAGTTAGGGCACCAACCTCATATCTGTGTACAAGGAAGAGGACAGGAAAGAATGGATAGGAGGTCAGAAAACAGGGTAGAAATTAAAATCCCCATTAAAATCATGTAAGGAAGGCATGGAGGAATTATTTAGTCTGCACGCTTCCCAGCTGATTCACAGGAGAATCGTGATCAGATTTGGCCAAAGGAGGGAGAAGGTAGAGTAGGGGGCTGGTGTGGGGTCTGCCATCACCCTTCCTGAGCATGGCCTGGAGTTAGAAGCTATGGATGAGAAGTCTTCACATTGGATAGAGTCCACACCATTGCTGTCCTTCTTGCTGCTAATGTCCCCCAGCTCCCACAGAGCTTGCCCTGCTGTGGCTGCAAAGCTGAATTTCTGGCAGGGGGCAGATTGCTTTCCGCATAGAAGACCAGATGTGATTCCTTTGCTGCTGTGGCAGCAACTCAGGGACAAGCTCCATTGGAAGAGGCTCCACCCCAAACCCTTTAAGGCTAGCCAAGTGATTAATGTGCCGGCTTAAAGCCAAAGAAATTCCAAGCACTCTGCTCTAGAGAAGATTAAGTCAGTGGGAAATCCAAATAATGAGAGCCCTGAGGAACCATTCTGAAAATCAGAGGAAACTAAAAGCAAAACTTAAAACAACATCTCTTTTAAAAGAAAAGGAAAAAAAAAAAAAACTCGGGGAAGTTTAATAAATTTTTATGACCTTTTACTGGATTGAAAATGTTTGAGGTGCTGAATAAATAGAAGAGGGAATGGTGCGAAGGAGGAAAGAAAATAGATGGTTCTTATGACTGCAGTGTTTGCCAACTCAAATTACAGTGCAGACCAGACTGGTAAACTAGCTGAATTTCTTTGGGGAGTCCCCGGAGTGTGAAAAAGGGGAAATAGGGAAGGAAGAAGACCTGATCTGCAAGAAAATGGAAGAGAAAAATAAAATCTCTAAATTTTGCTACAAAATCTCTTTTGTAGCATCAGCAAATGCTACAAAAGAAGATTTAAGTAAGAAGATATACTAGAGATGCAGATGAAGAATAGCTGAAACAATGCCCAACTATCTAAGGCTCATGTGTTCTTAAGATTCTTACCCAACTTCTGACTTGCCGGTGCTCATGTCTCTGGGGCTCTGGAGGTAGAACTAGCCTCCAAATCTGTGTGCCATGTCTTTGGCCATTTAAGACAGGAGAGAGGACAGAAAAAGAGGCTTGCCTCTGTATTTAGACTTTCCACTCTCCTGGCACAGTTTCTGCCTTTTTTTTTTTTTTTTCCTTAACCAATATTTCTGGCAGCTGCACAGGAATGTCAGATAACCGTATGGTTAAATGAGTTTCCATTTCTTCGTTCTCCTTCATTCCAAACTCAGGATGCTTCCCATGAAACCAGTTCAATTATCATAAAAACAACCCTCCTTGTCTCCCTTCCTTCTCCCTCTTGTCCTTAACTAGGGACTTGGCTCAAGCAAAGCATGGAAAACAGTCAACTGAGAGTTGACTTTAAGATGGAGAGATTGGAATATGTTGATGACCTGCCAATGTTAGTCTGATTCACTTTGAGTTCCTCCCATCAGCCAATAGCTTATCAGCATCTGCAATTTTGAGGCATTTTGTAAAGTGTTGTAGGAATACAACAACTGTTAGAACATAGGCAGTCCCTCAGCTTGGTATAGTGGGAAGAGAACAAACTGAAATTAGAAAAGAGTTGACCTGACCCTGTGCTGTAATTATATTAATAACTGCTTTCTCTCCACATTCCCTTCTTTAAAATAGAGTGTCCTACTAGAAGTCCAGGGTGGCAAGATGGACAGGCTTTTATTCTTGTGACACCACTCCATTCACTGTCCCAAAAACACGTCCTCAGCTCAAGGATGAGGTTGGGCTGGGGTGATCAGGTTATGTCTCTAACTTGTAAATTTAGAATGGTAGGCCTTGGAGTGCTATATTTAGCACCAGAATCAATGCTATGCTGAAGAAGAGCTAAGGGAAAACTGAGGCTGAGAGGAACCGAAAGTAAAATTATTGCAGAAAAAGCCAGCATACACAGAAATGAATATAGCAAGTATGCAGGGAGAAGCAAAAAATATGTGACAACTATTGAGAGAGACTAAAACAGAGGGAAAAAGAGGGGCAGGGAGAGAAGAAGGGGAGAAGAGAAGAGGAAGAGAGAAGTGACTAATGACTGCCTTATTGACATGTGGCTTTGTATTTTTTGCAAACTATTTTATGACATTTCTCAAAGTCTTATAGTGACCCTTGTTTTGACTTCAGCTTATATACTTTTGTCCTTTGGAACCCAGTTAACATTAATTACAGCAAATCTTGACTGGTGTGTGACCTAGACCAGATCATACTACCTCTTCTCTCAGAGCTGTAACTTGCTTAACTTTTAGGATGGTGATAATTGTTTCTTGATCACAGAACAGATGATAATACCTGTGAAATGCTATGAGGCTTGGCATTTATCTGTTTACTAAATGGTCTCTGAATCTGAATCTCCACCCTGAGCAGTGATGGAGAGCATGGAGGAGTCTAATCATGAAGTTGGTGGGGGTTCAGGGGTCTCTGGAAAAGGTGAAATGGCAAAGGGTGTGGTGGGAAGGCAGGGTGGGGAAGAAGGTGAGTCTGAAATGGTGCTGAGCTTGGTGTGGCACATTTTGGCTGGGGTGCGAGATTAAAGATAGAAAACAAAAACTGGCGTATGGCCGGTGACTTCAAGACCATGTTCGAGGATTCAAAATTCAAGTTGGTTTTATTATAGTTTTAATCTCTTTAAGGCAAATGCAGGGAGGGTGGTATAAGATTTATTGACATGAAGTTCCTTAATCTTTCATATTCATGTCACCCCAGTACAACATCTGCAATATTTTACTCTCTAAAACTTGCATTTGAAAAAGATTGGGATGTTTTCAAATATAGACTCATATTATACTTTGTAATACATATTTTTAATATTATCCTCATAAATTAAGATAACCTAGTGAATTCTCCTGGCCCCTAATACTGCCCCCCATTTAAGAATAAGCACATTTGAAATGCTAGCTTCATGGACAGTATATATCCTACTTGTTACCAAAAGTAAGACGATTCTGAGGTAGACTGTAGTACACTGTACTGTCTAGGTGTTAAGTGCAATGCCTGGCACATGATGGGAGTTCAATACAATCTTATGGAAAAAAATTAATCAGTAATGCTCCTTCTTAGTTTCGCATAATGATTAATAAGCTTCATTAGTTCTATCACTCCAGGAATTCTGATTCTATACAGAAGAATGAAGAAATGAGTAAGAGGAGGATAAGGAAAAGTAATTTTTATGTTTTCTTAAGAGAAAATTGGGTAATGTTCCAATCATAGAAACACACTGCTATTGAAGTACAAAAGTCTGTCCCTACATTTTTGATCCCTCTGTCTTATGACTTACAACGCTATCCATGCTCTTTTGATATTGAGGTTGCCAACCCTAATGAAAGAAATACCATCATTACTTCATTTAAGTTTAAAGAGAAAAAAAAATAGATGAAAAATTAGAAGACAAGTTAAGAGCTTTATTCTAGTTATAAAAATGATACATGCTCACTATAGATAAAATAGAAAGTTCAGATATAAAAAGGTAAACATCTGAAAACATTAATTTATAAGTAGGAAAAATCAGGGCAAAGATAAAATGCATTTTATATTGGCCCGATGATAGGAATACACATTATAGAAAGAAAAAAATCAATAAAGACATCTGCAAACAGTATGGAGGGAAACCGTCCAGGCCACTAAATTTTGTCACCTCAGGGCCCCTGATGGTTTATTGTTACTGTTTTTAATTAAGTAGGGGTGCTGACAAAATGTTCACACCATGATGTTGACTGTGGCTTAGATTAGTAAAGGTTTTGATTGGTTCTATCATCAGCAGTTTATTCCTTGGGGCTTTCCCCTTCTCACTACCATCTCCCACAAAAAGAAACAGATTAGGGATAAGAATCCTGTCTTACCTGGAATCTCCTTCCAAGTGGACACAGAGCCCATTTCTGTTAGGTGAACCTTGTGAGAAAATAAGTAGGGTGATCAAAATAGCATACAAAGGAAAAGTTCAAAACTCACCAAGTTTATATGATAGTAATCCTTGGTTTTTCCAATAGATTTGACTCCTGAATGATGTGAAATAGAAGGTTATGTAGGCTAGTTCTCTCTCTCTTCCCCCCCCCCACCGAAATGAAGCAAAACAATTCCCTCCTTTGGACATTGCCTTAGTAAAGGCATTCCCCAAAGTAGGTTTCCAAGCACACCGGGTATTTTCACTCACAGGAAAAGGGAAAGGAATAAATTGCTCTCTCTGCAATTACACCAGGCTGGTCTGTTGACACACAAGTGAATGAAATGTTTATACCCTGAGAGGGAGCCCCTCCATCATTCTCAAAATTACAGGCCCTCAGATCACCACTGAATGTGTAGCCCTAGAAAATTTGCAGAGATAGACGAAGAATAAGGGAAAGAGTACATAGCAGGCAGCTGTAAATAGCTGTATTTATAGCATTGTGTCATAATGGAAACATCAATCCTGTTTTCTGAGGAAACTACTGAAAATCCTAACCATAATGTTGTCTTCTACTCGACTGCCAGATTGGCTTATAACTTATTTTTTCAAAAAGCTAGAAGCTAAATTCTCAGTGCCATGCAGAGTACAACCTGAAGATGAAACTGTAAACAATTTCAAAGGCTCATTTAACACAGAAACAGGTAGTTTCAGACATCAAACCATCGATCCCAAGGTTGATTTCTGAGGAGGTCTCAGGGTCTGATGGGTAGGTGAGGTAGAGGTGTACACCAGCATCTAGCTTTGTACTGGACACATAATAAGCAATTATAGTTTTTATTTATTTAAACATTTGACAGGTAGGACATCATAGTTAATTCAAGATATACCCATTTGTGCCAAAAAAGTTTCTGGAGTAAAAACCACCTTTGAGAGAATCTACTTTTATTTCATGGGTATGAAACATAATTTGGGGCAAACTCTAATGCTGTTTATGTTTAGAAATACAGTCTTTTTACAACCACAAATCTAAATCTTGTCAACAGAAGAAAACCCAAACTCTATAAAATAATTTAAAGAGGTTTATTCTGAGTGGAGGAACATGAGTGACTGTCAGTGCAGGGAATCCATAAATTCAAGAAGTCTTGAATAAGTGGTCCCGAGGCGGTCAGCTTACAATTTGGTTTTATACATTTTAGGGAGACAAGAATTACAGGTAAAATCATAAATTGTAAATGAATACATGGAAGGTATGCTTTGGGTTAGCCCAAAAAAGTGGAACATATTGAAGTGGGGGTGGGCCTTACAGGTTATAGGTGGGTTTAAAGATCCTTTGCTTTGTAATTAGTTAAAAAAGTAAAGCTTTGTCTAAAGGCTTGGAATGTTTTAAGTTAAAATAAAGAAGTCTCTTAATCAGAGACAAGCCAGCAATACAGCAACTCAAGTGATTTGTTAAGCAAATTGATGGTCTGCAGGTATTTAAACTTTGCCTTGTATGGCCTTAGATCTTGTTAATAATTTAGTATTTTATTGTCACAGTCTGTTTTGTTAGCCATATGATCTCTGTTTTAACGTTAATGCTGGTCAGTTGTGTCTAAATTCCAAAAAGGAAGGGTTGTATCTCACTGGCCTTCCCATTATAGCTGGGAACTCAGTTTAAAGATTTTCTGGGCTTCCCTTAGTCAAGAGGGGTTCCATTCACTTGGCAAGGGGCTTAGGATTTTATTTTTAGTTTACAATCTAATAACCAGAGCAGTCACAAACTCTACACCCTACACCATAGGTCTGACAGCTCACAAGGACTTCATAAAAAAAAAAAGTAAGCAGTGTCTGTTGACTTTATCTAAGTATCCTGCTTTTAAATCTCTATCTAAAATTTTTCCCTCTTCTTCACATAGGACTTCTTTTTATCTCCACAATTTCAACTTTTACACAGTAGATGTCTCCAGCTTAGGTTTTTTCTCCCTGAATTCTAGATTTCACATAAATCAATATTTCAACATTATAGTTCATCTCTTCTACCTCCTTCACATTCATCCTAAATCTGCACTTTCTTTATTCTCTTTAATGACTTCAGCAAATAGGAGTCAACTTTGCACCCCATTGCCAAATTTGAAACATTCAGTCACTTAAGCTAGAAATGTCAAATTCCTATGCGTATACTCCTATGTTGTCCTAGTACATTAGTCCCCAAGTCTTAAAAAATCTGCCTTCTAAAGACCTCTGTTATGTTCTCTCCTCTCTACATCTTCTACATCTCCTTTAATTTTGTTCCAGACTGCTTTAATATTACTTCATTTTTCATCATCCTTCATAGCCCATCTGTTAAAATGCCACAATGTTAGTGTTCTGATATGTGGATCTGATCATGTCACTCCTCAGCTCAATAAAACCTTAATGCTGTCCAATGTTCAGTTAGGTGACTATCAAACTCCTTAAAATGGCATTCAAGTCCTTTCACTGACAAAACTCAATGTAAGCCCAGTAAGATGGAAGTTCCATGAGGGTGCATATTATTTCAGTTTTGTTCACTGCTATGTTTCCACTACTTAGGAATAGTGCCTGGTACATAGCACCAAACCTAGTGCTCATTAACTGTTTGCTACATGAATAAATATGTTTATCCTTGCCTTTTCTCCTTTCCTCCTAGGCCCCTAATGTTGACTATTGCTGATATGCCCTACTCTTACCTACTACCTTGTTCTCCCTGAGAATTTCAAGCTCATCTTGAAATCCTAAATTAACCATTTATATGACATTTTCTTTACCTCTTCAGTAAATATTTATAAAAAATATTCTTCTCTCAATATATTCTATATAGACATCTAGTATCCCACTTAATACAACTTACTACAAATACTTGTGTGTATCTTTAGAGACTGTCTTGCACATTTACTCACCCCTAAATGCTAATCAAATGCTGAATACATAAACATCATTCTATAAATATTTGGTGAACCAAAGACTAAACAGGCAAAGTTTCAGAGGTCTATGAGAAATCAGTCTTTAAAAAAAAAATTAAAAACATGAAGCAAAATATAAAATGACAAATGTGGTTATATAAGAAAAAACACAAAATATGGTTAAAAATTAAAATAAATATGTATTTTTTTAAAAAAATCTTCATATATTTTAACTTCTGGATGGCATAGGACAAGTCTGGGCATAGGCAGAATGAAGTGTTGACATTTAAGATAACTGACAGTAAAATAAATAAAGAGCTATTCTAAATAAACTCTATTTTAAACATTATTTTGTAAATGAATTGTGTGCTGTTTGAAAAATATTTCCTAAAAGAAAGAAGGGAGAAAGGAAGGTGGGAAGGGAGAAAGGAAGGAAGGGAAGGGAGGAGTAAGGAAGAAGAAAAAAGAAAAATAATGCTTGTATTCTCAAGTCATCCCACTGAATCTAGTTAAATATAAAATATGCTAGAAATTATATATATGGTACTGATGAAAAACATAACATTTAGCAACATATATTCCTCTGACCATCTGTAAATTATCTCCTATCCTGAGAAATGTTCTCTACCAGAAGTTGTACATTGTTGTACATGACGGTTTATAGGTCTAGCTTTGCTTTCAAATGCAGGGTAAATGGGGGAAAGAACGCTAACCATTTGTAAATATATAAAAAAAAAAATTGGTGGGAGGGACTCTCAAATTCCCATCCACCTATTTACACACTTACCTGCACTGGGCTTAGAATGCATCAGGCAGCTCTATCACCATATCAGGCAATGTAGATCACTGATAGGATAAAAGGGCTTAAAATTCCTCCTTTTAACTTTCTACAGAGAAAACAAACATCCAGAGAAACGTGTTCCAACTCATTTCTTATACCTTCTCTTTCACAGTAGGTTTTGCTGCATGCATCAAACAAGTGCCATGGATTTTTTTGTTCGCTTACTTGGGATCACTGGTTAATTGTGACAAATTAATTGGGAATTGATTATGCTTGGGTACTAGTGTGGTAATGAGTATCACTCATTGAAAAACTCCATGCATTTGTTTTCTCTATACATACAGAAATGAACTAACCCATCATAAAGAGAATTTTAATGTAGTCCCCAAATAAGCATTTCTAATTAAGAGGTACTTGATACTAAATTTATATCATTTCTTCACTTTGTCTTCTCTTTCAACTTGTCATTTGTGTCTTTTCCTTCTTTTATCTGCTCATGATTCTTTTGACTCCTCTTGTTTCATTTAATGAGACAGTACTTACAGGAGACATGGCTGAGACTAGATGCAGGTGTTTGAAGATTGGGTGCCAAAGTTAAAGTAAACAACCCTCAAGCCAAAGCTAACTATAGGGGCTGATAACCGCAGGCAAGAACCGGCTTCAATCAGCTTGTCAGCTATCTCTGTCACCCTGTCACCTTACATGAACTTTGGCTAATTACAATATCATTTACACTGCAGTTTTAAAATTTATTTGCCCTTGAAATCACCATGACAGTTCCAAGACAACCACATAAAGTATGAAAGTGGGAGGGAACCCAATTCTAGGAATTACTACCCAAATTCTTAGTAAAATCCAATCCTTGGGTTTGAATATTCCTCCCCTCAATTAATAAAGCTACAAAAGATCTTAAGCCACTTCCTCTCAGGGCAGCTGCTTTCTTTTGAGCCTGCCCATTCTTGTTTCCTGAGAGTGTGCTTTCACCTTCAACAAAAGCTGTTGCTTGCTCAGCTTACATGGTGCATCCTGAAATTCTTTTCTCAACAGACACCAAGAATTTGGAAAAACCTCCATTTGGAGGCTGGTAACACTAGGATTGACAATTGAATCAGTGTACCTGAAAAATTGTCTTTTTCTCCTGGTGGTCTTGACCACTCACAGGACCTTGCTAAGCTCAGGCAGTATTAAATCTATCAGTTAACTCTAGAGGAGAATCCCTTTTCTCCTTCTCTTTATCACTCTCCAATCTTAGGCATGTGGCTCTCTAGACATCCCTCCTGAACTGGGAATCAGCAAATCTAAAATTGAACCACTTTGTCAATGGAGATAAACATGAGGAAGTGAAGAGCAAAATGATCTCTTAAATCTCTAGTAAAAAAGATGATTTTAGATTGCTTTATGACTATCACCAGACTTTCTTCTACATCAGACTGAACCCCTTTTTACCTTCCTAAGTGGTGCCTGGATGCTTTTTCCTTATGTCTTTTTCCTCTCTTGGAATACCCCCTACGGATGGTTTGATAAGCTGCCAGCCAATTTAAATTAATTTTTCCACATTGAGAAGAAGTAAATGTCCCTTTCTGAGATAACAGAATTTCTCCTCCAGATCACCAGAAATAACTGGGGAGAATGATTAGCCATGTAGTAGATTCCCATGGTATGTGTCACTCTTAGACAGGCACAGATGTTTTCTACTAATAGGATTTTGTGTTCCATGCCAAAAATTCTTATGTGACTGTTACTTTTTTTCAAATCATAAAATTATGACTAACATATTTGGTTTGTATTCTGAAGAAACTAATTTTCTCCCAAAGGAGAACCTTGGGAAAATATTCTGGTAAATAAAATGATTCGTTTTTTAAATGTCTCATTACAGTTTAAAAAAAATGATTCTACCATAGTCAACTTATAAATAAAATAACTCATAATTGACAAAAAATCCTTTAATTTAAATTTAGAAAGAGGCTTAAATATCAAAGAGGAAAAATATTGGTGCCATTATCAAAAGTTTTCTAGTAACTGTAATAGGTGCTCTGAAGTTGATTTGTAAATATAGTAGGTAAAAAATAGTGAGGAAATCAAAAACAAGCCAAAACCTGGATTTGATGGTGCCAGGGTATTTTCTAAAATAACTAATATTATTCTATCGAATTACTTATACATTTTAGAGCTATATCCATTTAAGGAATTAAAATACACTTCAGGACGATTCTTATCATGCATCCAAATCTTTTAAAACTGAGAACAGTTAGATAATCTTTATTTGGTTAGTAAAAATGAAATAGGATTTAAGTGTATATAAAAAATTAAAATAAGGTTTCATTTTCTCCAGTTTAATGCTATTATAAAACTTTAAAGGGAAAGAATGCCATTAAGAACCATCAATCTGACTCCTTTCTGTTGGAATTTGTAATTGAGGACTGAAATAAAGTTTACTTTTACCCCATAATAATAATAATACCTTTCATTTTCTAGCACTTTATAGCTTACAAAGAAATTTCATGTAGATTATCTTTATTCTTAAACAGCTTTAAAATTAATTTATACCATTTTAGAAAATGAAAAATAAAAGACTACATGAAAAGATAGAACTAGAATTTTAGACATGATATCTAGACAGTTTACATAATGCACATATGCACACCAAACAAATTCACTCATACTGTTAAAGTTTCCTTTAATCTACTCAACAAAGAAAGATTTATGAAGTAATGCAATGATTTTTATATGGAACTAGATGCTGCTGACTTCAGGTGTTGGCCAAGACAGAGTAAGTGATACCCGACTTGGTTTCCTACTAAAAATAACTCTAAAACTGAACAAAATATATAAAGCAACAGTATCCATCCACATTGAAAAACAAGTAGCACAGAACTATGATCCTTAAAAGAAAAAAAGAAAAAGTGAGGTGAGCTTATGAATCATACCTAAATTGCCTTGACTTTCTGCTTGAGCACTTTCCTGAAGTGGAACAGGAAAGTGGATGAGAAGTGGAGAAGCAGTTTTGATTGAGCTAAAAGACAGAGGCAAGAGTTCCAGGATACTGAAGGAAAGCAGCTAGAATTTATGATAGAGTACCTGAAAAGATGGAATGTATGCAGAACTGCAACCCAAGTGTCTGTGTGGACAGTCACATAGTGAGATTACACAAGACCTAGCAGACAGTCCTGCCAGAGGACTGACAGCTGAATAGCAATATCAGTGCCTTAATAGCAATAGGATATTTTACAATTTCATCTGAGTCAAAGTGTGAAAACCTCATTGAACATATCAGGCATTCAGTTAAGTCAGCAGAAAGTTTACAACTAGGAAACAAAAAACACACAGTGGAGTCATAAGCATACCCTAGAACTAAGTTCACATCTAAAATATACCTAAATAAAGAATTAAAACAATTTTGATAGAAAGAATGTCAGTAATTTAATAATATAATCAACGCTCTACACAGTTTGTATATACAATGTCCTATGAGTAACCATACATAATTAGACATTTGAAGAGACAGGAAAAAGTGACCCATAGTAAAGAAAAAGAGAGCCAGAATTCAGATAGTGGAATTTGTATACAAAGTCTTTAATGCAGCTATATCAGATGTACTCAAGAACTTTAAAACATAATTATAATGACATAATATATGAGAATATCAGCAGCAAGACAGAAATTTGAATTAAAAGACCAAAGACATTACAAGAAAATGAAACTATAGGCCAATACCTCTCATGAACATAGATGTAAAAGTCCTCAACAAAATATTAGGAAACTGAATCCAACAATGTATATAAAAAATTAAAAACCACAACCAAGTGGAATTTGTTTCATATTTGCAAGGCTTGTTCAATGTTCAAAAATCAGTTAATGTAATCCATGACATCAATTGACTGAACCCATAAATGGGCTAAATATGTGAGATACAGACTAGAAAAATAATAGAAAAGATCAATGAAATTAAGTTGAATTTTTGAATAGATAAAAATAAATTGACAAGCCATTAACTAAACTGAGTAAAACAGAGAAGACTCAAAAAAATAAGATCAGAAATGAAAGAGAAGACATTATGAGTAATACCATAGAAATACACGGAATTGTAGGAGACTGTGAATAATTATTCACCAACAAATTGGATAAGCTAGAAAAAAAGGTACATTTTCTAGAAACATATAAAGTATCAATACTGAACATGAAGAAACAAAATCTGTACAGACTAATAATACATAAGGAGATTTGAATCAGTAATAAAAAAATTTCCCATCAAAGATAAACCAAGGATCAGATGGCTTCAATATCTGATTCTACCAAACATTTAAAGAAAAACTTTTACAAATCCTTTTAGTACTTTTTCAAAAAAATGAAGAAGAGGGAATACTTCCAAAGTCATTTTATGAGGACAACATTACTCTGATACTAAAACTAGCCAAGGACATTGAAAGTAAAGAAAATTACAGATCAATACCCCTGATGAACATAGATGTAAGAATCCTCAACAAAGTACTAGCAAACTGAATCCAGCATCATATTAAAGGATCATTCACCATGCTTTAGTTGGATGTATCCCAGGGATGCAAGGATAATTAAACAAATGGAAACCTATATATGTAATACATCACAATAATAGAACAAAGTACAAAAACCATATGATAATCTTATTAGATATATAAAAAAGCATTTTGACAAAATTCAACATTTTTTTATGATAAAAACATTTAACTAATTAGGTAGAGTGAACAACCTACATGTTCTCATGGAAAAAATAAAAAGAACTATGACCTCCTGCCTTATACTATAAACAAATATTAATTCAAAATGGATCATAGGCATAAATGTAAGATTAATAATACAAAGCTTCTAGAAGAAAACATAGATGTAGGTATGTAAATCTACCTATAGGTATAGGTAAAGGATATCAGTATAGGTATAGATAGAAATTTTTATGATTTGTAGAAGGCAAACATATCTGAGAAAATATATAAAAAGCAATAATTCAAGAAGAGACTGAAAAAAAGATAAATTAGACTTTACCAATATTAACAACTTTTTATATCAAATGATCAGAAAACAAATATTCAAACAACAGATTGAAAAGAAATATCTGCAAAGAATTACACATGGTGTGAAAAATTCTTATAACTTAATAATAAAATAACTAGCATGGTAAATTAAAAATTTTTAAATCCTGAAAACAGGCTTTACAAAAGAAGATATTCAGTAGTCAGTAGGCACATGAGATCATCAACCAAAGGCAAAATAGTGAAAATTAAAATTTTAATGTACTGCCATACATCTACTAGAATGCCTCAAATAAAAACAAATAAACAAAAAAGCCTGAAACCACCAGATGGTGGCCAAGATGTAGTTTAGACAGAACTTTGATACATTTGTGATGGGAATGTAAAGTGATGCAATCACATTGAAAAAAGCTTTAGAAGTTTCTTAAAAAGTTAAATATACAAGAATCCTATGACTCTGCAGTTATGTTCCATGATATTTACTCTAGAGAAGTGAAAACATATGTCTATAAAAAGACTTGTACAATAACACTTATAGCAGCAATATTCAGAATAATCCAAAACTGGAAACAATAAAAATATCTGAAGAAGAGAAAACATAAAGATGTAATAGCATTTATTCAATGGAATATGACTCATAGATAGATAGATATCACATGATAAGAGAACAAAATCAGAAACAAACACAAAAATACATAACATATGGCTTCATGTATATGAAGTTATAGAATAGGCAAAATTAATGTATGCTTAAAGAAAATTAGAAAAAAATGGCTCTTCCAAGGAGAGGAGGGGGATTGACATGGAGGCATATAAGGGAGCTTTCTTTAGAGTTATAATTATAGTTTTTTAGTAGGTGTAGGTTGCATGGGTATTTACTTTTCAAAACCTGTTTAATTATATATGTAAAATTCATGCATTGCACTGTGTATGAATTTTATCTCAAACAGAAAAAAACCTAAAAAACATTGAATTCAAATTTGTTTTGGTTTTCACAGTGGTATGTGTTGGCAATTCTAAAAGTAATTTTTGAGTACTGTATTTTAGGTCTGAGCTTAGAAGACAGAGTAATAATAAATAACTTATTTGAGAGCGGAATTAAAAATAAGCTTAAATGAGAAATTATATTGTAGCCTGCACCATAGAATTATTTTTTGTGGATTAATTTATATATAATCCCAGCTTTGATTGCTGACAAGACCTAGAAACATTGGCACACAAGAGGCAACGATTATACCTAGCATCCAAATTTTGTTTTCTAAACACCGTTCTCCTCTAAAAGAAACTAGTGCTCCAGTGTAAGCTCATCCTGGAATGTCTTGTTGCAAGAAAAAAATTAGTTTTTTTTAAAAACATCCTAAAGGTTGATATCAGGGATGGGAAAAGAAAAAAAAAAATTGAGAAGTACCTGTTCAGATCTTTTGCCCATTTTTAAATCAGATTATTTGGGTTTTTATTATCAAGTTCTTTGAGTTCCTCGTATATTCTAGTCACTTACCAGTTGAATAGTTTGCAAATATTTTCTCCCATTCTGTAAATTGTCTCTTCATTTTGTTCATTGTTTTCTTTGCTTTGAACAAACTTTTTAGCTTGATGTGATCCCCTTTGTCCATTTTTGCTTTGGTTACCTTCACTTTTGAGGTCTTATTCAGGAAATCTTTGCCCAGACCAATGTCCTGAATTTCCCCAATGTTGTTTTCTAATACATTCATAGTTTAAGGTTTTACATTTAAGTCTTTAATCCACTTGGTTTTCACTTTTGTATATGGTGAGAGATATGGGTCTAGTTTTATTCTTCTGCATATTGATATCCAGTTTTTCCCAACATCATTTATTGAAGATACTGTCTTTTCTCCAATATATATTCTTAGAATCATTGTTGGAAATGAGCTGACTGTAAATGGGTGGATTCATTTCTGGGTTCTCTGTTCTTTTCCACTGGTGTATGTATCTGTTTTCATGCCAGTACCATGCTGTTTTAAGTACTAAAACTTTGAAGTATAATTTGAAGTCAGGTGATGTGATGCCTCCAGCTTTGTTCTTTTTGCCCAGGATTCCAGCCGTTCTGGATCTTTTGTGGTTCTCTATGAATTTTAGGATTGTTTTTCTATTTCTGTAATGTTATTAGTATTTTGAAAGGGATTACATTGAATCTGTAGATTGCTTTGGGTAATGTGGGCATTTTAATGATATTGATTCTTTCAACCCATGAACATAGGATATTTTTCTATATTTTTGTGTCCTCCTCAATTTCTTTCATTAATGTTTTATAGTTTTTCATGTAGAGATCATTCACTTCTTTGGTTAAGTTTTTTTCCTATGTATTTTATTTTTTTGTAGCTATTGTAAAAGGATTGTGTTCTTGTTTATTTTGTTGGATTGTTCACTGTTCGCGTATAGAAATCCTACTGATCTGATTTTTTGTGTGTTCATTTTGTATCTTATGTGTTCATTTTGAACTGATAAATGAATTCAGCAACTTTCCCACATTCATTTATCAGTTCTAATTGTTTTTTGGTGAAGTCATTAGGTTGTTTTTAAATATAATATTATTATTGTCTGCAAACAAGGATAATTTGACTTCTTCGTTTACAATATGGATGCCTTTTATTTCTTTCTCTTATCTAATTCATATCTTTCTAGGGATAAGACTTCCAGTACTATGTTGAATAAAAGTAGAGAAAGTAGACATCCTGTCTTTTCCAGATTTTAGAGGAAAGGCTTTCAGTTTTTTCCTGCTCACTATGATACTAGCTGTGGGTTTGTCATATATGACCTTTACCAAATGGCCAACAGACATATGAAAGATTACTAAACATCACTAATCATGAGAAGAATGCAAATAAAAACCACAATGAGATATCATCTAACCCCAGTTGAAATGGCTTTTATCCAAAAGACCAAAAACAGTGGATGCATGTAAGGATGAAAAGAAAGGAATGCTCATACACTGTTGGTGGAAATGTAAATTAGTACAGCCACAATAGAAAACAGGAGGTTTCTCGAATAAATAAAAACAGAACTACCACATGATCTAGAACTCCCACTGCTGAGTATATATCCAAAAGAATGAAAATCAGTATATCAAAGAGACATCTGCACTTAGCAAAGACATGGAACTAACCTGTGTCCAACACTGTATAAATGGGTAAAGAAAATATGGTACCTATACATAATGGAATTGTATTCACCCATAAAAAGAAAGAAATCTTGTCATTTCTAACAATATGTATGGAATAGGAGGACATTATGTTAAGTGAAATAAAGCCAGGCACAGAAAGACAAATACTACATGTTCTCACTCATGTGTGAGGGCTAATAATATTAATCTCATGGAGGTAGAGAGTGAATTGATGGTTGCCAGAGGCTGGGAAAGGTAATGGGGAGGGGGCAATAAAGAAGAGTTGGTTGATGTGTACAAAAATGGAGTTATATAGCGGGGAAAAGGTCTAGTGCTCACTAGCACAATAGGGCAACTATGGTTAACAATAATTTATTGTATATTTTAAAATAATACAGTAAAGGAATAAAATTGGAATGCTCCCAACACAAAGAAATGATAAATATTTGAGATGATGGACATCCCAATTATCCTGCTTTGATCATTACACAACATATGCTTGTACCAAAATATCATACATACCCTTGCATGCAAATGTTTATTGCAGCACAATTCACAATGGCAAAGATGTGGAATCAACCCAAGTTCGCAACAATTCATGAGTGGATTAATAAAATCTGGTATATGTATACCACAGAGTACTACTCAGCCATAAAAAATGAATTAATATCTTCTGTAACAATCTGGATGGAACTGGAGACCATTCTCTTAAGTGAAGTATTGCAAGAATGGAAAAACGCCACGCATACTCATTATGAAATTGGAACTAACCAAATACTACCTTATGTGCACAATAGGAAGTAAAACACAATAGAAATCAAACAGGTGGAAGGGAAAAGTGGGGAGATGAGTGACATCATACTTAACAGGTAGAGTATATACTATCTTATAACTTTGTCTCAAGCAGTACAAAAGCAATCCATGGAACCAAAATACTTGTACCTCTATAATATTCTGAAATAAAAATAAAAATCACATGTACCCTATAAATATGTAATTATGGTACCCATAAATATTAAAAGTAAGAAAAGACTAAGGAAAAACAAAAAGTAAAAGTGAAAAAAGGAGAAAAATTTAAGCTGATCCTGTGACATCATCTTGCAACTAAAAGTAAGGAAGGGCTCAAAAACGGAAAGAGTCATATGGAAAAACACAGCCATTTTGAAAAAACCTCAACTGGCCACCTCTAGGATAATTTGATCTTGAAATAAAAAATGATAGCAATGAATTATAACTCATTTAATAAAATAAGAACGTATAAGTCCATATTGATATAAATAAATGTTAAAATAAGTAACTGGAGAAGGGGAATTTCTTACAGTAGTATACCAATGGTAGCTAAATGGATAAAGGATTTAAAAAAATATGAATGTATGCTAAAACTACTTTGTGAAAGTTTAGTAAGAAACAGGATATTTATAGTTTAACATTATTGCCCTAAAAGTTCCTTATTAGTTACAAAGGGAAAATAGTAATGTGTCATTGAAGAAGCTGGTAGACACAACCTTAATCAACTGATCAAGAATAAAATCACCAATTTTGACAAACAAGTATTAATTGTCTCTCCATATGATACACTCAGAGGATATACAATTACCTTTGTTAGTATCCCTGATAATAACAGATTACTTAAATACAACCATCAGGAAACAGCAGACAAACTCAAACTGAGAGACATTTTACAAAATATCTGACCTGTATTCATCAAACAAATATGTCAAGGTGAAGAAAGACAAAAGCTAAAGTGTTAAAATTCAAAGAAAACTAAAGGGACATAAGAGATCAATGAAATGCATGAACCTATATTAGATCCTGGACCAGGAAAACAATAATTATTGGAACAACTGACAAAGCCTGACTATGGGCTATAGAATTGTATCAAGGTAAAATTTTCACATTTTGATGATAGTACTATGATAATATAAGAAATGCTCATTGAAGTATTTTGATGTAAAGAGATACTATTGTCTCCAACTTACTCTCAAATGGCTCATAAAAATTTCATATACATACTTACAGAAAGAATGACACAGCAAACAGGGGAAAATGAAAATTAATAGTGAATCTTAGTAAATACTGTATATGGGAGTTCCCTGTACTATTTCTGATTTTGTCCATAAATTTGAAATACTATAATAAAAATAAGCAAAATATATACACTATTAATTAAAGATAATTATCTTTGTTTTGAAGATTTCCTACCAATAAAGATCATGTTCACAATATATATGACTGAATATGTACATGAAATAATTTTAAAATCTGCTTTATAATATAGACATTTACCTCATGTAGATGGATATCTTAATTAATATGCATAAATTACTATGAATTAACTTCTTTGGTATCCACACATAGTGTTTACAAGTAGGATAGTTTCAGCATTTTTTTCCCAAATTGTGCCTTTTGTGATTAAGGAACTAAAAATTCAAGGAATTTAAGAGATTGATATTTAATTAAGCTTCCTGAATTGAAAAGAAAACTATCTCACAACTTTGAAGTATAGAGACAGTTTAAGATTTTTCCAGAGGTAGAAGTGTGGAAATGAAATCCCTCACTGTATATTGAAATGGTGTGTTTTAAAATGCATACTTTACATTGTGAAAATAAAGTTTAACAAGTTCTCTTGGGAGTATTGTGCTTGGAAGAGGAAATGCTATAGTTCTAACTTAATTCACTTCATTAAACATAACTTTAAAACACTTTTTTCCTTGAAATGTGACAGTTACACTGCAATTTTAATTTAGTAACAAAATCTGGTTCATTAATGATAGAATGATGAAATTTGAATAACCCATGGATTTAATTCCAAATCCAGACTTTAGTATTTTATTGATTATTGAAGCTCAAGCCAGAATTTCAAGTACTGTATGTATATAGATAAATAATTGGTAAATACTAAATTCTGTTTTCATTTAAGATTCTCCTGGCATAGTTACTTGTTTAAATAAGAATACCTGTTTCTTTTCAAATGTTATATATTCAGCCATGTCATCATGGTCAACACTGAAAGTGATAACATTAGGAACATTGGGAAAAAAGAAAGAAACATCAAGTAAAAATGGGTAAATATAGCAGACTTTCCTTCTCTTCTTGAGTTTGCTGACTTATGTTTGATGGTCAAAACAAACATTGAAAGAATTCCTGATATGGGACTAAATATATGTGGAAGAATAATGAGGATATTTATATTATAAATAGGGTAGAGTAAGGTTTCTAAATTATACTCAAAGATAAAGTCAGTAGGCAGGGATAAATCATGTGTAGATTATATGGTATCTAGAGAAATAACCCAAATAGCGTACAGAGATAAAAACCTAAAACACTATAGGTAGATCAAAATTTAATTCTAAAAAGAAATTCAAGTAACCTACAGGAAAACAGAAAAATGAAAAACAGGTAACAAACCAAAACAAATAAAATCAATAAAAAATAAATAGCACTTTTAAACCCTAAAATACCAATAATTGCCTAAAATATATATATTCTAAATGTACCAATTAAAACATAGAGACTGATAGGCAATTAGAACTGTGACCCAGAATATTCAGTCTCTGAGAAACTAACTTCAAATATTACAATATAGGTTGATTGAAAGTAGTAAGATAGATAAAGTTATAGCATGCAACATTAACCAAAGGAAAGCAAGGGTGGCTATACTAATATGAAATAAAGTAGACTTCAGAACATGGTAAATTACCAGAGACAGAAAGAAACATATTATGATGTAATATTCATACTGCCAAGAAAACATAATGATCTTAAAGATGTATGTAAGAAACAATAGAACTGAATTATTTTAAGTAAAAAATGATAGAACTTGAAAGGAGAAATAGATAAGTCTGCAATTATTATTGGAGACCTCAATACTCGTCTATAATAGCTGATAGAACTAGATTATAGATAAGCAAGGATATAAAAGAAGTCAAGAGCACTATAAGCCAATCGGGTTTAATTGATATTTATAGAACACTTTACCCAAGAGCAGTAGAATGGAAATTCTTTTTAAGTACCTATATATCATTTAGCATCATAGGCTATACTCTGTGTCATATAATAAATTCAAGAAATTGAAAAAAAAAAACAGAGTGTGTTTCCCAAGCACAATGGAATAAAACTGTAATTCAACAAACAGGAAAGTCTCCAAATACGTGAAAACTAAACATAACACTTCTAACTATACCATGAGTCAATGTGGATGTCCCAAGGGAAAAAAAAATACCACATTGAACTAAATAAAAATCTAAATATATTTTATTCTTTTTATTCAACTTGTTTGTTGAAATCTTTCACATAGATAAAACAATATTGAGAGGGAAATTTACAGCATTAAATGCATGCATTCTAAACAATGACAATCTCAAATCAATAATCTAAGCTCCCTCCTAAAGACCTTAGAAGGTAAGAACAAAATAAATCCAAATCAAGCAGGAGGAAGGAAACAAATAAATCAATAAAATTGAAACACAAAACTATAGAGAAAACTAATGATGTAACAGTTGGTTCTTTGAAAACATTAATATTATAAAATTGATATACCTTAGCAAGATTGACAAAGAACAAAAAAGGAGACATAAATTACCAAATTGCCAATATCATGAATGCAACAAGGAATATCATTACAGACTTTGTAGACATTAAAAATATAATTAGGCAATATCAGGAAAAAATCTGTACCATAAATTTAACAACTTACATGAAGTTTGTCAATTTTTACAATTCATTGAAAAGCACACAATCACAACTCACCCAATATGAAGTAAATAATTGCTATGGTTGTATTAACAGTTAAAGAAATCAAATTTATAGTTAAATAAACCCCCCCCCCAAAAAAGTAACCAGGCTCAGAAGGTTTTACTGAAGACTACAAAATATTGAAATAATAATTAAAACCGGTTTAAACAGTTTCTTAGAGAAAGTAGCTAAGATGATGTAACACTTGACAATTCATTTTATATAGTATTAACCTGATACAGAAGAGAAAGAAACAAAGGAAGGAAGGGAGAAAAGAAAGAAAACTATGGACCAACAGCTGAGGAGTGATTTTGCAAAAATCCTTAAGAAAATATTGACAAATAGAATTCAGCTATATATAAAAATAATTATACACCATCACCATGTAGTGTTTATTCTCTAGATAGAAAGCTAGGTTCATTAAAATTAAAAAACACAACAAAATTTTTGTTCTGTGAAATATCATGTTAAAAAATGTAAAGCAATGCTGCTTCCTGAGCAAAAATATTTTTAAACTACATACCCAACAAAGCACTAGCATCTAGAATATATAAAGATCATTCAAAATGTAACAATAAAAACAAAAACAAATATAATTAGAAAATTGGCAAAATACAGGAAGAGACATTTCTTTGAAGAAAATATGCATATGGCAAATAATCATAAGAAAAGATGTTTAGCACCAATGTCATTAGCATCCTTCAACTACCATAAGACCAAACAATTGCACAGTTGGGAATTTATCACAGAAAAATGAAGACTTACGTTTAAGGAAGAACCTGCACAAAAATGTTTTTAGCAACTTTATCTCTAACAGTCAAAAGCTGGAAACAATTAAGATGTTCTTCAACAAGTGAATGGTTGTCTTGGTTAGCTTGGGCTGCTATAACAAAATAACTTAGATTGGGCAATTTATAAACAATAAAAATGTATTTCTCACAGTTCTGGAGGGTTGGAAGTCCAAGTTCAAAGCACCAGCAGACTTGTTGTCTGGGAAGGACCTGCTCCTCATGGAAGCACCCTCTGTGGCCTCACATGGGAGAAGGGCAAGGTAGCTCCCTTCAAACTCTCTCATAAAGGCATTTATCCCATTCATGAGGTGGAGCTCTTGTGACTTAATCACTTCCCAAAGGCCAAGTCTTAATACTATCGAACTAGGGATAAGATTTCCACATACGAATTTTGGAGGGAAACATACATTCAGACTATAACAAAGGTTAAACAATCTGTGAAAGATCCTGTATTAATCAAGGTTCTCAAGAGAAACAGAACTAATAGAGGATAAACAGACATATACACACACACACAGCCACACATAGAAAGAGAGATAAGATGAGATTCATTATGGGAATGGGCTCATGTAATTATAGAGGCCACAAAGTCTCATGTTACTCTGTCATTCTGTCTACAAGCTGAAGATCCAAGGAAGGTGGTGGTATAATTCAGCATGAGTCCAAAGGCCTGAAAACCTGTGGGGGGCGGCTAGTGAAAGTCCCAGAGTCTGAAGGCCCAAGTACCTAGAGTTCTGATGTCCAAGGGCAGGAGACGATGGATGTCCTAGTTTCAGATGAGAGTAAATTCACCCTTCTTTTGCCGCCTTGTTCTATGTAGCCCTCAAGAAATTGACTGATGACAGCCCATACTGGCGAGGGTGATCTTTATTCAGTCTACTAACTCAAATGTTGATATTTTTTAGAAATACCCTCACAGACCGACACAGAAATAATGTTTTACCATCTATCTGAGTGTCCTTTAACCCAGTCAAGGTGACATCTAAAATTAACCATCATATATCCATACCATGGAATACTAGTCACCAATAAAATGGAATTAAATATTGATACAACAACCTGAATGGATCTCCTGGGAATTGTGTTGAGTTAAAAAAAAAAAAATCAAATTGAAAATGTTAAATACTGCATGACTTCATTTCATAACATTCTTGTGAAAAAATTATAAAAATGAAGGACAGATTATTGATTGCCAGGGGTTAAATAGAGAGTGGGTGAGAGGAAAATGGGTGTGATAATAAAAGGGCTATATGAAGGATTCTTCTGGTGATGAAAATGTTCTGCATGTTGACTGTATCGAACTCAATAGCCTGGTTATAATATTTTACTATAGTTTTGCAAGATGATAAAAGTGGGTAAATGGCACATGGGATTTTTCTGTATTATTTCTTACAACTGTAGATGATTCTATACTTATCTCAGTATAAAATGTTTAATTTTAATAAAAAGATCTCCTGAAAATCAAATATGCATGTTTGAGTGAAATAACCTAAGGGAGAAAAATTAAGCAAAATTAAGGGAAAACTGCAGTTCACTCCTTTAATTTAGTTATTGACCTTTTCAGCTATGGCCTTAGGTTTTGTGTTTGTTCACAAGTGCTATGTAAGTTCACACTTTGTGCACACACACAAATAAGTAAAAACCACATTAACTTAAAAATAAGCAGTGGTAGCTTTCTATTTTTACTAAAAGGCAGGAATTATGTTAGGTATTTCTTTATAACTGTGTTCCTGGCACAGTGCCTAGCATAAAAAAGGTACTATTGTGTGAAGCATTAGTCAGATTGACTGATAAATCAATAACTATCAACACATATTTTTCCACACAAAAAAGAAATCTGACCCAAATATCCTAACATTGTGGCATGAAACATGCATACAAAGGGAAGTGGGCTAACGACACTAACATCCGTTTAGGAATCTGTACTGAGCAGTCTTCAATATAACCCCATTTGAAGAGGGTAGATCCTTGAAGTAAAAGCTGCCATGTGGCAGTATGGCAGTACTTTCTTTAGTCACCAACGTATTTCAAAATTTGTTAATTGCTGTTGACCTTAAATTATAAGCAAGATCATGGCACTACTAATATAGTGGAATGCTTTGAATTTAGTGAAAAGTGCTATATTTAAACTGTAATTAGCATTAGTGATATTAGTTGATAGAATTGCTGGATTAATTTCATTTAGTTGGTATGGCCCATGACCACCTGGCTGATTGGGAATATGAACATTGGCTGTTATAAATGAGAAGCCTCTGGTGCTTTTACAATAATAACCTGGAATAATAGGATACAGAATATGAAAGCATTTAATATGTTAAAATGCACTGACCAAGTTGCTTTCCCTGGGTCCAAGAAGATTTAGACTCAGTGTTTCTTGGAGACAAGCAGATTTTCAAGATACCTTACCCCCCAACTCCATTGACATCATGGGCAATAGGACCTGATAAGAGAAATTACCTGCCTAAGTTTGAGAACTTTTGCTTTTTCCCATTGGGTCTGGGAATCAGTGGGAAGCAGCCATAAAACTAGTGTGTGTTTTACTCATATCTAGCATGTCTTTGTTTTGGACATTAGAGTCTACTCAAATATAAATAAATGAAAAGCAGTCTTACTAGTCTTTAAAAGACAAATTCAAAAACAAGGTTTTGAAAGTGGGACATTGTGTGCCAATTTATGTTTAACAATTATGTTACTCAAATGGACTGTTAAAGTATATTTTTATAGCTCATTATTTGTCTATAGCACAAAATCAGAAGGCAAAAAGAAACAAAAAAAGATGAGTGGTATTTTATTGGGTAGTGTTTTCAGATAGGTAAAGGATGGAAACAGAGACAGGTCTAAGTTTTCCCTAACCAAACCCTTTTAGAAGTGAGAAAATCTGACGCCTACATGGAAGAGTGTATCTCTCATTTAAGTACTGTCTTACTCCAAGTTTTTCAGCTGTGTAAGAGATGCTGTGCAGAGAGAAATAGTGAATTATTGCACATTCTCATAGGTATTAGCCACCAGTCCAACAGTGGAAGTTAAACTCAAAGAGGAACCATAAAATATTTGAAATTGCAGCCAACTTCTTCTAGCTCAAATATAACAAGAACAAGGTAGCTAAAATGTACTAGGTGGTTCAAAGGCCTAAAGAGACTGATAAACTTGATCTAATTAAATTGTGACTTAGCCATCATTCCACTTAATAAGAGAAATCTGAATAATCAGCCCCTCATTATAACTGTCAGACAAAAGATAGGGCCTGCACATTGTGGTAAATATTAATAGGCAAAACCAAAAATTATTATAATTTTTCTTCACTATTTTTTTATACTCAATATCTGTAAGATGATAAAAAAGTATGCTGAGTCAAGCACAGAGGTAGGAAAATATGATCCATAATTAAAGTAAAACATAGTCAATAAAAGATGACCTGTAAATGATACAGAAAATGTTGACTGAGGGGAAAAAACATGATTTGAAAATAACAAGATAAGAACAAGCTGATCCCTCCTCCTAGAGAAGGGAGAATAAAATAAAAGCTTTTCAGAGGAGTGTTAGAAGTAACTCAAGGAAACAATAGGTGGGAAATAGGACTATTTGCCCAAAAGAGAACAGGATTATCAAAGAGCAGGGATCAGCTTAAGTAAAACCCATCTGGCACTTACAAAGTGTCAGACAGCACATTATGTGCTTTTACATATGCTCTCAATTAATCTATACCATAATGTAGTCAGGCATCTATAACTTAAAATTTTACAGGTAAGAAAATTGAGAAACTGAGCTGTTGAATTTCTGACATGGGTATATATCATATTATATGTATACATATGTAAATCTAGCGTTGTTGCCATAAACCACACTGGCAGTGAAAGGACTAATGGGAGAGAAAGAAGTTAGATGGAGAGTATATTGTCATAGGTGAGAACATGATGTGGAAATGATATACAAATTATGTGAAATATATATTTATATTCATGTTTATTTTTAGTCTTAGCTATGAATATCATCTTAAAATGCCAAATCATTTTTATAACTTCTCATGATACAAAATTAATCAAACATCTGGATTTGTGAATCCCATGTAACTTATACCAGCTGTGACATATTTAAAGATTCCTGGAGCATGGCAGTTCTCAGCGGGCAGCAATTCCTCCCCCCTCCTCTACTCCCAATCCCCAAGGAGGTACTTGACACTATCTGAAGGCATTTTTGATTGTCTTAACTGTAAGGACGCTACTGACATCTAAAGAGTAGAGGCCAGGGGGACTGCTAAACATCTTACAAGGTATAGACGTCCCCACAATATAAAATGTCAATGTTGTAGAAGTTGCTATAATGGAAAATTCTTGACTTTTGGGGGAAAAACTGTACCAAATTAAATACACGGATAAGCAGCCATCTCTAAAAAAAGATACTGCTTTGCCTTAAAGAGCCCAGGTCTCTTCATTTAATATTCATACCTGTTTAGTGAAAAATTAAAAGCATTTCCATCGTTTGACTGAATTATTAATAGATTGAGTCATCTTTTGGCTTCTTATTCTGCATATGTTTTCTCCATAATATTCCCCAGGATGGGAATGTATAAACAAAGACTAGGGAAAGGAACAGACTCTATTTGTTAATCAAGAAGCATGGGCAGGAGAAGGAAGTAATCCTGGAAACTTCATCCAGGTTTTCACTCAATCGTCACATGTCATTGTACAAAGAAGAAAATTCTCATACCATTATCTATGTAGGCAATGCAATCACTTGGTTAAGATATAATTTCCAAGATTAGCCTTCTGTCCTTTTGCTTCTTTAGAGAAGAGGACTTCTCTTAGTGTTAATAGTATTCTTTCTCTCAATTCCTTTCCACAAGCCTAGGCATGGAGAAATCTTATTGGTCTGAGTTTGAAATTGAATTCCAGTACTTAAATAAATTCTGAACAAATATTTTAAGCCCTCTCTGCATCATCTTCCTCACTTTAAAAATAGATATGATAACAAAATAACACGTTGAGTAAGACTAGCCAATGAGGCAATAATTCATAAAGTGTCTAACACAGCAGTAGCCAGAGAGTAGCTACTTAGAGATCATTCACTTCTCTCCCTCACGTCTCACTAATGCAAACAGAACCTTTCAAGGCCATATTCTGATTTTCATGAAGAGTTTGAAGACATGGGGTTCACAAAGCACCTGATGTACAGAACCTTACTGCCAAAAATCACACACCATAGAAACTGTGTGTAATTATAAACAAAATCCTGTATTCTTCTGTCACATCTTCCCTGGTATATCTCTGTGGTAATAAAATTTAAAGAGAGAGGTTGAAAGGAAATGAAATACATTTGAATTTCTGTATCCACTTGACCTTCTTATTTGTCATTTATACTTGTTCAACTATACTTGATGTTTTCTGTAAAATTTACTTTGAATAACTACCTGTCCTTAGGTTTCACATACAACCTTCAAAGAAAACAGTGTTTTCTTCAGAAACATATGCAAATGAATTCTGAAACTGTATTAAAGGCTAATGTGACAGTGTTACATAGACCCTCATGCATGGTCAAGAAGTGGATTTGGAGTCACATTTGTAAATTATAATGATGGCAGTGCCAAGAAAATTATCTCAGTAAACCTCCAATTGTTTTCTAGGTTTTCATATATGCTTTATTCTATGTGCCATATAAAGTTTTCTAAAACTTTAATTCATTTGGGAACTTTTAAACTTAACTAAGCCTTAGCCATTAAAAGAAATAATAAATGGTATAACCTTATTTAGTAAAATTTTAGAATATTAAAGATTAGCTAATATCCCCCCATTTAGATCAGATATGAGAAAACTGAGGTCTAAATTATGATACATGTTGGGTTACACAACTATATGTGGGAGAGATTGAACTGATACCTTAATGTCGTGATTCTAAATTCAGAATTATTTGCACAGCCTTCTTTATGTACATAAACTTTTGAACTATAATTGAAATATAATTATTAAGATAGACTTTCAGAATCTGGTATTTTCTATTAATTTTCTCAGTATGTTAAACAGACAATGATGCAAATATACTGATGATTATTATTTTTTAATGTGAAGCTAGATCACTAACACAAAAGTAAGCACTTCAGTAGAATTCATAATTGGTAAATAGAAATAAACATTTATTTCAAGAGAGGTTTATGTTATTTGACCTTAAAAAATAAACCTCTTTTACTATAAAAAATAAATCTGATTATGTATTAGGGATAGAAAAATAAGATTTTTGGAAAATAGGGAAGACATCATTTTAACAAAGTAGATAAAAAGCAGAAGCACTTCATATTGTCAGAAATTTTGCTAGATAAATCTATAAACCAAATCAGAAAGCATTAGCTCTATTGGTCTCAATATTTTTCAGCCTCAATTCAGCTAAAGAGTAAATCACATCCTGTTAGTAACACGGACTATTTTTAGTCCAATTTTAGTAGGGACTTGGAGAAGGACTGGGTAAAAGTGAGTGAATGCTTTGAATGTTTTTTAAACAACTCTCCTTCACAGATAATTCTTATATACCATATGTGATACACAACTTATTTTTAGCTTGAGAGATAGGTTTGAGAAATTGATGATAAGCCTCACAAGACACTAACTTTCAAATCTTGGTTGTCTTCATGTATCTCCACAAATCAGTTATTCCTTGGAAATTATGCAAAAGTGGGAAACTTGAGCTTGATTGATATTCATCCATCACCATATTCACCATAGACTAACATTTTTAATTGTTAGGATAATTGAAAATCACAAGGGTGTTAATAATGAAATGATAGTGAAAATGGGTTAATTCATACAACCTAGTTTTGAAATAAGTATAAAATCTGTTGTGATCATTTTAGTTTATTGGCCTTTGTTTCTGTAAGAATTCTAGTTAATTGGTGAATTAACGAAATATATACAGAAAAAAATTCACTAGTCAGAGATTAATTGAAAGGAATTACATTTTTACTGAAGAATCATAAAAAACATTAAAAATATACAATTATGAACATCGTCAATACATCTTTTTCTCCACAATTATTTTATATCAGACAATGTTTCTTTTGGGAAATATTCTGCAACACTGTTTTTGGTATAACTTTCCCTCACTTCCATTTCCCTCACCTCTCTTTCTTCCCCAGATCAAGTCTTTTTCTCTATACACAGCTAATTTTTCATGCACAGGAAGGTCCCAGGAAGCTGTCCTTTCTCTGTGACTCTCACTCCTTTCTACAATGGTATTTTGTATTCTCCACCCACATCACACACTCTTTCTCTCTCTCTTGCCTCTTCAATACTGCTGACGAAGAGGCTGTGTATCATATGCTGTCTTAACAGAGCTTCCAGTGCCCAAATATGGGATAACTAAGCAAAAAGATAAATAATTATAGTAATGGATCATAACTCATTAGAGTAACACAAATAGTCATGACTCTAAACTGGTATAAATAAATAGAATAAATAAATAAGTGGAGTGAATGGATAGATCTTTCTTATAGAACATTTCAGTAAGTTATAACAGGAAATGATGAAAATAGAAAACCATACTTTTGTAAATACCACAGTAATAATTACATCAATAGATGCTAAAATCAATGAGCAAACGTGTGGTGACAAACATGGTATTTATGTTGTCTCAAAGTATCTGACCATAGTGTTACTTATTCATTACAAAGAAAAAATATAGTAATTTTATAGTGCAGACACCTGACAGACACCTTCTTAATGGTTAACATTACCCATGAAGAGGTAAGTTGGCATTATATGCCTCTTGGTATGATGCACTGAGAAGGGTACAACATCGCTTCAGTGATACTCTTTCATGGAGTAAATAACCGGAATTTAATCTTAAGGAAATGCCAGATAAACGCAATTGAGAGGAATTCTACAAAATAACTGGCCAAGTACTCTGCAAAAGTGTCAAGATCATAAAACACAAAGACAGAAAAACTATCTCAAATTAAAGAATACAAGGAGACATAAGTAAATTCAATTTCAGTGTTGGACCAGCATTCAAATTCCCAGACTGAATGCTGGTCCAGAAGAAAGGACATTAATGGGGGAAATTCATAAAATATAAATAAGTTCTTTAGTTAATGGCATTGTAGCAATGTTAATTTATGGGTTTTGAGTAGTGTTTAGTGGTTACGTATGATATTTACACTTGTAGGAAAAAAAAAAAAAGCTAGGCGAAGGCTGAAAAAAAATGTGTCCTATTTTTACAACTCTTTTGTCTATTTCAGTGTGAAAAGTTAAAATATAAAAATTAATGATGCCTAGATCTTTAGCCTTAGAGATTCAGATTTAACTGGCTGGGAATAGGTCCTGGTTTTCTGTTTCCCAGAAGTTCCTCATGTGATTTTAATGTCCATCCATGGTAGTTCTCAAGCACATATATTTTCTATCCTTTTGAAAGTTTTTGAAAACAGGATTCCTCACTATACCTGTAAGTGTTTTGCACATAGTAGGCATGGAAAAACTTTGCAATAACAAGATATATAATAGTTCCATTTTGTTATACATCCATAATAATAGTTACACAAATTCCTTTTGTGAGAAAAGAAGTTGGTGTAAATATCAAAACCAAGTAAGATAACTTCTATTAAAAATTTTTATACACTAGTCTGGAATTTGAAATGTGACTTTAAAATAAATAGTTCTCTTGTGAAACAAATTCCTGGGATGCTTTCTAATGAGTTCCACAGGGATGTTTCCACTAACCATCTATTCCAAGCACTGATTAAACCGCATTGGGGTAGGAAGCTGTATAAAATTAGATTTGTAATACATTTTTGTTCCTATAACATTTGGTGGGTCTATCTTCTGATCAGTCCTTTGAAATATATTTTCACAATATTTACATATATAATTAGTAAAATTGTGATACTTCACTAATTATATTTCTCTATTCAGACTTTACGCAGAAGCCAGTCAAAAGTTAATTTAAATTGCCTGTAAAAAATAAATACTAATTTGCTAGGCAAAGCAATATTGCACACAGTATCTTTTCCAAGCTGTGGTTGCAAAGCATATTCACCTTCTTAAAAAATTTTTATTGTCATTACCTTGAAAGCACCCATTTATACACAGTGTAATTATGATATAGATAGAAGTCTATGTCTATTAGAGATGTACTAATTATTATTAATTCATTTTAAGATATATTAATAAAAGCAGTACCTTTCTCGACCTCTCAGGGGTGTGAGGGGAGGGAAGAAAACTATGGAAAACTATGCAAGTTCTGTTAAAATATTTCCTGACTCCAGATGATAATCTCTATTTTCATCTTTGTGTGGCAGAATGGCGTCCCAAAGGGAGAAAGGGAAAAATTCATCCCTCACCCTGCCTCACAATTCAACTAAGAAAGAGAGAGAGCTTGTTTTGGTTTAATGCAGTTTGTTTAATTTCCAGGTTATTTGTTTGTTTGTTTTCATTTCAAGTGTGCTCAGCTAGGAGAAATGCAGCAAACGCCTCTTACTAACACAAGTTAAAGTTTATTATTTGCCAATCAGTAAACTAAGCCAAAGTAAAAAGGTGATTATTTTCCTTAATCTGAGATGTTACTATCTGGTCTAGGAGAATATAATTAATGATTACTTTGTTGGGGGGAGATAATTTCTTTGATGACATAGAAAAGAGTGATGGAATTGACATCGACTTATTCACAACCAGCCTTATGAGAACAAAACCAGCACTACGACTTGCCCACCCTCTCGGGAATCCTTTCCCATGAATATCCAGGGACTACTTGAGAATTTGTGATGTTCCAGTTTGGGAGAAAGAGAAATCATTTCCTAAAAAAGGAGATGCAGCTGCTGATTTGAGAACCTTGAAGAGCAAAACTGAAAAAGAAAGCAGTAGCCTGAACTGAATAGAGAGGTTCCAGTAGAAAAAAACAAGACCTTCCTTTGAGAATCTCCTTTCTGCAAAAGCCTAGTCTTGTCAGTTGACGAGAGGAAAGCAAAATATTTTTCTGAACTTTATACCTTCCTACTCTATTTACACCCTAAAATCTCCCTACCTTTTAGTGAAGAACATTTTATTCCCATTCTCCAGTTCTGTGTTTTAGATAGAATGACCTGATAATGCATCGTAATCTGATCACAAAAGGAAGAAAATGCAAAGATGGTCAGACTGGATTTATAGGAGATACAGCACTAATGTAAGGATGCAGCAAGTATGGAAAAGTGAGGATGAAAATTTATATACAGTCAAATTGTATTAAAAATAAAGCTGGTGTGATTATACTAACAATAGAAAAAGTAGACTTTAAGGCAATTTAAAGTAGACGGCTGAAATCCTCACGTGACATTACTCTGACCTCTGCTTCTGATACCTTCCACTTTGAAGGACCCATGTGATTACACTGGACCCAGTCAGATAATACCTCTCTATAGCTATCAGATAAGTCTAGTGGTAAAAATATCTCTATTGCTGGAGATAAACAGCATCATTTCATCAAAATTAAAATTCATGAAGATATAACAATTTTAAACTGGTATGCACTTAATAACATAACTTAAAAATGGAGAAAAATTGACAATAGAAAAATTGAGAAAACTTAAAAGTGGAAAAATACCCAATTATAGTGAAATATTTTAAAAGGACATCTTATTCAGTAATAGAACAGAAAAAGCATCAATAATAATTCAAAACATTTGAATGATTAAATAAGCTGCCACAACGAACATACATAAAACAGCACACAGAATAAGTGCAAAATATATATTATTTTCAAGAAAGCTGGACCACTTTCAAATGATCAAATTTTAGTAATTTTTATAACAATACAAGTAATCCTGATTACAAAAAGATAACTGGCAAATCTCTCATAAATTAAAAAATACATGTCCAAGCAGTCTATCTCCTCTTAAAAGGAATAAGAGAGAAAATATTTATCTGAATTATAATGCATAATATATATATACCCAAAATTAAAGAAAGCAGGTCATATAGTACTTAACGAAAGACTCTATTGGCATATATTAAATTATGTAAAACACTGAAAGTTAATGAGTTAAAGTTTTATCTCAAATGGTTAGTAAAAGAAGGAAGAAACTAAAACCAGAAAAGTAGGTGGCAGAATCGTGGCTCTCCAAAGATGTCCGAGTCTTAATCCCCACACTTGTGAATGTGTTGGTTTATGTAGTAAAAGGAAATTAAGGTTGTACTTGGAATTAAGGTATTAACTAGCTGATTTTAAAATAGGGAGATTATCTGGTATTATCTGAGCAGCTCCAAAGTAATCACAAAGGCCCTTTGATAAGTGATAAAGGAAGGCGGGAACGGAGGTCAGATTAATGCCGTATGACGATTTGACCTGCCATTGCTGATCTTGAAGATGGAGCAGGAGTACCAAAAGTCAAGGAATACAGACATCTCCCAGAAGCTGGAAAAGGAGAGGAAACAGATTTCCCCTTAGAGTCTCCAGAAAGGAACACAGCCTGCTGACACGGTGATTTTTGCCTAGTGAGACATATCTTAGACTTCTGACTTCCAAAACTATAGTATAATAAATTTGGGTTACTTTAAACTACTGATATTGTGGTAATTTATTATGGCAACAATAGAAAACTAATAAAAAGTATAAGGAAGAAAATGATAAAAATGGAACTGAAAATAAATAACAAAGTAATGTACATAAAAATAATCAACACATTTGGTTCTATGAAAAGACAAAAAAAAGATAAACCTCTCTTGAGACTGATGAGGAAAATAAAGACATGGTACAGATGAACAATATCAGAAAAGAAAAAGGAAGCATTGTAACAAATTGTGATGGTGTTAAAAATAGTGAAGATAGTATAAATACCTTTAGAACATGTAAATTAAGTGAATAATTTCTTAGAAAAATATATTTTAACAAAATTGACTCAGTACAGAATAGAAAATTTGAATAATCCCTTGCTATACAAAATCAGTCAGCAGTAAAAACATCTTCCCTCAAAGAGACTGGCCAGTCTGAAGCCAATTGTCCAATTTGTATCCACATTCCAGGACCAGTGGTGATGTGTTTGTGGTGAGGGGCAAATAATCTAAGCTAATTTGATCAGAATGTAAACCAGCATGGAAGACACTATTTTTTGAACTTGGATATAGCCCCTAAAGCTGATGCAACCATCTTGTGATCTCAAGAAGAGATTAGAATGGCTCTAATTCCAGGAAGACAATTGGAAAGAAAGAAAATAGCCTCAAAAACATCAGTGACCATCTTGAGCTACTGGTATAAAACAAGCCTCCAGTGAGCCCTACTTCTGAACTTACGACATTTCTATGAAATAATACATTTTCTTTCTAAATGTAGGTTGTGTGTGGTTTTTCTAATGTTAACACTTCAAAAAAACACAGACTGTGGTTCCTGAATGAATGAAGTGTTGTACAGGAAATCATTTATTCTGCTACTGAATGAAAACTAATCGAAATTGGTAAAGATGAATCTCAGTGTGAACACTAATAGAAACTTGGTAATAAAGTGAAATGATGAATGAATTTCAACTGTGAAATTAGTTTTCCTTTATATGAGGCAAAAGTAAAAACAAGATCTACCTAAACAAAGAAACAAACAAACAAAAAATGGATCCTTCACTTTCAACATTAGCAGCAGTTGTCTTGGAGATAATAAAAATATTCCTTAACATTTTAGCATTACAATAAAAATAAAAAGTTATTAAATCCCCTTGTTTGAGTCTATTTGAAAGATCAACACAAAGGTTTTTCATGAGGTGTAAAACAATATATATTTTCAGATAAAATATCCCCCATTCTTTTAATTTCATGTATTTTTCCAAGAATTACATTAATGTCAGCATGTATTTCCACAAAATGTTATAGCACAGGATTTAAAAATAGTCTAAAGTGTGGTTCAAACCCCAACATTATAAATAAAAATAATTTTTCTAAAATATGACTATAATTGTTCTGAGATAGTTTCTGTAATGCTGTATCTTTATTAATCCTAAGAGTGTAATATTCACAGTTAAATAATGAAATGTCCAAACTCTAAGATCAGTAAAATAGTCCCTTCTTGGAGAAAATACTATAGGAAAAATACATTTCCATAAAAGGTCAAAAAATGTTCTCCAAAATATTACTCTTAACCCTAAACACCTTGAGTTTTTGGTGGGTAAAAAATTGCATAAGGAAGTGAAATACAAGGTCTATCCAGAAAGTATCCAGCCATGTAATATGAAAAAGAGACATTTATTGAAGATGATACAAGATACAAGAAGCATTGTACATAGGACAGTGATGCCTCACCCCCCCTCAAAGTAGGCACCTTGGGACCTCACACAGTTCTCCCCCAGTGTCTCCTAACCTAACCCGTACATGCACATGTTCAACATTCTCAGGTGCTCTGCTTGTTGCAGGCCTTCCAGAGTGTGGATCACTTTCAACAGATTCTTGACCATCTTTGAAGCATTTGTGTCACTCTGTTATTTGCACTGCACTCATTGCATCTTCCCTGAAAGCCTTCTGAATCATCTAAGTAGTTTCCATGAAGGAATGTTGAAGCTTATGTAAAATTTGATGCAGACTCATTGCTTTACTAGCTCAGTCATTTTGAATGTGACAGCCACACAGTATATATGCTCACTCAATAGCATCTAGTGCCCCACTGACTAGTGCAGTGAAGTCGTCACTGTTCACTCATGAGCATCCCAGTCCACTCTTCCTGGCTGCCAGTTTACATCAATGTGACGCAAACCATTCTCATTATATTAGCACTGGCTGGACACTTTCCAGATAGACCTCATACATATCAATTGGTTCATTATTCTCAGCCCTACAGTCTAATGATCATCAGCTACTTTAGTGCCCATTAGCCTAGAATTATGATGTAATGGGTCATATCATATTCATTAGCTATAGACTGGGCTATAACTTTTAAAAGTAAATGTTACCTTTAGCCGGCATGGTGGTATTAGGTAGATAGTTAGGATCTCCGGCTCTTCTGGGGACAAGAGTTCCCTGTTTCGGTGGTGTTTCAAGCAATTGCTCCACCTGGAAAGGACAAGGGCTGGAACTCCATTTTGGTGCTGCCCCACCCTTAATCTTATCCTGAGCAACTGCTACACCTGGGGAAGGAAGGAATGCTTTACCAATCTAGGAATTCCCCAGACCAGGCATAATAAGATTTAGAAAGTGACCTAAAGTAACTTCAGGGTAATTAATATGCCATTAGCTTGAAACTGCATTGCAGGTCACCCCCCCTCCAGGTGGGCTTTCTTAGAGGAACTCATACATGCAGGTGGAATTTTGAGAACACCTATTGATTATTTGATAACATCCTACAACTTCAAAGAGCCCTCCTCCTGACTGGGCTAATAAAAGGAAATAATCCAAGAAGTCAGGGGAAGTGTGTGGGCCAGTGAGTGAGTGAGTTGGTCTGTCTCTCTCCACTAGCAGAAATGGACCTGTTTTATTTTATAATAAAGAGCTGCTCTGGTGAAACTACTCCCTGCCTGAGGTTACTCATTGGCCTTTCTGTTGATTTTTCCAAGAGAGGAGTCAAAGGACCAGGAGTATAGTCTGAACTTGACATTTTGGTGTGTCCAGTTATTCTTTGTCCAAGAGCACACCAAGAACCAAGGGCAGACTCCCATCTTGACATCTTTGGTGTTGAAACCCAGGATTCTAACAGTGCCATGCACCTTTAGTCCTAGCTACCCTGGAAGCTGAAGCAGGAGGATCACTTGAGCCCATGAATTTGAGGTTGCAGTGAGCTATGATCAAGCCACTGTACTCCAGCCTAAGGGACAGAGTGAGACCTTGTCTCTTTAAAAAAAAAAAAAAAGTTACCATATCCAACTGCAGTGAGATTACCTATTCTGGGTGTTTGTTGACAGGGGTGGTGTTTCCAATGGGTAGAGTGAGTAGAACTGATGGGTTTTTCCATAGTCTATTAAAGTTCTATGGCTACCACCATTTTTGACCTATTTGTTCATTGACTATCACCTGGCTGAGGCTAGAGGATTATTTGGTACCATCTAACAGAGCAAACTCAGCTAGTCTTCAGGTAACAGAAGTTTTAAGTGTGGTCCTATTTGAACTATCACCTAACCCTCTGAGTTAAAGAAGATCACTTCAGACCCAGTTAAACCTTTGACCAACTACAGCTCTGGTAAACATCTTAACTGTAATAATCTCATGATATATACCAAACCAGAACTGCTCAGTTAAGCTTTTTCAAAACCAGGTCTACAAAAACTCTGAGGCGAAAAAAAAAAAACAAAAAACACTATTATTGCTATAAGCTAACATGGGGTAATTTTTCTACCCAGTGATATATAACTAACAATTGTGCTCATCTTAGAAGCTCTCCACTTAAGGGATATTCAAGGTATTTACTGTAGTTGAGTCTCCTTACTGTTGAGGAAACTGAGACCTAAAGAAAATTAGTGACAAAAAGTTCTTTAGAATCTGTTAAGTGCATATTATCTAATTGGGAAGAAAAATAAATATGATAGTGGTATATACAACAAGGACAAACGTTAGAGAGAATTGCATCAACACATTTGCACATGGAAACCTTTTTATTCTTAATCTACTTGCTAATGTATTTAACAGTCTTCCCTACAAGTTATTAATCCATGAAAATGGTACTTTGAAATGCAAACCATTAGTAGAGGTACATAAAGGTACATTGTTGATTTCTTTTCTCGGTTAAAATGAAACGTTAGAAAACAATGGCATCTGTCCCTTCTTACCATTTACAGAAATATAAAACTATTTAGAAAAGAATAGAGAGGCCAAAACCTGGAGTTAAAGTGATAAATGGCAATGAGAAGAAGAAATTCAGAGATTAATCTCAACTTTCCGGACTTGTGTCAGAAATGTTGAGTAGAAATTAAGCAAGGAGGATGGAGTGAACATTAATTAGTGTAGTGAGGTTTCCAGAAACTGGGTTCTTCTTTGATAGAATAGAAAATGGCATGCCTCTTTCTCACATTACTATGCTATAAAAATTATTATAGCCTTATAAGAAATAACTGCTTTGTAGTATAAGCCACTCCTAAAATCAATGTTTCTAGCATTACTTCAAGAATAAGCACAGTTTTCATGGAAATAAATTCAACAAGTGGATTTTTACAAATAATGTTAAATTACTGCCCCATCTTTCTTAGTGATTATTTAATTATTGTCTTAAATCTTGACCCCTTGACTATTTTTATGTGCTATTATGGTATCTTATAACCATGTTTGTGTGGCTAGAAAATATTAGAGTAGCCTTGTACTCAGACACGTATATTAATAGCAATACAGTCTCCTAACTCTGACTCTGTTTAGAGGTCCATAGGAACAGCCCAGCTAAACCGTATCACTTCCAGGAGGATTTTGTTATAATGTAGCTTTGCAGCCACCAGTAAAATTAAAATAATGTTCTGTAAGCTAGCTAAAATTAAAAGGTCATCACTTATGGGCACTTCTGTTCCTAGGCATCATGTGTGCTACATATTTTTACGTGGATATTTTAAAATACAGGTGATACATTAATTACCTTTGTGAATAGATGACAGATTTTTGTCATTAGAGAACATTAAGGAAGCTTTTCTTTGTTTTTTTTCTTTGTTTTGTTTTTGAGGAGTGAGAAAGGAATGCAGTTTACTAGATTAGAAAGCTGGAGTTCCTACATAAGTGGAACATTGCTCTCTGTGTTACAAAATATCAGTGTGAAAAATGAGATCAAAATGCTTTTAGTTTCAGAAAACATAAATGAGCAAACAGCTGTAAAATCTTAGGACTGCATAAGAAACCAATTTGAAATTTGAACAACAGAGAGGACATCCATTATTCAAATTGCTATCACTAGACAAGTATAAAATTTATTTGATATAAACATAATTTCTGAAAGGTAGCTAAGAATTTCCCTCTTCAAATGAAAAATGAAACCCTATCCCCAGAGCTTTTGCGTTGTGTGGTATTATATTATTGCATTATCTGTACTTTTCAAGTTTTGTGTATCAATTGATAGAATGAAAATGAATATAAATATACTTTTTCTTGGTAAGACTATATTTAATAGTGATTTTATGCATAAGACTTCTATTGAGGCCGGGCGTGGTGGCTCATGCCTGTAATCCTAGCACTCTGGGAGGCCGAGGCGGGCGGATCGTTGGAGCTCAGGAGTTCGAGACCAGCCTGAGCAAGAGCGAGACCCCGTCTCTACTAAAAATAGAAAGAAATTATGTGGACAGCTAAATATATATATATAGAAAAAATTAGCCGGGCATGGTGGTGCATGCCTGTAGTCCCAGCTACTCGGGGGGGGCTGAGGCAGGAGGATTGCTTGAGCCCAGGAGTTTGAGGTTGCTGTGAGCTAGGCTGCCACGGCACTCACTCTAGCCTGGGCAACAGAGACTCTGTCTCAAAAAAAAAAAAAAGACTTCTATTGACAACAATGGAAGCTCTTATTCAAAGCAACAAAATCCCAACACCTGAGGCAATCTGAACATATCTTTGTTCTTTGCTGAAGGAGCCTACATAAAATATGTATGTAATTAATATATAATTTAATACTGTTCACCAAACTATTGAGGCAACAGTCAAATGAATCAAAAACATTAAACCAGGAGGAAAAGAAAAGAAAGAAATCAAGTGTCAAGTCAAGTAATAAAGTTTAGATAAGGCATGCAGGATCATGGTTGTTAAGAGAGAAAAATTGGTAAGGAAACTAAATCAGAAACCTATGCATCAAATAGTAGACTCTTTTCTCAGGGGGAAAAAACAGTTTTACTAGTGAAAATTATTTGAAAGAAAAAAAATCAACTTTCTAGAAATTTCCTTAAGGCCACACAACAAATGAGGAAACATTCATTCATGAAAATCTTCTGAATTTTAGTAAGAACAGTGAGAGTCTGTGGCATTTGAGATATGAACCACTCACTTGTCCCTGAGCCACAAGCATGTGTTAAGGAAGCTGTAGCCCGAATGCTTTACTCTGGGAAGATAGAACTGAGAACACAGGAAGTTTCTTTCTCCCTTCTCTACTATGCTACTCTAAGGCTATGGTTTCACCCTGAGAGATGACCAACAGTGGCATTTCTCAACCTCCTAGCCTCATGCTTCAGAAGCTCAATTCCAGGAATGTATAGCAAGAGGATCAGAGGAAAAAGGCAAAAAATACTGGGGACCCATTTGCCCATGCTCCAGCTTACTTGTAGGGCTGAAGTTCCATGCCAGAATGGCATGCTACCCACCCCACACTACCCACCTATAGAGTAAGGGTGTCACTCTAGGGAAAGCAAGTTCCCACTCAAAATTCTAGAACAGTGCAGGGCTGCTTCTCAGAGAAAAATACGGTTCATAGGAAAAAGAGCTCGGCAGGCAAGTCTGAGGGTACTGACTTTATTTGGAATAGATCATGGAGAAATCCATGTCTAACAGTGATGTAAAATCAATGGAAATCTTGGTTGAGGACCTTTAAGAGGAGACTGGTAGTTCCATGATACAAGTAAAATGCTAGAGCAGCAGAAGTTTAATAGAGAAAACCAGGAAAAGTTGTAGCCAACAATAGTCCTCCTAAGATCACAGTCAATTCTGGGGGCCAGGAGGGCTGTTCACCTACACTAGGCTCCATCTACTCAGGATCAGCCATAACAAGAAATGGAAAAAACTTTAACACATTCCCCCAAACCTACTCAGACCCATCAACACAGCGTAGAAGTCTCACGGGCACAAGGGGCTTAAACGCAACCTCTCACTAAACATTTACTGAACTATAGGTCACTGTGAGTCAGAGGTGACTCTGATTAAGCCAGACTTAAAATCATTAGCAGCATGGAAAACTATGTGCATACTCAAGTACTCAAGGCTGTGCTTTATCAGAATATATCAGAGAGAGATGCCCCAAACTACCAGTCTCTGCATGAACATGGGCCAAAAATTATAAACTCACTGAACTTTGTGATGGTACCCTCCAAGCTGCAACACACTTGATGATAAAGTAAAAAAAAATAACAGAATGAGGAAACATTAGGAAAACGTTTGACCAATAATTAGCTTATACTGACTCAAACACTACGTAATCAAGCTAAAAGATAAAAGCAAGGTAAAAAAAAATCTGAGTAGTGAAATCTGAGACTGCACACTGTAGTGGAAATAAATTTTGCAAGATTAATTCAACCAAGTAACTAAACAAACAATACTTAGTAAATAGTAACAAAAATAAGTATTCCTGCATTATGGGCTATCACTATTATGAGTGGGTTGCTACATTACATGAACTAATTTGTCCAGTTTTTAACAACAACAAAAAACATAAGACTTGAATAAAAAACAAAACAAAACAAAAAAACAAGAAAGTGTAACAAATATTCAGGGGGAAATACAGGCAGTAGAAACTGCCATTGAAGAGTTCCAGATGGTAGACTTTTAAGATTGCAAAGAAACTGTTATATTCAAAGAACTAAAAAAAAACTATGCTGAAATAATTATAGCTAGGCCTTATAACAATATATCATTAAATACAGAATATCAACAAAGAGATAATAATTGTACTAAGGAAGCAGATGAAAATTCTGGAGCTGAAAAGTACAGTAAGCAGAATGAGAAGTTTACTAGAGAATTTAACAATAGATGTGAGCCGGAAGAAGAAAGAATCAGTAAACTTGAAACTAGATCAATAGAGATTCTGCCATCTGAACAACAGAAAGAAAATGAATTGAGAATAAACATAACCTCAGAGAAACATGAGACACCATTAAGCGTGCCAACATATGTAAAACAGGGATACCAGAAGGAAGGGAGGTAGAGAAAGAGATAGAAACAATATTCCAAAAAATAATGGATCAATGCTTTCCAAATTTGATAAAGATATTTTAATATACATATTAAAAAAACTCAATGAACTCCAGTTTTGGTGAATAAAAAGAGGTTCATACCCAGACACATCAAATTGGGTTACCTTGTCCATTTAATGCCTAGATACACAAAATCTACCAAGATTAAGCTATGAAGAACTAGAAAATCTAAATAGAAATATATCTAGTAAGCAGATTGATTCAGTAATCACAAACCTTGTGACAAAGAAAAGAACTGGATCTGATGGTTTAACTGAATTTTGCCAAACTTTTACAGAAGAACTAACAGCAATCCTTTGCAAATTGTTTCCAAAAAATTGATGAGAAGGGAACACTTCCAAACTCATTTGATGAGGCCAACCTTGCCCTCACACTAAAGAAAGATAAAGACACTACAATGAGGGGGGAAACACTGTAAACTAAAGGTTCATATCATCTATGAACATTAAGGTAAAAATCCTCAACAAAATACTAGTATACAGGCTTCATTAGCATAATAGTAGGATTATGCAGCATGACCAAGTATGATTTATTTCTGGGATGCAAGGATAGTTCAACATATGAAAATTGGTATGTATAATACACCACACTGATAGAATAAAGGAAAAGAAACGCATGACCATCTCAGTAGATTCAGAAAAAGCATTTGACAAAATTCAACATTCTTTCATTGTAGAAACACTTAACTAACTAGGAACATAAGGAAACTGCCTCAACATAATAAACACTGTATATGAAAAACAGCATCCATCATACTCAGTGGTGAAAGACTAAAGCTTTTTTCTTTCAGTCAAGAATAAGGACTAGGAACAAGATCAAGAACAAGGCCATAATGCCTGCTTTCACTCCCTCTATTCAACAGTACTAAAATTTCCAGCCAGATTAGGCAAGAAAAAAATAAAAGTTATCCAAATTATAAAGGAAGAAGTGAAATTATCTGTTTACGGATGATATGATCTTATATGTAAAATACCCTAAAAATTCCATAAAAAAAACTGTTAGGAATAACAAACGAATTCAGCAAAATCACAGTATTCAAAGTCAGCACAGAAAAGTCAGTTGCATTTGTACATTAACAAAGAGCAATCTGAAACGGAAATTAGGAAAGCAATTCCATTTACAATAACATCAAAAGGAATGAAATACTTAAGAATTAACCAATGAGGAAAAAAGATTCTTACGATAAAAACTATAAAACATTTCTGAAAGAAATTAAAGAAGACTTATGTCTTCTTAATGTGAAAATATCCCACATCCATGGATTAGAAGACTTAATATTGTTAAGATTTCAGTACTACCCAAAACTATCTACAGATTTAGTGCATACAAAAATTAACTCAAAATGGATCAAAGACCTAAATGGAAAACCTAAATGTTTAAAACTCTTAGAAGAAAACATAAGACAAAACCTTCGCAACATTGAATTTGGAAATGATTTATTGGATAAGATACCAAACCTAGAAAGAGAACAAAAGAAAAAACATAGACAAACTGGAGTTGATGATTTTTAAACATTGTGTAACAAAAGACATTATGAAGAGAATAAAAAGGCAACCCACAGAATGAGAGAAACTATTTATATACCGTATATCTGATAAAGGAGTAATATCCAGAATACATAGAAAATGCCTAAAACTCAACAGCAACAGAACAGCCCAATTCAAAAATGGGCAAAGGATTTGAATAAACTACTACTCATCCTAAGGAACCTAGGATAATATAATTTTCAAGAAGTTTTATAAATAATAGGGTTATATAACCAAGTTTTACTAGAGATAGCATTTTTCAGAATAATACCCAGACAAAAATATCGATTACTAAATCCATCACCAGGACACGCCTGTTTCATATTCCATCATCTACCCCTTCTTGCTCTGCTACACAGTCACTGGGCTCCCCGTATCCACTTGAATATCCATCATCCTTCTGACATCAGGTTCTCTGTATGTGTAATTTTTAGTCTTTGCGATAACCTCTTCCAGTTACCCTTTTCTTTTAGCCCAGTTAACTCCAATGTATTCCTTAGATATCAGCTCAAATATTACCTCCTAATAATAATATTAAGTCTATGAAATTCTATGTTATAGAAAATTATAATTTTATATTTCAGTGATTTTCACAAACATGCTTCCCCCTGCCTTATCCAATGAAAAGAGAGATGATATCACCCAAACATTTTGTCCCCCACCTTTTAGCACAATATTTGGCATGCAATATTATTTGAAATAATACTTCAAACTAGAGAATGAATGAGGAGCAAATGGATTGTATCAATCAATATCATATACTCTCACTTCGCTTCCATTTGCTTGTTTTTTTTTTCCCCCTTCTGGTATATTTATAATACCACTACCATAATATTGAAAGTGTCTTCTCATTTTAACACAGTAGAATTATGTATTTATTTTTTGTAAACATACCACACACCACTGTATGAAGAAAATTCCACTTTTAAATAACCTGCAAATCCCAACATTTGAATGACTTAGGGGTCAGATTTTTTCTTTGCTATTTCTACTGCCTGAATCCCATAATGGCATATTCTCTTCTGTGTTTTTAGATTTGGATTTGGTATTCAAATTAATCTGTATTTTATCTATGGGAGTCATATGAAGCCTATGTTATAAATTTACTTGATGAATTATTTTATGAACCACATTTTATGTCTTCATCATTCAATTTTTTTCAATTCCTTCCATGTGTCTTATTTTTATTAGTATTTCCTTAAATCTTTTGTCCGTTTTTTCTTTTTCTTTTAGATTTTCACGAATTTTTATACTGCTAAAAATATTTAATCAACAAAAATTGTATGCAACTAAGGTATAGAGGGTAACAATTTGGTATACATACACATTGTGTAATGATTACCACAATCAAATTGATTAACAAATGCATCGTCATCTATAGTTACTGCTTGTGTGTGTGTGTGCATGCATATGTATGTATGTGTGGTAAGGATATTTCAAATCGGCTCTTTATTAAATTTTGAGTAAACAGTGCAGTATTGTAAACTGAAGTCACAATATTGTACATTAGATTCCAAGAACTTACTCATCTTATAACTGAAATCTGCACCCTTTGATAAACTTTTCCCATTTCTTCCAACCCACAGCTGAAGGCCACCACCATTCTATTCTTTGCTTCTGTGAGTTCAACTTTTTCAGAGTATGCGTATTAAGTGATTCATACTATATTTATCTCTCTGTGTCTGGCTGATTTCACTTAGTGTAACATCCTCCAGCTGCAACCGTGTATGGCAAATGGAAAGATTTCCTTCTTTTTTAAATGGACTAAACACTTAAATTTAAGATCTGTAACTGTAACATTGGCCTTGGCAAAGATTTCTTGTATGTGACACCAAAAGTACAGGCACAAAAGCAAGAGACAAGTGAGACTACAAACTAAAAATCTTTTATACAGTGAAGGAAGCAATTATCAGAGTGAAATCATAGTTAACAATAATTTATTATATGTTTCAAAATACCTAGAAGAGAAGAATTATAATGTTCTCAACACAAAGAAAAGATGAATATTTGAGGTGATGGATATCCCAATTACCCTGCTAATATTTCCTATATTACTGAAAAATTAGAAGAGACATATCAATTTATTTTATACATGTGGCTTTGGAAAACAAATGTCTTATTATTTAAATTATTTTAATAAAAATTTGTATACTGAGATGAATATAGATTCATATGCAGTTGTGAAAAATAATAGAGATTCCTGGTGCATTTTACCCAGTTTCCCCATTGGTATGTACCATCTTGAGAAACTGTGGTATGGTATGCAGCCAGGAACTGCCATTGATACGGTTAAGATACAAAACGTTTCCATCAACGCACCTATCCTTCACATTGCCCTTTTATACCCATAACCACCACCCTCTGATTCTCACTCCCTCCTTAACCCCGGCAACTACAGATATGTTCCTTACTTCTATAATGTTGTCAGTACAACAATTCTATATAAATGGAATCATACGTTAGTCAAACTTTTATGACCAGCTTTTTTGATTCAGCATATTTATTTAGTGAATCGTGAAGATTGTTATGTGTTGAAACAGGTTGTTTTTTCTTTTTTTATCACTATTATTCCATGGTGTGGCTGTATCACACATTGTTTAGATATTAACCTTCTGAAGAACATCAAGATTATTTCCAATTTGGAGGATATTATTAATAAAACTGCTAAAAATATTTCTGTACAAGTTTTTATATGAGCATCAGTCTTCATTTTGCTGGGATAAATGGCCAGAAGTAAAATTCCTGTATTGTATAATAGATGTATGTTCTTTTTTTAGGAAACCATCACATTGTTTTACTGTGTTGCTATACTATTTTTACATTCCCCGCGGTTACTCATAATCCAGTTTCTCTACATCCTTGTTAGTATTTTGTGTGCCTAATACATATATATATAAGGCATTCTGATAGGCATATAACTATATCTCATTGTGATTTTAATTTTAAATTATCTAATGACTACTAATGTTGAACACATTTTCATGCTTATTTTCCCTCTGTGTGTTCTCTTCGGTGAAGTGTCTCTTTGTATCATTTTTCCCATTTTTGAATTAGGTTATTTGTTTCATTATTACTATTGATTTTTAAATATTTTTTAAAAAGTCTGGATGCTCATCTTTTGTTAAGTATGAGACTTGCAAATATCTATAAGCATGATTGATCTGGAGTTTTGCTTTTTGTACTGTCCTTCACTGATTTGGATTCAGGGTAAAACTATTACAGCTTCATAAAATGAATTAGGAAGTGTTACCTCTTCTATTTCTTCAAAGAAATTGTGTAGTATTGGCTTATATTATTCCTTAAACATTTGGTAGTGTTATCCAGTGAAAATATGTGGCCCTGGAGATTTTTCTTAGTAAAGTATTTTTTAAATAGAAATTTAATCTTTTTGTAGGAAAATTTCTATTTCGGTTCCATGTGTTATTTGATTTCTCTTGAAACTTGCTTTTTAGAGAATCAATTATTTAACAGTGTGTAGTTTAATTTCTAAGCATTTGGAGATTTGACTGTCATCTTTATGTGATTGATTTCTAGTGATCAGATAAACTCTGTGTGGTTTCATTTTTTTTAACTTCTTGAACTTTGTTTTATGGCACAGGATACAACCAATCTTCATATATGTAAGCATCTGAAAAGAATGTCTACCCTGCTGTTGTTGGTTAAAGTGTTCCATAAATGTCAGTTTGACCCTGTTGCTTACTGGTGTTGTTTTGATTTTCCCATTGTTCTGTCAATTGTTGGTGCTGGGGTGTTGAGATTCCCAACTTCAATATTGTGTTTGTTTATATCAGCTTTTGTTTCACAAATTTGAGTCTCTATTGTTTGGTGAATACACATATGGAATTGTATGTCTTCTTGATGGATTGACATTTTTATTATTACATAATCTCCCCCTGTTGTTATTTTATTAACTCTAATGTCTATCTTATCTGACATTAATATAATAATTTCTGTTTTCTTTTGATTAATGTTTTCATGCTATATTTTTATCTGTTATTGTACTTTAAACTGACCAATATCATTTTATTTGAAGTGAGTTTCTTATAGATAGCATACAGTTGGGTCAAATTTTTAGCTCACTCTGCCAGTCTCTGTCTTTTAATTGGTATGTTTATCCCATTTACATTTAATATAATTATTGATCTAATAGGGCTTAAGTGTGTCATTTTAATTTTTTTAATATTCTGTTTATCCTCTCCTTTTGTAGTTGATCTATTTTCCTTTCTCTGCTTCCTGTTGGTTTCTTGAACATTGTTTAGAATTTCATTTTATCTGTAGTTTTTTGATTGATATCTTTGTATATCCTTTATTAATGGTTGCTCTAGATATTAAAATATATATACATAACTTTATCACTGCTTATATGTAGTCATTTCACCAGTTCTAATGAATTATAGAAACCTTACATCTCTACATTCCTTTGCCCTCTCCACTTTGTAATGTAAGTATCCAAATATCTTATCTCCATGTAAATAACTACTTTGGACTATGTTATAATTTTTTATTCAACCACTAACAAAATTTAGGAAACTAAAAAGGGAAAGAAAACCCTACTCCCTATACACATATTTTTGTTTACCATGTTCCCTCTGCTATTTTGATATTTCAGAATTCCTTCTTTTTTGTTTCTTTCATGTTTAGAGAATTTTAATCATTCTTTTTGGATAGGTGTGCTGACAAAAAAAAAATTTGTAATTTTTCCTCATCAAGGATCTCTTCATTTTCCCTTTATTTCTGAAAAATAACTTTGCCAGATTTAGAATCCTGGGTTGAATATTCTCCTTTCAGCACTTTTTGAGCTCTGTGCCACTTCTTTCTGGCCTGTATGGTTTTTGATGAGAACTCCATTCTTATTCAAATGGTTTCTGTAATTTATGTAATGCTATATCTCTCTAACTGACTTCAAAATTTTTTGTTTGCTTTAATTTTCAGAAGTTTAAGTACAATGTGTCTTGACAGGAGCTGCTTTTGGTTTACTCTGAGGTTTGCTCAGATCTTGAATCTATAAATTTTTACCTCCTCCAAATTTTAAGTATTTCTAGCCATTATTTCTTTGAATATTTTTTGGCCCCATTTTCTTTCTCCTTCCCTTCTCAGACTCTTAAGACATGTTAACTCATTTGTTGTAGTCCCACAGACTCTCAATGCTTGAGGCTCTTTTTTTTTTCTTCATTCTATTTTCTCTCTGTTGTTCATATTGAGAAAGTTCTGTTATTTTAACTTCAATTTTACTCATTCTTTTCTCTCTTTTCTCTGTATCTTCTGTTCTCTTGTTACGCCCATCGTGTGTGTGTGTGTGTGTGTGTGTGTGTTTAAATTTCAGTCACCATATTTTTCATTTATAAAATTTTCATTTGGGTTTTTAAAAATATCTTCTTTTCTTGGCTGAGGATTTCTGTTTTTTCATTTGTTTTAAGCATTTTTGACATTGCTTATTGAAGTATTTTTATTATAGTTGCTTTAAAATCTTTGTCAAATAATTCTAACATCTCTGTAATTCCAGTGTTCACATCTATTCATTGACTTTTTTCATTCAGTTTGAGATCTTTTGATACTATACAACAAGGGATTTTTATTGAAAACTGGACATTTTTGTATTATAAGACTCTAGATTTTATTTAAATCTTCTGTTTTAGCTGGTTTTCTTTGACCACTGTTACAGGAAGAGGAGGGCATTGCCTTATTACTGCCAGGTGGAGGCAGAAGTCCATGTCCCCCATGGAGCTACCACTGATACCCAAGAGATGGTGGCTCTTCATTACTGCTAGGCAGGTGTGGGAGTTCTGGCCCCCCCATGTGGTATCCACTGATAATATGGTGGGATAGCCTTGTTACTGTTAGATATCATGAAAGTTCTTACTATCAGACCACTTCTGATACCACCCCAATGAAGAGAGGGAGGTTTTGGAACTTCCACGGAGGGGTGAAAATCTAAGCCTCTCATGTGATCTCCATTGACTGCTCCTGGGGGGTTCATTACCAACCAACAGGGGAAAAATAGGGGAAAATACATTTACTTTATCCTTTTAGGAAGTAGAGTTCTAATTTCATTAAACTGTTTTTTAAATTATCCATCTTGTTTCATTATGTTTGTTTTTATGGTTAAGGTATATAATAACCTTCAATAATACTTTCTTTTGCCGTAGTTATAAAAGTTTCCATAAGAACAGTATAAATGTGCCATTCATATGTCCTGATATGGAGAAGTATAATTAGAAGCATAATTAACCCACAGGCCTACTTGCCTCTGCTTGATCCACCACTGAGTTCAAACCAAGGTCAAAAGTTCCCACTGACTGTTCACAGCCAGTGACTGGGTATGCTGAGATACTGATATATTCTCATTTCTGCAAGCTGTCAAGAATCTTCCAAAACAGTGACTTTGGCTCAACAACTCCCAGTTGGACTGCTCAAACATTTTTTAGAACTGTGTTGTACTATGAGATTCTTCTTTTCAAATTCTCTTTCCTTCCCCTTCTCCTTTCACAGGTGTCAGACCTGCATCATAGTCTGAAGGCTTTTTTGGCTTCCTTTGTTTCCCTGTACTTCAACCATGAAGTGTCCCTTCAAGTATCTTTGACAGTTAATGAGGGATCTGTTTTGAAAATGAGGGATTTTGTTTTGAAGTATACTTCATAAAGGACACAACCTAACACAAATTCCCTTTACCATAATTGTGTTCGTGTAAAAAATGAATCAGTTGACTACAAAAGATTAAATAGTAAGAATGCAAGTAGTTGAGAATTCAGAAAACTGTCATGAACATTGTAAACAGTGTTTTAACTGTGAGGAATACTGCTTTAGGGTATTCAGAAAGCACTGGAAAAATATGCCTTGCTATTACATTTGTTTCAGTTATATTAATATTGATGACAGAATATTCAGATATTCATGTGGTTTTAGATATACCTCAAATTCTTTGAACTCCTCTCATCAAAAGGTAAAGTCTAATTCCTTTCCCATTGAATATGGAAGACTTCAGGGAATTTTTATTTTAAATAAAGAGAATGAGACAAAAATGCCAATGGATGACTTTTGAAATTAGGCCATAAAAGGCAATGCCATTTCTGTCTAGTTCTTTCTTGAGATATGGACTTTGGGAGCCCTAATTCTACATGTAAGAAATCCAGTAATTTCAAATCCAGTATCCTGGAGAAATCATGTGGAGAGATCACATAGAGATTTAAAGAGAAATCCCAGATGTCCCAGCTCACTCACACTCAAATGTCTGAGTCTTCCCCAGACATTTGAGCGAGTGATCTTTCAGATGATTCCAACATCAAGCTTTTAAGTCACCATATCCAATGACAAGTGGATCAGAAACCAGCAGCCTCCAACAAGGCTGCCCAGATTCCTAAGCACAGTAACTGCTGTTGCTTTAAGCCACTAAGAGTTGAGATGCTTTGTTATGCAATAATACATTTCTGCAACTATTAGACATCTCTGGATCTTGTTCTTTTATACTTTGGTGTAAGGTTTGAATATGGTTTGTTCCTTCTGAAACTCATGTTGAAATTTGATTGCTGTTGTAATGGTGTTGGGAAGTGGGACCTAATGGGCAGTGTTTGTGTCATCTGGTAGATCTCTCATTAATAGATTAATGCCTTCTTGAGGAAGTGAGTGAGTTGTTGCTCTTGTGGGAATGAATTAGTTCCTGAAAGAGCAGGTTGTTACAAAGGAGCCCAGCCTCTCCTGGATATCTTTGCATGTGCCCACTTGCTTTTCTGCTTCTCCTTCATGTCTTAATGCAGCATGTGGTCCTCACCAAAAGTCACTCAGTTGCCAGTGTCATGCTTTTGGACTTCCCAGCCACCAGAATTGTGACATAAATAAACCTCACACCTCTTTTCTTTATAAATTAGCCAGTCCCAGGTCTTACGTTATAGCAACATAAAACAGACTTAAAAAGATCCACTCCCAATCCGAAGTAGATACCTTATTTAATTTATTTTTGGAATCATTCTAGAGTAAAGGTAAGAGGATAACTTTATTTAAGTTTTGGGAGCAACTGCATATAATCAAACCCCCAGATCCTCAGTATGGAATTTGATAAATGTATTTCTTCATGTTAAATTCAAGCACTAGAAATGAAACTAGTACAAGAGATAATAAATGTAGCATGGAAAATGGATTTAACAAATTTACCAATTTGTAGAAATGTGCAACCCAGCATCCAGTTTCATTTTATACAATATTCAAAAGGCAGGATCTGGAACTATAGTATGCTCTTTAAACATAAGGCAATCAATAATATGTGAAGGACTGTATTATCTCAGTAGGAGACTATAAGGCTTGAATGAAAAAAAAAAAAAAAGCCACACAGGAACAAAGTTCTATTACTGTGTCAACCACAGAATTGTCAACCCTTTATAAACCTACCATCAGAACAATTGTCTTTTCCAGCTTTTTGAGCAAAATGATGTTTAAAAGCAAACAAAGAGGAAAAAATGTTAATAATGCCACACTCCATGGGCAGTTTCAAATATATCCAATTTTCATTTCTCCTTTGTGAAACTGACAGCTACTATGTTTAATCAGGCCAAGAACTTAATAAATGTCAGCTTGACTAATTAAGTTTTTATCCCACACATTTGAAATATTCCTTTACCTCTCAAATGAAAAAACAATAGTCACACATCTCTTTTAAATATAACTGTTGATTATTGAAAATAATATAATGACACAAGGAAAGTGCAATTGAAATTTAATTTGCTGACCTGTAATATACTTATGGAATGAGCAGAATATAGGTGCAATAAACTTAAATTTTAAAAAGTGCTTCATGTTCTGAGAGCTCCTTAGTGACAGAAGCTAAATTAAATAAAAATATTAATGTTCTCAACCCAGGAAAACAGGATCATAAATTTCATTGCATATCCTATGTGTAAGTATTGCAAGTAATGCCCTGAAAGCCAGTCCACTCATAAAAGACAGCAAGAATTAATCCATGGAATGATATGTGTACTAGAAACATGCAATAGTGAAAATGCCAAATTAATCTGGAAAGTTAAAATCTTAGTGAATCTGAACATGCCTTAATGTACTTAATGCACATTTAACTTAGGCTTTGTCTAAGAATCATGTAACACCATTTTGAGTTTTCTTTGTATATACATTTGAAATGATGAACTAATATTGAGATTTAAAGAGGGTTATTGCTGATATGGCTGTTTTTATTTCTGAGGTCTTCGTAAATTGTGTCTTTATTCTCCTACTCTTCTTTCTTCTTATTCTTCTTTGGTTAATTGGCTAGTTTATTTTGTATGCCTTCTTTTTCGCCTCTTAACAGGCTCAAGAGCTATGAGATACAACCTACTGTCAAGGAAATATCAACATATTGATTTAGTTGATGAGTAAATAGGCATGTGAATATAAAAGGGGAGATCAGAAAAAATAAATCAAATGAAGGTAGAATCAGAGACGATTGAGTGGAACAGTAGACAGCAGTGCAGCCCCGGTAGTCTAAATAGAGTAAGGCAGAAGAAGGGGCGAGAAAGCAGATTAGTCACATTCTGAAGCAACAGAGAAAGAGAATTATAGAGGCAATGCTAGGAAGGATTCAAGCTCCAAAGAAGGAAATCTCATGGAATAAATGACAGTTGAGTGGGACCTTGAATGACAGATATGCAATTAATTGGAGGTTAAGACCTATTCAAATTTTGCTGAGTGTCCATTCAAAATATTATTTGTTGCATGACAATTGGATTGGATTGAGGAAAGAAGATATTTTAAGGATGAAAATATGAGGAACATGCCCAGAGACAAGGAGATGGGAGGACTGAGCAGCTGAGTCAGATGATAAGCCTGGGAAATTTGACAGTCATGCCAAAATGTTTGGAGTAGCGGTAACTAATGATGAGGAGACCCTATTGGCATTCACAGGTCTCAGTATGATTTCAATGTGATGGGTGTTTCTTAATCTCAAAGACAGAAAAATGACACTGGAAAAAAATAGTGATTCCTCAAATAGAGCTTCTCCCCAGAGTCACATCACCCATTTAGATTCTCTTGTCGATGCCTTTGTGAGGTATCAGGAAGTTGAAGTTGGATCTTAAGAGATATAAGTGTGCTCATTAGAAATGTCATTTCCCTTATCATTAAGTGCAGGGATGATGTCAGGTGGGAATTAAAAGATGTAATCCCAAAGAGAAAAGGTTTTTTAAGACCTATATTTCTTATGGGTTAAATGCTGATATGCCTTGAGATCTATCTGGCAATTAAAATAGAAGCTTTGATACAGTATGTCAACCTCTTGTCTATACAAGAGTGAGAATCTTCCAAGGAAGTTGCCAATCTATTTTATTCAACAGTATGCAAAGTTTGCTACACTTTAAAATATCAGATTTCCTCTATTCCTCAAAGCAGATATATTTCCTAGCTATTATATAATAGATGGATGCTTTCTCAGTCTGAAATAGCACTGCTCTAGTTTGCAGGCGAAACGGGAAGCAGTGACATACTATTAATATTTTAGCTCTGTCAAACAGCTCAGGTGGCACTTGGCTGACACCTATCGGAAGAGTCACAAAGCTATTCATTCTCTAATGGCCTAAGGGGAAATTTGCTAGGGGTTCAGCACCAACTCTGTCCCATTTATTTTTCTTAGCAACACTTGGTTTGTTTTTTTTTTTTTTTTTTTCCTCCTTCACAGCCCTGTCTCTCTAAGCATTATGTGGAGCCAGGGATTTGTATAGGTTGGCCTATCATCAATAGGTTAGCCTATGTTGAATTGCTCAAAGTGGACAGGTAAGTCTTAGGAAGAACATGTTCATGCAAGAGATAAGTTTATCCTGGCAGATAAATTTACTTCTTTTGCAAACTACTGGGACTTTCTTTTCTCATTTTGAAAGTTCACCCTAAAGCATGAACATTTCAGAGGGGCTTGGTCAGCATTTCTGTTGAGATAAGCAAACAAGGTTACCAAAGGAATATAATTCATTTATCCATTCACTCAACCATTTGTGTAATAAGCGTGCATATCAGAGTTCACAAACTAATGGCCAATGAGCTGCATTCAGACCCCAAACATATCCTTACTCACCTATTACATTTTAATTTAATGATTCCCTAAAATCTTTGAATAGAAAAATGTCCTCTAACAATCTGGATTTCAGGAATCTCCAGAAAAACCAGAAGATCTGGTGACAGAGTCTGGATTCCTGAAGGGAAATAATTGGCTGGAGCTCAGGACAGGCTATTTCCTACCTGCGGGTCCCTGTGAGCTTCCACACTCCATCTGCCCTCTCCTCTCAATTCCCTATTTAGTTTACAGCAGGCATTTTCAAGTAGGTATTCAACTGTGTTATGTTTCTGACCTTGAACATGTAAGCTTCAGAGAGCTTTGCTAGAAAAGGATACATTTTTTTAGCATGAGAAAATAAATCCTCTTCGTTGGAGGAGGAGCAGTGTATTATTCTGTGTGCCTAGAGTGTGGGTGATAGTTACTGAGTACAGTAGGTTTCTGCTAATGGCTCCATTTTATTTTTGAAAGAGAGTAAAAAAGAGTTAGCCCAGTTATTGTTAAAGCCATTGTTTAATGGATTCCTGATCCACAGGGATAGCTTCTGGTAGGCCCAATCATACTTTGCTGCCTAATCTCCATTGAATACATGAGGAGAGAGATACAGACCCAAACTAAGACAAACAGATTGTCTATGGTAGGCATTTAGACATGGATTTCAAAGCTCCTCCATGTCTACCTGTGAGAAGAACTATAAACTCAGCTTATACGAGGTAGCTATATTTTACAAAATGGATCAAATAGCAAAACATCCAGTCTTCAGAGAGGGGCAAGAACAATAGTGACAAATGAAGCAGATTCTCAGAGGGAAATACAACTGAGGAATAAAATTTTGAAGACGTTTTAGTTGCAGTGTTTTTTTTTTTCTTTTCTTTCCTTGAATTTCAAGAGATATTCATGTATATTTCAAATGAAAACTTCCTTTGGCTTACCTAGCTTGATCTCCATTACTTAAAACCAATGTGATCTAAACTATTAAAATGGAAAAAGAGAAAAATCTGTTGTGCTGACGTCCTAGCAGAAAACAGACAATGATCTTGACATTCTTCAGCACCCATCAAACTTACGGGGTAAGGAGAACAATACAAATTCATCTTGTTTGTTTGTCTAAAATCTCCTTGGTTTTCTGAAATAAAGCCACATTCTGTACTACACATATTTCCAATTTTAAGCATGCAGAATTATAAATCATTATAGATTTATTATTGTTATGTTCTGTTTTATTGTTTGCTTCTCTTAGTTTGAATGTTATCTTTCCTAAATTTAAATGCAGCAAGTTGGAGCCATAAATTAATATTTATTGTATTAGAATTCCAGTAACAGAGGCAGTGACATTGAATATTTCCAGGTTGTTTTTTTAAAATCTGCTTCTGAGCAAGTAGTTTGAGTCAGTCTCTTTTCATAATATAAAAGAAAATAAAAAGCTTTCTCATTAATGAATTCTTTTGCATATGAAATCCATGCAGTCCTCGTATGGGAACCATAAAGATTATTGAGATAGGAATAATGCACTAAACTGAAGTGATATTCAGCTCCAGTGACTATTTAAACCAACCTTCAAATGCTTGACTATAATGTAGCAAGTGGGACCATGCCTTAAACTTCTTGGTGTCTTTTTTTTTTTTTTTTTTTAACTTCAGATAAATCTTACCTTTCAGCAACTCATTATATAAATAGGAGTGATAGAGCAACTTAATTAATATAACAGCAAATCAGCGTATATTTATAAAACACAAAATATAGTTTGCAAAATGATCTTTTTTCACAATGTTTTAAGGAAAGATGTTTTACTGTCAAGCCAGCACTCACTACGTCTAGAGACAGGTACTCAGGATCCCTACCTTGACTACGGGCTGCTGGGTCGTATTAAAGTGGGAATAACAGTTGAGCCATTGTCCTTTTTAAAGGCACCACCAGTGTTTATAACCTATTTTTTAAGGTGGTGAAAAAGGGCATTGTCTTTATTCCTTCTCTATCTTTAAGGATGATAATTACAGCTAAAAATTGCTCTCCTTTTTATTACACTGTGTACTTTACATTTGTTATTCCCTATTCCTCATAAGATTCTTGTTAACTGTATTGCACAGAAGGAAAAACTTCACCTTAGGCAAGTTAAGTAATTTCCTTAAAGTCATACAGCTAAGAAATGATAGTGAAACTCACACTACCCACCACAATTTGAAGACTGTTCTCTGACTCTGTTGCATATGTAGAGGAATCACGACACTACACTTTGTACATGTTTAATAGTTTAAAACTGGTAATCTTTTTTTTTACCATAACAACAAAAAGATGATAAAGAAGTAGGGATACTATTATGTGCACCACTTTATAGGTGAGGCTCTTGAAGAAGTTTGTCTTAGAAAAACAATTAGGTTATGTTTGAATTATAACCTGAACTCAGACATTCTGATTCTGTGCTCATTGGATTGGCACTGCAAAAATGAGTATTCTTGGCAACAGAGATCCAATTCAAACTAGCTTAAGCACAAGAAAAATTTATTAAAATTATTCATGTGTTCTCATTGAATATAAAAGCAGATGTGTGTTCGGACTAATGAACAAATGGAACCAAGTTCTCAAATACCTGAGTAATTTTGTCTTCACACTTTATATACACATCGGTTTCATCCTTTTTGCTCCTTGTGTAGCCAAGTTGTCCTGTTTTCCTCACCTCTTTTCAGAAAGGTCACCTTGAGCTGGATCTTCCTGCTTTCTTGTCTCAGTCCAGTCTGGGGGTCAGCAAAGTGCTTCTGTAAAGAGAGAGATGGTAAATATTTTAGGCTTTTCTGGCCAAGCAGTCTCTGTAGGAACTACTCAACTCTGCCCTGAAATGTGGAAGCAGTCATAGATAATACCTAAGCAAACGGATATGATTGTGTTCCAGTTAAGCTTTATGTACAAAAACGGCTGGTTTTTGTAAACCCCATGAGCAGGGCTGTGGTATGTTGATCCCTGATCCAGTCCATAAAAATTGCTAACAAATTTTGAAACTATGACATCTGCCACTGTAAATCTGAATGTTCCATTCTTGGTGCCCTTATGGATGGAATACCCAGACAACAGTAACTTAACCAGTCTCACTGCTGTTAGTAACTGCTCCCATTGTGATCAAAATCAACCATTGTTCACTTTTCCCTGTCATGTCTTGAATTGACTCATGTCATGTTCCACTCTTGGTTACAATTTCCATTGTAGTTATGCTTTTTTGAGATGGCAAGAGCCAAAAAGCTTAAATTACAATTACATAGGAAAAGGAATATATTTTATCAGAGAGTAGTTTGTTTCATGTAATCTGAGTGCACAAATGACCTTAAGTGAAAGGCACAACTGGAAATTGATGTTCACCTGCTGTGAGAATTTGCTCTGTCTCCTTGCTTCCATCTGCTTCATTTGCCTCTCTACAAAGATGCCTTCCCCAAGGTTCTAGTCCAATTAGTATAAAATTTAGTGTTTGACTGCTCCTGGGCTCTACATCCAGTCACCCAAAGAGAGACAGGCTCCCCGCTCTCAGGTTCCAGCTCTAAAGTGTCTGGGGAAAGAAACTGACTGAATTACCTTGGATTAGAGACTCATGCTCGGGCCACTTAGGTGTGCTCAGAGGACTGGGTTAGATTGGAAAATGGCTGCTTCCACTGTAAGTTATATTAAATAGATGAGGGAGCAGAAGGTAATTTCTAGAAAGCCAAGCTGAACTGAAAAAAAAAATGCATTGGACGTCTACATACACTCAAAATTTAAAAAACAAAACACTTTATATTTGACATGTCATCAATGCTTGGATGTCCTTGTACAAATATTTTTAAAATACCCATAAATACTCCTAATTTCACCCATTAAACAAAGAATTACTGAGCTCTTAGAAAGCACTGGTTAAGCCCCAGAAATGAATTCCCAGAAATCTTAAATTAAGACATTTTATCATTGGAGGGACAAGTTAATTTATGAATACAGTTGACCCTTGAACAACATAGGTTTGAACTGTGTGGATCCACTTACATGTGGATTTTTCTCTGCCTCTGCCACCCCTGAACAGAGAGAGAGTGACCTTCTCCTCAGCCTATTCAACATAAAGATGACAAGGATAAAGAACCTTATGATGATCCACTGCCATTCAAATATAGTTATGAATAGTGTATTTTCTCTTTCTTATAATTTTCTTAATAACATTTTCTTTTCTTTATTGTAAGAATACAGTGTATGATACATATGACATACAAAATATGTGATAATCAACTCTATGTTATCAGTAAGGCTTCTGGTCAATAGTAGGCTATTAGTAGTTAAGTTTTTGGGAAGTCCAAGGTTACAAATGGATTCTCAGTTGCAGTGAGGATCAGTACTCCTAACCCCTGCATTGTTCATGGGTCAACTGTAAAACTCCTCCACTGTAAAAAATAAAAACAAAATCAAAATAACACAGTGCCTTGAAAGTAGAAGAGTTTTCTTCCCATAAAGAGTCCTGAAGGTAAGCTGTTAGGGAGTCCAGAACAGTTCTACAATATCAACATGGACCCTTGAACAACATGGTTTGAACTACACAGGTTATCCTTAGCATATGCTTATCACCTCCTGGCCACAAGTGAGCTGCCTTGATTCAGTGAAGCACTGAATCTGTGTTTCAGGAAGAAGGGAGGATAAGGATGAAGAATGAAAGGCTCACACCAGTTGAAACAGTTGACAACTTAGGGTGCATCTTAGAAGTCCTACCCAGTAACTTCTGCTTAAATCCCATAGGTCAGAAGTTAGTTACACTGGAAGCAGGGAAATGTATTTTATGGGAGCATATTGTAGTAGTTAATAAGGGAGAAGTGAAGGAATGTAAATCAATCAAACAATTATCCATTTTTTGCTTTAGATATTCACATAAATAAATATAAGATAGAAAGTGGTTATGCACAGAAAAGAGAAAGAAATTTATGGACATTCAGAAGATACAGTAGAGGATGATTATGGAAAGTTTAATTATGCAAGGATAGATTGTAAACTGTTAAAGGTATAACAGGAACAAGTGTTGTTAGGGTGGGGCATGATAAGAGCAATTCATGCTAGTGACTAGAAATAGAGGGGAAGAAACGTGTATGGCAGGCACTGGGAAAACCAACTGGTGTGGTTAAGGCACAGAGACTGTGAAAGGAGGAAAGGGATGTAATGTTAGAAAATCTTGAATGCTGGTTTGAAGAAAGACTTAGGAAGGCCGTTTGAAAGCTAAGGAGTTGGCTCTTGTTCAGTATAAGACATTTTTCCTTAAAATGATTTGAAGGAGGGAAATGCCTTAAATAAACCTCTGTTCCAACACTGCATTGCTATAGGACAAAATATATATGGCCCCAGGGGCACATTATGAATTTCATTGGCCCTAGGCACTGTTTTCTTCATGGCCCTTTCCTTTATTAAAAAATATTTATGTTATGACTACATTGGTTTAAAACAAAATATATTAACAGTACATATCAAAACACTTTCTTGGACCTAATAGTTCATTTTTTATTCTGATTTTAAAAGAAATTAAAATATTTTATGGGACCCTAAAAGTATTATGGGCCCTAAGCACAATGCCTGTTCTGCTTAATAGATAAGTCTGCCCTGTCTTACCCATAGAGAAACTACACCATGTAGGGGACTGCGTAGTTACAAAATTGTTAAAAAAAAAAAAAAGACCATGGGATCTACAGAGTAAAAGGAGAGAGCTTTATTTTCCATTAAAAAAAAAAAAAATCTGCAGATTGGGAGGCACAGCCTTCCTGAAGTGCAAGTGAAAGTGTGCCCTTTGAAGAGCAAAGGCAGGGGCTGGCTTAAATAGGAAAGTTCTCACCCTGGTTCTCAATCAGGTCCATTTATGCAGATGAAGGATTCAAACTTGTTCAATTCTGATTGGTCAAAATACTTGACCCCTGACTGGGTGGTTTCTAAGCCCCAAACTAGAAGTAGTCTCTGCCGGATGTTTGTTTCTTTCAAATGGCTGGTGGGGATGTGGTGTGGGATCAGGCTGCAGCTTATTTTGGCACCAACAACAGAAACTGGCTTGACTGTAGAAAGGGAGGTCGGTGACACTTTTACATCTTTCTAAGAACATAGAGTATGTGACTGTTCCGTCATCCAGCCATGGCCACCTGGTTCTGTTTTAACTTTGAGCATCTCAGCACCTTAGCCACTAGGAATCCACTTAGTTGGCCAGCCGGGGTCATTCTTTAAGAAGGGGGAAAGATATAATCCTGACTGATGACAGAAATGGCCTAAAGGAAAGAGATGTTCAAGAGCAATTGACAGGGTAAGGGAATTACTTGGAAATAAAAGTGAAAGAGCCAAAGATAATGTCTGGGTTCCCCCAACCAATCCTAGAGAACATTGGTGGGATTGATGAGGTTTCCCATTCCATTTGTCATTGTCCCTCTGTCTTGTCCACAAACTTCCAATATCTGATGTGGTTAAGCAGTCCCTGTCTGTCCTCCTCCCATATGGTCATCTGTACTGACCTATCATGGTACTGGATATAGTTCATTACCCATTCTGTCTCAATATTCCCTGTGGCTTCCAGGACATTTTCTTGCCTGGGTTTTAGCTCTATTTCTGATAATTTCTCTGGCTTTTTTGCTGATTGTCCCTCATGTCCTCAATTTTTAATATTGAACCACTTTTCTACATATTTTGGTGATCAATGTTATATCTAGGTATATAGTGATTCAATTCTATTCCATGCCTTTAAATTATATACATGATGCATTTATGTAATAGGTTGATTACTGCCTTGAACTTTACACTTCTATATCCAAATGCTCACTTCACATGTCTATTTAAAAATCTAATAGGTTGCTCAAGCTTAACTTGTCCAAAATTGAGCTCAGGATATTACTCCACAAACTCTATCTCCAGTCTTTCTCCTGTCATTTAGTGGCAACTTCATTCTTTCAGTTGCTCAGGCAAAAATCTTTGTGTCATCCTTGACTGATCTCATTTGTAGTTCTTCAGTAATCCTGTTCAATCTACCTTGAAAAAACAGTCAAAACTTGATCACTTTTTAATAACCCATTCTGTCAACATTTTCTCTAGCTTGGATTATGTCATTAGCTTGCTAAATATTCTTCCTCCTATCACCTGAACCCTTCAATCTATTCTTAAAACAGCACAGTGATTATCTTAAAATATAAATAAAATCACGACACTCCTTTGAAACTAAACATTCCATAGCTATCCATCTGAGTCAAAGTACTAAATTATGACTTACAAGATGCTGCATGATTAAGCTTCTATCACCCTCTAACTTCATCTCCTACTGTTCCCTTTTTCATTATCTCTTATGTAGCCATTTGGGCTCCTTGTTTTTGCATAAACATATCAACTATACCTCTGCCTTAGAGCCTTTGCTCTTGACTTCCCCCCAGATACTCACATTCATTTTATTCAAAACATTACTTCAAAGTTCACTTCTCAAGAAGTACTTTCCTGACCAATCTTCAACCTAGCTAAAATTACAAGCTTACTTCATCTTATCATAGCTGTTATTTTAAAATTATCTTCTGTTCCTAAAGAACTGGGATTGGGTCTTTGTTTTTCACTAGTATAACCCAAAGGCTAAAACATAATGGCCTGGCACATAATAAGTGCTAAGTAAATGTTGATTAATATATAAGTGGTTTGCCCACTCACTTTGCTTCTCCCCCTAAGGACCTTGATTCACTCCTGTGCTCGTTGTCACCACTAAACATGTTTGATTTTTCTATCCTATTTCCTCTGGATTCTGTCAGATAACTAAATCTGATAAATCAGTTTAACAGAAATCATTAGCATCTATATTTAATATGACCTTCAAAAATGGTTTTATTTTAATTCGGATGGGAGGAACTTATGAATAATCAATTTGTGAATTTCTGAGAATATGACAGATTCAGCTAAAGAAACAATATGGTAGAGAATACTCATCACTTCTCACATAGCACATGGACAGTTAATCTATGTCATATGAGCAAAATTGTCTCTGGAGTTTTCTTTGATTTCTGAAGCATAGCCAAAAGGAAAATAGAATTGCTTCTTTGGAACTGTACATGACATAAGGCCACTGCAAATATCCGATTTCTCAAGTGTACTAAATTCTAACAACTACCTGTTTCTCTATAGAAAACAATGTCTTGAATAAATGATTACTTTAATATTGGATCTATTCTAGTCTTTGAAGCTGCATGTTATTTGGAAACTGATATTTCACTCATATTTAATATAGTGGCAAAATGTGAAGACACTAATAGACATTTTTTTGAAATTTCTATTACAGGTGGCAAGCCCCCTTCCTGGTGTGTTTATTAATTTATTTATTTGAAAGATGTTAAAGGAAGATTCTAATCATGTATTCTTTCTACTGAAAGTAACTGATTATGCATTGTGTGTGTGTGTGTGTGTGTGTGTGTGTGTGTGTGTGAGAGAGAGAGAGAGAGAGAGAGAATAGCAGGGATTGAGGGCAGGGTTTCATCTGTCCCTGTTTACATATCATAGTAACTGATGCAGAACAAGTTCTCAATAGAAGTTGGTTGAATGGAATTCAATTGTGTCTCTGTATATGCATTTATGTCTTCATGTTGATAATGTATTAGCATGAATACATAAATCCTTGAAAGTAAGTAAGATATAAACAATGGATAATTGTCTATAAAAACCGATTAGTCTTTATCATCCTGTGGGTATAGATGAGATCAGAGTGACTGCTCTTGGGGCCCATGGAAGTTCCTATCAATCTTTTGCCTCAATGTTCTGGAAGTTTCCCTGATTTACCCTCCAGAGCTCACATCTCTCTTGTTTCTCTGCTCCATCTACTCCAGTTGTTGCTCATTACTACTAATGAATCATCCAGGCTGTCTGTTTCCACTGTGGTAACAACCATGTCCTCAAGAAATCCTTGTAGAGGTATGGAGAAATACAATAATATACTTGATCTTTGTCCCAAATTCCTCACACTGACCTTGTAAAACCCTTGGAATTTCCTAAGTGATAGTAGTGTCTTTTGTTATTCATAATAGGCCCCTTATGATCACTCTTGAGTTTATGCTACTAAGGTAACTTGGTGGGGGGCCTTAAATAGCTTCAGGATAGGGCTAGCAACAGACAAATTAAGTGATCAGAGGGTTGGAACTTTCATTCCCAGACACCAACGCCCTAAAATGTAGAAAACAACAAGAACAATAAAATACTTGTTCTTAAATTCTACCTTAGGATCATAAGTAACCTTTATAAAAGGATAGTCAAGTTTTCTGTTTAGTTTGGTGTGAAATAACTTAAAGTGGTTGATTTTATTCAACTGATTACTGAGTAGTCAAGGTGTTTTAATCATCGTTTTTTGACATTTTCCTTTATTTTCATCCAACTTAAATCTTCCAAAGTGACCTAATGGTTTGTCTAAATATGTTCCTTTTTGTTTCCATCTTCAATTAATGTTATCTCAGTGTCATTGTTGATGTATAACTCCTCATCCCTCACATCAGATTAAATTCCCAATCCTATTGATTCTATATCTGTCAGAAATTTTGTGGTTTTCCTAATTTTTATCTCACTCACTCAGAATTCCTCAGGTGAATATTGCAAAAGGAACTGATATTGCTACCTGTAATTTCTCCTGATTCCTATCAAATCCATTTTTTAAAGTCTTACTTATTATTTCTGAAACATGTCTTCAGTCATATCACTTCTTTCTTCAAAAATGTTTATTTCTTTCTGTGTTGCTGAATATTTTATAGGCAGTGTAGCATAACTATGAAAATATTCAACATGACATTAACTCATTCACATAACAAATATTTACAAAATGTAAAATATAATTGCCCAACCTGTGCAAGACTCTGTGCTAGACTTTGGCTGTAAGGTGTTAAAAAATATAAAATCGGGTATCTCCCTCATTGAGACAGAATCTAATGGAGTAGGAAGCCATAGAACAGGGTGATCAAAGTAGAAGGGTAACTAAAAATAGGGAGTCTTAATACCTTTCCATATATGGCCTAAATTCTTCATAAACAAAAATTTTTTCCTATATCTCTACATATTTCGTGTGAGCCACATTGGATTATTTCCCTTTGCCTGAAAATGCCTAATTATTTCTTGTCTTTATTTATAGTTATACCTCCATCTGGAAGGCTTTTCCTTGCATTCCCCCATTTGAGATCCTACTCATCTTTTAAGACCCAATTCAAAAGTCTTCCTTTATCCTCTAAGTCGGAATTGATTGCTCCATCTCCTGCACTCCTACAGCATATCGAATTTCAATTTGTATAGTGACTTACTTATCAGTCACTTGCACTGGATGCATCCTGTGGGAGGGCAGAAGCTGTGCCTGCCATTGCCAGCACAGCGTCTTATGCAGAGCCTAAATTTAAATCATGTTTGTTGAATAGATGAAAAATATAATTTAAACTTAAATTTTTTTTGCCTTGCAGACAAAATACCAGTTGGCAATTATTATTATTTTTTTCATTTTTTAACCCATTGCTATGGAGGCTTGCAGATAAAGAGAAATAAACCTTCTTCCTAAAACAAATTAAAGTGAAGGGCTAACGTCTCAAAATAGGCTCTTTCTCAATTATCCATTAATCAAAATAACAAATGGTAGCTGTTTCTGATTTTTGGATGATTGTATGGATAACACTTCTTCAGTGAATTTGAATTGAATTGAAATATGTCTATTAATAGATCATACCTGCAGTTGAGCTGGCTTTTTTTTCTCTGCAATACTTCAGTTGCCTAGGCTCAAACTTTCAGCATCTTAACTAATGACTCAGTACACTGTAGTTTAACAAGGAACCTAAGAGCTTTATTAATCAAACTTCTATAGTTAAAAATCAATGGAAGGGAACAACAAATTGTGAGGAAGAATGATAATAGAAAAAGCCTTATGATTTTACAAAATAACAAGGAGTTAACTAAATCTTCAGCTTAATCTGTTTTATTAAAGGAAATAGTTCAATTTGAAAATCCATTAGTGTAACTAAACAGGTTACTTCCAGTGCCTGCCTCAACCACAGCTATTTCTAGGTAAAATGATCTCCTTCATTGTCCTTCATTAGGATTAGTGTTGGGCATCTATGTTATGTGTTTGTAGCTTCATAACATAAGTTATATTTTGCTTCACAATAGTGTGTAGATACATTTCCTGTTTAAGTTTGCTTCACTGGTGTGAATCAAAATCTTCTAAACAAATAGGAAAAAATAGTTAGTAACTATACCACTCAGGAGTCTAAAACATAAAGCACAAAAAGTCAACCTTGAAAGTTAGATTTTTTAGTATTCTTCACTTCACTACTGAAATGGATGAAACAATAGGTTGAGCAGAACTGTAGGGAAATCAGACATTCAGTTTTTAATATAACTTAGTTCTCTCTTAGTCACCAAGTGGGGACATTGAGTTATCAGTTGTGTTTGCAAATCTGCAGTTCAAGAGACAGCAATCAGGATGTACAAATTTGGGAGTTATGGGCTTAAAGGGATATTTAAAACCTTGGATTCATGAGGCTACCAAAAAAATGTATATGCATAAAGAAGAGAAAAGAAAACAAGAATTGAACACTGGGGCAAACCAACTTCAAGAGGCCAGGAAGGAGGAGAAAAAAAATCAATAAAGGAGACTGAGAAGGATAAATCAGTGACGTGGGAAAATATATGGAGAAGGGAGTGAAAAGCTATGTCAGTTCTTGCTTAAAGTTAGCAGATGATACAATTTGTTACCCAAACACCTTTGAAAGTTAAAGCAGTCTCCTTGTTGGGCAATGGTTTTAAAATAGAAGTGTCTTGGGAAACCATGATCTATGTAAGTCAGGTAAAAGGAGGACTGAGAGTGGACCATTTGATTTAGCAACGTAAAGGTTACTGTGGTCATGCAAACAAGGGCAACTGGGAGAGTTGGAGAAAGCTTGTGGATTGGATAGAGTCCTCCCAAAATTCATGTCTGCCTGGAATTTCAGCAAGTGACTTTACTTGGAAATAGATCTTCGAAAATGCAATTAGCTAAGGATCAAGATAAAATCATATTGGATTAGGGTGGGCTTTAGGTTCAAAGAGAGTGCCAGTATAAGCACAAGGGAGGACACAGAGAGATAGAAACCAAGCATAAGGCCATGAGAAGACAAAGGCAGAGACTAGAGTTGTGATGCTACAAGCCAAGTAAAGGCTGGGGCCACCAGAAGCTGGAAGCGGCAAGGAAGGATTCTCTCCTAGAGCCCTCAGAGGGAATGTGGCCCTGCTGACACCCTAATTTCAGACTTCTAGACACATTCGAGAACTGTGAAAGAATAAATTTCTATTGCTTTAAGCTACCCAAAGTTTTGATACTTTATTAAGGCAGCCTTAGGAAACGAATGCAAAAGGTTAAAAGCACACTGAATTAGGTTTAATAAAAAAGAAAAGAAAAATTAAAGCTAGATAGCATAAAAGAATGCTACTAAAATGCCTTTAAGAAAAAGCTTGAGGACAAGCTTTTTTATTCTCTGATCTGTTGCAGAACAATGTTTCTGTAAAATACAATAAAAAATAAATTACTAGAAAAAAAATGAAATAAAAAGCAAATACACAGAAAATGCCAGCCCTATTTTTATTTGATTTAACTGATATACAAAATTATTCTACAAATACCTTTTATAATTATTTCTAAATGCTTACTTGTAAATTTTGTTCTCTTTAGAGAATGGTACTCACAGTTCAAGAACTGAAATGTGTCCACAGGCCACAGAGTAAGAGTACTGACAGTGCAGGCAACTCTTAAGGTGATCTTAGAGAAAACCAGGTTCAATTCTTTGATTTATAGGTAAGGATTACTGTATTAGAATATTGTCTGTTTTTTATTTTATACTTTCTTAGAAATTATGAGGATAATTATATATGATGTGAATATATATGACTGTATTTTTGGAAAGAGTACATCTTTGATGAAAATAGGGTCACCTATAGCAAATGTGTAGTGGTCGCTGTTGGTCCTCTGCTCAGGTACTGTTAAACCCCTCTTACTATTTCTTTTAGCCCCACCTGTAGCTTTAATGTAAATTTGCTTCTAAAGGCTTGTAATAAAAGCCAGCATTACGATACTGTCCTTTGGCTACTAGAACTACTTTTTCCACAAAGAGTTTGGGAATTTACTTCATCCTAGGGTGCAGGTGCAAAAGTATGAAAGCCCAATGCCCTTGCTTCCCGTAGGACCAGGCTCTGTGGCACGATTTTACATGCCAGAGCATCCCTTGAACAGGCTGAGACTGGGATTTTGAAATCTCACACTGATTTGCTTTCCCTTCTTGCATTGTTTTCTGCATTTACATTCTGCTTTTCCACGGAAGTGTTTCTACAATAAGCACTTTCCTGTGAATCCTCAGGTCGAGGTTTGCTTCTGGGGAATTCAATTTGAGCCAAAACATAGACACAATAAAGAAAATGATTCATGAAGTAGTTTCATGTTATTAATGTACTATGGCAGTAATTTATTAGAATAAGTAAGCTACTGTGACTTGACTACAGGGGCTAATAGAGAAAAAGTTTTGCCAAACCTTGAATCTTTTCTATAAAATTTGAAATGCATAGAAATTTAAGAAGAGTTTTATTAATAAACTTTGAGAGTGCTATTCAAGGTAAAACTTCTCTCAGGAGCAAAAGGTTAGTCTTGGTTTAGAATTATGAAGTAGACTCTAATTTATACGTTTTTATTTTTTGCTGTGCTGTAGATATTTTAAGGGGAGTTTTGTTGTTTTAACGCTAGCGAGCATTCTTGTACACAGATATTTGCATTTCATAATATCTATATATAAATTATTTATATACCACAAATTCACTAAAGTTTATATATTACATAAATGCTATCAAATGTAGCTTAAACATACCCAATAAGTGTGTGGAGGAGAGAGGACAATAATAATTATGAAGTGCTCATTCCCTTGAACTTTTACAGTTAAAGTAGATTCCAGTGGAGAATTGACTGTAATTTACTTGATCTGCACCCAACTGAATTTTTATATAATAAGCTCAAGGCTCAAATTGTGAATGTCTCATAGTTTTCACTTAATGTAGTCTTAATATGAATTAAATTCTTCTCATTCTTAAATATGCTTATTTAGGAGCACAAAGGTTTTATACTGCTGCACTGCTGGTTAATCTAAAGCTCTAGACTATTATAAAAAATTTGGATAGAAACTCAAATTACCAAAACCTACTGTGTGTCAAGTGTTGTCCTTCATCATAAATTAAGACTTTGTATAAATGTACTGGACATTTAAATGTTCTTAAAAACACCTTTTGTTTAAGAAAAAAGATATTGCAGTTATTGAAAGGGATTTTTATAAGGTTATAATAACATTATTAAATTCATCTCCACTACTTCTTAAGTGAATGCTCTGCCAGTCTTTCCTGCTCTGCCCTGGCACCTGTTATATGCTTTTTCATAAAACACCCGTCAACTAGGTTCAGAGGCCAGATGAAAGCTCTGTTTCTGGCTTACCACAGTAGCTTTTGGAGAGTCACTTAATATTTCCATCTTTTTCCTACTGCAACAAAAATTGAATGACATAAAGGAAAGTGTACTGCAAAAAGACAAAAAAATCTTTGATAGGAAGGTTATAATAATTCATGTAAAACTATAATTTTGCTACTTTGTAAAATTTTTATGTGAAAAATCCTCATGAGTCTCTGATTATGCTTGGTTGATGCTAGCACTCCAGGGCTGATGGCACCCCAAAAAGCCATTTAGACAGACCCGTTTCCTTTAGGTTGTGAAGATTCTAAGAGAGATAACACTCCATATTTTTTTCAGGTTAAGAAAAATTAAATGAACAGAAAACAAAAAGCATGTCTGATTTCTGTGATCTCAGTACAAAATGTATTGAGAAAAAGTAAAGATAACAATTTTTAAAAAAGAAAAAATAATTTGTGTGAGCTAAATTTGACTCTGACTAATCAGTTATAAAATGTTCAAGCATTTCATCCAAAAAAGTTATAGCCAAGAACTGGAGGAAAAAATATTCCTTAATTTTTGTGAACTCATCATCATTTGCTTCCCAATCTTAACTTGACACAGGGAAATGAACAATTAGTGGGAATATCAATGTTAAGATCTAGAAGTCTAGCATTTAGATACTCTGTAATAATTGAGCTGATCTTATTATGAGTAGATAGAGAGATTTAGAAATATTGTCAAATAGAAATTAACTCCATAGGTTGTGTAAACATCTTGACAGGAAGGCTGTAAGTGGATCTGGGCTCACAAAATAGCAACGGTTGACAGACAGAAAAAATGTTACATTTACACTGAAGGATATGAGTGGTCTTTTTAATGTTGCTGTTGGTATTATTTGCCTTTTCCTTTGTTTTGTCCTGAAATGATCACACAAATTAAAAGTCTCAAACTTGTAGGAGTCATTTAGCTTTCTGATGTTGGCAGACTCTCATCAATGTAGTGAACAGACATGGTGTTCTGCCGAGCCTATAGAACATTGGTTTAATCATTCTCATTGAGTTGCTATAGCCTTTTGGCTCACTCTCACTGTTCTTGGCAACTCTGGCAACTTGTCTGTGTGACATCAGGTACAAGTTTACAATCCTGAGAACTTACTGCTAAGCTAGGTAAATGAATGCCCAGACATCCCCAGTTAATTTATCAGAACTAGCCTCGAGGCTGCTCTGAACTTCTGTTTATTCCTTCATCTATGGGATCATAATAACATATTTGGTCTAAGGACCAAAATTACAAAGTTTATCCCCACCCCCCAGCATTGTGAAGTCCTGTTTATTTATTGAGAAGTTAACTCTAGGTCAGGAAGAAATAAGTTCTCTCTACCTGAGTCAGGAAGCATAGTTCCTCTCTGATGTGAGCTAAGGTAAATCTGGTAATTTCTCCCCTTCTTGAAAGAAAGCAAAACTCTTCTAAAGATGAGAAAATTTATCAATCAGTTTTCTAAAGATCAAGTTTTATTTGGGCAAATAACTCAAAAGAGAAAAGCCAAAAGTGATCACCACACTATTCTGATAATGAATGTCTTTTTAAAACTAGTGGTTGTGAAGGAGGGGAAATGATTGATTAGAAAGGCTCTTGCAGAACAGTGAGGCAAGTCATATGCTGAAAGACTGTAATCTGCATTGTTTATTTCAGTCCACAGAGAAGTAATTCACTTGGAAGTCAGAGTGTTCTTTAGAAAAACGGAGCTATCCACATTTGGGGAGGTAGATCCTTCCCATTTTGTTTTAGTTTTCCAAGCAGGTGTATGAGTTTCTCTTCTAGATTCAACCTACTGTCTATGATGTCTTTATTTTTTATGTTAATATAAAAGAGGCACAGCCCATTAACAGATCCAATGCATGTTTTAGAGGTTGAGCAAAAACATCAGCTGAAAACGAGCTGGTTCAGTGCCTCAGCAGGTACACATTAAAGCTACACCAGTTTGGGTTTTGAATGTAGCTAAGATTTCCCTATCTATTACACTGTTAATCTTCTGCACGTGCTACATTAGGTTGTCATGATTTGTGTCATTACACTTATTTTCTCTTTTTCCAGTCTCTGGTTTCAATTTGGTGAAATATGAAAACTGCAGTGTTGCAATATTAACATTATTTTTACATATGTACCTCAAAGAAGCAAGGTTGGGCCAGTACTCTGGTTAGTGACTACCTACCTTTTCCCCTAAATAACATTCCACTGGACTTCCACATTAGTCTACGTGATAAAAGATTTGGGGCTATGCAACACTCTGTGGTATTTCTAATAAACCTATCTTAATATTTATAAGGTTTTAAGTTAACCATTTAGGATGTCACCGCTAGGTAAATCAAAAGAGGTGCTGGACTCTTAGTGGGGCAGGCTGGCAAGGAAGAGGGAAGAAGCCAGAACTGAAGCTGTAGGATATTGGCTATATAGGCGTTGGTTCTAAAGAAAAAAATCCAGTAACACAAATTAAAATGTGTAGAATGCAAATGAATTCCACTAGAAACAATACTGGTGTTTAATATTATGGACAGGGTGGAGTTGTAGCTTCCAGAAAGATGGCACTTGAAATAAGAACAGTGACACCTCTGCTTAGTACCTTAGCAAAAAAGTTATTAGGGACATGGGGGTCTACACTCAAGTGGCATCGTGTTGGTAAAAACTAAGCAGATTTTAACTTCCAAAGCTTTATTTTATTAGGTTAAAAATTAAGTCAGAGTTTCTTATTTTCATATCTCACCTACAAGCCTGGAAAACAAACAGCAGGAGAACTGGCATTTGAGTTCTTTTGCACAGATAGCTGTCTCAGGCTCAGATGCACTATTTACGTAAAACCGTTGATAGTCATTGTAAATTGTAAGATAAGGGATAGGTCTGAGACAGAACTGATAAGCAACTAAGACAACACATGGAAGAAGAGTATGGCAGGACAAAACCATGTTGTAAACTCATGGTGAAGTGACAAGTTAAATGGAAAAAGGATTTGGAGCAGATCAGAGAAGCAGGTGTAGGGAGGGACCAAAACAAAATAGCTCAAGATAAAGAACATCACCATGTGGGAAATGTTGGTTGAGACAGACTGTTTGGCTTAAAGACTCACAGCTGGGCTGAATATGAACCTGGATGGTGACAGAGAAGGAATTTGACTGTTGTTTCTATGAGTAAAAATAGAATTTAGTGCTGTAAACTATGTGGCAGTACAATTACTAAAATTACCTGTTAGAAGATAAAGGAAAATAACTTCTGGTGAACAGGTAGAAGCCAGAATTTATACACTGCACAATGGACAGGGGTCTTTCCAGGGTTAATTACAGTATCCTCCAGGGTGGAAGTGAGAGGAGATTGAAACAGAAAATGCATGGGCTGAAGCCAGAGGTGAGAGGGTCTACATCATCCACTGATAGGACTGAGAAATGAAGAACTTACCAAATATTGCCCAGGTACACTCCACGTAGACCCTGAAGTCTAAACTATCAAATTCACCAGCTGTTCCAATAAATTTTTCTCCTGAAATATATCTAAAAGCTGACCACTTTCTCCAGCTACATGCCTGCCATTCTAGGACATTCCGCCCTTGACTTCAGCGATTGTTTCCTAACAAGTCTGTTGCTTTAATTCTTGTCAGGTACATTACTCACCCAGATCCATTTTTCTCACAAGAGTCAGAATAATTTTAATATATATGAATGCAATTATATCACTTTCCTATATAAAACTCTCCTATCACTTCCTGGTGTACTCAGAAAAGAATTCTAAGGACTTACTCTATCACATGATGTCCTACCTGACCTGGCCCCTGCCTCCCCTCTCAAATCCTATTTTTACTCTTTAGGGTTGGATGCCCTCTGGACTTCACCTAAAAAATTCACAAGAATTGCATTTATTAGACCCTTTACATGTAAGGAATTTAGGAAAATCCAGATTTTATGCATGAAGTACTAAACAGATTCCAGTGTATATATATGAGATGTAGTGATTTTTGTAGTGTTCATGAAATATGCACTCAGATTTTGCTTTTGTGATGCCTAGACTCACTCCATAGACTTAAGATTATGGTTTTGTGTCAGTCAATGGGGCATGGTTCATTTTCTTCTTCTGAAATTACAATACTATAGAATGAAATATAAAGGGGTAGAGAAAGGAGGGATTCTCCAGAGGATCATAAATATAAATATATGCCACATTTTTAGAAAGGACCAGGCCTTTTTTGTGTCCAGTGGTATTACAGATTCACATAGGATCACTGATATCCAAGTTATCCTCCAGAGTTTAGTGTCATTGGTTCAGCAATAATCCACACCATTATCATGCAAACCTGAGAGGAACAGAAGGACAGGGAGTACATAGGCCCATTTCTAGACTTCATTTTGCTATTCTTAGGATTTGTTTTTTTGTCTTTGACACTGTGAAAAGCAGCTTAAGACTCTCCGCCAGCAAAAGATCATAACTTGCTGAAGACTCAGATTATTAACATTTTTCAGCAATAAAGTATTTTTAACTAAGGTATGTACTTTTTTTAGACAAAGTTATTGTGCACAACAGACTACAGTATAGTGTGAATTTGTGTGCACTAGGAAATCAAAAAATTCATGTGATTTGCTTTATTGCAACATTTTTTTTGTTGCTGTGATCTGGAACCAAACACTCAGTACCTCTGAGGTGTGTCTACCTATTTCCCAAGGTTGTACTGAGGATCAGCTGAGATGATGTTATATAATAAATTACCTTATAAATATTGGTTGATGTTTTATCCAAAACTAATACTCAAAGCATGGAATTAATCTTTACTTGAATAAATGTTAACTACTATAAACTGAAACATGACTTATTGAATAAATGTACATGCTTCCTAAATGTATAAATAAGTAAACCTTCAGCAATGGATAGGAATAGTTGAGATAAAGAAAGAGAGATTTGTCTATGAAAGCAAGTCTTCACAGATAAAAGAAGGGTTGGTTCTCAGTGACACATAGGAGTAGCAGATTTAGAGAGACCAAATAGTCCAAAAGAAAATATAATAAAAGTGACAGCACAGATTTTATTTCTGGTTCATTAAGAAAAGGCTTCAAGAAGAACAACTGCTAGTAAGATAACTTTATCCACAATTTATTCTGTTGATGCTGTTAACTTTAAGTAATTTGTTAACAGCATCATAATGATTTTTACACCAGAATTTATTGAAAAAAACTCTCTAAATTTTCATCATAAAATATCGCACAAAATCCCGTATCTTGTAAACATAATTAGTTAGGTAGGAGGCTGTGCTTTTTAGCCTTTGATCTTTCATAGGATAAGTTAAATAAAACGGACAAACTAAAATAGCATTTTTAGGAACATCTCCTATTTCCAGTGTTCTCTAATGTGAAACACCTAGTTAAAAAATATTAAATTATATTTACAAGAAAGATGAGTGGATCTATTCAAACCTCAGTAATGAAAATACACTTCAGTCCCAATTGTTTCTTGCTTAAAAATGACTAGCAAGTATAAAATAACAGCATGCACTTTTTCACAGTTCCAGCTATAACTTTTTGTGAAATGCATGACTACACATTATTAACTGTCCCTTTATTTTATTGTCTTAAGCCACTACAGTAGATAATCGGTTTTCCCTGTAATGAGTAAAGCTGCTAATCAATAATTAGCTACCTGCATACAAAGCTAGCAATCTTCAAAATTACTTCTATCTACTTGAACATTAAGACCCAGAGGCAAATATTACATTGTCTCTATTGTTGAAAGATGCTCATAAAAACATAGAAAGGTGAGATACATTTTCATTTTATTGTTCTTTAGTTATTTAATATCTGCCTACCACAGTTTCCAAGTTCATTGAATTGAATTATTTTAGAGTACATAAAGTGCATAAATTTGGAGATAGAAAATCTATTTTAGCTTCCTGTAAATAACTGCCCTTGGTGATGACACTCTTCGTTTATGTGTTATGATAACTCAGATGAAAATAGTTTTCATAAAGTTCATCAAATCTCATCTCCTTTAGACTGAATGGGAGAACTTTTAACAATGCAAGCACATCTATAAAATTTAAGGAAAGGGACTAAAATGGAAATATTATTTTAATAAGTGAGAGTCACAGGCAGCATTTTATAAACTTTGTCCTTTCCACCTTGTCATTTAAAGGTTGGGCACACAATTGCAATGGTTCCTAAATACAGGAAAATAATCTTAATCATTTTCAAAACTTTTTGATGTCAATAGATACTTTAAATACAGAAATAAAACAGTAAATTTCAGGCAAAAAAATAGCTACTTATTTTAATATCAGGAAGCTTTTCTTAAGTAATTTCCTTTCGAATTTTATTTCATACAAGTTCAAACCTACATAAAAGTTAAAAGAATTGTAAAATTAAGATTTGTAACATGGGAACTTAACCTAGATTCATTAATTATTAGTGTTTTATTACATTTGTGTTCTCTCTCTCTCTACACACACATACACACTCATGCATAGATGTATATAGGGTATGTGCCTTCTGTATATGGTTTGTTTTGTTTTGCTTTGACTAAACCATTTTAAAGTTTTCTATAGTATATCACTTCATTCTTGGATAATTCAGCGTTCATATTCTCAAAATAAAGCCATTCTCCTATACAAACACATTGTCATTATCACAGTAAGAAAACTAATTTAATATTATCATGTAACATACAGTACACATTCAATATTCTGACTTTTTTCTCAAGATGTCCTTTAAAACTGCTTTTTGTTGAGTCATTTGCTTACTTGCTTTGTTATGTTTTATAATCAGGATCCATTCAAGGTTTCTCTATTAACAGGAGACTTTCTATTTTTGCACTGTACATAATGCAGTACCCTGTGTGCTTTTGATAGCCCATGTTTTCAAACACAGTACTATATTTATGATCAAAACTAATGGCTAATTAAAGGGTGACACAATGTTAACTCATTCATATATTTAACACGTCTTTACTGAGGGCCTATTATGTGCCATGTATTATCCTAGGCTTGAGGATACAGTGGTGAACAAGATAGAAAAGCCCTTGTCCTCCTGGAGCTTGAGCTAGTGTGAAGATAGATAGACAGATATAGAGCTATATAGATAGCCACAAAGTACATAAAGCAAAATATATTCAGATAATAATGACTACGAATGAATAAAACAAGAAACTATGATAAATAGTTTTGCTCTCTGCTTTTAGTTAGCAGGTTGAGAAAGTGCTACTGATAAAAGACTGTCAACCATTTACAGTGCTGGGAAGAGAGTCTTCCAGACTGTGGAAACAGTTAATACCAAAGCCCTGAGTCACTAATGTACTTAGCAAATGTGTTAAGAAAGGCGTTATGTTTATATGATATAATCCTTTGGGCAATCCTATTAGAGATGTTCCATTATCTGGAGTTTAAATCATGATGTGGTTTTTTTCTAGAGTTCAGAAAATTATTCTGCACCAGTTTATGACTTCAGGGCTTAATAACTAATAACCTTGAGTTTTACTTTTGACTGTACCACTTACTGACTGTGGAATATCTGCCATGTGGCATGACTGCATAGACTTAGTTCTGTATACATAACTCTACATCTACCTCCAGAGGTCTCTTAAGAGGAAAAATCCTGATAGTGTATATAATAAAAGGCTTAGCAAAGTGCCTGGCTTGTCATGTGATCCTCATACTTATCTCCATATTCTATTACCCCTTCTTAAATGTTCATCCAATGCAAGCAATATTTTAATGATTATTTTAGAGAGTTGCAATATTATGACAATATGATAAAAGGTAGTACTCATTATTTCTCTTGAAAATGTTTTTCAAATAGGAAAAAATATAATGATTTATATTGCATAAATATGGAAGCTTTTAAATTTATAAAGATGTTGAAATTAAATATCATAAATTGTTGTTATATTTTATATGGAAATTCTAGGACAAAGCAACCAAACCAGAACAATTTAGAAGTTACTTCTAGAACAATCTTTGACTCTAACACTAGAAAGGAATACTTTCTTCTTAAAGAGCCTGTGGACTGATCTGAGAAGAAATTTTCTTAAGAAAAAAAAAAAAAGAGCTCAAATGTAGTAATAGGCTGTGGTGGTAAAAAGAGGCCTTGGTTTTAGTCCTGAATCTGCCATATTTCTCACTGTGTGACCCTGGGGTGACAATTAATGTCCAGTGTGACATTGACAGGTCATCCATCTCTCTTAATTTGTTTCCTCATTGGTCAAACATCAGGGTTAGTCTAGCAAAGAACACAGGCAGACAGACGGTACAAGCACCAAATCCAATAGAAAGGTGTATTTGGTATGTCTAAAGTATTTTTTAACTTTTCAGAGCAAACATCTTAAAATTGGCATATTTCACATAAAAATCTGTTATTCCTGTCTGGTCTTAAAAGATGGAATGATCTGACAAATGCAGATCTGCGTTTCTATTTGCCAACATTGTTTTGGAACTAAGTAGCTGCTCCCTTTTTTTAGATCATGTTCACTCCAGTGCCCACCACTCACAAAATATATGTACCCACTCCCAAGCCACTTGAGCCAAGTATATGTTACCTGCCTGGCCCTACTAGAATTTGAAATTGGATCCTGACCTAAAGGATCTCTCAGTTTCTTTCCATTATGATACGCAGATTTCACAAATGTGAATGGAACTATAATAACCAAGATAAAATAGTCCTAACCTTTGTGTGGTTGAAAGATCAAGGCTATGAAGCCATTTCCATTTTGGATCTATCACTTTAATAATAGCCACTAACATTTATTGAGTATATTGTCTGGAGCTAGAAACTCTGTTAAGCATTTTTTTTTATTCCACATCTTATTATCACATTTAGACATCAATATCTGTATGCTTTTCACATGGAGAAATGGGCTTTGAGAGGTGAATAACTTGCCATGGTCACATCAGCTAGTAAGAGTACAATTAGCACTACAATTCTGGCATTCTAGTATAGAAATCAAATTCATCATTAGTTTGCTATAATGTTGCCCATTTGCTGCACATGAAACCTTGGAGAACTTCATTCTACTCTCTGTAACTCTATTTTCTCACTTTGAATTGGAATTGACATTATCTATTTCACAGGTTGCTTATGATGATTAAATGATATATAGTACGCGTAAATATCTAAATATAGGAATTGGTATATAATAGGGATACAACAAACATCTGTACCTGTTTCTAGCCTTGGCACTTCCATAGTATCCGTGGTTGCCTCTAGTATAGAACTTCAGCTTACAAACCAGCTAACGGTTATATGAAAAATCCCTTAGGCTTCCACTGTTGTTAGACCAAAGAATTATTTAAGGACTTAGAAAGATAGCATCAGGGCACCTTTCTAGAATAGAGGGAATAAACACATTCATTATCAAGTGTCCACCTTGAGAGAAGCAGTTATTTTGAATAAACACCAGGTGGACAAACAGCGTGTATAGATGTACCGTTGATCCACAGATTTAATCAATTCAAAACTAGAGTCTGGAAAGAGGAAAGATACAGTCTGATTCAAGCAGAACATGGTAAGGCATAAATGCTATGGTACCAACCAAAGCAAACAAACAAGCCTGTAAATATTGCAAATGAAACAGTTGTCGTATTATGCTGTGATCCATCCTGTGTTTTGCTCATGTAAATGGTTAAAGCCACAGTTTATTCCTAACCCTTCTGTAGAGAAACATGTACAGGAATGTCTGCTGCTTAAGCAGGCTCTGTGAACCAAGCATGAGATGCAGGTGCTTAAAGAAACATTTCCTAATTTAGTATACAGAGTATCTATGTACATACATACATATTTTTTTTTAAAATCTTTTGCTCCATTTCAAGTAATCTATAATAACTTAATTAGATATATTTGGATTCCTTTTGTTTTTAAGACAAAGAATATCATATTTCTACTTCAAGGATAAATAATATCAATTATTCAATAGACGCAACTAATATAAAATATACTTTAGTTCATGAGTTGTCAAGTTATGTCCTGCTGGTCAAATACTTCCTGTGGCCTGGTTTTGTAAAGCTGGTTTTGGAACGCAGACATGCTCATTTGTTTACACTGTCTATAGCTGCTTAACATGCTACAGTGCAGTTGAGTAGTTGTGATAGAGATCATATGCCTACAAAACCAAAAATATTTATTCTCTGGCCCTTTATGGAAAAAATTACATCACCTCTTATTTGGTTCAATTCCACAATCTTCTCTTTTTAACACCACTGCTTCATTCTCCTATTGGGAATAGAGAGAATGCAGGATCTTGCTTGAACAGAAAAACTTTATGACCAATAGAGAAAGAAGTAGAGATATTCAAGGACAAAGAGGAAAGGAAATAAATAACCTAATGATCTACTGCTTCTCAGAATGATATGGCCTTTAAAATCATTTGCAGGGAACCTATTTCTTAAAATCTGTCTGGAGATGAATTTGGTGTCAGGTAGAAGCAATGAGAAGAGGATATCTCTGAACTGGTTATCGGAACTGGAGTTATTCTGTTGAACTTTCAGTTACAAGCACCATTCAATTGGTTCAATTGACCAACAAGCAGAAATAGGGGCTGAAAAATAGCATTGTTTTCAACACTAGCATGGATTGGACAAAATTAAGGCAAAGGCTAGCCCAGGCTTCCTGGGTCAAACACATCTGCCTCAGCTCTAGCATTATACATGATTTTAACAGAGACTGTTTTTGTTTTTTATTGCAAGCAATACCTGTATAGATTTCAAACCTAGTCACAAAAACATAATCTTATTGAACCTTATTAGGTTCTCTCTACTAAAATCCCAATGGAAGAAATTGCTAAACCTGAAGACAGGAAATAATGTAGAGATTCAGCCAGTACAGGCCTCTGACTTTAGCCAATACATGAGTATGCATGTCCTTGCATTGTACTGTGACATTTGTCTAGAGTTTTTGATGTGCTGCCATATTCCTTCTCCTTTTCAACATTAAAAATATAAATTGGATCCAAGCCATTCTTATTTGCAAAAGTTCCAACAGTTGTGACTCCAGACATCCAAGTTTAATCTTAATACAAAAGTTCTTGGGAGAAACATAGAAGCAAAACCTAGATTAAGGATCAGTAGTTGAGGGCCCGGTGGCCAAATTCCACCTACCACCTGATTCTGAAAGGCCTGCAAACCATAAATGTCTTTTAAATGGTTGAGGAAAAAAATTAAAAAAAAATTTCATAACACATTAAAATTTATATATTCAAATTTCAGAGTCATAAATAAAATGTTACTGGAACACAGCCATACCCGTCTATTTCTATGGTTGCTTTTGAGCTACTACACCAGGTTTGAGTAGTTGTGCCAGAGACTGTATGGACCACAAATCTGAAAACACTTATTATATGGCCTTTTATAGAAAAAGTTTGCTGGCTTCTGGCTTAGAGTCTTATGCTATTTATGGTAAATACTCTTCCCAGCCCTAGTCTCTAAAACAACTTCAACAGTTATTCTAAATTTTCACTTTTGGTCAATCAGTGTCATTTACGTCTTAGGAAACATGCATTAGAACACACAATTCTTTCAAGAAGCAGACTTTAAAATCTGTAGTCAGTTATTCAGCAAACATTCATTCATTCAGTAAACTTTGTGGGCTATTTAAACTACACTGCTAATGCTAGCAATAAAATCCCGCAACCCTGAGTTACGAAAACCGCATGACTGTATATATATTTTTTCTTTACCCAAGTTGCAAAACATGGTGCCTGGCACATTGTAAGTGCTTAATAAATGTTTATATGACTAAACAGCCACATGGTTTCTGTCCCAGAGTAGCACACAGTCCAGAAGAAGAGACAAACAGGTAAAAAACTGACTTGCCCTAAGGACTGTGAAAAAGATATAAATAACTTCTCTGTGAGAGCAGAGGGGTGAGGTTTCACAAACATGGCATATGAATGGGATGTTGAAGTGCAGGTAATATATACATTGACCCTCTGCTTAATTCTTACCACATGTGGGAGGTGATATAACTGGTTTCGGGTTTGGAAAGAGGACAGGGACTAACCAAAGTGTGCTGAAACAAGAACTAGAAAGACTCTTCAGGAAAGAGGACTGGCAACCAGATAGAGGAGCAAAGAAATAAGCTATGTATAGGCAATCAGTGCTGGTGAGGATATCTTGGCAAGCAGAGAATTGCCAGGCTTGACTGGACTTAGGATATTCCAAGCAGCCAAGAAATCGAGCAGCAGCAAAACAAGTGAGAGAGTCTCAGCAAAGGAGTCTGAATTTCTGAGACAGGTTTCCCCCACCTGGCCAGTGAACCAGAACTCAGTGTCTGGAGATGATGATGATAGGTGAGATGGCGGTCTAAGCAGGCAGGGAGTAGCTGGGAAGGTCAGCAAGCATCATAAACAAGTGCAGAGGGCATAATAATGAGGAGTCCCGGGACAGAAAAGAAGGAGAGAATCAGTAAGACAGGCCAGCTGGAAGGTAGAAAGGGTCAGAAAAGTTCATTAACAGAAAATGAGGTTCCTTTTGCCAGATTTACCAAGGTAAGGACTTGTGCACATTCTCTCTATCTCTTTCTCTCCCCTGCCCCGTGCCCTGTACACACACACACACACACACACATACACACACACCGCCTAGATGTTAGAACTAAAGCTGGTGGCAGATACTTGTTCAAAGAATTAGAGCAAATGGAGAGGCATATTGCAAGGCATTATTAGATCTTGAGGGCAGAAGGAGTCAGAGAACGGCAAGGAGCAAATCTGACTTGACACTAACTCATGGGTTTACTGCGTAGCTAGTCTTTAAATGTGATTTGATCATGAATAGTGCTGATTCCAGAACCTGTGATAGACTCAGCCCACATTTAAAATCCTAGTGCTTTGATTGAGAAGACTGTCAGAGAAAACTGAGACATAAACCCAAGGGAGATTTCATGATTTAAAAACCAAACAGCAACAACAACAAAATCTCAGAAATCTTGACAAACATTGAATCACAGCAAAAGCCTGCATCACATTAGATGACAAAGTAGAATGTGTTGAATGTGAATGCAGAGATCACTAAACACCACTGGGCTGGTTTACCATATGAAAGTCTTGCCTTATATACTTTATTTCTCTTTCAAAATTATTTAGTAAATTGAAAAGTAAAAGTGACAAACACAAGACATTTTTGAAATTTTTTAAAAAAATTCTTGTAATAAATAATGAAAGAGCAAATAATTGTTCCATTAGGTGCTTTTTTACCTGGTGGAAAATAATTTTCCCACAGCTTAAAGGTAAAACAAAATGGATATTTAAGAGTGTTTCAGAGATCGTCCCTTGACCCTCTCTTATTCAAACGTGTTTACAAATGACCTGGATGAAGAAGTAGGACATACGTATTAAGACATTTTTGAGATTTTACTTATAGTCTAAAGCTGGACAAGAAAACTGACATGAGAGAAGAAAGTATTAAAAAATAATGAAACATATGGTATTGGATTGATGGGCTATAAGTTCAAAAGAAAAGGACATTTGACAGTAGTGTATGTGAACATATTCGGAATTTTTAGGCAACAATAAGTTTAAAACAAGTTGACAATATGATGTGGTAGCTCAAAAAATGGTAATACTATTCTCACCTGTAAGAAGAATGTGGGGCCTAACTATTGGAATTAATAAGCTCACTGTATTGCTGGGCATCCTAGTCTAAGTAGAACAAGAGTAAAACTAAAGCCATTTATAACAGCAATGAGGTGGGTGAACAGTTCAAAAACATGCATATGGAATACGAGTTGTTTGTAGAGCTCCTGGTTTTCTGTTCTTCATAGAAGTTCCCATTCCTTACTCTATGTCTTAATGGGGCTAGTCTCACACCCATGCTGAAAAATTCTTTCTTGGTTTTTATTTGATTCTTGGGTACTTAAAAAGATAAGACCTTTTTTTTCCCCACCATTGCAATTCATTACAGGCATTGTTTGAATGAATGGTAGAGGGCAGCTTTCTCACCTTTGATAGTAGGCTTGCCGGAGAAAGTAGACAGGAAGTTTAAGCAACACACTACTTCCCTCCTAACATTTGTTTCATGAAATCAGACTTTTTTTTGGACTTCGTAATCTAGTAATATGGTTTACTTACAAATTATGTGAGCCCGTATGTTTTAAATTTTTTGCAATAACATTTTTGAAGGCTTTGCCAAAAGGCACTATCCTTTTTTGAAGTCTTTTGAGAAAGGAAAGTAGGAATAAGGAGGGGCATAAAAAAAAATCTCACTCATTCTGACCTAACTTGAACTAGCACAAAGTTCAGCAAGACATTTTATTATTTCTGTTTCAGTGATTTATTTGATGTTGATGTTCTATCACAGAAGAGGTGGTTGTCTTTGCTTGACCCAGACAGACCTTGACCTTTTAAGTTCCTTTTGGGGTTCACTGTGAAGTTTCACTGGGAAGGAGCATCTAATTGTTTCCAACTTTGACAGGGAATGTACTTCACCTGGTAAGGGTTATATGGCCTTTATTCATATATTATTTTTAAATGAATTTATATATTCTACCACTTAAAATTTCCTGGTTAATATATATGTGTAATAATTATATATATGTAATAGTTATATATATATGTAATAGATCACACGAAAAGACATTCAAGAAGTGATAAGAGATTGACAAAGGGAAAACAGGATTATTCCATATACATGTGTGAAGAGTTGGGTGTTGACCAGGGAATAGATTTGTATTGTGCTGCTAAAGATAGCAGGAAAAAAGCCAGAGGATTGGAGTTTTCACTACAGAGGATTTCAATACAACATATAAACTTTCTAGCAAGCAGACCTAAACTTGAATTATTCGGGATGATAATTATATCCATTTGAATACATGCAGTAAAAGAAATTATCTCATCTACTAGATTACTCTTACGATCTATAAGAATATGGAAGGTTAAAACAGGCAAGGGAAACTTCATGAGAAAACTGGGAGCATTAACTGTTCACTTGGGCAACATAGAAAACGTAGGCAAAAGAGAACTTGGGTTCTGGTTTTATTTCTGTCATTTCTTCAATGTATTACTTTGAATAAGATGTTAAACATTTAGGAGGCTTATATTTCTCACGTTTTGAAGTCTATTTGAATTGTAGCTCTAACTTTGTAATTATTCTTCTATGGCCATCAACAATGAACAAAATTCGCATAAGTAGAAGAGAAAGTAGATGGCATTCTAAGAGAGGAAAACAACAAAAATGATGACCCAGAGTTAGAAATTACCATGCAGTCAGTCTGAGGAAGCAAATGACTTGGTTTCTAACTAGAGAGAAGACTTTTGCAAGTAACAAGTTGAACAACTATAATGTGGCTAGAATTTTAAAGACATGCCAAGTTAAGCTAATGAATCAACTGCTAAGGTAGCTGGTAATAGAAATTCAGTAAGTATTTTTGAGCAAGTGAGTAACAATATGAAAGTCAAGTTTAAACAAAGGGCAGGTTAAGAGATACCAAGGAGGAGACTATGCTAGCAGGCTCATTGAGGTAATAAGAGGTTTTCCCACAGTAGTGGAAATATGAAAGAGACAAGTGAAAAAACAATTTTAAAGGTGACAGAATTTGGTGGCTAAATATATAGAAAGGAATAATTATAATAATTACCGTGGTAGCTGGGCAAAACTATCATTAATAGAGATAGTAAAGTTAGGAGGAGTAACAACTTGTAGTGAAAAATGCTAAGCATAGATATGAACATACAGAATATGACATAAATAACATCCAATAGAAATGTCCAGGAATGACTTGGAGGTGAAATACTGTATATAGTGCAAGTTGAACAGAGAAAGTCTTGGAGTCTACAGAATAAAAATAATGAAAATATTTACACTCTAAGGAAGTAAAGAATAGAATAGAGGTTTGAAAACCACCTAGGCATCTCTGCTAGATTATTGAAATCAATTTTTCTCAGAATAAGGGATAAGCAGCAAGAAAAAAATGCAGGAGCTGGGGGGGGGGCATTTGCTGAGTCATATTTCCTGTTTATTTCCTGAATATATAATAGTCAAATAGCTTAATCAGAAAACATTATTATGAAAGCTGTAAAGCTCTAATACAGCATGAGAAAATCTAGGAGAAAGCATAGTTTCAGAGGCAGAAAGAAATAAAGTGTCAAAAGAAAAATTGGGTTTTTTTTCCTGTTACTTTTGGATTTAAGAAAATAATTCAGTGAAAGCTAGAATGTTCCAGCACTGATATCTTTTAAATGCATCAAATGCATAGCACTGGCACTGGCTATAACTGAGAACTTTCTCTCAGATGCAAACATTCCCCCTTCAGTCAACATCTAAAAACAAAGGTGGCCCCTTTACCACAGCCTGAATCCTGTTCATAAGATCCGTAGCAAAATTCCCATGGACTGAGGATATGCAAAAGAGAGGACAGGCAGATGAAAGTTTCATCTGAGATTGGGCAACATTTATATAAGACACAATACCCAGGGAAAAATAAGAAAATGAAGTGGCTACTTGCTCTCTGTGATAACAACTGTCAGTGATGATGGAATAAGCTAGCTGCCTATGGCATTGTCCCTCATCACCAAATTGCATGTGAAGGATGTCTTTTGAGACAGTGATCCAGTTGGAGAATCTTTTATGAATGTTCCTTTGGTTAAGCTTATATCCTTATCTGAAAATGGATTTTTTATTTATCTTCATAAATATAGTGAAATGTTATAATAAAGGGGAGGTGGTTATAAATTTCAGGTCACAGGAGCTGAAAACCATGACAAAACTGAGGCTTTTCTCAGTCTTCTTAGAGGAAGAACAAAATATTTTTTTTTTTTTTTAAAGTTTACTTCAGTAATCTGAAAAGCATGGTACTCTTTTTAGAGTTAGGATAGAAAGGAGAACAATCCTAAACTGCTCAATTGTGTGAAGGCTACAATGCCATTTTATTCCGTGAAACTTTCACAATGAAGATTTTACTTTGAAAATGCAGAAACAAACATTCTTCTGTAAAATTACATATCCTAGCTGATTACCTTTTTCTTCTTGTTACAATTTTAGAAATAGTCCGAATTTACTTTTTTATGTTTCATTTTATTTTTAAGTGACAATACTTGCATACACATATGTGCGTTACAGTGTGATGTTTTAATACATATATACATTGGTAAATGATCAAATTGGCTAATTAAAATATCTATCACCTCAATTATTCATCATTTGCTTGTGGTAATAACATTTAAAATTCTCTATTTTAGCTATTTTGAACTATATATTATTATTAAGTATAGTCCCAGGGCTGTGCAATAGTACACCATAATTTATTCCTTCTATATAACTGAAACTTTGTACCCATTGACCAATATCTCCCTTTTCCCCCAAATCTTCTGCCCCCAGTCTCTAGTATGCATCATTCTACTCTCTACTTGTATGAGTCTGATTTTTTAGATTTTGCATATAAGTGAGATCATATGGTATTTGTTTTTCTCTGTCTAGCTTATTTCACTTGACATAATGTCCTCTAGGTTCATCCATGTTGGCACAAATGACAGAATTTTCTTTTCTTTTTTAGGGCTGAGTCGTATTCCATTGTGTACATATACCACATATTGTAATCCATTCATCTGTTAAGGGGCACAGCTTTTTTCCACATCTTGGCTATTGTGAATAATGCTGCAATGAATATTAGAGTGAAGACATCTCTTTTACATACCGATTTCAATTCCTTTGGGTATATATCCAGAAGTGGGATTGCTAGAACATACAGTAATTCTATTTATAATTTTTTGAGGAATCTCCATACTGTTTTCCAAAATGGCCATGCTAACTTACATTTCCACCAACAGTGTTCAGGGTTTCCTTTCCTCTACATCCTCACCAATATTTATCTTTTTCAGCTTTTTGGTACAGCCATTCTAATAGCTGCAAGGTGATATCTCATTGTGGTTTTAGTTTGCATTTCTCCTATGGTTAGAGATGTTGAAATTTATTTTTACATATATATTTGGACTGTTTGTATGTTTTCTTTTGAGAAATGTCTTTTCAAGTCCATTGACTATTTTTTTTAAAGGGTTGTTTGTTTCCTAGTTCTTGAGTAGTTTGAGTTCCTTCCAGATTTTGGATATTAGCCCCTCATGTATGCCTTGCAAATATTTTCTCTCAATCTGTGGGATGTGTCTTTATTAATGGTTTCTCTTACTGAGCAAAAACTTTTTAATTTGATGCAATCCATTTATCTATTTTTGCCTTCATTGCCTGTGCTTTTGGGGTTATAACATGGCCAATGGTCAAATATAGCAAGCCCTTCTCTTGCTGGCAGTTATACAAGGTCTATTTGCTTCTGAATGAGAAAGTGTTGTATCTAAAGGGGGAAGCAAAGTATGTTTATTATTTCAAAAGAGTGAAAAATTCTTAAAAATTAGCAAAAAATATATCTGAATTTTTCAAGTGTTTGAGAATTATAAACTAACCTCATAATGGAAAGCACAGGATTATCCCATAGGGGAAATATATGTAATGATTGGGTGAAAACCAACAGAAGGGGCAATATTAATTCATGATTGTATACAAGTAGTGCCTCTACATTGGAAGGAATAGTTCAACTTTTAGTTGATATTCTATATTTTAAAGTATTACTGTGGGGAGTGTTGACTTAAATATGTTTGTTAAATATGTAAGTAATATATTTTCTAAATCAACTTTATTGAGTATAATTTGTATACAATAACCTGGATCAATTTTAAGGGCATAACTAAATGAGTTTGATAAATGTATATAACCATGCAACCAACACCAAAATTAAGATATACAGTATTGTGTCATCCAAAAAGTTTTCTTTATTCCACTTTGTATTAAATTCCCCAAACTATCCACAACAAAGATTTTTTTATAATTATAATTTAAATTTACTTTACCTAGAATTTCAAATAATAACCTCAAATAAAAATAATAACCCTAAACCAAAAGCAGCTCCTTGCAATTCTGATGAAATTTTATGACATTGTACTAGAATGTAAGATATATAAAGCCACAAATTTCTATTTTTATTTAGTATTTTGACTAATAGTAAATACCATTTTTCTAATAATTCTATTTTTTGTTCACTTTGTGTTACTTATACTTAAAACAGTGACTGGCACATAGTAGAAAATTAAATATTTATACAGTGAATGAATGCATAAGTGAAAATCTGAATGATAGAAATATAGAATTATATGGTTGCTACAACTAGCCTCAAATCCTGGAATATCATTCCAAGATTATCATTCCATATTATATTTGCTAATTGATTAGATAGCTGAGGGTAGCATATTAAAAATTCTGTTTACTGGTTTCACACTTTATTTCAAATAAGGATAACATCAACAAATAGAATACCTATCCATTTATTCTAGAGACTTAGCTGAAAAAAATTCCAGTAATAGTTTTGTGGAACTCACCAGAAGAATAAAAACTTGAAAATAAAACCTTTACTTTCTTTTGTTTATTATCATACTCTTAAAAAACTTGAATGTTGGTTAGTAGCTCTTTTTGTATGTTTGTTTGTTTGATTAGGGAATACAATTAAACACACAGGCATTTGTATTATTATTTGTCAAATACATAATATTTTTAAAAATTAGCTTTATTTCTCCAAATTAAAATTAAATGACCATTCTTTCTCTCATCATTTTTCACCATCTTTATAGTCGTCTGTACTTTTACTTTTCCTTTGTTCTCTTGAATGTCCCCCTTTCTTATCATATCTCTCTTCCCTTATAAAATTTTCAAATATATCCCTTTTGAAATTCCAAGTTTTCTTTAATTTCCCTTACTTGCAATGTAGGAATATAAGTTTTTGGTCAAACTTTTGCCATCAGCTTCCCAAAAGAAAAGAAAATACATTCTTTGTGACTGGTTGTGATATACAGCGGCAAATGACTTTTCTGCAAGTTTTCTTTCTTTAAAAGCCTTCTAGAAGAATCAACTTACCTATAAACTCTTCATAGAATCAAAATTAGATTCATTGCCTGTAAATTATTCCTGCTGGAGCCCTGTTGAATCTTAGCTGTGAATAACTCTGCTGATTGTCATCTACCAGCTTCCCTAGCCAGCTGGTTCATCTGCCTTCCTTTCTGTGTGGTTATAATTTTTCCATCATATTTATCTTCCATTTCTTCTGTTTTGCCCAGAACCCAGAATAGCATGGTCTAAGAGAGAAGGCACATATTATGAAGTTCAAAACTGGACTCCTGAGCATTAACTTTTTCAGACCTAACTTTATGGATTTAGAAGCATGAGCTGTTCCAATTTCCAGCTGTTTGAGTCTTCCCAGCATCAATCTCTAGATATATGAGTAAAAAATCTTTCAGATAATTCCAACTCTCAGCTTTTTAGCTGTTCCAACAAATGCCAACTGAGAGGAAAGACAAGTCTTCCCTACTGTCCCCAGTCCAAAATTCTTACAGCATCAGTAATTTAATAAATGGTCATTTCACCATCCTAAATTTTGGCGTGATGTTTACACAGCATAGTAACTGGAACACTAAAGTTTTATCAATTTTATTAATCTTCTCTATGAAAAAATTTATGGCTTTTAAAAAAAATCTAATTGGCTGTATGCTATGTTTATTTATTCATTTATTTTTCTGTTAGTTTTTTATGTCCTCTACTTTCCTTAGTTTTAATTTGCTTTTATTTTTCTGTATTTATTTTGTTTTTTTTGAAACAGTGTCTCACTTTGTTGCCCTGAGTAGAGTGCTGTGGCATGAGCCTAGCTCACTGCACCTCAAACTCCTGGGCTCAACTGATCCTCCTGCCTCAGCCTCCCGAGTAGCTGGGACTGATGGCATGTGCCACCACACTTGGATAATTTTTCTATTTTTGGTAGAGATGGGGTCTCATTCTTGCTCAGTCTGGTCTCTGACCCTCCCGCCTTGGCCTCCTAGAGTGCCGGGATTACAGGCCTGAGCCACTGCTCCCAGCTGTATTTTTTTTAAATGTGGCAACTTTTTTTTTCTTTTCTAACACAGGCATTTAAGACAGTAACATTTTCTGTCGCTAGTGGTTTTAACCACATTTCACAGATTCTAATATATTGTGCTTTTAACATTCATTTAGTTCAAATAATTTTCTGATTTTCTTTGTGTTTCATTACCATTTGGATTATTTACAAGTTTGTAAATTAATTTGCAAATAGAATTTCTGAAATATGTTTTCTTATTGTTTTCTTGTAATGTCATTGTGGTCTGAAAAAGTACTCTGAATTATTATAATGCATTTAAATTTTTTGAGACCTTTCTATACATGGCCTTTTGTGATGAATTTTTCACATAGATTGGAAGAAAAAATATCCTGCAATTTGGGGGGAAAATCGTTTTATAAAAAATGTTTTATAGATTAATTTGGTTAATAGTGACATTCAAGTTATATGTATCTTTTTTTCTACATGCTTTAGCAATTTATTGAGATATATCTTCAAATGTTTGTGCTGATTTGTTTATATCTCTCCTTAGTTCTCTTAGGTTATGCATCATGCATTAAATTTGTTAACAGGTGCATACACATTTCATATTGTTATTTCTTCTTAATGGATACTTTTTTATCATTTGGAAGAGGCCTACTTTATCTCTGGTATTGTTTATCCTAAATAATTTTATGATGTTAATATAGTCTCACTGACTTTCTTATTGCTGTATTAATTTTTTTAATTTTAGAGCACAATCTAGCAATGTCTCCTTTATTACCTATTCTTTCTTTTCTTTTTGGGGAGAATTTCTACTACACACATGTTGAAAATATTATTTCCTCCTGCATGCTTTATTAATTCCTACATTCTTAATGTTTAATTTCTTTATGTTAAATATTGAGCAATTTCCTTATTATATCTTCCAAACAACTGATTCTATAGAGTTATATCTAACCCCTTGTTAATGCTCTGCTTATTATTAGTTAAATATTTGTAAATGACTATATTTTCACTGGTACTACTTTTTTTTTCAATAAGTCTACTTTTTGTCATGTTCTTTTGGGTTTTGATGTTTTGTGCTTTATTTTATCTGCTTACTAATTTTATTAATGGTTTCTTTCATATTTATTATCTGAAGTCCTTGGGATCCCTAATACTCCTCATGGCAGCATATGCCGAATCTACCTCTTGACTTATTTCCACAGTGTGTTGTGATTTTTCTTCATGGAATATGTTTCAGTAGAATTTTTTATCACGTAAAATCTAGTGTTGTGGAAGTGATTCTTCAGAAACATTGTGTATTTGCCTTTAATAAGCCCCCCCTGCAATACCACCAACCAATAAGCAATATTTATAATACTTATTCTGAGAGTACTCACACTATGTAGGTAGTATATTTTTTAATCAATTTTATTGAGTATAATTTGTATGTAGTAACCTCCATCCATTTTAAGGGTATAATTAAATGAGTTTGACAAATGTATATAACCATCTAACCAATACCAAAATTAAGATACAGAGCATTCTTTCATCCAAAAAGTTTTCCTTATTCCATTCTGTATTCAATTCCCAAAACTCTCCACAATAAAAATTTTTCTTATAATTAATTTAAATTTAGCTTAACTAGAGTTTCAAATAAATAGAAATAGAAATACAGTCTTAAATAGAAAGAGCTTGACACTTTTATAGCTGGCTTCTTTTGCTCAGCATAATGTTTATAGAATTATTCATGCTGTTGTATCAATATTGTGTAGTTTATATTCCTGAGTAGTATTTCATTTGCTAATTATATTACAATTTGAATATCCATTCTCCCTTTGATAGATATTTGCATTGTTTCCAGTTTGGGGCTATAAATGAATAAAGAAGCTTCTATGAAGATTATTGTTCAGGTCCCTGTACATACATATGTTTTCATTTCTCTTGGTTAATACCTAGGATTGAAAACTCTGGACTATATGATAACTATGTTTAACTTTATAAGAAACCGTCAAACTGCTTTTCCAATGTGATTGTGTCATTTTACATTACCAATAGGAATGTCTTATTGGTCTACTTGGTCCACATCCTCTGTAGCACTTGGTATTAATGGTCCTTTTAATGTTGGTCATCTCAGTGGCTGTCTAGCAGTATCTCCTCATTGGATTTTTTTAAGTGAAGGTAATATTTACATATAGTAAAATTCACCCGTATAGTGTTCAGTTCTGTGAATTTTGATAAACACATATAGTCCTGAAATCAGTGTCACAGTTAAGACATAGAATAGTTCTATTCCCCCCAGAAATTTACCTGTGACATTTTTTAAAACCATACTCCTGCCCCCACCTCCAACAGCTGATCTATTTTCTGCCTGTATAGTTTTGCCTTTTCTAGAACATCATATAAGTAGGATCACATATTAGGTAGCATTTTGAGTTTGATTTCTCCACTTACCATAACACAATTGAGATTTATCAATGGTATTGTGCTTGTGTTAGCAGTTGGCCCCTTTATTGCTGAGTAATACTTGATTATATGGATGAACCACAGACTGTTTTTACATTCACTAAATGAGGGATATCTGTGTTTCCAGTTTTGGGTATTTATAAATAAGTCATGTGCTTATTTATCGTCCATTAGATTCTCAGGCTTACCAAGTCACTCATGTTAACGTTACAGCATTGATGAGGGAAGAGTAAGACCTTAACACTTGAAATGCAGGTGTTTGGTTCGACACAGGCAAAGCTGAGGATCTCAACCTACTCAGCCTTCCTTGCCAATGGAAGTGGATTTCTCTACTGAGGAACCTTAAAAATATGTTCAGGAATAGCACATCAGCAGCAGCTGTAAATGATATTACGCAAATGTTGCTTTCAAATTAACAAAACAAAATGCTTTACAAAGGTTCTTTATGGTTGGGCATAATTCTTGATTTCAAAATTCAAAATAGAAATGTGTGTTAAGATAACTGTATGATTGGAAATACTCTAAAATGTGTCACATTTGAGGAGTTTAAGTTTTATTCCCTACCGTAGTTTTTATAGATTACTGGCATAGCATTTGGGAAAGTAATCATAGCTTTTAGGTAGTAAAAGGGTCACAACAGCCAAAATTCCTCTTATTACTGTCTCATCACATACTCTAACCACATAATTTTCTTGACTAGTTGTTCTGTTTTGTGTTAAATCACTAAATCTAGGGCACTATCGTCTCAGGTGTGCAACTGCAGTTCATTTATCTGGGCCTGCTGCAGTTGAATACATAATAATGTCCCTTTCTGTTCTCTTTTACCCCTTCTTCAATGAATAACCTAAAGAGAATCTTTAAATTTTAGCAACAAAGTTTCTTTCATTTAATGTTTTTGAGATAACTAGGGAAATGCAAAAGAACAGGAGTTGGGCTCAAGAGACCAAGCTTTAATACTTAGCTTTACCTCCATTTTGGGCAATAATTTTTTTTTCCAAAATTTTGAAATAAATATTTTAATATCTGTCCTACACTATTATTTTGAATAGTAAATGAGATACCACATGTACCAATATCTACCCCAAACACTGACACATAGTATATGCTGATGACTTATTAATTAAAATTATGTGTACTGAGAAAAATGGGATAGGATTATGGATTTGCTTATATATCTTTCATTCTTTCATATAGTCATCCATATTTTAAATTATAGTTTATTTTTATAATAAAAATTTATCACTTATTATTTATTAGACTTTGCATGGGTTTACCATTGCGAATAAGAGAGCATGACTGTGTTCATTCTAAAATAAACTAGCTATTTAATGTAAAGAATGCTATAATGTAGCGAGTTCATAATACTGTAGGGTGGTTTGTCATCAATTAACATTTAATCTGTGCGCATACTCTCTTTGAAGAAGAATATGTAGATGAGGACAGAAGTATATAAGTAGGGACAATTATTATCCTTGATATAAAGGATCTCACAATCAATTATCTCTTCTGTGAGTGTGCTTTTTCATTTTAGGAATAGGCTTTGTCAAAGAAGACACATCACCTAAACCATTGCTTATCCTAACAGAATTTCACAAAAAAAATATTATCAAGATATGAATGACTCTAGAAAAATTAAATGTATTTTCTTTAGTTTGAAGCCAACTCAGGAATAAAAACAGTTTTCACTAAAATCCAAGTGAGAGGAGAAAGTAAAGCAATCACTGACATTATACAGGGGAGGTGGTTATTTTGGAGATTTAGTGCTTGAGCAAGAAAAATCTGGTATTCTTGAGTAGGAGAAGGTAAAGGCCTAATAATTTTTATTTTATTTATTTATTTATTTTTGGGTAGAGACAGGGTCTTACTATGTTTCCCAGGCTGGAAACAAACTCCTGGCCTCAAGCAATCCTCCCTCCTCGGTCTCTGAAAGTGCCGTGATTACAGGTGTGAGCCACCATGCCCAGCTAGGCTTAACATACTGAGCAATAAAGTAACAAATCCTACCCCACAGTATTCAAATAAAAATGGCCAAAACCTACTGGAGGATACTAAGAACAAAGAAGGTCTTTCTGTTTGGGCACATTTATGGCAGTTTTTAATCTATTATTCTATCTGATTTTAAAGTTTTCTTTAAAGATATTTTATAATTGTGTCATTTTAAATGGTATTTTGAGGTCTTTTAGAAATTTGCAGTACAACCATTTATATGATTGTAGAGAATCTGGGCTGGGAATCACAGAGCTATGGAAATGTCTGATTTTATTTTCTGATCAAAAGTCAGGTTCTGGCATTGAATGATGTTACCATTTAAAGTACTGAATGGTTGCATTAAACAGAAATGGTGAGTTGGTCTTTTCCGATGCCTGACCTGATTCCTCTACTGATAGAGTCTTTTTTTGTTAATAGTTTAGGGTTTTTTTTTGTTGATCCAAAATAATGGGTCAAATAAGATTTTTACTGTGACACAAGTATTAGCACCCTGTAACTCAATAGGAAATACACATTAATCCGAAATGTTTATCTTTTAAACCAATGTATTTCTTTTATCTTCATTTTCAGATGTCAAAGGCACTAAAAGTATAGTTTAAATTCAGATATATTTCAATGTACTTATGTTACTTTGCATGAGCTATAAATCTGAGTATAAAAGAAACACTTGGTAAACAGTCAAGAAAAGATAAATGATGAGAGGTGAACGTTTAAAAGTTCCTTATCAAAGCTTTTAAAATACTATACTAGATGACTGAATTAATATCTTTGAAAACAATGCCTTCCGTAGCTTACCAGTCAAAACATATCTGTGCTTATTCGGTGCTGCAAGAGAAATTAGTTAAGAATGAGTTAATATATACAATTCTACCTTTATAGAAATACTAAAAGAATTTTATACTTGGAAAAGCCTACAAAACAATAGTAGATATTAATAGCAAATGTGTAATTTTCCTGCCAATTTGGCAAATGTTAAAACAAGTATCATATTTCAGAAAGTATATTGTTTAAACTAGTATGATATTATTAATACTATGACAGTAAAATTTTTACCTTCCTTAACAACATAGTTTAGGTTTATTGTTCCAAGTAATCAGTACTCTGGGAAAACTAAGGGAAAAATTAATTTTGAGAAATTTCATGCAGATATATTTTCTAATATTTTATCCTCCCTCCATAATGGTGACCCCATGTTGCAGCAAACATTTCATATTTCTCTGTAGTTACATGTCTAAAAACTAAGCCAAGGGAAACATAATTTTATCATATTGGAAAGTAAAATATTATTGTCTCAATCTGGAAATCTGTATGTAAAGTCACAAAACATGGAGAATTTAAAACAGGAATCATGATTGTCTATGGTGGACTTTCTTGAAAATTTACCCCTCTTAAAAAATGGGAAAATAGCTACAATTCATTGTATACATGGATTATTTAGATAAAGAATTGATTCATTAAATATTGATAAAATAGTGGGCAAGGGACTAAAGTTAGAACTAATCAGCTCAATTTATGAACTTATTAGTTGTGGGACCACTCATGGGGAAGTTGGTTCAGCTATCTGTGTCTCAGTTTTCTCATTTGTAAAATGAGAATGACAATATAATAGGACTTATACCATAGAGTTGTTATCAGAGATAAATGAGTTAATAACTGTGAAGCACTTAAAAGAGTGCCTCACACATAGTTAACTTTATATTTACATGTGTTAAATTAAAACAAAGATCTAGAGATTGGAAAATTAAAAATAGGATGGAGATGATCTCAGTATGTCTAGAGACAATGATACCACAGAGTACTGGCTCAATAATACATGATTTATGATGGGATGCCATTATGGAATCTTCAATATTAATAGCAAGATGAGACTTCTCATTACACCCAGGTAATTAAACTGATGAGAGAAAATAAGAAAGAGAAGTGACTAAACAAAGTGAGAGATAAGGATTAAATTGTCCAAGACTGATCCCTACAGCTTGGACTCCTGGGAAGCAAGTTTGCCTCCTGTAGAACAAACTATTTTAGGAAATGAGATCTGTTCAATGGGAAACCAGATACAGCAAAGTGCTTAAGGCAGTTAATCCTGATGGAATGTTGAGGTAGTGGATCAGGGATAGAAGCCACATTATGTGGCCCACCACCTCATGTCCTAGACCCTTGATGGCACCAGACAAGGGTTTGGTGTCCCAAGTGAGGGCTGGAGGATCCAGTTGTGCTACCGCATTCTGCTGTAACCACAAAACCTGTAGGCAAGCTACCGATTATACTAAGCAGGGTGGAACTTGTTTTTCCCTAATCAAGCACATTCAGTGCTTCACAATTCAAGAGCCCGTGATCCTGTTCAAATCTCTGACATTCCTTCTTGCTAAATTCCTGTGTGCTGTCGTAGAATGAAAGAGGCTGTGTATGCATCAGCTACGTATTTAGTTCTGTGTGTCTTCCCCTTTGTGTTTGCTGTGTGATGATTCACTCTGATTGCTTGACAAATGTTTTAGGTAAAACCGAAGGTTGGCCCGCTGTCTTCCTTCACAGTTTCAAAATTATTGATGAAATGTGTGGGATATAATCTGTCTCACAGCAGTGAGGAAGCAGCATTCTAAGCTACTACCTATTTCTATACTATACTAACAACTCAAGAGTACTGCAGTCCTAAGTACAATAGAACATTCCTGAGATGGCAGACTTAGCTATATAGACCACAAAGTCTCAGCAGTTTTAATGCCCACAGTGAATGAACATGAAAGAAGAAGAAAAGAATGAAAGGAAGAATAGAACAAAGGGAGGAAGAAGGAAGGAAAAAGGAAGGAAGAAAGGAAAAAGGAGAAACTCTATTGATGTCCTGTGCATAGGAGGAACACTTGATTAGGTCAGAGCCATTAATGGAATTACATCCCTGGGTCACTTGCAACTTCAGTCCTTGATATGACTGGCCTAAGTACAAGGAATGGTAGTACAAAAGATTGGGGACATTCCTTGCGAGTGAAGTTCTAACTCTTCTACTTTGTAAGAGTTTATCTAGCTACTTATTTATTCATTCAACAAATATTTTCTGAACACTTAATATGTCCTTGGTACTGTTCTAGGTTCTGGTGAACAAAACCAAAAAAGTCCTGCCTTATATAACTTTCATTTTAGTGATGACATGCAAATAATAATTTTATGTTTTTATTTATATGTATGTGTATGCACACGTTTCAACTATATGATATGATATTAGATGATGATAAAGAGAATATAAAGAATGCTGGATAAAGAGATAGAGAATGCCATGATATTTTAATTTCAGATAATGTTATCTGAGGAATCCCCTCTGAAAGTGTAAATTTTGAGCAAATATTGTCAAGAAGAGAGAACTAATCATTTGATATGTGAAGGGAGGGTTTCCTAGGTTGGGGAAACAGGTGCAAAGACCTTGGGACAAGGGAGTAAAAGATGCACTGAATGAAAAGCAAGAAAGCAAAGTGGGAGCACGGAGAATGTAGGAAGGTGGGGGAGTTAGGAGCTAGGTAATGCAGGACCCTGTGTGCCATGATGAAAGACTTTTAAGCCGAGGATTGACGTGACTGTGATGTTACTAAATTGCATTTTAAAAGAATCATTCAATAGTCTGTGGAGAGAACAGACAGAATGAGACTATTGAAATAGCCCTGATGTTGGTGGCCTCAACCACAAGGGGGAGCGCTGAAGACTGTAAGCAGTAGTTGATTCTGATTATGTTTTTAAGGAACAGGAAAACGGGATTTGCTGCTAGATCAATAGGGTTATGCTGAAATGTTTGTAAATATCAAGATTTTAGGATACTCTCACATTGTGAGAGCTTGGGGTACTCGCATGTTGTGCTTTCATAAATGTGAGTGACATTTAATCTTGAATGTGAAGATACAAGTTGATGCTTATTATTTATGTTTAATGTGATGTTACATATTAGGTCAGTTATCTGTGACAAGAGTGCTTAGTCCAAGTTTCAGAAATTCCCCAAAGAGTTAAAATAGTAAAATTGAAAAAAAATGCACTTTAAAAGAGAAAAAAGAAAAGGAAATACATGACGTGTACCTTTCTACCTCTCAACATACTAAAATCACTTTTATTGAAATCAGTGTATAAAAAGAAATATATTTAAAAAATAAGCATTAGGAAAAATTGGATTTCTATTTGCGTTATTGTCTGAATGATAAATAGGTAAATCATTTTCAAGGAGAATGAGTCCTTATGATTTGGAATGAGCAGCCACCTTAGAAAAATCTTCTGAAGTATAGATTTTTACAGTGAATATCTATGCCTACAAAACTGAAGAAATTGGCTCTTTTACCCTTAAATTACAGACCACTCTAATAGACTGGACTGATTTATCACTTTCCAAGAAATGTTTGGCAGGTACATAAAAGTGAATAGGTGCTGGGATTCCTCTTCTTTTGTTAGAAGACTGAAATAAATGTTGTCTGCTTGGAAAATTTCTACATTGGTAACCCTACAGCCAATCAAGAAGGATATGATGATAAAAATTATCCAGTAATTAAATGCTAATGCTCACTCACAATATTACTTTCTGCATGGCCCATCTGGAAGTAGTGTATTTTAGTGAATACCTGTTCATTTACCTAGGCATCACATAGTCTTTTGAATGTGTCTATCTGAGGTAGTAGACATACTGGGCTAAGACAAGATTTCTGCACAGGAGGAACAAATAATTTATTATTAATACAGGACCACATGAGAAATTTCACAGCAATGGTGGTCTTTAGGGGTGTTCACATATTTCCCACATAACAGTATTCATCATTTAGTCACTGTGTAGTAGTTTGCATTTTACCATTCCCTTTGTAGTTAGCATAAGCCATTTGAGTTGCTTCATTCAAAAAAAATGTGAATGAAAGTGATTTTGGTCGCTTTTGAATAGAGGCTATAAGTGCCAGGGCATGATCTCTCATTCCCCTTTCTTCCTGCCATAGTATTAATAATTGTGAAAGGTGAAAGTGCAGGTACTACTGTAGCCTCATCACCTGGGCCTCTAAGTGGCTAAGGATGAGCAGAGGCCCCTCACCAGACTCCACTGCCTATGCTATGTAGTGTGAGCAAAAAGGTAATACTAATAGCAATTGTTTTAAGGCTGACACAGAAGTAGAAATGGTGCTATGAGAAATCAGAACACAGTCATTAACCAGACTAAAGACAGTAGGAAAAGGTCCTGGGGTTTGAGAGCTCTGAGCTGAGCCTTAACGAGTGAATAGGAGTAAGGTAAATGCAAAGTTTTTATGGTATAAAAAAGGCCATACAGAAAAGAGGGAGAATGATGTGTTTGGAAACCTGTACTGCATCACTCATTGTGATTGGAGGGCAAGCATCAATAGATGGTCAATAAGTACTATTTGAAAAATAGGTAAAGATCAATTCATGGTGAATCTTTTTTGGGCAGGCACAATTTTAGTTACTTTTTTTGTAGAGAAGATTTACATTTTTATTAACTGTTTAAAGCATGCAAAAGATCTCAAGTATTCTATAATAAACACTATGTTCCTGACACCCAGCTTAAAAATGAAATTAAAAACATAGACTTAAAGCCCCCTTTATATACAAATTGTTTATTCACCTCCTTCTTTCTCATCACCACAGGGAATCATTATTTCAAATTTTTTCTGTATGAACTATGTAATCCCAAACAATATATAATTATTTTATCTATTTGTTGATGATATGTAGTGATATCATATTGCATATATTATTTTTGTTGTTACTCTATTTTTAAAAAAATAGTCGCATTCTTATATAAACACAAGACATTCATTAATTTAAAATGCTGTTTAAAAATGTGATATCTGTCTACCATGCAATACTATTCAGTCTTTAAAAAAAAGAAAGCCCTGTCATTTGCAACAACAAGGATCAACCTGGAGGACATTATGGTTAATGACAAACACCACAAGATCTCACTTATTTGTGAAATCTCAAAAAAAAGTCAAATCATTGAAGGAGAGTGTACATTGGTGGTTAACGGAAGCTAGAGAGGTGGGGAGTATTGGGGTAATGTTGGTCAAAGGATACAAAATTTCTGTTAGCCAGAAGGAATAAGTTCCAGAAATATGTTGTACAACATAGCAACCACAGTTAATAACACTGTATTGCATATTTTAAAATTGATAAGAGAGTAAATTTTAAGTGTCCTCATGACAAATAAATATGTAAGATAATTCATATTTGCATGTGATTAGCTTGACAATGTGTGGATATTTCAAAACATCACATTGTCTACTATAAATATATATTTTATTTTTTATTAAAATAAAAATAAAATGCTCTGTAGTACTTATTTGTTAAGTGGATAAATCACAGTGTCTCTACTCCTTATTCTGTAAAATGACATTAAGGTCATTTAGCATTTTTCACTATTACACACAATGGGACATTGAACATTTTGTGGCTATCTGCTTCTACACATATGCAAGAACTTAGCTAGGATGTATACCTGAGTGTGAAATTACTGGATCTAAGGATATGCACATCTCCAAATTAATTAGAAACTGCTAAATGAAAAGATGCGTTTAGACTTACCCCAGAAGCCAAAGGAAACTCATGAAGGATATATAAGCAAGGTATTAGCATGATCAGATTTTCATTTTAGAAATCTCTAGCAGCAATATGCAGAATTAATTAGAAAGGAAACATTTATGGAGACTTGAACTAAGGTAGGGCTCAAAGGAGAAGGAAAAAAATTGGAAAATCACCAAGCATTAGGTAGCTAAATGGGGAAGAGAGAAATGGTAAATTTAGTTTACATGTTTATTAGCAGACCTGGACTTTCCCTGCTCGTATCTCTGAGTTTCTTCATGTACTTATATAAATTTATTATCATTTCTCTTTATGCACATATTTTTTGAGTTGAAAGCAGAGAGCTATGTTGGATTGGTAACCAACTATGTGTAAGTTTTTTTACGGCACTTATAAAAGCATATTTTAATTTTAGGCTACTTTTTAAAGAATGAGTTGATTAAATTTAAATCTCTTGATGATGTGCAACCTCGTCTTGCTTCTGTTTCTTTTTTTGTAAAACAGATGATAATGATATCTCCCTCAATAGGTTGTTATTAATAGTAACTGAGATATTACATATAGAACATCTAGAGAACATGTAACACTTAGACATGTCTGATAAGGATTGGCTATTATTTCTATTTCTAAAACAAATATGAAAGTAGGCAATAGCAATAGCATCTCCTACTAAAGATATTGATATCTAGAAATTTTGGTGGTTTTAGCCAGAAGTTCAGCTAGAAATTAGTAGATTTAGGATTTGAAAACTATACTGTTCCCAGTATACCACATAGCCCATAGATTTTTCCCTACTTTTTCAGGTTCTCCATCCCTTCTATTTTTTGGTAGAATTCAAGTAGACTGAGTATACAGGATTTTTTTTTTTAATTCAATAAATCACACTACTTCTCTTCACTGCACCGTTACTCTATAGTCTAATTAACCATTTCTTATTCTTCAAAATATAGTTTATATTTTTCCACTTTTGAAGAAGACAATTTAGATTTTATAGCTTTTTTTCTGTATTAACGATTATGAAGTTTTTAGGAGAGAGTCTAGTAATGTGTGCTTCTCGAATTTTACCCCTTGCCTCTTGCCAGATAAATAGAAAACAAGTTATTATTTACCAGCTTGTAGGTGGGAAAGTTACAGAACATAGAATTTGCACACTAATATGAATCTAGTTTTGTAAAAATCCCTTTGAATATGGAAATACAGAATGGGCTTAGTTACCAAAAGGTTTATAGATAAAGACATATATGTTTTTGGTTACTCTAACAAGATAATGGAGTTAATTGTGCCAGTGATTCAGATGAATGTGTAGAAATAAGGATTAATTGAGCACTTTCACCTATGAGCAAAAAAACCAAGATTTATCCCCATATATTGATGATTTTGTTCTAGCTAATATTATTTTAGGGGATCTTTTAAATTTTGTTTACAGCTCTTTACTTCAAAAATTTAACAATTAGTTGTAAAGCATATGGTGGGTCATTTCATTGGTGCAGTGTTCAAGTGGAAGTGTGTCTTAATGTTCCCCTGTTTGGCGGCAATACTGGACAATGTCTGGAGTATTTTTGGTTGTCACAACTATCAGTGAGTGCTACTGATATCTACTCTGTAGAGGCCAGGTATGTGGCTACACACCCTAGAATGCACAGAACACTCCTCACAGAAAAGAATCATCCATGTTAATAATGCTAAGGCTGAGAAAATCTGTCCTGTATTTATGGCAAGTTGACGTTTCACATCACCCTCAGCTTTGATCACAAAAGGTGTTTATGATGGAATTATCTTGAATCTTTGGCCTCTCGCTATCAGCCTGATTCCCATGCAGACAGCATTAAAAGGAAAATTTTTAGATGCCAGGTGTTAAAATACTATTTAAAATAATAATAATAATAATAAACGGGGCATTGCTACTCAATTACAATTAGAACATTGATAAATATGCATTGCTCATAATGTTCTTTGGCATTAAAGCATAATATGATGAATGGTCACATAGTTAATTATTTTACTGCAGCTTCAACATTGAAAATATAATTTTGGAAGCAATTAATCCAAAGTAGATTAGTGTTTGGTAGGACTGTGATAAATAAAATGTTAGCATCCTTGGCATAGGTCTCTAACTGCTCATGGCACAGGTAGGCTCTCCTACACATGATTATCCTGAATTCGTCATATTTCTCATTTCTGTCATTGTCACTAACATTGTAAAAAACAATGAGCATTTTTCAGACAAAAAAAATTTACCTTATTTTTCCTAACCCACCTAATTGAAATTGATTTCTTTCGTATTTCCAAAGTGATGTTTTCATGACTCCTTATGAAAGAGCCTAATACTTAGATCATAATATGTGTATCTACAACATATACATCTCTGGAATACATCTAATTTATGCCCTATCATTTTTCACTGTATTGTTGCATTTCATCTGTCTTTCCTCCAACACATTCTCCTTACTACCAGTTATCATAAATACAAACACAGAGCTCTCAGCATGTTAGTCACATATTTTAAAACTGCTAATTTCACCTTCTTACACATAGGATAAAATGCTTAGCGGGGCACACAAAACTATTTTCTTTCTGGCAGCAGCCTAACTATCCAGTTTTATCTCTAATTAGTTTCCTTCCGTTTCCTCTACGTTTTGGGTAGACTCAAGAGTTGCCATTCTTGGACAAACCAGGCTATTTTTTTGTGCATTTCCTCTCTAATTAATTCATTTTTCAGATCCAGCTCAAATATCACCTTCCTTCTGAATCCTGCCTCTATTTCCACCCTATGGTGGTATCCTCTTCCACTTTGTTTCACAAAGCCATTTTGTTGCTTGTAATCATTCATTTTTGTTTTTCTGTTTCTGTGTTCTAAGTTTTTTTGTGTTTTGAAATAACTTAATAAATACTTCTCAACTGTTTATTTCATCTCTGTCCATTATTAACTTTCATCAAAGCATCTACCATTTGGGGAAAAACTGTCACTCTATTTGTCTTTATGATTGGTATGGTCATCAAAAGATGAAGGAAGAAGACCCAAGGATTCAGATAACACAAGTCAGATTATACTCTGACTGGCCCCTGGCTCGCTAGATGGGTACTATAGGAGAAAAATCATGTCCAATTTAAAAAATCATAATTTTAATTTGTGGAGCAGACTTTCACATTATTCTTTTCTTCTCAGTATATATTGTGCAGTAATGGTGATGAATTAACATATTGTATTTGATGAATCTGCAGCTAACTGTAAAGGATATTAATAAATGATTTTGAATGCAAGGTGGCTATTCTTATTCCATAAGTGTTTTAGAAAGCATTAGCATTAAGTGAATGCTGATAGAAAGGGCATATGCATTTTAGCCATTTAGTATATTTGTAATACCAACTAGAAGTGGCATAAAATAAGCTATCAATATCGAATAAATGTTTTAGCAACATGCATTATAAATTTTAAGTGACTAGCATAAAATATGCATAAAACATGGTGCTTATTAGTAGTCTTACACTGTTTCCTTTCTAAGAAGCCATTAATATTGTAATGACCTTAGGTATACAGTAATAAGCTTCAGAGAGAACCATCCATTAAGGCATTCTAAATTTAACTAAGATGGAGTAAATTCCGTAATTATAGATGCTCCTACACACCCAAACATGAGCTGAAGAAAATCTTTAGGTGAAAAAATCTTCTGTGAAATAGATGGGAACCCTAAAGTGATTTAAGAAAATTCCCTAGTCCTTTATGCTCTGTCTTCTGCCTTATCACTCTATCATTTCTTCAATATCTACAGTTAATAAACTTTTCAGCTTTTTTCCCCCCTTTCCCTGTTTTAGTCTAAACAAAATGATTTTTTACCACTCATGTCACAGGGGGAGTTCTCTGGGAATTAATCAGACTATTTAGAATTCTATATTCCCCAAATTTCACCAGGGGTGTGATCTCAACAAATTACAAAACTTCATTAAACCTCAGTTCTCCCAGCTATAAGATAGGGATACAACAGTAACTGCACCATGAAATTGCTGTATTAGATGGAATGTGTCTAAAATGCCCTTGTTATAGTCATTGTTCAATAAATAAGTGATTGTTATTTTCGTATTTTCTCTTCCTTTTTGCTTTTTATAGTTGAAATCAGGCCTCTAACAAGGTAATATTTCCAAACTGAGCACAATTTTATGGTTGATATTTCTCTATGATATAACAAGTTGGGATTAATTTGTAATTCTAGAATTTTATTTATATGGAAGATGCAGATTGTTTATGCTATATGGCTCAATAGCTACTCTCTAGAGCTGTTCTGTCCAGTACATTAGCTGCTAGTCACATGTGGTAATTGAGCATACAAATGTAGCTAGTCTAAATTGAGATGTGCTGTGAGTGTATATGTAAAACACAACAGATCTTAAAGACTTATGGAAAAATACAAAATATCTCATTATTACATTGATTACATGATGAAGTGATAATCTTTTGTATATGTTGATTTAAATAAAATACCACGAAAATCAGTTGGCTTTGTATTGTGTTAGGAATGTGACCTACACAAATGAGGAAGGAGCTAAAAAGGTAACAATCTGGAAGGTTGGTGGCAGGACCAAAGAAACAGCCAATAACCAATCAGCCTAAAATGCTATAGCAGGAATATCACAGAAGCCAAGCATGGATAGCCAATGAAGATGAATGAAAAGAGGGCTTGGGGAAAGGTCATAGAGTCTTTGGGAAACCATGCTTCTCTGTAGCCTTCGCATGTATGGGTCTACAGCCCAACACCGTATGGTGAACTGGGGCCACTATTGATCACCAGGTTAGCAATTACAAAGATGAGCTGGATACAAAGCAGAGGACAATTAGGATATGGGTGGCCTGCCAGGCTACTTGCATCTGTGTGTCGCCGTGTCTAACTACAATGACCCTCTGAAATTAATTAGTTGTTCTTCACACTGCCTTCTAAAATTGCTCTTTTACTCAACTCTAATGTGGACTCACACAAGGAAGAGAATTCTAGTAAACAAAGTGCTTAGTCTTAGCAATGTTAATATAACACAACCCAGCACATCATCAACTGATTGTATTTAATTCAGGGTTGTAAAATTGTGATCTTCTAATTCTATAATTCTACATTATAATTCTATATTTCCTTGTGCATTTATTACCTGGTTTTTTTAAATAGAACTTCTCCCTTTCACTAGACCTATTTGGTAATCCAGATATACATATATCAGAGAAGCAGGATAAATGTTAATTCCCATTAATTATGAATTTTCAGTGTAATGAATGGTTGTCCTAGAAACTTTCAATGGTATCTGACAAATTATGCTTAATTCCTCTCTCTCGTTTTTATCTCCTCCACCTTCTCCTTTTTTCTCCTTTTCAAGGGAGGAGGTCTATTATATGGAGCTCCTGGAGTTTCTTTTATTTCCTTTTTAAATTGATTAAAATTTTCATTATAATGCCCAGATTGTCTCATAGTTGTCCTATGTTTCCTCTTTGTCATTTTATACTTACTTGGCAACTTGTACTTGCTGCTATTTGCTCTCAAATCTATCCCCCCAGATTACTACTCTGCATGCAGTTTTCTTCGATAGGGATGGTAGTTTGTTGGTTCATAATGCTATTCCTTTCTTACTTCCTTTTCTTTTATGCTGTTATTACACAGTGATGGTATTGTACAGAACATGTTGCTGGTGGCTGATGGTCTTCCCTGCAAACATTCCAACAAACAAACTTGGAATAAAGGGAGAGGACACAGATGATATACTAAAATCTGGGACTTAAGGGAGTCTCCTCAGAAGAAACCTATTTTTGTTTAGGAGTAAGAGTGTTTCACATTCATTCATTTGGCAAATGGGTAATGAGCCAGGCACTCTTCTAAGTATTATAGGCATTAATTTGGGAACCAGCTAAGCAGATGTTTGATCCAAACTTGGTAAAGTTTTTCTAATTTCTTGAGAACTTATTCTATGTTTCTCAAAGGAGGATAACATAAATATGAAGAGGGGAATAATATCTTGGAAGACTGAAAATATGTAATCAGTGATGAGAAGTTCCTCTACTATCAAGATTCTTGATTAGCCAAGAAACTGACAAGAAACTTGTCAGGAGCTAGCCAAGACAGGTAAAGAGAAATTAACAACAAGGGTCTGTGATCCAGCAAACTGCCATGACTGCTAAGGAAATTCATGATTCTTAGGACCTCGATCACTTTAAAGATTTGCAGAATGCATATGATATTATACATATAGTTCTGTGACTCGTGACCATCTATATTTCCAAGCAAGCATGTTGAATTTCCCCTCCATTGTTTTTCCATTTGTCCCCATCCTCTTAAGATCAGCATTAACTTATGTGTAAGCTGAATTCAAAACTACAGGTGTGATCTGTTGAGTATAGAGTTAAGTGAGTATAGAGTTGTCAACAGTGTTGCCAACAGGCATAGTGATGAGCTGGTGAGTTTGGGTGTTAAATTTTGTTTTGTTATTTTCCCCTTCTTTGAGTCACTTTGTTTTCTTATACCATGACACCATTATTCCTCCAGTTATTAAAAATAAAGGACAAGTGTTCTACATAAATTTTTAGATCTTGTTTATAGAACTCTATGACTGACTTTGATTTTAAATAATGCATGGCAATCCTTTTGGGAACTGATAATATTAAATATTTATATTTTAAAAGTGATCATTACTACTCCTTAAATTTTTAGCAGTAATCCTTGGTATTGTATTTATTCCATCAAGCTTTACTGGGTTTAAATCCCAGTAAAAACTCTTGTTGTTATGTAAGGTTTGATGATGCTATTCATTTAAGCCTGAGTAATGAACAATAATTGATTAAAAATTATTCAATGAGATTTTACATAGTTGGTCCTTGACTTTAAAACAAAGTAACCATAATTTACATCTCTAAAGTTCAGACAGACACATTGACAGTGTTGTGTGTAAGTGAGATATGGGTATTTGTGTATGAGTGGGTATTATATGTGAATTTACAACACTGGCATGAAAGACATGTAAAAATCAATCTTCTTTTATTTATATATTTAATATTTATATTGAGAAGAATCCCATTTTACATAAATTCAAGACTCCTTCAGTGTTAATGGTCATCATTGATGATGGTAGTAATCATCAATATTATGACTTTTAATCAGAATTTTACAAACTAGAATCAGCCAAAAAATTTGCTTTAGTGAGTCATTATCCTGGACAGTGAAGGTATCTATTTCCTACTCCCTGCAATAAATTTTATGTGTTGTAAAATTCCAAACCAGACAAGAGTTTGGGGAAATTCAGAGAGTTAAACATCATAGAATTGAATTTAAAAATTAACAGTAAACCTGGAAAATTATTTTAAATGTCAATAGTTTCATAGGAGGTGAATGGTTGAGAAGAAAAACCATCTTTTGTAATTCTTTATTTCTTTTGTTCCTTCTATAAATATTAAATAGATATTGATTACTGTGGAGACAAACATCAAACTCTATTAAATGAGTAGTTAAATATTGACTAATATGAAGTGGAGACCAATATTTGCTTAAGGGGACAGTAGTGATTGATATTCACTGGGAATAGCTTTAGTGTATACCCACATAATTTCTGCAGAATAACTGCAAAATTCTCGTTCAATACCTTTACATTTTATAATGTATGAATATCATTTTATTTGAAATTATTTTGAAACAGCAAAATCATTTGGGGCCAGATGCCAATTGAATTGTTTTCTTTCTCTTCTAGCCAAAACATGCAAACAAATATTTAGGTAAGTTTTAGATATAAATATTATTATCAGGGTTTTCATTACCTTAAACTTTAATTACCTTAAAGCTTTTAAGGTATCTCATTTTCATACATCATTGGTACAAGTCTACAATCTCTTTTCCAAATCCGTTGGGAATAGATGGTTTTCAGAACTCAGATTTTTTCAATCTTTTATACAATAAATATGTAGGCATATTGCAGAAATTAGGCAATATGCCACTGTTTTGGACTGAGCTCCTGCACTAGAACCCAACAGACTAGATCAAACCAAAATGGAGTCACTCATATTAAATGCCCCATGGTCAAACTGAAATTTTAAGGAAGGAGATAGATTCAAAACAGACTAGTTTTTCCTGAAAACAGGAAATTTCAGTCTACCTGAATCAGTGTATTAAGACAGTCCCCTTTGCTTTAACCCTTACAAAGAAGGTAACCTGAAGTAACCTAATATAAACCGATCAGCTTTTTTTCTATTGCTCTGTTTCCTTGTTCCCACCTTACAAAACCCACTGTTTGGTCAACGCCTGGTGGGAGCTCTCATTCTATTCTGTAGAAGGGGGACTGCCAGATTCATGCATCATGAGTAAAAGCCAATTAGATCTATAACTGTTGTAATTTTGTCTTTTGACAAAAGGGGAAAAAGCCCACTTTGCTTTGGGGTAGTAAATTGTTTAGATCTGTTTAAAAAGTTACTTCAACACTTTTGAGTCATTAGCCATTAAATTTTTTTGATAGTATGCAAGAAGGATGGGGTTTTTTCTCATCTAATTAAATGAGTTATTTTCTACAGCATTTTATGAGAAGTTATCTCACCTACTTGATTATATCCAGCAATGGGTAACTCATCAGTCATTCCTGGAAAAACCTCCCCATCATGTGGGTAGTAGAAGAGGAGGTTTGCATTACATATACAGAGCAGGAATCCATGGCTGTCTCTCATGTCAACTCTTATGTCCCTGTGGGCTCATCAATCCCTTCCTGCTACCCATGCCTTCTAGATCCTTTCTACTTCAAGTGTGGTCTCAAGTCCAGCAACATTTGCAGCGCCTGCGAGCTTGTTAGAACTGCAGAATCTCAGTTTCCATACCAGATCAATACAACAAAAATCTGCTTTTTAAAGAAATTCCAGAGATTTTAAGAACATTCCTATTGATTGAAAAATGATCCACCAGGAACCAAAGTCTCACCTGCTTCTAAATAGCCTCCCAAAATTCTTATTGTTTATGAAATTGTCCTCTTAATTTGTTCACTTTACTTAACCTTCGTTTAGGAAAGTTTTAGGAAAACTTTCATTTAAATGATAAAATAGTCTGGGGGCTGAATGATAAAGCCTTAAATCCTCAGCATCTGTATAGGTTTCTGGGTGGATTTCCCTGGATAAAGAGCCATGCCTGGAAAGTGTGTACAGGGGAAGGGAGTCTAAATGGTCCCAGTCTTGGGGTTTGGGGTTGTTACAGAGGATGAGACTACTCTGGCCTTATTAAAGAAAGTCCAGTGACGGTGAGAACCAAAGGCTGGGTCTTGTTCTTTGGTGGATAAAATTGGCTAGAAGAAATCCACCTACACATAAAGCTAGTATCTCAGACCACTGGATCTAAGAGTCATGATAACAAAAGTTTTATAACATACTGAAAGCCCTGTAATTCCCTCTTGTTTTAGTTACGCCTTGGATGTAGTCCCCATTTTTCCTTCCCTTCGCCAGGGGGAACTTTGGGTTTGCTTTCAGGGGCAGTCCCGAAAGGAGGATCTCGGGATACCCCATGTGGCTTCAGAGCTAGTTTTTGAGGAAATAGAATCACAAGAACCACAGGCTGGAAGGTAAACAATTAGAGTTCTTGCTGCCTGCAGCAAGAGAGAAAACAGACTTGAAAAATAGTCCTAAATCTTAATGACACAAGAGGTAATGTGTGGTTCCCACAGGTGTATGTTTTGGCTCCAAAGAAATTTTTAAATATTATTTTTTGAAAGAATGTTTGTTAGAGTGTCTGAGAAAATATACTGTGTCCTACTTGTTCAATACCAAATGAAATGAGTAAGCAGATAATGATCCAGGATGTTGGGGAGGAGAAAACAGCTTACCTTGGCTACTTTATTCATCAATTGAAAAGAAAATGAATGAAAGAGATTCAGAGTCATGTTATGATGAATTTTATCTCTTACAATCAGGATTAATTACAAAACCCTTTGCCAACTTTGGGATTCAATTCACCTGAATCCTGATAAATTATAAATAAGGCATTCAAAGTTATGCAATTTTAGGACTTAAAAGCTTATTTAAAATAACTATGGTTGCCACTGATAGATAAGGCAGGTTATATTAAAAAAGAGGAATATATCTAATGTTTTTCTACGTGTTCTTGAGCATACAGGAACTACAAATTTCCATATTTGTCACACTTGCAAAAGTGTTCTCCCAAAGCAAGAGGAAAACTGAAATAATTTTAAAGTGTTTCTTCATAGTTGTGAAGAGAGTACAACCCGGAATTGCTATTTAAAATTAATTTTCTTGTTAGAGGTCTGCTAATATAATTATAACTTTAAAGAATCCCATTAAACTGAATAACCTAGTTTGTTAATAAATACAGAAATACTGGCAAGCTTTGCTATCACAGAATTTTCTTAATTACCCTATGTAAAGTTGATAAAATTTTCCAATCTTAGCATATTCAACTTTGTATTAATAAAAATTTGTCTTCCATGGGTTCCTGTCAGTGCTAGACACTATGTATAATTTCACTGTAAAATAACAATAGGGAAATTTGCAGCAGCTAAGAACTAAAATCTTCAGGAAACTTTGCTTCACCTTTCCTATTTCTCAAGGATTGAGTGTAATTCACTTTAAGTGATTCTTTTTACTGTGTTCTTGCTCTCTTGAGCGCTGAGCTAAGTGCTTGGGTATTATATGATGAATCTCAAAGAAGTTTTCAGTTTAGAATATGTGTGAGGGAAGAACAGTAAGAAGAGGGCAGCCAAACATGATTATTAATATAGTCAGACATGGATAAATGTATGAATGCATGAACTATTACTAATAATAACAATAACATTCAGCAGAAAACAAATCCTGCTATGTATAATAGCAACCAATTTGTAGAAGTTTAGCTGAACAGATACCATGCTAGGTATTTTATGTATTAGGACTTTTATTTGCGCAAAACAAAAATCCTACTTAAACTAGCTTAAACAAAAAGAAGAATATATTGAATCATAACTAGTAAACAGGATTAAATCTTGGACAATCAGTAATAAAATTCCACCAGACTTTCTTCATCTCTCACAGCTATTATTTTGCCTATTTTCTTCTTCCTCTGTGACTGAGGACTGATTTTTCTCCAAGGGACCGAGAGATAAAGTTGCTTACATGTCCCCCAGCTTTGTCACAGGTGAAAAAGGATTCTCCACACCCTCACTTCACAGACATGGAAAAATCTTTAAGTTGAGACCCATGGATTTTGTTCTAAACCAATTGTTGTTAGGAGAATGTAAGAAAGCTTACATTATTAGTCCAGAATGGATTGGGTATCTATTTTTAAAACAATTGCCATAACCAGGGAAATAGCATAGTTCCCATTTATATCTCATGATAAAATACATACATACTCTGGTGGTGGGGGTGGGTACAGGAAATTTTCTACAATAAAAAGTTAAAAATACATATGCAGTTTGATTCCAAGAATATCTATGGTTATTCAGTGGCTCTTTCATAGCACTGGTCTTTAAGAGGTACAGCTCTTAGAGTATAAAGTCAAGCAGTTCTCCATGAGATCTCTCATGAAGCGATAGTGTGTGGCCTCTGAGTTTCTTTTCATTTGCACAGAAGCATTTGCAAAATTGAAATGAGAACTGTCTTAATTATCCTTCAATTTAATTTTGTATGTGCTGTCTTCCCAATTCTATTATTGTTGAGCTATCAGACACATTCTGCTTTTTGGGGTTGGAGAAAAATCTCATCTAGGGATCAAGCAGGAGCCAGTGTGAGTGTGACCTCAAATTAGGATATTCCCCTGTTTTTCCATCATGAAAAAAAAAAAACAGACCAATACCAACATGAAAGTTATGTCCAAATAATTCATGGGCCAGCCATGCTTTTTACTCTCTTAAGAAGCTTCTTTAGGGATGACTCTTTAAGATAAAGCTGTGAGTTTCTAATAAGAATTAAATGAGTCAGCCACACATAAAAACACACTCTATCAGATTAATTGGTAAACTCAAGCCTCGAATGTGTCTACTCTTATAGGAATTAAAGACTAGAGAGTTTGACATTTATTACTGGAATGATTGATTCTTTGTGGAGAACTAAAAACATAATCCTTACACTGCTCTGTTTCTAATTTGGAACCCACTACAGCTTCAGATATGCTTGTCTTTTAATCCAACATTAAAATACATAAGAAGTTACACTGAAAGAGACAGACTACTATGGAAAATGAATTTCTTATCAGGGAGTGTGGTCTTTAAGTGATTCAATATTTTAACTCATCCTGGCTTTAAGGGAAACTGAAAAGCATCCCACGGATCATTTTTATTCATTCTTCTCTTGTGGCTATCCAGTTTTCACAGCACTATTTATTGAACAGAGCGACTGTTCTACAGTGTATGTTGTCTGCTTTGTCAAAGATCAGTTCATTATAGGTAGATGGTTTTATTTCTGGGTTCTCTGTTCTGTCCCATTGATCTATGTCTCCATCTTTATATTAATATCATGCTGTTTTGGTTACTATAGACTGTAGTATAATTTGAAGTCAGGTAGTGTGATGCCTCCAGATTTGTTCCTTTTGCATAACACTGCTTCGGCTATTTGGACACTTTTTTGGTTCCATATAAAGTTTAGGATTAATTTGTCTAGATCTGTGAAACATGATGTTGATATCTTGATGGGAATATATTTTTTTTTAAATCTGTAAATCACTTTGGGCAGTATGGACATTTAACAATGTTGATTCTTTCAATCCATGATCATGGGACATTTTTTCCATTTGTTTGCGTCTTCTATAATTTCTTTCATCAGTGTTTTGTAGTTCTCGTTTTAAAGATCTTTCACCTCCTTGGTTAGGTATATTCCTAGGTATTTTATTTCCTTTGCTGCTATTATAAATAGTATTGAGTTCTTAATTTGATTCTCACTTTGACTGCTATTCGTATATAGAAATGCTACTGACTTAATGCACATTGATTTTGTAGCCTGAGACTTTGCTGAATTCATTTACCAATTCTAGGAGTCTTTTGGTGTACTCTTTCCTATTTTCAAGATACAAGGTCATATTATTGACAAACAGAGATAGTTTGACTTCTTCTTTCCCAATTTGGATTACTGTTACTTCCTCGTTGTGCCTGATTGTCCTGGGTCTAGGTAGAATAGAAGTTGTGACAGTGGGCACACTTGCCTTGTTCCTATTCTTAGGGGGAATGCTTTCAGCTTTTCCCCATTCAGTATGATACTGGTTGTGGGTTTGTCATATTTGCCATTTATTATTTTGACATATGTTCCTTCTATGCTTACTTTGTTGACAGTTTTTTTTTGTCTTTCCATATTTTATTTTATTATTTATTTTTTTATTTCAAAATGTTATGGAGGTACAAATGCTTTGGTTACATAAATTGCTTTGGCACCACAATGAGTCACAGCTACAAGCATGCCCATTCCCCAGACAGCATACAGCGTACCCATTGGGTGTGAAGCAAACTGTTGACAGTTTTTATCATGAAAGGGTGCTGGATTTTGTTGAATGCTTTTTCTGTATCTATTGGGATGATCATATGGTCTTTGTTTTTGTTTCAGTTTATGTGGTCAATCACATTTATTGATTTGTGTATTTTAAACCATACTTGCATCCCTGGGATGAAACCCACTTGATCATGATGGATTATATTTTTGATGTGCTGTTGAATTCGGTTTGCTAATATTTAGTTAAGGATTTTTGCATCTATGTTCATCAGGGACATTGATCTCTAGTTTTGCCTGTTTGTTTGTTTTTGCTTTTGTTTTTGTTTTGCCCTTTGGTATTTCAGGGTGATACTGTCTTCATAGAGAGGATTCCCTCTTTCTCCATTTTGTGGAATAATTTCTGTAGTATAGGTACTACTTCTTTGTAGGTCTGGTCTGGTAGAATTTGGCTCTGACTCTATCTGTTCTGCTACTTCTTTTTTGGGGGGGTAGATTTTTTATTACTGCTTCAATCCTGCTGCTCATTATTGATCAGTATTTCTATTTTCCCCTGATTCAAGTTGTGATGGTGTTGGTTTAAGGAATTTGTCCATTTCGTCTAGGTTTTCTGGTTTGTGTAGAGGTTTTCATAATATTCATGAATGATATTGTATACTCACTACCAGTTGTAATGTCTCCTTTTTAATTTCTGACTGAGGTTATTTAAGTCCTTTCTTTCCTATTTCTGGTTAATCTGGATAGTGGTCTATCAATTGTCTTTATCCTTTTAAAGAACAAAATTTTTGTTTCATTGATCCTTTATATTGTTTTGTTTGGTTTATATTTAATTTAGTTCTTCTATGAACTTTGTTATTTCTTTTCTACTGCTGATTTTGGGTTTGTTTATTCTTCTTTTTCTAGTTCCTTGAGATGTGACATTAGGTTGTTTATTTGTTATCTTTATTTATTTATTTATTTGGTGTAGGTATTTAAGGCTACGCATTTTCCCCTTAGGACTGCTTTTGCTGTATCCCATAGCTTTTGAAAGCATGTACCCCCTTTGTCGTTCAATTTGTGGAATCATTTGATCTCTATCTTAATTTTGTCATTGACCCAGGGATAATTAATGTCCATGTCTTTGAGTAGTTTTGAGTGTTTCTCTTGGAATTGATTTCTAGTTTTATCCCACTGTGGTTTGAGAAGATACATGGTGTGATTTTGATGTTTTTGAATTTGCTGAGACTTGTTTTGTGGCCTAAGATATGATTAATCTTGCAAAAATGTCCATGTGCTGATGAGAAAAATGTATATTTGGTGGTTTTTTGGGGTAGAATGTTCTGTCAATGTACATTAGGTCCATTTGTTATAGAGTCACATTTAAGTTTAGTGTTTCTTTACTTATTTTCTGCTTTGATTGTTTGTGCAGTTGATGATCTGTTCAGTTTTATCAGTGGAGTCTTGAAGTCCCTGGCAATTATGATGCTATGTTTATTTCTTTGCTTAGATCTAGAAGAATCTTCTTTATGAAACTGGGAGCTCCTGTGTTAGGTATATATATTTAGTATTGTTATATCTTCTTTTTTAATTGCTCCTTTTACCATTATATAATGACCATCTTTGTCTTTTCCCCCTATTATTTATTTAAAGTCTCCTTTACCTGATATGAGAATAACTACACCATCTTGCTTTTGGTTTCCATTTTGCATTATTTTTTTCCATCCCTTAACCTTAAGTCTGTGTGAGTCTTTTTGATTTACATGTTTTTCTTCAAGTAACATACTTGCATTGTGTTTTTACATCCATTCACCCAGTCTATGTCTTTTGAATGGGCCATTCAGATCGTTCATGTTGATTTGAATGTTAATATTGATATGTGGGATGCTGTTCTATTCATCATGTTGTATGATACCTTATTGTTTTGTTTTCTATCTTGTGATATTATTTTGTAAGAGTTGTAAGCTATAACTTTTGGATTTTTTTTTATACTGATGGGTTTCTATCATGCTGTTGCCTGTATAATGTACTTTTGAGCATTTGCTGTAGGGTGGACCTAGTAGTGACAAATTCCCTTAGAGTTTGTTTGCCTAGAAAAGTTTTAATTTCTCCATCATTTATGAAACTCAGTTTTACAGGATACAAAATTCTTGGCTGGGCTGGCCGTTGTTCTGTTTAAGAAGGTTAAAAATGAGGCCCTAATCACTTTTGGCTTGTAAGGTCTCTGATGACAAGTCTGCGGTTAGCTTGATGAGTTTTCCTTTGTAGGTTAGTTGCTGCTTTTGTCTTGCAGCTTGTATAATTTTTCTCTCTCATTTTGACTTTGACCAGGACGATAACTATGTGTCTTGGAGATGTCCTATTTTTTATGAATCTTCCTGGTGTTCAATGACCATCTCATATCTGAATATCTGAATGTTTGGCAATACCAGGGAAGTTCTCCCCAGTAATTCTCTTGAATAAGTTTCCCATGCTTTTTGCTTTTTATTCTTCTCCTTCTGGGACACCTATGGTTTGCATTTAATATATTGGCTCATTTCACATAGTCCCATATTTCTCTGAGTGACTGTTCATTTTTCTTCATTCTTTTTTTTTTCCATCTTTGACTGACTGGGTTATTTCAAAAGCCCTGTGTTCAAGCTCTGAGGTTCTTTCCTCTCCTAGGTCCAGCCTGTTGGTGAAGCTTTCTGCTATATATGGAAAGTCCCTAAGTGACTTTTTTTTTGTTGTTCAAGTTCTGTTATATCCTTTCTTATGTTTTCTATCTTTTTAGCAAGTTTTTCATTGTTTTATCAGTCATGTCTTGAAAAATTTTTTTTGGCTTGTGTTATTTTCCAACTTTCTCTTAATTCTCTTCATCTTGTTTGCCATCCATATTCTAAATTCCATTTCTGACATTTTCACAATTCCCTTTTGCTTTGGATATATTGCTGTGGATGTGCTGTGATCCTTTAGGGGTGTGGAACTAGTTTGTCTTTCTTGTGTTCCTGGAATGTTTTGCTGATTTCTTCTCATCTGAAACCATTTCTCTCAGCTCAGGGCTGATAGGTTTGAGCACACCTGTTCTCCTTTGCTGGGAACTCTCCTCCTTTCTGAGAAAAAGGAGAGGTCCCTAGATAACACTTATGTTTCCCACTCTGGAGTATTGACCTGGCAGGAGCGGGCAGATGCACTGACAGTATGTAACACAACTGTTCTTCTGCATTGTCTTGATCTCCTGTGGTTGTCACAGTCCAAGCTGATGCTGGAGGATATTCATTCAGATTGGTGTGTTTGTCCGAGGCCTCTGTTGGAAGCTTGGGCAGGGGGTTTTGCAAGTCCCTCTCCACACAGGCTGGTAGTGTGACCTTGGCTGGTACCAGGGTATGTCATGGGGCCTTGGCATATCCTGAGTGTGTTACGGTACCTTGGTCAGTGCCTCGGTGGGTTGTAGGACTTGGGCCAGTGTTGGGGAATTTTTGCGTGGTGTGGTGAGTTGGTTCCTAGGCCACTGCTGGAACGTTGGGTAGGGGACTGGGTGAGTCCCTCTCCACTGAGGTGCGGGCATTGCAGGAGATTGCTCTACCTGAGTCTCCCTGCAATGGTGAGAGTAGCTGTCTGGTAAGGCTATCTAAGTGGTGGCCACAGGTGTTAGAGCAGTGGGGGTTTGCTTCATCCAGGTCTAGGTGTAATGGCAGTACATGGTGGGGTAACCTTGTGGCTAGTGGGTCTGCAGTGGAGAGCTAGACTGCAGGCATGGTGTCACATAGTGCCATAGGGTGTGGCCTGCTGGCTGGTGCACAAAACCAGGGTGCATGGCCCACCACATGGAGCTCAGGTCTGCAGGTTCTTAATCTCTGCATGGTGTGCACAGCCAGGGTGCTTATTCCTCTGGTCCGTGAGCAAGACCATAGGGGTGTGGCCTGCCAGTTGACACCTGGCTCTTCAGGGGCATGGACCTCAGCTCAGTACCCAGATCTGTGGGATCATGGGCCTCGGTGCAGCAGTTTTATCTGAACCATTCATTTAGAGCTAAACTGCTTGCTTTTTTTCTGTAAAAAATCCTCGTCATACACTAGAGTATATTTAAAAATGCAAAAGAAATACAGTCATCCCTCAGTATTCATGGGGAATTGGTTTCAGGATCTTCCCACAACCCCTGCCGCCACCAGAGATACCAAAATCTGCACTCTCAAGTCCCTTGTATAAAATGGTGTAATATTTGCATATAACCTACACACATTCTCTTTACTTTAAATTATCTTTAGATTACTTATAATAATACAATGCCTACACATCAGTTCATCATGTGGACTTAAAATACCAAATTCACGTACACTCGTCTAATGATGGGTGCACCGAAAGCCCTGACTGCAGCATGATACAGTTCATCCATGTAACAAAAAAACACGTGCATCCTGTAAATTTTTTGAAATTAAAAAAATAGCAAATTCAAGTTTTTCTTTTTGGAACTTTGTGATTTTTTTTTTTGAGATATTTACTATCTATGGTGGATTGAATTCATGCACGTGGAACACACAGATATGGAGGGTTGACTGTGAATCTTCACTGACATAACATAAGCAGCAAATAGAATGATCTACATCTATGTATTGAAGAATGGAAACTTGACATTCAAAATGCAAATAAAGCTTATAATATTGGTAGGGATAAAGTTTAAAATAGAAGGGAAAATAGCTTACCATGATTGGAATCTTCAAAGTAAATGTGTGTATGTGCATGGGCAATTGCTTCTGACTAACATGAGTAAATATGGTCTCATGTAGGCAATCCTGTGAATTAACAATTGATAATTGTTCAGATTTTGAGAATCCTATAAATTAGTTAAAAGTAATATTATTACTAATTCTAGCTTTAGTAGATCAAGGAGGAAAAAAGCTCATGAGAATTTGTTTTGTCATTTTCCTTAGCCTTTAAAAATTATCAGACCTAGGTTCTAAATGAAAGAATTTCACAAATGAAACTCAACTTGGTAGCAAGAGAGATTTCAGTTTCAATTATTAGCTATGCCACTTACTAGCTGAAGGGGATTATATATCATTGATCCTGATTCATTACCACTCTCTGTGCCTCTGCCCTTTTTGATATGATTTTGTGGTTCCTCTGGCTAGAGGAAGGGAATACATCTCAGCTCAGCACTGCCTGATCAATTGTGAGCGGAAGTGGCAGTGGGCTAGCTTGGGTACAAGTCTTAAAAATCATGGTAGGTTTATACTCCTCTTTCACTTCTGCTGTGATCATGATAAGAACATGCACTGAGGAACCCATAGTCCCAGAAGAATGAGGGATACATGGAACTCATATGAACCTATTCTTAGCTTGGAGCCAAACTCAGCCAACTCCAACCATTTTAGATGAGCTACTGTCTGGGTACAGCTGCATGAATGAAGAAACAAAAACAAAAAAATGATTGTTATAGATCATTGAGTTTTGAGTTTTTTGTTATGCAACATTACAGTGGCAAATGCTGACCAATCCAGACATTGATTATAGAATGAAGATGCTGTTGTAAGAAAAACCTGAAATGTGTTACAGTGGTTGGGGACAGAGACGAGAGGTGACAAAACCAGCATCTGATTCTGGAAAACACATTAGCTATACCTCTCAATTTCCCCTATGACAAATTAGAAAAAAAAATAGAACTATTTCACAGAGACAATATAAATATTTAATTGGATAATGTATGTCAACTTCTTAACCAGTGCTTGGCACATACAAATTATACTCAACAAATATTAGTTTTAGACATTTTTATAATTGCTATGTGCAACATGCATGAACCTCCTAAGTAAGCACTCCAGGAATGACATTGGACATCCTAAAAGCTGTGAAACAAAATACTGTAAAATAGAGAAGAAGCATCACCTTGATCACAAACTTGACATATCTCATCGAATTATTGCAATCCAAATCTTCTCCTAACCTATTCATTTCCCTATGACAAAAATACAAAAGATCCTTTTAAGCTAACATCTATTAAATGTTTATCACATGCCAATAAATGTGCTGAAAGAATATTAAATATTAAGCCCACAGTAAACCCATCAAGTAGGTATGATGTTTTATTACTATTCTTTTTCTGAGTTGACAGACAAGGAAACCAAGGCACAGCAAGCAAGGGAAGTTTCTCATAGTTATATTCCAGTAGGCGAAAAAACTAAGATTGGGACCCAGGATTATCTGGTTACACAACTCCTGCTTCTGGCCACTCTGTTCTACTGAAGCTTCCTGGAGCATAAAAGTTCTCAAATCTGGCCGCACATAGAAAACAACAATAGAGCTTTGAAAATATGCCCATGACCTGGCCCAACCTTCATAGATTCTGACTTTATTGATCTGGATTGGAGCTAGAGAAAAATTATGTTTTTATATCCCAGGTGATTATAGAACATAGCTATGACTGAAAACTTCCAGCATAGAAGGAAGGAACTATACAGTATAATGGGAAAGAGCTTGACCACTACATTTCAGGCTGTACAGGTTTGAATCCCAGTTCTGCTACCTAGAGACACTATGTTCCTCATTTTCCTCATCTGTGAAATGGGGATTATGATTATATCTACCTCATAGGATTGTTATGAGGATTGAATGGCTTAATATTTGTTAAGTGCTTGCAACAGTATCTGGATATAGTAACTGCAACACTGGTGATGGTTAAATAAAAAGAACTGAAAATGGAAAGAGAAATAACTTAATTCACATGGACATAACTTCAGTTGTTTGGTGACATGGAGAAAATCACTTATTTCTCTATGCCACAAACTTCTTAGCTATAAAGTGAGAATAATTGAAAGTCGTCTTTATCTCTCTCCCCTTCCCCCTTTTTATTTATTTTAGTTGAGTTTAATTTAATTTGCTTTATTTATGGTTTTAGAATAAAAATATTTAACCATAGCAGTGTATCTGATTTTATTTTTGGAATGTATTAGGAAATTGAATGCTGCCCGTTGGAAGCTTGAAAGAATTCCTAGAAGTTTTAACATTTACAGTCATTTATAAGTGGTTCACTGCATTCTCATCATTAAAAAGCAGAGCTGGGGTACAAACCAAACATTTTTTTTTTTTTTTGGTGAGGTTGGGTAACTCACAAATTGTTTAGGAAACACAGAGGAGCAGTGTGGGGAGCATGCAGAACTGCAGATCCCTTGAATTTTAATCAACTCATTTAAAAAAAACTAGCACAATAACAGAGTGTCACTGAAATACAATAATTCTGTTCTTCAGGGAAGGTTTGTATTGGGCCATATAGGTTTTTTTTTTTAAATTTTTTTCCTTATAAAGGAAAATACCGGAACTAATATTATTCAGGTCTGGGCAACTTCCCAATAAAAGTTGCTGAGACAGGAAGACCTGTGATGGCTTTCATTTTTGCAGAGGTAGACAATTTCAATTCTGAAAGTATCTGTAAATATGGGGTGGGGGGATTATTTCCAGGTTCAGTTTGGAAGACTAGAAACTTTCTGACTCCATGTTCAGTGCTTTTTCTAGATAATCTATTTGAATTGGTCCAATAAAGATAAAGATAATCAGTTAAATATTGTGTTTTGCTGTATTTGTTTCAGGTATTATTTCCATAAGCCTTCAAAGCATTGTTTTGTAATGACCCAAATTCCTACACTGCATCACACTGTTTTATAAATATTTATTCAAATTTTGTTTTCCCCAAGAGACCACAACCTTCTTGAGCTTTATGTCTGTGTCTTCCTCTGACACAAACTAATGCATATCTGAGTTTCTGTGCTGGGTGGTGAGATAGCACATTTTTTTTCCTCATAAAGATAAATTATTGATATGCAAAGTTTGAAGGTTGCTGAAAGGAGAGTGGGTAAATGTCATGAGGAAATCTGTTCTACCAGGGAGTCTTTCTGAATGGACTCAAGTTTTTCTAAACCAAGATCCATGAGCAAAACAGGGTAACCAAGGCTTCTGAGATAGATAATACTGCATGCATTGGAAGAGTTGAGGCCAGCTGGATAGGCTCTGCACTGAGTTAAGTTTTTGTTGGAAAAGGATAATTTGAAAGGGCTACAAGGAGGAAGCAGTGAACCCTCCTCTGTTGTGACCATCTGGGACCCCTGGAGGAATTGACTACATGAGTGAACAGAAAGAAATATGATGCCAAAGAACATTCTGGGATAAACCACCCTTGACTGAGTATAACCCTGAAGAAGGTGGCATCCTATCTTTCCCCCTTGAGGAACTACAGTGGTAAGACAATTGTCTCCACTAATGGCAGTGAAAAGAAAAAGAATAGGGTCAAGTTCAGTCACAACACGTGACAGGTGGTTCTTTCTTATTTGCGATCTGGTGAGTACAGAAGGTGTGAAGAGTGACAATGCTTTGATGTGCAGGTTTTAGTGATGACACTAGGCCTTGGCACTAGAGGCAGTTAAAGGGTAGCACCCCAACAATTCTGGAGCAGCCAGAACATAGTAACAAAAGGAGAGATACTTCTGAGCTCCATTTTCAAGAAACTGGTACTTTGGATGCAGGAAGGTATTCCAACGTACACTGCAACAGATGCAAAGGAAGATGTCTTCCCTTGCCCTCGCCCTCGCCCTCTTTTTCTCCAGGCTACCCTGGTGTCCCTAGCAACACCAGCCTCCTTGTCTTGGCAGGAATAATGTCAGCACTGACAGATTCTGTAGCAAGTCCACTATAAGATGTGAGCTGATGAATCTATAGGTACCAAAGAGTATATGTGAGCTCTAGATTATTGGCAATGAGTGAGATAGATGCCCAAGTAATGCAAAAAGATTCAGTATATATACTGAATCCCTACATTCCCATGTTTCTGGGAACACAATGCAAGTTGGATATTTTACACAGAAAAACCTTGGCAGTAACATTATCTACCTTGAAATACTTAGCTCTAATGATCCTCTTAGTTCTGTGAATCTGACATCCATGTAGTGTTGCAGGACCACTCTGGATCTTCTGACCTGGCCCAGTTAGTTCCTCCTTCCTAATCTTAGTTCTTTTACCTTTAGCCTCTCTAAACCCGTAAGTTTGTCTCAGATGCCTTTATCTTTCCAAATAACTCACATATATCTAAATCCATTCCTCTTTTCTTTTTATTCTCTATTTATTTTTTACTCCCATGAGACATTGTTATCAAATTAATTAATAAATTTTCCAAATATAACTAGGAAATTTGAGGTAATTATTCATTTTCATAACAAAGTGCTGCATTCGTTAATTCTGTTCTTTTCCTTCTCTAGTACTTCCAGAGAAATTAAGCATATTTTTTGCTTTTGTTGTCATTTTACTTTATTTTTTAGAGCAGTTTTAGGTTCGCAGCAAAATTGAGAGGAAGGTGCAGAGTCCCCATATACCCCTTGCCCCCACTATGCACAGCTTCCCCAATTAACAACATCCCCCATCAGAGTGGGACATTTGTTACAACTGAGGAACCTGCATTGACACATCACATTACTCAAAGTCCATAGTTTACACGAGAGTTTACTCTTGGTGTTGTACATTCTGTGGGTTTGCAAAATGTATAATGACATGTATCTACCATTGTAGCATCATGCAGGGTATTTTCACTGCCCTAAAAATCCTCAAGTGTACTTTTTTCTCTAATTCTCTCATTACTTCTTTTATATACTACTATTATAGTACTCATGATGTCATATTGCAATGCATGTTTGCTTCACATTAGAAGATCCTTGAAAGTAGAAACTATGTCCTTAATTTTAGTAGATTGCATTTAACACAATAACAATCTATAGTGAGTTTTTAATAAATTGCCATTGAAAAAAGTAATATTACTTAGACTTTGTGAATACTCTTTCAATTGGCAATTATGGATAGTTTTCCTTTGCATATCGGTATGAGAACTCAGTTATGTTTTGATTGCTGTACAGTTTTAACAACCCAGATATTTCAGAAGGCTAGCCAGTAAGACTTGTTTCTTAGTCACTCTTCAGTAGTATACAAAATACCTTAAGGAGATTACTTATATTGTCTGAGGTATGATTTGGGGTAGCTCCAGGTCATAGAGGATCACCAACTTACACAAGCAATAGCACTCTCCTGAAGAAAAAGAAAACAAATTACAAACGCAAACATGGTGCAAGATCTTGGAGGGGGCCCATGTCTATGAGAGACTCTAAGCCCGGGCATCATTTGCTTCTCAGTAAATCCCTTCTCTCTGCTGTGTGCATGCGTTCTGGTATGTGTTCTGTACCTTTACAGAATAAGATTGAAATGTATTTCCACACATTTTACCAAGTTTCAGTGTAAGCAATAGTAATGTGTAGAATAAAGGAGCATTTTATTTTGAGAGGAGGAAGGAGTTAAACCATTGAATATATTATCTGTTACTTTTGTTCAAAATCCCTTGTATGAAGACCTATTAGGAATTTTATTTTCCTCAGAGCCCAGACCAAGATATACCCTGTTTCTAATTTATGAACTTGTCTTTCTTCCACTAATAAAGAATGAGAACTTTATGACCCATCAAGTTTCTTCTTTTCTTCAGCAGGTGGTAACGGAGACATAAATGATGAATTCAATTGCAGCAACTCCTCACAGCTTTGGTTTTCCAAATGTTTTTTTTCCTTCTTTTTCCTCCATTTTGACGACTTGTATTTTTGTCTTCTTTTCTTTGCAAAAGTTTTTCAGTCTTACTGCATGTATTTCTGTGTGTAAGATATCCCTGATCACCGAGTATAAATAAACAAGTAGAGTCTAAATTATTCAGCTAGGCACCTACCAGCCCGAGAAAAAAACAAAGATAGAAAAGATAGAACTCTCTAGAGACGGTAAATAAGGACAGAGCTGTTGAACTTCCACGCATCCATTCCCCATCTCTACTCACTCAGCGAAAAATCAGAAGTACCCTTTTCTCTCCCTCTCGTAGTAGGAAGATCTAGGGTCACTGTGGGGTGGGGGAGGCGGGTAGGTTAGCTTACCTGCTGTGATTCTTGCAAGGTCAAGGCTAGCAGCAAACTCTATTTTAACTGGATTTACAGAGAAGCTGAAACTGAGCTGAGGAGTCCAGCTGAGAGGAAGCTGAGAGTCCAGCTGTATTAGGTGGGGTTGGGAAGGTTGCATAGGCAGAGAAGAAAGTTCAGGACAAAGCAGAAGTCACAAACAGAGAGGCCAGAAGTAAAATGTGAAAAGGAAACAAAGTGAGGCACAGAGGAAGAGATGGTCTGGGATGTACTGTAGTCAATGACTTGAACCTGTCTTGTGACGCATGGACAGCTTGGCTATATTTAAGGACTAGTGTGCAGACAGACTCAGGAGACAGTGGCCACATGGTTTTCAGAGTCAACAATGGCATTAATCCTAAGAGCAATTAATCTCCACAGTTACACAAACTTGGAAAATCTTTCAGAATTAGTGTCCTTTTGGACTTTTGGAACAACATTATGTCCTTCAACTCCATCTGCTTTAGAAGGAGTCCTTAATAAATCCAATTTATCTGTCTGCCTTCCATCAAGCTTACCTGGGCTTCTTGTGCATTAGTGAAAATCTATGTTCCCAATGACTTCACATCTACCTTGCTGCCATGATTAGTATGTAAGCATCTTGACAGCAAAGATTATGCCTGATCTTGAGTGTAGTTCCTAATTGTTAGTTAAAAACTTCTGTGTACCCAACATTTCATTTGCTTTATGTAGTGTGTTAAGAAACCACCTTGACATTTATCCTCATTCATTACATGCAAGAACTCTGAAATAGAACATTTACATTAGTATCCTCACTCCCTTTTTTGAAGATGAATAGTCTGAGACATAGAGAGAGATTAAATGATTTGCGTCTAGTCATATAGCCCTAAATAGATCTAGGACAAAGACTCCAGTTTTCTTTTTCTACGTTGAATGTTCTTTGCTTTATGCCATAGGAGTTTCAATAAAGTTGTTTTGACTGGAATACCTTAAAAGTTATGGCCTTCACCACTGTGAGCAGCTAAAGCCTAGTCTGGAATCCAACAGTATAACCGAGTCACCCACTTATTCACTCCATCAGTCCAAATTAATTGAGCAACCTCTGTGTGCCAAGTAGAGTGGTAGTTTCTAAAAACTGGATTTACATGCTAATTAGGTGACGTGTCTGAGACAGGAGTATATCTCATCGCCTTTAGAATGATAACAGAAAGAGTCAACTTGAAAAGTCCAATCCTTGCAATGCAAGATTCCACATAAAAGCAAAGCATATCGTGCGGTTCAGATGTTAATGCTACTGTGTTAACCCAACACCAAATAAACAGTGCTTGAGTGCACAAGGCCAGCTCTGGAATCAGCCTGATGCCAGCAACAGGGAACAGAGAATTGGCTCGGGAGGTACAGGCATCTCCCCAGCATCACTGTGCCTGCTGCCAGCCTTGGCAATGGTGCCAACCCCAACTAGTCCCACAGCTGCCTCTGCCGCCTGTGATTTGTTAAATGTTCACAGCTTCTGCTTTTGGAGAGAGCTGAGTAACAGGTGGAATTTAGGGAACCTGTAAAGTTCAGTGGAGTAGATCTAAGCACTAGCAGACTTGGTACATCTGATGTTAATCAGCAGACATACATAAAACAATAAAAAGGGTGGGCAAGTTTGTCCTGTCTTCTCCCAGGAAGACTTCATGTTTCAGGGAAAAGAGTTATGGGCTGTGGAATAAGGGCGAGTTGGGTCCGTACCCTGACTCTGCCACTACTCTGTGGCCTTGGGAAAGATTTCTGAAATCTGTGATCCTTGATATTCTTATTTAGTAAATGGGTATAATCACAGTTTCTCCACAAGGTTGTGTTAAAGTTTAAATTCATATGAATGTGCATGATGTATAATTAAGTGGAAGGAAATGAAAGCAAGCTGCTGATAAGTATGTTCAACATTTTAAAATAGAGGGGATGTGGGAATATAAGGAGGCTGAGATAGAGATGAATAGGGTGTGCTCTGTCTGAAAGGCACTAGCAAAAGTCTGGAAGACTCTAGACCAAACTGGGAGTGGGTGCGACTGAAGGGACCATAGGCAGGGACTTTTGCTTTGTATTGATACTTTGTAAGTATTTTGAATAGTGGAGGGATTGTGAGTGAAAATTTACCCTCTGCGTGTGTATGTGTGTGTTTCATGTAAAGATAAGCAACAGATACTATACAGAAAGCCTATGTAAAGAGCCTGAATCATACTATATATTCATCATACATAAGTTTATTTTTCTCTTTGCATTAAGATTTTTTTAAATGGTGAAATTGGCATTACTGGTTATGGGTATCTACTAAAAGAGATGCCCCAAAACCATTGAACAGCCTGGGAAGTTGGCAGTGTATAGAACTTAAGCCTTTGAAGAAGCAGAACACACTCGTAGGAAAGGGACTAAAGTTATCAAGTCTGTTTAAAATATTAAATGATTGGTTCACTTTTCTCCTGGCTCTGTACTGAGGAAGCCTATTCAGTTGGTCTCCCAGGAAGCCGCAGAATAAAATGGAAAGAGGACAAGATTTGGAATTGAACTAGCTATGTTTTAGCCCTGGTTTTGCAAGTAAAAAAAATTACAAGTGAAGGAACCCAAGCATCCTAATATTCCTAATCTGAACAGTTTCTTTTCTTTTTCTTAAACTAAAAGTGGGGTCAAATGAGATGATGACTTCGAAAACACTCTCATTCATTCATTCCTTTATTAGATGTTGTTTGAGGACCTATTAAGGACTACCAAGGTAACAGAGTTGAAAGTCCAGAGGGGAAGGAAGTTGCCTTAAAATACAATATAGTCAGAGTCATAGGGGTGCTGGGGCAACAAAGAGAAACAACTACTAGGAAGAGTTGCCTTTGCTTTGCAAACTAAATCATTTTACAAAACCTAGAGGTTTTTATTTTTTTTTAATTGAGCAGGACCTAGTGTATATTTCTCTCAAAGTTTTACCTATGACTTAACAACTTACTATGTTTTGCATTCTGATAAGAAAACAGAGAAATCTTTATTTTCATTCTGTACTTCTTCAGTGCTCTCTATAAACTGTTCAACAGATGAGCTGTTTCCTCCAGTATCCTATCACTCCACAAACACACTTCTATATTCCTTCTACTCTTTATTCCCTTCTCTGAATGCTCCTGTTACTTACAGCGTGGCCTGCAATCATCTTCTAATTACTGGTGTGAGTTGATATTTTTTTAAACAATGACTGTCTGTGAATGGAGTGTCCTCCAGCCAGACCAACTCCAGATAATTGGGATAATTGCCTAACTGCCAGGGTTTTTCCTACCCATTAGGATGGTTTTACTGTATGTACGAGGCATAAGATGGAGTTTTTCTGTCACCTCTTCTCTTTCTGTTAGGCAAGATCTAAGCCCAAACAAATTACCTCGGCCACCATTGTTAGCAGTCTTTCTGCCTAACCCTTGATCAGACTCCCAGATTTCTATAAATGTTCAAGAATATTTCCCATTTCAAACAGCAGTGCTTGTGAAGTAAAAATCAGCATCTTCAAACAGAGCCTCTCATGGCAGAGCTAGTTAATACTCCTTTAACACATCTCAGGGAGTGAACTCTAAGCCCCTGATCTTAGAAACCACAAACCTGCTGGGTTCTAATTGCATGGATATAGTATATTATTCCCTTGTAATTTAACAGTTTTTAATTTTAGGGAGAAGTTCCCCTTATCATTAATCGCATTTGACAAAGAAAACGGGAAGCCAACCTTTCTTACAACACATAAGCAGTGAAAATCCATATATGACTGGTTGCTTTTATGTATAAACAACTTTTCTCCTCTTTAATTCTGTAAAGCGTATGGTTCAAAATGAATGCCTAGGTTTAACCATCTGGAGTTCAACTGACCTTGCTATGTGGCTTTTCAGTTGTTTCTGCCTTTATACTTCTTCCTTTGAATGTGTAACTAACTAAATTATCATTTTTTATGTGCACGTGGAATTTAAAGTGGATTCAGGAAACTAAACTTCAGATAAGTTTCTTATTTACTGGCCTCATTATTTATAAAGTGCTCCATTGTTTGATGGTAAAAATCAAGGAATAGGCATCTTCCATTTACACCTTTAACATTTATGATAAATGATATTTTGTTTAAATTTTCTCACTAACGTCCTAGGCTAAATGTGAGTGGATGATGGGGATGAAACTGATGTAAGCCCAGTCCTGCTCCACTCCCCCCACTTCCTCATTTTAGCATATGGCAAGATCATCTACATAATTGTTCAAGCCTAAATTCTGGTAGTTTTATTAATTTCTCATTTTTCATCCTCCCTCCCTCTACATCCAGTCATCAGCAAACCACGTCCACTCTACTTGTTCCACATATACTAAAAGCAGGTACTTTCTCCATCTCTAACATCAACAAGATTGTCTCATCACCGTCGTGTCTTGCAAGAAATGCTTACAAGTAGAGCCTCTGAACTGGTCTCCTTGCTTATTTCCTTATATCCCTGAAATTCGTTCTCCAGTGACATTCAGTGATCTTCTAGAACCTCATTATTTTATTCTAAAGATCGACTGAACCAGCAGCATCTGCATCCCCTGAGAGCTTGTTAGAAATGCAGAACCTCGGCCCCAACCAGGACCCACTGCATCAAGCATCATAATCTGAACCTAGATAAGATGCCTAGAGGATTTATGTGTACAATAAACTTGAGAGGCATTGATTTAGAACATAAATCAGGTTTTCTGCCTTTCAGATTGAACGTCTTCAATGACTTCTCGTTTTACCCAGAATCAAGCCAATAAAGCCCAAATTCTTTAATAGAACTCAGGAATTTGCATATATCCTAACCCTGGCCACACCTTCTGACCTTCTTTTGTTCTGTCTCCCCTCCACACCACTCACTAGACTTCAGTCAAAAAAAAAAAAAGAAAAACAGATCTTTCTGCTCCTAGAAGGCATCTTGAGGTCTTTGCCTGGCTGTTGCCTCTGCTCAAAATGCTCTTCCCTCATCATCTCATGGCTGGCTTTTGCCTGCTATTTTGATCTTTGCTTGTATATCACCTAGTCAGAGATCATTCCCTTTAACTACCCAGATGTAAGTAATTACAGGATTAAACTCTGCATTTAACACTTTTCTTATCTGATTGTTTATTACTTCCTCCTTCATTCTAAAAAAAACTCCTTGTCAATCTTGTTCTCTGCGTTATCCCCAGCCTTTAAAACAGTGCTTGCCACCTGCCCACACATGTTGAATGGAAGACGAAAGATAGGACGGGATGAAAAATTGGACACATTCAGGACATTTCCAGGAAGGAGCCTAGGAAAGCATTCTGGAGAAACCACTGAGGTGTTGGGCCTGGAGCTCCAGTAACTGTATGTCTACTTTGCTTAAGTCTGGAGTCAGAGAGGTGGAAATGTCAGGTTTTAGTGTGAAATGTTGGCTCTTAGTGTGCTCGGGGCCGAAGAATGACCAGATACACCAAAGTAAGGCAAGCATGAAAGTGAAATTTATTGAGGAGAGAAAGATAGTATTATAGGGCAAGAGCAAGATGCAGGTTTACAGAGCATCATACATAGGCCACAGATGACGACCGGATCCATTGTTACAGCAAAGGGAGAGCAGAAGGAAGGGGCCAAATAAAGAGGGCCTGGTTATGGTCTGCATCTTGTTTTATAGTGCCTGGATTGGGACCTCCCTAGTGGCTCAGACATCACCATGGAACCACTTTGATTGGACAGGTGGGAGTTGCATGACCTGAGTCTTACTGAGCATGCCGATCTCCCATGAGCCTCTCTGAAAACCCACTGTGGGGCGAGGGTGAATCGCAGCAGCACCCACTTTCGTCCCTAGGAAACCCAGAATCCCTCGCTATCCACCTAATAGGAAGTCTTTATTATTTAGGGAGCACTGCCATGAATATTATAAATCTGCTGGGTTGTGGACACTCTCTACCACCCCCATTGCCACTCTCCTCCTCTCCCCACACACAAAAGATCACTTTGATGTCCTTTTGTTCTTTTAAAAAAATTGCTCATTTATCAGAATTTGATGTGATCTTTGGTGTGGCAAATGGCTCTTGGATGAAATGCTGGTTCAACATGTAATACAAATTCAGGCCTGTTGCTTTTAGTTATTCTCAGTAGAGCTTCACCCTGTATTTAATCCAGGTAAATGAAAATGTCTGCAGGGGCCAGGAGGGTGGCATAAATGCTGCTTCCATGATTAAGATAAATGTTCAAGTGATGGATATCCTAAACACCTTGATTCGATCATTACATATGACATGCATTTATCAAAATAGCACACATGCCCCATAAATATGTACAACTATTATGTATCAAAAATGTTTTTAAAGATAAGAGGCAGTAGCAGAGAAGGAGCAAGAGATTTAGCCCTACCGCTAATTTCTCTTTTCATTCCCCAGATTTTATCCTAAACAAATATGCTTGTATACATTCACTTGCTCACTGCTTCACTCTTCTGAGGAGCCTGTCACATTCACTTCTCTGACACCAGGGCCCTTACCTGTATCTTTCACTTTGCTTCCTCCAGGACTAACCCAGGAATTGGCACAAAAGAGGATCTCAAAAAATACATATACTGAATGGATGAATAAAAGGAGAGAGTGATTAAGAAATTTTCTGGGAGAGGCATGAAGGGCTGGAATGGAAATTAAAGAGAAAAAGGATATGTTTTCCAATGAGACAAGACAGACATTTCACAACAGCTATTTCTAGGGTACCACATTTGTAAAGATCCATGCCTGTATCTTTAGTAGAGAAGGAAATCCACTGGACACAATTCACTTTTCATTTTAACATATACTATTTGCCTCTAGCATAAATATATTCTCAGTCAGGCTTCTGACTCTCTCTAACTCCTTAGTCTATTGATATTCCTGTTTCTTATAGCACCAACATCTACAGGTAAAAAGAGAATAGAGGTAGGTTTCCTGTTGGCAGGAGCTCACTGGAGTTTTTTATATAAAAACTAAGGATGGAGCAGGAGCTTGACTATAGAATGCCTGTCTTAAGTGTGCTAGTTGACTGGAGGCGAAGAAAAGAAATCAATGGTTTATCCAGCTGGCAAGTTACTGACAGAGAGACAAGGTTCCAGCCTTCCAGATCCTTACCTCTGGTGAATAAAACATTGTGATAACACCCTGGACGTCTCCTAGAATAATGGCATTAGATCACTGGGGATGCTAATAGGAGCACCTTCCAGAAACAAATGGGTAATCAATTAAACAACCCCTTAATTTGTGAATGTGGTACTTGGTCAAAGAAGAGAGATTAAACCATTTACTAATAATTAGTTTCATGGGAAAGTGCCAGAGATTTCTTAGACTTTAAGCTTAGAAGGGAAAGTGAATATTTACATATCCATTCTAATGTTGATTACAGATATAATCAATGATTGTCTCTTCAATTCTACCAGCTTTCTGAGTAGCACTGTGTGAAGGCAATGAGGTTTCCAATAGGCACTTTCTCTGAGATATTTAAAGGTGTGAATTCAGACCAAATACTAAATTTCTCTGAGCTTCTTTTTCTTATTTGTATAGAACATGGTGAAAGGTGTTTACCTCATTGTGTGTGTGCATGTGGGGAGTGAGACAGGGCTGTGTGCTAGCGAGAGAATGAGAAACAGTGTGTCAAGCTGAAAGTAAATAACAAGTAAGTCACGAATGTTGTTTTTGTTATAATTAATTTAAAAGAAGTTAGCACTATGGCAAGTGAATTAATAGTTGTAAAAGTAAAAGTTTATAATATATAAAACAGCTATGTGATTATGGATATTATTAAAAATATAGTTGTACAAAGATTTTATGTTTGCTATTGTCCTAAGGGGAAAAATGTTGTTTAACCTAAATGATTCATAAGCCACCAAGGTTATATTATACATAGACTAAATGAGATAAAGGTTAGCTATTATTATCCTTATTACCATTTTTAAATATTTGATTCATTGCATCACAGCATGTCTCATGTAGACCTTCCATAATCTAACGTGGTCACATTCTATGATTACATTGCTCATCATCAATTCAAAATACATGGCACATCTTTTTCCTTTTCTCTATTGTTTTTAAAATGAAGCTGTAATAATCATCAGTCCACACTCCTTAAAGTTTATGAAAATTCCTTGAAGATGGCTGGTAACAATGTTTTAGTGATTGTTTATTTTAGGTGTGTTTCATTCTTAAATTGCTAGAACACTGATGATAGGAAAAAGGAAAAGGGAAAAAAGCATAGAAAGCCAAACATTAGTGATTAATCTCCAGTGCCAAATGCTGAGACTTAATATTCTAGTTTCAAAATTCCTCACGGAGTATTATTAAATCTATTTTTTAAATGTTAATGACACTAATGAAAATGAAATATTAATAGCTTATGAAAATAAGTAGAAGTAGTTAAGTTACTGGGATCTGGTTTCAAAACCAAATCAGCCCGATTGCAAAGTTCACGAATCTCTCACTTTCCTCACCCCCACAATTTATGTTCGTGCTCACAACCAGGGATTTTAGAGCATCCTTCAAGCTCATTTGTATGCTTAGAACTCAGCCCAGTGTGGAAGGAGTGTTATATCCGCATTCACCTCTCGGCCCCATGATGAATAACACAGGTGCCACTCTTTCCTATTCTGTGCTGTGTTGCTCCTTCCACCTGCCTCTTCTGATTTCTCTGCCACGGACACCTGCCCACATGGTTTTCTCTGTTCTCGGATCATAGCCCTGGTGGTCCTAACTAGCACTCCTATTCCAGGTCCCCATGTAAGAAAATTTAACAGGAAGAAAATACAATGTAAAAATACGTATGTGTGTCCACTCATGTTAAAAGTGCTAATAGCACTTTTATAGAATGGAGAGCATCTTGTGCAATTAGGAGCAGTATGTATATAAATAAGACAGTTAAGTAAGCGGTCACAGCCTAAGATGCAGCTGTGATCCTGAAAATGATAGTACTCTACTACTCTGTTCAAACCCCATTCAGTTCTAAGTATTCAGTGTAAGATGAAAATATGGAAACCTGTACTTGTTCTGAGGACAGAGACTTTGGTGGTGGCGGTTCTCAGAGCCATGTCAGGTAAAGAAATAGGACGCTGGAGCTTAGTGAAAGGAAGGTGACTTCCTTGTGACGTTGGCCCCGGGCTCCACTATTTCCTAGGTTCTTTTGGTCTGGAATACACCCTCTTCATTCCCCACCTCCACCTCCCCCATGGTTTATGAGCATTTCACAGATAATCCTCTAATCTTTTAGATAATAGGTGCTAAATACTCACTTCAGAAATATTTACACACATGAACTCAAAATCAGTTTTTTAAAAACAGCTTGTTTGTATTTTCCCTCCTCTTTTTTCCTTTCCTTCTCACAGCCTAGAGACAGCTGTCATCCAAATGGGGGAGGGGTGGAGTAGGGACAGTGGATGTGCAGACTCATGGGAACACAGGCTAGCAACTGGCCAGAGTAATGGTACTTCAACTAAAACATTTTAACTCTGTCTGCAACTTCCGAGATGACAAGTTTAGAATTTAGGATGTGTATAATGTCTTCCTTCAGGCTAATGCTATAAAGAATTTTGTTTTCAAGCAATATTGCCAGTCTATCTTGGCAATACATACAGTGTTACCTATTATACAACAAAAGGTATTGCTTTCAACATTTTGAGATTGTTCCATGAGAAACTAATTTCCTAAGTTATCAATGGGATTTACAGAAAATACAAGGGTCCTCAGGGCGAGTAAGTTAGGAAAACATCTAAATGGTCTTGTTTATCATGAGAGCCTATATACATAGGCAAATGTGAAATATGAGTCTCCAAGAAAGGAATATGGTGAGCAGTTTCCCATACTTCTTGTACATATCGTGAAATAAATATTCTGTAGACATACTGTCAAAAATGATTGTTGTTAAAATATAAGCACAGCAGCATCACCTCATATGTACTACAATAATCATTTCTTTTGTCTCTCTATAGTTGATATTCTCCTTCAGGGCAAAAATGATGTTTATTTATCTCCCTCCCACCATTTTTTTTTAACACAGAGCTTAAAATGCAACCAGTACTCAGGCTAATGGACAGACAAATGAGTAGATAGATATAATATCTATTCAATTAAGTACATGTCCTCTGAAGTTGGGCCTCAGCACAAGCCCTGGCTCCTCCACACATAAGCTGTTTGATTATAGTGCTTCTTTTTTCATCTGCAAAACTGAGGTAATATCCTCTAATTCACAGAATTACTATATTTAATATAGTAATATAAGCATGACATACATAGTACTTAGCACAGTGTCTGGTACATAGTTAATATGCAATAACTTCCAATAAATGCTATTAATATCAAATACTTAACTAATTAAACTAGTGTCCAAAAAGGTACTTGTGAAAGATGTGATATAAAGGAATAAGTAAACATATTTTTGTTCACCTTGTTAATTTTTTTTATAGCTTTAAGTACTTTCATTTAAAAGCCGCCTCTGTGTAAGCAAAGATGTTCAAATGTTAGATGAGCTATAAAGCAAACTATTAAGGTCTATAATATGGTACTTTGTCAAAATGTTTAATCTTGGCGGTATTTATTTTAAGTACCATCATCAGATTCCCCCATGGAAGAATGTTGTTACTGATTTAGCATTGTGCGGTACTATCCGTTGCAATAAAGGGAATACATTTAAACATGAGAAGTTTATTATACAACTTTATGGGAAGAACTTTGAAATATAGAATTTAACTCCATGTCCCCAAGGTTTCTTTTTTTTTTTTCTAACCCTTAGAATGCGAGGCCCTTTTCTCACATGTAGCCTGGAAGGTAGTCAGAAATTTTAAAGAAGTGATTTGCGACAGAAAAGAGGAAGCTCTGACTTAAGTCATTATATAACTGATAACCAAATTTAGAGTGATGTTTGCAATCCTTCGGTCACTAAGTAAAATGTGTGAATAGTCAGACTCCTGAAAAAACCTTCATAATTTAGGGCATCTATTGTAATGTTTCTTCTGGTAGCTATTGAAGGCACTAAAAGGCTTTTAACATCAGCAGGACAAATAAAATTTGTGTTTAAAGTGATATTATAAAGAATGCTGTGATGTATGGCTTACCAGGGGAAGTTAGGATTTGATGTAAAATATGACACTAATGCCTTTAAGTGATTACAGAACTCCTTTGCAAAATTTTACCATCTTTCATCCATGGAAACTAATATAGTAGCCTGTAAACGTGTGTCAAAAATGGCATTTCCTCAACCCTCATTTATAGGAAATTGAAACTAAGTAAAATGTAGCTTTTAGCTAAACTAGCTATCTGAGGAATCATAAAATTTCTTTTAAATTATCTAAGAAGAAATCAGACAGACCTAGGTTTGAATCCTGGCTCTACCATTGCTTGGATGTACAACTTCAAGCATGTGACTTCCACTCGCTACTTCAGTTTTTGTATCTGTCATGAGAGGTTTTATTGTGAAGAGATTAAGCATACGGGCTCTGCCATAGACTTCTAGGGCTTGAATCCCAACCACTATTCATACTGTGCAGCTATGCACTTGCAACCTCTCTGTGCTACTGTTTTAGTCACCTGTTGTATTAGTTTGTAGGGCTACCATAACAAAATACCAGAGATGGGTATGTAGTGAATTCTTATACAGATGGCGCCTGACTTATGATCCTTTGGCTTATGATTTTTTGACTTTATAGTGTCGAGATGGCAATAAACATTCAGTACACTCCTCAACTGATGATGGGATTACTTCCCAATAAACCAACTGTAAGTTGAAAACATTGTAATGTCACTCAATTGTAAGTCCAGGAACCAGTGGCCTCATTTTAACTTAATCATCTCTTTAAAAGCCCTATCTCCAAATACAGTCAGATTCCAGAGTACTAGGGGTTAAAGTTTTACATATAAATTTGGGAGGACACAATTCAGCCCATAAGACCTATAAAATGGGGAAAATAATAGATTTTAATTCATAATGAGGAACAAATAAATTGACATAGCTAATGGTTTAAAACAGTGCCAACCACTTAATAAGTACTCAGTATATATTGGTCATCCTTGTTATTCTGTTTCACTTCAGACAGATAAACTGACCTTTATAAACTTTGTTAAAATAGAGATAATAATAGTACCCTCCTACTGTATGTTTTCATTAACTAAAGATCTTGTGTGCAAAGTGCTTAGGTCAGTGCCTGGCATATCCAAAGCTCTGAATAACAGGTTGGTGCTCTTGTTAGTATCAGTATTAGTATTTTGCTAATATTATTGTTTACATTGAAAACTATTATTGTTATGTACTAGATATTTATACTTACTATTTCACATTATTTATAACAACTGATTTTTTTGTTGAATAAGTATTATTCTATATATTTTATATGCAGGGAAGTTGAGGTTCAAAAGGCAATGAATTGAACCACATTTGCATAGCCTGTAGATGGGAAAGCTAAGATTTAACCCTGTCTGATTAAAATCTAATTGTCTTATGTCTGCATACCATCTCTCTCTGCTTATTGAACAAATACAGATGCAAGAGTACATTCCATTATCCCAGAAAATCGAATCACATCGAACTCCTGGGAATTTTTTTTCTTGAATATACCTGTTTATGTCCAAATGAACGCTTTGCATCGTTCATAATTGCCCTCTCCTAGTGCTTTTGTAACTTTTACCACCAACTGTCTCACTGTCTTATAATCGTGATTATGAGTCAACTTCTCCCAATAGACTGTAAGCTCCTGAAAGAAAGGTGCTGTTTCTCACTCATTTTTAAATTCCAAAAGCTAGTCAACAAATGTTTATTGGTTAATGAGTGGATGAAATAGAGCTGAAACCATGGATATGCCCCAAGTCATTTTGATCATTGTTTTGGATTTAACAGATTGTTACATATGAGGTGATTAGAGATCAAGTAGTGCCCTGCCACTGCTCAGTATTTCTAGTGATCCCAGCTCAAACTGTGATTGGAATAAGTGTTTGATGTGAAGCAAGAAAGATATCGAGAATAGAAGATTTTCCCATATTCAATAGTTCTTCAACATGAACTTGTTTAAATCATGTACATCAGATATATTGTATTTCCTTTTAGATGAATTATAGTTTAATGTCCAAGACCTCTGGCCAGAAACTTAAATCTTATTAACAGATTTGTCTTGTTTTCCCCTGAGTCTACTTAACAATAATAGCCATTGAGAAGCAGAAGCAAAATATATTTTCGTGTATCCTGGGAAAAATAATACTATTTCTGAGTTTTATACCTGAAATAATTTCTTTCAATATGAACCAGTAAAATTCATACAAGAAATTTCAGTTAAGGGGCTACTCTATTCTCATTGGCATGTGAGGAGATTCCAGTGAAGGGTATGAGAGGTAGAATGTTGACTTTAGTAAATACGTTCTATGTAATTACCTAGACAATTATGGGGAAACAAAACATTAATTGTTCAACACAAATAGATGGTATTGAAGCATTGGAAAATCTGTAAAGTTTTGGTCAAACACAGCCGGCAATGTGCTAGCTGCTCTGAAAGTAATGAGTGAGTTTCTCTACAGTATACTGGTGAATGATATGAAAAGAATGATGACTTTGGTGAACTTGAATCACTTATTTCAACAACAGATTCTGGACTGTACAAATACAGATGATAAATTGATCCTTGTAGTGGTTTCAACAGTAATATCTGTTGCTCTAAGAAGACATTGTTAACTCAAAAACCTCAACTTTTCACAGAAGTAGGATTGAGTTATTATTGTGGCTGCCTCTAAATTATCAGTTTTGTCCAAATTTCATAAATACTGAAAGGGACATCTCATCCTGCTGTGATTTGAATGTATGTGTTCCTCCAAAATGTGTATGTTGGAACTTAAATCTTAAGGTGATGGTATGAGAAGATGGGACCTTTGGGAGGTGATTAAGTTATGGAGACTCTGGTCTTATGGTGGGATTAATGCCCTCATAAAAGGGACTTCAGAGAGCCACCAAGCCTTCCATCTCTTCCGTTATGTGAGGGCACAGCATTCAGCTCCTTCCTCCCTGTGAGAACACTGAGATGGAGCCATCTATAAGGAACGAGCCCTCACTAGACATTCTTACTGTACTAGAATCTGTTAGGTCCTTAATCATGGACCTCCCAGCTTCTAGAACTCTAAGAAATAAATTTCTTTTCTTTATAAATTATCCAGTCTAAGGAATTTTGTTATAATAGCAGAAACAGATGAAGACACCTCCCAAGAGTCCCCAAACCAAGGGCATTAACCGCTCCCTAAGGAGTTTTAGAAAACCATCCTCTCTCTTGATCAAGAAGAATAGAATGATGTTACAAGCCAATAATGAGAATGTAATACTGTCCTTGATAAAGATCTATATTGCCACTCTAAACTGGTTTCATAGACATTCTTTAATATGTTTTTGGTAAAAAACAAAAAAGAAAAGGAAGTTATTTTATCTATTTGCTTTTAGAAGAAATGGTTTTAGATAACTTGTAAGTATCAATTCCTTCCTAGGTTAGAACTTTTCTTTAAATGTGAACAAAACTCATAGGTGTAGTCTAATCAGTATCTTGGCTATAAAATCTTCATAGTATTTTTACAATCTGTTTAAAAAGTCTGAAAAAACTGATTCTCTTTTGTCACTAACAATACTGTTTTTCATAGAAAAAATAATTGACAAGCATACATATTGATGAGTACTGTGAACAATTTTGCTTAAAGATAAGTTGTTTCTGATCCAAAAGTATTTAAATTTTGGGCCACTAAATATTAGGCCATATAGTCAAGCCCTGCATATAAACTATGTGATCAAAGGAAAGCTAGAAGCTTCCCTTCCAGACTATTCCCTTGATGCCTTTTCCCTCTCACCGTCTTGTGGCTCACTATATCTGGTGTGGACAGCATGCAAGATACTCCTGTGGGGTTAAAAGATCCACTAAAATTATACATAAAGCTTATTCAGTTAAAGGTAAATATGTTCTTTATCTCATTTATTGCTATTAGTTGGAATTATTCTGTTGTTATTACTTGTTATCTTTATACATGAAAGCAGTGTTACATAAGGGGGTAAAGTACAGGGTAGGTAATTTTGGTAGAGGAAAAGTAAAGGGCAAAAATGAAGCCCGGAGCATTATGCGTGTATATGTAGGAAGGCAGGGGATGAGAGTGCTCCTAAGGAGAGGGTCACCATCTAGGGTATCTGTGTGAAGAAGTGAAAGCTCAGAGTAGGTGGTAGATTGGAAATAAATGTTGTGTTCTTTGCAAATGTGTCCGGGGATGTTTTGAAACCTCATGAGCTAGCATATTAGGTAATTTTGTAGCACAGAACTTAAGGATAGTATGATAATGGGCTCCTAGCTTAATAAGATTGTAATGCTGTTGTTTGAATATATGATATCATCATGTTTAAAATGTAATATTCATTCCATTTATGCAATCTCTTTTCCCTGGATGTCTGTGCTTTCCAAGATGATATAATAAGAAAATAAACAGCTCAAATGGCTTTCCCTCCACACTTTTATCAGTTTAGAGAAATAGGGTGACAATAAATGAAAAAAAATCTAACATTTATAAAGGGCTAAATGGGCTAGACATTATGCTAGGTACTTTATATATGTCACCTTTTTATATCTTACACCTCTCCTTCAAAGTAAATGTAATTATTTATGTCTTATAGATGAGGAAATGGAAATTTTGAAATGTTAAGTAAGTCATATAGTTCATCAGGGTAAAATTACAGAATCAAATCCCAGATGATCTAATGCCATAGTCTTGTCCTTTACTATGATTTATTTGGAGAATCGTAAGATTTTGGGTTCCAAAGAAGTCATTAACCTTAAATATTTTCCCTTGGGCAATTTTCTTAAATATTAATACCTGTCAGGTAAACCAAAGTATGTTCCTTTCACTCAAACAACAAAATGGAAACAAAATGGTGCCTCCTCCCACTATCATCTTTATTAAAAGTTTTAGCATATGACATTGCCAATGCAGGACCTAGTTAATATGTTTTCCATGGTGGATCCACAAGAACATGAGGAAAACAGCTGGAATCTCTCTCAGACTAGAACAATAAATCACATCATCAACTGCCCCCATAGGGAGCCAACGTTTGGAAGAGGAATTACAATCTATACTAGGTGGAATGGAGGTCAGACCTACTGAGCATCCATCACAACAGAATATTGGCAATTATTCATTGTGTTTCAGAGACAGAGTATGTCATTAGAAGAGTTTCCTTTGCTTTACGTGGAAAGTCAAACAGCTCCCTGTTCAAACAACCATGTTATGTAGATCCTGCCTGGATCCATTGCAAGGCTATTATGAAAAACTGCAACTCTGAAAATATGATCTGAGGACTCATTGTATAAATGATTTTATTACAACAGTGCTTCTCAAAGTCTGATGCATATGGGAATCACCTGGGCATCTTGCTCAATTGAAATTCTTAGTTCTAAAAAGTCCCCAGGTAATGCCAATGATGCTAGATCCAATTTTGAGTATGAGAGAACAAGATTATTCTGCATACTTACCTGTAGTTGATTGCTATAAAGGAGTTGGGAAAGTCCTTAAACCAAGCTAACACACTTGGCATCATTTTTTGTAAACAAAAGCATTTTCCAAAATTATCTTGAAAATTTCCTTCCTCACTCCTGAGACACTTGGTTTTTGTTCCTTATGGCCTAATTCAACTTTCCTTGTATTGACCCAAAGTGTACTGGATATGAAAAGTGAGTTTTGTCTGCAATGCCTATCTCTTCCCATCAGACCATGAGCAACCTGAAAAAAAAGGACTGTATCATTTTCATCTTAATATCCAGCACAAAGTCTAACAGATAGGAGATTAGAGGTGCTCAGTATTCTATTTTTGAATGACCAAAAGAGAATTAAATGGCAACCTAGTGCTGCGTTTTTACTAAATGTCTTCATCTACAAAAGGAGCAATGCTAATCTGCATAAATGCAAGAGAATTCTTATGCAGTTAAAGCAAGATAACAGCTAGTATATTACTCTAAACTTTAAGACACTGTGCATATGCAATTTACATATTTATTACTAACATTATTACTAGAATTTCTTAAAAATTAGAGGGCTGGAGATGGAAAATAGACACATTGTTTTAGAAGTTCAGAGAATACCTTCGTTAGTTATTAAACATCTCATGAAATACTGCTTGCTATTTGAAATTAAACAATTAGAAATTATTATTATTTTTATTTAAGGCTTTGCCCAGTGAAACTTTCGTTTTCCTTTGAGGAAAACCGCCCATTAAGTTTCATCAGCAGGCTGACCAGATTCTCCAGTCTCATGGACTGTGTCACTTTATGTCTTTTATTTTACGATCCCATTTGGCCAATGCCCCTACTTAATCTCAAAAGGGCCCTCATTCAGATGATAAATTATATAGTTATTCTGTTCATTAGATATATTTATAACTTGATGTGAAAGAATTTGTTTCCTCTTTATCTTAGACATGTGAGCTCTCGGTGGAGCAAAGCATAAAGAGGATATCCTAATGGGTCTATTTTACTGGGGCAGAAAGTATGAGGTTTGTGTAATCTGAAAAAAATATGGAGGGAATATAGGGATAGCAAAAGAAAACTAATTTTAGTAAGGGATGTTTGGGATGAATGAATATCCACATGGTTTTCTTCAATTCTTGGCTAAGAGACCACTCTGTTATTAAGTGTCTAGGGCAGAAGGTGACTATTTACTTGAGATTTGTGAGAGGGGGTATTTATTTAGAAAGGTTGGGAAATCATTATGTCTCTGAGGTTTGCCATCAGAGTCATTCAATTACTAACACCGATAATTGCAGCATTAATCTGCTTCTGCAGTTTAGAGAAGAGTCCAAACATAGAATGATTGATTTTAAAGAAAAATAAAGTCAAAGAGATATGGCATTTATTCTTCCACTAAATAGACCTCTAGTGCAAAAACCCAGGACCCATTTTATTCCAAGGAAGTGTAATGAAACAGCTCAGTATCCACACATGTATTTCTTTGAAGATGCTCTCCACTTCTTGGAAGGAACAGAAGACAGAAAATACTACATCATCACAATTCTTCCACTATAACATCCAGAGAAGAACAAGATGAAAATCAGAGTTTTGTTGGTATTTGGATAAATGATGGAATCAGATTTTATACACAACCTTCACGGCCTGCCACATTTGTGTTGCAGTAGGCTACAGGATACACCATATGAATGTATCAACATTTTATGCCCTTTGAGATAGATCTTTCCCCTAATATTTTTAATTTAATGGAAATTTAGTTTCTCCACACAAATATGCCATTTGTTTAAGTTTTCAAGTTGTGATTGAAACACTAGGCATGTAATAAGGTTATTCCAGAAAATCATGACTCTTGACAGTGGACTTAACCAAGGGTCATTCCCTTCAGAAGAAACCATCCAGAACACACTAGATTTTTTATGGGTTCAGAATGCATTCATTACTCCCTCACCAAAGATATGATGTTCTAGTTTTTGAAAGCAGGTCCAGTACAGCCTAGTGTGGGCACATTCACATGAGATTTTTGAATTATAGAAGGAGCTTAATGAGTGTTTTGCTTATGAACACTTATTTATCTGAAATAATTTTAGGTTTAAAGGCGAGTTGTAAAGATAATATCCAGTATTAATAACATTCATCCAGCTTCTCCTATGTTTTACATCGTGCAAAACCATAGTATATTTATTGAAACTAAGAAATTAATGTAGGTACAATACTGATATCCAGACAGAATGCTTTATTTGAAGTTTACCAGTTTTTTTCAGCAATGCCCTTTCTTCTGTTCTGGAATACTGTCTAGACACTACATTGTATTTAGTTACCATGTCTCCTTAGTCTCCTGCAGTCTATGACAGTTTCTCTGTCTTTCCTTCCTTTTCATGACCTTGATCTTTTAAGAGTACTGGTTGGTTATTTTGCAAAGTGACCTTCATTTTGAATTTATTTAATGATGTCTCATGACAACCCTGGGTTTATTGCTTTGGGGGAAGAATATCATGAAGGTGAAGAGCCCTTTCATCACATCATGAATCTGATATCGACCTGACTTATTACTGATTATGTTAAATTGACCACTGGGTTAAAGTGGTGTCTTCCAGCTTTCTCCACTTTAAAGTTACTAAGTTTCCTCTTATCATACTCTGTTAAAAGTGAGTCACCAAATCCAGCTCACAGATTAATAAACAGTGTTTGAACAAAAGATAGAGTTCCCACCCTGAGTCTATGTTGTGGTCATGCCATAGATGCCAAAGCTATGGAACAGAATGACTTGAAAGAAAGACTAAAAATATTTGATTTCTTTTAACCTAATCTAAAACTCACAAGTGTCTGAGTTATATAACAGTAGGGAGAACTGCAAGCAAAAGTTTAACAGTGGTTTTCTATGACTGTCATAAGACACTGGGGAACAAGAAGCGCAGCTTTGATGTTACATTTTTTTTTTAGTATAATATAAAAAGAAAAAAAACTTTTTTTTCTAGTTTACAACAAATTTATGGACAGATCATAAAATTGAGTTCATCAGTGCATGCTGCAGTAACGTGACAAATACGAAGCACACTGCATAGCCAGTGGAAGGGGCAGAAGTGCATGGTGGGTGCATAACTATCAAAGAAGGTCCACTAGGTTGAGGTCAGTATGGGAAGGGAAGTGAGGATCAAAGGAATGAAAAGAAAACAAACGTGTAGGATTGATTACTTGGACGGAGGGATCAAACAATGAAAGAGAAGAGATTCTATAATTAGGGGATGAGGGTTAGAATTTGCAGGCCACTATACTGAGAAGAAAAAGGCAAAGAGAGAGGGGGGTGGGCATGGAAGTAAGCTCTGCATTAATATGTAGAGGCAAGAGACACTAAATAAATCAATTACCCAGTGAATATGAGAAAATGTGTTTGCATTATATATAATATCGTGTACTTGTTAAAAATCAAGCTTATCACTTTGTCACACCTCATATATTTTTTCATTAGTAAATCGTGACCTTCAAACTAAGCATGTACTTGTAGGCTCAAGAAAGTTCAGATTCTTCCCTGCATTGAGTGTTTTTGCTGAGTGAATTCTAAAGTTCAAAAACTATTTTAAAATAACAGCCAAAAGTCTAGCAAGATAGTAATGGAAAACAATTTAATTAGAGACACATTTGGATGGATTTTCTTTTCATTCAATAAGTCCCACTGCTCTGCAAATTTTAGAGTAAAAATTTACAATGCCCTTCCTAGTAGCTTTAGATATTTGTTCAAGATATTAAAATAATATCTCTAGATACCCAACATGAGGGAAGTAGAGACTGTCTTTACATCGGATAATAAATAAATAATAAATCACTTAAAGCAAAGTATATATATTTTGGTTTGTTTACCTAGAAATAGAGAAGCGTAGTTTTTCATCATCTGTGCTCATATATCCTAGGCCCATTATTGCTTATAACTAAATTCTTTCTACTCATAAACAAATGATTAGACTCAGGCAACATGGCAAACTATGCTCACACAGGCTACCCTATTAACAACAAAATGATGCTTAGCAACATTCACTGGGTGTCGGGCAGGTGGTGATGAGAGGGGATGGATAGATACACCCCTAATGGGTGTGGTGTGCACCTTTTGGGGGACGGACATGCTTGTAGCTCTGACTCAGGCAGGGCAAAGGCAATATGTGGAACCTAAACATCCGTACCCCCATAATATTATGAAATTAAAAGAAAAGAAAAAGAAAAAGAAATAACATTTAAAATGTACAGCCAAGTCAGATGAAAGAAAGAGAAATCCCTCTGGTGCTTGAAATAAATAAAATCAGAGTGGTAGGTAAGGTTGATAAAGTGGGGCTCTGTGAGCTATTTAGACCAAGAAGAGATTCTAAGAATATAACTACAGATGAAAGTTAGACAGGAAACTAGAGCTTTTCTCCCTGCCTAAACCTGGAGCCCCCAAATACCACCTATCCTCATGAACTAAAAAAAAAAAAATTTTTAATTTCAAAAAAATATCCAATCTCCTAGCAAAGCAAATAAATACAAAATCTTTTTCCTGTCTGGACTTTGAGTGGGATAATAAATATAAAAAGTCTAGGCATTCAATGTATGTGGGTATGGAGTCCTATTTTATAATACCTACATGGTTCAAGAACCCCAAACTAAAAAATAAACATAAAACCTGGAAGTTCATTAAAATTCCTGAGCTGCTTTTTTTAAATTTCGTTATATTGTGGGCGTACAAAAGTTTAGGTTACATATATTGCCCTTGTCCCCCCACCTCCCCCCGCGTCAGAGCTTCAAGCGTGTCCATCCCCTAGACAGTGCGCATTGCGCTCATTATGTATGTATACACCCATCTCCTCCCCACCCTTTTTTTAAAATTTCAAAATATTAAAGGGGTACAAGTGTTTTTGTTACATGAATTGAATAATGCCAAAATCAGGGTTTTTAGTGTCCTTGTCACCTGAATAGTGTACATTGTACCTGATAGGTATGTTTTTATTCTTCACTTCCCTCCCACCGTTCTTAATTTTCAGTGTCCTTTATATCACTAAATGACTGTGTATACCCATCATTTAGTTCCCACTTATTAGTGAGAGCAGTGGGGGATTGTGGTATATATACACCATGGAATACTACTCAGCCATTAAAAGGAATTAAATAATGCGTTTTGTAGTAACTTTGATGAAATTGGAGCATTATCCTAAGCGACATTCATGAGATTCTGAACAGAAACCACCCTGTATAAATTCTTTGATATTTTAGGATATACAGAACTCATACAGAATTTTTTTAAAAAAAAGGTGAACAGAAGCACATACACAAAGTTAATTACAGACCACATGAGAAAACAAACTATAATGAGAAAGAGTCCACAGATAAACAAATAACACAGCAGCTGAAAATAGCTGAATAATCTGATAGTGACTGTAATATAAATATTCTTAAAATGTTGACAGGGATATTTTGAGGGACTAGAAACCAAATCAAAAGAATAAAGAGCTATCTGCAGCCCCATGTCTATTGCACCATTATTCACACCAGCCTACCTATGGAATCGGCCTGTGTCCATTGACAGAGCAATGGGTAAAGAAAATGTGAGATACATAACAGAATACTTTTCGGCCTTAATAAAGAAGGAACTTCTGCCATTTGCAACAAAATGTATGAACCTGGAGGACATTGTGTTAAGTGAAATACACCAGGCACAGAAAGACTGTAGGATTGCACTTATGTGTGAAATCTTAAAAAGCTGAACTCACAGATACACAGAGGAGAATAGGGGGCTGGGGGTGGAGAAGGGTGGGAGATGGAGAGATGCTGGTCCAAGAGTACAAAATTTTAGTTGGACCAGATGAATAAATTCTGGAGATCTATGGTACATGGTAACTATAGTTAATAATAATGTATGCTTGAAAATTTCTGAGGGTAAATATTAAATGTTCTGACCACAGAAAAAGTTATAATTATGTGAGGCTATAGATACATTAATCAGCTTGATTTAATCATTTTACAATGTATACATATATCAAAACATCATGTTGTACACCATAAATATATAAAATTTTTATTTCTCAATTATATCATAATAAAGCTGGGGAAAAGAATAGGATACTATAAAATAAGTATAAATAGATATTAAATAAACAAACACTGAGTTTTTAGACATAAGAATATGATGGTTAAAAGTTTTTAAAAATCCATAGGCAGATTAAAGTGAGCTGAAGACTTTATTAGTGAATTAGAAGATTGATATGAGAAAATTAGGAGACTATAGTGCAAAAGAATAGATATGAAAACATGCAAAAGAGGTTAAGAAACATAGAAGGTAGTAGATGATCCAACATAATTTGAACTGAGCTTCATAAGAAAGCAATGATAAAATATTTTTGACAGGAGTTGCTATATGAAGAGAAATTGTTTATGAATTTTTTATTAACTGAAGAAAGACACCAATTCCTAAGCAACATAAATAATAATGAATCCACACCTGGAAACTTTATGTAATAATTGCATAATGTCCTGGACAAAGAAAACTTAATTGATTAGGAAAGCATACAGCAAAAATATTTTTAAACATAATACCTTAAAAATAACAAAGAAAAGAAAATGATACACTATCTCCCAATATATCATCAAAACAAATGATTAAGAGTGTCTGCTTTTAATTTTAGAACAAAATGAAATTAAATGTCCCAATGACTTTTGCTTGAATAAAAGTATGTCTCCTCCAAGCTAATAAACCAGAGCCTCTGATCAAGCTCTTTGGAAAATATGGAAGTCCTCCCTGTCCCATCGGGTTGCATCAAGCCCACAAGATGTGGACAGGCCAATTAGGCAGGATTCTGACTCTCTCATATCCACTTCAGTGTAAGCCAGTAAGTAGTTATTAATCTTATATATTGAGCTTCTCTGTAATTTTTTCTTCGAGGATAGAAGTAGGTAGTTATTAGTTTTATATATCGAGCTTCTTGATACATAAGTTTTTCTTGGAAGGCAGATTTATAAAGTTATTTTTAAAAAGTCTTAATACTGAAATTTTGTGCAGTTCCTCCTTGTTTTGTCCTCTCTTTCATTTCCAATCCTCCTAGACAGAGTTACATTGGATTGATAAGAATAGATTATTACCAAGAATAACAATAGAAATAGCTACCAAGATTTATATATTTTTGTCTGTTGAATCATCAGAATAACTATACAATAGGAATTTTGTCTAAGTGAATGGATTAGGAAAATACAACTCAGAGAGCTTGGGTCCCTTGTGAAGTTCCCAAAGCTGCTAAGTAGTAAAGACAGAGGTGATATACTTCTGGACATTGGAATGGGTTAAATGCTAGTTTGTGCATTTTTCTAGCCTCTAACCATCCAGCAATATTTTTCACTTTATGAGATTTAGAAAAATGAGAACACCAAGCACATCTTGTGGACCAAGAATTTACTTGTTAAGTCAGGTCTTCCTTTTTAGTAAGTGGTGCTAACTTTCCATCTAATCATCCTATTGCCTGCTGACATATCTTTTAGTTATTGAACTTTATCATGGATTTTACCCTACATTTATGAGAAAGAACCTCTTATATGTTGAAATGGTCTGGAGTTATAATTAACATGTCCTTTTCATGAGCATTTTATTCTCAAGGGCTTGGAGAAGACTTTTCTTGAAGTCTAATTTCAGAGAAATATATGTGCTGCTGCTATGATGTCTGGGACCTGAAGCAGACTGGCAATTGTTTTTTAATGGAAGTTTTCTGCAGGAGTTACATAGTAAAAACTTTGTTTTACAAGAATATTAATAAGTGTCAGATAGTGAATGCTAGCCTTGGACCAAACATACTTCTGGGCACTTTAAATACATCATCACATTTAATATTATAGCAATTTTAAATGTTATGAATTACCAGGTTCATTTCCCTTCTCTACTTATTTTGCTTATATTCTTCAATGAAATGTTTCTGACCTTCGCTTCATTTCCAGTTCTTACTCTTCTCAATAAGTCTAAAAGCAGGATCTATGTACACTTATTGGGGCATTTGCCACATTGTAATATACTCAGCTGGGCCACATATGTTGCCTGTCTTCCTTCCAAGTCCTTATATTCACTAGAGGTCACCATCACTTTGGTTGATGATATGGCTGAATATTTAGAGGACACAGAGGGAATAGTCACGATGACTTTTTTTTTTCACTTCTATGTTTTCTCAGGCTCTTTATGTTCCCTCCTTTAATTCTGAAAAGATAAGTAAAAGTAAACTCAATTTTACTAATAAGGATGCTAGAGAAATCAAATAACTATTCCCAAGTTATTTAAATATGCTGTTTGAACCCAAGTCTGCCTGGGTTCTAAATCCTTTCTCCTTCTACATTTCATGGTACTTACTACACGTTTCTTAATGAGTTAAGTTTTGTTTCACAAAGATGTTGTGAATTTATTTCCAATGTTTCCTTCATTGTATGAGGTTTCCTTGTAGTCTTATGTTGATTATTTATAGAAATTTATAGCACAGTATAGGACAAACATATTAAGTAACTTCTGTAGTCTGAAGAAGCCCACTCAACTGCAAGTTATTGCTCCAGAAATCTTATTTGGTAGTTGTGGCATCTACACAGTAATGATCCCAATTTTTTTAGTATATTCCCCCAGATTCATTGGCTTTGGCCAATGGCTGTGAGTGGAAGAAAATATGTCACTTTTGTGTCAAAGAATATAAAAGCGGCATGAGAATTTCATATGTGATCTCTTCTTCTCCTTTGACAGTTAGCAATATTCTGCTTAGTGAAGTATCCATCAGCTTAGGTCCCTAAAGGTCTTTGTGGAACAAACGCTCTGCGAATTGAGTTGGGCATGTAGCATGAATGAGAAATAAATTTTGTGAAATCACTAATGTTTGAGAATTAATTTATTATGGCGACACACATTAGACAATCAAGGATAAGACAGTAGCTATTGTCAAATGATAATTTGAAACCTTTTAAAATTGTGTGTCATTATGTACATATATATGTAAATATTAAATGCCTTTTTCCAAAGAGTAAGAAATTTTACACATTGTACCTTTCTGCCTGTTTTCTACCTTATTTTGCTTTCTGACACTCTAAAATAAAAGACTTGGTCAATACATAGTGTTATTTGTCACTCAGATTAGGAAAGAAGAATTTTAAGTGTTATGGTTCCAGGTCTCAAGCAAATTTGTCCCAGAGGAAGCTCGTTTAAAATTATCTTGCTAAAAACTTGCTATTGATTCAGGAAATCAGGAACCAAGTTATGACTTGGTTCTGATATCTATTAAATATTACTTGGTGCTGATATCTATTAAATAATAATAAGTATATGGACTTTGGCATTATTTGGATCTTAAATGCTCTTGCAACTAATTTAATCAGATATGGGATTCAGTAATCATTGAGATAGCTAATAATATTTTCTTTTCCTGTGAAACACTATGTTTTTATTAGTTCCATTCAATTCAATACACAACATTAATTGAGCACCTGCTATGTATTGGGGATATCACTATGGATAAGATATGATAAATTAATGATCCCCTGTTGCCATGTAAGAGTTTACAATCTGCAAGGACAGTGAGACACATTAGAAAATAATTTCAAAACAGTATGTTACATTGCACAGGGAACATACATGAAAGAAAATATTATTCAGCTTCAGTGAGGAGGGTGATAAGAGAAAGCTTTCTTAGGAACATAGCTTTTATGCTATGAAAGGTCAGTAGGAATTAGAAAGTATGTCAGGGGAAAAGGAATGTTAGGTAGAGAACAGTATGAACAATAACAGAGAGGTTCAACATAATGTTCCATTCTGCATCTAAGTAATTCAATACTGCTAGAATATGACACTCACATCACAGACTGTCAGGAGACAGGATTATAGAGGTCTCTTGTCATCCTGTAACCACTGGGAGCCACTAAAAATTCTATGAAGAGAAGTAACAAGATCAAATTTATATATTAGGTATATCATGCTGATGGCAGGATGAAGGATTCATTGGAAGGCACATTTTCTTAATAAAATAGTTTTGGGAGAGGAAAAAACTTCATGAAACACTGAAAAAATGCATGGATTTATTTATAATGCATTGAGGTTTGTTTCATGATTAATTGAAATCATGTGTTATTTTCAGAATAGAGTCACTGAATGAATATTATAATAACCAACCCAAATTATCTCAATTACTTTAAATTCTAATAACCTGTAAACTCTTTTTCTATATACTGCAAATATTTGATGAGCCCAAACTGATGAGGGGATTAGACAATGTCAACACAGGAAAAGTAAAATAATAAAAGCCTGTGAATCAGATCATTGTAGAAACCAAGCTGAATAATTCAGTCTCTTACTATAGTGTTTTCCTAGTCTTTTTTTTTTAAACTTGAATTATTAATTCTCTCCTGCTTTTCTAGCTAGATACCACCATATGGATACAAATGTCTACATATAAAAATATTTTCTGAATGAATAACTCATAGAAAGTAACACATTTCATAAAGCAATCTTTAATATAACTTAGCAAGCAATTAGTAAGTGACTACTGTGAGGCTAAGAATGTATAATGTGCCATGAAAGACTTAAAAGAGGTAATGCAGAGATTAATTAGCTTGATTTAGCCATTCTCCAATGTATACATATTTCAAAAATTCATGTTGTATAAAATAATAGATATATATAAAATAAATGTATGTAAATATGTATTTTATTTGTCAATTAAAATTAATTACAAATAACAATGAAAATACATAAAAGAACAAAAAGAATACAAATCTATTGAGGAATTTGTTCTATTTCTTCTAAAGTATTTTCTTTAATAGGAAATATTGGATCTATAAAGATAGCACCCAAATACCAGAGGTTGCAAATATAGTATATGTTGAGATTCAGATGGAAATTATGATCTAAAAAAGTACATGAAATGGATGATTTAGCACTATTAAGGGTCCAGATCTCTGTTTTTTCATTGTGACAAAGCCTGGCTAGTTGCCTCCAAGGCATTCCCTGTTCCTCCTTGGTATACACTAGATAAAATTTATCAATCTCTTGTGCAGTTTTGCCTAATTTAATGGAGATGAAGTTGATGTCTGTCATTCCCATTCTTGGCCCAGTAACAAACAAAACCTCCCATGCAATCATTCATGCTCTCATATCCCTTATCGTCCACATTAATTAGATGATACAGTGGAAATCACTGAAGCCATTGATGATATCAAAACCACTGCATAGAAGGAAATTGTGCCACCTGTTGAATATTCTATTGGATTTTATCTAACCATCAGTTGATTTAAATCACTAATAATTGAGGATTTGTTTGTTAAAGCAGTTAGTGTTATATGCACTAAATAATACAGTTAGCACAACAAGGGTTGTGCATCTCTTAGGAATGAATGTAGATATATTCATATAAATATATATATGTATATATTCACATATATGTTTTATATATGTACATATGTTTTATATATGTGTATACATAAGCTCAACAGAACTACTGTATAAATTGAATTTCAATGAATAAGTTACTTTGAGAACTACTATAAAATCAGAACATTTTTGTATAATTAGCACATTTTCTCCATGAAAATAGATGTATGTGGAAAGATAAATTTTATTCAGGCATTTCTTTGGAGAACATGAAGTAAGAAAGAGAATATACTAATTGAACTAAAGGAGCAGGAAGAGAGATACCTGTTTTTTAATGCTGTTAGGAAGGCATAATTACTGAGAGCTTACCAGCAAGATTAAAAAAAAAAAGACTTTCTTTTGAAATAAAATGCACTTAATTGCACTCCATAAGGCACAAAAAAATAAAGACAACCAAAATATGGTACTATCAAAGGAGTAAGGAATATAAGCTTGCAAACCACATAAGCATTCACCAGTGAAAACAAGGTAATGAGGCCAAGAAGGCAGGAAACTAGCTGAGTAGAAAAGCTACAATTAAAGTGTCATCATCATGGATATTGCACCAAGATAGTTAGGGTTGTTCTTTATTTCAATTTTGTTATCTTTATTAATGCATTATGATTTTAAATATATCATAACATTAATAAAGCTAAACTTAAGTTTATTTATGCAGCTAATTTTCTATACCTTTTCTTAGTTCTCTCACATTTGTAACAGTAATGAATTTTTTTTTCTACTAGGAGGTGGGAAGGGGCTATCCCCTACCAGGATGTTCCCTTAAGCCATCCTTATTGAAATTGTATGAACAAGAGTTGTAGAGTAGTTTCAATAGGGACATAGAGAAGTAAATAAATTAGAAAAATTAGTTATAGATAAAACAAATGGGACTTGGTGACCGAGTGGATGAAGTTGGTCAAAGAAAGAAGAGATTTGAGATTGTGCCCAGATTTTGGACTTGGGTGACTTGACATTTGGTGGCACAATCTATTGAAGTAGGAATTACAGTGAAAAGAACAATTTTGGTGAGAAAGATGATTTCATTTGTGGACATAATAAAATTCCATTAATTGTGAGATGCCCAACTCAAGGTGTCAAGAAAACAATTAGAAATGAATATAAAACTTAGAAAAGGCTGGGCTGAAAATACAAATTTGTAAGACACAAATTAAGTGTTGATATGGCAATGGGAGAGGACTTTATCATCTACGGATGATATGAGGATGATTTTTTTTTTAAAGTGACTAGGAAAAATGCCAGCATTTAAGACACGGGAAGAACAGCCAACAACCATGAATTGACAAAGATTAAAAATTGTGAAAATAGCACATGTTGTTAAGTACATAGAAAAACAGTACAGCAGAAACTCTTACATAATACTGGTGGAAGAAAAATTGGTATAAGTAATTTAAACATTCAGTTTTGAATTATTTTGTAAAGCTGAAAGTATTCATATCTTATGATTTAGCAATTGTAGTTCTAACTATATACCTAAAGAAATGTTTGTATATGTGTACTAGAACTCACACATAAAAACATTCATAATAATTTGTTTGTAAAAGCAAAAGGAAAAAGCAGGAAAAATCCAAGGGTTTACCTGCAAAAAAATTAACAAAATATAAAATCTCAAAAACATATATTGAAAATTAGTTTTAGCATGAATGAATCTCAAAATATATTGAGTTTGGGGAAAAAGACAAGAGAAGAAACTGCCATCAATATAAAATTGAAAGCATGAAAACTGTCAAAATGTTGTTAGGTAAACATACATACATGCAAAAACTATTAATAAAAACAGGGCAACAATAATCCCCCAAATCAGAATGATCATTAACCTTTTTAGGAGGGAGAAAGATACAAGTGGATAACATTATTTTATGTGGATGAAAAATTTGATATTAAAAGCACATTTTTAAAATGAGTTGGGAGGACTAGTTAGAGCTTATAAAGGAAGTTGAAGACAAGCTATCAGAGAAGTAAGGCAAAAACTTGGAGAATACTATTAGGTGATACAATTTCCAAAGAATGAGAATATGTTGAAATGAAGGAGTAGTTGACAATCAAAAGTAGGTAAGTAGTTGAAAGGGCTAGAACATGTTACCCCAAAATATGCCACCTTGGTATACTGAGTAATTTAAGACAAAGGAAATTGCAAAATGGGAGAAACAGAAAGGTCTTTCTGACCTTCTCCTGCCCTTCTCTGCTGAAGTGGGCCATAAAAGCAAGAAAGATATTCCTCTCACCTTTCCCCCCCTCAAATGGGCATTTGACCAAATATAATCTACATATATGTGGGATGACACCAAGCCGACAGAAGTAGCTGGGTGGCTAAAGAGTTTAGCAACTATTTTATGAGTCTTGCCGTGCTTGGGAGATAAAAGAGAACAAAATGAGATGGGGGAAATTAGATAAGCAATCTCCAGCTTTCAGTGGAGATTCAGGAGTTAAATGTCAGGAATAAGGGCTATTTTAAGATTAGGAGCAAACCATCTGACACAGTTCATCCCCACAATTTTTGATTTCCAATTTAAAAAAAAAAATCCCTCTCTGGAGAAAAAAATATTATAATAGACAAGCTCATAGTTAAATGGAGTAGATATTTGAATATGTCTTTCACAAAAGAGGGTATACAAATGGCCAGTAAATATACAAGATGTAACAAAAGGGAAAGGACATTTAAAGGAAGGAAAAAAAAAATTTTTAAAGGGTTGAGATAATTACTATAATTAAATATTAAATATTCTGTTTCCATGTTTTATTATACTTTGTAAGAACATTTGTTTCCGAAAGTTTTCCTAGAATTGCTGACCATACAGGCAATGCCCTTTATAATCAGTTTTATGAGAAATGTGACTTACTTCTACCACATAACTTAGAATGCAAGAACTAATGTGTCAGGCAGTAAGAACTATTCATAGTCCAGGCTATTGTCCCTGATTATTTTTTGTATCATTGCGCAAATTATTTTCCTGAGTCTCATTTTCCTCTTCAGTCAAATGAGGGTGTATGGAAGGATAATGACTGAAGTTCTTCTTATTGCTAATAGTCTATGAGTTGATTAGTACATATCAAGGGTCAGCAAATTTTAAAGTTCCAAGGAGTCAATATTTTATTATAGATTTCCGGATTACATTATCTCTGTGGCTACTACTCAACTCAGCTATTGTTGATTGAAAGTTGCTATAGACACTACATAAATTAATGAGCATGGCTGTGCTACACTAACATTTTATTTACAAAAGCAGCCTATGCTCTGGATTTGTCCCTTGGACAGTAGTTGGGCGATTCTTGGCATATACTGACACATTATTAGTCTTCTATGAAGGTTTTGCTCAAATTTGGGTATGGACATAAACGGATAGAGTGACTAATGAAAATGAGCTCACAAACAAGGCTAACTTTTGGGCTTGTTAAGAACCTGAATTTGTTGTACTTACTCATTTATGTCAAAATCATCTGCCAATATGCTTGCTAATGAGGTTTTTGAGATCTTATTTTGATTTGTTTGATTGAGAATCTGTCAGTATATAGGAAAGCAGTGACATAGAGAAATTGGCAATGCAATATTTTATGCTGTAGGTTCTGTTACATGCAATACCTATATTTAATATCAAAAGTTAAGTGATCTTATTTTACAGTTGAATAATCATCTGTAAAATAAGATTAATGCATGCATCTCACATGAATAAATCAGGCTTCCCAACTTAGCTTCCCTCAAAAGCAAGTTATATTTTGACCATTTAAAATTGATTATGTAAGGAGTGGAGGTACTTCAATTTAATGAATATATGTAATTTTAGTTTTTATTTTCTTGTCTTTTCCATGCCTGTTTCTTTCTGGCTTTTGCATTATAGACTGAGCGCTCCCTAAGAATTTTCCACATAAGGAAACTGAGCAGAGTTGCTAAAATTTTTGTTTACAGTATATAATTTGTCAGGTCTCAAGAGTAAATATAGAGAAAACATAAACCCATACTATATAGTAATATCCAAACATTAATCCATAACATTACTTCCTTTGAAGTCATTCATTATTTAATTATAATTTTAATCTTTATATTGCTTTGGATATTCAAAAAAACCACTAACAAATAATGGCTCTAGGAAACAATTAGTAATCTTTATTCAGTTATTTGGATCTAAGTATTAAAAGTCAAATGAATAAACTATTATATTATCTCAATACTAAAAGTCAGTAAAATATTTCAGATAGTGACCAAGATATAAGCTCTTATTAAGACTCCTACAGTTTATACAATTCCTTTACACTTTACAAACCAAATTCTGATTAAGAGTATGTTATAGATTATATACTTAAGAATATTTTGATTACAGTTATCAAATGATTTTCACAAATATAACCCATTGGCTTTTCAAAAATCATTCCCAAAACGTAAGATGATGATTTTGTAAAGATTATTTCTCTCAGGTAATGTAGCCCTACTTGTAAAAATTCAGGATGTTTAGTTTTTATGGGATTGTGTAAGCAGGCCCATTAGTCTATGTGCTTCCCTGCAATACTCACTTATTCTATCATACATAATTTATACTGTTGTTAAGTATTTATTGACTGATATTCCTTCTTGCTATTGAAGATTTATAGCACTAACACTCAGGAATTCAGCATCCTCAGAGTAATAGTAAAGAATAAAGTTAATGCACTAGAAAATTTTATAAGAAATATACATCACTTCTGCACAATCAGTGTTTGGGGGATTCTTCTTTTATGAAGTCCCATCTTATAAAATTCTCTTTGAGGACTGTTTCACACAAAGGCTGGTTCCCAGAAGTTACCTTTTTGATACAAGATGAGGTATTGTACATGTTAGTCACTTTCCCCAACTTTGCTTTGCGTTGATTAGCTAGACTTGTATTTCCTTGTGACCACTATTATCCAGACTTTGTAATTATTCACTTTTTAGTCATGACCCAGAGGGTCTACAATTAGCTTCACCAAATGTTTTGGTGGAGTCCTTTCGCAAAGAAACTTGGCAACATGTACGATATGAAGTGTGTTTCAAAAAGAGACCTCCTTTTCCTACAACATGGATGGACCTGGATGACATTATGCTAAGTGAAATAAGCGAGACACAGAAAGAAAAATGTTGCAGGATCTCACTTATATGTGGAATCTTTACCAAAAAAAAAAAAAAAAAAAAAAAAGGTCGAATATATAGAATAAAACAAAAGTAACAAAGGTCAGGGTGTCTATTCGGGATGGGGTAGAGGAAATGGGAAGATATAGGTCAAAGAATAAAATGTAGCAGATATGTAGGATGCATGAGTGTAAAGATCTAATGTGCAACATGAAGACCATGGTTAATAATAGTATATTGCATTCAAGAATTTTGCTAAATGAGTAGATTATAGCTGCTCTTACCACAGGAGGAAAAAATAGGTAATTATATAATATGATGGATATGATCATTTGTTATTGTAACTACATTACTATATATGTGTGTGTCTCATAACATCATATTATATACCTTAAATATCACAATAAAATTAATTTAAAAAACAATACAAGCAAACAGAAAATAACAATAACAATAAAAGGAGATAACCTTTCAAGGGCAGGGATAAAAACAGTGTGGTGGTGATACCAGTTGGATACCATGATCCAAGAAAATACTGATATTCAAATACAGCAGACCCTCAAATATTGTAGATTTATTCAATGTCATTTCATTATAACATTGATGAGAAAAAAAAATGATTCCTGGTGAGGCCACTGTCTGTGTGGAGTTTGCACATTTTCCCCATGTTTGCACAGGTTTTCTCTGAGAACTCTGGTTTCCTCCCACATCCCAGTGATGGGCATGTCAGGTTTATTGGAAATATCTAAATGGTCCTGGTCTGAGTGAGTATGGGTGTGTGCGTGAGCTCACCTGACGCAGCCTCCGTGGAATGGTGTCCTGTTCGTGGTTAGCTCCCACCTGATGCCCTGAGCTGCTGGCAGACTTTGGCCACCTGCAACCATGAACTAGAATAATTGGGTAAATAATTGTCTCACCCATTATTATTAATCTTTCTTAACTGTATATATATCTCACATTTATTTCAATGTTTAATATTAGAAGTGTTTTGGGTCTTTATTTTGAAGTTTGGTGTTTTTTTGTGTGTGAGCATAAATATGCCATTGGAGCTTAACTCTTATTTATATCAATTAATTTATGGTAAAACTGGTATTTTTATATATCATTTTTCTTAAAGTTGCAGTTTCCAAAAACTTACAGGTGACATTAAGTGATGATTTACCCTATTCTAATATCAAAGTCTAGGTGATATTGATTGAGTCTTATACAATATGCCTCAGATAATTTCAATAGGAAATCATTGGACACTTGAACCATATTCAACAATAAACAGCATAGTAGTCTATCAAATAAGAAAACAAATAATTAAAACAGCAATTTGTTTAGAGGCAGTTTGACAAAGGATTAGCGTGATGGGCAATGAATTGAGCCTGATCTGGGTTTGAACATCAAACTCCCCCTCTCCCTGCTAATTTACTGTGACATTGGGACAGTAAAATAATTCTCTAAACCTCAGTGTCCATAGTTTTAAAATATACATCCTATGCAAATCCTATAGGGGTATCATGAAGACTGAGTTGGATAACACAAAAATAATCTATTGTGGTTTCTGGCATGTAAAAAATAAGTAAATTATAGAAACATTTTCAAAAGCCCAGTCAAACAAGGAACAAAGGTTTCAGAATATGCAACTGAGTGTTTGACAGTAAAATAAGCTTAAAATGCACTTAGGTACCTAGTAACTTGCTCTCCAGTACCCCAAAGTGTGGTAGTGTAATAATAAGCAACAACAAAGGAGATGCTTAATATTCATGCTGAAATCCATTTTCATGAAAGAAAAAAATGTACAGTAAAGAACAGCTTTGGAAAATAACAAAGGGAGATTGACCAGCTTTGGGGTGAAGTGATCAGAGACTATACTCATTTGGGGCAAAGTGTGAAAAACCCTATAGGATACAGACAGTGCTGCACACGAGCTCAACATATCCTCAAACAGCCACAATTAGGATTGTGCTGATATGTGAAATTGAAACCCTGGGCAAGCCACATTGCTAGTGCCCTTTTCTGCATGATAGGGACTAGGAGAGATGTTCAATTTACCGATTGATTTTCACAGGGGCCAAAATCTAGTAGACTTTTGATACAGTGTGGAAAACCAGAGAACAGAGAGCTGGATGGGCTTCACCTCCCCCTGTGGGTGAGAGCAATGTCCGCTGAAATCAAGGGAAAACCTATCCTGTGGTTTTTAAAGTGGAGTGAGAGGGATGATGCAAATGTTTGGGAATAAAAAATGAAAATTTATTTATGTATGTATGTGTATATATATAACTAATTATACTTTATCCTTTAGTATATACAGTTTATATATGTTATAATATACCTAATATAGTAGCTTAATAATGCATCTATATCATTTACAAATATATGCATATATAGTCTACAGATGCTTGCTCAAAAAATTTAATAATATGTGTTTCAAAGGCTTTGAGATCACTGCTGTGGATATTACTGGATTCCATCACCAAGTTGTCTCCATAGTCACAAACCCACTGAACCTCTTGAAATTTTATGTTATTTTACAAAGACTTAAAGATATTCCACTGGCACAGCAGTTGGGAGTTCAGGATGAATTCTTATGTTCACTGCCATCGTATTTCTCAAACTCCCACCTCAGTGTACTTTATCACACGGTCTTAGTGGTACCCATGGTAACTTCACACCATGAGGTCTCTCCGGTGTATCACTTTATTTTGATTTTCTCAGGAATTCTAACTTATCTCCTGTCTCCTCCCAAGTTCAATCAACTCAGTGTTTTCTTTATCACTGACTTAGAAACAGAGAACCTTTCTTTGTTCCAAACTTGCATTATATATATTCAACCACTCTTTCTCTGTTTCTCTTCTCTCTAACATCCAGCTCCGTCTTATTCTAATTATTATCAATACACTTAAAGTATTATTGATACGTGTCCATGGCTCACAGGGCACAGATAATGTCCAGTATTTCTGAGTGTTTCCCATAGAGCCATATCACTGTCCAGCAGAGAAGACAACAAACCATGGATAGGACCATCCCAAAGACTGCTGAGAAAAGAAGCAAGTCAGAGAAGTGCAATAATAAAAATTGTAGTACAGGCCCCAGTATAAAGCCTAGTGGTAAAAACAGTTAGTAATGGATTTCTCAGCTTGTGTATAACAGATGTTTCAGACAAAAGAAAAAAAAAAAGCTGGGGAGGATTTTAGAATCTCTCACTTCTACTTAACAGTTGCTCCATGAACAAGTATCAGGAAGAAGGATGTGGATGGAGCGTATGTGCAGCAGTATCTGAATTCCAAGCATATGGGAATGCAGGCTGTGGTCTGTGGCTGTGCCAATGACTTACAGATCTTTGCTGTGACAGCAGTGTTGCCACCACCCTTCCAAATAAAGAACAGCCCTTGGGAGGTCTCATCAACCCCTAGCGCTCTGACACTGCAGCCTGCCAGCGTGCTGACTTGCCTGGTAAGCTTGGCCTCTGCTGACTTAGGGGCACTGTGTACAGATTTCTGAGGGGAGGGGTTAAGATGGGGTTCTGCTCTATATTATGTTGGGCAGGGAAGTTCTCAGATGCTCTTATTCTCAAACAGGAAAGCACAATCCATTTAGTGCAAAGGATAATTTTCCACCTTGGCTCTAAAAAGGACAGATACAAGGCATGTCTCTTTTTGTCACAGGGTTCTTCATTTACCACCACTATTCATGAATAATTTTTGATTAAAAAATATAAGAACCATCTATGGATGTAGTTAAATTTTAGTTACATAATAAGTGAGTAATTTCCCACAGAATTTCCATCGAACATATATATATATATATATATATATATATGTAATATATGTATGTATATGATTTTTACTGTGACTGGAAGTTGTTCAAGCAGTCGAATCAAAAAGTAACAAAAAAGGCCAGTGCAGTGGCTCACACCTGTAAGCCTAGCACTCTGGGAGGCCAAGGCAGGAGGATCCCTTGAGCTCGGGAGTTTGAGACCAGCTTGAGCAAGAGCGAGGCCCTGTTTCTACTAAAAATAGAAAAATTAGTTGGGTACCAGGGTGCGTGCTTGTAGTCTCAGCTACTTGAGAGGCTGAGGCAGGAGGATTGCTTGAGCTGAGGAGTTTGAGGCTGCTGTGAGCTAGGCTGACGCCACAGCACTCTACTCAGGGCAATAGAGGGAGACTGTCTCAAAAAAAGTAACAGAAAATTAAAGAGCTGTGTAAACAGCTCATTACAGCTCACAAAAGCAGATAGCAACGATCTTAAAGAATTAGAAACAAGCACAAATGTAAAATATATGTAACACATACTTTGCCAACAAATTCATTCATAACAGATATCGAAAGCATTTGAATGGAGAAAAACACAGGTCAGAAATGGGGAACATCAAAACTTTGGCCCTGGTCCCAGTGAGAGAGCTCAGAAAAATCAGTTATCCTTTCTGTGCCTCATTGAGTTATCTAAAGAAAGGGCTAACAGTTCCTGCTTCCAAGTGCTATTATGGTAAGTCCATAAAAGAAAATCTTTAATATTTTGCTTGTGTTAATGAGCATGAAAGGTATCTAATAAGTAACATGATGTGAAACAGTACTTTTCCTATTTATTCAGCATTTCTCTGAAGCCCCAAAGCTAAAGAAAAAGAATGATGAATACTTTCCTCCCATTTATAAATAAATGTGATAGACACATCCAAGTGGGATTTACTAGAAGGAAATAAAAGCATCCCTGCAACCACTGGTCACATCATTTATCCAGAATGGAAAAGAAAAACAAGTTATTTAAGGGAGTATTCCCTTAAGCAGGAGAATTTATAAGAGCTGGGAGTCTTTTGTTTCTCCTCTCCCACCCATGAGGAGGGAGGTATTTCCCACTACCACTGTTAGCTAAATGAAAGGATTCCCAAAGAAACATTCATAGAGATGGGAGTATTTGTAAAAAACAAAGATCATTACCTTATTCCACAAGTATACCACTGCGAGCCCCTTTGACACTAAAGGAATGAACCACAGCTCAGTGAGTAAGGTCCTAGGACACAGTAATATGTGTGTCTCAGATCTGGAGCAATCCTGAGGCAGAGAGATCAGTTAAAGTAACTGCTTCAGGGAAGCCTGAGGCCAGGTGGCTAGCTGGAGTAGACACATGGCAGGGTAAGACAAGGAGAGAGGAGAACAGTGAAAGCAAGCAACCAAGACCTTTTATCAGTGGGGATGTATATTTCCCACAGACCAAGGGACACTGAGGAAGTACACGAATGAGCTCTCTTAGAAAGGACACCTGCAAGAGAGTTGCTTGCCAGTGTAAGGGAACCCCCAGCAGTGAGAAGCTAGAGATGGACCCCCAGTGTGTAAGAGTGGAGGACATTGAGTTATGGAAAGGATCAAAGGGATGGGGTGGAGAATGTCCCTCTCAACAAGGACGGATGCAGCAGGAGTGGGGATGGGTCTCTAAACAATCTTCCAAGCCCTATGAAGAGCCAGCAATGAGACTAACAGAGGATATGATGCCAAGTAGCATCTACCAACTAATCCTCTCTCTTCAGTTGCCTCTCCTCATCTCTCCAACTCTAGTGGAACCTAAGCAGGAGGTGAGAAGAAGCAGAATAAGAGTGAAGAAGTCATCTCAGCTCACTTGCTCATTGCAGGCATCCAAGCCAATATCAGACTTGAGTGGAGGGGATGGAGGATCACTGTAGTAGATGAAAAATGCAAGTGGTGATTTAGTGTAGTTTAGACTGGATTTTTAAACCTAAAATTGAGAGTATTTTTACATTGAAAGGGAGTTATCGAGTCATGAGATCCTCCGAAAATGTTAAGAAACAGAAAAAAGAATTTTAAAAGTTCATGTTTGCAGGCAATACTATGAAAAACAATAAATCCGTATCCTGATTTAACAAGTTCAGTCCAATCACTATGTGTGTGTGTGCATGCACATACATATATAGATATAGATATATATAATCTATTTGTGTATATATCATCTACACATTATCTAACTATCCATCTATCTAGAGAAAAATGATACATAGATGCAGATAGCACATATAAGCTAGTAACTTACTATAGTGCACTTTTAATATTTTAATATGCCCCTTCATCCATTAATGCTTTTATGAAACAGCACCCTAATTTCCACAAGGAAGCAACCTTTATCTACTTTCTGCCCATACAGTTTGCATAGGTTGAACCTCTTGAAACTCCAAGGCTGGACAGTATCCCCAATCTGTGCATTCAGTATATTCCTGTCGTCCTTATCAATTGTTTAGCAATGGGCATGCGATACAAACAAGAACAAATATAGCCAATAAGATTGAGTTATAAGAATCTGGAAAAATAAGGTTTTGTTCACTGGACTTGAAGCAAATTGGATGTTAAGATGGAGATGCTGAGAGCTAGATTCTGACCACATAAAGTTTATGTGCCTGTGGGCCCAGGAAAAACTTAGGAGTATAGAGCAAAAATTGGCAAAAGAATTGCTTGATTACTGATGGACTCTTTGAGCTCCAGGATTCAGTTGTGTTTGACATGAAACCAATTCTGCAGTTGCATGTTACACAAGCTAATATATTTCTCTCTCTCTCTCTCTCTCTCTCTTTTTTTTTGGAGCCTAGAGCTTTTTATTTTTAAAATATATTTGTAAATGGATGTCTAACTTTGTATATTTCTTTTTTGCTTGTTTGTTGAAGTCAGTTTGAGGTGCTTTCTTTCCTTTTGCAATAAAATAATTCTTGGAATACCCTCCCTATAAGTTAAGGAGTTTCAGGTGAACATGGTTGTTGGATGTAGAGAAAGAATACTATTAAGTAATGGCAAAAGTAGAAATGTAAGTACAGGGGAATGCTTAATCAATAAAAGCTCATTCCAATTAAATGAGCACCATGTTCTCAGCCATTTGAAAGGCTATCTTTTGTCTATGACGATAGATGGCCCATGTGTAACCATTTCTGAATTTTATGATCTTATAGCCTATTTATTAAAACATGCATCTTGTTTAAGGATTTATAGGCAAGAGATATTTTTTAATTATGGTGCTTTTCACTTTATAATTAAAGTGGCTTTTAGACTTATTAAATATTTTACACATTGTGGTTTGAAAATATACTGAACTTAAGCACTTTCAATTTGATTTCTTGATGTTTTCAAGGTTGTTTTGATGTTTATAAACCAAGAAAATCAACAGTTGACATAAGCTGATGTATAAAACTTTGATTCTGTTTTGTCTGGTGACGTGGCAGTGGCTGGTGGGGAAAGTAAGCAAACTGCATGAGTAGAGAAGGAAGCTTCCAGCAATTCTGTCAAGTTGAGCATAAAATTTGTAAATCCTCTTGCCACTGGAGCTAAATTTGGAAAATGAAATTCTCTAGCTATTCTCTCACACCCACTGATTTGAAAATAGAAAATAAAATGCAGGGATTTTAGATGAGTGAGTCTCTGCTGTTTTTTCTAGTTTTTATTTTTTGTGGAGTCCATTATAAATTTATTAATTAAAAATATATAAAATATACAGAAATGTAGAGCATCTATGATGCAATTTATAGCTAGCATTTAAAGATGCTTACTTCTTTCAGGTGGTATTCTAAATGTTTCATGCATGTTAACTCATTTATTAAAACAATACTTCTAATATTTATATCATCTCCCATTTTACAAAGTTGGGAAAGTTGAGGAAAAAAGACATCATATACCTTACTTGAGTATAGCATAATGAGTCACAGCTAAGACATGCTGAATCATTTAGATTCCATTCTCCATTCCATAACTATTGTGTGCTTCTTACCATTCCATCCTCCAAAAATGGATACCATTATTATGTTGACTTGCTGGATCCTTCCAATCTGCATTTCCTTATTAAGGACTAAAACTGACTACATATAATCCTTCTTAATTTACTTAACATTATTTCCTAAACATTTTCAAAGTGGATCATACAAGTGTAGTAATAATTTCAAATATAGGCTAAAAAGAGAGAGAACTCTGTTCACCTCCAGAGGACCCCTCTTAAGTATTTACTTGAGTACTGATTAGTACATACATGTGAGGAAACTTCCCAAGGCAGGGGAAAGAACTACTTGAAAGGATTACAGGAAACAGCATGTCCAGCTCACACAGAGCTCTCAAATAGTACCTATTCCCAATGAGCAGAGCAGAAACCTCATAATGTATTGGTCACCAGTTAGAATATTAAGAAAGGTCTTTCCCCTGTTGTGGAACAAAAGTAAATGCTCATCTGGTCCCATTTAGCAAAGCTAAACCAAGAACTGAAAGGATCAAACTACTTTCAAGAATACTTTTAGGAATGCAAAAATATGCAGGAGCTAATTAGGTAAAATTCAATGCCTGCTATCTAATGAAAAAATGAACAAAAGCTTGCAGAGGAGCAGTAATGTAAAACACATGATGACAGGGAAAGTTAATTAATAGTGATACAGAAATGACAGATGCTAATTAAAAGACATGAACATTAAAATTTATTTTAGCAGTATTTTCTACGTTTGGAAGCTAGAAGAAAGACTCAAAATATTTAGTGGAGGCAAAGAAGACATTAAAAAAAGACCCTAAACAAAGTTACAGAGAAAAAAATCTAGAATTTCTGAGACGAAAAATACTGTGGATGGGATTAATGACAGATTAGACTTTGCAAAAGAAAAGATTAGTGAACTTGAAGACAGCATTAGACACTGAGAGAACAATTTGAAAATATATAAACAGCATTATAACTATAAGGCAACTTCAAGAACAAAAATATATATGTAATTTTCATCTGGCATCATTTTTCTTCTTGCAGAACTTTCTGGAATATATTTTATAGTGCATGCCTGTTGGTGACAAATTAGCATTGTATATAAAAAGTCACTATTTTGCCTTTTTAAAAATAATTATAGTTTTAAAACGTTCTATTATTTGCATTTAGCATCATTTCTTCCACCTAGTCTTATTTCTTCTTTCTGGCATTACGTACTGTCATACTTATTTTGTTACTCTGTAAGTAGCCTGGCTTTTTCTTTCTGGATGCTTTTAAGATTTTTCTCTTTAATCAAATCTTAATCAATTTGAATATAATGTAAATCGGTGTGGTTTTCATCATGTTTTTTGCTCTTGGTTTATGCTTCTTCAATCTGAGGTTTCAGAATTTCATAAAATTTGGAATATCTTTACATAACTTTTTCAAATATATTTTCAATTCCTCCTCTCAACCCTCTTTTTTTGGGAACTGCAATTATGGACATATTTGGCTTTTTGATGTTGGCCCATATCAACAATGACATTAATGTAAATAATTTAAATTTTCCAATTAAAAGACAGAGATCATCACATTGGATTATCAAATAAAGCAAGACCCAACTATATAGTACTTACAAGAAACACTTTACATATAAAATATTAATTAGTTTCAAAAATGAAAAATTTATACCATATTAAGACTAGTCAATAAAAACTGAAGTGGTTATATGAATATTAGACAAAGTATATTTCAGTACAAAAATATTATTATACATGAAAGGGTTATTTCATAATGAATAAAGTGGCCAATACATCAAGAAGATATAATAATTGTAAGCATTAATGCAGTTAATAACTGAACTTCAAAATATACAAAGCAAAAAAATGAGAGAGTTCCAAGGAAAAATAAATAAATTCACAGTTACATTCAGAGATTTCAACATCTCTCTCTCAATAATTGATAAATGAGCAAAAGAAAATAATAATGACAAGAAATAACTGGTCAACACTACCAAGCAATTGGACTTCATAGACTTTATAGAACATTCTACCCCACACAATAAAATGCAAGAGTACACAATGAAGTGTACAAATAACATTTACCAAGGCCAGATGTCAGAAAACTTTTTCTGCACAAGGTTAACTAGTCAGTATTTTAGGCTTTCAGGCCTTGTGGTCTCTGTCACGTGTTCTTTGTATATGCAACCCTTTAAAAATGTATTAAAAATCATTCTAGCATATGGGCCACACAAAGACAGAACAAAGGCCATATTTGGCCCAAAGGTCATAGTTTGCCAACTTGTGTCCTTCCTAGGAAATAAAATGTGTCTTTAAAAATATAAAACCATTCAAGTTACAAAGTATGATCTATGACACAGTAGAATTGAATGTGAAATCACAAACAAAATGATATTTAGAAAACTTCCTAATAATTGGAAACTAAATAACAAACTTCTAAAAGCTTATGAGCCAAAGAATGACACAAAGGGGAAATTAAAACATATTCCGTACTGAAGAAAAATAAATAAAAAGAGACAAGTTTTCAAAATCTGTGGGATGTAACAAAAGCCATATTTATCAGGCAATTTATAAAAATAAACACCTTATTAAAAAAGAAGAAAGGTCTGAATTTAATAAATTCGGTTCTTTCTTTTTAAGCCTGGAAAATAAGAGCAAATAAAGCCCAAAATAAGCAGAAAAATTTGGGGTAAAAGCTCAGAGTACAAATAAAGGAAATAGAAGAGAGCAAAATAAAAGAGAAAATCAATGAACCAAAGCTAATTATTTGATAATATAAATAAAATTTGGGAAATCCCAGGGCCAGACTGATCAGGAAAATTAAAAAAGAGAAAGACAGAGAAAGTACAAGTTTTATATTATAGAAATATGAAAGGTGTCATTATAGATTTTATAGATATTGAAAGGATAAGGGACTATTATGGACAATTTGCTGCTAATAAATTTGACAATTTAGGGGAAGTGGGCAAATGGTTCAATACATAAACTATCAAAGTAAGCAACAGTTTACTCAAGTAGAATTAGATAAACTTAATAACAACCCCAAGATGGCTTCAATGGTGAATTCTACCAAACATTTCAGGGGGGAAAAAAAAAAAAAACAGTACTAATGTTAAACAAACTCTTCCAGAAAATTGATGAGGAGGGAACACTTACAAACTCATTTTATGAGGTTAGACTTAACCTATTACAAAAATCAGGCCAAGTGTGGTGGCTCACACCCGTAATCCCAGCACTGTGGGAGGCAGAGGCAGGACTATGGTTATACTCCCGGAATTCCAGGCTGCAGTGAGCTATCATTGCACCCCAGCACTCCAGCCTAGGCAAAAGAGCAGGACCCTGTCTCTAAACAAACCCCAAATCAGACAAAGACATCTTATGAAAAGAAAACTAGAAACAAACATCTTTAATGAACATATGCAAAAACTCTTAAGAAAATTTTAGCGAAGTGAATCAAACAAAACATAAAAGGATAAAAATCAGGACCAAGTGGCATTTATTACAGGAATAATTCACGGTTGGTTTAATATTGAAAATCATTCAGTAAAATTGACCCTATTAACAGACTAGAAGAAGAAGACACATATGATATTTTCAACAGATACAGAAAATGCATTTAACAAATTGTAGCATCCATTTCTATAAGAATTTTTAGAAAACTACAAGTGAACTTTCTCTACCTACAAAGGGCATTCTTAGAAAGCCTATAGGTAACATCATTTTTAATGATGAAAACCTGATTTTTTTCCCTTAACTCAAGAAAAAAGCAAGAATTTCCACTCCTATCACTATTCAATGGTGCACTAGATGTTTTTTGGCAATCAGCCACAAAAGCAAAATAAAATGCATCCATATTGGAAAGAAATAATTAAAAGAATAAAGAATTTAGTCATTGTTCACAGATGACAAGATGATTTACATAGAAAACCAATGAAATCTACAGAAAGGCTGATAAGAAGTGAGTTTAGTAATATTGCAGAATAAAAGGTCAATATATAAAATTCATTGTGTTTATACTAATGATGGACAATCAGAAGTTAATATTTAATATATTTATAAGAAAACCAAAATGTATAAAATATTTGATATAATTCTGAGATAAAAAATATAAGACTTTTTAGAATGAAAATTATAAAACATTACTGAGAGTAATTTTTACAAAATATCTTAATAAAAAGAGACGTATCATTTTCATGGATCAGAAAACTCAATGTTATTAAAGTATCTTAGATATGACACCAAAAACATGATGCACTAAATAAAATATTGGTAAATTAAACTTCATCAAAATAAATAATTTTTGTTATTTCAAAGACACTAAAAAGGGAATGAAAATACATGCCCTGGACTTGGATGAAATATCCCTAAATCACATATCTGATAATGGATGCATATCCTGAATATGTAATGCACTCTCAAAACTTACTATAATAAGAAAACAGACAAACAATACAAAAGAAGATACATGGACAGTAAATAAGCACATGAAAAATTTCTCAACATCATTAATTATTAGCAAAATGCAAATTAAAACTATGATGAGATATTACTACCCATCAATGAAAAGAGCTAAAAATAATAATAAAAAAATGACCATATCAACTATTAAAGAGGATGTGGAGTAAATGGAACTCTCATGCACTGGTGTTGAGAATGTAAAAGAAGTATTTTGGAAAATAATTTGGCAGTTTCCTGAAAAGTTACATATAAATCTACCACAAGATTCAACTATTCTACTCGTTGGTATTATTTACCAAGTGAAATGAAAGTATATGTTTATACAGAGATTCATACACAAATGTACATAGAAGCTTATTTGTGATAGCCAAAACTAAAACCTATTATCAACAGGTAAACATATGTAAACACAAACATATTGTAATATGTTCACACAGTGTATTCCACTCTGAAATAAAAACAATGAATTTGATACATGGCACTACATAGATTAATTTCAGAAGTATTATTCTGAGAAAAGATTCCAGATTTAAAAAAAAAAATTGCCAATATACTGGAACAATTCCATTTATATGAAATTCTACAAAACTACCAACTGATCTATAATGGCAGAAAGCAAAAACAGTGGTTGTTTAGGGGAGGGAAAGAAGAAGGTATTACAAAGGGGCACAAGAAAAGTTTTTAGAATGATGCAAATATTTATAATCTTGATTACGGTGATTATTTCACTAGTATATATGCACAGTCAAACTTAGCTAATTGCACACTTTAAATGTACAGTTTATTGTATGTCAATTACAATTCAACAAAGCTGTTAAAACTATTTTGTATTATGACAACTATTAAACATTAATTATGGCATTCCCTTAATCTCTCACTCAATTTTAATGATTTGAGATAATAATAACACATGCTGTTTAATTGAATAAATATCATTAAAGGAAATAGAAAACAAGGTGAGTATAAAACAAATTAATATATCTTGGTCTAGACCCAGAAAGTTTACACATCCTGCAAAATTCAAGGCAAGTTTTAACAAATTGATGGAGATTGAATTACTTTGATGAATACTACAGGCAAGTTCATAACAACTGGTCCTCTGCACTTGCCAACATCTCACACATTTTATATCTGAATAAATTCCAAAATAATTATTAAGTATAAAATATTTAAAAATTAGAAAAATGTATTTCAGTATTTTTCCACCTGTCTGAATATTTATTCATGTGTGTATGTGTATCATAGCATAGAAGAGTTTTTAAAATTTGAAGCAAGGGAAAATACATTTATTAGTACATAAACATTCTTTAGTCAAAAGTCATATAAAATGGAAAAATAATAAAATAGCTGGAGAAAGTATTTATAGTATAAAGATGTTCCAGAGAATATTAGTCCTAAATTAAAGAGTTCCTGAAACCAATATTAAAAAACATTAATATGCCTATGATAAAAAAAATGGATAAAGGAAAGGAAATTTTCAAAAGAAGTAAAAAATGGCCAATATAAATACATGCGTATACACACAAATATACATAATAATCACACTCAATATCAAGTAAATATAAAATATTAAGAGAATTGGTGGCATTTTCAGTTGTCACATTTTCAAAAGTGACATATATTAATGACAATGACTAGGGCTGGAAAGGCTATAGATTAACAGGAGTTGTCATGCACATTGGTTCAGTGGGTCTCGAAGGCATTATGTATTGAAAAACATAAGTCACCTATCTTAGAAAAAAGTAGTCAACTCTTGCCAGTTCTACATCTGTGGATTCAAGAAACCACAGCTCAAAAATATACCAAAAAAATCCCTCAATACAAATTGCAATACAACAATAACAAATACAAGTATAATATAACAAGTACAATATAACAACAATTTACATAGCATTTGCATTATATTAAGTATTATGAGTAATTTAGATATAATGTAAAGTATATAGGAGGATGCACACAGATTATATACCAATACTAAGCCATTTTATATAGGAGACTTGAGCATTCTGAACATTCTGGTATCCAATAGGAGTCCTAGAACCAATAGCCAGCAGATACTAAGGGAGGACTGTATTTACATCTTTTAAAAAATAATTCCTTTTCTAAAAGTTTTATAGAAAGTTGTTTATCGCAATATTAATTTAATGAAATATTGGAAACAACCAAATGATTAATAATAGGAAATTGGTTAAATTGCATCGCCCAAATGGTATGTTGATATGTGAATGTTAGAAATAATTCTTTAGACTAATATTTAATGAAAGAATAAATTCTTAATCTATATTACTAATTTTAAAAATCTACAAAGTAGCATATAGAGTATAATCTCAGGTTTTTGAAAATTATTTGAAGACATTAGAAAAGTTAAAACAATGCTTAATTCCAGCTAGTGTTTTGGGTGAGCTTTATGCAATTGTGTGTTTTTTCTTTATTATGCAAATTTCTCCAATAAGCATTTATTAATTTTATGAACCTTATAGAACCTATAAAAGCTATTTTCCTAATAAAAATATTTGCTTAGCATTCTTCTTGCTTGCTTCTTTTTTGTTTACTGGGAGAATTGTAGTAGATGGTGTGTTTTTAATTTAACGTAATAAAATGCACATGCCTTGGGGTATTTCTTTTTATGATTTTCAGCTACGGGGCCATTATTTCCTTGTTAAGTGCCTTCAAGTAGAAAGAATGGTCAGCATATGTACTGAGAAATGCCTTCCCTAAATAAACAGAATGAGAGCGTTGAAAGTAGCTACCAGGCAGAAAGGCTCACTGGGAATTCTGCTGTTAGGTCTCAAGGTTCCTATTCAAAGGTGTGGTGCAACACTTTCACAATTGGAATCCAAATAGTATGATTAGCCATTCTGTGTTTCCCCAGAGGGACCAGCATAACTTCTTTCCATAGTCAAGGTTTGTGTGGCATAGGGATATATATAAAAAGAAGAATCCATGGTTACTGTGCCTGACTGCTTGACTGTTGGCTATGCTGATGAACAACATAGACACAGCAGGCAAGCCAATAGAACTCTCTGAACCTGTTTTCTCATCTGAAAATATATGAGCGCACTGATTCTTAATTTACATAATTTTGTGAGGATTAACATTAAAATGTTGAATGCATGAGGCTTCCTATTATGTTTTATTACAGTTGTCTTATGATATGGCATCTTTTCAGCTAGCCTGAAACTATACGAAACTCTGTGTTGTTTTTAGCAGTAACACGGCAAGCTGCAGTGGTCCAGCAACAGACTAAATATGTATATGCAAATCCATGAGACTGTTTTCATCTTGTGCCATATGGAGACAGTCTCATGACTTTATAGCCATTTGCAGATGGCATAAAAAATGAAACTATGATTTTAGTCTACAGTTTAGTGTATCTCCAGAGACTCTTCTAAATTAGTCATCACATTAGTAGCTTAGACATTCTTAAATATGTTTGCTAAACAAATTTGAGAATGGCATAGAATGACATTGCCCCAGGCAAAAGCTTTGATTGATATTTCCATTGTGCTGATTGTCTCTTATTTAACTCAATAGCTTTCTGTTTATATGGTGTTAGTCTTTGTGATGGAAAATGAAATTTAAAAATATGGTGACAAACCTGTCAGGCAACAAACAAATAAATATATACATTCTCAAAGGAATAGATCAGTATAAAATTTCAACAAAATGTTATACATATTAGCTTCTGCACATTCCATCTGTCCGGTTGGACCACAAACCATCAAACACACTTCTTGATATTCATAAACATGAGCTTGTTTGATATGCCATTATTAAAATGCTCATACTTTTCTGCTTGCAGTTAAAATATGCATAAAATGGCAGCCAACTAGTCCATCAGCCGATATGGAGGGCTACACATAAGTGCTCACCCCCCAAATAGGGAAACAAAATGTGCTTGTATGTTTATATGTGCAGAGCAATTAAGGGCACCTGTGTCAAATCATTCTTTAAAGATCATTTTCATTTATTCACTTATTTTATTTATTCATTCCTTCACAATTATTAGCACCTACTAATTGCAAGACGCTTACAGTGTTTTCTTAGTAATATAATATAAATAATTAACTATCTTTTGAAAAGACAACTGTGTCTTAATTTACTTAACCTTGTGCCTAATGACCCCAAATGTTCTGTGAGATGGAGTTTTGCTTACCCTATCACAATTTTATGTGCTTGCATGAACAGAAAAGAAAGAGCATTTGGACAACAATATAAGAAACAATAGAAGCAGTTTCCTATAATTCTTCTACCCAAGGGGTGTGTGTGTGTGTGTCTGTATCTTAAATATTAGTGAAGTCTTTTGTACTTTTCATCAGCCAGAACCAGTCAGGACTAAGCCTGCCTACATACAAACAAAGACGTCCTGAGGAATAGTTTTCATAATCTTGGGGGTAGTTACTGTTGCTAAGGAATCCCCTCAAGCTCCCTGTGCTCCCCCTGGTCTGAAGAACACCTGTTTGATTCAGGCCTAGCACACAAACCATGGCACTGGTAGGAGGTTTTCAGAATTGCCAAGATGGAAAACAATCTGGTACATGAATATGTGAATAAGGGTAGCTCTTTTTATTGAAAGAGAGGTAGATCTTTATTCTTCATTAGAGGCATGTGTTGGGGGATATATTTTATAGTTCAAAGGCCCAGAGTGGAAGAAGATTTTGAAAGATAAGCCCACCCTGCTATATCTTGCAAACCTAGAACTGGTTTTCTTCCTTGTTCAATTTTCAATACTCCTTCCTCCTTTTCCTCAAAGTTGTTTAGGGTGAAAACAGGAGACTATGTATGTTGTGGATTCAAATGCTAAGAAATAGAAACTAATGAAAGCAAGGAAAAACCTGATGACTATCAGGGCTGCCAGCTGACATCCATGTCACTTGCAAGTGAATCTGTCTCAGTCCCTTGTCTTCAAAACATGGCATCATTTTAAGGGTCACATGTCTCCGTATAACTTTAGCTGCCACTGTGTTTTTGATACAGGCAAAAGCAATTACTAAATCACATGCTTTTCTTTTTACCATTCCTCACAATTTTAACAGCTAACATGAAATGCCAAACCACCACTAATTGAAAATTGATTTTAGAATCAATTAAACAGCCAACTCAGTTGAGAAGAACACACGGAGAAGTTTCATCAACGACCTCTGTCCACAGTGGAAGTCTCTGTTAAATTTCTCCGGCTGGGGTCTAAGTACTAATTCACAACTCCCTTCCAATCCAAAGAAAAACAACTTGAAAGTTTAGATATTGAACATGGAGGGACAACTTTACTCTGAAGACACTAATTCTAGGGTTACCACAAGGTAAAACAAATGATACTTGTGGAAGGATAATGCATGTTGCACTTATTTAAGTTATGACCAAAGAAAAATATTTAAGTATGGCTTATTCTTTCTATTCCTAACCTTATAAATTTTATGACTCTTGAGTTCCAGACTAAATGCTTCACATAACAATCCTAAGGTATGGGCTTTATCATTCTAAAATAATAGATTTGGGAAAAAAATGAAGAAAATAATGTGATTAGGCCTCAAATCTGGAAGAGTTTATCAGTCAGGGATGATGAACCTGCCACCTTGGGGCCACATGTGGCCTTCTGGATCCTTGAGTATGGCCTTCTGATATGCCAGGCTGCAATTTCTAATTACACTATCTGCACTGTGTTATGTGCATGATCTCATTTAATGTTCACATAAACTGTTTCTGTGGTGTAGTTACAATTACTTCTCATTATTTTCTAGATGGTAAACCTGAGGCTTAAAGAAGGAAATTAATATCCCCAAGGTCACATGACTAGTGAAGAGTAGAACAAGATCTGTTAACCAGCCTTTGACTCTGCTTCCTTCATTCTCATCCACCAGACTATGTCATTGTTACTGCTTTATCTGTCCTTGAAAATAGAGTTTATGCGGATTGCCATTAATAGTAGAATGGTTCTGTGGACGCTGAGAAACAATACGGGAGGTTAAGTGGGTAGTGCATGAGCATTGTGACTCAGCCTTGAGAAAGACACAGGAAAGTGAATCAAACTCCCCAGAACACTGGGCTCCTCCCTGTGTTTGGATGGAGGGACATGTAGTTGAAGGTGTGAGTTGGAAAAGGTCCTGAATTTTCCAGTGAGTTGTGTTCTGTTTCTTCGTATTGTTTATCAGGGGCTGTTGAAGATATACAATGTTGTGTGCAGCAGAAAGGAATTAAAGCAGATTGTGCCCATACACATACTTCCAGAACAAAAAAGAGAGTTCTCCTTTTGAGCCGACCTTGCTAAGTATGCCAGTGAAGTCTAAGAAGAGCTTTTTCTGTGAACACATCATAGATACTTTGTGTCCATGGCATTACTTGTGCATTAGGGAGATGGAAACAGTTTGAACAAACCACGTCAGTCCACTAGCACTTGTTTCATGAACTAGCTGGGCAGTAGGTTATTTGAGAGTTGAGATGGCCATGCATATTTACAAAGAGAGGAAGTTAGCAGATGCCAGTTGTACCAAAGAGGACCTGAAAATGTTTAATTAACTTTAGGCAATTTAGATAATTTTAGACAATTTCCTATGAAATTTTCTAATGTCCTTAAAAAATGGATTATACCCCTTCCCCATTAGCTGAAGTAGCATCTAACACAAAGTAGAAAAATCATAAATAATCCACCCAAAACAGACATTTCTCTTGATATACCTGATAGTTTGTGATGAGATAAAGTGAAATAATGTAGGAAAGGGCTTATCTGTTTGTAGTTGGATATATAAAAAATTAAGTTGTGGCCTACATTTTTTTCTCAACTTCTTAAAAGGACCAAGAACTTACTTGGAGAGAAAAGGCAATAGTAACAGGCTTATTTGTTTTTAATTTCCTTTATTGAATACATGTAACTTTGGTAATTCTAACTTCTAAAAGATTACATACTCATATGACGACCACATCTAGGTTGGTCTGGACCAGATACACAAAAAGACAAACTATTAATTAAATTTTGCCATAATTTACTCTTAAAATTGAGCATTATCAAACATTGTTTATGAAACTATTCACTTGAAAGAGGGGTTGTATGAAACTCCCCTACCTTCTGCCATGGCTAGCTCATGTCAGATGAGGTCCTTTCAAGAATATTGGGCATTCTTTACTTTTCCAAGAGAACTCCAGTAGTCAAGTGAATGCAAAGAATTGACTTTACAGGTAGTTTTGATTCTGTTGATAGGTTTAAGTTGACGGCATAAAGAATGTATTTAGGTAAATCTTGGTGTACCAAAAGACTTGACCCTTGACCAAAGCCTTAAAAAACAATCGAAAACACAGTAACCTCAAGATGACAAAATAAATAAATAATAAAATAAATGCGGATTTCAATGTACTGGAAAATGTAAAAAATAACAAATATTTAAGTACTGTATATGCACCGGACAGGATGCTAATGTTTTCAGTGGGTTCATTTACTTAATCTCACAACATTTCAATGAGATAGGGACTACCATTGAACTCATTGTGCCACTTGGGAAACTGAGGCTCAGAAAAGTGATGTTAACTTGTGTTGTCACACAGCCAGTAAATAGAAGAATCAAGATAAAATCCATATATTCCAGCTCAAGAACTCACAGTCTTAAACAATACAGTTTATTTGAGTCTATGTTCCTCCTTGGGGAAAAAAGAAAGAGAAATGTCGTATTGGCTCTAAGACGCCGTACCTCCATTGAATTAAAGGATGCTTGAAAATCATCTGTAATCAAAGGGCTCTGCTGAAACTCAGTCAGTGTTCCAGAGACAAAAATTAGTAATGACTTTTATTTCTGAGTCATATTCCAAGGAATTCCATTTATAAAGTGCCAGAGAATTATGTTAAGATGAAGGTTGCCCTGTGAAGGAGAGTACAGGCCAGTGTATTTTCAAAGTCTTAAATGTCCTTCTCAGAGGCAAATTAAAGTCATACATATAGACTGGAATATGACATCTATTTACTCGGTACATAATGTCAGGAAGATTGCTTAACCTCTGTAAACCCATTTCCTTATCGGCACACACAGGCACAAATCTCCTACTCTCCTGTCTATAACAGTGTTGTGAGGCTGGCATGCATGTCTGCCAAGGGGAGTTCTGCTGATGCCAGTGGGAGAATAAGTACTTTGGACCCACCCGCCCACTGAAAACAATTAGAAAATCTGAATTTAAAAAATCTGCTCAAAAGCATCAGAGCACTAATAAGACAATGAGGAATGACTGGATTAAGATCTTGGAGAAAATAAAATTCAGAGGAGTAAGCTCAACATTTGGGGCTACTTTTTCCCTAGGCACACTCACAGTGTAGAAGAGGCAGCTGAGAAGTTGAACCAAGTTTTGGATAGAGCTATGAAGATAAAGAGATAAAAATTGGATGGCTTTTGGATAAGGACCCTAAAGTTTATGCACCAGGAGTAGCTGAGTGAAAGCCAGGCTGGTCTTTACAGGAACTGTAGCTCAGATTGGACACAGGAAATCTGGGATCACGAGTGCACCAAAGGCCAGAGTTCTGATTAGAAAGGGATCCAGCATAGCTTCTAGGGTAATGGAAACACCGTAATTCTTGGTCTGGGAGGAGTTTGCAAGAGTTATTGATTTCATGATCATCCATTTATTGTTTGTATGCTTTTTCTTTTCTGGTTTTGTATTTCAATAAAAGCATCTTTGATACATTTATTTTGAAAGCAACAAAAAACTCTGCAATATTCTCTGGTATGCAGAGAGGCTTATTTAGAGGCCAGTGGAGGCTTATTTAGTCTTTATATGGTATTTTCAGGATTTTTTTCAGTGGTATATATCTCATATTTGTCATATATCTACAATACCAAACTTTTACATAATAAATAAATAAACAAACAGACAAATAAAATTATCAGGATAGACCCTGAAAATCCAGTGTTGTGTAACACTGGTCTGAGGGTTCAGCTTCTTTTTCAGTGTTTTGATAATGTGCAGACACATCACTTACTGAAGCCAAAGTAGAAAGCAGAGGATTGAAGTTTCTATACAGTGCTGCCAGATACTTAGAAAGAAGGAAGGAAGGAAGGAAGGGAGGAAGGAAGGGAGGGAGGAAGGAAGGGAGGGAGGAAGGAAGGAAGGGAAGGGAAGGAGGAAGGGAAGGGAGGGAGGAAGAAGGAAAGGAAGGAAGGGAAGGAGTAAGGAAGGAAAAGAGGGTAGGAAGGAAGAAAAAAATGTAGGAATAGAAAATCCCTGAAAAAAAAACCCTTCGATCATGGAAACTCCTCTATTTCTAGGAAAATGCTGTGCTTCCAACATCTCCATTTCCAAAGACTTCTCAGTGGTCTAGCTTCTTCCCAGAGGCTCCCATCATGCATTTATGAACTCAGTTGTTCAGGGATCTCATTGAGCAAAATCCATCAAGGTGAAAGGCTCTTGCCAAGGTTTCTGGAATATAACATCATAAATTTGTTTTTCTTTTGAAAGTGTATGTCTCACTGATGCTTATATAATCAGTTGCAGTACAGGGATAACCTAATTTCCTAGAAGAATTTAGTGTGAGGTAGGAAAGAAATTCCAGTTGTCTCTGCATTCAAAAGAGCCAAACAACATGATTTCCTTCTCTTGTCCTCACTCCCCATATCCTCTCAATTTTTATCCATTTAAAACTTCGATTTTCTCAGTCTATAATTCTGTGCTTTTGGAGGGTAACATTATTGAATGCTTTGAACATGGCATTTGGAAACAAGACAAAGTTAAGTCCAAATAATGGCTTTGCAAGAAATTTCATTTTGAGACCTCAGGCAAGCCATATCATTCAGCTTCATTTTCCCATCCTGTTAAACAGACATAACACCGACTTCTCTGGGTTAGTGTCAATGCATGAACAATGCACAATACAGGCTTGGAACATGAAAAACCTCAGCAAATACTACTCCCCTCTGCTTCTATCTCATTTTACTTATGTTTGCAAGAGACTGTGTGCTTATCAGTGGCTGTGCTGCTATATTCTAAAGAAATTGGCTGATTTGGTCAATATAGATTTTGAAATACACTCAAACCATGCCTTATATTATATTTTGGATCAAATAGAATACCTGGTGTTTGAATTGGGGCTAGTTTGGCTGTATTGTAACCAAGATGGTCTTCATGTTCCCTCAGCTTGCCAAACTTTAAACAGGCTTCTTACTGACTCTAAGCCTTTGATCTCCCTTTTCTTAGGGAATTTGGTTTAGAAAACTTGCAATTATACATCCTTTCTCTGCCCCTTTGAGATGTAGTTCTTTTCAGAAAGCTTCTTGCCAGTGTTACATTTTAGAAATGTCTTTCTCAAGGACCTGGAAACCATCTCTTAAAATGTAATCATCAAGAAAGACAGTGCCCCTATCTCCCAGTATTTTGGGGAAGGTAGCAGTCTAATTTGCTCCAAGTTATTATAAAACACTTCCTATCATGAAGATACAGAGAAAGTTTACTTTTCCTTTGAGTAAGACCAACTAGCAAACACAGATTGCCTGTGATTCCCCTTCAGAGCCGGGTATACAGGCTTGCTCTGTGCTCTCACCCCTATTGCTGGCAATAGCATTGGAACAAAAGCAACCTCTGCCTGCTCATTTTGTCTAGTATTTTTTCTTTAGCAATGGATATGTGTGTGTGTGTGTGTGTGTGTGTATAAATTGATATTAGTCATGGATGAATATATTCATGTAATGATTTATCCATATTTGCTTACCTGTAATCTTACTAGAATTCCTAGGACAGAAAGAGCATGAAAATAATATTGAAGGAAGAACACAAACTATAAATTAATCAATAAGTCATTGATTCAATGTATGAGTGAATTAACCAATCAAGAAATTATAAATAAATTAAGAGAATTTGGAGATAATGTAAATCTTCCTCATCGTGAATCAGAATCAATTTCCCTCTCTCTCTCCCTCTCCTTTCCTCCCTCTTTCTCTCTCTCCCCCCACCACCTTTTATTCACTTTCCATTCAGTTATTTTCAAGGTCATATATAAAAGGTATTTCAAAATAAATAAACATGTATAGGACACTGACAACCCAAATGAGACACATATTTTAATACGTATTAATAACAATTCATTCAATATGTGGCTCACTCAGTGTTCAGCACCTTAAGAACAATCTATTCTACTATTTTTTGACAGTGATGTAGAGTTTTTTCCCCCTTCCTTTAACTCGTTTTTTATGGAAGTGCTGATCTTCATCCAAAAGGAGAGTTCAGTTCTGCTTACTAAGCACAGGTATCATCAGCCACCTTTGATATGTCTGTTTGCCCAATTGCTTTCAGCTGTAACATTGTCATGAATATCTTCCACATACTTTTTTCCCTAGGAAGTTACATATTAATAATTAGTGAGCTACACCTGTTCCATCTGTCACATCAAATTCATTATTTTCATAACTGGAATCTATCTACCAACAGACTGTGCAAGAATTACCAAGTCTTACATTTTTTTTTTTTAAACATGACTCTTAGTTAAATCCTTCCCTAAGCAGGCAGGGCTATGTCTATTATCTGTGGGATGTTGTTGCTTTAAAAAGAAAAAGAGAGAGAGAGAGATAGAAATCAATGCCTGTTTGTTTGTTCAATAACAGGGCAAAAGAGAAGAGAACACGTTTGCAAACAGCAGGTGAGGCTTTCAATTTGGAAAGCAATCAGAGTATCAGTTGTCTGCCTTGAAGAGCAGAGCTCATAGATATATACCAATAGAGGGGAGGAGATACAAATGCAGCTCTTCTTTACTTTGAGATTTACGCATCTACAAAGACATTCCTGACAAACCTACTTAAATTCTGATTCTGAATGCTTATACAGTGAGGCCCAACTTCGATTCTTAGCCGTCTGCTTAATCTTGTTGCATACCTCTGAATATATCTTAGGACAAAATTTCAAATTTACTTTAAAATAAAGAAATCCAACTTCAAAAATATAGGCATGTGTTGGCTATTCAAAAAAAAAAGTCCATTTAACATTTACAGAATTTCTACTCTTTGCCAGACATTGTAGCAAGCACTAAGGTTGCAAAGATGTTTTGCTCTTGTGGAATGCAAATGATGCCTTCTTAGAAATTAAACTTGAACAAAGATTACAACACAGAAAAATGTAATTCTCTATATAATGTCAAGAATTTTATATTTTCCTAGTGTACTAAAAACATAAGCATATTTGTTAAAGTAATGCATATTAAAACAAAAATAGGCTGAACTATATTTAGCACAGTATTGACTTTTCCTTGGACACACATGAATCATATAAGCACCATGGGAACCATGAGTTAACTTAGTGAAGAGAACAGGGAAGGGCTGCCGTGTTTTCTCAAGTCCTTCACAACTATAAGAAAATATCTGGTTGGGCTTGGAATAAAATGTGTGAATTAGACATTGATTTTCTCCCTGAAGCAATGTGAGAACATTATTTTCAACACTATTTGCCAAAAACAGGCTCTAGTTTTCTATGTTACAAAGACACAACCTTATGATTTGAACTCAGAAACTCTGAGAAGGATTCCTCTTATTTCTGAGTATTGAACAGCATCCTAGCACAGCACATTCTGCACATTCATGTCTAATAAATATTTGTCAAGGGCATTTATTACGAAAACTACTCCCCTATTTTTATATGTACTTACAGTATTATATAGATAGTGAGAACTTTTAAGTAGGAATAGGACTTAAATATTCCATCCAGCATGTAATACACAAATCCTTTTTCCCAGACAGGTTACGAGATAAACTAAATGCCAAGAAAACAGAAAAGAAAGATGAGATTTCAAGTCTTTGTTAGCTCTCATATTGTATCTGTGGGGAAACCTGGCAAGACACTGAAGGTACAGTAGAATGGGGCTAATTGAGAAGGGATTAATAAAAGATTATTTACAAAGATGTGGGTAGGGTTAGAAAAAACCAACAAGAAGTGGGGCTAGCCATGGAGTGGAAGGGGAAAAGAGGAAGATATTTTCAGTCCTAGACATGAGGAACAAGAGAAGGGAGGTATTACTGCAAGGATGGCCACTTGATAGAAGTTGTGGCTTTCAGAGGAAAGAAACAGCCAATCTCTAGCTCCCCAGCAGAAAGGAACCAGGGGAGTGTAGGTCCCATCCTTACCCTTCTGCTTACCTTGAGATCCCACTGCTGTCTTCAGAAAACAGAGGGAAGGAAGTTCATTGATGCTCTCCATACAGAAGAGCCTTCCAAGGCCAGAGCAGGATGGAGAAGTTTGGGTCCAGAGAGGCAAACATAAATTCTCCAGAATGCTTTATACTTTGCCCTTTAGCATGCACTCTTATCTTTTGTCCACATGAAAGCACTCAAAGTTTCATTAGTCAGTATATCATCACACAACAGTGCCCATTCTTTCATACTTACAACTACAACTTAGTTTTTCATCATTACTACCTTTCAAACACTTTAATTAAAAGCAGGAGGAAGACAAACATAAACCTACACATTAACCTAAAATATAGCTATAACAGTTCTTCACTCTGTGGAGTCTAGGTCCTTGGTTTTAGGAATCTTGATTGCTGTAGTTTTCCACTGACCAAAACTAATAGGCAATTCGGTGCTTGACTAAGTTTCCAAGTATCTCTAGTCTTTGAGCTCACTGTGTAGTAGCAACTAAAATATTTCTAGATACACAATCACCTAACTCCTATGTCTCTGTTGTTTGAAAAGTTTAAAATGGCAAGGAAAGAGTCTTAACTTCTAATTAAACAGAGCTAAGCTATAAAGTGGAGGTATTTCTATCTTGAGACTAATCTTTCTAACCCGTGCAGGTCAACTTTGTTGAGACAAGTAACAAATATTCGTTAAGTAGTTTACAGGTGTAGTGGTGACAGAGTCAATACTACCTACATTTGTTGGTTTCTGAACAAAGCACTCGGATTTAGATGTTATTACATATTGACTGCTCATTGAAGATCTATATCACATCTTGTGGAATAGGACCTCCACCTTGTAGGGTGTTACCTCCAAGACAGCACTCCAACTGATCCTTTAACAGATCATTCTACTGTTCTATCAAGCTAACCTTTTCTGGATAATGTGGTACATGGGAAGACCAGTTATTTCTATGAGCATGAATTTCTTGCTCCACTTCCTTTGCCATTAAATGAGTGCCCTGGTGGTCATCAAAATTATATGTCAATGAATAATGTATTCTGTAATCCACAAATGTTAGTAGAATTGGTATGAGCAGGAAAGGCAAATCGGTAACTGAGGGATAAAATTATCCTTCCCCACGATGACAAATCACTGTCCTATCTATAATGAGAAGGAATAATGCCAATCTAAGGCTTAACTTTCACATTTGGTTTTCATTTTTTATGAAAATCTTATCTAATCAATCACTAAGTCCACTAATGTCCATAATATCTTCTCCATAATATGTTTCCTTCCTTCTTTCCTTTCTTCTTTCTTTCTTTCCTTTCTCTCACTTCTGTATTGCTGGAATTATTTTTAAATGAGCATATATCATTTTTCTAAAAATGTCACTAAAGTTATCAATCTTTTAAAATGTACTTTAAAAACAACCACAGCAAAAAGTGTACAAACACTGCCTTAGTAGCATAAATCAAAAAGACTTTATAGAGGCCTAGGTTAAATTTTTTTCTTTATTTTTCCCAGAAAATCCTGTATTACCACACATTTTATAGTAGTACAATTAAAAGGATCATGGATTTTTTAATGTATGGTCAAAGTTTCCTCAAAGGCAGCTAAGTTCTTTGTGACTTCCAAAAAAGATATGCCTAATACCTTAGGGTTAATATCAGGCACTTTTTCAAACTAGAAAGATGCCATTTAGTATGCTAAATTATTAAGTTACTTCTAATAACCTAATGGCTTAAAAGAGTTATTGGTTCTTCACATAGTATCTAATTCACTCAGCAATTGGAACTTAAGATAGGAATTGATTCACCATGTACACAAACAACATTCTTGATACAGTTAATTCCTCCCTGAGGGAAATTGAAGGCAACATATGTAACCTAAACATCCCTACCTCCATAATATGCTGAAATTTAAAAAAAAGAGAGAGAAAGAAAGAAAAAATAAAATCTTCTAAAGTAAAAAAGTCTGTTTTTCCCATACTTTTTAAATTGACAAAAATAATAGAAGACATGTGCTTGAAGCAAGAGTAATTTAGATTAGATATAAAGAGGAAATTATTTACCATGAAGGAAATTCTTATGAGAGAAACTGGCAGAAGCAAAGATCAAATTAAACATTATGACATTCCTAGAGGAAAAACAAAGAGCTATATACTTGGAATTATTTTCGAAGCTGGATTATTTTAATTAGTTTTTAATAATTTTATTTGGGAAAATACTATGTGACTATAGTAACCTTGTAAACTGTTAATTTGTAAATTTTGTGGGATATGTAGGATCCTTCTGAGAACATGGAGCCATCCATTTCTCTGCATTGGGAGAAAGGTTTTACTTTAGGGAGAAGAAATCTGCTAGCTCCTGCTAAACATAACTACTGGTGAATTTAGGATTTCCTACCTCAGTTACTATTACCACATGTAAATACCATAATCATCATGCCTAAATTAAAAGTTTAAGAATCCCAAGAGAAGACATTTCAAATATAATTGTCAGTTAATTTAGAATGGTGTTAGCCCCCAAAATGGAACTTACATAGGGAAAAATAAATTGTTTTCTTGAGATACAAGAGGACTGATTATTTCTGAAAGAACATAGCCCAGTAGAAACTCCTAGGGATGACTGCATCAGTTTAGTTTTTGTTTTGTTTTGTTTTGTTTTTATGATACCAAAATTTTAGAACTTGCTCTAGTTATATTTAAATCATAAATTTTCCTGTTGCTCATGTTTATGTGTATATCCCCTAAAGAAATTTTTATATATGATCACAGGATTTCTTTTAAGCTTAGAAGAGCCAAGAAAGATGTGATTTGGAGGATTTCTAATACTTGAAATTCTATACCAATAAAATATCTTTCACACAATCTAGGCAATTTAAGATTTAGTAACAGAAATATCATAGTAAATTCTAATGGCAATCACTAATCATTGTAGCTCTGTTTCTCAGTTTTCTTTAAGGAGAGTTTGGTGGGAGTTAAAAAACAAAACAAAACTTACATATGTGCTAGGCATGAAATAATCAGAGGGAAACATCCAGAACTACTCTTGCTGCAAGAATGTCTAACACTGTTACTCTAGAAATCTCAAGATACTCATGTTCCTAGATATGGGTGGAAAATCTATTTTAAACTCTCATTCCAAACAAAATACATTTCTTTCTACCAGAAAAAAGAAACAAACTTGAAACTTAATACAGAGAATTGGCAAAATCAGGGAAATAGCAACTCTATAGAAATATATTTTACAGTGTCTAATTTGTGGAAAAGATTGTTGCAAGAGGTGGTGCTTTAAATGAAGCTGATGTTCTTTAGGCTATTACTATTAATAGAAATTGCTGATTATTCTCTTAACATAGGATGTTTTGCTTTCTCTTTTGCAATTAATTTTAAATGATAATACACAATATGGATATGTTAAATGCCACTTTTTAAGAATAATATTTATTTATTGATTCATCTGTTAATTTCATAGGTATTTATTGACAACCTACCATGCAAAAATAATCAAAAAGTATTAGTGTAAGAATAGACAAATATATCAGTGAAACTTATGAGTCTGTAAATGCAAACACACATAAGCAGTCAATTGACTTTTAATAAAAGCACTAAACAGATCAATAGAGTAAAGGAAGTTTTCAATACATGTAGCTGGAATAACAACTGGATGAACATATAGATAAAAAACCAACAAAAATAAAAACAACCTTGACTCCTACCTCACACCATACAAACATATATACATAAAATAATTTATGATAGACCTCAGACCTAAATGTAAACAAATTCCTAGAAGAAAGTAGAGGATAATATCTTCTTGGCATCAGGGTAGTCAAAATTTCTTAGAGTAAAAAAAAATCAGTAACCATGAATGGAAAAAAATAACTTCTTATCAAAATCATAAAGAAAACAAACTTTTGCTCTCCAAAGGACCATTTAGGAAATTAAAAAGCAAGCCACAAACTGGGAGAATATATCTGCAATATACATATGGCAACGAATATGTATACAGAAAGAATATGTAAAGAAGTCCTGCAAATCAATATTAAAGACAAACATCAAGAAAAATAATTGAATAAATGCTTCACAAAAGAAGGTACAGGAATGGCCACAATTAAGTAAAATGTCATATACTGTTGTTAGTCATCAATGGAATGGAAAGTCAAACCACCATGAAATACTACAGTGTGAAGTGCCTAAAACTTCCACCCATCATTGATGAGAGTGTAAAATATTACAATTTTTTGAAAAACTGTTTTTTTTTTCATGGAATTAAATATATGCCCACACTATGACTCATATTTCTATTTCAGTGCATTTGCCCAGGAAAAATTATAATGTACATCCTCAAAGGACTTGTAGTAGAAACGTGATAAGACATTTATACATAATGGGCAAAACCTGGAAACAACTGAAATGTGCATAAATGTGCAGAGTGAATAAACACATTGTGGCACAATGTGGTATGACAGAGTACTACTCAGCAGAGAAAAGAACAAACTACTAATAGATATAGCAACACAAATAAATTTCAAAAACATAATGCTGATTCAGAAAAAGTCTCATATGAAAGAGTGCATACTATGTAGTTCTGTTCCTGAGAAGGTTTAGAGCAGGCAGAATAAATCTATGATGATAGAAATCAGATCCGCGAATACTCCCGGTCAGGCTGGAGGGGCAGATTAGTAAGGGAATAATAATGAATTTTCTACAATTATGGGAATATTGTAAATTATGACTAAGTTGGTTGTTAAAATGGGATCAATCTACACTAGTAAAATCCTAGAGAATTCTGCACCTAAGATAAGAAAATTTTTATCATATATAAAATCCATAAAAATATATTATGAACAAAAACTGAAAAAATGATAGAAAGACATGGTAAAAAACTTGAATACATGTATACAGAGCTAAATTTCTCAACTATCTGTCCATACTTTTAGACCCCTAGATACTTTAGGAAATGTATGAGAGTTATTTTTGTTAGTCATTTGCCATTATTGAAGGCCAACATCTTTAAATTCATTTCAACGAGCATATACTAAGTACCTCCTGTGCTACAGACGCTGAAGGATACTGGAGAAACAAATATTAAAGAAGATTTCGTATTGTCAGATAACGTGCTTAATAGAGTGTGGAAGACTCCAGATAGAACTTTTCAAAGGCAATTTTAAAAAATACTAAAATAGTAGCTAGGAGAGATGACAGTGTCATAATTGTGATGATAGTCCTTGTACATGGCATAGCCTCTGAGATACACGGTAGGAAGAACATGCAAAAGAAAATGTTATTAAAGAATAAATACAATGACAGTGTAAGGTATAATTAGAAAGCAAAACACCTGGCTGAAACAGAGCATCCTGGCTCGTATTTGAGTCCTTCAGTACATCAGCCTGTCCAAAAATTGTTGGTTATGATAACTTAAGACAGCAATGAGGGAAGAGGAAAGGGACAGTGAAGTAATCCTCTTGAGCCTTTTTGTTCTTGGTCATAGTTGGACAAGTAGATCCTTGAAAAGAGGAAGTGAACTTTCTAAGTATTGAGGTCAATTTTTAGGTAAATGGGAATTAGAGCATTTTCCTTTAGTAGACTGTGATCTATTATATACTTTCTAGATAGTAAAACAAAACACATGTGATGACAATAAGAATACCTATAGAAAAGTGTAGTGTTTAAGGCCACCTTGAATTCTGGCTCTTCGAACTGTTAGCTGTGATGGCCTCATTTAGTTTCATCTTTGCTTTAGGTTCTCATCTGAACATGGGGGTAGGTTTGGTGCAAAAGTCATTGAGGTTTCAGACCTTGAATTTTCCATCATTAAAACCAGGCTCATACACATCTTTATTGATTAAAATAGGAGCCATTACAATCAACACATTTTTGCCAACAAGAAATAAGTTTGTTTATTCCTGTAGCATAAAAAATCTGTGCTTCCGGATTCCACGAACTCTTGGAAAGCATTTTCTGCATCCTGCTGATTGTGGAAGTGTTTTCCCTGCAAAATGTTGCCAAGATGCTTGAAGAAGTGGTAGTGGGTTGGTGAGAGGTCAGGTGAATAGCGCGGATGAGGCAAAACTTTGTAGCCCAATTTGTTCAACTTTTGAAGCATTGGTTGTGTGACATGCTTTTGGGTGTTGTCGTGGAGAAGAATTGGGCCCTTTCTGTTGACCAATGCCAGCTGCAGGTGTTGGAGTTTTTGGTGCATCTCATGAATTTGCTGAGCATACTTCTCAGATGTAATGGTTTTGTTGGGATTCAGAAAGCTGTAGTGGATCAGACCAGCAGCAGACCAGCAAACAGTGACCATGACCTTTTTTTGGTGCAAATTTGGCTTTAGGAAGTGCTTTGGAGCTTCCTCTAGGTCCAACTGCCAGGCTGGTCATCACCAGTTGTCTTATAACATCCACTTTTCGTCGCATGTCACAATCCTACCAGAAATTGTTCATTGCTGTTGTGTACAAGAAGAGAAGATGATACTTCAAAATGACAATTTTTTTGATTTTTGGTCAGGTCATGAGGCACTCACTTATCAAGCTTTTTCATTTTTCCAATTTGCTTAAAATGCTGAATGACCACAGAATGGTCGATGTTGAGTTCTTTGGCAACTTCTTGTGTAGTTGTAAGAGGATCACCTTCAGTGATGGCTCTCAATTGGTCGTTGTCAACTTCTGAAGGCCGGCCACTACATTCCTCATCTTCAAGGCTCTCATCTCCTTTGCAAAACCTCTTGAACCACCACTGCACTGTGTGTACGTTAGCAGTTCCCAGGCCAAATGTGTTGTTGATGTTGCAAGTTGTCTCTGTTGCTATATGACCCATTTTGAACTTGAATAAGAAAATCACTTGAATTTGCTTTTTGCCTAACATCATTCCCATAGTCTAAAATAAACATAAAATAAACAGCAAGTAATAAACCATTAGCAAGAAAAAAAAACATAAAGTGAGAAATTACATTACAATGATGTATAACATAACCATATTTATTTAAGAATATATTCCAATATCAAATGGCAAATTTCAACAATGCTAAAACTGTAATTACTTTTGCATCAACCTGGTACCTCATAGGGTGTTTCTGAGCATAAAGTATGTCCTTTATATAAAACAGTAGAAATTACCTGGGACATAAACTCTCCATAAATGTTTATTATTATTACTAAAATAGATATAAGCCCTTCGTCTACTGCCTGGTACTTGCTGACAACTTAATATATATTATGTATAAAAATACAAATTATTTTTAATGTCATTAATCTCAGCACTGTCTATAATGCCTCATGCAACCAATACATGTTCAATGAATGAGTAAACATACATCAAACAAGAAATCAAAATTGTCAAGTAGACTGATTTTTTTTTTGTAAAGCAAACTAACACCTTTCAAAACAAACTCTGGTGGTATAATTAAATGCTCTGCAAATGACAAACAGAGGAAAGCCAAATAAAAACAAAGGCCTTCTGTGTAGTAAGAAAGAGGGAAAAATTTCTCATGCAAAATGGTCTGAATCGATCAGGAGAGATAATGGAATAGAGAGTCCTTTTTACAAGCAAAATCAATACTCTGATGGAAGAAAGACCATAGCTCAGTTTATAGTGAGAAAATGGACAGAACAGAAATCTAGAACATATGTGACAGTGTTAGAAAACAAATCATGACTTGTCAGAGGAAGAAAATATCAGTGATGAACTTGTAACACAATGGTTTCCCTAAAATTTAGAGTGAAATGACATAAGGAAGGAACAGAATGCTGAAAACAGCTTGAAAAGGCACAAGCAGGAATGGCAGAGATGTAAAAGGAAGACATAGTGAGTGAGGTTTGTTTGATGCCAGATTACCCAGTTTGTTATTGATCTTGACTGCCTGTCAATCAATATCTTTTCTGTTTGCCAACCAATTCCTGCAAACCTAATGGTGCATACACACACGCACATGCACACACACAAACACACACATCCTTAAAAGAGTATGAAACCCTGCTCCTTGAAGGTAGAAACTGTAACAGTGATCAGGAAACCACTCTTTTCGCAGCAGTACTGTGAGAAGAGCAGACACTGCTTCCACTGTCAAAAAGCAGATGTTTTGGAAGCTGTCAAGAGACTTATCCTGGCTATTTAATTTACAGAACTTCTAAGGATGAAATATGTATATTAACACTTGCCCTGACTCCCATGCTTTGAGATTCTAAGATGATGGACAAGATTATGCATGAGATCACATCTACATCTGTAGACCTTTGAACACTTTGGAAGGGTTACTACGTACTTCCCATTAATGAACATAATAATGACTGTTAACAGCATATGTCTTGTGCTTGGATGTTATTTCTTTTGTATTAGCCATTTCTCCCATTCCCTGTCTCTCTCCCATTTCTATCTCTTTTCAGAAGATGGTCTGTTCTGTGACTACTTACCTTGGAAAAGGGATGTGACAACATGAACCATAAAAATGCCTTACCAGTAACCTTTAACTTTTAGCTTCCAAATGTTTGAATTTTTAGATAACAGGGACTACACAAATGTTTGCAATGGAAGGGGGAAAATACCTTTCCACAACTCTTCACTAAATTTCTCCCATTACTGTTTAGGTTAAAGAAAGGATTTTTTCAATCTGGGAAAATGATGGAGAAATGGAGGCGAGATAATGAAGGTTTCCTGGATCTGAAGAACAGAGAAAAGCCTGTAGAAATTTAGTAAACTTGAGAGCAAGCAGAGAAGGTTTAGAGCTGATTTCGTGGGTCCTGGGTCCTCTGTAGTTAGGCAGCAAGAGCCCAGCAAGGGAACAGTCCTTGATGTATCTAAAAAGATGGGAATACACAACTTCATGGAGATTCTTTTAAGCCAAGATTTACATGGAAACACAGAGATATCCTAGTGGCCATGTACGCGGTCCTGGATTGATAGATTTCTCAGTGGATACTCAGATTAGTAGATCATTTGAGGATCAGGTGGGTCCTCATGTCCTAAGAATCTTGATCCTGCATGAGCTTCTTCTCCCAGGACTCTTGCACAAATCAAGGGAAAGAAGCAAGCAAGATAAAGCGACTGAGATAAATTTTTGCCACCATAGTTCAATGAGACCTGGAAATAGAATTAAGGATAAATTTCTTTTACTTCGGAGCCTGTAGACAGAGATTTGTACCTGTTGATTTTATTTTTTCTTTTTTTAATTGTGATAAAATATGCACAACAAAAAATTATCATTTTAACCATTTTAAGTGTAAAGTCTATGGAGTTAAGTACATTCACATTGTTGTACAATCATCACCACTATCTTATCTCCAGACTTTTTAATCTTCCACAATTAAAATTCTGTGTCCATTGAACACTAGTTCTCCCTTTCCCTCTCCCCCTAGCTGGTGGATTCTATTAATACTTTCTGTCTTCTATTAAGTATTCTATTAATACTATTAATTCTATTAATAGCATGTTAAGTATTCTATTAATACTTTCTGTCTCTATGAATTTGACTACTTTAGATACCTTATACAGTGGAATCATACAGTATTTGTCCTCTTGTGACTGGTTTATTTTACTTAGCATAATGCCTTCAAGGTACATCCATGTTGTAGCATATGTCAGAAATTTCTTCCTTTATAAGGTTGAAAAATAATCCACAGTATTATAAACCACATTTTTTGTCCATTCATCTGTTGATAAACACATGGGTTGCTTTAACTGTTTAGCTACTGTATCTTGATTTGCTCAATCTATGAAAAGAAATAATAATTTTTGTCTTCCAGAAATGTGTTTGTGTCTCTGGCCTTCTGTTGCATTTTTTCCTATTTGCTCCCTCATTATGGTTTTAGGACTTTTATAATTCGTCATTGACTATTTAGTATCTTAGAGAGAGAGGGTTAAATCAGCTATGTTTAATTGGAAGTTAATGGTATTGATTTCTAGTTTCAAAGGCTAATTAAGTCTCTACAAATTTCCCTTATAATTGTTTTAATCTTTTATGATGATGATTGTTTTTAATTTGACAGACAAGGTAGAACCTGACTTTAAATAGTGGTTTCTGGTTTGTTAATAAGCAGCTTTATTACTCTTTCACCACACAGACACACAGACACATTTTTAGACTGAGAAAATCAAAGAAGAGCTGGAGAAAGAAATAATGGAAATGAGTGTGTAGTGGTTTGCTCTTGCCGGATTTGATTAGCAGCAAATCGTGACATGAAAAGGTCAGAAAAGCTGTGGCTTATGGAGAATGTGTGACAGGAAGGGCACTCTGATATAAATACTAGATCCTGTTTTCATTCTGCCGTGACTTGCCAGTAGTGTGTATACCCTGAATTCAGAGTATTTGTGACAGGGATTTCATAAATGTTGTGATGGTTAATTTTGTGTTTGCTCAACTGGACTAAGGGATACCCAGTTAGCTGGTAAAACATTATTTCTTAGTGTGTCTGTGAGGTGTTTTTGGAAGAGACTAACATTTGAATAGGTAGACTGAGGAAAGAAGGTCGCCTTCACCAATGCCAGTGAGGGCCTGAATAGAACAAAAAGGGCAAATTTACTTTCTCTGTTTGAGCTGAGGCATCATCTTCTCCTGTCCTCAGACATCAGCACTCCTGGCTCTTAGGCCTTGAGACTCAGAACAGGACTTCCACCACCTGTTCCCCTGATTCTCTGGCCTTGGGACTCATGTGGAATTACACCACTGGCTTTCCTGAGTTCTGCAATTAGCAGATGGCAGGTTGTGGAATTTCTTGTCCTGCATAACCATGTGAGCCAATTCCTATAATAAATCATCTCCTGATATATACATATGTGTGTGCATGTGTATATATATGTGTGTGTATTGTGTGTAAATAAAGGATACCCCAAAAGTCACCATACATAGGGAAAATGGGAAATTGTATTTAAATGTATCTTTATTTATAAAATATTTATTACAAAATTTTACAAAATTTTTCTTTTGTATGGAGACTTTTGGGATACCCTGCATATAGATAGATAGATACGTGCACACACACACACACACACATGCAAAAGGATGGCAAGTCCCATAAAGAGTACATATAAAGTATTATGCTATGGCAGTAGTAAATGATGAGTTTAAAGAAAGAACCAAGCACCCATGAGATATAATGAGATCACAGGTCTCACTTTTTTTTATTTTTTATTTTTTAGCACAGGAAGCACCCTAGGAATAGAATGCTGGGGGTAGTTTGACAAGGAAAACATTATCTTTAAAAGTAAGAGACAGAGATCGAGAGAAACTTATTGTCATATTGGATTATACTGCACAAATGGATGGGAAGTCTCCTTCCACTTGAAAGGAAAACAGAAGAGGCAAAGATTAATGAGTCAAAGCTAATTAAAGAAGTAATTGCTTCTAGGGATGTGCCCCAGGTAGGGAGGTAACTGTTCTGGAGGCTAAAAATATCATAGCTTGATCAGATAATATTGCACAAATGAAAGGTAGGTAGAACAATAAAATGCCAAACATATTAAAATGCACTCTGTTTATTAGAAAAATAAATTGTATTCTGGAATTCAATAAAAACCTAATTAAGGTTGATTTTGGCTGGGCTTCACTGTTGTTGCAACTATTGTTCCTTATTAATTGTTCTCTGGAGTCCAAAAATCTCTACAGCGTGGGGTATCTGAGATCCTAAATTTCCTATAGTATAGTAATTAGGCACACGGTTTTAAAAATTTTTGGAAATGTCCAAAATGCTAATGAGAATTGTACCTTTATTCAAGATCAGGCTGTACAGACTAATTAAAACATTCAGTTTGTTTGCTTTGGGGTAAAATTATACCTAATCGCTGTGGGAAAACTGGCTACTTCAGATATTTGTGTTACAGGTCTTCTATTAATAAAGAGTAGAAACAAATTTAATATTCCCTAAACAATGCAGTCTGGCAGTCAAGATTTTTCTAAACATGGGATCCATTCATGAGTGGGAATAACAAAGGGAATATTTGTTAATGAGACTATCTCTAAAATTCTTTTAAAATTTGTTCAAATTTTATGCAACCCAAATCCTTCCAGCTACTTGCAGTAACTTTGATTTCCTTCATGCTACAAAGCCTTTGCCTTGTACTGTTTACATGAGTAAAATTTCAATAAAAAATAATTAAATAGTGAATAATTTGGATTAAGCAAATGTTATTAAGACAATTATTGTTATTATATAACAGGCCTTTTATTTCTAAGTTATTTGAACTCCTTTGCTTGACTCAAATAAGTCATCCAACACTTTACTATATATAGACTTTTCCTTAAAGTTCTGCAAGGAGATTTATGAGCTCAAAAGACAGATTAGCAAATTCAGTGTTACCAAGCACAGTAATATCTGGTTGCTTCCTAAAATTTATACAGAAGTCCCTATTTCTTTTAGATATAACCTGACTGAAGTTCTCTGTAGTAGTTCTTCATGCTTCATCTATAGCCCAGGCACACTCACCAAAAACTCTGTTCTTAGCAAAGACCTTAAATTATTAATGCTTTGCATTCTTCCAACATCCTTACCAGAAAAAAGGTTCAAAAACCAATATAGGATACTATATAAGCACTAAGGAAAACCAAAGCAAAACAAACAACCACAATTATATCATACCACAAACAATTAATTCTTATAAATATCATTTTATAAACTCCAAAGCTCTTTCAAGATGAATCATCTCCCTGTTTGTTTCTTTGCAGTTGGTGGAGATACTTTTATTCTGATCTTAATGAGTTGATGAGATTTCCCTGTGTCACATTTGACATATCTGTCTGCCATGTTACTTCATCTGGCCTGTGACTCTTCTAAGAAGGTTCATTAACTGATGATTAAGTAGATAAACTGATTCATCCTCTTTTGCTTCATTAGGCTCATCCACCCAGCCACTGAGATTTGTTTTCTACTGTCTTGGTATTCACCTGTAAAGTTTCTGGTCTCTAGCTTCCAAAAGTGCATTGTAAGTCTTTCACTCACGTCATTTTTTCTATTCATTCTTTTGCTCAGCTGAGAGATCTGATGGAGTTTTCCTTTTGTTTTGTTTTGTTTTTCTTGGCAACAAAACATCACCAACTGCACACTGAGATCTTTCTTTTTAATTTGCAGTAGCTCTGTCAAAGTGAATGTGTCTTTCCCACATCATTTCTTTTCCAGGGCAGGGTGAGTTTTGTTTTGTTTAACTGTACTCCTTCCATGCAAGTTTCCTCAGTGGTTTTGTGTCAAGAAGGCAAAATAATTCGGAAAGCATGCATCACGTCAAAACCTACATCTCAGCTTTGGGCTCAAAATATGATCTTTTACAGTAAGTGCTAAATTGATAAAATCCAACTCTCCAATCATCAAATCAAAGAATTCCAGATGCTCTCCAGTAAAAAAGAAACTGGGCCACCAAGTGGGAAAGTTAAGAAAACTGCTACCTGCTTTTTATTTTTTATTTTTTGGCAAAATCTCTGCTGTAGAACTCTTTTATTGAAGGGAAAGGCTGATGTCGACTTCTTTATGGTTCAGCTTTCCAACCCTGTAGTTATGAGACCTTTCCTTTTTATTTAATTTTTATGAAGTATGACTAATAGGCTATGACTATTACAGAAAATAAATGTAAAACCAGAGATTCTAATCTTGGTTGGAAGAATTATCAATAAGGAAATGGGAAGAGGAGGTTGAAATCTCATAGCTTTTTTAACAAAAGAGAAAAAAAAAGACAAGGGCAAGGTCCTTTGCAGACCTTAGTACATCTTGGATTTCCAGATCTAGGATAAGAATAAAAAAGAAAGAAAGAAAGAAAGAAAAAAGAACTCTGCAAGAAGAACAATGAAGAAGGACACTCAAAGCAGTATAAAGTGTGTGTGTTTAACAAGGTGCAAGGAAGATAAGTAAAAAGAGATGAAAGATGATGCAAAGATGTGGAGACACAGGAGAAAGGAAAAAGTTACATTTAATCCATCACAAATAGGAAATCTTGCCCCATTCTGTTCATTCTCTATGAAATAACTCTGCGTCAGAACCTAGGATATTATCTTTGGAATAAATGAGATTCACACATCCTCAGGTTTTTCTAGAAAGAATTCAGTTGTGATTTATTTTATATACTTTTTAAAAAATGGATTTGACGGAGCTCCGCAAGTTTTAGCAATTGCCTAATAAGTTCCCTAGCCCATTTCAAATTCAATATACAGTGTTTCTGGAAAGTATTAAGTATGATAATTATACTGCTCATATATTCTCCTTTAATGTTTGTAATAACCAAAGGGAAATTAATGCAAGAGAAGAAATATAGATAATAATACTTTTCTTCATAAGACATCTCTTTCTAAGAGATTCTAACTACTACCTATAAATTATTGAACCCATTTAAAGTGTTATAAAAATAAAAACTAGTAGGTAGCAAATGGAGATTTGCACCACAAAAACTATACAGATTTTCACAATGAGAACATTCCCATTTAGAAAAAAAATAGTTTCAAACTATTTTTTTTATTTATTTGATACAGCAATGTTGTCATGACATTCATCCACACTGGGAGTTTGGTAATATTTTCATTTGTATCTTCTCTCTATACAGATGAATGATTGTTACCTTGAAATTTCAGTTCCTATGTGAAAAATAACTTTATAAATACTTCAAACACATTTTTAGGCACAGATTGTTCAAATATGAAACAAAACAGCATTCTCTGTCAAAAACAGCAATACGTAATTTGAACCCAGAAGACAGAAGTCCCTCTACACATATAGTTCTCTATCAATATTTGGAAATGGTTTATATATATCATTACTTAAAATTAGAGCATATTAAGCATCCCCCCAAAAAGCCTGCATAGAGTGAATGGTCAGTTATAGTCTTCAGTTGCCCTATGATTATACATATTTCCTATTAGATTCTGTCTTACCCTGAATCAACCTGAAATTTCTCTAGCTGACTACTGGCAACCGTAAGCCTTTGTTGATTTAGCTATAACCTTTGCTATACTTACACTCACTAATATTAATAAAATCCATTTAAATATATCAGATTCATCTGATTGCACATTCATTTCATCAACATTCCTTGAACAACTCTTATTTGACAGGCACTGTCTTAGGCCCAGAAGAAATAAAAATAAATAACACTTGATAACCTTTGCCCTTAAAAAGTCACATTCAAGTAAGGAGAATAAACATGTGAAAATAAATTTTAACTCAATGCAACAAGTATCCTATGAGAGCATGTTGTTAGGACTATGCTAACAACACACACTAATAGTATAACACACACTCTGCCAGAGTGTGCGTGTGCATGCATGTGTCGTGGCATCATGTAAATGTGCTCTCTTAATTTGGGTTTCCCCAAAAGCAGACCCTGAACTGGGTTTTGGGTTCAAGTAACCGATTAACGAGATGATCACAGGAAGTCTTCAGAAGGATTAACTCGTATAGGAACTATCTTTAGTGGCCTCCAGGATAGGACTAAAGCAGTGGTTCTCAGACTTTAAGGTGCCTCAGAATTCCCTGGAAGGCTTGCTACAGCAAGATGGCTGGGCTCCACACTCAGAGCTTTGGCTTCAGTAGGTCTGCACTGGAATTCTCATTTTCAGGAATTCCTATCTGATGCTGATGCTGCTAACCTAGGGGTCGCATTTTGAGAACCATTGACCTAGGAGATAGGAGCAGAGCACAATAGCATAAGCCACATGCACATAGAATCAAATATTTTTGAAGTCCTTATTCTTACCAAACATTGCAATTTTCTCATGCAATCAACCATTTGTTTTATGAACAGTTGAACTTATATGAGTTTTAATCAAGCATAAACCTGGACTGCCTTGCCCTATCATTAACTACCTGTTAACCAGGTGACTAAATCCAGGTGGTTAATTAGAAAATATTTGACTGATACAATGCTCTTTTATTATATTATATTATATTATATTATATTTTATATTTTTTCTGGGATGCCTGTAGCTACAACTAAATGTCTATCTCTGATTTGAAAGAAACAGGGCACAAAGGTTAGATTTATTGCACCAAAATTTTCCTCTTGGATAATTCATGTGAAATAGCTTTCAGCTGCTTATCTAGATCAGCATGTGTGAGGAGTGAAAGTGTGTGCATATGTATTAATGATATGTGTGTGTGTAGCAGGAATAACTATTTTGTGTTTATAAATATTTGATAAAATTCTTCCAAGCATGAAATCGGAATTTTCTCTGCATGGAGCAAAGTATTTCTGTGAGGTTCGTGGAGTTGGAATAACAACATAAGTCCCGTAAAAGAGTTTGGCAAAATAACTACACCTATAACTTACTGCTTTTGAATAAAGACCATTTTGTGGAGAAACCTTTTCACTCTGATTCTTGCCTGTGTCTACACTACAGATAAGAAAGTCGTTTATGGAGGAACATTTTTAAAACAGAATAAGTGTTTGTACTTATGTGGGGAGCATAGTAACAAACAAATGTATTTAACTGCAAGATGCTGTTTGTTTCCAGGGAATGCACATGCAATTTTCTATTCTGAGTACACACTTAAATCCACATAAAAGGGGCATTTTATTTTCCAAGGACACTGAGTGGAACAAAGTAAACTGAAAATAATGAACTCTAATGCTATATAACTAAGGGCCTTCATCAGAATCAGGAAAGATAAATACATAATATCAGCTGCATAACCTATTCATTTTAGAAGGTAAGGATCTGAGACAATAGATCTCCCTTTTCACTGAATATTTAATTATTTCAATAAAATTCATATAGGAACAATATATGCAAAAACATTTGATCAAAAATGCCTTGACTTTAAACATCAATATATATCATCCCTTAAAGTCCATAGACTTGAAAGCTAAAGAGTAAAATATTTTTTTCTTATTATTGGAGATATTCAATGTAAGTGCCAACGCTTAAAAAATAAAAAATAATGATTAAATATTTACTTAGGGTCTAGAAATGAATATGAAATAACCCCCCCACCATTTTTTCTGTGTCTTTTTACAGACGGGGTCTCACTATGTTGCCCAGGCTGGTCTTGAACTTACGGGCTCAAGTGATCCTCCTGCCTTGGCCTCCCAAAGTGCTGGGATTACAGGCATGAGCCACCATGCCTTCTGTGTCTTTTTAAATCAATTGCTTGCTTACATGACTGAATCTCCTTTTTCTCCCCTTAAACTCCAGTTATTTCAGTGCCGTTGTTTTCATCCATTTGTCATTTTCCAATTCAATCTCATGCTTCAAACCTGGTGTTTTTATGAGATGCCTTTATTATTTGCCACTCCTTCTCTGTTTTTTTAAATGTCTGTATAGAGATAACTTCATTGGTCCTTATTTTGGTGTTGAAAACTTGCAGTCAAAAGATGAGAGAAGAAAGTATTAATAGCACAACTTGTGATTTGATAGATTTAGTCAACAATTACCAGTCTCCTGCTCAGTCCCAAATGCTGTAAAGAGTCCTTCAGCATGTGTTATCTTTTTTTTTTAAATTTCAAAATATTAAGGGGGTGCAAATATTTGTGTTGCATGGATAAATTGAATCATGCTGAAGTCGGGGCTTTTAGTGTTCCATCACTGTAATAGCGTACATTGTACCTGGTAGGTACATTCTTTATCCCTCACCCCCCTTCTACCCTCCCCACTTGGTTTCCAGTGTCCTTTATGCCACTGTGTATGACTGTGTATACTCATTTTTTATCCCCCACTTACTAGTGAGAATATGTAGTGCTTGTTTTCCCATTGCTGGGACACTTTGCTTAGGACAATGTTTTTCAGTTCCATCCAAGTTGCCGCAAAAAGACATTATTTCATTCTTTTTTATGGCTGAGTAGTACTCCACGGCATGTATGTACATGTGTGTGCTTACATATGTGCCAATAAGACAAGCAATCTAAATACAAACTGCTGATGCCCAAGTAGAGAATTTTCCCTTCACTGACGAAGTCGCTTTCTTGCTTGTTGCAAAGAGCAGCAAAGAAGCAGTTTCTCCTTTCCCTGGACAATTTACCCGAAGCATGACCAGTAGTGTACTCTGGTACTAGAAATTCTCTCTCCAGCTATATGAGGGCCCGTGGGACCTATTTGCCTTCTAGTTTTGTCAATGCTGACTTTATATAGTTCCCCAGTAAATCTGATTCCTTATGCCACATCTTGTGACATTGTGGAATACGTCCCAACATTTCATGTCCTGTTGAAAGACAGGTGGTGACTTCAAACAGACCAACCTTGCGTAACAAAGTTATTCCTTATATATAAGCACAGTCATTGTGCTTTTCATTGGACAGGATGGTAGAGGGTGAGGGATAGTTAGAAGGTTACCTTTTAAAATAAAACTCCCTCTGGGAGAAGTTGCTACCTTACTCTGAGTGAGTCTTTCAAGAAATCATTTTCCTCCATAAAAGACAATTCAGTTCACATGAAGACATTCAGAAAGTGATATCTAATTCTATTATCTAATTGGGTCTTTCCAATAATACTGCATGATAGGTAGCCCCCAACTCACAGGAGTTAAATAAATTGGTTAATGCCAGAGTACTGAGATTTGAACTTGAACGTACAAGGCTCTGACTTTGATTTCAGCACTTCTTGTTAATGGACAGCATTTAGACCGACAGTCATTGCACAAATAATGATAAATAGCTCCTGAAAGATCAGGAGTATTTTCACATGAGAAAAGATTCATATATTTTATTTATTAGGTGTTCCTTATTATATGTTAAATAAATATATATGTGTGTAAAATTATGCAAAAAGTCTCAGGCAATTTAGAGATAGCTTTTTTGGGGGGCAGGGGGGATTTTGGCCAGGGTGGCAACATAGCACAAAGGATAGAATGTAGTCTTAGAAGTCAGAGAGATGGTTTCAAGTCCTTTCTCAGACTTCACTAGTTAGGAGAACTTGAGCAAGTTTTTAACCATTCTGATGCACTATTTTTTTATAATGTTATCATTTTCATGAGCCTTGTATTAATGATGTCTGTCTGGACTAGTGTAAATCAAACTTCAGTGTGCACACACAGAGTCTGGGAATATCTTTAAAATGCAGATTCTGATTCAGAAGGTCTTGGGTGGAGATTGAGATTCTCCACGTCTAACAACCCTCTAAATGATGCTGATGCTGCTGGATTTTGGACCACATTTTGCAGCAAGGGTAGGGTTTCTTATCCTTATCGCTACTGACATTTTGGGTCAGATAATTCTTTGTTATGAGGGGTTGTCCTGAGCATTGTAAGATGGTTAGTAGCTTCCCTGGCATGGTTTGTGATATATAACAGGCATCAGATGAATATTTGTTATTTCTTTTCATCCCATTTTCTGCTTTGACTTGATAGTGGTCAAAAAGTTTAGATTTGTAGTCACCCTCAGGCTGATAGTATTTTCCAGAACAGAAGTCAACAAAATAATACCCATAGGCCAAATCTAGCCTACCACCTACCTTTTTGAAATAAAGTTTTATTGGAGCACATCCACAGCCAGTAGATTACCAATTTTCTGTGGCTCCCTTTGCAGTATAACAGCAGAGTTGAGTAGTTGCAGCAGAGACTCTTTAGCCCACAAAACCTAAAATATTTACTACCTGGCCCTTAATAGAAAAAGGTTGTCAAGCCCTGTTCTTGAAACATGAAAATCCTGGACCTTTAACTCTTCCAAGCTATAGAAACAGAGTTTTGCAGTAGCTTTTCTTAGTATAAGTCAATAGATGTGAAGTCAAGAACATTTTCTTTGGTTGATCCCAAAGAGAGTGGCTAGAGTTTTTCTGTTTTTCAAATGAACCATTGTCTTCCACAACTCAGGCATTATGCACCCTCTTCAAAAACAGCGAAAATAAGAACAAAACCCAGGTGCCAGAGAGTATTGGATAAGTTTCCTTTTTAAAAATCTTTTTCCAAGCCCAGATAATTTACATCCCTAATTACAATTAACAAGAGTCAATTACAGAAGAAAAATGAATTCTCCATAGCTAGCAACTTTATTTAACCTAGTGTGTTTGTGCTGCTGACTGGTAATTTGCATGTATGCAAGGTTTTATAAGTCTTAGAGGAGTCAGACTGTTGTAAAAGCAAACTCAGAGGCGTTTTAGTGGAAAGCACATAGGTAGGAATTTTTCTGAGTAAAGATGGTAAATGTTTTGTTTATAAAGTAAGGTTTTGTGGAAACTATGTGGGTAATCTGAACTTGGTTGACACTTGTAGAGTAAACATGGAATATGTAGCTTAAAGTATAATTTTATCCTGGTGGGACCTCTGTAGACCTGATCAGGTGACCTCTATTATAACTGCTTCATGCACTGTTATGATCACTGTGAAGCAAGACATGTATTAGGATAGGCTAGGCCAGGGTTTTTCATTCTCAGCACTGTTGACATTTTGGACCAGATAATTCTTTTTGTTGTGGAGTCTGTACTGTGCATTGCAGGATGCTTGGCCACATTCCTGGCCTTTATTCACTAGATATCAGTAGGAACTCCCTTCCCAGTTGAGACGATAAAATCTATCTCTAGACATCACCAAATTTCATCTGAGGAACTAAACCACCCCCAATTGAGAACTACTGCACTATATTATGCCATAAGAAAGAATTTCACAATATCAGTAGTTTAACTCTGCCCTCCCTCCGCCAAATTATTTCTCGTTTATACAAATTATACTGGAAAGGTCTCCAGGGTAATTGTCTCTATGTGGTAGCTGAGTATTCTGGGCTACTTTGATTTCATGGCACTTCCAATCAGCCCATGCTTCCTAGTTTATCATAGAAGGTAAAGAGAGAGTATAGAGCTGAGTAAAGCTCCTAAATACACATGCCCAGAAGTGATGTAGTCCACTTCTGTTCACATTTCATTGATCAAAACAATTCACATGGTCATGCCTACCTTCAAGAGGGTGGGAAGTGAGATGCTTTCCAAGAAGACTAAGAGATGTATAAGTGAGCAGGGATATGTACAGGTATTATCTGTTCATCTCTCACATCTTCAAAGAAATCTCGCTGCTACTGAGAACTATAGCATTGTCAAGGATAAAGAGGCAGGATAGTATCTTGGTCGATACCATGGGTTCTATAATCAGAGTACTTGGGGGCTGACCCCCAGACATATAGCTGTGATCTTAGACAAGTTAGGCAACCTCATTCTGCCTGAGTTGCCTCATCTATGAAACAACATCTAATAGAAATGCCTACCTCATATGGATGTTGCCAGAAATAAATGTCTTAACATTTGTAAGATTAAGAAAAATGCCTGGTCCATAACAAGCACATTGTAGATATGTTTAAAATAAATATAAAGAAATAATATATTTGGATATAATAATTATATATGTTTTTATATAAAAAATATTGAAAGACTGGAAAAAGAAGACTAAGTGGTATGTATTCAGAGGAAGTTCTTGACTCTCTAATATAATACTTCCATGCCTGTACATTAGAAACCTACTGTATACATAAAAATGTCCAGAAAGGCATGTTTTCTAATACAACTTGCAGCTTCTTACCAAGTTCTGGAAAATAAATCAGTAAAAGTTACCCAGTGTTTGAAAGTGTATTTTAAAAGTTCAACCTAGGCCAAATGAGATAGGAATATGCTTGCTGTCTGTTCGTTCAAAGCCCAATTAACACTTTAGCATTAACTATATATGAAAACATATCTTCTCTTGCTTATTATTAGAACTTTATTAGAATATTTCCCTTATAAATGTATTCAATACCATTTTAAATATCTACCTATATAAAGCTTTTCAATGTTATTTAAATATCATGAAATTATTAAGTGCCTAAGTGTTCAATCTTTAGTAGTATTTGTTCAGCATTTTATTTCATGTAAGTTCATTAATGTTCTATGGCCATTCGAAGAGATGCCAATCCAAGGAGGCTACAGGGCCAGGACCACTGATAGAAAATAACTCAGTTGCATCAGACTTTTATGTTGTGGTACTTGGGGATTCTTTAGAATGTATTTTAGAAAATATTTACACTGTAGCAACATAAAAAATAAATGTTCTTCAATATGCCCAGTATTGGTAACTTGATTTCCTAAATTTCCTAGACTCAAATGCTTTGCAACTCTTAAACCATCAACATGGACATTGGCTTCCATGTTGTTCATCATTTTGTCTCTTATCTTTCAACATAATTCTGGTCTAGCCTTTCAGATCTTCTTTACTTCTTGTTTCTATTCTCTTTGTTCTAGTTGCAGAAACCTACAAGTGAACGAATTCCGTGTTGCCACCCAACTTCCAAAAATCTTATTAACATTGGCATGTCTGAGCTGAGAAGAAAGGACTCAGAAAGAGCAAATAATTTCTATCACTAAATCATGTTTTTCAAAGTGTATGTCAAGGAACACCTATGTTAGAATCACATGATGAGCTTGTTAAAAATGTATGTTCCTAAGGTTCAGCCTAGACCTCGTGTATCACAATCTCTGGGATGAAGCCAGAAATCTATATTATTAACAAACTCTCCAGCTGTTTTCTACATATATCACATCACTGTAGCCAAATTGTTTTAAGAAGCTGTCTTATAATAGGATCTGCTATACACATATCTAGGATGTATTTGTAGAATAAGCAATGGGAGCAAAATAAATTATTTGACATATTTAATTGTCATTTTGCATATGAAGTTATTATGTTCTCTTTGCAAAATTATATACATATGTGTTTTATAATTGTTAGTCAAAGTTTAGGTTCATGATTTGACCTGTTTGATTCTTTTATCAGGGTCAGAAATATGAACAATAGAAACATCACATGGACATGCTTAGAGAAAAGAATAGCAATATTGTATCTGTGATTGTGTGCACGCAGGTTTTAGTATATTTCCCACTTCCCTGTGGCTTTATCTTCACAAAATTTTCAGAAACATTTCTAAATAATAGATTATAAGCTCTTGTAGAGCAGAGGCAGTGCTTCCTTCTATCTGTAAAATATCCTGGTGTGATGAAATGTCCTGAATTCTTGTTAAACATTAATGGTGATAAGCAAACTCATCTAAACAACCCTACTCCAGATCATGGTTATCAGAATTTCCTCTTGAAATTATTATCTGTAATCCACTTATATATTAGTACAATTAACAAGGACAAAGAGAGTGCTAATCTCAAGTGCATATGTGATATTGTGATGGAAACTCACTTCTCTTTTAAGGCCCCTGGTTTTGGCATCATTAAATTATAAGCAGAAATACTTTAGCATATAAATAATCAGTAGTTTCAAAATTAGCTTATCAAAGTAAATTTGAACAAAGTTGTATTGGTCAGGATTCTCCAAAGAGTCAGAGTCAATAGCAGATAGGTAGATAGGTAGATAGTTAGGTTGATAGACAGATAGATGAAAAGGGATTTATTAGGGAAATTGGCTCATCTGGTTATGGAGGCTGAGAAGTCCCAGGATAGGCTGTCTGCAAGTTGGAGACCCTGGGATGCCAGTAGTGTGGCTTAGTCCAAGCCTGCAGACCTGAGAACTTGGAGATCCACTAGTATATGTTCTAGAGTCCAAAAGCCAGGGAGTCTGGAGTTTTGATGTCCAAGGGCAGAAAAGGAGGAGTGTATTGCAGCTCCAAGAGAAAGAAACCAATTCACCTTTCTGCTATTTTTGTTTTATGAGGGTCCCCAGCCAAGTGGATGGTGCCATCCACATTGAAGGCAAATCTTCCCTCACTTGGAAGGAATCAGTCCACCCAGACTCACAAGCCAATCTCCTCTGGAAACACCATCACAGGTACATCCAAGTAATAGTTTAACAGTTCTCTAGGTATTGCTTAATTCGTTCAAGTTCACACTTAAAATTAACCATCACAAAAGGTATTACAGTTATGACTTTTCCCCATATTATAAATTTTTCCACCATCAACTTTCTTTTATCTCAGCATAATAATCACAGACCATAGGAAGCAGTGACAGCATAATCAGAAGTCGGAAAACGAGACTAACTGAAACAATTTGAAGACATTTGTTCTTAGACATCTTATTAGGGTTGTACCTTCTTAAGAGTTTTGCACCCTGTGGTATCCAGCCTCAATCCCCCAGCTTTCTGAAAATCCCCTGTGGGATCTAGGTAACACTAATATCTTTACACGAAGGATTTTACTTAGATCTTCGTGAGTTTTACACCACTATCAGTATTAATAAAGGAAATACATTAATTATAGATATCAAATATAAAGAGGCAAAATATCACACTCTGTTTCACAAAAGAAAATATAAAAATGTTCCAAGACAAAATTAAATACAGCTTAGATCTATATGCGTCCTATCAGTACATGAAAAAAGTAGGGTGTCAGAATTGTTTTTTTTTTCCCCCAAGAAGCTGGATGTGAGTATTTCCTGTTGGGAAGACCTGGATTACCCCCAACCTCACCGAAGTCATCACTTAATACTTGGTAACAGCTACCAAAGCATACAAGCATGATTTATAGTAGTGACTGGTCCAACATGGCCAACTCTGTGGCCACCTTGCTCAATTCTCCTAATCCACCAGCTACACAATCCACATGCAGACAAAGACACATTTTCTATCCTTCTCAGTCATACCTAGCTTGATGCTAAGTGCTCTGTGCTTTCTCATGTCTCCACGCTATGTCTCATGCCCTCTCCTATGCTTGAAAAATTCTGTTTTCTCTCATCTATTTGGTGCATGTTACTTGTCATTTGCCACTCAACAAGCACCACTGGAAAAATCGTCCTGATCTAAGCAGGATGAATTAGGTGCCCTTCACCAGTTAGTCTTTAAGGACTGTTAAGTACCTCTGGTGTAGTATTTATCACATTATATTGAAAGGTTTGGTGACCTTGTCTCTCTTCTCCTAGAATGTAGGTTTTGCAAAGGTAAGATGAGTGCTATTGTGTTGGTGTCTCCAGAGGTTAGCATAATACCTCCCAAATAATAGAAACTCAAGGAATGCTTGCCAAATGAGTGAACATGAAAGTGTTTGATTCTTAGGAGATGGGGAATGGGGGAGGAGGAGAATGTTATGATGACAGAGCTGAATTTGCAAAGGCAGTGTCCTTTATTTCTCCCCAGAGCAATTTAGTTGCCGTGATAAATGTTTCCTGGTGCTCGTGGGGCCTCATATTTATGCTGACTATCAGATCAAGTCTTGTGAATCACACATAAATTCGCAATCTACTTCCCTTTCAAATCTTTCTTTTCTGTTTAAATGGTATGATAGATACTAAAACTTTTATAGTTGCCATGTGCACCTTTTGCTTAATGATAATTATGAATGTATCAGAATAATGAATATCATGATTAATTTGCTAACTAGCATTTCTGAAGTTGTTTGATGTGGAACACTGGCTGCAATGTTGCTTTTTTTATTTTTTGCAGTTAAAAAGGAAAGTGGTGAAGTATTCTGGGATAAAATATATCTGAATAATATTTAGTTAAATATAATTTAAACATGGTACTTTAGTGCAATTTTATGTGGTTATTGCTGTGCTACATTTTGACCGTAGAAGAAAGTAAGACAATAAGCAGTGATTTCCAAATCTGTTGGACCACAAACATTTTTTATTTTTGTTTGTTTGTTTGTTTATCTTCACCCCAGAAGGGATCTAGCAATAGTAGATCTGTTGACATATTTTAGAACATTCTAAGAATGTGTTCTCTGGCATGGACCAACGAGTACAGTACAAGTTAAAAAACCTAGCTCAATCAAACATGCTCCTTTCTAACAAAAGATAGCTTGATTAAAGTAATTCTATACATAATGATTAAATTATATTAAACCATGTTTACATGTACTTAGAAGAAAAAATGCCATTGAGAAAGAGAAAAATATTTTTACCACAGAAAGCTGAAACTGGTGCTCTATCTCTGATTTTTACTCTTTAATTATTATAGTCTAACTTAAATTATTCACTTTCTAATTCACTTGTTGGGGCTTTGTTTATAATCTCTGCAAAGAAAATCTGTTTTAAACCATCAGCTTCTCATTTCTGAACTCCTCCTCCTTTGCCTTGCTATCTTGGGAGGTGGAGAAGTTGTTTAGAGCAGAAGTCAGAGGAACTAGTTGAATCTCAGTTCTACCTATTTCTAATTTTGTGATATAAACAATATAATAACCCTTTCTGAGCTCCAGGTTTGGTTTTTTTATTTTTATTTTTATTTTTTTTAGTTTTAAATGATTCAGGATATTAACTGACTCATTGGGTTTGGATGAGGATAATCCAAGCCTGATATGGTGATACGACAGTGTTTCTAGTCAGGGCCTAGAATATTTTAGACAGTTAGTAGTCACTTAATCCATCAGTTAGTCAGTCAATTATCCAACCATTCAACAAGCCGCAAGGAAAACTCTCCCCAGAAGTTTCTTCTCACCACTTTTCCATATCACTTGCACTATGATGGATCCAAAGAGAGCCCACCATCTCCATACATATTTTTCTCCAATCATGAGCAAAAGTCGTCTTAGTGATGTCTGAACAAGCACTGATTTCTCACTTTCTAATGAAGCCTCTTTCTTTATTAAAAATTTGTGGGAAAACATCATCTTATAATTTGGCTTTCTGCTAAGTTTTACCCTTTCTAGAGACTTTGCATATGTGGGTATTTTCAGAATAAAAATGAAGGTAAACCTACATTTTAAAGGAATTCCCTCTTCTCTTAATGTCCTGTTCATGTGATTAGAATAGAAGAGAACTTAACAAGGTAATCCTTGCTTACATGGCTGAGCAATGTTCTACACATAAGAATAAAGATGTTGTAAGTGGTCAGATAATAAGTGCTCTTTGAACACACTGTGGCATTGTGCAAGACATTTTGTACGCAGCGCCCCATTTGAATCTTTCCAATAGCACTTTACAATAGGTATCATCATCACATTTACCAATAAGGAAGCTCAAAATGTAAGGTTATGAGAGTTCAGATAATTTGCTGATATCACATAGCTGGTGAATGACATAGCTGGCATCGAAATCCACGTCTTTGCAATTCAAAATTCACCCTCATTACACTCCACCATATTGCATCAAGAGGCCAAACCACAGCCAGAATCCAGCTTTAGCTGACTCTCACTGTAACTGATAAATTTTACCAGAAGTTACAATTGAAATGTTTACGCAACAGTTCTGCACTCAAGCTGAAAGACAAAGTCATGAAGAGAAAGGGTCAAGAAAATTGAGAGAAAAGTAAGAAATTGAAGGAAAGAAAATAAGAGAACTCTACTGAGAGGCACAAAAATACAAGTGAATTACAGCCCATAGAACAAATTCCTTTAACTCATTGGCTTTAATGGAAATGCATCATATCAACCTTCTGTGCTATTTCATGCTTTGTACGTGTAGAACTTGATTCTTTGCTCATTCCACAAGCTATACTAAATCACATACAGATTCTAAATTTATGCATCTTCCATATAGTTAATCAAGTTTTTACTACTTTTGGCCTTAGTATAATTATTTTAATGGGTATTTAAAATATAGACCTATCAAAGATGATAGCTTTATAGGCTAGCTAATATCTTAAATTGAATATTATGTCATATTAAATTTGGAGAATTTTTTGAACTTGGAAAAAATAACTCAACTTTTTATGTTTGAAGAATATACTGACAACCTGAGTTTGAAAATACTGTAGCCTATTGCAGGTTATTGTCATGAGGGTTGTCTCAGGAACAATGGAAGATAAAGAAAATTGGTCCTTTATAAAGTAAATCATAACAACTTTCCTGCTAAAAGAAGAGCCTAGAATACAAGCTAGAAGAAATTTAAAATGATATGGAATCCATGTGGCCTTTATTATTATAACACCTTCTAAACTCTATTTCCATGGAAACAAGGTGAAAAAATAACAGAGAATTTGATAGAGTTGAAAACCAGGGTGGTAAGGAAAGAACCTTTTATACATGTCCTGCATTAAGTCTGTAGCAGCAGCTATGTGGGGCCAAAGGCCCAGTCCTACAGATAGCAAATCACTGAAACCTCAGATCTAGTGTTGTCCCTACTATAAGAAAACAATAAGCATTATGCCCATCAAGTCTACGTTGCTGTCTACCGGAATTCTTGCCAAATGTAAAAGCCTGCCTTGCTACCTATGATATCTTAAATTTTCCTAAGTTCTCATCCCCATGCTACTCCTTGTATAATCTCTTTATTAACCAAACTTTCTTTTCCCTCCTGAACTTTTCAACCGAGATCTTTTTTAATGCCACCCAGTGGTCATTAACTCCCTTGTATCCTCATCTTCATCTTCAAAGTGCCCTCCATGCCCTTGAAATGTACCCCGATGACATCGTTTTCTTCCCAGGAAGTGAATTTGGATTTTTTTTTTCTCATACTGCGTTTATCTCAGGATGTAGAAACAAAGTCATGGTCCTCCAAGTTTGCTATTGCTGCTTCTAGATAGTCAAGGATTCTCACCTCAGCAAAAAGCCCTTGCTCTTTAGAGAGATTCATCTCGCTATAATCCACTTACTCCCTTCAATGTAGCAGTCATTTACAAACCTGCTTACCACCCCCGCCCTTTTTATTGATGACTTTAGCATTTAACTCACAAAAGTCATGTCTTCTCCAATTTCTGTAAGCACTCTAGGTGTCTTTGTTGAGTATCCAGCACCTGGCATCCAGCTCCCTAATACCCTCTCCAACTACATTTGCCTCCATTCCACTTACTTCCAAGGTTAATGTGCAGGCTTTGTCACCTCCAGAAATTTCTCCTCCTCTGAAGTCATGAAGTCAAACATTTAGTCCCTAATCGTACATAATCTTTTGTCCTCTGAGTTGCTCATGCATCTCAACATAATTATTAAATCTTATAAAGGCATCGAGTTCATTATCCTGATATTGTTTCTCTATTCTTTAGCTATCTCTTGTATATTCTTCCCTTTTGCCCAGCTTGATATCTATGACTCAACATTATAATCATCCCATTGTTAATAGCTTCAATTATCTTGTCACTTTCTTATTACTTTGAACCTGTTTTTCAAAACCTTGCCCTCAAATAAAACCCAGACATCAACTTTGCCACCTGTGCTTATGAATCTAGACATTGTGATAGAAAAAAAATATAAAACCAGACACATTGGTATAATTAATAATTTAAGATTTTTCTGCCTCAAACTCTGAAGATCACTTGAAAATGTTTCAGAAATTATAATAAATTTATGCTGCTACATATTCAGTGATTATTTGATACCTCATACTGCTTTTTTTCCCATTTCATTTTGACAAAATGAGAATCTCTCATCTCTCCAGATCCACAGACCTGTCTTCTTTAGAACTCCTTATTTTTTTTTTTTTGTTCCCCTCGTGTTTCTCTAGGAATAATTTCACTCCACCTGTCAGAGTTCAATCCTTCTCTTAAGGAAAGGCTTTGAAGGGGACATTCACACCATAGAGCCTCTATTTTGAGAAAGGGCTGATTATAAGCATAGAGTAGAACTCTAGGCTGTGTGTGTACTTACCTGAGGTTAAAAATCATGAATCTCTAGTGAAGTCAATTCCCATAAGGATGTTTTATTTTGTTTGTTTGTTTGTTTGTTTTCTGGGCATTCAAGACCACATGAGTATAGGAGAAGAGAAAGCAGGTTGATACTGAGTTAAAATTGGTACTGGGTTAAAAATTTTTCAAAGTGCCTTTGAGGGAAAGACATTGGGTTTAAAATTTGGGAATACTGGCAAGAGGGTAAAGTCATGGATTTCTAACCTTTATCTGACTACAGAAGAAAATGAATACAAAAGGGTCCTAATATATTGAAAGAAAATAGAACGGCCAATGTACTGATATTCTCAATCAATGGAGAAACAAGTATAGTGAAAACAACAGACAAAATGTTAGAATGATTGGAGGTGGTAGTTAGTGCATTTCAGTGGGGTATGGTGGCTCATGCCTGTGATCCCAGCACTTTGGTAGGCTGAAGCGGGAGGATTGCTGGAGCCAGGAGTTAGAGGCCAGCCTGGGCAACATAGCACAATCTTGTCTCTACAATTTTTTTTTTTTTTTTAAGTTAGCCGGGTGTGGTGGCATGCACCTGTAGTCCCAGGTACTCAGGAAGCCGAAGTGGGAGGATTGCCTGAGCCCAGGAATTTGAGGTATAATCAGGCCACTGCGTTCTAGCTTGGATGAAAGAGCTAGACCCCAACTCTAAAAAAAGAAAAAGAAAAAAAGTGTACTTCAGGAAAAATTGTGTCTAGGTAAGAGGTAGTTTTGGATGATGTGCAATTTCAGCAAAGAAGTTGAAAATATATGGGATTGTGTTTATATGGAATGGGGGCCCTAAAAGGTAAAACAGAAATATTTGGAAGAGAAGATAACAATAATATTCAGGTGACACGAAAGAAGCATACATAATCAACACACGAAAATATTAATAAAATGCAGTATATGTATACCATGGAATACTACTCACTACAAAAAACAATGGTGATCTAGCACCTCTTATATTATCCCAGATAGAGATTGAGCCCATCCTTCGAAGTGAGGTATCACAAGGATGGAAAAACATGCACCACATGTACTCGCCATCAAATTGGTACTAACTGACCAACACTAAGGTGTTCACATGGTAGTAATACTCACTGGGGGCTGGTCGGGGGCGGGGTGCAGGGGTAAACCCACAACTAATGGAAGTGGAATGCACTGTATGGGGGAGGGACATGCTGGTAGCCCTGGCTTGGGCAGGGAAAATGCATTACATGTAACCAAAATGTTTGTACCCCCATAATATCTTGAATAAATAAAAAAATAAAAAATAAAAAAAAGAATAGAACGAAACTCTAAATAAAAAAAAAAAAGAAGAAGAAGCATACCTAAATGTGGGAGCTGTGAAACAAAGGGAGATAGAAGTGCAAAGAGATTTCAAGTTTGGAACATCAGCATGGAAAGGAACCAGATGGAATAGTGGAAAACAATTAGTCAATGTAATCAATTGATTAGAAGGATGGAATGGTCAGAAGTGAGTATTTCAAGTCTGTTTCCTGGGATGGATTGAAATATTTTATGTCCTTTTTAGTACTTTTCTTACATCTGATTCTTTTGTAGGTTTTGTTCTGACTCCATTTTATCTCAGCATAGTTTCTATCCATGTTTGATGTAGTTTTCTTGAATTTTCTTAGTAAAATTTTGTCTCATGTACTAATTGAGTTGTCTGAAATCAAATTGGTCAAAAACAAACATTTCCAACTATGAGTATATACCTTAAAAGCTCTTATGAACCATAAGGTAAATTTACAACTATTTCCTCATTTTGAAAATTAATCGGTAGGCTTTATAAATTATTTGCTTTTATACTTTGAATTCATTTTAGATGGCAATGCCTACTCTTTAGCTATGTTGTTGAATTATTCAATTTTATATTTATATTTAAAATGTTTTGATGTAACTTCATACAGAAATTATAAATAAATACAGAGAAGTATCTTGTTTATGGATTGGAAGACTCAATATCATAAAGACTTTTACTCCAAATTAATCTAAATATAAAAGCATTTCAGATAATACTAATAGAGCTACCTTAATAATACTTGACAAACAAATCCTAAAATATGTATAGAATTGTAAAAAGCAAAAAAAAATCACTAAGATTTTAATAAGAAATATAAGAAAGAGAGACTTAAGTTATTAGGCATTGATAATTTGAAAATGCTAAATTAATTTTTAAAACATGATCTTAATATATAAATATAAAGAGTCCACCGGGAAATAAAAGAATGTAATAAGTCAACTTAGCAATAGGTTGCACAAATACTGGAATGATAATTGATAGGGTTTTTACAGATGAAAAAAAGTAAAAAAAAATCATTAAGGTTTTATAAATGATTGCATTTAAAATTAATATTTTTGAATGACAAGGAACACTATAAATAAAATGAAGAAAGATATTAGCAAACATACAACTAACAAATGATTTGTTAATAGAATATGAAACAAAAAACAAACATAAATAATCCAGTAGAAAGAAACTGTATATATCAATAGCTAACTTACCTAGAAAGAATGTTGAATTTCCAGGGAAGAAATAGAAAAAAATGCCAATTCCCTTTCTTAATTTTTTTTTTAATTTCAGCATATTACAGGGGTACAAATGTTTAGGTTACATATATTGCCTTTGCCCCACCCAAGTCAGAGCTTCAAGCGTGTCCATACTAAAATAACATTCTACCAGTCCATATCCATGATATTTTAAAAAAATAATATATATGATAACAAGTGTTAACAACAAGAAGTGGAAACTGAGATTGTTACACATTGCTGATGGGGATATAACTTGCTAATACCACTCTGGAGAACAATTGAGCAATCCCTTCAAAAGGAATACATGCATATCCTATGATCAAGCAATACTATTTCTTTTTGTTTTCCCTAAAGACATTTTGAGCATGTGTCCAAAGATATTTATTGCTGCACTCTTTAAAAGCAAGATATTGTTGAAGGTATACTTTTTTCAGTAAGGGAATGGATAAGTATACTATGATTTATTTATAACAGAATGCTTTCAGCAATTAAAAAAATGTTAACTCTATGTAAAAATATGGGAAAATTTAGAAATATAATTCTAGTGAAAAAGCAAATTAAAAATGACAGTAATAATATGGCATCATTTATATAAAGTTTCAAAATACACAGAAGAGTATGTACTATTCATAAATACATGTAATAAAAACATAAAAGTATATATGAATGATATATACCAATATCAGGGTAGCAGTTATCTATGAGGTAGAAAGATGGGAAATAGATTAGGGGTATGGCACTTTGGCTCTTGGTAAACGCAGTTCCTTTAAATAAAAAGGGGATTATAGATTAATAACATAAACTGATAACTATTGCTAGTAGTGGGTAAACATGCATCTATTATATTATTCTTTGTGTTTGAACTGTGTGATTATTTAAAAAAACAAACCTGGCAAAATAAAAACCCTAAAAATGTAGTAAATTATTTTTTTCCTCACCCAGGCCAGTGACCTGATATATCAAAAATAAATAAATAAATAAATAGTATCCCATCCCAATAATTCACAATAATACAGTTAGCTCTTAAATGTTTCTCCATATACTCAGGGTGGAAGAGGTCAGGGAAGAAAGCAAAATTAAGATGCTGCACATGAAATTTTTAGAGGTGTACTTCATTCACCTCAAGCTATAGAGTTAGTATAATGGTTAAATAAATAAATACCTATAAAGGACTTAAAACAATGCCTGGCATAGTAAACCCACAATAAATGTTGATTATTAGTTACTAACACTAGAAAGAGATCATGGAAGTGCCCAGCTCTCAAAATTAATAAGAACAAGTTAACAGTACCCTAAAGCAGGTAAGAATTGAGGTTAGTTATACCATTCAGGAATAAGCAGTCTGTACTTACACCTCTTTAGTCTGTGTACCTCAGAGAATTTTTATGAACAGAACCATGCCTTTATTTCCCTGTAAATAACTGAAAGGAATAAGAACAAAAGCATTGGCACCAGCAATGATTCAGAGCCGGGGCAGAGTGGTGGATTTACCTCTTATATTTCCTGTGTATTTTATCACTCCCAGCCCAGGCAAAATGCAAGTATCAAAAGCCTTAAAAAGTGAAAAAAAGTATAACTTTGGAACTGATCGTTTCAGGATTCAAATTAGGGTCCACTTTTCTTTACTAGGCAAATAATATTGAATAAAAATATTTAAATAATCTGGGCTTCAGAAAATTTGTGTTATAAAAAATAATGCCATTACTAACTTCTCAAGGTCGTTGTGAGTAAAGAATATAAATATAAAGCCACAACCCCAGAACATGGCACTGCTCTTGGTAATGTTAGATCCCTATCTTAAAATATCATCCGTCTTCACAATATTTCGTGTTCCATTGCTTAGTATTTCTCATTATTACAACTTAGCCACTTCTGTAAAAATCACTTATCAATCAGTCAACTTCAAAATATATTCTTGTAAATTACCACAGATGCACACTTCCGTGATACCCTCTAGCAACTCCACATGTATTATTAGACATTTATTATGACCACCTTTTCTAATTTAAACCATTTAATGCATGTACGTGCACGTGCACACACACACATACACAGAGCAGTTATGTTAACTGGAAGTTTTAAGAAAATGTAAATTCACTTACATAACTACTACCCATGAAAATCTCCCAGTGCGTGAGAGAGAACATGCAGTCCACCTAGAAGTATTTTTCCATTACCATGTATGGCGGCAAAACCCACCAATGCTCTGTCTGTTGCTTTCTCTTGACATTTTCTTCTATTCTCCTCACTGGAGTTCTTCACCAGAGACAGTAACCCATCAAGGAGAGGACCCATCCTAGAGGTTGACACTAATTTAGAGTTGAAGTTTCTTTTTTTTTTTTTTTTTATTTCAGCTCATCATGGGGGTACATAAGTTCAGGTCATATTCATTGTCCCTGTCCCGCCCATCCCCCTGAGTCAGAGTCCCAAGCGCGTCCGCTCCCACTCTCCAGACAGTGCGCCTGGCACTCACCATTGCTTCTCTGTCAAGGTAAACAGACCATTAATTGAGGATATGGGTATACCACCTTCTAATGCAGTTCTTAGGAAAAAACAAAGTAATGGGACTGTTTATGAGGAATGATATATTAATAGCTTAGCAAGTCATATCAGTTGCCTTCCTTCTAACCCTTTCACCTCCTCTCTGGCCCCCATGTCATTGTGCAGATGTCAGTTAGAGGCAAGTAGCTTTGCAACTGTGACCTTGAATAGGAATTTCAAACATATGAAGTGTTATTCTTTAGAGCTTTAAAATAAGGCAATTTAAACATGGTTTATTAAAAATAAAATAGGAGAATCATGAGAAATCAGGGAGGAACTAAGAAACAGTGTAGCAGCCTAATCACACATTAGTTTTCTCTTAAGTTCAGGACTTGAGTTATTACTTAAACTCTCTTTTATTAAAAAGAAATACATAGTCTAGATAAATGTGTAGGCCGTACAGTGTTCTTAGGTGAACCTGTGTTCTGACTGCAATGATTAATTAGTTAATTGCACTGATTAATTTAATTTTGGCACAGTTTTAAAACACAATGTTGTGAAGAACATACCAGCATACTTGTAACTGGAAAAACATTAAAATGTTAAATGTGGAAGGAAATCTAGAGTGTATCTAATACAAAGTCCTTGGTCATGTAAAGTTCACCCTTTACTAAGATGACAGTGTCTAAAATGGACTTGGCACATAGTTGTTGTTCAGTAAGGATGACTTCCCTAGTGTCTCCCTTCCGATCCTGTGAAATTGAACTACGGCCACATCGAGTTAGTAGAACTTTCAAGAAGGACTGGAAGAGACATGGTTTTGGTGAACTTACGCCAACTGATGGATACTACTGCTCCGTTTATCATCCTTTTATCATCCACATGTTCTATAATTCTTTCCAACGTTAATCCAGCCCTGATCATCAAGGAAAACCAAGAAATCTTTAATTTTTCAGTTAATTTCTCCTCTTTCACATGGAAATTACAAATATTTTTAAATTTAAAAATAATTAATACCCTTCCACAGCATCGTATTTTCCTTCTGTCATTATCCTAATCCTTCCTCCCCACTCACACGAAAACTTCTTGAGTTATTTATTCTCAGTCTCTAGTTTTTTATGGTCTTTCAACCGTGTGCCCACAAATAACATCCTCAACGCAGCCAGTAATGGAAGTGCTCTCTTGAGAGAGAACATGCAGTCCACCTCAAAGTATTTTTCCATTATCATGTATGGCAGCAAAGAAAACCGATGCTCTGACTGTTGTTCTTTCTTCACATTCCCTTCTATTTAAATTTGAAAATCAAATTGTTGGTTTTCTTCTTGAGGAGTCCCTGGTGGGTTATCAATGTAGGTCTCCTGATGCCAGGTCATTTCGTGGAGCCCATCAGTCCCATACTGCTGACCTTACAATGACTGCTAGCACTTGGGGTCAAAGCCCCAGACTCATTCCACACGACCTGAGATCACAGATCACACATCATCTTTTATAGACCTTCCTGGCCTACTGTAGACAATAAGGAGAATGCTACTTGAGAGATTTGGTCAAGTTTTTCACTTGATAAAAGAGAAAGGAGGCTCTGGAACGGTTTATAAGATGTGGTGGGATGCTGAGGATTCTGACATAGAATCCAGCATTGCTATAACCTGTAGTTGCTGAATCCCTTACCCTGTGTCACTCAAAAACTTTCTGATAATTTGGTGCCTCTTATCAAGGGTCACTGTTTGGTTCTGATTGTGTTAGGAAAAAAAAAATATCTTAATCATTGACATGTACCCAAATAAGCAAATGGAAAGCAGAACATTTAGTGTGAGTGCATGTAGATCAATTCAGCCCAACCCTCAATTACTTTCTTTTCTCCTTGTTTGATTTGTACCCAGAAAATCCATGCCCACATACTTAACCCCAAAGTGTTGAAAGAACAAATTGGTAAATTCATCTAATTTATTCTAAATGCAATTTCTTCTCCTGTACTCATATCTTCATTCCCCCATTCAGGCCATGTTGTATTCCAATAAGAATTACCTGTTCAGAAACAATGAGTAATAGCATATGGGAACATTGTCAACCCTCTTCCACAAGGGTGGGTAATGTTTGCATGTGGTTGGGCCACTCACTGACTTGCTAGGTTTCATTGATGCTTCCAGATAGTCTCCTTCCTATTGTTGGAATCTCACTCTTTTCTGATAAATGACTTGAAATATTTATATAAGCAACATAGAGTTGTGATGTAAAATAAAATTAAAGTTCAACATTTCACAAAATCTATTTTGCGTATTCCCTACACTTCACCCCCAGTGTACACATAAATCCAGCTAATTATATGATCAGTTAAATCATTTTCCTATTCCCTCTGCTGCTAGCTTCCCATTTGGGAATCTAGGTTGGCAGGAGAGGTTGTCTTACTTCTGCCTTATGTCAACCCAATAACTAATTCCATATACCCACATATCCCTGAGCATCTGTTCTAAAAAATTTGAGCAACAGAAAACAACACTGAAACATAAGCACAAAAAAAAGCTAGTTCACAGCATCCATGAAAGAACTAAACTTTCAAACCTCAAGGAGAGATTAACATGCCATCAGTCAGTTGGGTTTATGCAACTGTGGGGAAAGTGCTTTGTTTATGTGTGGACTTGCTTCGTTTTTGGCATCCTTAGATGTCTTGGGCTACCATTTCAATTCATTTTTCAGTTGGCTGGCTGAACTTGTAATTTACCCTAGGGGGAAGCAGTAAGGGAAGAAGGGTTCATTCTGAGAATAGGAAACTTCTGCAACTGTTTCTGTTGCTCTAATTAATTTCTCTGCTGACTACACCATGGTTGAGTTCCCCTTTGCTACATTTTGTTTCATATTTAATTATTCTGGGGTTCTTCTGAAATATACCCCCTCCTTTTTGATGGTCTCTTTTTTAACTGGAATAGGATTTCAAGGTGCTCAGTCAGAGTGTTTAGCCTCATTTTAATCCCATCTTCAAGAAATTCTCTACCATTTTTAGTTCGTTGATGGGGCCCATCCTGATTATTTAGCGCAGTTATGGGTTTGTTTTATTAGTATATGTATTCTATCATTTCAATGCAATATTGTTAAAGAGGAGTAATAAATGAATTATTTACCTATCACCCATCTTAAATTAGATATTAATATGACAAGAATTTTTAAACTCTGCCTAGTTGCTAAGGAATTGGATCACACTTCATATATGTGACCTCATGGTTGGTTAATCTTTTCTCTGATTTTGAAGGTGCAAAAAGCAAGAATGTTAATCCCAAACACCTTTCACCTAAACAAGAACAGATTTGTTAGATTGTCAGAAAAGGATTTAATTATGGCAGTAAGTCTATTATTATCAGCCCTAGGGCTCTTTGCTGAAGAAAATTCCTCATAATTACTTATAACTAGAAACCAGGAACCAATTACCTGGCTACAGAGGTCCACGTTCAGGAAAAAGGTGTAGTATTAGTTTGTGCGTGCAAAGCAGCATCAAATTAAGTGAGAGGCAATGCTGAAATAATAATTGAGACATATTTATGTTAAAAAATAAAACTGTTCATCACCCAGGGAAGGTAGTTATACAGGGGTTTATGAAAGAGATTAAATATGGGGCTCCTAAAGGGGGAGATTTTTAAGATTATAAAGGAGAGAGAAAAGTAAACTGCTTATTTCAGAGTGGGTACCCTCATTACTGGCTGTGTTGAAGATGTTCGGAGAACAAATGGCTGACTTAAGTCACAAGGCTACAGAAATCAGACACTTCCTCCTAATTTCTAGGCCTGAGTTAATGCGTAACTAAGAGCCTTTCACACTTCTCCATGGCTACTGACCCCGGTAATGACCTGGGTCACTCTTCACTGGAAAAAAATAGGGAACTACCCCCAAAGTTTTGTGCCACTTGAATCCTAGAAATGGAAATGTTATCAGTCAGAGTGGGGGTTCAGAGAAACGTGGTGATAACTGAAGTTCTCACTTGCACACACCTTGTTATATGCCCAGAGGGACTCCAGACACGCCGGCTGGTCACTTCTCCAGTTTCTGCCTGGATGGTGACAAGAAAGCCCCAGCAATCAGGAGAAACTTAGCTTCATGAATTTAACATAAGGGTTAATATAGTAATGATGGCAGATTGAAGGCCATTGGGTTTTCCCTCCAAATTAAAGCAGCAAATCAAAAGAAATATTTTATCCTTGATGAAATTGCGAAGATATCTTGAAGGATTTGATAATATGGAGGTGGCAATTTCAAATAAATTCCCATTTATTTCCTGAGTTTTTCCAGTGCATATTATTGACAGTTCTTCCCTATAATAGGATTATGGATAACTTAATCAGGTGGTGACTTCAAGTGAAATGAATGTTCCATATATGAACACCCTAATGGAGCAAAGGAATAAAGCCCCTAGCACTTAATATGAAATTATTGATCTGTCAAATGAATTTTTCTCCAAATTTTGGAGTTCATTTTCACCTAGGCAGAACAGCAGGATACTGGTAAAATCCTGACTCAGGGATATATCAGTTGTCTTTCTTTTCTATCACAACCTAAATGACAGGGGCCTTGACTACCTCGTCACCCCCAAGAAAACCTTTTCTCCACTATATTAAACTATCATTTGAAGATCTAGAGAGTAGAAGGTAGCAGACACCTTAGATACCTTGGTAAGGTAGATGTATCACATAATTAGAGTATATATCTTTGGAAAACATACTGCCTCATGGGATTTTCTGCAAATCTAGTGTTCTTAAACATAGTAGGATATGTCTGCATAAGTGATGGCAAATCTGGTGTTTTTAAACCTGTTAGGATATGTTCTCTAAATTGAATGATATAGCCCTTAAAAGGGATATTGTACCTTGCACCTCCTTTCACTAAGAAGGTGGAGTACCTACAAGGAACTCTTTAAATTTTGGAGGCAGAATAGTCCGGTAGTTAAATGATTCAATATTAATACGTATATATCTATATATTTTATAATATTATATAATAGAGTAACATGTAATAATATATAATATTGTATAATATAAAAATTATAGATTACATATATTGAATATTAATTATTTTATTAATTCTAACCAATCAATATTTAATCTTCATATTTAACGGATTAAAATTAATTTCATTAATGATTGGTAATATAATTATTAATTATAGATATTACTGTAACAATATTTCATATTATATATTTATATTACAAATATAAATATAATTAATATAAGTATAAGATATATTTATATTGAAATATATTATATATTTACTTTATAAATATGTTAATGTATAAATCAATATTATATATAATAAAATGATACTATTGTCTTATAGATAAATTTCACATATGAATATTTCACATATAGTAAATATTAATATAGTAATATAAAGTAATATATAATAAAATAATATATCATATATAAATGGGTAAAGAAAATGTGGTAAATGTATACAACAGGATGCTGAGCAAAGAAGGGAATTCTGTAATTCACAGCAACATGGATGGAACTGAAGGACACTATGATAAGTGAAATAAGCCAGGCTCTGAAAGAGAAATACTGTGTGATCTCACTCATATGGGGAATGTAAAAAAGTCAGTCTCATAGAAATGGAGAGTATATAATTTTTTAAAAATGTAGCCCATGAAATCTAAATACCACAGTGACTTGATACCATTAGCTACTTAGAAAAATACATGAAAAAGTTTCCCTTTAGCAGCTATAAATTTTCCATCTCTCCTTATCCTCCTTGACCTTGTATTTGCATTCTATTTCTCTTACAGAGTTAAATACTGACACAATATCTTTTATACTTGAATGATTTTCTTTTTTTTTATTTCAGCTCATTATGGGGGTACAAAAGTTCAGGTTATATATATTGAATGACTTTCTTGATTATGCTCTCACACTTCTTTGCTACAAAAATATTTTTTTAAAAATGTATGGAGATTATAAGGCTCTATGCATTAAACAATTCCTGTTATGTATGGTGAAAAATGAATTCTTTTTGACAATTGCAAGTGTTCAGCACATCGTTGGATAAGGAAGAAGTGCCAAAACACAGTCCAAAACCAAATATTCATCAAAAAAAGGTAATGGTGTCTGTTTGGTGATCCATTGCTGGTATTGTCCACTATAGCTTCATGAAACCTGGTCAATCTATTACAGCAGATGTCTGCTGCAGCCAATTGGATGGAATGATCAGGATGCTTGTGATTAACCAGCTGAGATTGGTCAATAGAGACAGGCCAATCCTCTTGCAACACAATACTCAATCACTTGTTGCACAAACAACACTGCTCAAACTACAGCAGCTGGACTTGGAAACTGCCATCCACCATATTCACCAGACCTTGCCCCAACTGAATATCATTTCTTCCAGGCTTTGGACCACTTCTTGCAAGAAAAAATATCCAGTTCCCAACAAGCTGTGGAAAACACCTTTTGTAATTTCATCACCACTCGTTCTCCAGGCTTCTTCACTGCTGGCATATACAAATTACTGTTAAGATGGCAAAACTGTGTCAATGGTTTAGGCGCATGCTTTGTTTAATTGTACTGCTTCTTGTTTGAGATACAGTAAACCACACTTTTGATTTGAAATTGGACATCTCATATTTAATGGCCAGTAAAATGAGGGAAATTTTATCATTAAAATTGAAGTCCTTTCTTCCTTTCAGCAATCCCATTTGTCTCCCCTCTCTCCCCCAGGCAACCATATTACTAGTTCACTATAAGTCATTGTGTACACAGCCAACAATTTTCCACAGTATTTCCAGATATATCTCTTATCCATTGATGCTATAAATTTTTTGAAGTGTATATAAATGCTATATATGTGTGTGTGTGTGTATGTGTCAATCCTCATTATTTGCAGTTATGTTCCCATGAACCTCTGGTCATAATCAATACTGAAAAGTGTTGTATATGTGTTTCTGTTTAAAGGTACTTATTTAATATAGATCATTGATTCATTAATATTGAAATCAAAGCCAACGTCTGATAATTCATGCCTGAAGAAAACTTATTCAACGTTTATTTTCTCCATATGTAACACCTTACAGCCTAATTGTGCTTAGGAACACTACACATCACTTTAGCTCTACACTTGGGATCATTTTAAAATGTAACATCACCAAGAAAAAAAGCCCCAAAATGTGAAAGGTGCAACACTACCTATATATGCTGTACAAAGGATACTAGTTTATACAGTGAGAGCTAAAACAATGAGGCAGAGAATTGCCTTGTTCAACCTCACTTGAGAACATGTGGATTAGGTGAGGGAACTCAAATGTTGCTCTGTGTATGTCTGTAGATAACTGTGACTATTGGTTTAAGAGTTACCAATAAATTTTACCTAGTAGGTGAATTAGTGAATACAAAATCCAGGAATAAGGAGGACTCTCTCTCTCTCTCCCCCGCCTTCTCTCCCCCTCATATATGTATGCATATATAAACAATTTGTGTATCTCATATATATGTATGTAATAGATATGAGGCTATCATAATATTTCTTTTTTTCAACATTTTGTTTTTCAGATCTATAGGCTATTCATTTTGATGGCTATATAGTATCTCATTTGTCAGTCAGTTTAACTGTTCCCATATTGATGGAATAAGCACTTTTATAGTAAATAAAATACCCTCACTTACATGTGTCATTTCTCTGTAGCATTTCGCTAGATATACAGAATGGCATTGATGTTTTTGTTATGAAAAAAGCTTTAAATAAGTATTAAGCTTCCTTGCTAGACCTAACTATAGAGGGAAACGCAAACACAAATCTGTACAAAAGCTTTTAAACTCCCCACCTTTAGCTAAATTCAACTGAATTTGTTAATAAGTATTTCTTACCGTTTGTATTAGTTAAAGGATTTAAAGTAGCATGGGACACATGTAACTTTGATAAATAGTACATACAAACAGTATATAAGATATGATACCTCATTGGTGGAATTTCTAGCCCAACATGGGGACATGAACTGACATGTATGTAAAACGATGAGTTCTGTTAAGTAGTATAAGTTCTATGATTTGGAGACTATAATCTGGTTAAAAAAAAAAAAGAAAAAGTAGAAGATCAATTAAAAATAACAAGATCAGAAATCAGAGAAATCATTAGAAAATAATTCTTGGAAAATACGTTCAGTGTCTTCTAGACACACTAGGCTTATTTAGACACAATAGGCTTTGTAGACTAAGGCATGGAGGTAAAAAAAAAAAAAAAACAGTATGGCCCCCAAACAGAATCCTGAATGATGCAGTAATGGTTGAAGCATAGATGATGAGGCAGAGGGTGGTGAGTGAGGAGGCTGGTGGGGTAATGGAGGACTGGATGACAGAGAGCATTTTATACCATGATAATCCATCTGGATTTTATCCTGTAGATAAAAGGGAGTTTTAGAAGTGTTTTCAAGCATGGAAATGGCTTAAAATTTGGGTCCTAGGAAGACTATGTTGGTGACAGGAAGAATAGATTGAAGGGGTGGTTAGACAAGGAGTCAGAATACCAGTTATAAAGCTATTATGATAGCCCAGGCAAAGGAAAATGAGGCCCTGAAATGAGGCAATATTCTCTCCTGATGGAAATGCATTTAGCCTAATAGCATCCTCAAAGATTGAGGAGTGTCAAATTTGAGTTATCAGTAGATCACTCATTTGTTGCTTTAGTAAGTAGTCTGGGCCAGTCTTCTTTCAAAAATATATTTCTCTATTAAGCAGACTGTTATCCGTCTCCACAGGTGGAAACTTGACATCTCTATGGGCCATGGCAAACATAATATCTCTAAGTTATCATTCTTTTATTGCATCATTTAAAGATTTATTTGGTCTTCATGCTTGACTGCCTTTGCCCTCTTCCTTTTAGAAAGAGTAGGTGCTATTTTTTAATGCCCGGTTGGCATCATTCAATTTTGGCTTAACTCTCCCCACCATCAAATATCAAAAATAAAACTAAACATCACAATGAAAGAAAATATATTTCTTCCCAAAATAACCACCAATCAAACTCAGATGTGAGTGTCATTGCTTCTCTTTCCTTTTCTTACTTTGAGATGTCTGAAGCTATTATCTAGCTTTTGTAGAAAAGGTATTCATTTCTCTTTAAAAGGTTTTTAGATGGGCATACAATGGATAGAACCTTCCAGATGATACCAGACTGGGCTCAAATCTCAGAGAATTTGGAACCAGAACTTGCTTGAATTATTTCCAGATCCTTATGAGGATTATTTTGTTTTCTCACATTATTGATCTGGTCAGGAATTCAATCGCTGCATTAAAATTCAAAGCATTTATCAACAGGTCTTCATTTCTATACTTAAATATCTATAGGTTCCAATAATCAATTGCAAGTTGGTATTACTCATTTTTATCGTCTATATCTATCATATGAGTATTTAGATAACTTCTTCTTAGGACTGCAGCTTTAGTTATGGCTCCTTGCAAACAAGAGGTTCAGTTTATTTATAATCAGATCACATGCTAATCTCATAGTTCAGCACCAAACTATGATCAGAGACGAAACCCTATAAGAGCCAGTGTAAAATGCTTTAATTGAATCACAAAGGGGGAAAGCTGTAATCCTATAAATCAGACTCAGGAATTTGACATGCTGAGAATGCTTTTCTGGAACTTTTTAATTGAATGACACAGCAGGAATCATAAGCCTATAAAAAGGGATGCATTTCCTATAAGCAATCATGTTATATAATTTAAAATGTCACGCTAGTAATACTAGTTTTTGAGCCTAGTGCATCATTCTCATTAGTCAATACAAATCTTTCAGGCTTATAAAAATGTCTTGTGAGCAAAAGGATAAATGGCTATCATATTTGTGTATGCTGGTGATAAAGTCAAGGTCCCAAATTCAACAACAAAGAAGATCATCTTTGGGGAAAAACCTGGGTCTGAATCTCAGCTCTGATATTTTCTACTATGTGTACTTTGGTCATTATCTACCTTTTCCAGGCAGGAACAACCCCAGAAATTCCATATAAACAGTTCACAAGGATGACAATTTGATAGAAAGAAGAAACTAAAAGAATTGTCTTAAAGCTGCCTTTTCATGACAAATTTTCTCTTTAAATTTATATTACAGGTTTATTTTGGATGCCTTGATGTCACATGTGTTGCATAGTCAAATCATTCAGCCATCTCTTCATCATAGGCCTTAGCTATAAAATTTTACCACCCAGAGGTTGCGGGGTTATCAGAGTTACATTAGATAACGTATTCTGTCCCTGAGGCAGACTATGAGCTCAAAACAGCCTAGTTTTCTTCTTCTACTCCCTCCTCTTCTCTCCTAGTCTTTAGTGCAAGTCCCAGGTGAGGCAATCATATTAGTTCTCTCTTCTGCCCAGAGACATATTCCTTCAACAACCATCCATGTCTGAACTTGTGATACCAGTCACCAGGACAACAGTACACTGAATGGATGGACTCTACAGTCTACAGATATAATTACTCAAGATTGTCAGTGCTAAGCATTAGTCTCTTAAATAAATAACGGCACGTTTTAGAAGGCTATATTAAGTTTTTTCTCGCCTCATTAGCATCTTAGTCTGTTTGGGTTACAATAACAAATATCATAGACTGGGTAGCTTATGAACAACAGAAATTTATTTCTCACATTTCTGGAGGCTGCAAAGTCCACGATCAAGGTACCAACAGACCCAGTGACAGGTGAAGGCCAGTTGTCTGGTTCAAATGCTGTGTCTTCTTGCTGTATCTTCACATAGTGGAAGGGGCAAAGCAGCTAGCTACCTTGAGTCTGTTTTATAAGAGCACTATTCCTATTCATGAGGATTTCACCTCCCAGACTTAATCACCTTCCAAAAGGTTCTACTTCCTAATAGCATCACCTTGAACATTTGAATTTCAGCATAGAAATTTTAGGGGACACAAACCATTCTGACCATAGTAATTAGTAATTTAGAAAATTAAACACAGGACAGAAATCCCCCCCAAAGTCAGGTTTGTTTTTTCTTTTTAATTTACTTGTATCAAATAAGGTAATAGTTGTATTCAATGATTGGATCATATTAAAATGGTTTTTAAAGATGCTCAAGAGTTATAACCAAAGGTAGATCCTGAATAGGCTCCTTTTTAAACATTTTTCCCCATGTCTGCTTCATAATGAAACAATAATCTTTAATGCATAGTTCATCTGTGAACTTCAACCCCCAAACAACCTTCTGTCTAATGGGATGGTCAAACTAAGAATACAAATGACTGGCAGTCACTTCAAACAGATGCATATCACAGTTTTGATGTTATTTAAAAACCACACATGAATCAAGAATTGTGTTGGCTCAATAATATATGCATCATGCATATGTGTGGATGCATGCAGACAAATACATATATATGAAAAATTTATGTACAAAATACACAATGATATATTCAATGAAATTCACTTGGCCACTAGTGAATAGAGTCGATGTGTTCTTGATTTTCTTCTAAAATACATTTTTCACATTTTCCCCTTTTTCTCCCTTGTTCTCCTAGAAATATTTTTTTCAGAGAAAGGGGAGTCTTACCATATTGCTCATGCTGGCAGCGAACTTAAGCAATCCTGTTGCCTCAGCCTCCAGGGTAGCTAGGACTACTATAGGTACATGCCACCTTTCCCAACTATTCTCCTGCTGATCTTATTGTCCTACTTCATGCTTGGTTCCAACATCACCTCCCCTTGAATATCTACTTTGTTAATATGACTTACTTTTTTTTATATACCAGGCAGAATTTGTCTCTCTTACCTCTATACTCCCGCAGAAATTTGTAATTACTGTATGGTACTTATCACATCATTTTATAATTGCTTATGGATCCTTCTTCCCCTGGGTTATGTTCTCATTAAAAGTGTTATTCATTCACTATGTATTGTATTCGTTTAGTACAATCTAGGAGTGAAGCCCTCTGATAGGCACTGGTTCCTGACTTCAAGGACCTTAGATCCTCATGGAAGAAGAATGTTAATCAAATTATCACACAACTCATTATAAAAGTACAGCTCTAATTAGTACCACTACTATGGAAAGACAGACTTTCTATGAACGCATAAAAAAGATAAATTGGACCTAGTTATAGGGATGAGAAAAGGATTCCCTGAATAAGAGACAATTGAGTGGAGGTATAAAGCATGAGTGGGCTAAGAGGGAGGAGGCTTCCTTTTAAATAGGCTAAGGGAAAAGAGGGTGAAGACCTATCCTGTCTAATTTAACTGTTTTTCAATGATAAAAAGTATGCATATGTGCATATATATGTACATGCACATATCTGTGTGTGCACATACATGTACATACACTATCCTAGGGCTGCTCTAACCATGTTGACAATATCAAGTATACAGCAGACACATTTGCCCTCAGCCCTTTCTGTGTTTGGCTGCATCTGCAGTGAACAGTCCCCAGGCACCCAGGCTGCTTTCCACTTCAAGCACCCATGTTTCTTTACTTTAAGCCCCAAGGGTTTTCTCTAGCTCCCTAGGAGTTTGCTATACTATGGCAGAGCAGCCCAGAAAACTCTAGATTGAATGCAGCCCCCAGAGGCAACCATCATCAGATGAGTGACAGGTGTTGCCAGATAAATACCCTGCTTCCTCAGCCCTTGGTGGGACAATTCTAAGATGTATTTTACCCAGTTCCTCAGAGAGTCCCCAGTGGGATTGAGCCTTCGTGGTAACCTGCTTACTGCAGCACCCACACCTGTGTTCTCTCCCATTCTGGCCCTGCTGTCCCCACTTCTTCACCTGTGCCTCCTGGGGTCATCCCCCAGACAAATGACCTGTGCACAAGTCCTTGTCAGGGTGTGACATTGGGGAGAAGAGGAGACTCAAACTAAAAATGTAAGATGATTGTCAATGAAGGGACACACCAAATGTCTATCACATATACTGTGAAATGTTTGTTTTTAATATCCAGAACTTCGCTATACCTATAATCACAAGTAGTATTAATCATTGATTGACTTTTGCTTGCGGATTTACATCCATTGCAATGATAGTCTGGAAAATTTATCTTTCCTTCACATATGGGTCAGCATTCTGTCTCTGTCCTCTGGTCCACTCTGAAAAGTCAGGGATCTGGTTGCTTCCTGGGATCTCCCTGGCATGGTCCAGACAGAGCCTGAATAGGAAGGGTGGGGCTTGGTAAGAGTAAGTTGTAGGACATGGAATGCTTTCAGAAGAGAAATTTTTGTGTCATTTCACTGTTGAGGGTTATTGCCGGTGGCTCTGATCCCCTAGACTGTATTCTGGCAGTGACAAAATGGGACTGCTCCAGAACATTATTTTATAGGGCCTTTCCATGGGAGATGAGGGATGGGAGGGACAAAGTCCTGATATCATTCCTTCATGACATGATGAGGGTATGATCAAAGGGTGATGACACCCTTTTCTGTGAGTCTCTCTGTCACTTGTCCAAACAGTGCACTTTCCACTTTGCATGTTTGCACTTTGGGAAGGTTATGTATAGTAAACTAACATTAGTAAATCTTGACTTTTCATCTAATCAAATTCAGCATTTGTTGAGTACCTGCCCTGGGCTAAACACATAGCCACTTTCCCAAGCTACCTCATTTAATTTTTATACCAAAAATGTGACAGATATCATCCCATATTACAGATGAAGAAGCTGACTTAGAGCAGTTAAGCTGCCATAGTTGGCAATAGCAATATAAGGTGTAGAACCTGTGCAGTGGGATGCAGCTGTAGTCCCAGGTACTTGAGAGGCTGAGGTGGGAGGATTGCTTGAGGCCAGGAGTTAGAGGCTGTAGTGAGCTAGGATCGCACATGTGACTAGCCATTGCTACTGCATTCCAGCCTGGGCAACATAGGGAGACCACATCATTAATAAATAAACAAACAAACAAACAAATAAATAGAGTTTATTGAATATAAACCTAGGGCTCTTCATAGCACTTTATAATTCAATAGATTTGAAGACGTGATCTGGTGAAACATCAATAACCAACATAGTGGTTATATTTTTCCTGTGACCAACACTTGGAAAACTGTTTCTCTTCTTAATTATTCCCTGTGTCTTCTGATGAAGATAATAACTCTTAAAATGGCAGCTTGCACGAGGATTTTTGTAGTCAAACAAATTATATAATTTATTTTCCCATATCCTTAATGTAGAATGTAATAGCATTGTGTTTACTAACGTAAAAGCCCACAGTTTTGGCTATCATAGGTATAATGAACCCCAGTCTCAAAACCCAGCTGATGGTTAGTCACAAAAAATGAGGCCATTAAACCATAAGATGTGAATAGCAACTCCCAGAACACATACAGACCTTCTCCTAAATAATTGCAAACTTGCTCTTCCCTCTCCTTCTCTGTCTCCCAAACAGAAGGTTGAAAAGAGAGTAATTGTACCTAAATATTTTAATATACTTAGATTTATAATTATATGCTAAATGATAGCCCCATAAAATATAAACATCTTGTTTATGGACATTAGTATAATGTGCTCTGTAAAATTTCATGACAGTAGGACTCTGAAGACAATAATATATTCTCCAGAATGGCATTGTGTTCATGTTTGCTCACATACATAGGATTTTCTAGAGCTCAGATTTGATATTTATTTTCACACATTATTTGGTCTGAAATATTCAAGATCTCTGAGTAGAGTACGTGAAATCCAATCTTAGAGACTCCCATTCCTCCATTTTGCTAATGTTAGAAATGTGTGTGAAAACCTCCCAGAAATCTATATTTAAAGCCCTCAGTTCTTCTTTCATTTACAGAAATAGGCAGAAGATTTCTGCACAAAGGCCAAAATTAGAGTAGTTTTGCTTGCTACTGGAAGAACAAGAGAAGTTTACTAACTTGTCTTGTTAACCCTTTCTCTCCATTAGGAAGACAGCCTAGAGGTAACTAAGGGAACTGTTAATGAGTATAATCTGTAAATTAAATATAAATTAAGGTCAGAAATCACCAATCATCAGGCACAATTCTATTTGGGAAATTGCATCTTTTTTATTTTAGGATATAACATTTGGCAAGTAAAAGAGCTAATCCGTATTATGTATTTTTGTGAAAAGGGATTTTCTACCAAAAAGAATCGGTTCCAGATGGCTAGGCATTTTTTATATGTCCTTGAAGGCTCATACCCATTGCTTTATTAGAAGAACATGCTGGTTATTAGCATCTAAATTTTAAATGGATGGCTAACATTGGCTTATGAGTGAGAAAGCCTAGTAATACAAGAAGATTTTCTTTAAATGTCAAGGAAATTTCTAACACTAATAGTATTTTTACTTAATTTCAAATTTTCTAGACAATTCACAACCTCATATATTCACAAATTTGAATCTTACTGTCAGATTTACAATGTAGCTCAGCTTAGCTGAAATGTCCAGGACCCTCCAGGACTTTTAGTTTTATAAATGACATGCTAATAGAGGAAATGTTCAGTTCTGCAGTCAGAAAGATCTAGGAACTAGTCTTATCCTTCACTTACTAGTGATAGAACCTGCATCAAATTAGTTAGTCTATGTTTCAGTTTTGTTACCTATGAAGCAGTGATCTAGTACCTATTCTGTGGAGTTATTGTGAGATTAAAATGAGACAATGGACATAAAGCACTTTATGCACATGAAGCTCACTGATGTTAATTCTGATTTTAAGAAAAACTTATATTATCTTGGGGCAAAGAGAGGTCAGGGATTATAAAGACTGATTCTTTCTCCAAAATTATTGTCGAATGTGTGCCAATAAAAGATTTGATCTGATTTAGAGAAATATTTCAATTTCTTAATGGTAAGATTTAAAAAAGCATTTTTTGCCTGACTCAAAGATGTAATGATTGAATGATGTGAGTGAAATATCCAATATTTGCTTAGGATGTAAGATTTACCAATTTACTCACATATCTGTATTCCAACATAATTAACATATAAACATATATATTAATGTAAAGTTTTTTCTTTCATTTTATTCTCACATTTATCTTTGGTGTCAATGCTATTGACACCATTAGTGTTACTCTTTGAGTCATCTAGTAGGTCTCTAGAGCATTTTCATTTTACCTATGTGAGTTGAGATATGACATAGTTTAAATCCATGTATGGAGCAGTCACTGGAAAATTTATCCCAAGCCATAAGAATATATTTAAATTTTATTAGGTATTTTTGGCTTTCATTTGTCCTATAGGTTTATGTTTATGATCACCACAATATAGCCATTTGCTATATTTCTTTTAAAGCAATCTTTTTAAAGTCTGTTTTAAAGTCTTTTGGAAACTAAATTTGTCCCAAGTGAAGTAGTTTGGGTCAACTAGTTCAGTCTTGAGAGACAAAGAAGTCTTCCCAGAGGAGGTGATATACAAATTGAGCCCTAAACAATGTGGCTGTTTAGTGGAGGATAATGGCAATTGTTCCCAGGGTATATTAATGCCAAGAAGACCAGTCAACAGCTACTGCACTAACCTAGGAATGACTTCTCTAGGCAGCAGAGAACCAAGCAACAGAGTGGAAAAGTCAAATCAAGCAGTCACATCAAAGATGAAGCACATAGATATCATCAAAGACAAAGAATGTGCAATAGCCCATTAAATATAAGAGATGAAGGAGATGCCATAACAGGATCTCAAAAATTATGTGTAAGATGAACAAGAAAAGGATCAAAAATAAACTCATATTTTCAAGCCAGAAATGATACAGTTGGCAAAAAGATCTTGTTCAGTGCTCAAGAAGGTGAGATTTCCAGTCACACATTGAAAGTATGGTATTGAAGAACAGGAAGAGGTGAGGTCCTGCTGGTGAAGATTTAGATATAGAAATCATCCATGCCTGAGGGCAGGTGCAAAGAAAATGCAGCATGACTGAGATTAAAAGCTATGCGTGTACTATATGGCTGGAATGTAGCTCTTTTATGCTTGAGTGGGTGTGTTACACTTACGGAAAACAGATGCAATATGGTAGAAACAGCACTGGATATAAAATCAGGAAGAACTGAGTTCACATCTTCTATTCACTGTCTATGAACCATGTGACCTTTAGCAAATTATTTAATCTCTCAGCCGGTTTATTTTCTAATAAACTATGAAAAAAACGCCATCTCTCTCAACAAGTGTTTGTGAAAATTAATGAAATAATCTATGCGAAGTCTGTAGCAAATTGCCTGCCACTTACTAGGTAGTCAGTTATTATCTCTTGGATCTTAATCTAGAAGGAAAAGAAGTTTGACAAATATCTAGTATTTCCCTAAAAGTACCTGTTTAACTGAAGAACTCAACTTTAGCCAACATAAATAAGAAAATGGAAGTATCTAGGATGGGAGAGACATCCAGCCAAACCAGAGAATCCTCTGCAACTTTTGTCAGAAATCATCAAATGGCATCTGAGTTTATAATTCCCTCATGGTGACATCTCTGCTACTGTCCTTTGCCTGGTTAGAAACACTACTCCCTCTCCCCATAGGTAGGCATATGATTTACGTTTGCCTGGTTGTAGACTTTTCTCAAGATTTGTGAAATGAAGCTAAATGACAGGGCTCATTTTCTTCTCCAATTGCTGAACTGGAAAGATGGAAGCCTCTAGGTAAACAAAACATTTTCTTGTACTCGAACATGTGTTACATTGGGATATACATGGTGCTTTAGTGGTCTTGGAGATTTATTGACTAAAAAGGGTAAAGTTCAGCAATGTCCATGTTACAGCAGTTAATGTGGTAGAACAGGCCATCATCAGATGCGGTCATAAAGTGCTTTGGGAGAAGGAAAAAGGAAAGGAGGATGATAAGTGGCCTAAGAAGAATTGATGAGATGACCAAGGAGAGACCTGGCACCCATAGTCCAGAATCATATCTGTATTCTCAGCACAAGGCCCCTGAGCAAGCTTGTTTGGCAAACCAGCCAGTGTGTTCATACCAAGAATTGGTCCTTGAGGGACCCTGAGGGACTGGCTTGGATATTATCATTATTATTATTGCTGTTGCTTTTATTCCAAAACATAGGAAGAAGCAGAGGCTCAGTAAAAGATTTGCACATAACAAAGCTGGTGCTCCAGCCACTTTACTGGGAGAGAGAATGAGAAAATCAAGTGTACAGAGGCCTGAACAGGTGGGCAATGAATAGCAGCTCCCTGGGAGCCCACTTTCATTTTTTTTTTTTATTTCAGCTTATTATGGGGGTACAAAAGCTCAGGTTATATATATTGCCCATGTCCCGCCCATCCCTCTGAGTCAGAGCCTCAAGCGTGTCCATTCTCCAGACAGTGCGCATGGTACTCACCATGTAGTCATACCTCCATCCCCTCCCTCCACCCCCCACCTCCCCGAGTCAGCACCTTCAAGCATGACCATTCCCCAGATGGTGCGCAACGCACTCATCATGTAGGCATACACCCATCCCCTCCCCCACCCCCCGCCTCAGTCTGATATCCAGTTGGTATCATTCCCCAATGTGCATTTAGGTGATGATCAGGGAAACCAATTTTCTGGTGAGTACATGTGATGCTTGTTTTTCCATTCTTGGGGATACTTCACTTAATAGAATGGGTTCCAACTCTCTCCAGGAGAACCAAAGAGATGTCGTATCACCGTTATCAAAAGAAGGAAATAAAGGTAGAAAAGTTGGTTCCCTTGGCCTCAAAGCTGCCTCAGGATTCATCCATGGCAGAAAGTGGGTTCCTGGAACAGAGTCAGGGTCTCTTTTTATGCCTGGGCCCCATCCTGGCCTATAAATCTGCATTTTAAAAATCTCTTCTGGTAAATCTCAGACACACTAAAGTTTTGGAGCTCTTGTTCCATAGTTTCAGACAACAGAAATGATCTGCGAGATAACTGGCCAGATATGTTATTAAATCTCTTCTAGTTCCTTCAGAAAGGAGCAAAGTTGGCATTCTCCCTAAAACCCCACTCAGAGATTGGCTCTCAAAAGCATTTTCCTGGGCATTGTGTCCTCTGGAGAGGCATAGACTATCTAGAAGGCCTGACTTCTTGCCTTCTTCTGTAAAATAAAAGAAAAAAAATTCTTTTTTTTGTTCTTCATTCTTATCCAACAGCAGAAGATGTTTATTTCTTCTTTTTTACCACTTCAGCTACATGGAAACTGAGTATCATAGCAGTGTCTGGTTAGCCTGGCCCCTGGTCATTTATTTACACCTAGGAGGCATTGATATATACTGTTCAACAGCTGGCCTCGGGTTAAATCCACGCTTACTCCTCGCAATCAAAGGCCTGCATGTTCAGCATCTTTATAATCCCCTCTGTTTCCACTGAGACAGGTATGACACTCTTTTCTCCACCTGCCATTTAGTAATAGTAGCCAGGCTGAGTGACAAACAGTCCAGTCCCTAACCCTTCCTACTTTGACAAGCTTTTCATAATAACCCCCCCTTGCTTCACACCTTTGCTAAAAGGTGAATGCGTGTTGACATATCACATTCTTTTTGGACATCTCCCTAGCAGCTGTCAGGATGAGCTTGTATTTTCTGCTTGTTTTACACATTCTGTCATAAAGCCCAGGAGAGTCTTTGCTTTCTGATGTAACGCAATCTCCACACTAGGAGTTTTTCTGTTTCTTTCAAACACTGTAATCCTGGTTGCAAACAATTCTTCTACACTTAGTCTAATTCAGGATTAACTTGGAAACATCCGATGACTCCTTTATTGTTTAAAGAGATGCACAATGAAGTCAGAATCAACCATGCGAATATTTCATGCTCTTCATGGTCTTTGAACTGATGCTAACCAATTCTTCATGATTCATTCTGTGTAAGCAGTACATGCTCATAAGACAGTGGACAACCAGACTCGTGTTGATGAGGATTTCCTACCAAGATGGAACTAAGGAACTTGGAATAATTTATAACAGAGGTGAATGAATGTATATTTTTCTTAGTGTCAGAAGAGGACTGAAATGACACTCTATAGTTAACAGGGAGTTATGAGCCTCTAAGTACTAATCTAGAATTTGACTAACATATGAAAAGGATTAAAACTACATTACTTATAAAATAAGAATCTGTGGTCATTATTTGAATTAAAATTACTTATGTGGAAAGGAGAAATAGTGAGAAGAAGTAAAGAGAAGAAAAAATAAAAAGGAAGAGAAAGGAAGGAAATATCAGAGTGTCAGTGAAAGAACATTAACTTTTGGAAGACATGAGCAAAAGGTCTGAATCCTGGCTGACCTGTCTACCACTTGTGTGACACTGAGCACATCAGGAGCATTTCTGACCATGTGGCCCACAAAACTCTAACATCACGAACACGTAGGTGATAATTCCTACTGAACTAACGTTGTTGATGACAGAGAACAGAAAAAGAAAACAGAGACAGAAATGACTTTAGCTAAATTAAACAGGAGGATAATTTATTGATGTGATGTCAGGGAACTCCCAGAAGCCTTAGCAAGGTGGGGGTGGGGAAGGCAGGAACAGAAAGAAGCCACGTGCAATCATTGTCCTACTGCTCTACGTTTCTGATGCAGCAATGGATGAAGTGTTATTGCAGATCCTCTGGCACAGACACTGCAAAAAGTCCCTGCTCCTTTCAGTAACTCCCTCAAGATTTCACTTTGTAGGCACGTGGACAAACCTAGGTATGTGGCTATGCCTTAAAGCAACTTTCTGCTTCTAAGGAACCAAGGACAGATCTATCCGATGCCCCATTTCCCAGGCTTTGATAAAGAGGCCAATCCTGCCTCCCTCCTACCTGTGGAGTCCCCCAATCTAAGAAGAGTATACAGATGCTGAAGGACTGTGATCACAAATTTCTATTACAGTATATCACAGATTATTAAAAAGGAAGTCATAGTAAAAGAAATACTTTGGTAAAAGTACCTTACACTTAGCGTACATTCAATAAACATCATTTGCAAGGTTCTTTTTCCCTGGTATTCCAAGAACATTTTCATATTTACAATGAGGATTGCTATTTTCTTGTTAACTGTGACAAAATTGAGGTAAATATAAAGTTTTTGACCTAGGACCTAGGTGACATGGTAAATTGATGACAGACCTAAGAAGGAACTCCAGCTTCTTAGAAGTGCTTAGAACTGATTATTCCTGGAAGGGAGAAAGAAAAACAAACAAACAAAACAAAACAAAGAAAACTTTTATGTGTTTCTCCCATTCAAGGACAGTAGAGAAGAAATGCCCTTTTTTCCTATTTGATTTGAATTCTTCAGTTTTAGTTTTTATTCCTCAATTCCTATTCAGTGGAGCCCTAGACTTCTTGTAATGAATAGTAGGGCAGGACAGTAGTAGGAGGGGGTTAGTATTCAGACATGATGTCACTGACTGCTGAGTGACATAGATATACTCAGTTCATAGATATACTTGTAAAATTCCCAAATTCCATCTGTTCCTTGATTCCCTTAAGTGTTTAGAATTAGTTGATAAAGCTTACCTCAACTTACCGTTGTTAAAGAATACTTTATTCTTTCTGGCATTTAAAATGTCCAAGTAGCTTAAACAAAAAGTGTGGAAGTAAGAAGGAAAAGGAGGAATTACTTATTTAACAGTCCTTTATGCACCCCCAGGGCTTTATTGTATAACCATATATAAATATAAGTGCATTTTAGTGTATTGTTACCTTAAGTGAATATATTAAATTAGTATGTCCATTTCAATCGACCCCAGGAACAATACATTCAAAAAGTAATCCACGTATTAAACCATAGTCCATCTCTGATGGAAACTAAAATGTATCATCCTATTTTTTTCATGGTAATAAGCACTGAGAACTGGTCAGCATTTCCTTGCTTGGCATCTCTTAACTTCTACCCTCTGCTGTAAGGTACCTCCCCATGTCCTAGATGCCTCTCCAGGTCTTTGTGTTCCCTGCCAGGTTCTGATGCTGCTCCACTACATCCTGCCAGGGACTGTTGCTGATGTCCCCAAGCTATTATTTCTCTAAGGTGAACCAATGTCCCAAGGGACACTATATTCACTAAATGCCATCATTCCTCATGGTCCGTCAGAGACACTGCCATTCAGCTCCTCCAGTGCCAGAAACATTTTGGGAAGGAATCTCTGCTTTTGTTAGTAATATTTTTCTGTAAGGATCCCAGAAGTATGTTCCTTATGCCCCATTATTTTTTTAAATTCTACCTAAGCATGTATTCCATTTTTTATGAATAAATGCACTTGGAGACCTCAACTCAGTTTCATCTACAACAGTGTTCCAAATCATTCCCTTTGCTTTAATTTCTATTACCTCCACACACATTATACATACTCTCAATAATAAAACCTTCTTGTTGTCACTTTCCTGATTGAACCCTTAATTTCTTATGCAAATAAACTTGTAGAAGGCCAGTGGAATTCCAGTGATGAACATGACTTACAATCAAGCCAGAACCTGTTATATCCCATATCTCATGGTCCAATAAATTAACACCTATTGGGCCTTTCTCATCATAAGAATGCTTAGGATTTAGTTGTTTGGTTTTATTGGTTTGTTTGTTTGTTTTGGTTGCTTGCTTCTCGTGACTTTCTAGTGGAAGTATGTATCAATCAAGAAGCAGTTGCTTTGTCATTTGGAAGGGGCCCTTGTGGCAGTGTTGTCCAATAGTACTTTCTACAATAACGATGTCAATGTTGTCTACCTCTGGAGTTCAAAACAGTAGCCGCTAGCCCCATGTGATCATTGAGCATGAGATACATGCCCAGTATTACTGAGGAACTCACATTTTAATTCCGTTTAATTATAATTACATTAAGTAACTTAAATAACGTAATACATGTGAGTAGTGGCTACCACATTGGACAGTGCAGGCTGAGGAAAAGATGAAAAGCAGAAAATTCTCTTTCTCAGTTCCATTAGATGTGGCTTACAAATTTTAACATTGTATACCTTTTGAAGCAACACTCAAGAGTAAAGCAAACAAACTTTAATAGGTAAGACCCATAATATCCTGAATTAAAAATAAATAAGACCCTAATAATATTAAATTACAAATCAGATCATGAAAGAAAATAAATAGTAAAGAATAAGATTTTCAAAAAGACTGTCAACAATCCATAATTCAAACCATACATTGTCAATAAAACTAAAGTGACAATTTGGGTTTAATGTCACTGTGCAAAGCATAAAACAATTAGGAGAAACTGTTTTAAGAAGTAAAATAATTTGGTCTTGAAGTGTAATGGGTAGAAGTAATTGCCTTGGCTGGCAGGCATCTATCTAATTTCCTGATTTTAATGCCTTAAATACAAGGCATAAAAGCACTAAAGCCAATTTTAAATAAACTCAGGGTTTTTTTTTTTTTTCTTCCTTTGGATATCAGACACATTTAGAATGGAGGGATGGAAAAGAAAGTGGTAAACAAAGGTAACATAGACCACCAGGTGACATGAAGAGAAAGCTGAAGTATAATTAGGAAGTATATAAACTCATACAGAGAGCAATTATGTACCCCCATCCATAGAATTTTTCAATTATTCCTCAATAAATCTTGTTTAAAGTATTATGTGCGAAAGGGTTTAGCCGTGAGAATAAAGAATGGGGCAGATTAGCCAAGGCAGGTGGCCTGCTTTGCCCTGCCATTGTCCTTGTTAATTTTGCTGTATTGCTTTTGAATCCCATGGAAAGTGAGCGGGTGTAAAGGTTGGGGAAAGTTTTATTCACAGCCCATCCACTGTTCTTCAGAGGGTCATTGATGAGCCCAACCTTGGTTCTTGAAATTCAAAATGGGAAGAAAGCAGAATATTGTAATCCTTGAAGAATAACAATTGCCAACCCTTAATTTTGGAGCTAGACACTCTGCTTAATATATTAATATCCACCTATAAATATTATATTTTAATTTTTAATTGAATGAAAATTTAAGAGACACATGGTGTGCAAAATGTTAGGTATCATGGTATAGTGAAAATAGTTGCTTCAGAGCCAAACAGTCATGGGTTTTGATACCAGCTCACTAATTATTTGTTGGAAATCCCTGAGAGACTTACTTAAACTGTTTGAATCTCAGTTTACTCTTCTGTAAAATAGGGCCAAATACCTCTCCTAAAGGCTTATTTTGGATGTTAAAAGATAAAATATCAAAAGCACATTGCTGGCCCATAATAAGCCCTGAACCAAGGTTAGTTTTATTTTTTCCCTTCCCTGTTCTCTGTCCACCAGGCACAAGCCCTAAGGAGATCACGTTATTTGAGACAAATGCATAATTTGTTTTCCTAGTCAGAGCTGTTGCCCTAAAGTCTTACCCCCTTGCCTACCCTGGTGAATCAAGCTACAACAACTTGAAAGAAAGCTGAAGGTCCCATTTATCAATTTCTTCTTAAGCCAGGAAGCTGGGACCAGTCCTGAGCAGCCAGCCCAGCTAGCTTTCCCCTGGCTCCTTCAACTTAGTGGAGCCAAGACTGAAACACAAAGTGGGGTACTGACAGCCCCAGAAAGCAGTTACTCAAGTCTGCCCAAGCCCTAGGTACTCAAAGACCACCTCTTGATGCTTTTATTAATACCCTCAGTGCTCCCCACCCAGTGTCCCCATTCCATCCCTAGAGTGGAAACTACCTCTGTCTCCCCAAAGAAAGAAAAACAACACATGCCTCACTCTCCGCCAAAGGCTCTATGTCACAGCACCCCCTGATTTTCTGGCGTCTTCCCCTCTGCTATCTGCGCTGCTGCACATATCCCCGAGTGCCTTTGTAATCATGGTGGTAAGTGACAGCTATGCTACAACCAGCATCTCTCGTGAGTGATTTCAGGGCACTGGGGTCGGTGATTTAGATGCATCGATTCTCTAATATATGAAGTATTAGCTTCATGTCCATTTTACATGGAGTAAAGCTGAGCCTTACAGTTTAATTTGCACTTTTGTATAGTTAGTATATGACAGAGCTGCAGCTCAAATCTCAATCTTAAATCCACATCCAGGTTCTTATTGCACTGTCATTTCTAGTCTTTTCCACCAGAATTTTGGCTTCTGAAAATCAGATTCGCTAATTGATTGGAGTTGGAGCTAACATTGAAGAATGTATGGCATCCTCAGAAAAGATAAAGAGACAGTATGGGACAGTGGACAGAATTACAAAGTAGAAATGATTTAAAAGCTTGTCACTGTCAATGTAATCTTGAAAATGTCTCTCTTTTTTTATTGCTGAGCCACCCTACTCTCATCTATAAATGTAGTTGATAACCTCTGTCCTACTTATCACAGAAGTGTGTTGGAAGGATCTAATAAGATGTTTTATATTAAAACTCTCTAAAAAACTGTGCAGACTTACATAATTTGTTATCATTATTAAAATTAGATATTATTAAATTTTAATAATCCCTTGCAGTGAAACCCTGTACCAGCATCTACAGATCATATCGAATAGGAATGCACCTTTTTTCTTATTTCATTTTCATTCATAAGAAATCTATTTTGACCACAAAGCTAGAGGCCATTATAAAAAGATCATGATCTTTGCAGGTTGTCAGACTTAGATCTGTGTGCCAGCTCCAACAGTTACTTATACTTCACTGCTGCAGTTATTTACATAATCTGTGTTTCATTTCTCTCGGTTCTATAATGACACTAACCTGATTCCCTCTTTCATAGAATTTCCTGCAAGAATTAATGAGATACCCAGCAAACACCTAATCTTGTGCTTTGTGTACAATAAGGATCAATGTCTGCTGTACCTGACTTAGGTAACCTGGGAATGCTGTGTGCTAAACAGGAGGACATCGTCCTCAGCATTATAAAGCACCTTCCATTCTTTAGATACATGATTTAAGGAATCATTTGGAAACCTGTGCAAGGCCAGGTGCACCAGATGACTGGTGGGGATTGTATTAAAAACACGGATGTGGAGATTCTGACACTCTAAATCAGGGGAAAGGCTCAGGAATATACATTTTAAACAGGCTTCCAATGCAATTCATATAGGAAAGTAAGCTTCAGAACCATGTTCTTCAGTGATAAGATTGGTAATCCTTTGACACTGATGTTTGTGGTTCTTAGTAAGTCTTATGCTGATCACACTTTAGGGAATAAAAAATCAGTGTGTCACTCCATGGTTTATAATTCAGTGGAGGGATATTTTGAGCCTATCATGCATTATTAGGTTTTGAGAATCAGTGGGAGTCAACATAATTTAGTTTTACCTCATGGTTCCTTGAGGTCTTGAAGGTCAATTTTGGATGTAATCCTCCTTTCACTTCTCTGGTACTATTAGGAAAACAAAATTCCTTGAGCAGATTCTTGTTACTTCTACCACCAACTCCTCGCTTTTACATGCATGATGACTTATCAGGGACAGTGTAGGTTACTATGGAGACCGTGACTCTTTTTTTAGTTGATTGACAGTTTCCACTTATGTAGCTCCTTTGCCGTTATGAGTTATAGTAGTGAAAAATAGCGTAAAACAGTGATAAGTCTTTCCAATTCTTGAAATTAAATGTGTCTCAAGTTGACATACTTAGCAGATGAAGGCAAGGAAAGATTCACTTCAATTTCTCCTTCATTTTTTTTCCCTTACTTGCTCACCTTGTCTTCCCTTTTTCTTTGCAAAATAATAGAACTCAATCAAAGACATGGATTTTCATCCCTTTTGTTGAACTATTTTCCATGGTGGGCTCCTGACTACCTTCACATCCTTGAGAATCTAAAAAATTATTATGGCATGAGCATTTTTAATATGAGCTTGGGTTAACAAAATCTTTGTAACTCAACAGAGAAACTCCCTCATCCTCACCCCACTGCTCCTATTCTCACGAAGTTGGTAGGGTGACAAGGAAGGGTGGATGTATCAGTTTACTAGGGCAGCCATAACAAATTACTCTAAATTGGTGGCTTAAAACAACAGAAATTTATTCTCTCACAGCTCTGGAAGCCAGAAGTTCAAAATCTACATGTCAACAAAGCTGATTCCTTCTGGGGACTCCAAGGGAGAATCCATTCTATACCTCTCTGCTAGTTTCTGGTGGCTACTGGCAATCTTTAGTGTCACTTGGCTTATAGACACAGTCTCTGCTTCAGCTGTCAGGTCAATTATGTTTTATTTCCTGCTCTTCTCCTATAGGGATACTTGTCACTGGAGTTAAGGCTCATATGAATCAAGTATGATCCCATCTGGAGAATCTTAACCTAATTACATCTGCAAGAACTCTTTTTTCAAATAAGGCCACATTCACTGGTTATAAGTGGACATACCTTTTTTGGGGGGGCGGGGGGGGCTCGGGTTCTACCATTTGACTCAATACAGTGAGTCATCTGGGATTTCCTAAGATGCAGGGCTTAGGATATGTGACATTGATGGGGGTGGGGACAGGTAGAGGAAGGACTGGTAGAAAAAATAAAGTGTTATTAGGACAAAGCAGTGACTGAGAAACCAAGGGAGAAGAAGCATAAGGAGTATCAGAATAACGAACGGCAGGTCTAGAACACTTCTTGACTTAATCCTTCACTTAATTCTCACATGCATTTTTTACCATAGGCTAAATTCATTCTCGATTCATATAATTAGCCATCTGTAAACACACACATTAACACTTGCTTTTTTCTCCCTTGTCATTGAGATATATTAATAAAACCACCTTTTTAAAAATGGAATTAGAAGTAATAAACAATCAAACCTCTCTTTCTGTTCTTTTAGGAATCCAATGAACTAACATAACAAATCATCTCAAGGTATATGTGTGAGTTGTTATAGAATCATCTTGGTTTCTAATATTAAGTCTCATGTCAGATCATGTTTCAGACTCTCTCTCTCTATATATATATATGTGTGTATATACATATATATACACACACATACTCTATACTATGTATATTTAAATATATGCAAATATATACATATTTGTGTGTACATATATATGTAAAATGACTTTGGGCTTTAGTAAGTGGAATAAGTGGCATGAGAGCATGTCACCAAAAAATAGTGCAGAATTTGTCAGGGAAGCTGGACACTCTACCTGAATCTGGGGACTTGGATGTGCTATTTTTTTTATCTTTCTACCCTCTTAAATATAAGATGAAAAACACATTGAACTAGATTTATTGGTTTTAGTTTTCAAAAGAAGTAACCCCTCTTTTAAAAGTACAGAAAACAATAGCAAATAATGGACCATTCACTGATGGAAAGACATAGAAAAATAACTTTCCATTCATAGTTATTTCATGATTTATCAGAAACTGTTCATATGTTTTATTTTTATTTATTCATTTAATCCTCATCAAAAGTCCATTTAACAGATGTGAAAACTGGAATATGGGGAAGTTAAGTGAGTGACACTGCTGGTAAATACAGAGTGGGATTTGGACACTGAAATTTGACTTTAGAGTCTTTGAATCTAATCAGTTTGCTAGGGTTCTTCACATATTTTATCATATTTGCTTCAGACATTTTTTCTTTTAAAAAATAAATTTGGAGTTTGTGTTTTGATTCCCCAGAGGAAAGTAACACCAGGTATGTGGTATATACACAATCAGTGTTTTTATACATTTTGTACGGATAATCTAAAAATATAAATGATATCTTTATCTTATTTCTTTAAATTTAATAACTGGTATAATTTCAAGGATCATTCTGCTAACATCGCTGTTTTATAGATTCAGCTTTGTTAACACATATAGATGTAATGTGTTCGATCTGTTATATGTTCAGTTTAATCTATCAAAATCCATTCATTAATTCTTTACTGATAGACATTTGGGACTTCTTTTTACAAATGATATTTAATGGACATTTTTTTACACATCTGCTTGGGCATATGTACAAGTGATTTTTGTGGAAGTAGAATTGTAGGATCAAAGTATATGGACATTTTCTTCTTTATTAAATATCTCCAAACCATTTCCCAAATGTTGGTAGACATTTATTCTGCCAAAATCAATGTATAAATTTCATTGTTTTATATCTCTACCAATATTTGATATTACCAGACTTTTAAAATTTGTGTTATTTTTGAATTCTCTGAATTATTGGTGACATTGACTCTCTTTTCGTAAGTTTTTTGTCTACCTTTATTTTTAATTCTATGATTTGTTCATCAGTATTCTTCTGTTTTTGTTTTAAATTGTCTTTTCTTGAATTATTTGTAAGCGTACATTGCATATTGTGGACACTAATACCTTGTTGGTTTTCTGTGTTACAAATATATTCTAACACCCTGTATTTTGGCTTTTAACTTTGTTTATTGTCTCATTGTTAGTAATGGTTTTATTTTTGTTATGATCAAATTTCTTAAGATTTTTCTTCATGCTTTCTGTTTTTTTGTCTTATTTAGGCAATTCCACTGTGCCTCCAGATCCTAAATGTATTCTTTTTCATCTCTGAGTTTTGTTTTTCACTTTTAGGCACATAAACCTTCTGAAGTTTAGTTTTTGTATAGTGTGTGCTAAAGAACTTTAAGGCCAAATGTACAAACAGTGCTAATTATTGAGTAATCTAAATCTCTCGATAAAATTCTAAACCTCCTCCAGTCTCATAAAGTTCTCACATATGCTTCAATCTGTTTCTGAGCCCCCTATTCTGCCATCCTCATCTATTTATCTATCCCTGTGTCAGTATCACACCGTATTAGCTAGTATAGTTTTATAAATATCCTTGCTATATGGTGGGTCCAGCCCCATGCTTGTTTCCTTCTGCGGAATAACTTTGGATATTGTTTAAACATTATTCTTCCACATGAATTTTTAAGATTATATTACTATATTTAATGAACAGTCCTCTTAAGATTTTATTGCAATTAGAATTAAATTTATACACTTATTGAGAGATGACAGCTATATATTTGCTGTCAATATATTCATCTATTACTTGAGGTTATCTCTTATTGAAATCGGGTCTTATTTCAGATAAATATGATACATTTGAAATATGGGCTCATCCTTTTTGTTAAGTTTATCCCTGGATACACTATATTCACATTATTGTAGTGAATGACATCTTCAAAATCACAAGTACTATTTTTATTACTCATGTTAAGAAATAAAATTAAATATTTATGTTGCTATTCCATCCTGAAAAGATGCTAAGCTCTATTGTTAGCTCTATTAATTTGACTGCTTTTTATATTGAATTGTTTTAAGCCAAAAATAATATTATATGAACATAATGACATTTTTATCTCTTTCGATCTTCACAATGTTTATTTCTCTTATACATTTTATTTCTTTGCTTACGACTTGCTTTGCAGAATTAAATATCAGGAGCAGCGGTGATTATCCTTACCCTTTTTTTGTGGCTTTAATAGAATTCTGAAGTTTCATAGTTAGGTGTGTTGCTTGCTATAGAATTTTTTTTCAGATTTTTTCCAAATTAAGTACATTATTTAAAGCAATGCTTGATACTGCAACAGATAAACTCCAAAATATCAGTGACTTACAGCAAAGGTTTACTTGTTGTTCGCAGAAACTATTATTGACCACAGTTACAAGATTCTTTCTACCTCACAGTTAGTTATCTGGAGACCTAAGTCAGGGGAGGGTTTGCCACCTTTAATCTTTAGTTTCCAAGGTGACCTTGGGCAGTGATATCTAGCTAATGGCAAATAATAAGTGAAAGGATTTTAATGGCTAGACTCGGAAGTGGTGCAAATTTGGCAGAACTTGGCCACATGGCCACCTGTAATTACCATGAAGTCCGGGGAAACCATCCACCTGTGTGCCCAGGAAGAAGAAAAAATGCATTTGGTAGGCACAATTCACTCCTGGCAACTTAGGGAAGTTCCTTTCTCTCATTATTTAAAGAATTATTATGAATTATTAGTTAATATGTTCAAATGCCTGTATCCATATCTATTGGGGTCATAGTGTCTATTTTCTCCTTTAACAAAGAGGTGAATTCCACTGACAATTTTTTCTCATTTTGATCCAATCTTAAAACACTTGTATGTGAAGTATTATTTCATCAACATATTGTTGGCTTTGATTTGCTAATACTTTATACAAAATTTTTAATTATGGTTAGTTTAAATTTTTCTTTTCTTTGTTGTTGTTAGGCTAACCTCAGAAAATACATTGAGAAAGTGTCATTTTAGTCATTGAACAAATTTGTATGAAATAATACATACTTTAAAATCAAGGTAAAACTTATTAGTTGCCCATCACTCCCTCCCTCCCTTCCCCCCTTCCTTCCTTCCTTCCTTCTTTCTGAGACTGTGTCTCACTCTGTCACCCTGGCTAGAGTGCAGTGGCATCATCATAGCTCACTGCAACCTCAAGCTCCTGGGCTCAAGCGATCCTCCTGCCTCGGCCTCACAAAGTGCTAGGATTATAGGTATGAGCCACTGCACCTGGCCTGTTGCACACACTTAATCTGTGCCTCATGAGGAGATATTTTACTATCATTATTACTGGTTGAATTTACTGTTATTGATTTATACAAGTTTCTTATATCTTCACACTTTAATGTTGGTTAAATTTTGTTTTCCATTTAAATAGTTTCTGTTTTTATATTTTCTCCCTTCAGCCTCCTTTGAACTACTCTTTCATAACTATAGTTTTTTGAGCTGAAAGCTTTACTCATCTTTTAAAACTTCTTAATCTCAAATAAATATTTTAAAGACTATAAATTTCCCTACATGGGCTGCTTTTGGTTTATGCTGTTTTCTTCTTTAATGATACTTTTTAATGTGTGTCTTAAATTTCAGACTTTTCATTGTGATTTCATGTTTAACCTACATAGTTTGTAAAATGTGTTTTATTTTGCATTTATGGTATTTAGTTTTCACTAGATCAAAAATACTGTCTCTAAGGTATTTGCTTTGTATTCAGAGAAAATTTCCCATGGAATACCATACTTTGGTAGTTAAAATTTTCATTATAGTATTCATAAATGTTTTTATATGTCATATTTGTTTTTTTTAATTCAGAATATTATGGGGGTACAAACATTTTTGTTCCATAAAATACATTTGTTCGCTCAAGCCAGGGCCACAAGCGTGTCCTTCCCCCATACAGTGTGCCCTGTCTCTATTAGCTGTGATTTAAAAAGATGTTTTTATTTTTTACCTCAAGTTCCATTTTGTCTGATATTAATTTTATGATATTAGCTATTAATATTATTATTTCAGCATTCGTGTGGCACGTCTTTCTATGTGGATTTGTTCTGGATATAATTCCTATAAGTACACGTTGATAGATTTTGTGTTCTTTAATCCAAAATAATAAATATTTGTATTTAAACTAAAGTATGTTAATACATTAACAATAGCTCTGATAAAGAATATGTTGTTAGAATTTTTTCTGTAATTTGTTTTCTGTTTTTCAAACCTTTTCTTTGCCTCTTTTTCTCATTTTCTGCCTTCTGCTGCATCGGTAAAGTTCATTTACTTGCCCTATCTTCTTTTATTCATCAGTTATTTGGAAAATTCTTTTTCTATTTTTATTAATGATTACCCTTAATATTTTAATAAACATAGTTAACTATAAACATTAAGAATTGCAAACCTTTCCTTAAATAGACTTTCTGTCTATTGTACTCTCTCTTCTCTTCTAATATTTCCATAATGCATATATTGTTTCTCTTGATTGTATCCTATTGGTCCAATAGGCTTTCTTTACTCTTTTTCGTTTTTTTCTTTCTTTCTGCTCCTCTGCTTGAATAATTTTAAATGACCTGTCTTTTGAGTTTACTGATTCTTTCTTCTGCTTGATAACATCTGCTGTTGAAGCTCTTGAATGAATTTTTCAGTTTAGTCATTATACTTTTGTTCTGTGGGATTTTAAAAATTTATTTCTATTTCTTTGATGAGCTTTTATTTTGCTCATATATTGTTTTCCTAATATCATTTAGTTGTTTATCTGTGTATTCTTATAGTTCATCAAACTTCCTTAAGAGCATTCTTCTGAATTCTTTACCAGTCAATTTGGTAATCTCCATTTCTTTAGTGCCTATTATTGGAGGTTTCTTAGTTTCCTTTAGTGGTGTCATATTTTTCTGAGTTTTCATGATCCTGGAATTGACCACCTCTTCTGGTCATTACAGATTTGCTTCAGCAGGAATAGACCTTCACCACTTAGTTCAGCCTAGGGTTTCAGATGAGCCAATGGGTAGTGCTGGGGATTAGAAACTGATATCACAAAATATGGCACTTTGACATGCTGAACTGAAGAAGCCTCAGGATCTCTGATCTTTGCCCCTCCCCTTCTCTCAATTCTTTTCTCTCCCAAAGCACAAGATGAAGTTGTTTTCTGAAGTTCCCTCATCTGTCTGAGGTTCAGACATGTCAGAGAAGAAAACAATTACTTCTGATCCCTTTCCTGAGTTTTCATTAACTGAATTCATATTGCAGGATGAAAAACTGTAGTCTGTCAACACGCCTGTGCAGACTTTTTGTCACAGACCATTGTCATATCTACGGATCCAACAGACTTTGTCCCAGGCCATTATATATTCTTGAATCCCATTGAATGCCCCTAAAAATCGTTTACTATCTCCTCTTAAATCATCCTATTTCCCCATCTCCCTTTTACCTAAGAAGAAGGGTATATAATCATCTGTACCTCATTGTGTGGTAGGGTTATAACTCTGATTTTTCCTCTGTGCACACTAATATATTTGTATGTGATTTCTCCTATCAATCTGCCTTTTGTCAGTTGATTTTTCAGTGAACCTCTGAGGGTAAAGGACAAGTTTTCCCTTCACTTCTACAGTAGGATCCCCAGGCAGGCAAGGCTTGGTTTCAGGTTCTCTAGTTTGACAGGATGGCTGTCTATGCTATGATGCCAAGGGCAGCTGTTGAGTTGATTCTATAGTCAGATGAGATCATTGGCTGGGCTCTGTGGTCAGCCAGGGTTACCGGCCAGGCTCCTCAGTCACGAGTGGAGGCTAAGTCTCAGGCTGTGTTCCCTGGGCAAGTGGTGCTGCTAATTGGGAAGAGCTACAGATTGGGAAGAGCTACAGATTGGGCTCTGTAGTCATGCTTAGTCTTATGGGGTCTTAGGCTATACTCCCCAGTCAGATGGCGCTGGTGGCTGGACTCTATGTTCAAGCAATACTGCAGAATGTCCTCTCCAATTAGACAGCACCTCCGATTGTGCCCCATAGTTAGGTAGCACTGCAAACTAAGATCTGTCATTGGGCAAGGCCATGGACTGTGCCCTGAGGTTGGGCAAATTATTCACTGTGCTTATTTCTTACTTAGGCAGGGCTGTTACCTTACTTCACGGTCACTCCATTTGGACTCTGCATTTCTTCGGGGCAAAGCCTTTTGCCCTGAGTGATCATGGAGTGAAGCTGGCAGTTCTGTCTCAGTAAGGCTTTCCTCTTTGCCTAGGTTGGGACTTAGACTAGGCTCTGAGACTGGAGAGAGAACTATTTGGGCTCCCAGGTCAGACATGACCAGAGGCTATGATGTGCAGAAATGCAAGATCACAGTCTGCCTACCTGCTTGAGTAGAGTCTTAACCTTGGCTCCAAGCCTGGGTGGGGTGACTAGGGACTCAAGCCAGGTAGAACTGCCAATCATGCTTCTGGGGGAAACCAGCTTGGCTCTGTGGTTGGGGTATGCAAGTGGCTGGTCTCTCTGGTTGGGTGCTACTGCTAGGGGAAATATAGTGCAACTGCCAAGATCTATGCACTGGCCACTGTGCGTGCCACCCTTCATTTTTGTTTCTAGTTTACCCCAAGTGGGCTAGCCTTTCTGATTCCTCAGTGTTTTCCATAAAACAAGACAAAAATGGGCTTCCTTGGGAGCACCTCTAATTGCTAGGGAAGCTGGATATTCACCTTGGGCTCTCTTTTTCCCTCTAGTAAAATTACAGGCCTAGGGGAAAACTCTCATTGTGGCGCTCTATCAGCTTGGGAGAAGGGCCTCACAGTCAGAATAAAACTGTTTACTTACCCATCTAATGTGGCTTTTATTACTTTTTGGTGTCCAGGAACGTGTTTCAGCCTCACTCCTGGGTTCTGGGATATTCGCAAAGGTTTATTTGTCTGCAGACATTGCTAGTTTTACTTTCTATGAAGGAGACTAAAGCCAGAGTCTCCTATTTGTCATCTTACTGATGTCCACATAAGTAACTTAAGAGCATGACCATATTATCTTCCAGACTACAATGGTCCAAAATCTTTTCTTTAAATTAAATATGGTTTTGAAACTCAACATTTTGCATATCTGGAAGCAAAACTGCTTTGGTTGAACTAAAGGCTGGAGACACTGAATACAGCCCAAGCAACCCTAAGGTTGCTCCGAAAGCACCTTTAGAGAATCCTAAAGTATCCTACAAGGTAATGTCAAAAACCAGTCATGGATCTATAGACTCATTCATCAATTATGTCATTGATCCAAATAAATTGCTCTTTAGTGTTTCTTGTTTACCAGTTCCTAAAATAAATAATCCAATTAAGGATTCATTTAGCTTTGGCATTTTTATTATTATATAATTATTGTCAACTCATTTTTTTAAAACTTTGTCTTATTGGCTATTTAGAAATGCTCTATCTTTGTCATTCGTATCTTAAAATGAATTTAACTCAGTGTATTCTCCTTCTAGTGGAAGTTGCATGCTAAACATTTCCACTTGTAGGAATGGTTTCAAAGTATCTTTTTCTTGTAATTGAAAACTAAGACAATGTTACTGAGCAAATGGGCTTGCTGCCCAATGTACCTAGAAACAAATGGTATGGTAATGGCTTCTGAAAAAGAAAAGCTTTATTGCAAGGCTAATTAGCAAGGAGATAGGAGGCCTGGCTCAAATCTACCTCCCCAGTTTGGGCTCTGGGCAAGTTTTAAGGGGTTGGAGGGCAAGGAAAAGTATTAGGAATGTTGGCTTCCCAGGGTCTGTTTGGAGGACTTTAAATTTGACCATTTATGGTAAGGTATATTGAAGCAGATTTTAGCACCAGATTTTCCTGGCCAATGGACCTCTTGCTTCTGAATGTTTTCCAATGTTCAGGTGCTGGTCATGTCTTAGTCTTCTTGGTCTGCAAGGAGGAAATGTTGAGTCTGTGTGTTGTTAGCAGGCAGAGCTTTTTCTATTACACATGTCCATGCTACATGACTTGTAGTTTTGGCTCTGTTATACCTACAAGATAACTTGACATTCTGTTTTCAAGAGTAGGGCCAGTTTGAGCTGCTCCTTCAGTTACAGCATGAACAAATGCTAAGAATTGTGAAAAGGGGGATGGGAGAAAAGCTTGATGTTTCTGAAATCACCCACCCTAATCTATGTGTATGCATTTCCAATCCATTCAACACAAGTAATTTGTTGGCCCCATTGTTTGGAGAAAGGAATAAAAATTTTTTGGAATAATGTAAAAACTACAGACAGGCTGTATATTTAGGGCTGTTTTCCATGGATCTCTAATGCTCTACCACCATGTTCCAAGAGTTTCTTGAACTTGTGGTACTGACTTTGTTTGATTGGCATACTTTTAATATTTTACCTATTTTAATTAACTACTATGGTAAAAATTAGCATGTATACTTATATAGTTAATCATTTTTAACATATGTGAGAGTAAAAAAAAACATTAATTCTGATACCAAAGCACCTTAGAATAGAGCTTTGAATAAGAGTTATTCAACTATCTCTGTACTTATATTAGAATTTCTTTTAAGTGAAACATCAAAAAGGATTGCTGTGAATCTGCATTTTATTTTTAATTTAAGGCTTCTAAATCTAGGAGACATAAGAAAAGAAATATGTGCCATTCATTGTTTTTTAAATCTATGTACTTATTATCTTGTATGTGTTCATCCAAGTTGAAAAAGCAAAAAGCTAATTCCTAAAACATCCTAAAATTCTTGGTTTCTGCCAAAACCATCCTCTAATTTAAGACATGATATTGTACCAAATGATTCTCTGTAACCATCTCATCCTCTGTTGTACTACGAGAGAAGTAATGGCTGTCTCATAAAATATAAGGAAAATACAGTACCCATGGAAGTTCTTATCTCCTGATTCCATTTCAAAAGATCCATTGAAGAGTTTGTTTCAAAGAAAAATGGTGTATCCCACTCATCTTTCTCTTGACTATAGTACTTTCTGTCAGCAGGAAAAAAAAAAGATAATTCTCTAAGAAAAACAACAGTGAAAAGCCAGCTAGGCCCCTACAAAAAGAATTAAAAATATATATATATAAGAAAAAAAAAAGGACTAATTAAATTTTAATATTAATGAGTTTTACCTGGTAGAACTATTTTGGTTTTTGTTGATGTTGTTGATGTTTAGGAATGGTATATTAGCAATTGGCCTAAATTGTTGCTCACTGGCTTCTCTCAGCTCCTACCATCCCATTTCCCAAATAACTGGCTGCCTCAGGCTTCCATCTGAGATAGGTACTACCTTGGGTGATTGACAATGTGGAAGAGAAAAGAATGTGCAATGTGTCCTTTCCTTCTCTGCTGAGATGTTACAACACTGAAAAACCACCTGCTGAGAAAAGTTTTTCTGGTTCACAATTTTCATGTAAATGATAATAATTTACTTAGTCTTTCATCTGGGAGAAAAACAAAAACACATCCTCTAGAATTTTTCTCTTGTGCAAACCCAAAATGACCAAAATGGAAAGATGAATTAGGATAGCAGCATTTTTTAAAATTATTTTTAATTATGATTGGTATATAATAGTTTTATATCTTAATAGGGTACATGTGATGTTGTGATACAGGTATACAATGTGAATTAATCAAATCAGGGTAATTGGAGTATCTGTCACCTCAGGCATTTAACATTTCTTTGTGTTAGGAACGTTCCAATTCTACACTTTTAGTTATTTTAAAATACACCCCAACTTATTGTTGATTATAGTCAACACCTTGCTGTGCTATCAAATATTCATTCTATCTAACTATCTAACTATATCTTTGTACCCATTAACCATCCTCAGTTTATCCCTCCCTCCCCGCTATCCTTCCCAGCCTCTGATAATCATCATTCTACTCTCTGTCTCTATGAGATCAATTGTTTTTAATATTTAGCTCCCACATATGAGTGAGAACATCTGAGATTTATCTTTCTGACAGCAGCAATTTTTAGAAAACTATCTGACTGTTTTTCAAGTGTCACTCTTACAAATAATATGCAGGGAAAAAAATCTGATGGGGCATCCTCCAGCCTCAAATCAATATTTTCTTATATGTTGTTATTTCCATGAAGCATTGATATATTAATGTTGAATGAAAAAATTAAAATATTAGATCAAAGCAAAACATCCTAATAACATAAAATGATTATGCTTCAAATTATAGTTTTCAAAGTGGTTTATGTTTAATTACAACCTCAAGCCTCAGTGCCCCATCTAATTTGTTTATAACGGAGAACTTGTTGGCACAGCAGTCTGTAATACCAAGTTCTTTCTTGTCAACTCTATTTTATACATCCCTTTCTCCCATCCTCCCTTGAAATACTGTGATTTATAGGCTGCTGATGTGATTTTTTTTAAATTGGAAAAAGTGTATAAAACCTACTTTTTCTAGCAAATGTGTAAAAATAGCTGCCATTCCTAGTCAAATGTATCAGCAATCACTCTAAAACCAAACAAATTCTGCTCTGTATAAGAAAAGTATCTTCATACTGTGCTGCATTGTATAACATTAGCTCTATTGTCTGTTTTCATCAGTCTTTGAAAAATGAGTTGTGTGTGTGTCTGTCTTTAAAGATTCTGGAGCTTTCTTGGCTGCTGGGTGATTATTGCAAGGCAGGGAAATACTAAGTACAGATGGAAAGTCATCCCCAGTTGTGGCTCAGACAGATGGATTTTGGAATCTAATTCAGGGAGCTGTGAGACATGCCTGAGAGCTTGTTGCCTTTATAGCAGTTGCTGTTAAGAATGCAAAGCTGCTCACCAACACAACAAATGTGTTAGGATGCTTCTGACTGGCTTCTCTCTTCTTCTTTAGTTCCTTAGGATTAGAGTGTATTTAATGTTACCTGGAAGAACATTAGGTAGAAAATAGCTTTATCCCTGTATCCCTTTATTTTTGTAGTGACCACTCTCTCTAAAATTAGAAAGTCTAAAATAAACAAAAAGAACAACCACCTTTTTACTGGAAGTGTGGTCTAGGACTAGGTGCATCGGCATCAACTAGAGACTTGCTAGAAATGCAGAACTTCAGGCACTACCCCAGACCTACTGAATAAAGATCACTTTTTAACAAGAGCCCAAGGTAATATCTATTCACATACAATTTGAGAAGCAGTGCCTTAGAAATCATTGCATTGTTGCCCATCCTTTTTACAGAAGGAGAAAAAAGTTATTTTTTATGTCCAAAGTCACATAGGTAATTGGATAATTGGCAGCAGAGTGGGGACTAGAGCTCTGGGTTTGCAGTGTAAGCATCGACTTTGTAAACAGAAGTGCCTGGTTCAAATCAGAGACGTGCCATATGTTAACCTCCCAGTTGTAAGCATGACATACCCTGTGACCTTGACGGGATCAGCTTCCTCTTCTCTGAAGTGAGAAGAACTTCAGGTAGCATACTGGAAGCAACAACCCAACCAGTCCTACACAATAAAGTGAAACAAATGATGAAACTGGAGAAAGGTGAATATGTAGGGTTATGAATCTGTATCTTGCAAGGTGGTTTTGCAAATCACATGAGGTGATATATGCAGAAGCTTATAGCACAATCCAGATATTTTCCCGATTCTTAGTCCAATGCACTTCCTTAGACTTAGAACTTCCTTTCAACAGCCAAAACTTAGATGTAATCAGTGGCTCTTCAGGGCCATTATTGACAATGGACACCCAAGAGTGAGGGCATAAGAAGTAGATGGGGGACATCCAGCAATATTCTGATTTTGCGGAGAGAAAGAAGGGATATCAGATGTTAGATTGTGTTTTGTGGCTCCTTTTATTTTGAGAACAAAATTTTTCCAGTCATTGATCTTTGTAACAATTTCCAATATCCAAATGAGAGAAGAGCTAGAAGACTCCACAGGAACGAGAGGGAGCTCCTCTGCAATGCTCAGCACCGTGGCATGAAGCAGAGACTCAGACTTTGAATTCATTCCACATGCAGTCATTCAACACCTGCTGCCTGTCAGACACTGTGCTCACGACTAAAGCACCACCTCTGCCTCCAAAAGCTCATCATATGGGAGAAAAGAATCCACAGCAACAACAAAATAAAATCCAATGCTGTTGTGCAAAAATTAAAGGCATGTACAAAGTGCTCTTGGAGCAGAAAAGAATTTGGGATAGGTGATTAGAAAAAGTTTCTCAGAGTAATACTTTTGATCACAGTTTTGATAAAAACCTGCTCTTAATAAAAGCAGACACTACAGCAGAGGGAAGCACAAAGAATGCCTGCAGAAATGGCTAGTTCTTCTCATTCTGTTTTTGCTTCTCCCCTCCGTCTCCTTTTTCTTCTCTTTTCTTCTCATGCTCATCTTCCTCCTCCTCCTCTTCCTCCTCCTTCTCCTTCTAACACACTTAGAAATTTAGTTATAAAGAATTTTATGAAACCATTTATCATATCTTTTAGTTGGTGGGGCTGAAGTCAGAAGTCATGAGACCTAGCAAGAGGGGCATATTATTTCTATCTCTGCAAATAAATAAGTGAAAGTAACTAATCACCCTATTTCAGCCAAGTCTCAGATTTTAACTGTACCCATGTTGAGTTGCTTGAGCCCCAGCAGTAGGTGTGGCTGTGTTTGTCTTTAGCTCCTCTCCAGCATATAGACGTTCCTCCCCACTTATAAAGTAGGCTTCAAAAACCCAAATTTTATGCCATACCTAACATTCATTTTAAATGATAAGGCCTGATATTTTAATTCAGAGCAAAAGAGATCATTTACACAGCTACAAGTGTCAATTAATGAATTTTTAGTCTTTTTTCTGGATCAAAAATGAGATATCCTTTCATTATTACACAGGCAAAAAAAAATACCTCCTTCAATTTCCATCAGGAGAATTATTGTACTGTTCACCTTCAAATGCTTTGGTTCGTATTCATTTTCATCTCTGTGCAGTGATGCCTTCTGGTTTATAATTAAATAGTTTCTAGAAATGAACATGTTGCTCATTCTTTTTAAAGTTTTGCTTATGACATTCAAATATCTGTATGCATTCTTTATTATCTTATTTGATACCTATTGTTGACCAAAATTAAGGCTGTTGAGGCAAAAATAATTTGACACACGTTTATTGGAAGTGAAATGTGAGGACTGATCCAGGAAGACACACCAATAAAGCTGGGCATGTTCCAGAATCTGCTACAAGTTGGAAGCTTTTATGAGTAAATTTAGAAGGAAGGGAGGGGAGTCCTCATACCAGAATTGTTCTTTTCATCGGAGAGTACAACACAGCGGTTAGGATCTACAGGATCTGTTGGCTGCAGATTACAACATGCAGGCTAAAATGTTCTACATGCAAGATAAGTAGCAATGATTCAGAAACAAATCAGTGTCCTTTTCAATATCAGTCGGCTGCAGATTAATCAGTAGGTTAACAGTTTGAGAAACTCACAGTAAGGTTTGAGAGACTCATGATAAGCTTCTTTACTTGGGGACAGGATGTGATCCACCAAGCAGGTTAATGTGGAAGCCTGGCAAATATGACATGTAGATTATCGACATTAAATATTTTGTTAACAGCAACTTAAATACTGTACAAAATTGAGTCTTCGATACCAATAATCTGTAATCCAAAGATCATGCATCATATTTTTTTTTATTTTACCAATGTAATTCATTTGTTTTTATTTCAGCATATTCTGGGGGTAGAAATGTTTAGGTTATATATACTGCCTTTGCCCCTGAGTAAATTACCTGAGTAATTTCTTTTTCTGGCTTAGCCTTTGTCATATGGGAATTCACACCATATTAATATATAAATTTTATATTCTGTATCTTATAACTTTATTTATAAATGCTGATAAAATATAGATAAGCAATGCTCATGTATGTAAAACTATATGGACCAAGAGCCAATATTAATTAATTTTGGAAACTCAGGCGTTAGTGCTATTTTTCATATTTTCTTAAGTTATACATTCTTAAAAGGAGTCTCATGAGTAATTTAAAATAAACATAGTTGTACCTTAGATGTCTTCATTCTTAAAGTTAATGAGATGTTACACCATCAGCACAGATCTAGATTTTTAAATATACTATATTATTACATTCTTTTTGGCAGTTGGTAAAGATAATCTTTACACGTCTACTTATTTTGCAGTTCCAGATAAATAAGTTAAAGAGTAGCTGACAGGGAGAAAAAGAAGGCATATTTTCAATATATAAATTATTAACAAATATAATGTAAAGGAAACATGCTGCTGAGTTTTCCCAGTTCTTAAAATTTTAATTAAAGGGAATGAACTGAAAGGTCATCAATAATTTTATAATATCATTAATAGCATTTTCTTTCTGAGAAGAGAAGTTGTGCCTACACACCAAGTTGGGGAAAATCAAAGCCAAAGAAATATGTTGAAGTCCGTCCATCGAGGAACTAATTAGAACAGAAACCTGATTGAATCAGACACTCTAAATTACTCTGAGTCCATGTTAAATCAATTAAATAAGCATATAATTAATAATTGCTAATTCAGTCTTTTTGACCTATCATACATATTCATGGATTATTTTAAAACTAAGCCCCACGATGTTATGTACCAATGCACATACTGTAAAATTGAGTTGGTATAAGCTTTTAAATCAGTAAGACTTAATCAGAAGCACCTGAAATGGTGAGACTATCACAATATTTTTATTTCTAGTGAATGGCTGACTTCTCAGTTAGAATGGTTTATTATTCAAAAGGTACAATACCTGGAGAAATAGCTGAGGCTTGTGTCAAAAATCAAAAGTGAAGGAAAAGCAACACTTTAGGAAATTATTGGGTGGAATCTTTGATTGACATTTATATATTATTGATCTCAACTTCCTGCTGATTCCTGTATATCACCAGCCATTTTCTGCCATATCAACTTCCATGTCATTATCCACTTCCTGCATTAGCCATAGGAGTGGACAACTGGTGGTTCTTTGAAAAGAGCAAACCCTTTTATACCCCTCTGCTTTTATGTATGCTTTCCCTTTGACTACATGCTCACCTCATGCCTTCTCACTTCTGTATTCATTGGCTTCCTAGAAAACTTCTCATTTTGTGATGGTCAGCTCAGGCATCATTGCCTCTAGGAGATTTTTGTCTCTCCATTGAGAGCCCTAATGCAGGTAGAGGACATCATCTTTTTTTATTTGTCTTTCCCCCTTTCCTTGTTTGTTAGCTCCTTGAATGGAGACATTTTCTTGTGCCTTTAGCCCTATTTATCTTTTCTGGGGTGGTCTCCATTACCTTATAAAATGGCTGAATCATAATCAGAAATCAACATAAATTTGAACTTGAGTTTTGAATTAATTAGTTCACTAAATACAAAGTTTGTCTCCATGTTTCATTTAGGATTATTTTTCCCTGCAAATAATAGTTTCAGTAAGGATTATTTTTTCTCTTTCAAATAAATGATGAGGATAATATATAAACTGACATAATAGGGAAGAGGAATATTCAATTGCATGTAATAGCACTTCTATCTTTAACAGTCAGTCTGTTGGCTTTGTAAACACATTGATTTTTAAAATAAAATTTCTGTGAAGTACTCATAGTAGTTGAAATTCTAAGAAATGACAAATAATCTTACAATTTATATTTGATTCTATTCTTGATAGCCAAATTGGCTATGATTTTACAGCTTCTTTCAGAAAGATGTGTACTCCATTGGAACATAAATTTAGGGTTAAATTTAAGCAAAGGGAGAACATGTCAAATAAGTATTAATCATCAATATGGAAACTGTTTTTACATAATTTGTTGGAAAGCATATTTTATCTTTCCCACTTAAGTAGGAATGATGCTTATTAAATGAGGCTATATTTGAAGAGGTGTCCACAGAAAGTGTGTCAGACCTCAGAAGTGTTCTATTGTATGAATATACCACAATTTGTATATCCATTCACTTACTGATGGAAACCTGGGTTGTTTCCAGTTTTTGGATATTATGAATAAAATTCCTACGAACCCTCAAAAAAAAAAAAATAAAAACATGTGGACTCAACTACCCTAATCATTGAATCTAAGTTGACCTTGTGACATATTTTGACCACTACAATGCAGCAGAAGTGCTATTGCATCAGCATACAGCCTGGATCTCAAGGAGTTTTGCAGTTTCTACTCTTGCTCATCTTGAAATTCACCGAATATCAAAACAACCAAATCATAGTTGGCCAGCTGGAAGTTCAGAGACTGCACAGAGAAAGGTCCCCGTCATCCCAGCTGTACAGGGTAATGCCATCATAAATCAGCCACCTCGCTCACTAAGCAGGTGCATGAGCAAGCCCAACCAGATCAGCCAAGCTCAGCCAAAACAAAGGAAATACCAAATCAGCTCAGCCCTAACGGTTGACATGTACAAATCATATGCTACATAACTGGTTATCATTTTAAGCCACCAAGCTCTGGAATGTGTTACACAGGAAAAGTAGCTGAATATAATTTCTATACAGCTCATTTTCCAACTTTTAATTTTTATTGTCCTTATACAAGGTAAATGTATTTTTATGGTGTATTATGTTTTTTATTAGTTTATGTACATAAAATCTGAACATAGAAGATGAACACTTGAGTAGTATAGTTTTACTGATCCTCATTAAAAAGACAAAAGAAATAGAACTTCCTTTAAAGCTAGTCACTGTGTAATTTGTAATTGTGGATCAAATGCTACTTGACTGTAAAAATTACTCAGAGTTCTAAGCGTATACTATTCAGCAAACATTTTTATTTTCTTTTTGTTTTTGCATACTATTCTTTCAGGTTGCTTTTTTCCTAACTTTGCTTGAAGCAGATGTATCCTTACAAAGCTTGTATTTTTGTCCCTCAAAGATAGTTAGAGAGCTTTACTTTGGTAAAGAAAGACACCTAATGCCATCTGACCGTTTTTCAGATGTTTCTCTTTTCTCTCCTCTGGCATCTGTTTGCAAAGTTTTAACCTGTAACACTTGATTCAGAGTATTTGCTCAGATAGTTTCATCACATGATTTACTGCTTCTGAACTTTCCTGAAATCGAAGACATCTTTCAAAAAGAAAAAAGAAGTTTTATTTTTATCTGAGCCACTTCCCTCCAACCCTCTACACACACAGTAAAACCATGGGTATGAGTATGCCCTAATTAGCTGTTTCAATGTCAGACTTAGTCTTGAAACTTTCATTCTCCATCACCTGCCTATCCCATTTGTCAATACTATGCTAAATGTTAGCTCTCAATGACATAACTGCCTTTGCTGTTTCTATACTGTTTATTTCAAATTTTCTTCAACATGCTGTCAAATTATTGCCTGAATATCCCAGATTTTGGCTTATTGTTTCTATGACTAAAATGCCCTTTATTTAGTCCCTCTTTGTATTTTACAATCTTAATGCCTTAACCATTCATTCCTGAAACACACATTGAGCTTCTAACTGGTTTGAGTATGTTGCGCTATATGGAAATAAACACCTGTCAGATCTTGTCTAAAATGAAGTCTGGCAGTTCCAGAGTTAGTTCACTGACACAGTGATGCCATCAAGGATCTAGGATCTTTGAATCGTTCCCTTCCATTATTATCAATACATAAGTTTTTATTCTCAGATGTATCATCTCATAGTCACAAAATTGCTCTAGTTTTTGGCACCATGTTCTTGCACATTAATGTCAAAAGCATGAAGGAGAAAAAGGCTTTCCATTTGTGATTTCTTTCATTTTATTAAAGAAAATATATTTCTCAGAAGACTCTTAAACAGATTTTAGATTATATGTCATTTTCCTACTATAATAGCAGAGTTCAGTAGTCATGACAAAGATTGTATGGCCTACAAAATCAAAAATATTTTTGTTTATTTTTAGTTTTAGAAGTATCATATGGCAATATTGACTTTTTTCTCTTAATGTACAGTTTAATAAATTTTACCAAAACTATGGATATGTGTAACCACCGGCACAATCAAGATACAGAATGGTTTCATCACAATAAAGAACTCACATGTTATCCTATTATAGTCACTTTCTATTTGGAAAAAAAAAATGAAAAAAGAGAACAACTGGAAAAACTCAAATGTCCTTCAGTTGATGAATGGATAAACAAATCGCATATATTCATACAGTAGGATACTCCTTAGCAACAAAAAAGAACAACCTACTGGGATTAACTTCAAAGATATTAGGCTGAGTGAAAGGAGTCAGTTCCAGAGGGTTACATAGTATATGATTCTATTCCTATGACATTCTCGAAAAGAAGAAAAAGTCAGAAATATTTACTATCTGGTACTTTATAGAAAAAGTTTGCCAAACCTTGTCCTTGACCAAGATATGAAAATTGCAATGGAAAAGCTCTGGGATTACTATGATGCATATAAACTAATCATGATTCACCTTCTGGGCTTGGGTACATTGGTTACTGAACAAAGTTGAGATTGTATGAATTAAGGAAAGAGGCTGTTGTATAGGCAACCAAAAGTCTTTGCCATAACAATGATTAAGTGGTAGATCTCTGTGCTTAGCTAAGGACATAAAAATAAAATACCTAATCCTTGCTTTCAAGTTAGCTTATGGCCTAGTGGAAGAAGTAGATAAAGATTATTTCCAAAAAATGTAAATATTCTCCATGATACAGGTATGTACCCTAAGCTGTTGGAGTTCTTTGTCATTTAAACACCTTTTATATCATTCTTTCCTCTTTGTCTCAGTAAGAGTCACATTTAAGTTTCCTTATCTCAGTGATGAGCCACAACCCCTATATAAGTGCCTCTCCCATTCCTCACAAGAGATAGTTGGACTCCTCCAGCTTCTAACACTACATACAACTTTCCTCCACATTTCCAGCACATGACCTGGCCTTAATTGCAGATGAAATAAGTCAACGGAAAAGAAAAAACCCTCTTCACCCCCAAACGACCCATACGTAAAAATGTCTATATCTGAACTGATCTTTCCTCTATTTTAGAAACTTCTTTATGACTCTCTTTTATCTTAAAGCCAAGCATCTTGGAAGAGCAATGTATTACCACTATCTGAATTGTCTTGGTTCTCACTGACTCATCCGTTCACAATAATCTGCCTTAACCCCTGAAACTCAAAAGGAATTGCTCTCATAAAGATCAGCAGTGGCTTCAGAATCGTCAAATCCACTATAAAGCTTTCAGTTCTTCTCTTAAATTCTTTTCTTCATTTCCACTATTACAGTGGTGCCATCCTTAAATTTCATCTACTCTGCCTAAGCCTTCAGTCATAATCTCCTCTTTTTTTCTCCCACCTCTTAATTGTTAGTGTTCCCAGAATGCTCATATTTGATCATTTTCTCTGTTCATTTTGTATATTTGTTCGGCTTGATCCCTGCTACCTGTGCAACTTCAACTTCTCTAATCCAATGACTTGCAGATGTACTACTCAAGCCTGTGTACTGTATCTCAATTGATTCTGAACTTGGGCAGAGAAACATGGAGTGGGTGATTAATTCCCTCAATAGTGCTGACTACAATACTGATTACATAAGGAAATGTAGTTAAAGTGCTTAGCAGAGGGCATAGCATAGTCTAAGTGCTTAGTTAATGTTAATTAATATTATTTAATATAATTGATTTTTCACTACTCAATTTTTAACAGTAGAAGGCATCCTTATAGGATAATGGAGACGAATGGAAATATTATGTTTATGTTAGCAATACTAACACCCCTCAAGAAGGCATTGATTTTATTTTGTGGTAACAATTTGTATTTGGAACTAGACAGATCCCAGGTGCTTGATATCATAGGGACAACATACCAAGACAGAGGACTCGGTGTTTATTGTCATGTGGATAATTTGTCATTGTAGAAGTGGCACAATCTGTGAGAACCCACCTTTGGGATAGAATGAAATTAGGTTTATTTCTTCCTGAAATCAATATTTCAACGTTTCTCCATCAAGACCTGCTTTTTAGAGTTTCCTTTGCATTTTATTACCCCTTCATCTTGTCCTTCAATTTTTATTTATTTTTTTCTGTTGCCCCAAACTTGGACATATTTCTATCACTCAAGCCTATGAACATCAAGTGCCTCTGGCAGTTATCACTTTGAAGCAGCTTTTCCCATAATCACCATCAGGAGCAGGAAACTCATAAAAGGTGCCAAGATGATGGATGACTCTCCTCAGCGACCTTTGATGCCTCCAACATACTGGGCTGTGTAGAGACAGGAAACGAGGAATCACACGTAAAGTAATCTGGAGCAAAAGTGATGCAGAATCATTCTAACCCAAAACTGAAAAGCTCTTTTGCTATAATAAATGAATAAATTGAAAATGTTTTTAAAAAGCAAATGAAGATAACACAGGTCATTTCTAAGTAAACATCACTTGGATGCTGTCTTGTAGAAAAAGAGGCATTATCCTCTAAGGTCAGGGTAACATGAGAGTACTAAAGGGAGGACAAAAATGGACATTGTCATTGGCAATACAAAGAGCATAATATTTAGCATTTACTAATTATAATCGCCCAAGAATGCATGTATTATCTGCCTATTTTCTTTTTAATAACCAATGATTCTGAAGTACAGAAAATTTAAGCAAATTTTCCCAAATTTGCCAGCAAATTTGTGTCAGAAGCAAGATTTAAAACAAAAGTATCTCTTTCCAGGCTGAGGATTGAATTAGTTAATATTTTCAAAGACCAAAAACAATTATCTGGCACATAGTCTGAGTTCACTAAATTATAGTTATTATCCTTGTTGTGTCTCTACCTGCAACATCTGACTGAAAATACCTTAAATATTAGAATGTCTAATCACTATGCTTAGCAAACATTTAAGCAGTGCCTATTCTGTGCCAGAAAATTAGAGTTTAAAACAAAGTTCTTGCCCTCATGCAGCTTACAATCTATACAAGATTCCTATATAGACCTATGCAATCTATACGTGAACACTATGCAAGAATTACAAATTGGGATCCATCTTTTGCTTGGATCTTCATTAGTATGCAAATAAAATCATTTTAACATTGATTCTATATTCTTCCTATACACACAACTCTAAATCCTTGCCAAATCCTCTAACTCTATCAAATATCTCTGGGAATTCCTAAAGGATATTCACTAACATTTTTTTTTTCTGCCATTGGTCTTTCTAGTTATTTTTTTTTAACTTCAAAGTATTACAGGGGTACAAATATTTTTGGTTACATGGATTGCTTTTGTAATGCTTGAGTCAGGATTAAAAATGTACCCAGATAATGTTCATTGTACCCATTAGATAGATTATCACCCATCCCCTCCTACCTCTTACCCCCTGCTTGATTTTCATTGAATTTTACTTCCCTCTATGAACATGTGTGCACATTGGTTAGTTCCAATTTAATAGTGACTACGTGTGGTGCTTGTTTTTCCATTCTTTAGATACTTAGGATAATGGTCTCAAGTTCCATTCAAATTATTGCAAAAGGCCTTAATTTGTCCCTCTTTGTGGCAGAGTAGTATTCCATGGTATATATATACCACATTTTGCTGCTGCCATTTTCCCAGCCGGTTTCCATGACATCTTCACCATATTCACCAGATGTTCATCTAAAGCACTGATGCTGCTGTTGTCGAAGGCCATCCATCTCACGGGGTACAGGCTCCCGGGGGCTTCCAAAGCTGCATTCTGTGACTGAAATGACTCTGTGTTACTCTGGTCCTAACTGAGCCAGAGGCAAGTCTCTGTTCTCCCCAGAGATGGTGCACATTTACTTTTCTACATGGAGAACAGCCATGGCCCTAGTGATTGGGCTCAAAACCAGAGTCATGTCCTCTCTCTTATCTTGTTATTTATCCGTCACTTAAGAGCTCTCAACACCTTGTGCCCAGTTCCCACATATTGCCTAAACCTGACCTAGAGTAGGTTTCATAGTAAATATTCAGTGAATAAATGTTTTGTGTTTAGGGAATAAGTAGAAATTGAGAAATAGAGACATATTTAGAACAGTTAAGCTGTGGATATAAATTCTCTCTTCAAATTCTTACAAAAGTTCAATTGTTGACTGACAGTGGAGAGAAAGGTTGATTACCTACAGCTCTCTTGGAGACTTTCACAGTAAAAAGATTGGTTTGCACCATAAAAATGGAAATGTGGAGCTTCTTTATGTGTTTATAACCCCTAAAGCTATAGGGATATGTGAGAGGTCGTGACCTGCCATTGTAATTATGGTTGTCATCATCCTGTGAGAAGGAGACCAGCCACCGTAAATACTTCAAGGGCTGTAATGGTTTGGAAATGACTTTTAGAAGACCTATTCAAAGGGAAGGAAGTGGAATACTAATTCTTAAAAATGAGTATTTTTAAAAACGGTGAAGAAGTGTCCCCGTAGTGCGATGCCCGTGTAATCCAAAAACTTATACCATGATTATCTGGTGGTTCCTAATGTTTTCAACTCTTAAACAGCACAATTAACTCACCTTGGGTTTGAACCATTAGGGGCTAAAAGAATGCTAAATTCTAAACTATAATTCAAGTTCCTTTCCTGCCCTCCAAATATTGTAGTATGAAGTATAAAACTGAAAACTCTCATATTACTCTGTCAGTACTCCCCTTACGGCAGTTAGCATTTTCTATTTTGTATTATATTATATTTGCTTCATCCCCCCTGTTGACCTGTAGGCCAGAATAGTAGAAAAGGAAAAACAAAGGGAGGGGTGGGCTTTAGGAGTTAGCTCCCGGCTCCATGTCTACCAAATGAACAAACTTGTATAAATTAGTTATTCAGTTTGAGCATTTATCAAGTAAGAAAAAGGATACTTCATCATAGTGTTGCAGGACTTAAATGAGTAATATATGTGAAAACACAAAACGTCCTGCCTGGTTTACAATAAGAATTATTAAAATGTTCGTTCCTTTTCTCTCACCTTTGCCCTCTAGAAGACAGTATCTGTATATGATTTATCCTGGTAGCTATTGCTAATTCCCAGTCTTGTGACTTGGACATGTCAGGCACCCAATATTATTTATGAATTGAAAAAAAATAAGAGAATGAATAAACTACTTTCTGAGATCTAAGAAAAGAGTGAGGGGCAAGTTAAGGGCAGTGCTATCTTCAGAATTATGTGCACCTTAGAATTCATGGAATGTGGGGCATTTTACCACCTATAAAACCTTTACATGAAGCCAATAATTATGAATATCACAGAATGTAGTACATAACACTATTAAACAAATTAATTTAAATGTTTTCCCTAGATTTCCTGAGTATTTTGTAATGATCGACTTCCATTGTGTTAATGAAAAGAAAAAATCAGCAAAAGATGACAGCATTTTACTTCAAAACTCTCTGAAATAATTGTGATAATGTATTTCATATCAAAATGAATTTACCATATGAATAATTTATTTTGCCTAAACTATGCACCTGCATAGCTCAAAGCAGCACAGTTTATAGAAATACAATGTCTAAATGCACATGGGATGATGGTCAATTACATAGGAAAAACAATCATTCAAGTCTACTGGCAATATACACAGTTCAAATGTTACATTATCCGGAGACTTCCTATGAGATATGAATTATTCAGTAGAGGTTATGTGCATATTTTAACATTTCCTTGTAAGCATCTTTACTGGCATTTTAAATGAATTTTAGATATTCACAGTTTTACTACAAGACATTCCATAAAACTTAAACTATTAAAATGTGAATATGTGTGCTTCTAGCTTGTTTCTATATTGGAAAGATCATTGCATGTTAATGCTACTTATTTCTATTAATAGCAACAGTGAAGAAACAATGAACATCCATATACTTCCTTTTGAAAATGATTCATTTTTGTTTTTACACTCACAAAACACATACTGTGGAAAATGAGTCACTCCAGTATTCAAGTTAATCCCTGAAAGCTATCTTTTAATTAGTTTATCAGAAAGGACCACTTCTATGTAGGCATATTTGATGATATAACCCAATCAAGGCAATTCTGATATTTCAATACAGTTGTATTCAGGGAAACAAAAATGCAAAAGCCAATTATGAATTATATGCTGAATGCTGAGGATATGAAGATGAATAAGATATGAACTCTGCTCTCAGGCATCTCACAGAACTGGAAACATATAGAACATACATTAAAACCAACAATTATACAGAAAGGAATAAAATGACTGAAGAATTTTAGTGTAATTTAGAACAATGTGTTATTTAAATCTTAAAACTTTTGCCAAGAGTAATTTTTTCTCTATAATGCAGCATCTTTCATGAACGATCAGTCAAATTAATTTATTAGGCAGCTATGACAGTCAAGGAGGGAAAGATGGGGCATTTGAGGTTTGCTCTTTCATAGCATATTGTTTGAGGAAAATGTAGAATGTAGTTTTCTGCTTTTGTCCTCTAAAAATAGTTACTGTTACCTGGATAAGCAGCCTGTACTGATAGATAATACTGTCCAAGCACAAATGTTGAGTGTTAAAATAGCATAAAGTGTTTAAAATGACACTCCTCTCCTGACCTTGTTCCTGTTCCTTTCTGAGAGCTCTTGAAATGCGTGGTCCCTGTAGCCAGCCCTGTGCCTTACAGAAGCCCTCCTTGGTCTGTGAAAACTGAGGACAGAGCAATGTGTTGCAAGACACCCTGTCTATTCTTTTCTCCCCTTCCCCAAGTCTGCGCCTAAGTATTCACATGACCTAACATTTAGCTAGCCCTGTGGGAGAAACCTGTCTCTGAGATCACACAGGTAAGGGGAGACAAAAGACACCCCAGTTCTTCTCTAAGAAACATTGGAATCAGAGATTGGCCACAGTGAATGAGAATTAGTCAAACAGTACAAACTTGCTCAAAGCACATGTTATTTTAAGAATTCCAGGAAAATGTCCCCTCGCTTTCATTGAGGAAGAAACATGACAAAATAGAAAAGAACATTGAAAGTCAGACTCCCATTTTGCTAGACTTTCATTTTTGTCGTGTTTCAAGGAGCAAATAAAACCTTCCAGAGCAGAAAACAGAACCAAATATAAGGCAAGGAAAATCCCAAACTGCACCCAACCACTACAATGAACCCATGTTGTGGATACCAGGGTCCCTAACGGAAGTAGCTGCTTGCAGGTTGGCAGAGAACGGGTTGTGGTGTGAACGGGTTGACATTTCATTCTGAACATAGCTTTTTATGGTCTTTTGTAGAAATCATCTTCAGCAAAGACTGAATCAATAAAGAGTATCTTGTTAAATCTAAATACCATGTTTGGAGTTGTTATGGTTCTATTAGTGAAAAATAATTACACAGAATCTAATGAATATGAGAATGAGGCTGTTTGTCAGTAATCTGTTCTAAGCATGAAAAACAGGCAGCTTTTAGCAATAATTACTATATTCCAAAAAATGATCTGCATCAATAAACAGGTATATATTCCTCAACAGCTATACATACTCCTATGTATGTAGCCACGTATAGAGATCACTGACAATTGTTGGGCACTATATACCAGCAACTGTTCTCTGAGTTTTCATGGATTAAGTCATTTCAACCTTAGTACAGCCCTTTGAGATAAACTGTTATCTTCATCTAGTAAATAGTGGAATCAAGAGTTGTATCCAGATGGCCTTGCTTTAGAATATAAACAGACCCACAGACACAGAATCTAGCTAGCTAGCTATCATCTCTCTCTCTCTCTATCTATCTAACAACACACCCACACCCATCCCCCCACCCCCTACCACACACACACTTCTGCAGATTCAGTTCTCCGGAAGCATATTTTGATGGAGTTTGGGATTCTTGTGTTCCTATGTTTATTAGGAATCAGTATCTGTGAAGGAAAAGGATGAGTAGCAGGATTGAGCAGAGAAAAAAAGGAAAATTGTGACTCAGGTCCAAGAAAGCTTCAGGCAGCTTGGCAAGAAGCTAGGGGTCACAGTAATGCCCTGCATGTGGCCAAACTGACTAGGACTTTATATTCCCACCTCAGTCGCTGGATCTATGCTGCTTCTGGAAGCTCATAACTTTGGGTAATGTGAATATCTGCAGTTGGTTAAGGTAGAACCTGAAGGAGCTGAGAGCTGGAGGTTGTCTGCTGACTATACTCCCCATAACTGAGCAACCAATTCTTCCTTAAAGAGGGAATCTAAGAGACACATCTATAAGTCTACACTGCCTCCCCACCACCGCACACACATACACATATGTAAGTGTCTATCTAGACACAGTGTACAATAATTTAATTTATAAATGCATAAAACTTTTGGTAGTGTAGCATGTATTTTTTTTTTCTTGGTCTTTCTAGCATTTTGGCCTTTGGAAAACCACTTTTCCCTAAATTGGTTGGCTTAAAATTATAAGTTGGAAATGGTAGTTCCCATCAAATCTGTCAGTTATTAGGGACAAAATAATTTAAGTTGATGTGTCTAGATTTTTAATTAAAAGTTTTTGGTGTATGTTATATAGTATTTAACACAAACCATGGCTTATTTTAATTTATTCACCTACAAGGAATATTGCATTTGAATTTAGTTGACTTTACTGGACTATGGACTTCTACAAAATGGATACCAGCTCAAGACCTAACAAAGCTTGGAACTAGAAGCACTAAACCACTTCTCTCTTTCTCTCTCATCATCATTTAGTGTTGTAACTCGTCAATATTTTGAGAACTCTCTGCTCTCCATGATAACACCTATCTAACCTCCAGGATAACATTTCTACTGCCGTTCACTGCCACCAGGTCTTAGTTAGAAATCTTCTATCTAATAGTTCCCCATAAATTCCAAATATTAGGGAGAACAGGTTGGTAATGTCATCTTCTCTCCCTGGAGTCTTCATAGAGTTGATCCAACTCTTTCATTGATTTCCTCTGGTCCACAGTGATTTACTCTTTTGATCTGGCACAAAGTAGATGTAAGTTAAAAAAAGAAAATGGAAATAAATCTCTGGTTGTGTTCCTTTTTGTCAAGGCACAACGCTAAACTATTTAACTCTTGCTGGAGAGTATCTCATACCCTTCCCCACATTGTCATCTAGAAATCGGTTGATTAAATTCTAAAATGTTGTGCCTTGTTTGGTATGAGGGGTGTGTTGTCTATGCAATATTTATTAATGTGACAAAAAACTATCAGGCAAAATAGCCATTTGCACATAATTAAAAGTGACCACTTAATGTGGAATATCTATATAATTTCAGACTCATTTATCACAGATAATTTCAATGGATAATTATGCAAGTTATGAAGTAACTGAGGAAAAGCTGAGCTATCTGCTAATATCCATTAACACTGACTTCAAATGCCTAATTTTTTGTAATTACTTAAGGTGACAGAAGAATAACTCTTCCCTTTAATTTTGTTACGGTAACCTATATGGTTTCTCCATTATTATTTCATTCATTATCTGAATACCATACTAACAAAATACTTACAGAATTTTCAGTTATTTTCAGTATATCTTTAGAGAGTTGGTAAGATTTAATATGTTATCAATTTAGGATTATGTGGCACAAGGTCAAGTTTTAGATGGTACATGTTAGTGGTGATGAAATCTTTGAAGTATAACCCTCACTGCTCTCATCATTATGCAGGTAAAAAAAAATGGGGGGAGAAAGATCTGTGATTGCCCCTTCATAAATATCCTTCTGTCTAAGGAATAGAACTAATAAAAGAGAACACTGACTCCTCAGATCACCTGTTTTGCTGTCAGGATTGGCTAACAGCTGGAGTGGTATCTCTATTAGTTAGGATACTTTCATCTCTAGGTAATATAAATCTGCTTAAACAATAAAGGATTATTTCGCATATCTCAAGAGCAGGGGTGAGTGGCCTTCAGGCATGTTTTGACCAAGACTCCATTTCTCTGCAATTCTCATGGTTTTGCTCTTTGCTTCTCTCACAGTCACAAGAACACTGCCAGCAATAACTCAGCAATGCCTTCTTCATTGCGTTTCATGAAGCATGTGATAAAGCACTTTTCTTTCCATTTCATTACACCAGATTATATGATGTATCTATTCCTGCTCCAATAGCTTTCACCAGGAAATTGGTTTGTGCTAATTAGCCTAAACCTGGTTTCCTAAAACAAACACTACCAAGGGGAAAGGAATTAAAAGAATTAAATTAATTGGATTAGACTAAGCCGAGCCCTTCCTGGGGATAGGGTCAAGTCTTAAGACCACACTGCTGCTTAGGAGCACCCCTAATAAGGGAGGGATGGAATAGATATTGAGAGCCAAACCACAATGTTCAGCTGAGTGGGTAATATCTTGTCTATGTCTATCTTAGTATCTCAAATCCCTGCCTGGATATTCATTACCATGAGGCTAACGGGATCTCCAAGGGGAAATTGACTAATCTTGTATTTAGTCTGCTTAAGTGTCTTTATTTATTCAATTTTTAAAGTAAGACAGTGTAAATTCTAACTACAGATCAGCTGATTGTTAAAGCTTGTTTTAACAAAATAACTGTTCCTGTAAAACTTTTTGCAGAGAATAGTCTTGTACTAACTGATTCATAATAGTTTCTGAAATTATTCTTGAAAGAGACAACATTTCAGGAGGATTACCCAATAATATTCAGTCTATTAAATCTTCTGGAAATTCTAAAGATTGACCAAATTATAACTAGGGGAATAACAACTGTGCTTCACCCCAATTTAATGACCAAAAGTGTTGAAGAAGGACAGATGTTCCAGAATTCCAGACCAGCAGCAAAAGGACTGGTGAACTAAGGCAGAGTCCTTGCATTCATTTTCATAGTAACATTATGTTTTCATTAACTATAGTCTGTGTTTCTTGCCTCTCCATTGTACAAGATAATCATATTAACATGGGACCATACAGTACACATCTCACTTGATGGCATCTAGCACCCCACTGACAAGCACAGTGAAGTCATCATTGTTCATGCGTGTGCATTCCAGTCCTCTCTGCTTGGCTGCCAGGCTACAGAGATGTCATTCAAATCATTCTCTTTATATTAACATGGCTTGATACTTTCCAGACAGACCTCGTATAGTACTATCAAATTTATATTAATGCATCGTGGTAGCACTAGATGTCCTTCTACTCCTATTAGAATTTCAGTCCCTGCAAAAGTTGCCTTTTCTTCTCAACTATTTATCATTCTCCATCTTTTCATTCAGAAAGCTGTACTGGCAGTTGCTCAGAGCTGACATTAGCTAAGTCAGGCCTCATTTATGAGCTGCACCAAGGTCAGCTGCATGTACTGTCCTAATGGTAACTGCCTCAGTGATGTTCCAGTCAATGTCCTATTACCAAAGGAGCTAACGTCATGGCACAGTCCATCAACAGGTGTCACATGGAACCCCTGAAACACTGAGATTCTGACTGACTCATTCTTTCTTTACAACTACTCAGGGGTCTTGTGATCACTCTGCAGTCTGATGTCTGTTGTGTCCCTGAACCCCTACTATAATTCCACCAAATAATGATGGCTTATGACTGAACCTCAATTTTGATCCAATTTCTGTTTTCTTTTTTCCCAAGAGACTTCTCAGGCACTGTGTTAATCAGTTACTATAAGCATTGCTTGAAACAAAGGATGTCAGCTAATTCTACAACAGGTACTTAATAAAGAGCCGGTTTTGCATAGTTGTTTTAAAAATATCCCTTGATGCAAATTGAGAATGTACATAACATTAAAATACAATTCAGAGCAGTTGGTGCAAAGAGATTATTCTCTAAGATCACAAGATTCTATCAGGTATACTATTTTTAGAACATTGAGAGGAAGGAATGAATTTCATAGCCATTGGACAATCCTGAACTAATTGTAACTGAACTTTGAGGGTTGGGCAGTTGGGAATTTGAAATTATATGTTCTCAAGGATCTGGAGTAGAGATGGACTATAGGGCCAATTACAGAAGCAGCTGTGCTTTGAGAAATAAAATGAAACAAAACTAGCAACGTCATCTCAATATACATGAGTAAAGAAAGATAAATTTGGCACATGCATGACTCTTTTTAGAAATGAGAATATCAGAAGTGGCAGAAAGTTTCATGGGGTATTAGGGATCAGTACAGTATAGTGATCAAGAAATCATACTGAGGATTGAGTCAGGCCTGAGATGGAATTCAATCCCAGATGGCTGTTGGCTAAATTAACATGTTTAAAGATTATCTTGGCTATAGGTTAATTATTTTATGTCTCACATTTCCTTTGTGAAAAGTAGCAGTAATAATAGTAACTTCAGCCTAGGTTGGTTAAGATTTATTTAAAATATTCACATAAAGCACTTAGCATAATGCTCTGGGTAAAATAAATGCTAAATAAATATTAGCAAATATCAGCAACATTTTTTGAACACAGATATCCAGAATTTTGTGATAAATTAGCTTTGAAAATACTGAAGTAAATTAATTCAAGCATGCGTCGAAAATATTTTTTCAGAACTTTTAAAATGTTCATGTACATTGTGATTCTGTGAGAAGGTGGTACTGAGCAGCATTTCTCAAAATGATTTGAAGATATAACCCTTATTTCTTAGAGCATCCCAAAAGAATTGGGTGCCATAGAAACTTCTTTAACAAATGCTATGTCATGCTCTAGGAGTTTGCTGTGAATTATTATCACGGTGGCCATTTTGATTTAACAATTTTAATATAGTCATTTTATGCAAAATCTATGTTAATAGTAAGGCTTGACATAGTTACATCATAATGACTTTTTTTAATTACAAGGTAATATGCATAACACATATTCCCATTACAATATTCACCTCTACTTCATTTATTCCCATATAATTTTGAAATTTTGATTAGTCTATATTAATTTTATAAACCAGAAAAATATGTTAAGCCTATTTCCCATTGGGTTATGTGATCTCAGCTCTTTATCCTAAAGCCATCATTTAAAAGTTTATTTATGGCATATTTTTCTGAAAAAACTAAGGTAAATATTTAATCGAGGATTAATTATACAGTTGGCAGCTGAATATAATGGATTTTTTTTTTATGGACTCACAATTTCCCCTCCCCTTTCTACTTTAGTACCTAATACAGATTCAATCAAACAAAATTACCACAATTAGGAAGCTTACAAAAGCAGATTAATTAGTCCTCTAGATTTTCAAATGGAAAGCAAAACAAATTCCATTAGTATTCTGGAATTATTATTGGAAAGTAAATAAGTATGGCCATCATAATTTTCATAGAGTAATTAGCGAGTTTGAGAGCCAAATCACTCAGGATATCAGAGAATTGTCAGAAAATGGGCAAACATTCTGCTTTAAATGATTGAAAAACTTTTATAAATTAAGCTAGTGTAGTACATGTGACTTTTGCTTATCCATAATTGGTCATGGGTGGTGCCAAACTACTACATCCTACCTCACGCTGTCTCTGAGTAAACCTTCTCCTTGACCCCTACCAATATCTGGAGACTCATTCTACTCCTTATCGCTAACCCACAATATTCCTTCTCCCTAACTATCTGGCCCCACCTTATCTTCAAAGACCACTTTCAGGGTAGGAGGGAGGCCCAGCAATTGGATGAGCCTCAAAGACTGATGAAATATCACCTTAACATAGCTCCTGGTTTCTGTAATTGTATATTCTCTTGTTGTTTTCTTATATTTCTCTGATAACTGCTTTTGAGATTTCTTTGTCACCTCACCCTTGATTGAAGTTTTAACTGTAGGGTTTTTTTTTAAAAGCTTAATCGTAGGTCCTAACTTTAAGGATGCAAGTATTCAAAGGCACAAGAGAAGCAGAGAGAAATTCAGACTGCCACTGCCACTCCCCACATCCTTTCTGGCCACATTGGGATGTATGGGCCATATATAGGCTTATATATGTTACATAAGGAATCTATTAATAAGTTACATATGTATGCATTACTTACCCAAAAAGGAGTGACAAATTTTCCCATTTTATACTCTGATAGTTGCAGAGCTTATATGACAATATGCATGGAGCCATACTTATAGATTCATAGATTTCAGGTTTTTAAAAAGCCATCCTAGGAAGACCAGGTACATCTCCTAAAAGCATTACATAGGTCAGGACTCCCTTGTTAGTAAATACTAGTAGTTTGCTTGCCAGGAGGTCTGCATTAGCATCTTTACAAGGACATTTGATAGCTTTTCTTTCTTTCCTAGGATGTTCCCCAGTAAAGGGAAAGAATGTATTGCAGGCCAGCTGCTAAGCTCTTTCTTCTTATCCATTTACTCATGACATGATGATAAGCAAGTTGCTCAAGACTTTCATGCCTTAGTCTCATCTTCTGCAAACTAGGAGAAATAATAATAATTTCCTTATAGGGCTGTTGTAAGGATTTAATAATTAGTCCATGTTAGGTTTTAGAAGGATGTCCAGAACTTGGTGAGCATCCTATAAATAGCAGATATTATTCTAGCTCCAGTCTAAATCCCTCCTCTTAGTGTCAATTGCACAGGTCCAGTGGCCTGCTTGAAAATTTCAGTTGCAGGAATTCCAAACTCACGTACAAAACTGAGTTCATAACCTCTTCCGTCAGCCCTTAATCCAACCACAGATTCTGCTTCTGCAAAAATATTATTAATAGTTCCATTAGTGATTAACAAACCCATTTATAGAATAGGTCATGAAGGAAACCTAGCAATCCTCTAAGACTCCTTTTTCACATAACCCAGTACCCAATTTCTGTAGATGGTCACTGCTCAGATGTTTGCTTCTCTCTGATTGCTTGGCCAACACTCAATCCAGGCTCCCTTAGTCTCTTACCTTGATTACCTAGAATGTCTCCCAATTGGTTTTCCAAAATTCATTAATATGTTGTACTCTTTCCAGCAAAGCACAAATTCAATCATGTTACTATTCTACTTAAGGGGTCAGTGGTTGCCTATTGCTTTTATTAATAGAATACAGACCAAAATCCTCAATGTAGATCCACATTTCTCCATCATCTGGGTCCTACTACTCTCAGGAGACCCATCTGTCTTTCCTGCTCCTTCCCTGCCTCAGCATTTTCTTTCAATCTATTGAATATTTCTTTATTCCTCCTTCTTCAGAGTCCTCACACATTCTGTTCTGTGTTTTGAATAATCTCTCCAATCCTTGCCACAGTTAGTTCCACCTCATTCTTCTGAGCTCAAGTATGAACATCACTTCTTTAAGAAACATTTTTTTCTTTTTTTTTACTCCTAAGGGAAACCAGGTATTCCTGTTAGGAACTTGTACTTTCCCTTCAAAGCCTGCATCATAGTGAAAATTACCTCATTATGCAGTTCTTAGTAAAGATGTGTTTTCCCAGCAAAAGGTAAGCTCCATAGAAGAAAAGGCCTTATTTGTCTTATTCACAAGGTATTCCAAGAGAGCCTTTATTTTCAGCTCCTGTTAAGATATGAGATAACATTACTTTCTTTTTCCATTTTCCAACAGCAAAAATGAAATGACTTCCTTTTAGTCCTAATGAAGATAATTTGTATGTGAAAAATCACCTCAAGGTGGCTACATAGAAATGTCATGACTACAGAAATATCTTAACATTACAGACAGGAAACATACAATTGATTTGTAATGTAATTGCCTGGTGAATTCTCCAGGAAATTTTGGTTGTATGTAACTGAATTAGTTGATAGGCTATGTAAAATTTTTGGAAATAAGTTCTATAAATAGCGGAGTCCAGGTGCCCCAAGAGATTATTTTGGGTTTGAGCCACTGTTTCTAAGTCATGTTAGATAGAATGATAAGTTATCTACCACGGCTATTTGTAATTTAAGACACTGCAACTATCATGAGTTTGGAGAATAACATTTATTTTTCTTTCACCGTAGCAGTAGGCTTTGAATCTTGATCTGCAAAACAAGATTTTCTGTCACTAGCATAACCAATTTTTTAAAGAGGAGACAAGATAAGCAACAAACATTTTATAAACCGGTTTCTTATATTCCCTCAGAATTCAATCTTCCAGTCAATAATGACTGGCCCTTACAATTTTAGTGAGGTTTATACTCTGTGAAAGCGTTATTACCCAGGAGCTCACTTTGAGGTTTTATTATTTGTCTGATCATCCGTTGCTGCACAGAGTCAAAGCCTGAAGAAAACTCAGCTGACAGACTAGCACATGCTAGAAACAATCTCATTATGTACATAACATATTTCTTCATATAGTATTAACAATATCAGTAGGATCTAGCTGCTTGAATTTTGCCTCTTCCTTGTTAGTGTGCTGTCTCGAGAAGCTTAGATTAGTAATTGTTTTTTAAAAGGAAACCAAAATATAATTTAAAGGGTATTCCCAGAAAATTGCTGAATCCATAATTTAGGAGAAACAGGTGTTTCTTTTAGAAAGTTTAGCGTCTTACCTGAGCCTAGCCTACTTACGTTTTTATCAGTAAAGATAAGTTAATTGATGATACTTAAACCCTTTAAATTGAATAGACACTGAACCATCTGGGTGACAAACAGGCTTCAGTGGACAATATTTTTTTAAGTTGAGTTTTATAATAAAAAGTGGTATTATTACTAGTACTAAATCAAAGAGATGCTTGATAACCAGTAAAGCTCTGGGCTCTTGTCTTAATGATAAATCTGCAATACATGTACCTCCCACTGTCCACAACTTATTGGAAGCTAACAAGCATATTTTAGTATTTCATTCTGTCCACTTGTTATGGCAAAGTGCAACCACATATTTCAGAGATTGAGATTATTTCACACAGTGATTTTGTGATTTCCTTAAAGAATTGATTCTGATTTTTTAGATGAGTTTCTGATTAAAAACAAACAAACAAGAAAACAACACAGAAAGAAACATGGAAACAAAACAAACAAAAATGTATCTATCTGTTAGGAAACTGAAAACACCTGCATATATTTATTTCAAACTGTATATAAAACAGTCTCTCCTGGACAAACTGTAAAATGAAGAGATACTTTGTTTCTTGAGTGGATGGTACTATTTTGTGGTAGGTAGAGGCAATGTCTTGGCAGTCAGTAATCTCCATGTACACATCCAGTGAACTCATACTTAGAGTCCTTGAGTAGCATTTTTAAGTGTTCTTGAAGCAAAATGCATCCATTTATCAAAGGCTTTGATGTGATCCCCAGATTCATTTGTCTTTGCTTCTCCAAGAAGTTTTCAGTTCCTTCTCCTTCCAAAGTGATTTCCCTAGCTGGCTACTTTACAAGAGAGAATTTACCTGCCACTGTGAATTAAATTCAAGGAGGGCAGTGAAATACACAACTATTCGTTTATCAGACTGATAAAGCAACAGAATAATCCAACTCAAATCTCAGAAGACTCCACATTTTTCATTAATACCAAGGCTTGGGGGATTGAACACCAAACTGATGATTAAATTCTTCATGCTTTGCATATGTAGACATTCTCAGACTCTTATTTTCTCAAGAGTGGATGTTGTCTGTTCTTTCTTTTCTTTCTTCTGTAACCAAGTTGTGCACTTCTTTAGGAATAACCCATTTTTGAAAAAAATATAAAGTATTTTTGGAAGTTAAGATGGCCATTTTAGGGTGTTTCAGGTAGTCATTTACTGGCAGTGAATACCCTCAGAAGAAGACAGCTATTCATTTTGCTAGTATTTTTGTGGGGTCATATATTTTTAAAAGATGATGCTCTATAATCTCTATTTGATTTCACTAATTTTTTCCTGAAAATTGTAGCCAAATATCTTCAGAAATCACTAATGCTTACCACAGATTGGTGCTGTAATCTAACAATATGTTTATGTGTCTTTATCTAAAACAAACAAACTAAACAACTAGACTCCAAAGTTCCACATAATATTAATCTCACATCTAGGGCACTCTTCTAGAATGAAGAAATAAATCTATCAGGCTATTTAGGGAGAAAACAAAGAGACAAACTTGTATGTAGAACAGGTACTATGAAAGAGCAGACTTCTCTGTGAGTTGTCTGAGTAAAAGAGAGTCTGTTGTGAATCTTTACAGCTAAAACAGAATGTCCATTAGTAAGACAATTTGCTAAACCTATGTCTTTAGGGAGACATAGAAGAAACTCCCTCCTAAACCATGAGGATATCAACACTACTGTGGAATCACAAATGAGGTAGAGGTCATTGACTTCCTATGTTATGAAAAGATAAACACTCTTAGTAGAATAAGGATAATTTTCTATGATTATGAGAACTTAGAAGACACAAGTGAGTTCTTTGTAAAAGAACACACCCAAATATATTGTAAGGCATATTTTGATATTCTTATAAAAATCTGCAGAGCCAGAGTTCTCTTCCAGGAAGACCAAGTACTGTGGACTTCCTCAGTCTAAAGTTTCTGCTCTCTCTGGACCTGAGTCTCTTGTCTCCCACTATATTGCGCAACTTGAAACCAGGATCATGTAAGTTTGTTTAGACATGGAGGAGGTCAGGGTCATTATCAAATTGAAGTCTCTCTTATTTTTTCCAATGATGAAACTTCATTGACTTTTTTTTTTTTTTTTACAATGTAATGAGCCAGTTTCTTTTGTCTTTTCTTTTTTTCTATTTCAGAATACTATGGGGTACAAACGTTTAGGTTATGTACATTGCCTTTGCCCCACCCAAGTCAGAGCTACAAGCGTGTCCATCCCCCAGACAGTGTGCACCACACCCTTTGGGTGTGAATATGCCCATCCCCTCCTCCTTCCTTCCAACTTCCTGACACCTGATGAATGTTACTACCATATGTCCACATAAGTGACTTTTTAAAAAAAATAGAATTGATATTAGACAAGATGGCAAGACCATGTACTCTTTGATTGTGGGTACTTTGTCTTATTCACCTCTGAATTCTTACAATTCAGCACACAATCATACATGCTGTAAACATCAGTTATTTTTGAATGAAAACAATTAATAAATGACTCCTGCTTAACCAAGACAGCTTTTATGTGTTCAACCAGTCATTCTTAAAATGTGGACCATGGACCAGTAGCATCAAAATCACCTTGGAATTTTTAGAATTCCAAGTCAAATATTAGCCCTCCCTACAGTGGCAATGAATCAGCAATTCTGGGTTTCAAGCAGTTCTCCAGTTATTTTGTTGCATACTAACATTTGAGAACCAATGCTAAGGGAGTGGTATTTAACCCTAGTTACTCATTAGACCAACCTAAGGAATATTTAAAATGTGCTAATACCTGAGACTCACCTCAGGATAATAAATTCAAAATATCTGTGTGGTGGGTGTTTGTATTGGTATTTTTAAAATCTCCAGGATAACATATTTGTTTTATTTTAGCATATTATGGGGGTACAAATGTTTAGGTTACGTATATTGCCCTTGACACCCCCCCCCAGTCCGATAACATATTTATGTGCAGCCAAAGTGGCAAACCACCATTCTCATCCCAAATTCTGTGTGTGTATGTGTGCGTGTGCATGTGTGTGTATGTGTGTGTGTATGTGTGTTTAAAAAATAGATAGCTAGGCCTCAAAGTCTATGAAGCAAATTTAAATTAACTGCTTACAAGGTGGCTATAATCACTACAATATCATCAAAATTGCCCTCCTGATTTCACCTCCCTCAATTTCAATCGCTTTCTTCAAACCTCGTTATTCCTGAAATTTTTTTCTCCTTCTCTTACAATATTCCTCCAATAATCCCTAAATTATAACTCAACTACTACAACCAGATTCATAAAAAACTTATAAAACATATTCATTCCTAAAAGGCTTGAGGAAAATTTTCTTTTCTTCTCTTTACTATAATATCTAACTTCATCAACAGAGTTTTCTGATATGAAATTGACTATGACTCATTAAATGTTGTTTTTAAATTTCTCCTCCAAATAACATATCTCAACAGGTTTAGCATAGATTTGCACATTATCTCATTATGAGATACTGCATGTTAAAATGTTTCATTAGCTGTGAAGGTCTCTGTTAATGTAAGGTATCATTATTATTAATTACAAAGTAAACTCATAGAAGACAGAGAATGTGTTTATTTGCCTTTGTATCCCAGTACCCCAAGAAGCCCTGGGCGGTCCAGAGCTCAATTAGTTTAGTTTTAAAAACATTTCATTGATTAATTAATTTTTCTGTTACAGTAATATCAATACAAATAAGAAATCTGAAAACTTGACTCTAATAACTAAGTTACATTAAAATAGGCATAGGGCCATGTATAAACTATAATGGATGTAAAAGAAAAGTAATAGAACATTTTCAAAAGTTCATGGCAGGATATCAATGGACAATGTGGAAGATCAAAGAATCTCTTATGAAAACATGAAAGAAAATGACTTTGAATGTATAGCATTTGTAATTACATGCTATGCAAATGAATAAAGATGATAATAATGATGACGATGAAAACGTTGATGGTGAGGATGAGGAGGAGGAGGAGGAGAAAGAGGAGGGGTAGGGGGACAAGGATTTTGACTGATGCACTATCTATAACCTAGGTTAAACAGATTCTGTCTGAGAGCTCCTTTACCAACTCCTCCCCCACTTCCCCACCAAAGGAAAAAAAATATTAATATCTGAGTAACCCAACAATTGAGACATTGAATTCAGAAAGATTTGAAATAAATTCTACTTCTGTTCTTGATTTTCCATGTGCCTTTGGGTAACTTAAATGATTTCTGTAAGATTGCTGTTTTTATGTAGGTTGCTGAAGAATTTAAATAGGGTTACACACATAAATTGCCTTGTAGAATGCCTAGCATAGAATACACACTCAAATAGTTTCAGTCCTCTCCCCTGTTTTTCCTTGAAGATATTCCTACATACATTTCAGAAAAATTATAAGCATTGCTTTATTTAGATGTATTCCAGTTGATTTATGAAAGCAAAACTTAGAACACAGGATCAACATTTTTAATAGCATCTCTAATCCTATTCCTTCATAAGCTTTTGTCCTAGGGACTGATTTTGTTTTCTGTGTTCTTTTACTGATTGTTATGTCACCCTTGTCTGAAAAGCAGAGGGATGTTTGAAGACTGAAATAATGCTGAACTCTACCTTGTGCATTTAGTATCTCAGTAGGCAGAGCATCACCATTATCACCTGTTATTTATTGGTAAAGAACTGTGAAAAGCTTTGATCCCCCTTATCCTGTCCCAGAATATTATATCTGAATAAGCACAATCATTTAATATAAAGCACTTTTTCATTATGACCTTCTCAAGAACATTACTGCTCTGAAAGAGATAATTTTCCCTTACTTTGATGGGCAGTACAAGTTGGCTTAAATAATTTGTCACGAAGGTCTTTTGGCAGAAACAAAAGCAACACTAGGAAAGGCTATGTCCTATTATTGAGGTGGAACGACTTGGACTGCAGATGAAAAAGTGATTTATATAAATGAAAGAATGTATCTAGACGACATAGAAAAATTCTTCTGGAGTGATCATCACAAGCTGGATTATGTCTGCTTGCTATTTCAGCATGAATCAAAAATGAAGCTGTTCTTGCCTTACTCTCAGCAATCTGTGGAGTAAAAACTGTTACTATAAAGAGCTAAATAGTGCATTTTGCATTAAATAAAATTATTTTCCACACATTATTAATACCTCATTTTGATCACTATTATTAGTTGGATTTAGGAATATGTGACAGTGGAAATAGACTGAGATTATGGAAATTTAGTTTAAGATTGGTTCCACTCTCTAACTCGTTTGTGTATTTCTGGGTCCCAACTGACTCATCTACAAAGTGAAAAGATAGGACTATATGATCTCAAACAGCACTTTCAAACTTTAACATTATGGAATGCAAAAATGCAGTAAGATTCATCAAAAGTTTGTTCATTTCCTTGATTCTTGTTTGCTTTGGAAATTCTTAAATCATTGATCATTGTTTTGATATTTGAAGATGTGTCAAAGCCTACTCTCTGAGGTGTTCAGAGCCTGCATATATAGTTTGAGAGTATGAAAATATTGCCATGATAACAAGGCTATTTAATTTAAAATAAGCATGTGCCTGGATATTACTCATGACACTGAAAAGGAAATGAAAGTAATGGTCCAATGGCTTGAATTCATTAGGTTCTGCCTGAAGAAGGATTTACATATGCATCTCATGTAAAAGGATAAGAAGAGAAATCAACCTCCCCCTTCCACATCCCTCCTAAATGCCTAACAAAATGCCATTGTTTAATGTTTAATGAATTCTTACAGGTACACGGCAGAAGCCAAAATATAATTAGCAAGGTCAACACAGAAGGAAACTCAGGAGACTCAGTAGAGTATGGAGTATTACTTAGGAGGAATGAAAAGATTTAAATCTATTAAACATTAGGGATGCTGTAGAGTATTTCCCTTGAGATAGTTGAGGCTTTGGGGTTCCTTCTTGGCAGATTTCTTTGTTACTTATAGATTCTTAAGGGAATGAGAAAAAAGTGCGTTTTCTGGCACAAAAACTAAAAGGAGGGAATGATGGCTGTATGTTACAAAAAGTCCATAAATATTGCAAGGGGATTTTTACCAAGATAAGAAAACAAAACCTCATGCTTCCACAGTCTTGCAGGCAATTGAACTGGGGAGAAGAGAAGTAGAGGGGGAAGGCAAATTGCTCACAGAATTCCAGCATCCTTAACAAATCCACAGCCATGCTCCTTCGTGGGCTAGGAGCACGGAGATTCTATGAGGAATATTCTAGGGCTGAAAAAATGGCTCATAATCGAGCCCACATCCAGAGAGCAGAGAGTGTGCGGAAGAGAGAGTGAGACAAAAGGAGAGAGATGTGTAAAGAGTGAGGGAAAGTGACTAATGTACAGTAATGCAGAAACTAATTATGTATGCTTGGACTAATGGGGCTAAACAAAGATACTTTGAAAAAATGTAGAATATTACAAAAATTTAGCTAAACTACTTGAAATGCAATTAACAGTCATTTCACCCTCTATGACCAGGTTTCTTTCATTATCTGAAACTTATTTTTCTTGGAATAAGGTTAATATTTGCAGAAGCATTAGTACATTAAAACATAGCATTTGGGACTGCTGTGCATTATTAATACCTCTCATCCCTCTCCCAACTTCTTACTTGCCTTCACACCAAGCTAATGTAAAGAATGACCCAGAAAGTTCAAAACGCACTTATCATTTGTGTATCTGCAGCCAAGAAAGTAATGTGGGTGTTCACAATAATTGAATGTTTAATGCTTTATAATTAGTAATGTTCTCTCACCATCTTCTAAATATGCCTAGGTTTTTATTTTTTTCTTAAAAGAAGCATATAGGTGTTAGAAATAATCTGTATCTTGATTGTGATGGTAGTTATACATCTCTATTTGTCAAAAATCATTGAATTACACACTTAAAAATGGATTTTATGAAGTATGCACATTATACCTCAACAAATAGGACTTTTTAAAAAAGTCCAGAGCTTTAAAAGAGTATATAGTATAACGAAAGAATTAATGTATAAGTAGACGTTAAGGAACTTATTTTAAAAATAAGTTTTAAATAGATGATACATGCTCAGGAAACAAAATTTAAATGGTACAAAAGGGTATAGGGAAAAATCTCTGCCCTAGCTTTTTTCCCTACCTAGCCTGTTTGTTTCTTGAAGACAACTGCCCTAGTATCATGAGTTCTTTTAGAGAAAGTGTTCTTTTTATATACAACAGCACATATGTTCCATGCATGTATACTTGCATGTGTGTTGCATATACACAGTCATAGCATACTCTATATCTTGATTTTTATACTTAATGTATTTTGGAGATGATTCCATATCATTACATATAGGGCAGAATTATTCTTTTTAATGGCTAAGTATCCTGTTTTAACAATGTACCATAAAAATGTCTACATCCAGTTCCTTTTAGATTATTTAGTATTTTCTTTCAATTTTTGCTATTACTAACATTGCCCAAATAAATAGGGAAGTGTTTGTATACATACATAGAGAATAAAGCCCTAGAAGTGAAATACTGATGTCAGTAACTATGTGCACATTTAATTTTAATAAATATTGTAATATATCCCTTATAAGACTTGTGCTAGTTTAAACTCCCGCTTGCAATTTTGATCTCCTCTTTATTCATATTCTTGCCAAAAATAGAATGTCATTAGGTCTCTTTTTGCTGTTGTTTTCCAATCCAATAGGTAAAAATGCTACAGCATTAGGGTCATAATTTGTATTTCTCTCATCATGAGTAAGAGTGAGGGTCATAATTTTATATTTTGAGTTTCTAGGTGGCAATTATATCAAATGTTACCTTATGTTAATTCATTAAGCTGTACATTCATGCTTTAATCACTTCTTTGTAATTGGTGATTTCAAAAATTACATTTCCTAGCCTCACTTTCTTCCTGGATTCTGCATAAAATTTAGTTTGGGCCAGTCAGATGTACTTGCACATGATTGCTTGAAGACAAAATTTAGGAAGAAGTCATATTTCTTCTATCTTTGCTGCTTCTGCTTTTTTTTCCTGCCAAATACGGTTATGGAGGCATTGGAATTTTCTGTGGCAGCCCTAGAAAAGGTATCAATAACAAGCCATATGCTTTAGAGCCAGGTAACAGGGGGATCATTTTTGTTTTTTTTTTTTTTTTTTTTTTTGTTTTTTTTTTTTTTGAGACAGAGTGTCACTTTGTTGCCCGGGCTAGAGTGAGTGCCATGGCGTCAGCCTCGCTCACAGCAACCTCAAACTCCTGGGCTTAAGCGATCCTACTGCCTCAGCCTCCCGAGTAGCTGGGACTACAGGCATGTGCCACCATGCCCGGCTAATTTTTTCTATATATATTTTTAGTTGTCCAGATAGTTTATTTCTATTTTTAGTAGAGACGGGGTCTCGTTCAGGCTGGTCTCGAACTCCTGACCTTGAGCGATCCACCCGCCTCGGCCTCCCAGAGTGCTAGGATTACAGGCGTGAGCCACCGCGCCCGGCCAAAGGGGGATCATTTTTGGCTGATAGCTCTCGTAGGTGCAATGTGGCTCTGAAGTAAATAGTTGTGGCGTCCCTGATCCCTGGATGGAGCGTTTTTCATTTTCTCCTACCAAACACTGACTTTTTTGGTATCCTTATAGATCCTGAGCTGAGATCATTCCTAATTATTTATTTTTTAATCTATGAATGAAGTGAGTTATCCCTCAACAAGCTATTTACAGGGGTCTTGTGTTGGAGGAAGAAACAAGCTATCAGGCTCTGGGGGTTTTTCCCTAATTCTGATTGAAGCTTCTTGAGGCACAGGGATGTATACGTGTGTATATTTATTTTAGCCTCTACTTCTTCCCAGCCAACAAAATCACTTTTTCTCCTTCACCTGGCCTCACTGACAGACTGCTTCCTACAAATATGGCATTTCTACATGTTTCTTCGTTCAGCACTTCCTCTTCTGCTATTCTATTTTAGCCAATGATACCCAGAAAAAGGTCTCATAGCCAGTTTATACAACCTATATCCACTGTTCCAAAGAAAAGTGTAGGGACCGTCCCTGGGCAAGAATTGGCTTGAGCCCAGAGTCAGCGAAGCTGGAGGTGCTTCTTGGGTCCAAAGTTCAAAAGGTCCAGACCGCTCCTTGAGGCCAGAAGTCAATAGGTCCGGACACGGCCTATTGACTGCTGAATGCTTCCTGGAGCTAGAAGCAATGGCCTATTGAACAGACAAACTGTTCCCTATTGCAAATAGCCAAGGGCCTTAGGTCTTACACACAAGCCAAGGCATGTCTCATTGTCCTGCAGGCGGTAATGGGGTCCAAAAGTTAAGATGCAAACTTCTGCCTTCCTTGAGCAGTTTCCATAAGAAATGGAACATGTCACCTCAGGGCTCTAAAGATAGTCACATACCAGAAAGCAGCTGCTGGACAAAAGGAGTATAAAAATAAAGCGATTGGTGCTTTTTGGCACTGCAGTCTTGTATGGTCTTTGTGTGTCTATGTGTTTCTTTCTGTGTTCATCCCCCGTTCTGTAATCAGGCCATTACAAAAGGATTACTAATTTTAAGCTCATGGGACAAGTCATTTATATCAGAGAACTATGTGAGGCTGACTTAATTCGGGGACTTCAACTGAAGGCGTCTCTTCTAGTGTCTTCTAGTTTCATTGACAATATTGTCCACTATTTCCGAGAGGACAAGGGAGTAGCACTACTCTTCCCTCTTGTTAACCCTTATTTCATTTACTTCACTAGTGTAAAGTATTTAGCTCATAAACACATCATGGGGCACAAACAAATTTGTTTTATGAGCACAGGTTGAGTTAGAAAAGGGATTCTATATTCATTTTTAAGTTTGGAAATGGTAGAATATGGCTATCATAGAATAAGAAGGGAATTGAGACTGCCAATAATATGTCTCTAGTACTTTTAGGTTGATTTTGTCAAATTAAATCTGTTGTTTTTTTTTTTAACTTCCCAAAAAACATTCCTGGGAACCAGTACACACAAAAATTCACAGTGATAAAGTCATTGGCTTCTTGTCCCTTGTTTGAATCCTCTCTCCATCTCCTTTGTAAAAATCTATCATTGGTTTCCAAATACTAATCTAATAGAAATAGAAATCACTTATTAAAATACATATGTGCTTGAGTTCCACCACAGACCCAATGCATGAGAATTTCCAGGGGTGGGGCCCTAGCAAAATATTTTCATAAACTACTTAGGTTATTCTGGCCAATTTTGAGAACCACTGCCCTAGATTACGAAATCTGAAGCCACCAAAAATGTTCAAAATCCAATCTAAATGTCTTTCAAATTAATTTCATTTTCTATAAAAATACGGACTGATTTTCACCATCAGTAAGTCTTAGAAGCTAACCTTGAAGGATAATGGCAATAGTTTCTCCCAAATACACACTGCTAAAAAGTAGTAAAAAGGGACACACACAGACTTTTTACAACCACTTTGTGCTTTTTCTGCTACAGAAAAATTGTCTTAGGCTGTATCTTCTATACTTGGACCTTCATTTGTTTTCCAAGCATCTCCAATCTCCTTACTCCTTCTTTGATGCATCTTTTCATAACTGGTCATTCCCACTTCCCCTTCTCCCCAATAACCAAAAACAAGCAACCTCCTTGGGATCTTGGAGCAATCTGAGAAAAATGTGAGGACAAAGACCAGGCTGGGTTACAGCATCTTGAGAAAATATTATTAAATCAGCTTCATGATGACTGTAGGTATAATGAAAGCAGTAAACATAGTGTTTGAAAGTTAGTTTGGAGGTGTAGACATATACAAAACTTTACATAAAGGTTAAGAACCTCTTTTCCATTCCATAGATGAATCCAGATTTATGTCTGCCCACCTTCTAATTACTGAGAAAGCTACACACTATAATAAAATGTAAGATCATTTTAGGAGGGATGGGAAAAATGAGATTACAGATGGAAACACTTGCTCCAAGATGGAAAGTCTCATCCTTAATGGCTACATTTATTTTATATTCTTATAAACTCTTCATATCTTTATGACAAAAAGCATAGGCTCGTTTACACTGGGGGAAAATTCTTAACTGGACACAGGCATTTCTTAAAAATATAAGTCACCATGCATTGGCCTCTCTACATTGTCTAACAACCACCAAAACAATATAACCTGGGGACTGACATTTACCCTATAAATAGTGGCCAACTTCTTAATGACTGTTTACAGCTGGCTTCCATTCTCAGTGGTTGGAGATATATTGATAGGTAATTATTTTGATTATGACCTCTGAATTAGTCGTAAGAATCCAAAGTTAACCTAACTGTATAAAAGAGGTAAGCAAGATAATAGTATATTACTTCAATAATTCATCAAAAATGAAACCAAAATTAGTAAGGTCAAAATAAATTTGATATATATTAATGCATTATAAAGTCTTTTTCAGGGTTGTTTATTAAAATTATATCTGTGCATCATTCTGTATAAGAGTATAAAGGAAGAGTATGGAGCTTACTTTTAGATAGAACAGCATGCGTATCCTGAGTTTATAATCTTGACAAAAAATTGTAAATGTTTCTTCAAAAGTAATGTCAGAATTATTTCAGTACTTGTAATTATAAATTTTGTATAAAGGTTGAATAAAATAAACCAGCATCTGTCTCATAGATGCTAGAGCAAGTATTAGTGCTATCACCCTCTTTTAAGTACACTTAAGTACATTTGGGAGGATAAAGGACTATAGAGGCCCACGCTCATCTCTGCTTACAACAGAATGCTCTTGGATTTCTTGTAAATGTTGACCACAGTCCGAAGAAACAGAGCATTGATGGCAGTCAAATAAATTACCCCTCTCCCCACCCCTGCAAAATAGGCTATGCACTCAGTTTGAATTATTTTTCCTTTGGTAAATTGAACTCAGAGTCAAAAATTAAGTCAAACCTGTCAAAAATAATCTATTGTTTATTTTTTCCCTTTTATGTGCCATTTGAAGGAATGGAAACAGGCCTTTTATACATTATCAAAGCGGTACCACATACTTGCTCGCATTACTGATTTGAGAAACAAGAATTCCTGAAAGAAAATCAATTTTAAACATGGAGCAATACTAAGTCTTGCCGTAATACAATAAATCTTCAACTGGACATTTTACAGATCATCTTCTATATTATTAATTCATATCATACTGTATAGAGCAATCTGACACCTTCATTTAGCACTAACTGCCCCACAGCAAGAGTTCATTTAAAATGTAGTTCAGAAGCAATAGCAATTAGTTTATAGAAGTGTTTGAATTTAATACTTAAAATGCTTATCTCCTAGACACATGATAGGGGGCTCTAAGCCATATGCACTCAATTATAGACTTTAGAATTAAGTCAGCTCGTATCATACTATGCCTACTGCCTCCCCATAAATGATTCTACTGTTACCACTTCATTCCACAGTTGCTTTCTTCATCCTCAACCCACTCAGGTGCACTACCACTCTCACTATCTACATTTTCACCTCCTTCCCCAATGCCTATCTTCATCACTTCTCTTTTTTTCTTCCTCCATGATGATCACTTTGTCTCTGATAGTTTTTAAAGATATAAATAACAACAATAATATCCATCTCTTACTACCTTAGGAATATGTCTCACAATTTTTCCGAATTTTCGAAGACCAACATGGAGTTCATGCTCCGTCCTCCCTGGCAACTTAGTGTGTCTACATCTAAGAAGAGATTTCAGAGTGGAATTAATTTACAGGGTACATTATTTATGATTTAAAGGGGATCTAGGTTTTTGGCCATTTTACCTTTTAGTTTATTGCATGAGGTGGGCAATGGAAACAAAATGCATTTCCAATAATCAGATTTTCCCCTGGTTAGAAATTCAGGTGTTTGCTTCCTATTCTTTTATAGCCAGCCTACGTAATAGAGAACAAGTTGAACCTACTATAAGTGCTTACTGAGAGATTACCCATGGCTGAAGTTTCAATCATATATAGCTTCTCCCCATCTATGAGATTAGCACTGTCATGAAGTTTCAGAGTTCTTCCTTCTCTAGTATTACGTGGTCCTCTTTTATAACCAAAAGGAACTCTACATGTTTTCAATGACTTTGAATCGGAATGTAGTTTTCACTCACTGGAAGACTTTCCTCTTTTAAAACCTAGAAGACTTGCTCTATCAAGAATCATTAATTTCTGGAATTTGATATTGGGATTTTAGGATGACAACTGACAAAAGTCTAATAATTCTGTTGAAGTTTAGAATGTTTTCATTTCTTCTTGCTTATAGGTTCTATCTAATGAAGACAAAGTACCCAAAGTCTAAAAGGGGTTGAAGTAAGCTCTCTAAACTCAGGTAAACCTGGATTGGCGAATGTAGCTTGGACCAGAAGCCTTGTGGATGGCTTCTGCTTTGCTGAGTTCAAGACAAAGAGACTCAGAGAAAATTCCTAGTCTAATCCACTTATCTAATTAATCCCAAGTAGAAAAGAGCAAGGGAACCCCCCACCACATCCCCATTCTATCATTTCCAAGAGAAGTTGTTTGGGGGGAACTGATGCATGGTGGTTGGAAAACCAGTGTTTTTCTTACTTGTCCTTGAGGGAAAATAACATCACTCATTATTACACATATGGTCTAATTATATCAGTTCCCCTTTCAGAGAAAATAAGTAAGTGATGAGTTAGCACTCACTGTTTTTATATAAACATGTATATATATACATATCTATCTAAAACAGATATATGTATGTGTGTGTGTATCTCCTTTGAGAGAAGAACAGTACTTAATGCAAACCCTTATAGGGAGGGAAGCAGATGTCTCTTTTGTGTGCAGTCTGTTCTCCATGAGCGTGGGGAACGAATGAAGGTACTTGCCATTAGAAATCAAGGACATGCATCCTTTTTTGCCTCTCCAAGCTTTCCTGTGAGAAGACAGTGAAAACTGAAAGGCTATTTAATATCTGGGAGTGAAATATCCTCCAAGGAAAGATTAGTTTTTAATCATCATTTTTCATCTTATTGGAATCAGATTCCCTGGTACATAATACTATCTTGGAAGTAAAATCTCTCTCTGTCTCTCTTCACTCCAATGCACCAAATGCTACAGATGTAAATATTCTAAATGAAGCTGAAAGATAATATTGTTTGTTTCATAGCTCGAATCTTAGAACCTAGAGCTTTCTCATGCTGTGTGGTCACAAGGCAGTCAGAAATGACACAAATGAGTGGAGAATTGATAACTGTCTAAGAGACAATGCTGAAAGAGTCAACAAACAAAAAAACAAAGATTTTCATTAAGTTTAAGGTCTGATATTTGGTCCATGCCAAAACTAGGAAATAAAATAAAAAATTCATAAGCTGAGTAGATGTTGAAACACAAGAAAAATTAGTGAATAAAACACACATACTTATTGCCCCTTCCTCTCAACAGTCCAGAAAATGGCAATAAAGAAGTAAGGTATAAAATCCATAATCATGATAGAAATGGACAAGAGGCCACAACAAATGAGAAGTCTAAATTGTTAAAGTAATATGAGCTGTTAAAATAGATAAGCTCCAATTTCTCAGTGGCACAACATACTAGAAGTTTATTTGTCCCTCATACAAAGTCCTAATGGATATTCTTGACTAGCCGGCACTTCTCATCTGAGGAATGATTCAGAGACACAGACTCCTCCCATCCTGTGGCTCCTTGTGTTGGTCAGCTCAGGCTGCCATAACAAAATACACAGACTGCATGTCTTACACAACAGAAATTTGTTTCCTCACAGCTTTGGAAGCTAGGAGTTTGAGATCAAGGTGCTAGTCTAGTTTGTTGCTGCTAAGGGCTCTCTCCCTAGATTGCAGATGGCTGCCTTCTCACTGTGTCCTCACATAGCAAAGACAGTGGGCTCTTTGGTATTTCTTCTTATAAGACCACTAATCTTCTAGGATTAGGGAACCACCCTTATGACCTCATTTAACTTTAATTACCTCCTGAAGTTCCCCCAAATAGTCAGAACTTCAATATGTTTCAGCTCCTGGGGTGCCTTTTAGTCTATAGCACTCCTCTGTGTGGCTTCCAAGATCATCATGGAAGGAAAAGTGAAAGGGAATAAAACTATATGTGAAAGGCCACAATGGGCCAGACTTGTGCATAGCATTCATCCCCTCCCTCGTATTTCATTGCCAGAAATCAGTTGCATGGCTGTAAGGCTGACTCAGAAATATAGCCTAACTGTGTATCCAGGAAAAAAGAAAATAAATTTGCTTACGTATCACCTGTATCTGTTACAAGATGTCAGAAATGGATGGATAAATAATAAATGACTTAGAAGACAGAAGACAGCAAATACCCAAACCTGACAAGAGGAAAGGAGAGAACGCAGTGGCAAAACTAAGCGGAGTTAAACTCAGAAAGCTTCAGCAACTGGGGACACTAAGAATCAGTGAAACATGAAAGTGAGGCAGGGCTGAAAAGAGAAGAACCATAGAAGATTTGCATACTTAGAAATTAGACTCCCACACATCTTACATCATCCCACCTAACCAAGCGTCTGCTTATCCTCAACTCCAAAAAATAACCAAGTTTATTTTGCAGAGATGTTTGTGTAGCTGAGATTAGAAAAGAGGTACCATACTGATAACAAGCAAATGTTTGAAAGTGTATGTACATAATGCTAAAAATTACTATAGCCCCTTTTCCTTTATTAAGTTCAAAAAATACTAGTGTCTAGGACTATATGATGCCCAGCCCCAGAGGAGCTGCATAAATTTTACTCCATGGGCACAGGCCCAAAATTAAATGTCTATAGATACTTAATGTGGAAAGGCCTTGCAGTAAAAAAAAAATTCCATTCTTATATAAATACTCTCCAGATAACATGACTTATCTACATGTTAAGTGCCTATATCATTTGTGTCCTTCTGCCAAATATCCAGTCGGCTTTTATATATTTTACCCTGAACCATACACTATCAGCCAAGGATTAATGTATGAGTATTTGAAGGAAATACTCGAATGTAAAACAAACGACCTTGAAAGAAAGAGAGACAATACAGAGAACAGAATAAAACATTTTAAAAACACTCTGTAATATCCTCAGAGAGATAAAATATTGCATACATTAAAAAGAAAAGGATATAAAAAGAACCACTCAGAACTCTGAGAAAGTGAAAAAATTGATAGCAGAAAAAATATAATGATTGATGAGAAGAAAAGGCAGGTGCAAAACATGTTGATTAGTGATGAATGCTGAGCATCACTTCCTCACCCTGATTTTAATGTTGAACCCACACATCCAGCTCACAGGCTTCTGTAGAGGATCCTGACCCAGTTCCTGGAACGCTTTTTAGAGAGTCAGACCACATACCAAAGTGAAACCATTTATACCAAGACTTCCATTAGCTGTTGTGCCCACCCATCCATAAGTGCATTCTTAGTTCCCCCACTGTATTTTATTTTCATTGACTCTGGGTTGCAACACGGCGTAGTCTGAAACACATGGACTTAATGTTGGAAAGGGGCGGTTTTGGTGTATGTGTGCAAGTGTGTGTACGTGTGTGTGTGTGTGCGTGTGTGTCTCCACACACACATACTGAATGGGCAACCTTGGTCAATAACTCAAAATCCTTGAACTTTAGTTCATTTTTCTGAACAATAGGATTGATAATGCTTTTTATACAATAATTATTAGAATTAAATGAGATTAAAGTATGTCACCTTATCTAGTACAGTGAGTAACATAAAGCAAGATGCTAAACAATATAAAGGTTGTCTTTTCTTACTTCTTGATGAGTGTGTGAAATTCTATGTCATATTCCATTGAAAGGTAGACCCAGTGTCAATTATATTACAACAGATAATGTTATTTGACCTATTGAAAGCAAACATTTCTATCGTTCAACCAGTTTCTTATCATCAGAAAGAATAAACGACAGATTTGACCACCTTCTTTTTTTTACCCAATTGAATTATTCACATTGTTGACATTACCTACCTACAGCCTAAATTAATTAGTAGCTAACTGAATTCAGTTCCTTTTTCCTTTATGATTTTAATGGTCAAAATAGCTAATGATAGTATAAATATCTCTATGATGATTCAGAGATGGTAAGCTATTATTTTCAAGGCCAAGTCTGTCGTTATCTTAATGTATGTGTTAGCTTCGTGTGCAGCGTGACTTTCTCTTGCATATACTGAGGACAGAATGAATTATACTCTTTTATTTGAGAACAATATTGAATTAGTAAGCATTATCTTTATGAATTCTATATTTAACAAATAATGCTTTCTTTAGCTATCTAAGGAACAAAAGTATAGTCAGAGAACAAAACTCTATTCCTGCTTTTATCTTGAAAGAATTGAGTCCTATTATTCATAGTGCTTTGCCCTATACACTCTATGCCATAGAACAAATTGCTAGAATTTTGAAAAAAGCCAGCATGCAATTTTCTTTTCACTTTCTAATGCTTGTATGAGAGGCTCATTAAAGAAGACTACAAGGTCATCAGTCCAAGCCCACATGTCACATGGGAGGCGGGGGCTGGTTACTCTAGAAACCACCATTCCTTCCACACTCAGTAATCACCTAGCACACAAAACAGAAAGAGGAATTCCCTCTTTGCAGCAGCTAAATATATATTCAGGTATAACATGCATCAAGTAGAGGCTGAGGTTTTTAGCCTAAACACAGAGCCCAGAAAGAATGTAGAGGGAAGTGTTGACTACATTCTCCTCCCAATTGCCAAGTGCTGTTCCATCAGTGACCTGAGGTGGGAGGAAATTTTGGAACTCAGTTTAAATAAAATCACCACCCCTAATTGTAAAGAGATACAGCTGGCAAGCTGAAACATCCCATTTTAATTAGATTCTTTGCAGTACACGTCCTTGATGTGATCTATGTTCAATAAATCTCAACAACTCTGTGTTTTTATTGTTGTTTCCCATCTACTGGTGCGTGGGTTAAGCTTATATAACATATTTGATTGATAGGCGCACAGGCTGGGGATGGGGGAGGGAAACCAACCAAAGAGGTTCTTTACTATTTCTATCAGTGTGTTTAGAAAATTGATATATTCAGTCAGAGGCTCAGTTTTTTCTGTCTATTAAGCTCTTGTAAAACTAGACTTCACTATACCTACTTTTCAGCAATAAGCTCTAAACCCTATTTTCTTCTCTCTTATAAGTAAGAAATAGGGTCTCTGTTGAGTATAACATTAAAAGTATCTAGAGTCCTGAAACTAGAATAGAACAAAATATTATTTTATGACAATCATGTTCTCTTTAAACAATATATTATTATTTATTCATTAATTAGTTTAGTTGATATGTATTTGTTGGTCACCTGCTATACATACAGCACTGGGCTAAAGTTTTGGATTGTGAATCAAAATGATTGTGTCTTGCCTTCATGAAGCTTATGGTTCAATGAGAGAGAGAAAATTAAGCAAGCAATTCACATTTTATGCATGCTATGATATGAGAGTTTAGGATGTCATGGAAGCATCTAGTCCAGGGAGAAAGGACTGACAATGCAATGAGGTCAAGAGAGACACGGAATTTTTAAAAATGAGATGAATTTAGCCACACATATTTATGGATCACCTTGACAAGAAAACTTCCATGGAGTAATGAGTTTTAAAGCATGATTAGAATAATTTTAAAAATGCTTTAAAAGTGAGGAAATGGAAACAAAAATAATAACATATATCTTCAGAGGTTTAGATCTAGATGGAGGACAGGGAAACGGAGTGCTAGCTAAAGTGGGCTACAGAGAATGCTTTGAATTTGTGATCTGTTATAAAATATTTTTGAGGAAGGAAAACAGGAACATGATAAAAGTTCTCAAATATGATAAAGTCAGTATTATACAGTTAGTGAATGTTTATGGTAAAAAATACAAATTTACAGAAATAATTACATGTAAAATTCACCTATAAACTCACCACTTAGATGTAAACACTAGTATCATTTTGGTTGTCTAATCGTGTGTGTATGTGTGTGTGTATATGCACGTGTAGATGGATAGAAACCTACATATGTGTGTTGAATTTTTATTGATATGGGTTCATTCCATACTTATTGTTTCATAACATATTTTCAATAAACTGTATATATTGAAAATCTTTTCAGATCAAAACATGTACAGAATTATTCTTAAAAATGACATCCTCATGCATCATATAGTTGTCATTTAATCTATTTTATCATTCTTACATTACTAAACAAGTAGGCTATTTGCACTTGTTCATAAATACAAATAATTATGGATCATATGCTTACAATTATTTCATTTGGATAATTGTACACTTGTCTAATTATTGCTTCAAGATTAATTCCTAAAAGTATCTGAGGTTTTGAACTAAAATTTTGCAACTGACTTTGAGTATTTACTCTAAGCTTACCACAAAGGATATGTACTTGGAAATCCAATAAAAAGTAGCTAACTCCAGGTCTTGACTGATTTGGGGAGAATATGGGGTCCCAATGGATACTGACTGGAAAATTATATTTGGGCCCTGCAAAGGCTATGAAACCTCTCCAATAAAGTTGTCATGACAGAGGAGAAATAGGCAAATAGCTAATTAAATGAGGTTCACTAGAGAGAGAACTATATGAAGGGTGCGATTAGAAGACCAAGCTGGCATTGGCACTTGTGAAGTGAGGAACCCACACACAGAATGTCTCCTGCATGAGATGGGATGATTTGACTGGTTGCCATTTACAAATCATTTCTGAACTGGAAGACTGACAGACTGGCAACTATTTATCAGGTTATATTTTAGGACTGTTGGCTTAGAAAAAGCTAAACATCTGAGGACACTGGTTAAGTTGACACCAAAAGGGGAAAAAGCAACAACACAACAAAAACAAAACACATGGTTCTGAACTACCAGCATCACTTTCTAGCATTTCATGTTAGACGATGATTGTGAATCTGCCTTCTCTTCCACAGAAGGTCGTGACTGCCAAAGGATGTTGTCTAGCAGTCATTATAAAATGCTTAAACTATGCTTAAAGTGAGGAGGTCGTTTAATCAGAACAAACAACAACAGTAAAGACGTAGGGTAAAATTATTTTATATTTGATGGTATCTATTACTTTTAATTGCTATAACCAATTAAAATATGTTAGAAATAAATATGCAGCCATGTCTTCCAAATGCATTTCTGAAGTACATTAAATCCAGAATGGATGCAGAGGTAGCAAAGTGCCAACATATTATACAGCCAGCTTTTTAGAAGTCAGCATTTAGAAATGATATTAACACATAAAATGTTTAAATGAGCTGTAAAATATCACGGAGCATAATTACTTATACATAAAGTATCCCACAATGTGATACTACCTTTTCTTTGTTTATACTTATAACAAAATCTTTTATCTGTGGAAACTGCATCCATGTTGTGTAGATTTTTTTTTTTTTTTTTTGAGACACTTTGTTGCCCGGGCTGGAGTGCTGTGTCGTCAGGCTAGCTCACAGCAACCTCAAACTCCTGGGCTCAAGCAATCCTACTGCCTCAGCCTCCCTAGGAGCTGGTACTACAGGCATGTGCCACCACACCTGGCTAATTTTTTCTATATATTTTTAGTTGTCCAGATAATTTATTTCTATTTTTTTGGTAGAGACGGGGTCTCACTCTCGCTCAGGCTGGTCTCGAACTCCTGAGCTCAAACAGTCCACCCACCTCAGCCTCCCAGAGTGCTAGGATTACAGGCGTGAGCCACGGTGCCTGGCCTAGATTTTTAAGAATTTATGGGGTTCTCCTGGAGAGAGTGAGAACCCATTATAGTAAGTGAAGTATCCAAAGAATGGAAAAACAAGCATCACATGTACTCACCAGAAAATTGGTTTCCCTGATCATCACCTAAATGCACATCGGGGAAGGATACCAATCGGATATCAGACTGAGACGGGGGGTGGGGGGAGGGGATGGATGTATGCCTACATGATGAGTGCGCTCCGTCTGGGGAATGGTCATGCTTGAAGGTGCTGACTCGGGGAGGTGGGGGGTGGGGGGAGGGGATGGAGGTATGACTACATGGTGAGTGCCAGGCGCACTGTCTGGAGAATGGACACGCTTGAGGCTCTGACTCAGGGGGATGGGCGGGACACGGACAATGTATATAACCTGAGCTTTTGTACCCCCATGAAGAGCTGAAATAAAAAAAAAAAAAAAAAGAATTTATGGGGCGGGAAGGTGGTCAACGACTTTTGAGGTTGTATCTGTCAATATGGCTTCATTCCATATTTATGAAAGAAAACAAGCAGCCTACTATTTTGTGTTTGGTGAAACTGATATTCTTTAAAAAATTAAGTTTTGGAAGTAACATAAACTCTACATCTCACTTTGAAATTCACAATGTGCACTTGCTTATTAATACATCTGCAAAGTCCTGCAATAACACTTGGTTACCAAATGCCTACTAAGCAGTGGTAGGCATTGCATTAGCTACTTTAAATGTCTGATAATCACAACTTAGAAAGTTTACATTATCTTTGCTTTGCAGCAGAGCAAACAGATTGGTGAAGTAATTTCCTAACATTATCTGTGTTTTGATATCTACATATTCAAAAGTTAGATTGGGAGTTATAAATGTCTAATATCTGCATCCATGTTCTTTCTACAATGTGCTTTCATGAAAAAATAATTTGTAATTTGATATGTATTCATATTCCATGAGTTATTTGATTTAGGACTCCAAAATCAAATTGTGTAATAAAACCAGCCTTTAACTTTTTTCTAAGAAGCATCCCCAGACTAGGATATGCACCTTGTCTATGTGTACCCAGGGCACATTGTATCTTTGACTTTGTTGGTCTTTGTCATTCTCTTTTGCAATGAATTTGTCTGGACACTTATGGATCTCCTCATAGTGAGGTGAGGTCAGGAGCCCCTGAGGTCCGGAGTGGCGTCTGACTATCATGCGTTCTCTCACTACCCATCCATGGGCACACAGTGTGCCTTCAACTGGCTGAAGACATGAATGGATTAAGTTAACCTTGAGGGCTGATTTAGCAAGTCTCCTCTGTTTTACCCACATTAACACTGAAATAGAATGCAACACTGTTCACAGTTAACGTTAAAAATCTACTTACTCCCAAAGTGTATCTAGTGTTCTTGAGATTGCTGACAATTCCACTGGAAGGTGGATAAGAAGACTCTCATTAAAAACCAACAATCTCACCCCCCACTGCTCTGTCTTGTTCTCTCCAAATTGCCTCTCTAATAATGCTTCTAAAATTGCTCCTCTTTCTTTGACCCTTTTGCCATCTCACTAGCTCTAGCAGCCCATTCTCATCAGCCCTATAAAATATATTCTTAGCCATAAAACACACACACCTATATATACATATATGCACATACGTACATACTCATAAATATAGAAATATAAAGTGCAACTGAAGAAGTGTTCTTTACTAGTGTATATCTCTTTTAACTCACTAGTTCCTAACTAATTAAATAAGAAAAGAAAACTTCACTTTAAATGTCCACTGAAGCTGTTTTTTAAACTTTGTTCCAAACCTTGGAAATGACTTTTTTCCCAGCCTATAAATTTTAACATATTAATGGTTATCTTATAATTTAAAACATTTTGTTGAAAATGGTTTTCCTTGAAACCACAAACAAAAAATGTTTTCTTAAAACTATTTATCTCAATTTAAATAAAAATGAATTTGTTGTTACTGATAACAGTAAAAAAATTGACTTAATATTTACCTTGTTCTATATTCTACAGGAATAAACAGCATACATTTCATATCAAGGAGTAGAGACATACACCATTTGGACAATTTAACCCACAGCATTTATATAGCTATAAAGGGACTGCAGTACATTTTTATGTCCCATAGTAGTACTTAAAGGGAATAAAATATGTAAACAGTAAGAAGATAGGCTTATTTTTAAAGTATTCTCTGATCCTGTATCATTGCATAATGGTGTGTAAAATGTGCTATGATTTCGAAGTCAGAGGACATAGACTATACTATGAAAAATTATATCAATCATTAATACCCCCCTGTCATTTCTTTTAAAACCTTTACACTTCAGCCATCATTACAGTTTCCTTAGACAGACTTTTAAAAAAATTTCTAAGATAAACTGTGTAGCATATCAGAGTATCTTTTGTTAACTTGTATCATTGGAGTAAAAGGCCCTGTGGCTTTTGAAATAATACACCTAAGTCATTTTAGGCTCAATAATTTTATTATCATTACTACTATTTTTTCCAGTGGTTTATCTTCAACTACCAAAGCACAAATGGAATCCAAAGAGTGGAACATTTTTCCATTATGTTGCCTTCTACTGTTTAAGCAATCTTCTCCCTTTAAAGTCATGAGAAATGTGACAAGATAGCTACTTTGGAGTATCTATTTACAGATTTATCTATTTTATCTAATGACCACAAATGTGCCTTCATTTTATATGCTTTAGGCCTGAAATTTTACAGTAATAACTAGAGTCAATTTTCTATAACAATGTGTGTTTTATTATATAGCAAAGGATCAATTTAATTCAATAAACATGTTTGTGATTTTTTTTGACAAGTACTTTATTAAACTCAGGCCACACAGAGGTAAATGGGACACAGTCCCTGCCTTCAAGAACCTTACAGTTTAAAGACAGAGATGAGTATATGGAATGCGATGGGAGAGCTATGCATATATCCCTAAGAGACCACAAAAAAAGTATCAATCTCAGAATAAGGGAGACAGAAAAGCTCTCCTTGGAGTTTCATATTTGTGTTAAGCCTTAACGGGTGAACAGGGATTGGCCAACTGAATCAATGGAGGATGTTCTAAGTAAAGAACAATAAACATAAATACAAGAATTTGTGTATGCTTATGGCATGTGTGTGGCACATTTACACACATGCAGATAGTTCAGAAAGACAGGAAATTACAGCACATGCTAGGGAAGCAGTAAAGAATGAGTGCAGAGAGATAGCAGGTTCATTTATGGAATATATATATATATGTGTATATATATATATATATATATGTATATATATATATATATATCACCTCATGAGTAGATTCTGAGAATGAAAATAGCATATGGCCAAAATTTTGCTTAACATCCCATAAATTGCTCATAAAGTATGGCGTATCTAGCTTTTACACATTCAACCCTATACAGTAATGCGTTGGTAAAAATGTAGATAAATGTTGAAACAATGAAAATGGACATTGGACATACTCTGTTGATTTCTCTTCCTTTCTTCCTGACAACACTATTTGCATTTAATTTTTATCTTTCAAAATTATGCAGGTAAAAATCACATGAGTTAAATGCATATACAATGCAAATCTGTTTTGATTTAAAACTTATCCCAAAGGATAGAAAGTCATTAAATAAGATGATATTAAGCAACTTTTAAAAAATCAGTATTGTGGAACTTAAACAGAATAAGACTGAAGGTGGCATCCTGGTTAGAAATTTAATACAATCCAACAGTTAAGATCAAACAAGAGACAAAAGTAAACATAGGTAAGATTTGTAGGTATGTAGAGGAGGGCATAGATACCAGTTATATTGCAAAGGTGGGATAAAGCATGTTTTGGATTTGGGTGTCGAATCAAAGATGGGAATCTATGCTGACACTCCAGCTTCCCACACAGCTAATGGCTACAAAATTTAAGGACTATTAGTAGATGTGTAAACTATGCTTGCCCTGCACATCTTAGTCTGGGTCTCTTAAAACACAGATGCTGAGAAAGCAATTACAGGATAATATTTTATTAGAGGGGCAAGCGCAGCAGCAAGAATAGGGACAAAATGTCAAGAGGTAAAGAATGAAAAACAAACATAACGGCATGAGTTTCCTTCCTGGTTATAAGTTCCCAAACATATGTAACCACAGCTCTGTCTTTTACTCACTGAGATTTCTAGAACATGCTATATTATAACACCAGGAATCAAAGTCCTTGATTAGTGAAGGAGGGAAGATGAGTAATTTATCTGCTTGATTATTTTCTTCTCCTTATTTTCATTGTTCAATGGCTGAGAAAACAGCAAAATATATGGGATGTGGCATATAACAAAGCATCACACATACCCCATAAAGATATACAAATATTATGTATCTATTAAGAAAAAAGAAAGGATTCTTTTGTCTGCAGAAGACAACATTGTTTTCCAAATTTACCATATTTCTCAACTTCATCCAGAACCAAGAAGTCCACACTGCCTTCAGAGTTAAAGAAACATCCAGTATTTTAGATGGATGCTCAATGCAGAATGGGTTAAGTGATCCCTAGAGAGGCATATCAGAATCTCTCTGAAGAAATGGAGAGTCTGGCCAGGCACAGTGGCTCATGCCTGTAATGCTAGCACTCTGGGAGGCTGATCGCTTGAGTGCAGGAGTTCAAGACCAGCCTGAGCAAGAGCGAGACCCTTCTTCACTAAAAAGAGAAAAATAGCCAGGTGTGGTGGCATGCACTGATAGTCCCACCCACTGGGGAGGCTGAGGCAAGAGGATCGCTTGAGCCCAGGAGTTTGAGGTTGCTGTGAGCTAGGCTGATGCCACGGCACTCTAGTCCGGGAAACAGAGTGAGACTCTTAAAAAAAAAACAAAAAAACAAAAAACACAAAGAAATGAAGGGTCAGAGGAGGTGAGGAGGGAAGGTACACGGTTTGAAAAGGCACAGTCAGTATTATAATTTTACGTTGCAAAATAGAAACAATCACCTATTTTTATATTACAAACTACCAAAAATAAAGTTCAACAAAATCTTGACTGAATATATCACAAACCTATGGTAACCAAAACAGCATGATAATGTCAAAAAAAAAAAAAACCAGACATATAGACCAATGAAACACAATAGAGAACCCAGAAATAAGTCCACGTATTTACAGACAACTGATTTTCAACAAAGATGCCAAGAACATTCATTGGCAAAAAAGTTTATTCAGTAAATGATGCTGAAAAAAATGGATATCCATATGCACAATAATGAAACTAGATCCTTTTCTCACAATATACAAAAATCAACTCCAAATGGATGAAAGTCTTAAATGTAAGACCTAAAGCTATGAAACCACTAGAAGAAAATATAGGGGCAAAAAACTTCAGGACATAGTTCTGGATGAAGAGTTTATGGATAAGTTCTCTAAATCATAGGCAACAAAGGCAAAATAGATAAACAGGACAATACTAAACTAAAAAGCTTCTATCGCAGCAAAGCTTGTCTCTACAGAGTGAAGAGACAACCTGTTGAAAGGGGGAAAATCTTTAATATTTATCCAAGAAGGGATTTATATCCAGAATATATTAATACAAGGAACTCAATAGAAAAAAATTATCTGATTTAAAAAAATGAGCAAAGGATCTGAATAGACAGATACCCCTTATACGTATAGACACAAAAATTCTCAGGAGTATCCTAGCAAACCAAATCCAGCCACTTTTAAATAAGATTATATACCATGTGCAAGTGGGATTTAACCCTGAAGTTCAAACTTAGCTTAATATCTGAAAATCAATTAATATAATACAACATATTAATAGCATAAAATTTCAAATCATGTGATCATTTCATATGCATGGAATTTAACAAAATTCAGCACTCTTTCATAATAAAAAGCACTCAGCAAATTAAAATCAGGAGTTAACTTCCTCGACTTGATAAAGCGCATCTACAAAACATCCACAGCTAACGTCATATTGCATTACAAAGACTGAATGCCTTTCTGTTAACATTAGGAACTAGACAAAGATGAATGTTCTTGCCACATTTATTCTGTGACACTGTACTGATTCCAGATAAGGCAATTAGGCAAGAATAATAAATAGACACTATCAGAAAGAAAAAAGCAACTTATAGAAAATCATAAGGAATCCACTAAAAAAAAAAAGAGAGACTTCAGCAAGGTTGCAGATACAAAATCAATGAACAAAATTCAATTGCATTTTAATATACTGGCAATGACAACCTGAAATGAAATTCAGAAAACAATTATATTTTCAACAGCAGCAATAAAATAAAGAACTTAGTAACAAATTGAATAAATACAGTGCAAGGTTTATAGAAAGAAAACTATGAAACTTTAAAAGAAACTAAAAAAGAGCTAAATAAATGAAATGACATCCCATGTCATTGATTGGAAGACTTAATATTGTTAAGATGGCAATACTCTCCAAATTCATCTAAAAACTCAACACAATACTTACAAAAATTCCAGCTCCTTTTTTTTTTTTTTACAGAAACTAACAAGCTGATTCTAAAGTTTATATAGGAAATAAGAGTCCCCAAATAGCCAAAGAATCTTAAAAAATAAGAATCAAGTTGGAGGACTCACACATCCCGATTTCAAAACTTACAACAAACTTGCAGTAATCAAGACAGTATGGTACTGGCATAAAGACAGACATACAAATCAATAAAATAAAATAAAAGTGAGAGTCCAGTAATAAACTCTTACGTTTATGGTCAATTGCTTTTAACAAGGGTGCCAAGAAAAAAAAAAAGAGAGAGAAAGAATTGCTAAAATTGTAAACCTCTTAGGAAAAAAAAAACATAAGCGTAAATCTTCATTACCTTGTTTGTATTTGGCAATAGTTACTTAGCTATGTCACCAAAAGCATAAGCAATGAAGAATAAATATATAAATTGGACTTAACCAAAATCAATACTTTTTCATAAACAGTATTACCAAGAAAGTGAGAAGACCACCCACAGAATAAGAGAAAATATTTACAAATCAAACCAGTAAGAGAATATATAAACCACTTTTACAAATCAATCCTAAACTTTATGGGCAAAAAGTCAGACAAGACATCTCTCCAAAACAATTGAAAATGGGCAATTTTAAAATCAGCAAAGACTATGAATAGACATCTCTCCAAAATGATTTACAAATGTCCAGTGAGCACATGAAAAGATGTTTAACATCATTAGTCACTAGAGATATATAAATCAAAATTATACTAAGATACCAATTCACAACCACTAGGATAGCTACAGTTAAAAAAAAAAAAACAGATAAAAGCAAGTGCTTGTGAACATATGGAGAAACTGGAAACCACATACATTGCTGGATTGCTTGTGGTGAAGTAAAATGGTGTAGCCACTTTTTCAAAGTTGGGCAGCTCCTTGTAATGTTTTTAACCTTTTTCTTAAAGATAGCATTGCCATATTACCTATCAATTTCACTGTTAGTTACATAACCAAGAGAAATGAAAACATCTGCTCATGCAAAAATGACTACATGAATATTTATGGCAGCAACATTTCTAATAGCCCCAAAATGGAAACAACCCAAATGTCCATCAACTGATGAATGAATAAACAAAATGTAATATAATCATATGATGGGATATTGTTTGACAATAAAAAGGAATGAAGTACTGATACATACTACAACATGGATGAATCTTGGAAATAGTATGTAAAATTAAAGAAAGCAATTGTATATACTGAATTAAAAAAACAAAGCAAACACAATAAACCAAATATTATGTGATTTAATTTATATAAAATGTCCAGAATTAGAAAATCTGTGTAGACAGATTAGTGATTCCCTAGGGCTAGGGGTAGGAATAAGATGGAATGTGACTTCTTATGTATGGAGTTTCTTTTGGGAGTGATGAAAATATTCTAAAATTAGATTGTGGTAATTCTAACATAACTCTGTGAATATACTAAAAACCACTGACTTATACATTTTAAATGGGTGATTTTTAGGATATTTGAATATATCTCAGTAAAGCTGTCTAAAAAATCACGATCACTAAGTTATAGAGATATGTTTGGATAATATAATATGTTGTCTAAAATTTGAATCAAAATATATGAAAGGGTATGTAATTAATTAAACAAGATTAGCCATGGAGTCATCACTGTTGTAGCTGGTTGAGAGTATCTGGGAGTTAATTATACTATTCTTTGTAGTTATGTCTATATTCAAGATTTTTAAAGAAACCAGTTTTAAAAATAATTTTTCAGATATGGGTTAGAAATCGGGCCCATGAGCTTAGAAAAATTGATTGCACTGAGAAAATAATGTTTGTATCCTGTGAAATACCCCATTGATTGTGTCAAATTAACAATTGGCACAGATTAAGCACATCTGATATATTAAATGAAAGTCCCAGAGAAGTAAAATAAGGAAATGTATTCTCTTGATAGCAGAATGATTGTTAGGCATTCTCTTTGGTAATCAGTCTCTTTAATATTAAAATGGAGTATTGAGATACTAAATACTAATTCTTTGTATTCTTTCATGTATAGGGAATGAATGAGTCGTTCTGACAAGTTACAAAATTGTTTTTAAAAGTCTATCTATCTTTCTCCTTCATAAAGCATGCCTACAATCCCCTCTGGAAGAAAACTTAGTCCTTAGTAAGGAACTCAAGCTCTGCCTCTTTATTATAATAGAGAGCAAAGCAAAGAATGCTCTTCTTCTTGTGACTAAGGATTTGTCAGCAAAGTTTACCCTCAGGAAGTTAAGGCCAGACCAGGTCAAGGGTTAATTTTAGAACAAGGATGGCAAATGCTGTCCTGTATCAGGACAGACATTGTTAATTCATCTCAGAATTTTTTCTTACTGAGCCTTAGAATCTTCCTCAACGATCTGACCCCAAAAAACACTACCAGTCAGAGTTTATACATAAATGAAAACTTATTAGTTTTCCAGGTTTTATGTTGATGCCAGTATTAAGGATACAGCTAAGGTAAGGTTAGGATTTAACTTTAGCATTGAAAGTAAATGTTACTCCTAGGGTAAGAGGCTACAACTAGATAGAACATTAGCAAGAAGATGTTGGCTAAGATTTGTGCTAGAATTGGTTTTAGTGTTAGATGGCATCATTACATTTTCGGGCTAGAGTTATGTCTTAGAACTTTTTGCTTAATATTAGAAAGGATGAAGTTAGAATTGGGTGTATTTTACTGTGATAGTCAGAGTCAGAGAATTTCTTGAAAATACAGCAAAACTTCCCAAAACTCATATATTTCTTCTTTTATTATTCATCTTAAGCATGTATTTTGAAAGAAGTGTAATGGTAGAGCTAAAAGAACTCTTAGATGATACTAATAACTAAGCTCTTAAAGTAGTAGTTTCATTTTGTAGATTATTCTTTGCAAATCAATATTTGATTAATAACACTAGCTAGGCTACTTAAGAGATACATTCAACATGTTTCAAACATCTTTTAATCACCATTAAAAAAGTCAAAGTGATCAAAATCCACTAATAAGATGACAAACATAAATGATCAACATATACACTGAAATAATAATGAATCAGACTGAATAACCACATCTGCATTAGAAAAGATGAGTCATTTTCAACCACAATATAAAATTTACATTCTATGAGCAGATTTGAGGAAATGACAGGAACACATCACATATGCATTGCTGCTCAATTCCACCAACCTTATCCAATTTATCTTTCTTGTTTCAAAATAGAAAGCAGGAAACACTTTATACGTATTAGGAGCCATGCTAAACAGGATGAAATTTTAAATCCCTTTAAGAAATTTCTCATTTTAAACTGTAAAGAAAAAAAAAACCTGACTGATTGACACAATGCCAACAAGTACAGCTTTCTTGCTTGCTTGCTAACTAACTCTCTGCCTATTTTCCTTCATTTTGCAAAAGGATTTGAAACAACCTAAAATAAATGTAACTAATTAAGAACACCAAAAACAAATATTTTAAAGAGAATGAAAAAATAAGGATAAAACATGTAAGTAAAAATCAGTGAGCAAATAGTAATACAGAATACATAACAGATTTTCTACATTTATTTAAGATATATTACAAATTGATCTCAGATATTCTTGGTTACAGATATAAAGAGAAAAACAAGGTAATAGATTTCCCAATTACCCAGATTTGATCATTAAACATTGTATACTTGTGTCAAAATATCATATGTACTTCATAAATATGTACAACTATTATGTATTCATAAAAATAAAAATTAAAAATAAATAAAAGCTAAAACATTAAAAATAAATCAAAAAAGCAAGATGCTATGAGATACAAATTGCTCATATTATATATTGGAAAAATATAATTAGGCATAATATATTGTTAAAATATTGCCAGTTACTAAATGAATCAATGAATCCATGCACAATCATGTAAAATCTTTCTCCTCTTGAATCACTCTTTGCTCATATATGCTTGCATATGGTAAAAGATGGAAAGATAAAAGGGCATTATTTTTTATCTATATTTCCCTTAAAAAAAGGAAACCACAGTTACAAGAGCAAAGTTACAGTGTATTCATGCAGATTTCTTCAGGAAAGGTAAGAAGCTAAGGAATAATAAATCTATTTCCAGTCTTGAAAAGCTTTCAAGAGACTATAAAATAGCATCATTTCATCAAGGGCAAAGTTTCATGTCAAATAGTGTGTAAAATCTAATAATACTCAGCAGGTAAAGAGGCAATGCATGGGGAAAATAAAGGCTACATAAAAACATTACCAGGGACATTAGAGCTGTGACTGAAATTCTTGAAGTTCCTTTGTTTAGATTTTGTAACCACGTAGAGAGAGAAAGAAAAGGAATCACAATCTGGGTTGCTGTTTGTGGCAAGTGCAATTTTCTTCACCTTTTTTCCCTTCTTATTTTCCTTCTATACTTTCATACTTACAGTTTTTCTAGGCACTTAACAGCCCCAATGGAAATAATGGGTTGGAAAGAACATTTTCTGGCAACCGTAGAATCTAGTTTTGGCCTTGTCCCCAACTAGCCTTTTCCCTTCATATCTTTCATCTCATTCTCCCCGTGTTTAAATGACAAGTGAGTGACCTATAAATTCACACTCGGATCTGCCTTCTAGTAGTTACATGACTTAAGAGAAATTACTTAAACTTTTCTATCCTTTAACTCTTTATCTGTCGAGGAATCCAGTCCCAAATACCTTACAGAACCTTTGGGAGGATGGAATAAGCTAACATATCTAGAAAGCTTGCTAGACTATGCGGAACGTACTATGAGCCCCCTAAATGTCATCTCCTTTGCCTTTACATTTGCATTCCTCTTTTCCTTTAAAGTCACCTTGAACTCTAAAATGTCTGTTTATATTAATAAACAATAGATGCAAACAAATACCTCACCAGCATGGAATACAAAATGAGATCCCACTCTTTTCAGTGTACAAGTTAAATTACATCAGGTCCCATCAGACTATTAATGGAAATCTTTGTTTTTCCCTCCTTTGGAAGACCCTGGTCCCAAAATAAGTCCATGAATCTCAGGTAGCTAATTTGTCCTACTTTCTAAAAAAAAGCAAAACAAACAAAAAAAAATGTAAATAAAACTTAATGCACCCAATTCACCAGATTCTGTGTTATTTGTAGTGTATGTGTAATTGCCACATGACAATATACAGTGCTTATTGGATGGGATTGCCCAAAGTGTACACTACCTTCTCTGGTCCAGCCAAAGATGCCCTGAAGTATGTGTTAGTATGTATGTATATTATAGTGAAGGAAGGTGGAGAACATGAAAGGAAATCCCTCCTCCCCAGCGCTTTGCTCATTAATGGCTACTACATAGTATACTATTCTATGCCTAGACTTGGGTGTTACCATCATATTTATCTTTAGTGAATCTACTTTTTATGTGTGCATTCATACACACCCATAGCCATTTTGCCAAGATAGGGCCAAGGGGGCTAGAGTATTAGAGAAAATTCAAATAGTATTAACACGATGTCTGGAACATTAAGACAAAGTATCACTCAGCTTTTTTTGTTGTTTCTGTTCCTCATTGTTTGCTTGGTGGGTCTGAGTCTAGGTGATACGTCCCTGAGGTTGGAGACCTGTACCCACTACCACTACTGGCAGCAATATAGGGTGGGGCAGGGGAGCTAAGGTATAAACTGAAAACTTTTTATTACTCTTCTCCACAATCTATAAAGTATTAGAAGTCCTCCGAAAGTCATCCCATCCTTGAGGCCAGGCCCTCTCGGGCCTGGTCATATTCTACCTTAGCACGGCCAGCAGTAGAAAATCCCGTTGTCTCACCCTCATGGCTCTCAAAAGACAATCACAAAAGAGGTTCTGTCTAACTTTGGTGTCTAGTCAAAAGAGATGGGCTATTAATTTTACCATTTTGTTATGCACATAGGAAGAAATCTCCATATATTCAAGTGCTTATCTCTATCATGATGTGCATAATAACATAGATCAAAAGGGGGCCTGTTTCAGACCCAATGATAGAATCTAAACAACCCTTCCTTTATTTTATTATATATTTTTTTCTTTTTTTACATTTTCATGCCCCTGAACTCCTCCAGCAGCTTCTCTGCCTCTGTCAGATTCTATTTCAATGTTCCCATTTCAAAAATCCCTTTGGAGAAGTGGAACTCTTTTGGTTGTAATGAGAGTACTGAAATTGTTTCTCCAAGAAGGATTAAGGCATTCAGACTTTATGTAGTAGAGGTAACTGCTCCCCATCCTGCCTTAGCGAGGAACAGAGCTGTCGGGAACAGCAAATACTGCAGTGTTATATAAGGACCCATTACTATCCTTGGCTCCTCTGCCTGTTAGTTCTCGAAGCAGTAATGAACTACAATATGCACCTATGAGAGAACCTTGATGCCATTTAAGGATATTCCATAAGACAAGCTGCAGAAAGGAAACAAAACATAGCTTAGAAGCAGACAGATGAACGTAAAGGTAAAACGAGATACTGTAAGATACAGGTGTGGGTCCATAGCAGTTGTCTCAGTGCCAAACATTACCCCTCAGGACAAGGTAAATGATCAGCTGATATATATTCCTAAATCATCTAATTTTGCTACAAAATTCCTTCCATTATCCCATCGCCCCAAGACCCGGTTCAGCAGATTTTTTCTTCCTTTGAAAATAGATGGAATGGAGAATTAAGAGAGACAAACCTTTCTGAAACACAGAAACAATGGAGTAGAGACATCTACTTCAGCTGTGGGTACTCAGGTAATGAATGCAAAGTGCAAGGCTCTATGATACGGTGTTATAGACTCATTGACAACAGTGAGAGTTGGCTTATACCACGGAGTATTACAAAGTCAAAATATAGGACATGCAAAACAAATAAACACAGGACATGCTTTTTGAAGAAATAAAGAACTTAAATTCTGAGTGTGATTAAAAAATTAAACTACTATGGGGGATTTAAAGGGTCTAGAAGCTGGTCAAAGCAGTACTTTATTCTCATTGTTATTACTTAAAACACTAGTAAAATTTTGGAGTCAGATGAAGTATAAGTGGAAAAAAATATTTGTTGAACACTTTTGAATAAGCCATACAATTGGTCCACCTAACAATCATTTGAAATATTTATGACCCTCCCAGTTAGAGAGATAAGAAACTTGAGGCTTCAAGATTAAGTAATTTTCCCAAGATAACTCAAGCAAGAACGAAGGCAGGATTGAAATCCCATGATGACTCCAGAGTTCCAGTGATCTCCATCACACCATGCTGCTGCTACCTCAGCAGGTCAGGAACTAATACCCCTTGTATTATCCTGGAGAGAGCTGGAGCCCATTCTTCTAAGAGAAACATCACAAGAATGGAAAAACAAGCACCACATGTACTCACCATTAAGTTGGTACTAACTGATCAACACTTACACACCCATATGGAAGTAACATTCACAGGGTGTTGGGCAGGTGAGAGGTGGGCAGAGGATATGGGTAAATTGTCACCTAATGGGTATGATGCACGATGTCTGGGGGTTGGGCATGGCTGTAGCTCTGACTTGGGCAGTGCAAAGGCAATATATGTAACCGAAGCATTTGTACCCCCGTAATATTCTGAAATAATAATAAAAAATAAAATAACAGGTCAGAATAGCAAGAATAGTGGAGCTTGCTTCCATGGATAGCTTTTGACCTAGAGGGCCTATCATCTGTGCCACTCACTTGGCACTTCAGACTTACAGTTTATATCCTGACTTGTTCTTGCAAGTGTTCGTCTTGTCTCCCATGGGTTGCTAGCTCAAGAATGGCCGAGTTAAATGTCCAGTCCTACTACTAACCTTTCTTAACTTTTGGGATCTTAACCTTTCTGTGCCTCAGTTTACATATCTTTAAAATAGATAACAGTGGCACCGACTTCAAAATGGTGTTAAAGGTTTAACGTCATAAAGACCCAGAACAGCACTTGGCACAGATTTAACTCTTACTACATTTAGCTAATTTATGCCCATGTCTTCTAGCCCTAGTAGTACCAAGTAGCAACAGGTAGCATGTAGTCCTACAAAGTAGCAAATATTTGAGACAAGAAAACTTCCCCTTGGATGTGTGATCTTGCAAAGTCACACAACTTTTATCAAGTTTAGTTTCCAAATCTAAATAAACGGAGATAATCATGATCTCCACCTTGTATAGTTAAATATAGTATGAGTTAGTATATGTGAAGAAACCAATGCTTAGCAGGATGCTTGCATATGATAGTAGCTCAAAATTATTATATTTGCTCTTTCCTTTGACTTTTTAAGAATATTTTACATTTTATAAGGCATTCTGTTTGCTCTTCCATGTTCTCATAGTGCCTTGCCATGCATCTGTTTTAACACCTATAATATGAGGCAATCGTTTCATTTTTGTCTTTCTGCCTCATGAAGCTCTTAGTTCCTTGAAAGTAAGTGCTACGGCTTATTTATCTTTGACTTATTGGTGTTTAGAACAATAATGGAATATAGTGAATATGAGAAATAAATAAGTATAAAATGTCTGAATGTTCTAAAATTTACAGAAAAATAAATAAGAGAAAGACAAAGATTTACAAAGCAGAGAAGGAAGAAAGGAAAAGGAGGAAGAAGGAAGGGATGGAAGGAGAGAAGGAAAGAAGCAATACAAAATAGGAAAGAAAGAGAAATGAATAGAACAATTTCAATATAAAATTGATTGTTCTAGCAGTTACTTCAGGTGAAAAACTATATGTCATGTCATAAAATAGTTCCATGCAGAATAAATAATTCTTAATTTGAATTTCAAATTTTTTTGAGGTTATAGATAGAAAATTGAAATATTTCTGTAACTACCACTGAACCCTCTTTGGAATTTCCCCTATTCATTATTTTAAAATGTTTTAATTGCATATATAGAAATCACATCCTTCAATTTTCATTTACCTTCCTCTTGTAAATGAGCAGTCCCTCGTTGAGAGCAAGAGCGCCTGGTAGTCTTTGCCCTGCCTCTATCCCAACACAATTATTATTTCAAGCTACTTACCTTTGAGGTTAATAAAGACTACATCAACAGATTAAAAGGAAAAGAAAAACCTTGGGTTGTTTTAATGGAATCAGATTGTGTGGCACACAAACAGTGGGGAATTTAGTTAGCAGGAGACAACAGTCTGTTGAATAACTTTTTTTTTTCTTCCTATGAAAAGTTATGAAAGAGGAAATATAACTCATTTCAGAAATATTCACTGAGTGCCTACTATGTATATCCACACTCACATGTGGATACAGAGAAAAGACCCTTCGTCTCCCTACCCTCAAGAGACCTACAACTTAAGATAGTTGCAGAGTGAACAAATTACAGTATCAGGGACAGATACAAATCTAAAACTACATGAGGTTTAAAATTATTAAAGGAGGGTGGGCTACATAAAGTGTCATGGAAAGTTTGCCAGAATGGGAGTGTCTGAAATGTGATTTGATGGTATCAATGCAAATAACAAGAAAGTAGGAAGACAAAGGGCATTTTAGGTGGGTAAAGGCACAAAAACATAACTTAGTAAGAGTATAACAAGTAATCTAATATCAGTTTGGTATTACTGGACTGTAAATGCAAAGGAGGAAACTATTAGGCAGGGAGGCTGAAGAAGATCAAAAACTTGAGCTTGAACTTCATCCTCTAAGCAATACATAAACCAGGTGTGAGGAGGTACACAATTGGATGTATGGTTTTGTTTTAGAAAGAAAAAATTGTTCTAACTACCATAAAAAGTTATTTATTTTCAAATTTTCCAGATAACTTATCCTACATCAGTGTTTCTCAAACATGATCACACATTAAAATCAACTGGGTAGCTTTTTAAAAATACCAGTGCAAAATAAAACACTAAATCAAATCAGAGCCTCTGGGCGTGGAGCCCAGCCATCAGTATTTTGTATTTTTCATATGTAGCCAGGTTTGAGCATCACTATGGTAAAGCATTAATAGCAGTACTCTGTGTCAGGGGAAAAATGTAATGCATTGGGGCCTAGATGGTGATTTGTGAGTGTCAGAAATGGTCCACTGATGTCCTTACTGAGAGTAAAGACAATGGAAGGTATAGAGACTGACATCACAATGCTTTTTCATGTGGGCCAGCCAGCTACTACTGGATTATCAAGACTGAATTTAATATGTTAATAATGGTTAATATTAGGAAAAGTTATGAGAATAGAAACTGAACTCCCAAAATAAGAATTTTGCAGGGAAGATATTAATAGAAAGCTTTAGTGAAAACACAGATAACTTGAATACAATAGACAATGAGTTTCCTGACCTGGCAATGGAGTTGTAACACCTGTGCTGAGCTTGATACTCTGTCTGAATCTCTAACTCCCTCTCTCTCCTCCCTTCTCCTCTCATCTACGTATGAACATTCTTCAGTTGACTTTGAAAGCTGTTGTTCTGTAAGGGGGCTGCTGCTGAATCATTCCTGCTAATAGAACTTTTCCCCAAGAAGTGCGGCATTCCCCATAAATCCTGCATCTGTTTTCTCCCACAAAAATATTAACCTTGAGTATACTTCATTAAACTTCTACATTCTTTACAAACTTCTCCACCATGGGACGCAACAATCCTAAATAAATCAAATTTGTAGTAAATATGGACTTCATTAAGGCTATTCCAGACTTACTGGTTTCTGAAGTCACCTAGGTCACTCCAACAAAGACTCTGGTTTTTAAATATAGACATTATATTCTAAAACAAAACCTAGTAAAACACACATTATTAGAAAGCTGAGAACTGTGAACATACCCATCCCTCACTGATTATTAAACATTGAAAAATGCTGCAATGTTTTGTTTGTGCAACACCTCAAAGAATGTCTGCTTCAAAGAATGTTTATTTACTAAAACAATGGCCTGAAATGATGTCAACATAAATAAATTTAAAAGAAGTATCATAATATTGAAACAGTAGCTAAATGAAAAGTCAATGTAGGGACAAAGGTCTACAGGTTACAAAAAGATTGTACCAGCAATAAGTCCTAAAATGAGAACCCAAAATATTGTCTAAGGAAGTTAAAGTAGTTTAATGGCAAAGAATATGTTTGGCCAACATTTTAATTTCTCTTTAATTTTCAATAGAAAATGGCATTAATAATGTCTATTTAAAAATATAGTGTAGATTAAAGAATGAGAAAATATCTAGTACAGCACCAGGCACATTGTAGGACTTAATATATATATTATATATATATATATGTATATATATATATATATATATATGTTTCTTTCTCTTCCCTTATTTCATTCCCACTATACGTGGGTATCTTTTTAAAACTTTTCTTTTCAACATGACAGGAAATAACCATATTTTACACCACAACAGAAACACCTCATCTGTACTTTATATGTGTGTATATCACATGAAAACCCTTTTATATATACTTATACGTACGGTATATGTGTATCCCTAAATGTGAATATAATTATATAGTTATCCATTTCCACATAACAAATTACCTCAGAAGTCATACACAATCACTTCTGAAATATTCTATTGATAATACAAACTAGGCATGACTTAATGTGGGAGGAAACTACATAGCGATGAGGATACCAGGAGGTAAGGATAATTAGGGTCTATTACAGAGACTGGCTACCACCATCTAGCATTCTCTCTCTCTCTCTCTCTCTCTTATATATATATATATATATATATATATATGTATATATAATCTATCATCTATCTATACCTACACACACACATACACACTACACATACATGCACACACACCCCTGAAACCAGACTTTCTCAAAGTAATGCATACTCTTATATGTGCAGCACACTCTGATAGTCTCTACTTTATTTCTACTTTGCTTTTACATGGTTCTTTGGAAACAGTAAATAGATCTCACTACCCACTAATTGGCTGCCACCCTTATCTGAAACATAATTATGTACATGCTATTGAACACAAAGTTATTAAGTATCAATAGTCTTGATACCATATTTGGAGGATGTTTATTAGTTTTACACAGGTAACATTACAAAATCACACAAAAGAGGTGCCTTTTTAGTTTAGATTTCAAAGCAAAAGTAATTGTTCACACAACACAAGTAGTTGGAAAAAATCCTTTGACCATCTTATTGTTCCTGAGGCTATTTGTCAAAGCAAAGAAGTTGCTGGAACAACAAAATGGACAGAAAGAGTGGTCCAAGAACACGGCTAACTTCAGTTTCTCAAGAAAGTGGGAACCGGCATTGTCCATAGCATACTGGAAATAAATACAGGTATCCTAACCAGAGGACCATAGAATTTATTGTTTAATGTGGAAAAAGAGCAAAAGGGAGGACCATGACTAGTTTACGCCGAGGCAGCATCCATCATCCCAGAACCATACTAGGTCAATCTGGAAGTATAGTTACTCTTTCCCACAACGGTTACATTTGAGGAGCAGTTTTGAAAAACAGAAGATGACACTAAGTATTATTGGCAAATAGTAGTCAGTGCCTTTTTCTAAGAAGGTACTATCTCACAGTGTCCATGCATAAGAATTAAATGAAGTAGTGACTATAAAGCACTTAGAAAGTACCCTGTATAAAGTGAGCACTATACATAAACTGTGCTTGGATATTTCCTTTATGTAAAAAAGGGTCTGGTTACTCTTTGCACATGATAATGAGTGCCTAGAACCAAGCATAACAGACTTTTGTTTCAGTCCTAGTGGAGAACAACTATTATCAATTTTTCATACGGAAGATTTACAAATCAGCATCAGATCCCAGTGATGTTTTACAGAGTCAACAGTTTTGAACTGTCATGACAAACTAAAGATTTACTTATTCCCAACAAATCATTTGTCTGTCTCCTCAAACAAATGTGGATACATACATACATTCCTTGGCCAAGAAGAATTCATCTGATAGTTACAGTGCAAGACTGAGAGTTTCTAAGTTGAGTAAATTCTACTCAATAATATGCTACACCTTGATTGCTTTAAAGTGACTAACTTCATGTGTTTTCCACATGGTGAACCATGTCAGCCAGTCCTGATCCTTAAAATTTCCAGAAGTCCAAATGAAGAGGTAGGGGCTGTTTTGAACAATCATCATAATTAAAGGAACAAAATTAGTATGTGCTGACATATGTAGAGCAAGAGAACAACTCCCCAGAGGGAAATAAATTCAAAAGTGAATATGATGTTATTTCTTGAGAATCATCTTTGTGATAGGCACTATCTTAGGCTATTCACCTACCCTAAGTTATTTACTTTTAGATCTAATAATTTCAGTTTCAGTCCATATAGAAAGACAGTCTGGTTTCAAAGAGCTGAAATAATTTACTTAACTTCAGTAGTAAGTGACAGTAGTGTGATTGAAACTCTGGGCTCCTGACTATGACACCTGGGCTCTATACACTACTCTAGTGCCTCAGTGAAATTCTTCCTTGTTTGTTTATTTCCATAAAACACAGTCCCCAAGCCATTGAGCAGCTTTGATCAAGTTTGAATTTAATACCCTAATTCGAGTGTTCACACTGGACCAGTGGTAGAATGAGGGCAAACGGTACCCAGCAGGAATGTAGCATGTTGGGAGCATTCTTCCTGCGATGTCAAGCTGCAATTTCTCTGTAATAAATAAATTTGTAGGAGAAATTCTCGCAATCAACAGTTACCAAGCCTAAAGGTAGCAGTTCAGTGCAACATTGAGATAAAAACCATTCCTTTGTAGTATCTGCTTATGAAAGTGCCCAAAGAACACATGTTCCTCTCTTTACCCTCCTTCTGCGTGTGTCTATGATGGAGAGAAAGTGAGTAAATATAGAACCCAAAGACAGAAAAAGGCTGGGTTAGTATTCTTTCAGTTCACCAGTCACCTCTGGTGTTCTATACTATTTATATACATATATAGTGTATATATATATATATATATATACATACACACACACACACACACACACACACACACACATACATGCACACATGCAGGATAATGTAGTTGCCAATAGGAAATTTTCCATTTTGCTGTCTTTTTCCCCCCTCGGCACATTCTAAATACTATACTTGTAGATGTTTCCAGTTGAGATTGTGCTCAGTGCTCAGAATCTCCTTCTCACCACTAATATTTATAATCTATTGGCATATTTCATTGGAGAAATGTAATAACCTCTGTAAATGCAAGTTGCTTTACTATAAAGTGGAAGGCATTAATATCATGAGTGTAATAATTCTGGGGGAGAGAAAAAAAACTTGTAGCTTATAATTTGGAGTCATTTGGCACCTCTGGGTCTATTCTGGAAAAGATTGTTTAAATGAGACGATAAGAGGAAACCAATTTACAACCTGAAATAAGCACAGCTCATGTTTCCATACTGCTAAAAGGCAAGGTTAGACGAACACTTGTATGGTTATCATAAAATTTTTATCAAGAAGCTGCAGTACCTTTAATAATTCATTGTTTTATCTTCTTGCAAGAACTCCTCTATATGCTTTTAAAAATGTTGTTTTCATTATCCTGGAAGAATTGGCTTTGGAAAGGAATCTTTCTCTAACTGTATGGAGTCAAGTCTGTTACTGAGGAGTCATGATTAGTATAAACTAATTTTACCCCTCCTCTTTATGCATGATTCAATTGATTGCATTAATGAAAGCATCCTCTTTTCTTCCTGTATCAACTCAATGGCATATTGGGGGAAATACAAAATTGCATATTCAAATCACTCTGAAAGGCTTAAAGAAATTATAATGCATGAGCTGCTGTTTCTTATGAAGATGTACCATTAACAGACATGTATCTTGTTTCACTAAAAAGAGAATTCCTTCCAATACCTTAATGAATGAAATTCTGTAGATTGCTAAATATACAATCTGTCAAAAACCTAACAATCCACTTTACAAAATATTTAGTATAAAGCATGGTAGAAGTTGCATGATAATATGTTGATCAAGCTAACTCAATCACCTTAACTTTAGCATGCAGCTGAATGATCCAGCATGAACATGGTTATCCAAACATCCTTGGACGTAGAGAAGCTACTGGTCCTTTGTTAGATATAATTTAGTTGCACAACACATTCACCTAGCTGTCATCCTGACTTCAGTGTATCTTGTCAAATTATTCTTTAAGGCTTTATCTAGTGACTGAGTTAGTTTGTGTCATAAAATGAAAATATGGCTCACAGTGGGGAAGAATAAGAACCCAACAATTTATTAAATTAAAAAAAAATACAAAGCTAGAAGCTCAAGTCTCTAATAAAATGTGCTGGCCTGAGCTTAACATTCCCAAATTAACCAAATGTGTGATTTTAAAATGCATTGAAGGATTCCAGCATCTATGCCATGGTTTGATAATTTCTAAACTGTGGATTTTAAAACTTAACCCAGGGAATAACAAAAAAACAAAACAAAATTTAAAAAACACAACAAAAATGGATTCTATAGATTCCTCGTTTGGCAATCCCATAATTAGCAAATAAATGTTTATAAAACATAAACAGTTTTTATTTAAATGCCATATTGATCAAATAAAATTGGTGTCATCATTTATAATAGGAATAAAATGTTTTTAATTTTCATTGCCTAACCATGGGAACCAAGTGTTTTCAACTTTGGTACAAAATCTTCAACTTCAATAGAGAGATGGTTTGCAAAATTTCTGTAATTTCTGACTTTTCAACCTTAACTGCACAGGATGTTCCACATAATTTGTTTATATAATGAGCTAAACCCACACAGATTGTCCAACAAACCAAAGAACTTATTCATAGCACCTAAAAGAGAGGTAGAAAATCACTTGACAGATGTCCAAAGAGAGATTGTTGGTTTAAAATAAGTGGGATTCTGGCCTTAAGAGAAAAGCAAAAGCCCATTTTTGTTCCCTCCCTTCATGTCCTTCCATCAACCACTCCCACATCCCAGCTGGTCTGGCAGGCAACTGAGAAGAAAGTGTGGATGACAAGGACCTTCCTACAGCAATGCTGAAGAGTTCAGTTCTCTTTGAACTTCCATCTTTTCAGACCCTTGTCCTTACCATGAACCTTTCCCTGGCCATTGAATCAAGAGTATCATAAATCAAGGGATAAGCTGTAAACACTATGTGTGTGTGTGTGTGTGTGTGTGTGTGTGTGTGTGTGTGTGTGTGTGTGTGTGTGCAGAGAGAGAGAGAGAAAGGGAAAAAGATAAAAAAGATATTTAGTTTGTCAGTTAAAAGTTGGGCATCTGTAGATCACTGGGATTAAAATCTAGCTTTTTCACTGGGATTTATCTGCAATATGAGGCTAATATTAGAACCTAATGTATTAAGTTGTTGTAAAAATAAGATGAAATAAAAACATTTAAGCCCATAATAATTTTTAGCACTTAGTAAGTGCCCAATAAGTGCTATCTTTCAGGGAGCCTTCAATCTGCTAACAGAAGGAGGTTTTATGTAGCAGTCCATTCATTCATTCATTTGCTCCATCATTCATTACCCACCATCTGCTGTAGGCCAGGCAGTGTATACACTCTGGGGACATAGGTGTGAACAAGACAAATACGGTCTTAATGCTCTTGGGTCTTATAATGTAGTAACAAATTCCAGCTGTTAAGTATCTGGTACACAGTAAGTACTTGATATATAATTAAGCACCCAGAAGAAAGGGGCTATGAGAAATTACCAAAGGAGAGTTTGATCTGATCTGCAAGTATAGGGTAGAATTCTCTTGGAAAGTAAATTTTAAACAAAGACCTGAGGCTAAGTCAGGGGTTTACATGGAGAGAAGAAGAAGATGGTTCAAGGTGGGGGGAATCTGTGTGAAATTTCCATAATGGGAAGAAGCATGGCATATTGACAGAGTATATCAGGGTAAAGCTGGAGTCCAGGCAAGGCATCACCAGTTGTATCAGAGATTTGGGGTTTGATCCTAAGAGTTATAGGTAGCTATGGAGGTTTTCTTTATGCAAATGACCATATTTTCATACTCAACATACTTCCCTGGTTACAGCGTGTAACATAGATTGGGCAGGCCAAGAGGTTAAACCAGGAGACCCACTGGGAATCTACAGCAGTTATCCTGGTGAGAGAGATGGTGGCTTAGACAACCATGTAGAGATTGCACAAATGGGGAAAAGTAGATTGATTCAAGAGAGGTGGTAGGACCCACCCAACTAACAATGCATGTTAAATGCAGATAGGGAAGGCACTGGATGATCAATTTGTTTAGAACAAGATCCAAGTCAGCTACTGGGGAACAATCAGAAGCCTCTGGAATCCCCTTCCCTAAGGGATATATGAAAACTGGGCAGAGATTCCAAAGAAATGTCAAGTGGCTGAGATTCAGGATGTAGGACAAGATACATGGTAGCCATGAAGGGCAAAAAAACAAAACAAAACAAAACAAAACAAAAACAATGATACAAAAGTTGGCTTCACCCAGGGCCTTTTAAAGAAAAACTGAGACCTGTTGGGCAGGAGGGTGATTCAAATTAAGTCCCAAGCATGCCCAGACACGCACGCCTACAGCAAAATGGTGAGGAAATGCAGAGTAAGGGCATGAAGACACCAAGATGTGCAGCCAAACTGCTTGGGCTCAGATCCCAACTCTGTCACGTCAGGCTGGTTACTTAACCTCTCTGTGCCTCAGTCTCCCTCTCTGTAAAATCAGGATGATAATAATATGTGCCCCACAGGGCTGCTGAAAGGATCAAATGAATGAAAGATTTGGAGTGTTGCTTTGCACATGCCAATAGATAAGTAAATGTTAGCTCTTAATATTTTGCCCCCATCAGCTGATGGGTCTAAAATTGCGCTGCCTCAATCAGAATGAGCTTGGGAGCTGATTGGGGCTGAGCCTGAAGATGAACAGCATCAAAACCTATAGGGGAATAGGGAGAGGAAAGGAAGGACTAGGAACAAAGAACCCAGGTTCAAGAGAGAGACCAACTGTGAAGAGACTCAGAGCGCTTTGTTTTTTGTGTCTGAACACTGTCTCTTTTCCAGGGTCAGGAATGAGGGGATAAGGGATCAATCTGTGAGATAAGCTAGTGGCTTGGAAACTATGGCAATGAGGAGATAGACTCATGCAGGGAAGTGGTAGGGTGGTTGCCTGCATTCTTTTGCATGAAAAAAAGAGTCTCTTATAAAAACTTATTTTATTCATTCGTGTTCCAACTTCCAAAGTACTTTCAATTACCTTGTATTTTTGCAGACCATAAAGCTCAAGATCTCAAGCTCAATTTTAAAAATACAATTTTAATCCATTGTAAGAATTTTTGCAAAGGTATGGCATGTCAGGGGGCAGATTAGCAAGGGAAGAATGATTTTAGAATAAGTCACACACGTTTTACTTAAAAGGAGGAAAAAAAAAACACACTTTGATTTGATATTCCAGGTTTAGAAACTGCAAGCCAAATTTCCTCTCCATTTCCCAGAAGAGCATTTTCCTGCTTTAAAACATTCAGAAATTTAGCATTTGGTGTGTGGCTAGCTTTGCAGCACTAAATAATGATTATTATTGTTTGGAAATGTTAATTAAAATGACAATATTTTCTACAAATCTCAGCAAGAGACTTTTATGTCTGCCTTGTAGGAGCAGTTTGTCTTTTGCTTAGAATTCAGAGATAGTATCTGGGTGGCATTAAGCTGGACCCATCCACACTCTCATCATAATAGATGGCTTTGGGTCCTGGTAATGGGCCTCTGAGCCATCCACCTCTGGGTCACTAGTTCAAATGTGGCTCAGGCTAAGAGTGAATGAGACTCATTATTCTCCCAGTGCTATGAAGAACATTCTCTGGCATAAGACTGCAATGCCTGGCCAATGTCTGTTAATAGGACAAAGGAGTTCTAATTACAGTGCTATATTGTATTAATTAGCTCTACTTTAAAACAGTAATGTTAATAATAGCTCTCTGGAAGTGAGGCAAAGGAAATGATATATCTGTTTCTTTAGTAATGGAACCAAATCTGCTGATGTTTACTTTCCAGGTTAACATACTACAGGAAATTCAAGAGAAAAGCAGCATTGACCTTATTGTTAGTGAGCTGCTTGATCTCCTTCACTGCCACTGACCATGCACAAGGTAGAAATGGACACAGACTGAAATAAGCCCAAGCAGCTTCAGTTAGGAATCATTCTTCTCCACCTGATCTGGCAAACTGTGTTGGATTGTGATCATTTTGGAAGGAAGTACATTGTGTCCTCTTTCGTTGCTGAAATTCTCCAATATTTTTCTCACTCTGTTTATCTATAAAATGAGAATAATAATACTAATGGCACCAGCTTCTAGATGTGTTATGAGTATTGAATAAAATAATGCCTGTAAAAATCTTAGCATATTGCCTGGCTCAGTAAATGGATGATGATGATAATAATGACAATGAAGAAAATGAAGACAGCAATGAGTGCATTTGACCTATTAGGTCAGTTTGTGCACATGTAGTAGAAAAATAGGTCAGACAAGCCACATGGTTGAAGCAGACATAGAACATTAGGGAACTAAACAATCAATTATATATACTTTAAAGGAAGGCATGTAAAAGCCCACCTCATAACTAGACCTATATAGTCATCCTGCACCTAGTGAACAATCTCTCCTCTCAAAAGACCCATTTTGGTGTCTGTTGTATACGCACACACAGGGTTCCAGGTGTGGCATGTTCCCTGGAGTTCTGAGGTCAGTGCCTTATAATTGAAGGAGCACTAAATTCTCTGGCAAAGAGCCAAACATGAATTTCAAGTCTGTCACTTGTTTTAAATGTGGTTTGGGTTGAAATATAATCAAGAGAGGTATCACAAAGGAATGATGATAAGAAAATAAATAATAATGAAGGTAGATTTGGGCTTTTAGCACTTGGGAGTAGAGATATAAGAACTGAAATTTCTTCTGTTGACTTCTCTGGCATCTAAAGTCATGCTCTCCGAAAAGCTGAACCTGAGTCAAGGATTTGGATGCAAAAGACCCATAAAGAAAACATGCCTACGTGAAAACAATATGAGAGTAGTGGAAGCAGAACAAGTAAAGGGAAAGAAGTTAAACCAGGGTTCAATGGCAGGGAAGTCTCAAATTGAGCCTGTTCCTCCAGGGAGTTCCTGACAAGCCTGGTCCAACAGAACTTTTTATGATGATGAAAATGTTCTAAATCTACTATGCTAACCACTGTGCTAACCACTAGCCACATGTGGCTTAAAAGCACTTGAAATGTAGCTAATGCAACTAGGAAGGCAATTTTTAATTTTATTTCCTTTTTAATTGACTTAAATTTCATGGCCACAAGTTAGGGACTGATCAACTCCAGAACATCTATTCCATCTCATAGTTTATTATCCCACCTCAAGCAAAGAAACTGGACTTTTGTGTTCCCATACTAGTCAGTCCTTGGCTATTGCCCCACTCAACATAAAACAACCCATCTCTTCCATGTGTCCTGTCCCTTTGGCAGGTGATTTAGGTGTCTAAGGGAAATCTTCAGATTAAATCCACTAGCCACAATACATGCAGAAACTGGAGGATGGGCAAACTAGATTGAGAAATTAGATTCAGAGTTGTCTGGGGAGGGGAAACCAGCAGAATATACCTAGTCACCATTAAAATTCTTTCTCTCAGCCAATCTTCCACCTCAGGGATTAAAGTACTGAAGCCATAGTTCTCCCCAGTGACTTAACTTTGGGCCAGCGCTTCTTTGGCAGGTCCCTTGGCTCTACCATGTAGACTCAGTTCTACTCATATCACCTGGAGCTGTTCACACTAAGGCAGAGAAGAACAGTAGATCTCCTCCACCAGGATTGCAAGTTATAAAGCCTTTTAACTTACTCATGCTATTTCAATTTCTTCCTAAACTCCAGTGTTCAATTACTTGTATTTGATTTTCTCCATAGTCTCTCCCTCAATACACACACACTCACACACCATCTGTCTCCACTTGTGAACACTAAACATGGCTGGGTGAGATGGTTCAAGCCTGTAATCCTAGCACTTTGGGAGGCTGAGGTGGGAGAAATGCTTGAGGTCAGGAGTTCGAGACAAGCCTGAGCAACAGTGAGACCCCATTTCTACAAAAAAATAGGAAAATTAGTTGGGCATGGTGGCATGCACCTGCGGTCCCAGATACTCAGGAGGCCAAGGCAGGAGAATCACTTGAGCTCAGGAGTTTGACATTGCAGTGCAGAGAGCTACAATCACACCACTGCATTCTAGCCCAGATGACAGACCGACACCTTGTCTCAAAAAAAAAAAAGAACACTAAACTGATTACTCTGGAATTAAGCCCATTGATGAGTGACAACATTAAATGTTGTCCAGATATACTCTAGTCCCTTGACAGTTGACTAGCATCTCAGGAAGGTGCCAAAGAACATCATGACTCTCCTACTTAAGCAGGTCTTACTTTGAGAAGTTATAGGGCCTTTTATAATCCTGAGCAGGTAATTTCAATTTCAGAAATCTGGGACATGACTATCACTTCCAAAGTATAAATTGATATACCAGAAGTGAGTATGTAGTTTGGAAACCGAAATGAGGACCACATTATATGATATTGTTTCTTTGAGCAAAGCGCTAACTATGCTGATCATTAGACTGGAAACACATATACTTAACTGGGAGTGGTTGTTTTTCAAGAGATTTAGGAAAGAAAAAAAATAATTGTTTTGTATTTTTAGCAAAATTCATAACAATACCATTTATAATTGATGCAAGCAAGAATTGTGCTGTTAAAAAAAGCTAAACATTTAGAAGTTAAACTATTAAGCTAATTGGAATGCGGCTCATTGGTTTTCCAAAGTAATCATCATTTTGTTGTTAATGTAGCTATTTATAACTTATGACCAATGTGCCTCCCACCAGGCCTGCAGATTACAGGTAAACATGTTGACTTAAAAAAATATGCCCTAAATGCCTGTGCCTAAATTATTACACTGACTGAGAGTCTCTACATCTTTTCTGAAATACTAGCATTAGGGAAGAAGAAATGAAAAGAAAAATTAAGTCCAAGTTCTAAAAAACCCAGAGTCTCTAAGGGCTTCATGTGTGCTCATCTCACAGTCTCACTAAACTCCTTAATAATAACTTGTACAATGATAGTCTTCAATTGACTGGTCTTTTATTTCCTTTTCTGGAAAAGTAACAATGGGCGTGTGATCTCTTCCTCAGATAACTTTCCATGTTGTTTTGTTATTTAGTGGAAATTACACTGGGCTGAGAGTAAGAAGATCTAAATTATAGTCCTGACTCCATCCCATACCAGGTGTATACCTTAGGTAAGAATCCTAATATTTTATCTCCCAATCCGTTGTTGTTTCTGCTTTATCACTTTGCATATGACAAAAGAGGTGAAGGTAGAGGGGGACCTGGGAAATAAGCATACACAGCACTCCCTTCAGCAATGAACTTGTGATTAGGGAGATCTGGTGTCTAAGCTTAGCTCTCTTGTATACTAACTATATAAATTAGTTTCTCTTTGTTCCAAGACAAAAATCCAAATGCAAGAAAGGGCATTTGCTGGTTCATGTAAATCCTAGAGATAGTTCTGATTTTAGACATAGCTGGATTTGGTGGCTCAAATAATGTCACTGAGACCTGCCATCTTGCCCTTCGTTGGGTCTACCTTCCATTGCTTGGGGATTTATTTCTAGGCCACCCTTGGAGGTGGCTGGTGCTCACTTCCCCATAAACATGTGTATAGTAGAAAAGACAGATTCCCATTCTGTTAGCTTCCACACAGATCCTAAGCATCCCCCACCATTAGGCAAGTGTTCTCATCTGAAAAATGACTATAAGAATATCGTTCTCTAGAACATTGTGAGAATAAACAAAATCATATTTATTAAGAACCTGATATTCTACCTAGAACATTGAAAAAAACAGAATAGTCATCGGTTTTACATACCTATAAACCAATCCTAGGTCTTTGGGAGAGTTTCTCAAAATATTCATGACTTTATTAGATTCCTAGTGCTTCCCTACCAAGAAAAAGTAATAGAAATTTTATATATACATGTATATATATATATATATGAAATACAATAAATATTATCTACATACTCAAGTCTCCCCTGACCCATATTAGTTTTCTATTGTTGCCTTATAAATTATCACAAATGTAGTACTTTAAAATAGCACATATTTATTATCTCACAGTTCTCCTGGTTCAAGAATCTAGGCATGACTTAGCTGGGTCCTCTGCATGGGGACTCACCACTCTGTGATCAGACCCATCAAGTCCCTGTTTTCATCTGGATACTCAGTTAGAAAAGAATCTGCTTCCAAGCTCATTGAGGTAGTAAGCAGAACTATTTCCTTGTGGCTATATGGCCAAAGGCCTTAGCTTCTTACTGGCTGTGGGCTGAAGGCCACCCTCAGGTCTTAGAGGTTCCTTTGCATACTCAGTTCACAGGTTCACAGCATGGCTCTTTGTTTCTACAAGAACAATAGGAGAATCTGTCAATCTCTCTCTCTCTTTCTCTCTCTCTCTCACTCTCTGTCTCCTAAGATGTATATACCCACACCTAACATGGGGATGATATCCCATCATTTTGTCATATTTGATTATTCAAAAGCAAGTCATAAGTTCTGGCCACACTCAACATGAGGGGGATTATTCAAGAATGTGACTCAAAAAGGGCCCTCTTAGAATGCATCCGCAATACCTCCCCATTACAACACTAGATCACAGTTTTTTAAAATAATATGAAATATATCAGCCCATTGGATCCTCACAAAAATATTATAAATTAGCTACCTTGGGATTTATTATCTATATTCAAAAAAAGGAAGAAAGAAAACCGAGGTTAACCAAAGTGTTTAAATCACTTGTTCAGTTCCACAGGCAATTATTAGCAAAGCTGAGAATTTATGATTTTTTTTCATTTTTAGTCTTGCCTTCTTTCTGCCTTACCATATCATACTTTAGTGATGCCCAAGTGTCAGTCTCTTGAGTGTCTCCTTCACAAATTTTGCTAATGCAAACTGACCTAATGTTATACAGATAATTGTTTAAAAAATAATAATTCATTCTTTATTTAAATACAATTATTTCTATAACAATATTTATACTAGTACTGCACATGGAAGACTGGTATCAGTTGCCATAAATAGAAGGAAAGCAAAAAATAAATATAAATCTAAGTTTAATATTATCTATTTGTGTCCTACCTAGATTATTGTTGCATGTCACTAGTGTATGTCACACCAGGTAACTATCAATACCGATATGTTGAATGATATCTCAGAATCTATCCTCACTCCTGTTCCTAATTATAGCTGAAAAAGAAAGAACTTGGGGTATCTGGTGTGTGTTCCTGCTTTACAGGAAGATATGTTCTTTGTGGGTGGCAAAGAGCCCAACACAAAGTCTGAGCACTCTTCCTGGCCACCTCTAAAAGCAACAGCAGTCTCTGGTTTGGCACTGTTGTGAATCTGGGTGAGGGGGCACCAATTGAGGTGAACAAATTAGCAAATATGATTAGCTCCAAGACATTTAAGCATGTCCCCTTTCCTAGCTATCTCCAAAGCTATACAAAGCTTTGTGTATATTCTGCCTATAAAGCAATGCTTACATTTTGTTGTTTCCTCCTCCCTCCCTGATACCCTCACCTTCCTTTTTATGATCCCTGCGAGGTGCTAGCATTCAAAAATTTTGGAAAATGTCAGGGAGAAGGCTTATTCTTGTTCTGTCTCTTCCTACCTCCCCTCTCCCACAAAATATTTGTCCCAACCCTCCACCTCTCTAGGGATGGCTCTATTTCTGTTAAAATTCTCTTTAAAAAGCTCCCATAACAATCTTTCACATCTTTTTTTTTTTAGTGCTTCTGTTTAATGCAGATTCCCACATCTGTATTTATTACTGAAATTTTATTCCATCAGGCTCACCACGGACTCCTAGGAATATGCTTCCCTAAATCAGCATACAGATTTTAAGTTCATATTTTGTCACAACAAATGGGACAGATGTGCTAATTCTATTCTCTTATCTTCACTGACGGGAAAGTAGGTTCATAAAAAATAAATATATATATGCACAAATAGGGACAGAATAAATATGCTGCTTATGTATAATAATCACGTTTGAATAATTAACCAACCCCAGCTAGTTTCTGCATAATTTTCCTAACCACTGAAGAAGCAAGAAAATAATATTTGCCTGGATTTAAAGAGAAAGTAGGAATCTCACAATATCAGTAGTTTGTATAAGATCAGGATGGATCATTTTAATCAAGAATAGTAGCAACAACTGGCATTTGCATTGGAAAGCTCTTTCGCATCCATGCTATGCTTGTATTTGATCCTTGGAATAACCCTGATACATACTTGTTCAACTCATGACCATTGAAATAAGTCAAATTGTCCATGCAAACCAGCTAAGATAACATCCTCTGGATGATTGTTTGCCACTATTATGAGTCTTTCTGTTTGTCAGATCTGTTGCTCTTTGCTTGCATTATGTTGGATTACAAATGTCTCCTTCTGGAGCATCTATTTATATTGATGACCCATGTGAATTTTCTTTTCTGGCTTTCTGCCCCACCCTAATTACAATTCTGCATAGTCCTTTAATTTTGATGCATCCAGACTCTGTCAAGAATCACATTCTGTATTAGCCTTGACTCTACAGAACTGGCAGAGTAGACCAACTGCCATGAATACCCTCTGGAATGATCAGAGGTTGAACCAAGATAAGGTCATGCTTATAATCATGATTTTGGATGTGATACAGTTACTCTGAAAGATCAGATCAACAGGAGTCAATGGTTAAAGTGGGATAGAGGAAAAGACCACCAAAGTGAGGATATCTAAGGCTAGATCCTAAGGGGTTGACAAATCATACATTTGGATCTTGAAGTCATTAAGGATGGAAAGGAATTAGTGACAGAGATAAAGACAGTGAGTTATATGCCAACTCATGAATGAATGAATGTTGGTAGATAATAGCAATAATGGAGGCTACCAAATGTTGTTATAATGGCATATGCTTCTAAGAAACTGTGAGTTTTGATGGGAGTACGAGAAAAAGTAGCCTGGAAACAGCAGTGAGAAGAACCTACAGGCCATGAGGTGTGCAGAGTATGAAACAAAAATTAGCTTTCATTCATGGGAACTGCAGGAGACTTCCATATATCTGTTACAGTCATACTGAGAGGTGGTTGAGAACGCAGAAAAGATTGTTGAATTTAGGCCAAAATTTTTAGGAATGCTTTAAGAGAACTGTAAGTTTGAGTAAGATTCTAGTGATATAGGGTTAAGATGTGGTAACCAGGGGGTCTTGGGCTTCTGGGGATGACTGAAGCCAAATTGTATGAAGCATGATGAAAGTAGTCCTCATACCACTGAAAGCCTGGCCATGGGGTATGGTCCATGGACAGCAGCATTCACACCACCCAAGAGCTTGATGGAAATGTAGAACCTCCAGTCTCACCCCAAAATTAGTGAATTAGTGAAACAATATCTCTGAGAATATAGTTTTATGAGAGAAAATGAAAATGGAAAATGCACAAAACAATGTGAAAAGAGATCAGTAGAAAAGAGAATCTAAGCTCTCTGATGAGAGGCAGTATTTCTGGAGGTCACAAGCTTGGGCAGTGGATTCAAATATGCATGTTTACAATCCTAGCTCCCCTATCCTAGCTAAATGACCTTGGACAAGTTTCTCAAGTTTACCCATAAGTAAAATGACATGATATAAATACTTACCTAATAGGTTTATTGCAAGTATCAATAGCATGGTACCAGTAAAAATGTCTAATAAATATTATTAGTTAATATGTTTGACTTCTGCATTTTCCTCATCATTCTACCAAAGATACCTAAGTCACAAAGGCCAGAAGGAGTCAGTCCCATTCACCTTGATATCCAGAGAAAAGCTGGATTCGATTCATATTATAAGAATTAGACCAGAATTTCTTACTCTACTCCTTTACCAGTTGATCACAGAGCGAGAATTATGGGAGCCAGGAGCCACAGTTGAACTTAAGAAAGGCGAAGACATGAATTATGGCTATTTCAAGATGGCAGATGGAGCATATTCATTTGTTTTCTTCTTATCTCAAAATCTCACTGAAAATACCAGAAGAAATGGGGAAAAGTAATAGTTCTTGATAGTGTAGGAGATCATTAGACCAAAAACTTTGAGAAAAATCAGGAAGCAGGGAGTGTATATCTCAGAGTTAAAAAAAAGAAAAGCAAAAGATAAAATAAATACAGGAGAAAGATGCAAGAGAAATGAACACTGAAGAAATTACAAGCTTAGAGAAAAGTACAGGTTACAAAGAAGGTAATCAATGCAATTCACCTCAGTTCAGTATATACATTTGATTGCTTTATGGAAATGCATAACTTTAAAGACCATCTAAGAGCACGTCTATACAATTAACTGCCTTTGAAAAGTTTGTAATGTTGAAAACACTCTCTACCCTCAGGAGCATATCATTGTATCAACCAGAATGTATCTTCCAGGGTGGCTCTAACCCAAGTAGAATTGAGGAAGGCAAGACGGGAAGAAAACATTACATAGGTTTTCAGTTTTAAAGAGGAAAACAAAGCACCGTGACTTCTGTCTTAGTCAGTTTTGCGTTGCTATAAAGGAATACCTGTGGCTTGGTAATTTATAAAGAAAAGAGGTTTATTTGGCTCATGGTTCTACAGCCAGTGCAAGAAGCATGGTGCCAGCATCTGCTTCTGGGGAGGGCCTCAGGAAGCCTTTACTCAGGACAGAGGTGAAGGGGGAACTTGTCACATGGCAAGAGAGGAAGGAAGAGAGAGAAAGGGGAGGTGCTACATTCTTTAAACAACTAGCTTTCACAAGTGCTAAGAATTCACTCGTTACCATGGGGAGGGCATAAAGTCACTCATGAAGGATCTGCCCCCATGACCCAAACACCTCCCAGTCAGCCCCACCTCCAACATTAGAGATAAAATTTCAACATGAGATTTAGAGGGGATAAACATCTCAACTATATCAGCTTCAAAACTTCATAAATAATAATAAGAAATAAAGATTCTAATAAGGTAGCTCTGTCCAGATTTAAGTACACTGAAGTGCTCAAATGCAAAGTAAAGATTTTTACTGCCTTCAGCTGCAAAGCAAACATTTTTCAGTTTGGCATCTAAGAGATCTTCCAGACTCCTCTTCGACTTCATATCCTAAAGGGATTTCTTGTCTGCATGCCTTGATAAATTACCCAGAACCCAAAGTCAACCTTTTAATTGAGGGACAAAGCCTGATAAGAACACCTTTGGCAAAAATCCTTCTCAGCTAATCCCGCTTGGCCTTTGTTCATAAATATAAGTAACCATGCATTTCCAGGCATTTGAATAAAACTCAAACGTGAAAGAGATGATCCAATCATTAAGCACAGAGGAAACATATAATGAAAAAAAAAGAATACAATTATATAACAATGTAATTACATATTATACACCGAAAGTGTTGTGTTTATTTTATTCACCACCCAAAAATAGACTGCAATGAAAAATGAACCAGAGAGGACAAAAGAGAGTTATCAAGAATTAAATTCTCAAAAAAAAAAGAGTAAAATTCTCAACAGTTTACTGTATAAAGTTAAAACAATCTCAGTTACAATCCCAGATGAATCTCTTTTGGAGCTTGATATGCACATGCTAAAGGTCATGTAGATAATAATTGCATAAAATTACCAAGAAAATAATTATTATAGTACATGTAAGACCAGCACATGGTAATTTAAAAAAAGGAAAAACATACTATAATAGGAGTTAAAAATAATTTGAGAAAGAAAAATAATAAAGAACTTTTCTCTATTAGCTATGATAACAAAAATAAGATCCCAGGAAAACTCATTACATATATGAGGAATTAGTATATGTTAATAGTGCAACATCAAATCAGTGAAGAATGTTTGAAACATATAATGATATCAAAGGCATTGAGCATTTGATAAAATAAAGGCTTTTATATCCATAAATCACATCATGCACAAAAGTAAACTCAGATATGGATTAAAGATCTAAATAACAAAAATAAAACAAAAAGGAAAATATTATAGAGAATTTTTATTATTTTAAATGAAAATCTTTTTAAGCAAGTCAAGAAATGCAGAAGCCTTAAATTTTAGATTCTCAGACTTGACAAAATAAAAATTTATTGTTTTATTAGAAAAGAAACAATTTAAAAGGTTAAAGACACATGACAGACTAGGAAATTTTTTTTTAAATGTATAATAGAAAAATTGTATATGTCCAGATGAATAAAAAAGACTCCTGATATAAACAATAACGTATTAGGCAATGGATATGAAAATGTAATTCACAAAAATAATGCAAATGATGATACAAATACAGATATATGCTCAATCTCATTTGTAAACAGAGAATTGAAAATTTAAATCCCAGTGACTCAGATTTATTCACCTATCACCTTGTCACAGAATGCCAGCTCCAAGCAATTGAGAATGTCAAAGCCTGAGGTCACCCAGCTCTCTGTGGAGCAGTAATGTCCTTCAGGTGGGTGAGCACAGGGGCTATATAAAGGCAGCATGTAGTTCATTGGTTCTCATACTTGAGTGTGCAAGAAGGTCACCTAGAAGCTTGTTAAAGAGCCAGATTTTGGGACACCCCTCCGCCGCCCCCCCCCCCCCCGGAGCTTTTGATTCAGTACATCTGGTACAAGGCCTGAGAGTTTGCAGTTCTAAGTTCCCAAGTGATGCTTATGTTGTTTACCCTGGGATCACCCTTTGAGAACCAATGTCATCAAAGGAGCAAACGTTAGAATGGTAACTACTGTTCTTCTCTCTAACAAGAAAGAGGCAGATTGCTTCTTCTTCAGTGTGTTTGAGGAAATTCAAACTACGTGTTTCAGCATGCAATGCAGAATATTTAGAAGGCTATGCAGAAACCCTTCATTAAGGTGATCCCTTTGGAGTAGGAATGGAGGGTAGGGAGATAGAAAAGAGGACACAGATCTTATAACCTCTTTAAAGTTCCTCACGTAAACCCAAAGGCATCAGTACACAATGTAAGGCCAGCTCTTTAATATACTTATTAAACTAGGACGTTTTTCCAAAGTTCTCTTTCTTACATGTATAGAGTCGAGGTCCCAGACAGACATAGAATTTATCTCAGATGTTTTAAACAAAGACATTTTAGTAAAGGGACTACTTCCAGACACATGGATAGAGTTAAAGGATTGGAAAGAAATAATAAAACACCCAGACCTGAGACAATGGGAAGCTCTGCAGGTGAAGGGACAAGGGTTGGAGATTTTGGTTGTGGAACTCCACCCGACAGTTAGAGATGGGAACTGGAATCCTAGCCAGTTCCAGCTTCTACCAGAGCTATAGCAAAATAACCTAACCACTCTCCTCTCCTAAACTTTGATTTCCTACCAAGTAACTTCTATTGGTCAAACCTGACTGAAAACTAGTCAACAAGGGAGTATAGGTGATACAGTCCACTGGAGTCAGCCTCCTTCCATGCATAAAGTCCAGGAATTGTGGGGAGTGCAGATCTGGGTGGGAAATTGAAAATGGCCAGGACAGCCACCCTTTTTGTCTCACAGAACTCGTCTCAGTGTCTCCTCTCTCCCTCTCTCTCTGATGTATACTGCTATTCAGGCAGTTACCTCATTGAGTTTTAGATAAAGTTGTGTATCTCTATTTCTGCCCTCAGATTCTGAAATATTTGAAGGCATTCTTTCGTATAATACATTCTGCAGAACCTATCAGTGGCAGAAGCTGAGTGGATGTTACTTGCAAGAATAAACGAACAAACAAATAAATGAAAGCCACACACATTCTCCATATTTTATGTCTTAGTTTCTTAATTGCTTCATTGATCGTGATTTTCATAAAATAAAGATGAATATGGTTGCCTTGATCCATGTTATTTTTGCTTGGGTTCCTTCCCACAATTCATTTATCTAACAATAGGACTCATTGTTGAGCTTGAAAAATTATCCTTTGCAAATAGAAGAGATTAATAAGGGAAAACCCAAAGATAACTTCTGTTTAACACAATAGCTGTCTGTAGTATATACCCTGTGGCAAAGAGGAAGTTGTAACTCTCTCTAAACTATTAATATAGATCAGTGCTGTCCAGTAGAACATTCTGCAGTGATGGAAACATTCCCTACCTGCCCTGTCCAATGTACTAGCCATTAACTACATATTCAGTGTATGAAATGTGGCTGGTGCACCTAAGAAACTGATTTTTTAACCCTAATTGTAATTAATTTTAATGACCACAATAGTGGCCACCTTATTGGACTGATCAGTTAAGGATAAACTTGGATAATAGTGAATGTCAGATTCTTAGGTGCTCAGGAATTGAGAAAATGATGTTGCTAATATATTATTTGGGTTTAAGTCTCCATTTTTTGCTGGTGTTTAAAAGCAGAGCAGCACATCTTGTTAAGAGTAAAATGTGCATTAGCTTCAGTTCCATGCTATTAATAAATGTGTGGGATTGTCCTTAATCTATGAGTCAGAAGGAATTTGCTGAAATGGAGATTGTGAAGGTATACGGCCTGCTACACTCTTCATTCACCCTTGTCCTGCTTGAGAGCGTGTTCCTACTATTTCCTAAAGAGACTCTGACTCATGATCTAGATTTCTTCCTTCTGAATGAGATGGAAATAGGTTTGAATCTCAGCTTCATTATTTAACATTGTGTTCATTTGTCAGGTGAATCCACCTTTGTGAGCCTCAGTTTTCTGCTGTGTAAGGTCACGATGCTAATTCTTACCTATCAACAATGTTGGACAAATTGAACACAACCTCCAAAAAAACGTGATTTCTTTTTGTTGGAACCTATTCTTGAGAAGATATGAGAAACTTACACTATGATCATTACCTTTCTTAGAGACCATTTTCCTGTGATCTAGTTAATCTTTAGAAAGCAGTTTATTTAACATTGATACCATGATTCTTCAGGGACGATATATAGATTAGGAATAGTATATGCAAAGTACCTTGGACTTAGTAAATACTCAAAAGATGTGTCATTGTCTTAAAATAATGACATTCTCAAGAACAAATTTGGTTGATAAGGGTCAGCATTAATTCCAAACTACCAAGGTTTTCCTGACCCTTACAGCAAAATAGACCAATTTCACTTCTGGAAAGTGGCTAAAATGAGGAAAGGAGGTATTTATTGCTGCTTGTTCTCTTTGCTCCTCCCTCTTTTCCCACTCCCTGTCTCTCTCACAAAATACACAAGGAACCCTGTTCTTTGACCTTCCACTCTCCTCTCATCTGCAGTTTAGATCAATAGTCTTTTATATGTAGTGCTTTATTATTGAGCTCAAAAGTGTCTCTGACCCATCCCTTGACCCATGTGTGGACAAAGACTGTGTGTGAAAGAAAGTGACAGTAGAGGGAAGAGAGACTATAAAGAGGCCTGAGAGCAGGGGTTGTTGAAGAAAAGTTAGAGCAAATCTAGGCAACACTGTTAAGAAGCCACAAGAACAGAATGTTGGATTTTTCCCAATAAAGGGAAGTGTCAATTTAACATTCAGTAATGATGCTTTGCAGAAGTGATAGAAACATGCTGAAATCCTCACCATAGCTATGAAGGAAAATACTTCTATTATAATGCTAGAGAGCAGGCTCCCCATGCTATAAACCAGGGCCATCTAAACATCTTTCCACAACATCTGAGGCTGCCTATATGTGCCAATGTGAATACCAGGCAAAGGAGTTACGGAGTATATTTGAACAGAATCTTTACCCTCCAAGGGCTCCCAGTCAAGTGGGGGAGATTTATATATACAGATGATGACTTAGAATTACCCCTCAAGAAAAAAAAGATAACCTCACATCTCTGAGAAAACAGTTCCTGAACCCAGGGTTTGGGTTGATGGTAAAAAACACTAATGACTACATAAAAATATAGAAAAATGGAAATAAAAACCAGCCATAAGCCCACCTCTCAAAGGTACTGAATCAGTTTGTTAGGGCTGCCATGAAAAAGTACAAAGCACCACAGACTGAGTGGCTTAAACAACGGAAATTTACTTTCTCACAATTCTGGAAGCCAGAGGTCTGAGATAAGGATGTTTCTTCTGAGGCCTCTCCCCTGGCCTTGTAGATGGCTTCTTCTCTCTGTGTCTTCACATGGCCTTTCCTCTGTGTGTCCTAATTTCCTCTTCTTATGAGAACATCAGTCATATCAGATTTGGGCCCATTTGTATGACCTCATTTAAAATGAATTGCCTCTTTGAAGACCCTATTTCCAAATACAGTCACCTGCTGAAGTATTGGAGGTTAGTACTTCAACATAAAAATTAGAAGAGACACAATTTAGTGTATAATAATAGGTACATACTTAATCTTTTGGTATGTATCTTTCTTTAATATGCACATAAATGTTTAAAATACATTAATATATGCACATAAATAAACAAAAGTTGAAGTACCTATATATAATACCCAATTATTTTCTCATAATATTGAATGCCAATTATTTCCACATATCTTCAAATATTCTATGAAAGCATAGTTTTGATGGCTGTAAAATATTCTTTCATGTACCCACAGCATTCTTCTATTGAAAATTTAAAGTATATGTGTTTTTCACATTATAAATAATGGTATAATTAAAATACTGGTGTCAAAATCTTTGACTGCAACTTATTAGGAAAAATTCTTACAACTAGGATATTAGGCCAAAAGTATGTGCACCTTAAATTTTTTTTATTCCTGTTGGCAAATTATTTCCCAAAAAGGACGTACTATTTTATATACTTACTAGTAGTATATATCAGTGCTTGTTTCACTGTTTCATTTAGAAATACAGCATGAAAACTCAGCCATAAGAAAAATAATATATGTATAGTTTTAAGAGAAGGAATATGGAAAGTAGGTACATCACCAGGAAAGGGTGAAGTAGGTTGACTACCAGATAGCCTCTTACCCTACTGAATTCACTGAGGTACAAATATTGGTTCTCAGTGTGGCTAAATCATTTGTTAAAAATAACTTGGATTATAAATGGTCAAGCTAGGATTAGAACTTGGGTCTCTCCATATGGTAAAGTGATTTTTTCTTTTTTTTAATGTATTCAGCTCTTGGCCTCAGAAAGTTAACCTGGATCCCTTACTCGGTCGGGCTTCTTTGGATTTAGTATCCAAACTGACTTTCCATAATTGCCTTGGATAGAAATTTGTGTCCCAGATATATTTTGCTAGAACCTAAGTCCCACTCTTAGCTAGCCCAGCTCTGGTCTTCCTAATGGCTGGTGAGGGTATTTCAGGGACAGAGAGGTTTGTACAGTATTCTTACATACATGATGAATACATTAAATATTCTAGAGAAAAACTCAATGTATATGATCACGCTGATATTTTGCCATTTAATTTAAAAATGAGACTGAGAGTTCAGTGTAAATTTGCCTGACCTCACTTGTTATAATATGTATAACTCAAAATCCATGAAATCATTTGGTTCTGTATATGACAGAAAGACATACAGACATCCTATACCTGCATACAGTCGAAAAACGTAATATGAAAAGTAAAACTGAGTCTATTCCAGACTAAGGAAATCAAATGTTATTTAATTTTATTTAAGCTTTGAAAGTGTTACAAATGCATAGTTCAGTCTAATCTCAGAACACATCAGTCAAAGGTTAAAATAAGCTTTGCATTTATACTGTTCTCTCCAATAAAATTAGGGATATAAATACATAGGGTTATTTTGAGGCTAATTTAGTTTCATTCATTTATTCATTCAGCATGCTTTAATGAAATAAGGATCTTAATCCAACTCTATTTTTAGTACTATTGTTACCAAGATGATTAAGGTATTGTCACTGCCCTCAAGTGAAGGATAGCTATCACTGTCATGGGAGTCATAGAAATTAGGCCAGCACAAGGCAGTACGAGCCATAATTGAAGTGGCAGAGCCACAGAGTGATTCCTTCTGGAGTTTCGGTTGTAAATTCCATGAAGGCCAAGAGAAATGTTATATCTTTTTCACAGATGCATCCCCACTACCTAGCGTAGTGTTCACTCACTAGGTTAAAATAAAATGATTAAATAATAGGTGACGTACTTGTTCAACAAATGAAATCCATCTTAATTAATGAATTACAATTACTTATAATTAGCTGACCATAGTAGCTGAAAAGAATACCACATTTACCCAATAACTACTGAAAAGTTTCTTGTTACCTTAGAAAGGTCAGCATTTAACTTTCAGTTTCCATGCTCACAGCTGACCCTTGAACAACATGGATTGGAACTGCATGGTCTACTTATATGTGGAGTTTTTCAATAAAAGTTACACCTGGTGTAACTAGGCTCTCCTGCCTCCCCTTTGACCTCTTCCACCTCTTCTGCCTCTCTCACCCCTGAGACAGGAAGACCAACCCCTCCTCTTCCTCCTCCTCAGCCTACTCAATATGAAATAGATGAGAATCAAGACCTTTATGTTGATCCACTTCCACCTAATGAATAGTAAAAAACGGTTTCTATTCCTGAAAGGTAGTCTTACTATTAATAACATATCCAACAGAGGAAAATAAACCATCAAACACAAAGCAAGAGAAAACTCACAGCACAACTACCCTTTGTTTATTTAAAACACCTGTGGCCTAACTTTTTAATCTCTAAGAGTTCCTTCTCATCCCTAAGTGGACAGTAGGTGTGCAAACTCTCTGCTCCAACTCTCTGCCTCAGTTCCTGCCAAAAAATGAAAAACAGAAACAGATTTCAAGGACTCAGATAAGCTCATCTCACAGAGAAAAGAAGAAAAGTAAAGAACTCTCTGACATATCACAGCCGCTTCTGTTATCAGTCTGCTGAAGCAGAGAGGAAAAAAAAAAGCAATTTTTATCCTTTAGAAACACCAAAGAACTTTCCTCAGCTGCCCCAGCAGTTCCTTCCTTCCTTGGTGTGCCCTGGCCACTCCCTCTTTTTCTTCCTTCATTCCTTCCTTCCTTCCCCTTTCTTCCTTTCTTTTTTCTTTCTCTCTCTCTCTCTCTCTCCATCCCTCCCTCTCTCCCTTCCTTCCTTCCTTTCTTTTCTTTTCTTTTCTTTTCTTTTCTTTTCTTTTCTTTTCTTTTCTTTTTTCTTTTCTTTCTTTCCTTCTTTCATTTTTCTTTCTTTCTTTCTTTCTTTCTTTCTTTCTTTCTTTCTTTCTTTCTTTCTTTCTTTCTTTCTTTCTTTCTCTCTTTTCTTTCTTTTCTCAGAAAGGTAAAATAAACCTTTTACTTCTAACTATTCTACTCCTGGTGTGACAAATCTTTTTCCCCTGTGCCATGAGTACCTAGTAAGTTTTTCCACCCTAACACTTCCTTATGATTTTCTTAACATTTTCTTTTCTCTGGCTTACTTTATTATAAGAATACAGTATATAATACATCTAACATATAAAATATGTGTTAATAACTGTTTATATTATCAGTAGGGCTTCCATTCTGTAGTAAGCTATTAGTATAATTTTGGGGAAGCCAAAAGTTATACATAGATTTTCTACTGAGAGAGGGAGTTGCTGCCCCTAACCCCCATGTTATTTAAGGGTCAACTCTAAATTGATGATCTTTCCTTATAGGAATTATAATTGAAAGTGTATCTGCTTGTTTAGTTTATAGTGAGTGAGCAGAGAACTCTAGCCTACATAGGCTTACAAACCTTCCTAAACAAGACTACCAGATTCATATTCTGAATGTACCATTTTCATCCTTATGATCCACTTCACTTTTAAGGTACCTTTAAATTGACCCCATACAACCATAGTGATGATGGTAGTGATGCTGATAGCCATACTAGCAATGAAGACTAACACTTATGGAGTACCTACCAGGCAGTAAGATACCTGCTTTATAGGTATTGCTATTCCTCACATCCAGCATATGAAATAAAGACAATCATTATTCTTACTTTACACACAGAAAACTGAATTACAGATGTTCAGAGACTTGCTCAAATGTAGTGGATGAACTGGGATTTGAACTCATATAGTCTGACTCAAAAGACCCAGCTCTTATCTCATTCTAGGCAATATATGCTGAAAAATCCATGGTTGAATCTTAATTTTCTAGTCACTGACTCATTGTATTTGACCTGCTTAGAGTTTTTGGTTGTCCATTTGTTGTCTTTTCTTTTCTTTTTTTTTCCAATTTACTATAAAGTTATGCACTCTTAAAAGTTCACCAGAATCTGGTGCCACACCCAACAGTTTTATGCCTGGCTGCTTTAAGAATTTGTGTTACCTATCTGGCCCTTCCCTAAAATGCATTTGAGTTTCTGAGGCATTCCTATGCCTCATTTGATGATTTTTATTTTTCTTTTTCACCATGTCCATTCAAAAAGGGAATAGTAGGGCTAGAGATGGAGGAAAAGTAGCTGATCTTGTATTGTCATTGCATAGTAAAAGACCTTTTATATGACATTTTCTCTTTAGTCCTTATAGCAACCTGTAAGGTAAGTTTTATTATCCCCACTTTATATGTGAAAAAATTAGGGCTAAGAGTTTAAATATTAATAACATGTTCATGCTCACAGAATTAGTGAGGTAAATGAGAACAGATTCAATTCAGGCCTACTGGACTTCAAATTTTAGACTTTTTCCAATATCATTTTCACTGGAGATGAACTTTCTCTCTTACCACAGAAACTCCCTGGTTTCATTCTCACATTTTTCCATTCATTTGAAATTATATTCCATATATCTTCTCATGTGAGTCAGGATAAGCTGGGTTATATGGCAGTAACAAATTATCCCAGAAATCTCAGTTGCCTGACTCAATCAAGCTTTATTTTTTTTCCATGAGCAATATGGTTAAATGGGGGTGGGTGTAGAAAACTGCTTCACATGATCCCTTGGGAATGTCCACTGATGGAAATTTTCACCACTGAAGGTGTCACTGGTCACCATGGCAGAGGAACTTGAGAGTCAAGAGTACTTCAGAGTCTTAAACCTGACATTATATTCCTTATCACATGATTAGTCACAGGGCTCCTTCTCACTTCATAGGGGCTTGGAATGTAAAGGAGCACTTGGGATATTTTGAGTAGTATCCTCTCAGCTAAAATTTGTTCTCCTGGAAATCAAAATTCTCTCCACTTTCTTCTTCCCATCTTTAGAACATACTCACATCCTCCCAATAGAGGGACACAGAAGTCCCACCCAGTCACTGTATTACCTCAAAAGCTAGGGTCTCTGATAACGCATCATAGCCTCTGCATCAAATTTAGTTGCAATTCGTATTGGTCTGAACACCTATTAATTAGACAAGAAATCGTCACTCTTCCAGCATTGCACCCAATACAGCATACTGAATAACCGCAGTAAATGATGGAAGTTAGAGTCATGCATTAGTCATAGTTCCAATTCTGCAAAGCCACTGGCCTGATTATAAAGAACAGCAACCCTAGGGGTGGGGAGGGATTTTTTATTTGCCCTGGATTCTGCTTATTGGGAGAAATTCTCCCTTCTATTTTTCTCTGTGTCCCCTGGCTCCCTGGTCCGGTGGGCTCATTATTTCTTGCCACATAGAAAAGTGATTGTTAGGGGAGCCCACTCCCTGTCCGTAGAAGGTTGCGATCCAAGATGTGCCAGTTCAGGCTCCTGGTTTCTGTGCCACTCTTTCAAAAATTTAGTAGACTTTCTATTTATTTATTTCCACTCATTTCCAAGTAGAAGTAACTGCTACTGCCACCCCTTCCATAACATGCATTTCTTTTAGAAAGTTGATGCTCATATTTGTGATATTTATTCACCTTCTTGACACCAAAACTTCTGTCTCCGATTAATGGTGGGCACATTGTATCTCCCTGAATTGAGAATAGAAAGAATTTTTTAATATGACCTTTGCCCTGAGGTATTTATTAAATAATTAATTAATATGTTTTCCTGGGCATCATACCCTTAATCTGATTTTTGTCATGCAGTACATTCATGAATCCACTGGAGGATTTTTGTCAACTCTTTTGAAGGCCATGTCCTTAATCTAATCTTTCCTGATGGCTGATGTATTGTCATTCAAATTTTTTTTCAACATTTTAAGGTCATGCATTTTTGGAATTTTTCTTCCCCCTCACCAGCCCCACCCCTGGAATTTTTCTATTCCTTTCCATTTTTACTTGCAACCAGCCAATTCTTTCATGGGTTTATCTCTTTTTTGCTGTAATACCAACTGTCAATGGAAAAACAAAAGCCAAACTCTGTAAAATAATTTTAAAGAGATTTATTCTGAGCCAAATTTGAGGACCATGACCTGGAGCCATGCCCAAGAGGCCTTGAGCAAGTGGGCTCGCTGTGGCTGGGTTACAGTTTGGTTTTATACATTTCAGGGAGACAGGGGTTACAGGTAAAGTCATAAATCAGTACTTTGGGAGGCATACATTGGTTTGGCCTGAAAAGGTGGGCCATCTCTAAGCAGGGGGCTTACGGGTTTATAGGTGGATTTAAAGATTCTTTGGCTTGTAATTTGCTAAAGACATGAAGCTTTGTCTAAAGGCTTGGAATGTTTTAACATAGTTGCTGTTGATCAGAGATAAGCCACTGGGACATAGATTTGTTGTGTAAATTGAGGACCTGTAGGTTTGTCTTTCATGCCCTTAGGCCTGTGAATGGGTTACAAAGGATGTCTCTAAGAAGGGAGAGGGGCATGATAAGGCATGTCTGACCTCCTTCCTCCTGGGAGACAATTTAGTTTTAGGATATTCCTTTGGCTCCGAGGGGGGTCCATTTAGTCAGCCAGTGAAGGGGTGAGCCTTAAAATTTTATTTTAGTTCACACAACCTAAATGAATAAAATGACTACAAATACATGCTAGTATCATTTTGCTTTCTGCTTCTTTCCTCCAGAGCTGTGGTTCATCAGGTATGCTATTTCCCTTCTAAGTAACTGTGAAAGATAGTTTTACCAAATATTTTGCCATTGCATGACAAGGATTGTTACTGGTACAGCCCTTTTTCTTAGTCTCTTTGACCTCTACCATTTTTAGTTTTTCTGTAACCACATCACAGCATTGGTACTAATCTTGTTAATCAGGACAGGCTAGATATACTGCATGACAAATGAACCTCTAAATGCCAGTGCCTTAATGGAACAAGTGTTTATTTCCTATACATGCTGCAGGCCCACACAGTTCAGCAGGAGGCATGTTCCGCGTGGTCCCTCGGGGATCTAAACTGAGTGGAGCTGCACCATCTGCAATTCAGCTGGTATAGGGGAAGGGAAGCCTGAGAACTCACACTGCTCTCGTATGCGTTAGTCTAAAAGTATTTAATAATGCATGTCACTTTAGCGCAGAACAAGTTGTGTGGATCTACCTAACTACATGAGTGCTAGAAAACGGAGGGAGCATATGAAATATTTAGTGACCATTTCTATTCCTGCCACACGTGTCTTCTAAAAACCCGAAGTCAGGCTTATTACTTGAAACCCATGCTTCAGAATTATTTTAGTTTACACAAGGAAAACAATCTCCATAGAGACCCGTTTACACTACCACCCCCACAGATGGAATGCCATATCATGCAATCTGAAGAAAGTTTGTTTGAAATCCGGTGTGTAGATTGAATTTGATTCCTCTTGCATTGAAAAATGCATCAATAAAAATGAATGGTATTGCCTATACTGTAACTGTAGTTTAGGTCCATTTGACTGAAGCTTGAGTACATCTTCAGACATTTTGAAGAATTTCTTCCTTTTAAAGCTGCTATATTTACTGACATTTCCACCCCCTGGGAATCGGGTTCTCTTGTTTATTAGAGCTGCTAAAATGAAAGCTTGCCACCTGATTAATTTTAATAGTTTAGCCAGAAACCTGTGGATAATGTATATTGGCTGCCAAGCTTGAGATAAATTCTGTTGGCTCTGTTGCAAAGATTTTGGCAGAAATAAAGTCTGCCCTTTGCAAAAGAAGCACAGAGGAACTGTAGGGATGTGATTTCAAAAGCAAGTATGAAGCAAAAGACTGTTTTGTCTTTCTTTGTGACTTCCCACTGCTGTGGGGATCTGATAAACCCATTCAGCAATTCTTTTTTAGACTTCATATGTTTTATTTTAGCGTTATAGTTAAGGAAGGAATGTAAGCCCTTTGTGTATAGCTGGACCCAATTCAAAGCCAGAAAGACTTCAGAGGCAGCTCAGGGAGGCCAGCTGCAGGTTGTTGTGCCTTTTAAAGAGATCTGGACAACTAAATAACATCTTAAAGCACTAGGAGTTTACCACAGGAGATTCATATTGCGAGAGTTCTCACTGTTGTGTCATATACTCACATCCTACAGTTTGTTTTTCAATGCTGTTTTTTCCTCAAGACATGCTATGATTTGTAGGACCCAATGCAAAATAAAAATACTGTGCCCCTCATTCAAAAATCAAGAAACTATGCCATTAGAAGTGTTAAAATACAAAGTCTTTTCCGTTCCTTTGTGGTATCTCTCCCGTGTTTTGTCATGGTGTTTTATTTTTGCTATTTAATTCTAAGTTAAAAAAAATTAATTATTACATAGGTCTTATCCATCTTTATATTATGCAAGGCCACTTTCAAATGTACCTATCAGAACATTTAGCATGTATGCCAAATCCCTGAAATTACAAAATTCTTATTATATAGCTTATTACCAGAGAGTGCCTGGGGCTGTCAGAAGAGAAAAACACAAGCCAGACTAAGGAAGGTAGGAAAGAGGGATAGAGAACACTCCCAGGCATAGAGCAGGCCAGGGGAGCAGCCCTGGGGGGAGCCAGACCCTCACAGGTGCCTCAGTCTCTGCCTAGTGACACAGGCCGTGTGCACACTTGCTCTGCCTCACAGCTGCCTGGACTACTTACCGTGCAGGGGCCAGGGCAGCATCTGGGGAAGTGCAGTCAGGCGTCTCCGCAGGCCCATGTCCCCAGCCTGTGTCTAGGGGCTGTTACCAAGAGTATGGCAACCTGAGCACCAGGTACCCTTGTTCCATCTACTTACTGCTGAGTTGTCAGCCCAGACCAGGGACAGTCACCACTAGGCCCTATTCTTGCCTCTGGATGCCACAAGGTACCTGTGCCTAATCTTCACTTTCCCTCCTGCTGCAGAAAGTGGCAAAAAGATGGGCTGGGAAAAGGGAGGCAGGTGGAGCACAGTGTAAGAAGAGCAGGCAGCTGAGAATGCACCCTGGAGAGGGAGCTGGAGGCAGGACCATGTGAGCCTCCATGAGCCTTGGGTTTATGTTCCCCTGTTCGCTCAGACTTTGCTTAAAAAACAAAATGTGAAGATAAAATTATTAAAGTTTGTAGGACTGTAACCACAGAGCATTACAGTGCAAGCACAGGACCTACTGAGGCAGGGCCCCGTGCAACTGCAGTAGCCACACACCCATGGAACAGGCCTACCCTTCCCTCTTAGCGGTCTTCTCACCATCACTTAGCAGTGCCGGAGTGGTGCCCAGCTACTGAGCTTGTTTAGTGTGTGTGTCCGGACTTGAAGAGATTTGTTGAATACATTGTCTTTAAGAAAACCTGCTACGGAAAAGTAGTAGTATACATCTTCAGATAAAAGAAAGGATCTAATTTTTGTGCTCCTTTAAAATCCATTTTTAAAATAATTTTACCGCATTTGTCAGGATAGGTTAGTTCCTGCTATAATAAAAATTACTCCTGAAATTTCAGTGGCTTAACATCAAAATACTTATTTCTTACTCGTGATGTAAACATATCGGGTGTGAGCAAGGGTCACTGATCCGCACTGTATTCAGGAATCTAGGCAGGCAGAGGCCACGCCTTTTTGTGGCTGTGCCTCCTGAACTGGGGTCTCTGGGGTCACTTTGGCAGAGAAAAGAGGAATGGAGTGTTGTGCACCAGTGTAGAATGATTCAGCCCATGCCACTTCTGTTCATAGAAAATTAGCTAGAGCTAGTCATTATTGGTAAAGCAGCTCTAAGTAAAAGAGGCCTGGGAACTGTGGAGAAGCCCGTAAGTATTTGGTGAACAGAAATTGTCTCTGCTGTACGTGGCTTGCAGAGCACTAAACGTTGTATCATTTCAGGGGCGAAGCACTGATTGTGTTCAGTGCTGGCATTTACTTGCGGCTCTCTTACTCTGTCTCTCTTTCTCTCAATCTTTCCCGATCTCCTTCCTACACAATGTGCGTGGCTATTGGCAGATCTCCTAACTATTCTGAACCAAAGTTTCTTTGCTGTGAAATAGGGATAACAAAGTCTAGCTCACTGGATTACTATTAAATAACAGAATGCCTGGGAAAGCACTTTGTATATCACAAAATGGCATTCAAATAATTAAATATTATTATGTATCAGATGGAAAGAAAACCAAAGAAATATATTCATCTCTTCCTGAGCTTCAAAACTCTCCAAAGGATATTTAATATACTGTTTATTTAATCTCTGAAGCAAATGCCATAATATTCTGTTACGACGCACCCTGAAATGAGTCTGCAAATTGCTGACTGCGCTGTCACCCTTGTCTCTACCATTAGATGGCCGGGGAGCCTAGGAAAGGTACTTCAGCATGTTAGCCCTCCATTGTTTCATCCACTAAATCAGGCCGGAGCCCAGCCAGTCTAATATTTTGAGATTAGTCATTTTCCTCCAAGGTATGACATGAGAAGAGCAAAAACATTTCTCTCCCCATAAGCTCTTCCTCCACTGGCCCACTGGCCACGTCTGCAGTGCTCCCCTCTGCACGGGAATACGGAGGTTTCTGTTAAAGAGTGGCTTATCTAAGAATGCAAGCCAATTATGCCACTTTTAGCAGTTGACATCATTGATTTCTTTATTCTATCATACTTATTCAGAACTTTACTTTTAGATCTCCAGTGAGAAAGAATTTTAGAAAAGGAAATCATTTTGTCATATCCAAGAAGCAAGCCAAAAAAATAACATGTGAGGTGAGTTAAGGATACTGAAACTTTAAGCAAGATCTGATAAGGAGTTAATATTTCTAGAATCTCCACAGATAATATACTTTTATAAAATGTGTAGTGTAAGAAAAATGGTGTGTAAATTTATCGAGATAGGTCTTGTTAAGATTATGCCACTCTACCTATGAACCTGCTGAATTACAAGAGGAGTATCATCCAGGAAAACGTTAATGAACTTTGATTATATTAAATGTCACATTTCAAATAGGCAAATATATAGGAATTTAATAACAAGGCAAGCAACCTGTTCCTTCTATGTCAGTCTAATACATTGATTATCCAGAGAGTTTTTAAGGAAATGGATTCTTTAAATGAATACGAAAGGAGCTGGTCACAGATAAGAGTTGTCGAAAGTGGCAGAAGAGTGTCACACAAAGGCAAGAAACTTTCTGAGTAGGGAGAGGGGAATAAAACAAGGAATAACATTTCTACACCATATTTTCTTTATAAAGGAAGTTCAACACACCAAAGAAAATCTGAAACATTCTTTTCCCTAAAAAACAAAACTGTGGTATATGTATACCATGGAGTATTACTCAGCTATAAGAAATAACGATGATACGACATCTCTTTGGTTCTCCTGGAGAGAGTTGGAACCCATTATATTAAGTGAAGTATCCAAAGAATGGAAAAACAAGCATCACATGTACTCACCAGAAAATTGGTTTCCCTGATCATCACCTAAATGCACATCGGGGAAGGATACCAACTGGATATCAGACTGAGACGGGGATCAGGCGAGGGGATGGATGCATGCCTCCATGATGAGTGCGTTGCGCACCGTCTGGGAAATAGTCATACTTGAAGGTGCTGACTCGGGGAGGTGGCGGGGGGAAGGGGATGGAGAGGGGATGGAGGAATGACTACATGGTGAATGCCAGGCGCACTGTCTGGAGAATGGACGTGCCTGAGGCTCTGACTCGGGGATGGGTGGGACACAGACAATGTATATAACCAGCATGAAGAGTTGAAATAAAAAAAAAATTATAATACAAACCAAAAAAAAACAAATCTCAAATTAGAAAATTGATTACTTATAAAGTCAAGGGATGGAATTTTATTTCTAAACAATATGGTAATCTTTTATAAAACTTGGAAAAAAATATGACTTTGAAACTCTATAGTATAAATATGTGCAGGGACTAGCATACTTTAAATGATACACTCTGTGGATGACATCCTACGTAGTTACACGGCGGTCTCAAGCTAAATAGTACAACACAACAGAGCATGGGGCATAATCAATCAATACGATAACAATGAAATGATGAAATAATTTGGTCCAAGCACTCTTGGGTATAAAGTAAGAAATATAACATTCCTCAATTCATATATGTTTAAATCTCTATAGACATTAACTATAGTAGATATAAAAGACAACTAACATTAATATTGTGCCAGACATTGTGTAAGGTATAAACACTATTTTATGCTAATAATAATCTATAAGATGAATGTATCCTTAGCTTATTTGTGAAGGAAAGGAATTAAATACTTGCTCAAAATCACATAGCTAGTTAATTTTTGATGCAATACTCAAATAAAAGTCTTTCAAAGTTTTTCCTGCTTTCCCTATTATTTCTCTATGTCTCCTCTCTACTAAAAATTAACCATTTTAACATTTTCTGTACAATATTTGTCTTCTAAACAGAGGTATCATTTTCTGTTCTGCTCTTCTCACTTAATACTATATTAATTATTTAATTTATTTTTATCTAGCCTTCATAATCAAGTTTGGGTAATGTTCCCTTGGTCAGCTGCACCATAACATACTTAAGCATTCTTCTACTGATGAATAATTAGTATTTTCCCATTTTCTACAATTATAGGTAACTGTAGTATGAGCAACATTGTGCTTATGATTTTAATTTTCTCTTGGATTAGTCTTCTGTGATTAGTTCCCAGAAGTAGAAATAATAGTCCAGGTGATTACATTATATAATTATCAAATGGCATAAATATCTACTACATCATAGAAAAGTAAAGAATAATAAGGTAATCTTTGTGATATTCATTGCTGTTGCACTCTGTTGTCTGCTCCCAATCAACTAGCATGATCAGCTCAAGCTCGCCTCTGGTGTTGGAGGGAGAAATGAATTAGATTGTATTCATTATCAAGGACTACATAACACATTTAGTAATTTAAAACAGCAGGATGTACTATCTCCCAGTTTCTGTTGGTCAGGAATCCAGTGATAGCTTAACTGTGACCTCTGGCTCAGGGTCTTTCACAAGACTGAATGAAAGTGTCACCTGGGACTGCAGTCATCTCAAGGCTTGACTGGGGATGGATTTGGTTCCAGGCTCACTCATGTAGTTGTTGGCAGGATTCATCTATTCCTGGATGTTTGTCTGGGGAGCCTTGGTTTTTAGAGCAACTCATAGTGTGGCAGCTTTCTTCAAAAGAGTGACCAAATGAGAAGAGACAGTGAGATCCAAATAAAAGTCACAGTCTTTTGTAACCTATTCCTCATGTGACATCCCATTACTTTTGCTACTTTTTAGAGCAATTCTATTCTATTCTATTCTTTAGAAACAAGTCACTAGCTCCAGCCTATATTCAAGAAGAGAGGAATTTATAAGACTGAATACCAGGAGGCTGGGTCCTGGGGAGACATTTTAGAAGCTACTTAACCACAGAATCTCTACCTTTTCCTTCTTTGTGGAAAAAAAAAAAAAAGAGCTTGTAGATATGATTTTTCTCCCTATTCTGTCATCATCTTTATTCAGTCCTTATTGACTCACGCCCACCCATTCCAACTTAACTGACACCTGTTGCTGTTTTCTCTCTTCTGCTATCATTTCCATATTTAACATGATCAGAAGAATCTTCCCAGAACCGTACATTTATTATTTTACTCTATTCAAAATCGTAATATGTAAAGAGATACTCTAAATGTATTTCAAAGCAATTTTCACATACCAGAGAATTTTCTACACTCATTTTCTTAGCAATTATATTTTTTCTTTCGATAATGTGTAATGCAGCTAAGACTTTTATAAAAACTATCCTAATTTCATTTTGAGTGGAATAAGAATTAATGAGCTTTCACTAAATCTACAAAAGCGGTTCATGCTTCTACAAAAATTTCTAGGCATGACCCTCTATTTTTTGTTCTATTTCCATCATTTTATGAAAACATGGAAAAGAGGAAAGACAGAGCCAGAAATTTGGCAGAAATTCTTTTCATTTTGTTAGAAAATGCTGAGCTCCTTCTATTTTGCTAAATGCTGTGATTGAAAATATTAATCTTTGAAACCAATTAGAAGTTTACACCTCACTTTAAGCAAGATGTCCTCCTCCTTTCTACCACCCTGACCCCTGATCTAGGTGTCCACTATCAGTCCTCTGTATGTATCATTGTTTCTCCAAGTATGTATGTTTCTCTTTCATTCATCTGAGAACACATCTGAGGCAGGGATTTTCAGCATCTAGAAGATTTCCCAGCATAAAATTGGAGTTGAAAAAACACTGTTGAGTGAATATTCAATGAATGAGCAAATGAGCAAACTTGGCATTCATACTAAGTAACTTGAATTTTGGAGACCAGGATTGTGATGCTTACAAAAAAAAGTACATTTGATATCTCATTGGTTTAATATGAAAAGAAATAAGGGCTGTAAACACATTTTGCAGAAGAACCAGGGATTATCATTGAGAGCTGGAAGCCAACTCACAAGGCAAATACATAAACTTTCATGGAAAGAAAGTGCATCCTGCAGAAATGATCAAGTAATGCATTTTTTAAGACCTGGTTCTGAGCAGGGCTTTCCTCTAATTATCCAGAGGATTGGCTGCTACAAATTTTATTTATTCAGGTACCTCCTGAGATCTAAACCTGTGGCTCCAGGGCAAAAATAGAAAGTATCCATCTGCTTTGAAAACACAGAATCTTGCTCCCTCTAGGACTAGGAAGAGACTAGAGCATCCCAACCAAGGCCTCTGCGATGCAGGAAATAACTTCACAATTTTTAAGGAAAACAGAACTTAAGAGAAACTTTTAGGACACATTCCTTATGTTTTCTCATGTTCCCTGAACTTTCTAAGAGTGCTGCTATAGTTGGTTTTCATTTCCAGTTGTACTCTGCTCTTTTATTTTAAGTGAATTGGTTCATGGAACACATATCTTAGATAAAAGCTATGAAGACAAATATATTCAAATTCTAAACATCATCCAAGAAGAAAATTAGGATTTTTTAATGAATCCCGGTCATTCAGGAAAAGGAAAGGAGGGAGGGGGGTAATATAATTTATCTCCCTGATATTACCTTGCAACTCATAACGTCACATTGTATAAAACACACCTTGTACAAATTGAAAGCAAAATACTGGGCTCAAGAAATGGTAGTATAATGTCACTGTGGCAGAATCAAAAGAAAAAAAAATTTAATTCGTAGTCTGTTATATGCTATTAATGAGGGATTTTTTAGCATTAATCAATTTTAGTGTATTGGAAAGTCAACATTAGCATATCTGCACCAACTGTGTATTTTTCCACTCAAATAAGACTTTGATCACTATTTTATGCCATTATGTTACTTTTAACTCCGTTAGTATATCTAGAAAGAGCCTCTCTAGATTAAAAGATAAAAAAATTAAAAGATAAAAAATTTTTATCACATTCTCATGATAAAATAAAAAATTATAAACCAACAGAAAATAAATAGTAGCCTTATAGGAATATATTAACACCTATTAAAAAAGGTAAAATTATCATTGGAATGTATGACAATAGTAGCACAAGGAACTCAGAGTGGGAGATGAAGATAAACTGTTATAAGGATCTTGCACTATAAATGGAGTGGTATAATAGTAATTGTAAGCACTAGAACAACTAACAAGACAAAAGAAAACAAAACACTCAAAGAGTTATGAGTGGTGAGTCAATTGTGGATAAAATGTAAAATCAAAAGGAGGAAAGGAACAAAAAAAAAAGTGCAGGTGGGAAAAATAGAAAGTGAACTATATGGTGGTAAATTCAAATCTAACTGTATCAATAATTACTTTAAATGTAAATAGTCTAAGCATTCCAATTTAAAGTCAAGGTTTGTCAGATTGAATTTTTTTTAAAAAAGACCTCAGTGAATGGAACCATACTTTAAATATATATGTATAAATATCTATAATGTTATATATATATAAATACATATGTGTGTGTGTATATATTTAAGAACAAACACTTTATACACATATATATCTGTGTCTGTGTGTGTGTGGAAAATAAAGGATAGAAAAATATCTACCATGTAAATACTAATTAAAAGAAAGCTTGAGTGCCTAATAGTAGACAAACTAGACTTCAGAACGAGGAATATAACCAGGGATAAAGAGGAACATTTCATAAAAATTAAGAGATCACTTCATCAAGATGATATAAAGACTCCAAACATGTATGCATTCAATGGCAGAGGTACAAAAAATACATAATACATTTTTAAAATCTAAATGGAAAAATAGAAAAAGCTACAATTTTAGTTGGATATTTCAACACTCCTCTCAAAAATTAAGGGACCTTATAGAAAAAATAATAACAGCTTTAGAGAAATTCCAGGGCAAATCAATAAGGATGTAAAATTACTGAACAACACTCACAACCAATTTGACGTATTTGACATTTTAGAACACTCCGCTCAAGGACAGCAGAATAAACCTTCTTTTAAAGCACACACAGATCATTCAGAAAGATGAATCATATTTTGGGTCACAAAAAGTTTAAATAAATTTAAAAGGCTTGAAATCATATCAAACATATTCTTTATAACCAATTTAAACTCAAAATCACCTTTAAAATAAGCACCATTTCTCATATTCATATCCTCAGCATCTGATACACAAGGCATGTTTGAATTAATAAATAAGTGGATCAAGGATGTGCTAGTTCTCAGAGGTAGGAAATTCCATTTTCACTGAATCTTAACACTGTTAGCTTTACCACTGATCTACTAGCTATGTCAAAAATCCACTGGGTTTCTCTCTAGTTTCCTAATTAGTTGCAGGTCTCGATGAATTATTAATAATATTTACATTTTTCAATCAGAACTCATTGTCTGTCTAATATATGCTTTGCTTTCCATTGTTTTCCAAATCTAATAAAATATGTCTCTCTACCCTGAGAAAGAGGGATATTCACATGCAGCAACTTTGTTATTTTGTTGCACAGTTTACTTCACCTTCATCAAGATCCTTTTGGAGCAAACAAAGGTTAAATTCATTTTCTCCTTGCTCTCACTATGTCCCTCTAGGTATAGATTCAAGTCTATTAAAATAGATCTCTCTTGTGCTGTGATTCAAAATGTGCCAGTATTAATTTCAAAAGCACAAGGAAAACACATGAGAGTCTGTGCCTCTCCTTTTTTTTTCCCCCTGCAGGAGTCCTATAAGTGAGCTTGCTTTGCACAGTGCAGGACAACCATCTTACTTACAGTTGAATACTTCATTATGGAAAGATTCAGGTTTCCCCAAATTGCAATAGGGTGGGAAATAATTTAAAGGGAAAATCCTTTTGGTTATTTTAATGGAAGGGAGTGCCAAGTGTCTGTCAAAAAGAAGCCGGATGCTCACTAACAGACAACAAATACAATATGTACATAGGCAGAGATGAAAGGATTAGTTACTAAGACCTGAAATATCAGATTTAAGTAGTTTTATTGATTCTCTCATGAAAACAAAACATCTGTTCCCTTTTATTGCCCTAAAAAATGAAGTGGTCTTTTGTATCGGTCCTTATCTTCCGTATGTGACATTTTTTTCAATGCTTCAACATTAATTCAGTAATCATGCATCCCTTATTCTGCGCTAGACGTCCTGCCAGCACAACTATGTGGCCGCAAACTGTGGCAGAAACCACATTTTCTGCCAAGATCTTGATATAGGTCTTGGCTTTGACCTATATCAAGAGCATCATTACTTCACTATGAATAAGAAAAATATAGTAATAACACACCCATTTCTGAAATAGTGGAAAAAAGTAGACAAAGCACAAAATAGTAATAAGAAATAGGGTTTTTTAGAAGCAATTTTGCAATAAAATAACTATGAGGTCATAGGAATGCCTTGTATTAGAGTAATAATAGCAGTGGGAAAAATAATAGTTATCATGAAAATAGGGGTAATGGTAGCAATGGTAGAGGTCACAAGCATGTACCCATCTTAACCAATTACAAGGTAACAGACCCTGTGACAAAAATGTTATGTAAATCAGCACAATTGATTTTCATAATAACACTATCAGGTGGATGCTACTATTATCCCTATTTTACAGATGGGGATACTAACAGTAAGAGAGTTTTAAGGAGTTTTCCCAGGCTCCACAGCTAGCACCTAGTCAAACTGGGACTGGGAACCTGAGTCTGATGTTCCAAAAGCCTATCTAAACGGGATTCAGAGACAGGCAGAATTGCATTAAACTTAGTCTTTATAATTTCCTACTGAGTGAACTTTGAACTAACTTCAGGGCATAGCAGTGTCTTTCTATAAAGAGTCAGATAATAAATATTTTAGGCTTTCTGGACCATATGGCCTTTGTTACAAGCAGTAAATTCTGCCATTGTAGAGTGAAAGCAGCCATAGACAATAAGTACAATTGTATTTCTCAAAACAGGCTGACCCTTGACTTACATCAACACTCTGAACTTCAGATATTTTTATCTGTAAAGTGAAATGGAGTCTACATTTTGAGGGGTTGTCGTAATTATTTAAAAAAAAAACATGCAAAGGATATAGTATGACAAAAAATCAGGTGTTCATACATGTTAGCTGTTATTTTCAATTGCTGTTTTTATTGTTTAGTTATTTCTTTCCTTTTAAGCCATAAAATGAAAATGGTCCATGTATCTCTGCCCTTCAATAAATGTCTACCTAAAAAAAAACAATGTAAATATCCTTTTTGAGTATAAAGCTGAATGGGTATATGTGTGTTGGTATCTGTACATGTGTGTAAAATATGCTGCTATGGAGGGATAAATTAATTTATTCTAATTGTTAGAAAACGCGCCATGCATAGAATCTGCTAGGTACTGCAAATGCACAGATAAGGGAGGCGCACACTCTAATCTTTCTTTCACCTTCTGCTGCATATGGTATGCATTAGTGGTCTTCATTTTAGGTTTTTGCTTTTAGCTTTTGAAATAGTGATTCAGGATTATTAAGACCTAGAAGAATGTAAGTTCAAAAATCTTGGACTTTTTCTGGGTACACTAATTCATGGGAATCAGAATCATCTGGTTTTTAATATAAGAAAATGCACACAGCCTGTGTGTGTGTTTGTGTGTGTACACGAGTCTGAGGGTATTTGGTGCAGAATGAACACTTAGGACCATATATTTCATCTCATTGCCCGTTGATAGCAGCATATCCCATAGGCTGGGTAATCAGATGTTCAAACACAGGATTATAAACTCTGAGGAAGTGAAAGAAATATTTAGGGGCATTTGAGAAAATATTAATGGGAGCAGCACTCAGGTTGAGATTGCAGTCGCTGAAGAGACTTTGGATATGGTAGGTGGTGGCAACATAGCTTTGAATCTCAAAATAAAAACTAAAGAGGACAACTAAATTAGCAAAAATTAAAAACCTACAGACAACCTACACCAAAAAATTAGGTGTCAAGGCATCCCCTGAGCTCCAAGGTACTAGTGGTGGAGACAAATTACTAGTAGCCATTTGATGTGTATGGCAACCACCACTGTGCATGAGAAAGCACAGGGCCCCAACAGGACATCTAACAGAACTGAGAAGAGTGGAGTCTCAAAAATAGGCAAGAGATATTCCCTAGAAAGTACAGAGGACCCATTTAATAACAGCAGCTAAAACTGGAAGGGTTTTGTCCAATACAAAACTGGGTTAATACAAACTTTCTTCAGTAAAGACTGAAGAAACTGAAATACTCTACACTCTCTGAACAATTTAAACTACCCATTAAAATTCCCTTCCAGGTAAGAGTTACATTTAGGAGAAACTACTGGGAGTGGATTCAAATTTGAGCAGAAATGTAACAAAAAGAGGTCTAAATAAAAGTTTGGGAAAGGAACAGAACCAAAATATCTTAGAAAGCAAGACACCATGTATTTTTGAACACTTTAGAAGAGAAATCTTTATGAAGTTATAGTAGCTACTCTAAACCACACCTCCTAAAAATTCAAGAAAAGTGATTATATATAAAATAAGCAATAGAAACATACCAAAGTTAAATCTTATAAAAATTGTCATAAGAGAAAAAGAATAATGAACAGAATAACATGTTTATAGTAACAAAAGCACACCAGAAAGACTTGCTGAAAGCATAGATCAAACAGTAACCTTATATATTGAAAAGAATTAACAGACATTAAGAAATAGATATAAGGCATAAACAACAACAATTCAGAATTAGAAAAACTCATAGAGCAGATGACAGAACTCATGAAGTATGTGTATGTGTGTATATATGAATATAGATAATATACATGTATATATCATTTTTTAAATTATTTCAGACCTTAAGATGTAATGGCCAGCCTCCAAGATGGACCCCACTGACCCTTGTCTCCTAATGTTTGTATCTTTCTATAGTGTTATTCTACACACCGATATAGAACTAATCACGAGTACTGTGGAAGAGATGGACTGTTGAAGCCTGGACTTATAAGGCTGGGCCATAAAAAGTGTTGTATCTTCCATTTGCCCTTCATTACCTCTTGTTTTGGGAAAAGCTGTCTTCCACGTGTTGAGCTCATTCGTTCAGCCTGGTGGAAAGGCCAACATGCAGAGGAACTGATACCTTCTACCAGTAACCAGCATCAACTTTCCAGCCATATGTGTTAGCTACCTTGAAAGTGAATCTTTCAGCCCTCAGTCAAGTCTTTGGATGACTGCAACCTCATAACAGCCACTAAGTCACAACTGCTCAGCCAAGCCATGCCTGAAATTCTTCATTCGGAATAACGGTGAGAGATAATGTTTATTGTTGGTTTAAGTCATTACGTTTTGTGACAACTTGTTATGCAGCAGCAGAAAATTAATATAAAAGCTAAATTATAAAGAACATTAGAGGGATAAACAAATAATTGTGCCATAGAAGATACAGAAGTTGTGAAGGAGGGAAAATTGAAAAATCAACAAGAAATAGAGATAAAAAGTTTCCAGAAAGTAACAAATATAAAAGGTAGGCAGAAAAGAACCAACTTACAGATGATAGGAGTCTCCGAAAAAAATTAAAATAAGATAACAAAGCAAATAGTAAATTATAATTAAAGAAAAATCTATTACATTAAAAAAGACTTGAGACTACATATTGAACTGGACACTATATAAGCTAGAATCTTCAACATCAAAATATATAATAATACAGCAAAAGCATTGAACTTTAAAGAAAAGGAAAGAAATATAAAACCTGTAAGATATTTAATCAAAAAGGTAACTTATAAGGGAAGCAAAATTATATAGAAATGTTATATGCCTGAAGAAAATGGAGTCACATATTTTATATATCAAGAGAGATTAAGGATAGGAAACACGAGCCAAATATTTTATATCCAGCTAAATTGACTTTTAAGTGTAAAAGCATAAACTGTTAACAACATGCAATTACTCAGGAAAGTTTATTCCCATGAGTCTTTCCTGAAGAACTGATCAGAACACGTTTCACCCCACCAAAATGAAGAGCCTCACCAATCTATGAGTTGTAAGCATTAAACCTAGTCACTGCAAACTAAAATGAAACAGAGGTTAAAAGGAAGCGAGTATTATAGGAAGCCATGGCTATATTCTCAGTTAATGCAGATGTAGTACAATTATTTATTTAAATGGGAGTTAGAGAAAGGAGGGAACATATGCAAAGATATTTAACTATTCTCAGTATTTATAATAGTAATGCTAGTATTGTTACTCTGGACTGTGTGTTTGTAATTTGGGTAAGTAAATGACAATTGTTTGATAGTTTAATGTCATCATCCCTTGTGTCCTTGTGAAGCAGGATTTTCATTGCAGAAGAAAAAAGATAGAACATAGATGTGACATATAAAGGATTAAATTAAACAAGTACAACAACAACAACCTGCTGAACTATACTATTAAGTATGTTATCAACAAAATCCAGACTTTAGGAAATGCTACAGGTCAAAAGCGTCTGCCTCCTCTACACATAAACTTTAAGGACAAGAAAGGGGTGAAGAGGGAAACTATAAATTATAAGAGACATAATAGACATACATATTTTAAAATGGGAAAAAATGAACTGTGATTTCTGGAAATGCACACTTGAATGAAAAAAATATATAAATAAATGCAAGAAAGGAGTTAAGATAAAATTGAGGTATAAGAGAGGAGAGTGGATTGAGAACCAGGGACAGAGAAACGTTGGCAGGGTGTCTGGGGGTGGTTGCTAGGTACATGCAAAGGTGTTTGCTTTATAATAACTCTTTATGGTATATATTTGTTTCATATCTCTGTTTTAATATACAATGAAGTGGTTTTTAAAAGATTTTTAAAAGAAGTAAACAAGAATTTGGTGGCCACAGTATTGAGAATTCCCTAGTTAGTGCGAATGCTCAGTGCACTATCTCCTTGCTTGTCCTTGCCAAGCCTGCTTTCTCAGATTTTATGTCAATTATTTGAGCTACCTGAGTTCTTTCCAATATCAATATATATTGAAGACCTCCAAAAATTCCCACTTTCTGGATTTTTCCTGTTGCATATGTATATTATACTACACCATGTTTTTCTGCCCTTTGTGCATGCATATATATAGATGTGTGTGTATATATAGATGTGTGCATGTGCATATAAAATGGGAATTAGTTTCTGTTGATTTTGATTGACATAGCAGGGAAACCTTGGGCAAGTCACTTAATCTTCATCAGTCTTGCTTTCTTCTTCTGGATAGTTGGCTAATAAGACTTTGCTCATAGGATTTTTGCCAGGATAAAATTAGGTAATTAAGTAAATTATGTAGTACGATGCATGACAGTCAGTTCTCAATAACTGTTGTTAGCATTTCTGCTTTTTAATGCTGACTTGTGAAAGAAGGAATAAAAGATGATGTGCAGTTCTTTCAGCCTAGGTGATTGGGAAATTGACGAAGCTGTTGATTGTAACAGAGCACCCATGAAGAGAGTCAGTTTGTAGAAAAATTGAATTCCATCTTGCTCCCATAAAATCCACATTTGACAACTATTTAATTGTTGATTATCCTAAGAAAATTATAACCTCAAATGGAGTGCAGGTGGTACTTCTTGTTCTGAGGTATCTACGTGCTAGTGTTAAGATTTTGAACATCTCCAATACAAATACTCAAGTTCAGTCCTGTCTCTCTTGTCACTGCAACAAGGGGAATTAATTAAAATACTTTCTGTGGGCTTGTTAACCCACCAATTAAGCACAAAACTGATTTGGGTATTTGATATTCCATAATTAGTCAAACGTTACAGGAGAGGAGTGGACTGGATAACAGAGAAAGTCAGCTAATGAGTATCCTTTGCCGACTGGACCAGCGACAGCAGCAATAGAAAGGAAGGAGCACTATTTATTAGCCAATCAGTACTTTCTGCCTCCATCTTTTACTGCCAGCTCACGATGCATGACTCTGTCAATATGCTATATGCCCATTTTTTAGGTCTGACCATCTCTCTATCTTCTTTTGAACACCTTTAGTATTGTCATTGTTTTCTCCAGCTGTTGCCTTCTGGAAGGGAGGGATTGTGCATGTGTTAACTATCCGTTACTAATAAACTGAACCCACTCCTGGCCACTTAATATTTTGAAAATCATCTGTTACTACCCAGCCTCTTCCATGGCATGCATTATCAATATAATAAATCACTGCTAAAAATCATGTAATACCTTGCATTCTAACATAGATCGTGAGTACAGAATGGCATTTAGGAACCGGTAATTTGCCTACCTGCTTTTTATCATAAGTCACATATCTTGGCCTATTCCCATGTTTGGATCACTCTGAATTTCACCAGATTTTCTTTTTGTTCATTTCTTTGCCTTTTAAAATATATGGTCATTTCTCCTGTCATCTTACTATCTCCTAAACATTAGCTTTATATATTATTAATCTCTGTAGTTTCCCAGCCTTCCCTCTCCCTTTCTCTCATCTAGTCAGCATATATAATGTTCAAACGATGTTTACCTAAATGTATTTTTCCCTGTGCTAACACATTTTTTCATTTTAATCTATCATTAGCTCCATGTTAGCAATAAGGAAAAGTGGAACTCCGTGATCAATGACTTGATTATTGGTCTTACGGAGAGTAAGGAACAAAACCTGGTCTAGACTATAAGGTTCCAACTCAGATTTCAGTGCTATTCACATAACATTGGTCCACATGAATTGCCCAGAGTACATAGCTAGATTGTAATGTGTCTTTCATTGTTGAAAAAGGTCTAGATAAATACAGTTTTATGATTCTGTTTTCTCCTGGGGATCCAAGCTTTCCTTCCTCTGTTTGAGATAAATGGATATCTTGGGGGACTGGAATCCAGCAGAGAACAGAGTTGTTGAATCTAAGAGAGGAGCACAATGATGTTCCTTTTACTGTTCTTCAAATTTTTTGAGGCTTTAAAATTTAAAAGAGCCAATTATACATTAATATGATTTATAGTTTCAGACTAATTTTAATCTAATGTCCTATGGGGCATATAATTAAAAAAATAATAAATAGATTTCACAAGGATGGTATATTTAACAAATGTTTGGGGAAAATAGTGAGTTTCAGGGACAAAAATTAAATTAGAGCATTATGTTCTGCCTTACAAAAAAACTAATCTTAGAAAATTTTAATGTAAATTTACTCATAAGTTACAGATATTTTGTAAAGATAAATGACATAGCAATTTTTCTAAGCATAAATTTATGAAAGAAATAAATTGACACATTTTACTTCATAAAAATTAAAAATCATATACATCAAGAAAGTATTTTATGTCAGTATCACATACCTTTGAAGTGTTTTCACCTTTGTAGATTGGGAATAGAAATCTTGACTCCCAAATTAAAATATAGTCTATTGAAGAGCTCAAGTTTAACAAAGGTTCTACCACTTTGCATGCTGTTCATCAGTATTTTACCAAATTGAGTCTTCACACCAGCTGCCCAAAGAATCACTCGTGGGCCTGTGTTAAAAGTGGATATCTGGGACCCATGCCAGACCTACCAGATTATATCTGAACATAGGTCCTGGAGGTTGTATTTTTGTCAAACAACCTAAGTGATTTTGTGAATATCAAGCTATCTAGGACAGTAATGAGGACAGATTGGATATTTAATAAATTATAATTGGGTTAATTAAACTAAAGCTATAATCAAGTAAGGCACTCTCTCAACAATTTTAATGGTTCTCCCTGGAATAAAGAAAAGCCTGTACACTTTTTGGCTTGACATTCAAGATCCTGCATCAGTAGTTCTCGACTCACTCAAATCTTATGTTTCTGCCTGTGTCCTGCACACAACTTTCCTGTGCTCACTCCCAACTAAGCATTTTACCCCTAAGTCATTCCAACTATTCCTAAGTATGTTGGAAACATATTTTTCCTTTTGTGTAATTTCTCTTATTTTTACTTCCCTTTGCAATGTCTTTCTTCAGTACCACCACTTACCCTTCACCCCAGGGCCTGTCTAAACCTCACCCAAAGTTTAGAAGCCTAAATCTCAATTCATTCTCAGACCCTAATCTCTGCTCCATTAGCACTTTGTACCTTTACTAAAGCATCACAATCTGACTTCTAAGAGTCATTTGCATGTCATATGTCTGTATGAATATGCATCAACAGTTGACCCTAAACAACATGGGTTTGAACTGTATGGGTCTATTTATACACAGATTTTCTTCCACGTCTGCCACCTTGACACAGCAAAATCAACCCATCCTCTTTTCCTCCTCCTTAGCCTACTCAATGTTAAGATCATGGGGATCAAGATGTTTTGCTCAATGAATAGTCAATATATTTTCTCTCCATTGATCTGTTAAATATTTTATTTTCTCTAGCTTACTTTATTGCAAAAATACAGTATATAACACATATGATGCACAAACATACACGTTAATGAACTATTTATGTTATCAGTAAGGCTCTGATCAACAGTAGGCTATTGGTAGGTAAGTTTTGGGGGAATCAAAAGTTGTACTCAGATTTTCAACTGTGAGGGGTGTTAGCACTGACCCCCACATTGTTCACAAGTCAACTGTACATGAGTCTCTATAAAACTAGTCCGTGTATTTTAACCCCCAAGTCATCTACCATGCTATTTTATTTATGGCAGATGCTTAATACTTGCTTATTGAGTTGACTATATTAACAGCGTTTAATTATTTTTTGCCTTTTATGTATCATTCTACCAAACTTTCTTTTTTTTTCTAGTTGTTCTTTTGTATTTTTTTATTCTTATTTCAGCATATTGTGGGGGTACAAAAGTTTAGGTTACATATATTGCCCTTGCCCCCCGCCCCGAGTCAGAGCTTCAAACGTGTCCATCCCCTAGACAGTGTGCATCGCACTCATTATGTATGTATACACCCATCCCCTCCCCCACCCACATCTGCCCAACACCCACTACAAAAATTTAGAGGGTTTCCTAAGGAACCCCTATTCTTTTCCTTTATATAGTAACTGACTAATTTGTGTCATAGATAACAGTTACTATGACATAGCCACTACTTCTACCATAAAATACCAATACCTTGGCTTTCACTCAGCATGAAATGGGGTGTCACTGAAGCCTTTGGAATAGAAGGAGGACTTGATTTGACTTATGTTTTAAAAGGATACTTACAGCTGTTCTGTTGAAAACAGAGTGAAAGCGAGTAAGGGCTGAAGTGGAGAGACCATTTAGGCAGCTATTGGAATAGCCCAGGTTTAAGATGATGGTGACTTGGACCTGGGAGGTTGTAGTAGAGGATGTAAGAAGTGCTTCAGCCCTGAATATATTCTGAAAGTAGAACCAACAGGATTTTCTAAAGGATTGGATGTGGAATATATATAAAGAGAGAAGTCAACTTAAAGATTTTTGAACTGGGCAGTGGAGAGATGGACTTGTCACCAGTTAAGATGGGAAAGACTTCAAGTGGAGCAGTTTTGTTTATGAGGGAGGATATTTCCCAGAGTCTATCTTTGACAGATTAAGTGCTATATCTAAGAAGGAAGTTGAATATATGGACCTAGATTTAAGAGAAATGTCTTAACTAGAGAAAAAATTGAAAGTCATGGGGATAAAGAGGAGAAAACCAGCAATTAAGACTAAGAAAAAACAATTACGAGTGATACAGGAGGAGATCCAGGAGAGTGTGGCGTCTGTGAGCCTGTGTAGAAAAAGCAGAGGTCCACCATGGTAACTTCTGCTCACAGGACATGTAAGATGGGGAACAGAACTGAGCATTGGATTTAGAGCACAGTACCTTGGGAAAGCAACTGCAAACTGGTACTTGAAATAAAAGCCTGATAGGAGTAAGTTTAAAAGAAAATAGAAGCTGAAGAAGTAGAGATAGTGAGTATGAACAATGCTTTAAATAATTTTTCTATACAGAGGAACAAAGAAATGAGGTGGAACCTGGCAAGGGAAGTGAAATCAAGAGAAGCTTCTTTTGTTTGTTTGTTTTATATGGAGGTTTTTTTTATTTTTTTTTTTAAGGTGGGAGAACTAGCACCATGTTTATTTTCCAAGAGAAATGTCTCTGTCTAGCAGAGAGAGACGATATAAGATAAACGGAGAAGTCCTAGAGCTAAGTTCTTGAGAAGGTGTGGCAGGCTGGGTTCTGGTGCACAGGTGGCAGGACTCGTGTTAGGTAGGAGCAGATGTTGCTCATCTTGAATAACAGGCAAGAAGACCTGAGTTACATGACCACTGAGAAAAGGTGAGTAGAGTCACAGTGTCGGGGAGTCATTCTGATGCCTGGAAATAGTAAGGGGGTAAGTCAAAGGGCCTGACACAATTTCAAGAAAATTGTCAGAACTGTTCTACGTCAGACTGAATTTGGGAGTTTAAACTTCAGAATTCTCTAGAGTTTTCAATCTAGAAAATTCTAAAGCCCCTGGCTCTGACAGCTTCTATGATGTTTCTGCTACCTTAAATGTGAATAATCAGGCTCCATACTCTGCCTCCACTTAGAGTTTTAAAGGACATCTGTTGGTATCTACTCTGTATTTTTCAAGAATCCAAAAACCAAATCTGGAAACCCTGTGAAATCAGATACTAGGCTTTCAAGTCATTTCCTCGATGCTAATTTGCACAGGTGGAAGTGGGGGTTGAACCTTCAGCCCCTGAAGCACCCATCGCGATACAAGTAACAAGATGCACAATGAATTGGAGCAAACCATCAAGGAGACACAGCCTTCCTACGAGCTAGGGGCGTGCAACAGAAATAGTTGCACTATTGAAGATAATGAATCATCTCAGAGCTCATCTCTCTGTCTCTGATAAAGTATTGGACAAAGATTCCATTACAAATTGGATTTCATATAACAAATGGATGAATGATAGCATGGATTCAGAAAGATTAAAGAGTAAGCAATTTCTGTTGAGGCATGAGTTGGGATTCAGCCAGAAGGCAGGTTTTGACAAGTAAGAAAGATGTCTCAGAGCTTCTGGGGGTGTCATTTGAAGTCCTTTAAGTTTACCAAGCTCAGCAGTATTAATTAAACTTAATTAAAATTAGCACATTAAAATTTAAATGCTTGCAGTTTGAAGGGCAATTTTGTTTTTTTATATAAAATTAAATCTCCCTATACAGAATGATCTTCTACTGTAGCTTACTCTGAAGAACTCATTTTCTGCAGTTACTGCCATGCTGAATGCTGCTGTGAAATAATGCCCACTGAGAATACCTGCATTCACGCACACAGTCTTTAAGTCATATTGAGAAATGCTTGACCAATTCAATTTTTCAAACAAAAAGCAAGATGAAATAATAAATTTAGGTCTAACAACCAGAGACGAAATCTAGCTCTGAGATTTAGTCAGGGTACAATTTTGGACAAGCCTTTAGTTTCTTTATGTGCTCCATAGGGATAATAATTCCTGACTTTGCAATGTTATTTTCCAAGACTTAATGAGATAAAGTATGTAAATCACCTAATATTGTCTGGGAGGTTGTAGATATTTAATAGATACTAGTTGAACCCTAAGAATGGCAGCATTAGAACATTTCAATGGAAAATCTAGGAGGCATACTATTATGCAAGGCATTGACAAGAAAGGAGGAGGGAATTTCTTTGATTTTATGCATTTACATGTTTGAGCTTCTGGATAGTTGTTTCCATTCCAGAGCTGAACTTTTTTTTTTTTTTTTTAAGTTTGGGTTAAATCCAACCTTGCTAGTCCTCTGCCAAAACTCCCTTTATTCAAAGCCTCCAGTTATTAAAAAGTCACTCACCATCGTTAAGAATTGCAAGTACTTATGCAGGCATGGGATTTGGAGGGGCGATTGTTTAGCAATATGAATAAAGAAGGCACGTGGGAGAGAAGGAACAGCTGGTATTCTATGTTTCCATGCTTGAATTTCTCAGCAGGAAGATACTTTGCCTGGGTGGCTGTAATGCTACTAAGAAACAGGATTGGCTACTGCGGTAGATAACAGTTTCTTTTTCATGCCACAAAATACAAAGTCATGCCATCGCTTGTCAACTAACAACTCTGACTATATTAGCTGGAATAAAACTGATAGTCAAAGAGATAGGGCCACATATTGACAGTGTTGTCACTCCCAAATGAGTACACATTCACCCAGCTATTAATATTAAATCCAAACCAAGTCACGCACTCTCTTGCTACTCTCATCCCCAGGAATATTGGCATTGGTCTTAGAGACGCAACATTCTGCAGTGTACTTTGGTAGGTCAGAAAATATGCTGGAAAAGTGAACCTAGGACTCTCTCTTCTCTGATCAAATTTATTACAGGAATTGAGAACTTCAGACAAACGTGGCAAAGTGTGAATTCATTTCAGTTCATGCATAATGATCTTGCAGGTAGTTTAGGAGAAGGGCCAGGGGTCAGCTCCCTTTTGTCCAGAGCAAGGAATAGAAAGTTTTAAGGGAAGGAGATTTTTCACTTGGATTTTATATTAGTTTGCTAAAACATATATCCAAATACCACACACTGGGTGACTTAAAGCAACAGAAATTTATTTTCTCACAGTTGTGAAAGCCAGAAGTTCACAGTTAAGACGCTGGTAGGACCTTGCTGTGTGCTGTAAGGATGGAGCCTCCCTTGCTTCCTCCAGGTTCTGATCACTTGGGTTGTTCCTTGGCTTGTGGCAGCATAACTTCAATTTCTGCCTGTGCCTCCATGTGTGGTCTTTCTTTGTCTCTCTTCTGCTCTGTCTTTTCCTCTTTTGTATTTTATAAGGACACATTTCATTGGATTTAGCGTCCATCCACTTCTTCCAAGATGATCTTATCTCCATATCTTCAAAGTAATTACATCTACAAAGACCTTATTTCCAAAGAGGATCACATTCACAGTACTCGGGGTACGGATTTAGACATAACTTTATTGAGCCACTATTCAGCCCACTATTGATATTAAAGTTTTCTTTGGCTAAGATACCAATGGAAGTGAATTCTATCACTGATAAGAATGATTAGAAGAATTTATGTGTAGATAGCTTAGAACTAGGATAGTTCAAAACTAACCACCCACAACTCCACCCACATAGACTGGTTCAACTAAAAACCTCTTCACTATCTTGGAATACAGCAAAAAGCTTGTAGCAGCTTATTAAGCAGTCTTTGCCATCCATTTGTCCCTTTTATCCTTTCCTCTGCCATCTAATAAAAAATGAGACATATTTCAAATTGATGCACCCTCACTGGCTTCCTTGTTTTCAAAATTGCATCAGTTGTATATTCTCATTATTGTATTAGTGATAGTGCTACGCTTGCAGCCCAACTCAAGTGAAATCATTTTTTTTCCCAAATAACCACATAAATAGCAGTCTAGTTTGAAACAAACTGTAGTGTATAATATATCATATAATGCCTGGCTGATAGAATTTATCACCGAAGTTGAAATCAGAAGCAACCTACAAAAAGCATAGCTCTCTGGATGAAATAAAGAGACAGAAAGATGTTTTGAAAACACCATAGATCTGGTGTCAGGCATATCTGGGTCCAAATTCAATTTTTTCTACTTATTAGCTGCATCATCCTAGATATAGTTCTCTACCTTACTGGTCTACCTGATTTTTTCATTTGTTAAATGGAACTGTTAATACCTACTTCATAGTATTTTTGTGAAGGTTAGAAAAAAGTGTTTGGCATATAGCATATGTGAATAGCTATAATTATCCTAAGATTATGTATGTGTGTGTGTGTTTGTGCGTGTGCACGCACGGGGGGTGGGGGGGGGTTAAGCTCTATGTAGCAACTGCCATGGGAATTAGCATTAGCATTCTTACCTGAAAATCTGAATTTTAGGCTCTTCTCAAAGTCAACAGAAATACTTTGTAAAAGCTAAATTCCTTCTTGCCATTCTTACAGTTTTGCCAATTTGTAGATACATATGCCAGACAGAATAGCCACCTGTCATTTGCACTTGCTAGCTTTGAATTCTTAGGCCACGACCAAAGATGTTCTAGATGTGAGAAGGTATTTTTACAATATGCTCAAGGTTTATCTGAACTCTCAGATTTTAAGTTATTCTGATTTCCCAAGGCAAGTGATCTGACCTCTTCAACGTCTCATACACATTGCTCGTGAAACTAGTGAAACCATTTCTCCACTAATGATATCTTTTTGTTTCAGAGTTGATCAGAATAAACCTCATAATTATAATTTGTTTCATCCACATATATAATACATGGCCTAATTAGTTTGAAAGTCTTTGATTATTGATGCTTTAAGACAAATAAATGAAAAGATCTTTTGAATGATCACATATTTAGTGTCAATGAGGGAATTAGGATGAATATTTGAGAATATGGTTTGCTTTGAAAATCAGAAATTTCTAATTAGCCTATCTCTATAGTTATAGATTTTCTTTCCATAATGCCCTAACCAGTCACAGGCGTTAGGCCAAGGTTTTGCACTGGGATGATCCAGGATTGGAGCTAGAATCGATTACACAGAAGGCAGACCCTTGATTGAACATAAAAAGTCAAAACCAATGCATGAGGATGAAGGGCAGTTTGCATGCCTTGGCAATCAAGTGCCCTAGCTCAAGATGTGACTTGCCATGGTGGGTCTAGTACATTGGAAAGAACATGGTATTATGAATTGAACATATCCACATGATAGGGCAAGTATTAAAGTAGGAAAAAAGCAAAATTTACTACTGCCTAAGGGAGGGTATCCAGTTTAAGAGAAAGAATGCTCTATTTTGAGACCCCAGAAACGGGCAATAGGAGGCAGCTTACCCAATGGGTGGCATCAGATATGATAAGAGGTGATATTGAGGTCATGGCAGGCAGAAACATAGGGGCACTTCACTGCATCAGGAAGAATAGGGGAGGATGGAGCTTGGTGGTCAGCCTCTAGTACAGGTAAGAATATAGTTTTCAGGAAATAATTAAGAATTTAATTTAACTGCTCAAAATAATTATGCCAATTATTGAGCTCCTACTATATACCTTAGTTGGACGGCTCAGCATCCAGGATAATCCTTTTAAATCCACAAAGAGGGGAGAGGTGCTTCCATATGTTTAAACATATGTAAGATGTGGAGTGGGCCTACATCTCTCTTGATTACTTTTTGGAAGAAAAAAGGGGATGTGTCTAATATATTATAGGCCTTTAATAAAAACTTGTTGAATGATGACATCCTCTACAATGTGCCCAGAAATTTTCCTTAGCTATTGTAGTACAATGTTAAAAGGAAAATAGATCTGAGGATGGAGGTGGGAAATATAGCGTCTAATCCCATGGGGTTAGAAATTGAGCTTCTTTTATTGCAGACTCACATTCTGTCTTCTAGATTTTGGTCATTTCTTACATATAGTAGCAAGTAAACCACTGTCAGGTGACCACAGAAATGTCTTTTTTATTCTCTGTTCCCACTTGAAATATTTTGTTCCTTCTTCCTTTGATTGTATAATAGCTAGTTTTAGATAAGATAGCAACATCCAACCAGAGAAACTGTCTATGTCTTAGGAGCCCATGAGCATGTAGTGATTGGTCATCATAAAAGCCTGGGAAACAAGATCCTTGCCCCTGCAAAAGCTACTTTTGCTACAAGAAAAAATTATTAAACTCTTTGTGCCTCTGTTTCTTCATTCTAAACGATGAGAAGGCTGAGCTAGATAATCTTTCAGTTGTTCGTAGTGCTGACACCCTGACAATCAATGGGCATCTCTCCAATGTGTGGGCCTCTCTGCTGCACTCTTCGTTTTTATTTATTCAACTCTAATCTGAATGTGTTCCACTCTCTTACTGTGCACAGAAGTCTGTCTTTGTGCATCAATCTGAAGCTGATTTTGGCAGCGAGCATCTGTTTCCCAGGTAAGGGGCTATGATGAATCTCTGCCTCCCCGACACATATGCGTCCGGGTACTCTGTGCGCCAGGCAGGGGAGAGAAGGGGAAAATCACCTGGAAAGAAAGAAATGCTTGAAAAATCATTAAATAACTCCCAGAAACCACCAAAAATAGAAAAGGAAAATTCGCAGACTCAAATACTCGTCAATAGAGCAAAATGTGGAAAGGGAGAAAACGGTCCTGGTCTTTTATGTTTTTCTTCTCCCCCAGAACCAGCTTGTTGGAGGGAGGAGAGAAGAGAGGGGCAGTTTGCAGAGGGCTCAGGCTCAGCTATAGAGAGGAAATGAGATTCCGTAGGCAGAAAGACAAAGTGATTTTCAAGAGTCAATATCAACATTTAGATGACTAATACAGCTTTGTTTAACTTAGAATAAAAAGTACTCAAGAAACTCAAGAGTTAAGGTTCAAGTAAACATAGTTACAGGACGTCAGAAAAAAATCTAGCCAGGCTGGAATAATCATTTGACTTCTACAAAATAGGGGAAAAAAATCCAATAGCAGAAAAGCTTTGTAAGTACAGAAAGCTTTAACACTGGCTTAACAATAGTCAGTGTGAGTGACAGTTTTCAATCACTAAACAAAATATCTATTAACTCCTTATACCAGCCAATGCTAGGTGTTGAGAATAAAAAGTGAGCATAAATAGATAAGATCTCTGCACTTGTGAAGTTTATAGTCTAATGAGGAAAACAGATATTGACAAAAGTTTAATTTTATATTAAGCTTTTTATCATTTCTAAGAATGGGAAATAAGGATACTATGCAATCATATCATAGAGAGATTTAGGCAGTGAGCAACGTTGAGGATTCGTTTCCTAGGAAAATAATGATGAGTTGAGACTTGAGGAGTACATGGAAGCTAACTAAGTGAAGAAGAGAAGCAACAATTATTCCATTCAGAAAAACAGCACGTGTTAAAGCCCTGTGGTCAAGGGACAAGGGTGTGTAGAAATTGAAGACTAACATAGCTGAAATACAATGCAGCCAAAGTGAATACAGGTGGTGGAGAAGGAGAAAGAGAGAAATATTTCAAAATCAGACTACATGAGTAGGTGAGGGCAAGGCATGGCAGATTCACGGGCCATGTTGAGGAACTGTGTCCTCATCCTCAGATTGGTAAGAAGTGTTTTTAGCTGAAGGTGGAAGAGGTAGGTGTGTTTTTGTGCGTGTGACATGAACAGGTTTGTTTTTAAAGTAAAATATTTTATTCTTAACACAAAATAATTTTTTTTTTAAAAATGTCTTGTATGGAGAACACATGGGATAGGTGAGAATTATCAAAGCCACAGTAATTAGAACAATGGAAGTGGTAGAAATGAAAAGGAATCCTAGAAGGATGAGAAAGAAGAATTCTGGAAGTGGGAGTAGCATAAATATATGGGAAAAGGTACCACTCACTGAGATAGAAACCAGGGGACACGTGGGGAAAATAATTGGTTCAGTGTGGAACATGTGAATTTTGATGGATTCCTGAAACGTTCAAGAGTTCAGCCAAGTAGGCTATCGAGAGCTCAGAGGGGATGTCTACACTGAACATAGTGGTAAAAACAACTCTTGGGGTGAAGAATGTCATCTACAAAGGGATTGTCGAGCAAGAGGGGAAGAGGGCATGGGAGCAAAGCTGGAGGAATTCGATTATTTAACGTCTGCCCAGGTGAAGACAAGTCTGCAAAGGAGAATGATAAGCAGTCAGAGAATAAAAACCAGAACAGTGGGGCATCGTGGAAGTCAAGGAAAAGAGTGTTTTAATAACACTGTCAGCATTCTTGATAAGCCTAAGTAACATAAGGTATGAAAATTAATGGGGTTAAAGTGGGTTAGTAGTACAGAGGTCATGAGTGGTGGTGTGAGTTACGTTTTGGATGGAATAACGTGGGTAGCTGTCAGGCTAGGCTGAGTTGAGGAGTAAATCAGAGGTGAAAAAGGGCACTATCAAATATAATAATATATTGTATTGTTAATAGTAAGGGGAAGGAGAGAGATGGGCTGGCAACTGAAGAGGAATATGAATTTTGGAGAGGAATTTATTTTATTATTTATTTGAGTTTTTAATTGTACAGCTTCAAAGGTATTTAGAAGCTGAAATATGAAGGATCCAGATTATAAGGAGTGATTAAATTTATAAGAGAGAACAATTTAAGGGATTTAGTGGTATTTAAAAATTTACATGACAGTTGATTATAACATGAGCTATACCCAGTAAATATCAAAAACAAAAACAAACAAGCATTAAAGAAAAAGGAAAAGAGGTTTTTATACAAGGGTGATAGCCCCTCTGTCCAGGCCATCTAAGGCCGGTGGAGTAGTATAAGAAAATGTAGGGAAATGTTTGGGGTATAATCTATGCACCCTAACTGCTTGGTTTAAATCCCAGCTCTTACTAACTTACTAATTATGTGATTCCAGTCAAACTGCGTAACTTCTCCATGCCAGAATTATCATGCCAGTAAAATGGGAGTTATAATAGCATAAACTGAATTTGGTTATTTTAAGGTTTAAACATTTCATATACATACACACACACACATATGTATATATATACACATATATATAGTTTTTGAAAAATATCCAATTATATAATAGTAAGCTCTGTGAGTGTTCAAAATTATGATATGAATAACATCCTGGAATTTTCAGTAGGACACATTTATGTGACTATACAAGAAATGAGATAGTTAATTGATATGTATTTGGTCTATGTTCTTTTCAGCTAGATTTTTCTTGCCCATATTTGGGCAATGGAGTTGTTGGGTCACAGTTGTTTTTTATCAGTTCTCGGTGTGCTCTTGGCCAAAAAATGACCAGACATACCAAAGTAAGGCAAGCACAAGGTGAAGTTTATTGCGTAAAGTAAGATACATTCACCACAGACAATGCACGGACCTCCCCGGTTGTAACAGGAGGGCCCCGATTATGGTCTGAGGTCCTGTTTTATATTGCCTAGGCTTGGCCCTCATTGTGGTTCAAATGTCACCATCAAACCACTTTGATGGACAGTTGGGAGTTACATAACCTGAGTCTTACACACATGTGGATCTCCCACAAGTTGCTCTGAAAGCCCATTGTGGAGGGGAACCGCAATGTAGATTTAAGCTAATGACATGATAATTAGGCTTAGGTTGTTCTAGGTCACCTTCCAGACCCTATTTTGCCTGTGCTGCTTGGCTCTCAGGCTAGTGAATCCTCTGCATTCTTCTGTAGTTGGCGTGCTAAGCTCTGTTTGGCAGATTGGTAGGGCAGTCCCTCCTCCCCCAGGTGTGGCAATTGCTCTGGCACAGGCCTGTGTCCCCAGGAGGGCCAGAGGTCCCTCACTGTCTAGCAGAGTAAATTATGTATATTATCCCTATTTCATACTTTAATATCTCACTGAAGAATTTTAAGGAGATCTTCTGGAATCCCACCAAGAACACTGCATTTCATTTATTCTGTATGTCGGTACAGTTTGCTAGTCTATGCCAGGCATTATAATGGTAAAATAAAAATGGATAGGACATAGTACCTACCATGAATAGCCAAATGGGGGTGATATAGACATTAAAAAGTGGCCAAATAAAAAATAAATATGCTGTGGGTTTAACAAGAGCTGAGGACACCAAATGAAGGAAGAGTGGCCAGTAGTTCCTCTGTTGGACAAGTCAGGGCTGCAGCACAGTACTGATCCTGGGGTCGGCGGGGTGGGTAAGTGGGCTGCATGCTGTGAAACATGGACCCAACAGACACCGGAAAGTAGCATCCAATGGTGAAACTGGGATCAAGTCAAACAAATAAAAACCTCTCAATCCTGACTGTACATCCGAATCATTTGGAGAGCTTTTAAAAAATATGCATGTCTAGGCCTTGCACCAGAATAATTAAATCAGAGTTTCAGGGATGTCAGGTCAGACATTAGTATGTTTCAGTGCAGTTGGAATTAATGTGCACCTCTAGTAGAGAATCAGGTGCTCTAAAGCAGCAAGTCAAAGGAGAAAGGCGTAGAGGTAGAAACAAAGCGTGGGCACACCATGGATCCTTGCTGCTCAAAGTGTATTCCAGGAACATCACCTCTAGGAGTTCACAGAAACGCAGAATCTTTAGCCTCACCCCACTAGAATCTGCATTTTGATAAGTTTCTCCGTGATTCCTTTGCACATTAAAATTTGAGAAGCTCTGCCACAGATTTTTCAATAATTGCAATCCCCTCCTAGCTGGTCTTCCTCCCCTCATTCCCCAGAGTTTATACTGCTGATCTTACGCTGTTGAGGACTCAGCATAGGCAATTTCTGAGCTTGGCTCGACTGCCATAAAAAGCATTGTCTAAATTGCTGTAGAAAGGACAAAACCATGTAGGATAGAGGATGAGGATAGAGATGGCAAACTGTTGGAAAGGCCCCAGGAAGCAGATGATGCTGAACTGGAAATAAAAGATGGAGAAACTGCCCTGTAATTGCTGACCCTACCTAAGAAGATCACCACATTTGGGCAGCCTAAGACCAGGACTTGCATCAGTTTTAATATCAGGGCAGCAATCCTGGCAGTGTGTACATTGGCAAATAAAGTTCCATCCTCCTCTTTGGCCTCCTGGGCCCTCTTAAACAAGATGGCAAATTGAAACCCACACTCGGACAATGAGATGTACATGTGATATTCTTCGAACTCATTAGTGGATTGGTATTAAACTCCAGTGGTGTACTTGGAGGTAAAGGAATATGTGTTGCAGAATCAGAGTTCTAATTACTTGAGACCCTGATGCTGAAATGAAAGACCTCTTCAAGAGTTGGATTCCTGTCAACCAAACAGGAGAAGAGCTGGAAAATAAATATCTTTGGGATTGGTGTTTAACGCTGATCAAATTTCTGTAAGTTTAAGACAATAGCAAATCCATAATTAATTGAGTAACAAATCTGAAGCCAACAACTGCAGACATTTCTATTTGTTCTAAACAATAGAATTCAACTATCCACTTTTTTCTGTGCCAAAAATAGGAGTCGAGAGTTCAGAAAAGTCTAGAAAGTACCGGCTAATAATACTGGAGTTTTGCAGAAAATGTGCTCAGAGACACAATATGTAAAGATGAGATGTTTCCTTGTTATTAAGCTCTTAATCATCTACAAAACCTTTAAATATATCTTCTCACTTAATTCCTACAATGACCTTATAGAGTAATATAGATTAGTTATTATCGTTTTTGCTTCAGAAGAACCTGGCATTCAGAACACACCTGGAGTTACTCGAAATCGCATAAAAGATTTGGTTACATCCATACCGTTGACAAATCTACACTGAATTCCCCAACTTATTTCATTGCATGGAGCAACCTCTCTTAGGCTTTGATTAACCACATTCTTGAAAATTTGGAACGTTCTCTTTTTCTCTCTCCCCCCTCCCCCCACCCCTCTACCCCTGTCTTCCTTTATTTATTCATTTATTTAAGTGCCCAAAGAGTTTGAGGAAAAGCACCTGAGATTCTGAACAACTGGCCCCTGTAGTTTGCCACTGGCAAGAATCTCCAGCTTCATTTTCTCAATTCCCTTAAGAAGAAGAAGAAAAAGAAAAAAAAAAAATCTTCAAACCATAATCCCAATTCCATTCAAAGGAAATTGTATTTTGTCTGTTGCTTATTGACAGAGCCCCAGTGCCTTTTAAAATCAAATTGATTCCAAAACAAATCAGAGTAGATTTTGCTTACAGGGATGCAAAGAGAGGGGGTCTGCGTTGGTCCTGTGTTGGACTTCAAGCAATTCGTCAATCACAGTCAGGATGTGTGGTACTATTTTAGTCACCAGCAATATATACAGAAGAGTTCTGTTTTTCTTGTTGCTGGGATTGTTTATTTGTTTGTTTGTTCTGATTTAAATTGAACACTGATTAGCATAGAAAAATCAGCTCATAAAAAGAATGACAGCATTTAAACAACAATTACGGAGATGCAATTAAAACTTAATGTTGGGAGATTTTTGTTCCCTACAGGAGAACATATGTCCAACAGCCAGGTGGGCACACGTGAATGTCTTAAGAGAAAGACTACCTGCTGACCTGATTGTCATAAGAGGAATCTATGCTCCATGAAGGTCACACTAGAGGGTTGTTTTGTCCTGAAAGGAGAGGTTGAGGCAAGGGCCAAATAATGCAGGCATATTTTCATTTTAAATCCATAAAAAGAATTAAAAGCTATACGTGATTATAAAAGTGGATAAATTAATGTAATTATTCCATTTCTATCCAATTAGAGAGCATCTGCTCTGTATTTGGATTTGGATTCTTTTCCCACCCATGGCCAAATCTTCACAACATAAGGGGGAGTATTTAGTCCTTACCCTTGACCTGAAGTTTTTATCTTATTTTTCTTTTCCCCAACTTCTGTCCTAAATTATGTGAACTCATATTTTGTATCTCTACAAACTTCCCCACGTTCTTTTTGGAACAAATAGAAAATCTATCAATCAACAAGCATCTTTTTTTTTTTTTTTAAATGTTTTCTGTCACTGGCTGGCTGTCTCCTTTCTCTCTGTTCCTGAAATCCACAGCTTTGCTATCAATGAATAAATGATGTGAGTGCCTAAAAGACCTCAATTCAATTTTATTACTCTAGAGAAGACACTATCCACCCAAAAACTGTCTCTTGCTTTGAACCTTCTGGGATAAAATTTTCATCTCGTTTCTCTATATGCCCACCAAGTAGCACAGTGTTTGGTTCAATATAAATCAATAGATTTTTTTAATTGAATTAAGGAATTGCAGGCAAAATGATAAAATGGTAGAAAGTGTACTGCATGGTTCATGCACACAGAACCTGTCCTCAGGACAATTTCTGTAAAATGGTGACTTTTAAGTTGAATTTCTGGGCACCCTGAGACTCTAGAAACCCAAACTGTAGTATTTTTAATAAAAATTCTGGGCAACAATAAGAAGTAAGAAGTATATCACCATCCCTGATTACCTAGAGCTAGTCCTCACTGAGCTGGACAAAAACCGTGGCCCTTTCACAGTACTGTAATTAGATGCATAAGTTGGCAGATAGGTTTGAAATCAAGTTCCACCACTTGCTAGTGCTGTTACCTTGGACAAGACATTGAACCCTTTAGGGCTGGGTGCGGTAGCTCAGGCCTCTAATCCTAGCACTCTGGGAGGGCAAGGTGGGTGGATTGCTTTAGCTCAGGAGTTCAAGACCAGCCTGAGCAAGGGTGAGACCGCATCTCTACTAAAAATAGAAAAATTACCTGGGCATGGTGGCACACACTTGTAGTCCTTGTTACTCGGGAGGCTGAGGCAGGAGGATCTCTTGAGCCCAGAAGTTTGAGGTTGCAATGAACTGTGATGACCTCACTGCAATCTAGCCAGGGCAACAGAGCAAGACTCTGTCTCAAAAAAAAAAAAAAAAAGACATTGAACACTTTCCTCACCTATAAATTGGAAGAGATAATAATATCCACACTGACACTGCAGAGCTGTGGTGTAAGTGTTACATGAGGAATAGCCCAGTAGAATGCTTGCACGTAGCATGCATGCAGTAAATATTAGCTGGTCTTGGTTTCCTCTTCAGTGAGGTTGCTCACAAGCCTAAGTCATTCATTCTATCAAAATGAATTCATCTGGTAAGACATTCCCCGCCCACACTGTCTGTCAGCATCATTTCACCTCTCTACTGAACCATTCTCATTATCACACAAATAGTCTGTGATAATCCTCCTCTTAAATCCCTCCTCTAGCACCCTATTACCGCCCCCCACCAAGCTACTTCCTATTTCCCAGCTCCCCTGTATAGTAAACTCCTGGACAGGGTATGAGCTGTCACATGATTCACTTCTGTGCTTCCTTTTTTCTATAAACCTACTTCCATCTGGTCTCTATCCCCATGACTCCGCAAAGTCCTCATGTCACTAACGTGACCTTCAGCTCCCCAAATCCATTGGTCAATACTCGGTCCTCATCTTATTTGACATCTTGATAACATTTGCCACAGTTGGTTATTTCCTCTTAAAACTCTTTAGTCAGGTGGCTTTGGGGAAATTACTTTCTCCTGGTGTTTCTCCTTCCTCATTGGCTACTTTCCCAGTTTTTATTGCCAGGAACTCCTCCTTTTCCCTAAATGTAAACTTTATCAGACCCTGGTCATTTCCATCTTGTCTCTACATATACTTTTTCTCTAATCAATTTTATCTGATCCTATAGCTTTAAATGCCTTTTGTTTGCTGGTGCCTTCTACATTTTAATTTCTATCACTGTCATCTCCCCTGAATTCCCACTAACGTATATATATTCAAGTGCTTCAGGATCTCTACTAAGTTTCCAATAGACATCTCACCCTTATCATGTCTTGATTTTACCCTGAAGCTTTATTCAAGATTTTTCAGTAAATAGGATCACTATTCACTCAAGGAAAAGAAGAAAAAAACAACTAAAACTAAAATGTAAGCTCTTTCTTGTGCCTTCCTTTTTTCTTGGTTATCATATTACTGATTCTGTACCGCTGAGTTGGTCATCTTGCTGATCCTTAACTTCACAGCACAGTTCATCTCAGGGTCTTGGTGTTTGATAATCCTTTATCCTTGTCGTCCCCCTGCCTCCTTGAGATGACCTTTTCCTGTATCTTCACAAGTTCTGCTCCTTCACATCATTCAAAATGTCACTTCTTCAGAAAGGTCTTTTCTGAATACCGTATTGAATAGAGACACCTCCATCTTTTATTGCCCCCTAACCTTCTTACAATTTGATACATAGCTTTATTTTATCATTTTTACTGATTATGTGATTTGTCAATTCATTTGCTTATTGATTGTCTCTCTCACTATACCAGGAATGACACAGCAAAGGTTGTTGCATGGGCACTAGAAGTGGAACACTGCAACCAAACGGCTCAAGCCAGTGCCCAGAAATAAGAACTTAGGGCATCTCTCCTGCCTAGGAGACTGGGATCTCTGCTTTTCCCACTGTTTCCTTTAAATAGACCATTCAAGCATTTACCTGTGAACTGAAAGTAACCCACACCCTGTGGCCGCATATATACCACTAGTTGCCTCTCTCTCTTTCTTTCTCTGTCTCTCTCTCTCTCTCCCTGACTCTTCATTTTTATTTTGTATGACCCAGGGATAGAGGACTACTCTTCCAACTCATCACACCCTCCCTACCCAGAATCTGTAGGTAACACATCATTGAACTTATTTCTTACTGTGGTGCTATACTGAATTTGCACCTTTGAGCTGAAGAAACAGGGACTACTTTAGGCCAGGTTTTGCCTGAAATACTGGGAAGAACACAAGGTCAGGCTCCCAGTGCCACACTAATGGTCAAGTGGGCATAAACTGGACATGAGTCACACAAGAGCCACAAGAACATTTGCCAGTATAAATAAGTTTCTGATATCAGGGACCCCCGGCCACAGGTCGGACAGCTGGACATTAGGCCATATGCCAGGTAAAAGAAGTATTCCATGAAAGCCACACTGTAAACACTTAAGTCCAGCTTCTTGTCACTTCCCATTAGAGCAGGGTCACTAGTTGCTCCGGTACAGGAACCCCAATTTATCTGGGTGTTCTCAAAACACTCACTAGAATTTAAGCTCAGTTAGACTAAGTCCTTTGTCTCTTTCTCCACTGTATCCCCAGATTCCTGATTATAACAAACTCTCCAAAAGTATCTGTTGAATGAGTGAACAGTAGAAATGAAATTTGATTAAGGAAGAAGCTGACTCATACTCAGGCCCCTGAAGGCCATTTACAGAAAACATGTATTCTATTTATTTAAAAAGTTGCTATTCTCATTTATATCCTCAAAGTTCTCAGATACTGAAACACACCTGAAAGCAGAAGCACAAATACAGTAGTTCTGGCCTTGTCATTGGCTATCTAAGTCCCTAAGAGAAAGTCACTAGCAATTGAGCTAGCAATTCAGTTCTCCATGTTGTAAAATGGTTATGATAACATCTTCCATCACTATTCTAGAGAATTGTCAAATGAGAAAAGAAACCATCCCTTATTACACACCTGCTATATATCAGGCACTATACTCGCTTGTGCGTCTCTCGCACATCTCTCTTCTGAATTATTACAATCACTTTCTAACTCGTTTCATTGACTTCACTCATGCAATTCATTAAAGCGGGCCCCAGAATAATTCTAAAAATATAAATCTTAACTTATCTCTCCTAATGACCAGGACACCCTTTTGTAGATCTCCAATGAGTGGATAATAAAACTAAAATTCCCTGGAGTTGAAAAGACAAATCTTTAAGTTCTGGCCCCTGCTTTTTTCTCCTGGCTAATTTCCTCCAACTTAACTTCTCCCATCTGAAGCTCTCAAAATATGACCTGTTAGTTGGTCCTTAAATAAAACAAGCCATTTCTCTCCATTTGACTATATTTTCTGTGTCCTCTGCTTGAATTTCCTCCTCACCCTTTCCCTACCTGTCAGCCTCCCATTAATCCTGTACAATTCCACAGGCATGAATCACCTGCATGAAGTCTTTACTTTAACATCCCCAAACCTCCAGAAGAGTTAGTCACTTTGTATTAATTCTATACCTTTTATATGTAATTTTCACCCTAAATACATACTACTAAGTTATTTTGGTTGCCATATATACTACACATTCCTTGAAGGCTATAACCAGTACTTAGTCATCTTTGTATCTACAGATGGCAAACACAGCAAATACATCAAAGCAAATGCTCTATAAATGTTTGCTGGAAGAATTAACTACCTCACATAATCTTATAATTTCCACTCTATTAAGTAGGGGTTATTACTCCCATGTTCACCAAAGAACATTATACAAATGTACATTATTAATATTGCCTAAATGTATAAATATGTAAGATTAATTTGAACTTTATATATGTCTGGTTATGAGCCTTTAAACTTTTTTTTTTAAGTATTCAATGATTTACCATTGGGTCAATATAGTACTCAGTGGGTTTTCTAAACTATGCATCTCTGCTTTATGGAATTATAAAAATGCTAGATGTGCCTCCAAATATTTTAAGAGTGATGTGAAAATATTCTCATTTTGCCTCCCCATTTCTTCCATAGTCCTTTCTAAAGAAGGTACAGAGCTTTTCAAAACCACAGGGTCCCAGGTCCTTGTCCTTATACTAATTGAGATGAAGAGTGGAGATAATTGGTTGGGAGAAGCTAGAGGCTGAATTTATTCACACAAGAACGGTGAGGTATGAAGAGTGGACAGAGTTCAGACATGAGGAGCAGTAAGGGAGATGGAGAATTGGGAGTGGAATAAATGGCTCTTGAGAAGACAAGTGGAAGCTGAGATGCATGAAGAGGATTTGGGGGAAATTCTGTAGAGTTTTATGTCATAAAATCTTTTATGCTGCTTCTCCAAGGGACATGAAATTGTATTTGGTTTCAAAGCTCTAGAAGTCAATGTAGTTATGTTTAAAGTGATAGATCACAGAGAAATAGACCTGAAAAAGTAGGAACAAAGGCCCAGAATTACTCTATGTATACTGGTAACAGTAAGTCACTTGATTTCTCCACAGTCAGGGTGTATATATTTTATCAAGAAAGGTCCAGTATGGATACATTAAGCTCATAGGACTATATATACTGAAAATGGCTATGAAATGCTCTAACCCAAATATATTATGGCTTGTCATTCTTAGCTAGTATTAATAGCTCTTCTTTATTCATTCAATCAGTGTTTATTATGCATTTAAATCTACAAGAACCCATGTGGGATAAAGAACAATCCTCTCACCCCAAAACCCAAAACCCCACACCTTCATGCATACATACACACACACATTCCAACTCACACGCATAACTACACATGGGTTTAAAAAGTAGGAGTGTAGGCCGGGTGTGGTGACTCACACCTGTGGTCCTAGCACTCTAAGAGACTGAGGTGGGAGGATTGCTTGAGCTCACAGTTCTAGACTAGCCTGAGCAAGAGAGAGACCCCATCTCTACTGAAAATTGAAAAATTTTCTGTGCATGGTGATGCACACCTATAGTCCCAGCTACTCAGGAGGCTGAGGCTGAGGATTGCTTGAACCTAAGAGTTGGAGGTTGCAGTGGGCTACGATGATGCCACTGCACCACTGCACTCTACCTGGGGCAACAGAATGAGACTCCATCTCTAAAAAAAAAAAAAAAAAAAGTAGGATTTCAATAAACAAATACTGGAATGGGAATTAAATTCTAAAGAAGTGAGCATTGAGAATTCATACAAAGGAACTGAGAACTGAATGTTGGCGTGGATGCGAAGAGATAGGAACATTCATACATTGCTGGTGGGACTGCAAACTAGGACAACCTCTATGGAAAGTAGTATGGAGATACCTCAAAGAATTAAAAGTAGAACTACCTATGTCCAATTTCTTACATGATCTCTAACCAAGTGCTAGTATATATTTTTTTTCCCAAATACAGACTAATTTCTTTGGAAATCATTGGATATCATGACATTTTGCATCTTGCCCTTGCACTTATTTATTATTTATTATACATGATAATAATCATGACAGAGATAAAATCACCTGAGTGTTTGGAGAAACACTATAGAGACCAAGGCAGACATTAAATATTACAAATGAAATCATTTTCTCTTGCTATCAAATGTTCCTCTAAAGAACATGAAATAGAAAAATGTAATTTCTTTGAAATTCTATTCTATTGATAGAACGATACTTATTCTGGCCTAGTTGCATGATGAAAGTAAGCGTGCAGAACACCATTCTTTATACCTGGAACCAACAGAGAAGGAGCAGTTTCATTTTACTAAGAGGCAACTCATGTGGGTCTGGCTCTATGAACAGCACAGGAAGAAGACCTCCTATATATTTTGTTATAGACAATGGATTGTTTGAGGCATAGGTGTGCCCTGCTCAGTGCAATTCAATACACTTTCTTCACCCTGGCTGTTCTGCTTCTTTCTATTGTCATCTTGGTTATGCTGTGAACTGTATTTCCCTGAACGCTCTTTCCTGTAAGGTTCTGGGTTGGAGTCAGACAAAATTGAATGACTTGGGGGAGAAAGAAGTAAAGCAGCAGCCACTATTATACTCTGAGGTTTGTCATCGGTTAAAGGTAGTGAGAGAAAGATACAATGTGCTGGCAGATTCCAGTTTTCCTAGGCTCTTCCCTAGTCCATGTCCAGCTTTTTTCATCCCTACTGTGGTAGACAGATTCCCAGATGGCCCCAAGGTTCTTGCTCCACGTTGTACTCTCCTGGTAAAATGCCCTCCTCTTGAGTGTGAGTGGAAGCTGCAAATGTGATGAGGCATCACTCCCACAATGAGGTTACTAATCAGTTGACTTTGAGTTAATCAAAGGGCGGGTCTGAAATAATCATGAGAGCTTTTAAAAGGTGAAGTACCAAGTGGTTCACTCCACTGGCCTTGAAAATACAGCCTCCGTTAGTTCTACAGATGAAATGAAATGAATTCTGCCAAAAATCACACGAGTTTAGAAGAGACCCACACCTCAGATGAGACCCAGGCCTGTCTAACACCTTGAATGAAGTTGTGATACCCTAGGAGAGGACAAGGCTCACCCGTGCCCAGACTCCTGACCCATAGAAACTGTGAGATAAAGAATTTGTGTTGTTTTAACCTGCTAAATTTGTGTTAATTTGTTACGTAGCAACAGTTAACAAATCCATCTGCTCAACCAAAGAAATGCAATCAGATGTCTCGCTGCAAATCTGCAGATGCAGTAGCCTTCTTCACGTGTCCCTCTTGATGAGGTTGCTATAACAACCAGCTGTGCCAGCTTCGATATTCCCCTGAAAGTTTCAGCTTTCCAGATCCTTCAGAGATTATGCTGTGTCTAAGTCCAGAATAACATCCTCATTTTATAATATTCTTTGTCGCTCTGCTTTCCTGAATGAACTCTGGCTGATACAGCTGTTGGTATCAGAAGTGGTTCTAAGACAACAGAATCTTTAGCCTGGGAATCTGGAATTGTTTTTATGATCTGATTAGATTTAAGAAGATTAGTGACCCTGTCACCAGTGTTAAAGAATACGCTGGTAGCGTGAGGCATTCCGTGACAATACAGTTATCTAAATTGTTAGATATCTGCATTCAAGCATCCATAGAAGGCAGTGTTTGAGTGACCAAGTGGTTGTTGCCAGAATTGTTTTTTAGCTAAGAGAAAGCATGTTGAGGTTAGTTGATCAATTATAATATAAGTTTATTGGAGAACTCGGAGAAAGAAAATGATGATGTTTTGGCTTTAAATTCCCACTAGGAGATCTGGCAAAGGATCCAAAAGCTTGCATGACTGTTCTAAAGCAAAATCTTATCTCCTCTAACCACAGGGCCTGAAAATCAAACCAAAAGTCTAATCTTGTGGGTATCTAAAGTAAAATGCAGAAAGTAACAGGGGATTATTGCAAACTTAATGATAACTACAATTTGTAGCTGATAGAGTAAGTCAATACATCCCCTGGTACCTGGTACCCAGCTATTATTCTAATGAATGATTTTTGTCTTTTTACTTAATAGTATGGACCATGGAAATCAATTTCCTTTCGGTTGTAAAGGTCAGTCTTGTCCATTGAACTAGTTCAGGGTTATATCAACTCTTAATCCCAATGGCATAATCTTGTCTGCAGCATCCACTATTGCCTCTCCTTTCCTTACACAGTGCACTATAGTGACAATATCACATAACACTGCTTCTGACTGGGGAACTCATTGTAGCAAACAAAGTGCAGCAATGGTCTCATATTTGTGGAATTTGCTTGTGTCGCTATGTTCCCTAGTATGAAATGGCTAAATTTTAGAGTGGGTTTTTGAAGACTCAATGTGCTGGTTGGATAACAACACCTTGCAGAAGTGAGTTTATCACTTTTAAAAGACCATAAATATTCTTCATCTGCAAGCAACATATGGTGCTGTTTTACCTTAGCCGGTATTCACAGATCAGGGAATTGATGGGTAGAAATGGGAGTGGATACACTCACTATTGCTCCTAGTAATTATCCAGCAAGAAATTTTCCCCAACCTCCTGACTTTGTGGTCTCTGTTGGTTTTCAGGCCTTAGTTCCAAAGAGAACTAAGAGACTTCCACCAGGGGACACAGTAATTATGCCATTACACTAAAATTTGAAACTGCCACCTGTCACTTTGATCTCTGCGAGCCAGCAGAACGATGAGAAAAGATAGGGCTGCTGTGGCTTTGTGATGATTGATCCTGGGTATCAAAAGGAAATAGGATTACTTCTACACAGTGGGAGTGGGGGACATCATGTCTAGAATGCAAGTGATCCTTTGGTGCACCTCAAATGTCCCATGTCCTGTGGTCAAATTTAATGGAAAACTACAAAATACCCATATAGCAATAAAGGTTTTGGTCACCCTTATAGACAAGGAACCATTACCAACTGAAGAGTTTGCTGAGGGTAAAGGGAATATGGAACAAGTGTTGGAAGAAAAGTTGTAACTGACAGCCATGATCATGTAAACAGTTGCAGAAAAACAAACTGTGGTAGCTACGAGTACTTCTCCCTTAAATTGATGTGAGTATATTTGTACATAGGTATTAACCGATTCTTTTTGTTTTCTCTCTTTTTTCATTTCTTTCTCCTTTTTACATTTCATAAGTGAACCTTGTAACTAGCTATTTAAGTAACAGGATGTAAAGGGGGAGGGTGACTCAGCTAAAAGAGAAATAAATATCACCCAAAAAATGGTTACAGTGAGACTTTATGTGTCCTATTTTGGAGAAAATGTTAATCTGTTTGCAATCTTACAAAGGAATAGCTACACCATGTTAAAAGCTTCATTTTGCTATTGGCTTCACTTGAAAATTAAATCTAGGTAAAAGAGGTGTATAAATATGCCAATTTGACAAACTGTAGACTGTGCCGGATTGTTCTGTTGTCAATCTGGTTATGCTGAAAGCTACATTTCCAAAATCTTGCCCCGAGGATTAAGTTTTCTGAGATTTTGGAGGCAGAAGCTGCAGCCACCATGCTGTGAGGTCAGAGATGATGAAAGACAGATACAGAGGTCCCAGAAGATTCCAGTTAGTCCAAGCTCATTCCCAGTCTGCATCCAGTTTTTCTTTCCAACTGTTGGTTCTGTTAACTACCAGAACCCCAGGCCCCGCTACCGGATGCTTTGCTTCAAAATCACATAGTTAATAGCCATGAAGCCCCAACAGCCTTCCACTAACACCTGTACCAGGCCCCTTTCAGCCACTCCTAACTTCCTGATTTCCCTGCAAGCTCCAATTCATTCACCTGCCCCTGGCTTGTTAGTGACCTCTTTCTGTGATCTTAGCTCCTTTTGTTCAGACCTTTAATTCTCTAATTCCTTCCTCAAGTGTATAAAGTCTAATTCCTATAATAAATTCCTTATACCGTAATTCTCTTAATGGTACTGCTTCCAATCAAGCTTTAACTGACACGCTGCGCTGGTCTAGAAATAAAAAGAAACCTTCTTTTCTTTTGGAAATCAGCAATATTCTTATAATAAACCAAACACAGATTATCCCTACTATCAGAGTCAATGACAAAAAAAGAGCAAACTGTAAAGTGCTTGTCCTCTTTCTTCTTTGAATTTACAAACCTGGACTGCACAGAGAATTCTCTGAAATTCTCAGAAAATGTTTCCACATCTTCCCGTGAGTTTTCACCAGCAGACTGATGAGATCCTTTTCTTAGGGTAGCAGCTGTCTGGCCAACCCCGCCACTCTAATCAGTAGTATTGATTTTATCCAGGAGGCCAGAATGGGAGAGTATTAAAATCTATTCCAGCTCATCTTAGTGAGCCTCATTACATGTGCAACTTCTCGCTTATTAAACGGAACCAAAGAGGTCCAGAAGACAGAGGCAAAATATGACGAATCTGAGCATTGATACCAAGGGAAAAACTCAAGTGGATTCTGCATGTCTATAAAATACAATAGAACTGATTTAACTTATTAATTATTAAAACAGTTTACCCTGGCTTAGAGGCTTAAAGTAGCTGTCGCTGTACTGAAAGTGCATACCAGGCTCTGAGTAAAACGTAATCAGTGTGTTAAGCAAGGGTGACTCGTAAAATGAAATCATAAAGCCATTTCATTTTGTCTCTCATTGTCCCTACCCATTTATTTAGTAAGGCATTGTCTTCTGTCCCTAAAGAAAATTCAGGCACACTCCAATATATGCATGATAATTCTTAATTTATAAAATATTGTTTCAACTTAAGAATTGATACGTCTTATTTTACATATGCTCAAAATTCCAAACAGCCTTAAAATTAAGGTTCCTGCTGTCTCTCCATCCCCCCAGGCCTCCCTACCTGCTCTGAGCTATTGATAGAGGAGACCTGTAGCTGGGGACGAAGGCACAGGGGGCTCCTTCTTTCCTCCTTCACCATTGTCTCACCCTCCAGCTGCATGTTGTTAAAGTTTCTGAACGCTTTGGGTTGAAATGTGAGAAATAAAGAGAGAAAAAGGGTTAAAGAAATTTTTTACATGAATAATGGCTTTTCTCCAGACCAGGCAGATATTCAGAGATGACCCTTTATCCTGTGATGCTCCTGTGGAAGCTTTGGGAGTGTCCACCTGCAGATCCTCTGAATTCTTTTCTAGCTAGTCTGGTCATTCGCGCCATCCTCAGCCTCCGAAAACCAGGTGCTGCCTTTGGTTTATCTCTGCTGATGCCTATTTGCCTCTCCAGGCAACGCTGCAATACATTCCCAGCTCTGTCTTATCCCTGGCCCTTCACTGGTCCATGAGACATAGTCACGCATTCTTAGCCCTGATGCATGTTGAGGCCTCTCCGTGTAGCCTTTTGTCTGCAGCTAATCAGGCTATATCTTACACTACTGTCAGGCAGGAATCAGACACCAGTCCAGGGTGTACATGAACTCTGAGTGGTCCCAGTGAGTCCTTCTCATAGGCTCAAGGTAAAGGTCAGGCACAGTCTACCCTTTTCCCTTGAGATGAGTAAGATAACTCAGTATAAACCAGTAGCCTCCCCCAAATCCTCTTTGTAATGTCTCTTTTGATTCGCATCCTTAGACCATTTATATTAATATTTGCTTAATGTGGATGAGGAATTTAATTGCTTTAAACCATCTAATCAGTTTTCAGCCACCTTTTTTTGTGAATCCTCTACTAAAAACCATCATGCTCATTCACTTTGGTGTTTGATACCTATTTGCTTACATCCTAGGAGAAAATTTTATTGTAAAATACCATTGTGTAAAGTGATTCATTTCTTGAATCTCTAATCCTTGCCCATCCTGTGCCTCAAATTTTAATCTTTTCCCTCAGTTTCACCAGTTGCCAGTTTTATTGTTTCACATATAATTACATTATCTCCTCAACTATTTCAAATTAAGGTGCATTTTCTTTCAGATAGTTAATGATGTGCTATGATTTCTCTGTCGTAGCTTCATTCATTCATTCATCCAACACATTTTTAGTAGGTCATACAATGTTCCAGGAACTACGCTAAATATAAAAAAAAAAAAGATTATTAAACTGTAACATCTGTCCACAAAAAGATCAGACAATTGTTAGATAGGAATTATTAGAAGTATATACAGAAGAAACTCTAGTCACACGAAGGAAAGAGAAGTCACCAAAGAGGATGATGGAAAAGTAGAGTCTTAGGAATAAAAGTTGAGGGGTAGGAAGCCATTTCAGAAAGAAAGGGAAAAATACGCGTCACAGTAGGAAGGCATGAGAAGGGACAGAAGATTGAGTAGCCATAGATGGTTCGGTGTGCATGGAACACATAGGGTATAATGCAGGCATTGATGATTGATGAGCTGAACAAACACACAGCAGATGCATTCTAAAGGAGTTTGCATGTCTGTTAAAGATTTAAAATTTATCTTGATGGCAATTAGGAATTCCAAATTTTAACAGAAGTATGTTATATTAGATTTAAATTTTAGAAAGATCATTCTGACTAAAGTACTACTAATGGGGGTAGTGAAACATTCTGTGACAAAGTATTGACATTCTGTAGAAATAAAGATCTTACACCTATACATAAAAAGATAACAGGAGCAACAGGAGAGAAAAAAAGGAGTGGTCAATGAAAAGATATTCACTGTTACATAAAAATCAGTGAAAAGCAAATTAGAAATGAGATGTTATTTTTCAAGCATAAGATAAAAAGCCTGCAATGTCAAATATGATGAGGGTCTGGGGAAATAATCTCTTGCACTGGGGTGGAAGTGCGCACAATGATTCTGTGAAGGCAATTTGGCAATATCTATTAAAACTGAAAATGTGCACACCCTATGACTCAGCAGGTCCTCTTCCAGACTTCTTCCATCACAAGTTCTCAAACGTGTGCACAAGAGGGTTCACATAAGGGTGTTCATAACTGCTTTGTGTGGAGCAATAAAAATTTGGAAACTAACGTAAAAAGATGCTATGAGGTACAAAATGAGATTTTTTTCCTCCTTTTTTCATAGAACTAACTATAATATACAGCTGAGAACAAAGGCATTAGGTGCCTCATGTTCTCCAAGTTCAGAGAACAGCCCAATATAGGGGCCAACCCTGGGAGCCCACCTCCAGGCCACATTTCAGTAGAACTGGCACCTGACCACCGCCCCCCTCCCTCCTACCCCAGGGAGTGGAAGTAGAAGGAAGAGTTGCTAGGGAGGCATTCTTCCAATTCCCATAGCCAGGAAAGGAAGGGCCAGGAGAATCACTGAAAAACATTTTGGGGACGTCTACAGGAAAAGGAGACTGACATCTTATCTCTGCTTAAATTTCTGCTTAGTCACCAGGGAGGCTATGCTACAGGTGCATGGAAACAAACATGAGGGAGGGGTGGCTTAGAGGGACAGCTATGGAGATTAGGGGCACAGACAGCACCTCCAGTCCTCAGTTGCCCCCTGGGCCTGCTAGACCCAGAGTCAGGGGCCAGAGAAGGTAGAGGTGCTGGGCGCTGCTCTCCTGCTGGGGACGGCTGCAGTGGCAGGGCCATGACACTGCTGTCTTGGAGGAATGCAGTGAGCTGTCTCTCTGTGGGAAGCTGGCTGCCACTCTTCTACAATGCAGTCAGTGAGCTGGGAAACGCTTACAAGCCACCCAAGAGAGGATCTCCAGGTTGGGCTCTTAAAGAGATGATATGTTTTAGCCCCCGCCTCTCCTCTTGGCCAACACCAGGAGGGAGAAGAAAGGACAGGAAAAGTGGAGACCAGGTGGGAGATGGGAGTAACAAGCAGTCTACTCTGCTCCCCAGTCTACACCTGCACAACCAGAAGTGTGTTCCGATGCAGGGAGGAAGGAGAGAAAGGGGATATTGCTTTGAATCAAATATGAGATTACAGTGATAAAATGTACATTACTGAGTCTTAAAGAACTGATGTGGGACTGGTTTAATAACGGAAAGTGACTTTACTGACTCAAATGAGCTGTCATTAAGGGATCCCACTACCCAGCAGGAGGAAGGGGGAGAGAGTTTGACAGAGCACTATTGCTGTAGTTATTGGGAAAAATAAAACTTTCTCTTATATCCTTAGAGAGCTGAAACTCCTTTTAAAATAATTATGCAAACTAAATATTTGAAAAGAGAAAGGGTAAATAAATCTGTATGCACATATACTGTGAATCCAGATAAAAATGAAGTGGCTCAACATGTATATTTTCAAAATATGTTGGCTGAAAAAAAAGATTGGAAGAACAACGCAGGCACAAGACCACATCATAGACTACGTGGATGCACTACAGGGATGTACACATGTGTATATGTGTGTATATATAATTTCTACAATATTGCTCCTCAAACTCATGTTAGTTCTTTCCTTGAGGAAGAGAAATAAATAAAAATGAAGAGGTCAAAGTTGGGGGACTTTAGCTAGGTGTACAGTGTACTTTTTGTTAAAAACGGTCACTGTATTCCTATACTACTTGTATAACTGAACCAACTTATAAACATAAAAAAGACTGCGAGCAATCTTACCAAAATAGAAACAGTGGCTAATTCTGTGTTATGAGTATTTGTGTGATCATCATTTTCTTCTTTGTATTTTTCTATATTTTTAAATAACTCTACCCTCCAAAAGAGAAAACAAAGAAAGAGAAAAAAAAAAACCATGAAAATCAATTCACAAAAAAAGAAAAGAAATACAAAATCAACATGCAAAATGTTAATCAATCTCAGAACTACATAAATTCTAATAAAATAACAATGAGATATTATTTTCCATCATATTGATTTTTTAAATTATAATAATTGAGGTGATCATATTCAGCAGGTAGGAGTATATATTAGCATGTTCTTGTGGGCAGCACTTTGGCAAGAAGTATAATGAGCTTTTTGAAAAGTTTATGACAATATATGCATAAAACATTTCTGAAAGATTATACAGTAAAATATTAACTGAATCTCTGGGGATTATGAATAATATTTACATATCTATATTAATTTGTTTTCTCTAATAAGCATGTGTTATTTATATTAAAAATGTACACCTATACATGCACATATTTCAATATTATACTTTTACTTAGTAATTCTATATGTAGGAATCTATTGCAAGGAAATAAGAGATTTGTTAAAAATTTAGTACAAGGATATCCATGGCAACATTATTCATAACAGTGAAAAATTGGAAACAAGCTTCATGCTTAACAATAAGAGCATGTTTATGTACATTAAAAAAACAACAACCATATGATGGAATACAAAAATAAAAAATGCCCCTTATAAAACTGGCGTTTTCAAAATACATAGAAGTGTATGGGGGAAATTCTTCTAATATAATTTTGTGAGGAAGAGAAAAGGAATACAAAAAGTAATGAATTAACAGATAGCCCAGGGATCTAACCAAGCTTGAAATGCATGCATTTGTAGAGACACCAATTAGCCTGGCTGCAGGATTTTTTTCTGCTAGTATTCAGTACCCCAGGCACAGAGAACAGAAGATGGGCATCCACTGGAAAGCTAAGTCAGTGCCAATTGTAATGAACCCGTTCTTTTTCAGGGCTCTGAGTTTTAGGTTATAATCACCTTTGCTAAAAGCACCCTCTTCTCAAAAGACCAATCACCAGAAGGTCCAGAAATCCCATTGCCCTGGGTGATCCTCCACCACCCACCTTATAGTCTTGCTGTCACATGCAGAAAAAGCAAGCCTTTGCTGATGTCTGCAGCAGGCCCACACCCATATTTGAGGGTAACTGGAAGAACTTTGAGGTCTCTCTGACTCAACCACCAAGAATCTGCCTGGCAGGGCACCCACACGATGGTTGTCATTCATGTATTTTGTCAAACAAGTTCTAAATGAAACCTTCCCCTGCTTTGCCGTGTCACTGTTCAAGCAAGACCACTGAAGTCCCTTCAACTTCATTGTCATGTTTGTTGTTTTAGTTTTCAGTGGCTGTTGTTTTGGTAGAACCATGTCTGGAATTATGCCTCCGTACAAATAGATATGTGAGCCAAAGATATTTTAGGTAAAACTGAGGAATTTCTGGCAACATGTCTGAATTCCATCAATCCAAGGGGTTATAAAAACTATAAACTTTCAACTCAAACCTCCTTCTCTCCTTTTAAGAGACTGTGACTTGGTAGTCACAACTGCCACACAGAATTCAAGCCAAGCATGGATGAAGGTTTCCGGATGAATCTTTTAAAAGCACAGATTATGTTCCAGGCTTACCTTCAATGATTCTGATTCAAAATTCTGTGAGGCAAATACTTGTTTCAGGGCAATTGTGTTAATAAAGGCTAATCTAGTTACTTTGCCAGATTTCTCCTTCGGAAAGTGATTTATAGCCATTTTCAGGAAGGAGGTGTTCTACGTTCATAGATAATCCTAACACTTCAATCTTGGACTAAAGCTCCCAAGTAGGTCTTAGTTTTGGATGAACCATTTTAAGGCTTCCTAGGTTTTAGTCTACCCCTCCTACCTTACTGTTTTTAAACAGAGTATTAGTAGATGATTTTAGGTGCTACCACCTCCTTAGAGCTCACTTCATATTCCATAAGCTCCTCGACATCTCCCCACTGCAAACTAACCGTGATTTCTTCCCCTACCAAGTCCCCATGCAAGTAAACATCATCATCAATAGCACCCAGGGTTCTCTGGAGTTAGTGCCCTCTCCTGACTCTGTACTTTTAGATAGCAAATCTCCAAAACCACTATGGAGAGCATGCATCTGGCTCCAATTACAAAGAAGATTCGAATGAATGCCATTAAGTTTCACATTTAGTTTTCTAAATATCCATGCCTCATCCCTCACTCCATTTGCTTGATTTCCCAAGTTGCCACACAGTCTGAACTCTCCAATCCATACGAATCACTTTAGCCTAATGTGCATTCCAGTATTACCCAACTCACATCTTTGACCTTGCAGTTGTTACCATTTTAAGATAATGAATAACTTGAGCATGATTTTACTCTAAAGAATTTAATAAAAGATGAGAGATTGAAGAATCAGAAAATAGAAGAAATATTGAGGAAGCTAAGTTTCTCTTTGTGGGATGGAATTACACCTGGAATTAGACCTGGAGTAAAAGTAGAACTGGTATTAGACAGTGTTGGAAATGAAATATGCTGGGGGAAAGATCATTGGAGCATAGAATTCTGAATCTCCAAGTTATGTTCTTGGTTCTTAACACCAAAGCTCTTTATTATACCTTAAGGGAAATAAATGAACAAGAAAAATAGACTTGGCTTCATCAGTATTTCCCCTATTTTACAACTTCATGTCTTCTCTTTCTTCACTAGTTCCTTCACCTTATTCTAAAATCATGATCAAGTCATTCATTACCTTAAAATGATAACTAAAATTGCAGCAAGGGCAAAGATGTGACTTGGGTAGAACACAGGCAAGTGTACTTGTTTGATGACTATGAGGCTTTGATTCAAAAGCCCAGCACAGTAGCCTGTTGGACTACACTTGCCTTTGTGTAATATTTTTACTTGGCTAAAGATGAACCTGAAACCTCGAAGCCAAACAGATTGAATTCCTTTTGTTCATGTGTTTATAAACTCATGCCTGAATTCCAAGCTGATCTGTCATAAAATTCAGATAGAAGGAAAGAGTGGTCCAAGGAGAACATGTAGCCAGGGATAAGAGACATGTGCAAAAGTACAAGAGATTTTACAAATGCCTAGAGCCAGAATTGGCTTAGGCTTCATGCCACAAGACTTTCCAATATGAGGGGCAGCTTCTAAAACTTCAGGGCTGTAAGTTTCTTGGGGAAATCCAGAGGGGACAGGAAGATCCCAAGAGAAAGAAAGATAGCTGTCAGGATCATTATCCAAGGATTTTTTCCAGAGGAAGGAAGAGACATAACAGAAGCAAAAAGCTAAAGCTGAGTTTTATTTTGAAAGCTCTTGGGTGAAAGTGATACAGATTTATTTACATTCTTCCTGCTAGGGCTCTATCATTTGAAAAAATGTAATCCAATGAGGCTCTTGGAACTGACAATTTAAAGCATTTTTCCTCCTCCCAAGGAGGTGTTGTAAACTGCTAGTTATCTGACAAGTGGACGGTAACCTTTTCCTCTGACATAATAGGAAAAGAAATAAGTTTAGGTGAGATTGTCGGTAAAAGTTGAAGCCATTAGTAGAGTCCTTAGAGTGAGTTCGGAAATATGTCTTACTCTAAAGGCCACGTTGTGAGAAAAGTACAAATGTTTCGAAATCACTTTTTTCTGAGGTTTAAAGGCTTTACTTTTTTTAAATCACAAATAATTGCACTTGATTAAAACCAAAGATATTACCAGTAGAGATTGTGCTGTAACTCTGGCCTGGGTCCCTGCTCTGCACAGAAGAAAGGGGGTGGCCAGTGTAAGTGCAAAAACAGCAGTCTTTAAAGCATAAGGTCCAGGGATGAGTGGAAATTGGGTTCAGAGTGGCCTCAGCCAGAGCAGTCCCCTGCAGCCATATTGACAGTCCTGGATGGTCATCCCCACATGAGCTTGTCTCCTCAAGCTCAGCAAATGAAGAGAGTTCCAAAGTTGGCATCCCGAGTCCTAATATATATCACAGGCAACACGAGTCCTCCTAACCTTCTCTTTTCCATTGGACAATCAGACTTTTATCTGCATGACCTTCTTTAAGATAGCATTTATACAGCTACTGACTGATGAGTTTTCACTTTCAAAAGAGGTTGAATATGTTGCAAGTTTTCTGAAGATCAATTCTGAAGGTGGGCCAAAGAATTTCTTTCTTCTTTCCTCTATAAGGTTCTGTTTTAGCTTCTTTCATCTTCTAATCCAACCTATCCAGTGTGAGCTCAAACAACTCCTGGCCATCTGGGACAGCTTCCCAGATTCTTTTGACTTTAAGCACGTTCTTTCACAAGATAATTTGCAAAGATGCTGTGTCATTGGGAAGGTCACATTCCCTCTCTGGTCATCCGTCTCCTCATGGACATCTGTCTTCTTCATCTATCACTGCATAATCAAAAAGATATATTTTAAAAATTAATTGGAGCACATTCAAGGCTAGCCCTATAATAATACTCATCTCATCCACCGATACTCTGGTAGCTTTCTGAAGTGGAAAACAAAATAGTAAAGTTAGTGTAACTTTCTGCTCATAAAAGAGACTGACTTATAAAATCAATTCTGGGGCCTTCCTGAATCTCAAGCCCAGCCCAAGAGAATGGTTTGTATAATACTGTGATGGTTATTTGTATAGCTTGTTATAAAAGAGAACTTCTATAGCATAACCCGATCTCAAGAAAAAAAAAACTGATCTGACGCAACAGTCAGACATTTACAAATGAGAATCAGAGAAGTGAAATGACTTACCATGTCAAGGAGTGTATTAAGGGTAAAGGATTAGATTCTTATGAACTCCAATTCAGGCCATTTCCACTACACAAAGCTGTACTCTATGTAAGAAACTAACCAAGACATGAAAATGATACAAAGTAACAAAATGAAGGCAAGAGTTGGCTTGTCAAAGGTTGGTTGGAATGAAGAGTTAGAACCTCAGATTTTTCCATGTCTCCTACTTAAAACCCATAATGAAAGCTTATCTCTGTAGCCTTAATTGTCTAATACATCTTGGATTCTCAGAATTAGACTAACACTTAATATGTATTCTGAGTAGTGAGAAAGAGCTTGTAATTTTTGCTTTGACCTGTCATTCATTTTAATTTGACTAAGTCACTCTTAACAGACGATTCAGATAATGCTAAAATGTCAAAACATTTCCCTATCCAGACAGCTCCTTAATGTGCTGTTCATTCATTCTCTACATTATCATAATAAAAGCCATTCAATTTACCAAAGGGATGACAACCAGTGGAAGCTTCAGTCTTTCTACAAGTGAGAAAATCGTTAGCTTTTCCCACCAAGTAATAATTGCCAATATCTCTAGTGAGTAGCAAATTCCTTCACAAACTATTATTAGTGTCCTTTTGAGGTCAGAAGCACGAAGATTGATGGGTAAGAATGAAATATTTCAATGTAACCTTTGAAAGTCCCCTTTGAAAGATTTTGTGTAAAAGGAAAATCTCCAAAGACCTGAACTTTTGCAACTGTGTAAACAGTCACCAGTCTTTCCAGTTGAAGTCTCCCCTTAGGGCAGTTTAATGAGTGAGAAGAAGAGCATTTGTCAGAGTTTCCTACTGGATTTTTTGATCTCCTCATAAACGGGTTCATAGCAGACTTGTCTAAAATTAAGCACCACTGATAAGTATAATTTGTACTATTTATGAAAAACATGAGACAAATTTGATATTGACAACAACCCTGAGAACAAAGCTGGTGCTGTTACTACCATTGATAAATGAGGACTCTTAGGCAGAGAGATTGGAACTGAAAATAGGTACGTACTGATTATGCATCAGATACTGTTTGCAAGGATCTCTGTTGCTGATGGACATTCTCCAAACCTGGAATGATATTTCAGCATGATAATCACAGCCTACAGCTGCAGGTTACCAATTTTATAAATTTATCTTATAAAATAATTTTGAAAGCTATGTAGCCTATCATACAGTTTTATATGATCACCCAAAAATTTCTATCATAAGATCAAATAACTATAAAGTATATAATTTCTGGCATATGTCAAATATTTACATTTTAAAATAAAATAGATTTTTTACATTTGAAATACAACCAATGGAATGTAAATATCATAGATCTTACGTATGCTTTCATTGATTTATGTATTGCATGAAATAGATCTTTTTTAACATTTAGAAATTTTACATTTTTTCATTTTTCTTGAGTTCGTATAACTATTTCATTGCCACATGGAATTGTATCCTTTAGAAGTGTATTTTTATATTTGGAATATTGTTATATTGTCATTCTATTACACATTTCTATGATAAAAATATATATGCTATGCACTATATTTTTTGAGTTTTCTATAACCATAAGTTTCCAATTATCAAATTCATGTTTATGGAATGAAATATCAAAACTGTTGTTCTTAGTAAAAATTTATTTTAGAAAACAAAAATATTGCTACTGTTGGTAAATAATTTTAATTTAAATATTAAAACTTCATTTAAATACATGTCAATGAGGTGGCTTATGGTAGACAGAATATTGACCCATTCACAGACGTTCACTTTCTAATCCCCATAATCTGAGACTGTGTTACTTTATGTGGTGAAAGGACTTTTCAGATGTGATTAAATTAAAGATCTGGAGATTGAGGGATTATCTTGGATTATCTAGTTGGATCTAATATAATCATGAGTCCTTATAAGAGGAGGTAAAAAGGGTCAAAGTCACAAAAAGATGTGGTGATAGAAGCAGGTGTTGAAATTGTGCACATTGAAGATAGAGATGAGCCAAGGGAATGCAGGTGACCTGTAGCAGCTGGAAAAGGCAAGGAAGGGGCTTCACCTCTGGGGCATGCAGAAGGACACAGCCTTGCTGACACCTGGACTTTAGCCCCGTAAGGTTCATTTACACTTCTGACCACCAGAGCTATAAGATGTTGAGTTTGTGTTGTTTTAAACAAATAAGTCCATGATAATTTGTTATAGCAGCTATAGGAAACTCATACAGAGCTTTTATATAAAAATGTGCCCATTTATCTATGGATAATTATGACATTACTAGAATAAGACAAGATTCAGCATTCATTTTACACTTATTTTTCATTTAATGTATGTAAGCATGAAGAAGTCTGTTCCTAAAGATAGATGTTTCATTATAGAAATGGCAATCATTTCTTTGAACCCTTTGGAGTTCTACAACAAAAATGATAAAGGGTTATATTGCCAAATGGTGTCTTTAATGATCTGTCAGCTAACATTTCAGTGATTTCAATGGGGTCGTGCTGGGGCTAGAACTAGTGTGATACAAGCAAGAAGGCACTTCCTTGGAAGGCCACGTAAGTTACAGGTGGGCACTCACATGGCCCCAAGAGTGAATATCTTCTTAAATTTTGCCCCCAAAGTGTCTTGTACCTCACCCTAGTCCAGAATTTGGGTTCTACTTGAATTTTATAAAAAGCAAGGAAAAAGAAACAGTCTGACTGATGAAAAGAAAAGAAAAAAAAAACATTTTAGTATACATTATTAAAGGAATGCAATCCCTCAATTTTTGAGATGTATATCAGAAAAAATTACCAAGGCCAAGGGCAGCGGCTCACACCTGTAATCCTAGCACTCTGGGAGGCTGAGGCAGGAGGATTGCTTGAGATCATGAGTTTGAGATCAGCCTGAGCAAGAGCAAGAGCCCATCTCTACAAAAATAGAAAACTTAGTCAGGCGTGGTGGTGGCACATGCAATTATCCTAGCTGACCTAAACCTTCTACTTACCATCTCTCTCTCTTTGATTATGCATAGTGATTAGTACCCTACTTGGCTGCCTCTAGATCTTGGTCCTCTGAGCACCATAAATTAGCTATTTCACTAGATGCTAGTAGCAATACCCATTCAAGTTACGGCAACCAAAAATATCTCTAGATATTAAAAACTATTCCTTGGGGTGCAAAATAGCCCCCAGTTGAGAAACACTGTGTTCAAATGGTAGATAAGGATTCTTACCCATTGTCAAGCCCCAATAGTATATATATGGTACAGACCTCTTGCTCTCTAGAGTAAAGCCATGTCCTCCACATCACAAAATTATTTTCTGTTTTAAACATAACGTTGGCATGCTACTTGGCTATAGTTGAGACTGAGTATTTGAATATGAAATACCAAATAAATACATGGCCTAAACAGCCCATTCTGAGCTTCACAATAGCTGATCTATTTTACAAGATAAAATTGGTGAACACAGCAAAAATCCATTATATAGTAGGAGTCATACATATAGAAATAGGCTTGAATATATGGATGATATCATTAAATTACATAAATAGGTGTCCTATGGTGTCTGCCTCTGATGCACTGATACTTCTTCCTCAATAAATACCTATTGCACCATAGAATAGGGATTTCTTATGACCAACTAATGGAAGCTGGCTTGGGCATCATTCAAAAATGTATAGGAGCAATTTTTATCAATGGCTAGAAATTGATGTCTTCCACATTGCAAACCCACTTAGTGAGGATTATAGTGTTGGGATATCCTTATGGTGGACAGAGGTATGAACAACACAGTTAATTATCCACTTCATATGGAGAGAGCTTCACCTGAGGTTAGGATGTGCAGTGATTTTGGGGCAGAGACTAATAGCCTACTAGTAAGCCAGTGGTAATGACACTGAAGGGTGAGGGATAAGGAAGCCTTTGGAAGAAGTATGTGAATGAGTTTTGGGGGGTAGGCACAAAGCATGTAAGTCTTCGTGTCTCACATTAGTGTCCCAGAAAGAACACAGGAATTTCTTAACAACCAGGTTGACAGGACAGCATGTCCTGTGGGTATCAGCCTCTCTCTCTCCTTAATCACTTCAATGCTGACTTAGTAGATTCATGAGCAGAGTTGCCATGGTGGTGGGGGAAAAGGGTATTCATAGATCCAATAGCATGGGCTCTTTTCTACCTATGTCACAGCTGCTGTTCAATGTGTAACTGCCAGGGGACTCTAATGATTGAGGATGAAGAGGAAGAATTGAAGCCTTTGGACACTTTGGCTAAAGCAGGGGAGAGTCAGTCAAGGTAAAGAGAACAGCATATGTGAGGTTGTGAAAGCATAAAACAGTTTAATACATTCAAGAGCATACTATAAGTTTTGTTTGGTGCAGCTGGAGCAGAGTATATCTGGAGGACCAGAGAAGTTGATAACAGGGACATGGGCAAGGACCAGATAACAAAAAGCCTCCTCTGAGAGCTAAGGTGCTTGAACTTTTCCCATTTGCCTAAGGAAAATCCTCTAAAATCTACATAACACTATACACAATTGAAATGTTCTTTTTTTTATTAACAGCTAGTGGTGGTCTTCTAAGTGGTGCATGTTTAAATAAAGGAAACTAAACTACAGAGGGACATCTGGGAAGCTGTCTTTTTTCAGTTTAATTCCACCCATTCTTCACCTCCACCAGGCACTGATGCTACGTCCATAAATGCTGTCTGACTATATGAGAGTAGCATGGTATAAGAAAGAACAGTCATCACTGGAATTCAGATGACTTTGGCTCCAGCTTTGGTCCAGTCAAGCAGTTTTGTGTCTATGTCCAAGTCTCAGCTTCCTCATCCATAAAAGGAGTTGGTAACATGTACCTAGCCCATCTAACATGGCTTTGAGTTGTTTAAATTAAACTAACATTTACCGAGCTCCTTAGACCTTCCCATGTGAGATAATGAGCTAATCTACGGTAAAGTACATTATAAACTTTAAAGTGCTATACAAATGTTAAGAGATAGTCATTGCTAGTAAATACAGTAATTTCCGCAAGCTGCTCACCATTTAGGTCAAATTACAATGCAGTCAAATAATGATGAATCATTAACTATGTGTCAGACGATTTCTTGTTGCCAGTTTTATTTGATTGCAATGCTAAACTACTTACATCAGGTAAGGGTCCTTTGCTTGTGGCCCAGATAGCATGGTTTTCTGCTCACAGCTTTAAAAATTAGAAGTGCTAGTCCTTCTAGCTCATCTCAGTGAGTATAGTTTTAGCAAATCATGCAATGAGTCAGTGGTGAAGATGGGCTGTTAGAAGGAGTCTCTGAATTTTGAGACTGTCACTTAAACACAGGAGGTCTATGTGCCTCTAGGGGATAATTGAAACTCTTAGCTGGGCAGGAAAAGAGACTAACTGTATGTCTGATGTTTCACCAAGTTTGGACAATGGGTAATTTGGGGACAAGCATCTAACCTCTCTTTTCCTTAAGACTTAAGTCGCATTTTTTTGAATCAGGTTATTTCAGGCAATCACGGACACTGAATTGTTCATCCTTTTGGGGAACAAGTCTTAATTTTTTTCTCTGTGGAGCATGTGTGTCTGAAATTCTGTCTGTGAGAAGGAGGGAAAAATAAACCTTTTTGTTACTGTTTTATTTATCATCTAGTGAAAAATATGCATGATTTTTAAATAGTTCAGGTCAAATGACATATCAACACATAATAAATGTGACGATATGAATAAAAATCTAAATAAAACCCCCTTTCTGCTCTGAGGGCAATGGGTTTCTGAAAGGCACACGTCTATAGTCTCCTAGTTATAATCTTTGACTCTGTACTCAGTCAAGCTGGGTTTGAATCTTGGGTTTGCTACTTCTTGGCTGTTGTATTTCATTCTCCTCTAAACTTTTATTCCTTCACCTAGAACATGAAAATGATAATAGTGTCTACTATGCAGAGTTGTTTAGAGGATTAAAATATATCATGCATTGGAAGTGTGTGGCACATGATAAATTTTCCTAGATTGTGATCTTGTATTATTGTCATTACAGAAGACTTTCCACACTCTAAGCCCCAAACAATACTTTAAAGATGTAAAGCAGAGACAGGATTTCTGTGTCTAGTAGACAGTGTCAGTCCCACTTAGAAGTTAAAGTGGAGTAAAGTAATAGCAGAGGAAGTATGACACTTGAAAATATGGGGACTTGGGTTAGTCTTACTTCTATCATGAGCTGGTTGTGTGATTTTAAGCATGCTGACATAATTTCTAATCTTCCCATCAATTCTCCTATAATTTCTTAGAAGTGGTGACTATGCTGAAGAAAGGAACACAGCCACAGTGAGTGAATAGCTATAGGGAGTGTGTGAGCCCCTGTTTCCAGCTAAAGTGACCAATAATGTATACCTGTGGCTGCAAATCCCTCCAGGTCCACCGTCAATCCTAATCCCAGGAGTGCCATATCAATTACCTGTCTCACCAGCATGAGGGTATTTGTGTCTCATGAAATTCTCATGAAGTTCTACTGACACTTACTATTTTCTGTTGGAAAAATCTCAACTACCTGAAGTAGCTCATGACGTTCTCTGTACGGCTTTCGCATTTCCATAAAGAGCTGAGTACCAACTGGGATCCCAGTTGGAAGTGGGTTTATTAATGACCTCAAATCCAGCTGTGAACCTGTGAAACCAAACATGTTATGTACTTATAAAATACAATGGTGGGACAGGCATAGGATAGACATTCCCACTCCAAAAGAGAGACATTGGAAAGAAGAAAAATATGGTAGGTTCTGACCAAGTCCAAAACCCAGCAGGGCGAACATTAAATCTTATGGCTCCAGAATAACCCTTTGACTCCAATCCTACCTTCTGGACATACTAGGGTGGTGGCCTCCAGGGAATCCTGCCCCCATGGCTTTGCTGAACACAGCCACACTGCAGCTGTCGTGCGTTGGAGTCTCCTGCCTGTGGCTTTCCCAGGCTGGAGTTGTATCCTGGGTGCTCTACTAGTCTAGGGTCTCAGGGGTACCCCTCAAAGTTCAATTAAGTGTTGTCATAGTAGGGGATCTCTGCCTGGGCCCCAAGGCTTTTGGGGGCATCCTTTGAAATGTAGGAGGAGATGGCCACATTCTCACACCTTGTGTACTCTGCACCCTAGTGGAGATGACACTGTGCAGACACTGCTGAAGTTTACCACCTGGGCCTTCTGGAGGGGCAGAGTAAGCCACACCTGGACCTGTCTGAGCTTTGAAATTGTTCTGCTCCCAAATCCCCTGTGATTATTGGGGCAGCTCTGAAGATCTCTGAAATACCTTTGGGGTCATTATTCTATTGTCTCAATAAACAGCACCAGGCTTTCACTCCTTCATACTAATCTTTATATCAAATGGTCGCCTGGCCACTACATTGGTGTTCCCTCCTAAACATGCTTTTTCATTCTTTGTAGCATGGCTAAGCTGAGAATTTTCTAAATCTTAATGGTATGCTTCTCTTTTGATTATTATTTTTTTCTTTATTTCTCTCTTCTCACATTTTACCTTAAGCATTCAAGAGAATCTATGCCATACCCTCAACACCTGGCTTAGAGATTTCTTTCACTAAATATCCCATTTCATTGCTCACAAGTTCTACTTTCCACAAACCGCTAGGACATGAACACAATTCAGCCTGGTTCTCCGGCACTTTATAACAAGGATGGCCTATACTCTAGTTTCCAATGGCATGTTCTTTACTTCCACTTGAGACCTCATCAGAATGTCGTTTAACCATCCGCACTTCTGTCAACATTCTGATCATGACCACTTAGTTCATCTCTAAGAAGACTGAGGCTTTCTCTATAGCTCTGCTGTTTTGTTGAGCCCTCATCAGAATCAAGTCTTCTTCCTCAAACTTTTCAGGCTCTATGCCCATTGCCTTGTGGTATTTGTTATAGCAGCACTCTACTTCTTAGTACCAATTGTTGTCTTAGTCCACTCATGCTACCATAACTAAATATCTTAGACTGAGAAATTTATAGACAAAAGAAATTTATTTCTCTAATTCTGGAGACCGGAAATTCTGAAATCAAGGTGTTGGAGGGTTTGGTGTCTTGTGAGGGCCTTTTCCTTGTTGATGGTGATTTGTCTGTGTCCTCACCTGGTGGAAGAGGAAAACAAGCTCTTTGGGCCTCTTTTGTAAGAGCATTAATCTCATCCATGAGTGTAGAGGCCTCGTGACCTAATCACCTCCTAAAGTTCCCACCTCTTAATACCACTACAGTGGGGATTAGGTTTCAATATAAATTTTGGAGAGACACAAATATTCAGACCATAGCACATCCTGAGTAGACTAAGATAGCTGTCTTGGACTCTGTTGGTACCAATAATTGTCTGAACTATGTCTGACACTATGGTTCTACTGATATGTGGTAAATGTCTGAATTCCATATTCCCTAGTGCCAACACAAGGGTGAATCAAAGTTAATCCTCTTAGTCCCAATTTTACCCCCATGCAAATTCCTTCCCCATCTCAGCTGCCCAGGTGGTATGGTGCATTAATCTTGAGATTACTTGAAATGGGTCAAGGTTGTGGAGATAATGAATTCTGAATGTGCAAGCTACAAAGAATGTGGTCTAAAATGCTTTATTAAGACATATGCAGGGAAAAAATTAAATATGAAATTTGAGTAATAGAGGCCAGAATTTCTCCCTCCTAAGTCAGGATGTAAGATTTGTCTGCTAATAAACATTCTGAAGAAGACAGAAAACAGGGAAATGGTCAATATTTTGTCCATTTGCCTATTGGGCATAGCAAATTTAATTTCTAAGTAGATTGTGTTAATAAAAATTGTTTGTTCTCAAAAAAAAAAAAAAAAAAAGAATACAGTTCCTGGAAGGGTAGAGGCTAGAGGGTCTTAAACATGAGATTTATTCTCAAGACAGATGACATATAACTTCTGTCCTAGTTGTGCTTTCAATTATGTTTGGAGACTGTTTCACAAGACCTTGGTTGCCTCTTTCTGTTCTTCCATAATTCTTCTAACTCTTTTTTATTTTATTCAGTCATCAAATCTCCCCCCACTCCTTCCTCAGCTCATCAGAAGACCTTGCTTACAACTTGTTTGGGAAAATAACCACAGAGCTTAGTTTTTGTATCATATTCCCTCTGACCTGAATTGTGTATATTCTTTAAACTTTTCTTTTCTTTTGCTTTTGTTTTTTCTTTGCCTCTCCAAAAGAAGACATTGACATTTTCTTTCTAAAGCTGATGCCCCCACCTATGTTTGCAACTTTTTCTCCTCTAAAGCATTGCTCCATCAATTATTCCGTCTGTTGGATATTTCAAACCTCCTCCATTGCCTTCTTCCCTTGATCCCACAGACATGTTGAAACATCCACTATCCTTAAAAAATTCAAACTAAAACCTTGTCTCAACCCTGCTCTCTCTAAAGTCACTATCTCTTTCTCTTTCTTCCTTCTTATCCAGGTTTCTTTAAAAATGCCATACTTTGTTTCTGTATTGTTCCCTCCTTTTATTTCCTTAAACCACTGCATTGTAGCTTCCATTTAAATGATTTAATTGAAACTGCTTTTTTTTTGTAGATTATAACAACCTCTAAATATTAAGTTCATTAGCTTGCACTTCTCTTATTTGGAATTTCTATTGCATTTTATATTGCTGAATAAAATGTGAAACCATCTCTTCCCATGGATTTGGTGGTCTTGCTTCATCCTGGTTTTCTTCCTATTTCTTTGCTAGTCATTGTTATCTTTTGACTCATTTTTCTTTGTTCAATAATTTAAATAATAATTTTTAAGATACACGTACTCTCATTTTTCCTCCTTGTCCTGTCCACTGTCCCTGGTCAAACTAATCAATTTTTGAATTATAATTTTCATGATCTCACTTTTGTTTGTCTAATTCTCAAGGATTTAGTAATAATTTTAAGTGCTTCCAAGCTCCAGGGTTAGCCTTCTTGTATATCCCTATGCTAAAGCCATCTCAAACTGTATACAGAATTAAAATTGCTGTCTTTCCTCCAAGCTTGCTTTTTTGATATTCTTCAACCAAATATGAATCTAGATATGTTATTCCCCTACTTGAAAATCCCCACCACCTTAAAAGTTTTACATTGCCTGAGTGGAGACTGTTCTTCTGGGTACTCAGCTAAGTTGTTTCTAGGTGTCTCTTTCAGGTAGAGGTAGTCTTTTACTTTGGTGCTAGCCAATGGAATATGGGTAGAAGTGAAGTACTTGACACCTAGAACTGACCCATAAAAACCTCCTGTACTATCCCGTATTATCTCTTTTTCTCTCCCTGGGTACATGTTGATGTCCAGAGAGTTGAAGATGGCAGAGTCGGCTTCAGTCTGAACCCTCCAATAACGATGTGGAGCAAAAGCCTCTCCTCCACCACTAAACAAGAACACTCAGTTGCTCGAATGTAGCAAGTCCAACAAGTGGACTTGTACAGGTCAACCTACCAATTTTTCAGAGATTATCTGCAATCACCTTTGATGGTAGCCCAAACTCTGTTGAGACAGATATAATCTATTCCTAAACCACTTTTCCCCTGTGATGTCTACCTCCCCACATCACATAATCTATACCTGATTTAAACTATACTTGTTTCCCTTCCCTAATCATAGCATATTCTTTTATACCTTTTACCTTTGCACATAGCATATTACTGCCACATGGAAGTTTCTCTTTTGTCTCCTTTTCATATCGTATATGCTTATTCATTTTTTTCATACACAGCTGAAAGATAAGCTTATCTATGAAACTATTCTTAATTCTCTACATGAATTTCTCTTTCTTTATGTCCCCATAACTCTTTGTCACATAGTTTTAATTATCAAATGAATCAAATTTATTTTTCAGTGTCCCCATGAAATCTTGAATGCCTTTTAAACAGAAGAGTTATTTTTGTTTTCTCAGCACATGAAACACTCTCTGGTATATACTCAGTACTCAAATAATTGAAAGAATAACCAAAGAGACATATTGTCAAAAATTAAAATTCCTAATATCAAATAGTTTGTATTTTCCTTGCAATATATCTAGTAAAAAGAGGTCTATATTTTTAAATCTATGAAATAAGCATAATAAGATTAACATGCATAGGGTTATTTTAATATTAACACATATAAATAATAATCAGATGTTATTTTTAAATTTTCTAAAACATGAACTTTATTCTTGGAATTATGAAAACACAGGCTATAGATGTGATTGATATAAGTTGACTGTAGTGCTTGATGATAAAAAGGTGATGTGAAAAATAAGAACAGAGCTATGCTCTTAGAAAAAGGAATTATCTGTGCTATCCTTGTGGAAAAGAGGGATACATACCTAAAAAGCTCAGGAGAATTTACAAAAAGAAGCAGGGAAATCTGTGAGGCCAAGACTTCTGAGGCAATGAAATATTTTAACCTCTGTCTTAAACTATACAGGAAAGATTCCTGGGCCTGGAGGAAGAGAGAGTAAAAAGATCTTGGGGATAAAATAGGAGAAAAGTCAAGGTAAATTTCAGGAGGCAATGAAAAGAGAGAAATACAGGTACAGTCTCGAGTCTTGAACAAGGAGGATAATATGAAAATAGCGAAAGAGGACTCTTCCCAAAGCAGGAAGATGAGGGAAGATTTGCTTTACAAAATTCAGCCTTGACTGTTGTTCACAGAGAAAATAAAGAAGGAGGTGGAACAGCAAATCTAAGCAGGCTCATACATAAGGAACTTGAGTCTTAGATTAGCTACTCCTGCAGAAGATGATAAGAGAAAAGGAACAAAGGGAAACTTCAAAATTCGAAGAAAAGGGGAGTAGCAAGGAAGCTAAAATCATAGAAATGCTTGCAAGGACCCATTCCCTCGCAAACTACTTGTGCAGGCAACAGAAGATGATAGAAGTTTGTAGTTGTAACCTATAGAGCTCCAAGGAAAAAAATGAGTACATAAAAATCAGGGCGAGTATGTTTTCTTTTTTGTTTGTTTGTTTTATTTTCCACAATGGGACTAACTTGATGATAGTTGTAATGGCCAATGAGAGAAAAGCAATACAGGGAAATGCATTGTTTAAAATAGAATAGGGGTGTTTAAGAGGCATGAGTCCTGAGTAGGAAGATATAAACTAGGTAACAGAAACATCAGAATTGGAAATATATATATAAACAGGGAACCGCGTTTGAAGATAAAGCATCTTCCCTGAATTTGGTTAAAGAACAGCATGAGAGGGGATTATGACATCTCTGGAATGAAAAATTGCTGTGGAGGACACATGGCCAAAGCTCTACAAAATGGGTTCAAAACAAAAGAACTGCACCACAAAAATTGACTGTATTTATATTAATTAATTTAAAGATACTTCCTTTTATGGCAAAAAGCAAAATTCATTCCTCTAAATCTGGGATGTCTGGTTGAACTACAAAGAGGAAATGGTAATTGCTATGGGAATAAGAATAGATGTCAAAGTAATGAAGGAACGATGGATGGGGAGGCTGAGAATGAAAGCAATGTTTTCTTGCAAGATGGCAAGAAAGTCTGGGTCATGTTACAAAGTGATAAGAAGAATACTCTTGGGGAAAGAGGAGTGATGCTTGAATAAGGCTGAATGTGATCATTAGAGAAAATATATCTCTTTTGGAGCCTGTAGTAGGCAGGTAGAATAGAACAACAACATGTAAAAGGCTTAGTTATCAAATCAACCTAAATTGAAAGGCTGTCTCTGATACCACCTATGAGATTTTCGGGGCCTAACTGAACTCCCAGTAGAGCACAGGAACTTGGACTTGACTGGTATTACTTACTGCTATATCCCTAGACTTTTCTAGGGAACAATGCCTGCCACATAGTAAGTACTCAATAGTACATGTGGGCTTGACCTATATAACTTGTCCATTTAATTTCATTTTAAAGGCAAGTGGGTGATAGACTTGGTGAGCCGGTTCCTCTGCAGTTCAAGAACAACCACTCTGATAATGTCTAAGCTGTCTTATACAACACCCCCCCCCAACTCTAATCTGAGTACCTGTTGCATACCAAGAACTTAAGAGCAGCAATATGGTGAACAGGACAAAAGTCTTGTTTTCCAGGACCTCATAGTATATATAGGGAAGACAGATTAAGTAAACAATGATGTTATTGCTGTATTAGAACAGTCTACTTAGCTAAATGGAAATCAATAATAAAATGGCCTATGCTCTCTTGCTTGTGGTGCAAGTAAAATCGAAGAAAGCCCCACAGAGGAATTAAAACATCAGATAATGAAATGGCTACTTTATTTCTGGGCAGAATTTGGTGGTCATGGGTTTGACAGAGAGGGTAATACACACAATCCATGATGATGTGAGGGTATACTGCAACTTTAAGAAAATTAACTTCAGTTAGCCCAATTTATTTTAACTGTAAAATAGAAAAACAAAATATTATCTACCTCAAAGAGTTTGGGGAAGGATTAAGTGAAAAAAATTGTACACACACATACACACAGCATGGCTTATAGATACTGAATAAATACTAATTCTTCCCTCTCATCCTTGCTAAGTACCCACTCTATGCAAGAAACTTTGCTCAAAACAGGGACACAATATTGAGGAAAACAGATATGTCCTATTGGCAGCTTGAGTTTATAGAATAATTGGAGCATGATCATGATTGTAAACATCAACTACGATAAGAGCTACACTAGAAGAACATAGAGACGTGAGGAGATGCAAGCCAGACGTCATTTCATCTGGACGGTCACAGAGGGCTTTCCCGAGAAAGTAGAATCACAGCCCAGATGTGATGGAGTAGCATGAAGAGCGATGTATGAAAGAACATCCCAGACAGTGTGCAAAGGTCCAGGGCAGGGGGAGCGTGAGGCTTCACGGGAATGATTGAAGGCCGGCAGGACTGTAACACAGAGAACAGAGGGGAAGTGGTGAAATAAGGCTGAAGAGGCAGAGGCCAGATCTGGCCGGTCAGCTTTGCTGCAGTTTTTGATCTGACCTTGGCCAACCTGTCCAGCGATTTCTGAACTGTTTCATACAAGGGATCCCACATCTCACTCCGTTGAAGGACTTTTATTCTTTGGAATGCTTTATTCTGTTTTGTACCTAGACCACTGTTCTCCACTTACAATGGCTTTGGCCACCCTTCATATACTAAAACTATTTTGCCTTCAAAACTCAATTAAGTGCCTCCCTGTGAGATCTCAGCCTCATTTAAATATTAGTCTCTCCCCACAAAACCTATGCATATTTTACCTGAAGACTACATCCCATTGCACTGAGATGATTATTCCCTGTTAGACTCTAAGCTCCTTGATAAAAGACAGTACTTCCTATAATTTGTTTTCCCACAATACCTGGAACAAAATAAACACTGGATAAAGGGAGGTTGGATGAATTTATGGATAGATGAATGTTGTACCATCTACTCAAACAACTTTATCTTGCATTGAATCAAAAACATTGTAAATAGGTTCATAACAGCTTTACAATGAGGATAGCTTCCAATATGAGGTAAGAATGGTACCTGTGGTGATTTAGTTCCTTGATTCCAATGTCGAGAAAATAACCATTTTGAAAATTTTCTATCATTTGAATATGGCAGAAATAATTACTGAAATTCAAAGAGATTATGAAATGATTGCCTTTTTGTTTTCACATGGAAGCCAAGGAACCATTACATAAACATATTTTAAAAATCCTGCTCAACTGAAGGTCACTCCATTTGAATTCTTTATCGGAAGAACTCAGGGGTGGGGCCAGGCGACTCCTGGGTTTACAATGGAACTCTTCTGGTCATTTAGAAGCAGGTCTTTGATGGTCAGGATAATGGCACAAGGACAGCTCAAGGCAGATTCTGTGGTCTTACCTCCCCCCTTCAAAACGGCAAACTGCACAGACATTATCTAATTTGCAATTAAAGTATGCTTAAGGTTTTTTCCCCTTCCCTTGAGAAAAAGTGCCTTTGAAAGTGATAATTTCTATTTCATTTAAGCAGGAAACAACATCCTGAGTTTATAGCCTAGGACCATAAGAAAAAGTGAAAAAATAGAAAATGTACTTCATCCTCTGTTATAATTTTTTTTTCTGATGTGATGGAATCCCTGTGAACAATCAGGGCCTGTTTGGAAAGAGTATGAAAATCAATATAACATGATTAATTAGGATCAATTTAAATATCCAACAACAGGGAAATATAAGTAAACAAGATAAACAGATTGATGAAGCTATTATTGACAATGATCGTTATAAGGATTTCCTACAATACAGTAGATGAAAAGGGTATGCACACACACACACACAGACACACGCATCCACATTTGTTCATTCACTTAACAAATTCGTGCTATATCCTGAATGCCTACTCTGCGCTTGTGTAAGTAAGGCAGACATGACACCTGCAGTGTGGTGCTTACAGTGAACCAACAGCATCAGAATTAACTGGGAACTGGTCAGAAATGCAAAATTTTGAATGCCATTCAAGACCTGCTAGATCAGATATTTTGGAGATGGGACTTAGTAACTTGTGTTTTAGCAAGCTTCCCAGGTGATTCTGATGCAAGCTTAATTTTGAGAATCACTACTCCAGCAGAGAAGACAAATATTAAGCAGAGTTAAATATAGTAATTACATCAAGTGTCCTAAGAGAAGGATGAGAAAATGTAAGAGAGGATATGAGGATAGAATGTAAAGTCTCTGCCTCTTTGGGGATTTAGAGAAAGTGTCCCTAAAGAACTGACAGAATAACGGTGGATTATTAAATAAGAGAATGGATATATATCTATGTGATGAAACAAGCATAATAAAGCTCCACAATGATAGAATTTAGGTGGTAGGTATACAGATGTTTACCATAAAATTTTTCAACTTTTGCAAATTTTTGTAATAAAATGTTGAGGCAGTTAGTGTGGGCTTTGAGGAAGATTAGAAGTGAGGGAAGGTGTTCTTGATCTGGGGAACAACAGGTTCTATGCTTCTCAATTGTCATTCATTTATCAATTGAGTTTTAGGAGTCTTAAGAGCAACAGGAAGAAAAACATTAGGGCTGGGGCTTAGTGACTAAAGTGGAGATAGGCATCAGAAGGTCAAATTCAGAGGTAAAGTTAGACAATGTGGGGTTGGCTCAAAAAGACCATGTAAAGGTTTGTTTGTATAATGTACCACTAGTATATTTCTTTTTGTCACGGAATAGTATCCAAATATATAAATATAACAGTTTGCTTATTTGCTTATCCTCGGTGCCCACTCTATGCCCGTAATAGCTGATAAGAATTAGCAGTAAGACAGGTGTGCCCCCTGCAGCCTGATGCTTCCAGTCTACCTTGGTGGTTCTCAAGAGTGGTCCATGCACCAACAACATCAGTGTCACCTGTGAATTTGTTAGAAATGCGAAATTTTGGCCCCCATTTTAGAAGAATGAGTGAAGACATTCTTGATACAGGGAATGACATGTTCCTATTGACATTTCCTAAATATCAATGGACATTTGGCTTGCTTCCAGTCTTTGACTAATGTGAATAAAGCTGCTATGATCCCAATGTACAAGTCTTTCGTAGATTTTATCTTCTTTGGAATGGAATTGTTGAATCATAGAATAGATAAATATTTTCGAAACAGCTAAGCAGTTTAGCAATTTTCTGAATTAGTTGTATCATTTTGTGGTTCCACAAGCAACGTAGCTAGTAGGTGGATAGTGGTTTCTCATCAGTTTTAATTTGCATTTTCCTGATGACTAATGATGTTGAGGAAATTTTCATGTGTTCATTAACCATTGGAGCATCTTTCTTTGTGAAGTGTTTCTGCAAAATTCCTATTTTTAATTTGTTTTTTCTCATTAATGAGTTATAGTACTTCTCTATATATTGAGTTTTCAAGCACTTTGTCAAATATATTGATTCTAACTATTTTCACCTAATCATTGTCTTGACTATTTGTTTTCTTGATATGCAGATTTTTAATTTTGAAGTTCAATTTATCAAGATTTTCCTTTTATGTTCTGTCTTTTTTTGTATCATTTCAAATTTGTTGAAAATACTTTCCATCACCCATTGAATTGCTATGGCACCTTTGCATTTTACACATACTTGTGAGTTCATTTTTAGATCTTCTATTTTATTCCTTTAATTTGTCAAAGTGTATATCCCTTTGACAATACCAGATGGCTTATATTACATTAATTTTATAGTAAGTCTTAAAACCAGATAGCATAAGGAAATCCAAATTTTTCTTTATTTCTAAGATGTTTTGAGGGAGAGAGGTCTATTTTAGGGTCTTCTCTAAATCTGTAAGTTTTAGAAAAAAATTATTTAATATTTTCTTTGTGGAAAAATTTTAAAGTTTGAATTCAGTTACTTAAATAGATATAGGCTATTCAGATTTTTAAAATGTTCTTCTAATATCAGTTTTAGTAAGTTGTGCTTTCCAAGATCTTTTTTTATTTCATCTAAGTTGCTGAATTTATTGGCATAAAGTTTTTCTTATAACTTTTCTCTTTTTATCCTTTTAATGTTTATAGAATCTGTGATGATGTCCTTTCATTCCTTATAATGATAGTACTGTATTTTCATTCTTATTTCTTCAAGTATTTTCTGATTTTCCTTGTTTCTTATTTAATTCATGGAGCTATTCTAGTGTGTTGTATAATTTCCAAGGATTAGAGGATTTTTCAGATTTTTTTTGGGTTATCAATTCCAATGTTAATGCCATTTTGGTAAGAAAACAGTATCTGTATGATGTTGCTTCTTTTTTTCTTTTTCTTTTTTTTTGGCAGGAAGGTGGGCGGGCAGAGTCTTGCTCTGTCAGCCCTGGTTAGTAGCGTGCAGTGGCATCATCACAGCTCACCACAACCCCAAATTCCTAGGCTTAAGCAATCCTCCTGCCTCAGCCTCCTGAGTAGCTGGGACTACAGGAGCCCACCACCACGCTCAGCTAATTTGTTCTATTTTTGGTAGAGATGGGGTCTGGCTCTTGCTCAGGCTGAATGACCTCAAGGGATCCTCCCACCTCAGTCTCCCAGAGTGCTACATTACAGGCTTGAGTCACCACGCCTGGCCTGATGCTTCTTGTTCTTGTTTTTTGGTTTTCTATTTTTTTTATTTCAGAATATTATGGGGGTACAAATGTTTTGTTTACATGATTTGTTTTTGTGCAGTTTGAGTCAAAGTAAGTAGACCTACCATTTGATCCAGCAATCCCACTGTTGGGTATTTACCCAAAGGAAAAAAATCATTTTATCAAAAAGACACGTACACTCAAATGTTTATTGCAGCATAATTCACAATCTCAAAGGTGTGGAATCGACCCAAGTGTCCATCACTACATGAATGATGTTGCTTCTTTAAAACATATTCAGATCTGTTTTATGGCCCAGCTTATGGTATATCTTAGCACACATCTGATGTGCATGTGAACAAGAAAGTTAAGTTCTTGCTCACACTGCCACTGGTCAGTTAGGGCTCTTCACATACCATTATCATCCTGAGACTCAGGTTGGTGAGACAGCCCCTTCCTGGTGCATTGCTGGTCTCATGTCAGAGGAAAAAGAGAGTATAGCAGAACACCCTCTGGCTCTTACAAATTCTACCTAGAAGTGGCATATATGACGTTCACCCACATTTCATCAGTTAAAAAAAGTAACATGGCTATTTCTTATATCAGTCAGAAAGAGATGTATAATCCTCTAGCAAAAGGAGGAGAAAGTTATTTGAACATATACAGAATCCATGGCAAAGACATACTACACTTGTATGATCTATCAATAGTACCTCCAGGTATTTCTCCAATGGGTCATTATTCTGCATCCCTGTTGTCCACACTGTTCTCAAAACCACCCTTGTGGTCCATCTGGATTGCTGCAAGAAAGCTCTTAATAATCTATTTGCTTCTACTTTGGCTTCCTGACAGAGTATACAACAAAAATCTGACTATGCCACATACATTGTCTTCCCATCATCTTCATCATTATCCACCAGCCCTTGCATTTAAAAACCCTTAATGGTTTTTCATTGCACTTAGGTTAACGTGCAACCTTTTCATGCGGTCTTGGCATCTTAGACCACTCCAGGCTCGACTCTAATCAGTCTGACCCTCACCAGTCGCATGGCTCTCTCAGTGCCTTGAGCACGTCAATCCACTTGCAGTACTATGAATTTTGCAAAGGCTATTCCTGCTGTCTGGAATGTCATTTCCAACACTCTTCCCCAGATCACTTTAACATCTGTGTTAGAGCTTCCCTATCCCTGCTTATTCTTAATCATAGCATCTTTTTATTTTATTCACAGCAGTTATCATGCTTTCTAATTATAAATTTATTTGCATGATTACTTTTTTTCCTCTTTATTAACCACAGAATTGAGTTAATCATATCACTCCATTCTAGAGTACAATTGTCTATGGTTCATGCCAGAGAATGTTGTGTTTCACTTTTGCCCTCTGTTATTTCTTATGACTCATTTTCCCCTCTTCACATTAAGAACTTTTGTGCATTTAAAAGATGGATCTCTGACTTTCATTACATATATCAACTTGTCGCGCACACACACACACTCAAACACACACAGTATTTTGTGTGTATTCTGATTCTTGCTTTCCTTACACAGTGTTGAATGTCTAAGATCTACCTACATTGCTACGTGAATATTAAGTTCATTATTCCTGGCTAAACTCTTGTAATACTTCTTACTGCTTTGTAGCTGAAGAAACCAAAACTCAGTGAGGCTGAGTAGTGCCTTAAGTTTTCATAGGTAGGGTTTGGTAGATCTAGGAATGGAATCATATTTATCTTACTCTATTGGCAGTATCCATACTCTCTTTTCTATCAAGTCTGCTTTGCTGTCCCTGTACACTTCTTAGAGATATAGAAATTTGATATAAGAGAGGACAGATGACTTGTCCAAATAGTAGAGTTAGATTTAAAACCCATTTTCCCCTCAGTCCCATACAGTGTTGCCTCATTTCTTCTAGGGTTAGTGCTCCCAAACACACTGATTGAAGTTAAAGTCTAATTTCCTGCTCTGATTTTAGAATCCAGACTTCTTTTTCCCTTCCTGAAGCCAACTGCAGAAACATACTGCACACCCTTACCCTGTGCCAGCTATGAACTTTGTGCAAAGCTTTCCTGTTTGCCCAGCCTCACATCAACTATTTGGAATTGGCAAAGCTGTTTACTTTCAAGCCTCCAATTGTCAACAGATCGAGTAGAAACATTGATAACTCAATAAAGCTGTGGGCAACCTGCCCATCAGAAGCATCAACATAATACATTTCTATGTATAGGAACATTTATCTCTGGAACCCAAACAAATAGGAATTCCTGATTTCGATCCAGAATGAATATTAGTGTTATCCACTTCAGTACTTGCCAGGACAGTAAGGGAGCCGTGCAAGCATCTATCTTGGCTAAAATAGTGTTTTGGACATTGTAAGGTACTGATAGACTTAGGGTTTAGTGGACATGAACAAACAGCTTACAAGGATTGAGGTGAAATTCTCAAATGTTAGGGGAGAGAGGGCACAACTTTCCTTCTGTTGACAGTTATTTATTGAGTGTCTGCTCTGTGACAGACACTATGTTAGAGATGCAGAATGCTCAGGATGGAATACAGAGTCCTTGTACTCAATGCAGTCACTTTAGAAATAAGTGAAGCAAGTGCAGGAAGTAAAGCAATCCTTGCAATGCTGTGCAATCCCCTCCAAGGGTTGAGGTCTAAGTCTTACCTGACAAGATAAACCTCACAGTGGTACAGAGAACATAGCCACTTTTCATGGTGGCTATTTAAATACGTTTTGAACACAGCAGCAAGCCAACTGGAGACAGATCTCAAAACTATAGCAGCCAAGGGACTGAGATTTATTGATGATGCTACCCGTGTTAGGCATTCTGGAGATGAACTCCTAAGGGGCGTCAGGAAACACATTAAAACTTTCATTTCCTGAATTTTCTTATATAAAAAGAGGAACTTGGGTTACTCTATTTGCAACTTAGCAATCCACATCAGATGACTCACCAAGGAGTATTATGTAAACCTAAGATTGTATTTATATATATTCCATTGTTATTCTGACATCTGGTTTTCCATTAGAGGTTCTCTGAGTGCTTTTTCCTTTGCTTCTCTTTCTAAACACCCCAGTGTCACTCTCTGCTGCTCCACTGTACCTGTCCTCCTTCTCTATTATTTTTTAATCACTTACTAAATAGAGAAGGCAAAGTTTTGAAACTAGGAATATAATACAAGTTTTTACTATATAATTGCCACATGTTCATCCTAACAATTTATTTTATAATGGAACATTATGTTTTGGAAACATGATATATCTTTCAGGCTTTGAGATTTATGCTGTTTTGATTATTACAGTTTAATCTACATTCTCAGATTCATTAGAACACACAACTACCTCTTCTAGGATAAAACAATTAAATGTTGTTATGTCTAAGCTAAGGTTACTATCTATAGTTGCACAGATTACTTCAGGGGGTGCTATTCACATTGTAGTCTAGTGAAAGGCACCTTGAAGTTGTGCAGTGTACAACCTGGGCAGCTGTATATGACTGTCATGTCTAAACCTACTTATGTTAGTGAAACTCTGCTATAAAATTAAGGAATTGAATGGGGTGATACTAATGAAAGGATTGAATATAATGAGAGCTAAGATTTTTTCCTATTCTAATGTCCCTAACTCTAGAAATTCTGTGCACTTGAAAGAAAGAGCTTATGATATTTTCTCACAGATAGCATTGAAAGACAAGACTGAGACTAGGAGCTCTAAAAATTGATCATGAAACAAGGGCCAGATGGAAGACTGAGCTGATCCTCACATGCCTAGGATTCTAATTAAGTATTTAATCAAATCCTGATGTCATAATCCAAACAAAAAGTAAATGTCAGTAAGATAGGGTCAGTGGTTTTGTGTTGGCATTGAGAACCATAAGTGAAGTGAGTTAGTGGCAAGCAGGACATTTCACTGAGCAAAATTATTCACAAACTGTTGCTACGGTTGGATTATGTCTCTGTCTCTCTCACTAGATTGGCCACATTGAGAGCAAAAATCTGTCCTCCACGTCTTGTTGTCCTTCCCTCTGCCTACATCCTCCCTTTAGAACATTAAAAATAAGCAATGGCATATTAAGTATCTGAGAAGGCCTACAGTCAATAAACTGGTTTAATTGATTTAAACCACTGTTTCCAAACTATTAATAATATGACCATAAAATCACTTTTGCACAGACCAAGTATTAATATCATGCAAACTTCTGGGGAATTGTCTGGATACTACTTCAAGTGCTAACGCCCATTTTTATGCCAAAATTACACGATATCACAGAGTTGTCATTCCCTACAATTAGGTTACGTTGATGTGCAATGGGATTCATTGGAATAGAATTCCAATAGGTGTTGGAAATGATGGCTTTGTTGATCTAATATACTAAAACGCCAACTGTTAAAAGACTCAGGTTAAAGTTGCAGAAAGTTGTTAGAAAGCTACATGATTGCTCACCCTTTCATCTGACTGCATTCTGCATGAGGCTTCAGGACAAAATCACTCCATGCAGGGGTACCCTAAATGACAGGATTGGAGCTGTCCTTCGAGGGGTGAAAAATGGAATCCAGAGCAGTGAGATAGTTACACATCTCAATACATTTTCCTCCTCTAGTAACTGTTAATGAATATTTAGCCTTCTTTTTTTTTTTTCATTTTCTATAGTTCCATTTGCCTGTTCTCCTAAACCCACTTAAGCTTGAAACTTAATACTAGCCTTTCCTACTCTCATTCCTCAGGGTCCCACTTCAGTCCCGTTACCAAGTTACTGTTTTTTTTCCTCCAGGGTTAACATGCTTGGCAACCAGGGATATATATGATTATCTAGTCCTGGGTTTAGACTGGTACTTTTCCATGCTTCTGGCTTCTTTGTGAAATCGCCAATGTTTTTCATCGGTTTGTGAGGGTTTTATTTTCCCCAAATCAAGAGAGGTCAAAAAAATCAGAAAAGATGGCATTCTGTGGAGCCAGACATGCTGACAGCCCTGTAGTATCCTAAAGAAACAAAACCTGCTCTTGTTACTTTCCTTTAAAATTCTTCAGGTGCTCTCTAGGGCATAAAGTATGAATAACAATACTAGTTGGCCTTTATTGGGAACTCACGTTGTATGAAGCTCTGTACTAAATTCTTTAATCCTAGCAGTAACCTACAAAGTATGTACAATTATTATCTCCATTTTATGGGTGAAGAAACTGAGATTTTGGCTTTCCTTACAGATATGAAACTGGTATGTGATGAAACCAGCATTCCAAGTGGGCAGACTGAATAGTGGTTCAGCTTCACCACTAGGAAATACTGTCCTATTTAAGTCTGGATGAAGTACCAATATCTTACTTTGACATATTAAGACCCTTTCAATTTAGGCCCCTTATTACTTTCCTATCATTCTTATGCATGCAGCCTATATTCATTGATTCACAGAACATGTGCTGATCTATTGTATACCAGGAACTGGGCTAAATATCACATAGTGGCCATACCAGTCTGGCTGTCTTAGTCTGTTCAGGCTGCTATAACAAAATATCATAAACTGGGTAGCTTACAAACAGCAGAAATTTATTCATCACATTTCTAAAGTCTGCAAAATCTAAGATTAAAACGAATTTGATGTCTGGTGAGAGTGTGTCTTGTCACTGTAACCTCACACAGTGACAGAGCAAGGCAGCTCTCTGGAGCTTCATTGATAAGTGCACTGGTCCTGTTCATGAGGACTCTGCCCTCGTGATCTAACTACCGCCTCCTGCAGTACAACCACCTGCTTGTACAGTCACCTTGAGAGTTAGGATTTCAACCAATGAATTTTGGAAGGACACAAACATTCTGACCGTAGCACTGGGTCTACACCACGAAAATCCTACACACCTCTGTGATTTTACATGTACCCTCTCTTCTTCCTATAACAAACGTTCCTTCTTTCCTTTCCTCATCTCGTTCTGGAAGAGTTTCTGTGTACTCTTCAACACTCAATTATTATGTCATTTTCTCTGCAAAGGCTTCTTCAGCTCATCCAGGCACAATGTTTCTTGGCTATAATTGAAGTTTGTGCACACACACTTTATACTCCATAAGCATCTATCTATCTATACTTCTACCTCTCTACCAGTCTTTTGCTCTAGAATGTAATAGCCTCAAGAAAAATCCATCTTTATAATCTTTCCTCTGCCATGCAGAATGTATGACATTTCATAAATATTCTGGAACTGAATTGGCCTGCTATCCGAAAGTCTGGGGAAAATACACCCTATTAGACAAGCTGAAGGATTGTATTTGTAAATACCCCAACTCCTGGGCCATGCACCAGTACTGGTCTATGGCCTATTAGGAACCATGCTGCACAGTAGGAGGTGAGCGGTGGGCAAGTGAGTGAAGCTTCCTCTGTATTTACAGCCATTCCCCATTGCTTGCATAACCACATAAGCTCTGCCTCCTGTCAGATCAGCAGAGGCATTAGATTCCCATAGGAGCATGGACCCTACTGTAAACTGCACACGCGAGGGATCTAGGTTGTGCTCCTCACGAGAATTTAATGCCTGATGATCTGAGGTGGAGCTCAGGTGGTGATGCTAGCACTGGGGAGCTGATGCTAGCACTGGGGAGCAGCTGCAAATACAGATTATCATTAGCAGAGAAGTCTGACTGCACAGTAAATGTAATTGAGCTTGAATCATCCTGAAACCACCCCACCCCCAGTCTGTGAAAAAGTTGTCTTCCATGAAATCAGTCTCTGGTGCCAAAAAGGTTGGGGACCACTGCTTTAGACTACATTTTTAGGAGATTTATTTAATAGGAACCCACCCAAGTCTAGTAAGGAAAAATCATAAAATATAAATAACCAAACAAAGAAGCAAACAAACTTATTGTTATGAGCCAAATGTTTGTGTCCCCCTAAAATTTATATGTTGAAATCCTAACTTTCAATGTAATGGTATTATGAGGTGAGACATTTAGGAGGCAACTGTGTCTTTAAGGGTGAAACTGTCACAATGGGATTGCTGCTCTTCTAAAAGACGCCTCAGAGAGCTCTCTACCATGTGAAGGCACAATGAGAAGATGCTGTCTGTGAACCAGGAAGCAGGCCCTCACCAAACACTAAATCTTCCAGCTCCTTCCTTGATCTTGGACTTTCCATCCTAATATAGAACTATAAGAAATAAATTTGTGTCATTTAAGCCACCCGGTGTATAGTATTTTGTTCTTGCTGCCAGAACTAAAACACATATAATTGCTACAGTAAAGACGTAGATACAGTAGCAACAGAGAATGGAGGTGGAAGTAATGAAGGCCACCAGGAGGAGTCTGGAAATGCTTCTCACAGGAAACAGTGGTTGTGCTAGAACACAGATGGTGATTAGGTCTTAACTAGGTCGACAACGGGGTGAGTACCTTTTAGGCACACAAATGTCCAGCCCATGTGAATGTGGTCAATTCAGGGGCATAGGAAGCACAAAAGAGTAAGTGTGTAGGTGTTTAGAAGAGAGTGGAAGGAAATAGGGCTAAAGTGCTATAAAAAGCCAAATTACAAAGGGTCAGTCAGACGTGCCATGAAAAAAGAATTTTGGTTTTTTTGGTACCAAAGTAAAGGGAAGTTGTGAAAGCAGTTTACATTTAAGATGGAGTATCAGATGTTCAGTCATAAAGATAACTCTGACAATAACGTAAAAGATAGAACTTTTTAGAATAGATTGTGTTTAGCATCCAGAAGACTGTTATTACCCCTCTCCTCTGTGCACATGCAGTTGATTAAAAAAAAGTAGAGCAACACCCTGGCTCAGGAAGCACAAAGTCCCTGGCCAGTCCCCTGTCCCATGCTGCTGCTGGGTCTTTTGGCCCAAGACCCTCTCCTCTTTACTCTATGGTCTCCTTACTTGTTTTTCTTCCCACGGAAATTTCAGATTTTTCTTATACATGCCCTCTATTTAAGGAAAATCTAGTCATCCTTACTTATCTGGGTCCCCAAAGATTTCTTAACTTTCCATTTGCAGAGTGCAAAAATATAAATCCCCTATTCTAAGACATTCTTTATTCGTTAGGATAAAGATTATTTTGCTTGCAAGTGACAGAAACCCAACTTAAATTAGCTCATGTAAAAAAAGTGAATTCATTTGCTTATGTAATCAGTAAGTCCCAGAGGGCTGAATCCGGCCAGGTAAAACGAGATACAGGGTTTCAAATTGTCAACAGGGCTCTCTCTCTTCACCTCTTGGCTCTACCATCCTCTGTGCCTTATTTTCACAGGCACTCGCATCCTGTGGTAGCAAAGGTGGTGACCAGCCGCTGTAGGTTTACATTGTTCCTCACAGACTTAATTCATTAGGAAAGTGTATGGCCCTTTGCCCACAAACATTTATGAAAATTCTTCACAAGGGTTTGTTTTTTTTTTTTTTCAGTCTTATTTGTATTTATGTACCTGATTCTGAACCAATCACTTTGACGAGGGGGATCTAAGGTGTCATAAGTGGCCATTGGCTACTGGGCTCATAGAAACTCTACAAAGACAATTCCATGCTTCTATGCTAAGTCCACATTTAGTGCTATCATGTTGGTAGCTTGAAGCCAGTTATGGTGGGAGGATGGGAGTGTTTATGCCACAGAGACACTGCAAATGCAAGTGCCACAAATCAGGACCTCCTTGTTTGGAAAGGCAGGTCAACAGCACAGCCTGCCTGTTTGTGTCACATGTTCCTCATCTTTATCTTAGGGAATAATGTGTTTGATGAATGGCAGCCCCTCTAGGAGCATCTGGAAAAGTTCCAAAAGGAAAGCATAAAGAACAGACCAGAAAGTAGTTAGCATGTATCACATAAAAACTTTTCCTTTGCTTTCAGTCACAAAAGGTAAACCTTGCCCTTTGGGGAGGATGGAAGTATAGTTTTCCATGTCATTTCAATTGTACATGTCCCAAGGACGTGCCTGGTCACTTTCAGAAAACAGAGGAAGGTGGGAAAGAGGAGCAAGACTTACTCTTCTCGCCTCTGGAGCTCTCTCCCCTGAGAAGTGATCTACTGGAGAACATGCAGATCTGTAACAATAATCTTACCCAATAGAAGCACCACTCAACACACTGCGGAAGTTTAATAAATATTTCTTAAAATGCCATGACCAGTAGTCATCTTAGGTCTATCAGATGTGTTATGTTAATATCCGTAGGCTCAGTTAGCTGGACCAGGGCTAAATTGGCCGCCATGTTGACTAAGGTAACACCTCTCCCTAAGACATCTTAGAACATCTAAACTTACAAGAGGTTACGGAGATGGTGCAGTAGGTACCCAGAAACACCCATTGCTTTGATTGGAACCCAGGAACAAAATGGAAAAAAAAAAGGTAAAACATCTGTAAAATTGTTTCTTTTTCCCTCCATAACGGAGAAGCAGATGACTGAGAAAACACACATATACCGTTACGAACTAAGAAGACTGTCAGTATAGGGCAGATCCCCTTCCCTGATCTATGTGTTCCTATGTAAAATTACACTTACTCCCTGCCCAGCTCTACCATCCTAAGTGCCTGTTTTCTCTGGGAAGAGAACAACTTCTACATAAAAACAAAATTGTCCCTAAGGGATAATTGCTGTTGAACCCTTCAGTGAAAAAGTAGATAGAAATGACGAAGAATTTGGTGATACAGAGGGGGCCTTCAATAACAGGCTCAGATAATCAGCACTTGAGGGGAAACAGCACTAATGGGGAAAGTGGCCTGAGACCAGCGAGGCAACACCAGGCAGGGCAAATAAGTAGAGGAATCACAGAACGCCAGGTGGTAAGATACCCCTACGCTCCATCAAATACCAGAGGACTCAATAGAAGAGAGTAGCCTTAACTAGTCACCAAAATTGGAAAGGATATCTTTAAAAAACCTTGGGGATTCTCAAGAATATTAACAGAGGGAATTTTCTAGAAAATAAGGGCCTTTCTGCTAGTCAGTGTGTAAGGACTCAGAACACTTTACATTTGGTTTCTTACTGTAAAATGTGACCACAATTTTAATTACTAGCTAGTGAAGACTGTGATATTTGTGTTAATTCAACTATTATTAGCAAGACATAAAGATGGTGAACATAATAGAGTGGTTTCCCATATGAATCTTTGTTTTCCAATCGTGAAATTTGAGGACACAAATTTTCTTCACTGATGATGCAATTCTTTGTTAAAAAGTCTTCAGTAGTTGCTTTTTTCCTATTAGACAAAAGCCTAGCTCTGATTTGGAGTGATACGTTCATGGCATGACCCCTGCAACTCTCCATAGACTTATCTCCTTTCTCTCCTATTTATCCTGAAACATGATCATGACAGTCAGAATCTATATCAAGGAACATATGGTATTTATGTCCTGATGTTTTTAAAAATACTGTTCCCTCTGCCTGGGCTGCTGCACAAGCCTGTAACCTCTCTATTTGGTAACATCTCTCATTCTCTAGGAAATAACTCAGTCTTCAGCTTTTTCTGACCCCACTTCCTTCTTGTTCACTCCCTTCCACCTGAACCCATTCTCAAGTGGTGTTAGATCCAAACCCTTCTTTCTCCTTCCAAGTAACCTTAGGAGAGTATTCACCTGATATTTTTGGTTTATGCACATCATATTGACTATATCATGAATTCTGTAAAAGAGTTTCTTTCTGATCCTTTTCTGCATTTCTTGAGACTAGTGTTCTTTTGGGTACCTAGGAAGCATTTACTAAGCATATAATTAATTTAAATAGCCAAAATATGGTATTTGAACCCTTTAATAATATTAAAAACTCTACCAAAATGTGTAAAGTTTTATTTTTAAAAATAATCATTTGTATCCAGCCCTTTAACATTCATGTTAAAATTATTTACAAAGCCCTATGTAAGCAGAAATTATAGAAAAGCCTAGAAGTTGTTTTATGATTTTTAAACCACTATGCATCCAGCAGGAAGAATGTCTTAAAGTGGAGTAAAGCATATTACCAAATACAATAATTAATTGATTCTAGATAAAGGAGACATATTGAATTGCTAATTATTATGTTCATGTCAAAAGAGCAATGGCCATTCAGTAGATAAATGAGTGGAAAAATATCACTTTTGTTATATGAGAAAAATATGAGCAAAAAAATTCCAGCTAGACTAGCAATAAATCACAATAATTTGCAACTGATTTTAAATACCAAAGGTGTTATGATTTTTTCTCAAAAAGAATGACATTTTCATTGTGGAAACTTTGCTGTAGTAAAGGTAAACATTAAAGCAGAATTAGTTTATTTTGAAGAAATGGAGATGATTATATATAGAGAGAGAGAGCTATATATTAAAGCTATGACATATATGCACATACATATAATTGGTATTTACTCAATAATTACATTTATCTTATGAAAGGTAATTGTAAGTCTCGAGTTTGTATTGATCTGACTGACATTTAAAATCCACTGTGTTAATTTTCAGAAGCAAGCCAAACTGAAATTAGAGGCTTTAAATATTTTTTTGCTATTCTTTTTGTCTCAGAAATGTTGTGACTAAATATTGAATGTGGGAGGAGCATGAAATTTAGTAGATAAATGGTTCACTGAGATATTGCTGCTAAACATTTCATGGGCACGTATTCATCAGAGTCAAAAACAGATGGAGGGTCATATGTTACACCTCGTGGGCCAAGTATTAACCCTCCCCAGTTTGAACATTGTTAGATTTATTTGCTAAATCAGAATGTTTACCAAATTCCTAATATGAGCAAGATGTTGTGTAGAAGGCAAAGACAAGCAAGACATAGTCCTTCCCTCAAGAGGCAAATAATCCATAAAAATAAATCAATATATTTACAAATCTATTCCAGCAAACATATATTAAGCACTTAATGTTTCCAAAGGTATTGTACTAGTATCCAAACCAGAGAGGTAAACATGAGCCAATTACTGGATAATTGCTCTGATCAGAAGAATACCTAAGTTCTACAATGTATTACATGTTCCCTTGGGTAAAATTGACTCCTTTACCTATAATGGTCTTATTTAAGGTGTCTAAGAGAAGAATTTTACTTAGAATTGGAAAACAGCTCGTGAAGCCAGAGCTCATCAAAAACATGGAGGAACTCACCTAAACAAAAGAAGTAAGTTTTGTAATCAGTGCAAGAATCTACATAGGACTGAGTAAGGTTTATTATATTAATAGTTACCAATGACTATAAATCTAAGTCACTGGAAATGCCTTGCAGATTGTATATGTCTCACATTAATGTGTTCAAAGTTAATTGGTCAACAAAGAAAAGGAAAGACTCATCTATGTAACAAAATTACTAGAAGAGCAAAACTTAATGTGGCAAACCAAGAGATTAATATGTTATATCAACTATGTTAGTAAGCATATGCTGGGCTAAGCTGTGATAACTTTAGCCCTATAATCTCTGTGGCTTGACACGATAAAGATTTATTGCATGTCCATGCAAATTATGACGTGATGTGGAAAAAGAGATCTTTAGAGAAGCTGTTCTGCTCAGTGACTCTATGATTCAGGCTGTTTTGAACTCAGCCTGCCATGTAGACATGCTTTTTTCTATAGGGAAAGGAAATATGACTGGTTGAGCACTAACTTTAAAATGTTTTATCCTGAAGGTGACACATTATCCCTCCTATATTCTACTGGCCGAAGAAGTTGCATAGCATACCTAACTGCAAAGTTGCTGAGAGGTATTAAGAAGTGCATGGCTATTCAATAAGCAGTGAATGTTTATGCCACTTCGACAATTAATGTAAGTCCAGTAAATAAACAGAGATGCTGCCCACAGTTGCTAGTATGACAGAGACCTGTTGAATATATGCATTCATTGTGTTGGACAAGTAAAGACAGCAGAAATTTTATCTCAGATGTAGGGGATTTGATATTGCAGGAAGAGAGAGTAAAGTGCCATTTAGGGAAAAATTTAGAACAAAATGGATATGGGAGGTAGAGTAGCACTTGTAAGACAAAATTTAAGGAAATGATTATGAAACTTTCTTGAAATTTGGTTATTCCAAATCAAGAAGCCTGTAGTGGGGCTCACTAAGGATGCGTATTTTACAAGTAACCCAGATGATTCATTTTTGGTGAGTCCATAGATCCCCTTTAGAGGAACATTGGTTCAAAGGGATAAGAAAAGCCAGGGTTAGTATAGAAATGAAATCAGAATAATAATATTAAATAATACCAGTCATATTAAGTGTTGTAAAACTGGTAAAGTAAGGACCAGTTTTGTACAGGAGAACAAGTTTGAGTAGAAATTAACGTTACCAAGGGTCTAAAGTGGTAATTTCACATCAATTTATGGAATGACTGCATTATAAACCTTTATAATTTATCTTAATATACTACAGGGTATGTGCTAGTTTCTTTTTCTTTTTTTCTTTTTCAAAATTGCTTGGCTTTTCTAAATATTTCTACCTGTATTAGAGGTCTACCTTCTTTTGAGTAGTTATGTTCCATCTTATTTTAAGCACTTCATGATTTCATACTTGGGGATTTGAAAACTTGAGAAAGTAAAAAAAAAAAGATGTCTCAGTTAAGGGTGGTCCATAGTAACAGTTAGGAGGCAAGGGAAGGTGAGAGGTTTCAGGATGCTGGTCAAAGAAGTCACCTGCAATTAGAAATCTATGTGATAAGGGATAGGCAAAAACTAAAATCTGGGTAGGAATACCAAACTAAGGCTCAATCCAGGAAAATAACAGGGTTAAGACTAGGCTATAAGGTTACATGGACGCTGTTCTATAGACTGGAATCCCATTGGCTGGAAATCCATAAAAAGCAAAAACAGAGGAAGAGTTCATGCTATAGCATTCCGAGTGGATACAGCAGCTGTGATTGCAGATCCATCTAACACTTGAATTTTTTAAATGTCAAACATGCAGGTATAAGATGAAAAAAATATCTATGCCTTGTTTTTGGAAAACTGGGTGTACATATGAAAAAAAATTAAGTTAGACCATTACCTTATGCCTTCTACAAAAAATAGCTCAAAATGGATTAAAGTACCAAATGTGATACCCAAAACGGTAAAACTTCTAAAAGAAAACACAGAGGAAAAGCTCCATAGAATTTGGCTTAGCAATGATACCTTGGATAGAACATGAAAAGCACAGAAAATAAAAAGCAAACATAAATAAATAGTACAACATAAAACTTGAAAACTTTTGTACATAAAAGGACAAAATCAACAGAGTAAAAAGACAGCCTATAAAATTGGAAGAAATAGTTGCAAATCACCTATCCGATAAGGAATTAACATCCAGAATATACAAAAACTCTAGTAACTCATCAACAAAAAATCAAATGACCCAATTAAAAAATGGGCAAGTGGGATTTATCCCTGGGATGCAAGTGCAGTTCAACATACAAAAATTAACATGTGCAATACACCACATTAACCTAACAGGGAATAAAAATCACTTATCATCTGAACAGATGAAGAAAATGCATTTGACAAAATTCAGTATCTTTCTATGATAAAAATTCTCAACAAACTGCTTATGGAAAGGATTTACCACAACACAATAAAGGCCATATATGAAAAGCCAATAGCTGACTCCACAGTCAATGTTCAGAAACTGAAAGCTTTTCCTCCAAGATCAGGAATAAGGCAGAGATATCCATCCTCACCACATCTATTCAACATAGTACTGACAGTCCTATCCAGAGGCATTAGATAAGTAAAAGAAATAAAAGATATTCAAATCAGAATGGAAGAGGTAAAATTATCTCTGTTTTCAGATGACATGATCTTATATATAGAAAACTCTAAAAACCACACACACACACACACACACACACACAGTTAGAACTAATAAGCATAGTGAAGCTGAATATTTAGGGTTATGCTTAAACAAGGAGAAGAAAGACTCATACGCTGAAAATAAAATATTGCTAAAAAAATTTTAAAAAGATACAAACACATGATAAAACATCCCATGTTCATGGGATGGAAGACAATAGTGTTTAAATATTCATACTACCCAAAGTGATCTGCAAAGTCAATGGAGGTTCAAAAAATCTAAAACTAGAACTATTATGCTCCAGTAATCCCCCTTCTGTGTATGTATACAAAGTAACTGAAATTAGGATCGCAAAGAGATATCTGCACTCCCAGTATCATTGCAGTATTAAAAATAGCCAAGATGTGAAAGTAACCCCAATGTCTATCAATGGATAAATGAATGAAGCAAATGTGGTATATACATACAACAGAATATTATTCAGCCTTACAAAAAAAAGAAGACCTTGTCATATCCAACAACATGGGGTGAAACTTGATGACATTACACTAAGTTAAATAAGCGAGTCACAAACAGAAAAATACTGTATGATAACACTTATATGAGATATCTAGAGTAGTCAAATTCATAGAAACAGAAAATAAAATGGTGGTTACCAGTGGCTGGGGAGAGGAGGAAAAGGGATTTTGTTGTTTAATAGACATAGATTTTCAGTTCTGCAAGATGAAAAATTTCTGAAAATCTTGCTTCATGCAATGTAAACATATTTAACACTTCTGTACTGTGCACTTACAAATGATTAAGATGGTAAATTTTATAATATGTGATTCTTACCACAGTAAAAAAAAAAAAGTACCATTGGCCAGACTTTATGACCTCATCTCTACTTCAAATAATGAAAATAATAGTAACTTGAAACTAATTCTGTGCCTCAATTTCACATCTCTAAAGAGAAAAATGTTTGCCTTGCCCAACTCACTGATTAAGATCAAATTAATCTATTGTGAGTCTCAAATGGAACAATTTGTTTCAATGTGATTTGAAAATAAATAATAATACATTGTATTCATTTTTTCTTACAAAGCACAGAAACTAATAATTAGTAATTATGGGGTTTTTTGATAATTGCTTTAATGATCCACTACAGTATATTTGATGGAAGTTTTCAATAGGTATAATTTAAAGCAACTATAAAGAAGGTCCCACAGGAAATAGGTGGTACCCTACAAAACAAAATTATACCAAAAATACTTTGCAATAAAAGAACTGTGCATTGAGTTGTTCACAGGGTCAAGGAAATCAACAAGGGATTGTGAGATACCTACAAATAAGCAAGAAGGAAAATTGTCTCACACACACACAAACATACACACACACACCCCTCCCACCCCATCTTCACCCCAGCCTGAAGTGACAAGAGAGGAAAGAATGATGTTAGCAGAGCCCAGCAAAAGCTGAGTTCCTGGACAGGGGCTCCCCAACAGAAGCTGCATTTATAAAGGAACACAACCACTGCCAGCAAGGCAGGGAGAAAATGAAGAAGATAGATTTTGATCTTTCTGTCTCTCTCTCTCCCTACCCTCTAATATCCACCATTGGCCAAACACAAGCCAAGGTACAAGAGAGTGCGGTTAATACAGTTTAGAGATGGCAGCCCTCCGGGACAGAGAGCAGAGCAGAGCGGGAAATGCTAGGGGGAACAGGAGAGGCAACTAGAAGGTAAGCAACAAAACACACACGCAGAAGCACAACAGTAAATCATCTTCAGGCGTCAACACTACTTTAAAAATTTGACAAATATGTCTATCTATCTTTCACAGGTCAAGTAGGTCATAGGTCATAGGTAATTATGAACACAAAAGCTCAGTAGTACACAAAAGTGACACACTAATAAGAATTTATTTAGCTTACATGCCTGTGAACTGCCTGAGAGTCCTCTCCAGGGCTTAGTCAGTCAGGCTGAGCTTAATCAGAACGACTCTGCTTCTTGTTTCTTCCATCCTTCCCCTGGGAGGGCAGATGAGCCCACCGATGCCCTTCTCACAGCAATAACAGGCAAAGGAGGCCAAGACCCACAGTACAAGTGCTTCTCAACCCTCTGGGCACATCACTCACATTAACATCCAGTTGGTCAAAGCAAGTTACAAAGGTGCCAAAGTCAAGTGGGCTCATAAAGTCAGTATCCCACCTCTTTCCTGGGAAGAACTCCATGCAGTGTTACTCGGCAAAAGAAATAGTTATGGAAACAGGTGACAAACTGGAGCTACTAAATGTGTTCTTCTACATGTATGTGTTAAGATCTTAAATACCACTTATGTCCAGGTATAGATAGAAAGGAGAGATACTTTTTATGCATTCTACATCATCCGCTCAAAAAGATTAGCTAAACTTTTAAAACTTGTTGTCACAAAAAATGATGTCCAGAAAGAATTGAGAGTCACCATAAATCATGACCTGGTCCCATATGGCTTAAGCATTTTTAGGTTGACCGGTAACAGAATTACATTTATCAAAGCCATGTTAACCCTTTAGGCCAGCACATTGTAGGATATCAAAAAAAGAAAAAGAAAAAGAAAAAAAACAAGTATGCATATACACACCAAGACTTTATGGCACTGAACTCTACAATGCAGAGGTTTTGTTTTGTTTTGTTTTGTTTTTCAGCTCCTGTGTCCCAGAATTCTTTCCACACCATGGAGACAATTTTTACTACCATGTTCCCCATTGGTGTGTGTGTATATATATATATATACATGTTTTTTTTTGAGCCTCCTTTCTGATGATTTGATTTTCCTCCTTAATAGGCGATGCTCTCTCTATAGGTACCTTTTCTGCTTCATAATACTGATGACAAAGGGCCTCTTACGATCTGATTATTTTGCCCAGGCATTTTTGGAGAGTCTGCCCCCAAGATGAATACGGAGACAGATAGGAGGATGCAGGGCATCTGAGTTTGACCGTCATCGAAGCGTGCCTAATAAAAGGGGAGTGAAGCAGGGGGAAATCTGAGCTCCATAGGATAAGACTCTTCCAGGAGAGCTCACACAATACAGAGTCTGGCCTCTCCACTGACAGGTTCTGAATCTTAAAAACTATCAGTGTTTCACAGCTGATCATATTTTTATGATTGCACTGTATACACTCACAAGAGAGAAATAAATAAGCTAGAATTCTAAAATGGAAATTATAATTACAATTGTTGTTAGGTGCAGATAGGGATTTATAAGAAAAACTGATTTCTGCTGATTATCTTACTTTGATGTTCAAGAGATCATCATGAAATCTGGAAAGAATTTTGTTTTCTTTTGCCACATGGGGAAAGAGCAGGAGGAAGAATTCTATACAGAGGGCAAGGCCTGGGCTCTGGGGTGGTGGTTTGGTTATGGAGGGTGGGAGGTTTGGCTTTGGGGTCACAGCTCAATTATCTCTTCTCATATGTTATCTTAATGGGACATGTTGAGGAAATTTTTTCCCTACTCTCTAGAGACCTAGTTGAAGAGCCAACAGGAAAAATAGAGAAAAAAATATTTTTAAGTGGTCTTCCTAGGTGCCACCCCCAATTATCTCTTCACTGTATCTAATCTCTCTTTTTCACATACATAAATGTATGTATGTGTATATATGTGTATATAGGATGTATATGTATATATATGTGTTTATCTATATGTGTTTATCTGCGTATAAAGAAGTACAGTACCTTTCCTAAGATCATGTAGCTGGTAAGCTCAAGACTCATTGTCCTTCCAACATAACAGTTTGATTAAAAACACCTATGCTTTTTATCCCAATGCCATGAGCTAGATTAAAGAACTTTGGCTTTTAAAACCATCAAGTCCTCTGGGAAACTCTGGAAGATGATTTGTGAAGCCCTAGAGTTTCATGGAGCAGAGCAGGTAATCACTGGTCAAGAGGCTCTGCGTATGGAATTTACACTCCATCTGAGTGACTCTGAGATAGAGCTCAGAATCTAGAGAAGGAGATCCACAACGTGTCATTTTAGATGTTTTTTTCCCTGAAATAATACTTCTCTTACCCCATGTATACACATGAGATGCAAAGCAGGTGATTTATAGAAGAAAGGGAAGAAATTAATGTCTGTAGAGCATCTTCTCTGTGTCAAGTGCTAAATAGATTCCTTTACACTCACTTCTTCATTTAATTTCTTGTGCTTCCTGGTGACAGAGCGAAGTCCTGCTCTTTGGTGCAATTTACATGACTTTTGAGTATTTTATCGAGTTTAGCTTTTATTGTGAATGGTGAGCAGGCTTCGGTGGAAGGCTACCCAAGCCAGCAGGTAACAAGCGACCAGAAGAATGCTTGGAGATATGAAAGTCTGCCTTGGATCAGACTACACACCTGGGCATGATGCTGTGCTGAATTAATGAATTAACCTTGAATAAACATATCTTGAAATGCCTTTCAAACTAAAAATTTTAAAAAAGGAGAACATAAGAGAAAAAGCCATAGATGAGAGTTGAGGTAAAAATATTTTTTTCTGAATAAACATATGAAATATATGATAGGAAATAAGCAAACCTCCCCTTCAAAGTAGTTATATATTATGTGAGTATATAAATTTATTCCAATAGAGCCAGCTCAAGTTTTAAATATAAAACTTGATTCTGCTTTTATAAAACTACTTTTAGAACTCCCCGTAGAACATTCTCTGGCAACTTTTGGTAATTTAAAGATGGATTGAAACTTGGAAAACAATCACTTTGCCCTAATGGATATTTTATTGACTTTTGGAATTAAACAATTCTGAGTGTGAATTTACACTGAGAAGCTTACTGGAATGACAACTAAAAACTAGGGATTATCACAGGATGACTGTTCCCACCTTGAAAGTATTTGAAACATTCAGAGCTCAGGGACTTAACATAATAAATGCTATCTATTATTGTTTTCATGAAAAAATTAAAAAAGAAATTGCATGGTTGATAAAGTTGGGCAATACAATTTGGCAAGCAAACATAAGATGTCTGTTTTATTTGTAATTTATAACTGCCTCTGGGACCATGACAAATAAAAAAGAATTCCCAATGTTTTCATGGTGGGAATTAACACACTAAGTCCATTAACAACAGAATAAGGACTAGACTCCAGTGACATCTGTTTTGAAGGGCCACTACTATTTTGTATGCTTAGATTTAGGAATGCCTGTTTAAAGAACAGTCTCTGTGCTTTATAGTCACTTCAAACTTCCAGACGGAGGTTCAGTGACAGAGGCATCCCATGCAGACCCTGCCTCTGAGAAATCTGATCTGAGGACCTTTGCAAACAGCTACAACTTGGCTGGCAGGATGTTGCCTGAGCACAAGACTCTTGATCTGCAAACTTGATTCTTCCCCCAGGCTAAAAGGATTTCTTTGCTTTTTTTCCCTCCTTCCCAGGGACTCAGACACACATCTATGTATTTGAGGAGAATGCATAAACCAGCCAGCCATCACAGCAGAGCCTCCCTGGTTCCTGGTTTTCTGAGTGACTGAGACCCCCACCCCCACCCAGGTGAAACAGAGCTGCTTCATATGCAATGAGGCCATGTTTTCATGCCATTCAGATGCTCCACATAGAGGGAGTTGGAAAGGTGGGGGAGTTAGGAAGGTGAGCAAAGTATACCTCCTCTGGGGAATGTATGAGATAATAATAAACTCTACCAAAAGTCTCCAAAACAAACAAATAGAAAGTTATAGTCAACTTTCGCCTTTGTGACTGTGATTGCCCCAGCAGTGCTCGGAGATTGGCTTCAAGAGGCTAAAAAGGCAGGAGGTACAAGGAAAGGAACTGATCCAATTTGCTACAGATAACACAAAATTGTTCCCACGTGTGATAAAATATTTCAGTGTATAAAGTTTTCTGTCCAGTCCATCATCTCCCTGGGGCTTTTATTACAATTTTTATTCCCACTTCACAGATGAAGAAACCAAAATCTAGAGAGGTTTGGGGATTTTTCCAAGTTAAATTAAACTGGGAAAGGTTAGAGCAAAGGCAGAAACCTAAAGCTCTAGAAGCCAAACTCTTAGTTTACTCCCCTCTGTCACCTACTTCTGCTGCCGGTGCTGCAGCCTCGCAGCCACATCACCACGCCAGCGGATGCTCCAGGAAGCTCCCTAGTAGTAATAATAATCCCTAGTAATAATGGTAATATTCATCATTGACGATGTAATGTCCTGTGTACCAGGTGTCAACGGAAAAAAAGCCAAACTCTGTAAAATAATTTTAAAAAGCTTTATTCTGAGCCAAATTTGTTTTATACATTTCAGGAGAACAGGGGTTACAGGTAAAGTCATAAATCAATACATGGGACTCATACATTGGTTTGGCCCGAAAAGGTGGGCCATCTCGAAGGGCGGGGGGGGGGGGGGGGGGGGGGGGGGGGCTTGCAGGTTATAGGTGGGTTTAAAGATTCTTTGACTTGTAATTGGTTAAAGACAGGAAGCTTTGTCTAAGGGCTTGGAATGTTTTATCAGAGATAAGCCACCAGATATAGATTTGTTGTGTAAATTGAGGGCCTGTAGGTTTGTCTTGCATACCCTTAGGCTTGTTCATGGGTTATAAAGGATGTCCCCAAGAAGGGAGGGGGGCATGATGAGGCATGTCTGACTTCCCTCCTGGCAGGCAATTCAGTTTTAGGATATTCCTTTGGCCACGAGGGGGTCCATTCAGTCAGCCGGCGGGGGGCGAGCCTTAAAATTTTATTTTAGTTCACACAGGTAAAGTGCTCAAAACTTTACATAAATTATCCCATTTAATCCTTAAAAACAACTGATAAAGTAGGTATGATCGTTGCCTTTATTTTAGAAATGCAAACTGAATTAGGAGGTTAAGAACTTGCCCCAGGTCATGGAGTTAAGATTTCACCCTGGTCTGTTTAATTCCAGGCCCCAGGAACACAAATCTTACACTTCCATAGCCAAGAGACAGTGTAGCTTTCCTGCAGATCCACAAGCCCAGGGATTTTTCAACACACCAGAAAGGGTCTCCTCTTCAGAGCCTCTCCCCTTTGGGCTTCTGATTGCCCGTAATCCAAACCTGCAGGAGGTGAAAGGAAAATTGAGGAGCAGGCACAGATAGAGACCCAAGGTATTTAAAGTCTCCCCACAAAAGATAATCTTTTTCTTTACTCTCTCCATTCTGCAGCAAGTATTTCTTCTCCTTTTATTTCACCTATTGCTATATACCTGTCTGAGGGATCCATGGGCTTAATAAAATAGCCCCAAAACAATGTAAAAACCAAAGCCAAGCTAAAATGAAGTTGTAGGAAACAAAGTACTGCTGGCTTTGAGGGATTCGTTGAGCTGTTTTTCTTCTTAGTACCTTTAGCACTTATTCCTCTCTGTGAACCTTTCGTCCCCTATGGCCAGCCCAACCAATTACTTTCCTTCAGTGTGTCACCAGCGGGTCCAGACTTTTCCAGGGTTCTGACATCTTAATGAATCTAATCTCATGGCTTCCCCAGATACTGTTCTCCCACCCCCTCCCCTTGGTTGAAAGGCAGCACTGGTAGTAAGTCTCAGCACGAGCTCTGGTTTCCCTGTGCGTCCTGAATATTTGGAACCTACACAGATTGCATGGGTTTGAGAAGAGCCAGCCTAGGGACAGGCAGCAGAGCCAAGTGGTGAGAAAGTCAGACGTTCTGGGTTTAATCTGCTCTCCTGCATCTCATTCGTTTTATTCAGAAAACATCTATGGAGTGTTTGCCCCTTGCCTCTTACTGTGCTGCTGTGAACTGCTCACCTTCCCGCGAAATGGTCAGGCTGGGTGATCTCTCAGATTCCTTCCAGCTCTCCTGTTCTTGGCTTTATGATTGGAAGCTCATGAAGGTGGTAAAAGGTGGTGTGGAATCGCCGGCTTAGATGGGGGTCTCTATGTATTTGGTAGTACAGGAAGCAGCAGGACAGGTTTGAGGAGAATTCCATGGAGATAAAGAGACCTATAGATTGCAGTTTCTCACTCCCACCCCACCTCTCCCTTCTCCTACTTCATATCCTCAGAGTCCTCCATCACGGACACATTGGCTCTACCCTAGGGACAGAAGTAGAGCAATAACCTTCACCACCTGACATCAGGCAATGTGGGCAGAGGCTTAAGGGTCCACTTCCTTAACTGGGGAACTCCACAGCAGCATGTATAAAGGGAGGGATTAGGCCATTGAATTACCCTTTGGAATGATTTGTGATTTTTTTTTTCCTCCTTGTTTTCTATAACGAACTGAGCTCTGGCTAGTGTTGGTGTGTTCCTGTGTGAACATAACAGAAAAGGAATTCAGCTAGTCTCCCAGCCTCTGTTCCTTTTTACTGTATCCACTTCTAATCCAGTGTGTTTCTGCTTTTGTCTTCTAATTATAAACACACAACTAAAGCCCTTCAGCTTTTCATTGGCTGCCAGTTTCCTCCCACACCTGGCCCCTCTTCCCCTTTAGCAGCCCTAGAGCTCCCCTCCTCCACTTACGGCTTCTGTTCAAAGCTCCAGGCTCACTCCCACCTCCCCTCCCTTCCCTGCCTACCCATTCCTCAAAGCCCAGTCCATGTCTTTGCTTCCTCATGAGGATTACTCAGACTATTTCAAAACTTATCTATCTTGCTTTTCTCTACCCAATTGAAATAAACAAATATGAATTTACTCAACAGGTGTTAACCATGTATTTTAGAAGCTGGTGATCTGTGCATGAAAAAGCAAGGTTTTTAGCCTTCATTTAGTGAAAGACAATAAATTTCAAACACCCTTGACCTCAGTAAGAACGTTCTGTGTGTGTAACTTAAAATTGTTTTCATGAAATGAGATTGTTAATGCTTAACTCTTTCTGATAGTTCCTGTTGTATTCTTTCTATTGTATTCGATGTATGCAAAACTGCTGGTTACCAACCCACTACCTTGATTTAACACCTCACTATTGGGTCAGGACAGAAATTTGAGGGCTCTGATTTAGAATAGAAGACAGATATTTAATCCCATGCCCCCCCAACATGTGTTCTGTGAACCAGCAGCACAGTGCCAACATCATTTGGGAGCTTGTTAGGAATGCAGAATCCCAGGCTCTCCCCTAGATTTACCAACTCAGAGTCTGTAATTTAACAAGTTCTCAGGTGTTTCATATGCCCATTAAAGTGTGAAAAGCACTGATGAAAAGAACCACATATAAAACATGAGAAGTACTAGATGACCATATGTTTGGGGGATGGAAAGAGAGGCCAGGCCACAAGGCTAACTGTGAGTGAGCCAGGCAGCAGACTGGGTTCTTCCACATAACTCAGTACATCTGTCACCTAAAACAGTGCCACACGTAAGTACATTAGATACTTGTCATTCTCATTTTTTAAGAGGAGAAGACTAAGGCTGAGAAAGTTTCCAAGTCTTGGCTCATGTCACACAGTTAACAAAAGGCAGAGCTACAGACTGGGAAAACATTTGCAAAACACATATCCAATAGAGAATTTGTACCCAAAATATACAAAGAGCAATAAAACTCAACAACAAGAAAACAAACCACCCTATTAAGAAATAGGCAAAAGATCGGAGCTGACATGTCAGCGAATAAGACATGCAGATGGCAAAAAAAAAAAAAAAAAAATCTTATGAAAAGATGTTCAGCATCATATCTCATCAAGGAGTTGCAAATAAAACAAAAATCTTTGAGCTACCCCCACACACCTATTAGAATGACTAAAACCCAGAACACAACCACCAAGTAAGTGCTGGGGGGAATGAGCAAGAGGAATTCTCCCATTCATTGCTGGTGGAAATGAAAAATAGTATAGCCATTTTGGAAAACACCGTCCCTTACAAAACTAAACTTAGTATTTCCGCACAGTGCAGCAATCATGCTCTGAGGTTTTTATCCAGATGAATTGAAAACTTATGTCCACACAAAAACTTGTGTCCACACAAGTGTGTATGATAGTTTTGTTCATAATTACCAAAACTTAGAAACAATCAAAATATCTTTCATTAGGTGAAGGAATAAACAAACAGTGGCACATCCAGACAATGGAGTGTTATTCAGCAATAAAAACAAATGAGCTATCAAGCCATAAAAAGACATGAAAGAAACTTAAATGCCTATTGCTATATAAAAGAAGCCAAGCTGAAAGGGCTACATACTGATTTTGACTATATAACATTCTGGAAAAGGTGAGACCATAGAGACAGTAAAAGGATCAGTGGTTGCCGGGGTGGAGGGGCAGAGATGGCAGGGTGAATATGTAGATCACAGGATATGTTTAGGGTGGTGAAACTCCTATATAATGCTGTAGTGGTCAATATGTAGCATTATACATCTATTGAAATCCATTGAATTGTACAACATGAAAAGTGAACCCTACTGTAAGCTATGGATTCTAGTGAATACTGATGTACCGGTATTGGTTTATCAATTTTAACAAATTGGCTACACTAATGCAAAAATGTTAATCATAGTAGAAACTGCAGGGGTTGAAAAAGGAGTATATAGGAATTCTTTGTACTTTCTGCACAATTTCTTTTTTCTGTAAACCTTAAAATGCTCTTAAAAAATAAAGTTTTTTGGAAACAGAAGCAAAGTTAGAATTTGAACCCAGGGTTATCTGATGTGAGAGACTGTGCTCCAGGAAAATACCAAAAGGACACTTGGACTTTAGACAGATGGGAGTAAGTTTCCCTCAGTTGTGAGATGGTGAAAATTGTCAGTGGGTCTATAGTGCTCTTAAAGTTTCTCGCCTCTAGAAAACAGATTCCGTCTGCAGTAACAGTGATGTAAATAGTGAGTGAACATTCATGAAATAAATCCCACAGAGAAATAAAGAAACCAGTTCCACACAGACCTTTCCAAAGAATATAAAAGGGAACACCTCCCAACTCATGTTAGGAGGACGGCATTCCTCTGATTCCAAAATCAAAGACGTTGCAAGACAAAAAAAATTCAAAAGAGAAATGTTGTAATTCAAGTAAGTGTGACCTTTCCTATTGTTCCCCACTAATTCTCAGATACCACTCAGGAAGACTCTCTGACTTGGATTCATGTGTGAATTTCCAACAAAATTAATTCAATTTCCAATAAAGCAGCCAGGGGAAACAGCAATATTGACAACACCAGTAACACCTTCAATTTATGAGAGCAATAGAATATGTGACAAGCATAAGCCTCTCGTACCCCCAGACCGAAGGTCTACATGACTAACACATAGGCCTCCCACTAGCCTGCTGTAGAGGACACGTCCGTAATGCTCTCTCCATGTGGAGACATGTGTGGGAGGATGGAGGCATGTCTGTGGTTGAGTTCTGTGAGCCGGGTCGGTCATGCCAGCACCAGCTTAATCTTAGAGTTGATGTCATTGCTCTTAGGAATTTTATTCTAATTCCAACTGTTTCTGAAAAAATTAAAGTTAATGACAGTGATTTATTTATCCGTCCATTTGGAAACTTCAAGGGAACTCCAGAACACGTAAAATATGAAAGTTTATGATACAATGAGATATTAGTTATTTAATCATAGTAAATAGGAACTTCTTTTAGCAATTTGTCTTTCCCTGGGTTATCTGAAAGGAATTACGAATGGTCAGTATTTTTTTCCATCCTAGTACATTCAAAGAGAACGTTACTGTCAAGTTATAGCTCAGTTTAAGGCCTGGCGGTAGCCTATCCAGGCTCCAAGCTGAAAGCTGTCCTAAGCCGTTGGCTCAAACTCAGACCTTTGGCAAACCCCTCCCCTGGTCTTTCTGGCTTAACCGGGGTGCTTTCTGGTGCTGCTCCCAAAATGAGTCCCCTGGCCTTTCTGAAAGTCTATTGATGACCCTTGTGACAGTAATTAATTTATTTTTTTCCACTTAGCATATTAAATGCCAACCAAATGCCAGACAATGTGCTCATTACCCATCACCGCTAATGCCTTTCCCATCCACCTTCACCCTGTCACTGATACTAGTTCCCTTTTGTCCCAGGTTCCACAGCTGAAGAACTTGAGCCTCTCCACTCAGGGAAGTAGGTTAGATGCAACGTTGCTCAGTGTCTGCCGACACCGAGTACCACTCTGACATGGCCCCTCCCCCCTGAGGCCAGCCAAGACCGATTCCAGGCCAGCAGTGAGTATTCAAAAGTTACCCCCTGAAGCTCCTATCTATTTGAGCCCTAGAGCTCACAGAAATGCTGCAGCCCTGGGTGGATATGCTGTTTGGTGGTCATCTAGAAACTCTACTTAGCCATGTGGGTGGGAGATAAATGTCTGAGGTATTCAGTGACCCTCCTAAATTCTTGCACCCTCCAGCATAATCTAAAGGACCAACAGCCAGTATGGGAGGGGAGGGGCAAGTCCAGCACAGGTCATTTATATGGAACAGCATGTGAGTGCTCCCCCATGTCCCACACACAGCAGCAGAGAGTGGATCAAAGGCTTCGTCCAGTATTGCTCCCAAAGGCAACGGCATAACAGTGCCCTCTAGTGACAACCGAACTGACTGTTCCAAAGGCTGTAACGTGAACTCAGAGCCTGGTGAATCCCTCTTTTTTTCCTCTGCAAATGAGATGGTGTAAATAATCTGGTGCCTGAGTCATATGCACCTGGTTAAAGGCATGTGCTCCCTTAATGAGCCAAATGTTGGTGTCTTTCAGAGTTCATTAGGTCTTTTCTTCCTCTGCAACAGCCACTGGTGCTTTTTCATTTTTGAAACGGCTCTATTGAGATAAAATTTACATACCGTAAAAGTTCACCCATTTTACATGAACAAGTCAGTGTTTTTCAGTATATTTACAGAGTCCTGCAACCATCACCACAATCTCATTTTACGGCAGTTCCGTCACCCACCAAAGAAACCTCGTGCCCATTTGCAGTCTCCATTCCTATCCCCAGCCTTCAACAACTGCTAATCTCCTTTTCTGTAGATCTCTAAAGATTTGCCTGTTCTGGACATTTTATATTAATAGATTCATACAAGGTGTGGTCTTACATGTCTAACTTCTTTCACTTAGCGTAATGATGTTGAGGTTCACGCATGTTGCAGCATGCATCCCTATTTTGTTCTTTTTTTATGAGCGAACAGTATTCTACTGTCTCGATGTGCTACGTTTTGTTTATCCATTCATTCCCTGGTGATCTTTTGGAGTAAAAATATTTGTGCACTGAGGCTTTAATGCAGTTGACACCCATGACTTTTAAGTTGATTCTGAAAAGTTCCAAAACTAGATGTTCAGAGAATTGCAAATATTAATGCCGTCTTCTTATGGAAAGGTAGTAAGTGTACAAGAGCTTTCCAGACTCACCTTTGCCAGAAAGTTGTGGTGCCGTTTGAACCCGCAATATCCCTTTTACCTTACTTGACAGGCAACATGCCCCGTGACCTGTGAGGCTCAGGAGTATGAGTTTCTTTGAAAAAACCCTGACACAATCTCTAGACCTGGCATTTCATGTTCCCCTTGGCTGAACACTTCTCGATTGTCTTCTGACCATCACATCCAGGCTAACACTAACCACTGGGTATTTTAGATCTCTGATGTGGAATCCCAGGGCCATACTCTGCCCATCCAAGCAGCCCTCCATCTGGGCAAAATGACAGCCCTTCTAGAAACACTCATCTATTCAATCTAGAAATTCCCACATTTTCTAACATATACCAGAATCCATATTATTCATTTTCATATTTTCATCCCCCCATGGTCCTAAAACCTAATATAACTGACTCTAACTCTCAAAAAAAAAAAAGTTTTATATATAATGTCTGGAAGCTCGCATAGCATTAAAATGGCTAAGAATTTAGTTCTTTCCATTCTGATAAAGCACTACCTTGCACCTCTCAGGCAGGTCTCTTGCTCAGCATTATAATCTTTTATCTCAAAGCAAGACCCCAGTTTCCTTGAGAGAGAAAATCCACCCTAATTCTTAATACTGTAGTTCCCTAACAATATTGACTACTTCACCAGTGACACTGAAATTGTCTGGCCATGGCAGAGAAAAAAGTATATCATATTCAAAAGACACAATAGAGACAACTCTCAGTCATAATTCCACCAGCAATGTTTATTCCAAAGGCTTTAAAACTTATATAAGCTAACAAATGACTATGCTTTGGAAGGAAATACTTATTGAAAATTTAAGAACTGGATAATCATTCTTTCCTACTATTGATAAAGCTTCAGTTTGCATCTGAAGCCAAAATATCAAACACCTGTACTCGGCTTTTTTCAGAATATTGAGATTCTCTAGTGTCAAATGAGTAAAGTAGACCCTAAGAAACAATATTTGAGTGGCTCATGTTTCATTTTTTTCGTTTTCTAAGGACTGTGTTAAAACCGGAAACCGCCCTTCCCAAGCGAGGTTAAGGGTAGCACCGACATTCCCCATGGAACCAGCCCAGGCTCTGTCGTAGCTGTGGAATGTGGTATCGGTGACACGTCTAAAAGTAAGTTCGGTTGCCTTCCCTGCAAAGCAAGAAGGAAAAGGTCTGTCTCTGTCACTTTTGCTAGAACTTATGAGAAGAAAGATTGATGGGTACAGTTTTAGGATGGCAAGAGACAGGGATTTCAGACGCCGGGTTTTACTCTCCGGTCAAACAAGGCCTGGATGGATGACATGGCTCAGCCCCTCACTGTATCTCAATGAACGGCTCGGGCGCCATAATGGAAAACTGCAGGGCAGCCCAGGTGGTGCGCGTGTTTCTTATGAGGGCAATAGCTATGACAGAGAATCTAATAGCAATCAAAAGCGAGTCCCGAGGGGCAAATTCCCTTCCTTCAATGTTGCCGAACAATAGCGGCGGCACTTTGAATGCTTGAGAGCTGATGAATGGCCAAGGTTGCTGCAGTATTGTATCACTTTTCAAAGCCATTTCTGACATCAGAAAAATCGAGACATGTGTTCAGCAAGCCTAAAAATGGCAAAGGCTCTAAAATAGGCTCTAAAAAATAATTGGAAGCTGAGCAGCTGAATTGTAATATAATACTTAAAGAACAGTGAGCCTGCTGTTATCCAGTTTTGCAAGGCTCTGCAAAAACCCTAACCCTACCTCCCTCCCTCCCTCCCCTTCTCATCACCTCTACCTCCAAAAACAAACAAACAAAAAAAATAGAGTTATAAGGGAGAAGATGGGCCTGCATTCATAAATGGCCACCTTATGACAGACTCAGTTTCCTACCTTGATTTAATTAAATAATGAATAGTGATCAATTTATAATAAAAACCACTAGGCACTAGCAGCTTTTGAAGGTGACATGATCTAATTCTCACTTTTAAAGACTATAAATTTATGTATTATTAGTAGTACCATTTTTAGCATTTTGCAAAACAGCAAATGGAGCCTCCAAATGGTTAAGTGATTTGTTCAGGTTTATTCAGTTAGTAAAGGACAGGATTGTAACACAGGCCAAGTAGTTTGACTCCCTAATTGCTAAAGTTACTGGCATCCCATAGTTGTAAGTTACTGTTGCTGACAGAGCAGATGTGATTCACTGACCTCACAGTAGGTGTTCAATCAATGTTTACGTTTCCTTTTTTCCTCTCTTCGGTGAACCAAATCTTCCCCTCTCATGTACATTCCCATTGGAGTTCATACTGCACTGAAGGTCTCTCTGAATGAACTTAAACCAATGTTTGCAAAACAAACTATGATCTAAGTCCATTGGGAGCAATTGCTCACTAACTCTGCTAAAGGATTAGAATTGTTTTATTTTAGAGAAATTCTGAGACTGAAGAATGACACCCTACCTCTCAAACTCATGACACAGAGTGTTAGATGGAATGTTGGAGAATTTTCCAAGAAATGTCTTTGTAATGATAAAATATCTGAACCATAGAATCAAGAGCTAAGAGAAGGTGGGAAAAAGTCTTTTAGTTTAGAAGACTTCATGTCCACTGGGCACTATACAGTCTGCCATTTCTCCATTATTTAATGATATGTTTGTCCTTGTAATTGGCATAAATCAAATGCCTTTAAAAATTAAGTTCTATTTCTCCATTGCCTTATATTTGAATTTCAGAGATGAGGTTCCAAAGAAAAAGTGGCTCTAAGACATAATAAAAATTGTATCTGAGGATTTAGCAAATGCCACATTGAAAGGAAAATGGCAATCATATCCTGATGAAATATTGATATGCTCAGTGTGTACCTCCAGCAGGACAGGCCCGGGCTTAAAGCAGTGGAGCCACAATGGAAGACTGACAGCTACCACAGGGCAGGCCTCCTGTGTGCACGGGTCCGTACACCGATCTCCCAGGGGTGCAGCCTGAACAGCTTACTTATAGTAATTTAGTTCTTGGAAACCTGGCTCATACAAATCAAATTCACATGGGATTGACTGGTATTAGGAAGCCACTTTAATAAGTTACAAGAAGAAATCTTGACTGCTGGAATTCCAGCTAGCTGCAGCAGCCAAGGAGTGCACTCCCTTCCCAGTGGGGACACCTGCTTGAGAGATCATCTGTACCACAGGCATTTGCTAGAGAAGTCAATCATAAATTGATGGCAGGCCAGTATCCGCTAAAGGATGATTGAAGACAGCTGATACTTGAACAGAAAGACTCCAATGGACTAGGTAAACAATCAATTATTCCCAATTTTCAAAGTCACCAAATTATCAGAAATCAAACCGTTTGAACTACATTAGCTCAACATCCCCCACCATGGAGTCTTCTCTCTCCCAGATTCCAGTATTCACGTTCAGTGAATGAATGTTATGATGAAATAGTCCTTGAGTCTAGGAAGTGCCAAGGAGGAGATAAAATTTTGACTCTCCACTGGAAAGTTGCAGATGACTTCTAATGTTTTATTTAGTCAATATTTGTCCAGTAGACGTCATTAATTTCCTACTAGGTGTTAGGTGCTCTGCAAGATGCTAAAATTGTAAAGACACAGTCCCCATTCTGGGGGAGTTCACAGTCTGTGAGGAAGTCACATACTTAAAATAGTGAACATAACTGACACCGGGGGGGATGTGTGAGCAAAAGATGGAGCCATTAATTTAACCAGGGTGGAAAAAAGAAAATGGTTCAGAAAGGTTTTACAGAGGAATTCACAAATAAACTAGAACTCCCTAGATGCACAGAAATATATGGGTATTCCAGGCAAAAGAAAACATTATATGTTTACTAGACAGAACACTTCTGGTTGAAAGTAGAGTAAATATCCAACACAAACTAGCTTGGAAAAAAAATGTGTATTAGCTTATGCAACTACAGTATCCATGGGGATATGCCATGTTCACTGCATCACTGGTTTCTTTCTCTTCATCTGTACTCCCATCCATACCGCCTTCATTTTCAGGGAGGCTGTCTCCGCGTGATGGGAAAGAGAGCAACTAGCAATTTCAGGCTTACGTATCCCTTTGCAGCCTGTGATCCTAGAGAATATTAAGGAGCGTTTTTCTCAACAAACTCCTGCAAAAGTACAAGAAAAAACACTAGGTCTGGCTTGTACAGTATACCTATACCTAAAATAATTGCGATATTCCTTTTTGTTGAGATGCTCTTAACTGATCACTGGGGTGATGTTGACTGAAGAGGATTATTATGACATTAGAGCGAGAGATCCCCTATAGGAAGGAAAGCTGGAAGGTAAATAATATGTGCCCACTACACTATAAAAACCTGAACACATACTGTGTTTTGAAACTCATAGTTGTGACTATAAGTGGATACAATTCAGAAATAATGAAAAAAATCAGTCCATAAAGTCAGGCAGTTCTAATGAAGTATAATGCATCTGACAACATGATCTGTAAATAGTTCAGTAAAGAGACTGGTGTTTATTCTAAATGCCAGCAGGAAGCCCTTGCAACTTGTGATTCAAAATGTGCCTCGTATCTTGTAAATGATTTTCATGTACATCAGTACATTGAATCCTTAAAAATTCCTACAAATTAGATACCATTTCTTCATGTAAAATATGGAGAAAAGAAACTCAGAGGTGAAGTGATGTGTCCAAGTCATAAGATTCATAAATAGCAGATGAGGATTTAGGCCCTGATAATATTTCAAGACCCCATACTCTAATCTCTCTCACCACACACACACACACACACACACACACACACACACACGCACGCACATACAGATGGGGGGGTAGAGAAAGAGAGCGTAGTTTAGATGAGTCTGCCAATGTGAAGTAGGATGTTTGTAAAATGTCAGATGCAAAAAAGGGAGCAGTCTTTACTGAGAAAGACAGAGAGTTAAAAATTCTTCAATAATGATCGAGGGATCTGCTCTATGACTATCTGAATGGCTTTGCTGGATTGTGTTTAGTGAGGGTGTGTGATTACTACAAGTTAGTAAAAGAAATACCCTTCCTTAAGGGCAGCCAAGCCCCTTTCTTTTGATCTACATCCAGTAGTTCCAGACACTGGTTGTGCATCTGGCATTTGGGTTTTAACGAGCTCCACAGGGGACACTGAGACTCAGGCACACGTGGGGTCCACGGTACCAACAAGCTTCCAATTCCAATGCACCCACCCCTGGTACAGTGATTTTTATTCCCAGGACAAAGGGCTGAAGTGCTTAATAAAAATGCCAGGTATTTTATGCTTAGAACAAAGGGTAGCTGCCCTCTCATTCACTAGAATTTATGATCTCCTGGTTCAAAATGAGCAACGCTAATTCCCTTCATCAGGTATTTGCCATCATTTTTTATTTCAAAGTTTATTTGAGAAGGTTTATTTGTCCTAGCCATTTCAAAAATTTTAGAATTGGATCTGATTCATATGCTGTGGCTTGAAATTTTCTTTGACTTTTAAAAAGCTGTTTTGCATCAATATCTTTCTCAAGTTTTTATCTTTTTCTACCCTCTATTAAAGATGTCTCTTCGCTGTTTATCTTTCCTTTAATAAATCAGAACTATTTCATTTTAAATGCTTTATGGTTACATTTGGAACCAACATTTATTTCTTTGTTCTGAGCATTTTCTCAGATAATCATTCTTTGTTTGTGTCGTTGTATGTTTTAAGCTTCAGAGATTTCTAGCAGAAATGTCAGTGATAAACCAACCATCAGGAATGAATCTGTTAGCAATCGATATCTTGATGTACATGAGTTTATCAGAAGCTTCCCCTAAAATCAGATTAAGAAGAGTAGAAGGATATGAATGCTGGGGGTATCTTAATGGAACCAACTCGAAAGGGAAGGAAGGAAAGTGCACAGAAAGGGAAGATTTGAAAGGAGGAAGATAAATATTATCTATTCCATAGTTCCTTGAAATGTTTCCCTACTTGAGTTCCCTGATAATTCTGAGGAGAAGAACACAGAATGGATGTTTTGTTTTGTTTTGTTACATGGAACTCTTTTCCAACAGAGGCCAAGTTTAAGAATATCTACTCAATATTTCCAAAGATCTCCATATAGAAACTAAAGTGAATTAATAGTTTGGAGATCAAAGCACTTAGAAAATTTTGTTTATCTCCCCTTTGTAAGTGCAGAATCATCACATGAAAGAATATTTATAATACTAGTGTGTATTTCATTCATAGCAAATATTAGTGGGAGTTATGTGAGTATGGAGAAAGGACAACTGACTTCTATCTGTAGGAAAAGAAAGCAAATTTTGAGGATGGGAAGGAAAATTTAATTATCAGACATTTTCTTGAAGTTAATTTTCCTCACTTTTCTCTTGGTGTGTAAGCTCTCTATCAGAGAGAAGATTTATGGACATTTTATTTTAATTAGCAGTCTGGAGGTAAATGTTCTGTGAAAAGTTGAGAGGGTATCCTCACTTCGCAAAACTGCAAGGGGAACACATTGTGAAATATGTCACAAAAGCTTACTAATGCCATATGTTATATATTCAGTGCTTTTTGTTTTGTATTTTTAATTGCTTAAATGTGGCCAGATGTGGGTTAACCATGACGCTAATAAAGCTCAGGTTTCATGGCTCCTGCCTTGGACAGGTGCTCCCCAAGGCCCCAGGAGGGGCCCTAGCAATGGCATGTGGTCATATGTTTTGTAAAATTTGTTAAGTAAGATATATTAATATTTGTTGCAGTCTTTACAATCAGTTTCTCTCCACCCCAACTGAATTTCCTTCACACTTTCCCTTGTGCCAATTGATGGTGATATAGGCATAGGCATTTTTGAAATCCACTTAAGGGGAAGTAGAGTTGGAGAATATATTTATTTTGCATTTAGTGGGATATAGTGATGTGGCTCAGAGTCCCTTCTGTGCATAGTTAAATTATTGCCAAACACCCCAGTGTAGGAATGGATTCCAGAAATATTCCTCTTGCCAACTGTGAAGATTCACTATACCATGATGAGAAAGTACAGGGCCAGAAGCTGAATCACAAACCAAAGGTATCCTTCAGATCTCAGTAACAGCAGTCTGTGAACAATGGAAGAGAAATAAAGTTTGAATTTTATGGAACAAGAAGCTAGTTTCTGGAAATTTCTTCCAAATATCACATATGTAAAATTATAAGTAGAGGATTTGCTTCTTAATAATGCCTAATTACAAACAGAAGTTTTCTTGTCAAGACTATATGAAATAATTCAACTTGAACACTTATAAATCTATCTGATATCTTTATGAAAATCATGCCAAATGAAATTTATCAGAATCCCAATGTTTATAAGGGGCAGACCTTCAACAGAAATGCAAAACAGAGAGCACACATGTATGGGAATTCACATATTTTATGAATACTCAATATCAGTAATTTTTTAAAAACTATATTTTGTTATTTATACTGAAGTCTGAATTATTTGTCCAGCACCTACATACAAAATATTTTAAAATTAATATCGCATAGAGAGACAATTTATTAAAGAGTATGTAGCCAAAAGTTGTCAACAATAAAATTATTATGGTGACAGATAATGAAGCAGGTAATGAATAAAACCATTGAATTATTTTTCTAAATATTATGGTGTTTATATTTGTCAGCTTCAAAAAAATTTGTTATTTGTTATGTTCTTTCAATTTTAAATAGATATTAGCTTTAATATATAACTTGTATTCATAATACTGTGTGTTTATTCTTACAGATGGACCCCAAGCTAGATAGGTTTCAGGTCCCTATAAACCTGGATCTGCTCTGTAAGCAACTTCTTCGAGGAATGAGGTCTCTGGAAATGGCACAGATGGTCCTGTTCTATCAGGTTGGAATTGTCTTCCTTTCTAGAGAGCATGAGCAGTAGTGCTTGCTACAAGAATGTCAGAATGGTTAACTCTAGAAAAATCCGTTAATATAATTTAGCCCACTAATTGATTAAAGGAGAAAAATCACGTGATCATCTCAATAGATCCAGAATATATTAGATAAAGTTTAATACCCAGGAGAGATAAAGTTTATACCAAACTAAATATCAAAAGGATCATCCTTAACCCGATAAATGTTGCCTATCAAAAGGCTATAGCAATGATTGGTGTTAGAGTGAAATATTAGAATCAATCACTTTAGTATCAGGAACAGAGTGAAAGATCTCCACTATTACTGCCAACTAAAGCAAAAAGACAATAAAAAGCAATGAGAAGTAAAAGGATTGGGAAGAAAAAAAATTCATAATCCATGGATTATATAATTGTCCTCCTGGATTATTGAGTACAATCTATAGGAAAATTCTAGACATCATAAGCAAAATTGTTGCATTTAAGATATAAAAATTAATTACATTCCTATGCACTAGAAACAGTCATTAAAAAATATAATAATTGTTTTTAAAAACACCATTCATATTAGCACCAGAACCCATCACACAGCCAGAAATAAATCTATCAAAAAAGGTCCAAGACCTATATAGAGAAAATGAATAATATCTTTATTGAAGGCATAAAAATCCCCTAAGTAAATGGAGAGAGATACTTTTGGTCATGGATGAGAAGAATCAATTTCATAAAGGTGTCAATTCCCTCTAAATTAATCTATAAATTTAATGAATTCCTATCATAATCCCATCACAGTTTTTTATAGACTGTGACAAGCTGGTCTGAAAATGCATATGGAAAAGAATATAGCCAAGAATAGTTAAGTTAATTTCAAAGAAGAATAAAGAAGAGGAATTTTCCCTATCAAATAGTAAGACTTAGAAAGTTACAGTAATTAGGAGAATATTTATTCAGAGATAGATAAATTGGCCTTTGGAACATAATAGAGAGTAGGATTCTGAGCCTCCCAAATATGAGGATTTTATGCTTGACAGAGGTAGCATTTCACAACTCATTAGGAAGATGGACTGTGTAATAGATAGTGCGGAGACAGGATTCATACAGGAAAAATATCAAATTATTTATGTAGCTTATACCAGTAGTTCTCAAATAGGGTGATTCTGGCAGCCAGTGGACATTTGGCGATGTGTGCGGTCATTTTCAGTTGTGATACCTGGGAGGGGAAGACAGTACTGGTGTGTCTAGTGGGTACAAGGCAGGGATGCTGCTGAACACTCTATGAGACATAGGACAGCACCCTACCCATCCCGCAACAAAGAATTATGCAGCACCAAATGTCAACAGTGTCACCACTGAGAAAGCCAGCTCTAGATGGAACAGACTTCCCCTAGCTAGCCACAGCCTATTTCCCTTACTCCTCTTCAGATCTGTTCAAATGTCACCTTCTCAATAAGACTGATCTGAGCTCCTCTTATTTAAAAGTGCTACCTGTATTCCTCCTTTTATGACATTACTGATCCCTCTTACTCTGATCTCCTTTTTCATTACTCTTTAGCACTTACAATATTCTAACATTTAACAAAAAGCACTTAATTCTTTTATTCATTATTTATTGTCTGCTAGAATATCTTGTTTTGTTCACTGATACATTTCAAACACCCAGAATAGCGTTTAGCATATAGCAGGTAACAATAAATATTTACTGAATAAAAGGATAAACAATCTCAAGTGCTAATTAAGATGTAGTGTAGCAGGATCACTCATGCTGGTGGATAGGGTCATTCTGAAGACAAATTTGGGATTGTCAAATGCATTTAGAGATGTACATCCCAAAAAAGGTCGTGTGAAAATGGTAGGTTGAATCACCACAGAATTTCCTTCCACCAACACCTAACCATATAAGCCAATAAAGTCAGCACCAAATAAAGCAGTTATCAAGTTGTTCTTGAGGAATAGCTCAAATCCATAAACATCAGTGACATGTAACTAAAAAAAGAAGCAGAAGATGAAGAACAGAACTGCAGCATATCAGAGTTCCTAACCTAACTACCTCCTAATCTGCATATCCTGATCTTTTTGCTTTTTTTTTTTTTCATTTTCAGATGGGGATTCATGTCTGTGCATATTTTTCTTCTAATTGAACAAACTTGGTTAAAAAAAAAGCTATTATCCAAGAGCACAAATCTAAAAGAATCACATGGGGAATACACACTCACATGCATATGTGCATGTGTGTGCATTCATGTGCGTGTGTGTGCATATGTATGTATATTTATATATTTATATCCTGATGCTCAACTTCAGACCTTTTGAACTAAAGTCTCCTGGTATGAGGCTCAAGAATGTGTGTGTGTGTGTGTGTGTGTGTGTGTGTGTGTGTGTGATTTTCCTTTTGAGTTTTTCAGATAAATCTGATAATCAGCTAAGTTTTACAACTATCCATCAAGGTTTTTAAATATATCCCAACAAATCCTGGGTGAGAGTATCTGTGGAGATAGATGTCTTAGAAATCATTTCTTGGGCATTCTGGGAAATCAGATGGTTTTATCTTTATATTTTGTAAAAATATTGTTTTGAGAAAAAAGTAAGTTTCATTTAAAAAAAAAGTTAGTAGTCCATTGAGCTGGAGAAACCTAGTAAACTGAGTGACTTTTAAAAGTGTGTGGTAGATGCTGTGAGAGGCCACTCAGATCTGCAAGACTAAGGAAATTTTCCTTCCCGCTCTTGAGAGTGTGTCCAGAAGATGACCCTCTGCTGCCATCCATCTTTGGTGATTGCCTCAGCTGAAGAAAACTGCCTGGTCCAAGGTCAGTCTCCTTCTAGGCAAAGCACATATCCAATGACTGATTTATGCAATTGTAAAAAGTCCTGATCTATTTTCCTTCAACTCAGGACAACTTTGAACATCCATCCCAGTCTCCAGAGCATGCCCAATGGGACCAGCTGAGCGCTTCATTAAGACAGCATCACAGCTGCCTCTGCCCAGGCCTGCTCCCTTCCCCTCCTCATCGTCAAATCTGCAGAGCATTCCCTAACAACCATCCTATTCGCCCATCTGCCTCTCACAGACTGCTTCTGAGAAACTAGCCTGCAACACCAGGTGAACTTAGATCATATGATTACATGATGCGTCATACTCTATCATTGCCCAAGTGCGTGAACTGATTAAATGACTGACAAGCAGATAAAGGGAGGAAAAATGTACCACATGCCAAAATCAGACTGCTCTGCATTTGTAACAGATGGAAACTAACAGTCTGCCAGTTGTGAGTGAGTTAGCAAAATAGGAAGCTTGCAGCACACACTGGCATGATGTTAAATGGATACACATGTGTAGTATTAGCTCAAGCTCACGCTTCTGCAGTCACCTGCTTAACTAGACACTATTTGGAATCTCCATTTGTGAAAAGAGTTGGAGGAAGACAAGAGCGGGAAATTATTAAAGTCTGAGAAATTTATCTATTGAAGAAAAGTCAAAGAAGTTGTTTTATTCTTTTCGATTCTTTTTATTTTTAATTTCAAAATGTTAAAGGGGTGCAAATGTTTTAGATTACATGGATCACTTTTGTAATGCTTGAGTCCTGGCTGTAGGTGTGTCCATCACCCACATAGTGTTCGTAGTACACATTAGGTAGAATTTTGCCCCTCCCCTCCTCCTCCCTCTGCCCTAGTTGATTTCCACTGAGTTTTACTTCCCCCTGTGCACATGTGTGCTCATCAGTTAGTTCCAGTTTAATAGTGAGTACCTGCGGTGTTTGTTTTTCCATTTTTGAAATACTTCATTTAGAATAATGGTCTCCAGTTACATCCAGATTGCTGCAAAAAGTATTAATTCATCTTTTTGGTGGCTGATTAGTATAGTACTTCATGGTATACATATACCATATTTTATAAATCGATTCATGAATTGATAGCACTTGGGTTTATTCCACTTCCTCAAAATTATGAATTGTGTTGCAATAAACATTTCAGTGCAGGTGCGTTTTTTGTTTGTTATCCCAGAATATTAAGGGGGTACAAACGCTTTGGTTACATAGGTTGTCTTTGCACCTCCTGAGTCAGAGCTACAAGCCTACGCAGCCCCCGGACAGGGCACACCACACCTCTTAGGTGTGAATTTACCCTTCCCCTCCTCCCCACTCCCACCTGTCCCACACCTGATGAATGTTACTTCCATATGTGCACATAAGTGTTGATCAATTAGTACCAATTTAGTGGTGAGAAGTAGAAGTTGTTTTAAAGATAGTAGCCCCTACCTCTGACATCAATGGGAAGAATGAAATGAACCACACCCACTTTCCAATTTGTGAACAATTACTGTTTATACAATTTATTTTATGAAAAACAAAGACAAGTAAATAAATAACTTCAAATATATACACACTGATGCCAGGAAACATGTGTATCAACATCCTGAAGATCATGTACCAGTGGCAGGATTCCACTGGTGGTAAAGGGGACCCAGTTAGCACCATTCTGAATAAGGACATGAGGCCATTGTGGGAAACGTTTCCTCCCAGTTCCTTTGTGTTATTCACATCTTCTGAGGCTGTGGGCTCTCTGAATTTTTTGTTTTTGCACATTTACAGTTGTTGCTGCTATTTTGCTCTTAAATAAACTCCTGTCTAGAGAAACTTCAGTTAATGGTATAAGAAAGCGTTCAGATGAAGAACCATTGAAAGAGGTGGAAAGATCGCTGTCAACATAATCAAAGAAACATAGTTAATGAGATATTTGACAGTTCTGCCAAGACTCAAGGATGTGCCAGGCCTGGAACCACTGACTATGAAGACAACTGCCCATGCAAGAATGTGTGTGACAGAGACGGTAGGGAATAAAAGAATAAATACTCTAGTTTTATTCCATGGCTCAATTGATCACTAACTTTTCTTTCATTTTTCATTGTTTTAGGAATGCAGATTAACATGCATCCATTGTTTACAGATCTGTGTATTTACTGTTCCAATAAGTAAATGTGACAAAAACAAACAAAAAACAACTTCACGGTGACATTTTTTCAACCTTCTATAGCATTGATTCTGCTTATTTTTTTTTTAATTCTCGTGAGACTCTGTATTTTGATTTGAATGTTTTCCTATCTTCTTTCCACTTCTTATAAATCCAACTAACATGAGAATAAAAAGGCAAGCATGATACTGCAAGAACTTAGTCAGTTTTCTAGAATTCAACATGTATTAGTTACCTACCCAAACTTTCTCCAATGCTTAAAATGTGGCTCAGTACTACCAGAGGAACAATATTGCTTTGAGTTTTTAAATATAATCAAAATGCTTAGACTTACTCCAAACTTGAATAACTGCTAGAGATAAAATGAAAATGTTCTTCTCTCTCCAATAACTCTTTATTATAATAGGCTATTTAATAAAATAGGGGATGAATTATTTAACTGCCCACCATAAGAAATGAAAAAGACCTGTGAATTGGTGTTGAGGTTGAGAAGTACAATTAAAACTATAAAATAAAATCTCCACTTTACCTAGATGGGTAATGGAGAAAGAAGACACATTGTCTAAGAATTTAATTAGACCAGAGTAATTTTAAAGCTTAGACTCACAAAAGGAGCCCCAAACTAAGTCTGTATGACTGGCCTAGAAAAAGCTAACTTGCTATGTTTAAAAATACAGAAAATGTTTGTTTTTATGTCTGAGAAGAAAGGAGGAGAGGAAAAAGCATGAGAAGAGAGGTGGAGGCACGGGGGTGGGTAGGCTAAACAGTTGACAAGAAGCAGGGTCAGGATTTGTAGAAATGGCTACAATACAAGAAAATGCAAAGGGTCTAATAATCAGTTTAAAATGTTCAGGTGGTTATAAACCTCTCCTTATTCCGAAACTTTCAGTAAAGTAACCTACACCCACAAATGCCTTCTATGAGTGGTGTGTCAGTGGTGTGTGTGTGTGTGTGTGTATGTGTAATAAAGAAAAGAACTGAATTCTACATTTGGATCTGCGTGAGCAAAGGCACACGCATACAGTGGTGAACAGAAGCAGGAGCTCAGATCAATGGTGAACTTAAGAATTCTTCTGGGAATTTGCAGACTTTCTGGGAAGAGCCTTGGACTTTGCACAAATTACAGAATGGGGTGGGGTGATGGGGTTAGCTAGTCTAAGAAAGATATTGCAAATCCATCCCAGCTGACACTTGAGGTTCATGTCTAAGCATGTGCTGGTACATTATACCATTTAAAATACAACAGTACCAGTTCCTGCTAAATATAACTGGTATTTTCTAAGGACTTGGTTTAACTTCCTTATGACTTTTTCCATGATCAGATATTATGAAAGATCAGAAATCTGAGTTATGCTGCTTCAAACTTCTATTCAAACACGTAAGGACACTTTTCTCCACCCCAGCCCTCTCCACTGTAACAAGAGGCTGATGCAACTCTCTAGCTAGATCTTAATTAAGTTAAGCCTTTCACTCCAACGTTGGAACTTCAAAACTTGCCATTCCCGTCAGCCCATTAAGCAATTTTTGCTCCGTTTCTCTACAGATCTCTTTTTCATGACAAACCCAAGTATTTAAGGAACAGCACATGTTGTCACCAGTACAGTGAAATTCTCCCATAATGTCCTACAACCTGGAAAGAATCGCTACTGGAGGCTCTCCCTACATCTGTGCCCCCAGTCTTTGCCTCTGCTTAGAGCACTCATTACTCAAGGAATATTTAACTGCTCTTTGCAAATACTCTTCAACTTTTACAGATTTTATCATCCTACTTTCTGTTAATAGGAAGTGGTTCTTTTCCTTATCTTGATGAAAAAGTTTCCCTTTAAGGACTCTTTTTAGAAAGGGGTTTACAGTTGTTCATCACAGAGTCAGACTGTTAAAACTGAGCAAAAGATGGTAACTTACCTTCCACCCCCCTGCAAGTTTTCTGAATAAGGAAATGACTAAAAAATAGTGGACAGAAAACGCCCAAACTAGGATACTTTTCATAAGCATTTACAATGCATCTCATTTGTGTCTGCCTGCTTATAAAGCACGTATTTTCTGGAACATACTTTTTGGTTCCTTCACATTGAAATAGCTTTATTATTGTTTTCCTCATCCCCAAGTTACAAAACATATGCTCATTTCAAGATGTAATTGAATATAAATAATTAAGAAATGTAAAGCAGTAACACATAATTAGTATGTCTGTTATTTGTCATCCAAACTGGGACCTTTTTAGAGTGAAAGAGGTGCTAAAAATTACTTTAGAACAATAGACTGTCCCAGGAGAATCATGACATGTGGTCACCCTACTCTACCTTCAAGTCGTGTATAAGCTTCCAGAACTTATTCTATGAACATATACACTATTGATTGCTTACCTGTTTTAAAAAAATGGGATCATATTATGCATAGTTTTGTAAGCTTATCTTTCTTTATTACATAAAATAGATATATTCATTTCTACGCCAATAAGTATAGAGATACACAATCATTTCAGTGGCTAGAGTGGCTTGTACTAGGTAAGTGCTACACAAATGTTAGCTATTCTTATTAGTTATTGAAATTACTTTGTCACTATAGTACCCTTTGATTAATAAATCAGAATTAATTTTTAAACGCTTATTAAGATATTACAACATTTTTGTTATTATAAGCAATACTGTGATAAATATTTTTGCATCTACAAATTTTTGCCCTTCCTTAAGAAAAATTCCCAGAAGAGGAATTCTGGAATTTAAAGTATGTAGTTTTACATTTGGTGACACATTCGAGTATTGTTCTCTTAAATGTATGAATATGCATGTCCTTTAGAAATGTAGGAGAGCGTCAATTTCCGTATAACCCTGATAAATTTTATCAGTCTTTTTGACCATTGCCAATTTAATTAATTTGTCAGAAATTTATTTTTGGTGTAAGGATTAAAGTAGAAATCTAATTTTATCTTATTCAAATAATTAGCCATTTGTTCCAGCGCTGGTTATTTCTACTAATCTGACACTTCTATTTATTATGTCCAAATCTCTAAGATATGTTTCAGCTGTTTCTGGACTTTTTATTTTATTTCAGTGATCTGCTAACCCATACTGGTATCAATCTCATCGTATATTAATTGCTGTAGTTTTAAAATAAATATATATAATTATTTTTATTTTTTGTTTTTTTAAAGATGGCTGGTCTTGAACTCCTGGGCTCAAGCAATCCTCCTGCCTCAGCTTCCCTAGTAGCTAGGATTATAGGTATGGGCCATCCCACCTAGCTCTTAGAATATATTTAAACACTTTGATTGCTCATGTAATACTCGTATCAACCTTGTGAAATACTTAATTTTATTATTCCCAGAAGAGGAAACTGATGCAAAAAGGTAAAGAAACTTGTCCAAGCTCAAACAGTTAAAAAATGGTAGGTTGAATTTATTTCTAGGCAGTTTAATTCCAGGGCCCATGCTTTTAATTTGTACCTTACACTGTGCAAAGGAAACTTCTAGTAATAATTCAGGAAGGATGATATTGAGTATATGTAGACTGTTTTCCATTTAGGTTAAGAAAGTATTTTTCTGTTACATATTATTTCATAAATAGAGTCTTTTTGTCCCGGTTTTAGCACTTACTGAAGTAATCATATAGATTTCACCCTTAATATGTTTAAAACACATGGAATTTGTTCATATTTTTTGATGGATAAATGTACTTTCTGAAGTTTCAGAACAAATTCAGGGTCAACTCTTAGATTATAATTTCTCATGTCATTATAAAACAGATGAAAACATACTGCTTTCATTTCCTTTGAATATATACCCAGAAGTGGAATTGCTGAAATCAGTATGTTGAGGAAACATCTGAATTCTCATGTTCATTGCAGCATTATGCACCATAACTAAGATATGAAATCAAACTGAGTATTCATCAATGGATTAATGCATGAAGAAAATGTGGTATATATACACAGTGCAACACTATTCAACCACAACAAATAAGGAAACCCAGGTAGTGTACATTGTATCCATCAGGTGTGATTCCACCCATCCCCTCCTCCCCCTCCCACCTGCTTGATTTCCATAGAGTTTTACTTCTGTATGTGCTCATAAGTGCTAATAGGTTAGTTCCAAATTAATAGTGAGTATATGTGGTGTTTGTTTTTCCATTCTTGTGATACTTCACTTAGGAGAATGATCTCTAGTTCCATCCAGGTTATTACAAAAGGCATTAATTCATCATGTTTTATGGCTGAGTAGTACTCCGTGGCATACATATACCACATTTTCTTGATCCACTCATGAATTGACAGGCACTTGGGTTGATTCACATCTTTGTGATTGTGAATTGTGCTGTAATAAACATTCGTGTGCAATGGTGGCACACTTATAATTTTGACTCAAGCTGTACAAGATCAAACCAAAACATTTCCACTTCTGTAATATTCTGAAATTAAAAAAAAATCAAAACATCATTTTGTACACTATAAATATATACAATTTTTATTTGCCAATTAAAAATAAACACACTACAAAAACAATAAAAATAAAAGAATCTACATAAAGCTTGATAGAGCATAACATTTTTTTATTATAAGTAAAGCCATAATATAATAAATAATTCTATTGATAAAAATATAACCAGGTGGAAACAAATACTCATCTCAGATGATTTAGGACCAAATGTCAATAAGTAGACAGTTTGTTTCTTGTTTACCTCCTTAGTATTTACCACCTGTCCTTAAAACAAGTGAATTGTCTAAATTCTTAGACAATCTATTGGTATGCATAGTTCCTGGCCCTGTCCCTATTTTATTTCCTTTATCTCAAATTATCCATGTAAAAGTCTTTTGTACATTCCAGTATCCTATTTGAGAGTTTTCCCGTGCTTTGTTTATTTTTAATTTAGCCTTTTAAAAATGTTTTTCTTTTACCTATTCCCAGGAATGCACCTAAAACCATCTCTTTTATACCGTAGCTAGACACTTCCTGAAATACCAGACTGAAAGAAATGTAGTGAGTTTTAAACACCCAAGATCTATTAATAGACTCTATTGTAAACTAAAGACTCTGGTGCCTGGTGGACCAAGTAACCTTTTTTCCCCTTGAGAAATTTGGCTTAAGTATGTTTTGATTCTCTTTGAGGGGTTAAGGGAAAAGGTTTTAAAATACAAACTCAATTTCCTTAACTCAACAGTAAAGAAAAACCTACAGATATCTATAGTCATGAATGCTATTAGGAGAAGTTAGAGCCAAAGTATCACTAATGGAAGCTAGAAAACCTTAGAAAATCTATGTATTTATTTATTAACAAGTAGTTATCAAATTTTTGCCCCAGGTCTAGAGTTTAAATAGTACATAAGCATTATGACATAGTATTTAGTAGCAAGGGTTCCTATAAATTAGTATTTCACGAAGAGAATAATCATACAAATTAGTGTCAAAAACGATATTTAAGGAAAACAGGATTTTGAGCTCCTCTGATTTCTCATTTAAAATTTAAATATTATTAGTATGAATAGTTCAATGAGAAACCGTTTTTCTCTCAGCTACTTTCTAGCTTTATTCTAAGTACAAGCTTACATGAAATTCTGCTTGAGTATCTATTAAAAGAATAATGGGAAGATAGAAAGATCATTTTAAAAGATGCAGGTGAAAATTCAGAATCAGCTGTTTTAAAATTTATGAACAGCAGTAGTAATTTAACTTGTGATGGAGACAATTTTATTTCCATTTCCATGAATGCTAATGTTCACATTTCAGTTATTAGAATTAATCTGACTCAATTATATTCTGTGGGCTTGGGTTCAGCTGTACTGATTGATAACACCAACAAACATTAAGTATAGTTTTGGGTTCTGTGACACTGTATGGCTATTTCATTACCAAACAGGAAAGGGTTGACAGAATGTCCTTTTGACCCAAGATGCAAAACCCACTAGGAATTAACAGTAAATGATATTCTAAAGATAATGTCATTCATTTATTCGACAAATATTGAGTCTATCCATAGAACCATGCTTAAGGAAGGGAAACTAGCATTTACTAGGGACTTCAATATATGCCAAGAAGTGTTTAGCTTATTGCTAAACTCTTCTTATTTAATCTTCATGGTGACCTTGTGAGAATAGGTATTATTAATACAGTTTACCGATGAAAAAGTATAAATATATCAAGGTTAACTTGTTCAAAGTCAAACAAAGGATAAGCAATGGCACTATAATTCACATCCATATCTTTTATAATCCCAAATCTCAGTTCTTTTCATTATATCATGTTCCTAGTCACTGAGTGGATTCCAAGAAGTATAAGATATTGCTCTTCTTCCTATTGTCAAAGTTTATGGCCTAATTGAAAAGATAAGATATGCAAATGGTCATTCATTCTACAACATGTTTAAGCCTCTATAATGAATAATGTTTTATACAGGTAGAGAAGAGTACAGCTCAATAACAAATGCAACTTATATCCCTTGTATTGAGAAACTGATGAATTAGATTAGTTCTTTTATGGGCAAAAAAATATTTATATTTTAAAAATCTATTTTAATAAAATGCCCTCTTCTTCATAACTATAGACTGAAACTTGAAGTTTTCCAAGTGTGGCCACTTTCTGATGCTTGCAAACTTAATCAGAGCATTGGATTTAATGAAAACACAAGAATTGTCCGTAGAAGGTAAGTGGAAGCCTAATTCAAGAATTTTCTAGTTTTATTATACTTTGTGCATTTTTGTACATGTGTATGGCAATGAAATGCATTGTCTCTTAGGTTAAAATAGCTCAAGTTCTTTTCCATATGTCACTTGGGAATCAATAGCATATTCATTGTGTCCAAAATGAAAGTCCCAATTTATATCCCCAAACTTGTTTCAATCTCAAGTTTTCCATCTCAGTAAATGGCAAGACAAAAAACTAGAAGTCAATCAATCAATCTCTAATTCCTTCCTTTTACTCTCCATGATTCTATCACCCATATAATTCATATAAAACCACTTTTTCCATCCTGTAAGTCTACAATATCTACCACAAATACATGTTCCTCTCCATTTTCACTCCGTCCACTATACCCCACTAGCACCTGACATCTGGTCTATAGTAATAACCACCTAACTCATCACTCTTCCTTCCCCACCCCATATCTCTTCTATAAGGTGAGTCTTTTTTTTCTTTTAATATAACTGAGAAAATTATTTTTCTCTATTTTAACACTTAAAAAATTAAATTCATTAGTTGATTTCCAGGCTCTGAAATTCCATTGATCTTAGACTGAAATATAAATTTCTTATTCTACAGGAACTCAGAAAAACTATGTCTCTTTGCCTTTCATCTACATGACATAGTTTAGTGCATGGTAGCTATTTTCTTCAATGTTGGAGTAGGTAAACCAAATACCTAAATTAGCATAGTCTCTCCTTCAACCAGCATCTTCTGTCCACATTATGTTCACCAGGTTGTTTTACATTGCTTTACTTTTTGTATTTGCTAGTCTAGGCAAACCAATTAAGCAAGATTTACATCTAATCATTTGTAGGGCTGAATTAGTCCTACTCATACCCTTAGTGTAACAGGAAGAGGTCTAGCTTTGGAGTGAGACTTTAGTTGTAATCTTGGTTTTCACCACACCCTTACTGAATGTAGTTAGTTATTTCACTTCTTTAAGCCTTAGTTCCTTAAACTGTAAACTGGGAATAATAAACATATGTTTTACAAAAATGTTGTTTGGGTTAAAAGGAATTAAATACCAAAACAGGAACTTAGAGTAGGGACACAAATGTTAGTCCTTTTTTTTTTCCCCCTTATCTTATAGCACACAAGCCCAAACTAAACTTTTCTATAGCTTAGCAGTGGTTGTTTAATTTTTTCTCCTAAACTATTCTTAGTTAGTTAATTTTATCAATCGACAATGCTTTCTTAAAGTCATCAACTGCTTTATCAATAATCTCACCTAAAACAATTTTTTAACCCTTCCAGTTCTGAAGTTTCCTCCTTTTAATATGCTGGGAATAGCAGCATGATATTCCTAACTAAGGTACAAACACCCCATGAAATCAGGCATAGTTGCTTACATCTTACATTTTAAGTAGCACTGGAAGCTGATACTGCAGCAATAGCAGGAGACTTCTTTGATTGATTTGAGATAGATCAAGGCTGCAACTATATGCTCTTTAGCATTTTTTGCTTATTTTTTTTAGCTTGAATGTAACCATTTTCACACCTTGGTTTCAGGGATTGAAAATTCCATCCATCCTGGGAAGAAAGGGAAAATAACACCATATTTTAAGGCAAGTTATACTCCTTAAGGAGATTTTTTTAAAGTCTATTTTAATGCAATGATTTCTTTTTAAATAAGAGTTACTTGATACCAGAAATGATCAGTTAGATCATTGTCAGGTCCACGTGGACCTCACTTTGGAGCTTCCCTGTACTCTTTCCTTGACAGCTCTGCTCAGGAGTCTACTGCTATGTGACCACAGTCACATCTTGATAACCGTTAGAATGTTGAAAAATAATTTTATTCAAGAAGGCCAAATGTTCACAGATGATGGGATCAGAATATGATGTGAGTAGTCTTATAAAACTAAGAAACATTAATCCACTAAGAAAATGACAGCCCCATGATCTTCTCTTCACACCTTTGGAGAGATAGACTGACTTCACCAGTAATCCACCAGTTTTGCAAACCTCTCCTTAGTGAAAAACAAATGACGTATCAATTTTAATAGACCCTGAGTAAAGATTTCCATGTTGTATTTTCAATCCCACATGAATTTTTATGAGAGAATGGGTAGATAGCCATTTTGAATATTAAGAATGCTCAGGGAACATTCTTATATAAGTCATAATAATGCCAGAAATTATGAAAAGTACAGAGTTTAAAATAAAATCATCAGAGTACAAGCAAACAAGTGAGCAAAGAAATAATTTTTTGTCACGTTTGTCTGATTACTTGTCTATTTACTTTGGGTATTTTCAATGCATGCACAGAGGGTGAAGATAAAAGCAAGATCAGAGACCAAAATGAGTAGAATAATTACAATATTTAAGCAGTATGTTAATGTCTAGGCTTCCAAAACAAAACAGAAGAGGAGGCTTTACATAAGAACTTTAATAGATAGGCTTCCTTATCTGATAAAAGGAAGCTTATGAGATCTTTAGAAGAAATTTTCCTGGCACTAAAGGCTAAAAATGTTATCTCATGGATAAAATTTTTCTCCAATCAAGTCTTATCAAAATATGACAGTAAAGAGCATGGGCTTAAACACATACTATTTGAGTTCAAAGACTCCAGTCTTGCTTCAAGACTCAGTTTCCACATCTGTAATGCGGCGATAGCAACATATATCTCATAGGACTCTTATAAAGATGAGACAGAAATTAATTAAAATGTAATAAAGTTTAAGAAAATATGTAATACAAATTGAAAGATCTTAGAATAGTGCTTGGCACATGAAAAGCACTATGTTATGATGATGATAATAATGATGCTTACTGTTATCACTACAAGAGGATTTATAATAAAAAATCAAAAGTTTCCTGCCAAAACCCTCTCCAGTCCAGTTCCCAAGAGATCCATATTTTTTAACTATTTTCATATTTAGTGATTCTGGTTGTTAATTTCACTGTGCCAAATAACACTCTAATATTTATTTGATTAATTAACTTATATCACTTACCCCCACCTTCTTTTTCCCCACTCCTGTGTCACTACTCTCATTCCTCCCCTAAGCAAATCTGCAATTTTAAGAGGTACCTCTCCAAGCATCCATTACTTATTCATTCAAGCCAGATAATACCCCTGGACTCTTAGGTTAAGCATAATAAATCTTATTATGATAAGTGTCTCTAACCATTATACAAAAGCTGAAAAACAGGTTACCCAGAAATTTTGTATATTGACCTCATAAAAATAGTAATGACATAGTATCAAATCACTTTTCCTACAGAATTTCTGCAGTACCTAAGCTAGCAGATTAAAAAATGCTTTGCTTTCTGATGATGTGACCTGATAGGAGAATTCTGTGAAAAAGCAGAGAAATAGGTGAATCCACCCAGATATTACTCAGTTTAACCAAGCTTTTGACAGGAAACAAACCACATGCTATTTAAGGTTACAGTGTAGATATTATGTCCTATTGACTGAAGAGAAATGTATATCCTTGAATTGCCAAGCTTTCAGGTGGAAGGTTTAACAGTTTGTATTAAAAAAGTAAAGTCTTGTTTTATGGCCTACCATATGATTTCTTGGCAACAAAAGCAAAAACAGACAAATGAGATTACATCAAACTAAAAAGCTCCTGCACAGCAAAGGAAACAATTAACAGAGTGAAGAGACAGACCACAGATTCAGAGAAAATATTTGCAAACCATACATCTGATAAGGGGCTGGTGCCCAAAATATATAAGAAATTCAAATATTGTAAAGGCAAGAAAATAAATAGCCAGATTAAAAACTTGGCAAAATATCTGAACAGAAATTTCTCAAAAGAAGAGATATGAATGACCAAGACATACAAAAAAATGCTAAACGTCTTGAATCATCAGGAAAATGGAAATTAAAACCACGATGAGATATCATTTCACACCCATTTGAATAACTTTTATCAAAAAGACAAATAACAAGTATGGCAAGGATGTGGAAAAGTTGGGGAGAGGATGGATATATTAATTAGCTTTATTGAATCTTTCTATGATGTATACATAAGTCAAAACATTCTACTGTACCCAATAAATATACACAATTACTATTTGTCAATTAAAAATAATTTTTTAAAATATAAGGGAAAGTACCTGAAGTATACTGATGTTTGCAACTTGCTTTGAGATACATGAAAAGTAAGATGAATCAATAGATGGGCAAGTGGAAAAATGGAAGGATGGATATGTGAAAATGCAAATGTAACAAAATGTTAACAATTGTAGCATTTACATGATAGGGATATATGGGTGTTCACTACATAATTCTTTCAATTTTTCTACATGTTTCACAATTTATATAGTGAAATGTTGGAGAAAAACCATAATTTTCTTCTAAATTACATTAAAATGTAATTCTAAAATACATTAAAAAATGTTTTGAGGTGGTTTGAAAATGCAGAGCTACATTTTTCTCCAGAAAAAAAAAATGGAACTTTAACCTGTTTAAAATCTAAATGTACAGTCTGATGCCCTAAAAGTATATTTTACAAAGCAGGAATGAAAAGTCTCTGTCCTATATATTTTTAAGGTAGGTATTAATGATTAGCAAATTTGATGGGTACAAAAATCCTAGTATGACTCCTACAGACCATATAGTTTTCAATGACATTGCCTTCTAGTAATTTCCTAGAATAATGAGTTAGCATCAAAATTTACTCTCTCCCCCAGAAAACTACGTGTATTGACCTGTGAGTAGATTTTCTTAAGCTTATCTCTTAAAAGTGTCAGTAAATACCAATAACTTGAGATTTAGGTTAGTATTAAAGTATAAATATCTCTTAATCCAGATTGAGAGAATAGCATTCCAGGGAGAAAGCTTAAAGCAAATCACAGAAATGTAGAAATATGAAGTGTGTTTAGCAGATGGCAAGCAGCCAAGTATGGCCAGAGTAGAAGGAGATAAGAGGAGAAATTTTTTAAATAAGTCTGAGAAGATGAGAAAGGTCCCAGTGAATAGTCATGATCGGTAATTTAGACTTTGTCCCACATGTAATAAGAAACTATAAAAGCTTTTAAGAAAGAGGGTGTGACTAGCTTTGTAGTTTAGAAAAGTAGCTATCCTGGCATAAAGGAGAATGGAATGGGGAGAAGATAAAATTAAAGTCAGAAGATCAGATTAGCTAAAAGTTGTTCTTTTCTTTTTTACCCTCTCATAATCTCACTTCACTTTTCTTGGCTCCTTTGCTTGTATGTTTTTGGAAAAGGCACTGGTACCTATTTATTTGTGCCTGTGTGTGTGTGTGTGTGTGTGTGTGTGTGTTAGATTGACAGAGTCTCAAACATTAGTGTGCAACAAAATCCCCTAAGGAGCTTGTTAAAAATGCAGATTCCAGGGCCTCATTCCAGATCTTTGAACGACTGAAACAGCTCATTAGCTGCACATTCTGAGCATCACTAACAAGCATATTACACAAAATGATGTTCCTATAAATGAAATTTTAGCAAGCATCCCATTTACCATTTCATAAGGGCAACATCTGTCCTGTCTTTGGCTCCAGGTTCACTGAATTTTTATGAAAAGTACAATTTGATATCTGATTTGAGCTATCTCAGAAATTAGTGCTTGAAAGAGATTGCCTGAGGGCCACCACATAAGCATTAACAATGACTTCATTGTCAGAATGAGTTGGCAATTAAAATCTTATTATAGGAGAGAAAACAAAGCCAGCTGCCATTTCTTGTGAGTCTTGCATTGAGAAACTCACACCTGAATTATTGTGCTTTACATTAGGAAACTGTAAGTCTGAGCAACCTGAGGACAGGGTGGTGTCCATGTTTACTTGGACAGTAGCCTTGGGACCTAATGCTACTAATTTATATCATCCTTGTTAGAAGAGCCAGATGTGCATCCCTTAAACATTACTTATTCTCTCATCCATCCATTTACTCATTCATCAGTCAATGCCCATGATATAATACTTATGTCTTGTAAGACGACTCAGTAAGAACTAAAATGATTGGGGCTTGCCGGGATGAAGCATGAGACCCTAACTTAGAAGAATCATTTAGTTTCTTGGAGGAAGTTGATTTAACACAACACAGTAAAAGCATCTCCCACTGCGAACCCCAACCCCAGGAAGTGGAAGAGACTTTTGCAGTTTTAGGAAATGAGTCCTGGCTATGTGACGATCAGGTACCTTCCAATAAGAGATTAACCCTTATCCACCATGAGACAAAGAACCTAGTTAAAATGAAGAAATTATCCTGCAAGGATAAACATGCTTCAAAGATAATCCATTCATGGCGAGCAGACATCGCGGCAAAGTGAAATGTAATTTCCTACAGGATCTCAGAAATGTGGTATGACAAATTAAAGATTGCCACAAATTCTTAGACACTCGTCCTCTTGGATACTTCCCATCTAGAGATGTGATCTATGACTTCTCATCTTGAATCTGGGCAGGCTGTGGGGTTTCTTGGACCAAGAAAAAGTGATGTTTTGCCAGATTTGAGGTCTAGGTCTTAGGGGCATGTTCTACCGTCTATCTTTGAAACATTCTTGGAATCCAGAGCCCATAAGGACAGCGTTTACCCAGATGTTGCCCATGCTGTAAAACAAACAAACAAACAAAAAACCCAAGCCTACATAACAAAGGGATCAGACAGGGAGAGAGAGAGGCCTGGCCAGGCCCTCCATTGTTCCAGCCCCAGCTATTTGAGTCATCTCAGCAGAAGCAAGTTTGGGGGTAGTTTGTTCCATGAATAGAAAACCTACAGGGAAGCCTGCAATGGTGGTCACCAAGGACAGGCCTTGAGAGATCAGGCAGACAGTCCCCATGGCTGAACCCATGAAGGAGGAAATCATGTTCCAAGGGAGCTTCCTACTCTCAAGGAGACCACCAGGATCGGGCAAGGAGCAACAGGAGTGGTGACCACTATGCCAAAAGACCAGTCCCTCTCCCAAGAATTCTTGTTTCATCCAAGGGAAAGGAAAGCAACCTTGAAAGATGACTGTCATTGCACTGCCTGCCCACCTTAGTATGGGGAGACTGAACTAGATTTAATTTAAACTAAATAAAAAGTGTTACATCTCACATACGAGTGTGAGCAATTCTCACTGGTTAAAAATGGACTGAGTTGTCTCTGTCACTTCCTTGAAGGAAGGACTTGGGAAAACCGTTGAGACCCTCTATTTCTTCTATAAAATAAGAAAAACTGCCTTAATTAATTGGAGAGTTTTTGTAGAATCAGTGAATAAAGGACATGAAATCACTTTGAAAACTTTAAGTAACATACATGAGCAATAAATAACTAAAACTATGACAATCACCTAATCACTATTATATGCTGTAATATGTTTTAAAACAAAGGAAAAGGTAATCCCTTTGCCTCCTGCATATATAGTTATGTACACACACAGGTACATGGACACACACACACACTCATGTATGTGTGTTCCTCCTCCTTAGACATCTCTATACCTGAGCATAACCTTCCATAGATGAATGACAGGCCTGATTGATAAAATCATCTCAGAACTAATGAGGACAAGAACAGGAGAGAGGAAAGGAAGTCATGTATTTATTAGCAACATGCTGCATGCTGTTTATGCATTTCTAATTAACCCTCATTAAACCTAGTCATCTAGATGTTATCATTATCCTCTTTGTACAAACGAGGAAACTGAGGCATAAATAGATTAATTTACTTTGCCCAGAGTCATAGACTAAATAAGTGGTAGAGCTGGGTTTAAACTCCAGTATGTTTAATCTCCCCAAACTTGTGCTTTTTTATGCCTCATTGAATAAAAATAATAATAAATAATAATGCAGAACAATAAAAAGTTTTGCTTGATCCTTGAAAATATTTTGTTCCCCATAGCATAGCCAAGTCCAGTTATCTCAATGGCCCATGATATCAACATGACAACTGGTCCAACCCCAGGCAGCTTTCCTTTGTGTTCCAAATTACCTCTGTGTCTGGGGCGCTCTAGGGCTTGCTGGCCTTGTGAATTACACAGAGAGCCAGGCAGAGCAATGAGTAAACTAATTTCCACTAAACGTCTGCTCTCATCGACTTATGATATGCACATCCAAATTTCTGAGTTTAGCCAAATGCAAGAAAAACCTGACAAGATTTGAATTAAGGAATGTGTAAGAAATGAGAGTTGAAAATAGAACAGAAGTCTCAGCATCCCATTAGACAAGACATGGATTTGCTATTTTTCTATCTTTTTCCCCCCTCCTCATTCTCTCTACCAACGTGGAAACCCATCTTGGACTTCCAGCTGTGCTGCCCCATGTGTGAATTTTGCAAGATTTAACTCTTAACCTGCAGAACCGCCCCTTCTGTGTACCCCAGGATGCCATGAAAAATTCAGCCATGAGATTCAGAGAGCCTCTCTCCATCAATTATGCAGGGTGTATAGAAGTATGAAAGAGAGAAAGTATTAAATCTGTAATAAAGAAATGAACTCCCAATGACTTTCTTAGGATGGTGGATCAAGGAAACAGCCTACATTGTCCACTGAGTGACTAGAGTTGACTTTGGTTGGATGAGTTTAAGTTGTTCAGTTTGAGGGAAGATGCTGAGGAGAACTGAAGAGCTATGCTTAATAAGGAAAAAGTACTTGGGGATAATCTTTTCAGCAGAGAGAAAATGCAAGGAGAAGATTCCACGATGTGACTCCTTTCCCGTGACCTCCACAATCTCCAGCAAATCTACTACTCTCACGAATGCTTCATGTAAATGTATTTCTCATAAAACTGATAGAAGGATTAAGTTTTGTTTCTGGGCTGATATGGAGCAAAACAGAATGTACATGTATGAATACTGGAGTGAGAAGTAGCAGCAGCAGGGACCAGGTATTAGGGTTCTCCAGAGAGACAGAACCAATAGGATATAGATAAAGACATAGACATAGATACAGATGATATAGATATAGATATACGACAAGGAGTTTATTAGGGGAATTGACTCACACAGTTATGGAGGTTAAGAAGTCCTACGATAGTCTGCATACTGGAAAGCCAGGTAAGCAGGTAGCATGGCTCAGTACAAGTCTGCAGGCCTCAGAACAAGGGAAGCTTGTGTAGCTCTCATTCTGAGGCTGAAGGCCTGAGAACCTGGAGTTCTAATGTCCACGGGATGGGCTTGCCCATATTGGATGAAGGCTGATCTTCTTCATTCAGTCCACTGATCCAAATGCCAATCTCTTCCACAAACACTCTCACAGACATACTGGGAAGTAATGCTTTACCACCTCCCTAGAATTCCCTTAATCTAGCCAAATTGACACCTAAAATTGACTGCCACAGACCATAAGTGTAGTTGCGCTCAAGAATTACTCTAAATACAGGCAAGGTCTTTAGACTTCTACTGAGCATGAAATCTGTTCTTAGATCCAGTCTTAACTACATCTGTTAGGGGCAAGGATTCCTCCACATCACATATGGATTATGTATGAACATACTTGAGATGTCTCATCCATTCATCTTTTCATTCATTTGTCATTCATTCAATACCTACTGCAAAGACTATGCTACACAAACTTAATGGAGAAATAAATAATTCATAGTTCAGTGCTGTTCAAACTTGTTTGCATTAAAATTATCTAGTGATTGTTAAAAATACAGACTCTGGAGTTTTTCTTCACCTCTCCAAATGATCTGATTTTTAAGTCTGGAGTGGGGCCCAAGGAATTTGATTCATATTGCCTGTGTACTGCACTTTAAAAAAATACAGATCTAATTTTTCACTCAGGAAACTCATAATAGCGAAGACAGACACATAAACAAAGATGATTATGTTTAAGTATTATAGGTAGTGTGATTGTTAAATGTTTCAGAACAGCAGGGGAACCAAAAGAGGGACTATCCATTTCTTCCCATGGACAGTACTTAATGGGGGAGATGATAAACAAGAGTGGGAAAGACCCTCCAAAGGGAGCAGAACAAAGAAAGTACGGAATCATGAGTTGGTACAAAGAACTGCAAGAGGTGGAGAGTAGTTGAGTGTGGGTCTGATAAAGAATGCAACAAAATATGCTGTAGAGATGAGCATGGGCAAGATGCAAAAAGCTTTGTCAGCCATACAAGAAGCTGGGCCATGGGGGAGCCACTGGAAGAATTCGCAAAAAGTAGGTAGAAGGGTAAAATAGTTCAACTTTTATTTTTTGAGGCCTAATACACCTGCAAAGTAAGAGACTAACACTGAACTATGGGCAAGAGGCTGGGAAAGCTGATCCTGGTAGAATGCCACAGTTGACAGATGCAATTTCTTAGAAGACTAAAAAAAAAAAAAAAACTCTAAGTAAGCAGTATGAGAGCTGTAAGAGAGCACAGTTCCCCACTATGGCCCCAAGAATAGGAATGTATTTCTTAGGGTATCACGGAGAGTAGGAAATAGTGAGTTGGTGAATGTCTTATGTGGAACACAAAGTAAAGTTATACTTATTGTTATCTGTCTTATCAATAGATGCTTCAACTCTTCCAGGCCTCTCCAGCACTTCCCTGTCCTTCTCCCAGAGCCTGAATTTCTACATCTGAAGGTTGAAATGCCCAACAGAGATAACTAGTCTTTTGTTTTGTTTTGTTTTGTTTTGACTGCTTCTATCCTCTGTACCTTCACTGTTTTGTACATTTGTAACCAGAGATTTATCACATTCTGGTCTTCAATCTGCAGATTTGCAAAATGAGTTCAGTATTAGTATAATGCCTAGAAAATCACAAGCCCTGTAGTCATCCAGTGTCCATATTTAGTGTCAAATCATGGCTAGACTCGTCCATATGGGGGACCTATGGGGGATAAAATTGGGTACTATAGCCATTTAGGTCAAAAGGGAGAATTGGAGATAAAGATGGTCATATTTCATTCATTCTTTAATTTAACTAAATACCAATTATTGAGCCTTTGTTCAGGGTTGAATGGCAGTCCTGAGTCAGTTTAATTTCCAAAATATCACACTTGTGCTTTCACACCCAGAAATATCTACTTAAGTATATACATGCATTTGTGGGTAGTATGACACCCTTTAGATATAGATTTGGTAGAATATTTGAGATATTTGTCATTTTGAACAAATGAATGAAATTAGCAGTCTTCGTAAATAAGTATTAATTCAGAAAATGATTTAACAAAACAATATTAAAGGCACTAAAGTAAATATTAATATTAACTCCATCCTAAATAACATAAATAAGTAACATGCTATCACTCATTTGAAAGGAAAAATTTTTAAAAAGAGGTGGAAACCATCTAATTCATTGCAATGACATCAAACAGTGCAAACCTGGGGTGTCAACCAAAGTCAGAAAATCTCATATCTCATTTTTCTTGAATAGAAATTCTTTAATAATTATTATTATAGTAGTAAGTACTAACATTTATTTATCACCCAGGGAGCTTAAGATTCTTGCCCAAGGTCCTGCAGTAGTGAGCAGCAAAGCCAGGCTTCAAACTCAAGCCTATAATATTCTGATATGCATATACATAGTCATCTGCATTGTCCTTAACTTTCCAGCTATAATGAATGTCCCACTGATATTTTGATATGCCTGCATATTAATTTAATGTAGTCTGAACATTGAGACTAAATAGTGAGGTGCCCAAAATTTTAAAATTTGTCTTCAGACTACCAGTAAACGCAATTTCTTCTTTCCTGTACCTGTTTGAGCAGACTCCTATTGCCTAGGATTACTATAAGGGGGTGCTGTGCACTGCTATCCAGAGCAGGCAGAAGTCTTTAGGAGATTTTTGGGATTGAGAAACTCAAGCTGTCATTCAGGTATCAAATGACAGATTTGTTCCTTTACTTTACAGTGTAAAATATGATGTAGTTAATACAAATACAGGGAAAAACATCAGGATCACATTTTCCTGAAACCTGAATTACAGGCAAGAAGGGAAACATTAGACAAGAACAAGATGCACTAATTCCCTGGTGCCAAAATAAGTCTTCCCAACACTTCAAGAAGATTAAGTAGAAGGAGATACTAGCAGCTTGTGAATATGCCAGCATATTCCTCAGAATGACTCCTCTGTCCTCTGCAAACCTCTTTTTGAGCCAGGAACTCGACTCTAGTCTTGCCTTGGCCACCAGTCATCTCTGGCACTTGGTAGAAGAAGTCATTTGCTTTCCCTAGACCTCATTTACTAATCTCTGAAATGGATTAATTGAACCAAATAACCTCGGGTGGTTTTTCCAACTCATAAATTTCTGGAATCCTAAATAGAAGAAATCTTTAGTGTAACTATTTGCACAAGAATTATTTCTTTGAGGAAGAAGAGAATCTTCCCAAGCACTACTGTTGTTGTTTTTTGCCTTCATCAATCCTTGTATAATCACTAGTAAGGTGTGGACACAAGACAGTACCATGTTAGATTGTTTTCTCAAGAAATAAAATGAAAAAACACAGCTCCATTTTAACAAGTGTGTAACTGTTATTCAAGTAATTGGGGTGAGAGAAGAAGGGGAGTTGCAAAATTAGAATCACATAGAAGCTTTTTCCAACTACAGCCTCCCAAGGGTGAGTGGAGGAGAGTTAACTGTTTACTCTGGGAAAACTGCATCAGGGATTCTATTAATCAACCAGTTGGGGAAAACAATGATATAGACTGGTAACCTCTAAGGCAGAATCTATCTTCCTTAAGGGAAAAATCAGCTAGGAAAAATTGAGGAAGGCTGAAGGAAAAGGAAAAAGAGGAGAAGGGTGGAAACTTTTACTGACTAGCCTATGAGAAGTAGCCACTACTTTGAAAAAGCAGCCAATTTAAGGTGTCTCTCTCTGTTTTAAGTAATTCTAGATTCAAGTGAGTGGTTCTAATTGATCCTCTGAACTTGTTTTCCCATGGGTTGTGTGTGGGGAGTGTGTGTACGTGTGTGTGTATTTATAGGTGAATATTTTTACCATTTTATCTTTGCCATTTTATGGAGTCATCTTGTAGCTTATTTTACTCATCTTATTTATCTTTACTTTCACTCTTAAAAGTGGAGTAGCAAGTGACAAAATGATGGAGGTCGTTATGAAAATAGTCTAGACCCCAGAAAGAACAAATGCCCATCCTCCAGTTAGCTTTGCATAGGCCTGGGAGCATACCTTGATCCTAAATAGTCACATAGGACAGGCTGACAGCTCTGTAATAGGTAGAGAGACAGAGGGAGAGTGTAAAAAGAGAGAGAGAAAGAGGAAGAAGACAGAGGAAGAGAAGGAGAAGAAGAAGAGGAGGAAAAGGAGGAAGAGGAGGGAAGAAAAGAAAAATTATTAACACAGGGAACATGGAAGATCTCCCAATTGGGCAAAAATCACTCAAATCTTGGAGGCAGAAAATGTTCTTAGAACGATGCTTTTATCCTGTTTCAGAATTCTTAAAAGGGAATTTGTTGGCTAAAACCTGTGTGCTCTTGCATAAATTTATCTACTAATGAGAGTAATAGCTGGATAACAAAATATAGAAGAAATAACAGGTTAAGAACACAGGCTCAAGGATCGGACTTCCTGGATTCAAATCCCCAAACTAACTAATTATTTCATCACTTATTAGTTTTGCAGCCTTGGACAAAAGAGTAAATATCTATGAGTCTTAGTTGCTTTATCTTTAAAGAGAGGTTAATAAGTTTATTTACCTTACTAAGTTGTTCTGACAATGAGATGAAATGAAGTTTGTAAGCCTCACATTCCTTGACACAAATTGACTGACCGGTAAATGTTAGCTCTGATTGCTCATTATGAATTGATCATCTATCATGTGCTCTGAGCTACATTATAGCTAATCCTTACAAAATTTATTTTCCCATTAGACTGAACATGGTCTTTTTCTCAGGATTATATAATGAATATACAATAGAGCTGTCATTCCAAATGCAGGACTTCTACTACATAACTGTCTTCACAATAAGACACTACTAACAAAAGCAATCAGGGAAAAAAATAACAAGAGCATGATGATGCAGCAAAACCTATATGCCTGAGATGAAATAAATTAGCCCTCATTCAGAGTATTCAAATTTTCATAGAGTGATTTTTTCCTACTACAATTAAACTTTCATAGTGATGAAATGATTCACATCATTGCTCTACATTCGGTTTATTGAATATAATAAATGGATGTAACACTCTTTTAAAAATTTTTTTATGAATCAGGAAAAAATAAGAAAACCAATGAGAATGTGCAAAAATTCAAATGTAGAGATTTAAGAGAAAATAATCTTGCTACGGAAAATAGAAACTTTCTTAAGTTATAAACTCCCACAGAAAAAAATAGGACACCATCATAACATATTTCAAAAACAGGACTTTTTTTTTTAATTCTACAAAAAGCCAGATATTTATTTTGATTAATAAGATGCTCAAAATTGGATAATACAGCCACACTTCACAGTGACTGTACAACAATGAATTCCAAATGGCAACGAATTTGTGATAAAGCTCTGGACTGCATTCGATGTTTACTGAAAGAGTTCGTTATAATTAATGTCACTTCACTGAATGTCAAAGGAATTAATAATGATTAGCCTCTGATTATAAAGAGCTGCCTATCATAGTTATTATGTTAACATTCAAAAACAACCTGCTTTATTAAAGCATTTGTTTTTGAATTGTCAACAGCAATCTGTAAATCAATGAGTTGCATTTTTCAGGATCAAGGATCTCATATAGGTCGCTGGTTTACTCATTGGAGCTGTGTTCCATAATTGTGTTATTTAGGCAGATGATCAATTTGAAAAGGGAAGAAAACTGAAACTCCCTAAATAAGGTTTTGACATTGCCCCATTACCCTGTGTTGGGTTATGTCTATACTTATCTAAATAAATTGGGTACCACATTTGCTATTTGAAATATACAATGTATCATAAGTTATTGTAAGTAACCTGGAACTAAAGACACAAAATTTACTTTAAAAAAACTTGCAAATTGGCCTTTGTTAAATGCCAAAATATTTTTTTACAAATCTACAAAACATTTATCTATAAAAATTAAAGTTGATGAAGTGCTAAATACCACCTTTCTCTTTACCAACTTGAACTTTTTAAAGGGATAAAATTCCTCAGCAAAATGCCTTATGAAATAGTCAAATTTTTGAAGATTTAAAATTACTATTGATAATATAATAATTATATTATAATATATATTCAGGTAAACCTGGATAACTGAAGAACAAGGTAAAAACTGATTCCAAGAGGACAAGGGTATATTTAAGTGAAAGGAACAGTTGATAACACTGAATGATTACCAAACCCCAGAAAATCAAAGTATTTGGGGTTTCAGAAAGATAATTAGGCTTAGACAATATGTGAAAAGAATAAAAGCTTTTTTTCATATGTCAACTGGCCATCAAAAGATAATTTACTTTTCTTTCAACACAAGATGATGCATGTGAAATGGGCATCTGATTTTGCCTGTACTGTAAACCCTTCAGTCTCTGTCAAGTTCTTAAGAGAGAAATAATAGAAACAGAGCTTTGAAGCATCAGTACAATATAATTTGAGACAGGGAAAGCAGGCAAACTATCAAAGTATGGCCCACTTGAACTGGCCATGGGAAAAATTTTAATACGATAAATAACACGAGAACACTATACACTTGCTACAAAAACAACGGTCCTTTATTATTTCTTCTTTTCTCTTCTTGTTTAAAAAACCTTTCCATCCCAGGAGATGCTCACTGTTTTGACTTCTACTTAAATCTGACCCAGGAAACTTCCATTTTAAGATCAGTAAGAATCTTTTACAAAATGATAGTAAAACCAGCCATCAAACATTTATTTGGTGGGAAAACTAATCACAACAAACTTCTAGCCACTATTAAGCATGCCTTAATCTTTCAGGCTGTCATTCCCTTGCAGTATTATTTCTGATTTCTGGAATGTGTGGAATTCTGGAATAAAAATACAATTTCTGGATTCCTCATTCTTCTCTTCCTTAAAGCCCAATTTCAAATGTTTCCTGCCAGGATAAGTCTCCCTAATCTCTCACCAGTGACACTTCTAAGAAGTGTATTCAACCCTTACCATGTTATGTTAGAACTGTTCATTTGTGCTTTGTTTACTTTCACTTGACTTGAGCTGGAGGCTCTGATCACATTCGCATCTCAGTATCACAAACACATGAGTCACTAGCCCCTGTTCACTGAATGAAATAATTTCTCAAATTCAGAATAGTTTAATGACAATTCAACTAATTATAAAAAATTTTGCCCTAAAATGACTTATTACAAATTTTAAAATTTTCTTTAATTATCATTGTAGAGTATACAATATTAATAATTAAAAGAGTAGTTCTTAAACTTCTTGATCTCAAAAACCCTTTACATTCTTTTTTTTTAATTTCAGAATATTACAGGGGCCCAAACATTTTGGTTACATAAATTGCTTTTGTCCAGTTTGAGTCAAAGTTATGCGTGTGCCCATTACCCAGATAGTGTGTATTGTACCCATTAGGTGTGAATTTGCCCATCCGTTCTTCCCCCCTTCCATCTGCTTGATTTCCATTAAGTTTTACTTCCATATGTTCTTAAAACTAAAGTTTCCCAAAGTTTTGTTAATGTGGGATATGTCTATTGATATTTATCATATTAGAAGATAAAACTGAAAAGTTAAAACACAAGAAAAGCAATATGCATTCTATCAATTCATTAGAATGGTGATGTTATCACATATCATAAAGCCTCTGGAAAATTCCACTGTATGCTCAGGAGAGAATGAGAGAGGAAAAAAAAACCAAAAATCATCTTAGAAATATTATGAAAATATTTTGGGTTCATATACTCTCATAAGGGATTTTGGGGTCCCACAGTGTCCCCAGGCCAGGCTTTGAAAACCACTGCAGTAGGCTACTAAAGCTAATACATGATGACTCATGCTGCTATACCACTTTGTGGTTTCATAGTGCTTTTTCATGCATTATCTCATGTGATGTTCATAACAACTCAGAAAAGGAGGATAGAAAACTGAGAAATCACGACTTGGGTTAAACTATTTGCTAAAAGACACATGATAAGTATCAGAATTAAACTTTAAATAAAGATTTCTGACTTCAAATCCTCTATCTTTCACATAATATTAAAAGTTGCCTTTTACAGAAAGTCAAATATTGCGTGTTCTCACTTATAAGTGGGACACATGGACGTAGAGTGTGGAATAATATTCCTTGGAGACTCTGAGGGGTGAGAGGGTAGGAGGGAGGTGAGGGATGAGATATTACTTGATGGGTACAATGTGCACTACTCCGGTGACAGTTACACTAAAAGCCCAGACTTCATCATGACACAGTATATCCTTGTAACATAACTGCACTTGTACCCCTTAAATTTATATAAATACTAAGAAGTTGTCTTTCACTGGCATCTTGGAGAGGTACTTAAGAGAGTAATAACTACGTTTTTTTGAGATTTTTAAAATGTACTTTTAGTTATTTTGTTATTTGGGTTATAACTCAAAACTTACTGTCATTATTCAGAATATTGCTCAAACTTTCCCAGCTTTGGATATTAGGAGTTCTTTCAGGATAGCTCTGTGTCCTTCTGACATACCCATTTAAATATACATATATAGTATTAATATGTGCACATATATACACATATAAATATATATTTAATGGTCCTAGTGACTTATATCATATATATATATAAAATATTTAGCACTTTGTTTTTAACTTTTAAGCACTGCAAGATGCTCCAGTCTTGTCCTGTATTTTCCATGTCCTAGCACTAGTATCAGCCATTTCTCCAAGGAGCTCTGGCCTCTTTGATTGAAGAATGGTATTTAGAAACCAAGATCTGGGTACTAGGTGTACATGTTTCTACTGAGATGTCACTGCTTCTAGGCCATTTCAGCAAACATAGGTATAAAGTATATGTATGTGTACAAACCCATGCATACAGATATATCTATACTTATCTGTCTATAAATATGAATTCATATAGACATCTTGATTATAATCTGATACCAAAGGGATTATTCTAGCCTACTCGTCTTGCTCATCTGTAATTCCTTCTCTGACAGTGAAAAACCAGTTATGTTTTTAATCTTTTATCTTTCCAATTTATAAATAGGTGTGTTCGAAAAATTGACTTTGGAATTTGAGATGTGTTTCCTCATAGATAGAAACAATTGTATACGTGGTTCCCTATTCATGCATGGGAGTTAGGTTCTCAGTCTAGCCTACAGAAATATACTAAGCCCTGGTGTAGGACTTAGGAGTCACTTCCACATTCAAGAGTCTAATTTACTGTACTTTCAAATTTCAGTGGGATCAACTGCCATTAATACTATAATTACTACCACGTCTCACATTTTAATATAACTTATCACTTTACAGAGTGCTTGCACATAAATTGTCTCACTCAATCGTCATAAAAACCACAAGAGCTAGGTATTATCATTTGTAACTTCCATCACGTCAGAAATTAAGATCTTAAGACAAAATATAATCATTAATTATAGAAAATATTTATTTATGTTTAATGTATATTCTATTAATTTAGCCACTATTGACTAGGCATCATCTGTGTGCAAAATTAAGGTAATCAGGCCGGGCGCGGTGGCTCATGCCTGTGATCCTAGCACTCTGGCAGGCTGAGGCGGGTAGATCGCTTGAGGTCAGGAGTTCAAGACCAGCAAGAGCGAGACCCCATCTCTACTAAAAATAGAATGAAATTATCTGGCCAACTAATATATATATATAGAAAAAAAATTAGCCAAGCATGGTGGCACATGCCTGTAGTCCCAGCTACTTGGGAGGCTGAGGCAGGAGGATCGCTTAAGCCCAGGAGTTTGAGGTTGCTGTGAGCTAGGCTGACGCCACGGCACTCTAGCCTGGGCAACAAAGCGAGACTCTGTCTCAAAAAAAAAAAAAAGGTAATCAATGCAGTAGTACTTTAGAGCAGTGCTACTCCAAACATACTCATCAGATCAACATCATCATCACTGAACACTTATCCAAGTATTTGGATTCCTCCCTTAGCCTATTGAATCAGAATGGCTGGATTTAGGGGCCAAGAATTCATGTTTTAACAAATTCTCCAGGTAATTTTGATGCTCACTCAAACTTGAGAGGCAAGTAAACTCACTAAGGAATAGAAATCAAGATTCATGAAGATAGGATTTGAGGTGGACTTTCTCAGGGTCAGGGACAGGAATTTTCTGTATTCTATTAGATATTCAGATATTATTCTTGCCGTATTTTTTATTTTAAACATTTAAAAATATTTTGCAAGGCAAGCCACAAATAAGCTAATCATTCCCTTCTTATGCATGGTCTGTTAGAAAGATCATTGAAAACATTGCTGGTGGGCTGGTAAATGTGTGATTAGTATTTGCAAGACTGGTCTATATCATGCTTGTCTTTTCTTAAAAAAAAAAAGTATTTGGTTCTTATTGTTATCCATGTTCACCCTGAGGAATGAATAGTAGATCTGGAAAAGAATATTCATTGATCTGGAGCTCAGGATAGGGAAGATTTTGGTGGTCATTGGAGCTCATCCTAGAAAACTTCTAAGTTCCCTCATTAGTATTCACCATACCTGGTAAGCAGTACTTCTGAGCACGGACTTTAAATCAAAAGCTTTGCTCAAATTCTCATCTCTTTGCAAATCACAATGAATATCAATGATGAAAAAAATTACAGCATAGAAGATTGCAAATGGGCCTCAGAAATCATCTGGTCCAACTCTGTCACTTTACAAATGAGAAACCTGAGGTGTAGAGAGATTCATTGGTGTGCCCACGGTCACTCGGGAGTCAGAGGCAGAGTTGGCACTAGATTCTGGGTTTCCTGCCTCCTGGGATAGCTGTGCATATTTAAATCAGGCCTTCAACACTGGGTTTTACTCAAGTATTCCTTGCAGTTTATCACTCACAAAATAGCAATATTTTTATAGGAAAGGAGCTCTCTTAGATGTCTCCACATCATTGTAAGGCTGCATGGGAAATATGCAAGATGATGCTGATAATAGGGAAGGCAGAAACACTAGTGAATTAACTAACGTACGTAGAATAAACTGAAATAGCACATTTGAAGCATGGTGTTTGTCAATATCCTGGGCAATTTTGCTGTGATTCAACTAATTTTAGGTGAGTAAACATATAGGCAGAGGCAGTTTAAGTTTTTTATGAAATGACAATTATAGGACTTTCTATAGGAATGTACCAGAGAAGACTGGGAGCCAAAGGGCAGAGGACTTCATGGAAACTTACGGGCACAGGAAGTAACTACCCACAGAGGATTCAAAGGAAGAGAGAAATATGGCAACTATCCGCAAAGTGAACTTGATTCTTGCCACTCCCACTAGACAATCAAGAATTCATTGATGGGAAGCTGCGAGTTGAAGAAAAAACATGTAAGCCACCTACAATAATGGTATGAGTCATCAAATCCTGGAGGTTCATAAGCAGACATGACTAAAGCAAAAATAACCAAGAGAGCAGCTGAGTATGTTCAGGGGAGACCTAAATCTTCAGGAAAATTACATGTACAAACTCCAAATTCTGCAGCCAGGTAAGATGAATTGGTTTTGGAGATAGAATTTGCCCAGAAATCATCATCGTTAGTGTGTGTGTGTGTGTGTGTGTGTGTGTGTGTGTGTGTGTGTGTCTGTGTGTGTGTGTCTGTGTGTGTGTTCCATACACTTAACATTGAACAAATATGGTATGTAATATTTTGAATGAATTATATGTCTCAATACAAGTTTAGGGTAAGAGTACCGACACTATATTGAAGATTTTCTGGAGTCCTATAAGAAGTTTATATGCTACTGACAATAGATGAAGAAAACAAAAACCTGGTTGAATTCATGAAAATGTCCATGGGAAGATGAGCTACAGAAATAAATTATTATTTCTTGTGTATTATCATTGTGTTTTTCTTAATCTTGCCACATTTTCATTTTGTTTAGAATTGACTATATATCTATTACTAGGTGCTGTAAGATATAACGAGAAAAATAGGAGACAAATGAGCACACATAGTTGAGTTTTGCAATCATGAGGAAACTGTGAGCCCAGAATTAAGGGTATGTATGCTAACTTAGGAGAAAAATCTAGCATGAAACCAGGAAAACCAATGAAGTGTTGAACTAAGCAGAGGAACAAAGAGGTTAGCTTGAACTGAAATAAATACAGAGAGCTTCATAGAAGTAGTGGAATAGAAGTTGGATTTTAAAGGGTAAATAGGATTTGGATCAGTGAGTAAATGAATTTGTGCATTTCATGCTAGGAAAAGATCACTGAGGCAAGAAATGGCTTGACCTATAGGTATGGAAGGTGGTAGTGAGGGGAGAAGATTATGAGGGGAATATCCTGTACAGATTAAAATGCATGTTGGAGAGCAACAGATCAAGTCATCAGATGGTATTGTACCAGGTTATACAAGGCTCTGAGATCCCTTGAGTGTTTGGACTTAATGCTGAGAAAAATAGGAAGTCACTTAACCAGGGGAGAGATATAAACATTGCTTTAGGAAGATAATTTCAGAAGAATGATATAGGAAAAACAGAGATGGAAAATGATATAATGAGATGTTTGAAGTAATACAGGCTGTAGTTTATGAATGTCTAGTCTGAAGTATTAGATTAGGTATTAAGATTAGTATAATATCAATACAGTCATTCATTGCTTAATGATGGGGATACATTCTGAGAAACGCTTCTTTAGGTGATTCTGTTGTTGTGTGAACATTATAGGATGTATTTACACAAAACTAGATGGTGTAGCCCACATGCACCTAGGCTATACGGTGGAGCCTATCACTCCTAGACTACAAACCTGTGCAACATTGCACTTATTGAACACTGTAGGCAACTGGAACACAATAGTAAGTATTTGCATATCTAAACATAGAAAAGGTACAGTTAAAATGCAGTATTATAATCTTATGGGACTACCAGCATACATGCGGTCTGTCATTGATTGAAACATTATGCAGCACATGATTGTACTGAGAATGTATGAGTGATATTTTAAAAGAAATAAATAGATTTTATTGTAAATTTATATAAGAAGAATGTAGAAAGATTTGTTTAAAATAATGCTTTTAAGATTGAGATACTCAAGCAGAAGTAGTAGATGACTATTGAAAATAGTTGTTATTGTGGGCTAACTACAGGTTTGGGAGGAAGACATCTTGAGCTTGTGAGAATATTGTGATAGAGAAAATATTCTTTGTTCACCAAATCTCACTTAGTTTGTTTCCTCTAGTGCTCACAAGAAGACTATATTTATGAGTCTCCCTCAAAGTTAGGTTGAGATCATGTGACTAGGCTCTGGCCAATGGGATGTGGTTGGAAAGAATGTACACCACTTTCACATCTAGGTCACATGTTTAAAAAGGAAAGGATATGGATCACCGAGTCACTCTGGAACAGAGCAACTTGTCCTACATTGGGTGTGACGTGAATAGCAATAAATCTTTTTTGTATTATCACTAATTTTTCAGGCTTATTTGTTGTGAAGGAGAGCCTATCCTGTCCTGACTAATAGATATGCCGCCTCTTAACCCACATAGACAGTGTTGGAATATAGATAACCAGGTTCATATTTTGACATTTGGATATGGGATTCTTCTTCCTGGTAGGAATGGTTGAAGAAACACCAGTGGTTAAACTTTCTGAGGGAGTGAGTAAACAGAAATTAAGACATAAAAGACGGAGGATGGGTGGAAAGTCACAGTTGAGTAACAGAAAAAAGAAGTAGTCAGGGAAGATGACAAAACAAAAAATTCCAGAGAGGAGAGGTTTAAAAAAATCAATGTCCAATCAATACCATCTAGTGCTTAAAAAGTATCAAGGATAATGAATATTAGGAAAGGACATTGGATTTTCAAAGAATAGGTTTGCAGTAATAGTTGAGATAATAGTTTCAGTGTAGTGGTGGTGTCTCAAGCCATATTAATGAGAATTGGTAAGGGAAAGAAGAAAGGAGTTTGTGCACACAGGGATAGGGAAAACTGAAGGTTTTCTATATAGTAATGAGAAAAGGAAGGACATTTGTGTGATAGGCACAGCATGTGCTGTGTTTATATCTGCATCAGATCCTCTAAGCCAGCCTGACCTACTACTGCAGGATGCCACTTTTACCTGACGAATATGAAATAGTTTCTGAGATAATCCATCCACCATTGCTTCACTTTCTTTTTCTTAATTCCATCTCCCCTGTCATTTCAGATCTGGCTTGATAATCTTGACTTTGATCTCATCTGAGTGTCAAAGATTTGTTACTCCCATGTGTTTAACCCAATACTTGGATATTGGCTTAAGTGAAACAATTTATGTGAAGTGCTCAGGAAAGAGCCTGGCTCATAGTAAACACATAGTAAACACTAATATGATATAGTATATTAGTAGTAATAATAATAATTATTATCATTATTATTATAATTATTCTTTTAAATTTAGCCTTAGCTTGTCTTTTTACATCTTATAATGCATCATTGTCTTGGAAAGAATTCCTTTCCCACGTTGGAAATAAACATGGGAAGTTTGGAAGACTAAGAGGCTATTATTTCAACATAAAGTATGGCGTGTATCCTGAAAGCTATGTGTGAACATGCACTGGATCTCTGTTATTTGTTCTATCTGCAATAACTCTCGTGGAAGGCTGTTGCTAAAAATGGGTTGAAAGAATGGATGTATGCAGGAGTGAATAAAATGAATGAATGAGATCAAGTTGACTGGCATTATGATGCTGTTGTTGAGAAATTAGGTTTAAGAGCTGGCACACCGGAGGTCAAATCCCAGCTCTGATTATTTTGAGTAAATTTAATACTCCATTAACCCATATCTTCCACAAAGAGTTTATTTTGTGAGGTTGATTACATTAATGTACACAATTTGACTTGGTGTGTGGTACAACATAAACAATAAATGTTAGCTATCATTATTACTAAATAGTAGGATGACATCTAATTCTGGAAGTTTATTGAACTCTAGCTTATTGTTTATGGAACTAAAAAGCAAATTAATACATCCACCCTAACTCTCCAAAAGATACGTAACTTCCCAGTTGGAACTATGTATTACTTATAATCCTTGAACAGAAAGCAACCTTCATATAAAAGAATTCAAGAGACACACCTAAGCCAAGATGCTCTTTCTAAAAATTTTATTGTATTTCTTTAAGATGTAAAACATGATTTTTTCATATATATATACTTGGTGAAATGATTTCTGCATTCAAGTAAATTAACAAATCCATCACCTCACAGTCAACTGTTTTGTGTGTGTGCATGTGCACATGTGTGTGTATGGTAAGAACACTGAAAATCTACTCCTAGCAAATTATCAGTGTATAATACAAGAGGTCTTTAAAAAGTTCATGGGACATGCATATTATGAAAAATTTATGCATGAAGTTCAAAAATTTTTGCATCAAAATAAACTCATACTGCCATGTCTGAACAGGATCTAGTTTGAGGAACTAAAAAGGGTAAGACATATGTTTGAAAAAAAGCCCCCCAACAGAGCAATGTGAATTCAGCTAAAATTGAAGCAAGAACAAACATCAAATTTATGGTGAAGCTTGGGTGGAAGAATGGTGAAATCATTGATGCTGTATGAAAAATTTATGGGGACAATGCCTCAAAGAAATCAGCAGTTTACAAATGGATAACTCTTTTTAAGAAGGGACAGGATGATGTTGAAGATGAAGCCCACAGTGGCAGACCATCCACATCAATTTGTCAGAAACAAACTAATCTTGTTTTTTCCTCAATTGAAGAGGACCTAATATTTATAGCAGAAACAAGAGGCAACACCATAGACATCTCAATTGATTCAGCTTACACAATTATGACTGAAAAATTAAAGTTGAGCAAATTTTCCATTTGAGTGCCAAAACTGTTGCATCTAGATCAGCTGCAGATAATAGCAGAATGTTTGATGGAAATTTTAAACAGGTGGGATTAAGATCCTGAAGCATTTCTTCAAAGGATTACAAGAGGAGATGAAACATGGCTTTACCAGTATGATCCTTCAGACAAGCACAATCAAAGCAATGGCTACCAAGAAGTGGACATGGTCCAGTCAAAGCAAAAGACAACCAGCAAAGGTCATGGCAACAGTTTTTTTGGATGCTCAAGGCGGTTTGCTTGTTGACTTTTTGAAGGGCCAAAGAATGATAATGTCTGCTTATTATAAGAGTATTTTGAGAAAGTTAGCCAAAGCTTTAGCAAAAAATTGCCCAGAAAAGCTTTACCAGAGGTTTTCTTCCCACTACAACAATGTTCCCACTTATTCCTCTCATCAAACAGGGCAATTTTGTGAGAGTTTTAATAAAAAATAATTATATATCTATCTTAGAGTCTTGATTTGGCTCCTTCTGACTTCTTTTTGTTTTCTAATCTTAAAAAAATCTTTAAAGTGCCCCCGTTTTTCTTCAGTTAATAATATAAAAAAAAAAAAACTTAAATTGACATGGTTAAATTCCTAGGACCCTGAGTTCTTTTGGGATGGACTAAATGGCTGGTATCATCACTTACAAAAGGGCCTTGAAGATGGAGGTTATGTCAAGAAATAAAGTTTATATTTTTATCTTTTAATTGCATTTTCCAGGAACTAGTTGAAGTCCTCTGCATTATTAACTTCACTCTTCATGCTGTACCTTAGATCTCTAGACTTATTAATTCTACATAACTGCTAGTTTGTACCCTTTGACCTATTTCAATTTCTCCCCTTCTTTACTTCTGATAACCAGCTTTCTATTCTCTGTGCCTATATATTTGACTTTTTTAGATCCTGTGTGTAAATGAGATCATACATTATTTTATTTTCTTTCTGTGTCAGGCTCATTTCACTTAGCATAATGTCCTCCAGGTTGATGCATGTTGTTGCAAATGACAGAATTTCCTTATTTTTAATGCAGAATAATATTCCATGATATGTACACATACACATACACACAAACATACATAAATTTTCTTAACTCTTCATCCATTTATAGAAACTTGGGTTGTTTCCATATCTTGGCCATTGTGAATAATGCTACAATGAACACAGGAATGCAGCTATCTCTACAAGATTCTGATTTCATTCCCTTTGGATATATACCCAGCAAAGGGATTGCTGGGTCATATGATAATTCTATTTTTTAATTTTTTGAGAAACCTCCATACTATTTTCCATAGCAATTGCTATGGAAAAGTGTATGAGGGTTGCCATTTATTTACACCCTCACCAATACTTATCTCTTGTCTTCTTGATAATTGCCATTCTTACAGGTGTGAAGTGATAGCTCATTGCAGTTTTGATTTGCATTTTCCTGATGATTAGTGATGTTGAGCACCTTTTCACATAGCTGTTAACCATTTTTATGTCTTCATTGGAAATAAGTGTTTTTAGGCCTTTGTTCATTTTTTAATTGGGTTTTTACTTATTTTTACTATTAAATTGTGTGAGTTCCTTATGTATTTTGTATATCAACCCCTTACGAGCTATATGTTTTGCAAATATTTTCTCCCGGTATGTAGGCTGTCTTTTTATTTTGCTGATGTTCTTTTACTCACTTAGAGACTTCATGGCATAGGTTGGCTCACATGGTACCTTCTAACTTCAGCTGTCTTCCCGTCAAATTTCTTTACAGCACACACTACCTGAAAATGACTTAGTTGCCTTCTAACCATTGTATTCTCTCATCTATTCAGGAGCAAGTTGGTAATTTTATTTTCATTTATCATTTTCTAATTTCATCAGTGTGGAAGGACATCTTATGCTGGATGAAACTAAACAAATCCATTCATTTTAATCCTAGACTTTGCCACATTTAAGATGTCTTTGAGGGCCTTACTATAATCATGTTTTTGTTCTTATCATTCTTGGGCAAATCACATTTCCAGGAGTCTGGCCAACTCTTCAACCTTGTCATAGTCTCTACACCGATTCTGCTTCTCCTCTCTGTTTTGTTTTAGATAAGGTTTCTATTCCTCATGTCTGAGGAGAAACAAAGCCTACTGTGTGAGTGGCAGTTTCCAATAAAACAGTAACCTGATTCCACCCAGATAGTTGATATTTTTATTGGAATTTTATTGTTCACATTCAAGTGAATTTTAATGACTGCCTTACACATGTGTTAAGGACTGCCTCTGAAAGATCACTGACATTAAAGTTTGTTTGCATAATTTTAATGCCATACATAATTATATTCCTCTATTCATAAAATTTTATTCCTCCCCTGTATGTTCATTTATAAATAGTCCTGATATGATTTAATAAACATTAAGAAATATACGTTATTAAAATAAAACCATAGTATTTCAGTATTTTAGGCAATTTAAATTTTATGTAATCTGACTACTTATTTAAGAATAAATATCCTCTGTAAAATTTTATACAATACCTTTATTGGGAAAATAGAAGCAAAGTAGTTAACTTGTCAATCCCAAACTGCTGCAGTCAAGACATTTATGTATGTTATGAGTAAATAAGATAGTTATCATGCTTATACTCAAAGGAAAAAATCTGATTTTAGTTTGGATTCAAATTGGCAAGTAATTCTTTCTACCAAAGTTATTCTGCACCACAGCTGTAGAGACAGTCCCATTTGGGGATACCATACACATTCCATTTGGAAAACCAAGATGGCAGACTGTGCATACAGAGAGAGAAACATTTCTAGGCTAACATATAAGTGGGAATAAACATTTTCCAGAAAGCATTAGATTCCTTAGAAATCGCTTCATAAGGGCCATTCTTAAAGTCAATCTTGTGCAAATTCAGAAGTAGAAGCCAAGGATAAAACCTTGATAAGGGTATAAGAGTAATAATAAACAGTAATTGAACATTTATTAAGCACCAGGAACTGTGTGCAGGGCTTTGTATTTATTATCTCATTTAATATTTACGACATCCTAACGGCTAGTAATATGAAGAAGTAGGTCAAATATGAAGAAAGGGAGGCACAGTGTTTTTAAAATTTGAACAAACTCATACAATTAGTAAGCTAGGATTTCAGCCCAGGTCTGCCCAACCCAGAGGCATTGACTCTGATATGTTGTCATTATGCACTTCCTGCATTATGCAGGCAGTGACATCTCAGAAGGGTCTTATATAGCATAAAAATAGAATGGGGCACAGAAAAGGGATCATACTAGTATCAGAAAGAAAATTTCAGACAGGAGCAGAAGAGAAGCTACGTGTGGTAGATTAAAGTTGGCCACAAATTCTTTGCCTCTCCTCCCTTAAGAGGTAGAGTCTTTTTCACTGCCCTTCAGTCTGGGCTGGCTTATGACTTGCTTTGAGTGAATGAATGTGGCAAAAGTGATGATCTGAGACTTCTGGACTCCGGCCTTGAGGAGATCGGGAGCTTCCTCTTTCCTTCTCTTGGAAGCCAGCTGCCATGCTTTAAAAATTTTTCAGTTAGTCCAGTAGTTCTCAATCAGGGAAAAATTTGCCTCAAGGAACATTTGGTGATGTCTGGAGACATTTTTTTTTTTTTTTTGGAGACAAAGTCTCACTCTGTTGCCCAGGCTAGAGTGCCATGGCATCAGTTTAGCTCACAGCAACCTCAAACTCCTGGGCTCAAGCGATCCTCCTGCCTCAGCCTCCCGAGTAGCTGGGACTACAGGCATGTGCCACCATGCCCGGCTAATTTTTTCTATATATATTTCTTTAGCTGTCCATATAATTTCTTTCTATTTTTAGTAGAGATGGGGTCTCACTCTTGCTCAGGCTGGTCTTGAACTCCTGAGCTCAAACAATCCGGCTGCCTCGGCCTCCCAGAGTGCTAGGATTACAGGCGTGAGACACCGCACCTGGCCCATGGAAACATTTTTGATTGTCACAACTTGCAGGGAGGGCCTGCCACGCATCTAGTGGGTAGAGGACAGGGAGTCTGCCCAGCATCCTACAATGCACAAGATAGCCCTCTGCAGGCCTAGCGCACAAAGAATTATCTAGCCTAAAATGTCAATAGTGCAGAAGTTGAGAAAGCCTGGCTTGGACTATGAATAATGAGAGAATTACCATATAAAGAGAAACAGGCCATACAGAGCACCACTGAGACATCAGACATGTAAATTGAAAACGTATTGGACCTGCTAGCCTAGCCCAGGTGTTGGCTAAATGCAATTGAATGAGTGAATGACCCCAGCTGACACAACTTGAAGCAGAGGACACACCCAACTGAACCCTAACCAAACTCCCATACACAACAATACACAACTGAAACACGATCCTTTTAGCCATATTTGGATGTACTAATTTATTTTTCAAAAACAGTTTACACTGAAATGCAACTGTATAATACCTCCAAACTGTGGCCCATTGATATGCCTAAATTACTAACATCATTAGAGTTTATAGTATTCCCCTGGATTTGGGCTCATTCCTTCCCATCAAGATGTTTGTTTTCTGTATGAAATCTCAGACAACCCCATTACCCTGATGCCTGTCTTGTTGATTAAAATTTTGAATTCTTCAAATGGGTTGTTCCTGAGATATACATCATATATATTTTTGGGGGCAGTTGATTTTTCAACTCAGGTCGAGGCTCTTACATTTAATCCTTTAAAATGCTACCTTGTTTTGCTAATTTTATTATTCTGAGCTGTCTTTTCTTTTTTTAGTTTTTGTATGTGCAAATAGTTTCTATGTCTATGAGCCTCTTGCCATTTGAAAATTTGATGAGCCTACCTTCAATTGGTCATAAGCATCTTGAAGAGATCAGGGCTGTAGATAACATCCTGAATATGGTCGTAAAAAATCCCTGTTCCCCAGGTTGACATTTTGGGATATGCTATGTGGCAGGCACATACATAGTGGTAAATTAGGAGGACCTGTGGATGTTTCAGGTACAGGTACAGCAGTTTGTAGAAATGCAGTGTGTTAGGGAAGCTTTAGAAAGATGTTGTCCTCTTGCGAATTGATCCAAAATAAACAAATGAGCATGAAAACATTAAAGTGAGCATATTATGATGATGCTGCATTGGTAAAACAGCAGGTTTCTGGCATGCTTTAGCTAATTATGATTATTTTGGTAATAATGAAACAATTCCATTTAAGGTCGAATCACATCATATTCTCAATTAGTTTATGTAAATTCAGTTGTGCTTGTTTGGTCTATAATGACAAAGGAGGGATAAACAATGACTTAAATAGCACATGATTCTACCTGCTATTCCATTCACTACACACAGCCAAAGGCAACCTTGACTTGGGAGAGGCAGATCAGTTCTCCTAGGTGCAGGTCTCTTGTGTTTCTGACACCATACACTTCTCTTCTTATTGGGTGTAGTTATAACATTTAAAGATACATGTTTTTAGTACAACTTTACCCCTAAATGCAAGACAACTATCTTTATAGTTTTTATACATTTATACTACTTTTTAACTAAAAAAAAGAAAGAAAGAAAATGGTCCCAAGGCAGAAGGGAAGATGCTGTGTTAAAACCCAAGGAAACTAATTTCTTCCAACGTGAAGTTTTTCAGCAGGAATTTTTAGGAAAATTTTGGCTATCTTTCATTTCCATTATAAAATTATTTTGACACTTAAGGTTGTAACCCCGCCATGCAGTGAATTTGCTGGTACTAATATGGTTTTTTAACCACCTTAGACAGTGATTCATTGATTCAGTCAGTTGGTGAACCAGCATTTTTGGCTGCCTCCTATACCCTCATTTGGGACTCACGAAATGCACATTTTTGTCACATGGAATCCCCATGTTGCATACCAATATATAATTGATTTGGAGTTTAAGAAGGAGAATTTACAGCCATGCCCTGGGGAGGATAATAAATAGAGGCTGGCAAATCATCATTGCTGCACATTTTTATGCTACATTGGTTGGGCTGAAACCTCTTGATGACACAGGCCATGCTGCAGTTGTTGTCTGGGTATCGGTCTTCTCCATCAGTTCCTTCTCTTTGCTTTCCTTGACTTAAATACCTATAAAGTTCTTAATTATAAATTTAAATATAAAATGTGCCAAATACACATTTAAGAATGGGAAAAATGTAATGGACACCCATATTTCCAGAACCTGACTTAACAATTTATCAGAACTATATTAAGGAAATAACACTTAATAGAAATAATCTCACCCCTGACCCTTTTTCTGCAGAAGTAAACATCATCTCAAAACTGGTTAGTACTCTTTATGCACATGATTTTAACATTTTCACTACATATACATGAATCCCTAAACTGTATTTTGTGAGGTTTTTTTGAAAAAAATATAAACATAGTATGACACTGTTCAGTAATCTATTTTTTGGCCACTCAACATTGTGTTGATATTTATTCCTGGTACATGTTTATTTTGTCAATTATTTTAACTGTTACATGGAATTTCATTGAATAAAAATGATGCAATTTACATATTTATTCTCCTATTGACTTTCTGGGTTGTTGTTAAATCCTCAACATGACAAGCAATTCTAGTGAACACGTTTGTACATGCCTCTTTGAGTACATGGGAAAGGGTTTCTGCAAAATACATACCTGCTGTGTCATAGACATGCACAGCTTTCGCTTGATCTAATGGGTGCCCTCCCACATGGCTGCACCAATTTCCCATTCCATCAACAATAAGCGATACTTTATCTTTTATCACATCCTCTCCTTCAGTTGATCTCAGTAAAATTTTCATGTTGTCCTATCTGGTGAGTGTGAAGCATTATCCCATTGGTGTTTAATTTGCATTTTCCTAATTGCTAGTGTTGTTGAGCATCTTTTCACACACTAGTTAGCAATTCAGTGCATGTTTTCTCCTCTGAATTGCCCATTCATTTTTCAATTCATGTAGCTTATTGATTTGGTAGAGGTTTTCTGTATAGCCTGTGTGAGAATCGTACTATTGTTCTTATTTACTTACAAGCAGAAGAGTATACACGAGCCAGTTTAAACAGAAAAATTATATGTTAAAAGGACATTGCGTAACTAATAGAATTTCTGGAGGGACTGGAGAGGCAGACTTAGAGGTCCTGTGGTTCTCCTAAATCACACTGTAGGATTGTCCTGGCAAAGACCTCGCTGCTGCAGGGACCACTAAATACTGCAGGGACCACTAAAAAACCTGGAGCCTGAAGGCTGGAAACACTACTTGCTGTCTCCCAAAGCCAGAGCTTCTGTTCCCATTCAAAGTCTTGGCCAAGTGCATCTGATGATTGAAACATGGGCCCCCACCTATGCCCAAACTGGTTTCTGCCTTGGGAAGGCAGAACTCACATAATGGCGAATTCCCCCAATATCAGGAAAGGTATATAAAACATGCAGGGCATGGTTAACATCCACCTCACTAATCATTTGTTGCCTATAAGTGATGCAAATATCTATTTCTTGTCAGTGGTTCATCTTTTAGCTCTTTTTTGTTGCATCTTATTGTGTAGAAGTGTTTTACGTTATGATTCTGTCATATTTATCAATCTTTTTCTTTATGCCTTATTTTGTTGTGATTTATTTTCCTCAATCATGCCAGCACCAGTTATAGATCAGCCTCTGATTTTCTCACTGATTTATGCAGCTATATATCTCATATACCAGTATCCCCTATCTGCTTAGGTCTCTGGACTTTTCATTGTTGTCTGCTAGTCTACTTAGCTAATTTTGCATGTGGTTTTAATTACCAGAGCTTTATAATGTCTTACAGAGGGAGTGCCACTTTCTCATTATTTTTCTTTTTTTGGCTATTCTCGTTCCCATCATATGAGTTTTCTCAGTTTGACAACCCATATGTGATTTTGATTGCAATTGCACTGAATGCATTAATTTATAACTTTTTTATTTCACAGATATCTTTATTAAATTTCCTGGTTTTTGCCTGTGCATCAGAATTTCTTTGACTTTGGGATATTGATTTTGTGTCAGGTAAGCTTGCTGAATCTTTTATTAATTCTGTTTGTCACTGGATTCTTTTGGATATTTATGATTTTGTATATATATGATTATTAATAATTCTCAACAAATAAAGTCCATTTCATGTTTTATTTTTCATTTGTATACTATTTGTTTATATTGTCTCACTGGGTTGACTATGACCTTAAGGGTGGTACAGATTAGAAGCCACAACAGTGAGTATCCTTATCTTGTTCCTTCAAAACAATGCTTCTAACATTTTACCATGAAGTGCAATGCTTGGTATAGGTTCTTCATAGTTACCCTGTAACAGATTCAGTAAATTCTATTCTATTATCAAGAATAGGACTGAACTTTATCCGAAGCTTTTTTATCTATCTTTTTATGTGATCATATATTAATATTTCTATATCTTTTTTTCTATTGTTGTGGAAAATTTTGTTAATAGAGTCTTGCATTCTTGCATCCCTGGTATAAATCCTAACTGGTCATGGTATGTTTGTATTTGTGTGTATATGTGTATGCAAGGAGATGATCCAAGTTCTGTAGGACCCAAAACACAAAAATGTGGGAGCCTTCTTTAAAAAAAGATTCCAAAATTAAAAATCCACATATGGCAATATGACTTAGAAGTACCTCTAACTGAAGCTCCAACCTTTTACCTGAAAGACTTTGAGGCTTCAGTTTCATTATCTTCACGGTAAATCCAGCTCTGTATGTGTATGAAGAAGCAGATTCTGTCTGGTAAATATTTATTTAAGATTTTACTTTTTGTGTTAGAAAATGAAATTGGTCTAAAATTTGTCTTACATTTTTCTTTAGTTTTAGTATCAAAGTTATACTATCATCCTAAAATAAGTCAGACAGTTTTTCATCATTTTTGTTTGTTGGTTTTTAGAGCAATTTGAATAAGATAGATGTTACCTATTCCTTGAAGTTTTCAGTCTGGAGCTGGTGCTTTCATTAATTCAGTTTTGACAACAGGCCTAGATGTCAGTGATGGGCAGAGGAGGTGGCAGGAGAAGGAGACAAGAGCACTAGCAAGGCCATTGTATGTCATAACGAAGTCTTGTTCCCCACCCTGGATTTAACAGGTAATAAAACTGACATATTTTCTCATTTTCCTTCCACTTTTGTCTATTCAAATTGATTCAGGACTCAAAAAGGGAGAACGGGCATATCACTTATCAGCACCTGCACTCCTCAGAACCTCATACTTAAGCTCTTGGGAGCATGACCCACATTCAGAATTCTGAACTGTTGGCATCACTTGAAAAGCCTACACTAAATGCTGGAACTTCCAAACTGCTACGAGTGGCCAGCCTGTCAGCCAAATATTTACTGAGCACCTACAAAGTGTACATGAACTCGCAAGACAGTTATTGAAGTGAAAACACTATCCCTGCAGTGGGAAACAAAATCAAACCTGAGAATGAAGTCTGGCTTCTGTCCCTGGTTCTATAATATCATTAGAATACTTACAACACCCCAATAACACCCCAATCATTGAGCAATAAATTATTCCCCATGGAAGAACAACCCAAATATATATTAATAATTCCAAAATCAAGGCCAAAATTATTCCGTGAAATAGTTGGTTAGAAATATGTATAAACTGTTTTCTTTACTGCTGTATTTTCTTATTTGAAGTAAGATCCTGAGCATGGCCCTTTACTTCTGGGCTCTGGATCCACATTATAGTTCTTTAAAAGACCTTATATACCAAGGCCCTGTTGAACCAGTCTTCTGAATAGACAGCAGCCAATGACAGTATCTGCCTCTTGAGAGTCTGAACTGAGCCAGGCACAGGCTGATTGAGTAGGCAATGCTGGGCTCCACAGTTGTGAAGTCACATAGAGTTAGGAACAAAGTCAGGCTCATGACAAGCTATTGCCTATACAAGTCACAATTCTTGGAGGAAAGAATTAAGAGACTCACTGAGAAAAACATTCTCAAACAAAATCATGACACATTTGGGAAGAGGTGAAGATAAAAAAATAAAAATAAATAAAAATAAACCCCCCCAAAAAACCTTTAGCACAGATTTGGAAAAAAAGCTAAGCAAGGTTGCCTGAAAACTCTTGAGTCCCATGAAGTTCTATATTCTACATTTGATTCTATGAAATTGCCCAACATTCTTACAACATAGCCTTTATATTGGGCATTATTGAGTGGATTCTTTATCTTTGCTACCTAACAATCCCCAAATAAAAATTGGTAATATTCATTTGAAATATAAGTAATAAGTGTTATATTAGTATAAATTAATTTGGTCAAAGTTTATTATATAATTAAAATTTTCATCTGTTGCCATTTTTATAACTTAGTATCCACCAGGCCCAAAGATGTACAGGAGTTTCACTAGGCTGAGTCCAGACTTGAAGAAATGAGTATTAGAAGGGCAAAGGTTCATTCATACTATAATATTTATTGAGTGCCCATTATGTCCTGGGGATGGGAAATATGGATAAAACAAAATATGTGTGGTCTGTGTCATTCAAAAGCAGTGAGATGTATTTTAAATAATCATATGAAACCTATAGGGTGAGTGCTATGAAGGCAAAGCACATGGTGATATGAGACAGGAAAACAGGGTTAGTGCATCCCTATTTGGGGAGGACAAGAAGTCTTTGAGAAAGTAGCACACTGACTGAGACTGAGTTTAGAGGCTGGACAGACATGGTGGTGTGGGTGAGAGAAAAGGCACACTCCGGGAAAGGGAATATCCTGTGCAAAGACCTTCATTCTGGAAAAGAGGAAGCCAGTGTGTATGTGAGAAGAGAGAGAATATGGACAAATGGAGAAAGAAGAGAGCCAGATGATTTAGAACCTTCCAGAGCTCATTAAAGTATTCAAAGTATACTCTGTTAAAGCAGATTGCAAGTCACAAACCCAGTGCTCCACATTTTTAGACGGGATTGTTTTTTATGAGATTTGATCTCTGGCAGTTTCTTAATGACTTTAAACATCCATAAACAGGAAAATACTGATCCTACTTCCACGTTCTTCTCACTCCCCACAAACACTCAAGCAAGTAAAATAAAAGTCATCTGTAAATAAAAATTGTTTAACATACATTATCAACCTCTAAAGGAGTATCTATTTCATGTAAGCCTGCTCCAATATATAAAACATCTAATTCTTCCAAGAAATTATTTATCCACCATATGCTAAACTACTTTACCACCATCCCGATTTGAGTATGTGACACAAACAGCAGTGTGAAAAGTGCGTGGCACTGAAAAAAATTACAAAATTTGGTAGATAAAAAATTGACATCTTATAACAAATATTAGTCTTACAATCCTCCAAATAAATATATAATGGAAACAGTAACAACATATAGTGTTTCTAACTAGTGTGAGCAACTTTGTGAAGACTGCTTTGCTTGTAATGTACCAGTGTGTTCCGGAATAAACCTTGCTGAGTTGCAGCGACAGAGGCTGGTGGTAGGAATAAGAACATGTAATTCAGTTGGGGAAAGAAAGTTTGATGGATTTCAAAACAAAAGCTGAGGCCATAGGAGGAGATAATGAAGCTGATGGGCAGTGACCATGTTGGGACCAAAATAAATTTGGTAGAATACCTTTCATAGGCTAATTGACCCACTTTTGAGCTGCCATTGCCACATGGGACAGGACTAGAGACAAAAGACAGTATCCTGTAATGAACCAGTGTCCTGGCAACAAAATCAGGTACTTGACTAGAAGTGACTTTAGAAAGCTTAAGAGTGAATAAACATAAGAGAAGTCTCTATTACAAACCTTCTTCTCTGATCCTGGCGTATGAAAATGTGGGGTGGGAGAAGACTGCTATTATTTTCAACTGCAGTCAAAGAATGCTAGCACTGGAAAGGACCATCAAAATACCTGCCCAGGTATCTTGTTTTACAGGTAGGGAAGACCTAAGAGGTGAAGTGACTTACTTACTCAAGACCTACAGCAAGTGACTGGCAGAGTCAGAATTAGAACCCAAGTCTTTGACTACCAAACCTGGATGTAAGTATATTCACGTGTATGCATGTTTCTTCCTGTATGGACTTGATTTAATCATCTTCCACAGTTCATGGAACACTATCTTCAATTGTCCTTGGAAGTTTGCTCTCTAGTTTATCATTTCTCAGCCTTCACCCCAGATCCCAATGCCCATCCCCACCTTGCCAAAGTATCATCCATGGCACACATCACTTTCCTTTTACTTTTATTTATTTACAAGATAGAAATACTTGAATATCTCTTATGCAAATCACTTTGTAAACAGAGTGAGTTTTAGGCAAAATGATGAGGTTATTTTGGGTGGAGAAGAAAGGAGCCTTTAGGGGAAAACTCACATTAAGTAGGAGATAATATTATCATGTGAGAATTTCTATCAGTTTATCTCACGTGACATGACAGATATTGGAACAGCATGTCCCAACTCTATTAAGTATCTCATATGCTATCATCTATCTCCCAGGCAGGATGATTTCTGACAGGCCCTTACCCTCCATTGGCTTGAGTCTACTCAAATATAAAGTAAGGTGTTGAGACTAGATTGCTAGTTTGCAGGTGTTTTTTATGTTAATACTTGATCTATTAGTAGAGTCACCATTTCCTTTAAACACAGAACAGATTAAAATGGAGAACTCTGCCCTCACTTTGCCCTCCTGGTCCCTTCATTCTTCATGTGGAATTGAGGACAACTCAGAAATCCCAAGGATCCATATAGCATAACTTTAAATCCTGTAGGGGGTGTTGCCCAGGAGCCTGTTTATCCATAACACTTCATAGTTTGTAACTAATTCCCAGTCCATAAGTAAAAACCAATACTAACATCCAAGTTGGGGAGAAAACTAACATTGTCATATGCTTACTATGTGTTCAAGTACTATGTTAGCTGCTTACATGCATTATCAGAGTCAATACTCAGAGCCACCCTGCAAAATCAATACTATATTCCCATCTTACAAAAAAAAAAAATACAACTCAGAGGGGTCAGTCACTTCATTTCAGAGGCATTAACTGACTCTCAGAGTCATGGGATTTGGAAGCAGCTGAGCTAGGATTTGAACCTAGCTCTTGCGGGTTCCAAAAGCCCCTGCTCTTTCTTCCATTATGAGCCTGAGTTATGAGTCAAGAGGTTAGGCTTGGTATTAGACATGCCCTATTTGTTCTAGCTATCCAGAGATTTCAGCTGCTGTACCAGTGGGGCCGCAAGATTGAGTGGACCCTCTGATTTCTCTCAATTTGAAATAAGTCTGAAGTGGTTTACTAAGCTCCTGAGTGATCTTAGCTCCTTATGTGCATTTGATTCCACTAAATCCCCATTTCCGAATCAGCTGTTCTTTCCACGCTCACGAAGGGCACAGAGATATAACAAATGCTCTGTCACAGCATTCTTTTTCTGAAGGAGAAATTAAGGGATATTTACCGAGAATCACCTGCACCCCAGACCCTGGGCTTACATATATGTTATTGCATTTTACCTTTAACAATGCAGCAATGTAAAAATTAATATGTACCGTTCAGGAACAAAAGAAGTGGACACTTAGCTACAATGACACACAGCTAGGAATGGGTGATGATGCGATTTGAAATCCAGGCCTCCTGGCTCTAAGCCTTATCCTTTTTTTCCCTTTTTCCATGCTGCCTCCCTAATGGTTCCCTGTCTGAACTAAATCACAATTCAGCTGTTCTTTTATCCTTTTATCCATACAAACCTTTTTAAGGTTTGTATGCTTAACCAGATTTCAAAATAGTTGCAATGGTTGCCTGAGTTTTCAAAGAAATGTGTATTTCATTCTGACATCTTTACTCCCTCATTACTTTTAAATGCTGCTAAATTACTGCCAGTTTACTTTGAAATTCTCTTATCATGAGATAATGATCACTAGGGCAGGGTTCAAACCCAGTGACAAAGCAGAAAGATTAATACATGAATGCTAATTATCCAGCATGGAGGGTCCCAAGTGCTCTGTCATGTCACTGACAAAGATGGCTTTATTTTAAAAGGCAAACCTGCTTCAGGTCGGCACCATATTACTCACTGGAAAATTATTATTGGGTGATAAACAGATGACACAAACCTGGGCAACAGGGATGATTGCCCAGGTGGACCCTCCCAAGTCCTTGATAATTGGTTGTGATTGTGGCTGAAATTGGGTTGATGGCTAAGACAGACTTCCTAATAAGAAGTAACCATAAGCATGAGGCTTTCTGATCTCCAATGTGTTCCCCATTCACTCACCACTCATTGGTAGTTTACTTCCTTAAGAAAATACTTAATGGCCTGCTATCTGCTAAACATTGTTCTGGGCACTGGAGATGCAAAATGCACACACTCTCTGCTCTCAGGAAGCAGCCAAATGTACGCTTGACCATAATTCTGTGTAATACACATGCCCTTAATAAATTTAAAGGCATTTGCGCTATCCTGATGATGCAATAGTTAAGGAAGCTTGAGGAATAGAAGAGGCAAAAAGGTTCCAGTGGTGACACTGGGCTAGACTGTAAAGGAAGAGAATTATTCAGCCTTGCAGAAAAGACAGGAAGGACTTATAAAGCAGAGGAAATGGCATGTGCAGGAAAGAGCTCTGAAGAACATTACATGATCTAGGAATAATAATGATAATAATCTCAGATGACGAGCACATTGGTTTTTGAGACCGAAAGTGATAGAAGATAAATCTGAGGGCCAGGTTGATACTAGATCATGAGGGTGCTTGTATGCCCTGCTAAAGGCTGTAAATTTACTATATAGATGTTAGAAAGCTTGCTTTCTTTCTGATCAGGTGCCCCTGTGATCACCAGTGGGAGGGAGGCGAAGGTCGTAAGGACTCTGGACAGCTGTTTTCAGCTCACACCAATCACACTGCACGTGAGCCAGCATCATATATTAGGAAAAAAAGACGGGATGTTCTCTCCATTTCAATTTTCATTTGCACTAAAATGGATGGCCTTTTTACACACTATCAATAATGCCTGTGCTGGAAGAGCTTTTAATAGGACAAACATTCATCATTTTAAGGTTACTCTTTCCCCAAAAGCAGGAGAGAAATTTGTTGGTAAAATAGAAAAACCTTGTACACAAGGCTGCCCTGTTACCTCTTTTTCCCAGGTGGTGCCCACTGATAGGAGAGTCTGGCAGCAACCGGGAACAAAGGTAATAAAAATGTTGCTGAGTACCCCTCCCTTTAAGAAGACTGCTGCATAAGGCAAAGAGCAGTTGGCCAGGGTTCCAACTCCGGCTTTGCCACCAAATAATTGTGTCATCTTAGGTAAACGATTCCCACTCCCCAAGCATAAACCTCTTCACCTTTAAAGGAGGACTAGACTATGGATTCTCAATTTTCTCCCGTAATGGTATTAGAAGAGAAAATAGTTAATTTTTTTTAAAAGCATCCGTTGTTCAAAGTACCTGGTCTGTCATCCATCACATCACACAGTTCTGATAACTGATTCCAACACGCCAGCTGTGCTAAGATTGTCTTATCACTCAGACTGAAAATATCCTTTCAACTCTAGCATACCCACCACTGGTACCATAATGAATTACGAATCACTCATTTTAATTTAACAGAAGAACTGCAGATGAGCTGTCAGTCCACACCAGAAGACCAAATATATTTGGTGCTCCAATATTCTTTGTGAAGGTTTTAAACTCCTATTCCCAACCAGTCCACTGGGTGGTGACTATGATGTAGAGAAGTTCCTCTCAGCAGGATCACGCTACGAATGCATTGGGTTCAAATTTATTCTGTTTTCACCCCGTCAGCACTTAGAGACAACATGGTATTTGCTAGGCCCAGTGGAAAGTCTTGACAGCCATTGAAAATTATCAGAACACAACATTTCACACCCCACACCCCAGGGAGACTAGAGTCTAGTTATGAAGGACAAAACAAACATATAAGAGAAAGAAAATAGAGCAAAACATTCTAGAAGCATGTCCAAGAATTTAAGATAATAAAAAAAATCAAGGGGCAGAATTGTCCAGGAGAACTTGCAATGGAAGGGGATCTCTTCCCTTTTTTGAAACTTTCCATAGCAACAATTGTTCCTTTTCCATTGTTTGTCCCATTTCTAACATTGCAGCATAGTGACTGGTATCTTCTACTCATTTATTTTAAGCAGTCTGAGGGCAGGAATCATACTGTTTTCATTTTAATGCCTTCCAACGGGGGCTAGCAAAGTACATTGTATGCACCAGACATTTAAAAAATATAATTTAGAATAGATGGTTAGATTGGTGAAGAAGGTGAATTAGATGGAGTGTTGAAGGCTATGGAAGCAGGAATCACAGAATGCTAGTAGGGAACAGAGAGACTGAACCAAGCAATTCATCTTGGGGCATGTTAAGAGACAAGTTTATGTAGGAAGGGAAGGGCTGGCTGAGAAATGATTGGCAGAACATTCAAGCTGAGAAATTTCCTTTTAATTGGGCAAAGCTAGTGAAGGCTCTTGAGGAGAGACAAGGTCTATGACAAAAATCTGTGCTTTAGGAAGATTTATCTGGCAATCTTGCACATGATGACTGAGTAGAGAACAAAGGCAGGAAAACCAAGCAGGAAGCTATTAGTATAGTCCAGACTTAGAAACACTACCTTTGATAGGCAGCTTTGGGTCTTTAATTCATTAAGACTCAGTATGGGTAGAGCCTTATTTTATCTTGGCTATCCTGGCTACTTCTCTAGTCTCATCTTCTGCTATTCCCCCTTTTGCTTACTTCATTGCAGACTTGCTGTAATCTGTAACAGATCTCTTAAAACTCTTAAAGCAAGACCTTTGTTCTTCACTTCTGCCTGGAAAGCTACTCTCCTTGCACAGAATTCTCTTCTCCAGGATAACTGACTCCCCCAGTTCACACAGCATCCTATCAAATATCTCCTATGAGAGAGCCTCCGTGACCACCTTTTCTCTCCACCCTGGCATATGCCCACATTCTCTTCCCCCATTGTCTGTGTCGTTGTTATTTTCATAGTCTTTGTTATCTACTCACGTAGAATGAGAGCTCTATGATGAAAGACATCTGAGACTCTTTTTACTTCTTAGTTGTACTCCTAGAAATAGTACCTGGCGTATAGCTGGTGCTGAATAATACTTGCTGAGTGGATGAATGAATGAATGGGCGACTCTAAGAACTGACATGAGCTAATAAGCAGTTTCTCTTTTTCCAGGTCAATACACTTTCACCTACCTACTTCGATTGAAATGAAACCATCTCTTTTTATTTCATTCTTATGTTCACACTAATGCTAAATTTTCGCCTTGCAATGCAGTGTAGAGGACAAACACTGGACTTTCAAATCTGGGATTTTGGTTGTAAATTTGTCTTTCTGCATATTGTATAGTGAGTGGCTTTCAGCTATTCCTTTCACCATCTTTAGCTACTTTAACTCTTGAGCCATCTTCATAACAATTGTCCCTGCGTTCCCCTGGCTTCCTCCAAACCATTCTCCAAAACAGCAGCCAAAGTAGTGTTTTAAAAGTTAGTTCCCTCTCTGCTTAAAACCGTCCAATGGACTCCTGTTTCCCTAAAGGTGGAGTCCATGATTCTTCATATGCCCACAAGACTGTATATGCTTTGGCCGCTGATTGTTTCTGTAGCTTAATTGTATGTCACCCATGTTGAATCTGCTGTGGCTGCATGGTTTTCTCCAGAATCTTAATCATGCCAGCCTTTTTTTTCCTATGAAGTATTCTTACCCGTGTTGATCTTACTGCCTGGGATGTTTTCCCCATCTCTACCCCCTTCCCTGATTTCCCAATATGGATTTATTAATTCTTACTCACTGGATGTCTCATCTTGAACATTTCCTTACGGAAACTGTCCCGGATCTTTCAGCTAAGCTACACACCACATACTTTTCTCAAATATATCATACTTTGCCCTAACATCAATTACTTTAATTTTATCTTATCAAAGTAATATAAGCAGATGGTTCTTTCTAAATAATAAACTTATATTTCTCTCTTATCTATTAACTTCCTGGTATGAGAAGTGAAGATTTAGTTCTTTTAACTGTCATTTCCTCTGTGACCCCCTTGTCATCATCATCTTGATATAGTATGCTTTTTGATTAAAAGATATGCAGTGTTTATATTCCCATAGCTAGAAAATAGTCACAGCTGAGCATTATTGGATACCATGCCTAGATTTTCATTTTTACTTTCATTTTATTTTATTTTTTAAATAATGGTTTCCTTGGGGTTTTTTTGTTTGTGTTTTTGTTTTTTGTTTTTGTTTTTTTTTGAGACATAGTCTCACTCTGTCACCTTGGCTAGAGTGCAGTGGCATCATCATAGCTCACTGCAACCTCAAACTCCTGGGCTCCAGTGATTCTTCTGCCTCAGCCTCCTCAGTAGCTGGGACTACAGGTGTGCACCACCACACTTAGTTAATTTTTCTATTTTTAATAGAGATGGGGTCTCACTCTTACTTGGGCTGGTCTCAAACTCCTGACCTCAAGTGACCCTTCTGCCTCAGCCTCCCAGAGTGCTAGGATTACAGGTGTGAGCCACCACACCCAGCCTTTTTTGTTTTTGTTTTTTATTTTTTAAATATTCTTTGTACCTATTTCAAATTCTTTCCATACCTTTTAATAACCTTTCATTATAATTTTCCATAAATTCAATCCAATCAGAGGCTCTACCAGATCTGGGTTTTATTTTTCTTAGAGCCGTTCCTCAGGTAGACATCCATTCTTCCATCTGGGCTGGTTGCTCGGCAGTACAGTTGCACAGCTGTTACACTAGGTTTCCCTTCTGCTGTTATTCTTGAATTTCTTTTGCCTATCTCCTGGGCTTTATTCCCTTTTTCCTAGATTTATGTGGTTTTTTGGTTTTTTTTTTTTTTAGAATTTATTTTATTTTATTTTTCTTGGAACTCCATTTCCAGTACATTTCTTAGGTTAAAAAGATAATACAATAGCAGAGGAGATGGTGATGACAGCCCTCAGCTCTTGAGTCAAGTTCTCCAGACTGGAATGGTCACTCTCCGTGCTGGTTCCCAGCTGTCATCTTGAGTTCTCCCTGCTCCATCATCCCGAGGTGCCCACTGCAACTCTCCTATACCCAGCCTCTTCTTGTCTGCATTACTCCTTGTAGTGGAAGTAATCCGCCAGTCGTTTCCAGAGAAAGGCTTGAAGGGAGCTTATTTGTTAAGATGTTGGAAAATTTTGTTGCTCTACCAATATGTTTAGTTGATATTATAGATATTATTGTGGCTAAGTGAAATTTTAACTGTGAAATCATCTTTTTAAATTTTTCTATTATCTCTGTGCTTCTAGCTTTGCTTTGAGAGAGGAAAGGCTATTTGGATTTCTGTTTTTGTTGTATAACATTTCCTTTAGTCCTCTTTTCTGAAAGCTTGTAGAACTTTCTGTTTGTCCTCAGAATTCTGAAATTATGCAAAGATTTGCCTTGGTGTGAGTCTTCTCATACATTATTCTGGGCACTCATTGGTCCCTTTCATTCTGGAAATTCAATCCCAGAAACTTACTGGAATTATTTTATTGATGAACTCTATTCCATTTTCTCAGTTTTTCCTCTGGAATGCCTATTGTTCAGATTTTCTGGAACTGATTCTATATATACATATATATATATATTTTTTCCCTCTCATACCCCCAACACTTTGTCTTTTTGCCCTACTTTCTGAGAGATATTTCCAACTTCGTCTTCTAATTCTTTCAATAAGGTTTTCAATTTTCTAAAGATTTTAATTATTCTTGAATCTATCTATATATGTATATATGACATTTTATTCTTTTATATACAACTTCTTTTATCTCTCTGAAGATATTAATAATGCATTTTTAAAAATCGTTCACTCTGAAGAGTTTCTGGTTTCTCTGATGTCTTTTTTTTTTTTTCCTCCCTATCTCTTTTTCCTTATTTTGGTTTCTTCTGTGTTGGAGGCCTTCCTCAGTCATCTCAAACATCAGTAGATCGTGGTTCATCTGCACATAATTAGGAGGAGACAACTAAAATTGGATTGAAATCTCTGAGAGTGTGGATGGCACTTTCTTTCCCAGCTTGAACTTTACTCTAGGGTACTCTGGATGGGCTCTTTGTTGGTGAATTCTTAATGTCAGTATTGCATCAATGACCTCAAATCAATGATGCCTCTTGGAATTCATAAATGTTTACATTGACTATGGGCTGGGCTTCTGACTGGTTTAATCAATAGAATACTGTGGCAGTAATACTGTGCCAGTCCTGGGCTTAGCCTTTAAGGCTTCCCTTTTTAAACTGCTGCCTCTTGAAACTACTTGGAAACTGTCTTCACGATGCAAGGCAGCCCAAGCAGCCATGTGGAGAACTGAGGCCTTTAGCTAACAGCTCCAGCTGAGCTCCTGGCTGAGGCTGCATCCACCCCAGTACCTGGTCAATGCCAAGAGGCACTGAGAACTGTTCAGTCCACACACAGAATCAAAACAACTAATAGGGGGTTATTTTAAGCCCCCAAGTGTTACTGTGGTTTGTTAAATCTAATAATTGAAAGAGTATTATTAAGCACTAGATATAATAATTGAAACAGTCTTATTAAGTCTTTTTTGTTCCTTTGGACTTGCCAGGTTTCCCAGAAAGAAGTCTTTCAACCTCCTACCTAGAACTGAGTCTGGCAACCTGCATTCTGAGACCTCAATGGAAAAAAATGCTAGAGAGTTTCAGCTTTCAGTATGTCTGTAGTTGCATAACTTCCTGTTTCTCAGATAGTACCCATGTTCCCAACTGTGCCAGTCAATCCTGATGAGAATAAATCTTACCAAAAAATAAATCTCCATCATTCTTCCAGAGAGGAGGATGCATAGTCACTCAGCATCATGGAATGGGGGAGAAAATCTAGATCTTATACTAGTTCTCAAAATTATTTCACCCAGTAAAATATATCTTAGCTCTCTCCTTTACCCTTTCCCCCTAATTCTGCAGATTCCTGGTATTTCCAGAGCCTAAGCCTTTTAGGGACTTTGCAGTATCAATTGGCTTGTTTTCCAGCTGTACTTCTGGCTTGGGATTGGCTTTCTTTGATATACTAAGCCCATTAGAACTGGTTGGTCTGCTTCCCAGGTACCAAAAATACCATTAATTTGTTTTCTCTCCTGTTTAATTTGAGTCCTCGGGAGGAAAATTCTCTCAGTTTTTAATTTGAGTCCTAGGGGGTAAAAAAATCTTTCCAGTAGCTTTAGTGGTTTTTTTGGAAGATTAGAAATTAGAAATTAGAAGTATGTGTTCAATTTGCCACCCTAACAAGGAATCTCTGATTATTATTATTAAATATTATAAACTCTTTTTTTAACTTTTATTTTTAAATAATTATAGATTTATAGGAAGTTGTAGAAAATGTGCAGGGAGGTCTCATGTACTCTTCGCCCACTTACCTTCAATGGTAACATCTTGAAGGTAGTAAAATACCCTGTACTAAATGATATCAGGAATTTGACATGAGTACAATCCATAGAGTTTATTAAGCTCCAGTATTGTACATTCTCCTTAGTTTGCACATACATGTGTATGTGTGTATGCACCCGTGTGCATGTGTGTGTGTGTGGTTCTGTGCAATTTTATCATATATGTAGAATCATGGAATTCTTACCACCATCAAGATACGTTGCCACAAGACTCCCTCGCTTGTGCTACTGCTCTATAGCTATACCTATCAACCCCTTATCCATAATCCCTGGCAGTCACTAATCTGGTCACCATTTCCACAATTTTCTTACTTCAAAAATGTAACATGGACAGAATCATGCTGTATCCAACCTTTTTAGAGACTGACTTTTTTTTTTTTTTTTTTTTTTGTACTCAACATGTTTCCCTTGAGATAGTGATTATTTTTCAAGAGTCTTGAATCCTCATTAAGCCACAGGCTGTGTGTGTGGGGGGGGGGACCATGTCTGTCTTGTATGGCTGGCACTGTCATACCCCTAGCACCGAACATACTGGCTGATGGATAGTAGGAACTAAATCAAAATGGTTGGGTAAATGACTCAATGAAGCTCTCTGGTCCCTTATCCCCTTTATTGATTAGGATTATTTTGGTACCAAGTAACACAAAAAAGAAAAAAAAAAAACTTTAAAAGACTTAACACATGGATGTTTGAGCTCACATATCAAGGAGACTGGAGGCAGAGTAGTTTTAGCTGTATGCCAACATGATCATTAAGTATGGAAATGCTGGGCTATTTATTCACTCTTACGGTCCCAGGACAGTCACCACAATTCCAGGAATTCCATGAAGATGCTGCAATATCCGACAAGAGATATTTCTTCCTAAATATTTATTTTTAAAGAGTAAGAATATCTTTCCCAACAGTTCTTAAGTACACCCTGCCTTGCATTTGATTGACCAAAATAAAGTTGCCTGCTCATACCCAAACCAGTCATGAGCAGAGGAATGGGACCATTGCAATCACCTTAGACAAATACAGTTTATCTTTGGTGGGACAGGGGCTCACCTCCCTTGGAGGACATGTAGTATAATTATCTAAAGAAACTGGGTTTCTACAAGTAAAGAAAAAGAGCAATGCCTGTAATCCTAGCACTCTGGGAGGCAGAGGCGGGTGGATCGCTCGAGGTCAGGAGTTCAAGACCAGCCTGAGCAAGAGCGAGACCCTGCCTCTACTAAAAATAGAAAGAAATTATCTGGCCAACTAAAATATATATATAAAAAAAAAAATTAGCCGGGCATGGTGGCGCATGCCTGTAGTCCCAGCTACTCGGGAGGCTGAGGCAGTAGGATTGCTTAAGCCCAGGAGTTTGAGGTTGCTGTGAGCTAGGCTGATGCCACGGCACTCACTCTAGCCCAGGCAACAAAGCGACATTCTGTCTCAAAAAAAAAAAAAGAAAGAAAAGAAAAAGAGCAAAATTGCTATCAGTAGAATACCAACTATAAAATGGAGGCAATATTGCAATAGAATAACAAAAGATCATTTATTTCTACCTCTGATCACTGTGATTAAAATGTAAATGTTTTGGTAGAGTTTGTAACTCCTACAAACCCAGGATCTGCAATGATTCTGAAAATTAAATCATTCATTCTAAAAACTGCTTATATTTATGATGGAGAAAAAAAGTGAAAACTTTTCAACTTATTAAAGATATACTTCTGTTCCACTTTTCTCCTAACCTGTCAGTACAAGTTCCCATTGTCCTTTGATTGATCACCACTTACTCCCAAAATGGTGTTGCTGTAGCCAAAAGAACTAACAAGGTATTTATTAAATGAGAGGAGAGCAAATGGATGAAATACTGACGATGAAAGTTCAACAGAGACATACAAAGCAGCATCGGCAACACCAGAGGCTTCTGAGACTGCAGATAGTTTTGCATTTTTACTTCTTAGATCTGATTTTCCCCATTATGAAAAGAACGATCATTAAAGGAGTCTGTCTGCTCAGACCATAATGTTCTTCCTAGACCCTTCATTTCAGTCCAGTTACATTAATTTGGTGCTTAAATTTATTGCTTTGGAGTCTAATGTGCATTACTCCTGTCAGCATTAAATTTAATTTACTGCAACGGGGCAAAGGGGTTGCTGAAACCAGATTTTAATTCTCAAGCCATTAAAATGTATTGTCCTTGACAAACAAGATCTTTATTATATACCAGTACAATGTCTGTGCCTATGGAGTCATAGCTCTGCAGTACGTGGTCCTTTAGATAGGCTTCTCCTTTTTCTTTTTAAAATAATGTTTAGTCTCTTTATTCTGCATATATGAATGTTCCAGAAAGGCTGGGCTATTGAAGCATTTTGTTCTATGTTTCTTTTTTTTTTTTTTTCAGATGATAAAATAGGAAATCTAACCCCAGCCAGACTACAGAATTCTGCTGTATTCCTGCTGAGATCTTCTCACCAGTGGATTATAGCCAAAGACACAATGTTAACATTTTCTGTAAGGGCAGATACTAAAGACAGCAGGGATTTCTTTGTTGCCAAAATGAAAATAGATTTTTTTTAAATCTTTAAAAATTTAAAGAACATTTTGTTGTTAAAGTAATATATGCTTGTAAAGAATTCGATTGGTGTGAAATGTTCTATATTGTCAGCATTTTGTCATATGTTCTTCATAATCTTCCCTGCCTTTCTTCCTCCCTCTTACTTTCCCTCTCTTTCTGTGTCTCTGTGTGGGTGTGCATTTGTTGTTTCTATATCTGTGTTGTTTCTATATCTATGTATGTGTGTATACACTTGCTGCATATCTATTTATTAACTTCTCTATTTCCGTGCACAGCACATAATAAGCATTCAATAAATGTCTGGAGAATGATGGAATTGACTAATTTATATATCTTATGTTTTCTTATTTACTAATTGTATGAATAAGAAACAGGATGCTGTATGTAAAACAAAACAAACAAAAACCACCTCAACTTGACTGAAAATAAGAAGAGAACTTTCTCACCTAAGAGAAAGTTCATATGTAGGATGGACTTTCAGAGCTGATTTTTTGGCAGCTTTATGATGCTTTCAAGGCCCTGGGTTTTGCATGTCTCTGCACTCTGTGATCTCCAGCAGAGGGTGCATGCTAAGCTGATTCTCCTTGTGTCAGTAGCAGTTAGAGGTCTGGGTTTCCTCACTCACAACTGGTATACTTTGGCTCGTTCCAGAACAAGTCAAAACTTGCCCAGAAGTCTGTACTATGCTTCTCCCTCCATATTGTTAGCGAAAATTAGTTTACATTCCTCAGTCAGTCACTGGCAAGGAGGTGAGAGTTCCATTGGATCTATCAGGCCAATCTTCAGCTTATTCTGAGAAACAGAATTATGGGTCTAAAGGGTAAATACCTGAGTAAACATTAGTTTCTAGTAAGAAGGCAGAATCCTGGGTGTACCACTAACAAAATCCACTCACCATGCCCCTACGTTTTACTGACATCTACTCAAACTCCTTCTGCATCTTTGCGTGGTTGTTACGCATGGTAATATAAGTGTTTAAGATCCTGAATGTTTTGAAATTTCTTTTTGGATTCACTCATTGATTTCAAGACTTATAGAAAAAAATATATTTTCTCATTTAATTTTCAGGACAATTTTGTTTTGTTTTGTTTTTAGTGTGTCTTTGGTTTTAAATGTTTTTGCTTTGTGATCTGTGTTTTTCTTTGTTGCTATATTTTGCCTTCTCTCCCTTTTGGTAATACCAAAGCTGCGAATTAAAATTGAAGGTCTTTCAGTGGCTACTTTTCAATATATTATAACTTTAAAATAACATACCTAAGTTATACTTACTAATTTAGCAACTTCAACAATAGCTATTCATATTGTACCCTAAAAAATAAGGACATTATTATAATTCAAATGTCTCCTACCTATTGTGTCTTAGTTTCCTTGATTTTGATTAGCTATAGTATTTTACATTGCCAAAGTTCTTACCATTTGCATTATATTCTGCAAGCCATTAAATATACATTCTAAAGTTTCATTTCTCTGTTTTCCTACATTCAGTGATCTCTACTATTTCTTGTATAGTTCAGCTTCCAAATTTCTAAGTTATTCAATTTGAATTTTTCTCCACATCTTCCTCCTCCTCCTACTTCTGATGGACGAGATTTCAAGAAAATATTTATCCAATCAATCCAACTGAGTGCAATTTTTCTCTCAGTTCTTAAGTTACAGACATTAATTTTTGTGCCATTTTATAAGAACAGTAACTTAGCTGGGTGTGAAATTCATGTATCCACTTTTTTTCTTCTCACCACTCTGAAAATGTTGTTCTAATGTATTCTGCTGTTGAAATATTGCTGAGGAGAATTGTGAAACCAATGCAATTTTTTTCTCTTTTTAGATATTTTTGTTCTGCCTAGATAACAATAATGTTAATTTTCATATCATGGATTGACAGTTACTTCGTCAGGGTATGTTTTAGTGATGCTTCTTTAGAAGTGAGAGATTCTTGAGAAGTTTTCCCCTTGTAATCACACAATACTCTTTCATTCTATATATTTATGGCTTTCTTCATCTTAGGAAAGATTTCTTGTATTATATTCCTGAATATTTTTTCTGTTCCGTATGTAGTGTGTGTTGTGTGTTGTTTCATCTGTTTTAATAAGAGAATGTCAATTATTCCTATGCTGGATATCTTTTTTTGTGTATTTCAAATATTTCTGCCTCTCTTTAATTGCTGTTATCTCTATCCTCTATATTGTATAATTTTCACAATCCAATTCACCGTGCCCCTATATTTTATTAATATCTACTCAAACTCCTTCTGCATCTTTGTGTGGTTGTCATGTATGTAAAATATCTTATTTTTGCCTCTTCTAATAGTGTTTTCACCTCTGATGGTCCATCTATAGCTTTATTAACTTTCCTTTGATTGTTTGTAATTTTTGAAATGTTTGTATTCTCTTAATTGTTTGAGAGTATAGAAGAGTGTCTAAAATATTCTTTTATTAATAAATAATTCTTTTTAAGATGAGTATTTTCCATTTGCCTTTTAGGTTTTAGCCTCCCCTTTATTATGTTATTTGTTTGTGTTTTCTGAATGAGAGTAATTTGTGACCTGCTATTTTTTTCCAAAGAAGAGGACAGTAAGGTAGGGCGGGACAGATAACCCCTCATTTTTGATTTGTTGTCTTTTTTGTTTTTTAGACAGGATCTTGCTCTGTTTCCCAGCCTAGAGTACAGCGGCATCATTATAGCTCACTGCAAACTCAAACTCCTGGGCTCAAGAGATCCTCCTGATTTAGCCTCTGAGTAGCTGGGACAACAGGCACTAGCCATTACACCTCGCTAATTTTTCTACTTTTTGTAGAAATGGGATCTCAGCTCTTGCTCAGGCTGGTCTCAAACTCCTGACCTCAAGTGATCCTCCTGCTTCGGCCTCCCAAAGTGCTAGGATTACAGGCATGAACCACAACGCCCAGCCCAATTTGATGTCTTAAGGTACAGTCCTATCCAAACTGAAATTCACTCTGGTGTGAGTATGCAGAGTTCCTTCTTTTTGGGGGTCATCATATAAATCAGGAAGATGATTATTTTCATCCTTGCGTCAGTCAGGAGGGAATTAATCAGTGAATTTCTATAGCTCACGAGAATTTTTGATGATATGATGCCTATTTACTTCTGCTCAATTACTACCATTCAGGAACTATCAATAGCATTGCCATTTCCCATCTCTTTTCCACTAAATCTATATATGATAAAATAAAGATTTCATCCTATATCCTTGCATCTTCCCCAATTTAAAATGTGTATTTAGCCTCCACAAATGTATTCTCTACATATGATTATAATCATGGATTTGGGAACTATACTGCTTTTATTGAATCCTGATTTCACCTATGTCCCTTGGGCAAGTTGCTCCCCTCTGTGTGCCTCACAGATGTTACTTCCTCTGTAAAACAGGCACACTACAAATAGTGTGTGCCTACGAATAGTGTGTGCCCCACCTTGCAGGGCTGTGCAAGACTTAAATAAAGTACTATGCACCAAACACTTAGAACAGCGTCTGGCACATGATAAACATTCATGAGCTCTTTGCACCCCTACATTATTACACAAAGAAACTTACCCATTTAGCCTCACAGAAAAAATTCACTTTCAGAGCTGTATGTACCTTGTTTGAAATCCAGGAAGGCAAGAATTCACTTTAGGCATCCATCTCGATTTGAGAGAAAAGTCACTGTATTGCCGGTGCTGTTCATACGTCAGGACCTAAGGTTTTAGTGGCTTCCTATTATCATTGCTGATAAAGTTTTGTTCTGTGATATCTGTTTCGATCATTTATTTAGTATGGTTTCAGGGAGATCAGTAGATGAATACGCCTTTTCTGTCCTTGAACAGAATTCTATTTTATTTTTATTCCAGGATTATACGTGTTTTCTTATTTTTTTAAAAAAAGTCAAAAGATACTGCAATAAATCAAAATACAGAGATCACTAGAAATCTCACCAATCAGAATTAGCTACCATCAACAGTTTAGTGCACATATTTTCAGGCATGTATATGCACATACATATGCACCTGTGCATGCACACACATGCACACACACCTATTGATATGAATATATTTTGCATCCTCTTTCTTCCTTCTGTAATATGTTATGAATTTATTTCTATGTAAAGGAATACATTATTTTAAGTGGATGCATATTCTTCCATTAGATAAAAATAATCTCTTGATAGACATTCAGTTTGCTTCTAGATTTTATGAGACCATTTTTCCTGTAAGTAGCGCTTTAATAAGCATACTTGTCCAGTGATATCTCAAATGGTACAGCCCAAATTGTAGGATGAGACATCAGATCTGCGCCTCTGTCCCTTTAGCCTGCTCTTTGAAAGTGCACCTTTTGTCTAAGAGGCTGATAGCTCTTCTTCCCAAGCAGAGAAGTCACATGCTTTTAAAAAATAGCTTTCTCAGCCAAAGCAAAGATGGACTATGACTTAAACCTGGAACGAAACATATTTTCTTTCTTTTAAAAAAATGTTTTTCAGGAGAATTCTGAAGTATTAAAGGGATGGATGTGGGGTGCTGAAAGAACAATTATACCCTCTGATTGTTCCCCAAACTGGCATCACTACCAGAGGAAGTTCTAAATATGAAATCCGCTTGTTCAGCTAAAGCTGTATTTTGTTCAGTAAAATCCAAGCTTGAGGGCCGTCAAGAATAGTGAGTCTCATCACTCATCAAAAGTCCAGAGAAAAGACAGGGTTACTGAAATCAGCTGGAAGGGACAGAAACGAAAGCCTCAGAGGTCTGGTACAGAAATCAAAACTCATAAGAAGAAAAAAAGTTTAAATGTCTACTGCTTCCTTTTTGTATTTATATAAATTTCTATTTCTGGACAGTTTGGGAAATTAGTGTGCTGGCCTGCAGTGTCTGTGTTAATGACTCCTAACCATACGGCAGTGAATCACCCTGTATGTTCTTTCTATCATGTAAATTCTTCACAAAACTCCCTTTATACATTGCATATTCTTTAAGGTGCAAATTTGGTAACATTTTTGCTCTCTCCTTTCATTTTTCTCATGCCGGAATATTCTCTTTCCTTGGTAGATATTTATCAGGCAGATTGTACCATGTCGCAGGGAGATTACTCTGCAGCCATTTTTCTCCATGTTAAATTGATAGCCCTGAAAAAGGAACCCAGGGTATAAAATGTTCAGTAAAAGTACTAGGACAAGTATGGTAGGGGCCATGCCAACTCTTCTTCTCTTTCAGTGGACATTATTGTACTCTTTGGAAAGTATTTTGAGGATGATTCCAGTGCCACTCTGAGGTACTCTTTTTTTTCCAAATCTTTACCAAGAAAAATAGATGTTAAATTATCCAAATAAAGTAAAAGCAGAGTTATTCAGATTCAACTTGTAGTCAGATTTGCTATAACACTTGTTGTGAAAACCTGAATTTGTTCCTACACAATTGATATAACAGGGAAAGATTTAAGCATACTGCAAATGTCATATTTGCTTAAACATGATTTTATCTGAAAGAAGTATTAGGTGAAGGCAGAAAACTCCACTCCGTTGAACTCACCTAAGCAGAAATACAAAAAACACATACACAGATTTCAGTTACCTACAGCCGCCTCAGTTTATTGTGTATTATGAGCCATACCCATCCACACCTGGTCTTGCAACTTTAGTCTGATTGCAGATAACCCCACTTCCACCACTTCACAATAACTCACAAGCTATATCCCTGCAAGTCCACTTCCCTAGGCAAACTTCAGGTCTTTTTCAAGGAAAGTACTACAATTATGGTAGTATTTATGAATTCCTTAATCATTGAACATGTGTAATATTGTGCTACCACTTTTATTAGTTTCCTATCTTTTGTTTTAATGTGTCACTTATGAAGTTTTAAGGTGTTGTGCCTCAAGCCCATTTTTCTCATAAGCCCTGTGGATTTTACCATCTGATTTTGTGTGGCATCATCATTTTAAGAAATGCCTATGTCTTGTTAGAGCAGAACTAACTGTGCATGATCTCACCATGACTGTCATTGGTGATATTGGTTAACTGTGTCTTCACTGTAAAATTACTAATTTCCCCTCTCCATACTCTGTGCATAAGAAGAGGGTCACTAGTCCAGCCCACTCTCAAGAAGAGGAAAATTAAGTTCTGCTTCCTACAGGAAGAGTATAAAGGATTTGTGGGTATATATTAATACCATTAATTAATAAGTGTTTAGGAGGAAATACTTTGAGACTATGCAAATATCACTGCTTCTCCTTAAAGCTTTGCATACTACTTTTAGCATGCATCAATCAATCTAACCCACAGCAATTATTACTGTAGTATTCGAATGGTGATTTCTATTTCTTATACATTTGTGACTTGGAATTCTTCTGTAAAGAAGATTTGTTCCTCTTCTCTGGTAGCTTATTCATTTCATCATGTATTTATATGAGCATGGACTCATGGATATTTATTTATGACATATGGGAAGTGCATATCACCTTTGTGATTTTCTTCCCCCACATCCAAAATCTTGAGAAAATATGAAAGGAACTCAAATTGAGGGACATTCAATAAAACATTTGACCACTACTCTTCAAAAGGGACAAAATTATGAAAGTCAAGGGAAGACCAAGAGCCAGCATAGATTGGAGAAGACTAAAGAGATATGACAACAAAATTCAATATAGTGTCCTTCATTGGATCCTGAGAAAGAAAACAATATAAACAGAACAACCTGGGAAATCCAAATAAAGTTTGTATTTTAATCAATAGCATTGAATCAATGTTAATTTCTTAGTTTCAGTAAATGTATCATGTTTATGTAAGATGGTAACGTGAGTGGAAGCTGAGTGAAAAGTATATGAGAATTCTGCTCTTCTATAAATGTAAAAATTTTTTGAAGCAAAAAGCTTTAATATAATAGAAGGATGTAAAATGGGGATGACAATCATTCCTTCACAGGAAGTTAACGTGTAAAGCACTTAGAAAATTGTCTGGTTCATGGAAAGCACTATATAATCATCTACTATTAGTTTTTTTTTTCATTAAATACCTAATATGCATAAGGGGCTTTACATACATAATTTTTTTAATCTTTGAAGTTTATTTATTTTTTTTCTATCCTAGACCTGGAAGCTTAGAGAACTTAAGCCCCTTACGGTTCCAAAGGTTAATGGCTGGTAGGAGGAGAAGCTGGGCTTTAAATTTGATCCTCTCTGAGTCTGAAGAACACATGCTGTCTTCCTGGGGAATGTATGGGGAGGGCTGTTATTTATTACAGATTAGTTTGCATGACTTTTTCCGCTGCTTTAAATTGTTTTGGGAAATCCATGGAAAGGAAATTATTAAGCAGTGAGTAAAATGCGTATAGTATTATATGTTATATTTAGGGGATAATAGTGGTTGGGTGGTTGCATCTATTTGTATTCTCTTTCCCTCCTTAGATTTGTAGAATCCTCCTTAGTGTTCTTTGCATTCAACGGTAAAATAAACCCAAAAGCATCCACAACCAAACAGAACTTGGAAACAAGTTGTTAATGAAAGCCCAGCTGAGTGATCTATAGTAACATTATAGCTCTACCGTCAGCGAATTCATTCAATCATCATTATGCTTATTGCCAATGACCTTGTAAAGTATTATGGACAAGCCAGGGATTTGTATTATGAAATACAATAATTCTGCATTCTAGGACTCACACTTCAAATGTTTCTGAAATCATGATGACATCTTTCAGTCTATGTGCATATTTCAGTGTTTTCTCCCTGAAATTAGCTGTTATTTTTTTAAATGACAAGAATGATTATCAATGCCACTCCAAATTAAAAAAAAGAAATTTTTTATCACCATCATTCTCCTCCTCCACATTGTCATTCCTTCGTTTCTATCCAAGCTGACCATAAATGTTAAATTCACCATCCTATTCTTCTCTGATTTTGAAACTCTTGAATTCCATGTAACAATTTTCTTTCTCTCCTCCATGTACCACGCAGTCAGAGTAAAAGCCAGCTTTATCTGTAACTAAAATAGACAGTAGACTTTAATATCATGGTTTCAGTGTCAGGAGAATGGCTCTCCATTCTGAGAATGAACCTCCCCACCTAGAAGCTGCTGCCTACAGAGTGTATTCAGAGAGCTGAGTAGGGTAGAGGGAGTCAACACCTAGTGTTTCTATTCCAGGGTCCACATCTTAACTACCAGGCTGTAAGGAGAAATTATTAGGCCCTATATATGTGTGGAAAAAGTCCATCAATAGTTCTGTACATGATACAACATAGTATAGTTCAATGGTATTGAAACAGTAGAACTAAAAGATTGTGTTTCAGCAACACATGTTTTAAAAAGCAAAATTGACAAAGATTAAGAAACTGCAAATTTCTCATTCTTGGGACCACAAGAGGGAGGAGAGATCAAACAGGGTTTAATGTCAAGAACAGACCAGGTGTGGTGGCTAACTCTTGTAATTCCAGCAGCTTGAGAAGCCAAGGCAGAAGGATCATTTGTGCCCAGAAGGTCAAGGCTGCAGTGAGCTAAGATCACACCACTGCACTACAGCCTGAGTGACAGAGCGAGACCCTATCTCAAAAAAAAAAAAAAAAAAGAAAAGAAAAAAAGGGGAGAAAACTATAATGTGTCTTGTGGTATTGAATGGGAAATGGTGGCATTGGTGTTTATTCGTGATTTCAAATTTATAGAGGTAAGTAGAGAAATATGCACATGTAAGTTATTTAGTTGTGTATTCCCCACCCTTATCTGCTGAGGGCCCAGAGACAATGACAATCCAATAGCAATGAGCACAACTGGCAGAAAGATTGTGGTTTCTTCTCTCAATGGGGCTAGAACACCTTGAAGAAATAGATGATCCCAAGACTGGAGCAGAGTAAGTACGTGATAAACCCAGAATATCATTTTGTACCAGAAATCAAGGAAGTGTTTAAAAAATAATGGGAACATGCCAAGATGACATGAAGGCCAGATTGAATGGGCTCCCACTGGCCTAATAGGGAATAATCTAAGTATGAATAATAATAGTTATGGATGGTAACAAATTTAATAAAATAGAAAGGCATATGTCCATAAGTAAATAAGTGAACAAATCGAAAGTTTGATGAGGAACAAGATTATTTACATAATTCCAAAATACCTTCCCATAAACTGCTACTATTAATAATTATAAGTTGGAAAAGAGTAAATTTACATTGGAGTAACCTGAAAGATACCACTTTAACTAAGTGATCAAACTGAACACTAATAGTGACGAGACCAATCAAAATTGTGCACCATCTGATAGGATGCAAGGAGAGGAACAAGCATCCATTCTGTAATGTTCCTGCCAAAGACACGTGAACTAAATATAATCATTTTGAAACATTGGACAAACCCAAATTAAGGGATATTCTACAAAATAATTGATCTTCACTCTTCAAAATTGCCAACATTGTAATAATCAAGGAAATAGTAAAAAAAAAAAAAAAAATACTGTTCCCGATTGGAGACTGAGCATGTGACACTTGAATGTGATGCCTGGTTCTAAACAGGACCCCTTTGCTATACAGAACATTATGGAGCTATTTTTCAAACTTGAATGGGGTCTGAGCGTTGAGTATGGTAATGTAACAATGCTAATTTCCTGATTCTGGTAGTTGGGTTGACTTTACGTAGGAAAATGACCTTGTTTGTACAAAATTCATCTCAAAGCATTCAGGCATGATGGGACATCAGGTAGGCAACCTATTCTGTTTGTTTGGAGTACTCCCGGGTTTTCTGTGTATTTATAATTATTTCAAAATTTAACAAAAGGCTCAAGGAAGTATTTTTAAAAATCAATAACATGCTTTTTAAAATAAATAGAATAAAAAGGGTGACTGCTTGTGATGGTTAATTTTATGGCTAGGTCACGGTACTCAGATATTCGGTCAAACATTATTCTAGACATTTCTGTGAAGGCATGTTTTAGATGGGGTTAACATTTAAATCAGCAAACTTGGAGTAGATCAGATCCTACATCTGTTAAAGGCCTTAAAGAAAAGGCTGACCTACTCAGATAAAGGGGGAATTCTGCCAGCAGACTTAGCAGACTTAAACTGCAACTCTCTCTCTCTCTCCCTATCTTTCTCTCTCTCTCTATATATATAAACACACATGTGTGTATATAAATGTGTACATATATTCACACATGTGTATGTATCTTGAGAGTAAAAGTCCACATATGTGTGTGTGTGTGTGTGTGTGTGTGTGTGTAATCTATCTCCTATATCCTATTACTTGTTTCCCTAGAGAATCCTAATATACTACAATTCTTCTCTAAACTAATATTATTGTGTGAGAATTCATGCTGCATATTGAATGAACTTTAAAATATTCAGGAGAAGATAGAAAACTAAATTTTAGTGTGAATTATCTCATTGATTAAACATTGACTCATGTTTTTGTAAAACATTGTAAGATGCAGACCAGACACATCTATGTGCCAGATCCAGTCCTTAGGATGTCAGTTTGTAGTCTGTGCCCTGTGGCCATGACACGGAGAGCTTCGCCAGCCTTGGGTACCACCACAGCTGGAGTGTTGGAGAGGAAAGCTGGTTGCCAGGGTTCACACATCATGCAATTGATTCAACCTGACCAGCTCTTTTTTTGTATTTTTCTATATTAGTTTTCTACATAAGATTTCCTTTTACAAAAGGGTTTCAATGCTGAATTTTTAAGGTGTTAGAAAACTACTGCTATAAAGAACCAGCATCAAACTCTGTTAAAATGGCAAAACATCATCACAGAGAGCTCTATATCATTCTCTCCGCATCCAGCCCCGCAAGTACCACCTTTCATTCTGTCACCATGAAATGTGGTAGTCCCACAGCAGGGCCATCTCCCTTCACATAAAAAGAGCCTCATGAAAGCCTTTAGAACATCTTTCTCCTGGGAAGACTGGAGTCTTGTTATTTGCATGTGCTGAGATCAAATGAAAAACTAAAATCAGTGACTATTTATTGGGAAATTCAATTGTGCAGTGGTGTCTAGGACATGTCTTCTCTCCATCTTTTTCTCTTGATTCCTTCTCCACAATCCTACCCCTGTACATCACCAGCTACTGCTTGGATCCTTAACTTTTGGATACAGGCAATAAGCAAGATTCTAAACAATCGGGATCTAGGAAATCTATGTGGTTATAGAGGAGGCTTTGGGGACATTATCTAGAGAAGTGAGTTTGCCAGCATAACAGTCTCTGGATCCTAAAGGAGGTCAGTACTGGGACATTATATCAAGAAGACAGTCCAAACATCAAGGTAACATTGCAAATTTAGGAGCCAAGCATCCTGACTAGTGAGTCTCGTGAGTGATCTGCCTATATGTGTCAGGACACTGGCAAACTAAGAACATGGAATGAGGAATTTAGCAGTCAGGAAGAAGTTAACGTGGGTATTAGAATTCCAAACAAGTATTTGGGTGGTTATGATAGAATTCTAGGTCTAGAATAAAACTAGAAATCTACTCTACAAAAGAAGGCAGTCTGTGAAGAGAAGTAAAGATCATGTCTATAGGACTGAACTGACCCAGGAGATGGGGAGTGTGACAATCTGGAGGCCACGTGTCTATCCATGACTCTCAACAGTGGGGTCTGGGTCAAGTTGTCAGCAATAGATTCAGGTGAAACATAGGATTTGGAAAGGCGTGTGAGTAGAAACAAAACAGGAGCTGAGTAGCCTCTGACAACCACTCTTTCCTATAGCATTTGTTATACAACTAATTACTTTTTAGGGCAGGTCTCATTTCCCTGGAAAGATGTGGAGCCCTGAGTAAAGACAGACTTTTGCCGTTTTGCATCACCAGTGCCTTTCCCTGTGACCTACCCCTGTGACCTACATGCAGAGTCTTCCAACCAATCTTTACTCCCTCCCAAGCATTGGTATGAGCCTGATATTGTTCTATTTACAGATATTTAATGGCTCTCAGTGCACAGCCTGGCCTCAGCTCACTCCTCCCTTATAATCCCCTATGCATGTCAGGTCAGCAATAAGTATTTAACTTTGCCAGCTCAGATATACAAGAAATATCTTTCTTTTTTGTGCTTTGCACCGTGTTACCAGGTTAAAGGCAAATTCAATCTCAGTCATTATGGGCTCTCCCTCCACCCATCCGTTCTCCTAGGGCTCTTTACAATTTTATGTTGAGCAAGCATTCAGAGAGGCTCCTCTGGGGTCCTCCACTCTGGTCACGGCTGGTCATGCTTATTGTCCAAACCCAGGAGGTCTGCAGAGCTCGTTTCCCATCCCCAACCCTGCCGCACACACACCCTTGCTCTGCTTGTTCAGCTCTCGCCCCTCCTGCTAACATCACTCCCGCTGGAAGGAGGTTGCTTTCAGATAACGGCTTTCAGCCCCACAACACAAAAATCCCCTTATTTATACATGTTTGGGGCAACCATACCCAAAACACAATCTAAATAGGTGCAATTTGTTATCCCTTCCGATCTAGGTTAGAGCAGAACCACCATCTAACAGACAGCTATAAAACACTAGGGTGACCCAGAAGCAAGCAGCTTCCTCTAAAAGGGCAGAGGAGTGTCCAGGTGGCAAACATTTTTCCTTTCACTCTCTCTCTCTCTCTTTTTTTTTTTTTTACTTTTTCTTTCTCATGGAAAACATTTTCATTAATGCTTCCTCCTAGGAGACCATCTTTAGTTGGATTCCTCAAAAGCAGACCCTGAAATAAGGATTTGTGCACAAGTGACTTTAAAGTCAGTGAGAAAAGAACAGTAAGTGAGTAGGGCAAACAAAAAAGGCAAAAGGGAAGAGGCCAAGCAAGGGTCCAATTGCAGGCAAAGCTTCCAGAGCTTAAACTCAGCCTGATCCCGCAGTAAAACCCTAAAGTATAAATTGTGCCTCAACATCATTGCAACCTGAGGCAAAGCATCTTGGTTTTTGAGCCTCCTCACCCATAGATATTTATTATCTAAGGACCACCCTAGAAATGGGAGGGTGGGCAGGTCGGGGAGATAAACTCCCAGGCACTTCAGTCACAAAGCATCCCAGCTTGCATAAAGTTCAGGGCATGACCAGGAGCACCAAGCGAACCTGCTCTGCCATACTGATACCAGCAAAGGCAGCAGGCCCATCTCAGGCCATTATCAATCTATTACAAAAATAAGAGGCAGCATAGGAGAGTCTGGCTTCTTTTCACTAATTGCTGGGGCACTGACAGGCTGCTCTTTCCTAAACATTTCCCTTCTCCTGCATCTTCAAGAAGACTAGCATCGGCATCCTTGGCCTTGTGAGCCAAGTAGGTGGGCATCTTGCATAAGAGAAGACATCCACTGTTGGCATTTCCTTGGCAGGGCTGCCTTTGTCTTCACCATCTTAATGCAGTGTACGATCTGCATTGTCAGAGAAAGCGAGTTGGCAGGGGGCACATTGGCCCGTGTTACTTTTGGTGATTCCGTAATTTATCATCCCTTAGCTTGCCTCTGCTGACATGTGTGACAGCTAAATGGCAGTTTTGAGGGAGTCCTTGTGATGCTGAGGAATGACTTAAAAGCAATGAGGGGACCATGGGCTTGGCTATTAGGCTAGACTTATTGCCGGCATATGGTATCCAAAGGTACCTGAGTCCCTTTATGATAGGTGGAAGGATTCTGTGGCGGGACATGCTGGACTTTATTGGCACAAACAAATGATGCTAAGTGTGCCAGGGGCTGCTGAGTTATGGAGATGGACTGGCTGGCCCCACAATTACTTCCCATGTAGCTCATTTTGGAAAACATGGGTACTTCTACCCTAGAATTCGTTGCGTGGGAATACATCCTCTTGTTCATGAAAAGGAGCATCTGATAGGAGAAAAAGAACTTGTAATCTATCCTCCCTCATCCAACTTGGTTTCCCAGTTTCCAAATCAGAGAGTTAGCGGTAAAACAAAAAGGCTAGGGTATACAAAAATGTCTAGATACCTATCCCTAGAAATCAGTAAAAGGAAAATGACCATTAACATTAACATGCTACATTAGTATGGGGTTTTGCTATCTACAGTGCACACTTGCATGTGTGTGTGTGTATGTTTAAAATTAGTTTGTTCATTTGATTGTCATAACCACTCAGAAGGATATGTGTGGGCCAGAGATCATTACCATTTTAAAAAATAAAAACAAACATATAAACCAACAAACAAAAAGAAAATATGAGTTCCACTGATATTGTGGATACTTCACCAGAAGGTAAAAATGGGCAAAACCAAGTACTCTTATTTTTACTCTTATGTACGCATTTCATGATTCAACCCTGCACATGGAATATGCTAGAAAGACTATCTAATGTTGCCTGTCCTGCCTGTGTGTAAACATATTGCAGACACAGAGATGCACTGTCCAGTTCCCTTCAAGAAAGAATTTGTTGGTCATCTGTGGGAAGTGCAGTCAGTAGAGAGCTTCCAGCTTTAAGTTTTTCAAGGATCCACCTTACCTGCAAAAATCCATCTTGCCAAGATCGTACCCTTGCTGGGTCAAGCTGCATATGGTGACTGAATGAGGCAGAGATATAAAGGCCCAGCCAGTTTGACTCATCATAGGTAAGCTATGATTGTAAAAACAGAGCTCCCCATTGGGTTGGCTTTGTCAGGCCTGCATCCCAATTTGACTTTTCCCTCTCCCAAACCCTGCTTTTTCTTTCACAGGTGTCAATCCATAATAAGCAACATGCACCCAAAATCCCTTGTCTGTTTCCTTTGAATCCTAGCTATGGCAGTTGGTACCATGAATGACCCAAGAACACAGATGATAAGATGGGATTTTGGAGCCAGATCACTCACACCTTGGTGGTAATGAGAACCCTCATCAATGGTAGCAGGTAAAACGCAGAGAGCCTCTGGCACAAGGTAATGATCCAATTGTTAAAATGTTCACCAGTGGTAAATTGGAATGCTGTATTGGTGGAAGAAAATAATTAGATGGATTTTAAGAGAAATGGAGGAGTTAGGAACTATAAGAATAACAGTACTGGATGCTATTGCTAAGTATAACTGATGTGCTACAGAAAGATAACAAACAAGTGGGAGCCAACAAAAACTAATTGAAAGCCAAGAGCAGTCCAATGCCAGAGGGTCTTGTTGTTTGCCATACAATTAAGCTCTCATCTCCTGCCATGATAGTATTGATAAATCTAAGTTGAGGACTTAATAAGACCAGTGTCTGAACTTTAAAGAAAGTTAAACACTCAATTAAGTCAGGTCTGTTATGCCAAGCTCAGAACCTAGATCAGAAAAACCTCAGTGGAGATATCTGGGCAGATGCCTCCAAACATTTTGACTGTCCAGACTTTTCTGAATATTCTGTATTTACAGAAGTGTTTCATCTTTCTATAATAAGAGTTCACATTCCCTACTCCAAGCAAAAAGACAATGGCAGGCATCTCTCCCACAAGGCAACAAATGCATTCCTTTGGATTTTCCCTCCACTGGGCCTATATCTAAGAGTTAAATCACAGCATAAACCAGCTGGAAACATGCTGAGTCCCATATGGGAGGAAAGAGACCATATGCCTAAGGAGCTGCAAATCCTGGCTTGCAAGTGTTTATGGAACTGGATCTTCAAGGGAGCAAAGAATACATAATTTAATAAGGGTGGGTTTATTGATTTGGGAGGACTCTCCTGAGATCCAGGATCTGACAGCTGGCAAGGATTCCAGGAGATGGTGTAATATACTCAGACATTTCTAAAATTTTACACACAGGATGTGGGCTGCCATTGAAATTCTGAGACCTAAGACATCATCAGGGCCCCCAAATTAAAGTGAAGGCACACGGGATTCAGGCTGTAAATGGAATCCTGGACAAGATCCAGTTTATTGCAGTCATTTCACCAGTTCATAAATGTAAGATTGGAATTGGTATCATTGACATTTAGCATAACCCCCACAGTGGGTCTGTGGTCTGTGGAAAAAAATTATCACATGGAGAAGGTCTAGTGGAAGCCTTGAAACTACCACCATACCAGGGCTAGTGGTCCAATTAATTCTCCAGTGTGGACCTTCCAGGACTAAACAGAGCCTCAGTGATGAGTACAGACTACTGCAATGCCAGCTGCGGTATCTTTGCTAGAGCAGATAGAGTCTTCTTGTTTGTTGGTTGCTGAACACAGGAGTTCAACATGCTCAGGTAGCTGCTGTAGCCTATAATTCAACAAGACTCTTTTTTTTTAATTATTTTTTTGCAATTTAACAGTATATTTTATTTAACCTAATGTATCCAAAATATTTTTATTTCAACATGTAATCAACATAAAAATTATTAATAAGATATTTTACCTTCTTTTTATAGTTACAGCACATCTCAATTTGGACATTAATTTTAATTGGAAATACTTGATCCATATGTAGATTTCATAAAATTTACAGGAGAAAAAATTACATTCACAAGCCCAAGTTGTTCCAAAAATATCTTACCATTTTTCAACAACTGAATTGAGTATTGGTTTTAAAACTTAAGTGTAATCCAGGTCCTCAGTGACAATAGCCACATTTGGCTACTGCACGGCTAGTGGTTACACAGCACAAAACTTGCATCACTTGAGAGTTTAAGGAAATTTTGAAAAACCATTCCAACTTTAAGTGAACCACCATACATGAACAATTTCTTTGTATTTTTAACGATTCCTACTGTATTAGTTTTCTGTTGCTTCCATAACAAATTACTACAAATTTAGTGGCTTAAAACTATACAAATGTATTATTTTTTATTGATATATAATATTTGTACATTTTCATGGGGTACATGTGGTATTTTGTTACATGCATAGAATGTGTAATGATCAAGTCAGGATATTTAGGGTGTCCATCACTTCAAGTATTTATCACTTCTATGTGTTGGGAACATTTCAAGTCCTTTCTTCTAGCTATTTTGAAATATTCAATACATTGTTAACTATAATCACCCTTCTTTGCTATCAAATATTGGAATTACTTCTAACTGTATATTTGTACCCTCAATGGGAATCTTTAACAAGCATGTTCACACACCTTGGGAAGGAGGCAAAGAAGTTTCTATTATCATTTTACCCATTTGTAAATTAAGACAAGATGTTAAAACTCAAGTGTCCTGAAGCACACAAATTAAAAACATATAGGTATTATTGTAGCCACACACAAAGACACACAAACACACACAAATGACGAAAGATACATTTTTAATAGGTCAAATACCTAGAATTTTAAAAACATATAGGTATTATTGTAGCCACACACAAAGACACACAAACACACACAAATGACGAAAGATACATTTTTAATAGGTCAAATACCTAGAATTTTCTGCAAATCCTGGAAGTATTTGAGATGAAATTTTCTTTCTTTGATAATATTTAATAATTTTGCTTAAAATAATAAAGTATTGTTAAACTCGAGCATCTGATAATGAGATGAAAGATTTTTAAGGGTTTTTTAGTTGGTACTACAGATTATTTGTAAGTTTCTTTGCAAATTTACAAATAAATCATTTCTGCCACCAATTAATAGAGAATAAATAAATGAATACAATCCATTGTTGCTGTATTTACATATTATATTTTTCCATTGAAAATGATAGTATTAGTCACTCAGATTTCTTGCTGCTAAATACATGAACATTGGACTCTACAGTTTATACTGATTTCAACTTAAACTTTCCCCTATTAAAAATTAATGGAGAGAATTTAGTCTAGAAGTAGACCCAAGACAAAAGGGGCAGAAGATGACATTTCAAATTACTAGGGGAAAATCTGAATTGTTTAGTGTGTGGTTTCAGGGAACATAGCCACTTAAAAAATATAAAGCTGGATCATATATTCCTTAGAATGAAATAACAAGGTGAACAAAATATTTAAATGTAAAATGTGTTACTTTTTATAATGAGAAATTTTAATTGGTTTATTTATTTAGAAAATATCACATATCCATTATGTAACAAATATTGCTCTAAATGCTTAGACTAAACTGGTGAGCAAGGAAAAGTTTCTCCTTACTAAGTTTAGAATCTAGCAGGAAAGGGAGCCATTAAAAATAATTACATAGGTATTTGTACAATGGGAAACAAACCAGTGGATGAGAATACAGAAATACAAGTCCAGAAACAGATTCACATGTATAAGGTCACCTGATTTATGACAAATACATCACTGTAATTCACTGGGGGAAAGAGTGGTATTTATAATAAATGATACTGGAGATATTGGATATCTGTGAGAAAATAATTTTGATCCTTACCTTAATTTAAAAATCAATTAAAATATGAATGTAAACTAGACTATGGACATAGATATGATAGCTAAAATATAAAACTTTTGCAAGGAGACATTAAACAAAATCTTCATGACTTAGATGTAATAATTTCTTAATGAAACACATATAAAAATTAACATAAAAGAAAATACTGATAAATTGAACTTCATCAAAAATTAAAAACTGCTCATCAAAAAGCACCATTAAGAGCATGAAAGAGCACACTATGTACTATGAGAAGCTATCTGAAGTACGTGTATCTGTTAAAGGATTCATATGTAGAATATATTTTTAAAATATTACAAAAATATAAGAAAAGATAATCATATCTTAGAAATGACCAAATGACTCATACAGAGACTTTATAAAAATATATCTACATTACCAAAATGCATGAAAGAGTATAAGAAGGTTTCTCTACATTGTTAGTTAGTAGGGAAAGCAAATTAAAACTCTAATGGCATACCACCACACACCTACTCAAGTGAATCTGCTGTTGAGAATGTAAATTAGTACAACCACTTTAGAAAAGTGTTTCACAGAATCTACATAAACATATGCCTAACAGCAATCCCACTTTTAGCAATAAACCCAAGAGAATTTTATATATAACCCAAAAGCCATGTTCAAGAATGTTCGTAGCAGCTTCATTCATCATAGCACCAAACCAAATGCCCATAAACAGCAAAATGGATTAATTAATTATGTTATATTCATACTATGCAGTCCCACAGAACATGAAAAAGAACTACTGCTTCACATCAAAACATGGGTGAATATTATAGATGTAATGCTGAGTAAAAGATAGACCCAATAGAGTATAATCCCATTTATATAAAGTTCAAGAAGACGTCAAGTCAATGGCAATATACATCAGAATAATGATTATCCTTGAAGCAAAGTTAGGGGTTGACTTAGAACTGGAACAAACAAATAGGGAGTATAAAATATGATAAGTGCTTTAAATGAAAATATAGAGCACTCTAAGAGCCTAAAATAAAGAAAAATAATCTAGTATAGGGGATCAGCGAGGGTTTTGCTAAGTGTGTGATGTTTGAATTGATACATGAGAGATAACGAAAAGCTAAGTAGGTAAAGAGCATTCCTGATAGAATGAAACAGCATCAGCAAAGTCCTTCTGCAAACAATGAGAAACTCAAAGGCAGCCAATGTGAATGGAGGACAAAGAGTGAATAAGAGTTCGATGTGAGATACAGCTGGAAAGACAGGGAGAGGCAGCCAATGCAATGCCTTGAAGGCGGTGTTCAGGATGACCCAAAGCAATGGAAAGGCATCAAGGGCTTTGGGGAGAAGCATATGATGATCAGGTTTGTGTTATAAAAGAACACTCTGGTTATGCAATGAAAAACTAGGAGAGAACCAAAAGTAAAGGGACCCAGATAGCATCCATTCTAGTCATCTGGTGATACACGATAGCAGCTTGGACTACAGAAGGAGCAGCAGCAAACTGGAGCCAGCTCATACCTGCTTGCAAGAGCAAATCGTTAAAATTTCAGAAAGCTTGTGAGCTAGTCATTAAATACAGCTATGACTAAAAATTAAATCATTTCAACTTACAATTAAATAAATTCTATTTTAAATACTATATAATTGTTTGCTGTTGAGTATCTCCTCCTGATTCTGCATTCAGCGATTTCAGGTTGATGTCTGGAAATTGGCCATGGTGGATGTATTTATGCCACCCAAATCAGCAAATGGTACTAATAGAGTTTTGAGTTTTTGTATTTGATTTTTGTTTTCTTTTTTGGACATTGGTTTCAGAGAGCTGGTTGATAAATATATACCAGCACATCACTGGGTAGGAGGATTGATAGAGACCAAAACAAATGGATTTGAAGGATATTTGGGAAAAGAAATGGATAGAATGTGATGATAAGTTATATACTGAATGTAAGAGAGAAGTGTCAAGGACCCAGTTTTCTACCTAGGTTTTGCAATTGCCTAAATAGTGGTGCCTCTTCAGCAAGATAAGGAACACTGAAAGAAGACAGAGTTTTGAATAGAAAGAAGATGACTTTGGTTTTACACATTATGTCTGAGGACCTTTGTAGAATTCATGTGGGTATTTTGAGAAGGTCAATGTATATATTAGTTTAGAGGACAGATCACAAACAAAGATACAAATTTGGACATTTAGAATGTGTAGATGGGTTCCATGGGATGTCCTAAGATTCTCTCTACTCCTCCTTGACCCCCACACTCCACCCTAAAGCTAAAGTGATAAAATTCCAGAGCACCTTGATTTCTAAAGAGTATTTAAGGTGTCAGAATGGAGACAGAGGTATTTAAGTTTCTACTCAGTTATGTATATAGAGAAATAGGAAAAGTTTTACTCCCACCCTTACAATAAGAAAAACATCAGACAAAATTCAAGTTCATTATTTCACATCATCCCATCAAAGACGAGGTTGCCAGATAACCAACTAACTAAAAAACTGGGCAGCAGCTGACTCAAATATTTTCTTACCTGGGGCAAATGCAACCAGATAAATGCTAAGAAGAATTCAGCTAGAATAGTTGGAGAACTATTCTATTTGGTGAAGGCAAATGAGGGCTGCTATGAAAGAGTAGAATCCCTGGGGGCTACATATTCAGAGGAGAGAGGACCTCTTGTCATGCTTTTACTACACAAATCCCACCAGGACCTCACAGGAAAGAGTGGGGAATATACACAAAAGGCTTCTCTCATGCAGACCTCAGGAAGCAGAAAGAGCAACCACTGCTGGAGAGTTACAAAACTTTGCCCAAGACCCTTTTCCTCCATTTGCCCTATGCCTTATGTTGGGAAGGGCAACAACTGTTTCCCTTATAGCATTAGTAAAAACTCATTGCACTGGGTGGAAGGAAACAAAAAGAAGACCCTTCACCACCTAAGGAGGATCAGGAATACTTGCTGTACTTAGATCTATGGGGGAGGATTGGCAGAAATACACGCGAAAGACACACCCCTGGTACCCAGGGACATGTTACCTACCAAAGACCAAAGATTAATCAGAACAAGAGGACACTCTCCCATTTCTCCCTACCAAAAAGCTAATGAGTGTTGACTTAAAATAACAATGTAATATATCCAGATTTGCTTCAAGAGACAGACTCTCAACCACTATCTCAAACTTTATATGAAAATTAACTCAAAATTGATCATAGACCTAAATGTAAAGCCTAACATCTATAAGAGTTTTAGAAGAAAATATAGGAGAAATCTCCATGACCTTGAGATAGTAAAATAGTTTTTAGATTTAACATCAAAAACATGATCCAAAAAGGAAAAAGGAAGATAAGTTAGAGCTTTTCAAAATTAGCAACTTTTGCTCTGAAAAAGACACAGTTCAGAAAATGAGAAGACAAGCCACATACTGGAAGAAATTTCAAATTACAAATGTAATTTGTAAATTACATTTCTCACAAAGGACTTGTAACCAGGATACAGAACTGTCAAAACCCCAAAATAAGAAAACAAACAATTCAATTAAAGAAAATAGGAAAATATGTAAACAGAAACTTTATCAAATAGATACACAAATGACAATAATATGTGAAAAGATGCTCAACTTTATTAGTCATTAAAGAAATTTAAAATAAAACCACAGTAAGATTCTACTAACACCCATTACCATGGCTAAAATTGAAAAAAGATTACAATACCTAGGCAAGGGTGAGAAGCAATTGGAACTCTCATACATTTCTGATAGAAATGTAAAATGGTACATTCTGAAAAACAATTTGGCAATTTCTTATACAGTTGAATACACTGACCATATGATCCAGCAAATATACTCCTAGATATTTATCCAGAAGAAGTGAAAACTTATATTCACATAGAAACATGTACGCAAAGGTTTGCAGCAGTTGTATCTGCAATAGCTAAACTGGAAAACAGTGCCCAAGTCCTTCCACTGGCAAATGCGTGACCAAACTGTGAAACAGCCATACAAAGGAGTACTACTTATCAGTGAAAAATCAAAACCACAAAACTATTGCTTTATGAAACAACGCTGATGAGCCTCAGCTGCATTTTGCTAAGTAAAAGAAGCTCAGCCAGGGAGGGGCAAGATGGCGGCTAAGAAAAAACGCCAGCCAGAGTGTCTCTGCAAAAAAGATTGATTTTAAAAGAAAGTGAAAAAAAATAAACAGGCAGACAAACATAGATCGGATGAGGGTCGGATGGAAGAGTGCCTGAAACTACAGGAGACTCCACGGGAAGAAGCTGGGAGGAGAAGTGGAAGGAGAAACGCCCCTGAGAGGCTTGGAGACCAGTGACAAAGGTAAGTGTAGCAGTTAAATTTTCTGTCCCTTGCATATCAGACTGCTGGTGGGCTCCTGAGAGGTGGGAGAGACCCACTAACACCAGCCCAGAGATGGCTGCCGCCAGTGAGCAGTGAGCCTGTTGTGGACAGGCCACCAGGCCCCCAGCTCCCTCGGGGCACTTCCCACCCCGCAGACCCAAGCTGATCAGCAGGCGCTACATTGCTTCATTCTCCCTTCCCCTTCCCTACTCGAGGCTGCCAAGAGAGACAGTTTAGCCACCACCCAGAGGTATCTTCAGGGAATGGGACCTTTCCTTTTGGGGTCCCACAGCGGACTGAGGGGTACTCAGACTGTGAGCTCCCTTCACGCCAGCCCTACCAGGTGCTGCTTGCCTGGTGACTCCAGGAGAGCAGGGCAAATCCTGAGGCCAAGAGACATCAATCCAGCTTGGGCACTCCATAGGTGACTTGAGACCAGCACTCCTCTCCCTGGCAGGGTCACAGATTGATCTCCAGGGCCCAGGGGACAAGCTTATAGAGCAGACCCCGTACACCCAGGTCTTGATTACATTGCCAGGGGGAACAGAAAGGGTATTTGTGAATGACCCTACTGAGTGTGCCTTCAGGGGCAGATCAGCGTGCTTGAGGGAAACCGTCCTCCCACGGGAGGGCCAAGCTCCCAGCTCAGGCTGTGATCCTGGGCAGGAAACCTCCCAGCCTGCATCACAGCCAGGGGAGATCCGCCTGCTTGAGGTCCTGTCTGCTGACAAACGCCCAGGAGAAACTGCAGAATAGGGGAGGGGGGGAAGGGAGAGAGGCCTGCTCCAGACTGCAGGTCTCAGACAGCCCCACCCCCACAGGCAGACTTTCCTGCTGAGTGGGGCCATTTCAGCCCCTCCCTGGCAGCTTTGCCCAGAGGCAAAGAATAGACCTTTGACCCCTGCTAACAGCATTTGTGGAGCTTGAGAGCAGGCTCACTCAACCCAGCTCCGCCCAACCTCACTCCCCCACCTGCCCCCACTAAGGTGGAGAATAAGGACACACCTGGAAGTCCCAGGCCCCCACCCACCACCTGAGGCACTAGAGTGCCTCTGCAGAGGAAGGAGAGCTAGTTACAGACCTCAAAACACTGCAGCTTGCTCCTCTCAGCAAACGCCACCTACTGACAGGGACGTTGTTCTGCACACCCTTTTCTGCATCTACTGATTCATCATACAAGGTGTAGTGGAATCTCACCTGCAAACATCACCTACTGGTTCAGAGACTAAACAGGGCACATCATTATCCAAATGAAAATCTAAAGATAAGATGCAACAGCTGATCCAGATGGGAAGGAATCAGCAAAAGAACTCTGGATGTATGAAGAATCAAACGGAAAGCACACCCCAAAGGGGAACACCAGCTCTCTAGCAATGGACATCAACCAAATTCTGAACATGGATTATAAGAAAACTCAATGATATGCAAGAGAAAATAGATAACCAACACAAAGAAACCACACACAAAAAAAGTATATCCAGGCGTTGGAAGAAAAATTCACTAAAGAGATTGAAATATTAAAGAAAAATCAAACAGAACTTCTGGAAATGAATAATTTATTCAAGGAATTACAAAACACAGTGGAAAGCCTCAAGAACAGGGTAGATCAAACAGAAGAAAGAATCTCAGGGATTGAAGATAACATCTTTGAATTAAGTAAATCAATCACAAGGACAGAGCAGAGAAATAAGAGAAAAGAGCAAAGCCTACAAGAAATGTGGCATTATGTGAAGAAGCCTAATATGAGAATCATAGGCAAACCTGAGGGTGAAGAAGAACATACACAAAGGTTGGATAAGCTATTTGAGGATATAATAGAGGAAAATTTCCCAGGCCTTGCTAAAAATCTAGATATCCAGGTACAAGAAGCTCAAAGGACTCCTGGGAGATTCATCACAAACAAGAAGACACCACCACGACCCACAGTCATCAGACTGACCAATATAACCACCAAAGAGGTCCTCCCATGTAAGGCAAGAGAAGCAGGTAACCTACAAAGGAAAATCCATCAGAATAACAGCAGACTTCTCAACTGAGACCTGACAAGCAAGGAGAGACTGGGGCCCCATTCTTACTCTTCTCAAACAGGATAATGCCCAGCCTAGAATCTTGCACCCTGCAAAACTGAGTTCCTTATATGAAGGAGAAATAAAGACCTTCTCAGACAAGCAAAGACTGAGGGAATTCACCAAGACAAGACCTGCCCTCCAGGAAGTACTCAAAACAGTGTTACACATGGATCAGCACAATAAACACTCACCAATGTAAAATTATCCAAAAGCTGAAGGTCAAAGGCCAGATACCACAACGGCTCAAGACAGAAAACAAAGCAACAAAGTTCAACTCAACAGGATGAACAGAAATCTTCCCCACTTATCAATTCTCTCAATAAATATGAGTGGCTTGACCTGCCCACTAGAGAGACACAGGCTGGCCAGATGGATAAATACACACAAGCCAAGTATCTGCTGTCTTCAGGAAACACGTCTAACCCACAAGGATGCCTTCAGATTCAAGGTGAAGGATGGAAAACAATATTTCAAGCAAACAGAAGCCAAAATAAAGCTGGTGTGGCTGTTTCCATTTCAGAGAACTTAGATCAACCATATTAACTATCAGAAAATACAAGCAAAGACAGCAAGAACTTGTAATTTGTGTTTATCAGATTGGAAAAGTATTTTAAATGATTTAAAGTATCTAATGCTGATTACAAAAAAAGTGTGGAGAAATGGACAGTTTGTGCTGTTAATGAGTATTTCTAGAGGGAATTGTAAAAATATGTAGCAACATTCTAAACTGCAAATCTCTAGTCTCAAAAATGCTGCTGCGAAAAAAAAATGTACATGAAGGAGATAATCACACAAGTTTGCAAAAACATAAATGCATATATAACAAATGCAGTATTATCCATAATGGTGAAAATTTAACAAAAAATAAAAATGCATAAATATGCATCAATAGGAAATTGTTTAAATATTTTATTGTACACAGCAATGGACTAATAGTCATTTCCAGGGCTGACACTTCCTGGCTCTGAATTCCAGTAACCTGATTTACACTTAATATTGAATTTCCAAAGCACATTAGGTTCTAGGAGGTACACATCATGGCACGAAGTGTTCAGTTTACAAAGATGAATAAGGCACAGACCCAAACCTCAAGGATCTCATGGTTTAATAGAGCTAGACTTGTAAATTAACACCTTTAGAAGCCATAAGTGTATATGATAAGGCTATTTGTAAGATTCTAAAGGAGTATAGAGGAGGAACACTTAATTCATACTCTAATTAAAAAGTCATGGTTGCCAGAGAGTTGATACTTTTCCCATTTCCCACTAATAATTTGCTCAACATACCATAATAGTTAAGTTTATGTGCCATTATTTGAGTATGCATCTGCCTAAGGGCAGATCATTTAGATTCTTCTGTTGCACCTGCTATGGTTGAGACCAGCATTATCCACAGGGAAGAATTAATTCTTGGGACAAAAATAGTGAGCTCTCTGAGCAGTACAATAAACTAACTCAGAGCCTTTAAAGAGTACAAGGAACATAGCAGAGTCTCAATAAATGCTTGTTGGTTAAGTCTGCCATCCCCAACCACCCCCCCACCCCCGGCCATGGGCTAGTATCAGTGTGGTGTTGCCACCCCCACCCTCCTAGCTGCGCAGTGGGAGGTGGGCAGCAGGCGACCCAGGGAAGCTTCATCTATATTTACAGTCGCTCCCCATCCCCCGCATCACTGCATAAGCTCCACCTCCTGTCAGATCAGCCACAGCACTGGCTTCTCATGGGAGCCCAAACATTACTGTGAACTGTGCATCCGAGGGATCTAGATTGTTCCTTATGAGAATCTAATGCCTGATGATCTGAGGTGGAGCTGAGGTGGTGATGTTGGCGCTGCAATGTAATAAATGTGGTGAGCTTGAATCATCCGGAAGCCATCTCCCCCCACCCCACCCCCAATGCACGGAAGGACTGTCTTCCATGAAGCCGGTCCCTGGTGCCAAAAGGTTGGGGACTGCTAGGTTAAGTGATTTTCTAAAATCTTCCAAAAGAGGATTACCGTAAGGTATGCTAAAGCAGAGTGGCAAGCCTTTCTCCAGTACTTGCAAAAATAAACTGTCTTTGATGGATATATATATCTGATAGAGTCATATACCGATAAATATTGAGGACGAAAATTCTTAAGCACAATTCCCTCTTTATTTAACATTGGGCCATACAGGTAACTAATTTGCTCTCTGATAGAGCTGAACACCAAAAGACTGTCCAGAGAAAGCACTGACAGAAGTCACACTAATCTTTTCATAGCTGCCATGCCCAAAGAGAACTTTAAAAATCAACAATTTTTTAAATTTTGCATCTCATCCCCTCAAAAAAAAAAAAAAAACACTTGAGAGAAGGAGATACAAAATAAAAAAGTGATAATGAAACTACTCATTGCAGTAAGTTTAAAGATAAATCACTGATCAGGCTTTTAGGAAGGAGGGAAGGGAAGAAGCAATTAATTTATTTTTTTCTTTCATAGAACAATGCATAGGTAATAGCCCATTTTGTGCATAAATTACAGCTGAGCTGCAAAAATGCTGTATAATTTTAACATTCTACTGGCTTTCCCCAATCAATCTCATTGATGTTCTTTCCAAGGATAAAGAATGGAAGCTTAGCTTCTTCAACTTAAAGAAAATATAAGATCTCATTCTGTTTCTCCGTTTCTTTGTTATGATGCTTTAATGCCACCCGTGTAATTGATTTCTCTTTTTTTCCTCAAGTCGAATGCTCATTTTTGATTCTGGAATGATAGAATCTGCTTCTCTGAAGCTGTGATGAATGAGGTATATGTACTTCTCTAACTCTTCACTTTATGTCCAAAAGATGTGTTGGAAGAAGGAAATTGCTGGTTGTCAGAATTGGAGGCTCATCTTTCCACACTGGTGAAATATTTCCTGACCGCCTGTGGCACAAATAGAGAACAAGCAAAACAGTCATGATAAAACCCTAAGGGAGCAGGCAAAAATCCCTAGCAGGCTTGCCCAGAAAAATCTATATCGCAATCTGAAAGATGTGTCAATTGTAATGGCACATGGATAAGCATTTTTAAGCAATTTCTTTTCAAATGCCTGTTAGCCACCCTAACTCTCAAAGAATCTTTGAAACCTCGAATTCTCACTAGAGAAAAGTAATGTGTAAGGAACATTACGTATATTATCATTAATTGTTACAATATTCTAGGAAATCCCTATCATTAATTTCCTTCCCAGATGAGAACACTGTGACTCCCATAGCTTAATTAACAGTCAGTTCCAAGATCACTGAGCTAATGAGTACTGAAATTGAGATTTGAACTCAGGACCATCTGTCTTCAAAGTCCAGTCTCAACCAAACTCTCTCATTGACAAGAATGTGGATGAACTCAAGATATATTCCTTAACATTTGCCTCGGTCTCAAAAACAAGACCAATGTCTACTCCATTCCACTGCCCCTCACACCAAAAACCACTGCTTCCCCAACTCTCAAAAAAAAAAAAAAAAAATCAAGGGCCATAAATAATTATTAAAATACTTCTGTCAGACTCCAACACTATATAATTTGAGTAAATACTGTGACAAGCAATTAAACTTAGTTTAAAGGGATTTTGTTCAATATAGACTTAATAGTTATGGTTAATTTTTACCCATTTGCTAATAAAACCTAGATGTACTGCCAGCAAGAAAAGGTAGGCCGCCACAGTGGCAAAAATGCTTGCTTGCTTATTAATCGAGACAGTGGCTTTCACATCTAAAACAATGCTTTATACTTCCGATACTTTTGGTTGATACTGCATATCATCAAAAACTAGTTTTCTTTTTTTCTTTTCTTTTTTTTTTTTTTTTTTGAGACAGAGTCTCGCTCTGTTGCCAGGGCTAGACTGAGTGCCGTGGCATCAGCCTAGCTCACAGCAACCTCAAACTCCTGGGCTCAAGTGATCCTCCTGCCTCAGCCTCCCGAGTAGCTGGGACTACAGACATGTGCCACCATGCCCGGCTAATTTTTTCTATATATATTTTTGGCCAAATAATTTCTTTCTATTTTTAGTAGAGACGGGGTCTTGCTCTTGCTCAGGCTGGTCTCGAACTCCTGACCTCGAGCGATCTACCGGCCTTGGCCTCCCAGAGTGCTAGGATTACAGGCGTGAGCCACCGTGCCCGGCCAAAAACTAGTTTTCTTTTTTATCTCTCTGTTTCTCTTTGAATTTGTCACTCTCTTTTCCTTTATCCATCTGTGGGCTTACTCAGTACCAAGAAACTTTCATATTATCTCATTTCATCTCTACCAGGAGAGAACTGTTGTGTCTACTTTCTACTGTAAGTCTAAGATTACATGGCCAATAAGAGATGAACCTAAGATTTAACTCCAGAAGTTTCTAACTTAAAAGCCTATAAACTTCCCATAATAGAATGATGCACTTCTGTTATTTTCCCTGTTCTCTTTGCCTTTGTTTATTTCTCTATACAGCCCTTTAATTGAATCTCCTTTTATTGTTCCTCTGGCCAAAGATGTAATTACATTTCTATTCCATCCACTTCTATTTCTTTTCACTTTCCTATTCTACCTCCACTAGACAACCACCAGGACCAGCTCTCTATGTCTAGTAAGGGTATACTATTTATTCACTCATTCATTCAATCAATAAATCAGTCGTGAATCCCTTCATTTAACAATGGAGGAGTGAGAGCTGGCAAAAAGGGTCGTGCAAGCCAGAGTAACATGCACATCACTGGCTGGGGATGTAGGGTTACAACCATAATAGCCAAGCCCCACCTACTTGCCCTAAAGTCAGGTCTCACGGACTGAGCGAGCACAGGGTGTTTTGTTTTGTTTTGTGTGACATTCAAAAGTTTTCATTTTTATGTTGGGCAGCCTGTTAATCTTTGTGGTGAGATTGCTTCTATTGGTTTTTATGCTTAGAAAATTCATCTTAACCACATAATCAATTTAAACATTGCTTATTTTGTCTAAATATTTTTAATTTTAACACTTTAAACACTTTACTGAAAATATATTTTCTAAAATATTATAAGATCAAAACTAATATTTCAAATTTCAAATTTCCAAACACTAATTCTAGTGTTACTTATATATGTTTTTATATAAACTATCAATTTTTTCCACGTTATTATTTTCCACTGAGCTGTCTCATAGCTAATGTGTCAATTCCATTCTGCCTTAACTCTAACTTTAAAATAACTCTTTATAATTGAAAAGGCAGACCCCCCCCCCCATTATTTTCCTTTTTCCAAAATTATCCTATTTATTATGCAGGTTAACATCATTATACTAAAGTTCCAAAACCTTCTCATAATATTTTAATCGATATTATCTTAAAACTGCAAATAAATTAAAGAATAGATATAATTAAGACATTCAGTCTTACCATTCAGGAAAATGATACATTTCTTCATTAATTTATGTTTTTGTATACTTTTGGTAAAATTGTCTTCACATGATTACAACATATTTTTCTTCATGTTGTCTCTAGGTATTTTTGTTTCTTTTGTTATTGTAAAGTGATATTTCTCTCCGATAATTGCTTTTTGCTATTGCCAGTAAGTTTATATTTTTATCAAAGTTTACACAGAGAGTAAAGAGTCAAATAGCTCTGCACCAAAAGAAATCCTGTAACATCACCCTCCTCTTCTATATTCCCTGATTTCCAGCAGCATCCACCTTCAACTCTTTGAGCTAATCCTTTTGGTATTTGCTTCTACACTTCTAAATAATCTGCTTATATTACTATTTATTGATTTTTCACTTTAAAGAATTATCCATTGATTTTTCTCCTATAGAAAGTACAAACTAAGCTTCCTTTCACAATCCTCTCACCCATCCTTCCAATCTTTTAATTTTTATTTGACCTTCTAATCTCTTAATTTTTATTTGATCAATATTTACATTATTTTTATGTAAATATTATTGACAGTTGAGCAGTATTTTAATTTTCCTGATCAACTTTTTATTCTTCCTAACATTATAATTGTCTGGTTTCTGTTTGTTTGGGTGGGTGGGATTTTTTTTGGGGGGGTGGGGAGGAGGCAGGACATACTTATCTATGTACTACTCTTTAATTTATCTCTAGATTCTTTCCCAGTGGTTTAACATTCTCTCAAGACATTCAAAAACATGAAGTGTTCTACCACATTTATTTTGGGGGAGCAGTTTTTCCTGGATATGTACACTCTTTAGGCCTATTTCAAGGTGGGCTCCTGTCATGCATTTATTCCCTTGAACTTTCTCTAGAGCTGGAGATCTCTCTCTTCTGTTGGATCCATTGTTTTCCAGATTGCATTTCTTCCTCTTTCTTTCTTCACTTCTGTATTTTGGCAGAGCATATTCTTAGTAGCTTCCTGGAAAAGAAGTGCATGGCAGGTAATTTTTCTGTACGCCATGCATGTCTACGAATGCCTTTATTTTCTGCCCTTACACTTCATAGATAATGACACTGAACATAGAATTCTAAGCTGGAAATTATTTCCACTCAAAAGGGTGAAGGCATTTCTACTATAGCTTCTAGTCTCTAGTATCTCTGTTGAGAAACACTTTGCCATTCAGACCTTTGGTCTTTTGCATGAACCTGTTGTGCTCCCTCTGGAAGATTTTAGGATGCTCTCTTTCTCTCATGCATTCTGAAATTTCAAGGTGAATTGATTTTCATCCATTTTGCTGGATACTCAGTGGGCCCTTCATATTTCAGTGAGTCAACTTGAGTCCCTCATGAGCCTTTACATTATGGAATTATTTCATTTTTGCACACATTTTCTCTTTTTCTAAAACTCCTCTGCAATTCTATTTCCTAGACTCTAACATTCTCTTTTGTTCCCCTCTTCTATTTCCTATCTCTTTGATATTTGGTTTTATTTTCAGAAATATTTCTTCAATTTTATTGTCTAATACTTCTGTGAAGTTTTGCTTTTCTAAAATCCTAGTTGTAATGTCCTAAAGCTGTATTTTATTCTCTAAATATTATTTTATTTACTCCTATTCTTGATGGATTTTTTGTGTGTTTTTTTAAAATATCTCTTGAAATAGTTTGTTTCTTCCAAGTTTCTTTTAAGATTATTGTATTGGCCTTGATCTTTCATGTTCCCTCATTTTTTGGAAAGGAAAACTAAGAAGCAAATAAGAAACATGGTGTATACCAGTGGGACCTGCTTCCCAGTGGAATGATCTCACTGAAACATATCCTTTGGACTCTTCCTCCCCAATGGTATAGTATTGATTATAGATTTTTACCCTGGACTGGTCAAATTCACCAGAAAAGCCATTTAAGATCTCCTGACTGGAGGGCCTAAACTGGTTCTTAGCCTTCCAAGAACCACTAAGAAAGAAGAAAGCTGAAGATCTCAAAAGTCATGTGCTTGTTTCCTTCTTTTTGTGCCATCTCTCTTAACTGAGCCTGGAGGTTCCTACTATTATTTCCCTAGAGAATAATCCTTCAGCCAACGCAATCGGAAAGGGCAATTGCCCACATGGGTAAAGTTGGGGATAGACTCTGGACATCTATATAGGCTTCCAATCACTCTTTCTTTTTTAAGATCCGTGATCACCCACTATCTGATCATCCCCATGTGCCAAGTCCCATCAGTTCCTGAGCCTCCAAGGAGCCCACAGGAGACATTAGCTTGTGTCTTAGTGTGCCCCATTGGTGGCTTAGCATCCACACTTTTCAGGTCTGATAATATGCCAGGTACCTTTCTCCCCTCTGCTTGCTGCTTCTAAAATATCTCACATGGTCTTTTTTCTTGTGGGTATATGCCTTTAACTGATATTCTGTTTACTTTTCTTTTTTAGTCTAGTTTCATGAGGGAGCACTTCTAAAATGTGTATTCACTTGTCCTCTCCAACAGAAAGTTCCTATTGATCCTACATATTAATTTGGTAAATAAATAATCTACAGACTTATTCTCACTTTCTATTGATATATTACCTGAACTCTTTCACTACTTTTGAGTTTGCCAACTAGTTCTTTCGTATTTCTATACTTATAACCTGCAAATGAAAATATTTTGACATATATACACAAACATATATTCATTATAAAATATATATTTTGTTTTATAGTTTATAAAACATAGATTTATATATAAAGTAGATATATTTGTATATATAAAGTAAATACATAAGTATTTACATTGATTTATAAAATATATATTTACCCATATATATAAAAATGCATCATATATTATTTCATTTGTAAGATATTCCAGAAAAATGTTGTATAACAATGGTTTTAGGGGTCATTATTTTTTATTGCAAAGTGTCTAATGTTTTACCATTAAACATTTGTTTCCCCATTAGTTGATAATATACTTTTTATTGTCTTAAGAGAATATCATTTATAGCATTTCAAGAGAACATCAAGTTGTATGTTTACAGAGGAGAACAAGCAAATTTCATATGCTACATTAAATCCATGTGCATTTTAAAATTATTTACAACTAAGATATATAGGTTTGCATATTGTTTTCAGAACTAATTTTTTAAAATAAAAAATCACCCATTTAAGATTTATAAAAAATATTTACAGAATTCCATTATGTCAAATGCATGTTCATTCATCAGCTATTCATTTCCAACACTATTGAGATCCTACTATATGACAGGCAGTTTAGTTTGCTAGGCACTGGGCAAGATAACAAGGCCCTTGTATCCACAGAGCTGAATCCTAGTCACCTTAAAATAAAAGTGTCTAGACAACCAGATTGGATAGGCAGGAAAGACTTCTCAGAGTGTATGAGGTTTAGGGCTTGAGTAACATGGTAAATGGTGGTGTCATTCAATAAAGTGGGAAATACTGGGAAGATACAGTTTGGGGGATAATGAGGGAACAACTTCAATGTTTTTGGCGGGCATATTAAGTATGAAATGTCTATTAGGCAACCTGATTGGAAATGGCAAGTAGGTAGTATAAAACAGGAATTGAGCTCAGGAGAGAGAGAAAATTATAGGAAAAAATTTGTAATTTTTTCACAATAAATTGTCTTTAGAAATATGAGCCTGGACAATATAATCAAGAGCATGAGTGTCACGAGGATGGAGAAGAGGAACTAGGATGCAACCCCAAGGAGCTCCAAGAGGTTAAAAGGGTTGGAAAGCAGCCTGCAAAAGAGTCTGAGAAGAAGCATCCAGGGAAACAGGAAGAAAAACAAAAGCATAAAAAGTAATCAGCATAGTGAAAGCAGCATCTCTGGAGGAAGAGGTGATCCATGTGTCAAAGGCTTCTGAGAGAGCCGGTAAGAGGAGGCTAAAAAATTGGCCATTAATTTGACAAAAATATTGTTGACCTTGCCAAGCATGGTTTCAAAGGAGTGGTGTAGACATAGGCAGTCAACCTTGTCAACCGTGTGTGTGTGTGTGTGTGTGTGTGTGTGTGTGTGTGTGTCCAGTAAACATAAGTTTCTCCTTAGGTTCATGCAAAGACTAAATGGAAAGTTGGGTCTAACCAGGTTTGGAGGTTTCTCAGGTAAGTACAACAAAAGAGAAAGAGAGAGAGATAATTGTAATGATGTAATGTTGCACCATAAAATATGAGCTGGGCAAGGAAAGAAGAAAGTGATTGATATTCAGAAAATAACAAGGTCAATGGAAGAAACAACTTAATGGCATTTAAGAATTATCATTTTAAGAATAATGGAATAAATGAGCTGGAAGGATAAGATTGGTGATGAGAGAATTAGCTGCTTAAAGTCAAGAATTCCAGAGTGTTCAGAAGTGGTGATGAATATTCAAGTATATGGTCATTGGAGAAGACACATGAGATAGGATAGAGGAAAATATCATCAAAAGATAGAATATTGAAGACCTGAGAGGACAAGATTGATGCATCATCCTTATGGTTGATGGATTACTAATAGTTTGCCATTAATCATTTGTTTCTTCATTAATTATTGGTAATATAATTTTGAAAATATTATCTTGGTCTATAATGTGACCAGCAATGCTAATATACAACTGTGTTCATAATATGCTCTTATTACTATCTATATTGTTAAAGAGTTGGTAGTATACTACTTTTTATTATTTTGCTGTATACTGTGAATGAGAATGGTCACAGTAGCAAAGATTTAAAACAAACAAAAACAAAAAACAGCCAAAAATTTGTCCATTTCCTCTAGATTTTCTAGTTTTTGTACATAGAGATGTTCATAGTAGTCTCAGATGATCTTTTACATTTCTGTAGTATTAGTTGTAATGTCTTCTTTTTTATTTCTGATTTCGCTTATTTGAATCCTCTCCCTTCTTTTCTTGGTTAATCTGCTAGTGGTCTATTGACTTTGTTTATCTTTTCAAGAAACGAATTTTTTGTTTCATTGAAACTTTGTATTTTTTGTTTGTTTAAATTTTGTTTAGTTCTGCTCTGAGCTTTGTTATTTTTTTGTCTTCTGCTAGCTTTGGATTTGGTTTTTTCTCATTTTTCTAGTTCCTTGAGGTGTGATGGTAGGTTGTTAATTTGTGATCTTTCTGTCTTTTTGATGTAGGCATTTAGTGCTATAAACTTCCCTCTTAGCCTTGCTTTTGCTGTATCAGGGAGATTTTAGTAACTTGCATCACCATCGTCCTTCAGTTCAAAAATTTTTTTGATTTTCCTCTTGATTTCATCATTCATCCAAAGATCATTCAGCAGTAGGTTGTTTAATTTCCATATATTTGTACAGTTTTGAGAATTTCTATTGGAATTGATTTCTAGTTTTATTCCACTGTGGTCTGAGAAGATATACGGTATGATTTCAACTTTTTAAGACTTGCTGAGGCTTGTTTTGTGTTCTAATATATGGGCCATCTTGGAGAATGTTCTGTATGCTGATGAGAAGAATGTATATTCTGCAGTCGTTAGGTAGAATGTTCTGTAAATGTCTTTTTAGGTCCATTTGTTCTAGACTTCAGTTTAAGTGCCATGTTTCTTTGTTGATTTTTTGCCCCAGAAGGGACAGAAAATTACAAAAACCAACAACATTAATAGCCATTTGGATGATTTATAAAGTAGTTAAAATACACATTTTGAAAGAAGAAATAAGTATCAAGGAGTATTTATAGCTGAATTCTGCCAGACCTACAAAGAGGAACTGGCACCTTTACTATTCCAAAGTATCAAGAAGGAGGGAATCTTCTCTAACTCATTCTACAAAGCCAGTGTCCCCCTGATATCAAAGCCAGAAAAGGACACAACAAGAACACAAAAAGAAAACCACAGACCAATATTTCTGATGAACATAGATGCAAAAATGCTCAACAAATACTAGCAAACCAAATCCAAAAGCACATTAAAATACAAAAATACCACTTCAAAGAAGCATTCTCATGGGAGTAAAGTATGCTACAAAAGAGGCAACCCAGACACTGACATATGAGGGAAATGCTAAACATTTATTCATTTATCACAAATCTCTTGAATGTCTGCCTGTTTCATGAGAAGCATTGTTGTGAATACTGACACAGAAGAACAAACCACAGATGGCGTTGTCATAGGATTTTAGAGTCACGATAGAATAAAATTGAGGTGAAATATCCTTTAGTTGGTTGGTATCTAATAAGAAAAGAAATTGAACATTTTGAATATATTTGGTTGTATATGAACTCAGAATGATATATAAGATATATCTATATGATACCCATATATTAAATATGAGATATATGAAATCAATATGAATGTATTAAATATAGCAGAGATTTTAGAGGCCATCTAATCCAACTATCTCAATTTAAGAAAAAAGAACCAAGACCCAGAGTAGTTAGCATGAATTGTCAGAAATTACATAAGTGTTCTAACACCCATAACTGTTAGACCTATCACATGTGCCATTCAGGATTGCAGAGTTGTAAGTGAAATGACTTCACCCAAATTCTCTTCCAACTTAGCTAAGGACCCTGGGCAACAGAAGCCTAGGGAATCAAATAGATAGAGAACATGCTATGAACTTAATAACTCATTTTGTGAAACCAAAGCTGTAACAGTGCACAGAAATTCACAGGTGAATTGTCAAGTAGTGATTGTCTGGAAACTGGAGCACTGCACTTAGACCCATGGCTGCTTGGAGAGAACTCAGCAGCTCTTGTATTTCTTAACCAATGGCTCTACACTCAGTGGTTTTTGCTTAGCTATTTGACATGTGGAAAAATTATTCAACCCAGGAGCCTTCAAAGACAGTCTGTTGAAAAGCACCTACAGACTTGGGAGAACTGAAAATTGTTCTTAATTTCTTATTTGCTGGAGGTGGCTTGCATGCCCAGTTAATCAGCAAAAGCCTTGGCTTTCCTCCTTATATCAAAACCATTATTTCTTCTAAATTCATCAGAATTTTGAAGGTATGTTTAAAGATAGAAAAAGTACCACATCTCAAAATTTGAAAAGACCATCTTGTTAATAGTCCTGTTTTTTTTTTTTTTTTTTTTGAGACAGAGTCTCACTCTGTCACCCTGGGGCTAGAGTGCCGTGGCATCAGCCTCGCTCACAGCAACCTCAAACTCCTGGGCTTAAGCAATCCTCCTGCCTCAGCCTCCCGAGTAGCTGGGACTACAGGCATGTGCCACCATGCCCGGCTAATATTTTTTTCTATATATATTTTTAGTTGGCCAGATAATTTCTTTCTATTTTTAGTAGAGATGGGGTCTCGCTCTTGCTCAGGCTGGTCTCCAACTCCTGACCTCAAGCGATCCTCCCGCCTTGGCCTCCCAGAGTGCTGGGATTACAGGTGTGAGCCACCGCACCTGGCCAATAGTCCTGTTTTAAAAATTGCAAAACTAAAGAAGCTACAGGGTATAATGGAAAGAATGGACTTTGGCATCAGCCACACCAGTATATGAATTCAGGTCACTTGCTAGATAACCTAGGACAAGTAGCTGAATTTTGAAAGTAAAGAGAAAGTTTTTCTTTTCTCTTGTGCAAAATGGGGAGGAATACCTCTGTCATGGGTTTATTTCATCAATTAAAAATAATATATTTAAAAAAAAGATTGGCACATTCTTGGCACTCAATACATGGTAGATATAATAATAATGATGATGATAATAATAGAGAGCACTGAACCTCCAGATTACACCTGAGTGAAGAAGAAACCATGGTTGTGTTGGTTATGGGTAGAAATATCACAGGAAGTGTGCAATGACATTTACAAGAAAAGTGATCAATGTCAACCTAACCAGTAATGGTGAAATTGACATCCTGTGCCTCCAAAAACAGTGCACTGAGGACACAATACCACTTTTGTAGTATTCTTACTCAAAATCTACAACCTGTATATAATCATAATGAAAACATCAGCCAAATCTCAATCAAAGGACAGTCTCCCAAATAAATAGCCAATGCTATTTACAAGTGTCAAGGATGAGAAAGCTAAAAAAAGACTAGAGACCTGTGTCAAACTAAAGATGATGAAGAGACACAATAACAAAATGCAGTGTATGATCCTGTACTGACCCTGGCCAGGAAAGGAACATTAGTGGGACAACTGGCAAAGTATTAATAAGATTTGTAGATTACATAATATTACCACATTAATGTTAATTTCCCAATATTCATAATTGTACTGTGGTAAAATGTTAGCATTGTGATGTCCAGGTGAGCAGTTCATGGGAATTCCTTGGGCGATTTTTGCAACTTTTTTTGGAAATCAAAAATTATTTCAACATAAAAAATTTAAAATTTAGAAAATAAATTTAAAAACATGACAATGTTACAAAACTAAAAAAAAAAGTAGGAAAAGATAAAATTACATTTCTTAAGAATATGCTAAAATTCAGACAAGCCTTTCAAATCAGTGTTGTTTTTGTCTCTGGGCTCTAACTAAAATATCATTGTGGAGAAGTTTAACAAGTTTTAAATTAAATAATTAAATGGTTAGGAAATTAGTTCAGGGATTTCCAAATCAAATACAGTAACATTTACTGAATATGTAATGCATGCAAATAATTGGAATACCTATATGTGATACAAAATTAAGAAGAAAGATACAAGTTTCTTTTCTCAGTCAGCTTCCAGTTCAATGAACCAGCCAAGACTTGAAATAACGTAATAAAATAAGCCACCGTATTTAATAGTGATCAGATAACCACAAATAAACGAGAATAAAGAGATGTTATTATTTGGTGATGCTGACAGATGCATCATTCTAATCTGAAGGATAGGTTCATGAGAAGGAACAGTTTCCCCGTTGCAGATTGCAGCTCCAGCCCACAGCCTGGAGTCAAGGAGCATCCAGGGAAGCACCACAAGAGTCAGGATAGCATAAGAAGTACAAATATAGATTCAGATGCCTGAGTTCAGATCATGGCTCTGCCATTTACCAGCTGGATGGCTTTGGTCATGTTATTTGACCTCTCTATGGCTCAATAATGGCTCTCTATGGCCTCTCTATGGCTCTATAATGAATACACAAAGTTGTTAAATGGACCAAAATGAATCAATATGCACAAAAGGCTGGCATATTATAAATGCTGTGTATATATTATTCTACATTTCTCTCTTTCTCTTACACACTCCACCTGCAACAACTCCCCCCACACCCACACGTACACATGATTTTTCAGCAAGTCCTTTTGCTGTTCTTCAATAAGTACTCCCTAAGTCAGTTTACTTTTCTCTATTTCCACTGCTAGCTTGTCTAAGTCACCATCATCTCTCGCTCGTATTAAAATAGTACTGTAATTGCATCATAACCAGCCTCTCTGCCTCCACATTTGCCACCTTGCAAATCCATTCTCCACACGACAGTCAGATCATCTCCCTAACATAAAAAAGATGCCTCTGCTCAAATCAGCCAGCAACTTGTAACTGCACTGAGGATAAATTCTAACTTTCTTACCATGGCTGAAGGTCTTCCATGGTCTGGATGGTGCCTCCTCTCTGAACTCATAATACTTTCTCACTTGTTTGCTGTACTGCAGCCCCGGGACCTCTCCCTGTGCTGGGCACGCTCACTTCATCTTTCACATCACTTCCATCGTACTCGTTCTGCTCTCAGCCTGGGCTCTGCTTTCACATCTTGAGGTTCCCGTCTCTTTCCTACCGTTCGTTGCATTTATTGTACTAGCGGTCACCTCAGCAGCAGTACTTTCATGTGTTGGAATCGAATTTTGTTCAGGATTTTATCCCTCCTTCGCATGATCCATAGGATGACTCTAGCACATTCTTAATTTATGCCTTTTGTTTAAGCATAATAATTAATAGCATCCCCTTTTGCTGTCACAAGTGCCCTAGTTTGGACTAAAAATTATATGGTCACTCTCTCTATGGGCAAATCCTAACCAGTGCAAGCCAGGGATCAGCAAACTATGGCCTGAGCATAAGATTAAATGTGTGTTTTTATACATAAAATTTTACTGGACACAGCCACACCCATTCATGTGCACATTGTCTATGGCTACTTTTGCACTATAAAAACAGAGTTAAGTAGTTAAAACACAGACCTTATGGTCCACAGCTCTGAAAACATTTACTCTTTTGCTCTTTACAGAAAAAATTTGATGTTCCCTGTTCTAAGCCAATTAAGGTTATCCTTTCCCCCAGCCACTGATTAGAGCAGGAAGGAGTATAAAACCCAATCCCGGTCAATGAAACATAAGAGGATATCCTCCTGGGAAGAACTTCAGAAAGAGTTCTTGGCTGGTAAAAGAGACACACAGGAGAGTTGCCACTCCTCTTTTTCATCCAGACGACCTAGATGTGTGGATTTGCTATCTATAATGCTGCAGTCTTCATTCAACCAACCTGAGGATGAACCCAGCAAGCAGCAATCAGAGCCCAGAGAACTTCAGGAAAGTGTAGCTGGATCCCTGAAGTACTATGCCCGGAGGCTATTATATCTATGTTTATCTTCTCATGTGAGAAGAAAATCTGATTACTGTTTAAGCTAATTCAATGAGTGTTTGTTGTTGAAGCTAAAATCATTTCAGCTAATGTAAGTTCAACCTGGCTTTGCTAGAACACATGCTGGGATTTTAGTAGTGGCCTAGTCAACAAAGGAAAGGAGCTAGGAATGGACTTAACTGGGGCTAGGAAATTGACCAAGCTGTAGGATAGACTCTTGGAAGTATTGTTCAAAAATCTAATGAGTGTGCAGAGAGTGGGTTTTATATATTTGGACAATATCAATAGCCAAGAAGGTTGTATATAGTGTTTGGAGTGTGGGGTGCGGGTGGAAGAGGGTTTAGATGGTGATCTGCTGACCCAGGTGATTGCAGTTTCTCATGACTCAGTGTAGTCTACCTTTCTGAGGCAGGACAGAAAGATAGCAGCTGGAGATCCAGAGGAAAGAGACCCTCTCCTGACCTAGAACAGAAGATCTACAAGAGCTCAGCAAGTAGCCAGATCTCCAGCCAAGCAGACTGAGGTTCTGAGCAGGGCTCCAGAACCAACATGTAGATCAAATGTGAATTATACTAACTAGAACAGGATGATAAACTCATATGTCTACAAGGCCAAGCCTAAATGTGGATGCAGTGGGTCAGTGAATAAGAGAGTGGCCTAAATAAGAGAGTGGCTACTCAGATCCATCGGAGGGATGCCATGTGCAAGAATGAAGGCAAGGGCCTTGCTGGATCTCAGCTGGAAATTTACATATTTTTATTTGAGAACCCCGTGTTTTAAATGTTGGAAACTTACTGGGATGTTCAAACAATAACATGTTAATCAACCATGTGAGGTGTGAGGTAAATCTCTCTGGGTCTGGGCAAAGTAAACGTGGTAGTGGGTAGGCTGCAGTTCCATGAATGTGGGGGCCCAGACTCTGTACCTGGGGAAGCAAGATGACTTCTGGACTCTACTCGCCTGTGAATAGAGATGGGGCTCCAGACACACTCCTTTTCCTGGTCAGAACTCCTGCAGTAGTGGGTCAGCCCTCAGCCTGTGGCTCAAGTCTCAGTGAATCCACCTGCTGCAGGCAAAGGAAATCAAGTCTGATTCAAGTAAAAGACGTGTAGTGGAGGAATGAGAGATAAGTCTAAAGACTAACCACAATGTAGATCCAATTTGTTATAGAAGATCATCGTTATTCAATGAATGAGGCTAATAAAGAGACAGAGATCTCTTCGCCGTAAGTTTGATGAATGTGCCAGGACCACTTTACCAAATAGAAATGTTGGCACACAAGTAAGTAAATACGCCTGTTTTATTAGCAGGCAGCCTGAGACCAAATGAACTGAAAACATTCGCATCACAAATGTTACCACAATTCAAATTCTCATTTTATTAAAATGTAACTGTGCTGAGCTAGCCCTAAAGCTATGGGGCTCAATATTAGGAATGCTTGGAAATAACAACTCTGCAAACATTGAGAGTTTTGAGCTCATACTTCTTTTCCTCGATTCCTAAACTTATTCTCAAAGCTGAAAAGAAATTATTCAGGAACCGCTGCTACTTCCTGCTTGCCCTCAGTCTGCCTCCCGTCAGCTTGTATCTCCACGGAGAAACAGTGACAGTGTTTGAACAGAAAACAGCCTTGAGAAACTTGGCCATTTATCTATTAAAGTGAAGGAAGAAGAAATCTGGATCCAACCTGTTGTACGTACGGATAGGAGTCTGAGAATGCACAGTGTCAGCACAACCGGTCTCTGTCCTGCCTCAGGAGGTAACACAATCTGCTAATGAGAGACTGTGTGAAACACTCTGACTACAAACTACTTAGCCCTTTGCTGATTGATTTCAAACTCACAGAAAAAGACCCAGAGCAGTGATTCATTTGTAAGAATAATTATACCATGAGATCTGAATCTGCTGTAAAAGAAATTAAAGGTCTTACACCAGGTAAATTCTTATTGCAGGATTTCAGGCTGTAGCTGATGCTTTTACTTAGCTAGACAAGTTCTCTCAGTCTAATTTGTTTCCACAAATACTAATTTTTATCAACATCTTCACCATGATCACCAATTCACAGTAGCATTTATTAAACAGGCAACATTCACAACATGGTAGACATTTTGTTAAACACTTTATATGATTTATTTTGATGAATACAACAGCCTTATAAGGTAGGCATTATTTTTATTCCCCATTTAACAGATGGGAAAAAATAAGGCTCAGAAAAACTAAAAACTTGAGCAAGGAACACCGGCCAGTAAATGACAATGCCAGGATATAAAACTTGGTTTTTCTGAGGCCAGAACTTGCAGTCAACCATTATACTCTAAGTAAACTGCCTCTTCCCCTTTGAAGACTGTGTTGAAATTTCCTAAAAGGCATGGTTACAGGATAGTATCATTCAAACATTTAACTTATTATTTGTCAATTTCTATCTGTCTTGTCCTTTTAAATGGATCCAGGTGTGCAAAAATATGGGAAGGTTATGAAAACTACATGTCAGTATCTTGCTTTTGTTGCCAGGGTATATATTGGGAAAAGCTCTACTTCATCAAATCCAACAATTATTCCATCCTCATCTTCCCTAGCTCTGCATCTCTATTTCTGATTGTTTCTTTAAGCACCATTTGTCTTTGGCACTCTGTTTTGGACTTTCATCTCCAACTCAGCAATAGAGTTTACCTTTGAACATGCCTAAAGGTTAGCTCCGTTTTTGTCACATGGCACTTGTGCTCTGCTCACACCAAATGACTCAGACTACCTAGATCTACCCTACCTGGTCTCTCTAAGAAAAGAGAAAACTGAAAACGACCAGCTATGGGATTTCAGCTGATTTTACTCTAAATTTCATGTCTTTTTCCCCATTAATTGGCAATAATATATGGAGATTCCACATAGCAAATGTCAAAACCCAGAAGACTCTGCCAGCATTGCAGGTCATTTTCAGTCTACAACGAAGGCAGGCAAACAGGCAGCCAATGACAATAAGCTAATTATAGGCCCCTGACCAAGGGCTGGGTCTGACTCAGGCTCATGGCAGTGTAAGGTAAGAGATTTAATGAGAAATAATAAAAACAGTTTGCCCTCTATCTCCCTGCTGGATTCCATGTGTTCAACCATTGTAAGGCAGGGCTTATAACGGGCTGCTTACCATTCCCCAGGGAAGTACAGCTGCGGTGGATCCGGAGTCTGTTTGCAGCTGATAAGTTCAGGGTGTGAATGCCCAACCCAAAATAGAATAATAGTGTATGGTCACTCAGAGTGTAGGAATTCAACTCCCATAAGTCACATCGATAATAATAATAAAGCTTCAGCACCCTCTGGTCTAATAATATAGCTGATTCCTTAAAGATGGTGGAGAGTAATGTCTTGCAATTAGTCGTTTGCTTCATACTACTAGATATTTCCTGTATCCGGGCTCCTTAGAGGCTCTGTCCAAAGCCTTACATGGGAGCTGGAGCCCCTAACAGATAAAGTTCATATATCTTTTTCCCTCATTAAGCTAATTTATAATTTTTCTTTTAAAAATCCTGATTAATAAAATTTCTAATTGATCTTCCCTGCTGTGTTAGTTAGTCCCTACTTATATTTTCTCTTTATGTAAATATACATGCAAAGTGGCTTGTGTTCACAAAACTAGCTCTTGGTTCAATTAAGTATTCTCTTGTGTGTTTCTGACCTTGGCATATGCAGGTACCTCTTCCTGAGACTCCTTCCTCTTTTCTGGACCTGCCCAACTCTTATCCACACTCAGTAACCAAGGTGAATGTCCCTCCTCTGGGAATCCTTCCCCAGCTCCTCAGGTAGATCCCATTATTTCTTGCAGTTAAGACTTTAGGCATGACAACAGTGACCCTGAAAACTGCTATGCTCTTTTTTTACTTTATGTACAAATCTATTCGAAGTCAGATAAGACTTTAGTTTTCTTTATCTTTCATCAGCTTTTGACTGTGTACATAGGAACCAAGGAACTTAAGTTTATTACCAACCAGTAATGTTGATCATTTCTTCAAAATCTGTACTTTAATATCACTTCTTAAACTAGAAATGATCCAAGATGGAATGTTTAATACTCCATAAGGATGCAGTTTAAAACCCCTCCCCTATTTTAATATTTACACCTATGTAAAAGTGAATTGGGTCCTGTGTCTTCTCACCATGCTGAAATAAGAGGCTAAATATAGCAAGTTGAATATAGCAAGCAAAGATCCACAGGACAAATAGTCCTGGTTAAGTACGCATTGCTATTGATATATGGGATACCATTACTCTAAAAAGTAAGGCATTGCCTTTGCAGAGTGTCTCTCACACTTAAGGAGTCCCTATGATCAGCGGAACCCTGTGCTTCCACTGGAGAGTCCCTTGGGCAAGTTTCTACATTGTGAAGGAAAACTTCACAATTACATTACCGGTTGTCTAAGATAATCAGCCAAATTCACATTAGACTAAAAGATAGAAATCCAAAATACAAATGTATATGAACCACAAGGCTATACATTCTCATTGCCTGAAATGCTCACATCGCCTATCCTGGCCAGGAGTCAGAATTTAGGGATGTCTCACTTGAGTTCTGGCAAAGTCCCAGTGACTTTACCAGAGGACTATTTTGATGTTTCAGATTGTTTTTCCCTTTGGGCGAGGCCATATTCATACTGGTAATATTAATCTGTTTTGATTCCACTTTTTTTAAAAATGATGACCTCTGTATCAGCTATTTATTGCCACATAACAATTCTTCTAAGACTTAGTGGATTAAAACAACAACCATATATTCATGCTCACAAGCTTATAAGTCAACTGGGTGGCTCTGCTCATCCAGGGAACGCTCAGCCCATCTTTGCTGGGCTGGCTTTCACGTCTGTGGTCAGCCAGCAGGGTGGCGGGAGGCTGGCATGTCTTCAGTGATCTTACTCACATGTCTAGCAGTTGGCTGGCTGTAAACCGGGTGATGCATGGAACTGAGCCATGTGTTTGTCCTCCAGGAGGCTAGCCTGGGCTTGCTCACATGCTGGGTTCCAAGAGAGCAAGTAGAAGTGCCGAAGTCTAGGCTTAGAAGTGGCACACTTGAAATAATTGGTATATCATTAGGCTGAAGCAGCTCTAGGACGCTGGGTACCTATGTAAGAAGCCAAAACCCAACTCAGTGTCCACAGAAACACAAAACTGAAGCATAACCAATCAGAAACTGCCAACAAACCTCTAACTAGAGACTTTCCACTAGAGTGATTCAAATAAAGCTTCTGCTCCACTTTAGTCAATCAAATATTTTCTCTGCCTTGCTTTTGCATTTACCCTATAAAAGCCTTGCCCACACACCCTCTGTCCGAGCCCCAGACTGCCTGTGATCTGCCCAATTCATGAATCACTGTTGGTGCAAATAAACTCTTCAAAATTTTAAAGTATCTCAGTTTATCTTTTAACAACACCACGACTTCTGTTGCATTCTATCTGACAAAGGAGACGACCAGTTCGGTTTATATTCAAGGACTCCTATCTTGAAGAAGAGCTATGAAGTTATACTGCAAAAGGCGTGGGTGCAGAGATATTTCAACGATAGGGGTCATTTCTGCAGCATATTACAATTCTACCTCCTTGTTGAACATACTCTTTCTTTAGATGTGGCAAAATCATTGCTTAAGCTATGGTCAGGTTTCTGCCAGGCTTTTGTCCCCTGAGAAGCACTCTGGCCCTTACTACCTGGTACATATGCTGAGGGTATCTTGTATTTATGGACTATATTGTGCATTGCCCAGGCACATATTTTTATGGCATTGTCATGAATTCTTTGCTCCACTCAGCGTTGTTGTGGCCACAGTTAATGAATGGTGGAGGGTGCAGCTGGACAGGATGACTTTTTCCAAAAATTTGGAAAAAGAATTGAACAAAAGTAAATTAGGGCCAGGCGCGGTGGCTCATGCTTGTAATTCTAGCACTTGGGAGGCCGAGGCGGGTGGATCATTTGAGCTCAGGAGTTCGAGACCAGCCTGAGCAAGAGCGAGACCCCGTCTCTGCTAAAAATAGAGAGAAATTATATGGACAACTAAATACATATAGAAAAAATTAGCCGGGCATGGTGGCGCCTGCCTGTAGTCCTGGCTACTTGGGAGGCTGAGGCAGGAGGATCGCTTGAGCCCAGGAGTTTGAGGTTGCTGTGAGCTAGGCTGACGCCACGGCACTCACTCTAGCCTGGGCAACAGAGTGAGACTCTGTCTCAAAAAAAAAAAAAAAGTAAATTAGTAGCCACTTTTTAATTCTTCAGCATTATGTATGTACATCTACTGAAACAATAGTTAGTGAGGATGACTGCTATTTCCTGCTAAAACTATTCTAGCCTTAGTCTATTGTGTATCTCGTGAATATTTTGTAGGGGATTTTAAGTGACAACATGCAGTGACTTCAACCACAGTTTTATGACAGATACAAAATGGAATCCATGAGACTGTGGCTTCAGCCAAGTGCTGGGTGTATCTGAAAATTATTGCTCAGGAAAATCCTGGTTTGATGGCAGGTACCTCTGCACACAGGCCCAGTGGCCTCGCATTTAGGCAAGAATGCAAAGTATGTATTTTAATTTCAATACTATTGACTATTCTTCTGTTTTCCAAGCTACTGGCTCTCTCATTAATCAGCAGTTTAGGATATGTTTTACTTAAAATCTCAATAGACCATTATAAATTTGAAAAAATCTGTAATCTAGTGTTTGTCAAAAATCTGGGACATTTAAAGTTCAGCTTGAAGAATCCACCCTATAACACCACTAGTCAGTACTTTGGGAATATAGACTTCTTTAAATTTGCATTATCCTGCATTGAATTTCGTTACAAAGTACTGCAGAGAGAAAAATGCATGGAATACATTTGGGATTTTCTTGCAACTTGGCTATTGTAGGAATCAAGCCTCAGGCCCAAAATTTTTGTTTCACTAGGTAATTGGGAGTCAATATATACAAACACAAAGTCTTTGGTTCAAACAGATCAAGGTTAAGCTGATCTTATTGGGAGGATTATAAGAATAATACAAAAATGGAAGAAAGGAACTATAACTCATCAAATGTTTTATCTATAGCTGATTCTAATAATAGTGCAACAGAGAGCAACAGGCTGAAGTGAGGGGAGGAAATCTAAAGGCATCTCTTTTGAAAAATGCAGTTCTTCTGGAGGAAAGAAAAGCATTGTATTTGCTATCCCCTGGTGGATCTGTTCTATCCTAGACGTTTTGATAAGGAAGATAGTTCAGACAGTGAGCACCAGGCTGTGGTTTCAAGGGAGCTGCTGATGAATTTACCCTAGCCAGAAGCTTCAAGCTAAAAAGGATGCCATGCTGGCTACTACGATACTGAAAAGCTCAAAGACTTCAAGTCTTGGACCGACCATAGGGTCACAGAAGAACAGAGGAAGTGCAGTCCTATGACTTAGCCGTAAAATGATTCAACCCAGAAGAAACGAAGGCAGTATCCTGCATCCATAATCACACTCTATATTTGCATAGCACTTTAAAAGACATCTTCTGCAGAATTTTCACAACTCCCAGCTTATTTTATCCACACACCTTCCCTTGGAGATAGTTGAAAGCAAGTTTTATAAAATTCACAGCATGGTGTCAGGGAGGAAATGACGGCAGTGGGAGGGAAGGTGATTTGTCCAATGTCACCTAAATAATCAGGAACAAATTCAGAATTAGGTCATCTCCAGGTCCCTGCTTCTTAAAGTCACTGCCCTTATAGGATGCCAGTAAATTTGACAAACATCTTTGGTAACAGCCCTATAAGGTGAATTCCTAATTCTTCTTAGATGCAGCCCCTCCACAATTCTTCCCACGGATCGTCTCCTGCCCACTGTTTGATCTCTGGTCAGCTTCCAACCACTCCCCTCTGCACCACCCATCCATGAGACTGGTTCACTGACTCTAGGGGGATGGGAGGTGAATTTGTCTTTAGCATTTGTTTGCTCTGTTCCATTAACTCAATCTAACTCTAAAATTAGATTGGATTGGTAACTGACAAGCAAAGAGGAACAATCAGTGTTAGCCTTGGTCCTTTACTACATACCCCGGTCACAGTGTGTCTCCTATTTGTCCATGGGTGACAGGCATAGGCAAAGGTAGCCCAGTGGGATCAGCAAGACCCCATTCAAGTCTGGAACACACCCACTTGCCTGTTCTCTGACCATAGACAAGTTATTCAACCTCTCTGAGCCTCAATTTCTCCAACTACAAAATGGGTATAATATCCCCCATTTCATAGGATTCCTGGGAATATTAAATGATATATTAAATAACCCCCCAAACAGTCTAATCATTATCACTTCTTTCATGGAAAGTCTGTTGCAAAACAACATACAGGATGATACGCACAGCTAATTCAAATGAAATCAGGGGAAATGTGTGTCTGAAATGTCTAACATAGTGTCTTAGTTCAGGCTGCTTTAACAAAGTACCGTAAACCGCATGGCTTATAAACAACAGAAATTTTTTTCTCACAGTTCTGGAGTCTGAGATCAGGATACCAGCATGGACTGGTGCTGGAGAAGGCCTTCTCCCAGGTTTCAGACTACTGTCTTCTCCTTGTACCTCCACATGAAAAAAAAACAGTAGGGGAGTTCTCCAGGGTAACTTTTATAAGGACATTAATTCCATGCATGACAGCTCTACCTTTATGACTTAATTACCTCCAAAAGGGCCACCTCCTAATATCATCACATTAGAGCTTAAGATTGCAACGTATGAATTTTGGAAGGCCATGAATATCTGGTCCATAACACATAGTTATATTATTTTTTATTATTTAAATACACTTAGAAACACAATGGCCAAATGTTTCTAAACTAAAAGTAATGCTGAATATCTGTTTTTTTAAACAAAACACAGTGTAATTTGAACATGGCATATCAATAGTAATAAAATCTTAGAATTAAGTAGGATAGACATTTTTTCTTCACTTCAGTTTATATGCTTATTCACTAAATTTCTATGATGGTTTTTTTGGATATGTCTACTTGACTAGACTACAGGCTCTGGTTGTTTAATCAAATGCTAATCTCAGTGTTGCTGTGAAGGTATTTTGTAGATGTGATAGGGTCCACAATCAGTTCACTTTAAGTCAAGTAAATTATCCTAGGTAACCTACATGGACTTGATTCAATCAGCTGCGAGACCTTAAAAGCAGAGTTGAAGCTTTCCAAAGAAAGGAGAAATTCTGCCTCTGGACTGCTGCTTTGGGTCACACCCAAGAGTTCCAGCCTTTTCTTCTTGATGGCCTGTCATATAGATTATAGATTTACCTAGGCAAATATACACACATATATGCATATTGGGGTTGATATATGTTACATGTATATATATGTATGTGTAGGTATATAGTAGGATACATATACACATATACATATTACTAGTCATGTGTCATGTTTCTTTGGTTGAACTTTGACTGATACACCTTCTTTTCTCCCTAGAAAAATGTATACTTTTATTCAATTTGTATGAAAAATATTGTATATATGCATATACTTGTATATAAATCTGTGTGTATGGGTATGTGACCGTGTGTGTGTGTGTGTGTGTGTGTGTGTGTGTGTGTGTGGTTTGACTACGTGATTTTGCTCTTCTGTAGGTCAAAAAAGATTCTCATGGAAAACATCCAATTTTGTTGTACTTCTATGTGCTGGAGGGTCTCAGCCTGTTTTATCTGAGGAGTACTAGCAAAATGGAAGCATGTAATGACCCCAGTGATTGATGAGGAGCTGGCCCTCAATCCCTTCACAGTTAGCATCACAAACTGGGAGTCCCTAAGAATTTTGTGTCTTGCTGCTCTTACAGTTCTGGAAACTCCCACCAGCTTATGGAAGTGTGCAGCTTGTCTTCCCTTGATTTTAGCCACCTTGCATATTATAAGTCTCATGCTGATTCACACTGAGCCTACACCAGGGTTTCGGAGAAGTTAAGAATTGAAATAGTCCAATCATTCATCCCTTTCTCAATGCAAAACTTCAAAAAAAACAAAATTTCAACTAATAGGCTGTTGCTCCTTTCATTCCCAGACAAATGTAATCAATACCACTGGGTTTGAGGATATAATTTTTCATGCGTCCCCCCAATCTTCCAGACATCCCTATTGTTCCCAGAATCATCTCCAGCATAATACCACAATGAGGTTTCAAGTCTGCTTTGAACTGAACCAAAATATTTCTCCTTCCCAGACAAAGCCGGGAAAACTTTGCCTTGTGCACTTTTCAGCTGATGTGCAGCTTCCTATTGTGTGAGCAAGCAAGCCACAATCCATCTTCCTTTCGAAGGTTGTGATGCTGCTCTGCAGTTCCTAATGAGCTGGCAAGGCCAATTAAGCACTGCATAGAATATCCGTAGCCAACTAACCCAATGAAAAACACATAGACGCATTAATACTCTGTCTTTTGTAGATGAAGATTACTGAGAAATGGGGCTTTTGTGTTATTTTCCAGCCCTGAGGGACGTGGTTGCCCATATTCACTTGACCAATGTCTTTTTTCCCTTAGGTACCTTTGGGCCAACCAGACTCAACCAGCATTTACAGAATGTCTAATATGTGCTGGGTGCTAAGCCAGTCAGTCTCATGTGTATAATGACATCCAGTTAACACAATAATGACTGAACATAAGGATCACTCAGTGATGAAAATGTAGGCACTCACAAAATTTCCAAATCATGAAACTGAAACAATGGCAGGTCTGGGATACAGAGGCAGATTTCTTAATACCAAGTCTAATATTATTTCTACCCTGTTATGGTTTTTGTATATATTAGAGCTTGTGCTTATGAGATGACTGACTTCATGGGATAGATACTTTTTAGGGTAACTTCCCCCAAAGGTTTTCTTCTATGGAAACTGTCCTTCTGCTTTCTTCCATGTCCTTCCAGAGACTGAGGAGGAAACACGTGAGTCCCACCCTCGATGGCTGAAACTGAGAAAAATGTCCTGCCATGATTATTCAATCTCCGAGAAGGAAGTTGATAACAAGGTAGAGAGAAGGCTAACAGTAGCAAGAGGAAAGATAGTACTTAATTCTTCTAGGAGTTCTAGTTCCTCTCTCCAGTCTGTTGCTGGCATCAGCCAACCTTTAGATAGCCCTCAGATACCCTTGAATCATCTTCTTTTATTTAGGCAGTTTTTGCTTCCTGGAATCAAAGGAGCTCTGCTACACTAGAGAAGTCACGTAACACAACTTAGTCATTGGAAGCTAATGGAGAGCTGTGCTTAAATTCATATCAGGAGCCTACTGGAAGCATTACTGTGGGGTGATAAGGCAAGTTGTATAAGGCAAAGGGAGTAAAGGATGGAATTGAGGTCGATTTAGGCATTAGCCAAAGTGCTGGTGGAACTACCAAGGGGTAGGTAGAGAAAAATGGAAGAATTTATACACATAGATAATGCTGCATTTATAATATAAGAGAAATAAGATGAGCAAAGAAAAAGAAAAAGGAGTCATGGTTAGAGAAGTAGAAGAAACAGGATAGCGAAGAGTCATGTAACTAATCAGGGCATTTTCAGAAGAGATCAAACTTTCAATAGCAACTAATGCAGGCAAGATTGTGAGAGCTGCAAGAGGGGACATGGAGGCCTGTCTGGCCCATAAGAAAGCATTTTCATACAATACCAAGGAACAGAAGTCAGGTTGCAGTAGGTTACAGAGTAAGTGTGTGTTGGTAGAAAGGTCGGTATAATTACTGTTTTCTAGAGTGTTGGTGGTGAATGATATGAAAAGAGGGTAGTAGCTTGAGGAAGTAGCAAACTACGACTCATTTTTATTTAGCACATAAGAAATTTCAGTGTCCTCTTAGCCAAGGAGAAAGCACATTTTTATTTATCTTCCCATAATATTAGTCTACAAATATGGTGAAGACTGATAACTGTCCCACAATACCCATTCTTCCCTTGTTCCTCATTGTAATAAGCTCCTCCTACAGCTAGATATAACACGTTCCAGCCATCCCTGCACAGCCTCCCATATGCCAGTTTTCATAAATGGAGTAGAATTAATGTGAGCAACTTTCACAATCTTTTCTTAAGCAAACATTCCTTGCCCTCTATGTGAGTTCTTTACCTTTTTCCATAATCTGGAAAGTGTACATGCTGGTGAACCAGCTCAACCAGCGCTCTAAGGAATGGTAGGTCAATAAGAGCAAAGAAACTTGGGCTTCTCATGGAGTGAAGTTGCTCGTCTGTCCCCCATCTGACAACCCATAGACCTCTGGGCCATAATGAAAGGGAGAGAGAAAAACAAAACAAAACAAAACATTATTATGCTTTAGTAACTGTATTTTAGTAAGGTCTACATTTCAGAAGCTTATCCCATGCCCCAACGTATACCACTAGCAAAGAAGAAATCTGCAATTATCCTAGGTAGTTTTAATAAGAGCCTGTCTTAGTGACCACTGAATATAACTGGCTACATGGAAACACACTGGGAGATTCTGTGTCTTGAAGATCTAGATCAAGCACTACAAAAATGTGGCTATTTCTTAGATATAAAATAAGTCTAATTGGGACATCCTCTTTCAGAGACAGAGAAATGAAAAATTAAAAAAGATTCCCAAAAGCAGTTTATAAATGGGCAATTGGAAAAATCTTTGCTAAGAATGGCAGAAGATTCCATTTTGATGCTATGTATGGAAGTTGGGTCTTGCACATGACAGAACTGGACTTTGGTGAGCTTAGGCAGAAAGAGATATTTATTGGTTCATACAAACAAAGAACAAAGAAAAGAATGACATCCAAGAAAAAGGGGGTTGAGATCTCTCTCTTTCTCCTTCTCTCTCTCTCTCTCTCTCTCTCTCTCTCTCTCTCTCTCTCTCTCTCTCTCCCCCCTCCCCCCTCCCTCTCTCCCTCCCTCCCTGCCTCTCTCCCTCTCTCCCCTCCCACTTTCCAGGCAGGCCAGGTACAGTCTTTTAGAACAGTTTTCTCCACAAGTTGGAGAACCTGAACACAGGCAAATTCTTAACCTCTCGTTACTCAACTTCACATCTGAAGAGGGGCTGGGATTTTCTCTCTGCTCCCAAATTCAAAAGACCCAGAGAAGGACTCAGACTGGCCTAGCTTTGCTTGGGTGCCCAACCTCGGGTCAACTAATTCATGGCAGGGAAAATGATATTTAAGAAAATGATAAGTCACATTCAGTTATTTGCTCAATAATTGGCATTTGAACAGAACATATCACTTGTTCCAGAAGGCTCACAAGAGCATTTTGGAAAGTTTGGTATTGTTTAGTCTGCTTCTTGGAATTCATACTATCAAGAAGTACTCTTAACGTCTTATCATAAATAAAGTTTAGATTCCTGAAAGGAAGCATACTTGGCTGGGGAAAATCTATAGCCTTCTCATCTTTTCTCTGTTTTCTGAAACAAAGTCATAAAGTAGATTTGTGGAAATCAGGCTTTAATTCAATTATTCAACACTCACCTGCATAGTTTATGAGAATGAACTTCCTATTAGGAAATAATCAAATCCAAGCATAATGAATATGGGACCTAAATGAGTTGAAATCTCTGGAGACAACAGCCAAAATAAAGGTGAGGTGGTGTTAAGGCAAACAATCTCTTGCAGTTATGAGAGGTAGAAGTCTCACTTGACACCAGATTCCTTGGGATCCTTGAACCTAAAGCTTATCGCCTGAATTTTCTGCATCTTTGTATACCTGAGCCTGAGTTTTTGTGCCATGATGTGGAGAGAATTCCCTTCATAGCTCCATGATCACATCAGAGTCTGGAACCATCTGTCTCCTTCTTCTTTGGTACAGGGGGAAAATTCAAAGGGAGCTATCCCAATGCCATAAAACAACCTAGCTTTGAAGCTAAATCATGACACCAGATCCCAACTTCCCCCATCTCCTCTACCCCAGGGGGAGTAGATGTTCTGCTGAACAGTCACCGGCAGAGTTAAATAAGATAAGAAGCTGGAATCTTTGAGTCTAGACCATAAAACATAATTGGATGAATCTCCACAGACAGTATAAAATATTGTATCCTGTCTCACACAGATGGGATTATTTAGCCTTCACACAACCTTCAAATAACACGTTGTGCTCCTTTTAATCAATCCATAATTCAAAGAGGACATCTTTTAGCCTCCAGAGGCTTCTGCGATGACAATAGATGTGGGCAAGCTAAGGCAAGGCATGTTTTATTGTGACAGTCAAAGCCAGCTTGGGCCATCATTTTATAAATCTCATTAGTGATTATAGTTTCTTATTTCCAGGTATGATAAAATACCACTTTTACTTTGTAAATGTATCTCAGCCAGGAGGAGGGATCCCTGGGCCTTTCCACCAGGCACCCGGAACAAAGGGATCCCCGGGGTAGGAGGCTGTGCCAGGGTTGATGATGCTGTCCTTTGCTTACAAACTGCACTGTCACAAAAGGTCAGAGAGCACAGAAGCCTTCCTCTGAGCCTCTCAGGGAGGGAGAGGCAAGGAGTTCTGTGAATGCCACAATGAATGGTCTTTCTTTGCTTCTCATGCTCTGATTCCCCTATATGGCTCGCTGTCATACAAACTGGGAATAGAAATTCCTTACAATCACCAGCTGCACATGTACTTGCAGAGGCTGAACCGTAGACTCTCAGGGAGGTTAAGATGCACCCAGAGAAACCCCTAATGGAAGACCGTAAGTCTTCCTCCATCCGTCAACTAAGCAATTGTGCCCATGTGGCTGCAGATCCTAGCTGGGATGAGAGGGAAGAGGTGATTAATGTTCATAGAACTCAGGAAAATCAGCAAGAAAAAATCAAACAATCCTATCAAAAAATGGGCAAAGGACATGAATAGAAATTTTTCAAAAGAAGACATAAGAATGGCCAAAAAACGTATCAAAAAATGCTCAACATCCCTAATCATCAGGGAAATGCAAATCAAAACCACAATGAGATACCACTTAACTCCGGTGAGAATGGCCTTTATCAAAAAATCCCAAAACAACACATGTTGGCGTGGATGCGGAGAGACAGGAACACTCATACACTGCTGGTGGGAATGCAAACTAGTGCAACCCCTATGGAAAGCAATATGGAGATACCTTAAACAGATTCAAGTAGACCTACCATTTGATCCAGCAATTCCATTATTGGGCATATACCCAGAAGAACAAAAGTCATTCTTTAACAAAGACAGCTGTACCCGAATGTTTATAGCAGCACAATTCACAATCGCAAAGATGTGGAAACAACCCAAGTGCCCATCAATCCACGAATGGATTAGTAAACTGTGGTATATGTATACCATGGAGTACTACTCAGCTATAAGAAATAACGATGATACGACATCTCTTTGGTTCTCCTGGAGAGAGCTGGAACCCATTATACTAAGTGAAGTATCCAAAGAATGGAAAAACAAGCATCACATGTACTCACCAGAAAACTGGTTTCCCTGATCATCACCTAAATGTACATCGGGGAAGGATACCAATTGGATATCAGACTGGGATGGGGGGGGTGGGGGGAGGGGATGGGTGTATGCCTACATGACGAGTGCGTTGCGCACCCTCTGGGGAATGGTCATGCTTGAAGGTGCAGACCCGGGGAGGTGGGGGGGGAGGGGATGGAGGTATGACTACATGATGAGTGCCAGGCACACTGTCTGGAGAATGAGAACGGACGCGCTTGGGACTCTGACTTGGGGGGATGGGCAGGACATGGACAATGTATATGACCTGAACTTATGTACCCCCATGATGAGCTGAAATAAAAAAAAAAAAAGTTCATTTGGAAACAATTTCCAAACACTGATTTCAGGCAAGGCCATGGGCTAAGTGTTGGGGGACAACAGTACAAAGATGTATCTTGTGTGCTCAAGAAGTAGAAGAAGAAACAGGTGGACCAGTGGGGCAACCAAGAAGCGGCCCTAACACCAGAAAGAGGGTGGGGTGAGGCAATGTGTGCAGAAATCACTCCAGATAAGTGCCCTGTGGAAGGTGGTCTTGGGGGAGAGTTAAAGATATATTTACAATGAACAAAACCTGAGAAATGAATAGAGGAGAATCATGGCAGGAATGAGGAGAAGAAACATTTCGGGTGGAAGGAAGAGCAAGTGCAAAGACACATGACGTATGGATCCACAAAGCTGGGCTATACATGGGGTCTGCTTGGGCCAGTCTCAGTTCATGTCTGTTATCTCAGCATCATCATTATTAATAGAGCTCCTTTTTCATCTTGAAAGTGTCCCAGGTTGCTTGGACAATATGTTATAGGGTCACCTTCATTATTAGGCAGCTAGAGAGGGGTAGGAGTGACTTACCTTCCTAAGGTGGCAAAATTGAGGACAGGAGCCTGGGGAGCTTTCCTTGGGGTGTAGGGTGTGCTGGATTCATTCAGCAGGCCATGGGAAACCAGTGAAAGGAATTTAAGCAGGGGAGTGAACAAAGCCAAATTTGTGTATAAAGAAGTTAACTCTGGCAGGAAAGTGGAGGATGGATTATTAGAAGGGGTTAGACTGGGCTCAAAGCAAGTAGTTCAGCGAGACTCGGGATCCATGCCCCTAAGAAACATATTTTCTGTATCAGTGCTTTCCAATAGACATCTAATGTGGGCACATATGTAATTTAAAATATTCCAGTAGCCACACTAATCAAACTAAAAAGAAACAGAGGAAACTAATTTTAATGTGACTTATCTAACCCAATATATCAAAAATAGTATCATATAATGTAATAAATACTAACAACTTAGCAAGATTTTTTAACATTCTTTTTTTCTAGCTAATATGTGGCAAAAGTGGTCCTTGAACTTGGACATTCAAGCTCCCTTACTCTATTCCTTTGACCTATTAACTCAATATCCCCATTTGTTTGCCCACCTTAGGGTCCTGGGAACTCCCAGATCTGACCTTCCTATGTCTAACCCTTTCTGTTTCTGTCTGTGTCCCAAGGATGAAAGACAGAATTACAAGAGGAGAGAATTCTTTGAGGACTAGCATAAAGATAGGAATGCTCTAGTATAAGACAGAAAAAGAGGAAGGGCAAAGATAGCACCTGAGCTGGAGGGTGGTTTGTTCTTTAGAGTCAACCTGAGCACAAAACTTAGCTTCACCATTTAATTCTGTGTGCTGAGTCCAACCCTAAGCCCTGAATTTCAGTCTCCACATCTGGAAAATGGGCTTAATGAAACCACCACTCAAACTTCCTAAGAAGATTATAAACAATTTCCACAAAGGTTCTGAAGCACAGGAGGTATTCAGTAGATGGGAGCAGTATTTGTTATGGTGGAAAATTGTGATAATTGAATCACTGATTATACTCCTCCCCCGACTGGCAATTTTTCATGGTTTCCCATTAATGCCTTGAAAATACTGCCAGAATACAATAAAAATGTAAAAGATGCAAGGCAACATACAAGTGACAAGTAAGAGATATGTGTTCAGAGAAAGGAAAAAAAAGCCAAAAATAAGACATGGTGGAAAAAAATAGATATAAAAAATAAAGATTTAAATATAAAAAGACAAATTTAAAAATTTAGTAGTGAATATAGGAGAATATTTTTATGACTTTGGAATAATTAAGAATTTCAAATATAAGATATAAAAACACTAACCATAAAGGAAAATATTTGCAGCATATCAAACAAATAGAGGATTAATAGTCCACCAGGTCAACAATAAAATTGCAAAGAATATGACTGGCCATTCATAGAAGATAAAATACAATTGACCAATAAGCATTTGAGAAGATGTTCAACCTCATAGATATTCACAGAAATGAAAACCAAAGCAAAAATTAAATAGGAATTGTTTGCTTATCAGATTGGCAAAAATGAAAGAAAATTGTCAACATCAAGGGCCAGTAGAGATGTGAGGAAATGGGCACTTTCCTACCTTTTTGGTGAGACCATAAAGAACTATAACCCTTTTGAAAAGTAACTGATAATTTCATTAAAATATAAATGGGCAAATATATATATATATATATACATATATTTGTTTACCAAACAATATGGCTTCCGATAATAATATGTCCAAAATAAAACACCAGGGAGTAAATACAGAACAAGAACCAAAACACTGGTGGCAATCTACATTTGGGGTATGTTTGAATAATATCACAGCAGAAAATAATAAGACCTATGAAAAGAGAGATAGCTTTAATTGTATTGGCTTAGAAGAGTGTTCATTCCATACACTAGATTAAAGAAAACAAAATACAAAATAATATTATCTGATCCATTTTTACAAACAAAAAATAATGAGATCCCAAATACCCTTTCTATGAGACACAGATAAATATGTAAGCAAAGGCAGTGGATTTAAAAAGAGAAGAAAGACTATTTTACTTTGGATAGTTCTGTAGTTCTTAAATAATTTAATTAGCTTCTATCATTTGATTTAAGTTGCTGGAAAAATGATAATTAAATACATTTTTAAAAAGTTATAAAGATAGAAAAAAGAAAGTAAATGTTCTCAGCCTATATCTAGGGTCATAACAACCAGAGGAGAAGCTAGCAGAATGAGAACAAGCATGAACACCAAAGCAAGAATCAAGTAGAAGGAATTGCATGGTATGCACTTGGAAAATAAGCCCAATCCTTAAATGAGGTTAGGTTGTGTTTAGGAAAAAAAAATGCAATCTGATATTATCTCTCATTTTATTAATAATTAGTATTTTCTTGATCACTATTGAAGTAGGGCATCTTTTCATATGGTCATGAGCCAATCATATTTCTTCTTCTTTGATTACTTTGCCTATATCTTTACTCATTTTTACTTAAATGAGTCATTTTGTAAGAGTTATAGCTATTTTAGAGATATAAATACTTGGGGAAAAAAAGATTCTTAACCTCTCAAATTGCCAGCCACTCATCTATTAAACAAGCATAATAAAATCTACCTCACAGGACAAATAATATTTTTGCAGATAGAAAATACTAAAACTTAATTTTAAAAAGCAAAATTTAGGATTTGGCCACCTGTATGAGTTGTTTAATTTTAAAACATTCTATGAATAATGATGTAATAAACATGAGAGTACAGATACATCTTCAACACACTGATTTTATTTCCTTTGGCTATATACCCAGTACTGGGATTGATGGATCATGTGGCAGTTCTAATTTTAGTGTTTTGAGGAATCTTCATATGGTTTTCCATAATAGCTGTACTAACTTACATTCCTACCAGCAGCTAAGAGTTCCCATTTCTCTACATAGTTGCCACCACTTGTTATCTTTTGTCTTTTTGATAGTAGCTATTTTACAGGAATGTGGTTTCTGTGGTTTTGATGTGCATTGTTTATTTCAGCATCTTCACAAAAGTCAAGATACAGAATCAACCTAAGTGTTCATCAATGAATGAATGGATTAAAAAAATGTGGTATATATACGTGATGGAATATTATTCAACCATAAAAAATTCTGTTATTTCAGAAAGCACAGATGAACCTGGAGGACATTATGTTAAATGAAATAGGCCAAGCACAGAAAGACAAATACTGCAGGATGTCACTTATATAAAAGGTCTGTCCAGAAAGTGTCCAGCCATTGTTAATATAACTAGAACGATTTGCATGACATCCATGTAACATGGCAGCCAAGGAGAGCGGACTGGGATGCTCAAGCGTGAACAGTGACGACTTCACTGTACTAGTCAGTGGGGTGCTAGATGCTGTTGAGTGAGCAGGTGTTCTGTGTGACTATTGCATTCAAAATGATGGAGCCAGCAGAGCAACGAATCTGCATCAAATTTTGTGTTAAGCTTGAACTTCCCTCCACAGAAACTATTCGGATGATTCAGAAGGCTTTTGGGGATGATGCAGTGAGTGCAGTGCAAATAAAGATGTGGCACAAACACTTCAAAGATGGTTGAGAATCTGTTGAAAGCGATCCACATTCTGGAAGGCCTACAATGAGCAGAACACCTGAGCATGCTGAACGTGTAGGGATTAGGTTAAGAGATGCTTGGAGAACTATGTGAGGTCCCAGGGTGCCTACTTTGAAGGGGACTGAGGCGTCATTGTCCTATGTACAATGTTTCTTGTATCTTGTATCTTCTTCAATAAATGTCTCTATTTTTCCTATTACATGGCTGGATACTCTCTGGACAGACCTAGTATGTTCATATTTTTTAAAAAGCATAGAAAATATAAAGTAGAATTTGTCAAAGGTGAGATTGAAGTCTTAGACAGGAATTCAATGTTAGAAAACTATGCTCTAGACTTTAGAGTTCCTTTCCTATAGGCATTGAAGAGACATTGAGGTGTTTTAAGCAAGGGAGTGATAACTTATTGTGCTTTCAGAAGATGATCCAGTGACCACATAGGGGATGAAAATAAGGCCAAGCAAACAGGAGAGTAATTATGGCACATGGCGTATGGTATGTTCAGTAAATATTTGTTAAACAGGTAAATGAGACAGGCAAGATCTAGTCAAACCTTTACATCAAAAAAAAAAAGTGCCTTTCCTTTATCTCACCTTTTACATGTAAAGTCAACTGATTACTAACATCAGACTCTGCATAAATGAACCAGAATCCCCAACTTTTCAACAAAGAACCAAATCATTACATGGCAGGCAAAAAGGCAATATTGAGAGCGTAAGTGAGTGAAGCAGTCGATCAGGGTGGTAATGGATTTCATCCAGGACTGGAGATGGAATTTCATTAAGTTGCGTGTCAATAGCAGGAACAATTTAATTTAGAATGTCAATAGTCTTACTCCTTTTTTTTTAATCATGTGCTGAAATAATTTATGTAAGTTTCAGCAGTAATACTAGGAGTTAGGGGAGTGATAAGAGAAGAAAAAGTACTGCATAAATTACCCTCATCTATATTTTATAATGAAAACTAAAGCATGAGAGAAGATCTTAAAAGGAGATTTCATTTTCATCTCTTGTCTTTCAACTTTTTGTCTGGAATTTTTGTTGCATTGTTTAAATGCTATAAAGGGATTCAGTCTTATCCCCTAAGCACCAGTCTGGCCTCTTTGCGTGAGATAAAGTTGTAGCAGCCTATATATTTTTCACGATGCCAGCAAGAGAGCAAGATTACATTTTCTTTAAAGTTGGAAAACAGATATCCCAGGGTTTTGAGCAGGCAGATGGACCCACATGGTTGTTTTGCTATTTATGGCTACATCTCTTATTCTGATAATCAGGGAAATTTATATAAACCAGCATTTTCCACTAACCTACTGCTTTAGAGGGCTGCATGGGGTATCACTTCACTAGATTATGAAGAGTCGCCAGGAAAATTTGTATCAGCTCCTCAACTCCAAAATCCCAGTCCTAATATGATAGAGTCTGAAATCAGTACAGTACAAATTCTCGTATCAGGATAGGCATTAGCTGTGTGTCTCTGGACCTTGGCTTCCCATTTATAGAGACCTCTCAGATGATCTTTCAGGGCCTTTCTAATTCTAACATTCCAGAATTTACAAGAGGAGATACAACTAGAAATGTACCAGAGATAATTAAGGGTCAAACCCTCTAATGATTACTGGAAATACAGAAGAGTCAAGACCTAGTGCTCTTGACTTTTAAATACCAAATGTTTCACATTCCCTTCAAATCATTAGTAAGATACAAGACTTTGGCATAAAACTCTTTAAAATGTCCTAGATCACAACTGATCCCCCCACCACACTTGAAAAACACTGCCTTTTAAAATGTAAGTGAATTGCTAAATCTACGTCTGCATTGTGTTTATTTTTAGTGCAGTTAATTTAACAGGACTGCATGTTATCTATAATATCTGCCGGGGCTTTCAGCTCTCGACTGCATTGTACGATACATCTTTTGCTCTAGACACTACCCGGTGTGCATGTCATAATATCTTTTCAATAAAATATGTGAACTTGTATGGAGGGAGTCGTAGGGGGCAAGAAATTGGAAACTCAAGTCACACACTGTGTGAGCCACAGGGGAATCGGGCCTTGTGTGTTTTAAATGAAAACCTTTCATCTTTGGAGATGCCTGTCCGGCTCTCTACTTAACACAGGTCTGTTTCCAGGACATTATATTCATCATCAGACCTCCTCTTGCCCCTGCAGGGGGACGATGTCGTACACACAACTCCGAAGACTTCTCATTGTTTCAAATATTATCGCCTTCTCTTATTTCCTTTTTCTTCTTTATTTTTTTCTTCCTTAATTTCACAGACACCCAGCAGAACTAATGCAAACACCCTCGCTGCAAACTTTCTTTTCCAAAGAAAGAAAGGGGTGGCGGGGTGGGAAGCATGAATTTGTTCTACTTGAGTGTTCCTGTTTTTCTCAGCGGAACAATTGGACTTTTTTTTTTTTTTTTTTTTTCAGGCGTCTCTCACCAGACCATTTTAGATTTCCCAAAATAAAAGTGAGGATTCTAAACCCCACTCCTCTCTCCTCTTATGTCTCATATGCCAAGGTTTGTAAGGGTCATGTGTCTGGGCTCCTCAGCACTTCCTTTCATTTCTTTCTTCTCGAGATCCTGGCTTCTCATTTGATGCACCAACAGGACATTACCTGTCTCAGATGTTTCTCTGGACTGCAGCTAATGAAAACCTAATTGCATTGTCTGTCTTCTCTCCATACTTACTCAGATCCCTGGCTCTGGGAGCCGGAGAGCTGTGAGTTTCTGTCTACCTGTTCTGTTTTGGTGACTTGGACAAAACGCATCTCCTGCTTCCTATGCACCTGCCATGCAGTTTGCTCAGGAGAAATGAGACACAGTCGGGCAGTGAGCAACATGCCATATAATACCCCAAAAGAGAGAAAACTGGTAGGATTTTTAGAAATAATTAAAAAAGCACTTTTAGCTCAGACCCTTAATATCTCTTACCTGGACCCTACAAGGTAGGAGAATAGCCCACCCCCAAATATGGCACTTTGGCATAAAGATTATTTTAAGCTGAAAGCAACTGAGAAGCAGACGCAACAACAGCTCTCTGCCCTCCCCCTATTTACCCAAAAACAGGACTTAAATTTACGTAGGTGCCCTCCTCCCCTTTCTACCAGGAGGGGCAAACCTTAGACCCTTATCAGCACCAGAGGAATGTGCATAGCCAGCTTTAGCCAGCTTTTGTCTGCCATTTATTTGCCCTCTCACAATTTGCTGTCCCTAGAAATCCCAAGTCCTTTTTCTTTGTCTTGTCAATTCCCTAAAAATGTATGGCTGCTTGTTGAAGATGCTGTGTAAGCTGACGTTCTAAGCCGCCTCTTTGAGATTTGCTCATTCCCTGGGTATCTCTATTGGGGTTCAGATAACAACACCCCAACATGAAGGCCTCATGGGCAGTCTCAGAAGCAAGTTTTTCTCTGACCTTCTCCTGCCCTCCTGTCTCTCAGTCCCATCTTTCCCTGAGACAGGCCATAGAAACTAGAATCCCTCTTCCCCAAGGCAGGTGGTAGAAACCAGAACCATTTTTCCCAAAAGCCAGCCACAGAACCTAAAAGTAGTCTGTGTAAAAACTGGCCATAAAGAAATTATCTGACCTACTTGGTTTGATTGTGGGTCCTAAGACCCCCATTCCATAGAGGGCCCTGCCCGACACCCAGAAACAAGGAATGCACACTCAGAGAGGCCAAGAAGAATCTAGACACACAGGCCTTGCTGGGTTTTCCCATCTGTCTATTAGCATTAGATTATACCCTTTTTGCCCAATCATATTTCTACACAGCTATCCATACTTTGTGGGTTCTAAGCATAAAAATGGACAATTTCCCCTGTATCTTTGGGTCTTCATTGTTCTGTGTGTACACACTAAATAAATGTATATGCCTTTTCTTCTATTGCTCAATCTGCCTCACATCAGTGATTTTCAGTGAAATTTCCACACTCCCATGTATATATGAGATATGTATGTTAATAAACTCTTGTTTGTTTTTCTCTTGTTAATCTGTCTTTTTATAGTAGTCCTAGTTAAGAACTCAGAAAGGGAAAGGGAAAATTATTTTTTTCTTTCCTACAATTTATCTAAGAATGTCATATAAAGTTCCCCAGCCACCAGTCTTACACCTTTCTGAGCCTTCATCACAATCTCACCAGTGCCACCTCTCCAGACGGGATGTGTCACGTGGCTATTTAAGTCACTCATAGGCCCAGAGGCCTCCAGGATAAGGCCTCAGTCTTGGCAGGGCAGGCCAAGCCTTCCAGGGCCTCACCCTCCCTGCTCCTCAACTCCATCTCTTCCCTCTCAGCTCCCTCCCCCACCCCAACCTGAATCCTGTCCTCAGGTCACACTCAGCAAACTGCAGGTCCCTGAGTGCGTCCTACTCAAACATCTGCCTCTGCTGAAAAGGTCCTGTGCACCTCATTCGCACTCAGAATGCATCTTTGGTGTTTAAAATCCAGCACATGCTGTGAAGGCTGTTTCTGACCACTGTCTTCAAGGAAAATTGAAAACCCTTAAGTCACAAATGTGTTTTACATAGACGTATCAGTATATGAGCAACACTTCTTGGACTTTAAACAAAAAGTTGTCTCTCCTAAGCAAGACTGTAAGTTTCTTTAAGGCAAGAACATGCTGCCCTGTCCGTTACTGACTCCCCAAGGTCTAGCACAGTGCCTGATATATAATAGATCCTAGTAAATATTAAATAGATATAAGAGGTAGCACAACTGTTTTCTTTTCTAAAATCTACCTATGAGCACCTTCACTAAACCTAAACTAGAATCAGTTTATACTTTTAATTTTTCTCTACTGATTCTGTTCTGTATTTTGCACCCACTCAGGAGAAGGATCTCTCAGTCATTTTGATAATTTTATCCTAAGGACCACAGGACCCTAGGGGGAACACTAGGTCAACTGTGACACATACTGTGGTATTTTTTTTAATTATGCAAATATCCATCTGTTCAGATACCATTTGGGGCTCATTTAATGTGTATAGTTTAGGATAAAGGGGGAACTAGAAAAAGTGCATCTCACTTTGGCTCCATAAAAAGCCAAGTGGTACCTGATTCATCTTAAGTTATGAAGGGTCTCCATTTTAATAGTGCATCCTTTCTCTTTGGTCAGAATTCTAAATCTTTTTAATTGCACTTTAAACACCTGTAGCCAATTTTAAATGTCTTTCTCATTTAAATTCTAAACATTAAAATTCCAAACATCTTGGTGATATAAATGGTGAAAGTAAAGGGCACAGTTTTTCTTTAAGATTTTTTTTTCCCCCACTACCTCCCACTGTTCCCAATTATGGTTACTCTTTAAGCCCCCAAGCAAGGTGGCTGAGTTTCCTAGATGACCCTAGAAGTTCATTTTTGGAATAGAACAGGAAGGCTAAATCCTGGCAATGTGGTTTTAAGAGAGAGAGGGAAAAAAAGCAAAAGGAACTATAATTTGCTCAGCACTTATTTGCTAGTCACCACACTGGGCCCTTGAAGCAAATGTGTTCTCTGTATACATGTCCAGTCCTCACAACAACCCAACAATTTACCATTGTCAAACCCATTGCTTAGTTCAGGAAATGGAGGCTAAGGTCTGTGAGCAGCCTGCCCTAGGTTAGCCGGCTAGCAGTCGGTGAGGCGAGGATTTAAAGTAGATGAGTCTGAGTCTGCATGGTCGCTTTACCACACCACTGACTCCCAAATGTCTGTTTCTGCCAGGACACACCTTTGGAAGCTTTCTAGAGAACTGGAATTGTCAAACAGAGATTAATTCAACCGGCAGACAGAGACACAGAGAAATATGCTTATGCAAAGGGAGGATAATATACAGAATAAGTAATGTTTATCACACACACTGGTTTTAAGAAAATGATCTTGCATGTGTGGAGGAGACATTATCACAGGTTCCACCAATTGAAGGCCTTAAGGACTCACCTTTCAGTTTGAGACTCTCTTCCATGCTTCCACCCTACTCTGGCTTCCGGTGAGACCTACCTCCAATCCTGCTCCACCTGATTCCTACACGGAATGTTCTTTATCATGGTTTAATGATACAACTCTGATCTTGTATGTTTCAAATACTTTCCCTAGCATCCAGTTATTTCCCCAGACTCTAATGTTGGTGTCTATGTCTCCATCCCCTGCTAACCTGCCTCCAACAACTGGCTGTGCCCACACCTGAGCATTCTTTACCCTGACCTGTATACTGTTTTCCCACCAGTCACAGCATCTGTGCAGCAATGTTCTAAATCCTTCTTGCCAACTAGAGTCACCATGTTGGAGAGAATCTGCAACAGACCCATTGTGTGAGTCACGTCAGAATATGTAAGCTCTTTGGGTCTTGTTTTTCATCTATGAAATGTGGACAGTCAAAAGCTACAGTCCAGAAGTGTGTCCAGTGAATGGAAACAATATATATGACAGGGTTTATGACACAAAGCAAGCGGTCTGTGAACCTTATTCATTCAACAAATATTGGACATGCTAGGTGCTCTCTCCTGGATGCTTGGAATACATTAGTGAACATAATAAAGTTGAATCAGATAATAGACAGACAAATTAGTGATGTTTACACTATGGGATAAATGATAAGTGCTATAAATTTTTAAAAAGAGAGAAATTAAAGTATAAACAGGAGGATCCGGAGTGCAGGAGAGAGTGTAGGTCCCAGTATTAAAGAGGATGATGAGTGAGAAGGTTAGAAAGATAGACAAGCCATATCTGGAAGAACAGCATCCTGGTCAGAAGAAACAGCCACTGCCAAGGGGAAGAAGACTGAGCTGTTGGAGCTGAGTGAAGGAGGAAGGGAGTGATTGGAGCTGGGATCTAAAGGAATCAAATATGTAGGCCTGGGGGCCATTGTAAGGACTTGGACCTTTACTTTGAGGGGTATGTTTAGTTGACATAATTTTCCTCTGGAGCCTTGTGTGACAGTTGTTTTTCAGAACTTTTCCTTATTCTCATGCATCCTCTGGGTCTTGACTTTAGTACTAACTACATAAGGGCAGAACCATGTCATGTTCATCTTTATAGTGCTAGTGCCTAACACAGTGCCTGGAACATGGGCCATGCTCAGTGAACATCTTTTGAATTGATGACATTATTTTAGCTGGCTATCCTGGGAAGTTCTTAGGGGACATCATGCTTTTACCTGGTTAGAATGCACATGTCTTCTGAAAGCCATGAGAAAAGAACATTTTCTAATAGGCCTTCTTCTGTTTCTCTCAAGTCACAGCCATAGATGGGTATGTGCACCTGCTGGATCGTTACTGACTCAGTATTACACCCTTTCATAAAAGAATGTGGACTTGAAACTCAGAAGACCTAGGTTTGACTACTAGAAATGTCCACCTACGAGTTATGTGACCTTAAATAAATTACATCATTTCTCAAAACCTTTTATGCCACACTAAATGCCATCTAAATCATGGGATCAAATAAGGACCTAAAAATGTGGAGCAAAGTGTTTTGGTAAACTGCACTGCAATATACAAATGCTGAAGATTGTTATTATAATTTAGCTCCTAGCTAATATTTAACCTAAAATAGGACATTTTCTCTAAAAATGACAAACACACTATGTGGCAGAAGAACCAGAAATTGTGTTGTGTGGCTTTGGATCCACCACAATGAGGAGAAGACCCATTCCATTTCAGCAAAGAAATAAATAGTTCTAATGTTCTCAAAGCTCGCCATACTGTTGGATTTTCCCCATTCTTCTGTAACAACTTTGCTTATATTAGAATGTTCTTAAAATACCACTTTGTCCAATTAAGAGGCCATTAAAGACACAGAAGGTATTGTACCTGATCAATAACACCACTCCAAACCATGTGATCTACACAAAAACTCAGTTATAAGGTGATAGATGCACTCATCTCTCCATCTGCATTCTCTGGATTGATTGGGCACTTCTCTGGGCAACTGCCCAACCCAGGGGTGGAGGCTCTGTGATCCCAAAGGGATCTCCTAAGTACTTTCCCAGCTGGCATGTTGGGAGCAAGCTGGGAGCATCCCAGTGGCATTAGCAGGGCAACTGCCCAACTGATCCACAGGAGTCCCACCTCCCAACTGCAGCCACATTCTCTCCGAAACTGGCTGTGATTGTAGATATACATGCCTTAAGCATCTCTCTGCAGAGGATTATATAAACCTACAAAGAGAATAGAGAACTGCATCAATTTTCCACGACTGGGTGGGATAACATATTCAGTTTTAATTGACTCTGGAGAATCCAAGTCAATTAGACTAAGGGTATAATAGAAATGAGAAGCTGTATTATTTCGCTAGCTTGATTATTTTGTTAAAATAGAAAGAAATAAATGTAAAATTTAAATAGTCCCACTGCATTGAGATGTGCCATCCATACCAGGCTGTTTGGAGCCATGAGGGGTAGATCTCTTTAAGTTATTTTAAAACTAACTGAAAAGAGGATTTGAGGGTTCAGTAGTCTGAGTGTCACCTTGTCCTGTGAATTGTTACATCAGCTCTGGCCAAGTTAGCAAACCACTCCTGGGGTCTGGGTTAAGGATACTTATAGAAATGGAGCCAGATGTCAGCATAGTTTTTGAAAGAGTGAATTTAAAAATAAGAATTCTGAGGAAAAGGCAAGAAAGGATTTGTTTGACATTAATTAAGCACAATTAAGTGTATGGATCACAATCCATACACTGAGCTATATTCTTGCGATTGAGGGATAAATAAATTCTTCCCTAAAGTTATTCTCCCATGGTAGAAATATACTGAAAATCAGAACAAAACAATTCATTTGCTATGTGAAGATTATTTTCAGAGAGGGGGGCACTAATGAGTAAGTGATTAATTTTTAAAAAGAAAAAGGTGAATGTATGGACATTTTCACCAATGCAATGAGGTGGGTCTTGTGAGATTAATAGGATTTCAATAGGGAGAGGGGAAAGGGGCAGCTATTGCCGGCATAAACACCATCAGAGAGCTCTGAAAGTGCCTGGAGCATATGGGGTTGAGAATAGCTCTGTGTACCTAGATCGTAAAGAGCATATTGAGAGAGCAAGGTAAGAGAAAGTAAAGGCTGGGAAAATGGAAAGAAATAAGGCTGGAGTTGTCAGTTGAAGGTAGATTGTAAAGACAATTGTTCTGCTGTAGATTTTGAACTTTGTACTATAGAAAATGGAGAACCACTAAAGATTTTAAAGAAAAGATAGAGCATGTCCAGGTTGGGAAATACAAAGAAAAAACAAAACACGAATTATGTAGTAGGTTAAATATCAGTAAAGAAAGAAGCACATCTCTGGAAGTCTTGCTTTATCTACATTCTGTTTCAAACTGGTAATGCTTTGCCTAGACCTTGCAATAATCACTGATTTTTTTACATACTTAATCATCCCTTTATGCAAAAATTAATTAATATTCCTCCACTGTGCTAGATTTATGGGACATAGTAATGACCAAGACAAATGTAGTTTCTGGTCCTCATGGAGTTTACAATCTACTGGGGAGATAAATATTAAACATGTCAAGGAGATAATTACACGTTTCTACAATATCACACTGAATAGGCACAGGAGCTCCTGGGTTCTGAGTTACAAATATTTCAGATTTCATTCATGATTATCATCCTCATCAAACATCTGCAGAAGTCACTTTTCTAAATAATGGAAATACATTTTTCTTTTGAGCAGGGCATTTGCCTATGAATTTGAGATTTGGTGACCTCCATGCAAACCATTGTGACATATGCATGATTTTTTTCTATTCCAAACATTTATAAATTACTGAGACTTGTTATATTTTGCAGGAGAAGAGAAATAGTCAAGCTTTTCTCAGCTGGAGTCTTTGAAATGTATGGGTTCACTGGTAAAAAGGACAGATGGCTGAGCTAATGTTAGTAATTGCCAAGAAAAAAGCCCACTGTTGACCTAAAAATGCAATGAAATCTATTACTTTCTAACTTTCTGGCGAGTATTTAGCTGAAGTCCTAATTATTACAAAATTGAGTAAGAATATCTTAACATCAGAAAATTTCCCTAAGAACATAGGAATATTAGGCCACATCTCTAACATGACCATTAGCCCATTTACTTAACAGCTTACTTAACCAATCTTTTTTTGTCTGTGATACATCCAAGAATTTAATTACCCACATGCCATACTACAGGAATGAAAGTGAAAGTTAGCCACAGTGAAAAAGTAACTCAGCAATCTAACATGAAAAGATTTCCATGAGAGTATCTTTTTCTCTGGAAACTTAAATTCTTATTGAGTCATTTTTAAATGTATAACCAATGCCCTTTCACATTTTGATAATAACATTGTATTACTTTGCTAAGGCTGTTGGAACAAAGTATCACAAATGGGGTGTCTTAAATAACAATTTATAGCCTCACAGTTCCGGAAGCAGGATATCTAAGATGAAGGTGTCCACAGGGTTGGATCCTTCTGAAGACTGTGAGAAAGAATCTGTGTTCAGCTTCTCACCTACCTTATGGTGGTTCACTTTGGTGTTCCTTGGTATACAAATGCATCACCTGATCTCTGCCTCCATCTTTGCATGGCATTCTCTCTGTATGCTGTGTCTGTAGTCTGTCTCCAAATGTCCCCTTTTTATAAGGACACCAGTCACACTGTATCAAGGCCAATCCTGATTACCTCATTTCAAATGGATTATCTCTGTAAAGACCCTGTCTCCAAATAATGTCACATTCTGAGGTACTAAGACTTTAACATATGAATTTAGAGGAGACCCAATTTAACCTATGATCAGCATTTTAGTGGTGGCTGTTGAGCTCAAAACAAACACCGCTTCTGTAAGACTGATCCCCAGGCCACAGAATTAGGCTCCAGAAGCTTTATCCTTTCTGTGTGACCCTTCCCACTGACCATCAGAATTAAAGGCAAGGGCAGACACCTGACTCAGAAATATCCAGTGGGATTATGACATCTGGAATGACAGTATTTGGAAACTGGTAACAATGAAAGCTGACTTGTTCTTGCCCCAAGAAAAAGGCCCACAACTTTTGTTGATGAGGTATCCATGCTGCCCTCATTACTTTCCCTCATGAGCCTCAGTTATTTATTCATCTCTTCCTTCAGTTCTGTAAGATACTACATTATGTTCCAATAAAATATTTTCATTGTGCCTAGGCTTCCCAAGGTAACTTTCTATTGCATGTGACCAAGTGGATCTTAACAAATACAAGTGGCTCTGCAGTAATCTATGTCCCATTTGTGCACTTCTGATTGTTTAACCCATCTGATTTCTTCTGGTTCATGATTGCAGATGATACTCCTGGCTCCTGTCCAATCCATATCATTAGTCATAATGGGAACCCAGGGAAAAAGTAAGAGTTTGGGGCAGAAATCCATCCCTAATCCTGTAAAAACAATAAAAAGCCTGCATTTAATTCATGGTAGATCTATAATATGATCTTTTTGTATACATAATGGTAAAAAATACATTGGGGTGCCAAGTTCATTCTCTAATTTTAAAGTAACAGAGACTACCCTGGAAAAACAAAGTCAAAATAAAGAGCCCTTATTGAGGAAAACTGCAAATACAGATCCCTGGAAGTTAATATTTACAGTCCATGGTTTCTGTTAAGGGGCCTCCCCCAGAGTTTCTGCTTCTACCTTTCACAGAGACGAGAATAACTGATGTTGCCTCTGAAAGGGAGCATATTAAATGTGGACACTGCACATGGCAACTTAATCCACCGTGTTCCACTTGTTCTCACTCAAGTGCCCCTCAGTACCCAAACATTGCAGCCAAGATCTCTTTAGGGCTCTGTTATCATTTGTGTAAATAAAGGCCAAAAGTAGAACTCGTTTTACTTTTTATTATTATGTTAAGTTTCATTAAAGGAGCTCCTCATAAGTTGATGTGCTGCTATTTAACACATTTGCAAGCATGTCTGCAAGGCTCTTTGGATGGTGGAATGAGTGACAAAGGAGAAAGTTAAGGATGCATAAACCTTGTCCAAGAAACATGAGTCAACATCAAAAGGAAGGACAGATTCCCAGTCTTGAATCTGTATTCTCAAATGGCTCCCTGTTCCATCAAAACTCCTAGGAAGGAAAGAGTTATATCACTGAAATTCTACAGTAAGTCTCTAAGAACTTAGCTGTAGCTTTACATCAGACAGTAACAGTTCTCATGTAACCCACATGAGAATATTAATGCCCCACACATGTTAGTTTCATCCATGCTAGTTACATCAACCTTTTACTTGCAGATCTTCTAGAGACTTCTTAGCTCAGGACACCTTGGTACAAGAAACTGTGGAAACTCATCAGTGTAAGAAAGAAAAGAAGCTTGAATGGAATAGAATCTAGGTAGATGAATTAACTAAAATAGAGGATTAGCACCTGATGATAGTAACCTGCAGTACAATTACAATATTCAGAAGGATGCGGTAAGCTTGAGCTTATTCTGGTCCTGTGTTCCTCTTCTGCAAGAAATAGCAATATTTCCAGGCAGTGGGGGCATTCTGTTTACAGATGAAACGTACACATGGAACAGGAGCCCACCCAGCATCCAAGGCTGCAAGTGTCAGTGTCCATCTCTAAAACAGATGGGTGTTAAGGACTAGGTGGGATGTCAGAGACTGAGCAAGTGTTCTAGGTTCCACTAGAGGAAACACAATGCAAATCAGGACACCAAGGCAGAAGTTTAGTCCCGAAGTTGGACAAACTAATGATTTTTTAAAAGTGGTAAGACCGTGCAGGTGGGGTTCCCAAGCATGTTGGCTACTGTACTGCAGGATACAAAGAACAGTTCCAGGCCTTATCAGCTGGAGGGGCTGATTTTGATACTCTGCCCATATGTCCCTCAGGTTTGGCTAAGAACATAGACAAAGTGCACCTGTAGTTGAAATACCTTTCAATATCTGAGCTGACTCATGTCAAGGGAGGCAGGAACTAACATTTTGAGCATCCAGTATTTACCTGGACTCATTTTATCGGTCCATTTACTTTACACAGATACCTGCACAATACACATTTTTCCCTGTGTTTCTGAGATTATGTAACCCTCACTATCACTTCTATAAAAGTTGGGTTTGGTGTAACATTATAAAAGCTGCTATTTTTTGAGTACTTGTTATATTCCAGGTGCTGTGCTAGGGTTTTTACATACAGCACTAATTTTAATAACAGTGCAAAATAGATATTCTTGTCCTCAGAAGAGGTGAGTGACTTTCTCAAGGTAAAGCATGGGGCTGAGATACAAACCCAGATCTGTCTGAATCCCAAGCTTATACATATCGTACTACATCCACTGAGAAATGTTCAGAAGGGATGATTTGTTTAGATGTAATTTTGCTTTGTGAAGTTTTTAATACCACTGGTTAAACATTAGCTCTTTTCTTTAACTTGAGTTTGATTTGAATGCATATTCAATATTTTTTAAAAAAATACTTTTCATATTGAAAATCAGTTTTAGCAGAATGAGCACTGATCAGAAATAAGATTTGAGATTGCATGCCAATGAGTGATGTGACTTTGGGAAGTCCTCCCTTTCTCTGGGAAAGTGTCCTTACTTATAAAAAAATTATTAAAAAGTAAAGCCTGGTGATGAGGGGACGGTTGAACTTGAAGAATTGAACTCTAAGAGTTTCTTCTAGCTCTCCCAGGTCTAAAAGTCTATCCAATCCTTTAGAGTCCATTCTCTTTATTTATTTTCAACACTGTCTTGTGCAAAGAAGCCACAAGAAGGAATATAATTTCAAATTTACTTGTAAAGAAAAATTTTCCAACTCTCTGCAAAGCCCAGCAAGTTAATCAACTTCTTTCACTTGTATACAACTTAAGAAAGCAGCAGTTATAATGTTGGAAGTTGACAACTGAAAGCTGTTTAAAGCCTTGTTGCCCAATGAAAATATATGAAAATAGATAGCAAATAAATCAAATTATTGTCTTCAACTAGAAATGCATTTTCAACTAATTCAATTTAATGAACTGGTGTCTTAGTTTCAGTCATGAAAATGTAATTAGATGATTTGAGTGCAAAAAAATGGAGACTGGATTTAATCATGTCCTTCACCAAAGACTGGCAGCTGTAATGTTAGTAGAGGTACTACCTATAAAAGCATCTTTAGACCTTAAAGTAAAAAGGCTAAGCAGTGCTTCAAGTAGACAGCTGTTACAAAATCACCTAATTATCTTCATGGCCTATGTTAAGGACTATGCATTGTAGAAGAGAGAGAGAGAGAAATAAAAAAGAAAAGAAAGAAAGGGAGGGGATGGGAAGACCTGGAAAGAAACACATAATGGACTACTTTGACTAGGTAATTTTTCACATAATGGTAAGTGCAGATGGTTAGACTAGCTCACCGTGATTTTGCAGTCTGGCTTCAGATTTATCACTGGAATTAATTCCTACATTTCTATGAAGGGCATTATACATTCCATCCCCACCATTTTAAATAATAAATTAATTTTAATGCACTTTGGCTCTAGCTTGAATGGAAAAGATGACGAGCAATTGATAGGTTCTGAGTTTTTAGAACGCCTTTCAACAAGATTAAAAGCATAAGGCATCCCAAGTCAGGCTCTTCTAAAAACAGAAAGTAGCCATCTGCTGGGGCTGCAGAGTTATTCTACTCTAAAGTGCTGCATAGTTCAGCATAACAGACATAGCCCAAAGTCTGCTCCTGGACCACACTGATCCTCAGACAGCATCACAGCCCTGTGTGCTTCTAATCAATATATTTAACATGCTTGTGTTAGGTGCCCTCTATTTCTATTTGACAGAACTGGTGAGCAGAAAGAAGCCATTATACTTATAATTATACCAGACCTGGAAGATGAAAATAACCCCAGTGAACTCACTAGCAATCCTAAAGATGTCCTGGGTTTCCCTACAGTTATTCCAGCTAGCTTGTGGGACTAGAGAGGGAAATTGCCTTGTTCTTTTTAAAGTAAGTGCTATGTTGAGACTTGAGTAGAGAGAGAGAGAGAGATGAAACTATTTTCATTTTGCTTGTTCATTTTGTTTTTTGCCTCTTCTAGCACCTCTTTCTTGTCTCTAAATCTTCACCTATTTTCAGATCTTTGTCTTTCTACACTGTATTGTACTGCAAACTGTACTTGAAAGCCAATTCTCAGGGAGTCCCTGCGTCTCTTACATTCCTCTTCAACTTCTAATGGGTGTGTTTTCTGAGCATAAAGCACACAGCTAGCGTGACTTTCTCTTCCACCAAAGACAGAACACTGCAATCTGTATTTAAAATGTATTGATCTCTGAAGGAAAGACCAGACATTTGGAAAGACATGCTGACTCTTAATTAGTCTTAATGATTAATCCATCCCCACCAAAAGCAGCTTTGAGAACAAAATGCCTATGCTTTATTGTTCAACAATTGATTGAAAACTGAGATTTTCAAGAAGATATTTGTGACAAACACTGTTGGCTTGCAAACCCAACATCCATCCTCAAGCCCCTTCATCCTGGCCCACCTCCGTATAAAGGCTAAAAACACTTTTGCAGCTTCCCACACAGTTCAAAGTAGCATGTCAGTGCCAGGCAATGAGGTAGGAGCAGAAGTCTGATGAAAGCTTCTGGGAAAATATGTGCTTTCCTAATAAAAAGAACAAATAAAGCTTGTGTTGCCCTCTTTATCTGTCTTCTTTCTGCCTTGGATGCACATGTGATATCTGTCATTGCCACAGCCGTCTTTGAGGCAATAAGCATAAAGACAAAAGTCAAAATGCTAAAGATGATGGAGTAAAAGCAGAGACAGTTCCTGTCCTGATAGCATTATTGAGCCAGCTGAACCAACTGTATACCTCCATATTTCTAGTTGATGAGAAAAATAAGCCCTTATTTCTTTAAGCCACTGTTTTTGGTTTTGTTTCTTGCAATTGAAATCATTCCAAATGATAGAGCAATTGCATTTTCAATACCTGATAAACCATTTATGTGTCGTGAACCATAAATAATATCTTGCATTTGTTTAGCACTCCTCAATTTACAAAGTTGTGGTGTTTTGCCTAATATTATTTCATTTAATCTGCACAATGGGCTAGTAAAGCAAGAATTGTTACCATAACTTTAAAGATGAGCCGATTTAAGCTCAGAGAGTTTAAGGAACTTGCTTAAACTTGCAGAAAGAGAATTTGGCATGATTTAGGACTTGAACCCTTTACCTCTGACTCCAATTCCCATTTAGAATAGTTTGTTCATGTGGGAAGCCAAACTCTCGTCTTTGCATATTTATTATGTTCTTAATAATCCTTGAAGCACTTCTGTGAATCAGTATTTAAAAGTTAACAGACAGGAATTGGGTAAAAATGACTGAACTCATAGTCTGGAGTGAGCTAAGGCACTGTAACGAGCCTTGGGGTTTTAAAAATGAATAGTATTAAATATCTAATTTTGGGGATCTCACAGCCTACTGAAAAAGACAAACATATAAATAAATTATTCCAAATATGATACAGAGTATGGTATAAGGGATGCATGTTTATTGTAATATAGGAACACTAATTCTTAATTTGGGGGGAGTAGAGATGAAGGTGGGTGCAGGAGGGAGCCAAGGAAACAAAAACAGGGCATGTCACTAAGCAGTTCTGTATGGCTATGGGGCATTGGGGGGAGGGAGGTGATTTATGGGGCTTCAAAGCTGACTATGTCTAAATCATCAAGGTTCTTATGGGTCCTTGGGTTTTGTATTCATGTGGGTGACTACAATCAATAAAAAGACTCAAACACAATCATATTATATATAGCATTATATTTCTGAATACTTCTCTGGCATCAGGCAGTAAACTGGAAGTAGACAGGACTGGAGACAGGGGACGAGTAGGATGCTGGGGCAATCTTCCCAGCTAGATATAATGAGACCACAAACTCAAGTAATGTCTGTGGGTTGGATAGGAGGAAGCAGATTGGAGAGATATTCAGGTATTACAATCTATGGGCTATAGTAGACAAGTGGAGGGGTGGAGGGGTGGTTGGTGCGTGAGAAGGAAGAAAATAGGATTTTATACAGTTTTCTGGCTTGAGCTTCTAAGGAGGTGGAGGCATCATTCATGATAGAAAATGATAAGAGTAAAAGCAGAGAAGGGTAGAGAGATCTAGAAAAGGAAATAAATTCTGCATTGCGTATGTTGAGTTCAGTAGCCCTTTGGGACATTCAGATAGAAATGTTCATAAAGAGTCAGAAATGAAAGCTATACTTCAATAAATAATTCTGGACTAGAGAAGTCAATTTCTATAGTTATGGAAGCAAATAGAATCTCACTGGGAGCATGTGTAGAGACAGAAAAAAAGAGAATAGAAATCTGGTGGAACACCAACATTTAAATAGCAAGCATATGATCCAGTAAAAGAAATAAAGTCAGAGAAATCAGAAGAAGAATAGGAGAAAAGCAAACAAATGAAAATTTGCCTCCAGAAAGCCTTGGGGTAAGTCTCAAGGAGTTAGGGAGTGGGGAGTAACAATCTTAGTAATAATCGAGGATATCATTGAGCATGTACATTGTATGCAATATTGATTTTCACCTCTGACTGTCAGTTATCATGAAAAGGGTAAGTAAGATCAGAGCTGAAAATTTACAGTTGTATTTTGCCACAAGCCAATCATTTTGACCCTCCAAAAAGGAGTTTCTATCATGTGGTGAGAGTAGAAGCCAGATTCCAGTGGGCAGAGAAGTGAGTGGGAGGTGAAGAAATAGAAGACAGTGAGAGTCTATCCTTTTTAAGAAGCATTACTGAAAATAGGAAGAGAATTTCCCAAGTCCCCAGGGTCATTTTTGTAACACAATGAAGATTTCAGCTATGGGAAAAGAGTGGAAAGAAGGAACTACAAGAAGAAAAGAGAGGTTAGAAGTGCTGTAGCAGGGTCCCTGAGAAGGTGAAACGGGAAGCACAGGTGGAAGAAGAATGATCTCTGGACAGGAAGAAGCATACACCTTTCTCTGAGACCACTGAGAAGGCAATAGTACAGTTGCAGAATTTGATGTCAAACGCAGCATATAAATAGTATAGCAAACTGGGATTCATATACATCTAACTATAGAGTTATTTACAATTGCTCCAGTAGTTGTTGACCAAAAGCCTGTCTGGCATGTCTTCTTTGGTCTTTGGTCTCCGTAGATGCCCATCCGCTCCTATGCCCAGTCCAAGGGAAATCAATTTGGGAAGATTAGTTACTTTCACATTTCAAGCTGATTTGCTAACCACAGAGAATTCTGACATTCTCTTATCTGCAAGTGCTCAAAGCTCAGACTTTAAGAAGGAATGTCTTAAGTGAGTTTCCCATGGAAGCAAGACTTGAGATTGGAATTTTAGTGCAAATAGTTTATTTGGGAGGTGATCCTAGCATGTACAGCAGGGAGGTGAGGAATGGAGACCAAGAGAAGGAAGCCAGTTCAGGGCCCACTAATGAGCAGGTTCTTGCTGTGGGCAGTTGAGGTTCCATCCCCCTGGGGAACTTCAGGAGTTGGAGCTGAACAGACCTCAGAATTGACCCTTCCTCAGTGGAGGGTTGAGGAATGTGGGCATTTACCTACAAATAACTCTTTTTTTTTTTTTTTTTGAGACAGAGTCCCGCTCTGTTGCCCGGGCTAGAATGAGTGCCGTGGCGTCAGCCTAGCTCACAGCAACCTCAAACTCCTGGGCTCAAGCAATCCTCCTGCCTCAGCCTCCCGAGTAGCTGGGACTACAGGCATGCGCCACCATGCCCGGCTAATTTTTCTATATATATTTTTAGCTGTCCATATTATTTCTTTCTATTTTTAGTAGAGATGAGGTCTTACTCTTGCTCAAGCTGGTCTCGAACTCCTGAGCTCAAACAATCTGCCCACCACCTCGGCCTCCCAGAGTGTTAGGATTACAGGCGTGAGCCACCACACCCCGCCCCTACAAATAACTCTTAGTCATTGCTAAGAGCTGCCCTGGGGGTGTGAATTCCCTGTCACTTTAGACTTGCCCTGCTTGTGGGCTGAAGCATGTTCCCACAGCCAAAGAAAGCTCCAGGCAGACAGTGCAAGCTGTTAGCAGTGAAGAAGCATAGGTGATATGGATCAGACACCAACAGTGTCCACTACAAACTCCTCCTCATGAATTGAATTTCATAGGATGGGGAGTGGAGGGTTTGGGAAAAGGACAGATGTGGTCCCCTCTAGTTTTCAGCCATAAAGGAACAAATTCTGAGCAGAGTACTACCAGAAAGAGTTCCTATTCTTTAGTTACTGAATTTTCACAACAAATTAAAAGTAAGCAGCTTTGAAATTATAATAGACCCCCTCCCCCTGCACACACACACACACACACACACACACACACACACACACACACACACACAATGTACCACAGTTGTAGTTAGAAAAAATATAAGTTCAAATCCAGGTGCTGCCACACACTGTGTAAACTTGGGCCAGTTCCTTGGCCTCTTGAAACTTCAATTTCCTCATCTGTAAACAAGCATTATATTTGCTCCTCTATCAAATCAGATGGTTGTGAAAATCTAATGTCATCATGCACATATGACTTCCCCAGCCATGAGATTAATGGGAAGAAGCATTCCAGTTAGAGGCATGGGAGACATGCAAGCTCTGAAACAGCATGACTGTGGGTAGAAGTAGAGAACAGCCATGGATTCCACTATAAGTAGTTTGGACTTGATTCTATAGGCCATAGGGAGCCATAGAAGTTTCAAGGAGAAAAGCAGTATTGTGGGCATATATTTTTGAAGAATCACCTTGGCAACTCTTTGGAGAAGTGTTTATATTGCTTTTTACCAAAACAGGTGGAAACTGGAGACAGGAAGTTAAGATGTTATATTGGCCAGGCATGATGGCCTGCACCTGTAATCCCAGTTCGTTGGGAGGCCAAGGTGGAGGATTGCTCAAGGCCAGGAGTTTGAGATCAGCCAGGGGAGCATATCAAGACCTCATCTCTACAAAAAATTAAGTAAATTAGCAAAGCATGGTGGTGTGCACCCGTATTCCCAGCTACTCAGAAGCCTGAGGTGGGAGAACCACTTGAGCCCAGGAGTTTGAAGTTATAGTGAACAATGATCAGGCCACTGCACTCCAGCCTGGGCAACAGAGAGAGACTCTGTGGCTAAAGGAGGGGGAGGGGAATGGAAGGGAGGGGGAGGGGAAGGGAAGGGAGGGGGAGCGAGGGAGGAGAAAAGAAAAGATGTTACATTAAAAATCCCCCCTCTGAAATCTACCTAGCAGTCTCCTTTTGGGTGAGGGAGTGGGGGTTGAAGAAAGGGTAAAACACTGAGGAAGTAATTAATGTCCAGGAAACAACCCTAGGGTGGGCCAAGCTAGTACGTGAGCACATCTCCACATCAGTGACCAGAGCTCCATCTCCACACTGTCACGAGGATCCAGAAACCAGCTCCCAGCTCCAGAAGACATGTGTGCAGGGGACAAGATTACAAGCAGCCTTTGGGCTAAAATGAAGCTTGCACATATGCTTATAAATACACAAGACATCCAAATGGTCTTCCTGATTCAGCTCGAATTAAATACAGTTACTTTTGAAAGGTTAGCGAGCTTGGCTTTTGCTGAAGTGTTCTTTCTTCACACTTTGTTTTAATATTGTGCTGACAAATTGCCTTCACTCTGAGGATTTATTTCCCTTCAGATGTAGCTCACCAAATAGTAGCTGTAAAGTCATAACACTTGACGGGGGTGATTAGTGGTAATGGGTAAAGGGTGGGAGGGCAGAGCGGGGCCGGCATGGGGAGAGGACTCTGTGCGGTGCGTGCTATTTCAGGAAGAGGAAACATCCCTGGAGCCAGCTGAAAACATCTGCAACCCAGGTTTTTCAAGGTATCATTAGCCCTCTAGCTAATCGGCACTCTGGTATGCCACAAAATGAAATTTTGCACTTGTGACAAGACTGGGTAATCACACAGCTCAGTGGTCCTCTCTCAGAGCTTGTTCAAGAGCAATCCTCAGAGAGCAATGATTCAGTTAGAGCCTAGAAAGGAAAATCTGTCTTCTAATTCAGATCTGGGCTTCCAAGGATCTTGTCCTGACAGCCACTAGGCTCTTGTCACTGAGTAATGAACAAAACAGCTTCAACGCAGAGCAGGCAGCCCTCTGGGTAGGCAGACTCCTAGGAAAAAAATAGTCTGCCCTATTTTGGTCCCTGCTCATGAACTCCCCTGGCAGCACTGCCTCCAAGGTATTTCTGTACTCACAGCTGGCACTGGCTTTTCCAATTCATTGAGAAGGAAGGCTGCAAGAAATCAGGTGTTGTAACGGCACGGAGCAAGGTGGTGGCATCTGCAAACCTTCAATAAATGTTAGGGTTTGCTTAGTTTTCTTTTTTTTTTTTTAACTGAAATTGCTTTTTTCTTTTAATCTTACCAACTTGATGAAATGCTGACATTACAGTTTAGCTTCCTGTTCTGCCATACCTTAAGCATTTTTAACAGCTTCATTGAGTTTTAATTGATATACAAAGAACTTCACATATTTAATGTGTACCATTAGATGAGTCTGAAAATATGCAAACAGCCGTGATACCATCACCACAATCAAAGTGACAGACATATCCAACACCTTCCAAAGGGTCCATGGCTTTGCTGTTGTTGTTTTATTTTGTAGGATTTTTTTTGTTATTGTTATTTATTTTCTGTAGTAAGAACACTTAACATGAGATCTACTATCTTAACAAATCTTAAAGTATGTAATACCATATTGTTAACTATTGGCACCATGTTCTCTAACAGATCTCTAGAATGTATTCATTTAGCATAACTGGTACTGTATACCTATGGAGCAACAACTCCACATTCCCCTCAACCCCGAACCCCTGGCAACCTCTATTGTACCCTCTGGTTCTGTGAGTTTGACTGTGGCAATTGGCCCTCTCCATCCTCGTGTTTCACATCCACAGATTCAACCAAATACAGATCAAAAATATTAGAAAAATATTTTTTAAATAATACAGTAATAAATAGTAATACAAATAAGAACAATACAGTGTAACAGCTATTTATATAGCATTTTCATTGTATGAGGTATTATAAGTAATCTAGAGATGATTTAAAATATATGGAGGATGTATAATGCTTAGGTTATATGCAAATGCTGTCATTTTATAAGAGACATGGACATCTGTGGATTTTGTTATACACAAGGGGTTCCTGAAACCAATCCCAATCAGATACTGAGGGACAACTGTATAGATATCTCATATAAGTGGAATCGTGCAATATTTGTCCTTCTGCGACTGGCTTATCTAATTTAATATGATGTCTTCCAGTTTCAACCTATGTTGCTGCAAATGGCAGTGTTTCCTTCTTATTTAAGGCTAAGTAATATTCCACATTTTATGTATCCATTCATCTGATGATGAACATTTGCATTGTTTCAATATATTGGCTATTGTGAATCATTAATGCTACAGTGACCACGGGAGTGCAAATATCTCTTTGAGAGCCTAATTTCAATTCAATCCAGAAGTAGGATTGCTAGATCATATGGTAGCTCTAATTTTAGTTTTCTAAGAAGCTTCCATATTGTTTTCCATAGTGGCCGTACCGCTTTATATTCCCACTAATTGTTTACAAGGATTCCAATTTTTCTACAACTTTACCAACACTTCTTATTGTTTGTTTTTATTTGGTTTCTTTTTTGACAATAGCCATTCTAACAGGTGTGGGTAATATATCCTTATAGTTTTTATTTGAATTTCACTGATGATTAGTGATATGGAGTGCCTTTTCATACCTGTTAGCCATTTGTATCTCTTCTTTAGAGGAATCTCTGTTCAAGTCCTTTGCCCTTTTTTTTAATTGAGTTATTTTCATTTTCACTGTGTTTGCTACTGAGTTGTAGGAGTTCCTTGTACATTTTGGAAATTCACCCCTTATAGCAAATATTTTCTCCCACTATGTAGGTTGCATTTTCATTCTGTTGATTTGCTGTTCAGAAGCTTTTTAGGCTTTGGATAGTACTACTAGCCTATTTTTGCTTTTGTTGCTTGTGTTTTTGTTGTCATATCCAAAATATCATTTCCAAGAAGTTTTTCTGTCATATTTTCTTCTAGTAATTTTAGAGTTTCAATTCTTAGGTTTAAGTCTTTACTCCCATTTGAGTTGATTTTTTGGTGTGGTGTAAGATAAAGATCCAGTTTCTTTTTTGTTTGTTTATATGTGGATATTCAGTTTTTTCAGTACTATTTATTAAAGACATTCTCATTTCCTATTGTGTATTCTTGACACCCCTGTCAAAGATTAGTTGCACATATATGCATAAGTTTATTTCTGGGCTCTCTATTTTGTTCCCTTGGTTTACATGTCTGTGTTTATGCCAATACCATACTATTTTAATTATTGTAGCTTGGCAATATATTTTGAAATCAGGTGTATGATAACTTCAGCTTTGTTCTTCTTTCTCAAGATCACTTTGGCTATTATTGGGTCTTTTGTGGTACTTTATGAATTTTAGAATTTTCTTTCTATTTCTGTGAAAAGTGCCATGGAGATTTTGATAGGGATGGCATTGAATCCTTATATTGCTTTGAGTAGCATGGACATTTTAGCGATATTAAATTTTCCAATCCGTGAACACGGGATGTCTTTCCATTTATTTGTATCTGTTTTAATTTTTTCATTTTTTTTTCAGTTTACAAGTCTTTCACCTCCTTGATTAAATTTATTCCTAAGTATTTTATTCTTTTTTGATGCTATTGTAAATGGAATTTTTAAAAAATTTTTCCTTTTTGGGCTGGTTCATTGTTAGTGTATAGAAATGCAACTGATTTTTGTATGTTGATTTTGTATCTGACAACTTTACTGAATTTGTTTATTAGTTTCAATGGGCATGTGTGTGTGTGTGTGTGTGTGTGTGTGTGTGTAGTCTTTAGGATTTTCTACATATAAGATCATGTCATTTGCAAGCTAAGATAATTTTACTTCTTTCTTTCCAATTTGGATATAAAAATCCTCAACAAAACACTAGCAAACTGAATTCAACAGAACATTAAAAGGATTATACACCATGATCAAATGGACCTTATCCCTGGGATTGCAAGGATAGTTTACCATATGCAAATCAATAATTGTAATATACCACACTAACAGAATGAAGAATAAAAATCACATTATCATCTCAATAGATGCCAAAAAGCATTAAACAAAATTCAGTACCCTTTCATGGAAAAAATGCTCTATATATAGATATAAAAGGAACATACCTCAATATAACATATGACAAGCCCATAGCTAATATTTAATATTATGCTCAACAGTGAAAAATTGAAAGCTTTTCCTCTAAGATCAGGTACAAGACAAGGATGCCCATTCTTGTCATGTCTATTCAACATGGTATTAGAAGTTCTAGCCAGAGAAATTAAGCAAGAAAAATGTTAGTTTTACTTATGGTGATGGTGGTGACTCCTCCTTAGTTAGTGAGAGGAAGGGTAAGTTCAGTCCATTACCATGAAAATAAAACTCATTATTAGGTAATCATGAAATCTTAGAGACTTGAGGTGGATCAAAATGTTTGCTTATTTTCCTTATCAAATAATCAATCAGTTCACACAATGGACTCCTTTTAATCTCTGGTCTGTCTTGTTATTTCTCCTTCCCATTTTTCCTACTCCTCTACTCTTTTTCTGCTCTTCTACTCTTTCCCAAGGGTCAGATCTCCATCCTGGAGAGAGAGTAAAAGACCTTATTTCAGGCCTAACACCATGGGTGGTGACTGTAGGTCATTCTTCTGCTTAAGATGCAGTCCTACTCAAGACAAACAAACTCATCTGTACACTGTATTGACTTCCTCTTATAGCATAACTTCAATATATTATTGTCCAAACACTGTCTCTGCTTCACCATTTTTGTCTTTACTGAATATCTGTAATCCTAGAAGAAATAAGAGCAGACAGAAAAAGAGTGGAAAAGAAAGATATGTCCTGCCACAATATTGTTGTTACTGCTGCTGATGTTGTTGATGATGTTAGTGATTTATCATTATTAGAGCCGGAGATAGGAGCTCTCCATTCAGATCCAAACACTAGTCATTGAAAAATGCCTGCATTTTAACGTAATAAGTATTCAAGTCTCCATTTGTTTTCTAGTGAATAATTCAAAACCTTTTTTTTTTTTGTAATTGCAAAAGAAAGATAAAACTATAAAAACTGTGCCTTAGTTTAGAAACTAATATCAGGAAAATAGTAGCAAAAATTTCAACAAGGTGAGGAGAATTGGTTTATAGAACATTAAATCCAGGTATTAGGGGAGATGAAAAAACAAATTAGGGACCAAATCATTGGGGAGCTGATTCCAAAGTTTGGTTCGAAATGGAAGCAATATGTACTCAAATCTGTGCCAAAAAGTCAATGATATGGAGCTCCTTCTATCACCCCTGCCTGGAGCCAGGATTGGTTTTGGAGTCAAGGCATCCTAGGCTGCAGGCTGGGATGAGGAAGAGACAGCTGTCCCATTCTTAGGCAGCAGGAAGTAAGAACTGATATTCCTATCATCTGTTAATAAGAATGTGTTATTCACATTTGATTTCAAGAAGATAGGAGAACCTTTACCTTTCAAGTGCAATTAAGAATAAAACATTTTAAATTCTGAATACCACAATTGTGGCGGTGCCTTTTAAGCATGTTTGGATATAAGTTATTGTTATTTTATTCTCAATTAAACCTGCTTCTTAAGCCCCAGCCTTATTCCAGAGAAGAACAAAATGTGCATTCTTAAAATACAAAAGAAGTACTTGCAAATATATATATTCTCTAATTTCAAGTTATAGCATTATATCTGTATACAATTGTATCTAACATAATAGAGCAAACCTCCTAATTATATTGTCTGGACTTGGTATATTTTTTCCTTTATCTATTATAGAAGTGTTAGTCATTGGTGCATGATTGACCTATGCTTAGCTCACAGGAAGCTTCATCTGTAAAGCTAGTGAACATTTCTTCTTCCTCCTCTGTCTCACATCCAAGATCAGAGAAAACAGACAGTGGATATGTTTCCATAATTGCTTCTCTCTTTTGTTCCTTTATATTCTCTTTTCCACATAGTCAGGGTTATCCTTTAAAACAATTATTCTTAATTGGGGGGAGCGTTTGCTCTCCAAGGGACATATGGCAATGCCTGAAGACATTTTGAAGTGTCACGATGAAGGATGGGGTCACTACTGGTATCTGATATGTAGAAGCCATGGATTCTGCTAAACATACCACTATGCACAGGAATCCCCTCACAGGAAGGATTATTTGACCCCAAATGTCAATAGTACTTAAATTGGGAAACCCTGGTTTAAAACTCTTTTTTTAAGTACATGATTATAAATAAGTAAGAAAAAACATAAACAAATTACAATATTTGTTTTCCATTCTCCATAATTTTGTTAAAAAATATTAAGTTCAACCAAAAGGGATTATGGGATAAGTGTCATATGATTCAGACAGAGAGTTTAGATGTAAAAATTAATGGATTTAGTAGACAAATTAGATAAGGAGAAAGAGTAATACATAAGTAACTAATATGATCAGAGAAGCAAAAGTGAGAAAATAGGAGATTCATGAAAAAATAGACAAGCTAGGTAGAATAAACATTTCAAATACAGGAAGGAGTCAAAAGGGAAAGAAACAAAAAGTCAGATGGTGGATTTACTGTGAAGGGTTTTGAATGTCAGAATGAGGTTTCTAATGATGTAAAGCCATTGAAGATTTTCGGGCTGGGCAACAGGAAGTTGAAATCTCTATTTTAGGTAGATTTTTTTGGCAATACAGTACTATATGGATTACAGAAGAATGTCTGGAAACGGGAGATAAAATAGTATGTGTGTGATGTAATTTGTACCTGACCAAGGGTGGTGAAGGCAGTGAGAATGAACAGGTAGGCACCAAATATTCCTAATTTGTGAGGGTGGTTTTTTTTTAATTTCAGCATACTGTGGGGGTACAAATGCTTAGGCTACTTATGTTGCCTTTGCCCCACCTCCAATATGGGGGATGAGATTTCAACATGAGACTTGGTGGGGACAAACAAACCATACCCAAACCATATACCTAGTAGGAGGTGACTTACTTCTGTGAAGCATTAGTTGAGATGACTGAGTTTTTTTCAAAAGGACCTCCTTTCGTGTCTCTGAGAGTGAAAAAGGGACCATATGAGAGGGGACTTCAGGAGGCTTTGATGCCAGTCTCTGTGAAGGTGTTTATACACTAGCCCTTAAGGTATATATCCTGTGTCATTGCCCCGTGAACCAAGCAATTTCACACACTGCAGGAAGTATCTTTTCCATTCTGGTGAAAAAGTTTGTAAATATTCTTAAAAATATTCACTTTGGTGCTATATTTATGTTATAATAATAATTATTACAACCTAATCATTTTCATCAGGCATTTATGTATTTGAAATATGAAGGAAGAGACATATAATTCATTTTGCCATCTTAACTGGAGAATCCCCCTTTACTGTTTCAGAGACGGTATTTTCACTTTCTTGATTATAATCCTAGATTCAATCTAATTCTTTCTCATTCTTAAGACATCACAAAATGTACAGTCACAACATCATCTAAAATGCTATAATTTAAAATGATAAAGTTCTAATGCTCCAGTGAAAAGACAGAAATCAAACTGCTGAAGTTATCAGGGTCAAAAACCTCAATAGACTTGTCCTTCTGATTGTGATGCTACAAACCAGAATCATCACCAGCTCATCGATGAGAGAGCGCGAGAGCGAGAGAGAGAACAAATACTGTCCGAGGAAACACTTGAATCCTATACACCAGTAGTGGTCACGTCACAGAGAACAGGAACTCCAGCCTGATACGAGTAAGACACACAGCTTTGCTACTTTTATCCACTTTCCTTACAAGACTAAACAAATCAGTTTGCAATTATCTATAAACAGCTTATCCTATAGTGTTAAGATACTTACAGAGAAAAGAACAAAAATCAGTGTTGAGTAAGACACTGGCATCCCTTTTCACATAAAAGCAATTAGAACACACTGGTAGACAGCTAGGCTGATGCCAATGTATTCCTGCAGCCAAATTTCAGCCTTCAACACAAGTCTCAGATGTTCAGTTCTGCCAAAATAATATACTAGATCACTATAAAATGTCCTAAAACACCTAGAAAGTCTAGAAAAATATACTGAACATGCTTTAAACTTATAGCTAAAATTCTGAGAAAGTAAGGGAAATTCTTAGGGATCAGACATAAAGAGAATACTGAAAACCACAAACACAAGTAGGTGAGCAGAAGTTGCAATTTCCCTAGAGAATATTGTCAACCTCAGTGATCCGTATTTTACATTCTTATATGTTATTATCATAGTAGATTAAAACTCAGACCAGAAGGAGCTAGTTCTATCTTTCTGGGAAACAGAATGATAGAACTGGCTTCTACATAAAACTGAGACTCTTGACAGCTGGATTAGCAAGATATATCAAAGATACTTTGTCTCTGCTTGGTCTTTGAATAGGAAAACAGTTCTCTCTTAAAATTTCATGACTGTGAAACTGTGTCACACATGGATTAGGAGTAAAATTCGTATGACCTATATGGTATGTGGACTTCTAAACAGAGAATATTAAAATTGATCCTAATTTTTAATACCAGAAAGCTCTAGCCAGAAAACAATTCAAAACCACCTTAGAGAAACATGCTTTTAAGGCATGTTATACAGAATTTTCAGACGTAAAGCCAGTCTAAGAAAGCTCTCACATCCAAAACTATAAAGAACATAAGGAAACAGCCCACCATAAGTAAGAGTAAGCGTGCGTGCACACACACACACACACACACACTAAGGCTACCAAAAAATCAGGCTGTAGAATAATCTGAAATTATACACAATTGTATTTAAAATGAAATACAAACCAATAAAAAGAAGAAATTAGGATATAAAAGTAATCTATGAAAAAAGAGCAGATATATTTGAGACAGAGCCACTTAGCACTTCTAGAAATAAAATAAAGCTGTATCATTTAAATTAAAATCCAACAAATGAGTTAAAGGGCAGATTGGACACAATTAAAGAGAGTTGAAAAATACCTAGAAGAAAATTACCCATTATAAATCATAGAGAAATTGAAAGACAAAAAAATATGAAAGGAAAGTTAAGAGGGTAAAGGAAAGAATGTTCACTATATACCTGGCAGGATTTCCAGAGAATGAGAAGACAGAAGAGAGAAAATGAAATGTTTGAAAAGATAATGGCTGAGAATTTTGTACAACTGATGAAAGACAAGAATCACTGGATTTGCAAAATTCAGTCTTACTAATGATTTTAAAAGTTAATGACAATAATCCATATCTGGACACATTGCAGTGAAATTGTAGCACACCAAAGACTATTAAAAGATCAGAAAGCAATTGGTGGGAGGAAGGTTTCAGCAAGAGTAGCCAGAAGACAATGTTATTTCTATATACTAGCAATGAAAAATCCAAAAAGGAAATTAAGAGAACAATTCCATTTGCAATAGCATTAAAATACTCAGGAATGAAATTAAAGAAGTGTAATATTTGCACATTGAAAAAAAGCAAAACACCCTTAAAATAAAGAAGAGCTAAATAAATGAAAACACATCTGTTTTTATGGATTGGAAAGCTTTCTATTGCTAAGATGGCAAGGCTCTCCAAATTAATCTACAGATTCAGTGCAATTTCTACCAAAATCACAGCTCATTTGGCTGCTGAAATTGACAAGCTAATCCTAAAATGCACATTAAAATGCAGCATTACTCATTAGGGAAATACATATCAAAACTGCAGTGAAATACTGCTTCGTACCCTCTAAGATAGTTACCATAAAAAATGGAAAATATCAAGTGTTGGTGAGGATGTGGAGAAATTGTATCCATTGTATACTACTGGTGGGAATGTAAAATTGATCAGCCACCTTGGAAAACAGTTTGGAAGTTTCTCAAAAAGTTAAACAGAGTTAGCCTATTATGCAGCAATTCTACTTCTAGGTATATCTCCAAAGAATGAACACAGATGCTCAGAGAAGCATTATTCATTCTAGCCATAAAGTGGAAACAATCCAAATGTCTATCAATTGATGGATGGATAAACAAAATATCACATATTCATATCATGGAATATTATTAATCCATAAAAAAGAATGAAGTACTGGTTCATGCTGCAGTCTGGATGAAACCTGAAAATATTATATTAAGTAAAAGAAGCCAAAAAAAAGTTGCATATTGTATCGTTTATATGAAATGTCTACAATAGGAAAATCCATAGAGATAGGAAATAAATTAGTATTTTCCAGGTGCTAGTGTAAGGGAGGTACTGAGGAGTGAATGCTAATGAACATGGGGTTTCTATGGGGATGATAAGAATGTTCTGGGACTTAATAGTGGTAATAATTCCACAAGTTTGTGAATGTACTAAAAACCACTGACTTGCACACTTTAAAAGGATATGTTTAATTGCAGATGAATTATAGCTCAATAACAAAAGAAAATGAAAGGTAGGAGTCCATGAGAGCAAACACATCAAGTCCCAGCTCACATCACATTTATGAATATGTTGTTGGCCAAAGCAAGTCCACGTGGTCTAGCCTGGAGTCAAGAGACAGGGAAGAGCACTTCTTCACCCACAGAAATGGAGACACATGAACATTTACTGTGTGATGATTTAATATATCATAAGTCATAGTAATTTATAACTGAGAATATACAATTATGGAGGAATAAAAACACTGTACAAATTCCACATATAGGATAAGTGACTTAAAATATTTTAAGGTTATTGTATTGATTAGATGGCAGATAAAAATATTCATTACTTTTAGACTTAGTCAAGAAGTATATTTCACATTTAAGAATAACATAAAAATTAGAAATTTTATACACAGACACATATATATTTATATGTGTTCCTACCTATACCTAGATATCTTCTAGAACAATAGAAAAATAAAACAGGAATAAATACTACTTAATTGTTCCAAGAAGATGAAAAAGGAGGGGAAAAAAAGAGTTAAAGAGACCCCTGGTGAATAGAAAGCACAAAGTAAAATGACAGCAATAATCCCAAATATATGAGTAGTCACAACAAATGTAAAATTCTCCAAAGTAATCAAGTAAAAGACAGAAATTCTGAGGTTAGCATTTTAAAGTAATAAATACATTTATATGCTATACACAAATGAGAAGAAAGAAGTTTTTTTTTTTTTTTACCTTATTGCTAACAGAATACAAATATCCACTTTCCCCTCTTAAAGTCTGGTTCTAATGAGAACATATTCAATGGGTATTTTAAGATGTATATGAACAGTTTGCTTCAAATCAAGGACATTTAAGCTCTCTGTAGAATTCTTTTACATTCATCTTCATATTCAGCCCATACCATGGGTAACAAGTAGTAAGAGCCAAATTCTCCAAGCAGAAAAAATGGGCAAGCCCACAGGAATTTGCAAGTGGTCTCCCAAGTTTATGTTGGGGGAAGCTGGAACATACAACATATTGAACGTCCATGTGAGGGTAAAGCTGAGATGTAGTCTGTGACAATAAGCAGATCAGGGGTCTCTCCCTGTCCAGCCTATTGTTTTGAATTGTTCAAAAGCACAGTCCAATATGGAAGCTGTTGAAGTGAGGGCTAGAAAAGGAGCCAGAAAACTGTCACAGGGAGTTGCTACAAATCACAATTCCCATATTAGGTTCTGGACTCAAAGGCTATAGCTCACCAAGCTCCCTTATTTGAAATAAGCATATATGCAAATAGCCTACTAAGCATTTAAGATACCTGTATTTAAAAAATGAAACAAAACAAAACATAAGCTTGCCTGTTGTCTGATTGCTTAACCCCTAAGGAGATCCCAAGTCCCTGAGCTCACACGGTGTTGTTCAGGTTGCTTAGGAGGGGCAACCCACACACAGAAAGGGAACTCTAGCCAGTGTCCTTCTTAAATATGGCCACAGAAAGCAAGGTAAAAAGAAGAACCTATTAGAGAACACCAGGGGCTACCAGACTGACTGACCAAGAAATTCCCTCCTCTATCAGAGATCAAAATTCCTACATTTCTGCAGGATATGATGACTGCTATGGATATATGACCACTGCATATTATTCACCAATATTTACTTCTCCAAAGAGGAATTTTATGCTATATATACACCACAGTGCATTGGCTGAACTAGGTGTGGATAAATTTGTAATTGAGGCATATATTGAAAGACACAGAGTTGCTACATCTTTAAGTGACCAAGACAGTTACACAACAGTTTAAGACAGGATCCTGAACTTGAGCTTTATCCCTTTAAGTGAGTTTCTTGTATGAAAAAGTAGGTGCATGGCTGTATGTTGAACAGCAATGGATATACTTCTTTGAACATCTGTTGTTTTCAGCCCAGCATCTATTTATCCTCTTTCTGGGGACAAGATCATGAATTCCCTTTGGAAAACTAAGCCACATCCCTTCTCAGCCATGTGGATTCGGTTGGATTAACCCCATATCTGCTCAATGGACCCTGAATAGCTAAAAACAATCAATGAATCCTACCCCTCTAGATAAAGTGAAATAAATTCTATCATGGGAGGAAGGGGAGAATAATTAATTCTTTTCCTCCTAACTCTAAATAACCAACAGAGGATGTATCTGTCTTTATAAAAATTACTTGTTATCCTTTTATTTGTTTGGTAGTGATATAATTTGAAGAAATTATTTTGATCAATTTTTATTCAAAGATAAATAAATCCTGACGTTAAGCTCAATCTATGGTTCTATCTGAAATATAGAAATCATCAGAGGGTACCTATTTGTGACATACATATTGGGTAGAAGAGCAATTATTCTGTGGGGAATAAGGAAGACATGTTGGTCTGCATAAGTTCTCTTTCTGAAAATCACTGAAAACTTGGAAATAAGGTTTTTTCAAATAAGAGTTTGTATTGGTTTTCTATTCTGCCATAACAAATACCCACAAACTTAATGGTTTAAGACAAGACGAATTTATCTTTCAGTTCTATAGGTCAGAAGTCTGACATTTGGTCTCATCAGGCTATAAACAAGGTGTTGGAAGGGCTACATTCCTTCTGGAAGCTCTCAGGGAGATTCCAATTCCTTATTCATTCAAGTTGTTGGCAGAATTCGTTTCCTTGTGGTTAAAAGGCTGAGGTCCTGGTTTCTTTACTGTCAACTGAGGGCCATTCCTAGCTTCTAGAGGCTGCCACCATTCCTTGTTCGTGGCCCCTTCCTCCATTATTAAAGCCATCAACAGGAGGTTGAGTGCCTCTCATACTTGCAATGTCCCCTCTTTCTTCTTCCTTCATATCTCTTAGATTCACTTTTCTGCTTTCCTCTTCCACCTTTTTTGAAAGTGGAAGATTGGGTCCACCTGGGTAATCCAGCATACTCTCATCTCAAACTCCATTCCCTTAATCACATCTGTAAAGTCCCTTTTACTGTGGAAGGTGACATAGTCGCAGATTCCAGAGATTAGGGTGTGGACATCTTTGGGGGAGCCACTATTCTGCCTACCACAGCATTGCTACTGTAATTTTTAACAAGACTTCAATGGAATCGCCATGGTGAATGTTTATGAGAAGCAACTCAGTTCACTGTCTTAAAATCAACTAAGCATTTTGTTTGTAACATTTGCACAAAGTCCTCATTGCCCAGATTTGCTGCTGTGTGAAATGCACCAGTTTATCTCTGAGTGCCATCTACAACGTAACTCAGGCAGGAGAGAGGTCTAAGGGTCTCTCTTCCTGTAATGCAAGGGCAATAGTTTGGTAATAATGAAGCGCTTTCACGCTCGGTCCCTGCAGAAGATAATCATAGATTATCCTCCTCTGCCCGACAGACCATCATTTCCCCATCTCCAAATTCTATTTAGTTGTATATGACAGGTTCAATGTAGCTTTTTAAGAAAGATATGAAAATCATCATCTTCATATTAAGGTTTGTCTTAATTTTGTTTATTTGGTCTGTATCAAAGCTGCATGCATTATTGCTTGTTTTATTAAAATTGACACCTATCTACAAAGTGAATAAGAAAAGCCAAAAGCACCAGGGACCAGGGGAGCAGGGATATAGTCTCCACTCTGCCACAAACAGCCATGTGTCCTGGCATGTGCCACTCTACTCCGTGGGTTTTGTTATTTGCAAAATGGGAGAGGTGGGGGAAGTACTTTCTTAGGCCATTCCAGTTTTGTAAGTCTATGTGATTAACTATGTCAGATACTGAATCCAAACAATCCTTTTGAAATCTCTCGTTTTTGTGGAAATTTACAATTTAATCAGAGCCCTATGGAATACCTATACTTTAATATTTGAAAACATATACTAATTTATTCTACTAGCTATTAGAAGTTGCATTTTGGCTTTTTTTCAACTCAGCTTCTGAAATGTTATTTCCGTGATCTGATGAAAAGATAATGCATATTTCTTCTGCACGGAAGAGGCAGTGTGGTATAGTTGTTAGATACACAGGATCTATCTGCAGCAGACTATCTGGGTTAGATGTCCCGGCTCTTACAGAGAAGCTGTATAATTGTGAAGAGGTTACTGAACCTCCTCATGCTTCAGTTTCCTCATCTGTAAACTAAGAAGAATGACAATAGCTGTCTCACAAGTAAAATAGATGAGTAAATAAGTTAATACAAAGTTCTTACTACACAGCCTGGCAGATAGCAAATGCTGAATAAATGTGACCTAATATTACAAGACTGGCAGGTTCATTTTTCTTTTATAACTGAAGGGTATACCTTGAAATAGTCACAAGACTCCTTCTCAGATTTGAATCTATTCCCATACACCTGGGTTCCTCCAGCCTGTGACAAATATTCGCCTGAAATAATAGCAGAGAAGGCAAGGGAAGCACCTAAAAAGAGGTCCTCCTTGGAATAGTGGTGGTAAAACATAACTGAGCTCAAGTTGTTTTTGTTGTTTTTTTTTTTTTTTTCTATATGTACTTTAAGCACCTCTGTGATTTTAAGCAAGATTTGGATCTGTCAGAACAAAATTATTGGGTTCCCAAATTAAGGCCTGTGATTCTATACTAAAAACCTGAGAGGGAGATGTGAGGGTCATAGTTAAGCAGGCTCTGAAATGTGCTGAGAGTGCTCAGACATTAGTATTAGTGATATTTAGGCCAGGGTAATGCTTCTGATGTAAACTCTGGAGTTTAACTGCAGCTTCTGAAAGGTACCATTTTTCCTTATCTCCAAACATTCGACCTTCACCCCCGTTTGTCAGCAAACTGAAAGTGCACCCTTTTCACGAGCAAACTGAAAGTGCACCCTTTTCTTCAAGGGTGAGTCTCAGCGGCTAGGCCTTCTCTGTAGAGACAGGACAGGAACAGATGTGACAATCAGTTCAAATTGCAGTTTCTTCTGGGTCTTTCCGAAGTGGAGAAAGGCACCTAATAAGAAAAACTTGGTAATGATAGATGAAGATGATGAAGTTGATATTGATAAGAAGAGGAAACATCTTTATGCTAAGTATCAGCACTTTATCGAACTAGCACATTAGGTAACTCAATCCCTATAATAAACCGTTGAGATGGGTGTATTTTGGCCAATATATGGTTCCGAGGGAGAAAAGCAAAGTGCATGGAGGATAAGCAAGTGGCCCAAGGTCACAACATCATTTAAACCTGTGTCTATCTGAATGTAGAGACCCTGACATTGACCACTGTACGTTACTGCCCCCATAAGGACTGCAGGCAGGGTTCCCCTCCACCCTGTTCACCTCACCCCCTCACCCCCAGGATGTCTTTCCCTCATCTCATTTTTCTTTAGCATCCAGGTTTGCATTCACTGTTTGTGTTTACTTATGAAGGGCTTTGCTCCAGTGATTAAGGACCTAAAGCGGATAATTACCCTGTGATTTGCAAGCAGTGCAGTGGCTGGTATTTCTCGAAGTAGTATTGCCGTATAAATATTACCTGTGTGCTGTGTCAGCTTATTGCCCACCTTGAGAGCAATCTTCCTGTTAGTTTTATGGCACATTAAGTCTCCTTTTGGAATGAATTGGGTTTGTGTGAGTCGGATTGGTTACATCAGAATAAAAGAGTAAACAGCAGGGATGACTGGAAAGCTATAAAACAGGAGCATTAGAGAAAGAGAAAGGAAATGGAAGGGGGAGGCGTTTAAAGGAGACGTTTTTAAAGTGATAAACTAATAGAAATGGGGTGTCAGTCTGAGATGGTTATATTAACTGCAGAGCAGCGTGTGACTGTTACAGCAAAGGTGTGAGTCAGAGGATGAAATGACACTTAGTGCTACAGGAAGGAAATTATCTGGGAGGGGGTGGGGAGGAGAGAAACACTGATATTTATCAAATGTCTACCCTCCCATGTGTTTCTCCCTGTACCTTTAAGCCAGCTGCCGATACACACTTGCTGATCTTTAGGGCCCAACTGACACCCCTTGGAGTCCCCCAACATGCCACCGTGCCCCCTTACCATCACCAGTGCCACTGAGGGGGACAGCAAAGAGAGAGGGATGAAAAGAGACTTCAGCAGCCTGTGCCAAGCACTTATCACACTGTACAAGGTGCTGGTAGATATGTTTCCTCTGCTGACATTTAACTACTTGAAGCCAGAAAGCATCTTGCATATCTTGGTGTGCCTGATACTAACAGGAAGCTCTCAATAAACATGTATTAATTCGAAAAATAAATATGTAAAGAGGATGCACTGAGCAGGAGAGTCCAGCTATGAAAGTGCCAACAGGACAGGATTTCTTGGTGTGAATTTCGGTACAAGACTTGAGCCTTTCAAATGCAATTTCATTTACTAATTACCGAATACTGGGGGCTGGAATTTGGTCGGAGTGCCTATTTATAAAAAAAATCTATTGATTTTGAGATTGATTTGTTTTACAGGTAGGAATTTATAATACTCAATATGCAAAATACAATATTTTCTTTATATACTTCTGTGATTGGGGAGAGGGCTCTATGACAAATTATTTAAAAAATGCAAGGTGAAGAAAAGTGTTTTCAAAAAAGGATGCAAAGACGTGTGTGTTTGGGTTGCTCATTTCACAAAGTAACAGATAAATTTTAAAAATTAAAACGGTAACCTATAGGAGGAAAAATAAAAGAGGGTATAGAGGACAGAGATAGAAGTTAGAAATTTTTAAATATATCTTGTTTGGCGTAGCCATACATAGAAGGATTATGTCAAGTGCTTTAAAACATGTTTATTATACTGAATATCTCTACCGAATAGCCCAAGGACAGTAGACTATTTTTTTTTTAATCTTAGTAACAATATATTTGTGGCAGTCTTGCACTGTTATTCTGAGACTGTTATGAATTTTGGAATTTCAAAAATTAGTACCTATGTTGATGACATAGGAAACCAAGATTTTTGATGAGAGAATGAAATATAGATCTATGATTGAAGAGATTAAGTTAAAACACAGTAGCCCTAAGCTTTAATTTGAAGTATCATGAACTTATTATGTGTTTTATCTTTAAATATAAATATATTGGAATAAATATGCACTTATTTGAGTGTACAGACACATATGTACATATATGCACACAGATATATACATGTATGCACACATTTCCTCCTCTAATTCTGTCTGCTAAAAGGCCTAGAAACTATGGCCAACCCAGGAGCAATGAACTCCCCTACCACTTAGATTCTGGTTTCAATTACCAGGGCTTTTGGAGAAATTTTTGGTCTTAGGTAAGAATTGTATAAGATAAGTTTGTAACATCTCATCAGATGGAAAAGCAAAGAAGTTATCAAAGACTATGTTGCTTTTTCACTTATCAACATATTCCTGAGGTAAATAAAAATGGATTTTTATTAATCATTGTTTCATGTTTATACTAGTTTACTCCTCCATTTAAGGTAGTGCATACACACACACACACACATATACACACAGGCTTCATAAATTTATAGTGGATAAATATTAATATAAACATAGTTACATTTGAAGGAAGGAAAAAGGCAAAACCTCCAAAAGCCCATTTAGACAATCAAAAACTGCTCTTTACATCTAGCATATAATCTACTGAAAAGTACTCTCACTTAAAATCACTGTTACATGTAAGACTTGAAGTCTTGGCTATTCATAGACTTTTCATTTTTGCTTTTGTTTCCAATAAATATTATTTTCAGGGACTCTTTTGCTCACATTTTATGCTCTGCTTTTCAATACTAAATTAACTAGGCACAGAGTAATTTTTATATTTTTGCTAAAATCAATAAAAGATTTATGTCACCTTTAATAGAATAAATACAGAGGAAATGGATGAAATTAACTGCTAGAGTATCTCAGTTATACAATTTATAAGATATACTGAAACTTCCCATTTTGTTTATGTTCTCTCATTTTAAAAGTTAGATTTTCAAAATGCACTTGATGATTTATTAATTGGTGCATAAATGTTCACAATTGTTACCTCTTTGTTGGAGACTGTGCTTTTAGTAGTATGAAATAATCACCTTTTTTTTTTTGCCCTGAATTGTACTGAGCTGGAATAAAAAATTTCACCTATGCCCTCATTTTCTTCATGCCTTTCTCTAAAGTGGCATAGGATTGAACTTTGCATTCTGCCAAGTCAGCAAGTTTGATGATATAGTTTCAGACATAGTTCCCTTCCGTCTACAGAATTTCTGCAAGAATAAATGTCCCTAAACCATAAAAGGTGTCCTTTTCAGCTCAGGTACAATATAATACAATAAAAGGGAAAGAACCTGATTACATACTCTGTTGCCTCTTAGAATATGGATAATTAAGTGTAGTCTGTGGACCACCTGCATCAGAATTACCCGGGATGCTTGTTAAAAAGGTAAGCTGGAGGACCCATCTAAGACATACTGGATCTGAATCTTTGGGAGATGGAGTCCTGGAACCTGCCTGTTCAGCAAGCTCCACAGGTGATTCCTATGGTCATTGCAGCTTGAGAATCAACTGACCGAAAGAATAATAAAAAAAGCATCACTGAAATAAATTCATTTTTTATGTATTTGGATGATTTTAAATGGAAAACTTCCAAATGAACATTTTCTCTGTGCAGGAAGAGTTTTTAAAGAGTTAATAAAAGGAACTTGACAATATACATGGAAGGACTTTTTTCCTCTTCTCTCTCATTAACTGATAATAGTGAAAGAACAAGAGGTGGCATCTTACTCAAATTTGCGCTCTCTCCTGCTCTAGATTTTTCTTCTATTTTGTGCAAATTTTTCCCATTTTCTACCTTCACTCTATCTTTAGCAATTGCTGCTTTCCTATTTATATTTCAAAATCCTCACCCATAGGATCTTTTATATAAATAAACCAAGGCTCTTTTTCAGATTTTTTTTTTTTTTTTTTTGCAAAAGGGAGAAAACACACATTTGAAATGATAACAGTGTGTTAACATGCTCTGATTACACAATGAAGGTTTCCTCTTCATTTTTTTTATTCCAACGCAACAGAGTTTCAATTTACCAGGCCAAATATCTCAGTACTTTTGCTGTCAGTCAATGAAGCTGTAATATGTAATTCAATCATCATGCATTTCTTTCCCCACTGAACAAACATTTACTGACTTTCTAGATTAAGCTTTTGGCTGAAGGAACTCAAAACATTGTCAAACACACAGAGGTTTATAATAACTAGATTGAGCCTCTTCCCTCTGCTCAGGCATTAGTGAGGCAAATTTTTGTTTATTCACTCTGTTTTATTAGGTCAGGTCATCAAAATGGGGACTCTTTGTAAGCTGTAAGTGACATTTAAATTCACTGAGTACATTCCTAATGGAATTCTTTATACTTTTCTCCTGGGAAATATTTATGCTGCAGGCCCCTATGAAGCAAACTCCGCTCCAATGTCACTAATGAGTTCAAACTATGTATTACCAAATAAAGGTTTTGTTTAATCCTTAGAGACATGATACAAATGAAATGAATGGATCTTTAGAGAGAATCTAATTTATTTAGGTCATTAAATATGAAATGTCTGATTTCGAATCAAAAGTTTGGTTTATTATATCTCAAACATAAAGCAGTACAATTAATCAAAGTGTGCGCCTAAACTATTGACACAGTTTTGTCATCTTAACGGCAGCTTGCTTATGCCAGAAGCGAAGAAGCCTGGAGAATGAGTGCCAATGAAATTGCAAAAGACGTTTTCCACAGTTTGTTGAGAACTAAATATTTTTCTTTTCAAGAAGTGATACAAAGCCAGGAAGAAGTGGTAGTCAGTTGGTGCAAGGTCTGGTGAATACAGTGGATGACAGAGAGTTTCCAAGTCCAGCTTCTGTAGTTTGAGCAGTGTTGTTTTTTGTGACATGTGGTCTTACAAGAGGATTGGCCTGTCTCTATTGACCAATCTTGGCTGCTTAATCACAAGTATCCTCATCATTTCATCCAATGGGTGGCTGTAGACATCTGCTGTAATGGATTGACAAATGGATTGACCACATTTCATGAAGCTATAGTGGATAATGTGAGTGCTGGACCACCAAAAAGACGTTGTTAGCTTTTTTTTTTGATGAATATTTGGTTTTGAACTGTGTTTTAGCACTTCATTTTTATTCGACCATTGTGCCAAATGCTTGTGATTATCTAAAAGAATCCATTTTTTATCACACATAACAACATGGTGTATTAATGGTTGGCCTTTATGTCATGACTGCAAAGAAAGGCAAGCTTCCAGATGATTTCTCTTCTGATGCTCATTTAATTCATGCAGTAACCACCTATCCAGATTCTTTACCTTGCTGATTTGTTTCAAATGATCCAATATTGTTGGAGCAGTAACATCAAACCTTGCTGCTAATTCATGCATAGGTTGAGATGGATTTGCTTCCACTACAGCTTTCAGCTCATCATTATCCACCTTGGTCTTAGGTTGCCCACGTGGCTCATTTTCAAGATGAAAGTCACCGTAATGGAACTTATCAAACCATTGATGTACTCTGCATTCATTAGCCATATCCTTCCCAAACACTTGGTTGATATTTTGAGCTCTCTGAAATGTCAGAGATAGCAACTGTCAAATTTGGTGCTTAAGGAAATCGGACATTCCATACTTAATAACCTATAACTCTTTCATTTTTATATATAAGAAAACTGAGATGCCCAGAGATGGAAAATGTGTTACTGAAGGTCAAATTATAAGTGCAAAGCTCAGAAAAGTATCTGAGTTGTAGCCCAGTGCTACACTACGTGTACCATGCTGTCAGTGGGATGTGTCAGGATATTATTTTTCACATCTCAATAAAAGTTTTCCTTGGACTGCTGGTTCTCTGCCTGTTTGCAGAACCATTGTGCATGGTGTGTGTTCCACAGTAAAATCCTTAACTTCTTTCTTTTCTCCATCCCCTACCTCCATCCACAAGTCCCGTAGACACTACCTTTGAAATAGATCCCAAATCCAACCACTTTCTTTCCCCCAAGACCCCAACATTTCTTCCTAGTATACAGCTGTTACTTCTCCCAGGTGATCTCTCTGCTTCTACCCTCTGTGGCCTCCCTTCCACTGTCACCTGGGTCAATTCTCTACACTGGAGCCAAAGCTCATGATCTTCTCAAAATAACAAAGCTTTTGATCAAAACACAAATGGATTCTGCATCCCTGAATAGAATCCAAACACATTACCATAGCCTACAAGGTTTGATAGCATCTGATTTGAGCCTATCTTTCTGATCTCATCTCCTATTACCCTTCGTCTTGTTTATTTAAGTGGAGCCACACAGGTCTCTCGTGTTTTCTCTCATATAGCAAGCTCGTTTGTTTCTGGACCTTTGCACATGCTATCAGCCCTGCCAGAAATGCTCTTCCTTCAGATGCTACTGGTTCACCCCTTGCTTTGGTCATAACCCTATTCAAATGTCACCTCCTTAGCCAAGCCTTTGAGATCACCCCCTCCTCACCGTCCTGCCATACTCTGTTATCTTATTTTCCTTTAATAGTCTCATTTATCTATCTTATATACAATTATATAGTGGTACATTTATCACTCCCCAACTAGAATGTAAGCTTCATAAAAACAAATTTTAAAGAAGTGTCCTACTATCTAGAGTAGTACCCATCATATAGCAAGGCCTTAATTAATATTTATTGAATAAATAAATAAGCATCATTGTTTCTTTCACTGTCTATAAAAAGCAAGAGCACATGTATACACACACACACACATGCACACCCACACCCAACCTGCTCTGATCAGAGCACCTGTGAAGTATGGCACTTAATTCTGGGTATACTTTAATATTTTGAATAAACCAGGCTATTTATCTTTTTAAAAATGAGTGATTCCAGGGATAGTATAACAAAAGAAATTCTTTGAAAACCTAAAAAAAAAAACACAGCTACTTGAGAAAGGAGTACATAGAACGTGAATAGAGCCAGAGTAGACAGAAATTTTGGAATAAAAGTTACAGAAAAACAGATTCTAGGTCCATTGTAATAAAGGACTTCCACAGTCATAAATAACCAAAGATAGAATGAGCTACAATATGGAATAGCGGATCCCCCATCACTCAAGATGTGCAAGTACAACTTGGACAAACATTGATGGTCACGGCTGTGCAAAGTATTTTAGCACTAAATAGACAGCCACAGGAACTGGTCTGATTGGTCTGTTCCAGCCCCAAGATGCTCTAATACAGGAATTTTGCCCATGTTATTATGATCCAGAACATTTATGACATATTTACTTAGAAGTTGTTTTCAAAGTCTGCAGTTCATTCTTAGAATATCGTTATTACTGACAAATTCAAGTTCACTGAAGAAAGTGAATGATAAAGCTTGTTGATACATTTTCTAGTTTTTGAAAAATGGTTGTGATAGTAATATAGCAGTCTTATTTTGGAGTGACATTTTTAAATCCATTTTTTCAAATAAGAATTCCCATATTATTTTGAGAAATGATAGGACTATTGAAAAACTCCTTTTATGAGGCTCCTCCTGTGAAGAACAAAATTATTTCAATTCTGATTTGTGTGAATGAAAAAGAAACATACCAAAATCATCAAATTATAATCTGGCCTCTTTTATAACAGTCATTAATTCCTTTAATGTATGCAAAGTTATTTAACTGAACATCTACTTTACCTCTCAGAACACATTTCATGACAATGAATATCAGGATATGTAATTGAAGATCAGGAATGTTAAGTTACTTGGTCTGTACTTTAACAGCAAATTGAGTGTAAACCAAATCTCAAATCTTGATTCCAGGTTCATGGTCATATTGGTCACCTCACTCTATTCACCCTGGTCTAGAACAAAGACTTTCACCAGTGCTGCAGAATTCCAAGCCCCACCAAAGATACATAGAAACAACAATCCTGAGAGGTTTACTTTGCTGTTTTTTCTCAAGCCATGCTGTATAGGAAGTTTTCTATTCAACCTCCTTGTTGGAATGTTCTAGCTATAAAGCACAATAAAAATGTCAAAAATTATTCTCTCCTGTAATGTGGGCCTTTCTTGCCAGCGTGTAGAAGGCAATGATGGATTTTCAATACACTTTATAAATTGTCACACCCTTGTTATTTTGTTTTCCAAAATCTATTTACATTCCATGGCTTTATGTTAAGCTTGGGTTACTACCTCACACATTTATTCTAAACTTAATTGAATTTTTATTACTCATGATAAAATTGGTGTTTTGCATTTTGCATAGTATTTCTCTGCCATGGACTTCCACGTGGTAAAATTATATCAGAGCCTGGATCAATTAATTATTAATGAATGGAATAAAGATATTAACGTTTATGTGTAACAAATGAGAGACTACATTTGCTTCCCTCAATTGTCACAACAAACTCTAGATTTTGATGCACTTTCTTTGCCTTAATCAGTAAATTCCAATCCCAGGATTACAATAGTTAGATTATCTAATATTAAGATACTGGCTGGGCACGGTGGCTCACGACTATAATCCTAGCACTCTGGCAGGCTGAGGCAGGAGGATCACTTGGGCTCAGAAGTTCAAGACCAGCCTGAGCAAGAGTGAAACCCTATCTCTACTAAAAATAGAAAAATTAGCCAGGTGTCATGGTGCACACCTGTAGTCTCAGCTACTCGGGAGACTGAGGCAGGAGGATCACTTGAGCCCAGGAGTTTCAGGTTGCTGTGAGCTAGGGTGACCCCACGGCACCCTACTCAGGGCAACAGATTGAGCAGAGTGAGACTCTGTCTCAAAAAAAAAAAAAAAGGTACTATCTAAAATAAGGTCTGTGTTTACGCATATGTCTATATGTAGATACATGCACATACAGACATACATATACATATGAACATATATGCAAAAATACACATGCATACATCTACATACAAGCATACATATATGCATTCATATATATGTATATACAAACACATATGAAGTATTTTGCACTGACTTTTTTTCATCAGATTCACTACCCAGTAACCCCATAAGGTAGAGAGACTCAGTGTCACTGTCTGTGTTCTAAAGATGAAGAAATTAAGACCTGGAGATTTTAAGTGACTTACTCAATACCACACAGCTAGTAAGTAGCAAAACCAGGATTCAAATCCTGAACATTTGGAATCTCGCTGATTCCAAAGTCCATAAATACTAAGCACTCAGGAGCTAATAATAACAATCCCCACGTTTTTAGGGTTTACTCTGTGCCAGGCAAGTTGTATGCATTATTTCATTTCTTCCTCAAAACAGGCCAGTGGGGTAAACACTAGTCTACCTATTAGAGTCAAAACACAAAACAACAGCAACAAAGACTCAGCCGGGAAAGGTTAAGTAACTTGCCCATCTAACTTTTAAATGCCAGGACAGTTACTTCATCACATGTCTTCTTATTTCTATTTCAGTTCTTCTTTGAATCTCATTTTCCTGGTATTTTTCCTCTCCAATAAGAATAAGGAAAAAAGGCTTAATAGTGAATGCCAAATAAATATTTGCTTAAAGTGTAAATATCTGCATGAATAATTGTTTACTCCACTTTTCTTCACCTTCAATAACCCCTATCACCACCCAGATAATCAAAGATCGTTGCATCATATTGGCTAGAAGGGAAGGGATATAGAACAGGATGCATGAGAACCATAACTTGGTATACGTAAGTGTCTGGCAAATCGTGTGCTTTTTAAATTCCTGGTTGGCATGTTTCATGAACCACATAATACATTTTGCAATTACAGTTCCATATAGACTTAGATTAATTAATAATTATTGGGTATCTATGATGTATTAAATGTTTTTATGTATACTATTCCATGTCATTGTCTCAACAATATACAAAGGTAGTTTTTATTCTGCTTTTGCAAAAGAAATTGTAGCTGAAGCATGTAAGTGCCTTTTGAAATCCCAAAGCTGGTAAAAGGTAAACTCCAAATTTAAACACCAGCCTTCTGATTCAGCATGCAGTGCCTCTTTAGCCACTGTGTTTTCTGCAGCACCTGAAGTTGACACAGCTTTAAGTTCAAGGTGACTCACCCCTTTCATCAACCTTTACCCAACTATTATGGTTGATGTTGGGCATTCCTTCTCTCAGTTCCTAAAATGGTATCTAAAATTATAGGTCAGCAGCAGTATTGCTTCTGTAACTCAGATGACCTCAGGGTCAATTCTCTGGACCAGGAAACATGTTTTTTCTTTTAGCATTGACACTGTTATCTGGCAGGTTCTAGAGACATGGAAGTGAGGCAACATCCGTGGTGCCATCAGCTCTGTTCGAGGGCTGGTCCTCATTGTGACTATAAGGAAGACTCAGCCATTGACTATGAAGGGAACAAGCCAAGGCTGTGAGATGCCAGATTTGAAGGTAGGAAAGAGACTGTACAGTTAGCTGCCTAGTTTCACAGGGCAGCGAGAGCTTAACACAAAAGCAGATTTTGGAATGTCAAATACACATGACATAATGGATTAGATATCAGAACTGCTGGTGAATGAGAGAGAAAAGCACTGCTTCAGTCTCATAAAGCACTTGAAAAGCATCTGAGGAGCAACACTCCATCCCCAAAACCTTGCATGATCACAGCTGCTGTAACTCTACACCATTATAGGCTATCTTTTTCCTTTATCCAAATCCTGTCATTGTTGGAATGAATGGATGTGACGCTTATAAACATACCATCTTTTAATTCCCATTTCTTCCGTATTCTGTGATGATGTCCCTGGGTGTCTACCAAATACATTTCTCAATTGTGAACTTGCTCTCTACCTGGTTTTTGCCAACAGAGGGTGCTAGAGAAAGATTAGAACACTGGAGGTGAAAGAAAGGATTTGATCTGTTCAGTTTTGCATCAGGTTCTTGCAAGTGTCTCTTGAGCAACAGCTCTCCACTTCAGCGTGAAGCAGTTGTGCTTCCTTCCGCTTTCCAGGTTCTTGCAGAGGTCTCAGAACCGGCCTCCACTACGCATCAGCACCAGCGGAGAGGCATGCTGTCCTTAGAGGACGTTACAGCTCCTCCTCTGAGTTTCTAAGGTCCCAGCACCAATGGGACGTGCCCTCTCTTGAGAGATACAGGACCTAAATCATGGAGAGGACCACTCCTCTAGGCTTCTAGGTTTTGACAATCCTAACATCTTTATGTTGTCTCCCTGGCCACAATGGTGGTAGCTGTTTCCTAGAGTTATTCTCTTTGTTGTTAACGTGGTCTTTCCTGGTGGCTTTTTTGTCCTTCCATGCCACCAATTCTCTACGTTAAATTCTCTCTGAAAAATAGCTATGGGTTCCTAACAGCACCCCGGTTGGTCTTTTGGGTCTGCATTAAGTAGTTTGGCGTTCCACCAGTGTAACCTGAAATGTCTTCCCCTCCATGTGAATAGTTAGGTTGAGGTTCTCAAGTTCCCTTACTTCCAGGTACCTTCATTTTAAGTTTGGCCATTGCTTTTCCACATGGATAAGGCATAGCCAGGCTGACTCAAGGTTGCACTCTGCTGGTTTAAAGCAGAGAGCTGTAGACAGGTGGTAAGAAGAGGCTGTCCTGACAGAGTTCAGTTGCCAAACAGTTTGGACAAGAGTGGATCTCTGAATCATTATAGACCCTGCTTCCTTATGTACCAATGAGTCTCATCCAAACTTGTTGTCATTTGATTTTTGTGACACTTTCACCCTACACCTCCTTAAGAGTCACTGAAATTAGGGTATATTAAAATAATTTTTTCTTTGAAAACTTTACGAAACTTCTAAAGGTAAATAAGAAGTCTTTGTGAGTAGCACCCACTTTCTACTTGATTAGAAGCCCTATTCCCTTTCTTTGGTTGCTGAGAATTATTCAGCAAGCTAACTCAGGTAGTTACTGACTTAACTAAATCCAAGAATCCCAAAACTATCATGACAAACTCTCCAAAATTACCACCACATCCTTCTGAAATGTACTTCCACAAGAGGAGAAAATAGAGCTTATTCTGCTCATTTTCTTTCCAACAGAAAAATGACTGAAGTGAAAAGGGTAGGATGCCAGTCTGTTCCCCACTTCACGGAGAAGAAAGTGAGAAATAGCCGTTATTTTATTATGAGAAAAAGTTGGGTGACCTCAACTGAAAAGAATATAATTTTTATTTTAATAGTTGATCATTTAAAATATATTTAAGATTTTATTCACATTCATTTAAAATCTACTTTCCCAAAGAAATAATAATTTAAGAGATATTAAAATGGAATATATTTTCGTATGTATATTTATGTCTTTCCTCATCCCAAGAAGAAATTCAGCATAAGGTATTATCAACTCATAAAAGTCTTAAAAGATTCATTAAGATAAAGTATTTGAATTAGTGAGATAGGAATGATCATTTAGCTGTAAGTTTGTGTTACATTTACAGCAACCTTGATATTTTGCAATATCTGAAAATGGCATCTTCATCACTTCCTTTGGTTTCAGTTGTTGTTAACTCTGTCATAGGGTTAAGGCTACGCCTGTCCTGCTCCACAGGAGGTTCTTTTTGTTTTAATTAGTTTTCTTCTTGGTCTAGTAGCAACCAGAGAACAGACTCAAAACTTTGAGGGCTTCCTGCTATGGTAACTCAATTGTTGCTTTAAGTCCACACAGTCGAATCAGGGGGAAAAAATCTGTTGCCGAAGCTGGATACAAATGTGGAAATCCCATTTGCAGGAGAAGAAGATAAGCTAGATCTGTACAGCAGGGTCGCATCCTCTGTGTTGATTTGGAAATGGAATTCCTTTTATTAAATAGAACCTTCCAGTTGCAGCATTCCTCACTTGTTGAACATCTTCAATGCTTTGAATAAAAAGAATGTTATTTCACATAAGCATTGGATGTTTAATTCTGTTAGATGTGTGTGATGGGGGATCTCTTTTTCCTAGAGTAGACTGGAACCCTAGTGACTGCACACCTAGGAATGAAGGTGTGGCCAAAGAATAACTCTTTAAGTAGATGTGTGTAGAAGCATGATGGTCTTCAGGCACTTGAGCTTGAGACATCTCATACAAGGGTGAAAGATCCCAGATGAGGCCATTGGCAATGGGGACAGTGGCCAGGAATGGAAAGCGAAGGGGGAAGGGCTAAGGGCTTGGGGGAGGGCAGACTCTTGCCCCAGGCCTCCAAATGTTCACGTTGGGTCTGTCTGCTGCACTCATTGTTTGTGGATTTTCCTAATAAATAAATGGGACACATGACTCTGTAATCTAGCATGTAAAAATTGCTGAGTAGATCACTGGAAGATGTCTTTCAAGTGCAAAATGAAAAGTAAAACTTAACACTTGTAAATTTAATTCTAATCATTAGGGATGTAATGTAAACATAAATCTTAGCAAATAATTTAAAAACATAGTGCACTAGTTGCTAACTCCAAAATTATGTAAGTTGAGATGGGAGCAGACTGTTGTCCTAATTAAAGTCTTTAAAGCTCAGAACCATTATGAAACTAACATCCTCTATACTGATCTGTAACTGCTACCTGATAGTACTACAGCTGGCTCGTGGAGAAGGAAATATTCCTGTTGGTGTCAAACTTCAGTGGAAAGTGTTTAATGTAAAAGAAACACCCCCCCACCACACACACACACACACAGTTGGGTAGATTTGAAAGTACACTGTACAGAAAAAGAAAATCTGGGAAAAGCATCTTCCACTAAGATGCACGGTTTTGAATAAAACATTTAGCGTCTGTGTTTCAGCTGTTACATGTGTTACTTGGTAACAAAAGAAAGGATAGTGGGGATGGAAGGTTTAAAACATGAATTAATAATTAGGAATCTAAGTTCTACCTCTTCCTCTGTCTCTGCCTCAGTTTAAATTTGGACATATCATTTGACTTCACCTTAAGCCCCCATCTTTTCACCTAAAAATTAAAGAAGTTGGACTAGATCAGAAATGAAAGTGTATTAATGTGCATACTAGGAAATTCAACATACTAGGAAACATCTGCCATCCAATCCATGACAAAAATACAGGAAAATGCATTTATTTGAATAAACAAACAAACTTATTCAATTTTTCAGCCATCAGTTACAGAGTGCCTGCTGTTTTTTATTGCAAGTAAGTCTTTCATCTGTATGATCTTGAGTTCAGGTGGCTGGATGTTTGAGAGAGAGATTAACTGTCATAAAAAGAAGAAAGATGCAGCATGGGTTTCACTGACTTCCAAAATGGAGCCCAAAGTATTGGCCACAATGCCTTAATCTTAGTGTGTCCTATTTATTTCCTATTCAATACTTAACCACCAAAATTTAAATGGCAAATAAGGCATAGAATTTTAATTTCTCTATGTTGGCCACGGATTATATAGTATGAGTGAGAAGAAAGCCTATTTTTAATGAATGAACGCTGGTGGTAACTAACCTATTATCCATTTTGATGTCAAAGAGAGGAAAATAATCTGTTCTCCTAGTGGTATATGGTATTTCAACATCCTGCCATTCTTTGTCCAGAGAAATGAATGGCATCCACTCAAATACTTTAACATCTCCTCTTGATAGACTCTTTTATGGAGAACAAGGTCTCATACCAATGCTTCAAATAACCCACATGAACACACTATTGAAAAATATAAGGCACATTACTGTACAGATTGAAAAGTAGCAAGCATTTCTCTTTTCAGTGACTTCACGAGAAGCTCCATTGATGTACGCTTGGCATTTTTATTGTGACCTAAATCTACCTGTTTGTGGTAGGCAGAATAAGGCCCCCCCCCAAAGACGTTCACATCTTGTTTCCTGGAACATGGGAATATGATACTTTACATGGCAAAAGACATTTTACAGGTGTGATAAAATTAAGGATCTTCAGATGGAGAGACTATCCCAGATTATCCAGTTGGGCCCAATCACAAGGATCCCTATAAGGGGAAGAGGGAGTCAGAGACTCAGAGAAGGAGATGTAAGGATAGAAGTAGACGTTGGAGTAAAGCCATTGCTGAAAGAGAGCCGTTAACCAAGGAATATGAAAAGCCTCTAGAAGCTAGAGAAGACAAAGAGCAAATTCTCCCCTAGAGCCACAGCAAAGAATGTTGCTCTGCAGATTCACCTAAGATTTCTAACCCTCAGAAGTCTAAGATAATAAATTTGTGTTAAATCACTAAGTTTGTAATAATTTATTACAGCAGAAATAGGAAACTAATATGCAGCTTGACAGCCTCAAGCTGCATGCTGGATAGTAGATTCCTAATCCCACTTTTGAGGTTCTTTCCTCCCTACTAACTCTTGGACAGTCCCTGCTGGGTGACTCATCTGTTCATAATCCATGTTATTTCTGGCATCTTCACCATCCCCCATCTCTGTTCTGCCACAGGTCTGGCCCCTGTCCATCCCACACTACAGTTTGGGTTTGAGGTACCCCCAAAAGTTCACTCCTGCTTCTGCTACCATCTTCACATTGGTTTTTGGAACTGTGGCAATATTTTTTATTCTTTAGCCCAAGGGTTGGCATGGAAATTTTTCCCAAAGAAGGTTATGATGTTTAGCATAGTCATCTGAAGAGACATCAGAAAGGAATAACATTCAGAAATTAACTTTAACTGGCTATTAGATATGAGTACTCTCAGATCACAGAGTTACTTGCCAATTTTATTAGGTCACTTCAGCATACCTGCCTGTGTTACCAAAGGCTTCCTCCTTGCCTAGCTTACAGCCCACAGCTCAATAACAGAATTCAGCTTCCCCATCACCACTACACATGCCCTCAAGTGTACACAGACTCCTTCACCTCCCATCCTTGCTCAATGTAAATGGAACATTCCTTGCTCATCCCCAGTCTAAGGCTCATCCTTCAAGATGTACTGACCTGGGTCATTTCCACTACTTTCCAGGCAAATGTCCCCAGTTAGTAATAGGAGGTCTTACCCTATGGTCCCAAGAGGATAATTACAGTATAACATAATAATCCAATACCTGTAAAACAGATAAAGATACAAATACAGCATCAGAGCTACCTCTTTACACCAGACTCTACAAATTATGGAAAGAACAAGTAGTTTAATTTTTAATATTTTTCAAAGTCTGAGTAATTTAGTAGGTGACAACATTTTACATAGAACAATGACAGTGTGGTAAGGTTGAGTTTCTCTAAGCCTAGTCCAGACACAGAGTTTATTAATATATCTATTTATAATTATAGTCTCTGCCTTATATTTTTAACAACTAATTCTTTCATTTGGATGCAGTATCTTGAAGGATAATTGACCTGAAACAAACTGCACATGCTTAAAGTGAATAATTTGATAATTTTTGACATATGTATATATTAAACCATCAACATAATTAAGATAATGAATAAACATTACTGGTAAAAGTTTCCTTATGCTTCTTTGCAGTCTCTCTCTCTTGTCCCTCTCTACTTCCCGGCCTCCCTCCCTAGGCAACCACTATTCTGTCTTCTGTCAATGTAGATTAGCATATATTTTCTAGAATCTCATGTAAATGAAATCATACTATATGTATTAATATTCTATTTTGCCTGACTTCTTTCACTCAGTGTAACGATTTTGAGATTAATCCATGTTGTTCCATGTTACAATAGTTCATCACTCTTTTATTGATACATAATTCTTCCACAATTCATTTATCCACTAATCTGTTCATAGGCATCTGGGTTGTTCTTAGTTATAACTGTTACAAATACAAGACAATAAACATTTGAGTAGAAGTATTTATGTGAAAATAAGCTTTTATTTTTCTAGGGTAAATACCTAGGATTGGAATGGTTAGGTCCTAGTGTTTATATATGCTTAATTTTTAAGAAACTGCCAAACTTTTTTCTAAAGTGGCTGTACTATTTTACATTTTCATTGGTAATGTATGAGTTCTAATTCGTTCACAGTCTCACCATCACTTGGTATTGTCATTCTTTTTAAAATTTTATCCAAACTAATATATGTTTGCTGGTATCCCATTGTAATTTTCATTTTCATTTCCCCAGTGACTAATGATATTGATCACTTTTTTATATTCTTATTTGCCACCAATATATCTTTTTGGTAAATTGTCTATTCAAATCATTTGCCCTTTATACAATTTTTTTCTTTTGTAAATTGAGTTTTGAGAATTATTTACATGTTTTGCTTACAAGTCATGTGTGACATATGTAATTTTCCAATATTTTCTCCCAGACTGTGACACTTTTTTATTTTCTTAACATTATATTTGAAGTGCATAAATTCTTAATTTTTATAATTTTTTTCAAACTTCTGGCCTCAAATAGTCCCAAAGCATGGGATTACAGGTGTGAGCCACTACTCCTGGCCAAAATATATTTTTTTAAAAAATGTATCATGCTGTTCATATCATCTCTAAGAAATCTTTGGATAACTGAAATTATTGTAAATTTTCTCCCATTTTTTAGTAGTTTTAAAAGCTTATGTTTAGCCTATAATCCACTTTCAGTTAATTTTTAATAGAGTCCAAAATATGAATCTTTCTTTTTTCTCAAAAATGGATATCCAAATATTGAGAAAATAATTTGTTAAAAAGGCTATTCTTCCTCCCAGGAAATGCTTTTGCACTTTTGTTGAAAATCAACTAAATCAAATACATGTCAGTCTATTTCTATACTCACTATTATGGTTCATTGATTTATTTGTGTATCTTGATGCCAGTACTGCATTGTCTTGATTACTGTAGTTTTATAAGTCTTGAAATCAGATAGTTTAAATTTTTCAACTTTGTTTTCTTTTTTTTTCAAAAATGTGTTGGCTATTTTAGGTCCCTTGTATTTTTATATGGATTTTAGAAACAGCTTGTCAATCTCTATGAAAAAGTTTTCTGGGATTTTCATTGAGATTATATTGAATCTATAGACCAGTTTGGGGAAAATTGGTATTTTAACAATATTGAGATTTCTCATCCATAAACATGGTATATCTTGACATTTATTTGGGTAATTTCAGCTATTTGATGGAAGTTAGGGGTAGTTGAATCACTAACTTCTCTTTCCCTCTAGCATCAAAGCAATTAAAAATAGAAACATTTCCTAAAATATGGATGGGACATTCATTAAATTGGGCTTGATATGTTCCAAAATGCTCTAGTATATAGTTATATTGTATAAAAGGGTTTAGACATAAGATTACAATGGCATTTTCCAATTACTCTCCCCAAATCTAGAACTAGGAAATCACCTGTCACGATAGTTGGGTCTACAGAGAAGGCTCTCAATATGCTTTCCCAGCCACATGAATGATGGGATTACTGGCAATTACTGCAAGAAAGCAGAGACTTTATTGGTCCTGCTCTTTGAGAGTGGTATAGAAAATAGATACACATAGATATACATACTGAGCTCATTAAGCCTGAATGCATGTTTACCAAGAGGGTAGAGGAGTAGGGAAGAAAGATAGATCTCCTTTTTCTTCTAATACCGTTTGCCCAGCTGCTGAGAAATGTGTCCTAATGAATGTCAAGATCATACAAAATTTGCCATCAAATGAGTCACTGTTTTTTCTATGGGGTTGAATGAAAGAGAAGGTACAGAAAGAACCCAAAACAATTCAATATTACCTTCTCCTGAAAATCGGAACTGTAATTCCATATACCCTACAGGGCAGCTTGTCTCATACTTGGGCTTGGTCAACACTCTGTTAAATGTGTAAGACACTCACACTGAATTTGTAGTGGAGAAATGTAGAGAAGTAGAAAAGAGACAAAAGATGAAGGCAGGTATTGTGGAGAGAGATTTTTTTATAGTTATTGAGGTGTGGATATAAGCTCATTAAAATATTTAAAAAAACAGAATAAATATTTTCTAGTGTCATGTGGTTTTTTTCATTTTTTGTTTGTTTTATGGGTTAAAGGAGATAATAAGGAAAGACACTTTACTTCAGTTTGAAGGTTTCTACTTAATATATTTTTTACTGAGTTACTTTCTGTACTAAGATGGAGGATTCCTGAGAAAAACATAGGTTAAGCCTAGAAATGACTTAAGAGTTATTCTTTCTTCTAGAAAATGCTAATATGTTATCAAAATGCTGGGGGACGATTGTGTTCATTGCTATATATTCCAAGTGCCAAGAACAGAATGTGCTTCTAGGAGTCACTCAGATTCTTTCATGAGAAATGGTTTTGATTACTCCTACTTCCTGGTGATCTTTTCTTTCTTCTCCTAATTCTAAGGCAGTTAGATTCTAAAATGCATAATCTGCCATTACAGTTTCATCCTGGTTTTGATTAACTTCTAGCTGTGTACTTCTGCTCTTACAGAGGATGTAGGGAGGTGGTTTGGTGTGGTTTCTGATTTTGGACTGCCCAGCTATGGTTTCTGCACTACTGATTAGTAGCTAAGAGACCTTGGACAAATAACTATTCTGAGCTTATTTTATCATAAGTTAAATGGCATAAAAATGATATTTGTTTCATAAGGATGTTATGATTAAATGAGATAATTCATTTATGGAATTTGGCAATTCCTGGCACATAGCAAACATACATTCAAGCCATAATTTTTACTAACAAATACTCTCATGTGAAATGATTTTAAAAATAAATAAAACAACTTAGTGTTGGGGAATGGATTAAATAATCTTTGGGAGTGCTGAAGGTGAGTATGCAGGCTGAAAAGACGGAAATGGAGTTATTTTACTGACATTGGCTCTGAAAGCAAAATGTAGAGGGATGTGTGGTCTGTAGCTTTTTGAAAGCAAGGATTATGCATTTTCCATTACAAAACCCCAACATCGCCACAGTATTTGACGCATATAAGACATTCACTTAAAATATGCAGAATTCATTAATAAAAGAATGGATCCTGGTATGAAAACCCAGGCACCCTGCTTCTGCTTCCAGAGGAAAGAGCTCTCCTGCTGGTAGCAAATCCCTCTATCCAAGAGCAGAACGGAGGTCCTCGTCCTATACGTTTCTCAAGTGGGCTAATTCTCGGATTCTTTTAATGTTCGCAAGTTTCCATGCCTTTCCTGCTCAGCCTGGAAGCTCTGCATAAGACTCCTTGATTTATTTTATGTGGGCCTAGATTTTTAATGTGTTGACCACCTGGAGTTCTTGGCCTTTATCTCAGAGAACGCTCAGCGAACCGATCTCTCCCCCGACCTCATCTCCTTCTTAAACAGTAGGCAAGTCTTGCTGGCGGGTCCTTTTTCGAATCCCTGGAGGCGGCGGGACGGCGCAGCTCTGGCTCCGCGGTCGGCCCAGCCCAGACAGCTTGGAGAGCCGCTTCTCCTGTCTGCACCCTCCCTTGTCCCTCCCTCTTCTTTCCGCCACTCAGCAAGAAGACCCGCCAGACTCCCGGGCAGCTGGAGTCCGTTCAAGAATCCTAGGAGCGGTGTAGTGTAACTCCTTTGGCTCCCCCCGCCCCCCGCAACCTCAGATGTCACACAGCCCGGGTGATGGGATCTCTACGGGGACACTCACTAGATTGTGCTGAACGGCACCTTTTCCTTCGCCTCCTGCTTCTCTACTTATCCACCCTTTCTTTATGCAGTTATTAGAGGCTCAAACTGAAATGACTTCTAAACCTCAAAAATTTTAAAGTACCAAAAAAAAAAAAAATCCCAGCGGGTTATGTGTGTGTTTGTGTTTGGTGTGTGTCCATCCGCGCTTGTGCAAAATCTCCCAACGTCACAGTTCGCAGTCGGGACAAGCGCGTGGAGAAATCCGAGATCTTTCCAGGGATTCCCTACATACCCTGCCCTCCTCGTCTCCAGCACCCCCAAAGAGGTAGGTTTGGGCTTTCTCGCAAACCACTACTGCAGCAATAGAAGGACACGCATCTGCTGCGTTTTTTTTTTTTTTTCTTTCCCCTTTCGTTCCCAGCCCTCTTAGGCGAACGGTCCCGAGCGCAGGGTTTCCTGCCAGCTCCCCTGCAGCCGCACTGCAACCGAGTGCAGGTCCCTCCCGGGCTCCAGACAGCCTGCCTCTCCGCCAGCCCTTCCGCGGACCGGCTGGCTCCGGCCTCCGCCGGGGTGGTGGGTGGTGCTCGCGCCGCCCCTACCTTCCCCTGGGCCCTCGGAGAGCCGGCGCTGGGCGGTGCGCGCGCGCGCGCGAGTTTGGTGGGGAAACCTCCATCGGTGGAAGCTGCTGAGTGTCGCTGGCAGAGTATCCTGGAGCCCAGCAAAAGCCTCCAAAGCATTAGAGCTTCCCTAAAGAAAAAAACAGAGTAAAAGATAGACAAGAAGGGAAGCCTGTCCCCCGCTAAAGCCCAGGTTTCCAATAGTCTTGGATCCTGCCGGAGCTGAGCAAAGGCGCAGTTGGCAGCAGCCGCTGCTGTCACCCCGACTTGGGAAGACGATTCCCGCCCCCCCTTTTCGGGAGGAGGGAGGTAGGGATTTGCAGGCAAGAGTTGCACCTGGTCTAGGAACCTGCAGAGAAGAGAACTCGGGGGTAAGTAGTGTTCTGGCACCGGAGCGGAAAGGGGGAAGGAGGAGGGGGCATGAGAGGGACGAAAGGGAGAGGGCAGGGAATGAATTATGCAAAAAAAAAAAAATCCCCAATATTTCGCAGCAGAGGGAAGCACTGCACAGCACTCCCAGGATGAGTCCCGCCGGGGTCTCCTGCGCCCGACTGGCAGGCGCGAAGTTCTTTTTAAGGAGAAGAGAAACTCAAAAATCCTGGAGGGCATCAGAGGCAGACGGAGCGGGGCGGAGCTGGGAGGCGGTTTCTGGGGACTGGGGCCGAGGCAGCGGCCGAGGTGGCCCGGAGCTCTGTCGCCCAGCCTTCTCCTCCTCCTTATGGCCGCGCTCAGCCTCAGCTCCCCACCCTGGCCTCCTGCCTCCGCCCCCGGGCGCCCGGCTCCTGGGCTGACTTTGGGACACCCAGCGGCGGCGAGGACGCTCACCTGGCCAAGCCTCCTCCTCCTCCTCCCCCCTCCCCTTCTCCTCCTCCTCCCGCCCCCACCTGCCCTCCTCTCGGAATCGGGAAGAGTCGGGATCCGTAGGCGAGGAAATAACGACCCCTGCAGTTGCATTGCGGAAAATCTGGGCAGCGGCGCTAGTTGCGGGCGATGGAAGCCAGGCAACCGGGGGTTCTGGGGAGTCCAGGAAAATAGGAGAGGAGCAGAAAGCGCGCCCGCGACTTGGGGCGCCCGTGGGCCCAGCGCGCCCCAGTCCCCGGCGCCCAGACGCTCCGCTCGGCGCCCCGGACGCGCGGCCCAAACCCGGCTCGGAGGCGGCAGGCTGCGCGCGGACTTGGGGAGCAGGGAGGGTCGGCGGAGGCTGCTGTCGGCTGGCGATTTCGGGCAATAATCCCTGCCTCTCTTTCTCTGTCTGTCTGCTGTGTCTGCTCCTCCCCCCGCCCCCCGGAAGCAGGAGAAGAAAGGCCCCAGAGCGGAGCGGCCACCCTCTGACCATGCCTCGGTGAGGGCGGCGGACTTCGAGGGCAACTTGTCGCGGACTGCCTGGGCTTAGCCAGCGAGCGAGGAGCGGCCGGGAGCCCGGAACTGCACGGCGCGGCCCGGCGGGGGGCTATCGTCTATGTCTTCTTGGGGCGCCAGGCGGATCGGGGTCTCGTTTTTCCAGGAAGAGCCCAGCGCTGGTGGCTTCAGGTGGCTGCCGCCGCCGCCGCCGCTGCTAGTGCGGTTTCCGCCGCCGGTGCGAGGAGCAGAGACGCGCGAGCGGGGAGACCTCCGAGGCAGCGAGGCATCGGACATGTGTCAGCACATCTGGGGCGCACATCCGTCGAGCCCGAGGGGAGATTTGCAGGAACAATTCAAACTGCGATATTGATCTTGGGGGTGACTGTCCCTGGCCGGCTGTCGGGTGAGAGTGCGAGTGTGCGCTCGCTCGGGAGTGTGTGCGCGTGTGTATGTGTGTGTGCCGTGTCGGGCTCCCCCTTTCCCCCCCTGTTTTCCCGTCGAGTGATGCACTTGGAATGAGAATCAGAGGATGGAAATAGTCTGGGAGGTGCTTTTTCTTCTTCAAGCCAATTTCATCGTCTGCATATCAGGTATGGGACGCGCTGGAGTCGCGGGCGGGTTTGGGTTATGTCGTGGTGTCTGGATCGTACAGGGTTTTATTGTGTGTAGACGTGCGGCGCGAGGGGGGGAGGTGGCAGAGACCCTTTCAGCTCTTAGGGTTTGCCGCCTTCAGAATCAAAACCCTTCTGAGCCCAAGGGTGTATGTGTGAGGGGTGTGCGTGTGCGTGTGCGTGTTGTGTGTGTGTGTGTGTGTGTGTCTAGTGGGAATTAGGATTTGTGTAGAGTCCTGAAAGGGGGCGGGGGGAGCGGTGAGAAAGAAGAAGCAGATGGGTGTTGATTTTCAACTGCTTTCCTGGATGAGAACTCTGGCGCCCAAACCCGAGCCTTGGCAACCCCCGCCCCCATCCTCTGGCTTTCAAAGTTCCCAAACTCGGTGGTTCCTGGCTGGCAAAATGGATGCAGGGCTGTGCTCTGGTATCTAGGCACTTTCAAGAGACTGCAGGAGGATGCGGGACTGGAGAGTGCCAGCAGGGACCAGAGAGATGCCCTCCATGCCTTCCCCAAACACATCAGGACTGATTGTGATGGCTTGAAACCTGCTGGCACACACCCCTCTACCCCCAAATAAAATGGGGGGGGGAACCTATCTGAAACAACACAGTGTCACAAATACCACTTTAGATCGTGGTGTTTCTTAATTCCCAAGGCAAGGATATGCTGGCTCAGACTCACTGATTTCAGGCAACTTGTGCTGATCTGTGGTTTTAGGAGCAAATGGGAACCCAGGATGTTGAGGTGAATGAGGGAGAGCTTGTGCATACCTGCGCCTGAGTGTGTGTAGGGAGAAATTCTGATTTTTGAGCAGTGTCTTTGTTGGTGCAGGGAATTGGGAACGCGAGGGCGCTGCGGGAGGGCGCTGCCAGGGAAAGCCCCAAGACCAGCCGTATTCCCCAGTTCAGTGGCTCCTCCCCTCAACAGCGCCCACCCACGTTTCCCTTCGCACCTGCCACTTAAACACCCAAGGCAAAGCCCATTTGTAGTGCTCCTTTCTGCCTGCATTCCCTCTGCAGAATTGGGGACTCAGCCAACTTCCCAGCAAGTCACCAGAAGAGGAAAGCAGGAACCTTGCCCCTGTGAGCAGACACATTTGAGCAGCATTGGGGTGGAGGGACTCTGTGTCTTGCCTCTTCCTTCAGCCCTGTCAATCCCTTCCCCCTAAACCAGACCTGACTCTGGATATTAAAAAGCCCTTGTTCTGCCCTCACCCTGGGCCCAGTTCCAAACACCACAATCCAGTTTCACTTTTCTTCTCATAGGGCAGGAATGGGAATCTGTTATCAGAAATCATTCTGTTTTGAGCTCAGCCACCCTGCTAAGAAATTTGCCTCTATAATATTTTAACGAGATATGTTGTATACCTGGCAGACAAGAAAAAGTGCCCCAGGGTCACGCCAACTCCTCTAGTGGGACCTCTTTTACTCCATCCTGCATCTAAGAGTAAAAATTCTTGGGTGACTTGTAAAGGTTTATATCACTCCTATGACCAGGGATGGACTGGGCCGTATCTCACAAGGCCACATTTTACATCTTTCTCTTTTGTATGTCTAGTTCAAACTCTCTCCCTTGTTTTAGGATATTTTGCCAGTTATAAAATAGCCTTTCCCTACTTCTCTCCAGCATCATAAATAATTTTCAAATCAGACAAACCATCTGAGTACCTTTAAGATTTGCAAAGGGTTAACATTGATTGAGACTCTGGACTTCCTCCAGCATCTTCTTAGTCCCCAGCCCTTACCCTGAATTTGGCCAGGAAATCACAGAGGGGAACAAGCTGAGAAAGGGTCTGTTCTCGGCCTCCAGAAGAGGCATTAGTGGGATACCTGTCACAGCTTTATTTGATCTGGTGTATCAGCAACTAAATTATTCAAATAGAAGCATTAGGAAGGGGTTATTTCCAACCCAGGCGGAGTGCGATGGAGTACATGGCCTTTCACATGTATTTACTAAATAATCATTATTGCTATGTAATGAGAGGATAAAAGTGTAAGCAAAATTGCTAGCTATTAGCTAAACACAGAAAACTAGGTTAGCGTTCCAAATGCCTAGTTAGTAACTGCATTAATTTGCACTTTATGAGGACATTTAGGCAGAGAGGCAACATTATGTACTCTATATTTCCACATGCATAAACTTAACTTTAAAAAGCCATTCTTTCTCATGGCCAAGGTGGACTCCTCCTCCTATAAGCAGAATTACTCGTTCAGTGATGCCCATGTATGTCAGGATTATTAGTAATATAATTGTGGCTCACAATTGCTACAGTTTGGGGGCCTCAGACTCCTTTCTTTCCCCATCTAACAGCCTTGGGATGTATAGGAATGCAATGCACTAAGGTTGAATAATTGTGGCTCAGGGAGACTTTGGTGGGTCTTTCATTTCTGTTTCTGTGATTTGCAGTTTTAATTTACTCACGACTGAGTTCTACCGAAAGGAACAGAACCCTGTGATCATATAACCTACTAAATCTTAAGTTTAAAAAAAATTAATAAGCAAAGCACCTCTTCACCATCATGGGATGAATTGCCCTAACCAGTAAATGGGTGCTAATTCTTACAGTTACCAGGCATCAATGATTGATGCATTGGTGGGGTTGGCTTTATTACTGAGGAATACCAGACTGGAGAAGGCTGGCAAAAGTCTGCAGCATAAACAGTTTGCAGAGGAAAATGTTGGTAGTAGCTTTGGCCTATGGAAGGTATATTGACTGAATTTCATTTGGAGACATTTGCTTTCAGGAACACACTGGTGCTTTGTAGCTTAGTATATTGTGAATCAAAGGTTCCAACTCCTCTCCACCCCACCTCCAGAATTAAAAGTATACCCAAGGAGTTTTCTCCCTGGGCCTATTTAAACACATTGCTTAAAGTACAGACACCTGGGCTTGCTATAGTTAGTTGATGACTCTGCACTAATAATTCGGTTGTGATGCAGCTGTTAGTAAATGGGATCTGTTTGGCCAGGCTTAGCTAGACGCTGGGTAAGTAGCATGCATGTCTTTTATTTGGGAGATCATATCTATTTTGGCTACTTAATGCAATGTAGCTAGGCTGAAGAGGGAATGCCATGATCTGGGAGTACTTCTGGTTTTACATTAAACTCAGATCTCACTTTACTAGCAATGTAAGGTAGCCAGGGTCTGTGAAGGGAAAAGAGAGAGACAGGAAGAGAGAGAGAGAGAAAAAACAGGACGATTTTTCTCTGTGCTGCAAGAACACCATTCCCTTCCTACAAAAGCAGCTCAGATCAGTGAGAATGTATGCTTAGCAGCATGAGGAGAAAATTCCCTGGTCAAAAGAGAGCTGCCTGATTTAATTTATACAAGGCTTGCTACTTCCCTCTTATGTAACTTTACTTCTTTGTCAGTTTATTCATGATACTAACAGTAACAATTTGAATTATGTGGTGCTTTCACATATTTTACATATATTGAATGTATTTTAACTAATCCATTCATAGAATTTGTGGGTTAATTTCATAGATGAGGCAACCAAAGCCCACAGAGGTTCAGCGTGGAGGATTCACACCCAAGTCTGACTGACTCAAAATTCAGTATATCATTTATGTTTTGGTTCAATATTCCTTTCAAATATTTTTACTCAATAATTTTTTTATTTTAATGTCTTCAATTGAAATAATAAATTGGGTTACATGGATGTAAATCTTAGAGAACTTGGAAGTGAAAGTTTAAGGTGATTACAGCTTAGAGCTAGAATTAAGGTAGCATTTGAGCTGCACCTGTCAATCAAACAGAGGAGACTATTACCCAAGTGCTCCTCTGCATTTAATGATCAACAGTCACTACACGCACGGGATATTTAGTGCATTCTTTTCTTAATCTGAAAATTAAAATGGTTTAACTTTAGTGTCTTTGTGTGTAGAAAGAGAATAATAGTGCGCATGTTTGTTATATGGATTAAATGAGATTGTATGTTCAGTGATTTTCACTTAGCAGTGTCTGACACATAGTAAGCACACAATCATATCATTACTTATTTCCTACAAATCTGACATTGTATAGGTTTGGTTGATGGTAGAGTAGAGCTTTTACCTCCTTCCAAGTCAACTGATTTAAAAACTAAAAGGAAATAATCTTTGGCAAGCACATTTTATAACACTGAGCATGATTTCCATTTTCAAGGAGGCCTTGGCTAAATAATTTTGAAATGTCTAATTTTTCTTCTCATATTGGTATGACACTGGTAGCACTTAGCTTTGGTGCATAGTCATAAGTGTAACCCACCTTATCTCTGTGAGCTTGGAATATTGAGGTGAAGCTTGGAAAGTTTAATAAATTACCTGGAAACCATGTAATGCTTATTACCCAGAGGATCAACAGAATTTTTCTCCTTCTGCTAATATGTTATAATTTGGTATTGACCCAATTTTAAGGTGCTTCCAAAATGGTAAACTGCATGGGCTTTCAATATGGCTTGATGTAGGACAACCCATCAAATAAAAAAGAGCCCCACCCAAAGACTACTCATCTAATTGTCTCATTAGCAATACAGTTTCTTTAAACCCAGTTTCCTACATGATGTCATATAGCCCAATCACTGCCACACAACTATCATAGATGAAACTCTAAGGATAGTCAAGAAAGTCTTCTGAGTTATATAAAATCCCAAGGGGAAAAAGAAATGTCAATGTGGAGAAACATTCCCCTGGGTGAGGAGAGGAGTTTGATTGCCATCCTAAGTCTGTAGCTAACATCTCAACTTGTCACTTTAATTAAGCATTCCATGTTTGGGCCTGGGGTTTAGGTCAGAAAAAATCCAGGTACCATAAATGTGTATAGTAGTGAGCCATTATGTAACAGAAAGAGTATGAAATCAGAAGACTCACCTTGCAATAGAACTCTGCCTTAATTACCTCTGACTTTGGGCAATTCTCTTAACCTCTCAGAGTCTCAGTTTCCTCATCTGTAAAATGAAAATTATGTTTGCTTTGCCTGTTTCAAAGAATTGTTGAGGGAAACATGACAGAGAAACCCTAATCATTTTTTATGTTAGGCAGATGTAAAGTATCTGTGTCTTAACTATACAATGGAGTGATCTATGCTTAAGATACAGCTATAAAAGCAAAATTGAGATACACACACATAGTCTAGAGTGATATAAAATAATATGAATGATGTTTAATCTTTGAGATATAATTATAAAACCAAAGTTGTAATGCCAAAATGTATTGTGGTATAAAACAATGAGAATAATGCCTGTTTAATAAGAGATATAAATTCTATAGAAGGGAGCAGTCCAGACATGAAATAAAAGGAGGATATTAGATTAATGTCGGAGGTTGGGATAAAAGAAACAGAAGGGGCCACATTATCAAAAGGGGAGGAATAGCAATGAGTAGCTATACAGAGAGAATTATCCCAACTGAAATAAAAGGTTCACTTTGGGAAATACTGGAAAATTGGGGTGAGACCACTTAGAGAGCTATTGAATTGAAAGAATATGGAATGTCCCAATATAGTTATTCTCTTTGTGATTTTTCTTTTTTGTTATAATTCTTTGCATTGATTCAATAGACTGAATGTGCTTAAAACTTGTTTGATATCCTAATGTTTCTTTGGATTTTAAATTTGTGGTGCATGTCTACAACTACTGCTGTACTATGTATACTTTGTAGCCTTTTTGGGATTGTTGACAGTTGAGTTGGGTTTTTTTTTGCAGGTGTGGGGGGTGATGCAGAGAGCTGAGGAGAGGTTCCAGCTTTCTCATCTGTAAAATGGAGATGAGAACCTCTCAGGGTTGTTAATACTTATCAGTTCACAAAGATAAGGTGGTTTATACTCATGACTATGCACCAAAGCTAAATGCTACCAGTGTCAATAGAAGAAGAAAAATTAAGACACATTTCAAAATTGTTTAGCCAAGGCTTCCTTGAAAATGGAAATCATGCTCAGGATAATTATAAAAATGTCAAAATACTATTTTTAAATGTCTAACAGGTTATCTGGAATACAGTAACCACTGGCCAAATTGTACATATCATCTGAGAGCAAGCATGGGCTTTGGAACTAATACCTGCCTACATGTGAACTCTAACTTTGACATTCACTCTCTGTGTGGTCTTGGGGAAGTAATTTAAGTCCTCTGAGCCTCAGCTTCCTCATCTGTAAAATGAGGACTAGGGAAAATGGACTTAAGTTCCTGCCATAGTAACGGGCATATAGTAGTCACTTAGTAAATGGAAGCAGCTCCCATAACATCATCATCATCATCATCATCATCATCAATAATAATTATTATTAACACTGTGGACCTGATCTATTAAATGCCAGCTCATTATTTAGTTGTTTAGTCATATGTTCAGTGAAAAAGTATTGACAGTGTACTGTATGCCAGGCACTGGAATCACAGTGAACAATACTTGGCCCTTAGCATTTGCAAGATAGTACATGTTATATGGCAGAGGTGTGTACAAAACGTGATGGGAATATAAATCAGGAGCAATTAACTGTTGTTGGTAGATGAAAGTGGGGAAGGGGAATGATTTATAGAGGAGAAAACATATGAACTAGGCCTGGAAGAATGCATGAGATTTCAAAAGAATAGGGGAGAAAAAAAGATATATCATGAGGCAAGAACAGTGTGTTCATCGAAAAAAACAAAATATCAGAAATACAGTAAAATGGGCATATGGAGTAGATGGGTTGGGATAAGTGACAGGAGACAGGGTTACAAAAATAACCAGGGGCCAACGTGAAGGAGCTTGCAAGCTAAGATAAGTAGTGTAGATCTTATCTTTAGTTATGAGTAGCTAGCTAAGAGGAAGCTAAGGAAAATGACATAATCAGGTTCATGTGCAAGTTAAGATACTTTTGTACTTTAATTGTAATAAGCAATAACTCAGAAACCCAACTCGTTGTCTTCTTTTCTTGTCAGCCTTTATTTTTGATCACAAAACCCATTAAAAAATATCCTGGCTTAATAGCTCAATTAGGAGATTATGGGACATTCTGAGTGACAGATTTAAAAAAAAAAAACAAACGGCCATTTTCCGATCTTTTGTGGCCCTGTTTTACCCTAATCTTTGAGATTTGGTATTTTCATGTTAAGCAAATGCAAATGTCTTCAATTTTGTGCTTGAATAATAATAATGATGTCTTTAGCATTAGATGAAGACTAAGAGAAATGAATCATCCATCCATTCATCATGTCATGAAGATTAATTGTGAGCCAAGCAATAGATTCACTATTTGACATGAAACAGACGCTTGAAGCACTATGAAGCATTTTGCAGAAGTTTTACCTCATAACAATCTGCACAACTCTTATTTCCAATAGATTGCATGTTTACTTGGGAGAATATACACATGGTCAACTACATGATATACCCATTTTATCCTCTCAATGCTCTAGTTACTACAGAGTGAGTGTAGAGATCTAAAATGAAATGGTTTCCTTTGTCCATTTAATCATTCAACATTTATTGAGGGTGCACTATACATCAGGAACTGGAGATCCAACAAGAATAAGTAAGACACTGACCTTTCCCTCGAAGAACTCATAATCTAGTAAGAGATTGATTTTTCAAATAGTAGTTATAACAGAATGTGATAAGTATTATAATAAAAAGAGATACAGAAAGTGTTGGTAATAAAAGGAGATACACAGAAGGGACATCTGATTCATCCTAGAGGTAGGAGGGGGAGAGGAAAGAGAATAAGTAGTGTTAGTTAGAGAATGCTTGGGCTGTGTCTCAAAGGATGCTAAAGAGTTGGCAGGGAAGATTTGGGCCGATTAACCAGGAGAAGTATGACGGGGAAGGGATGATCATAGGAAATAGTATTTACAAATGCATGTGATAAATTCAGGGGATGGTCAAGAGGTCAATATGGCGGCAACTAAAGAGTGGTGTGGGACTGATGAGGTTGAGATGGAAAGAATGTTTAGAATATATGATTTCAATAAGAGTAATGCCTTACATATAATAATGCCAGTAGTAAAAATCAGCCAGTGCCCCTCTGTACAGGAAAGCCATACTTTTAAGGCCCAAGAGGACATGCAGTTTGCATCCTTCTCTTTATTAGGAACAAACCAGTCAGGGTTAAAGCTGTTGGCTCTGGTCCAGCTGTGCTCCATGTGGTCCAAATCACTAGCCATTTTCCAGTGTTGTCTCTGATTCCAGGTGGCTTCTCAAAAGCTTTTGAGGTAACTCAGACATAGATTACAGAGTTTCTCTCTTTATATAGTTTATTGCTATGTATTTACAGCTTAGGGAAAAGATCCAGAACTCTATTGTCTGCTCCTGGATTTTGCCATGTGTCAATTATCATCTTATTCTCTTTAATTAGTGAATCTTTTCTGTAGTTGTTTTTCTTTTTGTAGTTTTCATTCTGTGTAACCTTAAACAGAACTTAAAAGAATTTCGAGCATTCAGGGGTTGGGGTAGGGGGCTTTGGGTGATGAGAAATGGTCTAGGATGACGTTTATAGCAAAGCCATATTTGCTCTTTATTAGCAAGATCGGGCTGGTAATGGGATTGCCAGTGTTTGGATTTGATTACATTTGCATTAAGGTGCCATCGGGATGGCAGTGGAAAGATCATCAGTAGTTACGAAGGAGACAGCCTACAAATGCCTTTGCTTCCCGATCTGGGAGACATGGTACTTTTGTCACAGCAAATGAAGAATTAATCTTTAACTTTGTCCAATATTTCATGCCCAGTGGCTGAAGGGGCTGGCAGTAGGAAATGAGGCCTGTGACTTTCAGGTGGGTTTTCCAGAGCCAAGTCTTGCTGGCTTTGCAGCACATTTGGCAGCAATGCCAGGGTTGGAATAAACACATTTACTGAAGGATATGAGTCAACATATTCCCTTTCCGCTCCCCCCTCTCCACTACACACACAGCTACCTTTTACCCTCAAGGAAAGCAATTCTGGTAGCCGTGCTTATTGATGAGCACAGATAGACCTTTCCTCCTCCGAGAGGTTGGAATAAGAATAAATACCTCATAGGATTCTTGAAGTGAACAAATAGGGTAACATATCGAGGAGGAATGGATTGTTTTTCCCTCAGTGTTTAATGTGTTTGTTTATTCCACAAATGCTAATGAATGCCTCCTATGAGACAGATACTGGGCCAGGCGTAAAATAACATGGAGCAAACTAAACAGCCATGATCTGTGGCCTTATAGAATGTGTATGCCGTGATGCACAGATATTGTGGGGTTTTCATTTCCCATTGCCCAACCCAGTGTCTGGCATTTAGAAGATACTCGATGATGAATGACTGAGTTAATACATAAGTGAATAACAAGGAATGACTTAGAGTGGCTTTCCATTCCTCACAGGGGTCTGGGGCACAAAATGTGAGACTAGGAGGGGGAAGAGATGAAGAAGATGTCTCTGTCAGCTGCTCTCTTGCCCCTACAGCACCTAGGGGTTTGAATGTGAAAAGAATCACAGAGGAAGGGAACCTTCCCAATGAGCAGCATATTTGCTAGCTTTCAATTTCCTTTTCAGGAACCATCCTTATTTGGGGCACTTACAGCTGTTTAAAATGTAATTCAGCTCCTTCGTGTCCTGTGACACCATACTCAAGACTTGAAGTGGGTAACTAAGGATCAGTGGATGCATTGCTGTTGCTTTCTCTGTGTCATCTCTGTTCCTATTAGAGGTGATTGCTTAGGACATGGTGTTTTCTTACTGGGTTCCAGCTTGGGAGAAGCCAACACTTCAGAAAGCTCACTGTTCTTTAGTTAATATTGAACTAGAGTGCTTTACGAGAATAGCCGACACCATGTTTAAGTCTCGATGCAGAGCAATACAGCAAATGCCTCTGGTCTCTTTGGTGTTTTCAGTCCTGTGTCAGAAACCATTACTTCTCCTCTGGCCTTTTGTAACAGAATTGTGGCTTAGCTGACTTGTTCTTGAGAAGAGTCAAGAGCCTAGGAATTGAGAGAAGAGTGTGGATTTGCTGTCTTTGGCTGGGAATTCTGCCTGTAAGGTTAATCTTTACTCCTGTAAGGAAATGGTCAGTGGATAATTTGCAGTTGTTTGCTTGTTATACTAATTACAGAAAAAAAAAAAATAAAGGGATGTTATGGGAAAAAAAGGCCTTACTGCTAACTTCTCAGTAGATGTTTAGAGATTATAGAAAGTGAGGCATCTGTGGGTATTAAATTTCTATCGTATGGCCTGGGTGTGAATAGAAGTATGTCACTTGCTGTCTAAATCTTCTTGTAATGCACCATAATGATACCAGCTCTAAGTTGCAGTGACTCAAACCTCTGTAAGATGGAATATAAAGTAGTGAAATCATTATTTTTTTATATCTGTAACAAGTTCCGTATTCCTGATTTTCCACCATGGTGAAGTTCTCTGTGGCCGTTTAGTTTGTTTTAGTGCTGTGTTGTAGTGGCTACATGAGAACTGAATACCATTTTAAGTTCGTGAGTTGGTGCAGCCTTTTTTTTTCCCTCCTGCTTTTAGAACTGCAGAAATTAGAGCGTGACTAAGCCAGGTAAAGTCTTGTAATGTGCCACATCAAAAGGTAAGATGTATTGAACAAATTAATGAATGAGAATTTTGTTTATGCATTGATTGTTTAGGCTAATCATGTATTCAAGTGAGATGCTCCTTCTTGATCAGCACTCCCTGCAAGACAGGGACTTGTATATGCAAAAGTAGTTTAATGTCACAAATACGAGTGATGCTGAGAATCAGAGTTTATTTTAATGCAAAATATAATACAAGAGTATCAAAGAAAATTAAAGAAAAAATGATTTTCCATAGACCAAATTTTTATTTACCAAATTTTACAATTATGACTTTTCCAACTTGTACCTTTTTTAAAACCTTTACATTATATCTTAAGTATTTCCCTACATTGCCTCCTTGTTGGGTCAGTTCAGGATATCCTGGACTCTGTAACAGAAAAATTCCACAATCTCAGTGACATAACACAATAGAAGCTTACTTCTTATTCACATTAATTGTCCAGTTGGTGTCTGTGTGTGTGTGTGTGTGTGTGTCTGTGTATGTGTGTGCGTGCCTTCGTGCACTCACGTGCCTGGTTGAGGGAAGAAATAAAAGAGAGAAAATCTTGTCTTTTATAGTGACTTGGGAGTCTCAAGGCTGATGCGGGCTCTGCTATCTCTAAGACATGCTTTCCAAAGTTGTCCTGGGCAACAGCATCAACAGATGGAGGAAAAAGTGTGGAGGAAGATCATGGGGGAGGCTTTTATGGGCCAAGAAGGAAAGCTGCGTGCATGATTTCTGGTCAGTCACATGGCCACATTTTCTTGCAAAGGAGTTTGGGAGTTGTAGGCAAGCCTTATGCCCATGAGCAAAAGGGAAAATGGCTTGGTGAACAATTAGCTAGTATCTGCCACTTTAATATTCATGATTTTCTTGTTGTATTTCCACAATAGTTTATTCACCTAAAATAGCATCATTTATATTTATCGTTCCTTCTGTTTTTGAGCACCTATGTTGTTTCTAGTTTATGACATTTTTTGGAATTTGTTTTCATGACTGTAAATACTTATTTTTATTGAATTATTTGTTTAAAATAATCCCAATATTGTGATTACTGGGTTAAACAGTATGAATTTTTTATGGATTTACTGTATTATATCCATAATATAATGGATATAGTTTATGCCTAAAATGTAGGCATACATAATGGATATAATATGGTGATAATTATACATAATGTATAATCTGTTTATAAGGCTCCAGAAGTACATTTTGATTCCTTGAGAGAGTAAGCAAGAATGTAGAATAGTGATTAAACTTTCAGAGATCTTTTCAACAATGACCCGCCCCAAAAGGTATTACACAAAAGCTAAATAGTTATGTGATGCAAGATGTTATTTTGCTTTACAAGTTATGTCAGAGACAGGAAACTGGTTGAGAATAAACAAATACCTTTTCTAGATCTAGAATTTTGAGACCTTTTAAGTATTGTTCCTAGAGCATATTTTTATAAATTATAGGGAAGAGAGAATCAGGTGGTTCACTGAAAAGATTATTAGGACTGAAGTTAGGACATGTTGTATTTGGTGTTATCTCTGTTGCATGGAGGAATTAATTTGACTGCTCTGGGTTCCAGTTTCTCCTTTTAGACAGGGACATTGGATGAAGTAATTTCTAGGTCCTGTTGCCACTTGGGAACTTTATGGTATTAAGAGACTTTCACAGAAAATTATCCAAGTTTGCTGTTGATGCTAAACTTCTCCAGTTTTTGAAATGTTGGGGCAACAAGATTGTAGTACAAGAACTTTCAAGACTGTGAGTGAACAGAGAAAAATGACAAATGATTTCCTAGATGGGCAAGCATAAGATAAGACATTATGAGAAAACAATCCAAATATTTGTAGAATTGATGACCTTGTAGCCCTCTAGGAAGACCCTGGGAAAGAGTGTAGAGGTCATCATTGACTGCTACATAAAAGTATTTATTGAAAACATTGTATATTAAGTCTTATTTAATCTCAACTCTGCTGTTACTCATTGGTGACCTTGGGAAGTTACTTAATATCCCTAACTAAGCCTCAGTATCCTCATTTATAAACTGCAGGTAATAACACCTATCTTTGGAGTTAAAGGAGATTGAAATTAAAAAAAAATGTAGCATGGTGCTTAGCACATAAAATACATTTGATACATGGTGGTTTTTGTCTTCGTTATGGCTGAAGCTAAAAGAACAAAAGACATGTTGAGCAAAATTAGGAAGGAATTTGGCAATATCGTGTAAAACATGGGATTAAATGAGCCAATGCATGTGAAAGTGTTTAGCACAATGTCTGCACATAGCACATAATCAGTTAAGGTTGGTTGAATTTGATTCACTAGGGGAAAGTAGGATGTTTGGGGAATATTTTAAAGGTAATAAGAAGGAAGACAATCATGCCTTTTCATAAAATGATTTGCAGAGATAATTTATTGGGTCTGGCTCACATTTTCCTTTAATAATTTTTTGAAAAATTTAGTACCCCATATTGTCATTTTATAACTGTGGTTTAAAATCATCCAGGCCTCTAATGTAGGTGTTAGGTCTCTAATAATCCAGTAAATATTAGGCTTTGACAGTAGTGGAATAAACAGAACCCTGATTCAGGAATTTGTTTGTTGTTTTTCCTGCTTAATACATTAGTAAATGTTGGGTCATTGGCCAGAGCAATAAAGAAGCAAGGTATCATGATTCAATCCATTTATAATAAAAGATATAATATTTACCCTGCATGTTTTGGAACTGCTCACTCATTTTTATTAGAATTTGGCTATTCTAGTTCCTTTTTATTGTTCAGTCCTGCCAGCTTCCCCAAGCACTAATTTGTGCACATTGTAACCTTAATCATGTTTTTTCAACCCATTTGCAACATGAACACATGGCTTTGATTTATGTTTCCTATTCAGTTGAGAGAAGGATTTTTTAAATGATAATTAAATGCTGAGCTATTCCTGGGATTGCAGCATCGTTCCTTTTCAAATATATCTGATCTGAGTATTTCACCAAAAGGCATAAAAGAAAAACCAGCAAGAAGTAGGAGAGATGATAAGTGCTGTACTGATGTTAAGTAAAGATAAGCAAACTGTGACCTGAGTATGTCGGTCTCTAGGGAGCCTGCTTTAGAGCTTTTCTGAGTGTTTGGTTTTGTGTGGGATTTTTTTTCCCCCAATCACGTTGGTAGAGGCTGGATTACAAGGGAGAATGCAGAGATTAATGGCCTGTTGTGACTAATCCACTAAACCCCTACTCCTGTTTCTCTTGCATTGATTGAACTGAGAGAAGCTACAGATAGACCCACACCAGATAGCCTGACATTATATCACAGTGATTTAATGAGACCAAATATCTTTAAGTACATGTGACCAAGAATCATGAAACTTTCATGGAACATAGTCACTTTTTGCATTCGGAGATTCTTTTATTAGTTGGTTATTAGATACCAAAGTGTTGTTTCGTAAGCTCCCTTTTTTTAAAGAGAACATTTTTGTACGTTTACATTTTAAAATTACAACACTAATATAACCAAATTTTAAATAATTTAGAAAAAAGAGAAAAGGAAACAAATCACCTCTAATCATATAACTGTAATACAGCTATTGTTAATACCCTGGCTTGTTTCCTTCTAGGCTTTTGTTTATACGAGCATTTTTACTTATTTGAAATTACATCACATTATTTGACAAAAAAATTCATGAGATAAATATATGGTTTGTGTGTATTAAAGCAAAGTATACCTAAAATGTAGGCAAAATAATGTGAAAATAATTATATATAGAGATAGGTATGACATTGATAAAAATCACAATTTTATGCTAAATCAGTGAGCTCAAATTAGATAAAATTTGGACAAATTCTTATATCTTTTAAATTTAGAATTCTTTCATTATTAATCCAGTGCTATTAAAAAATAATTAGTAGGAAGGATAAAAAGTTGAGAGATGTAATCGTAACATTGGGGTTTTTTGAGTAGGAGAAACACTGAGAGAAATAATTTAGAAATGAGGTTTTAAAAATGTTTTATTTAACTATTAAAATGAAGAAATATGTTTAAATGTACTAATAAGCCATATAGCTTGCACTGAAAATGATTAAGAGCCAGGTTTAAATCCATAAGTTGCCTCTTACGTGCTGGTTGGCTTTGTGTAAATTAACTACTTCTGCATCTCAGTCTTCTAATCTGTAAAATGGGGATACATAACACCTGCAGTGATTTTTTTTAATGTGTTAAATTACATATGAAAGTAAAGCACTTAGTATATTATTATCAGGCAGTTAATAATGGCTTAATAAATGTGACTCATGAGTAGCATCACATTTATTATATATGAGATGCAACTAGCACAGCTTGCTTGTAAAGGAATATTCTTTGAGTTCCAGCTTTGTAGGAAATATTTTACCAGAAGCTCAGAAACCTTCAGTTCCTCCCAGTGACTGTAAAAAAAAAAAAAGAGTTCGTATTGTTGAGAGTGATGTCTAAAAGTCTTCCATGATATGCCACGAACTGAGCTTCCAACTTTGCTCCAATTTGCAAACTTGCTGTTTTACAAAGACACCTTGTACACACTTACCTGTGCCTTTGCTCCTGCTGTTTTCCCACCTTACTTTGACCCTCCTGAACCCTGTGTGGCTCACACTCACACGTTTAGCAGAGATTAATGGCCCGTTGTGACTAATCCACTAAACCCCTATTCCTGTTTAGCCAGAAGCTCCTTCTCTGTGAATGCTGTTGTGATCAGTCCAACCAGTAGGTCTCTCACCCCTACACCCCATTGGCTCCTACTGTCTCCAGTACTGCGGATCCACTAGCCTGTCTTTCTTTTTTTATTATTTTTATTTTTTTTTTTTTTTCAGAATATTATGGGGGTACAAACGTTCAGGTTACATATATTGCCTTTGCCCCACCGGAGTCAGAGCTACAAGTGTGCCCATCCCCCAGACAGCAAGCACCACACCCATGAGGTGTGAATATACCCTTCCCCTCCTCCCCTCCTCCCACCTCTCTTTCTACTTTGATCAAATGGAAATTCACCATGGCCAGGGGGCATCTAGTCACCTAGTGTCTCCCCTCCCCACTCTCAGTACAACACGCTCAGAGGTTGGGTTTTACTCCCCAGTTTGTAATGGTAAGTTTTATCACATCCTCACAAGTAGTATCTGCTGATTTAAGTTTTATTTCCTCTTCCTTGATCCACCTAGTTCCTTCTAGATAGAAACTAGCTCAGACCAAGGCTTAGCAAAAAACAGCCTGTGGGACAAATGCAGCCCACTGCCTGATTTTGTAAACAAAGTTGTATTGGAACCCAATCATGCTCCTTCACTGATATATTGTCTCAGCCTTCTTTTACAACACCACAGCAGTTTGGGGTAGTTAAGACAGAGACCATATTGCCTGCAAAGCCTAAAATATTTGCGTATTGGTTTTTTACAGAAAAACTTTGTAACAAACAATGGATTTAAATACTCTCAACAGGTATAAGAATAAACTGGATGTCTGGATAATTATTTTTTTTTTAGTAAAGGATTGGTTGAATTTTAGAAGAAATATTCAAATTTTAAAAAGCCTTGAAGCTGTAGGAACCTCAGAACTATCTTGACTTTTATGGATACCTTCTTGGCAGTTTTTCTGCCACCCCAAAGTGATTCCTTAAGCACCTTCCACTGTCAAAAACCAAAAAGAGGAAATCTCAGTTTGTGCTGGTTTGGATTTACAATGCTCCCTTTGCTGTCAGAGGAGCTTGCAGTAGCTCTGGCCCTATCCAGCCATACATTCTAGGGGAAAGCCACCACCCCTAGGGGTGGCTTCTGCTGGGAATGGCAGCTTGGCAGGGAAGGAGCAGGCTTTCTGAGAGTGCTGTTCTGCTGCCAGCTCTTTGAGAAAATATCCCTTCTCTTTGGGGAATGAAGGTCAGACTGTATTCAGAAATAAGAACCTCACCTGGAGAACAAGCAATTTTAGGAATGACAACCTGAAAAATCAAACCTTTCCCCCTGATGATTGAGACAGGCCAGACTCACAACCCAGGCCATGATCAGCTTCTGTGCCTGGAGAGAGCATTTTCTTTTTTATTTATTTTTATTTTTTTGAGACAGAGTCTCACTCTGTTGCCCGGGCTAGAGTGAGTGCCGTGGCGTCAGCCTAGCTCACAGCAACCTCAAACTCCCGGGCTTAAGCGATCCTCCTGCCTCAGCCTCCCGAGTAGCTGGGACTACAAGCAGGCGCCACCATGCCTGGCTAATTTTTTCTATATATATTTTTAGTTGTCCATATAATTTCTTTCTATTTTAGTAGAGACGGGGTCTTGCTCTTGCTGAGGCTGGTCTCGAACTCCTGACCTCGAGCAATCCTCCCGCCTCGGCCTCCCAGAGTGCTAGGATTACAGGCGTGAGCCACCTCACCCGGCCTTGGAGAGAGCATTTTCTCCCAAATAACAAGCCGAATAGGCTTTCCAGAGATCTGAGAGATGATTTTTGTCCTCCCTGCACAGATGGGGAAATTGAAGTCAAGAAGCAGCGGCTTAGGCTAGCCCCTGAGGGAATGGGTTCTGGCAAGGACCCTGCAGGACTCAAAGGTGCTAGATCCCCAGCCCTTTAGACATGGCATTTGCACTAAGTCCCCAGAGCAGATTTCATCGTGCTGCCTACCAAAGCCTCTTTCCAACTCTGGAGCAGGGGCTGACAAAGAAGGGCCAGTGGGCCAAATCCATCCTACTGCCTGTTCTTGTAAGACCTGGAAGATAAGAACAGTTTTTACATTTTCAGATGGTTAGGGAAAAAAAAAATTAAAAGAAGAAATATATTTCGTGGCCCACAAAAAATTATATGAAACCAAATTTGGGTCCATAAATAATGTATAATTAGAACACAGCCGGACCCATTCATTTGTGTATTGTCCATTATCTATGGCTACTTTCACACTGCAATGGCAGAGTCAAGTACTTATCACAGAGTCTCTAGCCGGCAAAGCATGAATCATTTACTGTCGGGCCCTTCCAACAGAGAAAGGTTTGCTAACCCCTGCTGTAGACCGTGCATAATATATAATCATTAAAATCAATTTTGTTGAAGTATAATATACAAAAAATAAAATGGACCCATTTTCAATCTACTGTTTGATGAGTTTTGGGGAAAAATTCCAGTCCTGTCACTGCCACCATGATCAAGATATAGAACATTTCCATCACTCCCCAGATTTCCCTGTGTCCCTTCGTAGTCCATCCCTCTCCCATCCTTGAATGCAGGCAGCTAGGGATCTGATCTCTGTCACTAGCAACAGCTACTGAATGTTTATTTAGAGAGCATTTCAGATCACTAATGACCATGTTGATACAAGATGAGACAGAGGGTGTGGGAAAGCATGAAGCTGATTTTATTCTTTCATTTGATAATTCCTTAATTCATTCCAAACACCCACTCAAACGGCCACTTCACTGTTCATGATATTAGAAACTAACGGGCACTGTGCAAAGTGTTCTCCATTTATTATCTCATTTTATATTTTTATCCTATGAGGGAGTTCTTCTGTATCTCCCATTTTATTGAAAGGAGACAGAGGCACCTGGGTAACTTACTGAAAAGCACACACCTTGCTAAGAAGCAAGTTATTGTAAGATCTGAACTCTGGTCTGTCTGAATCCAGACTCTGAACTCACTCACCATACCACATACTGATCCAATCTTTATTACAACTCTACGTGGGGGTACAATGTCAACATTTTACAGAAGAGGAAGCTCAGAGAGGTAAAGTAACTGGTCCAAGTCACCTAGCTACTAACTGCCAACATTAGGATTTGAACCAAATCACTCCAAACTACAAGCAGAAAACACAGAATGGGGAGGGATTGAAATATATTATTATTTTTTTTTTTTTAAATAGCCCTGTCTTACAAATGGTTGAACTAAGAGCCGTGAGTGAGCAAGTTCTAGATAATGCAGAGGTGAGTGTGGCAGTAGGCAAACAGCAATCTTAAGCCATATGTACTTTTGCTTTCTGTACTAATGGATATTCTAAGACTATTTAATTAAATATAAACAACTAATGGCTGTAAAGTGCTTTGAAAATCACTGAGGTTGTACTCCCATGCTGACCAGCATCAGTAATCAAAATCTCTCTTCCTGTCCCTTCAGAAACGGCATTATTGTCTGCATTGGTTTGTTTAGATTGAGAAGGGGATGAAAATTAAAGTTGCCAAAGAATGCCTCATGGAGTTTTCTCTTTCTCCCCTCCCCCAGCACCTACTATTACAAAGGGTAGAGCAGTTTACCAGCCCCTAGTTTGAATGATTGCATTGCGCTTCTTCAGAGCCTTTGAATATGTACTAGGCACCTAAATAGTGCCACACATTGTTGTTTGTTGTTCCTATTTTCTGGGAGCATTCCAGCAGCCTCCCTGCAGGCCCTTCTTACAACCCCAGTGCAGAAGGCTTTGTCCATTGGAGCCCTTAGTTGGAAATAACGAGACCTTTTCCAGGCCAATATAAGCAGAAAAGAAATTCATTAAAGCATTTGAGGTGTTCACAGAATCTAAGGGTGGACCAAAGAATAGGAATTGGAAACTCTCCTTAAAGAATATGCTATGGTACTGCTCTAGAGAAGACTCCTGCTCCTGCCGCTGCTGGGCAGAAACATCCAGATCCCAGCCCTCATGTGGAGTGGACACTGTACCCCACTGGCATCCAGAAAGCGGGGCACCTCTGCTGCCAACTTCACCAGGAAATGGATTCCATATCAGACCTCCTTCCTTGTGTTATTCACTTCAGGTCTAAAGTCTCAGGCATCTGAATGGCCAAGTTGGGTCACATACTTGTGTCCTGTTAAAAGTAAAGTTCAGGATTCTACTTGGGTGGGAATTGAACATAAAAGGCAGTAAATACTCCAAATATAGTGGGTTGGCTTAATAGACCAGAGATGGTCCACATCCTGATCCCAGGAACTTGCGACTATGTTAATCTCACATGGTAAAAGGGATTTTGCAGAGGTGATTAAGTGAAGGATCTTGAGATGGGGAGATTATCCTAGATGATCCGGGTGGACCAAATGTAATCACAGGGTCCTTATAAGAAGGAAGCAGCACGATCAGTCAGAAAAAGGAGATGTGAGGACAGAAGCTGAGGTTGGATTGATGTGCTTTGAACGCAAAGGAAGAGCGTTATGAGCTAAACAACGTAAAAGGTCACTAGTAGCTGTAAAAGGCAAGAAAACAGATTCTTCCCTAGAACCTCCAGGAAGAATACAGACCTGCTGACACCTTGATTTTAGCCCCCTAAGACTCGTTTCAGACTTCTGAGCTCCAGAATTGTAAGATAATAAATTTGTATTATTTTAAGCCACTAAATTTGTAGTAATTTGTTATAGCAGCAAAAGGAAACCAATATACATAGGACAGGTATTAAAATGTGATGGGAATCCAGAGAGCATGACCAATGCCCAGCATGGCAACAGTGAAGGAAAGCCAGAAAAATTGTTTCCCATGTCCGGTTTATAGGGGTGCATCTCTCCACCCTTTGTAGAACTCTAATAGAGTTCTACAGATGGGGTGTGTGAATAAGCGAAGTAAAATCACTTGTGATTATTCAGTTTATTCACCCACTTTATTCATTCCATGTTTTATTCAACAAATGTTCTATTCGTTAAATAAATATTTACTGGAGCTGGGTGCCAAGCACTGTGAAAGATATCATAGTTATACAAAGGAGAGTTAGACTTAAAGCTAACAGTCAAGAAGTTCAGGGACACCAGCTTTAGATGTAACTTATTATCCATTGTCTCTACATATCGAATCCCACCCAAAATTCATATTAAGTTTGTTTTCAACAGTGGAAGTTAGGATTTCCAGGTGATTCCAGAAGAGGAACCCCAACAATTTATGAATAAAGGCATTATACCAGAATGAATGTTTGTAAAACATTGACTATCTATTATAACAATAGTCAGTATTTCTTGAGTGCTTCCTGTGTGTTAACGATAATGCTGAGTATTTTATATGATGTATCTCCTTTAGTTGTCATATCAGCCCTAGGAGGAATGCACAGTTATTCTGCCCATTTTATAGATGAGGAAACTGATGCCTAGGACATATGACCAAATTCTCCCTGTTGGGCCACACATAGAGCTGGGATTTGAACCTCAGGTCATCTGGCTCCTGGGGCCACACACTTTACCACCTTGCCTGCCTGTGTGCCAAGCAGTCCCAAGGGATTAGGGACTCACATGTCTTTGAGAAAAAAAAAGTCCCACATAAGTGAACTTCAAGTTTTAGTAGATAACACGAGCTATGGAAATACAAATGAGGAAACATGTAACTTTCAAAGGTGACTGATTTTTTTAAAAGGGGAAAACCCTCATTTGGATATTAATTTCCAGTTCATTTGGCAAAAGATCATATTGTTGCACAACCGAGGTAGGAGCAACCCTAGTGTTGCTTTCACTAGTCTAATTACAAAGTTCATTCTCCTAGATTATTTCTATTTTAAAATCATATTTCATAAAGAAAAGGCATGGATTGTACTCCTTCCCTGCATCCATAACAGGGTGATTGCTTTGGCCAGTGGTATTGTTGGGGTTAATACTCCCTGCAGCCTCTTGCCAGAAATCGGAAGGATCAGAAAGAGGAACAGAGGCAGCCTCCAGGTCCCTCTTCCTAGTTCGGTGCTTCCCCTCTGCAATCAAACATCCACACAGAAAAAGCCAAAACTGGCTGAACTGTGAGCAAGACACACAGATATCACTTATCACGCCTAGCCTGAATAGTTAGGGGATGTACAATTTCTTGACCACGGTGCCAAGGGCCATGTCTTACACAAAAGGCGCCCAAGCGTTCTGCTCCTCGGGTTCTGGGAGCTGCTGTTTGCTGAATTACCTCTCAGCAGTCCTGTTGACAGATGGTGTAACTTGCTCATTAAATCAGGATCCTCCCCATTCTGAGGGCCCCAGGCATGTTAGGAGACAGACTTGGTGTTTTCTAATGCTAATGGTCTGCAGCGCAAGAGCATGAAGATAAATATTCTACTTCATTGTGCATCCACTAACTTAAGCCTTACTGGGTCTGTTCTCTTCGTGTTGACAGAATGCATTTAGAAAAGTGAAATGAAGTGCTTTTAGGTACCCAGCTCCTCCATCCGTCAAGCCTGGTCATTTTCTCTGAGGCCTGTCTTCACACAGTGTTTTATATCAGCGGCATGCAATATCCTGAACCCAAAAGAGACCTTTCCGGGCTTAACTTTGGTTTTGCTGCAGTGTTGTGCAAGGCTTGTTTCTTTGGGGAGTGGTTGGAGGGAAAGACAGCAGCCTATGCAGAGAGGGGGCCTGATACAAGCCAGTGTGGCTCCAGCATGGTAACAAGCATGATTGTAGAATAACCGTGTTCAACGAGTTGCATTTTATGCTAAGGGCAATGATAGGGGCCTCAGTTTGGGGATTTCACATCATCATGTTTGCATTTTAAGAAGACCCCTCTGACCGCAGAGTGGAGAATTGACTGGGAGTGTGGAGCAGAGAGGGACACAGGGGACATTGAGAGGGACAGTCTGAGGGCTCTGGTGGCAGTCTGGGTTAGAAATGGAAGTAATCTGATGAAGGTGTGGCATATTTAGAGAGCAAGGGCCAGGGTCAGGAGCTGTTCAGGTGCAGAGTAACAGAGTCTGATGAATTGTATGTGGTGGGGGTGAAGGAGGATCGTGGGTCAGAAAGAAGCCCAAGGCTCTGGCTCATGAACTGGGTGAAGGGTAGTGGCATTCTCAGACAGGGGGCACAGTGGAACAGGAAGCTGTCACGCGTAGCATGCACTCTGCATTGAGTCACGAGGAGGATTATTAATATAAGACACCTTGAAGGGGAAAGGCAGATGTGGCATTGGGAGAGGAAAGAGAAAAAGAAATAATAACAGAAGAAAGAGAAGACAGCCCTCGCTCCCAGATTGTGTACCAAGACATAAGCACAGACAAACCTACCATTAATACCTTTTTAAACTAATATTGGCAACACTACTGTTACTAGCTGCCATTTGTTGTTTAGTCTATGTCTAAACCTTACAATAGCCTTCAATTCTTACAAAAACCATGTAGATAGGTATCATTTATCTTGACTATGGAGCTGAACAGACTGAGTCTCAGCTATATTAAATAATTTAGCTAATGTTAGAAAACTTGACAGTAGACAAGCTAAGACTCAAACTCAAGTTTGTCTAGCTCTAAAGAATATACTCATATCTCCTATGGAAAATTAATACCCTCCAAGGGACAAATAGATGGGTGTAACATTAGAATGATGTAAATTAAGGATAAAATACTGAGTAACAAAGAAGCTAATGGGAGGTTATTTTAGGAACATTTCTTAGAGAAGTTGAGGTCTGTTGGTTTTGAATGAGGCTATATATGCCAAATCTTTGAGTGTAAGCACATGAGTTTGAAGTAGGGGGCAAATAAATGAGATTAATAACATGTAGAGTGAAGAGGACACTGGGGTGATGTCATTGGAGGTAGGTCTTTGAAACATCATTCTGTTTTACACTTTGATTATGCTACTTTGCCAGTGAGACAAAGCTGAAGGATTTTCCTTCCTTCTCTCCCTTTCTTCCTTCTTCCTTCCTTCCTCCCTCCCTCCCTTCCTTCCTTCCTTCCTTCCTTCCTTCCTTCCTTCCTTCCTTCCTTCCTTCCTTCCTTCCTTCCTTCCCTCCTTTATTCATTCTTTTATCTGTTATTCATTCAATGATCACAAATTGAGCATCTATCATGTGCCAGGAACTGTACTATAAGTCCTGGAGATATAAAGAGGAACACCCTCAAGGAAATGGTGGGTGGCTATTGTACATGGACTGTACAATTCATTGCATTATATTTGTGTCTAATGAAAACTGAGACCAGAATAGGGTGTGACTTTGTCTAAGGGGGTGAACTTTGAGTTAGGGTTACAAACAAGTAGATATTTGTCAAATGGGTACAGGAGTTGGAAGAATGGAAAATAGTGTGCAAATGACCAGTTGAGCAGTTTCTGATATGTGACAGATTTTTTTCCCCCCTCATTACTATCTTTTGCTTTTCTCTTCCAAAATCCCAAAGCCTCTTGTATTGTCTCCTATTTTCTGCTTCCTTCCACCTCTTTGCTGACTTTCTGGATTAAGCTCTTCATTATGGATCTCTGACAGTTCCTCTCCTGCTTTGCTAACCACTTTAAAAAACAGGCATTTAAAAGCCTTCTGTGGATCTCCTGCTATGTTATGGCTCTCCTGCTGTGCGAATCTACTGCTCCCTGCCCAGAGGACGGGTGCCCCTCCACTGGGCCCTGGAGGCTCCAAGGCTTGCCTTAGAGGTTTGCTCCATGAGCTGTGCTGATGACAGCTTGGCCTCAGTTCCCTGGGGCTAGTCACCCGCCGTGTGTGCCTGCCTTCAGCAAAGGGCAGGGCACCAGATTGCTTGCTCACCAACAGGGTGAGGCCCCAGCAGGGCAGGGCAGTGAGGCAGCCCCATGCAACGTGGACCAGCTCCAGGCTGACTCCCTGCTTTTCCTTTCCTTCGGTGTCATATGGTCCTTACCTGCATGCTCAGCTTGTTTATGGTGCTCCTGGCTACTCCTCAGCTGATTTAAACCACCCCACCCCATATATTGGGCCCTGCTCCAAGGCACCCTTACTGCTCTCTCACTGTGATCCTTTGTCTCAGTTGAGCCATGGGATTTTGCCTGTGTCTGGAACCAAGTCCTGGTTGGTGCCCCAGTCCTAAGGAGGGCCCTCTCTCTCAGTACCTAGTGTGTGCATTTCTGTTGTAGTAACCCATACAGGAACCTTGGAATCTCTAGATGAGGGCCCAGTGTCATTCCTCAGTTTACTTCTGCGACCCATGGGCTAACCTCACTGAAACTGAGTGGACTCATATAGCCAGAGCGCTAGAAAAAGATGCTGAATTCTGAATACCTGCTGTGCCGTCATTCCCTGTTGCTATGTTCCACATATAAGTCATGAATCCAGATATCAGATATTGTTCTTCATTCTACTTATTATGAACAATATAGCAGTTAATGCATGTAGTGCACTTACTCTGCTGGTTACTGTGCTAAGTGCTTTAGAAAAACTGGCTCACGTAGCCTCCTAAGATTTCCATGAGAAAGGCACTCCATGGCACTAGGGTTCCAGTTCAGGCAGCCTTCCATCCAAGTCTGCTTCTTAGCCGCCATGAACTTTACTGTCCACTTCATCTGGACCATGTCCTCTTGTTCTGATGCTCAGTGTCTTTCCAGCTTAACCAACTTTTTTGCAGCATCTTTCTCTGAGTCTGCCTCTCCAATGTTTTCACAGCTCTTATGTGTATTTGCTGTGTACAACATGATGCTTTGATATATGTATACACTATGGAATAGCTAAATCTAATTAACATATCCACTGCCTCACATACTTATCATTTTTTTTTGGTGAGAACACTTAAAATCTACTTTCTTAGCAATTTTCAAGTATGCAATATATTTTTATTAACTGTAGTCACTATGATGTGCAATAGATATCTTGAACTTATTCCTCTGGTCTACCTGAAATTTTATGTCCTTTGACCAACATCTCCCCAATCCCCCACCATTCAGTTTCTGTAACCACCATTCTATTCTCTGCTTCTATGAATTCAACTTTTTTAGGTTCTACAAATAAGTGAGATTGTGTGATATTTATTTTTCTGTGCCACTTATTTCACTTAACATAATATCCTTCAGGTTCATTAATATTATTACAAATGACAGAATTTCCTTCTTTTTTAAGGCTAGATAGTATTCTATTGTGTATACAAACCACATTTTCTTTATCCATTCATCCGTTGATGGGCACTTAGGTTGATTCCATATTTTAGCTACTGTGACGAGTGCTTCAATGAACATGGGAATGCAGATATTTCTTCAACATACTGATTCCATACATTATCCTTTGGATATATACCCAGAAGTAGGATTGCTGGATCATATGGTAATTCTATCTTTAATTTTTTGTGAAGCCCCCATACTGTATTCCTTAGTAGCTATACTAATTTACAATGTCACCAACAGTGCACAAGGATTCCTTTTCTTCAAATTCTTGCTAACAACTGGTTATCTTTTGTCTTTTTGATAATAGGCATTATAACAGATGTAAGGTGATATCTCATTTTGGTTTTAATTTTCATTTCTCTGATTATATCCTTACTGATATTCAGCATTTTTTTTCATATACCTGTTGGCCATTTGTATGCTGTCTTTAAAAATATCTCTTCAGGTCCTTTGGCCATTTTTCAATTGGGTTACTTACTTTCTTACTATTGAGTTGTTTGAATCTTTTATATATTTTGGATATTAATCTCATACAAAATGTATAGCTTAAAAATATTTTCTCCCGTTCCATAGATTTTCTCCTCACTTTGTTGATTGTTTGCTTTGCTGTACAGAACTGTGGGCAAATCTTGTTCCAGTCTAGCCCCTTCCCCATGCCAAAGCCTATGTGAAGTAATTGGACCATGTGCAGTTGAGTCTTGAGATGATTGCAAAGTGGATTTAAGGGCACTGAAAAGACCAGTAGTGTCACATTGTATATCAAGAAGCCAATGAGTCCTTATTGTATAATATTTATTTATGTGCTCAGCTGTTTTCAGTACTATAGAGGGATCACATAGAAAAAGAGGTGTCAGTGGTTAAGCTCATAGATTCTAGAACCAGACTGCCCAGCTTTGAGTACCTATTTTACCACATGGTGTCCATGTGAACCTGAGCAAGTTATCTAGTGTCTCTATGCCTCAGTTTCCTCATCTGCAAAATGGGGATTAATAATAGCATCTACATTGCAGGGTTCTTGTGAAGACCAAATGAATTAATTCAGATAAAGCATTCTATACTCAGTAAGCTAAACAAATATTTGCAGAGGTGATGATGATGATAGTAAAGGACAATATGGCAACATGTTCCCTGCTTCAAGGAGCTTTTAGCCTAACAAGGGAGACAATAAATCACATAAAACAAAATGAAACCATATATATTTAACAATTAAATACTGGTTTGAGTAATGAATGTCAGAAGTTTAATAAGATTCCTAATAATCATTGGAGACAATAGGGGAAGGCAACATGGACTGTGGCTTTCAGGATGAGTAAGCTGGAGAGAGGCAGAGGGGAAAGTGATGGCTTAGTCTTCTTGACATGAGGGCTACTTTTTTCAATAGGACACTGATGGTCCTTGTTACAGTGTTTGTTACATGTTATCTAAACTGTCATCCAAATAAACAGAGCCCAGGATTCTGGGTCTAAGCTGAAACACTGGGGGCTTGCATTAATTATGGGTTGGGTGAGATTCATCCCTGGGAAGTAGAGCAGGGATTGGAAGGTGATTCAAGAGATAGTGTCCAGAGATAGAGCTGACATGGAAGCCAGACAATCAAGTCAGACTTCCACTCAGCAGCTGAGTTGGAAGGCAGAGTAAAGCCATACCCAAAAGACTGGAAACTGGGGTTGAATGCTAGAACAAGAGGACTTGGAATGAATGATAGAAAACAGCATAAAAGGAGGGAACAGCAGGCTTCAAAGGGCTTTGATCGATAAATTAAGGCAAATTAATTCTAATTACTGTATCAGATAAATTAACTCACATTAAGACATCAGGTCTTGCATCAGTGGAGTAGTAGGAGAATGGGCCATAAGGCAAATGGTTCTTTGTGGTAGAAATGGGATTAGAAACCATTCATGTCTGGAGGTTCTGTTCTAAGAATTATGTCCAGGAAAGATGACCCATGAAGGCCATTGTCAGATTCAGCATGCAGACACTTAGTGATCTTGGATTGTATGGGAGACATTTTAGAGATTGACTGGTGAGTATGTTTTTCTTTCAAAATATATTTATCAAGTTCCTACTGAGTTTGAGGTACTGTATCTTTTGAAACAGTGGTGGAGACAGAGAGTACTCAGCCATGCATCTTTCAGTTGAGAAGTGAACAGTCTAAAAGATAAGATAAATCCTATTCACAAATAACTAATAAAAGGTATAACAGAAAGCAGTGGCAGATTCAAGGGAGGCAGAGATAAAGAGCCTTAGGTGGGCAGAGGAGGGAGTGATTGCTTGCAGTGGAGCCTGGTGGCTCACCACTCCAGAACTGACATTGGAACACTGGAATCACTGAGCCCAGGTTCATATTTCTGCTCTAACACTGAATAGGTGTTATGACCCTGGGTAGATTCATGTCTCTTTTTGAATATACCCTCATCTGCAAAGTGTAGATCAAAAGAATACCAACCTCACAGAGTTATTTTAAGGATTAACTGAGATAGTGCATGCAAAGTATTTGGTATTCAATAAATAGTATTTGCTATTAATTCCAATAGACTATTTTATTAACGTCAAAGGATATATAGGTCCAGAGGATATCTGTTATCAGAGATCTATGGCAGCTAAAACCCGAAACAGGAAAGAGCAAAACAACATAAAAAATTAGCTCTAGAGAAATGAAAAGTGGAGAATTGTTGCCAGCTGAGCTCCTTCCACTCTCCTGGGATTTACATACTGACTGTATGTTCATAACCCCCAGAAAGCTAGAGCACCCCATCTTCTCCTTCCCTGTCCACTTTCTCCCTACAGTAGCACAAAGATGTGCCTTAACTGGAATGGATCCCGCTGGTGAAAGTGTAAATTGGTACTCCCTTCTTAGAGGGAAAGTCTGCAGTGTCTATTAAAATTTAAATGGGAAAAAAAGAACTGAATGTCCCTAAAGCCACAATTATACCTCTCAGTGTATACCCTGGAGAAATATGTACACATGTGCACCAGGAAACCTATACAACATAATGATATTAGAAACAGCCCAAATGTCCATCTACTAGGAATGGAATCAGTCAACTACAATGGACTCATAATACAATACCATGCAACAGCAAAAAAGAATGTGGTAGAATTCTATGTCTCTGCATGGTGAGGTCTCCAGGACATATGTTAAGAAACAAACTTGCTGAACAGTAGGTATCATGTGCTGTTTATATAAAAATGGATATATATGTCTGTGATTACATAGTAAAAAGTATAAAAGGATACACACCAAATTGATATCAGTAATTCATGGTTGGGATGAGGTTATGATGGTGACGGGGAATAGGCAAAAGGAACTTGAGCCTTTTAAGTACTTACTTCCTGAATTATGAACATGTGTTCACATCTTATTGTATAATTACAAATGTTAATACATAAATAAAATAAAGAGGCCTGTGCTCACTTCCATTCACCACATTTTCACCTCATTCCTGGATACTTTTCAAAAGAGTTGATATCAAACTCTTGTTTAGCAAGTGCAATATAGAAAAGGCATTGTTTATTCTCATGTACTAATCCTTTATAAAGCTAGTAAAAAAAAAAAGGTATGTTGCCATTTTTTTAAGATTTTGCAAACAGTTACAAAACTAAATTTGGTCCCTAAGTTTCCGTGGGAAATGATTTAATGTTCTCCCACACATTACTGGCATTCACATATGCCCCAAATAAAAATGAGCTACATAAAAATATAGATAACATTTATGTGAGATGGACAGTCCTGCCTAGCTTGTTTTCCAAAGTGGGCATGAAAATGTCCATTTAAAATTTACATTTAGACAGGAAAATTACTGTTATCTCAATAGTATAAGAAAAAAATAATAATCCTAGAGATTGATGCTTTCAAGTGCACTGCAGTAAACTCATGACTTTTCCAACCACGCAAATAGGTTAACAAAACACCCAGATAAAGAATGAAGCCATCAGCCAGACATTTGCTTATTTTCTAATATATAAATGACTGATGGATTTTTGAAATTCAGGTGTTGGCTCTTGGAGAAGGTAAACAGAGATTGTGTTACATCAAAATTAAAATAACAACCATAAAGACATACACTTGATATGTTTTCAAAAATGCATTCATATTCCTTTATACTTTAGCTTTGTAGCAACTTTACTGGTTATTTAGAGCAGATGTTATTCGTGCCATTTTACAATGTCAGTTTATGACATTGAGTTTGAGAGAGATTTAATAGGTTTGTCCGGGATAGTATGGGCAACATCATAGCCACATCTTTCCTTACAGCACTTATCACTAATGTACATTATATTGTATGTTTATCTTTTTTTATTCTGGTCTGACTCCTTCACTGGAATGAAAACTTTATGGGGGCAAAGGCTTTGGCAGGTCTCTTGATTGCTTAGAATAGTACCTAGCACATAGCTAGAACAGCTCCATGAATAGCTGTTGAAAGAATGAGTGAGTGAGTGAGTTAATGAATGGATAGGACCTGAGCCTAAGCTAGTAGCATCTAGTTCTGCATTCTTTCCACCACATCTGTCACCCGCAAAACCTTTTGTAGAGTGGTGATTGAAAAGATAGACAGAAATCCCCAATAGGGAAAATCAAGGAGAATCTGATCAGAGACTCTTTTATGGGACAGGCAGGGAATGTATCAAAGAAGAAGAAATCGGGGTCACAGGGGGAGAGTCAGTCACTAAGTGCTGATCAATGAGTCACCGGTGAGGAGGTGCACGGTGGCAGAAGCGAGGAAGACTGGCACTACCCCTGACTCAGGGGGGCTTCCTGGAGAAAGTGACATTTCAGCTGAGACCTCATGGAAGACTGAGTTGGAATTTTCCTAACAAAGGGGATGAGGGAGGCAGAGGGAGCTGTGTGTGCAAAAGCTGAGAGGAGGAGAGAGAGTGTGTGATGAGTGTGTGAAAACTGAAAGCTCTTCAGTATGGACAGAGAATAGTGCAGGAGGGTGTGGTAGGTACAGGAAAAGGTGAGACTGAAGATGTTAGTCAGAGACAGATCATGAAGGGCTTTGACTGCCATGTAGAAAGACCTGGATTTTATCCTGAGAGCTGTGGGAAGCTACAGAAGTAGCAGCATTGTGGGCACAGAGGAGAGCAAGCCTCGCTCAGAAAGAAAGTTTTATAAGTCATACTTTAGCAGGCTCTATAAGGATGAGTAGGGTTTTTCCAGGTGAACAGGGTGGGAGGGACATTGCCAAGGAAACGGCATATGCACAGGCTTAGAGGTGTGAAGCTGGAGGGCAAGGGATCCCGCCAGGCCTGAATAATGGGAAACGGTAGGGAAGAAGCTGGAAAGTCAGACATGCCCAATTATGAGGGTCTTATCTATCATGCTAAAGAATTATAATTTTAGTCCATAGGCACAGAAATATGTGGCTCTTCAGTATCATCTGAACTTTTTTATATGACTCATGTCACTTTTTAGGTCAGGCTTTAAGCAACTACATGCTATATACCTGGCTGAGGTCCTTGGTAATATAACAGAATTCTGCACACAGATGAAGGTGTGGGAGAGTACTCACCTGGGGAAAGGAGACGTGGTTCTGAATTCCAGATCTATCACTTGCTGAGATCTGGGGTCGACACACATAAATTCTCCGACCCTCAGTTTCTCCATCCATAGAATGAGACCAATGTTAACTTTTGCTTTGCATACTTCCTAAGATTGTTATGAGAACCAGTTGAAAAAGTATGTGAGAAATTATCCACACTGGACCAAATTGGGAGGTGGGAGGAAGGGGAATCAATGCAGAACTAGAGAGGGTAGACTAGAGTGTTGGAGGGGCAGGAAATACAGGATGGAGCACCACAGGGAAAATGAAGAAGAAATGAGAGTGTGTTCAGGGTGGGATACTATCTCAAAGAAGAAATTGGAGAGTTCAAGTGGGACAAATGCAGGAGAAAGAATCTGTGGGACATATCATTGATTTGTTATTCAATATGCGTGAGTGAGTATGAGGGTGTTTTATAACGTCTCCTAATCATTGTTCTTGACAAGATGCCTTTTTTAAGCAAGAGCCCAAGGCTCTGCTCCTATTGGATGCCTATGTCATAAAGGTACAGTTCTCTCTTGATTCCGTGTAAAATTTATTCACATGTTAAAACAATAGTGATGAAATAACTCATTCATTCCTTTATTTATTCCATAACTATTTATTGAGTCTGTCTTGGGAGGGCACCCTGCAGGATATGGGGACACACAGCTGGTTCCTGCAACTCAGGGAGCTTGCATTCCAGTAGATAACCTTGAAAGACATCTGGAAACGTCATTTTCTTAATGAATTATATATATATATATATATCAAGCTTTGGTCAATGGCCTTTGGTCCCTTAGCCTACTTGTAATGTATTTATAAGTCTTCTCTTCATGAATACTTGCTCAGAGACTCATTGTGCTATCAGTTCTCTTTTAGTTTTTCCTCATAGCTTATTCATATGTGTGTGTGTATATATGTATATCAAACCATTTTTCTTTTTACATAGTACATACTTTTATATACATACTTTTTATATACCTATGTGAAAACCAGTCTACCATTTGTTTTATGTCCCTCCTTTTAATTAATATCTCATTATAATTATTTCTGAGAACTTCTCAATGTTTCAAAATATCTAACAAAAATGTGACAGCCTTGATGAAGCTGGGCAGGCTGACCTGAAGGCCAAGCATCTATCTCTGCCTTTGGTCGTAATTGTGTCTGCTCAGTAGGGCAATCACAGGTGATCTCCCACTGATCAGGAAATATGATTGGCCAATACAGATATCTTGGCCTATTAAATGCAGACAGGATTTATTAATAAATGTATGAATAAATGTTTGGCAAAAAAAACCCCACATTTTCAAAACTCATGGCCTGGTTAGAGGTAGCATTAAATAATTAGAGTCTTTGATGGTACAAAGGCTGGGGATTACTCGTTTAAAAGGACCTTGCTTGCAAAACGAGACGCAACATGTAGCAGAAATGGAGAAATTAATGTTAAATTTGGGACTTTCCAATTACAATCTCTCCAGAATAAAAACCATGGCATTTGAACCTGAGAGGAATGTTCAACCTGTGTAAGAACGCTTAAGTAAGAACTGGCCTCATTCCCCTGGCGCTAATTCTGGGGCCCCTGATTTTTTTAATAAGATAGGTAGCAGTATTCTGGAAGGCTACATCAGAAGGCAATACCCTTGTTCTTTCTAGTGATATAAGGATTGTCAGTAATTTGGAGCAGGGCAGGAACAAGGCGGGGATAAGCAAGGTGCTTGCGTTGGGTGCAAATTTAAGGGGGTGCCAAAAAACTCTGAAATCAAGATAAGTAATATTTTAATGAAATACTTTTTTTCAAAATTGAAATTCATGCCAAAAAATCCATAATGAATGACACATCCAAATTTTTAATGAAAATAGAATCAGCATTACTGATTTTTTCCTTTTGCCTTAGGCTTTGAAATGGCTCCTCATGGCACTGTTGAATTCTGTTCTTTAAAACTTTGATATTTTGTTCCCAATAGATTTTTTTTGTAGTCACTTTTTAAAATATTGCATTAGAATATTATTGATCTCAGTTATGGAGCTTTTTGATGCACCTTGCATTTTGCTTCACCTGCCTAATGCCCACCACCTAGTCCCCATCATCTGTGGGTTCTTTATACAAATTGCATTAGAATATTATTTATCTCAGTTATGGAGCTTTTTGATGAACCTTGCATTTTGCTTCACCTGTCTAATGCCCACCACCTAGTCCCCAGCATCTGTGGGTTCTTTATACAAATTTGACTTTGTAGCTCATTGATCTGGTTTTTGAAATCTGACTCTTCTCCCTCTGCAAACTGTGTTAATGGCCATTTGGGTAGTTCCGATGGAGGTGTGCATTAAAGGATATTTGCTACAGAATGAAAGACAGTAAGAAGTGTACTTTGGATGAGAGTTTGGTTTGCTGATCCTGGTGCTAGGCTAAGAATCGTTACATTCTGAGGGATGCTCTAGCAGTCAGGGAGGAAAGAGTAGGTCCAGTTTCCTAATGATCAGCTTCTTGCCTGCAGGTTTCTGGAAGCCATTGGAGGGGAGGGCAGCACAGGTGTGCAGCTGGGCAGGATTGTCTGGGAGATGGGCTTTCTTTTCTAACACAACCTGCACTGCATGTTCTGAGCCGCACAGTGTTGTGATTGACCCTAGTGCCTTCTTCACAGTGATTGGAAGTTAATGGTCAGCATTTTGTCTTGATGTGTTTTGTGTTTATTTGTGCAGAGATATAGCCAAGGATTTCTTCCATTTTTTTCCCCTTTTATGTGATTGCTGGAGGAGGTCTACTGAGAGGCTGCGATTCTCTTTACTTTTTGATGAAGGTCTCTTTCTAGTGAAAATTATGGGTGGGGTTCATGGCTCCCCATACCTAGGCTTTGTAGAGTGATTTATGGAAGAGCTATTCACAAACTCTGTTCTGCAGTACATGCTAAGCATTAGGCTTTAGTTTGTGTCATAAGCAGCAGGGTTTTTTTTAAAGCAATGTCCCTGTTCACTTAGGTCTTCTCCCTATTTTAATGCTAATGAGACAGTTTTGCCAATAATAGCAGAATCAAGGAGTTCTGAATGTCATCCTTGTCTTCTCCTTTTGTCAAACCAACTGACCAAGAGATGATGGAGAGAAGGTGAATCCTTTGAGAATGCCTGGAAGGAACTCCTAGTGCATTCGCCACAACACCTGTGGGAGAGTAGGTGATTCAGCCTTTTGAGCCTACCTGCCATATGGAAAACTCTGACAGCACTCTGAGTGGATTAGATACCAAACCACAAATGGCAAAGATGTGGCAACCAGTCAGATTCTTGTAGGAATAGGATGTGATGAGAGAAAATTTCAACAGACCACGGAAGATATCCAGGGAGATATTCAGTCATCGTCTGAGCAGGCCCGACACAGACAAGATATCAGGAGGGACTCAGTCGGTAGAAGTGGTCTGGGATGCAGTCGCAGAGTTCTTAGAACGACTGACGTGGGGCAACACTGAGGGCTCCCTCCAGAGAAACATTGGGCTTTTCTGAAATCAGGACCTGATAGGTAGAAGGAGAAGTTTAGAATTAAGTTATTACCATTAGGTCCTATTGGTGGAACCAGGGGTGGGGTAAGAGACACACAAGGCCAGAAACAAGACTACCAAATAGATGAATTCTGACTTGTGGTATCTCCCTTTGTAGGAACAGTGTTGGTCCCAGAGAAGGATGCAGACTGTCCTTATAGCTGGCATGTTAAGTAATTAGAAGAATGCAGTGACAGGGTATGACAGCTTATATTTATTAGCTGCTTACTGTGTACCAAGATGGTTCTAGAAGCCTCACATGTGTAAACTCATTGGGCCCTAGCGACAACGCTATGAATTCAGTAATAGTATCCACCCCGTTTACAACTGGGCAAACAGGCTCCGTGGACGAATGATCAGTTTGTTCAACATCACAGTCGTGGGACTGGTATTTGAATCCAAGTAGTTTGTTTTGGGAGCCATGTTCTTTACCACTATGCTACGGAGTTTTTGCAAGCAGATCACTGAGTTACCAAAATATCAGCTCCAGTGGTCCAAAAGGAACAGAAATATGGATGTGAGCTTAAACTTGAATTTGGTGGCATATCTGGGAATAAGCCCCTTTCCCAAACATCTAAGAAGTAAGGATAGCAGCAGTGAATTGGTGAATAAGATAAAGAAGTGTCATTCAGGAGATTCACTTGCAGGTATTTTAGCTTGGTCTTTCTAGAACTTTGTACAATTCAGTCACTCCTGCCCATTCACCTGACTCTGGGGAGGCTGTTCTTTGAGTTCATCTGTGTTCTGTCAACTCTTGGGTTTTTGATGCAGTTGAGGACCCCTTCTCACTTTTTGTTTTGGCTATGGAAACATGTCATATTCTCAGGACTTCACCATTCCAAGTGTCCTGATTCCCATCTGACTATCCTACACATTTTGGTCTAACCTACACCTTCCCTCTAAAAACATTACAACCAAAGTTGTTGGAAAACAAGGTTCATTGGCCAATTAGTACACATGGTTAGCCTGGTAATTTAGTTAATTAATGTTCATTTTAAACTAAAACACCTTAAATTACTCACTTGAAATGTAAATACATATTTAACTTTTGCGTTTTTATCTTCCTTCAGTAGGAGAAAAGTAGGAAGGCTATTTTCTTACGTTTTAGTTAGCAAATTCACATGCCATGTGAATCTTATTCTCCCCTGAAATTTCTATCATGCTAACGGTCTGGAGAAAGCATTTAGCAACTAATTACTTACTACGTGGCAGTATCTTTTTCATTGTTGTCTTGTACTGTCATTGAACTCATTAATTGCTATTTAACTTTTCATGAGCTTGTCTTGCTTTTCCAAGTGGATTATTAACTCCCTAGGATGGGAATTTTACTTCATTTATTTTCTCCATGGTGCCCAGGGCAGTTTCTTGCACATATGGGTATCAGCATGACTTTTTTTTTTTTTACTCAGAACACTGACCTGTTATTATTGAACACTAGCCATACAGAAAAGGGGAAAAGAAAGAGAGAGAGACAGAGAGAGACAAAGAGAGGGAGAGAGACATAATCTATTCATCCATCTGTATTTCTTCTCAAGGAGGTGGGTTATTCACAGCTTCTACTAATTTATCCCCCTACTTTATACTCTTACCCTCTGTGTATCTTCAGCCACTAATCTACATGAACTAATAAACTCTCGTAGGAATTCAAGGTTAGTGTTCTAAACCAGTCTCTGGATCACACAATCTCTTCAGAACCCCTAACTGATTTTAAAGGTGATAAAACACTATTAGTTGGGAAAATAAACCTGTTATTTGATCAGGGTTGTTAGGCTGACCATTGACTATTTTAGTAAGAGACAGAAGAAGGAGGTTGAAACCTCTGCATGAGCTTTCTACTGAAGCTGTCTTCGAGGAATAATGTGAGGAAAAGAAAAAAAAATGGTTTCCCCTCTGCATGGCTGCTGAAGAATAGGTAGAAAGTGATCTGTCCACATTCACAGTAAGTCAGAAAGACATTCCAAACTTATCCATGGGGAAGGGCAGAAGGGAGTCTAGTCTGTTGGAACAAGGGCCAATGACATATATGGGGAGAGGAAGGAGACTTGTTCTTGCTGTTTGTAAGGGTCATGGCTAACAGTTAATGAATCATGAATACATGGTAGACACTGTTCTAGGACCTTTGAATATTTAAACTCATTCTATCTTCTCATCAACCCTAAGTGGTAGGTAGTGTTAATTTCCTTGTGATGATGATACTGAAAAACTTTCTCAAGGTAACACAACTAATAACCCCAAGGGGTTTAACAGTAGTGTAGGAGTCAACAAATATTTCCTGAACAAATAGTAAATATTTTTTGCTCTGTGTTCCAGCATGATCTTTGTCTTACCTACTCAACTCTACTGGTGTATCATAAAAGCAGCCATAGGCAATACTTAAATGAATGATCATGGGTGTGTTCCAATAAAATTTTATTTATAAAAACAGGCAGAGGGAGAGATTTGGCCCATAGTTTGCTGGCCCCTATGCTAGAGCTCAACTATATTCCTTTTGAAAATTAGAGTCTTTTTTTTTTTTTTGCCTTTACTATGGATTTACATGTGAGAGCTTACTTTGTGGATTATCCATACCAAATAGTTAGTTTTGCTTTTTACTCCCCCTCCCACCCCTTTTTCAAATACCTTGTGGTCCTGATAGAACTAAACTGAAATCTGGTGAATTGGAGCAATAGATCCACTTTTTTCACACATGTGAATCTTCCCAAATTCAGCAACATTCATTTCCTTGAACTCATGATAATGATGATGGTGTCTAAAATCCCCATTCCCTTTTTATATGATAACTATTGGCTGTTCATTATTAAGGTTCTCCTACCACCTGCTAACACTTGTTTTCTGGATTCAATTGAGTCCCTGCCAGGACAGAGAGTATCAGATAAAAGTACAAGAAAGGAGCTGGTCTCTCAACCAGTTTAGCCTCCTTTTTCATTTGTCCCCAGTCATTAGAACAGATGTAAAATCTCCGGAAGGGGCTGATTAATTCAGAAGGCGATGTGAAACCGAGGGCATTGAACATAAAGTTGATGGTGAAGAATTAATATTAATACTAATAATTGACCTTTATAAAACACCTTATGATTTACATAATGCTTTCCCCCATTCCTACCAGTGACCAACCCAGCTCTCCCTTCCCCTCCCTGGGTGCCTGGGGATTGGTCCTAATGGTGTTTCGGAGTGTGAAGCTGCTGATACAATCTAATCTGAGCAGGTGCTAGGACCTGAGCACATTACTTATTCGTGCGTTTGCTGATAGAGATGGAAACCGAAGCATGACATCAGTAGATACAGAAGGCGATCCTTCACATCTTCTATCTCTTTAAATCTGGGTCCTTGCTTGTCAAGGAGAAGAAAAAGTACATCATTTAAAAGTGCATCTGTCACTTACGTGCTTGGAAACATGTCACAGCGAGTGGTGAAACATTATTAATTCCTTTTGCCTTCGAAGAATAATTCATGCACTTACAAGTATAATCTGCATCACAATGAAATATTTGGATGTAAGCGTAGGTGTAATTAGTGCCAGAAAATCTCTGAAACAAGAGAAGCAAGGAAATTTATAGTTAAGTCAGCATGAGACATAATCAGTGTGCCAAGGAATTTAGGGACCTGCTACAACCTTGTGTAATCTTGGTAATTCTGAGGGCCAGTGAAGGGGAAAAATGCGAGAGCTGCCTCCAAAGCTTTTGGACCTGTGACCAAGACATGAGCTACTCGTTCTGGTTTTGCATACTCTCTGTAATTTGGATTCTTTAATTTAGTCCAATGTAACAATGATTTGTTGAGTCCCTATCATATCAAAATCTCCTATCTGGACATAGGATGATACAAATATAATAATAATAGGGTACTGGGTGCTGTTGGTTCCCTGCCCAGATCTTCCTGGCATGATTGCTGTGAGTGTTGGCTTTTATCAGCTCACAGCTGCCCTGTTCTTTAGGGAGTTGTCCTTGGCCAAACCGGAGCTGCTTGATCACGGAGGATATGTCCTTCCCTGCCCACCAAGGGGTGCAGCTCATAGCCAGTGACCGACTGACATGGAGGGTTTGGATGAGTGTGGGGAGGATATAATGGACTGGACCCATTCCAAGGTGGAACCAACTCTGGTGCAATTTATGCTCCAGACCTCCCCATGGGATCACGCTGAAGCTAGAGTTCCACTTAGCTTCCCCTGCTGCCCTATTTTGCTTCTTTCATTCCCTTATTCCTGAGACCACTCCTTCAATTAAATCACAGATACCCAAATCTTCATCTTAGATATTGCCTCTACATAGCCCAAACTAAGACAGTGCTAAGACGTATTGCATCAATTGCTAGGGGCAAGGCATTGGCTGAGCAATTTACATATATTATCTCATTGGATAATTACACTAACTTTTGCTGTTGGGATTGAGGCTCGGAGACATTCCGGGCTCCAACTCCTACAGTTAGTAGAGCTGACTTCTGGGATAGGTCTGTCCAACTCCAGAGGTCTCATTCTATCCTGCTGCCTGAGTTAGTAAGGGACATAATCATACCTGATCCCTACCCATAGGAGCTTACAGTTTAAGAGGCAGAAAAATTAAAGGAAAAACTATTATTGGAGAGATGCAAGAAAAGTTATGGGGATTCAGAGGACGGAGAGCACACACCCAGTTGAAAACCAGGACTGTCTGTAGAAATTATATCACATGCTTATACAGACACCGTGCTGCTCTCTCATTTTTCCAGCTGAACTCATACTGGTGTCTAGTGTGGGGAATTTTATGCCTTGTATTTGCAGAGTAGTCACTTGGATGAGATTGAAGGGGTATGAGCACACACAATTATATCATAAAGCTCTGCATACACCTCTTGCAGATAACACTTTGGTGAGCATGATACCAAAGGAGGCATAGGGTGTATTGCCTCTCGATTCCAGAGACAAAGGAACAGGGTCTCAAATCCTTTAATAGTCAGAAGGGAAGAGGACTCTTCTTTGATGATGCCTTCTCTGTAACTGGCTATCTGAAAGTCATGAAACACACCTTCAATGATCCTATTCCTACCTTTTGGACCATTAATCTAGGATAGTAATACCAGAAATGGAGGGAATGATGGGGTTTGGGACACATTTTTAAACTAGACCTGCTAGATTTTTAAGGACTTGCTCATGGGATTGGCTGTGACCTGCATTAAACTACCTCGCTATTACTTTCCAACCCCTAGAAACTATTGTAATGGCTACTATCTTGTCCCTGGTCCTCATAGAGAACAGTGTAATCTGCACTAATCTGCAATAGCTGGTTCCCCAACTAGGCAATGAACCGGGGAGGGATTGTAGCCTCTGATGTCTTCCACATGGTGCCTTGTTCTGGGTGATCTTCACATTGAATAGAACTCCTGCTTTGGAAAATGTAGTGCAAAATCAAATCAAACATTTCTTCTCCCAGCTCAATTGCTTTGTTTTCTTCCCCCTGGGAATCCATGGTTAATTTCATTTTTTGCTCTCCTTGGAAAAGAAGACACATGCACACATGTATACATATAACCCTAACATCCTTAGAATGACTTGCATGTTTGCTCAGAAAATCCTTTAGAGCAAGATTTTAAATATCGTAAAATATTAATAGTACTTAATATTCATATGTATGATCTGATCTTTGAGGGCAAGGTATATAATCCCCTCAGTTTCATCTACAAAATGAGCCTAATCATTGCTCCTATCACCCCCTCCCCAGTATGGTTTCAAGAAGCAAATAAAATTATGCCTTTGAAAGTGTCTGGTAGAATAAATGGGTGATTAAATATAAGGAAGTTGTTATATTCTTTTACTCTGGAAACCTGGTGAATTTTCACTGGGCCAGATCATGGCTAGGTCAATCAATTTTATGTTGATTTATGTGACATTTTCTGCTCTCCCTCATGGTAGAAATAGATGTTCTCAGAGCACTGCCTTGCTCTGACTTTCTTAAATGCTCTTCGTGTTTGTTTCAAGGATGGAGGATTACACTGTGCTCACCTCGCTAGAGCAAATGTCTCCTTTGAACTGTGAGTGGGGACCAGGGAGTCCAGAACAAACTGATGGAAGCAAAAGGTTGCCGATCGCATTGCAGGTCTGCTTGGTAGAGGGAAGGAGTCCAGCTTTTTAAAAATGTTTCTGCTTAGGTACTTAGAGGCAGCTGTTCTCCCTGGAAGGCCTCATCATTTTTCACATTGTAAGAACCTGAAATAAGTCTAGAATCCCATGTTAGATTTTTTTCCTCCCCTACTTTCTACACAATAAAAAACTTAAGAGTTTATTCAAATTCTTCATGTGGAGACAGTAGTTTCAGTTACAAGTATGAAGGGCTATGTAAGGGATAAACCTTGTTTTCTAGGGAGTTGTCCTAAAAACAAACAAACAAACAAACAAAAAACCCAGAAGAGTTTCAATGGGAATTATCCTTCCCAAAATTTTTCCTTGTGTGTGTGCTCAAGCTTAGTATGACTTAAGTCATAACATGTTAGAATTCAGAGGAGGCTTGGAGATTCCTTCTCCTTCTTTGTTCACTTTAGAGCAAGAGTAAAAGAAAATTAGGACTAGACCTCAGCGCACCTGGCTTCTAACCAGGGTGCAGTCCCCATCTTGCACCAGCTTGAGAGATTGAAAGGGGCTTTGTGTCTGTCTCGCCCCAACCTCTTTCATTCCCAGAGGAGAAGACAGGCCCATATGAACTCTGGTCTCCTGGCTCCCGGCCATGTTTCTTCAGAAATCACCAAATACATGAAATGGAACAATCTTTCACAAAGCAAAATATTCAAAAATAAAGAAGAAAGTTTGGGATTTAGTATAGGTGGGTCTCTCCACCGCACTCACAATTGACCTTGAGAAAGTGTGTTTGAGTTAAAAAGCCCAGCACTTTCCAAAAATAGCTGTCGTTTTTGTAAGACATGGTCAAAACCAGGCAGGTCCTCCAGTTTATGGCCAGTAGAGGGCGATCAAGTTAATACAATCTTTATGCGCCGTTGGACTCTCAATTAATGCAAGGATGTGAATAAATAAAACAAAGATCCAAGTTAGCCTAAATGTTTTAAAACAAACCCTTTAATCAATATCCACTAAACGGGGGAAACGCGTTTTGTCTTATCTACTGTAGTCGTTCACCAAGAAGTATCCCAGAGTTATAGCATAACCTGTAACAGTTCATTAATTAAGCCCCAGAAATCGAGGCAGCTTGCTACTCCATCACTGTCGGGGCTCTGGTGGCCGTCCGGTGGAAGACGGGCATGAAACTTGCCATTTGTATTTGTAAGGTTTGTAGAATTTTCATATTAACATCAACAAAAAGCTGTACCCAGCCAGAGTGAAAGGACCTCGTATCAAATGTGATGGGGAGTAGCCCTTAACTCATTTCTCGCACCTCCCTCTTCCTCCCTATTCAATTTTCAAGGACTCAGCAGTAAACAAATCAGTGGTGGAGGATCCCACCTCCCTGGCTCACTCCACAGGCAGCATAAATCAGTTCTGCTCGTGATTAGAGCCCGGGGCAGGCAGGTTTGAAGCATTTGGAATCAGAATGAATGGTCCCATGGTCGGGGCAAGTTTCACAATCTTGAGCCATGAGCAAGATCAGTTGGAGAGTGAAGGCAAATATAAATTTCCTGATAATCCATTCATCTGTGTATTCGGGAAACATTCCTTAAACTCCTGATGCATGCCAGCACTGCGAAAAAGGCTGAGAAACAAGTACGAGTGGGACACTTGGCCTCCTGTAAAGGGCCAAGTTGGACCATTTTCTTGGATAAGAAGTGTTTTAGAAATACTCAAAGATTATCAACCTTTACAGAAAATCTACCATTACGTGTAGTTATTATAGCTGGCATTTATTGAGCAGTTACTATGTACCGGACCTCTGCTAAACACTTTATGTGCAATATTTCTACTTTACATGTAATATTTCATTGAACCCTCATGACATACTTCTTTTATGTTATTTATAATCTGATGCACAAGGGGTTTAGTAAACAACCCAAGGTCACAGAACTGGAGATCAGACACTATGCCTCATACACACACAAACACACACACACACACACACACACACACACACACACAATGCTCACCCACAATAAAGGGTCAGTAAATTCTTTAACATGCTAATAATAATAATAATAATAGCTATCATTTAATGAGACTGCTGTGTGTCACAGATTATGCTAAGTTGATTTCCACCTTATAATACCCACACATACTTCTACTGCAGATAACGTTAATATTGTCATTCTATAGGTGAGGAGCTGGCTTAAATATTTTGCTTAAAGTAATACGGTAGTGAGTGCAAGAGTTAAGGGTATGAACACCTGAGCTCAGATCTGACTCCCGAGCTGAGAGTTTAATAGGAAACCAGTGGATTTTTAAGCTTTAGTTTGGATAAGAATCAGCTGGGGGCTTGCTTGCAGATTCCTTGATCTCACGCTAGTGCGTAGACACTAAACATCTATAAAAATCACCTGGGAAGCTTAAAAAGCTTTAAAAATGTGGCCCCACCCCCACCGCAGATCAGTTGAACCAGAAACGCTGGAGGTCGGGGTCTAGGCGTTCGGTGAGTCTAATGTCTAGCCGGAGTGGTAACTTTCCGCAGTTTTGGGGTGTGGGGGGACTCAGGAACCTGTATGTTTTACAAGCACCTGACTGAGAAAAGTTGCTTAAGCTCTATTGCTAATTAAACTATACCTGAACTATCGGGAGAGAGGAAATGGTGGTTACTGGTGCAGCAAATGATGAAGAGACGGAATGGAACCCCCAGCAGAGCCGAGGCTATAGTGGGGTGCCCTGGGCATGAAATGTCAGGGGTTAGTGCTCTCGGGACTGTGGGAGTGAGTGAGCACCTCCTTAAGTCCTGCTCCCTGGGGCCTTTACCCGAGTCCACCCACCCTCGAGACATCCAGGGAAGGCGCTGAGAGGGCAGGAAAGGGAGGTGAAGCTAGCATTTTCAAAAAGAGTTGGATCGAAGAGTGGGGGCATAGATATTTTTCAAAGCTGCCCCATTAGTTACTGTTATCTGTGCCCTTGTTGGAGGAAGAAAGCTAAAAAGGAGGCGGGGGTTGTGATGTGGGACTCCATCCCCCTTTGTAAGGGGAGCCAAAGTAGGAATGAGCATGTACTGATTGCTTAGCATATGTGCCTAATATCATCTTGTTAAATTCCATTAGACTCTTGAGACAGTTCTATTATTTTATTATTATCCTCATTTTACAGCAAATGGAATTTCAGTCAAGTGTAGTCCTTGGCCCAAGGCCACAGAACTTCAAGTGGCAGAGCTGGGATTTGAACCCAGATCAGTCCGGCTCCAAAGCCTCAGGTTTCCACACCGCGTCAGGCTGGCTCCCAGCATGTGCGGGAACCTCTAACGTGTGAGGCAGCACCCACACCACGGTGGCGTTGTGTCCTCAGACTGACCACCCACGTGCCGGGGGTACTGTCTTGTGCTGTACAGAGGAACTTGGGCCATGTCCCTGGAAAAAATGAGACAGCCTTGGAACCGAGATGAACTTGAAATGAGATGAACTGCATTTTTCATTGTATGTTTGTGAATCACTCACCAAACAGCAGTTCTCGGGTCTGTGGTTGAAGAAAAAGTTCAAAGCTGAAATCACCACGGTTCATGCAGGCAGCATCTAGCTGCCCAGCCACGGTGCATTGTTCCACTTAATTATCCTGGGAAAGGTGGAGTTTCCCCAAAGTAAGCGTCAGCAGTCTCGGGCACAGGTGCAGACCACTGAGTCGCTCTGAGTAGGAAGGGGGGGCTTACCTAGTCTCACTCTGGAGCAAAAGGTTGACCAGCTCCTTGAAGGGGAGCAAGAAAGAGATCAGGGTGGCACCCAAAGCTATAAAAACGGAATGTGCAGACAAGCACAAGCCTTAGAAGTCCCTGCGGATGATGCTGTGGACAACCTAAGCCTAAAGTCTGTACCTGACCACAGGAGTTGGTGTATTGGCACCCAAAGAAAGAAAATCATAAAGCTATCCTTCTGTGCTGAACAGCAAGGGAATCTCTCAGGGTTGGGCACAAAAATTACCAGGTGAGAAAGTTTTACAAAATGCAAATTCTTGGTGTTACCCCTCTGATTCTCATTTAAAACGTCTGGGAGGTTTTTGGTAGTTTCAAAATCTAAGTTATTCTGATAATCGCTTTAGGCTGAGCCCTGCAATTCTAAAAGCTTAAAGTCAAGGACAACAAAAAGAAGTAAAAAGTACACGTAGATAACAGGAAAAAAAAATCTGATATGTGAAAGTCCTTGAGTATTTATATTCATGGCAAGAATAAGTGACTTTCCATAGAATGTGGAGGGTAAATTAGTATATATCTGGGATCAGATGCATTTTGGACTTTGTGAGTTTTAAGCATTGAAAATAATTTCTCATTCTTAGGTCTGTAATGAGATTGAGAATTTTCTTTACCAACATTTTTGAGAAGAATACTGTTAAATGATAAACTGAGGCACAATAACATTTTCAAGAGTTTATTTAAACAAACAGTGACTCATGAATCAAGCAGCAAGTAGTTTGGGGTTCCATTAAGGAAGCCCAAGGGGAAGGTTTTCATAGGATGAATGCAGAAAAAAGACAAAAAATATTTAATTGGTTATGTAGTTGCCATATTCTATCCTACTGGAAAGCCCCTAGTTACATGACTCTAAGTTAGATGGCAGCTTTGGATTGGTTAAGCTGAAGTTTCATCTTTCATTAATACAGGCATTTACAAGAAATAGCTCAAGTTACATTTTGCTTATGTTTGCAGTCAAACAAGGTTAAGGTCACTTTCGAGGCTAAACTGGCTGTGTCTGCTTGGGAATTTTTCATGCCTGGGCTCGTTTATTTTAACACCACTGAATTTGCTTGGGAGAAACACTCAGCAAGGTTGGTTAGTAAGGGGGTGGGAAAAGGTAGAGACCTCAAGGACATGTTTAAGTCACCAAAGGTGTTCCACAAACAGTCTTCCAGGGAGGTCAGGCTCTATTCCCTGGAGGAGCCTTTGTTTTCCTGAGAATTTTGGTGTTTGGGTTTACAAGTTAAGAGCTGAGAGGGTGCTATGTTTGGAGGCAGCATACCTAGGAAAGAAATTCCACAAGGAAGGGAACAGGATCCAGAAAAATAGAGCTGCAGGTGTCAGGATGGCTAAGGAGGGATTTTTAGAGAACAGAATTGTCTGTGCATTTTAATTTTTAGTGGATATGCTATGCACTCCCACATATAATCCTTCCCCATGACTCCATCATTCTTCAGACTAAGAAAAAAAAGGTGCAGAAAAGAGGGAGAAAGGAGGGAGAAAAAAGAGAGGGAGGAAGGAATCTACTAATTTGTGGGTGCATTATTTTCCTTAGAATATTCCTATTTAAACCCTATACTATATATGTTTGAGTTAATTTTCTCCATACCCTAAGAACAGCTAACATTTGAAATGCCCTTGAAAAGAAAACACTCCAGAGGAGAGCATTTGAAAGGCACTAATTAGTAGTCAACAGTTCGATGACAGCCAGCTGAAGCCGTCAATTCCCCATGTCTAAATCTCCACCTGGAGACTCTGTTGGTGAGCACAAGAGATATTAGAAATAATTTTTATTGGTTAAATTAATGGTATTCCAGACATGTGGATTGGCTAGAACTATCATACAGGCACCACTGCCCTTGAATAAATGAGGTATGAGGATCTAGAAAGCTTGAAAGCTATATACCCCTTGCCAGTGGTGCCCCTAGCTTAGGGCTCCATTTAACTCCTATGTCCTGCCACTTAAAAGAGAATTTGTTTGTTTGATTCCACTGGAAGATCAGCTGAATTCAGCTGCTGACATGATGTCACATTTGCCTTAAGTAACCTTTTCATAGAAGGGTCCTTTTGAAAGTGCACACGGAGATTGTACTTCGCCAGCTCATCAAAGTATGGAATTTTGTGGACATGCTCGTGAATAAAAGTGTGCATGTGTTGCGGAAATCAGTCAGAGGCACGTTTTCATTGCAACATTCTACCTAGGTTGTGGGGGAGGGGACCTAGCTTTCACCTGGAGCTTGTTATTGGAGGCCATCAACATGCAGCCAAAATACCCTGCCGTCTGTGAACGGCAGCATCAGCTTACATCATTGTCAGGCTTGTTGAGACTAGACTTCTTGTGAGAATATATTAAGAATCTGAGTTTTGCAACTGTTTTGACTTAGAACCAAAAGAAGTACGCCTGTATGGGCAAAGGATCAGCTGATACCTGGACCAGGAGTCAGAATAGCCAACAAATATTTAGAAGGCGTTGTAGGCGATCAAGGTACCATTATTTCCTTCAAAGAGCCTACCAAGACTATAATACAGTATAAGAAAGACTTTGATAGGTGACGTAATAAAACTGTGAGAAATTAAAGGAGGGCAAGACAGGTGCCAATGGTGGGACGCATTGGTGGATATCAGGAAAGGCTTGATCTAGGCGATATATTTGAGGTGCCCCTTGAAACATGAGTGGGATTCTCAACATACCAGATTGAGAAGTAGAGTACGGGGAGAAAACTGTCAGGAAGGCACCATTTTAAGTGTCAGAAATGGTGATGAAGAAGTGCAATAAGAGAGGTGAACTATTTTAAGAATTGTGAAAGATGTGCTATTGATGATAACACATTTCTTTTCCCTGATGTCTGTGTTGAGAAGTTGCTTACCTCTTTTATCCACTTTGATGTAGAATATTGTATTTTTTTTTTCATTTGTAGTTCTGGTGGGGTCCCACCAGGTGTTGGCTTGTCTGTTTTTCTTAAGAGTGCTGTTGCACTTGAGAATTGGTTATGCCTTTTTAATCTGAAACATAAAGAAAAATAGAGGCAGGCAGGAAATGCATACATCATTTCACTGCCAAAACAATCTATCTGCCTCTGTACCTTGTCTTCTATTCACTCCTGTTTCTATGGAGATAGTGTCTCTGCACCTATCAGAGTCCGGTCCTAAGGCTTTTGGTCTGTATCCCAGTCTCTTTCACCTTCTCAAGGTCTTTACTCCTGCAATTTTATCTTCCTTTATTCCTGAATCATCACATTATCTTCCTCTACTAGTTCATTTCTATTATCATACAAATATGCTCTTGGATCGCCTATAAAAGAAATTGATCTCCTGTTTCCCTCCGGCTACCCCTCTCCTCACTCCCTTCACGTAAACTCTTGAACTTGCTGTCTGCAGTCACTATTCTCAGTTCCTCACTGGCATTCTCTTCTCGACCCATCTGATCACGCTTTCTTGCACACCACTCCACTAGGGCCACTATTACCAAGGTCACCAGTGGTCTATTGCCAGTTTTCGTGGGTATTGCCCTGTTCTTACATGCCCTAACCTTACAGTAGCATCAGGTATAGCTACCACCTCCTAGAGCTCACAAGGCTCCAAGTCTTTGTTCTTCCTCTTTTTAACTGGCCACTTCTCACATTCCTTAGCTGGCCTTTGCTGCCCTGATCAGTCTGTACATATCCCCATGGATATGGCTTAGGAGCCATCTTCTGAATATGCCAGGTCGTCTTCTCTAGCCCTGACAGCTTGTGGATTCTCTAGGACTCTTATTTCCAATAGCAACTTGGCATGAACGCGTGGATGTCTATCTAGCAGCCACCTCAAACTTGCCATGGTGAAATGAAACTCTTGGGTTTTCCCCTCAGACGTCACCCACACTAGAACTTTTCCCAACCAAGTAAACAGCCCCAACAGCCAACTAATTGCTAAAGCCAGAAACAAACAAAAATTAGATACCCGATAATTCTGTTTGAAGCCTATGGACTCTACCTCTGAGACAGATCCAAAAACCTCTGTAATCTCTACGGCTGCACGTCACATTTAGAATAAAATCTAAACTCCTGACCTGACTAATGCAGGTCGACAGGATCTAACCCCTTCCCACCTTTCCAATGTCAATGAATTCTACCCCAACGCTTACTAATTATGCTCCAGGCAGCTTACTGGCTTTCCTGTTTGTGAGTACATTAAGCTCTTTCCTGCTTCAAATTCTAGTACCATCTATTCTCCTGTCTGCAATGTTTTTTCTTGTATCTATACACGGTTTCTTCCTGCTAGTCATTCATATCTCAGCCTAACTGATGTCATCTCAGAGGCCTTTCCTGACCACTCAATCCATAGTAGGTACCCTGCCACTCTCATTTCTTGCTACTATCCTCAGCATAAGATTTAACACGATATGAAATTCTTGTTCATTTATTCATACATTTTTGTAGCACATCTGACCCCAGTAGCATGTAAATTCTGTGAGAAGGCACTTTGTCTCAGTACTTTAAACAATGACCTCCAGGGATGAGTGCTCAAGCACGACTTGTTGAAGGAATGAGTGAAATACTGCAAAGAATGTGTCTCGGAGCCTTAGCTCACTGGAAAATTGCTTTAATTTGGCAATGGACCTTTAGACAGGTTAGCAGAAGCTCAGGTGCGTTGTCAGATGTATATGAGGTATACCTTCTCTCCGAACTGACCTGGTTGAGTAACAGTTAGGTTTTATAGCCACAAACCACCATCGCTAGCCTCCAAAGTAGTGTGGCTGCAAAGATGTTTGTACGAAGACATATTTTCACAAAGGAAAGATGAAGATGTGTTGAAGTTAACTTTAGCCCTTCCTAAAAAGATCTAGAGGACTTAGATCAGTTATGTGCCCATAGTGTGACACTGTTGTCAAAGAACTGATGTGACACTGGGCTGAGTTGTTAGCAGTGTTGGTTTGGGATTAGGGGAGCGTTAGTTCAACTATATTCTGAGCTAGCGAGGCCCTTGCTATTCAAAATATGGTCCACAGACCAGCAGTAGCAGTATCTGCAGGCAAGTTGTCAGAAACACAAAATCTCAGGCCCCAGCCCAGACCTTCTGAATCATAATTTGCAATTTAACAAGATCTGTAGATGGTTCATGAACACATTAAAGTTTGATAAGCACTGTGCTTAGGCTGTTTCCTCATAGACCTAAGTATTGTTTAGCACACTATAGATGATGAGGGCTAAAGACAGACCTGAAAGAGAAGAGCTGGGATGGTGAGGATCCCTGAGACCAGATCTCAAGCGAAGGCAGCCCCTCCTGAAGGAGACAGTCAAAATTTGTAACAGCAGTTCTGGGCACCTGCCAATCTGAACAAGGGGCCGGATGCAGCACAGGCACGGGGTCCTGGGGCACCCCCCCAACACTGTGCCACCCCTTTAATGTAGATATATTGGGGGGCTCTTCCTACAAGAGTGTCCAGTGATGGGGGGAAGATACACAAGAGGTTTGTGACAATGGCTATTTATCACAGATAAATCTTATAGAATTCTTACCATTTTAATAAATGGTGTGGCGAAATGGTAAATATCTGTTAAAATCATCCTCATTCTGTGCTATCTTTGTTTCTTGCATGTGTCATTATCGTTGGACTTACCATGTTGTGGTATTTGTTGGTTCAATGTCTGTCTCCCCTAATAAACTATCTCATCATTAACTTGACCCGTGCATTATCCCTGACTTTAGTGAGTACTTAATTATTGTTTCCTGAAATTAACAAATGAATGAATGGATGAATAAATGAATGAACAAATGAAGGTGTACGGCAGTCATATGAAAGAATTATTCTTTCATTCCAGAATGTAAAACCAGTGTACCAGATGGAAATACCGACAATACAGATTTGGCTTCAATCTTAAAGAAGAAACTTGTGAAAATTAGAGATGTGAGAAAATAGATTGAGATTTGCTAAGGAGGAGTAAAATTTCCTGGAACCAGAATTATTTGAACAATCTAATAAACCATTTGATGTACAAATCATGTAAACAAGACTGTTCATAGATGAAGAAATTCCAACAGCCATAAATGTATGAAAAATTTGCTCAGCCTCACTGGGATTCAGGGGAAATTAAAATTGCAGTAGCATACCGTTCCAAACTCATCATATCAACACACATTTAAAAATCTGATTATACCAACTGTGGGCAAAGGATGTGGTGATTTAAATTGTTATAACCACTTTAGAAAGAACTAATTTATTTCAAGATCGGCATAATCTACAATTGAGCAGTTCTGCTTCCCAGCGTCTATTCTAGAGTTTCTTTTTAAATGGGATATCCTTGTGCATAAACAGATTTATACAAGGATAATCATTGCAGCCCAACTTAAAATGGCTAAAAACAGAGGAGAGGGGTCCTACTATTTATTAGTAGAATGGACAAATCAATGGTCACTTACACAATGGTTTAGTACAGAGCAGTTAAAATGAATAAATTAAATCTTATAATAAATGAGAAAGGCAAGTTACAAAGGATAAACAGGGCTAGATGCATTTTATGTAACTTTAATGAGGATTCTGGATAGAAAACCCAGAGAACGTATGCAGATTATTTACACCAACTTCAGAAGTATGTCGCCTCCAGGGAGAGGAAAGGTGAGGAAAAAGGATGGGGAGTGGAATGTCGGCCCTACCCATCATATTTTTTCCAAGAAAGAGATCTTAGTATTTAGCAAAATGTCAACATCTCTTCCAGAAGGGTGTTGAAGACATTGCTGTCTATTATATTATTGCCTGAACTTTTTGGTATCTGACAATATGTAATAATTCTTAAAAACTAAGGGTAACTAATTGTCAAGGAAGTTATGGAATTGGAGACACAAGATTGCTCACTCTGTCCTTGGAGCCAGTTCCTATATCTTTCTTCTACAATCAGCTGTTCCAGGATGGCCAGAAACTTTCTCTAAGGATGGATAGAAGGCAAGCCAGAGGTTCTGAGTTTCCTGGTCATTATCCAGCCAAGCCTTTTGAGACACTCACAGGCTTCTCTTTGAGTCCCCCTTCCTGACAGCAGAAGGTCTGTGTTCATTAGTGGGAACACCCATCAAGTTCCAGAAAGGAAATGTAGGTCAGAGAAAATGTGACAGATGGAGAGTAATGAGATCCTCAAGCTGTGGTGGGGACACTCAACCTGCTTCCGCACTGACGTCAGCCTGTGCACCCCGATGTGGGCAGCCAGGTGAACCCTACTCCCTTGCTTTTTAGCTCACACTGCTTTTCATGTGCATTATCTCCTGAGATATTTACAAAACCTGTGAGGTAAATGGGGGGAGATATCCTGATTTTTAGAAGTGAGGGGGCAAAGATTCAATAAATTGAATGGTTTACCCGGGATCACACAGATAATCAAAGGATGTCTAGACTCGAACTGAATTTTTCTGATGCTGAGTATTATGTTCATATACCATAGGCAATGTTACCTTTCAACTTCTGTCTTTGGAATCTTGTTCATTGAGTACATTGTGTTATGCCCTTCCCTGCATCCAACATGGTTTTGAGACCCTGGAAGGCATACATAAAAGATTTTCATCAGGATGGAAATGGGGCTGGAGTTGGGGGAGTGGGCAGCAAGAAGAAGGAATGGAAGTAAATATACCAAAACCCAGGCCAGAGTGATTAATTTAAATATTGAATTAGTATGCGCTTCCTGGCACGGGAAGACATGACAGAATATATGGTTTAATTGTCTGATAAAGGGAAGCTTGTCAGCGTGTCAGGAGAGACAAATGTTTGCCTTGGACCTTAATTTAAAAAGGAGAGATCACATAAATTGTTACACAGAAAGCTGGCATAGTTATATTTCCATTCACCATGATCTCCTCATTGGGAGACAGAGTGCTATGTGATTGATTGATTGCATTTTATTGGGATTAACATATAAAATGCACAAAAAATTGTACACATTGATTAATTTTGCATATATGTATACCCATGTAACCATCAGCCAGGTCAAAATATAGAACACTTTCAGCACTCAAGTAGGTTTTCCCTAGTCAATTCTCTAGTCAATTACCAACCTACAACCCTCACCCAACAGAGGTGAAACCTATTCTGACTTTCATAATCAACTTGTTTTGTCTGTTCTTAAACTAAATATAAATATCATCACATGGGACGTGCTCTTTATGTCAGGCTTTATTTTACTCAACAACGTACCTGTGAGATTCACCTGCATTGTTGCAGGTAGCAACTGTTTATTTTTCATTGATGTGCAGTATGCCATTGTATGAATATACAAAAATGTATTTATTCTGTCAATAGGCATGTGGCTTGTGTACAGTTTTTGACTATAATGAATAAAATTGATGAAAAGATTCTTATACATGTCCTTTAGTAGACATGTGCACTGATTTCTTTTGCACGTTTACCCCAGAGTGAAATTATTATCATAGGGTAGGTGGGATTTGTAGTTTTTATTAACTTTAGAAGATAATGTCAAACAGGTTTCCAAAGTGGCTATATCAATTTATGAGAATTCCAGTTGCACCACGTTCTTGCCAATACTTGGTATTGTCAGCTGTGCTAATTTTAGCCATTCTGGTGGTGGTAGTGGTATTTCGTTGTGGTTTTAATTTGTGTGATGAGTAATGATGTTGAGCAAGTTTTCATATACTTGCTGGCCATTTGGATATCCTCTTTGTGAAGGATATTTTCAAGTTTCCTGCCCATTTTAAAAACTTGGGTTATTTGTCCTTTCCCTATTAATTTGTAGGAGTATTTCCGGATACTGTAAGAGGATATTCTGGATACAATATATTCTAAATTCAAGCCTTTTGCCTGGAGACACTTCTCTCAAGTCATGAGTTACCTTTTCACTCTTTTAATGATATCTTTGGGTAAACAGAAGTTCTTAATTGTAATGAAGTTGAATTTATAATCTTTTCTCTTAGTGGTTAATACCACTTTTGTTCTACTAAGGGAGCTTTTACCTACCCAGGTTTTCTGAAGATATCCTCCTATATATTCTAGAAGCTTTATTGTTTAGTATGACAATTTTAAAGACAAACTTTGAGAGTTGCATCTTGGTTTCGGGTTCTAACTTTCCTACTTACCAGATGAATGACTCTGATCAAGTAATTTTGAGCTTCAGTTTCCTCCTGTGGAAAAAAGATAAAATCTACCTAATTTGTTGTGAGAATTAAACAATATATACTTGTAAAGTATCTAGTGCAGAGTAGATTCTCAGGAAATTTAGTTATTATCCTTTTCCCATTCTTTCATGTAAAAGTTCACAGCACTTAGGAGTATTTGTCTTTCACACTGAAAATATTAATAAATAAAACATTTGTTTAGCATCTACTCTTAAAGGGTCACAGTGAAGGAACAAAACTAAGGTTCTCTCTGTTGAAGAGACAGTGACAACAAGGGAAGAGTGAAATAGCAATACAAAAGTTAAGCAGTGATTAAAAATACCACTTAAGGAGTATTCACAGAAAAGTATAGGATAGATTGCCAAATACATGAAAACTGTCATAAACATTTAGAGAGGAGCCTTTGTTTTACTCTGTAGTAGCAAAGGAGACTTTCCATGGGTTGGTGATGGTTTCAGCCAGCGTGTAAATAGCGTTTGTAAAGGATGGGAAGATATCTCAGATGGAATCTACTAATGGAGCAAGAAAACAAGTTGCATTTATAGGGGGTACTTTTCTAGTTGGCTGGAGTGAAAGACTCGTTTATATGAGGATTGGGAGATAATACTAGCAGTTGGTTAATTAATCCAAAAAATTAATAAGCACCCACTGTGTACTCATCTCTGTGATGCTTAGTTTTCTAACTTAATTCCCTGGTGGGTGTACATATGCATATCCATTCACCTATATGTATATACTCATACACACATGTACAGTGTAGCCTCACTGAATATTGTCCATAGATTCTTAGAAACTGACTTTAAGTGAAACAACGTGTAACAAAACCATTTTTTTCTCCTCAACATTATAACAAAACATTGACGGAGATAATTCTTCAGTACTGTACATTGCAGTTTCCAAGAACCTATCGATGACATTAAATGAAGACTTACTCTGTGTATGTATGGTAAACATAATTATTTTACCTATTTTTTAATGAGAATAAATTCAGTATGTTACAGGAACTAAGGAAAAACTAAATTAAGATGAGTGCCATGGTGCTCAATCCTCAGAGAACAAGTACAGTAAGGACTGAGTAATGGGCATTGAGTCTAGGACATGAGAAGCCCCTTGGAAGGGTAAGTTTACATTGTCTAGGGAATGAAAATCAGGTTGCAGGAAGTTAAAAAGGAAGCTGGGAGAAGGGAGTGAAGAGGGAAGGAGGGAGGGCTTGTTGCTCTGTGCTCTGCCGTCTTTATACCTGTGGGTTAGGTCAGCTCACATCTTAGGCCATGGAATTGTCAGCCTGTAGATTGGGAAGAATAGCCCTTGTGCTACAGAAAGTGCTCTCTGCAAGTGTGTCCACATACCAAGAAAGGTGTTATTCCAGAGGGTGACCACAGAAATTCACTACCAAACAGCCATCTTTTGTGAGTAGACACAGCCTTTGGACAAAATCCTTCTGTGAGCATCAGTTTCCTGAATTAATAAGAAAAGTTCTTTTTGCCTCCTCTTAGGGTTGCTAAATGGCTTGAATTAAACAATGTATATAAAGTAACAAACATAATTCCAGGAAAAGTAAATGCTATATAAGTCCCATTCCCTTTTTTAAAAAATTCCATGGACAAGAAAGAAGGGATGTTGTGCAGAGAATTAGAGACAGACACCAAGAAAGAGACTAAAAGAAACAAACACACAGAGACAGAGACACAGAAAGAAAGAGAGGCAGAAGGAGATAGACAGAGACAGGCAGAGAGAGGCAAAAAGAGGAGAGACATGTCAGCATGCAGAAGTTTGTGTGTGATTTAGAACCACAGGTGTGGAAACAGCATAGGCAGCGCTCGCCTTTCCCAGGTACCATTTAAGCCCTTCCACATCTGGCTCATGAAACCCTATTAGCGGTGCAGAGAGCAGGTCTTTCCAGGGCACGCTTCATTGTGCAGCTGATGTCCTATTAGGAAGACGCTGTGTCATGGAATTGGTCTTCGGGTTCCCTAACAGAATCTGAGATTTCCTGGTAAACTGGAAGTTGGCATATACCATGAGGCCTCCCCCAGTGCCATCCATTGTCATTTTCTGCAGCAAATCAAAATCGAGTCGAAAGGATTATCAAGTTTCCTGAGCTTAGAGTAACCCTCCAGGCTCCCTTCGTTAATAGTCACCCTTAAGGAGGTGTTTCTGATTTGACATGTATCTTTTATGCATGAGTCAAAATGAGTAACTAAGAATGAGGGGAAATTGTTTTGCCAGCAGCATAGTGGCCAGTGTGAGTAAGAAATTATGCTCTGGGACAGCCAGTGTCCTTTGGATTTTTCTGGCTCCCATCTATAGAACTGAAAATTAAATATTAATGTTGGAGAAACTCATTATTTTTACTACTAAGAAGAGAAGTTGTTAGGGTCTTCGCTGAAATCCGGGTCATTGATTCTGGGGAGCTCAAACACAGTGGGAGATTTTGCCTCTTTAAAATTTTTATAACAGTTTTATCCTAATCATAAAAAATACATGCACATTTCAAAAAGTTGGAAAATACAGAAAAATAAGGGTTAGAAAATTGGCTTCCCAATCTAACCACCTGAAAATAACCTTACTTAATATTTGGTTGCATTTCTTTTCATAATATTTTTTCCTTCTCAAAATTGGGATCATATTTTATGTACATTTTTTATCCTGATTTTTTTCATGTAGTATTTTTTTGGCGAGGATATTTCTGTTTAAGTAATTTTAAAAAGACATGGTTTAATATTTCTTGGTATGGGTATTTCATGATATATTTAGCTAATGCTCTATTGCTCAATGTTCTGTTACCTGTAAATTTATTAATAAGATTATAGAGTCAGCAACCCTTATATAAGTCTGTCCTCCTAGGCTCGTGGTAATTTCCCCTAAAGGGCCGTGAGGGGTATCCAAGATCATCAGACAATCTACACAAACCTGTAACCCAGTTTCACATCAGGTTCGAGCTCATCTCCCATAGGGGTGTGGGCAGGATTTGTTTCAGTTTCTCTGAATGCTCTGTGAAAGGTAGGCTGCTGGTCTACCTAGAATACACAAACAACCCCTAGGTTTAGGAGAAGAGGGGAACCTACAGTAACTTAAAATTGCTTTATTTCTGACCCAGAACAAATGTTATTATATCTTCTCTATTTTTAAATTTACATTTAACTTAACCTAGAATTTATCATCTAGAATTTATTCATCTAGAATTTATATTGTGACAAATATATTTAATAATTTTGTTACATTTAGTCAATTTTCTTAGTAATTGTTTAAAGAAGCCACCACTTTGCCATAGATTTTGATGTTTTCGTTATATCTTATTTTAAAAATGCTAGGAAATATTTCAGCGTCAATGCTATTTTATTGATCTGTCTGCCAATCGCTTGTGAATAATTCATCATACTAGCTATTGTAACTTTATGAAGTTTTGATATCTGCACATGTAAGTCTCTAGCAATATTCTTAAAGATCTGATTGGTTTATTCTTCCATATCAACTTTGGAAACAGTTTAAGTTACTGAAGATTGTCTTGATACTGAAATAGAATTTCATTAAGACTCTATTTAAGAATTGACATCTATTCAGTCTGTCATTTCTGAAACACGAATGATCTTACCGATCTCTATTTTACTAACTTGTCTCTTACTCATCTCTTTCAATGCTGTTTTTTCCCAGTTAAATCACGTTTATCTAATAACATGTTTATTTACAATGATACCTCTTTTCTCTTTTCCTATTTCATAATCATGGATTTGTTTAAGCATACTGGAAAAACTACTTAAGACATGTCAATGGTACCCATCATTATGAAATACAAAATAACATTTTGCCACATTTGCTTCAGGTATTTTTAACAAATAAGAATTGTAATAATCAGTGTACCCCTTTCTAGTTCTATCCCCCACTCTCTCCACTCCTCTCAAGATACAGAACCAATTTCTTGAAGTTAATATATATCCACATTTTTATAAACTTAATGCATATGCATGCATGAAATTTAGTTTTATTTTGTTTTAAAATATGCATATTATAAATATATATAATTATATGCTATATATACATTTCATATTTTCAGTGTTCAAATTCGTGTTTTACTTAATTGTTCTATTTTATCATTAGTTATTGTTAATCTCTTACTATGCCCAATTTATAAATTAAATTGTTACAGGTATGTATAGGAAAAAAACATAGTATATATAGGGTTTTATACTATCTGCAGTTTCAGGCATCTATGGGAGTTTTCAAATGTAACCCATGCAGATAAAGGGGGGCTACTGTAATGCTGAAGAGGATGGATGTGAGTTTAATGAGTCAATGTATGTGAAGTCCTTTGAAAAATCCCTACCTATAAAAGCTATTTAAATGTTAGCTGTGATTATTTCTTCTCTTGGCTGACTGTTGGCTGCTAGGAACATCTTTGAACCCAACTCAAATCCAAAACCTGATGCCAGCTCACCCCGGTCCCCTGTGGTGGCACCTTCACACATGGCATACTCAACAGGACCAGCATCTTTTCATTTAACACCATAGTACACTAGTGACCCAAAAACTCAGTTAAGGAGAATATTGGTATATTTCATGCCAACTTCTTCAATCTTCTTATTCTATCTTTTTGACCTTGAAAATTAGAGCACAACATTTGCATCAGCATCACACAACATTTTCTGTGCCTGGTTTTGCCTACCTTTTGAAATTTATGATTGCATGATCCTGGATGTTCCAAATAAAGTGGACTTAGAGAATTGCAGAGTGTTAACCTAATGATGAAAGAGCATTTACTTACTTTCTAACTAGAATATGGTCCAGGAAACCTGGCCAGAATGATGAAAGCATTTTCTTGATGGAGCCCTCTATATATGATTCATGATGTATTTTTCTACATTTGTGCTTAGTGCTTTTTTTCTGAAAGTCTAGGGGGCTGTGGCTCTCAGGAATGGCATCTGGCTGGCCTCTGTGATTGGATAGTACTTGTAAGAGTTTTTTTTTCTTTTTATTTCTTGGTTTTGTGATCATATGCCTGTGTGCAATATTTATAGCAGAAATAGAATGTTCCTGGCATTCCCAGAAATTTGAGAAAACCTATTGTTTGAGGGGAAAAAATGGTAATTTTAAAGTGCATTTGCCTTTGTTCCTTTAGAAATTAACTTTTGGATGGGATCTTGGAGGAAGCAGGCTCCTGTAGATTCTCTTTTCATTTGCAATAATACTTGATTTATGAGTGGATAGACCTTGAGGGTACATGGCACAGTTCTGTCGCTGGATGATGGAAGAACAAAAGGCACTCACTATAATTCTGGAACTTGTCAAACTGTTCTTCTGCTCCATTTTTCCAGACAGAGAGGCACATCCTGTTCCCTGTGTACCTTTCCCAGGATCCCTTTTCCACATGCCTACGAGACAGAATCCAGTCGTGACAGTAGTTCGCTCTGGTGGAATTACTGCATGTGCTGTTAGAAAAGTTTAGACTTCGCTGATGACTGAACTAATTTTCCAAAATAACTGAATTCGGATGTTCTGTTTAACCTGACAACTGATCGTTCCTTTTACAACTCTAATTTAAAATCCTTTTAGATGCAGTCAGAAGAGCAGCCATTTGGTCCCCAGAAGCCCTGAGTCACAGTATTGCCCCTGCTGTTAAGAACCCTGAAGATTTTCACTCTTCCAGGTCTCAGTTTCCCTTTGATAAACAAGGGGACAGAAAACAGTATTTCAGAGCTTCCTTCCCCATCTATAATTCTATGTCATATTTTCATTTTCTGAACATTGCTGGCCCATACTTAGATAAAATGTAAATACAACTGAATAATTTCTGTATAAGGTAATTATAACAGCTATTCTTACTGTACAGAACAGGAGCTGGAGAAAGCATAGAGGCCATGTTGAATATTTTGCTAAAGTTACTCAGAGAAAGGGGAGACCCCCATCCCACCTCCTACCACCCAGCCTTTAATACCTTCAATAAGCTTCCTCCCTTGACATGTGCCTCTTTTTCTTCTAACTTTAATATGCAAGGAAAAGTATCTGGGTCATCACATTTCTAATTGTAATTGTGTGTTTTCTGTAGTCAATTGAATTGGCTTTATTGATTTATTGGCTGCAGGTGGTGATCAGGAAAGTGGGAGAAAGTATAGGAGGAGAGGGGGGAGGAGCACATTCTTTTTAAAAAAAATTATCGATACAAATATTTGTACATATTCATGGGGTACATGTGATACTTTATTACATGCATAAACTATGTAATGATCAAATCAGCGTATTTGGGGTGTCCATTACTTCGAGTACTTACCATTTCTATATGTTGCGAACATTTCAAGTCCTCTCCTAGATATTTTGAAATATACAACACATTGTTAGTAACTATAGTCACCCTATTGTGCTGTCAAATGTTAGAACGTATTCCTTCTATCTAACTACATATTTATACCCATTAACCAACTCTCTTCATCTTCCCTCCACCCACTCACACACTTTTCCCAGCCTTTGGTACCTGTCATTCTATTCTACCTCAATGATACCAGCTTTTTTAGCTCCCACATGTGAGTGATAATACATTATATTTGTCTTTCTATGCTTGACTTACTTAACGTAATAACCTCTGGTTCCATCCATGTTGCTGCAAATGATGTGATTTTATTTTTTTATGGTTGAATAGTATTCCTTTGTATATGTATACACCACATTTTGTTTACACGTTCTTGATGTGGATTAGACAACACACATACAAAACAAAATATGGGTTAATATGTGGAGGATCTGATACAAATTTAAGTGCCCTACAGGCAGAGTCTTCAACTTGGCTAAAGCTACATGTGGCAAAGACTGCTGTGTGTAGAGATCATATAACTTAACTAACCTGTGACATCTCAGAGCAAAAGAGGACCCTATTTATAGTTGTATCAGAACAAGTATAAACTCAGTATCACCTAAGCAAATTAGAAGTTATGTTCACTCTGGCTAGGTGTTTTCCAAAACATACATTTCCTCCTCTTAGTTCATTTCAAGGGAATAGAAAGCTTTCAAAATCTCTTCACTATCATTGTGGGGATGTGAAGGATTCAACAACACTTAGTTCGGTTCTGTCCAGTCAAACACCACTGGGTAGTCCATGGTTAGACTGTATTTCCCTAGCCTTCTTTACTTTTAGGTGTATTCATGAAACTAAGTTTTAGTCAATGAAAGGTGGGAAGAAATAGTGAGTATCATCTGTATGCCAGGAAATCAGCTTATGAGAGACTTTCCATGCTCTTTTCCCTTCTGGCTTAACGTACACAGCATGGTGGCCTTTGAAGTCATATGTTGCAGGTAGCAGAGCCACAAGATGGAAGGAGCCTGGGCCCTCACTTGGAGAGTTGCACACTAATCAGGAAAACCACTTTGGGATTTTACATGTGTGAGACACAAACTTGTACTGTGCCATTAAGATTTTAGAGTTGATTTGTTTCAGCAGGTAGACTAGCATTGTCAGCACTAGCATTATCTTAATTTATGCATTACACAAATATTAGCCTGAAATATATTAAATATATCCACTTGTTTCTCATTGAACTGTAAACCTCTCCAAAATAGAGACCCAGAATAGGTAGTCAAATACAATGAGCATATTCTAAATGTTTTCTGGATTAGATTGAATTGAATCATACTGAATTAAAATGAAATAAATTTTATATAAAATGGTAAGCAACTTCAGAGATAACAAAGCTTTCTTCCCACTGGAGAGACCATGGAAGGTTTCAAGAAGGTGGTCTTTGAGCTGGTACTTGAAGAACTGGTTACCTTTGGATACGCAGTGAAGAAAATGGTATTCCAGGAAAACCAAATAAGATAAGCATATGACAAACAAAAACAAGAGCAGATAGTTCAGTCTGACGAGGATACAGGGTCAATGAGAAACAAATGTCTAACTGTACTTCAGTTTAAGCATATTTATTGGGCACCTATTCTAGCAGGAGGACAAACCCATGAGTAGGTAATTTAAGAAAATAGTATGTGTGATAATGTAAATGTATGTAATAAATGCTATGAGAACACAGAGAAAAGATACCCAAAGGAGACTAGAGTGAGTTTTGAAAAACAGGTAAATTAACCACGCGATACAGATACTGAAAGCCTCAGTGGAGCACTTACACATTATTGCATAACCAACAGGAAGCCACTGGAGGGTTATTGTGGAGAGCCTTGAAAAATGGTCAATGAGTTTAGATATTGCTTTGTAAATAGTTGGTAAATGAGCTTTGTAAAAAGACTCTGCTCATGTCATTCACTGTTCCTTCAAATGTGAGAGACATGAGCAGAGAGATGCTTCAGGCAGAGGAATCTTATTAGTAGGGTAGGTGTGGAGATAGCAACAAGGCACATGGAGATACCAAGTCCAATTATTAGTTGGTTGTAATTGCCTGTTTCAGTGATTATTGAGGACCTGTGTCTAGAGATTGTGTCTAGGCAGTGTCAATGTACTGGGAGGAATGAGTTAGAGCTATAACAGAAGTAGAATCAATGTCTTAACTCTGGATGTTGGGGGTGAGTATATTATCACTTAGCATTAGTTTCAGCTGTGAGTAACAGGCAATTCTAAATAAGATGGAGGTTTATTTCTTGTAAATGTAGGGACTATAGGGATCGTAGATCCTTCTATTTTGTTGCCAGAAATAGGCTTTTGCTTCCTGGTTTAAGATGGCAACTTGAGGTCTAGCCATCATGTGCACATTCCAGCTTGCTGGAAGGGATGAAGAGAAGCATAACATCTCCCTTTAACACTTCTCTTACACACTTCCCTGGCATCTCATTCACTAGAACTTAGTCACATGTCCACACTTAGCTACAAGGGAGATAGGGAAATGTAGTCTTTATTTTGAGAAGTCATGTTCCCACCTAAAAACTAGGACTTCTCTTGTTAAGGAAGAAGGGGGAAATAGATATTGGTGGATTAGTAGCATTGTTTTTGCCATAGGGGCAGAAGACAACTGTGCCCCACGAGGTCCTGGAAAGTAGTGATAGATCTTCTATTTAGTGGGCTGCTGAAAATGTTGGAAGGAACTAGAATTTAAAAAACCCAGTGAGGAATAGAAGTTTGTGTTATCCTCATTGAAGTGGTAGCTAAGATAGATAAAATGAGCACATCTTCCCAGTTAGAACTCTCCAGATAATTCAAGTTCCAAATTTTACTCTGGTCTTGATTATTTATGTAATGGAACACTAGTCTGGCCTGTCTGGACAGCCCGGATATGCTCATAATTCACAGGCTCCACTTAAAAGTATATGACAGCACCCATCATGTAGTGCATGCTCAGCAAATACTGAGTAAATCAGAATCTGAATGAAGGACAAAAAGATGTCAAGCTATGGTATGTGAAAGAATAAATGAATAAAACTTCTCTGGCCTTTTCCTAAGGTTTGCATGTGGCCTTATGTCCCACCATGGCTCATTGATTCCAATTGGTTATTTTGTCCACTTTCCTATGGGCATTGGAGTCTTCCTGGGCTTTGTCCTAGCAAAGAGTACAATATTCCTGCATGAATTCCCTGAGTCAGCTTTGCATCCTGCTTCAAGGCTCATGTTCTGTTTCCAGAGTTTCCTCAGTGACTGTACTTTGGCTCGCAAATGTCGTGATTGTCCTCAGAGACTCCTGAGCTCTCCCTCAGTCCAGTAGAGCTTTTTACTTTCACAAGTTGGCTAAGAATTGAGAGGATGGAGCGTGCATATTATTTCTCTAGTCCATGGTATTTGTGTGTATATATTAAATTTTAACCAGATTCAAGGAAAACTGTGCCACAGCTTCCAGTTTCTTTTTCTGAGCAATTGTTTACTCACTGTACCCCCAGCCCCCAGCACCACCACCACTAACATCAAATAATGAGGATAATGAATGTCATTGACTGAGTTCAAACTATCATCTTACATACATTAACATATTTAGTCCTTTTGACAGTCCTTCAGGTATTTTTGCTCCCAATTTTCAGATAAGAACACTGAAGTATTGGGTTTTTTTATTGTCTTTTTGCTTATTCGTTTGTTTTAACTGAGCATTTAAAGGATGGAATAATTTGTTCAAAGTGACACAATTGGGATTCAACTCCAGGCTGCTGTATAGTTACCATTATTTCACACTGCCTCTCAAAACAGACCAATAAGCTTAAGAGATATATGAGGAGATTTTAGTCTCAGAGATGCTAGTTGTGATGGAAAGTTTTGTATGACATGAGATTAATCCCACAATTGACTGACCCATGGATTTCAGGAATTACCAATAATTCTTTGCACTTGTCGTTCCCTTTTAGTATTCTGAATACAGCACACACATAATCTCCTTATTGCTGTGACTTATGGGAGGCTGGGTGAACCTGAGCATGGGCTTTGAAGTCTTAGGGTCCCTAGTTTCATCCATCTGCTTAAAACTGAATAGACCCTACTTCCAAATTGAGCTACAATATTCATGGATAATACACCAACACCTCATTCTAAGATGATAAATAATAGTAAAAAAGATAAAATATGAAATGCATCCTGACTCTGATAAAATGTTTATCTCATGAATTTGTGACAAAAGAGAATCATTCATTAGACAGAACGGTAACATTTCTTGATTAGTTGTCAGAAATAAAAAAAAAATTTAAATGGATAGCATTATTCTATTATTGGTCTTGAGGATACCCCAATATTTTTTACAGAAATAATCACTTGAATCACTGTGGCAATGCAGATTATTATAACATATTTTACAAAGTTAGCTAACGTACACATTTATGTCACTCGACCCTGATTTTGGCATGCTGTGCTAAAGACAAGTTCTAAAAGAGAAGGAGTAAGGGAAGCTCCATCCTTGAAAAGTTTAACTGCAGCATTGAAACCACTGAAGGGTGAATAGGAAAGCAATCATTGTTAAACTAAGGCCTGGCATATCTATGAAAAGGACTATTATCTGCACATTAAAAATAATGGCAAAACAAGTAATCTTTGGTGAAAGATGCAGAAAACAAAATTATAGCTATACTTTTATAATTAAGGTTAGAGATGATCTCTTTGTCCCTTTTATTTTGCGTTCCACTATTGTTGTTTGAATTACACCATTCTTGAATTCTAAGGAGCAGTTATCATTAAATTTATTTCAAGGAAAACGTGGAGAGTAGTTTCAAAGGTGGATATTCCTACAAAGCTTGTGAATAACATTTGTAAATGGAGCTTTATGTGTGTTTCTCCCTTTGCTGTATTTATTAGACACTAAGCCATTGTACCTATGATACCCGCTGCATTATGGTAGACAAGGCACAGCATTCTTTCCCCTTGAGATAGCTTTAATTTAATTTAGTCAGGGAGACAGGGATAATAGGAAAATATAAATTAAAAATATATGAAAAATTGATGCATCCATGAGGAAACACTGAAGACATGGCAATTAAATTGTGTGCACGGGATCCTAAAACAGAAAAAGGACATTAGGTTAAAAATGTAGGAAATTTGAATAAAATGTGGACTTTAGTTAATAATAATGTATCAACATGGGCTCATTAATTGTGACAAATGTACTGTGCTAACATAGGATGTTAGTAATAGGGAGTCTGAGTATAGAATCTATTATGGAGCTGTCCATACTATAATAATTTTTCTATAAATATAAAACTCTTCCACAACAAAAATTGTGTGTGTGTATACATATATAGAGAGAGAGAGAAAGAAAGAAATGTACAAAAAATGGCACTGTGGACTACTATTTTCTCTCCTGTTTTTTTTCCCTAAATTAAGGACCTCTCCCTCTATTCTCATTTTGGATATTCATCCTCTATTTAATCTCTAAATACCTAGCATTCTGGAGCCTCTTCTGTGTCCCTTTGGGTCTCTTTCTAACATTTTCATATTCTTTTTGGTGACCTCTTCTAGACTCATGGCTTTTAAAATATCATACAAATGTCAAAGCCATAAACATACATTTCCTCTTGACCTCTCCTCACAACACAACTCATTTTATATTCATGAATAGGATGAACATCTCCCCATAAATGCTCATTAGCCATCTCCAACGAAACTCCGACTTACCTCTACGCTCCAGAGCTACTCCTCTGACGGTGTCCCTAGTCATCTCAGTAACTGTCAACATCTAGTCACTCAGGCCAAAAAAGTGAGTTATCCTGGACTTCTGGTCTTCAACTTCCCTCATCCGATTCAGTAGCAAGTCCTATTCACTCTTCCTCTAAAACATACAGTGTTGGATCTTTGCCAACACTACCCTAATTGAAGCCACCATCATCTTCCTCCTGGACTCCTACCTACACCATTGGACCTCATCTTGAACCTCTCTCCCCCTGCATCTGCAAAGGTCACACATAATGGCCACTTCTGTATTTTTTTTGAAAAAGCCAAACTCTCCTTCCTAGCTCCTTAGAGTCTTTGAATCCACCTGAAATACTATCACTGTTGATCTTCATGAGGCCAGATCTTTTTTTTGTTATTAAATCTCTGATTATGTGTCACAATCTCAAAGAACATTCCTGCCACACAATCGAATATGATCTTCCAGTCACTCTATTACTGCATCCTCTTTAGTTATACTACAGAGTACTTTTCTCCATCTAATATTTTTCTTACATTTTAATTCAGTTGTTTCCTTTATTCTGTCTCCACCAGTAGAAAGGAACTTCTTGGAAAAGAGGAACTTTGTTTGAATTCTCAATGCTAACACACTGCCTGACAATCACAGGTACTCAATAAAGGTTTGTTGAGTTAATGAGAGTAGAGAATAAGGAGTAGACACTAATGTTCTGAAATTCAGGGATTTCAGTAGAGTTGGAATGATCAGTAGAGGTTTCTTGAAAGGAGTGGTATTTGGAGGAGATACTTTGAGAATTCAGTAAGACAAGTGAAGAAGAAGTAGATGAAGAGGGAATTCTGGGAGATAAGAGGGTAGAGAGAAGGTGTGGAGAAAGTAATGAACATGTGTACTTGGAGGCAGCAGGTAGAACAAACTGTGTAAAGATTATGAGAAATGAGATCAAAATGTGTGGTCCATCCGAAGTGCAGAAATTCTAGAATACCAGGCTGAGAATCATCCACATTGGGGACTTTGCTCTTGTTGATTTTCAGTTATAGTTACCTCTGAGCTTCTTAACTATGACCCATGCTAGGCTTTTTAGGAGAAAGTAAGGCAGGCTGCCCCACCTCCATTTATTTTTTCTTTTCTTATCTCCCAACAGAAATAGAATTTTGATGTTCGTTTGCTTAGATCTGGTGCAATGAAAAAGGTGATGTTAGGTCATGTCCATCTTCTCTGCTTGGAATAGTCACTGTGTCACCCAGTTATTCACTGTTCTTGATGATCTGAGTGCTCTGTCTAGTTTCTGTGGTCAATGGGAGTGTCGCATAGGGTGGAGAGAGGGAAATGAGTTTCATTCTGTCTCACAGATTCTGGAAAAGTAAAGAATGGCAGAGATGTAAATAGTCTCAGGTATGGCATTTTTCCTCTTTGCTTTTAAATGAAACATATCATGCTAAAGAAAAGTGGGTTTGCTATGGCTTTGATTTCCCCAGGCAGGATGTCACCTCCTGGTGTTCTTCCATCTGTCAAGCGAGTATGGAGCTGTCAACCAACATGAAAACACTTTTGTCCACATTCCCCCTGACCACAAATACAGACGTCACACCCACAAGTCTTTGAACATAGACTAAAACCTCCCAGGGAGTGAGTAGCATGAGCTGGACTGCAAGTTTGTATGATATACAGCTTCACTACAACATTTGCCATGCATTCACTCAGTTTTTACTGGGTACCTATTACGTGTTAAGCTTTCCATAAATAATGAGATTTTAAAGGAAGATACCTTCCCTGACCTCAGGAAAGTTACAGTTCAGTAGGAAAGAATGACGTGGAAATGGACAGTGTAGGGCAATCCCTGAATCTTAAAATGTAGGATCACACAAAATACTGAGAATGCACAGAGAAGGGAAATAGCTAACGGGTGGTGTCAAAGTCACGTACTTGAGGACGGGTGTTACCCTGGGTGCCATGGTGCCATGCAGTGCACTGAGGTGGCCATTAACGTTTTCTCTGACGATCCGTGTTCTTCTCAACATTGCTGCTGCCCATTAGGAGGCAGAATTGGCCAGTAAGAGAAGACAGTGCTGTTCTGAGGATATGATACTTTCCTTGCATCATGCCTCTAAGAAATTTTTTTTGCCTTCCAACATCTGGTGTTTTCCTGGTCAATAGATTCAGTGCCTCCTTCCTTGAGTTACTTCCTCCAGCAAAGCAAAGCAGTTTCAATGTTTCAGGGATTCCGCCATCACATTAAAACCAAGTAACCACAGCAGCGTATGTACTCTAACTGCCTCTCCCATGTATTTGGCTCCGTCTTTGCTAGTCAGAGACCACCCAGCACATGTAGAGTTTGTTTGTTCTTGGAAGCGCATTTTTACAACATGTGTGCTTACAATTTGGTGTGTAAGCTGATGGTGGAGTTTTGTTAAGCAGTCTCCCTGTGTAAGGGGCTCCTCTATTCTTGCTGTACCATTTGCTTAACTCCCCTCAATTGTGTACTCTCAGGTGTTGCTCTTGGGTCTACTTCACACCAGGTCAAGAGACCACTAGAATTTCTACATGGAGGTTTTGCAGTTGTGTTTTCTCTGAACCTAAGTTAGTTCAATTACTTAGATTGGATTAGTAAACTGTCTTGCAACCAATGATAACGATTGACATGTATCCCTGCTCACACAATCCTTAAGAGGTTTTAGTCTATATCCAAAGACTTGTGGGTGAGATGCCTATATTTGTGGTCAGTGGGGATGTGAACATAAGTGTTTTCAAGTTGGTTGACAGGCCCACACTTGCTTGACAGATGGAAAAGCATCCGATTTTATGAACGTGTGGGGAAAATAAAAGGAGGTTTGGGAAATCATTCACATCTCTTGACTGGTTAGGAAAACTCAGCATGGGGTTGTGGGTTTGTTTATATGAGGCTCCTCTAACTTTGGTGGTTTAACCCACAATGGAAATTGAGTGAGGAGGGGGACGTAGTCAATTTTCTGTAGACTCTGGTTACCAACTTCAGAAAATCTGCAAAAGATTCTGTGTTACAATACTTTCTGCTGTGCATATTGGTCAAATATCATGTACATGTAATTAGACACCGTTACGTTTCAAAATTCTAATTTTCTCTTTAAAGCAGCTTGCTTCTGATCATTCAGTAAGAAGCAGAACTAGATAACAAAAATCCTTTCTAGCTCTAAGACAGGAGTCTTAGCTATGGCCTACAGACCAAATCCAGATCTCCATCTGTTTTTGTAAATAAAATTTTATTAACACACAGCGACATTCCTTCATATTGTATATGGCTGTTTTTGAGCTACGATGGCAAAGTTAAGTAGTTGGCTCAGAGACGGTATGGCCTTCAAAGCCTAAAATATTTATTATGTGGCCATTTATAGAAAAAATAATTTGCTGACTCCTGTTCTAATACCCTTATACTTTCATAAGTGTCATCCTTTTTCTCTGCCTATGTTTCCTCATCTGTATAAGAAGCAATTGGAGCAATGAATTTGGTGCCTCTTCCAAAATGCTGAGATTCTGAGTTCTCTAAGTTCTCTAACTGCTGCTATGAGAAAAGGAGAATAAAATCAAAAGATTTTTCCTTGCTATGTCTATCTCCCCATCTGGTCGTGACAGCAGCTTTTATTGTGAACACAATTTTTTTTGATGAGACACCTGGATTTTTCCCAGGGGCTGGTTGCACGTTAAATAAACAAATTCTGATCCATAGGCAAAGAGAAGCGAAAGAAGCTAAGGCTGCTCTCTGTTCACCTGTTTGAGGAATTCTCAATCAGCTCTGCACTCACTTCAGATCAGGTAAACAACAACAAGGTGACAGCTGAGGATCTGGTGGGAGAGGTTAAAATCCGAATCCTGCATTTCTCCAGCTTATCCATCTAAAATAACCCTCTTGTTAGTACTGTAGCAGAACTTTAAGTGGGGAAATGAGGTATCTTTTTAAACGTGCCACCCTGTCTTTCTAAATTGCCAAACAATACGAGGCCAGACTGAGCATCCAAAGGCAATCGAAAATATATTACATACAACACCTTCATTTTCTTCAATTCTAGCCTGCAGCTATCATATTTTGTAATTGATAGACATCAAATGGACTCTACTCAGGCTGATTGATTTTTGCAGGGAGAATTGGGTTCTTCACAATGCATGTCAAAGAAAGCTCACAGGAACTGCAGCTCTCCCTTACAATAGGCTTTATTCAGACGGTCTGATTATCACCTACCTGTTGCTGAAATCTTACATCATTCTACTTCTGAATGGATGGGATAGCTGAAGAAGGAGTGATTGGAGCTGAAAAGAGAGTATAGAGTGTTTTGCAACTTCCTGGGTGGAACCAGAGGCTTTCGTGATAATTTTGCCAGTTGTAACACTCTTACTTACCCAGGGACGACTTCTTCTTCCTTTCAAATGATGTTTCGTAAATTGATGTTTCCATCAGACTGATAGGCCTTCCTTATAGGGTGTGTGTGTGCGTGGTGGGGTGCGTGTATGTATGAGAGAAGGGAGAGAGTATGACTGCATCTAAAAATGTGAAAACCTAGTCATCTTACTCAGGGTTTTATTAGAATTACTTTCCCTTTTTTACTATCTTGATGACAAACATCTTTGCTTTCTCTTTTCCTCACTGCCTTATCCTTGGTAGAAATAACAGTTTTTAAGGATATGATCAAATGACAGGAAAAGTAGAAAATGTTTGAATGTGAGATGGGGTGGCAAATGTACTCAACATGACACTACAATTCAGATATATAGGGAAAGATGTGTCTTTCGTCTAGATAAAACACTATCCTCTGATAAGTGTTCAATGTAATGTTTCACTCTCTCATTTAACACGTATAAGTAGTACTATGAATAAGTCCCATTAGGTCAGCAGTTGTCAACAGGGATGTTACAGATTGTTGGGGAATATTTTGGAAATGGGCAAGGGCAGTTGAGATTGTTACATTAGTAAAATGAACAGGTTGCAATTAGCATCAACAGAAGATAGGCAAAGATGTTGTATGCTCAGCAATATATTACACAGTTCCAAAAAATGATAAATTATCCTATGTCCCAGCAGACATTCAAGTGAGTGAAAAACTGTTTAATTTTTCTCAGCCTACAATCAAACTCCATTTTGCATAGGAACACAAAGCATTTACGAAGTTTTATTATATCGTGTTCTTCAGCAGTCAAGAGAAGGCTTACTTTATTCTGTTCTGAACTTTGCCAAGAGTTGTTTACTGTTTTAGAAAATCACACTGATGAAACCACTGACACTTGTGGATTCTGGAATCTCCAATACAATAAATACAAGGGTATTACTTGTCCCTGTTTCAGCCAAGCAGCCACCTTCTCCATTTTATCTTCTAGTGCATAATGCTCAAGTATTTACATGTTGAAATACATATTATAAATCATCTTCCCTGTATTTCCCCCTTATATTACAATTAAAGCATTATGTTGATTGGTTTTCTTTGTGAAATCATGTATGTAAATTAGCAGTCAACAACCTTTTCCAATAAACCTAGAGGAAATATTTTAGGCTTTGCCAGCTGAATGGCATCTTTTGCAGCTATTCTGCTCTGCTATTGTGAAAAAGCAGCAATAGACACTGTGTGCATAAATGGGCATGGCTCTATTCCAATGAAACTTTATGGACACTGAAATTTAAATACAATATAATTTTCACATGTCACAGGTATTCTTTAATTTTTTTCAACCATTTAGGAATGTAAAACCAGTTTTAGCTCTTGGGCTAAATATACAGTGGGCCTTATTTGGGTAACAAACTAGTTTGCCAAGCTCTGTTCTAGTGTATCACGCTCAAGCATTCACACATCAAAATACATATTATTGTAAATTATAACATATCTTTTATGTCTCCTTTATATTATAGTTGAAACACTTTTGAATTTTTTAAATATCTATAAATGCTATAAAAACTTGTACAACAATTAAGTAAAAGTTTTAATGTAAAATAAAAATTTTTGAGTGCTGAGTGGAACCTTACTTGGAATAACGAAATATATGCAAGAGAATGCAGCTTCCCCAGTGACTAGCCCTGAGAGTAAAGAGAGAAGGTTGTATTTATGGTTTAAGTTGTTCGATGGCAGGCATCAATCCTGACTGAATAATACTTAGTGAGTTTTGATAAAACTCAGAAGTTTGTGATGAGGAAAACTGGTCCTGGCTTATCTCTGATGCAAGGCTGTTAGGTGATGTTTGCAGTTCATTGCTTTTGAGCTCTTAGAAATGTGTATCTTTTCCAGGCTTAAGACATGTTCGTTCCATGTATTTCAGAGATGGGCTGATGTTTAGTGAAATATCAGGGTTGAGATTTTGTTGTTTATAGTAGGTTGTACTGTCCATGAATTTCATGTAATTCTAGTCAAGGTGAGCCTTCCAAAGTGGTAGTTTCACAGAAGGGCCATTAAGTCTGTGTGCCTTAGGTCATATCTGATCTTATAGATTATAAGCCTTTGGATTCCCCTCTCGCTCCTATGATGCCCCTCCAATGAATTGGGGAGGAGAAGAGAATGGATCATGCCAATGCCAAGGCCCAAAGGAAGAATCAAAACCCTTATGAACTCCAGAGAAATGTTCTTAGAGTATACTCACTTGGTGGATTCTGCAGCCACATAACTCTTGATCAGGTTTCTCAACTTGGTCAGGCCCAAAGGCCTCCTGGATGACTGCCAATGTCCTTGGCTTTCCTTGGTGCCACAACTTCCAGGAATTCCAAAATTCATGATTGGATCTTCCTCTTGGCCCCGTGGCTGGACCTAGCCTTTCCTGCCTCTGCTTTGAGGTCATTTCCCACTTGCCTGTCCCAGAGCGGATCGCTGGCTTTCAACCTAGCCACCTTCAAGATCTTCCTCAAGGGCTGTGGAAACACCTGAACTCAATCCACACCATGTAGGAAGCCAGAATACCAGGAAATCATATACATTGATGCATCCATGCCCTAGATTTGTGCTGGGCTGTGAGAAAAGTGTTACCTTCCCAGAGCCTTAAACAGGTTCTTTGTCCCTCTTCTGTTTGTTTCCGAATCCCCCTAACCCCACCATCAGTTTCACAAGGTGTGGGCTTCACTTTTACTTAGCCTATATCATAATTAATTCTCCTTCAACCCCAGAGATACAAGCCTCAGGGGACTTAATGTCATGGGCAGAAGTATCTTCTCTATACTCTGAGAAGACCACTTGGAGATAAGCAACACAATCTGATCTGGAAGCTAGAGGAAGTTAGCAAGTCCTTTCTCTACATAAAACCTTGATTCCAAACCCATTGTTTTGTTACCCATTTTTCGTAACCCAGAAAGATGTGTCTCATGGCTAGGACTTTGAAGACAGAGGCTGAAAAACAAAACAAAAGCAATATGTAAAGAAGGAAATTAAAGTGAAGGATTAGCATTTGCTATATACTTAGCCAAATTACAAATATGGATGAATTTGCCCTATTCCAATGTGATGGAGAACTGAGATATGAATGAAGTTTAATTAATAAAGGAATAAACACAAGTTTGTGTGTCACCTGTACTTTGAGGTATACACGGATGTGTCTAGAATTGCCCCAATTCACCTACTGACTGTCATAAATAGATTATTCTGAGGTCAGACTTCTATGGTATTTCCCAAATCTTAAGTCTTCGACCATTTCTCACTGTGATGTCAAAAGCCCTAACCATGATTACTTATATTTTTGTTTTCATTTTCCTGGGACCTGAGGAAGGCTGGCTGGTTCCCCTTCAGCCTTTCAGCCCAGCTCCTTCAGCAAACTCCCAGCCTCTTCAAATACGATTGTTCCATGCACATACCAAGTTCTTGCTGTGGATGGGATTTGCCTCCTCTCCTCAATTCTAGCGGGGGTGTAAGAGAGAGGGAGATTTTGTGTGTGTGTGTGTGTGTGTAGGGGACAGATGAGGACTTAAATACACAAATACTGTCTCTTACATCAAAACATCTGAGCAGTTTTTATAAAAATCTGTGACAGTAGATTTTTTAATCATTAACAATCATGTTAATGATTTGGAAAAAGAGTTGGGGGGTTGCTGTTTTATTATGACTTTTGGATAGAAAAGGGTTATTTAATGGATATTCACCCTTCTTGTTTTGACAGCCAGACCACAGTGTAGTACTTCTCTACCACTGTCTTATTCTCTCTTCTCCTTTGCTTTTCCTTTAGCTCAACAGAATTCACCAAAAATCCATGAAGGCTGGTGGGCATACAAGGAGGTGGTCCAGGGAAGCTTTGTTCCAGGTAAGTGCACATTTATTCTTGTTACCTACTTTATTTTTTAAAAAGAATTCATATTAAAGCTAATGTTACCAGGATTTTACATTTGCTACATGGCATGGAATGTATTGCAAAAAGGTACTGTTGTCCAACTGATGTGTCAGATGAATACTTTCTCAAGAGAAAGTTTGTTAAATGAGTGTCAACTTAACACGTTTTTCTGAGCCTATAATCCCATGGTCCTTCCATCTGTAGGATGCTCTGTCAGGGAGAAAGGGATGGATAACTGAGAGTCAAAGCTCTATCTGCCGACATTTGACTAAGTGAGGAAGAGCCATTTATTAACATTAATGAAATAGAAAATATGAAAAGGCCAAACATGACAACAAAGCTTGCTGGGATGCATATCACTGGTGTCACTTTAGTACCATCCATGGCCAAGACTTAGATCAGCCCAAGCACCAGCTAAAAATAACAAAGTGGATGCCATCAGCATGGGGGCAGAAGGTAGAGAACTGAAGACAGGTTGGAGCTGAAAACATGCCATGACTTCAGTTCAGAAGCAGGGTTGGAGGGTCCTTGTCTTCTCCTCGTACTCCTACCCTCATTATGGTCCTCGTCCTTCTGCTTCGAGACTTTAATCGGTGGTGGGAGGAGGGAAAGAGTAAAAATATTAGAGGGAAGGATGGAAGGGAAGGCAGGTGAGATATTGCAAAATATTTTTAATAGCTTAGATGTGAAAGCATAAGAAAGAAAGCCCTCAATAGGAGCCAGTGTCCATTTTCTGCCCGGGCACTGAATGAAGACAAAGTGCCAGAGGTGTCTGTTGATGTCTCTGTAGTTGGTGGCAGGTAGCAAGGGCAGTGTCCCAGGTCACCTGGTTCATTCTTGGCTGCTATGTCGTCTTTTCCTATTCTTTTGTGGAGCCCATTACATCAGCTGTGCAAAGCTAAGAAAGCTACCTAATTGCTCTGAGAAACTCTTTTCTCCTTTTCATTATGGGGCAATAATAAGTACTCTTGGAGGTTTCCAATAGGAGGGAAGCAGGCATGGTAAGAGGGAGAGTGGGTGACCCAGGAAAAAGCAAACTTGCCAAGTATGGTCAGAAATTAACATTAACTGGATAAATTTACTCTAGCACATCTATTCTGTGGCCCAGAGAGCATAAAAACTGAACCTGATTAATTTATCCAGAAATGACCGAGTTTCTATAGAAAATAAAACAATTTAATTGACACAAGGTGTATTTGTATGAAATGATACAGGTCCATGGCATTTCATATTTAACATTAGAAGTGTCCCTTTACAACAAATAGAATGTTTATGTATTTTCTGGCAAGGAATCTGCTTCTCATATTTCCAGATATCCCATAAATTATATCTATAATTGTATTCTTGTACTTTGTAAGTATGGAGTTGGAGTAACACAGGGGCTTCCCTCCAGGTTATATAATAAGTCTTGCTAAATTGTCACTACTCCTGCAAAGAACATCCTCTGCAGTGACAGAAACGCCCACCAAGAACACTGGATGGTCACAGCAAAATTTTGCTTTTCTGCCCCACATCTTTTTCTTCGATGTTTTCTCCTCTGTTGTCACATTGTTTCTTTATATGTGTTCACAGCCCCGTTTGGGGTTGGTTGTTGCTTCTAAGACAACCACAGGAAAGAATTTTTATCCTTATGTGTTGATTTAAAAGAATGTAACTTTTCCTCATTCCCAACTTTAAGACGGTACGTGTCAGTCCCACTACATGGGAAGCAGTAAGGCGTGGTCATCTGATCGTGAACTCTGAAGTCAGACATGCCTGGGCTTGAGTCTGGGTTCCCTGGCTTCCTACTGGTAGGACTGTTAGCAAGTTACCCACCCACTCTCAGCCCCCTGGGTTCTTCATCTGTAAAATAGAGATAAAAACCAAATCGGCCTCATGGGGTTCTGTGAGGACTAAATCACATAATGGAGGTAACAACTGGTGCGTGGTGGGAGTCAGTAAAAGACAGTGGTTGGTATGTGCTTGAGAAGAGGCAGGAGCCACACTGGAAAGTGTGATAATGTAAGGGAGGTTCTCTGAAAATGCCTGTCATACAGAAGATGGTTAGTAAATGTCCTTAAAATTCATAAGCTCGAGGGTCTCTACACAGGGGCCAACCGAGAGATGACTTCATTGTCCTCTGAATGTAGCCGTCCCAAAGTATTCTGGCTTCTTGGCAAAGAAGGCTGGGATCTGATGATTTCATTTTCTAAATTTTTGGGAATGCTAACTCGGTTAAAAAAAAAAAAAAAAAAAAAGGGCAGTAAGAGTCATGAGAATTCATGCATCTTAATGCATAGTTGAACCTGGGGTTGTAACACCTGACTTCAGATGACCTACTTTATCTGAGTTGGTACTTGGGGCAAACAGTGGACCCTTTCTCTCTTACCATGACTTGCCTATAAGGTTAGGAGTATTCTTCAACTTGCTACTGAGATTTTTTCAGGTTCTGGATGCGTGAAAGAGGAGACAACTTGATATGACTACCTGAACTAGTTTTATTGTTCCATGAGTTTGTCCCTAAAGTGTCTGGAAATAATTGGCAGTTGGCGTGACAGTTGTGAATCTATGACTGCAACAAAGCTGTGCTAGATAAGAATGTATGAGCTCTATAGTAATGGTGAATGCAGGTTAATTGAGCACTCAAATACCCCGCTTTGGTCAGTTCAGTAGCATTTATGGACTACCTACCTGGTGCTGAGCATCATGTTTGGGGCTGTTAATGAAGAGGTAACTGATACATGATTCTTTCTCAAGGGTGAGCCCATGATCAAAAGCCATCAACCCAGGATTTAGGATGACAAGTGCTCCAAAAGGGTTTATATAACACATAAAGGAGGCTATACAGTATTATGATTCTGCCTGCCTGGTGGTTAACAGACCTTGTTTACCTGCTCAAATCCACACCTTCATCTGACCCCATCCATAGCCAGAGTGTGCCTTGCAGGCAGAGTCCTGTGTTCAGAGAAAGACGCTCCCACCACCACCAACCAGGGTTGGTTACTCTTAGCTAACATCTACACCAGTCACGGTGATTTGTCTCCTCCTCATCAGTGATTGGCTTAGACATTGTGATAGCTAAATTTTGGGTCCCTTTGGCTAGGCATAGTACCTTAATCTTTGGTCAAACACATCTGAATGTTGCTAGGAAGGTACTTTTTCAGATTAGATTAACATTGAAATCAGCAGACTTTGAGTAAAGCAGATCACCGTCCGTAATATGGGTAGGCCTCATTCAATTAGCTGAAGACCTTAAGAGAAAAAGATTGAGGTCCCCTGGGGAAGAAGAAATTCTGCCTCCAGAAGCTTTTGTCCTATAGTTTGCAACATCAACTTTTCCCTGGGGGCACCAATCTGTCTGTCCGGCCTACCCTGTAGACATCATACTTGCCAGCCCTTAACATCATGTCAGCCAATTTCTTAAAATAAATCGATCTCCAACCTCCCAAACCTCCCTCACCTTCTGTCGGTTCCGTTTCTCAGAAGAAACGTGACTAATACAGATATGAACGTGTGATGAGTCGTCCTACCCATGGCATGTGCGAGGAAGGCAGCTGAGTATGCTTGGGTACAAAAGCCATGCTAAAGATGGCAACATGGAAAGGTGGGGAGAATTCATGTCTTGTATGGCCCACTGGAAGGTGGAATTCACCAAGGAACCAGCTCGCCACTGACTGTGCTAAGTGAGATAACAAACTTATTGTGGACCCACTTTGAGTCAGGCTTTCTGTCATTTGCAGCCCAAAGCATTCTTCCAGATCCAGGTATCTGAGCACAAGGCGGAAGGAAGGAAGTTGGAACGGAGTCCTGATGATATTTATGATTGCTCAAAGTGGAGGAGCAGGAGAATGAGAGGAACATCAGACAGCAGGGGTGAAGAGGGATGAGAGTGCACGTTGCCTTTGGGGAGGGTGGTACTTCTGAGTACCCACAAGGCTGAGTACAGGGTCGAGATGACACATGAGAAAGCCAGCAAGGTTGAGGGGCCCAGTGATAAATCTCTTTGCATTCTGTGTGCGAGAGTGTGCGCACAGTTCCTTTAAAAGTAGGGGAATTAGTAGAGACATTTCTAAGCTCTGGAGAGACACAGTCAAATGTGTGTTTTAGAAAGCCAGCTATGGCCACAGGAGTGGAGATCCTCTGTATCCCACTGAGGGTATCAGAGTCAGAAAGATCAATGAGATACTTGGTTTGTTTTCTTTTAATATAGCCCAGATGAGAGATGACAAGTATGTCAACTAAGACTGTAAAACCAAAAATATAATGTTAATCGTGTTATTGAAGGATTGGCATGGGGCTTGTTGGATAGCACTTAAAGTGTATGAAATATATGAACAGAGTGTATATATAATATATATCGCAAGTAAAGAACATATTTATAATTTAGCATAAGTATACACATATATATTTAACACATTTCAGGAAACTTTGTGCCAAATACTGTCTATTCAAACTGTATTTATCTAAAACAGTAAGGAAATGGGGCATTGTTGTTAGAGGAGGCCCTATGCTAGGAACTAGGATTGCAAAAAAAGATGACCCCTAGCATCTCAGAGTTACGATCTAGTGGGAGAAACAGACATTAAAAATAATAAACAACCCCTCACCCCCAGCACCTACTTCACATGGTAATGTTTGAAAGGAATGTTTTGTCCTGCTTTTAAGACTGGGATGCCAGAATCTTGGGGCTCTTTTCCATTTTAAAGCATTAAGTCATGACCCTTCGGGTATGTATTTTTCCAACTTGATGGAACCCAAGAGCAAGTGAAAAGCCTCCTTTCAATTCTGCCACCTCTGCAGGGTCACTCCCAGGTAACTCAGTGCAAGCTCTGCTGCTCACTTGTCCAGCACACTGTCTGGACACCTGCTTTCAGCATGGCCATACTCGGTCCTGGTTGGATAAAGATGCAAAGGAGGTTCTGCAGTGGCCTCCAGGAGCTGAGTATAGTGGGAAAGAGACTGGCAAATATCTGTGACTTCACAGTGTTTTTCGTGTTGTCTTGGAGGGTGCCTGGGGCCTACCCAGGGGAGCTAATGCCTAAACTGAATCCCCGAGGGTCAGCTAGATTCTGCTACAGGAGGAAGCAAAGAAATGGGATTTCAGAAAGGGGTGCAAGATGGGCAAGGGCTGGGGGCCTGAAAGAGAATGTTCACTGGAGCAAGAAGAGCTCAGGGAGTCAAAGCCAAGGAGAGCAGCAGAGGCTGGACTGTGGAGGGCCATACCAGCCAGGAGGCTGGATTTTCTCCTAAAGCCACTGAAGAATTGAGGGAGGGACTGAAACTCTTACAGAATTCAAAGTCAGAGAAGAGGATGATGTGAGCTAAAATACCAGTGAGGACTCTGGGGAGAGTCCAGCTTCAGGGGCAGGGACCCCTTTGTCTTCTACCACCTACTCCTCCAGCAAGTAGCCTGGGCCTTGGACGCAGCAAAGATTCCCCAAACCTTATGTCCTTCTCGCATTGCAAAATGCAATCATTGCATCCCAACAGTTCAAAAAGTGTTAACTTGTTCTAGCATCAACTCAAAAATCCAAACTGCAAAGTCTCATCTGAGATTCAGGGCAAGTTCCACCACCTATGAGCCTGTGAAATCAAAATCAAGTTATTAACTTCCAAGATACAGTGGCTATATAGGCATTGGATAAACATCCCCATTCCAAAAGGGAGAAATCAGCCAAAAGAAAGGGATTAACAGGCCCCACACAAGTCTGAAACCCTGCAGGGCAGATGTTACATCTTAAAGCTCCAAAATTATCTCCTTTGACTCCCTGTTCCACATGCTGAGCACAGTGGTGCGAGGAGTGGGCTCCCAAGGCCTTCGGCAGCCTTGCCTCCATGGCTTTGCTGGGTGCATAGCTCATGTGGTTTCTATTGCCTCTTGCTGCTCAGGCCCTAACCCTTGTGTTTTGTGACCTTGCCTTTCTGGATGCTGGCTCAGGCTCAGTGCTTGCATTCCCCACTGCTTCCCACCTCCTGTTGCACTTTGGAACAGACCAACAGGCTCTGCAGGCTCTGATGGTCGAGTGTAGCTCAGGATACAAGCTTTCTCCCCTCAAGAATTCAATATATGATCATCTGTGCCCCCATTCAGTCTCCTTTGAAGGGAAGAGGATCCCACTGCCAGTAAGCTTATTGTATCCTCCAGCAACTTCCATACTTCCCAATTAAGTGATATATAAGTCATGGTATTAGTTCTCTGTGGCTGCTGGGACAAACTACCACAAACAACACAGATTTATCATCTTACAGTTCTGAAGGTCAGAAGTCCTAAAATCAAGGTGTCAGTAGGGCTGCACACCTTGTGAAGGCTCCGAGGATAATCTGTTTCCTTGCTTTTTCTACCTTCTAGAGACAGCCTTCATTGCTTAGCTCACAGCCTCTTCGTTTCATGACTCCAGCCTCTGACCCTGTGATCACATGTCCTTCTCTGGCCCTCTTTCCTCCCACTTAGAACAGCCATTGTGATGGCATTGACACATCTGGATAATCCAAGATGATCTCTCCATCTCTCAAGACCCTTAATCGAATCATATCTGCAGAGTCTTTTGCCATATAAGGTAACCTTCCATTCACAGGTTTTGAGGATTAGGATATGGACATTTGGAGAAGACGATTGATTCCAAAGCTCACGGCAGCACAATAATCGATCACGTGCATATTTTGTAGTTGTTAAAATACCTTCCCTTACATTAGTTCACTCTACCCTTACTACATTTGCACTATTATTCCTCTTTTTTTTTTTTTTTTTTTTAAGGTGAAAAAAACAAAGCAAATGAGCTGACGTTATTGTCTAAGTTTCCAGTACAGCCAGGTCAACATAGAAACAGCTCTGGAAATTGGTAAACTTTGCTTCTGATCCAGTGCTCTTCCCATTACAGATATGTTCAAGTGTGATTAACAGAAGACACCACTTCTTGGTTAGAATATAGTTGTGTTCAGCTCATCTAGTAAAAAGCAAACTAAGCAAGAGACAAAAGTCAAAGGAAATGCTATGCCAGATTAATTCACTCAAAACTCCTCAATCCAAATTTATCTTCTCTCTAGACAGGATCTAGCATTTGAATATAACTTGTTACATTTTAGAAAGCCTCTTCAGTTATCTTTTGAAATAAACTATTTATTTTGGAATGATTTTAGATTTATAGAAAAGCTGCAAAGATAATGCAGGGAGTTCCCGTATACTCTTTACCCAACTTCGCCTAATGCTAATATCTTACATCAGCGTGTATGTTTATCAAAACTAAGAAACCAACCTAGATACATTATTATTAATTGTAGTTTTTTTGGGTATTCCAGTTTTTCCATGGAGCTCTTTTCTCTGTTCCATGATCCAAGTTAGGATATTATATCACATTTAATCATCATGTCTCCTTAATTTTCTCTGGGCTATGGCAATTTCTCAATGTTTTTGCATTTCTATGACTTTGACAGTTTTGAGAAATACTGCTCAGCTATTTTGGATACTATCGTTCAAATTTGTGTGTTGTTTGATGCTTTTCTCATGATTAAGCTGAGATTGTGAGTTTGGGCTATATATGGTGCTATTTTCATCACATCGTATCAAGGAGTACAGGATATTAAAATGTGTTATGTCTCGTTTATGACAATTTATAAAGGAAAACTTACAGATATTTCTGTCACCAATCAGTAGGTGTGGAAGACTCATTAAGGCTATGGATTCATCCATGGTGTGGCACAGATGAATGGTGACATTGGATCTAGAACCCAGATATTTGCACTGATGGGCAGTATTTCTCAGACTAGACCATACCCCAAAACCCCTCCTAAAGTCATTTTATGACATCAGTTTCTTTGTGACAATAGTATATACAGACCTTTTTGTAGAATTGTTTCAATTTCTCTCAAGGATAGAACTTGCATCTTGAAGAGCCCTGTGGCATACTGTTTGGTCAAGGGAATAGCCCTGTCTGTTGGAGCCAGTTGGTCCTTACTATGTAAGTTCTTGTTTTAAAGATTTTTTTCTTGAGCAGGACATTGCTCACTGGCTCTTCCACTAACCAAACATGAAATCTTGGGCAAGTCACTGAATATCTCAGGACCCTGATTCCTTCACATAGAAAATCACAGTTTTGAGCTGTGTCGCTTTTCAAAGACCCATTCCAGCTTCTATATTCTCTGGAAGTTTGCTAATGTGATAGAAGATTGGTTTGGGAGATCTATTTAGCAGCATTAAGAAATAGAATGTTGATCTTTATTCACAGGATAATTTGATTATATTCTCAAGATGAGTATTTGGAAAGGTAGAGTCAGTGATACAAATATCTCTCTAGATTTCTGATCTCTCATCTCTAAGAGGAAGCAAGTAGAACTTAACGGTAATATTCTCTCTCAATATGGGAGGGTGATGTTACACTGACTCATTCTCTATTATAGATACTGGCGGTTACGTTTTCTTTTCCCAGAAATTGGGATACATATTGTTTAAAATTTACTGTGAGCCTGATGTGCCAGACACTGGGGATACAGAGAGGAGTAAACCACAGCTTCTGATCTAGGAACTCACAGTTGAGTTTAGAGACAGACATGCAAATCAGGGGTTATAGTTTAGCCTAATTAAGGATGTGAGACCTGCATGGTGAGATCCATTGGCCGCACAAAAGGGAAAGCACCTTAACTGTACCTTTGTAATGACAGAAGTCTTCACAGATGAAGGCTTCTCTTGAGTTAGGACTAAAAAAGATGCATAGGCATCCGCCAGGTAGACAAGATGAAAAAGAACATCCCTGATGGATGAAACATGATGGAATCTGAACTACTACTAAATAACAGATTTTAAGCTTCTTGAAAGTGGTAAACTCTCCTATTTATCATTACATCTATGATAGTCCTTATTATTACTGTACTTCAGAGCTGTATAGTGGAAAGTGCACCAGGCTCAGAAGTCCCTCCCCCATCACATAGCAACTGTTGGAAAATCACCCAATGTCTCAGTGCCTCACTTTACCCATTTGTAAAATAAGGCAATAAGACCTGTGTCTCAAATAGTTTTATAAAAATAAAATTATATATTAGACCTTGTCATGCCTTAGACTGTGAAAGTACACAAAGGTATCACTATCTTTATTACGATAATTTTCATTAGACTATTTAAATTTCCAAGGAAGAGACCTTCTCAGGTCTCCCACTACTATGAGTTCCTAATCCATCCTTCTAATCCAGGGAGGCACTGTAAGCCTTTTAAATATATGTTAATTACAGCATATTGCACATGAAGACACAACCTCAGAACAAGTATACAGAAACCTGCATACATATTTCAGCAAGAGAGGGTTTGTTTGGCTCAGGTTGCAGTCATATGGAGTACTCCTATTAGATGGGCTTTTGCACCAGTCCCTCTCAGAGATGCATGGTTTTCCTGGTGTCATATGCAAATCCCTGGCCAACCAACACACGTAGCTCTAGCTAATCAACCACTTGGGAAGTACTTCTAGAGCTTCAGGACCTATCTAGTCAGATGTGTGCCAAGGGAGGCACAGTGGGAGTGGTTCATGCTGGGTGTGTACAAGGGTGTACATTGGCTATAGAGAACTTAAAAAGAATAATGAAACCTACCGAAAGTTTGATCTGTTTTTTATTATCCCCAGATGCTGGACATTCTAAAAATGCCAGTGATAAAATATCCCTCCCCAAAAAATCTTTTACTGGTCTCATATTAAACAATTTCTATAGATGCTATTGAGTTTTAATAATACAATTCACCCTTGAACAACATGGGGATTAGGGGTGTTGACTGGTTGTACAGTCAAAAATTCTCATGTAGGTAGCTTTGACTCCCACAAAACTTAACTACTAATTAGCTTATTGTTGACCAGAAGCCTTACTGATAACATAAACAATTGGTTAACATATATTTTGTGTGTTACGTAAATCATATACTGTATTCTTACAATAAAATAAGCTAAAGAAAAGAAAATGTTGAGAAAGTTGTAAGAAAGAGAAAATATACTTACTATTCACTATGTGGAAGTCGATCATCATAAGATCTTTATCTTTAGAGTCGACATATTGAGTAGACTGAGAAGGAGGAGGGGTTGGTCTTGCTGTGTCCGGGGTGGCAGAGGAGGAAGAGGTAGAAGGGGAGACAGAAGAGGCAGGCACACTCGGTGTAACTTTTATTAAACATAAATCTGTGTGTCAGTGGACCCACACAGCTCAAACTCGTGTTGCTAAAGGGTCAACTGTATGTGTGTAATCTTCAAATGAGCACACATTTTTGTTACTGATCCTTTAATAAGCACTGTATTCTACACAGAAGTTAATTTGGGGAACTCTGCATTATTCAGTGAGGCTCCAGCACAATTCGGCTACCAACGGGACATTTCTAAATGTTCCAGATTGGTGGAGAACACTGCACACTGTACAGCAGTTCCTGTCACCAATTCCTGTGGTACTACTCATTTCTGAATTTAAACAGTTTATTCAAAATAAGCAACCAGTAGCACTGTGATTGTAAACACAAAGAACAGACCTTGAATTAGCTCAATTATGTCTTTCTGTATGACTATCTTGAGTTTTTATTTGTACTTAACATTTAAAACAGTGAAGGAGAATGTGCGCTGTCAGGTGTGATATTTCTGTCTAGTAAGTGCAACTTTCACCTCACACATGAAACATTTTATTGAATTCGAGTAATACCTTGTTGACCCGAATAAGTGACTGAGGCAAAAATCTCAACCAATGGAGGTTTATTAAGTCAAAGTTGAGGATGTGCCTGGGAAAAACATGAGCCACAGACAGACCTGTGATTGTTTTCTGAAGGGAGTTTGGAAGCTTCAGCATTTAAAGGCTTACAGAGGGAAGGGAAAGAGCAGGGGGCCAGCAGTGAGGCAAAATGGTTACATTTTTGTGAGACCTAGGAAATCTACATTTTACATAAGATGAGACCAAACATTAAAAAAAAAAAAAAAAAAGGGACTGTGAAGGAAGTGTCATTTGGGTAGATGTCCCTGGGTAGGTGGAAGAATGTCTGATCCTGTCTTGTTTCCTATTCTGCACCTGTGAAGATAAACTTGTAATGCATATTATTAGTGTGGAATGGAACAAACTTTAGCTTTAGGAGCTAGACACACAGTCTGTGGAACTAAAGTTACAGTTTGCATGTCCTTGCTTATGAGAGGTCAGCAAGGAATTTCCTTTATGAATGATCTGTTGGGGCCAATAATGTACAGGTCCCCGAAGCCTTTACCTTCCTTTTTGTATAAGGAGTTGGGGGCGGGGGTGGCCCTGAGATTTTGATTTTCTTTTGACAACTTTTAACATCTAAATTTCTTTTTAAATTGTTTGTTTTAAAACTAAGGAAACATCAAGAAAAATGATCATTTTATTATGATATTGTGTGATTATTACAGAAAATAATTGTGTTGTTGAGTGTGGATATGAAAAAACTAACTGCTCTCAGGTCAGATACTTTAAGTGTATCATCATAAATAGCCTTAGTCTCAGTAACTTTCTATTCACTGAAAACCCATTCAAGGAACCGGACAACCCAAAAGCAGAGCTCATGACTGTCTTCTGGCAACTGGGTTAACTTCCACAGTGTTGCTCTCGTAACCCCCTGGTTTCCCAGCTAGATGAAAATTCACTTTTCCCTTCTCCTGGCAAAGCCTGTCTGAAAGACAAGCTTGATTGCCTTCCTAAGCCACAGATACAGTTTTATTGAAGAGCAGCTTGGTTAGTTGTTGGATGATACTTTGTAAGAGTAAACAGTGCTCCTTGAGTTATTGTATGATAATGCAGTTGTTCACAGAATACACAGCAGGGTGCTTTAACCTCAGGTTTATACCTTTTGTCGGATAGAATATAATCAAAGACAGGAAGACTGTCTCAACCAGGGATGCTACTACTTTTACCTGCAAAAGCATGACAAGGAAGTGCCTGTGGACTGTTACAGAATATAATATTCTATAACAGTCTCAAACAGACACACTATATGGCAAAGGCATTTATGCAGCAAGTATCCGGCATGGGATTGTCTTACTTTGCAAATTTGACAATACCAAGCAAGCTAATTCCCCTCCCCCAACCCAGCCTGAGTTGCAAGATCCCAGTGTGATAAGGGCTAGGGTTGGGGGTCTCCTCTGTCACCAAGCACTCTGTGCCTTCTTATGAATAGACCCCATGGTGATTGTGATGACTTTTGCATTCTAACTCCAAATTGTCCTGCAAGTTGTTGTCTCCCCTCCTTGAATAGAATCAGCTCATCAGTTCCTGCCAACTGTCAATTGACTCTTTTTCAGCCCCCACTCCAATCACCAATGATCCTCCTTTGGAACACTTCCTCTTCCTTTCTGAAGAGTGCAGATTTCTAAGTTTGAGGACTCTTGCAGCCTTTTGTGCCTACTATTCTTCATGTCGCTTCCTAAAAGATGGACTTCCAGAGCCTCTTCTTTTGCCTTCTCAGCTCTTCTCACAGCCTTAGTTGATGATCACCTGCTTTATGTGAACAACTACAAAATCTCCAACACTGGGTTCTGGTGTATTCCCAGTTACAACCTCATACTCCAAGTATTTGGTCAGCTCTGTTTTTCCACCTGAGCACTTGAACTTCACAGGGTGTAGCTGATAACAATTAGAAACTCTATTCATCATTGGAGGCTATCTGTCTTATGCCTGGAGATAGGACATTTTTTTTTTCACAGAATGATTTTTCTCACACTGCATCAATTACTCAGAATTATGCTTCATTTTCGAGTGTTGTATATTTAGAACATGCCTTTTTTGCATTTATTTTTCCTGGGAAAATATCACTTTTTTGTGTGGTTAATTAGGAGAAAATATGCCCTCATCTCAACAGTATGAAACTATATCAGGTAATATATTATTATAATACTTTTTGAAATATGTCACACTATAATGTATCAATATCACAATAGATTTATACTCCTGATTTGTAATCATGTATTTTGTACTATAGCAGCCACTTTTTCTTAGAGACATGCTTTTTGGAGCTTCTAACATTCTGTTCTAACGTAGACTGATTGCTTTCCAAGCTTGTTGGTCAGCTATCACCCTGCGTTTTTGTTTTGCTACCTGGGTTATTTCTATTCCTTCTCATGTGTGATGGTATACTTTGGGATTCACTTGATAGTTTTCTAAAGTTCATAGTTAAGTTTTCCTTTTCTGTCTTTTTATAGGAGGGCATATGGAGGAACAATTTTCGGGGTTCTCAGGTGTCCAATCAAAGGTTTTTCTTTTGCCCTCACACTTGAGTGATAGTCCATCTGATAATAGAATTCTACTTCTAAAATTACCTTCCTTCATATTTTTCTAGGCATTATTCTACTGTCATCTTGCAAACAGTGTCCCAGATGAGAAGTCTGATGTTTTTGTAGATAAATGTTCCCCACTGGCTGAGGCCCTGACTAGCTTTTAAGACATTATCTTTATCCTTGAAGTTCAGAAATGTCATTGAGGTGTACCTAAATGAATATGTCTTTTTTCATTGTTTGTGTGCAGCATGCTGAAATGCAAGTTCCAAAGGGCAGAGATTTTTTTTCTGATTTTGTTCCCTCATCTATAAATACTAAAACACACAATGCCTGGCAAAAAGTAAGAGCTCACTAAATCTTACTAAATGGACTAACTTTCAAGTCACTTCTTCTTCTCCTTCTCTTTTTTATTTATTTATTTATTTAGTAATGACAAGATTTTGCTATATTTCTCAGGCTACTGTCAAACTCCTGGCCTCAATCGATCTTCCCTCCTCAGCCTCCCAAAGTGCTGGGATTACAGACATAAGTCACCATGCCTGGCCCAAGTCACTTCTGAGAAGAAATTTTCTTCTAGTATTCCTTTGATTATTTTCTCCCATCTGTTTCCCCTGCTCTGTCATAGGAATACAAGACTTCCATTAACTTTTTAAATTTGACAATTACATTTTAATTTTTTAAAACTATTTTTATTTATCTTTTTATGAACATTTTCTTGTTTTATAGACATATTATTATCCTATATCCCTACAAGGGTTACCCTTTGTCTACATCCTCACCAGCATTTGTTATTGCCTGTCTTTTTGATAAAAGCCATTTTAACTGGGATGAGATGATATCTCACTGTAGTTTTGATTGGCATTTCTCTAAGGACTTACTGACATTGAGCATTTGTTCAGATACCTGTTAGCAATTTGTATGTCTTTTAAGAAATGTCTATTCCAATCCTATGCCTATTTTTAAATTGGATTATTTGATTTTTTTCCTATTGAGCTGTTCGAACTCCTTAAATATTCTAGTTATTAATCCCTTGTCAGATGGGTATTTGGCAAATATTTTCTCCCATTCTGTGGGTTTTCTCTTGACTTTCTTGTTTCGTTTGCTGTGCAGAAGCTTTTTAGTTTTATGGGATCCCATTTATCCAGTTTTTCTTTGTTTGCCTGTACTTTAGAAATATTACTCAAGAAATCCTTGCCCAGACCAATGTCCTGAAGCATTTCCCCAATGTTTTCTTTAAGTAGTTTCGGGTATTCAATTTAAGTCTCTAATCCATTTTGGTTTAATTTTTGTATATGGCAAGAGATAAGGTCTGGTTTCATTCTTCTACATATGGATATCCAGTATTCCCAGTGTCATTTATTGAAGAGACTGCCCTTTCCCCACTATATGTTCTTGGCACCTTTGTTGAAGATAAGTTCACTATAGATGTGTGGGTTTATTTCCAGGTTCTCTTTGCTGTTCCATTGGTCTGTGTTGGTTTTTTATGCCCATACCATGCTGTTTCAGTTACTACAGCTCTGTAGTATAATTTGAAGTCAGGTAATGTGATTCTTCCAGTATTGTTCCTTTTGCTCAGGATGGGTTTAGCTTTTCTGAACCTTTTGTGGTTCCATATAAATTTTAGGATTATTTTTCTATTTCTGTGAAGAATGTCATTGATATTTTAATGGTGATTACATTGAATCTGTAGATTGCTTTGGGTAGTGTGGACATTTTAACAATGTTGATCTTCCACTCCATGAGCATGGAATACCTTTCCATTTTTTTGTGGCCTCTTGAATTTCTTTCATCCATGTTTTATTGTTTTCATTGTAGAGATCTTTCACTTCTTTAAGTTTGTTTTCAGGTATTTCATTTTATGTGTAGCTATTGTAAATGGGATTAATTCTTTGGTTTCTTCTTCAGATTGTTTGCTGTTGGCACTAGAAATGCTACTGATTTTTGTATGTTGATTTTTGTATCCTGAAATTATACTGAATTTGTTTATTCTAATAGATTTTTGGGGAGCATTTAGATTTCTCTAGATGTAAGATACTATCTGAAAACAAGGATAATTTGACTTCTTCCTTTCCAATTTGGATGTCCTTATTTCTTCCTCTTGTTTGATTGCTCTAGCTAGAACTTCCAGTACCATGTTGAGTCACAGTTCTCTAGCTAGATCTTCCAGTACTATGTTTATTTTTTTTTTTATTATTCAGGTTTATTTATGTTTTAAACAAAGAATTCAGTTGCTTGATACTGGAAACTGGTCTGGTTTCCTCTGCAGTTACGCCTGTTTCTATGATAAGCCTCTACCTGGAATGGGTGGGTTAAAAATGGAGGCGGTGCTGAATAGATTGTCTTCCTTCAAGGTATATGAGGAGAGGATAAAGGGGCAAGCTGGTGAATCCCAGTCTCTAAAGTAAGGAAAAACTTCAGGGAGTGATTTGTGTGGTTGCATTTCATTCCTCTGAAAAATTGTTCTTCTCATTTTTCATCTCTATGTAAGCTATGTGGTTCTAAAGTTATTTTAGTTTGGTCTGCATCTCTCCGGCTCCAGGCACATGCCAGTAAGCCACACACACACACACACGCGCGCACACACACACACATACAGTTGATCTCTGCTTTATTGGAAGGGCCTTTTCATGGCTTCAGTATGAGAGCAGATTCCATAGCCAGCCTTAGCAATAATGTGCCAAGGAGGAGAAGGGAACACAGCCAAGACTCACCTCTGTTGTATGCTAATCATTGCCCTAGGCTTAGGCCTGCTTCTGCTTATGCCACATGTGCCTTTGCCTGCGGGTTGGGCCTTTTTCTAGGGACCCAGTGAAAAGTTAGAAAGAAAAGCTATTACCACTGTAAGGGATTTATTCTCTTATTTATTATCTTACTAAATCTTATCCTGTCTACTTTCTTCTGGAAATTTCTCAACATCCCTGGCCCTGCAAATGGTACTTGTTTATATTTACTGAAGTTGTTATGTATGCGTTCCTTTTATGCTATCTGTTCTGTAATTATTTTGGGGAAGTGTGAATGGGAGGGAGAGTAAATATGTATGCCCTGAATGATGATGAACCAAAAGCAGAGGGAATCCTCTTATGCCGCCAAACTAGTTCTTTGTTCCCAACTCCCTACTGTTTTAATGCCCCACCAGGTCTGAGAGGCAAAAGTTAATGGCTATTGATTATGGTTGGTAAAGGCCTATCTTTCCTTCTTCCCTTCCTCCCTTCCTTGTCAAAACATATTTAAATCCAGGCATTGGGAAGCCTAGGTGTATACTGGTTAACAGAACAAATATGATCTTGTCCTCTCAGAGCTTTAATAGGGGAGATAAATGTCAATCAAAATAAGCCGATAATACATATTTACAAAGTATGGTACATTCCAAGACAGAAGTATGAGTGGGAAGGACTTGCTGGGAAAATGTCATTTGAAGTGAGCTCTGAAGGGTAAGTAGAATTTGACCAGCAAACCAGCAATGTAGGAAGGTCGCAACAAGGTGGAGCACAAACACTAGAAGCCCTTGAGGTGGGAAGGATCTTGGCATGTTGAAAGGATGGTAGAGAAAGCCAGCAAAAGGATTAAAGGACATGAAAAGAGAATGAGAAATTGGGAATAAGGAGTCTTGTAGGCCATGTTTTGGTATTGAGGTTCAATTATTTATCCAGTGGTAAGCAATTTAAGAGTGTTAACCAGTGGAGTGGCATGCATGTCATACATTCTTAAATAATCAGTTTAGCCATTGTTGGAAGAATTGACTAGAAGAAGCTCGGAGTGGAGCTGGGGAAATTAGTTAGAAGACTATTAAAAAAATTGATATGAGAAATAATGGTAGCTAGACTTGAAGAGGGAGGAATCAAGATCAAGATAAGTGGACTGATTGTGGAAATGTTTTGGAGGTAGTGCCTGCAGGACATACTGATGTATTGAATGGGAAAGAGTAATGCACGATGAATCTCAAGTCTGAGCTTTCGACAACTTGGTGAATGATGATGCCATTATGTGAGCTGGAGAACTGTATGTAGGAGATGCAGGCTTGGAGTGGGAGAGTCAAATATAGTCATGAATCACTTAAAATCGGGGATATGTTCTGAGAAATGTGGTGTTAGGTGGTTTCATCCTTGTGTGATCATAGAATATACTTATACAAACCTAGATGGCATAGCCTACAGATAACGAGGCTATCGTTTCTAGGCTACAAACCTGTACAGCATGTTACTGTACTGAATACCATGGGCAATTGTGACACAATGGTAAGTATTTGTGTATCTAAATATATTTAAATACAGAAAAGGCCCAGTAAAAATAGTTTTATAATGTGGTGGGACGACCGTCATCTATGCAGTCCATTGTTGGACTGAAATGTCGCTGTGTGGCATATGCTGTATTCTATTTAAGTCATGTTAATTTTGACACACTTGTGAAATTTTCGAAAGGAGGCATCATTTTGGGAAGAGAAGTCCGAGAGGACACACACATTTGCCTCCTCACAACATACAAGTGGTATTTACATCCACTGAGTAAATGAGATTGCCTAAAGAGAAAATACAGCTCTCAAACAGATTAGGAACTAAGGAAGCCAATATTTTAGGAGATGGGCAGAGATGAGAAAAATTTCACCCACTATGACGACTCACATTCACATAGGACTGCATGAACATAGTGAGGTTTTGTTTATTTTAACAAACATTTATACAACACTTTGCAAATGTTAACTCATTTATTCCTCATGACCACCCCGTGAAGTATGGGATGATTATTGGCTCTGTTTTACAAACGGAGGTATGTGGAGTTTTAGTAACTTACTCAAGGTCATACAGCTAGTAAGTGGCAAAATGAGGACTCAAACTCAGGCAGTCCAGCCCCAGAATTCACACTGTGCCACCACTTAAAGTGAATATTGCCAAAACTCGTAACTTTTAACCACAAAATCATTCTCATATGTGTCATGCCATTATATACCTTCTGCCACCATCCTAATTCTAGACTTGCAGAATATTGTGATAAACTTAGTTGGTTTTAATTTTCTCCATGTTCCAATCATTTTTTTTTTTTTTTTTACTCATTGTAACCAGATTAATGAAAGTACAATAGCATCCTATTATATCCTTGGTCAGAAACCTTCAGTGACCTCCCATTTCTTACAGGGTGTAATGTCTATGCTCCTCTCCTGGTATCCAAAGCCATCTGTAATTTGGCCTTAGCTTCCCAGCTCATCAGTCACAGTTCCCCAGCATGTAGCTCCTGCTGTCAACCTGGACGAATTAACTGTTCCCTGGGTTCCCTGGGTATGTCCTCAGGATTCTCAGGTCAGCAGCTTTGTCTTGACTCTCAGGATATTTAGTTTCTTCTTTTACTGTGTCCAACCCCAAGGGCTCCTACCCCTGCCTGTCAGAATCCAACTCTTTCCACACAATCCAGCTTTAGAGTCCTCCCATTCATGATTCCTTGATATTTCAGCTGGAAATGATCAAATTCTATTCTGCAATCTTAAACTTGGTTTGTGCTCTTTGCACTAGTCATTACAAGAATTTGTATGTACTGATTGTCAAGTCCTAGAGGGCAAGTTGTCTGTATCTTTCCACCCCCCTATCATGCCTGCACCGTGCCTGGCTGACAGTAGGTGCGCAAAGTATTTATGTGCCCCATAAACAGATGCAAGCGTTCTCTCCTAGCTGCTGTTTGCTGTCTGATTAGTACCTGTGGAGTGCTGGCCCCTTTGTCTTGCTTTCCAGTGGAATGATTCTGCTTCCCAAATGTATTCACAGCATAGAGTGATTTATTACATCTGTTCCAGAAACATAAACTAAAACCAAGGATGCTAAGTGACTCCAAAGTTAAGCCTTTTGCAGATAGGATGAACTACAAACAAGACGGGGTTTTTTTTCCCCCAACTTGGCTGTCAGCAAACTGCTTCAGATGTTTCAGGAAAAGAAATAAAACAAACTAAAAAAAAAAAAAGTGGTTTTTGTGGGGTGTAATGGGAAGAGCTATCAGTTTATAGATGGGAAGCAAGTCCTGAAAACCCATTTGTGCTCATCTAAATGAGAACAAATGGAACTTTTTCAGGCTTTCATTTTACTAATGATATTTCAATATAAAACATATTTCCTAATGGGAATTTATCTTTGAGTTGGAGAGAGTTATTTTTCAATACTTATGAACTAGATATTTTGAGTATTTTGACTAGAAAAATAAACCCCATGTATTAAGTTTTAACTTTGTAGGTTTAGTAATAAAAGCAAGATATGAAATCAAATATACAGTATGATTCAATTTTGTTTTATGTTCTCTCATAACTATGTAAGAATAACCCTGGAAGGAAAACTGCAAAATAGAAAAAGCATTTCTCTCTAGGTGATAGGGCTATTTTTTTATACCTTTCTGCATTTTCTAATTTTTTTTGGTAGTTAGCATGTGTTACCTTTATCTGAAAATTTTAGTAAAATCCATCTTTTATTTAAAAAAATGTTAAATGAGGTATTGAGTTTTTATAGTCTATATATAAAACCTAGGAATTGTGAAAATCTCAGTCTCTTTTAAAAATCTTTTATTGCGTTATAACTTACTTGCAGTAAAATTCTTTAATTTCAAGTTTATAATTCCATGAGTTTTTATAAGTGTATACAGCACTGTGATTAACCCCGCAATCATGATATATAACATTTTTCTCATCCCAAAAAGGTTCCTTGGCCCCCATTGTGGTTTATCAACTCTCCCTACCCCTTGGCCTCTGCAATCAGTGGTGTGCTTTCTATCAACTAATTCTCCATTTTCTAGAGGTTCCTACCAACAGAATCCTACATATACAATGTTCGGTGGCATTTCTTTCCCTAGCATTGTGCTTTTAAGGTTCATCCATGTTATCTTTTTGGAAATATTAATAGTTAATTCCTTTATATTTCTGCATAATGAGGTATTATATATATCACAAACACTGTTTTATTTCAGAATATTACAGGGATACAAACATTTTGGTAACACGAATTGCTTTTGTACAGTTTGAGTCAAAGTTATAAGTGTGTCTATCACCCATATAGTGTGCACTGTGTACCCTTAGGTGTGAACTTTCCACCTCCCTCCTCCCCTCTCCCACCTGCTTGATTTCTATTGAATTTTACTATCATATGTGCACATGAGTGTTGATCTGTAAGTTTCAAGTTAGTAGTGAGTACATACGGTTTTTGTTCTTCCACTCTTGTGTTACTTCACTTAAGAGGATGGTCTCCAGTTTCATCCAGGTTGTTAAAAAGGTGGTATTAGTTCACCTTTTTCATGGCTGAGTAATACTCCATGGTGTATATGTGTGTGTGTGTGTATATATGCACACACACACACACGTACATAAAGTATTTCATTGGTTCACTCACGTACTGATGGACATTTGAGTTGTTTCCAGATTTTGCCTACCTGGAAAAAAGCTTCTATGAATATTCTTCTGCAAAGTCCATGTGTGTGAACGTATGTTTTCATTTCTCTTGATTAAATACCTAGGAGAGGGATTGCTGCATCTATTGAGATGATTATGTGGTCTTTTATTGTTAGTTTGTTAATATGGTAAACTACAACGATTGATTTTTGGATGTTGAATCAACCTTACATTTCTGGGATAAACCATACCTGGCCATGATATATTATCCTTTAATATATTGTTGGATTCAATTTGCTAATATTTTGGTAAGAATTTTCACATTTATATTCAAGATATGTATTGGTCTAATGTTTTTTAATATTTATAATGTGTTTTTCTGGGTTTGGTATCGAAGTAATTCTATGTCTGGTCTCACAGAATGAGATTAGAGGTAGTCCATCTTTTTTCTGGAAGGCTAAATATTTGATAAAATTATCAGTGAAATCATTTAGTCCTAAGCAATTTCTACCAGAAGATTTTTAGCAACTACTTCAATTTCTTGAATAGTTACATGACAATTCAGGTTACATATTCCTCTTCTAGAGCAAGTGGTGATAGAATCTGCTTGCAAGGAATTGGTCTGTTTTTATCTAAGTTGTCAAATTGATTGGCATAATGTCATTCATTGTATTCCTTTATTACACTTACAGTGTCTGTAGTGTCTTAGTGATGACCTCCTTCCTTCTCTTTGTGTTATTGATAATTTGTGCCTTTTCTTTTTGTTTTACTTTTTTATTTCTTTTCTGACTGGAAGCTTACCAGTTTTATTCATTTCTGAAAGAACCAGTTCTTCATTCTGTTTTCTATTTCATTGGTTTCTCTTCCAATCCTCATGATGCCCTTTCTTTTCTTTGCTTCTGAGTTCAATTTCTCTCCTCTGTCTAGTTTTTTAAGGTGAAAGCTAGACATCTTGCTTGCATTCTTTTTTAATATAAGAATTGAATGCTAAAAATTCTCCTCCAGGTACTTACATTAACAGCAACCCAGAAATTTTAGTATGTTATTTAATTTTTATTCAGTTCAAACTATCCTCTTATTTCTGTGATTATTTTTTACCCATGGATTATTTAAAATATGCTGATTAAATTCCTAATATTTTGAAATTTTCTGTGGTACTAATATATCCCTGTTACTGATTTCCAGTTCATTTCTGTTGTGACCAGAAATACTTCTTTGTATATTTTAAAACTTCTTAAATTTATTAAGACTTGTTTTATGTCTCAGAAAATGATATAATTGGAAAGCAGACTGTGTGCATTTGAAAAGAATGTATATTCTGCTGTTGTTTGGTAGAGTGTTTTATAAATATCACTTAGTTTCTATTCGTTGAAAGTGATGCTCAGGTCTTCTACATATTTACTTATTTTTGTCATTAATTATGTCAGTCATTGAAAGAGGTGTGTTGAAATCTCCAGTTATCTTTGTAGACTTGCATAGATCTTTGGTCAGTTCTACCCATTTTTTTTTCATGTATTTTGAAGCTCTCTTATTAGTATATTGGAAACTTACAATAGTATATGTCTATTTCCTGCCTCCTGGCTTTGTGGGATTAATATCATACATTTAACTCCTACTTATGTTATAAACCCTATTATATTAAATACATTGTCATTTTCACTTTAAACCATGAATTATCTTTTAAAAATTACAAATGATTAAAAATTTCTTACATATTTAACTTTTCTGACATTCTTTATTTCCTTGTGTAGATCCAAATTTCGACCTACACAGCTATCATTTTCCATCTGATCGCAGTAGCTTCTTTTAATATTTCTTTTAGTGCAGATCTCTTGGCAGTCAGTAATTTCATATTTTGTTTTTCTGAGAAAGATTTTATTTAACCTTTATTTAGTAAATGTATTTTCACTGGGTAACAAAATCTAGGCTGATAAGTTTGTTTTCCTTTCAGTATTTGATACTGCTTCGATGACTCTAGCTTGCATGGTTTTAAATACATTTACTATCATTCTTATCTTTGGATCTCTCTATATAATGTATCTTTTTTTCTTTGATAGCTTCCAAGATATTTTTTTCTGATTTTTATCAATTTAGTTATAATGCATCTTACCATGATTGTCTTTATGTCCAGCTGCTGTGCTTCCTTGAGCTTCTTAGATATGTAGGTCTTTAACAAATTTGAAAAGTTTTTGGCTGTGACTTTTTCAGTTTTTCACTACCACTCCCTCTCCCACCTCAACTCCTTCTGGGATTTTAGTTATGTTTCTTAAGCTGCTTGATACTGTTTCTCAAGTAATTGGGGTTCTCTTGAGGTTTTTTTTGTTTTGTTTTGTTTTTTTATTTGTTTTTTTGAGACAGAGTCTCACTCTCCTGCCCGGACTAGAGTGCCGTGGCATCAGCCTCGCTCACAGCAACCTCAAACTCCTGGGCTCAAGCGATCCTCCTCCTTCAGCCTCCCGAGTAGCTGGGACTACAGGCGTTGTACCACCATGCCTGGCTAATTTTGTCTGTGTATATATTTTTAGCTGTCCATATACTTTCTTTCTATTTTTAGTAGAGATGGGGTCTTGCTCTTGCTCAGGCTGGTCTCAAACTCCTGAGCTCAAACAATCCACCCGCCTTGGCCTCCCAGAGTGCTAGGATTACAGGCGTGAGCCACGGTGCCCAGCCTCTTTAGTTTTTAAATTTCTGTTTTTGTACTTAAAATTTGATAGTTTCTACTGCTGTTTCTTCAAGCTAATAGATCTTCTGCATTGTTTAATCTGCTATTAGTGTCACGAAATATATTTTTCATTACAAATATGTTCCTTTTTCATGTCTAGAAGATCTTTGTGTATTTTTTAAAGCTTCCATTTCTCAGAAACATACAACCAACCAAGACTGGATCATGAAGAAATAGAAAATGTGAACAGACCAATAATGAGTAAGGACATGGACCAGTAATCAAAAACTTCCCAACAAAGAAAACCCAGGACCAGTTGGATCATGAGTGGATTCTACAAAACATTTAAAGAAGAGTTAACACCAATCCTTTCAAACTATTCTAAAAAATTAAAGAGGAAGGAAATCTTCCAAGCTCATTTTACAAGGCCAGCATCACCCTTACACCACAGCCAGATAAAGATACTAAAAGAAAAGGCTATTGTAGATCAATATTTCTGATGAACATAGATGCAAAAATCTTCAACAAAATACTAGTAAATTGAATTCAACAGCACATTAAAAGTATCATACATCATGCTTAAGGATGTATCCTGAAAAGGATGGTTCAACATACACAAATCAATAAAAATGATACACCACATGAAGAGGATGAATAATAAATACATAATCATTTCAATAGATGCAGAAAAGACATTTCATAAAAGTCAACTTCCTTTTGTGATAAAACCTCTCAAAAATTAGGAATAGAAGAAATGTAGCTCAACATAATAAAGGCCATACATGACAAGCCCACAGTTAACATCATACTGTGCAGTGAAAAGCTGAAAATGTTTTCTTTAAGATCAGCAACAAGACAGCAGTGCCCACTCTTACAACTTCTATTCAACATAGTACTGGAAGTTGTAGCCAGAACAATTAGACAAGAGAAGGAAAAGGTATCCAAATCAGAAAGGAAGAAGTTAAATCGTCTCTGTTTGCAGAAAACATCTTACATATACAAAACCCTGAAAACTCCACCAGGAAGCCTTTAGAACTGATAAATAAATTCAGTAATATTGTGGGATACAGAATCAACATAAAAACAGTACTTATTCTATACACTAACAACAAACTATCCAAAAAAGAAATTAAGAAAACAACCTAATTTACAAAAGCATTAAAAAGAATAAAATACTTAGGGGTAAACTGAAGCAAGATGATAAAAGATATGTGCACTGAAAACTGAAAGACATTGATGAAAGAAATTGAATAAGACACAAATAATTGAATAATTCTGTGTTCATGAATTAGAAGCATTAATGTTGTTAATGTTCATACATTTGTGACCTACAGATTCCATGCAATCCCTACCAAAATTCCAATGGCATTTTTCACAGAAATAGAAAAAACAATCTTAAACTCATACAGAACCACAGAAGACCTGAATAGCCAATGCAATCTTGAATAAAATAAAACTGGAGGCATCACACTTGCTGATTTCAATCTATATTACAAAGCTATAGTAATCAAAACAGTATAGTATAAAAACAGACATATAGACAAATGGAACAGACCAGAGTGTCCAGAAATAAACCAATGTAATACAGTCAACTCACCTTTGACAAGGGATCAACAATTCACAATGGGGAAAGGATAGTCTCTTCAATAAATGGTGTTGGGAAAACTGGATATTCACATGCCAAGGAATAAATTTAGACTCTATTTACATCATATGCAAAAATTAACTCAAAATGGGTTAAGACTTAAATGTAAGACTTGAAACAGTGATATTCCAAGATGAAAACACAGAAGAAAATCTCCTTGACATTTTTTTGGCTATTCCACAAAAAAAGCAACAAAAACAAACATGTTGGACTATATCAACAGATACTTTTTCCAAAGAAGACATACAGTTGATCAGCAGGTAGATGGAAAGGTGCTAAACATCATTAATCATCAGAGAATGCAAATTAAAATCATAAGAAGATATTACTTCACACTTTTCAGGATGCTATTATCAAAAAGACAGAGATAATGAATGTTGGTAAGGATGTGGAGAAAAGAGGGAGGACTCTTACACACTGTTGATGAGGATGTAAATTGGTATAGCCATTGTGCAAACAGTATGGAGGTTCCCCGAAAAAATTAAAAATAGAACTACCATATGATCCTGCCATCTCACTTCTGGGTGTATATCCAAAGAAAATGACATCAGTATCCATGAGAGATACTTGCACTGTCATGTTCATTGACATTATTCACCAAAGCCAAGATATGGAAACAATCTAAATGTCCACCAGTGGATGAATGGATAAAGAAAATGTGATTCACATACATGCAATGTAATATTATTTAAACATGAAAAGAAAATTCTGCCATTTGCAACAGCATGGGTAAACTTGGAGGACACTATGCTAAGTGAAATAAGCCAGATACAGAGAGACAAATACTGGATGATCTCACTGGCATGTGAAAGCTAAAAAGTTGAACTCATACAAGCAGAGAGTATAATGGTGGTTGCTAGAGGCTGACGTGGTGCAAGAGGGGGAAGGGTGGAGCACAGGGAAAATGGGGAGATGTTGGTCAAAGAGTACAAACTTTCATTATAAGATGAATAAGTTCTGATACCTAATGTACAGCATGGTGACTATAATAAATAATATTGTGTACTTGAAATTCACTAAGAGTAGATCTTAAGTGTTCTCACCATACACACAGAAAGTAATGATGTGAGGTGATATGTTAATTAGCTTGATTGTGATAATCATTTCACAGTGTACACACAAATCATCATGTTGTGTACCTTAAATATATACAATTTTGTCAATTACACCTTAATGTAGCTGGAGGGAAAACACTCCCATTTCTCTTTTTATCATATTCCTACTTTCTTCTACCTCCTGAGCATATGGGAAATGATGATAATAGCTGTTTTCATATGTCTGTCTGTTAATTGCATCATTTGTGTTATTTTTATGTTTGTTTCCATCAATTAATTTTTCTCCTGGGTACAGGTTGTCTTTCCCTGCTTCTTTGTATGACTTGCTATTTTGAATTGATGGCAGATACTGTGAATATTACTTTTTGGTTGCTACAGTTTGTTACATTCCCGTTCTGGAGTTGGATTTTGTTCTAGTATGTAGTTAACTTACTTGGAATGTTTTGGATCCTTTGAAGCCTTACTTCATTAGGGTAGATCTAGAGACCATTCTAAGGCTAATTTAGATCCTCTACCAAAATCATACTGTTCCATGGATTCTATCTGATGCCATGTATATTATACACATGTGTATTTCCATTTTGCTTACTGGGAAGAAAAACTATTCCAAGCCTTTTGTGATCTTCAAAACCAAGAGACTCGTGGAATTGATTAATGAATTCAATAAAGTCTCAGGTTACAAAATCAATACACACAAATCAGAGGCATTCATATATGCCAATAACAGCCAATCGGAGAACCAAACTAAAGACTCAATTCCCTTCAAAATAGCAACAAAGAAAATAAAATATCTAGGAATATATTTAACTAAAGAGGCAAAGGACCTCTATAGGGAGAACTATGAAACACTGAGGAAGGAAATTGCAGAACATGTAAATAGGGTGGAAAACCATATAATGCTCTTGGATTGGAAGAATCAACATTGTTAAAATGTCTATACTACCCAAAGTGATCTACAGATTCAATGTAATCCCTATTAAATTACCAACATCATTTTTCACAGATTTAGAAAAAATAATTGTACACTTTGTATGGAATCAGAGAAGATCCCATAGAGCAAATGCAATAAAAACAAAATGGGAGGTATTAATTTGCCAGACTTCAAACTATACTACAAGGCTATGGTTTTTAAAACTGCCTGGTATTGGCACAAGTGCAGGGACACAGACCAGTGGAACAGAACAGAAAATCCAGATATAAAACCATCCTCATATAGCCATCTAATCTTTGACAAAGCAGACAAAAACATACTCTAGGGAAAAGAATCCTTATTCAATAAATGGTGCTGGGAAAACTGGATAGCCACATGCAGAAGACTGAAACAGGACCCACACTTCTCACCTCTCACAAAAATCAAATCATGGTGGATAACAGATTTAAACCTTAAATGGGAAATGATTAGAATTCTAGAAGAAAATGTAGGAAAGAGTCTTACAGACATTGGTCTAGGCAAAGAATTTATGAAGAAGACCCCTAAGGCAATCACAGCAACAATGAAAATAAATGAATGGGACCTGATTAAATTAAAAAGCTTCTGCACAGCCAAAGAAACAGTCACGAGAATAAACAGACAACCTACAGAATGGGAAAAAATTTTCACATACCACACATCAGATAAAGGACTGATAACAAGAATCTATTTAGAACTCAGGAAAATCAGCAAGAAAAAAAATCAAACAACCCTATCAAAAAGTGGGCAAATGACACAAATAGAAATTTTTCAAAAGAAGCTATAAGATTGGCTAACAAACATATGAAAAAATGCTCAACATCCCTAATCATCAGGGAAATGCAAATCAAAACCACAATGAGATATCACTTAACTCCAGTGAGAATGGCCTTTATCAAAAAGTCCCAAAACAACACATGTTGGCGTGGATACAGAGAGACAAGAACACTCATACACTGCTGGTGGGACTGCAAACTAGTGAAACCCCTGTGGAAAGCATTATGGAGATACCTTAAACAGATTCAAGTAGACCTACCATTCAATCCAGCAATCTCATTATTGGGCATTTACCCAAAGGAACAAAAGTCATTCTATGACAAAGACACCTGTACCCAAATGTTTATAGCAGCACAATTCACAATTGCAAAGATGTGGAAACAACCCAAATGCCCATCAATTCACGAATGGATTAGTACAAGTGTGGTATATGTATACCATGGATTATTACTCAGCTATAAGAAATAATGGTGATACAACATCTCTTTGGTTCTCCTGGAGAGAGTTGGAACCCATTCTATTAAGTGAAGTATCCCAAGAATGGAAAAACAAGCATCACATGTACTCACCAGAAAACTGGTTTCCCTGATGATCACCTAAATGCACATTGGGGAATGATACCAATTGGATATCAGACTGAGGCAGAGGGTGGGGGGAGGGGATGGGTGTATGCCTACATGATGAGTGTGTTGCGCACCTTCTGGGAAATGGTCATGCTTGAAGGTGCTGACTTGGGGAGCTGGGGGTGGGGGGAGGGGATGGAGGTATAACTACATGGTGAGCGCCAGGTGCACTGTATGTGGAATGGACACGCTTGAAGCTCTGACTCAGGGATAGGTGGGACATGGGCAATATATATAACCTGAAATTTTGTACCCCCATAGTAAGCTGAAATTAAAAAAAAATTGTGGTTACCTTTTTCAGTGGTTTTTTTTTTTTTTTTTTTTTTTTTTTTTTTTTTTTTTTGAGACAGAGTCTCACTTTGTTGCCCGGGCTAGAGTGAGTGCCGTGGCATCAGCCTAGCTCACAGCAACCTCAGACTCCTGGGCTTAAGCGATCCTACTGCCTCAGCCTCCCGAGTAGCTGGGACTACAGGCATGAGCCACCATGCCCGGCTAATTTTTTTTTGTATATATATTTTTAGTTGGCCAGATAATTTCTTTCTATTTTTAGTAGAGACGGGGTCTCACTCTTGCTCAGGCTGGTCTCGAACTCCTGACCTCGAGCGATCCACCCGCCTCGGCCTCCCAGAGCTAGGATTACAGGCGTGAGCCACCGCGCCCGGCTCTTTTTCAGTGTTTATTCCCTGGCTTTGGGCATTCTTTTTTCAAGTGTGCTAGCATTTATACTCAGCCGAGGACTTTGAAGGATGCATCTGCACATCTCTGGAACTTCATCTTGATGATAGTTCCCTTCTCTTCAGTAACTTGTACCACATTTTTTTTTATTTTTCTTCTTAATTTCAGAATATTACAGGGGCACAAATGTTTTGGTTACATGGATTGCTTTTGTACTGCTTGAGACAAAGTTATAACTGTGCCCATCACCCAGATAGTGTACAATGTACCTGTAAGGTTTAATTTCACCTATCTGTTCTTCTCCCTTCTCACATGCTTGGTTTCCATTGAGTTTTACTTTCATCTGCACTCAAGAGTGCTTTTGGGTTAGTTCCAATTTAATAGTCAGTACAAGTGGTGTTTGTTTTTCCATTCTTCTGATACTTCACTAAGGTGAATGGTCTCCAGTTCCATCCATAGTCTACTCATGAATTGGTGAACACTTGCGTTGATTGCATGTCTTTGTGGTTGTGAATTGTGCTGCATTAAACATTCAAGTTCAAGTGTCTTTCTGATAAATAACATTTTTTCCTTTGGGTAAATACCCAGTAGTGGAATTGCTGGATAAAATGGTAGGTCTACTTTTAGTTGGAGGACTCTTCATGCTGTTTTCCGTAGAGGTTGTACCAGTTTGCAGTACCACCAACAGTGTATAAGTGTTCCTTTCTGTCTGCATCCACACCAGCATCTGTTTGGGGAATTTTTGATAAAAGCCATTCTCACTGGGGTTAGGTGATATCTCAAGGTGGTTTTGATTTGCATTTCACTGCTTGTACTACAATTTATAGCTGCCTTAGCTTCTCCAAACTCCGAACTCTGTCTTCTCAACTCAGTGAAACCATTGGATTCTCCCTTTCTCTGTTTTGAAATGCTGGAGACATTTTTTCAGGTCGCAACCTTGGCCACTCATTGGGGTCATCATCTTGTTCATTTTACTGCTGTCCAGTGTCTGAAAACTATTTTTCACATTACTATTCTAGCTATCTAATTGTTTAAGGCATAAGGGTGATCTTATCTGTGTCATTCCATGGTAGTCTGAAATGAAAATTTCTTGATCCATTCCCTTTTAAAGACTGACATTAAACATCTGTAGAATGCAGACAGGTTTTGAAGGCAGAACAGGAAGCAAATTACTATCATAGAAAATGATCTGAGAGTCCAAGTACCTGTAATAGAAAAATATATCATTAGTGGAAAACCAACATAAACCCTTATAAATAGAGCCAGTAACTGACATTGCTTTGCTATTAGAGTTCCATGTTTACAGGTGAGGAATGAAAGCCACATCTTCCCTACAGTGGAGGTGGTGATTTTTCTAACTTACTGATTTTGAAGATCACTTGAGAATGACTCCAAGAAGAGTAAAAAGGTAATCTTAATGCTACAAAGAACCTTTGTTATTTCCCAGCCATATCATCTCTGACAGATGGTCCTCAGCCCTCTCCTTCCATACATTCTGTGTCCAGTGTCACCTTCTGAGAGGACCTTTTCTAACGTAAGAGGGCTTGATCATTTGGAATCTTCTCTGTGCCATTGAACCGAATACCTCTTCCTCGTATTTATCTGTTCTTTTCTCCTGAATAATATAGAATATATTGTGCTAAATCATTTATAACAATTATGAGGTCTCCCTTAAGTCTTTATTTGAATTACAATCCTCTGTCTTCCTGTAGAGAACACGGCTTTCAGACTCTTTTACTGTACTAGCTGTTATTCCTTGGACAAACTTTAATGTGTTACTTTTACATTTAGCATGTGATTGCAAGAAGTGAATACTCTAATTTAAATATAGAGTGAAGGGGTTGATTATTTCCCATGACAAGGAAACTAGACTTCTATTAATGCAGCTTAAGGTGGTATTAACTTTTTTTTCAAACATGCAGAGATTTAATTTCTAGGTGTATCTGGAACCACAGGTAATTTAAAACACATTTATTTCCTACCCTATTGATACATGGGTAGCAGAGATGATCACAGGGAACCCATTGGTTCCTCCGTCTGTCTGGGATTTGGATGAAGATTCGTGCTGGTTTCAGATCACTTTCTAAAAAACCAATGTAACTTTCATTCCCTGAATTAAAGCCAGTGCCTGCTGTTTAAGATGAGCGCTTCTCTCCTGAAATTTTCTATCAGCTGCCAGCTGACGAAAGGTGCTGTGTAGAATGGAAGTATTTTTTTTTTTTTTTAAATCCCTGTCAACGGTGAGAATGTGAACTCAATCTAATATTTAGAGGAGAAAGTTATTCATCCTGGATTTCAGTGCTATAATAAGAATACTCATAGGGAGAGGAATTTGTCTAGTATGTATTTTCTTCCCCAGAATCATCTTGGGAACAGGAATAAAGACATCTCCAGATTCCTAAAAACCAAGTTGAAAAGGAAGGGTGTAATTAAACTGTTTCCCTTATCACATGGATTTCAGAAGAGTCAATAATCATAAATACATGAGTTCGAAACGATTTTAGAGATCATTTAATTACACTCTCATTTTACAGGTAAAGAAAGTGAGTTTGAGGCCAAGAGAAATAAAATTATTTCCATGTGGTCACACAGTTGGTTTGTGGCAGAACAGGCCTTCTGACCTCACCCTAGTCAAAATTTCCACTGCACTATTTGAAATGTTTCTTGAAAGAGACCAAACAGGACTTAATTGCAATCACATTATTCTTATGGCAAAAAGAAAAGGATAAGCAAAAATTTTTTGAGAGAAATATTTCAAAGAGGATAGGATGGGAGGAAGTCAGGGGGCCTATAATTATTTGTGTCTTGAGTTATATATGGCTTGTTTCAGTTTTGCAAAATGCTTTCAAAATATATTTGCTTCTCATCACAACTCTGTGAAGCAAGTAGACAAGACAGATCTGATTTCTCTATGAATGAGAATCTCAAGGCTCAAATCAGGTGAGTGACTTGAACAAGGGAACTCGCCTATAAGTGGAAGAGTCATGACCGAAGTCTAGGTTATTGAAGCTTGTTCAGTGTATTTTTCAACACATAATACTGTCCACACAATTAATTTTGATCCATCCTTTTAATTATATGCTTACTTGTTCTGGCATCAGCAGTATGGATGCCTTACCCAATCCTACTTCCTCTCCCCAAACTTCAGTTCTCCTTATCTCACTCAATTCTCCAGTATATATGCATATTTCCTAATTTTCTTACACTTGTCCTAAATTATTTTAAAACGCATTTTAAGCATGATACCATGTTTCCTCTATCCTTTCAATAACTCTATTGAGTGACTTCAATATATCAGGCACATGGATACGATAATAGAATCGAATAGAATACAGGTTGATCAAGACAGGTTTTTTCACTTTCACAAATGAAGTATAGGTTGTGAAAAATTGCTACAAAGAGTGCAGAGACAGAAGGTAGTGGAAGGTGGGCAGGGTAAGAGGGTCTGATAAGGCACAAGAATGAAGCTTTTTACAGTATGGGTAGAATTTTTCCTTATTTTAGGAGAAGGATAAGGGAATTCTACACTGGGGGAACAGAGTGGCCAGAGGGCATGGAGGGTTGAAAAGCCTTGGTGTGGGTAGGAAAAATACAGGCTCTCCACGTGGCTACAACAGTCTTCACAACAGGATGTCTGGCAAAGTGAGGCTGGGCTAGTTGTCATCTGGGGCAGGTCAGAGGACCTGGAATGTCATACAGGTCCTGGGACAGAGGAAGAAAGTAAAGCATTCAAATCTTTATTCTTCTTGAGGTTTTCAAAATGAGAGTTTCTTCTGTTTTTTTGTTTTTTGGGAAAATTTTGCTCTTTGACCTAATTTATGTCTATTTCCTTTATCTTTACCTTCTTATAATGCAAATCTGTATATCTTTATGAAATGTATATGATACATTCCATCTATAATATAAAACAGTTTTAAATTGCATCTCCTGGTCCTAAGTCCACTGATCCTTACCTTGCTCAATTTCTGGAGCACTCTGTATTATTGACCGCATCTCCTTGAAATTCTTCACTTAGCTACTGGGATAGTCTCATGAGTATTCTCTTCCACTCCTCAATCCTGACTTTTTAAGCATTGGTGGGAATCCTCTTCTCTTTGCATAATATCACTGGATGATTTATTTCACTTCCATCTATTCGTCCACCAACTGAGGGATCCCATATTTAGCAAAGATCTTTCTTTTGCGTTTTAGACATTTCCATTTAGATATTCCACTTACTTCGAAAATTGACCTCAATTTCTTTTCTTCAAAATCTGCCCCTACTTTCTGGATTATACATCACTCATCTTAATCATTCTCCCTTTCTTCAGTTATAAGGCAGACTTCTAGCATGCCACTCCTCTGCCTAAATTCCTCACTGCCTGCCCATTGCCTTCACGTAAAAAACGCCATACTAGACGGAGTCTTTCACTGGCTGGCCTTGCCTGCCTCAGTCACTCCACCTGGCTTCATACTCCAGCTCACTGATGACTGTGAATGTATCATGCTCTGATACATCACTGGCCATGATAATAATGCTAATAATAATTGGCTAATTGTGTCTTAGGCCTATGCTAAAATACTGTACATTCATCATTTTACATAATCCATACATCAACCCTATGCGGTAGGTTCTTTGAGTGTCCCTGTTTTTGGAAGAAGACACTGAGGTTTTGAGGTTAAGTAATGTACCCAGGCTTGTAGCTCATAAGTGGCAGAGCCAGAATTCCTGCTGTTAAGCATGATGCTATGTTGCTTCCCTCATGCCTTGCACAATCTGTTCCCCCTGCGTGGAATTTCCTCCTGTCACCTGCTTATTTTGACTGGTTGATTACTATTTATCTTTCAAGATACCCCAGGTGTCACCTCCAAGAAGCCAAGTAATTCTCTGTGGTCCTGCTGTTTCCTGTGCCCCCAGGAGTCTTGCATACTATGTCATCTATTATCTCATTCCTTCCATTAGACTGCAAGTCCCTGGAAGCCAGGGACCATGTCATATTATCTTCTCATACCCAGAACCTAACACGGCACCCAGGATACAGCTGCAACTTCACGTGAATTTTTAGAATAAATAATATTTTGAATGAATCCTCAATTCTCTCGCTTGCTCACATGAGAAGTTGAATCAATGTTTCTGATCTCGTTCTCTTTATGTACAAAATAAGAAAATTAGATCATGGCAGTGGTCCACCAAATGTGGTCCCTGGCCCGGCAGCACATCAGCATCACCTGAAAACTTGTTAGTTCTCAGCATCCACCCAGATCTACTGACTCAAACTCTGGAGTGGGACCCAGCAACCTGTGTTTAATAAGCTCTCCAGGTAATTCTGGTTCATGGCAATCACTGAGAACCACTAGACCCAGGGGTTGGCAAACCATAGCCTCTAAAGAGTCTGTGAGCCCAATTCTACCCAAGGCCTGTTTTTGTATGGAAAAGTTTTGCCAGCTTCTTCACTAAGTGACAAGATCACAGAGGAAACTTCTAGTTCTTTATTCCTTTGTTACAAGCCCTATGTGATTTCTCTGATGGATAGTAGATTGCCAGCCATGAGACAGATATGTCTTGCTCTGCCCACCAAGGGTTTTCAAACACTAACTTATCAGTCCTCATAGCACTGTTATTAGCCATATTTTATAAGTAAGGAATTGAGACTTGGACAGGTAAGGTCATTCTCCCAAGGTCACGCACGCACTGGTGAAGTGGTAGAACCAGGGTTGGATTGGACTCGAGCAGTCTGGCTTCAGACCCCTACTAATCACCGCACTAAAATATCATGGACTCCCCTGTACCCATCACTCAGCTCTCACATCTAAAAATGCTGCCTTATTTGTTTCACATTTCTCTCTTCCCTTTTATGGAAATAAACGTGCCAATCATAGTTACAGGTATATGTGTACCTCTTAATCCTCTTCCTTTTCTTTCCTACCTAGAACAAACCACTATTCAAACTTTTGTACTCACATTCCTGTGTCATCTTTAAAAAAACCCATTTTATTAGGGTACAGATGACATAGGAAAGACTATACATATTTGAAGTATACACCTCAATGACTTTGGAGAGAAGAATGCACCACAATCTATGCTATAAACCTATCCATCGGCCCCAAAAGTTTCTTTCTGCTCTCTTTATGATTATTACTATTTCGTGTGTGTGATAAGAGCACGTGACATAAGACCTATGCTTTAAAGGCAAATACTTAAGTATATAACACAGTATCATTAATCATAGATTCTATGCTGTACAGTAGATTTTAGGACTTACCTTTTATGTCTGAAAGTTAATATCCCTGGACTAACACCTCTCCATTTCCCCTCCTCCAGCCCCTGGCAACCACCATTCCACTCTCTGTTTCTAGGAGTTCGGCTATTTTAGTTTTCATATATAAGTGAGATCATACGGTATTTCTCTTTCAGTGTTATACAGTGTTTGTGTTTCTGTGCTTATTTCACTTAGCATAATGTCCTTAAGGCTCATCTATGTTGTGGCAAATGGTGGATTTTCCTTCCGTTTTAAAGCTGAATAGTACTCCATTGTATGTATATGATCTAGAAGAGATACGATCACTCCCATGTTCATTGCAGCATTATTTACAATAGCTATGCAAGCTTTTTATCATGTAATTATACTATTCTTGTATATGTTCATTAAACAATTGATAGTACTATTTTCATGCCATTAATCTTTATCGATATGGTATCCTATAGCACATGTCTTTCTGCAGCTTGTTTTTTTTCCTACTTAATGTTTGTGAGATTTATTTATTTTGATAGATACATTGGGTTTTAGTTCATTTAACTGCTGAATAGTAGTCTATTAAATAGATTTACTACAATTTATTTTTCCGTTGTGCTGTTTATGAGCACTTAAGTTATTCCTAATTTTTCACTATGATAAAGAATATGTAATGAACATTATTTATATATTTACTCTTGGATACACATGTGGGTTTGTGGCAGGAATTTTATTTCTGGATTATAAGGTATAAACATCTCCAATTTCATTAGATACTTTTGTAGTGGTCTCCCAAGTAGCTGTACCCATACATGGGGTATTAATCCATATCCTGATCAGTACTTGCTATTACAAGGCTTTTGTATTTTTTCAGTGTTGATGAAGCTTAAAATGGAATCTTCTAGTTGTTTTCTCTCTGAGTTCTGCACTAAGCTAGTTGCTTTCTGAGTTCATATTGGAGTAAGCTACACTGTGCAATTTTACAACTTCACATCTTTGTGCTTGCCATTTCATTCTGCATGATATATTCTTCTGTTTCTCTATTTAACACTTACTATTTTTTTTCATGATCCAAATCAAAAATTCCTGTGAAAGCCCTGGGGGCCTGCCTTCCTCCAAATGCATGTTGCTGCTTTCTGCTTTGTGTTCCAAAGCACTTTGAACTAACTATGGTAGTGTTTATGACAGTTGTCCTTGCATAATTATTAAGACTGCTCCTTTCATTTTCAAAGGTGACCCTATTTGGATAATGAATCAGTGTTGACCCTGATGGTAACTCCATTATGGACTTGTTTGGAGTTTACTGACAATCGTGTATTTGCCCATTTTTCCCTCCTTGCAAATCTGAGATCTCCTAGACCAGCGATCTCTTCATCCAATGTGCCTGACTTCTAGTGGTTACTTACTAAATGTTTGTTTCAAGCTAGCCACTCTTCTGTCATCCAGAAGGAAGGTTTTCAGTCATGTTTCATCCTCTTTTCATGGGGCTGGACTTGGACCAAACTCCTGGCCAGGGAGAAGTATAAAGAACCCTTTCTCTGCAGTGGAAAGAGTTTCCATTTCCTTAGGAGTGCTCTGCCAAAGGGAAGACACCATGAAGTCAGTAACAGAAAGAAAATAGTCATATTTCTGTTTTTACTTCAAGTTTTATTTAACAGTTGAGTTTCATGAGACAATTAGAATAAGTCAGTGTGTCCAGCATGGAAAAAGAGGTACAAAGCCTTATGGATTAGAATTATTCAGAAAGCTATCAGGTTAGATCTATGCATAAAAGGAATTGCTCTTCAAGGAAGGTTCTTTGCAAAATGAAAATAATAAAAATAGTGATATTGGTAGCCTTTGGTTTCCATGGAAATACCAGTTTACCTGCTCTTATTAGATTGTGGTCCATTTCACTATATTAGGTCTAATAGAAAATCATATACCCAACTATGTTTTAAAAATGTCTGGGATTTAAAAATATTCACTGGGACTGTAGTGGTAGTGGGTATGCATAAGCATAGAATTGTGCATTTTAGTTTGAGCCTTGGTATGGACCTCCTTCTTGGGTTTAGAAGGCAGAACAGCCAGTGTTTTTAACTTAATTCATGTTTGGTTGTGCGTATGAAATTAGAAATGTTTACCATGTACATGGCAGCTCCTGTATTTTTTTTAGAGTGCTTCTAATTTCAAATTCCTGTTCTTCTGTTAAAGCTCTGAGTTGCACTGAAAATGTGGTCATGGTAAAACTAAATCTCAAAGATTGCAAGGCAGCTAGACATTCTCAATTTCTAATGTTTATCGACTTGATTAGTTTCTTCCACATTTGTGGATGAAGCAAGTTAGTGCAAAGGGGAAGGTTGGGGATGATGGGAGAGAGAGAAGATACTCACACTTATTGAACCCATGATATGACCAAAGAACTGTGTGAAAAACTTCGTAATTGTGATCGTCTTTTAATCATTAAGATGGTAAAAACCCTTGATTTTTCTTGTTTAATATTTTGGGAAACTCTAGAGCTAGAGAATGGAGGAGGGTTTGTATGAATTCTTCTTATGATTAGTGACAGAATTCTGTGCCATTCCCAGTATACAATGATGAATTGATCAATATTGCATATATTTTAAAAGTGTAGACATTTACATTATCGGATGCAGGTAAGTAAATGTGTTTCTGCTTTACTTGTTCAAAAGTTGGAGTCATTGCCAACCATTTAATAAGACAAATATGTTACTTCTCTTGATTCATGCCTTGATGTGTACCCATATTAGTCAGGGTTCTCCAGAAAGACAGAATCAATAGGATACATAGATATGAGAGGGGATTTATTAGGGCATTGGCTTACGTGATTATGGAGGCTGAGAAATCCCACAACAGGCCTTCTACAAGCCGAAGACCCTGGGCTGCTTGGAGTGTGGCTCACTCCAAGTCTAAAGGCCTCAAAACCAGGGAGGATGATGGTGAAACTCTCAGTCTTAAGCCAAAGTCCTGAAAACCTGGAAGGAGGAATGGTCCTGGTGTAAGTCCTGGAGTCCAAAAGCCTGGGGAACCTGGAGTTTGTTGTCCAAGGGCAGGAGAGGAAGAATGTATCCCAGTTCCAGCAGGAAGATCAACTCATTTGCCTTTGCTCTGTCCCCTCTAAACCTCCAGTATATGGATGGTGTCTGCCGGCATTGACAGCGTGTCTTCCCCACCTAGTCCACTCAGACTCACATGCTAATCTCTGGAAACACCCTTACAGACACACTCAAAAATAACATTTTCCAGGTTTCTAGGTATTCCTTAATCCAGTCAAGTTGACACCTAAAACTTACCATTGCAGTACCCAGGGACCACATATTTGGAGCAGAGATGGAAGTGGAATCCAGTTTGTACTGCCTTTGCTTCCATTTATTTACATGGGATTCCTCAATTCCCGTAGGAATAAGGCAAGTTTCCTTTGTCATCCTAAACATCCCTTTCCCACTCTGCCCCTGCATGGGGGCTGCTTCTGTGTACACATTCTTTCACACTTCCTTCCATTAACGTTATCCCACTGTTTTGCAACTCACCATTAAGACAGAAAGGTCAACAGGCCCTACTGCATGATCTTTAAAAGGCTGATAATGTCAAGATAAATGCATCCTCTTAAATCTGTTTTTAAAGGCCAGAGTCATTCATGCATTTCCAGGAGCAGATAATGACATAAAAATTATGACCAGGAGCCAGTCCCTGTGATTATCAGGGGCAGCCAGAATTGATTGCCCAGCTGGACAGAAGCCTTTGCTACCAAGCGCCTGTGTTTCAGCCCTGGTGGACTCAATTTTGGGGTGTGAAGAGCAAGTCATTCCTCTGCTCTCTGCAACGAAGCAGTGTGTCCTCCATACAAATGAGCAGATACCCTCACTTGACATAAAAATTCTTATAAAAAAGTCTTTCTTCCTAGAAGTATAAATATATAGTTGTGAAATACATACACACATGTATTTATACCATAAATTACAGAATAAACCCACATTTTAGTTCCGTTACATGGCTTTTTTGATACTTGCATTTGAAATATAACATATGGCTGAGGAGTTACAAATTTCTTAGAATATTTGGGATCAGAATTCAATGGCTCACATTTCTCAATCCAGAGATTCAGGTTCAAGGTGACCATGAGGTAGCACTATTGGCCAGACACCAGGACAGGCACTTTGTGTCTTACTGATCTTCCACAATAATAGTGGGTGATAGGAATCTTTGGCATTTTACAGATGAGAAACAGTTGGGGCCTTGAGAGGTTGAGCATGGGACCCGAGACTTGTGGCTGGGGCTCGTAACTCCAGTCCTTTGCTCTGTTACTTCTCTGCTACAGTCTCAACAGGATCATTGTCAAGGTTAGGCAACAGGGTGCTTTTTGGTCAATGTTCATTCTAGAATCAGGAAGAGCTCTCAAAAGTTGTTGGAATCTAGTTAGATTTATGGACCAAAGGATGTTTTGACATCACAAGTTCTTAAATTTGAGATGATCTTAAATTCTGGGATATCCTGAGAACTTAACTTTGAAATTTGATCCTTGGTCATCTCCAGTGTTTAGGCAAGAAAGGGGGTCCTGGGTCTAACTGGGTTCCTTCTGTTTCTTGGGACTTTATGGAGAAGACATGAGAGAGAAGGGTAAGACCTGAGAGGTAACCCAGCAACCAATAAACATAAAATGGCTCAATTGAGTTATCGGATTAATTTACAATCTAAAAGGGAAGATGCTCAGTGTTTACTAATACAAAACCTTGACATATTAGGGCTATCGGCGCCCTCAAGAAAAATTATCCAGTCATTTTAAATAGGATTACTGAACAGAATAGGGGGCCAGGGTAAACAGGATTTGGGGAAAATGTAATACCAGGAAAATAAGTTCTCCACGCCACAAGCTGGGAAGAGTTGTAGTGGTAAACTCTGTGGGAAAAGGTAAAAATTGAAATGTTAAAAGTTAATGTTACCCTCTTCATGGCCCTAAAAGGCCTAGCATCAAAGCAGAAGCTTTGTGGGTACCCAGAAAGAGCTGGCAATTCTGAGGATTTGCATGAGAGACGTGGACAGTCTAATTTAAGACTTTGCTCCCACCTCTCTTGAATAGCACCCCCCCTTTGCAGCGCAGTGGCTCTCCGCCAAGCGTGGTCCCCTTCTTATTTTGTTCACACCCAGGTATTATTCTTAGTTGCTTTACCAGGGCAACAGCCTCCAACATTTGCAAGGGATGCAGTTGGTTGGTAGAATCTTATCCTGGGTGGGCAGCACTGCTGAAGTCTCAAGTGGTATCCTAGAAACTTCCCTTGCACTTCCCTTTATGCCAGAGCTGTGCCCTTGAAAGCCTTTGAGTAAATCACTGTTTTACAATTCCAATTTTGCTGAAATGCCACAAAGCATGAAATACACTGAAGAAGTCTTTTTTTTTAAATAAAATCTCGCTCTATGAAAAGTATTCATAAATAGAAGTCCCTGATTGGTATACTTTTCCTATTAATTGGGTTTGCATAAAATAGGTTTGTTTGAAAGTGAAAACACATTTTGTTAGTTTCATTATTAGGAAATACAAATTTCATATCTATGTTTCCTTCCTAAAAAAAAAAAAATGAGGGTGTAAGAATTTGGCCAAATGTTAACTCTGCAGCCCCTGCATGTTAATAACACTGTAGTACCCCATGGGGGGGGTTGGAGGTTTGTTTGGATTTCAGAATATTACAGGGGTACACATGGTTTAGTTACATGGATTGCTTTTGGTACTGCTGGAGACAAAGTTATAAGTGTGCCCATCACCCAGATAGGGAACGGTTGTACCCATTAGGTATGATTTCACCTACCCGTGTTCCCCCCTCCCACCTGCTTGACTTCCATTGAGTTTTACTTCCTATTGTGCACATGAGTGCTATTCAGTTAGTTGCAATTCAATGGTGAGTACCACCCTGAACATGCTCGATCTCATCTGATCTCGGAAGCTAAGCAGGGCCTGGTTAGTACTTGGATGGGCTTTTCACACCGTCATTAAGAGGAGCTCATCTGGCTCTCACCTTTATCATCTCATTTATCTTACCATCCCTCGGAGGCATGGGCTCAGATACTGTTACTTGCATTTACAGAGGGGAAACTCGGGAGAGGTCAGCCGATATTAAGAGATGGTCAGCTAGAAGGCTCCAAGGGAAACTCAAGTGGGCCAGAATAGTCCAGTCCATGAATCTTTGTTGCAAGTAGGATCCCAGGAGCTCTTGACACAGGGGCCCAAGGAAAGTGAAATCCTATCAAATGACAGCCCTTACCTCCTACTTGTCCCTCTCTGCCACTTACTAGAGACACGGTGTGACTTTGGGCAAAGTACTCAACTTCTCTGACTCACAGCTTTCTCATCTGCAAAGTGCAGAGAATATTATCTGTCCCACTTCTGGGAAGAGACTGTTTCCCGAGAAAGATTAGCACTGATTCTGAGTGGGGGTGAGGGAAAGGAAAGGGGAGGTGATCTGTGTGCTGATTTTCCTGCTGGACAGGGTTTCTACAAGAGCAGCAAGGTCACAGCTTCACACCTCAAGGCTCCTTCCTGCCTGTACTACATAGATTTTTTTAAAGGTGACTTATATGTGCATATCTCCTCTCCCCAATTTTATTGTGCATTTCAACTTTCTCATCATCCTATCCTAGAACCTACAACAATAGGATTCCAAAAATGTGTGCTGGTTTGAGACGGTTGGGATGATTTTCAGTCCCTGTTACTTACTGGGAAGAGCCAGAGGAAACACAGAATCCTAGATTCCGAGATCCCCCCGTGGGGGGGTAGACTTCAGAGAATTATAGTTCAAACCCCTCCTGTTATAGATGAGAAAACTGATATCCAATGAAGGGATTCCAAGAAGAAAGCTAGTCAGTTGTGTTTTATTTCCCTGGGAGGTTTTCTCCTGTCACTTGACTTTCTTTTTGAAGACTTGAGGTCACCGGGAGGAGTCAGCTAGAGAAAAGGGACAGGGGGAGGTGCCTTTGAGTGGAGAACTATGGGAGTTGTGTGGGAGGGGAGAACAGGACTCCCCAAGTCTGGAAAGACAGTGGTGGCTCAGAGGAGATTCGGGGAACTGATTTAATCATACGTAAGTGCTCATTTATTGCACACCTCACTTGGTGAAGCAGGATGCTCACCTACATGGGACCCCTATCCTACGTCACTCTGCTCTACCTCAGTAGGAGACCTTCGGATTTCTGAGACTATTTTCTCTATGTTCACTCACTAATGAGAGCCCATATTTGCCAGAATATTAACCTCAGCCGGGTCAGAGAAAAACTGCTATTTTTCCCTGAATTTAAAAGATATTTTTCCTGCACTTTGTGTATACATAATACATACATTTATATTTATACATAATATGTATTACATATTATATATTTTTTCCTTCTACATGAGAAAAAGAGCATAAAAGTACATCCCGGTTAAGTTTGTGGTTTCTCCTTTTATTTATTCATTTGCCAGCCATCCCTGTGTGGTTTCACCTGTTTCTATTATCATTGTTTCCCTCCATATCCACAGCTGGAAAAGCAGTCATCAGATTGATCTGTGTCAACAAAGTTTCCTGTCCCATGCTGAAAAGGCTGCTATTTGATGGATGTTAACTTCTCTATAATCAAAAATATCTTATGCTGAGAACAGGAAAGGTATTCATGAAGAAAAATGGCAATGTCCTGATTTTATATTCCTATCTAGGGGTCTTGCCCATTTGGTTTAAGTGGCAGTTAGATTTTTTTTTTAATTATCGTCTTTAAAACAGTGCGTTCTAAGCAAAAATCCATCTAGTCCTAAGTGAATGCAAGCCCTAGGAAAGTTGTTCTCTATTAGCACTATTTTCCAGCAACAGCCACAATGAGGAATGTGCCCCTTCTGAAATACGTGCTGTTTCTCCTTGGAGACCTTGCTTTGTTAATCATCCTGAAATTCCAAGCTGTATAAACTACTAGCATGGAGTGCTTCTCTAAGCTCTATGACGATGAGTGAGTTAGCTTCATTCGCTCCCTGACACTATTGGTATGAGGGACACAGTTGTAGCATGTCTTGTGTCACAGGGGGGCTGTTTAGGCTACTGGCCCCCCGATTTGGAAAGTCAGAAGCTCAGGAGTATGACCACTTTAAAGTAGAACAAATAATTTCAATGCAGTAAATGCTAGACTTTCTCTTTCTCCTCAATGCACAGTAAATGTATACATACTCCCAGAAAGTCAGCTGTGGTATGTCAAGACCATGCACTGTGATACCCTCTGTCTTCCTCCTGATAATAATTATTTTCATTTCATGATCATCATCACAATCATCAGTATCTGCAGCACACAGTCATCATCGTGATCACCATCACCATTATCATAGCTCTGACTTACTAAACAATTACTATAAACGAGACACTGTTCTAAGCAATTTGCATATTTATTATTTCCAGTCACTACAAGCCTGTAAGATAATTATTTATGATTATCATCATTTTAAGAAACCTGAAGCTTGGAGACAGGGAGTTGTCTGTTTTTAGAGGGAGGCCTGAGTATCATCTGTGCATGAGGAAGTAGCCGGTACCCCACGGTGTGTTGGGGTATCTTCTAATGTACCACTCTGCTCCCTCCACCTGCTTCCCTTCCTCTGCCTCTTTTTGGCTTGGGTTTCTGGCAGTGGCTTTGCTTCATCTGATGCCAGCTTATGATTTGGCAGTCCTTCCTGGACCCATGGGTGTACAGTGAGGGTCACATTGCCCTAGCACTCCCACGTAGGGCAACTGGTGACCAGGACAGCAGAAGATCTAAATTTTACTTAATAGGCTTGAATTATTGCTTTCTTACCTACCTTAAAGTTGGCCCACATTTCACATTTGTGACTATGTCTAAGTAAAAATAAGTACATTGTGTATTCAGTGTATGAGTAGGATTATTACAGTACAAAAAGTGTCACCTCAAAAGGGAATGTTCTCCTCCTGGCTATGGAAGATTAGCTTATCAGATTGATCCTTTTGCTAAGAACTGGATAATGTGCATAAAATACTTCTTAAATATCCCAGAAGGGATCACAGAGTACTAAGGTTGCCAAGCCTTAAGCAGCCAAGAGCCCAGACAGAAGGGAAGTACAGAACGAGGTAGGAGTCATGTTTGGTGAGATAACATCTGAGAATTTTCTAAAACTGATAAACACACTAACCCACCGATTCAATAAACTTGACAAACCCCAAGCAGAATAAAATTAAAGAAAACCACACCTAGGGATAACATAGTAAAATTGTTAATAAAGACAATGAAAACTTTAAATGCAGACAGAAGGAAAAAGAGACAGATAACTTTCAAAGAAGAAAAAATAAAACACAGATTTCTCCATCTCAACAGAAGTTATGGGAGGAGGAATAAATGGACTGACATTTTAAACAAATTAAAGAAAATCACAGAAATCCTGAAATTCTATACCAAGGGAAAATATCTTTTCAACACAAAGGCAAAATAAAGACAGTTTTAGCCAAACAAAAACTGAATGATTTTGAGAAAAGAAAATACAAGGTAATTCTTTAGGCAGAACAAAAATGATCCCAGATAGATGCAAGAAAATTCAGAAAGAAATGAAAAAAATCTATAAATTAATATTTACCTTATAAATCAATAATAAAAATAAAATACGCATAGTAGTTTTGAAATCAAAATGCATGCAGAATTAAATGCCCCCAAAATAATGGCATAAAATGAGGTTAGAGGACATCATTGAAATTCAAACTTCTAAGAACCTTGAATTTTTCAAGAAATGATAAAAATATTAATTTATATTAGACTTTAATAAGTGAAGTATTGATGTTATAATATATCAACTAAAAGAACAGTAAGATTATATATCCAACAAATGATATACCTTTCACTTGAAGTGAAGATAACAAAGATTTAATATGTTATAGAAGAATATAAAAAAACATACCTTCCAAATAGTTTAATATCAGCATAATAAGATTTTAAGGCAAGAAATATTACTAGAGATAAAGAGGACATTTTATAATGATAAAAGAGTCAATCTACTAGAAAGATATAATAATTCTAAATTTGTACTCACCTAAAACATAGCCTTACTCCTGATAAAACCCAACTTGACAGAACTAAAGAATAGAGGAATGTACAATTATAATGAGATACTTTAACAATACTTTTCAATAACCTATATAACATCAAAACACAGCCAACGTATAGAAGATTAAATATGTATTCTCTTCACAGTGATATTACATTGTAAGTAAATAACAGAAATGCAACTAGTAAATTCCCAAATATTGGAGAATTAAGTAACATGTTCTAAATAAATAACCCATGGATCAAAGAAGTGACGATGAAAATTACAGATTTCTTGCATATTCGTGTTTCTATTTGGGGCTTCTGGGTTGCTAGAAGGGTAGTCATATATTTCTTGATGGTAGGACCTACATTTTAGGTGACAACCACACACAGGTATTCACATTATGAGAATGAATAAGCCTACACATTTATCATCTGTGCACTTTTCTGCATGTATAGTATATATCAACTTAAAGTTAAAAAACCATAAAGTGTAGGCTCTGATTTTTTCTTGTAAAAAATAAATAAATAAATAAACCAACCCCCAGATGGCTTTTACTGCTGAAAGCTGCTTGTGGGAATAAAAGTAACCCTTTTCTCCCAGTATTCAGAGTGGCTGAAACTATGAAAGGTAACCTTTTTGGCATGAGAGTCAATTCAGGAAGAAATTAAATCGTTTATAAGCTACGACACTGAAACAAGTGGCGATACTGAATTCCATTAAAAAATTCATAATTTCAAAACTAAGATTACATTCTTTATTAAAGAGAATAATGACAGAAAGCTGACTCTAATTTTAAAACACTAAAATACCCGAATGTTGGTGTTTGTGAAAAGAAGCTAGAATTAACTTTTTTCCAATCAGTACAACACTTACTGAGGGGTGACTGAAATCCCAGGCCTCTGCTATGCACTGGGAATACGAAGTCAATAAAACGGTTAAAAGTGGGCCTTCTCCAAAATGGTTATTCCTCTCCTTTTCTTTGTTTCCCCTAATTTCTTAGAACAAATTGCACAAGTCAGCAGAAAGAGCCACCTACGTTTGGGGAAGGGCTAGCTACAGGGTGCCCTCGTGCTTTGCATGGAGATGCTCTGATCTTCTTTGGACCCTGGTGTCTGAAAGCCCCAGCTTTGCTGTAGCTCTCAGCTCAGTCCATGTCAGGACACCGTGATGCCCTTCTCAAAGGATTCTCCTTCTCTTCCACCCCAACCCCTGGATGTCCACTCCACAGCCATCCCCACCCACCTGGAATGTACCTTTTCAGAGGAACTCCTATTAGAAAAATTCCTCTCCACATCCAAGTTGGTTGCTCTAAAAGGATCTCTGCTTTGTTTCAGTAAAAAGTAGTATTCAAAATTAGTTCATATGCCAATGACATGTGGCCCAGGATTGTCGTGGTTCATTATCGGTCTGCAACGGAAGTTTTGTTTTTTTTGTATTTTTTGTTTTTTTTTTTTGTTTTTTTTGGAGACAGTCTCACTCTGTTGCCTGGGCTAGAGTGAGTGCCATGGCATCAGCCTAGCTCACAGCAACCTCAAACTCCTGGGCTTAAGCGATCCTCTGCCTCAGCCTCCCGAATAGCTGGGACTACAGGCATGTGCCACCATGCCCGGCTAATTTTTTCTATATATATTTTTAGTTGTCCAGATAATTTATTTCTATTTTTAGTAGAGACGGGGTCTTGCTCTTGCTCAGGCTGGTCTCCAACTCCTGACCTCGAGCGATCCACCCGCCTCGGCCTCCCAGAGGAACAGAAGTTCTTAATAACGAATTTCCTTAGATTAGGTTTCAGATGTTGGGCTTTAGAAATGGTAGGCATATTTTGCATAGATGTGCCTATTTTTGGGAGAGAGACTTTAAGCTTTGTTCAGCCTCTCAAAGATGACACAGGAATTTTAGGTAACACCGGCTTAGAAGAAATAGCTGGTGACCTGTAACTTATAAAACCTTATATCCGAGGAGTCATTTGGCCTCTGGCAATTACCTTCCTCATTAAGCCTTAGTTTTCACTTTGCATCCCTTCCTCACAAGTTGTTTCAAGATCTGTCTATTGACTTTCTTAGGATTTGTTCATTTCTTCAGTGTTCTCTTCATCACGCTCCTTGTGGTCAACCCACATTTTAGGAACCATATCAGTCACTGAAAAGTTACCCTATTTGGGGCAAACTTCCTGTTTGCTTTTAAGGAGCTCAGAGGCAATAAGTAGAAAACTAACATGTGTACCATCTACATCAAGTTACCAGCTTCACGGCCCAACTCACTGTGAGGTCAGTTCCAAAGAGAAGAAAATGGCAACAATAAAAACTAATGAAGTGTTTTTCTTATTTGGCTCAAAGATTTTATTTTTAGAGAAAATGGTCTATACAATTACTAGTATATACTTCCCCATTCCAGTTTCTTTCCCTTTGTCTCTAGAGTAGAGCACTACATTGAAGTTAGTACACCATCTTTTATTCTTGGTAGATGGGTCTTCTCATCATTATTGCATCATACTATACATATCCTTTTGAAACTTGTCTCTTTAACTATGTTTTTGAAATATATCCATGTTTATGCATATAGGTATAGTTTATTAAGTTTATCTTTAGGATTTCATTGTATGAATGTACCACAATTATTCATACATTTTTTCTATGAAATGTTTGCCCAATCGCAAAATTTTGCTGATGGATGTGAATGATATCTCTTTGTTTTTCAAATACACGTTTCTCTGAATTACTAGTGAAAGTGAGCATCTAGTCACTTGATTGGGTATCCTCTTCTGTGAATTCTTAGTTGATATCATTTGCCTATTTTTTGATTGGTTTTATGAGTTCTGGATACTAATATGTCCGTTATATGCCCAGCAAATATCTTCATTCAAAGACTTTCCATTTTGCTTATATAGAACATTTAAAATTTTAAGGTGTCACATTTACCTATTTGTTGAACTTTTCCATGATACTTTGTAGCTTTTGTATCTTATTTTGGTAACCCTTCCCTATGCTAAGGTTATAAAGATATTCTCCTGTATTTCTAAGTTTTACAGTTTTGCATTTCACAATTTGGTATTTTATCTACATTCTACATGGAATTAATTCGTGAATGGTGTGAGGCAGTAATCCAGTTACTCCCAACAACCAATTGACTCATTACAGTTTGTGAAATAGTCTATCCTTTAGTCTATCTTGATTTTAATTACCACTTTTTTCATATTTCAACACCCTACATATACATGCATGTGATTCTGGGATTTCTCCTCTGTAACCAGTTCACTTGTCCCCTGCTTATACTTGTATAAGTCCTGATACCTGGTATAATAAGTCATCGTCCCCTGTACTTATAGACTTGTCTTAGTGCTTTCTTCTTTCATATGAATTTATTTTTTATTGATATAAAATGTATAATGTTGAGACTTTAAAAAATGGAATCTGATGCTCTGTTTTTTAACTTGGAAGTTTAATTCCATTATTATTTATTATGACTACTGATATATTTGATCAAACCTCTACCATCTTCTATCATATTTCTGTTTGTTGTGATTTATCTTTGCTGCTTCTAGATTCTTAGAGTTCTATTTACAGTCATTTAACAAATAGTTATGCTCACATTTATGCTATGCCTACATGAACTAACAAAATTTGAATTTGATCAGTACAGTACAGTTGGACCTCCATGGATGCAGAAACCATTGATAGCGAGGGCTAACTATATTACATATTTCATATGAGGAACTTGAGCTTCTGGGAATTATCATATCAGAGCAGGGTCCTGAGACCTGTCCCCCAAGAATACTGTGTGATGAGTGTATTCAGAAGCAAAAGTGGAAATCAGTAAAATGCTATCATCAAAGACATAAGTGAAGACTAACAAACAACAATTACATACCCAAATAAGTTATTATTTCTTGGAAGGTAATCTATTTCTTTCCACCCTCTATATCTCTTTATCTGTCTTTTAATATATTCTATATTTTTCTCTCCCTGTATGGAACTCTGTGGTTTTCTCATATCTATTTTCCAATTTTCTCATTCTCTCTTCAGCTGAATCATATCTGTTTAATACATCCACTGCATTTTAATTGTATTATAATTTTCATTAGTTTATTTTGGTTTATTTTTTAACAACTTATGATGCATCTTTTTTACTTTGTATTTTTTATATTTATGGTTATAGGGAGTACAAGTGCAGTTTTGTTACATGGATATATTGTATAGTGGTAAAGGCTGGGCTTTTAGTGTAGCTATTACCCAAATAGTGTACATTATACCAAACAGACAATTTTTTATCCCTCGTCTCCCTCTCCCCTTTTGAAGTCTCCAGTGACTATTATTTCATTTTGTATGTCCGTTTGTACCTGTTTAGCTGCCATTTATAAGTGAGAATATGAAATATTTGACTTTGTTTTTCTAAGTTAATTCACTCAAAATAATTGCCTTCAGTTCCATCCTTGTTACTGCAAAAGACATTATCTCATTCTTTTTTATTACTGAGTAGTATCCTATGGTGTATATATACCATATTTTCTTTATTCATTCATTGACAGACAAGTAGGTTGATTCTATGACTTAGCTGTTGTGAAAAGTGCTGTGATGAACATATGAGTTTAGATGTCTTTTTTATATAATGATTTATTTTCTTCTGGGTAGATACCCACTAGTAGAATTGCCAGATAGAATGGTAGTTCTATTTCTTTAAGAAATATAGAACCCTGTAAGCTTGCTGAAGTTACTTATCAAACCTAGGAGTCTTTGGAGTTTTCTGTGTGTAAGATCATATCATCAGTGAACAGAGGTAATTTGAGTTTCTCATGTTCCAATTTGGATGCCTTTTCTTTCTCTTCTGTGATTGCTCTGGGTAGGACTTCCAGTACTATACTGAATAGGAATGGTGAAAGTAGTCATCCTTGTTTTGTTCCAGACCCTTAGGAGAAATGATTTCAACTTTTCCATGTTCAGTATGATGTTGGGTGTGGGTTTGTCCTGTATGGCTTTTATTATTTTGAGGTATATTCCTTTAGTACCTAATTTGTTGAGAGTTTTTATCATGAAGGAGTGCTAAATTTTATCAAATGCTTTCTCTGCATCTATTAAGATTATTGTATGGTTTTGTGTTTTTAATTCTGTTTATGTGTGGACTCAAATTTATTAATACATGTATGTGGAACCATCCTTGTATCCCTGGAATAAAACCCACTTAACTGTGGTGTGTTATCTTTTTGATGTGCTGTTGGATTTGGTTTGCTATATTTTGTTGAGAATTTTTGCATCTATGTTCATATGTAGTTTTCTTTTTGTGTGTGTCCTTGCCTATTTTTGTTAATTTTAAAATCTGTTTTTTCCCCCCACGTGGAGAATTCTTTCATTATGATTGCCATCTCTTCTTTTCTTTTTATTATAAACATGTTATTGCCTTTATCATGATTATATATTATTTTTGGTTCTTATAGCACATTCTCATTTTGATTTTAGATTTTTACTCTACCCCATATTGTCTCATTTCCTTATGTTTCCAATTTTAGTTAGGAATTTTTTTTCAATGGGTATGATTTTTTTCTGTGGGAGTTTCTTGTGGAGATGGTTGTAAAAGTGTTTCTATAGAATGATTTTGTTTTTCCTTCTCCCAGTTCTCAGAGGTTTGTTACTTTTTGAGTATAGGATTTTCTTATCATGTTCATTGTAAGATTTAAGTTAAAATTTCTCACGTAACATTGATGTCTACCCATACTCCTTGGCCAGCAAGTAAGCTACATTGATATTTTTCAGTAAATACATTTCATTTCCCTAATTCTCTGTCTATAGCAGAGGAAGCCCTTTCAAGGTCAATCCTGGGCAGAAAAAGCACTAACGGCTAACTAACTTCAAAATAAGACATTTTGAATGATCAACGTATTTCCATTCTCTCTTCTATGTTTAAACTTGCCATTCTCCAATCCTTCAGTATTACAAAGAGAATTAATATAGTATTGAAATATCATAGGCTATTAATCGTTACTCAGAAAACATTAAATTTGGTATCATAAAACTACACATGTAGGTAGATTAGTTTCTATATGTGTATGACTTTCATCCTTCATCTTAACAATTATTGAACATATGGAACACAGTTTAACTTTGAAGCATTTACTTCCCTTGGAGTATTTCCTCATGTATAAAATAAGCGCATTGGAATAAAAGATACCTAAGGGCCTTTCCATCTGTAAAATTCTATACAACTTTGGCCTTCGCACATGGTAGATACTGAGTAACCATTTGAGCTAGACACATCCTCTACTATGTAGGATAGTAGGAAACAATGTAGGTATCCCAAGTCCTAATGGATACATGTATGTGATTCTGCATTTTTTCACAGAAATATATGCAAATTTTGGTTCTTCTACCTGTCAGCTATGTGACCATTGTTAAGTTTACTCAAATTTTAGTTTCCTTGTATGAAAATAAGATTAATAATGCTAAATTGAGGTTGTTGTGAGAATTAGGGCTTTTGAAAGAATTCGTGAAAGTTACTTAACCTCTTTGTTCCTCAGTTTCCTCATTTGGTCATGAGATTCCTCATCACAGAATCACTATAAGGATTATAAGAAAAATTGTAATAAATTGCTTAATGTTATGCCTAATAAATGATAAGCTACTATAACTAACTCAGTTCATGGCATATTGAGGCTGAAAGGTGAAAGGTCTCCCTGGCCAGGCTTCTTCCTCATCCCTGCCCGCCTCCGCCCCAAACCCTGCCACTCAGCCTGGGTTTGGGCTCATCCCTACTCCTGTCTGGCCTCACAGACAGTTCTGCCTCCTTATCCGTGGATAACATTAAAACATAACTGTGTTCACAGCCATACAATTGGGGCTAGTTACTTGGGAAAACAATGTTCATTTCTTTTTGAGTGTTCACTTTTTTCTTCCATGATGCTGAAGTCATTTCTCCATCAGCATGTACTTCTGGTCTTTGCCTCCTTGATGATTCTCTCTCCTCCACAAATCCATAGGCCCTTGTCAATATTGTGATCTCTTACAGTTTTTCCTGTGTCATGTCACTTATAATACGTAGTCCTTGTAGTGTTGCATGTGTAGTTCACACACACATAAAGTTATCCCTTATTACAGCCCATTGATTTGTAGTAAAGAAGAAGAAAAAAAAATATCCAAATAAGCTTTTGGCAATTTAGACATTTTTTCCTCATTTGCTTTAATAAAGCATCTCATGTTTTATATATTGGTTAATATAACTGAATAAAATTATTTAGCATTATCTTCATTTTATGATAGACTGTTCTACTTTATTATGATCACCTATAAAAGATTAATGCTTAAGCCATCGAGAATGTAATTTTTAAAATTGCCCAAAGTATTTGCACCACAGCATGCTGTCATACTAATGACCCTGAGGACAAAGTACTTCTACCTCATCAAAGCAGAAACTCAAGTTCCAATTTACAGGGCTGATCCTAGGGCCTTTGCACCCAGGCCACATTGCTTACTTTGTGGAAAATTTTCTTCGTCATCATCATCATCATCATGCTAAATGACCATAAATTATAAATGACAGTCTCCTAATACGGTATTAAAAGCCTTCATACTTTTCAATAGTCTTCACAAACATTCTGCAAGGTCAGAATTATAATTCACAGTTTTCAGGCACAGAAAACAAAGCTTGGAAGGGCTAAGTGACTTTCCCAGGTTGGTAGTTCGCTGACTCAGGACAGGAACTTTGGTCTCTGTGATTCCACTACTTGTGCATTTCTAGCATTTCCCTCTGTACACTGCTTCTCAACATTCTCTACAGTAAATTTACTGAAACTGTACATCATTCTCTGATCATAGAACTTAACACCTTAATCACATACCTATTGGCAGAATGAATTGAGGGCTTTGATTTGCTTACATCAGCTTTTTTAACTCTATTTGAAACAAGGCTAACATGCATTTTTCTGAAACAAAAATATATTAATACACCTTGAATAAAATGTAAAAATCCTCCAGGTGTTATAACATTTTGATTTGCAGTGTAAGTTTTGAATCATAAATTTTTCTTACCCCTCTAAAATTAAACATCTCACAATTATAAATTCAGAAGAGAAATGTTCTTACACTTTTATGTATTTCAGTTGACCTTTGCTTTAGAGATCCTCTAAAAGCCTGGGAATTATATGTAGCCTTGCTATGAAACCACTGTTGAGGGGCTGATTCTTCTTTGAAGGGAAGGAAAACAACAGGTGCAATGCCCCCAGGACACCTTCTTTCCAGATGACATGTCATCACCATAGTTCAGGAATCTTCATAAAGACCTGGTGAACATAATGATTAAGTAGTAAACAAGTAAAAAAAAATCCAAAAATGTTAATTTATCTTTCTTATAAATTATTCACCAAATATTTATAATTTGCTTTGCTATGTATAGAACCAAAATTTAGACTTATTCTAGTCCAAGAGTTTATAGTCCTATAAAAAAGGAGAGTCTATATCCATAAGTCACTAGCCTATATTATAGGAAATAATAAGTGGCATAAAAGAGATGTTAAAGTACTTTTCAAATTAAAAAAAGGAAAGAAATTATTTCCAGTTAGGATTATAAAGAAAGGCTTTATAACAGAGTAGCTGATTCTTGAAGGAGTATAATTTAGACTTGTAGTGTCTTTAAGGTTTAGTATTAGTATTCTTATTTGTAGAGATGAGTTAGAATAATATCAGTGACAGAAGAAAGCATTCTGTCTGTCCAAGAAGTAATGGTTGATCACTCTGTGCTAGGCACTGTACTAGGCAGTAAGGTCAGACAGATAAAAAGCACTTTGCATCTTCTAGGAGCTCATGGTCTAGTGCTCAAGTAAGGGACTGAGGGAAAGGTGAAAGAATGGACAAAGGCAGAAAGGCAGCAAAATGCCAAACCTTCAACAGGGGCGCGCCGGTTACTCTGCCTGGGATGAGGGAAGTGTATGCAAAAGTAGGATCAAGAAATAAGCTCAGATAGGAAGCCCACTACATATGTGTTTGAATTCAGTTTTTTTATTTTAACAAGTTCAGAGAGCTTTATGTATCTAAGGTCTGCATGACACTTGAGACAGAAGTTACCTTTCAAAATTTTCTGAAATGAGAGGGAGGTGCTAGAGTATCTGTAACTTCCAGTAATGTCTGTTGTTGACTTCTAGTCAAGATTACATTGTATGTTTATATTTCAAGCCCCTGTTTTGCACCAAACACAGAGCAGTGACAGAAAAAAATCTTAAAAGAGACATTACAAAGGCTTAGGCAGAGTACTCCCTTAAATTATTAACGTACTTAACCAATGTGTAAATTATTTAGTTTCTCTACATGGTTCCTGCCAAAAAACAATTATGCATTAAATATTTTTTGCACTCTGCACTCCCTAGTAGGTAGTGTCTAAAGCCTTATCTCTCTTCAATAAAAAGCAGTTCTTGTAATATTTTAATCTAGTTGTGGATTCTGAATCTTCTCATTTTAAATTTACTTTGTGTTTCCTCTATTACTTTCTTTGTATCTGGAGCATATTCACATCTTAATTGTTGATTTTATTGACTCCCTTTGCAATAGTTTTCCTCAAGTATTTTAGAACTTTATTTGCAAATGAATCTTCTGGAAAGAAGTAGTAATGAAATAGGAAACATCTCAGATGATCAGCAAAACCAAAACTAGCCCTTTGAAAAATAAACAGGATTGTAAAAAATCTTAAAAAAATAAGATTGATTTAAACAAAAAAAGAGACTGAGTAAGGAAAATATAGTATAATTATACATATAATGAAGAGATAAAAGAAATTATAGTATTTTTAATTTATTTAATTTATTTATTTTTGAGACAAGGTTTCATTCCATTGCCTGGGCTAGAGTACAGTGGTGTCATCATAGCTCACTGCAACCTCAAACTCGTGGGCTCGAGTGATCCTTCTCCCTCACCATTCTGAGTAGCTGGGACTACAGGCATGCACCACCATGCCTGGCTAACTTGTAAAAATTTTTTGTAGAGATAGGGCCTTGCTATGTTCTTGGGCTGATCTTGAACTCATGGTGTCAAGCAGTCCTCCCACCTTGGCGTCCCAAAGTGCTAGGCTTATGGACATGAGCCACCATGAGCAGTCAATGATACTATTTTTATTATGCTATTATGACAAATATTAAAAATTTTAAGGGATGAGTAATTTTCTAGAAAAATACAAATGATTAAACTTGCTTGAAAAAAATAGTTTGGAAATCAAAATGAACCAGTAATCATTACAAAAATGTTTCTCTTAGGAAACTCTAGCTATAAATTCGTTTATGAGTAACAGTCCATATTTAAAACAAACTACTTCATAGGATAGAAAATAAGGAATGTTGCCCAGTTTATTAGCCCTCTGTAATCTTGAACCAAAATCAGATAAAAACAGAAGGGAAAAAAAGTATAAGCTATTCTCACGTGTGTTCATATGTGCAAAATCTTAAATAAAACATCAGCAAATTAAATCCAACAAAGGTATTAAAAATACAATGTATTATTCTTAAAAAGCCATTTTTTCCAGGAAACTTATAATGGGCTACCATCATAAAATTTCCTCATTGTAGGTTAGATGCACTGGTGCACTACTGTAATCCCAGGGAGGTTGAGGCAGGAGGATCACTTGAGCCCAGAGAGCTCAAGGCTGCAATGAGCTATGATCATGCCACTCACACTCCAACCTGGGCAACAGTGCAAGACCCTCGTTTCTGAGAAAAAAAAAAAAAATCCCTCAGTGTAATTTGCTATGTTGATTAAAGAAAAAATCATATGGTCATCTCAAGAGAAGCTGAAAAATATTTCTAAATTTTAGCATTATTCATAACAATTCTTATCTAAGTGAGGCTCAAGTAAAACTTCCTTAATCTATTGAAGGATATCCACCAACATCCTGTATCAGACACCTTACTTAAGGATGAAAGGTAAGAAGTATTCTCATAAAAGACAGGTATTTGGTAAGATATTTAGTACCATTGCTAGCATGTAAATTTGTTACTGGAAGTCTCAGCCATGGAAAAACAAGAAAAAGAAACAAACTGTACAATGATTGGAAAAGAAGAAAAAAAAGTCACTATTGAATATGATATGATTATCTATATAGAAATTTGAAAGGATTTACAGCCAAATTGTTAGAAGAGTGCTTAACAGGTCTGTTGCATATAAGATCAGTGTGAAAAATTGAGAGTACTTTTATACATCAGCCATAACAAAATAGAGACTATAATAGGAAAAAAGATACCATTCATAATCATAAATACAGTGAACCTATAACTATGGATGTGAGCATGAGTGAAAGGACTTTAACAAGAACTAACAAACAAGAGATGATCAACAAAACCAAAACTGGCCCTTTGAAAAATACACAAAGCAAATTATATTAAAACTTAAGCAAGATTGACTTAAAAAAGAGACTGAATGAGTCACAAAAAAATAATGTAAATATAATTATACATACAGAAGAGAGATAAAGGAAAACTATGATACTATTTTAAGCATAGTTTTTGCACATCAAATTATGGCAGTTGAAGGATCTAAAAGATTGGATGAAAGGAAAAGAATCACAGTGTATATGAATGGCAAGAAGTAATAAAATAAACATGTTAATTTTTCCAGATTAATTTTTTCTATTTCAGCATATTATGGAGATACAAGTGTTTAGGTTACATATATTGCTTTTGCCCCACCTGAGTCAGAGCTTCAAGCATGGCCATCCCCCAGACAATGTGCACCACACCCATTAGGTGTGTATCTACCCAGGTTAATTGTTTCAGCAATACTTTAATTTAAATTCCAAGAGGGTCCAAGAATCACAATGACATTTTTAAAAGCAGGTGTTTATGCAGTAATACATTGATATATCTCAAGCAATCGTGTGTGAAAAAGTTAAGTACATTACTGCATTTATGTAAAACCTTAAAAACTCAACAAATTAAATGTTGTGTGGAGATGCATATATGTAGTAAAAATATATAAGCAATGATCAGAAAGGGTATTAACACAGCTTCAGGACATTGATTACCTCTGGTGAGAGAGGGGCAAGTGGGCTTAAAAATGATGAAAATGAGTCTTCTACTCAATTTTCATTTTCTTCACAAAGAGAGATCTGTTGAAAGAATGACCAGTGTTAACATTTGGTAAATCTGAGTAGGGGCACGTGACATTTTTATATTATTTTTGGTATTTTAAAAATATTGTAATATTTCATAATTTTAGCTACATGTCTGCTCTATTTTCTGTTTTGCTGTAGCCGGTTGGAAACTAGGGCAAAGAATAGGGTGGTAAGTTGCACATCATGACTTAATCCTTTTTTCTGTAGAGATTGCTGGTCTAATGGTGGATCACTCAATAGAATTTATATTAGGTGCTATTTCCTTCTACAGAGACAGAGACCTGCATCTCTGGTCATTTTGCTATTAATCAGGGATTTTGAAGTATGTGCCTTCTGCACCTCCTTCTCTCCCTGGCCCTCTCATTACTTCACAGCTTATATCAGATGAAAGTTGCAGTCTAGCATCATCTCTAAGATGCAAGGAAGCTCTGGATGAGATCAAAATGTTTATCCATAAGGGCAGTGTTTTTTTGTTCTCTTTTCTCCTTGAACCCTTAAATCATTTCACCCTCACCTTTCCTATCTCTTCATTTGTCACTCTACTCTTTCCCTGTCCAGATGTTGAAATTACATCTGGTTTATGGCCCACCACTGCAGCCCCTGGTTGCTTCTCATGTGACTAATTAGCATGAGTCAATAGAGCCAAGAGATCAGTGTATTTTGGAGAAAGTTCTCTGCAACTGAGAATTTGTGAGGATATAAAATGATCTTTTGGTGGGGGGTGGAGTTTATCATCACATCAACATAGGAGACCACAATCCTGACAGCCTTCACTTACAGCTACCCTGACCCATGAAAGTCTGGTGAGGAATCATCCATCCATGAAATGGCTTTGACAACTGCTTTCAAGACCAATGAAATGGAGAAATCATGGTGTTTACTATGGACAAAGTGCCCTAAAGAGTCATAGTGTTCGATGAGTATAATGCCACTGAGCTATAGATTGGAAGCACACAATGAGAGTTTGTGGTGGAGCAATCCCTTGGCTAGGGAGTAGACCTGGTAGCCTGTTTTTCAATAAACTTTAGAAGTTACCTATTACTCATTGGTTAGAGAATGATTCTCAAGATGTCAATACCTAATGCAGAAAAAGTCTCTTTTAAGATTCCAGTAAATTCATAATTAATGTTACAACAGCAATGTGGAAGCATAATGAGGCATAGTGTTTATTTTAGAAGCAGAATTTATTTTTATGGGTTTAAATGATTTTATTAGTGCATGTATAGAATCATTAAGGTTCTGAAGTATTCACTGAATTATTTTGTACTGTACTATATTTTATGGAAGAAATGATGTGCTATAGATGTATTCACAACTTTAGGGATTTATGAAGATCCAGATTCTAATGTTTTCTAGTTACTTACTTCACAGTAACTTGCTAATATACCATAGAACTTCAAAAGCATTTAGATACTTGAGAGTCTTAGTTGTTAAGTCTTCATTTTGTTTTTTAGATAAGTTCAAGATTTGAATAAGAAAAATAAGTCTCATTGTTGACCTGGCTTTGAGATGTCTGAGAACAATTAGCAAATTTCTTCAGAGCCTAAAAGTAAACTGGAATTTTAACAATTTTATACTAAAAAAATAGAAAGCTCTTCATTATAGGATGTGATTTATCTGTTATAAAACAAGAAGTAGACTTGATGATAAATAGTTTTTCTCTGAGGCATTCACTGAACTTTGGATGCCTCTCCAAACTGTTGGATAAAGTTATTGAAATACTTAGATAATTTTGTAGAAATGGTGTGAAAAATAATTGGTGGCATGTATATTAGTGCAAAATTCATAAATGTGTTACAGAACTTAGGTGTTGCATCATTTCACTAACTCTTGTTAAGCTATAGAATGACTGTGCTAAGAATCTGTACTTGTCAACTTCTAAAAAACAAAACATACAAAGGCACAGTGGCTCATGACTATAGTCCTAGCACTCTGGGAGGCTGAGGTGGGAGGATCTCTTGAGCTCAGGAGTTCAAGACCAGCCTGAGCAAGAGCAAGACCCCTGTCTCTACAAAAAATAGAAAAATTAGCTGGGCATAATAGTGCATACGTGCAGACCCAGCTTCTGTGGAGGCTGAGGCAAGCTGATTGCTTGAGCCCAGGAGTTCGAGGTTGCAGTGAGCTATGATGATGCTACTGCACTCTATCCAGGACAACAGAGCAAGACTCTGTCTCAAAAACAAATACATACATACATACTTACATACATATACATATGTCTTTTCCACAGTGTTGGTTATAAATTACAGTTTTGATGGAATCAGCAAGATACTGTGTTTATTCCAGAAATATACAGGTGGCTTTCTTGTTATCTGGGTAATTTTGTTGTTCTGATTCCTAAATAGGTTAAGTGCTTTTTTATGTGTCTTTTGGTTTGGGTTCCAGTTAAGAAATTACAAGGTGAGAAATTTGTTTCATTAAGTCTTAGAATACATGTCTGTATATAAGGTATTGTTTGTGATTGACTGCTAAGGGTTAATATAGGGAAATTATATACTTATGGGGATTTATCCTGGTGCTGAAAAACAAGATAGTAAATTATACTGTAAGAAGAAACATAATTCAATGAATTTTTATCATCTGTAGAGATGGGCAAATTGCATTGCAAATGATAAATGAGTTTGCAGCATCAAGATCTATAAATAAATCATCATAAGTAGCTATTTTGATTTATTAATATAACTAGGAAGTAGCTCCCTTGGGATATGCATGTTATTTTCAGTGGTTGTCCTGCTAAGAGACAGCTAACTTATGTGTTTTTTTAACTACAAGTAACTACTCTAAATATTTTTAGGAAATGGTTTATTCCCTTAGAAATAAGATTCCTTGTTCTTGTAAGTGGCAATAGATGCTAATTTGATTAGCTCTGTTACCAAAACACAGTAAAACCTGATAAAACTCAACAGAACAGTGGGGAGGTCTTTCTCCAACTTTTTCTTAAAAAAGCCGTTGCAACCAAGTGTACCCAATTCCCTTATGAGTAAACTGAGTGTTTTCTTTTCTACCTGAGTTGCAAGTTCGATGTCAAATCCCTCTGTGTTAAGCTTCTCCTACTCCAGTATCATTGGAAAACTAAGAATAATTAGCATTGTTGTATGTATTTCCTTCATCAGCTACCATCCAAAACTGTAGCCCAAAACTATTAAATAGAAAAAAAGAGATTTTGTTTCGTCATTTCTTTAACACATGCTGACTGACCACTTGTAGGTCAGTGACTATGCTGGAGAATGGGGAAATAAAGTACAAACAAAATATAGCCCCTGCCTTCAAGGAGTTTACCTTAAAGCAAAAGAAAGAAATGTGCAAACTGGCTATTATAACAAACCGTAGTGCATGCTTGAGAGAGAGAGGGTGAGGTACCATGAGAACTCACAGGGCAGGCATCTAAACTGGAGGGCATCCTTGGGGGGCCAGGATAGTTGCAAAGTGAAAGGGTGGTGAGGGGAAACTTCCAGGAGGAGCTGATGCTCAAGCCCAACTTGAAAGATATGAAGATCAGCTAAGGGTATCCCTAGCAAGGGGAATGGCAGGTGCCATGGTTCATAGGTTAAAGGGAATATAGTCAGGAACCAACAATAAGATCAGTCTCTTGACAGGTCCAGAGTGCAACCTAAGGAGCAAAGTGGAAGCAGCATGGTTTCTAGAAAGAACAAGAGATTTGGAGACAGCAAACCTTCCTTTCTTTATTTCTGAGAGAAGGATAATCTTATATAGAAAAGGTAGGGTTGGAAATTGGCCAGGATTACAGCCAGTCGTAGAGTTCAAATTCCAACTTTAGAACTTGCTGCTTATGAGATGTTTCCTAAACATCTCAGTCTTAGCCTCACAGGTTAAAAGACAATAATTGCAATAACTAAATACAGGATAATAAGCATACCAGATTCTCGGGATGCTTGCATGAGGGAATGTGGAAGTATCTATAGAGTACCGGAAATATCAAAGGGAATCAATGGATGTGTTTCATTTCCTTTTATTTTCCTCCTAATTTCAGAAATGGAGGACTTGATTCTTCCTCCGTAGATGGATTTTAGTGATCAAATAAAATTATGCCTGGAAAATAATCAGTAAATATATTTAGGTATATATTCATTATTTATTTGTGTGGGGGGATAAATTTAGAGACCCCTAAAGTCTCACCATTTTTTAAATACTAGCGCTTTTCTGTTTGAGTGAATCCATATGTTTCCATCTCTGTTCCATGACCCCAAACTGGTCACTTCTTTGCAGCAGTACCTGCTGTATGTGGCCCCAGGGACCCCAGTCTTTTTATGGTACTGAGCGGATTTGTGGGCTTGTTTCACATGCCCTCTAGCTTCCTGCTTCTCCCTGACATTGATCACTGCTTTTCTCTCTCACACACCTTATCTCTGCAAGGGAGCAACCTAGAAAAATTTCCAGGAGATTCATGTTTTTAATTAAAGTTGCATGGCAGCCTTAGAAACACATACTTGTTTTAATATGTGGCCTCTTTACTCTCTTCCTAGCAGACCTCTGGTAAAACTAGGGTAAATTCTAGACTGGCTATCAGGTTGTCTGTCTTAAGTACTTCTTACTCCTTCTGCTTCTCTTTTATCTAGAAACTGGGCCAGTAGCCTTGAACCTCAGGGTAGCCATTGCCTTTGGGGTCACCTAACTGGAAGAGAGCCCAGTCTTCCAGCACAGTGACCTGGCTTCTATGCTTCCGTGTTTTTTCATGAAGACACATGCTACCTTCTAAACACACATTTTCATCATAGAAAGTTGTTAATAATAGAACCTGAAAATCTGCTACAGACAGGATAGTTTTGAGAAAATACATATGTAACCCTAATATAGTTGGGCGGCCTCATGGCCTATTTCCATACAGTGTGACATTCTAGAGAAAATACAAATCCACAGTCAAAAAGTTACATGAATCTTTGCTAGAGAGTATGAAAAAATGGTAAGAGCTTATATAGTGTGACAAGTAGCAGTGTCCTCCAGAAATAACCTACTGCCCTATAGTTATTTATCCTTCAATCACTTATAGCAAGGGGAGGCAGCAATGGCAAGAGAGTATCTGGTATTTCATTCACTTCACTAAAAAACACCAAATACAGCTTTTTTCTACCTCTTTCACTCACTCTTTCTATCTTCTGAGAGCTATTCATTCTCTAGGTTGAGAGAGAGTAAATCCATCTTTTTAGAGTAAATCAGTGTAGCCTTTATGGCTCTTTCAGTTCTATACCTCAGGGTCAAAGAAGCTGCATGAATAGACCATGAGTTGCTGAACTTTTTCTGTAAAGGGCCAGATGGTAAATATTTTAGGGTTTTCAGGCCACATAGACCTCTGTTTCATATTCTTCTTTGTTTTCTGCAATTCTTTGAAAATGTAAAAACCATTCTTATAGGCCATACAGAAACAAGCCTCAGGCTGGACTTGAGCTACAGACCCTAGTGTCCCAACCCCTGGCATAAGCAGTAAAGGCACCAGCTCTTTTTAGACTCACTAAGCCCTAGCAGATGAGACAGCTGACCAAAACAGGAGTGCTCGGTACATGTCAGGTATGGTATGAGCAGCTTGCTTCTATTGGCTTGGTTAGTCCTCACAACAACAGTATAGGACAAGTACTGTACTGGTCCACTAGTAATAAGAGGAGACTTGGAACACTGTCACCACCCCACCTACAGCCCCTTGATCATCTATAGTTTAGATTTTAATACCCACTTAACATTTGCCTGCTACATAACATAAAGAGGCAATTTAACCTCTCCTAATCTTTGAATCTCAGTTTCCTAATCTGTAAAAGAGTGAAACTATTATTGCCCTCATAGGTTGGCTGGCTGGCTGGCAAGAAAGAAATAAGCCAATCTGTGGAGGCAACGTCTGGCTTAGACGACACACTCTGTACATATCAGCTTCATCATCATCATGTTGGTAGATCAGGTTATTTGTCCTTGTCCCACCACTTGCCAGCCACATGACTTTCAAGCAAGTCATTTATATACTCTGATTATTTCCTCTTAAGTGGGTATTAACAGTGTTTCAAGATTTACTATGAGGATTCACTGAAGAATGCTGGCCAAAGTCAAACATACAAATGTAAGAAATGTTAATTACGATTAATTCACTCCTGTGCACCTAGCTTCATCCTGCAGTCTCCACATCTATTATCAATGTGTTTCTCACAGCAACTCTATAAGGCAGGCGTTTTGCCAAGTGTGGGCACTAGCTGTGAAAGCCCTTGAAAGAAGCGAGGTGTTAAACACATATGTGAATTTATTATTTTGATGCAACCACACTTGGCAACCACAGATTTTCCTCTTAATCTTCATCTTCATCGTGGGCTTCTTCACATGGGGGGCTCAGGGTTTGGGGACTCCCTTGAAATGTTGCTCACATCGTGAAGTCCAAGACCAATGGTGACTCTTACCTTCACAGCAGCCTCACCAGCTAATGTAGCTCATGATTATTAATGTGCAAATTACCTATTTTGTGAACTATCTGTGAACAAAAAGAAAAACCTCTTAGCACAATTCTGGGTCACCCATCATTTTCACTATAAAACCAGAGAGACTAATTACTGATAAAGAAACAATTATCTGCAGAGAAGAATAATTTTGTGGGACTTCTCATTGTCAGAGTTTGATCAAAGAAGCAGACCTAATAGGAGCTATAAAGAAGGAAGGATTATTATAGGGACTAGACCTTACGCAGTTACGGGCACTGAATAAACAGTCTATAGGCTATGTGAGGCTGCTACTTCTGAATCTTGGTGCTGGAGCCTGAATCCACACATAAGTTAGTAGAGAAGGAAGGATAGACATGAAGTCAGGGAAGCAAGGACAAAATGGGTGGGCTGGAACCCATGAGGACAGCCCCCAAACCCACATCAGTCTCCCACAACTCCCAAGCCTTCAACTTTCATGATGGAGTGATGTGCAGGAAAAGCGGGCGCCCTTCCTCACAGAGCTGAACACACAGGACATCCAGCAGGAACTGAAGGTGCTGCAGACCCAGCCTCTGCCCCACACTAGCAACACATGCTGGCAGAATAGTGACCACACTCTGTGCTACAGCAGTGCCTAATGCCCCTGCTGACGTGGCTTTACTTCCGCCTTCTAAACCCACACAAGATGTTTCCTGTGGCCCACACCACAACTCAAACACTGCAGCAAAAGGAATTTTGAAAACCAAAATTTCCAACTTAGCTACCTTGGCACAATACGTATCTTCCATTTTCAGTACATGTGTGATGGTCCAGAACTTGAACCCTGTTTTCTGTAACTCTTAGCCCAGAGATTTTCCCACAGTCCTGTTTCCTTCTCTGTGCCTTTTTCATAGAGTGATGGCATAAGATAATGTTTATGAAGTACCCCAGACAGTGTTTGACACTCTAAAAAGTACTGTCATCTTTTTCTTGCTGTCTACTTAGGGATTAAGAAAACATAATTAACAAGAAAGGCAAGATTTTAATATTTTAGGGTTAAAGTTAGAGATTTAGGGTTAGGGAGAGGGAGCAAACATATATTGTACTCCTCAAGATATGAGTACCATTGATTCAGAACCAGCTATTAGTTTACATTATTCACTCCACTGATCCCCATTGCTAATAGGAATAATGGAGAGTCAGTTATAATTTCACCAAACCAATTTGGAAGCTGGTGGAGTTGATGTGGAGTGGAAGAAATGTGCTATTCCACATGGAAGAAAGAGGACACAGGTAGAGAGACTCATTTGATTACTCTCAGTTTATGGCCTGACACCACTGGATGATGACTGAAAATTATTCTGTGAGCAAAATAAGTTGATTAAAACCTAGCGCTGAAGTGAAATTAAACTACATAGTGTGCTTTTAATACCAGTCTCTTTCCCTATGGTGTGTTGTGTAATAGAAACCAATTGAAAATACATATATTAGGACAAATAAATATAAATAAATTGATGTGCTATGCAGAAAGTGAGCCCAGGGGATCCCACAGTGAAAGAAGTTTGTCAGAGTTGAGAGCAGTATCTTTTAATTAATAAAAGATTTCTCTTCCTTCCCATTTCCCTACCAGAAGAAGATGGGATGGTACTGTAATTTTATAAGGTTGGTGTTTTATGGGATAAGGAATTCCCAGGGACAGGCATTAAAAGAAAGTAAAGTTAAATTTATTCTTGGCTGACTACACTCGATGAAGAATTGCAGGGGAGCAAATACTTATATCCCATCCTTCTCTGGATGCTCTTTCTCTCGTCTCTAAATAATCGATAACACCTGTAGTGTGAACATGTAATAGAGCACAAAATTATTACACTGCTTTTATTGTTCCTTCATTTACTTACATGTCTTTATTATCCTTGTTGCCCAGGATGTAGCAGTCTGGGGTGGATGATAAAGGACATGAGCAGCCCCAGCTTCTGTAAAGAACACAGGCTTTGACCTGGGCATCCACCCAGTGGAAAAACTGAACCCCCAGCACCTCCTGTGTCTTTCTTCACTGGGCTGGGTCCAGGGCAACCTATCTTTTACCTTGGCAGATAGTACAGTAAATATGTGCTCTCCAGTCACCCACTTGGTGGCCATAATCCCTAGATATGTCCTGTAGTTCCCACTGGGAAAGTGACCTTGGTGTTGTCACTGGAGGCTGACATTGTTATAGCAGTTTATGTTGACTTCCTTCTGTTATTCTGCATGCTTCTCTCACTGGGAACGTGGTGAGACGTTTCCTCAGTGGTGTCAATTTCGTTTGGGGATCCCTAAAAGTATTGCCCTGCTCTTTTAGTTTTTTAGTGCATGCTATTTTAAATATGATAATTTTCCCAGGTTGAGTCAGATAATATTTAGTTGTCCCCACATTGTGTTACATCTAAAATCGTTTTTTCCTCACACACACACACACACACAAATCAACATGTTTCATGGAACGAGTTTGCACAGCTTGGCTCTCTTCTACCTCAGGATGAATTTTCCATCCCCCAGACAGTTTGGGAAGGACTTTGCTGAGAATCATTGCAAATATTTAAAGTTCTTCTTTCCCCTCTTTATCTCAGGGCATCCATGGGTTCTATATACAGATGAAACTCTTAGAAACCATTTAGCTATAGGAGTAGATCTTCATTCATAATTGATTTATCCGGCAACCAAACTGTAACTCTTGAGGGCGTGCCATCTACTACTATTTTATACTTCTATATCTAGGATGAAGCAAAATTGAATTGTATTTATTGAACACATATTTATTGAGGTTCACTCTGTGCTAGGCTAGTACTGGGTATGCATGAAGTTTATGCAGTAGTGCAGAAAGGGAAAGTAAACAATAAATGTATAATGGTAAATTAGGGTAAGTACTAGAAAAGAACCAGATTTTCTGAGAAAGACAATAGCAGGGACCAATCTGATTTGAACATCTAGGAAGATCTCTTGAGGAGGTTGAATATAAGCCAAACCTTAGAAGGGACCAACCATACAGAGAGATTTGGAAGTCAGGAAGTTTAAGGTAAAATCCAGTCTCTATCACCTAGAAGCTCTGAACCCCTAGGCTGTACCTGTTGGCTGTGAGAAAATTGGATACTCTGATAAATGCATCAGCATCTTTAAATCCATGGAAAATAGTTGAGCCTTTTACAGAAGTGCTCTTGGTGAACATTTTTACCACATGGAATTGTTTCGTGCTAGCCTGGAGTGGTGTCCTCATCAAGTTTTTGATGTCACCTGGAGCAGCCTTCAGTTGTCGGGTGAGCAGCTATCTGGCAGCCCTTTGCAAATTGGGTGCCAAAAAGGCGAAATGGGCAGAATTTTTGATCCACTGAATAAGAATTTTTATGAGGAAGATGGAATCAGGAAGAAAGTTATGCCACGTGGAGAAAAAGGCATGCTCTAAGCTATAGGTGATATAAAGAGCATGACATGTTTAGGGAATCAAAAAAAGTTTAGTGTTGCTTAGAGAATGAGATGGGAAATGAGGCTGAAAAAGTGAAAGCCAGACTCTGAAGAGTTATACAGACCACATCAAGGAGATTCAACGTGCTCTTGTGGCCAATTCAGACCCACTGGCAATTTCTGAATCAGTGCTGCTTACAAAAATAATAATCTAGGGAGGGAAGACCCTAGTGGCAAAGAAGTTATGGTAGTTGCCCAGACAGAGATGTTGAGGACCCAGGTCATTGACAGTGAGAAGAGATATTAGAGATGTCCCCAAAGGAGAAGTCACCATTTGATGTGAAAGAAGAGCAGGGTATGACTTCACAGTGTTGGGGGCAGGGTGGATGATGACACTGTGGATAGAGGAGGAGGGAGTTGCCTCACTCCCATTTGAATGTGCTGCACCTTCGTTTGTGTGCTTCCTCTGACGTGTACATCTGCGTACGTATTTGCTTCTCTTGGTTGACTGGGAGCTCTTCAATAGCAAATACGCTTTATTTATGACTGAATGCCCAGCGTGGCTAGCAAGGCACATTTAAGGAATTCAGTAAATAGTAACTACTATTATTAGATTTTCGGTATTCGTGTTTAGGGCACACATGGATGACACACTTTTGACGGTGTAATAGTGAGTTCTGAAGGCTCCAGAGAGAGCGATGAGAAGTTGATTGAAAGAAGTTCTCTTTAGGTGAATTTATTTCAAGGAGGAGAAAAGTGACAGCTCCTGAGGGAAGAAGAAATGTAATATGTGAGGGGATATAATAGCTGACCCAGTTTGGCTCCACTGCTAAAAGGCAGCCACAGGAAAGGTTTGAAAGCAAGAATAACACAGGAAATGAGTTCTGAAAATCCAGCCATCTCAGTTGCGTCATCCTTAGGCCTGTGGACAGAATAGACAGAGAACCTTTGCACAAAGAACACTTAACTTTTTCAGATGTTACAGAAATTTTGGAATTAATCTCAGCTACACTTCTCTCCATTTATATCCTTTTTTTGTTAGACCCAATTCCCCTTATTTAAGGAACATCGCTGAATGTAAGGATTTAATATAACTTTTATGAAAATGTTAATTTGGCCTGCTGAGTTTTTTTTAATTTTTTCAATGGTTGAATGATGTTTTATCCTAATGACCAAATTTCAATTATTTGGATAAATTGTTATGTGCGTAAGTTTTTTTTTTTAAAAAAAAACAGAGCTAATAAACATATAAACAGAATTTTCAGTTGAAAGTTCAGCATTTGTGTTTTGAGCATTTTATTCCCTGATTTCTTTTTTACCTATTTGTAATAAACGAAGCACAACATAAAAGCAATTAACAATTTTAATTAAAGAATGACGTTTTTCTAATAGTCCAAATACTGGGTATTAGGCTCTATTCTTTTCTTGGTTGTTTTGTTTGCATTAAGTATCTTAAGAACTTGAGATTTGACAAGTAAAACATATTACATGATTTTACTCTTCTGTGATAACTTGATATATCAGTCATGATCCTATGATGTTATCACCTTTATTTCCTTTCTTCTTATCTAACGATACCTATTTGTTGATTTCTGCATTACCATCACATTCAGTTCTATTCAAGCATCTTCTGTAGTTCTAATGTTTTGCAAGCCATGAGACAATAATTTATTATATGTCTTAGAATTCTAAAGTTGGAAGATGTAGGTGGATCCGTAATAACAAGGAACCTCTAAGAATTGAGCTTTAAGAGAAATAGGATTGCCCTCTCCAAGTCAAATTTTCAAGTCAACTCATCAATCGTTAGGAATAAGCATCTTAAGAAGAAGGAATGTCCCAAAAAGTACTAGAGATTTTATGGAGGGATCAGTGGTTGTAAACAATATATATTTACTGTAATAATATATAGGAAAGAAAAAAAGAGGTCTATAGAAAAAAAATTGGTGAGTAATAAATGTTTAGAAGAAAAGTAAGTCTGGGAGGGGCCTATTTAACACTGTCCTTAGAAAAGAGTTCCTGGCCCATCTTATTAAAGGATCCCCCTTAATAGACCATGGAGATGGATACATTGAGGAATGTGTTTTGGGGAACTGATGTCATAAAACATTTAACACATTCAATTCCCTTTGCTTTGAGTCCACGCTTAAGTAAACTTTGACTAAAATAAAACTTGTCCTGTAGTTTTTTTATAAGAAGAAACTTTCAGGGGCAGGCTGACAAGAACATTGAAGATGAATCAAGAAGTTGATTTGTATACTTTAATCTCTTAAAAATTCAGTCTGTGTAAATCAGGTGCTCAAGTTCAGATCTCTGTAGCACTGATACGAGGAAGTTTCTGGGCTTGCAAAGTCAGAAGCTAGACCCTGAGCTACACACAGTAAGTTCATTAAGGTAGTCTTCCAGCCTACCTCTCCTGAAGGCAGACCAACCTCATTCCTTACTGTTCACCACAAACTCTGCAAACCTCCAGGAGGATGTGTCCTGCCCAGACTTCCTACATTAGTGTTGAAGAAATTAAAGCCTAGAAAAGGAATGTGACTCAACTAAGGTCATGTACAAATTTGGCATCTTGCCAGATCTGTTTCTTCCATTGTACCACATGGCCTTTTAATATACACCATTATCTTTAGAAACCTAAGGAGACAATTCAAGAAATCTTACCCAAGTTACAGGGGCAAACAAAATTTCTGGATTATTTACCAGTCTAATCCCTACTCTTGCGCTTCAGTGGGCAATGGAGTCGAAAATGCAATTCAATATACCGTGTGCTCTTTTTCTCCTTTCTGATGAGTCAGGACCAGGAAAATTTCTACTGACTTTTCAGTACTCACCATTGGTGACTTCAAAGCATTCCCAATTTCTACAAGTAGAGTTAGGCACCCCCTCCTCTGCCTGTTTGTATCTCTGTTATGAACTTGCCACATGTTAATTATCTATGTACCTATTTTCTTGCTTTTATTAAGATGTGAGCTCCTCTAAAAAAGTAGCTACAGGTTGTTTATCTCTGTATGCCAGCACCCATCACAGCACCTGGCACTTAGTAATCTCTTAATAAAAGAAAAGAGAGAAGAAAGGAAGGAGGCAAGGAGGGTAGGAGAGAATGCATCCTCCACTGGGAGAGACTTCTGTTCTCTGAACAGCAGATATTAGGATTGCATGAGAAAAGGAAGGTGCAAAAAATGTAGGCAAAACCACATATGTGGTTGAAAACAATACTTTGCTTTTTAAGGCTAATTTGGAAGACCCTGAGTTATTTTCTCTACCCTATTACCTTAAGCAGAATATAATTATACATTATTAGAATTTTTCTTTGCATTCCACAGTGAATTTAAATAATAATACCCTTAGAATACTGGAGACGCTGGGGAGGATTTTTGCTCACGGTTACACAGATGCTAATAAATAACTATATCACTTCTCCACAGTGACCTCATCTCAGAGCTGAAGGATAGTCAGTTTCGGTAGTAACTGAGATGTTGCATCGGTTGAACAGATGGGAAAGAATCAAAGTGTATGCTTGAGAAGAGGTCTTTATGACATTCAATTTCAGAGACAACAGTGGATGTTAATCCAGCAGAGCTAATTCTATAGTGGGGAGTGAAATATTATTTAATCAGCAGTGCTTCATTCATAATTCAATTAACTGCCTTCACTCATCAGTATTAACAAGAACAGGAGGCTGGATTAATGGGCAAGAGCCTCATAAAGGAGCTCCCAGCCTACCTGAGTGCTGCCAAAACTTAATAAAGTCCTGCCAATCAAATTCTGGTATCTGGACCCAATGCATCAGTGCACTGATATTACAAATTATTCCAAGCACTTCTCATTGTTTCGTAATTCTTTAATTACGCTGATATCTGCACTAAAATGTTTAATTAGTGTATGGGGGAAAACAAGTAAGATTGCTTGCCACTTCCTTAACTATTGGTATTTAGCATCAAGTAAACAAAATCGAATTTTCTTGCAAATAATGTTAAATGGCAAGTTCACCTTTTTTATTCTGTAAATCTCAATAATTGAATAGGAGACAGCAAGTTGGGTTATAACAATCTAAAAGGCTGCTTTTATCTTGAGAGGTTATTGAGAATGCAGAAGACTGGGTGCTCGTCTGCCCAGTATCTTTTAGTTCAGCCTCTGAACTTGCGGAACCTTAATTTTGTCCTGTTCTGGAGTCAAGCACTAGAGAAGAATACGTGATAGCAACAAACAGGGGATCAGGGCCACTCTAGGGAATGAGGAGATTGTTGTTACACTGGATGTTTCAGAATGAATGACTATTAGCTTGCATGTTCTGGCCAAGTTCCTGTTTTAGGGAACTGATGAAGAACTATGCCTAATGTGTTTTAAGCCCTATGCCTGAAATCAGAGAATGGAAGACAGTCCAGCCTTTATATTCATAGCATTTATTTACCTTACAAGTTTGGTGTGCTACATATGTATCAGGAACTAGGCTAAGCTATAGGTGTATAGAAAATAAATACAGTTCCAGATCTCAAAAACAGCAAAACCCTACCAGATATGATAGATAAATGTGCCAAGAAAAATAATAATGACAATAATGATGATGAGAAAGAGGAGGAGGAGGATGATAGATTCAACTATTGTTTTAACTTCATCAACCACGGTATAAATTTTATTTTACTTGAGTCTCATAAGCCTTTAGGAGATATACTATAACTCCATTTTTTACAGAAAGCAATATGAAACTTACAGGATAGTAGTTTCCTCTAAGGAGGGAGAGGAGTAGAATAGGATTGAAAGGTTCACAGATATATCTGAAATCATTTATAGATCTTTAGAAACCAGAACTTGAATAATAGGACAAAATGTCAACATGCATGAAATATGAGTAGTAGAGACATGGGATGTTTTACTTCTGTACTTTTGAAATGTTTTATAATAAAAACAAAAGAACAGCAGGAAGTGAGGTAAGGTCTATGATGGAGGGCCCTGGGGTAATAGTAGAGAGGGGCTCACAGAAAGTTTTCCAAAGACTTTTGGGGTGCTTTCATCAACAAAAGTCGTTTATTAAGCACATGTTAGTTACTGGCATTGTATTAGATGTTTCAAGAAGGAAAATGAAACTGACCCAGACCCTGTCCTAGGAATATTCATGATACAGTTGTGAGGAAGTAAATATAGTACAGTATTGCATACGCATATTATGTACATGAAATTCATCTGAAGGACAAATGCATTTTGGAGGGGATAGGTATGGACATGTTTGTGTTTGGCCATTAGAAGTTATAAAATAGTGATAACATCAAATCAAGGCCTCAGAACTCCTGTGCTTCAGAAGGAAAAGGACTGCAGAAAAGTACTACTGGGATTTTATTTTTCAGGTGCCAGGCTTGGCACTGTATTTTTTCATACCTTTTATTCTCAATGCTATCAGAAACCCTTGGAGATAAGTAAAAATGCCCACAGTATTATAGATGGAACTTCAGGTTCATAGTGGTTACCTAGTCCAAGTTTCCCTCCCCACAACTACCAAGAACGTCTTGGCCCCTTTAGTGCAGTCAAGTGAGAAACAAGAGTTAGGAGTTCCAAAGGAAGAACTGGACCATTTCCAAAGAATAGGCATATTCACTGAGAAAATGTGAATGGAATTAGACTGATTAGGTTAGAATTAAAGGCAAGAAGATTCAAAATGAGGATCACTAATGGATGTGCAATAAAAGTTATTGTTACCTGGATGTTAATAAGGTGGCTATTTGGATTTAGAATTAGCTCAGCTTCCTTCTTTCTCCCATCCTGCTTCCTTTGTGGCCATCTCACTAGTTTAAACAACTTCCATTTGTAGAACTCAGACCTATTAGATTATCAGTTAGATAAAAATTATTCCTAAAGAATAATTTTTTAGGAAGAAACATTTTTAGCAAACACTAGGTTTGGCTATTATAAAATTATATAAATACTTGCTTAATATTAATGTGAAATAATAGACAAAAAAATCCTGGCACCTAGGAGGTGTTTTGACTACTGCCTGCCACACAATAATAACGTGTCTACCAGCATCTGTAAAACGAGAGTCATGAGTAACGGAAGCATACGTTATACTACAGGTATTTGGGTCCTGGAAGGAAAGTCCTACTAGGAGAACAGAAAGGAAAGCTCTCCCTCCCTTCTTTCCAAAAGCATTTACTATATTATATAGATGTTACGGGGTGAAGATGTGTAAAATACACATCCTTGAAGGGCTGAATATACCTCAAGTAGAACAGACAGATATATAGACAAGTAATAGTTGGTTAAGACATAGGACTTTGTAAGAAGACTGATACCATCCCAGCTTCAACAATTAATAGCTGGGTGATCATGGGCAAATAACATAATCTATCAGTGCTTCTGTTTTCTTTTCTGTAAAATGGGCTGATAGGATTTGTAAAACAGTAGCACACAGTGACTAGCAAATAATAAGCACTGTTTGGAGGAATGATGGAGATAGAATTGTGCCAGGAAATAGGTTAGGGAACTGCTGTACAATTTCTAGAGGAAGATTGGGTTGGACATATGCAGTCTTGCTATTCAAAGTGTGGTCTGTGGACCAACAGTGTTGGGATCATCTGCCCACTGGTTAGAAAGAGATTCTGATTCAGTAGGTCCAAGGTGGGGCCTGAGATTCTGCATGTCTTACAAGTTCCTGAGTGATGCCAATACTGCTGATCTGTGGAATAGATTTTGAATAACAAGGGTCTAGAACCACACTATCCAATATGGTAGCCACAAACCCCATGTGGCTACTGAGCCCTTGAAATGAGTATGAAATAAGATGTGGTGTAAGTGTGAAATGCAAACTGGATTGCAAAGATTGCATATAACCAATATAAAAATACTAATGAGCTATTTTTATATTGATTTTAAGTTGAAATTATAATACTTTGGGTATATTAAGTTAAATAAAATGTGTTATTAAAACTAATTTCACCCGTTCCTCTTAACATTTCCCAGTGTGCCTACTAGGAAATTTTAAATTATATATGCAGCTTTTATTGTATTTCTTTTAAACAGTGTTGCTCTAGGACATTTTTGCCAACAGATTTCCCATTGCATCTCCTGAAGTAATTTACTTAGGAGCTGACACTAGTTAGAAAGGTAGAAATAAAGAATGTATATTCTTGAATAACAGTAAAGGACTAAATACTTTAAAATAATTTTCATTTCATTTCTTATTACAACAATGTTGCATAGTTAATGCAAAACAGTTTTGGAAGGTAGAGACAGAAAGAAAAAAATGAAACCACAGACAAAAGCACTACATTGAAACAACCACTGTTTAAATTTTGTTTTATGTGTATTCAACAGTTCAATATACTTTTAAATATACTTTTTAATCTGCTTTTATGAGAATTTTTCTTTACTGGAATTATGGAAACTATCCTTTCTTGGTTTGTCTCACTGCTACATTTTGTTTTCTTACCTGATTTCTCTTCACCCCCACCTACTAGATTTGCACGGTTAAAAGGTTTCTTCTCAAAGTTAGTGTCTAAAACCCAATTCTTAATATCTGTCTGTTAACTAGACATTTGGGTTTTTGTTTGCTTTTTTTTCCCCCTTTACTTAGTGGTTGCCATAGAGTTTGCAAAACACACTTAAAACTAAGCCAAGTCCATCTTCGAATAACACTATACCTCTTCACGGGTAGTGCAAATACCTTAAAGTCCTTGCACTTCCTCCCTCCTCCCCCCTCCCCCCTCCTTAAAACATTACTATTCACTTATCTGTGAATTGTAATATCTGAATACATTATTCTTAGGAAAAAATTGTTATCCATTAGAGTACTTAAAAGTAAGAAAAAGAAAAGAGTTCATTCTACTTTCATTTATTCATTCTCTAGTCCTCTTCCTTTCCTTATGTGGAGCTGAGTTTCTGTCCTCGTATTTTTTTTTTCTTCTGAAGAACTTATTTTAATATTTCTTGCAAGGCAGGCCTGCTGATAACAAATTTTCCAATTTTTGTTTTCCTTTTGAATTTCAATTTTTATATATTTGTGCTTTACTACTTCCTTAATTGGCTTGGTGAATAGTTCATCTATTTTTGTGGCATTATTGCTGTTACTTTTTACTATGGAACAAAGTATCAGTTTTAATAATCAAATCTGCCATTTTTCTTTTTTTTTATGTTCTCTTTTTATCTGGAAAATAGAAGATTCTAAATATTTGCTCAGTGGAGTTTTAAGTAAATCTTTCCCCGTGCTATTTATTTTTCATTGTTTTTTGGGATGTTTTTGTTCTTATTAAGTTATGATTTATTAATTTAATTTTCTAAACTTTTCTCCAAGTGGAGCTTAAACCATATTTCATAGGTCAAATAAGTAACATTGTAATTATTTTATAGGTAGTCTTTAATGAATTAATTTTCTTTATGATGTAAGAACTAATAGAGGAAATTTAAATCTGAGTAGCTTGTTTTCATTGTTTACATTTTATCCAGTTCTGTATTTCTTAATATATTGAAGGTATTTTTAGCCTAAAAACATGTGGTTAAGTCTTGCAAATGTTCCATGAGTACTCAAATAGATGGTATTCACAGGGTATAGAATTATATACACACACAAACACATATGCTTATTAGATCAACTTCATTAATTATGTTGTTTACATGCTCCATTTTCTTCCTTTGATTTGTCATTGTATCAGTTAAAAACCACAAAAGATTTTATGAAATCATCCTCTGCCACATTGTTGCCTTCACTTTCTCCCTAAGGTATCCCTGCAGGTATTTAAATGCTATATGACTCAGTACATAAAAGTTCAGAACAGTTCCAATTTTAATTTCACCCATGAAATTATCTTCTCAATTCATGTAATGCTTTTTTGGCTTGAATTTAACATGATTTGATTTTCATATTGTGACACTGACATTGTTTTTGTTTACATTTGTTTTGTATGTTTTTTCCCATCATACTATTCAATGAAATTGTAGACAGAATTACAGATGACCAGATGGGCGTTTTTTGGTGAAAGAGTACAGTGCTTTCATTACATTAGTGGTCTAATAGAGCTAGAATCCATTAAATGTTGAAAAGTACCACAATAGGAATTATTTGGAAAAACTAATTGAAAGGCAACAGTTAAGGTAATCATACTATACAAGATCAACTCTCACCTGCAGATTTCATGTTGGGAATATTTGCCAAAAAGAACAGAAGTCAAAGCACTCTTATCAAAACAGTTGAGGCAATTGTTACACCTTGGTTTGTGGCAAATTTCCCCTGCCACCCAAGCAGTGATACTGCCATTCTTGATTTGTTGACATAACATTTTTAAAATTACATCTTCAATCATGAAAGTGTGAGTAACAAAGTCGTTGACTTATTTTATTATCGTTGTTCACTAACTAGACCATCTTGTTGCTGGAGCTTACTGAAATTTTATCTAATTATGATATTATTTTCATGCTTGGTGTACTGCCACAAGGTAGTGTCTCATTTTGTTTTGTTTTTGCATAATGTTTTAAATTAATAAAAAGTAAAAAAAAATAGAAGGTGAAATGCATGTGCAGTCATCTGGCAAAAAAAAAAAACTGGACTAACTGGGGTCCATGAAAACAAATAAGGCCTGCTATCCATTCCCAGAGTTATTTAAGTGGAGTATATTATTGCATTCCAGACACAGAGAAGAGGCACACTAGGTACAGACAATTTATTGAGATTTCCATGGTACTTTTTACATTGCACAGTACACTGGAAGAAATCAAACAAATCAGAAAGCCTGATGTGAGAGAGATTGTGTATAGTAATCCTCAATTTGTTTTTAGGAGAGAAAGAAAAGTTATTCATGATAGCAGAGAGCACTCTATGTGTCATGAATGCCCTAGATAGAAATATAACTTGAAAAGTGCTCAGGTTTGCTGATGCCCAGAAAGCTGACAGGGAAAACATTAAATGATGAGTAATTTGCACAGAGTTGGTTTGATGGTGGATAAAATGGCATACTCTATTAAGGGTGACCAAATATAAAACACAAAAGAGTTTGGAATGAAGAAAATAGAAAAAATATATCATGTCCTATAGCAGAAGTGAAAGAGGACTCAAAGATGTGAAACCAGATTAGTCTGGAGATAAGCAGCAATGTTATTGCAGAGGAGGACTCTAGTGGGGAAAAAAATCTAAAACATAACTGAATATCTTCAGCTGAAATTACCTTCATGAAGTTGACACCTAATAAAATTATGGGGGTTATAGTGTTCCAAAATACCTCCTTCAGATGGGTCATTTGTCCTTCATCAGTTATTTAGCACTTGCTATAAGATAGATCACAGGGAAAGGAAGATTAATATTACAAAGTACCTGTCTCCAGTGAGCTCCCAGTCTTCTTGAAAAGACAGAAATGTGAGCAAATATATTTAAAATACCTAAAGTTGGGGAAATAATTTATTGGGCAAAGGTTGTAGTATTTGCACTGTCTTGAGTGAAGAGTACGTCTTGAACCAGCAGGGAAAAGGGGAGAGAACATTCCAGATAGAGAAACTTCCATAAATGTGCATGTTGACTCATGCACTTGGCATAGTTTATAATGGACTTTGCAGTTTAAGTCTGTTTAAGCAAACTTTGAACATATAAAACTGGGAAACTAGGATATTCCTTATTATTTTCTCTGCTTAATTTTTTGTCCTTGAAGGTCAAAATGAATCAGAAAATTAAATTTCCTTCCTTTGACTCACAGATACATAAAGGCTCCATAATGGATGACAGAATATAGCTGGATATCTGGGTAGATGGTGATTGCACAATTTAAGTCAATCAAGAAAGTGAACACGTGGTTGTTGATAGTAGTGATGGGAATCTTCCCTTCTTCACTGCCTTCATTGCCACCCCAGCTGAATCCCCAGGGCGGGGGTTGTATACAGTAGACACGCTGGCAAATGTTAAATACTGGGAAAACACTGTGAAAGACCCAGTGCCTGTGTTATTTATACACGATTTTCCCCTTGATGTTTACCTAGCCAACTCGGTTCTAAATGTTTGCGATAAGAGGGGGAAAAAAGGTTCCAAGAAAATTTTATAGTCTGACAGTAAATTATAAGTTAAAATTCATGACTGGGAATCTAGTTCCACATCTGGTATTTGTTTAATCTCCTGTGAGCCTGAATGGCAATTTTCCAAGTGTGCCTTAAGTTCTTAATACCTTTACATATTTCGTTCTGCTTACCCATGAACTATGTTAGGGAAAACAAGACAACAGATAAATTCAGCTGATTTTAGCCCATTCCTTCTTAATATTTAAAATGAGTTCTTTTGTCTTAAGTGATATCTTCCTAGTAGTCAGACCAATTTCAGTATTGTCAAAATCTTCTATTTTGCTTATTACTTGATGTACATATCAGAAACAAGGGGGAAAACAAACTAAATGGCAGGCGGAAGCAAATACCAGCTTTTATGACTAATCACATGGGCAGTCTTACAAAAATGAACTTATAATTTATGTACAGTGAATTGCATATAACTTTGAAATTCAGTGAATTTTGACAACTGCTAACACCTATTCAACACAGCTCTTGGAGAAAGAATGTTTTCAAAGAGTTTCCTTGGGTCGCTCCAATAAATCGCCCCCCCCCACAAGAGGGAAATCAATGCTATGATTCTTTTCATCATAGATCAGTTTTGTCTATTCTAGAACTTCATGCAATGGGGTTATTTGGTATACACTCTTTTCTGTTTGACATTCTTGTTCAACATAACGTTTTGGAGATTGATCCATGTTGTGGCATGTGTCAGTAGTTCTTTGACTTTTACTCCTGGACAGTTACTCTATTGTATGACTATCACAGATTATCTAGTCTTCTGTGGATGGTTATTTCAGGAGGTTTCAGTTTGCAGTCACAATGAATAGAGCTGCTATGAAAATCTGTGTACAAATCCTTATTTAGGTGGGCATTTGGGTTGTTTCCACATCTCTACAATTGTGAATTGTGCTGCTATAAACATTCTGGGGAATGGACATGCTTGAAGCTCTGACTTGGGCGGGGCAAAGGCAATATATGTAACCCAAACATTTGTACCCACATAATATTCTGAAATAGTGTATATACAACAGGGGAAACTTGAAAAAAACCTTTATTTAGGCATATACTTTCGTTTTTCTTAAGTAAATACCTAAGAGTGAAAAGGTTGGGTCCTACGATGAGTATATTTTTAACCTTTTGAGAAATTGCCAGGATTTCCTCCAAAATGGTTGTACCATTTTATACTCAAAACAATGTGTGGGTATTCGAGTTGTTCAACTTTCTCACTGGTATTTGGTGTGGCCACTGTTATTAATTTTCCCTAGTCCATTGAATGTGTAGTGAAAACCCTTTGTGTTTGTAATTTGCAGTTTTTCATTAATGATGAATGATGTTGAACCCTTTTTCACATGCTTATTGTCCATTTGCATATCAGCATTTGTGAAGAAACTGCTCAAGTCTTTGCTTATGTTTTTAAATTGGGGTGTTTGCTTTCATATTAAACATAATTAAGATATTTATTCTGGGTCTAAGTCCTTTGTCAGATATGTTTTACAAATAATTTTTTTAGTCTGTCACTGCCCTATTTATTTTCTCAACAAGACTATGTCATAAATGGGGGAGCAAGTCCCCCTTGTGGAGTCTTTAAGGATCACTCACTCCGATGGCTGTGGAAATTGCAGTTTAGAGAGGCACGTGAAACCAAAGGATTTATTATACCCACATGTCCTGGAGAGAGAGGCACCATGTGCTCAGAGGGCCATGCAAAGTCACCCAAAAGCCAGAAGTTTGCTCTTAGATGATAGGGAGGAAACCGAGCAAGGACCTCGTGGGCAAGTGGCTTTACTGAGAGTCATGGAGCAGTAGCTCTGGTGTATGGGAAGTGTTCTTGGGGGTGATTTGAATGTAACTGAGTTAACTTGGAAAGGAGGGAAGGAGTAAAATGGTGAAGTCGTCATGAGACTTCATTCGAACACACATGTTGGGGACGAGTACCCAGAAATGGACATGAGTAGGTAAAATTTCAAAACAAACACTGTGATGAGTGCGATGTGTACTGCCTAGGGAATGGACACGCTTGAAGCTCAGACTTGGGAGGATGGGGGGGCATGGGCAATATATATAACCTGAACTTTTGTACCCCCATAATAAGCTGAAATAAAAAAAACAAACAACAAACACTGTGTTTGCCAGCACTCAAAGAGCCATTAAGGCAACAAATAGCTTTATATTGCAAAGGCCTTTTGATGAGCAGAAGAGTTTTCATGTAGATGAAATATAATTTTTTTCCTTTAATAATTAATGCCTACTGTGGACTCTCTAAGAAATATTTACATACCTTAAGATCAAAAAGAGATTCTTCTACCTTTTTATAATTTTTATAGTTATACGTAGTCTGATTCATCAGAAATTAGTATGGATATAAAGTAGAGGTTGAAGTTTACTTATTTTTTCCCAAGTGTATATCCAGCTGGGCTAGCACCATTGGTTGAAAAGAGACTCTTCTCCATTGCCTTGCTTTGGTACCTTTGCAAAACAAGAAAAACGAACTAAATATATGTGTGGGTCTATTTCTGGGATCTCAATTCTGTTCCATTGATGTATTTGTTTATATTTATGTCAGTACCTCACTATTTTCATTACTGCTCTTTTGAACTAAGTTTTTAAGTTCTCCTACTTCGTTCTTTCTCAAGATTGTTCTGGCTATTTTAGATTCTTCGAATTTTGATTATAAGCTTTAGAATCAGTTTGTTTCTATTGAAAACACAAAGCTGCTGGGACTTTGATTAGAATTGCATTGAATTTTTAGATCTATTTGGAAAGAAAAAAATAATACTGAACCTTCCAATTCTAGAGCAGAGTATATCTTTCCATTTATTTAGGCCTTCATTTTCTCTCAATGTTTTAATAGTGTCAGCAGAGAGCTGTTGCACAGCACCCATTAAATTTAACCCTAAATATGTTATGATTGGATGATATTTTTAATGGTGTTTTTGTTTTTATTTTTCAAATGTTTATTGTCAATATATAGGAATCTATTTTTTTCTGCATTGGCTTGTATCCTGTAGTATTGGTGAGTTCACTTTTGAGTTTGGCAGGAATTTTTCTTTTGTACATTTCTTAGGATTTATTATGTACACAACAATGGCATCTACAAATAATGATAGCTTTACTTTTTTTTTTTTTTTCCTTTTTTAGCATCTTGAGGTCTGGAAACTTCTTTTACAATCTGTATGCCATTTATTTTTCTTACTTTATTACAATGTCCAAGACTTCTAGTAAAATATTAAATAGAAGTGCTGTCAATGTACATTTGTGCCTTTTTCTAGATCTTATAAAGGAAGTGTTGAATATATCATAATTATTAATAAGTATGATATTAGCTATAGGAGGCATACTGAGTAATCTCGTGTTTCTTCTGTAACTTGCTCCCTTCCCTTAAATATAAGGTCTGTCCAGAAAGTGTCCAGCCATTGTTCATATAAGGAGAATGGTTTGTGCCACATCAGTGTAACCTGACAGCCAAGGAGAGTGGACTGGGATGCGCATGCGTGAACAGTGAAGACTTCACTGTACTAGTCAGTGGGGTAGTAGATGCCATTGAGTGAGCACGTGTACTGTGTGGCTGTGGCATTCAAAACGACTGAGAGAGTAGGGCAACGAATCTGCATCAAAGTTTGCATTCAGCTTGAACATTCCTCCATGGAAACTATTTGGCTGATTCAGAAGGCTTTCTGGGACAATGCAATGAGTGCAGTGCTAATAAAAGTGTGGCACAAACAATTCAAAGACGGTTGAGAATCTGTCTAAAGTGATCCACATTCTGGAAGGCCTGCAACAAGCAGAACACCTGAGAATGCTGAACGTGTACAGGATAGGTTAGGAGAAGCTGGGAGAACTGAGTGAGGTCCCAAGGTGCCTACTTTCGAGGGGACTGAAGCATCATTGTCTTGTGTACAATGTTTCTTGTACCTTGTATCGTCTTCAGTAAATGTCTCTATTTTTCATGTTATGTGGCTGGATAATTTCTAGACAGACCTCATATAAGTGAATAATTCATAAGTTACATTTTTCATAATTTTGCGGTTCTTTTCGGTTTTATAATCACATATCCCTATATCTTTTTCTTCCTCCAAGAATACAAGGTATTTGAAATAAACAAATTGTGCTTATACTTTCTTTTTCAATCCTCCTCTAATTTGTTCAAATACCTGGTCTGAGAAACCAATAGAAACTAAATCAATGTTAGTTGGTAGAATCAGGGAATAAATCATATAAACTGAGAGGAAGTCTTAATGGAATTTTCAATTATAAAATAATTCTTATAAATTCTAGGAAAAATATTTAAAATAACGTTTAATATATACTAGCTTAGGCTAATAAAATCTCTGGTCACTTTATTCTCTGTGTAAACAAGTAATAATAACTTTTTATTAACACAGGATGCTATGTAAAATATGCTGTCTTTTAAAATGGTGAAAATGAAAAACTTAAAAATATACCAGTTGATTGTTTTTTAAAAATTTCCAATATTTTGTTAAAATTCTCTGTACTACTAATGAAAATTAGTAAATAAGATTAACTTTCACACATCAATGTTACCTGAAATAACACAAGTTCCTATAAGCAAATAATAATTTTCTGTAGTGGTTGCTGTCCAGCTAGATTATCCCAGAAATGTTTGCTGGGCTTTCTGTTGCAACAAGAAAAGGCTTGCCTTTCTAAAGATTGCTTTTGTAATAAGGGATCCATATCTTACACACAGATATATTTTTGATTCATCATGCCCAAGGACAGATTTAAACACAGTCTTACTAAGTATTTTGTACTTTTTAGGGAAAAAATTGTTTGGTAGAAGTTTGATATGATTTTTTGGAATCCTATGCAGATAATAAGCATAATGTTTCCCTTTGTGGATAAAAAGCTCACAGCTGCCTGTCAAAATGCACATGTCGTATTCTAGGTTCATTTCTAGACTGTCCTCATTATTGCTTTCATACTCTTTAAAATTATTGGTCTGAGACTAATGAAGAGCACTAGGTCCTTAGCTACCAAATCATATATGGAAATTTTTCAATCAAGTTGAAAGTCTGATCTAGAACTTCTTTTATGATATATTTTGAAACCCTTATTTATTTATTTAAAAAAAATTTTTTTTCTTGAGACTGAGTCTCACCTTGTCACCCAGGATAGAGTGCTGTGGCATCAGCCTAGCTCACAGCAACCTCAAACTCCTGGGCTCAAGCAATCCTCCTGCCTCAGCCTCCCGAGTAGCTGGGAATACAGGCATATGCCACCACATCCAGGTAACTTTTCTATTTTTAGTAAAGACAGGTCTTGCTCTTGCTCAGACTGGTCTTGAACTCATGACCTCAAGCAGCCCTCCTGCCTTGGCCTCCCAGAGTTCTAGGATTACAGGCGTGAGCCACCATACACAGCCGAAATCCATACTTAGATCACACCCATTAGCAAATGAACTCTAATTACCATATAATATCGACCCAAATGGGGAATACTCTGGGTAATATTTCTTACGCAGGTCCACGATGTAGTCAAGTAAATGTTCATTGCTTCTTGCCCACTTTCTCTCTTCCTCCTCTCCCCAGTCTCCCTATTATTGCTGGTTACTTCTTGGCTCCTCTCTGCCTCTGTCTCATACCTGGAATGTGGGTATTTTACCTTTCAATGAAAACATTATTTTTAAAATGAAATAATAGAGGGAGCAAATGAAACTTATCTGTGATAGGTATTAAGTAAAATAAACAAAACCATCCTTTCAGAATAAAATTTGAAAGATTCTTCAAAGAACTTGCCTTAGTAACATAGGAAAGGCTGATGAATTAGATCACGAAAGGATTAATGCTTATCATGCTTATCCTATATGAGCTAATAGCTCAAATAATTCTGAGTAAGGCAAATAGTCCTTTTAGCATGGGATTAGCAACACATCTATGGTTTACTGTACAAAAATTATGCAGTGTGATAATAGAATCCCTTTTCCTCTGTGAAAGCCATATAGGATAAAATTTAAAATAAGCTTCAGTAGTCACTTTTAATTCAGATTTTAGACTTCCCGTACCCTATTTATTCCTCATGTATAAGAGGAAAAAATAATAAAAAACTAAAGTATTCCTTTCACTTTGTGGAAGGCTTTTGTTTTTCTTTCCTGAAGGAAAAATGCCTTTTTGGATACTTCTCTCCGTTGTTCATATGTATTTTTTAATCCACACTCCCATAAAATTAAATTGAAGAAAAAGACTTTCTAGATATCATAAAAGAATATTTGACAAGATTGTATTTGAATAGGATTTAAATGAAGTAAAGACTTAGCCTGGGTAGCTTGGAATTGGACAAGCATTCACCCAGCCTTGCATAGTATCTTTTTAATTAAACAGGCTATAAAAATTCTATTTGGAGTACAAGATCTGCATTGGCCTGAGGTGTGTGTTTTGTCTCTCCTCTTTCTACTCCTTGGGGCTCGCTACTCTGTGAACTTCTATTACTCTAGAAACTCCCTGTGCTTTGGCTGCTTCTCTGCAGTTAGTGCATTCAGCCCCCACTGTCAGAGACCTGTGAAAAGAAGCAAAGAGTATTTGAGGGCCAGAAAGAATAGTTTCTCAGAGCGTAATTGCTTCCCTTTGCCTGGAGTGGACTTTGCTGCTTATTTCTTACTTACAAGATCCACATGACAGTTCCATACGGTTTCTTTAATTCATAAAATTTTTTGATCTGATCTTCATTGCTTAACACAGTACCTGGCACACAGGGAAACTCAATAAATATTCATTAGGGTGGGAGAATAAACATAGTTAAAGTCAAATAATAACTAGGCTGTTCCTTACTATTCACAGAGATTCTTTCATCTGCTCACAGCAGATGAGGGAAAGCATTTTGGAGGGGGAGCTGTTCTCTAAGACTGAGTTTGCTAGAAATGAGGTGAAAAAAGGCATAATGTTTGAAGGAATATTATAAGGAAAATACAAAGGTGTGAGTGTGGTGGAGTAGAAAAGGCACAGTCTTTGGGGTCAGACACGCTGAAATCCCAGCTCTGCCCACTCACTAGGTACATGAACTTGAGCTAATTGTTTAACCTAGATGAGTGTCAATTTTCTCATTTTAAATAGGAATAATATCTTCTGCGTGGAATATGATGGCATATGTAAAACACCTTGCAAAGGGCCCATCACATAGAAGATGGCCAATAATTGGTAGCCATATTACTATTGTTAATTAGTTCATTGTGGCTGAAGTGTTGCCTGCAGAAGCAGGCGGAGAATGGCAGGAGAGGAAACTCAAAAGATACGCTTATTTAGAGTTGGAAGACATTTTAAATGATATTTGAAACAGATTGCTGCCTTTTATCCAAACATATGCAACAACATGGATGCAACTGGGGAACATTATGTTAAGTGAAAGGAACCAAACACAGAAAGACAAATCTCACATGTTTTCACTCATACATGGGAACTAAATATCAAAAACAATTGATCTCGTGGAGGCAGAATAGAACGACAGTTACCAGAGACTGAGAAGGGTAGCAGGAAGGAAGGATAAAGTGGGGATGGATAATGGGTCTAAAACTATAGTTAGATAGAATGAACAATATGTGATAGCACAACAAAGTGACTATAATCAACAATAAGTTTGGGTACACTTTAAAATAACTAAGAGTGAACTGGAATGTTCCTAACCCAAAGAAATGATAAACACCTGAGGTGCCGGATACTCCAGTTACCCTGATTTGGTTAATTCAAATTGTATGCCTGTATCAAAACATCACATGTACCCTATAAAGATATACAACTATTACGCACCAATAATAAATTTTTTTTAAAAAAATAGAAAGTATGCCCTAATGTTGAATTTTCTCAAATAAATATATGTGGGCTTTTGTTTTCTCTATTAACAAAGCTGGATCAAAAAAACAAAACAAAACATATGCTTAGATCATCCTTTAAGACCTGAGCAATGTCTATTAGATCAAAACAGCTTGGAAAAAAAGATATTCAATTCAGTCCAAGTTAAAAACAAATGAAAACTGACATTTAAGAGGGCTTCAAATGAGACTGTATTTGCCTTATGGATTTGTGTTCATGTTAAGTATTTTACTGGAGTAAATCATTTATTTCCTAAAACTATTTGGTGAGTGTAACCGTGCCCTTCATTGCCACATAAATATAAATTAGTATTTAAATCCTTAGATGACAATGTAGATGCAAACTTACCAAAGCAGTTTACCATTTTTATTTACATACAATAAAATTCACTTTTGTGATGTATAATTCTATAGGTTTCAATAAATGTATAGTTATGTAACCACCACCACAGTCAAGATCCAGAACAGTTCATTCACCTCCCCCAAATTCCCTTGTGTTGTTCCTCTATGGTCCATATTGACCCCCACCCCCTAACTTCTGGCAACGAATGACCTATTTGTCCATAATGTTGCATTCTCCAGAAGCTCATATAAATGGAACTGCACAATATGCAACCTTTGAATCTGGCTTTTTCCACTCATTGCAATGTATTTGAGACTTATCCACGGTTTACATGTATCAACAGTTAATTTCTTCATGTCGTTGAGTAGTATTTCATTGTATAGATGTACTCCAGTTCGGTTATCCATTCACCAGTCGAAGGACATTTGGGGATAAAGTACAATGTTGCTATAAGTATTTGCATGCAAGTTTTTGCATGAACACATTATTCATTTCTCTAGAGTAAATGCTGTGGAGTGGCCTACGTGGGTTATAAAAGGTGTATGTTCACCTACATAACAACTATTAAACTGTTTTCTAGAGTGGCTGTACCATTTTATGTTGACACCAGCAATGTGTTAGAGTTTCTGTTGTTCCATATCCTCACCTTGCTTGGAATTTCCCCTCTGCTCCCTGCTTGAAGAAAACGCTATGCTTTTAAAAGGCTCATGTGATGAGATTACGATCACCTGGATAACCTCTCTTTGCAATATACAATAATATAAGGGTAAAATGTATCATCATAGTCACAGTACCAAGTACTAAGGTCGAAATTAGAATTCTACTTCTACATTTCTTAAATTAGTTTGGGTAGTGTTTGTCTTTCAGGAAATTGATTCATTTCATCTGAATTGTCTAATTTGGGGGAATAGAGTTGTCTATAATTTTCCATTATTATGTTTTAATGTCTATGTGATCTGAAAGGCTGCGGCCTCTTTCATTTCTAATGGTAGTAATTTATAACTTCTTTATTGGAGGTTTATTAATTTTATTTATCTTTTCAAAGAAATGCCTTTTGGTTTCATTGACTCCCTCTATTTTTATATTTTAAATTTCATCGATTTTCTTTTCTTGTGTTTGTTATTTTCTTCTTTCTGTTGGATTTTGGCTTAATTCAGGTTTTATTTTCTAGTACCTTAATGTGGAAGCCAGGTTATTGATTTGGATTTTTTTCTAATTAAGTATTTGATTCTCTAACTTTTCCTCTAAATAGAGTTTTAAATGCACTGCAGAAATTTTTATACAGAGTGTATCAGTCAGGATTCCACAAGAAAATTGTGTGTGTGTGTGTGCACGCATGTGTGCGTGTGTGCACACAGAAAGAGAAAGATGGCAAGAAATGGGCTCATGCAATTGTAGGATCTGACTAGGCAAGTTCCAAATCCACAGGTCAGGCCATCTGATGCTAGAACTCTTTTAAATGAGCTGGAGCTGAAGCTGCAGTCCACAGGAGAATGTCTTCTTCAGGGAAGCCTCAGTTCTACTCTTAAGGCCTTTCAACTAATAATTGTTTTCCTTAAAGTAAAATGACTATAGACTTTAATCCTATCTACAAAATACCTCAGACTCATGTTTGATTAAATAACAAGGACTATCGCTTAACCAAGTGGACAATATAAAACTGACTGTCACTTGTGGTATTTTCATTTTTACTTCGTTCAAACTTTTTACACATATTTCTTCAGATTTATTTTTTGACCTATGGATTATTTAATTTTCAAATATTTAGAGTTCTTTCTATTAGTGATTTTTCTTTTACCTCCATTTTGGTCAGAGAACATACTTTGTATTATTCCAATCACTTAAAATTTGTTAAAGTTTGTTTTGTGACCCAAGAGATGATGTATCTTGAGGAACTTTTCATGTATACTTGAAAACAGTGTATATTATACTGTTACATTAAATGGTCTATATATGTCAAGTTGGCTGGGTGTTTAAGACTTGTATATCCTTGCTGACTTTAATTTTTTATTAACACTAAGAGGAATGTTTATAATCTAAGTATAATTTTTATTTGAATATTTCTTCCAATTCTATCAGTTTGTGTTCTGTGCATTTCAAAGCTCTGTTGTTTGATGCATACCCATATAAGATTGTTACGTCTTCTTATTGAAATTACTATTCCAACATCATGTAATGTCCTTCTTTATCCCTTGTAATTTTCCTTGTTGTGAAGTCTACTTTGTCTAGTATTGTTATAGCCCTTTTAATTTTCTTTTGATTAGTGTTTGCATGGTATATTGTTTTCATTCTTTTTAGTTTTAACCTACCTGTATTATGTTTAAAGTGGTTTTCTTGTTGACAACACAGAGTTGGATCTTAATTTTTTTAATGTGATAATCTCTTTCAGTTTTGCCTAGGACATTAACATTTAACATAATAATTGATGTGGTTGGATTTAGTTCTATTCATTGTCTTTGTTCCCTCTATTTTTCATTCTGTTTACCCTTTTCAACCTTCTTTTGATGATTTTTAGTATACAATTTTAATTTACCTATTTGCTTTTTGACTATGTGTGTCTTTATAGCTTTGTTAGTGGTTGCTCCAATAATTAAAATAGACATCTACATAGAGTTCATATTTTACTACATAACTAAAAATTTAGAAACATAACAAACATATAGGTCCTTTTATGCTCCTTCCTTTATGCTATAGTTATCAAATGTATTACACCTATAAAAAATGGAAAACCCCATCTGACAATGTTATAATTTTAGCCTTCATCAATCATACGTACTTTAAAGAAATTAAATTGGGGGGGGAGGCTACTTTACTTGAGTAATTATCATTTCCATTTCTCCTCCTTCATTCCTGAAGTTCTAGGTTTCCTTTTAATATCATTTCTCTTTTGCTGAAGAACTTCGTCTATCATTTCTTTTATAGCAGGTCTGCTGCTATGAATTCTACTAGCTTTTATATTTTATGTAAACATTTCTTTCACCTTTCCTCTGAGGGATATTTTGGGTAAATGCAGAATTCTGAATTAGAAGTTCTTCACTTTGAGCACTTTACATAGATTGTTATCTTGTCTTCTGGCTTCTGTGATTTCCACTGAAATACACTGTCATTTGAATCATTGTTCTCCTGTATGTGAAGTGTTGGTTTTATCTGTTGCTTTGAAGATTCTGTTCTTTATTTTTGGATTTTAACAGTTTGATTATGAAGATCTACATGAGGTTTTCCTTTTGGAGGTTTGCTCAACCACCTAAATCTGTAAATTTTTGGCTTTCCTTAAATTTGGTAAGTTCTCTACTGTATTTTTTCTGTGAAAAACTCTCTTCTCTCTTTCTGGGATTCTAGTGACACAAGTACAAGACCTGTTCCCACAGGTCCCTGAGGTTCTGCTTGTAATTTTTATTTGGCTGTTTTATTTTTATTTTTTTAATTTCATAATTTTATGGAGTACACACATTTTGGTTACATAATTTGCTTTTGTACACTTTGAGTCAAAGTTGTAAGTTTGCCCTTCAGCTAGTTACTGTGCATTGTACCTGTTAGGTGTGACTTTACCCATCACCTCCTCCCCCTCCACCTACTTGATTTCCCTTGATTTTTTACTTCCATATGTGTACGTAAGTGTTGATCAGTTAGTTCCAGTTTAATACTGAGTACATGTGGTGTTTGTTTTTCTATTCTTGATACTAAGAAGAATGGCCTCCAGCTCCATCCATGTTGTTACAAAAGATAGTAGATCACCATTTTTTATGGCTGAGTAGCACTCCATGGTATACATATACCACATTTTATTAATGCACTCATGTATTGATGGGCATTTGGGTTGATTCCACATCTTTGCGATTGTTAATTGTGCTGCTATAAACATTCAAGAGGAAGTGTCTTTTTTATAAAATGTCTTTTTTTCCTTTGGGTAAATACCTAGTAGTGGGATTGCTGGATCAAATGGTAGTTCTATTTTTAGTACTTTGAGGTATCTTCATACTACTTTCCATAGAGGTTATACTAGTTTCCAGTCCCACCAGCAGTGTATGAGTGTTACTATCTCTCTGCATCCTCACCAGCATCTGTTGTTTAGGGATTTTTTGATAAAAGCTATTCTCACTGGAGTTAGGTGATATCTCACTGTGGTTTTGATTTGCATTTCCTTGATGATTAGAGAACGTTGAGCATTTTTTCATGTGTTTGTTGGCCATCAGTCTATTTTCATTTGAAAAGTTTCTATTCATGTCCTTTGCCCACTTTTTAATGGGATTGTTTGAATTTTTTCTAGCTGATTTGCTTGAGTTATTTGTAGATTGTGGTTATCAGCCCTCTATCAGATACGTAGCTCACAAATATTTTCTCTCACTCTACAGATTGTCTATTTGCTCTATTGATTGTGCCCTTGACTGTGCACAAGCTTTTTAATTTGATCAGGTCCCATTTATTTATTTATTTTTGTTGTTGCTGTGATTGCTTCTGGAGTCTTCTTCATAAATTCTTTGCCTAGGCTGATTATCTGTAAGAGTTTTTCCAACATTTTCTTGTAGAATTCTTACAGTTTCATGTCTTGGGTTTAAGTCTGATATCCGTCAGGAATTAATTTTTGTGAGAGGTGAAAGTATGGATCCTGTTTCAGCCTTCTACATGTGGCTACCCAGTTTTCCCAGAACCATTTATCAAATAGGGATTTTTACCCCAGTGTATGTTTTTGTCAGCTTTGTCAAAGATCAAATGGCAATATGTGGTTGGATTCATATCTGTGCTCTCTGTTCTGATCCATAGATCTATGTCTCTGTTTTTATGCCAGCACCATGCTGTTTTGGTTACTATAGCTTGAACTCTGGTAAAGTAATGCCTACTGATTAATTTTTATTACATAGGATTGCATTCGATATTCAGGATCTCTTCTTCTTCCACATGAAGCATAGTTATCTTTTTCGAGGTCTGCAGAAAATAATGTTGGTATTCTAATGGAGATTACATTGAATCTGTAAACCACTTTGACATTTTAACAACATTGATTCTGCCAATTCATGAACATGATACTGTTTTTCCATCGGTTTACATCCTCTGCAGTTTCTTTCCTCAGTGTTTCAAAGTTCTTCCTTTTAAATTTTTGTCTCTTATTTAGAAGTACCATTTCTATTGATCTATTTTCAAGCCTCCCTGACTTGTTTTTGCCAGCTCCTTTCTGCTATTGCACTCACCCAGTAAGACTTTTTCAGTTACTATATTTTTTATTTCTAAAATTTAGTTCTTTATATTTTCTGGGTTTTTTTTTTTTAGAAAATCTATCTTTCCAATCCATTTCAAAACTTATTTTTTCTTATTTCATGAAGTCTAGTTACAATAACTACACTAAAAGCTTTGTCCAATAATCTCAACATACAGCTCACCTCAGGGACTGATGTCAGTTGATTTGCTTTTCTCTTAAAAGCTGTTGAGATTTTCTTTGTTATTTTCATGTCTAGTAATTTTGGATTGTATTATGGACATTTGAGCATTATATTTGAGACTCTGGTCCTTCTGAAATCCTCTAGAGAATGTTTGACTATTGTTGGTTTCTGTTTTTCATTTGCCTTAGCAGGTAATCAACCTAATGTGGTTCTAGCCACAAGTCCCAACCTGCCTTCTGTAGGTTTTGGTTCCTATCTCACTTTAGTTGTCACACCCTTTGTAGTGTGGTTGTGTCTGTTCCACATAGACACTACCGAGCAGATAACCTGAACTTTGTTCTATAGTATAGCTTAATCCTGGAAGCATCTGCTGTGCTGTCTTGGGTGATTTCAATGCATGTGCCACTTGGGGGTAAACCTGAGATTTCATACACAAATTTAGGGGCTCTTTTTCTCTACCACCTTCCTCTGCATGGTTTCTCCTCATTCCCCAGTCCCCAAAGGCTCCTTTCCCCGGGCTTCTATCATGAAAGTCAGGGTTTTAAGTTTTCCATGCTATTTCACACTTCCCATGATCACTTGGTTCATTCTGAGGGCAAAGCAATGAGAGAAGGGAAAGAGAAAATTAATGTGGATTCCCTCCATGTGTCTGTCTGTCTGTCTCTCTCTCTCTCTCTCTCTCTCTCTCTCTCTCTCTCTCTCTCTCTCACACACACACACACACACACACACACACACACACACACACACACACACACTGAACCCCAAGGACCCAGTTTTCCACTTCCTCTTCTCAGAAAAAAAAAAAAAAAACGTTTTGAAGAGTTTTAGTTGTATGCATAGCTGCTACTTCCACTGGCGCAAGGCTTTACGAATGGGGCTTGTCTAGAAGGAGCCAATTGATCAAAAACAAACAATTTCCGTCTACAGTCTCCATCCTACAGACTCTTTCTTCCTGGTCCTCGGAACAGAAAAGGAGGGAATAATATACTCTTGAAGTATTTTCTGTCTGTGCCTGATGTGCAGTTCTGGGATTTGGGCTGTCCTGAAAGATTAAGAAGAAAATGAAAATACCAATAAATTCACTACCATATTGGTCATACTTTCAATTTTGATTCCTCTCCCCAATTCACCTGTTATTTACTTTTCTGAATTTTCAGATAGACTCTTTGCATTTATTTCTTTGTAGTCGATAGGAGATGGAAGGTGGCATATGCTTTCTGTATCATAGCCCAACTGGGATTGAACTAAATTACATGTTGCTTTTCCTTCTGTTGGTACTCTCATTTCTTTCTCCTTGTTTTGTTTTGGTTTTTGCTTATCTATATTTGTTTTGCTTTGTTTTTGCATCATGAACATACTGGCCTGATATGAGTTTTAAAATAATTCTTCTTAGCTTGCCTTGGTAAGGTATGTTTCTCTTTTACTACAAATTATCTGGAAAAAATGGGGAGGGAGACAGACATTACTTGGAGACATGCCATTCACAATTGTTTCAAGAAATATAATGAACCACAAATCTAAGGGAAAAGTAATACCCTTTTAAATTCTGTGTGTAGTGGTTTTCTTTTTCTGAGTTTTCTTTTCCAGGAACAAATTTGAACTATTTATTTACCTTAGCAAAAACAAACATTTCACCATATGCTATCTAGGAAAGATGAGGAATCTATTAGGAAATGGCCTACTTTGAAAATAATTTGTAAAAGAGATTGATGAGGAATACCTTGACACACCCACTCAAATGTACATAATTTGGTTTCTTGTTCAGGATATTGAACCTAAAACCTCTTGGGTAAAGCCAAGGGACTTAATACCAATTATCAAAAGGAAAAAAAAAGCCCTCACAATTATTTTAAATTTTCAGTAGAATCAACCTTATATGGAGTCAGAGGCAATTACACTACCAGGATCTGTCAACTACTAAGTTTTTTTTTTTTTCAGCTATGCACATCATTTAATGAACTTCACATTGAACACTTACTATATGTTGGCATTGTGCCAGGTACCAAGGTGACTACAAAGATGAATTACATGAGTCCCTGTCTTCTACGAGTAGAAGACGGGAAGGCACACACAATTTATGAGGCTATTTGTCAGACTGGGCTGAGTGCTTTATTTTACACAGGCAGAAACAGCTTTCTCTGGGAACACACACAGGGATGATTCACGCCCCCCCCCCCCATGGGGAGTGAGAAAGGTTTCCTGGAGAGACAATGTTTAGAATGAGCTTTAAGGTTATATTACACCACAGAGCAGTGGAGAACCCAGGGAATGTTATTCAAGGAAAGGAGTCTAAGCAAAATCTAGGAGGCTTGCAAATGCCTGGTACTCTTGGGAAATAGACAATAGTTCAGCAGAGCTGGTGCATAGCATATTCCACTTTGTTTTTATTCTCTTGAACGGAGTAATGTTATTTCTCTTACATCATGGTTTGAGCGGTGGTGAAACTGAATTACAGAAACCAAGACTTGGGTTCCAAGTAGATGTGCTATTGCCGGTGTTCCTCAGAGGCTGTGATAGTTTGTTACTCCTCAGTGCCTTTGCTTGCCCTGCTCCCTCTATGGGGAACGTACTTCTACTCAATCTCCTGCCTCCCGCAGCCAGCAGTGCCACCTCTCTCTCTTTTTTCAAAAAATTATATTTTCACATACTCAGGGAGTAGCAAGTAGATTCTTAAGAGCAGACACCATCTTAGTTACCCCAATATTCTGCCACTGTCCCTGTGAGGTTAGATACTCTCGTAATAAACCGAAATAAAAAAGTGATAAATGCAAATGTCCCAGTGGAACCAAGGGAAATTGAGTTGGTATAAGGCCTGTCTTGAACACCTTGTAATAACATTTCTTGCCTTCCTTTCAATTTGTAGAAAATCATTAAGAAACAAAATCCAAGCTCTACTTTAATTAGTTTACAAAATAGTTGGGCGAGCTGGTATATTCACTTGTACTCTGTAGAATTATGCATAGGCATATTTTAAAACTGGGAAAAAAACCAACCATATCTTGTGTAGCCAGGGTTTGTTTTTTAAAAGAGTTTATTATTTCGAGGGGAGATTAGAGCAATCTGGGCCAGTGCTGAATAGAGAAAACTAGGATTTAGAGAGATAAGACTCCAGATACCCTGTGGACTTAATTCTACCCTTTCATATAATAACATGAACAACATTTCCTACCTCCATTTTTGAGATTTGGAAGAGTTTGGCTGAGGCATAAGAGGCCCCAGGTAACAGGTGTAGCTCCCTGAAAATGGCTGGTTGATTCCCCTATGCTTTTAGTGTGGATCTTAAAAAAAAGGAAGCCTCTGCTTTTTTATAGATGTAAAGAATAAAAAGGTTTTTGCTAAACCAAAAGGAACAGGAAACCTCTCACCACTGCTGAATATATTATTTTGATGTTCCTATAATTTTTTCCCTACCCTAAGGGCTTAAACGATGTTTAAGGGTGGGAAAGCTTAACAGTTTAGCAATCAAGATGCAATTCCTGTTTTTGCTAATACAAGCAGTGCTGAAATGTGCTTTGTTATGTGTTTCCCTTTGTCCACATTTTAAGCACAAGGTGAGAAACTAAAATGTCTGTGAATCTAAGGGAATAAATTTTTATGTATTCACATGGTAAAATACTATACGGAAGATTAAATGAACTAGATTTATAAAATCACAAAGACAATGTTAAGTGAAAATCAAAATATGTACACCTGAATGATATATACAGAATGATGCCATATGTATAAAATTTCACGACGTACAAAACAATCATATATAACTTTGGAATACATACATGTGTAGTGAACATATAAAAATATGTCAATTAACCATAAATGCCAAATCAGGAGAGTAATTAATTCTGAGGAGGAAGAGAGATTGGGCTCAATGAGATTATAAACTGAGGGCTTTAAAGATAACAGTAGTCTTTTATATCTTTAAATAAATCTGAAGCAAAATGGCAAAACGTTGAGATTTGATGAAGATGAGAAGTGAGTATATAGGTGTTCGTAACATCATTCTTCATACTTTCCTAGAAGATACTTGATTCTAAAAGTTATTGGATAGGTACTTTCTATAACGATCTCTGCAACTTGTTTTTATAAATCTAACATTAATCTAAAATAAAGAAGTTATTTCTTTAAGTTATTAAGTCTGGCACCGGCCTACAATGGCTTATTCTTTACATCTAATCAAAAGAACCAGAGCTTAAAATCGAAGGCTCTGAGTCCAGAAACAAAGTTCAGGTAAAGCAGCGAATCATTTTGACTGGAGATTTCTCATAGATGCGAGCTGCTGACCCAAGCCTTGATTCACGGGGAGAATATCGATGGACGAAGGAAAGAGAAAAGGGCATGCCCAAGAGAATGAGCAGCAAGTGGCATGTGTGAGGAGTGGCAAGTGGCTGGTGTGGCTAAGCCGTGAGTTACCTGGAGCAGTGGCGCAGGAGCTGAAGCTGGGGTGGAAGCTGGGTTTGCTAGGATTGGGATTGCCATGCTGAGTAATGTGGAATCACAATGTGCAGATGACAGAGGTTTCCATGGGCGGTGCTTAGCAGGGTGGAGAACGGCCCTCAGGAAAGCCACTCGTAGGTGATGAGGCTTTGAGGTCAGAGAGATGACCAGTTTAAGATCCAGAAAGATCGAGGAGCAGCAGCAGTGAGACCCATTTCTCTCTTCGCCTTTTTCACCTCTTGCTTTCCTAGCTCTTTTTTCACTCTTGATTCCTTTCAAGACTTCTCCTGAAGCTTTCAGTTCCTTTATGAAGGCCATCAAATCCTCCACCCAGAAGCTAGGCTATTTTTAAAAATGAGATGCAGTGTATTCTACGGGAAGGTCACTCATAATAGAGCCTCAAACTCCCTATCTCTTTTGTGAATCTTGACAGCCTGAAAAGAAGCATACATTATCTCTTACACAGACTCCCTGGAACGAATTGATGTTCTTTCCCCTGGAACTGTAATGGGGTCTCTATAGAAAGAAGCTTCGTCCCGCAACATGCGACCTCTTTTCATTCCCTTACAGAGGAGCTGCTTTGTGCCTGCAAAGGGCACCAGGGCTTCCAATTTAATAATTTTGAATATCACTGTTGCACAGTATTGTACTCTTTTGCAGTCTCTTGCCTGCATCTTTAATGACCCTTCTTGCCTTCATAGAAAGTGGGATAAAGCAACCTGATCAGGACTTTATTCCAGCCGGTCATTCTCTGATTGAATCGGTGCCAGATCCTACACGTGTCAGAACACTGGGTTGGGAGTCAGGATGTCTGGGTTTTTAACTTGCTAGGACTAGGGCCTTAGCTTTCTTATTTTTAAAAAGGAGAATGGAAGCGGTGAGAAATTGCTGAATCCTGCATCCGGGAGGAAACATTCCGTAAACACAATAACTTCTATGTGCATGAAGGCATTATTTAGAAGTCCTCTAAGCCCATTCAAATCCTAAGCTTATGTGACTCTGTGACTCCCTGGGGTCTGAAGATGAACCGTCATCATTTGTTCATATTTTATGACCATCTGCTGAGTGGCACAGCAATGGATGCCTCAAGTACTTGGAGAAGCTTAGAGATGGTTGGCCTGTGAAATATTCTCCCAAATTTACATTTCAATGGAGGCATAGAAAGAAAAATGGAAGGTAAATGAACTTTTTAAATATTTAGTTTTGCTCAGAACAATACAAATGGAGGAAAGGGAGCCACTAGAATTTGAATCCGAACTTGAGATAGCATACAAGCTTCGTCAAGCAAGGCTATAACACTTTACTTAAAAAGTCACTTATTTTTGGACCTCAGTTTCCCTTTCTGTCAAATCAAAATAATGCTAGTCTCTCAGAGTTCACAGCGAACAAATGAGATACTGGGTTTGGAAATATTTTGTACAATGGAAACTCTAAACCACATGTAAGTAATTCCTATCACTACTAAAATTCAACTTAATGTAAACTTTCTTGGAGCACAGAGTAAGGGCCAGGCACTGTGTCTGGCACTCAGATTTTAATTTTTAGCACTCAAACCTACTTTTCCCTCTCTTAATTCTTACTTTGGTAGACCTCCACAAAGCAGGCAGGTGTAGATATGCCACAGCAACCTTTGCGTGGCTTTTCCATATAGGACAGGCCACTGCTTCTACTTACCCCTCACAAATACATGTGAGTCTCAGCTTCAAGAAGAGTGAAATAAAGGAGGTGTGTACTTAGGAAGGCACCAGAGCAGGGCCACATGCCCTGTGTTCTGGGTCTCTCACTGACAGGCAGCCCTGGATGAGTACACTCGCCTTTCTATTTCTCACTAAACAACAAAAAGGTTGGGTCAGATGGTCTCTTAGCATCTTCTTAAGGCCTAACTTTTTAATTTTTACCATTTGTTCTGGGTTAAATTATGTCCCCCCTCCCAAAATTTCCACGTTGAAATCCTAACCCCTGGTACCTCAGAATGTATGTGACCTTATTTGGAAACAGGGTTGTTGGCAGATGTAATTAGTTAAATGAGGTCATACTGGACTATGGTGTTGCCCCTATTCCAGTATGACCAGTGTCCTTATACATTTGGATGCAGACATGCACACAGGAAAGATGCCATAGGAAGTTGAAAGCAGACACATGGGTGATGCGGAGAAATCAGGGAACCCCAAAGATCTCAAACAAAGCGCTAGAATATAGGAAAGAGACACGTAACAGATTTTTCCTCATAGTCCTCAGAAGAAACCAACTCTGTCAATACGTTGACCTTAGACTTCTAACCTCCAGAACTGTGAGACAGTAAATTGCTATCGTTTAAGCCACCCAAGTGTGGTACCTGTTACAGCAGCTGTAGCAAACTAGTATAACATCGGAGAGTCATACATACCACTGCTACCAGTGGGAAAATATAAATGCTGTTCAAGTAAAAGAAAATTCTATCTTATTTTGCATGTGTCTATTTGTGCAAGAGATTCCATTCTGGCTGTAATAGAAAGCAGAGTTCCATTTTAATAACATCGGCAGTTAAATTTCCTCCTCTTCCCAAAGACTGAACATCACAATGTTTTGACTTACAGCTCAAGAAACTTAAAACCACATGAGAAAACTCTTACTCATGCCACTATATTTAGCCAGAGATGAGCACAGCATTTAAAAATGGAGTCACATGCACATAGAAGTTACTGTGTTTACAGAATGTTTCCTCCTGGATGCAGGATTCAGCAGTTTCTCGCCACTTAACATTCTCCCTCCCAAGGCAACCTCAGCAGGTTCCATGAGGTTGTCTCGAAGATCAGATTTTGTTCAGTACAGTAGGAGCTCTTATAATCCAGCTGCAGTTATTGATTAATGCGGAGAAAAGAAACTGAGGCATGTGTAAAATGATCTGGTTTATCCAAAAGTAAAGTGCTGGGCATGTTTAATAGGCACAAAGTAATTTATCAAAAAGCAATCACCCAAATTTTCACATGAAGGACAAAGTATTTGTATGTGTTTCTGATTTTTTTAAAAAAACCATTTTGTTTTGAATGAGCTCTTCTGTTCCAAGGGATGTTGTTACTAAAGACAATTGGTAAGTCTGATCTGAGCAACAAAGCCCTAGAAGTTATAAGTTAAACAGTAGAGCATTGTATGCAAATTCCCCAGCTGAGCCTGGGGAACAGGGTTTTGATTGATATTCTCCTAGTTTGAGTAGGGACAGAGTGAACCAAGTCTTTACTTCCTTGAGCAGTTTTTATGTTCCTTATTGGAAGAATAGCTCTTAAAACAGAAATCAGGAGGGAGAAGGACAATCTGTTCACTCAAAGATAGCTTGGAAAGGTGAACTAGTTAGGTCCTGCCCATGATAGGAATCTTGTGGGAGGCAAGTACGATGTTCCAGGAGGGTCTGATTCTAAATTACATTTCTTGTGATTTAAAAATAATCAGAGTGCTGTCCTAGATGGGAATTGGGCTAAATGAGTTCAACATTTAGAAAAGCTGGTGAGGAATGATATATACATGCCCCTCAAGCTGGCAATTTCCAAAACGAAATGCACAAGGCAATTCCTAAGGGCCCAGGAGGAAAATACTATTCGTCACTTCATTTGGTGACTACAAAGGTGCCTACTATGTGCTGTGCACTATCCTAGGAACTGAGCATACAGCAGTGCAAACAGGTGACAAATCTCTGCCCTCAGGGATTTTACATTCCAATGGGAGGGAAAAGACTATCTAAATATATGGGATATTTGATGTTGATAAGTGGCGTATCCATCAGAGTTCCGGACAGAAGCAGATGACATGCTCAAGCTAAGTTTCTGAGGAGAGTTTTTGAAGAGCTACTTATATAATAGAAAGCTAGGCAGGGTTTAAGAGAAACCAACAAGGAATGGTGAAGCACCCCGGGGACTCCCAGTAATGGGGACCTATCTCCCCAGGGAGCAGTGACCCAAACTTGGCTAGAAGCCAGAGTGCAAGGGAGTCCAGTTTCTGTAATCCATGCAAGTCACCCTCTTAGGGCACAGAAAAGGGCAGAGAAGGAATAAGAGGTATCTTCAGGACAGAGAAACCCAGCACAAGTGTTCGGGAGAAAGGAGGTGACAGAGGGCCCCCCGTAGCATGGGGGGAGGTCAGCAGAGCCCTTCTGAGAGACATTTGAGCAAAGTGGCTAGCTGATGCAGAAGCATCAAGTGCAGAGACAGAGAGGTGTAGGGCATGCTTGGCAAGGTCAAGGATCAATAAGAAGGTCAGTGTAGCTGCAACTGAATGAGAGAGGCTGATATTCAGTGTTTACCCCAATACTAATTGTTAATAATTGTACTAATAACTAGCACAGCAACATCCAAATGTATATAAGAGTGTTGCGTACTAAACTTATTTTTCACTGATAGGACTATACTATTCAAAATTTTTGCAGCCACTGCTTTAGACTGAGTTGCTTTAAGACAGTGCAGTCAGGTGACCTTATATAAGGCAGACTGCGTAGGGGCAATAAAGCTCTGCTAGTCCAATGCCCATCTTCACAGATTAAGATTAGCCCACGGCCACACTGTAGAACATCGACCTAAACTCAGACCTTCTGCGGTTCCTGTTCAACGGTCGCTTCCCTGCCTCATACTCCCCTCCTGCCTTATAAAATCTGAAGGTCACCTGTCTTATTAAGGAGTTCTATTTCGGCTTACACGCTAAATGAAGATCCTCTGGCTGTGGGATCTTGGTCACAGTCAGAGTGCAGCCTCATTGCCTTCCAGCCTCACCCACACAGCTCTAAGTGGAAATTTTGACAAAGGAATCAAAGTGTGGAAATTTCAAACATATGTGCAGATATTCAAATACTGTCATTTTCTGACAGGTACTCATGGCTTGATTGAAGGCAGAGGCACAGAGCTAAAATTAATGCATGAATGGGCTTGAAAAGAGAAGTGTAAATGAGACCATAATTAAAGCTTTTGCTAATTCTTCTTCCCAGCTGTGGACTTTCATAGGAGTTGTTTTTAGCTATATTTAGCTTAAAAAGTTAAATTTTAGATGCAGTTAGCATGTGTGCCTTTGAATTACACATATTTTATAAATGTTTTGGGTTTCAAATTATGACAAAAGCATCAAAAAATTGCATCTTAATTGTTTGATACTTATTGCAATCCCCGCTAAATATTGGGCAAAAGAAAAATCTCATCGTCATGATTACATATGTTAAAGCTATTTGAAAAGTTATTTAACAGGGATAATAAAGTGGTCTCATAGAGATCATAGTATCTTGGTATTTCATATTCCTTAACAATTTCCTTTATTTTTCTCTAATTATAAAACAAATGTTTCCTGTTTATAGAAAGCATTGCTTTTATCACGTAATATATCATGGACATCTTTCAGGACAGTAATATTGATCGATCATGTCCTTTTAAATAAATGCAGATTAACCATACATTTTTAGTGCTTGAGTATGCCTTCCAAATTATAAACACAATAACAATATAGTAAAAGTCTGTGTAACTCTGCTACAAGTAATAAGTTTGATCAATTAGGGCACAGTCAAGAAAATAGAAGCCATGCAGTTATTTCAATTTAATATAAAATAATTGTTTAATTGGATATTAGAGGGCTAGAAAGGCAAAAAAAAAAAAAAATCCTAGTGTACCATAAGAGTCCTAATAAAAGGAACCAGCTACCACCCCAGGGATGGCAGGACAGGGAGAAGAGACTAGGATGAGAATTTGGAAGCTGAGCGTTGGAGACCACAGACCTGGAGACTCAGACAGGGCAGGGCTTCCCCAGCTGCTGTTGAGGACTCTGAATCTTTGAGGGAGGAGGCCCTGGCAGAACTGGGACCCAGAACTCTAGGAAATGTTGCCAGCTGGTGTGTGTTGATGTCTCCAAGGGGGTGCGATAAGGCTGGTTCTGAGATGATGGGAGGGAACATTGGCAAAGTGGAACCAAGTGCTGCTGCCAGGTGACAGCCCCTCGCTGGGGTCACTTGGACTGGAGAAGCAAACAGGAAGGAGCTGGTCCTTGATCTCTAGCCTGCCGGTGTTCCTCTAGGTCTCCCCAGGGGCAGGGCCTGCAGGAATGAGCTGACGAAGCAGAGCGGTGGCTTGTGCAGGCCTAGCCCGAGCGTCTCAAGGCAGAGTGCAGAAGGGTGGATTGAAAGCTGAGAGAACCTCACAGGGGTGGGAATCTTGTTGCTAAGTCCCAGCAGTAAAAGAAATTCCACTGTGTCTAAAGGTGGGTCAAGCTCAGCTTCCTGGGCCTCCATTACTTAAAGTCTTAACGGACAATTATCCATGACAACAGTGAACACATTGAAGATAGATCTATGCCAAAGCCCCCAAGAATGAATCTAGATACTGGGTTTGGTCTAACCCCATCCACCTTTTTCTTTTTCCTTGAATTTCTAAATCCTTCTTAATATCCCTGGAATAGACATGTTTCATACTCTCCTAGGAGCAGAATCTTAGAATAGGACATAAGTCACTCTCTGTTGTTCTGTAGGGATTTGCAAGTGGAAGCATTTGAAGTTCTCAGAGAGGCTGATAAATGTCATCACAACCACCACCTGCACCATCTCAGGATTGCCAAGGTGTGCTGAGTGCACCGTGGCCCCTGCAGGTGACATTGCCGAGAGGGGCTTGAAAGAAGCAGAAAGTTTTTAGTCAGAGGTAATGGCTTAATCTGTGCTACAAACTGCTATGTTGTTAAATCTTGGCATGCGCAATTTTACCCTAGCTCCAAAAGGACCCCTGTCTCACATTAAGAATTCAGATTATAGTGTCATATTAGCTGAAGTTAAACATCTGTCTGTTTGCTGGGAGAATAATTTCCCTGAGTATAATGTGCCTTTACAATTGAGTAGAAATATTTGCACAGCACTAATATAGTCTGCAAAGAGACTGGCAAGGTCACGTCTACACCGAGGGGAACATATGCTCTGTTGACAAGGCTCAGGTAGGTGAACCTCAGTCAGACTTTGAGGCCCACCCATTTACTATTCCACAGTGGTCTGGGCTGCTGCTTGCCGTCTTTAACACCGCACAAATAGAGGTGGCTCAGAAAGTCTAGACAAAGCCTTTGGTTTATTGTTTTTTTTTTTTTTTCCTTCCACATGCAGATGCATCCTAAAATCAAGATTTTGCACTGTAAAAAAGTACCTGGGGGTCTCTGCAGAATAAGGTGCATTCTACATACAGAAATACTTAAATAATTACGTGCTAAACGCCAAATAGAAAAAGATCTGTCATTTTGGAGACAATGGAAGCATTAATTGCTACTTTTGTTTTACTTCTATTTTCTGTCGCTTATTGACCGTTTATTTTTGAACTTAGATAGCTGAATTGTCCTCACTGACAGTGTTGTGTATGTATATGAGAGCAAGAGGGAGGAAGCAAGAATAAGAGAAAGACCCATCAGTGTGGTGTGGTGGTATTCACTCAGTTTGTGCTCGGGACACCTCAACGATTCATTCCTCATTCATTCGTCAAACAATTGATAATTCCATTCTCATACTGTAAGCTATAAGGAAAATGAAGACATAAAAACATGGTTTGTGCTATTATTACAAGACACATTATAAAAGGGGCGTAAGAGAGACATGGATACAACCTAATTGTAGAGGAAGGAAAGAGTGCCACTTAATGAAAGGAGTGTTGAGGAAAGGTCTCAAAGGAAGCGATATTTGAGTCTGGCCTTGGAGGACGAGTGGTGTTTTAATGAGTAGACATGTCAAGCGGGGAGGGCATGGTGTGAAGAAGAAAGGAAAGCCGTGGGACACAAGGGAATGGGTGAAGGCCGAGGTGCGTGGAGATGAGCCCTGAGGGTAGATGGCTGCCAGGCAGGGGAGGGTCCGGAAGGCCAGCCTGAGGGGGCCCAGGACCAGTGACAATGAGAAGCCACTGAATGTTCTTGATCCCCAGAGATGCTAGAAGTATCTGATCAGCAGGTTGAAGTAGTTAGATCCCATGCGGAGACAGGGAAGCAGGCAGAAACTGAAACTTTTAAGACCTCTGAGTGCATGATTATTTTAGATTAGATGAGACATTAAGAGGGTGTACACAAGGAATGGAAAGGGAAGGACATGGACGAGACTGCATTCTTCATTTTTTTTTTTTTTTTTAAATTATGGGTTCTGCCCCCTGCCTTCCTGAGAGCCCTTTCATTTGCTTAAATGGCAGATGGCCTGAGCCTGGGGGCCTTTGTCAGTCAGTCTGGGGTTGGTGTTGGTGGCATGTTAGCTCTTCTCACCGTATGCTCTCTTTCCTTCTGCCTGCCCACTTTGTCAGTTTTGATATCTTCATTTTTCACTTTTCCAGCCATTTATTATTATTTTTAATAAATAAAATGATATATTTATGATGTGCAACATAATGTTTTAATATGTGTCTACATTGTGGAATGGCTAAATCGAGCTAATTAAATACAAGTATTACTTCATATGCTTATATTTTGTGGTGAGGACTCAAAATCTACTCTGAGCAATTTTCTTTTTTTGGTACCAAGAGTGGGGTACCAAAGCAATTTTCAAGTAGATGATACATTGTTTTTAACTATGATCATCATGTTATACAGTAGATCTCTGGAACTTATTCCTCCTGTTGAATGAAATTTTATATCCTTTGACAACATTTCCCCAATCCCACCTCTCATCCCAACCCCTGGTACCACCAGTCTACTTGCTGCTTCTGTGAGTTCAGCTATTTTTAGATTCCACATGTAAGTGAGATCACGTGGTATTTGCTTTCTGGCCCTGACTTACTGCACTTAAAATAACGTCTTCTAGGTCCATCCATGTTGCTGCAAATGACAGAATTTCCTGCCATCTTGTCAAGATAGCTGGGTGTGGTCCTCATCTGGCCCGAATTCCTGATCTAGCACAAATTTCAAACATTCTGCCTCCCTCCCCACCCCAACCAAGAGTGTGTTTGCGTATGTCTGGTCCTAAGTACCGATTAGTAGTTCAGACTATGTGCTTGTGAGATGTGCAATCCCCATGTTGGGGAGCAGGAAAGGAAGGCTGAAAGGAGCAAGAAAGGAAAACACACATCACCTGGTAAGGGAACCAAGAAGGTGGTTTAAAAGGCAGGTAAAAATGTCCAGAAAACCAGTTTAGTCTACCTCCACATTCTGCAGAAGCCTAGCTCCACTAAGTGGTTTTCTTCTGATTCTTTGACAGTCCCGGGAAATGAGATTGCTAATCCCTCTGTTAAATGGCAGAACTAACTGGTGTGGGACAAGAAGGCACAAACTCAACTGAGATGGGCTTAACTGGCAGCTCCAGAAGGCCTCAGTGCCCACATGGTGCAAGAGCCTCAGCCCCGCTGAGTCTCCTGTCGCCAGCTCAGGACAACTTTGTATTTGCTTAATCTGAATTCAGTCTTAGATGACAAAATCAAATGTGTGCCATCAGTTTCAGTTTTTCTTCAAAGAGACAAGAAGGCCTGTGGTGTCCCAGCAGGGACACTCGCCCCTTCCTTGATGGAGCCCCCACGCTCCAGGAAAGCTGGTACCCTGAGCCTTAGGACCTCAGACCTCCAAGACACATTAAATGTAGTCTTTTCAAACATCAATCAGCAGATGAGCCCTCTTGTTACTTGTTTCCTCCTCTTCAGTTTTTCTTAAGATTGGAATAGATCTGTCAGGCAATTAGGATGAAAACCCGCCAATTAACTAAATCCCTATTAACTTCTCATGTCCAAGGGCAAGGATGAAAGGGAACAATTCTTGCTCGATATATTGAGGTTTCCCATGTCTTTGCTTTGGCAATTGCTGAGTATGACTACCATTTTTCTCCTTTCTTATAAGGGGAGGGCTTGTCACCTGCGTTTTATTCCTGGTTCCACTCAGATCATCCAGTTGGCCCAGAAATTTGGAAAGTGGGTGCAGGGAAGTAAACAGTCTTTATCATTTCCCTGCTAATGAAAAGAAGTTGTGATAAGAGACTTAATCTCAGTTTAACAGAATATAATTCTCTAGAGGGTTAAAATTTGGCTCAAATAAACAGTCTTTTTTTATTTTATTAATTGTGAAAGTACTACTTGCTCATTGTAAAAAAAAAAAAAAAAGAGCTTGGAATATATGAACACACTTGCATATGTGTTAATATTCACCTATAATTTCATTATCCAGAGATAACTTGTATCTACATTTTGGTCTTTTCCTCCAGTGCACACTGTTCTATATATTTGAGGCAATATTCTATATAAAAATTTGCTGTATAGTTAAAATTTTTGTTAATAAATACACCAGTGTTCTTTATGTGGGTGTATTCAATTTACTAAACCATTCTGCTATTATTGTTGCTGCACATTTAGGTTGTTTTCAGTGCTTCGTTATTATAAATTATGTTCTGGTTAATGTCTTGGTGCACAAATCATTTTTTGTTTTTAGATTCAGTTCATTGTTTTTGACGTAATGAGTGCAGCCTGTCTCTCACTGAGGTGGGGTAGCCTACTGCAGAGGCAGGTCATTGAGAAGTGGGGTCCAGTGGCTGGCAGTGCCTGTTGGGGGCTGAATGCTGGTTAAAACCTCATAGCCCTGCCTGTGTCTGATAGGCAGATTCTTAAATCCAGAGGCAGGGTATTCTTGGCATATCCACTGATGATCAGATCCTCGGGGCTGATTGGTCCTCATTAAAATAGCACATCATGAAGAATAAACCATCATGACAATTCACTTAGTAATATGGACATCGGGAAATACCCTCCGTTTAGTGGAGCCATTCATGTCTACTACCTAAGACAACCTTTTTCTTTCTTGTGATTAGAAACCTGGGAACCTTTATCTAAGGGTTGCTTAGTGAACAAGGAATTAGAACAAAAGGTGGGCAAAATTGAGGGTAAGGTGGGTCCCAGTGAAATATTACCACTCTCACCAAGAAACACCTTTCTGAGCCTCTCAGGTGGCAGGACAGGAAGCAAAATTTGAATGTTTGTTTCTCTGTTCCATACTCTCTCAATGAACCTTTAGTTGATACGTTTTTCTCTTTAGATCTGTCATTATTAAGGTCACATTACTGACCTTGTGATACTGGGAGACCTCCTTTCTTCGGATAGATGTTAATTTGATCACCTGGTTTTTTCCCATTATTATGGTCTATGAACAACTTGCATTGGCAGCACCCGGGCTGCTTGTTAACTAATGCAAATCCCTAGATCCCGCCATAGACTTACTTAATCAGAATAATTTAATCAGGATCTTTAGTATGAGCCCCAGATAGTTCTTGTGACAAGCACCCCATTTGATTGTTGTGCACTTAAAGATCAAGAATTAAGGCGATGATATAAGATCACATGGTGGTTAAGATGTGCAGACTCTGGAGCCAGACTGCCTGGCTTCAAATCCTACTTCACCTACTTACTAGCTGCAATACTTTGGACAGTGTGCTTTAAATCTCCCTGTGTCTCAGTTTCCTCAACTGTAAAATGGAGATAATAACTATACCAACCCCATAGGATTGTTAGGATTAAATGAGCTAATATATGTGTAAAACACTTAGAACAGGGCCTAGAATGGATTTAGCATTTAGTAAATGTTAACCGTGGCATTAGACCAACTCTATTTATGGCGTCCTACAAAGACATTTGACTCTTTAACCATCTGTTGTTTTCCTTTCTTTTCAGGCATTAATCTACCCCCTTATTTCCTTACTGAACCAATACTAATGCCTGCTATGCTCATAGTTTCTTGCTATGTACTGAAATTAATGCTTCATTACTACACTAAGGCTCCATTGGTGTATGTTTAGAGCTGTCAGTGATCCATCCCCTCTAATTGCTTGTGCATTTGGGTTTTTGCTTCCTGCTTTCTAGATCAAAGAGAAATTTCAAAAGTTGCCTCCTGAGAGAAAACGGTATACAGTCTCGAGTTTGGTGACTTAGATTTTATACAAGGGGTTTTTTTTGAGCTGCCCTGTGAAATCCTGTACCAATGTATCAGGCAGTGGTGAAAACTGAATGTTTTAAGAACATACTTTATAAACTATAAAGTATCACAAAAATTAGGGATCTGCTGATTTAGCCAGATTTCCCAATGCAATAAAATGGAAAGAGGCAAAGTGCAGAATGGGGCAGCTTTGTGAGGAACCGGGTGCTGAGACTCGGGCCACTTACAGAGGAAACGTTTCAGGATGTGTTCGCTACTGATTAAATTTCTGAGCAGCCCTGCCTGACTCTCCTAGGCATCCTGGCCTTCAAAACTCAAATGCTCTTTTAATCTTTTGTCGCCATGAACTGCCGTTTCCTCAGGGCAGTTTGAGTTGTTCTCAGTGAAGACCAGGCTGCCATCTGACTAGAATGAGAAACTTCAGATTCTCACCATTTCAAAAAGAAGATGTTGGACTTTAATGTCCCGAGCCATTGATTTGAGAGTCTTCTGAGCCTGATCAGTGTCTAACAGGAAGCTTAGCTCAGATCAGCATGATTTTCTTTTGCTGGATTGTAGGGGATCTCCTAGGGAGATCGCAAGTTAGAGTATTATGGTTTGTTAAGCACCTCACTGTTTTCCTTAGGAAGCAACAATAAAGGAAAAGGCCAACATCCATGCCTTCTGTTTGAGCAAGCATTACAACAAAGATGTTGTGTTCACTATCTGAACTTGAGTTGTTTCCCTGCCTGAGAGCAAAATTGTACTGAAATGTGAAGACCCTACTGACCAGGAGAGTGCTGGTCATTTATAAGAGTATTTCAACAAAAATATGAATAATTAAGAAACCGAGAATGTATAACAGTTTGCAAAGCATTTCTACATTCATTTATCATTGGAACTTGGTACAGTGCTCTGTGGAAATGAGAAGTACCTTTAGAAATGGAAACGTGAGCACTGGAACAGGTAGGCATTCTTTTGTGTCCAAAGTCTGATTGACCAATGTCACAGTCTCCTAAAGTGCCATTTTACTTATTCTTTTTTCAGTCTGATTATCTGATGCAGTCTTAAATCTGTCTTTCATAGTGGGTATAAGGATGGATCAAATGTCTGCCACAGGACTGTACTTTGAAAGCTCAGAGCACACCGTGCTTGTGGATATACAGATGAATAAAACGCTTCTCTGTCTTCTTACAATCTAACTCATAAAATTCTTCTATTTCCTTTCCTACCTGCCCATCACGAATCTCCTCACTCATTCACTTTCTTCCTTTGGTTTTGCATCTTGAATCACTCTTTTTTCTCCGTTCCATTTGGCGTCCCAACTTTGGACTTTTGCCTTGCTAAGAGAATACCATTAGATCCCCACTGTGCCTGCTATTCATACTTCACAATGTGGATAAACAACACCGTGTCCCTGGGAGCAGGCTCATTTGCTACTTCATCTGGGAGGGTGATCAGACATTAAGTAGACATCCCGAGTAATGCCTAACCCAGGGGCTATCACAAAGCATGTGCTTGATAAAATGACAACCCTCCCCATTCTCCACCCTTTGCCTCTTCTTCCACTAGCATATATCACGTTTTGAATAATGGTTATCCTTTTTTTTTTAATTTAAACAATATTGCCTGTGGATCTACTAATATGGGGCACTGTGCTTAAGAATGGTAATTTAGAGATGGAACTTGCTGTTTTCAAGAAATGTCCATTCTAGTTGGAGAGACAGACATGTATAAAATTACAGCACAATGTATTAGAGTAAAGGAATTGCTACAGCCTTGCCAGGTTCATTGCCCACTGTTCAAGAGGAAGCCAATACACTGAGACAGCAGGGGTTACAGCAGAGAAAGAATTTAATGTCACAGGCGCCATGCGAGGAGATGGGAAGAAGTTCTCAAATCCATCTCCCTGAGAATTTGGGAGAAACTGTTTTTAAAAATAGTTTGATGAGTAAAAGTCTATGCAACTGGATCTGCTGATTGGCTGAGTTTGGGTGGAACCATAGGGGTACAGAAATTGTTTTCTTTTCCTGAGTCAGTTCCATTGGTCTGGGTGGGTCAGCCATTCCACTGGAATGCAGAGTCTGGAAGATGTCTCAAAAACTACGCTTAGGTTTCACAAGGGTGATGTTATCTATGGGAGCAATGAAGAAGGCTAAGAATCTTTATGCCCATCAGCTATGTGACTCCTGAGTAGTAAGCAATTATAGGAAAGCAAGCTAGGAAACAATGGCTGTTTACATATATATTTCCCCTACCATATTTCCTACCTTTTGGCCTTTTATTAATTTTATAAAGGGTGGTTTCAGAAAGCCCAAAGATGTCATGGGTGGGGCATGTGACTTCAATGGAAAGAGTAAAGTGGCGGGTGGGAAAAGCTTCCTGGAGGGGTTGCTTGACCTGCATCTTGAAGGATGAGAATATACTCTCTGCATAGGCAGGTGGGGAAGGGCGCTCCAGGCAGTGGAACCAATGCAGGCAAAAGCATGTTTGCGGAACTGCAAGGAACCCATAGGGATGGACATATATTTGGATACTGGGTGGTGAGGAGTGTCAAAAAAATCACTAAATCCATTTCCCTGCTAGTGTCTTTTTATAAATACAAAAGCTTTTCTTTAAAAGCCCCTTAAAGAGATTTAATTTTGGTCAACTAAATCACAAGCCACCTTTTCCAGGCCCAGGCATAGTAATCAGGTCTGATACTATACTGGAGTTCCTGATCTTGAGGAGCTTGCTTCTACTTAGGAAATGATACTGATCCATTTCCAAAACAATGAACAATATAGCCACACATAATTAAGTGCAAAGTATCTAGCCACCTAACCAGCTTCTCTAGAAATTCAGAGGGATGACTTGACTAGTAAAGGATGACTTAATGGAAGGATTGGGATTTAAATTAGGAGTTGTAAGGTGTGTAGAATTTGACTAGAGGGTGCTGAAAGTGGGAAGAAGAATCAAAGCAAAAGCACAAAAGTAGACATGAGCACATCGTATTGTCGAGGGTACTGAAATGAAGTAGAATAACAATCCTTCATTCATGCTGCAAGTTTCGAAGGACTCTAGTATAACTAGCACTGGGGAGAGACTGGCATGCAAAGCAGACAGCATGGTCCTGCTCGCTCTCGTTCATCTCATTCATTCATCATCCATTCAAAAAATAGTTGTTGAGCACCCACTTTGTGTCAAGCATTGGAGTGGGAACTGGCAACTTAATGGTGGCATCAAATCGGAGCTCCAGGGCTAAATTAAGTCTACAGTAACCTTATCCTGACGTTTTCTGTGCTCTAAATTCTTCTGTAGACCATGGATCTAGTCCAGTTTCCAGTCCTGGCTCTTTCTTGTCTGCCTCCCTCTCCTGTCATTTGTGATGTGAAACTTCCCCCGGAGCTGGGGAATTTAAGTAATTGTTGCAAAAACTAAGGGACATAGCAGTGGGAACCTGAATTAGGCTAGTGAAAAACAGGGTTAGATGAGGAGTATGTCAGAGCAAAGCAATCACTCAGATTTGATCATTGATAAGATTTGGGGGATGATAGACATGTACAATAAATGCCTGCAAGTTTTCCACCTGGCTAATAGGAAGTATAATTATGTAAAAGTCAAAAAGGAAAGGTAAGAGGACAAGTTAAATGTATTGGTGAAGGCACTATATCATAGAATCTAAATCTGGCATCTTAACAAAAAAACACATTGCAGACTTATTGGACAATCCATCCTAGTGCAAAATTGGTAAAAGACCAACAGATCGTTTGTGTGTTTTTGTTCCCTATTTAATGACTGATTGTGTTGTGTTGGACTCCAAGACTCAGTGGAGGCATAAAGATTATTTCTCCTGATGTCTCATGAAAATAACTAAGCCCTGTTATTTTTGCAAATGATAAAGAAAATGCCCTAAATACATGTCAACGTCAAGATAGACTGGAACATCTGGAGGTTTCTGTAGGATTACACAAATGTGAACACAGTGGAAAATTGCCAAAAAAAAAAGACTGAGTTATCTATTGCTGGAATGGGTTGTAAGGACAGGTTCAGATGATCTCCACATAAAATTCAGTGGTAGAGTGGTAGGGCTTGAATTACTAGTTTACCCTTCCTCATTTGCCTACCTTTGACATCTGTGTAAGGATATAATTTTGTATGCACATAGAGGGAGAATGACAGTTAAAGGGAGAGAGAGAAAGGGAAACGTTTACATGTTAAAATAGATAAAAGACTCTGTATTCCAAGATATCCAGATGTTTTGCAGGATTTAAAAAATGTTTTACCAGATGTTGGAATTTGTAGGAAATCATTGCTTAGTGCTGTCTTGGTGAACTTTCAGAATTTCTAAAGGCTGAAGAAGATCACTTACTTTCAGTGGCTACGTTATTTTTACCTGGCGTTTAATTATCACATCCCAGCTGGCCTCAGCATTACTGGTACATGCTTCTTGAAACCAAGAGGATTTGGCTTTTGTAAACTTCAAGTAGGTCATGTGGTTACCCAGAGGCATCAGCCTGGTCATTTACTTCAGAGATGAGTAGGTAGAAATAATTAATGGGCTGGTTTATTGACATGCACTGAGACATTCTTCTCTTTGTGGTTTCAATTCCCAGCTTCAATAAACTAATTTCAGATTTTATCTGAAGCACCAGTAATTACAGAGGACAAGAAAAATTGCCACCCAAATGTAATCTGATAATGCTTAATACCACTGTTAGGCTAAATCTTAAATCTGAGACAGGCATACAGGAGCTTAATGCGTACATAAACCAGACTATGTTTTATGCCCTCTTGTGGGTTCTCAAGGACCAGCCATCTGACTCACTGGCCTTCATTCTCAGAAAGCAAAATACTGAGGAGAAAATAATAATGGCAGCTTAGTTTGCCTTCGTTCTGTGCTGGGTCTAAGGAATGAATGAGAACAAAATGGGACGGGAGTTAGACCCGGGTTCAGATGACCAGCTCAGCTGTGCACTAGCTGAATCTCCTTGGATAAGTTATTCAACTTTCTGAGCTTCAGTTCCTCATCTGTACAATGGGACAACTAGTACCCATCTTGGAGGACTACAGTTATGAATAATTTGATGTTAAGCTACTCTCTATCCAGTCTACCACCAATGGCATACTTGATGGTGTATGGAGTATATCATGACTCGATCAGTAAATGGAATTGACTGAGATGATCGCTGCTAATTTTGTTTTGATCCTCACTATCACTTTGGTGGACACACACGTTCAGCCAAGTGTGTCTTCTCTCACAATCGTTTTACAAATTAGAAGACTGAGGCTCAAGAGACAATGTGTTTGGCTCATGTCAGGGCTCCAGGACAGAAAGGGGAGGTATAGCACAGTAATTAAGAACAAGGGATCTTGAGCCAGACAAGCCTGAGCTGTGAATCCTCATTTCACTACTTGCCAGACTTTTTGTATCTTGAGTAAGTTGTTTAACCTCTCTATGCCTCAGATTCCTAAAAGACCTGCAAGAATCAGGGGAAAAACAAAGTCTACCCCTAGATGATTAAATGAGGAAATGCATAGAAAGTACTTAGGATGGTACCCAACACGTGGTCACACTCAGTAAATGTGACTGTTAACAAAGAGAATCAGGATCTGAACCCAGTTCTGCAGTCCATTTCCATCACACTGCACTGCCTCCCAGGGAGTCACTCTCAGAGTTTCCCTGAGTGTGTTTGTCATACTACAGACAAAGTCTCCAAGAGTAAAATTTCCCTTTGAGGGCTGTTCGAGGACAGGAGCAGACACTGCCCTCTCTCAAATACAATTCAAGTACATAACTACCTGAAGGCCAGGAGGGACCAGGTAACCTCTAATAATAGTCATGTGCCCCCAAGAAGGTGACAACTGTGTGGGGTTTCTAGGATCACTAATCCCAGCAGATTTCCCTGGAGCTTAGATTTCCCTGTCCCACAGTGGTTGGCAGGGGAAGAGTGTGGGCTTTTTGATCAGGTTTTATAAATTTTATAAATTTATGGTAATTTTATAAATTACCATATATGTTACTATACTCAAAACAGCATGGCACTGACACCAGAATGTACAAATAGGTGGAACCATCTAGAAAAATGAGGAGCAAATCCAATGTATAGAAAAACTTAATATGTGATAGAAGTGGCAATTGGCATTCAGTTTAATGGAGAAATGTAGTTTTTTTAATGAATAATGCTGGCATTACTCACTTTTTATCTGGGAAAAAGCTTAGACCGTTGTCTCATAACATATACAAATATTAATCCCTGGTATATTTTTAAAATAAAATTATAAAAAGTATAACTAAATATTTAAGGAAAATGTTTATATAACCTGTAGTTGGAAAGATGGTCTTAACTAAGAGAGAAGACTCAGAAACGTTATAAAGAAAAAGATCAACAAATCCAACCATAAAATTTTGAAATCCCTACATAGCAAAATACCAAAAGCGAGGTTAAGAGCTAGATAATGGGCTGGGAGGAAATATTTACAGCACATGACAAAGAGTTAAGTATCCCTAAAATTCAAATGGCAGCTAAAATTGATGCAGGAAAACATAAATAACTCAGAGAAAAATACAAAAAGAATATGATCAGAAGAGAAATGCAAATAACCAATGAGCATATGAGAATATACTTAACCTCAGCAGTAGTTAGGAAATGCAAATTAAATCAATGAGATACCATTTTTTTTCTGTTAGATTGCCAAAAGTAAATAAATAATAAATAACATCCAATGCTATGGAGATTGTGGGGAAATGGACACATCACACATGGCTGATAGGAGTGTAAATATTCATAGATACTGCCAGTGTCTTTTAAATGAATCTGACAGCATCTAATAAAATAAAGCATGTGCATACCTTGACAGAACAATGCTACCTTTAGGAATCTTTCCTACAGAGATGAAAGCATTGATTAAAAAAAAAAAAACAAAAACAAGAATAGCTTCGGGACTATTTACTACAGCGTTGATGTTAATGGTAAAATAAGGTGAAGATAAACTTGTCTTTCGTTTAGGGGATGGTTGAGAAAAGTAAGATACATTCAAACTATAGAAGCTCTGTATCCTTACACAGGAATGAGTAGTTCTGTTAGTATTGACACGGAGGGACCTCCATGGCATAATATTACTGGAAACAAAAAGTAGTTTTATAAAAAGAACTTCTCAAAATATGTGTCTGTATTTGCGTGTGGTTGTATGAGTATAGCAAAAAATGCTGAATGATGCCTAATACACTGTCCACACTAGTTACCTCAAAGGTGTTACTGGAAGAAAGGAGAGATGTTACCTCTTCCTTTTATGAACCTATGTATTGTTTGACATATTACCATACAGGCACTACTTTGTTTTAAAGAAAAGAAACTGATCTCAAATTCTAGTCCCTTTACTTACTTGGCCAAGTGACCTTGGAAAGTCATTCAGTCTCTTTGGATCTTACTTTTCTCGTCTGTAGAGTAATAATATTATCTCCCAGAATTGTGAGGAAGATTAAGCAAGATACGACAAGTTCCCGGCACAGAGCTTTATTAAGTGAGTAGTGATCAGAAAAAGAAAACCCCCTTCCTTTCCCTTCACCCTCAAGCGATGTGTTTTCAGGGATACAAGGCAGGCACCACATGGGAACCAAGCACAAACAAGGAGGAGGATGAAGCCACTGCTATACAAACAAATAACCTGACAACCTCCAAAGCTTAAATTAAAATCATCTTTCCTTGGAGTTGAAACCCTCTTGGATGACCCACAGCACTGCTCACTACCCCCATTCATCCCGTCACTGAGAGCTATGGATCTAAGAAATAAATGCTCATGACTCATTAAAAGTATGAAATTAAGCAGCTAATCCCATGACCTAGAGTCCCTCAGAGCTCCCCACTCTGAAACCAGGCTGGGTTGTGCGGGCATCTGAAAGCTGCCTCTCCTCACCCTCCTGCCTGGATCCTTCACCCTCTCTTATCTCTGCCCTGGGGACGCTGCAGTGGTGGAATCACAGTGTGGCTCATGCTGTTCCCCGGTGTCACCTCACTCAACCCCTTCTCCAACATCATTAAATGTCTATTACAGAGCCAATATTATGGTAGATATTTCATAAATATGTTCTCACTTAATCTTCCTAGTGACTCTGAAGAGTAGCTATCATCCCCATTTTACAGATGGAAAAACTAAGGCTGTAGAAATTTAGCCACTGCTCCTGGTTCTATGGTAAGGACGTGGTAGCTCATGATCCTTCCTCCTGTACCCTCTAAACTGGAGAAGTCAGAAGATGTAGTGGCTTAAATGCTCCCTGTGCGATAGTAATTGAAAATCCAGGGATAATTCATCTCCACTGTTAGAACTGCCTGTCTCTCTGTATGAGGAAATGCTTCAGTGTTTCAGGACTTCTATGTCTTGCAGCAATGCCCACCTCTGCCACCGAGGCTTACCCTTGCACTTGAGCAAAAGGTCTGGATCAGCTTGCTCCTTTCTCTGCATTTAAGCTGTAATGTACACATACCTTTATTAGAACACATATCCTGTTTTGTAATAACGGTTTGTTAGCTTACTCATCTTCTCACCATACTGAGTGTCCTTAAGAGTGGGGCATTTCATTTATCTTTTTATCCCTGGTTCATTAGAGACAGTCCATTAATTTTTTAGATGAATGCACACATTAATGATTATGTGTTAAATAAGATATGTACAACTCGTTAAAGGTCCCAAATGAAAGAATGGGAAGCCGTCGTTAAAGATCCTCCCTGTACTGTGAATCAGAGTTACCAGCAGCAAATTGAGGAAGAATCCAGCCACGAAGGGGTTAGCTTCAAGGCCAATTCCTTCTGTGAAATAAATCTGAAATCAGAAAGGGACCAAAAGCCTGCAGCAGTGGGTATTTTAAACGTGCTCATTAATAATGGCTCAAAGTGGAGATTTATTACAGTTGAGAAGAGAGGAAGGGACAGTAAATCAGCACCAGTGAGGGAAAGAGCAGGGCAAAGATATGAGTTCTTATTTAAAATGTATTCATATGTTTTATAACCCCAAAGTAGAGATTGCTATATTGAAGTGGAAGGCTTTATTTGTAGGATTGAATTCACTTTAGGTGTGTTTTATGCCAATATTCATTTTCCCAACTTTCATTTGCTTTTCTTTGACCGAAAAGTTGGGGACTGACTTTATGACTTGAAGACAAGAGAAGATTGCCTTCGCTGAGTCTCTTCACGAGAATATTCCTTGCTTCACATTATGACTTGTAAAGCACTAGTGGGATCCTAGGATGATGCTATTTTGTTGGCACATATGTTGAAGAAAATAGTTTTTAAGACATTCAATTAGTTCTGCTTTTGAGATAGAATTTGAACACACCCGAGGCAATAGGATTAAATTCACATAAAAACCCATGTCCCCAACCATTGCTTGAGAACCAATTCTTTCCCCATTCAAGCTACTCCAAGGGTAATCAGGCTCACTCTTGGCTGTTTTCCAGCCAAGACAGATACTTGCTTTTAATTCACAAATCAAACAAAATTCTCCGCAGCTTTCTGTTACAGTGGAGTAAAACACAAGCTCCTTATTGTGGTCTGCAGTGCCCTGAATCATTTGTTCCGGGTCTACTTGGCCAGCCCCATCTCCTCTCGCTTTTCTCATCTGGTCCATTAGGCTCAAGTCAACTGGCTTCTCCTCAGTTCCTTGAATGCATCAAGGTCGTCTCCTCTGCTGTGGACACCTTTCCCCTGCTGCCATTCAAAAGCAGCTCCACCAAGTTCTTCTAAGGTCTTCTAGGTGTTACTTCCAGAGAGATCATCCTTGACCATTCTACCTAGGCTCTCTCTCCATCCGTGCTTAATCATCTTAATCATCTCTGCAGCATGCTCACCAAAGTTTTAATTTCATCGATAGGCATGTATAAACTTTTCGTCTCCCATATTTCCCACCAGACAGCAAGATTCATGAGAACAGGAGCCATATCTGTTTCATGCATTACCGACTACCTGGGACTTGAGGGCAGTGCCTGGCACGTAGTGGGTCCTCAGCAGGCATTTGCTGTATGAATTCTCAGTGCCAAGCCTAATGCCTGGCACATCATAGGCTATCAGTAAATGCTTTTGAATTTATCTTGTTGCCATAGGACTTAGAAAATTCACATAAGGTGTATAAATTAATTCCTAACATCCTGCCCCCAACAGCAAATTCTGCTGGCTCAGGACAAATGAATAGCAGCGTGCCTGAAAGCATGATGTGACTTTGGAGCACCTTCTCTAGGACAAAAATGTCATCAGGGCAAATTTTAACTCTCACTATTGGACTTGATTACTCTGGTTCCTAGCTCTCCAGACCTGTTTCTTGTTTTGGTGGCACCTTTTGTCGTTTTGTCTGGCAGTTGCCAAGCTGTATTAATAAACTAAACTGGAACTTTTTTTGTTTCACTGGTGGGAACAAGCAGCTGATAGGTTTTGCTTTGGGTTTGCCAACGCTCATGATTTAAGCAGTTGAAATCACAGAGTCACTGAGCATCTTTTTTTCATAACTCACAGGACCCAGAGCCAAGAGACTGTTTGGGATTTATTTGTAGTTGATGGTAAGAATGGCAGCACTGCTATGGGGAAATATTTTGGCAAGATAACACATAGCCGTGATGCAGCAGTTAAGTTCCATGGTTTAGGCTCTGTGAAAATTAACTTGCAAAAATATTCAGGTCTGTTGTGTGTTCTAGTTTATATGTAAATTAGAAGATTGTGTAAAAAGGATGCCAGGGACGGTGAAATTGAAACATTTTCAGACCAGTTGTCCATTAATTAGAGTAATTCTCCCTTAATTTTGCTTTATTTACATTTTTTCAACAATAAGTTGTATCGATTAAGCTAGAAAAAGGTAACAGCATTAGCTAATAAGTCATAAAAACTGATGCTTTAAAAAATAACAGCCTTAAAAATCTGATTCATTGGAATGGCCATGGAAACTAAGAGGAAAAAAAACTCAACAATGATTATCTGAACTTGGAAATAGAAGCAGTGCCACAGCATTTTATAACCCTGCCTCTGTTCCCAGAGGTGACATGGGGTGTCTATAAACCTGATGGATAACACTGTGGAGGATGGTGAAGTACTAGGACCTTGGGGGTAACTGAGAGTTCTGCACAAACTCAGAGAGTTTCTCACTCTAAATCTTGAAGCCTCAGTTCATACGTCCATCCTTGCACTTCATGGAAAGTCAGCCCACTCACTCCCATGCCCAGATAAGTGTGGGCACTTAATATGCTCCTGTTTTCACAGCCTTTATCCTAAACTTTTGCGTAGTGTCTAGATGACACCATGTGTGCAGAGCTATTTTTGGTCCATTTGGCACTTGAGGTCCCTGGACTAGCTTCAACACTTGTAAGTATTGCCCCAACACCTAACATGGCTCCTAACAGCAGCGACGTCTCCTTTATCTAGACTAAAACCTGCCCAGTCCAGCTGGCCCCTGGACACTGTCCCTGGAGCAGCTCTTCCTGAACAGCCATCCCAGTCAGGTCTCTTTGGCTCCTCATACATGGGACACAAACACATCCTCCCTCTCCGGGACTGAAGGCATTTCACCACCCAGACCATTCTGTCTACGTTACCCCATGGTTGTATGGCTCTTTTAAAATCCTGACTCTATTTGGGATAGTTGACTTTCAGAAGGCTCTGATTTGAACCTTTGCACCTGAAATGTACTTTAACTGGAAAATAGGCACTGACGTAACCCTTGATTTTACCAAAAGAGAAATCGTAGGAAAAGTCTTGCAAAGGTCATGGTAATAATTAATTCTGAAATTTCCTGGCTATGATAATCTGCTCATGCATGGAGCCTGCTGGGGAAGAAGGGGTTTAGAGCAGTGGGTCCTGGTCTTTACTGTTTCCCTCCTTGCCTCTACCTGGTTGTGTGGCCTTGGGTTGAGAACTTTACCCCCCCTGCCTCTGTAGTCTTAATTTCATGTATGTGTTTAGATGAGGTGATCTCCATGATGGCTTCTATTTCCGAAAGTCTATTAATTTATGGCTGACTTAAAGTCAGCAATCCAGCAGAGAATAAACTTAGACACCCCTTTAGGAGTGGAGCAAATGAGGGGCACAGCTGAGCAGGGGAGCCTGTTTCTTGGTTATTCCTCGATTGGCTGAGCAGGTGGTTAGAATCAGAGACATAGGCCTTGATAGTGAAGTGGGACTATAAAACCCCAAAACTGTGTGTCATGAAGAATTCCACGTCCAATAAAAGGGAAGGCAGATGTTCACATAAAGTTGTTGCTGTTTGTGTTTTTGTTGGGGGCGGGAGCGACTTTTTGAGTATGACGTTTATTAGGCAGGCACAGCGGCAGCTGCCCACCCACATTGCCACATAACAACAGTCCTACAATCCATTTACGGGCTTGGAATTATTTTTGTTAATGATTTTCATGGGAGTAGATGAAATGCATTGTGCACCAGCTGTAACGACGTTTATCACACAGCTGTCTTCCAGGGAAGGCATCCCCCTGCCAGACATCATAGATGTCTTGATTGTCAAAGAGGTTATTGTCACACAGAGTTTTAAGGGTAAAAGTCATTAGTTTCCTATTACTGCTGTAACAAATGATCGCAACTGTGAGTGGTTTAAAATAGCATGAATTTATTATTTTACATATCTGGAGGTCAGTAGTCCAAAATGATTCCCATGGGGTTAAAATCATGGCATCAGTAGGCCTGCATTTTTTCTGGCGGCTCTAGGTGGGGAACCCGTTGTCATGCCTCTTCCAGCTTGCAAAGGCCACCTGCATTCCTTGACTCATGCCCCTTCCTCTATTTTCAGAGCTAGCAGTTACCTTCTCTCCTCTCTGACCTCTGTTTCCATCTTCACGTCTTCTCTGTATCTCTGACCCTCCTACCTTTCTCGTATAAAGACTCTTGTGATTACACTGGGCCCACGCAAATAATCCTGGATAATCTCTCCATCTCAAGATCCTTCACTTAATTACAAAACACCTTTTATCATGTAAAATAGCATATTCACAGGTCCAGAGAATGAGGATGTGGACATCTTTGGAGGGGAGCCATTATTCAGCTTGCCACAGGGGCCATAGAGACCAACTGAGGTCCAAGGGGTACATGACTTATCTAAGGTCACATGGCTCACTCATGGCAGTGCTGTGACTGTAACTCTGGCATCCTCACATTTGCCACTTTTAGGTGCGTCACTGACAAAGATAGGAGCATGCCCTGATGAAGGCTGTATTTTTATATTAAATTTAAAATGATTGATGAATAAGTACAGGTATTAAGTCAGTGGTTTTTAAAAAAGCAACTTAGAGAAGACAGAAGTTTATACTTCTTGAAGTACATTCATAATGCAAGAACTTTCTTAAATATTATAGTTTTGCTATGACAGGGTACCTTCTAAAGAGGTTAAGTAACTTAGATAACATATTCTGATCAAGGATAAGAAATGAGGCCGGGCGCGGTGGCTCACGCCTGTAATCCTAGCTCTTGGAGGCCGAGGCGGGTGGATCGCTCAAGGTCAGGAGTTCGAGACCAGCCTGAGCAAGAGTGAGACCCCGTCTCTACTAAAAATAGAAAGAAAGTATCTGGCCAACTAAAAATATATATACAAAAAAATTAGCCGGGCATGGTGGCTCATGCCTGTAGTCCCAGCTACTCGGGAGGCTGAGGCAGTAGGATCGCTTAAGCCCAGGAGTCTGAGGTTGCTGTGAGCTAGGCTGATGCCACGGCACTCACTCTAGCCCGGGCAACAAAGTGAGACTCTGTCTCAAAAAAAAAAAAAAAAAAGGATAAGAAATGAGAGTGTCAAGAAAGCACACAGACAAGTGTAAATGTTCCTGCTTCTATGCTTTTTCCTACTCCTTTTCTTCCTCCCTCTGTAAGTCCGGCTATTGCTGCCATCTTGAAAATTATTAATGGCTAGAAAGCCCATTCAAACTTCTTAAACCAAAGGGAATGGAGCCATCAGAGGCTTATTGGCATGGATTAAACCAGGTTAGGTGTTGGTCATATACAATGAGGCTCATCTTATTTTGATGTAGAAGTATTTGTTTTGGAATTCAAGACATTTGTTTTTAGTTCTAATCCCCACTTCTCTTACAGATGGCTGTGATAAATAAGAATGTCATAGAATTTTGGGTTTAGATGGGACTCGATGTACCATCTAGCCCAATTCTTCTCCTGAATTATGGGTCTCTTACAGCATATCTTTGACAAGTATCTGCCAAACTCCTCTCTTATCTCAGTTTTCTCCATCTATGTTATGGGCGCAAGGATGATGGCTGCTATAAATTAAAGGCTGTATTAAATTTGAGTTTAATTAAATCTGAATTCCAGAGAGGACATGTAAGAGAGCTGTGACTTGATTGTTAGGCTTATCTTCTCCAGGAATCACTCCCTGACTCCAGGCCTCCGGAGCAGGGTTGGGTGCCCCTCATGTCCCATGACATACATGTATATAGTCTCATAAAATGCTCAACTTCACCTCACCTCCTTGGTGTGTTAGTTGTTCTTGTGCTTTTCTACTTTCCTCAAGATCCAACCTAACCAAGGCAAGGGCACAAGATGGGAGTTTACTGCACATACAGCGGGTAGATGAATGAATAAATGGCCATACAGTCTCAAGGTCCTATGGAGGACACGTGGATTCAGGGCCTCACTGGAACTACTGCAAAGGGCAGGAAAAGACTAAAGGTGTAGTTTCTAATCTTCACCAACATAAAATCAGGAGGTTGGCTCTTCCCCAACTTGCCCTGATAACTTGCTTAAATAGAAGGAAATAGGACAGGAAATCGCCATAGACATTTTCTTTAATAGATATTTTAATGTGACACTGAGAACGAGTGGACAGTTTCTTTTGGATGTTTGCACTCAGCACTCAATGTCATTTTTTCTGCCTATCAAGTGAGCACATTCCTCAGCTGCTGGTAACATCAGGTTAACGACACAGTGCTGCACTAAACAAAGACAAAGTCAAGTTGCTAAGCTCCTGTCTGGCACTGATTGGGAGTCGTAAAAATAATTCATTCCCTCAGTTGGGTCCTGACAACCCACAGAAAAACACCTTGAATATGTTGAATGATACCATCTTTGAATAGCTTCAAATCCCTTCTAAGTAAGACAAGGTTGGTTTTCCCATCATTCTTGCCAGATAGGAGAGCAGAGCATCAACTCAGGAATTACTAAATAACGAGTGTGCGGTGTATCTCAGACGTACTGCAAAGATGATGAGGCTTAAAAGATGATGTTAGCATTAAAGCAGTTATGCTGACTGCCTTCAGCAAAGAGGCCACAGGTCCTGAAAATCTGACCATAGATGATCATGAATGCAGGACTTAGAGAAATTGACCAAGACGTAGGCCAAGAAGGTACCATAGCAACACCCAAGGATCTCCACGGGTGGAAACATGGTGGTTCTCTTTGATTTTACCACTTTTGTACATAGCTCTTTTTACTTCTCTTCCCCAACCTTCTCCCCAGCCTAATTCTACGATTTCTTTTTGTGTCTAGTTCCTTCTTTCTGGGGATTGGTGAACTCAGCCTGGAACCTTTGCTCGGTGGGGAAACGGCAGTCACCAGTCAACATAGAGACCAGCCACATGATCTTTGACCCCTTTCTGACACCCCTTCGCATCAACACCGGGGGAAGGAAGGTAAGCCACTGCATCGCATCCATCCTGAGTTGAGGACTGGGCAGTGTTGCTTCTGAATCTTGAGCCTCAAGGTTGAAGCTCTGTGATGAGTTTGTCTTTCTGCCTAGGAATCCCACAGACGTCTGACCTGCTGCCAACAAATGTATGTCTAAACTGTGCTTTTTCTCCCTAGATAGTCAAACACTCGTGCTTCTAATTACTCTGCACCCTCTGGGGGTTGCCTGAGGTCCTAACCCTTGGTACCCCAGGAAGGATAGAAAACATAGTTGCCACCCCTGCATATCGTGCTGGGAAAATCCTTCCTCTCAGGAGGAAGGCCTTCTTTTAACCTCAACAACGTGGGAGGAAAAATTAATGAAAGTAAAATCAGACCTTTATCATCTTAGGAGGAAAAACAAACAAAAATCACTTTACATGATTTATAAGAAGATCAATAATTAATCTTCCTAGGGGTGTCTTGCTGGCTAAGAATCCTAGCTGCTGCCCAGAAATGCTGAGCTGTGCTCTGGGATTGCCCCCTAAATCCTTTCTTCCCTCTCCGCCCCCCAGGATGAGGTCCTCCTTAATTGGTGGAAAGGCATAGTGCCCATAGGGTCTCCTCATCGCTGGAATCTAGCAATTTCTTTTGCTGGTTCATGTCTATTTGGCTACATTTTACTGTTGAGTAGGTTGTAAAAGGTAGAAAAAAAATGCACATGCAGAAAATTGTGTTTGAAGGTGATTTAGCTGTTGTGAACTCAAGAGGAATGGAAAATCATTTGTGTGCAAAAAATTGGGGTTAAAACGATAGGCAACTTTTGTTACTGCTGGCAGCTGATTCTCCAGGGTTTGGCTCATTGGGCTCTGCTCTCTCTTCTTCTTACACAGTATCTTCACCATACATAGCACAAAGTTTATAAGTTAATTTTTCCCCTTCTGATATATTGGAAAATATTTTCTTCAACCATGTAACTATCACAAATTAAAAAAAAACTAATGATCAACAAAAAATTGTTAATGACTTTGACTCGGATCCCAAGGTAGGTTTAAGAAGCATTGCATGTGATTGAGGTCATTTCATTCTATAGTATTTGTGTGATGTTTTAAATACGACTTAAGAAGCATTATTGTAGAAAGGTGCTACGTAGGTCATTTGTTTCATTGCTCTGATTCTGTAGAAAACTAAGTTGCCCTAATTACCATTTGCAGTTTTACTTTTATAAACCCTAAGAAGAACTTGGCATGGCTTCCATGTACACCTCTCTAAAAAGGTAAATCATGTATTTAAAGGCATGAACACATGTAAGTTCACTGGTCAGTATTTAAGAAGCAAACTTGCAGTTTTGACTTAATATTCCATCCTTTCTTTCTCGGAGAGGGTACTGGAGGGGATGATTGCATTCTAGGCAAAGGACAAAACCCTGGAGGCAAAAAAAAAAAAAAAAAAAAAAAAAACCCTAAAAGCCCAAGATAGAATGAGTTTTGGTTACCTGAGTTCCAGAAATCACCTGAAAGGTGCCCAGCAGGGCTAAAGCACCGACACTGAAGAAAGGGGGTGGCAGGGGAAGGAGGGTGGCAAGGACAGCAGAGGACAGATCCTGAGGCAGAGTTAAAGAACTGGATCTTTTTCGTAAGAATTATGGCAAACATTTGAAGGATCTTGGAAGTGGGGTGGAAAAGATGGCAAACTAACACAAACAATGGATATATATGTTTCACTTTCCATTCTTTAACCTCTTAAAGGAAAATGTTGATGTGAAAGGAAAAAAAAATGTCCAAACGGCTTCTCCCTAAAAGTTATTGAAAAAGAAGAGACTAAGAGATAGTTTGTTGTTAAAAGTCACTCACTTGTTATGAATTTGGGTTTTTTGTTTGGGCTGTTTTTTTTTTTATTATTTTTTTTGGACAAGTGATATTTTATCTTTCCAATTCAGTAAAGTATACCTGATCCAAATCAATTTTCAAATGCAGTGGAGTTTGGATTTTGGAAACATTTACTTTTGATGATGTAAATATTTATATCTGGCATGATTTGTGCTGTCAGCCGTTTGAAGAGCTAAAAACTGTCTGATGGTTCTCTCTTTGTTGGTGAAAAATGGAAAATAAGATATGGATGGCAGTGTAGGATAAGCTAACCTGTGATGAAATGCCTACACTTGACAGACAGTAGCTAAATCATGTTTGCAAGCTTTCTGAAGGTGATGTTCGATGAGTTGGAGACTTGTTCTAGAAATGAAGATTCAAATCACTACTCTGGATTTAGGTCTACCTTATAGAAATATCCTACTCAAAATGTTTAAAAACTACTCTGTAAGACTAGGAGGTTTTATAGAATTTGGGAAAGCTGCCACATTTTGAAGTCTGAGATCAGCTGAATGTTAGTAGGTTAAATGTACCCAGTAACTGTATGTTTTATGTCACATTTTTATCCATGAGCATTATTCCTTCTGGCATTTAAATGTATCATACACAAAACAATGACACTCTGCTGCAGCTCCTGACTTGTGTTACTGCTTTTGTTTTAACATATTTGATCTGACATTGTGCTCAGATGATGGAACAAGGACTTTCCTTAGCACAGACTAGGGCTAAAATTCAACCTCAGCACAAGAATAACGAGGAATACTAATAGCTAGATGAGAATCAAATGCATTGTGTCTTGGATATAATAGAGAATATTTAAAAATGACATTTCTTCTACCTTCTAAATTGCTTATTTTCAATGGTAGTTGTTTTTTTTTTTTTCTAAGTAACATTTGTTATTTGTTTTCTTGGCTAGAAAAACAAGTATTTACCTAGCTATCTTTACCTAGCTGTCCATTTGTGACATGTAGGACTCCTAAGGACAAAATCCAAAACACATGTTGATTTCCCCTAACCCAAAAATCTGAAATCCAAAATGCTACAAAACCCAAAACTTTTTGAGTACTGTCATGATGCCATAACTGGAAAATTTCACACCTCAAGTGACATGTCAAAGTTAAAACGCAGTCAAAACTTTGTTTCATGCACAAAAGTATTAAAAGTTTGTGTAAAATTACCCTCAGGCTATGTGTATAAGGTATATAAGAAACAAATGAATTTTGTGTTTAAACTTGGGTCCCATCCATAACACATTACATATATGCAAATATCAAACATTTGATAAAATTCCAAATCTGAAACACTTCTGGTCTCAAGCATTTTGAATAAGGGACACTCAACCTGTGATACTCAACCCATACTTGTATTTTTACAGATAACTCCCTTAAGGTTGGGTTACATGTAGATACAAGAATATTAACTTGAAACCAATCTTCCACCCTTGACCCCATTAAACTTAACTTCCAATTGCTAAGTAGTTTGGAGCTAATTAATCCACTCTAGATAAAGCTACTAAATCAACTCAAGAATAAAAAGCAGGTAAGGAGGCAATTCTTTCTTCATAGTTTCAGATTATTTAGTCTCTCTCTATATGGGAAGTTGGATTATGATATAAACGGAGTTTTATACTGAGGTAAGTCTCACTGTTTCTAAGATTGAGACTCTTGTTACTGATTGAACTTGTGCAAATTCACAAACATTTTGACCTTCCTTGTCTTTTTACTGAGACCAAAGTGAGTGTATGCAACGTGTTTGTGTCTTAATTTTAATGTGCTATTTATGTAAGTGAGCTTCTGGTAATGTGAAAATGAAAATATAGAGTGAGAAGGTTACCCTAAAATGAAATACAGATAAACCTCACTTGATCATTCTGTGGTATAGATATTTGCCTGGAGTAATGGATACAGGTAGGTCCTAGAAGATTGAGTTAAGAATGAGTTTAGCTTTCGTAGAGGAATGCAGCTCTCTGCTTATCTAAACTATCTAAGAGGAGAAAAGATACAATAAAACTGAGTCTGAAACCAACTTACTGATTCTACCACCAAAAATCAGTTACAGCATCCTTCCTCATCTTTTAATTCTTTCAATAAAATATCTCAGTAGTTGATGGCGTGGCAGTTGTTCGTGATACGTAAAGTATATTAATAAAAGATAAGCTCTAAAATGATCCACTTAATGTTCCTAATTTTGTTTAAAAAGTATCTATGATACGCAAAGAAAAGAGACTGGGATTAAGGGTAATACTGTTTGATTTTTTTCTTTGCTGAAGTTTCTAGATTTGCTTCAGTAGGCTTGCATTAATTTAATAATCTGAAAAATATCTATTATTTTTTAACTTTATCTCTTCATTTCATGCAAAAATATACTCGGAGTTGGTAAATGTGGTAGGTAAAATAACACCCGTTTGTAAAGATGGTCACATCTGAATCCCCAGAACCTGTAGATATATCATCTTACATGTCAAAAAATAACCTAAAGATGTGAATAAATATAGGATCTTAAAATGGGAAGGTTACCCTGGATTATCCAGCTAGGTCCACTGTAGTCGCAATGTCCTTAAAAGGCAAAGACAGAAGCCAGAGAGTCAGACTCAGAGAAAGGAGACGTGAGGATGGAAACAGAGGTCAGAGACGTGCCAGGCCACACGCCCACAAGGCAAAGAAACGCATTCTCCCCTACAGCCTCGGAAGGAAGGCGGCCCTGCTGAAATCTTGACTTTAGCCCAGCAAAACTGATTTAGGATTTCTGACTTCTCAAACATAAGATAATAAATTTGAGTTGACTTAAGCCACTGTTTGTGGTCTTTTGTTACGGTAGCAAAAGGAAACTAATATAATAGATGTGAACTTAAATATGTTAGTGGCTTACTAACCACCCCCAATCAACAAATTATGGTTAAGATTTTCTGGTGTTTTCATGAAATTATAGCCTGAAATATCCTTTTTCTTGTCCAATGAGAAAAAAAATCAAAATGAATCTAATCACAGATTCATAGCAGCTTCTATTTGTGACAGCACCCTCAGAAGTCAGCTCCAACCACTTCCCATCCTGTACTTGAGTCTAAGTTGTTCTGACCCCCTTGATGTTACCTCATTATTTCTAGAAATTCTAAACTACTGATATTTCTTTAGGTGGGTCCTGTGTTTGGTCTCTGCTGCATAATATTTAACTTTTTTCTTTTACCATTTTAAAGTATAGGGTTCAGTGTGACATTATGGACATTTACAGTGTTGCACAACAATCACTACTATTCATTTTTGTAACTTTTTCATCATCCCAAATAGAAACTCTGTATCCATTAAACACTAAATCCCCATTTCCTCTTCTCCCAGCCCCTGTTAACCTCTACCCTGCATTCTCTATCTGTGAATTCACTGGATCCAGTAACTCATAGAAATGGAATCATATAATATTTGTCCTTTTTGTGTCTGGCTTATTTCCCTTAGCATAATGTTTTCAAGGTCCATTCATAGTATAGCATGTGTTAGAATTTCATTCCTCTTAAGGCTGAATGTGCATACCACATTTGGGGTTGTTTCTACCTTTTGGCTATTGTGTATTAATGCTGCTATGAACATTGGTGTACAGTTATCTGTTATGAGCACCTGCTTTCAATTTTTCTGAGTATATAGGAGTGGAACTGCTGAGTCCTGTGGTAATTCTATGTTTAACTTTTTGAGGGGAACTGCCATACAGATTTTCCACAGTGGCTGCACCATTTTACATTCCCACCAGCAATACGCAAAGATTCTAATTTTTCCACATCTTCACCAGCACTTATTTTTTTGTGTATTTTTATTTTTTTGTAACAGCCATCCTAATGTTTGTGAAGTGGTATCTGATTGTGGGTTTGATTTACATTTCTCTAATGACTTGACAAACTTTTAAGGACATCCAATGCAAGTTTTTAGGATATAGCCAGTCCCTGGTAGAGAGGGTGGAAGCTCAAGGATCTGAAACCTCCTAGGAGGGGGAAGGTGGTAGAAATAATTGACCTCAGGCTAGTGACAGTCAGGGATAAAAGAAGTAAAAACAAGACTGACTTTCAGCAGACCACGTACTCATCTCAATTATTGCAAAGAAGCAGTGTTTCCCTGTCTCTTGAGGTTTCTTTTTTGAAATTCTGCGCAGTAGAGGCCAAGAATACAGGTTCTCCAGGAAAGGCCCTGGTGTCTTTACCTACTGTGGTCATCAGTTTCCTTTTGACTTCTAAATACCTGGAACTTATATCAGGGAGTCTTGGCAGGAGACATGGAACACTTGTGAGCTGTCAGGAGTTAAACAGATAATTTGTAACCACCCCCCCCCCAGTCCTGAAGGGGTGGGGAGATGGGGTGGCTCCCAGAGCCTGGAGAAAGAGAGCTGAGCGGAGGAACACCTGACCTTCAGTGAGGGAAGCAGCCCACTCAGTGCACCCCATGGGGATGGAGCTAGGGAACAAAGACCCCAGCAGTGCTCCCTCCCCTCCCCTCTTCTGCCAGGCTCCCTTTGGAAAGAAGTCAGATACCAAGGGAGCCCGTTGATTCAGTCTCCATAAGCCAGCCTCCAGGACACCGAGCACAGTGAAGATGGACCTGAAGGGACAAACAGAAGACATCCAACACAAAGTTACAGGTGTGTCTCCATGTCCATTTCCACATTCCATGAAATAAATACGAGATAATAAAACTAATCATGACCCACAAAATCAGGCACAAAGACTTCAGCCTGGCATTCACAGCCCTTCCAATACAGCCCCAAATCTCCTTGCCAGAGACTTATCCCTCTTACACTTTGTGTATACCTTTTGCTCCCAGTGAGATTAGAAAACTTTTTTTTTTTTTAACTGAATGCATCTCACCTTTCCCTGTGATCTGTGCTTTGGCCATAATATACCCTTTACCCCATATGCCTCGGGACTCCCAATCCTTGCCTTTTTATCATTCAACCCCTGTGATGCCAGTGCTATCTCTTCCATGAAACTCCGAGTGATCTCTTTAGCTGACTGTGAAATCATCTTTATTTGGCTTCTTGAAATACCTTGCTTATATTTCTTTGAGGACCTGAAGGTTGGCCTATAGTATTACTTTGTTTGTAAGGAGGCATAAGACTAATATGCCACAGGTATTGGCCCTTAGATTAAGAGCTCCTTATGCTGAAGATGCTTTCATATTCTCATTTTATATTGCTGGAGTTACCTCTGATAGTGCTGGTTGATTTGAATTGAAGCAAGATTATCTTTGATTACCAAGCAAAGGGTTTATGAGGGATTCATCAAAAGCTGCGATGACTCAAGGTGGGAAAAATGTGAGAAGACCCATGGTGAAAAATAACTTCACTATCAATAGAATCTGTCACAAAAACTAATCTGCCATTGTACTTTTCGTGAGATATTAAAACTAGTTTAAAAAATTAGGAATATGAATTAGTTTGGTATTTAAAATCTTACCATGTCTCTATTTTTAGGTTTCACCATAAACCTGATTGCAAGATCTAGTTGACCACAATTAATCATTGCCATTCACAGCATGTCTACACTGCTGTGTTCTGAAACCTTTTATGTTGGAGGCATTTATGTTCCTTCAAAAAAATTTATGGTATATTTGGGGAGAAAATACAGATACACAGAAGTTAAATGGCAGTAACTGATTTATACAATAATTTGAGATAATAGTGGAATAGATATTAAAGAGGCAGTAAAATGATTAATTAGCAAATCGATCATTTTGGCATTAATTGTTAATAGGGGTAAGAAGTTGGGTTGGTCAAACCAGACTTTATGGAGGTGCTAGAATATGAACTAGCATGAAAAGGGAGGTAGAATGATATATAGTTTGCAGAGTCTTTAAATGTCAGATGACTGGTTCTCTGTGTGGAAGGTTGTGAAATGAAAGGTAAAAATAGATACATTTTGTCATCTAAATATGTTACCGTGGTGGTGATTTTTATTGGATAACCAATGTTAAAATTTCATAGATAAGTATTCTTACCCATTTAAAACTCATTAGCTATCTTAAAGCACCATGGGTCTTTTTACACTGAAACTCTGATATGGAAATGGTATGTATGATTTTATGTATATTTGTGGGGTAGAGTAGATCTTTAAGAGGTGCTTAAGAAATAGTTGCAGTTCTTACTCATCTGTATTTTGTAGTTTGGTAAATGTCTTATATGCCATATTGATAGTATCATTTCTCAAAACAAAGCAATAAGGGGTCTGTTTAATTTGGCTCTAATTCTAACCAACAAGGAACCGCTTAATGATGTGGAATAGACAGTAACTCTGGGAAAAAGTGGATGTGTTATCTTAAAAATTATGGTAGTCAAGGTAAAAAATAAAATACTAGGCATTGTCAGGCATGGATATGAACATTTCAAAAGCAGCTCTTTAAAACACCCTGGTTAAAATAGATATGATCTCATTGCCTCATGGAAGATGACTCCAGTGGATTGGGAAGCTCTTAAAAATGAGATTATGGTAATACAATTACAAATGATGAGACCAAAAAGGAACTGGTAGGAGTTAAAGATATGGATGTGGCCGCGCTGGGAGTTTTGCGAAGAATAATGTTGTTAAATGCCAGGTAGGAGATGGGAGAGAAAGGGCTCGTAGCCAAGGAGGACAAAAGGAGAAATGACTTGTAAATGGTTTCAGAGAGAATAAGGTTCAGAACAAGTTGAGACTTCGAGAAAATGAGAAGGGCTTTTAAAAGTTATGGTTACAGGGAGTAAGATGAGTAAGACAATGTCGACCTCTACTTAGGGAGGATAGATGTCCCCAAATGACCTGATAAGAACTGGCTTTGAACTTCAGATTTGCCACCTGCCAGCCATATGTGAGAGGCTTAACCTCTTTGAGCTTCAGTTTCCTCATTTGTAAAAGGGACATCATCATACTACCTTACCTTGCAGGGTTGTTGTGGAAGGAATTACGTGAGAAAATGCACTTACTGGGTAGGTTATAATACAAGTTATCAGACCCGTGACTGGCAGAGAAGAACACGTTCAATAATTGTTAGCTACCATCACAGGTGTTGTTCTTGCTGTTGGCAAGAAAACACAGCTTAACTCCCACTTGAATTTCTCTGTCAAAGAAACTAATGTTCACATTAGAATTCATAGCATGCGTGCCTAGAGGTGAAGTTATTTCGATTTTTTGGGTGCCAGAATAAGAGTTCAGAGCCACTCTGCAGTACCCCCAACCCAAGAGGTTGAAACCCAGTAGGCACAAAGGTAAAGCTGTCCTCCTAAATATGTATGTATACAAAATTTCACATATTCAGTTGGGCAAGATACACTGTAAGAACACTACATGTCAGAAAGTAGAGGAAGTTAATGGATAATGTGCTCAGTATGAGTAACCAGCAAAGGGGGAAGCTGAGAGATGAATTCAGCCTAATTACATAGTATGTGTAAGGTACTACACCCGTGATAAGTGAGAATGGCATGGAATATCCTTCACTGGGAAGACTGTATCCTGGGATACTGTGGTCAGTTCCCCCAGGACTGACGGTAAGATTAACTAATGGAAAAGATACTAACAAAATCAAGTGCAGAAGAAGAAGAACAAAGTCATGACAAGAAAAATATAAACGTCCTATATTCAATATTATCTGTCTATATGAAAGGAAAATATTTTAAGTCCTTAGAGCTGCCTTCTAACTGGACCTTTCCTGTGCAGGCTTAGACACAGAGAGCTGGCCCTGGTGTTGGGAAGTGGCTTAGACCAACCAGACTTCGATTCAGAATAGGAATTTGAACTATGTGGAAACCGAGTGACCTTTCTCTGTTTCATTGAGACCCCTGGCACAAAAAGAGCTCTGATGAGCACTGAGGGCTATTGGTGATCTTAGAGCACACTCAGTTATCAGATGAGAGCTTTGCCTGAACCTGTGAACTCCCTTCCAACCTGGAAATCCTTTGATTGTGCACGAGCAGTGGTCAGAGAGGACATGTGGGATATACTTGCATGAGGCCGACTCCAGGATGAGGATTTAACCCTTCTGAGGGAAAACACCCTTGAAAGCACCGGTGTTGGCCTGGAAGAAACTTGCATTGTCCTCTCCTCCTCAACCTTTATCAAAATAGTCCTTAAAGTTGTGGATCCAGCACTCTTTCTCCTTTAGGATATTATATTTTGCTCTGAGTAGCTAGAGTGGAGGATTCAAGTGAAAATGAATGTTATAAGAAAGGATTTTGATTAAAGATAAAGAAATGAGGCCACGATAATTGTATCTGTACTCAAAGCCGATCTTTTTGCAAGGAGTGGAAGGTTTCAGTGCATAGCAGTGAAAAGTGATGAAAAAATAAAATGTGAAAGACTAAGATGCTGAATTCTAAGTCAGGCAATACTAATAGATTCGGTGCAAGCCATTCCATTGTGGGTATCAGGTTCTTATGCACCCTTGCCCAGCTCAGCTCCAGGCTGAGGATTGCCGCTCACTGTCTTGGCAGTTCCTTGTAATGTTTTCTTCTTGACATCATCCAGAAGATCAATGTAGAGTCATGAGGGAAGTCTCCTAAGGAAACACCTGGTTGTTGGCTTTAGTATTAGTATTTCATGAATGTATCTAATTCATTCTTATTCTGCACTCCTGTGGTATTAGAAAAGACTTTGCTTTCCTGCTTCTTGTTCCTTTATTTCTCTATCCTTCTCATTTTTCCTCCATTTCTGCATCTCTTACCTACTCTCTCAGCCTTTTCTCCCCTCCTCAATCTTCCTTTGCAATCTCCTCCCTCCCTTTCCTCTTTAACCCTACACTTCCTTCATCCCCTTTCCCTCCCTCCCTCCTTTCTCCCAGTCCTGTCTATGTAGGACCAAGGAACTCTGTATCAGAGTAGAACATTGTAACTAAGCACAGAAAGATTGATCATTGTATGCATTTAGTGATAATACTTGAATGAGAGAAAATTCAAGTTATCCCAGGACAGAGCATAATTTATATAAGAAAACATGGAAGGATTAACTCAAGATGCTTAATAACTCTACAGACAGATGAGCTCTTAAAAGGAAGAATGTCCTCCAGGAATTGCCTGAGTTACATATCCATCACATCGTACCACTGTAGTCTTCTGGCTACCTGATCCCACAGATAAAACTAACAGGCACTCTACAAATTAACTACCCTCTTCAAAATGACAACCAAATGGGTTATTCATATACCCTGCTTGCAGCTCAGTTCCCTTAATATCCATCTGAACATGAGGCAGAAGAGGGAGGAGAAGGAGAAAAGGAAAACCCATGACCTAACTTTTACAGACTTCTTTCCAGCAAGCTTCACTTCTCAAGCAGTCCTAGGACAAGTGGTTCCATCACAATCGAGAAGATAAGATTGGTGGAGCACCTGGGAAACTCACAGGCACATACCCAAGAGAAGTTTTTGATTGCTATATTAAAAAGCTGGTATCAGTTGTGTGTTCTCTCCAAGAAGGCTTTGAAATTGGCAGTCTGCTCCTTGTAAGCCTGATCATTTGGCTGAATAAACCAGCCAAGCTCTGCCCTACGTGAACTTTAGAGACTTTGAATCCTTAAAGAGATATTAATAATTCTATTGATATTATTCCCTAGAAACCAGGTATCTTTGGTCTGAAAATCAAAGTAAAAATAAATAATAGTTTCCCCACCACCTCAGAAAAAAAAAATGAGGTAGATTCTGTTTGAAGGACTTAAGAAAATGCTCATTTTCTTCTAAGCTCTTTCTGAGACAAAAGAATTCTGAAAAACCAGAATAAAAAAATACATTTTGGGGAATATGTACAGCATAAACAATTGAAAATCTGAGCATCTATCAGACTTAATTTTTCCTATGAAAATTTAATGTTACATAAATACAACTTTATTAATGCTGTATGAAAAATGGATAACTAAAATAATCCATCCCTTTCTAGTATCTCCTATTTTTAACATCTTAAAATATAGTTCTAATCCCTTGCTCTGTAATACGCTAGAGCCAAGATCCAAATTGCAAATAATGTTAAGATTAACTATTAAACCTAATGTCTGTTTCTCTTGTACAGTAAACCCAGTGTCTATTCGGTAAGGTAAAGGTTATTGTTAATGTTATCCTTGCCCACCTAATATTCTAAACAGATTCATTTCCTGTTTTTACTTAGATCTTTATTAGAGACACTTAACATGATGTTAGTCCCCTCTGGCTCTTACCCCTGAAACTCACATGCTCTAACCCATACACAAGATGTTTACATATGATGAATCGTGATCTCATTTTCACTGACATATGAAAATATACACACTGAGTTTTGTGTGACATATCCAATGGAAATCTACCAAACCAGCATCATCTTCCTTGCCTTAAAATGTTTTCTGTCACTTTTCTATCAAAAGTAGTCTCCCTTCTAAGGAGTAGAGATTTGTCTTCATTTGCATTTCCCTCTGAAATGTTCTGAAAATATTTTTTTTTTTAGTTGAGAAAAAGCCACTCTTCTTTCCCTTTTTAGCCAAGTAGCTATTTTCACTAATTTCTCAATATAAGCAAAATGCATTACTTGGGACAATGATGAAGAAAATGAATACACATTATGGGTAGAATGTTGCTATTTAATGCTTAGTTACTAGGTAGCTTTGAATATAGAACTCGACTCAGTGTTTGCTGACTCTTGAATTATTTATTCTGAGTTTGGAAAATTCAAATAGGATAAGATTTTGGCAAAATTATCATTTCCAAGTAAGTGTTACATACCCCTTCCATAGTCTGATGCTCTCTAAGTGCAGGTTTAGAGCCTGAGATGGGGATTTTTATACACACAATTTCCTGAGGAAGTGTTGTCGGATAAAAGCAAGAAAATCGGGAAGTAAACTAAGGGGAGAAGTTTGGCAAAGATGAGTTCACCCGGAGTCAAACCATAGGGACCTCTTGAGCCTGAGTAGTCCCGCAGTGCCGTCATCCTCTCACCCACCCCTAGCAGCTAGGGAGCCAGCGTTTAGTACCTTCTAAGAGGGGTATTAACCTCCTTGGAATTTCCAGGCAAGGGGTCTCTTGGACAGTGGGGTCCTGAAGGAGTCCACTTACACTGGCCTTCAAGAGTCTATCATACATACCTCTGCCCACCTGTGCATTGGGTGCCACAAGTTGGTGACTTGAAATTCACTATGGTACAAATGTTTACACCACAGAATTCTGCAAATGCTACACATCGGGGCACTTCCCCCCCGCCCCCCACGACCCCAGAGAGCTGGATGATACAGATTTAGCAGCACGCCACTGCTCTTACAGGTCAAGGGCAGTTCCCACATGAAGGGTGAGTTTATTACAACCAACACCTATAGAAGCTGAGGGACCTGTCCACTGGACTAGAGTGGGGATCCAGGTGGATCACCACCATCTATTGTAGCTGGTGTTGAAAAGAAAGTGTTAGATTTGGTACAAACATTTATACTGGAAATGACTCCAGTGACCACGGTTTAGCCTCCTGAAGAATGATCCAGCTGAACTGCCTGTGCTCTGTATTTTACCCTCCCCAAGCCCAGTTGCCACGACCTGCTTCCCAAAGTTGGGGCAGCATGATTATACGGAACTCTGACTTTTCTTACCTTCCTCCTGATTCCACTTTTAATACATCCTCTTCCCTTGCTTTCCTCCTATGACACCGTATTCCTTCTAATAACACCTTTGCAACGGTAAGGTTGGCATATAGGTATGGCTTTTGCCCAATGCCTTGGCAGTCACAAAGCAACGTCCTCAACTTTTTTACCCGTTTAAGTTTCCAATACTCCAGAACCTGGGTGGTCCTGAGCTTATTTCACAACCTCAGCAAGACGACCCACCCCCAGCTTCCTGTAAATAATACCATGTTTCCAGCAGCATAGCATGTAACACTGTAAATGCATGCTGTAAACATGTTCAAAAGTCCAGAGAGGAAACAGAGAAGAGCTTTTTAGGTTTCTCCTAGTAAGTGGTCCTTATTTTACACAATGCCTTTTCATTTTAAAAAAACCTGGAAAGGAAAACAGTTTCAGAGTCAGCTTTTTTATTATTCCACAATTTCTGAATCTAAAAGGTAAGACTCTTAAAAAAAAAAAAAAAAAATCTGAATTAGGAGTGAGGAAATAGCCCTGTGCCAGGCAGTGTTGAGTCCATGCTGTTTAATCAATTCGACGTATTACTAGCATATTCCTCAAGAGTGTAATATACGACAACTGCCAAGCTTTCCTTTTGTGATGACAAAAAGGACAGATACTGGAGTGAGCCGTATTTCTGCACTGCAGGGACATAAAAAATGAACTGCTAAAAACGGCCCAGGAGAAATGAATTAGCAGTAAGACATCAATGTCATCTGTAAACTGATTTGTGAATGAATTTCCAAAAGGCTTAATGGTATGATGCTGTGATATATAGGGGCTTCCTGAAAGTTAATAACTGTAAGTTATCCACTTGGAAGAATGTAATAGGGAAAAGTAAGTGGTCACAGATAATACATAAATAAGTGACTTTAATAATACAGTTAGACTGTTCTATGTGTTCTGCGTCATTGCTCCCTGTGCTTAGAAATATAAAACTAAAAAGATAGTGAAGACAGGAGAAATTCAAATATCACAAAAACACCTATTATACATTTAGTGAGGTCTTTAATTTGCCTTTAATAGATTGGGACCAATATAACTGAGTTTTAATATACATGCATGTGTTGATCACCTTTCAGGGGTGAATTAATAACAGAGTCCTCTTATGGAGACGTTTCAGTGGGAGCAACAAAAACCACTTGGACAAATTGTCCATACCAATGACCATGTGGTCTGATATTTCCTACATGGATTGTGTTCCTGAAACATCAGCAGATATGAGGCATGGATCTTGCATATGGCGGATGTCTGTCCCCTTTTAATCTGCAGTCTGGGGTCCTTTTGGCCCACTAATTTTTATGGCTGTGTCAGGTAGCATCTGGTTAACAGCAGATGCATAATATATAGAAACCATTCAGTAAATGTTTATTGAATAAAATAATGAATAGATGAATTAAAAACTGTCCCAGATCCTAGAATTACAAATAGATGAGAAAAGAGAAAGGAGCTAAATATACTGAGTACCTACTATATCCATTGATACATACATATTTTATCTTACTTAATTCCCAAGACAACCTAAGATGTCAGTATTACAGACCAGGAAAGGGAAATGTACAGTTGTTAAATAATTTAGCCACAGTTGTAGAGATAACGAGAAAGAGAGCTGAAATTTAACCTTAGGTTGTCTGACTCCAAAACTGTTCTCTTTTCCAGAATTTTGCACTGAAGCTAAAGACAGGGGAGAGATATTTTCTGTCTGTATCAAGGAGTTAGGAAGAAGAAAGAGTGAGGTTAGAGAAATCTTGACCCTTCAGCCAATTTCCTTCTCTCTGCCATGTTTTGAGAGAATGAGGGAAGGCGGGTGCCCTGATCTCACCACGTTTCAGCCTGTTAATTGCATCTCTGAAGCTTGTTTGTTTTGGCTCTAGCACCACACATATTTTATTCTTGGGGGTGGTGCTATAGGTCTGCTTTGTTATCTGGCTGTGGCGCTCTTCCCTGGCAAGGTGGCGGAGCATGTACTAAATGTCATTTCTGAATGGGTAGTTAATTTTTTAATATCCTTCATCAAAAATGTGCCACATAAAATGCCCAATGTCATCCCTGCACCAGTTCGGGCAGCTAGAGAGTCCAGGGAAAACACACAGTCTTAATTTCTAGGGCACAGTATGTCTGCTTTCTCTCCATATGAAGGGAGGTGGTACTTTCTCTGTCTCCTCTGCAGTCTGTCTTTTCTGCTCTGTGTCTCTTACTTTGCGATGAGGACAGATGCTGGTGTTTTTGCATCTGGAATATTCCCCCCCAAGAACATGAACTGCACTTCGGAAACTCCAGGAGGCACATTACCAATTTCTGCAGGACTCAGAGTGGATCAGGAATAACTTTTAAAGTCATGTGCCTCAAAGGACTGGCCTATGCAAATGGCCTGTCCCTGTTTCTCCTAGGCAGTCATCCTTTAAGTCATTTCATATTATGTGCATAATTTAACAGGGACGGAGCTGACACATCCCTGCCATTCATTTCTCAGTCTGCCTTCAGTTCTTGTGGATAATAATGATAATGGATGGAAATTTTAGATATTTTCTACTCCTAGTCCAGTATTAAGACTGACAGGAATTCAAGGGTGACCCTTGGTTCCCAAGTCACAACATGAATAGGACAGTAGAATCAGAGGCTTGCAATAGCGATGGTGTTTGGCTCAGCATCCCCACCAAAGACCACAGCTGCCAGCTTCTCCCAGCCTCCCAGACTCCTCCCTTCTGCACGGTCTCAGGTGAAACATGTTTGCTTGGAGGCTAGTACCTGGGGAAGTGGGTTCACTCTGGCTTCTGTCACCCCCCAGCACTCTACTCAGCTCTTGCAAGCAGTGCCAAACATGACACTGTTACCCCATCTCGGCAGTGGTATATATCCAAAGCAAGTAAAGGCCTTTTTACCAAGCTTGAAAGGTTTGACCTTGAAGGTACATCTGTCTTGAGTTTCCCAGAAGATAGCATGGCTTTCCCAATGTCATGGGAGCCTCTGACAAAAAGTTTAAAACAAGATTCCGGAGGACTTTATGGGAAGCCATTGAGCCACTGCACCGGGTGGGACTCAGAAGTTCTCAGTCCCCAGTAAAAGGATGCCTCACCCTGGGCATATGTCTGTAGACTTCTACATCAGAAGTATTTCACTCCACCCCTAGTTCCTCAACTGGTGTGTTCGCTTTTCCTGCTTTTCTTGAGATTCGCACAGTCAGAGAGTGCCCTTAAACCTGTATGTAAATGTGTCTCAGAGGCTAGAATCAATACCCTTGTGATTTTAGAGGAATATGCAAATTAAGCTCAGACTTAACTCCCTGTGCATAGAAAAGAAATTCCTCCCCCACCATCCTGCCAGCTGGGAGGAAGCCTTTGTAAATAAATGCCCACCCCTGTGCCCCTTAGCTTGCCCCTTTCCTCAGCTATAAAGAGTGGGCAAGGCCATTGGGTTGGGCTTTTCCTCCCATATCTGAGGGATAGATTCCTAGCACAGATGGGTGAGCTGCCTACAGAAGTTTTTTTTTTTTTTTTTAATGCCATTAACGTGAATGCAGCATTATTAGAATGGACTTTGAGTTGTAGATGGATATTTTATCCTTTTGTTACCAAGGCTTTTCAAAAGATAAAATATACATTTTACTGCATGGAGTATATGAAAGTTCAGTAAAATATGATAATGTTGCTTCACACGCTGTTCTCTTGGGTATGATATCAGGAAAATGTTTTCCTCTGACAGCCTTTTATAATGGATGAAAATACTCCCTTTCATTGCATACATAGTGCAAGGTTTGAGGCATATTATTGGAGTCAGGTAATCTGCCTCTGAAATACTGGTATTTGAAAAGCAAATTTAAGGCTTAGGACATTTTTGCTTTATGATCATTGACACTGATGTTAGTAAACTCTGTCTCTAGCTATGAAGAAGAGAAATGGCAGGCAAGCTTTTTTTTTTTTTTTTTTACACTTGCCATTTGCTTTGTAGTGACTGCACCATATGGAGCAGAGTAAATAAACTATGAAGGTGGCAGGATGCATGGAATAAATGAATGCACTTGGACTCCAATGGTCCTTCAAACAAGTTACTTCAGTTCCTTGAGCCTGCTTCCTGATCTATTAATATAAACTGGAGTTAATATTTAAAAACTGCAATAAAGATCACAGCTTATTGGAATGCTGCCATCTTTGTGCCTAGCACGTAGTGTTTTCAAATTTTTTAATTTAGAGAAATCGCTGACCCTGAAAATTAAGTCAGCAGAGGCTACCTATGTAATAATATGCTTGTGATTTGAAGTTATTGTTTATGCCATCAGTATAACTGTGCTTTTTAGTCTACAAAAAGGTAAATGTGCTATAATACATTTAACATGGTGAAATATATGCTAGATTTAGGGGCTTTATAAGGTATATGCTTTATGATATCTGTACTTCTTAGTCTTCATGAACTACAGTAATTTATGTAAATTTATGTAAATTGCTCATGTAATTACTCGTGATTTATAACCATGTCTAATGGTATATCTCGCTTATCCCTGAAGCCACAAATTATTTGGCACATAGTAGGTACCCAATCAAGATGCACTGAAATTGCTGGTCAGTGTTTGATAAATGTGTATTGTACATACTTGGACTAGTATGACCAAACTAGGTTAACACATATCCACAAATGTGGGTGTTTTGATTCTAGCTCCTATTGGTATTCCCTAGAAAATGAGAAATAGATAATTCATAATTTTTCAGGTTGAACAAAGGAATCTCCATCATATCAGATGATTAGTGCCTAACTATAGACCAGCCAGACTTCCACTTTGGTTTTCAAACTCTCGTTGGTAGCTCATTACTATTTTGTCTTGGTCTTTTGAGCTTATTCTGGATTGTCCTTTTATATCATTCCAACCATCAGTCTCAACTCAACCCCTCGTCCCCTGCATGATGGACCAAATATACACTGTAATACAGAGTTTTCCACATAACATGTCAATTAATGGGCCTGGCAATGTTGTGCAGAACAAACCACTTCCTCCAACTCTGCCTTTGCTCCCAATTTTTTACAGTACTTCCCTGGGTCTCTCCTATTGCCCCAGGATCAGTTCATTTGTCAGCAAACAGCAGGCAGGTCTCCTGTAAACTCTATAAGCCATATATTGGACTGAACATCAAAAAACGAACAGTTATAAATCACTCATTAGATTTGGATATGCAGATAACATCCATGATCATTCTCTCACTTAATCTGCACAACTTTGGGAGGTAGTCAAGGCAGGGTACTGGTAAATTATTGCCACAATAATGCTATTTAACAAATAACCACACAAATCCCATTGGTATAAAACATAAGCATGTATTTCTTGCTCGCGCATCTTCAGGTCTGTTGGGGCAGATCTGATTCAAGCTTCAAGTCAAGGTCAGATGTGTTCTGTGGCCCAGGCAGAAGGGGCAGCAGCTACCTAGAGCATGTCCTCTTCGCTGAGCTCAAAGTCTTCCAGAGATGCAAGTGGAAGCCACATAAAAGTCTTAAGTTCAAAACTGGCCCACTGTCACTTCTACTCCTATTCCAGTGGCCAAGGTGCATGGCCACCTGTGACTTCTACCCACATTTTTCCCTGACCCAGATTGGCCTTGTGTGAGAAAATTAATACAAAACAATTCAAACTTAAGTGATAAATTGAAAGGTGATAACTTACAAAATTCATCACCTCCCCCCATGACAAACACCTTTTAGAGTCATTTTGCCTTACAAAACTCAAATTTATGAGCAGTTTGGGGGAATTGGTGTTGGCATTTTGTAAAGGACATTGTGTCATTGGGTCTTCCTGAAGGAAGCCCCAGGTAAGAAATTTCTTTAAACCCTAAGTTGCAGGAAAAACCTTACTTCCTCCAAACAGTGGATGTGCCTTTTCCCTCTGTAAGAATTGTATAACTGTGTTGTCCATTTCCCTTTGAGTGTCAAGACCTTCAGAGCCAAATTTTCACTTGTAATAAAATTAGCGGGACTTCATAACCTGCTGAATTATTCCTTGGACCCCGCCATTCCTATCGTGTCTTTCATCTGCTCTGATTTGTTGTTGTTCTTGTATATAATGTTAGATACAATGTTTTCATTTTTATGTAAAACATAATAAGTCTTTTGTGGAATGAGGCAGGAAAGAAGGAAGAACAAAACAAATAATTAAATGAACCTATACATTACCAGGAGCACGTGATTAAGAACAGGGACATCATCTTGACTGTTTCTCTGCTCTTTAGTTTTATCAATTACAATTGATAGAAGGATATTCTGTTTATAATCAAAATTAAACTAAATCTTTGGAGATTGTTTTCTGAAAGAGGTTAAGGGTGGGATCATCAAAGGGGATTGAGCACATGCTCTCTAACGCACCCCTCTCACCATCCCTGTCTCTAAGCCTCTCCTCCCCCACCCTCCGGGATGAACCCACAAAAGGACATGAGCTTCCCCTTCTGCTATTCGTGTCACTCTGCTGCTCATGGTGGGTCTGGTTTAAAGAGCGTCAGTCACCAGGATTTTAAAAGAAAAGACAACAGATATAAACAGGAGCAGATAAATTAAGCAGGCAGTGCAGAGCAACATCTTATTACACCCACAATTTTAAAAGTTAAAGTGGAAAATATTTCCAGTTGCAGACACAGTGGAAGAAGTTGCAGTGGTTTGAAAGAGTCTGTGCAGCAGAAAGGAAGGAAGGGCTGTAAGTTGGCCTGCGGGCTGTTGAGGGAAAAGGGTCTTTCTTGACACTCTTGTTACCTTCTGTGGTTAACATCGATGAGATGAGAACATTGCAGAAGAGTGAATCCCGCAAATCTCAGAGGTACTGAATGAGCTCAGAGAATAGGATGCCTTTTCTGGGAAACCAAATTATAAAAAGCTGAGCCTCTTGTTGACTATTAAATAAAAAGCTACCAAAAGAACATCTGTAGGAGATTCTCTGAAATGGGGTCTTTGTCCTCTGAATAGATGATTGGAAATTGACAGGTTCATTTTCATCTCAACACTGTAATTTTGCTCTTATAAAAAGGGGTTGCTTTTCATTTCTAATATTTGCCATGTTTCTTTAGTGCCTTCTCCTGTCTCAAAATAACTCTCGACAGAAAGAACAGAGGATGCCAAGTTTCCCTCATTCAAACCTGCAGCATTTACCTCTGAATTTCACCTGACTTGTGTCATTTTCATTTCCTTGAAATTGTGGTAGGAATTTTGTATGGTTGGTCTTCAGAATAAGTAGTGGCTAGTTTTGCAAACCTGACCTCCAGTTCTGGAGAAGCCTGAGCGCCCCTTCAGAGTAATTCTGCAGACCCAGAGTTGGCATCCAGTCTTATTTGATACTGCTGTAGCTGGGAAAATGAGTTTTTTATCTTTAACAGAGGTCAGGAAAAAGGTATCTCAGTGCACCTTTTACCTTCCATCTCACCTGTGAGGGGAAATGCCAGCACATTTATACTAACTATGGGAGACAGCATGGCAGCTGGGAAACACCATGTGGACTGGTGCATGTGTTCACCTGAGTGACAGTCTTCCCTGAAATATAAAGGCTGCTGTAGCTCTGGCTTTTACAGAAAACCAGATGAAACCAAGTCAGGAAATCAGTTACGGGCCGGGCGCAGTGGCTCACGCCTGTAATCCTAGCACTCTGGGAGGCCAAGGCCAGTGGATCGCTCGAGGTCAGGAATTTGAGACCAGCCTGAGCGAGACCCCGTCTCTACTAAAAATAGAAATAAATTATCTGGACAACTAAAAGTATATATAGAAAAAATTAGCCGGGCATGGTGGCACATGCCTGTAGTCCCAGCTACTTGGGAGGCTGAGGCAGGAGGATCGCTTGAGCCCAGTAGGTTTGAGGTTGCTGTGAGCTAGACTGACGCCACGGCACTCACTGTAGCCCAGGCAACAAAGTGAGACTGTCTCAAAAAAAAAAAAAAAAAAAGAAAAGAAATCAGTTATGAAAGCCAAGGACGTTTTATTCTGTGAGAGTGGCCTATTTTACTAATGTGTTTGCGTTGATACCAGATTAGCATAATCAGAGTTTGAGTCTCTCTGCATTTGGGCAGATGTTACAGTACACAGGTTTCCTAGTGATCTGGTAAAGTAGGGCTCTAAACACATCGCTGAAATATAAGCTGTGATGCTGTGGGTTAATCCAATGGCTGCGATAGGAGTCATTTGGAAGGTACAGCATCATTTCTCAACCGAACTGGCTCTTTATTTAGTACCTGGATTTATGTTTTCCCAGTAGTCAGGAATGAAGGTGGTCAATATACTTAACTATTCCTATTGGCTGCCTCCCATTTTATTTTGGTGTAGAGCTAGCTAATACCAAAAATGTCCAAGGTGCAATTCAAGAATAAGAAGATATGGAGTCAAATGCTCTCAGAGGAAAACTCTGCTTCCTAACAAAATCTAATCTAGCAGGCAGGAGCTGTCAATGTGATAAATATTCTAGTCTTTAATATTGGTTTACATATCAGGGAAGAAGAAAAGGGGAAATTATTCATATGCTCAAAATTTGTTAAAATTATGTTGTTTGACTTGGAGTGACAGAGGACCAAGGAAATTGAAAGTTAAGATGGAAATCTTGGGCTGAGCCTGAGTCTGGACTCTCCAGGGGCCTTCTGATGTGTCAATGCCACCAAAGTAATTACACCACCATGCATGAGCTCTCTCAGGTTCACCATTTGTGGAATGAGTTCTTTCAATTAATCTCTGTGCCTCCGCTGACTTCAAGTTTTATCTGGTACCAGGTACATGCAGAAGCGAGGGCAGAATTTCAAATAGAACTGGATCTCAAATTAGAAGTTGGAATTGCCTAGATGGTAGTGTTTGCGCAGCAGAGAGCATAGCAGCTTTGAACTTGTACTACTTGGTTCATTCATTTACTAGCTGTTCACTGAACATGTACTATGTGCCAGGCACCATTCTAGGCTCTTGATAGGCTCTTGATAGATAGGCTAGGCTCTTGATAGCTAGCTGAAAACTAGACAGATGAAGGTACCAGCACTGGTGGAGCTTACATTTTAATGAAGGTTTCACTGCGCAGGTTCCTCAGGAAGCAGTCTCTAAGATGGACATGTGTATGCAAGAAGTTGATTGGAAAGGACCGTTGGGCTTAACTCCTGTAGGGGAAAGGAAGGAAGAAAGACTGGACTGTGATGTCAGCGACAGATATTAAACAGGAAATATATATATACACACTTACACATATATGCACATACGCACACATGTGTTTGTGTAAAATATTTTTCAATATGGCATTTAAAATAACACAGAGTGAAAATGAAGGGTCAGGGTTGCTATTTTAGATGGGATAGCTGAGAAGACACCACTGAAGGAAGAGGGGACATTTGAGCCAACCCAAGTGGAGTAGGGAAGTGAGCCATTTGAAGACCAGGAAGTAGGTTATTCAGCCAAAGGGAACAGCTGCAGGAAGACCATGAAGTGGTACTGACTTAACATATTTGAGAAACAGGAAGACAGTCACTATGAACAGAGGGAAGTGAGCAGAGGGTGAATTCCAGTGACAAAAGAGTAGCTGAGGCTCTGATGATCCAGGGCCACACGGGCCGTGGAAAGAAATTTTGTTTTAATGCTGATGTTATAGGAAGCCACTGGAGACCTTTCAGTAAAGAAGTAGAAGGACACGGTTAAAGTTTTTAAAAGATCACTCCAGGTGCTGTGTGTGAAGTTGAATGTACAAAGTAATAACAAAGAGAAAGAGCAATGGGAAGCCACCATGTCTTCTTGAAGAGACGTGATGAGAGTTGGCAGATGCAGGGTATGGAGAAAGGGTTTAGGGTGGGGTCTGTTTCAAAGCTAGGGCAAGCAGGGCTTATGGATAGATTAGACCTGGGTTGTGAGAGAGCAGTTGACTGAATGGTCTTTTAATATGCTGAGAAGACTGGGGAAGGAGTGGGTTTTGTTGGGGGTGGGGAGATCAGGAATTATGATTTAGACTTACCGAGTTTGAGATGGCTTTTAAACATGCAAACAGAGATGTTAAGTAGGAAAGGTACATAAGTCTGAAATCCATGACAGAGACTGGGGCTGGAGATAGAAATCTTGGAGTCCTTGGCATATAACAGATCCAGAAAAAATAATTCTGTGCTTCATTTGGAACCAGAAAAGAACCTGAATAGACAAAGCAACCTTAAGCAAAAAGAAAAAAAAAATCTGGAGGCCTCACATTACCAGATTTCCAACTATACTACAAGGCTATAGTAACCAAAACAGCATGGTATTAGCACAAAAATACAGACATAGACCAATGGAACAGAACTGAGAACCCAGATATAAAACCATCCACATACAGCCAACTGACCTTTGACAAAGTGGACAACAATGTACACTGGGGAAAATAAGCCTTATTCAATAAATAGTGCTGGGAAAACTGGATAGCCACATGCAAAAGAATGAAACGGGAACACCATCTCTCACCACTCACAAAAATTAATTCAAGATGGATAAAAAGACTTAAATGTAAGGCATGAAACCCTAAGAATTCCAGAAGAAAATGTAAGAATAACTCTTCTAGATACTGGCCTAGGCAAAGAATTTAGGACTAAGACCCCAATGGCAATCACAGCAACAACAAAAATAAATAAGTGGGACTTCATCAAAGTAAAAGTTTTTCCTGCACAGTTAAGGAAATAATCAACAGAGCAAATATTAATAGACAACCTACAGAATGGGAAAAAATATTCACAATTTACACATCTGATAAAGGGCTAATAGCCAGAACCTACAAAGAACTGAAGCAAATCCAAAAGAAAAGAATGAACAAGCCCATTAAAAAGTGGGCAAAAGACATGAACAGAAGCTTTCAGAAGAAGAAAGACACATGGCCAATAAACATATGAAAAAATATTCAATGTCACTAATCATCAGGGAAATTCAAGTTAAAACCACAATGAGATATCACCTTATCATGTTAGAATGGCTTTTATTAAAAAGTCCAAAAATAATAGATGTTGGTGTGGATGCAGAGTGAAAGGAATGCTTCTACAGTGTTAGTGGGACTACAAGTTAGTACAACCTCTATGGAAAACAGTATGGAGATTCCTCAAAGGACTAAAAGTAGAACTACCATTCAATTCAGTAGTCCCACTACTGGTTATTTACCCAAAGGAAAAGAAGTCATTTTACCAAAAAGACACATGCACTCAAATGTTTATCAGAGCACAGTTCACAATTGCAAAGATCTGCAATCAACTCAATTGCCCATCAATTCATGAGTGGATTAGCAAAGTGTGGTATATGTATACTATGGAGTACAACTCAGCCACAGAAAAGGATGAATCAATGCCTTTTGCAACAATTGAGGTGGAACAGAAGACCATTATCCTAAGTGAAGTATCACAAGAATGGAAAAACAAACACCACAAGTACTCACTATTAAATTGGAACTAACCAATGAGCACATATGTGCACAGAGGGAATTAAGACTCAATGGAAATCAAGCAGGGAGGTCGGGGGAGAGAGGGGATGGGTAAAAACCTACCTAACTAATACAAAGGACACTATCAGGGTGACAGACACACTTACAGCCCTGACTGCAGCTTTAAAAAAGTGATCTATGTAACCAAAAATATTTGCACCCCCATAATACTTTGAATTTTTTTAAAAAGCCATGGACGTAGTTTAGACTATCTGGGGAGTGAGCATAGTTAGAGAAGAGGGTGAAGGATTGAGTCCTGTGGTGTGCCAACACTTAGAGATTGGCAAGCAAGGGAGACATCAGCAGTGGAAACTTAGATGGCACATGCAGGGAGAAAGGAGGGAAATCCAGAGTGTGGTGTCCTGAAAACCAAATGAGCAGAGTTTTTTCTCAGAGAATTTAACTGATCGTTGGTTTTAGCAAGACTGAAGTCATTGATAAGAGCAGTTTCAGTGGAAGAGTGGGAATGAAAACCTGCTTAGAATGGGGTGAAAAATGAATGTAGGAGAGAGAATGGAAGATGGTGGAGTGGAGGTGACCTCCTGGATTCGTGCTCCTGGAGAGAAAGGCATGGATCTTGGTCTGCCATGAACGCTAGAGGATCGCTCCCCTGCAAGAACAGCAGTGTGAATTCACGGAGAATCACCATGGGACACAGAAAGCAAGAAAAGACTGAGGTGAATGGGAAAATAAGATCGCGAAAATCTGGAGAGTGCTGGACCGACAATAGAGAGTGGAGGGTGTGATGGCTGTACCCACCTCACCAGCCAGTGAGGTGGGTTCAGCCCCACAGGAAAGCACCTTGTTTCCCCACTGACCTCCACACCCACTCAGTTAGGGATCTGCCTGAAGTCGGTGCACAATCACTGCGGGAGACGTGGGGCTCTGTGGAGAGGAGACATTAGCAGGGAGGCATCTTGGACCCCAGAGCATTGTGTCGGATGGCGCTTGGTGGGGGAGGGTCTGAGATGAGCTACAAGGGGAGACAGTCGCACAGTCTGTATCACACGGCTGGTCTCTAGCCTGGAGGATATTGTGGGCAGCTGGGTTCCCTCGATCCCCTGCTCCTCCGGCACCTGCCAGACCCTTAAGATTCACCCAGAGCGCCGGTGATCTGTGGATGCACAGTCACCATTTTCGGGGTCTACAGCCTAGATGCTGCGGAGCGATTGGGTACCCGGCAGCTCCCTCTCCTAGTCCATGGACCCTCACTAGGAGCTCCGCCCTTGTGTGAACACTGAGTGCTTTCCCAGCCGCAAGAGCGTGGAGCACGGACATTGGGGCAGTGCCGACCATCCCCCGGGGGAGCTGCAACAGCTTGGGCGATGGGCTAGCAAGGGCACTGCCCTGTCCCCCTAGCCAATGTCTTTCATACAGAGAGAGGCAAAAACCACCTCTGGAGAGGAAGAGACAAGAAAAAGACACTTTCCATCTCCAACCAGTATGAATACTGCCTGCTGATCAAAGGTCAACAGCCCAGTGACTTAACTCGTCAAACCGGTTTTAGGTCAAATCAATTCTTTGGGGCTGGACCCACCAGGAGCAGCCCCACAACTGAGGTAGAAAAATCCTAAACAACACATAACAGGCTCCCCCTAGTGACAAAGGAAGCAACACACCTAGGCTACAACACAGCCTAAGATCAGCACCCAAGGCAGGCCTCTATCCAGGCTAAAGCTGAAAGAAGAGATCTGATGCTTCATCCAGATGGGAAGGGCTCAGCGAAAGAACTCTGGGAATATAAACAATGAAATGGAAATATCACCCCCAAAGAGGAATACCAGCTCTCTACCAGTTGACACAAACCAGATTCAAAACAGCAACATGTCACAGGAAGAATTTCAAACATGGATCATAAATAAGCTGAATATTATGCAAGAAAAAATGGATAACCAACACAAAGAAACCAGAAAAAATCCAGGACTTAGAAGAAAAATTCACCAAAGAAATCCAAATGTTGAAGAAAAATCAAACCGAACTCCTGGAAACGAAGAATTTATTCAGGGAACTACAAAACACAGTGGGAAGTCTCAAGAGCAAGGTAGATCAAACAGAACAAAGAATCTCAGAGATCAAAGATAACACTTTCCAATTAAATAAGTCAGTCACAGAGATAGAGCAAAGAAATAAGAGTAAAGAGCAGAGTCTACAAGAAATGTGGGATTATGTGAAGAAGCCTAATGTGAGAGTTATGGGCATTCCTGAGGGTGAAGAAGACAATAATCAAGGGTTGGATAAGCTATTTGAAGATATAATTGAGGAATATTTGCCAGGCCTTGCCAAAACTCTAGATAATACAGGTTCAAGAAGCTCAAAGAACCCCTGGGAGATTCATAGCAAATAGGAAGACACCACGTCATGCAGTCATCAGACTGACCAAAATATCCACTAAACAGGCACTTTTTCGAGCTGTAAGCAGAAAGAAACAAGTTACATACAAAGGAAAGCCCGTCCGAATTACGCCAGATTTCTCAACTGAAACCTTACAAGCAAGAAGAGACTGGGGCCCCATTCTCACTCTTCTGAAACAGAATAATGCCCAGCCTAGAATCTTGTACCCAGCTAAGCTAAGTTTTATATACGAAGGAGAAATTAAGACATTTTCAGATAAACAAAGACTCGGGGAAGACTCGGGGAGTTCACCAAGACAAGACCAGCTCTCCAAGAAGTACTCAAAGCAGTGTTACACACAGACCAGCACAAGAAAGACCCAGGAATGTAAAACTACTCAAGAGCTAAAGATCAAAACCCATTTACCACAGTGGCTCAAGAGAGAAAACATAACAATGAAGTTCTACCCAACAAGATGAACAGAAATCGGTCCCACTTATCAGTTCCCTGAATAAATGTGAATGGCTTGAATTCCCCAATCAAAAGACATAGACTGGCCCAATGGATAAAAAAAATACAAGGCAAGTATCTGCTGTCTTCAGGAGACTCGTCTAACCTGCAAAGATGCATTTAGACTGAAAATAAAAGGGTGGAAATTGATATTTGAAGCAAATGGAAGCCAAAAGAAGGCTGGTGTGGTGGTTTTGATCTCCGATAACTCAGTTTTTAAATCAACAAAATTAATGAAAGAAAAAGATGGTTACTTATATACTGGTGAAGGGTAAAATTCAATAAGAAGACATAAGTATACTTAATACGTAGGCACCCAACTTAGGTGCACCTGGTTTCATAAAGCAAACCCTATTTGATCTGAACCAAATGATAGATAACAATACTATAATAGCCGGAGACTTTAACACCCCGCTTGACAGTACAGGACAGATCCTTCAAACAGAAAATAAACAAAGAAATAATGGACTTAAATAGAATGCTAGAACAAATGGGCCTGACTGACATCTACAGGACATTCTACCCAAAATCCACTGAATATACGGTCTTCTCACCAGCTTATGGGACATTCTCTATGATTGACCATATCATAGGACATAAAGCTAAAAAATTAAAAACATAGAAATTATACCATGCACCTTGTCAGATCACAGTGGAATAAAAGTAGAAATGAACCATAACAGAAATTCTCATTCCTACTCAAAGTCATGGAAGCTAAACAACCTTCTCCTGAACAATTATTTAATAAATGAAGAAATCAAGATAGAAATCAAAAGATTCTTTGAATTAAATGACAGAGGAGCCACAACTTATCAAAATCTGTGGGACACAGTTAGGCAGTCCTGAGAGGAAAATTTATTTCCATAAGTGCCTATATCAAAAAGACAGAACACTTACAAAGAGACAACCTAATGAATAGACTCAAAGAGCTGGACAAAGAAGAACAGAATGACCCCAAACCCAGCAGAAGGAGAGAAATTATTAAGATCAAATCAAAACTAAATGAAAAGGACAACAAAAAAAAATAAGGGAGATTAAAAAAAAAGTTGGTTCTTTGAAAAGATAAACAAAACAGACACACCTCTGGCTAGACTAATCAAGAGCAGAAAAGAAAACACTCTAATAACCTCCATCAGGAATATGAAAGGAGAAATCACAACTGAAGCCACAGAGATACATGATATCATCTATGAATTCTACAAAAATCTTTATGCACACAAACTGAAAAATGTGGATGAAAGGGACAAATTTTTAGAAACACACAGCCTTCCCAGGCTCAACCATGAAGAAATAGAATTCCTGAATAGACCAATGTCAAGAAAAAAAAACCTTCCCAAAAAGACAAGCCCTGGACCGAGATGGGTTCACACCCAAATTTTACCACACCTAGAAAGAAGAACTGATGCCCATCCTACATAAACTATTCTCCAACATCGAGAAGGATGGAATTCTCCTCAATACATTTTACACAGCCAACATAACATTGATACCAAAACCAGGAAAGAATGCAACAAAAAAAATGAGCATCTTCTGAACATAGATGCAAAAATTCTCAATAAAATCCTAGTAAATCGAATCCAAGTGCATATCAAAAAAAAAAAAATTCATCACAACCAAGTGGGCTTCATCCTAGAGATGCAGGGATGGTTTAACATACGCAAATCTATAAATGTAATTCACCACATAAATAGAAGCAAAAATAAAGACCATATGATCCTCTCAATAGATGCAGAAAAGGCATTAGACAAAATTCAACACCTTTTTATGGTAAGAACGCTTAACAAAATAGGCGTATACGGGACCTATCTAAAAATGATACAAGCCATATATGACAAACCCACAGCCAGCATCATGCTGAATGGGGAAAAATTGAAAGCATTCCCACTTAGACCTGGCACCAGACAAGGCTGCCCACTGTCCCCATTACTTTTCAACATAGTATTGGAAGTCCTTGTGAGAGCTATCAGGCAAGAGAGCAGAATCAAGGGAGTCCAAATAGGGAAGGAAGAGATCAAACTCTCACTCTTTGCTGATGATATGATGTTATATCTAGAAAATCCCAAGGATTCAACCAAGAGACTCCTGGAATTGATCAATGAATTCAGTAAAGTCTCAGGATACAAAATCAATACACACAAACCAGAGGCATTCATATATGCCAATAACAGTCAAATGGAGAACCAAATTAAGGACTCAATACCCTTCAAAATAGCAACAAAGAAAATAAAATACCTTAGGAATATATTTAACTAAGGAGATAAAGGACCTCTATAGGAAGAACTACAAAACACTGAGGAAGGAAATCGCAGAGCATGTAAATAGGTGGAAAACTATACCATGATCGTGGATTGGAAGAATCAACATTGTTAAAATGTCTATACTACCCAAAGTGATCTACGGATTCAATGCAATCCCTATTAGATTACCAACATCATTTTTCACAGATACAGAAAAAATAATTTTACGCTTTGTATGGAACCAGAGAAGACCCCTGTTTAGCAAAAGCAATTTTAAGCAATAAAAACAAAATGGGAGGTATTAATTTGCCACCCTTCAAATTATACTACAAGGTTGTGGTTATTAAAACTGCTTGATATTGGCACAAGTGCAGGGACACAGGCCAGTGGAACAGAACAGAAAATCCAAATATAAAACCATCATCATATAGCCATCTAATCTTTGACAAAGCAGACAAAAACACACTCTGGGGACAAGAATCCTTATTCAATAAATGGTGCTGGGAAAACTGGATAGCCACATGTAGAAGACTGAAACAGGAGCCACAGCTTTCACCTCTCACAAAAATCAAATCACGATGGATAAGAGACTTAAACCTTAGGTGCGAAACTATTAGAATTCTAGAAGAAAATGTAGGAAAGACTCTTAGACATTGGCCTAGGCAAAGAATTTATGAAGAAGACCCCTAAGGCAATCACAGCAACAATGAAAATAAATAAATGAATGGGACCTGATTAAATTAAAAAGCTTCTGCACAGCCAAAGAAACAGTCACGAGAATAAACAGACAACCTACAGAATGGGAAAAAATTTTCACATGCTACACATCAGATAAAGGATTGATAACAAGAATCTAATTAGAACTCAGGAAAATCAGTAAGAAAAAATCAAACAGCCCTATCAAAAAGTGGGCAAAGGACATGAATAGAAATTTTTCAAAAGAAGATATAAGACTGGCTAACAAACATATGAAAAAATGCTTTACATCTCTAATCATCAGGGAAATGCAAATCAAAACCAGGATGAGATATCACCTAACTCCAGTGAGAATGGCCTTTATCAAAAAGCCCCAAAACAGTGAATGTTGGCGTGGATGCAGAGAGACAGGAACACTCATACATTGCTGGTGGGACTGCAAACTAGTGCAACCCCTGTGGAAAGCAATATGGAGATACCTTAAACAGATTCAAGTAGACTTACCATTCAATCCAGCAATCCCATTATTGGGCATCCACCCAGAAGAACCAAAGTCATTCTATAAAAAAGACACCTGTACCCAAATGTTTATAGCAGCACAATTCACAATTGCAAAGATGTGGAAACAACCCAAATGCCCATCATTTCATCAGTGGATTAATAAAATGTGGTATATGTTATACCATGGAGTATTACTCAGCTATAAGAAATAATGGTGATATAGAATCTTTTTTGTTCTCCTAGAGAGAGTTGGAACGTATTCTATTAAGTGAAATATCCCAAGAATGGAAAAATAAGCACCACATGTACTCACCAGCAAATTGGTTTCCCTGATCATCACCTAAGTGCACATTTGGGAATAACACCAATTGGGTATCGGACTGAGGTGGGGGGTGGGGGGAGGGGATGGGTGTATACCTACATGATGAGTGTGATGTGCACTGTCTGGGGAATGGACACACTTGAAGCTCTGATTTGGGGGTATGTGGGAGGGATGTGCAGTATACATAACCTGAACATTTGTACCCCCATAATAAGCTGATAAAAAAAAAGAATGTAAAGTGAGATAGTAAGACAATGAGGATATAAAGCTTATTTAAAGGAATGCTGACATAGAAGGGAGCAGAAAATGAAGGTAGGGTAACTGGAGAGAAATGGGGATGAAAATAATGTTTTTTACGCCGTCCAGACCAGATAAACAGGAACTGTGCTTACTTCAAATATGCTACCCTCTAGTCTCCCACACACATACTTATCAGGTCATAGATTTCCCATTTTTGCATTGAAGATACAGCAACCCTAATGCTTCCAGAGAACCAAGAAATTTTTTCACATTGCTGCTTATCCAAGAAAAAAATTAAGGCCTTGGTAATATAAAAAATCTTACTACATTATTCTCTTTCCTTTGTTCTAAGAATTCTTTGCTTGCCAGAATATTTTGAGCTCTTTACTCCTGTTCTTGAAAGTGTAGTTTTCAACACAATGTGGATGGGGTACAAATATTGGCTAATTACTTTTTGACACATCACCATATTCTGTGAGGTGGCTACAGCATGCTTCATGTAGGAGAAAAAATTAGAAAGAGGGTAATCAGGTTTGCATTTCTTCTAACATAGGCATCCTGATGCCATCTGTTACCCTCAGCAGAGCATGCTTCAGGTTGGGAGCTAATGCTTTACTATGAATAATGTGGATACGATGGCAATTTTCTCTCCAGTAATGTATGCCTGGCTTGTTGGGAGAAGAGGAACAGTCCAGTGTTACACTTCATATATAAACCGAAAACAAGATGATTAGCATATTCGATAAGCAAGGATGTTGAGGGGGATAGGAAGCAGTTGGTGTGGCAAGAACTAGTCTATCAGATTGTTTTAATAAAGGTTATAAGTATTACTGAGCAGGCCACTTCCACTCAGCACCTGAAAACTATCCTATGAATGGCCAAGCCTTGGAGGGAATAAAAAGTTTCTCGGTTTCTAGTAGAGGATTGTAAAATAACTCTCCCTTCAATCAAAAGGATGAATTGTATGCGTTTACATGACTAGTTAGCCACCCTTTGTCACTTTTATCACTTCTGCTTTAATGTAGGTCTCTACCATCATTTGGTTAATTCTGTATTCCGCACTATATGATAGTCCTTAAAGGTAAAGATCATGTGTAATTCACTGCAGATGCCCCCAGAATCCAACATAAAGTATGGCAACAAGAAGTCCCTTGATTATTTGTTAAATGAATGAGTCAATGCCCAAGGAACAGCATGTCCCTCTTCTGAGAACCTGTGACACCTCATTATGTCTCTTTCACACTGCTCGTCCCATCACATTATATTTCTAGATTTAATTGACTGCTTCCCCACTATAAGCCACCTGAAGGGGCAACCATCACTGAATCCCCAGAACTTCCATAGTTCTTGGCACGCAATTAATGAGTGTTGCGCCAATGGTGAAACAAAAGGTAGTTTGCCACTCATATCTCTTTGATTTTGCTGAGAGTTGTAATGAACTGAATTTATAGCAGGCATTTCACAGAACCTTCACCCATAAATATCTTAGATAGCTGATATCTTTAAAGGCCTGTCTTTTCCTACCAAGAGTAATCAGGACTCTGCATAGATAGCCATTGTCATTGAAGAGTTAAAATTGGGTTCCATTCTTGGATGTTTATTAGCTCCTTGTGTGGCCTTGGCAGGTAATTATTCTCACTGTCCCTCTATAGCATGGGCATGGATAATGTCTGATGTCCTGGTGTCATGGGGCTCTTGTGAGGACCAAATGAAAAAGATGAAAATAAAGTTACCGAGAAAAATAGAAATCACCATAGACACCCGAGGTGACTTATTTCTTTACTTTTGTGATTCATCAGAGGCATCTTTCCATTTCTGAGAAGTCTATAACCATGTTCGTCTTTTGGTGAATTCTGAAGTAGTGCCTCTAAGAGAGAATGGCAAGAAATGCTTTTTTGCCTGATGAAGAGCAAAATCTAACCTAGCTTTCCTGGAGACCCCAAAAAATCCTTTGCTTAGTCATCTCCAGGAAAAAAAAAAATTCCACATTGTTTGTCTATTTTAAATAAATTTTCTTGTATTTTTGCATTTCTTTTATTATGTATTTAACAAGGGCACATGAGAAAAAAATAAGAAATAAAAGAAGGAAAAATTACAGATAGTTCTACCTTTGAGAATCAATAGCTATTGTTATTATACTGTATTTCTTTACAGTTTTTTTTTTTCAATAAGTAGTTTTTCCCTTGAAAATGATAAAATTCTATGTCTTTTTCTCAACTTTATTATAAAGTCTTGGTAACGTTATCTCATACTAACTTTGTAATTCAGTTTCATAAGATTGTTGTGAGGATGAAATGAGACAGTGAATCTATTCCTAATGATTTCTATTGAGGACTCAATAAATGTTAGTTGCTGCTATTATCAACAACATCATCATCATTATTAAGATTACCGTAGTTTATTTAGTGTATTCTTACCTTAGACATGTAGAGTGTTTCTGAATTTTGGATATTAGTAATAAGTTCTACACTGCTAATTCTTCCTTAATAAACTTTTTCGGAATGCTTAAGGAATTGTCATTTGACTGTTGGTATGTCAAGATTGTTTAAATCTTCCTAGAATGCAAGGAACATAGAATATTGTAAAATTACATGTTGCTAATAATTCTTTTTCTCTTCAGTGTTTCCACACTGAACTCACGAGTAGTGCACATGGGTGGAATAGTTGGGATATCAGAAAGTCCATGAGAATTTATCAAGTTCTTCATGCTCGTATTCACAACTGCGTTTTCTGACACTTGTAGCTGAGAGCATTTCTACTTGTTTGTTTTATTTCAGCATATTAGGGGGTGCCAATGTTTAGGTTACACATATTGTCTTTGCCCTGCCCGAGTCAGAGTTTCAAGTGTGTCCATCCCCCAGATGGTGCCCACCACACCCATTAGGTGTGAATATACCCACCCCCTCCCACCTGCCCGACACCTGATGAATGTTACTACTATACGTGCACATAAGTGTTGATCAATTAATACCAATTTGATGGTGAGTACATGTGGTGCTTGTTTTTCCATTCTTGCGATACTTCACTTAGTAGAATGGGCTCCAGCTCTATCCAGGAAAACACAAGAGGTGCTAGATAACCATTGTTTTTTGTGGCTGAGTAGAACTCCATGGTATACATGTACCACATTTTATTAATCCACTCATGTATTGATGGGGACTTGGGTTGTTTCCACATCTTTGCTTTTAGTGGATCTTTGCTGCCTTGTCATCATTACTAAACAGAAACAACACTAAATAGAAGCTGACTGTATGCTGGGCCCTCATTATACATAGAGAACTGTATCTAGATGGTTTCTACCTCCTGGGTCCTGCAGGACTAGAGTGGGCCCACGGGAGAGGATTTGGGGCCACAGACTCAAGCAGAAAGGGTATTCATAGAGAGCACATACCAGTGGTTAAGCACATGGGCTCTGGGTTCAAAGCTCATTCTGTTACTTTTTAGCTGTGTGGCCTTGAGTAAGCCACTTAACCTTTCTAAGCTTCATTTGTTGATGTCTGTGATGGGGATAGTAACAGTACTTCTCTAGTGGGATTGTGAGGATTTGTAGCCCTTTATGAAGTGGTTGGTGCAATGCCTGGGAAGAAGATGTGCTCAAGCGTTAGGCCCTATTGTTGTGATCACCAGTTTTATTTCTTCTTCTTCCTCTCCTCTTCCTCTTGCACCACCTCCTTCTCTAAGTGCCAGGAAGTAGCATTTTTTCTTTCATGCATGATCCAGCCAGGTGTAGCATATTCAGTTTAACATGGCATAATATAGGATTTGCATGAGCTGCTCAAGGTAGACATCTGATATGACAGACTTTGATCCAGACTGGCTGAAAAAGAGAACAGTATGAAATGCTGAAAGAAACCCCACTAATAGCGTCTCATTATTTTCTGGATGAGGAGCAGAAACTGTGGTTTGTGTTTCTTTTTTGTATGTCAGAGAGAACCATATTTCTCTCAACCATAAAGAAAGTCAGTTTGAAGCTTGATTTTAACTGGAGTCACTTAGAAGAAAAATCATGTAAGAAGTCATTCTGCATCCCATTAAGTACACACTTTTTAAATACTTATTAAGCAGGTTCAAAATCAGTTAAGATTCAAATGGATGGATCAAGTCCCCATCATAGTCAGAAGAAAGAAATCACATTTTGCGAAAAACACAGTTGAGGCTTCATTTCATGTGAATGATGTGCATTATGTGAAAGTCAATATTACCTCCTGTATGCTTCTAGAATCCTTCTACTTCTCTATGTATTTCCAACTCTATCCTAATCGAGCCCATCCTCCCTTTCCAAGATAATTTAATATATCTTCTAATTGGTACGCTCACCCCCCTTAGATTCCAATTCATCCTCCATTCTCTTATCCAAAGGTTTTGGAATTAGAATCTCCTCACTGCCAACACTAGCACTATTAAAACCCTTTCAGAAGTTTTCTAAAGTGTTGTGGGTAAGGACAAAATTCCTTACTATGTGCATATTATAAATTCTTATTTGAACCTGTTACCATTCCTTTGCAGCAATGATGACAGTGGAATTTTACCTTTATTTGGATCATTATTTAAATTTCACCTGCCTTCTCCACTATGTTATAAGCTGCATTGGGGCAGAGACTACACAACTTTACCCAACATACTACTTAGCAAATAGCAACTGCTAAAAAGAAAATGTATTGAATAAATGAAAGTGATATTAAGGGCACCTTTTGCCCTCACTCATCATTGGTTCTGGACAAGGGCAGTGGAAGGAAATATTTGTAATCAGGGAATTGGGTTCCCAATTTTTGAGCTCTTGATTTCTCATCTATTACAAAAACCCATGGTCATAAACTTGGTATTTTCTGTGACTTTGTTCTAGTGTGGAAAAGTGGAAAGGGTGTGGACTGTATACTCAGACCTTGGTTTAAATCTCAACTTTGCCCATTAATAATTCTGTGACCTTGGAGGAGCTTGTGAACCTCTCTGTCTTATTCCATTTAGGCTGCTATAACAAAGTGCTATGGTCTGGGTGGCTTATAAACGACAGAAATTCATTTCTCACAGTTCCAGAGGCTGAAAGTCCAAGATCAAGATGCCAGCATGGTCAGGTTCTGGTGAGAGCCCTCTTTTGGGTCAAAGACTGCAGTCTTCTTTCTCACTGAGTCCCCACATGAAAGAGGGCAAGAGAGCTCTCTGGGGTCCCTTTATAAGGGCACTAACCCCATTCATATAATGGCTCTACACTCATGACATAATTATATTCCAAAAGCTCCACCTCCTAATTCCATCACATTGAGGGGTTAGGATTTCAACATATGAATTATCATCTGTACCTAGTAGGGTAGCTGAGAGGATTAAATACAATAATACTAATAAAGCACATAACCAAATTGCTGGCAAATAATAAGCACCCATTAAAGGGTAGCTATTATTTTTGTAATTCATATTACCATAACTGCCACCATTATTACTTGTAGTATTTTCTAGAATTATTCTGTCTAGAATTCTGTGTTCTAATTGTAAGGGACTTATGACTACTAGAAGCCTGAGCTCTTGCTAGACAGCAGCCACAAATATCTCTGCTACATTTCTTTACAATATCTAATTCTTGCAGATGACTTTTTTAAAGTGCTTTTTAAAGTTTCTAAAAATAATGAAGGTGACAGCACCATAAATGACTTCAGTAGATTCAAGGATGCAGGAAATGTTTAAGGGGTTTTGGGATTCCAAATTTTGGGGATGTTCTTACCTAGATTTGAAAATATTCATCACATCAGTTTCCTCCACCTTTGTGGCATAAGCAAAAAAAAGGCTATTCTTAGAAACTAAAAGGTGACAGAAACAGGAGCGGGGGTTGGGGAAAAATAGTATGATAGTATTTCCTTATTTGGAAATAATAATTGCTCACAGTTGATCCAACATGATTATTGAATTAGTATTGAAAAGGCAATTTCGTGCTTCATGAAGTGGCAAATTTGATTCATATGCTAGGAAGGCAAAAGAACAAATGTGACATTGACATTAATAATTATATCCCACCCCAAAACAAGGCAAGGTAAATATTCCACACAACTTTGGCATGAAGTACCCTTTTCCTTACCACCTTAATTTTGAGTAAGGACAGGACATCATAAGATAACAGAAGTCCTTCTCTTGGAATCTACTGGCCTGATATTTTTCTAAGTAATAAATTACTGCATTTTGTTTGTTTTACTCAGCAACAGATCTGTCCCATGCTAACATGAAACAATTAATTACCCATATTACGTATGAATAAGCTAGAAACATTCTCTGTATCCCCAAGTTGTCATCATAATCTGTGTCCAGTTCTGGCCATGGCCTTGATATGAAAACAGCTTCAGTCCTTGAAGGAAAAGGGGTTTGTGGCTTGCTTCATTTCAGACTGCCCTCTGGCCATTCATTACTTCACTCTTCACTTTGTACAACTGGGTAGCGATTTTTTTTTTTAAATGATGCTGCTGCTATGGATGTTTCTGTCTGAAGAACTTAACTCTGACTCACTACTGTCTTCTCAAAGAAGAGGAGTTTGTTCCTCCTCGGGACAAATCTAATAAATGATCCTGTGGTCGGTTTAAGAAACAGCCTTACAAATTAATAGTGGTATTTATTGTGGGCAGGATTGTTGAGGTCATTTGCATCAATGCTATATATGAAGCACCAGGAGAAATTTCTGTTAGAGTACCTAGAAAAGTAGTACTTCTGGAGAATATGGCAACTGTTTCGCAAGGTTATTATGTTTTCTGTAACCATTGTACTTGTTGTTTTCCTTCTTGGTTTGACCACTGGGATGCTCGTTACGGGACTTACGATTCACCTATCCCTAGCAAATGCCCTAGATTTATGTGACCTCACCACCTACCCACAGGGGCTGCTTTCTATCCTAACCTTAACTTGCTTCCATTTTGATTCATTCATTTATTAATATTTTTGTTATTTAAATTATAAAAATAATGTTACATGTTCAAGTTTCAATACAGTAGTATAAAGTTAAGTCCTAAGGATCACTATCTGGAAAAAGTCATTGTTAATGATTCAGCACTGTGTATCCTTTTAGACTTTTCTCTAAACATAGTCTATGTAACATACGTACATGTATATATATACACATGCATATATATATATATGTATGGGGTTGTGTGTGTGCACGTGCTTTTCTTTACTCAGCAATATATGTACATTCTCCCATGGCAGTACATGATGATTTACTGCATTACTTTTAAGAGTTGTTCGTATTTTACTATATAGCAAGGCTATACTTTGTCTAGCCATTCTATATCAGAATTGAAGTTATCTTCAGTTTTTCTCTCTTCAAATAATCGTACGTTGAGTATCATTGCAATATACTTCATAGAAGTAGTCTGGCTATTTCAAAGGATCTATATTTCAGCATTTTTGGTAAGTACTACTAGATTGCCCTCCCTAAGTCTGAACCAATTCAAACACCAGCCAAGAAGGTATAAGAATGCTTGCTTCTCCACAGCCTAACCACACTGGTTTTTAGCAGACTTTACAAATGTTTTCCAATCTAATGGACAAAAATTGTGTCTTGTTTCAATTTGCATTTCTCTCATCACCAGCGTGAACAACTGTTGCTATGTCTATTAGCCAATTTCTATTTTTTCCTGGATCAGTTGCCAGTTTATATAATTCACCAATTTTTCTATTGGCCTGTTCATTTCTTCTCTTTAATTTGTAGGTTCTCTTTGTATGTTACTGGTGCTAAATCTTTCTTAAATAGACTGAGAGTATTTTTCTCCTTCATGTTTTAATCAATCAATGACTTTTTCTATGTAAAAAGCTTAATTTTTTCATTACCAAACCTGACATTCTTTATGACTATTGTTTCTCAGGTTGATACTCTGTTCTTATTTTTCTCTCATTTCTAAGGAGTCTGGAAGGTCAGTTTTGATTTTCTCTTTACCCAAAATGTTACATACATAAGGGCTTTAAAAATGTTTGAGGATTTTGATTTTCCTTTCGTTTTTACTTTTTTTGTTATGCTTTTGCTTTTTAATATCCAACTTTATTGCACTGTATATAGTCAGAGGATGTGACTTATAGGATTAGAGCTTTTGTACTGAGATTATCTTTACGGCCTAATATATGACTGGATTTTGTGAATATTCCATAGGTATATAAAAGGAATGTACAGTCTCAGCATGTCTGGAACAAAATTCAGTTTTTTCCGTTCCTTAATTCCTTTTTCTTCCCTCCCTTCTTTCATCTCTTCCTCCTTCCTTATCCTCTCCCTTCTTCTCCCTCTCATTCTTTCTAGATTGTTAATTATGTTATTCAAACCCTCTATATCCTCACTTTGGTATCTACAATATTTAAAAGTCTCACAGTATATTTTAAATAAAATTCTTCTATTATCCTTTTTTAATGGATTGTCCTGTGTATTAAGATTTGTCGCTATCATCACATATTAGAACATACATTTTGTAATCAATGTGAATTTTGCTCTGTTCTGTATGATACTTTTTGTCCTGAATTCTACTTTGTCTATTCTTTTATTTTCAGCTTCTTCATGTGGTGTTGTCTTAGGTATTTCTCCTTAAACAAATATAGTGGTGGTGTTTGTTTTCTTCACTCCAAACTGAGAGCCCTTAAAAACATTCAAGTGATAATCTTTCATAATAATGTCTTTTATGTTTGTTCTTATTTCATGTTTTTCATGCTTTATCATATTTTTTTGTTTACTTTTTATTTACATTTTACCTTGCAGTTTAGAAGTTTCTATTTTTGTTCTGCTAATGGACATCCTTAAATTCTTCACAATCAGAAATTACTTTCTTGTCCCCATAGAAATGAAGCAGTATCTGTAACCACCACACTGGAACAAAATAAGAGTTGTATCACGAGGTGTTTTATAACTTCCCTTTATGTCTTCCTTATTACCTCCTTTGTACTATTAAAAATTATCTTGAATTTTGGTTACAGATTGTTAATTTTTTACTTGGTGCCTCTTCTGTTTTATGAATTCTACTTAACAATTCCATTAAATTTCACTGCCATATTTTCAACAATTACTTAGTATTAGCCATAAGTTTTATTGATATCACTTCTTATTTTATTGGTATGCTATGTATTGCTATTTCTCTGCTTTATCTTGCTGAAGTACAACCTGAAATTTCATGTATTTTTGGTGTTTTGTTTTCAGAATGTGGGTGAAAAACTTTCCACATTTTGCATGTCTAAAAGTCTTACTTTTATCTGTCCTATACTTTAACAGTCAGACTTGGGAAGACTGACAACATACTTCCTTAGCTCTTTACAGGCACTGGTCCATTGTTTTCCTATTTTCTGTATTGTAGATGAGAAGTTTTATGGTAGCAATGAAGGTCATGGGTTTCAGAAAGTTGAGTTTTAATTCCATTTCTACCACTCACTGTGTAAGTGCCTAACTTCAGTTAACCTCTTCTTCATCCATATATACATAAGTGTGGTTGGTATAAGGTGCTGGAGTGGTGGAGATTAAATACTTAGCACAAATAAATTGCTGGACTCAGTGATGACAATAATAATTCTTTTATGCAAACCTTATATTTTTCTTTCTGGAAGCTTGTAGGATTTTTCTTTATCCTTGGGGATTCCAATTTTTTTAGTAATTTTTTGATAAAGAACTCACTTGGCTTTTTCCTCTCTGAAAACTCAAGTCCCTTTTCAGCTCAGAGACATTCCTTCTATGATTTATGTGATTCCATAGCGCCCTCTGTCTGCATCTCTCCTTTCTGAATTCTCACTACACAGCTGTTCGGTCTGTTGAATCTGTTCTCCATGTGCATTAGTTTCCTATTGCTGCTGTAACAGATTACCACAAACTTAGTAGCTTAAAACAACACTGAGTAATCATTTCATAGTTCTGAAGGTCAGAATCTGGAATGGGTTTCACTGGGCTAGAATCAATTGGTTGGTATTCGTTTGTAGACTCCAGGGGAGAGGTCATTTCTGTACCTTCTTCAGATCTGGGGGGCTGCCTGCATTCACGGGCCCATGCCCTTGTCTTTTAAGGCTAGCCGCATAACATCTTTAGGTCTCTCTCTGACTCTGGTACTTCTGCTTCCTCCTTTTACTTTTAAGGACCATTTTAATTACATTGAGCTCAGCAGGATAATCCAGGATAATCTCTCCTCTCAGGATCTTTAACTTGATCACATCTGCAAAGTCCCTTTTGCTGTGTAAGGAAACATATTCACAGTTTTCAGAGATTAGGACATGGGCATCATTGGAAGGGCCATCATTCTGGCTACCACACCAGTCCCTTTACTTCATAGGGTTTGTCTCTTAGGTTCTTTTCTCTGTTTTCTGAGAGGGTTCTTTGTCTTACTTTTCTAGATCTCTGACATCTGTGTATATTTTATTTCCACAATACTATTTTTGATTTTCAAAAATTCGGCTTCAATTTTTTTTTTTTAACTGGGAAGGAACTCACAGTTACCTCTGAAAATACTTACCTTAAATTTTAAGTTTTACTTACCTTAAATTTTTTTCTGTTTTCTGCATTAATTCTTTCTCCTAGGGAACTTGTCAATTTATTCATCTTATGAATCACGTTCAGAATATTAATTTTCATTAAATAGTAGTGATTAGTTTACTTGTCCACACTTATAAATCAGGAGCTAAATGAATAGAATTGGTACCTGAAGTTCATAGTATAATTTTTACTACATGCAGAAATCATTGTTTCTCCAACAATGAGTATAGATTCTGATGATAAAAGCCTTTCAAGAGGTGGAAGACCAGTGATTGGGAATCTTTTCTTTAGGAGGTGTGGGAATTTACCCTGTCATGGACCATCGTGTTAACCAAATTTACTTGGGAGCACAGCACTGTGTCTTTTCTGACCTTGGTGCCCCATCAGGGAACCCCTCATAGGTGGTTGACCAGTCTATCTGGGGAACCATCTTTCAGCCTTACTAAGGGAACAAATGCTGAAGGGGAGATAGCTCTTTCAGGGCTCTGTATTCAGTTACCCCTCACCTTTTCCCTGCACCCTGATCTTAGAATCCTTACAGAATGTTGCTGGGAAAACATATTTTCTTGGCCCCTTTTTTCCTCCATCTTGTGTTATGGGTTATTTAGCTTTTCAGGATTCTTAGTCAATATGTTACCATCTGTCTCACACCTTTCAGAAATTGCTCAATATTCTGATCTGCCAAATACAAGCTGTCTATACTTTTCCCATGATGTTACGGTTTTGTCCTTATTTGTATAGACCTTGTGTCATTTAGTGAGATGTGAGATAGGAGACATGGGTAATCTATTATCTCAAACTCTAAATTGTTTATTCTATCTATTGTTTGTTCTATAGCTATATATGTGTTTCTGTAAACTGTAACAAATATTTTTGAAAATGTGTAAATAAATATATAGACAATATGTAAGTAGATAAAAATTTTGGTATTGACATCCTGAATATAGGATTTCTCATTTTATCTAAATAACCCTATGTTATTTATGTAATCATTCACTTATTTAGCAAACATGTAAAGCCTAGGCATTAGAATTATTTAATTAAGAAAAGGGAAAGATAGCTGTTTTATTCTTTATAGTGTCTATTGTTCGTAGGATTCAATTTTGCACTTTAGGTTTATTCTGAGCATTTAACATACATTGTAGATTAAAATTTATCTTATTTAGTAATTGGCTAGAGAATTCTGAAGGTGAGAGAATTCATTTCCATGGACCTTGGCTTCCCTGATTTTTCAATTCTTTACCAGAAACCAGTTTCTCTTTGCTAGTTTGATTTCTCTCTATCCCCAGGAACACTGAACACTGAATTTAAGTCAGAGCGACAGAATCCCTCTTCCAGAGACTAAGCACTAATGTTGCAGTCATCACTCAGAGTTTTCTAGTAGAAACGCTCCCCTCCCCCATGCCTGCCATGTGTGCTCTCTTTCTGCATCTGGACAGAGAGTTTTTTTACTATAATCCCAGCTTTAGGCTTATAGCCTGGATTTTCCCAACATCTGTACAGTTTTTCTGCCCATGTAGCAACAAAATGGTTTTATGTTACTCTCAGTCCTTTGTGGTGACTGTTTTCATCTTTTCATGAGGATATCACATATTTGTTTATGTATTTTGATTATAGTCTTTTGCTCTGCAAGTTAGCCTATAGCTTAACGTTGTATAACTCTTACAATAATAACAATATTGATTATGGCAATAGTAATAGACATCATTTATTGAGTGTAAACTTAGGTACCAAGTGCTTTTATTTACTATCTCAATTTTAGAGTGAAAGGCAGCTAGGAGATGGCTGAACTGTCTCTATCACTCGGCGGGTCTGTAGCCTTAGCCTGGAATCTACTGTGGGCTGTTGGGCTCCCTCTGTCCCCAGCTCAGGCACCTGCCAGACCCTGATCATTCACCTCCAATGCTGGCGATCTGCGGACAAGCAGTTGCCATTTTCGGGGTCCACAGCCTAGACGCTGCGGAGCCATAGGGTGCTGGCGGCTCCCTGGGTGGCTCCCTCCCCTAGTCAGTGGACTCTCGCTAGGAGCTCCACGCTTGTGTGAACACTGAGTGCTTCCCCAGTCACAAGGGAGTGGACCGTAGACCTTGAGGACATTGGGGCGGGGGCAGACCATTGCCCGCAGGAGATGCAGCACCTGGCGCACTGGACAAGGGAGGGCACCGCCCCCTCCCCCTAGCCACTGTCTTTCACGGAGAGAGGCTGAAACCACCTACGAAGAGGAAGAGGCAAGAAAAAGACACTTTCCATCTCTAACCAGTATGAATACTGCCTGCTGATCGAAGGTCAACAGCCCAGTGACTTAATTTGTCAAACCGGTTTTAGGTCAAATCAATTCTCTGGGGCTGGACCCACCAGGAGCAGCCCCACAACTGAGATAGAAAAATCCTAAACAACACATAACAGGCTGTCCCTAGTGACAAAGGAAGCAACACACCTAGGCTGCTACACAGCCTAAGAACAGAGCACGTGCCACCATCCAGACTAAAGCTGAAAGAAGAGATTTAATGCTTCATCCAGAAGGGAAGGGCTCAGCGAAAGAACTCTGGGAGTATAAGGAATCAAACAGAAATCTTGCCCCCAAAGAGGAATACCAGCTCTCTACCAATTGAAACAAACCAGATTCAAAATAGCAGCATGTCACAGGAAGAATTTCAAACATGGATCATAAATAAGCTGAATATTATGCAAGAAAAAATGGATAACCAACACAAACAAACCACAAAAAAAAAAATCCAGGACTTGGAAGAAAAATTCACTAAAGAAATCCAAATGTTGAAGAAAAATCAAACTGAACTCCTAGAAATGAAGAATTTATTCAGGGAGCTACAAAACACAGTGAGAAGTCTCAAGAGCAGGGTAGATCAAACAGAAGAAAGAATCTCAGAGATGGAAGATAACACTTTCCAATTAAATAAGTCAGTCACAGAGATAGAGCAAAGAAATAAAAGAAATGACCAGAGTCTACAAGAAATGTGGGATTATGTGAAGAAGCCTAACATGAGAGTTATGGGCCTTCCTGAGGGTGAAGAAGATAATAAGCAAGGGTTGGATAAGCTATTTGAAGATATAATTGAGGAAAATTTGCCAGGCCTTGCTAAAACTCTAGATAATACAGGTTCAAGAAGCTCAAAGAACCCCTAGGAGATTCATAGCAAATAGGAAGACACCACGTCATGCAGTCATCAGACTGACCAAAATATCCACTAAACAGGCACTTTTTCGAGCTGTAAGCAGAAAGAAACAAGTTACATACAAAGGAAAGCCCGCCCGAATTACGCCAGATTTCTCAACTGAAACCTTACAAGCAAGAAGAGACAGGGGCCCCATTCTCACTCTTCTGAAACAGAATAATGCCCAGCCTAGAATCTTGTACCCAGCTGAGCTAAGTTTTATATATGAAGGAGAAATTAAGACATTTTCAGATAAACAAAGACTCAGGGAGTTCACCAAGACAAGACCAGCTCTCCAAGAAGTACTCAAAGCAGAGTTACACATGGACCAGCACAAGAAAGACCCAGGAATGTAAAACTACTCAAGAGCTAAAGATCAAAACCCAGTTACCACAGTGGCTCAAGAGAGAAAACATAACAATGAAATTCTACCCAACAAGATGAACAGAAATCTGTCCCACTTATCAGTTCCCTCAATAAATGTGAATGGGTTCAATTCCCCACTCAAGAGATATAGACTGGCCCAATGGATAAACAAATACAAAGCAAGTATCTGCTGTCTTCAGGAGACTCATCTAACCTGCAAAGATGCATTTAGACTGAAAATAAGAGGGTGGAAATCGATATTTCAAGCAACTGAAAGCCAAAAGAAAGCTGGCATGGTGGTTTTGATCTCCAATAACTTAGTTTTAAATCAACAAAAGTAATGAAAGACAAAGATGGTTACTTATATACTGGTGAAGGGTACAATTCAACAAGAAGACATAGCTATACTTAATCCATAGGCACCCAACTTAGGTGCACCTGGTTTCATAAAGCAAACCCTACTTGATCTGAACCAAATGATAGATAACAATACTATAATAGCTGGAGACTTTAACACCCTGCTTTGACAGTACAGAACAGATCCTCCAAACAGAAAATAAACAAAGAAATAATGGACTTAAATAGAATGCTAGAACAAATGGGCCTGACTGACATCTACAGGACATTCTACCAAAAATCCACTGAATGTACAGTCTTCTCACCAGCTTATGGGACATTCTGTAAGATTGACCATATCCTAGGACATAAAACATGTCTTAAAAAATTTAAAAAAATAGAAATTATACCATGCATCTTGTCAGATCACAGTGGAATAAAAGTAGAAATGAACCGTAACAGAAATTCTCATTCCTACTCAGTCACAAAAGCTAAACAACCTTCTCCTGAACAATTACTTTATAAATGAAGAAATCAAGATAGAAATCAAAAGATTTTTTGAATTAAATGACTAAGGAGACACAACTTACCAAATCTGTGGGACACAGCTAAAGCAGTCCTGAGAGGAAAATTCATTTCCATAAGTGCCTATATCAAAAAGGCAGAACACTTACAAAGAGACAACCTAATGAATAGACTCAAAGAGCTGGACAAAGAAGAACAGAATGACCCCAAACCCAGCAGAAGGAGAGAAATTATTAAGATCAAATCAAAACTAAATGAAAAGGACAACAAACCATAAGGGAGATTAATAAAACAAAAAGTTGGTTCTTTGAAAAGATAAACAAAACAGACACACCTCTGGCTAGAATAACCAAGAGCAGAAAAGAAAAAGCTCTAATAATCTCCATCAGGAACATGAAAGGAGAAATCACAACCGATGCCACAGAGATACATGATATCATCTATGAATTCTACAAAAATCTTTATGCACACAAACTAGAAAATGTGGACGAAAGGGACAAATTTTTAGAAACACACAGCTTTCCCAGGCTCAACCACGAAGAAATAGAATTCCTGAATAGACCAATATCAAGAGCTGAAATTGAAACAACAATAAAAATCCTTCCCAAAAAGAAAAGCCCTGCACAAGCTGGGTTCACACCCGAATTTTACCACACCTAGAAAGAAGAACTGGTGCCCATCCTACATAAGCTGTTCTCCAACATCGAGAAGGATGGAATTCTCCCCAACACATTTTACCAAGCCAACATAACATTGATACCCAAACCAGGAAAGGATGAAACAAAAAAAGAAAACTACAGACCAATATCCCTTATGAATATAGATATAAAAATTTTCAGTAAAATCCTAGCAAATGGAGTCCAAGTGCTTATCAAAAAAATAATCCATCATGACCAAGTGGGCTTCATCCCAGAGATTCAGGGATGGTTTAACATACGCAAATCCATAAATGTAATTCACCACATAAATAGAAGCAAAAATAAAGACCATATGATCCTCTCATTAGATGCAGAAAAAGCATTTGACAAAATTCAACACCCTTTTATGACAAGAACACTTAAAAAAAAAAAGGCATAGACGAGGCCTATGTAAAAATGATACAAGCCATATATGACAAACCCACAGCCAGCATCATGCTGAATGGGGAAAAATTGAAAGCATTCCTACTTAGACCTGGAACCAGACAAGGCTGCCCACTGTCCCCATTACTTTTCAACATAGTATTGGAAGTCCTTGCAAGAGCTATCAGGCAAGAGAGCAGAATCAAGGGAGTCCAAATTGTGAAAGAGAAGAGATCAAACTCTGACTCTTTGCTGATGATATGATGTTATATCTAGAAAACCCCAAGGATTCAACCAAGAGACTCCTGGAATTGATTAATGAATTCAGTAAAGTCTCAGGATACGAAATCAGTACACACAAATCAGAGGCATTCATATATGCTAATAACAATCAAACGGAGAACCAAATTAAGGACTCAGTACCCTTCAAAATAGCAACAAAGAAAATAAAATACCTAGGAATGTATTTAACTAAGGAAGTAAGGGACCTCTATAGGGAGATCTATGAAACACTGAGGAAGGAAATCGCAGAGCATGTGAATAGGTGGAAAACCATACCATGCTCATGTATCAGAAGAATCAACAATCAACATTGTTAAAATATCTATACTACCCAAAGTGATCTACAGATTCAATGCAATCCCTATTAAATTACCAACATCATTTTTCACAGATATAGAAAAAATAATTTTACACTTTGTATGGAACCAGAGAAGACCCCTGTTTAGCAAAAGCAATTTTAAGCAATAAAAACAAAATGGGAGGTATTAATTTGCCAGACTTCAAACTACACTTACAAGGCTGTGATTATTAAAACTGCTTGGAACTGGCATAAGTGCAGGGACACAGACCAGTGGAACAGAACAGAAAATCCAAATATAAAACCATCGTCATATAGCCATCTAATCTTTGACAAAGCAGACAAAAACACACTCTGGGGACAAGAATCCTTATTCAATAAATGATGCTGGGAAAACTGGATAGCCACATGTAGAAGCCACATGAAACAGGAGCCACAGCTTTCACCTCTCACAAAAATCAAATCACGATGGATAAGAGACTTAAACCTTAGGTGCGAAACTATTAGAATTCTAGAAGAAAATGTAGGAAAGACTCTTAGACATTGGCCTAGGCAAAGAATTTATGAAGAAGACCCCTAAGGCAATCACAGCAACAATGAAAATAAATAAATGGGACCTGATTAAATTAAAAAGCTTCTGCACAGCCAAAGAAACAGTCACAAGAATAGACAGACAACCTACAGAAAGGGAAAAAATTTTTGCATGCTACACATCAGATAAAGGATTGATAACAAGAATCTATTTAGAACTCAGGAAAATCAGTAAGAAAAAATCAAACAGCCCTTTCAAAATGGAGGCAAAGGACATGAATAGAACCTTTTCAAAAGAAGATATAAGATTGGCTAACAAATATATGAAAAAATGCTTAACATCTCTAATCATCAGGGAAATGCAAATCAAAACCAGGATGAGATATCGCCTAACTCCAGTGAGAATGGCTTTATCAAAAAGTCCCAAAACAATACATGTTGGCGTGGATGCAGAGAGACAGGAACACTCATACACTGCTGGTGGGACTGCAAACTAGTGCAACCCCTGTGGAAAGCAATATGGAGATACCTTAAACAGATTCAAGTAGACTTACCATTCAATCCAGCAATCCCATTATTGGGCATCTACCCAGAAGAACCAAAGTCATTCTATAAAAAAGACACCTGCACCTGAATGTTTATAGCAGCACAATTCACAATTACAAAGATGTGGAAACAACCCAAATGCCCATCAATACGTGAGTGTTTTATTAAAATGTGGTATATGTATACCATGGAGTATTACTCAGCTATAAGAAATAATCGTGATATAGAATCCCTTTGGTTCTCCTGGAGAGAGTTGGAACCCATTCTATTAAGTGAAGTATCCCAAGAATGAAAAATAAGCACCACATGTACTCACTAGCAAATTGGTTTCCCTGATCATCACCTAAGTGCACATTTGGGAATAACACCAACTGAGTGTCGGACAGAGGTGTGGAGTGGGGGGAGGGGATGGGTGTATACCTACATGATGAGTGCGATGTGCACTGTCTGGGGAATGGACACGCTTGAAGCTCTGACTTGGGGGATGGGGGGCATGGGCAATATACATAACCTGAACATTTGTACCTCCATAATAAGCTGAAATAAAAAAAAATAAAAAAATAGCAACAACAGACAGTACCTCCAAACACACACACAAAAAAATTTTTAAATGTTTTTAACTGAAAGTAATGGAAAATGAAACCAGAGTGTCTTAAACAAGTAATTTTTTTTTTTTTGTCACATAATGAGAGAACTGAGGGTTGGCAGCAGCTGCCAGTGCTGGTCCAATTGTTCATTATTATGAAACCTCTAGTATCCACATGTCCTTTTCCTCATTGTGCTAAGATGACTGCATCAACTCCAGCCATCATGCCCACCAGTAGGAAAAAAGAAGTAGACAAGGAAGGAACCTGTATCAGAGAAGTAAAAGCATTCTGGAGACTATAGCTGACCCCACCTGTGTCTTATTGGCCAGAATAGTAATATGCAATCACCCTGGGTGAAGCCAGCTAAGGAGAAGAAGTTTGAGAATGGAGTTTAGGCCAGCAAACCCTTATTGGCCATATGTTTGCCATGCCACATTATCTTATTTTATACATCTCTGCCATTGTTATTCCCCTAGGGATATTGTAGGGCAGAGAATTTGTGTGACTAACCCGAAACCACACCATTGGCAAGAAAAAGGTCTGGGATTTGAACGTATCTCTGTCTTTCTTTGATCTCTCATTCTTTACACTTATTACACTCTCTCCCTGGGTTGTTTACAACACATCAGTAGACATGATTAAAGCAGGATTGAAGAAATAAATGAATTATTAGCTTCCTAGCATTGACGTTTATGCACTTGACTCTGTTTAAGAAAGTTCTCTTTATAGTCCTATAAAGTCAACTGTGAGAAATGGGTGGAAAGAGCTTGGGAGCCACCAGCTGGGTTAAAATCCCAATTCCACCACTTAGTCATATGGGACTATGAATCTGTCATTTGATCTCTCTGCACCTTAGAGTTCTCATCTTTCTCTTTGCAACCATTCACTCCAACTCCAGTTATGTGTTGCAGCCAAATGAATTGTCAAGAAACACAACTTTTTCTGTCATTCTCCTGATCAAATACCAGGGGAATGGTTCTGCACCAGTCATAGAACCACCATATGGTGGTCAGAATAGTTCCACAGTGGACACTGTGGACTGCCCACTCCAAAGGGACTCATAATTACCGTTTCCCTTAGCTTTCTTTACCACAGAGTCAGAAAATGTGAAATACTCAATTTCTCAGCCTCCCATGTGGCTAGGGGAGGGTGTGACATGTTCTTAGCCAATGAGATGTCAGTGAAAGTCTTGGTAGGGCATTGCCCAGCTTGTCCCATTACCCTTAAGCCTTCTTCCTCCCTATAGCACAGAGAGATGTGGGGCTAGAAGTAGAGCAGGAGCATGAGGACAAAAGCCACATGTGGAGACTAACAGGGAGGAGCAAATGGAAAGAGCCTGGGTCTCCCACAGCATCTGGAGCCACCATACCAGCCCCGGACTACCTGCCTCCTGACTTCTTGTTGCATGGAATAAACCAATTCCCTTCTCATTTGGACCACTGTCAGTCATGTTTTCCCATCATTAGCAGCTAAATATGTTCTTATCTATTATTAATAACACTTGCCTATCAAGTAAAATGTAAATCTTTATTTCAATATTGAAGATGCTCTAGAGTCTGGCCTCAACCTTCTTTCTAGACTTCTTCCACTTCCTCCATTTACAACTCTATGCTTCATCTAAACCAAATTGCTTACTGTTGCCGCCTCTGTTTCAAGGCCAGGGTGAAGTATGACCTCCCCCTTCAACAAGTCCTTCTCATTTTGCCTGACTGGTGCCATTTCTCATTCCTTAGAACTTTGGTCTTTTATAATATTTAGCACTTGCTCTCTTGAATTATAGTTTTTTAGGCATCTGGCTCATCTCCCCTTTTGTGAGTTTCTAAAGGCTTTATTATTCAACGCCAACACGTACACACACACACACACACACACACACACCCCACCTCAACCCCCACGCTGTACCTGCCCAGGTGGGTCCTCAGTACCTCTGTGATAATGAATGGATGGGGGTATATGTGATTGTTTTGAGTCCTTTCCTTTTGTGTTAACTGTCAAAGGTAATCATTGTTATCTCTTATGTGTCCCTTCTGTTGTTTGCATCTTTGTCAATCAAAATAGTTTTCTAAGACATCTTTTCTGAACTTACTATTGACCTACTCATGAAAACCTGGAAAGGAGGAGAAATAGCCTTGTTTGCTGTGCTTGGTTTGTAGCATTCTTTCCGACCCGTCTGCTGTGCACTGAGCAGAAGCAACTTTTTAATTCTTTCCTTGACAGGCAGGCAGATTGGTCTGTTCTCCCAGCGTAACTGTCAACTGGCTCCAAATTCAGCCATCTCTGAATGAACAGAGGGAAAGAAGCTCTGAATACAAGGACCACATATGAATCTGGTCCTCTCTACAAAGTCTACCACAGTGCCTTACATATGCTAGTAACCCAATAAATATTTCTGATTGCTTTGAAACAGTGGTTCAATCCCAGATTTTCAAACAAGCTTGCTTTGCTTTGAAATACTGCTCACTGATTTATTATTCATGTGTATTATTCACACCCTGACTACTTCTCAAAGAGAGTTATGGTAACTAAAAGCTACAGGTACACTATAACCACCAATTCATTCAAGTGATGTTAAAAAGACAAAAACCAAACAAAAATTGCCCAGTGGTAGGAAGACGGTAGGGTAGGGTCTTAAAATTCAGCTCCTTTATTCTTCCCAACAAAACTATGGGTGTGGTATTATTTCACAAATCAGAAAACTGAATATCAGAAAAATTGGGCAAATGGGAGCAGGTCTCACCCTCGTGAATTTCAGAGCCCAAGACCCAAACCCAGCACCCACTGACGCGATGGTCTGCAGTCTTCACTCTGCTTCACATTGTGACAGAAGTAGAACTCTACTCAGCTTCTCTACCCCATCCTCATGAGTGAACCAAAACACAAATGAAAGAGATAATTAAGTAAAATATGTTAGAACAACCATAAATTAACCAAAATGTCCTATTCTGTGAAGTTCCTTGTAAAACCCTAAGCCACTGGCACATTAATGGGATGTCAGGAGAGAAACACCCCTAAAAATCATCCAGTTTTCTCTCTCCTTTTTCCCAGATGAAGAAACTAGGACAATTGAGTTTCCCAAGATAATCACTGTAAAGTATGCCAGCCTACTTCCCCAGGACTGTTTAGAAGCTGAGAGACTCCAACTTTCTTTCTGTCTAGGAATTGGAATCAGAGACTCACAATTGCATGATGTCTCCAGTGGGTCATCATATGGTGAAAGAGTTTGCAGAGACCCTTTAGCAAGGAATGTTCGGTCATGTGTTCTGTGACCTTTGTTGTGACCCTTGTGATCCCCCATGTAGATGACTTCCATTTGAAATTTGTAGTTAAATGGTAAGTGCCCCCACTGTTGATCTTAGAAAGGTAGAAATACTCCCATGAGCAGGGAAATTTAATAGGAAGTTTAGTAAGTGTAGCAAAGTATAGCAACTAGTCTCCAAAGATGGTCCCCCAATAAACCATGCTTCCTCGTAGTCACCCACTTGTGTACCTGACGACTTGTACATTTGATTCTTGACCCTATGTAATCAATAGAATGCAATAGAAGTGACACTGCATGATTTCCAACCCTTGCAGTCTCCTCCTGGTTCTCCTGAAATGCTCACTCTTGGGACTGTCCCTTGCAGAATCCAGCCACCATGCCCAAGAAGCCGAAGTCCCCTGAGAGGCCATGTGTGGGTATTCTGGTTAACAATGCAGGCTAAGCTCCCAGCCTTCAGATAACTGTGTCCGCATGACAGACTCTTAGTGACAGCCATCCTCCTGATCCCAGTAAATCCACAGAGCCACGAGTGGGAATAATCACTATTTTAAGCCACTGAGTTTTGAGGTGATTTGTTATGTAGCCATAGATAATGAACAGCAGGACATGCTAAAAGATTATTTTTCTCTCCAGTTTCCACAAAAGTCAGTGGAAAATGATAATCAGTATCTACCAAGATCTAGAAGATGGTCAAATTGAAATTTATTTAAACTCCTCTCCCACCTCTCCAAAGATTATGCCATTTCCAGCTAAGTTATTTCTTTCATTCCTAAGAGAGATGCAAGTGATAGAAGGATCTTGAAAGGGGAACTCAATTTAAAAATATCTATTGAGACAGGTGTTTTGACATTTGAAGGAAGAAAAAACAATTTAGGATGCTTTAAGAGCTTTCCAGTGTTTATTTTTGTATTATCTCACTCTGAGCTACAGAAAGTAGTCGTTTTTCTACTGTCTAGTTATTTGAAGCAATCTACGATACCATGGTGTACCCTTTGAAGATCTTAATTTCTGTGTTCAGTGAAACATTTTATTGCAGGTAGCTTATTATATCTGCCAAACTGGACCAAGCTAATTTGATTTTATTTTTCTTTTTGTGTATTTTCTTTTTCTTTTCTCTTTCTGTCCCCTTCCTCCTTTTGTTACTTCCTTTTTCCTTCCCCTTACTTTCCCTCCCTTCCTTTCTCTTTCCTTCCCTCCTTCCTTTCTTCCTTTGACCTTCTTACTATTCTTTATTCAATCAATGGCAACTTCTGATTATTGCTTATTGGAGACAAGGGAAGGGGAATCTGGAAGATGTCTTATTTCAGGGACCTCCCAAATGTCAAGTGCCATGTAAGGGGATCTCACACACTTTATTTCATTTAATCTTCACTGCAGGCAAGCCAAGTGGTGATGTCATCCCCATTGTGCCAATGAGAAAACTGAGGCTGAGATAAATTAAATATCTTACCCAGATTCACTGAGCCAGAAGTAACTGATAGAGCAAGAACCCCAAACTGGTTCTTTCTTATTTCAGAGCGACAATTGTTCCCCTTATACAAGCCTGTATCTGAAATCTACATTTAGTTCAGTGTTGCTATAAAAGTGTAAACATTGGCTGTGCAGAGTTTCTACTCGTTTTGGAATCCCTGCTTGCCTTTCAGTTTGATTGCTAACAAGCTCTCGAGAGCTTCTGTTCTCCCCTCTTCTGTGTTTCAGCCCTTGGGTCTGATTGCCTCAGCCTGCAGGTTTCTCTCTGGATACTCACCTTCTAAGGATAATTCTATGGAAGATGGGGGAGGAAACTAATCAGAGAGACCCCTACTTGAAGGCAAATAAATCTACCCAAAGACTTGCTTTATTTTCATTCCTTTTTCTCCACCTTTTTCAATATATATATATTGAAATATATATATATATAGAGAGAGAGAGAGAGAGATTTATTACAGGAATTGGTTTACGTAATTAGGGAGGTCAAGGTTCTCATGATCTGCAGTCTACAAGCTGGAGAACCTGGGATATCAGTGATGTAATTCAATTCAAGTCCAATGGCTGGAGAATGGGGAGGGGCCTCAGGGAGTTGATGGTGTGAGTTCAGGTCCTAGTCTGAAGGCCAGGGAACCAGGAGCATCCAAAGTCTGAGGGCAAGAGAAGGTGGATGTTCCAGCTCAGAGAGAGAGTGAATTCCCCTTCTCTTTGCCTTTTTTGTCCTATTTGGCCCTTCAACGTATTGGATAATGCTGGCTGTTGGTGAGGATGATCTTCTTTACTTGGTTTCCTGGTTCAAATGATAATCTTTTCCAGAAACACCTTCCAGACACACCCAGCAATAATGTTTCATCAGCTATCTGGGCATCCCTTAGCCCAGTCAAGTTGACACATAAAATTAACCATCACAGTGGTTGACCACAATAAATCATATAGATGGATTTAAGAGCAGGTTCCCATAATGTAGAAATCCTTAACTGTTAATATGTGTCACATTTTCCTGGGAACTTACAGACAACATATATCCTAGGGACTTACGGCAAAGACCGAGTCCAAGGTGATCTTAGAATGGGACCCAGGAATTAGATTTTTTAGAAAGCATTCACATTCCAACAGAGGGGCTCTAAGACTTCGTGGAACTCTGCTTCAAGATGAGATAAGATCAATTGCACTTTTTAGTTACTTTGGGAAGGGAATCATTATGCCAGGAACTTTTTATAGTCGGCAGCTGCAGTTTTCATAACCACTCAGTCTCATCTGTGTCGAAGACCACACCGCTAAATTCACCCACATGCTCAAAGTGCCTCTAAAAATGGCTCTGGGGAATGGACCCTTAGAGGCGATGCAGCTGGCTGTGGGAGGACCCTCCCCTCCACTTACTGGGCTGGGATTAGCTGTTAGGAAGCTTGGAGAGACACAGTCTCTTTTTTGTCCTCCTGTTTATTTCGAGTGCTCCTGTGTTAATCTCTGCATTCTCTGCCCATGACTGAGGACTTTCCTGAAAGGCACTTGTTTATAATAACTTCCAAAAAAAAAAAAACCCTTGAAACCCTCGTCTTTCCCACCCTACTCATTGGCTGACTCTGTGGTACTTATGTTCTGGGAGTCCAGAGGACAAAGTTTTATTTGCTGTTACTTCAAAGCTTAAAGGGCCAAATCTGCCTTGCTGCTTTTATTCTGTCACCAGGTAGTTTAGCACATGGCTACTATAGCACAAGCACTGGATAGATGCTGGAGGTCAAGTGAAGGAGAGACAAGGAAGGCATGGGCCCCCTCTCTGAAGGATCTCCCAGTTTAATGGGGAAGGTCAGGGTTGTCAGGAGAGCAAACCAACACATCCATGTGATAAGATTTCTAATGGTAAAAATGGACCAGCCTTAACTGTTCATATGGGCTCAAGGAAGGTTTCATGAAGTGAGAACTGTGCTGATCTTAGAAGAATGTGTAAGATGTTAACAGAGAAATATGTTTTTTTGAGGGAAAGGAGGATTATATTGGGGGAGGAGAGAGAAAGAAAAAACATGGTGATTTGGGAAAGTGTGTGTTTGAGGAAGAGCCCGGAGTTCATTTTGATAGAAATGGGAGACACCAAGGGAAGTGATGATGGCTAACAGTGAAGCTTCAGTGAGGACCACTTTGTCCAGGAGCATTGGACCTTCATCCTCCCTGTCATGAGGAGCTGGGGGGACTTCACATTCAACAAATCTTTATGTGGTGCGTCCCACTCAGGTACTGTTTCAGTCCCTGAGAGTATAGCAGTAAAAAAAAAAAAAATCATATAAAACTCTGCTTTCCTAGAGCTCGCATTCTTGTATAAAGAGAAAGACAACAAAGTCAGTAAAAATATGTTGTAAGTCAGACAGTGCTATGAGTTCAATTGTGTCTCCCCAAAAGATGTGTTGAAGTCCTCACCCCGATACCTATGAGTATGACTTTATTTGGAAATAGTCTTTTCAGATGTCATCAATCAAAAATGAGGTCATACTAAAGGGAGGGCCCTAAATCCAATGACGGGGTATACTTATAAAGAAGGCCATGTAAGGACACAGGAATCCAGACAAAGATAGTCATGTCATGATGGAGAAAGGGATTGAAGCGATGCATCTGTAAGCAAAGGAACACCAAGGATTGCTGGTGACCACCATAAGCCAGGAAGGAGGCGTGGAACAGATTCTCCCTCAGAGCCCCCAGAAGGAACCAACCTTGATTTCAAACTTGTGGTCTTCAGAACTTGTGAGCCAATAAACTTCAGTTTTTTAAGCTTCCCAGTTTGTGCTTATTTGTTACAGCAGCACTAGGGACCTAATAGAGATGGTAGTGAGTACTATGAAGAAGAAAATGCTAAAAAGGAGGGTAGGGAATGCAGAGAGGGGGGCAGACAGGGTGTGCTATTTTAAATAGTGTAGTGAGGGAAAGCCTCACTGAGAGTAGGACACAAAGTCAAAGACCTGGATGGGTTACATCTGCAAGCCGTTGGATATCTGGGGCAAGAATGTGGCCCAAACAGAGAGCGCAGCAAATACAGAGGTCCTAAGGCACCTGTTCTGGAGAAAGGTAGGAGGCTAGAGTACAAGAGTGGAGAAGTAAAGGGCAGTGAGCCAAGAGGGATTGCAAGGACTTTGCTTTCGCCCTGAGTAAGATGAGAAACTTCTGTAGGGATGTGAGCAGAGTGACGATCTGCTTTAGAGTTTAACAGAATGACTCTGTGTTGAAAATTATTGAAGGAGCTCAAAGGCTGAGTGAATCCAGGCAGCCAGTGAAGAAAGAGGCTGTTGCAACAATCCAGGAACGGGAGGGTGGTTGTGTCTTTACCCAGGGAAGCAGCAGAAGAGCTGGTGAGAGAAGTGTTCACATTCTGGATATAATTTGAAGGTAGAGTCAACACACTTTGCTGGGGGGTTAAATACAGAATTTGAAAGAAAGTGAGTTGCCAAGGATAACTTCAAGTTTTTCTCTGGGGCTACTGAAAGGATCAGAGTTGTTCTTTATCATTTTGTGGAAGAATGCAAGAAGAACATCTTTGAGAGAGAAGATCATGAGCACAGTTTTAAATATGCTGAGTTTGACATACTTATCAAACATCCAAGTGGAGATGTTAATTAGGCTGTAGAATATATGAACCTGGATATTATTAGTCTTTAAAATTTTTGGCAATGCAATATGGGAAAAATGCTACCTCATTGTTGACTGAATTTGCATTTCCCTGATTGTTAGTCAGATTCATGGCCTTTTCATAGGTTTATTTGTCTTCTGTATTTCTTTGTGTGAATTATTAATACCTATTCATATTCATTGCTTTTCTCTTAGATAGGCTGCCTGTTTCATATTGATTTCATGAGTTCATTATAGATTTTGAATATTGACCATTTTTATATTTTAGGTGTTGCAAATTTTATTTCCTTTTTTAGCATTTGTTTTTTTGAATGTGTTTATAGTGACTTTTACTGGTATACAAAAACTTCCATTTTTAAGATACAAAATCTATAATTCTTTTCCTTTGTGGTTTCTGGATTTTGTCCTTCCTTGGTAAAGCCGTCTTTAGTATAAGATTATTTTTTTAAATTATCCTATTAACATAATCACCATGAAGTTTATTTTTTACGTTTATGTCCATAGTCATCTAAAAATTATTTTAGTCTACCTTGTGATAAAAATATCTATTGAACTTTTTTCCAGTTACCCAATGTATTGAATAAATCACGTAACCCACCACTAATTTGAAATACAGCTATGTTTCTGCATATACATGTAAAAAACCTGTCCTATATTTTCTTTTAATTTCTCTCTTCATCTATTCCTGCACTATGAACATTATCTTTTTTTTTTTTTTTTTTTTTTCGTGCTTCTACATAGGTGCGCCTTTCTTTGCTCGGCTTTTGGGTGCATTGTTCTCTGGTGTTCATTTCTGGCCAAGCCTCTCATATTTGCTCTTTATCATTCAGAAATTCCTCAGAGTTTCTGTTTATTCCTGCTCTCTAGAGCTTCACTTGAGTTAGTTTCCTACTATATGCCTTTTGCTCATTTAAATAATTTTGGGAAGTTGAGAGAAGTTAAATAAGTGTGCTCAAGTCCACCCTGTTGAACAGGGATCCCATCATGGATTTCATCAAGTGGGATGGGGGATTGGTGGGGTAGACTCTCTGGGTTAGAAAGATAACCTTGGCAGTAGTAAGGAAGGATGAGTAGAGGAAGAAGAGAATGAAAATAGAACATTTTCAAGACTCATGCAACTGTTCCTGGTGTTTGACCCCCCAGTAACTTCAATTCTAGTAGTTTATCCTAAAGAAATAATCAGAGCTACACATAAAAATGTATATTAAAAAAATCCACCATAACACAATGTTCAGTGCAAAGTAATTGGAAACTACCTAAAATGCCTGACAGTAGAGAAATGGCTATGTAAATATGGTAACTAATGAAATACTTTGTAATTATTGAAGTTCCATTTTGAATAAATCGAATCAGGCAAAAATTTCCATGTTATCTTGGAAAATAAAAAGAAGGTTATAGAGCTATATATTGTATATTTAATTTTAAAAACATGAAGAAAATCTAAAATATTTACAGTGGGTATTTTGGGAGGTTGGAATTACGAAACTGTATTGTTATATTTGCATTTGTTTTTCATCTTTTGTATAAGTATTTGGAGTGATAAAAAATATTTTTAAAACAGAGAAAAGCTGAACTGATGAGACCCTCAACAGAACACTCTGTTTGTCAATGAATGAACAGTTATAAATTTGGAGAACATTTATTTGGCCCATATGCATTAAAATCCTGGCAAAAGTAGAGTATTCGGTAACTCATGCAATCATCTAGTTGAGTAATTTAAAAAAAATGCTTGGATCCTAGAAAATCATGGATCCAAGACTTTTATAGGTGAAAACCCGACTCACATATTTGCAGGTATGGACCCTGGTGCCCACAGAGTTAGGTTCTCTGCCTAAGTTCTCTCTGCCAGTTCGAGCAAAGTCTGGGATAAATTTCAATCTTGGACAGTAATATGAAAAATATTCTCTGGCAGGTTGTAACTTGGACAAGTGATTGGTATAGGCTGTTGGTCTTCCTAAATAGATCGGATGCTTTCAGGAGTTTTTCTAAGTGTCATCACAATTCTCAGGGTGACATTTCCACCCTTCCGTAACTAATGCAGGAGCTTCTGAACTTGTCTACTTATCTCACGTGGGGAACTTTTAAAAATATGTGAAGTCCTAAGTCTCACTGTGGATCTAGTGTTTCAAAATCTCAGTGGGGTTAGATCTTAGAATCAGAATTTTTCAAACTTCTGCAGGTAGGTCTGACACACCAGCAACTCTGAGAATCACCGTGTTTTTCTACCTCTTTACCTCTCTTTATGTTCTTAGGAAATGGACAAGGGCACCCAAAATGTGAAAAGGTTGTTGACCAATGAAAGGCCTTCACAACATACAATGATTTATAAGACAGGTTTTTCAGTGACTTAATAATGTTAATTGTCATGCAAAAGAGTGTATTTGCATCTACATGGTGATGCTGCCTCCTGGAAGCCTGGAAGGTATATCAGCACACCTGAGGGCCAGGTGGCCAGTGAAATGTGTACTTACTTCGGTCGTCTCTTTGAGACCACTCTATTCTCAGAGTGCATTAAAGAAGCTAAAGTAGTTCTGTTAATGCATTACAGAGAGTAAAAGCTGTGAGTTTATAAAAGGGTGAACCACCATGGGGTGGGATGTTCTAGGGAGAATAAATAGTTATAATAGTAGCAACCATTCACTGACAACTTATTTTAAGCCAAGAACTGTGCTAAATGCATTGCCCACATTTATCTTGTCAATGCTAACAATGAGCCTATCAGGTAGGAATTCGATTTAGTCAAGGTAGGCTAGATATAATGAGGTAGTAAACAATCCCACAAGATCAGTGGTTTATAACAACAAAGGTTTATTTCTCATTCATTCCTTGTGTCCGTTTGAGGTTTGGCAGGAAACTGTCCCATGTCACTTCCACTCAGTGACATTGGCTGAAGTCTCCACCATCTGGAAGGTAGCTGGTTGCCAGAGCTGGGGGAAGGGAAGAAGGCGCAGGTGTGCACTGGCTCTTCCACATGCCCACTGGGAAGTGACCCACCGCGTCTGCACTCTGGCCAAGGCCATTCACATAATCACACGCAACTTAAAGGGGGCAGGAAATGAAACTTTCTCAAGTGAGGAGAGTCGCAGAACTAGAAATACTATTGAGCTGCACTAATATCTGCCACAGTATTGTTATCCCTGATTTTAGAATTAAGGAACTGTTTAATACCTAATTATTAAAACCTGCTAATACCAAGTGTGACACACAGAGCAATTGGAAGTCTCAGGCATTGCTGGTAGTAATGCAAAATATTAATAGTACAGACACCCTGAGAAACAACTTGACAGTTTGTTTCAAAGTTAAACATATGCTTACTACATAGAGCAGAATCCTACCTCTGAGTCTTTACCTTAGAGCATTGATTCTCCACTGAAGGCAATTTTGCCCCCCAGGGGACATTCGGCAACCTGAGGAGCCGTTTTTTGTTGTCACAACTGGGTCAGAGGCTGCTACTAATATCTAATGTAGATCCAAGGATGCTGCTGACCACCCTGCAATACACAGGACAGCCCCTCACTGCAAAGAATTGTCCCACTTAAAATCCAAGGTCAAGAAATTCTGCACTAAAGAAATGAAAACTTATGTTCACAAAAAAAAAAAAAATCTATACATGAATGTTTATAGCCGCATTATCCATAATCACTGAAAACTGAAAGCAACTCTAATATCTTTCCATAGTTAACTAGGTAAACAAATGCAGTATCCCATACAGTGGAATACTACTCAGCAATAAAAAGGAATGAACTATCAATAAATGCAACAACATAGATGAATCTTGAAGGCATTATGCTAAGTCAAGGAAACGAGTCTCAAAAAGTTATGTACTGTATGATTCCATTTGTACAACATTTTGGAAAACACAATAGGAACGGAGAACAGCTCAGTAGTTTCCAGGGGTAAAAAGCAGCCGAGGACGATGAAGGGGAATTTGAATCAGAAGGAGTTGCACGGGGGAGAAGTTGGGGGTGATGGAACTGCTGTGAGTATCCTGATTTGGGTGATGGCTACATGAATCTGCATGTGGGTTAAAACTCGTTGGACTATACACCCTCCTCCAAAAAAGTGAATTTTAGCGTAATGATTTTTTTCAGTTGAAAAAATTAAAAATAAGTAAAAACATAAAGGAACAGGTGCTGAGAGACTTGTCTATGTCAGAGAGCTTGAGGTACAGAGTGACAAGTAGAACCCAGACCCGAATGACTGCAGAGACAGCGCTCTCCCCCCCCCATAAAGCTGCCCTGCACAGGGAAGGACAGAGAGCTGTGAGCAGGTTGTAAATAACTTTTAAGTTCAAAACTATTTGTTGTTCAACCATATTGACTCTTGAAAGTGTTTACTTACACGACTTGGCACTCTGTAATAATACTGTGGCTCTCCATCTGTGAACACAGATCCGGACCAAGGTTAAAACCACCCTCTCTGCTCTGACTACCCCTTCTCCCACCCTGTACAGGATGCCCAAGGGTAAGCATGGGGACATGCCACCAGGGGAGAGACCCAGTTCAAGATGCACTGTCCTTAGGTAAAGCAGAGGTTCCATAGGAGCAATAGAAGCAGACACTGAATTTGGTGTTGTAGTTATTTCAACTCATGTCTATATTTCATTTTTCCAGACCTTCGTTTTGTAATAATCTTGCAATGTGTTTAACTCTAACAGTGAGCCGTTGCCTGAGGTGCCAGAAACAAAGCCAGGAAGAGCTGAGTATCAGTGTTTTCAGCACATTTTACATTTGGAACAATGTTACTATAATACACCATGTTAATAATGAGGTCACCTAGTGTTCTCTTTTATGGCTTTCTTGGTGCCTGTGGTCAGAGGCTATATTCTAATCAGCTCTGCCCACCTCCTGACATTTTAATCACTGAAACAATTATGATTGCTTAGGAAACAACTTGAAAAGGGCTTGAATAAAACAGCAGAGAGAAAGGAGTGCTGAGTTTTTGGGTTTTGTTTTTGTTCTTTTAATAATTATTCCAAGAGTAGATTCTTAGATGGAAAATTTTTAAAAAATGAAATTAAAAACATAACATTGGGGGTTGGATACTACCTCCACTATGAATGGGCATATATGGACAGAAACCTGATTCTTGGATCTCAGGGAAAATTTCTCTGAGCAATGCCATCCCCTGTCAGATTTCCAAAAGGAATGATGTTACCTCCCAAGTTGAGCAACTGCTGTGTAGACTTGTCCATGAAGTCCATAGTATTGTAATGTTATTTAGCATCCTTTCAGTATATACATGTATAAAAAAGGACTTAGAAAAGACATCTGGATTTCCCAGGGAGCAAATACACAGTTCCTCTACATGCTACACAGAAAGGTCACAAGACAAATCATGCTGATTACAAGCCATGATGAACTAGGTCTTTTTCTTCCATGTAGAAAAGAGGGCTGATGAGTATGGGAAGAAAAGGAAACTCAAGTTTATTAAGAACCTGTTACATGGCAGGCACAATAATAGATGTTTTAGGTGCACTATCTTATGTGCCTATGTGATCCTCCCAAACCCTATTACCAATCAGAGTCTAGTTGTAAAACATAAATACCTCTTTGATCATTTTAGGCAGTGAACTGGGTGTTGACAACATCACTGAGAGGGCTGAAGAGAAACTCTAGGATGAATGCCCAGAAGTGACTCCCAGAACAAAATTGTGGAAGCCAGGGGAGCTACTCCCACTGCCATAAACAAAAGGCCCACCCTAGCCAGCACAATTGTCTCTCAGCACACCCACAGCTAGTCATGGACACTGAATTTCTGCTGCAGAAAAGCGCAACATCTCCACACCGTGCTTGCCAGTAAAGAATATAAAAGTTGGCCTCAACCTTGCATTTGCATTCCAAACAAGGGCATCTTATTGGTGGAACCTAATTAGCTTATGATTGCTAGCTGCAAGGGAACATGGGAAATGCAGTTTTTTGCTTCCCACGTTCTGCAATAGTGAGATCAGAAGGAGGAAAAATAGACGCTGAGTATCAACTACCTAATGCATTGCACCCTGGGAAGGATTTCATGTTTTTCCAGTTCTTTATAGGAAGAAACCGAGATCCAGGGAATTTAGAGAACTTTAACAAGACAATACAAGCCAGAAAGTAGCAGTACCAGCATTTGAACCTAGGCTGTCTGTCTTCAAAGTCATTATTTATTGGGTACTTACTCTGCTCTATATATTTCTAAGTGCCTTCAAATATTACCTTATTTAATTATCATTGTAACTGTGTTACATAAGTACTATGATCCCCACTTTGCAGGTGAGAAAAACAAACTACAGAGACTTTAAATAACTTGCTTAAAATCACACAGTCAATAAGAATTAAAGCCCATGTGTAGACAATCACTTCAGTGCTCTTCCCTTCCCTGCAGCACACTGAAGTCTTGACAGTGGGTGTTTGATCAGTACCATTGTTGATATACATCTCTCAACACTTCCTGGGATACCAACCTCCATGTTTATGGATAAGGTGATAATCCTCTGAAAACCACTTATATGCTCTTGGCTAACTAGTATGGACTGTTTGAGGACTCTTACAAGCTAAATGCTTAGTGTGGTACTGGTAAAAATCGAATAGCAAGATCCCTAAAAATAAGAGCCCTGATATATAACCTTTGGTAGTTCCTACTGTGGCCAATTCCAAGCAACCAATATAATATCAACCAGCTTGAAAATTTCGTAAATATTTATTTGTTTAGGACCCAGGATAGCCTTACATGAAAACTTAAATCCTTCTCACGTTTGGAGTTCTGACATGTACTGAGATGTCTGAACACTGGAGATCTTCTGACAGAAGGCAGACAGCAGGGAGAGACAAAGGGTTCTCGGGGCAGGGGGTGGGAGGGAATCATAAGGGTCCAAAGTGTGGCAGGATGGGCTTTGATGATGTCTGAGGAAACAATGGTTTGGGTGTTATTCTTGAACTTGCCTGGTCTCAGGCCCCATGAGCACTAGGAAGGAAAGGAAATTAAATTTTTAGGGGTTCAAGACACTTGGCTAGGGGAGTTCCCCTCTACACATACACAGAGGCAGGTGAGTAATAAATATGAAAACTCTATGACTAAGGTTACAAGTCACTCTGTGGAATAGCCCCCTATCCTTTTTACTATCACAAGGAGGAAAAGATATTTCCATTCTATCCAGAGACCCATGTAAGCACCAGCATTGCAGTGACACTCCATGGAGAAGACCAAATGTAACTACTCCTTTTCTTTTCTCTAGATCTTTAATAGGCTATTTTTGACCTGGGAATGCTTTTTCCCATTTCTCTACTGATGAAAATCCTATTCCCCTGTCAAAGTTCAAATGCCATCATGTATGGGACACTTTCCCCAAATCTTTACAGTTTGAATGATTCATTCTTCCCTTTGTTATATTATCTTTAAGGTAGACATTTCATTCTTATTGATGTTATTATTAATTATGTACATGTGATTCTCTTACAGTAGATGATAAGCTCTTTGAGGGTGGGGGGTGGTAGCTCATTTGTGTCTGTGACTCTGCTCCTCTGGTACATAGCAAAGGGCCTGTCACAAGCAAATGCTCAATAAGTAACACTGGCATTGCTGACACAGTGTGCAGAGAAGAACATCTTAGAGCTACCTGCCTAAGTCATGTCATGAGAGTAATCCCACTTACATTTCCTATTTATGATTCATTCTTTCTGGGGATACATATGTTCCCCAAAAGAAGTGTTCACCAGAGAGATTTTCCCTGGCACAGCCACTGATCAGAGGCCAAAGCCTCATTTCGGTCTGTGTGCCAATGCTTTCTTGATAGCAAATGCTTCCATGATGCGAACACCTTAATCACTTTGTTTTTCTCCAAGCATGTCAATAAGTGCTCATATATAATAAATGTGGGCTAACAGCATATATAATATATATGGATGTGTGTGGTGTTTTGTATTCCATGCCTGAAAGAACAGCTGATTTATTTCATAGCTTTTACGGACTGTTTTATTATTCTCAACAACATCACATCCATTCTCTTTGCATGCATATTTTATATCACCTTGATGGACTTATTTGGTTTGACCCAGTGTTTTGATGACAGCACAGCCATAGGAGGTGCACATTAACTTACACAAATCATTTGCTCAAATCACTGCAGAGTATGATCCTGCCCTCAGGTGATTTGTGGACTGCCAGTTCTTCCATGATGGGCAAAATAGCGTAACAGGGCCTGTAAAAAACCATGGCTCTACAGAAACTATTGGTGATTCTTGGATCAGCGGGGCAATCTCCTAGGAGGCACTGCTAGCTGATAAGTATAGTCAGTCATTGCCAGAATCATATCATTGGCTTGGATTCTATGTGATTCTTTTCTTCTGGCTTTCAGCTTCCTTTTAGGGAGAGGGTAAGACACAATATCATGATTATAAGTCAGATTCTTAAATTACAGAAGATCATGCAGCAGTAGATTGGTCTTAATTAATGCTAATGAAAGAATAATTTGAGCAGGAAAGCCTAAGACTTAGCTGTGATGACTCCTGACCTCTACCTCCCTCTCAGTCTTGGAGAACACAGACCTAAACTCTAAAGTTTGCAACTTCTTGTTTTTGGTGCTCTAGTTTTTACCTGGCTCAGGAGAATTATCTTGTACCCTGCGGCAAAGATCACTTATTTGTAAGTGATCCTTCTCACTATGTTGTCACCCTGGGTGATCCCATCTGGCTTAGGTGGGCTGTGATTTCAAAACATCATTGGTGTAGTGATGATCTATGAAATTTTCCTGATGTCCAGAGGATCTTGTCCTAGAAAGGTCAGTGCTCCCACCAGATTGTAGAATTTGACACATTCTTGCATTTAGCACATGCAGTATGTTATCATATTTTCTTGGCAGTCTAGTAGTTGCCAGGCACTTAATAAGACTCAGCCCTACCCTTAAAACCTTTCCTACACCAGAGCATGTCAGAATCACCGGTGTAACCATGAAAAATACACATTCTTAGATATGGGATCTCTAGATACGGAGTTCAGGTGAGCACCAAAACTCATAAAGCCCTGCTTTAAGAAGCTCATAATCTTGCCAGGGATGTTAACATGAATTCTAATAGACATCTCTATAAAACGCTATGGGAGCAAAAAAGAATGCAGTGACAAACTCCATTTGGGGTAATTGAAGCCAGTCTAAAGGAAGATTTAACACCTAGGCTCTTTCTCGTCCCTTGAGATATTTTTTTTTTCCCACTCTGATAGACACACTGCTTTCTCTCTTTGCCTTACCCTGTCAACATAGCTCTGTCCAGGGTCCTGAAACCCACCTTCTGCGTGACCATCATATAAAATATTAATAATTTCAAGTATCTGGAAGGGAGTCTTTTGTGTAAGTCTCCTTGTGAGTTTTGACTTGTTTCATGGTGCTCCCTTATATTAATGCGGCATGAGGGCCACATGAGTAAATTTACCAGGAAACTGAAAGCTGAAGAGGCCTATAATAGCCTGGATCACAAAGTGAGCTCACAGCTTTCTGACCTTTAAGCAGCTACTCTTTCCATGACTGTGGGTTTGCTCCGATCTCCTCCCCTTGCCTTCAATATTCTCCCTGCACATCTGAAATGGCTTACAGTTGGGTATGTGTCCATCGAAGAGTTATGCAAGAAAATTCAATATTCAAGGCTGAAATTTTTATAGTTTAATTTCAATAGGGATAAACTTCATAACCTTACAATTATTTTCTTCTTTTCTATCTAGCCTTTGTTAGCAGACAATAGTCCTTTTTTTATTAGCGTTTCTTTGACTTTCTTTGTATTTTTTAAAATGATTATAAGCATCTAAATCATTCTGTGTCACTATATCTTGAATGTCTTTAAACGTTTGTGAATCTGTTTTAAAGTAAATATGTTTTCATTAAAAGTGATTAGCATAACTTAGACATTATGTTGATTTTCAGTTCTTTTATACATGTGTATGTATGTAACTTTTTATAACACTTTTTGTAAAAAAAAAAACCTTGGGCTTCATGGCTAACTTTAGAGTTCCTTCCTATCAGATTTATTTGAGAATGATCTTGAGTGTTCAACATCAACCCTCTTGGGCAAGAACTGAGGAGGACGAGTGACTGTGTAAATACTGAGTGACGTCCAACAGAGTTGCTCATGAATGTTCTTTGTAAGGGATGGTCATAAGGCCAAGCAGGAGATGTCAAAATACCAGGTGGTCAGTTTGAGTAGTACTGGACTAGAGGGAAAAAAGGAGGAATCAAACCTTTCAGTTGCAGAAGCAGCTAACTCAAGGCCACAGCTCTGTGGAATTTATTAACAGGGAGGCCAGAAGATCAGGAGACACATCAACAAAAGTCAGGCAGAGATTGGGCAGGGCTCATAGTGTAAAATTAGGTCAGTTCAGAGATAAATCTTGTGATCTTAGCCCCTTGAGTGCCTTTTACTGGGAATTTGACACCTTTACACTGGGTAGGGCAGGAGACCGCATGCTGAGAGCAGTAAGCAAGCACCTTCTGAATATTAGGTCAGTTTTTCCCAGAAGCAGTCCCACAGTCATGCATTTATAACCCATGGCAGTAAAAATAATTTGAGCATTATGAGAAAGAGTAGAAGAGATTCTGGTGCTTTGTGTAAAAACCTTTAAATTCCCATTTCATTAAAAATTCTTCTCTGCAGCTGGTAGCAGAGATTACCATGGTTCACCATCTGTGCGGATTAATGTTTACTAAAAGAGAGGGTGCAAGAGCAGCAGAGATAAGATGAATGGTTTCCATATAGAAGAGAGAGCCAAAGTGGAATATCTTCCCATGACTGTTGGGAAGGGGGATGTCTTATACCTGTTTTATTTGAATCTTGTGATAGAATTGTTTGAATAAAACTCAGGTTTACTTATTTTTAAAGACTGAATAACATAGAAACCATCAGTCACCATCAAACTGTTTAGATTTACATTTTATGCAAAATTTGTTTTGAGAGGTTTTTGAAATCTCTTAGAAATAATTAGGTACTTTTGGCACTTCCCTTTTACATTTCCCATTCTGGGAAGATTTTCTCTGATACTTTAGCTTGAGTTCACAAGGCAAAACCCTAGATTTTGTCCTGGGGGACCACAGATTGCCAATTGCCTGTAGGTCTGAGTCTAACCCATTATAGAAGTGCATCTCATCCGTAGATTGACTTAGCTTTCAACAGATCACTGTTTTAGTTGCCTTTTGGTAACTGGAGTTGCTGGATAACTAATAAAACAATGTAGGTAGATTTTCGTTTTGATTTTTTGTTTTGTTTTTTTGTTTTTTTAGCACTTGCTGTGTGAGAAGCACAGTCTTTGCTTTACATACATTGTCTCTTTAATTCTCACAACCACCTAGAGAAGGTAAACACTGTTAGCATTCCCATTTCATTATAGAGGAGATTGAGACTTAGAACATTCATTTAAAGAACTTGCTGCATGTCAAAAAACTAATACATGTTAAAATTGATATTTGAATTCAGATCTGTCTCCCTCTAAAGCCTATGCTCTTAACCATTACACTCTACAGTCTCATTCAATAGTTAGGCTATTTCCAATTCTATTTGGGCACTTTTAGAGGCCCCATCTTAGTATTGAGAATCTCATTTCCTTGAAAATCATGCTTTTTCTTCTCAATATGTCATGAGTCATCATTACCAGGAGCAGAGAGCATCTTACTTACTGCAATTACACTTACTAATCAATTCTGCATCACTGCCCAGTGTTATAAATGTCTAGTTACCTATATTCTATTGACATGTGGCCTCATTTCTTACTGAAACGGGCAGTAGTCTCAATTTAGAGGCTCTTTTTCTAATAGCACAGGGAAGCCAAGGAAATATGTCAATCTCATTGCCAACCAGACAGAAATAAACCATTGTAGTCCTTCCTCATTGTGGGAATCCAACAGCTCAGTGCAATCCAGGTACTTCGGAGTTTTAACTTCTCAATTAAGGAGACTATTTCTGAGGAGCTGTGCTTCCTACCATTATTTTCAAATTTTTCTATTAATAATTACCTAACTTGCATTAAAATATTTTCAGTATTTCTTCGTGGGGTTTAAAAGCCATTATGCAGAGCTACATTTCTACTAAGCTTTAAAAAGTGAAACATCATAAACCATGTAACTGATTATGTTATCAGACATCTGGGATTGATTCTACAGCTGGCCATACCTTTAGGGTGGTATGATGGAGGCTGAGGGGGTCCTGTTGCCTCTAAAGGAAAGATCACAAATCACAAAGTCCAGGGAATATCTTGAGTTGACAGTGATGTCCAGGGTAAAGAAGGAGCAAGGGCTCGTAAGCAGAGGTCTTAGCATCAGATAGTTGTTTAAGCTCTAGGTCCAGAGAAATCTATTGTCATAGCTGAGGAGTTGCTGGAAACATAGTCAAGTGTTGAAAAAAGACTGACAAGAGCCAGATGAGAATAACACAGGAAGTAACTGGAGTAAAATCTAGCTGCCAGGAGGAAGAGCCTCAAAATTGTGGGGGCCGGGCAGTCCAGACAGGATGGTTCCATGGAGAGGTTATTATGTGAACACCTCCACCTTCAAGCAAGGCATGAAGACAGCATACTGTTTTCAGAGTACTCTCCCTGCTAGAAGGATAGAATGGTTCCTAACCTAGTTCCTTGCAAGGGCATTATTGGCTCAGACCTGGGAGGGAGGGGGTCTTTAACCAGAAGGAATTAGGTTAGGAATCAGGGCAGTTGAAATGGACTTAGTGGAGCAGTTAAGAACTAAGAGGACATGACAGAAACTTTCACAACATTGCCTTTTGTTTATTTGATAATAGCCTTTTCCTTTTCTCCTTTAATTTCTCTTAGAAGTAAGTCACCAGGGGCATGGTCACCATGGAGATGAGGAGAGCCAATAGCTCATTCACTGTGGCATTTTTGGACCCACTCTGTCTAGCCTTCGGTGAATGGTTCCAAGGGATGCATGCTCCCAACTTTATATCCTTATAGACCAATGTGATTTCCTCTGTGCAGATTTGTCCATCATAGGCTATCAGTGCCTCCACTGGAACAAATGCATCTTGCCCAATTTTTGTGTTCTCCAGAACTTGGTATAGAAGAAGCCTAACATCATAGATGGGAACAGCATGGACCATGGAGTCCCCCAGGCATGGGTTTAAAGCTCCACTCTAGCAGCACTGATGAGCCGTGGAAATATAGACACGCTATTTTCACTCTCCTCCATTTCCTCATTTCTGAAATGAGGATAATGAATCCTATTGCAGGGATACAGTGAGAGTTAAATGAGACAACACACACAGAATGCATACTAAATTGTCTGGCTTTGAATGCACATAGCTTCCCTCCTCTGGGAAACATGTCCAGCCCACTCTGGATGGGTCGTCTTGCTATAAACACATTTTTTTAAATTTTCATTAGCAGGGAGGAGTGTTGGACAGTTGAGGGGAAAAGGCTCCTGTTTAATAGATTTATTCATTCATTCAGCAATTTTTATTGAACACCTACCATGTTCCACACACAGATTTAGGAACTGGGGATACAGCCATGAATAAAACTAGACAAAAAGCCTTGGCTTCATGGTGCTTACATTCTAGTGGGAAGGAACAAGCAAATAGACAAATGGGCAAATTGTACAGCACATCAGATGTTGATGAATACCATGGAGAGAAAGAAAGGGAAGTAAGACAAGGAGTGCCAAGGTGAGGTGGAACCATTGCGATCTTATATATACCAGTCATACCTGAGAAGGTGACAAAGAGACTCTGGAGAATTTCTATTAGTTAGAAGGAACCTCAAAGGGAAAGCCCATTCTGTTCCCATCCCCATTGTTCCTGAGACACCAGATTTCTCAGGAATGCGTCGTGCCTTCTTAGTACCGGCATCCTCAGCCCCAAGCACAGCACCTCAAGCACTCAATAATTGTTTGTTGAACCAAATTGCACTCCTCAAACCTCTCTCTGGAGCCAGTGTGCCCTTTGACACCTGAAATATCTGTTTGCGTTAACATGCCTCCGTCTGACAGGCAGTGAGTTCTGAGCCTGCAGGTTGCTTATTGATTTGACTAATAATAAGTAATGGAGCGACAACTTGAGTGACATTAATATAATGTGGAAATGAACACCAGGATTGAAGTGCTCTCATGCATCAAGGCACCTCTGCTACTGAGAGAGAAATCTGATTTTCTTGTACAGTGTTTTCTGTTTTACTTCCTCAGCTCTCAGAACTGTAAAATCCCATTGAAAAGGTGTGAAAGGCAAAGGCAGAGTTTTAAATAGGAACTCAAAGTCTGTTTTACAGTAGTTAGAAATGGTGACAGTGGGAAGAATGCAATGAAAATAGGAGAAAGTAGGAAAGGAAATAGAACCAGGGATGTGAGAACTTCAAATGCCAGAAATAAATCTATCCAAAAAAATAAAGACAATTGGCCAACTCTCTCTTCCCTTGAGGTTGAGACAATGGCTTTATCTTGACTTCTATTATTTATTCTGTTATTTTTCCAGCAAATATTTACTGACCACTTACCATAATTTTGGGTCCTCTACTAAGCACTCAGGGTGCATGACCTCTGCCCCTAGGTAATGAAAAATGTGACTGGCCTTTGTCCTGGGTTTCCAGGAGGTAACCCCTAAATCTTTGGAATTTCCCAAGTGATAGGAGTGTCTTTGTTATCCACGGTGGACCCCTTGAAACATATACCTGATGGTTTTTGCCAATGAGATGACTCACCGTGGGCCCCCAGATAGTTTATGCTAATAAGTTGACTCCAGGTAGCAGCTGGCCACCCTAGAAAGACCAACTGTGTGATTAGAAGGTTGAGTATTTTCAAGCCACCTAATATCCCTTGGTTGGGGTGGGGGGGTGGGGAGAGGGACTAGAGATTAAGTTCAACCACAGGGTCAGTGATTCATCCAATCATGTGGCCATAATGAGGCCTCATTAAAAACTCTGGATACCAAAGCTCAGGTGAGCTTTTCTGGTTGGCCAGTACCCTGTGTATTGGCACATACTGTTGTGCCAAGAGGATGATACACCCCTGAGGATGATGGAAAAGTCACATTTGGAATCCCAGACTTCACTCTATGCATCTCTTCCTTTGCTTGGTTCTGATTGTATTCTAATCATAAGTATAGCACTTTCCTGAATTCTAAGAGTCATTCCTAGTGAATTATCAAACATGAGAGAGTCCCTGGGAACCCTTGAATTTGTATCCAGCTGATCAGAGGGTGGCCCAGAAGATGCCCAAATTTGTGGCTAGTATCTGAAGTGAGGGCAGTCCTGCAGAGAACTATGCCCTTAACTGTGAAACTTGGCTTAACTCCAGGTAGTTCTTCAAGTAGCTCAGAGTCTAACTAGAGAGATGAAAGAAAAAGTCACATTCATATTGCAGTGAGAAGGCTGTTGGCACACAAATGTGTCTTAGTGTGTCATGGAAGAGCAAGGTTGGTGCCACTGGGGATAATCAGAGGAGGCCTTCTAGATAAAGTGCAGTGAGCTGAATTTAAGCACAAACAGTAATTAGAAAAGCAAAGTAATGACTAGGTAATGGAGACAGAGACAGCAGCATGTGGAATAACTTTCAGAGTCATCCTTGTCTCATCTGAATTGATGATGATAATACAACAACAGTAGAAGCAGCTAAATATTCCTTAGACAGTTTTTATGTGGAATGGGCTTAATGTTCATTGACTCATATAATTCCCAAAAAGCCTTCTCATGAAGGTATTGTTGTGGTTTCTATTTTCCAGCAAAGTATCTGAGATTTAGAGGGGGATATACAGTCTGTCCAAAGTCATCCAACTAGTAGGTTGCAACACCTTTGCTTCACACTTCGGTTCATATTATAGAGTGAATGTGTCCACCCAAAATTCATATGTTGAAGCCTTAGTGCCCAATATATTGGTATGTATAGATGGGGACTTTGGTAGGTAATTAAAGTTACATGAGTTTGTGTTTTCTCTCTCTGCCCCCCCCAACATACACATACACACACGCAAGAAAGGCCATGTGAGTACAAGAAGAGAGCCCTCACCAGAATCAACCATGATGACACCATGATCTTGGACTTCCAGCCTCTATAACTGAGAAAATAAATTTCTGTCGTTTAAACTACCCCATCTATGGTATTTTGCTATGGCAGCCCAAGCCAACTTAAGATAGTTTCTGAACCCAGAACTGTTTTACATGATTATTACCGCATTTCCTTTGGAAAGAGCACCTTAGCCTCTGACAAATGTGGCCAATGTGTAGGCATCCTGTCCTCTCTAAGGTATAATGGCACACCTGGAAGTGTAGGGCTTCTGAGGCTGAGACCAAAGAAAATGGGGTCCTGTTAGGACAATAGTCCCCAACCTTTTTGGCACCAGGGACCAGTTTCATGGAAGACAGTTTTTCCATGGACTCGGTCAGGATGGGATAGTTTCAGGATGATTGAAGCACATTACATTTATTGTGCATTCACACATCTTTGCTAATGATAACCTGTGTTTGCAGCCACTCCCCAGTACTAGCATCACCACCTCAGTTCCACCTCAGATCACGGGGCATTAGATTCCCATGAGGAGCACACAACCTAGAGCCCTCGCACGTGCAGTTTATAGTAGGGTTTGTGCTCTCATGAAAATCCAGTACTACCACTGATCTGACAGGAGGTGGAGTTTATGCAGTGATGTGAGTGTTGGGGAGCGACTGTAAATACACATGAAGCTTCACTTGTTTGTCCACTGCTGACCTCCTGCTGTGCAGCCTGGGTCCTAACAGGCCATGAATCGGCACTGGTCCATGTCCCAGGGGTTGGAGACCATTGGGTTAAGAGTTGTTTCTGTCTAAAACCTCTCTTATCTGAATGAATAAAGCTGTAACTATCTATTGTAACATATTCTCACTCACTGAAAGAATCCTAAGAATCTCAGAGCAAGAAGGGATCCGCCATCTGATTCTAGATTTAAGCAATCCTTAAACTTCAGCTTGACTGATGACAGTTGTAAGGAATTAACTACCTCTCTAGGTCCTAGCTGATGCCTCTGGCATACAGATCAGATCATTAGAAAATTTTTCCATGCAATTGAAATTTACCTCTCTGTATTTTCCACTCATTGATTCTGGCTCTGTCTGTGAGATAATTAAGGCAGAAATTAATAGCAGTAGCAAGAGGGTAGCTGTTGTATATGGCAGACCATACAAGAAGGCTTGCAGTTCTGTTTCAAATCATTTCTAGGCTTGCAGAGTCCATTACAGCTCATTTTAAGAAAGTCATGGGTTTGGAGTTCTTTTCAGATGTAGCCTTTGGTAATTCATCTTTCGCTACAAGCCTTTGAAGTGTCTAGTCATATACATAAGTAATCTTTTATTCAACTCTTATTTTCTGTGTATGCTTTCGTTGTTCACATTAGACTTCTTTTATGTAAATCAAGTCCCCCGATATGAGAGAAACAAAGCAAAGCCAGATTAATTGGCTAATTTTCAAAGACTCATTCTACATTGATTGCAGCTTTTTTTCCCATGAATTTTTTATTATGATCGCTCTTTGCTATGCCAAGTGGCCTTTGAAACAACAGTATGTAAAGTTGGTATATAGAAAGTTGACCCAAATCATCTCATTTAAAGAAAGAAAAGCCACACATCTGCAATCGTGACCTATTTCTCAGTTTTCCTACTCAGCGGGTTTAAAATATAATAGCAAGGGGGAAAAGAAGGAATTTTTCACAGGTGTAGCTTTTCCTAATGCCTTTCTAATCTTATACTTTGTATATGTACATCTTTTTTTTCTCTCTCTCCCACATCCTCATTTTTCTACCTTTGCAATTTTAACCCACGCGTGTAGAAAACGTCAGCAACGATGCTGGCTGTGCAATGTTGGAGAAACCACAAACTGGGTTAAATTGCTGTGACAGGGAGGAACTACTGCTGCCAGAGTGGAAAGGTGAGGCCAGCAACACATTGCCAGAAACACCAAGCAGATACTAAGGGCACAAAATCTCTCCTGGGTCCTCCAGCCTTTCAGCCTCCTCTAGCACCCCCTACTGGCAGAAATTCACAAGGATCCAGCTGGTGACACACAAATGTTTGCATGGCGCTGGTCCCAACATCACAAAACAAGGTGTATGGAAAGCTGGACTTAAAGCTGAGAAACAATAGCTTCATAAGTGGCATGGGAGGTATTTTATGTTAAAATTTCAAAGAGTACAGTTTTTGTCCTTGGTTTGTCCCGTCAGCTCAATACAACCCACAAGTCATAAGGAGGAGTAAATCAAGCACTTAATGCAATAGCTTCATCCTATTCTCAGTCTCTCTCTTTTTTTCCCCAAATCTCTGTCCATCAAGGTGCCTGACATTGGGGCTTCTATTCTGAATACCCCCAGAGGCATTTTAATGGGGTAGAGAAATCAATAGGTGCTGTGCTGATTTATATATATCACTGGTATATGTATAATATGATGTATTTATAGATTACTGGCATGTATAAATACATCATTAAAAGTCTGTAGCCTGTTTCTGTTGCACAGAGAGAAGTCTAAGAGGAGCAGGAAACCTACTTGCTGCCAGTCCTCCAAATTCAGGGTCCCTGGGAATCATTTGGGTTAGCGAGCACCCCCTGGTCGTTTCTTCCCTTCAGTTATTCCTGCAGATCTGCAGCAAGGAGTGGCAGTCCCACTTCCTCCCCCATAGTCCAAATACATACCACATATTTGGCCCCTTTTCCTAACCATCACTTGCAGTCAGACTTCCAGCCTCTCACTTTGGCTGGTGTTTGAGAGACAGAAAATAAGAGAATGCTACAAATAAGGCCTTAGGACTGGTGAGGCAAAGAGAATTGCAGATCCGGCTGTGCTTGACGCCTCTCTGTAATTGGGTGCTTCTAAACAGGAAGGGCTAATTTCATGGGGTCAGTACTGGGTCCCGTAAAAGCATCTACCATTTAAAAATGAATGTTTGCTGAGTGATAAGTCCAAAGTGTCTCAAGAGGCCAGAGGAGAAATGGTTGCCAGGAATGGGATTTGGAAAGAACGTAAGGATGAAATGGGATAGGTGTGTACGGAAGGAAGAAAAACAAAAAGAAGTTCAAATCTAATAAATCGGGAGTAAGTGCACCTTGCTCTCTCCCTGGCACACACTCCCTGTCACCTGGTACAACCCTGAACAAACAGCCTCTCGCCTCTCACTGTCGTACCCTATCCTTATCCAATCTCACCACGCTGACCTTTGAATGAGAAATGAAACATTTATTCTTATGCATCTTACGCCAATCTTCAGCCACACTGAAACCCTCGGAATTCTTAATGTAAGCAATTGATCAGACAGTGATGGACTTGCTTACCAAAAGTAATAATAACATTAATGTAGCTCTTCACAGTTTAGAATGCACTTTTGTGTTACAACTTTTAGTCTTAACAAAAACTCTGTGAAATAAAATAATATTATTTCCATTTTTCAGATGAGGAAACTGAGGCTGAGGGTTTACATAATATGCCTCAAATCACAGCATCAGTATGAGATGGATTCAGGACTCGAACTCAGCACTTTTGATGCCAATATTTACAGCCCTCTAGTGGCCTATGTGAAATGTGGCACGAGAAATCCTTTGCCTCCCTGGGTGGCTGGGTCTCCCAAGGTTACTTCCAAGCCAATCATTCTGCCACAAATTCCAGAACGCTTCCCTGATGCAGAAGAGAAAATTATAGCAGTCCGACAACAATAAGAAGTTGGGTAACTTTAACTGGGCACTTATTATGTGCTTTGTACGACTTGTTTAATTCCCCAACATCCTAGATATGGAGGTGCCATCACTGTTCCCGTTTTGCAGATGGGAGCACTGAGACTCTGAAAGGCTAAGTGACCTATTGACATAGGGATTAAGAGGCAGCTCTAGGAGTCCAGCTTAATCCCTCTGACTCCTCTCAGTGACTACATCACGTGGCCTAGATCGGAAGGCTGTCCTTGACTTCCCTTCACCAGCTACTGAAATTATTTCACTGTGACGTTTCTCTCAGCGGGTTTGCACAAATGTGCTCGCCATGACAATTTACAGCGTTCCAGCATGGGCAAGGGCCAAGACACATAGAAAGCGAGGGTTTTAATAACTTCCTGCGGTAGCAGTTATAAAAATGTAATTGTTGCTGCAGGTTCAAAGAATTAAAATATGGCAAGGTAGAAGGAGCTCTTAAAGCCAGCTTTCAGAACGACAGCTTTGCCCTTGTAAACAACTTTTTATATACCCCTTTTGGAGCACGTATAATGAAATGACTAACATTTTCAGCTGTAACCAGGGCTATTACACAGCAGCTAAGTGTTTTGTAGCTTGAAATCTGTTCAGGAAAACACTGAAAATTGGTGGAACGGGTGGGCTGTGGGGACTCCTTGTGTCTGCATGGGCACATTTTCCCCATCCTCCCAGGGGGAACAGCCTGCACAACGCAAAACAAAAGCAGAGCACCAGGTGAGTCACACCCACGGTTTCCTATTTGCCTGTCTTGCTTCCGCTTTTAATGCTAATGTCCCTTCACTCTTGATCACTAAAGTGGAGCATATGTTTTCCCTTATTTTTAATCTTCTCCAAAGGAAACTACAAGTTGAGGATTCCAGGTGCCCACCTAGAATCCGGAAACTTTCCTGATGGAGGTTGCCAGAGAGATATCTGATGAGTCATTTCTTTCCCCTTCTGTTTCTCGATTTACATGATAATATAGTTGCAGGTCACAGTTATAAATATTCAGGAAAAAAGGCAATACACGACACAGCCCTCTTTCCTCTGACTTTCAGAAGGTTAGCTGCCAAAGATGGAGTGACTGTGGCTCCAGGAAAAACCCCTGAGTTTCTCTTCTAATCTCAGCCCTGACTGTGCTGAAAATGAATATTTTCTGAGGGGAGACAGTATCGCAGAATCAGAAAGGTTGTTATTATGCTTGCTCCTGCAGACTAGGAAAGAAATCATAAAATTAAGAAAACAGCATATTGTACTTGTGTCAACCACCGTCTCATGTCATTCAGATCATACAGACAGACTGTTCTTTTTCCAACCTTTTCCTATGAGAATGGCTATGGGAACAAAACGTGGAAATATCGCCCTTCCCCTAAATCTGTCATTTGTACTCGTCGTGTGTGGCGTGTGTGGCCCGGCCCTGTCACAGCAGGTCAACTGGCCAGTATCATTACCTGAACCAGCTCACTGTACAATGCTTTGTGGTGTGGTGCTTGGAATTCTGAAGAGCAATCCCTAAAGAGCTAAGCTATTGATGGTGTTTGCACCCAAGCACTCCCTGTTAAAATACAGGGTCATGTTCTTGGCTGATAAAATCAGTAGCACATGGGAGAAGATGTATATGGCAGGTGGGAGAGAAGCAGCCTTTTGAGTCCGAGAGACTCTCTCTCTTTGCCACGATATGCAGATTATGGATGTCCCTTCCCAGAACTTCAGTGTCCTCATCTGTAAAACGGGGATAATAATACATATTTGAGAGGGTTGTGGTGAAAAGGTGGCAATTGTAAAATGCCTAGTAATGGTAGACACTCTGTAAATGGCACTTATTGTTAATATTATCATGGAGTGTAGGATTTTGTGAGGAAAAAAGCGGTGGTTTCAATTTGTTTGGAGGGTATTTTTTAAATCCTTGATTTACCTAATTGTTGCATCACTTCCCTCCTCAAAACAAGTGAATTGCTCTGCACTGCGTATGGATAAAATCATTCTCTCTGTCTCCTGCAACAGACAAGCACAGAAACACACGTCAAGTCCATACCCTGGTCACCACTCACTCTGGACCATTGTCCCGAAGCACGACTTTGCCTATGCTGTCTCAGTCACCTAAAGGGCCACTTCCTTCCTTCTTTACATGTTGAACCATCTTATCAACCTGTTCAACCTGACTTAACCTCCCCCTTCATAGAACCTTCCATAAACCCCCTAATTCAAGTTGGAGTTCCTCGGGTCTCCAGGTAACCTTTCATTGTAACTGTATCCTGGTACTCTGCACGAGCAGTTGGTCTTAAAGCTTTTTCTCTGCTCCATGAGAACGTGAGACCCACACACATTGGGGATCGTGGCATATTCAGCCACAGTGGGAATCGTGGCACATTCAGCTTTGTCTTCCTTTCAGTTGTGGACCAAGTCGATCTGAACAGATGCGCGGAGTTTATGCTACTCCCATCACTGTTGTGAATTTTCTACTTGCTTATCTGTGATGTATATGTCTTGTCATTATTTTCATGCTCCTTGGAGGCCACCTACTTTACAACTATCTGTCCTTTTATATTAAGTATTTCTGTATTCCTTGTGCTCTCATGTAAAGCATTCAGGGATTTGGGGGAGAGTTGTTGTTGTTTTACTGAAATGTCTCCCTCACCTATTTTCGTATGGGTGACCCCTTAAGTAACCAGAATTAACATTGCAAAACAAACTGCTAGGAGTTTGGAATGCAGATTTTCTGCAACTGCTACAGCATGGAATGAAAGAAAAATCTAATACATTAGGATTGGATATGCTTTAGGAAGATGTTTTAATTTAGCATGTCAGTCCGTCTGCAGGTAGAGAGCTCCGGCAGCAAAAAGGCAGGATTGTGCAGGGGACAGGTTGGCAATGCTTGAAGCATTGGAAAGTCCGGTTTCCTACTATCCTCTTCAGCCTAACCCTTCAAGCTTTGCCCTGGGCGTAGGTGCTTGCTTGCTCACAGCCAGAAAAGCCTTGCTATTTTCTCTTTCAACCCTCATTAGTGGATAAGGTCAGTTGGGTCCACAGTGAATCCACCAGCCCAGATCATGTAGGCAATTAGGGAGGAAAGCAGGGTGGGACAAAAGTCTTCAGGCTCTAAGTTCACTGCTCTCTCCTCCCCTATACCCTGTATTCTCTCCCTGTTCATTGATTACTCGTGCAATTCAAATTTTGACATTTTAAGGATCCATTTAAGGAATTAATCACAGTTTTTGTCATTACCAGCCTAAGGAGGCGTGGTTCTAGGTGGCAGCATTATTAGATTGCCGTAACATTTCATCTCCCCAATCCTGATTAAGTTTCTGTGCGTTTTATTATTTAGTGATGTATTATCATCCAGGACCTTTACTTCAGAGTAGCTCAAGATTTCAACATTACTAAACTAGGCAGCCCCTTGAATGATAAAGAGACCAACCAGCACCTACCTGCCTCCGTGCACTCCCTACCAGCAGAAAGCTGGCCTGGATGAACCCCTGTTTGTCGGTGTTCAATTTCCTTATGGTCCAGGCTCTGGGCTCCTCATCAAACGGGCTCTCTTTACTTGTTTGCATTTCTTTCCTTCCTTTCTGGTGTCAGAGTGGGAGGGAGGGGATCCCAAATGCTTTTGGGTTGTTTGCACATAGGTATACTACACTATATTTCGCATTTAGCATCATAGAGATTGAGCTGTGTCTTACAGTGAAAGGTTATGTGATAGTTTACTTCTCACCTTTTTTTTTTTTTTTTGAAAGGATGGTACATTTCACAATCTTGTCATTGTGAATTTTAAAGGTCTATGATAGTTCAAATTTTACCAAGTGCTTTGCCATACGATCCTAAGAGCTGACATATATAATAAGACCACCGTGGGTCAGGTGCTGTGGGCTTGGTGGGTTACATTAATTATTTTATCCCCTCTTCATAACTCTTCAAGCTGGCATCATCCTCCATTCTATAGATAAGCAAACCAAGGTAAAGTAATTTTGCCAAAGTCACAGAGCAGCCAGGATGATGAGCTGTATCCACACCCAGGGTGATTCTAATCTAAGGTTTTGCTCTCTGTCTCCCCTGGGACTGAGTGGGTGGGAAGAGGGACAGCATCAGAACACAGACTCTGACGTCACCTGGGATGACTGGTGACTCCTGGGGCCAGTCTCCCAACCTCTCTGTGCCTTGTTTCCTCATCTGTGAAATGGGATTAAAAAAGCCTAAGGTGGTTGCGACAGTTCAGTTCACTGAGCTATATGTAAAGCACTTAGAACACAGCACCAAGTGTTGAGGAATTGTGAGCAACCAGGTAATTCCCTGGTTTGTTGAATCCCCTGTGGGCACCCTGGTAAGCTTTGAGTGGCCTTCAGCTCCTTCTATCAGGTCGTAAACCACATGCCCAGAAGCCTCTGGGATGCCTTGTACCATAAACCCTCTTCTGAGAGAGCAGGATGGGAACCAGAGGCTGGATGCCTCTGCCCTCCAGGACCCCTCCACAGTCTTGGGAAGACGACTTGAGCAGAGCTCGCCTTCCTCAGATGCTGCTGGCTTTAGGAAGTGACCCCTCAGCCCCCTCCTCTGTCCATCCAAGTCCCCCAGGCAAAATGGGAGCTGCCCGTGGGACTAACCGCTGAAAACTCCTCGTGCCAGTAGTAATGAACTCCAGAGATGGATCACCTGCTGCCTGATTTCAAACTGAGTGGAAATACATTTCACTCTTCCCTGGAGGAACATTTCCCAGCCATAACTCTGCCACTTCTGGCCAATGCCTGCTCCTAATACTAGTTCTCCTGAGTGACCAGAGATAGTCTGATCTCACTGAAAATTAACAATGCCCGGCAGGGGTGGAGCTGCTGGCACCCCTGCTCTGTGAACTCATTTGCTTGGCCCCAGTTTCTTATTCTGGACCACAGGTTGGCCAGAGTAACCTCCTTAGGAGAGATGATGAAAGAAAACCCCTGGTGAGCAAAGCAACTGGCCGAATATTCCCTCAGATGCTGGGTGAGGAGAAGGTGCCTCTCATCCACAGTCAAGTGCAAGAGACCAGAGGCTAAACGTCTGAAGTGTATGTCTGAGGGCAGGGGCAGAGACTGAGTCAGAAAACGTAAATGGGTCACCAAAGCCAGGGAAGCCTACAGTGGACACAGAGCTGAGCGTGGAGGACCTAGGGACCAGGAGAGGAGGGGGACACAGATTGGAGTAAATGCACCAGGAGGTGACCTGGGCTAAGACCAGAACCATGGGCAAGAGCCTCTATTAGGGTTGGGGGGGGGGGCTCCCAGCATGGGATAGACTCTCCAAATGGCCAGCACTCCCTGCACACACAGCAGGGTCCCTAACCAGTGCAGGGACAGCAGCCAAGCTCCAAGTTGTGCCCCCTGACCAGCCCTTGTCCAGCCGTGTGCAGAGCAGCCTGAGGCGGTGTGGTTCTAGGTGGCGGCGTTGTTGGATTCCCATAACATTTCATTTCTCTACTCGCGATTAACAGTTTCTGTGTGTTTTATTATACAGTGATATATCATCATCCAGGACCTTTTAAACATTCTTTTAGTAAACAACTAAGATAGTAGTCTCCAGGTTAATGTCTTGCAGGAGACTCAGCTCTGTTGCTGCCCCCTTTCAATTTTTCAAGGTCATATGCTAAAGCCTCCCTATTTCTAATAGAATCCTACTCATTTAAATGAAACAGGTCAGGCAGACTAGAGTTTCTAAATTATAAATCTATAAAGCTATTGTTCTCTTAAGAATTAAGAGAACAGAAATTCTCTGAATTAAGTAAATAGCATGTTATAGGACTAGTACATTTAAAAAGCAGTAATAAATAACTAAACTTGCTGGAACATTTACTTTGGGGTCAGACATTGTGCTAAGTGAATCAGATGCCAAATCTCATTTAACCGTCACAACAACTCTGTAAAATGAGTAGCGTTATCATTCTTATTTTACGTGTGGCAGAATTGAGATTTATGCAGTTTAAATAGATTTGCTAATACAACACAGCTCTTTAGAGGCAAATCAAGAATTTAAAACTATTAATAGATCCTTCTGATTCCAGAGCCTCAGTATTTAACTAAGCACATGGCATTAAGATTCAGACCTGGATTTAAATTTCAGCTCTGTGACTTTGGGAAAATTACTTAACCTCTCTGAATCTATAATCTGAAGGTTCATTATCCCCTACTTTAATTGCCATGATGACTAAGTTAAATAATATATAAGCGAGTGTCTAGAACTATAATAGTACTATAATTGACACATATTTACTACTTAAAAACTGTTACCCAAATTTCTAAGTAGTTCAGAAAGTCGATAGGAATTTTTTTTCCTGCTGAATCTCTCTGCTATTTCTCTGAAAATTGATCACCTCCATTTACCATTACAGCATGAAGAACAGAGACAAACCCAGTCTCCTCCTCTCTAACTCAGGGAAGCTGCAGTGTGTTTGAATGGAAGTGGTACCCACTCACCCCTCCACTGTCTTAGAGACATGGACAGGTGAATATTGCAGGTGACAGACACGGTGCTGTGTGACCCTGACTCTAAGTCTGACACTGGAAGTTTTAAAGGCTGTGTGAAGCTGGGTCCTGGGAGGAAAGTGTTGCCTTTACATTTCCTCTGCTTAATTGTAGGACCCAAAGAAGAGCAGCAGATTAAAACACACACACACAAAAAAAAAACCTTCAAATAGGCAGCTTTATTGTGTGTGAATTTCTGGCTGACAGCCACATAGGAAGCTTTTCTTTAATTTCTCTCGAAATAAGAGGATTTGGGCTGGGACTAAAAGTGGGGAAGGAAAGTTGAGTGACATACAAAGTTTAGTGAAATCTAAACCTTTTAACTGAAACAAGTCGAGAGATATTTGGCTTAAATTTCCCAGTGTTTGAAACGGAAGAGGAAAATTCACAATGAGACATGGTCAAACAGACTCAGGATTTTATTTACCCATAGCTAGTCCAGGTTAGTTCGACAAATATTTATCAAGGACCCAGCATTTGCCCAGCACTGGATGAAGGGTGATACATGGATAAGTGGACATAATGCTTGACTTCTAGAAGCTTCCATGTTAGTCAACCCTAAAATAGGTTGTTTTAAACACAGAATAAAAAAGTGGTAAAATATCATAAAATAATAACAATAAAATATTTCTTGAGCCCTTACTGCGTGCCTTCTGACTGCTTTGATTTCATCCTCACAGCCACCCATGAGGTACATATTCCTTTTATTCCCATTTACAGGTGAGGAAACTGAGGCAAGATGGCACAGCCCGAGAGTGGCCGAGCTAAGATTTGAACTTGGGTTTGCCTGGCTCCCTTGGTAGCATCTTTCTCCTGGGCACCCCCTCCTCTTCTGTCGAGGAGCAGGGCCGCTGTGTCACACAACTCCAGGGGCCCCATTCACAGTGTAGGTTACAGGCTGTGGGGTTGTGCACTATATGGCCTGTGAATCTGTGTCCAGCCTGGAAAATAGTAAGAGGGGCATGAATGCACTCATTTCAGGAGGTTAGGCGACACTGCCAAGGTCATATAGCTAATAAGTGGCACTGCCAAGACTTGGAACTAGGTCTGCTGCCTCTACATTTCTGGCTCTTTCTAGACTCCATGCTGCCTCTACTTTGCTCCTCAGAGGCACATGTGAGCACAGAAAGGAGAATTTAGTACAACCTAGTCTGGAGGCGTGGTCAGAGCATGTTCTGGGAAGAAGAGACAGCTTGCCCCTTCAACTCTGGGATTTCCCCAAGGATCTCTGTGACTGGCCTTCACAGAGGCAACAGCTCTCGCTGTGCCCCCTGAATCCTATCTTCTGCACAGAGGAGCTGCTTCATTCCTCCCATCACTGCAAAAATCCCAGGAGAAGAACACCGAAGAGTCAGCTGAACTCACTTGGAGTTTTCCATCTTCGCTCACTTGCTCAACGAATACCTACTGAGCACTTACGATCTGAAAGGCACTGTTGTCAGAGCTGAGGACGCAGTGGTGTACAAGGCCCTTGCTTTCATGAGCCTTCTATTCCAGTGCAGTTATCTGCTGCCTGTGTGTCCTTCCACATGTAACTCAACCTCTCTGAGTGTCAGTTCTCCCATCCGTGAAATGGGACAGTAGTACCTGCCCTCATAGAGTTGTAGAGAGGCTAAAGTGAGATAATGAATGCAATATGCTTAGCAGAGAACCAGGCCCACTGCAGGTGGTCAAGAACTCTTAGTCTGCTCTCTACCCACTTGCCACCCTATAAGATGAATGCAGTCAGACCTGCCTTTGCCCCTTGCATCCTTCTAGATGGTGATTGTACTTGCTTGATGCTGTGTAAGGTCGATGGCTTATTCCAAGTCCGTTTGACCAGTGTGGGTTAAAGCAATGAACTGGCTCTCCATGTTCCTCTACTTTATATACATTATGACGCTGTATATGAAACTGTAAAACTGAGGACAGATTTATACATGTGCTGTACTGCATATTTTCATAGAAATGTTTTGCCAGGCACCTGTAATACACTGATATATGTGAGCCGTTTTCTAAAGTTTATTTCTCATATATCTCTCTTAAGCTGCATGTGAAGTGACATTTTATGATTTAACTTTTCTTTTCATGACACGGCCCCAATTTGCATCTCTGCTGTAGCATTCAGGACTGCCCTGCTCACAGCATGTGTGTCCCTCCTCTCCTTGAAGCATTTTTTCAGGAAACTATTTCTTCCTTTGCTTGCTTTCTTTTTTTTTAGACAGAGTCTCACTCTGTTGCCCTGAGTAGAGTTGCCATGGTGTCAGCCTCGCTCACAGGAACCTCAAACTGCTGGGCTCAAGCAATCCTCCTGCTTCAGCCTCCTGAGTAGCTGGGACTACTGGTGCACACCACCACACCTGGCTAATTTTTCTATTTTATAGTAGAGATGGGGTCTCACTCACACTCAGGCTGGTCTCGAACTCCTGAGCTCAAACGATCCTCCTGCCTCGGCCTCCCAGAGTGCTAGGATTACAGGCGTGATCCACTGCACCTGGCCCAGGAAGCTATTTCAAAAGACCCCAGTTTGGTATCTTTCCTGGAGAAGCCAATCTGTCTGTGACGGTCTTGTGGAAATCGACCTGAATTATTCAAATCCCGTATCTGACTTGTTCATGGGGTGTTGATGCAAAGAAACGGAGCGATCCCATTCTTTGTGTGGTCAGAGCCCTTGGCATGGCAGCAGCCATGAAATCTCATTGCCCCTTTCCCAAATGGTTTTCTTTGCCTGGGGTTGACTCAGACCTTCTAACCGGTACTTCCACCAAGTTCTGAAACAAAATGGAAAGAAAAGTAATGCCCATCCACTGAGTTACTTCCATGAGCCAGACTCTGTATGAAGCACTTTGCAGATCCAAAAATCTCACTCAAGACCTGTGCATTTGGTGGTATTGACCTTATTAAGGGAAATAGTTGCAGAAAGATTAAGTAAATTGACCATGATCACACTGCTAATGAATGGTGAAGCCAAGTTTCAAGTTCAGACCTGTTGACCACAAAGTCTGATTCTTTCCATTGCATCAGTCCCCCACCCAACCCCCACATCCAAGGCACGAAAGTGGCTCCAGGTGGACACTGTGTAATGTTGTCATCACCCTCTTACTTACAGGAATTCATTCATTTGAACAGCCATCGAACAAATATTTATTGATTAAGTGTGTCTTACGTGTTAGGCTGGTGATGGTGCTGGGTGATGCGTTTGAACAAGCCACAGCAATTTTTGAGGTCCAGAAGGATTTCTCACTACTGACTCTGGTGAGGCCACTGTAAGTGAGTGTTTTGTAAGGAAACACTGACTCACAGAGAAGTGACCCTTCTTTTCCTGTGACCCCAGTTGGGGGTGCTGGGCACACATGGAGGGGGTGCTTCCTGAACATTTGGAATGATCCAATAAGTGGATGCACTCACGACACCCCTGAAGAATATACGGCATGTACTTGTTTGTGTATGTGAGTTCTCCATAGACCAGTGCTGTGTCTTGTCATCTGTGTGTCCCCAGTGCCTGGCACAGCACCTGGCACAGATTGGAGACTTGCTGAATGAGTGTGTGAGTGAAAAGATAGTTAATAGCAGATCAATTTAGGCACAAATAGAAATCATCATTTTAGCATCAAAAATATAACCAGAATCAACAGTAGACATAAGCCTCAGGTATGAAAGTTAAAGGTACACCAAAAACTTAGCAATCAAGATAAATAGTACAATAATATAATAATTTAAACAGTCAAGACAGGATCTGACAGAGCCAAGGTCAGAGTAAGGCAGTGAAGTACACCATCCAAGTGAAGAACTGGATCCTGTCTTTGTTTAAAATTTTGATTTTTTTAATCTTTTTTTTGCATTGATTTTGGCTTTTTAAAATATTACATGCAAATATCTCAATTACTGAGATTTTGACACCCCTTAAATTTTGTGCCCAAGGTGAATTTTTCATTCCCCTTAGCCTAGCCCTGGCTCTGTAAAACCGGCAGCAATAACTAAAATTCTCTGAAATCAGATGAGATGAAAGGTACTTTGTATACGTAAACTCACAGAAGGTCGACAAAAGCTCTCATCTGGAAAGTGCGGTTATAATCTGTTTTACAAATTGGGTGGCTGAGACTGGAGGAGGCAAAGCTGCCCTCCTGGGGTGTCACAGATAAATCACAGATGTGCCTGAGAGATTGAGTTTCTCAGCCTCCAAGGGGTGCTGCCCAGAACCTTTGGCTGCAGAGACTCATGGGTGGTGCACTTACCCCAGCATGCTGCACATTGCCATGTTCCATCAAATCCCAAGATCCCAGCCGTTATAAAGAGAAGCATGATTTTATGTACCATGTCCCTGCACCCACCAAGATGATAGCAATGTAAGGTGCTAACAATTATAAAGTCTTTTAAGTTAGGATATATCTTACAATTTAACAAAAAGGCGCATTTTGCAATAGGATGAAATGCATTATTATCATATCCCAAGTGACCATAACATTGGGGAAAAAAAAAAAAAAAAACGGGGAGACTCAACTCAAGGAAATCTGCAATGACAGTCATAAAAGGATTTTGGCATTATCTCTCTCTGTCTCTAAATATCCAGAAGTCCGTTCACCACCCCCAGCCTGTCAAAAGCTGATGTGATTCCTGCAATGAGACAAACTTTAATAGAAAGGCAAAGGATGCTTTCAAAAGAGACTACTTCATTTACCTTCTGGAGAGATTTCCATGAGAGAGGAAAGATTGCAGTATTAGTTGTCTGATTATGTTATTCTTGGATGAGTTCAGAATTTTATCTACTTAGGAAATTATCTGGAGCCACAGATTAAGGGCTGACACAGTACAGCTGATGTGAGCGTCAGAATCTCTTTTCCTACCGGCCTCTATTTAAAGTAAATCTGTATTGAGCTCCAGAGACTCCCTAGCTGGCATCCAGAGTCTCATGGAATGGTCCCAGGTCTATTGCATAACACTACACTGTCCATATAATTCCACATTCAACGGATCTGCCTGCCCCACCAGGCAACAATGAGTGCACCCGATTGACTTGGTTTCAAAATATTACATGAAAATTTGCTTCGACTTGAAACATATACAGTGATGCAGGGGGCATGATTGCAAAACAGCTGAATCTGCCTCCTTATCATTTACTTTTTAAAAACATATCTACCAAGCCCAGACACAAATCAGCCTGTGGTGGTGAAGCAAGCTCACTGGCATTAGACCTGCATGATTTGCTTAAAAGGCTTGAAATTCTGTGCCATTCTTAATCGACATTCCAAATCAGCTGTAGTAAAGCATAAAACATCCTTTTTGCTGGCATCCAAGACCATAGAGAGATTAATACAGAGGGGAATGGCCTGAAGCCAGACTGCCTAGGTTTAAACTCAGCCTTGCATCTTGCCATGCCTCAGTTTCCTTATTTGTGAAAGAGGCAGTGTTGTCCTACCTCTTAGGTTTTCGTGAGGATTTAATGAGCTGGTATTTGTAAAGGACTTAGACCATTGCACAGCATCTGCCATGTAAGATTAGCTGGCATTTCTGACCCCACACAGTCCCAACTCAAGATTTCCAGAGTCAAACAACCATCAGAGCTTGTCCATTCTCCCGAGGGGCATGAGCCTGTAGTTCTGGGCCTGCCATTTAAGCCGATTTGCTTGTCCTCCCCTGCTCTTTATCTTCCTCATTTGACATTATCACCTTGATGGTTCCTCCCACGCAAGTTCCAATGATGAACAAACCTTGCAGGGCAAATAGATTCTAGAATTCAAAAGCATTTGGCAAGCTCATGGCATCTCCTCTGGGTTTCCCTTGAACTTGGTACATATCTCCATTACTGGCTTTACCATGTGGCATGTCATGATCTGGTTATGGGTTTGGATCCCCTGATGGATAATAATGGGCCCTTAACTTTTATTCTTCCTTGCACACCCAGGACCTAACATCTTTTGCCCAGCACACAGCAGGTACTTGATAAATTTGTCTTAAATCAGGCAATGATCAGTGCCTGCCTCTGGAGACCTATGGCACGTCCATGTGGGGCTTCTTTCCTCTCTGCTCCGTTTTCAGGGATCCTCTCCCTCCCTTGCATACCTACCAGGCAAGCTGTTGGAGCAGCAAACTGCCCTCATGGAGCACTCTTAGGATCAGGGAGACTAGAGACCAGCTGCTCATATAAATGCACCCCTTGCCTGTCCCCTAAAGCTTACCGGATAGAACGCCAACCTTGGCATCTGCATCCATGAGCGTTTTCCAAGGGGAGATGAGAACCTTCAGATCATTTTTGAAATATCTCAGGTAATAAAACTAATAAATCTCATTCTTGAAAGGCAATCGCCCTTTATTGAGAATCTTCCCCTCTCGGAGATGATAAGCCCGTGTGACAGGGTGTTCTGTGGAAGAAAGAAGCCCACTTTTTATTGTGTCAGAAAAAGAGGCAGATAAGGAGTGGAAATGAAGTTATGAAAAGTTATCAGAGCCTTGGGAAAAGAAAGCTCTGTTCAGTTGTAATTGTATTTTGAACGTAGTTGGATCTTCAGAAGCTTTGGAGTTCGGGAAATCAGATCTGAGGGAACAAAGGGGTATTAGTCGTTTATGGCTGCAGAAAATATCATGCCAATGCTCGGTGGCTTAAAACAGTGGGTATTTATTTTCACAAAGATTCTATGAGTCAGGGATTTGGAAGCAGTTTCATTGGGGTTCTGGCTCAGGATGGGTACAGTGAGGATGTTGGCAGGGTCCGTGGTCATGCGAAGTCTTGACCGGGGCTGGAAGGCGCCCTTTCAAGTTGACTCACTCACATGGCCATTGGCAGGATGCTTCTCCGGTTCCCACCATGGGGCCTCTGTGTGGCTGCTTAACAGCTAACGTCCATTGGAGTGAGAGACCCGAGAGAGAGAGAGCGCAAAGAGGAAGCCACGGTGTCTTCATAGTGTGGTCTTTGAAGTCATCTCCTGTGTTGGTGTTCTGGGGCTGCCAGAACAAAGCACCACAAGCTGGGTGGCTTAAAACAATATAAATGGGTTGTTTCACCCTTCTGGAGGTGAAAAGTTCAAAATCAAGGTGTCAGCAGGGCTGTACACCCTCTCTGAAGGCTCTAAGGGGAGGAATCGTTCCTTGCCTCTTCCCAGCTTCTTGTGGCTACCAGCAACCGTTGGCATTTCTTGACTTGTAGATGCATCATTCCAGCATCTGCCTCTGTCTTCCCATGAGTATCTTCACACAGTGTGTTTTCTCTTTTTATAAGAGGACCAGTCATATGACCTCATCTTACCTAATTACATCTGCAAAGACCGTATTTCCAAATAAGTTCACATTCTGAGCTTCTGGGTAGACATCTATTTTTGGGGGGAGGGGCAGGGGGTGCATTATGCAATTCAGTATACCCACCAGCATTTCTTTATTTTATTCATTAGCAGTGAGTCACTAAGCCCAGCCCACACTCAAGTGGAGAGGAATTAGCACATCTGCCTCTTGAGAAGGATCAAAAAAATTGTACACTCATTGTAAAACAATAGAAATGTATTATTTTACCCTTCTAGAGGTGAAAAGTTCAAAATCAAGGTGTGTCAGCAGGTCTATGCTCCCCAAGGACAATGTTACACTTCCATTCCAGATACTCTTTATACTGGGGTTTTCTAGTCACATGTGAGATGATGTGGCTTGGTGACAAGAGCAGAACATTTGGAACATTCCATTATTTAATGAAAAGGTATACCTAGAAAAGCCTCTTTAAAGTGAATTCTCTTAAAATGGGAACCAAAATGTCTTTAAAGATGAATGAAAAATGTTTGAGGGATTTTACAATTAAAAAATTATAAAAAATAATTATATTTTACTTAAGTTTACAACCTGAAATATTTTTCAAATTTAACTATCCACTAATTCTTAAAGAATGAATTGTCATATTTTCTTTCCCCTGTGGATGTAATTTTCCAACAAAAATTATGTGATTTCACAACATAACTTTGCCCTTCAGTTTGACTTTCTCAACATAGTCATTAACAGGATTATTTTGCAAAGTTTAAAGATTTTATTAATATTCCTTAATCCCTTTAGGATTCATGGAATTCTGTTCTATGATACCTAAACTGTCATTATCCTTGGAAACTTCCTCTTGTTCAAAAAATGTCTAGTAATGTTTCTGTCCCATCACTATTTATCAATAATTCTGCAGGTAATCCCAGCAGTTCTTCAGCATCACTATTTTTATAACTTCATAGAAGCTTCCATTTTAGGGGGGAAGTTTGAACATTTACTTTATAATCAATTTACAAAGCATTTTTAGAAGACTGTATTTTATAAGAGTTGATGAGAGACCAGTAATGAGGTTGACTAAGATTCTGATGTTAAGTGTGGACTGATTTTGAATGGGGATTGATTTCATAAATGGTCAATTCAGGGATGAATATTTTCATGCTATTTTCAATTTACTTCTCTTTAAAACCTTATCACTGTGGAGACTCCAATCATGAAAACCTTGGTGACAAGGACTCCCTGACATTTTCCTCTTCTTCCTACAGCACCACCTCCATCCTGCTAAAGAAATCATTCTGATCTTTCTATCTTCTTTAAAGCAATGCCATGAAAAATACTAATATTAGACAAATTTACTTTGTATATTGCCGTAGGGAAAGAATAGTGTATACAATTAGACTATTACTAGGATCTAACTGCATCACGAACTTCTTTACTGAAGATGAGCCAACATTATTTCAGATAACCAGGTGAAGGTCTAATACCTTGATTTCAAGAAAGCCTTCACGTGGGGGAAAAAGCAACTAGAACTGGATGATCCCAGTTTAACCTGTCCTGTAGTAGAGGTCCGAAGTTTGTTCTTCAAAAGTCCTATGAAGTCTTTTTTCTTTCAGATATATTGTATCTTTTTTTTATTTCAGCATATTATGGGGGTATAGATGTTTAGGTTACATATATTGCCTTTGCCTCACCCAAGTCAGAGCTTTAAGTGTGTCCCTCCCCTAGATGGTGCACACCACATCCATTAAGTATGAGTATGCCCACCCTCTTCTCCTCCCTCCCACCTACCCGACACCTGATGAATGTTATTATTATATGTGCATTTAAGTGTTGATCATTTAATACCAATTTGATGGTGAGTATCTGTGGTGCTTGTTTTTCCATTCTTGTGATATTTCACTTAGTAGAATGGGTTCCAGCTCTGTGCAGGATAATACAAAAAGTGCTAGATCACCATTGTTTATTGTGGCCAAGTAGTACTCCATGGTATACATATACCACATTTTATTAATCCACTCATGTGTTGATGGGCACTTGGGTTGTTTCCACATCTTTGCAATTGTGAATTGTGCTGCTGTAAACATTCTCATGCAGGTGTCTTTTTTATACAATGAATGTCTTTTTTTCCTTTGGGTAGATGCCCAGTAATGGGATTCTGGATCAGATGGTAGATCTACTTGTAGCTCTTTGAGGTATGTCCATATTACTTTCCACAGAGGTTGTACTAGTTGGAAGTCCCACCAGCAGTGTATGAGTGTTCCTATCTCCCCACATCTATGCCAACATTTATTGTTTTGGGACTTTGTGATGAAAGCCATTTTCACTGGAGTTAAGTGATATCTCACTGTGGTTTTGATTTGGATGTCCCTGATGATTAGAGATGTTGAGCATTTTTTCATAGGTTTGTCTTGAACCAGTGTGCAAGGCAAAAAGTAGTTTAACAAAAGTAAATGACAAGATGTCTTGTTTTACATATGCAATTGTTAATTCAAAGACTGTGTGGTTAGAGAGTTGTCAATTAAAGAAATTTTCTGAGCCCAACATTAGGGGCCCAGCCATCAGAAGCTGCCCACCTCTCTCGAGAGAATGGTTCCTTCCCTCAGCAACCCACTCCAGTCCCACTGTACCCACTTGGAATGTGCTGGATGCTTGGAGTTCCTTGCTGTCTTCAAAGAATGAACTGCCTCGGGTGCTGCAGATGTTTATTTCTTCTGCAGCTGTTTCCATACCTTCAGTTTAGCTTGCTTGTGGGTGGATCTGGGCTGCTCACTTCAGCATCCCCATCAATCCCAACTTCAGCACGTGCACATGGATTTTTAGCAAGAGATGTAGTCAGTGTATTTGTCATTCACAGATAACTCAACAAGGCTGCGTATCAACATTCCCCTTGTTCCACTTCTGGAAACAACTCACTTGCAGCCCTTGCTCTGCTCATTTTTGTGCAGCAGAAATGAGTTTTTGCTTGTCTTTCATAAGCTCATTTGTAAAAACTGAAAGCTAGCTGAAGTTAAGGGGTCAGGTTGTATGGTCCCATATACTGTTGCCTTCTCAGACTAAATGTTTCCATTTTAATTACTTATTGATTTATTGACATGACTTTCACTAAGCAAAAATTGTTTAATATATGTTAAAAATAAATGATTACACATATATTTTTCTGTGTAAGAGCATAGGCGGAGGAGAGTTTCATGCCAATGATGTCTTGTCTTCTATAGAGACATGTTTCCAATAAGTAAACCTAATGACTGTGACTCTCTAAAACTGCACATAGTATAGTGCATAGTGACTGTCACCTCTAAAAGTGCGCATACCCCAATAGTGAGCACAGAGTTATCCACTTGGCAGTGCTCAATCTCAGTAGCATTTAATGGATACACAGGAGATACACTTATAATATATTTCACTGCTCCTGAGCAGGGAGTTCTTCAGAACTTCAAATTTTCTAATTGTGTTGCACTATCCATAACCAGAGTCCTTTGCCCCAGAATCATTCTATCTTCTTGAGCTTGGTTCTATTCTAATAGCACCCTTTGTGTTCATTTTCTATCTTTTAAAAAATAAAAGGTATTATATGCAGAGAGTAAATGTAGGAGAACCTGTTGGCTATACACTGAAAATATGGCCTCCCCTTCTTCCTCGTTGATGGAGTACTGATTTTGTTCAGGGTGTCCCCTCTCATAAAACATGACCCTGTGCCACTTGGGGGACAAATTCCAAATAGTCTAAGACCATCGCAGCTAATCCCATACTACTTGTAAGTGGCTGGTTTAGAGGCAGATATACGAACTTGTTCGGCCCAGTGAGATGAGAAATTATCAAGGAACTTATGGGAAATGGTTTTTTGGTCTTAAAAAGAGACGCAAGAAAGAGACAGTCCCTTCTTTTCTTCTAGTCGGTGGCATGCCTGGATTTGATGCTTGGAACCTGCTGATGAAGCAAAACATACAAAGGAAGACAGGGTCACAGCGAAGTGGGTTCAGGGTCCTGGCATCCTCTGCCTGGAGCCTTCCCTACCCATAGGCAGCTTGCCTTGGGACGTAATGAATCTCCCTGAATTTAAACTGGTTGAGTCCAGGTTTTCTGCTCCTTGTGCCAAAGCTGTTAAGTAGCCAAAATAATGAATCAACCTTTGCTGTGTGCTTAGCTCAGAGGGAGCTTGTGCCCTGTTTACTTGATGATTTTGAAGACTAGCCAAGGTTTCTTCGGAGTGCAATGAACCACTCCCTAGTTCAATTTCAGAAACCTTGTGCATACGTCCTGCTATTAATATTTATCCTATTTGCTGGAGCTTGTTTGTAGGTTTGTCTTCCCACACTTGCGTGGGAAGTTCCCCCGTGGAAGAGTCAGACCCACACCAGAAAAAAAAAAATGCCAAGAGTTCTGTTAGGTAAAATGCCTACCAGCAAAGAATATGTGTTCTTATGCTCACTGGTTTGTTGGAGAAGATGCTACCAGAGTTAGAGATGACACTTGTGTCATGGGCATGCATGGAGGCCATGAAACCAGAAAAGGGGACTTCTAAAATCAACTCTCAGTACATACTCACAGATAAAGTCATGTGGGATGGCAACTGTGAATGGCACCAGGGACTGAAGACTCACTGTCAGTGTCACAGGGTGAATTCCTGACTGCCGCAGGTCAAGGAGGAAAAGGAACCAAGGAGGGAAAGGAGCCAAGTCTTTCTTTAAGGGCAGGAAAGGGACTCTATGGCATACCCAAAACTGGTCCTCTCCAGGAGAACAGGATCTTGACTGTCTGGTTGATGAAGATGAAGGCCATTACCATCTGTCCCCACTTCCGTCACTTGGCCCTCCAGGATATTAATTCAACTCCACCTCCAAGCAGTCATATGGATCTCATGAAATGGACTCAGCTCCATTTGTTTTCCATTTTTTTAACTGATAAATTGTGAGTTTATTCTCCCTGAGGTCTGCCTCTGCTGCTGCTTTGGTTTCAGTGGTGATGTGTTTTGTTTAAGATACCTAGAGTAATAGCCACACTTCGTTGACTGTGGTTTTGATACTTTACTTCCATGCTCAAGACTTCCTGGCCTTCTGTCTCATGCAGTGTTTCCATGTGTGCTTTCCCCTGTGCTTGTGTAATCCATGGGAATCTCAGGTCCAGTATGTTCAAAGCTGAAATCCTCAACCTTCCCATCCTCAGGCTAAGACCTACTCTCCAAAGTCAAGAACACAGGAAACAGCCCTAATTTTTCCCTCCTTTATCTCTCACCTACCAGCTCTGTATTATAGCCACGAAGAACTATTTTACATATGTATATATATATAAATATGTATAGATAGATAGTTGGGATTGAGTTCAGAGTTTAAGTACATTACAAAATCTATTGTTGGGACAGAAATACCCTAATAATTTAATCAGAAGAACTATAGTCTTCCTTTTTGCCCACATTAGACATATAATGAATGTATGTCAAATTACCCAGTTTACCCAAAGGCTACAAACGTGGTGGAAACAGCATGAGATTTGTTTAATAATAAGGAAAGCATGAATGTGAAACGCTGTGTTGACCGTTAGCTGGCTGTATGGTCTCAAACTACAGAAATAGTTAACACTTAGTGGGCTCTGAATACGGCACTGTGCTAATAGTACTTTACTTGCCACTCCAGTGAGGTGGGTCATTAGCCACTATTCCAGGAAAAATTCCTGTAGCTTAACTTGGTTTTTCCAGAGTCACACAGTTAAGTTATGGACCCAACATCCAAACTCAGTTCTGCTAAACTCCAAAACTGGTGTATTTAACCCCTATACTCTATTTACTTTATGCTCTTGATTCTAAGTTTTTTTGTTTTTTTGTTTTTTTGGGTTTTTTTTTCTGTAAAAGGAGTCAGGTATTTACTTTCCAGGGTAAGTATAAAGAATAAATGGTACAATAGAAGTAAGACACCTACCATACTGTCTGACACTGAGTGACACTTCATCTCAAAGTTAGGGACCTATTGCTCATTGACTGGCTGTGTGTTACTAATTCCTGGAATTGATTTTCACATGGATTCCTCTGCCAGAGTTGTATTTATATCTCCTCTGAAGTTTTCTAATTATTTTTATCTCAATCTTCTTTCCATTTAGGCCTTTGGTTTACTTTATTTTAGTTACCTGATTATAGGCCAACCTCTTCCTACCAAGCTATAAGACCCTCCAAGGTCCCTGTCATTACTTTATGTATCTAGTCAGCAGCTAGTGCATGGACCACAAATACCTGATGCATCAATGAATTTTTTTTTACATCATTTACATTTTTAGTTACCTCTTCTACAAGGTAGTACCTTTTCAACAACAACATTCTGTGTGTGGTAAGAAAGCGCCATATATACTCAAAGCCTATTGCTGCTTTTGCTCAACAATGAAAGTGTAATTATAATAACTAAGAACCAAAGCCCTGATATTGTGCACTTGTTTATCTTCCAGCAAACATTTCTGGGTGCCTTCGTTGTGCTAGGTACTGTATTAGACATCAAGACTACAAATGGAAATAAAACAAAATCTATCTCTGACTTTGGTAAGCACACAATTTTGTAGGGGAAAAAAATAAGAAATGAAAACAAAATAGCTTTATTATTCGTAGAGGTCTATAAAGGGCACAAGAGTGAGAGATGGGAAAGAGTGATCCAGTCTTTGATGGGAGAAGTGGAGAAGAGAAGGGCAGGAACAGGGTCACGGAAAGTGCTGAAGAGCTAATCAACAGGCTCCTTGAACAACAGTGTGTACCTTCCAACCTTCTTCCTTGTGTCTAAGAAGTACAGAGCGTGTATGTGGAGATATTTGCTATATAAAGGGGAAAGGCACTTGGTCTGCTATGGAATGTCTCATTGAATCTCTATGGAAGTTTTGGTAATGCAGGAAGTCATTCCAGACAATAATTGCCAGTGTTCAAAGAAACTAAGAAACAAGGCCCTTCCCTTCTGAGTAATAACTACAATCAGCTTTTTGTGGCAATTAAGCAGTCCCATCCCTTATAATTGAGTTAGCACACAAGCTGCCTCGTGCCATTGATTTCTCAGGATTTCTGAGGTTGCAGCAATTCTAGGAGCCATGTTTCCATGGGGGTTTGGAGGAAGATGATTTAGAAGGCACTGGTTCCATCAGGATCTTTCCTACAATAGGAATAAATCAGCTAAGACATCAGGAAAATACGTACAAAAGACACAGATTAGTAGTACCAGGATTCAGGCAAGATGATTTGGTGAGAAATATCCTAAATTCAGAACCTAGGGCCAGGAGACCTGTTTCCGTTCTGTCATTTGCTGTTTCTGTTAAACTGGAGGTAAATCAGCTATCTCTCCAGGGCCAAGACTTTTAAAATCTGTTAACATATATATTTGTAAAATGAATGGATTAATGGATGTATGTAAGATGAAGATGATAATACTTGCACCACCTACTTCATAAGAGTTTTAAACAAGGTAATTAATTATTTGGAAAGATAAAATGCTTCAAGACACTTGCCCTCCAATTTTTAAATCAGTGGTGATAAATGTCACTTGAAGGATTTCAGAGTCTGAGAATGTACAGATTCTTTCATCATCCAAATTTGCCCTTGACCAGGAAAGAAGAAATGTTAACTTGAACAGCAGGTGTTATATTGCATTTTTATTAGATAATGAGCCAGGTAGAAAGTCCAAAAATCTAGCTTCCCATGGACCAGACTCAGAATTAAAATTTGAAGGTATAAATAATGGAAATTTTTCAATAGCTCTAAAATAATAAACAATTATAATAATCTCTCATATATGTATAATACTTGACATATATAAAATATCTTACATTTTAATATTTGATCATGCACACCTAAAAGGCACAATTTGATACAGTAATGGTGCTAGCTAATGTTTTCAGAGCAGAGATGTATACGGGGAAGGACATCTGCTTTGGGATAAAAGAGCCCTGGGTTCAAATCCTAACTTACATCAGCCATGTGACCTTCAACAATTATTTCACAACTCAAAGTCACAATTTCCAGTCATCGGTGAAATGGATCTAGCCTTTCCTACCCGACATTATAAGATGGTCATAAGAATTAAACAAAATTATATATCTATATGTATCTACTAGATAGATGATAGTCCCTCAAAAATGTTACTACTCACCTCATCCCCACTCTAATTGGTAGATGAAGGTTCTATTAAATACTTTTATATCAGGTACCATGATAATGCCAAAAGAGGAGGTTCATATTTTCTGGAAATGCAACTTGCAAAGAAAGCTCTGTGGAGGCTGCTAATGCTATTCTGCTTTGGGGGCCTCTTCCTCAGAGAACTTTCCTGAAGACTTAGAGCCTGAACAGCAGCATTGACCTGAATCTTTTCACTGATTTTTGCCCCCCAGTTGTGTGCGTGTGTGTGATCTGAGCTCAAACTGGTGTATATATACTATCTCTATGGCATCATAAATGCTCACACAATACTCCACTCCCCAGTCCTTCTCCTCACCCTCATACCCCCCTACCCTCCATTTCCCCTTTATGCTGGTCAAGTGCTTTACTCCCTGGGTAAAACCTTCCAATGGAAGGAACTAAGCATATGTGATAAGAATTAAAACCTGAGACAAGCTCCTCTTTCTCTCTCTCTCTCTCTCTCTCCCTCCCCTTTCATCCTCAAGTATATTCAGCTTTAGGAAGTATTTTCTGTACCCACACCCTCCCTGTCAAACCCCACCCCACCAATTGTCTCACTTCCTTGTGCCACCACAGAGTTGCGTAACATCCAGCATATGCTATATACAGTTATTTTTTTTATGTCTGTTTTCGTACACTGAGAGATCCTTGAACAAGTTGCCTGAAGCACTTGGCGTGAGCATTCCACAAACGTTAAGCAGCGAATAAACGAATGAACCCATGTTGTCTTCTTCATTCTGGGTGTCTTACTCCCTGGTGGGGATGGGTGTGGTCAGGCTGTTACAAGGGGCTCCCTGCAGGCTGGCGTGGAGAGACTTGGCTAACTAACCCCTGTGCCCTGTGCCTGCACCGCCAGACCTCTGCCGCCAGCCTGCCCGGTCATGTTTGTCTTCGTCCTGTGAGCTCTGGCTGCAAAGGAGGAGCCTAACTTCCATATGGAAACAACTTTGCCGGTATGTTGGGTCCTGCCACCTTTTTCAAAGTGCTTTTACACAGAGCATCTGACTATATTTACTAAAGGAGTCATGGGATCCTGGGGTAGAAAGATCCCAGGAGCAGTAACGACAGTTTTCCTTGGCAGTGTGTATACCTAGAATGGCAGGTGGGAAATAGAGAACCAACCTTCAGCCTTCAGAAAGGATGTCTTGCTTTTTGGCCGAGTCAGTAAAGGCTGTCCCAGTCCTATTCATGTTGCTTCTTAGGGTCCCTTCCAAGTCAACGAGTGATAAATGTGTGTTGAAACATAGGCCTGTGCTGAGAGGTGTGTTGATGGTAGCTGGGAGTGTAAATCTCTTACGCCCTATTTAATTGTTTTCCTTTCTCCTCCTCCTCCCCTTTTCCCTCTTCCCCATCACCAGTCATCATCAACACCATCATCATGCTTTGTTCATGTTCTTTTTTTCTATTCGTTTTCCACATGGCTGATTCTTACCCTGTTAGCTCAAACGTCACCTCTCTGACCTTCCTCGCAGCCCTTCTCTATGCTCCTGGCATTGTCCGTTACACCCTGTGGACTTAACACCAGCACTGCCCACTCAGCTGGGGAAGTGGCTGACTCCCCACCTCATTCAAAGGCAGGTGTCATGTTAAGTTATTTTTCACAAAATACATAACATACTTAGAGCACTGCCAGTAGGCAATCAAACTCATGTTAGGAATTACCGTCATTGGTATGAACCCCCTCCCACTGTTACATTCCCTAGCTCCCAGGAGGTACAAGGTGAATGTTTCTTTTATTGAATTGAAAAATAACGACAACAAAAACACCTCTCTTGGAAACTTAATTTCATCTTGCCTTATGCTAGTTCACTTGCAGTGCCTGTGCTGGACTCAAGGTGTGGCAGAGGAGGAAACGCTGCTTGCTGAATGGGAGTAGCAAGCCGCAGACAGCTGGGATATTTGAGAAGGACAGCTACCTTGTCAGCAGGCCATGGTCCCACCTCTGAGATGCCACAAAGTAAATCTTGACTCATAAAATATATGGGTCAAGGGACAGTGGCCTCTCTTCTCAACTGTGTGCTCTAAGGCATAGCCTCAACTTGAGCGGCAGACCCTGCTGCCTACTCCTGAAAGCAGCCCCTCCACCCCCACCCTATGTCACCCGCACATGGCACTGTCTGTGGTTGACCGTTAACTCTTCCAGAGGGGAGGGTCTTAGAGTAGGGGCTGATATCAGCCCAGTTACAAATACTCCCCTGAGAAGCTGGTATCCAGCTGCAAGATGTTTTTCTGCAACTTTCTTGAGCAGCTAGGGCGTAAGAGCAGATTGTTTTTGCCACTCTGCTGAGAATTCTCTCATACTCTTCCCATACAAAGCCAGAGTAGCAGGGGTGGGTTGGGTGCCATTTCCAGAGTACAGCCTCACCCTGTGTGTCTGGCCCACTCAGCTGCTGGAAACCTCTTTAAGGCAGAGGAGAGAATGGGGACTTGTCATGCTGATCCTATGCTTATAAATTTGCCCCATAAAACCTGCTTTGGCGTGACACATTACCTCCAGTCCCCATTAATAACCACTTAATTCCCTTGACACCCATATGAAATGTTTCATCGACCCCCGTGAGCAGTTGAGGAATCTGGAGCTCAGCTAATTTAAGCAACTTGCTCAAGGACCCACAGCAGGTTGGCAACTTGAAGAAACAAGGATTCCAAGCCAAGCTGGTCTGACAGCAAAGCCCTGTTCCCTGTGCCACCAGCTCCCACTCCACATGGAGACGGGAGACCACGTGCTGCTGGTGACAAAGATCCTTCTCACCGCCTCTCACCAGCCCAGATGCGTAGACTCTGCTGGTCTCTCTGAACCCGCAGTTCAAGAGCAAGTGAACCATCAGGGACTCGGCTTCATTGTGATCATTTGAACAGCAAGCGATTTTTCCCCTTCTTCTAAGTAATTGCCATCGTACAGATGAGGCTGCTCAGGGGCGTGCACAGAGAATCCAAGGAAGGAGGCAGCTCCATGAAGAGTCTCCATTCTCTTCCTACTTTTCCATGAAAACCCAGTAAGTGCTACATGCAGTTTCACATTATGAACTGAAGTCTGGGTTAATCCTTAAATCATTCTCATGCATCATATGCTGCTTTTCAAAGAGAAAGAAATGTGCATTGAAAAGATTTGTTCAATCTTAAACCTGCCTCTGAGCATCCAAGATCAATTTGGAGGCTGATTAAGTTGTGCTCTATAGATTTCTGTGGTCAAGTTCATCGAGGCACCCATTTCTCTTCCCCTAATGATGCTGAACCCCCAGTTCGTCTCTGAAGTGCTTTAATTTTCACTCGGTCATTGCAGGAAGACAGTGACTTAATGAGCTGCAAATAGGAAAAGAAAGTTACATAAATCATCTTCGTATCCTTGTCCGTGGTCTTACCGTGGCTGTTCTTCCCTCATTACTGTGCCTCCAGTGGCTTCTCTGTACTTGGCAGTGGAAATTAAATTATAAACCACATTTTCAGCAGTGTAACACACCAATAAAAAAACATGAAATCATCAGGATATAAATAACAAAGATAAATTAATGTCAACCCAGCACAATATTATTTCACCCCGTGTTACAATAACTTTCTCCCAGCTGATTCTTATTAGATCTTCTAGAAGATGGTTGTGGTTGTCTTCTTTTATAAATAAATACACACACACACATTCCAGGACTACTGTCTACAATGCAAACTTTACAAAGCCAAAGAGACTTCTACACAGCACTCTTTTTTTAATTCTCTGGCAAACAGTCTTGCCTTTCAAAATGATAAGATAATGAGTTTGTGGTTTGAACACAGCTCTGTGTTTTAAGGGTGGCATTGAAAATTAAAGTGAAGTATTAATTAAAGATTAATCAAAAGTGCTAGACCTCTAGTAAGTACAGTGCTTTTTTTCCCCCTTAATTCTGAATGGCCCACTTTGAAAGAGCATTGCAACTTAACTAGAATTTTAATCAGCTGTCTAGAAGTTGGGAGAACAAGAGAAAGATGGAAAGAAAGAGAAGTAATCCTGAGGGTAAATGCTTAAAAATGCATCAAAGGCTGTTGGAACATAAGCTCTTAATCCGTGTGATGTTGGAGGGGCAGGATGCTGACGAGAGACCAGGATGTGTCGGTCTCTCCCGGCCCCCAGGGCCGTGGCATCACTGAGATCTGCCAGTGCCAATGGTCAGCGCCTTTCCTTTCGGAATAAGCTGCTCCTCCTAACGCTCAGGGCAGAACCTGGGTGCCAGAAGGACTTCAGAGACATCTCCCAGCAGAGGCACTAAGGGAAGGGCAGAGGAATCTACATCTGTGTTTGGCTCCAGAGAACCTGTCTAAATCCAGCACCTCTCCCTGCTAGAAGGGTCTGGAGACTCTGTCCATTCCAAAACCTCCTGTGAGGCTGGTGATGTCCTGCTGCTGTCTATCACAGAATCCTAGATCTCAGAACTGACAAGCTCCTCACAGTCATCCAGCCTTACTTTCCTGCCTCATCTAAAGCACAAGCCACCTCTACAGGATGCCAGTGCTGCTTGATTACCCCCAGTGACAGGAAGCTCACTTCTTACCAAGGCCACTCATTCTACTGTTGCCTAGCTCACGCTGCACTTCCTTCCTTCTGTGGTTCAAAATTTCTCTCCAGCAGTACTATTCCTACCTTAGTCTCTGGAGACTGTGTATATGTGAAATTGCTGTTGTACAAGCTGACATTGAGAGACAGCCAGAAAAATGCTCCTGGATTTTCTCCCAGTACATACTCAACGGTCATCAGGCCATCTGCTACTGACCTTCCTGCTCAGTTCCCAGGTGCTGAGGTCAAATGCGAAGAGCCCAGGTAGACCTGGGTGAGTAATTCTGCCCGACGCTTACCAGCTCTGTTCCCTGGCATCCACCATGAGCATCTCTAAGCCTCTGTTTCCTCACCTGTGAAAAGGTGTTATGTGAGATTAAATGAGATGAAGCCTGTTAACATTTTTTTACAACACTCTTGCAAACACACATTTGATGAATACCTCACCTTTGATAAAGTGGTTTCAAGCTGTGTCTATTCAAAAATCACCAGATTGTATACATGTATTTCGAGTCACCCTCCCTGGGAAGATTTCGTGTCAGAACTCTCCGCACTAGTATTCTTCCTCCTTCTATAGTAAGACAGTTACTGTTTATCACGTCCCAGGAATTGTGTGCTACCGGAGCGTTCAGTCTTGACCACAACCCATGAGGCAGCATTATTGCTATCCCCATTTACAGACAATGGAAGAGAAGTGACAGATCCCTTTGCCCAGGTTCACACCAGGGCATGTGGCAGAGCCAGACTCAAACCCAGGTCTCTCTGTACGGCTGAAGGTTTGCAGGCCCTGGCAAGTTGGCCTGGGGAAGGTGGAGACAGGAACGTGCTAGGAAAGCGCCTATCGCAGGAGCAGGTTCCCATCCCGGGTCCGGGCAAGGGGAGAGCAAGCTTGAGGTGTAGGTTTGGTGGACGTCAGTTGCCCACCCAGCCACTGCCCTCCCTTCTTTAATAATAGAATCCGAAGTGCCCGGCCCCTGATAATAAAGCATGGTGGGTCTGAGTTCACCGTGGCTGTCACTTTCTGCTTCATCACACACGCCTTGTGCCACGAGGGGTGGCTTGTAACCCAGCTCTGGACAATGAACAATAAGGGGGCGCATGGAGGAATGTCTAGAAAATAATCTACCTTTAATTGAGAAAAAGAAGGAAGAAAAGAGGAAGGAAGGAAAAAAGGAAGAAAGAAGCAGGAGAAGGAGCACTTTTTCTGCCCATCCATTTCTTTTCTGTAATACTTAGAACAACAAATTATGAAGGTCTGATACTTGGAGCCTCTGACAGGTGTCTTGGTCGCTGACAGTGACCATTAGACAACCAGCCTTAAGGAACAAAATAAACGCACAAAACGTGGGAGGATAGAGGCTGAATCCCTAATGATGCCTGGAGCCACCCCACTGACCCTGGAGTCACTTCTTCCTGCCCTCTACTTCTTGCCACTTGACAGCGCCAGTCGGGAATCTGAGTTACAAACTACGGCATCCACTGGGGCTGGTTCAAGTGAAAAACATTCATTTTAAAAGGATGTTAGAGGATTCATAGACTCCAGAGAGGCCAGAGAGCCAAGCTTTGAAACTACAGTGACGGGAACAACGTCCAACCATGCTGTAAGATGCTTTATAGTGAAAGCTTCGTGGTCACAGCCGTTGCCCTCCAGCCGCAATGATGCACGTGCCCGGACGCTAGAAGGTCTGCTCAGCTCCCTGGAGGAAGTAGAAGCGTCTTCCAGCATAGTGAGTGCCCCGTGCCTGGCCACCCTGTCACAGCACTCAGTCTTGAATCCAAGTCTTACATGGGTGCAAGTTTCAGGCCTGTACTCTATCTGCAAGGGAATCTAGGAAGACCAGTTTTCTGGTTTCCCTATTTAGCAGGGAGAACTTATAATAAAAGACAGAACCAAAATACAGGGAGCGTGTGGGGCAATCACCAGTGACCCACTAGGGTGAGACAAACGCATGCCATCATTCTGTAAGCCAGTGTCAGTCCATATGTATGTTATATAAGAGGTGTTTGGTTTCCTGGTTAAAAGTTGGGATTCTGGATTCAGATAGTCTGGGTTAAGTCCTGGCTTTGATGCTCACTAGCTGTGTGGTCTTGGGCAAGTTGCTTAATGTCTCTGTGCCTCTGCTTCTTTATCTGTACTAGATAATGCAGATACAATATAGACAATGTTTGCACATACCTCCTAGGGCTGTTATGAGGATTACGTGAGTTAATGTATGTGAATATAGGGTCTGGCACAGAGGACATTCTAGGTTAATAATTATAATAATATTATAAGGATGGTCCCAGGAGAGCTTTACAAAAAGAAGAAAGCATCAAAACCTGATTAAATCTCATCTTTTGACACAACCGTGGACAATATATCTTCATTTTTTATGCATTCCTTAATCCTGTCCCCCCCCATACATGTGGACACACAGTCACCAGGCGAGTGCAGCAAGCCTCTGATTGAACTGACGAAGCATGCTTTTGGCATGCCTAATGGTTTCAATTTTTGTTTCGATTAGATTAGAAGACTTACGCTTCCTCTTGCTAGATTCAGCTCCTTCATTTTTCTGTTTTCCACTCATGTTCGCAAAAATAATAAAGGAAATGTAACAGAACGGTCCAAAAGTTGCACACCAGGAAGTGTAAGACAGTGGTGATGGCAAACTGAACCAGAAGCTGGCCGGCAATGCAAATGGCCAGCGGTTAGTGAGGTGAGGAGGTTGGAATTTGTGGACTCAAGACTGAGCAACAGTGCATGAGAGCTGTCACACGGTGGGATATGATTAGCCCACCGTAGTTTAGGAATATAGGTAAAACACACAAAAGTGCAAATGTTTCAGGAGGTCAGTATTTCAAAGGCCAGGAGCATTTGTGCAAAGGACTGGCAGGAAGAGATCCCTAAAGAATAAGAGATTGAACACAGAGCTGAGTATGACTAGAGCGTGGGGCAGGGGGCAGGATAATATAAACATTTTAAATAAAGATGAGATTGGTGCTGGCCTGAGCCATACTGGGGCCTAAGGCAAAAGGAGAAATCAATAGTAATGATCTTTATTTAAAATTTTGAAGTTTGGTTCCTCCTGAGTTTTTTGGTTTAAAATTTATGATTTTTCAAAAAATGTATTAAAATACTATTTATTTTGATTATTGAATTTTTGGTACCCCCTTACATTTTGCATGGAGGTGAATACCTCTCTTCTCTCACCCTATACCTGGCCCTGCTAGCATGTAGGGTACCTACAGAGACATATTTAAAAAGATATCTTTGAAGTCATCAGCAAAAGTTCAAATCCTGGTCAGATCTACTTTCAGCCGCATCTTGGATATGTTACTATGGACAATTTACTTCCCCTCTAACGCTAGGTTTCTTTCTTTGTAAGAGAGTATTAAAACCTAACTCATTTGTTCATTCATCTACCAACAAATATTTATTGACCACTTACTACGTGCTTGAGGCATAGCGGATAGAACAGTTAACAAAACAAAGCAAAAAGTATCTCGCTCTTACAACATTTTCATTTTAGTTTAAAAGAGCAATGACCAGTACAAATAACATATAATAGTTAATACAGCATAGTTACAGTAAATTCTTAGAAGGAAAATAAACCAGGGTGCAGAGACAGACTGATGGCAGCAGAGAAGGCAAAGAAGTGGCACTAACTTAGAGAAAGTGTATGGAGAAGCAGTGAGGTAATTATCTCTGAAGTTCACAGCACAATGCCTGACACATCTTAATGCCTTAATAAGCGGTTACGGTTTATGTTGGTCTAAGTAGGGAAAAGTAAGTCTGCAAAGGCAGGTTGGGACTTACGGGCATGGCTATGCTTCCACCTATGAAGCTCAAACTCTGGAATTCTGGGCAAATCCACCACTAAGTGCACAGACACAGCATTCAAGTCTTAATGGCCGCCTCCTCCCCTGGTTCAGCTCTGGGAGCATGGAGGTCGCTGGCTCTGAGGCCCAGAAAATGGAATAATCTGCAAAATTCCATCCTATTCTCTCTCCGTGGTGGGCACACTTGGGCTTCCGTCTATTCCTCAGAGAGAATAGGGGAGAAAGACCACATATGCACAAGCGAGTAAAAACGATGAGCAGAACTGGAAGGCAGCCCCTCGGTAACTGGTATCCCAAAGTGAACCTGAATCGTTTCCAGAGCAGCGTCCAACCGTGGGCAGAAAACATCAGTGAAGCCATTGCCCTTGGCTAGAACCGGAGGGGCTGACCCACGCTCTGGCCCGCAGCAGAGCTCGGTGCACGTCCACCCGCGGCTTCCTGTGGGTGGGCTGATCTGGCCTGGCCCAGCCCGTGTGACCCTTTGCCAAGGCTCTGATGTGACCGTCTGGGCGTTTCACCAACTCATTTCATGGTGTCTGGATGCCAGCAAAGCAGCATGTAAAGAAAGAAAGAAAAGCTTCCTCTTCTTCATCTGGACTTTAAATGCCTGTTAAAAACTAAGGAAAACAAAACAAAAGGAAAATGCTGCCCAGGTTAGAATGAGCAGGGCTTGGAAAAAGGTTTAAAAATCTCTCAAAGTTTATAAAGCCTCCAGTAGATCATTAAGGAGCTAAAGAGTATGAGAGGACAATGGCTGAGTGCAGCTTTATCTCCCTCTCAGACCACTGTACGAGGATTCTGGCCACCAGTCCATCTAGAACCACTTCAGGTTTTCCAAATGAATCACCTCCTTTCATTCCTTTAGATCTTTGCACATGATATTTGGACCCTCCATCAAATGCATTCTTCCCTCCTTTCTGCCTGCAATTTTCAATTCTTCAAAACTCAGAACAGGTTACATATATTTCTAAGAAGGACTCATGACCAAGTCCAGTTAGATTCCCCTTCTATGGGTGTCTAGTGCACCACTTTTTGTATTCATTCTACTCACATTTATTGAGTACCTTCCATGTGGCAGGCACTCTTTTAGATAATAGGAATACGTCAGTGAACCAAACAAACCAGCTTTCATTCTATGGAGTGGAGGACAGTAAACACCTAAACAATTCATATACATCCAGTGGCATTAAGTCCTTCGAAGAAAAGTTAAACAAGAGCGTGGTGATAATGGGAGAATATGAGTAGCGATAAGAGAACACAGTCAAGGGTGGTGTTTTTAATGTGAGATATGCATAGAGGCCTAAAGAAAGCACGTGATCCACGTGAATATCTGCAGGGAGGATACTGCAGGCCAGGACTGGGGGCACGCAGCTGTACAAACTCTAAGGTGGGCGTGCGAGTGGTCAGGGCCAAGCTGGGAGGCCAGTGTAGGGGCTGAGCGAGGAAGAGGGTGACCGCAGCTGAGAGCAGAGAAGAACTAGGGCCAGACTGTCGGGACCCTGTAAGGACTTCAGATTTAACTCTGAGTGAGATGAGAAGCCACGGAGGGTTCCAGCAAAGTGACGTGTTCTGACTTATACTTTTACAGGTTCTTCCCAGCCTCTAGGTGTAGACCAGACTGGATGGGATAAAAGTAAAAGGAAAACCAGTTAAGAGACCATTCAAATAGGTCTGGGGAGAGATGGTAATGGTTTGGACCGAGGCAGTAGCTGGGGGGAGAGAGGGATGAGAATTGATCAGATTCATGATGTATTTGAGGGTAAAACTGGCATCATTTGCTGATAGGCTGTGATGTGTAAGAAAAATTGAGGGGTCGAGGATGATTCCAAGGTTTAGACACCGGCTCTCCCTCTATCCACCTATTCATGGCTCTCCGCTTACTGAGTGGTGGTTGGGAATTCACCTGTCTCTATTTCCTTATTAACTATGTGATCCATGAGGGGCAGGATCTCTGTCTTACGTGATTTCATCTACCCAGCATCTAGCACCTGAATATCCATCACTTAGCATCTGATACTTGGCTTGCATTTAGTGCGCAATAAATATTTGAAGGGAGGAAGGGAGAGGGGAGGAGAGGGAAGGAAGGGGTAGAAAGAATTAATCAACCACAGACTTTCTACTTCAGGAGTTTGACCAGGGAAAACCATCCTCAAGATTTCTGCTGGATTTGCTATCCAAAATGAAGCATTTCTCAATTATTCTGCCAAAAGAAACATTTGTTTTCACTTTGTGGTCAGGAAGAGTGATTGATGTAGACATTATATGCAATGTATTACCTAATTTAACCCTCACACTAAGTCTGTGAGGTGGTCTGGGTGAGTAGGTGCTACTGTCCCCATTTTACAGGTAAGAAAATTGAGGCTCAAGAATCTTAAACCAATTGCCAAAGGTCACAGCTAATAGGTGACAGAACTGGGACTCAAACTTAGGTCTTCTGACTTTGAACTCCATGTATTTTCCCCTACTAAGGTGGCTTGGTGTTAAGTAGACTTTGGGTGTAGGTGGAAATTTTCAAATATGGTTCATGCGAAGGAAATGAGCTTAAATTCCTGTGTCAGAGATTTCACCTAGATTTGAGAAAGAATTTTCCAAATAAATAGGACCATCTGATTTTCAGGATGAATATAATAGGTTCAAACTACAAGCTCAGCTTTGTGCAAGGAACTCGGGGCTGGGAGAGAGGGGTCCCTAGGTATCTAAAACAAGATAATTGCCCTCAAGAATATTATAACCCATGGAGTCATCCAACAAATGTTAACTGAATGCCCACTGCATGCCAGTTGGGGAGGCCCATTGTACATACACGAGATAAAGACACATTGAAGTGGGAAGTTACGTAGGTGCAAACAGAGCCCATCCTAGGAACTCACAGCTGAAGGCAGTACGACGTGCGGGTTTCAGGTTCAGGTCCTGAAGTCAGACTTTCTGGGTTCTCAAATTCTGGTTTTGCCACTTGCAAACTGTGGGACTTGAAACAAAAGTCACTTAACCTCTTCATGCCTCATCTACACAACAGGAACAAAGGCAGTAACCATCTCATAAGGCCTTTCTGATTATTAAAAGAGAATATGCATATAAGAATTCAGAGTAAATCCTCATACAGGGTTGGGGGTGGGGCAGAAGAGACAGAGATGGAGATAAACAAGAGGGACAGACAGAGAAACCGAGAACAAGAGATGCTGAGAGAAGCAGAGACAGAGCGTACACTTTATGGTAGGGAGCAGGATTTGAACAGAGCTCTGGAGGACGGATCCAGAGGGAAGCAGAAGAGAGAGGAGAGAAGTCTGCTGGACGGGCCACCCAGTCTCAAAGAAAAGAAAGCGCAGAAGAGCACCAGAAGCCCCCCCAGGTCCCAGGCTCCAGCCTGGCTGGGGAGAAGACCACACCTGCACTAATTCCTCCTAGAAAAAATATGAACACGGGCTTTGGGACCTTATGAAACTGCTGGAAAGTTCCTTTATTTTTAGATTGCAAATCCGCTAAGTGACTTCGGAAGGTGACTACGTTTCAGTTGCATTAGCTCATCAGCAGTTTCTTAATGAGGCTAATTAGCCCCAAACAGCTCCCACCGCTGCAGGGCTCCGCTGAGAGCCTGGTTGTGCGGAAGGCAGCCAGCCTGTGACCTCCATCGGTGGCTAAGGGGGCCTGGCTCCTGGGCCTCAACCTCATCAACGCTTAGTGCTCAAAGACACTTCATAGCCAGGAAGGGTTTGTGGTGGCGATGGACCTCCAGAGCCACCAAGTGCCGGGGACCAGCTCCGTGGCCAGGAAAGGGCTGCCGTGCGTGAGGACTAAATCCAATGGTGGGTACCAACCCTTGGCTGGAAAGATGCATCCAGAGGAAATTTAACTCAGGGAGTTTAAGGTGTTTATGAGCTATTCCTCAGTACCCACACTCGCTGACACCAGGACACAAAATAAATGTATATTTAAGCTCACGTTTAGTGATACTAAGCAAGAGACCTAGACTAGCAGTGATTTTCTGGAATGTTCTTTTTCTCAGTTATAAAACTGGGCAGACGGCCACGACTGCTAGTGCCTTATTTCTTTAGCATTCTTTTTACGGACCTCAGAGTGACATGTCACAGCCTCTTTGCTGCCCGATGAGTGGATTGTACTAGGAGGTCCTTGTGGGTAGGATCCTTACCTTGAGTGGCTAGAGCAGTAACCATAACAACACCTGGCATTTGTCACCAGGGACTTTATTACATGCTTTATCTACGTCGTCGTAGTTAACCTCTCAACACCCTGTGAGTAGTGGGCATTGTTATCCCTGGTTTGCAGGTGAGCACACTAAGACTCCATAGCGGGTAAGAAATGAACCCGAAGGTGTCGTAGTTTATCAGTGGCAGAGGCACCATTGGGACCCAGGCCTTTCTGGAGCCAAAGCTGGTGGGTTTAATGTTGCACACAAAGGAAAGGGACACATCAGTTGCAACCTCTGTGTTCAGGAAATCATCACACAAAATCAAGTGCCCTGAGTAGGAATCAGTCCCTTCCTCGGGGGACAATGAAGAGTTCCAGTCTCACACTTCCTAGGCGACCCACAGCAAATCATGCTGCCTCTCTGAACCCCGTTTCTTCAACTGCTAAAAGAAGAGTTGGCTTAGAAAGATTTCTTAAACTTCCTTCCAGCTCTTGCGTTATGTCATTCTATGATGTGCTGAAATAATGGAAGCAAATAAAAGATATTTAACTAAAAGAGCCAGGTGCTAATTTTGGCAGCTGTCAGTTTTGTAAGTCTTTCAAAGAAAAACGATTTTTATTTTAGTACTGAGACTTAAAAAAAAAAAAAAGTAGTCTAATTTACTTTCTTCCTTGAATGAGCTCTCAATTCATGAGGTAGGGTAAGGATTACAATTCTGTTTTGACAGTTGAATGAACTGAAGCTCAGAGAGGGTAAGTGACTTACCTAGGATCACACAGCAATTCAGTAGCAGAGGACAAAGAAGAGCTGACCGTGTATCACTTGCAAGACCATTCTAGACTAAGTTACAGCAGAAGCTTTGTTACAGTTACACTTGGTAAACATGTACACGGCATAAAGGCTCTTGGATGAGGATACTAGTAGCAGTGAAAATGGTGGTGGAAGCAGTGTTGGGCTGTATAGACCGTGCTGGGCATGGAATCAAGTCGGGTTAAAATCCCAGCTCTGCCACTTACTTAATTCCACCATCTTGGGCAAATCCTATGACTACATCTGTCTTTATACAGTAGTTCCCTTCCCACATTCCCTTAACCACTCTCTGACTCAGTTTCCGCGTCTGTAAACTGGGTGTGGGATAAATATTTTAGGCCTGTGATCTCAACTACTCAACCCTGCTATGAAAGCAGCTGCAGATACTATGTAAGCCAGTGGGTGTGGCTGTGTTCAAGTGAAACTTCATTTGAAAAACAGGTGGGTTACCATAGTTTATTGATCTCTAGTTTAGGAGAAAAGCAGCCTTATTTGATAATTCCATAGTAACCCCCTCATCTGTGGTGCATTTCCACACATTCTTCCCACCCATCCTATAAACAGATAACATTCTTTCTAAGAACAAGTTTGGAAGCCAAGGCTCAGAACAGTTAAAGGGCTTCTCAAGGTTAATCAGTGTATCAGGATAGACTAATGGCTGTAACAAACATCTCCCGTATCTCAGTGGTTCGACACAGGAAAGGTTTATTCCCTGCTCATACAGCCCAATGTGGGATGACAGACCCTTGGTGGGAGGGAGGACCCGACCCAGGCAGTCATTCAGGGACTGAGTTCCTTCCATCAAGAGTAGTGACTCAGTCTTTTTGTGCCATGAAACCGCCTTGACAGTCTAGTGTGGCTTGTGGACCCTTCTCTGAATAATGTTTGTAAAGGAATAAAATAAAATACATAGGATCACAAAGGAAACCAAATTTGAAATCATCATCAAAAATACAAAGAACATATTGCAATACAATAATACATGTGTTGCTTTATTAGTACATCATAAAACAAGATCTTGCAGCTCCTCTGATAACTACCGTAATTACAAAGTAGTGATGAGCAAAAATAATATTTCAAGGTAGTGATGTGACAACTATAGGTGATGTGAAAATATCTCTGATTTGTCTTAGAAAAGAATTCACAGGTACCACTAAGACTACAGTAGTTGGTGCTTGCATTTGTAATAAAAAATAATGCTAACTTTCAATTAGAGGGTAGTGACAATAAAGAGGTCATTTTTCCCCCCTCTCAAGTTCCAGCAGCCACAGACCTCTTGAGGATCCAAAGATCCTAAGACCTTAAACAGAACCCCTGATCCATCATCTAGGCCAGGCCTCAGAACTCCCCACGGAGCACAGATGGAAGGTCTCCAGCGTGGCTTAGGGGCCCAACCCAGAATAGAGTCACACAACTTCACCTGCAGCCCACCCCCAGGTCCTAAGTCACAGGACTCTACCAACCCATGGTAAGGGGCAGGGAGGGGCCTGTTGCATGAACTTTATCTGTGTACCAGGAAGGAGAGGAGAACTACCTGGCAATGAGCCCCGGAAGTCTTTCTCACACTGGTGGAGGGCAGGATTTGAACCCTGACTTTCAGACAACCCATCAGCGCTTTTTTCACCAATCCAAGCTGTGTCAGTAATTTGACACACAACCCAAACCATCTCATTTTCATTAGTCCAGGACTTCTCTACATCAGCACTTTTAACACTTGGGTAGGATAATTCTTTGTCATGGGGTGTGCCATAAGATGTTTGTACCATAAGATGTTCAGCGTCCCTGGTCTCTACTTATTAGAGGCCAGTAGCACCCACCGGTTACAACAACCAGAAGTGTCTCCATATACTGCCAAATGTCCCCAGGCAGGAGCCAGGTATGGGATTGCCCGTCACTGAGAATCACTGTTTTAGTCTCTGGAATGTTCAGAGAAACTCAGAAAGAAGAGCCAGCAAGACCCCAGCAGTTATGTTTACAATACGTGATCCTTTTAAAATGGAAACACTAGGATGTTTCAATATATCTTTCCCTAGACTCCACTCTCATACCTTTGGCTGGATGTTTATAAAGGTCACGGAAGAAGCGTGGGCCAACCACACAGCGATGTGAAACTCACTTGGTCCAGGCAACTCAGCGTTTCATTAGCAACAAGTAGAAGTCAGTGGGGACTGGAGTGGTTTTCCAGCCCCGCTGTGCCAAAACAGATAAGAAACTGAACGATACAGGTAGTTAAACTTATTATGAACTTAGGACTATAGGATATTTCTGCTATAACTGCAAGTCAACTGCATATTAACTCAGAAGACCTGGTTCTTCCAGCCGCATGACCTGGATTAAATCGCTTAGTCCAGATATATTAAAGGTCAGTTCCAGCAAACATGAGAGCCAGAGAAACCTAGTTTCTCAAAACATTAAAAAGTGTTTAGAAAGGGATTTCTCTTTGATGGTTAAATGTTTTAATAAACATACTTTAAACAAAAGTAAGCAGGGTTCCTTACTGCAGGACTTATCAGAGCCTTTAAGGTACCATGTACTTTTTTCTAAGTAAGAGACATAGCATGCAGCATTTCCCACTCTTTCCTTTCTTCATAGAGTATCTCCAGGGACTAATGTGCTCCCAAAATGGACTTTATATAAAATGCTGCTGGAGTCTCTCTAGGCCTCAGTTTCTTCACACTCACATTGGGGCAGTAATATCTGCCTTGCACACCTTCCAGAGCTATTGGGAGAAAAAAATTAGACACTTGAGAAAGTGCTTTGTAAACTCTAAAAGAGTTATAAAAGTTTAAGAGGTCATTATTAATGCATACTTATTAATAATTTACCACTAATAAAATTTTCCCTGACTTACTTAGCTGTTGAGTTGATGAATGTGATAATTGAAGTAACTGAGGTCCCGGGAGGTTAAGGTCTTGCCCAAGGTCGCACAACAAGAAATGGAGTCACAGCACAAATTAGTTAAGATGACAAACACAGAAGCATGCTGAGCTGCAGTGTCAGCTGCTCTTGTTGGGATGGTTCTGATGCCCGCCGCAGTGGCAAGCCAGGCAGTAGGAAGTCAAATGGTGGCACAAGCCACCCAAGAGTCCAGAAACAATGAGGAAACAATGCTGGACTGAGTGTCGGGGCTAGGCCTGAACACTTCTACAAGCAACTTGACTTTTGTACCTTTGTTTTCCTATTTGCAAAATGGGGATTTTACGTCAGGCCTGTTTTCTGGAGTTACTGGACGAATTGGTATATTCCATGGCATATCAGGGTGATAGTGTGAGAGTGAAGGCCATTCGGAGAAGAAAGCATTCTCTGTCATCGTGCAATTGCACACAGCTTTATGGAGAATCCACTAAGCCCGCAACTCCCTGATGGGCAAGTCCCTTTGCAGAGAGCAGGAGAAGCAGGTGGAATGATCCCAGACCTCCAGGTGAAACATGCAAATCACTGTGCAAGGTAACATTGACCTGACAGTGACTCAAAGGATAGACAGTTACTAGAGTTCTGATTAGGGCCTAGGAACCTGGAAGGAAGGGGAGCATACACTGGCCACCTCTCATTTCACATGTAAGTATAGGCGTGGCCCCTGGCATGCCTCTGACCCTCACCACTGTAGCCTGGGTGAGTGTCTGGGTATGGGCCAGGCCAGAGCCTGATGCAAGCCGTTGGATTTATGCCAAGACTGCAGCACTAACATCGCCCATTTAAGAATGCCCATTGTGAGCGTGCAGTAATGAAGCTCCACGTTCTGATACAATGACACAGTTATGTCTCTGCATTGATGCAGTGCTTTATGGTTTTGAAGGATTTTACAACCATTAATGACCTGGACTGTAGAATGTGCCAGACAGCGTTGCTGGATGAGGCTGCTTTCTTCAAAGCACAGAGCTCTGGTCCCTCTCCCAGTGGTGTAATTTTTAATCTGTGACTCTCTTCTATTATCTGATTTAGTCTAAGTGAAATATTAATGCTGATTGAATATTTTAAAATAAATAAATAAACTATGCATGTTTATTTCCAAACAGACCCTGAAGTGAATTTAAGGTGCACCTATTGTGATTGTTCTCTTAGTTGAGAATGGGGAGATGGCTAAGCAGGGTCCCCTCATCCCGATGGCTCTCACTGGTACTCTGAGAGCACTGTCAGTAGGACTGCACTGAGCTATCTTTCCTTGTACTCAAGCCATAGACCAGTAGCCAGCCTGGGGGGGCAGGTGGGACTCAGGACAGCATCAGGAAGAGGGGGGGATATCCATGCCCAAAGACAGGCCTCCTTAGGCAAAGGAAACCAGAGCCTGCCTACTTTTTATACCATAGGACAGGTGAAAAGTTCAGATAACTAAATCTCTTCTCTGTCAACTCTCTTACCACCTAAATAATTCTTGAATCCAACCATATCTCTAGCCTTGGTCTCAATGCCTTTGTGCAAGACCTCAACATCTATGGATTAATGTAACCAGTGCTGTGCTGGTAAATGTTTACCAATCAACTGGAGGAAGAGGAGCAGAGGAAGCCTTGATTTGTAGTGTCGCCAATTTTGATGGTGTAAACATTCCCACTAGCAAATTTCGAGCTAACAACATTGACCACATTGAACCTGGAGTTGGGAAGAAACTATTTCCATTGCACAGATAAAACAGATGCTAATAATCTTTAAAGCAGAGATAATAGTAGAAGTAGTAAAAGAATTAGAAAGTAATGAGTTTTGAGAACATACTATCATTGTTTTTAAGATCATGAAATTTATTTAGTTCTACGTTTATATAATTTAATTTTTAGTAGTGGTGTGTTGAACAATCAGATTGCAAAATTCCTAAAAATTTAACAGTCAGCTCTCATGAGCTGGTACAAGTGGGCTCCAGCGGATTGGTGATTGCAACAGCCTTTTAGCAGCGCCATTGCCTTCCAGACAGAGACAGGAACATACCCACAGTTGAACAAGTGGAGTGTATTCTTTCCAATGAGAGAGAATGCATATGACGAGGTACTGTAAGGCATCTCAGCAAGAGTTGCTAGGAAGGACTTCTAGGATTGAGACGTGTTAGACTTTGGAGGACGGTTCAGGGAAGCAAGGCTTTGCTTTGGACTGCGAGGTGTTGGGAAACAGGGCTAATTCTAAGACTGGGTATACTAATCTTTCTACACAGCTGGAGGAATGAAGCAGGCAGGGCTAAAACAGTAATTGGTGAAGAAACAACAGCCACTCCTACTAGCCAAGAAAAGGAAACATTTGGTCATTTTTGGAGGTTCAGACAATTTTCACGTTTTTTGTTTGTGTTCGGAGATGATTATGAAGTGGTCTTGTTTTGACTTGACCCATCAGAATTGCAGTGGCCTTGTCTGGTGTAGTTGGAGAAAGTGTTTATGTTGGTCAGGAGAGCCCCAAGTCCTGGCTGGTTGTCCCAGCCCAGCTCCTGGGGGTTAGGGGCCACTTTTCTCTTTCTCAATAGGAGTCCCCACCTCCCAGTCTCATGTCACCCAAATGTGTCCTTCTGTACCGCCAAACTTGTAAAATACAGATCTAATCATGTCATATCTCCACTTAAAATTCTGCAGTTGATGTCTTTTGTCCTTCAAATAAAGTGGAAGATTCTAGGCCCTCTGGAATCTGGTCCCTGCCTCACCTTTAGGCATGTCCTGCCTGACACTTCTCAGCTCCTCTCCATACTGCTGTCCCCACCACGCCTCTGCATGTGCTGTTCCCACGCCCTGGAAGGCCCTTGCCCCTTCCTTGCACCCTCTCGCTCCTACTCTGGAAGAACCTATTTAGGACGCCTGGGCTGTCCTGGACATCCCTGAGTGGAGGAAGAAAGGGAGCAGGGAATGGGCCCGAGCAGAAGAGAGCAATTCCCTGCAGTCACATTGGTCAATGCACATTCTGGGGGCATGTCCTATTCATCCTTTAAGCCGCATCTCAACCACCTCCTGCTGCAGGAAGCCTTCCCTTGACATCCGCCCCTTTTTCTTGTCCAGGCTGAGAACACTTCCTGATGTTCCCATAAAGTCAATCAATTAATTCAACAAATACCCAATGAATGCTTTCTTTTCCGGTCTCTGTTCTAGGGCTTTAAGAACTCAACTAGAAATAAAACACACATGGTCCCCACTCTCTTGGATTTTATATACTAATGAAAGGAAACAAGCAATAATTCTTTGTTCAAAAGCTACAAAATGAGAAACAAAACCAATATTGATAAATACTCTGAATAGATTTAAGATTGGGGTCTGTGGACAATGACCAATTGACTACTTCAGACCAGGCCTCTCTGCAGAATTGACAATTTGAGCTGAAATCTGAATGACAGTTTAACCTCTCCTGTCTCACGTTGTGGCCCCGTTGTCTGATTCTGGACCCATTTCCCTTATAAGATTCAGGGAGGCCAGATGGTGCCTTAGCCATGTCTTCATTTCTGGCACCTTTCTAGATACAGATGTTTAATAAATATTTGAGGAATCAATGGCTGGCTCTTTATTGTTCCTTATTGCAGCCACAGCATTCTACTTGAAATAATTTACTGGACTATGTTGTGATGGCCTGAAGGAAATTAACTACTCTCCTCAGCCCAGAGTCTCTCCCCTCTGCTGCACCCCAGCACTGTGATCACAGGATCGTTCTCGCCTCCCTGCCTTTCTGAGCTGCTGGAGTACCTTCCCCGTCGTCATCCCTGCATATCTAAATCTTATCCTCTATAAGGCCTACTGAGGTCCTCCCTTGTCCACGAAGGCTTTGCCAGCTACCGAAGAGTTGGTCAGTCCTGCAGCATCCACATCCTGTACCCTGTGGTGGTCTTTGGTATGGGATGTTGCAGAGAAGCAATCAGGTGTGGTCCAAAGAGCATGTTAGTAAAGCCTAAAAGGGCTTAACGTAAATCCTGACTCCAGCCCTGTCTTTCTGTGGGACATTGAACAAGTCATTTCACTTTTCTAATTCTGTTTTTCATATCTGTTTTGCAGGCAAACTTCCTTGAGATAAAGCACTATAACTTTTATGGTTTTTTAGGTATAATTTACATACAGCTATAAGGACTGTATCTTCTTTATTTTTGTAACCCCAGCATTGAACACAGTGCCTGGCACACAGTAGGTGTTTAGAAATGTCTGTGGAATGAACAAATGGGAATGATCCTATCGACCTTCATCTGGAAATATTTATGAGAAAACTGATTTCAAGTATCTAATAGGTAATGGGTCAAAACAAAATGTTAGCCTTTATTTTTACATTAGCCTCTGTTTTTTCCCAATCGCTTTTGTCCCTTTTATTTATATCATTATACTTTTATTTTATCCCACATAGTACTATGAGAAGTTCTAGAAACCAAGTTAGGGTTTAATGGTTTAAAAATGTAATGTTACTAGCAATAGAAGGGACTCGATAGCTTTGAAAAAATGCAAGACGTTTAGAAAGGATGCCTTGAAAATACTAAAAATGAATTTTGTTTTGTCTTCAAAGATGTCATTTTTGAATTTATAAATATACTGCATGCTCATTAAAGAACATTTGGAAAGTACAGAAAAGTAGAAAGAACAGCATACCCCTAGTTCTCCTACCTAAAAATAATCACTGTTGACATTTGAGTATATTTTAGTTTTATATGTGTATAATTTTGCTTAGTTGACACACACTGTATGTGCAATTCTGTTCACTTTTTCCAGTTAACGTATCCTAAGCACTTTCCAGGCTATTGTTTGATTTTAATGGCTGCATTATATTCCATCCAGCAGATGCACCATAGTTCACTTAGGCATCCCTCTCATTGACATTTATTTGCTTCCTGTTAGTTTCTATTATAAATAATGCTGCAGTAAGCATAAGTATGGATAAAGATTATTCCCCTAAAACAAAACCAAAAGTTCAAGAAACAGAGATGCAGATGTAAATCTGAAATTGCCTCTAGAACTCTCAGCTGGTAAAGAAAGCTATACATAGGGCTAAAAGGGAAAAAAAATCCCTTAGATCCAAACTCCATTGGTATGGGTTGAAAAGTCAGAGAAAAAGGACTTTAGAAGTTAATTAGGAAATAACAAGCAAGTTGAGCAAATTGCCTAATCTAAACCCATCAGATAAATGTTTATTGCAATACAAAATCTTGATGACTGTAATAAACACATTTATAAACTCTCTAAGAAACTTAAAACCTCCCTTCTATTGACTGAAAACCAGCAGCTTTTTCACGTGGAGCTTATGGCTGGGCTGGCATGTTCCCTGGGTTGTGGGCTGGGCCAGCAAATTCCCTGAGCCCAGTATTCTTAAAGCTGGTCTTACCTCCTACCTATTGTAAGAGGAACAGGATATGACAGATGGAAACTTTTTTTTTCATTCATTAAATCTATTGAGATATAACTTACATTCAGAAATATGCACAGATCTTAAGAGAATTAGGGAATTGTTAATACATGTTGATACCTCCATGTCACCTCCACACAGATCCAGACACGGAACGTTCCCAGTGTCCTAAAAGGCTCTCTCAGCCAGCAGCTGCTGGCACTAGTAAGACCTCAATCACTATTTTGCCTGTTCTTGAACTTCATATAAGATAAATCATTCAGTGTGGCTCTTTTTTTGGTATGACTTTTGTTGCTCATCATTGTGTCTGTTAAGATTTCCCGTGGCTGGGCACGGTGGCTCATGCCTGTAATCCTAGCACTCTGGAAGGCTGAGGCGGGCAGATTGCTTGAGTTTGGGAGTTCGAGACCAGCCTGAGCAAGAGTGGAACCTTGTCTCTAATAAAAATAGAAAAATTAGCTGGGCATGGTGGCACTGCTTGTAGTCCCAGCTACTCAGGAGGCTGAGGCAGGAGGATTGCTTGAGCCCAGGAGTTTGGGGTTGCTGTGAGCTATGATCACACTCCTGAACTCTAGCCTGGGCAACAAAAGGAGACCCTGTCTCAAAAAAAAAAAAAATTCCCCTTGTTTTGTGAAGCAGTGGTTTATTCTTTTTCATTGCTGTGTAATATTTCATGTTGTGACTATACCACAATATATGTACCCATTCTACCACTGATGGGCATATTTGTTACTTCTACTTTTTAGCTATTATGAATAAAGATGGTATGAACCTTTTTTATACGTCTTTTGGTAGTTAACAGATGTAAGCTTTTAAGTGTTCTACAAATTAGTTGTGAGAATGGTGACCCAAGAGCTAGAGAACCTGAGTTCTTTTTGGAGCTCTGCAATTTTCTAGTTGTGTGATTTTAGTCAAATCATTTCATGGCTCTGGTTCTAAATTCCCTTAACAATAAAATGAGTGAGGAAGTTTTACCCTGAGAGTGCATGGCTTTCTGACTAAATACCTGTGTAACCTGAAAGTCATTTCATTTCTGTGGATCTCAGTTTCCTTACCTGTAAAATGAAGCGGCTGAAGCAAATGTTTCCCAAAGCCTCTTCCAGCTGCAAATTCCAGTATGTTTCCAAAAAGTTCAACATTGTATACATTCTAGAGACAGCTGTTGCTCCCCACAGAGAAAAGCCCAAGTGTCCGAGATGTGACAGTCCTTTCCAAGAGCCAGTATCCAGCAAAAGAAGTCACAGGTGTGAACCTCAGCTGATACCTTAGGTATCCACCTTAATCTGCCTTGGTTTCCTCATCTGTAAAATGGGGATAATTAGATTTTACTCGCTCCCCACCCCACCCATCAAGCCTATTGTACAATGTCCTCCTCTTTAGATTCCTCCAACAAGACCACAGCCCCTCTCAAGCAAAGTTTTACTCTCTCTCCTTGAACCTGGTACCCACCAGCAACACCCAGCACCATGCCTCGTATGTGCTAGTTGCTCAGCAACTATTTCCTCAATGAACAAAAACTATTCATTGTTATATGAATATTGGCTTTCATTATTATCACAGGTTATATTCCATGAGCTAATGGAATCCAATGTCAAGGTAGATTCATGTATGCAACGTAAAATTATGCATTGCCTCTCTTGTGCATTAAGTTAGGCTACTTGCTGAGAGGATTCAAAACAGGAGGCATGATCTCAGTCCTTGAGGGAGGTGCATCATTCAATTCAACAAACATTTATTTCCTGAACACCTGTTACAGCACCAGGCATAGTGCCAGGTGCTGGGAATAGAAGGAAAAATAACATAGAATTCTTTTTGCTTTCTCATTTTTATTTGTTTGTTGTATTTTCCATTAACTGACTTGTTCAAGTGAGACTTTTGCCCCCCCATGCAATCCACCAAAGGATTGGATAGCCTACAGGGAAGACAGACACATAAATAGATCATTAACAGTTGCATATAATCAGTTGTTTTAATGGAAGCGTGAATGATGCCGTATGGGAGCCAAAGCAGGGACGCTGACAAAGTCTCCCCAAGTAGGTCACATTTAATCAGGCCTGAAAGAACGAGTAGAATTCAGTCACTTGGAAGTAGCCTCCAAAGTGATCTTCCTGCTTCTCTTTTGTGCATTCCTCTAATCTAGTCTCAGCAAAGCTGCTGGGAATCTTTTTAAAATGAGAATCAAAGCATGTCACGCTGCCACATAAAACCCTCAGTGATTTCCCATTGCTCCCAGAAGAAAACCCAAGCTCCTCATCATGCCACAGGGCCCCGAAGCTTCTGGGTCCTACCTGCTGCTCAACTTTGGCTCTTGCTCATCATGCACAGTGGCCTCCTTTCTGCTCCTGGGCTATGCCAGTCTTTTTCCTTCCTCCAAGCTCTTGTCTTTGCTGTTCCGTCTGCCGGGAGGGCTCTTCTACACACTCTGTGCATGGCTGGTTTCTTCTCATCCTTCACATCTCACTTTAACCACTCCCTTCCTCATTCACTCAGTCTTAGAGGTTCTCAATCTGGGCTGCACCATAAAACTCCCTGGGGAATGAAAGATCTAGAAAAGGCAGATCTACAGAAAGCAGATCAGTGGTTGCCCCGGGCTGGGCATGGGAATGAGGAGTTACTAGAAACAGGCAGGAGAAATCTTTCTGGGTGATAGAAATGTTCTGAAACTGAACTGTGGGGATGGTTGTGCAACTCTGTAATTTAGTAAAAAATCATCGAATCATACACTTACAATGGGTAAATTTTATGGGATGTGACTTATACTTCAATAAAGTTGTTTCTAAAAATTTCCTGGGGAGCTTTTACAAAATACTGAAATTTGGACCTCACTCCTAGAAATTCTGATTTAATTGATCTGAGGATGGGGCCCAGGCATCCATAAGTTTTAAAGTTCTCCAGACGATATTCTAATGTGCAGCCACAACTAAGAACCAGCGCTTTATCTTCTCACCCTGTTTATTGCCCTCATAGAACTGTAATTATCTTATTTACTCGACTGTTAGCTTGGTTATTGTCCTCCTTAGGAATTATAATAAAACCTCCCTTTCGGGAGAGACTTTCACTGGAATCTCCAGGATCTAGCACATAGTAGCTGCTTTTAATATGTGTTTATTAAGTAAATGAATAGAAAAATGGAGGATGGAGTGGGAGCCCCCACTAAGACCCAGAAACATGGAAGAAGGTGGCTTGTTAACATAGCATGTTTGCCAAAGAGCTGCCCAGAATGGTAAACACAGCTGAAACTAAGATGTTTTTATGAAAATCATTCAGGAGTGCCAACAGGGACCACTGAGACCACGGGTCCCGCAAGGTGGTCGCACAACCCTGCAAAGCCTTGTGGGAAGACCCCAGACACAGAAAACACAGGTGTTTAGTAAAGGAGCCCAGCAATATGGAATGGAGAGTTGAGGGAAAGGGCTGTCTCTCCCTTCCCTACATCTCCACCCTCAACATGGGAAATCTTACTAAGGAGGAACTTAAGACCTTAAACTTTTGTACCCCCATAATATGCTGAAATTAAAAAAAATATATTAAAAAAAAAAAACTCTAGGAATATATGAACCTTCCAGAAACCACACACACAAAAAAAAAAAAACAAAGGCCTTATGGCAAAAAGAGGGTTAAAGAAAGTGCTGTAAACCTATGCAAACCCTTATGGATGTTTTTGCATTCGTGAAGATAAAACGAAGCAACAAAGATAAGTTACTAAATAATAAACTATAAATAGCATCACATTCATATTTAATTAGTAAAAATGGACTAGAAAGTTTTCAGGCTCTCCCTTCCCCATTTTTAATGAGATGTGTGAACCAGTATTTCTCCTGGAAAAGCAAATTTATTTTTTCTCTTTGGTGCTCTATCCAAGCTGCAAAAGTGAAAACGGAAACTAAAGCCAAGTCTTGGTGAAGACTGGGAGAGCAAATAGAAACGGAGGCTTATTTCAATAAGGAAAAAACAAAATGTCCAACCTGTTGACCATAAATGGAATGTAGGGGTGGGTTTCAAAGGAGAGGACCCCGTAGACAGAAATAAGAGTGTAGGGCTGGGAAAATCTCAGAGGGAAAGCACAGGGTAAACAAAATGATGTGGGACTTGCCCAGAGCTCAGCAAGAGATCAGCTGCCTCTCTTTTCTGCATGTGTGATTTCCATTGGACACGTCTCACCCCAGTGCCCTGCCTTAAAGAGGTTGTTCATGCTAGTTCATGCTACTGCAGACCACTTGGGCTGAAAATCCAGGAGCAGGAATGCAAGAAGGGTACAATTGATCTTTTGAACAGAGTTCATGAATACAACTCAATTATGTTTTGGAGGATGTCTGCAACAACTGTAATAAAAATTGTAACTTTCAATATGGTGGATTGTTCAGAATCATCTGTGTAAGTTATATAGCAGAACCATTGGTCAGTTTCAGCAACTTCTAGGTTGTGATATCATGGAAGACAATTCTTTGATTTTCTATGCCTGAGGAGTTAGCGTGCAGATCATGACAAAGCTAATTAAGACCATAAATTGGTCAGCTAAGAAGAAGTTTCTGATTATAGCCCTTTGTCATAATTATCTCAAAAGAGTATACCCACGAATCCTAAGGATCCTAGTGGAATTGCAGCATAGACTTTGTCTGATCGTCTGTAACTAAGAATCTGCAGCTTCAACTCATACTGGGCCAAGTTAAAGACCAAGAAAAGGTCAATGAAAGCTGCAGAGATTTTGCATTATTCTTGAGAAGTTGTTTACAAAACGATAACGAGTGTAACAGCTGTCAATAGAAGGGGTGGCCTTGCCTAAGTAAAGTCCATTTGCTCCTCAAGAAAAATATTAGCATAAGAAATGCCAATCTGTCATTTGTTAAGAAGAAACTGACCAAGTTTTTACATTTCATATATCCAGGTTTTGTGGTTATATGATATCGAACCAAGTTGTTGTGGGAGTAAAAACATACCCTCTTTGAAGCTGGCTAGATCATACATTGAATCTGTTTGAGTGTGATGGTGCCATGGTATTTATGAGGGTAAAGAGTTTGGCAAGGGTCATGTTGGCCAGTCAGAAAGAACTGGAACTCGTTTGGGGGCCAGGGAATCTTTATTAATTAGATTGTGATAAGTAAATTACCAAGCAAACAGCATACTCAAATGGAACACTGGAAGGATCCTTACCGGTATCAAGACTACAGAACGCAGCCAGGAGTGGCTCTGCTGAAGCCTCCTCCTCCCAGAGCAAGGTGGCCAAGGCTTTGGACCAACTTCATGTCTTCTGCCTCCCACCAACTTCACATCTCTCCATATTTTGAACCATAGGAAAGAAACTGGTTCTATTTTGGAAGCACCTCAAGCATTTTAGATTTTAGTGCTTTTGTCTTCTCCTGGCCTCCGTAACGGTTCCCAAGAAGGTACCGGCCTGACCCAAATCGAGCAATGAGCCAGCCGCTCTGGGCACTTGCGAAACTTCAGTTGTCAGAATGTGTGAAGGGGATGAAAGAGAAGCATTGTAAGCAAACATGTGGACGTTAGTAAGTTAAAACTTAAGAATGATTGGCTAAGTTTGTGTGGCAGATGTTATAGTCAATGACTTTAGCTTCTTATTCTCTTTTCTCTCCAGATCCATTTCTAGAAATTTGTATTTTTGAATATGCTTGACATTGGATCAGAGATAAGTTTAGAAAGCACAGATTGTTTAAAAATCTTCATAGATAAGACTAATTTAGCATTTAATATGTGGTGGGCACCATTCTAAAAATTGTATAATAACTAACTCATTTATTCCTCTCAACTCTATGAGACAGGCAGTAATTAATATGAATAAACTGGGGCACAGAGAGATTCAGTAACTTAGTCAAGCTCACACAGCCATTGAGTGTTCGAATTAACCTGTGGACCAAACAGCCCAGCTCCTGGGCCTATATACTTAACTAGTATACGATTCATATAAAATACAATATGGGAAGAAAGTCTCTTTTGTTATTGTTTTTTCTGTTTTTTATCCTTTAACACAAGGAAAGATGGTAGATTCCTTGCAGCTTAGTGACTCACACGTCCATTTGTGGCGAAAGTTAAAAACATTGAAAAGTAAATTTAATTAGTTCACTGGTAATTATTGTCTGACTAAATTATATTTTAAAATTTAATATACCAGTCACAACTTAATTTGCAAGCTGAGTTGTAGAGGCTAGCTTCATGCTCTGGACTGTCCACAGCTGGACCTAGAAATTGGCATTGTGTAGCTTTCTCCTTTTCCCAAAATGTGACGTGTCTTCACTTATTCCTTCACACCATCCTTTCCTCCAACACTACTACGAAAAAAAAAATAGTAGTAGAAATAAACCAACAGTTTTTCATGATTTCAAAATCACGGGAAGTTTATTCTTGCTCTATGAGATCATAAAGCTGGTGGAGAGAGACGGAAACTGGGGTGCGGGAGAGGAGGCAGTAAGGAGGCAGTGAGCCCTGCAGCCAGGGCCTGGAAGACAGGAGCGCAGGGGAGGCAGAAACTGTGGGGAGGCCTGTCCAGTCCCAGCTGCCATGCGGGGATGGACATGAAGGCCCAGGGGAGGGAAGTGCAGAACCAGAAGTGTGGAAGGCACAGCCACTTGTGCTGTAGGAACTCTTGGGCAGAGTATCCCACCATCCTCCATTCTCGGACCCAAACCCCAAACCTAGCTTCCCGCACAGCCTTCCTGCCAGACTCTCCTAGTTGCCTGTGAATCAGAGATTGAACACTACCCATCTCCTGGGAGGGTTTCAAGTGATGTCAGGGAGAGTTAGGGAAAAACGGTGTTAGTCTAATTCCCCATTTAAACCAGGAGTAGCATGTTAATCCTGGAGCCAGAGGGTGTCTGGGCACAGCTGGCAGTGTTCTGAGATTGTAGAACAGGAATCTTGCTGTCTGTTACTCTGCACGTAATGCCAAGAAGAGGGCTGCCTTATTCCTATTAGTGAACGGATGGGGCACTTAAATATAGGCAGATCCAGCAGTACCTGGAAGCAGGTATAGCTTAGCTCCTTGCAAGGAGGCACAGGCTGCAGAGCTGGGTGTTGACTGTTCAATATCATGTCCTAATGAGCATGGAATGGACATGGCAAGGTCCTTCCTCACCACAGCTGTCAGTGTCATCTGCACATGAACTGGAGGTGGGGGACACTGTGGGGACACCCCTAACCATCTGCCCCGCAGGCTGAACCTAGACTCAGCATCCCAAACTAACTTTAGCATTAATCTCAGATGCCCTTTGGCTCAGATGTAGGAAGTGTTTCTGTGTTTTTCAGGTTTCAGGCACAAATTATCCAAGCAGGGCCTGCAGAGTACGTTAGACTTTTTCTGAAGGCAGTGGCCCGGGAAGAAAGAGTTTTCCCGTGTGGAAAACTTCTATAAATTACAAGGTTTGATTTTGGGGCATTTGTGAGGATCACCTGACCCAGAGTGAATGCTGTGTAAGAGATCACTTGTTATCATTATTCCTGTTTCATAAATGAGAAAGTGGAAGTTCAGGGAGATTAAACAAATGGCCCCACTATCATGTGATGAAAAGTAGAACCAAGATTGAAACCAGGAGTGCCTGATCCCAAATCTTTCCCCTCTAGATGGTTGTGTCCCTGAGAGGAAATGACTGAGAATATTATAACAAGCGGAACGCAACCCTACCCCCAGCCCTAGCTGAAAGCACAGACAGGTGTGATCAGTAATAGTGCACTTTGCAACTGAAGTTCTGAAGCAGCCTTAGAATCCTTCTCGACATGATAGGCCAAGCCAGCCACCTCCTATCATTCGGAATCCAGGTGAAAAATGCTGTTTCCCATCTTTGAGTTGTGATACCCACCTGCCTAGGCATCGAGACCCTGTGGACCACCCCGTGCAATCCTCCTCCTCCTGGAGCATCCTCCGTTGTGGTCTCTTGGGAATTGTTCATTGAGCATTGTCTCCAGTAAGCCTGCAGTTGAGGCTCCAGAAAGAAAATCTCACACATGCCAGACACAAGCATTGCTTTGAGAATTGTATGCCTGATGCAGCGCGATCAAAGACTTCCTGGTGTCGCTGGGTTAGACACCTTTCATAAAACATGGGTCGCCTTGCACTAGAATGCCTTCTTCCTGCCTCACTGTAATTTTCGCGAAGTTCTACTCTAAACCTGGGACCACGTAGTACAAAACGCCAGCCCAGGAGAACCGTAGTGATGTAGATGCGGCACGCACAGTGCTTCTTACTGTGCTCTTCCTAAATTTGGTTTCTGAGAATGATTGCTTCTGATCACTCTTTTTCCTCATTGCCTTTCCCCACAAGAACAATTCCACAGAACACCTAAGGCTCGCAAATATGGAAGACGGGACCGAAGAGCCTGTTTTCCTCTTTTTCCCTCTAGTGTGAAAATTAGAAAGCACATTCGCGCCATTAAGAAAACACATGACAGCCTGCCAACAATGAAGCTATTCTATTGTTCCTAGATGAGACTGGTAAATTGCAAGAGGGAGAAAAGAATTCTCCCCAGTCCCTAAAGGGGACTAAAGATTTACTGACAACCAGAAGATGGATGGGTTAGTGCTTTTATTCATTCCATTGTCCGTCAGTCAACAGCTCTGACTGCTTGTCACCCAAACAAAAGTGAACACGTGTGGTTTTTCACTCTTTCGTGGAAGCTGCCACTGGGGACCAGATGTCTCTCGCCACAACAAAGCACTCTCCTTGTTTATCCCAGTCATGTCCCATCATAGGAAAGGAAAAAATGCTTGAAGGGCTTGGGAGGCAGGAATGACCTCCAGCCCCTGGGGAAAGGCAGGCTCTTTTCACGCTCCGGGCTCTGTCCCTGCAAAGAGACAAGAGACTCTCAGGAAGACCAGGGACTCCTAGGGCAGGACTACTGGGGCATGATGGGGCAGGTTGGGCCAGAGAGGGCAGGTGTCTCACCTACGCACGCCTGCTGAATTTGATCGAGTGTGGGAGTCAAGAATGGAGACTCAAAAAACCTTTAATCTAGGAAGGGTATGTGAGCCTAAAAATTGAATCTGAAGACAGAAGGATCTGCTCAGTTGAGTAGACTTCACTACAGGTGCTACTCACGTTTCTTCAACATGTGCCCCTTCATTGGTTCAAAAACACATTTTTCCACATTTTTAACAACTTTGAAATTAGGATATGTCTTATAATTGATGATATTTCATAGTTTACTTGGTAATTTTTTTTCTTTCTCGGTGGTACTATCTACAGCATCATGGATTTTACGAACTATGGTTAACCAAAGTTATAAGGTACTGTACTGGGTATCTTTATAGGAGTTACCTCATTTAATTCTTTTTTTATTTTGTAGGTTTATTGAGATACAGTAAAATTCACCCATTTAAAGGATATAATTTATTGTATATACACCCAGGATTGTACAACCATTACCAGTATCAATTTTAGAGCATTTTTATCACTCCATAAAGAAATCCGACATCCATTAGAAGTTACCCTCCTTTCACCACAACCCACATAGCCATAGACAACCACTAAGCTACTTTCTAGCTCTGTAGCTTTGTCTCTTCTGGACATTTTATATGAATGGAATCATAGCATATGTGGCCCTATGTGTCTGGTTTTTTTCATTTAGCATAATGTTTGCAAGGGTTATCCATGTTGTAGCATGTAACAGTATTTCATTCCTTTTTATGGCTGAATAATAGTCCGTTGTATAGATATACTATTAACAAATTTTACTTATCTGTTCATCATTGGATGGACATTTGAGTTGTTTTCACTCTTTGGCTGTGATGACTAATTATGTTATGAACATTTATGTACAAGTTTTTGTGTGGACATGTGTTTTTATTTCTCTTGGGTATATATTAATACCTAGGAGTGGAATTGCTGTATCAAATGGTAATATATATTTAACTTTTTTAGGAACTGCTAAACTGTTTTCCAAAGTGGCTGCAGCAACATAGATTCCTACCAGCAGTAGACGAGAGTTCCAATTTCTCCACAATCCTCATCAGCGCTTGTAATTATCTGACGTTTTGTTGTTAGCCATCCTAGTGAAAATGAAATGGCACCTCATTGTGGCTTTTACTTTTTCCTGGTGACTATTGATGTTGAATATCTTTTCATGTGCATATGGGCCATTTATGTATCTTCTTTGGAGAATATTCCTTTTTTTTTTTTTTTTTTTTTTTTTTTGCAATGAACTTGTATTGAGCTTTTGCCGTATTCTAGTCACTTGAGAGACTGATTGCACCAAAGACCCCAATTCTCCACTCTTCTCTCTATTTATACTCTTTGCCAAGTAATTTAGTAGCACCCTGTCATTCTGACTCTGAACTTAGCCACATGATGATTTGCTTTGGCCAATGAGATGTTAGGAGATCATGCCCAAGGGGCCTGTTGGAGGATGAGATTCATGGTGCACAGCTAAGTTGCCCCCTTGTCCCAGTTAAGACCATCCTAGATCAGCCAGCAGCTATCAAATCCCCAGACAGGTGAGGGACCCTAGCAAGTTTGGCAGAGCTGTCTAGATGATGTGCAGCTAACCACAGACACATGAGCAAACTCAGCTAAGATCACTTGAATCTCAACAACTCATAAGCTAAATGATTATTGTTATCTGCCACTGAGGGTTTACAGTTGTTCATTTTGCTGCATTGTTATGAGACTAGATAACTGATCCAAGACGGTGTCTTAAGTACTGAGGATAGAAAGATGAAAGACACAGTTCCTGCCTTCAAAGGACCGTAGTGGAGTGGGGAAAGCAGAAAAGTACCAGAAAGTGATACTTTGCCCTGCTGTGAAAGATATTTGCACACTCCTTTGCCAAGGCAGCTAGGACTAACCATTTTTTCAGAAGGAAGCTTTGAGAGTTTGAGTGACAACCCTTCCTAGCTGTGTCCCCCCAGTTGCCCCCTTGTGCATCTGACTGGCTCCCTTGATGTTCACTGCAGTATATCCTGTATCCACATCATGTTCTTCGTGGAACCATTAAAAATGTTTGGTGATGCATAGAGTTGGCATAAAATTTTAATTATGAATCTTGGTTGCCCAAATTAGTGTCCTAGCATAACTTTAATTAAAACTTACTGCTTTATATTCCTCCCAAGTTTTGCCCTGATAAACTGGTTTATTATCCTTCCACGTCTGTGTCTGTAAGCCTTCCCTGGCTTCTCTTGCATTTTCTTTGAGACATTTTGGGTTGGCCATACTTTTGCTTCACATTTGTGATGATGCAGCTTTAAGCCAATTAAAAAAAAAATTCTTAGGCTGCATTGCTTGTATGATCATGTTTGCTATGCTGACATTTTATCAAACATTTTCGCTATGCATGAGACAGCAAGATGTGCTGAAAAATTGTAACTTAAGCTGGGTCTCTCAAGTAGACTTATTTTCTTTTTCCTTTTTTTTAAGTGCTAAACTATCTCCTTCAAAATAATAGGTGAGGTAACCTCTTATCAGGGATATTATAAACCAGAGGTTTTAGCCATTTTGGGGATATAGACAGATGCCTTTGAGTGTCTGATGAAAGCTATGAAACTTCTTGCCAAAAACAAGAACAGATGCATATATACGATAGTATTCACACATTTTCAGAGGCTGATCTCTAAAGCCTTGGGGTGGCCTGGCCTCAATAACTTACGTTAGAGAGGGAATTTGAGCTTCCAAAGGGAAGCAGGATTAGATTAAATACTTTCGATCAAGAAATGTGCTTGCCTAGCCAAGTGTGCATGTGTGGTATCATGAACATAGAAAAATAGGAAGGAGGGTTTTGCCATCACTAAGGGACAGGGAATGTGCATTGCGGGAAGGAGCAAAACTTAAGAAGGGAAGAGATGTACCTCTAGTCCTGTAATCCCGTCTGTGTCAGGGCTTTGCCATAGGCTCGAGGCAAGTCACTTCCTCTCCCAGGGCCATTGTGTCCTCTACAATAAAAATTGTGCGGAGGGGTGGGTATTCAAATCATGATCGGTGGCCCCTAAATGCTAGTCTGTGGATATGTGGTGAACTAGCTGCATCCCAATTATTTGGAAAGCTTATCACATACAGCTTTCTTTCCTTTGGTTTTTAGGGGTCGGGAAGTTTACCTGTAGATATTCTGATTCAGGAGGTCAGGGGTGGGGTCTGGGAGTCTGATTTCTAAAAGCTCCCTAGGTGGTCAGTAGACATGGGCAAGCTTAGGAACTACTGGATTCATGATCCTCAAGTGAGGTCACTTCATGAGTCAGTGATCTCGTGTGTGTGTGTGTGCTGGTGCATATGCGCTGTGATTTAGGAGGGGGTGGGATCTGAAGCTTGTGCCTCAGAAGTCCACAGAAACAGCAGCACTTTGCACAGCGTGGACAACTGCATATCCATTTCCAAGCTGCCAGAATGTCCTCGGTATCTAGTCCATGTCCAAATTGGCTGTGTCAGCCACCAACACCTGGGGCCGCCTGTGACAAGCCTGCCCGCCTCTCTGATGCTGGGTGTGTGTTCCGGAGTTGTGCAGAGGCTGTCTGGGTTCATCTTGCTTCTGATGGGCAGCTGTTCTGGCAGAAACAGCTGGCAGGTGGCCTGTGGCTAGAAACCTTAGTGTTCCTAACATGCTTCTGGGGGTGGGGGGAAAGATATCTTTAAAGATGAGGATAATGACTGGATAATTGCTAGTGAGGTGACCATCCTCATCTTTAAAGGCACCTATTCTATGGTTGACAGAAAAAAGTGCCAATGTCTCTAACAGCTCTAGGAGCTGGCATTGCAGTGACTTCCCCAAGCCTTGGTAGCCTTTGTGAAAGTAGCAGTGCTCTTGGCAGCATGAATGCTAGAGGCCTGGGCAATGGATAAGACTTCAGGGAGTTGGAGAGCAAAGGGCTGAAGTGACAGATGCTACACTGTAATTAGGAGAATGACTTCCCTGATTTGAGAAGTTCCAGATACCCTGACTGTAGGTAGGGAAAACACAGTTTTATGACTATTGTTGTAAACATAGTTTTAACCCCAAGCTACAGTGGTCCAGGATGCGTGAGTGTTACTGGTATTACCTAAAAATGATTAAGACTAGGGAATAAGAAGTCTTCTTGTCTATTTTGTTGGCCCAGTCTCCTTCCAATCTTCTGCATCCCATAGGATATAGATTTTTCTGCATGAGGCCCTAGAGTGCCCTCAGGACAGTGCAGACATGGGACTTGAACTTGAAGTTCCTGGGAGTGAGAGGAGCATGTTAGTCCTCTCTGGAGTCTCAACATGCTGCAGTAGAGACTGTGATGGGGAGTGAGCTGTGGTCAGGCTCTGTCACTAACTTCCGTGAGACCCTGGGCAAGACACTTTCCCTTTTCTGAACATCATTGTCCTCTGAATAAAAACAGGATTGGAACAAGAAGTCTGTTTGATGCCTTCCACCTGTAGCATCTGACTCGCTGTTCATGGTCCGTGGATGGCCTTAGGCAAGAAAGTAAAGGACCAGGTCATCAGGGAGAAGTCAGCAAGAACACTGGATGAAAAATCAGTGCCCCTAGGTCTGGTCCCACTGCTGCCATTTGCCAGAAACTTCTGTCTTTTTCCAGACTGCTGGCAGGTCCCACTCTATAAAATAAAGCATCTAGGTAAATAGCTCTGGCTTCTAGGACTTTTTTTATGCCGTGATTTTCTTATGCTGTGAATCCCCCCCAACTCCTATCATATCCCCAAAATCTGTTTTTGGAAAGCAGAGGGGATTTGACACATTTGGAGGCATTAGCATGTGGACACACCTGTTCCTTCCTACAGCTGCCCAAGTGCATGGCTGCCCAGCAGTCCTAACACATGTGGGTGAGGGCCAGCAGAGGTCACCTTGTACCTCCCCAGGAACAGCCCTGAGCTCCGTAAGCACCGGACAGATCCAGGAGGGACTATTTTTAGTAAAGGCACTTGGGTCCCATACCTCTTAGAAGAAGCTGATGCCAAAAAACACAGACCTGCACCAAAGACACCCCAATTCTGTTAATACAAAACAAAACCTCAATCACCCACAGTGCTCATAGTCGCTGCATTCTGGTTTATTAAATCTTCTGGTTGACTATGTGGGAAATGCTTTTTGTTTCTTTTTCTCTCTCTTTCTTTAGCTAAAAAGTCTTTCCAAAATGTTTAACTCCGTTGCTCTGCTTTGATAACTGGAAGACATTGTTGAGAATGGAATCGTTTTTAGATGGCTACGGCTCTCCTGGAGCCCCATGGCCGTCATTTCCAATGTTGGTCCTCACTGTTTCATCTTAGGATGTAAATGGTGCCAGAAAAAGCTCTGAGTATGGCTCAAACCCAGCAAAGTCCTCGGGAAGCACATTTTTAGAAATAAGAAAATGAGCGTTGACTGAGCAGGTGTCGTATGTCAGATTGGGCTGGGTACACTGCCCATTTTCTAGCCTCCCACCCACACGGTGAAAGTCTCACATTGGCCATTTTCAGGAAAGGAAACTGAGCCATAGAGGATTTAAGATTTCTGGAAAATCTGGAGCTAAGCCTGGTCTCTTTCCAGATGCCATCCTGCCTGGATAGCCTAGGTTCTTTGTGGCTTGTCTCTTTCTCCCAAAGCAGAACTAGCAAAACCACTTCTGATTAATTGAAGAGCATTTCTTTCGAGTTAACTGAGATTTCACTAGAAACTCTATCTAAAATGAGGATTTTTAGATGTTTCTAAAAGTCTGAAGCATCTTGCCTTATAGACCTGGAAATACCCTTGCTGAAGCTGCGGTTAATACATTTCCTGAGTTGTACTCTCTGTTTTTCTTCGGTACTTTTTTCTCTACTTTTTCACTCTATTATAAATTTCTTGTGTTTATGTTTGAAACTCTGACAGTCTCTAATCCAGTGCACAAAGGTCCTAGATAAACATTTGTTGAGAGAGCGAGAAAATTTATGACACTGCATGTTATATTTAGTTTGTGTATGTGTATATATATGCAAATATATATACACACAAAAATACATGATACTTATTTGGCTTTATTTCTTTGGTATTAATTATTAAATATCACACAATTGAATTTAAGATAAAGAATAGAAGAGGGTGTCTTAAAGCCCTATACATAGAAATTAAAATTAATGCAATATAGTGGGATGACATCTGCCAACCCAGGGGTAAAATGACCTAGTCTCCACTTCCACCTCTGCCACCAATTAGCTACATGACCTTGATCCAAGCATGTGACCTCTCTGACATCTTTTTTCTACTGGTGGAACGACAGGGCACTTCCAGTGCCTTTCCTTCTAGCTCTCACACCCGTGTCTAGACATGCAGATCCCAGCCAGCACAACACCCTGTTTACAGGTTCATTTCTGTAGTTAACAGTGGAAGTGGAAACAAACTAAAAACACACCTTTCCCTCTTATGATATTCAAGAAACTCAAGGTGACTGGTGTAATTAACTTCTCTCCACGGGCCTTTCGAGACCCAACAAAAACCCTGGCAGAAAAGCAGTTGTTTTAATTTGCAAATATCTGTCCTGCCTAGTTTAATTCAGCCTTCTTCCAAACAACTACGTGGCATGTGTTGACTTTGCAGAGGTGGGCCCCACAGTCACCATTTGCAGTTTGATGTATTGTGTGCAAAGAGAAAAGGACTCCGAAAAGCAAATCCCCATCAGATCGCATCGGATGTCCGGAATCTGAGTGTGCTCAGACACTCGCAGGCAGATGGAGGCACAGCAGGTAGATAAATGATAACCCTACACGGAATGAACAGTTGACAAAGAAAGGTCAGGAATGAGATGGTACGGAAAGAAAGCTCAAGGAGCACCAAACATCTGTCCCAAAGACACAAGGGAAAAAGAAATTGTCTTTCCTCTACAGATACCATGTGGATCTGTGTACTAATTTACCAGTCAGCAGATGTTCAGTATTTCCACTGTCCATTGTATAGGAGACAAGTTTATTACCAAGCTACAGTGAATTTCTCTATGCTCAGCCTCTAGTCAAACAAACCATTTGTTTTATCCTTCCATCTTAGTTAATAGTTCCAATATAGGGCAAAACCTGGTTTCTGTGGGGTACCCAGCTTCCCAGGTGATAATGTAATAAGTTTTCAATAAATTAAAGATGATAAAGGATCATGGTTCAAGCCTTGGTCCATTAATCAACAATATTCATGATGCACCAGTTTTGTCGCAATATGTAGCCTTTCCTCCTTTTCAACCAACAATGACTTCTGAACTTTAATATGTAGGTGTCATGTGGCCAACCTATAGGGGTGAGCAAATTACCCTAGACCCACTCCCATCACGTGAAATCACAACCACATGGTTTCCATTGCAAGCATCTTGTTTTCTGTTTCCTTGATTTTTTTTCCCAGATGGCCACTGATCCAATGGAAGTTGTCAGGAAATTCAGGGACTGCAAGAGGTTCATGGTCCAGTATTCTCTCCACTCTCCTGCACCCCAAGTTTAGTTTAAAACACAAAGCAACAATTCCCACCTCTTCAAGTCAGATGCAAGGCACGCTGAGTCCTCAGCATTGGCCATGGAGAAAGGAAAAATATGGAACAGTGTAGGACAGGAGTAAAGTGACTGGAGTCATCAGTACTCTCCGCGGACCTCACTGCAACCATCAAAATCCTTGGAAGAAAAGCTGTTCCTTAATCAAGAAGTGAGGATGGGGAAGGAGGGGGAGGATAAAAACCTACCTATCGGGTACAGTGAACACTATTCAAGCGATGGGCGCACTAATAGCCCTGACTTAAGCATCATAAAAGCTATCCCATGTAACAAAAAGATTTATATCCCTTTAATATTTTGAAATTTTTAAAAAAAAAAAAGCAGCTCCTTGAAGATCTGCATTCTTCTCTTTGCTTATTCATTAACTATGGGCAACCTTAGGCAAGTTGCTTGAACCCCTGAATCTCTGCTTTCTTGCCAGTGAAATGGGGGCAGTAATAACATACCATAACTCATAACCATACTCATAACTCACAACTCACAACTCATACATACTCAAAACATAATGCTTTTAAGGATTAAAATTCATGAGGGTTCGAGATTGTGTTTAAACTACAAAGAGCCGTAGTTTAAACACACAATGTTGTTATAGTTGTAATAATGGCAATTGGACGGCACATTGAGCAACTGTAAAGTTCACTCACACATGATTTATGACTCTAGCTGCATAATGCAGACCAGCCTCTCCATGGGATCTGTTGGTCTTGGTGTTTATTTTCCTGGGGTTTTTTTTTTTTTTTTCCTTTTTCAGATGCATGAAAATGTAATTAATAATCAAAAGTCAATTTAATTTTGATTTGATAATAATTAACAGTATGCTATGGTAACAGTTTTGCACAAATCCAGCAACCGAGGCTGGGCTTCTACATACACTAAGCTTAACTCATTAATTCAATCTCTGCTTCCTATCTAAGAGAATTGCCTTCTTATAATGTAGTCTGACAGATATATGCTGTCACCAATCTTCTATTACTCAAGTACTTTGAAGCTGTTAAATGATTTGATTATGCTTAGCTATGATCACTATACCTTCTGTTTCTTACTGGATTTATCAGATCTTGCTTTGACACTTACTAAGCCTCTAGTTTGTGCAAAACATTGGAAGGAAGCAAGTAAAGCAAAAGAACAGATTTTGAAACCAAATAGAACTGGGCTGTGTTTCTAGCTGCACCGTTCACTGTCTTCATTGCTCGGAGCAGAACAAGTTGCTTAACCTCTCTGTAGCTGTTTTCTCTTTGGTAAAATTGAGAAGGTAATTCCTGTCTCTCAGGTGAGAATTACGTGTGATATCTATAGAGCACTTGGCATAATACCTGAAATCAGAGGAGGTACCATGCAGCATCTCTCTATTTCTCTCTCAGTTGCTCTCTCCTTCCTTCCCAGCCCCACCCATCATGTATAATGTTTCTCTGTGTAGAGATGAATAAATGTCTATTTTCAAGAGCTTGCTAACGAGTAGAAAAGAGAGAAATGCACATAAGTAATTTTCATACAAAACAGAATTAAATATATTATAAAAGTTCAAACAAATTTCATTGACATCACAGAAAAGTGGATTAATCCCAAGAATTCAAATGGCTTTATACAGGGTCTTCCAAGGCTAGCAGAATCCTAATAAGTGGAAAAAAGAGAGTAGTCACTTTGCTAGTTAACCTGAAAGATCTGATTCCACCATAACACCATGAGGAAATCATTTGTGTCTGGTCATCTGAGTTGGTGGAACCACAGTATTGATGATTTCCCAGATACGGGGCTTCATCTCCGTATGAACCACAGGTGAGTTTCCTTAGGTTGATCCCAGACAGTTCCCTTAACATGGGCCAGAAAGAATGGGATTGGATCAGGCAATCTAAAATATGTCAATATCCTCCTGTTGCAATCAGTTAGAAACTCCGGCACCTGCAAGTAGAGGAGCGAAAAATCCACGGGGGACATTTCCTTTAACAAACATTAGTTGAGCACCTGCTGTGTGTCGGGCACTGTGCATTTCCATCAAATGAATATACAGATGGAATATTAATTTCACCTTTGTAAATGAAAATAGAAATATGAAAATTCACTGTCATTGTCATTTGACCACATGAATTGGTTTTGAACAAAAATTTAAAATGGGAGACTAACAGGCAACATTAGACTAACACAGTAGATAAGTCATGAAATTTGGAATGTCTGTATCTTAGTCTAGCTCCACCATTTACTAGAGATCTGACAAGAATATTATTACCATTACCGTGCACAGAGAGAAAACTATATTCTGGGTAACATAATCTCACTTATCTTTTCAGAAGCTCTTTGAGGTACGTGTCTTGGTTCCCATTTTATGGATTCAGGAACTAAGGCTAAAAGAAGTCAAATAACTTGCCCAAAGTCACACATCATGTAGCTGGTAAAGCCGGTCTGTTTTGCTCCAAAATGTGTCCTCTTGACCAGTATGTTATGCTGCTTCTATACAACTTGTCCCCTGAACCCATTTCCTTGCCCCCAAAGTGGAGATAATGTATATGAAAGTGGTGAGGTGTTGCAAAACACCATGCAGATGTGGGCTATTACTTTAGAGTGGCATTTAGTGCATTGTTAACAAACATTACTATGACTGAGATACACAGATGGTAGAACCTTTAAAATTGATCAGCCTACTCATCTTACCTTTTCACAGTAACAATGATTTTGAGGCCAGATTTATCTGGATGCACATTTAAGGCAACAAATATTTTTTGATATTTTGAACATCCCTGTGTTACCAGAGTAAAGATGAATAGACAAAGCCTCTGCCCTCAAGATAGTTTCAGCTTAATAGGGAGACACACTTACAAGCAAATAAACTGTAGTCTATTTCTGGTGAATTCAGGAAGAGAAATATGTTCAAGGTAAAGAAATAGCAGAGAAGAAAGAATGTTTACCAGAACTAGGAAAGTGGCAGGTCAGGAGGGTGAATCGTTACGGGTTTGCCAAATGCAAGAGGTATAATCCCAACCACCTGTCACTTAAGCCAGAGATTTATTGCTTGCAACTCAGAGGACAGTTGTTACAACAGGCACACCATCCTGCTCCAGACAGCTGCAGGCACGTTAGACTGTCACGTCCTTGCTGAGCTCCCTTCTCTTCTTGTCCTTGAGGCACAGTTGTCCTGGGCCCAGCCAAGCAGGGGAAATCAGGGGCCAGGGCTCCAGCAGAGCAGCACATTAAACCAGGGTCCCTGGCTCTGGCAAGTCTTGCTTTTGCATATCTAGAAAACCACCATCCAGCATGAGTCCTGGCTCCCCACCCCTTGGTCAGTCCAAGCCTGGATGCATAACGCCACCTCCCACCACCACCAGCCAAGGAGACCACGGAAGAAAAGCCAGCCACTGGCCCAGCTTCACCCAGCAGGGCAAGGCTGGGGCTGGCTGTTGCTGGCACAGCCTTGTGCACTGACAGGAGGACCATCGAGGTGATGGGGGTGTGAGATACCTGGCTCATTCCCAGAAGAGTTGGGTCTAGAGGCATCACTTTAGTGAGCCTTTAGTGAGCCATCTGCCCCGTATCTCCTAAGGCTAAGAACCAGAGTCATGGGCTAGGTTTCACAGGCCCATGACAAGGGTAGAAGGTGAGGTGCACCTACTGTCCTGGGCATCTAAAATGGAAAATGGCAAATGTGTCTGTCCGTGTGAGTGTGTGAGTGTCTGGCTGTGGGCACTTGGCATGTCGAACAGGCTTAGGGAGCCATTCAAGGATGGGCATCAGAGAAGCCTTCCTTGAACAAGGAGGGGGACGTTAGCCAGCTGGAATGGGGGCAGGGGTGGGCAGAGCAGCTGGTTTCCATGAGCACACACTCAGAGGCAGAGGTTGGCGAGCTCAGGGAGCTGTAAACCATGGCACATGCGCCGGAGTGTTGCATGCAGGGACAGAATCCTGGAGATGGCCTTGGAGAGGAAGGTACGTCCCAGGCTTTGTCAATGGCACATAGAAGGAACGAATGATCAATATACTGAACTTGTGTTTCTTTAAGCTGTAGGCTGTAATCTTAGTATAAAATGAATTACAAATAAATATAGCATCGAAGCATTACCATAATGTAAATGTCTTTTATTAGAAAGCTGTAATTGAGAACTAAATTGTGTGACAAACACTGTAAGTGCTGTTGAATTTCAGAGGAAAGGGCAAAATAAAGGCGGTGTTATTTAGTTACTCTGCAGTTGTATATTCTCTCTAGGGGTATAGTAAGTCAGGGTAGGTTTTTTATTTCAATTTTTTAGAGGAGGAAACTGACTCTCAGGGAGGCAAACTTGCCCCCAGAATCACACAGATAATTAACAGCAGAGCCAGGACTTGAACCTGGATCTCTTCACTTCCAGAGCCACTGCTCTTGCCTTCCAAGACCCACTGAAGTGGGTGGTGGAAATCTCCCTGGAGGCGCAGAAATGGCTCCATGAAAATGCTCCATAATAGTTTTTTGTTTTTGTTTTATTTGTTTTCATAATTATTTTTAGTGATACAGAATAATGGTACACAATTACGGGGGTGCATGTGATATTTTGATACAAGCATACAATGTGTAATGTAAACTAAGCCAGGCACAGAAAGACAAATATTGCATGTTCTCACTCATATGCAGGAGCTAAAATAGTTGCTTTCGTGGCCATAGAGAGTAGAGTTCCCAGGGTCTAGAAAGGGTGGTGAAGGGGTTGAACAGAGGTTGGTCAGTGGGTACAAAAATACAGTTAGATAGAAGGAATAAGTCCCAGTGTTCCATAGTAGGTTTTGCTAAGAGCCATTTTAAACTGACACATTAAATTAAACCTTCCCTAATTTCCAGAACCAGGCACAGCTGCCTCCCACGTTCCCCTCCACACCCTCCAGATGCTAATGAGAATCGCAGTACTGCAGGGTCCTCTGGGACTCCAGGCAGTGGCTAGATGGGGTGCCCCTTCCTGGCTGAGAAGGTGACATCACCCTCTGTCCCCACAGTCACACAGCTGGGTTTGCCGGCTCCCCGGGGTCCGGCCAACTCCTCTAACAAGCTCTATAAGAGTACACTCTTGGCTCCCGGCCTTGGGCAACCAAAGCTGTCTGGTTTGCTTCCCTGTCTGAAAAATGGGAATCCTACTGCTTAACTCCTGCTCTTTAAACCAACCAGGCCGTTGCCTCGCCTCACCTCTGCCTTCTCTTTCCTTCTCTTCGTTTCTTTTCTCTTCCCTGTTTGTTTTTTCAGTTCTTTTCTTCCCTTTCCTATCATCTTCCCCTTGCCTGCCTCAGTATAGGGAATGGAAAAAGCATGCATTGGAATTAAGTGCTCCTTATTGAAAATTTCAACTCTGATATTAATCAGTTATGTGATGTTAGGAAAGTGACTTAACCGCACTGAATTTTGGTTTCTTTATCTATATAATGGAGATAATGGTAGCTACTTTGTGTATTTGTTGTGAAGACTAAATATGAAGATACCTGAGTGTTTAGCCATTAATAGGTGCTATTTAATGTACCGTTCCACATTTTGGGGGTACGGCAACAAGCAAAATCAGCACAGGCTTCCATACTTCTCTATGGGTCGTCCCATAAGTATTCACTTCCGATTTAGCTCCTTATTTGGGGGCATCTTCCTGCTTATCAGTCAGTGTCCCTGAAACATGGGAAGGAAGAAAATAAGAGTTTCCCTTCAGCCAGTGAAACAACTCTGGGAAAAGGAAGTTAAAATTTAGACAACAATTAGTTAGGAAATTACTGATAAAATTCTGTGTGCCATGCTATGTCACTCAGAATTCTTGGTTAAATGCAGCAGAAACCAACTCTAGCTTTCTTATGCAAAAAGGGGATTTATTGGAAGGAGATTGGTGGGAGGCTAGAGGGCTGACTTCGAACAAGGGGTGCCGAGCATCAGGGACAACCACGCGATGGTCAGGAGGCCGTCAGTGACACTGAGATGTCACTGCTGCCATCACCACTTTCCTGCTGCCAGGACGAGTGGACCTCCACCAAGCTGCCACTTGCTATCACATACTCTAGATGCAATGCCCTGCCTCCTGGCTGTGCCAGGGAATATTAGAACTCCAGGCTTCCAGAGTGGGAGGCAGGCATTGGGAATTGCTTTCCTGCCAAGACCATACACACCGGAGGACAGAGATTCCCTCTTGGTCCATCATACTTTTGTTCCTGTTTTCATGTTTCTATGGAGAATGGAGAGATAAAGAGAAAAAGTTTGGCCTTTTCTTATCTGTAGGGAATGAACCAATGCTGGATACCACCTGTCATTGTTAAAAAGAAGATTCTAGTCCAATGGGCCTTGGTTTTAATCTAAGAAAATGTTTTCTCCAGGAAGATCCCCAGTATCGGGCCTGCTCTACGTAGAGACTGCACTTCTGATCTGGTTTGTCATCTGTGATTACAGCATCCAGGAGCTTGTGTGATGGATGGCAGGTCTATATTTTCAGGCAGCTGTTATAATGCTGCTTAGCATATAAACATAGGAAAATATTTCCATTCTTGCCGTATGTCAAAAGAGTGGTAATTCCCAAAGACCAGAACAAGTTAGTAGTATATTCTCTGGAACAATCCAGGTAACCATGGGACAAAGGTCTTTTCAAGTTGTCTCCAAGTATTTAATAAATGCCAACTTTTCCATATTATATTGGTTATTGAGAGAAATATATATATATATATTCAAAAGCACAGACCAGTTGGTAGAAGAGTCTAACTTACATGGAACAACATGGAACATCAGAAGACTGCACAAATTCAGGCTGTAGAATCACACAAGCTTGGTTCAAATCCCAATCCTGCTGCTGACTAGCTGTAAGGTCTGGAGCAAATCTTCTGAGCCTGGTTCATCTATAAAATAGGAGTAATAATAATACCTGTGTCATTATTATGTATTATATTATACCTGTCTCATTATATAAGCTATGAAATGGTATACATAAATTCTTAAGGATAATACCTAGCACATTATGAGCATTCAAAAACTGTTACATACCATGATTGTTATAAAAGCAAAAGTCTGTGTTGCATAGTGATAAAAGTGGGATTTAAAGGGCAAAGAGAAAGAAGGAGCCGCACACAGAATGCCAGGCACAAAGGCATCTGCATCAGGCATTCATTGAGTCCTGTTGTTTCTGGTTGTGTGGATGCAGAGATGAATGGTCTGCTTTCGAGCACCTCATGGTCTAGTAGAGGAAATGAACACGTAAATGTCAATTAGGGTTAATGTAAGTAAGGTCAGATCATAAGAGGCCTTCAGACCTAGAGCCTCCAGGAAGGTTTCTCGTTGAAGACTTCCCCTCCAGACTTCGGGCCAAATAGCCTCTGTCCTTATTTAACCAGCTGGAGGAAACAGGGCACCTTGCTTCTGGAGTCTCCCTCTGAACTCCTGATAATGTCACATCCCCCATCTCTAAATGTATCCCATTTATGCAGAAAGTGACAGCAAGAGCAGCCAAGATTTTATAGTATTTACTAAATGTCAGGAATTGTGCTGAATTTATCTCAGATGACATCTACAGCAGTCTTTCTGAAAAGTGACTTCTATTTCCATTTCACAGATGAGGAAGTTGAGGCTCAGAGAAGAGAAGTAACTTGGCCAAGCGTGTTTTTATATAAGTCCTCTTTTGGTCTGGTCTTTGCCAACCTCAGCAGATTCATCTTTTGCCATATCTTCGCTCCCAGTTCTTCCTCCTTAAGCTCTATGCTCCAACCATTCTGAACCACCTATGACAATATACTTTAGAGCAAGAGTCAACAAACTGCAGCCCGCTGGCCAGATCAGACTCACTACCTGATTTTGTAAATAAAGTTTTATTAGCACACTGTCATGCCCATTCGCTTACATATCGCCTGTGGCTGTTTTTATGCTACAACAACAGAGTTGAAACCATATGGCCCATGAAGCCTAAAATCTTTACTGCCTTACTCTTCACAGAAAATACTTGCTGACACCTGCTTTAAAGTTTTAAACCTCCAGGCTCTTGCTCATGCTGTTCTTTCTGCCAGTGTGCCGTTTCTTTCATCAGGATGTGAGGAGCTTTGACTTTTGACTCAAAACCCTCTGAAAAAACTACCCAAATTTTTTAAGGAGTTAGTCACTTTCTCTTTTGCGTTGACATTATTTCATGCATACTTCTGCTTTTGCATTTGTCACATTACATCACAAATGTTCATTTGCATGCCTGTGTGACCTAAAGGACGGGGACCTTATTGTATGTATTTTTTACCTCACCATGCCACTCAATTCCTTGAACATGTTGGGCTCTCACTTAGTATGTATTCGAACAAATTGAAGTCCTTACTGCCTTGCCTGCTTCTTAGCAGAGTGTGTAGTAGCTGTTGAGGGGGAGGATCTCAGAAACCATATGGTATTTCAGAAAGAAACACTGGAACCTGGAAACCGGGGTTCAGGAAATGTGGTGCCTCTCGTGCCACCTTTGGGTCTCTCCTTTCATCATCCGAGTGGCCTTGGGCAAGTCCTTTCACCTGTCTGAGCCTGCATGCCTTCATCTGCACTGTGAAAGGGTTGGACTAGGTTATCTCAGATGTCCCTTCCTGCCCTGAAAATTCTGTGAGACTCTGACGTTTGAGACTGAGTTTCAGCAGCCAGAACAGTTAGCCAGGGACATATCTAAGTCACAGACTCTCCTCCCTTATCAAGGCAGGTTTTGCTAGAAAGAATCCCAAGAATATTTCAGAAGTCCAGGTTGGGTGCCTATGATTACACACTCAAGGCTATTTAAATCAAGGTTTCTCTCTCTCTCTCTCTTTTTTTTTTTTTTTCTTGCGACAGGGTCTTGCTCTGTTGCCCAGGCTAGAGTACACTGGTGTGACCATAGCTCACTGCAACCTCAGACTCCTGGGCTCAAGTGATCCTCCTGCCTCAGCCTCCTGAGTAGCTGGGGCTGCAGCCCCACACCAACATGCCCAGCTAATGGTTTTATTTGCCGAAGAGATGGGGTCTTGCCATGTTGTCCAGGCTGGTCTCAAACTCCTGACCTCAAGCAGTCCTCCAGCCTCAGCCTCCCAAAGTACTGGGATTAAGGGCATGAGCCACCATACCTGGCCTCTCTCTGTTTTTTATAAAAAAGTACTAAATGGCAAATGATAATGGCCCCTTCTTGTTCTCATGCTAACTGGATTAGAGCACTACTCACTCAGCATCCACAGCGAGAGATGCAGCCTTTGGGATACTAGACACGGCAAAGCCAAACCAGAAAGAGGTAGCAAATGTCACTGTAGTGTCCCACTGTCATCTATCCCCACGAGTGGCATTTCACAGCCCCAGTCAGCTGCAGCCTTCACCCAGAGCGCATCCCCCAAACTTGTCTATAACAAGAGTCACATGAATTGCTTTCTAAGATACAGATTTCTGGATTCTTCCTTAATCACCTGGAGTGGGGCCAGGGAATCTGTATGTTCCACAACTGCCCTGAGCAGTTCAACGGGCAAGTTTGGGAATCCTGATTTAGGAGTCAGATTCGAAATATGTAGTTCTGCTGGCTCCTAAGCCAGAGAGGTTCATCACCACTGTGTGGCTGAAATGGCAAGTCCATTTGTCACCCACACAAATGGTAATTCCAGGAAGGCATTTGCTGGAGGGGAGGCATTTTTCAAGTCCGGCTACAGCCCCTTCAGAGTGGGCTCATTTGCACACCTGCATATTTTCCCCCAATTTTCCAGCGTAACCCTCTGTGAATAATTGCAGTTTTGCTAATTGAATCTGAGAGCACCTGTTTCTTAATCAATATTAATGTATCACATGGATGCAGAATTTGTAATGAATCATTCTAGGGGGGAAATGATTAAATTAAAAAAATGAAAAGAAAAGTAAAGCATTCACACTGTTCATCTGCAGCCTGATGACTTGTGGCCAGAATCCTGTCTGGAAAGGTATAGAGTAGCACAGGGTTGCCACGCCACGACACACCAAGCCCCTCCACGGGGCTGCCACTCCAGGTGCATCTCTCTCTCCCATTTTAGCAAAAGGGAAAACAGTGCCTGCAACCTACAAGCCCCCAAATGCCCACCCCATTATGCCCCAGATTGCTCCTCCCTGGCTCTGACCACCTCGGTATTCATTGTCTGTTTTGCCTCAGTCCCCAGGCCGTGCACTTCCTGCCACAAACTCCCTATAAAGAAGGTGCCAATTCAGCCGACCGATAGAGGGCAGGGCCTTTTGGGAGGAAGGAGCCTGGGTTCTACCATTCCCAGAAACCCCTCTCAATTTTTTGACTTGGGATCATGAGGCTTCAGTGTTCCTCTTCCTCAACAGTTTCAGCTCGGAAGTTGATTTCTCCTGGAAAACTCCTCCCTGCACAGCCCAAGCTACAGGTGTCATGTCTGCGATCCTCTCCATGCATGAACCCTCCGGCACACTCTGCTCTGATTGTCTCGGGAGCAGGAACGGTGCCCTGCGAGTACCTGTGGGTCCCTGTGCCTCACCCAAGGCCTAGGGAAATGTAGGTGCTTTCCAACTTTGAGTTGAGCAAATGACTGAGCACTGGGTTATTTCCTCCATGAAAAGGTGGTAGATGTGATTTTACAGCTATCAGGACTATTATTGTGTGGTCACGGTGTGTTTTCTGCAATCCTGTCTAAACTGCTGGAACAAAACCTCCTAACTAGTTGGGAAATCCTATAAGAACTTATCATCCGGGTCACCTATCCAGTGGCCTTATCCTTAGAAAGCTGTCCTCGAAGTGCCCATGCGATGATTCATGCCCCTGAACCAGCCCACAAGCAAGGCCAGCGGGCCACGCTTGGCGTCCACAACGTGCAGGATCTGAAGGGCTGTGGGCTGTGCCTCTGGTGCTTCTCTGGTCCATCAGTCGAGTCTGGGGGAGCCTCCTGTGTGCCTCACACTGGCCTCGTCCCATAGCAGAACACTCAGAGTTGATGGGTCCCAGAAAGGCCAGCCAAGGTGAACAAGCACCCGGAAGAAGGCAGCATGAATCTGAAGGCTGCTGTTATCACTTAGAATGGGGACTCTGTACAAAGGCTATGTCCTTGACCCAAGACAGCTGTCTCTACTATCACTTGCCAACAGCAGGTGCTGCAGGAGCCTGGGCTCAGAGCACAGGGGAACATGCATTTCTGAAAGAGCTTTCCTATCAGCTGGGGAGATGGGGAGCCTTTCCATGCAACCACATTCTTTCTTTACAACTGTTAATATCTGCAATGTGGCTGCTGTTTTATGTCATGCTTAGCCTGGAAGCTATTCTAGAATGTTTAAGATGACTTTGCTCATATCTGATTAGTCATTCCATTTCAGTCATCCCTCAGTCTATGTGGTAGATACCCAAATGCATGCATACTCAAGCCCCTTAGTCAGCCCCAAAGAAACTGCACTTAGGAAGAGTCAGCCCTTCATATATGCGGGTTTTGCATCCCACACATGCTGTTATTTTGATCAACGTTTGGTTGAAAAAAATCCATGTGTAAGAGGACTTGGGCACTTAAAACCGGTGTCATTGAAAGATCAACTGTATATGCTATTTTTATTACCCAAGCTCTAAACTGTCCTAAAATCTTTCCTGATATCCTGGCCAATCTATTCCAAAGCCAACTCAACATCTCCCCTTGGATATTTCACAGAAACTCCAAACTCAAATATGCGAAACCGAGTTAATCCAAAACCAAGGCCTCCTTCCACCTTCCCTATTTCAATAAATGCTACTCGTCACCCCACAATTTTAAGCCAGAAACCTGCAAATCATGCTTGATTTCTCTTTCTTTCTTTCTTTCTTCTTTCCTCATTTCACACATTCTATAAACTGTTTCCAACAGGAATTCTCCCACAGCAGGTTCAGGCCTGCCCTTTCCCCCTTTGGTTTTGTTTACATTGGGGCCCATGACCACCCAACCCCACTACAACTGCTTCCTCTGGCTGCCAGAGTCCACTCTGCCCAAGCGCAGCCGGCCTGCAGTGCCGTGGTCCTCATCCAGTGGTTGCAGTTGGTGTATGAATAACCCGACTCCCCTGCCCCCACCCACAGAGGGGATACTTTAAGGCCAAGCTGTCCAATACGGTAGGCGCCAGCCACATGTGACTAGTGAGCACTTGATATAGGGCTAGTGCAAATAACTGAAATGCTAATTTTCCTTAACGTTAACTAATTGCAATTTAAGATCTGATAGTAGATTGAGTCATTGGAAAACGTTTAAGTGTGTTAGTACAACTTCGGTATGTTGACTACGTTTTTAACTATAAATTTTATGAAACCTAAACACAGATCCAGTATTTATAAGCAACTTTGGTGCTCAAACTGAGACGTGCTGTGTTAAATACACACTGGATTTGAGAGGCTTTGTATTTAAAAAATACATGCAAAATATCTCATGAATACTTTTTAGTTTGACTACCTGTTGTGAAATGATCATCTTTGGGATATGTTGAGATAAGCAATGTACAGTCTTAAAACTAATTTCACCTCTTTCCTTCTGTTCTTTTTCATGTGGCTACTGTAAAATGTTACATTGTGTGTGTAGCCTGCATTCTGTTTCTCCTGGTCAGTGCTGCCGTAAGGCCTGCGTTCTAGCAGGGTCAAGCTCCACTCGCCCACCGTAGCTTGACTGCTCATGCTTAACTGGCCTTGCCCTCTTTCCCATCTCGCTCTCCCCTTCCTCTACTGGTGTTTCCTACAGTCACCTCCCAGGTAAATTACTGTACTGGATTCTCAAGGTTTGCTTTGGGGGGGTGGGCAACCCAAAGTAAGACACGTAAACCCTCTTCAATACAACAAGATCTGTCCCTACCGCTAATGTCATATTTGCATTAGGGTAAGGGCCTCCTAACTACGTTCCCAGCTTCTGTTTTTGCTCCATTCTAATTCATTCTTCACACGACAGCTAAAGTGATCTCTGTGAAACCCAAATCTCAGCGTATCTCTCTCTTTCATAGAGCTTTCGAGAATCTGACCCACAGGATCTTGCACGATCCATCGGCCCACCTCACCAGCTCCGTCTTGCAGTAGGTCCCATTCCGCTTCCATTTGTCTGTTTCAGTCACACCTCCCCCCTTTCAGTCCCCAAGTGCCATGTGCTGGGATCATCCTTCACCCCTCTGCCCATTCATACTTTCCTCAGCCTCCTTCTGCTAATCCCTCAGGGCCCCGTTTAAATGTCACTTGCTCAGAGAAAACAACCTTCAACTTTCAGACAAGACTATGTCAGGCCCCCTGTTATACATTCTCCCAGCATCCTATATTTCTTTGCTTAGATCTTATTACTGTGTAATTGTGCATTTAATTGTTGAATGCATTTCTCCATTAAAATACATGCTTGGTGAGGACCCTTTATTTAAAACCTATGGCCTGACACATAGTAGATACCAAACAAATATGTGTGGAATAAATAAAAGAACAGCCTTGCTATTTACTAGGTAATCTTGGATTTATTCTTATTGGTGTTGGAGGGGGCTAATAAATAACATTCCCTACCTGTCCTCTTGGACCCTGCATGATTTAAATTCAGTAAGAGAGAGACCCAGGAGCCAGGTGGAAACCAACATGTCAGCTTTATTAATGATGAAAATTGTGTTGAAAGATGTGGCTAAGGCATGCTCCAAAGTGAATTTGAGAACATGGCCTACCCCATCACCCCAAATTGAACTTACCCTCCTGAATCGTGGGCCTGACCTCAGAGGGGACAAGACTTAACTGCTGAAGTCCCAGCATGGCCAAGAGAACAAATCAGAGTGTGCAGAGAGTACGGCAGTGAGCTTCACGGGCCCAGTTCTCTCTCTCAAAGTCACCACTCAGAGAAGTGAGCCCCATCTTCCTTGGGGAGGAATGAGACAGGGACAGAGGGGCCAGAAGCATGTTTCTGGGAAGTGTCCCTCCTCGTGAGCCAGGAGGCATGGGGAACAAGGGTCCCCCCCGAGGCCTGGGAACCTGCTTACTGATATGTAAGAGGATGGGAATAAATACACTGTTGGGAGGGGCAAGTGATTTGGGTTGCAGGTAAATGCTTGGAGAGGCACTGCAAAAATGTTAGGTATATATATTAAGAACCTGTACACGCACCTTGGATGGCTGGCATCCTGCTTTCTTTCCTCATCTTTCTCTTTAGAAAAAAATTATTCATCACCTGAAAAAACTGGGCTCTGGCCCATGGCCTTAAGCCTAGAAGGTGGCCTTGAATGAAACAAGGCTTCCATTCACCCCTCCCACCAACCCAGCTTTATGTTACTACCCCACTCGCGGAATGGAATAGCCAAACAGATTGGTTTGCAGGCTAGGGGAGGGGAGAAGACTCCAATTAAAAATGTGCTAAAGTCCTTTGCAAATTCATAAGTAACAGCGAAGGTTCTAGTGTGGTGCTTACATTCTGACAGCCTGACAGCTTCATTGGTTGAACTCTTTTGAAAAAGTAACTTTAAAACTTGCATAAACTGCACCTTTTGTATTTTCAGCCACACAGGCATGACAACATGATTATTCATGACTTTGGAGAATGTTCTTGACAACGGGAGGACATTAATATCCCCAGCCCTGTACCAAATTAATAAGAAGCCCCGAGAATCAAAGACAGCAAACAAGCACAGCCCCTTCTCCATGGGAGAAGAGAAGAGTCCATGCTTTGAAATGTGCTGGGACCTGGGGTGTCCCTTATTAAAAGGCAGGTGTGTGTTTCTGGCTAGTGGCTGATCAATATGCCCAGGCAGACGCTGCTGAAGAGACAGGTCTCTCTGCCAGCGATGGAGCCGGCTTTGATTTGCTTTATGTTGCAAGTAGCAATTGGACCTCTGAGAGTTCTGAAATGAGGAAGGAAAAAGTGTCCAAGATGCCAGAAACATACAGATGGAAAACCCAGCACAATCAAGTGGAGGCACAACCTTAAAATGATAGCAACAATTCTTTTAGGATGCATTATGCATCCAGCACTGTGCTTCAGCACATGACATGGGGTCCTGAGGAAGGTACTATCATCTTCATTTTACAGAGGGGGAAACTGAGGAATGGGGTGGGTAAACTATTTCCCTGTGGTCACATTGATTATAAGGAGAAACAAGATTTGGACCCAAGAAATCTGGTTCCAAAGACCCAGTAGGTTCCTTCCATGATGTGCCACCTTGTAGGAATCTAGTGACTTTTCCACCAGGCTGTGAGGATGTCTTACCTCTGAATGTCTGCTTCATCCTTCTCTCTGCTTCTCTGACAGAAGATGACCAGCCCATAGCTCCTGAGTTTACACCCCTTGCATCTAAGAGGCCAGCCTAGACTGAATCTCCTAGACCTACTCCCAGTACCAAATTAGTAAGATTTTCTGAGCAGCCCAGCTTCAGTAAGGGATGCATGCTTAAGCGAATCACCTACAGCCTAGATGGGAACATGTAGCTCTGAGCTACACTCTGAGTACACACTGAGCAGCCTTTGCTTATAAAATTGCTTGCTTTCTCTCCAGTTTTACACGTTGCAGAATCTCTCCTGTCCACCAGGCCATTCAGTAGATACTCACCAGGTACAAGGCAGTATGTCAGGCGGGTGGGAAATATATAAAAGCGACTAAGGCACTGACCCTACCTTCAAGGAACTTCTAGCCTGGTGGTAGGGATCACTGAGGTGTGCAAATAATGCAGTATATGCTGTGTATGCAGGTAGGTTACAGAGATGCTGAGTGCTCCAAGAGTTCAGAGAGGTGAGAAACCAAAAGCTGCTCTCCCAAGGTAGAAAAAACATAGGTCTTGGAGTAAAAGATCTGTGTTAAAATTCCTTCCCATTCTGTGACTTCAACGAGTTGCTTAAACTTGAGTCTCTGTTTCCTCATTTGTAAAAATGGGGCTAACAGTGCTTATTATATGTGCCAGTTATGAGAATTAAATTACCTGACTGTATTGGCTGTCTCCCCTCCTCCTCCTGTCCCCAGGGCATTTGCAGCCTCTGCCTCCTTCTAACCTGACCACCTCTGTGTCTGTCTCTCCATCTTTCCCAGTTGGGAATTCCTTGAGGATTTAGTCCATATTCTAATTCCCCTGGTGGCCTTAACCGCTGAAACATGAAATGTTAGGGATGTGTGTCAAAAACAGCCAAGTTTGGTAAAAGTTGTTTTCTATCACTTTTTGCCCCCTATCATTCAACACTTTCGTTGCAAAATAATAACAAGCAGATGCTTGTGCTTATTTGCATATATTTGCATATTTATTTATAATGGTTTTTATTTGCTGTGTAAGCATCATAGTAGTAGCAGTAAAAGTAATACCAGAAATTAACTATTGGTAGTAACTAACTGCTGGTACCTAATGTTTGTTAAGTAATTACTATGTGTCAAGTACTCACCTAAGTATCTTTACATGTATGTATTCATTTAATCTTCAGGACAAAACAATAGCCACTGTTGTACTCCCATCTTACAGATGGGGAAAGTGAGGCACAGAGAGGTTAAGTTGCGTATGAGAATGAAATAGAGGGAAAGGAATACAGGAGGGGTTGGACTGAAGCGGCTATGCCACACCAGGGCCCCCCCAAGGCATCCCATGTGTGGTAATGAGGCCCTGATTCTGCAAGCCACGTGGCCATAGGTGAGGCACTTAAACTCCATGCGAGGCTTTGCCTTCATTTGTGAGATGGGATGCCTGTTCCCACTGCAGAGATTTCTGTCTGGGAACCTTAGGAGAAAGGTGGGGTGAACATGCTCTGCGGATGGTAACGAGCTGTATTGGTATTAGCTCCCTCAGTACCGGTCAAGTCTCATCCCACTTATCACCTCCGCTCCTTGCCACATTGCACCACCACCCAGCACCTAGGAACATGTTGGTACATAGCTCATGTTCCATCAGCACTTACTTAAATAAACCAGGAAAGCGCCAAGGCTGGGACATGGTGGGGCAGCCACCCATGACAAAATCGGGAAATAGGGAACTTCAGAGACTGCCATGTGTATGACTACTGAGTTTCATGAAAGTTGAAGGGTCCCCAGATCCCCCACATACATTGCAGAGAGTAGGCTGCCAGGATGGTATTGGAAAACTCCTTTTTCTTGCTTCTGGGAGGTGATAGGATAGAGAGAAAGCTTTGTAGTGGGCAAGCTTGGGTTGGTGACCTACTTTCATCACCTCCTAGCTCCGTGATCTTGGGCAGGTCAGTTATCAACTCTGAGCCTCAGTTCTCACATCTATAAAGTGGATGCAATATTAGTACCAGCTCATAGGATTGCTGTAATGATTCAATGAGCTGTTGTGCTCAATGCAGGGTCTGACACATAGGAAGTGTTCAATACAGGTTAGCAAATACTAGTGTTGATGTTGGTATTTTGTACCCTTCCAGGCTTGAGGGGGGGAGGGGGGCTTTGTGTATTCTTTGCTTTTATTGTTTTAGGATTCGCTGTTCCCCTGTAGTACATGGAGAGAATCCAGGATGTTACAGCTGCACTTGGTAACTTGCTGCTTGCCACAGATAACTATGATTTAGGGCATAACATGGAAGTCATGCCTCGAAAGCTTTTGATTTCTAAGGGGAAAATGCATTTTACAATGTGCAACTACTGTGCATTCTCATGCATTAAAAACAGACAGGTACTCCTAAATAGTTGAAGGGGAAAAAAAACTACAAGGGCTATTTTAAAAAGGTTTAACCTGAGCCCTGTAAGAAAGCAGTGGAGACTCTTAAATTTAGGAGGAAGCCTCCTAGATCTCTTGTCTAGTCTTCCTGTGCCAGATCCTCTAGCAGTTGGCCTAAAAAATGCCCAGAGTAGCAATTCACGGCTTCAGACTAACAGAGCGACATCTACTTCTTAAGCACGAACGGACCCCCATATTTTACACACTGCTGTTTGATCATCACCTGCGGGTGAACTGCGGCTGCCCTCCCATCATGGTACTTGTTGGCTTCTCTAATATCTCCGCTTTACCTGGTTTGAGGCTGAGCAATCGGTTCCTGTAGATCAACTGTTTCAGGATGCACCAGCGAATGCCCAGGAAGTAGTGGCCCACCCCGCCCCTTTTGCACATCGCTGATGTCTACAAATTCTGCTAAACGGAGGTCAGGTTCTGTCTCCTTCCTGGAAATTTTCCTGAGCACCCCTTTCCCCACTCCCATCACCCTCAGATACACACACCCAGGGTGGGTCACAGACCTCCTTTGCATATCGCACTAACACCCTTTGCAAACCTGTCATAGCACTTAACGAACGCTTTGTATAGAAATACAGGTTTACTGCTCAGTCCCTACCAGCCTATGGAGGTGCATTCATCTTGTTATTTCTAGTCCCAGCACACTGCCTAGCACATTGCAATTGCTTAAGAAATGTTAGGTGAATGACCCAATGTGCCTAGTGGTGGCAAAACCCTTCCTTTAGCTCTCCCATCCCACTAGCTTGGCATGGATCCTGGCGTGTGATCTCCAGGGAAGCTGTCCACCCATTTAAAAAAATAAAAAATAAAAAAACTATGAACAGGCTAAATATTAGTCATCCCAACACTGTTTTCTCATTGCGTTGCCTTAACAAATGGCAAGAACAGATGGCATTGAAGACATGTTGTCGTTATACAAGTATGAAAATGTTATTTGTTTTTAATGTTTTTTTTTAAAAAGAGCCTGCATATCACTGCGGACTATTTCAAGAGCAGCCCTGGAAAAACCGGTGTGGGGAAGAAATACTGTACTTTGACTTTTTCCTTTTCGGTTTTGCCATGTCATCAGTTTTCATCATCAGCCCTTCCCTTTCTGGAAATGGGATGAACTCTCAAAATTGAGTTCTGAGACCAGCATGAATTTTTTTTTTTGTCCTAGCAGGAAAGGGAGCATTAACGCAGATTGCACGACCACTGGGTGCCAAGTACTTGCTTAAGTGACTTACAGTGTAGACTCACTGGGTTCGTTTCATATTCCTTAATAAGCATAAACAAAATTTTACTATAAAATTAAGGCAGCAATGATGGAGAGAAGATAACTATCATCAGTTTGGATTTGATGTCGTGCCAGGAACCGAAATTTAGAGTCGGGGACCCTGGCCTCATAAATGTCTCTCCCTGCGTAAGCACACGACATCCTGCTTGCAGAAAAGTCCCAGCCAGCAATTCTGGCTGGCTTGCCTTATTGAAAGTTGAGCACTAAGATCAATAGAGCAATATTTTATGAAATTCAATTTATCAGAAGATTTGACGTCTTAAAAATGATGGAATGTCTTATTTATTGGCGATCGTGGAAACTTCAGGAAGGTTTGGCGCAGTGAATGCGAAGGCCCAAAGTTGATTTGAAATTTCCTGTCCTTGAAAGAAGACAATGATAGAGAGTTGCTTTGGAAAGCAGAATCTCAATCCCAAACCTTCACAGCCATTGTATAAGCAAGCCAAGATCCCGAGCTGAAATGAAAGTGTCATGTGCAATGAGTTTTAAAAAACTGCTTCTACCAGAAGCAAAATGAAAAATGAACAAACAAGCAAAAAAACTAGCACATCTCTACATGGGGCCAGGCCACAAAAACTGTCAGCTTTAACCCCTACCCCAACCTTTTCCCAAATAAAGTTGCAGGGGAAAAAAAATCAGGTTAAAACTGAAAGTCACTAAATGCAATGTGGTCTCTCAGCTCGGATTCTGGGAGGATATGGGAAAAGGACATAAGTGGAAAAATAAAGTCTGTAGTTTAGTTGATAGTGATGAAACAATGTTAATTGCTTGGCTGTGACAAATGTGTGATGATTGTGTAACATGTCAACATTAGGGGAAGCTGCATGAGGGATATACAGAATTCTCTATACTATCTTTGCCACTCTTCTATAAACCTAAAATTATTCCAAAATATAAAGTTTATTTTGAAAAGTTAAAACTATCAAATCCAGAAGTCACTGACGATTAGATATAAAATACTAAACAGAATGTGAGATACGGAATTCACTCAAAGGCCTGAGTGGGAAACTCCTCTTCTATTATTAGCTGTCCCTATGATTAAGTTCTTAACCTCCCTGAGCCTCAGTTTTCTCATCTCTAAATTAAACAGGTATAATTAAACCCTTCTCATGCAATTATTAGAAAGATTAAATGATGCAACACATAAATTGAACTTGTAGTTAGTAAATGTACAGTGCACAACAGTTGGATTTAGTCAAAGGCCAAGACAAGGTAAAAGTCAAAAATCAAAGAAGGGATTTTTTTTTTAAGAAGTGGAAAATCTCTTCCAAATTACCTCCTGCGATTTCTGGACAACCAGGAGTTTTATTTCAAGGATGGGGCAAGCAATGAGCATTGCCAGCCATCGCCTATCAGGGACTCCTGGCAGGAGGTTGAACTTAGCACAATCCATTTGTCACCTTAAGTAAACACTTCCTAATTAATGCATTATCATTTTAAGCATATTATTCACAGAAAAAAATCTTTTTTTTTCACCAGTTTACTTACAAGTTACTCAAATTAACAGCAATCTTACTTTCCTAGGTAAAGCCCGTTATGGGTTAGAATTGTTTCAAAGGAAAGAATCCTGATTCTGTTTATAACTTATTTTATTCTTATCTTTGGTGTTGGAGAAATCAATAAAAAAAAAATAAGCAAACTGCCATATTCATGTATTGCCCTACCTCCCTGCAAATAGATTGCCCAGCAAATTAAATGTCAGTTAAGGGAACCACAGCTCAGAAGAAGGTAAGCAACCTGCCCAAAACTATTTAGGTAGAACTTGAATCTGACTCCAAAGGCTGTGCTTTCTCCTGCCGTGTTGCCTGTCCACTCCACTGGAGTCAAGTTGAAAAATGCCAGTGGAACCATCTTTCCCACCTGGTTCTTCCCTCCAGATCAGAGCTTCCCAGCATGGTTAGGTAACATGCTGGAGATTCATCAGCTCCCGCATGGAGACGTGAAATTCATTTCCATCTGTTTCTTCCTTTAAAACCAAATAGGTACCTTATGACTCTTATGAGTGTAGATTATAGACTCACGCAATTCCAGCAAGCCTGACTAGGGGAGTCCTTGCCCTTAAGAACCCTTGCCTTGTTCTTCTTATACCACCTGGGCAACCCTGAATCTGTATGAGTTCCCGGCACTATGTCTTGCCTCCCAGCCTGGGTCCTGAACCCTTTTGCTGCCCAGAACTATTTTTCAATTGTATCCTGTTTGCCTCACCTTAAGGACCACCTACCTTTTCAGGCTGGATTTCACACGTGGCACTGCTTAGCTAGTAGGGATCTTGGCTTCTCTTTTCAGCTGTAATTCACTGGTGGCTCTCAGATTCCCTACTCCTGAGTTTTCCAGATATCCGTCTGTCTGCCCTGAGCCATCTCAGCTCTCTGCACCCTACCCCAGTGCCTTCCAGTTCCTGACATTTCTGCTGGATTGTCTACACCCAAGCCACACACACACACACACACACACACACACAAAGAGCTGCCTGCCTTGTAAGCTCTCATTAGCATTAAATGCCAAGTTTCAGAAATAAGCAGCCTTCTTGGTTACAAGTAAATCAGAGCTCGCTGCATTAATGCAGTAATGGAAATATAATGAAGGAATTTATTGTCCCTGAAAGACAATATCTGCCACATGAATCCCTTGGGGTGTCTCCAGACAGTAAGTATAGCTCCACGCCTCTAATTCCTCTGGCCCATAATTATCTCGGGAGGAGCATGACCCTGCAGTTCTCCCTATTAAAAGTATACTTCCTTACAAAATGAACTGTGCTTTATTGAATTGCATCATTTTGATCACTGGAAATTGACATATTGGGCTCATTAGCCAGGAAGTTGGATAGTTAATTTATGAGGTTTCTCGGAGCCTGTCCCAGACCACTCGTTGAGGGAACTAAGCAGCCCACACTGAGACGGAAGAAAGTTACGCCGGCAGAGGTGCTTTATTTTTCTCTCATTACAGAGATAATGAACAGAAAACTTCCCTGGTGCAGATACTACTTTCCACCCCTCCCCACACACACCCCAAAATGATTTTGCTTTCGTGCAACCAGATACCATTTGATCGGCAAACAGTCTTATTCTGCTCATTAGCACCATTTTTCGTTGAAAACGCTTCAGCCGCTGAGATGAAAGATGATCCGAGCCTTTGTCTTTATCTTTAATATTTAAAACTGTTCACGCAACCTTTTAAGAATCAAATATTGATGCTGCTACCTGTTGTTCTTCAAAGTGGAGCAATTATATTGCAGGCCCTTCCCAGCGAGCCTGCCTTTATTAGTAATGAGCATGGGGATGTTCGGGAGACACTTCTTGTCCTGTCTGTGGCCTCTGTCCCCTTCTGCCAAGGGCGGAAAGATGGGAAGAGCTTTTGGCTCTTAATAAAGAAATATGCTGAGGCAGCCACTCGAAAGCACCCAGTGGGCGGGCTGGCAAGAAATACAGGGACGCAAGGAGCTTTCTCAAAGTACATTCTGCAGAGTGGTACTGGGCCCTTGAGTTACACAGCCTCCTGGGCTCCCAGCCAGTCTGCCCACAGGAGGCCGGCTTCCTTCAGCCTCTGCAGTCTAGATTCCCCGGGAAACAGCAGCGGTTCTGGGCAACGGGACGGTTCCACACTGCCCTCTAGTGACCGTGCTCGGAAGCTACATGCACCGTGCAGCCCTTGACTGCATTGGGCCATTCGCTGAGGACCTGCATGCAGTGTGTCAGGGGATATTGAGGTGAACAAGACATACAGACAGCCTGTCCTTTACGGCTGCGGTCCCCAAGCCCCGTCCCCGCCGTCTGCAGAAAAATTGTCTTCCATGAAACTTAGGAGGGAGGTGGGGTGCACAGCAGGAGGTGAGCCGGGGGCTCCGCCCCATCCCCCACCACTGCCCCGCACACACACCCAGTCCATGGAAAAATCGTCTCCCATGAAACCGGTCCCTGGCAGCAAAAAGGTTGAGGATGGCTGCTGTAAGGATTCCTCCTAGTCCACGGAGGGGAAAAACATGAAGGCAGATAATTACAAAGCGATACTTACGAGCTGTTACACGTGAGCAAGCTCAGAATGCCCTGAAACTCAAGAAAGCGTCATCACCAAGCCTGCGGGGTTTCCGAGAACTTCGAGGAGGTGGTCTTGAAGGATGAGAAAAGTAAAAGAAGGTACAGCTTGAGGCCTGATTGTGAAGGGCCTGCTGTTACCATCACAAGATTGAGGGCACGAGCACTTAGGAGACCATGGTAAGCGTTTCGTTGAGATACTGTGTCTTGTCCGTTTTTTAAGATGCACATTTCCTGTTCATGTTTGAACATTCTTTGGGACACTTCCTACAAACGATGGTGTGTCATCATTTTATTTGTAGTACTTTTTCTTTTCATGGTAGAACATAAAATCAGGGTACATTTTTACAACCTATGGCACCTGAGATTTGAGGCAGTATGGTAAAAATAAAGGCTTAAATTGGGCCACGGCTGGGGGACAGAGAGGTGGGAACTGCGGAACATGAGGGGACAGGAGGAGATAAGATAGTGGCTGTGGAGACAGAACAGGACAGAATATAAAGGGTTTTAGGTGGTAGAGTTTAAAATTCTTGAATGATTATGTCAGAGGTGAAGGAGGAGAGAGGTTTCCTCTGCAGAGTGTGTGTGTATATGTAGAAACACTGGCATAAACTAGTAAAAACAGGTTTTGCTGTGAGCATTTGAAGTTCATTGACAATAAAAGAGGTAGGGGAAATTGTGTAATGGAAAGGCACCATGAAATCGCCTCATCAAATAGAAATCTGAGAGGTTTTTCAACGGACTAGAAGGATGTATGTGGGGCAGGAGGGGTGTTGAAATGGATTGGATGATTTCTTTTTGACCCTCTGGTTTTATGATTATCTTCTGCATATAGGATGCAGGAGCACAGCGTTGCGTTTAACTGGCTCTAATTCATCTGGTGAACATGCTCTCCTGGTATCAGCTGGATCAGTTGTGCAAAGAACTTCAGAGCCTCTCGATACTTTTGTCATGGATGAGATGGAAGGGTACCATTTGCTCTCCAGGCCAAATACCCAAAGAGCTGGTTTTAGGATCGCTAGATAGTAACAAAGAACCCCCACCCCTGCAGCACACGGACCACTACCTCTCCTCAGTAGGCATTTCATTGTATTGAAGACACAAATTGGCTGATGTAACTATTACTTTGAAGCCATAAAATGGAAAGTCAGCTCCATAAAACTGTGCCACATATATCTGAGATGTTGGTTATTCCAGTATATATCATCTCACCTTTAAGGTAAAATTCTAGTTTGTACTGTTTAGCTACTTAATTGTGTTACTGGGCTTTTCTCGGTTGTTGATTTCTAGATTTTATTTGTATTAGCCAAACAGTGGAGAAGAGGGAGAAGACAGTTGACAGGAGTGGGGTGGATCCGGGGTGGTGTGAGCATTATGGAGGAGCCACCCTTGATGTAGAGATGTAGCAAATCTCGAGAGTCAGTGTAGTGGGGCAGAGCGTGCCATCAGGACATTATTTCTTAGGAAAAAATGCCCTTTTAAAACATGATTTATTTCACTTTGCAGTGAAAAAAGTGCATTCAAAGGTATGCATTCAAATCCCCCCTCCCTTTCTTGCTAGCTGTTTAACATAGGCAAGATATTTAACTTTAAGCCTGGTTTTCCTTATTTGTAACACAAAGTTAGTAATATTTCCCACCTCACAGGTTTTGGTGGAAATTAGACAAGATGACCTTTGTGAAGCACTAGCAAAGATCTGTCATACACTGAGTGGGTGTCTGGTACCTGCTGTCACAGAGACTCTGTGCACCCTTCCCCCAGGTTGCTCATGTTCCAATCACTCCGGGATCGCTGGACTCGTCGATGCTGCCATTTCCTTTGCATTCTTGTATTTTTCCCATCCCCAGATGTTACTCCCTATTCTAGGTTATCTCTGGATGCCCACATCCCACCCGTTCTCCAAGGCCCATTTCAAATGCCTGCTCTTCTGGGAAATGCCCCTGCTGCCTCTAGACAGAAGCCATCTCTCCTCCTTAGTGACAATATCACAGCTCAGCAGGCAGTCCACGTGGGCTTTTCATGTATATTGTCTCAGACACTTCCAGCTCTGTGACCCATTTACCCTCGCTGAGCCTCAGTTTCTTCATCAAATGGTGATGATAAAAATATCCGCTTCCTGGGGTAGTGGCAAGGATCCAGTTGCTAATGCATGCACAGTGGCAGGCATATAAAGCTCTGTAGATGGTAGTGATACTGATATAGTAGTAGTAGTATATCTAGATGTGACCTCTAGCCAGAAAATGTAATTTCCTTGGTTGCTTGCTTCTAGAAAAGATGCATGCTGTTTCTAGAAATTGGTGCCTTTTCCCACGGTCACACCTCACTTGCTAAGGGCTATGTAGTAAATGGCAACAGTGGTGAATCCAATAACAAGTGCATCAGGGGTGGAGTCCTGTTTGGATTTTGGTTGTGGATGTTATTTATTTATCAGCTTAAGACCCTAAGCCTAGCTTCCGGAGCATAGGAAACGTTCATTACACTTGCAGAGGGACTGAGAAATGCAAAGTACGTGCAAATGCACAATCAGTAACTGACAAGACTAAGTGCGTTGATGAATGCAGAATAAATGACTGATCTCCAGAACGGGAACCGGGGCTGCGTAGTCTTGGGAGGAGGAAGAAGCAGTGGGATTGGAGCGCCTGAGAATTTCTCCGTGATCGCCCAACAAATAAATACCTCTGTACGCAAAAGGTTTCTCACTTTTATATCATTTATCTTTTCAGTTTCTTTATGATTTTCAGATTCAACAAGCTTCTTAGGAGGAATATTAAGAGGTTCATAATTTAGATAATGAGACGCATTACGTATTCCTAGTAAATATCACCAGGCCTTCCATTACTGAGTTTCACCATCAGTGGATTCTAACTGTCAACCAAGGTGACTGTCACGTAGCTGCTGCCATGCCTGGTTGCCACATAAAACTTGCAATACGAATCACACATGCACATACACACACAAAAAAAAAACTTCAAGAGAATGAGGGCTATCTGTCTATTTGGGTAGAAAAGAGTTGTAAGTTATTGGCACTCCATTCCTAATTTATTCCTAGAGAGTTTAAGACTCCTTGGAGTCTGCTATGCCCAGCAGCTGCCCAACTGGCCACCCCTTAACATGCCCTTGGGAGGACAGATTGGAAAGGACGAGTGTCCAGGACACACCATCAATATGGCAGCCACTAACTACACGTGGCTATTGAGTCCTTGAAATGGGCTGAGTTTGAAATTGGTACGTGCTTTGAGTGTAAAATACATGTTGAATTTCTAAGACTTACTATGAAAAAAAATTTAAAACATCTCATTCATAATTTTTATATCAATTATGTGTTACTGTTTGGGATACATTGAGTTAAATGAAATACATTCTCCATGTTGATTTCACTGTTTTGTTTTTGATATGGCTACTAGAAGATTTAAAATTGCAGGTGTCGCTTGCCTTCTCTTGCTACTGGACAGCTGCTGTATCGGACAGGACCATATAGTGCTGCCCAGGTTGTACAATCTGATGTGATTGTCTACAGGCTCTCACTTTATTTTAAAAATCATTGTGTTTACTTTCAAAATTTGAACAATACAAAAGGGCACCAAATGGAGAGTGTGAGATCCTTGCGCCTCCCTGTCAGTCCCTCCTGCAGGGGCTGTCTCTTAGTGTTCTGTTCCAGAGACATGCAGAGGAGAGAGATGGTGCTCCCCAATGCCCCCACAGCATCGTCCACTCTGTGCTGTCACACACCTGGCCTTATCTCACTTATCTGCGTCACCTGCTGACTACTGGGGGCATCTGACTGTGTCCTAAGGCAGCTCATGGTGAGCCAGAGTCCGTAGGGGCAGGGACACAGGGGGAGATAAACGTTGACTAATTAACTTGCGTACAATGAAGTGATGAACCAGCAAAGGGACTTACTATCTAAATATCCCCCAAACATTTGCTAATTTCTAATTTCTTTGAAAAGCTGTCATCAAGGATTCTAACATCGGACCAGTGGGCCCTGCGCCACCCACACAGGGGATGTTAAGAAGGTGATGCGTGCCACTGTGTTGCACGGGCTCCCCTTCAAAGGCACTTCCCTCTTTGGAGATGAAATAACTGGAGATCGGGAGTTATTTGCCTAAAGCCCTGAGAATCAGGGATTGAATTAAATGACATTAAACTAGAAATAACCTTTCTAAGTCGAGTTTTAGTATGTTAATTAAAGCAGGCTAACCTTGAATTTACATAGCTTAGGGAAAAATGGTGGCCGGTAGATGAATAAATGTGTAGCCCACTATAGGTATTTAGAAAGAGCTTTAGTACTATATCTTTAAAATTATCAAAGCAATTCCTTAAGGCATGAAGGGAGGATGAAGAAAGGATAAAGAAAATTACTCTATATTACTGTTCTCCCGCACCCCGCCCCCGCCCGCATCAAAGATCTGTCGGACTCAGTTCAAACGAACATCAAGGGAAGCTTAAAAAGAGGAAGACGGCAGATTCCAGAGTCCCACCTGAGACCTACGGAGTCAGACTGGGGGGCGGAGCTGGGGCCAGGCACTCAGATGATGCTCAAAGCAACATCTTGTTCATTTTCGTTAAACAAATAAAAACAAGCATTGTTCAGGTGCTGGGGATACAGCAAGAATCAAAGAAGGTAAATCCAGTCATGCCTATATTATCCTTTAAACAAAACTTTTTAATATATAAAATATATATACCATATAGTATAAACATTAAATATCTTAAGTATATTTATATTTGAAATATTAGATATAAAATAAATATATCATGCAAATATATGTAATATATGATGTAGTATGTATGAAATATATATTAAATGTTATATTTTATACATTAAATATAAACATATATATAAAATATATGCTAAATAAATATGTTTGCTATATTAAAAGATATTTTAAAAATATATATACACACACACTACAAAGGAGTGTTCTCAACCCAGGCTTGATTTGGGCCAGCACACGTGGGCCAAGGTGGGCTCCCAGCCCATGAAGGGAGCAGAGGAATAGGTGTTCCCACTGCAGGCAATACTGCTGGTCAGTCAGCTGGTACCATCTTGGTTCCGGTTGCTCTATCCAAGGGTCACAGGAGTCCAGGCCCCTCACTAGGGAGTCAAAAAATTGAATCCAGGCAACCAGCAATGAGGAACTTGACAAGAACTCTATAGGCTTTCAGCACACTTGGTTGGCTCAGGTTTTGGTCCAGGTAATAAGGAGACTGGAAAACTAAACCAGAAACCCAGACTGAACTGTGGCCATACAGACCAGGCCTGCTTGTTGAGGGTTAGGAGAAGCACAGTGAAGCAGCAGGAGACCCACTTTGCAATCAGACAGTCTCGTGTTCAATCTCTAGTTCTTGAACCCACTGGTGATGCGGCCCTGGGCAAGTCACAGCAACCTCTGTGTGCCAGTTATTTCATCTGGAAAATGGGGAGATCACGCCTTTCTTGCAGGTTTTATGTAGAGATTTTAAATGTTCATAATGCATCTAAGCAGACACAGAAGACAGACTTCCAAATTTAAATTTTACTTAAAATATTGAATTATTAAAATCACAATATCAAACTAATTAAAATCATTGGTTGGCAGTGGTGACTCAGTAGGATATAAGAGGTACGTGAGTCTCACCTAGAAACCCATATACCAGGACTACAAGGGAAAAACTCATTCTAGATATTACTCTCTAGGGTCAGAGGCTGGGGGCAGGCTGAGGTATAGGGAAGAACTTTAGTGCCAACAACTACATGTGGCAAGAGTATGTTCAACCTGGTGCCAGCCACCAGCCCGTGGTCTCCTTGAAGGAGGAGGACACGGAGCATTCTCTTCACTTAGCTCACACCAGGGTGGACCAGGCAACATCTTTCACACCTATTTCTGTTTTTCTTGTCACTACTACCAGTACCAGCCAAGATGGTACTGGATGCTTTGCTGTAATGGTGCTACCAAGCATCCCTGTAGGGTTTGCAAACAAATCATCCATTATTTGAAGAATCAATGCTACTATTAAAAGATTCGATGTTTTTTAATAATAATGGGATTAATATAATAGTGAGCAGCACATGAGATCATTTCATCTGGTTTTTCAATGTCAATTCCAAAATCCTAGTCTTTTCACAGAGAAAAAGCAGACTGACTCAGATGGGAAAGAGAAATATTGGAGTAAATGTAGCATTGCTAAGGAAGAATCAGAATCCTCTATCCTTCCTACAGGGTTAAGAGCAGTGGGTTAGATCTTGGAAGCACATCAACTCTCTCCCACCCAACTCCATCAATGACAACTCAAAGCAGATCACTCCAGTCTGGTTCTACTTTCTTCTAGGTCCACATCTCAGCCACTTCCTTCCTGACAGCCCCAACCGACAAGCTCCAAATATTTTTCTTCTGCTTTCTTTCAAAGCTGTGTCGAAAAAACAACAAAAATAAAAAGCTGCCTCCTAAAGCTCCACACCCTTTACCTCCATTCTTTCATCTAAACATCTAATCTTTTCCATTTCAAATCATTGCTGTGAAAGCTACATAGCATAAAACATCTGGACAAACACTGAGAAGAGCTCACTCCCCAGATGCATGGCATCACGTAAGTGGCAGATCCAGATGCCATGCTGAATTTTTTCTATTTTTCTATAGGTTATAGTATTCATGTATACACATACTTAGTATTCCAATATTTCTAACTCTGGGTCAGTATGCTTATGTACTCTTGGCATAAAATAATCTAAAGGAAGAACAAATGGATAAGAGGAAGGGAAGGTGTGCAAGGAACAGTCAATGGGCCGATTTCTATTCTTGGGTCTGCCACTTACTTGCACAATCTTGAACAATTCACTCAACCTCTGTTCTCACTTTCCTCGTGTATTGAATAATAGGTTGGGCTTGATTATCTCTGAAGTCTTTTAGCTCTAGAATCCACACGACCCCAAGTTTGCCAATCCACATACATGCTATGCTTCAGTGAAGCCAATGATTCGACTCCAGTCTTTTGAGCCACGTTGTTTTTTCTTGCAATGATGCCTCCAGAGTACACATGTGAGCAAGTAGCACACCGGTTTCTTACATTCATTCTTTACAAATCAGCCCTTTGGTACCTCGAGCTACTTTGCAGGAAACCAGACTAAGCAATATTTTCAAATCTCTTAGGCTCACTAATTACATTGCAAAGAAAACCTATTCCAAAGCTCAGCAGAGTGGTCAGAGAAATATAATAGGAAACCTCAGTGGCAAAGAAAGGACACCTAATTTATGATGTGACTGGGGAACTTTCTTCACTAACACCTCCTTGCACTGAGTGGCCTTTCAACAGTGTGGGCTCAGCCACCCAGTTGCTCAGCAAATGCTACGAGAGACAGATCTGACCCATTTCTCAACTCCCAGCAAGCAGGGACGATAATTGCCCCAGCTTCCCTGGGTTTAGAAACCCACAGTAGTGTCCAGACCAGGTTTGGCCAAATTAAACCCAATCTGGCACATCCATACAGACGCCATTGTTTAATCAAGGGTTGATCCCTAACCCCAGAAGCTTTTTATAAACTACATGGTTTCCCCAACACTCTTCCTATCAACTTCTGACTTCTTCTCTTTCAAGAGCTACAGAATTTGGAGTCAAACAGTCCTGGGCTGGAATTCTGGCTCTGCCAATTTCTAACTGGGGAGTTTTAGGTGAAATCATTTAATCCCTTTAAGCCTCCATTTCTCCATAAATATAATATAGATAATAGTGCTTTCATTGCCTGGGCAGTGTAAGGATTAAATGAGACGATGTAAAGGTACCAAGTACATGACACAGAATACACCATAGTCATGTCGCTGTTGTGGATGCTGTGGGATGTCATCCACCCATGCATTTATAGTAATGTGTTTTTACAGTTACAGCAAAAGACAATCTGCTGAATAAGACTGTATCCTAAAGGCAAGAACGCCAGCACTCCCATGTTACCAGTGAACAGGGCCTGAGTGCCAGCACCATGTAGAAAAATAAATAAATAAGACCGTTTTTCAGTTTCTGAAATCTAGAGGGTGGCTGAGACATGGAGTGCAGCCTCTTTAACGGTGGCTTTGAAGTTGCTCTGTGAAACCCGGGGAGGACCATGAGCTTGGGATCATAAAGTCTCCTTGCTCGTAGCCCCTGAATCTTTGAGTAGAATTCTTAGCCTATCTTTAGCTGGTTTCCTAATCTAAAAAGTGGCACAACATCTGACACGCAGGCAACCCTCCAAATTTGTGGATGTCCTCCCCCTCCCTTTCCTAACCACTATGTCGAGAATGCAAGTAGCTTCTGTACAAATCAGATGGCCATCTCTCCCTTCTAAGCAATTGAAATTGTTTCCTCTCAGCTACTCCATTTGTAGTGCTACATTTCCATTTGAGCTGTAGGGAATTATTTTTCAGTTTATTAGGGAAGATTTGGGTCAGACTGTCTTGAGAGAGAATATAATGGAAACCTCACATAATCTCTGGGTTACTTCAAACAAGTAACTACTTACTGAATCTTTTGGAATTTCTGAAGGTAAGGTTTACTCTAGCTTAGCTTTCTGCAATAGACATCAATCCTACCAGTGCCATCTCCATTAAGCCAAAAGATCTTTGGTATAGGTGTTTTGTGAACTGGGTCTTTTCAAGAAAGCATGCCTCCTCCTCTGTTTTCCCGTCTGGAAATAGGAAGTTATACAACATCTAAGACCCAAAACAAAAAAGGATTTTATACCAAAACAGCCTCTGAGGACCCATCTATACTCAAAAATAAACCTGCCTTGTCATGCACATGGCTTTTGACAAGTTAAGTTGTTTCTTTACAATCATTGTATCATTCAAATGTGCATTATTTCAAACCAGCTCTCCTTCCATATGACTGAGGCATAGAGAACAGTTTTTACATAGCTGACTTTTTAAATTATATAGGAAATATAAAATATAGATTATATGTATGTGTATATTATATATAATAGATACATGTGTATGTACATATTGTATATATATGTATACATATACTGGTATATACACATGTTTATATCACATATATTACCCTGTTATATGTGATATGAGCACAACTATTTGGATAAGAGCTATTTGAACAGATGTAATAAACAAACAAATGGGATTTGAAAGTAAGTGTGGTGGTTAATTTTATCTGTTAACTTGGCTGGGCCGTGGTGCCCAAATATTTGGTCAAACATTATTCTGGATATTTCTGTGAGAGTGTTTTTGGATGAGGTCAGCATTTAAATCAGTGGATTTTGAGTAAAGCGGATTGGCCTGCATAATGTGGATGGGCCTCCTCCAATCAGCTGAAGACCTGAAGAGAACAAAAAACTGATGTCCCGTGAACAGAAGGAAATTCTGCAGCAGAAAACCTTCAAACTCTCCTCCAGGTCTCCAGCCTGCAGGCCTGCCCTGCACATTTGAACTTGCCAGCCTCTGCAATCACATGAGCCAATCCTTTAGAATAAATCTCTTTATATGTGTATATATACATATATAAATACACGCATCCTATTAGTTCTCTTTCTCTAGAGAACCCTGACTGTATGGTAATTCCAAACATCCTGGACTCCGATCCAGTGTGAGGCTCCTATACCATCAACCTGAGTTTTGAAGAAAATGCTGTAATATCGTATTGTTAGGTAATCAGCTGTGCGATCTAATAATTTCCTGTGATTAAAAGCACAGGCCAGAGATAGCTGAGGTCAAGTCTTGGCTCCCCGCTGGGGGCCGTTTGCCTCTAGGCAAAGAAACCAGGTAAGGCAGGTATGCCCTGTGAGCAGCCTTCACTCCACATGTGGGTTTAGCCTAATGTATTCCCAACAGAGAAGCAGCAAATGGTAGGGCTCTAAGAACCACAGCATGTTTGGTGCTGGGTTTGGTGAGGGAGAAATTATGAGGACTAACAGAGGAAGTTCAGGTTCAGGACTTAGTATCCCCCTGACACCAAGTAAAGATTCAAACCAAGATGCCATCTGTGGTGAACAGGATCATTGCTGACCTTCAAAGAATGAAAATTCTCCTTACCTTAAAAATGCACTGACCAAATTTATTTCCCTCTAATACAGTGGCATCACCAGAATGAAAGAGAAAATGAGCCCATTTGTAAGAGGCCCTGGTGCCTCTTAGACCACTGCAATGCTCTGTGTTTGCTATGCAAGGACATCCATTTTATAAAATGAATACACTTGGGGTAATTGTTTTGCTCTGCAAAAGAACATACTGCTTTTAGACAATCTCAAATTATCAAGAAAATGTTGATTGACATGCAACCTTAACATGCACATCTATGTGGCACCCATTACCTGCTTCCCTCAGTACATGTAGTTCCAACCTGTCTCAAACCAGTATAAATGTCTGCAGGTGAGGAAACTGAGGGACTTTCTTGACCTTCAGGTTTCTCCAGGCCTCCTCCTGCGATGAATTTCAGCAGCCTAACGTTCAATTCCAATCTTCTATTTTCATGAAAAAGAATCCTACTGCCTCTGGAGCTGCCTAAGACCTGCAACTACAGACTGAAGAAGAAATTAAAATCCCCAGCCTATGTTTCATCTGAAATGAGCAAAGACACTTGCATTTGTTCACATCAAGATCTTTAGTCTCTTGGGATCAGAAAACCTGGGTTTGCCACCTGCTGCCATGTGATTCTGGATAAGTTACTAAACTATCACCAGCACCCCCCTTACTTCCCTCGTGGGTCAAATGAGCATCACACACATCTCTAGCCTCATTTCATAGTGCATTAAGATAAAACAAAAAAAGGAGAACTATGGGGACCCAGGGACAACCTGGATGTCCCCTGCAGCTTCAACTTCTCCATTCAGCTCTGTTTCCTGGTCTGCATAATACAACTTTTACCAACATGCTGTGCACCAAAGCAGTTCATTGGAAACACAGTAATTAGCATTACAGATAAAATGACACTGCTTTAATGTTAATTACTGTAGTGCAGATGTACCGTTAGATATCATACATAATATTGTCAAGCCTTTATTTTTAAATTAAAGTGCAACAAACCATACCCTGGCGACACAGCTTTTTTTTTGATTAATACAAATTAATGTTATTTTGGTGTCTAGAAGAAGAAGGGTGGGGATAAGGGGGTGTTACATCTAATTATAAGAACACGTAGGAAAATGGTAGAAGATATGGATTCCCCATAACTTCGTGCCCCTACTCAAGTCTCTCCATAATGGAGTGTGAACTCCATAAGGGCAGGGAGGGGGCCTGGTTTGGCTCATCATACCATCCCCAGCTCCTAGCACACAGTCAGGTGTATTGAATATTTTCTGAGTAACTGACTGATTAAATGAAGGAATGAAGGAATGAAGATGGAGCCATGTATGCAGAAGGGGTCTGGAAGCAGAGGGGAAGAACTGGAAAGCACAGTGTTTCATTCCTGCTTTTCCTAGTTTGGGGTTTGCTTCACGTCCTTCAAAACAATCTTGGATGCTCCTCATGTCTGGTGCTTTAAAATCCGAAATGAGAGGCCAGTGAATCATCACAATGCAGAAGTCAGCTCAAGTTCTTCATTGTGCTGTCTAGCAGGCAACATTACACTCCACCAGGCTCTGGGAAGTGGGGAAGGAAGATCAACGAGAATCCTTCAACACCACCTAGGCATCCATGCACTAATAGCCAAAAGTAAAGGAAGGAAGAGAATGAAAATGTTAGACCATCACATATGTTATTGAGTTAATTCTCACAACAACCTCATGAGGGAATTTTTTTTCCAGGTTTTTTTTTTTTTTTTGTGGTGAAATACATATAACATGAAATTTACCATCTTAACCATTTTTAAATATACAGCTCTGTGGTATTAAGTACATTAAATTGTTGTACAACCGTCGCCATCATCCATCTCCAGAACTCTTTTCATCTTGCAAAACTGAAACTTTATACTCGATAAACACTAACTTTCCATTCCTCCCTCCCCAGTCCCCGGCATTCACCATTCTACTCTGTGGCTCCATGATTTTGACTACTTTAGATACCGCGTATAAGTAGAATCCATTTGCATTTAAAGTAATTACTGATAAGAGATTTACTTCTGTCATGTTGCTATTTATTTTCAATATGCCATATAGTTTTTTTTCCTCATTTTCATGGGGGAAGTTTTGTTATCTCTATTTGTAGTTAAGGAAACTGATGCTTCAAGAAATTAAGTAAACTCCTCAAGGTCCCACCGCTAACAGAAGGCAGACTGGGAATCTTTTGAATCCAGTGCCCTGGATTCTTCCTCCTGCTGTGTGCCAGGGTGTTGTCCCAGTACTGGGAAAATGCAGACAAGTATATGACACGGTCCCTGCCTTACTTCACTGAGCAACAATTTTCTTGGTGACATCAGTCAAACACAGATGAAAGGATTTCTAAAAGTGTCGGGAAGCGCAAGATGCTTGTCCAATAGTACAGGGGATACATACTGTAAGAATTCAGAGCAACTCCTTGTGGGCCGTCATGGGGGTCATAGATGCCCGCAGATGTTACTGGATTGAATCCCTGGCCCTGTGCTTACTGTCATTTGAAAAGAATTACCGGGATCCCCTGTGAGATCCACTCCCCATAGCACATGGGTGTGGCAACACGTGGTAAATGCTGTCATAATGTGTACATTATTTGACTCAAAATTTGCCTAATGAAATATCCCTGGGTTAGTAAAAAGATTTATCCATAAGGATGTTTATTGCAGTTTTTTTTAACAATAGTGAAAAAGTGAAAAGCATATAAAGATTGAACAATGAGCTATATATTTTTACAATGGAATATTATGCAGCCATTTCAAAATGATATTGTGGAAGAATAGTTAATGACATAGAAATATTCATATGTTTGTGAAAATAACATACAAAGTCATATACAGGCATCTGTATGTGTATGAAAAACATTTGTTACATATTTGCACACACATATATATAAAAATATGGTTGTATATATAGTTAAGAGTGTGAAAACTATATATCCCAAAATATTAGTGGTGTTTACTGGTTAATTATGGAATTGAGCTATTCTGTATCTTTTGAATGATATATAATGCCACTATATTATGTTAACAATTATACACATACATTTATTTGAGGCTGGAGAACAGGAGTGGATTCTTTGACAGGGACCATTTGGTTGCAAGAAATACGTAACATGAGGGGAAAAAAGAAATTTATTGGTAAGATACAAAGTATTTAACGAAGTATGTCTCAGGCCTCTGGAAAGAACCAGAATGAGAAGATGCAAAGTTATCTGGAGCTCAAATGTTATCAGTTCTGTGTCTCTCTCTCGCTTTGTCTCTCTCTCAGTGTGTGGTTTCCTCTGTCACTGTTGGCACATCTGCCTCATTCTACTGTCTGTCGATCTGACTTTCTGATGCTTAACAGGCAGAGATGGTCTGGGCCCCATATGACCTTGCAGTTCAAGCATTCAGCAGACACTCTTCAGAGCTTCTGCCCAGCGTTCCTGTTGGTAGTTTTAGACTCACAGGACAAAGAAGATGATAGACTTAGTATGTGTCAGTTCACTCTTGCCACATAACAAACCACCCCAAAACAGAGGGACTTAATTGTTTAGCTCCAAGTCTATGAGTCAACGGGAAGTTCTTCTGGTCTGGACGAGGCTAAGCAGATCCTGGCTGGAACAGTCAGTTGGTGGATCAGCCATGGAGTGGCCAGTGTAGGATGTCCTGTCCTGGGATGACTGTCCTCCCTGTGTTCTTGTCTTCCAGCAGGCCAGCAGAGGCTTGTTTGCATGATAGTCTCAATATTCCAAGAAGGAATAAGGAAGCATGATGTCAAACCTGCAGGTCTACTCTTAGGACTACCATGTTGCATCCACTACATGCTATTGGCCAAAGTGACGAGGCCATCCCAACCTCGAGGGGTGGAGAAATAGACAATCACGTGGATGAGAAAAGCTGTGAAGTCACATTCCTAGGAGTGCAGTTATAGGGAGGCGAAGAATTCTGGCCACTTTTGTAAACCGCACATAATCTTTAGGGACCCGAGATGACACAGCCTCTGTTGAGTAGCTGCATCACATTTACCTTTACAGATAGTGCCCTTGGTTAATGTAGCAGAAGAGGAGAGAGCCTGCAGAACTTATTGTTTCTGCCTTAAAGTGACACTTGTCATGACTTCTCATAGCCCAGTGCCACCACCAGGCACATGGTCTCTGCCCTACAGTAAGGTGGCAGAAAAAAATGAGTCACTAGAATATTTAGTGAGCATGACTATCTCTGCTGTGGTGAGAAATCCAAGAACCAAACTGATCACTCTCAACATCAGTGTCAGAAAGGTGGAGGGTCTGGTAAAGGCCAGTCCTATGGGGGAAATGCATGAAAACCAGGTCTCATGAAGGTATCAGAAGTCACATGAAGCTCTTAAGGAATCTCTAGGGCAAAAGTCTGGACACAAAGGAGGCAGAATAAGCAGGAAGAAAACCCAACCAGCTCATTGTCCAGTAACTCAGAAGCTTTCCATCCAGCTTCATTCAAAATTTCCCTTCAGCTCCGGCTCCTACTCCCAGAACTAAGTCAACCCAGGAGAATAAGGAAGTAGAGTCCCAGGTGGAAACAAGGGCTCTAGATCAATTGTTGTGAAGTATAAAATCATAATCAGGAAAATGAAGCTGAACATTAAGTCCAAAAAGAAAAGAAATAAGAAAGAGGAGTGCCTAGCAGTAAGATTAGCAGTTTGGAGAGGCTGAAGCAAGATGGAATCAGGAACGAGCAGTAAGCCTGGGAATCCACGAAGCTGGAGCTTGCCCAAATCTCCTTATTTTAGCCCTGAGGCCACAAGCTGTAAAGAAGGCTCAGAGTTCTCATTCTTCGCCATGTCTGGTTATAGGGCCAGGGGAAGGGTCTAACCAAGACACACCAGACTGGACACTTGAGACTCCAGACATGGGCCTTCAGTCTCCCTCGAGGGTCTGTTCCTAGTCACCTGCTTTGGCTTCCTTGTCACATTTGGCCTTCTCAGCATCTCACCCCTGCTAACTGCTTTCTCTTGTTTCTCACACCTGAGATGTTGAACTCAGGTATGCAGTATGTCTGCATTTCAGATACTTATGATAAGAGGGACAAGTTAACTTTGTGTAAGGTGCAATGTACAAAATATTAGTCGCAGTTGGTGAAAAGTCTCCTTTGAGGTCCTACCTCAAATTGCTAAATGATAATGTGGTTTATACCTCACAGAAAGTACCACAGAAGCCAGACAGGGCAGTAATGCCCTCTGGGGAGGCTGCGACTCCTGACTCCACGTGTGGACTTAGCCTAGTATCTTCCCATCTCAAGGAAGCAGAAGGCATCGTGTGCACCGTGCTGGGTTTGGGATGGAATGGAAGGAGAGCCTTGCTTGACTTGCTGCGATTGCCTTGCAGGTCAGTGGGACCATGTACAACACTGGAAGACACGTATCCCTCCGCCTGGACAAGGAGCACTTGGTCAACATATCAGGAGGGCCCATGACATACAGCCACCGGCTGGAGGAGATCCGGCTACACTTTGGAAGTGAGGACAGCCAAGGGTCGGAGCACCTCCTCAATGGACAGGCCTTCTCTGGGGAGGTATGTGGCTTTGTCAAAATACTAAGGTGAAGTGTCAACTTATACGATTTGGTGCCTGTTTATATCCAAAGATGGAAAGATTTTCTTGAATCTGTGAAATGGGAAGGTCCATGCCTGCTTTCTCCATGTGTCTTTTATAGCTTGACTTGGAAGTTGACAATAAGCTTCCAGTATTGACCAGGAAAGGCTACAATGAAACTGGCTATTTCCTTCTGAGAGGTTGGTGCAGGTCTCTTGGGACTCATGCCCTGTGAGCATTATTCCAACCTCAAACCCTCCCCTTTACTTTACTTATAGCTGTCTGGGTGATCAGCCTCTCATGGGCCAGATGTGATAGCATAGTTTCCATAATTTTCCTTCTAGTAGAATGCGTCTTATTTGCACAAAAATATAACATACTGTGAAGTAAATGTCAGGCAGCCAAATAGTTTGCCTGAGTTTCCACCGAATGGAAATGTCATCGTGTACCACCATTAATGGTGAGTGTCACTCTGTGCCACCATCAACCCAGATGGAACTCAGGCCACAGCAGTGAGCCCAACTACAATTTCAATTATAGGATGAGAGCTACAGTTTAAACAGTCGTCATCTGTGGTGTGACACTTGACAAGCAGGGCGTGGTTCATTTGACCTGTTCTACCTCCATTTCACTTGAGGGTGTTTATCAACTAGGGATCAGGGTCCTTATGTGCTAAATACTCTGTAACCAGGTTTCTGCTTATGAGTCCTGAATAATTGATGCCAGGAAGGCTTTGAAATTACCGAAGTGTGTACTGCATACGGTCTTTTTATTTTTTTAAATCAAGATCACGTTTGAACCTGGCCTTGTTTTTAATATGTTAAGGCCACATACACTGAGAAATAGAGCCACAACCTTCATGAGTCCAGTGGCCAGATTTTAATGTGTGTTCAAAATGCATCACTAAGAGCCTGCCTAGGCATCCAGCTAGTTATTAGGGATACAGGGATTTGAAAAAAAGAAAAAAAAGAACTGCTACCACAGAGGAGTTCAAAGAGTGCTATATTCAAATCATTAAAGTATAATGTCATGCTGTAATGGCCATGTACAAAGGTCTTGACAAACTCAAAGGAAAATGTGAAAAATTTTGCTTGAAGGGGTCAAGAGAAGCTTCACAGAGCAGGTGGCCTTTGAACTGGGCTGTGAAGAGAAGCAATGAAGAACAATTTTAGGGCATCAGCTTTGGGGTCAAAGGACTTGAGTTTGTAGCTCCTGCTTTGATATATACTATGTGATCTTGGGATGTTACAGTTTAGATACCTCACAAGGTTATTTTAAAAATTAAGTGGGATTCCAATGTAAGCAACACTGGAAGTACTCAGTGGTTGATAGACAATGAAGATAAAGCAGGAAATGAGAAATAGCATGAGCAAAGGTCCTGAGCATATCAGGGCAGTGCGTACTGGGGAAGCTGCATGTAGATTTCATCTTCCATTTGATCTGTGATCTATTAGTAGTGTCTGCATAGACAGTAGGGTTGAGCAGTCCTGTGAGTCTCCCTCCTGGATCCATGGGGAAAAATGCTAGGATTGATTAGGGATGTCTGCCAAAGACACGGTAATGGAAAGCTTCCAAGAGTTGCATATTCTGAACTACAGTATATCAAGAAATACGATGAATGCAAGGCAAGAAACTCACAATTCAAGAGTAACTGGGTACTACCAGTCTGAATTAGAGAATATTCAAAATTAGATAAAATCTTCCTTTTAACAATATAGGTTAAGATTTGTAATTATTTTATTTGTGGACTTACTTGCTTATTTATTTGTTTGCTGTTATTTCTTTGCCTCCCACCCAATGGACTATCATATTCTAGTGCTTATCATAACACTGCCCCAGAGTAGAAATATTTGTTAAATGAATGAGTGAAAAAATATAGATGGTTACCAGGTGAAAATCTTTGCATTGTAGAATTCTGTAGTGTCCTTGCTTCTTCAATATATAATAAGGGTGCTTTTTAACTTGAACATGAACTACAACTTTGGAGTAAGTGAGTTTTTCCAGAATCCTTATGGGAAACATAATAATTTGATCTCCTAGTGTATTAATTTTCCTAGACCTCCCCCAGACCACAGGTATCAGGTGCTCCAAAGAATGCATTTTAAAAGTTGCTTAGGAGAGTCTGATGATTAGGTTTGTGAAGCACTCCCCAGTAGTACATTATTAAAGTGTTCTTAATGAAGAAAGCATTCAGTGAGGAAAGCATTTAAACAGCGTGGCAAATCAGAATTAGCTTGGGAACACTGTCAAAACATTTATACCTAAGTCCTTCTCCAAACCCACTGAACCAGAGTCTCAGGGAGTGGGGTCCAGGTATGTGCATTTGTAAAAGTTTCCCCAAGAGATTTTGTTTAGCAACCACTATGCAACTTCAGGCCAAACTCTGACTGAAGTATCCCAGTTTTCTGAACAAAGAGGACTTAATCAACAAAACCACACAGCACAAAAAATGGGGAGGGGGAGCACCCATTGGTAATTGTCCCCTCGATATGGCAAGGCTGGGGTGCTATCTAGACTGATGAGACTTGGAGAACAGCTTTCCAAGCAGGATACACACACATACACACAACTCCAAGGCAGCCTTGAGCATTAGTCTCAACATAAATACAATTATACCTTGCCCTGGGTAGACTACATCAGTTGTATCTCATTTCTTTCCAAGCCCCTCAATATGAGTAGTCTATAGACAAGCTGGTATGAGTTTAGGTGCAAGGGACCACAATTTTGGAAGCTCTAATCTAATGTTGTACAGAAATTAATTGGACAGGCAGTTGGCCCCTGAGATACTATTTAAAGGGCTCTAGTGGGCAAGAAGCATTTGGCATCTTCTATGTAGCACGAGGGAAGGGATAGAGGACCAGTGGGTGGAAGCTACAGAAAGACAGAATTCAGCTAAATATATGTTCTAACAATGAGAGATATCCATTGATGAAATGAGTTTGCCTCTGAAAATAGTGAATTCTCATCACTGGAATTATTAAGCATTGAACAGAATTTGGTGACTTCATAAAAATGACTCACATCCAAATGGGTGGGGTGTCAGGAGGGACTGTTAGCTTTAGTGTACCTTCTGATGCTGAAATTCTATACATTCCCATGATTTCCTACCTTCAAAGCCACCTTTGGTCTCTATTTTTGGCTGTCCTTTGAGAGGACCCAAGTAGACACTTGTGGCAACAAAGCGTGTGTTTATTTTGTTGACAGTGAATAATCACATTGCCATCTGCCCCATCTATCATTGCTGATCGTGATAAGTCAATTAATGCCAGGCATTTTCCTTGGCACAGTGCAACAGTCGTTATCTGAAGAGCTGTAGATTAATTGCAGTCTTGTCTAGTGAGGTTATTGTAATTGATGGTAATCATTTGCTTTGTTTTATAAAACTGCATGGATGTATGACACAGTCAGCAACTGCATTTTTATAAAAATTATTCATGTCCTACACAGAGAACTCCTGGATGCCTTGTTGGGGGTTGGTGATAAATGAGCATATTCGGGGACTCAAATGTCTCAATTTTTTTAAGAAGGGAAAATTAACTGTTTTTAATAAGACCCTTAGCTTGCTAATCATGTCTAAGTGGTTAGATGAATGTCCAGTAAAAAGTAGGGTATCTATGAAAAGAAGCAAATACATTAGCCAGACAAAAGATAATACTTGAAAAGAATTGTGCCTGTGGTTTAAGCTGCAGTAGTGGGGCTAGACTAGAAGAATCTTTCTTATTTTAGAGAAATTAGACAAATTCATTTTAAAATCCTTCCGTAAGTTCTTTTCAAAGGGGGAAAGGGGCTCACTGAGAATTGCAGCAGCCACGTCATGAGCTATCTGTGGCCAGATCCTCTTGTTAATTTTATCCACTCTTCACATGCATATTCTGCTTTTGCTGTGTGCTGGGCTCTGAGCTAGACATGAGCCTGAGCCCAGCTTCTGCCCAGAGGAGCGTAAAGTCTATTGAGGGGATATGTACGTTGATAATACAGCATAATGTGGATTAGACGGGAGGCTTATTCCGGAAGGGGATTATGAAATGGTTCTCTCTGGGTGGCATTAAGGAGAGAATGGATGAACAGCTGTGCAGCCTGACCCGCTTGCTGCTGCCTCTGAAGGTGGGGTAGAAACACCTTGACCTTTCTTGATTTCAGCTTTGGGAGTCTCAGATCTGCTCAAAACACATCTGGGGGAGGGAAGAGTCCACGGCTGTTGCTATGGTAATGTAAAGAAGATTTGTTTAATTAAAAGGGGAGAAAAAAGTCATATGTAAAATACAGGGTTTTCTCTCTGTCTCTTTCTTTTTTGATGGTTCTGAATCAAAACAAAAAAGACAAAACAATTATCTCTGCACCAACAACTGAAACTAAACAGAAAATACAGGTCTCGTCCTCTTTCGGGAATCAATTATTTGCGTCCTTGAGAGACTGGTTTCACTAAAGCAACACAAATCTGTAGGCATAAGCAACTAAGACCAAATTGTCCTGAAGTGTGCCAGGGTATGAAAAGTGCTGAGGAGCACATCCCTGAGAACCAGGGCCCCACTAGGCATTGAATGGCTGGGGGGAAATGCTCGGGCTACCCAATTAGCACTTTGCTGTTTGGCTGGGACCTCCGGGTGGTGGAGATGCTCGGTTGGCTGAGTTGGAGACTGAGAGGGAGAGAGGACTGAGATGTTTGAGAGTTACTGGTACTCAGGCAATACACATGGAAGTGCTACTCGTGTGCCGTGATACAGCTGTTGCCTCTCCTCTGAGTGCCAGCTCCGTCTCCCTACCCCATCCACCACAGCCCCCCACTATAGCTTCCCAAGCCCCCATCTATCCCCCAAGCCAGAGAATCCTGTACATTCATCTATTATATAGAGGTCTGCGAACCATACCCTGTGGACCAAATCCAGCTAAGAATGGGTTACATTTTTAAATGATTGTAAAAAAAAAAAAAAAAAAGACACCATATGTGACCTGCAAAAGCCAAAATATTTACTGCCTGGCCTTTTTTGTTGACCTCAATTTATTATAATACCCATCACTGTGGATTTTGTAACGATTTACTCTCATTTCTGTCGTAACCATAATTCTTTGTCGATGGGAATTTTATCTTGATCATCACTGCATCTGCAGTACCTCATGTATTGTTTGGCACATAAGGGTAGTCACTAAATGAAGGGATAAATGATCTTGGTAAACCTCTTAAGGACAAGAACTTATTCATCTTTGTATGCCATGCACCTAGCATAGTGCCAGATATCCAGTAAGTGCTTAGGCGATGTTTGTGGATTGAGTCATCCAATCACTGAATCAACAACTCAGCCAAGTAGGGTCCCAAGAACAAAAACTTTATAGGCTTCTTCCCTGGAATTCTGAAGTGTGTTGCGTTCATTGATTATATAGGACATACAGAGCCCCTTTTTAACTGAAGATGCAATGTTTCAGTAAAGGTTACTCAAAGCATCAAATTCCATTAGAAACTTAAAAAGAAGAAAAGTGGTTTTGTTCACAGTTACCATTAAGATATGTTCTGGGATTTCTCTGGGAAAGGAATATGCTTTGAGAAATTCAAATGTATTTTTTATGAGGCATCAACCTTGCCTTATCCCAAATGTGGCAGAGGACACAAAAGGATTGAGCCATCAAGTGTTACCCTGGAGGGATTTCAGAGCCATTGGAGGGACAAGGCGCGGGCTTGAATCAATTACTGTGCAGCACAATCCAGGACTTGCTCAGTCACGCCCATGGGTGGCTGCAGAATCTTATCGCTAACCCCTGGCCACTGTTCACATGCTTTGTGATTTATCTCCATTCATCCAGTTAACAAATATTGATTGTGTGCCTTTTATGTGTTACAGTGAATAAAACAGATTTTTAAAATCTGTGTTTGTAAGGTGCTTACAGCTTAGACAGGTAATAAACAATAAACATAATAAATGAGTAAATAAACGTATGGTAAGTCAGCATATGATCAATGCTTCTGGGACAGAAGTAGAGCAGGGTAAGAGATATCAGAGGATGAGGAGCAGAGGGAGTGAGTTACTTGGCCAGTGCAGGCCTCACTGAGAGGATGACATTTGTCAGGTTGCCAGTGGGATGTCTGGGGAAAGATGTTCCAGGCAGAGGCAAAATAGCCAGTCCCACGCTTTTGAAGTGGGGGAAAGGGTTGGGAGCCTTCAAGGAAGGAGTGAAAGTGGCCTGAGCACTTGTGCAAGGGATAGAGCATGAGGTCAGAGAGGTCAGAGCAGGGCCGGCGGCTACCACAGACCGCGCTCTCTGCATGGACTTCCTGTAGACTTTGGCTTTTCCTCTGAACAAATTCCAAAGCACAATGACATAAACTCTCCCATTTGATCGCTAGACACTAGCTCAGTGAGGTTGTTCTTAATGTTATCTCCTTACCTGGGGACACTAAGGCCCAAGACCATCCAGACAATGAATGACCAAGGTTGGACTTAGCTCAGGTCTCCTGATTCACAGCACTGCTTATTACAGGCCAGCGTTTACTCATGAACCCAATACTGATGATTATTTGCCTACTCTGGGCCCCAGGCCAGTGGGGAAATTCTCTTTAAGGAGCCTACAGTCTAGGAGAGGATCCTGTCTTCCCAATCAGACTGTTAATTCCCTGCAGTCACAGAGCAGGTGGCACTTTTTAATATCTCCCCCATGTACATAGTGGGCACTGGGTAGATATTGCTCAACAAAAAAATAAAAAGATTAAATGAGTAAATGAAGATAATTTAAAAGACTGTACCTTCCAAAGCGCCTAAATTACACCCATATATCCTGAATTAAATTCTGTAGTCATAATAGCAAACCTAATAAAGTTGATGTCAATATTAACAGAAGTTCTAGGAATTTTTTTTATGTTAAATTATTCACAAATACAAGGTAAGTGAATTCTTCAGGGTACCTGGGAGAAGTAATGGAACAATTTAGAGCCTATGTGGTAGAAAAGTTCACTTAGATTCTTCATTTCGGCCCTGGAATGACTCCCAGGATCAAACTAGAGCACTGGTCTTTGCCAACACCAGGAGCTGAAGTTCTGGGTTCCAGGATCCAGTCCCACCCACAGGGAGCAAACTGGCCTTGGAGAAGCAAAGCAAGCAGAGGTCAGGCGTGTGGTAGGGCACGTTGTGATGATACCAGCAAGCAGATCATGACTCTGACCTAAGGAAAGGAAGTTTTTTATAATTACTTTTTGGAAGGGACAGCCTGGTCAAGTCAGCAGCTTTGTGAACTGCCAGTATTAGACAGACATAGCCGTGCAGCCGAAGAGGAAGGACACTGCATCTGAAGTGAACCTGCTGAGGTCAACTCGTCATCCTGCTGGCTCCATCGTTAGGATGCATCATGTCTCTGGCCTGTCCCCACCAGGATGGCATTATGACAGCCACCAGCCTCCTCCACTTGACTCTCATCTCCCCGCTGATGTTTCATCTAAAGCAGGAAGGGGAGCTGTGACATTACAAAAGCAATATGAATGACAGGCAGATTATGTTCCAAAGACAATATTAAAGATACGCATTAACTGGAACTTGATCAGGGTTCAGCCTCAGCCTTAACTGTCCCCATGGAAACAGTCACTGTTATCGCTTTATAAATGTTAAATGAGGTCTTCCCATATTTAATAACCAATGACACTGCAGTTAAAGGGATGAGTACTGCTCACACCGCTTCCATAAAGTAGCTGTGTTTTTGAACTCATTTCCAAAGCCACAAGAATGGTCAACTGGATAAGAAGGTGTTAAGTGAGAATGGCCTATTCACTGCTACTCTGATCGCTCTTAACAGTTCATGAAAATTCATACAGGTTCCATGAAAAATCACATCTCCCACTTCAAGATATAAACTTGGACTTGGAAAGAGCAAGTCTACTCAAAGCTTCCATCTAAAGTGATAGTGTTAGAGGTACTTTCGAGGTCATCTCTTCCAACGCACCTACTGTATATACAAAGGAAAAATCAAATGCCAGAAAGGGCAAGAGACCTGCCTAAGGTCACCAAGATTTGGTGGCAGAATTAGGACCAGAACGCAAATGTCCTGCCTCTTCGTTTGGGATTTTACATTTTTCAAATAAAATTTAAAATGCTATGAAATCCCAGGATTCAAAAGGCCTTTTTAGGTCACCTGGTTTAGTCGCCCAGTGGAGCGAGTATAGCCCAAGAATCATTTCCTGCACTGGTGAGCGGAACCCCATCACAAAGGCCTTTGTTAGAGTCAGCCTGAAAACAGCAAACACGTCGGCAGATTAATTTACAAACGTGAGCAATGATGAGTGTCCTTGAGGAAATGGATCTGCAAGTCACCAAATCACCCCCCAAGAGAGACCATCAGTGTGAGAGCAAGCCACAGTAGTGCCCGATTGAGAGAAATGTGGACATTAAAGATTGAAAATATGGAAAGTGAAATAAATGCCTTACAGATCCTTCCTGGGTCTCAATATGAAAAGGCAACCATACCATTGTGTTAAGAACCTAACTAAGGATACAAGCAATGCTTTTGTGTAATTTGAATCTCCCCGCCCACACTCCCCAATGACCCTCCAAAATAGCTCACTGATATTAAATACAAGTAATCTAGATAATAATATTGCAAAATTAAATCATTAGATGTCTAGCCACTCCATGGATGTGCTGCTCTACAATTCAAAATAAAGCCGTTTAAACCCCCGGATTCATTTGCTCTGACGTATCGATAAACTTTTGCTGAAACAAAACTAATCATCTCAATGGTGCCGACTTAATTGCTCACCAGTTGACAGATAATAAACAGACCTGAGGATTAAAATATGAACTAATTACTATACTCAATTCCATTTACCTGATTTCATGTTCCATTAATTTTTTGCATCATTTCGGGTAGAAGCCTTAGATTTATGGTCGCCCCAAGTGAATTATGCCACTTAGTTGCCTGTGGCATTCTTGTCTTCAGAATTGGTTGGAAAGGGCAGAATTCTGGGCAGTAAATATTTAGCTGAGGCAGCCTAGGATATAGCAAGTGAAGGTAATTACCCACTCCCAAATACCAGCCAGAATCAGCCTCTATAAATCTATCCCCAACTCGGCAGTAAAAGGGCAACAGTAGGGCTACTCTTATGATTATTCATCGAATCTGCTTGCTAGAGTCAGTCTCCAAGAGAAGTGGCCGGCTTGACCTGGAAGGGGCTATGGGGAAGCAGGGACAGGCACACCAAGGGGAAATGGCATTGACCTAAGAGTCAGATGCTTGGGCCACCAGACGGAGGGGCAGCATTTTTACCTAGGAGATCTCTGCCTCTCTGCCACGTACTATAATAACTGCGTGATCTTGGTAAAGGCAGAAGTGGGTAAATCACTTAGTGTTTTTGAGCCTTTTTAATTGTGAGATGGGCTAATAATGCTGGTTCTATGTATGTTATAGGGTAATTGTGCAGTGCAAAAAAACTCTCCTGTGATACGGCTTTTTAAGCCATAAAGGGCTATACGAGTCAGTTATTGGCCAGCCTAAACCTTAGAACTCATCTAGCTCAAACCCCTTGCAGATAAGACATTAGGATAATGACAGTGAACTAATAGGACTGCTACTACCAGCAGCTCTATGCCCCAGGCAATGTGCTTAGGGCCTCATCACACCTAATCCTCATGACAAGCTTGTGAGGTAGCACTCATTAGCATCGTTTTATATATGAGGAAAAGAAACTTGGAGAGGTTAAAGAACCTGCCTTCAGTCACATGGCAGGTCCAGGGAAGAGAACTCACGTCTCTGACCTCGGCTGTGCACTGGGTGACCTTAGACCAGTCACCTCACCTCTTTGGCTCTGCCTCTAAGTAGCTGCTTGATCACAGAAAAGTCTATTCTCTCTAATCATAAGTGCTGTCTTAGGTAACCTGAGATGATCTTTCGGCTCCTCCCAGTTCTACATCAGCTGTAGGAACAGCCTGCACTTTTTCTGGCTGTAAAGGGAGACAGGAGTCTCTTTCTCCAAGGGGCAAAGTAGCAGCGTGAAATACGACACAATATCATTCTGTGCGCCTGCCCAGAACCACAGCCTCATTTGTCTTCCCCTCCCAGATGGACAGCAACTGGGAAGTTCCATGCAGATGTAGTTACATTTTTCCCTCTCTCTTCTTTCAAATATAATAAGCGAGGAATTATATATTTGTAAATGTGTGTATAAATGCGTCTATTTGCCTCTGCAAAGCGCGAGAAACCGTATTCCTTAGTCTCAGAGGTGGCTTGAGTAAATTCATTATCTTGCTTTGGATCTATTTGCTGAGCTAGAAATTTCTGGATTCAGCCTTGGAAATGAATCCTGCAGGAGCTATTTGGCAAAATGAGCTTAGCCAGGAGGTTTTAAATCACACTCCCCGCGAGGAGAAGGGGGAGGGCCCAGGGGCCAGCAGATATCTGCATCAGGACTCAGTGCCCCTGCACCAGTTTTTCAAGGCAAATAATTGTGTCTGCTTCAGGAAAGACTAATTGTGTGTGGACCCGAATGGCCACCCCCGAACAGCTGCCGTTTGTGTAAGGTCCTCTGTGGGGGTCAAGCTTTCCCTGCCTGTTGCACCTGCCTCGTTAGGGCTGGTTCCCCCGACCCAGGTGAGGAGCCGTGACCTACTTGCATGAGCAGCTGTTAATTGCAGAGGTGACAACTGGTGAAATTATTCATGCCTGTGTTTGAATCCTGACCGTATCAGCTGTGACCCTAGGCAAGTTGCTCGCCCTCCTTCTGCCTCGGTTTCCTCATTAATGAGACAAATACAAGTGATGCCCATGCAACAGGGTGGTTCTCCCTAGCTTTACTGAGGTATAGTTTACATACGAAAAATTCAGTATTTAAACTGTACAATTTGATGTGTTTTCACAAAAATACAGTCGTATAACCACCACCACAATTATCTAGAACACTTCCATCACCCCAAAATGTTCCCATGTCCCTCTGTAGTCAGTCCCCTCCTATCTTGGCCCCTGATAGGGGGCTGATCTGCTATTACTATAGTTTTGCATTTCTTGAATTTATCAATAGACACATACAGTATATAGCATATTTTTATTTTTATAGTTATCATACAGTAAAAATTAACTTTTTTTTCTTTGGGCATACAGTTCTCTGGAGTTTAACAGACAGAGATTTGGATAACCATCACCACAGTCAGCAAACAGAACAGTTCCTCCCTATACAGCTGCTCTAAGGATTAAGAGAATTAATATATGAAAAGTTCTTAGAACAGTGCTTTGCGCATGAGTGCTCAAAAAGTGGTAGCTTTTGTTAGCAGTGACATGCTTCTTCGAGCTCTATTTTCCAGGGTCAGCATTTCTATCCTCCATGCACATCTAACAAGAATCCACGGTGGCATCTGTACAGGAAGTGAAATTCTTAAGAATTATATCCGCAGTCGTGCGTTGTTTCCAAATACCCTTATTCTAAGAAGATGGGTCCAGCGTCCTCTTCTGATTGCCGTTGTCTTGTAGATGTCAATGCTTCCTGCAGCAGAGGCTCCTCTTTCTTTGAAGAAGGTGCCATCCACTGGCTGGGTGTCTGTCCTCCTCAAGACGGCACCTTTTCCCGATACGTAGTCACTGCTATGGTTTGGATGTGTTGCCTCCAAAAGTCAGGTGTTGCCAATGGGGCCCCTTTAAGAGGTGATTAGGCCAAGAGGCCTCCTCCCTCCTGAATGGGCTTAAGGCTCTTACAGAAGGGGCCTTACACAGCCTTTGGCCAGCTTGCCCTTCTGCCGTCCACCATGTGAGGACACAGGATTCCTCCCCTCCAGAAGACACAGCCTTCACCAGACAATGAACCTGCTGGTCCCTTGATCTTGGACTTCCTAGCCTCCAGACTGTGGAAAATAACTTTCTGTTCTTTATAAATTACCTAGTCTCAGGTTTTCTGATACAGCAGCACAAGTGGACTAAGACACTCAGGCCTACACAAGGCAGTCCAGCCCCTGCCAACCCCAGCTTAGAATTATGGGGAAAATGCATCAGCTTTAGGTCCTGCAAGGAAGTGCCCTCCTCATCCTGGGCTCCAGGCGGTACCCTTCCACATCCCTAGAGGACAGCTCATTCTTGCAAAGGGCACCAGCAAATTGAGTGTTCCCCCACTCCCTGTGAGTTTGAGACGAAGCCTCCAGCTGTCTCGATAGGATGATCACCTGCCCTGGTTTGCCTGGATGGTCTAGGTTGACATCAGTTAGTCCTGCTGTAATTGTAATAGCACCTCCTTTCACTTTCAGAAGTGCCCTGGTTTGCACAGTGACTCATATAATCACCCTAGGTCTTGAGGACCTTAGGCAAGCCACCTAATCTCTCTGGATCCTTTCTTTTATCCAGAAAATGAAAGGGCTGGAGTAGTTCAGTCAGGGCCCTTCCAGCACCAAGAGCCCTGTGGAAGTAAAATCTTCTTGCATAAACTTGTCATCACATATAAACATTGATTGGGGGAACATGGTGCTATCTGGAGAGTCAGAAACACTGACATGTAGTAAAATCTTTATGTCACATTGGAAAGGCTCCCCGAAAGATAGAGTACACACTTTGTAAGTAGCCACCCTCATTCAAACCTCCTTTAAGGTAAAATCTTGGGAAATTAAGTCATTTGATGCGACACCAAAAATTAAAGCTCAGATTGTTCTGCTCACTTGGGTATGTGACCTTTTCTTGTTATGATACTTAAAATATTGAACCTCCTCCTCCTCCCCCTGCTGGCGCCACCACACCACACCACACACACACGCTGTCATGCTTCAGTCATTCTGCCACCTCCCAGGTAAAACGCCCCTGTGGTTAATAAGGTATTTTACTAAAAACTGTGAGTTCCTGTTGAATCATTTTTGCTTTGTATATTTTAATTACAAGTTAAATGATTTCTCTGCACTGAGCACCCCTAGGAAGAAACCCCAGGAATTATCATCATCATCCACTTAGGCTTTGTTTCAATTCTGGTCTTTAGAGAGCACGAACAGCAAGACGATTCTGTCACCTTCAGCTCCTCTGTGAGTCCCCATTGATGTCGGCATTTAGCCTCCTTTGCCATCAGACAAAAGGGAAAGTGTTTCTGCTCCAAAAAGCAGTTGCAGGCTTTGCTTTTAAAACCTCGGGGGCATCCAAACACTCCATCCCACAAAGCTCTAGTGCCGCTTCTGGAGTATTCATTTAGCTTGATTTACGTAACTTTAATTTTCTTAGGGGTGTGTTTACTAACTAGAGGGTGATTTTTTTCCCCCTTAATTAAAGAACAAGTTGATTCCAAAGCACTCAGAACAAAACAAGCCCCTTTCATACCCTGTCTCACTTGTCACTTTTTCCTGCTGTTCTCTCTCTTCTGAGTGCATTTCAGCTCACCACTGTACCTGCCTTCTCAAACTAGAAACAGGATGGAATGACGGGGAGGTGTGTCTTTCAGTGGAACCGGCCAGCCTTGGTTTCAATGTCTTTAATTTCCTGGAGCATATGGCAATTTGGGGAGGACCAGATAGTGTTATCTCTGTCTCATAGATACAAAAGCTGTATCCAGTCAGTGCAATTCGACAGAAATTCATAGAACTGGGCCCAGAACTGTGCTAGCCTCAGTAGGGCTGCCTGAATGAATGAACCCTGCCACTGACGTCTGGGAGCTGAAGTTCCTGAGGGCATCTTGGGTAAAGAGCTTTGAGGGGCAAATAATAGAAACCGACTCAAATGGGGTTAAGCTAGACGGGGAATTTACTGGCAGGTCTTCAGGTACGTTACAGGACTCAAGGGTGACTTGGCCAGTGAAGGAACTAGAAACCAGAATGGAACAAGTTCACAAGCCCAGGAACTATTCTGACTCCATTTCTCATCTCTGCATGGCTGCTTTTTCTCATTCTCTCCACAAGCTGTCGTTTCTTGGATTCTCTGTATGCCTGGAGGACAGAAATGGCCCCCCTTCAGCTCCCACATTTATTTCCCTTTGGGTCAACACCTTCCTGGACTGACTGGCTCTTCACGCAATGCCAGATTCTCCAAAGAAGAGATTTGACTTTCCCATCCTAGATCCGATGTTCTCTCCGACCCATTCAGCTATACATGTGAGATGACGTCATGGAGATGAACAGACCTTGGTTACCTGCCTGTATGGTGGGAAGCACAGTTATCTGGAGAAGGCAGGCACTGTAAGCTTTGCAAACACCCCAAAAGATGTCTACCATGGCGGGGAAGGTAGACAGTCCTCTTGTGATCAGCTGGACAAAATCCACAAGGTCAGGTGCTATCGACACACCTGACTCAGGTTTGGGGGTCAAGCAGGCTTTCTGACATCAGCAGAATCTTGAAAGAGAAGTATGAATGTGGCTGAAATAGGACAATAGCATCTCATGTGAATAGCAATGTCACATATTAATAGAAAGACTAACTGAAGAAAGACTAACTCAACACATCATGTGCACTCAAAGAATTTAGCGTCTTGAAATTGAGTGTTACAACAATCTTACTAATCATAGGGACATCAGTGGTATGTCACAGCCTTGTCACTCAACATTGTTCTCCTTCTCCTTTCTGCCAGTCCATGCATAAATCACAGAGTGGGCTCAAAGGAGTGGCCAAAGGGTTAGCATTAAGCAAATACACATTGAATGCCAGCTCTTCCCACCTATTGTGTGTCCTTTAACAAGTTACATAGGATCTTCCTAAATGAGAAAAATGGTAATAATACTATCAACCTTAGAGAGCTGTTGTTTGGATAAAATAAGATAGTGTGAAGCAAAGAACCTTGGCGCTGGGTCTAGCACAGATTTGGTTTCGAGAATGTTTTTTTCCAGCTTCTTCCCTCTCCATCTGTTTTCTTCCCCTGTAGTAGGCTGGTGAGATGTCGTGTATTAAAAAAATGCAGATAGAAATGTGGTCTAATGTAGGAATCAGAATAGTTAATATTAGGACCTGCCCTCTACACTACTCCCCCCACAAAAAAAAAAAACCATTACTGACATAATCAGTGCTCGCACCTCTTGTCTCACTGTCAGTTTCGAGAACTCGGGGAGGGGGGTGAAAAAAGAATTATGCTGTTCCCAATTACTCATTGACTAGGATCCATTCTCACTTGCTTGGTATTAAGTCTATTAGGTGTGAGCCGTCCTATGTAGCCAGTATTCCTAGCTCCCTATTGTCTACCTCAGTCAGGGACCATCTTACCTGGGCACAGGTGATTAGTCTGTGACAACTGTATCTAGTAATCTGTCCTTTCCATAGTACTAAAACACCCCAAGGACTTATTTTGTCGCTTGTGTTGACTTACCTTCTTAAGAGACCCAGATATAAGACACTTTCTAAACACCTTTTTAATATCTAAGTCCAAGATCCCCCATTGGGATAGTTTTCCCATTATTAATGTTTTGAAAAATGTGAACAGGTTAGAAACACACAGCTTTCTTGGGCAGAGGCTGAGCCCCATCAACATTGCAGGTTATGGTATTTAAGTTTTGTGCTCATTTTAATTAAAAGAAAAGTTCAGTTACAGTGGACCTTTAATGTTGAAGATGTATTTTTTTCATACCGGCATGTATTTGATTTCTAAAGGAAAAAGAATTTGTGGGTTTTTTTTGTTTTTTTTTTTTTTTTTGAGTTAAGAGCTGCAGGTCAGGGTTAAATTTGCAAAACCCCTATTTCCTTAGCTATAGTATAAATGACTCTCTTTATTGCAAACACACATTAATCCTTTTAATCTCTCTTAAGTCCCTGTTGATTGTCTAGCCAGATTTACAAAACACTTCTAACAGGGAAATCATGGCCAACAAGTTCAGAAAAAGAATCCAACATAGGAAAATAGATTCCTGTATCATAGAGTTTGACAAAGTATGACTAGTGTGTCAAGGAAATACGAGAAGGACTAATTCAAAATAATAATGCAAAATCTCTGCATAATGAATTATATTATTCCTCATAGACACATATTTGTGTTACTGCTGATGCTCCTAGCAACTGGGGTACCGAGTCACTCACTGGATCTGAGGGGTGTGTGTGTGTGTGTGTGTGTGTGTGTGTGTGTGTGTGTGTGTATGTGTGTGTTGCAGGTTTAAGGTGATACAGAAAAAGCAGGTTAAGCAGTTTTGGGGGTACCAGAGGTGAAGACATGCTGCTATTTTCAGTAAGAAGGTCAAAGAAGGCACCACTGAAAAGATGACATTTGAGTAAGACCTAAGGGAAGTGAGGGAGATGACCATGAGGGTAGGAGAAAGAACAGTTTCCCACAGGGAGCAGCCATTGCCAAGGCCTAAGTATGGAGTGTGCCTGGTGTGTTTTAGGGACAGAAAGGTGGGCAGTGGGGCCAGAGGTCAGATGGCGGGGAGACTGCAGGTTGTGTGGATCAGTGTCGGGACTATGGCTTTCTCTCTGATGGGATGGAGTCCTTGGAAGGTTCTGAGCAGGGGAAGGGTGTGGTCTTCCCCCTAAATACCAAGTGCTCTGTGAAACGTGTCCTGGGAAGGCTCCGGTAGGAGACAGTCCATTGCTGAGGAGTCTCAGCTTCTAAAATGCAGGCTCTCCTCCCCCAAAAAGGTGTGAAGGCACCAGGGAGAAGGGTGAAGGCATTTAGCAAATGGCTGAAGAGTGGGTGGCACTGAGACAAGGCTGTGATTGACATGTGTCACACGCCCATGACATCCATCCATCTGTCCGTCCACCCATTGATCCACCCATCTATTCAACTAGTAAGGAACCAACTGATACAACAGGCAGATCACTACCTGACAATCAGAAGACCTGGGTTCTGGTCCTACCTGTGCCAGCAAATGTTTCAGCAAAGTTCATTTCCCCTTTCTGAGCCTCTCATCTATCAAATGAGGGCAGTTCTCTGGAAAATATCTTTTTCTGGCTCTTTCTAGATACATGTTAAATATTTTTAAGTACTCTGTTCTATGCTTGTCATAGTAGGAAAACAGAATATATATAAGATATGCTCTGTGCTTTCCAAGGGCTACCAGTTTAGTCAGAGGAAAAAAATTTGATATATTTTGAAGAGTTAAATAACAACACAAAGCACTAGATGATAATGTGCAGACAAATAATGCTACCGAATGATTCTGAAAGGAGACCAGAGTGTTTTCTAGAGTAGTCTAGGTCAACGTCTCACAGAAAGTAGGACTTGTTCTGAACTTTAAGAATCCATCAGATTTACATAAACACAGAACTAAAGAGTTACTTCCCACCTTCTTCTCTGAAAACCACATTTTTTGTACACCTCCAGGCCTTTGCATAGGCAGTTCCTCTCCCCAGGTCACTCCTCCCTCCCGCCCTGCTTGTCTGCCTATCAAAACCGACTTCTCTTTCAAGATTCAGTGCAAATGTCCACCCCATCTATGAAGATTTCTCTGTGATCCTTGCCCCCGCAGCACTGCCACTTCCTCTCCCAGGCAGGGTTAATGGCTTTATGGGGGGCTCTCACAGAATGTGTACGTGTGTTCTTACTGCACATCACATTTTTTTTTACACCTAAAGGGTCTTCCCATCCCCAAGATTATTTAGAGTCCCTGTCTTTCTTATTTCTCTGTCCGCAGTGAAGAACACAATGTCTGGCAGAGAGTAGGCACTCTAGAAATAATAAATGAATGTACAAATGAACCAATAACATGAATGAGGACTATGGGAACAAACCTTGAAGCAGCTATAGCTGGACATTAGCATCTGCCTTCTACTTAACCTTGAGGGACAGGCATACAGGATGGATGGAGAGAAAAGATGGAAATCTCAAGAGAAAAATGGCCTCTCAATGAGCAAACACACCCTCCTTGATGCTGTGAAAGGAGAGTGAGACCAAAAATGGTCCTTCACCTAATATCCAGCAAGTGGCTACTGGGTACCTCTCATGCACAAACTCCCACGTCCTAGGGATGTGTGGAGACCCCCAGAAGGGCTGTATGGCTGGCCCTGCCATGGAGGGAGCTACTAGGAAAGCTCTCCCCATCCCTGGTGATACGCTGGGCAGTGGTGCACACTTCCCCCCCTGGGAAGTGTGGCTCGTGCTAATGAAACTTGACATTTACTGAAACTACAAAATGGGAAGATGTGTGTACTTTTAAAGTGTGAGCTGGAGCAATGGGAAAACCAGAAACCAAGCTGACTTCTCATGTGGGTTATTCAAAAGCTGTTTTCAAAGGGGCTCTGGCATGTGCGTGAGTCTTTGGCCTGTCCAGGTGACAATAAAGTGGAGCACATCGGCTAGTCACAGCAATGTGTGTCCTGCCCCACACTCATCTCTAAAGCAAGGGCTTTGGGATCTAGGAATTCGGGAGTCTAGTTCCAATCCTGCCACTTACTAACTGTGTGGCCTTAGACATCATCTCTTTGAGTCTCAGCCTGACCATTTGTAAGTTGGGATATAATTCCTTCCTTGCTGGTTCTTCATGAGGACTAGAGATGACTGCAAAGCTGCTCCCCCCAGAGCAGGAGCTGTTGGTAGACACTCAACAGTGAAAACTATTACCACTATTGTTAGCTATTACTCTGTCCTCTATCTTCAACAATATTAACTGAGTGACCAGTAAAATCAGACCAATGTGCAGGGGGCCCTGGGGAGGCACAGAGATGTTTAAGGGAAATTTCACGGAGGAGATGGAATTTTCCCTGGGTCTTCAGGGACAGGCCTTGGTTTACTTTGATTCTCAAGTCAGGAAGGGAAATATTCTCTCTTACATTGTATTTTCAATTGCAAACCTTCATTTCTTTAGAGAATAGGTAATTGTTTTTCTGCACTGCACAGGCATCATAATAATCTGAGAAAACAAAATCAGAGAAAGAAAAAAATGTACACACAATCCTTCTCCCCAAGAAACCAAACTATTTTTGATTTCCCAAGTTCAGGGTGAATGCAGTTTCATTATCAAAGACAGGAAGGAGAGATGGTGTTTTATGCAGAGGCCACTGGGCCTCTTTTACCACATCTAAAAAGTGGGAATGCTAGCTGATCCTATACTTCTGTTGGCAACTGCTAGTGTTTACAGAGAAAAACACATTCCAAGCATTCACATTTAAAAATGCATATCCCAACTAGGGCCTCCTAAGCATATATATGGAAACAGTTTTTAAGTAGAAAACAAGCCCAAATAATCTCAATGTGTCTCCCCCACCACCCCCCAGGAATGTCATTTATTGTGACAATATTCTTTACTGTTATATCAGTTAAAGAATTCATGAGAATGGGTGTGCCTTCCACTCTGCAAGGACAGCGATATAAACTGCACTTACTGGAAGCTCTTTCTTTCATTTAGAGTGACTGTTGACAAAATCTCTCACACTTTCAAATTCTATCCAAAACCTCATTCCTCTCCAGCCACCCTCGACATTCTCAACTCCCAAGCCACCTCATACTCCTGATTGCAATTTGCCAGGTTTGTCCATCTGCCCTGCAGCACTGTTAGGAGCCAGGACTCAGGGCAGGAGACGGTGGAGCCGTTGCCTTCTGCTGGTGCCCAGGGCGATGCCATGCACCCCGTGGGCACCCAGGAAACACGGGCTGGCTAGCTGCAGTGGTGCCAGCTAATGAGTGCCAGGCTTTTTATCTGTACTCAGAAATGGGAGGACAGATGGGGAAGAGGGCAGAGGGGAAAACAGCCTCACACTGAAGCCCAGATAGCATTGCACCAGCACACGCGGCGGACATAAAGGATTCTGATTTCGGCAAAGATAAAAAGGTCTGCAAACACTATATGAATGGCAAGTAGGTTAAAAAAGATTTCAGTCTGATTCTGCTTTTCTCACATCAAAGGAAAGACGAACTGACTGGGTTTCAGAAAACTTCTCCAGAGACTGGAAATGTATGTGTATGTAATTCTTTGAAATTATACGATGTTACTTCCCTGAATTGTGTGCCTTTCCCATAGATGATACCCACGGGATCATCAGTAGGTGACGTGGTCCAGGTCTGCATAGAACCACATCCCAGATACCAATCCCAGGCACCAGGGACACTTAGACTGAATTTGTCCCAGTCTTGAACTTTTAGGCTTCAACTTCATGATTCATCCTCCAGTTTCATCCTTAGTCTCACCATTTGGACTTGGCATTCGGCACTCATTTTTTAGCTGCCAACCTCGGTCCTCCCTGTGACAGTTCATGTTCTCCTACCAACCACATGTGCTAAACTAGCCTGAATAAGGACATGCCCAGGCTGGGCCGCTCTTCCATTTGTCCCAGTCCCGTGAGTGGGAACCAGGCACCATCTTGAAAGGCTCATTAATTAAGCTGAGTTTGTTGGTCTAATTACATTTTCTGAATCAGCTGGGCATTCTTTGACCCAACAGGAGGGGAAATAACCTCATGGGGAGCTTATATTTCATAGATAGTGAGATTGGGATGGGAAGGAGGGAAGCCTTAGATTTGTTATGAAGAAAATCTGCATTTGAGATCTAAAATGCAAAGGAGGAAGCACAAAATTACTAAGAAGTTAACAAAAAAAAAAAAGAATCAAGACAACTGGGTTTCAACCCCAGCTCTACCAATGGCCACGTGGGCTTGGGCAAGTCACTTTCTAATCCAGGCTTCATTTTTCATTCATAAAATGAAGAGATTGAGCCATATGACCTCCAAAATGCCCTCCAGGTTTAATACACTTTGATTTTTTTATTAGTAAGTCTGCCTTTCTGAGATTCCATAGTCCCATTTGGAAAATAGTGATAATATAACCAGTCCAGACTTCCTCCCAGGGCTATTGTGAGTGTCAGATATATGCAAGTCCATGGCACGCTGTTAATTTTTGTCGGGTGCAGAAGGCAGGAAACCCTGAGGCCGTCACACTACCTACTGTTGGGCAGAGTTACTGATACGAGCTGTGACTGTGTAAATGCATGCTTCTTCCTCATTTCTTCAATTAAAACAAAGAACTTTGAAAGTACACAAAGTATACCTGGACTAACAGGATACCTACATCTGTCCTGTTGAAAAGATGCTTATTGGGATAAAATGTCACACACCCACAAGACTGGAATGGAGCTTGATGTTGGAGCAAAAAGGTGGACCATGGAATCAGAGAAGATCACTGAAGCGGGTTAGGGAGGCAGGAGTGAGAACAAACGTTCACACAGAGTCTATCACATTCTAGTTACTCTGGGTACATCATGCAATTTAGCTATCTTTAAAGTAATGCTGTAATTTATTCTTGTTATTATTATTGAGTATTTTCCAACACCAACAAATTCTTCAGTTCTCCAGATATCAGCTGAATTTCCTACACTTTAATTCAATTCTAGTACTATCTACCTAAAGTTAACATCAGATCCAGCAAGTCAGAGGGCTCGGTCCTATAAGATTGCTCCTACTTCAGATGCCAATCACAAGTCTAGGCTCCCTGTACTTCTGATTGACCAGCTATAAATCAAGTATTCCTACAATCCCTCCTCATGTTTGATAATTTCTAAAATGGCTCACAGAACTTAGGGAGATACTTTACTTATATTTACCGGTTTATTATAAAGGATATAACTCCAGAACAGCCAGATGGAACAGATGCGCAAGGCAAGGTTGCAGCAGGGGAGGATTAAGGGAATATGCACGCACCTTCCATGTTTCTCTGGGCGCACCACCCTCCCAGCACCTGATGAGTTCACCAATCCAGAAGCTCATCAAATCTCATTAAGACTTTTTTTTTTGTCATGACTCCTGACCTGCATGGGCCCTTATTTTTTATTCATAAGTTTTCAAATTTATTTTTAGTTGATAAATAGTAACTGTATATATTTATAGAGTACAATGTGATATTTGGACATATATACACATTATAGAAAGATTAGACCAAGCTAATTAACATATCCATCACCTCACTAACTTATTTTTTGTGGTGAGAACATTTAAAATCTATTCATTTGGCCATTTTTTTTTTTTTTTTTTTTTTTTGAGACAGAGTCTCACTTTGTTGCCCAGGCTAGAGTGAGTGCCGTGGCGTCAGCCTAGCTCACAGCAACCTCAAACTCTTGGGCTTAAGCGATCCTACTGCCTCAGCCTTCCGAGTAGCTGGGACTACAGGCATGCACCACCATGCCCGGCTAATTTTTTCTATATATATTTTTAGTTGTCCAGATAATTTATTTCTATTTTTAGTAGAGATGGGGTCTTGCTCAGGCTGGTCTCGAACTCCTGACCTTGAGCAATCCACCCGCCTCGGCCTCCCAAAGGGCTAGGATTACAGGCATGAGCCACCACATCCCGCCCATTTGGCCATTTTGAAATATATAATACAATAACTGAAACTTTGTACCCTTTGATTGACATCTTCCCTTTCTCCTCCTCTTCCCCGCCAGCCTCAGGTAACCACATTTCTACTTGCTGTTTCTGTGAGATGGACTTTTTTAGATTCTACATATAAGAGAGGTTATACATTTGTCATTTGTCATTCTGTGTCTCGCTTATTTCACTTAACATAATGTTCTCCAGTTCCATCCATGTTGTTGCAAATGGCAAAATTTCCTTCTTTTTAAAGGCTGTATAGTATTCCATTGTGTATATATACAGTCTTTTTCTTCATTCATCTGTTGATGGGACACCTAGGTTGCTTTTTATTGTTCATGACTTTTAATAGGGCTTATGTCTCCAGATCTTGGGTCGGTGTATGGGACTGAAAGTTTCAACCTTCTAATCAATTGGTCTTTCTGTTGACCAGCCCCACCCTGAGACTATCTAGGGTCCTTACTCTAAGTCACCTCATTAGCATAAACTCAGATATGATCAAAAGGGTGTTATTGTGAATAGCAAAGGACACTCCTATCACTTGGGAGCATTCATTGCTTCCAGGCTACAACGCTGTGCTATAAAGGGAAGTGCAGAAGACTTCCTTGCTGCAGTACATTTCCAAAGATGGCAGCAACCTACTGCATAGATCATTCAAGTTAACACTGTAATTCATTTCTCCATGTCTCATCCTACTTAAGATCCCCTTGTCTACATATTCAAAGCTAGAAATTCCAAGGCTTTTAGCAGCTCTGTGCCAGAAATCAGAGATAACCAAATGTATTTCTTATTATCTCACAGTTATTATTACTCTTATTATTATCATCACAGTGGTGGAAAACCAGGATTCAGAGATCACATGCCTATTATGTTTTGGGCTGAGAACCAAACTCCAGCCTGTGTGGTCTCAAAGCCCACCTCACTTCCTCCTTTAAAGGCTGGAAAACTAGGTTCTTCTCCATCTGCACATACTTATTCCCTTGAGTCACCCAAATATAAGGCTGGAACATCACTAATGAAAGATATCTGATGAGTCTTCTCTTGGACAGAGGCAGCTCTCCTCCCCAAATGGAAATATACCAGAAACATTCCCAAGCCTGTATTAGGTACTAGAGTTGCAGGGGTAAATATACTATGGATCTTGCCTCCAGTTCCCCGGTGACTTGACTTTCTATTCTCCTTTTCAGCAATAGGCTGAGTTCAAGTGTCACCAAAGTTCAGTATTGACTGATGTGGCTATTGCACAAGTTTTTTGAGGACAAGTTGGAAAGAACAGAGGAGAGGCCATCTGGGAGTTTAAAATTTCATGTCTTCATGCCTCAATTTGCACGTGATGTCATGCAGCATTTATGTGGGGGTTTGGGTGGCATTTATTTTATTCAAAGCCCATTTATCCTGGACTTTTTCCACTGCTGTGTGAGATTTTATGAGTCATCAAATCCCTCTTCTCTGTAATGTAGTTTTGCATACATGCTGATGTGTGTTATGCTCAGATGAGCTCTCGGAAGGGAATACAAGACTAGAATGAGGTCAGAGGAAAAGGTATGGCCATTTTTGGAAGTGCCCACTGCTTCTAGTCTACAACACTGTGCTGTAAAAAGAAGTACAGAAGACATCCTCACTGCAGTAATATGAGCTCTAGAAAAGAAAAAGTGTTTTTTCCTACTCTCTTACTCAATGACCTCTGTGACCTCTGATCACCAAAACATGTGGGGATTTCTTCCCACCATCGACCAAGCAGTCAATTCTGCAGCAGACACCAGCTGGGTGTGCTCTTATTTAATTTAATTCTGACACTGTCTACCCAGAGACAGCTTCGGATCCCACAAGTTGAGGACTCAGTCCTGCATGAATACCACGCCCCTCAGATGCCAGTTGTAAGCACAGGTTGTGACTTGTGCTTCTGACTGACTGGCTCTAAATCAGGGTTTCCATGCCCCCTTCCTTGGGTTCAGTTGATTTGCTAGAGCAGCTCACAGAAATCAGGGAAACACCAGTTTATTTGTTATAAAGGATTTTATAAAAGATATAAATGAACAGCCAGATGGAAGAGATGCGTAGGGCAAGATATGGGAAAGGAGTAAGGAGTTTTCATGCCCTCTCCAAGCACGCCACCTTCCAGGAAACTCCATGTGCTCGGCTACCCAGAGGCTTCCTGAACTGAGTCCTTTGGGGTTTTTATGGAGGCTCCATTAAATAGGCATGATCAATTAAATCATCAGCCATTGGAGGTGGATTAAACCTACAGCCCCTCTCCCTTCCCCAGACGTTGGAGGGTAAGGCTGAAAGTCCCAACCCTCTAATCATATGGTTGGTTCCCTTGGCAACCAGCCCCCCATCCTGGGCTATCCAGGAGCCCACCAAGAGTTATGTCATTAGAACAAATCACGCTCCTATTGCCCAGGAAATTCCAAGGGATTGAGGAGATCAATGTCAGAAACTAGGTCAAAGACCAAATGTTAGAACAAAAAGTTCTCCTAGCACCTCTATCTATAAGGGTATTAGGAGTTCTGTCTCAGGAACTGAGGCAGAGACCAAACATTAGAACAGAAGATTCTCCTAGTAACTCTATCACTCAGGAATTTAGATAGCACCCATATCTACAAAGGTATTACGAGCTCCGTTCCAGGGACTGGGGGCAGAGACCAAGATGTATATTTCTTATTTATTTCACAAGTAGATTTCCAAAGATGGCAGCAACCTATTCTATGGATTACTCAAATAATACTATAATTCATTTCTCCATGTCCCATCCTAATTAAGATCCCACTGCCTGCATTTTTAAAGCTAAAAAGACCATAAACCTGATGAGCAAATGCTGGACCTTTCATGACCTTGGTGCACCTCGTACTTTCTTTTGAATGAAAAACCAATTCCGTATCTCTGCAGGGCTTAAGGTTGAAGGATATATAAGGGAAAGGATTTATATTTATTTCAACATTTATTAAGGCCTACATTTCAGTGGGGTGGACAGCTCCCCTACATGATAATGTAGAGGGAACTGTGGCTCAGTGAGGTCCCCAAGTTCATACATTAGTAAGTGGTGAGACGGTATTTGAGCCATGCTGCTGATGTCACCTGAGGGACAGCCCTTGTTTACCCACTCCAGCCAGAGTTCAAGCTGGTGGGTAGGAGGTGGGGAGACAAGGAAGGAGCCAAAGGATGGACTACTTGGCATTTTTTCTGTTTTCTTTCTTTTTTCTCTGAAAAGATTTCACTTTTTGGTGCAAAAGAGAGAATGATGAGCATTTTAGATATCCTTTCCTTTGAGGGTAGTTTTTTGCCCTCAATGCATTTCTTCCCCGCAAAGTACACTGATCCATTTCTCTAATCTAGTCGCCTCCAGGCCTGGGGCTGTCCCACTCCAACCAAATTCCTCTGAAAATGATTTGAGGACTATAATATGTCACTCAACCTCATTTGCTGGATCAAATCTGGAGGGAGAACCCTTGAGTGGGGTGGCCCAGGTGACTGTCCCCAGGTGGGGAGCAAGTGAGAGAAAATGGTAGCTGTCTTGACATTGTTTTTCATAGTATTTATTGATTCAGGAAAACAAATGCAAAATTATGAATAAAATTGCTTGGAAACTGCCCTTCCCCAAAAAATATTTTAACCCCCCATTACTTTGTTCTTTTCACTACAATAGACATAGAATGTGAGAATGTGAAACTATAAGAACTATGATTATTGAAAAGCTTGAACTCATAAAGCAGTGATAATCTGGTAATAGAGTTCTGTGCTGTCAGGCTCTGATGTTTTGTTTTGTTTTGTTTTTAATTCTCTGGATAATGAGCACCTATTTAGCCAGAATTGTAAATATGGAGAAGGACCCATGAGTTTTAATTCCTCCCTGCCCACTCTCTTCTCAGGCTACTAATTGAAATAGTTCCATGTAAATGAAGATAAAAATCTTCTTTTTGCAAACTTCTTTTGCTGAAGACTCCTTCTTCTCTCTCCATATGAGCACACGCTTGCTTACACCCAAACTGAGTTTTCCCATCACTGTGTAAGTGCATTTTCTCGTCGCGGGCACCCATCACCTCAGTCATATCTCCTGTGCTTGAAGCCACAGAGTGTCTCTACTCATCCACCTGACTGTGGCCTCATCATGTATCTAGAGAAGGTCCAACATTATAAGATAACCATGACAATGAGGATTCCAACCCACCTCTCAGAGAGCTTGAAAGAACAGAGGGAAATTATTTTTCTAGTGCAAGTCACAATACTTGGCCCTTTTTATAAATTGGTTTATTTAAACTTCACACACCCCTGTGAGAAGATAATATTGTCCCCATGTCACAGGAGAGGAAAGTAAAAGAATACATACAAATTACAAATGATGGAACTGGCGGTCAAACCCAGTTTTCTGTGATTGCAAAATCTGTGCTTGTTCCACTGTGGGACTCTGCCTCTTTGAGACAGACATGAATGGTAACCCATAGTATTACGTCTGCTTCTCAAACTGACAAGATGCCTAAAGAAAACTTTGTGAAGGCCTTAGGGGCTGGTGTCATTGCTTACACCAGCACCAGTGCACACATATGGAGGAGGCAGGGAGAGAGAAGGAAAGAGCGTGTGCAAGAGAGAGACTAATCTTTCCTTAGGTACACCATGGCCCCCTACACACAAGCACTCGGTGTTCTTTGATTATAAGCAACAGAAAGCCACTCTAGCTAATGTAAGGATTAAATTAATTTTTTTGAGACAATACTAGGCAAGTCATAGAATCAAGGCCCACAAGAAGATCAGGAACATCAGGTCAGCACCAGCAATCTCAGACTATCAGACTATGTCTGTCTTAAGCCATCTTCTATCCGCATTTCACTCCACTTATAATTCAGATTCCTGGGAGATTATAAGGTCATGGTGCTACCCTAGAGCAGCAACTGGAATTGGCAATGCCCCCAGGGCCATGTGAAATGCAGCAGGAACAGTTCTTCAAAGGAAACGGTGGATGTTGCCACCAAAAGAAGGGGGAATAGATAGATACTAGGTAAGATGACAACAGATGCCCACTACCCACACTCTGCCCTTTGCTCTAGTAAGTAAGCCTAGTGGTCAGGACAGCTAGCCTTGGGTCCTAGGTTTAAGTAATAGCCAGGGAGCCATAATTAGCAAAAGATATGGACCTGACATTTATATTTTTTTCAGACCCTGCTCTTTTTGAATGACTTACCATCACCGGTGTCCTCAGATGCTCTCCTTGTCTTTTCTGGACATTTTTGATGGGTTCTGTTAATACATTTCTAATTATAACCTTATACCTGCCTGTTAGACATCTGTTCCCTTGCTGGGGTCATTACTAAGTCAAGAAATGGCCAATGAATGGCCAATCATAGGATCCTTTCTCCTTCTGACCACTTCTGAAGTCCAGTCATTAGTCCCTTACTCAACAATGAGAAGAACAACATTGGAACCATTCAGTGAGTATGAGAGAAGGTTGTCTTGAGGAGTAGCTCCCAATTCTTCAGGAACTTTAAAATAGGAAAGCACTTTCTTGAGAAAGTTACCCGGTTGGACAGGTGAAGTGTTCGTGTTCCCAAACGCTAAGAACCTAACCTCCAATTTATTGTTTGTCTCTGCAATGACCTTCTGTTCTGAACCCACAAACAGCTGCCCAGCAGGGGCAGGAAAGGTGAGTCTCTGCAAGCCAGGAAAGATCACCAGACAACCAGAACACAGAGGCACAGAGCTGCTGGAGACAAATCTATTCACCCTCCTTTTGCTTTTATAGCAAGTGGTGGGCAATGTTACCTTGTTTTTGGCAAACCCAAAAAAAGGGGAAGTCATCCCACATAGCCTGAGAGGGAGGGAGTATAGTAAGTGTTGTGCATAAAGACCTCATTAATGACCAACACATGTTTTATTTGCAACTGACAATTTCTGTAGTTAAGAGTTTAGAGCCTGACCTGCGGACTATGCTGGGAGATAACACAATGGGATGATCACTCCAAGTGTGCCTCACTTCGCAGAGTAACTTCATTCCTAAAAGTGTGTTCTGCAGACCAGTATCAATCCATGGTGCCTATTGGCTTTACAGTTCCAGCATTGCTTTATCTTTACAGAGTAAATTTTTATTATTAGAGGCTTTAGACTTCATTGTCTCTATTCCTACACATCAGCCTCTCTGCCAAAGAAAAGCATTTTATGAGACAATGCTAAATTACTAAGCATTTTCATGTGCCGTTTCGTCTAATCCTCACAAGAGCCCTATGAAGTTGTCTTTTTCCTATTTTAAAGATCGGACAACTGAGGTAGAAAGACTGATTCCTAATGAGAAGCTGCACTAGGGCTCCAACCCACATCTTCTGATGAGACTGAACCTCCAGTAGCCTGTTACTGTTTTATCTTCAGTGGGTGTTTGTGAAATGTTTAGAAATGGCACAAAATCTGCTCCATGTCTGGTAGGCACTATAAATGATCATCCATTTCATACACATTTAATACACATTTGTTGACTGACTTGTTACGATGTTCAGAGATGAACAAGATAGCATCTGAAGCCTGGAATAGCTCACACTTGAGAATAGGCTTTTTGATCAAAGGCATTTTTCATCCTTGACCTTGACTGAGATTACCCAACAATCTCTATGGGGCAGAAGTTCCTTGGTCTCCTTGGTCCAGAAATTAGACCTCCCATCCAGACCCCATCTGGTTGCTGCTGCCTACCTGCCCCCATGACTGGGGAACACATCCTCAACAAATCACTTGAACTAGACACCCCATCTCAGGCTTTGTCTAAGGGAACCCAACTGAAGACATCTACTTTGACCTTGTTTTGTAGCAGAAGAGTTACATTATAAGATGCAAATCTAGGAAAAGCATTTGTACGTCATGTTTTCACTCATTCAGATTGAACATTCTCCTAAAGTTAAACAAAATCAGCAAGATCTATTTGTATTTGCATGGTTCTGTTTGCATTGAGAGTAAGGAAATAGCGATCTCTTAAAATATTCAAGACTATTAAAACACACCCCATGGCAGTGACCAATTTCCCAAAAGTGTATCCCTTAACCAGTTTTTTGTGAGAACATCACATCCACTGATAGGAGTCACGAGCCTTTGCTTTTGAGTAATGGTGTTAACATAAGTGTGAGTTGCATTGAAAATTAATGCACTGCCTGCGTGATCATTTTCACAGAGCCTTTGGTGAGGTTGATGTTGAGCTTGGTGGATAATTATCTGTTTTTGAAAAATCTAAGCATCTTTTTATACATTGCCATTTCTGTTTGCAAGTTTAGCTTCAAGTTTACTGAACCATTTAATTAACTTAAGTGTTTAAACTTCTGGAGGTGTTGATTGATTCTAATCAGTATTTTCTGCTACTCTAATTGAAGGCTTCCTCTCTTGGACTATTGTCAATGAAGCAAAAAATATTTTTTAAAAAATCAAAATGTTGTTTAGTCTTTGGCATAATCTAACACAAATTTAGTTGGGCCCATAATTGCATGAACTTCAGGAGGCCAGAAAGGAGCCAATTTCTTTTCCTTGAAGTTGCAGAGCCAGCCCCAGGAAAAGAGATCGTGCCGTGGGCACAAGGAGGAGGCTCTTGCAACCTCTTGCCAGGACTTAGACTTCAAGCCAAACCACTTTCAGGTTTGGCAGTTTTCACTCTTCATAGAAAGTCCGGGGTGGGGGAGGGGCGGGTGTTTTGCAGGGACAGTTTCCACCCAGACAGAGAGATCTTTTCTTTTAACAGCTCTTCTTTTCTCAGAAAAACAAAAAAGTTACCCTGACCTCCCACCTCCTGTGGTATTACCCCAGGCAAGTACAAACCTAAACCCTAGAATAAGAGCCTACCCCACATTGAGTAGGTCTTCCTGCTGGTGGTGAGGATAGAAGTGAGGCTTCTAAACTCCAGGTGTTCCGACGCCCCAGGTGTGGTGTTTATCTGCCCTTTAGAATTCCACTGGAGAGAGTGGGAGGGGAGCCCAAGTCAGCACAGTCTGGGGAGCACCTCCAGCCTGCAGGCACCTGTGACACGGCCCCAAGACCGCTCCCCAACTTCAGCTTTTGAAGACCAAGTTTTCTGTTGCTTTCAAAAACACTTCCTGGCAAGCTGCCTTTGGTCTCTCCCGAGACACTTCTGTGCTAGTTGACTTCTGTTCAGCACAAAGTAATGTATTATGGATATTGCATTTTTCTGCTAAGAAAATGTCGGCTGCTAAACTAGATCAAACCGCCTTCCAGTTCATCAGTGCTGACACATTTTAATTATTGAACTTTTCTCCCTGGAAAGTATGCTCTGTGCTGTTTGCCGAGAAACTGGCGGGTTTAACACGATTTGGAAACTTTTCATAGATTGATCACCACAGGAAAACAGGCAGCTGATCACCAGAGAAATTCTGCAGTTGAGATTAGTTTGCTATGTGATGATACTGAGGAAATGAAATGTGTGGGGTTTTCTCCCTACCTTCCACCCGGCCTCTTTGGCTGCCTACAAGACAATGCCATCTGCGTGCAGCCGGGAGCCCTTGTTGCCTTTGTACTCCAGGGATCCAGTCCTGGACCCATGGCAAGCTTACCAGCTCACTTTGGCAAATATAATCTCTGGCTCCCTCTCCAAATGTGTCTGTTGCCTCCCTCTGATTCAGTTGCTTCCTTCCAGCCATACCCATGTTCTTTATGCTTTGAGAACACTCCAAGCTTTTCCCTACCCCAGGGGCTTTGTGCATGCTATTCTATCTATTAAGTTCTGCTTCTAGTCTAGGTTGGTTTGCAGTCCTTGCTACATATTAGAATAATCTTAAGCCTCATCTGGAGATCAATCAAATTATGACCTCTGGAGGTGGGGTCCACCATCAGTATTTTTTGAAAGCTTCTGGGATGATTTTAATGTACTTTAAAGGTTGTGATCCATCACTTTAAATCTTCATGTGGTTTGGTCCCCCATTGTTCAGATCTGAGCTCCAACATCCGTGCCCAGAGATGCCTTCCCTGACCATCCTATCTGAAGTAGCCTGAACTCGAACCCCCAGGACTCTGCATCATTCACTGATTTTTTTTTTTTATCTCTATGGTATTCATCACTGTCTAAAGTTATCTTTTCTATTTTTTGTTTATCCACTTTTTGCCTATCTTCCCCACTATAATTCATACTTCAAAAGAGCAGATTTCTTGTTCATCTTGTTGACATCTGTATTAGTTCATATGCCTGATACATAGTAAGTGCTCAAACTATATTTGCAAATAAATGAACGAGTGGGTATATGAACGAATGGATGGATGAGTAAATGAGTAAATGAATGAGCTTCTGTCCTTGGAGTCCAAGTTCCTATTTTTGATAGCATGTTTCTCTTAATAGACCACTTAGTATACCTGGGGAAAATACGCTTACTTTATAGACATCATTTTCTTCTTTGAGTTCCTCAACATGAGGATGCAAAAATTTTTGATAAATAACAACAAATTTATTTAACCACAACATATCACAAATTGTACTTGGATAGTGAAGATTCTGTGAATGTCTAGATGTCTGACGTCCTCTCCTTCCAAGAGTCCCATCAGTGTGGCCATCAGAGCAGCAACCACCTGTGCCCTCCCCACCCAGTGCTGACCCATGATGGAGGCACCAGAGCTCTTCTCTTTCCCTCTCTGTTGGCCCTCCCTCCCTTGTGGGCTCCTCAGAAAAGCATTTAGACAATATCCTGGTCTTTAATTGGATCTCACTGGGAGAACTACTGGAGCCCACCTATGATCAGCAACACAGCTAGGAGAGATCATGTCTTTCAGGATCCTCTGCCACTGTTAGTGCCACCCTCCGCTCCCCTCTACTGCAGGTCTTTCCTGGGCTGAGGTCCTGCTTTAAATCTTTCCGTGAGCATCTTATCCAGCAAGTGGCTTCACTGTGAAGCCCCAGCACCTCATCCTTTGACCTACACATGTGTCCTGACGTGAAGAAGCCCGATGAGTTCTTCTGGGCACCACCAACAGTACCACTTCCCTTCTCAGAGCTGCCTCCAGTTTTTCTATAAAAACTAAACCACTAGTCTCCAAAACAGAAAAAAAGGTACCGCCTCAAATTTGGCCATCCGGTCTTCCAGAAGGGATTCCATTTTTCTGCATAAGGATGGGAACATGAGAAACATATATATATTTATCCACTTCCCTTCTCCGATCAGTAGACATCACGCCTGGTGCCCAAGATGGTAAGCGCCAGACTTTGCTGCTTCCTACCTGTCTTGGCTATTTATGCACATCAGCAAGTGTGTTTCTGCTTCAGGAAACTGAGAGATATTTCTAGTGACCTACAAGAGCTTATTCACCTTCAGGAGGTGGAGTAGCTAAATATTTATACCATATCAGAGTCCGGCTCGGTATCAGGGACGTCTAAGATCCAAGACTGACTCTGCAGCCCAGACGATTCAGATACGTGATCATAGCAGAATCCCTCTATAAAGAAAGAGCAGGCTTGGGAAGCCTGGCTCACATCCACCTTATAACCCAGTTTCTGAGAATACACAGAAGGCATCGTAACCCAAGAAGTGAGTTGACCACTCATTCATTCATTCGTATAATAAGTCTGTATTAAGCACTTAGCACGTTGTTTCTATGAGAACCCAGGCACTGAAGTACGACAAGAAACAAAAAAAGAACAAATGCTTCTTCGTAATGGAACTTGCTAGGGGAAGACAGACAATAGACAGGTAAGTAAAATATATGTTAGATCAAATGTTGACAAGTGCTGCAGGAAAAATACAGTAAGAGATGGGTTATAGAAAAAAGCGCCCAGCGTAAGATGGGGATTGCAGTGTTCCATAAGGCAGTCGGGGAAGGCCTCAGTTAGAATGTGACGTGTGAACAAAGACCTAAAAGAGGCAGGAAAGCCGGCTTGCAGGTTTCTAGGTAGAGAGGATTCCAGCCCTCAGGCAGGAATGTGCTAGAAGAGAGTGGATAGGATCAGAAAGGCTGGCCAGAGTAGATACTGAAGGTTTTGAGGGACAGGATGTGGATTTGGATTTCGTTCTAAGCATGCTGGGGACTATCAGGCAAGGGAGTGGCATGATCCAAGTTAGCTTTTAGCAGGGTTGTTCTGGCTGTTGTGCTAAGAACAGATTGTCGGGGCAAAGGCACAGGCAGGGAGGCCACTGCAGTCATCTGGGGAAGAGAGCTGGCGGCTTGGACCCGGGCAGTAGCAGCGGAAGGGGAGAGAAGTAACGGGATTCTGCATACACTTGGGAAGGAGAGCCAGCTCGAGTAGCTAATGGACCTGGTGTGCTGGGGAGAGAAACAGAGGAGGCAAGGTTTGGGGCCAGGAAGAGGATCAGTGCCCACAAGAGCCCATTTCTGGCCAGTGGGTCCACTCAGGAATCAAATGCAGACCAGACAAACTGTTCAGTGGGCACAGAATTACAACAAAGAAAGCAATTCATCTCAGCAGCTTTCATTTAAGGAGCCAGGCCCTGTGTTGAGCACTGGACCTGCATAACTTCATTTTCTCTTCCAACAGCCCAATGGTAAACACACCATTGTCCTCATGAATGAGGAAACATAGGCTTAGAGCAAAGCAACTTGCCCAGTGCTGCACAGCTCCTCGGGGCTGGAACCACAACTTCACCCAGACACAAGCCCTCAACCACTGCGCTGCCCAGACTCCTACTCAAGATGCTCTTTAACCAAGCTCAGGAAAAATTATGAATTGTCCTTCTTCCTCTGAGGCTTTTTAAACTATTTAACCAATTTTCTAGACTGAGCTGCAGCCCCCACCTTGCACAGTGGTAGAGACTCCTGGTCAAATTCTGACTCTCTGGCCTTCTTTCTGTTCACATCCTTTCTTGCCTATCACCTGAACCCTCCATCAGCAGCTGGCAACATGTTGCAGGCTTCACAACCCCCACTGTTGGGTTTTTGTTTGTTTGTTTTTGAGACAGAGTTTCATCCTGTCACCCAGGTTGGACTGCAGTGACAGAATCATAGCTCACTGCAGCCTTGAACTCCTGTGCTCCAGCGATCCTCCTGCCTCAGCCTCCCAAAGTGCTATTGTTGTTACACCCTTTTTAGTTCAAAGGAGTTTTGAGAGACACCCTGGACCACTTGGTGGGATTTAGGAAGTACCTTGTTCTTATATGCAGCAAATTTATAACATAGGAGTGTCTTTCTTTGGAGGTAATTCTATTTCAGGTGAATTAATCCAATAAGGATGCCATTTCCTGGCCTCACCTCTGGATGTGGGGAAATTTCATATTTCTCAGCCCGTGGCCCTAGCCATATTCTCCATATTTGTTGAGAAGAACGCTTGTCAAGCATCCCTGACGTGCCAGGCACTGTTTTCGAGAATGCAGCAGTGAGCAAACTAGACACAGTTCCTGCTCTCAGGGAGGCTCTAGGCTGGGGGAGCAGCCAGACGTTAGACCAGGGGACCTCCTGGTTAGGGTTCAGGGTTGGAGTTTGTGCTGTAAAGGGAAGAAACATCCATCTATGTGTGTATATAACAAAGGAGCCAGGCCTTGCCTGGGAGGTTGAGAGGAAGTGTCCCTGAAGAAAGGAAAGAGTGAGTAGGTTGCTGTCTGAAGGATAGTAATTGTCCCTGGGTAGAGGGCTGGGAAAGGTACAAGTGGTCCACACAGAGGCCTTGTGGTAAGAGGGACTTCAGCTAGTTTAAGGAGCAAAGAAAGCAAGTCAAGGCTCGGTGCAAAATGAGGTGGAGAGTTGGGAAGGACCATGAAGAGCCCCTTAAGAATGTTGACTCTGGCCGGGCGCGGTGGCTCACGCCTGTAATCCTAGCACTCTGGGAGGCCGAGGCGGGGCGGATCATTGGAGCTCAGGAGTTTGAGACCAGCCTGAGCAAGAGCGAGACCCTGTCTCTACTAGAAATAGAAAGAAATTATCTGGACAACTAAAATATATATAGAAAAAATTAGCCGGGCATGGTGGCGCATGCCTGTAGTCCCAGCTACTCGGGAGGCTGAGGCAGTAGGATCGCTTAAGCCCAGGAGTTTGAGGTTGCTGTGAGCTAGGCTGATGCCATGGCACTCACTCTAGCCCGGGCAACAGAGCGAGACTCTGTCCAAAAAAAAAAAAAAAGAATGTTGACCTTTAGTCTAACAGGGGTAAGAATCCACCATTACAGGGACCAATGAAAAGAGAGATGTGATAGATTTGCTCCTGAAAGGACGACTCTGCTGACCCTGTAGAGGATGCAGCGGAGGGGCACGGTGGACAGGGGAGACGACTGAGCAGATGGTTGCACTGTCTGCGCTCACCTGGTGATCTAATTTTACCGTGAATTTGCCTGGACATAGAGTCTTAGCATGTCTGACCTGGAAGAGAGCTTAGCATTCCTCGAGTCCAGCTGCAGTATCTCATGGATGGAAAACTTGGCCTAGAGAGAAACTCACCCACAGGGCCACTTAAATTTACAAAGTCAACATTCAAACTCAGGCCTTTTGACTTAAAGCCTTGTGCTTGCAACCATTGTTTCAGTTGTCCACATTTGCATGAAGACTGAGCCCTTTCAATGTATTAATTATGTCATATTTAGTATTGTATCTCCAGTGTGTGGTGGGAGTGAGTACTCAGTATAAGTTGGATGAATGAGTAGAGATGAGTGGATGGATGGACAGATAGATGGAAGATGATGGATAGATGGATGATGGGTGAATGATGGATGGATAGATGAAGGATGGATCAGTAGATTTGGAAGAATGTTTTTTCCTTTGCAATGTACAACTTCCATAGCAACAGTTGAAGGAGGAAATCATTTTTCCCTTAGTGAGAACCATAGTTCATGACCTTCTGTCCTAACAAGTATGTCCTCTAGTCATGGCAGCCACTCTTAGGCCACAACACCAGTGTGACCCCAGAGGACACCCTCCCTTTCCCAAGCCTGTGCCTAGGCAGCCTCAGGCCCTGAAAGAAGTTGATAAACCCGCTGCAGTAGTTTGGGATGGCAAGCAGCCCAGGATCAGTTAGGTCATGCACCGACTTCTTATTCCTCCTGGAAAGGAGCCTGGCTTGCTAACTGTCCAAATTGAATTTTAAAAACTTTAATTAGGTCACCATAAAGATTTGTCTCTTTTAATGGCAGAAAGCCCAGCTTCCCAAGTGTTTCCACAAGAGCTCATTCCTTGCCACCTCACTACTCCCGTACATCCCACACCCCATGAAGGGAGGAGCCTGAGTGGAATGCTGATGAAGTGCTATCTTGAGTGACAGCAGTCATGGGGGTACTTGGAAAGTGGCTCAGAGACTATTGCCAATGACAGATATCATCCTTGACAGATATCATCTCATTTAATCCTCACAACAATATGGGGATGGGAGTGGGGAGGAATGAGGTCTTGTCTCAATTTTATAAACAAGGAGAGGGAGACCCCAGAGTCTAAGGGGCTTGCCCGCCACAGGGCCGATATTCAGACTCAGCTCTGCTAGGGACATTCCAATTTTTCTTTCGTACGATAATGATATTCCAAATGGAAAATGACTTCCTAGTTGTAGTCATTTAGAATGTAATCATTGCAACTAATCAACAAGGAAAATGTGTTTGTCATAGCCAACATTTATTGATTACCTACTGTGTACAAGGTATATCTTACCAGAGGCTTATCTCAGGCCAACTGGACTTTCCTCTTTGCCCTTAGAACACTAGACTAGGGACCTCATTCGAGTCCCCACTCAGCCATTTTCTCCACTGTATGACCTGAAGAAAGACACTTAACCTCCCTGAGCCTCAGTCTCCTCCTCTGCCAAATGGACACAGTAATTTGTATACAACAAATTCTCAACAGGGTGTGTATGGCACACTCAAAATTAGATTATCCGAAGAGAGTGTGTTACAAAAGGACCACTGACGACAAAGGCCTAGGTGTAAAGGGGCCACTGGAGATAATGCACTAACCCAGAGATGGCCTGGTGGTTACTGCCCCAAGGACAAAGGGACAAAGGGAGGGAGAGGTTATGGAAACCAGAAAGAGAAAGATTCTTGTAGAGTTGGCTTCACTGAGAGGCAGTGACCTTTGGGATATAGCCAGGCTGAGACAACGTCACAGGGCAGGAGCAGGGGCATAAGGGCCCTGATATCCCTGTCCTCCTCCCGCTGGTTCCTTCCATGGTGGCCAGTGGCAGGACCCTGTGAGAGCCGGGGCATGGGAGCCAGTCAATGCAATATGCACAGCCGGTCTCCCTAAGGCCCAGGCAGAGCAGAGACGGGAGGAGAGGGAGGCTGGGGTGCAGGTGGAAGCCACCAGCACACAGCTCCTGCTCTGCCTGCATGAAGGTGACATGATGAAGACAAAATGAGTTCATGGAGGTGGGAGTGCACCGTAGAAGAGAGAACGTCAAGCTAGTGTGCAAAGCTATCTACTAACCTGGGAATAAGAATGACCTGTCATCAGCCCTCTGTTGGCTGTGTAGTGTGCCACCAAGAAGGGGATGAGAATGATCAAAAAGAAGAAGAGGACGATGAGTGGGGTCAGCTTTCCTCACCTTCCAGCTGAATAAGGAGGAGCTGGGGTCAAGGGAGTGTCCTTCAAAGGCCCCCTACTCCAAGCACACTGGATCTGAGTCTGGATCCTCTGCCTGCAGGATGCGTCATCACGGCAGGTTTCTCAACCTCTCTCTGACTCTGCGCCTCATCTGGAAGGCAGGGACCATGGTGCCCACCCCGCACAGTGACGTGAGGTTGATAGGGGACAGAAAGGGAAACTTGCAATGCCTGGCACAAAATAGGTGCTCAAGAAATATATTTTGGGATAAATGAATGATTTCTAGGATCCCTTCTGGCTCTCAAATGGTAGGAGTCTGATTCTCCAGGCTGGCTGGCAGGTTCTGAGAAGGATTTGTGACATCTGGGCGAGGGACCAAGCCGGGGGCAAGATCCAGGACAGCGTGGGTGGCCGGAGGTCAGCACAGTGACTACACGGTCCACAGGAAGAAGAGGTTCTGAGTGGAGACGACTTATCTAAGAACTCTGTCTCAAGTTCTATAACCCCCTGTAGTCTGTGGCAGCCTCTTTGTAAATGGAATGTGAATACAAGCTGGAAACGTTGATAGAATGTCTAATTTGTCAAAATGGGATTTTTCTGGCAATACATTAGAAATGACTGTGAAATTACTTTCTTGGCCAGTTGCCAAATATGGGTGAATAATTGGGAATTAACCATTATGAGATTTTCGTTTTGGAATATAAGTAATATTTAAAGGATTAAGAACTTGAGGGAAGGAAGCTGACATTTACTGCGTGTCTTAGGATTCAACTGGCCCATAGAACAAAGGTCCCAGCCTTCACAGACCTTATTTTAGCAGAGGGATGCAAACAAGAAAAGCAGTAAAAAAAAAAAATTATCCAGTGTTGTGGGTTGAATTGTGTCTTCCAAAAAGACATGATCGTGTCCTCACCCCCAATACCTGTGAATGTGACATTGTTTGGAATCAGGGTCTTTGCAGATGTACTCAACCAAGTTAAGTTGTGGTCACACTGAACTGGGGTGGGCCGTAATCCAATTATTGGTGTCCTTATAAGAAGAGGGACATTCGGACACAGACAGATGGAGGACAGCCATGGGAAGACAGAGACAGACATCCGAGAGCAGCCACCAGCCAAGGATCCCCAAGGGTTTCCGGCAACTGCCAGAGGCTGGGAGAGAGGCAGGCAACGGTTTCTCCCAGAGCCTCCAGAAGGGACCAACCCTGCCAACACCTTGATTTCAGACTTTTTGCCTCCAGAGCTGTGAGAGAATAAATTTCTATTGTTCTAAGCCGCCCAGTTTGTGGTCATTTGTTATGGCGGTCCGGGGAACCTACTATTTACACGTGTAGAAAGTTAGGAGATGGTAAGTGCTATAGTGAAATGTAACCCAAAGAGCAGGGAAGAAGGATCAGGAAGGAGGAGGCTGGGCAGACCCGGGAGGCGTCGAGTCCTGGGACAGGCTCCATGGAGAAGGTGCGACGTGAGCAGATTGGAGGCAGTGTGAGCCGAGCACAGGTGGGGAAGAACGTGACAGGCAGAGGGAGCAGGCGCCGTGGAGGCCCTCACGGGGGGATGTGCCATGTTCAAGGAACACCAAGGAGACCAATGTGGCTGGAGTGACAGGGAGCAGACGTGGGAGATGGGGCCAGGGCAATTCCAGGCCAGACCGGAGGGGCCTCGGCAGCCATTGCTAGGGTCCCCCTCTCACTCTGCGCAGGGCAGTGACAGGATCTGAAATGTGACTTAAAATGCTCTCTCTGGTTAGAGGGTAGATGGAAGCAGGACAGGACAGGACAGAGCAGGGAGGCCTGTTAGGGGGCCACTGTAGCAGCCCAGTGAGGAGGGCTTCATTGACAGAGACGTCCACCAGTTTTCCAAGTACACCTGCTGTTTAGGGGGCAGAGCTGGGACTCCCAGCCTGGTTTTCTCTGCAGCATCATGCAGCCTGCAGGCCCGTTACCCGAAGGCCCGGCTTCTAGCCACAGCCAGGATGCCAGCTTACTGCGAGACCTTGAAAAGAGACAAGGAAAGTAACTTGCATGCCTTCCTGGCTTTCCTTGCTCTCAACTCTGATGTCTACTCCAGAGGGATCTTGCAAGAATTATATGAAGGAACAGCTGTGGAAGTGTTTTCAAAAAGGCATAAAGCACTAGATAAATGCAAGTGATTGTAATTAATACTAATAACAGTCACCCCTCTCTTCACCCTGCAACTGTCTGCTTATAAATACCACCAAAACAATGTCTCATGAAGAGATTGATCCCCATGTGGGGATGAAACTGGTGTATACATCTGCTGGGGAGAATTTTTCATTTAATGGATTTCATTGTAACAAGATCAGCAATGCCCTGTGACCATGGGCCATCTGTCTGGCTGTACAAATAGCCTCGTCATACAGACCCGGACCTTCGAAGGGAACAGCAGTCTACCAACACGCGATAAATTAAGGCATTGGATTCATCTGTAATTCTTATTTTAAATGATGTCTGGTTTTGTTTTTCCATGCCCTGGAGGGATGTCTTGGCTGAAGCTAAGCAAAGACTGGACATGGGGGACCAAGGACACCTGTTGGCAGACAGGCATGTGCATGAATTAGCAGCCTTGGAGCTGTGCCTGCCTCTGGCTGAAAGCAGAGGGAGAGGCTGGTTCACAAGAAGCTGGAAAATAGTATGGAGGTTCCTCAAAAAACTAAAAAATAGACCCACCTTGTGGTCCAGCAACCCCACTTCTGGGTATAAGCCCAAAGGAACTGAAATTCATATCTTGAACAGATACTGCTCTCCCATGTTCATTGCAGGATTATTTACAATGGCCAAGATACGGGAACAACCTGAATGTCCATGGACAGATAAATAGATGAAGAAAATATGTGTGCCTATATGTGTATTTAAATATATAATGAAATAGTATTCAGCTTTAAAAAAGAAGAGAATCCTGCCATTTGTGACAACGTAGATGAACCTGGAGAACATCTTGCAAAGTGAAATAAGCCAAGCACAGAAGACAAATCTCGCAAAATCTCACTTGTATGTGGAATCTAAAACAGTCAAACTCATAGAAACAGAGAGTGAATAAATGATGGTTACCAGGGGTTGGGGGCAGGAGGCAGTGAAAAGCTGTTGGTCAGAGGGTACAAAGTTTCATTATACAAGATGAATAAATTCTGGAAATGTAATGTACAGCAAGGTGACTACAGTTAATATACTGTGGTTGTGTATTTCAAATTTGCTATGGAGTAGCTCTTAAGTGTTCTCATTACAAAAAAAAAAAAACAATGAAGAAAGTACATGGTAAGAACTTGAGGTGATAGATATGTTCATTAGCTGAGTTGTGACTATTTCACAACATACACTAATATCAAAACATCACATTGTACAACTTAAATATATACAATTGCTATCTGTCAATTACACCTCAATAAAGCTGAATAGGAACAAAAACAAGGGAGAGAAGAAAATAGAGGGCAGGATGGTGTCTGTCTGTCAGGCACTTGTCCTAAATCAAAACCAAAGGGGACTGTCTTGTCCAGCGACCTTGAGAGGCTTGGAGCAGTCGCTGTTTCACTTCAAGGTCCAGATGAGCCAGCCAGACGGAAGGTGGGGAGAGGAGCGTTTCCTGAGTCTCTGGGGAGAACACAGCGACGGCAGTCGGCAAGGACAGGAGCAGCAGCGGTAGCAGTGGCAGCATCTGCTGTGCCTGGCAGGGGACTGGGGAAGCCGCGGTGGGGCCCAGCAGGGCAGCGGGGAGACAGGAGAGCAGCATCCCACAGAGGGCAGCAGCTGCTCTGGCAGACGGGCGCCACTCCACGTGCCATCAAGTACCTGATGCCACCACAACTACAAGCCCAGAGCTAAAGAACAGAAGCAGATGGTCCCCTGGGCCCCTGTGGAGTCTTATAAATGAGGAGGAAGACCTGGTAGTAGTGGGGAAAGGAGGGTGATGTCCCGCAGGTGCGCAGTTGTACAGTTGTGGCAAGTAGTGAAATCGGGGCATTAAAATTATTCACAACCCCAAGACAAAGCAGCCCGCGGCTATCCAGGTTGCAGCAATAATGGCTACGTTCACTGGACACCCACAATATGCCAGGCACTGTACAGAGTGATTTCATTCATGCATTCATCCATTCATTTCTTCATTCAGTAGACATTTATGGGATGCCTTCAGTGTGCCAGGCTTCATTCTGGTTGCCGGGGATACTTCAGTGTGTAAAACACAAAGATGCCAGCCCTCATGTGGCTTACATTCTAGCAGTAGGAGATAGGTAATAAATGAATATAATATTTCACGTGCAAGGAGATGGCAATTGCTATGGAAGTAAGAAAAAGCAAAGCAAAGGGTCTTGGGTGTGGCAGGAGTAGGTACAGAACCAATTAGGGGAGTCAGGACAGACCTCATGGAGGAGGTGATGGAGGGGCAAGAGCTAAAGGGGTGAGCCGTTAGGTATCTGAGGGGAAAATGTTTGAAGCAAAGGGAAGAGCTGGTGCAAAGGCCCTGTGGTAGGCACTTGCCTGATGAATCTGCGGCATGGCTAGGAAACCAGTGCAGCTACAGATGAGGGTGTGATGGGAAGCATATCGTAGGATATAAGCACAGAGAAGAAAGAGAGGCCTGGGCCAGGTAGGATTTTAAGTACATTTAGTGCTCACAATGAAACTAAAATAGATGTCACTCTCCCCATGTTGCTGATAAGATGAAGGTGCAGAGAGTTTAAGTCATTTGCCTGCATAGATACAGCACTTAGGTGACGGGACAATCCAGCTCCAATGTGATGCTTTTTTCATTACATTGCATCATTACCTCTTAAGAGGTCCCTGTTAGACACCTACCCACATGCATAGATTAAAATCAAGATCGTGTGGTTTACTGAACTATTTCCAATAGCCAAAACACAGCGATAAGGACCTATATATACAGTTAGATCAGGTTTTGAGAGCCACGTCTCACTTTTAAGCATTCCTGTTGGGATATTTTTCCCAGCAACATCTGAAAGTGACTCAGACAATGTGAAAGCAAAGGAGACAAAGGTGCAAGGACACACAAAAGGGCTGAGAAAGGACAGTCTCTTCAATAAATGGCGTTGGGAAAACTTGCTATCCACGTGCAAAAGAATGAAATTCGACCCTTGCCTCACACCATGTACAAAAAATCAACTCAAACTGGGTTAAACTATAAATGTAAGACCTGGAACTATGAAACTACTGGAAGAAAAGATAAAGGAAAAGCTCCATGACATTGGTCTAGGCAATGATTTTTTTATACATGAGCCCAAAAGCACAGGCAACAAAAGTGGAAATAAATGGGATTACATCAAACTGAAAACCTTCTGCACAGCCGAGGAAACAATCAATAGGGTGAAGAGACAACCTCCAGAATGGAAGGCAGTATTTACAAACCGCACATCTGATAAGGGGTTGACATCCAAAATACATAAGGAGCTCAACTCAATAGTAACAAAACAAATGACATGATTTAAAAAGGGGCAAAGGATCTGAATAAACATTTCTCAAAAGAAGACATGTAAATGACCAACAGGTATATGAAAAAATTCACAACATCACTGAACATCAGGGAAATGCAAATTAAAACCACAATGAGATATTGCCTCATACCTGTAAGAATGGCTATTATCAAAAAGACAAAAAATAACAAGTGGTTGGAGAGGATGTGGGAAAAAAGAGAACCCTGGCACACCATTGGTGGGAATGCAAATTAGTAAAGCCACTGTTGAAACAGTATAAAGGTTCCTCAAAAATTTACATTAGAACTACCAAATGATCCCGCAATCCCACTACTGGGTACATACCTAAATGAAATAAAATCAATATCTTGAAGAGATATCTGCACTCCCATGTTCATTGCAGCATTGTTCACAGTAGCCAAGATATGGAATCAAAGTAAGTGTCCATAAGAGGATGAATGGATAAAGGAAATGCGGTCTATATACACAAGGGAGTATTATTCAGCCTAGAAGGAAATCCTGTAACTTGTGACAACATGGATGAGCCAGAAGACATTATGTTAAGTGAAATAAGCCAGGCATAGAAAGACAAATACTGCATGCTCTCAATTATATGTGGAACCTAAAAAAGTTGAACTCATAGAAGTAGAATAGTCAAATAGTGGTTAGCAGAGGCTATGGGACAGGTGGGGTATTGGGGAGATGTTGATCAAAGTATATAAAATTTCAGTTAGCTAGGAAGAGTAAGGTCAATAGATGTACTGTACAAGATGGTGACTATAGTTAATAACAATGTATAGTATTCTTGAAAACTGCTAAGAGTACATTTTAAGTGTCATCACCACAAAAAAGTACCTAAGTAATATGTTAATTAGCTAGATTTAGTGATTCCATAATGTAAACATATTTCAAAACAACATGTATGTGATATATATATACAGTTTTTATTTAATTTAAAATACAAATAAATTTAAAATAGTGTGAAAGAAAGAACATATTCTCTGAGTACCACAGGGTGTATGGAGGCTGGGGACAGCTCAGATTGTACAGGATATCAGCCTGTACACTGGAAATTGTCACTGGCAATCAGGAGGTCACATAATTTAAAAAGTTGTCCAGCACAAAGCTGCCTTCTTCCTGTGACATCATTTCCTTATGTCTCAATAACTCCATTATTGCTTCAAATTGTATTTATCTCAAAGTACAAATAAGTGCATATGGATCAGCCACCTTTCTCCTTTGCTACTTTTATGACAAACGATATTCCATCCATACTTGTTCATTCATTCATTCATTCGTTCAAGGATTATTGGAAATGTTCTGATGCCATGCACTGGAATTGCAAGACCCTGGGCTGGAATCCTGAGTGCTCTTCCCCCATTGGGAACCTTACAGAAAGTTATTTAGCCTTGCTCAGCCTTAGGGTTCTCATTTGTAAATGGGGATTTAAAAAATCCCTGCTTCATAAAGTGCCCAGAATAGTATGTTGTATAGCAGAAATACATGGCTGCTGTTATTTTGATTGTAAACTTCCCGTGTTCCAAAAACTCTAGTGGGTCCTAAGGAGGCCACCATAAGTGAGCCAGGGTCCCTTTCCCAAGGGGCTCACGCTACCTAGAGGGGATGTGACAGTGTGGGGAAAAGCACGCCCTTGGGAGCTGAAATAACTGGGTTTTAATTCTGGATCTACCACATGCTTAACCCTCCTGTGCCTCAGTTTCCTCTTTTATAAGATAGAGATAATAATAGCACCTGCCTCGTAGGGTAATTGTGAAGATTACATGAGTCAATATATATATGAAAGTGTTAGGACAGCACCTGGCTCATGGTAAGGACCAATAAGTTTTGGATATGATTGGATATGGTGGGAGGGGGGGCACGTAAATAACTAATTATAGTACAGAGTGATAAGTACTGTAACAGACATAAGAACTAAGGGACAAAGGAATAAAGGATCAGCTCTTCTAAGATGGTCAGGAAAGGCATCAGAGAGGAGAGGATAGATACTTGTGCTAGGTCTGGAAGCCAGAATGCTTCTGCAGGTAGGCGGGAGAAAGGATGCAACTGAGGCAGAGAAAATGGTACTGCAAAGTCATGAAGGCCTGAAACAGTCCACAAATAACAATATTAAACAAAAATAATGATAACAGATAATATGTATTACAGCTAATAATAGTTGCACATACAGGCATCATCTCATTTAATCCTCGCGGCAACCTAAGAGGTAGGGATGAATATTGTTCCCATTTTATAGACAAGAAAGCTGAAGCTTAGAGACTTCTCATGGTTAGACTGGTCAGTGGTGAAAACCATGATTCAGAGCAGATTAGAGTAATACAGAGGTCTTCAGACTCATGGATTTTTATGAATTAATATATTAGTTATCCATTGCTGCATAAGTTATCCCAAAACTTAGTGGCTTAAAACAATAAGCATTTATTATTTCATACAGTTTCAGGAATCTGAGAGTGGCTTAGGTGGGTAGTTCTGGGTAGGGGTCTTCCAAGAGGTTGCAGTCAGATGTCTCCTGGGCTGCAGTCATCTGGAGGCTTGACTGGGGTGGAGGACCCACTTCCAAGGGGGCTCACTCACATGGATGGGGAATTGGTGCTGGCTGGTGGCTGGAAGCCTCAGTTCCTCACCACACACGTCTCCATTGCTTGAGTGTCCTCAGGACATTGCAGCTGTCTGTCCCCAGAGCAAAGTGATCCAAGAGAGCATAAAGAGGAAGCAGCAATGTTTTATGACATAGGCTTGGAAGTCGCATGCTGTCATTTACTCAGTATCCAATTGGTTTCAAGTTCAACTCCATCCACTGTGAGAGGGAACTACACAGGAGCATGAATATCAAGAGGTGATGATTGTTAAAGGTGTTCTTAGACGCTAGATACCACAAGCATAAAATTTTTTTAAAAAATTAGAAACATTATTGGGTTGTCACAGTTTTATTTTGTCAAGAAAGCTAAAATAAATCCCCACATAATTTGTCATATATTATCAACAGCATTTTATGAAGCAGGAACATTTTAACAACAAAAAAGCAAGAAGGGAATGATCTCAAAATATCAAATTGTTGCAAGTTGTTTATATTTGATAGAACCATAATGATCTCTTTGTTCTCATTTTACCTTGGACTGACAAAAACTTTGCTCAGGACAAGGGTCTAGAAACTATTGGTTTAAACCATAGTTTGGCCACTACAAACTATCAAATCTTAAGCCAGTTTCTCTGAGGCTTACTTTCTTCACTGATAGAATTCATGGCTCATGCAACATGTACTTACTGAGCACCTATTATGAGCCAAGGTCTATATTAGACACTGAAAATTCAGCAGTGAATAAGATAGACAACGTCCCTGCTTCGTGAAATGTACATTCTAGTGAGGGCTGACAGGTGACAAATAAATAAACAAGAAAATATCACATAGTGATAAATTACTAATTGAAATTGGATAACTAAGGGCAATCTCTTTAAGAAAATGACATTTATGGTGTGATCTAAATGTCAAGACCCAGTGAGCCCTGCGGTCACAGATGAAAAGTGCAGAATTCCAAAGATGGGAATGAGCTTAATGTATTTGAGGCCAGAGTAGCTGTGCCTGATGGAAAGAGAGAGAATGATAGAAAATGAGGTCAGAAAGGAGAAGGTCAGGGAGGGCTTCAGGAATCAGGATAACGAGCTTAAGTTTTATACGACATGGGATGGAAGCCATCGGAGGTTTTTAAGCAGGAATGTGATGTGAATAGGTTTTAATTTTAAGACCACTTTGGATACCAGGGGGAGGAGGGATTATAGACAACCTGAATGTGTGCAAAGACTAATTAAGACTCGCAGTGGTCCAGGTTGGAACTGATGACAGGATGATGTCGGATATTTTCAAGTTAGAGCTGAAGAATGTGCCTGGGGGGTTGGATGTCGGTAGTGAGAGAAAGAGAAAAGGCTAGAATCAAGCTTAGATTTGGGGCTTCACAGATCAGTGGATAGGGAAGAGTAGAGATGAGCAGGTGTGGAGTAAGAGTCATAACGAAGTTTGTTTGGCCATGTTGAAACGCTAATCATACATCCACGGGGAGAGGTGAAGTAGGCAGTTGGGTATAGAAGAGTCTAGAGCAGTGGTTCTCAAACTTGGCTGCACAGTGGAATCACCGGCAGAGTTAAAACTGATGCCTGGGTCTCACCCCCAGAGAGTCTCACTTAATTGGTCTAGGATATAGACATTGAGGTTTTTAAAAAATATTCTCCAGGTAATTCTTTAATGTAGGAAACTTTGAGACCCACTGACTTAGAGATCTAGGGAGAGGTCACCCGAAGATGTAACTCTGGGTATCATTCTGGTATAGATGATACTTAAAGTCCAGGGACTGATTAAGATTCTCTGGAGAGAGAGTGAGGCTAGAGAAGGCTAAAGTCCAAGCCCTAGGGCACCCCAAACCCTGGGGCACCCCAACTTTGAAGGTTGAGCAGTGGAGCCGGCAAGCAAGTGTGAGAAGCAACAGTCAGCACTGAAGTCAGAATAGACAACAGGCCATTTTCATTCCTCTGTGGAGCATCCGGTCCCTCTGAAGCAGGAGTTCACCAGGTCACTCCCTTCCCTCTGATTTTCTGGGTTTTTTCTCCAACAACAGAGACCGGCCTCTTCAGCCTTCGCCTCTGTCAACTGTTTGGCTTCTGCTCAGAGCCATTTCTGTTTCCCTGTCGGTAGAATGCAAACCAATTCGTTCAGCAGCTGTTCCTCCTTCTGATTGTTTGTTCCAAGACATATTATCCCACATTTGTCCGCATTAAACTGCATTTTATCACCCATTATCCCAAGTCCTTTGATGATCTGGGCCCCTCTGTGTTTGATTGCAAGGCTCCGTGATTTGTGGTGCCTGCAAAAGCTGTCATTGGCAGATTTGAAATCTTTCTTGCAGGGCCATTACCTGGGTCATTAGCATCAATAACACAGAGTGGCTGTACCTGGCAGCTTTGCAGAGGCAGGAAGAGATCCAAGGGACTGGACGCACGTTGGTTTGTTTTCTTTACCAGGACACACAATGACACCCTAGCCCTCCCTTCTCCCCTATTCCTCCCACCAGGGCTTCCCCTCCTGTCCCGACAATGACACTTCAAGAGTGTCTCAAATGATTTGCAGACTCCAAATCTGAGCCTTCACGTCATCTTCCCCAGCATCTGTGGCCTTCAGAAATCTCAATAATTTAATAAAACGCTCATACCAGCATGCCTCTGGCTATTTCTTACCAAGCTGAGTGCGTTTCTCAACCTTCTCTATCCTAATTGTAAGGGATGTTTCTGGAGATCAAATATTCATTTGCATTTTTAACATGAGAGTGCCCAAAAGGCCATATCTGGTAAACAATGCATCATTCTTAATACCCTTTTATTCGCCTTTGACCCACATGTGAGACCTAAAGTCGTGTTTAAGTGGTTGTTGCCTGTCTAATTTCTGCAGTCAGGAATTCGAGGCCAAAGTGGAGCTCAGAAACAAGAACCCACCCTCCCTTTCACCCCTATCCCAGGTGCCTGGACATCTCTTTCTCTGCTCTTTTTAATGAGATTTCATTATCTTCAGCTTATACTTTTTAATATTTAAAGGTATCATAAGCACTTCTTGGAGGCCTGGGAAATAATTCATCGAAGAATCAATTTATTTTCTTCACAAATACTTAGCACCTACTCTAGGCCAAGCGGTGGATCCTGACATGCAGGGGTCATGTAGGCATACATAAGAGTTTCCGGTCTCATAGTGAGCAAATTAATACTAAAGAGGACTACTGAGCTTTAAATGTATGTTTTTAATTCTATTTCTCTGAAGCCCATTCCCACATGCTCTTTTACTCCCCAGATGTCCCCGCCATATAAGCTGTTTTTTCAACCAAGGCAATGTCAGCCTCCATGGGGCATTTGGTGATGCATCGGCATGTTTTGGGTAGTCACAATGATGTAGAGGGAGGCTGGCATGTAGTGCCTACAGGACATGACATGACCTGCAATGCCAGGGAAGAGCCTTCACTACCATGCCAACAGCACTCCATTGATACACACCGGCAGAGGAAGTGCATCGGTTTCCTGTGGCTACTCTCACACATTACCACAAACTTAGTGGCTTAACACACATCATCTTACAGTTCCGGAGGTCGGACATCCAAAATGGGTTTCACTGGGCTAAAATCAAGATAACCGTAGGGCTTTGTTCTTCCTGGAGGCTCCAGGCAAGAATCCATGTTCAAAGCCAGCAGTGGCCAGTTCAGACTTTCTCATGCTCAACACTCCAACCTCTGACGCGACATCACATCTTCTCTGTTCTCCTCCCTCCCCTCCCCCTTTCACTTATACGGATCTTGTGATGACATGGAGTTCACTCAGATAATCCATGATAATCTCCCCATCTCATCTGCCATGTTCTTTTTTCCACGTAAGATAACATGATCACAGGGTGCAGGGATTAGAACATGAACATTTTTGAGGAGCTATTATTCATCCTGAAGGTGCACCGACAGTCTCAGCCACTAGAGGGCGCCCTCACACGATGCAGGAGACCCTCCATTACCCTTGCTAAAGCGGTGGCCTGGTTAATATTCAGTTATCCAGATTAATCTGGTGGATAATTTGCTATCACAGATCAGGAGATTCAGAACACAAGTACAGATGCCTTTGGAGGGCGGCTTGTCCCGACTACATTGCTACATTGAGTAGCAGCCTTTGATGGGGAGCACATTTCTTAACATTATTTAATCTGTCAATAAATGTGAATTCCTTGTTCTCACGTTGTCCACGCGATGGGAAGTGATCCAGAGGTGAGAAGAAAAGTTGAAAGCTTTATGTATTGCACAGAAAAGAAACTGGTTACACAGATAATCGGGCATCGACCTCATCAGGACTCGATGATACTAAGACCTCATAGGCCGGCTTTACCATTTGCAAAACGTTTTCACATCCATTATCTCATTCGATCCACACAATGAATCTGCAGACAGTCAGAGCAGGTATTATTTTTTATCACCATTTTACAGATGAAAAAACTGTGACCAGGAGAGCTTTGAATAACTCACCCAAGGTCACAGAGCTGATAAATTGCACAGCTGTAACTCAAGTCCTTGGGCTCTGGTCACAGCAGTTTTGTCCTCTTCACCACGCTGACTCTATAAGCTCTCAGGAGCTGATATGCAAAGCAGAGACAGATTTTAAGCCCATCTTGTCTGAGTCTTAATTGGACCTGTCATTTCTAAGGAGGCAGCATGAAGCCATGAAAAGGATTTAGAATTAGGGGTCAGGCAAAGCCCAGTTTCTACATCTGTAAGTTGAGGAGGATGAATTACAGTTTAGTGAAATGTTTCCAAACTAGCCTGATCATTAGATAAGCCCTGAAGTGATGGTTACAAATATATTTTTATGTTTCCCCGGAGAATCGGATTGAGTAGGTCCAAGGGTAGGACAAAGACCTCAGGATTTGTAATAAGTCTGGTGGTTCTTATAAGCAACCAAGTTTGAAAAATAACCGTGCACAGGATTTTTGTGTAAGTTAAATGAGATGATGTATTAAGCACCTGACACTGTCCCTGACACAGAGTCGCCCTTCTTGGACCTCTTTTTCTTCTCCCCACCTCAATCAGGGCGTGTTCTGTCTCTCCATTTCTTTGCATTTGATTGTTGGTGTTAAAAAGACAAGCTCTTGCCTATAACATCCTATGCATTTCATAAATAATTGTTGAATGTACATGTGAATAAATGAATGAGTGCTGCAAAAAAAATGCATATACAAAGTTCTAGAACTTTCTCATAGAGAATATGGTTTGGGGTGGATGGGGTAGTGAGGGTAAAATGCTTCAGCAGCAGCAGTAAATGATCATTTAGGAAAGAATCTGCTGTGTTTATTGAATTCCCTTCCTTTTCTGCATTGAGTAACTATATGTCACTATCCCCTTTCACCTTTATCCAGGGAGCAGGAATATCTAGCCCAATGCATTTATTTTACTTATCTGCTGATTTATAAAACCCACCTTCTGCCTTGAGCTCTGAGTATATTACACTCATATAAACAATACACCCCATATAATCAGTCTTGTCAACCAAACCACATCCCTTGAGATAAATCCAGCTTCCCTGTGGTGGCAAGAGGAACTTTGATTTTGCCAGCGGGTTCAGCTTGTACCTTGGCCCAACTTTCAGAATAAACACCAGCATAAATCCACCCAGCCTCCTGTCTTATCAGTGTGTCTGCCCAGCCACATGTTTTCCAGAGACCGGATGACAGAGCCTCCCTGGAAAATGAATGGCTGCTTGATGGCCAGAGTTCCAAGGTGGGACTCTGCAAAAGAAGTTTGTCCCTGCCTGGAGAACAGGAGCCATGTCTTATTTCTATCTGTCCCTACGACCTAAATGCAATGCCTGGCATTAAAGGAAAACACAGAAGGTTGTCGTAGTTACAGGCCACAAAATTTGGAAGTTTATGGTCAGGATTTTTGTTTAGACAGAAATCAAAGCAATCCCACATTTCTCCCTTCATCCAAAACAGCACAACTTTTCTCTCACTTTAAACCAATAGTTCTCAGTTGAAGACCATATTGCCCTACAGGGGACATTTGGTAATGTCTAGAGATGGTTTGGGTTGTCATGACGTGAGGCCAGTTGGGATTGCTACTGGCATCTCTAGTGGGTAGAGATGTTAAACATCCTACAGTGTACAGGACAGTCCCCATGACAGAATTATCCAGCCCAAAATGTTAATAGCTAAGAAGCCTTGCCTTATACCAGTCAATGCCATGCTTGGCTAAAACTTGTGTCCCTCTAATTTTCCCAACTGGCCCATAATAACAGCAGTGTTGGCATCAAAAATCAGTGTGTGCTCGCTGAAACAAAGAGAGAAAGAAACTCATTTACTGGGCACCACTGTGTGCCCCAATATTGTGCTAATCGTGTCCCACAGATTAACTCAATCTACAACAATCCATTACCATACCCATTTTTCAGATCAGAAAAATAAAGTTAAGAAAATTTAAATAACTTGCCCAGGTTCCCCCAGCTAGGAACAGACAAAGCTAAAATCATAGCCAGTTCTTTCTGATTCCAAAGCCAGCCATCCAGCCCCTGTGCTGATAAAGGTTGAAAGAGTGGTTGTGAATAAATGATAGTAATTGACCTTCACCGACCACACAAATCTTATCTTTCATAGGCACCACAAATAGATCCTAAAACATAGATGCTTTTTGGATTTGTGCATTACCCTGAAATTCTGGCTTTCCTGGAATTTGAGGGAAAAAATAGAAGTCTTTCAGTCTAACTGCCAAGCATTAGCGTCAATCAAAATTGTTTGGTCTCCATTCATCAGCATCCAAGTGGGTTGCATTCCCTTCATCCAAGTCGTTTTATTCCTCAACTCATGGCCATTCTGCACCACAGAAGAGTCCCTAGCCTGAGTTTGTTAATGAGGGTGCTGTTGGCATTTGGGAGAGACATTGGACCTTGCCCAGAACTGCAGTCTTCTGCATCTCACTGCAAATTCTTTAGCATCTCTGACCTCTGAGCAGTAAATGTCAGGAGATGTTCCCTAATTACTGTGACAACCCAAAACACCCTGACACATTTCCAAACCCCGCTCCTGAGGGTGGAGAGGCAGTGTCACTCCACAACTTTGGGAAGTACTGGGTTCCAAACTCTCATCCTAGAAAACTGATGTTATGCCCAGGCTTCATTACTGCTCGCAGAGACCCACGTAGTCCACTGAATACTTGCCCAGTTGGTTTTATCTTCCAGCCCTGGGAACAGGCTTTCTTTGTGCCAGGCCATTTCTCTTTCCCATTCAGAGGGAAGCTTTAAGGATGCTTCCAGGTTGGCAGTCTGGACAGCGGCCTGGCTTACTAATTGTGTTGACACGGCGATCTCTAATCACATGACCTGGTTTCCCACTTCCGCATCTTCGTACCTCCTGGATTTCCTTCCTCCCCAAAGGCTGCCACTCAGCTCCTACCCACTGGTCAAGACACTGAGACGCCTTTCCTCCTTGAAGGCTCCCCTGATTAATCCAGCAGGAAGTGGTCTCCCCGCTCTCCTGAAATCCCTTATTACTCTTTACCAGGGATGGACAAACTTTTTTCCTATAGAGGGCCAGACAGTAAATATGTTAGGCTTTGCAGGCCATACGGCTTCAGTTACAGCTACTCCACTCTGCCTTTGTAGTGAGAAAGCAGTCAGCAGCCATAGACAACATGCAAATGAATGGGTATGGCTATTCCAACGAAACATTGTTTACAGACACCAAAATTTGAATTTTAGATAATATTCAGTTGTCATGAAATGGTATTCTTTTGTTTTGTTTTGGATTTTTTCCCCCCAACCATTTAAAAATGTCTAACAATGCTTAGTTCATGGGCTGTACAAAAAGAGGATGTGGCCCCACAGGCTGTGTCATTTGCTGAACCTGTTTTACATCATCACACCTGCATTGTGATTGTCACATTCTAGCTCCTCAGACCAGCAGTGTGGGCTTCACCTCGGTACGTTTAGAAATAAGGAATCTCAGGCCCTGCCCCAGACATCATGACTCAGAATCTGCATTTTAACAAGATTAACCAAAGGATTCATGTGCACAATATTGTTTGACACACACTGCTATAGTTTGTTTTATAACTGCTTGTGTCGATGTGTCCCCCCACCCAAGTCAAATAAACTCTTTGAGGGCAAAGAATGACTGTGTCATGTGTGTATGTGTGTATATATAAACAAAAAATAGACACGCATATGTACATATACATATATGCCTACATATATACATCTTTGATTCCTTGCGTTATACAAATAAGAAATGCAATGGCATTTGAGAGTGAAGGAATTAGTGAATGAATGAATGGAGAAAGCTTAATTCACCTGCCAGCACATACCTCTTAGTCTATAGGAGACCCTTTTCCCTCTATCTCTTCACCTCGTTATTAGTCTCTCTCCAAAGGTTAGTTTCCTATTTTCCAGCTCATCCATTAAGGGAAGGAAAGGGCTTACTCTACCTAAGACTTTCTTTGCTAATTAAGATAAAGAGAGAGACAGGAACTTGGAGGAGACTTCAGATCATCCCAAATTGTTTAATGGAGAGGAACTGCCAATTTTATGCCCCTGAATCTGTCTCTCAGGAGTACTTGCCTGCATCCTTTTCCTTCACATTTCTCTGTTGACTGCATTAAACCAATCCTATGGCCCTGTCTTACATGTTCACCTGTCTTAGAAGCAGCTGAGTTATTAATAACTGTTATAGTTCCTGATTTTCATTAGAAATCCCTGGACCAGCAAAGCCAAGTTTGCTGGAGGGCCACTCATCCTTCACCTGAGTTCCCCAGATGGACTCAGGGATTTTTAGTTATAGCAAGAAGCAATAGAAATAAAAAGATCTTTTTAAATGGTTGTGCTTTTCATGAATACCTAAATCAGTTATTCAGGCTCAACCTTTAACCCTTTAGTGTTAACACATTAACTGCCATGTGAGTTGTATGTAGCTCATGCTAGTTTTGAGCCCAGGGCCTTGTGAAACATGTAACTCACACGTCTCTTGACCTTGGGAGCCGCGAGAACGATTTTGCAAGTTGCATGTAACTCACACACAGAAAACAAAAAAAAAAATAACAAATTTTTCATTAAATTAGGAAGGATTGTTTTGTTTTTGAAATTTTTATTATATTTTCATAATAAAACACCGTAGTCCCAAGGGGAAAAAAAATTTCTAGTGTAGCAATATGGTAAACATATCTATGTATACATTTTTAATTTTAATAACATCAAAGTGACCATTTTAAAGTGAATAATTCTGTGGCACTTAGTACATTCACAATATTGTGCAAGGACCACCTTTATCTAGTTCCAAAATCTTTCTTCATTCTTATCTATTCTGAATATTTCATATAAATGGAATCATACACTATGTGACCTTTTTTGTCCAGCTTCTTTCCCTTAGCATAATGTTTCCAAGGTTCATCCACATCGTAGCACATATAGGTAATTTATTCCTTTTTATGGCTGAGTGATATTCCACTGTATCCATTGTATCTACCACAACTGATCTATTGATGTATACAGCAATGGGCACTTGGGTTGTTTCCACCCTTTAGCTATTGTGAGTAACACTGCTATGAACATGCGTGTACATGTTTTTGAGTACCGATTTTCAATTCTTTTGAGTATGTACCTAGCAGTAGAATTGCTAAGTTATTTGGCAATTACATGTTTAACTTCGTGAGGAACCACCAAATTATTTTCCTGTATTTTTTAATTGAGTACTAACTATGCCAGGCACTGAGTGAAAGAGTTCATAAGATAGTGCACTCGGATGACAAATATCTAGGGCTAAAGCAGTTCAGAAAGTCTTTAGGAATTTGTGACAGTTCTTGCTTTCTCTTTCCCCCTCACCTTAACATTATGCCTCTTTTCAGGGGCATGTTTCTTTTTTTTGATTATTAAAATGGGACAAGGGGAAGAGGAGAAGAAGTACCACAAGGAGTTCCCCCACACATCATAACAATGATTAATAACAATAACCACTATTTATTGGACAGATACTCCCTTTAGTAGATATTAATCCATTTTTCAGGCAGGGTACTAAAGACTTGGAGAATTAAGAAACTAAATATTCAGGTTCAAGTGGCAGAACCAGGATTTGAACCCTGGTCTGTTTGACAGCAAAATGCATGATTTTTCAACATACTACTATGTTGCCACTTCTTGGCCAACAGAAACATGAAAGGCTTAAAACAAACACCAAATTTCACCTACCAAGGCTGCCATTGGCTCTCAGGGACTCTCGGAGGGCCACTCCAGGGCAGTGGACTCCGCGGTAGACCAGTCATCACACTTGCAGGCTGGCAGGGGTGCTAAGGAAGAGCACGGTCTCAGGAATTACTAGGACAATCATGGATTACTTCTGCAGTGACAAGTTGAGAGCCCCTGACATGACCTGGAACCGAGATGACTCTCCATGCAGAACTGCCTGGAATGGTAGGATAGTGCTACTGCACGTGAAGTAGGGTGCACACAACTTGCTAAAAGCGAGGAATGTTGCATATGATTCTCTGTATTTAAATTAAAGCAGATTCAATGCTAGCCTTAAAGCAGCATCTGTCTCTCACTTTGTAGCCAGATAGGTTTTCACATGTGAGAGCAAAGAGGGTGGATGTACCGCTGCACCTCCATCTAGCTCAGAGCTCCTCAAACCTGAGCAATTATCAGAATCCCCTGGAGCGCTTCTTAAGAACAGATTCCTGGCCTCACCCAGGAGATGCTGATGTAGTAGGTCTGGGTGGGACCCTAGATCTGCATTTCGAATAAGCTCTCAGATGATACGCAGGCTTATGCTGTGGCAGACAGTTACGGTGGGGTAGAGACAATTATGACAGATTCCCAAGGACTTCTCAAACTACTTCGGCCCTCTGGTGCCCACCTGGCTTAGACGTTTACCATCCAAGTGCCCTATCTTGTGAACTCTCCAACTTAGCCCCTGGCATAGGTAAGTGCTCAATTTAAAAAATATAGGAAAACAATTGGGTGATTCCTCAAAAAGTTAAACATAGAATTACCATATAACCTGGTGATTCCACTCCTAGGTATCTACCCAAAAGAACTGAAAATGGGTACTCAGACAAAAACTCGTGCATGTTCACAAGCTCCACTTTAAGTAGCACAGGCCATTCTTATTTGTGCTGAAACCCCCAATAATGAGCCATTACTGACTTACCATAACTACCGAGGGAACTACAAATTATCACAGCACTTTATGTCCCTACAAGATATTTGTGGGTGCTTCTCAAAAGCAGAGCGTTCCCACGGGAGAGTGTTTCTCATGTGGATGTCATGCATGTGTCTAGGTAAGAGAAAAATTTAGAACTACTGGTCCAGAGAATTGGGAGACTTAAAAAGTCATGGATCCCATTCACACTGCTCAGGCCACACAGAAAAAATGACAATTATGCTAATTCCTCCTGCAAACCCCAGGGCAGCTCAGGGGGACACAGAAGTCAGCCCGGTATTCCCTCCTCCCAGCCCCCTCTGTGAGCAGTGTCCCCTGAAAGCTACCCATTTTTTTTTTTTTTTTACCTCCTTGCCTCTTCAGAACTTATCTTTTATGAAGGAGCACGCAATGGGGGCAACAGTCTGTGTGCCGAAGATGAAACGGGAGTCGTGTTAATTCCATGTTAATGACAGCAGAGCAATTTTCCTACAGGAAATAACTAGTTACTTCAATCATTTTAAGTAGTTATTAGCAGCAGCCTAGAAAGGATGGCTGTGCTTATCACAATACACGCACAAAGGAAATGAAGACATGAATAACAGGACCTTAAACAGACTTCTGGCATCTTCCTTCTGGGTGGTATTAAATGGTATTAATCTTTTTAACTGACTTCAATCGCGAGTCCGCAGCCATGTGATAAAATGTTAAGCGAAGCGCTGGAAATAGAGGTGGTCCTGCCGGATTTATGGCGCCAATTTACCGACGGCGGAATTGCACACCACTGCTGTGAGAGAGGCCGTAGAAAAGAGAGAATGACAGGTAGATGTATGGATTAATTAATAAAATGCAGATAATAGCATCTTTTCCAATATTAATACTTCTTCAGAGGCTGCTCTGTATATGTCTCTGGGAAAGAAAAAAGCTGCAATAGATGCAATAGATTGTTTGTTATTTCTTCCCATCCACCTGCCCCAAGATAACGATCAGAGTTAGGAAATGAATAAAACTCAGGCAACTTTGCCCAGACCACAGCCACGGGATAAGAAAGAAAAAGTAACCGCACAAGAAGAATGAAGTGCTTGTTCAAGGGTTTTACAGTTTTAAGATGTGTCAAATAATTTTTTTCCTTAAGTAAGAGGACTATTTATTTTTCTTCCCTGGGGTCGTTATGCTTGGTGAAAGGAATCGGCTTGATCAATTCGGGAAAATCATCCGTATCAACGTGTAGTGTATTTAGTGCATATGCAGTGTCAGGAACTGGGCTAGGTCCTGGGGAAATGATTTTTATAAGCCAGAATCTAGCCTTTCAGGCAGCTCTCATTCTCCCGGGGGAGGGGGGGGGTGTACCTACCCACAGATCATTGCAGTGTGGAGCAGTGGAGGCCCTAATAGGGTCATGTTGTAGGGATAACGTTGGCACAGAAACACCCGTGGGCCACTCTACATGGAAGGTGAAGCCTAAGCAGGGTTTTGAAGGATGAGTAAGAGTTTGCCAGATGAACACAGAGGGGAAGGACATTCCAGGTAGAGAGGAGGTCATGTTCAAAGACACAGATGTGCAAACAGCTGGATCTGCCCAGAAGGCTGCAGTAGCTGCTGTGTGCAATTGGGCAGGGAAGTGAGGCTGGAGGTCTTGGAGGGCCTTTCAGGCTGTGGAAAAGAGCCTGGATGTTTCCCAGAGGTGCCACCAACGGGTTCCCTGAGCAGGGAAGTGAAATGTTTAGACTTAGAGCCATCACATTGGCTGTGGGGAGACTGGCTCAGGGAAACACAAGGCTGGAAGCAGCAAGGCCAGTTAGGAGGTAATGCAATAGTGCAGGTAGGATTAGTTGAGGCTCTGACCTGAAGCAGTAGCACAGGGAATAAAGAGGACAGGGATAGTTATAAGAACGGTTAAAAATATTACAAACATCTACAGGACTTTGTGACTAATGGGCTCCCACAAATAAAGAAGACAAAAGAGTCTTTGTAGGCGCCCAAGTCTATAAATGTCACCCTGGGAGGACGATGGCTATGTTAGAGGGGACGCAGGAAGAGGAGCAAATCTAGAGTGGAGTTCAGGGTGGTGGGATAATGAGCTTGACTTGGGATAGGCTGAAATTCGGAATATCAAATTCCCTCTGAACGCTCGTAAGTCTCCCCTGGACACAATGATTCACCACAGCCACTTGAGGCAGCTGGGTGGATGGCCCTGGGCTGGCCCTGCATCTCTGCCACCTGGGGCATCAGGGATCCTGCTCACCAAATGCAAAGGAGAATGAACACGAGAGAGGCTCCAGGACTGGGACTGGGAGGTTCATTTTCTCGTTGCTGCTCAATCTAGCTCTGAATTCAAGGACCAAGAAAGCAAAGAATAGTCTTTTCTTGCACCCATCCATTTTGATAAGCCTTAAGGCCATAAGACTAGTCAACTCAGAAAGACCAAAAACAGAGGTGTGTGCTTCGTCTCAGCCCAAGACAGAGCTAAGAGTCTCTGTCAGTCCTCGGTGTGTCTTGGAAAGACCCTAAGCTGGTGCAGCCTCCAGGTCTCCCCTTCTGCAAAGCTCACTGGAACTCCCCACCAGGAAGCAGCCAGACTCGGGGAACTCATTGTGGCTATTCAGGGAGAAGACGAGGAGGATGAGGGGTCTGGCTTGGGTAATGCATTTCTGTTCAATTCAGCTCCACTGGGCAGAGCTGGGCAAAGAGCCCTGGCACAGGAATCAAAAAATGAGCTTTTTCTGAATTTCTGCAGTCCTTCCTGGGACACTGGGGAGGACTCTGAAAATAATGCAGGATATCTGGGGTCCACTTTGATTTTGGCTTCCGGTTAAGACCCAGGCTCTGGAATTAGGCTCTGGGGGTTCAAATTCTAGCTCTTCGATATATTAAGAAAATGAGATATTGGGCCAACAAACTACTTACCTTCTTTAGGCCTTGGTTTCACCCTCTGTAAATAGGGATGATGAAGATATTATTACCTAACCTCATAGGGGATTGATTGGGAGGATCAAATAAGATAATGCTTATAAAACACCAACTACAATGCCTGACACGTAGGAACCCAGTGTTAGGTGTATTACTATACTAACTTAGGACAACAGATCCCTACCCAGGTGCTAGTTACTCATTTGTACAAACAGTGACTAAAACAATGGATTGCTAATGAACCTTACAGCTCTCCTAGGCTGTGATCCTCTGTGCCCTTGGCCCTGAGCCATCTCGGCACTAGTGATGGGGTGTGTGCATGAGTGTGTGTCTGAGTCTGTATTTGGGGGAAGAGGTAATAAGAAAAGTAGGGCAGAAGGGTAAATTAAGATTCTTGAGTACCTATTGCATGTCTGGTATGTGCTGGGTATTCTGCATGCATTAAACTTATCCTGACAACTGGAAAAATAAATAATATTATCATCATCTTAAAGACAAAGAAACTCAAGTTCAGAGAGGTTAACTCAATGCCCTAAGTCACAGAGTTATTAAGTGACAGGGCTGGGGTCAGATTTCTAACTCTTTTTACTAATCACAGGCTATGGAGGAATTGCTACAAACTCATAAAGGTTATTTAAGGCAGAGTAAAGTTCACATTTTAGTGTTACAAGGATTCAAAAAGAGGAAGAGAACACATTGGCACAGGGAAATCCAGAACACCAGCATGGAGAAGATGGCCATTTCGGAGGGGCTTTCAATGGGCAGAAAGTACGGCTGAAACAATGGCCATTTCAGCTAGAGACAAACTACATGAGCAAAGGCCGGAATGTGGGAAACTGAGCCCCTTAAACTATAGGTTGTATGTTCTGGAGATGTAGGCAAGAGAAGGCTGGAAAAGTCAGGCTTAGGCTGTGGGGGGCCCCTGAGAGCCATCCCAGGGCAGGCAGGATGGAGGTGGGAAGGAGACAGCATCAGCAGCTGGGAAGAGCCCAGAGGCTGGCTCCAACAGGACCCTGTTGGCACGTGGGAAACTCTCAGTAAAGGGTAGCTACGGTTATTCTTTTAGAGTGAAGATCAGGCAAGATAGGTTGGGTAGATAAAAGTAGGGAGGGTATACACCAGACAGAAGCAGCAGCTTGAATGAAACTCCAGAGACGGAAAATAGACTGTGGTTAGGAATAAGAGGCCTGGATTCAACTCCAGCATCTCTCTCTTACCAGCTGCGTGACTTGGCTCCTCAGTTCCTCCTGTCAGAAAGATGGTTTCAAAGCTTCCTGTCCCAACTCACTGCTGTACTATTGTGTGGGTCCAAAGAGGAAAATGGATGTGAACTGTTTGAGGCCAAGACTGGGTCTCCATCTGAAATCACCCCTCCCTAGTGCAGTGCCTGGCCCAGCTTGGGTGCCGCCACTCTGTGGATGTGAACCATGCTGTCCCCTCCCACCCTTGGGAATGTGTCTGGTTCTGGCTGTGCAAGGGATGAAAATCTTCCCCCCAGCTGACCCAGTTCTATTGGAAACAACCTTTGTGCTGGCAAATGGCGGAGGCCCCAGATGGAGCCGTGATATTTGGGGTAAACTCTTTGCTGAATGGCTGGGCCTGGGTTACCGGAATAGGAAGGAAAGAATGAAAAATGGCATCTGCTCCAGAGAGATTTAAGCCCAGTGGTTTCCAAGTAAAGCCACGGTGCTCTCACACGCACACGGATAGGCTTAGAATGGATGTTGAAATCTTAATATAGACTGCCCACACGCCTGTTCCCAAGTGCTGTCAGCAAAATGCTGTCTCTATCTCCCTCCCAGGGTATATTTTGGAAGCCTGGGACAAGGGCACCATCTGGGCTCCTCTGCAGTACACTGAGGGTAATTTGGCTTTTCCTCCTTCTGTTTCCCCACTGTCACCCCCAACTCACCTCTCAGTAACAGGATCCTTCTGTAAAACCAAATCCACTAGGAGAGGAAGGAACCAGCTACACCCTGCACAGAATTGGCATTGAATGACCACATAGGGGGACAAGAGAAAGGATGTTGCAACCCAAGGTCATTTTTGCTTGACCCCAGAGGCACGGCAGCCTTCATGAAGATGCATAGCACAGATGTGCAGCATGAGAACCCTATCATTCCTCCAGTTTACAGAGAAGGAAACTGACTTTCCTAGCCCTCAGTCTAGGCAGAACCCCCAGGTCTCACTCACACAGACACACAGCCCTTGGGGGCTGTTTTAAAATGCATAGGAGGCCTTTAGGATTGTCATCAGGATGTAGGGTATTGCAAGTAATTAGCGGGAGTGGTGCAAAGGTTCTAAAGGCCCTACAAAGCATGAGAGAGTCACACGCAATGAAGACTGGTCCAAACCCAACTGTCCACAGCTCCCTGGTTGATAAGAACACCAGCTGGGGACCAGAGGGAGGGCTGTATTCTGAGACTGTGTTAACTTGGCCTGAAGGCACATTCATCATTATTCATAATCCCTTCCTTCTTCTTCGGTGTGTCTTTGTGGCTCCCTCCCTCCAGTGTGGCATGGAAGAACCCTAAAGGCAGACGTCATTGTCCTCTGGCATTTGGCTTCATTTTAAATTGCAATAACAGGCCGGAATCCATGTAGTTATCCCCGGATCGTTCAAATTAGTTCCTGAATTACTGCTTTTGTACTTTTCCACATACGTATGAGGCCTTTTCTTGGTATTTTCTGCCATTTATTTTCCAATAATTGTATGAAATAGATCTTATTTCCTGGAATAAGCTAATACTTTTCTGTGTTTGCCAAAAGTTGTTTTGTACTCATTACTCATCTTTCATAATCTTTTAATTTTTCAGAAGCCTGTTTGGGGGACTCCCATTCTCTTGAATCTGAATATATATGTCGTTATCTTGTTCAATTTTTTATTAAGAAAAAAGATCACTAAATAATTTGTGGTGCCTTTTATGATTTAAATACTTAGGCAGATATTCAAATTACTTTTAGCTTGTCAACATGAGATATATTTTTAAATTTGGGTGATTGGATTCCAGGATTAGGAATGCCTGGCTCACCAAGAACCTGGGCAGGGTCTGGAAGGGGAAAGAGAGGGGAAAGTTGGCAGGCAGTCATGGAAAAGTCAAGACACCATGGAGAGAAAATGTGCTGCAGTAAAGGATCACTTTTGTCTATAGTTTTTGGTTGGGTGATCTACGCCAAAAGCAAATGTGATGTCATCGCCCTCTCCTACCCCTCCACACATACCCTCTTTTCTATCTTCAAACTTTTGATGACTTCCCAAATGTTCTTAGGATAGACGGAACATTATTACTAGGGCCTCCAAGACTGGGTGTGATCTGTTCCTACCAATTTCTTCCGGGTCAGTTTACCTTCAACCCTCTTGCCTTCTGGGCTCCAGCCTTTTCCTCTTACACGTGGGCTTCCAGATGCTGCAGGGCATCTGCCTACGTGCTTCCTCTTGCCTCTAAGATCTGCTCTCTTTTCATCCACTCATGCCCAGGACAGTGCCTGGCACATGGGAAACACAAGTGTTTGTTGGAAGAATAAATGAACGAAGGCTGGGGTGGCAAGTTTCAGGTTTGGGATATTTTGTTTTGTTTAGGTTTAGTTTGGCCCAAACACTGTCAAATGGAGACACCAGAGGTTACAAAGTGGCAGCCAGGAGGCCCCAGGACTGTTCTACCTGCCCACTCATGTTCTTTGATGAGGTCCCCACCTGGTCTCCTCCTCTGTCCATACAACCAGCCTGGTCCCGTGGTCATCCATTTGCAGCCACAGTCATAAACACGCTGCCTACCGACCCTCTAGTTTAAATATTTGGTTTCAATTCATTGAACAATCATGCATTGCATAATGACATTTTGGCCAACGACAGACTGCAGAAATGACAGTAGTTCCATAAGATTATAATATCGTATTTTTACTGCACCTTTTGTATGTTTAGATATGTCTAGATACACAAATACGTACCATTGTGTTACAATTGCCTACAGTAGTCAGGACAGTCACTTGTTGTGCAGGTTTGTAGCCTGGGAGCCACAGGCCATACCATAGAGCCTGGGTGTGTAGTAAAAGCTATAGTATCTAGGTTTGTGTAAGTACAATCCATGGTGTTTGCACAGTGACCCAATCGCATAATGATGCGTTTCTCAAAATGCATCCTAGTCGTTCAGTGACGCATGACAGTAACTGAATTGACTTTGATGGAAACTCAGGAGGTAACATTCTATGCTTCCCAGCAATGTTTTATTTTTTTAAAAAGAATCACAAAACCATGCTCTTAAAATCTTCCGGTTTTCCAGATAAAGACCCTAAGGTCTAAAAGGCGGCAGTGACTCACCGAGAACATCCAACTAGTGAGTGGCAGAATTGTCGTGTAAAACCCAGCCCCTCTGACTCCCAGCTCAACGCTCTTTTTTCCACTCTTGTTCGCCTGTCACGCCCCTGTGGGAGGTGTTTATGTGTATTGAATGGCTTTGAAACTCGTGAACTAGCGTGTACGTCTATTTATTAAGTATCCACTTTATGCAATTAACATGTACAAAATCAAGCCTAGTTTTCTGAACATTTTATCCAAATTGCTGTGCAGCTTGATTTACAAGAGAAATCAAAAATGAAAACCCTCCTTCTTTTCCCATCTAATAAATGTTGTGTTTCTCTTTTCCATTAATATGGCAGTTAGGAGAGTAGCCACGTAAAGTGGAGTCTTCTAAATTAATGCCAACTGAATGAGGGGGCTTTGGTAAGCAGTGTGTGAGGATCTAATCATTCCTTCCTCCGTGGTGGGGATGAACTGTGAAGTGGAGCTAGAAAGTCTTCTCAGGGAAGCCTTTGGTGTGCAGCTGCTGCAGGGATTGATGGTCATCGCCCCTGAATGTTTTTGACAAACCACATTCCTCTTCAAGTTGGTCATAAAGGCTTATGGATTCACTAGTTTAGTTATAACTAACAATAAGAGGATAAAACCTTACATTGTGGTCCCCTGAAAAGTCATTCACATTGTGCTCTGGGTGCCACGTTGCTGAAGCTTTCAGAGCCTTTCTTGGCCTCCCAGGGACATGCTTTTGCTCAGATTGTCTTGTGGTCATTAGGAAGCTGCCTGCCTTGTTCACTCCAGAGCTCGGTCCTTGGGCAAAAGACATCCCAGGCATCAGGTGGAAGCATCAGAATGTTTTTGTTTTTTTTTTAGTACAGTTCACCACTGAAGTCATTGTAACCTGAAAAACACACACGTAACTTACTAATAGTTTCTACTGTGCCCAAGATATGCAAGAACTACCTGTCACATCATTTAAGTCAAAAGAGCCAACTGTTAAAGCCAGGGTTCTTCCACTGACATGAAAAATAATTCTGTTAAAACTGGTGTTAATTTGGTAGTCCTATTGAGATGTTTTGTGTTTCCTTTTTTCTACATCATTCAACTGAAGTGCTAGATTCCGTTGGAAGATTTCTCTCATCCTCACTACTCTTAATTGCTGAACCCTACTTGATTATAATAAATTATTTTTAATGTAATGTTTTTCATTAGGTAGTATTACTTTAGGCTTTTTGCATATATGATTGTAAGAGACATTGGCCTATCTGCCCCTCAAAAATCTGCTGGAACATACTGGTAAACCCATCTGGACCAAGGCTTTTTTGTGGGTAGAAGTTTTTGTGGACAGGAGAAGCAGGAAACTGATTCTTGCCTTAATTCAAAGGAACTACATAATATTACATCTCTACGATAATTAAAATGAGCCCTCATTAAAACTATTTATGTGGGCTCTAGAATTACTTAGTCAAATATTTAACAAAAATGACCTGAACATACCAGTACGGTGGTTTTCATGGGACAAGGTCTTCCTTAGAGATGATAATGATCCCAGGAGAGGCAGTGAATAGATAGTTTAAGACAATGTGTTCAATGTATCTACTGTTTTCATAATATAAATTACAGGAAGAAAAGACTGGCAAAATCTTCTTGGCAGTCAGATGACACTAAGATGAAGTAAGACACAAAAATGAATCATATGTGGACACTGCCCCCAAGAAATACAGTCCAAAAGTATTAATGGCCTCACTCTGTTGTTATCTATTGGAATTTAACAAGTCACTTCATCATTCTGCACCTCTCATTTCCTTTATCTGAGCTCCAGTAGCCAGAGATTTGCTAACAATAATCATTGCAACTCCTGTGTAGTGAGTGCGTACTTTATGCTTTTATCTTGCGTACACCTGAGCTCATTTACATATTTTAGCTCATTTAATCAGCACAAGTTCTTTCAGTGGTTGTATTGTATCATAGTGTTGCATGTGAAAACGCTGACGCTCTAACCGGAGTTGAACCCAGGATGTTTGACTTCAGAGCCAACGGACTCTCTTCCATCTATGCCCTATGCTGGGAGGAGTTTGAGGTCATGGAGTATAGGGAGGAAATAGATGGACGCAGAGAAAAAGAGGGCATGAGCAATGAAGTCTGGATTACAGGGTATCAGTGAGTTGAAGCATTTAATGAAAATCAGCTCAGGTTCCAAAAGTACCCACAAACTTCACCTTCACATCCTGGATGGTGACAGTCACTGCCAAGAAGTCACTTCTGGGAGGATCTAGAGGTTCATCCTGCTTTGGCTTTCAGCAGCTCCTTTAATGAGAAGTGGGAGAGATACGGATGCTTTGGGGAAAGGATTGTAGAAGTCAGCCTCCAGAGGCAGCTATTTCAGAATGTCTCGGGGGGGGGGGGGGGGAGCATCAAGGAGCATCCCTAATTCTTTAGATGTGTTACCTCATCTATTTTTCTTGTTTGCTTATACCCTGCCTAGTTCCTGAAAGACCGTGTAGTTGATTATCTGGTTTTACTCTCATGGTGATTCTTAGATGCATCTGGGCACAGAGGAGCAGAGTAACTCACCCAGAGTTACTTGGTCAGAAGAGGTACCTGCCTAGGCTCAAAGCCTTGCATTTCCCAGCATCATCCTGCACCCAAACACTCAACCTTTGTGCAAACTGCCATATGACTCAATGAAAAACACCGCACTTTAAAATCTAAGTTTTGTTATCTTCTGGTGGAAAAATAATCTATTTCACTATGGTTTTCTAGGTTGCTAGGATAGCCAGACCACATTTGGGGGTTTTCAAATCAATGAAATTATGGGATTTTTTTATTTTTAGCCATAATTGCATTAAATGTCTTAAAATGCAGAAAATCACCACCACCAGGCAAACCAGTGATAATTGCCAAACCTTAGGGCGAGAATGTGGCGGTTGGTAAATATCAGACCGTGTTCTTTTCTACAGATTATGTGTGCTTTTACACATAAAGACAAACGTGTTAATGACTTTCTATAAATAGGTTCTAGCTTATAATTGTTGTTCCAGCAACAGCTGCTGGAATGTGATCTCCCCTCACATATGAAACATTTTTTCTTTTCTCTTTACTTTCTTGGGGAAGGAAAATGTTTGTACACTCAGAAGCAAAGAGGACCAGGGTCATTATCATTGTTAGGCTGTGTGACATCAGGAGAGTTGCTTAACTTCTCTGTGCTTTTGTTTTTTCCTTTGCCTATTTTGAAAATGAATGAGGGAATATAGGTGAGCTCCTCCAGGATATGGAATATATAGGATTCATCTCTGGACTCCTGGGATCTGGCATAGGGTGGGTACTTGGAACTTAGGGGTTGACTGGAATTAAATTCATTTGCGTTGAATATGTTTTGAAAAGTTAAAAGGACTAGAGAAAGGTGACAATGGTGATCATTGTCATGTAAAGGGGAGAGGTTAATGCTTAGGTTCTCCCGAGATGTATTTTCTTCCTCTCTATCTATATAGAATATCTACTGAAAAATACATGCCCCGGAAGTTCTTTATTCATCTCTCAAATTTAAACCAGCAGGGGTTAGCAAACTACAGCCACAACCAAATCTAGCTTGCAGCATGTTTTTATAAATAAAGTTTTATTGGAAACCAGCACACCTATTCTCTTATATTTTGTCTATGGCTGCTTTCATACTACAAAAGCAGAGTTGAATAGTTGTGACAAACTACATAGCCTCCATAGATAAAGAATATTTACTAACTGACTCTTTACAGAAAAAGTCTGCTGACCTTTCAATTATAGTATGAGCCACCGGGCATGCATTTCTCTTTAAAATTTCTCACCTCATGCAGTGTCTAGAACACAGTGGGTACCTGCCAATAGGTAACATCTTCCTTAAATTTCCTTGGGAGAACAGACTCAAATTCCGGATCTAGAAGAGGGGGCTGTACATACTTAATCCTTATTTCTGCAAGAGTTGAAGGCTCTATTATCTATTGCTTATATAATAAATATAGCATACTAATAGCTGATTATGGAATACTTACTATATGCCAGGCCCTGACCTAAATGCTTTATATATTCTGTCTCATAAAATCATCACCACAGTTCTATGAGGTTGTCAGTATTACTGTCCCTATTTATAGATAAAAGGCTTGGCTTGCCCAAGGGTACCCAGTGGTGAAGCCAGGCTTTGCAATTCACATAGCCCAATGTGATACTGAAAGTCTTGGTTCCCATTAGAGATACCCTTCAGGATTCCAGACTGTTCCTTAACCAGCTCAGGCAAGCACCTTGTTCTCCCTGTCCCTTAAGACATCCCATTTCACTGTATAATCACCAGCCTGCATTGCTTCATTCATTTAACAGTTATTTCTACCTTGCTACTGTTAATATGTACCAGGTACAGTGCTGGGTATTGGGGACATCACAGGGACCAATGAGATACAGACCTGGCCCAGATGAAGCTTACAGTGTACCGTAAGAAGTGTGCATTAATCAATCAATTGATAAATGTTGAAATAAAACCATGGTACGTGTTTCAAAAGGGAAAAGTACAGAGTGCCATGAGAGTGGGTGGTAGCGATGCCTCTCAAGAGGTGATCCTTGAGCTGAGATCCCAAGGAGTTCATAAATGAGAGCCAGGCAGGGTGGAGGGAAAGGTATTGTAAGAAGAAACAGAATGTGTACAGGCTCTGGAAAAGGAGGAAGCTCGGTGTATAGGGAGACAGAGAAAGTCACTGTGGCCAGAGCACATAAAACAAGGAGACAGGGTTGGAAAAGTCAGGGCCACACAAGGACTGTGCTCAGAGGTGGGGCTTTATCTTACAGGTACTAGGAAGCCACTGAGGCCCTTAAGCAGGGTTAAGGTGGTGGCAGTATGACTCTGAATGCCGTGTGTAGTCTTCCGTTACAAGGCTGCTCCAAGGGCCTTCTGCTAATGGAGCATCACGCTGAGAAAGGCGAGCTAAGATGTATACATCAGCTCTGAGAACACAGCCGCTCGCTCTCCCAAGGCATGAGGGGTGAGTGAGCAGCCCCGGGCACGCGCTGGCGAGTCACCTCGCTACTGCAAAGGGAAAACTCTGTTTGAGACCTGTGCAGCCGAGGCTGCTCCCAGCTTAACTGATGACAAGGACAGCTCGCTGTTGACTTGGAGCTTGCTTGGAGCAGATCTGCTTGTGTAGCAAAGATCGGTACTTGTGTATTATTTGAAAGCTGAGTTGCTTGTCACCAAACACCAGGGATTTTCAGCCTCCTCACTTTCATTATGGAACATAGGATAAGTTTTGCCTTTTTGGTCTTAAAAGAATTCTGGGACATAAATGAAATTCTCCCTTTCCCTTAGAATGGAATCCAGACCCCCTACTTTGGCCTGCCAGGCTCTCCGTGGTCTGTTCCTGCCTTCTACTCCAACTTCTCATAACCCTCTCCCTCACTTAGTAGTTGTTCAGTAAACCCTTGTTGAATGGATGGATGGCTGAATGACCATATAACCATGGGCAAGACATAGACCCTCTCTGATCCTCAGTTTCTTCATTTTTAAAAGGAGTGGGCCAGCCTCAGTTTTCTTTAAAGCCCCTTCCATGACTAAGACTCTATGAGATCTAGGATTGGTATCCATTCAGCAAATACTTGCCAACATCGCCTCCAACCAAATTCCATGACAGGCACCAGGATATGATGATGGAGATCCACACCCTTGAGATGTTTACCCAAAAGTAAAGAGAATAGTTTGAGTAGCACAGTGCTTCAATGTGAGTTCTATAGTCATAGGAACTGGGCACGATCCCAGCTGTATTGCTGCCTTGGGCAAATAATCTCAGAGGCTTGGTGTCCCTGCGACTCCAATGGAGAAAATGGCCCTAACTCATGGGATTTTTTGAGAATTAAAACTCTCAAATATTTCTGCTGCCCTCATCTGTGGCACACAAAGAAGCGTTCAACAAATGTCGGTGATGGTCATCAACAAATAACGATGATGACTAACTTTGACAATGATATTCAGCATATGACTGCATCAGTTGTCTGTGGTTTACGTCTGTTCTGATCATCCAGTACCCATGCAGTTTTTGTCATTTTGGTTGTAAAATATTTTAAACTTTGATAAGTCAGGGTTCTCCCAGGAGACAGAGTCAATAGGATATAGGCATAGATAGATAAGAGGAGATTTATTGTGGGAATTGGCTCACCTGATTATGGAGGCCAAGAAGTCCCACAGTCTGCAAGTTGGAGAACCAGGGCAGCTGCTGGTGTAATTCCAAGGCCCAAGGCCTGAGAACTATAAGGGTGGGAAAGTATTGGCTGGTGTAAGTCCCAGAGTCCAAAATCTGAAGGCTCAAGAACCAGGAGGTCTGATGTCCAAAAACAGGAAAAGATGGATGTCCCAGCTCAAGGAGAAAGAAAATTCCACTTTCCTCCTCCACCTGTCTATGCTCTCCAGGCCCTCAGCAGGTTGGATGCTGCCTGGCCACACTTCTGAGGGCAGACCTCCTTTACTCAGTCTGCTGATTCTAATGCTAATCTCTTCCTGAAACACCCTCACACACACACCCAGAAATAATGTTTTACCAGCTAGCTTGGATCCCTTTGCCCAGTCAAGTTGACACATAAAAGTAACCATCACAAACTTGCCTCCCCGATGACAGCACCGTGAGGACAAACTGCACTTGGCACTCAGAGTCAGTGGTTCATGGAAAGTGTCCCAGAAAAGGTGAGGCCAGAGCTGCACTGTGAGGTCAAAAAAGGTGGGCAAGGCCTTGTCTGTCTCCACCTTGCCCTCGTCAGCAGCCAGAGACATCTTTTAAACATGCAGATCAGATCAACTGATTTTTTTCCCTTAATACCAATGACTTCCTGTTGCATTTGGCATCAAATCTAAGTTCCTCGCCATGGTCTACAGAGCCCTGCATGAGCTGTCCCATCTTGAGCCACCTTCAGCCTTTTTCCCACCATTCTCTGCTCCTTGTCCCTACCTTGGGCTCGTTGCACAGGCTGAGCTCTCTGTGAGCATTATGTAGGATTTCCCCATGCCTGGCCTGTCTTGGCCATGAGAACTCAGCTCAGATGTGACCACCCCAGTGAGGCCTTTACCAAAGACTCTACTGGATGTTGCTCCCACGTCCACACCCTGCCCCATTCTTTCTACTACCACCTTTCACTTTGAAAGCCAAAATCTTGTTTCCTTCAAAGCTATCCTTGCCCTTATCCAAAACTATGTCTAGGAGAACAAAGAGTTTATCAGTCTTATTCCAAATGGCCTCAGCACATAGTTGGCCCTCGAATAGTTTTTAAACACATGAATCCCAGGCCCATAAAGGATTGAGGTGAGGCAGCGTTTTTGGGATGAGACTACGAGGTTCAAGCTAGTGACACACAAGGACGAGTCACCTCAGGTCATGGAGGACTTAGAGAATGCACTGGCTTGTGGCACCTGCTGTGTCTGAGCATCATGAAAAGGCCAACGAAATGTTTATTTCTTCCTCTAAGATCACCATTTGTTAAGTCTTGCATTTGCAGAAAGCTTCTCTAGGATACACCTGTCCAAAATTAACAAAAAGTCAAGATTATAAAATAATTTTTAGTCATCCAGGTTTAGCTCTTTTACATGATAATTCCAACTAACCTAGCAGAGGCCCTCGGGCATCTCCTTAATGAATAGTTGAACTTGGTCTTTAATTAGCGTGTCCTGATTAGCCCCCAAACAGTTTGCTCTCAGAAGCAGTTTCAACCTTGTCCCTGTAGTTTTGGTCGCATGGGCACACTTGGCTCGGACGGTTGAACGATCATTTATTGATCACTGATTTCATGTCACACACTCTGATTACCCTGCCTAAGCCCCAAAGTTGGGGCTCAGTTAAACTACAGCTTAGGGCCCATCCAGGTTATTCGAAATTCTGACTTTGTAGGGGGGTTTTAGTTTAAAAGTGGTGCCTATGGATTACTTTTTGTCATTTATAGGTATCACTTTTGGGACCCACCGGCCAGTCTGATACTCTCTGCCGAGCAGGATGCAATTTGCACATTGCTGCTCCCTGAGCCCAAATTCATGGTAGGACAAGCAGTGAACCCCCTTCCCCCAGACCCATGCACGTGCGAGTGGTTAGGGGTCCTGGGGTGGCACCACTGAGCCTGGCTGCGGAGAAACAAAGGCAACAGCTGCAGGAACTGTGATCACCACCAACAGGGACCTAGAGGATGGTGGCAGGGAAGTGGCACTTTTTCATGGTTAAGCCCTGCTGGCGGTGCATGAACTGGTGCAGGCCCCAGGTTATCTTTCTCTCCTCACTTTAGCCCCCATATTGTGCCACTGCCAAGCTGGCTCTTGGGCTCTTCCAATGCTTCTGGATGTTCTGTGGCTGGGGGGATCTCCTGGTGCCTCTTCACCACACATACACACACATGCTATAACCTGAAAAGTCCTGTGGAGCACATCTCTGCCTTAATGGCCATCACCAGAAATAATACCCCTTCCCTCCCACCTCTAGCCTCTTCCTGCTCTGATCTGCCCTCTTATGGTCCACACTGATTATCTCACTCCCCTGCTCCAAGCCCTTCCGTCACTGATGTCCCAGGTCACCTAGGATTGAGACTCAGCCTGTCTTCCAACATATGTGAGGCACAGGACACTTAACCCAGCCAAACTGAAACAGAGAAGGGGTGGACACACAAAACAGGGCTCTGCTCACCAGCCAACAGTGTTTGCTAAAGCAGCACTCCTCAAACTTTAATGTGCATTCGAATCACTGGGAATCAGTTAGAATGCCGATCTCAATTCAGGATGTCTGGGCTGGGACTCTGTATTCTGCATGTCTAACAAGCTCCCAGATGCTGTGGCTGGTCTCCAGACCACACATTGAGTAGCGGAGCATTGTTATCTCATTAACATCCAATTGGGAGCCCAGGAAGAGAATGCTGTCTTCAGAATAGCTTTATTTTAAGAATATATTAACAGTACAAAATAACTATATTTGTGGGTCACAAGGTCAATTTCCTATGGTTCAACCTAACATAACAGGCAGTCGGCAACTCCTCATAGAAACGAAAGCTTGCAATATCAGAATGCTAGCCAATTCACCTTGGAACAAAGAAGAGGCAAGACTCCAGAACAGAATGCTAAATGTGATAATTTAAGCTTAAAGCAGAGCACGGCCTCAGCCCTATACTCACCAGCCCCTTCTGCACAGCCCCGGGGCCCAGAGAGAATCCCACCCTTGGGGGCAGCCCCAGGCCCAGGAGACGTCTTCCCGCCTTTTCCTGGCTTGCAAGTTGGAAGGAAGGATCCCACTACTGGGCTCTGTTTCACGTCCCTCCTCTGGTGTTCAGCACATGCCGCAACTTCAAGGCATGTCTTGAAGCACTGGCATGGCCCCAGGTGGTTTTGTAGGTTACCTGGATCAGTGGGAAGATCTTGGCAGATGGCAGGATGTGTTTTGCTCTCATTGAGAAGCTTACTCGACACTGGGAGGGAGGAGTGGTTGAGTGCGTAGGAACCCCACAGCTCCTGGTTCTTCTGCATGGCAATGCTTCTCCACTGCAGAAAGTCCTGGTTGAGCGGGAGAACAAGGCAGAGGGGGCTGATAAGCAAAGGACTGATGGAGTCTCGAGCCCCTACCTGTGGCTGCCCCCCTGACTCAGGACTCTCAGGTCCAAGGTCTTGTCCGTCTGAGTGGGCACTGAGGGGATATTGATGCTCCTTGACTATGTTCCACTGGTTCTCAGCCCCAGCATCCCTCTAGATGCAGAGCTTTTATCAAATACCAGGGCCTGGTTCGCACCCCAAATTGATTAAAGCAGAATTGGAGGGGGCATAGGTGGGCTCTAACAGCACCCAGGTGATTTGGGTACACAGTGAAGGTTGCAAACTACTATGTTAGAGAGGGTTTTCTCAAAGTTCAAAGGAAAACACCTTTTTTGATCATTGCCTTTCTCAATTTCTAAAACTTCAACCTTCTTTTTTAAATGCAATACAGGCTATTGGCAATAATGAATACTTTCGCATCCTTTCAGAGTCACAAATCACTTTTACATGTTCTACGTCATTAGATTCTCAAATCAGCTTGTGGAAAACACTAACACCATTACAGAAAGACATACGATATGCTTGCTGTGACATTGTTTATCAGAGACAAAAAAAGATGGAAACAACTTGAAAGCCAATGAGAGGATGGTTAAATATGTTATAGGGCATTCATGCAGTGGAGAATTCTATAGCTATTAATATTAAGATGATTCGGGGAGATCTTTATGCATTGACTTAGAAAGATAGTCACAAACTATTCTTAAATTTTAAAAAATCAATTTCAGAATAATAATTAGTAATGGTTTCTTTTCTGTTATTTTCTAAACCCTGTGTGTGTAATGCAGGTGTGATTTATAAGCACAAAAAAATATATGGACGGATATATTAAACTGTTAATGGGTATATGCTTGGGCTAGAATTAGATAAAGGGGGAGAAGGCTATCACTTTTTTTTACTTACATATTTTTAATTTGTTACCAAAATTATACTTCCCTACTATTAAATCTATTTTAAAACCACAGCCCTGAGATACATTCCAATGATAGATCGTCACACCCATTTTCCAGAGGAAGCAACTGATTCTCAGTGATGTGGGGTAACTTGGTCATGTGGCTAGATATTGATGGAGCATTACTTTGAATGTGTATGAAAGGAGTTTTAAAAATTAGGTAACAGAGAGAAAATCGAGTTCACTGGAGCCCTAGTCCAGGAGGAGGGCTGGACAGAGACACCACTGACCCTTGTTGAATGAGGAAGAAATGAAGTCCTGTACGACCATATGCCAGGGCAGGCTCATGCTTGGGAGCCTGAGCCGTCAGCTCTCTTTCCATCAGAAACACTGCATCTTGCAGGCCGGCCCAGTCTGCTCTCAGAGTCACCGGGCTGACTCAGAAGCTAACGGCTCCCTGCTTGCCCCGAGGCTGTGGGGAAGACTTACTGGCTGCCGGTGGCAGCTGTTGGGGCAGCAGGGAAAATACATCCGCCCCCTGCAGGGCAGTTCTAGTCCTAATAAGGAAAACTCAACGATGCGCACACTTTTCGGGGAAATGTCCTGGGACAGAGCCAGAGCCAGATGGGCACTGAGCATGTTAAAAGCATGCTTGTTACCAGAAAACATTTGCAAATATGTATGGGTATTTTTCTATGTGTGTGTGCTCATGCATTTCACACACATACACACGCGCTTACGTATCCCTTTGAAATCCCTTCCATGAAAAAATTGTCTTCCCACCTGTTTCTCAACATACTTTGCAGTTCACCCTTATGTAGGGGCAGATGCTACCCCTCACACCTTTTAACGCTGGATTGTTGTTCTTTTTCTTGTTTTTCCCTCCTGCCAGGTGCAGCTCATCCACTATAACCATGAGCTATACACAAATGTCACAGAAGCTGCAAAGAGTCCAAATGGATTGGTGGTAGTTTCTATATTTATAAAAGTAAGTCTCTTGCATTCCTTCATTTTTCTCTTCCCACCATCCCCCCCCACCAATGAGTTTACAGTCTCTGTTGGAGTTAGAAATATGGAAAGAGATGATGTACATGCCTAAGACAACTGCAGGATGGTGACTTTTATATAGAGGAGATTTATGAAAAATGAGGTCTCTTGCCGTGAGATGCAAAAACACTGGGCTCCCCCTTCAGCTCATCAGAACTCGAGGACTCAGGCAGCTTCTGTCCTGGAAAGAAAAAGAGATGCTGGATCCAGGGACAGGATTCAGGTCCAGCCTAATGCAGTTAGGACCACAAGGATATAAAAGTAGAAGGGGAGGGTTGGCCCACATATGCCCTCCAGGATTAAAGTCCTGTTCCTCACTCCGCTGCCCTGTGGACAAAGGAAAGGCAAGATGTCCTTCCCCCCTCTAGGCACTCAGCTGCCCCACAACTGCTCTGAGTAACACCTTGCCCCCTCGTGAGCATCTCGGGCAAAATAAGGCAGCGGTCACCCACACTGACTGTAATGGTTCTGACCTTGAGTGTTTTTTTATTTCAAAATATTAAGGGGGTACGAATGCTTTAGGTTACATGGATTGCTTTTGTAATGTTTGTGTCCCAGCTATGGCTGTGCCTGCCACTGGAATGGCACAGCCAATGGGTACATTGTACCCATTACGCAGGTCTCTATGGAAAACAGTATGGAGATTCCTCAAAGAACTAAAAGTAGACCTACCATTTGATCCAGCAATCCCACATTAGGGATTTACCCAAAGGAAAAGAAAACTTTTCCTCAAAAAGACACACCTCCTCACTGACTTTATGACATCCTAGGGAGGCTGCACATCTCTTAACAGTCAACAGCCGCATAAAATCTCCAGCCAAGTAAATTCCAATTTGTTAAAAAAAATAATTATAGTCATAATTACCTGGGACATTTTGGCAGATGTAGAGTGAAGAAGATATGTAATTATTTTTAAAAATAGGGAAAAAAAGGCAATGTGGGGCAGTTCCAAAAGTTGGTAGTCACTGTGCTAGCCCCAGGAGAAGTTTTGACCGAATCATTGGACAAAGCACCCCAACCAGAATTTGGAATCTGATAAAGACGTCCAATAGAACCCAGCATTGGCCTCCAGGGAGTTCTTACAGAGCTCTCATGATGGCATCATCCATCATTACTCAGGAGAACGTACCTGGAGCACCCCATGGTCCTATTCCCTCCCCGAAAGCATCCCCTGTGCAATAGGCGCTTGGCCCTGCCTGGACATCCTCTCCAGAGCCCATGTCCCCTCCTAAGTCCCTCACCATGTCAGGGCAGGGCTATACTCTGGGCAGGGGTGTCCTTGACATGCTGCCCCGGGCCACCAACCCCAAACTCTTCTAAGTCTGTTATTAGCAAAGAGATGATGAAGGGTTATTTGGCCAGAGAAGCAGATTTTTAGGCTTCCATGCCTTCTTGGCACTGGACATCCTCCTATTCCCTTCTCTGTATCTCTTGGCATCATCACAAACTCTGGAATAATAAACATTAGATTCCTGGATGCCAGGCACTGTGGAATGTACTTGACAACTATTTTATCTTTTAACCCTAATAGTTATGGGCAGGGGAGGAACACGGTCCAGAGAACCTTTGGCGTTCCACCCAAGTTCCTGTGGCTCATCACAGCCCAGCCAGGAGAGGGATCCAGGTCCTGCCTGACTTTAATACTCATGTCCTTATTGCCCCTTTGTGTGCTTCCCCCACAGGGCTAGGAGAAAGCAAGTGAGGGCAAGAGGAGGAGAGAAAGCAGCATTTCAAAACTTCCTCCCACCCCCATGCTACCCACAAGCACCGGGAAAATTCCTGTATCCCTAGTCCAGCCCCAATTATAACAAATTGGAGCCTACAACTTTGGCCATGCTTATTGTTGTGTAGCTTGCAGATACACCACACTATTGTCACTGGTGTCCAGGAGTACACCTCCCCCTGGAACTTTCCTGGTGCGAACCCTTCCATGAGTAACTCCCACAGGGCAACCCGACAGTTCCTGACTTTGCTCAAAGCTCCTGAGTCAGTGGATGCCATCCTGGAGGCACAAGCCCATCACAGCGGACAGAGTGAGGGATGCCCAGCTCCCTCAACACCGAACTAGTGGTGTGTTTCACAGGGTCTTGCAGAAACATTCACTCCCCCTGAGACCACAGTTAACAGCCAGGGTTTGCAGGTCCTGGCTGCTTCCCTGTGGGCTGTGGGGAGGCACTTATGCCCTAGACCCTGAGGTCAGCGAAGGGATGACAACTCGCTCCTACATTTTCTCAGGCCAGCTTGGCTAGATTTCAAAATAAGCCCCAGTATTTCTATCTTTGTTCCACAGGACCACCTCCCAGATAATCAACTCCACAGGGAGTTGTCCAAGCTGTGACTTACCATTCCCCCCTCTCAAAACACTGAGTGTGGGATACAGGCCAGTCACCTGCTAGATGCTGGGACCCAGAAGTGATATGAACAAAGCCCAGAGTCTCCAAGGGTGCACAGCCTCTTCTGTTGTCCTCTCTTCCTCTGATCTCTCCGCTGCCCCTTCCCAGCTTCCTGCAGGGAAGGCAGGACCAGGAGATGAGAAACCCCACATCTAAGTGACTTGGCCCCAGAGATAGCGCCCTGGCCAAAACTGAGCCATAGAGAAGTTGGAGTTATTGGCTGAAAGAAGACACTTGATTATATGTGGGTTTTATTTATCTCTGTCCTCCATTAATTCCCCTCCTTCCCCTGACCACAGGGAACAAGGATTTGGCTGTAATCGCTGCTCAATCACACACCATTAACTTCCCACTTAAGCTCACTTATACCAAGTACATATTTTATCCTCTCACCCACGCAGCCAACACACTAGAGCCCACAAATCATCTGTGTGCACTTTGGAAATTTTTCAATTATGGTTAATCAGCTAAAAAGAGTCTGGTTCCAATGTTAGCGCTGCCCAGACTCACCAGGTACCAGGAGCCCAAGGCACCCAGTGATCAAGGTACATAGATTCCCATGACAGTGTATTTTGGGCCATCCTTGTTTTGTGGGATGCATTGGCACAAACAGGAAGCTTCAAGCTGTCTTTTAAGTGGCCGAAGAAGGTGTCAAAGTAGGAGCTGATTTTAGCCCTGAAGTTTCCAGGGAGCAATAGTGTTGGATTTGGAGCTCTTCTCCATCTTGGGGTGCACTCTTACCTCCATGGGGCACTGTCACTCCCCAAGCTCCCCTCAGTGTGTGTCTCACCACAGCACCCCCAGGAAACTGTACAAAAAGAGAGACAGATGGAGGGAAAATAAACAGTCTGTGCTTTCTCCAAGCTAAAATTACCTGTTGCTTATCTAATAATAATAATCATCTGCTGCAATTTTTCCAACCCTCAGAATAAATCAGATTTAAAATGTTGATGTGTCACAACATCCGATTAGCTGCTGAGGCATAAATTGCAGAGCAGAGCTAAGCAAGGTAGGAGAGAAATGACTAGAATAAAAATGGTACCTCAGAAGGAACGGCTGAGTTTTGAAAATAAAGGGGGTTAAGAAAACCCCCTTTCTTATGTGGGGTCACATCACAATTTCATAAATGGTCGTTCCCTGGGTTAAGCCCCTTAAAGCTAGGCTGCCTCTCCCACCAAAGGAAGAATTTGGAGATATAAGGACATAGGCATGAAATGGGACCTGCTCCCTAAACATCTGGTGCAGTGTTTGGCCTATAGTAGGAACTCTACCAATATTTATTGGATGGATGGACGGTTAATTGAATGGTATGGCTCATGATATATATGAGGAGGGACATAACAGTTTCTCTATGACTTTTTAGAGCTTTTTTCCATCTCCTGATGCTTCTTTTCTGCGTAATCATTCTCTTTCACTTTACCTAGATAAATATTCCCTTCCTAACATGCCCCTTCTTACCCCCTGCTTAAAACCCTTGGATGGTGCCCCATTCCCACAGAATAAAGTTTAAATGTCCTAACATGACATTTGAAGCCTGACAGGGGCTTGCCCTTGCCTACCTCTCTCAGCTCACCTCCCATCCTTCCCCACACCCTCAGCTCCAGTGAAATACTCATGTGAGTGTGTCTACATCTCACTCCCCTGTGTCTGTGTATATACGGATCCTCTGTAGGGAATGTTTTTCTTTGACCTTCCTCTTTCTCCATACTGTACCATCAAAATGCTTTGTTAACTTCTACCCATCCTCCCTGACCCAGCTCATGCCTCAGATTCCCCAGGGAGGAGGTGGTCGTCCTCTAATAGCATCACGCCCATGACTCTATCTTGGCATTCTCCACACTGTATTAGAACCATTTGTTTACTTACCTGTCTTCCTTCTCTAGACTGGGAGTTCTTGGGTCTGTGTATTTGATCTCTGAATTTCCAGCTGTCATGGTGTCTGGCACATGGCAGGCACTCAGTAAATATGAATGCATGAGCAAGCGCCTGGGGACAATGTTTATCCTGGGGGAGGGATGCCCAGTCATTAATATTTTCCTTTCTCCTCTAGGTTTCTGATTCATCAAACCCATTTCTTAATCGAATGCTCAACAGAGATACTATCACAAGAATAACATATAAAAGTAAGTTTGGTTCATTTTCTTGTACTGCAACTGTTCTATAAAGGTTAGTCCTGCCTGAAGGCAAGAAGCCAGAACTGACGATCTCAGTGGGCCCCTTTCGGCTTCGTGATCCTGTAATTCTGTAGAAAGTCACTCGGGTTTGAAATGAGCTGCTTCTTCGCCAACCCTGACTCTCCAAAGTCCTGGGGCTGCCTTAGACAGGCGTGGATGACAAAGGCGATGATGATGATGGTGGTGGTGGTCCTTATCCCATGGGTTGGTAATGAGCTGGAGGACTCTGGTGGCTGACAAATTCCACCATGTCAGGTGGCCACAGTTGGGGCTTTGCCAATTATGCAATTGAAAAAGCACCCCCAGGGACTGTGGATCCAACCTCAACACTGCCGGAGGCCTCAGCTGGACCGAGTCTCTCTCTCTGTAGCTGGGTCTCCCTTCTAGACGGAGAGAGGATGCCATCTTTCTTCATCAACCTGTATGGCCCATTGGTCTAGAGGACTCTGTCTGGCTTCCCTGGGTTTACAGGGTGTTTTATCCCCAGACTCCTTCAGCAGAAAAGAGAGAACAGTGCAAAGTTGAAGGAAGAGCTTGCTCTACAATCCACAGCAATCCTAGAAATTGGGAAAAGTACGTGAGGTAGCACACACCAAAAGAGGAAAGAAATCAGTCCAAGAAAAAAGTTTGTTTTTACCGAAATTAGGACTGAACAGGAAAGTAGGATTCAAGTGTTGACCTTGTCCTTCCTCAGAGGCTTCCTCCTCTGGAAAGTAAAAAAGTTAAGCTTCAGGTTTCTAAAGTCCTTCTAGGTCTAGGATTCTGAATCAAGCAAGAGGTAGATAATGATGCTCACAGAAGTGAACAGCGTGCAAACACTCCCACACCACTCCCTTCACCCTGCTAGTAGCTCGCTGTCTCTGCCACTTCTGTCTCCAGTGCTGACATGAAGATGACAGAGTGAAGGGGTACAGCTCTCACCTTGGACTGCTAGAGGGAGAGCATGGAGAGCCCTTCCCTCATTCCTTTGCTTATTCATTCAAGAAACATTTCCTCCACACCTGCCCCAGGGTGGGCACCAGGTGAGGCTCCAGCCCTACCCACAAGGTGCTCGCTGCCCTGTCCCTCCCCTCTGAAGAGGATGGGAGGCTGCTGGGGGTGAGGAATGAACCTGGAGCACCACACCCCACCCCACCCAGACAGACATCTCCCAGAAGAATGAAGTTGCCTCCAAACACACTGTGCCTTCCTCCTCAGTATGCCTGTGGCGCCCTCCCTAATCACACACTTAGACTGCTCAGCTAAGGGAGATATTGCTGCCTTGTGTGTAAATAGCACATTTATAACTGCCCATAAAATAGTATTATTCTTTTAACTTTTTTGATTAAAAAAGCATGAAAATTAAATAAAATGTTTTCAAATAATCTTGGATTTGCAATTTAGAGACCAGGAAAAGCCATGAAATTGTGTTAAGCCCCAACACACAATCTAACAGATTGCCAGGTGTGGAGTCAATCATCAGTGGGACATTCCTCCCCACTCCACCCCCAGCACTGGTCTGATTAATATTAAGTGATGTGGCCGCCACCCGGGGAGAGGGAGGGGAGGAAGGAAAACAAAGCATTCCAGGCAGGGGAAGCAGCATGCACAAAACTTGGAGAGTGCTGAAGGACAGTGACAAGGTTTAGAGAAACACCCTCACCACCTCTGCCGACACATTCCTGCGATGCAGACGGAAGAGAAGAGGAACATCCTCTTTCCCTCTGACCCTCTCTTCCTTGGTGCCTGTCAGGGCCAAGAGAAAAGAAAAGGGAACTAAGGAAAGATAAAGAGCCCCTAGGCTGCATGGGGAGAGGTAACTGCTTTAGGCCCCCTAATACCAAGAATTTTGTGCTCTTACAATTCAGCAAGGAATAATGGAGGTGTCCCCTGTAGTAACCTTTGTCACATACCTGAAGGGAACAATACCGCAGAGATAATGATGCTCCATCCATGGGAATGGCCTCAGCACTGCTGTGCCCAGGACACTGTCATAGAGGGATTGATTGGCTCAGCAGGAAGCCACAGCACTCTTTGAGCCAGCTAAACTGCCCTGAGACAGTGAAGCTTGGCCAGGTAGCAAGGAGGGGAGTCTAAAACTGGAGTCATTCCCTAGGACACAGCCAGTGGGTGGGGCACACAAGCCTGGAAGTCCCTGCTGCAAGAGGCAGCAGGTTATGCTGGCATTAGTCCATGAATTCCAGTCCAGATGAAGACAATGGCACCTGCTCAGGGGCACCTATCATTCTTCTAAGTGCAAAAGAGAGAAATCAACCCTCCTGCACCCACTGACACTTCAGCCACACTATTCAGGGACACCCGACCTTCACCCCTACCCACTCTCTGAGCCAGCCCATGCTACGAATGACACCCCAGCATAGCTTCAGTTTGCCTTGCTCACCTAGATGCAGTACACACCCTGTGACGTGCTGAGCATCAGGAATATGGAGGTGATGCTAACTGAGCGTGTTCCACACTTTGGGATCTGTGCTCTCCTTGGGGCACCTTACCTAGTGTGCACAAACTCCTTCAGAGCAGGGACAATTGCTGTTTCCTGTGTACAGATGAGAAAACCAAGGCTCCAGGAAGTGAAGTCATTTGATCAAGGACACAACATCTAGTAAGCAGCTGTACGTCATCAATTTCTGCATAATAAACAAGCATTCAACAATGAGCGTTGATTTCTCACTTCTATAGCTGTGGGTTGGTCGAGGTGGCTCTGCTTGCAGCTGCAGGTCTGCAAGTTGACTCCAGCAGTTCAGCTTTCCATGGCTCCCATTTTTCTAGGATCCAGAGGGTATATCCAGGGCAACCACTTCTCATGGTGGAGGTCAGAAACATGTGATGTGACTTAAGCCCTCGTCATGCAACTCACACGCTCCTGTCCACTTTCCACTAGCCAAAGCAAGACACATGGCCAAGCCCAACATCAAAATCCTCTCAAGGAAGTGTGGGTGGAGAGGGAATAGACACTTCCTGAACAGTAGTCTGTTTCCATTGTGGAAGAGCAAGGATTCAACGATCCTCCTGGGTACTTTTCTCCTATGTCTTTTCCTTCCTATCATGCTTTCCCCTAAGGAGCAAGGAAAGCTTAGCTCTGAGGCCTTAAAACTAATTGTAACACTGATACTTTCACATGCCATGAAACTTGTCAGCATGTTCTTCTCTAAGTCCAACTTTGGTTCAGTTTGAAGAGCCATCTCTTTGCTTTTGGCATGTCCTTCCCCTTAAAAGGGAAATATACTGACCACAGAACTTATGGGAACTTTGACAGTACAGGTTCATCCTGGCCTAAGCTCTCTGTGACTACTGGCTGCTTCTAGGCATGGGACCTCCAGTAGATATCAGTGTCATCCAAAGGTACACAGTGGCATTGCCATTATTGACATACATAGGAACCAGAGAAGGCACAGAAATTGGTTCTAGATGGAATCAGTCTTCTCTAAGTCTTCCCCTTGGAGGGCATGGGAATGAGAAGCCAGTCTAAGACTTTAAGCAGAGTGACATGATCTGCTGAGGAAAGAATCACTAGGTGTTGGCAATTGGTTGAGAATAGACTATAGAAGGGCAGAGCTGACAGTGGGAGAGGGTTGCAGCAATCCAAATGATGAGATGATGGCATTGATCGTGACCAGGCTAATGGGGAGAGGTGGTAAAAAATGATTGGGTGTACTTTGATAGAAAAGCCAAGAGATTTCTTGATAGGTCTGATGTGAGAGGAAGAGAGGACATAAGGATGACTGCAAGACATTTCCATCAACTGAGATGGGGAACATTGTGGATGAGGCGTATTTGTGGGTGGAAAGGGGATCAGAAGTTTTGAATATGTTGAGCTTGAGATGTCTATTAGGCATGCAAGAAGAGGTGTGGAGTAGGCAGTCGGATGTATGAGTCTGGATTTCAGGAGAGAGAACTGAAGATATAAATGTGGAAGACATTGGCATCCAGATGGCATTTAAACTTGGGTGAAATCATGGGAGTGAGAACAAATAGAAAAGGGAGGCGGGACACATCCTCACTTTGCAAAGAGCAACTCAAATCTCCACGACTTAGGATTAAAAAGCACTTCTAAAGATATCTTGGAAAGCCCACCCTGGAGAAAGCTCCTGTGGGGCTGTCTCATCAGCTAGCTGAGCAGGGGAGGGAGAACGCTCCTAGAGGCACAGGGGCGAAATTGGTACAAAATGGCAGCTGGGATAGACACAGTCCATTTGCCTGGCTTGTAAGATTGGGCACAGAATGGATGACCAGGAAAAAAGGGAATTGTGCAAGAACATTCTTTTGAGCCAGTTAAGAAAATCAATGCCAGAGAATCCATAAGAGGAGGAAAGGAGGAGACTCTTTCCAAGAGGACTAGGAATTTTGGAAGCCAAATGCCATGGTAGCGAAGGCCACCATACCCATGAGAGGCAAGTGCGTTCTAGCAAAGAGAGATGGAACAATGCAGATCTACAAAGTAAAGCCACTCTCCTGGCTCTGCCACTTCCTCTGTTGTGTGACTCCAGGCAAGCTTCTTAACAGCTCTGAGAGACGATCCCCTCTCGTCAGTAAGATGAGGATACTGAGACTGATAGTGAGAGGGCTGTAGAGTGAATAAAGCAAGGTAACAAGTCAGTTGCCTGGACAATCACTGGTATAAACTAGGTGCAGAATCGACGTGTATTCCTGAGTTAGCCTCAGGTGCATGGCTGTCAAATCCAGCGTTCTGAAAGGCAGGAAGCAGGTCACCATGATGCCAAATAAAAATTATATCGAAGGTGAATACAATATAGAACACACAAGCAACAGAATTTGCTTACTTAAAATGAAGCCCAGTCCTGTGGATGATCATGACTTAATGAGGTTCTACTACTTTCCTTGGAAGCTTAGCCATCATACGTCTGCATCAGACTTACAGAACGCTCTGACTGACCAGGACCAACACTGGAAAAGACGAGCCTGAATTAATTTCAGGCCGAATTTAGAAAGTCTTCTAAAGAAAATCCATTTTATTAAATTCCCCTTCAACAGATTGAGGGTCAAGACTGCAATCATGACATTGAAGAATAGATTTTCTGAATGGATTTTCTGGAGGAGATATTGGTAGTTTACTTGCAGTGTTTTAATTTTTTAATGCAGGATATTGGAATAATGCTCATATCCTTCTATTTTCCTTGTGTTTGTTAATTAGCATTAATTAACAGAACCCTGATTACATAAAAGGTAACATTGTTGTCATTTTAGTATCCACTTGATTTCATTGAGACAGCATTTTTTTAAAAAGAGATTTTATACTACTTTCAAGTGGCAAAACTAGTGACTAATGGACTGCAAAGAGCACTTAAATGGGTAAGAGGGAGCAGTTATTAGGACATTGCATATAAATAACACTTTCTTCCAATGTCCTGGGACAGTGAAGTATTTCAGTAGCTTCATTTCCCTTCCATTTCACGTGCCCCGTTCATGTCATAGATAGTAAATACAATTGTGAGCATCAGTCCAATGAGAAGCCAAAGGCTCACAAACTCCCAATATAAAAAGGTATGCCTGTCATCTTCATATATTTTCTGTAAAGCAAATAAAGACATGTGGGGGAGACCTTTTAAACGTGGTGTTTGGACACGTGGCACAAAGCCTCTTAAAGCACCTTTTTCAGTCTCACCTGTTTATAACTTTGCTTTAGGTCCCTCCAGCCTTTCAGCTAAAAGATGAATTGAGTAGGCAAAGACAGACCAACTTGGAACTGCCTGATACTTCTCAGTTCTTCGGGAAGTGTTTTCTGCGCTGCTCCTTGGAGGGACCCGATGTTAAAGGTGATGAAGTATCACCAAGAGGTTTAAGCACATTGCTCCCGATGACTTTCTCTGTGCTTATTGGAACTTGTACTTGCACATCAAAGGCACGGCTTTGGAAATGCAGCACACACCACGTCCCATGTTGCAATCTAAGTAGTCACTCACGTCAGCAAGGAACAGAAAGGGAGCAGATTACCACCATGAATCCCGTTCTCAGGGCCCCTTTATTCGTTTATTGTTTGTGTAAAATGAAAAATCGTGTTACACTATTCTTTAGTAATTGCCTTTTTTCATTTCGGTTGAATTTGCCTCAGATTACAAGAGGAAATGTCATTCTCTATGAGAAAATTGCCAAATAGTTCCATATTGATCAGGAACAAGTCCAGTATTGATCTCTGAAACTGCTGTGCCTTTTTCTCACTGGAATAGTCCTCTTCGAAAGCAACTTCATAAGCAGGAAGTGGGGCAATGTTCAGTCTCAGGGGTCCGCGTGAGTAAGCACGATGCATTTACCAGAATCTGCCCTGGAAGCTCAGACTAAGGGAAAGATTCCCCACCGCGGTCCTAGGCATTTCATCATAACGTGCTTCTCTTTAAAAAAAAGAAAAAGCCAACTTGGGAGTTGTAACCGTGACTAAGGACTCAGTATAAGATAAATCATAGATGTGGCAAGAATATGTCATAAAATCAAAGGCACAGCTGTCAATTTCTCCAGTCATTTGAGAAAATAAAATTGGGCTATAAACTGTACACAAATATTCTACACTTATTGATTATCCAAGGGGTCTTCCTATACTATAAAGATACAGCCAACACATAAAAATTACAGCACTGTCATATCCAAAAATTACCCGAACATGAACTTAGCTATGTAAGCTTGATAGCTGTTTTTGTTGAAAGATGTTTTTGGATCTATAGCATTTTTTTATTACCTGAAGATCCAATTATCCAGAACTATCTGGTGCCCCCAAGTAAGAGGTTACATGACTCATCCAGGAAGGAATAGTAAGTTACTGGCAAAGCCACAGTTAGGACTTCGACTGAATTAAGACTCTTGAAGACTAGGGCTTTGCCCTCTATAAGCTATTTTCTCATACGACAGGTAGATAGGTGAGAAAGAGAGAGAGAACCTTTTTAGAAAACTATCCAAGAAAATTTATTTGAACTTCTGCCATCATGTCCTCTTAATAAATAGCCTTAAAGCAAGCAGAGATGTGCATGATCAGCCCATCGGCCTCTGAGCTGTACCCCAAACTTGTACCTCTGGTTCACAAACAATTCTGAATTCCTCTAGATCTTTGCCATCCTTACTAATGAATAGAGCCATGTGAGTTTAGAGAGGGGAATCTACCTTCCAGGGCATTTCTTCTCAGTTTCCTTTCTGTCTGCAACACCCACATGATAACACTGACATGCACAAAACAATGTTGTTTTTTTTTGTTGTTTTTTTTGTTTGTTCTTTTTGCTAGCCACTGCCTGGACAAGATAGTTTGTGAGTAGTAAGTAGTTTCTGGCCTGGTTTAGCCATGGAAAACACCCCAGTGTGCCTCGACACTAGGGCTGAAAACGTCTGGGTTTACCTGTATTCTTTTCTTCGGTTCCACTGCCCTCTATCTTGCCAAACACAGCAAGCAAGCTTCAACGGAGAAGAAAGAAGATGCAAAAAAGCAGCCTGTCGTTCTCAAATCCCAACACCTAAAACAAACAAACAAACAAAAAGCACTAAATGATGGCCTGTGAAGCAACATGATGAACCACGAGGACAAATGTTACATGTTAAAGGCACACTGGCTTCAGCAATGTAAATATGAAGGCACAGGTGTGTTCAGTGTAGACGCATGCCAGTGTCTTATGGAGATGGAAAGAGGGCAAGCAGTCTCCCCCTGACGTGTTGGGTGTGAGGTATATGGGGAAGACGGCAGGCAGTGTGCGCTTAAGCTAATGGTACTAACTGGAGCCTCAGAGATGGTTCCACGTCACCTGCTAGATGCTACTGCCTCTTCCTCCCTGGGTATCTGCCCATCACTGCCCGCAGGTAGAGCTACTGGGCAGAAACCACTTCATTCATTCATTCATCCGGTATTTACTGAGCACCCACTACGTGGTGGACCCCATGTTGGGACTTGGGGTTCAGAGATAAAAGATGCAAACTCTTCCCCTGAAGGCTCACAGCTTAGTGATGACAGTCAAATAGGAAAGTAATTATTGGCAAGCTAATTCAGTAAGTGTAGTGAACAAGTGCAGTAGCCCAGCCGGGAAAGCCAGGGAGTCCTCAAGGAGAACAGCAGTGGTTCTCCCAGAAGGTGGGGCAAGGACACTCCAGGTAGAGAGGAGGTGACCTCAATACTGGCCAGCATTGCAGAGTGCTTACCTGATCCGCACCTTGTGCTAGGCTCTTGAAAAGCATGATCCCATTTGTTCCTCGAACAACCCTGTGAGCTAAGTATTCCAGCCATCTGCATAGTGTGGATGTGGAAACTGAGGCTCAGGTGGGTAGCTGTGGGTCCAAGGTCACATGGACAGTGAGCAGCAAGGTCAGCACTCAAACCCGGGTCTGAGTCCAAAGCTCACACTCCTCACACTGGGTCTTTCCAAGTTCCATCGTGTGAGGATATAAAAATAGCAAAAGATAGAGTATGAGCATGAACAAGATGGGTGGGAAGAACATAGTGAGGAATGAGGAGCTCAGGAGGGCAGAAGCTGCCTGGGTCCTTGGGTGACTGTCAAATCTCCCAGAGGAAGCAGACGAAGAGGAATGTCCCAGCTGGACCACAGCGGATAGAGTCTGGGGTATCAGCACTACAGTGTTTGGGAGACACCTTGTCATCCTGCTGTGCGGGATAAATCCATGAGCATAACCTTTTCCCTCTGTTCCAGCCTCCACCCCCCTCCCCCAATCCTTTCCTCAAATGCGGCTGCAACACAGAGGCTGGTTATAGTTTCAGAGCAACATAAATGTTCTGTTCTTTTTTTTTTTTTTTTTTTTTTCTCCAGTCATGCCTGGAATGCCTCTCCTTCTACTGCCTCCTTCATTCTCTCCCCCCCCCACCGCCCCGGATAAAATAAAGTATAATAATAACAGCACGCTAGAGTACCCACTGTGCTCTTCGTGCAAGCTTGGTTAAACAAATCACATTGACCTTTAATAAAAATGTGCCGAATGCTTCCTTCTCTCATTCAATATGTTAATCTTCAGGTCAAACCACCATCAGAGCAAGCCTCATTAAGTGCAAATCTGATCATGCTACTCCCCGGCTTCAAACCCTTCAGTGGTTCGGCACTGCCTCCAGGAGGAAGCCCGGACTCCCAACGGTGCAGAGGCAGACCTTCAGGTGTGGCCTGTGCTCACCCCAGCAGCCACATTTCTCACAATGTCCCTCCCCCTTCCTCTCCACGTCCCTCTGCATCTCATACTCCAGCCGTCCCCAAGTACACGCTGCCCTGCTGTTTCCTCTCCTCTGTCTAATGGTGCCCGTGACACCACGCCCCCTGCCAGCCACACATCGATCACCTCCCGTTGTTTAAGATGCAGTTCAGGGCAGCTCCTCGATTCATTCTGTCCAGAGTCCTCCCCACCCCAGGCAGAACTGATAGCCTCTCTCTGGGCCCAGTGCAGATTTATGTCATCATCTCTGTGATGCCTGCATTCGCTTAATTACGTCCCGTTCCCCCATACCTGGCTTAGTACCTGAAAAATATTAGGCACTTAAGAAACAGAGACAAATATGAATACCTGATGTAAACATACTGTGTTGGGCACCTGGTCCAGCTCCCGAGGACCATCGCAGCGGCGTGTGCTCTGGGCACGGTGGCTTTGTCATGGCAGCATCTGACCACACAGGCCAGGGCACAGACTCAGCTCAGCCATATTCCAATTACTACTTCTCTGTTGAGCTGAGTATGTCCTGGTGCCTTGGGGTTTTGATGGAAAGGAGAAACATTTCAATGGGCAGTGGAATAAAGTCCTTTCTCTTAGGGTTGGTCCCCAAATCCAGTTTGATCAGGCTCTCTTGCGCATTGGGCTTTGCACAGACAGAGCCCTGGAGGGCTTCTGTAACCCCATCAGGGGAGGAGGAGGCTGGGAGGGTCAGTTTTGAATGGAGCAGGCAAAATGGTGGTTTTCTTTACATCATTCCAAACCACTGGTCCAGTTGATTTGTTCATAATTTAATTGATAGGCAAAGGAACACTGAAGCTAAACTTCCCTTGACAAAGATAGCTCTTATGAAAGAAAGCTGAATGAGCGATCTCTGGAGGAAGAAATGGAGGGATCTTTGCCCAGGAAAATAGAGTAGCAGCTTTAATATGTAGGTAAATACAGGCTGGTCAAGGTGCACTTATCACCTGACATCAGAGCCTGCATGTATTTATTTTGCCATTTGCTGTCTATCACTCCAACTGCAGTGAAGGAAGGCACTGCATCTGTCTTGTTTATTGCCGTATCCTCAGAGCCTAACCCTGTGCCCAGCATAAAGGGGTGCTTAGTGAATATTTATTGAATAACTGAATGTCCTTGGTCTGGAGGTCAGGAGAATTGAGTTCCAGTTCCCACTTTGCAGTCACCAACTAGCTCTGTGACCTTGGGCACGTCACTTTGCCTCTCTGATGTCTAGTTTCTTGTCAATGAGGATATTGCTATCTGCCTGACCCATCTCACTAGGTCACTGTGAGGTTCCACCTATATGAACATGTCCTTCTTTACCATTATATATGCACAATGCTGACCTTGAGAGATCACATCAACCACTGAAGAGTTAGTCCTTTACCACTGGGAGTTAGACACAAGGATGAGAGAACCTATATGAACCCAGGGGTGCTGAGAAGCCAGTCTTATTCCTCTGCCAGCCATGGGTTGGTTCCCTGCCATGTGTTCTCTAGGCCTCCTGGACTGGCCATGGTGGAGGGTGCTCATGCCACACCAGGAGATGAAATACTGGAGACATAGATCTGGAATCACTAGGGCATAGGGAGCAATCGAAGGCATGAATGTAGATGAGCTACCCTCAGATGAGAGCACAGCATGAGAAAAGAAGAGACCTTTGGACTGATCCTTGAAGAACTGAATCACCAAGAGAAGCAGGTGAAAGATCAGAAGTCAACAACAGAACCTGAGAAGGAATGTACAGAAAAATAGCAATTCTGATTATGGTGTTTTGGAAGCCAGAAGCAGCAGCTAGAAGAAAGGAAGAGAGATCATGGGGAGAGAAGGAGGATGAGAGATCCATGGCAATGTATCCAGTTTTTTTTTTTTTTTAAGTATTTTAAGTTATTGAGATTTGAAAACTATTACTATTTTATAAAAATATAACCAATGTGTTGAGTTAAAAAAATTAAAAGGAAATATACCAAAATGCTAATAATTGTTTTAGACAATTGGAATTGTTATTTTTTTCTTTTTTAGATAAAATCTAACATGTACTTTTGTCATTTTTATCAGTGACAGTCATTTATATTTAATAATAAAATATGAGCATGAATACCTCAAACAGATCCACATGAGCAGGAAAGAGAAAAGATTCACAAAAAGTGAAATCAATTGTTAAACCATTAGATCTCATGGTAGGATTTGTCCCAACTTGTATTTCTTTTTAGAAGTACTTTCTTAATATTTTTTTAATAAAACGATGTTAATAAATAAGAACGGTGACCAGGTAAGTTCAACAAGTCCTGAAGCCTTTAATTGCCCATTTTGTTATACCTGTAATGCCTGGGGGTGGGGGTCCAGGTCTCAGGGACTATACCAAGGACTCTTCAAACAATCCTTGTGGGAAACCTCTGAGTGATGACTCAGAGTTCCCCAATGGTCAGTGCCCCGTCCTGTGGGAGGGGATCAGCCCTAATCATGTGACTCTTTTGGCTACTACAGCACGTAAGCAGAAGCGACCTGTGCCAGTCCTGGGATGGAAGCTTTAGGAGCCAACATAACGTTTCACCATGCTTGCCTTTCCTTTCTGTCACTGTGATTCACAAAGGCCCAGACAGTGGCTGCTCTAAGAGCCTAGGTCGCAAAGTGTGTATGGCCAACCTGGAAGGGACATGGATGTGAGCAAGAAATAAACCTTTGTCACTTAACATGATTGATGAGATGATGGATGTGCTAATTACCCCGATCTGACCACTATACATTGTATGTATCGAAACATCACTATGTACCCACTGAATATGTACAATTATTATTTGTCAATTAAAAATAAATAACTGATATCTGGGGGGATGGGGAGCTGTTTGTCACTGCAGCCTATCTTGACAGTACAGTCTTCCAGGTACAGTCTTCTGGAATTCAAAAAGAAAAATATATATACATCAGCAATACCAGCAATTTCTTAGGAAACCTAATTCTTAAGTCTTTATTTTCCTCTCCAGATGATGCATATTTACTACAGGGACTTAATATAGAGGAACTATACCCAGAGACCTCTAGTTTCATTACTTACGATGGGTCGATGACTATCCCACCCTGCTATGAGACAGCAAGTTGGATAATAATGAACAAACCTGTCTATATAACCAGGATGCAGGTGAGTTTCTCTGTGGTCCTTTAGCTAATGGGGAAGAATGATGTGAAAAATCACTAGGTTTGTGGAGTGCATACTGTATTGGTTTTCCAGGACCACTATAACAAAGCACCACGAACTGAATGGTTTAAACAAGGGAAACTTTTGCCTCGCAGTTCTGGAGGGTAGAAGTCCAAGATCAAGGTGTGGCAGGGTTGGTTCCTTCTGAGGGATGTGAGGAAGAGTCTGTTCCATGCCTCTCCCCTAGTTTCTGGTGACAATCTTTGGTGGTCCTTGGGTTGTAGAAGCATCGCTCCAATCTTTACTTTTATCTTTATGTGGCATTCTCCCTGTGTCTGAGTCTCTGTGTCCAAATTTCCCTTTTATAAGGATACCAGCTACCTTGCATTAGAGCTCACCTTAACAATCTTAACTTCACTAATGACATCTGCAATGACTGTTTTCAAATAAAGTCACATTCTGAAGGTGAGGTACTAGAGGTTACCAGTGCCTTCACAGCTTCTGAATTCGGGGGTTGTCCACCATTCACCCCATACACCGGTGTTTACAGAGCCAGCATCTGAAAGGCTTAGCATGAACTAATTTGAGAAACATCCTATCTGAGTGAGGAAAGACAGCAAGGTGAGTTCTCAGACTGTGTTCTATAGCCATAGCGTTCAAAAAGCAAATGAGCAAAGTGGAAGATGTGGTCAAACATGTTTGAAAATGTTGGGTTTAGACAAGTTAAATAGATTCATCGTTGAGGGATTTCTCACGGTCTTTTCAAATGAGAACACAAGTGTCCATCTCCAAGAGGAGATGATGTGATATGTAGTATTTCACAAATGCATTTGAACATGGAATTTTTTTTGTACCCTCTCCCAGGGTTAGTATTCCTCAGATCTGTCCTCTTGCGCCAGCTTTGTGAAATGGCTCATTGGACACATTAGGACTATCACCCCCACTTCTGTGAAATGAATACGTCTCCTCTTTATCATGAGGGGTAGACACATGAGTTTGTTCCAGCCCCGACACTCTATGGTTGTGCGAGTCTATACACACATACGGGAAAAGACGAGTGGGAGCAGCAGGAGCCTACCTCCTTAACAGGACACATGTTCACAGCCCAACAACAACTTGAAGTCCCTGATTCTCTCTGTATTGACTGGGACTCCTTGAGTGACAAGCAACAGTAACCCCCCACCGATAGCTTAAGCTTAGGAGAAGCATTTATTCGAGAGCTACGAGGGTGTCTTATGCAATTCAAAATCAGAATTAATGTCAGGAACTCACTGAAATCAGGATCCCAGAAGCCCTTTCTCTCTGATTTGCTCTTCTTCTAAACTGCACATTTGCTTCATTCTTCCCTCCTGCTAGAGACCATCTGCTTTCTCTCCACGGCCCCATGGCAGGACGTGGCTGCTAAACATTGTAGTCCAGCTACCTGGCCCTGATACTCACAGAAAAGGAAACAGATTGGTCCAGCTTTGTTTAGCTCCGTCCCCCGACCCACTTGCTATGGTCTAGGTGATACCATGAAGGAGTCAGGGAATGATTGAACCACAGGGTGTCAGAGAAAGAAGGACCCCTAGAGAACACGTAGCCAGACTTCTTATTTTAACAGATGGCACGTTTGAGGTTGAGAAAGAGGAAATGACTTGTTTAGAGGCATATATGGGCTAGTGAGCTAGAAGCAAGACTCACTCCATGTGTGGAGGCATGAGTGGGCCTTCAGCTCAACTGAACCCATGGGAAAAGGTGCTCTGTGGGGCTCGTGCCTTTTCCCAGACAGCAGTACCCCACCTGACCTGGCCACAGCCTACTTGGTCTTACTTCTTCCCTAGTGCATTTAAGAGGATGGTTGGATCTCACAGCTACTTCTCTCTCCTCAGATGCATTCCTTACGCCTGCTCAGCCAGAATCAGCCATCTCAGATCTTTCTGAGCATGAGCGACAACTTCAGGCCTGTGCAGCCACTCAACAACCGCTGCATCCGCACCAACATCAACTTCAGTTTACAGGGGAAGGACTGTCCAAACAACCGGGCCCAGAAGCTGCAGTATAGAGGTGGGTGCTGTGCCTCTGCGAGCAGAGGACCGAGGCTAGAGCTCAGTCTTCTGATTACTCCTGTCCTTAAAGGCCTGGTGTCGTCTCCCATGATAGGAATCATGATTATAAATGACAATAAGAACACTATTTACATGGTGCATTTTTCTGTTGGTAAAGCCCATGCGCCATATATAGAAGATGATGATAAAGGTTTAAAGGTTTGATATATGTGATATAGATATCTATGTAAATGATGACATCTATATATACATATATGTAGATATCTATATATTAATGTACAAAGGTTTAAGAGTTTGATATATGCAATATAGACATTTACATGAAGATATCTGTATATATACATATATAGATGTCTAATATAAAGGTTTAAAGATTTGATATATGTGATCTAGGTGTCTATATGAAGTTACCTGTATCTATACATAGATATCTATATATATGAGGGTTTAAAATATGTGCTATAGGTATCTATATCACATATAATCAAACCTTTAAACCACCTCTGGTTCAGGCAAGACAGTCTTTTTTATTGTCATTTTCAGAAAAGCCCAGAAAGGCTGATTTTTCCCAAGGTTATCTGTTAGAACAAGACAGCAAGAAGCATTAGAGCTTTTAGTTATGTGCAAGATAGACCACCTTTCCCCTAAAAGGTGAACAAAATACTCTAAATGCTAGGCCATTAGGATCCAATGAGGTAATGTGTGTGAACCTATCTGTGTCCAGTGCTGTGTCCCTAGAAATGATTATTATGCCCACTAAGGGGACATTTAAGAGGACTTTTGTCTCCTGTAACTCACTGGTCCACCACACCGAGACCTCTCTCTCTTCCCTTCTTCACACTGACTAAATATCTGTTGATCATGATGGCAAACCCTCACGCTGTAGAAAGGAAGTTGGAGGCAGGACAGGGTCTGGAGAGGCCCTGGACTGGGAATCAGGACACCGGAGTTCCCAGCCTGGCTCTAACAAGCTGTGCAAACTCAGCCAAATCACTTACCCCTCTAGACCTGACTTCTTCATGACGGTCCCTATCCCACCCGCTTCTTGTTGCCTGAGGCAGATGAGTGCCTGGGTGGAGAAGCCCTTTGCAGCAGTAACATGCTCCCCAAACGTGGGAGCTGTCCCTGTTACCACACAGCTTTCCGAAGCAGCCTCCCCCACTGCGCAAGTCCCCCACTTCTTCTCTCCTACTTCCTTCACGTCCTTGTCTTTCTCCTCTCTCTCTCAGACCCACGCACAGAGCGCCCAAACTGTACATTGTCTGCTCTCTTCCAGCCAGAACCACCTGAAAAATAAATGCCCACCTCATCCATTGATTCTACTCTTTATTCAACACCCATGTACTGTGTGCCAGGCGCTGAGCTGGGTGATGGGGAGATAGTGGTGAGGAAGACAAATGTGACCCCCTAACCCTACAGAGCTTACGGTCCAGACCAGGAGTTGGTACACTTTCTGCAAAGGGCCCAAGAGTAAATATTTTAGGCTTTAAGGCCATACAGTCTCTGTTTCACTCTGTTTCATTCATTTACATATCATCTAGGGCTTTAGACGATATATAAATGAATGGGTGTGGCTGTGTTCCAATAAAATTTAATTTACAAAAACAGGTAGCATGGTGCATTTGGTCTGTGGGCTGTTGTTTGCCCATCCCTGGTCTAAACCAGTGTCACCCACTAGAACTTTGTGATGATGGGAATGTTCTATATCTGTATTATCCAACACAACAGCTACTCACCATAGATGGCTATTGACCATTTGAAATGTGACTAGTACCATGATGCAGCTACCTTTTTAATTTTAATTAATTTAGGTTTATGGTAGGCAGTGGGGCTAGTGGCCACCATATTGGACAGCAGAGGCCTAGGGGATCATGGAAAATTGGAAGGGGGTGGTTGGGATGCATATAAACAAACAGGCATTTACAAAACTGCCCCACCCCCTTTGGTGGAATTCCCCTAAAACTTTGTGCAAATTAATTCAATGTGGCTTGTTTTGTGTTATGTGTGTGGTTTTTTTCTTTCTCTCTCTCTTTCCAGTAAATGAATGGCTCCTCAAGTAGGGAACAAAGCCGAGAAGAATGCCACCTCAGTGAAATGCTACAACTGTGAATTGACGTAACCTAGAATGTCCCCCCTTCTTGCTTCTCTCTCCTTCCTCTCCCCAAGCCTCGTTCACTCTTTGGATTGGCCCTTTCTTCATTAAAAGTGTGCACAAAACCATGGCAGAGGAATACATCTCTTACACACACTCACAAACATTTGCACATACATACACACACACATCCAAACATACCTACACACATAGACACTCACAACCTCCGTGATGGGAAGTCAAGTTTCAGAAACAAAAGGCTCATTCATAAAAGGTCTTAGAAGAAAATAACCTGTTAACCTGATTACAATTTTGATACTGTTTTCCTGAACTTATAAACCTACTCAATGAGACTTTTCAGCCTTTGTACATACACAATTCTTCCACAAGAGAGAGAGGAGAAAACAGCTCTGACAGCATCAAACGGACTTTGCATCATGTAATCTCAGATAGTGTCCCAAGACCCTCTGAGGGTGCTGGCAACAGGGGAGCCAGGACAAAGTTGACCAAGGACACTTATTTCTAGATTATGATTCTTCTGTTTACTCAACAATTTCAAAAGAAAAAAAAAAAAAAGGACAGACATTGAAGAGCTACACATTGTGTATATATATCACCACAGACTATAAAGAAATGGAATTATTTCCCTCTTTGTCACATATCTGTAGTAGGATTTGCCAAGATCAGAACTGATCCATTTGCTGTTTCCTGTTTTCCAAAGGTCATACATTGTGTTTGGTTATTGTTAACAAGCTCAATAAATGTGTTTAACGACTTAATTTCATTTTTCTGGCTTTGGTCTGTTCTCCTTCCTTACAGGCTAAGCCCTGGCTCCATGCAACTGCATTCTTTGATTTCACTAATTCCTTCATCTACATGTTTTGTTCATTGGCAGCCCGGTTTTTTGGTTTGGTTTGGTTTGGTTTTGTTTTTGTTCTTTACCTAAGTTTGTGGCAATCAGGAATGCATTTGCTAAGCAAGTATAACTTTAAATTCCACTCCATGGCTCGATCATTCACAAGAGGTGAGCTTCAGCCTGAGATAACAGGCAACAGATCCCTTGCATTTCAAAACTGCCATCCCCCCACCCCCCACCCCCGCTGTGATGCTCCCGTGAAGGAATGAACTTTGCCTTGTAAATTCCTGGGAAAAGGGGTGTCTTCTCTCTCCAGGTACAGCCAGATTTCACAAAGTACAAAAGAATGCCTTTCTTTTCTTGTTTATAATGGTCACTCACTGTGTTTGGTTACTGTCAAGAAATCAATAAATGTGTTTAACAAGTTACCCAGTACCCATGTCTGAGTTTATTGAGAAGGAAGATGCTCCCTGCTGAAGTCTCTGCATCCTGCTGGGTCCAGGAGCAATTGTGTGCGGGGCTGGGAGAGCAGCCAGAGCTGCCGGCACAGCCTGCCTGGCCATGCCAGGGCCAGGTAATTAATACCCTGTCGAGAAAACATATAGGCTGAGCCGCTGGAAGGGAAGACCTGGATGTTTGTTCAGTGGTCAAATTAAAAATAACTTTCATCTCTCCTTTCCGACACACTCTCTAGAAAGGAGCAAAGTACAGGTAGAGTTGTGCAAATGGAAGCATTCCCAAGTTATCCAAAACTTCCCTGGTGACTAGGTATATTGACAATGAAAAATTCAGACACCCTGTTATTTCATATTTGAAACAGTATACTTAACTGGATTTTCTTTTTTACTTTTTACATCAATGCTAGTTATGTGACAGCCTTAGCTACGATGGCATCTAGGCCTATTTCTGGGCAGCCAGAAAGCCAACATTTACAAAAGTTTAGGGTGGGCAGGTGGTAATCTTTGTGTGGCTTGCTGCTTCCTCTGAATTAGAATCTTCCTTTGCCTGCAATGGCAGGCAGTGATATAACAGTTGAAGAATGTGGATGGTAAATCAACTTCACTCTGCCATTCGCCTGCTGTGTGACCCTAGGCAAGTTGCTTTACTTCTCTCATCTATGTATTGGGGATGCTAATAACTTCCTCCATGCGTTATGAGGCATAAATACTATACAGCTACTAAAAGCAGCTAGCACAATACCTGCACCGACTGTTCTAGGTGTGGTACCTAAGAGCATTTGTGTGGCCTCCCTGTTAGAAGTTGATCTGAATCATACTACAGCTTCCTTTACAGAGACACCAGATTAATTTCAAACAAAAGCAACAGCTACCCAGCAGACAGCACAATGCCTACGGTGTGTTGAAGAAGAGAGGACAGAGCACAGGTGAGGAAGGCAGGGGACTGGGTTCCTCGGTCCTATTACCAGCATCCTCTGTGACTTTGAGCAAGTCAACTCCCCTCCCTGGGGAGTTGAGTCCTTATGTATGAATGGTTTGGACAAGACGACCTCCCATGGCCTTTCCACTCTATCATTCAAATTCTTTAGTCCAGTGAAAACAAAGGAAAACCCAGGCTCTCACCTCTAGAGTCCCCGACATGGGCAGAATTTCACCTTGGCCAAACAGAACTTGAAATGGAACAAACTGGCCCCTGTCTCCCTCCTTCTGGTCCAGTCCTAAATGACCCTTCTCCACACTCACTGGGTTTCCCAAACTATAAAGTGGAACTACGGGCACTTTGCCCTCAAACCACATGGGAATAATAAAGATGAGCTAGATTAGAATCTCTCTTTAAAAAAGAGAAGTTTTAAGTGTACCAAAGAGCCCTGGGACTTGGTCTGGTGAAGACATCAAGAAATAAAATGCACTGATATATTTTTCAGTCCATGGGTGCTCAGGAAAGGGCGGGCAGCAGTGCCGTTGTGCTCTGCAGTGGGTGCCAGCCGGCCAGTTTTGCCTGTTGGAGCCTCCCTGAGCTGACACGGGCCTCCCTTCCATCCTGGAGAGGAAATCTACAACCTGCGGGGACATACGCTGAGCCTCACTTTCCTCTTCAGCGAAACGAGGGAGGGAGGTAAACATACACACAGGAGAGTTCTGAGCAAATTGAATGAGAAAGGGAGAAAACATAGTTTGGAAATCCACAGCCCCCTCTTGGGGACCCATTTTGAGGTTTCCAAGACCATTTTTAGGGTCTTGTTCCCATCTCCCTCTGTAGCAGTTTGGTTTCCATGGTAACATCAAGACAACCACAACCCGCTGCCCTAAACATGTCTAGAATGTAGCACAGGACAGTGTGAGAATAACTTGGAATCTGGGCAGGAGAGCAGTCCTCAGCCATAGCCCATCCACCCACAGCAGGCTGAAGGGTGCGACTGACGACGGCCAATCCGCACGTGCCAGCCCTTCCAGGGTGGACCCTCCTGCTGGACCACAGAGCACCTGCAGTGCATCAGAGTATCCCAGTTTTCCTGTTCCAGAAAGCCTAAAAGTGGGAACTCCGGCAGCAGAAATCCACTTGACTATTATTCGCCAACTAGCATGATTGAACATAAGGAAAGATCTGCCAGGACCCCAGCCAAGGAAACATCCTCATAAAAACCACCATAGGTGGCATATTTCCTGCGACCCAGGCCCGGCACTCAGCATCATTGGTTAGAATGCAAATTCTTAGACCCCCTATAGACCTACTGACACTCTGAAGGTGAGGCCCAGATATCTGTGTTTTAACACCCGCTCCCAGGCAATTCTGATGCACACTCAAGAGTGAGAACCACAGAAAATCAAATGCTCATTCCTACTACTTCACACTGGAGAGGTTCCCAGCCTTTGCTACACATTATAATCTCCTTAGCATCATGTCCTCTAAGTTCATCCATGTTGTAGCAAATGGCAGAATTTCTTTCCCTCTTAAGGCTGAACAATATTCAATTGTATATCTATACTACATTTTCTTCATCTATTCACCTATCAATGGACATTTAGGTTTTTCCCATGTCTTTGCTACTGTAAATAATGTTGCAACAAACATGGGAGTGCAGATATCTCTTTGCAACCTTGGTTTCAATTCTTTCAGGTATATACCCAGAAGTGAGATTGCTGGTTCATACCTTTATATTTCCAGCAACAGTATACAAGGATTTCCTTTTCCCCACATCTTCACTAATATTTGTTATCTTTTGTTTCTGAGACAGGGTCTCACTCTGTTGCCTGGGATAGAGTGCAGTGGTGTCATTATAGCTCACTGTAACCTCCAAGACTCAGGCTCAAGTGATCCTCCTACCTCAGCCTCCCAAGTAGCTGGGACTACAGGCGCACACCACTATGCCCAGCTAATTTTTCTATTTTTCATAGAGATGGGGTCTCACTACATTGCTCAGGCTTATCTCAAATTCCTGGCCTTAAGCAATCCTCTTGCCTCAGCCTCCCAACGTGGTGGGACTACAGGTGTAAGCCACCACACCAGCCTATCTTTTGTTTTCTTGATAGTAGCCATCCTAACAAGCGAGAAGTGATACTTCATTGTGGGTTTGATTGGCATCTCCCTGAGGATTAGTGATACTGAGCACCTTTTCATCTACCTGTTGGCCATTCATAATGTTTCCTTTGGAGAAATGACTATTCGTGTCTTTTATCCAGTTTTTCAATTGGATTACTTGAGGGTATTTTGCTACTGAGTTGTAGGAGTGCTAAATGAAATAAGCCAGACATAGAAGAACAAATACTACACGATCCCACTCCTATTAAGAATCTGAAACAGTCAAACTCTTAGAAGTAGTAAGTAAAATGGTGGTTGGTTCCCAGGGGCTTGGGAGGAGGGGGAATCGAGTAGGTCTTTGTCAAAAGGTACACAGTGTTATGCAAGATGAGTATGTCCTAGAGATCTGCGGTACAGCATAATACCTGTAGTTAACAATACTATGTTTTATTTAAGTATGTTTAAGTATACTGAAAAATTGTATACTTAAGAGGGTAGATCTTATGCTAAATGTTCTTATAAAAGGGGGGGACTTTTAGAGGTGATGGTTAAGTTTATGGCATTGTTAATGGTGATGGTTTCAAGCATACATACTCATCTTCAAACTCATCAAGATGTATACATTAAATATGTATGACTCAATAATACCTCAATAAAAATTATAATAATAATAAATCTCCTGGGAAATTTTAAAAAATCTCAAAGCCCAGGTTGTATGTATTCTACTTGAGTCAGGATATCTGGGGGCAGCAGCCAGGCTTCATTGTTTTGTAAAGATCTGCAGATGATTTCAACATGCAGCAAAATTTTTGTCTAAAGGACCTTCTCAGAGGAGGGCTCACCTTGAAGATGCCTCCATGGGAGCCCAGGGGCCAGCGTTATCTAGAGGGTATCCCCTTTCCAGAATCACATCCCAATCCCTATGCATATTAACTATTTTGGACAGTCTCAGAATGTTCCCTAAGACCCTTTTCTCCTTCCCCAAATTTTCAATTCACAGGTCCAGAGTTTGAATAACAAATCTCTCTCTTTTTAAGTAAAAGAAACATTAGTGTTTGAAATAATGGCTTGGCACCAGCCTTCCAAAACCCACCCCAGGTCATCATTCCTAATAACTCAGATTGCAAAGTTTCCAAAACTTCACATCATTGTGAACAAATGAAGACAAGCTGAGAGTCAGGATACCAGAAGTTCAGGAAGATAAGCTGGGTCCATAATTATAAGTCATAGTCAAGTTTTGGCCCCGTCAGTTCTAACTTCATGGTGTCTCTTCCATGCAGTGCTCCCTCCCCCCAACCCTGCATCCCTGTCATCTCATGCCTGGACTGTAGCAATATCCACCCAACAGGTCCTCCTGCCTCCAGCCTCCAGACAAGTGAAAGATCCCAGGCCAAGAGTGTAAAAATACCCAAACTCTGCTCTCAGATAAAGAGAACCTGAGTTCACCCAGAATGAAGGTTGTAGAAAATTTAGGCTGGGCTGAGGAGTGGGTGGAGGACAATCTGAGACACTTTCCAGAGAGGAGACCAAAGCACAAAACTAAGCGGAAAATCCAAAAAGCAGCACTCCAGGCTGATCTGGGAGAGAAACAGATTCCAGGCACAATGCAAGAGGACAGCACCTGGATGCCAAACCTGGAATGAAGGTAGGAATAGGGAGCCAGGAGGGTTTCCTGAGCTCTCTTCATTAGGTGTCCAAGGCCTTGGCCATGGTCCAGAGTGGGAGGAAGGGATGGAGCATCAGCTCCTGACCCAGACGTCACCAGCCCATTCCCATCCTCCCATCACTGGGATCAATGATCCAAAACCTCCAACCGGAGCACATCTCCCAACACTCAAACTTTCAATAGTCCCCAGTTGTTTTCAGGTTAAAGGTTCAAATTCCTTAGCAAAGCAGGCAAAGTCTTGCTTAATGGATTCTCAGCAGAGCCCCATAGACTCACATCTCAGCCCCCCCGACCCATGTCAGGGGCCAGCTGCCCCAGACCCTTCGCTGATGTTCAGACACTCGCTCATATTTTCCAGCCTCCTGATCTCACTCCATGTCATTGCTCAGCTCAGAATGTTCTTTTCAGTTCCTTCTCACCTGCAGAAACATTATACATTTTTAAACAGACCCAGCTCAAAGGCCACTGGCCAGGTTTCCTGGATCTCCTGTGGGAAAATAACTTCTTCCATCCTCTGAGTTCACATGACATATTGATTGTATCTCTAATTAAGGTACACTTCATTCAGTTCTATATTAGAAATATATATAATATCTGAAGAACTTAATGTGGCTGTATATTCTCCTGGCTGTGCATGCCAATCTGGAGTTCCCCGAAGGCAGAGATGATCTCTTCATCTTTGTATCTCCCCCTCCTGTGCATAGGAGGAGAAAGAGAAAGAAATCATAGCATAATGCTTTGCAAATAGTAGGTACTCAAAAAAAATTGTTGCTACATAGAATTTTCCTATGGGAGGGGGGATGGTATTTGATTCTTTTCAATTCAGAGTTGTGGATCTCCTTCTGTGTACCAAGGATGTATCAGGCACAGTGTTGGGTGCTTTTACATGCATTTTTTATATTATTTGGTGCTTCCAATAGTTCTGCCAAGTAGTTCTTGGCCTTATTTTATAGATAAAAGAGGCTAACAATCAGAGAACCAAATATACATACCCAAGATCATATAGCTGGTGAGTACTGGAACCCGAGAGTTACAGCAAAGGCTGATGCTGGAGAAGTCTCAGGTGAACGTGCTCTTAGCTGGTGCCAGAATGGAGGGGTTCTTCCCTTTGGGATTGTCATCATTTAGCCCTATTCTTTATACTGGACCTGTTATGTTCTGAATGTGTTCATACCCATTCATATATTGAAATCCTGCCCCCCAAGGTGATATTAGAAAGTGTGGCCTTTGGGAGGTGATTTGGCCGTGTGGGTGGAGCCCTCATGAATGAGATTAGTGTCCTTAAAAAAAAGACCCAAGAGAGATGACTTGTCCCTTCTATCATGTGAGGACACAGCAAGAAGTCCCTGTCTATAAGCCATTATAAAAGGTAGGACCTCACTAGACACTGAGTCTGCCTTGATCTTGGACTTCCCAACCTCCAAAACTGTGAGAAATAAATTTCTGTGGTTTATAAAGCACCTAGTTGATGGCATTTTGTTATAACAGCCCAAGTGGACTAAGACTGGACGCAAGGTACAGGAACTCTGCCAATGGTTCCCAACTGCAGGCCAATTAGATCAGAGTCTCTGACAATGAATGAGTCCGTGCCATCGATAGATTTTTTTAATCTACTTTTTTAAAAGCCACAGGTGGTTCCACTCTACCATCTGCAAAGACATCAAGCTATCTGCCAGACAGTTCCAAACACTTACAGGTTACCTGACGCTGGAAGGGAAACTCCAGTGGAATGGTAGAATGGAGAGATGAAGAGAGAAAAGAACAACTCCTTTAGGGGCCCAGGATGCTGGATTCTGACACAGGAATTCAGTGAGATGTACTACAGGTTGATTATTCCTTATCTGAAATGCTGAAGTATTTCAGATTTTGGAGTATTTGCAGAGTACAAATCAGTTGAGCATCCCAAATCTGGAAATCCAAAATGTTCCAAGTGAGCATATCCTCTGAGCATCCTGTCATCGCTCAAAAAAGTTTCAGATCTTGGAGCATTTTGGATATCGGATCTGGGGTGCTCAGCGTGTTGTAGGATTTCCAGAGTTGATGGGGATCCTCAACCCTCCATCCACGTCAGGCTCTTGACCTGGCTCAGATTCAGTGGGAACTTCAAGGGTAACCAGAGCCAAACTGTCAGTGTGCTCAAGCAGTCACCCAAGTGAATGGCAGCCTCACCCCTGTTACCAGACAATAAGATGTTTCTGCCTTAAGTGAGATGGAGATAATCATTTCTTTTCTCATATCCTAACAGGCTGTGGAAACAAAATCAGGGAAGAAGTGAGAAAAAGCATGGGGAAAGTGTTAAACAAATGTCAAGTGGTGCTAGTGGAAGGAATGCAAGTACCTCTGCTGCAGAGAACGAAGATGCATTGCTGGAAAACGTGCCTATGTAAGGACCCTGGTGGATGCTGATTCAGCAGACACAGAGTGAGGGCCTACTGTGTGCCAGGCACATGTTCTGTCCTCAAACAACTTGGAAGGGGCAATGCTGGCCCCAATGTATTTCAGGATACAACTCCCTGGTACAGATTTTAGAGATGAAAATTTGAGCTACATCTAAAGAAACAGTTTTGAAAGTTGAGAATGGTGGCTTGGAAGGGAAAGACCACCGAGGGAATTGTAGGAGGGAGAAACTGGTTCTAATAAAGGTTTCTAGGAATGAAGCCTTCCCCAAAGAACAGCGTTTGAGCTAATAAAGCTCAAAGTGTGGTCAGGTGAATAGGGAAGGAACCAGCACTCCAGAGAGGAAGCAGCCTGAAGGAACTGCGGTAGTGGGTGTGTCCCAAAATGGAGATATGGTCAGTGTGGCTGAGGTCACCTGTGGATGTCAGGCAGCTCTTACCTGTAAGAGTTTTCCTGCGTCCCTTCAGAGCCAAGGGCTGACACATGTCCTCTAAGTCACTTCATTCACTGGACACTGGAGACTAAGCATCTGGCTCTGAACCAGGAACAGCGGGGAAAATTAAGGGATAAGTCATGGTTCCTACCCTCAAAACCTGAAAATCTAGTCTTGGGAGACAACATGAACATGGAACTCTTGCCATCTATGTGACTTAGGAATGTTTAACACTCAGAAAACAATTATTTTTGAAATCGTCAGATGGGCAAGTCGGCCAAGTGTGTTTGTACAATCTGCACACTGTACAAAAGTGCCCAGCTGAGAAGGAAGACTGGAGACATCTTTTAGCAATTCATCAGCCTAGAGGGGACGAACGCCTTCTTGTAATCCACACAAGGATTCTGGCTTATGCTAGATGAGGCCCAGAGAACAGCAACTTTAAGAATGAGAGGAAATTCAGAAATGAAAAACAAGGTCTTGATTGAAAAGCTCAGTGGGAAGCTTCAGTGAAGAAAGAGGGATTTGAATTAGGGCTGCCAAGCAGCAGGATTGGAACAGGTGAGAGGCAGGATGGTATTCCAGATAAGCAGAGCAGCTGGGGTAAGATCTGAGGCTGGAACAAGCCTGGCAGGTTCTCCTGGCATGATGAGAATTCACTGGCTTAGTCCAGATCAGAGGAAAGTGGACTAAGGAAAAATCAAGGTTTTGGTACCCGGAGGCCAGAGAGGGGTGGCAGTGTACAAACCAGAAGGAACGGGAGCTCCTGGGTCTGCTAGTATTTTCGAATCTGAGCTCTGCAATTCACATGCTGATGCCACTGGGCAATTATCTTATGCCTCTAAGAGTCCTCATCCATAAAAATCAAAGGAAACTCCCTCATCCCTTTGCAAGCAAATACACAGAAATGAAGTGGGGGGAGAGCTATCTACTTCATGAGGTTTTAGAGGAGTCATCTTGGCTTAACAGACAAATAGGAAGCCATTTTAAGTCTTGAGCAGGAACATGACGACAGAGCCATACGGGGTCTGGCCATATCTCTGGGACACAGATCCAGGCATTCTGGCGAGGAGAGGAATAAGGCAGCTTTTGGAGGGAATAAACTCAAAGCCCAGGCCTCTAAAGCTGGTTGGTATCTTCTTCCTGTTTCAGAGAACCTGATCCTCCAGCGTCCCAAGACTCTGTATTAAAGGGACAGCCCCGTAGCTCAGCCACCTTGCCCAGGAAGACACTTCAGCCACCAGATGCTCCAGGAAATATATGAGAGATCCTAAAACAAACGGGGGTTTAAAAGGAGATTCCAGGAAGGAAGTATTGAAAGGAGAGGGTCACAGTGATTGCCAACGTTCATCACACACAGATTACATGCTTCACAGGTATCAGTTCATCACAGTCCTCCCAGAAGGGAGGAACTGTTGTTACGGACTCCATTTCACAGAGGGGAAAACAGAGGTACAGAGGTCAAGCCCCTTGACCAATATGGTTCAACCAGCAAGGTGCAAAGGAGAGAGCTGGCACCAGAGCCCTCACTGCCGTCATGGTGCCACTCAGAAAAGGTGGTGGAAAAAACACAGCAGAGATGAATTCGAAGAAGCAACCAGTATACACCCCAAAGAATTGAAAACAGGCACTCAAATAAGGACACATACAAGCATGTTCATAGCAGCACTATTCACAACAGCCAAAAAGTAGAAAGAGCCCAAATGTCCACCGTCAAAGAATAAACAAAACATGCTATAACCATACAATGGACCATTGTTCATCCATAACAAGAAATGAAGCACCTATACATGCCACAACATGGATGAACCTCAACATGTTATGCTAATTGAAAGAAGTTAGACACAAAAGGCCACATATTATATCCTTAATAGATACAGGGTTTTCTTTTGGGGTCATGAAAATGTTTTGGATCTAGACACAGGTAGTGGCTGTACCACATTAGAATGTACTAAATACCATCAAATTGTTCACTCTAAGACAGTTAACTTTATGCTATGTGAATTTTACCTTAATTTAAAAAAAAAAAAACAAAATAATAAATAACCAAAGCTCAGGATAGCAATGTCTGCCAGTCACTGAAAACCTCCCATGTGCCAAACATTATGCTCAGCACTTTACCAGCGTTATTTTATCCAATCCTCCAAAAGTCTTCTATGATTAAAAAATACTTCTTGTCCCCGGGCACAGTGAGCCAAACAGAGGTGCAGAGTGTTGCAGCAACTTTCCCAGCAGCCCACTCTCTCAGTAAGTGTCAGAATACCTGTCAAACCCAGGTCTCCAGGACTGTTCAACACCACACTGCGCTCATCCCTCTGTCCCTGAAACTTCACAGTCCCTCCTCACACGGGGCTTACTTGGGGACTAGGGAGATCACTACTGCCGACATCCAGTAACACTTTCACCCCAGCTTCTTACCGTCCTTTGGGCAAGAGAAATGAGCTCACCCTCCCACCAGCAGCGTGCCCTGGAGCTCCCTGCCCGAGAGCAGTTAAACGAAGAGTGGGCAGCTTGGCCGTGCGGCTTCTAAATTTTCTTTCCCAATCCGAGATGGACAGAAGATGAGAGCTCAGAGCAATTGTTTTGTTTCCAGTGAATTAAAACTGTCAAACCATTGAGGCCATCTTCTGGATTCTTGCTACAGAATTATTCAGAAGAGAAGTTTGCATGAGAAAGACCCAATCCAATTATAGAGGGAAGCCTAACATCAGCGAGAACCCAGACTCCTTCCTGCAGTGTCCAAAGTGTGGAAATAACTAAGGATCTGTCAAATATCCAAGTGAAGCAGAGAATGAAAAATGGATGATAAATCTTTTTAAGAGGAAACCGGGAACCCACAAGAGAAAGCAGTAGAAATGGCCCAGTTCTAGGAATTCAGACACAGCTTAACCCCCACTCAAGTGGCAAACGACCCAGGCCTCTTAGAAAAGCCAGACTTGGGGAGAACTGATGACACCAAGGAGAGCTTAGTAGGATAGTAAAATTTAGTGCAAAAGAGGAGAAATCTGGTGACCCTAGGAACCTCCAGAAATAACTAGTATCACTCCCCCAACAAGAAACCCCAACACTTCAGCGCACGTTGGAGACCAAAGACTTAGCTAATTGGCCTCTCCTTGAACACATTCTATAAAGTTAAAATTCTTTTTTGAAAGAAAGAATTAAAGCAATAGGTTGATATTAATAGTTCTTAGATCTATGACAAAAAAAATTAACAAAAGCAAAGTGAAGATAAGACCTTGATTTGAGTGGAGAAATTTGTCAAAACTGGGAACCCTGTGGGTGCCAGCTGCTGCCCCCCTCCCAGACGTGCAGGCCCATCCCCCACACTTGGCTCCCCTAATGTTGAAATGTGGCTACGAGGTGAGTTATCTAGAAAAATCGAGCAAGAGCGATCCTAGGAGTTCTGTTTAAAGACTGAACACTTTACCTATCAGTAGAAGAAAACAAGAATGGGCGTTGAACATGAATTCAAATCCCAGTGTTCATCTCGCTAGCCAGGTGACACAGATGTGGTACTCGACCTCTGTGAGCCTCAGATTTCTCATGTAAATGGGTACAGTGTCATCTTCTTTTTTTTTTTTTTTTTTTTTGCTGAGAATGCACATATGTTCTGTGCGATACGTGGTGAAGCTTCCTGAACCCTGACAGCTTGTTGACTCTAGGTCCCTTCTGTGTGGCAGGTGACGCCCTTCCTCACACCACCTTGCTCTTCCTCATATGCTGCTTTGAAAGTCTTTCTTGTATTGTTTCATCCGAGGGCCCTGCTGCCTTCCAGATTATTAGTAACTTGAAGGCTCCCCGGCTGTGCAATGATGGGGAAGTTATTTAATTTCTTTGAGCCACAGTGTCTTCTTACGCAAATCAGGGATAACAAATAATAAATAATATCTTACACTTATGCTCATTGAGAGGATTGAGTTAACATGTGTGAATATGCCTAGCACATGTTTTAAAAATGTCTAGCATAGCATTGGCCACAGAGTCAGAATTAGATAAGTGTCATTTTTATCTTTCTCTAAGAGTGAAATGCCAAAATAGAGGTGGTCTCTGCTCCCACATACAAGTAGAAATTTTTTCACTGAATATTTCCATGTAAGCGCTCAGCACACAAAGCACACATTTGAGGTGTCACTGATAGTCACAGTTTTAGGCAGTGTCCAGCTAGAGATTAGGAAAAAGAGGGCATGTTAATTACTGAGGTTAATGCTTGATGCTATAACAATCAACCCCCAAATCTCAGTGGCTTAACATAACAAAGATTCTATGTTTCTCTTTCATTACAATTCAATATCAATGTCTACTCTCCTTGGTAGCCCTCCTCCAGGCAGTGGGTGACTAAGGGATCCAGGTTTCATTTACTTAGAACACTGCAGAGGACCAGGGAAGAGGGAGGGATTGAGAGGGGATTTATCAGGGGAATTGGCTCTCATGATTTTGGAGGCCCCAATAGGCCACTTCCAAGCTAGAGACCCAGGGATGCCAGTAGTGTGCCTCAGTTCAAGTCCAAAAGCCTCAGAACCAGGGAAGCCAATGGTGTCATTCTGAGTTTGAAGCCAAAGGCCTGAGAACTCAGGGGGCTGGTGGTGGTAAGTTCTGGAGTCCCAAGGGCAGGAGAAGGAGAGGGTCCAGCTCCAGCAAAGAAAGAGAAGAAAATTCTTTTCTCCCCTTTTTTGTTCTATCCAGGCCCCCAGCCAAGTGGATGGTGCCCACCACATTGTGGGCAGATCTCCCCCACTCAGCCCACCAACTCACACACCAGCACCAATCCCCTCCGGAAACACCTCACAGACACTCCCGGAACTAACGCTTTACCAGTTCTCTAGCTATTCCTTAAATCAATCAAGCTGACACCTGAAATTAACCATCACAGCCACTACCATCTATTTTGAAGGAGAAGAGAGTCCTTTGCTTCTAGCCACATAGATGGGAAAAACCAGAGAGTTTGTAGACAGTGAACTCAAGAGGTTTCGTGACCAGGCCTGGAAATGTCATGTGTCATTTCCAGCCACATCCTATTGGCCAGAATCCAGTCACATGGCCCCACTCCAACTGCAAAAGAAACTGGGAAATGTAGTCTCCCTGTGTGCCCAGAAGGAAGATGAAAATAGTCTTGTGAGCATGCGGCATTGCTTCCACCACCACCTGGAAGGAGATGCAGGGGCGAGTGCTCACCCACTCTACCCACTGCCTTGAGAAACATCAGCCGCTGCCTCTCCAGGGACATCACCCCAGCCAGGGCCCATGAGAACCTTTGCTGCTCTTGCTCCAAGGGGACTGTCCTGGAAGAAAGCTGGGTCCACTGGGCAGAAGGTAAGAATTTCACTCAGTACACCCGGCTGACCTAGCCTTTTTGTGCAGCCCTAAAGAGCGAGACCTGACTCGCCTGCCAGGGGAGGGGCACCTGTGAAAGTGCACGTCTCTGCAGGAACACAAACACTTGGCCGACACCTGCGACCTAGACCCTCTCTCCATCCAAAAGTCCCAGGACAGAGGTTCCTCACTTCCCCAGGATGCTATAGAGTCTCCTCCTGCCCCTCCAGACCCGTTCTCCACCCTGGCTCTGTGCCCCAGGAGACTGACCTTGAGGACCCATTAGTAGCCTCCCTGACTCTCTCACTACCACTTGGATCCAGCAATGGGTCCTGTGACAAGCAAGAGACTAGAGGATGGGAGGACAGAGAGGTGGAGGTATTTATTCCTGCAGCTCTCCCCCAGGCAGCAGGCTGACAGTGTCTGGATTCTCTGTCGAAGGCCACAGCTCCAGGGACCAGTCCCCTCCGGGCCTCAGAGGGCAGCTGCTCCCTCCCCTGCCCTGTGAGTTTCAGTCCGCCAGGATGCAAGTCCCTACCACGCTCCCTGGGCTAAGGCGTTCAGGTTGTGTGTGTCTGGGTACCACCTGGCAGCCTCCCCGAGAGAGCAGCCATGTCCCACATCAAAGCTGCAGAGGTGGAATGAGGATTTGGATCCCGAGGCTGAAAGACCCAGTGCAGTGTGGACCCTCCACTGCAGCCTCAGGCCCAGTGGGGTTGTGGGATATGCTAGAAAGAGCCCTAAATTCTAGACCAAACTGGGCCAATAATTTGTTTCACAAATGTGAGCAGCTTCCTTGTCCTCTCTGAGCCTTTTTTTCCTTATTTATAAAGACAAGTTGATACTATCCCTGTCATGAGACTAAATGAGCAACGTAGAAACAGTGCCAGCCGCAGCACAGCCTTCAGTATACATCAACCCCCTTCCTTCCCTCCCTCCCTCCCTGCTTCCTTCCCTCCTTCCTCTGTCCCTTCCATCCTTCCTCCTTTCCTTCTTTCTCTCTTGCTCTCTCCCTCTCTCTTAAATTCCTCACCCATGCAATAAAGGAGGGATTGTTTTCAATCAGATTTAAAACAACACACCTTAATTAAGCATCTCCCACACGTAAGCATGGTGCTTGGGGGACACAAGGCTACGTGAGACGTGGCGCTTGCTTCCAGGGAGCTTAGGACTCTGACAAGGGAGACAGATTCTCAGTACCCACATCTGAGACAGGGGTTGGTAAGCAGAGGCCTGAACAAAACCCCAAGCGGGCACAGTGCAGGAGCAATGAAGTGGGGCTGGGGAAACGCAGATGCGCATTCTGACAGAGATCAGTTCTGAAGTTGGGACTATTAATTGCCTATTCACACCAAGCACCTCATTTCCTACCGCAACCTGTCACCGAACAGCAGGTAGGGCCAGACGCCCAACTCTGCCCCAGGCAAAACACTCTTCAGAGTGTAAATGACATTTTCTTATTGTTCTGTCCAAAAAAATAAGAAATAATGCAAAAAGGGAATAAAAAACAATGCTTCACACTCTGGGTTCCTGACTGCAGTGGCAACAGAGCTGATTTGCTGAGAAGTCTCTAGAAGGCTCTCCTGCAGCCCCTTTGTGGCAATTTATAATAAATAGTCCCCCACGGCCCTTACACACATCTGACCTGTCACTTCTGCCTGCATTTTTCAAGGTCCCCCATTGCCCTTGGAATAAAGACTAAATTCAAGCTACTTAGTATGGTCCATGGGGCCTTTCGTTATCTGACCACACCTACTACCTACACCCCCTCTAGGATCCCGAACTCTCCCCACTACACCCTATGTACCCCCTTCCTGTCCTCCTCCCTCCCTCCCTTCCTCCTTTCCTTCTTTCTCTTGCTCCCTCCCTCCCTCTTATGTTCCAGCCACACAAATTACTTACAACGCGTGGAACAAATCACAGTATTTCGAACCTTGGTATGGAGCACCCCTCCCTACTTCACCTACCTCTCATCTACTTATTAAAAGCAAATTGTATATACTACTTCCTGCCAGACCCTCCCCTGACTTCATCCTCTGAGCCACCTGCCCCTCCCCCATGTCTGTGTCTATGTCACAGAATCACAGACGCTTTTGCCTCGTATTTTAATTGTTTGCTTGTCTATCACCTGATACGTGAGCAACTCCCTGGAGGCAAGCACATGTCTTGTTTGTAATCTAAGCACCTAGCTTAATGCCCGGCATATAGTAGATGCCCAATTAATGTGGAATGAATGAACAAATGGGTGAATGAATGAATGAATGAATGAACGAACAAAAGAAACAACAACTAAGTGACTATTAAGAGGAGCTACTCAGAAACCAAACCATGCATTCAATTCAATGCAACGGTCATGTAAACTCCCTGGCAGAGGTAAGCGTTTGGGGTCATTGCAATGACCGGAGGCACTCTGGAGGGAGAGGGAACAGAGCAGCCACTCAGCCGTCACTGGACAAGATGCTGCTTCCTAGATGGAGGAAACAGCCACAGTTAACCCTTGCTGCACTCTTGTGTCATAGGTACAATGACAGTCTCCATTTTACACATTAGTCCAGGGTCCCACAGCTAAGGAGTGGTGGGCAATGTGACGTCAGGGCCACATGTTCAACCCCTACACAATAGTCTCCCAACTTGGTGACACTGCAGTCAGTTCCCCATCACTCCCCAAGTCCCAGACCACCTGGATCCATTTCCTGTCTTTGCCTTGCATTACAGGATGTCACCTGAACGCTTATAGTCAACGCTCTGCACCTGACCAGCAAGTCAGTGTTTCCTGTGACCCAAAAGGCCAGATTAGAGGTTCTCTGATGGAAGCCTCCAGAAGGAACGGGAGCAAGGGCCATGGCAATGCGTGGAGAGGACCTAAGTGGGCCTCCCTGAAGCTCAGGGCAGGGAAGGGCCTCAAGGGAAGAAGGGAGGCTCAGACTTCCTGGAAAACATGCTGGAGGGTGAAGCTCAGTCTGGCATTTTAAAAAGTAAATTTCTACCAACTCACTTTGAGTGCTGTCCCCAAAGCTTCTCTTTATCTATCCCCATGGCATAAGTCTGGATACGGAATCTGCTCGAATTGTTTATTGTTTCTTAGAAGAAATGTCACCTAGCAGCTGTCAAGCCTGTGGCTCACGGAAGCCTGAACTAAAAATTCCATCAGGATTCTTAGCCTCATCGACTCCTTGAATAGTAGGAACTAGAAGAATGAAGATAATAGCGAAAGCTGCGATGACCCTGTGCCAGGCCCTAGGGTAGGTGACTTGATATGTATTCATCCAATTCTCCCAACCCTCCCTGCAAAGTGAGCATTACCGCCCTGGTTTTAATGGCAGAACAACCTCAGGATCAGAAAGATTAATTGACTTGTCTAAGGTCAAACAGTTGGTGTCCAAGGTAAGGGTCAAATACATGTGGGTCTAATCTCGTTTCTCAAGCCCGTTCCCTCATACCAAACCCTTTTTCCCTATACCAGCATCAGCCTGATCCTTATTTTTATAAATAAAGTTTTATTGGAATGCAGCCATGCTCACGGTTCTGTGCCTGTGATTGTGGTCTACTAATAGAGTTGAGTAGTCTCATGAAGAGAGACCATCTGGCCTGAAATGCCTAACATATTTGCTCTGGACCTCTACAGGAAAGGTTTGCCAACCCTTGACTTACACCTTACTGCTGTGGAGAGTTCTTATTCTTACCTTTATTTTAAGATTATCAAAGTGATCTCTCCAGATAAGTGAAGTAACCTATCTGAGGCCACGCTAGCTCTCCTCTATTATCTCACTGCTTTCTCTCAGTCAATGTTTACTTTCTCACTGTGCCATTTGCTCAGAAGAACAAGAATTGGTTCTCATCCCTGAGGAATGTAAAATATAGTCACAAAGACAGACACACATACTAGAAAATATTTCTGAAGGCAAGTCAACACACACTACACATTGCCCTGCCTCTCACTCCAAGCTCACCTCCTGCTGCCCTCCCCTTCTTCAGCCGCACCCTGGCCTGCCTTCTGTTCCCCAGCAGGTTGTTAAAGACTGACCATGGGCCAGAAAATAAGTTCTGGCATTCGAAGCCAGGAAATCAAAACAACTGGGCACAGATAAAAAAATCAAAGCGTGCACAGGTCAAGCCAAGTGGTTCAGATGGAGGCCGTGAGCTACATGAAGGTGGACTGAGAACTTAGAAGCCAACATCTCATGTCAGGAGTTTTCCAGGTGTGTGGCTCTCTTTATAAAGCTGATGTCTCAGCTTTACTTTGTATAGGAAACCTGGGCTGCTTTTTCAGTAACACAGACGGACAGAACTCAGTTAATAACATGTTCTTGGTTGCAATGTCCGAGTGCCTTATCTGATGTAAGAGGTCTATCTCGATTTCTCCCTGTAGAGAGCTAAGGAATTTGCATGAAGACCAGTTGGGTGACTGTATTACCTGCCCCTGTTACCTAGCCAGGCCAAGAACTACACCTCCTGGGAGTCAAAAGTCATTTTGGCATGGTGAGCTACAAAGACATCAGAGACAAAGGGGGATCTTGGCCCTCAGAGAGGGTCACAGTCCAGTAGGGAAGAAAGGGTATGTACAAAGCAGCAATGTGACAGAACGTGCTGGGCTTTTGAAGACACAGGTTGCAGATCTGTTCCCTCAGCTGAACCCCTCTCAGGCTTGGAGGCCTCAAGTGTAATAACTGAATTAACTTCTTGGACCCTCAGCATCCTCATTTCCAGCCTGGAGACTGTCTTGCCTGTGACATAGGGCCACTGTGAGGATTCATGAAATTATCGTCAATATTAACAGTTAGTTACCAACTAGCATTTGATCCACAGTTTACAATTAACAAATCACTATGCACTTAGCATTTTAATAAATAAATGGTAAAAGTGTTGTGAGAAGCAAAGCTTTGTGGAAACACCTAGGTCGTGCATTTTTCCTCATCACTACACAGAGGACTGTACAAAGCTGTCTTCCCATGAGCTACCCTGTTTGAGCCCAAGGGCCTGTTGCCCAGGCATTGGTGCATGTGGCCTTGGCGGGGAGGCCCATTCTTCTGGAGGGTATTACAACCAGATGTACTGTCTGTCTCACGTAGGATCCCGGACAAATTACTTCTTTCTGAATTCCAGTTTTCTCTCCATAAAACAGGGTTATTATCACTCAGATTAGTGTTCTATCAAGAAAGAATTCCTGAGATATAGGAGAGATGTAGGCTAACAATATTCCCTAACCAAAGGCAAGCCATTCCCTAAGTTAGACCAGAATTCATGATTTTTTTTTGGTTTTTTTTTTCACCTACAGTGAAGTTCCAAGTCAAGGACCTGTGCTGGGGCAACTCATACCAACCAGCTCACAGAGAGACGACTATAAAGTATTCTGCAGTTTCACAAGTTCACCCACTGGTGGCTTAGAGTCAACCACAATGGGAACATTTACACCATGGAAATTGGCAAATGCTGCAAATTAGGGCTTTCTTCTTTTTTCTGGGGAACTGGTTTACCAGCACACTACTGACCAAGTGAACAGCTTGTTAGGGACCCAAACATCAGGATCAGTGAATAGAGGTTCACCTGGGAATAGGAGTATGGAAGATAAGCTAACAACATACTGGATGCTATGGTATATTAGATTCAAGGAAAGCCATTTTCCTTTCCTTAAGACAAGGGTTCTTAAAATTTTCCCCCAGTCCAGTCCATGTCACAGGAAAGGCACATTCCTCTGGATGCTCCAGACACAGTCAGATTTCCCAGCACCCTGCCCAGAGCCCATCCGTCCCCCTCCACTGAAGAAAGCATATCAGAATGCCACGAGTGCACAGTAATACTTTTGAAGACATAATCTGGAGGCTGCTTGCTGCTACATCATTTGTAAATACTGCCACTTCATTACTACCAACAAATTGGTTGTGACAAACTTCACCAAGGAGCCAAGACCCAGCTATTAAGAATAATCATACTAAGCAGATGATTATGCCTCACGACTTATATTCAATCCCGTTTCCTCATTTTTCAAGCTGACTTTAAAGCTGCTTATATATTCTCTGAACTGATTTGGAAAAAGGAGGAAAAAAATCATTGCAGAGGTAGTACCTGTGATTTCATACTCAGGTTTTTCCATAAGCCATCAGTCATTCACCCATCTATCCATTCAATAAACTCATAGTGACCTTGCCATGTCCCCGTCCTCTAGCTTGTCCCAGGGGTAGCCATCAGAAATGTGGGTCTAATCCTTTTCATCTTAGACCCTTTCAAGAGCTCTCCATTGCCTACAGGATGACATACAGGGCTCTCATCCCCGGGCCCCAGCGTATGTCTCTAACCTCATCTTTGTAGTTTCTGGAATGACCTGTGCTCCCCCATCTCTGACTTTTTCTTGGAAGAACAATTCAAGAACACATTCTCAGGCTTAAAATTTTAAACAATAAAAATATATAGAGTAGAAAAAGAAGTTTCTCTTTCTCCTCTACCTCTCACCCCCAATTTCATCCTATTCCCCAGAGGTAACCACATAACAATTTAGGTTCTATCTATACATACTTTTTAAAAATGCATGTACATATATATATAGGAAGTGGAAGTATTGTTTGGATTTTTAAATTAACCAATGAGACCATTGGTCAATCATTTGCTAGAATGGTTCACAAAACTCAGAGGAACTTTTTACTTGCATTTCCTGGTTTATTATGAATGATACAACTCTGGAACAGCCAGATGGAAGATGCATAGGGCAAGGTATGGGGGCCATGGGGAGGCCTGTGTGTGGAGCTTCATGCCTTCTCCGGGCACTCCACCCGCCCAGCACCTTGATGTGGTCAGCAGCCTAGAAACTTATCAAATCTTATTGTTCAAGAGTTTTTATACAGCTTTATCTCCAGCTCCATCCTCCTTCCTGGAGGTCAGTGGGGGGGGCTCAAAGTTCCCACCCTGTCATCACTTGGCCTTTCAGAAAGCCACCCTCATCCTGAAGCTATCCAGGTGCCCCACTCTCAGTCATTCATTAGCATGAACTCAGGTGTAATGCAAAGGGGCTTGTTGTGAATAACAAAAGACACTCCTATCACTCAGGAAATTCCAAGGGTTTAGGAGCTCTGTTCTAGGAACTAAGGACAAAGACCAAATATATTTCTTATTATAGTTTATTCTTCTGTTGTCTGGGGCAGAGGAGGTAAATACAAGCTTAAGAGTACATGATACCTGCACCCTTGAGGTGTAACAGCCACCCAGGAAGCCCAAGCACCATCTCCTTCCTGACCGCTTGGTCTCATGCACATTCCTCAATATTGCAACACTTATCTCCTTGTTCTGTAGTGTTTTTACTTATCTGTGAGCTCCTGGAGGGTAGGGATAAGGCCATATTCTAATTTTTTAGCCTACACATTTGTCATAGTGACTGAAACTCTATAGCTATTCAGTAAATGTTATTGCACTAATAAATGAATGGCCATTGTACCTACCAGTGACTGCATAACTATTCTGTGTTAGGCCCTATGCTAAGAACATTACATACTTTATATATAATTTAATCCTTACAACAATGCTATGAAGTTGGAGTTATTATACATATTTTACTGCTGGTGAAACTGGGGATAAGAGAAGTTAAGTGAATTTGCTAAAATCATATGGCTTATATGAAAGTCATCAGAATCAAAATGGAGTCATTTGTGTCAAAACCCCTGACACATAGAGACAGACAGATGGAGAAGGCCATCAGAGAGGATTTTTATGCAAAAAACCATCACAAAAGACTCTGCAAAAGCTGCAGCCTTACACAAGGCCATCACAACCTTACATACACAAAAAAACACTTCTGTGAGGACATCTGCCCAGCAACTGCCTGTCCAACCTCAAATTGATGTCACCCTTGTTATTGATCCTTGTAGCCAGGGTTACTTATCTCAAAATAATTATGTTAGCTTCCTCGCTTTTTCTTTAAAAGCCTTTGTCTTCCTTTACCTCCCTGAATATACACATAGTTTATCATGGCAAACGTATTCCCATTGCAACGCCCTATTCCCAAATAAATATCATTTTATTTTAGAGAGCTTCTCTCTTTTTGTTATTTAGGTTGACACTTATAAGAGGCTAATCCAGAGAAAGGTCTACCTGAATCCAAAGCCTGCTACCCTGAACCACACTACTGTAGAGTGCCTCCCACTGAAGTCAGTTCCACAGCTAGGCAGGATAACATCATTGTCTTTATAGAGCAGAAATCACTATGACACATTCGGTACCTAAAATATTCTGCATATAACAATAGAATATTTGAGCTATTACAAATGATGCTAAGATGAATATTTATTGACAAGTATTTATTTAAGTGGAAAACAGCCATTTTCAAAACAATATACCCCATTATATACTCTATGTAATTATGCACAGAAAAATCTAGAAGAAAATATACACTAAGCTATTATAATAATTATCATGGATCTTGTGAATTTTCCTCTCTTTGAATTTATCTGTATTTTCTAACGTAGCTGGCTATGAACCATCCTGCCAGTTTAAGGGTACAAATAATCTTTATTTGTACTTTTTTTAGACATCAGGCAATCACTCAAACATTCCCACATTAGCAAGATGCATATTTCTCATTCTTGAACTTGTCCAGCTTCATGAATGTTCCAAGAATCCTCATGCTTGCTTAGTTCTGTTTCCAACTACTAGGTAAAGAGAAAAGCAGAAAAACCACTGGGTCCGCTGACAAGCACTGGTCTGTTTTCACTGTTCCTGTTACTGTTAAAAACTTGGGCCTGCTCAGCTTGATGCTGCCTTAGTGATGTTCTTGCTGGCCCAAATCCTTGCTCAAGCCAAGGACATCCTTTCAGGAGGACAAGCTCCTCTCTCTGTAGTACCTCAGCACGTGTGGGTGCCCAGAGTTAGGATCTTTAGTTCAAATTCACAGGCCAGACCTTTGTTCCAGGTTCATCCAGACCCCATCTCTCATAATGAGTGCCTGTTAGAAGACTCCCTCTTCTTTCTAATCCGTGCCTCTCCCTGGAGCCCACTACAATCCATCTGGGAGTGTCTACTAGCTTTGAACTTCAAAAGGGAAGCACCTGGGGTTTTCTTCCCAATGACTCCTTGGCCCTGGTACAAATGGACCCACCTTCTCCAAAGCACCAGCTGAGCATCCCAAAGGAATTCCCAGGGAGCAGTCTCTGCCGGGTGACAGAAGGCCCTCTTACCTCCTTTCCCAAGGATGGGATGCACACACTAAACTTTCCATATATATAACCTTCTAGGCCACTGGAGCAACTCTTCCCTAAAGAAAGATCTCCTCCAACTCCACTGGCCTGTCCACCCAAACAAGGTAGCTACAACTTGTAAATAGCAATTTCTTAAAGATCTCACAAATAGGCACCCCATTCCAGTTTTTCTACAATGGACGTGCACTGCTTCTTAAACAAGAAAAAAGGTTTACTTTTTGTTAAGATATAATCTTTGTTGTATGGGTCCCTCATAGTTTATTCATAGGAAGTATCATGGCCAAAAAGGACAATCCAACAACCAAAAGTCATCAGAAAAAATTCACCTACAATTCTCTAAAAACATGAATGGGCTCCAAATACATAGTCCAGAATGATTATTATACAAAACTTTCTTGGAGAAATAGAATCAAGATGGCCGACTAAACACAGGTAGTATATGCCTCTTCCACAGAGAGAAACCAAAATAGTGAGCAGATTCTCACATTTCAAACAGGTCTTCTAGCAGAAAACACCAAGATTTACCAGGGGAGTGATAAGAAGCACCACAAGTGGGAAAAGAGAGGGTTCAGGGCAACTTGCCCCGCCAGGGACTGGCTAGCAGCCAGGAGAAGCTGGTCTTGGAAAAACTGCAAGACAGAAGCCCCCAGAGCCTCACACTCCAAGATGAGCTTTTTTGAGCTTGACTACAAGAGAACTCCCCAGCCCACACAGGTGTCGGGCCAAACACAGGGGGCTGCCTGGAGATTGCACAAAGACTTCGCTCCAGAAAGGGAACCCACACAGAATCCCACAGGCATCCAAGCCTAGAGAAGCTCGAGCTGGGTGCCATTCTGAGAGCCTAGATACCAGGGAACCATGGGCACCACCACACGGCTCTGAGGAAGGATAGAGGAGCCCAGGTGATCCCACGCACCACTTGGAAGGTCCTCACCATCCTGCTGTGGGCTGCTGTTGAGACTCAGACACGAGCAGACAGCTTCTCTGGTTTTTTCACTTACGCTGCTTGTCTGGGTAGGACGCCCCACTCTTTCCCATCACAGGTCCAAGGCACCATTTTGAGAGTTTGACACTGGGCTGCACGCTGCCCTTGGACTGAGTTTGGGCTGACTCAGCTGCAGCCCCTGCCTGGCTAGAGAAGGGTAGGGAAACCAGGCTTTCCAGCACTCAACAGGGAGAATGCCCACCACCCTGCAGCTGGCTGTTGTGGGACCAAGTCTCAAGCAAACTGCACTCCCCCCAGCATCTTGCCTGCGCTGTTTGCCTGAGAAGGGCAACTCCTCTCTGATCACGGGCCCAAGGCACCATCTTGGGAGTTTAAAGCCAGGCAACACCCTGCCCTCGGACTGAGTTCAGGCTGACACAGCTGCAGCTTCCATCCAGCTGAGAAGGGACAGGGGAGCTCAAGCTGTCCTACACACAGCTAAGACTATTTCCACCATCCTGCTACAGGCTCCTATGACACTGAGACTCGAGCAGAATGCACTCCCCACAGTTTCTTGCTCATGCCACTTGCCTGCAAGGGGCCCTGCCCTCTTTAAGGGCAAGCCCATAGCCAGAGCCATTTTGAAAGTTTAATGCTGGGCCATGCCCCACCCTCACAGGCACATTCAAGGTAATGTAGCTGCAGCTGCCACCCAGCTAGGAAGGGACAGGAGAGACCAAGCTCTCCTAAGCACACTTACGACAATTCCCACCACCCTGTTACAGGCAGCTGTGGTGCTGGGGACTGGCCTGCCCAATCCATTGCAGGTACCAGTAACACCAACATGGACCACTCGGGTCCTAGTGCACAGCACCACCAATGCTACTGCCACCTCCCACATCAACCAGGTGCTCAGGGGCCTGAGAATCTGGCCTCTGCCCCAACTACTAGCTTCTGAACAATCCACCTGAAGGCCCAACAACTGGCCCCCCAGGATACACTAACACTGCTGCCAGTATAAACTGCTCTGGGGCCTAAAGCCAGGCATACTCAGCCCTCTGCTTCTACCACTGGGGCCCAAAGTCTGGCTCAGCCGGTGTTGAAGTCCCCAGAAAAACTCCACCACAACCTCAACTAATAACTATTCCCTAAACCACCAAGGAAATCACAGATACCACTGACTGTGTACTGTCTAGGAAATTATACAAGGTCACACTACTACAGGTACCCAAAAATCAAAGTGTCCTAGAAAGCCAACAACATATGTCTGTGTGTATAGATGCACACACACATACACATATACATACACAGAAAAAAATATTCTTCCCTTTAAAAGCAATTTCAAAAAATTGCAATTAGGTGCATAGATACCAATGGAATAACACGGAAAATATGAAAATGCAAGGAAATATGACACCAAAGGACCACAACAATTGTGCAACAACAGATCCCAGTCAAAAAGAATTCCTTATAATGCCAGATAAAGAATGCCAAACATTGATTCTATAGAAGCTCAGCAAGATGTAAGAAAAATCTTAAAACCAATACAAAGAAACCAGAAAAATCATTTCAGGATATGAATGACAAATTTATCAAGGAGATAGATAACTTTATAAAAAAAAAACACAAAAATTCTGTAGGTGAAAAGTTTGTTGAAGTAAATACAAAACACATTTGAAAACTTCAAAAACAGACTAGATCAAGCATAAGAAAAATCTCAGAACTTGGAGACAGGTCTTTTGAAATAATCCAGTCAGACAAAAATAAGGAAAAAAGAATTAAAAAGAAGAGCAGTCTTTGAGACATCTAGGACTACATAAAGTGACCAACCTTATAAATTATCAGTATTCCTGAGTGAGAAGAGAGATCAAAAAGTTTAGAAAATCTACTTAAGAAGGTAATCAATGAAAACTTTCCAAGACTATCAAGAGTTAGAAATACAAGAGACCTAATGATCCCCAGGAACACACTGTAAAAAGGACTTCACCACAGCATATTTATAAACAGAATGACAAAAGTTGAAGCAAAAGAGAATTTTAGAATTATCAATAGAAAAGCATCTAGTCACAGCTGACCTCTAAGCAGAAACCTTACAGCCAAGAGGAGAATGGGAAGGCATTTTCAAAGTGCTAGAAGAAAAAAACTGGCAGCCATGAATTTTATATCTTGCTAGAATAAGCTTCATAAATGAAGGAGAAATAAAATCTTTCCCAGATAAGAAAATGCTGAGAGAATTCATCACCACTACACTGGCCCTACAGGACATGCTCAAAGGAGCCTTAAATATGAAAACAAAAGGTCAATATTCACCATCATGAAAATGCACAAAAATATAAAGCTCACAGGTCTTATAAAACAATCACACAAAGGAGGAAGAGAAAGGAATTAAATGGTAACATAACAGAATTTTAAGAAACCACAAAGACAAAAAGACAGAAAAAAAACAAAATTTATAAAAACAACTAGAAATCAACCTACAATATAACAAGAACAAAGCCTCACATATCAATATTAACCTTGAACATAAATAGCTTGAATGCTCCACTGAAAAGACACAGATTGGCAGAATGGATTTAAAAAGCATAATCCACCTATATGTTGCTTACAAGAAACTTAACCATAAAGAAACATATACACTGAAAGTAGAGGGGTGGAAAAAGATATTCCATGTAAACAGAAACCAAAAGTGAACCGGAGTAGCTATACTTGTAACAGATAAAGCAGACTTTAAATCAAAAACAGGGAAAAAAAAGACAAATAAGATCATGATAAAAGTATCAATTAAGTAAGAGGATATAATGATCCTAATATAGGATCCTAACACTAGAGCCACCGCTGCTAGTAAAGTTGGGAGTGGGGTTAACAGAATCACACAACAGGGGAATCTACATTTAGCTCAGACGTTAATTGGCAGGTGTCTCTTCCCATTTAAGGCCACGAGAACCCTGTTCCCTTTTCAGTGTGGGGACTGTTGTCACCAACCTGAGCACTCTGGTGAAACAGAGTCAGAGAAACATAAGGATTTCCCATTGATAGGAACACGGACAGCGAACATTCCATGCTTGTTAAATTACATTAGAGGAAAAAATGTTGCCTCCCATGAAATCTGCGGAAAATGACTAAATCCTTAGAGACTTTTTTTTGAGCGGGTGGGATTATTTTTTAGGGCCTATACTAAAAAGCCAACTTGGGAAACACAGATGATTCTCAAAACCTGAAGGAAGGAGGATCCATCTCAAGCCAGCACTTAGGGTTATCACCAGTCCCCTCCCCAGGAGAGGACATAGACTATTATTTGTACATCTTTCCATTTCATTTCTGACAAGCATGTATGGCAGATGACTCTATTTCAGAGTGAGACTCCAATCATTCTTTACAACTCCTTCCTATGCATTACTGTGTCTCATCTCAGGGAAACACCTAGTATGACACACACCTGTATGCCTTACAAGCCGACATCTCTCTAATTGGTCAGGGCTGATGACAGACCCATTGTTAGGTTGTGTTTTGTTTTGTTTTGTTATATTAGCCCTGGTGTGGGTACAGAAAAGATTCTGGTACCTACAGTAAGAAAAGCTAAGGAAACAAGACCACTCATAGAACATCTTCTTAATGAAAAGTATTATAACATAATATGGTTGCACTGTTCATTGTATAAATTCACTTGTTGAATTGTTGGAAAAAATTGTCCAAAGTGAAGATAGAAATGTTGTGCCATAGGCGTGGTTTGGGACAGCTATCTACTTCTCTCCATGGGCCATGAGATAAATCTGTGTGTGGCAGAAACTTTGATTTGCCTTTTCTGATATCCATTCTACCCTTTTATCTTATATATGTTATTGAGAGCAGTAATGTGCCAAGCTAAAACACTACATTTACAGGAATATGGGGGTGGATTAAGGCACATAAATGGAAATCACTAGGTGGAATTTCCAGGAAAGCTATTTAAAAGACTTCCCTTTTGCCTTTGTCCTTCCTCTCCTCTGGTACTTGGTATGTAAATGTGATGGCTGGAGCTATGGTGGCCACCTTGAGACTGCAAAGAGACTTTGAGGATGAAAACCATATCCCGAGACTACTGGGACTGAGTCCCTATTGACATCATGAAGCTACCACATCAGCCCTGGACTGCTGACTGAGAGAAAAGTAAACACCTATATCATAATATCATAAGCCACTAATATTTGGATTCCCTGTTACATGTAGTCTTCATTGTAATTCACACACTACATTCCCTTGAGATACTAGAAGACAACAATGCTATCAAGCTATAAATCCTTGTACCAGCTGGCAACTGATAATCATATGTGAAATAAAACAGTATAGAATATTGAATTTAATAATCTATATAAATATTAATATCCCATAAATTGTTAGATTTAATAATTAAAATAATAATAATGACTTCAGTTTACAGATAAGAGCAGTAAAGTCCAAAAGCATGAAGTGACTTATCTAAGTTCACCTAGCCCCGGAGCAAAATATCCAGGGTCAAAGTCACATTTTCCTTCTCCCAACTCAGGTTATCTCCAACTTACAGCATGGCCAACTTCTTCCAGCCAGCCTGAATGAGGGCCCCTCTGTCATGCCAAAAATAGCACATGATATCTCCTTGCACTAAAGTCCCTTTTCCCTGTGACTGTCACCCTCCCAAGGTGACTTCTAAGAGTATCCCCAGATGGAATGCTAACTTATTTCTGAAGAAGCACTTTGACATAAACAACAAATGCACAAATATACAAGAGAAGGTAAGAAGCTAGAAGATACAATTACTCTAAAACAGAGCTCAATAAACAAAGGTCACTGAGCGAAATCTGGCCCACTGTCTGTTTTTGTGAATAAAGTTTTATTGGAACGCAGTCATGTTCCATTCCTTTATGTCTTGTCTTTGGCTGCTTTTGTGCTACAGCAGCAGAGCTGAGTAGCTGCAACAGAAACTGTATGAGCCAAGATGCTGAAAATCTTTACTATCTGACCCTTTACAGGAAAAGTTAGCTGATCTCTGATGTAAAAGAGTAAGCATATTTCCCCTTTTGGTGACACTCATCAATAGTGACCATCGGAGAATCCCCACAGGCTTCAGAGGTGCTCACTGAAGGCCATAAGTCCACACAGCACCTCTGGCCAGCTCCAGCAGGTAGGCAGCAGAACAGGTGACAACAGACACCCAGATGTGCTCTCAAATGGTAGCGCTCAAATAACAGCTGCACATTTGATGTTTGTAGTTTTCCTTTTTCTTTTTTCTTTTTTTTTTTCTTTTTAATAAGAGAGAAACACACAGCACTAACATACAACTAAAGGTCAATGAGGCAGTTAAGAGAGAATGGCGACAGGGCAAGACAGGAGAGAAACGCAGTCGGTGCAGCCTGCAAGGCTCCAGCCAGCCGAACGGCATCGATAAGGAATAATGGGCCGTCTGAAGAGCTGGAAAAGGTCAGGGGAGACCGGGTGGATGATATTAAAAAGGAAATAAGGAAAATTGGCAAAGGCAGAGTATTCATAAGTGGGGGCAGGAAAGACAGATGGACTGTCACAGAGGGTAAATTGCTCCGAGAGGAGATGAGAAATCTGCCAAGAGCGGAGAGAAAATCAGATCCCCGACCCACCGCACGAGGTGGGGAAAGGAATAATAAAGACAAGTCTGCGAGCAAAATGATGTACACATGGTATTTTTTTTTCAAAAATAGACTAATAAAATGCAGATGAAACCCATCAAATTGAAAAATGCTTTTCATCACCTGAACCTCAGCAGCACAATGTGCTAAAAAGCGTACGGGCATAGAAGCCAGTTAGAAAGGGGTTTGGATTCTGGCTCCACTGCTTACTAGTACACCTGTATCAAAATATATTTGACTGAGAAGAAATTCCATAAGTGACCCTGCTTACCTAGCTTGGCTCACCATAAGCACCAGAATCTCAGATGGCAGTGATATGTTACCCACATCTCAGGGGGAATATTCAAAATATCTAATGACAGCTATGGCATCAGCCCAGGCCAGTGAGAACAGATGCCTACTGGTAAGCCACATCGATGACCCATGACAGGTGTGCACCAGCAGAGCATCAGCCCTGATACGGCATGCAGCAATGCCTAGGATGGATTTGCGAACAATGACTGGAGCGTCAGTCTAGAATAAGAACTACTGGCTGTGTGTGTGTGTATTCAGTGAACTAGAAGACGACATGAGTCCTTGCACTAGTCTCTGCTTCCTTCTCAGGAAGGGCTGATGACAGCTGTCAATGCTGGCACGGGGTGAATCCTCCTTCCTTTGGACATTGAGGACCATCTATATTTCCCACGTTGGCTTCTCACTACAGGCCCTAATGACTAATCCCACCTGCTCAGAAAGAAATCTTTAAGGATTTAATCATTTTTCATTGATTTCCAGGCAAGTCGACATTTTCCTCTAATGTAATCCAACAAGCACAAAATGTTGACTGACTGTATTCCCATCAGTGGGAAATCCTCATGTTTCTCTGACTTGTTTCACCAGAGTGCTCAGGTTGGTGGCAGTAGCCCTCACACTGTGACAAAGAAGAACGTTTTCATGGCCTCTAATGAGAGGAGACACTTGCTGATTGAGATCCGAGCTGAAAATGGATGGAAGGTATGTCACTTAACCTTTCTGAACCTCAGCTTCCTCACCTACAGAATGGTGGTAGCAGAATAAGAAATTATTTTAGCAGCTGATTCCCTGTTTGAGCCTGAACTTCCTGGATGAAAAAAAAGAAAAAAAAAAAAATTTGCCACCCATCCACCAGAGAATACCTGTGTCTCCCCCCTCATCAGTGAGGAAAAAAAAAAAAAAAAAAAATCAAAGAAAACAAGAATTGGGTTTTAGGCCAACGTATTTTAGTGAAAAAAACAGGCTGAGAGCCAGGCCTAGAGGCCCAGGTTCAAGTGTCCATCCTGGCACTAACTGGCCATGTGTCCTCGTACTGACTATCTTCCCATCTGGGCCTCAGCTTTCCTGTCTGTCAAATGGAAGCTCAACTCTAGAAGAACAAGTTTCTCTGCGGCTCCAGTGAGATCGCTCAGAGAGCTCAGAGAACAAGACTGAACACCAGGGACCCTCTCCTCTCCCCACTGGCAATCCACTCCTACCTGACCAATTGCCCGTCATCTGTTTTATATACAACCTGGTAACATTTCAGTTGATAAAAGGGGACCATTTTTAAAAAAGATAAAAAGTTTAAAAACCTCCATAAACAAACATTCTATGCATCTATCACTTGGTCTTTCTAAAATCATTTTTAAATATTTTTGTAAGATAAAAATGTACTTATGTTAAAATGTTAAAAATCAAAAGAAAGCAAGGAAACTATGGAGGATTAACCAGGGCATCTAGTGGAGAATAATGAAAAGTAATAAAAAATCATCATCTCTTCATTTTAAAATGGGAGTGGATAGCTGGGGTGAGGACTGAATTGATACGATTTGTCATAAATTGCCTGTGTACTAAGTCTTTTTGGAAATGTTCTGAAATCCACGTTCCCTTGTCTTTTTGTCTTTAAGTCTGGGCTGATCTGCCAGAAGGGCACATGGTCTGCCTGAAAGGGCAGAGGATCAGTTTCCTATTGCTGTTCTAAGAAATTACCATCAACTTGGTGGTTTGAAACAACAGAAATTTATTATCTTACAGTTCTAGAGGTCTGAAATAGGGGAGACCCATTCCATTGGCAGAATGGTTTTTTTTCCTGGAGGCTGTAGGTGGGAATCTGCCTTTTGCAGCTTCTAGAGGCTGCCCACATTCCTTGGCTCATAGCCCCTTCCACCTTCAACACCCACAGTGGCCATTTGAGTCTCTCTCTTTGTCTCTGTCTCTTCTGATCCCCTCTTTCCCTTAAATGGACACTTGTGATTACATTGTGCCCACTCGGATAATCCAGGATAATCTCCCCATCCAAGGCCAACTGATTGGCAACCTTAATTATATTTGCAACCTTAATTCCCCCTTGCCATGTAACATATTCACAGTTTCTAGAAATTATAATAGAACATGCGCATCTTTTTGGCGGTGGGGGAGTAGAAGGGAAGACATTATTCTTCTCACCACGGGCGGTGTACAAGGAGGTCTCGGGACCTGCCAGAGCAGGAGGTGGATGGGAGATGATGGAAGGAGAAAGGGTCATTACCAGGGGTCCTGCAAGCACTAATGTCAGGTAGAAGGATAAACCGAAATGGAAGTGTCAGGAGACCAACATAAATGTTGAGAGCTCTGATCAACAAGTTCATGGCAGAATTGGAAGGATTTATGAGAGGGGGACCAGGATCTGCATAAGGAGATGATCGGAGTCAGGAAAGGTACAGGCAGGATGATGCAGGGCTGCTGCTAGGAAACCTGAGCTTTGGAGGCACCAACAATGACAATGGTGACAGCCTTTTATTGAGTGCTTGTCACATGCCAAATATAACACTGAGTACTTTATAGTATCTCTGATTCAATCCTTGTAATAGCTCCATGAGACTGGTAGTTTGGAGCCCATTTTAAAGAAAGGAAACTAAAGCTTACCGAGATAAGATGACTTACCTGAGGACACTCAGATTTTGAGACTGAAATTCTAAGTCACGTGTGCCCGACTTCAAAACCCCACTAGAGCCCTGCACGCAGATCCTTACGACAGAATTGGCATGTGTTGCCAGACTTGGGGAAAGGGTCTTACAAAAATTTTGCTACTCAGTAACTTCACATTTTTCTCCTCTTAAATAAGCTTGTGGAATCAAAATTTAATTTAAAATAATATTTTAGAATTCTCAACTTGTAATTTTTTTAAGAATTTTTAACCACACTTTCTAATATCCAATAAGTAATAGCACAGTGCGAGCCACCTTAGGCCGTGTGTTTGGAAAATGTCTTCCCACTTGACAAGCAGTTTACAAGTGTTGGTTACACTTTCATTTTGAAAGCATTGCCCGGGGAGTGTTGCACTTAGTTTTAGAATCCCGTCTGGGCATTGAGAAACTACAGACAAAACCTCTGCCTCGAGGTCTCCATCCCTTCCTCTGTTCACTTCTCTTTCACCCGGAAGCTGTCCCTGTTCCCTCCAGGTGTCTGAACGTGAGGCAAAATATTTAGCTCCCTTTAGCTGCCAGGGGAAAAAGGACCAATAATTTAATTTTGTTTTCCAGAGTCTATTGGATGGATTCAAATTAGCATTGATTCACCTCCAGCACAAAGTTTACCCACAGAATGCCTCGACGTTTGAGGCAAAGGCGGCCTTCTTTCTCATCTCAAGAGCAATCAAAAAGTGTCTTTTGAGACTGAATTATGGGGCCCTCCATCCACGGAGCCCCATTCAGGCTCTGACATTATCTGCCCTCGATGTATCGCTTTCCATACACAGGGACTGGGTAGCACGGTGAGGATCCTTGCCCACCAAGCAGGAGATGAGGTGTTCCCCAGAGGGAGTTCTCATATGACTGGCCAACAATAGCTAGGCAGGTCTTAAGAGTTAGAGACAATATGCACAAAGTGTAAGCCTTCTAAAACAAAGCCAGATCATATCACTCCTCTTCAATTCTACAGTGATCCTCCATCACCTATGGGACTCATTCCAAACTGCGAAGCAAAGTACAAAAGACTCTTCCTACCCTGCCCTCTGCTCACCTTTCCAGCCTCATTCTCAAGCCTTTCTCAAACCTGCAGACAGATCCTACACTGTGGTCTTATCAAATTACTCACAGTGTCCAAGCGCACCACTTCTTAAGGGATTCACACATGCTAACTGTTCTCTGCCTAGAAAGCAAATTCTTGACCTCAAGCTCCGCCGTGTTAACTGAGCTAACCCTTTTGCAACCTGTAAGACCCTAGTCAAGTGTGAATGCATCCATCCATCTACCCACCCATCCGTTCATTTACCTATTATTGCCAAGACAGTTGTTCCATATATGTATCTTCACATATATGTGTAACTCAGAAGCAGAGAAAGCAAAGAGAAGGCAATATTTCTCTCCATGTCTGTTTCAGCTTCTCTTAGTCATCCCTAACTCAGGGCCAGGGTTGAATTCCCCTTCCTCTATGATTTACACTGATAAGAGTACATAAATCTGCAGAGACCAGCCTTAGAGTGTCCGATTTAGGGACCAGATAGACCAGGGTCCTACCATTATTATCATAATTATCATTATTTTATCTTGCATACACTACTTAATTATTCTGACCCTTGGTTTTTCTTTTCTGTAGAATGAGGGTACTAATATCTACATTATAGGAATTTTATATAAATGAATTGATAGAACTTAAGTAAGGAATCTAGCAGTGCCTGATACATAGTAGGTGCAAAATGAATGGTATTAGTTATATGCTTCATATATAACAACTGAAAAGTTCACATTTTAATGAAAAAGAAAGTACATATGTACATCATGTTTCAAACTTAGCATCCCTAAGAAGTGCAGCTAAAAGTGGTGAAGACAGATACCCAGGAAGAAGAAAAAGGGGTGAATGAACTATGACACATCCCTAGATGACTGGCCATTAGCTGCCTCTGCTTTACAATGGGTGGTTCGAAATATTGCAACTACAAAAGAGCCCAAAGATCATCCAATGCAACCACCCAACATTGTACTTTCCAAAAAGGAATCAAAGACCCAGTGGCACTGCTGAGAAACCTTACACGGTCTAGAAGCTTCAAAGGACAAGGTTAGAAAGTAATTAAGAGATGTTAGCTGCCTCAAATTGGTTTTTGAAGCAGGTGGGGCATAAATAATACATAAAATAAAGAGAGAAGATTAATACTTTTCTTCTTCACAGCAGAGAGACTGCCTGAAGCTGATAAACCACAAGCCAAGTGAAAAGACCCCATAGACGGGAGACAGACGTTAGCCCACGTTCAATCACAAAAGAAGGGCAACGCTCAGATAGGAAGGACAGATCCTAGTAAAACGGTCTTCAAAGGAAGAGTAGGAGTGATGAAATGCACCTTATTTATAAGCAGCAACTAGAAATTACTATCTTCTTTCTTAATAAAGGCTTTTGTAGAAAAGTATGACTGAGCGTGAAGAAAGTCAATTTATTGTAAGTTATTGCAAACAGAGTTTCCCAAAGTGCTGACATTATTTCGAAGAGGATCTGTGTTCCGCCTAAGTCTAGCATTTCACCCCTTAAAGGATGTTACTTTTGAAACATTTACAGATTTTTCCCAACTTAAAAATGGTTTGACTTAGATTTTTTTGACATTACAATGATGTGAAAGCAATATGCATTCAGTAAAAACCGTACTTCAAGTATATTTCTGCTTTTTCACTTTCAGTACAGTGTTCAATACATTACATGGGATAGTTAACAGTTTATTATAAAATAAGCTTGTGTCAGTTGATTTTGCCCAACCCTAGGCTAAGGTAAGAGCTCTGGGCATGTTTAAAGTAGGTGAGGCTAAGCTATTATGATCAGGAGGTTAAATGTATTAAGTGCATTTTCAACTTACAGTACTTTTAACTTGCAATGAGTTTATCAGAATGTAACCCCATTGTAAGTTTACAAGTATCTGTATTTATTCACTGAATATTTATTGAGCACCTATTAAGTATCAGGCACTCTTTGTCTAGGCACTAGGAATACACTAGCAAACAAAACAAAACAAGGTTAAGCTGGAGAAGGGAGACACAGTAAACAATTAAATAAGCAAGATAATTTTTAGGGAGTGACATGTGCTCCATTTAAAAATAAAGCAGGGTAGTGACGAGGAGAGAACCACTTTGGCAATAAAGATCTCTCTGGCAAGGCGATGTTTGCACCTGATCAGAAAGCATGAAGCAAGTGAAAATCTGGGGTCAGTATTCTAAAGCAGAAGAAAACCCAAGTTTAAAGGCAATAAGGGAAGGGCTAGGATGTTGTTCAAGGTACAGAAAGAAATCAGGTGTGGCTGGAGGAGAAAGAGCAAAGGGAAGACTACACAAGGAGAAGTCAGAAAAGTAGGGAGAGAGTAGATAGTGTCAGGCTCAGACAAAAGGAGTTTGAATTTTATTCCAGAATTGGAAATCATTTGAGGCTTTAGACATCGAAGTGAAATCATATGATTTACATTTTCAATATCAAGTTTTAAAATCTTCAATATAATGGGAGTCAATCTCTGAGATATGTGTTCTTATAGAAAGAGCCCAGTGCTAGTAAGCAGCAGAACTTCCCCTAGAGTGAGGCTGAAACAGCAGCTGAGAGAGTATGCGCATGTAACCCAAATAAATCTCAGGGCCCACATGGCCCGGTGTCAGGATGAGTCATTCATTCATTCACTCACTTGTTTATTCAACAAATATGGATTGAAAATGCTAAGTTCTGGGCATACAGCAGTACATAAGATAAAATCTATCTCCTGATGGACATTACATTTTAAGGGGGAAACAACCAATAAACAAGCACATCAATATTTAAAGTTAGTACTATGGAGAAATATAAAATGATGTAGGGACTAAAGAACGCCTGGAAATAACATTTTTTATTCCTCTCTTTCTAGAGGGAAATTCCCTCTGAGGAACGGAGATTTGAGCATAGAGCCAAAGGAAGCCATGCAGCTGTCCAGGGAAGGACCATTCCAAGCAAGGAAGTAGCAACCACGGCAGCTCTGAGACAGGAGCACACTTGCTGCAGTCCATCAACAGCAGAGGACAGAGAGAGAGTGGCAATGGGGAGGGGAGAAGGAGATGCAGTCAGAGATCAGCCCCACGTATTGAAAAGACCCTTTTCGTCCCCACTGCTGGCAGGGTCAACTTTGCATACACGGAAAGTCCACAATGGCATGGAGCCATTTGGGGGCCCCTCTACTCTGTTCTATAGGTCCATTTATCTGAGCTTGTGCCAATACCACTGTATCACGGTCAGGACATACCCAAGAGACAGAAACCTCATCAGTAATTTGAACATGGAAAATTTTAATGTAAAAAATTATTAACTAGTGAAAGGTGGTTATAACTGCTTAAAAGTATTTAAACGGAGCTCTAAGACAGACAGAAATAGCACTCGTAGGGAGTAGCTACTAGCCCTGGAGCTGGGGTAGGACCCAAACTTGGAGCAAGCTTGGAAAAAGGCCCCTCCACCAAGGCCGAGATTAAAACCCCATTGGGGAGCATGTGGCTGCAGCCAACTGGGTGGTGGTGAGGTTCACTAGGGCCCTTGCAGCCAGCAGGCCAGAACTGGTGAGCTCTGAGCTGCCTCTGATGGAGCCTTGTCCAGGGCTAGCAAGCTAGGAGGTACCCAGCGGGGCACTGGCAGACAAAGCTGGAGGGTGGGCACCACTGAGGTTCCCACAAGCTGCTGGAAGCCATAAGATCAGAGGAAGAAGAAAAGCACCCCAGAGCCAGGAAAGCCCCTCCCTGCTTCTGTTATGCCTTGCAGTGTCCCTCCAGTGCCCTCTACTGGCAAAGCCCGACATTCCTCCACCCGGCAGTAAAGAAATGCCTACAGGGCTCAGCTGCAGTATCACCAAACAGAGCAAAGAAGGGTGGATTTGGAGCTAAAAGTCAGTAAGTTGATAACCAGAACAATCGCATTGATTATTTTTCTTTGTAATGATTTTTGAAATCCTTTCAAACAAGTTTTGAACAAGTCCTCCACCTTCTTATTGTTCAGAGGTGTCTTGGCTATCCCTGGCCCTTTTGCATTTCCAAATAAATTTTGAAATCATCTTGTCAATTAAAAAGAAAAAAATGTAATTTTTACTGAGATTGCATTGCATATATTATCAGTTTGGAGAGTACTGAGTCTTCACAATGTTGACTGTTTCCTTTCATAAACATATCATATCTAAGTGTTTTTTTTTTCCTTAATATGTTTTTCATCTTCTAGGTAGAGGTTTTGTCAAGATTTTTTAGATTTATTTCTAGGTGTTTGGTATTTTTGATATGTGGTCATGAATTTCAAGTATGGTAGTCAGTACAGTAATGATTTTTCTTCAGTTACATGCAGCTCCTTGGATGCAGATAGAGTGGAGGAGGAGAGATTTTACCTGGAATGGAGTTTGTCTGATTAAGGCACAGGGAAAAGGGAGCAAGAGAGCTGCTCCATAAGAGAATATTTATGCAAAGGGTTGTAATGATGGGCCATGAAATTTAAGTTGGGTAATAGGGAAAGTGAGGATGTGAAAAGGATAATGGGCAGTGAAAAGTGTTAAGGTCAGTAAATTGAAGGCCCTGGTAGACTCAGGGTTATTAGAGTCAGGTACCTGAGGGAGTGAGCTGTAAGATGGAAATCTGGAAATATAATACTCAAAATTGCAATGACAAGGTCTTAGCGCAGTGCTGTCCGGTAGAGCTTTCTGCAATGATGGAAAAATTCTATATCTGTGCTGTCCAATATGGTAGCCACTGGCCACATATGGCTATTGGGCACTTGAAATTGTGGCTGGTGCTATTGAGGGACTAATTTTCATTTTATTTAATTAAATTCAAATTTATTTTATTTAATGAAATCACCATATGTGACTATTGGCTACCATGTTGGACAGTGCAGGTGTAGTGTATAACCATGGCGATGTCTGGCTGAATGCAGTGAAGGACAAAATCATTGGTGGTGAGGTGGCCAAGGAACCAGGAAGCCAGGACATTGGATGGATCATCCATGTGGATTTTGAAAACACCAAGAATGATGGCAGGACTAGGGATGGGAAGAAGGAAGCAAAACCAGTTGCTTTGATTTTTCAATGAGTGAGTTTAACCATAAGAACTGAAGATGACTGCAACAAGGAAAGGCAGTGGGTGGCGTGGCCTGAAGGAGCTGGGTTCTTCAGGGATGAGGAAGTCACAATGATCTGCGAGTGGTAATGAGAAGCAGAAAAGACACCTACGGCACCTTCAGGCCCAGTGGTAAACAGGAAGTGGGGGAAGGAAACAGCCACCACAGGAGAGGCTAGAGGGGAATCCATGGCCTCAGGAAGAATCAATTTTCAGACAGAACAAGGAGAGGAAAGAATATTACAAAGAGTTTGAGAATCCTGGGAATTTTGCTAATGCAGACCGTTGAGTTCTAAAGGGCAGAAAGAAAGGGTCTGAGGAGGGAGGAGTGGTGGGATATTGGGTCAGACTGGGGGTGTACAGCTCCATATGGGGGTGAGGGTCCAGGTGATAATGAGCTGCCTGAGAGGCTTGAAAGTTTGGTGGTAACTGGGGAAACACAGATAAGGGTACCACGCAGTTAGTCCCTGTGGCCCTTGTGGCAGTGGCTTTCAATCGCCTTTGACTGAAACTCACAGTAAGAAATACCTGATAGAGATACCAATATAAGTACAGACATTATGAAAAATAATGTGGACATTTCTCAAAAAATTCAAAATACAACTACCGTATGATCAAGCAATCCCTCTTCTGGGTACGTATGCAAAGGAAATGAAACCAGTATGTCAACGAGGTATCTGCAGTCCCATGTTCCTTGCAGCATTATTCACAATAGCCAAGATATGCAGTCAACCTATGCGTGCATTGATGAATGAATGGATTTTTTTTTAAAGTGGCATATATACACGATGGCACACTACTCAGCCTTTAAAAAGCATGAAATTCGCTCATTTGCAACAACATGGATGAGCTAAATGAAATAAGCCAATCACAGAAAGACAAATACTGCATGATCTCACTCAAAGGTGGAATCTAAAAAAGTCCAACTCACAGAATTAGAGGGTAGAATGGTGGTTACCAGGGACTGGGGGGAGGGGGGGGTTGGGGAGATGCTGTTCAAAGCATTCAAAATTTCAGTTAGAAAAGGAGGAATAAGTTCAGGAGACGTAGTGTACAACCCAGTTAACAACAATGTATACTTGAAAATCGCTAAAAGAGTAGTTTCTAAACGTTCTCACCACAAAAAAAAATAAAATAAAATAAGTATCCGAGGTAATGAATATGTTAATTAACTTGATTTAGCCATTTCACAATATATACATGTATCAAAGCATCATGTTGTATACTATCTTAGTCTACTCACTCTACCACAACAAAATACTTTGGACTGGGTAATTTATAAATAACATAAATTTATTGCTTATAGCTCTGGAGGCTAGGAAGTCCAAGATCAGGGTGTAGACAGATTTGGTGTCTGGTGAAGGCTCTCTGCTTCATAGATGGAACGTTGTTGCTTCCTCAAACCTGTTTTATAAGGGCACCAATCCCAAAGTTACCTCCCAAAGGCCCCACCTCTTAATACTAACACATTGGGAATTAGATTTCAACATATGAATTTTGGGAGACATGTTCAGATCATAGCATATACTGTGAATGTATGCAATTTTTGTCAATTTAAATATTAATACCTACATAAAAGAAATACTACATTCATATATAGTAAAACAAAGCCTTTAACAAATGATACCTGCCTTTACTATCTGCCACATTGTCTATATTTTTATCGTTTCCTTGTTTATTTTGTTTTTAATAAAAACATAATTTGCTGGTCAAAAGACACTAAATCAATTCTCTTAATCTATAATTTGAAAAACATTGGCTCATAAGGAGGTAGATAATCAGCACTGGTCATGTCCTTCTTGGAAATGGTCTTTTGGACAGTTTGGTGGGATGAGGAAGAGAGTTCACACACGGGGGTGGGGTGTTGGAGGGTAAGGGAGAACATGTTCTTATCGGGTTCACAGAGAGCTCTGTGGTCCCCCCCCTCTGAAATCCTATAAAGAGGACTGGTGAATCCAGAAGAGAAAAAAAGCCTTAGCCTGATGTCATGAAGTTGTCCTCAAGGAAATACAGATCAGCAACCAAAAGCAATTTTCATCTCTACATACATCTTCTGGGAAAAAAGAATTTAAAGATCCAATTTATAATTCACAGCACTACCTCTTAACACTTCTTCAAATCCATTTTCTCCTAATCATCTTGATGTCCAATCCTCTCACAAGCCACAGCCACCCTGGAACCTTCCTCCTCACCAAACCCTCACTCATCAAAACTCAGTCTCCATGGCTCTCAACTGTGCTTGCTCAGGGGAATCACCAAGGCGCTTTTATACAGATGCCAGTGCCCAGGCCAGGTAAACCAGGGGCCCATGCATTGGCATTTTCAAAACACTCCCCAGGACGTCCTAACAAGCAGCCCTGCCTGCCTTAACACGATTTGCTCTCTCCCTTTCCCTCCCTTCTCTTCTCCTTCTGCCATTATCATTTTTTTCTTCCAAGTAATCTTGGCTAGATGGGGGAAGAATGCTGAGGAAAGAAGGGAGAAAAGTCAAATAGAAAACATGAAAGCTTACCAAGCAGAAGTTTAGGGTGGAAAAGATTCAGCAAAGGTACTAATAGAGTCATAATTTTTTTTTGCCTTTGATATATGTAATAGCAGGAGGAAGAAACAGAGTTTAGATGTATGAATGAGCAAAAAATTCCTAATTAACCACCATATGGGTCCAGTATAGAGTATAGGAAGACTAATGTGGGACTTTGTGTCTACACTGTATTTCCTGTGAGCTGATGTGTACGTTATAGTCCCTGGAGAGAAACCTGGAGAGAGATGCCTTTAACCACAGGGCTGCCTGGGATCAAGTGGCCAGAAAAACTGGACCAAACAGAACAGCCATCTAGGAGTGTTCAAGTGTACATACACTTTGCAAGTAGACTTTTAGCAATGCACAGTTTCCTCTAATTCAAATGTAGTATTAATAATAGCAGATAAAAAACTTGGGTTTTTATTGATACACAGTATTTGTACATATTTATGGGGTAAATGTGATATTTTGTTTCATGCATAGAATGTGTAAGGATAAGTCTAGGTTTTTAGGATATCCAAGATCCAAGTATTTATCATTACTGTATATTGAGAATATTTCCTCTCTTCTAGCTATTTGGAAATATACGATATATTGCTAACTATAGTCACCCTAACTCTGCTATCCAATACTAGAACTTACTCCTTCTATCTGTGTGTTTGTACCCATTAAACAACCTCAGGCTCTGCTATCCATCATTCTACTCTAACTCCATGAGATCAACTTTTTTAGCTCCCACATATGAGTCAGAAGATGTGATATTTGTCTTTCTGTGCCTGACTTATTTCATTTAACATAATGACCTCCATGAATTCATATTTTTGAGGTCTGGAGAACTCTGCCATTTTTAGAAGAGCTACACAATATACATGAATTGATCAATAGTTGAATAGTTTCCAAAGTAACTTGGAAAATAATTGCATTATTTTCATCAGATATCTACATTTTTCTCTGGGCATTTTCTACCCTCAAAGGAGATAAAGGAAGAAAACAGGGTGGAAAGGGCATGAATTCTGAAATAAAGCATGCACAAGGTATTTATAACGCCCCTCCACAAAAGGAAAATAAATGTTCAGAAAAGGAAAGCAGTTCTAAAACGTGCTCTTCTACCCAAAGCTCCAATATAAACATCTAATGATGAACGTGGAAGAAAGGAAAGGACAGAGAAAAATGTTTCAACACAATCTTTCTTTAAACTTCCCCAAAACAAAACTCTTTCAAGTTGAAATTATCCCTGCTACTTGGAGACTGGTGCATTTTTGCCTGTTTCTGATGGATGCCTCCTTTTTCTCTCATTTATATTTCCTTCCTAATTAAGGTAAAATCTTTTCCATGACTTTCAATGTGAGAAGCAAGGTGCAAAAGAACAGCAGTAGGGCCATGGCTGACTTAACCACACTCTGAGTCTTACAAGGAGATGCCAAGATTTACAAATCCATGCAAAATTCTAAGCCTTGTTCAGGGCTTTTATCTCATCAATGTCAGTTTGCTTTATGTAATCTGTCTTTCAGTTCAGTGGTTGTTTTAACCCCAGGGTGAAACTGGACAGGCACAGTAGTCCTTCATTGTAACTTAAGTTCAAAGAAACTTCAGTACCTGGGTCATGGGTCTATGGGACAAAAAAGGACTGAGTTTGGATGTAACTCAGAAAGTAATCTTGGAAGTGGCTAAGGCAGGGTCTTCAACATTCATGTTGGATCCATCTTTGTTTTCCTGGATTGGCATCAAGAGGCCATGGAGAGAAACTCAACAAGACTAACAACTATGTACAGATGTTATCTTTTTTCTGCCTAGCAATTCTGTGTGTTCGCCATTTGGTAGGACTCAGCTGGAATGCCTCATCTCTGTTCCCCATGTTGTCAGCTGGGCTCACTTATGCATTTGTGGTCAGGTTTCAGATTGGCTGGTGGCTGGCTGGTCCAGATGGTCTCAGTCACATGTTTGGCAGTTGCCTGGGGCTTTCAGCCAGTGTGCCATGAAGCCCCTCTTCCTCCAGTAGTTAGACCAGGCTTTTCCCAGGATGACAGATGCATTCCACAAAGATGACAGTGGCAGCTGCAAGATCCCTTAAGGCTGAGCCTCAGAAGTCTCAAATGTCACTTCTGAAGCATTCTATTAGTGAGAGTAAGTCACAAAGCCAGCACAGATTTAGGAGACTGGAAAACAGACTCTCTGGATCTCTGGATGAGAGAAGCAACAAAGTCACATTGCAAAGGGAAAAGACAAGGAAGCATGACTCATTGGGGGCCATTATTCTAACAAACTACCACTGTCTTCCCTCCAGCCCTAGTGATTTATGTGAAATACATGAAATATACTCACCCTCTCCCAAGATTCCCAAGTTCTCATTTAATCACAATATCAAGTTCAAAGTTTATGATATCATGATCTGTATCAGGTTCCAAAGTGATTGAGGCTATTTGGGTATAGCGCCTCTTGATCCAGAGATGTTCTGTCGGTGGGTAATTTGGGCAGGGCTCAGCTGGGATGGCTCTTCTCTACCCCATGTAGTGTCAGTTTAGTTCATTCATACTTTTGTGGACAAGTGGTAGGTTGGCTGGAGGCCAGGTGGTTCCAAATGGCTCCTCACATGTCTGGCATCTGGCAGTTGATTGTACCTACATCCTCTTTCATGTGGCTTCTCATCCTCCAATAGGTTAGACCAGGCTTCATTACATAACAAAAGCATTCAAAGCTGGATTTTTTCATTTGATGAGTATCTTAAACTACCATTACTATTGTATAGGATATTATTTAAAAATTATCACAGTAGCATACTTGTACAGTCTTACCTAAGGCCAGGTTCCCCCAGAAACAGACCCCAAGACAAAGATTTGAATACAAGTAATTTGTTTGAAATGTGGTCCCACTGGTTAGAAAAGTGAAAAAGTGAGAGAGAAGGGAAGAAAGCCAACAAAGAGTATATTATCAGCCTAGGCAACATAGCAGACAGCGTCTCTAGAAAAGAACTTAAAAAATCAGCCAAGCATGGTGGTGCATGCCTATAGTCCCAGCTACTTAGGAGGCTGAGGTTGGAGGATTATCTAAGCCCAAGAGTTCAAGGTTGTAGTGAGCTATGACCATGACCAGGCCACCACACTCCAGTCTGAGCAACAGAGTGAAATTCTGTCTCTTAAAAAAAAAAAAAAAAGAGTGTGTTTTATCAAACAGGTTTCCACTGCAGAATTTAAAGCTCAGTCCAGCTGGGGAACCCTGAGAGACAATATAAAACCCACCACAACGGCTGGATGCGGTGGCTCACCCCTAAAATCCTAACATACTGGGAGGCTGAGGTGGGAGAATTGCTTGAGCTCAGGAGTTTGAGCCTAGCCTGACCAAGAGTTAGACTCCATCTCTACCAAGAAGAAAGAAAAAAAAACCCAGCCAGGCATGGTGGCACATGCCTGTAATCCTAGCCACTTGGGAGGCTGAAGCAGGAGGATTGCTTGAGCCCAGCAGTTGGAGGTTGCAGTGAACTACGATGACACCACTGCACTCTACCCAGGGCAACGGAGTCAGACTCTGTCTCAACAACACACAAACAAGGCAACTGAGCACCTCTCCTCACAATCCCTCACTCCTTCATATTAAAAAAAAAAATTAATAAAAATAAAACCCACTGCAAAATTATCTGCCTTGAGTGGTGAGGAAGCAGGGGTATTTATCCTCCAGTTTTCATATTTCATTGGCCAATGGCTACTCCCAGGGCCATTAAAACTCTAACACTTCTGGCCTGCCCCAATTGCAGGTTAAGAAACCCTCAGATATAGAGTTTTAAGAGCTTGTAGGAGGATTAATCAGAGTATATTAGAACAGTGAGCACCAAAAAAAAAAAAAATGTGGGGAGACATGAATAATTATTTGCTTCTAAACTCTATACCTGCAGACTTCAACTCAGAAATTTGTTGTATCCTAGAAGTTTATATGCACAGTGGGATCTTTCAAACTCAGAATATATTTTTCTCAAAAAATAAAAATAAGATTTATATATGTATACACATATTTTTCTTTTAAAAATTTTATTTGTATATGTGTACGCATACACATATGTTCAGTTCTTAACTTTAGGTCCATCAGTGGGATCCCAGATGTTTATTTTTTCAAAAATCTCCCAAATTCTTATCAACAGGCAACAAATGGAATTCTCCTCTTAGGCTGGTTGGCTCTGTGACGCCCCATCATCTCCCGAGAGTGGAGGAAACAGAGCAACCAGGAGGGGGTGACTTTATTCCGAGATTTTTATTTTGCTTTTTTGGTTTTGTGTTTTACTTTTCGCTTCTTTACTCAAGTTCAAAGCATTCTTCAGAGGTTGGTTTTGTTCCAGAAGTATAAAATAAAAATGAAAATATCAAAACTTTCTTTAATAATGCAAATAGAAACCAAAATTTGTCATACCTGCTGCCTGCCTGTGATTGCAAAGAAGTACAGGTCTGAAATCATGTGAAATGCTAATATCTGTATTTAGAATTGATTAAGAATATATATGAGGAAAAAATAGTAACAGTGCAGAAATCAAACGAACCCCTGGATGGTCAAAATTAACGTCCTCAGTGAGGGGCCGGTGGACGTGGGTGACTCCAGGTGTGAAACCTTGAGAGGGCACAGAATCACTAATATAGTATTCAAGCCAGGAGGCACAACTTCAATCTAACCATGAGGAAACATCAGAAAAATCCCAAAACAAGGAATTCTCTCCTAAACACAAAAACAGGATTGTACCTTCAAAAATGTCAATGTCATAAATGACAAAGAAAGGCTACAAAATGTTCTAGATTAAAGAAAACCAAAGAGATGTGACGACCAATTGAAATACTTGAGCCTACATTTGTTTCTGTACTGAAAGGGGGAAAAAAATGCTTAAAGGACATTATTTTCTGCTGTGTGTAAAAACAAAAAAAAATAAAGGACATTATTGAGTCAATTGACAAAATTAGAATATGCATGGTAGATTAGATAAAAATATCATGTTGAGGTTAAATTATTGAAGTTGACATATAAAAGAATATTTCTATCCTTAGGAAATATACATTAATGTATTTAGGGGTACAGGGACATAACATATGCAACCTAGTATCAAAAGGCTCAAAAAAAAATTGTGTTTGTGGGAGGAAGAGAGGAAAGGAGAGAAAGAGCAAGAGAGAATGCGAGAGCACAAATCATAAAGTAAACGCGATAAAGTGTTGATAACAGATAATCCAGATAAAGGGTATATTGGTGGTCTTTGAACTCTTCTGTTTATTGTAGCTTTTTTGAAAGTCTATTTCCTAATAAAATGGGGTGTTGGGGGGTTTTGGTTTGGGTTTTTATTCCTGAGTGTTTATAGTGCCACATGGCTTCATTCACCCTGAATTTCACATGCAATAGCCCAGGAAATTCTAGCACTTGGAAAAATTAACACACACCAAAGAAGATAGCAAGGCCTGTGCTCTCTTCTGCCTCCTTTGTCAATCAAATGTCTTTATTAACATAGTCAAGCTCATATATTAAACAAGATGTTGTCCTTTCCTTAGAGATTTTCTTAATTGTCTCGTTCCTCTATCCATGCCTGGTAAGAGAGTCCAGTGGCTTTCCCAAGATATCTGAAAATCCTGACTGTCCCCATCCCAGCATCACTTAGAGGGTAACCAACTATCCCGATTTGCCTGGGACCGAGGAGTTTCCTGGAGCATGAACTTTCAGTGCTAAAATTAGGAGAGTCCTCGATAGTCACCCTGTGTTACAGTTCTGAGTTCTGGCTGTAGATGAAAATATGGTTTCACTCCCATTACCTACATCTCTTTTTTTCTCTGACCTTCACCGACATAGATCAGGAACTCAGTCCCTCATCCTTCTGTGGTGACACTCACCATCTGCCCCGAAGAGGAATCTACTCTCTCCAGTCAGCTGAGGAAGCAACAGATGTGTCTGAGGATCTGAGCAGCAAGGAGTTTCACATGCCACATTGCTCAGCCCCTTCTCTCCCTTGGTTTCCCTCCTCTCTGGCTCCTTCTGAAACTCAACTCCTCTCACTTTATCAATATGCAAACCGTTTCCCTCTGGAACCTGTACTCCTGAGTCTCCTTTTGCATAGTCTAAAACATCTTAACATGGTTCACTAAATAGGGGGCCGATTCTGTGTTTTTCACTTTAGAGGTCAGAACCCTGGACAGTGGCTTTGAAAGTTCTATGTTTACTTTTTCTCTTCCATTTCCTTCTCTCTGTGATCTTGAAAAATGTTCTGTATCAAGAAAGAGAATAAAATCTATTCTGTATAGTTTGGACTTTGTGTACTTTATTTTATTCTAATTCTTTGAAAATAGCAATTCATGGCTGGTGTACATGATATTATAATATCTTCTATAGGTTTATATATTTCAATATATCATGTTCAAAACACTCATACATACACCACCTTGTTTGATTCCAGCATAATCACTGACAGGACAGACACCCAGTTAGTAGATTCAAACCCTGAAGTTTGGATAATTGATGTGATTCACTAGAAAGCAATAGAGATATGCCTTTGACTCTCAGCCCAGGACTCTTGCCACCATTCTGCAGCCTCATGTTAATTCTCTATCAACCAAAATGTCCAATTAACCAAAAAATTGATTCCTGAGCCATGCAGGGTATCAGAAAATGTCCTTAAGAAGAGGATAGAGCAGACATGGGTGGGTGAGAAGAAATTCCTTTCACCCTTATTAAGAACTGCTGGTCTTGCAGGTACAGCCAGGTGCTACCTGACAGGAGCCTTTACGTACAAACCAGAGGCTAATTAGGCCCTGGACAGCCAGTGATTATTCTCTGCTAGCCTAGAAGAGTGTGGGAGGGCTGTCTGGGTCAGGCATTGTCCCCATTTCAAAGTCCTCTGGAGCCTCTGCGGGCCCATCTACCACCTTTACTCTCCTGTTCTCCTTGGTGCTCCCCTATGCCCTGGCTTTACAATTTCTGCGCAATTTTATATCTTGAGCAATGTCAGTTTAATTTAGCCTCCTATAAATCCACCCTACCTTATTTCTTTGCATGCTACTTTGTATCAATTGCGCTTCCTGTTCAGCTTTAACAGCCACTCAGCTACCTCCAATTCTTTCACGTCATGGCCCTCCTATTTTACCTGACACAGACAAGATCCCATTTCACCTCTACCACTCAGACAAGACTACAATCCACTTTATCTTAATAGCTTCTGTCTTAGCCTCTTTCTCCCCGGGCTTGCTTGGAAAACAAGACAATGTTGCTCTGGCACACCCCACTCCTATCTGAGTCTCTTTTTCAGAGATTGAGGTCAGGCCCAGAGTGTGGTTCATGACCAAGCAGAGTAGAGTTCTGAGGACAGAGCTGTATTCAGTAGGATTCCTCAGAACCGAAAGTTATTGTGTCCAGAAGTTGAGTGTAAGCTAAGAAATAGCCAATTCTTTAAACCAAAATGATGCAATTGATCCATAGGTCTAAAACAGAGCTTCTCAACCAAGCACTAGTGATATATTGGGTTGGATAATTATTGTTATGGGGGGCTGTCCTGTGTACTGGAGGATGTTTAGTAGACACCCTGCCCTCTACTCACTAGATATCAGTAGCATTCTCTCCAAGTTGTGACAACCAAAAATGTCTCCAGACATTGCTAAATGTCCCTTGGATGGGGAGAGGAAACATCACCTCTCCCCATTGAGAACTGCTGACCTAAGATGTAACCACAAGGTGGAAAAGGAGAGAAAAAGTCACAGGGTTAAGGTGAGGTACATGAGGAACAGAGAAGAAATCAAGTTGCTAAAATGGATCAAGTGAGACTAAGAACTTTTACCACCATTAAGAGAGGGATGCTCCAAGTTCATCCTAACTGGGAGCTGGGCATGAGTTATATGGTTAAGGGAATAGAGTCTAGGTGACTTCATCATGTCTGCCACAGATTATTTTCCCTGTTAGTGTAGAGTAATCAATCTGTAGCCTGTTAGGAATCAGCTCAGCTCTGCAGCCTACATCCTGATCACAATCATGAGCTCTGCCCTAAAACTCTGAGCAAAGCAGCATCGTTTTCCCCCAACAGATTACCTTGGGGTAATAGCACAGATCTGCCCACCTCAGGTCAATTCATTGTGCATCCTTTATTATTAGCCAGGACCCTGTATCAGTTGGGAATGATTCAGGCTGCAAGTAACTAAAAAATTATATAGAGAACCCTTATAGTTCTATTTAAACTAATTTAAACAAATAAAGGCTCTTTAAGGATTTTTTTTCCACATAATAGTAAGTCTGATGGTAAACAACTGATAGTAGCTCAATGACTGCAGGGCCAATTTCTTGGTAATTTTCTTAGCCTTTCCTGTGTGGTGGCAAATTGGCTACTTCAGCTCTAGGCATTTGATCCATATGTTCCAGGAAGGAAAAAAAGTAGAGATGATGTCAGGTGTACTCATCCTTTTATGAGGAGATCCATTTCTAGGAGCAAGGAAGACTTAATAATGTGTATTTAGCTTTTCCAGCCTCTACAGAGCAGATGAGTCAAGGAGGAGCAGACATTGGATTAGCCAAACAATAATGTCTTACATAGGCCTCCATGTTTGAATTTTCCCAAATTACCACCCTACTATTCCCTAACCTAGAGAAGGGTCTTGGTGGAATGGCAAAATTACTGGTCTAAGCCTGAACTGATGATGACAATCCTCCTAGAATATTCAATGAAATGAAGGTATAACTCCAATAATCAGCCCCCTAAGTGGATATTTTAATAAAATGATTTACCCTAACAAGTAAGCCAGGAGTCAAACAAAAGATATTACTGGAAGATCAGTCCTACTAATGCAGGACTGGTCTTCCTCTCATCTGCAGTCTCCACGTGTGGGACAGGAAGATGAACACCACGATCATTTCCTAGAAAGCCCAATTACTTGCTTGGGTGCCCTCGTGCTATTTGATCACTAATTTCTAGATCTTCCCTGGTTCTGGATATTCAGCTTGAGTTGGCTCTAATAACTTTCCCTAGCCCTATGCTAGCTCCTAACCCCAGTCCTGGCTTTTAGCCCTGTATTCTTGATTGGCCTATGCCCACGGCTAGAGATAAGATATGGGCAGGTTTGCACTCAAAGCTTCAGGTCCCAACAACCTCACTGAGAAAATGGTTGCTCCTAAGCAAGAATTCTGCAAAGAATCTGATTTGCCACTTTGAAAAGCCCCATTTGCTAACATATCAGAGCCAGCATTTTATCTCATGCAGAGTCACAGAGCTAGCAGGATAGGGAGAGACCATCTTGGTGTCCCCTCCTGTCCAACACAACAACTAGTCACTGCAAAAAACAGGTTGTCATCTTTTAAAATATTCCAGAAGAGACTTTATAATATCTTCCCAACATTCTTGACTAAAAAATACATATCCTGATATATTATATTCATGTTACTGTCAGCTGCATTTAACAGAAATCAGACATTAACCCAAGAGTGGTTTAACCCAAGATATTTTATTGGGTTAAAGAACAAGAAGTCCAGAGGGGTATGGTCTAGTGTTGGTGCAGCTATTAAAGAAAGCCAATAAGGACACAAGCTCCTCCGAGCTTATAGCCCCATTGCACTTGGTATGTGGCTTTCCTTCTTGTGCTCACAACTTAGCTGCACTTATTTTATATATTTACTTTAATGAAAAAAAATAGCACAAAAACTCCGAGACCCCCATTCTCCCAAAGGAAAACAACAGGAGTTTCCCATGCTTGCTTTGAGTTATAGAGATGATACATCCCAAAACACACTAGGATGACTTCTCCTTGACCTGAACAATAGTAGCAACAAGACCATTTGCTCTGAGTACCCAAAGAAATGGACCCCAGTGTAACCTCCTAAAAATGCAGAGGAACCTCTGAAATTAACTGTGTTTTGTTTGAAAGAATGTTGATCGCTCTGCTCAAGGCATATTGAGTGCCAAGGAATAAACCCATTTTAAATAGCTCCAGTTAAGGGGAGTATATTCTACATGTATAAACAAAGTCAAGTAGAAATCTGAAGATTCATTGAGACAGGAACCATGACTTTATTTTCCATCTATCAGGAACTATGTGGGTCTATCTTAACTTCTCCTGGCTGCCAGCAATTTGGCTCTTGGTAGTTTTTTCATTTCCTTCACAAAGACCTTGGCGCTTAATAAATGGTACATGGGAGAGACAAGTTTGTTTGCATGACAGTTAAAGGGACAAGTCCAGAGGGGTGGAGGGGCATTGACCGGGGTGTGCCCTGAAAGAACAGGAACATAAGACCATGGACAGATTACAGTGGAAAAGAATGTAGCAAGAGAGAAAGGAGGAATTTGGGAAAGGTACAGCAAAGCCAACGTGGGCAATTCCAGGTTATCAGTTGGGTGTCATCAGGTCTTGAGGGGGAAAGAGACCCACATATACATTCGAGTGCTTCTACATAGACAGGAACTGTACCAGGCAGCCAGGTACCAAGTGGAAAACTGCACAGTGTCTGACCTCAAATTTCTCACCGCCAAGCTTGTCAGAATCTTGAACCTAATTTGTGCCTACCACTGGGATTCAGATAAGCCCAGGCAAGCTAAATGAACTGGCACGAAAGTCCCACCTGAAGGCTTTTTAAATTAGGACCTGAAAAACCACCTGAGAAAGAATTCATCCTACAGAAATAGAGCCAGGAAGAAAAGCCAGTATTAGTAACCGATCCTTAGATTATTGCAAAAGAGAGACAATTTAGAAGTCAGCATGATCTGTTTTTGCAAATCTGACTCAAGCTCCAACAGCATAACCAAACCATGTTGCTTCTTTTAACAATGACCATGTATTTCTTTTATAGTAAAAAGAAACTAGTAAAATTTTCTTAAATAAAAAGGGTTTTGGTGGTGGTGGGCTACTAAGGTGAGGGAGGGACTCTTTCTAAAGTTTTTCTTGGGACCTAAAATCTCTTCTCGGCTGTCACTGTCTTGTACTCTTTGGAGACACCACATTGAAGCTTGAAAACAGATGTTTTCATTCCACTGCCTGAGTTCTCCTCCCCGAGTCACATCCTCCACACTGATAACAGCAGATGGCTATTCCCATCACGACAGCAGCACAGCCGTCCGTCTGTCTCCCGCAGCAATTTGTGAGCCTCAGAAGCTGGTGTTTTCAGTGCATTTGTGCTTGGTTTATGGCAAATCACAACCCACACAAAGTAAAACGCCAAGATGGCAACAGCAATGGCGCAAGACCAAGCAAGTGGCTCACTCAATAATCACATACAAGTCACCTCAATGGGAGCCTAGCACAGCTGCCACGAGTGGCTGAGAGGGGATGACACCCTGTCCAAGATGGGTTGCATGTGAAAGCAGGTTGTGGGTACAGAACCAAGAAGCAGTGTGACGGGTTCTTGGATGGGTCTAGAATCCAGGGTACGGTATAGGTGAGTGAGACTAATTCAGAAGAGTGGAGAGTGATCCAGGGGCCAGTGGTCTGGACAGAGAAAAGGAACCAAACTCAGGAGACTATGGTCTAGAGGAGGGGTCAGAAAACTTTCTGTAAAAGGCCAAATAGTAAGTATCTCAGGCTTTGTGGGCCATAAGGTCTTTGTCGTGACCACCCAACTCTGCCGTGGTGGCATGTGAGTGGCCATATGCAATACCTAAATGAATGATCACACTGTGTCCACATAAACCTCTGCTTAGAGACATTGCAATTCTAATTTCATGTAGTTCTCATGAAATATTATTCTTCTCTTGATATTTTTTTCAACCATTTAAAAATGTAAAACCCATTCTCGGCTAATAGGTCATACAAAAAACAGACAGAGGACCAGATCTGGCCCAGGATCTTATTGGTCGACCTCTGCTCTGGAACAGCACAATCCAATAGGAATATTATATGAGCCACAAACACAAGCCACATGTGTAATTGTGAATTTTCTAGTAGTCACACTTTAAAAAGTATTAAAAAAAAACCGGGTGATTGAGAAATTATCCTAAACATCTTGCAAACGAGGACCAGCCCCGTGCACAGAACCAGTGCCCTGGCTCTTGTTGCCTTTCTAACTAAGCCACAGGCTAAACAAGGGGAGGAATATTCACAGAAGGGGCTGTGTTTCTCCACCATCTTGGTTCTAACCTGTTGGAACTTGTCCCGCCTCCGTCCTGTTTTGATCAGCGCAATTTATTAATAAAACTCTGTTTGGAGGCCTGACTCCATTAGGCAAATGCCATACCCAAAGCAGTACCTGCCAGTTCCCTGTCTTGGTTATATAGGATTTGTCAAGGGACTGAGAGCCCGTGACACTGAGAGGTGCAGCCATCCCCTAATCTGTGCTGTTGCTTGTTCTTCTCAGCTATTTCTGCTTTGGTTCCCTATTCATCTCTATTTTCATAGTCTGGGGCTGGAGTCTGGTTCTGAATCCCTTTAATAGGGGCCCCCTTCCAGATCTTGCCAACCTACTCCCCCCACACACACCGGAAGTCCAATTCTAACCGTCAGATGGGTTCTGTTCCTAAGGGACTCATTGCTTGGCTCTGGGTACTGCTGATGTCTGGTTCCTCCTATGGCCATGTCCCATACTCTGGCTTGGGGTCCCTTGTGTTGCAGTCTGAAACCACCCACGCCCTGCTAGACAGTGGGTTTTAGACTGATGGTTTCCCCTTTAGAGACCAGCTCTAATGCTGAGCCCCCTTTCTTAGTTCCAGCTCTTTTTGTCCTGCTGCTCCCTTTGATCACACATCCATGGAGCTAAAGGCCCAGAACCTTCCTGCCTATGTTCCTGACTAAGCTCATAAACATATCCTACCGACAGTAGTGATGTATGACTTACATCCATTCCCTTTCATGCTTACTTTCCAAAGTCTTTCACGCAGCTTTCAATCAACAATACTTAAAGTTGGTATATACAAACAAAGACTGAATCACCAAATAGAGGAGGGGGTTGGAAGGGCATCAGAAGCCTAGGTTAAGGACGTTCTTGTCCTTGAACACCACATTCTCAATTGAGTTTTCTAACAGCTGAAGCAAGAATGAAAACATAGGTTGTGTGGTTCTCTTTTCTAGTTAATGGTGGCATATTGAGATCCTGCTGAACGTTACTTAATTTTGTACCTTTAGGTTGATATAGTACATTGTTGCAGCTAAAATTTCTTGAACATTCTTAAGGAACAAATTGGCTGGAAAACACTTTTAAGCTTCATGATAGATCAATTCAACTCAACCAATATTGATTTATTTTTTAACTAAACAAGCCTACCAAGTTCCAAGTCCCTAGTCTTGGTGTGAAACATGGCACATACTATGCGACAGAAAGATACATAACCTTTCCTTGAGGAGCTCACGGTGTGGAAGGGGAGATGAGAGACATACTCACATACTTATGAAGCAAAATAGAAAGTAATAGGAGCCATACAAGTGGTAGAGAGGAATTGGGGATCCAAAGGTTCACAAAGGCATGTGAATTAGACATGCCTAGACAATTAGAGTCTGTGCAAGCAGAGATGGTAGGAGGGATAAGTAGAAGGATAGGTAATTTAAATGTGAAGGAACAATATGACCCAAGGCACATATGTAAAAATCATAGGTTATGTTTGGGAAAAAGTCAGTGTAAGGGAGTCCACAGCTGGTTGAGTGGGTTCTAGAACGTCTGCTCAAAATATAGAAGACGAAGTCAAAGACTGTGAAGGTAGCATGATGGATGGGTCATGGAGGGTCTGGAATGCCATGCTTAGAAGTCAGAGAGAGGTAAGTAGGTAGGTAGCCTAGGATCCATGTCTAGTGCTTTATTCTGTAACCAAGAGAAGCCAGTGGAGGGTTTTGAGCCAGAAAGGGATATGTCCAGAATCGGGCTGTAAGCAAATTATTTTGTCAGTTGCATGCTGGAAAAAAAATGGAACTGGGGAGACTGGGGACCAGGGTTGATGCCAGTGCATCAGTCCAGGTAAGAGGTAAAGAAGAACGAACTGGAGCCAGGTAGTGAAGGTGGAGAGGAGAGGATAGATGCCAGAGACAACATTGCTCAGTGTCTTTCCCTGGGTTCTGAGCTTTTATGCACCTTCATTGCCTGGCTATGAATGAGCACAGTGCAGTGAATTGAGGAGGCTGAGTGGGCGTTGGAACTGGTATACACAGGTTCAAATCCTACCCTAACTCACCAGCTGTGTGATTTTGAACAAATTGCCTCATTTTCTTTAGAGTCTCATTCCTAACATGAGGGTAGGAATATTAGATTCACAAGGCCATTGTGAAGATCAAATGTGAGAATGAATGTGGGCCTGGCCCAGAAGGTCTCCACTGCCCAGATGTTCTTCTGAATCCTGGACCACAGTCTGCTCTGGTGCTTTTCCAGATGCCCAAAACTGACCTGCCTCCTTGACTTTGAACCTTGAACTTTGCCTTTTATGTCTGATATTGTCTATCTCTTCCTAGATCTATTCTACTGCTTGACTCTGACCTTTGATACATGGATTTATCTTTTCTCTAGACCTGTGCCATCCTAGATGGTACTCACTAGCTACATGGGGCTACTGAGCACTGCGAATGTAAGACATAGGTGTAAAATATACACTGGATTTCAAAGACTCAGTATGAAAATGTAAAATATCTCATTAATAATTTTCTTATATTAACTAATTATTGAAATAATATTTTAGTTGTATTAAGTTAAATATTATTAATTTTGCCTGCTCTTTTGTGAAAGGATGACAATGAAGCTAAGTTTATTGAGTACTTACTATATGCTAGGCACTATTCTAGGCACTTCACGTGATTCGAGTCACTTAATTGTCACAATAATCCTATCAGTTACTACTGTTAGCTTTAATTTATAGGAAACTTGGACTTCAAGCGGCTCCCAGCATTTGGAGTCACTTTCCTGTGTCTGAGTCCAGTGGGGCTCAGAGCCATCCACAAGTCAACAGAGTCTTAAATAGGTATCACCCAGCTGTTAGCCTAAAGACTGAAGGCCACACTCTCTACAGGAAAATTTAATAGGAAGAGACATGGGATGATAATTTCCCATTTTGACCAAGGACCTGAGAGAATGCCAGCTATGATGGGCCAGCTTTGGTGGGGGTTAGTGAACAGGAAGACTCCGGAGAAGAGGCCAAGGGCCAGAGAAGCTATCTACCTAGGCAGAAAACCACATAGAATACAGAACACATCCATCAGCAAGGAGGCAGAGGCCTGCCCCAGGGGCACCCTCACCATTGGTAAATCAGGAAAACATGTAAGATGGGAAAAGGAACAGCATTTCCTCCCTGCCCACGATAATCGACGCTCTTTCCTTTCTAAACTTTACAGCAGACATTGCTGTCCCCATTTGACAGGTGAAAAACGGAATCTCCAAGTCATCCAGCTATCACAAGGCAAAATTCGGGTCCAAGTCCCTCTGGCTCTCGAGCTGGTGCTCTTGCCACAGCCTGGGCTGCCATCCAATAAGAGATGACAGAAAGTAAATAAAACTGCTGGAGCTCACCAAAGACTCCACCTGGTGCTGGGCTGGGGTGCAGAGTCACCCCAGTGAGGTTGGGGCTCTCCCTGCCTGGGCAGCAGCTGTGGGTGGTCTCAGGAGGGAAAGCACATGTCGCAAGGAGAGCTGCACTCACACCTGGAGAGAGAAATCCCGGTCCCCACAGGTGCCCGCCACTGCTTCTGTTCACAGAGCAGAGCATGTCTGCCAGCTCCTGGGGCCAAGGGCTGTGCTGCAGAACTGAAAGGTCAAGAGCACTGCTCCTCACCACCCCATGGCTGGGCCAGGCTGGTGGCCGAGGGCTCTGAGCTGGGCAATTACACCTGCTAAGAGCACAGGATGCCTCAGGCCTGCCCTGCCCGGCTTGACATTTCCTTTTTAATTGCCAAGCCCTGCTTTTTACCTCTTTCAGGAGCTGACTCATCTTTTGGAGCCATATAGCTGGCATTTTGGAGTCCCCTGAATTCTCAAATGCCAAGAGTTTTCTCAAGTAGCATTTAATGGGGAAAAGCTCGGGCCTAAATCAACTGTGTTTAGCAGGTATTTATCGTTTGGTGTTTTCCTGAGCACAAGCAACTTTGCAGGCATTGTGGTAGACCCACAGTTCTCCATCCAAAGGGAAGTCAGAAACATACATCACTAACTGCAATGCAAAATTTGCTTAAGAAATCTGTAGAAACTATGGTTAAGAAACAGAACACACTGCACTCCAGCCTGGGCAACAGAGCGAGACCCTGTCTCTAAAAATAAAAAAGAAACAAACAAACAAAAGAAAAAAGGAGCAATCCAGTGGCGCCTTAAGCCCTTACCTGGTACAGTCTCTGGTATCCTTTCATCTAGTAGGTTCTGAGAGGATAGCATCTTCTTCTGGCCAGTGAAATATTCTGCCTTGTGGGGCCCCCATCTCTGTTCTAGTAAAAGCATTTTAATCAACTGCCACTGATGATACTTACACCAGGACATTCCTAGACTCCCCAAGTTGTTGACCCCATACACCTATGTTCCCATGGAGATGGGGGACAGAGAGCCTTCTCTCCACCAGGATTAAGACAAAGCTTCTATTAATATATTCCCAAGAAGGGGGCCTCATTGTGTCTGCTCTTCACCAAAGACTCAAAGACAAGTTCCCCTCTGAAGCTGATTTTGAGGACACTTGAGTGTCACCATCTATGACACACCCAAAGTCACCCTCCTTGTTAATAATCAATTTGTGTCCCAAGACAGGAGGAGACTCCAGGGGGATAGTCTAGGAGACCCCACGGTCCCCAACCCCTGGGCCGCATCACCACCTGAGCTCCACCTACCCACCAACACACACCGTGGAAAAATTATCTTCCATAAAACTTAGGAACTGGGCTTCACAGCAGGAGGTGAGCAGTGGGCCAACGATCAAAGCTTCCTCTGTATTTACAGCTGCTCCCCATCACTCGCATCACTGCCTGAGCTCCACCCACCTCCCCACCCCCATGGAAAAATTATCTTCCATGAAACCGGTCCCTGGTGCCAAAAAGGTTGCGGACCACTATTCTAACCTATGCCAAAAAGTTCCCCCCAGAGGTGGGTGATGTAGTTTGTCCTCCTCTCTTAGCTGGAGAGACTTGATTTTGGTTTCCCAACATTCAATCATCAGGTTCAAAATACTCTTCTCTAATATCCCAAGAGATCCATGAAATCCCCAGGTCAATATTAACAGTACTCCTGGCAACATGCTCCACTGAGCCAAAGTTCTCACGCAAGCAAATAGATTTGGCTTCTCCCTCAAAACCACACAGCACTCATATAGTTGCATACACACACACACATATATAAATATATTTATAGTACTTTGTTAATGATTTTGTAGGGGAGAACCTAGAAGCATCAACTCTCAAAAGCAGTGAGAGGTGATTTCTGAGTCAAGTCTTAGAATGTGGCAATATTCAAGTCAGAAGGCAGGAGGACCAGCACCAAGTTGTTACGTGATGTGTCACCACAAGTGGTTCCAAATTAAGGCTGCGAATGGTGAGAAGGTGCTAGAGGTGCAGCATTGCTGACTGTGTATCCTGGGACAGGCCCAACCAATTAGGGTCAGATAAAGTGGCCAGAATCAGCTGGTCCTCCAACGGCCGTGAATGTGAAGGGTCAGGGCTCCTAGCTCCATGCTGAAATGAATGCAAGCATTTCCTTCTCGTGCCTGTGCTACAAGCTGTGTGCAGAACTGGCCTGAAAGAGGGAAATGTTGGGAGGGAGTTGGGGCAGGGGCGCTTGGGATGAATTGGCTACCCCTGGAGTTCACCTTGATTGATGCTAATTGAATTCTAATTGAAACCATCCATCCAGGCCCCAAGTGCACCTGAAGGAAACTTCAATATCCGGAAGCCACACCCCAGGGAGTATGCGAGACTCTCTCTCATTGCACAATTCTACCAAGTACATTATTTGTCTATTAAACCTTAATACACCTTTGGAGACTCTGCAGACTGCCCCGCTAAAGACAAAAAGAGCACAGCCTCTATTTTGAGCTGCCCTACAAAGCTGGGTTTTGACCTGGTAAGACTATTACAGTTCATTTAGCATCACTGCCATGCACCATACTAATTAGAACTTGGGGACTCTTAAAAATCACTGGATTATGCAGCATTTCCTCCCAAGCCTTTTTGTGTTGTGGTCCAAATCCTTATGAAACTTGTATTCAATGAATAAAGCAGGGGTAGGAGGGCATGGGGAGGGAAAATGTGGGTGGAGGTGAATGGGAATTCTATATAGCATCATAGTGTAAATAAGCTCTTCAAATACCCTTTTGTCACTCATTCTGCAAACATTTACTGAGCCCCTACTATGTGCAAGGCATCGAGTATTCCAGACTCCAGGGATGCATCCTCTTAAAAGTTCATATTGTAGTGGAAGGAGGCCAAGCAAGTAGAAATGAATAAATGGAATACTTTCAGGTGCTAAGGACAATCAGGGAAACAAAATAGGCTAACAAGGCAAGAAGTAGATTGGAGAAAGAGGGAGTTAGCCTGGGTTGGTGGAAAAGGCCTCTCTAAGGAGATGACATTTGAGTTAAGAGCTGAAGGATTAGAAAGATTTGTGAGAAGATCTGAGGGAAGAGTATTCCAGAGGCAGCATAGCCAGGATAAACAAACAGAGGCAGGGAAGAACTTGGCATGTTTGAGGGTTAGAAAGAAAGCCAGTGGGGTTAAATAAGGGAAAAATAGAGACAAGTGAGATTAGAGAGGTAAGCAGGGGCTTACAGGGCCTTGTAGGTCATGGAACAGAACCGGATGTGCATGTGTACATAAGCGTGTGTGCTCGTAAATGAAATGGAAACCATTCCTTAAGCACGAAAGTGTCCTGATCTGATTTCTACTTTAGAAAGATCATTCTAGCTGTTCTATGGAAGATGGATTAGGGGAAGGAGAGTGGAGGCAGAAATAGAGCCAAAGAGACCAGATAGGAAGCTGTTGCAAGAGTCGAGCAAGAGATAGCGATGGCTTGTACCAGATAGGAGCAGTGAAGATGGGAAAACACGGAAACAACGTCCCCAGGATGTATGAATGGACTGCATTTGGGAGTGTGTAGAAAAAGAGGAAATAAGGAAGCTCAGGGTCTGGCCTGAGTGATGAGCTGGATGGGGCCACTCTCTCCTAAGATGGAGAGAGCAGGCTGAGGGATGGGGCCAGAAGAAAATCACCCCGTGTTGCATTTGGGCTGTGCTTTGTCTGACAGGGCAGTTGAGCATCCAGTGTGGATGTGGAGGAGGAAGCTCTTCGACAAGCCTCGTACTCGAGAAAGGGGGTTGTGATAACATCTCGGCATGCAGAGAAGGGATGAGACCTGCCAGAGACAGAGTGTGAATGAAGGGGACAGCCACTGGGGTCAGAGTCCAGGGCAGGGAGAGCCTGGTCGGGGGAAAGGGGCCACACAAAGGCCCAGAGCAAGGGGTCTGTCCTGCCAAATGCTGCCGAAAGGTCCAATGAAGTTGCCTTTGGGGATTGGTCCAAAGATTAACTGGGTCACTGACCCAGCTAGATGTGGTCACTGACCACCTTATTAAAGGGAGTTTCCATGAAGTGATGGGGGCACTGCCCTACTGGGGAGCAATGAGAAGAAAATGGGAGGGGAGGAATGAGAGACAGGGAGCACAGACAATTCTGTCTCTTTATGAAGGGAGGCAGAGGAATGGGGTGATAGCTGGGCTGGAGACACGGGGGCCAAGGCAGGATGTGCACCTCCTTCTGCTGTCTGTGTGCTGGCGGATAGAAGCCCACAGACAGAGAGAAACCAGTCATGTAGGGAACAGGCAGTAACCACTGGAGCAGAGCCCCGAGGAAGCACGAGAGGATGGGAGGCAGGGACCAGGGAGCCGTATCCACCCTGAGTAAGGTCAGAACACCGCCCCAGCAAAACTGACTGGGTCGCGCCTAAAGGCTCATTTGCAGAGAGTTGCAGACAATAAACGAAGACACCAGTCTCTAAACAAGAAAATCCCTAAGAGTAGTAAGTGTGATGAAGATAAAACAGTGACGGGACAAAGAATGATGGGGCAGTAAATGGGCTACTTCCAGCCCAAAGGCCTCCGTCACCAGCACCCAGTGGCCCCTGCCCTGTTCATGGTGCTCTGTGACGTGAGCCCTCTGCTCCAGCCAAGCCGGGAAATAGTTTGGAACCAATATGCCTCAAGCACCTTCTATCTGCTAGATGCTTTACAAGTATTCTCTCATTAAATGCTCATAAGAACCCAGTGAGGTAAATATTAGCCCCATTTTACTGGTGACAATACTGAGGTTCAAACAGCCTAAATATCTTCCCCAGGGCCAAGCAGCCAGTGCATATCAGAGCTGGTACCTGACCTCACATCTGCCTGATTCCAAGTATCAGATACTTTCCAGTATCCCACATTGCATCAGGAAGAATTGGGTGGGGAAGCATGGGAGAAGGTGAACGGAACCTTCCTGAAATTCTTCCCACTATAAAATTCCCTCTCCGTGTTACCTCTACTGAACCAAGTTTCCCTCTGCCTTTCTAATCCTAAATTTAAAATTTTCCCTCCAGGAAATTTTGCCTGGATTCCCTTCCCAATCCTGTTTCTCACCTTCTCCATCATCTGGCGGAGAGCGAGCGATACTATTTACCCAGCAGGAGAGTCACTGGGATTAAAGGTGAAATGTGCAGGTGGCTGGAACCTAACAGGCGCCTATTATTAACTGTATTTATATTGTCATTACTACTCTGGCCTTTATTATTATTACATTATTAACACGGCATCAACTGCTGAAGGCTTTCTCAGATGTGGTCTTATTTGTCCTGCCTCTCTTCATCCTAAGGTACACGGACCACAACAAAGAAGGAAAACAGGGCAGACGATGCTCATTTGTACACAAGGAACCAAATCCTTGCTGTCACCCGCAATCTTGTAAAGCTCATTCATAATGCAAAGGTGCAATGAATTCCATCCACATCACAGCTCTCCATTTTCCCCAGCTCATTGCTCGAAGTCACACATTATAAATTGCCTTTTATGTTATCTCTCTATTCCAGTAAACCCTTCCCCTAATCCTTTTACCCTGCCCAGAGCCCACGCTCCAGGGCTGCCTGCAGCAACCTACCAGAGACTGCATGGGCTTCTCTTTGGAAAGCTATCGATTTCTATAAACTACTTTATTAGTGGTCATTATTATTCTGTTTCTAATCACCGCTTTAATTAAAGTTTTATCATCCACATTAAAGAGGGGATATGACTTTTAATAGGCTGAATGGTTTTCTCTCAGCCATGAAGCATCCCCGTGAAATCAGCCAACAGACTCTCAGTTTCAAGGACTTCCTGAAGTTCGTCTCTTTCCAGGACGCAGGTGTGTGTGTATAAGTGATGATGGGAGTGAGACTCACTGAGCTGGCTCCTCAGCAGCCCCTTTGTCTCCCCAGCAGCCCCTTTGTCTCCCCAGCTCGGGAACCCCCAGACAGGGAATGCCAAGCTTAGTGGCCACAACATTAGAATTATCTAGTCACGGTACTGGAAGTACCCACCTAATTTGAATGATCCGTAAATTCAAAAGGGGATATTGATTGAGACTCCAAAATCTCCTTTAAGTCCCCATTTCTTATAACACCCACTTGAGTCAAATCTTCTCCTCTCACGGGAGTTCCCCACTTGCTCAAGGGCCAAAATAATAAACAGAAGCAATTGCTTCTCTGACCAAACCTAACATCCACATAGAATCCTTTGCTGATACACCTACCGGCAGAGGCTTCCTAAGTCCCCTCCCCACAACACTAAACTGAGTTCTTTGAGGGGAAGGGCAAGTTTTAGTTGATTTTGCATCTGTAACACCAAACCCGGTGCCAAGAACACAATGGGTCTTCAAAGGATTTGAAGCAAAGTTGCTGACTCCATGCAGGGAGCCAAGACTACAACGAAGAATAAAATGGAATCAGCATAGGCACCACTCTGCAGGGGCCTCTTTTTTATTTCTCCAGGAGTAAGAGGTGGGAGAGTATATTCATAGCAACATTATTCACAATAGGAAAAGATGTTTGCAACCCAGTGTCCACCAACAGATAAATGGATAAACAAAATATGGTTACGTATGCACAATGCAACATTGAAAAGGACGGAACCTCGAAGACATTATGCTAAGTACCTCAAGCCATTTGCAAAAGGACACATTTTGCATGATTCCACTTATATGCAATACCTACAGTAGTCAAATTCACGTGACACAAAGTAGAAAAGTGGTTGCCAGGGGCTGAGGGGAGAGCAGAATGGGGAGTTGTTTAATGAGTTTGTTTGTGAAGATGACAATTTTCTGGAGGTGGATGATGGTGATGGTTGCACAACAGTGTGAATGTACTTCATGCCACTGAACACTTAAAAAGGGTTAAGGTGGTTAATTTTGTGCTATGTATATTTTATCACAATTTTTTTTTTAAGTGGAGGAGTATTCTTTCTTCTTTTGGGGCTGGGAGATATAATGATTTTGCAATTAGATCTTTTCAAAAATCTCCTCCTGGGTTCCAGGACATCACACACAGCACGTGTCACACATTGCACTCATCCTTCCACTCAGCGGACACTGAGCACCCACTGTGCACAGAAGGAGAATGACAATTTAAACTGCCCCACTGTGCAAGGCACGAGCTTCATGGAAGCTACACTCCATCGTTGCCCAGCCCTCCGGGGGCCACAGGATGTTGTGTTCCCTTCGGTTCCTCCCACACAGAGTCACCCTGGATTCCTCCAGATATGCCCAAGGCTCTGTCATATTTGTCCCTGGGCCTGAAGCCCCTGTTTCCCAAATCCCACGAGATCCCAGTACAAACGAAACAGTCCCTTTACCTCCAACTGGCAGCTCTCATTCCAGAGGCCTCAGAACACGCCCATGGGGCCACCCTGGGGACAAACACCATCCCTCTCTCGTCTCCACAGGGCTAGGACTCGCCTTGGGCACAGATTTTGAGGGGATGGCAAAAAATTCAGTCATCAAGATAAACAGGAGTTCAAGGAGATATTTTTTAAAAATTAAAATTAATGCAAAGAATACTAAGATAAACAAAATATCAAAACTTCAAAGACAGGATCAGTATTAGTGATTTGTTCTTTTGCCTCAGGCTTCAAGATGGCTTGGCATGACAGTGAGACTGACCTTGCCTTTATTTGAAATTTTGATGTTTTGCTCATGAGTTTTTGTATTAAATTTTTCAAATACTGCATTACAAGATAATTTATCTGGATTACTGCCGAATTCTTCGCCACCTCTTTAAATTTTGTGCCTGATGCAAGCGCCTCACTTGCCTCACCTTAATCCCAGCCTTACTTCTCCATTTCATTCTCTCCCCGCTCAGCAGGAAGGACCCCAAACCTCTTCCTCTCAAAAATCGTCAGCAACTCCACCCAATAAATAACAAAGGGCCCACCAGTCCATCAGAGAGAATGCGGCCTGAATCATTCCAGGATCATCTCTTTGGGGAGTGGGGACATCTGTCATGGACTGAATGTTGTGTCTCTTCAAAATTCAGGTGCGGAAATCCTAACTGCCAATGTGAGGGTACTAGGAGGTGGCAGCTTTAGGAAGTGATTAGGTCACAAGGGTGGGGCCCTCATGAATGGGATTAGTGCCCTTTTAGAAGTGTGCCCCCCTCCTTTGCTCTCCACCATGTGAGGACACAAGAAGGGAGCCATTTGCAACCCAGAAGAATGTCCTCACTCAAATGAGACCATGTTGGCACCCCAATCTTAGACTTCCAGCCTCCAGAACTGTCAGCAATAAATCTGTTGTTAAGCCACCTTTTCTGTGGGACTAGGTTACAGTAGCCCAAACTGACAAAGACAGTATCTCTCCACATGCTCCTGCCCACTCCCCGCCAGTCTGCAAGCACTTGCAGACAGGCTCTGTGCTTTCTACCTTCGAGTCTGTATCCCAAGTTGAGCATCTACTAGAACAGGGCCGGGTCTTGAGCCATCTCCCTGTGAAAATATACAAACAAATACATTCGCTTCCACATTCTGTCTCTCATTTGCCTCAAGTTTCACAGCTTTATGTTTTTCTTTTTTTCTCCCCCCTGCCCATTTCAGGCTTCTTGGAGAGGTTAAGCTGCTTTTTAATCAAATGCATTTCCCTTGCAACCTGTTCCTTACATCTTCTGTATCGAGCAGGTCACAGACTCTTGCCTGTAATTACCCCCTATTTTCTGCTTTGCCTTCTAAGCCTTCACTGTGGAGTTCATCCCCTACGGGTAATTTTCAGCTGTGTTGTGAGCTCAAACCAATCCCCAACCCACCCCCCCAACAACCTCTCATAGACACTTCACCATTCGCTACTTTATTTCCTTAATTGGATTTTAATTTGTCTCACTAAACCCAGATCTACTTGAAAATTCCTCATCCCATGTTGAAATTGCACATTGGAAAGACACACACCTTGCAGAAGGAAGAAGAAATAGGATGTGGGCCAGAAAAATTACAAACGGCAGAAACAGTGCCAAAAGACAGAGGGTCAGAGAGAACCTTTAGATCAATTCTGGAATATTCTTATACTGGAAAAATGTTCCAGGCCAGGCGCGGGGGCTCATCCCTATAATCCTAGCACTCTGGGAGGCCAAGGCGGGAGGATTACTTGAAGTCAGGAGTTCGGGAGCAGCTTGAGCAAGAGCAAGACCCTGTCTCTACTAAAAATAGAGACATGGTGGCACAAGCCTGTAGTCCCAGCTACTTGGGAGGCTGAGGCAGGAGGATCGCTTGAGCCCAGTAGCTTGAGGTTGCTGTGAGCTAGGCTGATGCCACAGCACTCTAGCCCAGGCAACAGAGTGAAACTCGTCTCAAAAAAAATTTCCAGAAAGCCCACTTTGCCCACTGATAACCAAGGTGGTCTCTAGGTTTGCCTTGGCCAGCCAAGGCAATAATCAGACAACACCACCACTGAACATTGTCATGATAAGAAAACACTTTCCCTTACAAAATAGCTTTGATCACCAGAAACTACCACCACCACCCTGGGAAGTGAACATCACCCATCAGCTTTCTCCAAAGGCAAGCGCCAAGGCACACGTCCTCCTGTAGCAACACGGTCCACACGGCATAGTACAGGGTTGGTGGGGGGTGGGGGGGTGCTCACCAGAAGCAGACACTGAGATGTCAATTTGGGGTAAAAATTGTTTATTAAGGACCAGCACCTGAAAAGGGACGGGAGAGGAAGCAGGATTGGGCAGGAAAGGCCGTATAGTGAGTCACTGAGCCTCCTGGACACGGAAGTCCAGTCGGTCATCCACCTGCACAGGGGCAGGTTTGAGCCGAGAAGACACTGGTCCTGTTGGACCAGGATTAGGTTCACAGAACCATTTAACTTGTGAGTATAACACCTCATGGCCATTTTGCAATGTTACATTCCAAAAACCTTCCAAACCACAATCCAAAAAATACACACACTGAAAAATAACTAAAGTCTTCACTTTGCTCGTCACTATTCTCTCACTCCCACCCTCTCTCGGTAAATCAATAACTTCTCTTTAGCCTCCTCTGATCCTCCCCATCCTTTATCCTAATCAGCACAGCAAAGACCAGGAGCTCAGCAGGTGATTTGGGGATCCTTTCAGAAAGCCCTAGGGAGGTCAAGACTGTGAACACCGAGACACTGTATTATATTTGTCTCTGTCATGTACATGCTGCTTCTGAATCCATTTCAAGATGAATCTGTGGTAGGTACCTTAGCTCAAGTGGACAAAATAACAGCCCTCCCTTCCTCCCTGAGACACGCACACACACACACACACCACACACACACACACACACACACACGTACCAGATTGGAGCCTGGGACAGAGCTGGTATACAGTTGAGGCCCAGCTGCCCAGTGGGGAGCAGTGTGTGCAGGGGTTCCCCCTCCATCCTGGCTCATGGAAACGTATGGCCAGGTGCCAAGTCCTAGCTCCATCCTGATTCAATCTTAGCACATCTTTAAGAACAGATTTTCTCAATTAACTTATATAACCTGGCATCTACGCCCTCCCTGCCCCTGGGTTAGTGTTTCCAAACTTCCCTGATGATAAGCATCACTTGAATGCTTGTACTAACTATGAATCCAGCCCCATCCCAGAGCCACCAGTCCAGAATCACCCATGCAAGGGCCTGGGGAGCTATGCAATCAACAACTACCCCGGCGGGGTCCTAACAACAGGAAAACTGAGAAATGTGATGCCTGGACCCTATCCTCAGAAATCCTGGAGCAGAGTTTCTCAAAGTTGGTATTATCAACATTTTGGACTGGATAACTTTTTTGTGAGGGGCTGTTCTGAGCACTGGAGGAAGCTTACCAGCAACCCTGGCCTCAACCCACTAGATGCCAGTAGCACCTGCAACCCGCTTGTGACAACCACAGCTGTCTCCAGACATGGGCAAATGCTGAGCAAGTGTGGGGGGAAATCAACATAGTTGAAACCCACTGGTCTAGGGTGTGGCCTGAGCACTTTGGGTTTTTTTTAAAGCTCTCCAGACGATTTAATGTGCAGCCAAGGTGCTTTAGACCAGCACTTCTCAAACCTTACTGTGCATGAAAACCGCCTTTGGATTTTGTTAAAATGCAGATTCTGATTTTGTAGGTCTGGGTGGAGCCTGAGGGTCTGCATTCCCCACAAGCTTCAGGAAATACCAGAGTGTGAAACGCCTAAAACCTTACAACAAAACCAAGCTCCGAAAACCAGAAAGAGGTAAAAATTCTTAGTAAACTAGCACAAAAAAGGTGCTTCCTTAACATAATAAACCAAGGAGCAGCCAACATCATTCTTATCAATGAAATATTAATGGCATTCCCATCGAGGTGAGGAATAAAACAAGGATATCCACTATTACACACCATTATTTATCATTATTATTTTTTGTTATTATTTGGGTAATCCTAGCCAGTGATTGGGAAAATCAGAAGGGCATAAAAAGCAGTATAAATATTAGAGGAAAAGAAAAACATGATTATCTACCTGGAAACCCCAAAAGAATTAACTGAAAATTTTGCTCTAGCAGGAGTTTAGTAAGCTGGCTAATTACACAATACAAACACAGCAATCAATAGCCAATAGCTTTTTGTGCATGCCAAGTCTGGAAAAAATAGCCTAATAATTTACATTCTTTCCCAACCCACTATACAAAAGAATCCTTAATGGTTTGAAAGCTATTGGTCCACAATTCTTTAATACTTCCCTCAAGAAGTGAAGTTTAATTCTACTCTCCCTGTCTTCTGGCTTGGGGTCTCTCTCTCTCTCTCATCACTTGCCCTGGGGAAAGCTATTAATAGCTACCATACCATGAAGACACTTAGCCTATATAGAAGCCCACATAGCAAGTGTCTTAGTCTATTTTGTGCTGCTGTAACAGAATACCACAGATTGATTAATTAATGAAGAACAGAAGTTTATATCTCACAGTTTGGAGGCTGGGAGGTGCAAGGTCAAGGTGCCAGTAGATTAGGCCTCAGTCTCTCTGCTTCCAAGAGGATGCGTTGAATGCTGCGTCCTCTGGAGGGGGGAATGTGTGTCTTCACACAGCAGAAGAACAAAGGAGAGCAACCCCAGTCCCACCAGCCCTGTCTGCAGGGCATTAATGCATTCACAAGGGCATCATAACCTAAACACCAGCCATTAGGTCCCACCTCCCGATGCTGTTGTATTGGGAATTAAGCCTCCAGCACATGAATGTAGAGGGGACAAAACATTTGAACCACCATGTGCGAGAGCTTGGAAGCAGCTCCTCTCCACCAACTGAGTCTTGAGATGACTGCAGCCTCGTGAGAGAGTCTGCCCCAGAACCATGCAGCTAAGCTGCTCCCAGATTGCTGTCTCAGAGAAAGTGTGAGATAACAACCCATGTTTTAAGGCACTAAGGTTGGGGTCATTTGTCATGCAGCAATAGATAACCAATACAGGATGATTTTTTGCTCCAGTGACCAAGGGTCTCAGCTTGGGTGGTGCTGATCAGAGTAATGGATAGACAGGCAGAGTTGGAATAAAACTAGAAATACTACTTTGGGTGACATGCAAAAGGGCCTGGAGCTACCCAAGGAAGAGCAGAATAGATCTGAAAGAGGAGACTAGAGAGAGGGGGAATGCACAGCTGGCAGGATAGGTGCCCAATGAAGAGCCTTGTAGCCTGCTCTGCTGCAAGCCAGGCAATGTAATGGTCCCCTTCCACCATTCTGTGAGCCTTCAGGAAAGATTTTAATTGTTTTTCAACGCTTTTGAATATTAGCCTTGTGTTCTACTAAATCTAACACTACTGAAATCTACCCTGTGGCAGTTCAGCTTCATTTGCGTATCAACCATATCAATAATAACCAGTTGGAAATGTAATGGGATAATAGAGTAAACATTCCATTTGTAACATTAACCAAAAGTCACAAAATGTCTAGCAATACAGCAAACATGCAGGATTTATATGACAAAAGCGATAAATTGTTACTACAGTATAGGACATACAAGCAGATCTAAATAAAAGACAGTCCATTATTCATTTAGTCAACAAGCCCTTCATTGAAAAATCTAGGTCTCAGGGAAAATAAAAAGGAAGCAATTTAAAGTGTACATATGGTTTAAATTTGAATACGTGTTGTAAAACAAAGTGCAAACATTGTAGGAGTTATCTCCTTCCAAAACAAGCCACACATGTTAGCATTAGAACTTTTCTTTGGGAGGAAACTCTCTTCTTGAAAAACTTTTTTGAAGGAACACTGCTGTGGCATCACAGTGTTCTGGGGCAGATGATGGTCCGATGTTACGTTATGGACACAATAATTAACATTTTGAATGGTTTTTTTCTAAATTTAAAGGTAATACCTTTCCTTTCAATCTCTCATTTCACAAAAGTCAGCAAAAAATGCCTTTGAAGAAATTGTCACAATACTAAAGGTAAATTTTCCAGGACCTCATGTCTGTATATTGAGAATTAGAGTATAATCTTTCTCGCTCTGAACCACCCCACTGATCAGTTCATGTGGCCTACTGAGAGAACCAATGATTATTAGCATATTCAAGTCTGTTTTAAAAATTATTAATTTTAAATTTTATGTTATGCAAATATGAAATTAAGTAACTCAAAACTGAGGTAGGCAAAATCATTGTAATCATGCACATACGCCTGTAGAGCTCTCCTATGGCCGTGGGTACTATTATTCCCATTTTATGAACAAAGAAACCAAGGCCAAGGGCGCTGTTGAATACATTGCTAATATGTAGCAGAGCTGGGACTCAAAGCCAAAAAAACTGGCTCCTATCTTCTTAGCCACTTCATAATCCCAATGTCCAACAGTACAGAATGAATTGCAGTCATTAAAAATAATATACAAGAGCAATTTGAAAACTGGCTTTCAGAAGCAACAAGGAGGTGATATGGCATGACTTACTCCACCCAACCTTTATTCAGAGAAGCTCTGTTTTCCATTTTGTATATTGGGTTTCCACAAAAAAAGTTCATTTTTAAAAATGATTAGCATGATTATATTGAAGAGGGAGAGGTTAAAACCAGAGTTATAGAAGAATATCAAATGACATAACAAAATGTGGAAGAACAATTTTCTGAACAGTATATATAGCAAGACCCCAATTTGTAAAAAAGACACACATATGACTGAAAAAACATGTCAGACAGTAACAATGGTTATATCAAAATTGTGAAAATACAAGGGTTTTTTTCTTTGACTTAGTATATTTTTAATTTTCTACAATGGATATCTTTAATTTTAAAAAATTTAAAGCACATAAAAATGCTCAATATTATTAGTCATTAGAGAAGTGCAAATTAAAACCACAATGAGATACCATTTCATACCCACTAATGACTATAATAAAAAAGACAGGCAATAATAGATGTTGGTGGGGATGTGGATAACCAGAAACCCTCATGCATTGCTGGTGGGAATATAAAAAGACACATCTGCTTTGGAAAACAGTTTGGCAGTTTCTTAAAGTGAAACGTGGGGGCCAGGCGTGGTGGCTCACACCTGTAATCTTAGCACTCTGGGAGGCCAAGGTGGGAGGATCGCTTGAAGTTCAAGGAGTCAGAGACCAGCCTGAGCAAGAGCAAAACCCTGTCTCTACCAAAAATAGAAAAAATTAGACAGGCATGGGGGTGCGGGCCTGTAGTCCCAGCTACTCACTGGGGAGGCTGAGGAAGGAGGATCACTTGAGCCCAGGAGTTGAAGGTTGCAGTGAGCCAGTGAGCTATGATTATGCCACTACACTCTACCCAAGGCGACAGAGCAAAACTATCACCAAAAAAAAAAAAAAAAAAGCAAAACATGAATTTTCCGTATGATTCAGCAATTCCACTTTTAGGTACTACCTACAAAAAATGAAAACATGTGCACACAGACTTACTTGTACATGAATGTTCTTAGCAGCATCATTGATAATTTCAAAAAATTGGAAACAACCCAAATGTCCATCAACTGGTGAATGAATAGGTAAACCATAGTGTGTGTATATATATATATATATATATATATACATATATATATATATACATATATATATATATAGTGCAAACTATTCAGCAATAGAAAGGAATGTGCTACCTATACATGCTATGACTGGGATAAACCTCAAAAACTTTGTGCTCGTTAAAAGCAGCCAGGGACAAGAGACCACATATGGTATGATTCCATGTATATGAAATAGCCAGAAACAGCAAAGCTATAGAGACAGAAAGTAAATTACTGCTTACCTGGGGCAAGGATGGAGAAGAGAGAAAGGAATATTCCCAGTAAATATGCATGAGGGATCTTACTGAGATGACGAAAATATTCTAATCTGATTTATGGTGATGGATGGACAACTTGGTAAATTTAATTTAAAAAAATCATTCAATTGTACACTTCAAAAGAGTGACATATGATATGCAAAATGTGCCTCAATAAAGCAATTTTTAAACAATTAAAACAAAACATTTGGAGGGCATCCAGAGGCCTCAAACCCACGGGAGCCAAAGACAGTTTGCAAACCCCAAAATTAAGAGGGACAGACATCAAAATGAGTGCCAGGGAGTCAGAGGAAAAGGAAAGAAGAAAGGGGTTATTCTAAATGGTGCTTTTTAAACTTTCTCAGAAAGAGTCCCACTGGTGGGAACATGAATCCACGTATCCCCTCTGCAAGGTAATTTGTCAATGAACATGTTGTATGTTTAAAGTGTTTATAGCTACTTCAACTCCCCATTCCACTTTTGGCAATGTATGCTATGGAGTCTGTTGGACAAATGCTCAGAAATGCGCACACAGGTATGTTCATCACAGCATTGTTTAGCAGGGCAAAATATTGGCAATGCCTAGGAAGTGTGGATTGGTTTTAAAAATTACGGTGCATTTATACAATGGAACACTATACAGTCATTTTTAAAAGTTCGTCATTTGGAATGGTATTTATTGATATGGAAAGATGCCCATAAAACATTATGGAAGAAAAATGGAAAAAAAAAAATTTAAAACATATAGAAAATATCTGGAAGATTCTATGCCAAAATATTAACAGCAATTTTCTTTGGTGGATGGGATTGTGAATGCTTTGATTTCTTTCTTCTTTATAGCAGCCTATATTTCTATATACAGAAAAGGCATTAAGGTATTTTGATGCGAACAGGGCCTTTGAAGCAAAGTCTCAGTTTCATCCCCTACAATACTATCTCATGTCTTGGGCATTACCTAACTTTTCTAAGCCACACTTTACTCATCTGTGAAATGGGTATAATAACATTTCCTCCCTTCTAGCATTGCTTATGCATTTCACATGCTTGGCCCAGTGGCATAGAGTTAGAGCTCAAATCATTGTCAATTCTGATGATTTTTCAATAACTTTCAGAATACATAATTTTTAGAAAACATTCAAGCATTGCTTCAATGAAGTTCTTTCTCCTAATATTTTTTTAAATAACAGTAACTTGGCATGGCCAACAAACATATGAATAAATGCTCAAACACCTGTAATCATCAGGGAAATGCAAATCAAAACCACAATGAGATATCACTTAACTCCAGTGAGAATGACTTTTATCAAAAAGTCCCAAAACAACAAATGCTGGTGTGGATAAGGAGAGATGGGAACACTCATACACAGTTGGTGGGACTGCAAACTAGTACAACCTCTATGGAAAGCAGTACAGAGATACCTCAAAGAGCTAAAAGTAGAACTAGTAATGCCATTTGATCCAATAATCCCACTACTGCATATTTACCCAAAGGAAAAACAGACATTTGCACTGGAATGTTTGTAGCAGCACAATTCACAATTGCAAAGATGTGGAAACAATCCAAGTGCCCATCAATACACAAGGATTAATAAAATGTGACATATGTATACCATGGAGTACTACTCAGCCATAAAAAATGGTAAACTCATACCTCTTGTATTAACCTGGATGGAAGTGGAGGCCATTCTTCTGAGTGAAGTAGCACAAGAATGCCAGGGAAGTCCAAGGCACGGCACCAAAGACGTCAGGGTAGCCTTTGCTTCTTGGTGTGCTCTTGGCCGAGGAATGACCAGACACACCAAAGTCTCCAGTCCAGACTATTATCCTGGTCCTGTGACTCCTTGCTTAGAAAAAATCACCAGCATGGACATGATGATGGAGTAACCCCAGTCAGGAAGCAATTTCACTCGAGCAGCTCTTTATTGTAGAGCAAAACGGGTCTGTCTCCGTGAATGGAGAGAGACAGACCAACTCACTCACCCACTCTCTGAGTCACTCTCGCTTCTCGGATTGTCTCCTTTTATTAGCCCAGTCCCGGGTAGCGTTCTTGGGAGGCGTGGGATGTTATCAAATGATCAACAGGTGTCCTCAAAATCCCACCTGTGTCTATGAGCGCCCTCTCCGAAAGCCCGTGGGGTGGCTGGGGGGGTGGGGAGGACCAAAATGTAATTCAAGCTAATGGCATAATAATTACCCTTACGTTACTCTAGGTCACTTTCTAAATCCTATCATGCCTGAGCTGGGGAATTCCCAGATTGAGAAAGCATTTCCCTCCTTCCCCAGGTGTAGCAGTTACTCAGGATAGGATTAAGGGTGGGGCAACACCAAAATGGAGTAGCTGCCCTTAGCCTTCTTCCCAGGTGGAGCAATTGCTTGAAACACCACCAAAGCACGGCTCCCTTGTCCTGAGAAGAGCCGGAGATGCTAACTATCTACCTACCTACCTACCTAGCACCACATGTACTCACCATTAATTGGAACTAATCAATCAACACTTATTTGCACATATGGAAACAACATTCATCAGAAATCAAGCAGGAGGGAGGAGGAGGAGGGTGGGTATATTCACACCTAAAGTGGTACAATGCACACTATCTGGGGGATGGGCACACTTATAACTTTGACTCAAACAGTACAAAACCAATTTATGTAACCAAAACCTTTGGAGCCCATAATATTCTGAAATAAAATTATTAAAAAGTACCAGGAAAAAATAAATAAATAGCTAAAATTAAAAAAGAAAAATGGGCAACGCCACTGGCTGGATGTGAAGGCACAGGAATTCCCATTCACTGCTGGTGGGAAGGGAATAAGGTGCAGTCACTATGGAAGATGGTTTGGCCGTTTCTTACAAAGTTAAACATGGTCTTACTACACAATCCAGCAATCACACTCCTTGGTATTTACTCAATGGATTTGAAAACTTAAGTCCATACCAAAAAAAAAAAAAAACTGACCAAGAATGGCTTGAACATTCCCCTCAGCTTGACTACACTTTAGACAGGTTTATTCCTGACTGTAAGCCCCTAACCTTCCTTTTCTTAGATCATTTATTAATACTTTAGAAAACTTGCTATTGTAAATTCTTTCTCTACCACTTTGAGATGTAAACATTCTCCAAGCCTCCTGCCAGTTTTACACTCCAAAAATATCTCAAGTCATCCCAAACAGTGCCCGTTTCCCAGTCGCTGGGGAAAGAGCCCGACCTCTACAGTGCTAATTAGCAAAAGCAGATGCCCTCATCCCACTGGCCAACCTTCACCCTAACGTCCTTCAGTACTTTTTTACCAGCTCACCGCAGCGCTTAAAACCTCCCCCAACCTTTGTTTCAGCACAACTGATTTCAATCTCTCCCCTATTTTAACAGTCTTGAATAAAGTCCTCCTTGCCTGTTCAGCTTGCCCAGTGCAGTTATTCTTTGATAAAACCTACAAAGAAACACTTATAGCACCTTCATTCATAATCATCAATAACTGGAAGCAACCAAGATTGCTGTCTTGCAACAGGGGATGCATAAACAAACTGTGGTACATCCATCCAGTGGAATAATATTCAGTGATGAAAATGACCTATCAAGTTTTTCAAAGTGATGACTGAATCTTTAATGAATGTTGCGAAGTGAAAGATGCCCATATGAAAAGATTTCATTCATATGACATTCTCAAAAAGCAGAACTACTAAGCTGGTAAACAAATCAGGGGTTAGGAGAGGAGAGGGTTTTTTGTTGTTTTTTGGGGGGAGGTGAAACTATTCTGTATGATAATGTAATGGTGGATGCATGCAGTGTGCTTTTGTCAAAATCCCTAGAGCTTTACAACACAAAGTACATCTTAATATACACAAATATTTAAAAAAATTCATTTCAGTGGTCAGATCATCCCAGGATGGAATGCAGACTGTAATATTTCTAGTCTCATGTGACATTTCCCAGATGTTCACTATTTTCTTCAATCACAAGCCTTCCTATTGAACCCAGGACCCTGTAAGGATTTTTGCATTTCCACACTTTCTCCCTATAACATTGTGACTTAAGATATATATATATTTGGTTTTCATCCCTGTTTCCTAGCACAGAGGTCCTGAAACCCTTGTAGATGAGAGTGCTAGAAGAATTTCTTTTTCTTTGACTCTAGTTCCTGACACAGAGCTCCTAAATCTCTTCGAATTTCCTGGGTAATAAGAGCCTCTTTTGTTCTAATGAGGTGACTCTGTGCTGGCTCGTGGTGAGCCTCAGGATGGGGGCTGGTTGCCAGGGGAACCAGCCACGTGATTAGAGGGTTGGCACTTTCAGCCCACACCTGACCTTCAGAGAGGAAAGACTGGTAGAAGGTTGAGTTGATCACCAGTGGCTAATGATTTAATCAATTTGCCTATGTAATGAAGCCTCCATAAAACCCAAAAGGACTAGGTTCAGGAAGCTTCTGAAAGTTCCTGGAGGGGCACACCCAGAGAGGGCATGGAAGCTTCCCCCACCCTGCCCACATGCCTTGCCCTGTGTGTCTCTGCCACTTGGCTGTGCATCTGTATCCTCTGTGACATCCTTTGTAATAGATGAGTAAGCATAAGTAAGGGGTCTCCCTGAGTTTTGTGAGCTGCCCTAGCAAATTAATCGAACCCAGTGAGGGTCCATGGTAACCACAGTTTATAGCCTGTGGTGGCATCTGAAGGTGGACGGGGAGAGGGGGTAGTCCCATGGGACTGAGACCTCAACCTGTGGGATGTGACGCTGTCCCCAGGTAGAGTGTCAGAACTGAATTGATCTCAGAGGATAACCAGCTGCTGTCTACTGGAGAATGACTTACTTGGTGTGTGGGGAAAACTCCCCCATGAAGTGGTGTCAGAGGGTTGTGCTGAGTAGTATGTGAGAGAGAGGAGGAAAAACACCTAGTTTCTCTTCCCTCTATTGCCCTCTGTCTCAAGTATCCCCCTCCTTTACCTTCAGGGCCTAGTAGGTTCATATGCTCCATCCAGAGCCCAGCTTGGTGAGTCCTCCCTTTGCTTCCCTTTGCAGAGCTCCTCCCTACTTTCCCTGTTTCCGTGACACAGCAGTCGCACCTCATTGTGGTGTTGGAGATGTAAACTGCCAATTAACTCCCCCTCCCGCCCTCGGGGCTCTAACTGATTGAGAATGGATGAGACTCAGAATCTCATCAGCTTCATTGATGATAAAAATAGCTAGGAGAACCCATCAGAAAGAGGCCCCAAATGTGCTTTCTGCTCCCTGCCTTGCAACTGAAGACAGTCAGCCCCTGGGAACGGGCTGACCTGGTCCCCCTGCCCCCTTCCCAGGCTAAGAAGCTGGCAAAGAAAGAGCCAAGACCTGGATGGGGGAGCAAGAGGCAGGTCCCACCTGTATGTGCCCCACCGCCCAAAGACTGGGAGTCCAAAGAGCCTGATGGAATCACTGCAGGGTTTCTCTGCCATGACTACACCTTAAAATCACCTGAGAGCTTTTAAAAACACCATTGCCCGGGCCTTACCCAAGACCATTTAAGTCTGAATCATTGGAGGTGGGGCTGAGGCAGCAATAGTTTTTAAAATTTCCCCAGGTGATTCTAATGTGCAGCTAGGGTTGGGAACCCCCAAGTTAGTCCAAGAGGGCAGCAGGACACATGAACCCCACCAAGAGATAAACTAGGCCAATGAATGTCAGTGGCTTCACCCACTTTACCAGTCAGGCTAGCTATGCCCACACCCCCCACTGGAAAGGGGTGAGGAATGAACTGGTGGAAGGAGGAGGAGAGGCTCTTCCCTGCTGGCTGGGCAGCAGTGCTGTCTGTTCTCTTATGGGCTGAGGAAGGAATATGGGGAAAGGACAAATATTTTTATACATTATTTCATTTGACCTTCACATTTCCTGTGTGGTATACAGGTACCCAGAAAAGTATCCATGTCATAGGAGAGGATATTATTTATATACTGTCATCCTTATCCTCCTATTTGAATTTTACTTCTTTATTATTTTTCCTGATCATAAAAATAATATATGTTCACTATGGAAAATTTATCAAAAACAGAGATATAAAGCAGAAAATAAGAATAAATAATTCTAGTCCCGACCACTGCTACCATTTTGTTGTATTTCCTTCCAATTTTGTTTACATTCTGCCTTTCTCGTCCAATGATATATCCTTTTATATAAATATTTTTAATGACAACATAATCTCCCCTTATATGGCTGTGCCACAACTTATTTAGCCATTCTCCTAACCTTAGGTGTTTAGGGTATTTCCAAATTTACACCGTAGTAAAAAAAAGCTGCAGGAAATAAGCATGCAGGTTTCTGCATTTCAGATTATTTCTTTAGAATAAATTATAAATGGAACTACTGTGTCAAAGAGTATGAATATTTTTTAAGGATCTTGATACATTTTTTCCAAAATGTTTTTTGGAAAAGTTTTTACCAGTAGAAGCCATAATTATTTATGAAAGCAGCCAAAACACTGGAATTTTCTTTACTAGTGATGACTCAAGAGTATTGTCTCACAATGTTTTATAAGTAAAAGGGATTTCTGCTGTTCATTCTTTATTGAAGGGATGCCTTTTGTTCTTCTGTAAGAAATGACAGAGATACTTCTACAGTCGGTCATCTCCGTAGCAATAGTCATTTGCTCACTTTCCCTGATTCAACAACCAAGTGGTTCCGCCAGCTCCTGGGTAAAAGATAAATGAGGCGAGAGAAGCTAATCAGTTTACCAATCATGCTTTCCAAGTAATAAAGAGCTTTCATGTACTCTCTCTGGTTCCACGGAGCTCTATAAAGCAGTCATGACAAGGTTTACTATCCTTTCGCTGCTGGAGAAAAGTGAGGCTCAGACAGATTGCTGTCCAAGGTCGCAGCCTGGTGAGCGTTCAATCAAAGGCAGTGGCCAGGTCTTCTGGAGTGCTTTGCCCCTACACCTCAACTGCCTTTTTGTCATGCTCTGTGTAAGATGGCATGGAGACGGCATTCCTTATTTAAAAGACCCAGATGTCAGCTGAGATCTGCCTGCCTCTTGAGATCTAGGTGACACCGCCTAATCCCTTCTCATAACAAAATACCATAGACTGCATGGCTTCACCGACAGAAATTTACTTCTCACAGTTCTGGAGACTGGAAGTCCAAGATCAAGGTGCCAGCAGGGTTGGTTTCTCCTGAGGCCTCTCTCCTAGACTTGCGGATATCCCTCTCACTGTGTCCTCAAGCACAGCCTTTTCTCTGTGCGTGGCCTTCCCTGGTGTCTCTTCTTCCTCTTCTTGTAAAGACACCAGGCCTACTGGATTAGACACTCCCCATGACCTCATTTAACCTTCATTACCTCCCTAAAGGCCCTATCTAAAGTTGTGGCTGTTAGAACTCCAACATATGAATTTTGATGGGACAGAACTCAGTCCCTAACACCCCTCATTCCACCTCCCATGGGAGTATAAAGCTCTTCTCCACTTGAGATGGGTTTTTGGTGGGGAGCAAAGGCGGGGGTGGCCCCCCTCTGGATCCAAACTCCTGCTTTCACCAAATTAAATCATGTTATTCATCTTTTCTGCTACCAACGTCTACTGTCTCTCCCCTCCCCGCTTCCTGTTGACATGGAAATGAGAACGAGCTGTTGTGTTTTCCAGGGTGAAATCATTCTCAGAAGTCATTTAGGTGGGTATTAGATGTTATTACAAGGACAGAAGGGATAGAAAAGGACTCTATATAGACAGTTTCACCTTGAACACCAGATAGCCTTTTTCTTTGGAGAACAACCTTGCCACATTGGTCTCCTAGTATCTATTCTCAACCACTTAGAACCCAGAGGGCAGGAGGGGTGGTTAATTGATAGTTTATACCTCCAACACCCTAATAGTGAAAATCCACCCCCAGGAACTTTTCACGGGCTACCTCACCCCACGCAGTCCCAAGCGTAGTGCCCTAGCATAGGTTTTTCTCTCTTGCCTACCTTTCCTTTGTTCTTCCTGACTCTCACCCTCTAGGATTGCCCCTTGGGAACTCCAAATTCTTCTCTCTCCATAAGATAGAGTTTTTTCAGCTCTCCCCGGCTCCTAGTGACAAACTCTGCGCCAAACTGCCTTCGAGTGGCCAGACCAAACCCCTGAAGGCCCAGTGGAATAGAAGGCCTTCAATTTAACCAGCTCCACGTCGTCAAACTCCAGTGGCAGTTTTAAATAGCATCTGTGTCTTCATTATTCAAACAAATCCTAATAATGTTGATATTAGTGAAGATGAATGTTTAACAGCTTGGGACTGAAATAATGAAGTTGCTAAATAAAGAAGGATGTCAGAGTTGCTAAAATGCTTGAGAAGTGTCAGCTGGGATGGATAGAAGGGCACACTGTTGATAAATGGCTTAATATAAAGTAGAAACATCTGGGAGAGAAAGTGAGGCAATGCAAACTACAGTCTTAGGCATGCATTTAGCTACAATCAATGATAGAGTTTAGTCCTGAAGTCGTTGCTTATGACTGGGGTGGGGGTGGCTGTGGGGGGGAATCTGACCTTGGGGAGAGACACTTAGTGAAAACTGGTAAAGAAAAGGCACTATCAGGCAGCTTCCTCCCCTCACTGGCCACTGAGACCCAAAGAAAATGAATTTTGACTCATTGCATTCCGTGACTTAAAAGCAGGAAAATGATTGTAGTAGAAAACCAAAGTGCAGGGTTTAAAAAGAAAGAAAACATATAATAACCCCCTCAAGTGCACTGAAATGTGAGCTCCCATCTCAGCCTCCATAATATTAATAGCCGCTCCCATTTATTGATCACCCCCAACTATGTACCAGGTATTGTTCTAAACTGGAAACAGCCCAAAGTTCTTTTAACAGGAGAGTGGGTAAGCAAACCATGGGGCTTCCATACGTTGGGAGAGCCCTCAGCAAGACAAGAAATCAACTATTGATACACGCAACTTGGATGAATCACAAAGGCTTTATGCTGAATGGAAGAAGCCAGTCCCAAAAGGCCAAATGATTCCACGTATTTGACGTTCTCAGAAAGACAAAATTATGGTGACAGAGAACAGACCAGCAGTTGCCAGAGGTTAGGAGTGGGGAGGGTGTGATGATAAAAGGGTAACATGGTAGTGCTGGTTACACAAATCTATACCTATGTTAAAACTCACGGAACCATACGTTCTCAAAAGGTCAATCTTACTGTATGTTTTAAATAATTTTAATTATTAAAAATTATTATAAAATAATAAAAATTAACCATGTGAATAATACATCAACATAAACATTCAAAAATATACATGCACGATATGTGTGTGTGATGTGATTCCACCTTATGTTTCTCCAATTCCTAGGCTTCCTCAGAGATGCCCCAGAGGCCCTGCAGACAGGGCTTCCTGCTCTTCTTCCACTAGAAAGCTCCACGCTCATCTGTTCTGTATATTTAGGTTTAAAGAAGATTTCATTTGAAAAAGTAAAGTTTGAACTGCTGACGTAATAAAACCTAGTATGAATTAGCATTTGAGAGCTCACTATGTGCCAAGCACTGCATGACATGCCTTTTTTCTATGCATCATCTCATTCATTCCTACATACAACCCCATGAGATAGAAATTCTTATTTTGCCCCCATAATATTCTCAAATAAAAAAAGAAAGGAAAAGGTTTAAAAAACCAAAAAATAAATACATAAATACATTCTCTTAAAAGATGAGGAAAATAAGACTGAGAGAAATTATTTAACTTGTCCACAATCACTTAAATAGAGGGTGGCAGAACAGGGACCCACCAGGGTGGGGGTGGGGGAAAGTTGGCCCACAGCCCTGATGCCACCACCCTCCCCAGCCCCCCATCTCCCTGCCCACTTTCCCCCATTGGGAAATTCACTTCCCCCGATGAATTCTCACACCTCTCACTCATCTTGGTGTCTGCTTCACCGCGGAAGGGGCGTCACCACTGGATGCCCCTCACCTGGCTTGTGGCATATACTCAACAGTCATTGGATGAATGACACGAAATAAAGTTTGTACAACCACTAGCTAGGAGGCACTTAATGAAGGCTTGTTCTCTGGCAGTCACAGAGAACAGAGGAGGGAACGGCACGCAGAGTCCCTCCAGGCATCTGGCAGTCCCCGCTTGGGTGTCTGTAGGACCACACCACCGCCAGCCTCTTCCTCCCCGCAAACTGCAGCCAGACGCAGAGGGGCCTGGCTGCCTCTTCCCACTCCCACCCGCTTTTCATACAAAGAAGAGTTTTCATGCTGACATCCAAGCTGGCCCCCATATCTGGTGAAAGTCACTTCATGGGCTGAAAAAAATCTCTCTCTGAAAGGATTACTCTCATAAAGTGCAGTGAATTGGACCCTGACCTGGAGTTGACCAGAGGAATTTTTCAATACCCACTTTTATGTATAAAGTGTGTAACCTTTCTCGTCTCATTGAAACTAGGTGGTATTGATAGAGTGGAAATTTCAGCAAAGTGTGTTTGGGACTTAATAGGAGTGACTCGTGGTAATGGCGGCTACCAGCAGTTCCATTAAGAGTCCTAACCAAAAAGAGAAAATAAAATCAGAATCAATACTTCCACAGGCGCACAGTTTAAGAATTTTGTGGTGATTGGAGCAGAACCTCCTTCAGCCACAACCAGCTCGCATTCCTGCCGTGAGCCTGTTTTCCCATCATTTGTCAATCAGGGGGCAGAGAAAAAAGAACTGAAGGAGGAATAAATGGAAGATGACTGCCGCAGAGAGACAAGAAATCCATCCCTAGGGAAAGATGACCAGACCTAAGAACCAACCAGAGAGGAAAATACATGCCCCCGTGGAACGACAGGGCACTGGCTCTTTCCAGTCAGTAGTGGGCAAGTTCTTGTCTCCAGAACTTGTGGGAAAATTAGAAAATGTCAGATCTAGAAGGGTCCAGAAGATTCTTGTTTTTCAAATAAAACTGAGGCTTAGCAAGACCAAGCAACTTGCTCAAGATCATGAAGAAACAGACAAGGAAGTGACTAGAATCCTGGGCCTATCAGTTATACCCCTCCCTACACAAGGGCCTCTTTGTCAGGCTGATCGATCTCACTACTTGGAAGCTTCCCCCTTTCCTCTTCCTTTAGTTACCTAGACTGTGGTCCCCAACCCACAGGCAGCAGACCCCTACAGGTACCAGTCTGCAGCCTGTTAGAGACGAGGCTGCAGAGCTCCACTGTGGCCACCCCCCTCCCCATCCAGGACAGTGGAATAACTGTCTTCCATGAAACTTAGCAACCAAAGTGCCATACTGCAGGAGGTGAGTGGCAGGCGGGCAAGCAAGTGAAGCTTCATCTGTATTTACAGCCGCTCCCCAGGTTCGCATCACTGCCTGAGCTCTACCTACCTGCCCGCACCCCGCCACCCACCCACTTGGTCCGTGGAAAAATTGTCTTCCATGAAACCAACCCCTGGTGCCAAAAAGGTTGGGGACCACTGATCTAAAGGACTCTACTTTCAATTTTCTTTAAATCTTCTAAGACCCAGGCACCCAACAGTTTATGTAGTTTCACTTCCAGTGTGAGGTGGGGCTCACGGGTTGGTGTATGAAACATCCCAGGACTCAGAGAATTCCATGGGCAATGCCTGACAGGCAGACGTGGACTCACAGTGCAGCAGAAATGTGGAGGTGGCAATTGGTGCTTAAGGGACCCTGCTCCATAGGTTGACCCAAGAAGTTGGCCCAGGTCCAATCAGAGCTTCCACATTATACCCCGAGTCTCCCTCTCCACCGCTCCCATTGTACCCTCTTCAGGATTGAAGCATGACTGAAAATCCTGAAGCACTGAGATCCCCTCCCTCCTGTCCTGCTCAGAGTATGCACAGTCTCCTGTAGAGCCAGGGGGCCTGATGAGTTGATGTTTTGCTAATCAAAAGAAACCAACTTTTCAGACATGATCTTCTCCCACCCATGAGATCCTTCTCCACGATCCCATCTCTGGAGTGTTGGGGGTATCTAGCATCCAGTGCACAGCTGGCAATTTGGAATAAATGGAAAACAAGGGAATATGTAAATAATTATCACAAAGAAAAGCACTGTCTGTTCCACTTGGCTGCATATGTCCAGCAAATGAAAGCACACAATAGTTTACCCATGAATTTCTAGTAACACAACATTTTTTAAAGGCTACGTTGAAACCCAGATGGCTCTCAAATAGCTGAGCTAAAGCCTTATGTCTAGCCTTTTGCAGTAGCTGCTTGGAATCAAGCAAAATGCTTAACTAAAGGCAGAGAAGGAAAGACATGAAAAATAGAAACACTCATTTCTTTGAGTGGTAGCTCATGCAACCTTCTGTAAGTCCTAAAGCTATTCTCATGAGACAGAAATTACACAAATCATGTGTTGACCCAAAGCCCAGGGGTGCACTGCTTGGGGCCTGTGGCTTATGAGGAACCCCTGCAGCTCTGTGTAGTGTGAGGAGGTCCCTACACAACCTTCTGTACCCTTAGATGTCAGTAGTGACTGCTGGCTCCTCTCTGGAGAAAGAAGTGAGGGAGGGCCTCTCAGAAGTTCCCTTTCTCTTCCCCTTGCTCCACCACTACCACCAACAACTCCTCTAAGCTTCCAACTGATTAGGGAAAAGGTCAAAAAGACAGAGATTTTCCTTCCCTGTTCATATGAACAGGACAGTATAGTATTGCTCTAAAAGGTCTCCAAGCTGACTTCCCCTTCTCATAGCCCCATCGTCTCCACATTCCACTCCTCTATTCTACAAATATTTATTGATTAAGCACATTCTAAGTACCAGGCACTATGCTAGAAACTAGGGACCCAATGCAATAAAGAAAAAAAAAACAAATACTATCCTTCCTGTTATGAAACTTAATGGAGAGAAAAAGAAAGATTTTTTGATGAGGAACAGCCCCATTAAGCTGTGAATTGGGATCCATTTTACTAGTCTCAGCATTGCTGGTAAAACAACTCATCGGCACAAAGTTATCCACTACCTTGCACATGGGACCTTCCACATAAGTCCACTACTTTTGGACCTTGTGGACATGTTCTATTCTCACTCCCCTGGAAGGTAGCTGTGAGATAAGAACCTCTCCCTTCATGGAAGTCAGGCTCCCGAATATAGACAGTTCTGACAGTTCATAAGGAAAGGATATCTTTCCTCCATGCCCACTATGTACCAGGCACAGAAATGGGTGCACACACATAGTTCCTTATTGAATCCTCACAATAGCACTATGAGGAAGGTACCAAACACCCTTTGGCAAAGTTGCAAGATACAAATTCAATACACAAAATCAGTTGCATTTCTATACTCTAACAATGAACAATCTGAAAAGTAAAACCACAGTAGCCTTGAAAAGAATAAAACAGTCAGAAATAAATTTAATCAAGGAGCCAAAAGACTTGAGCCCTGAAAACTACAAAACACTGCTGAAAAAAATTAAAGAAGATATAAATAAATGAAAAAAAATCCCATGTTCTTGTACTAGAAATCTTCAAGACATTTGATTTGGCAATGATTTCTTAGATATCACACCAAAAGTATAGAAAACAAAAGGAAGAACAGATAAATCAGACTATCTCAAAATTTAATACTTTTGTGCACAAAAAAATTACTATTACAATAGTGAAAAGACAGCCCATAAAGCAGGAGAAAATATTTGAAAATTATATATATGATAAGAGGTTAATACTCAGAATATATAAAGAATTTTTACAATTCAACAGTAGCAACAATAACCAAAAAAAACCCGTTCAAAAATGGGCAAAGGACTTGAACAGACATTTCTCCAAAGAAGATACACAGATGGCCAATAAGCTCTAGAAAAGATGGTCAACGTCACTAGTCATCAGGAAAGTACAAACAAAACCACGATGAGCTACTACCTCACACCCATTAGGATGGCTATTATTTAAATAAATAAATACACAGAGAGAAAATAACTAGTGTTGGCAAAGATATGGAAAAATTGGAGTGCTTGCTGGTGGGAATGTGAAATGGTGCAATGCTATGGAAAACAGGATACAGTTCCTCAAAAAGTTCAACATAGAATTACCACATTCAGGCATTCCACTCCTGACCCAGCAATTCTACTGCTAGATACATACCCAAAAGAATCGAAAGCAAAGATTTACACATATATGTATATACCAATGTTCACAGAAGGATTATTCATAATAGCCATAAGGTGGAAACAACCTAAACATCCACTGGCAGATAAATGAATAAACAAAATGTGATATGTACTAACACATACAATGGAATATTATTCAGCCATAACAAAGGATTAAATTCTGATACATACTACAACATAGATGAACCTTCAAAACATTATGCTAAAGAGGCATAAGCCAGAAACAAAAGGGCAAATATTTTATGATTCCACATATTTGAGATACCTAAAATAGGCAAATTCATGCAGACAGAAAGTAGAATAGAGGTTACCGAGGGCAAGACAGGGAGAGACGGAAATAAGGAGTTATCATTTAAGAGTTTGTCCGGGATGAGGAAATAGTTCTGGAAATGGATATTGCTGAGGTCGCACAACATTGTGAATGTACTTAATGCCATTGAATTGCATACTTAAAGGCAGTTAAAATGATAAATTTTTTATGTTATATGTATATTTTACCACAATAAAAAAATATGGAGTCAGACATTTACTAAGGTATAAATGGCACAGATTTTTATATTTCTTACCCTGATCAATGGGCTATTCATACTTTCTACTTCTTCTTGAGTCAGTTATGATAATTTATATTCACTCAGAAAATCATCTATTCCATTGATATTTTCAAATTTGTTACGCTGTAGTAGAATTTTATACTTCCCTTTAATATGTATTGCTAAATCTTTTTTCTAATTCCTCATTTTGTGTGCTTATGTTTTCTCCTAATTCTTGATTTGAGTTGCTAACAGCTTGTCTATTAATATATTGCTTTTCTTTCATTATTTTTAAGCTCTGCTATAATCTTTCTTTGCTTTACATTAAGCATATTCATTTTTCTAATTATTGAATTAAGTTTTGTATGCAATTTATTTCTTGTTTACAAATAAAAGTATTTAAAGTTATACATTTTCTCTCAGTATAATTTTGGTCATATCCTATAACTTTTGATAACTAGCATCCTCAATGTCATTATTGTCTAATTGTACTTCTTCATTTGTCCTTTACCTCAGAACTGTGTAGCTGAAAGTTTTCCATTTGTTCTGTTTTTAATTTTCAAGTGGTTAGAGGCTTATTTCAGCTTTTGTTTATTAGCAGCATTGTAGTTAAAGAATGTGACCTGTGCAATTTTGACGAAAGGGAAAGAGAAGAGTTTAGACTTACTGGAGAATTCCAGAGACCCAGCAGCCTCAGGGAGGACGCTGAAGCTGTACGACACCGCAGCAGAGGTTTAATCTCTGCTCACAAATTTCTCTGCCATGCTGGAGCAGCAGCCCAGAGTTGGCTGGGGAGTGCCCCCATGCGTCGCTTGGCAGAGCCATCTGCGCCAAGTGCAATCTGTGAGCAGGCAGCACGCTGGCACTCGACCCCTGATGGGCTCCTTCTCGCAGGATCCATCCATTTCCCTCCGGCTGCCTGCAGCCCACCCTTGCTTCAGCCGGCAGCCCTCAGAACGAAAGACTGTCCCTGGATTCTGGTGAAGTCTCTCCTACTCATCTCCCAGGCAAACTGATTTTAAGTGTAAAAGGAGCCATGAATCTAATCAGTCCTCTTTGGATCCATATTTAACAGAAAGGCTATAGCTTCTGGCATATATGGCTATAGGAATTCCCAGTGTCTGATGCAGGTTTCTCATTCCTCTTATAACCTTGGCCATTCCCATGAGATTCTCCGACGGTGGGAGCTAGATCCAGGTGCTAAAGTCACTACCTTACTTAGAAGTCCTCCTTGCCTTCTTTCCTTTTCTTTTCTTTTCTTTTTTTCTTTCCTGCTACTCAGAGCAATAGTCTATTGGCAAAGTACTCATTAGAGGATAGGTTAATATTTCCTCTTCAGACACATACTCATAATCTAAGGATGTGAAACCAAACGCACTAAAAACACCACCATTACAGAATGTGCTCTGCCTAAGAGCCTGGTTTTAGCTGAGCTTCAGGGCCACTCTACTCGTACAAGAACAGCAGATGTCCCTGAGTCACCAGAGCTCACTGTCAGTAATATCTTAGGTCTGAAAATAAATCCAGCATTAGGCAGCTGACCGCATATGTGCCTCTGAAACTATGGCAACAGAAAGTCCTTTTACCTCTGTGTCCCAATTAAAAGTGTTCTGTTGGCTATAATTGGGATGTTTGGTCTCCAAAACTAATAGATCAAAGCAATCACATAAGCCTCAAATGTCACCATGATACAAATTGATATTTTCCATGCAAGCAGCTAATGAGTGGTCAGACCAAAGAGCATGTAGGATTGAGGTTATGGAGAACAACTGGATTAATCCACTTTGGGATCCTCTTCTCCATGTTCTGCCCCACCTGAGGTTTGAAACTGATTGAACATTGGGGAGGGGAGGAGAAAGGATGATGGAAATGTCAGGTTGGGCATCCAGGAGGATAGAGGAGCTTTTAATAGAAATGGAAAGAAAATACAGGGAGTAAGTTTCATGGAGAGAATAAGAAATGGTGAGAAATAAATGCATTCAAGTCTACTCTGCTAGGGTAGCCACGTGTCTGGCCTTGAACCAGGGCACATAATGTTTGAGTTTTCTGCCTGGATAACAACAACAAAAAATTAACTAGTAATATAAACATCTTCTTTTGATCATTATACTTTCAGATTTGTTTTGTTGTTATTTCTGATTGATTCTTAATCAGCAATAGCATGGAACAACTCTGCTTTTAGTTCCTCCTCTATTAAGTATGAAATGATCTATAAACAAACACTTAAAAAAGACGCAGTTGAAAGGGATCCTGTGATCCTTTTGTAATATGAAAAGTCCTCTGGTAATGCAAATAATCTCACCCTCTAATAATCTGTTTGCTAACAGAAGTAGTACTGTGTAAAGGGCAATTTTTTAGGAAAATAAGGTACACATACACAGATTTCTTTTTTGGCTATATCAGAGGAATGAATATGTTTGACTGCAAACAATAGAAAGCTCAACTTAGTGGCTTCATCAAGTCAGAAAGTAGGCAGTTACCAATATTAGTTCAGCAGTTCAAACATGTCAAAACCAAAGCCCATGGCTCCTGGCTTAATGGTGACTGTAAAACTATTCTACTTCTGACATGGCACCCAAATTCTAAGCAAAAGAGGAGGGTGAAGGGGGAAATGGCTCATGAGCTGGGTCTTCCCTGCTGTGAGGGAAACTTCTTGGAGGTTCCACACAGTGACTCCACGTGCATCTCATTAGCCAGAACCACATCACATGATCATCCCATCTGCAAAAACAACCTGGGAAATGTTGTTGCTTAGTGCACACATCACCATCTTGCAGCTGGAGTTCTGTTAATAATGAGGAAGGGAAAATGGATATTGGGTAAGTAGCTATCCTCTCCCCTCTCTGTCCAACCTCTGAAGAAGTTCTGGCATTTTTGTGGCGGCCATTAGGCAGCTTTGAATTTAAGGTTTCAAGAGGCAAGTCATGCATGATCTATCATTAGAACAAAGGAATTCAAGTCAAAAGACCTGGGATCAGGTTCTGGCTCTGCTACTAGCTCTGCAACCTTGGGCACCTGAGTCATTTACTTCTGTTTCTTTTTTTTTTTTTTTCCTAAAGCCAGTCAAATTTAGCAATGGGGATGGGGGGTTGTATACCAACTTTAGTGACACTAATGTTAATAAGTTCTAATACCCCACTACCATCAGATCAGCCATACTTCCATTTCTAATCTGCAAAATGAGAGAGCTTGCAATCATTGTAAAGATCCTGAAATCCTCTGCTTCCATTCTAAAGCCTTACCTGGTGGATAGCCAAGTTATATTATGCTCCTCTCCTGGCCCCTGTGCCCCACCCTTTGTTCCTGGTAGACAAGGGAGCATGGCTGCAGTGGTCTGCCTAGGACCTAAGAGCAGCATCGCTTCAGGAAGCCCGTTGCTTTGGAGAAATAGAAAGAGATCCTTCTATCCTCTAAAAAGAAGTTAGAGGGCCATGGCGGTTCTAAGATAATGTATATGATCCACTTCCCTGGGCTGTGCATGACCAGCACACCTGTGTCCAAGGCAAGAGGTCATCCATGGAAGTCAAAGGTGAGACAATCTGTCAAAGGTGAGACATCCAACAGACGTCTCCAGACAGCAGCAACATCTCCCACCACCATTGCACACAAACTGCCAGGAAAACTGCTGGAAGTGAGGTGGGAAAGGGAGGAAGTAAGGAGAAAAGAGGGGTAAGAAAACTTAAGGTAACATGGGTAATCTTGCTCAGACCTACAACACTGTGAGGTCCACGGTGTTTTCTTTGGTAGATTTACACCACAAAAGAGGAAAAATTCAATTTCATCCTCCTCCCTCCATCCAGAAACCTCATCCTTACTTAGCTAAACCCACTTTCCAGCTAGCTGGGAAAAGGAGGAGTATTCTATTTGTTACATGCAAGAGGGACCAATTACACTTTGCATCAGGGACCTGTTTGACCAGTTACAGCATTGTGAGTGAACCTGTTTAATCCAAAGAAATTTCACCCTCTATGTCGCTCTTTTAGCTCTGCCTACCACCTTCTCACTGCATCAAATTTACTGGTGAATAGAGACTTTCAGGAGCTGCCTCTGGTTAGTTGATAAATTGGGCTTTGAAATGCATCTATGACTTTATATCACCCACTAAATTCTTTAGATATTTAATAATAGAAAAACCTGGCCTCTGTTGGAAGTAATTCACAAAGGAGCACATCAATTGCAAGAATAAAAAGTGCCCCTTTTCCATGTAAATTGCACAGGCTAAAACCAGATCTACCAAAGCGTCTGAGAGATCCCTGAGGTTTCTGAAAGGAGAGATATCTCACACACCCGTGGGGGGGTCATTAGAGAAGGAAATTTTTAGCTGGATCCAAAAAGCTTCACTCATTTTTGGACTCATATTTCACACCTCACACCAAAATAAACCCACAAAAGTTTCAGAAGAATACATATGAGAAATAAGAATTGCACAAAGCCTGGGAGTTTTAACTTCTAGTATTAACTGCATTTTTTAAAAAAGTCTCTGTATCTTTGAAATATTAACCAAGTTAAAAGACAAATTACAAAATGGAGGAAAAATTGTACCATATCACAGGTAAAGGTATAATTCCTTCAATATATAAAGAGAATCTGCAAAATCAATAAGAAAAGGACTGACAATCCAACAGAAAAAACCCAGCAAAGGATAACTATTGCCCAAATGACTATTCACTGACTATTCACTAACTAGGTAATACAAATGGAAATCAAACATACAAAAATGCTCAAATTTGAGCATCTCAGTTGTGCTGGGGAGAAACAAAGACCCAGCTACTTTCCTTCCCTAAGCCCAACTTTGCCTTCAGAGAATAAATTTCAATATGCAGGGTCAATTTATAAAAATTTCTCATACCACCATTACCCTGCCCCAAATCACTTGGGAAAAATGTAAGCTAAAAATTGAAGAGGGACAGCAATTGCTGTGATTTCAGATTTATTAAGAAGGCTCAGTAAAATGCTTCCCACGTTGGATACAAATGCCTGAACTCCCATCATTCAAGATCTGTTCATTCAGCTTATAGACTTCCCCATTAAAAGCTCATAGGAGAAATAGCCTTCTAATTACTTATTTAATATTACTTGGTATGCATAATAATGGCAACGTAACCTGGTGTTGTGTTTTGCCATTTGCAATAAACTGTAACAACTGGATCTATTTGATCTTGTGGATAAGTCTGTAGAGTAAGAAAAGGGAATATGATTCCAACTTTATACATACTTCTTCAACATAGAACTACTCAAGTCCGGGTTGTCTGACTCCAAATGCTAAACATTTTCCAGAATCCCATGCTGTATGTAGGTGGGTCTGTAATGTCCTTTCCAGAGATGGCATTCTGTTGGGGCAGTGACGTGAGTGTAATGAGGCCATGAACTCCTGGTGTGACTAGGAGTAAAGGGAGGTGAAAGAGAAAGCACCACCATAGAAAAACAGTACTCTAGGAGTGGTCAGGCCAACGGACGACATGTTAAACTTGACTCACTGAAATTAAAAAACAATGAAATAATACTGCACACCTATCTGAATGGCCACAATCCAAATTACTGACACCACCACATGCTGACAAGGATGCAGAATGACAGGAACTCTCATTCTTTGCTGGTGGGACTGCTAAATGGTACAGCCACTTTGGAAGACAGTTTGGTGGTTCCTATAAAACTAAACATACTGTACTATCCAGCAAATGTGCTCTTTGGCATTTACCCAAATGAATTAAAAATTTGTATCCACACAAAAACCTGCAGGCAGATGTTTTTAGCAGCTTTATTCATAATTGCCAAAACTTGGAAGTATCCAAGATATCCTTTAATAGGTGAATGGATAAATAAACTGTGGTATATCCAGACAATGGAATATTAGCCACCACTAAAAAGAAATCAAGCCATGGAAGACATGAAGGAAACTTAAACACATATTTCTAAAGAAGCCAATCTGAAAAGGCTACACACTGTGTGATTCCAACGATATGACATTTTGAAAAAGGTAGAACTATGGAGATAGTAAAAAAGGTCATTGGTTGCCAGGAGTTAGGGGTGAGGGAAGGATGAATAAACAGAATACAGAGGATTTTTAAGGCAATGAAACTATTCTCTACGTATGATACTCTAGTGGTGGATAAATGTCATTATATATTTATCAAAAACCCATAGAATGTACATTGCCAAGAGTGAACCCCAACATAAACTATGGACTTTGGGTGATAATGATGTGTCAAGGTAGGTTCATCCATTGTAGCGAATCTGCCACTCTTGTGCTGGTGCCAGATGTCAACAGCGGAGGAGGTTATGCCTGTGTGGGGTGGGGGGATGTGGGAACTCTCTGTACTTTTCCCCCAATTCTCCTGTGAGCCTAAAACTGCTCTAAAAAGTAAAGTTTATTGATTTTTTTTAAAAATTGTATCTGCTGATCTAAAAATGAATGCAGATGTTTCTAACCCGTCCTCACCACCCAAGAAATGAATGCTTCAATGTTTCCCAAAGAGGGATTGCTAGAAATTTCTGAGCATCTACTGATTGCCAGCATTTCAGTTCCGTCCTCTTCTCACCATTGTGGTCGATGTGCTCTTTACTCTGCCCACTGAGCTTTCAATTGCGATGACTGCATTTTTCATTTCTATAAGTTTTCTTTGGCTCTCCTTCATTTTTTCCCATATTCTCATTTTCTTCTATTATAACTTTGATGATTTTTTTTTAGCATACTCATTTCAGGGTCTTCCTCTAATTACTCTGTTATTCAAAGCTCTTGGGGCTCCAATCCTATTGTGTTTTTTGCCTAATGACTCTTAGATATGGCAGATGGTTTCCTTGTGCCTTTTGTAATTTTGGCCTTTGAGCTCAACTCTAGTGGGGTTCTATCTGTGCAAATATCAAGTGGCCTGAGTTAAGAGTCTATCCAGCTTCCCAAGGTAGTTTTGTATTTGCTTCTGTAGTCATTCCTAGGATACTACTTGCCTGAAACCAGTGCTATAGATTCATTTTTCAGGTTAGAGGCTCCCAAGACCATGCAGGGAGTATAAACTAGAACTCCAAACCTGTGCAAAGAGTTTGTTATGGATGAATATATCTACACATTCTCAAGGAGAAATTTACCCCCCACTCAGAAGTCAGGTGGAGGCCAATACATTTCACTACAGCCTCTCTGCCAGTGGGTGGCCTTCTTCCTATCTAACCATTTCTCCAAAGGTGTAGCCTTGTAGGTGCCCCAGATTTTTTTAGTTGTCTTAGTTCCAACTTTCTGGCACACAAGGGCCCAAGACCTCATCTCCCATCTTTACATGAGCTTTAAAATCAAAACCTCTTCTTTACCACTGACAATAAACTCTGGCTTCCCCTGGATTGCTGCATCATCAGCTCTGCTCTTCACTTCCCAGTGGTTTGGGCTTCCAAGGATTCCCTTTAATTTCTAGGCATTTGAAAGGATGTTTGCTCAGGTTCAATTTTGTTATTGCTTATGATAAAGTATAACGTTTATGAATAAAAATTAGAGGGTTAATCCTTTCTGAAAGTTACTAGAGAACCTACACTGGTATAAAATAGCTAAGCATCTTATGTTGCAATTGCTCAATCTGTTATAATGTACCTTTAAATTTACCTATAACATGTACCTATTGAACAGTCTCTTGTTTTTCCCATACCAACATGAGAATAGATTAAAAAAATCAAGTATAAAATCTATTGGTGGAAAAAAATAAAAGGATGTTAGTAATATTCTATTCAGCATTTCTGGGTATTTTCTAGTAGAAAGGTTTTCAGACTAGACTACTCTATTACTGAAAATGGTGAAAATGGAACCACTAGTCATATCGGATACATTATTGCATTTAATCCCCATCCCTACCCTGCAAGACAGATAATCATATTCCCATTTCACAAATGGGGAAATTGAGACTCATAGAAGTTAAATAATTTCCCCAAGGTCACACAACTAATGCTGTCTGACCTCCAAGACCTCGTTCTTTCCCTTATCTCGTATTTATTACCTCTCTGAAGAACTAGCCTGTTTCCTCTACTGTGTCCAAAAGAAGAGAAACCAGAGCTGTGAAGAGTTTCCACTGAGTATACCTTTCAATGTTCTCCTTGAAGAACGTTCTAAAAAAAAAAAAAGTTTCTGGCAAAGTTCCATTATTAATTATAAGGGTGAATGGTAAGCCAAAGAATTATGAGGACTGGATGAGGCTCGACATCACCTTTGGGGAAACTGTCAGTCCTTGAGTAGGCTCATGTCTGAGCACACGGAAAGTGAGAGGCAGACCTTCCCTCCCCAGGCAGCCGGCCTCATTTTATCCAGGGGTGGGTCAGCAGGAGGTCTGGAGGATTGGTTCTGCCTGAAATCTGGAGGAGAAAGTGGATACAGGAGAGGTTAATGTCCATGCTGAGGAAGCGTGAAACCAGTGAAAACCTGAATCATTGGGTTAGAAACTGGCCAAAGGCCAAACACAAAATATAGCCATAATTGGAGCCATCCCAAGTAGAAAAAGGTTATTAGTGGAATCCCATTAATCACAATGATTAATGCTGAAATCCATGCTTTTTATTATGTAAAAGGCTAAAAGAGTGTATGAAGAGGGGGGAGTGTTTCCAATTTTGCAGAAAATAGTGAACCAAAGAGGGACAGTAAATATTCAGGATGTGATTTGAAAATCAGAAACCTGGACAAGTCACGCAAATCACGGACGCATAAAAGCTGCTTACACAAAGAAGTTTGCCAGAAAGCAAATGTGCCTACAGATGGCCCATCAGGAGGCAGTTGGGTAGTCCCTGCGAGCTGCAAGGGCAGCCAGGCCAAAGGACAGGATGAGGACGGGGAGAGACGGGGGGAAGGGGTGTGAGCACAAGCTGAGGACAAAGATCTGGCAGCTCATGGTCCTCCCAGAGTCCACAGCCTGCCAAGGGCAATGCCCAGGGGAGGTCATCTTGGAACTCCAGGGCCTTTAAAATCTGCTACCCCAGACAAGTCAGGGCAGAGGAACAGTGCTAACCAAAGGTAAGTTGTGAGTCTAAAGAGAAATTGCAAAAAAAATGAAATAAAATAGCAATGAATCAAAATGAAAGCACATAGATCAAAGCCTCCCCTGTGAATCCAAACCAAGCTAGATGAGAGGTTGATCAGTGAAGAGGTTGCAGACCAATGAGGTCATTTGACAAGAAAGAAGAAAGTCTAACCTGGAGAACATGTCTAAACTGGAATTAGGTGCTCAGGAGGCTTTTGTGGTCTGACCATTACTAATGGTATGGACCCAAACTGATGGACCAGGAAGAACCAAGGGCGTCCACGCATATTCATAAGCTTCCCAAACTGAGAACAGACCCTAAAATAATGGTTTCCTGCTTTATATTTCAAAGAAAAAAATTTCCGGAAGAAGAGAGTTCTTTTTAAATTAATTTCTTAACATGGCTGTTTCCAAAAGGATCTAGAGTAAGTTACTAATATAATATTAAAGCACATGCACACAGCAGTTAAATTAAGATGCTGGGCAAAGACTGGCTCACGCTTCACCAAATGCATTTCCTCTTTCCTGGCCATAAGCTAGACCACATTTTTCTGCCTCCTTTGCAATTAGGTATGACCTCCCTTGCAAACAGGAATGTCTGAGTTCTAGCCAGTAGTATGTGAACAGAAGTATTGGTTCCACTTCCAGGGCTGGCCCCTATTCACCCCCCAGGCACGACCATCCATACTCCTTCTTCATGTTCTGCTAAATGCAGAGAACTCTGAGTGGGATGATTCCTGGTCTCTGAATCTCTGCTTGTGGGAGAACCGCCTGATGACCAGGAACACCCACTGGCACTTGACATGAGAAAGAAATTCCTACTGTGATAAGCCACTGGGATTTGGGAGATTATTTGTCACAGCAGCTAGCATTATTCTGCTTAATACAAAAATTGGTAACTTGAAGAGGAATACTGACATAATAAACGCCTAAACAGTGCTGGCTTAGCCATCGGTGGCAGGCAGAAAGGAAACTGTCGTCAGAGAGTAGAAAGATGGAGAACCATGACATTCCATGGCACAATGTTAAAACTGTTACTTGCCATAACCTGGAAGCCAGATCATGTGCCCACTGAGCACATGTAGTGCTAGACAAATGGTTAGGGAAAGGCCCAGATTATTTCTGCTTTTAATAAAGAGAAAGAGGGAGGGATAGAGAAAAACAGAGATTAAATTGGGGGCCTCTAAGCATTGGATGAGGCTACTATTTCAAGGCCCCGAACAGTAATAGATAAGACTGAAGGAAGCATTAAAGGAAAAGGACCCACAGCTTAGGGCGTGGCCCCGGCCAGGGTCTGCAGTATGACAGCCTTTCTGTCCCAACGTCAGGCCTCTTCTGCCCCTGACTTTCTCTAGCACTTGCACAGACCCCACCGAAGCACTCGGGAGCCTCTGACTCCCTGGACATCATGCGTGGACCCCGGGGAACTGGAGAACTGTCTCAGGCCCAGCTGCATGGACATTTCCCTCAGCTATGTCTAATCTACAACCCCCGCTCAACCAGCACTGTGTTCCCAGAAACCTTGCTGGAAGCGGCAGCCATCGAGAGAGCAACTAGTTATGACTAAAGCACGAGAAGAAGAGCTCTAGGAGACGTTAACCTCCAAGAAAGGCTAACATGTCAACTGACAGATGACAGGTGCATGTGGAAAATCGAATTGAGTAGAATTTTATAGAACTACGGCAAGATATGGGAAGATTTAGGCAGAGACTCCAGAAAGTAAAAGAAGTGAAAATAAATGAGGTAATTATTAATTTTAGAAAAAATAAGGTATTCAAGAAGGAAATATCATAGCAGACTCTTAACTCAGGAATGAGCAGTATGAAACTGTATACTAAAAACAGTAAATATGGATTTTACTCTAGTTATGTAGTACTCTAATTTTATCAGGAGGGTGAGGAGATAGCAAGTGGGAATAGAAATGTAAAATTCTCATCTCCCCAAAATAAACACTTTCTAAAAGTGACTAATCAAGAGAGGGCAGTGTATCTATATTATTTAGAAATATGGAGGTAAATATCACAAGAAAAGAAAGATTAGGAGCTAAAAGTGACTGTTTCGAGAGAGAGAGAGAGAGAGAGAGAGAGAAAGCTGTGAAGCAGGGGGAAGGTGGGTGTTTTATTAAGTAAGTCTTTTAGCACTACTTGACTTTGTAAAATAAAAATACTCTTCTAAAAAATAGGACTTCTTTGCAGGCTCTTGTTCTTCCATCTAGCAATTTTTTAAACTATAATAATAAATCTGTGTAAGATGGTGGGAGACGAAGGCATTAATGATGAGTGGAAGATATTATGTCCATTTCAAAGTCATTGTTGAAGCACAGAACAGACCCAACAACCTGAACAGTGAGTAATCAGGATGTTTTTCATCATTTCTGGCATCCAGAGCTGTTGAATAGCCTTCCTGAGTTTAGGAACGTTGCCACCAGAAGGCTACTGGTCCCCTAGGTCAGAACCTTGCTTTCCCAGTCTTTGCAGTCAGGACGTGGGCATGAGGATCGAGTATAGGGGAGAGTGATGTAAAGAAAGAAGCACAATGTGCAGATTCTGGCAGAATGGGGAGGAATGGCCGGGTGAAAGCCAGTCCTCCAAGGCAGCACCAGCAAAGGTCTTAGCGGTCGTCATGCCAGGCCCAGTGTCAGCTGCACAAGCCACATTGCCTGTCCGTACACAGCGGGGAAAATGAATAGTCAGTCCATGTCACTGGGCTTTATTTCTGACTGTGTTGCTCAAAGCTCAGTTCTCTGACCTCTTTAATGATTCTTTAAGCTATCTGATATCCTTTAATAAGTTCCCCTTCTGCTTAAATTAGCTAGGGTAGCTTTCATTATTTGCAACTAACAACCTTGACTGATACAGGGAGCTAGAGCGGCATAGCCTGCGATGGAGATTTATGAGAGAACAAGAGAACATCAGAGAATATTGCAATGTCAAGATCCAGGGGAAACTTCCTAGCAGCAGCCAGAGCAGGAGGAAAGGAAAACGGCAGATGCACGTGGCAGCTTGGAGGGCTGAATTCATGAACGCTTGAAGATACCATGTAGAGTCTTCCCAAACTCATTGTGATAAATTTTAGGACAGGCTGGAATTCTGACAAAGCAGACCAGGGCAGCACCAGAGAATACATAGTTGTATTGCTGTTACTGTGGGCCTGGTTTTATCTCCACACTGGTGTGCCTAGGATGCACAGCCTACAGAAGTCAAAAACCTGGAAGCAAAGCTATGCGTCACATTCAGATTGTCCTCTCCCCAAACCCTGCTCAAACCCATCTCGCTTGATGCTCCCGCCCACCATTAACTCTCTGACCTTATGTCCTCCCCGCTTCACTCCTTATGCCCCAGCTACTGTCCTCGCTGTTCCCCAGACCTGGTCCCACCTCGGGGCCTTTGCAGCGCCTGCTCTCTGGAGCATCCTTCCCCAGATACTCACAGAGCTCGGCACTCCCTTTCTCCAAGAGCTTGAACGCAAGTGGAATTTTAAATTCCACCTTTCCCAAATGCTCCCCGAACCCCTGCTTTATTTTTTTCCATAGCACTCAATACCATCTAATTCACCATACAATTTACTTATTTATTCAGTTTATTAACTGTCTGCCCCAACTAGATCGAGGATGTTGGACTCAAATGAAGTGATTTGTTCCTTGTTAGTTTCCTTATCAACTGATCTTACAAGAAAACAAAGTAATTTTTGCAGCTTCATATAGTTGAATTTCAAACAGCAGAAAGCCACTGGCCTGAGGACAGCGTGGCTCACCTTTCACCCAGACGGAAGTCTGCATGGTAACGAGCATGGCAGGCTGACATGGTCTCTAATTGACGATCTTCTGTGGCCATTTACAACCAAGTTAAGTGACACCGATCTCTGTTCTCAGGAGCCATCCAAATCCACCTCACTGTCAAGAAGATCAGATTCCATTGTGTTCTTCAGATCTGAAATCACTGACATAGGAAAGAAAACTCCAAAATACACACAAACATACATACACACACACCCTCTATACTATAGGAAGTAATTCCCCTTTTCCCCTAAATTTCACGAGCTGACATCATACCAAGCCTATATGTGAATGAAATGAGAATGGACATTCCTCCCAGTGCAGAAATCCACTCACATTAACATTTCCAGCAGTGTCCACGTTTGGAAATGAGAGTGAAGTGCGTGCTGCCAGGGGGCCAGTCAGTGCTCCCGAGGAGAGAGACCTAGGGGCTGCATCAGCCCCCTCAACTGCATGCTCATGTCTGCTTCTTGTCCCACCCTGGGAAGTGCCACATTACTGAAAAACCACAAAGATCTGGAGGGCCACGTGGGGTCTCTAGGCTCCCTCCCAGACAAGGGGGGCCCCACCCAGGCTGGACTGCAGGAGCATACTGAGTGCATGCAAAGGCAAGGCAGATCCACGTGCTGGGATGCAGAGCAAAAGGAAATGAGAAACTGTGCTATGTAGTCCGTTCTGGCTGCTATAACAAAATACCAAGACTGGGTGGCTTATCAACAACAGAGATTTATTTCTCACAGATCTGGAGGCTGAGAAGTCTAAGACTAAGGCAAATTCAGTGTCTAGCAAGGACCTGCTTGCTGGTTCATGGACAGACATCTTCTTGCTGTGTCCTCACATGGCAGAAGAGGCGAGGAGCTCTCTGGGGTCTCTTTTATAAGGGCACTGATCCCATTCGAGAAGGCTCCAACCTCATGATCTTAACACCTCCCGAAGACTCCTATCTCCAAATCTCATCCCATTGGGGTTTAGGTTTCAACATATGAATTTAGGGGGGACAGAAACATTCAGACCATAGCATTTGCCAAGGACAAAGAGCACTTGGAAGTGAGGAACCTTCCAAATCATCAGGTCTAAGGGAGCAGACAGAGAAGCCAGAATAAAACCAAGGCTAGAGGCTCTACCCCAAGCCGTGACAGATGCAGCAGGCAGGCTCAGAAAACAGTGCCAAGAGAGGACCCCTGGGTACCAGCGCACGGAGGACGCAATGCTCACGAAGCCCCAAGTTCTCATTCTCAAACAAAAAGGGGGCCGCTAAGGATCCTGGACCACACCAGACTGTGTGGGAAAGAGTCGGTGAGGAGGCAGCTGCATCATTGTCCTCAGGGCCAATTGAAGGCTCAAGTCCATGTGGACCACCACAAGGTGGAGGGAGAGCCCAGCCCACAAGGATGTTGAGTGAACATGTGCTAGACCATTCATGCAAGGTTTGCCACTGGACAGGTGTTCAAAAATTGATTTTGATATGCAAAATTTTAAGGACATTGAGTTTAGATTTTTAAAGGAAACTCTTGTGATATAAATAATTCTTGAGCTGTGGTGTAACCTTAGATCTCCAGATATTTTAATGTCTCGAAGCAAGTCAAACAAGGACATAAATAGAAAGAACCACTTCTAGCATTTATAACCCTGCCTCCTGCTGGCAGGGTCTAGGTAGCAGGTAGGCCTCCCAGACAGGAGAGGAAAAACAAAATCTCCCTGAAGCAGAGCTCTGCAAGGGGAGGCGGAACCTCTTATTCAGTCCGATGTGAATCAGAATCTTGACCATAACAATTATTTCCAATTTACCCAGTTTGAGGGTTATCTGCATAAAATACCTCAAGAGATTCTTTTCTTAATATGTTTTGGTTTTAATTGACAAATAATACTTGTATATATTTACGGGGTACAATGTGATGTTTTGATATATGTACACATTGTAGAACAATTAAATCAAGCTAATTAACACATTCATCACCTCATCTGCTTTTTTTTTTTGCTTGTATGCTACAAACATTTAAAATCTCTGTTAGCAATTTTGAAATATACAATACATTATCATTAACTAGAGTCACCATGCTGTGCAATTGATCATCAGAATTTATTCTTCCTGTCTAACTGAAACTTTGTACACTTTGACCAGCACTCTTTAACTTGAAACTTTGTGAAGGCAACAGAATAATTTCTTGAGAATGCCAGAATTCCTCTGCGCAGTGTGGACACCATCTGGATACTCCACTTGTCAATACACGACAAACAGAGAATGTATGGGGGACTCTCACCCCAAGTTCCCCATTTTCTGCACAGTACAGAGCTCTTGGTGACTGTCAGCCAGCAGCCTCAAGGGTTCTCTTATCTGTCTCGAATCCTTTTGTTTCTATTTCAGCTTGCTCTTGGCAAATGCCACTTCTTACTTATCCTCTGGTTTGCAGCCATTTGATATATACTTTTTAAGTATAGAAGACTTTTGTCATTTACAAGGCCTTTTGGATTTAGCATTCATGGTTCTGGCATGCTTGAAGGGCACCGAAGGTCCACGGTGTGGACTATTTTGCAATTTCTTTGAGACACAAATCTCAATCCTATATCCTGCAGGATCAGTGGTCTGAGCTAAGTCATCAACTTAGCTAGTGAATACACCTACCCAAATTCCAGAATCTGCATTTCAACATGATTCAATCACTCTCTCCTTGTCACGTAGAGCATAACTTTCATGAGGTGACTGAAGTTTTGTTTCTGTGTGCTTGTGGCTCCCAGAACAAAGTCAGCTGCTGGTGCAGAGGATAAATATGAAGAAAAAGTAAAGATGCCTGAGAGAGTGATGGTTCTTATCAGACAATCAAAATGCAGGGTACGATAAGGGTGCAATGTCACATTTGGCAGCATCTATGATCTGAAGGACTCCACCATGCATCCTATATAATAACAATAAAGGCAATTTGTAAAACTGCTTCAGGACATTTTATAGTCAGTGTAAAATAAAAATTGCTCATTGAGTGAGCAATAAGTCATTTTCATAAGAGTCCCTTAAACTGTTTGGTTACATTTATGAGGAAAAGTACATGCTATCATGGTGGGGATTCTTGTTGCGCTTGAGATGTACCTTGACTAGCAAAAACATAGCTCAACCACCCATGTAGTAGGTCTTTAGTAACCGGCAGCTGCACAAGGTTTTGCTTTCCCCAGCCCGCTCTGCCACATGGCAACCACATCTGTGATGTTGCCTCTCTCCGTCTCTCTAACTCGAGGACTCTGTGCTGACATCGCTCTTGCCCAAGATTGCCCTCCATGTACTTAGGGGATGGATGCAATGGTCTCTTCATGGGCAGAGTCTCTCCCTGACTGGACCTAACTCTGAAAATAGCTCCCTCTTAAAGCAGAAAGATCCATATGGTGACATTCCCTGGGTAACAACAGTGAAAAGTCCCCAGGATTAATTACTTCATTCATTCACTTATTAATTTTCCTTTTTGTGTTAAGTTCTTAAAAACAAACAGCATAGGCTGGGTGTGGTGGCTCACACCTGTAATCCTAGCACTTTGGGAGCCCCAGGAGGGAGGATCGCTTGAGGTCAGGAGTCTGAGCCCACCCTGGGCAAGTGCGAGACCTGGTCTCTACCAAAAAGAGAAAAAATTAGCTGACCATCATGGCACATGCCTGTAGTCCCAGCTACTCAGGAGGCTGGGGCAGGAGGATCGCTTGAACCCAGGAGTTTGAGGTTGCTGTGAGCTAGGCTGACACCACAGCACTCTAGCCCAGGTGATAGAATGAGACCCTGTCTCAAAAAATAAAAAATAAAAAGCATAATTCTTTATCATCTTGAAAACCACACCTCTTTGTAATACCAGCCATCAGCCATCTGCATACACACACATGCATTGTTACCAGGGGAAGGTAAAATCTTCAGACTTCATGGGCTTCACCTTAACTCCCTGAGACCCCCCAAACTGCATAGGCTCTCCTCTCTCCTCAAAAAAAAATTTTTCCTTCTTTTCACCATTTTCTCACAAGCTGGACAGAAGTTCCATGGCCTCTGAGGCAGTGTGAGTTTAGCATATTTCACACTTGAGGCAGATTATTTTATAATACCTCTTCCTCTATACAACAAAATTGTTTTCAGTAATAATCATAAAATAAAACAAATAATAATGGCAATGGAAATGCACACAGTATTAATACTAAGTCTCTTCTATTGAATTTCATAGGTATAAAATCATGTCAATAAAATTAAAATAACAAATAATATTTCATCACAAAAACAGGAATAGCTTAAAGCTTTTAAAACTCCTGCACTCCCCTCCTCAATTTGCGTGTCCCCAGGGCTGAGGACATCCACAAAGGGACAATGAAGCAAGCAGCTGCCTCGTCAAGATCACAGCATAACTCTCTGGCCATATCATTCTTGGTTTAGTTGAGGAAGGAATTTAGGCCTTCAGGGATTTATCCCACTTAGTCTTTTGGATTCATCCAAAGCATCTAATATGTTCGAAGCTGTTTTAGTAAACCTGTGCCCAGAATTTCTCCTGGGACAACACAGTGTCCTTCTGGATCTTGCCTGTTTTTTGGCCAAATTAGTACAGTCTGGTTCTCTAAGTACCATAGATAATTTCCTAGAACCATATAATGGCTTATAAAATGTCCCCATAATGTGCTAGTCATTATCTTGGCTGTTTTATCTTTTGAGAAATATGTCTATGCATAGAATTAGGTCCTCAAGTCAGAAAATCCATGCACAATCATCTCCGTGCACAATAATTCTTATGGGGCACATAAGCCTCTTATTCCATTCCTTTAGATGCTCTCTCAGTCTGGGCCTTTCACTTTATATGTTTTACAGAACTGTTGATAACTTGATTTCATATACATTGCTATTCCTGGACAGTTACATTAGCCTCTTGCCAATTTATTTACTCAGTAAATATTTACTGAGTACCTGCTCTGTGCCAAGCACAGGTAATACAAGAATGAACCAAATAGTCTCTGCTTCAAGGAACTTAAAGTCCAGTAAGGATCCAGACAACATATAGTTAATGACAATATAGGAGCCTTGATGAAGTCTTGGATCTTTGCCATATGACGGTACTACTTCCCTCTGTGGACTTGGTAAAGATTCTTGAGAAAACTGAAAAAATACTTAATTTACACAAATTACAACAGGGAAGTGAAGGGATGCCTGTGAGTTCTATAGTCTTTCTATTGTGAACTTGCTAATTTGTAAACTTTCTATTAGAGAATTCAGAAATACCTACTTTCTGTACCCAAACGAGAACAGAAAAATTGTAATTGGATGACATCATTGCCAAGCTTCCTAGGTATAAAACAGGCAGTTACATGAAGCAGCAGCAGCAGTGACTTACTCAGGTGTGTCTGCAGAGCTCGGTGGTGGACGGTCCTCCCTCTGTAAAACGGACTGGGGCTGGGCTGCTCTCCAGCCCTGTGAGGGTCCTGGAGACAGGGCAGGGAGAGATCTCACCCACAGAGAGTTGGGAAGGCACTGTCGCCATATTCTGATTCTTACCTAATGTTACCTTAAACAGAAAATGAAGAAAGTGCTGCAAAACCCTATGGTAAATATCTATCTTCTAGAGTTCTGAACCATTTACTCACTGCTTCATTTCAAGAATCCATTCATTAATTTGAGGCCTATAAAGGAAAAGGGAGTGTCCACTCACCTCTGGCCAAAATTTTTCCCAATATGGATGAGTAGGATGTAGAAAGTTGCAAGGGACCATTGATTTTACCATAACAATGAGAAAATAGTCTCTAGAGCCATCAAAAAGCTGTGGATGCAAAGAAAACAAAATGAACTAAATTCCAGAGAAGGACAAGCCCTTACTGGGTGGGTAAAGCCTGGCAATCATCTTTGTCTCTGGAGGCATCTACCAAGTCAAAGCAGGGCAGGAGAGGATCAGTTTGCCAGAGGCAGGGGACTTTGTGGGGAGAAGGGGAAAACAGTCAAATGACCACATGTGGGCTGTCAGAGCATACTGGAATCTGGGGAAACTGCAAAGGCTGAGCCACTTTGCTATGCCTGCCAATTCTCCACCATGGGAATTTTGCTTAGGAAGTGGTGGTGCTAGGGCTGGGTGGGGAAGCCAGGAAAGACCTTTCACAAACTCACAGTGCAGGCATGTCTCATCGTATTGTGCGTGCCTTTACTGTGCTTCACAGATACTGTGTTTCTTTAAAAATTGAGGTTTGTGGCAACCCTGTGAGGACCAGATCTACTGGTGCCATTTTTCCAACAGCACTGACTCACTTCTTGTCTCTGTATCAGCATGGTTTAGCGATAAAGTATTTTTTAATTAAGGCATGTACATTTTTTTAGACATAATGCTATTGCATACTGAATAGACTAAAATACAGTATAAACATAACTTTTATACACACTGGGAAACCAAAAAATTTGTGTGACCCACTTTAGTGTGATATCTGCTTTATTGCAGTGGTCTAGAACCAAACCCGCACTATCTCTGAGTTGTGCCTGGATTAAGATTCCAAAGCTCCGCTACAGAGAGGTACTTGATCACTTGATCCCACTGTCAAGACATTTGAAACCAGAGGTGACCTGAAGGTGTTTAAGCAGCAAATGAGCCCAAACCCAGCTCAATTTCTAAGTAGAAAAAAGAAACCAATCCTTGCCTTAGTTTCCTGATGGAAACAATCCCATTGAGGGGAAATATTATCTATTTCAGACTCTGCTATTCTATTATATATAATGTGGCTCAAAACCAGCAGAAAAAGTAGTTAATACAAATAAACAGACCTACAGATGACCAAGATAATACAGAGATAATATCTTTAAAATAACTAGTATACACGTAATAAATAAACTAAAGGACAATATCAACAAATTGAGTGAAAAGATGAGGAATTTCCATAGATAAAGCAAAACCAAAAATTGCCAAACTGAACAATAAAATATCTGATTGAAGAATTGAAGAATTCATTGGATGGCCTTAACAACAGACTAGACATATCAGTAGAAATGATTAATGAAATTGAAGACAGGTTAGTAGAAATTATCCAAACCAAAGTATAGAGAGAAAAAAAATAGTATAGGAAAAGAACAAAGAAAAGAGCATCAGAGACCTCTGGTACATTATTCAGTGTATAATTGGAGTCCCAGAAAGAAAGAAAAGAGAGAATGTCTTAATGTTTGAAATAGTTGAAGAGATAATAGCCTTGATTAAAGTTATCAACCTGCAGATCCAAGAAGATCTACAAACTCTGTGCAGGATAAGAGCAAAGAAACTCACACCTATCTATGCTGAAAAGCAGATAAACAGAAAATTTTTAAAGCAGCAAAAAGGAAAAAAGATATATTGCATTCAAGGGAATAATAAGAACAATGAATGACTTCCCATTATAAACAGTGGAAGCTAAGGAACCATGGAATTATATGTTTTAAATGCTTAAAAGAAAAAAGAAACTGTCAACATTGAATTCTATACAAAATGAAGCAAAAAATAATGCTTCAAAAATGAAGAAAAAATAAAACTTCCACCTCCAGGAAGATAGACGTGTATTTCTCTATTTCTACTTGTAAGTACAACTAAAACCACTGTATATAATATTACATATAAAAGAAATATAAAAAGATTCTGGAAGATGGAAAAAAGGGAGACTGGCTAAGGACCCCAGGACCCAGGGGGTGACATGGTGGTGAGTTCCCTGGGTTGTCTTTTTGCCTTATATATCCCAGATTGGAGCCAAAATAGCTGGCAGCCTAGAAATGCCAACAGACAGAAATAACAAAAGTCCTAACAAAAGCCTGAGCCCTCTAGTCAAAGGAGAGGGGCACCCTAGCAGACAGAAAACGTGTAGTCAATAACTACTCTACTTCAACCAAACACCACAGAAAAAAACCCACCCACCCATATCAGTAAAGGCCACATGGAGAGCCTAAACTTCCACTCTCACAAGATTTTGATAAAATATTCCCATGCCCCTGCCAGTGTAGGTAAGGACAGAGATGGCCACACAGGGAGCCTGGGCTTTCACCTCTACTGAGAAGTAATAAGAGATCCTCCCCTCCCCACACTGGAAGTCAACAGAGGTTAAGTAGGGAACCTGGAATTATACCTCCACCTGTTGGTAAGAGGAGATGTTTCCCCTTACCCTGCCACATCAATGCCAAAGAAAGCCAACTAAAACAGGAGGTTTAAATAAAATCCAGAGTTTTAGAGCATAGTATGAAAATGTCTAGGTCTCAATAGAAAATCATTCGCCACGCCAAGAACCAGGAATATCTCAAACTGAGTGGGAAGAAATGACAATAGATTCCAATGCTAAAATGACAGAGGTGTTAAAATAATCTAACCAAGATCTAATGCAACCGTGATAAAAATGCTTCAACAAGCAATGACACCCACTCTTGAAACAAATGAAAAAAGTTGAAAGCCTTAGCAGACAAATAGAAAGTCTCAGCAAAGAAATAGAAGATATAAAAAAAGACCCAAATGGCAATTATAAAACTGAAAAATACAACAGAAATAAAGAGCTCAGTCTATAGGCTCATCAGTGGCAGAATGGAGGGGACACAGAAAATAAGCAGTGAATAGGAAGATAGAAATTACACAATCTGAACAATGGAGAGAAAATAAGCTTAAAAAAAGAAAATGAACAGAACCTCTGGGACCTATAGGACTATAACAAAAAAATCTCACCTTCGTATAATGAAAGTCCTAAAAGGAGAGGGAAAAGAAGGCAAGGCTGAAAAAGTACTTGAAAAAAATAATGGCTGGAAACTTCCCAGATTTTGCAAGAGACATGAACTCCAGATACAGAAAGCTGAGCAAATCCCAGACAGGATAAACCCAAAGAAATCTGCACCAAGACACACCATAATTAAACTTGTGAAAACAAAAGAGAAAGAACGAACCTTGCAGCAGCCAGATAAAACAATACCTGGTCTACAAAAACTTATTCGAATGACAGCGTATTTCTCATTAGAAGAGAGGTTACTCTGAACACGTTATCAACTGGAGAAGGGCACAAGGGAACTGCCACTGTAACTGAATCTTGATCTGGCGGCACGTGATAAAAATTCATCTTATCTGTGCACTCAAGATGTGTGCATTTGGGGTATGTAAATTTTTTCTCAATAAAGTCCTGTGAAAATCCAGTCCCAAGATTAAATATGGGTTTGGAACAAAAAGGAGAGACATAGGAATAAATTAGCCATATTACAGCAAACTTCTCAGTGGTGTGGCCTAGGATGGCTTTACTACACACAACCTCTTCTCCCTCCACACAAAGAGAACAAATAAAGCTGTCATTTCTAAAACGTCTGGCTGGCTTTAAATGGATGCCTTAGCATATGAGGGTAGTCAGACTGTCGGGGTCAAAGCCCACTTTTAACATCTTCTTTCTGTCGTTTAATGAACTTCAGCCATTGTCAGAAGTAACCACTTCTTTTCAGAGCCTTGTAACTAACCCAGAGATTCTCCCCAAGACTCTCAACCCTGATACACATTAGACTAATATGGGACGCTTTAAAAAAATAAAAAAACAAAGCCCAGGCCCCATCACAGACCAATTAAATCAAAATCCTTGGGGGTAGGTCCAGGTGTAGGATGTTTTTTGAAGTTCCTTGGGCGATTCTAACGTGCAGGCCAGGATTGAGATTCTCCTCACTTAGCAAATGAGCAAAAAATGCTTGAAACCCGATCTGATGCAAATCTGATTGCAAACAGAGCCAAGGCAGGCAGCACAAAATTGGCTGCAAAAAAAGGAAGAGTCCTATTCCCAATCCAGGCGCGGGGGCGGTGTTAAGCAGCAGTGATTCTGAAAGAGCATGTCAGGCTACTTAGGTTTTCTGGACAGCCCCATCTCCAGCATGAGACTTTTAATAGAGCTCGGTCGCCAGAGCTCATCAAGAGACAGCTGGGAAAAGAAAACCTCAATCAAGACTTCTTGCTGGACTCAATCTCCAGATCCAATTCAATCAAAAAAAATTTTCCCACAGGCCTTATGAGTGTTACGTGTTCTCAGTCTCCAGCTCTGAAATAGCGGGTGGAAGACACCCGTGCCCCAACCTCCGGACACTTTGATGAAGTCCGACTCTGAGAGAGCAGGCTACAGTGCAGGGTGTGTTTGCGAGTCAGGCAGATGCTTGGGTATAGGTGCACACACCCCAGGCACATGAGTGCTGCAGAGTCAAAACATTTGCCAAGGTTGGTGACAGCCCTAGCTTTCTCTGGACCCCCCCTCCGGCTTTGAAATCTAACAGCAGGTGTAAATAACATCTCTGCCCTCGACCTGGTATTGAGTTTGGGGGGAGGAAGCCCTGAGTTCCTGCATTCACCCATGAGTGCAGCTTTTCCTCACTAGCTGCCCGTCTCAACTCTAGCCCTCACTCAAGTCCACCCTCTTGGGGGGCTCGGACACCTGCCTTGCATCTGCAAGCCCCTCCCCACTCAGACCCTGACCACTGCTCTCTACGTCCATGTACACGAGCTGAGAACTTGCCGTGCACGGACATGAAAATGGGCACCTCCTCCTCTTGAATATCCATCATCCTCTGCTTATATGCCCACTTTCTTGCCCCAAACTGGACTCCCTGAATTCCAACACCTGCCAAAACAAGCTCAAATATTTCACAGACATTTCAACATTGCCTATTGAATCACTAAGCCACTCTTATAGAATTACTCACTATAGCTGGGTTAACATCCCCAGTCTCTGTCTTATGGAGCCCTGACCTCCTGCACCTGCTGATTTCCTGAACCTCCAAGTTCCGGAGCTTCCAGCACAGCCCATGAAGAATCCATCAAAGTTCTGACTTTTGCAAATCCAGAATTCTTTGGATAGAAAAAATAAATAGGTATTATTCTATTACTTCATCTTTTTCCCAAAGAAAGAAATTGATTATGCAACATACAACAAAAGAATTGGGGACAGAAGAGAATTGCTTTTCCCTAGAGTGGCAAGTAGTTTTCACCTCTAATAACCCTAATCAATGAGCAGGGGCTGCCTGGAGAGCTACTTTGAGTAGAATTCTGAGGCTATCTCTGGGCTTGGCTAGAAAGCTTATGTGCATCGATTAGCAATGTCTGCCATGGACAAGGTTCAGGAGCATCAGTATTATTATGTCAAATGCCAGCCAACACTGATTCTATCCCACATCAGCAGCAAAGTCAGGCCTAAAACACAGGTTTCCTGACACCCAGTTGTTCCCACGTGCCATTAAAGAACATCCAAGAGACATACATCTGAGTTTACAAAATAGAAACTAGGTCTGATCCATTGCATTAGAGAACTCTTCTTGACCTTAAAATGTGTTAAATGAAAAATATCATGCCTTTAGTAAATTAAAGGGCTGGTTTGCAGACCATTAACCACTTGGCAGTGAAGCCTGGGAGCAGATCATTGGGAGCTCTTGCTAAAATGACCATCAGAGAGAAACTAAGCTAAAATCTAAGCGCAGAGATGATCAGGTAAACTGGTGGTAAAATAAGACGTAGTCTGTAATAACTCCATTTACCCTGAGCTTTTCAGAATCGTGACTCCTGAGGGGATAAACATACACTCCAATTGCAAAGGAAAAACAGAAACACAATATTTTATCTTTGGTGGTCTCCCTAAGGTATGAAAATGATTTTCTTTGGTACACATGATTTGTGAAGTTAAACATTCATTTGGGAGGGGCAAAAAAGTTTTAAATGTGAATATCCTTGGAGCCGGCAATTTTGCTTGAGTTCATGGATTAGCCAGAAATCCCATGAAGAGACTTAATACTCCTCTCCTAGGAGAAGAAACCTCTAAGCAACTGCTCTCATTGTAGCAGGTGTAATGAGACGTGATGAAATAAACAGTCAACTGAGGGAGGATACCCAAGGACTGGGAGCTGAGAGACACGAGTTTCCCAGGAAGGAGTTAGAGCAACAGTCCCCAACCTTTTTGGCACCACGGACTGGCTTCATGGAAGATGATTTTTCCATGGACCACGGGAGCGGGGTGGAGGAGGTGGAGCTCAGGCGGTGATGCGAGCGATGGGGAGCAGCTGTGAACACAGATGAAGCTTTGCTCATTTACCTCCTGCTGTGCAGCCAGGTTCCTAACAGGCCACGGACCAGTACTGGTCCGCAGCCTGGGGCTTGGGGACCGTAGAATTAGAGGAATGAGAGAAGGAGGGAACTCCAGGCCTGAGGACCCAGTGAAGCCAACTCCCCATTGGTTATGGAGGTCTGCCCAGTTGGCCCTGGCTGTGGACCCCTGGCTGGTGAGGTGAGGGTTCACAGGTGGGATACGGTCCAAGGAGCTCTTCCTCCATTGATGAGGAATGTCCAGCTGCCTGCGGGCTTGCGGATTAACTGTCTTTCTGGTCGATTCCATGGCATGCTAGTGATCTGGGACCTGCAGCACTGTGCCACTTGATTCAAACCTTCAGGCCAGGGTGCAGGTAACAGCGTCCCTACCCTTGGCCCTGGTGATGACTCAGAACCAGCTGCCTGCCCCCGGTCAAGTCTGCGTCTTTCAAATCCACAACACTATCTACAGCTGCAGCATCCTGGAAGAATAATGATCCCCAACAATAAATGAACAGGGGGTTCACCTTCCATTACAGCAAGAGCAACTTGCTGTCTGCCAAATTAACTTTAAGTTCCAAGATACATTCTATATCATATCCATAAACTTCAGGCACTGAAACTGTGTTGGAATGTCCATGCACACAAATGAAGAAGCTCACTGATATTTTTTTTAATCTACTTTTTACTTTTAATAAAAGGGGGCAAAACAAAATTATATCAATAATTCTTGTGGACTGGAACTATATATCTATGTCAAGTGACTGCCTTTGGCAATTTTTTTTTCATTTTTTTAACTGCATAATTACAAGCCTGCAAGAGGCGTGGTGTATAATGAAGTCACTGGTGTAACCTTAACTGGCTCCATGCTAATAAGTGTCTCTCTCATTTTGCAAATTATAACCTGCAAAATGATGACATGCCTGAACAGCAGTGATGGGGACTCATGAAGCTTAGCACCAAGAGTTAGAAAATGCCCATGAGAAGCCAGCACAGGCAGATTTATTATGACATTAGACAATACACTCGTGGCATTAATTATACCCTCTGAGCTTTGCTAGATTGCAGCCCCAGACAGTATGTCAGGCAATAACACCCCATCCACAGTGTCTCTTAGCCACTTACCAGTGACATCTTTGTCACAGGCAACCTGCTGTCCTAGAAGCCCCAGACCCAGGCCTGGAGGACAAAGACTCCAAATGTTCCATCCTGCCTCAGTCTGGTGGGCAGCCGGTGAAGCCAAGCTAATGACGAGAAAGGAGTACTGTCCCCAAAAAACGACATCTCAAGATTGAAGAGAAAATGAGAGAATGACTGAGAGGCTGGATACAAGACTACAGAAGAAGGGAGAAAAGACTTGGAACTTTTTAGCTAAGGCAAACGAAGGCTAGAGATGGCAGCAAAACAAGAGACAAGGGAAAGAGGAATGCCTGTCTTTATGTCGTTGAATTTGTAATCCTCATGACTAAAAGAGACCTAGTCTCCCTGCCAACACTTTGATCTTTAAACCCTGATACAACATCCCACCAAATGGGCATCCAAACCCCCCAGCCATGAAATTTTCCACTCCCAAGGCAGGTCATTTCGTCTTAGCTCTGATGACTAGCAAGTTCATTTTCCCATTGAGCCAAAGATCTGTCTCCCTGTTACTGACAGCTGCTAGAAGAAACATGGAATGACTGACCCTCCTTCAAGTGACAGCCCCTCAAGTATTATATAAAAGCTACTGTGTCCCACAGACTACCCTTCTTCAATATGGCATAGATCTGTCTCTGACACATTGTGACATTATTATCAAAAGCAGAAAAGAGAAACTTTTTAAATAAAGCAGTGTATAAAATAAAGCCATGGAAGAACTAACTGATAATAAGAAATTGATAAAGGATAATTTTTCCCTAAAAAAATATAAAATCATGACTGTCATAGGGAAATAAATTAAACCATGTGTTAAAGACTTAATTCATTACCAAATGAGGGAACAGTAAGATGTTACAACTAGTTCAAAGGACAAATCAAAGAATGGACACATTTATAGATGAAGAATATTGAAATCAATGTGCAGATAAAAACAAAACTGGCTCCTTTCACAGCAAGGTAAGGAAGCCAAGTACATCTCTATGTGGATAGGACAAAATTTGCATGAATTATTTTGTATTGCTATCAGTAATCTACAATTTACAGAGTTTAAAATAGCTCATAGGCAATATATTTGTTTGCTAGGTCCTTATGAGTGTTATAATGCTGATGAGCATTTAATTTATTTAATGTTGATATTACAGTATCACAAAGCAAGCAAATCATCTTATCTTTAGCAGAAACAAGATAATATTGCAATTCCCAATCCTCATTTAAAAATCTGTTTTCTTCCTTCAGCATTCTCTTGGTCTGCTTTGACATGATGGGCTGTTAAGCAGACAGAATTAAAAAGTACTCTTGAGCTGTGCAACTATTCACAAATGCCACTTCAAACAGAAACACAGTGCACCGTTGTCAAAAGCTGATAACTGACATACTCGACCTCCATAAACTCTCATCAACCAGCCGCAGGTAGCAGGGGCTCCAGGCAGGCAGGAAAAGTTAGAACTAAATCATGAGCATAGCAGCCATCAATTTAGTCCTGATAGTTTAATGTTCTAATTGTGCCCGTCAATCTGGGAGGATTATTTTGTCGAAACTTATTTTATTCCTTGGCATTTTAAATATGATCATTTTAAAAATAAAATAAAAATATAAAAGATGAACAAAAATGTATTAATATAATAAAAATAAAAGGATTTGTTCTGTAAAATTTGGATTTAGGCAAAAGGTTGCAATTAAGGACCTAGAAGGCCACAGGTTTCCCACCCCTGCATTAGACCGAGGTGGCTCTGACACCCTGAGTTCCTACATCAGCAAACCAAAACCTAACTCAGAATTTAAAAGAAAGCAAAACTTAAGCTTGGCCAATGTACAAGCAGCCAACTGGGCAACAGTTACATCATCTTGAACATCCCACCAGGATAGTCCAAATAAGGAAATTGCTCAAACTTTAACCAATCAAATAATTTCTTTGCTCTGTTTCTGCATTCATCCTACAAAAGCCTTCCCCTCCTGCCCCGTGGGCAGAGCCTCTAACACTTCTGACTTAGAGTTTCCCAATTCATGGATCATTGTCTGCTCAAATAAACTCTTTACAATTTTCATGTGCCGAAAGTTCTTATCCTATAAATGGGGAAGCTGAAGCTCAGAGGACGTAAATGACCCCTCCAGAGTCAGAAAGCCGTGCAGAGGGTGTATGGCAAGCACCCTTGCCCAGTTTTATCATGTTATTTTCCTGCCTTTTTCACCCTTGGACCAAACTTCCTTTCTATTCTTTAAACTATTGGTTAGTATTAGTTTCTTAAACTATGTCCACATGCCTTGTTGAAATGGAGCAAGAAATAAAGAAGTGAAAAAGCCATACAACCAGGACGTGAATACAGAGGGTGCTTCTGCTTGCATCAGCACAGCTACGGAGACAGTGAGTCCTGCCCCTCCTCCTGCACCCCCACCCCGCCCCAGGCTCCTCTCCCTGCGGGTCTGGTGAGCAGGACTGGTGGGCAAGGCTGGCGCTCAGAGCCCTGGAAAAAACAGTCAAATGCCTATCACATGTGTAGGCGGGGCTTAGCAAAAACATACACACCAGGAGAGTCACACCGTCCTGTAGCATCTTCGTGTGAACAAGGTATACAAAAACAAGAAGTGTAGGGTCTCAGAACTCCAGAGGACCACGGTATATTGTGTGACAGGGACTGGCCCCCAGCAACCGTTCAATAAAAATTAATTTAGTTGATTGTCTCCTTTCCATCCCTTGAGTAAAGCCAACCCCACACAGCATGCAGACTTAATTCATCCCTTTCAGGACATATTTATCTCGCATTTGTTTTAGAGTTTAAAAGTTGAAGGGAATTATAGTTTGTTTTGCAAGATGAAAAAGTTCTGGAGACCTATTGCACGACAATGTGGAAATACTGAGCAGTACTAAACTATACACTTAAAAATGGTTAAGATGATAAACTTTATGGTACATGTTTTTTTTAACCACAATTTAAAAAACAAAAAAAAAACAATAAAAGGTGAAGGGAGACCTGGAAGCTTCCTAATCGGTTATGGTTATTCCTCAGGTGTTATTGATTCAAATGATTTTTTTTTCCATAGGAGATTGAGGTTTTTCTCCACATAATCAAAACCAGCGGGTGGTTTGGTAAGGAGGCACTGCCAGCACTACTCACTGTTGCTCATACCTACATATTTCACACTTCATTAGTATGCACATGTTAACTGCAAAAGGAAGGGAGAAAAATCAGGAAAGCCATTTTAAATGGAACTGCTTGCTCTAGGTACCTTCAGGAAGTAGGCTGCTTTTCAAAAGGGATTCTCGTAATATCCATCCCCTTTCTCAGACTGCAGGTAATTTAGATTCCAAGAAAACCTGTGTATGAATTCTGCCCCCAACCCTCTACACCCACTCCAAACATACTTATTTTCTCCAACCCTCCTGTGTGCGTGGAAGGCAACAGCAAGCAATGAAGTTTATTACTCGAATATAAATTGCACGGTGCCAGCAGAGGGAACAGCAACTTTCTCTCCCCAGGCTGAAGAAGGACAGTCCTCAAAGTAACTCTAAATGATCGTTTTGTCATAGGATAGTCATTGAGCCCGACACTGTGCTAGTTTCTGCAGACTATAATTCTAGGACATGGCACACATGTCTGTGTAGCTACCTGGTGTGGATGGGCAGGTCTGATTCCTGCAAGAAGGTTATTAACTGTTCCCTTGCACATACAGAGGCAGGAATGGACGCTGCAAGTCCCTCTCTTCCAGGCTTAGCACTGTTTTTATATTTCCTAGAGCTCCAAACGAGCAAAGAATCCATGCACATCGGAGGCTTTACCTTGCTCTATAGGCCTTTCACAAATAAAATTAATCTAGCAAGAAGGAGACATCTCTCCCCTGGGTGATACATTAAGAAATGAGCGCTGGCTCAAATTCTTTCATGCGGGCTTCCACTTAGATCTGAGAAACACTGAAAGCAAGAGCTGGAGAGAATCTCGGGAACTTTCCAGCCCCAACTCCTTTTGTTATAAAGGGGGAAACTGAGACCCAGAGAAGTTAAGCAACTTGCCCAAAGTCACACAACTGGAGCCAGAACCCAGATCTCCCAGACCAGGGACTTTTCCAACACACCTTAAATGGCTTGGTTTGATATTAAAACACCCACACCTTCTCCTCCTAGTGGCCTGTCAAGCCTGACAAGTTATTATGTGTTTGCTTGTTGGAAGTTTTGTATCGTTGAGACTTTTTAGAGTAAAATAAATGAAATCTTGATGTGAGGACTTCTCTTGAAATTTCATGAGAGTTCTTAAGACTCCTGGAGAATTTCAGGCAGTAGTTTTTAACCACATGTAAGTTGAAAAAAAAAATGCCTGAGCTCTTTTCCGAACCTACGGACTCTGAATCTTAAAGATGAGGTCCAGCACCTGTATTTTTTAAGCCCCACAGGGGATTCTTAAGGTCACAAACCGTGACTCCAGGTTGTTCCAGAACCAGTCTGGGAATGGTCCTTTCACAGGGCACATTCGTTCAGCACAATCATTCCAAAGAGAAGGAAACTAATGCCTCTAAGCGTTAAGAAACTCAGGGCAGCGTGCACCCACGTGATGCCCACCTTCTACCATAAAAACATAGAAATGTTAGACACAATTACAAGGCAAGTTCACTGTGCACTGGGCACTTCAGCCCACTGTATCTTGGGCTGCACTTTCACTACTTGCTTGAGTTCAGTGAGACAGAACATACACACACACACACACACACACACATTATATGAAACAGGTTCACTATCTGCAGATAACAGCAAGGGACAGCAGAAGCCTAGGATTCATGACAAGCTGGCTCCCCCAAGGCTCAGGAAGGCGGCCCAGGGTGGAAGCAGTCTTGTCTTCTTATGCTCCACTTACACCACAGCCGAGGGACCCTGGAAAGCAGCCCGCCCTGGGTTTTATACCCCTGAGGCCACAGGATCACTGGGCTAACGTGTTAAAGGACATCCTGTTTCTAGGAGGGACAGAGCAGAGCCCGGGCTGTTCGGGCCAGTCCCTTTTTATTTCATGATATTGTATTCCCAGCCCATTCTACAGTAATTCTTGAGGACTGTGAGCAAAAAGAGAGAGAGGGGAAACTGAGCTAGTCCAAGGCCACCCAGGAAACTGTTCTACAATACTTTAAATATATTTAAACAAATACATAGCTATACAATAAACAAATTGTCCTATATTCATGTAATGGATCCAACAATAAAAAAGAATAAATTACGGAGACAAGTATCAATATGGATGAATCTTAAAAATCATGATGTTGAAGAAAAGAAGCCAGACGCAAGAGTACATGGTGTATGATTGCATTTATATCAAGTTCAGGAACAGGTGAAACTAATGTGTTGTCATAAAAATCAGGCTAACTCTTAAGGGAGATGGTACTGCCTAGAAAGAGGCCCAAGGGAAATTTCTGGGACGAGAGAAATGTTTTGTCTTGATGTCGGAGATACAGCTTAAGTACACTTTAGATTTTGCCTTTTGCTGTATATAAATTGTAACTCAATAAAGCTCTGTTAACAAGAAAATGCAAAAAGACAAAATACAAAGCTGAGCTCAAAAACAAGAGGAGAAAAAAAGGACAGGAAGGATATCGAATTCAAGACAGTAATTGCCTGCCGGGAGAGGAGGCAGGGCCAGTGCTCGGGAGCGAGAGAGAGGCTCACCTCTGTCTGTGACATTTTCTATCTCTTATGGAAAGCAAACAGGACAAAACCATTTTTAATTCCGGACTGTTAGACTATGAGTGTTTATTAAATTATCCACTCTATTTTTCTGGTTTTGTTTTTGTTTTAAGAAGGAGGAGAAATCCATGTGAGCCGGAGCTCCAGGTCACGGAGCAATAAGCAGAGGCCACGTGTTTGGTCACCAGGCTCAGCAAGCTTTCCGCCCTGCAAAGCCGCCGTGCAGCCAGCGCTTCCCCGAACAGGTGCTTCAAGAAGCTTCTCGGTGAAAGGACCACGTGTGTCACGTGTGTGTTCTTTGTTGCTTTGCCTTGTAGTGTTGGCAGGGAGGAGGGAAGGAAACTTACAGATCAGTTGGCCCAATCAATTCATTTTACAGGTGAGGAAACTAAGATACAAAACATTTTCTTTGGAGGAGGGTTTATGGCTCATCTTTTCATCAGACTGAGTAAAGGAGCCCAATAACACCCAAACTGAGTCCCTTCTTTCCTTCCTTTCTTCCTTCTTTCCTTCAGCTGGTCAGGTATTTTTGGAGCTTTCACTGTTTGCCAAGTCTGATGCTCTGTCTCTTTCAGGTCTGACAACCCACGTACAAACTCATTCCATCGTGTGTTCATTACACACGTATCAAGCATCTCCTGAATGCCAAGCTCTGTGTCGGGCACTCGCCAAGAAAGCGGAGAGGGCAGCTGTGACACTGTGGACCCACAGGCCACGGGACGTTTGAACTGGACAGGAACTCACCCAGCCCAGCCCTGTCTTTTACCAGGTGAGGGAAATGAGATCCTCACAAAGGATGTGACTAACTCAAAGCCGGGTACCTGGTTAGAGCCACAAACCTGGTCTACCTGACTCCAGACCTCATTGAGGCTGGCAGTCCTTCCGGAGGACAGTAGGATGAGTACCAGGCAGTGCATATATCAATGCCAAGTTAATGGCACAATTGATAATAGCTATAGGAGCCAAGAGCAGGAAGGCACAGCTTCTGACTAGGGTAACAGGAGAAGCTTAAAAGCAGCGGTCCCCAACCTTTTCATCAGGGACCATTTTCATGGAAGACAATTTTTCCATGGACCAGGGAGGGAGAAGGGGATGGTTTCGAGATGATTCAAGTGCATTACATTTATTGTGCACTTTATTTCTATTATTATTACATTGTAATATATAATGCAATAATTATACAACTCACCGTAGGTTGGGGACCCCTGGCTTAAAGGACAGCCACCATTTGAGACAACTGAGAAAAGCAAGAGGACATACCAAGCAGGAAGAAGAGAAGACGCCTAGAGGCAGGAAAATGTGCACAGTGTTCCAGAACAGTGAGGAAAGCAACCTGGCTTGAGCGGAGAATTCAGGAAGAAGGTGGACATAATACTGGGGAATGATTACTATTTGTCAATTATTCTGGCAGTTTTGGATATTTGTGGATCTGGTGTCGTGGCAAGAACACTGGGAAGAATTTGAAATCTCAATCGTTTATTCAAAAAACTGAGTCAGCAGCTCCTGCTAAGTTCCAGTCTCCGTAGTAGCCACTGGTGATCGGCCTTGGCTACGCGTTAGAATTACACGGGGAGTATATTATTAATAATCAGCTCGGGTGCATATCCAAGTACTACAGACCGAGTGGCTTAAACAACAGAAATTGGAGCAGTCTGAGATCAAAGTGTTGGAAGGGTTGCTGTTTTCTGAGGCCTTCCTCCTTGACGTGCGGACGCCGTCTTCTTCCAGGGTCTTCGCGTGGTCTCCCCCCAATGCCCATCCATGGCCTAATCTCTTCTTACAAGGACACCAGTCATATTGGATTAGGGCCTACTCAGATGACTTTATTTTACCTTAATTACCACTTTAAAAGCCCTATCTTCAAATACAGCCACATTCTAAAGTACTGGGCATTAGAACTCTAACATATGAATTTGGGAAGGGACACAATTCAGCCCATAACAGAGAGCTTTTGGGGGACAAAAAAAAAGCAATTCTGGGGTCCCAGAATTGGTCTGGATAGGGCCTGGCATTGGTATTTTTGTAAAGCTCCCAGGTGATTCTAATGTGTGCCCAGCAGTAAGAAGTACTAGGTAGGCCTTCAAGGCAGATTCTAGCCTCAGTTCAAGCTAAAACAATGTGCACCATAGTTATAAGATGAACCAGCTAGACAAAATAATTTTAAAGTTCCTCTCAGCATTGGAATTTCACGGAGCAGAGGGAAGAAAATAGTCCCTAGCCGAATTCTTTTCATCCTAACACTGCTACCTTTTGTCCTGAAAACAAGCGGCACATTTGGGGTTCAGGAGTAAATGTAAAGAAACTCAGAAGAGTTGCAGGAGGATCAACTTCCAGCCAATCAGGTGTTCCCCGATAATACGGTTGGGCAGGATGCTCATGGCATTCTGCCTAAGTGCTTTGCAGCTGAAAGCTATCGGGAAAACATCAAGGGGCCCTGCCATTAGCGTCTCCATGCAGCTGCAGTGGGACTCCTCTGAAAGCAAATTTGCACAAAGAGTGAGGTATGCTAATTAAAATGGAATTCTATGTGGATGTTTCACTTGTGGATTAGTTAAATGCAATTAGCATCTGGGGCAGAAAAGGGGTCTGTGGGAAAGAGGCTGAGCTGGGTACATTTTGGGGTGGAATGGAAGAGTTGGGCTTTGGCTGTGGTGCTTAAGGGAGCCGACTCTGCAGTCTCCATGGGGGCCGTGTCACGGTGAGATGAAATCCACAAGGCAGGCTGGCTGAATCCCAAGCACCAGGCCACGTGACAGATTTACTGGGTTCTTGAGCTTAGGCCTCTTTCTACTTCCTGTCTTGCTCACCACCATTAGAAACATAATAGAATAAAAGCAGATTGATACGTGTTGTGTTCATTTGTAGCTAATTGGTAACTGGAGACATCAAATTGCATGTCTCTAGAAATCAGTACAATGAACCTTGTGGAGGGCACCGGGGGCAGGTTCCAAACTGCTAGGTCAGTGGAGAGTGGGCCATGAGAGACACGTCATCGGAGGACATGAGTGAACTAGAAGTGATTTTTCTTCCCTCTGCCCAGAGGCAAGATAAAAAGGTCTGGAAATGGGAGGAAAGAGTTGATGGAAGATAAAAGAAGTTAGAGAGACTGTAGTAGCTGAGGGTTGCCCATCTACTGAGGGCAAAGCAGGGGAAAGGAAAGGAAAATATGAGAGGATCCCCCAGCAGTTTGGGTGGATCTGTAACTGGGTGGACGAATGTGCTCTTTTTTTGACTAACGTTAGAAAGTGAGAGTCCCACCGATGCCATGCACAACACAAGACACTGGCAGGACGACCAATAGAGAGTAGTATTTCCAGACAGAAAAAAAACAGAGAATTCCCTTCCCCACCCCCACCCCCAGTTCCTTACAGCTTTTACCGGGCACTGAGAAGACCCAGAAGGTCCCCCGGGCTGGTGGCAAGGGAGGCACAGAGAAGCTGAGAGTCTTGGTTGTCATACTTGACCAGGGATTTCCATGGCAAGAGCCAAAGTGACCTTGGAGTAGGAAGGCTTGAAGGACAGCCTGCCTCAGCCCCAACTCCAGCCAGAACCAAGCCTGAGGTTCCCCTAAAGAGACTGCTATCAGGCAGGGTCCAGTCAGGGGACAGAAACCACACCAGTTATTTGTACAAGAGAGAATTTATTATCATAGAGCTGTTAACTAGGTAACTGGAAATGCCAAAAGAAAGTTCTAAGGTATTATGAGAGCAGCGACTGAGGGAAGAGCCCCCAACCCCCTAAGGCTGAGGGAACAAAGGACAGAGATTGCAATTATTAATATTTAGAAGCTTGAATAAGGAGGGGTTCCATGGTGGTGAAACTCAGATCCGTGAGGACAGGGTGCCAGCCAACTGCGGCTGGTGTCTCTGGGTGATGTTGGAAAAACTGCTAAGTAGACTCAGCTGCTGCTACAGGGAGGCACTGCTACTGCCAGGATGAAGAAACACCATTGCCAGAGTGATGCTCAGAGACAGACAGGAAGGAGCCAGGAAGGAGCCAGGAAGGAGTACGCCCCCTCCCCCTGCCCCAGCCTCCCAGTCTCCTTCTAGCACCCCTGATGGGTGCCTAACAGAGAGCCAGCCAGCAAACAAGAAAGTTGTTCACAGTCCCAGCTCCAAGAGCCCAAGTATAGAGTATAGATGTGGGGTTTGGATACAAGAGGCAATAGTTTAGCAATAGTTATTATGCAATAATTACACAAGAACAATTGAGCAAATTACACAATAACAATAGCCAACAGTAGTTGGCACAACTGGTCATGATCCACAGGACCACACTGTATGATGCAAAGAGCAGTGAACAACAGCCAGCCTCCCTCTGGAATATCAGGAGAAAAGGGAATTCACTTCTTTCTGTGCCCTGCCCCTCCCTGATCACATTTGCTAACCCTTGGGGCCTCTCACTTTGCTACTGGTCACCGCCTAGAACTCTGGAACTCTTGGGGTGCAATGCTGCTGCTACTGCTACCAGACTTCCCGGTATGCAGATGGCCGTCTTCTCACTGCATCCTTACACAGCAAAGAACAGAGAGTGACAAAAAGCCGCCTTCTGTCTTTCTATAAGGCCACTAATCCCATTCATGGGGGCTCCGCTCTCATTACCTAATCACCTCCCAAAGGGCCCACCCCCTAACACCATCACTTGGCGGTTAGGATTTCAAAATATGAAATCTGGGGGGGCACAAATATTCAACTGATAGCACCCTCTCTCCTCCTTGTATGCACCTCCAAATTCCCACTTACCTCTTTGTTTTGGTCTCCCTCAAACCTCTGTAAGAGTTGTCTATGGATTTCATCTCACATCCTCTACACACTCAATAGTCCCACCTCTCATCTAACATGGCTTTTGCAAAGTCTCTTCCCTCTTCTTGATGATCACAGCACCTTGTACCTCTCACAGAACTGCATTTATTGACTGTTTTCCTCCACTAAACTATAGGCTTCCTGAAGGCAGGGACATTCTATCTTGTTGATGTTAGAATCTCTAGTTGCTAGCACAGTGCATGACCTGCACATGATGCTCAATGGTTTGTTGTTGAAAACAGTGTTTAGAGATTTCTAAAATTGTGAATCTCATCACTTGGTAAAAAGTCATTAGTGTGCATGTCATTCCCTTAAAGTTTTATTCCCATTCATATTTTTACCATTGTGTACATCTGATCAATTTTAATATATGGTATGGTCTGAATGTTTATGATCCCCCCCAAAATTCATATGTTGAAATCCTGACCCCCAAGGGGATGGTATGAGGAGATGAGGCCTTTTGGGGGGTGATTAAGTCATGGAGGCAGAGCCCTCATGAATGGGATCAGTGCTCCTATAAAATAGGCCTGAGGGAGTTCTTTCTCCCCTTCTTGTGAGGACACAGCAAGGAGGTGCTGTTCATGAGGAATAGGCCTTCACCAGATGTCAAATCTGTTGGCACCTTGATCTTGGACTTCCCAGCCTCCAGAACTGTGAGAAATAAATGTTGTTTATAAGCCACCAATATATGGTATTGTGTTAAAGCAGCCCCAAACTAAGACAAAATATAAACATTTTTTACCATCCTAATGTTAACTATCTCAGATGTTAGCCCTGAATAATTTTACTCATAACAAATTTAATTAAAAAAACAGTCTGCGAATTGGTCAGGGCCACTTACAAGTGGAATATGAAATTGCATATTTGGTCACTAATTGTGTCTTAAATTGATATAGCTACTGCATTCAAATAAAACGTTCTCAACTCTCTGACTTTTAAGGAACCTCGATTACACTTGCGTATGAGCCGGTTCCCTCGAGCAGCCTCTGGGATGGAGCAGAGAGTGGAGGCGGGTGGTTAATGCAAAGGCGTATTTCTCGGTAAAGAACAGACAACAGGGACCAGATTTTAAAAGGTTCAAAGCAATCCCGTTTCCCTCTGAGACCAGTCTTGTTGACCACATAAGACAAGGAGTTAAACTTCTCTTCCCTCTTTGAACCTCATGCAAATATAAATGGGAAGTGGAGAAGCTAAGGTAGCAGCCTGGGATTTTGTTCCTAAACCACAAGTGTGAGCAGCAGCCTTTCTTCCGGCAAGTCTAGGGTTTATTATGTTCTGACACATGCAGTCCGGGATGACATCAGCACAATCTCAGCTGTGATATATAAGGTGATGACAACCCTGACTGATGCCCACTTTTAGCTTCCCATTTCTAAAAGCCAAAATGTGCCCTATCTCCCTCCAGATACAGTAAATTCGCATTGACTTAGGACGGCGGTCCCCAACCTTTTGGCACAAGGGACCAGTTTCATGGAAGACGATCTTTCCACTGGGGGTAGGGAGGAGGCAGAGCTCAGGCAGAGATGTGAGCGAGCAATGTGGGGCAGCTGTAGGGGCTGTAAATACAGAAAAAGCTTCGCTCCACTGGCCTGCAGCTCACCTCCTGCTGTGTGGCCCAGTTCCTAAGTTTCATGGACGATTTTTCCTGGGTGGGAGTTGGGAGGTGGGGGCGGAGCTCAGGCAGTGATGTGCAGCAGCCGGGTTCCTAACAGGCCACGGACCACTACCAGGCCGTGGCCCCAGGGTTGGGGATCACAGACTTAGGAGACGCCTTTTCAAATAAGATATCAAACTTTAAGAAGAGCATTTCTTTTTAGGGCAGTGGCTACTGTCATTGGCCCAGCTGGCCACTCTGCCCTTGCAGAATTCTTCCGAGTGTTACTGAGGCTGGGATCCCTTCTCAGTGGCTGTGGCTCTGATTCTAGGGTAGTTTAAAAGTAGACAGAAACCAATCCGGCTGCCATCCACTAGAGAGATTGTGTTATCTTCATAAAGCCGAAGAGTCTGAAAGCGAAGTTAACAGCTCCCGGGCCTCTCTCAAAAGTGCCGATGATCAAGACTGCAGTTGCTTAACTTGGAGATGGCCACCATCAATTACTTCCTCCCTGTAGATACTTGTTATTCTTCTATCAAGAGGTGAAGCCTTTTTTCTGAGTAAAACAATAAATACGCAATGTTTCTCTGGGCATTAGCTTACAGGCAAAGCTTTCCTTGAGTCCTTCAGACTATTATGAACTTTCTCCTCCAGGTGGCTTCTTGCATCACAGCACTTATATTATTATTTGTAACTCTTCTATACCTACCAGATTGCAAGCCCCTGGAGAGTTCCAAGCAAAAGGTGTGGCCAGGAGTGGGCCGTGTAGCTCACAGTTAACTCTAAGGGTTTTGAAAACATTCAATACCAGGTTCAAATCCTGACTCCCCACTTACTTTTATTTATTTTTTATTTTTTTGAGACAGAGTCTCGCTGTTGCCCGGGCTAGAGTGAGTGCTGTGGCATCAGCCTAGCTCACAGCAACCTCAAACTCCTGGGCTCAAGCGATCGTCCTGCCTCAGCCTCCCAAGTAGCTGGGACTACAGGCATGCACCACCATGCCAGGTTAATTTTTTCTGTATATATTTTTAGTTGTCCAACTAATTTCTTTCTATTGTTTCAGTAGAGACAGGGTCTCGTTCTTGTTCAGGCTGGTCTCAAACACCTGACCTTGAGCCATCCTCCCACCTCGGCCTCCCAGAGTGCTAGGATTAAAGGCATGAGCCACCGCGCCTGGCCCCCACTTACTTTTAGATGTGGGACTTCTGGCAAGTTATTTGACTTCTCTGATTCTTAGTTTCTCCATCAGAAAAAGGCAGTAAGACTATCTCAGGGTGGTGTCTGGGCATTAGATAAGGCAATGTCTGTAAATTGGTCAGCACAGGGCGTGACACAGCAAAGCCTTCCATAAGTGGTAGCTATTATTTATCAGGCACTCAGCAAATGTTACAGAACAAATGAAAACACTTCTAACCTCTCTGCTGCTCTACTGAGATGGCTTCTTTTATTTCTCATTTGTAATCCCCTTCAGTCAACTGCTCTTCACCTTAGCTGCACAGTATTATCACCTGGAGAGCTTTAAAAATTCAGATATCAAAAATAAATACATACATAAATACATAATTTTTTAAAAGCGTTTACCAAAAAATAAAAAATATTCTGATACCCAGGCTGCCTTCCAAGCCAATAAATCGGAATATCTAGAGGTGGGACCCAGTCTTGAGGAGCTTTCTTAGTCTCCAGGTAATCCCAACGTACAGCCGAAGCTGAGCATCTCTCCCTGAAGTGGGTATTTCTCGAGGCCCAGCCCTTGGTCCTCACTCTTCCAGGTCTGCACGTTCTCCCTGTGGGATCCCATCCCTGCTCATAGTCTCACTGCCTTCCCCTAGGCTGGTGGCATTTCCTTCTGCGGCTTGGCCTTCTCATCTGGATAGTGCACAAAGCTCTGAATCAACACATCCAAAACAGAAGACTCTGCCATTCATCCCCACCCTCAGCCCACCCTGCTCCTGGGTTTCCCATCTCAGCTGAGAGAAGGAGCAGATTCCCAAATGCTCAAGCTGAGAATCACAAAATCATATTTTACTCCTTCCTAACTCTCCCTCCAGCCCCACAAAAACCAACATCCAAACCTATCAGTCTCCTCTCCACATTGCTCTTTCACCATCCCCATCTTAATGCTCAAATTGTTTCTGCCCTAAATCAAACCCCAAATGCCTCCGGCTCAGACAATGGCAGTGGTCTCCCATCCTGGTCTGCCTGGTCTCTTATAAATCTTTCCATACTTCTCACAAAATGTTCTTAAAACATAGCTCCAGCCAAGCCACCTTTCTGCTATAAAATGTAATGGCTTCCCAAAGTCCTCGGTCCAACTCTGCCTGCGCTCAGAGCTTTCCAAGGTTGGAAATTGGTGACCTTTCCCTATCTCCCACCTAACCCCAGCCACAGCTTACTCTCCAGTCATACGGTTTGCCCGTCCTTACCAGGGCACACACGCACCCAGCACCTGCCTTTCGGCCTGTGACCAAGAGGGAGTTTCCTTCCCAGCCTCACCCCATCACCCTCACTCTTCTCTCTCTCTCTCTTTTTCTCTCCTTTCTTCACTCTCGAGCTGCCCTCCTTCAGAATCAATGCACCACTCAAACCTCCAAAAGTGCTCCATCTTCCTGTGTCAGCTACGAAGCCTCAGCTAGTTTATCCATCCCTGGGTCACCTCCAATGACAGCCTTGTCATGGAAAATTCCAGGGAAAATTCCATTATCCTCATTCTTGTATTCTATCCTCAGCTACCCAGACTAGGGCAGTTGAGCCCCTTGAGGCCCTAAAAGGATGGGCTTGGGCAACTGGAAGCCCATCTCCCTATTGGCATCCACCATCGAACGTGGGTTTTCCAAGCCACTGGGTTTACCATCTCAGTGCTGAGAGGTGTTTTAGCTGTTGTACCAAGAGGAAGCACAGCACAGGACTAAGAACACAGATTTTGGAGCAAGGGTGCCTTTTAGGTTTGACACTGGCTCTGCCACTTATCATTTGCATGAACTTGAACAAGTTTCCTAACTTCTTTGCTTCAGGTTCTTCGTTGGTAAAACGAGAGTAATAATAGTACCAACTTATAGGGCTGTCATGAGGATTGAACGACTTAATATTTAAGCTCCCCAGAATAGTATCTGGCACATGATACTAAGCGTTATGTAAGTGCTTGTTAAATAAATAGAGAATCTTAGTATCTGTTAACAAGCCACCTAACAGCATGTAAGCCCCCTCAGGGCAAAAATAATATCTTATTTGTTTGGAACACAGTAAGTTCTCAAAAAATATGTGAGTGATGATAGCTGGTGGAAGTGGAAATTGGTACATTTCTGGAAGACTGTTAGATAATATGTATCAAAATTTTTAACATGACTATTCTTTGATACAGTAATTCCAACTCTCAGAATGTTTTCTGTGGACATAACTAAAAAATGTGAAAAGATGCATCTATAAGGATGCTCAGTGCAGGGCTGTTTATAGCAACAAAAAAAAATGGAAACAGCCTTAATGTCCTTTAATAGAGAATCAGTTACATAAACTGAGACGCATACCCAATGGAATATCATGCAGCTATTAAAAGATGGTGCGTATCTGTATTTTGAGGACATGAAAAGATGTCTAAGACATATCATTAGGTTTTAAAATCAGGCTACACAACATAGTATGATCTCAATTTTTTTTACACATACGTGTATATGTGTTTACGATACAGCTAAACAGTTTGAGGTGTAAGCTTTCTGATCTTTATTTTTCCCTTCCTTTTTTTTTTTTTGCATCCAAACATAGTTGAATATTAAAGAAGTTTTTCTTTTTATTTATTTAGGCTAATTTTTTTTCTATTTTTTAGTAGAAATGGGGGTCTCGCTCTTGCTCAGTCTGGTCTTGAACTCCTGACCTCAAGCGATCCTCCTGCCTCGGCCTCCCAGAGTACTAGGATTACAGGTGTGAGCCGCCACACCTGGCCTTAAATGAGGTTTTTCTAAGCTTTAGGATTGAAATAAAATTGGCGCCAGTTCCCTCCACAACCTTCTAGAAGTCCGAGGCCCTCACCAAGATTTCTATGAATCCCCAAATTGACACATTTCTCATGACCTCTGCTGGCTTTGAGTCCCTGCTCTTACCAAAATCAGTTCCCTTCCCCACCTCTTCTTGACTTTACCCTCACTGAGTCTAATATGCAACAGAGTTCCTTTTTTTCTAATTCTGCCCCAAATCACTCCCATATATCTAAAAGAGTTTACTGAGGGTTTGGGGCAGTGCATGGGGACTTTTCTCAGCAAAACAACTTGTAATTTGATGTCAAAAATCGCCATTCTTGAAAACCCTCCTGTACCACCCCCCATACACACACACACACCCCACCCCCATCCCCAAATATGGGAATTTTTCCCCACCACCTTTCTCAACAGGCTCAAGACTCCAGCCAGTTTTCTTGAACTTTCTATATTCCCCAAGACCCTCCTTATATTTACTCACATTGGTGAACTTATAAACTGTTCAACAAAAAGGTCATGTTCTCCAGGTCTCATCCTTAAGGGGACATATTAGAGACCCCAAAACACATTGTGCCGCTGAAGCCTCCAGACACTCCCGCAGACGGAGCCCACGTGGTGGGACTGGAGGCTCACGGCATCCCACGGAGCACGGGTCTGCGTGGATGAGGTCTTCCTCTCTCACTCCCTGGTATATAAATGATCCTAGATAAAGGGTGAATTTCTAACTCTGCTCACCAAGCCACCCCTCCTGCCTCGTGGCCTCGAGAGGGGTTTCTTCCCACCACTGATGTAGTAACCCTACCGCAACCGCCCAGCAGCCTCGGCGTAATCAGCAGATTCCAGGGGGCCCATGTGTAGCTTGTGATCGGGGGAGGCCTGGGAGGTGCGATTCTGTCTTCTAAGGCTTCATCTGTCCCACGCTCATCCTCAGACTCACTGTCCACACCACCTCCCTTCCTCCCTAACAGTTGGCAGCATCCCCTTAGGAATATTTTCTGAACATCAGAAGGAAGTTATAAAACTCTGTTGACATCAGGGCGGGTGCAGGTAAACTGTCAGAGGGCCAAGTACTTATGGCATGAGGTCCAGAAATTTCCCTCAGGTGAAAGCAGGCAAAGGAGGCCTCTGGAAATTGTTCATAAAAATCAGCATCTATAGATACAGGATTTCTTTAAAAGTTGAAGTGTTTGCTGGAAGACATGCATGGACTGATTGAAAATCCCCACCCAGCTTATCTAGCAAGGCAGAGCCCTGATGCGGCACAGGAAGAAATCAGGGGTATGACAGACTCCCCGGTAGAAGCTGTGTGCTGTCAGGTACAGGGGAAATTCTAGGAAAATGCAGTGCGGGGCTGGAGAGCATAATTGTAGCATGTGGTTAGACATGCTCTGGAGATGTTATTCCAACACTGGCAGGGCCCCGAGGCAGAGGAGCTGGGGCTGACAGTGTCTCCAAGTCCCTGCTTCAGAAGCCAGCGGCTGTCTTGAAGCTTCAAACGCCTGGGTCCCCATGGCTGACTGCCTAACAACGCTCAAACACGTAGCTGGCAATGCAGAGGGAAGCGGGGACTCAGACGCTAACACTTTGACTATGTATCACCAGAAAGCAGGTAAGATCTCCTCACCTGTGTGCAAAGAACAGCTGCTGGAGACAGAGCGGGAACTGCGAACCGGCTCCAGAGAGAGGCCCTCCCTGGTGGTGTGAACAGGCCCTGCGGTTCTGCTCCTGACACTCCATGTTCAGGGCAGTGGGATAGGTCCCCACCTCTGGCAGAGGGTTCCCAGCACAGACCTTGCTGGGAACAGCAATCCCACCAATGGAGATAGCTAGAAAGTAATCGCCTCTTAGTGTTCAGCAAAGAGAACGTGGCAGATCCAGGAAAGAGCAAAGAACATTAGCAATCTAGACCTTGGTGACTCAGGGTCCCTAAGCTGGCTGCAGGCACCCTCAGACATGGAAGTCTGGTGCTCTGGGGCCTAGAATTGGGCACAAACCTGAAACCACAGATAACCAGCGCCAGCAAGGAGCTTGATGTTATCACTTCTACTGGGCGAAAGCCTGTGTTCCTTAGCTTTTTCCCATCACTCCTAAGTCACAAAATAGTATTGTAATTATTCTTCAAAGCATTCAAAGGAAGCAGTGAACGTGCCGGGACACGGTGACAGGTAAGTTTCAAGGGGCTCAGGTGAGAGGCAGGTGAGCCAGGAACAAACAAGCTTGAGAAGTGAATGCAAGACCTGGCCCTATGTCCTTGTGACCACAGCAGACCCACCTCTATCTTGCTTCAGGACCAATTTTTACTCTGCTTTTTGGATTGTTAATGGCACTTAGCATGTCCACAAGCGACCTCAGTTCCAACTGTAAAGCATTCTGTGGGATAACCAATGAAACCCATCCTCTTACAACACTGACACCTAAACCATTCAAATCAAACCACTATCGGCATCGAAAGAGTGCCGGTGCACATGCCAGACGGTGCAGGGCACCACTACCTTCAGTATATTAATATAATCATTAATACAGTAGCTAAGTTCATTGGCGTCTTCCTCTGTGTCACGCACAGTACTGAACGCTTCGCACAATGTCCGTTAATCTTCACAGCAAGCCCATGAGGTAGCCTTTGTTTTAATCCCCATTTTCCAAGAGAGGAACCTGAAGCTCAGAGAGATTAATTAATTTTCCCCAGATCACACAGCAAGTATGTTAAGGAACTGAGACTCTGAAAGCCATGCTCTTAACCACTCCTCTACATGGGCCCTGACAGGGAACAGAAACGGGCATTTCTTGGGCAGCTACTATGTGCCGAGCACTCCTCTCAGGGCTGAAGGGACAGAAGTGAGAAGAAATGCTCTCTGATCTGAAGCAGCAGAAGGCCCTAGAGAGAGAGTCGTGCAGCGCAAGTGATAAAGCAGTAACGTGAGGTCACTGGTTTCCCCGAGGCTGCAGGGGCCCTTCCCGGCCTGGGCAGGGAGCTTACTCTCCAGGCATTGTCTTTCCTATCTCTGCCTCCCCTGCCGGGCTCTGAGCATGTAGATAAAGGGACTATGGCCCGGTCAATACCACGTCCCTGCTAGGTGGCATCATGCCTCACAGTGCTAATGCCCCCTTGACTGGAAGGTTTCCTTATTGAAATGAAAATTAAATACTGGACACATATGTTAATTGGAATGTAAAAACTGACATATGCACACTCTGGAGAAACAGAGTACACAGCAGGGGTGCAGAGAAGCAGGACAGAGGGAGAGGCAAGGCCCAGCACCGCGCTCTAACCAAGAAGGCTCTCCCCGTGCGGAAGCCGTTAAACAGCAGTCAAAAGGATACCAGGCAGGAGACAGAAAGCAGGGCCTCTAGCTCAGCTGGTCACGCTCCCGATCTGCACTTCCGCAGTCTCTAAAATGGGAATAATCACAGCTGCAAAGCTCACCTCATTGGGTTGTAGCAAGGCTCATGCAGTCAATGAAAAGACAGAATATTAAAAAGTGCCCTGGACACTATCAAGTGCTATTCAGGAATCAGGGGCTATGGTGGTTCCCGTGTTTCCCATTGGATGGGCATGCAGGTCATGGCAGCCCCAGCAGGGGAAGTGGCAGCCCAGGGTCAGGAGAGAGGAGTTGACCAAGGCCTCCTGCCAGCCTCTCTCAGCAGCACCCAGCTCATGCTGGCTCCAAGGGGCCCCCATGGCACCCCCTCCTCCCCTGGGCCTTGGGCCCCAAGGACACAGTGGCAGACTAGAAGCACCTCTTCCCCAAGGAGAGAGACCTGGGCAGGCCCTTGCCCAACCTGGGCAATTCGAGCTAAGCGGCCCTCGCCAATCCTTTCTATCAGAAAATCCATTCCTGCATTACTTGGTGTGGTGCAAATATCACTTACCTCATGCTAGGGTTTGAATATCTGCCCCCTCCAAAACTCATGTTGAAATTTATTTATTCATTGATTTATTCATTTATTTTTTAGAGACAGGGTCTCACTCCATTGCCCAGGCTGCAGTGCAGTAGCATGATCATACCCTCAAAACTCCTGGGCTCAAGCGATCCTCCTGCCTCAGCCCCCCAGGTAGCTGGGACTACAGGCATGCGCCACCATGCCCAGCTCATGTTGGAATTTAATCCCCAGTGTGACAGTGTTGAGAGATGGGGCCTTTAAGAAGGGACTGGGTCATGAGGGCTCTCGTCTCATGAATGGATTAGTCCATTCTTGGCTTAATCCATTCTTGGATTAATGTATTAATGGGTTAATGGATTAATAGATTATCATGGGAGTGGGACTGGTGGCTTTATAAGAAGAGGAAGAGAGACCTGGCCAGCACCCCCTCACCATGTAATGCCCTGTGCTGCCTCAGGACTCTCCCTACCAGCAGGAAGGCCCTCACCACATGTGGCCCCTTGACCTTGGACTTCTCAGCCTCCAGAACTGCAATAAACAAATTCCTTTTCTTTATAAGTTACCCAGTTTGGGATATTCTGTTATAACCAACAGAAAACAGACGAAGATACCCGGGGTGCGGCGAACCTGTGCTCTGGTCTCGTCTCCGGCTCACGTGAGCTATGCTACCTGCGGGTGGGAACCCATCTCTCGGGAACCCCGTTTCCATACCTGTAAATAAGGGGTTTCTGAGATCAGATTTTCTCAGTCTGAGCACTGTTGACATTTGGGGTCAGACGACTCCGTTCTGTGGGGAGCTGTACCGTGCATCACAGAGTGTTCAGAGGCCACCCGCTAGAGGCTAGCAACACACCGCCACCTCCATCCCAACAACCAAAAACGTTTCCAGACATTATATAAATCACCCCCAGGTGAGAACCACTAAACTAGATGATTCCTAAGGACCCCCAACCTGCTCGGGCTTCTCCAGCCCAGGCACCAAGCGCTCAGTGCAGGCTTCCCTTACCCGAGACAGACACCCCTGAACCTCAACTGTCCCCTCCTCTTCAACAGCCACAGCCAAGACAAAGGCATTCACCTCTATCCGTGGGTGCCATCAATTGTCTACATTCTCGTGTGTTATTCAAATGACTGTCAGAGACGGAAGTCTTAGCAGAAAGGACCCAGCTGTCATGCCACAGGGCTTAAAGGAAAGGGAGACTTCTGGATTGGCCCTGGAGTCAAGTAGATCTAAATTGGAATCCTGGCTCTCCTACGTGTCCTTCACCAATTCACACAATCTCTCCCGGTTTCAATTTCCTGTCTATAAGGCAGGGTAATAAAATAACTCCATGGGGTTGCCGTGAGGATTAAATGAGATACGTGTTGCAAGGGCCTGTCGCTGTGTCTCCCGCACAGCGGGAGCCGGGTGTGCGCTCACTCTGCGCTCTCTAGGTGTGTTGACAGTGAGGGACTCAGTAAAGGGGCCCTCCCGCTCTTTGACCTGACCCTTCGTGCAAACCTAAGTTTTCACTCCGTGGCTTTGCTCCACCTCCCTTGGCCATCGCGGTATGTGGCCAGAGGCCCCGGCCAGTTTTCCATCTGGCTTCAGGGACAGCTGCCTGGTCCACCGGCCAGCTCCCCAAGAGGAGAGCCCATCCTCGTCTTCAGAGCTCCCCCACGGGCAGCTGATGTCGTATCGGTGCATCCGGACTAAGTGGGAAAAGCTGCTGCAGAATTCATTACTCGCTGAAGACAGAGTCTGCTTTTAACCCTGCTTCAAATCCCTTCCTGCCCGCCCTCCCCCAGTCCTCACAGTTCAGTAATTTAATGGGAAGGAAGCCCAAGCGACAGGAAACAGAGCTGCCTGTCTATTTGCAATAAACACAGTGAAATCTCACTTCCAGAACAAATCCAGGAGCACAAGCCCGGCGATGAGCCCTGCCTGCTGATGAAGCACCCTCCCTCCCTCGACTGCAGCACCCAGCCCTCCCTGAGAGCAGGAGAGGCGAGCAGGGAAAGCACACGGGTTCTGCAGGGTGCCCGTGACACCGGCTCGTCTGCCCCGCCTTCTCTCTGTCAGATAGAAAACACCAGAGCAAACTGAGCTCCTCTGGAGGCCTCGAGCAAGTTATTTCACTGCTCTGTGCCCCCCTTCCTTATTTGTAAAGAGGTGGTAATGAGTGCCCTCCTGCAGAAGGTGGTTGTGGGGATTCAGTGAGTTAATGTATGAAGCACATAGGACAGTCCCTGGGATATGATGAGTACTGTATAAGTGCACCCTGTTGTTGTTGCTGCTATTGTTATCCTCAGTCTCTGTTCCTAATTATTTGAGACAGATGAGATCCAACACAGCACCATACTCCAAGCTTTCCTGATTGCAATCACAATCAAAGCCAATGCTGATTGAGAATTTACTATGCATATGTTTCTTTAGTCTTTGCAACTGCTGTATGTGGCTGGTATTATTGCTATTATCCCCATTTTACAGGCAAGAAAACTGAGGCTCAGGGGGTTTGGAAGACTTATCCCAGGACACCAATAAGTAGAGGAGCCACCAGACATCACAGCCGATTTGGCTTAGGTCTGTCCACTCCAGACCCTGAATATCACTGGGTGGCCTGGCCTGTACTTCTCAGCACTTCTGGAAATATCTGAATGGCAGAGTAAATATTCTCACCACAAGTTCACATTTAAGAAGTTTAGCGGAAAATTCTTCCATAGGTCTGTGGTTGCAAACAATAGAAACTGATTTTGCCTAACTTGAGCAAAAGGGGATAGCGTGGAAGGAGATGAGGAACATGCAGAATCCGCTAGAAGACTGGGACCCAGGCCTGGGCGCAGTCGGGGGCACAGGCAGCTCCTGGAAGCAGGAAGCACAGGAGTGATGGTCTCCCTGCAGGAGTGGCCAGGCCCAGACGCCACCAGGGCACTGGGCAACACCACACATGTGCAGCCTTTTCTGATTCACTTAAGATTCAAATTCTAGGACAGGAGCATCTGTTTAGCTGGGTTTGGGTCACAGGTTTATATTAGGTCAAGGCCCCACCAGACTAAAGCCTCTGGGCAAGAGGTAACTGCCCCAAAGGGTACCGGGGCGCTATTAGGAATGAGAAATGGATGCTGGATGGCCCAAACACACGCTCACCACTACCACGAGGCTTCCCAGAGTTTGCACCTCGCAGAACACAAGGAAAAGGCATCCTCTGATGAGGGTTGAGTCGAGCTGTCTTGGGCATGGCAGGGCTAGGTAAGAATTCTAATTTGCTAGACTTTGAAGGAACCTTAGAATTATCAAATCTACCCTTCTCCTCGCCCCGCCCACCTTTTTTTTTTTTTTTTTTTTTTTTACAGGCAAGGAAATGAAATCTCACCACTGATTAGTGACAGAGCCAGGACTAAAACAAAGGACTCTCCAGGCCATCGAGTGCTTCTTCCACTAAAAACTAAAGCTCTGTCACTATCCAGGGGCTGCCACCCACTCCAAGCCCCAAGTCAGGCCCCCACGCAGTCCCAGAGATCTTTCTGGGTCAATCATCTACTCCAGACTTTGTAGGGCCTCCGTCTCCAGCCAGCGATGTCTGCAGGGGAGGCAGAGAACCATAGAGAGAGGGGAACCCCGGCCAGCCGCGAGACACCCTTCGCACACACCGCACCTGCTACTTGTTCCCTTCCCCTCTCCACACCCCTCCTAGGCTCTGTGTATCCTTCTGAGCTGTATCCGCCCATCCCATCCCCTTCAGGGGCTCCTCAATACTCACTGTAACCAAATTTCCCAGTATCCTGATGTGAGGCAGTCTGGGGGTTCCTGCGGCACCCCCTGAGATGCCCCCTGGTGCCACAATCCGATAAAGATGGCCCTGTTGGTTCTTGGTCTTTTAGGGTATGACATCTTAGCTGCCACTTCTTGTTGCTCTAATTTAGACCCTGCACCCCCACAGAGGGAGAAGTAAGAGGAAAGAGAAAGGGATACGTGTCCCCAGGTGCCAGAGGCGTGGCTCCTGCAGAAAATGCTAGTTTTTGCAAATTCTAGCCCAGCTATGTGGCCTATAGGAAGACTGGGCACAGCCATATATGACATTACCCAGGGGCATCGTTAGTCATCCACTCCATGCACTCCCTGTTCATATACTGTCAGAGTCATGCAGATAAAAAACTAAATACCACCCAATCAAACTTCCACGTGGGGAAGAAAATTCATTGCCCCATCTGCTTTTTAAATAAGCTTCTGAGAATCTCGATGCCACTACCAGAGAAATGGCTTAGACAAGAGTAGATCTCCACTGAGAAGGCCGAAAATAATGCATTGTTCTTCCTCCTTTCCAAACGCAGGAAAGCTTGCATTCCTCTACCTTAAATTGGGAGTACTCTTCAAAACGTTCAAGATCATGAAAAGCAGCAACAGATTCAGAAACCATCACAGACAAGAAGAGGCTAAGGGTCTACGACGACTCAATGCACTGTGGGATCCCAGATTGGATCATGGAACACAAAAGAGACATGAGTAGAAAAGCTTGTGAATCCTGAAGTCTGTAGTTTAGTTAGTATTGTATTTGTTACTATCAGTATTGTACCAAAAGACGTTAATAGCAAGGGAAGCTAGACAACAGGTATTTGGGAATTCTGTACAATAATATCTTTGCAACTTTTCTGAAAATCCAAAATAAAAAGTGAATTAAAGCTGGGGAGGGATCTCAGGTAGAGCAAAGGCTGGACCGCCCCTTGGCGCCAAGCCCACCATGCGTAAGGGAGCCTTGGGTGAGGCACAGTGAAGAGCAAACCCAGCTCAACCTCACCTGGGCCCCGAGCGTTCAGAAACACTTTGGCAGAAACACCAGAGGGAGGAGGCAGAGAGAATGCTGAGTGACACCGGAGCTAATGAGCAGTGCCAGCAGAAAAGCCAGGAGAGGTCACGGGACTCCTCTCATCCTTGTGAAACACAGACAGTCGGTAAACACCAAGCTGGGCCAGCTGCAAAGCTCCCAGATTTTTTTAAAAGAAGAAGAAAGAAAATACTGTGCTTTTTAATAAAGGAAAACCTTAAAATTTTAAAGTAGCATTAAAAAAGGGGTCAAGAGGTCAGGCAGACAACGGGTGGAAGGGAAAGATGTGCACAAAGTCTCCTCTGGTCACAGTCATGGGGAACAGAAATCAACCTGACTGTGCAAACGCACTCCCTGGAAACCAAGCACACCCTTGACAAGCCCCAGGTCACCCTTCCCACATGCTCTGCCTCCCTGCCGGGCTGACTGCTGGTAGCACAGGCTGTCGCCCCACATGGTGGGCTGCTGAGTCTCCTGCAGGGGCCCTCCTGGCTGTACTAGAGCTTGGGAAGCTGCGAAAGCCCACACTCTGCCCAGCACCTCTACTTGCAACCTGCAGCCACCTCTTGGCTGAGCTCACCCCCACTACTTTCAGCTGAAAAGCAAAGGCAGAGAAAACTCCGGAGAGTGGTCTTACAGCCAGGACACATCTCACAGTCTACAGGCTTTGACCCTCTTTTTCCTTCCCTTTCCACCCATCCATTTGTTCGCCCGGCAACTGTGCATGCTGGTTCTCAGAACTCTAGCAGATTTGATCCTCTTAGCCTTATTAACTACCCTGCCAAGTTACTCCCATCTCAGGGATGAGGAAGCTGATGGTCAGCATCGTTAGTCAAGCTCATGTAACTAACAAGTGGCAAAGCTGGGACAGACACCACTCAAACTGCAGGGCCAATGATACGTCCCCTACAGCGTACGAGTGCATTTCCTACTGTGTGTAAGACTCAGGGGAAATACAGGAAACCAGTTTTTTTAAATGCTTTGTCCCCAAGCAGATGAACAAAGAGACCAAAACTGCCCTCATACAATTCAATTGAATAAACACTCATTAATAATTAAATCTAAGTAAATGATAAAAATGTGACTTGAATGGAAGAGGCATACTCTAAGAAAAAATGTTAATAAGAAAACTAAAATTCCAAATTATTTTGGCAAAACTAGAGGAACATGATCATTTTCATTTTTGTAATTGCTAGGGAGATATATTTAAATATGTATATTAAATATAAACACTAATTGAATATAAATTCATATTGGAACTTCCAATTCACCAGAGAGGAAAAAAAAAAAGAATAAATAAACTTTATCAAGTTTACAAATATAAGTAAAGGAGAAATGAGAAAACCAATAGAAATGAGAAACCATAAAATTAAATGTCAGGAATGAGAACAAACCTCCTGGATGCCAAAAACATGTGAGAGGGTTAAATTCCACTATGAAAAGACAAAGGTCCTTAGAATGGATTTGAAAACCAAAAATCCAATTACGTGCAATTTATAAGAGGAGAACCTGAAACAAAATGACACAGAGAAGGTGAAAACAATTGGATAAGCCAACATGTACCAGACAAAAGCAAACAAAAAGAAGCAGGGCTAGAGATATTAATGGCTAAGAATAGAAGGTTAGGCCAAAAATTTGAACACTTTAAAGAAGGATATTCTAAATGATAAAAGGACACTCCATGAAGAAGTTATAATCGTCATGAATTTATGCACTGAACCACATACAAGGAAAGGCTCTTAGAAATGCAAGGCAAATTCAATTTTTAAAAAAGCACAGTGAATCTGTTTAAGGTATCTCCATATTGTTTTCCATAGGGGTTGCACTAGTTTGCAGTCCCACCAGCAGTGTATGAGTGTTCCTGTCTCTCCGCATCCACGCCAACATGTATTGTTTTGGGACTTTTTGATAAAGGCCATTCTCACTGGAGTTAAGTGATATCTCATTGTGGTTTTGCAAACTGGTTTCCCTGATCATCACCTAAGTGCACATTTGGGAATAACACCAATTGGGCATGGGACAGAGGTGGGGGCTGGGGAGAAGGGATGAGTGTATACCTACTTGATGAGTGTGATGAGCACTGTCTAGGGAATGGACACGCTTGAAGCTCAGACTCAGGGGTATGGGGGGGTATGGACAATATATATAACCTGAACTTTTGTACCCCCATAATGAGCTGAAATAAAAAAAGCACAGTGAGAGTCTAAAACATCACTCTTCCAATTTTGTAGATTAAAGAGACAAAAAAAGGAATAAGTATAGGAATAATTTGGGCAATATAATTATCAATTCTGATTTAATAGATATGTAGAAAGATAACCACGTACACTAAAAAAGAAAATATATTCTTTATGCCCATAGAAAATTTAAAAATATGGGTCATGTACTTGGCTACAAATGTATGGTTTTTATAAAAAAGTTAATATTTTACAGTTCATGTTCATTGACTATAATCACATAAATTTAGAAGCTAATAATTAAGAGATAAGCACACAAAAAATTTTTAGCCATTGGGGAAACCTGAAAATAATCCTTTAAATAACTTAGGGATTTAAAAAATTATTAGAAATAAAATGACAAAATTATTTAGGGCTAACAAAATTTAGAGTACTTCTTTTCAAATTCCTTGGGATATGGCTAAACTCATACTCAGAGGAAAATTTATAGTCTTGAATTATTTAACTGTAAGAAAAATTTGAAAACTACACTCAAATAATCAATAAGCCCATGAAAAAACACTCAACATCGTTAGTCTTCAGGGAAATTAAAACCATGACGAAATACTGCCATACACCTGTTAAAATTGATAAAATGAAAAGGATAGATACCACCTAATGTCGGAGAGAATGCTGAGTAACCAGAACTCTTATACTTTGTTGGTGAGAATGTAAAATGTCATAACCAACTCTCTAAAACTATCTGGCAGTTTCTCAAAAAGTTAAACATATATTAACCCCATAAACCAGAAATTCTACTAAGTATTTGTCTATGATTTAATTAATTTGTAGAAAGAGTTTAGGATGGTGCCTGGCTCAAAATATATTCTCAATAAATGATAGCTATTATTATTTCAAAAGAAAGGAGCTGGCGGCTGAGAGGCCAGGTGATTTGGTAAAGTCATGCCCTATTAGAAGGTCCAAGAGTTTAATGATGGGACCACTTATCAAGTAGTGTGATCATCCCATCCTCACTAAGATTTCACTTCTGTCTTTTTCTGTGAACAACAGCAGAAAATATCTGAACAGGGATAATACCCACTAGGTCATCTGGGCTAGAAAACAAGTGTCCAGCCTAAACACCCTACTGCCATTTCCTCCAATCTCCTTTCCCAAAAAGCAGGGACCCGCTGAGGGCAGATCAACACTGAGCGGCACTGGCTAGTGCCCTGCTCACCTGTGCTCAAAATAGTCTCTCACCCATGGCCCTGTCTGCAAATATCCACTGATGGAGAGTAGCACGATGTGGAGGAAGTGGCAGAGACTTGGGTGGTGTCTGCTGGGCTCTGAATCCCAGCACTGGGGACTCAGGGGCAGCGGTCCCTGCACACCCGAGCCCCACTTTCCACACGGGTAAAGCCAAGAGGAAGACAGGCAGCTCCCAGGCTGCCGGGAAGCTCACCTGAGATATTCCACCTAAAGCAGCCTCCAGGACATGGTGTGCAGAGTGTGGTACATTTTAATTCTCTCGCTTAGTCAAGGTCTTTCTTGGTCGTGAGCACCTCCTTTGAAATTTTAATTGCCTGTATTGTTTGAATTTTGTTTACAATGAGCATGCATCACTATATAATCAGAAGAAACAACAAAGATATTCCCTGTGCAATGTGGGGGGAAAAGCAATTACTGTAGACAAATAACCTTCTGTGCATTGATCAATTAGTCCCTTGAGGATACAGACTGGTTAAGGGGGTACGGGGAGTGGGCAGGCAACAAAACTGTCAACAACAATAATAACAACACCTTACACTTGCATAGCAAGGCACCTTCACACGTGCCATTTTGATTTGTTCTTACAGCAAAGCAGCACAGACTCTTCCAGATGCCTGCGCGGCCCTCCCTTGAGGAAGGCCTCTTGGCCCATCAGAAATGCTGTCGGTGGCTGCATCAGTAGACACACCTTGCTCTCCATTTTGCCATCCTCCATCCTGCTCCGTAGTCCTTCAGAGTGCTGATCACCACCTGACCCTAAATATATAAAGAGTCTATGTCTGTATATTATCTAGATATAGATATGTAAGTATAGACAGAGGTATTTCTCTACATATATCTAGCTGTAGATATGTAGCCTATCTCCCCTGTCGCAATGAAAGCTCTAGGAGGTACAGAATTTTGTGTGTCCCATTTGCTGTTGTATCACCAGGGGCACGTAGTAGCCACTCAGTAAATTTTTCTTATCCAAATGAATGGCTGTGAGCGACAGCCTCTGGGGTAGCCCCAGTGATCCCTCCTCCTGGAACTCATGCCCTGATGTAACCTCCCCTCCTCCAGTGTGGGCTGGACTGAATGACTCGGTTCTAACAAATAGCACTGGGCACGTGATGGAAGGTCACTTCCAAGATTAAGTTATAAAAAGACTGCCTGGGAAGCGCTTTCTGGCTCTCCCTGGATCACCGGCTACTGTGTCATGAGGATGCTCACTCAGGCAGTTTATCCAGAGGCCCGTGTGGTAAAGAAGTGGCTACAGACAGAATTGTGTGTTCCCCAAAATAAACATGTTGAATCTCTAAGCCCCAGTGTGACCCCCACTGCCCTCAGGGTGGCACTTGGAGATGGGTCTTTAGAGAGGTAATTAAAGTTAAATGAGGACATGAGGTTGGGGCCCTAATCCAGTAGAACTGGTGTCAGAAGAAGAGGAAGAGACACTGACCCTGCAGGCACTCTGACCTTGGACATCCAGGCTCCAGACCTAGGAGAAAATAAGTCCCTGTTGCTTCAGCCGTCCCATCTGTGCTATTTGCTATGGCAGCCCTAGCAGACTAACGCGGGAACCATGGGCATGTGAGTGAGCTTGAACTTGAGCCTTGAGATGACTGCCCCACGGCTTGACCACCACCTCATGAGACACCCAAAGCCAGAAGTCCCTGCTAAGCCATGCCCAGGTTCCTGGCCAACAGCAACTGGGAGATGATAAAATGTTTGTTGTTTTAAGCCACTACATTCTGGTGTAGTAACACGGCCATCGGCAAATAATACAATGGACAAACAATTCTTTGAGTTAGATAAAGGCAGTATTATCATTATCCCCTGTCTGTGGGTGAGAAAGCTAAGCCTCCGAGAGGCAGAGTGACTTGCCTAAGGTCAAACAGCCTGGCAGACCCTCCCCAGGGAGAGGAGAGGAAACCAGAGACAAAGCTTGGCCTCCCGCAAGCCTTGCCCTGGGCTACCCTGCCAGGCCTGCTCAGCTGGGGGCACCAGAATACAGAGAACATTCCTGAAACACCCTAGAGTGTCACCTTAATGGCCTCCTTGGAGTCTTCGCTGACAAAGTTAAACAAGAATTGGCATTTAACAAGGTCCACCCAGGCAAACTTTACCTCATGAAGTAATGAGGCCCCTTGGAGGCAGCTGGACAGTGTGCTGTTGGGGACCGTGTTAGAGAAAACTCTCATTGTGGGGATCTTCTCAGAAATTATAACAGCAAGGCTTATAGAACACTTGCTGTATTCTAGGCGCTGTGCTAAGCATTTTATTATATTCATTTAATTCTCTGAGGTAATTCTATTATTACCCCCATCTTATAGATGAGAAAACTAAGGTACCTAAAGGGGTTGAGCAGTCTGCCCGAGGTCCCACAGCTGCACGTGCTGGCACCAAGATCTGAAGTGGGTGCTTTAGCTGCAGAGTTAATGCTTTGACACATTTTTCTGTAGGTCTTCACGTTACTTAATATCCATAATATAATAGCAATTTGTTGGCAAGCTCCTGTATCCTGTAGCCTCTCTAGTTTTAAAATATCAGAGTGAAGAATAATCACAGCACAAGGACATCTTGCCACACCCCAGGGAAAACCTTTTAGGGCTCCCACTGCCCACAAGGTGGCTGATGAGGACCTCTAGGCTCTGACTCCTGCTTTCGCCCCAGCCTGAGCTCACCCCTCCCTCCCCCACCCAAACAGCCAAATTTCCTCTTTACCCGGATCCTGTGTCTCCCTGAGCTTGCACAGGCTCTGCCTGGGAAATCACCTTCATTCATCTCACTCCCTGCTAACCACCACCCACCCTTTACCTCCCCCTGGGAAGTTTCGGCGTCACCTTCGCACCAGTCAGGTGCCTTAGCCCCGCCCCCACCATGCCAGAATCCCCTGGGCCAGCAGTGGTGTGTTGTCCTCCCTCGCTCACTGGGCTCTGATTTCTGCAAGGGCAGAAACAGCTGATTTGTCTTTATATTCCCAGCTATTAGCACAGCACCTGGTACCTATTAAGCACCAGTTTGTTGAATGAACACAAGCCCTCCAGGGAACTTAGCAACATTGTTTAGTTACCCACCCCAACTAGCTCCACTAGACAGTCTTGGAGCACAGAGACATAAATGTTAGGCTGGCAGGGGCACAACAGAGATGCCAGTTTAGTCCAATACCTTCAGTAAACAGGCAGGAAAATGTTGCCTTAGCTGGTCAAGAGCACCATGCGAACAGAGTGGGATCAAGTTTCCAGGAGTCTGAGACCCACGCCCCTAAACTCTCAAAGTGATCTGTATTAGTTTCCTGTTGCTGCTGTGACAGATTATCACAAATTTAGTAGCTTCAAAACAGCATAGATTTCTTAGCTTACAGTGCTAGTGCTCAGAAGTCCAAAATGGATCTCACTGGGCTAAAATCAAGGTGTTGGCAGGGCTGCGTTCCTTCCTGGAGGCTCCAAGGGAACATTGGTCCCTTGCCTTTGCCAGCTTCCAGAGGCCACCTGCATTCCGTGACTTGTGACCCCTCCCTGCCTCAGAACCAGCAGCACTGAATCTCCAAATCTCTCTCCTCTCTGATCTCTGCTTCTGTCATCTCCTCTTCTGCCTCTGCCACCTCTCTCCTTCCCTTATAAGGACCCTGTGATAATCCAGGACAATCTCCTCACCTCTGGACCCTCAATTTCATCAAAGCTGCAAAATCCCTTGCCATGTAATGTAATATATTCCCAGGTTCTAGAGATTAGGACGTGAACATCTTTGAGGAGCCGCTATTCTGTCTACCACAGCATCCTCATGTTTCTGAGGTAGAAACAGACTCATGATCTGACACCTTTCCATAAGGGGAGGAAAAAATCTTCACCAATGTTCAAACATAAATGTCTAGTTTTCAAGAACTGGAAGGAGAAGTGGTTCCCAATATATTTATATAAAATATAGTCTTACGTATTAATAACTATAGGATACTCTTCTATAAGGTTTATGTTTTAGGCATGCATTTTCTGCTATATGAATCCTTCTGATTGATTCCACACAGAGTCAGTAACATCTAATTTGCAAAGAGAGGGGCTGAAGGAAGCAATGTTCAGTGATTATCACTATACGCCAGGCACACTGAGTCTTCTTTAATTCAAACCTCACAATAGCCTTCTGAGTTTGGCTCTATGACGTCCCATTTCATAGATGAGGAAACTGACTCTTAGATGTGGTAATTTATCTAACTCACAAAGCCGGTAAGTGGCAGAATGGGTGTGAAAACCAGATTTATTTGGCTCCAGAACTCATGCCCGTTCCAGTACCTGTGGCTTCCTCCCTAAAAGGTTCAACTTTCTTTTAGCTGCCTGGATTATTCAATGCAAAGAAAGAAGGAAAGAGGGGTAGAGGACAAAAAAAGAGAGAGACAGACAACAGAGAAAGAGAGAAACCATCAGGATGGATGAGTTTGGGTGGAAATTTCCAGAAGCAAAGCAACTTTGGGGAAATCCTTCTTGAGGCAGGAGGGATGCCATCCACCAAAATCTGCAGTGAAGTCCAGGAGACAGCTGGTTGCTAGGCAACTCCTCTCCAACCACACTCCACATCAATCTAATTAGCAGATTTCACCTGAGTTCCGACAGTTGCTAGGTAACTCTCCGACTGGGGTCTTCTCCCCTCCCCTTCAAGCCATTTCTGATCCGAAAGGAAGAAGAAAGGGGTGTTTGTAAAAATTCCACTGAAGTTATATCTATATATAAAATTCCCCTTGTGATATCACTATATCCACCAAGAGTAAGCAAATCCAGGAAATATAATTCAGTGCCCTGTCATTGCAAAAATGGGGTTCCGTGAGCCACGGAATTGATTCTTTAGGAGCAAAAGACTTCTGGGATGGGAAAAGGCCAGAGACCAGGCTGAACTATGTTTGCAAACCACTTCAAACAAGAACTCTTGGAGACTCTGAAGGGACTGATCTTTGAGTGCCCTGAGAAGGGGAAAAAGGGACTAATATTTACGAAGCACCTGTCATGTACCTGGCAAAGGGTTTAATAGTCTCACAAACACCTCATTTAAATCTTCCCCAAATTTCAGTGAGATAGCTAGCTGTTACCACCCACATTTTACCAATGAGAAATTGCAGTTCAGAAATAGTAAATGATCATAATCACTTGCCCAGAGGAACTGGAAGTTAAAGACAGGACCTTCTGAATAAATTCCACACGTGATCTTTCCACTACACCCTGCAGATTCTCCTGTCTCCATGGGGCTATCTCCGCAGGATGACAAGTATTATCATTCATTCAGTACAACCTCAGTATTAAGACAGACTACTGGAAATGAAGATGCAAGCTGAAAAATGTAAATTTCCTTCCCATTTATCGCCAAGGATTTAACATTGCCGTGAGGCAGCGATTTTCAAACTGGTCCCAGGACCCCTTTACACACTTAAAAATTAATGAGAACCCCTAAGAGCTTTTGTTTATGTAGATTATATCTATTAAAACTTGCCATACTAGACATTAAAACTGAGAAATCTCTAAAAAAATGTATATATAAATTAATCATTAAGGTAACAATAATAAGCCCATTGCATGTTAACATAAATTGTCTATTTTTATGTAAAATAACTATTTTCAAAAAACAAAAACAGTGAGAAGAGTGGCACTGTTTTCCATTTTTGCAGACTTCTTTGATGGCTGGCTTCATAGATGAGCTGGTTTCTCACACCTGCTTCTGCATTCAGTCTGTACAATGATCACATGCCAGGCAGCCCCTGGAACATTCTACTCTCCTCCACTTTACACTCGTGAGACAATGAAAGTGACATAAGCAAATAATGTCTTATATTATTATGAAAATAGTTTTGACTTTGAGGACCCTCTGCAAAAATCTCAGAATCCCCGAGCAGTTCCTAAACCACACTTTGAGAATCACTGCCTTAAGGTATAATATCTTGAATTCAGAATTTGACTGTGCTCTTTCTGTTTTTTCAGCCCATTGTTTCAGATTATATCTCACATCTTTCTTGCCTGTAGCATTTTACGGTCCTTTGGAACCCCCAACTATCCCTCTGGTATGCAATCTTTAGGAAAAACAAGATACAAAGATAGTGGCTTCAGACTGACTGAAATAGTTAGAAATATCAGAATACATCGTTTTTGCCTTCCCAGCAGCCTTTCCGCCACCTCTTCTGGTAACTGGTGCAGAAAAAGCATGGACCTTCTGGCCTCTGTGATTGGTAGAAGGGAGGGAGGGACTTGGACCCAGCCAGGCCAATCAGAACCCTTCCCTGAATTTTTTCACCCTGGCTTGCAATTTTTTTCCCCCTGTGGTATTAGCGGGTTATATTGGACCATCAACTTTATGTTGTTATTTTAGTGTCATCATCTCGCCCTTCCACTTCAACCCCACACTTATGATTTCACTTGTGGGGAATTCAGATGATTTCTAATGGGGCTTTTTAACATTGAGGTTTTGCCCTAGGTTGTCTTGCTGAGCACATGCCTCATTGCCCCTGGGAAATCCCACCTTGGCTGTAGGAACCCTGGTGGACTTCTTTCTCTCTGCTCCCTCCCATCCTCCCACACACTTGCCCAAATTCCTTTTCCAGGGGCTCAAGCCTTCTCTGCTTTCACAACAGGGATGAAGTAGCTCAGGGTGTCTCACCACCTTGCAACTAAGTGCCATGGTGGAGCAAGCCTTTTGTCTTCATGTGAACCATTCCCTCTGCCTGAAAGTCAGATCAATGCACTTCAGCAAGCATGTATTGAGCACCTACTATGTGCCAGATACTGTACTGAGAATACAGAACGATAAAAGTCAGTCCCAATTCTCAAACAGCTCCCATCTAATAGGGAAGATGAAACATAACCAAGAACTATAGTAAGAACTAGCTAGTAAGATTTACATATCACATGGGACTTTTGCAGTACAAATGATGAAACAGCCACCTCAAACTGACTTAACACAAAAAGAAGGGTTACTGGCTCTCCTAGCTGACAAATCTAACAGACATCAAGAGCAGCTTTGTGCTGGCTTTTTCCATTTACCTTCCCCACCCCAGATCCATTCTCTGCCCTCTCTACCTGCTCTGCATCCAGGAGGCTGACCTTGATCTCTGGCTTTAATTGCATCCAGCCAATGCAGGTACTAGCAGAAAATGGGAAGGCTCAAGGAGGGTAAGGCCAGAGGATTTGCTCCCCCAGCCCACCTCCACTTCCTCCCTGCCTCATCATAGTCTGACAGTGGCCTTGTCCCTCTGTGGCCACTACCCTTCTTCCATGGCTCAGCTCTTGTCAGCTCTGGTAACATTGTTTCCCCCTACTCTCCTACTGGACTAAGGTAGTAACAGCTCCCTGCTGTGGCTAGGTCTTGGGTGCTCCAATGTGCTTTTGAATTTCCCCAGTCCTCCCCCATGCCTTTGTACACAATCCTGACATCACCCTCTCTTCAATTATGCCCTTTTGAGTCTTCTCTTTCCTGCTGAGACTTTGAAATATGCTTGATGCAGGGACTCAACTGATGACATCAAGAACTGAATTCTTTGTGTAGGTTCTACCCTACATGTGTCAGCTCAATGCTCTGACAATTCTCCCTCACAGTGACAAGGTGACTACTGCTGGCTAAAGCCTCCCATCCTCAATTGTTAAGATCCAAGGCAGTAGAAAGAGAGTGCTTCTCTTTCCTGAGCACCTCCTAAATCCTAGTCATGTGCCCACCCCTGAACCAATCACTCTGGCTGGAGGAATTCAGTGGTCTGATGTTCTAGGTGTGGCCACATGGTCCACCCCCAAAGCTAGTAATGGAGCTGTCTTCATCTAAAGCTCATGGCCTAAGCTTGAGGGAGGAGTAGCAGCCCGAAGGAGATTCTGGATTCGGCTTCCAAACGAAGGAGGAATGGGCCTGGGTGGCCCCAAAGTAAGGAATTTCCACTTCAGCATGTCCCAAGGGAGAAAATCAGGTGAAAGGCTAGTGGAGTTAGAGATAAGACAGGCCACCAGCAACAAAGCTTGTCCCTCTGTTGACTGCCTGTGCTGGAAGGTTTCTGTCCCCCTTTTACACTAAAGGCGATTCTTAGCTCTATCATGCTCACTGTCTCGCACCAAAACGGGGCCTAGCCTCTGCATATTCTTCTGTGATCCTCTGGGCTGTAGACTTCTTCCAGTACAGTCACAGGAACATGACTACCATTTTGTTTCAAGTTAATAAGCAAACTCAAAAGTCGATGTTGAGGTGTATTCCAAACCTCACCAGAATCAGTGACTTCTTCCAAAATTATCATAATATGCATGGACACATGTGAATTTCCAAGTAATAAGTTGTAACAGAGATCCCCCTTGATTCAGTTTAATGCAGCAAATGTAATGTGTGCCCAGATTAAAGCATTTTGCAAATTGAAAAGCACCCTACAAATAACAGGCATAATTGATGCCATGTTTAAGGATTGTTCTGGGCCCCATCCCACCTGCTCAGCCCTTTAAGAGCGCAGTCTCATCCCCCACGCCATGCAGCCGGTACCATGAGTGACAGATCTTTCATATCTACTATTCATTCACAACCTCCAAACTCCTGCTCCAAATCCCAAAGCCTGTGACCTCAGGACTCTGTCTTCCCTCTGCTGACTTGAGCCTTCCCAGATGACCTTGTCTCCACACCTGCGTGGTGAAGTCCCCTCGCCAGCTACACTGTCTCAGACCACATGATAGAGGGCCTCCCTCTGACCCAGGATGGCCAAATACTCCCTTTCAAAACGCTGTTAGTCCTGGGGTCCTCCTGACCCTTAAGAAAGAAAGTAGACAACTCTGAAGTATCCTGAGCCGTGACCTCTGAGAACAATACATCGATTGTTTTCCAGGGAGTTCATGATATCAGGTGGCAGCAGAGTGAGACACTGCAAAGCCCCAGAAAGAACTTGATGGTGAGACTTTGGCACACCTGTCCATCGGGGCACCCAGAGTCCAAAACAATAGCTGATAATCTTGCAATTGATTAAATCTGATTCCTTTCTGGCCAATTTGTTGCCCTTCTGCAATTTCTCCTCCCTCAGTTTGGATATCAGTATCTGTGGCCATACAGCTTAGGCATTAAAAGCAAAAGTTATAGGATCACATGACCTATTTTCAAATTTGGCCACTGTGTGACCTTAGGAAATTCACTTAAACTCTCTGAGCCTCAATAGTAAAACAGGGATAATGATTCTCCTCTAATCACCTAAGAGATGCCTGAGGATTAAGTGAAACAGTGAATAGAACATAGTAGGTGCTCAAAAAAAAGTGAGTGTGAGCTATTCTGATTTTATCATAGCATTACTATTAATAAAACTCAAGAAGACATAAATTCCATTTTCCTCCCCTTCCTAAAACCACATGACGCCCCTCAAATTGCCCCTCAAATTGCCCCTCAAATGCAGTCACCTACTCTGCCCAAGCGCAAGTCCCTCCCTCACCGCCAGGGAAATGTTTTCCTCATATATCCCTCTTTAAAAGGATCACCACTCAGAGCTCATCTCTCCATAGAAACCCAGAGAATAAATAGAAGCACTTGGTTTTCAGCAGTTTCCACTCTGACTGTTTCAATTAAATAAACCCCACACAGCTCTTCCATTAGCACGTGGGCGGAGAAGCCGGCAGTGTCTCGGTGACCCTTGTTCCATGGTTCACTTAGACCTTCCCATTATTGTCAGCCAAGATCATCTCCTTGGCTGGTGTTGTTACCAATAACCTGTACCAGTGTCTGCACAAAGAGATGCAGTCGGGACAAATCTGCTGTAACCTTCACATCTCTTTCAAGTGCTGAAATTATAAATATATAATTTCCAAATCATAATTCTTCCAAATCATGAAATCCTTTATCAAGTACTTTTCTTTTTTTTTCTTCCAGTGAGCTCTCTCTGCAACATCCTCTGTTAGCAGACTCTTAGACTCATAAAAAGGTGAGCAATAAAGAAATGGAAACAGGAATGCTCAGCTTAGATGAGAACGTATGGAATATAATCTGCATATTCAGAGCCCCTTGGCTGCGAGGGCACACAAGTCAATGTGCCCGGTATAGGATTCCCGAGTCTTTCCCCATGAAGGCTTTCTCCAAGAACAGGGGTGCAGACAGCGAGAGCAAGCTCTCTCGTTCCCACCAGATGTAGCCAGGTGGCATCTCACAGACACGGCCTGGCTGGCTGCCAGAGGAAGAGGTCTAATTGCAGCGAGAGGAAGATGCTGCAGAACAAGAAGAGAAACCCTGACGTTGGTGTCAGTGGGAGATGCGAGGAGGAAGGATGAGATGCAGCAGGGGAGATGTTTCCCTGCTGTAAGGGAAACGGTTCTGCATTTGGATTTAGAAATCTTGAGTATGAAATAGAAAAATGAGACCTCCATACCAAAAGAAACAACGCAGCAGTTTAAAAGAATGAATCCTATCTGCACAAACTAACATGGAAGAATATCCAAAACAGATCACTAAAAGAAAAAAGCCAGTTGCCACTTATGTATAGTATTGTATGCATGTTTAAAAAAACCACACAAGCACACACCAAGAAAATCTACATGTTTCCATAGAAATATAGGTACTGTGTGTAATGTGTGGGAAAAGATCTGGAAGGCTAAACACCTAACAATTAACAGCAGAGTCCCGGGAGGAAATGGGGTTTGGAGTGGGGGAAGGAGAACTCAGATCCCACCACTTGGGACTTTGGCGTTGAGCTAATTCTGATTTTCCCCATTCTGCATGTGGGAAATCTGAGATCTCAGAAAATTACCCAGAAACCCAGAGAAGTCTCTGGACTTCTTCATAAACATTGAGCATCTTTCCTTTTATAACTGAAGATAATGTCCTCTGCTCCCTGTGTGCACGTGTCTATAGCGTGCCTTGTGTGCACGTGCACGCTGCTAGCTGATGATTCTCAGACCTCGCACCTGTTTATGCACATACTCTCCCCTGTGGCCACATCAGCGTGTCCCTGTATCCTGGCTGCACCTACCGCGGTAGGATGGTACTCAGCTCCCACCACGCTTATTTCAAGGAAGTCCTAAGTGGTCTCCCTGCCTTTATCTAATCCACCCTACTCCCGCTCCAGGGAGAGTTATCCAGACCACAGATTCAGCAACATCACCACTTGAAACTCTTCAATGACTCTTGTCTCCTTCCACAATAGTTCTCAACTTCAGGCTACACCACAATCACCTGGGAGCTTTTTTCCACAAATACAGATTTCTGGGTCCCTCTTCCAAAGGCTCTGATTCTGCAAACCCTGAATTTTAATAAGCACCTCAGATGATGCTAATGGAAAGACTATGGGGATCAAACTTTGCAAAACACCAACATTAGGCTAAAGACAGCCCTAGTTCCTCAGATCCCTCGTAACCTGGTGCTTACTTATCTCTCCAGCCTCACCCTGCACCTCTCCCTAGCTCATACATTTCCTTCCAGCAACACAGACCAGCTTCTGTCCCCCCCTCACTGTTTCACCCCCAGTGCTATTGTTCTCAGCTGTCCCATCGGGCCTCCCTTCCTCATCGACCACCATCTTCATCTGGCTGATGCCTGTGCATCCTTTAAAAGTTAGTTCAGCCAACAGCTCCCCCAAGAAACCTTCTCCAACACTCCATGGTTACATTACATGCCCCCATCTCATCATTCTAAGAGGCAAGGTACAAGTCAGGCAAAACTCTTGCTTCAGTCCCTGGATTTTCTAGATTTCCTGGATGCTGAGATCCTTGCAGCAAGGCTGTGTCTCACTCATCACTCAACCTCCCCAGGAGCTAGCACAGAGCCTGGCACACCATACACAGTTACACTGGTATCCTGTAATCACTTTGCTGGTGGTTGGATGAGGCTACAGCAAGGGAAGACCTTTCAGATGATACCTCCTTGAATCCCTAAGAGCATGTTGGCCAAGTGATAATACACATGTTCCAACCCCTCCCCAACCAAAGGATGTTGCTGCTCAACCTAAAGTTTGGTATTTTTCCAACCCCACCAAAAAAAAAAAAAGATGGCAATGACTTGATGCTTTTAACAGCAGTTTGGCTCCAAAACATTCGATAACCACTGCTACTGAGAAAGAGAATTTTGTCTGGCCCCCTCATAAAGCAGATAGCCTTATGCTGGCTGAGGTCCTTATTCATCCTACAATTTGCCACCATTTCATCTCCCGACCCCACCCTCACTACCAAATGATTTCTAATTTCTGGCAAATACTCACAAAGACTTTACTCTCTAGAAAGCAACGCCTACCCTTAGGGCCTCTCTCCTTGCCCACAACATGGGTCTGGAGGTCGTTTATGAGTGAATGCGTGAATGTTCATCTCATTCCTGGAGGATTCGTGCTAATCAATCATAACGCTGTTTGGATCCAGGTCACAAGTTTCTGACTTGCTGCTGCTGTATCCTGGACATCACTGAAAGGAGACATTTCCCAAACTTACAGGACAGAGTGTCTCATAAGACTAAGTTCCCGGAAATACATTTTGGTAAATGCTGTTTAAGAAACTACTGAGTCTTGAGATGTGTACAATAAATCTCACAGTCATGTAAACACATTGTCTCAGGGTCCAATGCTTCATTCCTTTTCTAGGGCATGCTATGGAGTTCAGACAGAGGAAAGAACTGACCTCATTGAATTGAGTTGATCTCATTTCTCTGAGACTTAGGGGGGAATGCAGCAGCCCCTCAGAAAAGGCAAAAACTAGGAGGGATCACAGAGGCCATATCCAGTGCTCTTGTTTCCCAGCAAAGGATTGTGAGTGCCAGGAAGCTGAAGGAATCTAAGTTTACAGCCACTCAGTCATGGAACTGGGATCCAGGACAAAGTTCTAATTCAAACCTAGAAATCTTTCCACTATACCATGCTGTCTTCAAATCATTTCTTACATCTATAGGTATACTTTCATCTCTACAGTAGAATAATAGCCTGCAGTGATGCCATTAGGTGGCTAAAGCACCATAAGTGGATAATGTATTTCTGCAAGATTTTCTTAGGTCTGTCTTCTCGGTTTCAAAGATCATTTCATAACCATACCTTCCTTCCATCTCAAACCCACTACCAAGTGATTTTTAAATTTTAGAAATTATGCACTAAGATACTGCTCTTTTGGTAGGCAATGCCTACCCTTTAGGGAAAAGTCAAAGAATAAAGCCTTCACCTCACTCCTCCCCCATGACATGACTTTGGAAGTACCTGACATTCAAATCTAGCTAGTTCTAAAAATGTTGCTCTCAAAGCTCTTTCTGATCCATGAAGCTACCCTGTCTCCATCCTTCTATCCACAGCCAAATTTTCTAAAAAATGGTATACTATCTGTCACCACTTCCTCACATACCATTCACTCTTTTTTATACAGTCTGAAAAACTATCAGTTAGCTGGTGAGTTTAATCCATTCACATTTATTGTGATTGTCAATATATATGGGTTTCTACCATCTTATTTTGTGCTTTCTACTTATCTTTTTCTTTGCTTCCTCTTTCTCTTGGACTATATTGTCAAGAGCTGGAGGAGATTGTGTTTTTGTTACTAATTTAGTTTTTCTTTGCTTCCTCTTTCTCTTGGACTATATTGTCAAGAGCTGGAGGAGATTGTGTTTTTGTTACTAGAAAAAGGGGGAATGAATAGCAAGTAGGAAAAAAAATGGGAATTTTATTCCATGCTGTTCGAATAATTTAAAATGAAATTCCAGGAGTACAATTTACTCAAAAAAATATTACATTAGTTGCAAATCTTTCTTGTGTATTCATTATAGCAAAGCTAGAAGACTCCTAATTTTCTTACTAACCCTTCATAGTATGTTCCATTTCTCCTCTATTTAAAAATTATTCACTCTTTTATTATTAATATTTTAGTGGCTACCCTTAAAATTTTACCATAAGTACTTAGCATAACAAAGTCTAAAGTCATTTAGTATCTTAAATTCATCTACCCTCAAAAAAAACAAGAGCCTTAGAACACATTATTTTCAATCACTCCCTCCTAACATATATGTTCTTATTGTCCTGCTTTTTTAGTTCTGTCCATTTCATTATCTCACAAATTTCACATTTTCATCATCTTCCTCATCATCATCCATCATAACCAGACAATGTTTGTTTACATTTACCTACATGTTAACTGATTTATTTATTTACTATTTCTTCTTGCATCTCAGACCTTTTTTTGGGATCATTTTCCTTCTGAAATACATCCTTCAGATGTTTCCTTAGGGAAAGTCTGCTGGTGATAAATTCTTAGCTTTTGTTAATCTGAAGTTTTCTTTTTTATACCCATTCTTATTGTGGAGAGAGTGCTAGATTATTGGTCATTTTCTTTCAGTCTGTGATCCTAATGAGACATATGATACATATTCTCATTCTATCCTCAATATCTCTTATCTCTCTTTAGTATTTCTCAATTCTTTATCTCCTCATGCTTCATTCTATGTAATTTCTTTAGATCTATCTTCCAGTTCACTAATTCTATCTTCATCTCCCTCTTGTCTGCTGTTTAACACATCTATTGAATTTTTAATTTCAACAATTACATTTTTTATTTCTAAAATGAAATTATATTTTTCACTTCTAAAATGTCTGTTTGCTACTTTTTAAAATCTACATGGCCATTTTTTATGATTTCTTATTTCTTGCTTATAGCTTATTTCATCTTTTATATCTTTAAACATTTCATTCATACTTACTTTATATTCTATATCTGATAATTCCAATATTTGAAGTCCTTGGAGATCTAAATATCTTGTTTCTGTTCTACTAACTCTCCTTCATAGTGACTCATTTCTTTGTATGTTTGCTAATTTTTTTAGGCTTATATTTTATAGAACTTAATTTTGGGAATTCTGAGGGCCTAAATTGGAAGTATTTTCCTTTAGGCCAGACTTGTTTACTCCTACCATATCTAAGAAACCCCACTGACTGGGAACCACTCTTGACACTTTCAGCTCCTCTCCTTTGCCTAGGTTCCAATGAGAGACTTAATCTCTCATTTTCAGAGCTGATATCATATTTGCCCCTGGAGAAATCCCCCTTTTTGAATTTTTTTATTGCTCACAGCTCCCTGTTCTATTTTTTAACTCCCTGATTTATAGGGGCTTTTTGTCTGGTTTTGTTCTTGCTCTTGGTGATTTCTCTTATTTTCTAAAGTAAGATGTTAATTAATTGTTAAAATTATAGTTGGTGTGTAATTTACAAACATCTGGTTATATTTAGCATGAGGGCCTTTCAGAGTATTTTGTTCACTGTATCATCAGCCTGTTGATGCTTCAGCCAGTGTAGTCTGGTTCTGACCTCATCACTTTTTTAAAACCAGTCCCACAAAAGTCACTGGCAACCGTATAACACACCCAATGGCTTTCTCATTTCAGCTTTTATCTGATTTGATCTCTCTGTAGTATTTGTTAATATTAGCCACCAACCCCCCTGCTAAAATTCTGTGCTCCTTTGGTTTCTGTAACAGCACTGTCTACCTCCTCTACCTGTAGTTCTCCTGCTATTTCTCTGGCTATTTCTTCTCACTCTTTTCACTGACTCCATTTTCTCTACCTAAGCCTTAGGATTCCACAGAATCTAGTGCTTTACTTCCTGTCATACTCTCTTCCTGCCCTCTCACAACCACTTCCTGGTATCAGTACTCATTCAAACTTATCCATCCAAATATCCATGATGCCTAAACCCATGTCTACAGCCCAGACTCTCACCCAAATGCCATTCACAGAACCACCTGACTCTCACTGGCACCCAAAGCTAATTGCATCTAAAACAAAATTTATTTTACCTACCCACAATTTTTAAAAATTTGCTCTTTCTCCTTTATCCTCCATCTGTGATAATAGCATCTCAATTTCCAAAGTCACTCAAACTAGAATTACCACTACTCTTGACTTCTCCTTCCCCTCACCCCATGAGAGGTCTTTGTCAATTCTTCCTCTCTCTCTAACAACTGCTGTTCCTTTGATCCTGATCTTCATTTTATCTTGCCTGGACTGTGTCAAGAGCTGCCTAACTCATCTTCCCCACCTTCCTCACTGCATCTTCATGGTGATATTACCACACTCTGATCACATCATTTTCCTTCCCCAGCTAAAGAATTACATTTATGATGACTATAAATACTACTTTAAGTTTTGAAAGTTGTATGATACAAAAAGTAAAAGGTATAGAAGATATATATAGATATAATAAAAATATACAAAGGAATAGATATGTATAAAAATAGACAAAAAATACATTACCTAGTAGTTGGATTGAGGTGATGGAATTAACTGTGGATTTTTCCTTCTATCTATTTTTCATAATGAGGTCATATTACCTTTTCAACTAAAAAATAAATTTATTAGTTAAAATTAAATCTGGTGAGCTCCCATCACCTACAGCAGAATTTTCTGAAGTGTGTTGAGATGTTAACAGGTCTTATGTGAAAAAAAAGGGGGAAACTTGATGATCAAATAAATGTAGGACATAATTAATTAAACAGAGTTAAACAGGTCTCTTTGCTGCAGGACTTCTTGTGGCCTTTGAATTATTAGTGCTCATTATGAATCTTTGAACGGCAACTAGAGTGTTCGGTGGTACCCAAAGTGATTTCATCTTTAAACCTTATTTCTGCAGAACATACCTAGGAACAGAACACTTTTTTGGAATCTCTGTCCTATAGGAAAAGGAAATGTAACCTGTGAAGGTTCTCATACCCTGGCACTGCCCACTTTTCAGACTCCTCCCCCTCAGCCTCTCTTCCCAATCTGTGTTAGTTTTCTACCCCTGCTGTAACAAATTGCCACAACCTCGGCAGCTTAAACAACGTAGGTTTATCACATATTAATATATCTTCTGGAGGTTAGAAGTCCAACCTGGGTCTCACCGAACTGAAGTCAAGGTGTCAGCAGGATTTTGTTCCTTTCTGAAGGCTCTGGGGGAGAATCTATTTCCTTGCCTCTTACTGTTTCTAGAGGTCACCCACATTCCCCGGCTCCCGGCTCTTTTCTCCATTTTAAAAGCCAGTTAAGTTAAAAGTGAGTCAAGTCCTTCTCACCTTGAATTGCTTTGACTCCCACTTCTGCCTCTCTCTCCACTTTAAAGGACACTTGTGATTACATTGAGGCCACCTGGACAATCCAGGGTAAACTCCCTATTTTAAGATCAGCTGATTGGCAACATTAATTCCGTCTATAACTTTAATTCTCCTTTGTGTGTCAAGTAACATATTCACAGGTATCAGGGATTGGGGTGTGGACGTTTGGGGGCAGGAAGCATATACTGCCTACCACACCATCCTTTCCTTTTCCCCTCCTTTCTCCCGTAGTACTGTCTACACTTCTCACCAAAGCTACCTGTTATTCTCAGAGAATAAAATTTATTTTCATAGCCCTAGTTTCTTCTACCTCTAATACCCATTCCCACCTTCACCGTTGTCTTATGTATTCAGAGCATTCCTACTCACCCATCAGTCTTGTTCAAATCTCACTTCCTCTGTGAATATCTCTCTAAATTTCCCAGGCACAACTGGACACTCTGGGATCCTATAATATTTTGTCATGTTACCACAACACCACCCATCACACTGTATTGTGTTTATAATAATATAAAAGCTAACTCTAACTGGACACTGGGTAATGTGCCCACCACTGTGCTATGTGCTTTACCTGCACGATCTCATTTACTCCTCACAGCAACCCCATCAGGTAGGCATGACCGATGGCGCATCTCCTCCAGCCCCAAGTGATGGGCATTTACAATGCAGGGACCCTGCACACCTTATTCATCTCCACATCATCAACATCTCACCCATGGCTTAGCACATAATTCAGGCTCAGCTCATTCGGATCAGTTTAACTGCTGGTTCTCTGAACCAAAAAAGTGTTATTGGCCACCCAATTAAGTGATGGAGTCAAAGCTTTCACAAGGGTCAAACTAAATGCATGTGACATCAGATCTGTCTCAAGTCTCGGGGTCAGGAGCAAACATGTCAGACCTTGATGCACGACAGATCACAATGCACAATGCACAATGTTTGAAGGCCATCACGCAAAGCCCATAGTGAAAGAACAGCTGGCAAGGCAAGCGCTGTGTCGGATGCAGATTTCTGCCGCAGCATCTGCAAATACCACCGGGGTGTTCAGTTGGTCGTGTATTCTTTCTAAAAGAATGAGCCGTCCATCACTAGCTGATGACTCGCTTCTTAAACCAACTGTGGAATAAATATTTGTCGACTATGCCCCATTATGGATTAGTATAAAATAAATTCCCTGATCAAGAAATATAGTAAAACACATTCAATGTCAACATTTCTTCATATAATAAATAATACCTGAGGATATTTCTGGCACCGAAGATGGATAAAATCAGGCCCCTGCCTGTGATTAACTCGTGGTTCCACAGGAGTGACAGACTGGACAATAGATCAGTACAAAGGCCTGTGATATAATAACGAAGCCCTTGGATACTTGCTTTATCTTATAAGCCTCAGGTTCCTCATTTTTGAGTTGGGGATAATAATAGTACCTACCTCATAGGGTTTGTGTGAGAATCATAAGAGTTAATGCATATAAAGAGTTCAGAACAGGGTCTGGCACCTAAAAAATCCGATCCACACTGGGCAAAGTGCTGCGGAAGCAAAGAGAGGCACTGAGCTCATGTGGAGCTAGGAAAGGCTTCTAGGATTGGTGATGTCCAGCCTGGGCCTGGAAGGATAAGGGAAGGGTCACATGCCTAGAAGGATGGGAAGGAGAGTTTATGCAGAGAAAACAGCAAGGACAAAGGCATAAAGATCTGAGTTACAGAGACAATGCTATCTGTCCATCAAGTCCTTTTCTTTGTACTCTCGAGCACACAGCTAAACTACATTCCCCAGATTCCCCTGCAGTTAATGATTGAGTTCTAGCCAATAAAATGGGACCAGAGTGATAAAAGGTCTGACTCCTAAAACTTCCTGAGTATCCCTCCATGCACTTTTATCCTCTTATCTGCAGGCTGGATGACTCCAGGATGAACTTAAAATCACTTTTAGAGATGGAAGGAGCCTGGATCCCTGAGTCATTGCTTGGGGGAGAGCTGCCCAGGAAAGCTGCCCAACCAGGAACTTCACATGACACTGAGTAAAAGCAATATATAAAATTTTATTATGTTAAGGTACTGAGATTTCAGAGTTTGTTACCTCAGAAGAGCCTAGCATTACTTACCCTGATACAGTATGAAACCTCATGCTAAGCTTGAACAATAACTAGTTGTTCATTAAAATTTGGATTTGTGGAAGAAAAAGCTAGAAAGGTAAGTGGGAATCAATTTGCAAGGGAGCCTAAATGCCTTACTAAGGACCGTGGACTTGTCCTATAGGCGCTGGGAAGTTATTAAAGAGTTTTAAGTAGGGGAATAGCAGAATCAAATGTGTGCTTTCAAAAGATCACCCTGAAAACAGGGAGGAAAGTGAACTTGAGTAGGGGTGAAGCTGAAAGTGGAAATTCAGGTATCAAAGACCATTAGCTAGTGAGGCCTTGAAGGAAAAGACTATATGGTGCTCAGTATTGTGTCCCAGGGCTTAGCCCAATACATAGCACATGGCAGGCACTTGGTACAACTGGATGAATGGATGGATGGATGGATGGATGGATGAGTGGATGGGCAGATGTTATTACAGCAATCCTAGATGATGAGACATGAAGTAAGATCATGGCAGTGGGGATAGAGAAGAAGGGACAGATTGGAAGTATATTTAAGGAGTCAGAATAGACAGGCTTGTGGACCAGTTGGCTACAGAGGATGATGTATTTCCAAGAAACTTCAAGTTCTGGGTCTTGGTATCAGAGCCTAGAGGCAGAGAAGACAAATAGTAGATGAGAGCTCTGTCGCCAGCCAGGCTTCCAGAAGGACCGTCTTGAGACTTGGCCTTTTGCCAGACATTCAACACATATTTTCTCATAATCTCTGCAAATGACTTTGCATCCCCCACAGAGACAGAGGAATTAAAAGAAGCAGATTTATCAGTTTCCTAATATTTCCTGGCTAGTCTTTTGGGGCTATTGCCAGTCTGTGGAAGATCTATATTCTCCCTTCATTCGCCTCCCTCCTTTCTCTACAAAGTGGTGTTTTCTCCCAAATCCTGCTCTTCTTTGACCTTTCGAGAGGTTTCTCACTTTTCTGATTCTGTGATTCCCCACTCTGAAATTCCTCCCACCTAAAAAGGCAACGACGTATTTCACCAGGAATCAGTAAACTTTTTCTGGAAAGGGGCAGACAGTACATATTTTAGGCTTTGTGGGCCAGGCAGAATGTTACAATTACTCAACTCTGTTGTTGAGCCGTAGACAACATGTAAATGAATGAGCTTGGCTGTTTTCCAGTAAAACTTAACTTACAAAAACAAGCAGTGGGCCAGATTTGGCCTGTGGGCCATAGTTTGCCAACCCCTGCTCTAGACAGACCCAAAGCCATATTGGAGTGGAAGCTACAACAAGCAAGAAGACCTGACCCTGGTGGTTTTACTGTGTCACCATGAGCAGAGAACGTCAGCTCCCTGGATCTGAGTTCAGGGGTAATAGGGATGTTGTTACCTGTTACTCCTGCCCTCCCTGACGTTGCAGACAAACAAGGAGAAGGGAACTGACTGCCGTTCCATGCTAACCATGTGCCAGGAACTTTATAGTCCATATTTTATCTAATCATGGGGTTCCTCTGGGGAACCCTATTATATACTATTGTGTCCACATTTCAGATAAGAAAGGCAAGTTTCAGAGAGATTAAGTAGGCAGCTCAGTGTCACATTGCTAAGAAATGACAGAGCTGGGATTTGACTGCGGGTCTACCCAGTTCTAAGTTCAAGGCCTTTCCAGCATATCTCACTCTCTCTTAAGTGTGATATGAGAGCTGTTGCCAGGGAAAAGCCAGCTGACCAGCTCTGGCCAGAGAGGCCCTCATCCTCACCACCATATCCCAGGGTCTGGTCCTCAGCTTATAGTTAATTGACCAGACACTTTTGGACAGGTTCCCATTAACCAAGCTCATAAGGGACTTATTATTAATCAGAATGACAAAGTATCTGTTTCTCATGGGGGATACCATTTCTCTTTTTTGTATCTAGAATATTTCAGTCCCTAAACTAACACACACCCCTTCTCAATATTAGGGCACACAAAAGTCAAGTTAAAATCCCAGTGAATATGGAATCAGAACCAGGGGAAGTGGGAAGCCACAGTGAGGCCCAGCCCATGATCCATCTCTGGAAATAACACAGCCTGGAATTCTCATGGCCCCAAATTCAGTTCTCTATGATCAGGACATTGCTGTACATTGTGCCTTTCTGTTCTCCCTCCAGCTCTTCATTTTCCTGGGCGTGATGCTAAATACCTCCCTTTTAATGGTTTGTTCTTTCTTTCTTTACAAACATTTATCTTATTCCAAATACAAATTCATTACAGGAAACTAAGTTAAAATATATAGTAAAGAGGCCAGGCACAGTGACTCACACCTGTAATCCCAGCACTTTGGGAGGCTGAGGTGGGAGGATCACTGGAGGCCAGGAGTTTGAGTCTAGACTAGGCAACATAGTGAGATCCCATCTCTACAAAAAAATTAAAAATTAGCCGGGACGGATGTGCATACCTATAGTCTCAGCTACTTGGGAGGCTGAGCAAGGAGGATGCTTAAGCCCAGCAGTTTGAGGCTGTAGTGAGCTGTGATCACACCACTGCACTCTAGCGTAGGGGACAGAGAGAGAATCTCAAAATAAATAAATAAATAAATATGGTAAAGAAAAAATTTCTAAATTATCCACAATCCCACCACCCTAGGATACCCACAGTCAATATTTTAGAATATAAACATTCAGCCTTTTTTAGTACATGGTAATACCTATACACATATACATACATGCATATACATATATATACACATGTGCTTTTATAAGACTTCGATCATGTTGTGCATATTTTCTGGTCCCTTTTTTGTTCACTAAATAATCTATAGCAACCAACTTCTCAAGTTGACATCTTCTTGATCATTAATTTCATAATTGCATGGTAGCCTATTATAAGTATATGCCATAAAATTCATTTAACCAGTCTCCCTGCTGTTGGACTGATTCTTCCTTTAGCTCTATTAATATCCACCAATTTGACAATAGCTTGGCCTGGGAACCATTCAGTCTCTTAATCCCTTGGCTTATATTTATTAGTCATGCTCCCTGCCTCCCCTATCTGAGTCCATTCTTCCCTCACGGCACGCTCTGAGGTCTAAATGAGGTGCGCGCATGAAAGCCCTCCGTGTGCCGTAGAGCACGGTCCCCAAGGAAGGGATGATCAAGTCTGCATTCATATATTGAACCTGACAGGAGGCTGGGATTAGCACCTGGGACAAAGGTGCCATGGGTTGGTGTGGGGAATGACCTTGAGTGTTCTATCTCTGCCTCCCCCTCCAACGGAGCTCCAGAAACACACACTAGAGAACAAGGAAGTGCAACTGGGCAGGCAAAAGCCAAGATGCATCAGTGCCCAGAACTCTCAACTGGGACAGCCCACAATGCTCCTGTACAGACTGCAGCTGCCCTGCAAACACACATGCACATGCACGCACACACACATGCACACACGTCAGAGTCTGCCAAGAATAAGAAGTCCCTCAATGTCAATGTCCACGTGGAGTATCCCCTTCTTCCTGTGGCTGCTGGGAGAGTAGTGAGAATTCAGACTCTGGATTCAGACTGTCTAGGTTTGAACTCCCAGTTCAAACCCTCCCAACCGCGTGGCCTTGGGGCCACTGCTCAACTTCAACATGGCTTAACTTCAACATAAAATAATGTCTACCTTACAGGATTATGAGAAGTATGAAATAATGTCCAGTAAGTGTTAACATATGTGCCAGGCACACAGTAAAAGCTTAGCAGGCATGAGCTATTGTACTACCATTATTATTGTTATTATTATTATTATTGCTGTTGTTAACAGAGGTGAAGTAATGTCTCAGAGCCAGCTACAGAGAAGAACCTGAGCCTTGATAAATTCCAGCTCACCAGGGCCCGTAACAACTCCATTATCACAGCCATAAACCACTGGGGGCACCTTCAGCACACTGGCTGATATAATGTCGTACTCGGGACGACAGAGGCCAGCCCATAAATAAATCAGACCAAGCTTCAAAGCCAGGGCACTCAGACTCCTAAAACTTAGCAGTGTGCTTGTCATTGCAGCTGACACCATTTTCCCATCAGCAGGGGCCCAGGGCCTGGGTTTCTACACCCCATGGAAACCTTCTTGGACTCGCTGGTCTAATGAAGAAGGGAGGTGGCATATCGTGGTGGAAGTGGAGGAAGGCACAAGGGGGAGCGGTGGGGGTTGATGTTATTGGAGGTGGAGGTGTCTGGAAATGGACAGACCATGAGACAACCACTACCGCAGCCTTTAGAAGGTTCAAACCTGTTGCTGCTCCTCTCCACTGTGATCTGAACTAATAGCAATAGGCCCAGAGTACAGCATGAGGGATTCAAGTCAGATCCGGGGTAGAACTTTATGGCTAGAACAACAGTTAAAACAGTAAACCAAGGGGTAAAAGTTAGTTTAGTATACCTTTCCCCAATATAGCATTAAAAAGAAAAACAGACTGGATCTCCCTGGTTCAGGCCAGACTTCCCTGGGAGAGGAAGAAGGGGAGGGTGAGATGGGGACAAGGAGGCAATGAACAAGATGTGCAGTGTGCAACCTATGCCTGTTGGTCCCATGCTCACTATACTCGGAGATCAACTGCATAACAAGTTTCTATGCTCCAAAGTCAATCATGACATTAATTCCAAAATGCGATTTATTTCCTCGCCTGAGTTGAAAGTCCTGTATTGACACACGTCTGCTTCTTGGCGCCCTTCTTGTAAATTAGTGCCTCTTTCCATCAAGGTCTGCATGCTGATGAGAGCAGGTGGTTTTTAGTAGCAGAGTCAGGCTCCGGCTGCATGGTTTGAAATTACACTCCAGGGTGCAGCTGGATCCCAAGCGATTCACTCACTCCAGACTGACACCACCACCCCTCGGCCCACCCCCAGGAGAAGGGGCTTCTTCCTGTGCTCTCTGAGACAGAGGGGTTCCCTTCCCTGCTCCCTCGTTCTCTTCTTCCCACCCTCACTCCTTCCTGAGTCACAGCCTTTGGTAAGGCAGACAAAAGAGTCACTTTGTCAGGATTACAGCACCCCCAGGCCCTCTCGTAAGAGGCTGTGGGTAACAGCAAAACAAAGATTTTTGGTTTTACGGAGGTGTCATTCAAAAGGCTCAGCAAGACCTGCACTGCCCGGGGTTGGGCCTATGCTGATACCTTTCAGAATGGAGCCAAGAGGAAAAAGCAAGAACCTGAGAAGATCAAGAGGATCCCAGGTGGCAGGGGAGAAGAAGGTGGCGGTCAGAGAGAGAAGAGCCTCCCAAGCACCCAGCGACGAGAGTTCAGTGTGGACACAGAAGTGGCCAGATGGAGCAGGGCAGAAACGGCTCACACTCTCTGGGATTCTGTGTTTTGCTGGTCGACTGAGGCCAAGACTTTCTGTCTGGCAGTAGTTCACATAACCGCACCACCGCAGATGTCATGGGCACTGTCCAGGGTTCTGTCCTACGTTGAGCCTCTGTCGCCTTTCTCTGATGGCCCCCCCTGAGAGCCCAAAAAAAGAAGGTATCATCATCATCATAGCAAAGAAGGATTTAGAGCTGATTGCATGTCGGGTGCTGGTCCAAGCACTTTATACGTATGAGCTCATCTAATTTCCCCAGCAGCCCTCTTACAAGCATAGCTCTTACCCACATTTTACAGATGAGGAAACCGAGGACCAGAGAGGTTAAGGAATTTGCCCATGACCACACAGCGCGGCAGGGGGTGAAGCTGGGATTCAAATCCAGACATTCTGGCTCCAAGCAAAGACTATGGGCCAGGATCAAAGCTGAAGAATAGAGTTTGCAGCCACGTCAACGAGTTGGGAACAAGGAGATAAAAGGGAGAGGGGGTTAGCAACAAACATAGGTGGTAAGGGAGGGCTTGAGTGAGTGCCTAGAACATCCTCTAGCATTCAGGACTTGTTTGGGGGTACAAAGAAGCATGGGGCATGGTGTGCAGATGGTCACACCTGGCTTGATAGGCCAGGAGTGGTCGACAAACCAGGTAGGCAGCATGGGTTCATCTACTGCTCCTGCACGTGACTTTCCTCCCCTCTCTAACCCTTTCACTGTATTGGATAGGAAGAGCCTATCAGTGAATCAACAAATATTAACTGAGAGGTCCCCGTGAGTTAGGCACTGTCCCAGGTGCCAGGGGCACAGGGCAGTGAACAAGACACAGTCCTGCTCTTAAGGTACTTGCATTCAAATGGTCCCAGAAGAATAAATTTTGAGCCAGAAAAGGAGTGAGTGATGGGATGAACCCATCCAAAGGGATGCTTTGAAAATAAAAATCCAAATACAATCTGGAAACAAAGCAACGTTTTTACATCCCTTCTGTGCCAGTCTGCAAGGAATGTCAGTGTTAAGCAAACCAATTTGATCATTTTAGGGAATTTGCTTGCATGTGGTACAATAAGTCTTTTAAGGGTTAGCTAAACACCAATAAATTGTTCCAATAAACTCATCATAGTCAGTCACTTGTATCACCCTTCATGAGTTCCATATTTTTTAAAGTGGTATCTGAATGCACTTTGCAAATTATGATGCCTTCCCCAAATGGTATCTAAAGTTCATGACAATTTTCAGTGACAGTATTTGTGTGAGTGGGTACACTATTCATTCATTTGTACAGTCAACAAGCAATTATTGAGCGCCTGCTCTATGTTGGGCACTCAGTGCACAGTGTTGTCCTCAAGGATCTGTGGCATGGTGGGGACAGAGAGAAGAGCTGACAATTACAACATGGCCTGAAATGTGGCACTTAGTGCTGGGATAATGATATGATCTGGATGTTTGGCCCCTCCAAGTCTCCTGTTGAAATCTGATCCCCAGTGTTGGAGGTGGGGCCTGGTGGGAGGTGTATGGGTCATGAGGGTGGATCCCTCATGAATGGCTTGGTGCCATCCCCGAGTTAATGAGTTCTCCCTTTATTAGTTCTCACAAGCGCTGGTTGTTTAAAGGAGGCTGGCACCACCTCCTCCCTCTCTTGCTCCTTCTCTCGCCTTCTGCCTTGATTGGAAGCTCTCTGAAGCCCTCACCAGAAGCAGATGCTGGCTCCATGCTTCTTGTACAGCCTGCAGGACTGTGAGCCAAATAAACCTCTTCTCTTTATAAATTACCCAGCCTCAGGTATTTTCTTTATAGCATTGCAAGACGGACTAAACCAGATGAGCACCCAGGACCTAGACTTGAGGGCTAAGGAAGAAAGGTATACGAAGGAAGCAGCATCTTAGCTGAAACCTGCAGGATGCATAGAGAGGCCAATAAAATACCCAAACAAAAAACATGCTCTGCCTTCTGGAGAGAATAAAAGCTCCAGATGCAGAAAATCCTAACTTTGAATTGTAGCTTACCAGTTAGGCATTGCTGGGCTAATTCCTTCTGAGCCTCTGTTACCCAACGTGTGAGATGAGCATAGTAACTTTGACGTTGAAGGCTCAGTTTGAGGGCTACTTGTGAATTGCCTAGCACAGTGCCTGGCACATAGGACATGCTTAATAAATGGGAACCACTGTTTGCATGACAGTAGGAGGTCAATAAACATCCGTTCCTTTCAAAGGAGCAGGAGTTACCCTGAGCTGATGGGCACAGGCAGCCGGGGAAAATACAGTAAAAACATTACCATATTTCCTCATTAAAACCTGACTTCGCTTTGGAAACGGAAAGATTTTTCCTCCCTCTTCTCCCATACGTTGTGATTAACTAACATGCTCCAAAGTGGGAGAAATGCCACTTTCCCCTCCAATAAATAATAAGATGAAATTCTTCTACATGCTCCAGGCCACCCCTGGTCTCATCTTTGTGAGCCAGCAGGAAGCCTCTCCTGAGTGCTGAGGGTGACTGTAATTGAATCATTTGGCATGAAATTGGGGAAGGCACCATAATAAATCAGACCCACTGCTGCAAACTGAAAGAAGCAGGCACCTAAGAGACCCTGGTGCCAGATCTAGCTGGGAGGGCCCAGCGGCTGAGGTCGCATGCATTTCTGCACAGTTGTTGAAAGGAAGGATGTTGACAGGTCATATCATCCATCTTTCTGGCCCCAGACAGTCCTGAATTCACCTGGTGCACACAGACAGGACCTTTGATGGGTTCAAAGTTGTGCTCAGGGGGCAGATTCCTCAGGCAGCAAAGTCAGATAGTGGGAGGGGCAGAGGCTCTGGGTCTAACAGTCTCGCTCGATGGGAACCAAACCTTTGTTCCGTCTGTCACTAGCTGTGTGTCCTCGGGCAAGTTGGTCAATGTTGACTCACTGAGGATTGTAAGAATGCTACTGTACTAGTTTCCCATTGCTGCTGTAACAAATACCGCAAATACACAAATGTATTCTCTTCCAGTTCTGGAGCTCAGAAGACTGAACTCAGATTCACTGGGCTAAAGTCGAGGTGTCAGCAGGGCTGGTTCCTTCTGGACGTTCTGAGGGGAGAACCCACTTCCTTGCTCTTCTCAGCCGCTAGTGGCCACCTGTATTCCTTGGAATGGCCCCCTCCTCCATCTTTAAAGCACATCACTCCAACTTCTGCTTCATCGTATTGCCTTCTCCTCTGACTCTGCCCCTCCGGACGCCCTCTCACAAGGGCCCTTGTGATAATATCGTGCCCACCTAAATAATCCCAGGAAGTCCCTGTCTTAAAATCATCTACTTAATCACACTGCACAGCCCCTGTTGCCATGGAAGGTAACAGTCACAGATTCTGGGGATTGGGATGTGGACATACTTGTAGGCCAATATTCAACCTATGGCAACTACCAAAGGACAAAATGAGACATACATGTAAAGCACCTAACACAGTGCCTGGGACCCAGCAGGCCCCCAGTAACATTCCATCCTTTCCTCCTCTCCCTGCCCTCCCAGGACACTTGTGCCCAGAGGGAACATCTCGCAGCAGGCCCTGTCCAGCACAAAGGGCATCCTCGGCTCCAAGGCAGACTCAGGGCCCCACCTGGAAGGTGCATATCTTCTAGGAGACTCTGATTGTTTCTGGCTCCAAAGTGAGTCACCTCTAGTCATCAGAGGCCGTTCTTATTCTGGTCAGGGGTGGTTTGCTTGCAAGGAAAAGAAACGCTCTCGGGCTAGATCGAGTCATTACAGGACTACAACAAGCAAGTGAGCACACAGGGACAGGAAACGTGGTCACAGTGGACTGCGGATGCCCTCACAAGTCTCCCACTGGCCCTCATGCTCCTCCTCTCTGCTAATCTCTGCTCACCCTCTCCAAAGACCAGCCCTGGGGTCTCTCCTCACACCTCAGCTTGCGCATGGGTCCAGTGGGCCTTGGCACCAACTCTGGTGCCAACATTGCATGACTGTCCCTTACACAACCCCATCGCATTTGGCCAGTCGCTATATCCTTTCATTCAGTTTATCGAGAGAGATCATGGATTGGCCCAGTGCATCGTAGATCCCCCTGGGTTAGGTGTGCACCCTGGGCTCAATCAGCTGTGTCGTTAAGGGGCTGAGATCACAGCCTTAGGCTCTTAGGTCCACACCTGAGGGAGAGAGCCATCTCCAAAAAAGATACTCTGGTCTAGACACTCACTCTAAAACATACATATGTGGCAACATCCATCCCTAAAAGGGACACAGAACTCTGTTCATATGGAGAAGTAATAATTAGTTTTATTAGTGTGTAGAATACCCAAGAATCATTATAGCTGCCTAATCATGAAGAATGAGAACTCTATAAATTGGTAATCAAAATTCCCACTTCCTTGCCCCACTGCTAGCAGCCTAGCATAGTAAAAGACACAAACGGGCCCAGAATCTCCTGCTGCCACTGCTCTGACCCTATAAGTAAAGATGTCCATTTTCTCCAAGGGTGGGGGAATGGGAGCGAGGTTCATGCTGCATGTGTTTATCAGCCCGTTTCCAATTTTGTGTCTGAAATCAAACAACCAAGGATCTGCATGCTCTGAATTTTAATCTGTCCCTTTAGGGCAGTCACAGGTTATGAATACAGAGAGTGAGCCCCTGGCACGGGGAGCCAGCTACATACGTACATCTATCCGTGTCTTCCCTGCACCAGGGCCTCGGCACAGAGCCCCTGCTGGTCTTATTTTAGCCAAAATTCTTGTGCCAAAAAAAAAAAAGGCATTTTTATTCCCATCCAATAAAGACCATCTGACCATGCTCTGGAGGCGACAGGGTAGCTGATGAAATCTCATTTCCTCTCTTGAGCAGTTATCTGTTCTGACATCTCAGTCCCCAGGTGACCGTGTTAGGAAAGGACTTCGTTTATCACTGATGTTTGGCCTCCACAAAAGCAGATTCTTCCTTTTCAAAAAATCTTCCCCACGGTGGCAAAAAGAAACCAAATACTCATTCTATGGGGTCTCAAAATTGAAATGGAAGTTAAAGTGAACATCAAAAAAATAAAACATTAGAACGTTGTGAGTAGCCATCGATTTTTTTAGATATTTTGAATTTATGGATTCCTTTTATGTTGCCCAACGGTATGCATTCCGATATCTTCGGGCATGCTCTGCATTCTCCAAAGCTATATGTTGTCTAGAGATGTGAGGGGCTGAGTTCTAAATTATGCAAAAAAAAAAAAAAGAAACGTTTTGTGAGAAGGAAAAGATGATACCACAAGCAGCTCCAGAAGTTTCCTGTAAATCAAAGCACCTGACATTCAACTTGGACTTAAGGAGCTCTGACGCTCAGCCAAGGCTCACTCTCCATATTTAGCAAGTGTATAATGAATGGCTGATTGGGATTTAATCCTTTTTAACTTGCGAATATGAAGAAAGAAAGAAATCGAGATAAGTTTTTTCAAGGCGAATTGGTTTTATTTTTGCAGAATCAAAGGGCAGTGCTGCTTTCTTTTCCCATCTCAGGCTCTATTCAAGATGTCCATTTAAATCTAATCAAAGGCGCCTTCCCTCGCATACCACATCGGCGTTTCTGAAAATTACGGGTGATCAACCACCAAAAAGCTGCAAAAAGGTGAAATCGTGTTTTGGTTTGTTTTTAATTTAAGATCTACTTTGGTAAATGGATTAAATTATTATTGAGCCTACAAACTTCATGTCAATTATACTTCCTTTAGGATTGGTAAAGAGCACACACACACAAAAAGAATCAACCTCTGTGAGGGGAAGTCTTTGGCCATGAGCCATTTATGCAAACACAATTGTGGGGAAAAAAAAAAAAAACCCAATTTGCACACAGACATTTATCTTTGTACCTTTCCTCCTTTAAATCAGTCTCAATGCTAAATGGACCCCTGCAGTTCATTGATTTCTTTCTCTGTTGCCTTCAAGGACAAGATTTCCTAGAAACAGGGTTACTAGGAGAATTGACTCTACAAAGTGGCTTGAGAAAGCTGAGAATAGTGGATTCTCCCAGGGCACGGGCAATAGGGCAGTGTTCTGGAGACAGGAGGGGAATCTCACCACAAACAGGGAAACTGAAAGCCGTGCCCAGCAGCCCACAATGCGAAAGGTATATTTGGCCAGCTCTGTCCTGTGCCTCTAATGCCCTTCTTTGTCCTCTCCCCTCATCGCTTGCAGCTGGAAGAACTGCCCATCCTTGGAGGCCCGGACAAATTGACCCCTCTTCTCTCAAGTCTGCTGGATGATGACAACCTCAGAGGAGAAAGGGTTTCTCATGAGAATGTATCAGTAATAGGCTGAGAGCAGCAAGGGAAGCAAGAGGGAAGCTAACACTTGCTCTGCCCCCCATCAGACAAAACCAGTAGACTTTGCCGCACCCCACCCTGTGTGAAGCTTCCCTTTTATGAAGTTGTGACTTGCTAAGTTGTCTTCCCAGCTGATTCTACCTCTTCCCACCCACCCAACCTGTAACCACGTATCCCCAAGGTCCAGGGCTGTATTCCCAGCATCTCACACACACGAGGGCCTGGGACATAATCAGCTCTCAGGAGACTGTTGAGCAGATGGGTGACGGAGGTCATCTATGCTTAGACACCGGGAAAGATAGGCCTCGGCGTTGTCTGAATTAGGGACTACTGACTATAACAGGGCCCTGGGGGATTCTGAAGGCAAGAACGCCTAAGGAAGAAAATGCTGATGGCCACACCGAGCTGACCATTGCATAAAGGAACACAGGGCAAACCCTGACTGATAGGAGACAGACACTGGAAGACACTTCTCCTCCCCTCCAGTCCCACTGCAGCGACAGGCAGTTTCTGTCTTCTCTGCGGTGGGTGTTATCTTTATTCACTCCATACTCTTCATTCCCTCTTCCAGACTACACCCCACCTGAGGCCCATAAAAAACCAAATACCCCTCAACAAATGTGACCCCAGCTAGGGCCATGAGAGTCCTTTGATACTGGAGCTGACCAGAAATACTCTCTTACCTTGGGGGTCATTGGGAAAGCCCTTTGCGGGAAAAGGGAATGAAACTAAACGAAGCCCAGCAGAGAGAGGCAGAGGTGACAGAGAAACCGAGAGACAGAGACAGTTCCATCGCACACGCCTGATTTCCATCATGACATCACTCACACCCCTCCATGGACATCAGTGAAGGTCCACGCCTCTTCACAGCTGTGGCCTTTTGTTTTGTTTCTATATAGTACAATTTCCCAAGGACTATTCCCTAAAACACAAATTCCTCAATACTGCAAAGGAGCCCACCATCCACTAACATGGGGACACACTGCTGTGGATGGGCTGCATTGCACCCCTCCGAAGTTCATCTGAGCTCCCCGTACCCCGGCGTGTGACTGTATTTGGAAATAAGGTCTTTAAGAGATGATGAAGTTACAACAAATTCTTTAGGAAACTGACTTGTGTCCTTATAAGAGAAAATATGGCCAGCTGCAGTGACTCACATTGTAATTCCAGCACTTTGGGAGGCCAAGGCAGTAGGATCAAGAGCGAGGAGTTCAAGACCAGCCTGGGCAACACAGCAAGACCCCAACTCTACAAAAAATTTTTTAAAAATTGTCAGGCATGGTGATGCTCTCCTATAGTTCCAGCTACTTGGGAGACTGAGATGGAAGGATCGCTTGAACCCAGGTGTTTGAGGCTGCATTGAGCTATGATTCCACCATTGTACTCTGGCCTGAGTGACAGAGTGAGATGAAGAAGGAGAAGGAGAAAAAGAAGACAAGGAAGAGAAATTTGGACACACTGAGAGATACCAGGAAAGCACAGGTGCGGAGGATAGATCACATGAGGACACAGCAAGAAGGCAGCCCTCAGTAAGTCAAGGAGAGAGGCCTTGGGAGAAACTGAACCTGCCAACACCTTGATCTCAGAATTCTGGCCTCCAGAACCGTGAGAAAATAAATACCTGTTGTTCAAACCACTCAGTCTGTGGCACCATGTTATACAACCGATCTGACCCATATCCTGACCCTAACATCTTCCTGAAGAGTCACACTCTCCACTAACAAGGTAAAGGCTCTGTGAAGTCTTGCTGTAAAGGCAACTGATTACCTTTAAACCGTGTTTCCCAAACGTCCTTTATCTATTCCCTGCACAGAACTGCCATTACCAAGACGGATCGCAGAGAGAAGGCCATCTGGATATCAGTAAAAATTATGTTCTTGCTCTTCAGAAATAAAGAGGAGGATAGATAATTGTCAAAAACATTTACCAAATTATAAAAAAGGAGAGATATCATAAAAGTGTAGACAGCTTCGTGGTGTAATGAAAAAAGCACCAAAGTTAAAGCCGAAGTTTAGATTTCATTTCTGCTGTTAACTGACTGGGTGACCTTGGTCCAGTCCCTTTCTCTTCTCTGCCCTCGGTTTCCCCATTTGTAAAGTGAGTGCTCTCTTTAAATAGGCTTTCCCTGAGTCATCAAGTTTGCTGGCATGCCAAAATTTCTTAGAAATCCCCCCTAGGGAACCCACCAGGGACTCTTCCTGGTTTCTAGCACTCAGATTGGAGTTTTCTTGTTGCCATTTTAAATTTGAAAGCATACCTCATAACTTGGTTCTCAACTCCTCTCTGAGGCTTCCAGTGTGCCTGATCTTTAATTTTTTTCATCTTTAACTTTTGTAGCAAAATAATATTCTGATAAATTACCAGGATGGCCCACACATTTCCTTTATCCTTTTTCCTTTCTTATCCATGAATCTGAGCATTCATTCTGTAATAACCATCTCAGGAAGAAATCACATAGCAAAATACAAAGAACAAGTGAGTCAGTTCTTGGCTTTTGAAATGTGAATCCCAAATTCTGAGTCAGTTTAGGGCATAGGAGATACACAAAGAAGAGCAAAGCTGGACTAGCTGGAGATTTCCAGGAAAGACTTCTGGGTCCAAAATGGTGACATAAAACTCTTTCCACCCCCTTCCTTTCTCAACAGTCATCCCAAAATAACAAGCAGAGCAAGATACTGAAACTCTAAATTAACAAGGCTACAGGTTATCTGTAAAATCAAACCATGACACATAGAAACAGGATAGAGGGACCAAAACAGCATGGCAGAGACAGGTCAGAGCTGAGAGCCCAGAGGAAGAAACCATCAATGACAAGAAAACAAGGTCGCCCCTCTGACCTCAGAGAGGCAAAAAGGATCCGAGATAACACATTCCTTGAAAGGAGGGGGGCACTGAAAATGGGGGACTTCTGGAAAGTCTGTATAAACAACAAATAAACCCTGCCATGACCAGCCTCTAAGATGACTCCCGAAGATCCCCATCTCCTGGTATTCACACAATTTGCACTGTTTCCTCTCTGCTGTACCTGGGTTGGTCTGTGTGACTCATAGAACACACAGAGACGATGGTAAGTCCCTTCCAAGTTTAGGTTATAAAGACACACTGGGTCCTAGTGTGTCTCTGTCTCTCTGTCTCTCTATCTCCCTCTCTCTTTCATCACTAGCTCTACGGACTAGCATCAGACTTCTTAACAGCAAGCCTGGAAGTTAGAAGATAATGAAGCCACACCTTAAAATTCTAAAAGAAAATTATTTGCAGCCTAAAATTCTTCCCCTGGCCAAACTATCAATCAAGTGTGAAGCTAGAAAAAAAGATACTTTCAGATGTTCACAGACTCAAAAAATTTCCCTCCATGCACCCTTGTCTCAGGAAACTGCCAGAATCTGAACTCTGCCAACGTGAAAGACTAAATCATGAAAATGGAGCTGCAGAATTGAGGAAGCGGAGTTTCCAATGTGGGAGAGAAGTAAGGGGCACCCCAGGATGATGTAGCAGGCCGAGGCACTAGGGACAGGCTGGGACAGCAGGACACAGCGCTCTAAGACACATGTCTCCAGGGTGCGGGGAGAAAGTTTTGACCATGTGGAAATTTGTATCAAAAACTGTTTTACAGAATTATTGGAAGATGCGAGGAGGCTTAGCCAGAAATGCAAAGAAAACAAGAAAGCAAATAAAATGGCACAATTATTAACATTTTAAAAGAGTTGTTCAAGAAAGGACGTAGGATCGTAGTGCATTCAACAGTGAGCAATAAGAGTATAGTTATAACAATGAAATGCTTCATGTTGGCAAAAACTTGAACCACTGGATTGGAAGGAAGAGAGAGTTGAAGGGGGGGAACAAAAGCAAAATATTTTCATAATAGGAATTAAGTAGAGAATGTCTAAAGTGGACAAACCAAGAGAGAGCCATATACACATATTATTTATGAACCTGGAGAAATGGCTTTTAAAAAATGGCAAGGGCTGCCTCTGGGGAACGAGAAGGAGTTGGGCGGAGGAGAGGGAGGGAGGCTGGGGTTGCTCTTTTTAATTACAAGACGTTTAGCACCATTTGTCCTTCATGGACTGATGCCCAAATGAGGAGGAGGATGCCTGGGGAATGACAGTGGGACGGTCCCAAGTCCCCCCACCTCAAGGTACGTGAGACCTCGGCATTACATAAGGCTCCTAGTATTCATCCCGCCACAGGCAGAAGGAGAAGGACCCCCAAAAGACCATTAAGTGTCCCTCACCCAGCACAGTAAGGGCTGGAAAGCAATATTAAATTCAGTCGTAGAAAAATGAAACTACATTTCTTAACCACTTAAGTGAATGGACTGATATTCACGCCTGCTAGCAGCACAGCCCAACAGAACTCTCTGGAAGGGTGGAAATGTTATTCACTGTCCAGCGTAGTAGCCATCAACCTCATGTGGCTATTGAGCCCTTGAAATGTGGCCCGTGTGTCTGAGGAACTGAATTCTTAACTTCATTTGATTTTAATTCATGTCAATTTGAATAGCCACTCATAGCTAGTGGCTACCATAGCGGACAAGCAGTAGAGTGTCTCTGGTCACATTGGTCTGTCACTCAACAAATGTCGGTGTCTACTGGGTGCCAGGCCATGTTCAAGGATATGTCACAAAGCATTCCTCCTCCCTTTCCTCACAGAGCACAAAGGCGAGTGGGTGAGGCAGACACTGGGCTCCTATTAATACATTATTGCAAACCGTGTTCCGTGCAAGGAAGGACAGGCTGGTAGGAGAGAGTATAATTCAGATTGAGGAGACCTCTCAGGAAAGGGGGCAGGAGAAAAGCCAGGAAGTAACAGGCCAACCGAAGCCCAGGGTATCTGCAGCCCCAGGCTTGAGAGAAGACAGGAGCAGAAGTTGAGACCAGAGGGTTGAGAAAAAGCCCCCTTGTTAGGGCCGCACGGGCCAGGCCGGGGACCTTGTATTTTACCCTGAGTGGCGTGAGCAGATTCGCACTGCGGGAAGTCCGTTCCAGGAGCTGCCTGGAGAATGACGCAGAGAGGACAGAGGGAAGGGGTGAAGGCCCGTAGGGGATGTCACCAGGTCTAGGGGAGGGGGAACGGTGACAGGACTCGAGCCAAGCTGGAGGCAGCTGAGGGGGAGGATGTAAAGGGGATCCGGCTGTTGGGGGAGAAGAGTGGATGTAGTGACAGACTGCATGTGGGAGGGGACAGGGAGGAGCTGGTGGGTGGGGGAGGTTCACCGATGGATCCCTGGGTGGGCACCCAGTCGGTGCTACAGTGTCTCAGCCCCAGGGATCTCTTCCCCACGCCAATCTTGGAAGGCACTAGGGAGGAAGCCAGGGGTTCCTTTCTTTTTTCTTTATTTTATTGATACATAATATTTTACATACTAATGGGGTACACGTGATATTTTGTTACATGCAACAAAACGTCACATGTGCCCCATTAAAAGCACAGACAACAAAAACAAAAATAGACAAATGAGACTATGTTACAGTCTAAGGCTTCTGCACAGCAAGGGGTCATTCTATCAGCCCTGGGTGGATCCTCCTTGGGCCTTGGGCGCTCCTGCTCAGGTCAAAGCGCGCTCATCCCTCAGCAGGGGCACCCTCTGGCGGCCCAGCCCCCGCTCCCCACCCACATACTGGGCTCACGCCAATCTGGGTTTCCACCTGGGGTCCTTACTTTCAAACAGAATCCTTGCCTTGTGCTTTCAGAACAAGGACCCCATGCTCAGGACAGGGCTGGGGGCTCAGGGTGAGGGGCTGGGCATGGGAATAGGCTGGATTCCAAGCGAGGGGTCAGTTTCCAGGATGAGAACGTGACTGGACATCCAAGAATGAGCAAGAATCCTGGAGATAGAGGGAGAGGAGCGAGAACAGAATCCAAGCAGAGAGAAGCGGGTGGGGCCACAGCCAGAGCAGCCCCTTTGCATGGGGCCTTGGGAAGACCCCCCGGGTCAGTGGGATACAGGCAAGGGGCCTTTTACAGGCTGCCTACGAGGGAGCTCTGGGCTGAAGCAGAACCCCCAAAACTGCCTCAAGGAAAACATTTAGCTCTGGTGAAAGGCAAATTCTGAAAAGCTGGGCCATTCTCCTTTACGTAGAAAAGGTGCTGCAGCCCAAACTCTGCAAAAGCCTCACTGCCATCTGCCACCTGGTCCGAGCATCCATGCCCTGAACAGGCTCAGCCTGCTGGCACCCTGAGGCCAAGTGGCACAGCCATATCTCTCAGTTCCAGCTAATCCATGGTGCAGTTGCGACCCCCAAAACTGCCTGAAACTCCACTCGGGGTCAGCCTATACCCCTGATGAGCTTGTGTTGGGTTTTTCTCCTTCCCATAACCTGACTGTTGAACCTGTCTGAGCTCTCAGGTGTGTATCCTCTCTCCAGCTGGAAGGGTTCACTATCTGAGTGGCTAGGCTGAGGGACCCCTAGAATTTAGGCATATCTGAGAAATCTGGAAAGTCATGAGCCACCACCCCCCCAGTGAGTGATCCATGTGCAAAGAGAAAACAGGGGCCTCCTGGGGCAAAGGGACCCCAGCCTAAGGAAAGAGAAAATGCAATATATAAATGTTTAGAAAGAGAATTTTTTGGAAAGGTTGGTGAGGGTAGGGGTGATTCTGACCATAGTCCTAGGTAGAGGACTTGCCTGGAATAGGAGCTCTATGACAACCTCTGCAAGGTGGTGTCAGCAGAAGCCAGCCCCAGGGTGACACACACAGGCCTCAGCATAAATGCCACCTCCTCCAGAGGGCCTCCCAGCACCCAAGCTAGGTATCTTCCCCAACCATATGTTCCCACAGAGTCCTGCGCTTCCCTCTCCCAGGATTTATCATCTTTATAGTAAGTGCCTGTTGACTTACCCACCTCCCCCGCTGGATGTAACCACTGTGAGCCCAAGGGCCACATCTGTCATGGTTACTGTTGTGTGCCTGCAACAGTGCCTGGAATGAGAGTCGGGAAGTCATGGTGCGCGTGTCGGTGTTTTTCCCGTTCCAATAAGGAACCAAGCTCCTTCCTCGGGGAAGACACCTTCACCATCCACTCCCCTCCTGTGCCAGAGACCTCTTTAAGGAGCTGGCAGGAACCCAGAAGAACCCGCAGTTGTCACAATTCTGCAGGCAGGAACAAATGCAGGGAAATGCTGCACTCGCGGGCCTGCCACCCTGAAATTGGCCTAGATAGCAAACAGGTACTACACGCACTTGAACATCCTAAGCACAGGATTCCAAGGTCAGGGCCACGTCTCTCCTACCACAGGCTAAAAATGTGTGGACTGCATTGTTGCAGACGGATGTATATAAAAGTAAAGGTTCTAACAGAAGCAACAACATTTCTTCAGCTTTTCAGACGCTGTCAGATGCCATGACAATATTCATTGTCTTTTCTCCTGACTTAAATCATTTCCTGGGCCACGGGACCATTAGTTTAGAATCCGATGTACAGCTATCAAAGAGAATAACAGACACTTGCCGCTCCAACCTTGACTCCCAAAATAAGATAATAATTCTTTTGACACCTTAGAGAATATTCCATCAGTTGGTCAAAAATGGATGCAGTCATCTAAATATATTTCCAGGACTCAGCAGGGGTTGATTTAAGCACATTTGTTTTAAAGAATTGGAGAAGGGGGAAAAAAACAGAGACTGCTGTCCTTAAACCCAGAGAAGTCATGGATTTACTACTTGACTGCAGGCTAAAACCATATTAATTTTATTTCAAATGTATATATCCAAGCTACGAGAGGTTGCCTTGAAAGGTTTAAATCTTAAATCAAATGTTCCTTCCAATAAGGTCATTAGTGACAGGCTAAAATGTTGCGAAGGATGTATTACATGATGGATGTTTGTCATTTATTCAAAGAAAAATGCTACAGTGAGCCTAAAGGGTCATTTCTCCAACCACAAGGTATTCTCAAGGGGCAAAGCTGCCAAGCGATGAAAACTAAATTGCCCTCCTCCCCCTCCCACCGTGTTAATTACTCCTGAACTTTGCAAGGACAAGCATTCTGTTCTCCATCAGCTGTCTCCCACGTTGCCTAAGGACGTTAGAGCCAGCACGCTTGAACGTGTGCTCTTCGGGAGATCACCAAACCCCAAAAAGGGGAGAAGGAAGAGGAATCTTACACAATCAGAGAAGTCTAGAGGCTTTTCCTTAGCATGATGTTTATGGACATTTCTGGATGTTTATTATATATTTGGGGTTAATCAAAGTAACCTAGGACAGCACTGGCCAGAGGCCGGTGTGGATGCAAATTCTACCAGTTGGTACAAGACCTGTCATGGGCCCATTAACTCACAATACCACTGCCGTATCTCCAGCATCCACGACAGTAATAATCAGGTATTTGCAGCATCCCTGAAATCCTTATGAACAATCTAGGGTTCCACAGAACAGAGTTCAAAAACCACTAGGGATTTTGAGATTGCATGGGGATAGACAAGGTTAAAGCCTGACCCCACCACTCCTAGGTGGGTGGCCATGTATAAAATGTATAGCACACTAAACAGCCTTCTCTTAGTGTCCCCCAACTCTTCACAGAACCCCCTCCTTCACCCCAAAACCTGACAGTATCTTTATTGATGAGTAACTGTAACAATCAACTAGCAACAGTTCTTTCAATAAGCAGAATACCTGTCATATGCATAGCGCTTTACAGTCTACAAAGCCTTTTCAATATATGTTATCTCATATCCTCTTCCTGACAACCCTACATGGGTGGGGAGGGGGTCCCCACAGGGCTACTTCTCTATGTTATAAGCCAAGAAGCTGAAGCTCAGAGAAATGAAACAATTGGCCCAAAACCAGGACTCAGCAAGAAAAAGACATGCCTGGACTAATACCAGGAGCTTCCATCTCCAGCTCGAATGTTCTCTCCCCTAAACTGTGCTGCCTCCTCACCCAGCACCCAGAAGTACCCACCAGTCACCCAGCACACACCTGGGTGCATAACCGTGCCCCAAAGTCTACTCCGAGAGGCCTGCAGTAAGCCTGTGGCCCCAGGAGAAATGACTGACTGTGTCACCTGACTGGCCTGGTCCGGGCTTTATGAAAGATGCCATCGACAATGAAATAAAGCCAAGGCTCCCTTTGGAGCAAATAAATTGGCTCTTGCACAACACCCAAATCTCTTCTTGAGCACTGCAAGCAAGAGTTCATGGACATCCATAGAAATGACCATATTATGGTGATACTGCTGCTCTGGGCTCCTCTGGTCAACTATCTTCCACAATATTGGGTTTTTCTGTTCGGAAAAGTCATTATAGGAGGATAATTCTCTACATTCATTGTGAATTGCTGATATGGACAAGTAGTCTTTGATAGCATATTCAAGTGGCATTTGGTGTTGAAAACTAGTTGTAATTCACAACTCTTCTTGGACTGGCAACTTCAAGCTACATTAGCAAAGTACATCTGCAAAGTTAAATGGCAGGGCAGCACCTGTCCTTCACCAACACTGGCAAAGTAGCTCTTCAGGCCCACTCCCTCCCTGCATAGATCTTTCCAGACTGCAAGAGTCAGAGTCAGGTACCCTCAGTTGATAGCAGTCTTACAAGTGGTCAGCTGTGACTAGGCTTCAGGGGACTCATTTTCCTGTGCCGAACGTCTCCAGATTCCTGGGCTTTTCTTCCAGGAGAGACCTTACGGATGATGTTTTCTTACAACCTCATTTTACAGATAAGAAAACTGAGGCCAAAAGAATTAAAGGCCCTTGCCCAGAGATAATCAGCAATTTAAGATATGAGCTAGGACGCTGATAGCGACACTAGATGAAGCAAAGCAGCAGGTGTTGTTCCTGACTGTGCAATAACATAATCATTTTTCATTCTTTAGAGTAAACATAACTCCTCTGTGCCACCAGGCTAAGCTCTGGGCCTTATATGATTCTTACATCAATAAAACAGAAGAGCCAGTCATGGTGGCTCACACCTGTAATCCCAGCACTTTCGGAGGCCGAAGCAGGAGGATCACTTGAGGCCCAGGGGTTGTTTGAGGCCAGCCAGAGCAACAAAGCGAGACTCTGTCTCTACAAAAAGTTTTTTAAAAAATTAGCCAGGTATGGTGGCACATACCTATACTCCCAGCTACTTGGGAGGCTGAGGCAGGAGGATCACTCGAGCCCAGAAGCTTGAGGTTACAGTGAGCTATGATCACACCACTGCACTCTAGCCTTCAAAGATGTCTGTCAGGAGAGTAGAAAACCTGAGCCAAGAAACAGGGCAAAGGTCTAAGACAGACATGAGACTCAGACCCACGTGACTCAGACTGCACCGGAAACCTCCCTCCTCCTGGCGCAGATGCCCTCCAAGCCAGGCAGCCTGCCTCCCCTGGGCCCCAGGCTCCACGCTTCAGGGCTATGCTCACTCAGAGGAATGACAGACTGCTTCTGCATGCGGGTGTGAGGAGAAAAGCAATTGATTTTGTTTGGGAGAATTTTACATTAGTCCTTTTTATTATCTCAGGAAGGGTCATGAAATCCCCTAAAGCTAAATCAATTACAGTCACTGGGGGGAGGCCAGAGCAGCCCTTCAGCTTTGGCCGACAGGCAGGTCTCCAGACGAGGAGCCCCAGCCTTTGAGTTGCTTCTGGTGGTCCCCCTGCTGGCTTGGATCCATGTCACCCTCTCCTCTCCATAAAGCTCCTTTGTCACCTTACCTAATGGCCCTGCCCCAAGACCCACAGTATGGGGCAGGGGTGGACACCTGGTTCAAGTTGGACCAACTGATTCTCACTCCCAGGAATTGAGAAGTGCCAGGTAGCCTCTGAACGTGACAAGAACAGAAGGGACATTAACCTGGTCACTGGGGAGAGGACATCTGCCACATGTTCTGAGAAGCAGAGAAAACCCATCTGAGCAAGAACAGAAGCAACTGGTAGATAAAAACAAACAGAAAAGAAAGAGAGCAGAGTTCAGGCAAGTCTTCAGGCCCTGGCCCCAGACCCTCTGACTGGTGCGGCTTCTGGAAGGAATTCAGGTGAGTCGATAATCCCCTTCTTCTCAATTAAACTGGCTCAAGCCGATGTGTGTGTTCTTTGCAACCAAACAGTAGAAGTATTTTTTTTCTTCAGTTTGTTTGGTAAATGTAAGAAAAATACCCCACAAATTTGTTTAGTTGTTTCCATTAAGAAACAATATGTTACATGAAATATCCAGAATAGGTAAGTCCATAGAGACAGAAAGCAGATTGTTATTTGCCATGGGGCCGGGGGACGAGGAGATGGGGAATGACTGCTTAATAAGCATGGGGTTTTCTTTTGGGGAGATGAAACGTTTTGGAACTTGATATAAGTGCTGGTTGCACAACATTGTGAATATACTAAACACCACTGAATTGTACAGTTGTAGACAGTTGATTTTATGTTGTATGAATTTCACCTCAATTTAAAAAAAAAAAAAGATAGGACGCTGACTTGCAGATCCCAAAGTAAATAAATAAATAAATAAATAAATAACAGTATATTATACCTATGAATGCCAGGAAGTCCCATTAAAGATGCAGAATTTCCCAACTAACTTGTTGAAATATCTAATTTATTTGTCCATTTATTCACTAATGAGAACATATGTACATAGCATTGACCATGTGCCAAGCATCGTGCTGAAGATACCATCGTGAGCAAAAGAGACGTAAGTCCTTGACTTAGAGAGCTGAGTGGACAATTAACAAGCCATAACATTAAAATACTTGTTTTTGTCCTCCAGCACCCACTCCCTTTCTTCTAACAACAGAACTCGCCTTTCCAACAAGAAATGTGACACAGAAAGGAGGCTGATTCTACCCACTCCTTCCAAGAGGTCAATCAGCGTACTCCCACCCTCCTGGCCACAATGATTGGTTCAGAAATAGGCACATGACCAAAGGTGAGCCAATCAGAATCTCCCTGGAACTTTTCTGCCATTATTAATCTGAAAGACCCTGTCTTTCCTCTGGTGTTGCTAAGTAACAAGATGCAAGTATGGGATGCTGGTGGCCATCTTGCCCATCACGTGGAGAAAACTGACCCAAGAATTCGAAGAAATAGAGAGACCCAGCCCAAAAATTAGCTGCTCACTGATATTTCTAGTGATTGAGCCAAGAAATTATCTTCCTTTTGTCTTAAGCTAGTTGAGTGGCGTTCCATCACTTGTATTTAAGATTCTTGCAGGCCAGGCATGGTGGCTCATGCCTGTAATCCTAGCACTCTGGGAGGCCAAGGCGGGAGGATCATTTGAGCTCAGGAGTTCGAGACCAGCCTGAGCAAGAGCGAGACCCTCTCTCTACTAAAAATAGAAAGAAATCATATGGACAACTAAATATATGTATATATATATATATATATATATACACACATATATATATATATATATACACACACACATATATATATATATATATATATATAAAGTTAGCTGGGCATGATGGCGCATGCCTGTAGTCCCAGCTACCCGGGAGGCTGAGCAGTAGGATCGTTTGAGCCCAGGAGTTTGAGGTTGCTGTGAACTAGGCTGACGCCACGGCACTCTAGCCAGGGCAACAGAGCGAGACCCTGTCTCAAAAAAAAAAAAAAAAAAAAGATTCTTGCATTGCAAGAAGAAGGAAAGGCTTCTCCCGGTACCATGGAGCCTCCTAGCAGGCCCATCTGTTAGATGATCACAGACTATTGAGGTACTTTGTCCTCTAATTTACATGTATATATGGAATTTCAATGTTGATTGGCTATTGAAGATTTATACTCAAACTCCTGTTGTGTACAACATTACATTATGATTTCTACAATATTTTATGGCCACTGATGCTTGGGAAACACTACACCACAACGTACCGTCTCTAAGCCCTTGGAGAACAGGCTGTCAGGGAGCTATTCCTGGGGCCTCTGTGTTTCCAGAGCCCGGAGGAAGGAGCAGGCTGAAGCCACCCAATGGTGGTGGCAGTGCAGGGGTAATCCTCAGTCTCTGGCAGCTCAGAAGAGCCTGAATTGATCATGTACATTTCACATTCCTCATCACATCCTTCCTCTCAGCAGGACTGAGGTTGGTTTCCTAGCAACCCTGCTCCCTTCCTGTCCACCCACCCAGAGATGCAGTCCGTTCTTCCTCCCCAGACTACTGGGATCACTCCCTGATGGCGGGATTCTCAAAGTCTACTGCCTCCCTCCTCCCTCAACTGCCCGCAGGAAGGGAGTTCTCACACGTGACATTTACATACAGCTCTACCGTGTATAACACATTCCACTTCCTTTTCTTCATCAGCTATTCACTGCCACCCTAGGAGGTAGGAATTATTCTCTCCATTTTGTAGATGGGGAAATTGAGGCTCACGGAGGCTGAGTAACTTACCTGAGTTCACACAGCTAGCAAATTAAGGAGCCAGTATAAGATATCACCCCATTCCAACGGACTGCTGTCCACATGGATACTCAGGCTGATCACTCTCCTACCCTGGTTTCTGGGCTTTCATTCTATCATCAGTCTCGGTGAAACTTTGTGCCTCCTGCTGTTTTAACTGCCAAGCGCCCTGATCCTGCTTTACCTGCCAGGATGCAGTTTCCACAACCTGCTCCCATTCTTAGGGACATCTCTCTTACTATTTTACTTCTCACCCATCACAGACATGCCAGAGGGTCACAGGGTCACGGCATAGGACAATGGCTCAAAAGCTCCAAATCCAGGAGGCCTTTTGCCAATCAGGTTTAGGTGCTCCCTGGACAGTTATGGCTAATAAATAAGTTGGCAATAGTGACACACAAAATAATTCAGGGTGTGGCTGATATTTCCAAAACCAATTGGACCTTTACAGCAAAGAGAGCTTGACCCTAGCAGGACTCTTCCCTGGCTCTCTGGGGTGACAAGGGGCTCATTTCACCAAGGCTGGAGCATCTTCTGGAGAAACCAGAAACAAAGCAGTTCTTCCAGAAGAAGGTACTGACTGAGTAAGCTGAGGAGATTGTACAAACTTATTCAATTCAATTTAAAATTCTGGGGAAAAACTCCCAGAGACCTTGCATCACAATATTGGCCACAGCGGTTGCCTGTGACAACGCTGGCTCTTCTGAGCCAGGTCGCCAACCCTTGGTAAGAAAAGTCTACCTGTACATGATGGTATGTGTTTACATGCATGTGCATGTCTCTGTGTGTGTAGTTTTATGATCATGGCATATAAAATTGCTGTTTTTATAAGTCCAAAGCAGCAAAGTATTGACAATTTCATTTGGCTCGACCTAATGTTTTGAAAAATGGAAAATTCCACGTTCATGGATGATTTATTCACAACGCTCTTCTGAAAGTTTGCTTTTCAAAACCAACAAGCAACACCAAGAAACTATTTGGGTTTCAGTTGACCAGCGTAAGAGACAGGGGCCTAAGAGTGAGCAAGCCTCACTCTCAGCCACATCCAGGGCCTGGCAGCTCCGGCAGGAGGGTTCAGCCCGCCCATCAAAGGCGTCATCTGCTGGAATCCAGTCGGACCCTCCGTGTTCTGCTCTGAACCCCTGTTTGCTTGCTTTGCTGGCCAGATTATCCTCTTCTCTGCTTCTGTTTCCTCTTCATGGATTCTCGTGCTGTCTCCCCTTCCCAGTGAGCTTCCAGTACTGTGAGCACCGCCTGCAACTCCACCCCGGCTGTCTGTCGGGCTGGAAGTGCCTTCCCCTTCCTGCACCCCTCCCCTCTCCACGGACTCCCTTTCCTGTCTGGCTCCCTTGCTACACCCCATTCAGTGCCAGCGCACCACTGGACGGCTTTTGCAAATGTTTTTAAATGTCTCGGAAATGTATTACAATGGAAAATGCTTGCCATTTTTATCCAGGTCTGTTCCCCTAAAAATGTGGACAGTCTTAAGAAAACCTCAAAAAGGCAGCATGTTGCTTTCAGAGAGAAGAGGCTTGGGGAGAAGCTGGGAAACCTGCAACCTTGTTGAAGACCTAGGGAAAGAGAGTCCTGGAAGATGGCACCCCAAAGAGGGGCAGAGTTGACCACAAAGAAAAGGAGCTGCCCAGGGGGGGACTAGCCCTAAAAAGCCCCCTATAGGAGTTTTCAGGGTCTGATTTGCCCCAGGAAGGCTTCTCCAGGAAAATTCAAGTTTAACCCGTGTCCCACGTTTTACTGGCAACCCTAGGAAAGCAGGGAAGCTACAGAACCAACTACACAGCCCATGGTGACAGCCTGCCCACCCCTCTCCCCACAGGCTGAACCCACACTACTGCTGGCACAGGCCGGGGCGCTCACACTCCAGAGGGACAGTCACGAGAGCTCAGGGTGAAGACCCGAGAGAGAGGTGCGCCCCAGCTCCCCACATCCAGCCTGGCTCTGGCCCGGTTCCCAGACTAAGGATCTAGCAGAAACGATTTAAGTAGTTCCCACACTTGCCCATCACCCCAAGGAGGTGTAACTCTTTCCCCAAGGCACATTTCGTGGTCCCCACGGCAGCATTTTTTAAGAATAACTTTTCTTATAATCTTGACTATGCAAATGATAGCTGTAAATGATTATGCAAATGGTTCCCTGTAAAAGAAATGGAAAATAGAGGCAACTCTAAGTAAAAGAACGTGACCCAATCCCGTTGTGCTGATATGTTCTCTTGCTGTCCTTTCATATGCATATATGAACTTCTGTTTACATAGTTGCTATCAGACTGTATGCTCATTTTTTCTCTTGCTTTTTTCACTCCAGTAGTTTTTTCATTTGGCATCATCCCATTCAATTCAACTTTAGTCAATAAATATTTACCAAATGCCTCCTCTCGGCCCCTCACTGTGTGTCAAGCAGTAAACAAGCCTGACACAGTCTCTGCCCTATGATGCTGTGGTTCAGGGTGGGAGTCAGACATTGAACCAGAGAGATAAAAAGTGAATTAAATAGCCTCCTACAAAGTCTGCAGTATAATTCAATCGTACATTTTGCTTTTGAGGAAATATGTTCCTAGAAACAGAGAGAATATTTTAAAGGGTTATATTTAAAGTAAATACTTTGTGTGTGACTCCAAGTGGCAGAATATTTAAATGAAAATAGATAACGCCTATTTTTATTTATTCTCCACTCACATGAACCCTGAGGCTTCCAGGGATTACTGCTTAACAAAGCACTGTGATGTCTGTGGGGCTAACACGTTCTTCTACAACACAGTTTTTGGGACTGCATAGTATACCTTTGTGTGAATTGACCGTAAATTCTTTAATCCCTTATTGCTAAACACTGAAGTTGGTTCTAAACATTCACTTTTATCATAACAAAGCAATGAACATCTTTATGCATGAATATCTGTGCGTGAGAATCTGATCATTTCTTTGGGATAAACTCTACAGTTTATTTAAATAATGAGACTTGGGGCAGAGATTGGCTAGTTATACACAAAACCTATTTCCTCATCCTCCTGTGCATGCACAGAGTACATTTCCCAGCCTCCTTTGTGGTTAGGCGTGGCCAGGTGACTCATTTCTGGCCAAGGGAATGGAGGTAGAGTGATGCCTCCTTCCCCACTGGGCCAGCCCATAACACCTCCCATGCTTGCCCCTCCATGTCCTTTCCACTTCTTCCAAGAGTCCTTAGAAGCCACATGTTGAAAATGGAAGAGTCACAAGCTAGAAGAAGGCTGGGTCCTTGAATTGCCATTTGAAGAAGAACTGCCCATTTGCTGGCCAGGAGCCTCTGTTTTGAATATTACATAAGCAGGAAATGAACTTCTACTGTGTGAAGCCACTGAGATTTGAAGTTTCTTCTGTTACGGCAGCCAGCGTTGACTGATATAGGACTCCTGCCCTCACTTCCCATACCTGAGTTCAGTCTCCACGGGGCAGCTCAGGTAGTAGAAATGCAGTGGCCCCTCCAAGGTTCCCTCCCTGGCCACTGTGCACTTTCCCAGTTCCACCACAGGGACCAGGGGCCAGTCCTGTTCTCAACAGCCTTCCTCCCTGGGGATTGGCTGGGCCCCCGCTGAAGCTGCCCGACCCAAACATTCACCTGAAAAGACCCCAGAAAAGGCTGCCAGCTGCCTGTCCTGGGACTTGCCCTGTAGCCTCTGCACCTGGAAGGCTAACACCAATTTCTTTCTACAAAGCAAAAAGAATCTACACAAGTCACAGGATAAATAACCCCACAGATTATAAATAACCTATTCTCCAGGCTCACTGGCACGCATTCTGCGCTCGGAAACCTCTATGTCATTTTGTCTCTATGTCTCTTTTATCACAAAGCAAAATGGACAGTGGTGGCCCTGTTCTGGGAAGGGCTATGGGTTGCTGCAAATGGAAGCATCTGAATATGACTGCCCGGGGTTTGGGTCAGCAGGGCATGTCGGCTTTTCAGTCCCCCTCAAAAGCCCCTTCCCCTACTGTGCACTGGGGAGCCCGCTCTGCAGTTGGGAGACAGACGTTCCATGTTCCTTCGGGGAGGCTGAGGCTGCTCCATCATTGTGCCGTGACTGCCATCTTGTGGCAGAGAGAGAGCGAGGCAGCAGGGCTTCCCTCAGACATCAAGAGAACCCAACCAAAGATCAGCCTCCCGAGAGCGCTGTAAGATGATGGTCAAAATCAAAGTCGCTTCCTCTTGCTGCCTCTCAAAGCCCTTTCCTTTGCCTGCCCCCTGCCCCAAAAATCCATGATTTCTGTTTAGCATTCTTCAAATCATCTATGCTTTAGGGATTGTCTGCAACTAGATTTTTTCCCATTATTATAAAAATGATATATGCACATCATTTAAAAATTAAAACATGACTGAAGACATTAAGAAAGTCACAAGTCACCCCAAATCCAGCCATTCTGAACGAGCCAGCGTTAGTACTTGGAGAAAGTCCCTGCAGACATCTCTCTCCGTGCCACCCACAAGCAGAGAAGCAGCATGGCCCACAGTGGTTCAGAGCTTGGGCTCTGGTGCCAACCTCCTGGGGTTCCTGGCTTGCTCTGCCACTTCCTAAGACCCTGGGCAAGTTACTTAACCTCTGAGAACCTTGTTTTCTTATTTTAGAAATAGGGATAATAGCGGCATCCCTCTCATAGTGTTACTATGAGGACTTCCTCCATAAAGATTCTGCACAGTGCCCAGTGTGTGGGAAACCTTCACATGTCAGCCATTGCTATCATGGATGGATGAGCAGGCAGATACTGAAATATGCTTTTACAAGAAGGATATTTAACAATGCATGTTATTTTTCACTTAAAAAAAAAGTATAGACTGTGAAAAGAACAGGGATAGGGCACCCATAATTGGAGAGACTAGGAACTGAGTAGTTGAATCCTCCCAGGTCCAGAGGTGATTAGCCACATGTCTCCTGGCTGGCTCTAAATCCCTGTCTGGTTTCCCCCTGCCATCCCCAGGGAAGCTGCCTCTAGCCATAGCAATCCCCACTTAAGCAGTTCCCACTCAGGAGGAACAAGGAGCGTTAATAACCAACCAGGGAGAAACAGAATTAGGAGAGGAAGCCTATCCTGCTGCTGGCGCGAATCTATGAGCTCCAGGGACAGGTGCTAGCTCTCACACTGTATTGTCCCAGCTGGCATGTCATGGATGCTTGATCACGTATACTAAAGGAGTAAGTGAATGGTGGGTGGGCCTGGAAGGCCAGGCCTAGAGAGCCACTCCCCGGAGATGCCCACACTGAGAAGCCGCTCTGACAAAATTCCTGCTTATTATCAACAGACGTGGTCCACAATGGAGCACTTCCCCCCAGTGCCCACAGAAAGTACCTTAGACATACATGTCACTTAGTTCTCTGGGTTAGATATTATTATCTCCATTTTGCAGTTGGGTAAACTGAGGCTCGGGAAGACAAAGAAATTTACCTAGGGATACAGAGCTGGTAAATAGCAGAGCTGGGTCAGGATCCCAGTTGTCTGACCCCAAAGCTCTTTCAAGTTCTTACAGCAAAGAGAAAGCAATAATCAACCCATTTGCCTGTTACTTCCAAAGAACTTCAGGAAGTTTCCATATCTGGCCTCAATCCACATTCAGTCTAGTCAAGGAATCCCAGAGGCAATCTGAAGTTTGCTTTTTAATCTTTACTTCCCTTAATAAGCACCAGGTAGAATAAAATCTTGGCCATCTAGAACCCTCATAAAACTGGGGTGAATGGGTGGGTGGGTTGGTGGGTTGGTTAGTTTGTTGGTTCATTCCAAAGAGGTAACCCTAACTTCTTCAAAGAGTCATATTAAAAAGTAATCATCACAATCATCCAGGAAATGTGATGGATATAGGGGTGACTCCCTCCCTCTGATCTCTTCTCTACAACCTATTGCCAACACAGCAACTAAAGTGTTAAATTAAATAAGCAGGAGGCCATTAGCCTGAAGCTGTCTGGTACTTTGAGTTCCTAAGAAACAAACTGAAACCTAACTAAGAGTATATATTTTGTGACAAATAGCCAGGTTTCAACCTATCACAGCCAAGCTTCAGCCAATCACAGGTAGCCAACTGATCAGACCATGCCCAAATAAGGCAAATGCCTACCTGTAGCAGTCAGATGATTTCTCTACTTTGCTTCCACTTCAACCTATAAAAGCTTGCTGCACATGTTGCTGGGTGAGGCACTCTGAATCTCTGAACCTCTCCTGGGTCTGAGTACTGCCTGATTCATGAATTGTTCTTTGCTCAAATAAATTCCGTTAAATTTACTTTGTCTCAAGTTTTTCTTCTAACAAAAGGGACTGACCTTTCTCTAAATCAAAGCCATCCTTGCTGCTCTCTCACTCAACACCCTTCCCTGGCTCCCTACCACCAAAGAGTAAGGCCTAAGGCCCCTTGCGTGGCACATAAGAACCTACACTGCCTGGCTTTAGCCACTGCAGTCGGCACTGCCTCCTCTGAATAAGCCCGTGCCTCTATTCAAGCTGTTTCCTTTACCTGGAAATCCTTTCCTACTTTTTACATCAAGAATTCCTTGAGAAACACCAAAACCCAGCAAAAAGGAAAACAAAATAGTCACCCCTGGAAAGCTCTCTCTCTGATATCCCTCAGACAAAATTACTCACTCCCTCCTTCGTGTCCAGCTAAAACAACTGACACTGCCTGTGTCTCTTTCATGGGCACCTAGTAGGTGCTCAGCAGGTTTGTTGATTGTGCAGAACGGATGCAGAATAACCCAAATGATCTGAGACAACCCTTAAAGGAAATAAGCCTCTGGTAGAAAGCCTATCAGAGCCCATACATTGCTCTGTCCAGGGCCTCAAAGCCACTGACAAGGATGAAATAAAGCAAGGGCCATTTCTGCAGCTGCAGATGGCATCATGCAGACCACACCTCCTTGGTGCCCTCATCTACTGCCCAGTAACCATGTGTGATGCAGGCCTCCTCCCAGCCCCTCGTGGAATGGACCTGCCCTACCTCTGACCACCCAGAACCCAGAGGCAGGTGGTTGGACTCATTTGTGTGCTGAACTGAGGGTGAGATGGCCAAGTGAGGCAGACCTGACCACCAGGGCAGCCTGCTTTCCAGCCCCCCCGCTTCCTCATCTAGGATTTGAAGAGTTGACCCAGAGTCACCCAAAGCAGGAAAAGGAGCCCTGAGAACAGTCACAGGAATAGAAGGAAAGCTCCTAGTGGGGTCTTTTCTCCCTTATTGTTGGGATCTGCCATGTAGGAATGGGGCATAAAAGGCTACGTCCAATTCCCCTTGGGAATCCCAAGCCCTGTAGGACAAACACAGGCTGGCAGGCTAGGAATATGCTCAGAACAATGGCCAGCCTTTGGTCAGAATGACAAGGGCAAGGGCATGGACATTCCCTCTTGCCCAGGAGAGGGGCACATACCCTGGGCCTGATACTCCCCTTTCTTCCTTGGTGAGTGGAGGCATGGGCAGGTAGGGACGCCCCACAGAAGGGCATGTCCATGGTGAGGCCCTGGGACGGGGAGCACAGAAATCTCAGAAGTGTGTCCCAGGACTCCACTAGCCCACAGATTTGGCTAGTCCTGAGAAGGCCTCTAGGTCTCCTCATATACTAGTTGGCTTTGTAAGCAGACATGGGATTTGGATTCTAGAAACCTGGGTTCAAGTCCCCATCCAGCCACTTACTAGCCATGTGACCTATATAAGACACTCCCCTTTTCTGGGCCTGAGTTTGCTCAGGAGCATGACAGGGTGAACTGAGAGCTATCTCCATGGCGTCATCCCATTGTGACTGTACAGGCCTCAGTGGTGGCTATAGCATGGGGGAAGGAGAGGAGGAGTGATGTGTGAGGTTCCTGCTCAGCTTCGCTCAATGCCCAGATGTAGCAGATGAATGACTGGCTATGTTTCCACTCTTACCCTGTCCACCCGAAACATGCCTGCCCCTTGTTTAAGGCAGGAGACTTCTGGCCTCCATCTTGACTCCATGTAAGAAAGACATAAGCAGAGTGACCCACAGAAGGTCAGGAGAGATGTGGGGACCAGCTGGGCAATCCCCAGGCAAGGAAGGCAAAGCCCTGGGAGTTAGAGGCAGTGCTGGAGTTACCCCAGGACTCTGGGTCCACCTCCACAGGGGGCTGCAGGCTTTGTGGCTCATCCTGTCTTGCTGACAGATTGCCCAGAACCGCTGGGGCCAAAATGGCGCTAGAGGAACTGGTGTGGTGTGCACAGAGTGTGAATGTGGAAATTATTAATTCTATGAATTCAGATGCATTACAGCCCAATTATTTGCATGATCTCAGCAACGGCAGTTTCGTACATTTGGAGTTAATTAAATAATTTTTCTATCTTACAAGAAAGTCGGGATAATGCAATGGTTCATTCTGCGGATTCAAAGAAAGCAATGGACCCCGTCCCAAAAACACAAACTCCTGATTTTGAAAAAAATGTCAAAGGGGCCCCAAACCCAATGAAACCCACAAATAATCTATTAGGTGTTCTTGGACCCCAGATTAAGAACCCCCAGAGAAGAAAGACCTCAGGCTTTTTAGCTGAGGTTCAAATCTTGCCTCTATCACCTACTAATTATATAATCTTGGTCCAGTTTCCAAGCCTCTGAGCCTCCATTTCCTCATCTGTGAAATGGAGATAATACCTCCTCCCTTGTAGGGTAGCCGTGAGATTAAAGGAGATGTAAAACCTCGTAACACAGGGGTGCCACAAGGCTTACAGTCGGTAATGATAACTAATAGATACTGAGTACGTTCAAAGTGCCAGGTTCTGTCCTGTGCACTTTACCTGCACCATCTCGGCAACACTAGGAGGCAGGTACTATTGTGATCCCTGGTTTATTAACAAGGAAGCTGAGACAGAGAGGTTAGATTTGCCCAAGATGGCACAGCCAAATGGTGGACTCCGGCATCCATGTTCCTAACCACCACCCCATATTGTCTCATTGGCCAACAATTTAATCTACTCCACAAGTGTGGTTTTTTTTAAATAGATGGATCTTGGTGAGAAATGAGTTGACCCAAAGGCCCCTTTGCAAATCTGCCCATTTTGCCCTCTTCTAGGAACAAAGGCAGAAGAGCAGTGTCCTGAGCCCCGGTCAGTAGACACCCCAGAGGTCAGTCTCCCCGCATCTCCAGTGGGCTGGTGCTTTGAAGACACATGTTTCATGTGCAGGCACTGCCTGAACATGCTTTACAGAATCACCCCAGCCAGTTCTCACTGTAGTGCCGGGAGGTAGATGCTACCACTGGCCCCATTTTACAGATAGGGAAACTAAGACACAGGTTTTAAATGTCCCCCAAGACCACTGCTGCTCTAAACTACTTTCCACCACAGGGTCCCACGAACGGTTTTAGTATAACATACGTGGTGGTTACAATCAGAAGCTCTGGGGTCAAATCCAGTAAAAATGGGGGATTTTAGGGAGGGAGGCTAACTGAGCACAATCCATATACTGCACATGGGAGCTGTTTCTACCCAGTGGGAACTGCTTGAGTGAGTCGGGGCTCAGCAGATAGGCCATCCCAGGGCTGCAGTGGAGAAGTAGAGGAAGTGAGTTGGCAGATGTGAGTCAGAGAGTTGGTGGGCGAGGCAGGCAGCACTTTAAAAGAGGAAATCAAAGACCTGAACTCCAGCTAGAAGGGCAACCCATTCTGATTTCCAGAGCCCCTGGGAAAACTCACCACCCATCTGCCTGCAACTCAGCACTCAGTGCTCCGGCGTGAGCAACAGCAGAGCACAGGAATAGCCCTTGCCCCACCCCCTCCAGCCAGGGGAACCAGATTTCCTTCTATAGCTCTCAATTCAGCCTAAAAATAAGCGGTGGCAAGTCAGTGGTGTAGGATGGAGACTTTCCAAAGGAAGAAGTTCAGGGCAATGAAAAAGCCAACACCCCCTTTTGCATATGCGTCCTGATGCCCCTTACCTTGCTTTAAAATAGTGATTCCTAACCTTGGCCACAGAGTGGATTACCCGAGGAGCTTTTTAAAAATACTAACACTCTCTAGGGATGGGACCTGGACATTGATATGTCAGAAATGCACCAGGTGGTCCTAATGTGCAGCCAGAATTGACAATCCATCCTTGATTCATCGCCCACTGTGCCTTATCTGGGACAGCCTCTCAGACCCCTCCTACTCAAAGTGTGGTCCCCAGAGCGTGTGCACCAGCATCACCTGGGAGATTGTTGGAAACACAGAATCACGACTCCCACCCCAGTGCTCTTGAATCTGGGTCTGCCTTTTAACAAGATCCCCAGATGATTCATGTGCACAATAAAGTTTGAGAGACACCAGCTTAGATTCCGGGTCTTCCTACCCACTCACCAGCCCTTCCCATCTGGACAGTCAGTGGCTGTTCAACTCTGCACCTCCCTCAGCCTGAGACGGGAACCAAGATGCACGCCATGCCAGAGCCCCAGGTTTAGCACGTCTCGGCACCAGCTGGGCAGCTCGGTTAAAATACAGATACCCGGGCCCAGGTGCATCTAACAAGCCCTCCTCGCCCCAGGTGCTTCTAACCCAGGTGGTCCAGACGCTGTGAAGGGAAAAGCTATTATGGTGGAGGGCACGCAGGCCCTGGAATCGGGTACACTACACCCTAAAGTCTGACTCTGCCACTTGCCGTCTATGTGAACTATAAGAGTCACAAACTTCTCTGAGCCGGTTTTCTCATCTCCAAAAATCAGGATAAAGACATCTCCTTTACAGTGATGTTATGGGTTGTATTGTGTCCTCCAAAAAGATACATGTGGAAGTCCCAACCCCCAGTACCAGAAAATGTGACCTTATTGGGAAGCAGGATCATTGCAGATAAATAAGTTAAAATGAGGTCCCATTGGAGCAGGGTGGTCCCTTATTCTGATGTACCTGGTCTCATAAGAAAACACACACACAGGGGAGAATGCTCTGTCACAACAAGGCAGGGATTGAAATGCTATAGCTGCAAGCCAAGGAGCACCAGGGATTGCCACAAACCACCGGGAGCCAGGAAGAGGAAAGAAAGGGTTCTTCCCCGACAGGTTTCAGAGGGAGTGTGGCCCTGCCGACCCCTTGATTTCAGACTTCTAACCTCGGGAACTGTAAGAAACAGTACATCTCTGATGTTTTAAGCTACCCAGTTTGTGACGATTTGTTATGGCAGCCCTGGGAAACAAATACAAGTGGGGTTCAAGGATTAGGGAGCGAACATATGGGAGTTCCTACAAATAGGAGGTGTCGGTACAGGAGGGTTCCCGTCGCCTGTATCCCATCTTCTGGCTTTCCAGGCCTTGCTGGCACTCAGACAGCACTGCCGCTGCCCACTCCTTCAAGGAGCTTTGGGTCCAGAGTGAAATGTCAGAGAAAGTTCTTTGCAGGGTGATACACGCAGAAACTCAGTCCTTGCACCGCAAGCAGACAGACAACTGCTCTCAGACCAGCGTGATCAAAACGTAGCTCTGCCTGTGCCCAGACTGCAGCAGCAATGACACCCCTGCGTGGCCCCAGCAACTGTCAGGAGCCCAGAAGGAAGCCTTCACTCTGGATGACCCGCTCCCGCTCCTACCCACACCCCGAAAGCAAAAACACAAAGGCTGGATCAAAGAACTAGTCAGACTTGGAAAATAATTTCAGAAAAGTCATAAAATCTTAAAAGGAAATTTGAGCGATGTCAACTGGATGGGGTAAAGGAGAAAAGAGATGCAAGAACAAGGCGATTTGAATATAAAAAGCAAAGAGTTGCTCTTAGAATGAGTGAAGAATCATAAGACATTCCTGCCACCGAAAGGGGACTTAGAAACCATCTTCCATCCCCACAGCTGAGAGAGCAACAAGCTTGTCCTGAATCATTTTACAGACAGGGGACTGAGCCCAAAGACAGGAAGGATTGCCCAAGGGCACATAGGCAAATAAGTACATAGCTGAGACATATGCCTCCCAGCCCGGCTCCCTTTCCACACTAGAATTCCGGGGAGAATGCTTCATTCATTTGTCTGCATAAGATTGTCGCATCCAAGCTGGGGTGATTGTAAGTGGTTCTCTCAAGCCAGAAAGCTAGGAGCATGTGAAAGAAACCCCACAAGAGTGTAGTAGCTGGGATCTTGCCATGGGAGTCAAGCCAAAGCGAAAAATTTTGTTTTGCCATAAAAAAATCAGACCCAGAAACTCTGCCAGGCAGCAACTGTGGATAGTGCTCACCTGAGCTCACCTGTAGACTTTGCTCCCATCACCCTAGATTGTGTCCTGACCCTTTGTTATGAATGTGTCCCCCACCCCCAGAACTCATAATGTTAAAGCCCTAATCCATAATGTCATGGTATTAGGAGGTAGGGCTTTGGGGAGGTGATTAGGTTTAGATGAGGTCATGGGGGTGGAGCCCCCATGATGGGGGCTTATAGGATTAGTATCCTTATAGAAGAAGAGACCAAAGCCCTCTGTCTGCCATTCGAGGACACAGTGAGAAAGAGGCTGTCTGCAAGCCAGGCAGAGGGCCCTCACCAGAACCCGACCATGCCAGCACCCTGATCTTGGAATTCTAGCCTCCAGAGCTGTGAGAAATGAACGTCTGTTGCTTAAGCCACCTAGTCTGTGGTATTGTGTTATAGCAGCTTGAGCAGAGTAAGACACCCTTAAAATCCTAGAACGGTTTAGCTGGAGAGGGCCTTAGGGGGGTTCTGGTCAAACCTTCCAGGGGAGGAGCTGCCCAAGGGCAGTGCTGAGTCAGAGAAAGAGTCACCTTGAACTCAGGTCTTCTGGCTTTAATTCCATGTCCCCACAATTCTAGGATTTTTTGGTTATAAGTATTATGGACTGAATTATGTTCCCCCAAAATTCATAGGCAGAAGCCATCATCCCCGATGTTACTGTATTTGGAGATAGGGCCTGTGAAAAGGTAGTAAAGGTTAAATGAGGTCATGAGGGAGGAGACCTAGTCCAGCAGGACTGGTGTGCCTGTAAGGAGAGGGAGAGACACCAGGAGAGTCTGGACAGAGGACAGAGGAAAGACCACGTGCGGGAAGGTGGAGACAACAAGGAGAGAGACCTTGGGAGAAACCAACCCTGTCAGCACTTCGATCTTGGACTTCAGCCTCCAGAACTGCAAGAAAATAAATTTCTGTTGTTGAAGGCACCCAGTCTGTGATATTTTGGTATGACAGCCTTGGCAAATTAATGCAATAAGGAAGAATCCTCCTCAGGCCTCCCTCAAGTATTGGGCATTTATTATAAGGACATACCAATGCAAGAGAAGGGGAATTACCAGAAAAATTCAGGAGACTGACCAGTGACTGGCTGACACCTATAATCCCAACACTTTGGGAGGCCAAGGCAGGAGGATTGCTTGTGACTAGGAGTTTGAGGGCAACATAGCGAGACCTCATGAAGCTTATGAAGAATGCAGATTTCTTGGCCCTAATCATAGAAATTCCTAAATCTGGGTCAGGGCTCAAGAACCTGCCTCTACACAAGCCCCCACACTCATCCGTCCACCCACAGAAGATGGTTCATGGGCCTCACCCGGAGTAACACCACCCATGCTAAGGACCAGGGTATCTGAATCCGAACCTGTGCTTCTGTATCACCCCAGTCCTGCCCAGAATCCCTCTCTAAGGAAAATCTTAGTGGGTCATTCCCTTGCTCAAATAAAACCTTTCCCCAGCTCCCCATGCCCCTACCCCAGCGCCAAATCCCAGCCCTGAGCCTTCATGACCTGGCCCATTCTTGCTTCTGCTGCTGGCCCCCAACTTTGTGCCCCACAGTTTGCCTCTGTGCCTTAGCTAATGCTGTTCCCCCAGCCAAGCCTGCCCTTCCCCTCCTTTTCCACTTGACAAATGCCCATTCTCCCATCAAGACTCCAGCTTTGCTCAACCTGGAGAGAGTCGACTCTCCCCACAGCCTGCCTTCCCTGTAATTGCTGCCCTGTAACTGTCGCCCTTTCTGACTCGGAAGGAAGACAGGACTGGCTCTCGTCCATCTCGGATTCCCCAGCCCCCAACACAACAGGGGTGAAATGTTGGTTGCAGCAACTGGAGCTGATTCCAGCTGCTGCCCACCAGGCTGCATAGCACGGGACGGGGGTGGAGGCAGCTCCAGAACCCAGAGGCTCCTGCTGAAGCAAGATGGAAATATTCAGACAGACTCTTGGCAAAACTTCTCTTCTCTCTACAGTGGAAATACATGAAAGGTGCTGGCAACAATCACTGTTTATTTTACCTTATTTTTTTAATAATCATTGTTTAAACAATAATAGCAAGATGTTTCTGAGTTCCCGAGAGGTGGGGGGGCTGCCCAGAGGACAGGCTGTCTTTCCCAAACATGCCACAAACTGAGTCCTGCCACTCTCAACAAGTCAGAATGAGCCAAGTTCTTTGGCAGGTGCCAGGAGCATAGCCTTGGTGACCCTGGAGAGAAGAGGGGAAGGAGGAACCCCTGCAAACTCAGTGGGTCACCGGATCTTCACCCAGCACCTTGGGATGCCCTCCCCTCCAAGGGTGGGAAAGGAAATAAAAGAAGACTAAACACCAAGTGGCTGACGTGGCTGCTACTTAGCAGACAAATGGGACCGCAGCAATGAATCCGAACAGGATCAGCATAGCTATAGCTAATCATCATACTGTTCGGTCCTGCAGGAAGCAGTTATTAAGGCTGGTGATGGGAGGCAGGGGATCAAAGGGCATTTTGAAAATACAGTGGACCCAGTGACACCCCAAACCAACTAAATCATGACCTCTGGAGGTGAAGCCTGGGCATCAGAATTTTTTAAAGCTCCCGGATGACTCTGGTGCCCAGACACACTTGGAAAATACTGGCCTAGATGCAGAGCTGGGAAGATAGCACCGGGCGAGGCACCCGGGTGTTCGTTCATTCATCCTGCTTCCCTGAGACCCACTCCTGCCAAGTCACTGGGCTAAGTGCGGGGAATGATAGGAGTTTCGTTCTCTGGGCTCCCTGGGTTCACGAAGCTCATGGGCTACTTCCAGTGCCCTGCAGCCCTGGCCTCTGAGAACAAGGGTGCAGTGTCAGGGGGCCAGAGATGCCATCTATGACAAGGGTTCCCATGCTTTCAGAACTCACAGATGTGGGGGAAAAAAACTTTTTTAACAAGGAAATTGATGATGTTGGTTGGCCAGCTTTGTATTAAAAAAAAAAAAAAAGAATGGGGCATTTTTAAAAAAAGAACTACCATTGATCATTAGAATCAATTCACAAAATGAATCACATTTTTTAAGTTGGTTGGACTGTAAGAACCTTTGGAGGAGGATAAAGCCGACCTGTTTTTCCAGCTGCACCCCCAGGCCCAGGAAGGACACACATTTGGAATGGAAAAATGATCACAGCAATGGCTGGTGACAGTAACAGGTGCTTATTAAACACTGACTATGCTAACCATGTGCCGGGCACTGTTGTGCAGTGCTTTTGTGACCTCCCTGAATTCTCGCAACGATCCTGGGAGGCACTTGCATCAGTTGGGGTTTCATACAAGAAACTGAAAAAACTTTGGGAATTTTAAGCAGAAAGGGATTTAATAAAGGAAATTAAGTGCTACAAAATCACTGGAAGGGCTGGAGGAGTAGGCTCTGGTTGAGGTGCCCAGGATTGATTTCCAGAACAATAAGAAGTAGTCAATTTGGGGGGATGCTACCCCTAAGGCTGCCACTAGAACTGCTGAGTCCATGACGCAGCCCTAGTGCTGTGACCCAGAGATGAGGAACCAGAATCAGAAATCTTCCAGCCCCGACTAGTGTCTCCATAACCACTGCTCACCCCAGGGGGCTGGGGATGGGACCTTTCACTTTCACTCCTTTGCTTGCCAGCAGAAGGATCTGGAAGAAGGTCTGTGCCTCTGCCTCACTTGGCCTTCCTCATCCTGGGCAAGCATCTCTAATTAGCAGACCCTCCATTGCATCCTGAACCCTAGTTGCAAAGCAACTAGAAAATGTAGATTTTTATCTTTCCAGGCTCTATAGTCCAGGAAGGCAGCTGAGAAGGAAGGTGGAATGGAGATTGAGCAAGCCAATGCACAGCGTTGCTAGCCAAGTCATAGTAATTACTCATATTTGTATATCTTACAGACAGGGAAACTGAGGCATGAAAAGGTTAAGTAATTTGCCCAAGATAACAGCAAATCAGTGATGGAGCCAGGATTTGAACCCAAGGGGTCTGACTTCAGAGTCCTCACTCTTAAAATGATTCCTTTCAAGAAAAGACAGTTTACAACCTTAGACAGCAAGTTATAAAAGAGACATACTTTTTCTTTTCATTGCAGAAAATTACAACATAAGACTTTATTTTTTGATATTACACTATCAAAAAAAATTGTCAATGTGGGGCTCTAAATTCAGCAGAACTGCCTGAAATGGACTTCAAATATTTAAGAACTTTTTAAAATAGCCATTGTATGAAATCCAGTTTCACATGTTGGTGGAAATAGAAGCATTAAGCAACACTATTTTATTCAAGATGGAATATCCTGGGAGAACAAAGAGAAGCAGAGCAACCATAGCCCCTAGAACATTAGCAGTTTGTCCTGCTGCTTCTTGCAGGGCCATGAAAAAAGGCAAATGGGAAACTGTAAAACTACTAGAAGAAAACCTAAGGGGAAAGCTCTGTGACATTGGTCTGGGCAATGACTTCTTAGATATGACCCCAAAAGCACAGGCAACAAATCAAAAATAGACAAATGGGGTTGCATCAAACTAAAAGGTTTCTGCACAGCAAAGGAAGCAATTAACAGAGTGAAGAGAAAACCCACAGATTAGGAGAAAATATTTGCAAATTATACATAGATAAGAGGCTAAAATCCACAATATATGAAGAACTCAAACAATCAATAATAAGAAAACAAATAACCCATTGAAACATGGGCCAAAGACCTAAATAGACATTTCTCAAAAGAGCACATACAAATGGCCAACAGATATATGAAAAAAATACTCAACATCACTAATCCTCAGGAAAATGCAAATAAAAACCACAATGAGAGCTCACCTCACCCCAATTAGAATGGCTATTATCAAAAAGATGAAAAATAACTAAAGCTACCGAGGATGTGGAGACAGGGGAACTCTTACACATTGTTAGTAAGAATGTAAATTAGTACAGCCATTAAGGAAAACAGTATGGAGCTTTCTCAAAAAAACTGAAAATGGAATTACCGTATTATCCAGCAATCCCACTTCTGGGTATATATCCAAAGGAATTGAAATCAATATGTCAAAGAGATGTCTGCACTCCATGTTCACTGCAGCATTATTCACAGTAGCCAAGATATGAAAACAACCTAAGTGCCCATAAATGGATGAACGGATTTTTAAAATGTGGTATACATACACAATAGAATACTCTTCAGCCTTAAAAAAGAAGAAAATTCTGTCATTTGCAACAACATGGATGAATCTAGAGGACATTACGCTAAGTGATATAAGCCAGGCACAGAAAGGCAAATACCATATGATCTCCCTTATATGTGGAATACAAAAAAGTCGAACTCATAGAAGTGGAGAGAGTAGAATGGTGGTTACCAGGGGCTGGGGGAGTGTCGGGGGGATGGATGGGAAAGGAGAAATGTTGGTCAAAGAGTACAAAGTTTCAGTTAATCGAGAGAAATAAGTTCTGGCAATCTGTTGCATAGCATGATAACTATCATTAATATTAATATAATATATATTTCAAAATTACTAAAAGAGTAGATGTTAAATGTTCTTACCACAAAAAAAGGATAAATATGTGAGGTGATAGACATGTTAATTAACCTGATTTGGTCAATTCCATAATGTCTACATGTATCAAGACATCACATTGTATCCCATAAATATATATATGATTATTATTTGTCAATTAAAAGTTTAAAAAATAAAGGAGATTAATTCTGAAAAAGAGAAAGAAAAGCAGATAGGCACCTGGAGAGGGTTCCAGAACCTTCCCATTCCAAGGCTACTTATCACAGAGCCAGGAATGCCGTAGATGAGGGAAAAGCTGATCAAGTTCAAGCAATGATTCCCAAACCCTCACGTGAGTTACAGGGCACAAGACCCAGGGGCCTGCCCTGTGGGCACTCCGGGGAGACCGACGGGCAGCGGTGCTCACCCGTGGTGGCCACCCTCCTTTCTCCAACCTTACAAATCTGACCTCTAGAAACGAGATCTAAAACCCCCAGCAACATGAGCCAGATTTTCCTTCTGCTCAGTCTTCCAACAGACAACAAGAGGAAATTTTAGGGGAAGAAAGAAAAGGTTTGAGATTAACTGCATTTTTTCATCTTTTACGTAACTCCCTTTGCTTTTCTGTAACTATGGGAAAGCATGAGTGGTGCACAAGGGTCATCCCTTAGCCAAGCATGGTAATCTTTGCTAATGTAGAGCCACGGCATGCATGGAGGAATAAACTGATAGTTAGGTAGAAAAATGAATTAATTGGTGGGTGGATGAATTGGTAGATAAATAATGTTGTCAGGAGAGGGACAGAGACAAAAACTTTAAACAATCAACCAGCAAGGCCAGAGCTAGAACAGATACTGTCTCTCTAGAACCCCTAGAAGAGGGATGTGGCTCCTTCTTCTGGGAGCCTCCTGGGACTGGACATCAAAGACTGTTCAAACTGCCAAAAGAAGCAACAACAAAAACAAACCAAAAAAACGTCATCATCCAACTATGAAAGGATGAACAGAATAATTATGAACCTCAGCAATTAGAAACAAAATAGGAAACAAAATGGAAAGAGAGACCTGTGAAAAACCTTAACACCTCTATCAACTGCCAGGTGCAAAGTGATGTTCAAACCAATCAGCAAAATTCCTAGGAGGAACCCACAGCTGCAAGAAATCATGCTGAAGTCACCGAGTCCCTGCCCTGCATGGCAGAGGCAGAGCTGTTCCTAAATCGCCTTCCCCAGGAATAGAAGCTGACCACGGCTAGGATCCCAAGGGCTGACCCCTGCACCTTGGAGAAAGACTCTAAAGTTAAAATATCACCTTGGTAGGTACTTTGTTTCTTCTCTTGCCCAGTCATGCGTTACCAAAAGGGAGGAAAAGCCGCAAGCCTCAGACCCAGCGGCCCCACTCTCAGTCTAGGAAGGAGCTCCCGTGTGCACCATCATCAGACAGATTTGTCCCCAGAGCCAAGATGTTCTCTGCAGTCTGGGTTACAATGCCCAGAAAATCAGATCCAAGGCCGCTGCCGTTTCTGCACCTTGAACTTGGTCAGTTACAGATGGAGCAGGGAGGAAGGAGTGGATGGACAAAGTAATTATCTGTTCTGAGTAGGATGGCAAGCAGGCAGCATGCGGGGAAGGCAGAACACACACAGATCTTTGGGTTTGCTTTCTACTCTGCCCGATGGCAACTGTGTACCCTTCAGCAAGTTACCTCGCCTCTCTGAACTTGCACTTCCTCGCCTGCGAAAAGAGACAGTAGTGCCTATTTTCTGATGTTATTTCAGGATTAAATATCATGCATCACAGGGCCCATCCCACAATCAGTGAAAGCCGTCATCATGGTTGTCGTCCCTGCCTGGCTCCCGGCACTGCCCCGTGCTCCAGCCCTGCCCACGGAGAGGCCTCTGAGCCCCTGTGCAGGTTCTGCCCCTCCCTCACCTCCCAGAGTGAAGGCACCTCCGGACTGAAACTCTCAGCTCAGCCTCAGCCTTCCTGGCTGCTATGCCCACCCTGATGGGGTTGTCCCAGCATGAGAGGTGGCTTGTAACCTGGTGTCTGCCTCCAATTTTTTGTCCTAATAAAGTACTCAATGGTCTTACTGAGTATTTACTGAGCACCTGCTAACTCAGGTCCCTTCTGGAACAGACACCTCTCCTGGCTCCTGCCTTGCTCTCGCTGTCTCTCTCCCAGCAGCTGGAGCCCCACTCTGAGCCCCGGTTTGGTGACAAATGCTCTGTTATTCAAAGAGAAACCTCCGTGCTAACAGAATCCTGAGCATCTCCTACACCACGGCCCCCATTGCTGGACACTGCCCACGTCAATGCCCACCACTTCATTCCTGCCCCACTCCTGTGGCAAGCTGCCTGCCAGAGGTTGCCAGACACCTCCTGCCTTCCTGCCAAATTTTTCTTCCTCTGCAGAGTGTGGTTTAGTGAAATAGACACAGATTACACAATCAGACTGCCTGCACATCCGCTGTGTGACCTTGGGCAAGTTTCTTCACCTCTCTGAACCTCATCTATGAAACAAGGATACGATCAGCTTCCCGGGGCCATGGAAGAAATTCCAGGGGTGATGCAAGTCATGAGCCTAACACAGTGCCTTGCACATAGGCAGTGCTCCCTAAGGGCCCACTCCCTTCTGCCTCCTCCCACCCTAGATGGCCTGTAACTAGTCATGACCAGCTGAATCCAGAGATATGACAATGGTCATTAAAACAAATTTGTCACTTGGTTCTATAACCAGGTGGCACATGACAGCCATTAATTTTTCACATGAAAAATGGCTCTGCTAATTGAAAAACATCAAAAAGATTGAGGTTTACACAAACGTTCAGCTCTGTTTATTTTTTCTAATTTACTTTTCAGCAGTCAGTAAGAACTTAATGAGCTCTCATTTATGGCTTCCTCCCTATTTATAGATATTAGCGCCTGTGGTGTTCTAGACGTATACACTGAGAGCATTCAGCCTGGGCTGCAGGGCCGGTCGGGAACAGTTACAATACCCAGGTGAATTCCAGACCGGCGTTCCCACTCCCCAGAAACTTAGCCGATACACTGCTGGTTAGGAAAACATCTCAGCTGGTACTTGCTATTAGTTAGCTTCTGTTTTCCTCTTCTCGGGCCAGATCTTTCTGGCTGGAAGTTCTTTCCATTGTTTTATTTGGTGTGACATGAAAATAGATAACATTTATGGAGCAATGACTCTGTTTCAGGCACCGTGCTGTGCACTTCGCATGGATTATCTCGTTTCGTGCCCATCGTGATACGACGAGGAAAGTACCAGTGTTAACCCTGTTTCTGATGAGAGAACAGAGATGTCGGGGGAGATTAAAAATTTGGAGACCCAGTTCTTTCTGGGTCCAGAGCTCGTATTTTTACCATTGGTCTGCACAGCCATATCCTCTTTTTTTTTTTTTTTTTTTTTTTTTTTTTGAGACAGAGTCTCGCTTTGTTGCCCAGGTTAGAGTGAGTGCCATGGCGTCAGCCTAGCTCACAGCAACCTCAAACTCCTGGGCTTAAGCGATCCTCCTGCCTCAGCCTCCCAAGTAGCTGGGACTACAGGCATGCGCCACCATGCCTGGCTAATTTTTTCTATGTATATTTTAGTTGTCCATATAATTTCTTTCTATTTTTAGTAGAGACAGGGTCTCGCTCTTGCTCAGGCTGGTCTTGAACTCCTGACCTTGAGCGATCCACCCGCCTCGGCCTCCCAGAGTGCTAGGATTACAGGCGTGAGCCACCACGCCCGGCCCATATCCTCTTTTCAACAAGCAGAGCCCCAACTGACGCGTTCTGCCTATTTGAGGAGAGAGAAAGATGGAGACAGATCACTGAGCCAAGAACCAGGAGACCTGAGCTCAAGTCCCACATCTGTCAAGGGTTCTCATGACCTTGAGCAAGCCCCTCACCCTCTCTGCCTCAAAGCTTAGAGGTCTAGGGTAGGGTTGGCGCCAGAATATTAGCACAGACCCTTCTTCCCCTCCAGCTGACCAGCCAATAAACCCAACAAGGGGAATTAGAGTATCAGGTTTATTAATGGCCAGTTTTATACCCAATAACTCCCAAAAGATAGAGCCCTCTGACCAAGCTGGAACGGCAAACACAACCTGGACAGAAGCCAAAGTGGAGGCCTCCTCCTCCTCCTCCCTCCCCAAATTGGGATCTTGGAGCCCACATCACCTGGGCAGGCACAGGGGGAGGACAGAGCTCCTTGAGTCTTGGGAAAACAGGTCAAAAAGAGAGAGGGAGCCTCTTTCCCACTGCTGAGGCACCAGGAACCCTGCCCGGCAGTAAAACACAGCTCAACTTGTTTCTAGTGAAGAGAAACAAGTCAGAGGGCAGAGAGAGGGACAGAGCTTATACTGCAGCACTTCCCTGAGCAGACAGACATGACAGCAAAAGGTCCCTCCTCTGTGGGCCAAGGTGGGGGCCTGGGGAGAGGATAATAAAGAGCTCCCTAAAATTCTTGACCTGTAAACCAAAGGGCTGGACACTAAGGCAAGAAGTGACTCAGATGCGCCAGAGGAACGGCTGCAGTGATGCAAAGTGAATGGATTCAAGAAGTTTGCTTGTACCTGGCTGCAGACTGGCTGTTCAGTGGGGAAAGGTTAGTTCCTGGCTTGGAGAAACTGAGGGTGATCCCCTTGGGTTAAGGACCCTGTCTTATTCATTTCCATGTCCCCTGCACCCTACACAGACGGAGCCTGGCTCAGGGTTAGGCTCAATCACTATCTGTTGAACTCACGAGAGAATGAACAGAAGGGCCATGTGCAGTCTCCTCCTGAGACAGTAGGTTCACAGGGCTGCTCTGAGACTGGATCGTAAGCCTTGCAGTGCTGCAGGGATGTTACTCATGTAACAACCGTTCATTCTGATTCCAATCACATAATTAAAAGCCAAGGCAGCAGCAGTTTCTCTACAGTAGTGTTTGTGGGGAGATGATAGAAAAGGAAATAATTTACTCGAGACAGCAGCATGTGACAGCTCAATCACTGGTGTAACCACAGACCTCAGGCCTTGGGAGTATATTTGAAACAGCCTGGAACCCCGGGCTCCTGACTTGTATTCTGGTCATTTTTCCCTATGCTGCAGGGCGGGGGCAGGGGCTGCTGTGGAGGTAGAGCTACACACAGCATGGGACTCCACAAGGACCCTGTCCACAGCCTGGCGTGAGATCTCTTCTTATGAACTGGGTTTGTCACCAATCCTAGCCTTGCTGTCATGCTATATGCATCAAAGAATAACCATCCTCTTCTTGGACTTCAAATACCAATGCCCAGGAACACACAGAAATATACGCCTAAGCTCTCTCTCTGTCTTATGTTGACAACTGAACCAATGAGTTCGTGCAAAACTCCTAGGTAACTGGACTGGGATGTGGTCCCAGATACCTGGGCCAAGGTTCAGGAAAAGCTTTTCCAAGGATGTGATATTCAAGCTGATCCTAGAAGACGAGTACTCAGGGGTCAGCTTGGGGAAGGGGATGGGGGGAACTCCTGCAGGGAGAGGGAGCAGCACTTTCAAAGTCCTTGAGGTAAGAGAGCCTGTGGTTATCCCACCAGACCACGCTGCCTCCCAAGACCCCATTTTATGCATGCAAAGAGGACTTCTCCAGTACAACGACCTCAAACCATATTAAGGTAAGGAAAGGGAAGGAAGAAGAGATCTTCCCCTTTCCAGTCTTCCAAAATCCTTTTCAGCAGACCCCTAAACCTGGGAGATGCTCCATAAAAATAGAGTTGTGAGATCAAATAAATTTGGGGAATAACCACATGCTATATCCTCCTCTTGACAGATCACACAGTTCATTAACCATTTAAAGACCTTGAGAAGTGCCGCAGCGAACAACATGAGTTCTCCAACTCATTTGACTACTTTTGCAGTCAATACCTATTTAACACTCCACGGAATACACATCAGGGAAAGACTTCCATAAATTAATTTCAACAGGCACGTGGAAAGTGCTCACTCCGACATTGTCCCCAAGGCCCAAAAGCCCTTTAACAGAACCGTCTATGGCCCCAAGTCTCCTGCACAGTCCCAAGAGCCTCACAGGTGCCCCGGTCAAGCCCCAGGCTTAAGGTGCCCATCCCATGACAAGGGGCATGTGGAGTGAAGCGCACACGCCCCGTTTGATTCCTTGGGGGAAGGAGGAGGAGGCATGACTCGAGCTGGCTTAACAGAGATTTACTTCCCCGACCTCCTTTGGAACGGATATCCTGCATGATTGAGCCGGGCTTTGTTCAATTCTCAAAGCAATTTGCCGGGAGTGAGAAAGGAGCACTTAGAAAAGCAAGTTGGTCAGTCCTGGATGATTACTTCTTATTCCAAAACAATTACTGTAAAGGTAAAATGGGTTATGTTGCTGTAAAAAATATGACTCTCTCCAAACAGTAGCACATGGATTCCCAACCAGAGCCATCAGGGCCACGGCCAAAAGCAGGCCAGGCACAGGAGCTGTGGGGAAGATGCTTCTGCCCGGCACACAGTACCGGTTTGAAACAGGATTAACACAGATGAAAGAGGGCTAGACAAGGTGGGGCACGGGGGAGAGTGACGGGGTGCCCCGGAGACAAGTACCTCCTAAGGAGTATCCTGAGGGTGTGGAAAACAAACACCGCGCTGCCTTCTCCTTCCACCTGGAGCCCCAGACCCACTGAACCTCCTCCAAGAACAGGGCCGGGCAGGATTTCTCAGTCTAGGCACTGTTAACATGCTGGTTGGGTAATTCTTCGTTGTGGGTGCTAATCCTGGGCCTTGTAGGAAGTTCAGCAGCACCCGTGGCCTCTACCCACTAAATGCCGATAATAGTCCTTCCTCCCTGCCAAGTTGTGGCAACCCAAACCATCTCCAGACATTGCCAAATGTTCCCAGGGGGCAGTGAGGGCAAAATCACCCCTTGACAACCATGGGACAAAAGCAATATGGACATGGGGGAAGGATCCCCCCAGGTCGCTGGGTCCAACACATCTCCAAAGAAAACTGTGCTCAGTACAGGCCTATCCAGAGGTTGTTGCTGTTGGCCCTTTTCTGGGCACTGAGGGAGCAGGAGTGGTCTGAGTCCCTGGACATGCTGCCCAGGGGCTGGCATCACAGCCATGTGCCCAGCCTGCCCTGTGCAGGACAGCCCGCATAAAGGGACAGACACCAACAGATCTCAGTCAGAGCCTTCCTGACAAGCCCAGGAAGCCGCTCCGGGCAGCCTCTCCCCTGCCCTCTCCTGGTTACCAATCCTTCCTTTGCTGTTGCCGGAAAGCAACTTAAAATATGAGGCTGCCTTGTAAGACTCAGGGAGGCTCAGTAGGAAGAGTCTGAGAACTCTTCCTCGAAACTAAAGGTGTTCACTGTTCCCCGGCTGCAAAACTAACAAACGATGTTGCTATAGGACGGCCTGAGTCCACTTCCCATAATTTAGGAATGAGCTCCCATTGATACCAACTGCCTGTGGAGGGCAGAGCAGGAGGAAAGCCTCGGCCTGGAGTGAGACGCTGAGAAACAGGTCCTGACATTTACCCGAGATCGCTTCCCCTCAGCATCCCCTGGTCTTCTCTCCACCATAAAATGAAAACATAGCGATACCCACCTCACTGGGCTGTTGCGAGTTTCAGGTGTGCTGTGTGTGAAAGCACTTGGCAAAGGTGGAGCACCTGGCAGGTGGCAGTTGTTTTCACCAACTCACAAGGTCCTGAAAGTCAAAAGGCAAGGCGATGTTAATTCACTTAAAAGTATACACCAGGCCACAATTTGCAGAGAAGACGGGAAAGGAATGTCTGCTTTGAACAGAGTGATTAAGAGGAGCTAAGATGGAAAAAAAAATGTGGGACAATGTTTATCAGATTTTAAGAGTGATTATTAAAATATCTCAAAACTCTTAGGTACACAGAGAAAAAATAACATTGCTCTTCAAAGTGGTCCTCTCTGTGTCTATTTTTCCACATCTTTAGACCTTTATTCTCTTTTCCCCCATTCACCTCATTTCCACTGCTGCCCGGGCCCCTGAAGTACGCTTAATTGTCACTGCCAGCCTCATCCAGAGCCACTGTGAAGCATGTAACTGCTGATGGCACCATACCAGGCACTGTACCGAGAAAATTACTACTGGTGTAGGAGGGAAGGAAGGGGTGGGGGAGACAGAGACAGAGAGGGAGAGGGAGAGAAGGAGGCGGTGAACAGAGCGGGGAGCTGGACCTGGCCTCTCTGGGGTTTTCAGTCCCAGCCTGGACATCCAAGCCTGGAGGGAGAAGGGGGACTGGAGACCTAGCATGTGCCAGGGACTGTGCCAGGTGCTTCCCGTAGCTTAGTGCATCGAATCCTTGCAGCATTCCTGAGTAGGGCAGCCTTTCCCAATGTGTGTTCCACGTAGCTCCCTGATGCATTCATTCAACCCATGTGTACTGCGCTTTCTCTATGGGCCAGACGCAGGTCTAGGTAATGAGGAAAGCAAATATTTATATAGGGCCCATTATTTGCCAGACATCATTTTATACGTGTTCATTTAATCACAACTTTATAGAGCAGATATTATTATTATCATCCCAGTGTTACAGATGAGAAGGGCTCAGTTATTGCCCAAAGTCACACAACTAGTGTGACAGGCAGACTCTCAGATGGTCCCTCATAACCCCCCCCCCCCCGTGTGGTCTCTCTCCTGGAGTGTGGACTGGCCTAGTGACTGCTTCTAACCAATAGAGTATGGCAATGGTGACAAGCTGTCACTCCTGTGATTAGGCCACATAAGATTGTGACTTCCACCTTGCTGGCAGACTCTCTTTCTGGCTGGCTTTGACGAAGCAGAGTGCTATGCTGGGAAGGCCCACATAGCAAGAAACTAAGAGCTGTCTCCAGCCAACAGTCCACAGGCAACTGAGTCCTGCCAACAATCCCATGGTCATGGGAGCAGATCCTTCCCCAGCAGAGATTTAGGATGAGACCCCAACCCTTGTCAACACCTTGATCGAAGCCTCGTGAGAGACACCGAAGCAATGACTCAGCTCAGCTCTCCTGGTTTCCAGACCCCCAGCAAATGCAAGATAACAAATATGCACTGTTTTCAGCCACTGTCTTTGTGGCCATTTGTTACACAGCAGTAAGTAGCTAACACAACTAGCAATGGACAAAGGCGGGGCTTGTACTCAGACAATCTGGCTCCCAAGTCTGTGTCCTTAACCACCGTGCTACATCACCTCTCATGTCTAAGTGAATATTCTATTGGTTAAAAAAGAAAGTCATACAAGTTTGGAAATGTTGAATCTTATACCTGAGAGAAGTCTCGTGGTGAAGTGTCTTCATCTTCGCCGGGGGGTGGGGGTTCATCTTCGCCTGACCCCACGCTGTGTTCATGTACCTTCCTGACTGCGTAACTCTCTGTTCACGTGACACTTGTGGGCTCCCACCAAACCAGGACTCCATAGAAGGAATTTTAGAAATGCTGAGGCAGGCAGAATTCCTTTTTTTTTTTTTTTTTACAGATGAGGAAACTGAGACTCAAGAGAGTTTAAAAAATTGTCAGAAGTCACACATGAAGATGGTGAGCCTGAATTTGTGGTGTAATTAGAAGACCCCTGCTTTTCCCAGTAATCTGCCCAGAAAAGGGAAGGGCGGACGAAATGACCGGGCGGGTAGGGTGAGGACGTGCTGCGGGAGGCGAGATGCATCAGGTGACTGAAACAGGCGCGGTTTAAACCTCAGCCAGCCTCACACCTGCAAGCCCTCAGTGCCCAGGTGAGATCACCTGCATGCTGAGAAGGAAGGAAGTCTCGTCTGCTAGGGCCGCAGCTGCAAAATGCGGTGAGAAAGGACAAGTGGAGAGGTGCAGCCTAGTGAGCAAAGTGAAAGAACATTCTGGAGCCTGTGTCAAGGGCATATGCAAAGCTAACTTTCCTACACGCCTCGCTTTGCTTGGACAAACAGGTCCCAAGGCCCTGAAAGTGCTGCCCATGAGTAACCTAGAGACCTGCTGTCCTCTTAGGCTAGGTGGCCACCTAGAGTCATCCCCTGTTTGAGGGAGCTTAGCATTATCACACCTAATGAGCTCACCTTTTGAACAGACCTCTGAAAAAGTGATGAGAAGGAGGGAGGAACATTGCCAAGCGGCTACACTGTTCCATGCTAGATACTGGACAAACACTGTAGCGTTTAATCCTAACCACCTTCTGAAGTGGGGACTCTCCTCCCTCTCCCATTTTACAGATGAGAAAACTGAGGTTCAAAGAGATTAAGCCATCTGCTTAAGGTAGGTAAGTGGCAGAGCCAGGATCTAAACACAGGTGGGTCTGACTCCGCAGCCCAGGATTCATTTAAATGCAGCATGAAACCGGCAGTAGTTTAGTGGAAACCCTTTCCCCTCTCCCGACCTTCCACGTAAAGGTGATGAAAAATGGGTGCATTGGGAGCTTCCAGAGAACTAGCAATGTTAGGGGAAGGCACCCCTCTCTTCAGCACATGAAACAGCCCTTGCGATGTCTCAAAAAAAAAAAAACAAACCTTGCTGCTCAGAACCATTCTAGAAGGGAATGTTTTTACTCCATCTGTGGACAAATGTAGGAAAACACTCTCGGGGGTAGCTTGGGACGTGAGGTTTTGGTTTTCTTTTAATGGCCATTTTATAAATGAAGGGGACGACACGTCCAGAAATAACAGAGGGGGAGTTTTGTCACCCAGATGTCTTGGAAGCTGCGTGGCTCAGACAGAGCCAGAGCCGGTCAGTGGCGGAGGTTCTGCCTGTTACAAAGCCGTGGTTTGGGTACACCACTGGCATACCAACACGAGCAGGATCCACAAACAGCCCTTCGTGCAGACAGGCTGTGAAAGCAGATGTCTTAGTTAATATTCTGCCAGGCTACTCCTGGGCTCACATTTCCTTCTCTCTCTGTGTGTGTATGTGTGTGTTTTTTTCAAGACTCAATCACCCCTAGATGGGCAAATAACTATGAATCACTCCATCAACCCACAAAGGAACACGGAAGAGGAAATTTGCATGTAATGAATTCACCCTCGACTCTGTGCCAGGCACTGAGCATACTTTCTCTTGTGTAATGCTCAGTTTGCAAGGTGGACCCTCCCCACTGCTACCCCCCATTTACAGACAAGAAAAGGAGGGCTCTGAGAAGTTAAGCTACCTGTACAAGACCACATGGCCAAGCCAGCACCTCACCCAGGTCAGTCTGGCTACAAAATGCATGGCCCATCCTCTGCATCATGCTGCTTCTTAAAGGAGAGACAAGGAAAAGGAAAATGAGCAAATACCAAAGGGCCCGGCTGTATGCACAATGTCTGTGCCGGCCGCCTGACACATTCAGTCCTTACAGCAGTCCTGCACGGTGGCTCCTACCATGCTCGTTTCACAGAGGAGAAACTGAAGGCTCAGAAAGGTTTGGTTAATTGCTACAAGATCGGCTGGGATCTGAATCCAGGTATGTCTCAATTCAAACCTGGGATCTCTCCACCACACCATCAACACTCACCAACACAACTCCAGCTGTCTCCTCCCAGCTCCCCACCCTCACTGCCCCACCGCTCCCCAACCCGCTCCCGAACACCGACTCAGGGAGGTAAAAACAGGGACTGGGAGCTAGACCAGGCGTTTGGGCACCAACACATAGAGTGGGGTTGGGGAACAAGGGTTGGAATCAGCCTGCTATAGTGAGTATGGATGAATTCGGGCAACAGTAGAATAGCTTTCATGTATGGAGTGGTGCGCATGCCCTGGAAGAAGGAGGGGTTTGGGGGAGGGAGAAAACAGGTATTTGTTGCCTCTGTTGTTACTGTGCTCGCTTAGCTTCAGAGGTCCCATCTGTCCAGTGGGGTCAACTCAATGGGTCCTGAAGGCTCTCCCCCCGGGAGGTGCACACGTGGAGGTAGAGCTGGCCAGTGCCCCTGGTCCAAAGCCAAAATCATCCAAGCACCAAGTGGCCAGAAGATGTCCACATTAGACTGTACAAACCCATCTTCCACACTCACCTTTCCTACTCCACCCTCCCCTCCTCTTCATTCTAAAAGATCTGCAAATGTTACATTATAATTTCTAGTTTGTTTATTTTTGCCTAGATAAGAGACAAATTGCTTTTTGGTTTGGGATTTGATTATTTTTTTTCATTTTTTCTTTTTTGGTCAGATAATATTATGTGATTCCTAGTTTTAGCTCCCTACAGCTACATTCATTTAGAGAAGCATCTTAGAATAATGAAACATATTTTTAGTAAGTGCTTCAAAAAGGAGTCTCCAAGTTCTTGCAGGAGACAAAGGGGTCTCAGCCTAGGGCATCACCCATCCATCCATCCATTAATTCCTTCGTCACCGGAATTTATTTATTTATTCAACACCTACCAAGTTATAGTCTGTGTTGGTCGCTTGGGAAACACAGTCATGAATGAGCCAAAAATAGACACCATCCTTCTCCTTGTGGAATTTAGTGTCTAGTAGAGAAGAAAGAAATTAACCTATTAGTCACATGTAAAAGAAAATGTATAATTAAAAACCAGGATAAGGGCTCGGATGGAACAGTACATGATACTTTGAGGGAAAATTACAGAGGGACCTGAGGAAAATGGCATTGGAGGTGAGATCTAAGAAAAAGGGTGGGGTGGGGAGCAGGGACGTGATCAGATGTGCATTCTGGAAAGGTCCCTGGATGCAGTGCAGGGAACGGTTTGGGAGAACGGTTTGGGAGAAGATGCACGCTCCAGGGCACCTGTGGAGAGCAGGTGGGAGGCTGCTGCAGAACTCCAGGGGAAAGGCGGTGCTACCTTGGACTGGGGTGGTGGCTACAGGGTGGAGAATAGTGGACAGAGTTCAGAGCCATTCCAGCAATATCACCGACAGACTCGGTGACAGGGGTAGAAGCATGAGGCACCAAGATTGACGATTGACTCTTGGTCCAGCTTTGTACCATGGCAGTGTCATAGCCAGTGAGGTTTATCTGAGCTGCAATTATTGCTAATTGAAAACTTTTCCCAATACCCTGACATGATGACTTGAAATACAGTTGGCTTTGGCAATTTTTGACAGTCTCTATGGAGACTAACAAAAAAAAGGTTGACCCCGTCTCTACTAAAAAATAGAAAGAAATTATCTGGACAACTAAAAATATATACAAAAAAGTAGCTGGGCATAGTGGCACATGCCTATAGTCCCAACTACTCAGGAAGCTGGGGCAGGAGGATCGCTTGAGCCCAGGAGTTTGAGGTTGCTGTGAGCTAGGCTAACGCCACGGCACTCACTCTAGCCCAGGCAACAGAGTGAGACTCTGTCTCAAAAAAAAAAAAAAAAAAGATTGACTGTTGGCTTTGGGGCTGGGGAACTGGATGGCTGGTGAGACCATTCGCTGCACTTAAGCACCCAGCATGGTGCCACGCCCTGAGCACACCAAGGGAGTGCCAGTCTCAGACCTTCCGCTGCATCCATACCAGACAAAGGCTAGATTCCACAGTCTCTCGTACAAACCCCACTCAAGCCATTAGGTCTGAAGTGAAGGCTAGAATGGCTCCCCTGGCTGTGCTCTGAGCCCTGGCCACAGTGAATCCCACATCCTCTCCATCCCAGAAAATGCCAGACCCCACTCTAAATATAATGGTTGAAAAAAAAAAACCAAGTCAGGCATGGACGCCCAGATGTCCATAGACCCACAGCCCCGTGTGCAGCCACTGTCTCAGGCCCTCTGGTGGGGCTGTGACCTGGCTCTTGGTGTCCCCTCTGTCCCAGCTTCCAGCAGCTTTGCACGCGTTGCCCACAGACCCCGTCTCAGCAGAGCACCTGGTGCCTGCGTCTGGTGACCGAATTAGGCTCTCCTGCTTTAAATCCTGTGTGCTGTAAGGTCAGAATTCTGTCCACCTTCTAGCTCCTTCCACCACCCTGCAGGACAGGCTTCCAGGACTAAAACAATCATAACGGAGCAGCTAAAAGCCCTGGGACAGACAGCCTGAGTGCATCCCTTTGGTGTTGTTTGCTTTTGTTTATTGGGAGAACAGTAAATATGTGAGAAGCTGATAATTACCTAGATGGCTCAAGGTTACCAGAAAGCAGGCATGGCATCTGTGATGTCACTACCATAAAGAGAAGTAGATTTTCTCCTGAAGGAGCATTTTACCAGGTTCTAAGAAAGCCCAAGCTCAAGAGTCGCCACTTAACTGTTTATTTAAGTAAGCGATGTCAGAAAGGTTAGAGCATCCGAGTTTGGCTCCTGTCCCTTGTAAAACAGAAAATAACATCCATCTGACAGGGTCATGATGAGGTCTAAATGGGGTTGTGACAACCACAAGGTGCTGCACACAGTGGCTCTTGTCACTGTCAGCAGGTCTACAGGCTCATTTGAAAGCCTCCATCCTAACGTTCGCCTTCTCTAGACCTGTTTCCTCTGCCCTCTGTTCAAAGCGGTGCTTTGGCCATCAGAAGCCTTCCCCGAGGGCTGGGCGGGCACTGTTGCTTTCCTCTCTCATCGGGAGGACAAGGAACTGATGCATTCAGACCCCAGAACTTCATCCCCATAGGCACCCTCCCTGGCAAGGCCCCCCAACCCTATTCAGTTATTCATGCAATAAATATCTAGTGAAGGCCAACTTTGTGTTGGGCACTGTTTGGGGGGCTGAGGGTATAGAAGTGAAGAAATAGACAGGGCCCCTTAAGAAGCCCATGGTCACGGGGAAATAGCTAAGGTAACAGACAAGTGTCCTATGATAAGACACATACCTTAAGATAAGGCAGGTGCTGGCGTAAGACATAACGGCACTAGCGAGGAGGAAGAGTTAGCCAGGAGTCCAGGAGGTTCACAGAAAGGGGAAAGCTTGAAGGGGCCAGGGGACAAATGCAGTCAACCTGTGATCTTCCTGGGGCCATCAGCAGGCATTTAGGAGACAAGGCCTTTCCTGGATCGAAGGGAGCCATGTGGCAAAAAATAGAGAGAGAGAATCTTCCACGTCTGCCCCTCTTGGGGTGTTTTCCTGAGAGGTCAGAGAATTTTTCATCACAGAGGAATCAAACATTCTTGGGCTGGAAAGCGAGACAGGTCACTCATGCATGTTCTTTTAAAAGCGTGTTGCAATCAAACCAGTGACCTGGTTAATGGCCTACATGGATTGTCTTCTTTTCTTCTTCCTTCCTTCACTTCCTTTTTACCTGAAATGGACCGATGTGATACATACCACGGCCACTGATAAACTGGACAGCCACAATCCCCGAGCTGAGTGACTTTGGGGAAAGTAAACATTTTTTTTGTTTGTTTCAGTAATCACATGCACACGATAATCAAGGGACAAAAAAAATTAATACTCTTCCAGTTACATTCAAAACTCTATTCCTGGCATTTACTTGAAAATATGAAATACCTTCAAGGCAAATCATTGAAGTGGCTGAACAATCTCTACCGCAATATTTAATGATGCTTATAAATCCTAAAACCCTTATGGGGCCCTTCCTGGCTGGTGACAGAACAGTGTTTGATGTTTCTGAAATTGTGAGTGCTTAATTATGTCGAACAAAGTCAGTTATCAATAAAGTGGGCATCCATGAATTTAATCCGTCTCTTCTTGTCATTCAGGATAACTGGGAATCAGTTTGAATGGAGCTGGTGAGCTTTTTCTGTAAAAAGTCCAGTGAGTAAATATTTTACGTCTTGCTGGCCATGGTGTCTCTGTGGTGATTACTCAACTCTATCACCATGGGGCAAAAACAGCCATAGATTAATCTGTAAGTGAATGAGCAGGTCTGTGTTCCAATAAAACTTAAAGACACCAAAATTGCAATTTCATATAATTTTCATGTGTCATGAAATGCGATTATTCTTTTGATTTGTTTTAACTATTAAAAAATGTAAAAGCCATTCTTAGATCACAGACCACACAGAAACAGGCAGTGGGATGGACTTAGCCCGTGGGCAGTAGCCGGCTGTGCTGGGAGAGTACGAAGAACATAAACTCTGCCTCTCCACAGTCCTTACACCCGGGCAGCCAAGCAGCACCCTTAAGCTCCCAGGGTCTCTGTTTCTTCTCTCTAAAATGAACAAGGAGAGGCCCTTGGTGAGGATTAAATGAGGTGATGTATGTAGAGCAGACAGAAATTCTGGAAGAATCCAGAACAGTTGAGCTCAGAAGGGATTTGAGTGCTCCACAAATGCCAGCTCTCTTTCTTTCCCCTACTTTCCAATTGTCTTACTACCGATGTCTTTTATTTATTTCTCTTTCTTTGTATTTAATCTATGCTTGTAGCAATGGATTAAGTCATGGGGCACAAGAACTGAATTTGCTCCCAAAAGGAGGAAACCCACCCCCTCCTTTGTCGACTTGAGCCCTCGGAGCCGGAGCAGGAGCTAACCCTGTTCCTCTCAGTGTGGGTGGACTACGCTGCCCCTGGTGGGCTGGGTTTTAGCTGCTATTAAATATCAAGGAGAGACTAGTGAAGCCACAATTAATTCATCGAGCTGGACGCCATCTCCCTGTGAAGGCGTCCCCTTAGAGATGTGGGGTCTCTTTGAGATTTACAGCAGCAGCAGATGTCAGTGGCAATTGTATGCATCTCATCTTTCTCATCTCAGCAGAGCCTACTTCTCCCCTTCCCCCAGGTGCCCCAGGGTCTACCAATCACAAGCACCACATGTCAGAGCGTGCTCCACCGGGCTCTGTGTCCTGCAGGCTGCGGGGAGGGGGAGCCTCTCTCCCCATCATGGAAGGAAAAAGTGAATGATGAGACCCAGAAGGAAATAAGGAGACCTGAGCTTCCCGAGGAGACTGGAATACAAGTGAGGTCTTCAGAATCCACTAAAACTGATTCTTTCCAACTGTGAAGATATCTGGAAGTTATTATCAAGAGGCACGCTCTGAGCTGCTGCTTCTTGAAGAATGGGACTAGAAGCCCTCCCATGTCAAGTGTTGTATGTCTGTATTAGTCAGGGTTCTCCAGAAAGATGGAACCAATAGGATACAGGAAAGGGAATTTGTTGGGGGGCATTGGCTCACACGATCACTGAGGCAGAGAAGTCCCATGCTAGGTGTGGCCGAGCAGGAGAACCAGAGCGGCAGGCAGCAGGGTTCAATCCAAGTCTCAGAACCAGGGAGACAATGGCGCAGACCCTAGTTCAAGGTCGAAGGCCTGAGAGCCCCCGGAAGGCTGCTGGTTCAAGTCCCAGAGTCCAAAAGCCGATGACCCTGGAGTCTGATGTCCAAGGAGAATAGGTGCCTGCTCCAGAAGGAGGAGAGAGAGAGCAGGAGAGAGAGAGAATCCGCCTTCCTCTGCCTGTCTGTCCTCGCCAGGACCCCAGCTGGTTGGATGGTGTCCACCCTCAGTGAGGACAGGTCTTTCCCTCTCAGTCCATAGGCTCACCCGTCAATCTCCTCTGGAAACACCCTTGTAGGCACATCCAGAAACGATGCCTCACCAGCCATCTAGGCTGCTCTGGTTCTCCTGCTTCACAACACCTAGCATGGGACTTGTCTGCCTCAGTGATCGTGTGAACCAATGCCCCCAAGCGATGATATTGCTGCTGGCCAATATGCCAAAGTTGATTGACGCCATCAGGAAGAGTTGATGAGATGCACTAGAGCCGCAGCAGCTTTAGAATTAGGAGTCAGCGTCCGGATTTCTGCCACACACTGCCTTGTGACCCCAAACTCACCTCTCTGCTCCCCAGTGTCTGAATCTCTAAAGCTACGGGAAGATGGAGTTAGTAATTCCTAATGTTGCTGCAGGGATCAAATGAAGTAACCAATGAGACAGCACTTGTTGAAGCTGGTGCGTTTTCCTGTACATATCTCGTCCAGGAAGGTCCTTCTGATCACAATTCCTCCACAAAGGTTTATCCTTCCAGCGAGTTCCTTAGGGGCAGGGAGCGCCTTGTGTCTCTCACTGTCCGCAACAGCCAGCCAGTGCCTGGACCTAGCAAGGGTTCCATGAGTACTTGTGGAACAGTCCCAGCGTGCCTGGGATCTACTTGGAGAAGAAATTGAATGGCCACTGTACACAGCGGGCTGGGGCTGCCATAACAAAGCACCACCAACTGGGTGGCTTAAACAACAGCGCTTTATTTTCTCACAGGTCTGGAGGCTGGAGGTCTGAGATCAAAGTGTTGGCAGAGTTGGTTTCTTTGGAGGCCTCTGTCCTTGGCTGGCAGACGTCCACCTTCCTGCTATTTGTCCATATGATTATCTCTGGGCCTGTGTTTTCTGCATCCTAATCTCTTCTTCTTGTAAGAACACCAGTAATATTGGATTAGGACCTCCTTTTACCCTAATTACCTTTCTAAAGGCCCCATGTCCAAATGTACTCCCATTCCGAGGTACTAGGGCTTGGCACTTCAACATATGAATTTGGGGAGACACATCCCCATCCTTCCACTCTGCCTTTGTAGCTTCACTGGCTTGGATCTCCATGCAAGGCCCAGGTTGGAGACACCACAGCTGACCATGACCCCCTCAGAACCCACAATTCAGAAAGTCTTCCATGACTGACCAGCCCTGCCTCTGGCTGGGCTTCAGCTTTGGGTCCCTGCCAAACATTCCCTTTGCCTCTGACCACTTGTTCTTGTTCCCAGAGACAAGCATGGGGTCACTGGTAGAACCTCTTGTAGCTGCCGCTCTGTCCCCCTCCACACGCAAACTCCTTACACTCCTGCAGGCCTGTGCTCTCACCCTCACTCCCTCAGCCCATCTTAGTCCACATCTGCATGGCCAGGCCTTCCTGGCCCTAACACCAGCCTGAGGTCCACGGGCCCCAGCAGAGACACAGCCTTGGGGTGTCAGGTCCCCACCACCCTGACCGCTGGCTTGTTCTTGGCCTCTGAGATGCGTCTACTCTTTATATCTCCTGCCCACCCACCGCTCTCCTCCATGCTGGGATGACATTGTGAAGAGTTAACTGGTGTGTCTTCCTGACCATTCAGTTTTCCCCGGCCATCCCTCACCACCATGGCCTCTCCTCCCACATCCACCTCCCAGCTCACCACATCTTCATCCACCCCAGATGAGGGGAGGAGAAAACTGCTTACAGCTGATCGCACCTTCTTCCCAAATCTTTCTACTTCACGGGGGCTCCTGTGTCTCTGGAACTCAATGGGTCATAATCCGCCACCTCTCTTCTCTGTTCTGTCCAATGCTGGTCTCCTCCCTCTTGGGGAGAGTCACGGGGGGCAGAGAGTCCAGGAGGATAATCAGGGAGGGTGGGGAAACCACATGGGTTAGTTCCGCACCTCACCGTCCCGCCACACACAACTGAGGGCCTTTGTTTCAGACCCCACCTCACTCTCTTGTCCCCTGTCATGGACTGAATGTTTGTGTCCCCCCCACCAAATTCATCTGTTGAAACCCTAAGCCCCGAGGCAAGGATATTAGGAGATGGGGGTCTTTGGAAGTAATTAGGCCATGAGGTGGAGCTGTCACGAGTGGAATTAGTGCCCTTATAAGAGACCCCAGAGAGCTCTCTGGCTCTCTTTCCGCCATGTGAGGATACAAGAAGTCGGCAGTCTGCAATCCCGGTGAGGACCCTCACCAGAAGGCTGTTGTGACACCCTGATCTCAGACTCCCAGCCTCCAGAACTGTGAGAAATAAATGTTTGTTATGGTAGTCTATGGTACCTAGTCTATGGTATTTTTGTTCTAGCAGCCCAAACTGACTAAGACAACACCACCCAGACAAACCTAAAAAGGCTTGGTCTCTCCTCTGGGCCTGGAATGTCCTTCCCCCCCTCCCCAGTGAAGCCCGGTCACCTCTGGGGAGGCAACAGCATCTTGGCTTCTCCCACCTGGTTTCAGTGCCCCATGTCCATTCTCTGGTGGAAGCCCATGCACACCTCTATCTTAGCACCTATGAACCCTGCTCACTAGCGCATGCATTCATCATCCTCATGTCCACTGTGGGCTTCACTTTGTACTCCCCCAAGCATCCAGCACAAAATTTGCAACATTGAATGAATGAATGAATGAATGAGCAAGTAAATGAATAAACTAAGTTTTCCCTGGAGTGGGGACATAGAATTGTTCCTTAATTTTTTTGTAGGTTTTCTCCTTCCTCCAGCTTCTACACCCCAACTCAGGATTATTCTAAAGGGCTGTCCCAGCTCCAGAGTCCCCTGGCGGCTAGTGGTGGCTTTTATTGGGACTTTCTCAGCACTCAGCTTCTTCCTCTGCCCCATCCTGCTCCGGACTCGTTCCTTCCATAGGTGTTGATCCCAAGAACATTCCCTCCTAAATCTCCTGCACTCGAATCCTCACCTCAGAGCTTCCTTCCAGAAGCCCTAATGCTACAAGGTGTTAGGAACACGGATTTTGGACACTCCTAACATGCCTGGGTTTGAGTCCTGGCTCTTCTGCTTACTCACACTGTGACCTTGAGAAAGGTCGCCTGACTTCTCAGAGGTTTCATCTGCAATAAAACTGAACTCACTGGGTTGTGGGAATTAAATGACATGTTTGACGTACACTAACCACAGCACCCGGCACAATGATAAGCACTCGCTGAAGGATTATTTGTATCAGCATCAACATAGCATGGTCCAAAGAACGTGGCAAGGCTAAGGAGCATACTGAGGCCTCTAAAGCCAACTGGATGGACTACAAGGCTGGCCCCAAGAGAGGCAGGTCCCCCGTGGCTTTTAAGGGGGCACACCACACAGGTTGTGGTTGGGCTTGCAGTCATCTGGCGGAGGTACTTGAGGTGTGCATGCGCCAGGGGCTGTGTGGTGGGTGCTTTGGGAGTTGGTGGAACTTCAGGAGGGAGTCTAGAGTCTAGGTACTCCTCCAGCCGTCAAGCAAGTTCCAGCACCCCGGGGAACTAGAATTTAATCCGCTGCTAGAGAAAGCAAGAATTCATTTTTCCAACGGTGCAAGGGATGTTGCCCTAGGGGTATGCAACTCTGAAATCTGTCTCAGACTAGGGAGGGGAGGTACTGTTGTTCAGACGGCGATGTTGGGGACAGAGCTGAACACATGCACAGAAATAGTTATATTTTGAGTAAATTCGGCTTTGTACAATCTCTTCTCTTAGCCTCATAAGCCACAGTTGCGAAATTCCTTTTGTCTCTTAAAGATCAGGAAACACAAAAAGGATGGTTCCTTGTTAAAGGCTTTCTGATGTTCTCTTCTCACTTAGTTTCATGAATGAATACCAGGCAACAGGGTTGCAGAAATGAATAGCCCCAGATGCCTGCCCTTGAGACACTGACATTCTTCTAGGAAGAAAGAGATATGTAAACAAATATTATAAACTATTAATATAAACCTTATCATATAGGTGGGCATTTGTCCACTCACTGCCTCTGTGCTGAGTGCTGTGCTCAGCGTGGCAGACGCAAAGAAGAACTAGATGTTGTTCCTGACCACATGATACTTAAAGATAGTGGATATGGGGTAAAGTAGGGGCATTAAAGAATCAAAGGAGGGAAACCTGGAAACTGGAAACTGGGATTCTGAGCCAGGGCCTGGCTCTACTCATGACAAGCAGACCAGTCCTGATGTTCCAGAGAATCCCAGACACCTTAAGTCTTCGCTTTGTCACTAACCTAGAAATATCGAGGTAATAAGGCAAACCCAAAGTACACACAAATGCAGGAAACCTATTTCATTGGGCTCATTTGAGTCTCTAGCAGAATATAAATCAGATTTCTGCTTAATGCAATTCTCTAGCACCTATTCCACTAAAAAGAACTCAACTAAATAAGTGCAATCTCTTTTTTTGGTTAATATGTTCACATTGGCATACATGAAATATATTTTTATACATGCCCAAAGGAGACAATTAGAAATAGCTCTACCCAGTCCTCCAGCAAATAATTCATGATATAAAGTAATTAAAATGGAATACCAGATGTGTCTAGCTGAAGATGGTAGACTGAAAACATATATTTATCTCCTCTCCTTTTTTAGATTTCACTAATTTTTTTTTTTTTTGAGACAGGGTCTCTCTATGTTGGCCAGGCTGGTCTCAAACTTCTGGCCTCAAGCAATCCTCCCACCTCAGCCTCCCAAAGTGCTGAGTTTACAGACATGAGCCACCATGCCTGGCCAGATTTCACTAAATTTATAGTACAGGAGTAGAATAACACATGCCCACAAAAAAAGAAAACACAAGTAAAGAAAATAAGGGATTTCAGCAAAATTCAAGCTGTCAGGCAGCCAGGGGAAGAATGATAATTGATGTAGCAAGGCAAGCAAGCCCTGGCAGGGTGCGCTCCTCGGGGGACAACAGACAAGAAGAGAGTCAATTTGCCCCCAAAGAACCCAACGAGGGTCAGAGACTGCAGGTTTAGAGAAGGACAGAAGTGAAATGCAGGGTTGAAAACAGATTAAATTGAAAGGTCTTTTTTAGGAATAGCTTACCCCTGACATGTCCCTTTGCCACGACCCAACCCCATCCCCCAGCCTTACAGAGCACTGAGGAGTAGGGAGGCGTTCCCCCATGCCCACTATGGCAAAGGTTGGAAGTTTCTCTTCCGAGAAAATATCAAGCCATCCCAGGAAAAGAGACCACCTCCTTCTGGCAGTATCCTCCAGTATAGCAATAGTATCTTCCCCACTCACCGGAAGCAAAGCCTGCCAATCACAATGCCTCCTTCGCACCTGCACATAAAGCTCCAGGCAGCTTTACTGCACCTCACTCTTGTAAATCAGCCAAGAATCACCAGATTATTTGAAAAACATGAAAAAAAAAATCTCCAACACAAAAGAAGGATAAGAAAACGTGACATTCTAACCTAAAAAATCTATAATTATTATCTTAAAAAGAGTAGATATCAAACCCATAGAATAAGAGGAACAAAGCTTTATGAAAATGGAGCAAACATAAAGCTGAAAAAAGGAGGCTTCAAGGAAATTAAAAACGTGCTATGAAAATATGAAAATTTAACAGACAGGTCAGAAGAGAAAGCAAAACAAAAACAGAGAGACAGGATATAGGAGGGAAAAAATAAGAGACATTTCAATTCAAGAGTTCCAAAATCTAACCATTGACTTACGAGTTCTGGAAAGAGAGAACAGAGAAACCAGAGGAGATGAAATTTTTCAATGAAACAGTTTGAGATAATTCCCATCGTAGATGTTTCCAGACAGACAGTTCCACTGAGAGCCCAGAACAAGGGATGCAAAAAAATACACACCAATGCACATCATGCTAAAATCCTACAGTACTGAGAATAAAAACTGAATTCTAAAAGCTTCCAAAGGAAAAGGCAAAACATTTTAAAAATTACCTGAAAGTAAATAGAATCAGAATATTATCAGATTTCTCAACAGTAATACGCAATGCCAAAGAATAATGTCTCAAAAATCTAAAGGACTTAATTTTCAGATTCAAGTAGATATTTTGAAACACACAAATTCTAAGAAAATTTGCCTCCAACATACTCCATTGTAGAAAGTTATTTGAGAAGGTGCTAGAAAAAAAGCCAGGAACTGAACCCAGAAAATGGAGGCTGTGGGAGCAGGAAACAGAGGCTAACAACCAAGAGAAAAGCCAAGGAGAATCCCAGAGTCCAGGTGGTAGCAGAAGGAAGGTTCCAGAAAACAGACACTGGATCTAATGGAACAGCTGGAGGAAAACCCAAAAACAAAAGGAAGATATGATAAAGAAGGCAATATAAGAAATTAAATGTAATCAAAATATACTATTACTACTTCCTTTTCTAGTTAATAATATTCACTTAGTCATAATAATAGAAACAAAAATAATAAATACTTTATTGGAAAGACTGAACAGGGGAGGGGAGACCGGTGCAATAGAGATAAATCCTCATTTAAATGTTATAGAAGGAAGTAAACAGAAAATGTCTGAAGACGACAGACCATGAAATAGAAGTATGAGCATATTATTTAGAGATATGGAAGCAGCTATCAAAAGATAGGGCTAAAGCGATTCCAAATGGCTGTCTCTAAGCAGAGGACTGGGGGCTTAATTCTAGGATTGGGCACCACACCTAGCAGAAATTGCACACCAGAAAGACGTGTCCATAAAACAAAATAAAACTATAACTGTTTCCAATCAAGCTCAAACACATTTTCAAAACTACAAGACATAAGAGAATATTATAAATCAGAATTAGAAAAACTCAGAAGCAAGGCAACAGAACTCAAGAAAGGGTTGGAAATAAAAGAAAGCACTTCGTAAATGAAGACTAAACTAGAACGAATGCAAGATCAAATAAACACAACATGTTTTTTAAGAGAAACAGAAGGTGAAAACCAAGGGAGAAAAATTCAACAAAAACATGAAGAAAGAGATAAAAAGGATTCAAGAGAAACTGACAAATCTTGAAGGCAGGCAAAGGAGATCATACAGACAGATAATAAAGTCCCTAAAGAAAACCAAAACAAGGGAACAGAACAGATACTCAAAACTATAACTCAAGAAAACTTTGCTGAAATAAAAAAAGATTTGAAATTTCATATTAAAAGAGCAGACCTCATACCCGAGGACATTTACCCAGAATGATCAGTATCAAGACATTCTAATAAAATTACTTTAAAGAAAAAAAAATCCTTTAGCTATCTAGAAAATGACAGCATATGATTTAATAAGGGAAAGAAATTCAGCTTATTATCAGACTTTTCAACAGCCATATTTTATGATAAAAAGAAATGGAGTTAACATATTTAAGATGCTCAGGGAAAGAAAGAGCGAGCCCAGGGTTTTATATCCAGTAAAACTGACCTTCAATTGTAAAAGGCACAGATACATATCAATATGCAATACGTTCCTTACTCCATCTACACTCAGGTTGGTCTGTTGAAAAGAAATAATGACCAACCTCAGTAGCAATGATGATCACTAGCAGCCAGAGTATGACCTGGATGTACAATTTCTCATCCAAAGAAACCAGTGATTCTCGGAGAAATGGCTCATTCCAGGTCTGGAAGAGGAAATATACAAGATGATCCTGGAACATTTTGTCATGCCAAATAACGAGGAAGCTATAAAAAAAAAAAAAATACCCACTGGGGTCACATCAAAAGGACTCAGGACCCAACCTGAAAAAGCTCCTGCTGACCAAAAATGGGACAACGTGAGCATCAATGATGATAATAATTGCAATAGACTAGAACCCATCAAATATATTTTAATCCATGGATTCATAATGATATTTTTTAAATGATTGGTCACCTTCAGAGGATGATAGGGAATTAATTCATCGTCTTGAAAACTGGTAATTAAAGGGAAACAATCTAGCATTTATCCTGCCTTTCCTATATGAACTATACCATGGGGTAAAAAATAAATGATGGGAAGTATCCCTTTATAAAAATATTCCAACTAATAAATGAAAAAGAAACGGTAGAATTAGAACATCACCATTCTGTAACCCTCAATAAACTAAATACCAATGGTTACTAACATCGTAGAGAGACCGTCAGATATTATGCACTTCCTATAGTCATGCCTACCACCACCAATACTCCTGCCAAAGAAACTGAACCTGAGTTCTGATCCAGTCTCAGAACCACCTGCCAATTTGTAGGAAATACAGAGGATTCAGGAATATGCTTAGCTGCACCATGAGTATACAATCAGCAAAACCCAAGCTGTGGGAAACTCTGCAAGTCAAATGACTTGACTTCTTCAGATACATTGTAATGAAAAAAAGGGGTGGAGGAGGAATTTACAGAGTAAGAGAGACTTTTTTAAAATATCACATTATTTAAGTGGGCAAGAGTAAACTATCTTATCTAGGAATATACATTTGGATTTTAAAAAACTAAAAAAATCAAGGAAGTGATTACTGTAAAAGAAAAGTGGTTGCTTATAAAGAAAGAGGATATGTGATTGGAAGAGCTTCTGGGTTGGGAGGCAAAATTCTACAGGATCTCTCTCAGTTGCTTGGGCAAGAGTGCAGTAGCATCATCATAGCTCACTGCAAACTCAAACTCCTGGGCTCAAGTGATCCTCCTGCCTTAGCCTCCTGAATAACTGGGACTACAGGCATGCATCACCACGCCCGGCTAATTTTTCTATTTTTTGTAGAGACGGGGTCTTGCTCTTTCCTGCTCAGACTGGTCTCAAATTCCTGAACTCAAGTGATCCTCCTGCCTCAGCCTCCCAGAGTGCTAGGATTACTGGTGTAAGCCACTGCACCCGGCCAAAGTTCTGCTTCTTGACCTGGGCGGTGTTCAGCTTATAATAATTAATTAAGTTGCAAGTTTGTTATGTGTGGGATTTTCCTGGTGTTTTATTTTTCAATTAAAAAAATGTGATGCTTAGGTAAAGACAGTAAATTGGGAACTTTCACACAGAGTTGATGGGAGTATAAACTGATAAAGGTTTTTATAAGGCAATTTAGCCATATCTATCTATATTTCAAATTAATACTGGTCCCATGTGCCACATAGGTTTGGAGCAAATGAAGTAACGAATGTGACCATGGACGGGTAAGTGTGAAGGACTGTAGACACATAAGATAAACTCAGGCTGACCAAGCCCCTACTAAATGTCAGGGGCAGTGCTACGAAAGGCTCTTTACATACATCATCTCAGTGTACCCTTTACACAGGGCTGTGAGACAATTCCCATGATTTCAGATGTGGCAGCTGAGGCTTAGGGAGGTTCAGTAACTTACCCAGAGTTGCCCAGTGAACAAGGGAAAGAGCCTTTCATTTCAGAAATTAATACTCCAGAGGTAAGAAAATAAGGGAACATTAGCAACTACCCTGCCAACCCATCAGACAGCAAAAAAGGATAAAACTCAATGCTTTTCTTGCACAAAATGGAATGTTCTTGGTAATATATAAAAGCAATAAGCCCAGACGCCTTGCATGAGAAGTTATCCTTTGAATAAAATGTAAGTGTAAAAACTCATTAGTATCTTTTCAGTATTATCATATATATTATAATACCTGTTATAAAATTAAGTCATTCTGCAATTTTTAAATGCACAACCATATGACAGGTTTTTTGTTTTTGTATTTTTTTTGAGTCAGAGTCTCACTCTGTTGCCCAGACTACAATGCCGTGGCATCAGCCTAGCTCACAGCAACCTCAAATTCCTGGGCTCAAGCAATCCTCCTGCCTCAGCCTCCCAAGTAGCTGGGACTACAGGCAAGCACCACCATGCCCGGCTAATTTTCTTTTCTATTTTTAGTAGAGATGAGGTCTCACTCTTGCTCAGGCTGGTCTCCAACTCCTGAGCTCAAGCAATCCTCCCACCTCAGGCTCCCAGAGTGCTAGGATTACAGGCGTGAGCCACCGCGCCCGGCCTGTTAGGTTTTATTTCAAGCTGAAGGGATTCAATGTAATTCCACCCAATAGACAACTCAGTTCCTTCCCAACTGGAGGCACTCACTGCATAGGCAGGAACCCACCAGCTTTCCCCGCAGCCGAGTAGCCCTCCTGAGAGGCCTGCGTCCTGGCCTCACAGCGACAGGTAGAGGTTTGGCCCTTGGGTTTCTGGAGACTAACATCAGGCAGAATTCTGACAAGAGGAGGAGAAGGTGGAAAGAGAGAGAATTCACAGACATGAAAGTTGGTAAACAGGTCCCCAGGGGAAACACCATTCATTTCCGAGGCCACTCAGAGGGCAAGGAGCACTGAACTCAGAGTCAGGCCACCTGGAGTCCTGGCTGCCATTTTACTGGCTTTGTGACCTCAGATCAAGTCATTTAACATTTCTGAAACTCAGCCTTCCCAGGGGTATAAAAGGGTTAATAACACCTGCCCTGCCTACCTACCAAGGCTGCAGCAAGGCTCAGATGAGAACATAATAGCAGCTGGCATTCACTGAACGCTTGCTATGTGCCAGGCAGTGGGCCACGTGCTTTATATGCTGTAGCAGCTCCTAATTCTCCATCATTCTCCTAATTCTCTGATGTAGCCTCGACTGTTAAACCTCTTTCACAGGTGAAGAAACTGAGACTTGGAGAGTTTACATAATTTGGCCAAGTTAAGGCTGACGTTAAACTAGAACAGATTGACTCCCGGTTCTGTGTTCTTAATGCTGATACCACGCTGCCTCCTGGAGCACGTCTCTGGAAGGACCCTGGGTACTTAAAACTACACAACGGAAGATGCGTAGCAGGTCCCGGCTGGCACCTGCAAGGCCATCCCTCCATAAGCAAAGCAGAGGGATGCTTCAAGGACACTTCTAACCAAAGACTGGGGAATTTAGGGAGATTCCAGGATATATAGGTCCTCCAAACCCTCAAGACAAGATAGACTCTGGGAAGCAGCCTGAGGAGGCATTGTATCCTCCCTTACCCCAACCCCACCCCCAAGAGACAGCCAGAGATGCTCTCTGGAGAGAAAGACTTCCTGGGAGTTTCTGGGATTGCACAAGACAGTCCACTCTGCAGAAGAGACGAAAAGAGCCGTCTTAGAGTACAGAGTCAAGACTTTTGCCACCTTCCAGTAACAAAAGACAAGGACCCCACAAAGAGACTGGAGAGCATGCGGTACTGCGGTAGAGAGAGCATTAAAGTACTGGGTCTGAGAATTAGGACCCGGATCCCAAGTCTAGCTCTGATGTTAACAAGTTGTGTAATCCTCGACAAAGCACTCCCACTGTCAGGACCTGATGACCTCTAAGGTCCTTACCAAACATGTGATTCCTACAGCCCTATCTTCTCTGCCCTGCCTGGCCCCCAGGCACTGGGACGGAGGGAGGGAACTCAGCATTTATGAAGAGCCTGTTGTGTGCACTGTGCTGGCAGAGTCTATTTAAAATAACAATAGCAATAATATATATGAAGAGCTTACTCTGTGCTGGACCCAGTGCTAAATGCCTCATAAATGTGGGCATTATTAGAAAAGTTATCCAAAACTTGGAAATAAGACAAAATGAGTACCCTATGCCCTTTAAAGTTCATATTAGAGCACTGTGTAAGAAGAGTCACAGTAGCATCCTCTGTCACCGAACTGAGATAGGGGTGGCAGGTGGATGGACAGAGCCAGCAAAGATGAGAGAGAGACTCACTGGCGACCCAGGACTTCAGGGAGGTCCCAGGGCTCCAAATAAAGAGAAGCCATCGGAAATGCACAGGGAGTTTTCACAATCGGATGGGGAATTGCACAGGGCGCAATGGAGAGCAGGCCTGGGGAGAATGTCGGGGGGCAGAGGGAGATAGTCCTTCTCCTGGGCAACTCCTACTCACTCTTCAGAACTCAGCTTAAATACGGCTTCCTCAGGAAGACTTCCAAGGACCCTTCAGACCAGGTCCCATTTCCTTGCCCCACGTTCTCAAAGCAGCCTGCCCTTCCCCTTTGGCCACGCTTGTCCGGTGTGTAATACCTACTGCATGGCTTTGCTGGGAACCCCGGGTGAGCCTTACAGTACCTGACACGCCCCAGCGCTCAGTCGATACTCACTGGGTGGACGGACGATCTGAAAATCCAGATGAGGGCAACAGGAGGAAGGCGCGTGTGAGGAAGCAAGGGTTTGGGGAAGTACAGGAGGCACATAAACGTAACAGCATATAACCTTGCTGGAACGTTGGGGAATCTGATTCTATCTTACTATGCCAAGCCCATAGATGCTTTCTGGAGAGCAGGCAGGACCTACAATGAGGGAATTTTATCACTGTTTAGCTGTCAACGAGAAAATGCATTTGCCAGCTGCTGGCTAATTCAAAGTTTCACGGTTTATTTTCAACTCATCATCTATTTTAAAAACTGACTTGAGTTTTGCCTCCAGCTACCTACAGTTCATCTCTCCTTCTGCCTCAACTTTCCCTCTTAAGCTCTTCTTTGCAAATTTAACCCCCAAAATAGTCCCGATTCCAAATATTCTGACTTGCTGTGCATATAAACCATCAAAATACCTCAGAAGTTTCATCATTTCTACATTCCTACTATGCCTCCAAGACAATTTCTCACATCTGAAAGTGGCACAAAAATCCCTAGTTAGCCCATGTATCTCAATTCGGGATTCAGAAAATGTGCCTTTAGCTGTTACCCTATGTTTACTCTCTGTTGTATCTGTAATCAAGTCAGATTTTTTTAAGCACATAAAATTATGCATCTAATATATGGAGCAAGCACTAAACTAGATGTTGGAGATACAAAGATGAATAAAATACTAGCAGGAAAGCAATGTTAAAAAATGTATGGCAAGAATGTGGGGGGGCGGGGGCAGGGGTCGCGGCATGCTGCTTTCCCTGTGGAACTAGTATAAACTTCTCTTATGAACAATGTGAATCACATAATTTTTGCTGTCCTTTTTTCAGTGGAAGGAATCAAAACCATGACTAGAGAAAACTAAAATGATAATAGGTTATCAGTTCTCACTCATTAGCTTATGAAAAGTATCTAGTGGCGAACAAACAAATAAAACAAAGGGTATAGGCACTATCGTATACGTCCATCCAGTTTACCATTGTAACAAAACGAAACACAGACCAGGAATTCCAACTGAGTCCTGCTAGCTGAGCAGCATTTGAAAGGGAACATCAGCAAGAACAAAGGCATGGGGAACAAAAATATCTTGCCTTGTCCAGGGAAATCGCAAGTAGCTCAAGACTTGTGGAGCGAGGAAGCTGGAGAGATGGGAAGAGGGCGAAATAATGGGCCTTTCTACAACGCTAAGGGGCTTGAACACCATCTTGCACCTGACCATGGTCATGCGGATAATGATGGCAGCTAACATTCACCAAGAGCTTGTTCTGGGCCAGGCGCTGTCCTAACTAATCCTACAAAGCAGGTCTATTTTTATGCCCTTTCTACAAATGGAGAAATTAAAGAGAGCTTGCGAGAGATGAGCTATTGAAGGATTTTTCAGCAAGAGTAACATGTTGAGATTTATATTTTTAAAACACATCTCTGTACAAACTCAGTATTTACAGATGAAATGACACATCTTGCCTTTGCTTCAAAATAACCAGATAGTTTACAGGTGATGATGTAAAGATTTCCACAAGCTGATAATTGCTGGAGCTAGGTGATACACACCATCATACTAGTGTCTCATCTTTTATATGTTTAAAGTTTTCCATAATAAACTTTAAAAAAAAAAATCTCTGGCTACTATGCAGAGATCTGATTGAAATGTGGGAAGGAAGAAGGATTAAGACCAGTTAGGGGATTATTTAAAAAGCGAGAGCTGATGAAGGCTGGGGAAGCGGCGGTAGGATAGAACATTTTGAGAGAAAAAAAAATTGCTTGGTAACTAGCAATTGGGGGTTAGGGGTAGAGAAAAATCTCAGGTTTAAATTCAGTCTATGTACTGGGCTTATGTGATGGTTAACGGAAGAGCTGTTAGCCTTATAGTAAACACAAAAAGGGTTTGGGAACAGGAGAGAGAAGGGTGTGGAAATGTGTCAAGTTTGGTGTGGCAGTAGATTGGGCATTTAGGTCAGTGGTCCTTTAGTACAGGAGGTATCTGACTGTACCCCCAATGTAAACATATTTGTTTATAAATTACATGATCTACAGCATGAATAAGAAACAAAATTACTTTTTGCACAGCATAGAAATTACAGTATTTCCTTCGTACATTCTAATGGGCTATATATCTCATAAAGTACGCACACCCTACTTGGAGGATCACTGATCTATGTAAAGATTATGGCTTTAGGATTGGGATGTTCAATCTCTTGAAACATCAGTTTACTTCCCTGTAAAATGACAATATTACTCTCCGTACAGAGGAACAATGAGAATTACACGACAGTCTATGTATATACTGATGTCAGCACAAGTGGAACTCCAGGGTGTCAGAAATGCTCTCCCCACCCCACGCCTTTCTCCAGTTTAGAATAAAAGAACGGACAATATTTTTGTTTCTTGTGTAATGAATTTGTAGATGCATTTAAGTATGATCCCGAGTAGCTTAAGAACTCTTGGAGGTTGTGAGCAAGCACTTGACCTCGTGGGCATTGGCTTGCTGCCATCATCCCCAAGCTGAAATGCAGATATGCTGGTCACAAACCCTGCAGCCGGTCACTTCGTTCTGTGCAGGTTGGAGAGGGTTACATAAACTCACCAGAAACGCACACACACTTAACACCTGGTAAGGCAAATGACCTTTCACTTGTAATTTGTTCAAACAGAGGAAATTTCTTCAAAAGACAAATAATTCTTCAGTTCACTGAATATGAGTGAGGATGGGGAGAGAGGTGAAATGGGGTATATCAAAGATTTCAACTTGTCGATTTATCACTCCAAGCGTACCCGAGTACATCCTGTGGCTCTAGATGGCAAAATATCACCACACAGCTCAGGAGAGGGACATGAGCCACATTCACGCTATCATAGCAACTGCCAATAGAGAATTGTGTGAAGTTCACGGTGTAGCTCTCATTTCCTTGAAGAATTAGTTTGGCACTGGTTACAAGAAGCAATGAGAGCCTGACCCAAATCCCCAACTCCCACTGAGGGAGGAAAAAAGCATTAAAAACAAGACACAGAATTGGTAGCATCTGTCTGTAGAACAAATACCACATCTGTCTACCTTAGAGATTAGAACTGGGAATTCTTTGCTGTGCTCCTCGTAGAGTATAAAAATGATCTACAGATTTTAACTAAGTATAGTTAAAATTTAAACTCTGCTTCCATCATTTTCTCTAGAATGATAAATTCTTGGGAACTAAGAACCATATACAAAATGAGCACATACAAGGCTTGGTGCGCATTTCTGAAACAATGATTTATTTAGCTGAAGCTAAAGACAAGGTGATGCTAAAAGCTAAAGAAAACCTTGCCTCCAATTATTCACATGATCCAATGCTGCCCTCTAGCAGCTTGAGAGAGAAATAGCATTAATAGGCCAATTGGTTTCAGGAATGTGAGGTTTTAGCATTAATATTACTACGGAAGATGTTGCTGAAAAAAGAGGGGACAGGGGCAGCGTCTCCACAATTAGATAGCAATAGTCTACCTAATAAAAAAATGTGCTTTTTAGAAAGATGCTAGAGGAAGTTAACACAACCCACACCTATCAGACTGCTCTGGGTAATCTCCAGTAGACCTGGGAGGGCCTTGAAGACAAGGAAGATACCCCCCACTGACATGTTTGTTTGAATATTCTTAAGTGGGACCTCTTACTTCACTGGGCAGAGCCATATTTTGTCACTGGAGAAATTCCTTCATCCACCCGAACTTCCTGTTCCATGTTTTAGCAAGGTGGTTAAAAGCTATTAGAGTGACTTGGTACTTCTCATAGCCCACCCCCTTGACCCCTTTAATATCTCTTAAATAATCCATATAGTGTGTTTCCTAAGAAATGCAGAGACTAGTCTAAAGCAAGGTTATATTATGGTTACAGAATGACAGAATCAATTGTCAACCTTGGAACCCAAATTAAATGAAACATTTAAGTTGGCATGATGAACACTGCCAGGAAGGGGAGTGGCTAATAATTAGTAAGACAAGACCACCAGGTTTTCATATGCTCCCTCAAGTAACAATGACAATGATTCAAAATAAGCCAAAAAAAAAAGCCTTTTCATTTCCATAACCACCTTCCTAGGAAAACTTGTAAGTTCAAAACTCACTCATGAGATTTCACTGCTCTCGTGTCAAGCCTGTGACTGACCGTCACAGCTCATCAGAGTACTGTTAGCTGATACTCTGAAATGAGAGATCTCTGCAGGAAGAAGGGAAGTAGGAGAAATCTGCCTATATTATGATATTTTTGGCTACAGATAGGTGTTTCCAATTTCTCATGTTTAGCCTTAAAAGAAGTGCATCCAAGTTAGAGAGAGAGTGTGTGTGAGTGTGTGTGTGTGCGCGCACGCATTGCAGGTGGGAGAAAGAACCACATACACTTATCTTCAAACAAAAGCTGCCATATGTTTATTAAGACACTGCTGTTAACTTAAGCATAGCTGACCCTATAAAAATCATTAATCATATATTATCACACATTCAGGAAAGTTTCTGGGAAGATATATCAGGACGGGTTTCTCTTGTGGCTCAACTGGATCTGAGGAAAGAACAGAAGAAATCACATACCCGATTTACAGCTGCTGCTCATCAACAAACATGTGCTGGCGATCTGATTTTGAGAGGCAAGATAGCTGAACTGCCTTACCCTCCTGGCTAAGGCTTTGCTTAAAAGTCCTCTACCTTTAAAAGTCTCTCCTCAACATTCATGAATCTCAGAAAAGACCAAAAACTCAATTGTGATGAACAGGCCAATTGCAAATGTCAACCACAGAACTACCACATCTCAGATCAAAGATCAAGCTATGAGAAGGGAAGCGTGTCCTACATTTTAAATATTGGGCAGCAAAACTAACAGCCAGCCATTATCTACCTCTGTGAAACAGGGCAAGCCAGTTATAATCCTTCAAGAAACATATACACAGTAAGAAGGTTTAAGTTCACACAAGCTATAGCTATATGTGAAGATACCTATTTCTCTGTTAAGTCTATTGTCTTTTCTGGATTAAGCACGTTCAGTAATTAAGATTTAGTTGAATATTACTGAACACAATATTAGAGCTCTGACCTCAGAAGAACAGAGCCATAATGTTGTGATTTGGGATAAGAAATTCCCAAGGAAGGTTCAACTCTAGCTAGACAGTTCCTGACCTACTTACATCCCACTCCCCTAACTGAAGATGCAGCAATGTAGAGGCAGAGAAACAAAGCCCAGCTAATGTGGTCCACCTCTGCCAATTGACAGCAATGGGTGTCATCTTAAAACCTGTAGAATTTATAAAAAAGGATTTTCTTACTTCAAATAATCTTCAGAAGTCTGAGTAATGATGCAATCTGAAAAGTGAAAAATAAGTCATTTAAACAAAGCATCAAACTGGGGTCTTTCAAATACCTTATCAACCATTCCCAATAGAAATGTCCGTCCAACCCATTTACTGGTATAGCTAGAAACGGTCTCACTCTAGAAAGCAATGCTCTGGTGAAAAATCTAATGGCCTCTGGGGCTTACTTAGAGAAAAGAAAATTTCAGTTATAAAAAACCAAAGCTTTGGAAGAGAATTTCTAAGTGCAATAAGAATCTGCATCCTTTTATAAAATATGAACTGAAACAGAACCACCCCAAATCTCATCTAAAATGAGACTGATGGAATTACCCAGGTATAACCCATTTTCCTTTCAAAGTAAGTAGAACTATAAAACCACATTATTGTTTGTTATATTATATTCTCTTTTCACAATTCTCTCCTCAAAATCAATTTACATTCTTCCTTGTCTTCACTCCCGATTTCAGTTTATTTTGAAAGCTGACATTCCCTAAAGCATGCAAACATAAACTTAGGGTTCTATGTAGCATTCACTACCCACACAAGGAACAAGGAAAAAGGACTGTGATTTAAGTCATAGGTTTTCTACTGAAAGCTCTTTAGTTCTCCCTGAAGATCTACCTTGTCGCCTATATCTTTCAGCAATGATGCAATTAGATTTTGTTTGTTCCTGTTTTACAGCCAAGTACGTTGGATGCAGAAAAGAACCTGGACAGAGTATGTAACTTTTGGTTATTTTTGTGGTTAACATCCTTATTTACAGCTTACAGCTGCAGGGAAAGACAGACCTTTTTAAAAAAAAAAAAAAAATCCCTTAAATCTAGTGGAGTAAACTGTGAATTGTCAAATCAGCAAAAGTTAACCTAGGGAGTTGCTTTGACCCTATTCAGGTTTGGGGGGCTGCCCGATTGGCAAACAAATTAAGTTAATCTAAACATAAGGCACCAACAAAGTGGCTATCATTAAAGTGGCTACTTTTCTTCAATGTGACATTCTCAAAGTACAGCTTACCAAAAAATAAAATATTCCCCAGGTGAACTTTTCTGCTAGTGACAATTTTATGACAGAAAAATACACAAAGATAATGAAGATGAGAGTCAAGCTGAAGATGCTACAATTTATTGACTGTGAATAAACTGTATGTAATTGTAGAATTAGGAGTACATACTATCTCTTCACGTTGTCAGACAGTTCACAGGTATCTCTGACTTTTAAACATACATAATACCTACCTATACATCAGGGCCTTGCCCTTCTCATTCCCCAAGGCAAAGTATCCACTTCTGGGAGAAAAATCCATGGTATGAACATGAGAAATATTCTTCTTTTTAACAACAGGGAAGTTTGAAAATACTGTACAAGAAGGGAGGTGAACCTGCAGGAGATAATAAAAAACTTTACAGTGCAACAACTGGGAACTCATCTTTCTTAAATTTTAATCTTCATTCCATCTTTTTGCTGAAACAAAAAGTTCATTTTGATTATAGCATGCCAGAAGTACAGTCTCTTAATGTAGCAAAGTGTTCTAAAATTGAAATTTGATCTTTAATGTGTTGTTAACTAAGCAGAAAGGGAGGGAAGAGAAGAAAGTGTCAATGCAGCATCTAGCATGATGCCTGGGAGATTCAAATGTTTGCTGAACAAATGAATGAATAAATAAACTAAAGCAAAAAGTCAATGGCAGCGCTCACTAATGCTCTAGCTTAATGACCACGGGCAAAGAATACTAAAATCTGATTACCAAGAAAAGATATTTTAAACATCATGAAGAGTCTGATTTTCTATAACTGAAGCCCAGGCAAAGTCATACCACATCTTCCAATATCATATTTCCTTTTTACACTTTTATTTTTCACCTATGTGATAACTCTTTGCTTTTTGCAATTTCTCCTCAAAGAGGGCTGAATCATGAAAACCTGACTCCAAATGAAACTGTGTCCTGATTTAGAGAGAGCTAAAAGCTCACTTCAAAACTAGGCCTAAGCATGACGAGGGCACAGTCTCGTTCTCCAGAGTCTACTTCTAGGAAAAATGGGCCCAAGTCCAAGACAGGTAAAATAAGTCCTCATGCAATCTGTGGATGAGTAAAATCTAGGCGTAGAAGCAGTTACCTTCGTACTACGATGGCAACAACTCTCACTTTCAAATCTTCTCCAGCTCTTCCAAGACATACAGCACTTTCATGTTCAAATACATACAGTTATCATTTGGCTATTTATCTTAGCAGTGTGTCATCCTCCATATATTTAGATGAGACTATATCAGCCATTCAAGGCATTCAAGGTGATTTTCACAGACAAGTACTGGGGTAAAACTCACTGAGATATACACCTATTTATTAAACAGCTTTCAGTCAGTCATTTATTAGGACCAACTCCCTCTGATATATATCTGCTGATCATTTTGTGAAGAAAGTAAAATTTACACTGAATCTCTAAGCTATGTTCAATCATTCTGAATTCTGCCAGAAGGCAGGTCCTGTTGCCTGTACACATGGCACTGGTGTGCTGATAAGAAGTGGTCTTGATCCATTAAAGCTAAGACACTGGCAGTATCCCCATTTGATCTTAACTTTCAAGTTCTTAAACACTGCTCTATATACAGATTCCTTGAGAAATTACTTTAAGTATATGTGCATGTGTGTGTGTGTACCCACACACACACATACACATATGTAGTTTAAAGCACTTAATAAAGCAGACTCCTGTTTTATGGAGAGAAGCTACAATATATATATTGCAAAATGTATTTATACTGAGTTTGGGAATGCAGAAATTATATGAATTTTTGATAACTACGTTGGCTTCTTAATTGTGTTTTGCTTAGGTTATTATAAGTTTGCATCCTCCAAGCATGCATCAGCTATGAACAGGTGACCTAAAACATCAGGGAAGCAGAACATCAGGAAAAAAACATCTGCTATTCTCTGCCTGACTTTTGTTCCTACCTTATTCACCCTGATATTCTGAAACAATTCCTCAGATACTAACTCATCAACTTTCTTGGCATGACTTTGAAGTTTGGGGAGCTGGTTTTGTAACTCTTCCAAATCAAAACACACGAAAACCAACCTTTCTATTTGAATGACTTCTTAAAGATAATTATATTAAACCACCTACCTTTCTATTTCCAACCAAATTTGGGGGGAAAAGATCTTCTTATTTGGATTCATGTAACTTTAAATTAATAATTAAATCAATTGCTTATTAGGACAAAAACTGGAGCACAAGACACACAGCAATTTTTTAAGACCATTTTTACCAGAAGGTAGCTGCTTATTTTTGTAGCTAAATAAAAAGCACACAGTACCAGAAATATTGTGGTAAATACACACATTTACAAAGTCTTTGACATAAATGGTGTCCCCCTAGACACAGGACCCTCATGCAACAAATAACTTACAAAACCACACACAGTGGCCATGCATTCACACAACAAGCCAGTGTGTTCCTTCTGGTGGGAGATAAATGCCAACTTATTGACAACTTTATTTTTAAACTTGCTCTCTTCTATTAACTTGGAATATCAGAGGCAGGGGAGTCAATGTTTACAATGTCCTCCTAAGAGTCAATAGTATCTATCTGCAAGGCTCCCCAGTGCAATCTCTACTGATTACCACGTCCTCCCTCAGACCAATGATCCCACCTGGGTAGATCTATGCTGTGCTCTGATTTCTCTTTACGGCCTCTGTATTGAAAGCTACAATTGAACTCTTAATTTTAAAAAAGCCCCGTAAAGACCCAACTTATTTAACTCAGAAAGTTCCTTTTATCTCTGACACCATTTCTGTCATGATAGTTAAGGGTCCAGATAGCAAAATTCAACAAGTAAAAGCTCACTCATCCTTGATCTAATGGATAAGAAGTTCTATGACTTTCTATTCTATTACATCCAAAATTATAGATGTAATAACGATTTGACTTCTGGGTCTCTTACAGGTGCAACAGCTTAGATTTATATTCACTGCTTTGTACTGGGATAAAAAAACTGTTTGGATCATTATAAGCGATTGTGTTTCACTGTTTCACTGAGGCATTCTGAAGCTGCTATGCCTGGCTTCTTTCCATTAGAGATGATGGTTGACTAGCATTTAAAAATTGTGATTTGGCTGTTACTAATGAATTCCTTGTGTGATTTTGCCACAATAAAAAAGCATAAATGCTGTCATGATCACTGAAGCAAACTATGCAGAACTAACTATTATACATCTTGTGGAATATATTATGTCAAGAGGAAACAGATCCCATAGTTTTCTAAAACAATTTACTACCATTAAAATGATAAAAGGTTAATATGTACTAGTACATCACTCCCATTAGAGGAGAAGGGATTTTAAAGCTGACCTGAATTAGAACCTTCTCATTTATCAAATGATTCATTCCACAGAGAGGCTATAAAATGCAATGCTATATTTTTCAAACTTTTCTAGCAGAACCCCTTCTTAAGAAAATCATATTATCTCAACACATACCATGGCTAACAGTGATGCTGCTCTATATGATACAGGTAGAAGCTTGGCCTCCTCCTTGCCCTATTTGCCATATAAAGTCTGTGCAGATTCCAGGGCTCTGCACGATTCAGTTGGAAAACCACTAAATTGCTAGAAAGAATATGGAATCTAGAATCATAACTCTGCCCTTTATTAACTATAGACTTTGGGTAAGTTAATCCTCTGCAGAACTGTTATATGACTCAAATCTTTTTGTAAAATTCTTTGTAAATCTTTATAAACTATATACTGCAATACAAAGTTGATGGAGTATGCAAGGCTTTTTGCCGAGTGAGCAAGATAAAAACAACAAACTGTAAAATGGGTACAATCTGGTAGTATACACATAACGATAGCACAATGCAATACTGCTATTCAAAGTTCTATGTCATCTGTATACCTGGTGCCTAGAGCAAACAACTGTTAAATGAATGAGAAAATTGGTTTTGCCTCAAGGGTAGAAAACTTCACAGAGATGGCGGGGCATTTAATCTGAGCTCTGAGGTTGGGCAGGCCTGTGGCTGTTATCCTTAGAAAGGCCTGCTTGCAAGGGTGGCCCTTGGATGGTATCTGGGAACTTGACTAGGAAATAGTTCCTTACACTGGCCGGAAACTTCCCCCAAATGATAAGGATGCCTCACTGTGCCTAATCCACTTGTACAAACAATGTAGTTTATGCTTAACACCTGCCTTTACTTCTGGGACTCTACAATTTTGGTACATGTTAGGCAGAGGGTGCCTACAGTAACAACTTTGGGCACTGAGTCTCTAATGAGCCATGTTGTCACAACTCATTGCTAGAAGAATTAAACATGTCCTGTGTGACTCCACTGGGAGAGGACTCTTAGAACTTATGCTTGGTTTCCTTCAGACTTCGCCCCATGCACCTTTGCCCTCTGCTGATTTTGCTTTGTATCCTTTTGCTGTAATAAATCTCATCCATGAGTATGACCATATGTAGAATCCTGTAAGTCTTTCCAGTAAGTCACTAAACCTGGAGGCAGTCCTGGGGACTCCTAACACAGAGGTATATTCACAAGTACTATCTAGCTATTTAATTTGCAATATTTTTACACAATTTATTTTCAAAATCTAAGAACTGCCTCCTTTCTAATAAGACAACAGGCCTTAAAAAGGTAGATGAGGCCAGGTGCGGTAGCTCACACCTATAATCCTGGCACTCTGGGAGGCCAAGGTGGAAGGATCACTTGAGGTCAGGAGTTGGAGACCAGCCTGAGCAAGAGCAAGACCCTGTCTCTACTAAAAATGAAAAAATCAGCCAGGCGTGGTGGCACACACCTGTAGTCCCAGCTACTAAGGGAGGCTGAGGCAGGAGGCTCGCTTGAACCCAGGAGTTTGAGGTTGCTATGAGCTATGATGATACCACTGCACTCTAGCCAGGGTGACAGAGTGAGACTCTATCTCAAAACAAAACAAAAAAAAAGGATAGATGAGGAAAGAAAAACGTAGAGGAATAAAGTGTTTGCCTTACATACATACCTTAATATATATGGTGGAAAAAAACCTCCGAAAATGAGGACCACCGTTTAAGAAATTCTAAGTGTGGACAGCACAGCTCTCCCAAAAGAGCTGACATGATACAAACTTGGTGGCTACTGTGGATCACTTGAACAATTATATCTAAAAGCTATAATACTGGTAATTTCTGCATCAAAAGCCACTCTTTTAGAAATAGTCCAACATTCTCCTGATACCTTTCCATGTTTTCAACTTAAAATTTAAACTTATCAATGATAAAAGGGTAAAGAGAAATATTACCAATCTGACTGCTTCTTTCGTTTTTTCTGAAGCAATTGCCAAGATTTCTGTAGTAGGATTGAAGGTCAGAGAAGTAACACCTGTAACCAAGTTCATTATAGCTTTTATTGGCTTTGGGTTTGTTTCTTGGAGACAAGAATCTTGATTGTATATGTTTACCACTCCACAATTAGAACTGCAAAGAGAAAAGGCAATAAAATAGATTAAAAAACAAGTAAAAGGGCTTTCACAACCTAAGTGTATATAGATTTAACCCCACAGACTGGTATTTGCAGGAATCATATGTTACAAAGAGACCAGCAGCTGGAGAGTTCATCCCAAGGCAAAAGCTAGACACATTCTACCAGTTCTACTTCAGCCTTGCCAAACTCTTGTTAGGCAGCTTTTCAATTGTGGGTCTAGCTAGAAAACCCAAAAAAAACACAGAATCTCCATTATTCATTCCTTCAATAAATATTTATTGCATGTGAACTCTATGCCAGGCACTAATTAAGTACTTAGGATGCAAAAGTGAACAAAAGAGACCAAGACTTCTACTGTCATGGTGCTTGCAGCCTGAAGTCTTAATGTGTGAATGGTAACTGTCCATCCCCCATTTATATTATTATAAGAGATATTATAGTATCTCTTTTGTTTTTTTATTCTATGACATTTGTGAGAACTTCCAAAACTGGTGAAAAGCAGCAGTAATAGTAGGCATCTTAGTTTGGCTTTACTAGGAATATTTATAGTCAAGATTATGGAAGTGATCATTCACCCCAGTTATCTAAATATATACCAGCAATAAATTGTACCGAATACTCTTAAAAAGTAGATCCTAATGACCTTATGTTGTAAGCATGTCACTAACAGAACCATTTATAGACAAGAACTTTAAGCAAACATTTTGATCCCAACTTTCAGATCCCTTAATTATGGGAATCATACACAGTATAAGGTACAGCATTAGGGTATTTGCAATTCACAGATACTTAATTAGTAACTGCAATATAAACATGAAAATGTAAGAAATTAAGCCTCAATCTCACAAGAGTGACAAACACATATTCCACCAAGTGTAGTCTCATTCCTACCACTCAAACATCCCCATTTATTCACTTAACACTTAACATGGACTGCCAACAGTGAGTCAGGTACAACGCATAAAGATGACAAATTCAGTTCACGTGAAAGGTTCTGTAGCTTGAAATGACAGCTAACACACAAATGGTTATGTTAGAATTATTCAGTCTTCAAACTACTGACATGCACATCTTCTATTTAATTCTAAATAACCTGTTAATTTAAGCAGAGCTAACTGTATGTAGTCCATACTAACCACTCAGGATAAACAGTATATATCCTTGGCTTACAGAATTCTGTTATGAATTAAATATGTCTCCCCAAAATTCATATGTTGAAATCTTAACCCCCAATGTGATAGAATTAGGAGGTGGGGACTTTGGAAGGTGATTTGGTCCTAAGAGTAAAGCCCTCATGAATGGGATTCGTGCCCCTATAAAAGAGACCCAAGAGAACTCTCTCACCCTCTTTCTGATCTGTGAGAGTGCAGCAGGAAATCCGCTGTCTGTAGCTGGGAAGAGGGCCCTCCCCAGAATCCAACCATGCTGGCACCCTGATCTGACTTCCATCCTTCAGAAATTTCCCTTGTTTATAAGGCACCCAGTCTATGGTATTTGTTACAGCAGCCTGACAAATCTCATCTTTTCCTTATTTATATTTTTGACTAGGATCAAAATATTTATTCATTGTACTTATTCTGTACTAAATCTCTTTTCTTGCTGAAACCTGATTTATGCCTAAATCCATGTTAATTAAGGACAAAAAGTTATAATCCATATGGCTCTTCTAAATCGCAATTCTAGATCAAATCTTACCATCGTGAACACCACTGGCTCCTTAAATAATGCCTATCAACTCTTATTTGACTACTGGTTAAATTTGTGGAATAACAATGGTAGAGGTTAATTATTTTGATATATAGAAACTTAGTATTTGTGGTAAAAAAATATATAACTTATTCTAATATGCCAGTAAGAGTGATCAGTAAATATTTGTTGAATGATATCCAAGTCCAGTAGTATGCAAAGTGTCACAGGAATACAGAATATCAGAAGGAATTTATCCCAGAAAAAAATACACCTGCATAAAACAGCCAGCAATGTAAGAGAATATAATACAGCATTAAGCTCTATCTGTGATCTAGAACCTCAAAGAAGGGAAACAGAATGAGATGAAGTAGCTCCAGATGAGCTTTGTGGAAGGCAGAGGGAGGACTGGAGCTGGGATGGCAGACATTAGGTGGGAAAAACAGGGTATTATAGGTGAAGGGAAGAGCAAGAACCAAGGGAGAAATAAGTGTGCCTCCTAGCTCACCTCTCAACCCCTAAATAAAGGCATGACTTGACTGTTATCTTCCCACCCCAACCACAGCTGACTGGACTAAAGTGGGCTTCTGAATCCAGGGCAAGCCCATTAGCAGATCAGCAACCACCGAGTGTCCTGGTACACAAAGTTCTTCCCAAACAACAACGATGCCCATTGGCCACATCAATGTCTCATTTATGAATCTGGACTGGGAACCACCACATGGTGGTGGTGGTGGTGGTGGTGGTGGTGGTGGTGGTGGTGGCGGCGGAAGGCGAAGCTGAAATGACATATAGAAAGAGCACGTGCGGGCCACTGATAATATTATGACCAAGAAGAAACTATACAGTAGGATAGTGGTCATCAACCAGAGGCAATTTTGCCCCCTAGGGTACATTTGGCAATGCCTGGAAACTTTCTGACAGTCTCAACTGGGCAGTGAGGGAAGTGAAGGTACACTACTGGCATCCAGTGGGGAAAGGCAAGGGATACTGCTCAACAACCTGCAGTGCACAGAACAGCCCCCACCACAAAGAATTATCCAGCCTAAATTATATCAGTAGGGCCGAGGCTGAAAAACCCTGCAGTAGAGGGAAAAAATGCAAACAAGTGTCAGGTTCCCACACTTTATAATGCATCAGAACCACTCAGGGTATTAAAGAGCAGCTTCCTGGGCTTTCTGTGCCAATCACAGAGCTGGAGTGGAGCCCAGGAATCTTGGGTTTTAACCAGCACTCCGGGTATTCTGACGCTGGAGGGCCTGAAGCACCACTCTCGAGGGTGAGGCACGAGTGGCATGCACAAGCAGAGGACGAGAGAAGCTGTAGTACCACAACAGCAGAACATGAAACCACCCACCGCCGAGGGACTCCCAAGCAGTCCACTCCTTAGGGCTGCTTGAATCCCTCCAACACTCCAGGCTTGCATGGCTTACAGGTGGCCGTTTCTTCTCCTTCACTGCCGCGTGAAGGTGGCCTGAGGAAGCACAATCCTCAAATTAAGAGTTTAGGACACAGCCACAGCTGCAGATGTCCTACAGAACCTCCAACAATTCAAATTCTCCCCTATGTTGACACCTCGAGGGCTGAACTCTCCTGACTCCTCTGGAATCCTCAGGCTCCCTCACAGTCACCTCTCTCCGCTGACCCTCGTCCCCAAGGTTCTCTTTCTGACCTACCTCTGGCGTCTCACTCATCTTGTGTACTCCCACAGACTACCTATCACCCGCCACGTCCAAATCCGTGTCTTTCGTCTTGATTTCACCTGCATTTCTAACTGCTCGTGGGTACAGCCATGTGCACTTTATCTCTTCCAACACCACCGCTCCTCCTCCTCCTGCTCCCCCTATTCAATGACACGTCCACTCTTCTGGCTGTTCAGACCTGGAGCCTGAGAACATGCCTGCTTCTCTCCCACTCCCCATTTTCTAAGCAGTTATCAAGTACGTTACAAACATTCTCTGCCCATCTCTCCTATTCCTGTTCCCACTGCCCTGTCACTACCGCATTACCTGATGCCTACTGCCACAGTGACCTCGAGGCTCATCCCCCTGCCCCTTTCTTCCTTCTACAGGCTTAAAACTTTGCTTAAGATTCTTGAAGAATAACTCGAAGATTCTAAAGGCTTAAATAGTCTTTGGCCAAGCACATCAGAATTCAATTACGATGAAGGGCAATTAAAATTAAATGAGTTTTAGTGGCTCACGCCTGTAATCCTAGCACTCTGGGAGGCCGAGGCGGGCGGATCGCTCGAGGTCAAGGAGTTAGAGACCAGCCTGAGCAAGAGCGAGACCCCCCCCCCCCGTCTCTACTAAAAATAGAAACAAATTATGTGGACAACTAAAAATATATATAGAAAAAATTAGCCGGGCATGGTGGCGCATGCCTGTAGTCCCAGCTACTCGGGAGGCTGAGGCAGCAGGATCATTTAAGCCCAGTAGGTTTGAGGTTGCTGTGAGCTAGGCTGATGCCACGGCACTCACTCTAGCCCGGGCAACAAAGTGAGACTCTGTCTCAAAAAAAAAAAAAAAAAATTTAAATGAGTTTTAGATTCTTTCCTGTTTGGGCCCTTCAAAGGGGACTAATAAAAAGTGATACAGAGAAGAGACGACAAGGATCAGAAAGACTAACTTACTGACTTCACAAATGTGCATAAAGGTTATTTTTGTGCAGTTATTCTTGCCCCACACAGAGGCAAAAGCAGTTCTGCTTAAAATTACTTATAATTTAGTTTAAACACTAGTCTTCATTTTAAAGGAGCTTTATTCCCAGAAGATCTGCTAATCACGAACTGCTGCCACGGCACACACTACCCTGGCAAATGCTTGGCTCGTGATAACCTGTCCCTCCCTACAGGTTTGGCACAGGTACAGTGACTCAGGGTAACAAAGAAAAGGAAGGGGCCTTCATCAGGGCACTCCCACATCAAGTTATCTGTCACTGTCCCATTGCCTAAGGCAGGTGGCCTCTTCTCTAAGTGCCACAGCCTAGTTGTACTTGCCTTTCCTCCCAGGCCCCAGTTTCCAAATGGTGGTGGGAATATTTACAAACAGTTTCCCCAGTTTTAACCGTGAGGAAGGGAATGAACATAGAGTGCAGAGTATGCTGTTTCTGGACAGCAAGACCCCCTTGACTTCCTACCCGAGGGAGGATTTGACTGAAATCTTTTTATGACTCAATTGTGTTTGGTCTATGAAGGTCATAAAAACCCACCCCTTAATGCTATAGAATTACAGGTATTAGGCCAGGTGTGGTGGCTCACACCTCCAATCCTAGCACTTTGGGAGGCCAAGGTGGGAGGATCACTTGAGGTCAGGAATTCGAGACCAACCTGAGCAAGAGCAAGACCCCCATCTTTACAAAAGTAGAAATATTAGCCAGGCATGGTGTACACACCTGTAGTCCCAGTTGCTCAGGAGGCTGAGGCAGGAGGATTGCCAGAACCCAGGAGTTTGAGGCTACAGTGAGCTATGGTGATGCCACTGTACTCTAGCCTGGGTGACAGAGCAACACCCTGTCTCTAAAAACAAACAAACAAAAAACTAAACAAAAAAGAATTACAAGTGCTAATCAGTGATTTGGTAAGATAGTTTAGAATTACTGGTAAGTATCCAATGTCTCCTCCTCCCACCCTGCATCTTAAAAATCAAGTAGGAATATAGCCATCTTTTCCCCAGTGTAATAACCATTTTTTCCAGTTAATAGCACAATAACATGAATTCTAGATAATATTTTTAAGGTTTCTACATACTAACAAATGGTATTTCCAAGGAACACATTTTTGCTTTATACCACCTAGCTAGATGAAGGAAAAATGCTGTAAATATTTTTAAAACTTAAACCCAAAGTTTACTTATTCTACCTCCTCATCAATGACAAGAAGCTAAAAATAATTCTAGAAAAACTTGATGTGACCAAACAGGTATTTCAAATACAGGAAAAAATACAATGATATAAGTAAGGTAGTCTAGTATTTTCTTTGCTAAAAAGTTGGTAAGCTGCCATCATAGTAGTCCTCCCTCATCCGCAGGGGATACATTCCAAGACTCCCAGTGGATGCCTGAAACCAAACTCTAAATATACTATGTTTTTTCCTATACATACATACCCATGATAAAGTTTAACTTATAAAGTAGGCACAGTAAGAGATTAACAGCAACTAAGAATAAAATAGAGCAATAATATACTGTAAGAAAAGTTACGTAAATGTGGTCTCTTTCTCAAACTATCTTATTGTATGTAACATTTTCGGATTGCAGTTGACCACAGGTAACTGAAACCATAGGAAGTGAAACTGCAGTTAAGGGGGGACTACTATAATATTACTATTAAACACTGTACTAGACAATAAAATGCAAAAGACACAACTGGGTTGACCAACTTCATATTACTGAGTAGTTTGTAAACAGAAATACTCATGTATCACCTAGTATACTCAATTCCTTAATATCTTCTCATTAGCACAATGTGACTGAAGTTACAAGAACCTCTCTCTACTTACCCACAAGCCACATACTGTCCATTCCTAGATGTGGCAATGCTTAATCCATATAAACTGCCTTCATCAACAAATCTGTTAAGGCACTTCCTGGCATTCACATCCCAAACGTAAACTTCCCCATCCCCTGAATGAAATAGCAAAAAAAAAAAAAAAAAGGGGGGGGGGGGTGGTTAATTTTGCTTTAAACTTGAAAAGGCAAGTACTTCAATAGTACAAGGAACTATAAATATAAATCTATAATAATCTTCCTAATTCTAGAAAACTGGACTAAAAATATTTCTTATAGACATTCACATATATAGAAAACTGTATCAGCGAGTCATTAATAAATATCTTTAGGTTTAGAGTGAAAAATCACAAAATGTTGGTTTAAATTGAGCTTTTAGAAAAGCTATGTTCCACTCAGATAAATTATTGGAGCAAAAATATGAACCAAAACACAACACCAACACTATCCAAAAGCCTAGCTCTTCCAACACCTATGAACAGGTATTACAGTACCTAATATGTAAGGCTAGGTGATTTAGATATTTAATACAAAACTGTTAATGATGATGATGGAGAACAACATAAAGAATGAACTGATCCAGACCACAAGGAAGTTATAATTAAGAAGATAAACACACTTTATCTATTACCAAGTTATTTAAAAATGATAATGATACACATAAGCTTATTAATAAGCACAAATAGTTCAGAGAAGGAAGAATTATGTGTGCAAAACAATAAAAGAGGACATTATGTCTGAAGAGACCACAAGTTATCTCCATGATGGAAATGGCTAATGGCCAAAATCAGTCTTTATTCTCCTTTCTCTCCTACAGTACTTGACACTGACCACCACCCTCTTCCCCACACCCAGTGTTCACTTCTATAGCGACCCTACATCCATCTCAATACGGCTTCTCACTCCCTATCCTACCTCTTCCTCTTCTGTGGATGCTGCCCTAAGGTTCACCCTCTATAGGTGCTCTCATCCTCCAAATGAGAATGCAGTGAATTTCACTGTTTCAACTATTCCTTGACAAAATTTTCCAGGCTAGAGTAAGATTACAAGTTAAATAGTAGTAAATTATATTTGGTACAATTGAATAGGGTCAGATAAAAAAATCTCTGCCTTATATGTTTGTTTGTTAATGTTATAATAAAGGAAGGTATTTAAAGATTAATTTAGCAATAGACTAAGATGGGAAGGGAAGAGATCAAGGCCAAGAAGATTACCTAGAATGCAAGTGCACAAATGGTACAGAGAAGACTGAAAGCAAAAGTGGCAAGAATGACTCCACAGGGAAACAAAAAGAAAAAGCTAGTAAAGATGAAAAGATAAAAGGTAAATTCTTTCTTCAACTCTCCTATGTATGCAGCAATATGAACAGCGTGATGCCAATCACATAAACTCCTCCATACAAAATAAGAAAAGGAAGAGGAAGGAGAGCAAGGGGAGAACAGTCAAACTTTAGGCAACCCAAGTAGGGCACAGTGGCTATATAATCCCAGCATTGTGGGAGGCCAAGGCAGGAGGATAGCTTGAGGCCAGGAGTTTCAGACCAGCCTGGGCAACATGGTGAGACCCCACATCTACAAAAAATTTAAAAATTAGTCAGGCATAGTGGTGCGTGCCTGTAGTCCTAGCTACTCAGGAAGCTGAGCCAGGAGGATCACTTGAGCTCAGAAGTTTGAGGCTGCAGTGAACTATGATGAAGCCACTGCACTCCAGTCTGGACGACAGAGCGAAACCTGCACTCAAACAAAAAAAAATGTAGGCAACCCTTCACTTACCAAGACTCACCTTTTGATTACTCTTTCCCTACTTTTTAGGACCTTTCTTATGATAAATTGGACCTTCATCACAGTCATGACCACATCTGTAAACATTTTATATCTGTAACCAATTCATATGCCAAATTTCAGTACCTGTGCCGACCAACCCTCCCCACCTCTTCTCCCCCATGGTCAAGGACCATTTCATCAGGAATATTACTCTGAACCAACATTTCTTTATTCCCTATTTCTCACAAAACCTAGCACAATATTGAGAATATAGATGCTGCTGACCTTAGTTAATTAAAACATACAAATATAAACAACTTTGTGAAAATCTGAGTCTAGGATAAAAACAGGCCAGGTGTGGGGGCTCACGCCTGTAATCCTACAGTTTGGGAGGGTCACTTGAGGCCAGGAATTTAAGACCAGCCTGGGCAACATGTAATCCCAACTACTCAAGAGGCTGGGATAGGAGAATCACTTGAGGCCAGGAGTTCAAGGCTGCAGTGAACTATGATGATGCCACTGCACTCCAACCTGGGCAACAGAGCAAGACCACATCTCTTTAAAAAAAAAAAAAATTAAAAACTTTTTTTAAAACTTAAAAAATTAATGCTATATTACCAAATGCTCCTTTGGTAAAATAAAAACTATGCTAAAAAGCCTTGACTTGCATAGACTGCAGAATGCTACTCACAGCAGAACCACTCTAATGCCTCCTGCTACCAAACAGAGCATGATCTATGCTGAGATTATGTAGTTGTCCCGAAGGATGGCCCCCACGGTCCTTAGGGATAAAGAGCAAGAGTCAAAGAAGACATGAGACAGTCAGGAAAGTGCAAGGTTAGAACCCTTCTGGGATGATAAAGAGTTGGTCAGAACTACAGAAATGTCAGAAAAGATGGGTCAATAATGAAAATTCAACATACTATCCAAGTCAAAAGGGTACTGCTACCAAGATAGCTGTGAGACTCGCCATTTTCCTCAAGAATGCCTGGGCCAAGGAGCCAGTGCTGGTCATGTCCTTCACCACTGGGGCCTCGCTATAATTCTGCCCCCACTCAGTCCCTACACCAAGTACTATATCATGATTGGCAAGGCCACGCCCTACAACTACCCAGTGCCCCTCCAAGATGATGGGAACATGCCCAACGTGCCCAGCCACCCCCAGGACCCCCAGGGGCCCAAGCTTGTTGTGGCTGAAGAAACTGTGAACACCTCCACTTACAGGGAGGAGGCTCCCCCTCCCCCTTGACCAATAAAAATGTGAAAACCAAAAAAAAAGGGTACCGCTAAAAGGAAAGGGGTGATTCTAAGTAACTTTCAAAAAGAAAGCAAGCCTTAAAATGAATCATCTTTTTTTTATGTCTGTCTTATTTTTATGAGAAGTGTGACTACTTATTTTAAATGATGCCTTTTGAGATAACTGCAGATTCACATACACCATAAGAAATACAGAAGACACAGTATACTCTTTACCCAGTTCCCCCCAATGTTAACATTTTGCAAAACAATATTACAACCAGGATATTGATGCTGATACAGTTAAGATGTAAAACTTTCCATCACTACAAGGACCCCTCATGCTGCTCTAATACAGTCACCTCCACTTCTCTCCTGCCCACAACTCCTCCCTTAAATCCTGACAATTGCTTATCTCTTCTCTATTTCTACAGTTATCTGTATTTCAAGACTGTTAATATAAATGAAACTGTAGTGGAAGTTTTCCGTTCACCCTCTGAAGGTTCACTGCAAATTAACTGACAAAAGACAAAATAATAAGAGAAAATGCACAAAATTTTAACATTCTTAGGGTGGGGGAACCACAGGAGAATGATTACTCCTGAATCATCATTTATATAAACATTTCCTTCCCAGTCTTTCCCCAAACATGTTAACACTGCCTGTTAAATGTGTAGCCCTTCATTATGACTACTTAGTAAAGGAGAAAGCAAATGGCAACAAAAATGCATTCTAAAAATAAATCTGATTTTCTAATTTAAAAAAGTTTAAAATCAGTTTTTGGTTAAATGTGAAATGTAAAAACATCCAAAGTGTCTCTCGTTCATTAACTTACCCGAAGAAGCATATATTTTCTTACTATCTGAAGAGAACGTGGATGCTGCAACCATTCCATTAATTTTCATGCTACCAATCAGTTCTTTGGTCTAAAAGAATAAATATTACTCATCAAATTGTTAGGAGGTACAATCACACTGTGTAGAATAATAACAATCTAGTTCTCTATTTTCTAGCACCTACTCAACTTTGGTTTTCTCTACATTCAAAGGTTTTCCTCCCCCATCTGCCCACAATTTCTCCCCAAAGTCCCACCTGTGTACCCCTACTTGAGATGCAGATTTAAGGACTCACTGAATTAAGGTTCAAGACTAACCCTACACGAATGTCTTATCCGAGAAGAACAAGCAACAACTAATAATGCTTCACCTTCACTGATAGCAAATGAAGATACCCAGCAATGCCATTTATGAGCAAGAAGGACCCATCTGGGGAGACTTCAAAGCTCCTCACTATCTTCTCTTTCAAACCTAAGAAAGGACACGAGATTAAATACCGTTTAATGTGGTTTTCAATAAAGCTATCTTCTACTGACAATTGAGTTTCTTACCTTTTAAAACATGTAAGTGCCTCAAATTAAACAGAAGTTGAGGCACTTGGCTCAAACCATGAATAAGTCTGACTTCATGCATCAGTGAGTTTGACCAAAACATAAGGTAACTACAAAGTGCTTAGCAAACCTCTCTGGTCTTGGTTAGCATTCACCATTTTAATTGCAGGCCAGATATTCAGCTCTCCAAACACTAAACATATTAACTAATTTTCCAAATGTAAGCATTAATACCTCTAATTAACCAGAAAGTTAAATTATACTTCTTTGTCACAAAGTTCATCACCGAAAGAGAAATACACTAACATTAGAGACAGCCAAAAATATAATAATATATATAAACTAGTTCCTAGCCATCTACTAAGCACCCCATGATGAACAGGAGTCTAACCTTTAACTTTGTGGGTCCAAAAAAAAAAAAAATTCACAACTTATCTGTGTACTTAAGAGTTGATTAGCTTTTCAGAGCTAGGTATATAAACCAGGTCAACTTATTTATTTACAAAGGGACATGTTTCTTTTTCCATGTCTGAAAGGTTCACACTGACTATACAGGAGACGACTCCTGATATCAAAATGCTTAGAGAGTCAAGTTACTCGTTAAGAAGTTGCCTAACTGAAAGAATACAAAAGAATGGGTACAACTGGCTACACCTCGAGGAAACGGAAGTAGGTGACCAGGGAGATGGAGCATAAGAGACTTTTCACTCTACACCCATTTGTACATACTAGATTCTTGCACCATGTGAATGTATTGCCTAGTCAAAAAATATATATTAATACATATATGCCAAACATTTTAAGTTGCTAAATTAAAATATTAATTAAAGAAAAAAGATTTAGAAAGATCTAGCGAAGTACCCTTGTTCCCCTAAAAGGAAAATGCTTGTTGTGGCTCCTACTTCACATTACTACAAACCAGACATCCCACTCTAGTCCTGCCTCCCGGAGGCTACACCCTAGTTTCCTTGGCTGGACTCGGGTTTCCCATTATCAATTCAGACACTTATTTCCAGTTACTGGGGTTACTTCTGCTGATGACCAGTCTCCTTCTATGAAGGGTACTTCACTATTCCTATTAAGTGTTTTAATCCCAAATTCTGGATAAACCTTATGCACTGACTATAGGATACAGAAGAAGTTCCAAACATAAGGAAAATATCATTACATAATGAGGCAGGAATGGGCAGCTAGTTCCAGCACAGTACGAAGCTAAAGCTGGAAACTCCTCCAGACCTAACCCTAATGTGGCACAGGGTCAGGCAGTGGGAATGTCAAAGTGAGCTAAGTGTTCACCTTGGAGCCCACAGCTGGGCACCACTGCCGTCCTGTAGCAACACAGACGACATGGCCATCATCAGAGTAACAGTGAACAAGGTCTCAACATACTGCGCAGGACCAGTATGAACACAGACCCAGTGTGGCAGCAAGCGGCAATATGCCAGAGGACTCACTGCACAGTCCCCTGCTCTCTCTGCCTGAAGGTGCTAGAAGACCTTACTCTCCTGGCCTACATAAGCCTGCTATTTTTTGGCAATTCAATAGAGAGGGGTTGTCCTAAAGAAGGACATAATAGACTTCCAACAAGTAAGGACAGATAGCTGCTTTAGCAATTAATTAGAAAACTAAGAAAAATATTACAACTGTACTTTCACCCAAAGTTTATAACACATTATATATTTATATGTAGCATTTTGCTTTTAGCTGCACAAAAAATAGTGACAATAAATGCTAATATCAGTACCATTGTTCTTTACAAATGTTTGACCTTTTGAAATAGGAACCAGATAAAATTTATAATACAGCCTAGGGAAATCAATTACAATGCTTTCAAGGTGTCAGATATAAATCTTTTTATAGATTGGTGGATGAGAAGTTCAGGTCAATTGCTGAGCAACTGGTAAAAAAAGGAATGACCAGGCTGGGCACAGTGGCTCACACCTGTAATCCTAGCACTCTGGGAGGCCGAGGCGGGAGGATGGCTCAAGGTCAGGAGTTCGAGACCAGCCTGACCAAGAGCAAGACCCCATCTCTACTAAAAATAGAAAGAAATTAGCTGGACAAAAATACACAGAAAAAAATTAGCCAGGCATGGTGGCGCATGCCTGTAGTCCCAGCTACTTGGGAGGCTGAGGCAGAAGGATTGCTTAAGCCCAGGAGTTTGAGGTTGCTGTGAGCTAGGCTAACGCCATGGTACTCTAGCCCAGGCAACAGAGCGAGACTCCATCTCCAAAAAAAAAAGGAATGACCAATGGCCAAATTCCACTGGATGGCAAGTGGACTGATTGCGATCAGATGGATTGTATGCTGTTCCTAACACTGACAGGGCTTACCATTTATTGAGCATTTACCCATACAGCAGGTGCTAAGTTAGGAGCTTTAAAAAAAAATCATCTTTTAACATATATGACCCTCTGAGTTTACAGAAAGAGAAAACTGAGGCTCAGACATTACCATACCATAATGCCTAAAATCAAAATGGCTACCTGACCAACCACTGATTTTCAAGTGGTCAAATTCCTTTTTTTGTTTACTGAGAACAAGAGGCATTGAGAACTGTCCTTCTCAATAACAAACAAAAACTACTGTATGGTTGTTAATTTTTCTTGCGCCATGGACCCTTCGGCAGTCTGATGAAGCGTACAGTCCCCTTCTCAAAATGATGGTTGTTCAAAACATTCCTAACTGACGGAAACGCTAAAGGTTAACAAAAATAAAGATGTAATGTTTTTCCCATGCAACTTCATAGACCCCTGAATTCTATCCAGAGAATTGTGAGAGTCTGTAAAACCCCACATTATGGGCCCCAGGTTATGAACCCTGACAGGTTAATGAATGCACCATGGGCATCAATCTTGTACTCTTCAGTTTTCAAACTAGCATTTATGACCACCAAGAGTTTACACACACACACACACAACACACACACACACATAAGGCTTATATGTCCTAACTAGTCAGCACTTTTTCCCCTTAGTCTAATGTCCTTAATTAATTTCTTTTTTTTTTTTTTTGAGACAGAGTGTCGCTTTGTCGCCCTGGCTAGAGTGAGTGCTGTGGCGTCAGCCTAGCTCATAGCAACCTCACACTCCTGGGCTTAAGCAATCCTACTGCCTCAGCCTCCCGAGTAGCTGGGACTACAGGCATGTGCCACCATGCCCGGCTAATTTTTTATATATATATATATATATATTTTAGTTGGCCAGATAATTTCTTTCTATTTTTAGTAGAGACAGGGTCTCACTCTCGCTCAGGCTGGCCTCGAACTCCTGACCTCGAGCGATCCACCCGACTCGGCCTCCCAGAGTGCTAAGATTACAGGCGTGAGCCACCGCGCCCGGCCTAATTTCTTGAGTTATTCATAGTTCTATAATGATAAAAGACTGAAAACAGTGCTCAATAACATACCGCCACAAAAAGAAATACATTTATCATAACTATTATTATTACCAACTTACGCTTACTGAGGAAAGAAAAGGGAAAATACTAGGAAGGAAAGATGAAAGCCATGGCTTAAAAGCAGCTGGTAACTAGATACACACTCCTGCACACCTAGCAGATTCAGAGTAAAGATCACCAACTATATCTTGGCCACTCCTTGGTATGCTTGTTCCCAAGAGGACACAAAAGCCTAGGAAGGCATAAAATCCACTCGTTTTGATTAGTGAAATGATATGTAAAAATAATTACACACTGCTTTATATTTCAATATGAGAAGATGATTTAAGGCTTTTAAACAAAGTGAGGTCCACAGACCATCGCCATCAGCTGAGAGCTTGTCAGAAATGCAAAACCAAGACCACTTAAGACCTACGGAATCAGAATCCTCAGCTTACAAGATCCCCAGGTGATTTATATGCATATTAACTTCTGAGACACCCTAACTTAAAGCATGATTAGATAAACCAAGAACCTATTTGGAAAGGATCATTAAAGGCATCAGGGAACACAAGAAAGGTAAGATTAGAAACACTGAAGATAAACATCATAAATGTTTCTAAAGTTGGCCTTACTCACTTTCAACCACTAGTAGAAAAACGGTTGCACAGAGCTCCCCTTGTCCCTTCCAGGCGCACACACGTGCAATTTAATAGGGAGACCACCAGTGAGTTATGGTATATGCCAACACTACCTCCCAAGATTTATGAGCCAGCCAACCCCATTACAAGGGCTTTGGCTCCCAAAGGATTCATGAAGGTGGCAGTACATTTTAGAGTAACAGGGGTTGGGAAACACAGGGGATGAATGGGTAAGGGAGAGGATAAATTTTCACCTGCTAAAAAAGGTGGGTTTTTTTTTTAGTAGTTCAATCTTTAAAATACATAAGAGCCCCCCAAAGCAGTGCTTTATTCCCTTTAAATATAAATCAAAATTCTATTATAACAAATACTAAAACTAGAGGAGATCCAAATTCCCTGATGACCAGACAGGTGAAAACAGCTTGTCCAAAGAAGGAGATAGACCCCAGGTCCTCTAGTTCCCTGGCTCATGCTCTTTCTGCTGCAGCAACTGCTAACTTTACAGCCAAGTATTCACAATTCTCTCCTGGTCTAGGGATATGTATTTCCATAAGTGCTCAATAAAAAAGTCAGTTTACTGGTTTCATTCAAACATACTATCTCAATAACACAATGACATTTTCCAAATACAATATTAAGAATCTTATGTGGTGAAATAAGTGGTTGTAAACACTGTTAAATGAACTCGGCTTACAGGATATGATGGACTCCCTGTTCAACAGATATCTTACCTCTCACTTGATGCACAGGAATTAACTTTCCTGCTAGCATATCATAGACATAAAGAACCTTGCTGTGGGTACTCGTGGCTAAAACCTCTTCTCCATTAGCACTAAAACAAGCCTTAAAGATTGGAAACCTTTCCAAATAGATGCTCTGGATTTTAGGATTTGTTTTTCCATCAACCTATAAGGAAGTACAAAACATTTCTTTTGGTTATTTCCATGGACTCTGTATGCTGGTAGTATACACTTTTCACTATGAGTCTTCAATTCAAAATGCATACCTGAAATAGTGATACAGCATTATCTAATCCAGCAACCATCACAACCTGTGCACAAGGATGAAACTGCACAGATGAGATTCGAGCAGTAGTAGGACGTTCAGCATTAGCATGTTGGCAGTTCTTCATCTATGGAAAAATAAAGCTGGAATTTTATCAATTCAAATGGGTTAACATCATTTTCTTTAGAGCATGAAGACAAGACATCACAGTTTACAATGCAGAAGAAAGTGCACTAGAATGGCAACAAAAAGATCACAGCTCTGGCACCAACTGGCAAGTCACTTTACAAGAGTCTTCTTTTAGCACCTTTCAAATGAAGGGATTAAATCATTAAAGTCCTTTCCATGTCTAGAAGTCTAAACTTAAGTATTCTTGGAGCACTAGCATACAGTCATTTCCCCAAGATACATTCATTTGGATTAAGAGATTTTTCACTTCTGGGGAAATTTTACTCACAACTCTACTTTGGCATCTTCGCATTCATGGCACAAATACAACAGGCACTGTAGTTGTTCCCAGAGTCTTATTGTTGGCACAGATTTACTTTCTTCTCTCAGGGTACATGGTTGCTAGTTTAATGGCTATCTCATCCATCACTTAAACTATTTTCAGTTATATCTTCTGTTTTTACAGGTTTTCCTCCTGAATTTTTAAAATTCAATTTAAAATAAAGTATTACATGTATTTTTTTTTGTAACCACTGATGTTTTTACGGTAACTACATTTTCAATGGAGGTGAATTCACCTTGTGAGGAGCTGAAAGAATTGTCCTCATAAGGTGGGGAGGAGACAGAGGTGACTACTCTCTCCTAGTAGTTTACTATGACAGGTTCCCCTGCCCCATCTAAATACACATGCCACCATATAACTGAAAAAAAAAATTCTATGTCACAGAGAGATCTATTAACATGACAAATATTTAACTAAAGCACCATGCCAGGTAGATACTTGGTTAGCACAATGAACAAGCTGGACGCAGTGATGAGTTAGGAAGTAACTAGCGTAGGCTGCTTTAGAGAAGGTCCTAAGGTGCCACTGGAGCAGAAACGTACAAATGAGCTAGGCATTAGCAGTGCTTGAAGAACAGACAGGCAGAAAGGAAAAGCAAGAGTAAGGTTCAGAGGCAAGAAAGGACCAAGCACATTAAAAAAACAGAAAAAGGAAGTAGGAAAAAAGGGGAAACAGGTCTGAGCAAGGCCGAGGATGTAGGCAGAAGCAAGATCATGAAGGGTAGTGTATACTATAAGAAATTCAGAAGTTTTGAAAAAGCAACGAAAAGTGACATGACCTGATATTTTATTTTTAAAAGATCCCGCTAGCTGCTACATTAAGAATGGTTTAAGAAGAGACAAAGTGGAAGTAGAGACCAGTCACAAACTACTGCAATATGCTAGGTCAGAGATGACAGCAGGATGCAGTAGGCTGATGCCAACGAAAATGACGAGAAATGCAAAAGGAGAAATCAAATAGTATTTCTAGAATTACTGGGAACATAATTTAGTACCTCTTGATCATTTTTGCAAAAGAAAAAATTCTAACATAAATATTTACCAAGCCAAAATGACAGCAAACATATTTAATCCCACAAATAATAGGAATCCATGCATCTGTAACTGGGAAGCAGATTGAATTTCAGAGGTAAATAGCTGGATAGGCCCCAACTTCACTGACTCTCACCTTCAAGATTCCTCTTGGAAGAGAAGCTGATGTGGATATGAAATTCCCAGTCCTTTGCAACAAATCATCTTCATCCTCTTCACTTTCATCTAAGTCAAACAAACCCACAAGGCTGATCTTTAAAATCAATGAGATGGTCCTTTACCTACTCCAAACTTCTCTATTTCCAACTTCAACTCCCCTTCCAGCCTCCCAATCGCAATCACTTTTTTAAAGATGCAATTGATAAAAGCAAAAACAGCAAATACGCTTAAAGGAGAGGAAAAAGATGAACACAGCTTAACATCTACAGTTAAAATCGAAGTCTGACTCTGGAATGAAAAACTAACACATGTACAGATGGTTACTAAAACAAGATGAAGTGAAATAAAAGTTTAAAACCAGCATTTCATTTAAAAAGAGTAACTTGTATAATTATGGCAAAAGTGGCAATAGGGTGGACAACAGATCTAGCTTAACAACTCACATGAAAAAGAACTAGAACTTTCAGCTGAATGAAAGATTAATGTTAAATTGTGTATCAGAACTTCAAAAAGATCTAATAGGGCTGCTCTTCCCATGGAAATGATTGGTGATTCTAGTAGAGACAGCTGAGAAGCTAAGCAGACTTTTTAAAACATTGAGCTAACAAGGCAAAAACTAGCACTAAAAAGCCCCCTCAGCATCCTAAAGGGGTCCAGTAAACCACCAGGTTTTTGCACTGGGGCCACAAAAGGCTACACCTAGGATTAAGGGCAAAATTAAAGAATTATAAGAAAATCTTCCAAAAACCGAAACCTAGCTTTGAACCCTCACAATTCCTCATTGGAATAAAAATGTTCTGGCATTGTTAGTGCCCTCTGCCAAACTACCTACCTAGAAACAAACATACAAACCATTATCCTAGATCTAATTAATCTACATTATTTTTCATATACAATCTCTAGCACTCAATAAAATGTAACCAGGCAAACATTGACGAGATAAAATAACTTGACTAAAAACCAAAAGGAAAAATAAGACAATCCTCAAAAGGAACTAGACGATGGAGTTATCAGATACAAACTAAAAATACTATGTTTGTTTTGGCCGGGCGCAGTGGCTCACGCCTATACTCCTAGCACTCTGGGAGGCCGAGACAGCCGGATTGTTTGAGCTCAGAAGTTCAAGATCAGCCTGAGCAAGAGCAAGACCCCGTCTCTACTAAAAATAGAAAGAAATTATCTGGACAACTAAAAATATATATAGAAAAAAATTAGCTGGGTATGGTGGCGCATGCCTGTAGTCGCAACTACTTGGGAGGCTGAGGCAGAAGGATTGCTTAAGCCCAGGCGTTTGAGGTTGCTGTGAGCTGACACCAGGGAACTCTAGCCAGGGCAACAGAGTGAGACTCTGTCTCAAAAAAGAAAAATACTATGTTTGATATGTTCAAGAATAATGAAACACAAGATTCAAAATTGAGCCAGAGAATTAGAATATTAAAAAAGAACCAAATGGAAATTCTAGGACTGAAAAATAGACTAATTAAAATTAAGCTCCCAACAGAAGTTTTGACAGTATTTCAAAACTAGCTGTAGGCCTGGGCGTGGTGGCCCATGCCTATTATGCTAGCACTCTGTGAGGTCAAGCTGGGAGGATCGCCTGAGATCAGAAGTTCCAAGACCAGCCTCAGCAAGAGGAAGACCCCATACCTACAAAAAGTAGAAAAATTAGCCGGACATGGTGGTGTACACCTGTAGTCCCAGCTACTCAGGTGGCTGAGGCAGGAGGAGTGCTTGAGCCCAAGAGTTTGAGGTTGCAGTGAGCTGTGATGATGCCACTGGACTATAGCCAGGGCAACAAAGCAAGACTGTCTCAAAAAAAAAAAAAAAAAAAAAAAGAAACAATATTTGAAGAAATAATAGGTAAGAATTTCCAAAACTTACAAAAGACATCAAAAACCAGTTCAAAAGCACTATGAGGTCTAAGCAGAATACTAAGCAAGCTAAAATGTCTGGGAAGGGGAGGATAGACATAAATAAAACAGCAACAACAAAACAATCCACATTAATGAATCGCTGTTGAATTTCAGAGGTGTGTGATGTTAGTATTGTGGTTATATTTAAAAGGGAGTACTTTTCTTTATTTTTTTTGAGACAGAGTCTCGCTCTGTTGCCCGGGCTAGAGTGAGTGCCGTGGCATCAGCCTAGCTCACAGCAACCTCAAACTCCTGGGCTTAAGCGATCCTACTGCCTCAGCCTCCCAAGTAGCTGGGACTACAGGCATGCGCCACCATGCCCAGCTAATTTTTTCTATATATTTTTAGTTGGCCAGATAATTTCTTTGTATTTTTTTAGTAGAGATGGGGTCTCACTCTTGCTCAGGCTGGTCTCGAACTCCTGACCTTGAGCGATCCACCCGCCTCGGCCTCCCAGAGTGCTAGGATTACAGGCGTGAGCTACCACGCCCGGCCAAAAAGGGAGTACTTTTCTTTTTAAAAAAAAAAATCAATGAAGTATTTACAGATAAAAATAACACATTGGAGAAAACTGTGAAGCTGAGTTCGAGTCACCATTCTGCCAATAGTAAGCATACCTTGACAAGTCAGTTTATCTCTCTGAACCTCCCTCATCTGTAAAATGAAGATACTAAACTAGGATATCCCAGACTATGGCAGACTGGATAACTATTGACTTAATTCATTATCTTTTTCTCCTGGAGACAAAGCCAAAGTACACTTCCAGTATCCTCTACAGTTAATATGGCCTTGTGATTGAGTTCTGGCCAACAAAATGTAGGCAACAGTATCATGTACCACTTCCAGCAACAGCCAACAGAAATCTCCCTTGGGTGAGCCTCTCTCTCCTCCCCATAAGCCAAATGGATGTCAACATCTTGGGCAACTTTGGAAGATCTGACCTGAAGATGGCTCACCACTCCAATTTTATGTACATGGGAAAAAACAACTTCAATTGGATTAAGCCACTGGAATCTGGGAAGTTTTGTTTCAACAGCTAGCATAACCATATCTACAATTACATGGATCTAAATTGTTGCATTTCTCTCTAAAATGGATAATAAAATTACATTTCATCCAGGAGGGCAAACTGGTGACCCAGGGTCTAGAAATATGTCATAGAAAAAATGGTCAAAGGAATAAGGCATGTTTAACATGTTAAAAAACAAATGTGGAAAGAGATTTCCCAAATAACATAAACAATGTTAAGATAATCTGTATATACGCAAAAGGTAGGACTACAGAGTTGTCAAGAGGTCAATTTCAAAACAGCAAAAAGTTTCTAACAATTAGTTCTTAAAGAAAAGGTGAGAACGGAAGGAACCGTCCAGTAAAGAATACAACACTATTTGATATATTAAGCAGGATAACAAAGTGGAAAAGATTCTTGCAATAGACAAAAGTTGGGCTTCATCACTGAGATTCCTTCAACCTCTAAAAGCATCTGGCTGGAAACCGGAAGGTCAGTTTCTACTTAATAACAGAGTGAATTTTCTAACAGAATTACATAAAACACTGGCTCCTTGTACAGGCTCCCTGTACTTAAATACCATGAAGACTGTCAGGGGTGGGGAGAAAGGAGGGAGAGATGATAGTGGTGGCAATCAAACAGGTCATTAGACATCTGAGAGGCTAAGGAAGGCAGGGCCTACACTATGTGAGAGGATACACTCCAACCTCCCTAAGGATTTCAAAGGTTAATTCTAAGTCTAAAATTCATAACTCCAAGCACACAGATCAGATCTTGGCTAAGCCACTCATATTTACAATATCTAAACTCAAAAGATCTAAAAACATAAAAGAGTTATGATACGAGCCCAACTTAAAACCTCAAGTTGAAAAACAGATTTTTATAATGTGACCAATCATTTGGGCCTAATCTGATATGTGCTCCTTATAAAGAACTCCCATTTCCAAATGGACAGCTACATTAGCTGCCAGTGTCTTCAGAAAGAGCTCTCAGTCAGAAAGTAATAATACTCATTTTTCCTTAATCCTATTCCATAATGCAACATAGTTCTATTGAGAAAAAAACATAAAATTCATCTACCCTTTATTTCCATAATAGTAGAGAATGCTATTAAGTAAGCTGTATACTGTTAAAAAAGATGTCTACAGAGAAATTGTAGACCTTAAAACCAGACATAAAAAAAAAAAAAAGGAAGGCACAATAGTGCACCTGTAGTCCTACCTACTCAAGAGGTTAAGGCAGGAGGAGCCCTTGAGCCCAGCAGTTTGAGACCAGCCTGGGCAACATAGTGACAACCCATCTCAAAAAAAAAAAAAAGGACATATCCAGGCCGGGCGCGGTGGCTCATGCCTGTAATCCTAGCCCTCTGGGAGGCCAAGGCGGGTGGATCGCTCAAGGTCAGGAGTTCGAGACCAGCCTGAGTGAGACCCCATCGCTACTAAAAATAGAAAGAGATTATCTGGCCAACTAAAAATATATATAGCAAAAAATTAGCCGGGCATGGTGGCGCATGCCTATAGTCCCAGCTACTGGGGAGGCTGAGGCAGTAGGATCGCTTAAGCCCAGGAGTTTGAGGTTGCTGTGAGCTAGGCTGACGCCACGGCACTCACTCTAGCCCAGGCAACAAAGTGAGACTCTGTCTCAAAAAAAAAAAAAAAAAAAAAAAAAGGACATATCTGAAAAACCAGGTTTTAACAAGCCTCATAAAAATGCTCAAATAATAACAAAACAGGAATAGGGACTTACTGACTAACTTAAACAGAGATATCAACACTCAATATCAATACTCACCATCTGAAGATGTTTTCCGCTTATTTGTATCTGCCCAGGCAGGTACTCCCCCCATGGCATGCTGAAATCTAAGCAAAAATATTAAAAAATTTTGTTGTAACCACTACATGTTCATAAAACTTGATACATTTAAAAAGTATAAATAGATATTCCTTCAGAATATGGAAAGAATCTCTTCCAAAGAAGTTACTACCTTTAAAAATAGAAGTTATTATCCTTACTCACAGAATAGTTCCGACCTCCCTGCATTGGAAACTTGCATGAACGTCTGTCCACCTAAAGTAGTCCTAGATACCAGACACCTGAATATACATTTGTTAATTATTTACATCTAGTTGCTCATATCAACACATTCCAGATGTCAGGACTAAGCAGAGAAGTCTCTTTGAGGTTATAAGCAATGCCACAGTACATAGAGCACATGACAGAACAAGATTAAAACAAAATGACCAGACTGGTAAGAATATACAAAGCTTCATCATATATCATTTGAATAACATAAGAGCATTTCACTCTGGAAAAAGTAAGCTTTTAGAGAAGCATGATAGTTGTGTTCTAAAGGATTGGAAGAGAGCAAAGAGTTGTTCTCATTTTTTAACACAGAAGTACAGACTAGCTCACCAAACTAAGCCCACTGGCCATAAACAACTAGAAAACTGGACAAAATATATGAAACAACTGTTTTCAGAAATTGGACAACAGGCAGCATACCTTGAGAGAGGTGAAATAACAAAGATGAGCCCTATTGCCACCAGGAATCTTCCCAAGGCATTTATAAGACCCTGGCATAGAGCGGAGAAAAAGATCAGACTTGAAAGAGGCTGATGTATGTACAGTTGGAAGTTGAGGAGCAGTGTACTGTAGAGAAGAGAGAAAAAGAGCTCCAGAAATCCTCATTGGAGTCCGATGACCATTCTGCTGAATACAAAGCTCCACACTCAAGGATGACACTCCATGAAGTCAGGCAAAGAACTACTAAGGGAGCTGTAAGTTGCACAATACCAAAGCTCAGACACTTGAGTTTCAAGTCCAGTCAGACGGAAGGTCCTTACTGAACACTCATGGCATTCCATAGAGATCCAGAAAGGTCATACCTTAGCAGTGGGGCTAAACCAGCCTGGAGTAAATACTACTTTAGACCTGCGCTAACAAAATTTTTAAAAAGCCTTGAGAGAATCAAATTGATGTGCAAGACATTTAACTGCCTGCCAACCCAAAAAGCAAAAAGCAAAATCCACTCAACATTCACACAACCCAGAATCCAATCAAAATCACTAGACATACAAAGAAGCAGAAAAACATGAACTATAACCAGAAGAAAAATCTCTCAATAGAAATAGACAGAAATGACAGGTATGACAGAATTAGCGCACAAAACTTTAAAATAGCTAACAAATGCATTCAAGTATTTAAAAGAAATATAATAAACATAATAATAATAAACATGATAAAAAGGCAAATAGGAATAAGCAAAAAAAAAAAACAAAAGGTTTTGAGCTGAAAAGATTTCCTAAAGCTGAAAAAAATGTCTGAAATAATAAATTCAGTGAACGGGTACAACAGATTCAATAGACTATAAAATGGGCAAGGCACAGTGGCTCGCACCTGTAATCCCAACACTCTAGGAGGCTTAGGCAGAAGGATCTCTTGAGCCTAGGAGTTGGAGGCTGCAGTGAGCTATGATCGCACCACTACACTCCAACCTGGGCAACAGAGCGAGACCCTACCTCTAAAAAAATAAATAAATAAGGATAAAAGACTGCACATTATATTATTTCATTTATGTGACATTCTATAAAATGCAAATCTTTACGAACAGAAAACCGATCATTGGTTGTCAGGGGTTAGAAGTAGAAGAGAGAGGGTTGACTACGAAAGGGTATACTACTTTAGAGGGTGATGGCAATGTTCTAATTTCACTGTGCGTAAATTATAACTCAATAAATCTACTTTTTAAAAAAGAAGATAATGCAGTGAACCTATAAGAATATTAAAAAATATTGTCAATACAAACAAAAACAATATATTTTTAAATATTTTAAAAGATCTGGAAGTTTGAATTAGAGGTATCAATATGAAACCATTATTTTAAAATATATATATTTTCCCAGCTGTGTTCAACTAAAAGCCTAGAAGCAATAAGATCCTATAATACGGATGCTTATAATACAGCCAGGTGCAATGGCTCACACCTGTAATCTCCCACTTTGGGAGGCCAAGATGGGAGGATCACTTGAGGCCAGGAATTCAAAAAAACAGGCTGGGCAACAAAGCAAGACCCAATCTCTAAAAAAGTCTAAAAATTAGCCAGGCACGGTAGTGCATGCCTACAGTCCCAGCTACTTGGGAGGCTGAGGCAGGAAGGTTGTTTGAGCCCAGGAATTCGACGTGACAGTGAGCTATGATCCTCATAACAATAACCACACCTGGTGTCCTGTTCTTAAATATCACTTCCCACTAAAAGAAATCAGGATTCCTGGAAAAACAGACTGATCTGGGGCAGGAGAAGGCCAATGTGAGCTTGGGACATCTCTGTGAGGCCAAAAAGCTAAAAAATAAGAACACAGGAGCTAGCTTGGAAGGGCTCCTATGGGCCAAATCTGGATAATCTGAGCAAAGAGTTACGATTATAACAAGCTGAATAAAACCCATGAATCCAAAAGAGTATTTGTAAAATCCAGAGGGCAGAGGGGGAAGCTCTTTTCAAAAGAATGTCCACCAATACATGCAGAATGAGAAATAAAACAATATGCAAATTAACTATATCATGACTTGCAAAACAGAACAAAACATGGCATGCAACATAACCTATGTAAGCTCAAATTGTATAAAGCCAGCTCATGCAGACCATACATTCCAAGACCACAGCAGCAGTAACTGCACAGACTTCTATTCCAAAGACAATGGTTCCAACAGCTTACCTAATTTAAAAATTCTGACCAATCCCTGCCCAAGACCATAACTACTAACTTCCACCCTGAATCTACTCCTATGATTAACCCCAGCCCCAAAACCCATAAATATGCTTCCCTACTTCCTCCATAGAAACTGAGACTCTCTCAAATTGATGTTCTATTAAGACGGTGCTTTCTCTTGTTCAGTAAATTTAATAAAAACCACCTTTCACAATCAACAGGCTTCCATGATCATCTATGTATGGGGAGTTAAACGACGACAGAATCAGAAAAAACACCATTCTGCAACCCTTAATGTAATGCTAAATCTACTGTAAATCTGAAATGCTCCAAAATTCAAAACTTTCTGAGCGCCAATATGATTCTCAAAGGAAATGCTCATTGGACCATTTCGGATTTTCAGATTTGGGACGCTAAACCACTAAGTATAATGCAAATATTCCAAATTCCAAACTCCAAAGACTTCTGGTCCCAAGCATTTTGGTTAAGGAAGCAGTCCCTCAACCTTTCTGGCACCAGAGACCAGTTTCATGGAAGACAATTTTTCCACAGACTTGGGGGTAGGGGGTGAAAGGAATGGTTTTAGGATGATTCAAGCACATTACATTTATTGTGCACTTTATTTGTATTATTATTACATTGTTACTTGCTACTCACTGATAGGGTTTTGATATGAGTCTGCAAGCAATTGATTTATTATAGTCTCTGTGCAGTCAAACCTCTTTGCTAATGATAATCTGTATTTGCAGCCACTCCCAAGCACTAATATCATCACCTCAGCTCCACCCCAGATCATCAGGCATTCGATACTCATAAGGAGCAAGCAACCTAGATCCCTCACATGCACAGTTTACAGTGGAATTCATGCTCCTATAAGAAGCTAATGCCACTGATGATAAGATAGGAGGTGGAGCTTATGCAGGTATGCAAGTGATGGGGAACACCTGTAAATACAAATGAAGCTTCACTCACTCACAGATCACCTCCAGCTGTGTAGCCCGGTTCCTAACAGGCCATGGACCAGTATGAGCTATGAAGCTATTAATTTCTTAGGTATGACGATGATATTGTCAATATGAAGGGAAAATGTCTTAATCTTAGGCAATTCACCTTGAAGAATTTAGGGGTAAAGTGTTGTGTGGCCTGCACCTTACTCCCAATAGACTGAGAAAACACACCCCCACACACAAATATATAAAGCAAATATGGCAAAATGGCAAAAAAAAAAAAAGAACAAAAAAAACACTCAACCCATGTGGCACGTATTTAAATTTTTTTAAATTCTCATATTACAAAATTATGGAAAAGAGATGGTTTACCATATACAAATGAACAAGCAAGTAAGCAATATGATTGTTGTTTAAATTTTTTCCAAATTTTGTATCTCCCTGCCTCACAAAATAGCGAAATGTGGTTATTGCCTCCAAAAGCAATGCTCCTGTTTCAAAATGGAAATTTGACTATTCAAGAAGATGTTACAGCTGAAGACTGAACAAACTGAAAGAAACCACTGGTTATATACACCTCTTGGTTAATCACATGAAAAAGGACACTTACTCTTCTTTAAGTCTCTTCCGAAGGTTGTCTTTTGAAAGTTTACTTTCACTGGCATTTTTCATCATATCTTTCCGAAACCGATTGTTCATCATGTCAACCCTATGAAAAAACAGAACAGCATATTTTAAATGACTTAAAGAGACAACATAAATAGCTGCTGCCTTTAGTAGTATGAGAAAACATTTAATGGAACAATAAATGTCAAGCAAGATGTGTTAGACGTAAACTCTTTATATGTACAGTCTCTGTTTTTCCTGAAACAAAAAGGAATCTCTCTTCAGATCATCTAGTTCAGCAGTCCCCAACGTTTTTGGCAACCTTTTTGACACTAGGGACCAGTTTCATGGAAGACAATTTTTCCATGGACAGGGGACTGGATGGTTTCAGGATGATTCAAACGCATTACGTTTATTGTGCAAACCTCTCTGCTAACGATAATATGTGTTTGCAGCTGATCCCCAGCACTGCCATCACCACCTCAGCTCTGCCTCAGATCAGGCATTAGATTCTCGTAAGGAGTGGGCAACCTCGATCCCTCACATGCACAGTTTATGGTAGGGTTCCCCTGTACTGCTGATCTGGCAGGAGATGGGGCTTAAGTGGTGATGTGAGCTCCCTGAGCAATGGGGAGCTTTGGAAGCACTAGGTAGACTGTAAATTTGGGCTTGCCACTTACCTCCTACTGTGCAGTCTGGCATTAGTCTGGGGGAGTTGGGGACTGCAGATCTAGTTAACCCTTTGGAAAGCTAATATTTCAGAAAATTTATCATGACTTATCCATACACAGTTTATGTCATTCTCCAAAACAAATCCCAGGTAAATCAAACAGTTAAATATATAAAAAGCAAACCTTACAATACTATGAGGGAAAAATATAGGCAAAAATTTGTCTCTCTCTGATAGAGAATTTTTTAATACTTATAAAACAGTAAAAATAATGAAGGAAAAGATTCACAGATTTGACTATACACAAATTTAAAACTTCTATACAGAGAAAGCTGGGGGAAAACCTACACTAAATCTGATATATAAAGGCTTAAAATTCTTAGTATGTGATATACTAAGATCATTAAAAACCAGCCTCCAATAAGACAAATAAAGACATAACAAAGAATACTTGTAAGTAATGCCAGTGACTAAAAACAAAAATGTTTTCTCAAATGAGGCAGAGCTATTACCCACCATCAAATTGACAAAGTCTGAAAAAATAGATAAGGCTCATTCCTGTAATCCTAGCATTCTGAGAAGCCGACGCAGGAAGACTGCTTGAGCTCAGGAGTTCAAGACCAGCCCAAGCAAGAACGAGACCCATCTCTACTAAAAACAGAAAAAAATAAGCCAGGCACAGTGGTGCACTTGTAGTCTCAGCTACTCGGGAGGCTGAGGCAGGAGAACTGTTTGAGGTTGCTGTGAGCTAGGCTGATGCCATGGCACTCTAGCAAAAATGTTGAGTATTCAGTACATTCTCATCCATGAAAGTATATACGGTGCTAATTCGTTTTTTAGCCTTTACTCAATTTCAGGCACTGTACTAGAAGTTCTGCAAGTACTATTTCATTTAATCCCTACGGCCTCCTGATATAGTTACTACCATTGTGCCCATTTTACAAATAAAAGAAAGGCAGGTTCCAAACTTGCCCATGGTCAAATAGGAACTGGCCAAATTAGAAGGCAAACTCAGGTCTGACTCCAAACATTGTGTTCTCTTAGCTATTCTATACAGCATAGAAGAGAAAAGACAAGAAACAGAAGTATGTCAACATGCTAACAATCATTTCTCCTTGATGGTGGGGTTATGAACAATGAATGACCTTTTCTATGCTTTCAAATGTTTCTCAAATATTCACATAAGCACAAATTTGTCAAGAGAATGATTTTTAAAGTGTCCAGAGGGATTCTGGAAGAAAATGTAGGCAACTTACATTTCCTCATCTTCATCTTCTTCATCCACCCAAACTGGCTTCTTCTGAGTTGGAAAATTATCTTTTGCTTCATTCTCCCCTTCTGAGTCACCTGAGTCTTCATGTCCTTGAACCTACAGAAAATAAAATGCCCTCAAACACTGAGTTTTCCTATCACATGATAGCGCGCACACACGTCTTGTAGTAACATGGCTTGTAGAATGCTTTTTTATGGCCCTCTGATGGAGTAATGAGATGGAATGCTACCACAGCCAAGGCAGAAGCAGAAAATGAGACCAGAGAATGACACCACTGGTTGGAAAGGCAAAAGCAGGATGGAACACTGGAGCAGAGAAAACTCAACACACTGGAATGCAAAGACCAAGTAAGAACAAAAGGTATTGACAGATGAAAAAAGGAACAAGAGAAATGCCAGAACTACAGAAATCACTGGACCAGAGGCAGACTAGTGCCCAAGATACCTCGATTTTTCTTAGGTGACCTTGACTACCTACTTCCTTATGAAACTTTATGCCATACTGTCAAACCTAAAACTACAGAATACCCCTTGAAGCCAGTTTGAGCTTTCTCAAAACCATGATAGAAATGTCCAAGTGATTTCTACTTGCCTACTACCAATGTAAGATCAACAAATTGTTTGAAATTCCAACAAACTTGACCTCCATAGACTGCTCCTTTTCCTGACTATAAAACTGTCACGCGGTTCATCATTTTTCCAGTAGCAGTTCTCTATCTCCCGACTAGATTGCTGCTGCTTCTCCCACGAGCACCCAAAAGGAGGTTCTGGCAATCAGCTGATACTCTAGGTTAGCATTCATTGAACACTGACTGAGTACTTCTCAGTGATGCTTTCCTTGGCCTCTAAAATTTCACAGTCCTCCTCTACACACGATAACCCCCGTTACCTTAATTTCTTTTTCTCTTCAGCACTTAACATACTTGAATTTTACTTTACTCCTTTACCTTGTCTCTGCCACTACTACACAAGGTCCACGAGGGCAGGGATTTTTGTTAGTTTTGTCCATTGCTGTGTCTTCTCCAGCGCCTAGAACAATGCCTAGGACTCCATATCTTGAAAGAACAGCCAGGTATAGAATAAAACGAGTGATAAAAAGTGTGCAAAAGTATAATCAATCACTCAGTGTTTGCCATTGCCAGAAGACGACCTGGCACCCAACAGGCTCGAAAATATTTGTTAAATAGACGAATATGCCATCATTCTCAAGTGTGTCCCACAATCACGTGGGGAGATTTTTAAAACGCAGGTTCCCAGGCCCGTGCTCACGAGTTGATTCCATCAACGAAACTAAACTCCTGAATCACGGCAAGGAATTAATCACGGGAGGTGATTAAAAGACCACGCTGAGTTTGGGGAGTGGATTTGGAGCCTAGCTTTGAAAGATGCTCACGACTACAGTGCGCAAAACAAAGGGACACCAAACGCAGCAGCTCCTTCGGGGGCGGAGAAAGGCGCGGTCTCCGCCCTCCAGAGACTTTCAGTCTAGCGCCGAGAGGCAAGGGCCGCGCAGCCGCGCCCCTCGGCGCCCGAGTTCTCGGGCTCCCTCCCACCTGAGCGTTTCTCGCCGCCGCAGGTCGCCCAGGCTCCGCCCTCGGAGCCTCGCCGCCCACCGCGCGCTCCGCCCGAGCGCGCCCAGCCCGCGCGCCGCGGCCTCCCTCACCCGCGGGCCCCGCAGACGCCGCAGCAGCGCGTCCTCATCGTCCTCGACGTCGCCGAAGACCAGCTCTTCCAGGCACCGCTCCACGGCGGGTTTGTCCTCCTCCAGCGCCAGGCGGTTCCGCTGCCGGAGCCGTCTCTCCTCCTCCGCCGCCGCGACTGCGACCGCAGCGGCCGCCGCGCCCGCCCGGGCCGGCGGTTTCCGCTGGGATGAAGGGGCAGCCTTTCGGGGCGGCCCGCCCGGCCCCGCTCGGGCTCTACGGTCCGGCCTCAATCGGCTCTTCCGGTTCGGCCTCGCCGCGGCCCTCCGGTCGGGTTTCATTCGTTTCCTCCGTTCCGGCGGCATCGTTAGGTTTGAGAAGAAACGCGGGCGCTCACGTGGAACCTCACTGTGCATGCGCCGGGGCGCCTCGCTTTCCGCCGCAGCCGAGGCCCCGGGGGGCCGGAAGGAGCCTGCGCGGCCTCTCGCCACGTGACCCACACTCCCTCCCTACGTAACTCCCACTCCCGCTCCGGCCCCTCCCCGCGAGGGAGTTCCTCCGGGAGGGCCGATCTGCCGGGCGTAGGGGAGGCGGCGTGACTGGAGTGGAAAATTTTCCCAGCACAACTTCGCAGCTGCAACATATTGAGAGGAGCGCAAGCAAGCCAGAGTAGAAACTGCAATGACTGAATGAAACTTCTACTCTTCCTTCTGACTTTAACCGCTCGACTTAACACAAGCCCCCAAACCTTTCCCACCCTTCGTCTTGGTACGGTCCGTAGAGTACGGAGCCTGCGGAGGGTCCCACGCTGGAAGAGAGAGAGGAGGGTATGTAGGGAAGTGGGCCAATCGGGGCGCGGGTCACGGCGCAGGCGCGCTGGGGAGGGAGGGCTATGCTAATGTTGTTGATATCCTGGGGCCACCCGAGTTAAAGGGGGGAAATCCGGGGGCTGCCGCAGCCGCCACCGGTCTGGGCCCAGCCGGGGGCCCCCTGTAGTCGCCGCAGTCCCTGGGAGAGGCACCTGCCCCCAGCTCGGGGAGGGGGCGCCGCGGGCTCGGGGAGCACGGACAACCCCTACCCATGAGGCCCTGATGGAAAACACAAAGGATCTGGTGAGAGCCGAGCGCGGCAGCCGCTTTGTGTGCCAGGTTGGGGGGACTCCTGCAGCTCCCCGACCCCAGGAACCCTGCAGCTCCCTGACCCCGCTCCCAGGCCTGCTTCTTCATCCCACGCCCCCTCAACCTCCAGAGCCCCCCCTCCCCCTACCAGCCGTTAAACGATTCAGGGGTTCCCCTCCCCCCACCCCCCTCCGCCCGGGACTCGTTGGGGTTCTCTCTGTCTCCTCCACTCTCTGGAAGAAAAATTTGACAAGAAAGTTTTTCTCTGCGTCCCGCCCCTGCCCCCTGCTCTGGCTGGGGGAGAAAGACTGGATCTGAGACTTTTCCTTTTTTAGCCTCCCAGGGTGGGAGAGTGGAGTCCTCACTCCCCGGAGGGGTGGGGAGGGAAATAGTTTTGGTGCTTTTCTGGGAAAATGTGCCTATCCGACTAGGGGCCAGTGCCGCGAGGCATTTTGCACGTGGAGGTGGAAATATTGAAAGGGGGCGGGGTGGGCACGTGCGGAAGAGAGAGAGGTGGGAGTGATGTTTTGGGAAGCAGCCGCCAAGGCAGCTCTTTATAGCGTTCCAAGTCGGTGGGCTTCTGTGAACGTTGCGTTCTCTTTTGTAAAATAAGAATCCTAACGTTTCAGAGTCGGAAGAGACATTAGAGGTCACCCAAAACAGCCGTCCCCTCTGCAGCTTCTCTGACAAGTGGTAGGTAATCTAGCCTCTGCTTAAACCCCTACAAACACTGAGCGCTCACTATTGCCCAGGAAAGCCCGTTCCTTTTTTCAGTAGTTCTAAAGTGTTGTTTGCCTGCCCTTATTAGACCTTTCAGTCTCATTCATGTCCTGGTTAAGTTGCTCCTTTTTTTTACTTCTCAAATTTTCTCTCACATCCTCCTCACCCACCCACTGCTCATTGGCCTATATTTTGTGTGCCAGGAAAGAACAGCAGGGAAGTGGAGGAAGGAGGGTTTGAGAGATAGTGAGGGCCCGCTGAAAACTTTGCTGGGTCAGTTTCAAGTGTGCTGGCTTACATGTCTGAAGATGATTGATATTTTCACTAGAGAATTGCAATCTAGAGATTTCATAGCTATTTTCTCTCACTAGTGCGTCTTTTTGAAGTTAAAAATTTCATCATTATCTCTGTAGTTCTCCTATCATAGGACACATTTGCTTGTTACTTAAATCACTTTTTCTAAGGGTGCCTAAGATTGCCCCCTGGGTATAGTATGGAAGCTGTTAGAAGCATCATCTGGTAGAGGGATGATCTAAAGAACCGCTTCCCCTCCACCCATTTGACCTGGGATGGTCTAAAGAACTGCTTCCCCTCCACCCATTTGACCTGTGTTCCTTGCAAGCCCCTCTTCCAAATGTTTTATTTCCTTTTTTTTTTTTTAACAACTGTTTCGTGAGATTTTAAATTTAGATTTGCCTAGCGTTTACAATATTTTTAGTATTCCTTACATTAATATACACCAGTATTTATCACTTGGTAGCTGAAATAGTTCAGTTGAAACTATTGTCAGTCAGTGTTTTTCTATGTTCTCCTTTATTTGGTGAGCTATGCTGCCCCCAAAGTAGTTGTTAAGAATCTTGGGAGCACATGTTTTCCTTTTCCTAGTATAGTGGAGTGGGAGTCAAGACCTAACAGATACAGTGTAGAAGTAATACATCTGGTCTAAAAGCCAGCAAATAAATTTCATCTTAAGCCCCCAGTCTCCTGTTGGAAAGGTTAGAGGACATTTTTTTCTCTCCCCTTTTATGACTTAGAGACTGTTTCTTTGCTCTTGTGTGCTTAGACTGTTATTTTATTTTTTGTTTGTTTACCTCAACACCAAAGAGTGTTTAGAAAGAAAATAGCTGTCTCTTTCTGCACCACCTCCTTCTCTGAATAACAAGTAGCTTCTATTTATATAGCACCCCATACTCAAGGCTTATGGGTACCTTGCAAATTATGGCAACATCTGTCTTGAATAAGTATCTGTTCTTAGTGTCTCATGTTGGGCCATATTTTTTAATCGTCCAATTTTTAACTTTATGTAAACTTTGACATAAAATATTTCTTATAAATCTAGTTACTAGAATTTAACATAGGATTGAACATTAGATGGTGAAAAAAAATTAGGGGAGCTGAATAATTGTCTTTAAAGTTTTTAATTAATATGGAGTTCCAAGTTGTTTGCCTGCTTACTTTAGACATGAACTGTCATGACTATAGTTGACTGCCTTTGGATACATTTGCATTCTAAACATACTAGACAGGAACAACTGGTTTTATTTTTGAAGAAGACATTGATGTATTTTTTATGGCTAGTTATATGCTGACTTTATTATCTAAATCTTTCTAGATGTTCAGATGCTAGTCTCCCAACTATGTTGAAAATTAAAATGAAACAGTTTATTTTAAATTGTTTTAAAACATAGTGGTCAAAAGATGGCCAAACTGTAGAAGTATAAACAACATATTAATATCATAAATACTAAACCATAGTATTACTAAAAGCCAGGAGTGCTCAGCAGTCTGAGTGACCACATTCTAAAATTAGACAAGTCACATTCTTTGGGTTGCTCCTTGTTTCTCAATTTTTCATCTTTAAAATGTTTGCTATGTAAGATTTAACCTTTCACACTTAGAATTTCAAGATAAGTCAGTTAATATGTATCATTAGGCTGAGGGTTTCAAATCTAAGAAAGACAGAAAACATCAAGACGATAAAAGAGGAAGGAATTAAAATAGTTAAAATAAGCTGTGCTTCCTAACAGGATATTCTCCACTATCCAAGATGACTTTTGATTTTATACAAAAATTGCAAATTGGTTTAGATTTAATCATTCTTTTTTAATAAACCTTTGTTTTAAGGATTTCCCCCACACACACAAATTTAGAATTTCTTTTCTTGCTTCGCTGGAACCCACAAGAAAAAGTGAAAAGGAAATAACTCCCATTTGAACAAACCTTGAATATGAAGTAGAATGATGTAATACAATAGGAAGGGCACTGACAGATGAGGTTATAGTTGCAGTTCTGCCACTAGCTAGCTCCATGACCTTTGTTGCTCAAGATCCTGTGCCTCAGTTTTCTCATCACAGTTGAAGGATTGATCTGGAATCATCGTTGTCCAATGGAACTTTCTCCCATGATGGAAATGTCCTATATCTGTGCTGTCCAGTATGGTAGTCACTAGCTACATGTGGCTATCGAGTACTTAAAATAATAGCTAATGGGACTGAAGAACTCAATTTTTTGTTATTGTTTTAGTCAGTGTAAATTTAAGTAGCCAAATGTCTGCCATACTGGACATGCAGCTATAGAACAGTATTTTCCAAGCTTAATTAATCACTAGAATCACCTCTTTGGGGCTCCTATTAAAATAGAACCTGTCACTGTAGGTTATTCAGTAGGACTGCAGTGGGGCCTAGAAATCTATTTTTAATATATGCCCCAGAAAAATTTTTTATCAGATTGGTTAAGGGAACACTCCATTAGGAGATTTTCAAGCTCACTTCTAGTTTTCACTTTAATATTGACAATTTAGAATTTAGTGTAGTAGAAGTAACCTCTGGACAAAGTCAGGAAACTGGCTGGTTTCTAGCTGTGACTCTGCCAGTCCTGACCTGTGATCTTAGGCAAATTGCCTAATTTCTTTGAGCTTCATTTTCCTCATCTGAAATATGGGGTGAGCATCAGCGCTGCCTCCTTCCCAAAGTTTCCATAAACCTCCACTCAAATGTGATGACCACTGCATGAGAAAATGCAGGCTGCTAGAAAAGATAATTAAAATGTTAAAATGTCTTCCCAGAATCCCATTCTTTTTCCCTTTTCATTATATTATCTAATTCCTACTCTTATTCTTATAAAACTGGTTATATACAGTACTCATTAGTTTGTCTAAATCATTGTGCCCCAGTTATTTGGCCACAGCTTACAGTCTAGTTGTAGAGCAAGCATATTAAGTCTAATACATTTTTATATTTCTGGTGTTTAGCATAATGATTTGTATATATTGCTCAATAAATATTGGTTGATATAATCTGTTACTGTACTTTTAGACTTCAAAACTTTAATTTGATAGTTATAGATTATTTTATATACCAGAGAAATATCCGCCTGTGTACATGTGTTTTACCCAATTTTAATTGTTTCGTTAACACCCTATAGTTATTATTGTTCAGTGATTATATATCGTTTGAGCAACCACCTCCAAATATATTTTTAAAAGATAAACACCAAGAGAATGTCATTATTTTATATCAAGTATTTTTAGGTTATATCAAATCAACATGGCACTGAATAACCTGTATAACTTATTTTCTCTATATTACCACATTAATGAATGATCTTGTTTGATTGCTCAAACCACGTTTGTACTACAGACCCAGACTTAGCATGTATTCTGTTATGAGTAAAATTGATAGCTGATAAGTATCTCATAGACCCACTAGGCCACTGCGTGATTCAGACTTAATTTTGATATGGTCATCTTATTTTTAATTAGCTTTTCAGGTTCATACTTAAGGATTCATAGCTTTCTTCTGAAGAACTGAGTCCATTCATGTGAATTATTTTATCATACATCCTTCCTGTGTGGTAAGTGATGTTTTACTTATGTAGAAGAGAGGGAAACTGAGATCCAAGTAATTGTTACACTCAAAGTCATAACAGTGATAGAACCAGAAGTTGAACCCAAAGTGGTAGAAATTTGTATTTCTTGTAAATCAAAGAATAGCTTCCTTTTGTTCACTGTTGTGTTAAATCTTAGAATATTGTTATATAGAATATTGTCCTCTCCTGTCATTCTCCTGGAGGTACTTTTCAGTTTGTTGAGGTGAGTTATTCAGAATATTACTGCTTTCAGTTTCTTCTTGATTGTGTTATTGACATGAATTTATTGTTTCACATTGAACTTGTGGGAAACAAAAACCCAATAAGCCTTAATCCTTACTGTTTCTTGTCCTTATAATAGTAAACTTAGAAAGAATGAAGGCATTTCTGTTCACACTAATGAGTTTTATTGTTATGCCAGACCCTGCTTTCCATCATGATAGTGGAATGAGGAAGAGTCCTGGGGGGAGCTAAATAGCTCTCTAGCTCCTACTAAGTTTAGTCATCATAGAATATCTATTAATTTCTGTATTTCTATTTTTGAACTTTGTGATCTCATGCATACAACATTCAAATTTAAGGTTTCGGAAAATATATATTCCATGTCTAAACATAAAACTTTGAAAATTATGTGGGCCACTGCTCCCAATTGGTTTGGATAATGAAGAGTTGATTAACTTTTGATGAATTTATTAATATTGAAATTATACTATTATTCTATTATTTAGAATCTCAAATATTTTCTGTGATTTCTGCTAGGGAAGTTTACAATTTTATTGGAACTTGTGGTTCCTTATACCACAAGTTAATGGGTATATCTTTTAATCCCTTTGTAGATTTCATAGGGAGGAAGGTTTATCTAGGTGACAATTATAGTAGGAAAATGAAATTCTGTGATTCATGATCCTTTAACATTTTGTCACTATAAGAACCTTTTATTTTTCATTATACATGTACATTTGCTGTTTAGAAAAAGAAAATAGATACAGAAAAGGTAGATTCATCTTCACATCCCACTCTCACCATGTTAAAAGTTTAGCCGTTCCTTCTAGGATGTTTCTGAATGCACATATAAACAAACATAGATATATCCATCTATGCCTGTGCCAGTGCATAGTTTCTTTTAATAAAAAGTGAGTCATACTATCTCTTACACTATATTTTGTGATTTGCTATGCTGTATTTCTGTTGTATTTTAAACAATGCTAAAAGTACTCCCCAAAAGGGTCTTTTGCAACACTCTTTTTCTCACCCCAATTCAGCTCTGGTGAGACAACTACTTTCATTCTTTCAGCTTTTTCATCTAGTATCTATCTCCATAATTGTAAATATTAGGCTTATTTTTTTATTGCATGAATTTTAGACATTATCTACTGACTTCCTTTGTGGTGAATAAGGAGTTACCATGTATACCCAAATGTAAAGCAAGATTTCTGCACCTGCAATCATCCCATCACCTTATATTTGAGGTCTTAAGTAGTCATCTGATGTGATTTTCAGTTTTATTTTGAAAATCAGAAATGTTCAAGAGGGCACATTACCTGAAACAACCTTATATGATGCTTGTTTTTTATGCTTACAGAGGTTAGCTGACAGAACCAATATTAAGGAAAAAACAGAAGGGAAATTTAAATTTAAATTTTAAGATTATTCCTGTGACTCGTGTTATTAGTGTTCGTTATGTCTGTATGGTCTTGGGAAAGTTCCTCAGCCTATTTGGGCTACTCTTTCCTCATCTGTAAATTGGGAGTAATACACATTGTCAGGATTAAATGCATTATTATGTATTAATTGCTTAGAATGTGCCTGATACATGCTAAGCATGCTATAAATATTAGTTGTAATAATAATCATAACAGATCTTTCACAGATCACCAACAAAAATGGTCCAAGGTTATTATAGAGTTTACAGATAAACTCCTATAGGACAAAATGTGTTTCTGAAGCAAATTAGATGAAAATGAAGACAACTTACTCTGGAAAACTGTGTTAGATGACAAGAAAACATGAATCTGATGACAGGTGAAGTGTTTCAGAAAATGGCAAAAGCAATATATTTAAGATAATTTTTAATATGCTACTTAATGTGTCTGTGTAGCCTTCTATGGAGAATAATGCCAGCAGCCTGATCCAGCTTTCCCACCCACCTTGCTATAAACCTGTAAAACCGATAAGGAGCACGTATAAATCACATACTACCCATGCCTTCAGCGTGACCAGGAAATAGATCACCACAATCTTCAAATTTACCTAAAAGTAGAGAAATAATAAGAGTTCAATTCATAAATTTGCTTTATTTTTCTACCTATAAGTAAAAATTTATAGGTACTTAGAGGTAGAGAAATAAACTAAATAAAGTACAGAAAACCACCCTCAGAAAGAGAAAATCCACAAGAAGTTCCAAAACACTGAACAGAGATCTGGAGTTTAATAGTTCATAGCTCTAGATAGAGAAGAGTTTGAAGGTAAGCAGTACCAGAATTGATAATCTTAAATTATAAGCACTGCTTCATAGGGAGAGGGTGAAGACATAGAGTTTTGGAGATACGGCAATGAAGAAAAAGAGGAAAAATCCTTCAGGAATATAAATAAAAAACAAGTCAGAAAAGAGAGTGTTCTTGAACTAGGAACTCTCAACATGAAATCAATAGAAATAGAAAAGAATGGATTATATCCATATAGAACTATAAAAATAAGCAGAAATATATGAACAAAAGCATTTCAACTAAGGAAAATCTACCCATCCAAAAAAAAAACACACACAAAGCAGGAACACTAACATAACTCAAAGTGAAAAAATTAAACACCCTAAAACTAATGTTTGGAGTTATGAAAAGTAACATTAAGAAATATTTTAAAACAAAAAATTCAGAACAGAAAGGAACAAAAAGCATGGGGAAGTGACCTCAAAATAGATTCAACTCAAGAAGAAAAAAACAAAATTGTATCAGTAAGGAAAGCTAATTCTTAAGTTTCACACCACCAGATTCAAATGCAAATTTAATAAAAGGTGTTGAAAAGCAGGAAAACAAGCAAGAGAATGAAAATGAGATTTTTTTGATTGATAGAAAGTTGAAATGGAAGACCAATCACAAGTCTAATGTATGTAATTGATGTTCTTTAAGAAGAAAAAATAATAAAAACACTTAAAACTATAATCCAAGAAAATTTTCTGAAAGTGAAAGGAGACCTGAATCTATACATCAAAGTTCATATCAGAAGATACATTCTGGGATATATCCTAGTGAAGTTATATGACTGTAAAGATACAGCAAAATTCTGAGGGTCTTCAGGCAAAAAGATAAAGTGACTTACAGGGCAAGAGAATTATACTAGTATCACATTTCTCAAAAGCAACATACAAAGCAAGACAGTGGGGTGGCATAAGAAAAGTAACTGTTAACCAATGGTTTTTGTCTAGCCAGCTGTCCTTCAAGTATCAAAACTATAGAAAAACAGTTTGGAATGTGCAGGAACTCAAGGGATACTATACTCACCCTTCCTAAGGAAACTCTTAAAAAATGAGCTTCATCTAAAAAATGTTCCGGAAATGCTCTGCAAAAAGACTGGCAGTAAGTATTTTATATATCTTTCTGAGCTAAGATTAAAACCAAGAGTAGGGACACAGATAGAAAAGTACATAAAGATTCTATGTTCTGAAAAAATAAAAAGAATGCAACTAAAAAACAGGAGAGGAAAGGGAAAGAAAAAGAAATCTAGAATGAGATTAATAACTGTAGTTTATTATAAGGGAGTCAGAGGATACCATCTAAAATGGAAAGACCAAATGGAAAGATTAGGTAAGAAAAAAGATACTAACTAGGTACTATAAAAGATGTTAACACAAAGATAAGTACTAGGGAAAAAATATATAGACCTTCCAAAACACTGAGAAATTTTTAAGGGTACAGAAAAAACCATCCTGGAATGGGGAAAAAATGGTAGATATTACATAATGCACACAGTAATTATAAAATAGTATGACAGAAGGGAGATTAAACATATCAATGAGATCTCTCTCCCCAATCAAAAGAGAAAGATTTTTAAAATTGGCTCAAAAATCAAAACCCAACTTTATAACAACAGACCCTCACAAAGGCTAAAATTAAAAGATGGACAAAGATAAACCAGGCAAATAGAAGCCAGAAGAATGCAGGATTAACAGTGCTAATACCAAAGTAGAAGTCAAACCGAAAAAGCATTAAATGAGACAAAGGAGGAAAAGTTACAATGCTAAAAATCATGATTCACAACAAAGAGATAACCTTTGTAAATAAACATGCACCAAAAAACACAGCAACAATCTGTATAAAGCTTTTAAAAACTCTAAGAAATAGAAACACTAAAAATAGGAGACTTTGACACTTAGCACAAGATAGGTATAGTGGATAAATAATAAAAAAGATCCAAACACCATAATAAAGCAGATCTTCAGGTATGTTCTTAAGAATAGAGAATATACTCTCTTTAAACAGAATATTTACAAAAATTGTCCATATATTAGGAAAACTTTAGTAGGTCCCATACCAAAAAAAATTGCAAAAAGCAAAAGGGCGCTGCACTTTGATCTTGAAATTAAGGAACATGGTATCATATGTTTGCAAGAAAGAAGAGGAAGTGAGAAAACATACGTATACCTGTACGTATACCTGTTTACTTTTTCAAAACTTACGCAAGAAGGGGGAACCAGAAGGCAATAAAGTTGGTTACCCACTCACAAGGGTGGGTGGTGAGGCAGAAAAGGAAATGACATTTGTTTAAGTTACCCCTTTCTGTGTAGTTCTTTATTTTTGCAAGCATGATGATTTTCCAGATAGTCCCCAAAAAATGAAATTAATTCAATAAGGATGATGATGAGAAAGACTGAAAACCAAAAGCAAACCAAACCCAACTTCAAATCAGTAACAACATCACTGAAGAAGGAGGAAATAAATAACTAATCTAAATAACTCTTAAACTCAGTACTGTTCCTTGGTCTGGGGAAAAGTGACTGCAAAGAAATACTGATTTGGTTTTTTGTAGTGGTACAGATGTAGTGCTTCTGTAATTATTCAGATGTATCAAAGGATTGGGCAAATGAGTGGATATGTTGATTTTGTTGTGGAAGAGGAGACACAAATATGACATGTGGAAAAGTGAGAAAAAAGCCCTGTGGGAATGATTGGAATCGAAGGTTTGAGTATGAGTTCATAATTTTCTAAAATCTATGTGTGTATGCATATGTCATCACATATGTGTGTATATATTTTTACTCTGTCCACTGCAAAGGCCCAGGAGCAAAGACCTTCCCAATAGCAATGAGCACATGGAGCATCTAGATCTTTATTTCTAAAATCATTCCCCACTTAAAGAAACCAAAGCTCTTTGGAGAAATATTTGATTCCATGGCTGGGACAGAGAAATGATTATAAGATGTCTGGAATATCTTGTGCCAGAAAGTAAGGAATTGCTCAAAAAGTGGTAAGGCCCGTCAGAATGACAACAGGAGTTGGTTGGCTTGAAGGGCCTCCCACTGGCCTAATCTGGGACAATTTGAGCCCCTGAATAATTAAGCACAATAATGAATTAAAAACATTGAAAAGTATAAATCCATGGGTTGATACCCATAATAAATAAATACATAAATAAGAGAAAAAGAGGGCTGTTCGTTACAGGAAAATGCTGAGTAATGACTAAAGAGGGAATGCTGAGGTTGGAAAATCATCACAGTTAGTTAAAGATTGGGCAAGTATCATCATTAGATGCTAAATCTGGAGTCAGATTTTGGTGAGCAGAATATTTGCATGGTCTTTAAATGTCTCTTCACAGATTGCTTATTAGAAGAAGGAAAACAGTAAAAGTACAGCGGAGAAATCAGACCATACCTAGACCAGGCGATCAAATAAGGGAAGCAACAAGGAGGCAGATGGACATCGTGCCTCTGGATTTGATACCCTGAGAAAGACAGCATCAGTTAGGTAGTACAACTTGAAACTAATCATGAGAAAATCGCAAACCAAAACAAGGTCATTCTAATTTTTTCAAAAAAGGGAGGAAATCTGTGCAGAAGTATTCCAACTAATTTATGTAAATACTCCGCCCTCAAGGAGGGAAGCATGCCCCTTAAGTGTGGGCTGCACATAGTCACTTTCTTCCAGAGAGTACAGTATGGCAGGGGCTTAAGGGTAACTTCCCAGTAGAGAAACCTGATAAACACTGCCTCAGTCAGATGATCAAGGTCAGCATCAACAGTGATAAGTCATGTTGGTAGTATGTATCCTTGGTGTGATGTGATACAAGTGGCACTTCGGAATGTACTTCCCAAAAACATAACCCCAGCTCAGTCATGAGGAAACTATCAGACAAATGTCAGGAGAAGTCAACAAAATACCTGACCAATATTCCTCAAAACTGTTCAGGTCATCAAAGAACAGGAAAACCTGAGGAATTTTCACTATCCAGAGGAGTCTTACGATGACTTATGTAATGAAGACTTACATGTGAAGATTCATGATGACTAAATGTAATATAGGATCTTGGAACAGAAAAAGAACATTAGGTAAAAATAAAAGAAATCTGAATAAAGTAGACTATGTAAGATGTTAAAAGGGAAACGGGTACATGGGAACTCTGTACTGTTTTCAGTTTTTCTGTAAATCTGTAACTGTTCTTAAAAAAAAGTTTGTATTTTTTTTAAAGGAAGGGACTGCATTCTTAAAAGACATCAAATGTTTTGTTTTGGGTGGGGGTTTTTTTGGTTTCTTTGTTTTGTTTTGTTTTTTGGGGTCTTTGTTTTTTGAGATACAGTTCTCACTCTGTCGCTCCAGGTGGAGTGCAGTGGTGTCATCATAGCTCACTGCAGCTTCCTCCTGGGCTCAAGCGATCCTTCTGCCTCAGCCACCTGAGTACCTGGGACTACAGACACGCACCATGACGCCCAGCTAATTTTTCTGTTTTTTGTAGAGATGGGTCTTGCTGTTGCTTAGGCTGGTGTCGAACTCCTGAACTCAGGCAGTCCTCCAGCTTTGGCCTCTCAGAGTGCTAGGATTACAAGGCATGAGCCACCACTCCTGGCCAAGACAACAAATATTAAGAAAGACAAAGACTCCTTCCAGATTTAAAGACTAGGACATGACAAATAAAATATGTGATTCTGGACTGGAGAAAAAGTCTCACAAAGGATGTTATTCAGTCAATTGATAAAACTGGAATATAGATGGTAGCTTAGATGAAAGTTTTGGGTTAATGTTAAATTTCTTAAAGATAATAGCTGACCTGTGATTATGTAAGAGAATGTCTGTATTATTAGGAGAGGCACAGTTCTCAACTGGGGTGGTTTTGTCTCCCAGGGGACATTTGGTAATGCCTGGAGGCATTTTTGGTTGTCACAAGGGAGTAAAGGAAGTGTTGACTGCCAGAAATGATACTAGACATCTTATATTGCATAGGCTAGCCGCCCACAGCAAAGCATTATCTGGCACAAAATGTCAATATAGCCAAGGTTGAGAAACCCTGAGCTATACTTCTAGCCCTGATTGAGAGGTAAAGGAGCTTGAAGCATGTCACATATTCACAAATGGTTGAGGTACAAAAAAATAGAGGAATAAGTGGGGCAAAATGGTAATAATTAGTCAGTCATGGTAAAGGGTATCCAGATGTTCTTTGTATTATTGGAACTTCTATAAGATATAATTTCTGGGTAAAAAGTTAAATATTTCATAGTAAAATCCTATTACTATCCTTAAAGAAAACAGAAAGGACAGGATCTTATAATAGGGGACAGTAATTTAAATTTAATAAATTAAGCTTTATGAAAAATAAAAAATGTATTACTCAGTTGAATAAGTAGACATTTGCTCTTTTTACCTCCGTCCCCAAGCTGGTTTTATTCAAGTTGATCAAAAAATTTGCTTCTGTTTTTTAATCTCATTGGGAAATGAGAAATCACCTTCTTTTCACATTTACCCATATGACGTGTCATCATCTTACATCACAAATTTTGGTTAAATCATTAGTGTTTATATAATACATAGGATAGTATTTGCTGCTCAGCCACTGTACTTTTTCCTTTCTGATACAACTTTTTTCCTGAAATTAATAATTGTCTCTCTTTTTCATTTGGTCAGTGTTAAAGTGTCTATTGCCTTTTTTCACATGCTCCAATAAACTGTCAAACACAAAGATTCATTTTTTTCCTGGAGCCCTTCCAGAGCCACCATCCATCCTCCTCTAACACGGTCTGATTGCTTTCCAGAGCTGCCATACAGCTGTAATCCTGAGATATCCCTTTCTTATTGCCTTAGAAATTCTCTTTACCGCTGTCCTGTGTTGGATCACATAGTTCCTAAATCAGTCATCTTCCTCTTTCTTGGTTATTTTGACGTTATAATGAAGCATATCTTCTAGTAATAATTTTCTGAGAAAAAGTGAACATGGGAGCTAAGTTTTTTGAAGGAGCTTCAGGGACAATATCTGAAGATGTCTTTATTCTACCATTAGAATTTGTTGATAATTTGGCTGGATATAGATTTTTTTAAATAGCTTTACTGAAGTAAAATTTGACAAAATTAAACTACAATTAAAATTAAAATGTACAGTTTGGTAGGTTTTGACATAGGTATGCACTGCTGAAACCATCATCACAACCTAGTCAATGAACCTATCTAGTGTCTCCAAAAATTTCCTCACACTCCTTTTAACTCCTTCCCACCCTGGCCCCCACCTCATCCCCAGGTGATTAGTATTCTGCTTTCTGTATTTGTATACTAGTTTGCATTTTCTAGAATTCCATGTAAAAGGAGTCATATTAAGAATATTCTTATTGTCCTTTTAACATCTGTAGACTATATAGTGATGTCACTTCTCTCATTTATGATATTGGAAAATTTGTCTCTTTTTTCCTATCTCTGATTTGAAGTTTATTGATTTTATTGATCTTCTGAAAGAAGCAGCTTTTGCTTTCATTTTTTTCTTTTTTAATTTCATTAATTTTCCCTTGGAGCTTTGAGTATAAATCTTCTGATAAGAATTTTTTTCCTTTAGAAGTTTGAAGGAATTACTTTTATCAGTCTTGCTGTTGAGAAGCCCTCTGATACTCCAATTGCCTTCTCTTTTTATGTGGGCATAGTGTTGAAGCTTTTAGTATCTTTATTGGCAGAGTTCTAAAATTGTTATAATGATACACCTTGGTATAGATTTTTTTTTAAGTCATTAAGCTGGGCTTACATGGTCTCTTTACGTATAGAAACTATATTTTGGTCCTGGGATTTTCTTTTTAAATTTTTTTCTTTTATATAACTTTTTGCCATCTATTTTCTCTTTCTTGACTATCTCTATTAATTGGATTTTCGATCTTTTAAATGGAACTCTTATTTTTTTCCTCTTGTACAGGTTTTTGTCTCATGTATATACACATGCATGCTTTTTGAAAGATTTCCTTGACTTTGTCATTCGTTTATTGAATTTATTGTTTATCTCTTTTGTTTTTAAATTCCGAGATCTATCTCATTCTCTGATAGTATCCTATTCTTACATCCCTGAAGAATTAGTTATATCTTTTGAAGTTTTCTTTTGTTCCCTGCATTGCTTCTGTTTCTTACAGATTCTTTTTTCCCCGGAGATTTCTTTCAGTCTTTCACATTCTTAGAGGCGTTGCTCAAGTGATCAGTGATCCTTGCCTGTCTTCTCATATTAAATGATTAGGTGCTAAGCAACTGATCGGACTAAGTGTCCCTGAGTTGGATTTGTTGACTACTGAGCTTCACTGTGCTGATTGATTACTTTTTAAATCTTCTGTTTGGTGTTCTGCGGTTTTACCGTAATCTGTTTAGATGTGGGTATCTTTTTGTTGTACTTAATTTGTATTATAGTTCTATCTGTGAATTCGTGTTCTCATTTCTACAAAATTCTCAGCCAGCATCTCATTCAGCATTCATTACCTTTCTGTCTTCTCCATATTCTCTCCTTTAAGAATCCTTATTAGACCTTTATTAGATCTTTACATTTGTTTACATTGTTTTAACCTCTTACTTTATACTTTGGCTCATTTTTCGATAATATTTTATTTCGTCTTAAACAGTTCATGTATGGTTATTTTATATTCTGTCTCTGACGATTCCAGTGCCCAAAGTATTTGGTATTCTTAATTTATTTCTGCTGACAGTTGTTCACAGTGGATTGCTTGTTACATTTGATATTTGACTGTATACTCATATTTGATAAAGTCTGTGGGAATGCTGAAAGGCCTGAATTGTAGGTGACTATTTCATGATATAATTTAGGATTGCTTCTGCTGGGTATGAAGGAGCACTAGTAGTCTGCAACCACTTTAATTTCTTGGCCTGGGGATTTCCTGACCATAGAGGGGAGGGAAAATTACAACCTCACAGTTACTTATGAGGGCAGGCCTGTGATTACAAAATCCCAGAGAAACTTCTCCACTCAGAGCGTGGACAGAAAAGGCTCCCTCGTAGGTCCTCTTTGCATATACTCAGGTTCCCAACCCCCCAGACTGTCATTGAAGTTGCAGCCTCTTTCAGGGGTTTTGGTCTAATGCAGGAGTTTCCAGTTAAGCTCCCCCATAGTAAATAAATGATAACTTGTACATGGGGTGAATCAATTACAGTTTACAGATGTGGTTTAATAGTATTCTATATAAACGTGAGGAAAAAATACTTGGAGAATGGCACTCCATAAGTAGAATCTCAGCTTCCCAACTAGTATGCCCTGAATTATGAGTATGTCAAGATATTCTTCCCTGCATTACTTGGGACAGTCAGAGGCCTTAGGCCAGGTGCATCCCAGGGGCTTCTTCTCCTTGTGTTATACAAATGATCATTTTCTTTGTGTGCTAGAAGCATGGAAAAAATCAGAGAACATTTCCCTAAAACATTAGTCCTTCAAGATGTTTTGGAAAAGGTGGCATACTATATAGCCCTCTTTAATCATCACAATGTTCATAAGCATATTAAAGGTTCCAAAAGATGTTGAAGTAAGGAAAATTTCCCAAACATATTTGATCATGGTACTTTTTAAAAAAATGTTAACAGGCTGGACGCGGTGGCTCACGCCTGTAACCCTAGCACTCTGGGAGGCCGAGGCGGGCGGATCGCTTGAGCTCAGGGGTTCAAGACCAGCCTGAGCAAGAGTGAGACCCTGTCTCTACTAAAAATAGAAAGAAATTAGCTGAACAACTAAAAATGTATAGAAAAAATTAGCCAGGCATGATGGTGCATGCCTGTAGTTCCAGCTATTCGGGAGACAGAGGCAGAAGGATTGCTTGAGCCCAGGAGTTTGAGGTTGCTGTGAGCTAGGCTGACGCCACGGCACTCTAGCCTGGGCAACAGAGTTGAGACTCTGTCTCAAAAAATAAAAAATAAAAAAAGTTAACATCCTAAAATTATTGAATCCAAGATGTCTATAATCATTGATCCCCTGAAATTTTAAGGTTATATTCTCTGAAAGTAGCATCAGAATAAGATATTCTGGGTTGATGTTTAAGAGTCAGTAAACATGTATGTCTACTAACTGAACTGGCTATATAGTAGACAAACCTGTATGAATACTGTGGGTATAAAAGGTCACCTCTACATGGAGGTGAGCTATGTGAGTCCAGTGTTTATTAAGTGTGTAGGCCAGGCACTGTGATAAATAGTTCATAGTATCTTCCCATTGCCTCTAGGAACAAAGTCAATTTCCTACCCTGGCCTACAAAGGCCCTCATGATCTGGCCACCTCATCCTCCTCGAACCTCCCACACCTCTCACACTGGGCACCAGCCACACTGGCCTTCCAGTGCACCAAATTTATTCTACCCTAAAAGCCTCTGTCTTGCTTTTTCCTTTGCCTAGAATATTCTAGCACTAAATTTTCAAGTAGCTGCCCTTTTTGTCCTCATGGTCTTATCTCACTGAGGCCTTTCATCACCACTGAATCTCAGCTGACTGCCCCTGCCTGAGTTCCTGTCATTGTATGGCCTTGCTTGGTTTACTCCTGCCAGTAGCCTACAACCTTTGTGAGAACCATGGGTCTTGTCTGCTCTGTGTACCACGCTATCTTTAGCCTCAGCTACTGTGAGACACACAATACTTGTTAGATAGTTGTGGAATGAGTAAGAGAAGAAACTCAAAACTTATTCAAGTTCACAGCTAATATATGGCAAAGCTGAGTTTCAAACCCAGCTCTTTCAGAATTCTGTATTCAAAGCATGACACTGTGTCTAAATGAGGGTTGTCCCGTTCCCCTACCACCTGGTGTTGTTAGAACTTTCCTTTTGGAATTGCCTTCAGGGTCTGATTTGTCCTTTTTAAATCTCTTGGTGGTAACAAATCTTGATTCTTTGAAGATACCTTTGATTTGTAGAAATACCTAAAAGTTATTCGGAACCAAATATGCTAAATGAGATGGATGATCAAGCTAGCGAAAACTGTTGTTGGGAACAGAGGGAGTAATTCTGAAGTGACCATAAACAATAAGTTTTTCTTTTTAATATTGGGTCTAAAAAAGAGTTCTAGGTTGGGGGTGGTGGCTGAAGCCTGTAATCCTAGCACTTTGGGTGGTCGAGACAGGAAGATTGCTTGAGGCCAGGAGTTTGAGACCAGCCTGAACAAGAGCAAGACTCTGTCTCTACAAAAAAAAAAACAGAAAAATTAGCCAGGCGTGGTAGCATACGCCTCTAGTACCAGCTACTAGGGAGGCTGAGGCAGGAAGATCACTGGAGCTCAGGAGTTTGAGGTTGCAGTGAGCTATGATGATGCCACTGCACTCCAGCCTGGGCAACAGAGCAAGACTGTGTCTGAAAAAGAGTTCTAAAAGAAGATACTAAAACCAGTTTGGGGTTGTGGCAACATTATTAGAACATGTATAGAACCTCCCAAGGGGACTTCTTTGGGAATATAATATTTCCATTGTGTGGACTAAGAAACCCAGTTTTTGTTACTTTCGTAGTTATGCTTGTTACAACTGAAAATCAGTTTCTCATCTCAATGCAAATGTTTAATGCCTGAAAATGAAAATTCTCTAAGAGATGCATTTGGATGATGGTATCTTGTCAAGCTTTGGACTATAGCTTTCAGCTTCGTTATTGGTCATGGAATACCAGAAAGAAGGTGGACTAGCCAGAAAAGAAATTCAGTATAAAGTGTAAGATTTAAAAAAATATATTAACTAAAGCAAAAGAATAAGGATAGGTGCCAAACCCTAAAGATTCTTTGGTTGACAGTTTGCATCTATCTAGTTATAACTCACTACATGTTTAGTAATGGTGTGGGGTTTTTTTTGTTTGTTTGTTTTTAATTTTAGATACCATTCAGTTGTTTTTCCTTTTCTTTTGACTTTATTCTCACCAAACCTGAAGTTCTGGGATTTATTTGGGAAGGGTTGCAGTAGAAGTATTAGTTTTTTCTTTCTTTTTTTGTAGCTTGAATGAGGGAGCATCTTTTGGAGGAGATATATGAGCAGCATTCACTAAAGAGGATATAGTGTCTGTCTCCTACAATTTTTGAAATAGTTCATCTCTAAAAATTGTGTCTAGAATTTTAAATTCTCCATTAATCGATCCAGAACTCTTAACAATGATTTTTAAAATCATTTCTATTTCTGGATCCTCTAAAATGGTATAGAAATTTAGTTTTAGAGATGAAAGGCAAATTAAGAAATCATCTGTTATGTGTATTTCACCACAATTTTTTTTTTTAAAGAAATCTGATCTAATTTTTTTATAGAAGAGAAGTGATAATCTAGTTTTAAGGCAAACCATGAGTTACATGATAGTCTTCTGATTAACATTCAGTGTTCTTTTCATCGCCATCGTTATTAATCTTATTAGCTAACATGATAGCTAATAGATTTGTTCCTCATGGAAGTAGAGGGCTTCGTTTTGACACAAATATTTAACTTTTCATTATAAAATAAAATGATCATTTCTCAGGGCTAGATTGACATTTGTCAAATCTGATTTACCAGAATTTGTACTAAGATCTTTTAGGTGATATATATGAGCACTGTGTCATGTGTTACTGGTTTCTTCTGCTTCAAAGACTGAACATTCTTCACAAGCCAAAAGGAAGAGCAGAGACTGGTTCGGGATGTTCGACGGTTATGATAGCTGCAGTGAGGACACAAGTAGCAGCTCCAGCTCTGAGGAGAGTGAGGAGGAAGTTGCTCCTTTACCCTCTAGTCTGCCAATTATCAAAAACAATGGACAGGTCTACACGTACCCAGATGGTAAATCAGGAATGGGTGAGTATTTTAGCCTTCGTGTTGAGATTGTGTTTTCATTTGATTTCTTCTGTCACTTCCCCTCATTAGGTTTTTTTTGTTTGTTTCTGGTTTTTTTATTTTTCTTTCTGCTTTTGTTTTGAGACAAAGTCTTGCTTTGTCCCCCCCCAGGTAGAGTGCAGTGGCATCCTCGTAGCTCCCTGCAACCTCCACCTCCTGGGCTCAAGCAATCATCCTGCCTCAACCTCTCCTGAGTAGCTGGGACTACCTGCTCGCACCACGATGCCCAGCTAATTTTTCTATTTTTTTTTTATAGGGTTGGGGACTCGTTCTTGCTCAGGCTGGTCTCAAACTCCTCACCTCAAGCAATCCTCCCACCTTGGCCTCCCAGAGTGCTAGGGTTACAGGCGTGAACCACCACACCCAGCCTATAACAACTGCTTATAAGAAGTTTTCTGTTTTAAAACTTGCAGTGATAGAGTATTCTCTGACTCAGAAAGCAGTTTCATTTTTTAGTATCTCTAATAACTAGAATATTCTTTATATTAAACCAAAACTATCCTTGCTCCAACTTTTGTCTTTTGGTCTTATTTTTGTTTTTTAAAGCCACACAGACTAATTATAATCCTTGTTCTAATGATATCTCTTTTCTCCACACTAAAACACTTGGTTCTAAGAACAGCCCTGTGGTCAGAAGTGGCTAGGTAGTGGGGGGAGGTGGCACTTAGTTCTAGTGTGTTTCCAGGACACACTGAAGGAACCGTAGTTGCTTCACCCAGTTCTCATGGTATCACGGTGATTTAATTCATTGATACCATGATCATTTTCTTCTGATACTTCAGATTATGTGGTAGTAGGATGACAGCTTGTCCTGATTGATTTGCCCAGGACTGTCCTGGTTTTGCCATCGAAAGTCCCACATCCTGGAAAACAACTCAAGCAAATGATCATTCACCCTTTGTGAGCACAGAAGAAAGTTCAGCCTTTATCTCCCTTTTTCAGAACACTGTATTTCCATTTCTGCCACCAAAATTGCCTTAGCTTTTTTGAAAATAATATTGAACTTGCAAATAACTGATGTCCTTTTATCTTTATCACATAAACTAAACTAATTTAAACCAGTCTTGTGCTTTTGCAGTTGATTTTTTTAATCCCAAATTGTAGAACTTTTGAGTCTCTCTATGTAACCATCTTTCTTAATTAACTTTTGGTCTTAGAAATTTCTGATTGCTAATTCTGTCATCTAATGTTAAATGCTTTGTCATCTAATCTTCCAGCTTTATATCATTTTCTTTCTTTCTTTCTTTTTTTTTTTTTTTTTTTTTTTTTTTTGAGACAGAGTCTCACTCTGTTGCCCAGGCTATAGTGGTGTGGCGTCAGCCTCGCTCACAGCAACCTCAAACTCCTGGGCTCAAGCGATCCTCCTGCCTCAGCCTCCCGAGTAGCTGGGACTATAGGCATGCGCCACCATGCCCGGCTAATTTTTTTTCTATATATATTTTTAGCTGTCCATATAATTTCTTTCTATTTTTAGTAGAGACGGGGTCTCGCTCTTGTTCAGGCTGGTCTCAAACTCCTGACCTCAAGCGATCCTCCCACCTCGGCCTCCCAGAGTGCTAGGATTACAGGTGTGAGCCACCGCACCCGGCCCCTATATCATTTTCAGTTTTGATAATTCTGCCTTGTGGATCTATTCCAGTCCTTTGATTAAAAAGTTGAACAGCACAGTCTGGTACAGATTCTTACAGACCATATCGAAACACTTCACTTTATTTATCAGAACCCACTAGGTGTGCTCATCCTACTGGTTAAAACCTACCTGGGTGTCTTCTACTCCAGCTGAAATTACTCAATCCTAATTGACAAAGCTGCATGACAGAGTTTATCAAATGTGTTAACTCCTATTACTATATATTCTTGCCGTGATTTAGTTATATCAGTCTGGTAATCTCATCATAAAAGGAAATAAGGTTTATTGAAGCTTTATGTATACTAGCATCTGTTTGAAATACTAGAGATACAGAGATGAACACAAAATAAGGTCTCTGCCCTGATGGAGCTTGTATCCTAGTCATGGGAATTCTCATTTGCCATTTGTCTTCTTTGGCAAAGATTCATTGTCCCCATGGGATCACAACTTTTTTATCTGAGTGGTCAGGGACCTTCTTAACTATCTGTTCTAGAATTTTACAACAAGAAACCATTCCTTTTTTTCTCCCATGAGACACGTTTTCTTCATCTCTAATCTTCTGACACTTTATCTTCTTTCTATGATTTCTTATAGATTTGTAAGTACAGGTATCCCTCGGTATCCATGGGGGATTGGTTCCAAGACCTCCTGCAGATATAAAAATTAACAGATGGTCAAGTCCCTTATATAAAATGGTGTAGTATTTGCATATAACCTATGCATATCCTACCATATACTTTAAATTATCTCTGGATTACTTATAATACCTAATACAATGTAAATGCTATATAAATAGTTGTTATACTACATTGTTCAGGGAATAATGACAAGAACAAAAAGTCTGTACATGTTCACTACAGATGCAATATATTTTCCCAAATCTTTTCAATCCACAGTTGGTTGAATCCATAGATACAGAACCCACAGATACAGAGGGCCAACTGCACTGGTTACATGACCAGTCTCTTCAGTTTACCTGCTTGGATAGAGACTTTGACTCCCGAAGGCAGTTATTTGCTATGTTACTTCCTGTTTATCTTTTTTGAACTTCAATTCTTGTGAACTTTATTCTTCTGATTCTACCTTTCTGATTATTGTCCATCATGCAATAGTAGTCAAGAGTTCTACTGTTCTCTGCTATCACTGGTTAACAGTGATACCTCAAGATTTGAACCTATTTCTTCCTTCTTGTCCCCTAAACATAACTTGAAAGAATCCTAATATTGCCCTTAGCATTTTTTCCAAGTGTTAGATCTTTTTAGGTTTCAACTTTTGTGGGTGTTTTTGTTGCTTTTTGAGACAGGGTCTCTGTTGCCCTGGGTAGAGTGCTGTGACGTCATCATAGCTCACTGCAACCTCAAACTCCTGGGCTCAAGCTATTCTGCTTCAGCTCCCTAGTAGCTGGGACTACAGGCTCGAACCACCATGCCTGGCTAATTTTTCTATTTTTTGTAGAGATGGAGTCTCACTCTGGCTCAGGCTGGTCTCAAGCCCCTGTCCTCAAGCACTCCTCCCACTTGCGCCTCCCAAATTGCTAGGATTATGGATGTGAGCCACCACACCTGGTCTCTTTGCAGTATTTTAAAATCTTATGCTGTTTTGTCTTAATCCTCCGTTGTGTTGCACTTCATTTCATCTTTTGTTTATAATCCTTCCAAAAGCTGGAATTCATAATGTATATGGAAATGCCTGGCACATGATAAGCACTAAGGAAATGTTAGTTGAAGCTGATATATTTTATATATGTGTGTCTTTTGACCCTTTTTGAAGCCTTTTCAGAGTTCAAGCTCTATTATCAGACCTTCTAGAGCCCCTCACCGTGGAATTATACCAGTGCTCTCTTTAACTTTTATGTAGGTATCTCTATCATTTGTATGGGAGATGGAAGAAATTTTTAAATTAAAACCTTTAGATAGTTGGAAAAACTTTTATTAAACTGTTAAAGATTGATTTTATCATATGATCATAACAGCAGTGTTTTTATTTTATTGATTAGCTACCTGTGAGATGTGTGGGATGGTTGGCGTGCGAGATGCTTTTTACTCTAAAACAAAGCGTTTCTGCAGCGTTTCGTGTTCAAGAAGTTATTCGTCAAATTCCAAGAAGGCAAGCATTTTGGCCAGACTTCAGGTAACGGTACAGAAACCTTCTTATTCTTTATATGTGTTATTTCTATGGCTTTCACTGGTTTTATCTGTCATTTGATTGTGATTCACTGCACTCCACCTCTGCCCAATTGGCCAGTTATTATTTTATACCCTCCATTTTTAGGAAATGTGTAAGGCCCAAAGTTTGTTCTGTATATAAAGTTGAACAACTATTTTAAATGGACGTGGCATACCATGCAGAATAAACTGAATTTTTTATGTGAATTAAAAATACCTATTCTTTTTGCAAATAAGTATAAATACAACGAACACCTTTTTATATACAGAAACTGAAGCCATTTTCCTTTCCCCCCTTGTTTCCTTTTGAGTTAACATAAAGATAGAATCTTTAACATTTGGGGGGAAATAATTTAATCTCTGGTTATATGTTAACCATCATTGTTGCTTTGTACTTTTGAGTACAACCCATTTGATACTTTGACCAAATGTATTTGGTTACTCCAACTAATCTTTTTGAAAACATTCATGGTATGGAAAGAAAGTCATCTAGCTTTAAATGTACATCATGGCCTGTTTTAGTCTATGCCTATAAAACAACTAGATACTTGGTCATTTGACTAAGTTGTTACTATTACAGCGTATGAACAACTTTTTAAAGGCATTACATAACTGATTTTTGCAACATATTTTATTGGATGATCACATTCTTCTTATTCTCATTTAATTTATTGTGATCATTAAGTAGTACTGAAAGGCTTATTTAAATCCTCCAAATAAAGGAAATACATCACTTAGATGTATTTCTATATTTCAGATAGACAGTACCTAAAGATCCTGAGCAGTGGTCTGTACCCAAATGGATGGCAGTTTGTCACACTGTGAATTTGGCCCATGATCATTTTGTCATTGATCTTTTGCGTTAGCACTAAAGGTATAAACCTCAGTCACTTGCTCTTTGAACATTAAATTATCTTCTCTTACCATAAAAATAGCAATGCTTGGCAGCCTGCATGAGTGAATAACCACTGGTTCTATCTACTATAAGAAGGAATCAAGTATCCACCACAGCCTATATTTTAACATCTTATGGGATATAATTTTTTATTAACATATTAATTTGCATATTGCTATTTTAGTCTGTGCCAGCTCTGCTACTCATATTAGATATGTACATTGTAGCAGAACTCCAGAAAAAAATTTCTCATGTTAAAATTTCTTGTATGTTTCCTCTGCTTTAATAATTTTCTAAACCCTCAATGTTTACTTAAGCAGAATGAGTAGTGTGCAATCAAGTTAAATTTCAATGGTGGGGGGGTAAAAAGAATCCTATTTACTTAACTCTTCTTGTTTTAGGGTAAGCCTCCAACAAAGAAAGCAAAAGTTCTTCAGAAACAACCTTTAGTTGCTAAACTTGCTGCATATGCTCAGTATCAAGCTACCTTGCAAAATCAAGCAAAGACAAAAGCAGGTAACAGAGGTGAAATATTTGATATTGATTCATTTAGTTTTAATTAATGACGTTTTAATTTTGTATTCTATTTAACTAAGCTATTTCTGTGCCCTGTTATCACATTTTGACTCTACCCTTCCTGATGGTGGTTTTGGTTTCAGTAAATTACTCTAAAGAAAATAGTTGCATAGACGAGTTCCAGTGCTTGTCGGAATTGCCTTAATTTTTTACTTGGTTTATTATTTATTTTTTATGCATTGATACTCTATGCTGTAGATGGTAGGCAGCATTGTGGAGATAATAGGACATGTAGAAGGCTTTAAAGGGATTGAGGAGAGGAAAGTACTAGAGATTGAGGAAAGGACCATTTCTAATGGAAGATTCTTAATAGGAGTACAAAGGTAAGGAGGTAAGTAGGAAGTAAGGCAATTAAAATCCCAGTGGAGGTATTAGATGGTAGATATTGGGTAGATAACTCACTGAGGTACATAGTAAGAGCTGAGTGGGAATAAAACACAGAAGCAGCCACAGCAGTATTTGTTATTCTGGACACTTCTCTCAACTGTTCTTTGCTCTTCCTAACTTTGCTTTTCCTTGTACTTTGATTCCCAAGGAGTATGTGTTATATATAGAATATTTAAAGAAATTGCTGCTTGTTTGCCAATATGATATAAGCTAAAGCTCATGATAAATGGGAAGTTCTTCGATTCTTACGGAAAAAAAGAAAACTTTCTTTAAAGGAGCTAAATTACTTTTGTGTCCTTTCACATTTTAACAATAATAGCCCTCTTGTAAATAAAAGATTTGAGAATTGTGATGTATCTAAATTTGTTTTATTTCAGCAGTCTCCATGGAAGGTTTCAGCTGGGGTAACTACATAAATAGCAATAGCTTTATAGCAGCTCCAGTCACCTGTTTTAAACATGTAAGTATGGAATTTCTCACCTTCTTATTTTGAAATGCTTAGTCATTGTTTAAATCTGAAGGTACAATAACACCTAACCATCTTATCTTTAGAAAATGTTTATTTTATACATTGTCATTGAAATGCTTCTCTTTTATTATACTTACTAATTGCTAAAAATAACTTCTGTAAGTTTTTTACGTGAAAGCTCCCTATAAAGAAATTGGAATTTGAAATTATTTTTAAACAAAGGGAAAGTACTAGTCTCATCCAATTTTCATATTAAGTTGAATCATATAAAATTGCTAGCTTTGTATATCAGAAATAGTTACATATTGGCAGTGTCATTTGGTTCAACCTAATAGAAACCATTCATCATGTATGTTACTTAAATCTGTGGTTTGACCTGATGATTCAAAAAAATGAAGGATCTTTCTTCTAGTGTTGTTTTTGCCTGCACATGTAAAACTACAAAAACAAATAAGGAACTGTTAATAATGTAGTATTGTGAGCTGAAATATGTGATATATATCATGAAAAACCCTTCAAAAAGGTGTTCTTCACTGGGTACTAGTGCAGCGGTGAATAGGTGAATAGATAGTATGACAGGGAGGCACTAGTTTTGCCAGAAAGTGTCATAACAAAGAACGTAAACTGAACCTTAAAGAACAAATAGGAAAATAAAAACCCAAAAGGAATAAATAGGAACTAACCAGGTAGAGCCTAGATGGGAAGCTCTTCAAGGATAAGGAAACCATGTAAGCAGAACAGAGAACCTCCTAGAAGAAGCTCCACTCGGCTACATACAGGGCAGTGTCTGGGCCATTTTGCAGACCTGATGATCCCCAAAAACCACTCCCACTCTGAAATCAGACAATCATAAAAAGTGAGAAATCCACTATGCCCCTTCTAAGTCCTTTACTTTCCTCCCCAATATAGCCTTTGACCTCATTAAAATGCTTCTAGAAGAAATAGTTCAGACCCCCTTCTTCTTACCCGCATCCCTCTGTTTTCCTTCCAGGCTTCCTTTCTTGCTAGGAGCCCATCTCCTCTGCCATAGTCTTTTAACTCTCAGTCCTCTTCCTCACCTCAGCAGGCCTGGTCCCCCTCCCTTGTGCCAAAGAGGGGTCCAGAAGGCGCAGGCAGCTCCATCATCTCTCCAGCTTGCTTGCCCACTTTCTAAACTCCTCCCACTGCCTCCCAGCCCCTGCAGTGATAAATCCTCCGTCCCTCACCTAAGCTGATGACCCTTCTGCCCCCCAGTAGGTGAGTCTGAATGTAAGATGAGCTGTAAGCACCAAAGTATTGGTGGGCTTTAACACCCTAAAAAAGGGTTTATTAATTCAGGGGGAGATTTTGCTATTGCAGAGAACACAGTCATTAAAAAAACTTTATTTCCTCCTCATTTTTGACAAGCCAAGATACTTCCTATAAAATAGAAGATGGTGATGTATATTTAATACTCAGATATGAATTATTCACCCAAGTTCAGCTTGTAATCGATTCACTTAAAATCATTTAAGAGAAATAACCCCCCTCCAAAGAGTTAAACATCAATATTAGAGCTGACCCATTCAAATATAAGTGACATCAGAACTCTTTCCTTGAGGTCACATAACCCCATCATTGTGCTGCCTGAAGTTTCATTTTACTCACCTACCCTCAGAGTATTCCTGGTAATCATGCCCTGTAGGTATCTTGTTTGTTCCTGCACAACACACCAGCTTGTTTAATTATTATTTAAATATAATAATGGAGTGGTTTCAATGTAGAATGTAGTATTTACCACTCTTCAGAATAACTTTTCAGTGTTTTAGGTCTGTCAGAAGTAAGCCCTGGGCCAGGCGCGGTGGCTCACGCCTGTAATCCTAGCACTCTGGAAGGCCGAGGCGGGCGGATCGTTTGAGCTCAGGAGTTCAAGACCAGCCTGAGCAAGAGTGAGACCCCATCTCTACTAAAAAAAAAAGTAGAAAGAAATTAGCTGGACAACTAAAAATATGTAGAAAAAAGTTAGCCGGGCATGGTGGCGCATGCCTGTAGTCCCAGTTACATGGGAGGCTGAGGCAGAAGGATTGCTTGAGCCCAGGAGTTTGAGGTTGCTGTGAGCTAGGCTGATGCCATGGCACTCACTCTAGCCCGGGCAACAGAGCGAGACTCTGTCTCACAAAAAAAAAAAAGGAAGTAAGCCCTGGACATGACGGTGATGGTGCAGTATTGAGGGGTGGCCATAGGTGCTTTCTCCCATGTGGCTACAGGGGCCTTTGTGCTGTCTCTCACAGTAGGGCTGACAAAGTGGCATCTACAGAGGCATTCTCTGCAACTGTTAGAACAGCTTCCAGTATTTATGTTAAGTAGTCAGAGTTTCTCTGCGTGGACCTTTGGTGTGGCATACTCAGGCATAGGACTGAGAAGTATAAGTTATGGGAACTTGAAGAGATATCTCAAGGTGTTGTCAGGTTGCTTTAATGGAACTACCTCATCTTCAAGGACTGTTCTTGTATTATTAGTAGAATACTGCAGACATTGAAATCTGAAGCAACTGGCTTCCCCTTTAAGGATCCTTTAATTTGGGTAAAACATTTTATTGGGGAAAACCATTAATTTATACAGTGGCATTTCCCAGAAATGCTGCACAGACCATTGGTCTCAGAATTGTGCCACTGCGTTTATCATGTCTTCCGTGAATCCTGAGCATGTGTTCATTATGTGAATGCCTAACCAAGGGGGCCAAGCAGGGGAAGTCATTGCCAATGAAATAGTTTGTTACATAAAATAGAGAGTGATATCACACTCCCTACACAGTCTTGGCTTTGAGCTTTTCCAATAAAACTTTAAAAATTAGAACTCGAATTACAAAGACCTTCAGAACCCCTGTGCCCTTGCTGTCGGGTGAAATATTTTTTTCTACATGTAGACTCAAAAGTCCTAATTTGGCCTCATCTAATAGTTTTGTCAGTTAACTGCCCAACCATCTTTATTTCCTTCTGATCCTCCTTCCCCCTTGCCAGTAAGTGCATGCCCCTTCCTGTTTTGTCTGAATTGACAGTAGTGATGTTCCTTTGAGATGACATGAGGGTGTGAGCCTTTCTCCCTCCCTCCTGCCCATTGCTCTGATTGCAGGGAGTCTCCTGCTCCCCACCCCTGTCAGCTCCGGAGTCTGCCTCCTTTTCACATCACTGTTTCCTTCCTTCTCTTTCCTTCTGTGCATCACTTAAATTGCCAATTAAATTTATTGGGTACTTCAGCCTCTTTTCTATATGAAGTCCAAAGAGCAAAGTTCAGTAAGTGTTTTAATTGACTCGACTGGTTTGCTAAGATTTTTCTAAACCTTTTAAAAAAAAGTATCTAAAATAATTTAGGGCCTAATACAGAAAAAAGAAATTTAGGAAAAGGAGGGTTCTATTTAAAGTATATTTTCAAAAACTCAAAAAATAGAGGAAAAAAATCTTTTTAGCAAGTAGATTGTTACAGAGTGTCTGAAGTAATTCAGAATTATGTTTAAAATGTATCTGATGACAAATTTTCCTTTTGATTTGATTATCTGTGATTAATTCTCTCCAAGACTTTTTTTAACCTGGCTACAAGTTTAATATTTGAAGATTCCTATCTGCTATTGTCCACGTATAAGAGAATTTAGAAAATTAATGAAATTTTGTTTACACTAAGCATTTTGTTGATTTAGGGCTTTATTTTTAAATAATCAACATATGACCAAAACTGGGCTTGGGTCCCTGCTGTGAAAATCCAAATGAATTTTCACTCATTCATGGTCAGTGAAGGATTTTGGTCATAGTCAAGCATATTAATCTGGAGGTAGAAATTAAAGCTCAGTTCATTAAATTGCCAGTGTCCTTTCTGGAAAGTACAGATGTCCTTAGTCAGTGGCAGGCTGACTGTCTCCAACTTGAGTGGAATCTTAATCTCAACATAAAATAGGTAATTTATTTTGCTGTAATGCTAATAGTAGTATTACATTTGTGAGATATATTCCATATACAGCAGCAGCGGCTTTAAAGAGAACTACAAAGCAAGTCTTTAACTCTCCTCTCTTGGGATAGTGCTTTCCTGGTGCTAAGAAGCTCAGAATTAAATTAAGTTCTCAGTTATAGTAACACTTTCATCTCACATTCCTGGGACATTTGTCTGTTGTCTCCTTCTGAATGGCCTTGATCTCTCTTCATATCTGTTTTTATGTCTTAAACCATGTCAAGCTATTTTATATAAGTTCTCAGGGTACCAAAGAGAGTAGCATTTCAAAGTCTCAAAACATAAGGTATTATTTCATGTCCAAGTCTTGGGGGGGGTTTTTTGGTGTTTGTTTTGTTTTGAGACAGGGTCTCACTCTGTTGCCCACACTAGAGTGCAATGGCATCATCATAGCTCACTGTAACCTTAAACTCTTGGGCTCAAGTGATCCTCCTGCCTCAGCCTCCCGAGTATCTGGGACTATAGGCACACAACCACCAAGCCTGGCTAATTTTTTTTTTTCCCTTTTATGATAAAGAAACAGGGTCTTGTTGTGTTGCTATGTTGGAGTAAGGATCCCAGCTAAACATTTTCTATTTTCTATCACTTAGATATTATTGTGATTAGTTCTAAAGTGATAGAATTGCAAGAGTAGAGTTCTTTCCATGGTCTGTCTTCAGACTTCTGATGTCATCCTCAGAGTAGATCATAGACTGTATCCTTTTTGATAATTATTGTAACTATTTAATCAGCAATGGAAATCAAGCTGTGGTTGGCAGTTAGTATATCTACTTCCTCGAAATCTATATATTATGATTGCCATGTATCTGATATATTTCATTTTATCTGGGTGGTCGTTTTCAGACCTTTTATTTAACTATCAGAATTCTCCTTTTCCCTGATAAAATCTTACTCAGACCTTAGAGCACAGTTGGGATTAGAGGAAGCTGCGCTGATGGGTCTGGCAGGAACAGGGTGGTACTGCCAGAGCCTTAGCCCCTGATACTTGGCCACCCCTTCCTTGGCAGTCCCTGAGGTTGGAAACTGAATTGAGTAATATCACTTTTATTTAATCCGAAATCATATGGTCACAAAGCTGGAAAACATCCTTAAAATTCTCTAGTTCTTCTAGTCCATCTCTTTCTTTAAAGAGACAGGATTTCCCTTTGCCGCCCAGGCTGTAGTACAGTGGCCTGATCATAGCTCACACAGCCTTGAATTCCTGGGCTCAAGTGATCCTCATGCTTCTTCAACCTCCCAAGTAGCTGGGACTGCAGGTACACACCCACCACACCCAGTTATTTTTATTTTTTGTAAAGATGGGGGTCTCACTTTGTTGCCCAGGCTGGTCTTGAGTTCCCAGCCTCAAGCAATCCTCCCACCTTGGCCTCCCAAAGTGCTGGGATTACAGGCATAAGCCACCATACCTGGCCAGTTAATCTCTTATAAATGAAGAAACTGTTGCTGCTTTTTTGAGTAACTAGATATAATATTTAACTTTAGGCTTTAACCTACTTTTCATAATTCAAATTCTTGTTTTTAAATGTATTTTTAAATTAAGACCATAAAAGCAGTATCCATATCTATCCTAACTGGAAAAATCTCCAAAATATTAATACAGTACCAAATGCCAGTTAGGTGGACTGTAAACATTTATGAAATTCACAGACTATTTTCTTATATTAGTTGTTTATTTTTGAACCCAAGGGAGCCTCCAGTTTTATGTGTATTCAGAACATTTAGCTTAAAGCTCTCAATTTTTAAAAGAAAAAAATTTTTTTTTTTTTTGAGACAGAGTGTCGCTGTGTTGCCCGGGCTAGAGTGAGTGCCGTGGCATCAGCCTAGCTCACAGCAACCTCAAACTCCTGGGCTTAAGCGATCCTACTGCCTCAGCCTCCCCAGTAGCTGGGACTACAGGCATACGCCACCATGCCCAGCTAATTTTTTCTGTATATATTTTTAGTTGGCCAGATAATTTCTTTCTATTTTTAGTAGAGACGGGGTCTCGCTCTTGCTCAGGCTGGTCTCAAACTCCTGACCTCGAGCGATCCACCTGCCTCGGCCTCCCAGAGTGCTAGGATTACAGGCGTGAGCCACTGCGCCCGGCCTAAAAGAAAATTTTTTAAGACTATAGTCTTTTAAATTGAAGCACACCTTTTTCTCATTATTTGCCTTATGAAATCAAGTGAAATATTTATTTCCAAAGATCACATCATGGGGCAAAAGGTGCTAATATCAAATGTACATGAAACCATGTAAAAGCTAAATTCATATTCCTTTAGTGTTATGCATTTATAGACTTCAGATTTCTTTTGTTTGGTATCTGAATAATACATTAATCAATGTGCTTGTTAAGACCAGAAATACTGTAATCATCCCTTTTTCTTCCTTGAAAATAGGTTCCGTTTTGCACCCAAAAAAAAAAAAAAGGTTTTTGTACACATATGTGCTAAAACTTTAAAGCTGAATTTATCATACTTTTTCATTCTGCCACCACAGACATACCTATCACTTGCATGATATATTCTAATACTCTTTTTGTGCCAGGCCTCTATGTATGCCAGCTTTTTTGAAGGGATAATGTTATCCATATTTCTTTGCAGTATGTATCACACATATATTTTTAGGTTTTAAGGACAGAAAAAGCCCTTTTGTTTGTGTAAGTACAATGGCAATAATTTATAGTAAAACTCATCTGTTTCTCAGGTATGTGCTTATCAGTAAAATAATCTTTTTCCAGTAAAGTTTTCTTCTTGTTTTTTTTCCCTAGCCTTGACCCCACACACAGGATTCTATTTAAAGTTGGAAATAAATAATATGACTTTGTTTCCATTTTAACTGCAGTTAAAATCTTTAGTATATCCTAGATTGCAAAATTTCTTTCTAATGGAAATATAACTTAAATTAGTTTGTGGCACTTACTAGTGCTGTTATGAGGGTTGCCATGAAATAAATTCTCTGCAGGAGAGCAGTGGACTCTACTGTAATAAAAATTATCTTTCTCTTATGTTTTAAAGAAAGCCTAATAAAATTTTAATCAGCAAAAAGAAAGCCTAAATAAATCGTGATTATTTTCTTAATTTTTTTCTGTTTCCTAAAGTGCTTTTTGTTTTCCTATGGGGATCTCCCAATTCTTAACCAATATTGGTTTAATATGGTTTTTTTAAAAAATTAATGGATTATTTTATGCCTTCCAAATTAGTAGCCACGGCTTCCTGTCTTTTTACATACGCGTAGCATTCTCTCATTCTTAATCTTACTTCCTTTCCAAGCATCCCGTTCTCCTTTTGTACTCTTCTTGTACTCCCCATCTCCCTGCTGCCACCACCCCAAAAAGTAGATTCTAGTATCAGTTCTAAAGGTGAGTAGACTTTGTGGAGAAGGTGCGAACAATTTCTCTTTTCTCTGTTTCTACTTCCTACCAATTCCAGTGAGTAGTATTTAAAAATTATAATTTCTTTCTACTTAATTTTATGTGATGTTTTCTCCCCCTTTTGGTCAAATAATATTTCATCTTTCTCTGCTAGATATACTTCAGTAATCTTTTGCCTGTTCATCTGAAGGTATTTTAATGGTGACTTTTTATACATTTGCCATCTCAGTAGAATACATTCTTTCTTGGTTACCTATGTGTGACCAGGTCTTGCCTCTGCCCACTTATACTCTCTTTGTTAAGAGTAAAGATTGAGTGTTATCAAAAGTTATAGGTTGGTAACTCTGCAGAGGGAAATCTGTATTTCTGCCATAAAGCATCGTGTGTGCGGTGTATCAGCCCTCTGAGAGTCTGAATACTGGCCATCTGAGCTATTGGACTATCTGGGAATGATCTTGAAGTGCAGAAAATAAGACTTCCCACCCAATTATTTCCTTACAGTCAGGTGGAGGTTATCATACATTTGTATTGGGGACCCCTCAGCATTTGGATTTGGCCATGTCCTGCAGGACCTGATGACAGCTTACCTTGCAGGGAAGGACAGTCGCTCCCAGATAGCCCTCACGAGTGGCCCTGGAGCAGGAAGTGGTGGAGCAGATCTTCCTTGTTTGGGAGGAGCCTGAGGTGGACCTCGCGTCCTGAGTCTGGAAGGTAAATTTGTTGTTACCTGTAAATCATGGTTCTGCTAGTTCATGCTATGCCAATCCAGACTTTCAGAGGTATCCCTCCTGCCAGCAAGAGGAGACAGATGACTTGGATGAAGATGGCTGTCAAGCCCTGGGTCATTTAGTCTTCCACACTTAAGAATATTCATTTTTAAACAAAAGGGCAGATATATCTATGAAATTACCTTATTATTTCAACACATTGAGCACATACTATGCTATGATTATAGTGCTCTTTCTTGTTGATGTTTTTGTTTCTTCATTTTTTTTCTTAGAGTGAACCATATGGATTGGTTTAAGAGGGCCTAGCAGAACCACAACCTTACAGGCAAGAACAAATGTCACTTTCTGCTACTTTCTCCTATACCAATCCAGACCGTAGGGACCAAAACATAATGTCCCCCACCAAAGTAAACATTAACTTTATTTTTTAATATTCACATTTTGTTTTCTTTAATAAGATATGATTAAAAGTTACTTTCTCCAAACAAATGTTAAGGTTTAAAAAAAAAATGTCAGTATGACAGGTTGTCACATCTACCTCAAAAGGGCATCCTATACACCAAACTCATTTAGCAATGTGCCAACCTAACCCCCAGCTTGTCAGTATAACCATGCCTCTTTCTTCTCAATTAAAAATAAACCCAATTCACAGATTTGGCAACCAAAGAGGGATGGATACCGTACCTTAATTTAATGCATGCATTTGACTGCATCTGTCTGCTCTAATTGGTTCATCCTCAAGAGGTGAATACATGATCTTTGTGTTAATATATGTTAGCTTAATCTATGTTACCTGTCTTCCTTCCAGCCTCTCCTTTTTTGATTGTATCTGCTGGCAATAGGGATGGCCCCACAGTCTAGAATGATATAGGGGAAGATAGCAGAACCTGAAGAGTCCAATCTTTCAGTTTAAACAAAAAGAAGGAAGTGGTCATAATGATTTTTTTTTTTTTTTTTTTTGCACAACTCAGGGATATTATTAAGTGTACCCTTCCAGAATCACAAATAGTTGAGATAGGCCACATCTCCAAGTTATATTAAGGTGTACTCATTGCTTACTACTTAAAGCAATAGCCATTAATTGATTCTGTCTTTGTTTTCTAGACTTAATCCTAGTTCAGTATTTGATATTCTCTTTCTCTCCTTCAGAAATTCCACAAACTGTTGAGAGGATAGGGTTTAAATATCGTCTTAGGCTAATCCACCAAAAAAAAAAGTATGAGGAGCCTTGCATGGAAGACATTTGCCCCATGTTCAAATTGGCTAGTTCCTGTAACTAATAGATGTCTTTGCTCATCCTGGAGTTTTGAAGCTATTTTGTTTTTTCTTGATTTGTTCACATTATCAGGTCTTTATAACCTCACGTAATCCTTTTCTTCATGATCAAGGTTCTAAATTGTATCTAATGAGGAGCTGATCATCCAGGGCAACAGAGATTGTTTAGTATTACCAGCATTTATATTCCTGAATTCACTTATTCAATTTAATTCACCATTGCATAGATTCCAAATAATTGTGAATTGCCTTGAGTTTCAAGGATTAAAATATAATGTAAATTGTAATTTGGGAACATCTGCTAGATTTTGGAAAGTCCCTTCATGGTACTCACTTAATTGGCTTTCTGAGTCCCCATCTTAACAATTGAGGGTTGAGGCTAGTGATTTCCAGTTCTAACATTGGAAGTTTCTCTTTTTAGTAATTTCTGCATGAGAAATATTGAAATAAGTTATTTTATAATTTATCATGGTATTCATCTCCAAAAACTCTTCAACTTCACCTTCTTACTTTATCCAATGCTTTTCCTTTTTATCCATCTTAATAGACTACATTTATATTCCATGAATTTAACTTAAATTGAAAATACAGATAAGTTTCCTTTCTCTAGTTCATGTTGTTGGAAACCACAGTGCTGATTGGAATTATTTTTCTTTCTGTTCTTTGGCCAGATCTTTGAAAATTAGAGATTAAAATACATTTAGTACATATTAAAAATAATTAAGTTTCTTAAATCAGTTTATCCTGTGAAATCTGCTATCAAATTTGTAATTCAGCTTTTAGAAAAATTGCCGCTTAAATCTTGTGTTAGGACAGTATTGAATTTTGAAGTCAACATGGATCTATTATAAATATGTGAATTCTCTGTTCTTGAGTTTGACCCTGACACTGGCTTTTTTCCAGTAGAATTCTGTGAAAGGAGCAATAAGTTACATTTTTAGAGAAAAATGAATGGATTACATTTTTAGCTTAATAGTCCCATTATTTGATAGTAATGTTTAATTTTGAATGATATGTTTTAGGCTTTATGTTAAGACAATAATTTAATAATTTTTATGTGACAGGCACCTATGGGGACCTGCTGGGGTGATATCTCAGAAAATGTGAGAGTAGAAGTTCCCAATACAGACTGCAGCCTACCTACCAAAGTCTTCTGGATTGCTGGAATTGTAAAATTAGCAGGTGAAAAGCATGAATAAGAATTTACTAAAAATGACAATGATACTTGTAATCTTTTGTAAAAAAAGTATGTTTATAAATTTTGCAAGTATTACCAAATAAATAATATGACAAAGAAACAGGGGTTGGCAAATTTTCTGTGAAAAGCCGGACAGTAATTTTCAACTTTTGCAAGGCGATATGACCTCTGTCACAGCTGCTCGTCTCTACCACTGTAACACGAAAGCAGCCATAGCGGTGCATAAATGGATGCATGCGACTGTGTTCCAGTAGAACTTTATGGGAAATTTGAATTTCATATAATTATTATGTATCATAAAATGTTCTTCCTTTGATTTTTCTTTTCAACCCTCTGAAAATGTAAAACCATTTTTAGATTGCAGATCGCCCAAAAAAAAAAAATCATACAGTTGACCAGATGTAGGGGCCATAATATAGTTTGCCAACCCCTGGTGTAGGGAAATACTGTGAAAAGTAACAAAAGTTGAAGTACTAAAGAAAAGTGATAAGATCCGTAATACCAAAAGTGAACAGGTGTTGATAATTTCATATACCTTGGGCTCCTCCTTTCTCTTCATTCCCATTGCCTCTACCCTACCCCAGCCCTTTTCGCTCATGAAATCAATGTGTTAGGGATCTGCTGTATTAGACAGCGTGGACACGTATGTACAGAAGTGTAAGACTTGTTTTTTTCAGCAGGCTCACATCAGCCAAATGTTGAATACTGCCAGACATTGTATGGCAAGGGACTCAGTGAGTGGTGTAGGGCACTGTAGTACTTTAGAGGAAGGGCAGACAGCCACTCAGATAAGAACAGTAATCCTTAGATTACTACGTAAGAGGTATCTAACTCATCCTACTCTTCCTAGTGTTGTCTCCAGCATTCTTCCCAAAACACTGCATATTGCTCTACTGTGTACTGCTGATAGACTTAATTGCCTAAAGTCATCTTTATTGGCTTCTTTGTACTTGAAGGGTCAAGATGGTCTGCATTTACAGCTATTGATGAGTTTTACCATATACCACTTGACAAATGTTTTGTTGCTCCCCAACATAAATGATCTGTTCTAATGAGGCTAGTCTCCCTCTCTCTTTCCTACAGCATGTTCTTTGCCACCACTGTGCCTTTGATCACTCTTGTAAGAGTGTCCCATTCCTGTACTAAACCTATGTAACCCAGTCCAATCCCCCACCTTTTCCTTGAAACATTTTCCCAGCTGTGGAAGCATTATCTAAATTCTCTACACTATAATTTAAAACAACATATTGTTTCTGTCCTAGGCATTTAAGTCAGTTACATTTAAATAGCTCTAAAGAGCGATGCATTTAATATCCAAGAATTATTTCTACCTTTCATCTCTGATTTTACATTTCTGTTTTATCTAATTGCATCATTTATCTTCTTTTAAACCACTTTAATGCCTTTGTACAAGTGAGCCTGATGTTAATCATAATCTAGAGTTCAGCAATAATTAGCAGACTTACAAGTTGTTCTGTGAATTATTGAATTTTAAAACTAAAGGTTTAATGCTGTAAATTTTCATCATAGATACTAACACATGAAAATGCTGACTGAACTTGGCTCCTAGCCCAAAGTACAAGTTTATTGGCCTTTTTTTATTCCATTAAAGACCTTAGATTAAACTTTAATTTGTTATCAACATGAGGTTTATTAGATTATAAACAGGATATATTATATATTTTTTATTCTTTCTAGGAAACAAGATGTCCAGTTTGCCTAAAACATACAGTTTTAAGTGATTTCACATACTTTTGTGTTTACTGAACTTTTTACATTGCATGTTCAAATTTTATTTCCAAATAAATAGGACAGAAAAATTTAGATTCTTAAATAAGGCATATTCAAATTATCCAAGAGAATAAACCACCTAAGCAGCTGGATAAAAGCAATTTTTTAAAAATATACTTGAACTGGATTTGTGTGACTTTACAGGGTTTTATTAGCTTATCACAACCTTCTCTTTTATATTCAGAACAATGCATTTTAGTAGAACTGCCTCACCGTTGTTTTTGCCGAGACTTTTCCAGAAAAAAAAATTTCTAGAGAAATTATGGATAAAATTGAAATATATTCAAAGGAGGAAGCCATGCTCTAAAAACAGATAAACTAATTACATTGAAGAAATAGTTCTCAAAAGTTTGGTCCGTAGACCAGCAGCAGCAACAGCAGCATCTGCTTGTTAAAAATGTAAATTCTCAGACCCACCCAAGATCTACTAAATCAGAATCTCTGGAGTGGAGGTGCCCAGCCATCAGTCTTAACAAACCCTGGAGGTGAACCTGTTGCAGATACACAGTAAAGTTTGACAACTGTTGTCAGATGCTATGTTGTTTGATATACTTTTGTTGTCTTAATATGTAGTGCGTGATTTGTTGGTTTCAGGTTACAATGCCCTTTTAAGATATGAAGGATTTGAAAATGACTCTGGGCTGGACTTCTGGTGCAATATATGTGGTTCTGATATCCATCCAGTTGGTTGGTGTGCAGCCAGTGGAAAACCTCTTGTTCCTCCTAGAAGTAAGTAGCTTATTTGCCCATACTGTAATTTTATATATGTTTACTTTAATGCTGTTTTATTTGTGGTAACATTAAAGTAATATAGAAATTAAAATAGTATTTTTTGGTGTCAAGTAACTTTTTTGCTAGCAAGACACATACTTGTTTTCTCTGTTTTGGTCACTTTTCAGAACCTAAATTAATAATCTGACTTGCAGAGAAATTTGTTACTATTTTTTAAAAAATAATTTATGGAACAATTCTTTTTGTTAAAATGTAACTGGTTATTTCTTTTGTTTTAGCTATTCAACATAAGTATACAAACTGGAAAGCTTTTCTAGTGAAACGACTTACTGGTGCCAAAACACTTCCTCCTGATTTCTCACAAAAGGTAAAAACAGGATCTTAAGAAGACCGAAGAGCTCTAACAAAAGGAGTAACTTAGAAGATTTTTAAAGAATTGTTTTAATTTCATGAACTAGATGATCTATGCTATTATAAATTTCAAGGGCATTCAGCATTTTTAAGAGTACAATATTAAAATTACTTGTAGATCTTTGTCATGATTTTTGAACAGGTTCTGTCTGCTTTTCCTTTAAGGTTTCAGAGAGTATGCAGTATCCTTTCAAACCTTGCATGAGAGTAGAAGTGGTTGACAAGAGGCATTTGTGTCGGACACGAGTGGCAGTCGTGGAAAGTGTAATTGGAGGAAGATTAAGACTAGTGTATGAAGAGAGTGAAGATAGGACAGATGACTTCTGGTGCCATATGCACAGCCCATTAATCCATCACATTGGTTGGTCTCGAAGCATAGGCCATCGATTCAAAAGATCGGGTAAGCAACCTATGGCAGGAACTCTTGAAAGTATCATTGAGGCTGTGAATTATACTACTTGGTTATTTTCTCTACAGAATTACATAGATGAAAAATACCATTCTAGTTGTTTGGGCTGTGTATTCTACCTTAATTAGTAAAAGTTCACACCAGATTAGTGTCCTAATTAATAGCTTTATATTCCTTCCACTTTTTCTCAATTAAAAAATATGTGCTTTTGGTCACAACTACCAATTGCTTTGTTACTCTTTTTTTATTCAGCCCATTTGAAAGATCTAAAGATAGCCTTTCCCTTTCCATTCAATTTTAACCAAAATAGTGAGATTAAATGTGGTTAGAATTGATACTAAACACATTAAAACATGCTTCTAAAGTTGTGAATCCCTAACTAGGGAATATGAGCATTCTAATTGGCTGAATGTATTTGATAGCATATGCACATGTACTCCAAAAAGAGAAAAGACTAGTAAAGAATATTATTCACCATAAATGTAGAAGGCATGTGTTTTTGCCATGTTTTATAGTATTACATACCTTGTGAGTTTGAAGCCTTCAAGAAACGTGGTTTTTGGTCTTCTCACAAATGCTGACAGATTAGTATGTAACTTTTCCTTGTAGATATTACAAAGAAACAGGATGGACATTTTGATACACCACCACATTTATTTGCTAAGGTAAGAAGTTTTTATAAGAACCCTCATTTGTAAATTAGATTTGAAAGAGGGTTGTGGGTTTTTTCCTAAAATTATGGACATCACAATTACATATGTTCACTTAAAAGAATTAAGACCGTGTAATCCATAGGTGTCACAACTCTTTATTATAATTATTCTTAAATTCTATTGTCTGATTTCTCTCTAAACCTTAATGGAAGTTTGAGTTATAATATTAGGTAGGTAGGAGAAGGCACCTGATAAATCTTTTCACATTGATAATATTTTAATTGTTAAAATGACAACATTTATACAGTAGATGTGCTTTCATATAATTCTTTAGGTAAAAGAAGTAGACCAGAGTGGGGAATGGTTCAAGGAAGGAATGAAATTGGAAGCTATAGACCCATTAAATCTTTCTACAATATGTGTCGCAACCATTAGAAAGGTAAGAGAATAGACTTCAAAATATGGAAATGCAACTTTAAGGAACTGTGTTTAAACTAATAGGAAAAGGAGGGCCTTGGCATATTCATTTTGATATAAAATGTGTATCTGGGTCTTCCCTGGGTTACTAGGAATATCAAATAAGTTTGAATTCTCTTATCAGATCTTTTTTTATAGCCTATTGTCAAGATTATTATTTTGAATCTGCTACCTTTATTTGTAGAACTATATCCTAAGTTTGAGGAAAAATATTTAAGGCTAGGCAAGGTGACTCATGCCTAAATTTTAATGCTTTGGGAGGCTGAGGCAGGAGGATTGCTTGAGCCCAGGAGTTTGAGGTTACTGTGAGCTAGCCTGTCGCCACAGCACTCTAGCCCAGGCAACAGAGTGAGACTCTGTCTCAAAAAAAAAAAAAAAAAAATTACAGGTTGACCAGATCCCTTCCCCTCCATTCTGATTTAATCAGTCTTGGTTGGGACCCTAGCATTGGCTTTGTTTTTCTTTTTCTGTTTTGTTTTGTTTTCTTTTCTTTTCTTTTCTTTTCTGTTTTTTTAGAGACAGGGGTCTCTGTGTTGTCTAGGCTGGTGTCAAACTCCTGGGCTCAAGTGCAATCCTCCCGCCTCAGCCGCCCAAGTAGCTGGGACTACAGGCAGGATGCCACCGCACTGGGACTGCATTGACAATTTTTTATTTATTTATTTATTTTATATCGCAGTTATTGCCTTTAAGATCAATTTTTTTTTTTAATATTGTGTATTGACATTTTTTAAAGGCCCTGGGTGATTCTCATGTGCAACCGTGGTTAAGAACCACTGATTCAGAATCTGTTGTCATAAAGCCGTAACTGAAATTGTGATTTGCATTTCAACACAGTTTAAAACCTTAAGCTGAAAGAATTAAAAACAATTATGATGACTGCCATGCTTCATGGTCACACCGCTAGACAAAACTGGCTCCAAAGCCTATTCTTCTTCACCTGACTGGTGATCACAGCCACCTGATAAGATTTAAAACACACATTCCTATGACCTATTCCATACCTACTCAATCAGAATTACATTAAGTGTGCTGGGCATGGTGGCTCATGCCTGTAATCCCAGCATTTTGGGAGGCCTAAGGCAGGAGGATAGCTTGAGACCAGGAGTTCAAGACCAGCCTGGGCAGCATATTGAGACCCCATCTCTACCAAAAAATTAATTAAATTTTTTTCTTAAAGTTACACAAAATGTTGCCCAGAAATCTACACTTGTTTAAGAAAAGGAAAAGAAAACAGTTCTCTAGGTGATTCTGACTATTAGCCAGTTTTGGGAAACAGTGCCATCAGACCATACTGTCTCTGGTCCGTCACATGAAAATGAAGTGTAGTAGGAGTAGAATACTAAGAATCGTTAGAAAATAATTAATCATTTCTGTGGTAGATTTGGTTTGGACTCTAAAAAGCTTACAGTCTTATATACAGAACAAGGGTAAGATGTAGAAAAATAAGTTTAATACAAGTTAGACTATAGTTTAAGAGAGATACACAGTACTGTTGGAATGCAAAGAAAGGTGAGATTACATCGTAGAGGAATTAAAGAAAACTGCAGGAAGAAAACTTTGTAGAAGAGGGGGCATTTGGAAACTACATCTTGAAGGATGGGAAAACTGGACCCATCAGAGATGCAGGAGGAAATTAAGCTGATGGAAAGAATGTGCACAAAAGCGTAAAGATAGGAAAGTACAGGACAAGTTTAGGAAATGGCAAGTAATTCCCATACAATAGATACCCAGAAAGTTGCATTGGATATTCTGGGCAAGGTTTTTGTTTAGGACAAATAGAAACCCATTAAAGTCAGCTCCAGGCGAGTTACTGTGGGGACGTAGCAGGCAATCTCACAGACGGCCAAGAACGATGGGTGAGAACTGGAAAGGCCCCAGGATTATCTTCTCCACCTCTCAGGAGCCTCTTTGTCCCACCTCTGCTCCACCCTGAGTCTATACCACTCTTCTTTCACTCTCTCGAGTGGTTTCCTGCTCACTCAGTCTACGCGTGGGGGCCTCCAGCCCTGTTTTTTATCATAGCCTTTCAGTTCTAGCTCCCACTGGTGGCTTGGCGACAGCCTCTGTGTCTGTTAATTCTAATTACTGAGAGGGAATCTCAGTAGCTGAGCCCAGCCTTTGGCTTTGTTCTCTGTATGATATATACAAGCCCCTGGTCCAGTCAGCTGTATTTAGAGGAATGGAAAAAGGAGTCCCATGCAAGGAGGTAGTTCTGTACAGAAGTCTTAGCCAAACTGTTAAGCTTGAAGAGAAAGTTATTGGACATGTCTAATAGGTAGAGATCACTTGGGAAAAGGACCTTGAGGGCAGAGACTACAAGATAATGTGGAACCAGGTAGTACAGGCTTGAAATGCTTGGTCAGGCAGTCTGAGAGTTCTGTAGTAGTCAAGACAAGTTGATAAAGGTTTCTGGAATGAACAGAGATAATACTGAAGGAAAGATTAACTGTGTTTAAGATGGGAAATGTCTATAGAGGATGGCTGAAAACAGTAATATCAAAGTCAAGAGAGAGATGAATGGCAGGGATAAGAAGGGACACGTTGGTCTGAGCGCAGTGGTGATTACAACTAATTGATAACAGCCAGTTACAGATTTGTTTGTTCCTTCTCCACTCCCACTGTTTGACTTTTAACCAGCCTTAAAAAAAAAAAAAAGATGAGGAATGAATGCTGGAGGTGGAGTTGTGGTTTAATTACTGAAAATTAATTACCTCGAAAGGAGTTGTTGGTTTTATGCCCTATACTAACTCTCAGAGAATGTGTTCAGCATGCAGGTAAAATGCAGGACTGAGATGCTGGAAGGCAAGCGGACTGTGATAAAAACTTTAGGAATCATTGGCATAGAAGTTAATCATTGTAGCATTGGATGTGGACAGTGTCATCAGAACAGAAAGAAAAAAGCTAAAATCAGAAATTTAAGGGTTGGAGGTGAAAGGGCAACCACCAAAAGAAATGCAGAAGGAATGATCAGAGAGGAGAAGATTGATCAGTAGACCCTAATGTGATGACAGTCTGGGAGATGTTTCAGAAAGTTAAGAGTAGTCAACACGTATCATCAGATGCTGCTGTGAGGCTGAAGTTTGAAGGGGATAAATGTTGTGGGGGAAAGCCACAGGGTTGGGCAAACTAGAAGTTTACTTGTGAATTTGGCAATTTAGAGAAGGACAGAAATCAGACTGCAAGGAGTTACATAGTATAGACTTGAATTGAGTGGTGAATAGAGTTTATTGTACTATTCTTCAACCTTTTCTGTAACTTTAAACCTATTTCAAAATATTTTTAATTTAATGGAAATTGGGAAACAAGAGATATGTGTGAGTATAAGAGATAGTATATTTGGAAAAAGGTCCCAGTAATAATAGGACAAGATGGAGAAGTTTGTCTTAGTTTTTAAGAAAGGGCTACTTGTTACAATGGTGTGAAGGTATAAAGAAGGAAGTAAGAGGACCTTTAGGTGGGCCAGCCTTGGTATCTGTCACAGAGGAGCATGGTTATCTATAGCGTAAGAGAGGTCAAGATAGAGCTTGAAAAAGATGGAGAAGGTTGGAAAAACTCGTCTATGTGATAAATAAGAAAGAAAGAAGGAAAGGCGTTACCAAGTAGGATTTAGAGCCTAGCAGTGCGGTGTCACATGCCTGTAATCCCAGCTGCTTGAGGCAGGAGAATCACTTGTGCCCAGGAATTCAAGGTAGTAGTGCTCTGTGATCACACCTGTGAATAGCAACTGTACTGCAGCCTGCGCAACACAGTGAGGCCCCCTTCTCTACAACAAAAAAAGAAATAGAGCCTAAGTGAGACTAGACAGTTAAATTGTAGAAGAGCACTCCGCCCAATTTCATGATGTCACAACAATGGGCAGCTTTAGCCATTGGCAAAGGCACTGCTTTTCCCTGACCTCTGAAATCACTTCTGTGTAATCCTGCCTTTGTTTCTGGCACAAACTAGAATTTACCCAAGTTTTTAATTAAAGTTTCTGTTATTTAACGTGATGCAATAGAGAAATGTTTTTCACTTTAAAGAGACTTTTATATAATAGATTTTCCTTTCTTTTAGAATGTCACTTAAAGTATTTTTATAATAGTAGTATCTAATTTCAAGTACTTGGGATTCTCTTAATTTAAAAGGTGCTGGCTGACGGATTCCTGATGATTGGGATCGATGGCTCAGAAGCGGCAGATGGATCTGACTGGTTCTGTTATCATGCAACCTCTCCTTCTATTTTCCCTGTCGGTTTCTGTGAAATTAACATGATTGAACTTACTCCACCCAGAGGTACTTCATCCTAATATGAGCACTAGGCTTTAATCCTTGTTTTCTTCTTACATCGTATCTGTTAACAACTTTAACACAGCCCTAAATTTTCTTGCTATGTGAATACATACATAATATGTGTGTGTCTGTATAGATAAACATACACCTACATAAAAGAGCCGTGGGGTGCTCTAAAAACAAAGCACTGTATTCTTGCTAGGTTTAATAGATTAGTATAGAATTTGTCCTGAGCATCTGTACATTTTATAATATGAATTGGTATTCTCAAACCCTGATGAGACAGTAATATAGGCTCAACAGGCTATTGTATTGATAAACATTTTTTTAAATATATTAATAGATACTTTAGTCTTTGAGGGAAAGAAGTTTCTATCTTTGGATTACCAGGTGGCCTTTTAAAAGGAGTTCTATCTTATTTTAACTCTAATGGCTTAACCAGTGATTTTCCTAATTTCAGTATTTGAGCATTGGGGTTTTTTCTAAGAAAAGAAGGGGGGAAAGCTAAAATTCAGGTCTATAGAAATAATATTTGCTCTCAGCAAGTTTTCTTTCTTGCAAAGAAAGAAAAATAATCACTCCAAAGTATTAAATGCTAGGCTATTCTAAAGCCTAGGATTGAAAAAAACAAAAGTCTGTCCTTATAATAAATAGAGGAGAAGAGTCACTTTTGTATTAGGGTAAGTAGGCACACCAGTATGTCTAGAAAGAGGGGAAATTTTTTTATAATGTGGAATTGTTGCACTTAACAGTATTAGCATGTGTTAAAAGTTGATCGTATAACCTAAAAGCTGAGATTTGTGTACTGAGTTACTTTTTGTCTGCATTTTAAGATTATGTTAATTTTAAATGAACTGCTACTTAAACCAGTTGTATTTTTTAGGTTATACAAAACTTCCTTTTAAATGGTTTGACTACCTCAGGGAAACTGGCTCCATTGCAGCACCAGTAAAACTATTTAATAAGGTAAATTTAAAGGGCAACATAATAATTATGTGGGGGTTTTTCGATGCCTCATAAGTGAAAATCATTTTGGATCAAAAAGTCTTTGACTTATGTTAGAATTTGTTAGTAGACATTAATATAAGCAAACATACAGTAATAAAACAATATAGCTGGTCTGAGTGCAGTGGTGTTTACAACTAATTGATCACAGCCAGTTACAGATTTTTTTGTTCCTTCTCCACTCCCACTGCTTCATTTGACGGCCTAAAAAATAAATAAGACAATATATTAATAAATATTTTCTGAGGAATCAAAGCTTGTTTCCAGATTATGTTTCATTTTTAATCTAAGTGAAGTAGAAATGAATACTTTTCCTGACTAGTTCTTAAATGTTTCACCTTTGTACTTTGTTTAAATAGTTAAAGAATTATTTGGGATTTATGGTTTAAATTATGTTGTTTGACTATGCTGCTTCTGTTTTTTGATTTCTTAGTAATAGTGGAGTTGTGCATTCTGTCTTCTTTACAACAATGTTGATGTTTTGCTTCTCCATGTCAGGATGTTCCAAATCACGGATTTCGTGTAGGAATGAAATTAGAAGCAGTAGATCTCATGGAGCCACGTTTAATATGTGTAGCGACAGTAACTCGAATTATTCATCGTCTCTTGAGGATACATTTTGATGGATGGGAAGAAGAATATGATCAGTGGGTAGACTGTGAGTCCCCTGACCTCTATCCTGTAGGGTGGTGTCAGTTAACTGGATATCAACTACAGCCTCCAGCATCACAGTGTAAGTTGGTATACAGAAAAGGTGTCCTTTTGTAAAAATCAGCAATTCTCCAGAGGACTATCTCACATAAATCATCTTGTGAGCTCACAGGACAAGAATATACCTAAGTCTGATTGGTTGCCAGGTAAGATATTAAGACTCAACAACAATATCACAGAATCAGACCATGTGTACCATGGCAGTGTGAACTCAGTATCAGTTACATGATAACTATAGAAACACAACAGTCACCAAATTAAACTAGACGTACTGTTTCAGTAAGCTTAAAATTACAGACTAAAAATTGATTGGCATATAATAAGTGCTATTGAGTAAATAGTGGAATCCATCTGGTATTGAGGCCCATAGTTTTGTAGGAATAAGTACCCTTATTTTCAAAGCATCATGTACTTTCTATAAGCATATGGTCTTGGTAAAAGATAGCTCATCTAAGTTGTATCTAAAATTATAAGCTATTATCTGGTACCAATTTTCCCTTTTTATTTTTCAGCATCAAGAGAAAGCCAATCAGCATCTTCAAAACAGAAGAAAAAAGCTAAGTCCCAGCAATACAAAGGACATAAGAAAAGTGGGTCACCACATGGTGTTCACATATATTTTCTAGTTGTTAACCAATTGGGTTACAGTATTCTTGCACAGAAAATGATATCTCTTGTGAGAACTGATGATTGTACATTACGTATTATGCTTAAAGGTGCAGTATGCCATAAAAGGCAAACCTTTTCGATAACAAGAAACACCTATATTGTAATTGACAGGAGAAATGATTACCATGATATTTAAAGCATACATGGTAAAGAGTAGAGCCTATGAATGATTCTTGAAATAATATGTAAACCTACTAAAAGTTAATCCTTTTTTAAAAACTTTTTATTTTACTTATTTAAAAAAAGCAGATGTTTGATACTTACAATAGACTTGGGGCCTAATAAACCCATCCTTCTTATAAAGCAAAACTCTCTTTCTAGACTAATACTTGTAAGAAATCCAGGTTGAGGGCTAATAAAGTCAGGTTTAAGCAGATTTTTCTGAATATGCTTTCCGTGTTATACTTCACTTTACAATGAATGATTGTTGGCATTAATAGCCAAAGCAAAAGTAATATGAAATTTCATTCTGAGATAAGGTTTTTTTGTTTTGTGGGTTTTTATTGGGTTTTTTATTGTTGTTGTTTTGAGACAGGGTCTTGTTCTCTTGCCCTGTCACTCCGGCTGGAGTGCAGTGGCTTGATCATGGCTCATTGCAACCTCTAATTCCTAGTTTCAAGAGATCCTCCCACCTCAGCCTCCTGAGTAACTGGGAGTACAGGCATGCACCACCACACTGAGCTAATTTTTTTATTTTTTATAGAGATGGGATCTTGCTATGTTGCCCAGGCTTGTCTCGAACTCCTAGCCTCAAGGGATCCTCCTTCCTTGGCCTCCCAAAGTGCTGGGATTACAGGCATGAGCCTCTGCACCCAGCCTATTATTGTTTAAAGAGATCTTTATAATTGGCCGGGCGAGGTGGCTCACACCTATAATCCTAGCACTCTGGGAGGCCAAGGCAGGTGGATCGCTCAAGGTCAGGAGTTCGAGACCAGCCTGAGCAAGAGGGAGACCCTGTCTCTACTAAAAATAGAAAGAAATTATCTGGCCAACTAAAAATATATATAGAAAAAATTAGCCGGGCATGGTGGCGTATGCCTGTAGTCCCGGCTACTCGGGAGGCTGAGGCAGGAAGATCGTTTAAGCCCAGGAGTTTGAAGTTGCTGTGAGCTAGGCTGACACCACGGCACTCTAGCCAGGGCAACAAAGCAACACTCTGTCTCCAAAAAAAAAAAAAAGAGATCTTTAAAATTAAAAGGTACACTGGAGGGTTAAAGCTGAAACAGATTTTTCCAGGTGACTTGCCAAATATTTGCAAATACTATGTTCAAATAGTGCTGATCTGTCTCACTAACAGCCGAGAGACTGAAGCAGCATGAAGAATCAAATATACTGTTTTTTACCTTTTTAATGATAGTTGTTTGTTTATAATTTTTTAAGTGAGGAACTTAAAAACTTCTGCTAGCCACTGTAGTGATACTTTGAAAAACACGTTTCCTCCCAGCCTGAAACCCAGGTTAGCCTCATACCAGTAACATCCCCCACAGGCCTTTCTCTTGTCCTCTCTTTTATAGGCATAAACTAGACATAGGCCCAGAAGTATTCTGTCCACCAGCTGTTTGCCAAGTCTGATATTCACCTGAAAGAAAGCATTGCCAGACCAGGCAGATCAAAATGAATGCCTGTTTATCTGGAAATAATTAGGAAGAGTTCACATGGGAACTTTATGTCAGTGGACTAACCACGGCGGGTGTAATTGCTAAGCTTTCTGTAAAGTAAATAACACAGCCTGCTTTAGCCTGTGTTTTCACTTTCTGTTGCACAAGACTTTGAGATTCCAGAATCTTCTTTCCAAGATGTCAAATTAAGAACTGTTTTTATTACTGAGTGGCTATATGACACATGCTTTTTAGAACTAATTTATGAGCATCATGTGCACAATTCACATGCCTCCCTCAGTGTGACCCTTGCAGGGTTTGTTTCTGACTTAAGGAGTTTAAATTATTTAGAATTAAATTTTTTGGATTTTAGAAAAGAGTGTAATGTATATCATGTAACACCCCTTGCAGACTCTGGGGCATTTTCTGAAGCAAAATATGTATAAGTATTTACATTAAATGGGCCAAATAAAGATTATAAATAGTATCAGCAGGTGAGGTATGGTTTTGTTGTCAAAGTTTTACTAAGAAACTTCTTGAATGTTGGAACTGAGGGTAAGGAATTGTAGTGCTGTATTAAGAAGAACCAGTTTTCGTTGGAAGAGTAGTCCTCCTTTTATTTTTTTATTTTACTCAGCAAACAGTTTGCTAGAAATTTTTCTCACAAAACTTCAGTTAACCAAATAAGAAAGAATTTGGAGTTTAGAAACCTGTCATCCATAGCAGGCAGATGTGTATCAATAGCAAATGGGCTGTAAAACGTTTGGTTTGTTTTTAAGTTTGCCTGTAGATACCATATTCTGGCTCTGTGGTCTTTGGTCTTTGGTCTTATCTTATTGCTCTTTGGTCTTTTTGTAGGTAAAATCGTCCCTCCGTGTGTTCTTTGGTAGTGCTTGTGTTTTACAGAAATAGACAGTTGATTGGCTTCATTGTTCCAGCTTGCTTTGTAATGAGCTGCGTTCATGCTATGAAGAGATAGTTATTAATTAGTGCTTTTGAAAGTAATGTCCTGCCAAGAGTATCATATAGATGGTCTGATCTCAAAAGCTTCTTTTTTGTAAGGTGTAGTAATTTCCAGAACAGGAAAATCCAGCACTAATTTCTTCTCTAAATTTCACCATTTTCAGGGACTATTGTAAGTAGTAAGAGTTGGAGATTTCTCTTTGCATTTTTACCTGTAAGTACATAGTGTATTAGAAAAAGTCTAAGTGGTTGCTGCTGGCGATTTTGGTTTGGCAGTTGAAAATTGATTCTGTACTCCTGAGTAGCTTAGTTTCCAGATCGTTTTACATAAGAATGCTATCTGACTTAGATTTATCTTTTAGCTTTGATTTGTAAAGCATAATTTCTGATTGCTCTTACCTGGGTCTTTGTATGCTCTGGTGAAAAATAGACATAACTTATAGTCACAAAGATATGTAAGTATCCTTCAGCTTTCAACCGGATTAATGCGCTGTGCTTGGTTGTTCGGCAGTTACAAAGTTCAGAATATTTTTTTGGTCGGTGAAAGCATTGTGCAAATTTTAGAAGGCTTATGTTTGTTTATGAAACTATGGCCCAGTGGTGTGATAAATTTGTTTCAAAAGAAATTAGATTGCTTAAGAACTTGCAAGCAATAATCTTTGAATTTTAGAAATGCTTTTAAGAATAAGAATTATAAGGGCTTTCTAAAAAAGTGGATGGTAAAGTATAAATTCAGGGGAACACATTTTATAAAATCCTGCCACCCAGATAATACATTTAAACTGTTATTACTTTGATTTCTCCATGTAGGCCAGTGTTTGAGCATATATGGGCAGTGAAATGCTACCCTAAAAGTAATGTTTAAAGACCCTTTCTCTCTTCCATTGAGTTTTCACCCCACCTCAAGCAGAGATTTTCTTGAAAGAAATTAGCCAGCTCTTCTCCACCCTTAAAGCTGTCTATAGTGCATTTTGCTTTGTTTTGTTTTAAATTTATTTGAGGGTCAGAACCAGGATTATCAGACTCTAAGAGAATAGAAACAGTCTCCCCCAACACAAACACACACTCCCTCTCTCCCCGCCTTGTTTTCAGAAATACAAACCTTGCATAGTTGGGTCTCTTTTCAGTGTCCTATGCAACACAGCTTTCCTAGTTTTTTTTTTTCTTTATTTCAGCTTATTATGGGGTTACAAAAGTTCAGATTATATATATTGCCCATTTCCCCCCATCCCCCCCGAGTCTGAGCTTCAAGCGTGTCCATTCCCCAGACAGTGCGCATCGCACTCATTATGGAGGTATACACCCATCCCCTCCCCCCACCCAGCTTTCCTAGTTATATAATGCACTTTTCTTACCACACATGTAAGTAAAAGCTTACTTTAGTCTGACTTGATATTTAGAGAGGAAGATGCCAGTTGGGAAGAAGCCTGTCAGTTTGTCGAGCCTGCCCATGACAGGTGGGGTGCGGAGGAGCTTCTCTGGTGACGAAGAGTTGACTCCTCCTCCATATCGAACCCTTCCAGCACAGACAGCCCTGGAGGCCTTCCCACCTCCCAGCACTAGCCGAGAGTTCAGTCCCAGCCTGAAACCAGGTAATCAGTGACATCAGCACCTCAGGTACTACAGAGGGTAAAAGGTACTGGGCAGGGTGGTGGGAGACTAAGCATGGTCTGGCATGACAGGTGCTGACTCATTAAGTTTTTCATTTACTTTCAACTAAAAAATTCATTTTCATTAGTCCTTGGTAGACACTTCACTAAGATAAATCATCAGGGAAGGATTTTTATTTTGTTATGAAACACTTCTGAGCTTCAAACTAGGGTGGTTATAATTTCAATGTGTGGAATTGTGAGACAGCTTGTAATATTTTGTGGTTTCATTAAAATGATTGAACATTTTGCATTAGAGAATTCTCTGATTTAACCTGGGGGAGAAATGTGTCATTAGGGGTAGATCTGATTAATCAGATCCAAAACGGAGGCTTTGTTCATAGCATTTCATAGTGTCTCATTCATGGAAAGGATGTTTTGAGTTCCACTGTAATTTTAGTTTTGGTGGGAACATTTACCACAATCTTAGTTGAATAACATAGATTTAGAAATATGATACCTGTACAATTTTGGCATTGAATTTGAGTGAAATTTATTTTCATAATTTCATGTTTGTGTATATATCATGATTAATCAGGGAAGTGACATTTGATTTGAGTTTAATTGGTTAGGCCAAGGCAGTAGATTGTAAGGAAGACAGCAGAAGGTTTTGCCCTTTGTAATTGCTAAGAACAAATGTGGGATCAGTGAGGCTTTGCTTGCATATAATGAACTTTAGGCATGAGTACAGGTTATATAAGGTTGTATCTGCCTTGGCATATATTCTGCCATATCTCTTAACTGTTGCTTTTAAACTAAATTGTTTCATCTAATCAGCATTCTTTAAAATGTCTTTGATATGTTGAAAGCCTAGATGGGACTTAGTAACTACCTGTTTTCCTCTCATTCTTCTGTTTGCTAATATTTTTGCACCTGCAATTCTCAGCCTTTTGAGGGGGGTGCATTTTAAGGTATGTTCTTTGGCTTTGCCTCCCTCAAAGTGTATTGAGTCATCTTGCTCCTTCCTGGTCTGTTTGTGGGAAGATCACTCTGATATTCTTACATCCAGAAGAAATTACAATACATACTTTCTTTGCATAAAAAACAGACTAGGATTACAAATTCAAAGTTATCTGCTCTTTAATGGAAAAACCTTCAGAATGTATCTAAAAAGCATTCCAATTTCTTTTCTTCTTTTAACTTTTTTCATTTTGTACTCGTTTATGAAATAGTTTTCTTTTGCCTGGTTAAGTATGGATATTATTAAGTTCTGAATATATTCGAATTTTTATGGTATTTTAGATATATTTTCTTTAAACACTAGGCTGATTTTGGAGGTATATGTCATGTTTTATGAGAGGTTCCTGATTCATGTAAAACAGAACTTGACTTCTGGGATGGACAGAACCCAAAAACTGAGAGTTAGGCGTACTAGATGGAAACAGCTTATCCTCAATGACTTTCTTCTTCCACCAGAGTATCTGTAGTATCTTCTGACCTGGGGCCACATCTTGGGGGATTTAGTGTGATTTTACTCTGGTGTATGTAGGGACTATATTGCTACCTTAACTATCTGAAAGTTACAGTTTGATTAGCTGTTGAGATTATTATTTATGGGCTTTGTAGCTGCGAAAATATGATTTCGTTTAGTTTATCTCCTGAAATGTTAGTGGTTAGTGTCAACAGAGTGACTTCATTTTAAAAACAGGGCTAAGAAAATGCATTTGTGTAGAAAGTAACCTTCAATAACAGGATCTGTTTTATTTCATCCATCATCCATTAAGAATAAGGTCTGGAAAGGAGAAATGATTAGTGTGAAAGATACCAGATGGGCTTTATTTTAGATTCCATGAAAACAATGAAGCTTTGCATTAAAGCATTCCACATCTGAGTGAATGTTTCACCTTTATCTTGAGTGACTTTTAAGCATATCATTTCCATATTTAACATGACTAGAAGCATAATCCAGAAATTTATTGTTAGCGGTAAATACAAATAGCTTCACGATATGCTTTTGAATCTCAACTTATGTTTCTTACATTTAAAAAAAATATCTGTTTGAATGGAACATGTTTGATCTTGGACCTCAGTAATTCTTTTCTCATTCATTTAGCCATCTAATCATCATATGACAAGATACTGTTTTAATCAACCTTTTATTGTGGGTACTGCACCTTTAATGAAACTTAGGTTTTGTTTTCTTTTCCATGTGTTTATTTTCAAATGTCCCTCACACTTAATGCATGTTGGTTAGATTTGAAGGATAATGATTATATGCTTGATACTATTCTTTGTAAAAGCATTTTTATCACACTATAATGTTTTTAAGGAAAAGGAAGAACTGCGCAGTCTCATTTGCTTTTACCTTTCAACAGTCTGATTGGTGTTTGTTTTGCTATTATTTACACAGTGTATTCACTTTTCTGTCTTTGGGCTATTAAGTTTTTGACCACCAATACCAAAATAAGTACCAAAGTAAAATAAAATAAATTTTCATCTCTGAAAAGATTATCCTTTAAATTAGTAAATAAGATGTCAGGGGCCATTATTTTTTAAACCAATCATTTGTAACAAAAATCAAAATATTTTCTGTGACTACACTATTTGACTTTAAAAGTTACAGCCATTTTAATATTGTTCTACCTGGTGACACTGTTATTGCTTCATGAAAGACTTTAATGGCTTGCTATCCATCCAGATACTCTTGAGTCCTAATTCTCTTCATAAATTGACCTTCTTTCCCAGTATGAGCAGTTCCCAATTTACATTCTATATATATGCATCCTTTTGCTCCAGTTACTAATAAAAAGCTACATAATAGAGAAAAACAAAAAACTTTTCCCTTCCATTTGGAGCCATACACCTGCAGGGGCAGGCAGTTTCCTGCTTGTGTCGTGGGCAGCATGAGTGTTTTGAGCTCTGTGGCAGACAGAGATCTCAGGCTGCCCAGATGCAGAGGTAGCAGCCAGTCTGTTCCCACTGATTATAGCTCTTTAAGGATGCTAGGCTCATATTTTGAGATTCTTATGTGAAATCTCTTGCTTCAAAATATACAGTAAAATAAGAACCACAGCACCCAGGCAAGCCGGGGACGGTGGAAAGCACAGTTTGTGACTTCTGCTTTAGCAGATATGTGTGTGCTGAGGAAGTTGGGGAAGAAAGTTAGTTTTGCTCACTCTGGGATTAGATTCCTTTAGATGTATTAGCATAAGTGGCCACCTCACCTGTTCTTTAAATCATTTGAAACTTTAAAAACTCAATTTTTTTTGGTAGTAACTTTTTAAGAAACCTGAACACGTCTCTTGAAGGTTGGTAGTTATTGACCTAGGGTTGTTGGTTTTGTTTTGTTTTGGGTTTTGTTTTGTTTGAGACAGAGAGTCTTGCTCTGTTGCCCAAGCTGGAGTGCAAAAATGTGATCATAGCTCACTACAGCCTCAAACTCTTGAGCTCAAGCGATCCTCCTGCCTTAGCCTCCCAAGTAGCTGGGATTACAGGCATGCACCACCCTACCTGAGTATTTTTTTTTTTTTTTAGAGATGGGGTCTCACTGTGTTGCCCAGGCTAGTCTCAAACTCCTGGCCTCATGTAATCCTTCCACCTCAGGATCCCAAAGTGCTTGGATTACAGGTGTGAGCCACCACACCTGAGCTGAAACTAGTTTCTGACACCTAGATGAAATCATTATCATTAGAAGAAAAAAATACTGAAGTTTTTTTTTGTTTGTTTGTTTGTTTGTTTTTTGAGACAGAGTCTCGCTGTGTTGCCCGGGCTAGAGTGAGTGCCGTGGCGTCAGCCTAGCTCACAGCAACCTCAAACTCCTGGGTTTAAGCGATCCTACTGCCTCAGCCTCCCGAGTAGCTGGGACTACAGGCATGCGCCACCATGCCCGGCTAATTTTTTCTATATATATATTTTAGTTGACCAGATAATTTCTTTCTATTTTTAGTAGAGACGGGGTCTCACTCTTGCTCAGGCTGGTCTCGAACTCCTGACCTTGAGCAATCCGCCCGCCTCAGCCTCCCAGAGTGCTAGGATTACAGGTGTGAGCCACCGCGCCCGGCCTTGAAGTAATTTTTTGAAGGCAAAAACTTCTGTAGGAGGTAGAATAGGCTTCAGGGAAAGGATGGAATCTGACGGTTTAGGGTAATTGTGTCGAGGAGCAATAACGAGAGGCTTATAAAAGGAGATAGGAAAATCTCAGGGTTAACTTGGCCTAAAATTTTTCAGTTTGGGGCCCAGCAAAAATGAAATTCCTCCTCTTCATGCTTGCTCGTGGCATTAAAAAGAGCCCTCCTATCACAAAGAATTCTGACTAGCATGACTTCTATGGCTACCCAGAAACCTAAGCCCCACTTAAAATATTAGAAACTGAGAAACAGTTTCCCATAGAAATAAATAAATACCTATTGAAACATGACCTATGGGACTGGTTTATTTTCATTAACAAGCAATCATCAGATAAGAACTCAGGCAGGCAGTAAATACTACTATTAAGTGATCTAATTGGAAATATTAGCAGATTTGCATCGGTGATTGTCACATTGCTGGTGTCAATAAATTTTTATTTTAGTTAAAATGATTGCTTTATTTTTCTATGATTTTAGTTTTAATATAGGAGTTTTTTGGGGTTCTGGATTTTTTTAGAGACAGGGAGGGTCTCACTGTGTTGCCCAGTCTGGAGTGTAATGGCTATTCACAAATGTTATCATAGTGCACTGAGCAAGATTCTGTCTCAAAAAAAAAAAATTATATATATATTAAATACTTATATAATTTATGTTTATATAACTTACATTACAGATACTATTTGTTAATATTTTTATAGTATTTAATATCTGATACATTTTTCCTTCAAGAAGTCTTTTTAATAAAGATACTCCTTGGGATTAATAAGGTTATATTGAAGTTGTATTTGTTATGTTGGTACTTACTAAATGTTATACTTCAGAACCATGCAAAATATACATCATTGTTTATATGAACATTGACATAAAAGTGAATACTTAATCATAAGCAAAATTCTGATTATTTTAAATTAATGAGCACTATCACCTTGAACATTTTATTGAAAGATATAAGTTGTTTAGTGTCAGTGTCCATTGTGCCATATTCCTTTTCAGAACATTGCTTAACTGCTGTATACTTTGAAAATTAAAATTAATTGAATGCTCATACTTCAGGAGTTTAATTTTAAGAGTTATTGAAGAAATGAAGAAGTCTTATTAACTGTGAAGCTGATGGAACATGAAGATTAAAGGCAATCTGAATATTCCAGAAAGGCTTAATAATATTTTGTATATATTTCTTTTTCCTGCAGTGACTACATTGCAGCTGAAGGAGGAGTTGCTGGATGGAGAGGATTATAATTTCCTCCAAGGAGCATCTGATCAGGAAAGCAATGGCTCTGCCAACTTCTACATCAAACAAGAGCCATGAATTGGCTCAGAAACTGAGGGTGGGAGGGGAAGGATTTTACACAGGACTGATTTATAATCAATCCAGCTGTACAGTGGGGCTATTCTACTGGGACATTTTGCTAAACATAGAAAATTTCAGTTCCAGATTTTTCAGGTGGGTGGGGAAACTATTTTAGTCGGGGGGGAAATTTTTCAATTTATAAAGATGGACAATTTTTGTGTTGTATTTGAAGCTTTTGAAAGAATTTTGTAATATTTTCCAAGTTTGGATTTATGTGCATTGTTAACAAGAACTGAAATTCTAACTTTTTTGGTAAGATTAAAGTTTAGGTAGCAGGATTGAAGGAAATGATTTAAGAAGGATATAGTTGTAAATGCAAATTGAACTGTCATTACAAATGAACCTTTTTGGTACCTGTTGGGAGATTTTGGGATTTCAGAAGTTAGGCCAGTCACATCTCCAGCTTCCTTTGCTGCAGAAATATGCAACTGAACCCCTCATGGAGGGTTCATCACCACATAGATCATGGAAGGGGTAATTAATTCTGCTTGTTGGCATTTTATTGCAGCCCATTTTAAATGTGTGTACAGAAATGTTTTTCATTCTGTGAAAATTTATTTGGAGTTCTATATGAAACTGGAAGAACTCTGGATACTTTTATATGTTCTCTTTTAATTAAAAAATGATTAAAATTGTCCTAACACTAAAGTGTTAAACTGGAATGGTTGACAAGATATACAGGATCTCGGTCTACATGTTGAGGGGTTGGAGAAAATGCAATATCGTCTTAACTTTATTTTATTTTCCTTGCTAAAAAAAAAAAAAAAAAATGCCCCAGAAAAGGGATTCTGATCGGTTCTTTGCCGTTTCCCTCCATCTGTGAGATGATAACTTGGTATAACCACACCCAAAAACAGATGTACTGTATTACCAGGCAAATCAAATTGAAAGTTGTCCAAAGGCAAAATAAGTTTAGATTTCAAAAATCATTCCAGCTCTGCTTTGAACTATCCTGGATTTGTAAGAAAACTAATTTGAAAGAGAATTTAATTTTCTTAAAATTCCATATATATGTTATGAATTGTCTTTAATCATATTCAGAATTTATTTTAACAGTAACCGATTTGGACCATTTTGAACATTCCCTGTTTTAAAATTGACATGGCTTCCTTTTAAAAAAGGATACAAGGGTAAATTGGTGAAGTTTGCTCTCTGCATTTTCTAACTTTCTACTGAGTTGTGACTGAATGAGAGAGCGCTAGCGTTTACCAGTGAGGTTCATAAACTAAACTCTCAGGAATTAATTGCATCTGTTCTAGAAGTGCTTCTGGGTCTTAGCCTGGCCTCTTCAGAGTGGTAATTTTGACCATCTCCTCTGGAATATAGGCAGGGCTAATTAGAAATTAATCAAAATGATTGACCTCTACAGTCCTTCAGCCTATGGAATGCTTTAAAAAATGTTAAGGGAAAGCCCCAGGAGACCATTTTAGGTAAGATTTTTGTTTGAATTTTAAAATGCATAGAACGTTAAAAACCAGCAATTTATTTTCTAAAATATTGCTCTAATTTTGGGAATAATAGCATTGGTAATACGCACAGGTTTACCTCATTCTATGCAAGAGGGGTTAATAACATAAGGTTTTGTAGTAGCTACTGGAAGTAAAATTTGTTACTTTATAGTGTAAGAATGTATGGAATCGCATGTCACCATTTCTTAATACTGACTCTTTGGGGGCATAAATGCAGATCACATCAACGCACGTTGATTCTCATGTGTCAAATATATGTGAATTCAGCTGTTAAAATTACTGGATATTTATCTTAAACAATGTTGCTGAGAGGGGGACCTACTGTAAATGTGACATCCTCACACTTCCCAAATCTTTAACTTGGAAGAATCTTCCCATAAACTTAAAGCCTATAAGCGTTCCAAAGCAAAGGTTACAGCAGTCTTTATTCTCAGGCTCAGTGAATTAAACCCAGGACTCTGATTCTATAATATGGGCACAAGAAACCTATTTATGTATGGTATACACTACCAGCCCCTTGGGTTTAGGGGCTCTATGGGGAATTGAGTAAACCAGGAGAGAGATGATTTGGAGCCAGTCAGTCCTGGTAATTAGTTCTGTGAAATGCTCATTTGTAGCCAGGTTTTATAAGCTTCCAATTCTACAACAAAGCCAGGCTCTGAGCGTCCCACCCAGTCATGAAGTGTTTCTTGTCTTGATCCCATGACCAACAGTTAAAGGTTGGTAAGGACTGCCTACAGTCCAAACACAATCTGAAGCCCTCTTCGTTGTTCATACTCTAACTCCTACTGCTGATGAACAGAAACTAAGTTAACGCAGGGGAGATTTATGTCTTAGCCATAACTCCAATTGTACAACTCAATAGCCCCGTTCTCTTACGGTTCAAAATGTACTGCTGACCTTGGGTTTGTTTTTGGTTTTTTTCCCTGTTAGAATTATTTGGGGACTTTTGGTAGTTTAAACTCTTTAACCTTTTCCTTGCTGTGTATGAGGAAAGCTAAAGCTGTTATCAACTTCTTATTCTACGGATACTAACACGGGTTTTCAGTGTTTGTTTGTTTTTATTATTATTAATTTTGCGTGATGTGAATACCCTCTCCCATCAACATTTGTATTATGGTGCTATATATTAGTAATGATCCTTTAATATTGGGAAGGGATTTTAAAAATACTGTGATTAAACTGGGTTTCTTCCTTTGATTTTCATATTTTAAATAAAGCCACAGTCATTTATACAAAAGAAAAGTATCTGTCCCTGGGCAAATCTTTTGAGGACAGAGGTCAAAGTAAACTGCATAAGGTTTTTACATCATTTCTGTATGTATTTGATATATAGATCAATATCTGTACAAATTTAATCTTTTATTTTCTTGGTAACTCGTGATCATTGAGAAAGTGTTTGAAACTTTCTCATGAAGTGTATATATAATGGCGTGAAAAATTCCTTTGGAGAAATTTATGTTCCTTTCATTTTTACCAAATCGCAAATTTTCAGCATGGATGTGAAAAGCATTAAAATTATAACTTTGTGTACAAGATGAAAATAATTCACTAAATTTGCCCTTTTTTACACAAAATAAAATGTTAAAGTTAAGCTGTATTTGAGTGATGCTTTCGTTTGGGTGGAGGGGTGGTATACTGCCTGCCTTCTAGAAGCAGTCAGAGTCCCCTGTGAAAGTTGAGTCCTTTCCTTCCTCAAGGAACCTGTAATAAGGGTAGAGCAAAGCACAAGTGCTGTGAGGAGGAATTTACTACTAGCCGGTGAGGGAGAAAGAGAATATGGGTAGACAAATGGACAAGGTTGCATCGGAGCTGGAATTTCACGGGCAGGGAGGGAAAGGGCAAAAACTACAGCAGGAGCAAGCAGAGGTGAGTGGGGACAGGGACAGTTTACGGGAAACTTGAGTCACTTCAGCTAAAACATCATGTTTTGGGGGTGGTATGCTTTAGTTAGTAGGAGACCTTTTTTGTTTGTGTTTTTAACTACATTAATCTCAGCATCAAAGTTAATAAGAGTGTAAATAAAATATCCCAGCGAACTCTTGCCCTTTACATTAAAAGGGAATGCAAAGAAGCCCCCTCTACCAACAGCTGGCTCTTTGGAAAATTACTCAACTTGTACTGCAAAAGCAATTGGTAGCGAATTTTATGAATTGGGAAAGGATATGTAAGATAGTAATGAGATGGATTGGGTCCCTTCAGGGGTTAATTTCACACTTTAGAAAAATGTAACAAATTCCAAGAAAAACTAAAGAAGAACCTAATTTCTGCTCTGCTTTCCACCTTAAATGGCTTGAACAGTTGCTCTAGTAAGCTGGAATTTCCAGGTTGGTGCTCATTTAATATCCCATGAGCTTTCTGTAAACCATTATATGCCTCTTGGGAAACTAGTTCCCTGGTACACAGTATGCCCACAATTAAGAGTAACAAGTGTTTCCCCAAAACAAGTAACTTTTTAGCACTGTGTTGTTTATCCAGGCTTGTGAGACAGGGAGAACAGTTAAACTATCTCCTTTCTACCAACTACTACTAAAGCTAGGATAGTCATTTTTTGGCCTATTAGGAATTCTAAGTCCCACAGGCCGAAGTATTTATTTCTATTTATTTATTTATTGAGACAGAGTCTTGCTGTGTTGCCCAGGCTAGAGTGCCGTGGCATCAGCCTAGCTCACAGCAACCTCAAACTCCTGGGCTCAAGCGATCCTCTGCCTCAGCCTCCCAAGTAGCTGGGACTACAGGCATGTGCCACCATGCCTGGCTAATTTTTTTCTATATATATTTTTAGCTGCCCATATAATTCCTATTTTTAGTAGAGACGGGGTCTCGCTCTTGCTCAGGCTGGTCTTGAACTCCTGACCGCAAACAATCTGCCCGCCTCGGCCTCCCAGCGTGCTAGGATTACAGGCGTGAGCCACCGCGCCCGGCCCCACACAGGCCAAAGTAGGGTTTCCTATTGACAAGGACTAGATAATGTAAAGATAATGCATTTTAAATAATGCATTTACCATGTGGTTTTTTTTCTAAAAGGTTTATTGAAAGCATGGAAGGTTCTGAATGAGTTGTCACTTTCACACCCCAAGCTGGTGGTATAGGATTAGATACTCAACCCAACCTTACTCCAGAGGCAGTATTTTAATCTCACCATACTCTTTCCCATTGAGTTCTACCAAATCAAGTCCTAACGTCCACAGCCTTCCTCTCAGCTCTCACCACTCCAGATCGACTTCACTGACCCTCTAAGCTCCATTTGTCACGTCACTGGAAAACAACTTGTACGAAGGCAGTAAAGCATAGTGGCCGCGAGCATGGAGTGTGAAGCCAGCCACTTGGGTTGGAACCTGGTTCCTCCTTCACTGGCTAGTTAAGTAACTTCATGGCTCAGTTTCCTCAGTTGTAAAATAGGGATAGTAGTGCCAGCCTCCCAAGAGTTGTAAAGATGCAATGGATTCATTTATGTGAAGTTCTTCAAACAGCCCTGTCAGAGTTCAGCCCGTGCTTACCTGCTACTGCTGACCCAGGTACCTGAACCAGCATGTGTAAGGATCACCAGGGAGCACGTTTAAATGCAGGTTCTTGGGCCCTGCCCCAGAATCTATCATTTTAATGAGCAGACTTGACTTCTGTTTAACTATGATGAGTATGTAACGTACAGGAACGTACACAAATTAAATTTGAAATTGAAAAATAATTTTTAACATGTTAAATTTCTTGTTCATTGTTGACTTGAAACTAGAATCCTGACATGACTTTCGTGCCAAGCTGTTAAGGTATTTATGTCATTCTGAAGAAAAAAAATTAACTATTTTTTTCTCAGTCACAGACCTCAACACCTCTAACACCGGATGTGTGGGGATTGTTTCCCACACACCAAGTAGTTCTGCATTGGACACCAGCTAATTCAATTCTGACGCTGTCAACTTGGAGCTTTGGTTGCCTTGCTCACCTCCTGCTGTGTGGCCAGGTTCCTAACAAGCCAGGGACTGGGTTTTGGGGACTGCAGATCTAGATGATCAACTGAAACAACGGACCTCCATGCTGCAACCAAACATTCAAATACTTTCCAACAAAAGCAGACACAACAAAGTCATTCAAAGGTTAACTTCAAAATTAACAAATAGTTTTCAGGTTTTGAAATTATTAAGTACATAATAGTCAGATTTTTACAAAATAATATACATTTTTAAGTATATCTAATTGAAGTTTCCTGAATGTGGCCTTATCTGATTACAGCTAAATTAACGGGGACTTCCAACACGAAAAGGTTCCCCACCCCTAGACAAGATCATTCTTCCACCGTAAGCAGGACTGCGTTCTGGATAATGCTGCTGTAGCCAGGGAACCAAGTCACTTCTTTTAGCTTAGTATCAAGTAAGTACAAGGAGATTGCCCAGTTTCCAAAGGCTTTATTGGTAAATATGCTTTAGAAAAGAACGATCAATCCTATTGCTTCCAAGTCAGTGGAATGAAGAGCTGTGTCCAGGGACACACCAAGCAGTGCTGAAGGGGAGTGCTGCTTTGTCCACCTCTTATTCATAGACCCAGTCATAAGCACAGGACTTGTAGTCAACCAATTCTTCAGGCTTAAACCATAGGCTGATTTCTTTTTCGGCACTTTTTACTGAGTCGCTGCCATGAATGATGTTCCTAAAGAAAGAGAATCATTACCAGTTGCCATGTTTAAAGCGCAAAAGTCTGTTTCATGGGCCCAGCAAAGGGTAGCCACTGCGGACCTTTCCTGTCGAACTGCCATTTGAAGCAGCAGACCAATTACACCCCAAACTATTTCCTTTTAAAAGCACGATAAAGGTGCTTGATTACAAAGGTCCCTCGGCTCAACTGTATTACGCTTCCCAAGATTTCCCCCTCAAAACAGTACTTGGACCTCAAGATTGCTGATGCCATAAAACATTCCTTCTCAAATTTTAAAGAAATCCAGGAATAGTCAAACCCACTCTAAACCAAAACCCTAACTAAACGTGACGTATTCTTTACCGAGGGCCATTTCTGCTGCATTTTCTTGTAACATTGATTTGCAAAGCATGACCACGACATAACATGCTTATTAATAAGAATCTCTTTATCCCATTTGAGTCTCGTAACTCTGCGGAGTTTTTGTACAGATTTTTGTACAAGTGAGGGAACCATAGATTAAATAACACACCCATGGACATAATGCCAAAAGGGCACAGGCAATGCTAGAGCCCTTCCTTTCTCCACCCTTACAAGGCACTTTCTGCTGTGCCACACAGGAACCACCCCATCAGCTCCCTGGTGCAGTGTCTTGGTTAAAAGTAAACTACGGAAGCAGCTATTTATAAAAGCTTTTCTCCAGTGATAATCACCACCTAATTTAGAAGCTCAGATTTTCCTAAAATTACCATATGCCCCAGATGCTCGCTTTCTACTCTATTTAAATGGCGTGGAGTAAAAGTAATCAACACCCCCACAGGACTTACCTGCCAACTTGAATGCAGAAGTCCCCACGAATGGTGCCTGGCTTAGAATCCGCCGGATTGGTCTCCCCAAGCATCACTCGGCCTGTCTTCACCACATTCAGCCCCTCCCAGACCTTGACAGTGAGGAAAAGGAATCGCATCAGATGTGCCACTCAGGACCAGGAGGGACAAACATTTACTCCTACCTAACAGCGCACGTCAATGAAACCAATCAGTGATGTGATTATCAGCTAATCCCAGAAGACAGTTGGGGCCTATACACAAAAAACTCTATTCCAAACATATTGCTAGGATACAGAGAAAAGTCTACCCAACCTGGGGACGTCCCAGTCTGAGACAGAGATAAACAGACTGAAGAATTTTTATAAAGCCACAAACACTGACAAGAAACAGTGAAGAGAGGGTAGGGAAAGTGGCCAGACAGGAAAGGATCAATGGGAAGACTGACATGCATGGGGAAAGTATTCCAGGAAAGAGCAGAAGGAAGGAAAAGCCACACAGGGAACAGGAAGTGGGTCTACTTTCCCAACAATTTCAGTGCCTCCCTGATACCCTCTGTCCTTCCATTCTCTGCACTCCCAGTTGGACATTCACACCATCCAGAAGAAAATGTTTCATTTCTAGCACAGATTAGAGAGTGTTCGCTTCCCTTAATATATAATTGTGTTTGAATTTTTCATGAGAAAATTTTTTAAAGTGTTCTTTTAAATTTGGGAAACATTAAGGACTAAAACACCTGTCAAACAGAAGAAATGTAGCATTTTTTTTGTACGCAGTGAGACTCTCTATTTAACCCTGGAGAGATTCATGTGAAAGTGTCCTTTTTTCCAAGGTCTGATTCCCTTTCCTTTCTCCTCCCGAGCTCCTATTGCTGTTAACTAAATAAGTGCAGCAGGCTCCATTTGTGAAACAAAGAATTTAGAGTAACTGGGGAAGATAAAAAGGACATTAAGCCATTTTCCCTGGCTCCCCAAGCACTCACCATGGCCACAACTGGGCCTGAGTTCATGTACTTCACCAGCCCAGGGAAGAATGGGCGGTCTTTCAGGTCAACGTAGTGCTGCTTCAGGTGTTCCTCAGAGGCCTGGCAGTCAAGAGGAGGTACCAGTTAGGAAATAAGCCGGAAAGGCTCAAATAAGGCTCCATCCCATCCTCTGAACCCCTCATTAACATGGTAGGTTCTCTAAAGTAACATTTGGCTGAGTTTGGTGGTTCATGCCTGTAATCCTAGCACTTTGTGAGGCCAAGGCAGGAGGTCAGGAGTGCCAGACTAGCACAGGCAACATAGCCAGACCCCATTTCTAAAAAATCAGAAAAATTAGTGGGCATGTTTGTGCACACCCGTAGTCCCAGCTACTCAGGAGGCTGGGGCAGGAGGATTGCTTGAGCCCAGGAGTTTGAGGTTGCAGTGAGCTATGATGACACCACTGCACTCTAGCCTGGGCAACAGAGTGAGACTTTCTAAAAAATAAAATAAAATATAAATAAAATCAGGTTTGATATTTTCGCCCACACTCATAAGGTGTGTGTATATATATTTTTTAAAAAACCATCAAAAACATATAATTGACAACTGTTTTAGCAGAAAGACTGTTCATATCATAAAGACACCCTTATAATGTCAATGTTATTGATTCTGTAATCCTAAGAAGTAGGTGGCTTGAGGATTTAGATTTAGGGAGTTAAATACCGGCTGCAATTAAAGTATAATAAATATGCCAGGTAATATGCCAGGCAGAGGTCATATTAAACTCCTCCAGCCTACTCACAATGCCCTTTTAAATATTTCAGATGATAACTGAGAACACTCTCGTCACTGATAAGCTGGGCTGAATTTCAGACACTGATCCTTAAATAAGTGTAGGGAATCAGATCTGTGCCCCAAATTTAATGTGGAAAATATAGTTATTAATCTATGCAAAACGAAGGGACACGTCACCTAAAACTTCAATCAACCAGAAGTTTCAGGCTAAAGCACAAAAGATTCCAAGAATCCATTCTGTGCAAATGCAGGCCCGCGTGGGTAGGGGAAGGGGGTCTCCTGCCCCGTGGCGGCGGGGGACAGGGTGGTGGCCGATGCCGGACGTGTCCGCAGGAAGCCAGCCCGGGAGGAGTCACGTTACCTCCGCTTAACCTTCCCAAGGTCGGCAGAACTCCGGAGCCTCGGGCAGGGGTCGGCGGGCGGTGCAGCCCTGAGACGGGGCAGGGGGCGGAGCGGCGCCCGCGGGCGCGGAAGTGGCCAAGGCGGACCGCGGCTCGGGAAGGAGACGCGGCCCGGCCGCTGCGGGGTGGGGGGACCCCGCGACCCGGCTGGGGAGGGGACGGGGAGGCGGGTGCGCGTTACCCGAAGGAACTTCATGGCCACGAGGCGGAATCCCTTCTGCTCGAAGCGCTTGATGATCTCGCCCACCAGGCCGCGCTGCACGCCGTCCGGCTTGATGGCGATGAAGGTGCGCTCGAGGTTGGCCATGGTCCTGCGGGGGGAGAGGCGCGGTCAGGGCCCGGGTCCCCCGCCAGCGAGCCCACGTAGGCGCCCGCCCGGCCCGCCTCCCCCACCGCGCGCGGCCTCGGGGACACGTGGCTTCCCGGACCTTCCGCCCCGCCCAGGGCCGGCGCCCCTCCGCGGCGCCCAGGGGCTCCGCTCCGACCCGGCGCGGGGGCTGGGGAGGGCCCGGGGGCGCCCGCGCGAGGCCGGAATGGGGGAGGGGGGTTGCGGGAGGCCGGGGCCGCCGGGGGCGCCGGAGCCCGGGCACGGCCGGCGCGGCGCAAACGGGGAAGGGACCGCCACCGACTCACCGGGAGGCTGGCGGGGCCGGGCGGCGGTTGCGCTGAGCTGAGCCGCGGAGGCCGAGAGCCGGAGCGACCACCAGCCCCGGGAGCCGCCGGCGGAGGAGGGCCGCGGGGCGGGGCGCGGGGCGGCCACACCCCGGAGGGCCCCGCCGTCCAACCCGCGGGGACGCTCCCCGCGCCGGCCGGACGCGGCCGCGGGACTCTGTCCACGCCCAGGGGCCCGCCGGGTGCCGCCCTCGCCGGGAAGGGCGCCAGCGAGGGATCCAGAGGCAGGAAGTGATTTGGGCCCCACCTGGACGTCCCACGAGTAAGACTACGCGCGGCCCAAGTCCAGCTCCGCACCTCCCCGCACTGCCCGTGGCCCCCACGTACCCCTCCCTGCACACGCGCGCGCGTGCACACACGACACCCTGCTCTTGGTCTGGGGTGCCTCACCCGGTCAGTACCGGCTGCTTCCACCATCCGCCCGAGCACCCTGCTCGAGCACCGCAGTCCTCATCCCTCCTACTCTGAATCCAGCCTCCCCTTTCCCTTCTTTCTGCTGGAGCCCGGGTTGAGCCCTCAGCTTTCCTCATACAAACTTACTGGCAGCCTCCCAAAGGGCCGCGACCTCCCCTCTCCTTGCTCGGCACCCTCCCCAGACGGCCATCTGATCCTGCCTCTGCTCTGCTGGGATGACTCTCCCTCCGACGCCGCCCACACAGTGACATTCAAACTCCTTAGCAAGATGCCCTTTTTGCAGTACGCCCTGCCCCCTGGATGCCTGTCTCCCCATCTACATTTCCAGCCCCGACCAGCAGCCCCGTTCCCACCCTGAGATGGGGCTCCCTGCCCACCCGGCACTATTATGCGGTCAGGTCATCCAGTTCAACCTAGATTCTCTCACAAAGATCAGGCCTGTCATGGACTTGTAGACAATTCCTAGCTCCTGGGTGCCTGGCAAACGAGTCCCCTTTGGTGGTGGGCGGCTTCCCTGGGGGAATCAACGAGCCCCTTATCTCAGCGTACTAGCACTTAGTGACACGTGCACAGCAGTGCGTGCTGCCCTGGGTTGGGGGGAGTCCGCGTGCTCTGCACTGACCACCTCAATCATGCCATCACCCCAGTAGTCCCGGTGCTGCACTGATCACCGGCCGCTGGCTAGATGGATGACAATCCAGGCCTCTGTGCCACCTCATCTGCTTTCCAAAATCCTGGTTACAGAGCATTAACCCACAACAGATTGGCAATGACTATCACTTGCCCCCATTCTGGGGCAGTGTGTCCTTTGGCCTCGATCTGAAGCACACTCTTATTTGGGTTTCCTTTTCAGAGTTACCAAATGTCAACTGTAGAAAAGGGTCTGGGAATTTCACGGGCATTTCTCTGTACAGTGGAGAGCTGTCTACCCCTTGGCAGGATCACCGACACCTACTTGGGGTACACACAGTACCAGCTAGCTGCTTTCACCTCCCCTCCCCTTCCTGGAAAGACTGCTCTTCCCTGGGGAGGCTCTAACCCACCAGCCTCACCACATCCACATTCATGCCCCCAAAGTCCTGGTACTGTCATCTCACCCCCCAAACAAATAGGTCATGCATTTAGCCCTCAGCTACCCCTAAAGAGGGAAGCCCAGCCCAACTGTCCTCCTCATCTCCTCCTGAGAAGTCCCTTCCCTCTATGGCCTCTATCAAAGCCAGGTGAACAGGGAGGATACCAAGAAAAAAACCTGCTAAAGTTTGTGGCAAAATTCATAGTTGTCCCCAGTAGCCGATCTCACTTCCTCCCTTCTCATAGTATAACTTCTGAGTTTTACCTGGGCTCAAGGTTGCCCAAAGAAAGATAACATTTCCCAGTTTCTCTTGCAGCTAGATGCAGCCATGTGACTGTGTTCTGGCCGACGGGATGTGAGAGGAAGTGAGGTTGTAAATTCAGAGTTGTCCCTTTAAAAGTGAGGGATGCTTCCCTTCCCAGCTTGCTGGAAGACAGACACAGGGGCCGTGATCCATCTTAGGTTGATTAGAAGGAACTGGGTCCAAGGACGATCTCAAGGATCAGAGCCTGACCACCATCACCACCCCTACTGACCTCCTTGGGTCTTTATTTATTTATTTATTTATTTTGGAAAGAGGGTCTTGCTATGTTGCCCGGGCTAGATTCAAACTCCCGGGCTCAAGTGATCCTCCTGCTTCAGCCTCCCGAGTAGGAGTAGCTGGGATTACAGGTGCACCCCACCACAAGCTTGGACTTGTAAATGAAAGAGAAGTAAACTTCTATATTGTCTCTGTTAAAGCAACGAAATTAATATCCTAACAACAAGGCTACTTACAAAATTTCTCCCACTTTGTTTGAAGCCATCCCAGGAACCCAGGCCTACTGTCCACATAGCTTCTCTGAATTTTGGAGTAGTTACAACTTCTCACACTCCCCATCCACTGATTCCCTAAGAGTTTCTCAAGAACAGGATGGATATCTTTCATTTCTGATGAATCCTCTGTGCCGAGTACAGTCTTAGACACCTAGCAGATGCTCCATAGATACTTGTTGACTGGCTCAGGGCCAAGGGTGGATGGATGCAGGGGACAAGGAGAGAGGTAGGCAGAGAATGTCTGTGTTTATGTGAGATTTCTCAGGCCAACAGAAATACAAGCAGTCCCGAGGTTATGGGTCACACAACTTACAGAATTCCATACTCAGAATGGGCTCCCAATGCTCCCCATAAAGATAATTTGTAATTAAATTAATCATTCGGGAACTAGTTTCTTCAGTGCATGTAAGCAAATCATCATGGCATAAGCAGGTCATTGGTGCAGCATTTTTTACTCTAGCGGCTCACCTCATAGATAGATAGAGAAGCAGCTGATAGAAACACAAGAACAGGAAGAATCAGTAGATCCAGAGCCAGGGAAGTTTACAACAACAGAATTAGCTGAATCCTTTCATCTCATTGAAGCAGGATTTGCTAAGGTTGAGGAAAAAGATCCTAACATTGAGAAGTTAACACAGGTTTACAGTGCAGTTAGAACATCAGCTGCTACAAGGCCATTTATGATGAAAAAAAGAAAAAGGCTGTGCAAACAGCCCTAGAAACCTTTTTCAAGAGACCAACTTCAGTACTCAGCTCCTCTCCAGCAACAGAATCAAACCCTGACTCCACCACCCATTCCGTCCTCTCCAGCACCATCTCCATCGTCACCTTCCGATTAATGTCACAGCTGCCTTCTTGCCTCAAACATGCCCCTGCCAGTAAGCAAGACATTGCTGCAACATTAGGTGAGTGTTAACTTTTAATATTCCTTTTTGAAATTTCTTCTGTTTCCTATATAAACTTTTTATGTGAGTTTGTTCTTATGTTCTGTTTGTTTGAATTAAAAGAGCACTATCATTTCTGGATATTATTACAATACAGGGGTATTATTATTACTCCAGTATTACAATGTGTCATTACCATATATGAGCCATTATAGTATTGTTATTATTATTATTACCATATACGTGCTGTTCATCAGGGATCCAACTTACATACAAATCCAACCTAAAGATGGTCCTGTTCTCAGGAGTGTATCTAGTCTGTAACCCAGGGACCACCCGTAATTTACATGGCATTTTTACACTCTCTATTAGCTCAGGTTATCCAGAGTACATGAAAAGAAAAAAAAATACAAAGCAAAACAGCAATACAAAGTAACCAACTCAACAAATCACACATTGAGATAAAACATTTTAATCTGATGGTAGCACATAACACTGTACAGGGAGCATTCACAGCTCCAAGAGTTTCCCTCCAAATTATAAGGAAGTTTCCGTAAATAACTGGGTTTGCTACAGCCTGGGCAGTGCCCTTGGGAAGGAGGGGAGATGGATGGGAGAAGCACTGTGGTCTGCCCTCATGTCATTCATAGATCCAGTCCTGAGCACAGCTTTTGTAATCCACCAGTTCCTCAGGGCGAAACCACAAACGGATCTCTTTCTCTGCACTCTCCACGGAATCACTGCCATGAATAATGTTCCTGGGTAGGGAAAGAGACAGCCACATTACCAAGACCAGAAGGATTAAACTGCCCAGAAGCCCACTGCACTGCTGCTTGCCAGAAATCCTACACCCATTACAGCAAAAAGGCCAAAGCTCCATGTACATTAGACCATGTCAAAAGAAAAAACCATGGCTGCCATTAATGTAAGCATGAAAAATGCCCTCCCTACATCCAGCCCTCCCAGCAACATCGATGAAGCATTGAGAGCAGGCTTGGGGAAGACTCTGGCCAGCAAAGTGTGTAGTACCAGGTTCTGCGCTCTGTAACAGAGGCACAACCACAGTGATGTTGATGACCAAAGGCAAAGAGCCCTCAAAGCCAAACACCAACTTAAGAGGGAGGAAAACAATAAACTTTGATAAAATCGACCAACCTATGGCATCATGTCCATCTCCAGCATCAGAAACCCAAATTCTTGTGGCAACTAACTCAGATTTTGGAAAAGAGTAAAAAAAAAAAAACCTAAAATCCCACCTGCCAACTTGGATGCAAAAGTCCCCACGGATGGTCCCAGGCTTGGAGTCCGCAGGGTTGGTTTCTCCCAGCATAACTCTGCCTGTCTTCACCACATTCAGCCCCTCCCAGACCTCCAAGGACAGAAGAAGATATGGTCAAGGAAAACCAATCTCAGCAGAAAATCTGGCAACTATTAATCCAAAAAAAGAAAAGTAAAAAGGCCCCTTAAGATGACATTCCTTCACTGAACAAATATTTATAGAGTAGCTACTTATTCCAGCACTGGGGATACTGGTTTCCCTGCCCTCAAGCTTGCCTTTCTACAGTCCGTTCTCAATATGGCAGCCAGAGTGGCCTTTTTCATATGCCAAGAGTAGAACCTTCCCAAGCTTTCCAGCACTCAGGAGGTACATGGCCAACACAGCCCTACGAGATGTGGCCCCTGCCCATGCCTCGGCTCTTCTCTTCCTAACTTCTCTTTCACTATCAGGCTTCAGGCATTTGGACTTTCTTTCTGTACTTCAAAAAGCAAGCTTGGCCCCACTCCAGGTCCTGTGCATATGCTGTTTTCTTGGCTGGTAACATTCTTCACTGATTTTGTACATGGCTGGCTCCTCCCTGTCATTCAGATCTTAGCTTGAAAAATACAGCTCTTTTCTTCTCTTTTCTTTTTCTTTATTTTTCTTTTCCTATCATCAGTCTTGGCCTAAAAATGCAGCTCTTGACCATCCAATCTAAAGTGGTCACTTGCTGTCACACTATCCTATTTCCTTTCTGTGCATATCACTAAACGTTAACTGATATATGTATGTTTCAGTTTCTTTATTGTCTGCCCACCCCCACCTTCACCCCCTTCAAGAATTGTAGGCAGGCCAGGCACGGTGGCTCACGCCTGTAATCCTAGCTCTCTGGGAGGCCGAGGTGGGAGGATCACTTGAGCCCAGGAGTTTGAGGTTGCTGTGACCTAGGCTGACACCACGGTACTCTAGCCCAAGTGACAGAGAGAGACTCCGTCTCAAAAAAAAAAAAAAAAGAAAAGTGTAGGCAAAGAAAACTATGAAAATAGATACCTATGTAGTCTCATTCGTGACTGTATCCCCAATGTCTAGAAGACAGCCTGGCACAAAGATGACAAGTAATACATACTTGGAGAAGTAGTACTGTAATAAACAAGAGCCAATCTCCCTGCCCCCCAGGAGCTTACAATCAGACAGGCCTCTCCGGACCACTCCTAGCTATGGGTGCTCAGCTCAGCAAGCAAATGTATCTTGTGTTTGGTGGGTCAGAGAGCCAACTCCTACCCTAACTGTCCAATCCTCCAAGCCCATTTCCTCTGCATCAGTGAGACCTGGCACCAGAAGCAGGAGCCACAACACTCACTCTTCCCCATGTGCACTGAGTCATACACATCAACATCCCACATAGGCACACTCACCATGGCAACCACTGGCCCTGAGTTCATGTACTTCACCAGGCCACCAAAGAATGGACGGTCCTTCAGGTCAATGTAGTGTTCCTTGAGCAGGTCTTCAGAAGCCTATTCCACAGAATAGAGAATGAGACTGGCCTCGAAACTATCTAAAAACCAGCAGTCTAGTTAATTCCCCCTCACCCATCTGCTATTTAAAAGCTCACTGATTCTGTTATAACCCGATTCATTCTCCATACTACCAGAAGGAAACGGTGACAGGGAATAAAAGTGCTTCTACAGTTCTGTACCAACTGTCCCCCTACTGGCCTTGACTGATCAGAATAAAACCACAAACCATTAGAATTAAATCCAGCCTTCTCAGTTTAGACAGGAAAATAACAATACAGTGAATTTCCATGGCCAGAGCAAATGTCAAATAAAATGTTAGAGGGAAATGAGGAAGATAGTCTGAGCATTCAGTGAGCAGCAAACTAAATCGGCCACTTCCCAGGGATACTGCACATTTATTCAAAATATAAATACAAATTCAAAATATAAAGGCCCAAGTGTGGTGACTGTGTGATTCCCACAGGTATTTACAAACCACCCAAAATAACATGACATCTAGCAATAAGAATTTTGCCGAAAAATGAATTGGAATCGCTCATACTGCAAGGCTGGTATGTGGGAACAAGTTAGCTAGAGAACAAACCATCTGCTTAGCAGTTTCAACTCAACTTGGCTGTGTTCTCTCTGTGCCACTGCATATGTGCTTGTGAAAGGTCTAACAGGGTCCCGTAGTTTTTCTAGTTCTATGCACTGCATCGTTTGAAGCATATTGCATACTTTAGTGATACACACAAATGTGGAGATTAGCTGCTGGAAAGTACACCCAGAACATCCAATCATTCAACCGTTGGTTGATCACCACTTGCCAAAGTAAAATTACATGGCCACGTGATCACTCCCCTCACCCTGTCCCTTCCTCTCTGGATGGAAGAATTTTGTGGTGGTAATCTCCCAATACGCATTGACTTCACCTTCCCTTGCCCAGATACCCCTATTAATTGGAACTCCTATTAATTAATACTATTAATTGGTTCTGATTATCTTTAGTCTGCAAAACAGATCACGGGCTTCCTCGGGGGGTGGGGAGGCAGAGATGCTCAAGTTTTTCTTTGTTTCCCACTTCCACACCAGATTTAAATAGCCCTTTAGAGTCACGGCAGTTATCCCTCTTTCCATTCCTCACCAACCCATATCCTTGACAGAAAATTCAGTGTAAAGGAGAAAATGTTTGCACTCAGGGCTCAGAGAGACCCGAGTTAAAATCCAGCTGCATCACTGACTGTGCGCTACCAGGATCATTAACCATTTCAAGCTTCAGGTTTCTCATCACTAACAACCATGAGAATAGGAATAAATATTTCTCAAGGTTGGCATGAGGGCTGGATGAGAAAACATATATACCCAGCACATGGTAAATGTGTTCATTTCATTTTGCCTTCTGCTGTGGTTTGAATGTGTCCCCCAAAGTCCGTATGTTGGAAACTTATTCCCCAGTGCAACTGTGTTTAGAGGCGGGGACTATTGGGAGCTGTTTAGGTCATGAGGGCTCCACTCTCATGAATGAATGAATGAATGTCTTATCTCAGCAATGGGTTTGTTATAAAAGCAAGGTTCAGCCCCTCTTGCTCTCTCTCTCTCTCTCCCTGCAGTCACACTCTCTTGTCCTTCAGCTCCACCATGGGATGACGCAGCAAGAAGGCCCTAAACAGACACCAGCCCCTTGACCTTGGACACCATGTTTTCTCCTCAGCGTGAACATCAGTCTCCCTCCTTTTACATTAAAGCAATTTTCTAAAACATCATCCAGAAACTAAATTGCTAATCAAACTACATTTAGAATGCAATAGGAGGGTCCAAAATTGATTCCCTTAATGGGAAAAAATACTATCCTCTAATTTGTTTGATTTGAGAATTTGAATTCTCATCTCTTGAATTTGTTTGAAAAAGGGTTCTTGGTCAATCAATCCTTTGCATTTATTGAAAGATTGCTTTGTAAGTGTTCTGCAAGTGTGTCCTCTCTCTGCTGTTTCAGGAGAGCCTCTCCAAAGACAAAACCATAGTTTTCCCCCATAAGCTCCTATGGTGCCTAATATATACTAGATACTAAGTGGGTAGTAAAATGATGGAAAGATTTTCTTGTTGAAAAACAACCTGCCTCAAAAGGGAAAAAAAGCACTCTAAAATTATCTGATCAGGAAGCTCAAGACCAGCAGCTCAAACATGCCCAGAGCTCTGAGTCAGAAATTACAGTGGTGCAGTAATATGTGGAACTCTGCATTGCCAAGGGAAAGGAGAGACTATTTTCGAAAGTCCCAAATAACTTGGTTTGTTCCAAGATTTAGCCAAGATGCTAGGCCACTGAGGAGTTTCCAGGTTTTAAGACATCTGTGTTCACCCTACGATGGAGAAGTCTAAAAAAGAGGGGAGGCCAGGTGCAGTGACACGCTCCTGTAGTCCCAGCTACTAGAGAGGCTGAGGCAGAAGGATCACCTGAGCCCAAGAGTTCCAGGCTGTAGTGCACTACGATTGCACCTGTGAACAGCCACTGCACTCCAGACTGAGCAACATATCAAGACCTCATTTTTTGAAAAAATGGGGAGGGAGGGGAGAAACAGGTTAATCTGCAGTGTTCTCTTATACTACAGAGGAGTCAAAATAGTTAGAATGAAGTCTACTTACCTGCATAAATTTCAAACCAACAAGGTGGAATCCCTTCTGCTCAAAACGTTTGATAATCTCTCCCACAAGACCCCGCTGCACCCCATCGGGCTTGATGGCAATGAAGGTGCGCTGACTGTTGGCCATGGTCCTGGGGATAGGCGGGTGGGGGAATGCAATGGCAGTGAATCTCCTGCTGCATCTTTATCCTTCTCAAGCAGATTACCCCATAAAGCTGGTTTAATCTCTAATGTCAACTCCATGGCTCCCTCTGGTAAAAACCATTACTCCCCAGCCCTCTCATCTATAAACTAATATACCGAAAAAGAGAAGGGTCCAAAAGGAGGGGCTGTAATTTCTATTCCATTTAAGCATCTACTGTGTGTGTACCCAATACTGTGGTGGAACCAAGATAGGGATATAAAAATAAGACACTGTCTTTCTCAATAGTCCAGGTTGGGAAAAACCACACCAATGTGTAATTTTACTAATGTCAAAGTGACATCTGGTACAAGGCAGTATGAAATACAGTTTGACTGATTGTCACAGCCATGATATTAGAACTGGAAGGGGTTTTAGAGAATATATCATTATATTTCTTCATTATATCCCTCTTGATTATACAAATGAGGAAAACAGGACCAGAGCAGCAGGAAGAGGACCAAAATCCAGATTTCCCAACCCTATGCAATTTATGCTACCCCTTAATACAATATGTAATAAATATTCTGACCAGCCAATAAACAGTGGATTGTGGGAGAAGCAAAGTCATTGCTTACATCTGATCTGGGACATCATGTTGGAAGGAAGCCTAGAGAGCATCACCCCAGATTTCACAAAGAAGACTGGGCTCATAACCTGCCCTGTCTCACAGTATAAGATAGGAGGAGCCCCGTACACCTTGAAAGACAATCCCTAGTGTGGACAACCGCACCACCTCCTGGCTCTACCTTCTTGTACTTTAGTTAACCTCTTATCACAGCCTCTTAACATTGTAGTCCAATTATCCGTTTGTGTGTCCACCCCCCCACTGGTCTGCGGCCTGCATACAGGGCTGCTTTACTCCCGTGTCTGTCTGTGGTACCTAGTGACAGCGCCTAGCAGTCAATAAGAGCAAAGACAATGCCTTAAATGATAATCACCCCGCTATTCCAAGAAAAAGAGACAAACCCTAAAGACTGGCTCGAGAACCCCCGATGGAGCGCGGGGCAAGCATGATTCTCCAGGAGAAAATAGGGCTAAAGCGCTAGAAATCGCCCCTATAAATGCCCCTACACACCGATCCCTGACACGCCCGTCATTCATTCAACAAGCACTTGCTGAGACTAACTCCGTGCCCCGCACTGTACTCGACAGAGACAAATAAGGCACAGCCGCTGTTGTCGCGGCCGCACGGGCAAGGCAGGCACGGACAAAGGCGAGTCCGCGCGGCGTGGGACGCGTGCTGACAGGGACGCACCTGCGGACAGGCACCCCCCAGCCCCTCCCTCCCGTCCGAGCCCCCTCGCCATCTCTCAGAGCGGAACTCACCTCTTCACTAAACCTCCTCACCTCTCCCTCTCCACCTACCCCACTCCTTCCCCTTTCCGCTCAGGATGCCGAACCCCTCTCACCCCTTCTGCTGCTTGGGCTTCTACTCGGGCTGCTGCCGGTCAAACCGGAAAAGCGTCCAGGCCCCACGTGGTTCCAGGCACCCGCACGCACGGAACGCTTCTGCGCAGATCCGCTGCCGGAGAGCCTGTTTTGCGCAACACCGCTCGTCCACGCTTCCTCCTTGCGGGTAGGGACTCATTCTAGGGAGCAACCTTCTGATGGTTAGCTTCCGGCATTAGTTTTTTTTTTTTTTTTTTTTTTGGCTTTTCCGGCTTCCTGCTCCCCTTCTTTTTTTTCCCCCCCGCTCAGATTTTGTGACTCACTTCCTTCGTTCGCGAGCGAATAGGCTCCCCGAGAGGTGGCGCTCACACTTTGCCTGAAATCCAAACAAGCGCCTAACCTAGAAGTAGAATTGTCGCTCCCGTTTTGTGTTTGTTCAGCCTTTCTAGCTTGTCATGCAATCTTTTATTTATTGAGTACCTCCTAGGTGCCAGGTACTATTCTAGGCCCTGGGGTTATAACAGTATGCTCTCTTGGAGCTTCTGGTAGGGTTGGGAGTAGAGGCAAACAATAAACAAATAAGCAAATTAATATGTAATATATCGCATTTTGTTTAAGTGCTGTGAACAAAAAGCAGGGGGGGAGGAAAATAAGGTTGGTCCGGGAAATCTCAAGTGACAATAGACCTGCATGAAGTGAGGAAGCAAACCGGGTGATAGTATCTGAGAGCCACGAATTATAGTGGGCACCGAGTGTTAGAAAATATGGTTGGAATGGGACCAGATTATATTATGGTGGGATGCCAACAGAAGTTTTTAACAAGGCATAACATCATCTGATACACGTTTTTTAAAAATCATTCTGAGTGCTGTACGGGGAATGGATGGGAGAAAAGTACAAAAGTGGAATCAGGTGCCTTTTCCACAAATGACACTGGAGAAGTTGGACAAATATAGACCAAAAAATGAACCTCACACCTTATACAAAACCTCACACTTTATACAAAATTCACTCAAAATGAATCATAGATTTAAATGTAAAATGTAAAACTATCAAAAGTGTAGGGGGAAAATAGTATAAATATCCTCAGGACATAGTGCTAGGCAAATAATTTTTAGACTTAACACCAAAAGCACAATCTATAAAAGGAAAAGTTGATAAATTGAACCTTATTGAAATTAAAAACTTTTGCTCTGTGAAAGACCTTTTGAAGAGGATGAAAAAACAAACTAGGATGAAAGAAAGTATTTGCAAACTACATACCCAACAAAGGCCTTATATTTAGAATATATGCTTGCTCTTTCCCCCCTTCCTACTATTGCACTTGACTAGTCGTAAAAATATTTATTTTTAATAAATAATAGAATATATGAAAAACTCTCAAAACTCAACAGTTAAAAAAATCCAATTAAAAAATGGGCAAAAGACAAGAACAGACATTTCACTGGAGAGGATATACAGATGACAAGAAAGCACATGAAAAGATGTTCAACATCATTAGTCATTAGGGAAATGCAAGTTAAAATTAAAATGAGATATTATTACACATCTATCCAAATGTTAAAATGAAAACTAGTGATACACCAAATGCTGTCAGGGAGGTAAAGAAACTGGATCCATGTTTCTAGAGGGAATGTAAAATTGTATAGCCACTCTGGACAAGTTTGACAGTTTCTTATGAAACTAAACATGTGCTTCTCATATCACCCAGCAATTGTACTCTTGGGCATTTATCCAACAGAAATGAAAACTTCTGTTCACACAAGAACCTATTCACAAATATTCATGGCAGCTTTATTTGTAATGACTAAAACAGGAAACAACCCAAATGTCTTTTATCAAGTGAATGGTTAAACAAACTATGGTATATCCATACCATGGAACACTACTCAACATAAAAAAAAGAATGAACATTAATATATGTAACAACTTAGATAGATTTCAAGGGAATTGTGCTAACTGAAAAAAAGCCAATTGCAAAAAGTTACATACTGTATTATTGCATTTATATAACATTCTTGAAAGAACAGAATTATAAAGATAGAGAATAGACTAATGGTTTCCAGGAGTTAGGGAGAGGCATGGGTATGTTCATAAAGGGGCAGCATAAGGGAACCTTATGGTAATCCAACAGTTGTATATCTTGATTGTGATGTTAGTTACCAAAATGTACGCATGACAAAGTTGCACAGAACTATACATACATGAGCACAAATGAGTTCATGTAAAACTGGTGAAACCTGAATAAATTCTGTGAATTATATCAGTTTCAATTTCCTGGTTTTATTTTATTTTATTTATTTATTTTTTGAGACAGAGTCTCACTCTGTTGCCAGGGCCAGAGTGCCTGTAGCGTCAGCCTAGCTCACACAGCAACTTCAAACTCCTGGGCTCAAGCAATCCTCCTCTCTCAGCCTCCCAAGTAGCGGGGACTACAGGCACTTGCCACCACAACCGGCTAATTTTTGTATTTTTGGTAGAGATGGGGTCTCATTCTTGCTCAGGCTGGTCTCGAATTCCTGAGCTCAAGTGATCCTCCCACCTGGGCCTCCCAGAGTGCTAGGATTATAGGCATCAGCCACCACACCTGGCCAGTTTCCTGGTTTCAATATTGTACTATAGTTATGTAAGATGTTACCATTAAGGGACAGTGGGTGAAGCATACATGGGACTTCCTTGTTCATAGATATATTTTTTGCAACTTCCTGTGAATCTATAATTATTCATTTTTAAAAAATTTAAGCCGAGCTTTACGAAGTGGCAATATCTTAGCCAATGAGGTTTATCTGAGGCACAATTATTGCTAACTGGAAACTTTTTCCAATACCCCAATGTAATGACTTGTGATATAGTCAGCACTGGCAATTTTTGACAGTCTCTACAGAGACTGAATAAAAGAAAATTTAAGGTTGGTTTGAAGGTAGTGAGTTATCTCACTTGATTGTTCACAGTCAGTTACAGATTGAACTCCTTGTTCTACTACTTTTCCCCTTCTCACTACTGCACTTGACTAGTCTAAGAAAAAAAAAATTTAAGCAGAATTAGAAAAACTGGTTGAGACTACAGTAGTAGTACACATGAGAGATGGCGGTTTGGAATAGGCGGTGACAAATACAGATGGAGACAACTGGTTAGTTACAGGATATATATTTAAGGTTGAGCCCACAAGTTTGCTAATGGATAGGATGTGGAGCATGAGAGAAAGAAGAAAATGACTCCCATGACTCCCAGTTTTCTTTTTCTTTTCATCTTCTTCTTTTTTTTTTTTTAAGGAGTGCATTAAATGTCAGTTCGATAGAGTTATTCACAAAGCGCTTTTTTATAGAGCCTGGGTTCACTGTACCAGTGCTTCCTCAAACCTCTATGTACAAACGAATTACCTGGGGATTTGTTAAAATGCAGGTTTTGATTCAGTAGGTCTGCAATGGAGCCTGAGAGTTTGCTGATTCCAATAATGTTGATTGGTAGACTCTGTAAGACTATGTCTAGAGCCAGGTTCTTTTGAACTGATTATTTAAGCATTATTAGGTAGGGAGAGTTTTGCCCAGGCAGATGCTGGTGAGGGAGATGAGCACTAGAAAACAGGAAGGTCTCATCTGTTCCTGGAAGCATCCTAATTATATCATTCCACCCTAACCCTACACACAACCCTCCAAGCTTCCACAGGTAAATGTTTCTGCGGACCAAATCAGAAAGCTATATGAATTTAAAGCTAAAAGTAATTTTTATGGGTATATGAGCCAATTCCCTCTCCAGAAACCCTAGCAATGGGTTTCACCCTCTGCTTGAAACCTCCATGAACGGGAACTCACTACCTCAGATGGCAGATCACTGGCCTTTCCCCTTCCCCTTGCTAAATATTTAAAAGTGTTAATCAAATATATTCACCACCCAAAATAATAATAGAAGTAAGGGTTAGTGAACTGCACTAATGACGTCAACTATTATCAAGAAAGGGTGGTCACTGAGCTCCCTTGTAATAAGGGGGAAATTTTATAGAGGAGGTAGGATTTGGATACAAAAAAAGAAAATGGCAAATAGATGGGTCTGTAGGTACTGAAGGATCAGGAAAATAGCCAAGGGCAAAGGATGCAAGCAGGAAAAAGTAGGAAATGTTTGAAAAACTGATTAGACACTCATAATAGAGTCCTATGGAAGAGTGGGTGATAAGACCACCAGATGAGTGACAAGCTTTGAATACTAGTCTAAGAAGTTTAAACCTTAAGCTGTAGTTAATGGGAAGCCACCAGAGTCTTGGGAATAGGACAGTGACAGGAGAAACACCTTAACATTCTAGAACTCAAAAAACCAGTTCTTTTTTCACTCACTTTACAAAGAAACAGATCAAAAGAGAGGACCCAATTTATTCAAGATTACAGTAGGTACATGGGGAGAGCTGTGTTTTAGACCATGAAAAATCTCACTACAGTCTGGAGCATAGATTGGACAGGGAGAGGCCAGAAACAAAGAGACTCAATAGGGAGCTGCTGACATCATCAATAATTAAGGTATGAGGGTATCAGGTCCTCTGGATTAAACTGGCCAAAGGGCTGGGTGTGGTGACTCACACCTGTAATCCTAGCACTCTGGGAGGCCAAGGTGGGAGGATCCCTTGAGCAAGAGTGAGACCCCTGTCTCTACTAAAAATAGAAATATTAGTCTCTACTAAAAATAGAAAAATTAGCCAGGCGTCACGGTGTGTGCCTGTAGTCCCAGCCACTCGGGAGGCTGAGGCAGGAGGACCCCTTGAGCCCAGGAGTTTGAGGTTGCAGTGAGCTATGATGACACTACTGCACTCCACCCAGGGCAACAGAGCAACAGTCTGTCTCAAAAGTAAAATAAAATAAAATAGAGTGGTCAAAGGAATATGTTTATCACAGAATTCCTAGGATAAACTGACAAGACTTGAGATAGAGAGGCACTACATCATAGCAATGATAGTACTTAAGAGCATGGATCTGTTTTCAAAACATGTGGGTGTGATTCTTGGCTCAGCCACTTCTCAGTTGTATGACCTTGGACACGTTATTCAACCATCTCTAAGCACCAGTTTCTAGACTTGCTAAATGGAGGTAATGGTAGCCCCTACATCATAAAATTGTTGTGAAGATTATATATAAGTAATCCAATAAAAATTTAACACAGTATCTGGCACATAGTAAATAATAAATGTGAGCTGTTTGGGTTTTTTTTTTATAGCTTTGGGTGACAAAATTTTACGCCTAAGAAACCGTGACAATAATAATATTAACAGAAATAAGGAAAACCCAGGGGAGCTAGCCCAATGACTATGTGTTTGGTGTCACGTGAATGATGGAGGATGATACAGACAGTGTGCGGTAATCAATTAAATACATTTATCTGGGGTTCAGAAGACAGGCTAGGCTTGAGGAAAGATATGTGGGAATTATTTGCATTAAGGTGATTTGTAGGTCTAAAAAGTATTAAAAAGAAGTGATATTCGTTTCCCGGCCAACACACCCAAAAAAAAAAAAAAGAAGTGATAATTACCATTCATTTGTTACACAAAAATTAATAATAGCCAACACGTATTGAAAGATTGCTCTGCACCAGGCACAAAGTATCTTACTTGTATTAACTTGTTTAGTCTGCACAACCACTTTATGAGTAAATACTACTTTTATCCTCATATTTCAGATGAGGAAGCAGACTCATGGAGGGAGAATAACTTGCACAAGTTCAGACAGCTAGAAGAGGTAGAACCAGAATTTAAACCCAATCTGTAGCAGCTCCAGGCCTGGGCCCCTTAACCACGTGTATGCTGCATCATAACTTGCAAGGTTTATTACTGGGTCTCGTTTCTACAAGAGGATCACCACAGGGTGGAAAGAAATCATAATGAGAGACAAGGAAATGAGATAATTGTTTTTAAATGCAACTTGAGACCAACAAGACAGCTAGCTCTACTACTGTGCAAAGAATGGAATTGATTCAGGACATGACTGTCCTGTTATTAATGATTTAAGGAATCAGAGCAACGAATGCATTATGCCTGTGTGCGAAAAACAGAAAGGCATCTTGGGAGGCAGGGCAAAGAGAGAACATTCATAACACTAATTGAGAATGAGCCCTCAGGGAATCTTCACTGCCCATAATCAAGAATGAAGTATGAACCCTTCCACCTTTGACTCCAGAGTCAAACAACAAATCAAACAGCAGGATCATTTGGTGAAGGTAATTGCCTGTGTGTCACAAAACCCACACACAGGTCATCCGTCTGGCTGTAGAATATGCATAGGGGAACTACCTCCACAACGCTTCTGCGGCTCTGATTCCTGAGAAAGGGAGGAGAGTTTGTTGGGAAATGTGCATTACTTGCTGACTGGGGAAGAAGTCCTGAGCGAGTGCTCACATAGTCTGATGCAACAACTATATGAGGTGGGCACCATTCTTATACCTATTTTATAGATGGGAAAACTGAGGCACAAGAAGGTTAAATAACTTGCCCAAGGCCACAAAACTAATAAGTGGCAGAGCCTGGCTATGAATCCATCTTATTCTTGCTCCAGAGCTCACATTCCTAACCACCATACTGTGCACCATAGGCTATGATATTGTCAGAAATCACAGGCTTTCCTGGCAGAATGAGACCTTAACGATCGCAATTCAACCCAAATTACATCAGTCATCTTCTTTCTATTTAAGTATGTTGCCTTCCTTTGACACCCTTGCATTTTCTTCTCTTACCTATGAACAATGAATGATTCTAATACTGTTGATCTTTTCTCCCTAAGCTCCTCCACCATCTCCCCATTTATTTTTACAATCTCTTACAACCTTCTTGTTGTTTCCACTTTTTGAGCTTAGGTATAATAAAGCCTTTAGCAAAACTATGGGCTCTTAGCCTATAACAGCCTCTATACTTACCTTGACCCTGGTATAGTCTTTTAGAATAAACCTCTCTGGAGGAAAGGATTGGTAGATGAAGAGGCTCAACATTCAGAGCAGTGATTTAGCATTAATCTGTTCTTGCTTTGATGTGGTTTGATTCTTGAGGACCCCTGCTGGGAGGCATTGGCACAGGCCTCTTATCCATTGTCTTTACCACAGGCTTTTCTCCACTGCTTCCACACTTCTTCCTTCTTTCAACCTCTCCAGCTTGGAGCTGAATGTCATGTAATCTATAATTTCTAGAACATTATTGTTGTAGTGCCTTTTGTATTTGTCAGCATAGGCTAGGTTATGCTGCAGCAAAAAAGAAATCTCAAGTTTCAATGATTTTAACAAAACCAAACTTTCTCATTCACCCAAAGTCTGCTGCAAGACCAGCATCTCTCCAGTTAGATGCCCCCTGCAGTGAATTCCCAGAGCCTGGCTCTTTCCAACATGTGGCTGTGCCATCTCAGTACAAGGCCGAAGTGTACCACAGCAGTGCAGAGAGAGCTGCAGGGTTAATGGTTGCTTTGGCCTGGAGGTGACACCTATTCCTTCTCCTCCAGCCCATTGACCAGAACTAGTCAAATGGCTCTGCCTCACTCTAAGGGAGTTAGGAAATATGGGGAAATACATTCGGTGAGCTGGAGATGTCTTTGTCGTTTTCTCATTAAAATATCACACACCACAATCCTGTCTCTTCCTTTCCCAGTCTAGTCGAAGCCCATCCACTTGTACTTTGGACTTTTAACGTTCTATCTCTAAACCAGCTAATTATTGCTCAATCCAATTCTTGTTCTTTGGAATGGTTTTAACCTCCTGCCAGATGACCCTGCCTCTGTTCTTTCACTTGCATGTCTCACGGTTGGAATGTTTTCTCCCTCTTCCCCAGCCCCAGTTTCGAATCTGGTCATTTTCCAGGAGCTACCCAGCTGAAAATGGTCTGGAACGATCCCCTAAACTTTCTGTAATTGGCGTTATTAAGAGCAAGAAACACTCTTTCTTTGGAGTGTGGTGAAGAAAGGAAGACAGGGGAAACACTAAAGGAATAAAAGCAGGTTGAACAAATCTTCTGGAAGCCAGGTCCAGGAGCCATTCCTGGTCCACTGTCTTCCTAGGACAGTTTACTACAGGTCAGATGCAAAGACCTCTGAGAAAGGGCCCATAACTCTCCAGCAGAAGTGGGTCTTCCTCTTCTACAGTTTATGCACATCCTGGTCAGAATGAGCATTAATGTCATGCTTTTGTTTTTAATTAAACACACTATAAGATCAGTATTTAAGGAAACATAACAGAAAATTCATCCTCCCAATCTAAGAACTATTATTGTTTACAACTTCTTTCCAGTCTTTATTTTTTACATGTTTGTGATTATACCAAACATACAACTAGCAAATAAGTAATTCCTTCTAAAGTTATGTATCCCTGAGAAGAGAATACATAAAGTTAATGACTTAGTCATTTACATCTTAGTAAAAAATAGCTTAGGGAGCTATTTTCTTTTTTCTTTAATAACTGGTTGGGATCAGTACGCCAAAGGTTAGGTACAGAAGGAGGAGCAGCGGAGGAGGAGCTGGTGAGCCAGTGGGAAATATTGCATATGAGACTATGGGTAGCTTGTGGTAGTGAGTGGCCATTAGGTCTTGGGGAATGGAGGGCCAGTGGGGGCAGAGTATCAGAATTAGGAAAAGCAGCAAAAAGAGGAAATGGTTGGCTTCAAAAGCAAATTTTGCCAGCCTAAAAATTTTAAGATCACAGATCTAGTGAACAGAACCTTCAAACTCACCTATTCTGACTCCCACTTTGTGTTTACCTTGAGTATATCCCTGCCATTTGCTGCCTAAGCTAAACTTGAAAATGCCAGTGCTGGAGACTCTACTTCCACTATTCCCCAAGATTCCCCTAACCATTTTTGGACAATTCCATTGATTCAGAGAAAAAAGTTCTTGGGCAGGAACAGAGGCTCACGAATATAATCCCAACACTCTGGGAGGCCAAGGCAGGAGGATTGGTTGAGCCCAGGAGTTCAAGACCAGGCTGGGCACATAGCAGAACCCCATCTCTACAAAATAAATAAATATGTATGATTGTACCACTGTACTCCAGCCTGGGCAACAGAGCGAGACCCCATCTCAAAAAAAAAAAAAACTTAGCTTACATTTATTAAATACATATGCCAGGCACTATTCTAACTGCTCTGTATGCATTCTCATTTAACCTTCCCCAAAACACTATGAGATAGGTACTCTTGTTCTCAACTTCATCTTATAGATGAGGAAACTGAGGCACAGAGAATAACCTGCCTAAGACTTCACAGCGAGTAAGTGGCAGAAGCACAGGTCAGATCCCAGGAACTAACACTGTAACCCTTATCTCTCAATCACTCTTGCTTGTATGCTTGGCTAACATTTTGAACTTTAACATTTGTACAAAGCAGTGAAGAATATATCCCTCTGAGTCGTACTTTCTACTAATTTGATAGTGAACAACAGAATGATATCTCCTTGTGTGCAACACCTACATTACATTAGAATGGGACCTCGGCCGAAGATAGATCCTTTCTTCTTTCAGACCTAGGGTCTCATGTCAAATATATGATATTATTGGGCTTTTGACTTAGGAATTTGGAACAATGGAGGTGCAATGGGGCACTGAGCTGAGAGTCCAACACAGCCATAAACTTACACGTGACTGTGGATGATTTCTCAACTGTAAAATGAGAGGATTGGACTCCTCTCAGACAGAGCTGGCTAAGGGACCTCCTAATGCTGAAATCTCATGTCCAAAGGAGTAACTCTGCCCCTGGGAGGTTCCAGCACTGTGGCAGACGGAAAAAGCAAATATATATCTTGAAAGAAGCAGACTCTCTGGTGCCCCTTGAGTCACATATTACGCTGAAATGAATAAATGAGTACTTGTTCCTTCCTTTTGATGTGTGAGGCTGTTGACTGGCAATGGTTACTATGCTTAGGTTTTCAACTGGCTCTGTTGCCCCTACTAAAAATAAGCCACCAGCATTAGGGCTGAGTCATTTTCATACATGAATATGTGGAGGAAAAAAGTGACAAAGGTCATACAGGCTCCGTGGATTATTTCCCTTCTGACCAGACACCACCCCTTTGTTCCCAAACAGCCCCTCTTTTTCTGTTTTATTTCAGATAAGCGATATACCTTAAATAGAAAACATACTCAACAGCACGTTATTGTGTTTCGGTTTGTTCATATCCTGTTCTCTGCTTGTGGATTGGACTTGTCCTTAGATCTGGCTTTTTACTTTTCTAAGGAATAGAGGTTGATGTTAACAACATTTGTAACAGGACTTTACAGTTTGGAAAGTGATTCCATATACATGGTTTCTTTTGAACATTTACTTAATCCCCTGGTGATCTGGTGACCCAAGGATAGGTTCCCGCATTCTCTTGAGGTAGTAAAGTCTTACTGGGACAAGACACAACCTGGGCAAAATTGTAAAGTAATTTTTGCCTTGTTTCAAGATAGTTTTTATATTCAGCTTTTGGGGATTCTTTCCCACCTTCTGGAATGGCTATTTTCCACTTCCCCATCCCCAGGGCCACTGCTCTCATTTTGTTTTCTGCTCAAAGCCTTTCATTCTTTTGTTTGTTTGTTTGTTTCAGAGGTGGGATCTTGCTCTGTCACTCAGGCTGGAATACAGTGGCATGATTATAGCTCACTGCAGCCTTGAACTCTTGGGCTCAAGCGATGCTCCTGCCTCAGCCTCCTGAGTAGCTAGGACTACAGGCATGTGCTACCATGCCTGGCTAATTTTAAAATTTTTTGTAGAGATGGGTCTTGCTATGTTTCCCAAGCTGGTCTCAAAATCTTGAGCTCAAGTGATCTTCCTGCCTCAGCCTCCCAAAGTGCTGGGATTACAGGTGTGAGCTACCATGACTGGCCTTAAAGTCTCTCACTCTTTAGGTCTTAGTCTCCTTATCTATAAAATGGGAGGAAAGTTGGGTGAAGAAAACACTAAAGTTCGTTCGTTCGTTCGTTCGTTCGTTCCTTCCTTCCTTCCTTCCTTCCTTCCTTCCTTCCTTCCGACAGAATCTCGTTCTGTTGCCTGGGCTAGAGTGCTGTGGCGTCATCACAGCTCAGTGCAAGCTCAAAGTCCTGGGCTCAGGCGATCCTCCTGCCTCAGCCTCCCAAGTAGCTGGGACTACAGGCATGTGCCACCATGCCGGGCTAATTTTTTCTATTTTTAGTAGAGATGGGGTCTCGATCTAGCTCAGGCTGGTCTCTAACTCCTGACCTCAAGTGATCCTCCTGCCTCAGCCTCCCAGAGTGCTAGGATTACAGGCATGAGCCACCTTGCCCAGGTTTTTCTTAATCTAGTCTTTCTTTCTTTCTTTTTTTTTTTTTTTGACAATCTGGGGATTATTCTCCTTTTATTATTTATTTTTTATGATGACCCTTTTATAGATGAGGATACTGAAACAAATCATAGGTCTCGCACCAAGCCCCTTCCCAGTTCATTCTGCCTCCCTTTTGCTTTCATTCTCCTTCGCCAGTGGTAATCTAGTCTTTCTTAATCTCACTTTCCCTCCCCACAAAATCTACCTTCCTAAGAAGTAGTGACACAAAGTCCAAAATTAGCTCAGGCTTCTTTCCCTTATGCAGTAAAATTCCCATTCCCTTAGGGCAACTGATTTCAGCTAGCTATTTGGTAGAAAAGAGTTGACTAAACAAAATATAAATATAACGGGTAAATATTGGGTCAGGTGTTTCCTAAAATAATTCTTCCTAAGAGTATTAGACAAAACAAGACTTAACTACATTCATAAATTAATGACTTCCAATAGTTTGTCCAGCCACCATCTTTGTTTGAGATCCAGTTCAGAGCCTTTCAAACCAAAGTGACCAAAATGAACTAAATATTTTATTTCAAAAAGCTGCTTTCCTCCTGAATTAGCTATCTTGATTGGTACCACCACCATTTACCCAAATCAGAATTCTATGAGTCCCTCTCTGTCACCCTTTAAAAATACCAAGTTCTGCTCAGTAGATCTCTCAAATGTTTCTCACACCCATACCTTTGCCATTACCTTAGCATGGAAGATGGGGAGTTATCTAGGGAGGATGGGGAGTTATCAGATACAGATGGAATGCAAAGAGATAGATCTAAGTAAGATCAGTTTAAACATGTGCATCAAGACCGTTAGCCTGGACAATCCAAGTTTTTGATCCCTATCCACAACATTCCATCTTCACCACCATTTTTAGCATATCAATAGCCTAGCCTGCAGGGCTCCCAAGATAGAGAGAAAAATACCTCACTATAAGATTAACTGGGTGGGAGCGAGACCCTGTCTAAAGAAAAAAAAAAAATTAACCAGGACATTGAAATTGGGATGGAGGAAGAACACAGGAAAAGGGCTTTACTTTTCAGGCTGGAAGACTGGTAAGATGGAAGCAAGGAGAACAGGAACGAAGAGAATAAAACTGTCAGATATGTGTCCACATTTTTGGAAGTCCAGGCTTTGTCCCAGAGAGTAAGAGGTGTGTTGGATGAATGAAAGTAATGCTGAAGGCCCTACCCTCTTCTCATCTGGGGCTCAGAAAGATGCTGCCATGAAGACTACCCCATACCAGCCTAGGGAACAAACACACCATATTGTGCTGTGGGATCAGGCCTTGGAGGGCTGAAAGGTTTAGTTTTCGCAAGCGTCACCTGGGAGCCTGGGGTGGGGATGGGTGGTTGGCAGCGGGTGGCTCTGAGGAGAGGGCTGCAGAGAAGGCTTCCCTCACAGGCACATTTCAGAGATGTCTCATGTAGCATCAGAGTCAAAAGAGGCCAAGTTAGACAGGGATAAACGCAAAAACAAGAGATCCTGAGTTTTGGTAGCTCAAAATTTCAACTTTGAAGGCCACTTGGATATCCAGAGACCAAGAGAGCAAGAAACATTGTTTACAGACCAGGAGATAGAGAGCAAAGGTCACTGCATGGATCCAAAGACTCCATACCTCTTTATCCATCATGATCAAGTGGCAGAAGCCACACTTCTCCCCTGTATTCTAAATATTCTTAAGGGGAAGAACAGGAGGAAGAAAGGTTAGCTCAAAGACTCGACATTATTACCCAAGAGAGACTACACATGACCTAAGGGGACTGTTTCCATAATTGGTTTAGACCAAGTTTTCCTTTCAACTGGGTCTGTTCAGTGAGTGAGGACTCAGAAAGTAGGCCAGATTAGGTTTAGACAAAACAAATAAATAATATTTTCTCTGCTTCTCTAAATGATGATGTGAGTTAACCTCCAAGTCAAACCTCTGCCTGTGTTACCTTCCCCTTGGCAAAATCCTCCAGGAGGTCTTCATTTCAATGTGCTCCAGAGTGTTAACATAGCTCACTGTTCTTTCCTCTTCACCATCATAGCACTTTGTTCATACTTAGATTGTAGCACTTTCATACTGAATATCCATTTATTGTTCCCAGGTTTGCCTCCCTCCCTTACTAGACAGCTCATCTTGGGTACAAGCATTGTGCCTGATTTATCTTGATCTTGGGCCTAGCACTTCCACTTTGGGTCTAGCACAGGAACCAGCACTGAATAGGTAACAAATGCTGGCTGAATTGCACGGAATTCTTAAAGATGGTGGATTTCAGGAGTGATGTTTTGGGTCATTGAGCCCTTTCCCCAAAATCACATACACAAACAAATTGGAATTTAGAAAACTTAAATGTTCAGTGCAGGAATCGGTGAAAAAAAAAAGAAAAAAAAAATAGAAAATTTACATGGTTTCTTCTCACCTCCATTCCTTTCCAAGCTTGACTATTAACAAATGTGCCAAAATTAACTTCTTAACTATGATGAATTTGCAATGTCATCCCCAATGAAATCTATCTAAAGACTCTTTTGGATGGGCTCTGGGTTTGTGTGATGTTTCCTAAAATTCTCTTTTTTTTTTTGAAACAGAGTCTCACTCTGTTGTCCTGAGTAGAGTGCCATGGCATCAGCCTAGCTCACCGCAACCTCAAACTCCTGGGCTCAAGCAATCTTCCTGCCTCAGCCTCCTTAGTAGCTGAGACTACAGGAGTGCCACCATGCCCGGCTAATTTTTCTGTTTTTAGTAGAGACAGGGTCTCACTCTTGCTCACGTTGGTCTTGAACTCTTGAGCTCAAGTGATCCTCCTGCCTCAGCCTCCCAGAGTGCTAAGATTACAGACACGATCCACCTTGCCTGGCCTGAAAACATGTCTTTTATTCTCGGTGTGAACTTCAGCTTTCTGTGTAAAAACCATGCTGAGAGGTGGTGATGGGCTTCCTCTTCATCCACTGAACCCAAGTCAGAAGGAAGTGGAGACAGAAAATAGACCTGAACACAATATGGCGAATACCCTTGGCTCCATCAAAAATAGCCTTAGGCAGGTACAATAGCTCAGGCCTGGAACCTCAGCACTTTGGAGGCCAAGGAGTTCAAGAGCAGCCTGGGCAACTTAGTGAGACCTGTGTCTACAAAAAATTTAAAAAAATTAGCTAGGTGTGGTGGTGCACACCTGTAGACCAAGCTACTAGGGAAGCTGAGGATCACTTGAGCCTAGGAGTTTGAGGTTACAGTGAGTTATGATCAGGCCTCTGCACTCCAGCCTGGGCGACAGAGGGAGACCACGTCTCTAAAAAACAAAGACAAAAACAAAACAGTCTCAGATACCAGGATTCCTGCTGCAGCCATATGTTCAGCCTTCTCTTCTTAGATGCAATTTCTGCTAGTCCAAAGCTCTTGGTGGAGGTGGGGGGTATGGGGTTGAGTAAAACAGAATAGTTCTTGTCCAGAGGCCTTCTAATTTCAACTTGGATACTTTTACCCATCTTGTCTTGGCACATGAAAACGACTTAAAAAGGAAAAACTGAAGACTCAGAAAAATACTCTGGCACTTTTCAAGAGCCTGGAATTCCATTGCTAGACTGTCTCACCAAGCATGTTCTAGTTTGTGTGGAGTAATGAATCACTTATCATTTCACACTGCCATGACCAGTGCCTTGCGCCCTGGGAGCCCTCTCTTTCCCTTCTTTTTCAGTGACTCTCTCTCTCCAGGTGGGAAAATGTAGTTTGTGAAACCAGAGAAATTGATTCGCATAGAAATAACTGTAAAAGTTCCAGAAGGCCAGACAAACAACAAGACTAGTAATTTCAGCCTTCCAATGATTATAGTTATTGTGCTAAGGAAGAAACTCCTCCCTTCCTACTCTCATTAATTTCTCCCCACCGCCCCCATGACTGTCCTCACTATTTTTGCAAGGCCAAGGAATCTCCTGACATGGAATTTCCTTCCTTTTAGGAATCAAAAGTAAACACTCATTCTAAAGTCCATAGGTGCCTAGTTTTCCCTTACCAACTCTTAGTCTTATGGCCTGGTACACTGGCTCACGCCTGTAATCTCAACACTTTGGGAGGCCCAGGTAGGAGGATCCTTAGAGGCCAGGAGTTCGAGACCAGCCTGATCAACATAGTGAGACCCTGTGCCTACAAAAAATAGAAAAACTAGCTGGGTGTGGCAGCATGCACCCGTAGTCCCAGCTATTCAGGAGGCTGAAGCAGGAGGATTGCTCAAGCCCAGGAGTTTGAGTTAAAGTGAGCAGTGAAGATGCCACTGCACTCTAGCCCAGGAAATAGGGCAACAGAGCGAGACCCTGTCTCAAAAACAAAACAAAACAAACAAACAAAAAAACCCTCTTAGTCTTTAATGATAATGTCAGCCCTTGGGGGTTAGAGACGAGTGTTGGGACTCTATCCAGTCAGGTGAGTATAGGAGGTAGTATTACCGTCTATATAATTAAGAGTTCATTAACGGGTCTAAAATTTCAAGGCCCTGTCTCCCGTCTGTCACTGCTACTTGCAAGAGAATCTTAGGGCTTTAGAATTGCAAGAAACCTTTACAAAATCTCTAATAAACACCTTAATTGTCCAGATGAAGAAGCTGAGGCTCACAGTCCCCATAGCAGTGACTAGCACCCAGTAGGTACTTAGTAACTATTAACATTTGCTCAATAACTGTAATATTTGCTCTTTTTTTCCTCATCTAAGTTATTCAAAATGACCAGCTCATATTAGGACACAAATTTCCCAATTTCAACACCATTTTCTTCCCACTCTATCACATCGAATTTTGTGTTTCCATTGGGTCTACTATAAAGTCATTATAGCCATAAATTTTATTTCATTTATTTTTTAAAAGCTTTATTGAGATATAATTCACATACCATACAATTCACCCATCTAATGTGTAAAATTAAATGCCTTTTAGTATATTTATTTGTTTACTTTTTGAGATAAGGTCTCACTCTGCTGCCCAGGCTGATGTAGTGGCAGGATCATAGCTCATGGTAGCCTCAATTTCCTGGGCTCAAGTGATCCTCCCACCTAAGCCTCCTGAGTGGCTGGATCCAGAGGCACACACCATCACACTTAGGTCATTTAAAAAATTTTTTCAGAGATGTGGTCTTACTATGTTGCCCAGGCTGGTCTCGAACACCTGGGCTCAAGCGATCCTCCCTCCTCAGCCTCCCCAAATCCTGGGATTACAGGGTGAGTTGCTGCACCAGGCCTTCTTTTAGTATACTTAGTGTGTACTCATCAATACAATCAATTTTAGAATATTTTCATTACCCCAAAAAGCAACCCCTTACCCACTGGCAGTCACTCCCATTTCCCCTCATCCCACCCTCATTCCCCACCAGCTGTAGGCAACTACTAATTTACTCTCTCTATAGATTTGACTCTTCTGCACTTTTCATATGTATAGAATCATACAATATGTTGTCCTTCACAACTGACTTTTTACTTAGCATAATATTTTCAAGGTTCATCCATGTTGTAATATGTATTTTCTATTGCCAAATTATAGTCCACTGTATGCACATGGAATACTTTTTTTTTTTTTTTTTGAGACAGAGTCTCGCTCTGTTGCCCGGGCTAGAGTGAGTGCCGTGGCGTCAGCCTAGCTCACAGCAACCTCAAACTCCTGAGTTCAAGCAATCCTCCTGCCTCAGCCTCCTGAGTAGCTGGGACTACAGGTACAAACCACGACACCTGGCTAATTTTTCTATTTTTAGTGGAGACAGGGTCTCACTCTTGCTCAGGCTGGTCTCGAACTCCTGAACTCAAGCAATACTCCTGTCTTGGCCTCCCGGAGTGCTAGGATTACAGGTGCGAACCACCGCGCCCAGCCTTGGCACATTTTATTTATCCATTCATCAGTTTATGGATATTTAACTGAATTTTATTTTAAATAAGTAAATGTGATCTCTGATCACTACCAGAGGCTTAAAATCAAGACATAAATATATCTCATAGCTTTCTATGTTGAACTTTTAACTAAAGAAGCATACTTATTACGAAGAACGCTTAATTATAATCTCATACCTGAGAATCGACATTTTTTCCTCTGAATTCTGTGTGTATGATCATATCGCAGAAAGACAAAGTAAAGCCTTGCCCGAAGTTTTCTGCTCTTCTGACTTCCAGGAAAATAGAGGCACACTTACAGATTGCCTGAGTGAGAGCCCTCAGGAAGAGAAAAGAAAACAGAAACTCAGCTCAAGACTTTTTCTTATTTTCAAATGTGAGGTTAAGAAGAGAAAGGGCACTTGGGGCTCACACCTAACCAGCTGGTCGGCATTCCTATAACCCAGACACATACACAAACACCGTAAGGGTGGATGTGAAGTGCAGGTGAGAAAAGGAGACAGCACAGGCCGCAAATTCAGTCCTGACACTTAACAGTATTTTCATCTTTGTCCTCTTGAGTTTACACATTTGCTCTCACTCAACCTCCATACTGTTTTTGTGGGTCTCCAGGTGGGTCATTTGTGGGAGACTTTGAGGGACTAGCTCATGCTTGGTGGGAAGAACGTGAACTTGAAAACACCAAGTTGAGGGTATTTACGATCCGGGAAGGTGGCCGATTCCCCCATTAAACCCTTGTTTATACAAGTCCTGACTTCCCTCTCCCTATTCTTAAATGAGTCGGGACGGAGAACTCCTGAGTCACCCACAGGCAGAGAGAAGGGACTTTTGAGCGTGTCTTCCTCCGTATTTGCAGCAGCTAGATGAGAACACCGAGAAGTGACCCTTGCCTCAGCCTGCCCTAGGCTTGGGTGTTGTGTCATTCCCCACACGTGACGCTCTCCCAGGCGGCGGCGACCTCAATCATCATGGGACTTATTCACTCCAGTGACTCCACCCCTTTCTTCCTCTACTCCTCAACCTCCCACTTACCCTCTCCGCCCCTCTTCAAGACTAGGGGAGAGGAGGAGGGTGGCTGGAACCTGGAAATGCCACTCTCCGAAATTGGCCAGGAGTAGCAATCTCAGTTTCTGGAAAAGTGTAAGATTTGGCGTTACAGTTTTACCCTTCTCTAGAATGCGTTGCACTTCCTGTTTTACGCTATCCTTATTTTTCCCCATAGCCAAACAATGCTATCCTATTTGAGACCACCTTAACAGAACCTCTCCTGGTTACGGTTGCTTCCCTCCCCCTCGTTTCCCATTTGTTTTTAATCCGGAATTCTCAATCAGAAGAACTGGTTTGAGTCCTGGCTCGGCTCCTTTCCCGTTCTAGCTGCGTGACCTTGAGTGAACCACAACTTTTCTGGGCCTAGTTTCTTTGTCTGGGAAACGGGGTCCAAACGTCTACCGCGCCACGCCTGTTGTGAGGCTCAAATGAGAAAGCTCTTTGTGAGCTGTAAAAAGCGATAGAAATGTTAGCTATGCTAATTATGGACCGCTAGGTACTCTTCCAGAACCCCTCCCTTTCCTTTGGGACCAGCCCTACAAACCCGCCTCGCCTCGGTCTGACACTTCTCCCCACCCTCCGCTCGGCGTCTCCCCCATTGGCGTCCGCGCCGGCCGCACGGCGCCGGATGTTGACGCCACGGCTTCCCTCCGCCGGCGCACCATGACGCACGGCCCCGCCCCCGGCCGCGCCCGGCCTCCCGCGGCGCCCCGCCCCTCGGGCCGACGCGGCGCCGGCCCCGCCCCGCGGATGACGTGCGGCGCGCGCGGCCGGGCCGCCCCGGCAGTTGGTGCAGCGGCGGTTGGGGTGAGGGCGCACACCCCACCCCTCCCCTTCTCCGGCCCCGGCCCCGGTCCCGGCCCCCGCCCCGCCGGGCCCAGCCCCAGCGCCAGCCCGGGCCGTCCCGTGCGGGCCCGTGCCGCCCCTCAGCCGGCGACGCCCCGGGCCGCCCGCCTGCCTGCCACCATGGAGCTGGAGGACGGTGTGGTGTACCAGGAGGAGCCCGGCGGCTCCGGGGCCGTGATGTCGGAGCGGGTGTCCGGCCTGGCCGGCTCCATCTACCGCGAGTTCGAGCGGCTCATCGGGCGCTATGACGAGGAGGTGGTCAAGGAGCTGATGCCACTGGTGGTGGCCGTGCTGGAGAACCTGGACTCGGTGTTCGCGCAGGACCAGGAGCACCAGGTGGAGCTGGAGCTGCTGCGGGACGACAACGAGCAGCTCATCACCCAGTACGAGCGGGAGAAGGCTCTGCGCAAGCACGCCGAGGAGGTGAGGGCCGGCGGGCAGGGCGGGGGCCGCGGGATCCGGCCCCAAGGGCGGCCGGGGACCGGGGGTCGCGGCCCGGTCGGGGACAGGAGGCGCACCGGGCCTTCTGGAGGGCGGGCCTGAGGCCGAGGCCCCCCGAGACCGAGCCCGGCGGCCTCGAGGTATCCCGGGACCCAGGCCGGCGTTGGGAGCCAAGGCAGGCCAGTGAGTGTCCGGGAGAGGGAGTGAGATGGGGAGGCAAGGCCCAGGCAGGAAGCGACAGCCTGGCATGAGGGCACCTGGGGTTGGCCAAGGGCGGAGATTTTAGGGTGTCTGGTTGCTTGTTGTTCAGGGAAGTTTCCGACCACCGTAGGATAGTCAGATGGCGGTTCAAACTTTTATCCTTGGGGAGGGGGACACTTCTGTCCTGGATATGTAACTTCCGCTGGTTCCAGTACCTTTCCTGGGGGTTGCTGCTGCTTTGGGAAGTTAGAGATCTCCCTCTTTCGGTCAGTTTCCTCTTGACGTTTTAATCCTGTCGAGAAAGAGGTCTTATTTTGCGTTCTAGGTGCCTTAGTTGACACTTTGTCAACACTTAGATGTTGTATAGCAGTGCTCAATAAATATATAGAGTATACAATTTTATTTTACTGTTATCCCACGCCAAAGCATTCCTCCGTATCAGGTGGTAACCTTGGACAGTTCCCCTTAAAACGCTTTGTTTATTTATGAAAAGTGCTGGGAGGGGCGGGGTTGCGGCGGTATAGGTGACAACACTTTTCCTCTCTTGAGTTTTCTTCTCAGACTGCATTTGACAGGTGTACTTGCGGGGCTGTTAACTCTAACACCTGAGCAGTGACCTGGGTGTGCTCACCTAGAGTCTGTGAACCTTTTGGAGTTCTGAGGTGCAAGTGATAGGTCTTTGGCTTCTTGAGAGTGTCAAGGATTTTAACTTTCAGCCAGCGTTGGCATTATTTCTGTGGAACTTATCTAAGGCAGGCGAAGTGTTCTGTTTGTTTTTGTTTCCTGAGCACCCAGCACACCTGGCTAAATACATGGTGATTGAAGCAGACTAAATAACTAATTATTGAAGGAATGACATGTTATTTTTCAAAAATAATTGGAAAATTTTAGGATGTGAGATTTGTTTAGTAGTTTGTTTCCTAACACTAAATGGTAATACCATTAAACTATGTTTTGTCACATGTACCTTTGCACCTGGTTAAATAGTGCTTTTTCTTTCTTTTTTTTTAAAGCTTGACTGTAGTGATGGTTTTTAGTTCTGATTTTGTGATCCAGTTTTCTCAAAGCAATGCCATTGAATATGCCAAACACAATTGACTTTATTTCAAGAGTATTTCCTTTCATGTAGGGAAGGAAGAGTTGAAAAATCAAATAATGATGGGATCACAATTTCTGCTAGTTTATTAGCGCTTTTTGTAGAACACAGGTCCAGTGCTGCTTCTGAGATGGCTTGCTGCTTCTTGGTGCACATACAGGCCCTTGGCAGTGTGTGGATATACATGGAAGAGACTGGGGAATTAACCCCATATACACACAGGTGAGGAGCAGGTCCAGTACAACCTCAGGTAAAGGAAATGCTCCCTCCAGCCTTAAACTTCTGTCAGTCCATGCAAACACAGGCAAAATGCCAAGGTCTCACGTGCAGAGAAAACCGTCTGCTACAGGTTGCAGAATCAGAAAATAAAACTGACCAAGGGCTAGACTCTGGGTTTTATATTAGTTTTAAGTAAATGACTTTTTAAAACTAGGTTATCCAGTGAGTTTCTTTGTAGTGTATACTTTTTCAGTCACATCTATAAATTCTCCGTAGTAACCTTTGGGCAAAGGGCCGTGACCTGAGCACAGAGAACACTGATGAAATGCTAGATGAGCCAACTCCAAGGCCACAAACATAAAACCACCTCATTATCAGTCTTCAAGTAAGACCATAAATCAAGTTTTGCCTAGTACCCAAAAATCCAATCTCTCTTGGGCCAATATGTGGAGTGAATTCTGTGTTTAATTTTCTGTGGGTGCTTTGTGCCTTTAATATAGAGTCTAACAGTCTGTTATTACAGCAAAAGTGCCTCAGGATGGGAGTTGCTCTGAACCTACTCTTGTTGGGGTGGGGAGAACTGACTGATTAAAAAAAAAAAGTGCCTCTGGCTATTTACAGCAAAAGTAGTTTGAAAGCATGGAAATTATCCATCACCAGAGAGTGTAAAGTACCTGCTGAGCACCTTTGTGGAAATTGAGGAGGGTATATAAATGGTGAGAATGTTTTAGGAACAGTGTGAGGTACTATAATCTCTTGCTTGCAGGAATTCTCAGCAAGGAGTTAGAAATTTAATCTTTTTTATAATGATAGGACTTAATTTGAATATCTTTGTTTTTTTCTTTGCTTTCATTTGCATTTCTTGTGTGGAGTTACTTTTGCTGTTTTAGTGATTCATTAACAGCTCTTAAGCAGGGCGGATTGTAGGTAGATTTGAATCAGTTTCAAATACTAATCAAGAAATCTGTCATTTTATCCCCTCACTTTCCCCTTTGGGCTCTCTGGGACACATTTTTCCATTTCTTAACCAAGACCTGTCCTTCTCCTTCTCCCATGCTGTTCTTTTACCCTAGAATATTCTTCCCTTAGAGCTTTCCCTGGTTATCGCCTAACTTTGTGTCCAGTTTAAATTTCACTTTTTCAGCGAGGCCTCCTGTCTACTCTATCCAGAATAAGCCCTGTGAAGCTGTTGAATAACTTATTTTTAAGTCAGTGACTTTTTAAAATAAAAATCTGGATAGAAAATTGATCTGAAGGCCGGGCGTGGTGGCTCACGCCTGTAATTCTAGCACTCTGGGAGGCCGAGGAGGGAGGATCCTTTGAGCTCAGGAGTTCAAGACCAGCCAGAGCAAGAGCAAGACCCCGTCTCTAATAAAAATAGAAAGAAATTATCTGGCCAACTAAAAATATATATAGCAAAAATTAGCCAGGCATGGCATGGTGGCACATGTCTGTAGTCCCAGCTACTCGGGAGGCTGAGGCAGTAGGATCGCTTGAGCCCAGGAGTTTGAGGTTGCTGTGAGCTAGGCTGACGCCACGGCACTCTAGCTCAGGCAGCAGAGCGAGACTCTGTCTCAAAAAAAAAAAAAGAAAGAAAAGAAAAGAAAATTGATCTGAGAGAGATGTTTTTCTTGGATATGTTAGTGTTTTTTCATGTTTTTGTGCACATTCTAATTCTTTTAAAACAGGCATGAATTGCTTTAATTAAAAAAAAAAAAAGATTCTCCAAAAAGTAGGCACATGAGTTTAAAGAACCTTTTTCTTAGGAATTTATTTTCAAGTAATCCTGTGGGTCTTGTGTCTTATCACCATTATTTTCACAGTAACAGTTTATTTAGCATCACTGAGTAGAGGGAGATTGCACATAAAAATGAAGATGCGCCATCTTCATTCTCCCTAAATACCTCGTATCTCCTTCCTTTCATGATAGAAGCATATATGAAGAGATGTTGTGATTTTTGTGACCACTTCTTCTCTGTAGCTTTTTTTTTTTTTTTTTTGAGACAGAGTCTCACTCTGTGGCCTGGGCTAGAGTGAGTGCCGTGGCATCAGCCTAGCTCACAGCAACCTCAAACTCCTGGGCTTAAGCAATCCTCCTGCCTCAGCCTCCTGAGTAGCTGGGACTACAGGCATGTGCCACCATGCCCGGCTAAATTTTTCTATATATATTTTCAGTTGTCCAGATAATTTTTATTTCTATTTTTAGTAGAGACGGGGTCTCGCTCAGGCTGGTCTCGAACTCCTGACCTCAAGCGATCCTCTCTCCTCGGCCTCCCAGAGGGCTAGGATTACAGGCGTGAGCCACTGCGCCCGGCCCTCTGTGGCTTTTTACTTAAAAAAAAAAAAAAAAAAAAAAAAAAGATGATTAAGTGCTGAGGTGAGAGATACCACTAAGAATTTTCTAATTTTTCCCCAATGAATCATCATTTAAAGCAGTAAAAAAATTGTTTTTTTATGAAGACTTTAATCAAGTTGTTGTCTTTGGAAGTGTATGAACATTGGAGCCATAAGACTCATAGGCAGGAAAATAGACACTGACATTCAGTGCTCTTTTTTGTGTCATAGTTCTCATTCATTCATAAAAATATTTTAATCAAAACTATTGAAGAAGTTAATTTTGATTTGTTTGTAAAATAATCTATAATGACAGTTAAATTAATCTCTTTAATAAACATTTAAAAGGGAAAATTTGAAGTCTTTTCACTGAGTTTTGTGACTTTTTCAAGTGAAAGGAATAAAAGAGTAATTTTGTATACTTGTAGGTTAAAATTGTTGATGGTGGCAATTAAGGATTTTGGAAGTTAAGAAGCAGAAATTCTACTTTTACTTCAACATTGTTTATTTTGTGCTGTTAGCCCACACAATCACTTGTCATTTAAATTAGAATAGTTCTTGAGATTTTTAGCTTTATTTACGTTAACTCTGGGTCCTGGGGAATTTAGCTTTGCTATAATTTAGGTTTCATTTCACAAAAGCGGAGCAGCAGGTGAAGGGCAGTTCGGATGATCTGTCAATACAAAAGAATGAGTTGCTGGTCCATGGCATGTTAGCATTTGGCATCTTATATGTTTGAGTATACATGTTATTTATTAAAGTTTTCAAACTCATTTTATAAATAAATCCCCTTTGTGGTAAGTGTTCAGTGGTTTTTGAAAACCAGTATCTTGTGGTTTCTTCAGTTTCTAACAGTTTTTGGCCCAAGAATTGTCTCAGGTGCTGACTTAATTTCTCTGTTGGTTCAGTTAGATAAAGGGTCACTGGAATAAAGATCTTAATTTATTAATTCAAATCTAAGTTTTAGAATGCCCAGAATATATTCTGGTGATTCATTGATTTCTATATTACCTACATTATTTTGTACATGAAACCCATATGTCTGAAAATACACTTCAGACTGGGCACGGCACCCCACACCTGTAATCCCAACACTGTGGGAGGCCAAGGTGGGAGGATTGCTTGAGACCAGGAGTTTGAGACCAGCCTGGGCAACATAGGGAGAACTCTGTCTCTTAAAAAAAAAAAAAAACAAAAAACAACCCACAAGAGAGAATACAAAACTGGGTATAGTACCTAACTGAATCTGGTACCTCTAATCAAAGGGTAGATGAAAGACTACTTGATAGACTGCTGGAGTATGTCCCGTAGGTCACACATCTAATTTTGTGTTTAAGAGACTAGAAGATTCCCGCTTTGGAATTCTTAGATTACCTTTTAACTGCATGTTGTGTACTTCAATCATATCAAACCTTTGGTTCCCAGGAGAACTGGTGTTAGAACCTAGCAAGTATATTCTTTTGTTCCGTTGACTAATGGCTGAGTTTTTTTGTTTGTTTTTTTTTTTTTTTGAGACAGAGTCTCGCTGCGTTGCCCAGGCTAGAGTAAGTGCCGTGGCATCAGCCTAGCTCACAGCAACCTCAAACTCCTGGGCTCAAGCAATCCTCCTGCCTCAGCCTCCCAAGTAGCTGGGACTACAGGCATGCGCCACCATGCCCGGCCAATTTTTTCTATATATATATTTTAGTTGGCCAGATAATTTCTTTCTATTTTTAGTAGAGACAGGGGTCTCGCTCTTGCTCAGGCTGGTCTAGAACTCCTGACCTCGAGTGATCCACCCGCCTCGGCCTCCCAGAGTGCTAGGATTACAGGTGTGAGCCACCGCGCCTGGCCTGGCTGAGTTATTTTAAAACACCTTTTTTACTCTGCTCAGCACTAATAATGAATACAGCTGTTACCTAAATAAATTATTAGGTTGAAGTCACAAAATTCAACAAAGACCCAGTTTAATAATTTATGTAGTGTGTGTATTCGAAAAGCTGATATTTAGCGATGTATGTATATAAATTCTATTTTACATTTTGAAATCTTGGCCAGTGATATTTAGTTATTGGTTTAAATACAGTACTACATTTTATCTATCTATCTATTTATTTATGAATGAATGATACAGTCTCGCTCTGTTGCCCAGGCTAGAGTGCCATGGCCTGAGCCTAGCTCACAGCAACCTTAAACTCCTGGGCTCAAGGGATGCTCCTGCCTCAGCCTCCTGAGTAGCTGGGACTATAGGCACATGCCACCACGCCCAGCTAGTTTTTTCTATTTTTTTAGTAGAGACAGGGTCTCACTCTTGCTCAGGCTGGTCTCGAACTCCTGAGCTCAAGTTATCCCCCCACGTCCCCCTTGGCCTTCCAGAGTGCTAAGATTATAGGCGTGAGCCACTGCCTCAGCCTGCATTTTATTTTCTTAGGAATTCCAGTCTTTAATTGTTGGCATAACATGCGTGCCCAAAAATGTTTGAACTGAGCCATGGGAATTTACATATTAATACAGCGGAGAAGTGTTGAAGTTGATGGCATTAGGAACTTTAAATACTATTTTTTTTTTTTTAAGGTTAGTAAACTTTTTCAGTAAGTTCCCCTCGCCAGTTCCAGGAAATTACATTAGGAAAATTTTCAAACCTACAGAAACATTAAATGTACATTTGTTATCTGTATACACACATTTAGATTCAGTAGTTTTATTTATTTATCTGTGTAGATACATGTGTGGATGTGAGTATACACACAGGCACACATACATACATATACATTTTTTAATTGCTAAACCATTTGAAAGTAAATTCCAGACATTATGACACTTCACCTCTCAGTACTTAACACACTTATCTCCTAAAAAATGAGAACATTCTCCCATATAACCACAATATTACTTACATTCGAGAACATTTGCTAATATTCCATTCAGTTGATTGATTGATTGATTGATTGATTGAGACAGGATCTCCCCGTGTTGCCCAGGCTGGGTTGGAACTATGGGTACATGCCACTGTGCCCAGCTTCCATTTGAATTAATTTTTAAGAGCATAGTGTATGTCAATTATTGTAGAAATAAATAGGCTGTTAATATTTTTATAATGAATTAATGTAACTCCTCTGGAAAGGAGAAAATGATTGTTTACACTTTAGTTACTTTTCTATAAGAAATTTCTTTTCTTTTTATGAGACAGAGTCTCACTCTGTTGCCCAGGCTAGAGTGCCATGGTGTCAGCCTACCTCAGAGCAACCTCAAATTCCTGGGCTCAAGCCATCCTCCTACCTCAGTCTCCCAAGTAGCTGGGACTACAGGCACATCTCCCCTCCCCCAACCACCAGGGTAATATTTTCTATTTTTAGTAGAGACAGGGAGGGTCTCACTCTTGCTCAGGCTGGCCTTCACCTCCTGGCTTCAAGTGATCCTCCCGCCTCCCAGAGTGCTAGGATTATAGGCGTGAGCCACCATGCCCAACCCAAGAAATTTCAATTTAATTTCATGAGCAAGGTGTTAGTTTTAAAAAAGAAAATTTCAATTTGAGATCTATAAAACTGAATTAAAATTGGTTAGTTTTGTTTTAAAATTATAGCATAAAAAATATTAAGGATTTTTTTCCTCCCCTTTGAAACTTTGAGATGCAGAAATTGAGAAACTGACTCTACGTTTAATGTTTCTGCTAGGAGCTTTTTTTTTTTTTTTTTTTACTATTATCATGTATTTCCAAGATACCTTATTCCTACTGCTTGCTTCTCCACTAAGATGATAGAGCCTGAGAAATTTTTTTACTTGTAATTTAAAGGGCTGGTGATAAGTTCTTTCCAGAAAATAGGCCTAGAATTTTTGTGATTCTGGATTCTATTATTGCCCTTTAAAACGTATTTTGACTTGTTCTTCCTGCAGTTTTTTTAAGGGCTAAAAGGGAATGCCATGATCTTTTAGTTCTATCTTATCCTATTCCCATAAGTAAATAGAAAGGTAAATAGACACACAGATGCTCAGAAAGAACAGATATTTATTGAAGCAGGCATGGTACTTGGTTCTTGGGATATAGCCACAGACAAAAGACAAGGAAGATAGCCTTTGCTTCTTTGGAGTTTGTATTGTAATAAAGAGGAAACAAACCAGTTAATTACATACAGATTCTGATAGATGCCATGCAGGAAATCAACAGGGTGATGGGACAAAGAGTAAAGAGGCAGGCACTTTAGATGGAACAAACAAGTTTATAAAAGGTTAAGCTGCCCATGCAGCAAATAATCTTTTAAGATAATTATTTAGATCTGAAACTTTAGACATACATATTCAGAGTATCTCCTACTCATTATTCTTGAAAGTTCAAAAAAGTAAGTTTTCAACATTTCTTCTGTTTTCTGTCTTATTTCTTCTCATACTTCTCAGCAACATTTGACTCTTTTGGCGACTCCTTCCTTTGAGAAACATTATATTTAGGCTGTGCAACTTTGAAATCTCTTGGTTTTTCTCTTATCTGTCTGACCATTCTGTGAATTCCTTTCATTCACATCAGTGTTGGTGTGCCTTGGTGTTCCTTCTAAGGTCCTCTTTAGTTTTCACTCTACATACTGCCTTGCTGGTATTATCCATTCCCATGGGTTCAATTACCATTTGCTGATTATTCCAAAATGTATATCTCATTCATTTAACACATATTTATATTGAGTGCCAGCTATGTGCCTGGTACTGTGCTCATTGGGGAAACACTTGTCAATAAAACAGACAAGGTCCTTCCCTTATGGAACTTAAACCTATTAAGAACTTTAAGGCCAGATCGATCTCTCTCTCTCTCTCCCTCTCTCTGGAGTTTTGGATCCATATTATCATTGTTTATTGGATGTGAATATCTCCCAAGGTGGCTCCTCCTTTGTTACCTATCCTTGTAAAGGATATCACCATCTACCTGGCCAGAAATCTAGTCACCATCCCTAACTCTTCTCTCTCCCACACCTCCGTTGTTAACCTTCTTTTGTTTTTAACTTTTCGATATCTCTGGAATCTCTTTACTTCTTTCCAAATCCATTTCTACTACTCTGGTACAGACCACCAGCATCTCTCACCATGAATGCAAACTCCAAAGAGCTGGAACTTTGTGTCATTCACCACTGTATCCCAGTAGCTGACACATAAGAATGGCCAAGTGAATATTTCTGAATCCATGAGTGGACAACTAAAATTATCCCGTAATTGATCTTTATTCATCTTTCAGGTTTCAAGTCTGGAATGCCTTTTGTAATCACCCAAGTATGGATTGTGCACATCTTATATCCTCTTGCAGCATATTGTCCTAGTCTCATAGCACTTCCAAACTAACTAACTGCTTTTATTCCCTCACCAGACTACTAGGATGCAGTAGGTAATTCATAGATATTTCTTGGTTGGATGGATGAATGTGCTAAAGGTCAAATTGCTAAGGCTAGCCATTTAAAGTTCTCTTTGTGCATTCAAATTATTGTTCTTACTATTGATGCCAAGTTATGCTGAAACTTCCAAAAAGTTTTTCAATAAGTCCTTTGACTTTTGCATATACAGAAAAACCATGACTTCTACTGGGTATAGTTATTTCAGATACTTTACCTACATTGTCTTATATGTAGTATTCTATAAATATTTATGCATTTTAAAAACAGAAATATTAAGATTATTGGAATTACTGTCAGAAGTATTGTAGGAATTCTGCATTTGCAAAAGTTGGGCTGGGTGATCAAGTCCTTTTTGTACCATGATTCTCTGATTATCTTGAACTTAGTAGTGGCCCTCTGTTATATTTTTATTCACCTTAGCCACAAATATTTGTTTCTGAGTTACTGGCTGAGAAATAAGTTGGTCTGTGTGAATAAATTTTCTACACAAATGAAGATTAAGTGCCAAAACTTGATTTTAACTATTTGCATAGAATCTTATGTTAGACATTTCTAATTAGAATTCAGCAGTTCCCTACAGAAACAAGTAAAATTGTTAGTAAAACAACATTTATTTCTGAAGAAAACATTTGTTCTGAAGAAGAATAAACATTTATTTTTTGGGCATTGAAATCTATTAATTTCTAAAAACTTCTGCTAGGTTGTTATGATATACATCAAATTTTTAATTTTAATTATCAAATCCTCAGTTTGAATTTTCTTTCAGTTAACTGTTGTTTTAGCCTCATTTTTTTTTTTTTTTTTGGTATGGCTACCTATTCAAAAACAAACACCTCTTAAAAAGTTAAACAAGTGTAGAATCAAACCAGTCTTTTGTAAACCAGAAGGGTAAGTTTTTAAAAAGACAATTGTTTGTCTATGGCTCTACTATGGAAATAGTCTACTTAAACTTGTTCAATGTGATTTGGGAAACATTTGACAGAAATTACTCATTTATGGGTTTGTTTAGTTTTAACTCTTTAAAGAATGCTTTTATTTTGGGATAGGAATTCAGTCAGTAATTTGCTCAATTTTAATTAAACTGGCTGAGAGCCAGGAATTCAACAGAAATTTCTGAACCGCTGAAATAAATGTTCCAAGCTCTGTGCATTAAAGTTCATGATCTTGACTTATTGAAGAAACATTTAAAGGCAAAGTACTTATTTACCTTATTTTAAATAAAATAGTTTCTTAGCCCTTAATAGGTTATAAATAGCAAATTAAGGAGGGTCTCTATTAGAGATAAGTACTTACATGTTGTCTTTATACCTAATAGATGACAGGTGTCACTGAAACAGGATACTGAAAGTTACAAAAAGTAATATAGTGCAGTGGCCAAGGACAATATATTCAGCTGGCCTTAGTTCAAAATCCTGGCTCTGTTACTTTTTGACTGTGTAATCAAGTTTCTTCATCTGTAAATAGGGAATAATACTGTAATACAGGTTCAGTATCTCATAGCTGAAGTACTTGGGATCAGAAGTGTTTCAGATTTTGAATTTTTTTGGATTTTGGAATATTTGAATATTTGTATACATAATGAGATATCTTGGGGATGAGACCCATGTCTAAACTTGAAAATCATTTGTTTTGTTTCATATACACATTATACACATACCCTGAAGGTAATTTTACATAATATTTTTAATAATTTTATGCTTAAAACAAAGTTTGTATACACGAGGTTAGTTAGATGTGGAATTTTCCACCTGTGGTATCATGTCCATGCTCAAAAAGTTTTAGATTTTGGAGCATTTTGGATTAGGAATCCTCAATCTGTAGTAATAATCTCATAGGGATGTTGTGAGGATTAAACAAGAAAAATGAGTTTTTCAAAGCTCCAGGCATTTAGTTAATAGTTACTAAATGTTACCTGTATGTCTGATTATCTACCTACCTACCTATCTGTCCCATTTATTCACTTACAAAGCAGATGTTAATTAAATGTTTTGTGCCCAGAGTGTGGGGTCAAGAATGAATAGTTCAGGGTACTGCCCTTGAGTTTATGGTCTACTGGGGTAGCTGATATAAATAATAATTAGGGCCAGGCGCAGTGGCTCACCTCTGTAATCTCAGCACTTTGTAATGCTGAGGCAGGAGGATTGCTTGAGGCCAGGAGTTTGAGACCAGCCTGAGCAACATAGTAAGACCCCATCGCCACAAAAAGAATAAAAAGAAAAATTAGCCTGATGTGGTATGCACCTGTAGTCCCAGCTACTTCTGAGGTTGAGGCAAGAGTATTGCTTGAGCCTGGGAGTTTGAGGTTGCAGTGAGCTATGATGATGCCACTGCACTCTAGCCAGGGAAATAGACTGACACCATGTCTCAAAAAAAAAAACCAAAACAAAAACCAATAATCTTATGTAATTGTTATGAATAAGTACTATATGTGCAAGGTGCTAAATGGCTAACTTGACCTGAGGGATGGCTTCTAAGAGAAAGGGTGACATTTAACTGGGTCATGTGTCACAGGCAAAGTATGAGAGATTTGAAAATATGTGACGTATTCAGAGAATTACAAAAACATGACATTTAATTTTTCAATATATGTAAGTAGCAAGTATTAGTTTTCCATATGTTCTTTAAAAAAATACGGTAGTTTTCTGCCATATGGGGGAGTGGCAAGATTTGAGGTTGAATCTGTAATCAGGGGCCAGAGAGAGAGTAAAGGACTATGTTGTCAAGTTTGGATTTTTATCTTGAAGGCATCACAGACTATATAATGCAATATGGTTTATAACTGTGATTCACAGTGATTCAGAGTGATGATTTTTTTTCTCTTTTTATTTTTTTTATCCATTCCCTTCCCTTCCCTTCCGATTTTTTTTTTGTGCTTTCAGTTGTGAGTTGCTCTTTTAAGAATGATGAGTCTTAATTAGTATTAGGTTATTAAGTATGAAATGTCTGATTTCCTTACATATGAAGTTTGACAGTTGATATCTCTGAAATTTCAGTTTGACACTTGTTTTATTATTATTTTATCATTATCATGTAGTATTATTGTTTTGAGATGGTCTTGCTCTGTTATCCAAGCTGGAATGCAGTGGCACGATCATAGCTCATTGCAGAGACAGAGTTTCTCTATGTTGCTGAGACTGGTTTTGAACTCCTGGCCTCAAGTGATCCTCCTACGTTGGCCTCCCAAAGTGCTGGGATTACAAGTGTGAGCTACTGTACCTGCCCTCTAAAAATTTTTTCATTGTAAAGTATACGAAACATAAAATTCACCATTTTAATCACTTTTAAAAAATTTTAAAGTATCACAGAGTACAGAAAATTTTGGTCAAACTTTCTCTTTTTTATTTGAAAGTATTATGGGGTACAAACAATTTTAGTTAAACATTTTTTTTTATTTCAAAGTTTAATCACTTTTAAGTATATAATTCAATGGTATTAAGTACCACATTTTCATGTAACCATCACTACAGTCCATCTCCAGAACTTTTTCATGATCCCAAACTGGAACAACATACCAATTAAACAATAGCTCTAATTCTCCCCTCCTTTTAGCCCTTAGTAACCTCTATTCCACTTTTGGTCCCTATGAATTTAACTATTCTAGGGACCTCATATAAGTAGAATCATATGATATTTGTCCTTTGTATGTGGTGTGTGTGGGGGGTAAAATTTCCCATACCATCATACCATATTTTGTTCTTTTGTGTCGGACTTATTTCACTTAACATAATGTTTTCAAGATTCATCCATATTTTAGCATATATCATTATTTCATTCCTATTTATTTATTTATTTGAGACAGAGTTTCACTCTGTTGCGTGGGCTAGAATGCTATATGGCATCAGCTTAGCTCACAGCAACCTGAAACTCCTGGGCTCAAATGATCCTCCTGCCTCAGCCTCCCGAGTAGCTGGGACTACAGGCGTGCACCACTACACCCAGCTTATTTTTTCTATGTTTAGTTGTCCAGCTAATTTCTTTCTATTTTTAGTAGAGATGGGGCTGTTCAGGCTGGTCTTGAACTACTGAGCTCCAGCAGTCCTCCCGCCTCAGCCTCCCAGACTGCTAGGATTACAGGCGTGAGCCACCACGCCCAGCCTCATTCCTTTTTAAGGCTGAATAATATTCCACTGTATGTATATGCAAGTCTGTTATCAGATACGTGATTTGCTGATATTTTCTCCCATACTTAACTGGTTGTCTTTTCACTTTCTTGATGATGCCATTTGAAGCATAAAAGTTTTTAATTTTGATGAAGTCCTTTGTATCTATTTTTTCTTTGTATTCTTAGTGTATATATAAGAAACATTGCCTAGTCTGAGGTTACCAAGACTTACACCCATGATTTCTTCTACGACTGTTTATAGTTTTTGCTCTTACATTTAGGTCTTTGACCCATTTTCAGTTAATTTTTATATATGGTATGAAGGTAGGAATCCAAATTAATTTCTTTGCATGTGGATATCCAGTTGTGTTGCAGCATTTGTTGAAGAGGCTGTTCTTTCCCCATTGGATTGTTTTGGTGCCCTTGTTAAAAATCAATTGACAATTTCTGAACTCTCAATTCTATTCCATTGATCTATATGTCTGTTCCTATACCAGTACCACCCTGTCTTCATTAATGTAGCTTTGTAGTAAGTTTTGAAATTGGGAAGTGTGAGTCCTCCAACTTTGTTCTTTTTCAGGATTGTTTTGGTTATTCTGGGTCCTATGAATTTCATGATCAATTTGTCGATTTCTGCAAAGAAGCTAGCTGAGATTTTCATAGGATTTTGTTGAATCTATAGATTAATTTGGGGAATATTACCATCTTAACAATATTAAGTCTTACAGTCCATGAACATTGGATGTCTTCCCATTTAATTAGGTCTTCTTTAATTTCTTTTAACAATGTTTTGTAGTTGTCAGGGTATAAACTTTGTGCTTCTTTTGTTAAATTTATTTCCGTGTATCTTATTCTTTCTAATGCAATCATAAATGAAATTATTTTCTTAATTTCATTTTCTGATTGTTCATTGCAAATGTTTAGAACTACACTTGATTTTTGTACGTTGATCTTGTGTATCCTGCAACCTTGATGAACTCATTTATAGTTCTAATACTTTTTTGTGGATTCCTTAAGATTTTTATTAACAGTATACAATGGCATGTTATCTGCAAATAGAGGATGCTTTACGTCTTTCTTTCCAATCTGGATGCCTTTTATTTTATTTTCTTGCCTAATTGCTCTGAATAGAACCTCCAGTACACTATTGAATAGAAGTAACAAGAGTGGAATTCTTATCTTCTTGTTCCTGAACTTAGAGAGAAAGCATTTAGTCTTTCACCATTAAGTATGATGTTAGTTGACCAGGTGCAACGGCTGATGCCTGTAATCCCAGCACTTTGCAAGGCTGAGGCAGGAGGACTGCTTGAGGCCAGGAATTTGAGACCAGCCTGGGCAACATAGTGAGACCCTGTCTCTATAAAAATAAAAATAAAATCAGCACCTGTAGTCTTTAGTCCTAGCTATTTGGGAGGCTGAGGTGAGAGGATTGCATGAGTCCAGGAGTTGGAGGTTACAGTGAGCTATAATTGTGCCACTGCACCCCAGCCTGGGCGACAGAATGAGACCCTGTCTCTTAAAAAAAAAAAAAAAAAAAACTGTTTAAGGAAAGCAACTTTGATGTCAATGTGATGTTGGTAATTTCCAGAATATATTATAAATCAGCAAACTTGTGTGATATTAATAAAATTGTTGGCTATTAAGGTTCCAAAAAACTAAAAATATTAAAAAAAAAATCATGGTTGTTAGTTGTAGAGTTTTGTAGATGTTCTTTATCAGGTTGAAGGAGTTTCCTTCTATTCCTAGTTTACAGAGTGTTTTTATCATGAAGCAATGTTGAATTTTGTCAAATGCCTTTTCTTATCTATTGAGATGATTCAGAGCTATTCAGACACATTTTTAGGTCTGGGTGTGATTTTTTTCTGACATCTGGAAATATTTTGCTTTTGACAAGAAAGAAGTCTAATTTTATAATTCAAGTTAAATTTGAGTAGTATAAAATTAATCCCCCCCAAAAGGCATATGTATGTACCTGAAACTTAAAATTATATGTGAAAAGCTAAAATGATGACTGAGTCCTCTCTTTGGTAGGATGGTCAGGGAAGGCCACTTGGGGACATAGCATTTCTATTATGACATGATGCATGAGGAGATTATCAGAGGAGGGTGTTCCAGGCTGATAGAATGAAGTGCTGAGGAAGGCACCAGTTTAAAAGAAGTCAGCCACTCTAGAGGAAGGGAATGGGAGGTAATAGAGATAGGAGAGGCATGGAGGAGCAAATAACTTACAGGGTCTGGCTGGCCAAGTTGGAGAGTTTGGGTTATATTCTAAGATTGTACTGTATTCTAGTGGGAGGCCATTGATGACTTTTAATCAAAATGATAAAATAGAGATATATGTGTATACAACACACACACACACACACACACACACACACACACACACACACACACAGCTGTCCCTTGGTATCTGCAGGGGATTGGTCCCAGGAGTCCCATGGACACCCAAATCCAAGGATGATCAAATCTCTTATATAAAATGACATATTTGTATATAACTTATGCATGTCCTCCCATATACTTTTTTTTTTTTTTTTTGAGATGAGGTCTCGCTCTCTCACCCAGGCTAGAGAGCAGTGGTGTCATCATAGCTCACTGTAACCTCAAACTCCTGGGCTCAAGCAATCCTCCTGCCTCAGCCTCCAGAGTAGCTGGAACTACAGGCATGCACCACCACACCCAGCTAATTTTTCGATTTTTTTGTAGAGACAGGGTCTTGCTCTTCCTCAGGCTGGTCTAGAACTCCAGACCTTAAGCAGTCCTCCTGCCTTGGCCTCCCAGAGTGCTAGGATTACAGGCATGAGCCACTTTCTGGCTATCCCATATACTTTATATCATCTCTAGATTACTTATGATACCTAATACAATGTACATGCTATGTAAATGGTTGTTATGCTGTATTATTTTTAATTTGTATTTTTTTCTATTGGTATATTGTTATTTTTTATTTTTATTTTTTTCTAATATTTTTGATCTTCAGTTGGTTGAACCTGTGGATGCAGAACCTGTGGACATGGAGGGATGATTGTATATAAAAATGTAACTTTAATACATACTAAAGTTTTTGTAACTGAAAGGGTATGGTGTTGAAATTTGCTGGGGGAAAAGAGGAAGAATACCAATAAAATGAGTCCCCATATACTGATAATTGTTGAAATTGGGTGGTGGTACATAGGGGTTTATTTTATTATTCTCTACTTTTGTGTATGTTTGAAAATTCCCATTAAATTTTTTTAAAAACCCACAGAAAAAAACTGTAAAAAAAATAGTTATCCACTATTTTTTTCTTTGTAGATATTTTCTAAATGTTCTTTAATAATCATGTACTCCATTTTTCAGGATAGCAATTTCTAATTTTTTTAATAATAGAAGAATATTTTCGTAACATAATCATGTGTTGAAACCACAGTGTCAAGTTTTTAATATCTCTAAATTAAAGTCACAAATGTAAGATACTGATCCCATACCTACAGAAGCACAAAACCATATAACAAAATCAGTAAAGCATCTCTTGGCTGAGGTAGTAAACTTCATAGTGCAGTTGAGCATCCCTAATTTGAAAGTATGAAATGCTCCAAAATCTGAAACTTTTTGAGTACCAACATGATGCCACAGGTTACCCTGAACACATTTTTTCATTGTATTAATGGTATGTCATATTTTTTTTACTGTTAAGTACTTATGTGTGAATAAGTGTAAGAAAATGATTGTTTATCAATGACATAAATTCAGAGTCAGAAATGATGGTGATGCCAAAGCACAGATTATCTCCATGGGTGGCTGAAATAGTGACACCTTTGCTTTTTGATGGTTCAGTGTATACAAACTTTGTTTCATGCACAAAATCATTAAAAATATTATATAAAATTACCCTCAGGATATTTGTATAAGGTGTATTTGAAACATAAATGAATTTTAAGTTTAGACTTCAGTCCCATCCCCAAGATGTCTCACTATGTGTATGCAAATATTCTCAAATTTGAAATCTGAAACAATTCTGATCCCAAGCATTTCAGATAAGGTCTACTCTCCCCCTCCCCCCCATTCAGAGTAGGGAAGAAGATAAGGTCTACTTAACTTGTACTACACTTTTTCAGGCTTTGTGGGTGTGGTAATCAATTCCTGCTTGATAACCTCAGTCACAGGCCAATGAGCTCTTCTCTTTTCTTGTATTTTTGGGTAAGACAGTAGAAAATGTCTGTGTTTGCCATGGTGATTAGTCACAGGACTAATTAGGACTATAAAATAGACCTGAGATGCAAGGAAAATAGTGAAGGACATATTGAGTTAAATATAAATAGTAAAGTTTGAGTGTATTTATACAATTAGGGATGATACTTTTAGGCAGTGAGTAAATTTTTCCATGTGTGTGGTTCTTGTTTGGCTACTATTTTATCTAATGGTTTTATTAGTTTTTATTTATTGTTCCTGTTTGCAGAAAAATATGTGCACTTTTTAAAACAACAACAACAAAAATGAACAAAGCATTGTGGAAGTACTTCCAGAATCCTCCCTGTTAGAGAGAACTCATTATATGTATATATATATGTATATATATATTTTTTTGAGACAGAGTCTCACTCTGTTGCCCAGGCTAGAGTGCCGTGGTGTCAGCCTAGCTCACAGCAACCTCAAACTCCTGGGCTCAAGCAATCCTACTGCCTCAGCCTCCCAAGTAGCTGGGACTAAAGGCATGCGCCACCATGCCCGGGTAATTTTTTCTATATATATTTTTAGTTATCCAGCTAATTTCTTTCTATTTTTAGTAGAGACAGGGTCTCGCTCTTGCTTAGGCTGGTCTCGAACTGCTGAGCTCGAACAATCCACCCACCTCGGCCTCCCAGAGTGCTAGGATTACAGGCATGAGCCACCGCGCCCAGCTGAGAACTCATTATTAACAGCTGGATATCCAGTCTTTCAGATGCACTTTCATATATGAATATATTTTAAATTGTTTGGGATCATACCGTATATAGTATACTGTATCTTGATTTTCTTTTTAACTCGTAAATTGTCTTGGATATCTTTCCTTGTTCATACAGAGCAGTTGAATGACAACTATGCTAAGGCAGAGAGGGTAGTTAGGAATTGGTTTGAGGCTTCAAGGGGACTGTAGAAGTCAGTATCCATTCTGGGTTTAGCTACCCTTGCTGACTTCTCATTACACTAGGTGGGACCCCCAACCACCTGGAGGAATGTTTCCAAAATAGCTAATTCTTTGAACCTGCCCACTCCCACCCCCACAAGCTTGTGAGACTCTCCTTGGAAGAAGTGCTGGTAGGCTGGGCCTGAGTCTTTGGAAAAAATCTCTCAGGGTGTTTGTGATTATAACTGCCTCACCCCTCCCTCAAACTCAAGAACCAATATTTCAGAGAAACTCAATCGTATTTTACTGGAATCACAAAACTTTCCTCACTCTTTCAAAAAAAATTACATAAAATAGAAGAGTAAAGAGAATAATGTAAAAAACATCCATCTACTCATGACTCAGTAAAATATTGGCAGTTTATTTTTACTGAAAATATTTATTTCTTAAAAAATTCAGAACATCAAGATAAAGATAAAGTCATCTGGGTAGTGAAGTGGTACTGAGAAGGAGAACAAAAGTGACCTGTGAATTTCGTGGTTTTAGACATTTACTGAGATATATGTATCTATAGACTATGTATAGTATTGCTTTGGGAGCTTAAAATTTTTTTTTAAATGTTACTGATGAGTGAAAAAAAAACACAAACTGTTTTCCCTCTGCTATCACAACATCAGCACCACCACCAACCAACACAGAAGACTTATGTGACAAAATGTGTGGGTTTTTTCCTCATCAATAAGTAAGCAATCAGTTCTGCAGTGGACACCAGCTGAGTGTCATTTAATTCACTTCTGACCTTGTCTACCTGGAGATAGCAAGATAGCATCAGATCCCACAGGTTGAGGTACCCAAGACTGACACTCCCCCCAACTTCCAATGCCAATAGCAAGCCCCAGGTTATTTCGACCAACTGGCTGTAAATTGGGGTTCCCACAACCCCATCCTCAGTTTCAGTTAATTTGCTAGAGTGGCTTACAGAACTCAGGGAAACACTTAGGTTTACTGGTTTGTAACAAAGGATACAGTTGAAAAGATGCATAAGGCAAACTATGGGAGAAGGGGTGCTCCATCCTCCAGGAACCCCCAGGTATTCAGCTCTCTGAATGAACCCTGCTCTTTTGGGTTTTTATGGAAGCTTTATTATGTAGACATGGTTGACTAAACTATTGGCCATTGGTGATCAACTGCACCTTCAGCTCCTGCTCAGATCACCAGGGTGGGCTGAAAGTCCCAAGCCTCTGGTCATGCCTTGGTCTTTCTGGTGACCAGCCCCTATCCTTAAACTGCCTCAGGGCTGCCAGCCACTGGTCAACTCAGTAGCATACAAAAAAACATCACTGTGGAGATTCTAAGGATTTTAGGAGTTGTGTGTCAGGAAATGGGGTCTAAGACCAAATATGTATTTCATAATATCACACTATTACATCTCAAATAATTTTGCATTTTATTATTTTTACTTTTTTTATATTTGGCCATGTTAATATATACATATACATCTAATTCTTTTGTTTTAACTGCTAGGTATTTCATCATAGAATATACCACTATTTATTCGTTCTTCATTACCACATTATATATTACAAATATTGTTGCAGTAACACTTGGTAAGAGCTTCTCAAAGATAGGCATTTTAGAAATAGGATGCCAAATATTAGGGTATGTATTTGTACTTAACTAGATGGGCCTCATTGCTTGTCATGGGAGTGTAGTGATTTGTTTTCCCATCAGTAGTGTGTAAGAGTTCTTATTTCCCTGTATCTTTGCCAACTTGGCACTATCATACTTTTTAGTTTCTGTTTCCAATCTCACATATGAAACCCTCTTGTTTTAATTTGCTTTTCTCAGATCACTAGTGAGGTTGAGCATGTTTTATTACATTTATTGATGATTGTACTTTTTTGTGAATTGCCTATTCAGTTTCATTCACTCATAACTGACAGCAACCTATGCCTGGAAGTACATAGATAGATCTAAATTATCCTATTTAATAGCTTCATACTATTCTATGATTTTCACTTGGGTGAAAAGGACTGGGGAATCTATAGTTTAAAAGTGACTTAAGAGATGTATTATCCAAATACAATGTATGGACCTTGTTTGGATCTTGATTGTAAAAGCATGTATGAGACAACCTGGAAAATCTGAATAATGACTGAATATTCCCTATTCTATCATTAAGGGTTGGGAAATGATGCTATTCTAACCCAATTATTCCTTTAGCATTTATTATCTAGATTTTCTTATAAAGGAGAACTTCCCCTCATCAACTTTGTGGTTACCCTAAGGTGTAGTTTGTATAAGAAAGAAAAAGTGCTTGATTTTTCAACTCATACTTTAATAATTTCCAAGAGCTCTTTCTTGTTTTTGCTTCCCTCCCCACTCCTTTTTTAAAAATAGCATACTATTCTGATTTTATGGGAGCAATGACTTTCTTTGGTCTCTGAGTATATTAATTATAGTTTATATTTGTTCCCTGCTTTGTCTGTTTCTTCAGAGTCCCATTTTTTTTTCCCTAATAGTTTAATTTCTCTCTTTCAGATTGGAGCTTCAAGTACCTTATAACCCTTAATTATTCCTTCACATTTTAAGTGAGGCACTAAAAAAGGAGGGCCAGAAGCTTTGTGTGCCTTGATGCAGTTTACTGCTTATTGGGAACCCAGATTTCAGTATCCCTGGCTCCATTCTCAGAGACATTTGTGTTTTTCCAGAGAAGGATAATCTCTTTGTGGGGGTAACTGGTAGATAAGCCTAGTAATCTACATTATGGCAGCCTGGGTGAGGCAGGAACAGAAAGGGGGCTGTCAGTATTATTGTTCAGTATGTAGACTTCCACTTAATTACTCTTTTCATTTGGCACCTGCCTGGCTGTGCCTAGAAGGTCTGTAGTCTAAAATCTCTGTGGTTGAGTTTATTCAGAAAAAACTTTCTAACTCCTCTGTGGAGGAGCAAGGAGGGCCACTTGGCCACTTTGAGATGGGGCTGGTGTCCTGATAGGGATATTACTGCAATAACTACTGATTTTAGACTTCCACTCAACCCCCCTGTTTTCAACCCTACCCTCACCTCCATACCAGTTCTCTGGTATATAGTTTCCATAATATGAATCTGTCATAATTTTCTTATCTACTGTATGTTGATGGACATTTACCTTCCAGTTTTGAACTGTTATAAGCAGCATTTCAGTGAGTGCCCTTGTAGATGCCCCTTTTTGCATATATATTTGCTTGGATTTTTTTTTTTTTTTTTTTTTTTTTGAGACAAAGTCTCACTCTGTTGCCCAGGCTAGATATATTTGCTTTTTAATGACAGCATGTTTTTTGTTGTAAAATTTTTCGTATAAATATTGCTAATATTTTGTTCCAAGTTTTTTCTTTTTTAACTTTTTATTGTAGAAATATCCAAACATTAAAGAGAATAGTATAATGAAGTCCCATATACCTATCATTCTACTTTAGCAGTTATCAACATGAACCTAGTATTTTTTCATGTGCACATCCCAACTTCCCTTCAGCATTTCCACCATAATTTTAAAGCAAGTCAAAGACTGTATATCAGTGTATCTCTAAGAGATAGGGCTTTTTAAAAAACATAACTGCAATTCTATTATATTATCATACCTAAAAGTTATAAATAATTATTCTTTAATAATATTTAATAATTAACCAATATTTACATTTCCTAATTGTCTCATAAATATAGCTTTATAGTTGGTTATTTTTAGTCAGGATCCAAACAAGATGGCCTGCACATTTATACTTAGTTTAATATGTCTCTTAAGTTTCTCTTAATGTGTAGAAGTTCTTTCTCCTTTTCTCTTTTTCCTCCTTGACATTATTTTTGAAGAAACCAAATCATTTGTGTTAGAATTTTTTCCACATTTTGGATTTGGGGGGATCACGTCCCTTGAGCATTATTTAATATGGTTTTCTATCCTCTCTTATTTTTTAAAAGACACTACATCGAAAAACAATTACACTTAACTGAATTTAATAATAATTACTTAATTTGACAGAAATATTTCGCTCTTCTCACTATGCGGAGTGAGGGGGAAGATGATATCATGATGGACATTTAGCAGTGTTAGCCTTTTATTTGCTAGTTTTATTTATTTAATTTATTTAGTTAGAGATAGGGGCTCACTATGTTGCCCAGGCTAGTCTTGAACTCCTGGGTTCAAGCAATCCTCCCTCTCACCTCAGCCTCCCAAATTGCTGAGATTATAGGCCCACGCCACTGTGCCTGGCTACAATGTTATTTTTTAGACAAGTACTGTAGTCAAAGTAACTATTTAAATGGCTTTTTTTCCTTTTCTTTTCTTTGTTTTGGTCTTCTACACCTTTATTCCAACGAACAACAATCTCTAAGGATTTCTTTTTTTTTAATTTTTGGGAGCTCATCTTTTCAAAGTATTCATTTGTTTTTCTCCAGAACAGTAGGGCAAAGCAATCCCTATAAGCCATCTGGACTTGAAAGCGTGCTTCATCACAAAGCTTATTCTTTTTAAATCCTGACATAAGTCTGTATTGTCCACTAATTTTTTTTTTCCCTAAACAGTGTCTAGTTGCTCCCAGGAGAGTTCCGTCTGAAGTTATATCTATGTTGTTGATGGCCTGTTATTGAAGAGGGAAATGGGTATTTAGTGAAGATGTGTTTATTACATGTGCTGAAAAATCTCATTCATTGGCTCTTACTCCTCCCCTCACCCTTTAAAAAAAGTGTGTGTGTATGAGAGAGAGAAACAGGCAGACAGACAAAGACAGAGAAGGGGAGAAGGATGTGTACTCTATATGAATACACCTCAGGGATCTAACAAACTCTCCTATGCTGCGGGGGCTAGCCAGAATTTTCAGGGGTAATTTGAAAAGCTGCTCCCCTCCTGCCATGATTTTGCTGTTGCTTTAAGCCATCATGATTATTCAAATGTTTCCCAAGTATGGTGTGGAGGGTGACCAACTTTATAAAGTCATGCTACTGACAAGAAGTTAAATCATATTAAGTCAGTTATGAATGTCCATAGATGACCTAAGAGCATTTATTTACTTTTCTTTTCCTTCTTCAGAATGTCTCTGGCTAGGGTAAAACCTCCAAAATCCTATTTACTTTGCATAAAAATACTACTGTATGCAAATTATAGTAATAAAAGGAAACCACCTAGTCCTACTGGGAACTTTGGTTTTTTTTGTTGTTTTGTTTTGTTTTGTTTTTTGAGACAGAGTCTCACTCTGTTGCCCGGGCTAGAGTGAGTGCGGTGGCGTCAGCCTAGCTCACAGCAACCTCAAACTCCTGGACTTAAGTGATCCTACTGCCTCAGCCTCCCGAGTAGCTGGGACTACAGGCATGCGCCACCATGCCCGGCTAATTTTTTCTATATATATTTTTAGTTGTCCAGATAATTTCTTTGTATTTTTAGTAGAGACGGGGTCTCGCTCAGGCTGATCTCGAACTCCTGACCTTGAGCGATCCACCTGCCTCGGCCTCCCAGAGGGCTAAGATTACAGGTGTGAGCCACCGCGCCCGGCCCCTACTGGGAACTTTGTTGTGAATACCTTTAAAATATTTAAAAAATGTGCTGGGCATGATGGATCACGCCTGTAATCCTAGCACTCTAGGAGGCCGAGGTGGGAGGATTGCTTGAGTTCAGGACTTCGAGACCAGCCTAAGCAAGAGCGAGACATCATCTCTACTAAAAAAAAATAGAAAGAAATTAGATGGACAACTAAAAATATAGAAAAAAATTAGCTGGGCATGGAGGCGCAGAAGGATTGCTTGAGCCCAGGAGTTTGAGGTTGCTGTGAGCTAGGCTGATGCCACAGCACTCTAACCCAGGGCAACAGAGTGAGACTGTCTCAAAAAAAAAGAAAAAAAAAAAAAACAGAAAAAATGTAATCTATATAATTTATCTGTTTTGTACAGTCTTTCTACAGGCTTTTTGGAATACATCCACACTTCTGTATTCTTAGACCTGAGGTACATCATTCTTGTGTTTTAGCTTTTTACTTCAGCAGATCTAACACACTATCATGGCATAAAACATGAATTGCATATAATTAAAATGGGATTATCTCTTCACATTGATTTCCTTCTCCTTCAATATTCCATTTAAGACTTTGATTTTGATTAACTACATTTAGAAAAACATAATCATTTTTTGCTAAATGGTATTTTTTTTTTTTTTAGACAAGAGTCTCACTCTGTCACTCCTGCTAGAGTGCCATGGTGTCATAGCTCACGGCAACCTCAAACTCCAAGGCTCAAACAATTCTCCTGCTTTAGCCTCCCAACTAACTGGGACTACAGGCACAAGCCACCACCCCTGGCTAACTTTTCTATTTTTTGTAGAGACAGGGCCTGGGTCTTGCTCAGGCTGGTCTTGAACTCCAGACCTCAAACAATCCTCCCACCTTGGGCTCCCAGAGGCTAGGATTTCAGGTGTGAGCCACTGCGCGTAGCCCTTAAATGGTATTATTAATGCTTGATATACTAAGCTTTTCAAAGCTGAATTGCCAATGAATTTGAGTTTGTATTTAGCTCTTTCACCACCATTTGCATTTCCCTCACTTCCTTTAGTTTTTAAAATACGTAAATCCATGGTTACTATAAGAGAAAAAAAAACCTTTAGACTATTTAAGGATAAGGCTATAGAAAAAAGATAAAATCACACTAAATCCTACCACTGATAAATAGCCAATACAATAACAATAGAAAGAATACATTACATAGTGGTATTTTTTTTGTTTTATTTTATTTTTAGAGGGGGTGGGATCTTGCTCTGTTGCCCAGGCTGGAGTGCAGTGGCTAATTACAGGCTCAACCATAGCACACTACAGCCTTGAATTCCTGGGCTCAAGCAATCCTCCCTGAGTAGCTGGGACCACAAGTGTGTGCCACTGTGCCCAGCTATATGGTGTTGTATTTCTGCCTCCATACCTTTTCCTTTGCTTATGTATTCTTCCAGTTTATAAAAGTATCATACTACATATAACATTTTGTATCAAAAACCCTTTTAAAAGATTATTATTTTTAATACATTCTTGAAGGGTTTTTGAGATACATTGCTAACTTCCAGGTGAGTTATACCAGTTTTACTCCCAGAGATACCTTATTTATAACTAACTATTCCATATGTGCACTTGAATACCTCACAGGTAGCTCACCTTAATACTGAAAATCAGTTTTATTACCCATACCATCCCTCTCATCTGTTTGTTATATAACCCATACCTTCTCCCCCATTGAATAAGTGATAGCACTATCCACACCATTGGTCAAACCAGAAATCTAGACTTTTTTCCTTACCTTTCTTTCTCCCTGTTCCTTACATGCTGTCAGTCATCAATCCTGTTTATTTTACCTCCTAAATGTCTTGAATTCATCCTCATTGCTCTGTCCTCACTGCTGCTGTTCATAATCATTTTTCATTTGGACTTCAGTCTCCCTTGAAATACTCCCTTCTCCCCTTCAACCCCTTGCTGTCCCCTACATCCTCATTAGATTGAGCTTGTCAAAGTATGAGTAGTGTTGAGTATCCTCGGTATGCCAGTGTCCTTAAAGGCCATTTATGATTTGGTCCTCCTCTCTTTTCCAGCCTCATCTCAGTCCATTCTCTCTCCCATGTCTCTAAGGTTGGCCATTCTGGACTTCTTTTGGTTTCTTTTGGCTTCTCTTTAGTTGATGAACTTATTAATAATAATTATCTTTCCTGTCTCTGTTTAAATGTTTTGGGGATGTCTTCCTTGAATCTTTTTATAAAGTTATACACTTTTACACTTTTGATATCTTATACTATTTCTTGTTCCCATATATGATTACGGTGTGGTTACATTTCGTGCAGACTTGAACTATGTGATTTTTAAAAGTTTTATTTCATATTGAGAGTTTGAAATGTTAACTCCTTGTTTCAGAAAAATCTTCAAGAATCATTTCATATGCAAGCCTGAGACTGAGTTCTAAACCAAGTTTGTACTGTTATCCTATGTTGGTGTTACTTAGGTAGTAACAGAAATGTTAGCCATCTCTTATCAGCATTAACCCCAAATTAGGTGACAGTTGAATTATACAAGATCTTTGCAAATCCATCTTTTGTATAAAATGTCCACATTTACTGTCTTTTGTTTTCTGCTAAGTTTCAGGCAATGGAACATAGGGACCAGGGCTGTCTTGTAAACTGCTACATTCCAAAGGCCGGGCGCCTGTAATCCTAGCGCTCTGGGAGGCCGAGGCGGGTGGATCGCTCAAGGTCAGGAGTTCGAGACCAGCCTGAGCAAGAGCGAGACCCTGTCTCTAGTAAAAATAGAAAGAAATTATCTGGCCAACTAAAAATATATATAGAAAAAATTAGCTAGGCATGGTGGCGCATGCCTGTAGTCCCAGCTACTTGGGAGGCTGAGGCACTAGGATTGCTTAAGCCCAGGAGTTTGAGGTTGCTGTGAGTTAGACTGATGCCACGGCACTCACTCTAGCCCGGGCAACAAAGTGAGACTCTGTCTCAAAAAAATAAATAAATAAATAAAGGTAACCTGCTACATTCCTAGCACCTTAGAATACTTAAAAACAATAGGGATTCAAGTTTTGTGTTGAAAACATGGATGGATGAATGGGATTTTATTTGCCTATTTACTCCCTTTGTGAATCAAAGGAGAGAATCTCAACTTATTCTTTGGTTTATGATTTACCTTTACATCAACTCAAATTTTAATACCAAATTGTAATTTCCCAGGCGTGCCATGATCTTTATGCCTCTGTGCTTTCACATGTGCTTCTATCTCTGCCTGGAATATCCTTACCCCACTTTTTCAGGTAAACTGTTCCTTTTAGGGTCAACTGAAATGGCTTCTCTTTTTTAAAGCAGATTTAAGTCATTTGTTCCTCTATGCTTCCATTATAGCTCCTTAGCATGTTATATTGTTAATGTTTGCTAGGGGTCTTTGATGGCTGTCATGAAGTAAGTGCTTCTATTAGATGGGTGGGTAAAGAGTTTTAGTTTTATATTTAACGTGTTAATTTATCTAAGAATAAATCTTATGAATGATATTACTTAGTGTATAATAAATATCTTTAATACTGCCTGACTGCCTGTTCTGTACTTCTCCTGACATCTGGAGAACAGTCATTTTGAATAGGTGTGTGGCTTCATTTAATTGTGACAACAATTTTTTCTTTCACTAGAAAGTGACAGAATGGGGTATGTTCCTATTTTTATGTTATCCCAATTAGTTTGTGTGTTAAGTTGAAATTATAGGAATAGAAAGCAGACATGTAAATCAAGATGACTTTTTAAAAAAAGAGTCAGCCATTTTTGAACTCTACAAAGCTAGTAATGAGGTTCAGCAGAACTTCACATGTGCCTCTAGTCCTAGGATTTCTGAGCATAGAAGAGAAACAGGAAAGCCCTGTTGGAGAGCTTTCTTTTTAGTGTAACCCTTACCACCTATTGTCTAATTATTTTGTTTATAGAATGGAAGTGATAGTTAAATAGAAAAAAGAAACCGTTCTTATTACTTCCCTTATACTCTATTGCTAGCCCCCGTCCAGGAAAAAGGACTTTTATTAGGGCCATGAATCCAAGTCTTTTTCTACAAAGAGCTCTATTTTGGCATCTGATTGAATTTCATGGCACCTTTCCTATTTCTGTTCTAATTTTCTCTTTCTTAAATTCTTATATTAGTGTCTCTTACTTTCACATTATTGCTAATTGCTATATAGAGCTATACCATTTTCTGAAGTATTTTTGTACGTATCAGTGTCCTGCTTCCTGAGCTATTCTACCCTATATAGTATCTTCTGTTCCCAAGGTTACCTATATTATTATTATCAGGGATATTTCACAAAACAATGGCCCCAAACTAGCCTACGTAGTAGATATTTTTCTTGGGTAACAGTTTAGAAAATTTTAGTTACTTGTTACTTTTTCTTGATTACTCTCTGAAAGCTATTAAGTTTATCTACTAGGATTTTAGTGCCCTGTGTGATCTATTAGGATGCCCTTCTCAGAACTGAGGAATAATTATTTTTGTTGGGTATTAGTGATTATCATTTTAAATGAGAGTGGCAGCTGTACATTATTTCTGTTTGGAGATAAATAGCCCTGCCAGTCTAAGATGTATCATACCACTTAAAAAAAAAAAACTCTCTTCTTTTTTACCATGTTTACTTACATTGAAATGGATATAAAGCCTTAGTAGTCATAATAAAATGTGAAAAATTCTGAAGCTTGAATCATCTAGGGAGGTCTAAGTAATATACTTGTACAATAAGCATGTAGTAGTGACTGCTAAGCAGTTATAGATTATTCATGCTCTTTGGTAGCCAAACTGGGTGGCTAAGAAGCAAAGCAGACACGAAGCTGTGTGTCCATTATGATGTTTCTTCTATCAGTCAGAAAGGAGCTCTGAATAAGCAAAGTGGCAGTAAAGGTTTTTGTTAGCAGTTTAATATCACAGCATTTTAAGTGTTATTTGGTAAACACATATGTTGTATGTTCTTTAAAACACTATTTTCAACATAGCACAAAAAAAGCCTAAAATAAGAATTTCTGGTTACTTACCCAGATACAGTAGTTAAGTTAGCCAAGGGAGTATCATTTTCAAAGCAGGCCAAAAGGTAATTATATTTTCTTATTAATTCTTAGTCTTTGCTTGTATACGTAGGCAAAATATTGAAATAACTTACTCAGACTTCATAGTTGCTGCTTTTCTATTTAATGTAACTTTATATTATATGCTTACATTCAGCTGTAGCAAGAGGATGCTTGGAAGGAAGGGGTAGTGGGGTACTCACAGTCATGTCCCCTTTGCCTGGCACATAGTAGTCAGTAAATGTTTCTTGAATGAATGAAAAATTTGTCAGTTTGCTCATTCATTCATTCATTCATTCATTCATTGGAGACAGGGTGTCACTCTTTCACCCAGGCAAGAGTGCAGTGGTATGATCACAGCTCACTGTAACCTCCAACTCCTGAGCTCAAGCAACGCTCCAGGTTCAGCCTCCCGAGTAGCTGGAATTACAGGAAATGCCACCGCACCTGGCTATTTTTGTAGAGATGAGGTCTCACTATGTTACTCAGGCCGGTCTCCTTGCCTCAAGCAATCCTCCTGCGTTGGCCTCTCAAAGTGCTAGGATTATAGGTGTGAGCCACCATGCACCCAGCCTATAGTTATCTTTAGATTAATATTCTGAAAAAAATAACAACAGTTTGGATTTTCCCAGAAGGCTCACAAATATGAAATATTTTTACAGAAAAGTATAGGGAGGGATGCCAAACTTGGGGTTGGACTTAAGGAGTCTCTGAGCCCCCTGAGAAAAACAGGCAGAATTTGGGATCTATGGGGACATTTTTTTTTCTGGGGAAACATGGTTCATAGATGTATCAAATTTCCAAATAGGTCTGTGGACCACTAATTATTAAGAACCAATGTTTTAGAGGTTGTAGGTTTGAAGCTTCAAAGACCAGGAAAACATTGAATCAAATGGCTCTTGACAGAAAATAGGTGACTGATATATTAGGGTATTTTCAGTTTTTGATGATAGAAACCAGCTCAAACAAGCTTATGTAAAAGAGGAGTTCAAGCTATCTCCTCTTAATGGTATTTAAAGGCATTGGTTTATGTAACTTAAAACAAAAAAACACTGGGAAAATTCTGGCTCCAGGAACTACTGAACCGGGTATTTAAATGGTGTCTTTAAGTAGAATTTTCCTTGCCCTTGCTGTTTGGTTTTCTCTATATTGGGTTTAGTCTCAGGCCTGCTCTTCTATGATGGAAAAAGATGTCAGCCTGCAGCTTAAGCCTGTTAGGTTTTTAGAGTTTAAGATTACAGAGGAAGAGAAGGTAGTATTCTTCCTAATAACTGGCAGATGTCCCAGAGAGGACTCTGAAAAGTCTGGTTCAAGTCATGTGCCCATGCCTAGGGTGATGGAGTCATCACCAATCAAATTACATGGACTGAATATAATTAGCATGAAACTGGGGAGAGGAAATTCCCCAAAGAAAGGCAGTGTATAAGACCCAAAACAATGTCTTCTACAGTGATTGAAAAGTTTGAGGACAGATAAAATAGATAATGGACTGAAAACTTCATATTAGATACTATCACACTTAAGTTAAAATTATCACACTTAGATACAAGTGGTTTTTTTTTTTTTGCAAATTATACATTTTTCTATATGGGTTTCAATTCTTTCACTCTGAAAGTTTTATTCATTTATTTATTCATTTGTTTAACAATATTTGCGAACCTGCTATATTCCTTCATCATTCTTTGCACTATGACTACAGCAGTGAACGAAATAAAAATCCCTGCCTTCCTGGAACCTACATTCTAGTAAAGACAGGCAGATAATACATAAGATAAATTAATAAAATATATAGCACGTTAGGTGGGGATAAGTGCTCTGGAGAAAACAAGCAGGGAGGGGAAATAGGAAGTAGCTATTGCAGTTTTAAATAGGATGGCTAAGGATGGTCTTACTAAGCAGGTGACATTTGAACAAAGATGTGAAGGAGGTGAGGAGGGAGCAAGCCATTTGGATATCTGGAGGAAGAGGATTTCAGGCAGTAGGAAGCAAGTGCAAAGGCTTGGTGTGTTGGAGGAACTGTGCAAAGAGGCTTGAATCAGAGTGGGAAGGAGAGGGGAGGAAGAGAAATAGGGAATGATGTTAAAGTAAGACATTGGTAAGAGCAGATTGTGTAGACCCTAGAAGGGGTACGGTATGGGCTATAGTGAAGAATATAAACCATCAGAGGGTTTTGAGCAGAGGAGTAAATTGATCTGACTTACTTTTTAAAGGATCCCCTAATTACTGTATTGAGAATGCATTGTAGAGGGAGAAGGGTGGAAGTAAGGAGACCAATTAGGAGGTGATTGCTGTTGCAGTAATTCAGGCAATAAATAATGGTGGCACAGACCATGGTGGTGGTGGAGATGATGAAAAGTGGTCAGATATGAAGATAGATTTGCTGTTGGGTTAAATATATGAGGTAACAGAGAAACAGAAGAGTCAAAACTGACTCCAGAATTTTTGGCCTGAGCAATTGACCACAGTAATTTAATGAGCTAGAGAAGACCAGGAGAGGAGCAGGTTTTCACATGCTAAATTTAAGCTGCTGGAGTTCAGGTCTGGGCTAGAGATAGAAATTTGGAAGTTGTCAGCACATAGTTAGTATTTAAAGCCAAGAAACTGGATGAAATCACCAGGCAATAAGCATAAACACATAAGAGAAAATGTGTCCAAGGACTGAACTTGCCAATGTTAAGAAGTTAGGGAGAAGAGGAGGTACCATCAAAGAAGACCAAGAAAGAGCTGGTAAAGTAGGAGGAAAATAAGGAAAAGTCCTGGAAGTCAAATGGGAAAAAAAATTTTAAGAAGGGTTGAGTGATCATTTGTCAAATGTTACTGATAGAACAATTAAGATGAAAACTGAGATTTGATGATTGTACTTTAACAATAATCCCCTTGACAAGGACAGTTTTAGTAAATTAGATTTGATTGGTGGAGATATTCATTAGCACATGCCCTTTTCTTAAGGAATTTAAATTCCAAATCAGATAATCATTTAACAGATATTTATTGATTATTCCATCATTCTTTTGCTGTCTGTTGTACATGTTATGGATTAAAAATTTTGTGTCTTGAACTCAAGATGAATATGCAAGTATACTGGTTAAGGGATTTATATATTTATAGTAAGAAATATTTATGATCTTCGGAATGAAGTGGAAACACCTTAATAAATGAGTTATTTTGTCGTATTTTTCCTTCTATATTTGGAGTTTTTTAAACCTGATTTTTACAGAAAAACAAAAAGTCAACTCAAGGACGGAGTCTTGCTCTGTCACCTGGGCAAGAGTACTGTGGCATCAGCCTAGCTCACAGCAACCTCAAACTCCTGGGCTCAAGTGATTCTCCTGCCTCAGCCTCCCAAGTAGCTGGGATTACAGGTGTACACCACCATCCCCAGCAAATTTTTCTATTTTTAGTAGAGATGGGGTCTTGCTCTTGCTCAGGCTGGTCTCGAACTCCTGAGCTCAAGCGATCCTCCCACCTTGGCCTCCCAGAGTGCTAAGATTACAGGCATGAGCCACCATGCCTGGCCGTGAGATTTTTTTAAGTAGTTAATACTATCTGTGATTATTGATACTGTGAAACACAGGAGTTGAAAATGTAAAAAGGGTTTCATTTCTCTGATGAAAATATATATTGTTCTTTTTTATTAGAAATTCATTGAATTTGAAGACTCTCAAGAACAGGAAAAAAAGGACTTACAGACCCGAGTGGAGTCTTTAGAATCTCAAACGAGACAACTTGAACTCAAAGCAAAAAACTATGCTGACCAGAGTAAGTAAAAATACGTCTCCTCATAAAGTGCACATTAAAGAGTGGACTCTAATAGTGCCATGACTCATCCTGACCATTTGACTAGAGTTCCAAATCTGTGCTTGAGATTGTCATCCCATACTCAAGAGTGAGACCTGGAGCCGGGGTTAGTTCTTTTTCATTCACATGGTACCCATGTATACAGAAATAACTAAAGTTACCTATATGACTCACTTCTTCAATTTAGTTCTCAGCCTTTGTTTGTAGTTAACATTATGCTCTATTTATGCAGGTTGTGTGCATGTGGATCATTTCTTCCAATTTTGATCAAGTACACAAAGTTCCCTTTTTTCTGTATTGCTTTGAAATGTAAAAATGTAAGAAAAATTCTAGCTTTGAAGTTTGTATAAAAACACTGAAATCTCTTTTTTGTTTCTTTCTAATGGAAAAGTGAGGGCATTTAGGGGAACAGAACTTCATTTTTAGAATCATTTTATTTTAAATATTTCATTCTTGATTTTTAAAATAATTATTGTTTCAAACCTCAAGGATGATTTTCTCTTTCTGGCTAATGCAAACAGACCTAATTAAGTCAAAATTAGAACAGAAATGCTGAGAAACTTTGGCCTATTTTCATATCTGATACAGATAGATATTGAGCTCTCTGCTTGTCCTTCCCACCAGAGTAAACTTTCAGAATCATAGGGAGCAAAAGATGGCCAGGCAGTTACACATTACTCATGAAGGCTACATACATAGTGATACCTGCTGGTAAGGTGCTGTCATTCGTGGTGGATAACCTTCCTACCAGGCCTCTCTGGTGTGTATGAGAACTGACTGCTCCCTCTAGTATTATGGAAGGGCCTAATAGAGCTAAATCAAAATCCCTGGAAATCTGGAGTTCAAGCAATTTAGAATTCAAGGAGAACTCTTGTAGCTATTAAGCAGATGTCATAGAAGAGAGCCAATGGATGTTTGGTAACAGAAGTTAACCTGAGTGAAACAAAATGAGCCATGTGTCATGTCTTTGTATTTTTAGGCTTGTAGATACCTAGAGTTTTGTACCCTTCCTTTATTAGAGTGACTTCTGTGATTCTGCTATAGACATTTATTGTCTTAGCTATATGATGGACTCCACGGTGCAAACACTAACAAATATATTATTGGAGTCATTACTATGAGTACCACTTATGTGGAAAAATGCCAGTTGCAAGCTTTTAGCATGTTTCAAGAGTTAAGTGTTCTTTATTCAAGGAAAAAGAAAATTTAGCTTTTAGTGGTGGTATTTTAATCCTAACCTGACTGTGCTTTTATATCAGGAATTATATAGTATTTTAGACCCAAACAGTAAAGGCACAGTGGGCAGAACTAGCCTACCTTTCATTGTTATACATATTAAATTTTCTTCTTGATTTCTGAAGAGTATCAAGTTTTTGGTAAGAAAATTTTTTTTTGGCTTAGGAAGGAATTCCTTGTCTAAAACCCTTTTATGCATTAAAGATAATGCTTCTGTGGTAAGGGAGATATTAGAGGAAGAATTACCTTATACTTGAAATTGCAGTTTTGATATCAAAATGTCTTAAAGTTGTCTCTCTCACATTCAGAGGAGATACTGCTTCTTTTTTTATAAACGTAACTAACTGGAGTGAATTACTGATTCTTTCACATATATGTTGGCCCTTTTATTACTAAAATTAAAAAATCTGTTTCCTGTTCTTTTCTAGTAAATGTAAACAAAATATAGTAGTTGCTTAATTCAGGAAAAGTGATCAATTTAGGAGAATATTTTGAGTGTTTTAAATGTGTCTTTTTTGGTGTCTCAGATTTGTTTTCCAGTCCAGTGAGTCATATCTAACTTTTTTGGAATTGTCATGTTCTATGGGACCCATCCTCTCATTCCTCTCTCCAAAAGTATTAATTATAACATTTTCCATTTTAATGCAAAGACATTAAAAAATTAGGTATGATTAAAAAATAGTTGCTAGTACTCTAGAGGAAGGAGGAGGAAATTCTTTACCAAGTATTAGATATGGTATTGAGCTTAATTTGATCTGAAAGCTTTATTTTTGCTATTAATATATTATCTTCCAAAGAATTTCTCCCCTGGAAGTCTGCTATCCCATTCTGAAATAAATCTTGGTGTCTAAATCATTAAAGAACTTAAAACTCTGGTTAGTCAAAATCGACCATTCAGATGCACAAAGTTGATAACATGAAATCGCTTTTTCCATGAACTGAGGTTATGAAGAGCCATCTTTTATTAAGGCTTTGGAGCTTACTCCCTTCTCCTGTCTTTGAGACTTTGGAGTCTTTTTCTTTTCTAATTGTTTTTCTCTCTTTTCCTTCTATCTTTCTCAAAGGCTTGACTGGGTATAATATGAAATCTAAATGTATCTTCAAAATTCTTTCCCAGTCCTTATTTTACCATATTAAAACATCCCCTCAACATTTTTTGGGGGGAAAATATTTGGCTATTTTTTCACTTTACTCCCTTAGCTTTTCTTCCCCAAAATCTCCAATATGAATCAAAGCCTTTTAGTTTTTTAAAATGGTGCTGGTAGAAGATAATCTTTAAGTATCATCATTGCCATATACTATTGGAAAGCCAGGACTGGGAATATGTGCTTTTTAAAAGATGAAAACAAATTTAAATAAATATTTATCAGAAAATTTCTTTTTTGTATTATAGGAAAAAGATTATTTGGGCTATCCAAGTATCTGAATTCTACAATTAATTTTTGTTTTTTAAAGAAAATATATACTACTTTTTTGTTAAAGTAAATGTAACCCAACATCTAATTTAAAATAAGCATTTATTTAGGACCACTGTAATTACTGTTGGTGGTACCTGTAGTTGGGGAGGCTTGTGGGTGCAGTTTTTCCTGTTCATTGCCATTTTTTGGAGTGCTGTATAATAACTATACCTTGTCCAATTTTCATGTTTATGTTTGTGTAATCTGTTAGAGTCTTTAATTTTAAAAGACTGAGTATGTCAATTTTGATATGTATGTTATAGGGCCCAATGCCTTTTAAAAAGTAGACACAATATGGATGGGGAATGGACACACTTGTCGGGTGGTGCAAAGGCAATTTATGTAATGAAACCGTTTGTACCCCCATAATATTCTGGGAAAAAAGTAGTCATGATAAAAATCCACGTTCTGCTCTAAAGACTACGTCCTATGTTAAAAAGGGAAATTTTGGTTGCAGTTCTTTGCTATTTGAGAAGCAAGAAAAAGTAAAGAAATAGGAACTGAATTAAAAGACATACATTGTGGTATGATTTAACGACATGGAGAAGTTGAATCTATAAAAAATTTGTTATAATTTTGTGATCATGTTTGATTTTGGAGATTTCTGGTTGCTCTCTTTTCAAAATTTGAACTAACGTAAGAAATATTTTTTATTTTCCAATATGAATAAAGCATTTTTTAAAATGCTATATTTTACTTATCTGGGAGTTATAATACTTCTCGGCAATTAACATCTTGTGAACCTTAAGGAAGAATCTGAAATACATGTGGTGTGGAATAAGGAAGTTGTGAATTGAGAAAGACCTGTTAGTGCTTTTCAACTGTGTAAGGAGTCTCTAATCTACTTTGCCGTTCATAGAGTGGCAGTAATGGGTTCTTTGTCAAAAAAACACTTTTTATATTTATTTCTCTGTCATATGTTGAGTATTTCTGTCTTGTAAGCCAAATATTACCTTAAATGAGTGAAGTAAATATAGACATTTTAATACAGTTAAAAATATTAAACTACTACTATAATGTGCCTAGCATTCTGCCTAGGTATGGTTGTGAGACAGAAGAACATGATATGGTCCTTTTGGTCAAGGAAATCATAGTTTTGGGGGGAAGAGAGGGAAGATTATGTGTATTGCCTTCTAGTCTTTTTTCCACATGTATCATGTTTTTATATCACAGCAGTTAAAGTATACATATAATTTTGTGTTTTTTCTTTAACATTATGATAAGTATTTTCCTTGTTATATATTCGTTAATTATTTTTTTATATCTGCCTACATCCAACATCCAGAAACAACTATGTCATCTATTAATGATTCTTTTTTTTTTTTTTGAGACGGAATATCACTCTGTTGCCCTGGGTAGACTGCAGTGGCATCATCACAGCTCACCGCAGCCTCAGACTCCTGGGCTCAAACGATCTTCCTGCCTCAGCCTCCTGAGTAGCTTCGACTACAGGCGCATGCTACTACATCTGGCTAATTTTTTCTGTTTTTGTAGAGATAGGGGTCACGCTCTTGCTCAGGCTAGTCTTGAATTCCTGGCTTCAAGTGATCCTCCCACCTCCCAGAGTGCTAGGATTACAGGTGTGAGCCACTGTGCCTGGCCAATAATTCTTGTTTTTCCTGAGGAACTATGCTTTCTTCTTTCCTAATGAGAATTATTTAATGGCCACTTCATTTTTTGTCTTGGTTACCTAGAAACTAAGAATAAGCTTTGAAGTGCAGCCATAACAACCAAGTTTGAACCTTACCTGGATAGCATATTTTTTTCCTTGATCTAAATTTTATGCATATATAATGAATATATTATGATGTGTTCTTTTAAGCTATCTGAAATCTCTGTGAAGGAATGAATCAGGGTTAAATTAATATAAGTAAATTAAAGCAAAACAAAAAACTTCGCCTGTTGGTTGGTTGGACCTTTTTTCTAGTGTAGTGAGTCATATTTACAGTAAATATTTTTTACACCTATAGGTTTTCCCCTCTTGATAATTTTCCTAGAATGTATTTAAGGAAGTAGGTTAAGGAATATAAACATTTTTGTGGTTCTTGATATATAAATAGTGTTTGACTGTTTCAATGTGAATAGAATTGGAGAAGTATTAGTAACAAGTTCTAGTATGTTTATGATAACTTACGAATTTGAACCATTATTTACAATATATTATTACCCAGAGCCGGTATAAAAACATTTGTTATTTGATTCTCTCTTAGGAAGTTTCTATTGCCCTCAAGCTCTCTGAGTTTACAATAGATTACATGTCCCTGGAGTATAGAGCCATTGTCTTTTGGTGAGAAGTTGGAAAGATTTAGATAGCAGTGATTTTAAGCTACTTAAAGTCTCTTCTCTGATTCTGCCCTTTCTTCCTTTGAATGAATTTTTGTTTAAATAGAAAAATGTTGACAACTGAAGAGAAATGTGTTAGAGCCTTGTACTCTAACCTTTAACTTTTCTATCGCCCATTTAACATTTATTGCTTTTTAAATTTGGTGTCAAATACCTTAAATCCTTCACCTTGAAATATGATTATTGGAAGGAAAACACTTCTTATTTCTTGGTCATAAGAATAAGCACTATACTAGATGGAAAATACTGGAAGGTAGTATAATCATTAACATAATTTTTATTTTAAAGAAATAAATGGCTTAAAACAGACCTTCAAGATGTGTGTATTAATGATATGATTGATAAATTGAGAATTTTCATAGCATATAAACTGTCTTAAAGTTACCAGGTATAGTTTCATATCAAAGTTAATATTTGAGAGAGTCTAAATATTTTCTGTCACTCTGAAAAAATTGAATAATACCATAATAAATCGCTTCTTCTGTTTTAGTTTTATCTTGTCAATAGACAATTCCTTCTACATAATTTTTAGAATGATAAAGTAGACTAGTGATGATTTGTATTTTTGTTGAAAGGATTTTTTAAATAAGGCAGCCTTAGTAGTGTCAGATTTGTATCTCTTGATTTTTAAAGAAAAGGCAAGGAAGTTAATTAGATAGTTACTCTTAGTCCATATATCCAGAATCTAGTTCTTTGTAAGATTTAGTATATCTGTATATTGAGTAAACTTTATTTAAGAGCTGTTTCTTTTTTAAGAGCCTATATATGATAGGGAAAGTAGAAAATTAGGCACAAGATGATTTACGCAAATGCTGACATTTTATTACTTCTGCTTTATTAGGTAATACTATGTGGTTTTCAGCTCTGTTTTATGTTTTATTATCTGTATTTGGGCTTTTTTATTTTTATAGTATAGTGTCATCTATTGAGAACCTTACGGTTATAGTGTATAATTAATATCTAGAACTAAAGATATCATAGAAAATTAATTTATGAGTAAGTTGAAGGATTTATGGTGATTTAGCTTGGAGAAAAATGGAGGATTTGATTACTCCTTCAGTCATATAAAGGGATGGATAAGGGAGATACCACGCTGTTTTTCTGTAACTTTGGAAGATTAAATTAGAGGACATGAATTTGTTGGTTTTGGTTGGTCATGAGGTAGTATTTGTTGACCATGAGGATGATACATAGGAATATGTGCTGAGGTAGAGCACGGACTCTCCCTACATAGAGATTTAGAAGGATAGTCAATTTTCTGTTGTGAATGGCTTAGGTAACCTCTTTGAGACAGTGACTGTGTCAGATTGCTAGAAATTTCTACTACTGGGATTCTTTGATATTATTCTATTCTGTTTTAAGGATATGATCATTGATAAGTGAGAGCTTTAAAATATTTATAATTTCACATTGTGTCTTTGATTAATAACATACAGTATTCTCTGAATATCTTTTGAAGTTTAGAGACATAGTGAAGGACTTAGTTGATGGAGGAGTCATTTTTATTACTGTTTTGATGTGGTTGTCTGAGTGAGATTTGTTTGCTCTTAAGTCAGTCTTTGATTTTTGCTTACCTTTTGGGACTTTGATGCTAAATTGTTCAAGGAGAAGTTTCTGAAAGACTAAAGTCAATCTTCTGAGGCCTGGTAACAGTTGGATTGTCTGCCTTCCATGAACCGTAGGACTGATGATTCCTTTTGAGAAGGCAAATAATGAGTTGGATGTGGCATTCTAGCAGGTCTGTTTCTCTTTCTTCCCCCCATAGGCCTATCAGCAGTCTGATGGGGCAGAAGACAACAGAGATGGAAGGTGTTCCAAACTTGGCAAAGGCCATCAATCTAAGGAGGTAAGCTCTGATTTTGAGCCGGCAGAGCAGGTGGCTCTTCCTGCCTTAATCATATCCTCTTGCTCTTTGGAAAGATGGATAGAAAGAGCATTTAAAACAAGGCTGAAGTATTTCCATTAGTTATTTATTATAAGGGGGAAGTTTTGGATTAGTCTTTTGATTATTCTTTTTTCTTGCCCCCCCTTCACCTTTTTTTTTTAGATGCCATGATTTAATTTTTTTTTCTCTCCAGAAAATTAGCAGTTAAAAAAATGGCAGTTTAGTTATCTGTTGTTTTGGGAGAGGAAGGATGACTAGAATCTTGTTTATTTCCAGTTAGGCTCAGGTTGTAGCTAGTAAAATGATAAGGTTTTAGGATTTTTCCTGAGATCATTTTGAAGTTTAGGGTCACTTGGGAGCTGCTATTAAACAAGAAATGATCATTTAATATACTTCCAATGTAATGACAATATAGGCATAAGGTAACTTTATAGTACTTGAGGTTTCAGGAATGTCTACAGTCCTTGCCCAGATGGGCTTTTCTTTCCTGCTTTCCCCTTCCCTTCTACTTCCCTTTTCTTTTACCTTTAACTAATTCCTTAGTGGCATTCAGGACTTTTAAGAGGTGGCTCTTCCCTAGGTTGAAAGGTACTTCTCAAAAGTATTTATGCCATTTCATATGACTTAGGCCTTGAGTAAACTGGCTTCATTGGATATGTTGTTGTACTGAGTTACTGTAGGTATTTATAGAAAAGAGTGTGAGGTTCTGAATTTATGTTATATGATCTCAATTAGTGTATGTATATATAAAATATATTCTATGTATTATATCTGTGGTCGCCAACCCCTGGACCACAAACCAGTACCAGTCTGTGGCCTGTTAGGAACCAGGCCACACAGCAGGAGGTAAGCAGTGGGCAAGCAAGCGAAGCTTCATCTGCATTTATAGCCGCTCCCCATCACTTGCATCACTACATAAGCTCTGCCTCCTGTTAGATCAGCTGCAGCATTAGATTCTCCTAGGAGCATGAACTCTCCTGTAAACTGTGTATATGAGGGATGTAGGTTGCATGCTCCTTATGTGAATCTAGTGCTTGATGATCTGAGGTGGAGCTGAGGTGGTGATGCTAGCACTGGGGAGTGGCTGCAAATACAGATTATCGTTAACAGAGAGGTTTGACTGTACAATAAATGTAATGCTCTTGAATCATCCCGAAACCATCCCCACCCCTAGTTGATAGAAAAATTGTCTTCCATGAAACTGATCACTAGTACCAGAAAGGTTGGGGACTGCTGCATTATTTGATCAATTATATGATCATATGATATGATCTTTGTATTATATGATTTGCATTATATATACCTAAAAAGATAATACTATAAGAAAATTTAGAATCACAGTATGGGGCAAAGAAAACATGAAATATAAAGTCTTAGATAGTTTCTGTCTAGGTTCTTGCTGTGTGTTTTATAGAAGAGAGATTAAATTGCCAGAATAGCATTCTGAAAATCTTCCAGAATAACAGACATAAACTATTCTTAAAGCATGATGGGGTGACATATCTTTGATGATTTAGAATGGTAACTTTTAAGAGGACTTTAATATGTGTTTATAAACTAATATAGGTTAGGCTAACTAGTTGCTGTAGCAAACAAGCCACAGAAATTATATATAATGACTCAAATGTTATATGCTATTTCTTGCTCATGTAAAGTGTAAAAAGTAGATGTTTGGAGTAAGTGGGTGGCTTCTTTGGAAACACAGGCACTTTCCAATTTATAGCTTCCAAGTTTGTTGTATTCACCTGCATTAAGGAAGGGGAAAAGGAATGGAGGATTACATGTAGAAAGTTTTTACTGCACCAGGCCTAGGAGTGGTGCACATCACTTTTACTTCTATTTCACTGGCTATCGTTCAGTCAGAGGCTAACTGCGGGGGCTGGGATATATAGTCTGTGTGTCCAAGAAAAAGAAGAAACTGCTTTGGTTAATTAACATCTGGCCAGTCTCTGCCTCAGCTTAACAATTTGCTCAGTGTTTTGTTTTTTAAATTTTTATTTGTATATATTCATGGGGTACAAGTGCAGTTTTGCTACATGGATATATTGCACTGTGGTGAAGTCAGGGCCTTCAGTGCATCCTTTACTGGAGCAATGTACATTGTACCCACCAAGCAACCTCCCATCCTCCCTCACCCCTCGGTGTCTCCACTGTCCATCATTCTACACCCTGCTTCCATGTGTTGATTTTGCTCAAGTGTTCAGGCAAGGAAGTGAATGTACTTAAGGCTTAACAACATCTGCCTGTTCTCTCTGCTGTGAATTATCTGAGGAAGAGAAGAGGGGGACATTTTAATGAAAATATAGCATTTATGATTTGTGCTTATATAATCTGCTTTTTAAAAATATAACTTCAGGGTTCCTCTGGCTTGATTTTATCATTGTTTTAAAAGTCTTCACTGCATATTTATTAATTTATTCAACATTTACTAAATGTTGAGTTTTTTTGTTCCCTCACCATTTGCCTTTCTTTTTCTTTATTATTAAGAAGTCATTTCTTCATGCTGTATAAAGGGATAGGTTTTTTTTTTTTTTTTTGGTGGGGGTGACAGGAGCTTTCTCTAGAATGTAGTGGCATCATCATAGCTCACTGCAACCTCAAACTCCTAGACTCAAGCGATCCTGCTGCCTCAGTCTCCTGAGTAGCTGGAATTATAGGCATATGCCACTATGCCTGGCTATTTAGGGATAGGTTTTGAATAACCTTTTAAAAAACTGAAATCTAATCCACATACCATAAACCCACCACTTTATTTATTTATTTATTTATTTGTTTGTTTGTTTGTTTATTTATTTATTTATTTCTGAGACAGGGTCTAGCTTTTCACTCAGGATAGAGTGCAGTAGTATCATCGTAGCTCACTGTAACCTCAAACTCCTGGGCTGAAGTGATCCTTCTACCTCGGCCTCCCGAGTAGCTGGGACTACAGGCACACACCACCAAGCTCTGCTAAAAATCCACCACTTCAGATTGTACAATTTAGTGGTGTTTTAGTATATTTACAAGGTTGTGCAACTACTGCCACTATCTAATTCCAGAGCATTTCATCACCTGAAAAAAGAACCCTCCCAATACCTGTTAGCACTCACTCTTTATTCCTTGCTTCCCCCTGCATAAAGTTTATTCATGTTGTAGCATCTGTACTTCATTCCTTTTCAGGACTGAATAATATTCTATTATATGGATATACTACATTTTGTGACACCCCCTTACTTCTGGTTTTAAGTGCCTATATATCCTCTTAGAGCTAGAAACAACTGAAACTCTAACTTAGCTATCTTAAAATCTATAGTATGTAGTTTTGCAGAGTTAAATATAATGAACTACCACTTTGGGAAGATATTCCTTGGATTTCCCCTTGGCATCCTGACTTGTTTAGTTCTTAGTCCATAAATGGGGAACTTCATGTTTAAACCATCTATATAACCCTGTGATTGCCTACCAGTAGTAGGTAATATATTCTTAATCTTGTTTTGATTTGTATAATTAGTTAACAATGACACATCTGAATATAAGTATACACAATGATAAACTTTCTGTTTAATTTTAATGGGAAAGAAAAATAAATTAGTTAAGGGCCACAAGTAAGTAGACTGAGATGACTAGGCTATAATTTACTCTTGTACTGGAGATGGAAGCAGATAGAAGTAGATAATACTTATGTTAGAGGAGCTGATTATCATTTCTGCAGATTCCAGTGTAATTTATGTAAACATTTTAACCATGAGATTATTTGGTTTTATTTTAGATGATGCAAAATTTAATATTTTGCCTGTTATTAAACAGATAAGAACATATATTTATATAAAAAGCTGAGACAGAGCTTAGTTTAAGTGTACTTGTGATTTATTTTATATTGAAAACCTAGTGAAAAAGTGGACATCATCTGTCAGCATACAAGTTTCTAAAACGCATCTATACTAGTTGAAAATATCTTTAAATACCACTTTTTGTGGATTAAGAAAATTAACTTTGCATAGAAGAGATGGTGAGTGTTTAAGGCTTGTAATTTTAAGACTTTTGGTTCTTATTAAAATAACAGGCATAAACTGTGGTAATGTAGGCAATCAAATATTATTCACTGCCAAAAGGAAATGAGCTATCAAGCCATGAGAAGACATAGAATAACCTCAAATGCTTATTACTAAGTGAAAGAAGCCAATCTGAATAGGCTAGGTGCTAGATGATTCCAACTATATGACATTCTAAGAGAGGCAAAACTATGGAGACAATAAAAAGATCAGTGGTTTCCAGGGATTTGGGGTTGGTACTCAGGGATGAATAGGTGGAACACAGAGGATTTTTAAGGCAGTGAACATGTTTTGTATGATACTGTAATGGTAGATACATGTCATTATACATTTGTCAAAACTTACAGAGTATACAACACCTAAAGTGAGCACTAACGTAAACGATGTAATTTGGGTGATAAGCATGTGTCAATGTAGGTTTATCTGTTGTAACAAAGGGACCACTCTGATTCTTGGACCAAGATGGGAGTGATGGAGTGGTCAGATTCTAGATTTACTTTAAGCATAGAATGGGCAGAATTTGCTGATAGATTGGATATTCAATATGAAGGAAAGAGAAAGTGAAAGGATGGCTGCGAGATTTTTGCCCAAGTAAGAAGACTGACTATGGGAAAGGTCAACTTTGGGGGAAACAGTCCAGTTTTGGCTTTGTAGACATCTTAGTGGCATCATGTTGTTTGTATTTTTTATTTTTATCAATATATTTTCAATATCCTTCCATTTAGTTCTAGGCATCATTCCATGTCAGTACACTTAGATATATATAGCATTTTTAAAGCAGGTATCTTTAATTGTTGTATTTTATTTAAAAAACACGTGTGCCAGGTACTGTTCTATGTCCTTTACAAATATTAACTCATTTCTGATATCAACTCGGATAGACTATTATTATTTCTCATGTGCAAGTAAGGACACTGAGGCCCCAGAGAGGTTAATTTACCCAAGGTTGCATAACAAGGCAGTAGCAAAGCCACTGCATTGTATTCTATCATAAAACTATCATAACTCACTTAATCAACTTCCTAATGACAAATTTGGAGGTGGTTCCAATTTGGAGGCTATTACAAGATGTGTTGCACAGGACATCCACTTTCATATCTTTGGGTATTAGTGCAAGTGTCTGTAGAATAAAGAAGAATGGTTATACTGTGTCAAGGGATGTACATATTGCTTATTTAATAGATACTACCAAAATGACTTTCAAAAGAGTAATTCTAGTTTATCTCCCATGGTGCCCATCTTTCTTTCTTTTTATAATTCTCTAATTTGGTAACATTTTTACTATTTTCTCTGTGAATTCTAAATTAAGAGCAGCACAACTTCTTTGTAATGGTTCTGAATAGTCTGTTTAAATCTATGCCACATGTTGAACTCATAGTGGTTGTCAGAATGAGTATTCAGAAGAATGAGTGTTCAAGCCAAAGAAAGTGCCTATGTGAATGGATACACATTGTGTTTGGACTGGAGTGGCGAGAGACTGTGCAGTCAGAAATTTATCAGGTCACTAACTCCTCCCCAGTTGTAACCACTATCCTGACTTCTAATACTTCCAGTTAGTTCTGTATGTCTTTGAACTTTATATTCTTTTGTTTCTGCTGCTCTCTCTCAACATCATGTTTGTGAGGTTAGTTCATGATTTATGTGGCAATAATTTGTTCATTCACATTGTGTAGTATTCCAGTACATGAATAGTTATCCATTCTGCTGTTGCTGGACAAGTTAGGTTTTCAGGTTTGGATGATTACAAATAGCACTTCTTTGAACATTGTTTTAAATGCGTTTGGGGGACACATGTGTGTACTTCCTGCAATGAAAGTGTTTTGTCATAGGGTTGGCAAACATTCAATTTTATTAAATCTTACAAACAGTTTTCAAAATGGGCATACTGGGACCAGTAGTATATGAAAGTTACAGTTGTTCCACATCCATACCAACACTTGATGTATGATATTTTTCATGTTAGCCATTCTGATGGGTGGTGGTGTTGCATTTTGGTTTTAATGTGATCTCCCTGATGATTAATAAAGTGGGGTACATATTTTGCTTTGTAGTTTGATGTCTTTGTGTTAAGGTATCCGTGACTAGGTTATTTTCATAAGAACAGAGGAGTTTTTTGTTTGAAACATACTCCCCTCTACCAAAGTGAAATGTTAAATAAGCTCTTTTTCCTTTTCTTTTTTTTTTTTTGAGACAGAGTGTCACTCTGTTGCCGGAGCTAGAGTGCCGTGGCGTCAGCCTAGCTCACAGCAACCTCAAACTCCTGGGCTTAAGCGATCCTACTGCCTCAGCCTCCCGAGTAGCTGGGATTACAGGCATGCGCCACCGTGCCCAGCTTATTTTTTCTATATATATTTTTAGTTGGCCAGATAATTTCTTTCTATTTTTAGTAGAGATGGGGTCTCGCTCTTGCTCAGGCTGGTCTCGAACTCCTGACCTCGAGCGATCCACCTGCCTCGGCCTCCCAGAGTGCTAGGATTACAGGCGTGAGCCACCATGCCCAGCCTTAAACTCTAATATGTAAAACAGATTAAAAGGAATATTCCTTTTTCTTTCTTTCTTTCTTTCTTTCTTTCTTTCTTTCTTTCTTTCTTTCTTTCTTTCTTTCTTTCTTTCTTTCTTTCTTTCTTTCTTTCTTTCTTTCTTTCTTTCTTTCTTTCTTTCTTCCTTCCCTTCCCTTCCCTTCCCTTCCCTTCCCTTCCCTTCCCTTCCCTTCCCTTCCCTTCCCTTCCCTTCCCTTCCCTTCCTTCCTTCCTTCTTTTCTTTCTTTCTTTCTTTCTTTCTTTCTTTCTTTCTTTCTTTCTTTCTTTCTTTCTTTTTTTTTGGGACAGAGTCTCACTCTGTTGCCCAGGGTAGAGTGCCATGGCATCAGCCTAGCTCACAGCAACCTCAAACTCCTGGGCTTAAGCAATCCTCCTGCCTCAGTCTCCTTTGTAGCTGGGACTACAGAATGTGCCACCATGCCCGGCTAATGTTTTACATTTTTTAGTAGAGATGGGGTCTCGCTCTTGCTCAGGCTGGTCTCGAACTCCTGAGCTCAAGTGACCCTCCTGCCTTGGCCTCCCAGAGTGCTAGGATTATATCCCACAGTGCTAGGATTATAGGCGTGAGCCACCACGCCAGGCCTCTTTCTTTTTTTTTTTTTTTTAAGAGACAAGGTCTTGCTCTGTCACCCAGGCTAGAACGTAGTGGTGCAATCATAGCTCACTGCAGCCTACATCTTTGGGATCAGGCAATACTCCCACCTCAGTCTTCTGAGTAGCTAGGACTACAGGCACAAGCCACTGCATCTGGCTAATTTTTTTTATTTTTTTGTAGATACAGAATCTCACTGTGTTGCTCAGGCTAGTCTCAAACTCCTGGCCTCAAGCCAAAAAGGAGTATTTCTTGAGAGGCAGTATAGCATGGTAATTAAGAACGTAGATTCTGGAGCCAGACTATGTTAGGAATCCTTGTTTTGCCATTAACTACCTGTATGACTTTGGGCAAGTTAGTGAACCCCGATTTGCCTACGTTTCCTCATCTCTAAAATGAATGTAATAGTAATATTTTCATCATAAGGTTAATGTCAGGTGCAGTTAAGTTAGTTTATATACAGTTCTTAGATAATAAGCTCTACATAAGGTTAGTTGCTATTAGTGATGGTGATATAAATTTATTTTGAATTCATATCAGAGTAGCTGACAAAAATAATGAGGCTGAGCTATTGACTATAAATTTGCATTAGAGGGTTATGAATAATAGTTGGATTTTATTTTAGCCTCAGCATCCAATTTTTTGTTTTGGTTGTACATTAACAAAAAAAGATTGATTTACAAAGATGAACAATTGAAAATAGATATAGTTTGTCAAGTAGTCTCAGGATTCCCTTAAGTTTTTAGATAAGTTTAATTGGCAGGAAGTAATAGAAAATGTTTATTTTGAAATTATTACTAATATCTATAATTTGCTTGGATTTCCTGTTTTTAAATAAAAATTGTTATGATGTTTTTAGCATCTCTTGTATTATCTCAGCACATCTTCATAACAAGTTTGCTTCTTATCACCTTCAGCCACAGGATAAGATGAGCGACAGGTATACTTGATGCTTGCTTGGCATGATTAAGATGTGCTCCACGGGTACTGTAGTGTGTGTTTATTCGCTGGTGTAAACTTAATGAGCCAATGACATACAGGTTTGAATTAGAAACAAATCAAAACAAAAAGAACTACAATTTTCCTAGTTAATCATATATTTTCAAGATATTCAAACAAATGACAAATAAAGGCACACAAACCCCAAAATGAGTTTACTGGGAAGTGCAAGTAGTGTTTTGTTTGGTGTCTGGTGTGTTAACGTGAAGCATATAAAACATTTATGTGTTGTTAGAGTATCAGTTTATAGTAGTTCCTTCTACAGCTGGCTGCCATAGTCACAGGCTGTAAATTACAACCAGCCTTATATGATTGTAACTAGCTGGCCCTTACACCAAGAGAACATTTCCAACAAGCTAAGGCTTTCAAACAGACTTAAATGAGTATCTTGACAAGCTCTCCTTGCACCAATTTTATTTCTCCCCACCAGACTGTCTCCCCACTGCTCCTTAGCCAGCATGAGCTCCTCCAGGCTGGCCAGTCTCCCCTCTGCCTCTCCACTGGCATGATTTTGTTCCCTTCTCTGTGGTAACAGTGTCTGGAACACTCTTATTACCATCTGTCTTAACTATCGTAATTTTTCTGTGGTCTTGCTTGGACTCCACCTCCTCTCTGAATCATCCCTCTTTGCTATTAGTTATTCTTTCCTGCGAAATCCTGTGTTGATACTCTGTCTCTAGGGGTGTAAAACTTTCTAAAAAATACCTGTAAGCTGTACTCTGTGAGCACTATCCCACGTCAGTGCCACTCACAAAACCCATCAGCAGAGGGAGCTAAATAAAAGAAGACGAGTCCCTGAAATTGAGAAGACCTGAAGCAGAAAATGGTACTTGTAAATAATGACACTTTCACAAACTGCCAGTACTGAAAAAGACCTGGAATAGTGTTAGAAATCAATGATTTGGGCCTTAATCCGAGGTTAAAATTTTTATGAGATGATTTATAAATGTTTTTGAAAGAAATAGTTCTATATCATGTTAAAAATCTATTTAGGGGGATGACCTGATAAACACAGGCATATTAGAGAACCAATCTGATGTTTGCCCCATTTCCCCCCGCCCCCCCCTGCAATGTTTTATTTATTAAGGATGATGAAATGAAGTCACTGCTTTGTAAAGACTTCTGTATGGAGCAGAGTCCTAAAGTTGCTAACAATTATAGATAACCCATTCCAAGTTATAAAGATGGATTTTTCAAGTAAATTTCTTATATTTTGTTTTGATTAAGTGTATGTATCTTAATTTCAGTTAGCAGACTTGAAGAAAGAGAAGCAGAACTGAAGAAGGAATATAATGCATTACATCAAAGACACACTGAGGTGGGTTCCTGGGTTATTCTTACCATTGCTAATCTTGAGACAAACAAATGAACCTTGGAAAGTATGTCTTATTTTTATTTGAAAATCAGAATAATTCTTGGTGGTTATTTCCAGAAAACATTAAATTTCATGAGGCATTTACCTGGTTACCAAATGTCAACTTTTCTTATTTTTCATCTGGAATTAACCTTTCACATAGTGAATCAGTATCCACAGAATAATAATTCCTTGGCTAGCAAAGCAAAAACTCATGTGCACCTAATGAAAAGTTTACATGATGCTAAGATGAGAGGAACTGATTTTGTTACCAGTTTGGAAATGATAGATTGGTAAATTATTGGTAAGGATCTCTGGATTTATAATCCAGCATAAGGGCTTATTTGCATTAAGCTGATAACAACATAAACACAAATTACAATATGTTAAATCAGAATGACTCTAAAGCAGGTTTTCTGTGTGAATTTTAAATTAACAATTTCAGCACATAACCTCTCCAAATTAAATTAGAAAATGTACTTGAGGGTTTTTTTAACCTTCTTTTTATGATTCTCTGTCAGCCTTTCATGTGTTGCATTTGTTTCTATCTCCTTAATGTGAAACTTGTTTTTGTGTATCACTGTCAGTCTGGGGTTCACATACCAAATAAGAATAATTCTTCTCATTTTTTCCTTTTCTAGTTCTATCTCTCCCACGATACAGATGGTTCCAGTCTTAGTTCTCAGTTTTCTTTCCACTAGTTTATGTGATCTCTTATCCTGCCTCTGGTAGAGACCTATGTTGTTTTTAAGGAACAGAAAACCCCACCACACTCAGTTTCATTTGCTTCGGAATAATGTGGTTAACACTTTCTTGGGGAGGGGTTAGAATTTCTTCCTGTTAGCCCTGAGGTTTGATTATTACAATCATAGCTTAATAGTTACACCCAAAGCATGAAGTTTCACAGAATTGACATCTAGTGGTAGAGTGAAAAGATTGGCCAAGAAGGACTGGAACCATAGAGCTCTGGGAAGACAGGAGCATGTTACATGGAATTTTTCCAGTATGTAAAAAATACCCACATTTTAATAAGATGACATTTGATGGATATAAAGGCTATTAAAATAACAATTGGTTTTTAAAAACCTATTGTTGATTCTTTTTATACCATTCATTTCAGTGCCTAAACAATGTCCTGGGTCAGGCGCGGTGGCTCACACCTGTAATCCTAGCCCTCTGGGAGGCTGAGGCGGGTGGATTGCTCAAGGTCAGGAGTTTGAGACCAGCCTGAGCGAGACCTCGTTTCTACTAAAAATAGAAAGAAATTATCTGGCCAACTAAAAATATATATAGAAAAAAAAAAATGAGCCGGGCATGGTGGCGTGTGCCTGTAGTCCCAGCTACTCGGGAGGCTGAGGCAGGAGGATTGCTTGAGCCCAGGAGTTTGAGGTTGCTGTGAGCTAGGCTGACGCCACGACACTCACTCTAGCCCGGGCAACAGTGAGACTCTGTCTCAAAAAAAAAAACAAAAAACAAAAAACAATGTCCTGTACATATGTTTACCCAAGTATTCCTTGTCAATGCTGATAATTACAAATATTATTTGGAGAATGTTTGTATTTTACTTACTATTATAAGTAAGTGATAGTGATGAGTAATGGAGTAATGAATACTGCTTTTGTTTTTTTCAGTGAAGTTCTAACCTTTGTAATAATTGAGGATTATTAAATTATGTGTTAGGTTGAAGTGTTTATAAAACGTGTATTCTTAAAAAATCAACTGTCAAGTGAAATTTCTTATTTTTCCCATATATTTATTCAATAAAAGTGAAGATAGGTTCCTATAGGGAAACAACTGACATTAATTTCAAATGAAAAGATATAATAATTTTTCTGTCTATTCAGGAAGAAAAAAAAAATCTCAGGAAAATTTTAATTACCAAGTCAGAAAGCTGGGCCTATCCAGTAACCAAGACAGCTTTCCCAAGCTGCAGCTCTTTTCATAGGATCCCCTCCCTCAGTCATAAGCAGCTTCTGTCCTCTGCCCTGACAGATTCCTTTTATTTTGTTTTGCCTCAGGAAGGTTTATGTAACACAGACATGGCTGCTTTGAAATATGTGTCTGCTCTACTCTAGTCCACAATTTTCTCTGTTTAAACATCAGGTCTAGAGATGTCATTCAATTAGCAATTATAAATAGCTATTTAAAGCCAAAGAGCTAGGTACCCTTTAAAGGGAAACTGTGGAAACCTTCGGGGAAAAGAGGTCTGAAAGGGTTTAACCTTAACCTTTTCACTATTACTTCCAAAGAAGATAATATCTTTTATAGGCACAAAATAGTTGTATAAATAGCACTTTTATCAAACACATTGTTTGCTGCTTGAGGAAGACCTACTATGGCTCTTTTTGTAACGTGAATAACTGTTCTCTAATCAAATCCAAAATTTATATACATTACTGAATTTGATTAAAAGAAGACATGTGGTAAAGAAGGCAGTGGAGGAAATATAAAGGTCAAGTGGTTGTGAACCACTCAGGCCACATGTGTATGTCCCCTGACAACCAAAAAAGGTGAACCCCTTGCCAGCCTGGGAGTCCTGGGGTGATCTCACATCAGGGAGTATTTAAATGCATTCTCCTTTCATACTCTGACCAAACTCTGTCATCCATTCCTGTTTTACAGATTGAGGTTTAGAAAGAGACTATGAAGTGATTTGCCCCAAATCCCAAACTAGTTAGTGACTGGATTTGAAGCCAGGTTTGTCTCATTTCGTTGCCTGAACTTTTAATAGCATTTTGGGGTTCCATGTGCTGAATACATGAGACATTTTTCTATGCCTCTTTGCTTTACGGCATCTCAACAACTTTAAGATTAGTGGTTTTATCAGCATATAGGTATGTGATTTGGGGGCTGCGTATGGAAAGATTCAAGGCCAAAATGATTAAAAGGATCCATGCCACTTGTCTCTAAATCTTCATTCATCATTGCCTTAGTTAATGCTTACTGACAGTCGACCTCTGCAGTGAAGATATCTCCAGGGAGGGAAGTTGGGGTTTTACCCAGACCAGGATTTTCCAGGTAGTTTGCTTGGTATCTTTCTCAGTGACTCCAGTTGTTAATTGCAGAATTGAATCCTGAGTATGTGTGAATTAATGTGCATACCTGAGAAAATTGAGAATTGCAGTTCTGAGATCAGGAGGGATGGGCCTGGTGGACCCAAAAGTAGATTATCTTAAATCAGAGTTATACTGTAAAACCCTATTATTAAAACTTAAACTTTTATGTATAATTTATTTTTTTTACATTTTTGTGCATTTATAGAATATAGTGCATATTATTTCTGACATCAGGAAATGCTTTAGGATGTGGGGTTTTTTTGTGGGTGTGAGGAAGAAAGGACAATGAGCTCATTGCTTGCCTAGAGGATTAACTAAAAGGGCAGATATAGCCTGAGTCCTGCAGTGCTTAACTGCTCAGATGACTGAGTCAGCTGGACCTGAGTTCTGGCCCCAAAGCTAATGATAGTTTGAAAAGTTAATCAGTAACTAGCCAGTTAACTTGGACAAGTGATATTGTAAGGATTAAATGAAAAAAAAAAGGCTATAAATGCACTGGCTGACATGTAGCTGGTGCTCAATAATTGATAGCTGCACTTTTGTTGTTACTGTTTTCTCCTAGTAAGTGCTAGTTCGGTTGGGTTAGGACCAATTTCATTATATAGACCATTCTGCGATTATTTGATATCACTCATTTAAAGAAGGCTTAGAATTCAGCATTTTCTAAATTTTCAATCTTTTTATTTAAGTATTTAAGACAATAGAGAATCAATCTATAGAATGGGCTATTTAGGGGAGAACTGATTGTATCTTTGTGTTTTGTTTTTAATTTTTGTATATTGAATGCATAGATTACTATAAAAGTAATCTGGGGGAAGTTTCTTTGTTTTCTGAGAGAAAGAGAGAGAAAGAGAGAGAGTGAGTCTCACTCTGTTGCCTGAGCTAGAGTGCCATGGCATCAGCCTAGCTCACAGCAACCTCAAACTCCTGGGCTCAAGTGATCCTCCTGCCTCAGCCTCCTGAGTAGCTGGGGCTACAAGTGCACACCGACACGCCTGGCTAATTTTTCTATTTTTAGTAGAGATAGGGTCTCAGTCTTGCTCAGGCTGGTCTTGAACTCCTGAGCTCAGGGGATCCTCCTGCCTTGGCCTCCCAGAGTGTTAGGATTACAGGAGTGAGCCACTGTGCCTGGCCAGGGAGAAGTTTCTGTTTTCTTTATTTGAATGCTTAAAGAAACTTAGGTTCTTCCATTTGAACAAATCGATCCCATATGATTACTCTCTTGAATTCTTTACAAGAATTCAATTTAGGCTTTCTAAAAACTTTTGAAAATTTAAATTGACATTGATTAGGCCCAACAATCAAATCAGTTTGATTAAACAAATGTTTAATTTTTTTCTGAAAGTTTTTCCTGATACAAGAAGAAAATAGCTTATTATTTCTGACTTGCTAACACAAAGGCAAAAGCTCTGTTTTTGTAAAACTGTTCTTTAAATGGTGATAAAATCTATAAATTTAAGATAGAAAGGATATAAATTAAAATAATTTTAAATGCCATATCTTTGTGAATCTATATTAATTTTTCTTTGTTAATAGCATTTCTTTTTTGGACTAGTCTTAGGAATAGTCTGATTAATTCATTTTATTTCATACATCATCAGAGTTCAGCTTTTTGTTTATTTGGCAATAAATAACTCCTTAAAATTAACTTATTTCTTAAGTTTTGTACATGCCAAGTGAAATTTTCGTACCAAATGCATGCTTTCTTAAAGTAAATTTTTAAAAATGTATTTGATTTTATTTCAGTAGTTATTTAATATGCTGCAATGCCTGTTTTAAGTTATATTGAGATTGAAATCCCTCTTATTAAATGCTAACGTTTAGTAACTTCCAAAGTTAGTCCATGCTACAGTGTTAAGAATTTAAGTAATATTCCCAAGACTCCAATCTTTTCTTCTTAATATTTATCCCCTTTAAAATACTACCATACCATTTCTTGTTTTTTAAAATTGATATCATGTTAGTATCTCTAGTAAAGGTTTTTTGGTTTTATGATTGAAATTTGTTGTCATTTTATATATCTTAATTCCAGATTTAGGCTTCTTTAAAGTGAAACTATAGATTGTCAAGAATCAAATAGGGAGCGGGGCCAAGTGGCACACCTGTAGTGCCAGCTACTGGGATTGCTTGAGTCCAGGAGTTCAAATTCAGCCTGGGCAATGTAGTGATGCCCTGTCTTTTTAAAATAAATAAAAATCAAATAGGACCCTAGAGTTTCTTGATAATTTATGTACTTTATATTACTGAAGTTTTACTTCCACATTCAGCTTGTCTATCATATGATTCCTTTTCTAAGACTCAGTGTTGTGAGTTTTTTCATTTTTATTAATTTGCTGCTATTATTATAGGTGATTATATTAAGTAGTGATGCCAATAAATTAACCTCAAGCAAAGGAGAAAATATTTTAGGATTCTTTCAACTAAATCTACAGAAACAAACATCATGGTATTTAGTTAAATTAAATTGAAAGTTATCTTTGCTCTGTCAGTCTCCTTTAAAAAGGAAAAGATCAACACATAAGGGTATGGTTTCTTCTCAAGTTTTTTTTCCGTTAATTTTTTTGTTGTTTCCCGTTTTAGTGAATGAGTTTCTCAAATGCTATCTATTATTTTTAACCAGTGGTCTCTTATTACCTCCTCACCACTGTCTATATACTAATTTGTTATGTTGATATTATTTCATTTAATAGCATCACATATTGCTAAAAAAAGGTTTTTGCTCAGCTAAGTAAGATATTGGCTACTTTTATGGACACCAGTATCCTTAAATGTAAGCATCTGCATATTCCTTTGCCATTAAAAAAATTTCATTCCTTAATATTCTTTTACGTGGAATTGAGTATTTCTGATAAATAAGAAAATTATACAGAAATGTTTCTCTTGTTATAACACTATGTTTTTATTCCAGGTATTAGTCTTATATTTTATGTATTTTTTTTTCTTTAAAATAGATGATTCATAATTATATGGAACACTTAGAAAGAACAAAACTTCATCAGCTCTCAGGGAGTGATCAACTAGAATCCACAGCTCATAGTAGAATTAGGTAAGCTTTGTTATACATTTTGCCTTGAGAAAAAGTATGATAAATAATCTGTTTGTTTCTGTTTTTCTCTGTTCTTTAATCCTGGAACAATAGTTAGGCCGATTCAAAAAGCTCTCCACTGTGGTAGAATGCTACAGGAGAGAATAGCATGGAAAAATAGAAACAGCCTTCGCTATTAAAAAGGCACATTGTGAGCCATTGCCATATATGCAGCATATTGAGGTATTTTGATTGTTTTCTGATACTTAGTGGAGACTACGCTAGGTTAAAAACATTCTACTTTGTGGGAATGCTGAAATTTTTCATTTCTCCTGTGTAATTTGGTTTAAAGTCCGTTTTGTTACAGAGAGGCATGTTTGAAAGGGTTAGCTGGCCATCTGTTTGATGTAGGAGTGTGAATAAATTATGTAGATCTCCAGACAGTGTAGCCAATAAGCTAAGCCAGGACTCTTAGTGGAGGGGAAAATAGTTAATAGGCTGGCTGTCGCTCTGGGTTGCTGCATAAATGCTAGGAGCAGCAGCTCTATGGTTATGAGGTGGGGAGAGGGGAATGACGTCATCGCTTGGGAGCTGCTGCAGGATGGAGTGGAAAGCTGCTGCTGATGGCATTGTTTTTGTGGCAGCAGCTGAATGACAGATCCTCACTACAAAGATACCCCTTTGGCCCCCGTGTAGGCCTCCTGGTTCCGGTGTTTCACCATGCCAGCACAGCGCCATGAGTCCCGGATGCATGCTGCTGTTTGTGTTTGGCTTTGTTGGCGGGGCGGTGGTCATTAATTCTGCTATCTTAGTATCTCTCTCTGTTTTGCTGCTTGTGCACTTTTCTATTTCTACCGGTGTGCCAGCTCTGACGCAGAATCTACCAAGGATACTCAGGTACTCCAGTCTCTCTTGGAAGCCCCTGTTTAGCTGGTTTTTCTTAAATTTTTAGCTTCATGGGTCGGCTTTGTAACCATTTCTGTTGCAGATTGAAACAATGGAAAATGGCCTGAAGCTAGTGTTTCAATTTTTATTTATAGTAATTTATAGGCCATCACTTAGGAATACGGCTTTGTGTTTGGAAACTACTGATAAAAGAAAATGATTTTCATATTGTTCTTACACACAAGTACAAGGTCAGTGTGGTCTTGTTTTAAGCAGAATGTTCAAAGAGTAAAAGGAGAGCAAGAGTAGAGCACCGGGTCCAAGTTTATACAACCTTTGCGTTTATCTTCCGAGCATTTGGGGGCAAGTATCTTTTATGCTGGGACTTGCAGTTGATTAGACACAGGCCATATGTTTATTTTGTTTTACTCATCCTTTGACTGACTGAAGTTCAGGCACTACTTTTGCAATTTTTGATAATAGCTCACGGGAACTGACAATTTAAATATTTCCCTTTTAAAACAAAATATATTTTAAAGTGAAAGGATTTAAAACCTTTTAGGGTAGGGAATGCATTTCCCCCATTATTTACACATCAAAGTTGTGAAAGCTTTACAAAGCCTATTCACTATTGTTTTGTCGGATGTCTCCCTTTCTTTTCTTTGTAGTCTTGGGTGACAAATATCCATGCCTGTTTGTGGGGGTAGTTATTAATCTCTGTAGCTATACTGCTGTTCACCCCACTTACACTCCGTAAGAGCCATCTTTTACATCTTAGACATTTAAGATTTTGGTTTCTTTTGTTTAATAACTCATCAAACTAAAACTCTATGATTTGTTCAGATTTCTGCTTTATGCATGGTTTTAAATGAAAGTTCATAGTGTATAGTTTTTATTCATTACTTAAATGTTTATAAAAATATTCAAATCCTTATTTTTGGCCCCCCTCCCCAATATTCAAATCCTAATTGTGGATTTAGATAAATTGAGAGGAATTAACGTAGTAAATTTCCTCAGTGTGTTCCTTATTCATAGGTCAGTTCATGTTTAATATTAGTTTAAGACCCAGAAGTTAGATTTCATCTGTGGTTTAAAACTAGAGACTTGTTTTTATTTATTTTTTCCTGATTTACAAAAATCAGGAACAATCTTATTTGTATATATTTTGATACATAAAAGATTTGTATATATATTTATGTATGTTTAGGATTTGAAGGAATTAGAAACTCCTGACCTCAAGAATATGTAGAATGTTAAAATAAGACTAATGTTAAGGGGCTGTCTTAGGTTTAGGTTCCAATTGAGAGGGCCGTGCCGTGCTGTGCTATGTGGTGTTGTGCAAGTGGGTACGAGGCTTTGGAGTTGAACTGCCTGGTTGCAAGTGCTCTGCCACATGTGGCTGCGGGACCTTTGGCAAGTTGCTTAATCTCTCTGCCTGAGTTTGCTCCTCTGGAGGGCCTTACCCCATAGGGTGGTTTTAAAAATCAAGTGAGATTATTATTTTGTATTTAATTATAGTTGTAAGATATATGGTAAATTACACAAGTAAATAAATTCCATAGTCACTTATACCCCATTTTTAGCAGAACTGTTTTAGGTCCAGCTGTTTTATTGATAAAATATATTATGATTAAATTTTTAAAAGTTCCTTGACACCAAAGTTGCTGCTGATCTGATTGAATAAAGATATCAGAGCCTTCGAGATTAAGATTAAATTATCAAAAAACTGTTAAATTCCAAGTGGGAAGTTCCAGGGAAAGCACATGAGCCTTGGAGTTGAGCAGACCTGGCTTAGAATGGCAACTCTGCCAGTTACTAGTGCCTGAAGTCCTGAGCATCACTTTTTCTACTCTGAATGCTGGGAAAATAATCCCTATTTCTTGAGAAGGATTAGATGAAAAAATCTAAATAAATCATGTAGCTTAATACCTGCCACATGGTGGGTGTTCAACAAATGTAATTTTTTTTTACTGCCCTTTATGTATAAAGTAAATTTTACTAATTAGTTGTATTATATTAAATGTGAATATAGCCAAAAAACTGTTTTAAAAATGTATTTGCAAAATTAAACACATCAGCTAATATTTAAATACCCAACTAAAAAATGGCTATATGGAACAAAGGCAATTAAACAAAAGATTATAACAAGGATTCTGATGGTTGATAGGTTTGTTTTTTAGACAGTAATAGCAGATGTTTCAATCTGGGGGTTTAAATCTGCCACTTGATATTTTTCCATATGTATCCCATTTGTTTTTTTTCCTTCTCTGAGTTTTACTGAAGTATTTAATACATAGAGTACCAAATATGCATACCAACATAGACCAGGACTAATGTTTACCTTTCAAGGTTTCTTTTCAAAAGTAGGATTCTAATGAACTTGCCTAATTACATGTCCTTCTCCTCACTGCTCCCCAACTCTTAATGTAATTTGTCAATTACATGTCCTTCTCCTCACTGCTCCCCAACTCTTAATGTAATTTGTCAGTCAAATAAGGAGAGAAGAAGAGTATGAAGTGATATTATTTTTCTAGAGTTGGAGCAATGTTACCCAGAGCATCATTGACCCACTTGACAGATAGTTGTCAGTCTCTGAATAGAGGCACCCTCCCTATAGAGCAGTTTCTGAATAATTGATACAAGCAAGATGAAAAGGTGGAAATTCTATTTGTGTTTTTGATGATAGATTTAGTTGACTGAAGTAGGAAAGTAAAATTTGAATTCATAGAAGACTCCTTCTTCCAGTAGTTTTCAACTTTTCAGTATTTGGTATGTGTAAAAATGAATGTGTTATCACGTATATAACTCTAGTGACAGGCTTGTATTTTGATTTCTGTTAGCAGTATGATGGATTCACTTGAAGGCTATATTATCTTCCTGGTTGTCTTTGCATTTTGGATTAGAAGACTTTTGGTTAGACCCAATCTGATTAAATTCCCAGTCACTTTTTGCTTAAGTCATTAAGGTATGTTAGAATATAAATAAAAGTCAACTAGTAGCTCTTAGACCTCTTGAATTTTCAGTTCCCAAAATATGTCCCTCCCCCCACAATTGGAGGATAAACATCAGGTTGACATGTTTTTATTTTATCAAGTACAGACGCGAAAAAAAATCCAGCTACCAATAACTGTCACCATCATTTGAGGAAAGAAAGGGCATTTTAAGTCAAAGAAGCAGGAAAGATGTAGTTTAAAATAAGAGTCAGTAATTCCTCAAGAAAGAACAGTTCTATGTTGTATGGACATTTGTATGTGTGCAATGTGTACTGTGTGGTCCTCTAAGGAAATAAATAATAATGCCTCTTTTTGCCATGGAATTAAAAAAGTTTGTTGCTGACCAGGATTTAGGAATAACTGGTGTAAACAGAATAGCTGACTAGTTACTTTAATTTTTGTCATTTGGTTGTTCTGGCAGCTTATAATCACAAACTTAGATTGAGGGGTGGGGAACCTGCTGCCTTAAGGCAACTTGTGGCCTTCTGGGTCCTTAAGTGTGGCCTTTGGACTGAATCCAAATTTTACACAACAAATCCTTTTTTAAAAAGGGGTGCAGCAGAGAAAAATGAAGCTTTTCTTCCTGGCTTTGGTGCTTAAAAAAGAACAGTCGTGAAATCAGAAGGCCACAGGTTCCCCACCCCTACTAGGGAAAAGTCCTGCTTTTAAATTTTATTTCCTTGTGCATATAACTTTAATGAAATACAACCTCTCAACCCTTTTGCTTCACCTAATCTGTAAGATGTTCTGACAGTTTTACTAATCCCTTTTGATTGTTAGGAATGGAAGAACACATCGTTTTTGTTAAGTGAGGGCAGATTTCAAAATTGGCTTAAGTTTCTTGGTATAAAAATGAATTTATAGAATAAAAGACTTATTTAGCAAAACTTAGTATTTTCCCGCTTTCATTTACAACCTCACTGTTTCTTTTTCTAACTTACATTCTTACCAGTAGAGGTATGAATTCTGGGAGGCAGTAAACCTTTTAGTGTCTTATTTCTTTCCGATTTCTACACTTTTGAGTTAGTGACCCAGTATGACCTGTTAGTAAGCTTGTTTCTACTCTCTAAAAGCACTCTGATTTGGAATCTTATGTGCACCAACAAAGGATGTATTTCTTGTTGAAATTCTATTATTATTAAAATTATAACTCTTGTTCATTGAAATTTCCCACAAAGCACTGGAAATTCAACAGTCTTTTATAGAATTTTTTGGCCTCTGTTTTTGGAAAAAACTGGCAATGGTTTTCTCTTATGTACTGTGCTTGAAAGGAACTCATATGGTGGTTCTGTAGAAAAATAGAGTTTCCTACTTTAGGAATAATAGAGCTCTTTTGAGTTCTTTTTACCATTTAATCAGTAGCCCTGATTTAGATAATATATTGATTTTCCTCTAGGCAGAAAAGGCATACCCTGAAGAGGCTTCAGTAAACATCCAGGGATTAGTGTGAGGATTTGGAAAGTCTACAAACAAGGGTTGGGCTCACTTCCAAAGGAAGGGGTTGCAGGTCCTCCTAGGGCTAACCTAAGTATGATTAAAAACTCGGCAGTTCTTTTCTAGGTCAGACCAGACCACTGACTTCTTCCTAGGCAAGGAGCTCATCAGTAACTTATATGATTTCCTAAACTATTTCTTACCATTTTTCTTAGTTGATTTCTTGAGGCTAATTTAAGTCTATGCATCCAGGCAAGGTGGCTCACACCTATAATCCTAGCTAGCAGTTTGGAAGGCCAAGATGGGAGGATCGCTTGAGCCCAGGAGTTCAAAACCAGGCTGTATAACATAGCCAGACCCTGTTTCTACGAAAAATTAAAAAAAAAAAAACAATTAGCTGGGCATGGCGGCACTCCCCTGTAGTCCCAGGTACTTGGGAGGCTCATGTAGGAGGATCACTTGAGCCTAAGAGTCAGGAGTTCAAGGCTGCAGTGAGCTGTGATGATGCCACTGCACTCCAGCCTGGGTGACAGAGTAAGACCTTGACTCTAAAAAAATAAATATTTTAAAAAATATGAAATTCTGGCTGAGTATGATGTCTCATGCCTATAATCCTAGCACTTTGGGAGGCCAAGGCGGGAGGATTGCTTGAAGCAAGTTCAAGACCAGCCTGAGCAACATAGTGAGACTGCCGTCTCTGCTAAATATGAAAATAAAAATTAGCCAGGTGTGGTAGCACACCTACAGTCCCAGCTACTCTCAGGAGGCTGAGGCAGGAAGATTGCTTGAGCCCAGGAGTTTGAGGCTTCAGTGAGCTATGATGATCCCTGCTGCACTCTAGCACAGACAACAGAGCAGAACCCTATCTGAAAAGATAAAACAAAACAAAAAACCAAAAAATCTTACGAGACTCAGTTCTTTCTTTTTGATAAGTCTACTTGTTCATATGGGCAGACAGTATTATTTAAGGTGATGATTCTAAAGCAGTGACAGTCCAGGCTTATTGTTTATAGTCATGACAAATAAAAAATAAATGCTTAATTTTTTCTCCCCTCTCAAAATAGAAAAGAACGCCCTATATCATTAGGGATTTTCCCGTTACCTGCTGGAGATGGATTGCTTACACCTGACACTCAGAAAGGAGGCGAGACCCCTGGATCAGAGCAATGGAAATTTCAGGAATTAAGTCAACCACGTTCTCATACCAGCCTGAAGGTAAACTTTATTCTGCTGAAATTGGCAATTTATATTTTATTGTAAGATTTCTTATTCTAATTGAAGTACTAGACAACCAAAGCATAATAAAATGTAATAGTTTATATACATTTTAGTTTATAAAATTGGTGTCTTTTTTTAAATTGGAAGCAAGCTCTTCCCAAAGAGTATTATTTTTTTACTGTTCTATTTCAAGTTATGTAGGAAAACAAAGTGAAGCATTATTACATCTTGATTAGCATACTAGTGACAAAAATTAGTTTCTATTTGATAAAGGCTATATATTTTGAATTTAGGGTGGGGTGACTAGTGAGCCTAATTATGTTTTTTAGAACTGAAAATCACTATTACCTGAAATCCTTGGTTCACTGTCTAAAGCTTCACAATTTAGTACAGTTTTATTTAAACACTGTTCCTTCCTCAAAACAACTTCATAAAGCAGTATACAAAAATGCATTGTGTTTAGCTAAAAAGATTTGGTGTTAGTTCATTATAGGTTATATTCTTGACCAACAACTTGTCATCAACTTGTAATAGGCATAATCAATAATATACTCTAAGCGTGGAGATAAATAATAATTAAATTTAAAAAATATTTATTTCCTTGTAACATTCTGAAAAAAATATTTAAAGTTATGATCTATGTCTTATAAAATGGAATACTTACAAGGGAATATTGATTATAAAAGATCCTTCGTTACGTTATAAAATCTACTTTATCATGAAACAAATAGGCCACCTACAATGAACACAAGTGAATTACTTATATCTTATCTCCTTTTTCTGCTTTATTTTTCTCGGTAATACTTATCATGGTCTAAGTATTTTGAGATAGCTCTTACAGTGCTTCTAAGATACTAAGTCATTTACTGTATATATTTGCCTCATGTGTTTCTCTTCACTAAGAACATAAATTCCAAGAGGTTTATTTTCTGCTGTATCCCTCACACTTAGAAAAGCGTTTACCACATGGTAGGCACTCAGAACATGTTTGTTGAATGAATTATTTGTTTTAGATGTTAGAAAGAATCTTTTGCAATAATATAAATGGTCTTTCAGCTCTAGAAATGGGGAGTCATTCAGAATCATTCTGTTGACTTTGGAAATGTGCTCAAAACAACAAGCAGTCAGTAAATATTGGATAGCTTTTCTCTTAATAAAAACTATTAACAGTAAGGTTTACCTCACCTTTTTCTCCTTCTTGCTCAATTTGTTAGAAGCTAATAGTGCTCAGTATTAATACACAGCAATACCACTGGGAAACTCTCTCATTCTTTACTCCTACGGCCACAGTGGCTTTTTTAGCCTGCCTGGAGGCTTAATAGATCTTCCAAAACATCTCATCTCTCCATCGCCTACTTGCCATGCCACCTTTCCCAAAACAAAATTAAGTAGGAGGGATAATTTTAATACATCAAAAATGTATCCCATATGGTAACTATATTTTAATTGCTATCCAAAAGTATACCTTAAGAAAAGATTATTATAATTCTCTTGTTATTTAATCCAATGACGTGCTGTGGCAGAACTTTACTGGCAAGTTATAAACCGTTTAGCAGATTATTCGTATAAACTTAAGTAGGGAGTTTTTTGTGTCCTCCCTAGAGATACTAAGGGAAGTATTCCCCAGAGTTTCTAAAACAAAATCCTATCTATTTCTACTTGGTCTGGACATGGAGCCACTAAATGGGATAGGCAACAGGTGAGGATTTCCAGGAATGAGGTGGTACGTTATAAAATGGCAAAAGTCCAGTGTGAAGTATGTCTACTGATTAGGGCATATACAGTATTTTATTATTCACCTAAGCCCTTGTCATTAACCACTATCTTTCTCTAACCTTACAAAGGCTGGAAGTCAGGTTTAGGGTTTACTCATGGGCCATATGATGTAACAGGAATTAGACTAGACTCTCTCTAATTTAAAATATCCTACAACTCTCATTTCTCCTGAGGACTTCGGGATGACCTAGCTGTATTTAGAGCATGTTTTGACTTCATTATGAAGAAAACCAAAAGTGTGAATTATAATTACCTTAATTTTACTAGCACAATTTTTCTGTGAAGTAAGGTTAAGGCAAAAATGTTCTGTGAGAAAGTCACATGATGGGTTATAACCAAGGAAACAGAGAACAATAGAAAATTCTGTGGCAGAATAGCAGATGAGGGGATTTGCCAGTGATCATAAAGTTACAGCCCTTCTTTGTTGCTACACTGCAAATTTCTCACTGTAAGAGACCTATAGTCAGTGAGGTTATAAATAATCCAGTGGATTTTCTAGGAATCATGCACCTAGAAAACGTACAAGTTTTTTCTCTCTCTTTTTTCCAAAGCTCTGTTGCCAGGGCTAGAGTACAGCGGTGTCATCACAGCTCCCTGCAACCTCAAACTCCTGGGCTCAAGTGATCCTCCCACTTCAGCCTCTCAAGTAGCTAGGCTACATGCTCGCACCACCACGCCTGGCTAATTTTTACATTTTTTTGTAGGGGTCACTCTATGTTTCTCAGGCTGGTCCCGAACTACTGGGCTCAAGCAATCCTCCCACCTTGGCCTCCGAAAGTCCTAGGATTATAGGAGTGAACCACCTTGCCTGCCCTCAAGTTCTTAGAAAGGAGAATTTATTTGTACATGTTGTTTCTTCTTTTTTCGGTACATATTATTTCTTGATTTATCTCACACTTATGGAGATTGATAAACAAGTACATGAATAAATAAAATAATAGAATTTCAAGTATTGTTATGTGCTATTAGGAAAGCAAGGTAAGCTAGAGAGTAATTAGTAGGGATGGGTGCTTATTTTAGGGTGGTGAGGGAAGGCCTTGGAGAAGGTGACTTGCACCCTGACATGGGAACATGCAGGTGCATGGAAAGATCTGAAAGAGGGTTTGAGGAAGATAAGATATTAATAGCAACTGTAAAGGCCCTGGGGTAGGGACATACTGGCATGTTTGAAGAACGGTGGTTTTCTCTTCACCCCACTCTTCAGGCTTTCAGTCCTACCAACTGCACCAACATGCCTTTTGTCAAGATTGCCAAAAGCACCCATCTTTCCAAATCTAACAGAACATTCTCAGTCTTCATCTTTCTTTTTAACAGCATTTGATGTATTTGAATACATTCAGCTTCTTGAAATGCTTCTTGCTTTAGCTTGCTACCATCCCCTGCTGGCCCCCCAACTAGTTTTCTTCACTGCTCCTTCTCTATTGCTGGATTCTCTTCTACTTTTGGACCTCTCAGTGTTGGGATACCCCAGGGCTTAAACCTCAGCCTTGCTCTTAATCTGGGTAGATCAAATTCCATTTCTGTAAATGCCATCCACGCATCAAGATTCACAAATTTGAATCCTAACCTTGATCCCTTCCCTGAACTCCAGGCCTCTGTATCCAATTGCTTTTCTTTTCTTTCTTTCTTTCTTTCTTTCCTTCTTTCTTTCTTTCCTTCTTTCCTTCTTTCTTTTTCTTTCTTTCTCTCTTTCCTTCCTTCCTTCCTTTCCTTTCCTCTCTCTCTCTCTCTCTCTCTCTTTCCTTCCTTCCTTCCTTCCTTCCTTCCTTCCTTCCTTCCTTCCTTCCTTCCTTCTTTCCTTTCCTTTCCTTTCCTTTCCTTTCCTTCCTTCCTTCCTTCCTTCCTTCCTTCCTTCCTTCCTTCCTTCCTTCCTTCCTTCCTTCCTTCCTTCCTTTCTTTCCCTCTTTCCCTCTTTCCCTCTCTCTCTCTCTCTCTCTCTCTTCTTTCTTTCTTCCTTTCTTTCCTCTCACTCTGTTGCCTGGGCTAGAGTGCCGTGGCATCAGCCTAGCTCACAGCAACTTCAAACTCCTGGGCTTAAGCAGTTGTTCTGCCTCAGCCTCCCAAGTAGCTGGGACTACAGGCATGTGCCACCATGCCCAGCTTATTTTTTTTTCCTATATATATTTTTAGCTGTCCATATAATTTCTTTCTATTTTTAGTAGAGACGGGGTCTCACTCTTGCTCAGGCTGGTCTCGAACTCCTGACCTCAAGCGATCCTCCCGCCTCGGCCTCCCAGAGTGCTAGGATTACAGGGGTGAGCCACCTCGCCCGACCTGCTTTTCTTTATAGTTTCCCCAAATATATATGTTTTACCTTGCTTAGGTCACCACCAGTAGAAACACCCTCTTTAAAGGCCGATCCAAATGTCACAGTTTACATAAACCCTTACTTGATACCCTATTGATAGTCCTTGAATTGAGTTTAGAGATCAGTTCAAGGCAGACAGCAGAGGATTTTTCGTTTGTTTTAAACTTTTGCTGGCATTAAATTGTCCAGCTTTATTTATTTATTTTACTTTTTTTTTTTTTTTTTTTTAAGAGACAAGGCTCCACTATGTTTCCCAGACTGGACTAGAACTCCTGGGCTCAACTGATTCACCTCAGCCTCCCAAGTAGCTGTGACTATAGGCACATCTGACTGCACCTGGCTGGAGGAGTTTTATATTGCATCATTAAAAGAAATTTTTTTCTGGGGACGTCTAGGGAAATTGATAAAAAGAAACTCCTTATGTTAAATGACCAAAACTGTTCTGTTAAAAAAAAAGTGCTATAAGGCTGGGAATGGGCAAAATGATAAGGTGAGGCTGTTCATTTAACTGAATTACATTCACGAACAAGCTGCAAATAAAGAAGGAATTAGAGAACAAAAGGGCAAGTATAACCAAGACAAGAACTTGCCTTGCCAGATATTAAGACTATAAAGCTTTAATTATTAAGATGGTATAGTATTGCTTTACCTTCCCTTCCTCTTTCCTTTCTGCACAATTCAGTCCTGAGGCCACAGGTAGGGCAGAGCAAGGTTAGGCTCAGCAGGGTGAGGCAGGAGTGGGGTTGGTATCACAACCAAGCAAGATTAGGAGGGTATCCATGAAGGGATGGCCTGGTGTAGAAAGTTAGAGCCCCAGCCGTGTCAAGGACATCCCTGTAGAGGGGCAGCCTGGCTTCGGGGGCATCATATTCTAAATAGGGTGATGGGACCCTCCCCAAGGAGAGGTGCCAGGCATAGAGCGTGAGCCTGAGCAGGTGAGGAAGGCAGCATCTGTGTGTATGTGGGGGGTGAGGAGGCTGGAATGGAGGAGAAAGAAGATGTATAGGAAGAGAAGGGCATGAGTAGGGGGTTGTAGTGGCAGAGAGGAGAGACCATAAGAGACTTCAGCCCTAGAAGTCAAGGGCCAAGAGAGTTCTAGAATGGAAGGAGTTGTCAGCAGGGTTAGATGGTGTGGAGAAAAGAGTAGAATGAGGACTAAATTTGTACATTTGTAGGTGTAGGTTTGAGTCGTTAGAGTTGTAGGGCCAATAACAGGAGTAAATGTGCATTATAAAAGGAGGAAGTAGGAAGTACAGACTACTTAAGAAAGGTGGTGGTGGAAGGAGAGAAAAAGCATAACTTGAGGTGGAAGTTGACAGGTTAGAGGTACTTTTAGAATGGGAGAGACTAGGTTGTTTGTGTGCTCAGAAGAGAATTGAATAGAAAGAAAAATTGAACACAAGAGAGTGAAGAAAGGTAATTGATACATCAGAATCCTAGAAGGTGGGCAGGGGAAAGGAATCATGTATCCCAATTGCAATTCAAGTCTTCTTCCTTGATGGGACACCATCATTTTTCCTAGTCTTTTATTATTACCAATAATAATGTGGTGAATAACCAACCAAGGCCTAGCAAACAGCATGAAAATTATATGGATGGGATAATGCACACACACACATACACACATATGTATACATACTCCAGAAAAGTATTTTTTTTTTCTTTGAAGAGTATTCTGGTTGTTGATTATTAGTAGAATGTGACTTTTAGAACTGAGAAAAAGCTAGAAAGAAATTAGGTAGGTACCTACTTATGAAAAATTTAAAGAGCTCTTTTAAAACCATGTGACTTGAAATACTTTAGTAGAACTCCTGTGAGTTCTTGTTAGCATAGTTTGGTATGTAAAGCCAGTGGTCAATGTGTGCTGCATTCTTCAGGGGATGTGCTTAGCATACAGAGTGGGAAATGTCTAAACAGAGCCAGCATTCTTGTTGAAAAGAATTTTCCATCCTCCTCCCTTTGTGGTTAAATTCTAAAATTGTTCCTGAGTTTTCCCAAGCTTGAATTCTCTTGAATTCCCAAGCTTGAATTTTTATAGTAGTTGAACTGTATTTCTGTATTGTCTATTATGAAAGATTCCTATTATAAAATGCATGTGTAATTTTAAATTATGAAACAGTTAAAGCTCTCAGTCTTCAAAAACTTTTTTTCTTTTTCTTTTTGCTGTTTTTGAGACGGGGTCTCAGTTGCCCTGGCTAGAGTGCAGTGATGTCATCATAGCTCACTGCCACCTCAAACTCCTGGGCTCAGGTGATTCTCCTGTCTCAGCCTCCTGAGTAGCTGGGACTACAGGTGCACACCACCACGCCTGACTAATTTTTCTATTTTTTTGTAGAGACAGGGTCTTGCTCTTGCTCAGGCTGGTCTCGAACTCCTGACCTGAAGTGATTTTCTCACCACAGCCTCTGAAAGTGCTACAATTATAGGCAAGAGCCACCATGCCCAGCCTAAAAACTTTTTTTGAAGTAATTTTAGACTTACAGAAAAGTTGTAAAAATAGTACAGAAGTCTCATATACTCTTCACCCAGTATCCCTTAATGTTAGCTAACCATAGTATAATTATCAAAACTAAGAAATTAACATTGGTACAATACTATTAGCTAAACTGCTGACTTGTATTCAGGTTTCACCAGCTTTTTTACTAGTGTTCTTTTTCTGTTCTGGGATCCAATCCAGGATCCCACATTGCATTTAGTCGTTATGTCTCAGCCTTTCCAATGTGTGACAATTCATCGATCTTTTCTTGTCTTTCATGATCGTAAGACTTTTTAAAATTAAAGAGTACTGGGCCAGGCGCGGTGGCTCACACCTGTAATCCTAGCACTCTGGGAGGCCGAGGCGGGTGGATCGCTCGAGGTCAGGAGTTCAAGACCAGCCTGAGCAAGAGTGAGACCCCCGTCTCTACTAAAAATAGAAGAAATTATCTGGCCAACTAAAAATATATATAGAAAAAATTAGCTGGGCATGGTGGCGCATGTCTGTAGTCCCAGCTACTCGGGAGGCTGAGGCAGTAAGATCGCTTCAGCCCAGGAGTTTGAGGTTGCTGTGAGCTAGGCTGTTGCCATGGCACTCACTCTAGCCCGGGCAACAGAGTGAGACTCTGTCTCAAAAAAAAAAAAAAAATTAAAGAGTACTGGTTAGTTATTTTGTAGAACATCTCTCCATTTGGGCTTCTCTGATGATTTCTCATGATTAGACTGAGGCTATACATTTTTGGTAAAAATACCACACAAGCCTTATATCTTTTCTTATTATTTTACTGTTATGTCAAAGTGTAAATAATGTTGATAAGTCTTACTAGTAGTAATGTTAACTTTGGTCACTTAGTTCAGCTGGTATGTGTCAGATTTCTCCATTGTAAAGTTACTGTTTTTCCTTTTATAATTAAAAAATATCTTGGTGGATATACTTTGACACTATGCAAATATCCTGTTTCTGCTCAAACTTTCATCCCCTGATTTTAGCCTCCATCAGTGGATCTTGCCTACAAGAATTACAAATAAAATATTACTAATGATTGTTTTCTGTTTTTTTTCATCCCTCTACATTAATTGGAATGCTTCTGTAAGAGAGAGCTATCCTCTTCCTTCCCTCCCTCCATTCAGTTTGGACTCAATGGAGATATATATTTTATTCTGTGGGCTATCCAAACCTGTTATTTTTTTTGGTTTCTCGAATTGTTCAATTGTTCCAGCTTTTGCCATTGGGAGCTCTTTCAGGTTGTCTCCTGTACTCTTTAGATATGCCCCATCCGTTTTTGAGGACTTCCTTCCTTACTGGCACTGTAAGATGCTCCAAGCTCTTATGTTTTCCCTGCCCCAGCCCTAAAAAATCTACTTCTTCAAGGAGCCCTGGCTCATTTTTTTGGGAGAATGCTATTCAGGAACCAATATGTAGGCATTAAGTGTATTTAATGCTTAGAATCTCCTTGCTTTTGGGCATTCTCTTTCTTTGATGCTCCTGTTGGGTTTTTCTGTTAGTTTATACTCTGTATTACCTCCATATAGATTTTATATTAGTGTATACAGTAGGGGAAAATAAAAATAGGATTTTAAGAAAAAATGGATTATATGTTATAATATTTCATATTGTTTTTGCTTGTGACAGTGGATAAGGAATTTGTTCTATAACCTCAATTTTTACTTATAAACTTTTTTCCTCATATTTATCTTCATTTGATAACTTTGGGAACCACTCATAGAAAACAGGGTTTGAAGGAGAAAAAGGGTAAAGATTCAGTCCTTTCAATCTTTTTGTATTGTTTCCCCTTTTGAACTTATGCTTGGGGGCCAGGCGCAGTGGCTCACTTCTAGCACGTTGGAAGGCTGAGGTGGGAGGATTGCTTGAGGCTGGGAGTTTGAGACCAGCCTAAGCAACATGGCAACTCTGTGTCTACAAAAATTTTTTAAAAAATGGGGGGTGGGGGGAGGGGATGGGTGTATGCCTACATGATGAGTGCGTTGCGCACCGTCTGGGGAATGGTCATGTTTGAAGGTGCTGACTCGGGGAGGTGGGGGGGTGGGGGGAGGGGATGGAGGTATGACTACATGGTGAGTGCCAGGCACACTGTCTGGGGAATGGACACGCTTGAGGCTCTGACCCAGGGGGATGGGCTGGACATGGGCAATATATATAACCTGAGCTTTTGTACCCCCATAATAAGCTGGAAAAAAAAATTAGCTGGGTATGGTGGCGCACACCTGTAGTCCCAGCTACTTCGGAGGCTAAGGCAGCAGGATCACTTGAACCCAGGAGTTTGAGGTTGCAGTGAGCTACGATGATGCCACTGCACTCTAGCCCAGGCAACAGAGTAAGAACCTGTCTCCAAAAAAAAAAAAAACTTTTCTTGGGGAAGGGGGAGTGGAATTAGTTCTCTGTTAGTGGATTTTTTTTTCTTTTTGGTATATTTACTGTGTTGTATATTGACCAAGATGCTTATGTAGGAAAATTGGTAAAAGTCTAAATAAACAACACTGTTTGAAAATGATGGTGTTGGAAGCTTATATTTTGAATGTGGCTTCTACAGATGTTTAATCTTTAAGCAAGCTTTTAGAATAGGAAAAGTTGTTTTAAATATTTCCTGTTGAAGAAAATGACCTTGCTTTTTCACTTTCAAAAATATTTATTGATACTCACTATGTTAGGCACAATGCCATGTATTAGAATGTTGTTAAGGTGCTCAGAGGTCTAGATATTTTATAAAACAGGCTTAATACTTTCTCTTAAAAAGTTATATTACTACTCGGGAGGCTGGCTGAGGTGGGAGGACTGCTTGAAGCCAGGAGTTTTAGGCTACAGTGTAGTGTAATCATGCCTGTGAGTAGCCATGCACTCCACTTGGCCAACACAGTGATACCCCATCTCTTAAAAAAAAGTTACATTAATTCAGTTTCACGATTTTTAATAACTTTGAAGACTATAGATTAAAAATGGAAAGTTTCTCCAACTCTAAATTTCACTCCCTCCCCCATCGTTGTAATAGTTGATGTATCCTTTGGACCTTTTTCTTTACATATGTACATAGATAGCACATACTTACATAATGTCTTTTTAAGATAAATGAATTTATATTATAATTATCTTCCTACAGCTTGCTTTTTTTTTTTCATTTTATAATGTATCTTGACAATCATTCTACTTTTACATAGGGAGAACCACCCAAATTTTTACCTAGTTTTTGATGAAATGAATAGTTGAGAATGGTTAAAGATGTTGAGAATCCAGAATCAAAGTAAGTGCTTTCATCACCGAAAAAAGAGAGGGAAAAAAAAAAGTAATTATGTGAAGCGTTAGATATGTTAATTGGCTTGATTGTAGTGATTATTTCACAATGTATATCAAAACATCAAGTTTTATACCTTAACTATGTACCATTTTTATTTGTCAATGATATTAATAAAGCTAGAAAAAAATCTAATAAATAAGAGGCAATCTGGCTTCTATAAAGTGATCATGCCTTGCTAATCTGTGTTTTTTGAGGGAATTAACTGAGAGCCAGCAGCTGTATTAACTGAGAGCTAGCAGCCTCAAAAAATACTTTGATGACTTTCCAGACCAAGAGTGTTTAAAACTTGAGTTTGCTTTGTGTTTAAGAGAAATTCTGTCCCATAGAGGGAAAATGTATAGATAGAAATAAAGAATATGAATAAATAGATGTTTTTATGAAAAAATTTTTTTAAAATTTGTTTTAATATTTCAGTACCTTGATCTTGGAAAGAAAAAAGATTTGAGTCTTGGTGACCCTTCAATCATTAGTGTTATTTAACAGTTTTAGAAATGATAGGAGGAGAAAGGAGGGTGTAGTAAACTTTTCGAAGTATGCCACACTGAATTAGTATGTTAAACAGAGTGACTAGAATAAATGTCAGGAAGATTTCATAGAGTAGAAAAAAGGGTTAAGTGATAAGCTGCTTATCAACAAATATAAGGTATAACACTAATCCACACAGTGGCTTCTGAACCATGATATCACTTAAATAAACTAGAGTTTGGTTTTTTTTCTTTAAGACTTGATAAGCAAAGAGAACGAGAGTCTTAAAGGAGGTAATCTTAAAACAAAACAAAACCCTCACACCTTCATTTTAAACATAGTACTAACATAACAGATGAATGAATTTTGTATCCTGAGAGATAGTACAAGCCAAAAATACAAATATGTGAAAACCTAGTAAATACATAATTTTTTTCTCTTTTGTAATCTTTCCCTCTTCCCAGGTCAGCAATAGTCCTGAACCTCTGAAGGCTATAGAACAGGAGGTGAGAATGGTGTTTCAAAACATATTACGTAAAGTAAACAAAAGTGATTAACTACTGGTTACTTCCTCAACTGCTGTTCTCAAGAAATCAGTTGCTTGGTTTGGGAGACTATTGATGTTATTCACTGAAATAGAAAACTATTTCCTCTACGATGGTTGCCAGGGCTTTATTTTAATCTGTAATTTACTCCTCCTCCAAAGTAAGCATTTTAAAATTAAAGGAGAAAAAAATACAAGTAAATCCTATGGAAATTCAGACTCTGTTTCCATTTATCTAGCTCTAGGTAGGAAAACTAGTATACTTTGCCACAGATACCTTCCGCAGGGCCAAATGTACGTATCAGGAGATAGTCCAGTGTGTCATTTTACTGTGGGCTGCTTCCCTAGTTTAATAGATTCTTTAGCTCCAGTCTGGCTTTATTCAGCAAACACCTGTTAATAGCCTGTGTGACAAGGCTTGCGCTGGGCACTGCTAGGTCCAGGGTTGACCCTGGGTCCATGGAAGCTCTCCAGCATTGACAATGAAACTGTGTCTTCTTCCTTCAGAAATATCCTCAGTGTTAGGACATTCATACCTTTCTTTTAATAATCTGAATTCTCCTGAACCTACAATACTATTTATATCTAGATGTATTTTACCTAAATGTCAGTGTCTAGAGTTTTGGTTTTCATTGTTTTCTTTGGGTCACAAATTCCTTTAGGAATCAAATTATTTGAAACTCTCTAGAAAAACACATGTACACACAGAATTTTGTGACTTTTTTTATGCCATAGAATTGTAAATCAGAAGAGTTTAAGAACTGCTTTAGAAACTTACTTAGGGAGAAAGAAATGTAAATATAAAAATTATAAGGTGATGCGTGTTTTATAGTGAGGAATTTTATATTGGCCTAGTTATTTGTGTAATAATTTTTTTTTATTTTCATTGGCTTAAAACCTTCAAATCTAAAAGACAGATAAATTTATGTAACAGAGTTGTTTGCCCTTTTACTTAGCTTATTTTGGATGAAGTTCAAGCTACTTAGGAAAACACTACATTCGAAAATGTAGTGTTTGTAAGTTGTCCTTAATGGGATAACTTATTTTCTATGGTTGTAAATGTAGTTTATAGTCTGTTAGAAAGTAAGTAGTTATGGTGCAATCCCAGATAACACATGACGTTTATATTCTATATGGCACTAAGTGCATGGTACATTCGATGAATGGAACAATTGGAAATATTTTGAATGGCTTGTAGGCTTTTAGCTTGATATCTAAACCAGTAATAAAATAGCATAAAGACCATATTGCTTTTACCACAGTGTCTCAAGTGAAACTAAAAGTAATAACACTGTTTTTTGTATGTGTGGTAAAACACATATTTACTGTCTTAACCATTTTTAAGTACATAGTTTAGTAGTGTTAAGTATGTTCATATTATTACAAAACAGATCACCTAAACTTTTTATCTTGTAAACTTAAAACTCTACATCCATTAAACAATAATTTCCCTTTCCACCTCAATGCCAGCACCTAGTAACCACCATTCTACTTTGTGTTTCTATGAATTTGACCTCACACATTATTAATAGATACCAGTATAAATAGAACCATTGTAGTATTTATCTTTTTGAGATTGGCTTATTTCACTTAGCATAATATCTTCAGGGTTTATCTATATTATACCATGTGACAGGATTTCCTTCCTTTTTAAGGCTGAATAATACTTTAGTGTATGTCTATACCACATTTTGTTTATCTATTTATCTGTTGATGGACATTTGGGTTTTTTCCACCTCATGGCTATTGTGCATAATGCTTTTACGAAAATGAGTATACAAATATATCTTTGAGACCCTATTTTCACTTTTGGATATATACCCAGACTTTAGATTGCTGGATAATATGGTAGTTCTTTTTTTTTTTCTTTCTTTCTTTCTTTCTTTCGTTTTTTTTTTTTTTTTGAGACCGTATCTCTCTCTGTTGCTAGGCTAGAGTGCACTGGCATTATTGTAGCTCGCTGCAACCTCTAACTCTTGGGCTCAAGTGATCCTCCTGCCTCAGCCTCCCAGAGTGCTACGATTACATGCACCAGACCGGTAGTTCTATTTTTAATTTTTTTAAGGACCCTCTATACTGTTTTCCAGAGCAGTTGCATCATTTTACAGTCCTACCAACAGTACACAAGAGTACTGATTTCTTTACATCCTCACCAACATTGTTATTTTCTATTTTGAGGGTTTTTTTTTTAAATAGTAGCCATCCTAATGTGAGTGAGGTGATACTTCATTGTGGTTTTGATTTGTATATCTTTGATGATTAGTGATGTTCATCACCTTTTCATGTGCTTGTTGGCCATTGGCTTATTATCTTTGAGTTACATCTATTGTTTGAAAACACAATTTAAACATGCACAGGTGTGCGCCATTCTTTTATATAGTGCTACAGTTCCAAATCAGGTCCTTGCTTTTTATGGACATTCTCCAATGACATGTACAGCCAATAATGGGACTATTCCTTAAGGACTTTGAAGAGGGGAAAATGAGATTACAAAATAAGTAAGTTTGTCAGAAAGATACTTGACAACTGTGTAAATCTCCATGTTTTGTACTACTCATGCCATTGAAAAAGATATTTTAATGATGTCAGACATTAGGATTTGATAGGCTAGGCAGTGGTCTTCAAATAACTGAAGCGGCATTTTTTGCAATCAAGACTGTTAGCCAAACCAGTACAGCCTGTCACATGACCTACAAAGTCTAATATAATATAAAATAGAAATTTACAGTCTCAAGAAGCCACAGATTGAATGTGAAATAATAGCATATATCTACCTTGAAACTTTTTGATGAATAATTCATAATAAATACTTTTAGTTTTCATTTAGGTACTAATAAGAATTTTCCCTAGTTTTGTGTATACAATCATTCATCGCTTACCAACAGAGACATGTTCTGAGAAATGCATTGTGAGGTGATTTTGTCATTGTGCAAACATCATAGAGTGTACTTACACAAACCAGGATGGTATAACCTATTATGCATTAGTCTATGTGGTATGAGCTATTGTTCTAGGCTGCAAACCTGTACAACATGTTACCGTAATGAGTACTGTGGGCAGTTGGAACACCATGGTAAGTATTTGTGTCTGTGAACATATGTAAACATAAAAAAGGTATAGTAAAAATACGGTATAAAAGATTTCAGAAAAAAATATGGTACACTTATGTGGGGCACTTACAATGAATGGAGCTTGCAAGACTGAAAGCTGCTCTGGATGAGTCAATGAGTGAGTGGTGATTGAATGTGAAGTCCTAGGACATTGCTGTAGATTACTGTAGATTTTATAAACACTGTATACTTAGGCTACATTAAATTTATAAAAGTGTTTTTTTCTTTCTTCAATAATAAATTAACCTTAGCTTACTTGAAACCTTTTACTCTATAAACTTTTTAAATTTCTTAAACTTTTTCACTCTTTTGTAATAACTCTTAGCTTAAAACACAAACACATTGTACAGCTACACAAAATATTTTCTTTATGAGCTTTTTTCTATTAAAATTTATTTAATTTTTTTTCCTTTTTAAACCTTTGTGTTGAAACTGAGACAAACACACACTAGCCTAGGCCTACATAGGATCAGGATCATCAATATCATTGTCTTCTACCTCCACATCTTCTCCCACTGGAAGGTCTTCAGGGTCAATGACCTGTATGGAGCCGTCATCTCCGATGATGACGGTGTGGTCTCCTGAAGGACCTGCCGAAGGCTGTTTCACTGTTAGCTTTTTTTTTTATAAGTAGAAGGAGGACATTGTAAAATAATGTTAGAAAATATAGTAAATACATAAACCAGTAACATAGTCATTTATTATCAGGTATTACCCACTGCACATAATTGTATGGGCTCTACTTTTTTATGCCTGGCAGCGCTGTAGGTTTGTTTACAGCAGCATCATCACAAACATGAGTAATATATTGTGCTGTGACATTATGATGGCTATAACCTCATTAAGGCAATAGGAATTTTTCAGCTCCGTTGTAATCTCAGGGGACCACCATCATATATGAAATTCATTGTTGACCAAAACTTTGTTATGTGGCATATGACTGTATTATCTTATGAGTGTACAGTTGACCAAAAGTAATATATTTTATCTTTTAACAGGTTGATATTTAAGCTTGTCTCTCTTCATTTTGTCTTTAGTTAGAGGCAGATAGTGAGGTATAGTGTAAAAATATTATGCCCCTAGCCAAATGGTGTGGCAGACTTCTTTTCTGCTAATCTTAGGAACTTTATGTCACTACTGCCTGGGAGACCAAGGAGAAATACTTTTTGCAAACTATTCCCCTAAAATTCAGAACTTTTCCGTCCTCCACTCTCAAGTACAGCCCACACAGTGAGCTATTTTAAAGAGTGTAAAATATTTTTATGTGGTAAGTATAAAAGGGAAGTAAGTTACACATAAATATAATAAATCTCATGTTATTTGGATAGTCTAGGACAAATTTAAAACATCATTTTCTTCTAAGTAGATCCTGATTTACCACTTCCTTGTAGCCTAAAACCCTGGGATCTTTGAGGTATTATAATCCTTTTTCTGTTTGAGATTCAACTCTCCCCTGGTTATTTTATTTCATGCTCCCAGATCCACAAATGAATTTGGGAGGTGGGCTTTTGCCAAACTGTATATATTGCGAACACTTTAATTCCTAAGTACAAATTTTTTTAAAGTGAAAATAACCAGACTTTTTGAGAGGTGGGAGACTGGAATGATAAGGAAGAAGAAGTAATAATTTTTCTACTTTCAAGAGGTAAATTACAAAAGTCCAAGATTGATCTCAAATTATTTATTTTTCAAATGGTTTCAAAGGTGTATCAATTTTCTCAGTATAGATGAACTTTATATTCTCTAGGGCTTTCTGAATCCACAGTCTTGATATAGGTTTAAGTGCTTTCATCAACACTTTTTGTCAAGAAGATAGACTTTTTAATTAATTAATTAACTTATGAGACAGGGTCTCACTCTGTTGCGCAGGCTGGAGTGCAGTGGCCTGATCATAGTTCAGTGTAACCTCGAATTCTGGGCTCAAACAAACTTCCCACCTCAGTCTCCTGAGTAGCTGGGACTGCAGGTATGCACCACCATGCCCAGCCAACCTTTAAAATTTTTTGTAGAGACAGGGTCTTGCTGTGTTGCCCAGGCTGGCCTCAAACTCCTGGCCTCAAGCAGTCCTTCTACCTCGGCCTCCTAAAGTGCTGGAATTGCAGGTGTGAGCCACTGCACCTGGACTATTTTGTATTTTTAAATGTGTATTAAATTCCAAACCTTTAAAGAATGGGAATCCATGTATATGACAAAACAAATATGAGTTAGCTAGGCTGTTAAATTAATCAAAATAATACCACTTTTATTTTTTAATAGGGTACACATCAAAGCAAAGACAAAGAGAGTGGTGCTCAGAGGGACTGGGAGCTGTCTTCAATACAGGCCTCTTTGGCTCTGGAAATATTATCATCAGTTTTTCTGACTTAACTACTCCAAACAAGCTAATTTGCTGGACTTAGCAGATTTTTGTCAGATACTTCTATATTAGGTGCCAGTTACCAGCTGGAGAAAATAGTCAGCAATTTTATCTTTTAATTTTAAGGGAGGAGGAGGTGATAAAGAATTAAGCTATTTATTTCTTTGGTTTGTCTTCCTTCTCATTGAAAATCAGCCTAGTATGAGATGCAAATAAGAAAATAATTGTACAGTTCAGATAATTTTATTAGTGTATGGCCAGTAGTGTACTTCACATGACAGATAATCATTTATTTATATTTAATTTTTAAAATTTTTTTTTAAGAGTTGGGATCCAGCTTTGTCACCCAGGCTGGAGTGCAGTGGTGTGATCACAGCTCACTTCAACCTCAAGTTCTTGGGCTCAAGGGATCCTCCCGAGCAGCTGGAACTACAGGCATGTGCCACCGTGCCCAGCTAATATTTTTATTTTTTGTAGAGACAGGACTCTCACTATGTTGCCCACACTAGTCTGGAACCCCTAGCCTCAAGTGATCCTTACGCCTCGGCCTCCTAACGTGCAAGGATTATAGACGTGAGCCACTGTGCCCAGCCAAACAAAGTTATCTTAAACACAAGCCAATAACGATAGCCCCCAATTCATAAATAGTATGAATGGATTTTTTTTTCCTCAAAGTTTTCTTCATTGGGGTGAGAAACCTGCGGCCTTGGGGCCACATGTGGCCTTCTGGATCCTTGAATGTGGCCTTTTGACTGAATCCAAATTTTACAGAACAAATCATTTTAATAATGGATTTAAATCCCTTTTAATAAAGGGATTTGTTCTGTAAAGTTTGGATTCAGTCGAGGGGCTGCACTTGGAAAGAATACAAAAGTATTATGAGCAGGAAAAAAGTTTGTGTACTATCTATAGTTACTTTATATGCTTTTTTAAAAACTTTGGGACCATACTTCATAGATCATTTTATATTCTGATATGTATGTATATTTAATTGATCATACTGTATAACACTGTTTTAATCCTCACCGTCTCTGTAAAATATTGTGAATATTTTGCATCTCGGTAAATATTCTGCAACAAGTTTTTAATTGCTGTATAATGTGTACCACAGTTTACTTACTCTCTTATTTTGGGACATTCAAGTTTGCAATGTTTTATTGTTTGTTTTATTGTGGTAAAGACCACTTAACATGAGACCTACTGTCTTAAAATTTCAAGTATATAACACATTATTGTTTTTTTTGTTTGTTTGTTTTTTGAGACAGAGTCTCAGTTTGTTGCCCAAGCTAGAGTGCCGTGGCGTAGCCTAGCTCACAGAAACCTCAAACTCCCAGGCTCAAGCAATTCTTCTGCCTCAGCCTCCCAAGTAGCTGAGACTACAGGCATGTGCCACCATGCCCGGCTAATTTTTTCTATATATTTTTAGTTGTCCAGATAATTTTGTTCTATTTTTGGTAGAGACAGGGTCTTGCTCTTGCTCAGGCTGGTCTCGAACTCCTGACCTCGAGCGATCCTCCCTCCTCGGCCTCCCAGAGTGCTAGGATTACAGGCGTGAGCCACCGCGCCTGGCCACATTATTGTTTATTATAGGTACACCGTGGTACAGCAAATCTCTAGAGCTTTTTTCTTGTTTTTATTTCTTAAGAAGTAAGGCTGAAGAAGTGGTTATGTGTCTTGCTAGACTAAAACTGTATGCCTATTGATTAATAACTCCCATTTCCCTCTCCTCCTAGCCCTGACAACTACCATTTCACTCTTTGCTTCTATGAATTTGTTTGCAGTTTTTTACTGTTATAAATGGCAATGTGTATGCATCTTTAAAAAATTTTTTTTTATTTTTAAAGATGAGGTCTCACTATGTTGTCCAGCCTGGTCTAGAACACCTAGCTCAAGCAATCTTGCTGCCTTAACCTCCTGAGTAGCACTACTATGCCTTGCTAGCTTTGATTATTTCTTTGAAAGTATACGTATTTTTTCCAATTTAACATATATTTAAGTAAGTCTTGTACTCTAGCATGGACATGCTGGGGTTTTTTGTTTTTTTTTTTTTCCTTTTGATGGATTCAGAATCTCAAGAGAAGATTCAATTTTGGTAAATAGGTCATTGTCTGTCATGGGTATATGTGTTTCTTAAAATGATGATGAGCAATAAGGTAATGAGTAGCTGACGGATTATTGTACAAGGGCAAGTACAGTATAAACTGTCAAAAGTTGAGCATAGCAAGGATTTACTGGATTGAAGGTCTTCAGTTTAAGAATACTTGGGGTTTTATCCATTTGCTAGAGCCCAAGCCCACCAGTGCAGCTAAGGTATTCCAACACTGGGTGTGCCACTCACATTCATTGACTTTCTACATTTCTCATCATTAAAAAAAAAAAAAAAGCCTGGGATAGGGATGAAGAATGTAAGTGGATTGTTGAAGGAATAAAGAGCTCTCTATTTGTCATAGGAAATATACTTTACATTTATAAAAACATACAATTATACAAATATTAATAATTATAATTACAATTATAAATTATAATAATACTTAACATTGTAAACATTTTTTTAGTACGTGTGAAGCACATTGCCAAGTCATTATATAGAATAACTAACAATAATCCTATGAAGTAGGTACCATTATCTCTATTTTACAGATGAGACAACATAGATATACAAAGAATACTTAACTTACCTAGGGTCATACACTTAGTGAATGGTAAATTCACTGATTTTACCCAAATCCTTATTATTTATAATTATTATTAGTAGTAGTAGTAAACTTTTGTCAAGTTCTCTCTCTTTTTTTTATTTTTATTTTTTTGGAGACAAAGTTTCACTCTGTCGCCCCTGCTAGAGTGCAGTGGCATCATCATAGCTTACTGCGACCTCAAACTCCTGGGCTCAAGCCATTCTCCTGCCTCAGCCTCCCAAGTAGCTGGGACTACAGGTGCATACCACCGCACCTAACTGATTTTTTTCTATTTATTGTAGAGATGGGGTCTTGCTTTTGCTCAGGCTGGTCTTGAACTCCTGATCTCAAGTGATCTTCCTGCCTCAGCCTTCCAGAATGTTAGGACTGTAGGCATGAGCCACCTTGTCCAGCCAAGTTCTCTTTCCTTAAGACCTAGGTACTCCAAAAGAACTTCCTCATTCTTGGTTGCCATTGGACAATTGTTTTTAATTATTTTGGAGCCACAAACCCCTTTGAAAATCTGATAAAAGCCGTATGTTCTTTTCCTAGAAAAATACACAAAAATTTTTGCATGTAATTTCAATGTGTATGTTCCTCTCAAAGCTTATCTGTAGACCCTAGAATGGTAATCAAATTTTAAAGCGTATATAAATAAGCTGGGTTGCTTGTTAAAATGCAGATTACTTGATCTCATGGCCCAAAGTTTTGTGCATTAAGTCTAGAGTTGAACTTAGAATATATCCCTCCTCTCCATTTTAAGAGACAGAGATCTTGCTATGTTGCCCAGGCTAGCCTTGAACTCCTGGGCTAAGCTATCCTCCTGTCTCAGCTTCCAGTCATTGGGACCACAGGTGCACAACACTGCATGGCTAGAAGGTGCCCTTTTAGCAAGCACTTCAAATATTTACATGCAGGATGTTTTAAGACCAAACTTTATGAAACTATCCCAAGATTAAGAATTTGGTTATCCTATTGCTGTGTTAGAGCTGCTACTGCAGAGTATGTGTTCTAAGTGTTTTAAAGTAGGTCTTTATTATCAAGTGATTATACAATATTGCAACAGCCATTAAAAATTGATGTTAGCATTAATGTATAATTTTATTGCTAATACCTCCAGTTTACTTTTATTTTCAAATTTTCTGTTTAGAAAAATCTCATATGTCTGGAAAAATACCATTTACTTAAATATTTCTCAATTATTTGCAAATAATCTAGAGAGATTGTTTATTGGTAATCAGTAACTTTTTATTGCCTTTTTTTAAAATAGAACTTTCTCTGGGCAAGTTTATTTTTTAACCCATTTTAAAAGTGATTTAGAATAAATTACTGAGCTAAAATTTTCTTCCTAATTATTTTTATTTGTAGGATGAACTTTCTGATGTTAGCCAAGGTGGATCTAAAGCTACTACTCCAGCATCAACAGCTAATTCAGATGTGGCAACAATTCCTACTGATACTCCCTTAAAGGAAGATAATGAAGGATTTGTGAAGGTTACAGATATAACAAATAAATCAGAGATAAGCAAGCACATTGAAGTACAGGTAGCCCAAGAAACTAGAAATGTATCTACAGGTAAATGACCCTCATTCTTTTCTTAGTAGCAAAATATTTACTAAACTCAGATGATTTGAGTATGAGAAAATATGTCTTTGGGGTGTTGCCTGCTTTATATTTATAAAATAGTTAGATACAGTCAGTCAGCCTTCCATAACCATGGGTTCTGCATTCGTGGATTCAACCAACCATGGACTGAAAATATTGGAAAAAATAAAATGGTTGCATCTGTATTCAACATGTACATACTTTTTTTGGGTCATAGTCCCTAAACAATACAGTATAACAACTACTTACATAGCATTTTCATTATATTAGGTTTTAAAGTAATCTAGAGATGATTTGAAGTATACAGAAGGTTGTACATAGGTTATATGTAAATAATGCACCATTTTATATAAGGGACCCATGCATCGAGGATTTTGGTATAGTGGGGGGGTCCTGGAACCAGCCCCCACAAATTACAAAGGAACGGCTGTAATTCATTTTATTCAGTTGTAAACAAGCTTAAAAGAGATAATGATTAAATCAAGTCTTAGAGACTAAAATGTTAGGGGCTGGGAGATCAGAGAGTGTAAAAGGCAGGAGGAAAATTCTTTTCTGTCCCCTACCTTGGTTTATTAGTATTTGTCTTTAGTTCTTTTCCCCCCACCCTTGAAATAGGAATGAAAGCAAGGCCTTGAATAGACTGCACTGTATATCCCAAAAAACACAAATGAAAATTTTTCTTCGTTGCTTACTAGCTTGTGATATTCACAGTTAACTGAATATATGACATACTATCTAATGCTGTGTTTCCTGGAACCCACTCTTTTACTATTTTTTAATGTTCAAATGCTGTTCTTATAACCATAAAAGCAACAGGATTTTCATGTTAGGGGCATTATGTAATACACATATATTTATTTCATCATGTCCTTTCCTTAGGTAATGCTGAAAATGAAGAGAAGTCAGAAGTTCAAGCAATCATTGAATCCACCCCTGAGTTGGATATGGACAAAGATCTCAGTGGATATAAAGGTTCAAGGTACCGTAAATGTCAGATTAAGACATCTTATTTTCCTTTTCCCCACTCTCATAAACACTATTCTCTGTTCTCTGACTGGACAAAATGAATTCAGATGTTTTGTTGAAGAAATGTTGGTATTATATTCCAGTTTTTATTCTTGAAACTGGACATTGTACATGGTTTAAATTTTTTGTGAAATGTACCTTTGTAGCCTCATGAATCAGTAGCAGGAGTTGGAAGGATGTTTTAGTCAGTTTTGTGTTGCTGTCAAAATACCTGAGACTGGGTAATTTATAAAGAACAAAAATTTATTTTCTCACATTTCTGGAGGCTAGGAAATCCAACATCAAGGCACTGGCAGGTTCGGTTGTCTAGTGGGCTGCACTTTATTTTCAAGCTGATGCCTTGTTGCTATATCCTTTAGAGGCGAGGAACTCTGCATCCTCACATGGCAGGAGAGCAGGTGAGCCCTAACACTGAGGGGGAGCCTCTTTGGAAGGGCTCCAGTCCCCATAAGGAGGAGCCCTTATGGCCTAATCACCTTGTAAAGGCCCCACATCTTAATACGATCACATTGACAATACCTGAATTTTAGAGGGGATACATTCAGACTATAGCAGATGGAGGAAAAACAGATAGCCAAGAGGTATCTCAGGCCAGGCATGTTGGCCCATGCCTGGAATCCTAGCACTCTGGGAGGCTGAGGTGGGAGGATCGCTTGAGGTCAGGAGTTTCAGACCAGCCTGAGCAAGAGCGAGGCCCCATCTCTACTAAAAATAGAAAGAAATTAGCTGGATAACTAAAAATATATATATAGAAAAAATTAGCTGGGCATGATGGCACATGCCTGTAGTCCCAGCTACTTGGGAGGCTGAGGCAGGAAGATTGCTTGAGCCCAGGAGTTTGAGGTTGCTGTGAGCTACACTGACGCCATGGCACTCTAGCCCGGGTAACAGAGTGAGACTCTGTGTCAAAAAAAAAAGAGAGAGAGAGAGATAAGAGATATCTCGTACTTTCTGTAACTTGAAACAAAGAAGCAGGAGTGAAGGAAGTAGCAATTTGAACAAACTGGGTTCCTTCTCCAAGATCAGGAAGAAGAGAATGTACTTCTTCCTTCAGAACTATAATGATCTCACTACTGGAAAAAATTAATTTCATTTTAGAATCATTTTCCATGGGAAGGCTGTTTAATAGTAGGTAAAAAATGTTTAGATATCATCTTAATCAGGGTTATCTGAAATATACTGATGCTCAAGAATGTCAGGAGCTACTGACATTCTTTGAATTTCTTCCATAAATTTTATCCTTTAACTAGAAATGACCATAAGAATACATGGCATTTATTGATCTCTGCTAAGTATTGTGCAGTATGCTGCAGTGGTTAAAAGCATGGACCCTAGAGTAAGAAAGACTCTGTGGGTTCAAATCCTGCCTGGGTTTGAATCTTAGGTATGTTTTCTTACTTATAAAAGGGGATTATGTTACTATCTCAGATGGTTATCAGGATTAAATGAATCACTATGTTAAATCATCGCCAAAGTGCCCTGTTCAATAAATGTTAACTAATATTATTGTTTTCATCATCATTATTTTATATAATTTGATCTTAATTACAACCTTAGGAGGTAGATGTCTTCATCCCCATTTTATAGATAAGGAGACTTAGAATTTGTCCAAATAATTTGTCTGAGATTACCAAACTAGCAAGAGGTGGAGCTGGGATTCAAATCTAGGACTTTGATTTCAAAGGCTCTGTCTTATTAAAATATTTTTTCCTTCGGTTTTTTTTGTTTGTTTGTTTGGTTAGTTTTTGTTTTTGAGACAGGGTTTCACTCTGTTGCCCCAGCTAGAGTGCAGTGGTGTCATCATAGCTCCCTGCAACCTCAAACTCCTGGGCTCAAACGATCCTCCCCCCTCAGCCTCCCCAGTAGCTGGGACTACAGGTGCACACCACCACGCCTGACTAATTTTTCTATTTTTTGTAGAGACAGATCTTGCTCTTCTTCAGGCTGGTCTTGAGCTCCTATCCTCAAGCAGTCCTACTGCCTTGGCCTCCCAGAGTGCTAGGATTATAGGTGTGAGCCACTGCACCCGGACCTTTTATTGCTTATTTAAAAGTTTAAATAATGCAGAGTACAAAAAGTGAAAATTTGTTTCTTATTCACCCTTTCCTAAGCCTAGGAGATGGAGCTACTTACTATCAGTTTGTGTAGTTTTGTCATTCTAAACCTCTTTTTAAAAGTTTAATTTTTATTTTTGTTAGATAAATACATGTCTGCAGTTTTCAAGTCAGATGGTAATACAAAATAGGAAGGGTAATAGTCCCTTGCCCCTACCAACCCCTATTCCCACTCCAAAGAGGCAACCTCTGTTACTTCTTAGCTTTGTCTTACACTGTTTGTCTTCAGGTATCTAAATAACATGCTTGTGCAGCTCTTCCTTCATCCTTCCCTTTCTCAGCTGGGGTTCTGTGAGAGAACTAAGTCCTAGTGCCCTAAGGCTGCGGTCCCCAACTCCTGGCCGCAGACTGGTACCGGTCCATGGCCTATTAGGAACCGGGTTTGTCACTGCCTGAGCTCCACCTCCCCTCTCCCACCCCTGTCTGTGGAAAAATTAGCTTCCATGAAACTTAGATACTGAGCTACACAGCAGGAGGTAAGTGGTGGGTAAACTCTGAGTGAGCAGCGGTAGGTGGGGGCGCTTGGGGGTCAGGGTGAGCTGTGGGTGAGCGGAGGGTGAGTTGTGGGAGAGTGAGCGAAGCTTCATCTGTATTTACAGCTGTTCCCATTTCTCGCATCACTGCCTAGCTCTGCTTCCCCACCACCGCCCCCCAACCCCATGGGGGAAAAATTGTCTTCCAGACCCGTCCCTGGTGCCAAAAAGGTTGGGGACCACTGCCCTAAGGTATCCTTGTACATAATGGATTAGCTATATTCCTGTATATCCAGACTGGTCCTGGGTCTGTACTTTCCTTGGGAGAATTGAGAAAGTAGTCACTCAAATCATTTTCTGTGTGCTCTGGATCAAATGAGGAATCCTGGTTGAAAAAGGCTGAGACATTAGCTCTTGACTTTCTATGGTAGAAGGTAAAAAGGACATAATTCCTTCAACTACCATCCTTTCTTTCATCCTGCCAGTATCATTATATCTTAATTTTGTTAAACTAATACTCATTGTCTATATCATTGTGACTCTGTAAATATTAATCACAGCTTAACGACAGAATATACTATAATTATATTTCCTTTCTTTTATAACATTGTGTTCTCTTTTGGAATTAGTAAACATCTTCAGTATGACCAAACATGAAACCTGTCTATTTCCTAGGGCTCTCTCTCCTGTGGCCTTCTATTCTCATGCTCCAATCTAGACTTGTCATATTTACTCTGATTCTGGAATATGCCCTCACTATCACCCCGGGTATTCTCTTCACCTCTCTCTTCTGTTGTATCACCTGTTTCCTGGATCCCACATCTTCTTGCTTCTTGATTTATGCCTTTGTTTCACAGAACACATCTTTACTAGCTTTTTGAGCAAAAGGTGGATGACAAGTAAAATTTTTTGAGAACTATCAACTTGAGTGTGACAAATGTCATTTGAAGACACGTTTGATAGTTTGGTTAGATATAGAATTATAGGTTTGAAAACTTTTCAGAATTGTGAAGACATTGCTTCATTTGTCATGTTGAGTTCAGGTTGGTGCCATTTGGGTTCTTTCTCACTTATTTATATATACTTTCTGGAAGCTTTTAAGATCTTTACTTTAGGCTGGGCGTGGTGGCTCACGCCTGTAATCCTAGCACTCTGGCAGGCCAAGGCGGGTGGATTGTTTGAGCTCAGGAGTTCGAGACCAGCCTGAGCAAGACCGAGACCCCGTCTCTACTAAAAATAGAAAGAAATTATATGGACAGCTAAAAATATATATAGAAAAATTAGCCGGGCATGGTGGTGCATGCCTGTAGTCCTAGCTACTCAGGAGGCTGAGGCAGGAGGATTGCTTGAGCCCAGGAGTTTGAGGTTGCTGTGAGCTAGGCTGATGCCACAGCACTCTAGCCCAGGCAACAGAGTGAGACTCTGTCTCAAAAAAAAAAAAAAAACAAAAAAAACTTTATCTCCCCTCCCCCCCCTTTTTTCTTTTTAAAAAATTCATGATGCTATGCTTGGTCTACGTAGGAGTCTTCTTTTGTATCTTCTTACACGAAGTAAGTCTTTTCATCTGAAAATCCATATCTCCCAGTTCTAAGAAATTCTCTTTCTTCCTATTTTTGTTTTTTCCACTCTCATTCTAGAATGCCTGTTAGGTATATGTTGAAAATCCTGGACTGATCCTCAAAATTTCTTTTCCCCCCCTTTTTCCATCTCTTCTACTTTTGTTCTAATTTCTGACAGATTTCCTTAAACCATCATTGATTTGTTTCTCTAAGTTTTTTTCTTTTTCTTGGTTGGTTATTTTTTATATCATCCTGCTGTTCTTTTATGGAAACAACATTTATTCTGAAAAAAACATTAAGGTTTGTGTTTGTGTTTTGCTGCTGCTGCCTGCATTATCTCTTTTTGTTCTTAGTGCCCGTGTCACACATGTTCTCTTTTGTTTTGGGCTGTTTTATAATAGAGGCTTGATGTTCTTTGGCTGTTTTCCTCATACTTAAGTAGGTAACGCTGATTCTCCGGTTTCCTGCCTGTAACATTTAAACATGGCTTCCATTGTTCAGGGAGCTGTGCTGAGAGAAGGGAGATCTCCCTCTCCTGGAGGATTGCATCTAGCTCTCATCCTGCCTCTCGTTGTAGTCTTTTATCCCATCCCTGGTTCGTGTCTGCCTGGCATGCTGTCTCCCAAGTTGCTAATACTTTGAAATCTGAGGCCTTTCAGGGATCTGGCAGCATACTGACCTCTTCCCTAACCCCCAGTGGCTTAGGTTTCAGCTTTCTCTGGTCTGTTAAATCAGTTTCTACTGTGTGTCCATCTGTTTTCCATCTTACAGAATTTTGTTCACATTTCATCTGCTCTAATTTCTTTTTCTATTCCCTTTTAGATGTATACCTTTTTAATTTCTTAACTGTTATTTTAGTTAGGTTTCAGAATTACTTATTAGGTGATAAATTACTATGTTCAGTTTACAGTGTTTAACTGGAAATCCTGTACAGAGTTTTTCTGTTACAATAGCATTGAGGCACAAACATACACACTTCCCCATACCCCTCCATGCTCCTATAAAAAAGGGCTTACAATATACAGCTTTACAACTTTGTTTTTTTTAAAAAAAAATCTTTAGTGTAATGAGTTTCTTTAGTTTATAAAGTTCTAGTTTAATGTTTTTAACCATAAAGTTAAAAACTTTAACTTTATATCTGTAACTTATTTCATCTGTCACCTATTAATGGTCACGTAGGTCATTTCAATTTTTTGCCAGTATTAAAATGCTACTCTGACCATCCTTTACATACATAATTGCCTTCTTGTGACAAGGTTTTTGTAGGATTTTTTGGCATAAAATTCTTGGGTCAGTAGGTATTTGCATTTTAAATTTTAATAGATGCTGTCAAATTGTCCTTAAAACAATTGTTCTTCAAAGAAAAATTAAAAAGCCATGCTAAATTATACCAGACAACATATAACATGGTAGTTAAGATCAAAGATTCTGAAACCAAATGACCTGGGTTTGAATCCTGCCTTTTCCATTCATTTGCTGAATGATCTTGGCAAGCATGTTTCTTAACCTCTTTAGTTTCCTCATCTGTAAAATCGGGGTTATAGCAGCACCTTCTTTTTATAGTAGTTATGATATTAAATAGGTAATCTATGGAAAGCACTTAGACTAGCACCTAGTACAGAGCAAAGTAGCCGCCCTTATTGTGTTTGCTGGGATCTCACAACAAAAACATTCTGTAATTTCTGTACCAGTTATCTCTGTGGAGCTTATTGAGAATTCCTTAGGAAACCTTTGAGAATCTTTTAAAATTATATTTTGTAGTAAATGTAAATTATATAGGTAGGAAATTCCTTTGTAGCTTAGCCCACTGTATTCATTTTAAACTGTCAAAAAAGTCCTTCTCCCCATAATATGCTGAAATAAAAAAAATAAAGAAAAAAAAGTCCTTCTAATTTGTTGATTTGGTTTTGTTGTTTTTGTTGCATAGCACTCCCACCAAAGGCATAGAGAACAAAGCTTTTGATCGCAATACAGAATCTCTCTTTGAAGAACTGTCTTCAGCGGGCTCAGGCCTAATTGGAGATGTGGATGAAGGAGCAGATTTACTAGGTATGGCAGCTCATCTGAAGAAGTATCATACTGTTTTAAAAATAGATTTTAAAAATTATTTAATTGAAAATTCCTTTAAAATGTCTTCAACTGCTCAGTGGTACAGGGTTATTGCCCTTTTAGGTAATTACTGGGAACATATTCTTTTGAGATCATGAAAGTTTTAAATGGAAGCATATTCACATATGGATATGCCTAAAATTGAATTGCATTTAAGTATGTGTTTTGAATTCGTATAACATAATTTATTGAACTTCTGCAGTATTCCAAGACAGATATTATACATAGGAACACAGTGGTGTGTGTGTGTTTGGATTGATGGATAGTTAGTTCCTGGCTTAAATAAATTTCATTAAATTCTGTTGACCTTAATTAAAAAATTATAACACTTTATTTTTCTGAGCTTTCACAGATTATTATGTTTTAGCTCTGTGGGAAATATAATCACTTTAAAGTTTGCGTTGTTGAAGAACACATGGTTTGAAAAGAATACTGTATTTGACTCTTGCTGTTTGGCTGGTGACCTTTACCAAATAGCTTAACCTTTCTGGACCTTGGTTTCTTCTTGTGTAAAATGAAGGACCTGGACTCTGGTTCAGGGGTCTGGCAAACTGTGCCTCCATGGGCCAAATCCAGCTGACCTGTGTGTGTGTCAGTAAAGTTTTATTCGAACACAGCCACCCTCATTTGTTTACTTATTGTCTGTGGCTACTTTTGCCCAACAGCAGCAGAGTTGAGTAGTTTGTGGCAGAGATCATATGGCCCCCAAAGCCTAAAATATTTACCATCTGGCCCTTTACAGAAAAAGTTTACCAGTGCCTGCTCTAGGTAATCTCTAAAGTTCCTGTCAGCAGTAATTATATGATTCTTACTAAGGTGAATTAGCTTTGGTATACCTTTCTTAAAACTTAAGATCCTAAGAAATTAAAAACTATATAGAATTAAACATTTATGCCTTTAGAATAGATACTGGACTACAAAAGCATTTTGCACTTATTAGTGTAATTATAGTACAGCCTACACTGTTCTCAAAAGGTACTCTTTGTCACAAAGTTCTTATGAATATAGAGTGACATTGCTTCCATTAATTTATGTTAAATTCATTGATTGCCAATTATGTTGTTAAATATTTTTAGAAGGAAACACAAGTTGTGTCTCAAGGTCTATCGAGTAGAAGAGATTGAAACTATGTATATATAATTATTTCTAGTTAGACATAAATGGACTGCCACTATTAAAGTCTAAGTGAAACTGTGGAAGAAATTGAGTGAATTACATTTCTTAAGGAGGGCTAGGAAAGATTAATTCTTCAGGAATACTCCATTTTTACATTTAAATGTATACTTTAATTTTTGTTAACATCAAATTGCACATGAAAAGTTTCTTTTAAGATTTAATTGGTTTAAGAAACTGGCTCCCTGGCAAAATTGAGGGACAGGTGCAAATAATGTTAGAAGAATTTAAAAATTTATATTCAGTATAGTAAAATTCACTCTTTTTGATGTACAATTTCTTGAGTTTTGACAAATGCATAGAGTTGTGTAACCACCACCAGAATCAACATACAGCATCTCCCAAAATTCTTTTATGCTGCCTCTTTATATTAATAAGAATGAAGTACTGGCTGGTCCAAGTGCAGTGGTCTTTACAACTAATTGATCACAACCAGTTACAGTTTCCTTTGTTCGTTCTCCACTCCCACTGCTTCACTTGATTAGCCTTAAAAAAAAAAGTTAAAAATTTAAAAAAAGGAATGAAGTACTTCTGAATACGATTTGTATACTATGTTGCCTCATAATCCAGTAGTGAGGAGAATTAGGAAGGGTCTTATAACCATGACTCTAGCATCATAAAAGCGATCCATGCAACCAAAATCATTTGTACCCCGTAATACTTTGAAATAAAAAACAAAAAAAAGGAATTAGAAATGGTCCAGTGCGGTGGCTCATGCCTATAATCCCAGCACCTTGGGAGGCTGAGGTAGGAGGATCACTTGAGGCTAGGAGTTTGAGACCAGCCTGGACAACATAGACCCCATGTCTACACAAAAATAAATTAGCTGGGCATGTGCACCTATAGTCCCGGCTGCTCCGGGGCTGAGGCAGGAGTATCACTTGAGCCCAGAAGTTCAAGTTTACAATGAGCTATAATATGATTGCACCATGGCACTCCACCCTGTGTGAAAGAGTGAGATCCTGTCTCTTTAGGGGACAGGTGTTTTCTGAAAGTCAGAAAATATTAAGCGTAATAGATTAAAAGCAAAATCTTGATGCTTTAGTTTTCCACTTTGAAGACAAGAAATAGACTCAAAACTGTCTTTTTGGCCGGGCACGGTGGCTCACACCTGTAATCCTAGCACTCTGGGAGGCCAAGGCAGGAGGATCGCTCGAGGTCAGGAGTTCGAGACCAGCCTGAGCAAGAGCGAGACCCCATCTCTACTAAAAAATAGAAAGAAATTATCTGGACAACTAAAAATATATAGAAAAAATTAGCCGGGCATGGTGGCGCATGCCTGTAGTCCCAGCAACTTGGAAGGCTGAGGCAGAAGGCTTGCTTAAGACCAGGAGTTTGAGGTTGCTGTGAGGTAGGCTGACGCCATGGCACTCTAGCCAGGGCAAAAGAGCGAGACTCTGTCTCCAGAAAAAAACTATCTTTTCCATTTTGAAGATGTTGATATATTTATTTTTAGAATATTCCAGATTAGAGTATTTTATTACCTTAAGTTTAGTGACTTACATCTGCATGAATACCTTTAGTCAAAGATATTTTTGGGGGAGGGTTGGGTTTTTGTTGTTGTTGTTTGTTTTTTTTTTTTTGAGACAAAGTCTTGCTCTGTCACTCGGGCTAGAGTGCAGTTCGTCAGCCTAGCTCACAGCAACCTCAAACTCCTAGGTTCAAGCGATCTTCCTGCCTCAGCCTCCCGAGTAGCTGGGACTACAGACATGTGCCACCACACCCGGCTAATTTTTCTATTTTTAGTAGAGACGGGGTCTCACTCTTGCTCAGGCTAGTCTTGAACTCAAGCCATTTTCCTGCCTCAGCCTGCTAGGATTACAGGCAGGAGCCACCTCGTCCAGCTGGTCAAAGATGTTAAATGAAGTTTTCAAGGAACATATTTGTTCCTTGGCTTCTCTTCTGTATAATTCAGTGATATCAATTTGAGGTAATACTCATGAAATAGAATATAGTTAAGCCAACAAAATTGTTCCCCAAGATTCCTTGATGGCCTTTGGGTTGATAAAGGCCAAGGATAAGTACACAGTCCACTTCTATAACTCATTCATTTTTCTCATTACCATATTATTATAAAACCTTTCTCTTGTTGCAGGGTATTACTTTCTTTTAATCATTTTACATGGATTCAGTACTGAGATCACATTTTTCTGATTTTAATAATTTAAAAGAGGTAATCCCAACATTTGTCCTTTATCTTTTTTTTTTTTTTTTGAGACAGAGTCTCGCTCTGTTTCCCAGGCTAGAGTGAGTGCTGTGGCGTCAGCCTAGCTCACAGCAACCTCAGACTCCTGGGCTTAAGCGATCCTCCTGCCTCAGCCTCCCAAGTAGCTGGGACTACAGGCATGCGCCACCATGCCCGGCTAATTTTTTCTATATATATTTTTAGTTGGCCAGATAATTTCTTTCTATTTTTAGTAGAGACGGGGTCTCGCTCTTGCTCAGGCTGGTCTCAGAACTCCTGACCTCGAGCGATCCACCCGCCTCGGCCTCCCAGAGTGCTAGGATTACAGGCATGAGCTACCGCACCTGGCCCTGTCCTTTATCTTGATTGGTGTCTCATCCCCTGAGTTTCTTATTTTCAGTGACCCATTCTCCATTTACTTTAGTCACTCATTCCCCATGGCCACATTCTAGAACTTGGAAATCATACATTCAAACGTCCTGCTCTTGAGATTTTTTCCCCTTAATTATCTCATGTATTTTTAACTTCAGCATCTCTGTTGACTTCTTTCCATTATCATTTAAACATGTTTAGGTTTTTTCATTTAAAAATAAAAATACTGCCTTCCTCTGACCCAGTATCCCCACTGCCTACCCATCACTCACACACCTCCCACTTCTAGTCAGGCCTTTATGCAACAATATTTTGTGTGTGTGTGTGTGTGAGACAGGGTCTTGCTATGTTGTCCAGGTTAGTGTCAAACTCCTGGTCTCAAGTAATCCTCCTGCCTCAGCCTTTGGAGTAGCTGGGACTACGGTTATGCAACAATGTTGATGAGGTGTCTGTTATGAGCCAGGCACTGTTACAGATACTTGCGATAGGTCAGTGAACAAAATAGACTTCTTTAAAGTGTGGCTACCTTAACTGGCAGGACTTTGCCAGTCCTACTTGCTCTTCATCCTACTACAATTTGACATTCTCCCCCATACTCAGCTTGCCTGAAATAACCTTCTTATTTGCTATATCCAGTGGTTCCTTCAGTTATTTCACATGACTTCTCAATAGCATTTGTCTTTAAAACTCTCTTTGCTGGGTTTCTGTGATACTACTCTTGCCTGCATCTTTTCTTACCTCTGACTCTTCCTTTTCAATCAGCTTAGCAGGATCTACAGCCTGTGTTCCTATCCTAGGCCTTCTTTGTTTTGAATACCATATTTGCTCTCATTGTTTCTTGGTTTTCATGAGTAACTACTCCCAAGTTTTTATCTCCACCCCAGATCTTTTTCTGAAGTCCCAGACTTATTTCCAAACTGCCTGCTAGACACGCCTAAGATGATTTGTAGGGCTTTACATTTGACATGCCTGAAACTCAGTTTGTCATCTTTATTGTCCTGTCCCCCAAGGCTGTTCTTGCACCAACATGTACTCTCAGTGAATGAGTAGCCTTGCCATCCACTCATCTCTCCATCCGAGACCTCTCACTCTTCCCTCACAACCAGTCACCAAGGCGTGTTTTGTTCCCTCTCCTAAATATATGTATATATCTATATTTCTTGCCACTGCTTAAATGATACATCCTCCAGGGATTCTGCCTTGATCCTCTAATTAAAGCTCAGTTGTCCCTGAAAGTATTCTCGTGGCACTGCATTTTATTATGTTGCTCTTTACAGTTGACTGTCATTTTTTATGTACCTGTCTCCCTGGATAGACAATAAGCTTAATGTGGCCAAGACAACCATGTCTTTTGCTTTTACTGTTGCGTCTTTAGCGTGTAGCAACTAAGGGGATGGGGTTACTAAATAGTTCTGACACTTTTGTTTCACCTCTAAATCTGTGATTCTTTACCTTTTGGGATTAAAAATCCTTTATAAGAGAATTTGTAAGAGAGCAGTATACCATTGGAAAAATGCACGTATAGAACTGGATAAAGTGGTATATACATTCTCAAGCGATTGCCAGGTAACTCTGAAACCCATCTATGGAACTTGCTTGAGAATTGGTACTAAAATGCAAATGAGACTAATAAGATTTTAGGAACTGCCAGGCAGGTTTTTTTGCTTGTTTTTAGTAGGTAACTTTTCCAAATATATTAGATCTAAGTTTATGTTGGGCGTAAGTCTTGAATAGAAATGAGGCCACTTGAAATTATGTTTTTCTTATAGTTGTAATGAGTTTGTTTTTATTGGTACTTTTCAAAATGAACATTTTGGATAATCTTATTGATCGGATATTATAGAGAACTATTCACTGGGAATTTGTAAATTTAACATAAACTTTAGAAACTATGCTATAGGATATGTTTCTCATATAGTACAGATTCCAGGTTTTTCCTATTAATATTCATACTTTATTGTGTTTAGTTAATGGTTTCTCTACATCTTTTCAATTTCTTTGTCTTCTCTCTCTCATTTTAAGATAAATGAGTTTTGTTCTTGCTTTCTGAAAATAATCTAATTGAGATTCTCATTCATTTTTCTCTTGGGCTGCTTACCTAGGGGAATATTCTGGTGTGTATGCTTTTGAATAATGTTACTGCTTTTTAAGCTAGGTGTTCTTGGCTGCTGTTCTCATTTAGTGCTTTCTCATCATTTTTTTCTGCTCAACTATTTTTTTTTTTTTTTGCCCTACATGTATTTTTAGCTTTTATGCTCATCTAAATGCTTGAGAGTATATTGCAAACAGTTATTATATAAACTTTTTTCGGCCAGTCTAAACTCTATTTCTTCTGTCTCTATAACTTTATTAAAAAGTCAACATTAGTGTTTAAAGCAAATATCTTGCTAGAAATCATTTTGGAGTTGGAATTTGGAAACTTTTAAAAAAAGTTTTGTTTTATTTATTTTTTTTAGTTTGTGGAGTATACACAGATGATTAAATAAGCTACTATTTCCGATATTTAATTCTTCCTGGTAGATGTACCCTGGTCTTTGAGAATATTTGAGAAAATTATAATACAAAACATAAGTCCATTTGTGAACACTAAATAAAGTTTTAGCATTCTTGGGTTGGTTTTGTTTGTTTTAAATAATTTTTAAATCAATTGGAATATTACTTTTTTTAAATAAAGGGACACGTTAACTCTTTTGCCTTATGTAGTTTTCTTTAGAAATATTTCCTTCTTGTTTACCTGGGTTATCAATATTACTTCTCCCATTGTATGTGATTTTCCAACATTAGCTCACAATTTCTTGGAATGATGATGGAGTGGTGGGGTTTTTTGTTTTGTTTTGCTTTGTTTTTTTGTTTGCTGAGTGATATTCCTTAGTGTGTTATTTCATTTCTTTAGTTTTTTATGAGAAGCAAATTAAATAGCTTTATTCTCTCTAGGGACAATTCCATTAGATCTTGCATTGAATGCTCTCTATGCCTATCTTACAGCACTCATTAAAATATTAAACACAGTTCTAAAACTAACAACTGAATATTATTTCTTAAGTGACACTTTGAAGGAAAGTTTGTATTGATTTTGGGTTTTCAGTCTAATTATATTCAATTTTGTTGTAAGAAAGCGTTGGTGAAGCATTTTTTAGGTATATTAGAGAGCATCCTTACAAATGAAGGAAATCATCTTTGTTTCTGTCTTTTGCACATCATTATGCATTAAATCATAACATTGTGATTCCAGATGTTTTTCATATCATGCATAAAACTTTATAGATTAATAATCTGTTTTCATGCTGTTTCTTACATAAAACATTTCTTGTTCTTTGTTTTTGCTTTACATGGAATGCATGGGCTTTAAGACCATAATTTCTTTGGTAAGGTTTCATCTGCCTTGGGGTTCTGTCTTTCTTTGGCCTTGTTTCTGCCTGTTCTCTGTTAATAAGATCTAATTTTTAGGCAAAAGCCTACAATATCGACTGTGATTTGGGAACAATTTCTAATCCATATTAATGCTGTTCTTTTTTTTCCTAAGTAATGCTAGAATATTGTTAGAATATTTGGCAGAAAAGTCTTGATACTTTTGAAATATTGTCTATGAAAAATAAAATATAGACTAACGGATATAAATAGTTAGCCAACAAAGTCTTTAGGTTTGTTTTGTGATGCATAATTATTTATAATTTTGTAATCCATACAAGTAGATATGTGAAATGAAATTATAGGCAAAATAAGATTACTAAAGGACAGATAAAATTTCTAAAATAAAATATGTGATTATAGCTTATTATATTATAAATATATCTAATTTTTGATAAATTTGTTTTCAAAGTCTTTATCCTTTTTCTTTTGATAGGAATGGGTCGTGAAGTTGAGAATCTTATATTAGAAAATACACAACTGTTGGAAACCAAGTAAGTTCTATATGAGATTTTTAAAAGGAACAAAAGGTACAGAATTTTCTTCTTGTCCAAGTCAATGGCATTTCATCAGTTTAACACAGCACTCATGCAGTCTTCATCCCCCTCTTTCTCCCCTTCTCTGCATGTGTTTACACATACACATTCACCCACACAAATAGGTAGTGGGACCGACCTTGCCCTGATACGGGTATGTTTCATTGCTGTTTTTTGCAGACACACAGATCTTCACCTTATTTCTACTCCACAAGTATTCATGCCTTTCTCTTAATCTTCTGGATGTGTCCTACACTTATTTTGCTGCTTCCCCTGAGATGTGTCTATTTTTTTTTTTATTTCTGCACAAATGTTTCGATCCATACCTGGCCTACCTCTTCAGAGCTGTCCTCCATAGCTACAAGCTCTTGGGTGCACTCTGGGGAGTCTTAGGCCCTCAAGCACATTTAGCGGGACAGGTCCTCAGTGATGTGGAAAAGTGACCATGTCCCTTTGCAAGTTTGCTGTGTCACAGCAACTTTGGAACATCTGTATATATCCAAGACAGAATGTAGCTGTAATGAGGTCCTATGCCCACTGTACCCAGAGGAACTGGATCTTAGATTTTTTTCCTTCACTGTAGACTACCTAGACTTTCCAGTTTAGGCTGTTTTCTCACTAATTATTAAAGGTAACATCAAGGAATAACTTTATTGATTGGGTAATATCTTTTCAGAACTTATTAATAATAGTAGCCTTATGAATGCTTTTTTTTTCCTATTTTCTGCTCCTGAGATAATGAATGCTGTTTTTTAAAGTTAATCTTACTTAATTTTGACTTTTTATTAATTGGTGGTCTGTCTTGCTTTATCCATTTATTCTTTGTTTGATAAGTGGGAAGAGCAATAACTTAGATCTTAGTTGCTTTATGTTCTTTTTGCCTTTATGAGCAACATCAGGTAGAATGTCTTGAAGTATTCAGTCATTCAGCTTTATGACTGTACAATTACTTTAGTCTACAAAGGAATAAGCTGAAAGATGAAAAGAATATTTATTTGTAATGACACACTTGAAATATGTGTTTCTTAGAAATGCTTTGAATGTAGTGAAGAATGATTTGATAGCAAAAGTGGATGAACTGACCTGTGAGAAAGATGTGCTGCAAGGGGAACTGGAGGCCGTGAAACAAGCCAAACTGAAGCTAGAGGAAAAGAACCGAGAATTAGAGGAAGAGCTTAGGAAGTAAGTTTTGACTGTGTTTTTCTAAACCAAACTCTTTGTCAGTTGTACCACAGAGGGTTACAGGTGTAACTCTGAGACAAAAGCCTTCAGCCCACGCAAGCCTGGAAGTTCCCTGGCTGATTGCCTCTGCTGTGAGCAGGCCCCTCCAGTTACTAGCCTGTGATTTTTTGTGACTATCTGTCATGACATGAAAAGAGTTAGAGAATTGTTCAAATGTCTTTGTTCTGATAATAAGGAAATTAAAAACATTCATTATTTTCCTTCACTCAGCTTTCTGTAATACCTGTTATTTTTTTTTTTTTTTTCTGAAAACAGTGCTATGATAATATTCTACTAAATAAAGGCAGCTAAATACCCTGTTTGGAAAAAGAAAAATAATCCTTTAGTGGTAGTTAAAATTGTTGACCTACTCTTTCATTTTTTTGAAAAGATGAACTCAATTCAAATAACATGTTTTGTTTTTTCCCCACTAGAGCTCGTGCAGAAGCTGAAGATGCAAGGCAAAAAGCAAAAGATGATGATGATGTAGGTTTACAATTTTGGACTTTTTTTCTTTACCACATTTTGGTATTTTGGGAAAATCTTGCTAAATAAGCTTTGGATATAACGTTATAAAGATTTTAAAAAGTCAGAAGACATGTTTACAGTCATGAGTGGAATAGCTCATACTTCTACATGGTATCCACAAGCTTACTTTCTAGCTATATGGGACCTGCTCATTTTCCCTCTGTATCTCTGTGCTCAGATCTGTGTTTGCATGTTCAAGTTCAAGGACCAACTGAGATATTTGGGATTTTTTCCATTCCTATTGTTTTGTCTAAAATTTTGATTTAGAAATATGAAAGCTTAATAATAAAAATTGTTTAATAGTATTAAACATAAAAAGATAAAGTCTAAAACTTTAGTACTAGCCAATTAGCCCATATTGTTGTCAACATACATAAATACAAAAGAATAAATACATACTTCTTGCCAGTATTATTAGCATATTGTCAATTCTGTTGATAGCTAGACTATCATTTTTATATCGGGTGTTTGCAGGTCAAAGGTCAGGCTTGAGATTTTTTTTTTTTTAATGAGTGTTTTTAATATAATATTTGATACATACAAAAATATATGTAACATATGTGAGTAATAGACTATATAATAAGTTAACACTATGAACATACCTACCATCCAATCTAAGAACAAGAAAATTACCAAACATTGAAACTACTCTGTGCTCCTCCCCTCCAGAAGAAACCACTATCCTATATTTATCATTTGCTTAACTTTTTTTTTTTTTTTTTTTGAGACAGAGTCTTGCTCTGTTGCCCGGCTACAGTGAGTGCCGTGGCGTCAGCCTAGCTCACAGCAACCTCAGACTCCTGGGCTTAAGGGATCCTACTGCCTCAGCCTCCCGAGTAGCTGGGACTACAGGCATGCGCCACCATCCCCGGCTAATTTTTTCTATATATATTTTTAGTTGGCCAGATAATTTCTTTCTATTTTTTTTTTAGTAGAGACGGGGTCTCGCTCTTGCTCAGGCTGGTCTCGAACTCCTGACCTCGAGCGATCCACCTGCCTCAGCCTCCCAGAGTGCTAAGATTACAGGCATGAGCCACCGCGCCCGGCCTCATTTGCTTAACTTTAAAAAAACTAGTTTTATTATATAACATATGTATCTCTATAAAGTATGGCTTAGTTTTCATTGTTTTTGTGTTTCATACTATAGGTGTATTTAATCTTGGAGACTTGTTTTACTCAGTTGTATGTTTTTGAGACTCACTCATGTTGTAGTATATAGTGCTATAGTTCATCCATGGTCACTGCTTTATGATACCCCATTATATAAATATTTTATAATTTATGTATCTTTTTTCCTGTTAATGTATTAGTATATTTAGTCTTCAGCTTTTTACTATCACAGTGCTGTTGTTACAAACATGATAGTACAAGTGTCCAGATGTATAGAAGCCATAGTTTTCCCGGAGTATATACCTAGCAGTGGGATTGCTGTGTTGCAAATTGAAGATCCTTTATCATTTTATTTAAAGGAGAGGCCAAATTCTGTGTCGGGAGAACAAAGGAGGAAAACTGCTGAAGGCTAAGCTTAGCCTCTTTCTTACTGTCCCAACTCTTTCAGCTTTGATCCCAAATGTACATATTCCATTTAGCAAAACAAAAACTCTACAGTTAGACCCACCTTCTTCCCCAGAAAAGACTTCAGAAATCAGCATCAGAAGAAAGTAGACTTGAGCATGCCCCTTTGGGGTCTTACCCCTGTAGTTACCTCATATTCACATCCTTTATTCTAAGAATAATTCTGATTAATATAGTTCTCTCTATTTTGTTGTATTTCTGTTGGTGTTGTATTGACTCATATGTTGGGTACCTTGGTAACTAGGCAATAGGTTTACCCTTTATGCTGGCATTGGGTGTGTATATATGGATTGGTAGTTTGAGATGAATGAACCTCTTTTGGAACTAACTTGTAACTATTTTCTGAATGACAGTTGTTATAGAACATGAATTTAAAATAATGTTAGAGCAGTATTTCCAGGTGGAACTTACAAGAACATATTAAATCTACATAGATAACAGTTAAATTTTTTGATTTTAGTTTGAAATCTGTATGCTTTATTCTTCGTAATTCCTTTATAATATGTTTAAATATCTGTGTTTACATTCAGAAATTAAATTGCCTACCTTTTATCTTTTCAGTCATACGTAATTATCTAAATCTCTTTATCGATTCTATTTTTATAAGGCCATTTTTCTTTTCTTTTTTTCTTATTTGTAGTAGCTTTATATTTTAATTTTTAATTGCAAAATGTTAAGGGAGGGTACAAATGTTTTTGTTACATGGGTAGCTTTTGTAATGCTTAAGTAAGGGCTATTAGTGTGCCCCTAACCCAAGTAGTATTCATTGTACCTGTTAGGCAGGTTTTGACCCCCTCCCTTTTTCCCCCTCCCCCTTCTTGATTTCCTATAAGGCCATTTTTCTTTAAGTGATTTATTAGATTAGTAACTGAGGAATATTTAAAAGCCTAAAGATTTTGCTTAAGTCTGAGATAAGCAAAAAACATATATAGGCTCCCAGAGTGATCTGTCATCTTCTCATCATTATAGAGTGATATTCCCACAGCCCAGAGGAAGCGGTTTACTAGAGTAGAAATGGCCCGTGTTCTCATGGAGAGAAACCAGTATAAAGAGAGACTGATGGAGCTTCAAGAAGCTGTTCGATGGACAGAGATGATTCGGTATGAGAAGTTCTAGAGTGTTTTCCTACTATTGGTTTGTAGGTTTAAATATTACTTCACTCAGGACTAGAGTCATGCCTTGGGGGTCCAAGCCACTTTCTCTGTTTACTAGGAGACACTTTCTGAAGTAACAGTTGGAATTAGGAACAGAGTACAATCAAAGTAGGTGCCTTTTAGGCCAGTAAGGGATCTTGGAGGACGTTCCCACAACCTCCAAAAAGCCATTGTTATTATTTAGGAATGATGGTCATTTTTCAAAAGAATAGAAATTGATACTTCCTTTGCAGTAATGTCAGGAAAATATCAAAATTTTTATGTAACACAGGAAAATAAATTATTTTTATTCAGTGTCTTCCTGTGAAATACTATTGCTTGAATTTTTTCCCTATTTTCAAACTATTCATGCAAAGTATACCTTCCATTAACATCTTTCAGTCAATTGGATCTTAAACCTCACCTAATGCTGCCATCTAATGGTCGTATTCTTAGTAACAGTATTCCTTACTTTAATTTAGAAAGAGCTCATGAAAAATTTATAAATTAGTTGCCCCCTAATTTACCTGTATTTTTGAGTTTGGATTGTCACATCAGATTTACCAATAACAATACACATTGTTTTTAAGTTTATAAGCATATTTTCTAACCTTCAGCTTTTACTTTCTTAAGATTACATTATTTATTAGTTTATGGATCCTTTACCAGTGCCATACTAGAAGGAAGTATTTTGTGTAACACATTTTGCAATTTTCTATAATTGTAATTGTTTATAGCTGCTGAAGAGGAAGGAGATCAGATTGGATAAGGAAACGAGTAAACTAAGAAGTATGTTCTTAACTGTATCATTTAATGGATATTAAATAAATACTGAATAAGTATTTTAAAAACTGAAAGCATATAGGCAGACTCCACTTTTCATTGCTATTTTTAACTTTTAGCAGCCAAGTGGTAGTCAACAAGTGAAAGGAAATAGTAGCTTACTTTTAACTTGTTCATTGAATTAAAAGATGTTTTAAATTTAGTTCTTTAAAAAAGAAGTGGAAAGGGAGCTCTGATCATGATGCAGAATTCTTACTGCCTATTAAATCAGTTTGGAATGTCTTATTACCTGAAATTTTGAATTAGCTGTCAATCCAGTTTATCCTTTTCCTTTCCCTGTCCATCTTTTCAGTGATAGAGAAGTTTTACTCCTGTGAAAAGTGACCCATCAGAATGGTAAAGTTACGGGCTATTTTGTGAGAGCTGAGAGTACAGATGATATGACTTTTAGATAAAGACAGGGATTTACAAGACAATATTTTGATAAACGGAAGAGTTAGAGGATATCTTTTTAATAAAAATGTTTAAATATTATCAGTCACAGTGGCTATCTGTCTAGCACAGATAACAACCTTCAATCATTAGACTGAGCTCTAGAGGGAAGTACGGTATTTTATGTATCTTGGTAGTATTAGCTTTAGCAGATTGACTGACACATGGTAGGTCAAAGTAACTATAGTATTTACTGAATTTAATTGTTGACTCTCCTCTGTGTATCCCATGAACTTCTTGGGTCCCTTGTTCTTCAGGTAGAAAGCTAGAACACCTCACTGATAACGCATTTCTTTCTTTCATTCTTTTTCTTTTCGTTTTTCTTTCTTTCCCTTTCCCTTTCCTTTTCCCTTTCCCTTCTTTCTTTCTGTTTTTTGTTTTTGTTTTTGTTTTTTTTTTTTGACGTAGGGCATCACGAGAAAATCCAGCCATGCAAGAAAAAAAAAGGTCAAGCATTTGGCAGTTGTAAGTATTAAAAAACAAACAAAAAAGACTTTAAACAGCACTTTGAGACAAGAAGATTACAGTTAAAATTTATTTTCAAGAATGATTTTGTGTCCATTTTTCTTTAATTTTTTTAAAAATTGGGGGTAAATAGCTAAACTGAATTTTTTCTTTTTGATATGTAGCGTACCAACTCGGTAAGGCTGTTCTTGAGGACAAAAGATAAGCTGTCGTAAGCTGCATCATGTTGGTTATGCATTTGGTGCATTCCTCTGCCAAATTTAAATAAAATAATGGGGGACTTATTTATAGAGTTGATAATTACCTGTATCCCCATTAAGTAAGTTCCTGATTCACTGATTATGTGATTGTAAGGAACTTCACAAAGTGAAGATAAGAAATTTAGCATTTGTGGGGTTTGAGCAGTATTTGTACCTGTTGAACTTGCATTATGTTTGTGCCAGAAGTACTGTGTGTTTACTATAGTTAAAACTTACCTCCCCCGTTTTGGTGAATCTGCTAATTAATAGAAGTGACAATTGTTTAAAAAGTGGACATGAAAGTAGTTATTTAAATTGAGCTTAATCAGAAAACGTATGAGATGTGTGTTAGTATCTATCTGTTCTAGTACTTTATTATAGCAGACTATTTCTAGAACTGGCATACTAAGCTTCTATTCAAATCATGCAGCTATAACTTTATTGTTTAACAACCAGCTTTATATTGCACCAAGTAGTAGCTAGCTAAAGGAACCCTTTTATTTATTCAGTAGAAGTTCCCTTTACTCAAGAGCTTCTTCCTTTCATTATGGAAATTGCTAGTTAGAGAACTGGTACCTGCCATTCTAAGCAATGGTTTCTCTTCCCTGAATGTCTGAGTTTGGCTGTGAATTATTGTTAATTAAGCCTGTAGCATGCAACTGCAAAAACTGTTTTTGCCAGTTTCTAACTCATTGCCTTATAAAAGTGCTTTGGAATTTTCTTGAGCATAAAAGTTTGTGGAAAATCATTGATTGTTCTTGACAGTGCATGTCATACACACACGCTTTTTTCTGTTTAGTTTCAGCCGACTTTTCAGCTCCTCAAGTAATACGACTAAGAAGCCTGAACCACCTGTTAATCTGAAGTACAATGCACCCACCTCTCATGTTACTCCTTCTGTCAAGAAAAGAAGCAGCACCTTATCTCAGCTCCCAGGGGATAAGTCCAAAGCCTTTGATTTCCTTAGTGAAGAGTAAGTATTTTCCAGACTAATGGTTATGCCCTAAATAAGTTAATGGTTCAAAATACTCTTGCCCCTTATCACATCAGCTATAAAGTTTAAGATCTATTTTAAAAAAAAAACTATTTCTGTAACTTGGCTACCTTTAAGTAGATTTCTTATCATCAGCATTTTTTATGAAAATTGCATTTCAGTTTTCATAAAGAGAAGGAATTTTTTTAAATGCCTCATTTTTGCTGGTATGACAACATTGATAAATATTAATAGAAATGTTAAAGGCTTATATGAGCCTTTATCCTAAAAGTTTGAACATTTCCTTTGGTGTCAAAAGGACTTGGTTTTCATCTTAACTCTGCTACTCATTATGTACGTACACTCAGGCAAATCAACCTCTCAGAGCCCTGGTTTCTCTGCTTGTGAAATGCGTCTGATAATTTATCTCAAAGATATTAGCATTAAATTATACAGTATCTGTAAAGTATCTGACATATAGGTAGATTTGTTAACTGCAGCGTACATAGCAAGTCACCTCATGAAAATTTAAATGGCTAAAAAAAAGGCAAATTATTTTCAGAATCATTTTCATAATATTTTATTCCATAGCTCCAAAGCTTACCAAATCATTTTTCATTTTTGTCTTCTGAAACAAGTTAGTGGGATCTAAAATTTGACCAATATTATCTTCCTAAGCAGATATTGATTTATTGATCTTTTAGTCACTTCTGGCATTTTGGCATTAGAAAATTCTCAGTAAATATTTCTTGAATGAATAACAAAAGAGCCAAAAATACTTAAGAATTTTTTCCCTTTCATATGACCAACATCTAAAACCTAATAGGCATTTGATGGCTGATGATTCAGTTTAACATAATAGGCTGCTTGCTAACCTGTTAAAAGCTCAGGCACTGCACAAAGTTAAAAAGACTAGCTTTAGTGTAACACTTTTTAAAGCTATTTTAGTGTGAATAAATTAATTTGAAATCATGTAATTTTTTGTTGTTTTTGCTGTTATGATGAGAGAGGGAAGATAAAGCTGTTGTATTCACTTAATTTGAAGAGGAAATCCTTCTTCCTTTTAGAACTGAAGCCAGTTTAGCCTCACGCAGAGAACAAAAGAGAGAACAGTATCGTCAGGTAAAGGCACATGTTCAGAAGGAAGATGGTAGAGTGCAGGCTTTTGGCTGGAGTCTGCCTCAGAAGTACAAACAGGTAACATGTGAACGTGGTAAGAGCACCCGGCGGGAAATAACAGGGTGAGGGGAGTGTCTTAGGTGTGAAGGAGTTGCAGTACACGCCCCAGCACTGCTCATGTCAAGCTGCATGGACTTGGCACATGTCTACAGAAGTGCCACAGGGTGCTGGTTTTCAGGCTGTTTTCTAGCAACATGGAGCTCAAATGAAATGCCTCTGAGTCTGTGAGGAGAAGGGTCAACAGGGTGGCCAGGTACATAAAACTTGAGGTACCTAGCTGCGCTTTAACCAGGGCAGTTTTAATATTTGAAGATTTCATTTTTTAAAAAGCAGTATCATTGTTTGAAAGTGTTTAAAAACCATTGGCATGGATGGAGACTTTCAAATTGTTCACTTAAAACTTAGTTCAGCTCTTCAGGAACTTTACCTGTCTACTCCATATGCCCTACGCCTAAAAGACTCACACATCTGTGTACAAACACACGTGTGCACGTGCACATGAATCAGTACCTCTCTTCTGACCTCCCATAAGTATCCTGTTATAGTTTATCTAATTGCTACTTGATTTTTCTGTTTATTTTTCAAATAAGAGTGACAAAATCAACTTAAAGTTGATTTCAAGAAGTAAATCTGTAATAGCAGTGCTTGCCCATGTCTCAGTGGTTCTGTAAGAAGTCCACTTTTAATGAGGTTTACCAATGTGTCTTTTTCTCTCCCCTCTCACCGTTAGGTAACCAATGGTCAAGGTGAAAACAAGATGAAAAATTTACCCGTGCCTGTGTATCTCAGACCTCTAGATGAAAAAGATACATCAATGAAGGTAAGTTCATTATGAAGTTAAAGGAGATATTTCCTAAACTCTGGATAAGTTTTTTTTCCTAAAACCAAAAAAATTTAAATACTACTTCTATTGTTCATTTTATAGTTTTAGACTATATTAAATACCTACATATACAGCCATTAGTTATTTTAAGGAAAAATGAAAATAACTAGAATGTTAAGAAAAGTAAGAAACCGTGAAAAGAAAAGTGTTTTCTTCGCATTTCTAGATTTAATACCCTTTTCTTTTTCCCCCACCTGAGAAGCTGTGGTGTGCTGTTGGAGTCAATTTATCTGGTGGGAAGACCAGAGACGGTGGCTCTGTTGTTGGAGCAAGTGTATTTTACAAGGATGTTGCTGCTTTGGATACAGAAGGCAGTAAACAGCGAAGTGCATCTCAGAGTAGCTTAGATAAGTTAGATCAGGAACTTAAGGTAAGTGTATGTTAACATTTGATCTGGTTTATGAGACTATTAGTTTAGCTCCTTGGTTCAGAGTTTACTTCTGGTCCAACTTCTAATTGGGATTACTATGCCTTTGCTTACTCTCCCTCACCACCCTTTTAAGTCACTTTTATTGAGGTATAATTTATATACAATAAGGTGTACACTTGAAACGGGTACAGGTCACAGTTTTGACAAATGTGTACACCTAGGTAATCACTACCACAATCACAACGAAAGAACATTTTTTATCACTGATCTGCTCTAACTGCTAGGTTTTTAATCTATTAATTAATATAGATGTATTTTTACCCTTACAAATAATCTGGAAATAAATTTTGAAATAGTATTGCCCTTTACTGTAACAGCACAGTCATATGAACATTTGTACACACATATCATTTTAAATATTCATTTTCCTTACTTTGTCTACTCAGGAACAGCAGAAGGAGTTAAAAAATCAAGAAGAGTTATCCAGTCTAGTCTGGATCTGTACCAGTACTCATTCAGCTACAAAAGTTATCATCATTGATGCTATTCAACCGGGCAACATCCTGGACAGTTTCTCTGTTTGCAACTCTCATATTCTGTGCATTGCAAGTGTACCAGGTAAGAGTGAGGCGTGCCTCTCTCTGGCCCTTCCATCCCTTCCCTCCATGCACACCTCCTTCCTGACAGGATCTGATTTGGCTGCTGGAGGTGTGGTTATGTACCTTGTTGTCATGGAGTATGTTCTAGTTGGGGAAGATTGGAAATAAACTGGAACCATTGAAAAAATAAGGTATTTTCAGATAGTGAAAAATGCCATGAAGAAAATAAAACAACAGTAATGTGAGAAGAAGGTAACTAGGAGGCAAGGGCAAGGGGCTATTTAGATTGATTAACAAGGGAAGGTCTTCTAAAGTTCTGGATTCAATATATGATATTAAGACATTAATTTAAAAATTAAAGAGGTTTGTGATACAGCCATACAATGGAATGTTATTCAGCCATAAACAGGATTGAAGGTTTTTATTTTATTTTATTTTTTTATTGCAGTAAGAACACTCAATATGAGGTCTACCCTCTTACCAAATTTTTACGTGGACAATACATTATTGTTTACTACAGGTAGATGTTCTGGTACACGCTGTAACATGGATGAGCCCTGGGAACATTGTGTTAAAGGAAATAAGCCAGACACAAATGGACAAATAGTGTATGATTCCACTTATATGCAATACCTAGAATAGGCAAATTCACAGAGACAGAAATAGAATAGAGGTTACCAGGGACTGGGGTGAGGGAGGCAAGAATGAGGAGTTATTATTTAATGAGTACAGAGTTTTATGTGGGGCAATGGAGAAGTTTTAGAAATAGCAGTGATGGCTACAAAACATTGTGAATGTAATTAATGCCACTGAATTGTACACTTTAAAATAGTTTAAATGGCAAATTTTATGTTATATTTTACTACAATAAAAATTTTTAATGTGATATGAATAAAAATTTTCTAAATAAACTGAGGAAGTTTATCTTTATATCATAAATGCTTTGTTTTAAAATGTTTTACTCATACCTAAGTCACTGTATACACTTAGGGTATTTAATTTTTAACAGTAGTGGATAAAAGTCTATATTTCAAATAGTAATCTTGATCATTAAACATTTTTTTCTGCTGACTTGTCAGATATATATATATATATATATATATATAATTAGATTGTTTTTAACCTTTTGGCTGCTGAGGAGCTCATTAAGAACAGAAGTGTCATTTTTGACATTTTCGTGGTGTTTATTTGCACTTACTTGTATTACTAGAAGAATTATATTTTTAAGTACCTTTCCATTTTGTGAAGATAAGTTTAAATAAACTTAATGCTACCTGTATTCACGTAGCTGTATATCTCACCTGCGCACTCTCATTTCAAATCTATGGTTGCTTTAGTGGAAAAAATGCTATTTATAGGAGTTTACTTAGCTATTAAAAGAAGGTTTATATTCCCTTTCAGGCGCACGAGAAACAGACTACCCTGCAGGAGAAGATCTTTTAGAGTCTGGTCAGGTAGACAAAGCGTCTTTATGTGGAAGCATGACAAGCAACAGCTCGGCAGAGACAGACAGCCTTTTGGGAGGCATCACAGTGGTTGGTTGCTCTGCAGAAGGTGTGACAGGAGCTGCCACTTCCCCTAGTACCAACGGTGCTTCCCCAGTGATAGAAAAAGCACCAGGTAAATCTATTCTCCTTACATGCCATCTGTATAGAGACTAAGGCTACCCCAGATGCCACATTGTGGGCTGAATTTAGATCTTAAGGTAACAAGGATGAAAGAGCTTGAAAGAAGTTGTAATGATGGCTAAAAGACATTAAGAATTCTCAATTTCATGATACAGCATGGAAGAGTGGGTGGGCGGAGTGGGATTCTGTAGTAGAGGTCTGTATGCCGAAATTATTGGAGGAGAAAAGCTCAGACTAGGAATAGTTAAGAGTGTTTTATTTACTTTGTAGAAATGGAACCAGAAAATAGTGAGGTTGATGAAAATGTTCCAACAGCAGAAGAAGCAACTGAAGCCACAGAAGGCAATGCAGGGTCAGCTGAAGATACTGCGGACAGTTCCCAAGCTGGTGTGTACACAGAGCATGTCTTCACAGATCCTTTGGGAGTTCAAATCCCAGAAGACCTCTCCCCAGTGTACCAGTCAAGGTATGACAATGGGTCAACAACTTAGGAAACTGGGCAAAGTGCACAAATAAAAGAAACCAAAATAATCTCAAACAGCTAAAATATTCCCACTAATTGGCATTATTGTGGCAGACTGCAAAGTGTTATTTCCTATCCCTGCTTTGTCTTCATTTATTCCCTTCCCTTCATCCTCTCTGGACATTTTCCCCACATTTCTTCTCTGTTCCTTACAACTTAAAAAAAAAAATCTTGTCTATAAAAGCACAATCATGTGTTGCTTTACAATGGGGATATGTTCTAAGAAAGGCAGCATTAGGTGATTTCATTGCTGTGCGAACATCACAGTGTACACTTACACAAACCTAGATGGTATAGCCTATTACTCCTAGACTACAAACCTGTACAGCATGTAACTGTCCCGAATACTGTAGGCAGTTGTAACACAATGGTAAAAATTTGTGTATCTAAACATATCTAAACATAGAAAAGGTTCAGTAAAAATATGGTATTATTTAATATAATCTTACAGAACCACCATTGTGTATGCAGTACACCACTGGACCACAGTGTCGTTTTGCAGCCTATGATTGTATATGGGTCAAAATCTTCTTGGTCATTTTCTCCTCTTGTATGATTTTTTAAAAAATTGTTGTACTTGCTGTCTTCCATTGTATTAGTAACTTTGTCATTTTAATCCCTACCCCTACTCTCACTTCCACTCCAGTTATCAGCAAAATTGGCCATGAAGTTTGAGTTATCTAAATGGGCTTGAATGAACTTTTTCTATTTAATTTTCATGCAAATATTTTATTAGAAAACAATTGGTTTTAGGCTCTTCCTTAAAGGGTTGGTTAACCTAGGCCCATTTTGTGAATTCTTTTATTTTCTTCCCTGCCTTTGCTAGATTCCCTCTAGATGGGGGCAGGAGTGTCTCTTTAAACTGGATCCTTTAATCTGTAAAGTTTAATATTCTTACTGTTAGTGTATAGAGCAGCCAAGAGTCAATTAACATCTATTAATTTAAAAATAAAGTCATGTATTGAAGTTTATAGTCCAGTTATACATCATTTACTAATTGTGCCCTGATGATTCAAAAGAAAGGTTTTGTGATAGAATATTAAGCATATTTCAGTTTATTAATTTATTTTAGGAAATTCTTTTTTTTTTTTTTTTGAGACAGAGTCTCTCTGTTGCCCAGGCTGGAGTGCAGTGGCACGATCATAGCTTACTGTAACCTCAAACTCCTGGTCTCTAGTGATCCTCTTGCCCTCAGCCTTCTGAATTAGCTGGGTCTGCAGGTGCACGCCACCACACCTGGCTAATTTTTCTATTTTTAGTAGAGACAGGGTCTCGCTCTTGCTCAGACTGCTCTTGAACTCCCGAACTCAAGCAATCCTCTTGCCTCGGCCTCCCAGAATGCTAAGGATTACAGGTGTGAGCCACCATGCTGGAAATTCTTTATATATCACCCTCCTGTGTGTGTGTGTTGGGGGGGCGCTTTAAAACAAACCATCCCTCCCTCCTCTCTCACTCCAAGAAGAAACTGTGGTACAATTCACAATAACTAAGGGAGAGCCATAATTATAGTCTGAGTATTAACTGCCGTATTTCATTACCATGTCTTACTCCCTTATTTGTACCTTGGGCCTCCTAGTTAATATTTCTGGTACAATTGTTGAAATATATTTGAGGTAAGCATTTAACTTTGAATTTTCTGGAATTTTAATGTTTGATTTTTTTTTTAAACTATAAACTGAAATGTAGAAATGTTCAGTCCCTGAAAACTATAGCTAAGCATACTCACATTTTTTTCCTTTTGCCTCACCTTCCCAGTAATGACTCAGAGGCATATAAAGATCAAATACCAGTATTGCCAAATGAACAAGACCTGGTGAGAGAAGAAGCCCAGAAAATGAGTAGTCTGTTACCAACTATGTGGCTAGGAGCACAAAATGGCTGGTAAGTGCCAACACTTTAAATATTAGAGTATCTTTATTCTTTTACTTTTGATTTTGGAATAAGAAGATAAGTAAAAGGTGGTCAACACAAATACAAACAAAAAGTGAGTATTAACGCAGAGGATTTTATATACCCACAAAATTTGAAATTATATTGCAATTACCACATAAACTGGGCTTGTATTGGTTCTGAATGGTAAACCATATGTTTTTTTTTTTTTTTTGGATCACAGAATGTTCCCTTTATATAATATTCTTGGAAGAAGAGGTAAATAAAATTTTTAAATCTGGGTTATCCAGAAATAGAAGATCCTGAACAGCACAGAAACAGAGAATGTTTGATGTATAAGGCTACAGTGTGGGCAGGGAAGCTGGGATTAAACTAATGTGTTTTGCTGCAGGGAGGGCCCAATCCCCAACATAGCTATTTAGTAGAGTTACTAGGAAAGGCAGAACAAATCACAGTGTGAAAGCTCAGAGGATAATCACATTACACAATTTGTTCACTTTCTAGTAGTATGAGGAGTTTTACAAAATTGTGCATTTCCAGAGGTTAAGCAAGGTTACTACAGGTTCAGCATCCCTAATCCAAAAATCCAAAATCTGAAACTTTTTTGAGTGCTGACGCTCACAGGTCATGCTCAAAGGAAATACTCATTGGAGCATTTTAGATTTCGGGTTTTCAGATTAAAGATACTCAACTGCTATGTATAATGCAGATATTCCATAATCTGAAAAAATCAGAAATCCAAAACAATTCTGGTCCCAAGCATTTTGGATGGGATACTCAACCTCTAGTATGTCTTTTCCATATGGGTCCAATACTATAAAATGAGGGGTTGGCAAACTTAAATGTTGACTATGTTCCGATATAACTTTGTTTATGGGCCCTAAAATTCGAATTTCATATAAATCTCCCCTGTCATGGAATACTCTTGATTTTTTTCCCCAACCATTTAAAAACGTAAAAACTATTCTTAGTTTTCAGGCTGTGTGAAAACAGGTGGCAGGCTGGATTTGGTCTGTAGGCCACAGTTTATCACCCCCTATGTGGACCACTTTGTCAAACAAAAGTTATAGTGTAGTGGAGAAGTAAGGTAATTCCAAAAGAGGGCTTTAGCCAAGGACTCTAAAGCGTGGGGTGCCCTGAAACTAACTGACTATGCACTGTACTAGTTCTTGCTTTTCAGTCTTCCTATGTTTCTGTTTGTGCCTCGGGCCTACCTTTACTCTCATTTTTGTTTTCCGACCATTGTACCAAAGCAGCAGCAAAATCTGTACATTATTCTTTTTCCTCCTGAATGAACTTTGTGGTTATTATGGGGTTTAAGCAGTGTCTTGATGTTCTCTATGCCTTACCAGTCTTGACTTTGTTCTTGCAGTTTGTATGTCCATTCATCTGTAGCCCAGTGGAGGAAATGTCTCCATTCCATTAAACTTAAAGATTCGATTCTCAGTATTGTGTAAGTTTTATTTTTGAAATTCTTCCTGTTAAAACTATGTATTTTGGTATAAACTAGATTTTAAGACTTCTGAAGCTAAGATGCATTTCATGACTAAGTCAGTATCCAGGTTGTTTGCCTTTTTTAAACCCTTTTTATGGAACTAGAGAAGTTGAGTGAGAATGAAATTCTGTAACAAAAATTAAAACAGAAAACTAAGTAGAAGAAAAAACTTGCCAGATTGATTCCTTAACCATACTAGTTCTTTAGTCCTTCAGGGAGAGAACCAATACCTATTAATTTATATTTGTTTTAAAATATTATTGATAGTTTGTGAATATGTTGATCTAGTTGATCTAGTCTTTTTCTATATGGTGACTAGCAAAAATCAGAGAGTCCATAGGGCTGACTCTGTTAGTTCCACTCAAGGTGTGTGTCTCTGGTCTGTGGACTTTGTTGTTGACCGTCTGTAATGAGAGCAGGAGCTCGGGCCAGAAAATGAAATAACTGAGATTCCACAATGCTACTTATGTAGTTCAGCTGACATTTTTTCATGCAGGATATTCACAATGAAGAAAGCAGTGTATTCATTTATGTTCTGGTGTAAGCTCCTCATCTCGTCACAGATTGGTCCTTTATAAGGCTTTGAACAAGTTCAGTGGCATATAGTCCCTTCTGTATTCCTGAATGGAGAGTTCTGAAATCCCTTTTCCTGTTTGCAGACACGTGAAAGGAATTGTTTTAGTGGCCCTGGCTGATGGCACCCTTGCAATCTTTCACAGAGGAGTTGGTGAGTGGTTATGAATAACTTTTTGCTTTGCAAAGCATTTTCAGCAGATTGACTTTATGGTTTGAAGAAATAATACTTAGTAGAAGAAAGAATAAAGGTTTAAGCTGAATACTAACAATGTATAAGGCCTGGCGTGATGGCTCCAATCTGTAATCATAGCACTTAGGGAGGCCAAGGTAGGAGAATCACTTGAGGCCAGGAGTTTGAGACCAGCCTGACAACATAGGGAGACCCCGTCTCTACAAAAAATAAACATTGCCCTGGCGTAGCAGTGTGCACCTGTAGTCCTAGGTATTTGAGAGGCTGAGCCAGGAGGATCACTTGAGCCCAGGAGTTTGAGGTTGCAGTGAGCTGCAAGTACACTACTGTACTCTAGCTCAGGTGACAGAGCAAGTCCCTCTCTCAAAACAAAACAAAACAAAACCATCCAAAAGACCCAAAACAATGTGTGACATCAGTTAGTATAGTAGTGCCTATGTGGAGGTATACATTAACAGTATACCTCAGGGAAAGCCTGGGCGATGTGGCTCATGCCTGTAATCCCAGCACTTTGGGAAGCCGAGGCAGGAGGATCGCTTGAGGCCAGGAGTTCAAGGCTGCAGTGAGCTATGATGACACCATTGCACTCCAGCCTGGGTGACAAAGCAAGACCCTGTCTTGAAAAAATAAACAACATAACTCAGGGAAAATATATTTACCATAATGAACAAGCAGTTCAGCATGTTCTGGTACTCTTATATAATGTGATATAGAAGCATTTGTTTTTCATTTGTATACTTATTCAATCAGGAGAAATTTGGTGAGGATATTTTTTTCTGGTCCTTTTTTTTTTTTTTTTTTTTTTTGAGACATAGTCTTGCTCTGTCACCCTGGCTAGAGCACAGTGGCATCATGATAGCTCACTGCAATCTCAAACTCCTGGGCTTAAGCAATTCTCCTGCCCGAGTAGCTGGGACTACAGGTATGAACGACCATGCCTGGCTATATTCTATTTTTTGTAGAGATGGGGTCTTACTCTTGCTTAGGCTGATCTCGAACTCCTGACCTCAAGTGATCCTCCTGCCTTGGCCCCCGGAGTGCTAGGATTATGGACGTGAGCCACTGGGCCCGGCCATAGTCCCATGTTTTAAAAATAGTTTGGATCCACTTACATTTGGAGTTCTTAAAAATAATTTTTAATTGCATAAGATTTAATCATTTTCATATCACATTACTTGTATTATTCCCCTTTAACCATTATTTTATCTATAAATGAAGGGGTGATGGTATCAGGAAACATACCTTGAATAATTAAATTAAGGGCATTTAGTTCTAAACTTCTTTGTATATGTTGTCAACCAAAAATACTTCATTTCCTACCCACTAGGTTGGTAGATCAGGGAAACATTATGAAACATAGATGATATGCAGAATTTGGATTTTAGAAAGACTCTTCCCAATGTCTCATATCCTTTTGGGCTTGGAGAAATGTGGGGTAGATGATAGTTAGGTGCCTTTGTAATTGATTAGTACCTAGAGATTGCTGGTTAATGACTCCGTATCATCAAAGAGTGAGAGGGCTCTGTTTTACCTTGTTCAGGCCCTTTATAGACTTTATCTGTATCTAATCCTCACAACAACTTATGAGGACGGTTCTGCTGTCATCCTCATTTTATAGATGAGGAAACTGGGGCACAGAGCATTTCAGTTCATGGTCACTCAGCTAGTAAGTGGAAGAGCCTAGAAAAAACGGAATAAAAAATGTTAGGTAAACTGAATCCAAAATTATATTGACAGAACAAGAAAAACAAAATACATTTAGTAAGAATCAATGCAAAGCCCTACATTTGGGTTCAAAAGAGCAAGATGGGGGAAGTAAGTCTGAAGAATGAGAATTATCTAAAGGTTGACTGTAAACTCAATATGACTTAGTTAATGCCTTAAGCCTCATGAAAATAAAGTGTCCAAAACAGGAATGGTGATAATCTTGCTCTTCTACGCTAGGTAAGAGTATATTCAACGGACTTCAACAAAATAGATTAGGATGCAGGGTCTATAAACTGTGATGGGTACAAAGCACATGCCAGAGATGCTTGGTTTTGAAAGGAGAAGACATAGGACTGTAACAGAGAAGTTTGGACTGAATTTATTCTTGGGTTTCTCCTGGGCAAAACTGCAGACCAATGGGTGATTACATACAAGGAGGCAGGCTTTAGCTAGGTATGGGGAATATTTTTCAGACATTTATAGCTGTCTGAAAATAGAACAGCTGCTTTGTGAGGTAGCTCTTTCACTGAAATTGTTCAAGCAAAGCTAACAAACCAAAGCAGGCTTCTGGAGGTTGGTTCTCATTCGTATTTCTATTATCACTAAATATATAGTATGCACAATCCCTGAAGTGTTAGTAATGAGTTGCCTCAAATACATCAAAATGCAAGTGAGTGAGATAATATCCCCCAAATAAACTTAAGTCCATTCTAATTCTAAGAATATTATTACAAACAGATAACTATATCACTGCTTTTGGGAGCAGTTTTTTTTTTTTTTTTTTTAAGGCAGAGTCTTGCTCTGTTGCCCAGGCCAGAGTCCCATGACATCATCCTAGCTAACAGCAACCTCAAACTTCTGTGCTTAAGCGATCCTCCTGCCTCAGCCTCCCGAGTAACTGGGACTTACAGACATGCACCACCACACCCAGCTAGTTTTTTCTATTTTTAGTTGCTTGGCTAATTTCTTTCTATTTTTAGTAGAGATAGGGTCTCACTCTTGCTCAGCCTGGTCTCAAACTCCTAACCTCAAGCAATCCTCCCACCTCGGCCTCCCAGAGTGCTAGAATTACAGGGCATGAGCCACCACACCCAGCCTTGAGAGCATTTTTAAAGGGGGTTGGGTGTCGGGTTGGATCCGATGACCTTTAAGGTCTCTTCCAACTTTGCAGATTATAGAATAAGAGAACCCAGTCTCTACAAATAAAAAGTATATGTAATACATGGTATTTTGGTTGCCTCATCACTAAGTTTAATTATAGAACCAAATAGAATGTTTCTTGTGTTGAAATCAAGTAAAAGGTGGTATGCGTTAACTATAATCTATTTCTTATTTTAAAGATGGGCAGTGGGATTTGTCAAACTATCACCTCTTAGACCTCGGACGGCCTCATCATTCCATCCGATGCATGACTGTCGTCCATGACAAAGTCTGGTGTGGCTATAGGAACAAAATCTATGTGGTTCAGCCAAAGGCCATGAAAATAGAGGCAAGTTAGCCTATGTTTTCTGTACTTACTCAATTTGTATTACTCAAAGACTATACGACTATAACTATTTTCAGCTTCTTTAGAAATTGTTTTCTTAATCTTTGTGTTTTAGGACACTTCAGCAATATATTTGGGTGTCTTAGCTTTCCGTATTGCTTTCAGCTCTTGCCACCTTTGATTGTGAGAATAGGAAGGTTTTTTTTAAAAGGAAGGAGGATTCACATAAGAATATTTAAACATGTGTCTGCATTTGTATCCTTAGAGTTAATACATGTTTTATTTGAATACATGGTTCTTGATAGGTTTAATTACATAAGGATTGGTTGAGAAAAAGATTCCCGAGTCCCCACCCCTACCATGTGTATCCAGCCACATCCACATATGTGTCTCAGACCAAGAAATGAGTGGAAATTGGTTGTAAAAACAAAAATCTTTTAGCATTGTTTTCTTATAATTTTTTTGCCACAATACACAAATTCATTCTAATTGTTTAAAAAATTTACAGCAGGTGAAAATTATCCTTCTCCCCTGCCCCAAATCGAATTCTCTTTCTTGGAAGGCCCAAAGCTAACCATTTGGTGTTTATTTTTCATATCTATTCTTTATATCCAGATATATATACAGGTTGAGTATCCCTTATTTGAAATTCTTGAGACCAGAATGTTTTGGATTTTAGATTTTTTAGGATTTTGAAATATTTGCATATACATAATGAGATATCTTGGGGATGGGACCCAAGTCTAAATGTGAAATTTATCTATGCTTCTTATATACCTTATACACATAGATTGAAGGTAATTTATACAATATTCTTTTTTTTTTTTTTTTTTTTTTTGAGACGGAGTGTCACTTTGTTGCCCTGGCTAGAGTGAGTGCCATGGCGTCAGCCTAGCTCACAGCAACCTCAAACTCCTGGGCTTAAACGATCCTACTGCCTCAGCCTCCCAAGGAGCTGTGACTACAGGCATGTGCCACCATGCCCGGCTAATTTTTTCTATATATATTTTAGTTGGCCAGATTATTTCTTTCTATTTTTAGTAGAGACGGGGTCTCGCTCTTGCTCAGGCTGGTCTCGAACTCCTGACCTCGAGCGATCCGCCCACCTCTGCCTCCCAGAGTGCTAGGATTACAGGCGTGAGCCGTCTCGCCCGGTCTAATTTTATACAATATTCTTAATAATGTTGTTAATGAAGCAAAGTTAGTGTACATTAAACCATCAGAAAGGGAATGTATCACTATCTCAGTCACACATATGGATAATCTCTAGTTGTTTGGCATCACTGTCATTCCTGACTCAGAATTTATATGCTACCAGTAAGCAATCATTTTCTTATACTTTCTCACACATAAAAACTTAACAGTAAAAAATAAGGAATGCCATTAGTACAGTAAAAAAAATAATGTGTTCCAGATAATTTATACTGTCATGTTGGCACTCAAAAAGTTTCTGATTTTGGAGCATTTTGGATTTCAGATTTTTGGATGAGGGATGCTCAGCCTATACACACACATACGCAGCAATGTGGGTTCCTTTTTTTAAAATTACAAATAAGATCTTACTTCATGTATTGCTCTATGTCAACGCAAAATCCAGAGAGCAAAATCTTTCTGTTGAACACTGTTACATAGTGTGGATATGTCAGTATTGTGCCAATATTGCTTTCATAAATTGATATTCTGTATAGTGCTAGGTCCAACATCCTGTGGTTCATTTTGTTTTGCATTCTAGGATGAAAGCAACTGTGTATGTAAGAGTAATCATATGTTTAGTATATAATATTTATGCTTCTCTTTAATAAATAAGTCTGCCAAATTGTGCAAATTAACAGTTTTAAAATATGAACTCCTGTGTAATAAAAGTAACTTTGTGATTGGACAATCTCTCCTAGAAATCATTTGATGCACACCCCAGGAAGGAGAGCCAAGTGCGACAGCTTGCATGGGTGGGCGATGGTGTATGGGTCTCCATCCGTTTGGATTCCACGCTCCGTCTCTATCATGCACACACTTACCAACATCTGCAGGATGTGGACATTGAGCCTTACGTAAGCAAAATGTTAGGTAAGCTTCCAAAACATTTTGTCTTTGCCAATGAAAAAGAATGTTTTATTTATTTGCTTATATATTTTTAGAGATGCAGTCTCACGATGTTGCCCATGTTGGACTCAGACTCCTGGGCTCAAGGGTTCCTCCTGCCTCAGCCTCCAGAGTAGCTGGGACTATGGGTGCCCAGCACCACATTCAGCTCTTGTTTTATCTTTTTTATTTTGTTATTTATTTGTTTATTATATTTATATTTTTATTTTTGAGACAGGATCTCACTCTGTCACCCAGGCTAGAGTGCACTGGCATGATCATAGCTCACCGTAACCTCAAACACCTCCTGTCTCAGCTTCCCAAGTAGCTAGGACTACAGGTGTGCACCACCACGCCTGGCTAATTTTTTTATTTTTTTAAATTTTTGTAGAGACAGGGTCTCATGTTGCCCAGGCTGGTCTTGAACTCTTGGCCTCAAGCAATCCTGCCACCTCAGTCTCCCAAAGTGCTGGGATTACAGGTGTGAGCCACTGCACCTGGCTTTTGTTTTATTTTTAAATGGTCTAAAATGCTGTCTGGAACCAATGAGTAAGTTGCCTGAGGAATAGTGAACTTTTGTCACCAAAACTGTCAAACAGATGCTCCAGTCGATCCTGTGGTTCTTGACAGAAACCGGAATCATTTTTGACTCCCTCTCTCTTATTCCCCACATCTGATCCATCACTGGGGCCTGTCAAGTCTGTCTCCAAAAATATCTCAAATCAATTACTACTTTGTCTCGACCACTCTCCCCCTACCCCAAGCAACCATCCTTTCCCCTGGAAAAACCGTGAGCCTCCTAACTGGGCTCCCTGTTTCCACTCCAATCTGTTCTCTGCCTGGTAACTAATGTGCAAATATTACCTTGACATACCTCTACTCTTGCCTTTAGGTGAGGTGATATTTTGTCCCATGACTAGGAGAACTGACATGGGCTGGACCCCTCTCCTTGCTCACTCTCTTCTACCCATACTGACCCACACACAGCTCAACAAGCTCCTTCCCATTTCAGGATTCTTGTATGTGCTGTATCCTCTGCCTTGGATGCTCTTTGTCTCTTTTTACTTAGTTTTCAGATCATGGGCTATGTGTCATTCCAGGAGAGACCTTCGCTTAGGTCCTGTCATGCTATTTCTTTGCTGGCTTGTCATTACTATGATTGTACTGGTATTATGTGATTCGTCTTCACTGTCTTCCCCACAGATTTAAGCCCCATGAGGGGCAGGGACCATCTCTGTCTTATTTTCTGCTATATCCTTATCACCTAACCCAGAGCTATAGACTATTAGGGATGTCATAAATTATTCCTTTAATGATGAAAGGTTGAACTGGATCAGTAGTTTTTAACTTTTTTAGGGTTCCTGCCCTCAGAGAACCTAATTATAGTTATGACTCTCCCTAGATTCAGGCATGTATGTACACACAAACACAAACTAATTTCAGGGTTATACTTTGACTATGGGTTAAAGGTTTCTAGCTTAAACTGAATGGTAGTAAAGGGTCCTTGTAACCTGTGGTTCTATGAACATGCCCTCAGTTGTTGTAGGTAGAACTTATGAATGACTAATACTATCTGTCTTAAATGTATTGTCTGTTTAATAATTTGCCTCTCATGTCACTGAAAATAAGATCAGTTGTAAAAGTTCACTTCAAATATTATACAAAAATGCATCCATTTTCCCTAAATTATTTATATCCTAATATTTCTAAACTGCTTTAGAACCTAAATGTATAAACAAGGGGAAAAGTGCAGGTTTTGTTAGCAAAGGTTGTTTTTATCTGTGCAAAGAAATTTACAACAAACTAGAACTTTTTCAGCTTTTAAAATCAAAGGACATTTGATTTCCCAATCTAGTAAACTCTGTTTTTTGTTGGAATTTTTTGTTTTGTTTTGTGTTTTGGTTTGGTTTTGCAGCTGCTAAATTAAATCCTCTGTCATATTTCCTGATATACCTTATTTCTTGTGTACCTTTCTTCTGACTAATAATGTAATGCTACCCACTTTTAGAATTTTTTTACCCCATTAACTCTGAATTATCAGATAGATGATACGGCCAAGTAAGAGTTTGCTTTGATGTGCACGTTCAGGAAACATCCATCTAGCTCTGGTCACATTTTTTCTCTGTTGTATTAATCCTGCTACTTTAAGGGGCTTGAAATCTAAAACACTGTCAGCTATAGTTTCTCAATAAAATGTTCCCTCCCTCCCTTACAGGTACTGGAAAACTGGGCTTCTCTTTTGTGAGGATCACAGCTCTTATGGTGTCTTGCAATCGTTTGTGGGTGGGGACAGGAAATGGTGTCATTATCTCCATCCCATTGACAGAAAGTAAGTATATTTTTAGATAACTGCCACAGGACAAATAGGAGAGTTGCAGGAAGTAGTTATGTCTAGAATTTAAGTAGCGGGAATTGTTTATATATTGGCAAATCTGTGGTAACTCAGAAATCAAACTGATGGCAAGGGTCTAACTGTTGTTACTCTTCCTCAGTGTTCATAATTAAAAGTGTTTCATTGTGAGAAGCTGTTTTTCTCAATTCAGGAATCACAGTCCTATTTTATCTTTGAAATAAAAATTGAAGTCCATTTTTCTTCAACTTTATTACACCAGTGTCCAGAAACACTACCTAGCATTCATCCTAGTTTTGCCTATCTCCTTGGCAGATAGTTTAGGATATTCCGTGTGCCTTATTTGAGGTTTAAAAAAAGTTGACGTTCCTCAGGAGGTCAGAAAGCCTTTCCTTATACTGCAGACAAACCATCTATTCTCTGTTTTAAAAGAATGTGATTTCTTTTTTTGTGAAAAAAATATGCATTGTTTCTCATGTGATGTTCCATTGCATTGATCATCCATTAAGTAAGTGTTTTTGTGTTGTAAAATTCATGGGCAAGGAATAGTTTGAAAACAAATGCTGTAAGTCCATAAAATAAGTCAATAAACCCATACCTGAGAATCGCCCTACCTTTTTTCAGGGGAAAGGGAGTAAGAAAGACTAGAAGGTATATCTGGAGCCTTTAAAGAAACCCACATTCTTTATCCCAGCTGTTTAAGAGAGAGTTTCATTTTAATGCACTTACTGGAACAGAATTTCTTTAAAAAAAACACACATGCACAAACAGAAAAGTAAAGGAAAAGTTTTAGCGTTTAGGAAATGCTCCTCATTAAGTTCTCACTGTTTTGATTCAGTTTCACTAAAATTGCTTTATAATTAAAAAAAAACACCCAAATCAGTGTAAATCAAATGGTCTTTTTTGAGCAGATATTCTCTGGAAGCATTGGTTAAGAACTTTATGTGTTACTTGGTATTATGCCAAGTGGGATCCTGTTAATTTCGCTAGGAGCTTTGAGCGCAGGTTACCAGATAGAAGACGCTGAGAGTGGTGGCTCACAATAATTCTCTCCTCCCTGTCATGCACCTCTCCATGTCCCCTTTCCTCCTTTCTCGCTTTAGCCGTAATCCTCCACCAGGGACGTTTACTGGGGCTGAGGGGTAAGTGCAGATCCTGAACCAAACTCTTCCTCCTGGCTTCTATAGCCACTGGGAGGCTGTTCCCACTTCTCTAGAATACCCTCTTGACTGTTCCTAAATGTCATCCACTTGCAGTCACTGCATTGCAGCAGGTGTTTTGTTTTTTTTTTTAATGTTTGTTACATGGCCACCAAACTGCTCAGCAGCTTAGTCTATTTATCATCTTTTGTTGCAGCTGAACTTCCTTTCAGACTTTGTTTTCTTTCCAATATAAACATGGAACATCTCTTAAACTGTCATTAATTTACATTGTTTACTCGTATTACTGATCCTGTTTCTTTCATTCACTTTCTTGCCCATGGAATTGGGGATGTTTTGTGAGTCTGGTCATTCTATAATAACCCAGCAAACCATCAGTCTCGTAAATAAAAGCTACTCTATTATAGTGGCTGGATTCTTAAAAGCACAACTTTTTACCACCCCCTCAAGGGAAATATTCTTACAGGGAGCAAAATAAGATGAAACATAAAAAAGATTTTATTTAAAAATACATCTATTTATATAATAAGTAGTTTTCTAAAATGAGGATTAAAACCAAAACAGACACACCTAAGACTCAAATCTGTTTTCTTTTGTTAACTGAAATGATTTAAAAAAATTAATAGATGCATTTAAAAAGCAAGGTTAGTTATTGCTAGACTGGCAAAATCCCCTACTCCATTTACTGAGGTACTTAAAAATAACTAGCATGCTGTATCTTTTTTCCCTTAGCTTTGTCTTGAATTGGCAATGCTGCCCTTGTTTTATCTCAACTGGCTGTAGCTTTTAGATAATATCATAAGGATTAACCAGTAACCTCTTGCATCATTACTATTTTCTAGGGGAAAATATTTGGTATTTGGTTTTTCTGTTGCAGCAAATAAAACCTCAGGAGCACCAGGAAATCGTCCTGGAAGTGTAATCCGCGTATATGGTGATGAAAACAGCGATAAAGTGACTCCAGGAACATTTATACCCTATTGTTCAATGGCACATGCACAGCTTTGCTTCCATGGGCACCGGGATGCTGTGAAATTCTTTGTGGCTGTTCCAGGTACGTTACATTATTCTGTTGAGATGTGTAATTGTCTCTCTTCTGTCATCCCTTGGTTCCACTACCTGGTCTAATGCTAAGGACTGGAATTGCATTTAATTTCAATATATTATATGAAAGAAGTCTTGTAACAGAGGTATGAATACAGTGGTGTATGGATACTTCAATGAAGTTATTTTGGAATATCTCCCCTACCTCCAAAAACAAATATCTTGATTTTTTCTTTAAGAGACTCGCTTACTTTTGAAAAGCAATAGTGTTATTTTGTCACAGCAGAATGCCAAAAATGGTCTTGACCTCATGAAGGAAGTCACTAGAAAGAAGCCTGTATTACCAGTACTGTCTGCAGGAGGAGATGGGGAGTGTACTCTGGTACCTTTAGCAGTGTGTGGACTAGAAGCCCTGGGGTCTGGGCCTCCTGTCTCTACCACTAACCTTGAGCAAGTCACTCATTTCCTCATTCCTAAGTGGAAGTGATTAATGTCTGCTCTGCCTACCTCATTTGTTGTGAAAATGCTATTGAGAATTCTAAAGCACCATCCAGACAAAAGGTACTAGTGATAATGTCCAGTGAAAAATGTTCTGTCCATTAACAATACTAAAATGATGTTACCATCTAGAAGCAGGACCCATATTTTTAATTTTTTTTTCCCATAAGAGACAAATTTAGGAGTTAGACAAAGTTCACATCTGACTTTACCACACCAACTGTGTGACCTAGAAACGGTGGTGTTTCCCTGTATTAGAGTTCTCCAGAGAAACAGAATCAACAGAATGTGTGTGTGTGTGTGTGTGTGTGTGTGTGTGTGTGTGTGTGTGTGTGTAGAGAAAATAAGAGAGATTTTAAGGAATTGGCTCACATGACTGTGAGGGCTGGCAAATCTGAAATCTGCAGGGCAGGCAGGCAGGCTGGAGACCCAGGGGAGAGTCGCTATTGCAATTCAAGGCTGAAAGCAATATGGAGGCAACATTTTTATTCATCAGGGGTCCTCAGTCTTTTTCTCTTAAGGCTTTCAAGTGATTAGATGTGGCCCACCCACATTAAGGAGAGTAATCCGCTTTACTCAAAGACTGCTGATTTAAATGTTGATCACATTTAAAAAATACTTTCACAGCAATATCTAGACTGGTGTTCCACCAAATATCTGGGTACGATAGCCAAGCTAAGCTGACACATACAATTAACCAACACACTCATTTTCCCAAAGGTATTCCAAAGATTAAATGATTAAATTAATAAAGCAAGGTTATTTGGATAGTCATTTCCTTAGGATAAATTTCTAGAAAGGAGATTTATGGTAATAGCAGCGTTTTTTTTTTGCTTTTTAAAAAAAAGAAATAAAATATCAGAGTCCCCCTTGAGTCTCAATTATGTCCTTATCTAACCCCATTCCCTCTCCCTGCCTTCTCCATCTGTAACCAGTATGTGGAAGTTGACAGCTATCCTCCTGCCTACGTTTTTTGTGTTTCTACTATGCTTAAATATATTTATAAACAAAATATAATTTTTTTTTTGGTTTTCAACTTAAATGTTACGTTTTATACATATTCTTCTACTTCTCACTTTTTCAGATTTATTCGTGTTCATACATAGAACTCTGATATTCTCGTGTCTGAATAAATGTGCTATATTTTATTCATTTTCCTGTTGATAGGTCTCTAGGTTTCTTCCCTTTTTTTTTCTTTCACTATTAAAAATAATATTGCAGTGCACCCTGTGCAGATATACAAAACTTTTCTGTTAGGTATAAACCTAAAATTGGCAGCGTTGGCAGCATTGTTTGTTGTCAAGCCATTTGGCCCTAAGGGTTAAACCATTCTGGTTGGCCTTTTTTTTTTTTTTGAGACAGAGTCTCACTTTGTTGCCCGGGCTAGAGTGAGTGCCATGGCGTCAGCCTAGCTCACAGCAACCTCAAACTCCTGGGCTTAAGTGATCCCACTGCCTCAGCCTCCCGAGTAGCTGGGACTACAGGCATGTGCCACCATGCCTGGCTAATTTTTTCTATATATATTTTTAGTTGGCCAGATAATTTTTATTTCTATTTTTAGTAGAGACGGGATCTCGCTCAGGCTGGTCTCGAACTCCTGACCTTGAGCGATCCACCCGCCTCGGCCTCCCAGAGGGCTAGGATTATAGGCGTGAGCCACCGCGCCCGGTGGTTTGTCCTTATTTTTATACCCCTATGCTCTTGCTTCCGTGGCAGAACTAACTAGTCTACTGACAGAAGTTATTTCTAGCAGGCTTGATTTCTTCCGAAGTATAATTGAGTAATGCATGAATGAAGCCCTGTGGGGATACATCAAACTATCCTATCCACTTTCAACATAAATTAATTTTTTATGGTATATTGCATCATATGACTGTCCCGCTAGCTCCTGGAGGCATGATCTGTGTAATTTGACCAAAAGACAGTATATTTTGGCAAGGAAAAAAATAACCCACAGTCAAAGCTTTCTGAGACGAATGCCTGAAAGATTGCTCATTTGTTCATGCTACCATTTCATGCTCAAGGTACCTTAGAACTTAAGCTTTAGAACAAATGGCACATTTACTGGTAATTTTATTTGCATAATCTAAATTTAAGATAAGATGTACTTTCCTTAAATATGAGAAGAAAAGCCATGGATTTGGAATAAATTTAAATGTTACTTATGAATATACAAACTCATAAGGCTTAAGTTGAAGACTTTTCGTAGTCTTTTATACAAATGAGCACACTCCTTTTCAGGGAATAGACCTTCCACTATTTCTCAGATCAAAAGAATATAGTATTAATAGTTTGAAGCACGTAGCTGAAACCCACCTTGCCATACATATATCTCATACTGGATTTTGGAACTCTTCCTCCTTTGGTACAAATTTGCTTTATTTAGATGTTCAGATTGGGCTCTTGTAACCTTGATATAGATGTTTTCTGATCATGGAGAGCCTTCTAGCTTCCCCAGTACTTGAAAATATTTGTACTTGAAAATATTCCTACCTCTTTGTTTAACTCTGAAAATATTTAGAAAAAAACAACAATTTCCCTCACCCCTGTCTGTGATAAGTAATATTCACTTTTGTTCCTGTATAAAATAGGTCAAGTCATCAGCCCACAGAGTGGCAACAGTGGCACAGATCTAACAGCTGACAAAGCAGGGCCATCTGCACAGGAGCCTGGCAGCCAGGCACCCTCAAAGTCAATGCTTGTCATCAGTGGAGGAGAGGGCTACATTGACTTCCGAATGGGTGAGTCGTCTTCAGTTCTGGGAGCTCAGTTTCCATTGTGTTCTGTGACTGGTGTTTTTACCCACAATAAATAAAAAACCACTCTGATTTCTAATGATTTCTAAGAGATTCCCTTTGAATTCTTTACTTGGGAAAGGATTTTGTATTTCTTTTCATTTTTTTCCTTTTTTTTTTTTTTTTTTGGTATTTCTTTTCATACCAAAGTATATTTGTTTCAAAGAATATTAGAAATAGTGATGTGTGGTCATATATTAAGTTTTATGTGAAGAGCATAAGGTTTACAGTCAGAAGGCCTTGGGCAAATCATTCACCCTCTAAGAGCTTAGTTTCCTCACCTGCAAAGTGAAGAAGTAAAAATACTTCATAAAGGGTTGTTTGTATCAAAACTGATTTCATTTGTTCTTTTTTTCCGCAAACATTTATTGAGCATCTGCTATGTGCCTGTGAGCCTTAAACTTGAGATACAGAAACAAATCAAAACCTTCATCCAATAGATTATAGAAGAGTGTAGAGATAGAGATGTATTAATATTAATAAATCAAAGTGTTATAGACATGCTGTCGATGAGTAGTTAGTTCTTTCCAGAGTTGGGGTGAGAAGGAAGTCAAGAAATGACACTTAAGAGGCCGGGCACAGTATTAGTCTAAAGGATTGAATTAGGAAGGGGCTGGGGATTGGCATTCCAAGGTAAGAGAATAGCTTGACCAAATGTGTAAAGATGTGAAACAATTTTAATTAAAGAAAAACTGTTTTAAAATGATGAGAGCATGGAGTAGAAGAAAGTATGAATTTCTAGTCTAGAAAGGGAGGGAAGGGCTAGAGTATGGGAGGCCTTTATATACCAAATTAAAGAATCTGTACTTTATCTTTCAAGCAAAGGGTCACTGTAGGAACAGTGTGATTAGATTTGCATGAAAAATGGATTGGAGGTTCAAGGCTAGAGAGAGGAACACATGTTAAGGAAAAATGAATACCTAAGTAAGGTAGTAACAGTGGGAATAGAGAAGAAGCATGATGGGGAATTGGTAACCACCAGGGTGTGAGGAAAGAGGGAGTGATCTGTTCACTCAGAGCTCCTGTAGAACAGCAGAAGCAGATCTGCAAGGAGGTAAGGAGGAGTCCAGCGTTGGACATGTTGACCTTGAAGAGCACAGTGGTGATTTAAGTGGGAGAGTCCCACTAAGCTTCTAGGTATACAGGTCTTACATCTTAGGAAAGAGGGACTGGGGGGCTTTTGGCATGCAGTGGTACTAAAAGCCATGAGGCTTGGTGAGTTCACCCAAGAAAAGTATGTAGGAGCTAAAAGAAGAGGTTAGGACCCTGAGTTAATACTCCATTTAAAGATCATCAGAGCTTTTTGAGGAATCTAAGAAGGAATGGCCGGAGAGGTACAAAGAAAAGAGAAACTGAAAAGAGAATTGATATTTATGCAAGAGTTGTGCTTTGTAAACTGTAAAGCACTGTGCAAATATAAATTTATTTATTTGCTATAAATAAACAGATCCCTTGTACTAACCCAAAATCTCAGTGATTCAAAAAGTTCCCAAACATAAGACACTAAATGGTTTTAGGAAATATAATAATGCTGTAGATCAGTGACAAATACTTGCTTTAGATATGAATTCTGTAATAAAGTTAAAAATGTAGGGTCATATAAATGACAGTGTGCCATATGTGATTAGTGTAAGTCAGAATATCGGATGCAAAAGACTTATTGACACTTTTATAGGGGGGGAAGAGTGTTATGTTTAGAAATTGATTTTGTCCAATAATTCAGCAGGAATGGAGTCCTTTCCATTATTTTTAAATAATTGACTATTGGTTAGAATTCCTTTATAAGAGAAGAATTATAAGGGGGTCCATTTAGCTGGGGTGATTTTTGTAGCTTTTTCTTAGAGTGCAGTATGGCAGTTAGAACCATACTAAGGAGTATGTTAATAAAATCTCTGTGGTTTTTCCATTTCTACTAAAAATTCTTTCCATTGTGGATCCTGAAAATAGCATAAAAATTGCTTAACCGGTTTTGGCAGTATCTCTAGTTGATCCAGCCTAAAAAATAGACTTGTCTTTAGCATAGGCTAATTTTAATACTGAATATACTTTTTTTTAAACATTGAATTTGATCTTTTTTTTGTTCCATTTCCATTTTCATTTCCTGTAATATTTTAACAATGAGAAATGGATTCCAACAGTCCCATATTTTTAACGGTGTAACTTAAATCTTAGGATGTAGAGACCCTAGACAATAGGATTTGTGTGTGTGTGTGTGTGTGTGAGAGAGAGAGAGAGAGAGAGAGACAGAGAGAGACAGGGTTTCGCTCTGTACGCAGACTGCCAGAATGGAGTGCAGTGGGGTGATCACAGTTCATTGTAACCTTCAACTCCCAGGCTCACCTGAGTCGCTAGGACTATAGGTGCAAGCCACCACACCTGGCTAATTTTTAAAAATTATTTATAGAGATAGGCTCTTGTCACCCAGGCTGGTCTTGAACTCATGGGCTCAAGCATTCCTCCCACCTCTGCCTCCCAAAGTGCTGAGATTACAGGCATCAGCTATCACTCGTGCCTGATAATTTTTCTCTACACATAAAAATCTTCAATACAACTCAAAAAAACAAATGCAAGGCTGGGCGCAGTGGCTCACGCCTGTAATCCTAGCATTCTGGGAGGCCGAGGCGGGTGGATTGCTTGAGGTCAGGAGTTCGAGACCAGCCTGAGCAAGAGCGAGACCCCATCTCTACTAAAAATAGAAAGAGATTATCTGGCCAACTAAAAATATATATAGAAAAATATTAGCCGGGCATGGTGGCACACGCCTGTAGTCCCAGCTCCTTGGGAGGTTGAGGCAGGAGGATTGCTTGAGCCCAGGAGTTTGAGGTTGCTGTGAGCTAGGCTGACGCCACAGCACTCACTCTAGCCCAGGCAACAGAGCGAGACTCTGTCTCAGAAAAAAAACAAATGCCAATGGCCTTTGCCTCAGCCAATTAATTTGTCATTATCATTGTAATTTTTTAAATTTAAGAGCTTAAATTTTATTTAAATTTTATTTACTTATTTATTTATTTCAAAACAAGGTTACACTGTGTTGCCCAGGCTGCAGTACAGTGGCACGATCATAGTTCACTGTAACCTCAAACTCCTGGGCTCAAGCAATCCTCCTGCCACAGCCTCCTAAGTAGCTGGGACTACAGGTGTGTGTCACCATGCCTGGCTAATTTTTTAATTTTTTTTAGAGACAAGGGCTCATTGTGTTGCTCAGGCTGGTCTTGAACTCCTAGTCTCAACCAATCCTCCTGCCTCAGCCTCCCAAAGCTCTGGGATTACAAGTGTGAGCCACCATCCCCAGCCTCAACTTAATTGTTTTGTACATTCTAGCCTCCCGGTTACATTTCAGTTCGGAAATGGGATTTTGTCCTGAGTGTGCTCTTCTGTATAGTTTGACATTGCTTTTAAAAGGCCACTAGGGGGTGGGGTAAGAGAGTTTAGCCTACAGAGAAAAATGTTGATGTTTAGGGATTTTTCTCTCCCACTGTTTCTAGTCAATGGTATCAATATTTTCTTTGTCTAGCTGAAATTCACGTAAGGCACATTACAAAATTCTAGTAAATCAGTGGATTGTCTTTGTCCCTTGGTGTACATGTTTCTGGGATTCTGCTGAAGAATCCACCCCACTAGACAAGTCGTCACTGGATTGTGCCAAAATAACCTTGCTCTTTAACAACAAATGTAACTGATACAAGCTTGTGCAGAGCAGTGTGGTGTGCCCCCACAGGGCCTTGGAAGCCAGTGCCTTTGATCAGAACCTCAGTTGTCACATTCACTCAGCTGCCTTGCAGAAGAACCTGTAGCCTAGCTGCTACTCCAGTCTCTTAGTTTCTTCATTTCCACCATGTACTGTTAATTCATAACCTATCCTAAACTTGAAAATCATTGAAAGAAAAACCCAGTATAGTAGGTGATGAATCTGCCATCTTGTAGTGCTATAGGGAGACGATTTTAATTTCCATATGCTTGTGTCAGTTATTCACAACTGGAGAATGTTACACCTATCACTCATAATAAGCATGAGTTATTTGGGTTGAGTTTGTGTGCTCTATACCCATGCTTACACATTTTAGAGCACTATTTAATCTCAATTCTTAGATTTAAATAAATGAGAGTAGGCTCTGTTTATTTTGGATGAACACAGAATTGGACAGCTTTGCCTTCTTAGCTTCCCATTTCTGTTAACACCAATATGCAGACACAGCAGGATGACTTTCCGACATGGTATAGTGAACTTGATTTTATAAATGTAGTCTGAAAAATGAATTAACCTTTTGGAAAGTCAGGCAGTGGCTTGGGTGAATATGAATGAAGATTCTGACTCGTGGTATTTCTTTTATTGTCTTCTCTGCAATGGAAGTCAGACAGACTTTGTGCATCTTATTCGTGGAACCATGAACACTATTTCTGATTCACATCCTCCTATATTTTCTGTGTTTAACCTAACCCAAGTCTTTTTGTCATCCACTAGGTGATGAAGGTGGAGAATCAGAACTTCTTGGAGAGGATCTTCCACTTGAGCCTTCTGTCACCAAAGCAGAAAGGAGTCACTTGATAGTGTGGCAAGTGATGTATGGCAGCGAGTGAGCCCATAGGAAACAGGTGGAGCTGGGGACGCCGTCTCTTCTGCATGGTTTATTTTCCCTTTTCCCCTTTATTTAATGCTCTTTTTGTGAAATAAGTTTCACCACATAATGTGTGAGCATTTTTTTCCTGTTAACCTTATATTACAAAATCTGTTCTACCATAACAATACAGAGGAACTAGCCGTTTTCCTGCACCAGTGTTATAGGCAGTTTCAGTATATTATGAGCAAATCAAAGAATGTTTACTTTCTACAAACTGGTAAATTATAGAAAGCAATCCAAATGTGGTTTACTCTGCCAGTCTAATGTCACTCACTTCATTTGATGGGATCACTTTTTAGCTGTCACTAATAATGGAATTAATGGAAATCACTTAATGAATGAAACTGTACTATTAAGTACAATAGCAAAGTTTTCCCCAATGTATCATAAAATTGACACACACTAATATCAAGTGGATTATCAGGATTTATCTAAATGTCCCGAGAGGGCTAAAAGCTAACTGTAAATTACTCTAACTTTCACTTTCAAATCTGACAAATCTTGTTTATATGGTATATAAAACTTTGTTTTCATCAGATTTTGGGGGGTTTTATATTAAAGAAATTAAGACTACAGTATTTAAATAAACGTTTCCTGTTTCTGACTTATTAGAGCTCTAAAGTTTATGAGGCCTGCTTTTCTGAGTATTTTGATTTTTTCTTTTTGAGACTAGTCTCACTCATTTCATACTGACATGTCTGAAAGGCTTATTATTTATAAAGCTTAGAAAATACTCTGGGAAGCTTAAAAGATACTTCAGCACTGGGAGGATTTTTTTTAAAAGGAAATTGTGTTTTGTATTCCTTGTACCAGAGGATGGTGGTGGTAGGTTGAGTTTTGTCCATGTAAAAACATTCACCTGTTTGCCAAATGTTCCTGGACTGCTCTTATCTGTTAATAAGAGTAAAACTGTAGCGGTGATGGATGCTGTCCTAACCTACTGAATGAGGGATTTAATTAGAAAACTTATTTTCTTTTGTTTATACTTGGTATTTTGTATGTAAATAACATAAGGTTTTACACCCCTTTGAGCTTAAAACGTCTTCAAAGGGGAAAGCTATGAAGGAGAAGAGAACAAAGCCAAGATACCGTAAAGCAAAGGTTGACATTACACTTGTTTCACTCACAATGCCCATTTAAAAGAATAGATTAGAGTCTGGGTTTAACTGATTTTGTTTAGTAAGTTTTTAAAAACCATGATGCTGCAATTTTTTCCCTCTCCAGCTTCTTGAAAATGTGTGATTTACCCTTTCTTATCCATTGCTCCTAAGCAAAGCTAAATATAATTTTATGTACTATTTTAACAATACAAACCTGTAAGATAAAGGCCCCCCAATCATCGGAAGGACTACTTTAGAGAAAAGAGGGCAAACACAGGTCTGAAACTGCCTAAACATTCTTAACACATTGACTGCCACACTAGAAAAAAAATTTTTTTTTCCTTGGGGTCACAGTGTTTTATTACAAAAATAGAATAAATTGAATGAAAAAATTGTTATTTTTTATTGTTTTCTGTGTTTTTCAATAAAAAAGTAATATAAAAACTTGAAAGTAATGTAAAAAGTAATGTGAAAACTTGAAAAATAGGTCATAAGGGTAAAGTGTTTTTCTTGACTTGTCAGGCTTAAGTGTAATTTAAAGGTAAACATGAATAGAAAAACGAAATTTTTTGACTTCTATTCACTTAATCCATGTTTTTAGAATTAAATTGTCAATATTAGTTGTAACAATAAGAACATCAACAAGTAAGATTTTCACGAACCAACTGCAGGTTTTGCCCATGTTTTGCTTCATAAGGCCCCAGGCTCAAAACTAGCTTGAGTTAAATACAACTCACGTGGCAGTTAATGTGTTAAGTACCAGGGATTTTTTTCTGAACCATTATGCAAAGATGTCTGTAAAAAGTACACCAGTGACTTTTATGCATATATATGATTAGGCATTAGATTATAAAGTACATGGGATTTAATGAGCCAGAGGAGGCCTTTAGATCCATTTGATCACATGTGTCTACAAGCACATTGTGTACACAATAAAATTGTGGCCACTATATGTATTAAAAGAACTGTTTTGGTAAAAGCTGTATTAAAAGGATAATTTTTTGCTTGAGCTACTTAGTCACTTTTCTTCAAGACACCAAAACTTAGCCCACTTTTCCATAGCTTGTTTACTATGTTTTTATCTTATTTAAATCTGAGCCATTTTTGGCAATACCTTAAAAAAGCGTTATTAAACATTTATTGGAAGTGTATAAATTCACAAGAAAGAGACAGCAGAGTGTTTGGGAAATTTAATCCCAAGAAGTAAACATCCCAGAGTCAGACCCCATTTGCTGTTGTTCAGCCATGTTGGTATGGCGGAAAGTAATTTAGGAAACCAGGAGTTAAAGATGAAACATGCAAACAGGTCACAATGGTTGTAATTGCTGTTTTTGAACTTACTGGCTTTAACTAAAGGAATATAGATATATAGTTATTTTATCTAAAAATGTCAGATTATCTGTGGCCCTGTTGATTAACTTCAGGGACAAAAATGCCTGTATAATTTGTTATGAAGGCTTGTTCTTATGTTTGTAATTTCAGTTAAATATTTTCTGCAGATTGCCTCACTTCCCCTTGCCCCCATAACAGGTTGATATTCTTATAATGTTCACTTTGGTCAAAGTGGCAACTTTCGGAAGAAAATGCCAAAGTGTAAGCTGCTTGCAGGCAGCAAAGGGCTGTGAACTGCCTGTAGCTACCATGTTAAGGGCAGAGAAGAGGCTTGAGTACCTCAGGTTGATCTCTCCATGTTAAAAAAAAAAAAAAAATCACCCCTATTGGAAGAAATAAGGGGTATCTGAGAATTTTCATTTTGTTATACTTGGGTTATGTATGCGGTCGAACCTTAAGAAATAGCCAGTGTTCAGCCATTGCTGGTCTACAAAAATGCCTCAACCTAATACAGTTAAATGCAGGGTAAAATCTTCTATGAGGCAAAGGGAGAATATTCCCCAGGAACTCAGTTTTGAGAGTGTTCTTCTCTAACTTGTGTGGATCTAAATTTTAAAAATAGGAATGAATCTCTTTAATAGCTACAGCTTGTTGAGAGTGTAAAACATTTTGAGCACAAAATATGCAGCACGTAACTTTTCAGATTAAATGTGTTTGCATAGAAAAGGTTAAAATGCACTTCTCTCAATTGCTGTATTGTTCATTTCTTGTAAAGATCTTCCTACATTTGAGACTAGACCCTTTAACAAAGGCTGCCTTAGTAAAAGAATAAAGCAAAACAAAATGTTTCACAATATTAACTGTGCTAAAGAACATGTGTCTTGCAAATGCTATGGAACTGAATATTTATTTCCTTGTGAGTTTTATGACCGTTACCAAAGGACTTGACCAGATTTAGGGCTCACTCTTCTTAACTGATCATGTTGAGAAAGGGACTCATTTGGTCTCACTTTGTGACGTGGGGAAGAGTAGGAGACAAAATTAAATGTGGAAATCATAAATGCTTTTCTAACAGGGTTATGCTGTTCTGTAACACTAAATGTCTTTTTTTCTTTCTCTTAAAAATTGTTTTATCATTAATTTTGTCATACATTTCTCAATATTTGAATATATTTTAACCATTTTATATTCTAAATTTGTTTTTTGTCCAAGACATTTTACCGGAATTTTACTTGCCTCTATAATCTGAAAAATGGGTTCTAGAATGTCCCACTTGCTATCTCTTAGAGGCTGAGGCTTCATTTCTATGAGCAAAAAAGCTCATTTAGCAATGTAGTTATTTCAGTATTTATTTCTATTATGGAATCTCTGGGGTTCAGAATGTAACTTTGTACATGAAATATATATAAATATGTATATGAAACATGTATGAAGTCCAGTGTGTTTTTTTGTTTTGTTTTGTTTTTTTCCTTTCCTGGGGGTCTGAACTTGGTTTTTATTTGAAAGTCCAATAATCTCCCCCATCAAATATGTCATTTCTGAGGGTCAGGACTGTTGCCATTTGGTACTGTCCAGCTGAAGTGGGAAATACTCGTGCTGGTCTGCTTGGCTCACATGTTCAGATGAGATATGAGTAATAGGCAAGAGGGTTTTCTAGCAATGTGGGGAGCGCTGAGTAACAGCCCACACATGATACTAAGGCATACCATTTGCCAGATTGCTCAGCAATAAGGGGCAGGTTGTAATGTAGATTTTAATAATACAGTGTGCTTACATGTGACCCACTTGCTTGGGAGAGCCTCTAAAAGGAAGGATGATTATAAAACTGATCACATGTCTGCACAATGTGAATCCACATTCAGCACAGTGGTATTTAGTGTAATCCAGTGTGTTTTGTTTATGTCTTCAAGAAATGTGGGGTTTTAACGTGATAGTAAAAATCACCCTGACTGACATGTTAATAGGACAGTTCACTAGATGAAGGCACAACCATCTGTTCAGTAAGACTGGATGCTCTAGAATATAGTTAATAGCCTGGTTCATTTCTAAATTTTATAGGACCTTACCCACCTGACCCTTAGTCCTCTAGGGTCTGCCAAGTCACATTGTTTTGGAAACTGATTAATTATTTTGAGCCTCATTCAGTTATCTTCCTGATCCTGCCAGACCCTAGTGAGAGGCTAGAGTGGCAGCAGGGGACAGAACATTCATTTTAATTTTGTTTGGGCAACAGGGCAAGAGCACCGGCCTCATAACTAGAGCTGTAGCCTGCAGTCCCGCCCCACCTCCAAGTGGAAGAACTGTCTTTCAGACCAAGGTGGAGTCACGCTGCTTAAGCCCCCAGGCCTCTGAGTTCAGTGTAGGCAGGAAAGCCCTGAGATCACAAGAGGCATGGACGTAAATCTTTAGTAGCTGCCGATTTGTTAGGGAAGATTTTGTAGTTAGGGGACTTCTCAGAATGCCTTAAATATTCGGTAATTAATACAATTTCATTTTAAACTCATTTAAACTCATGTCCAGGCTCTGCCCCTACAGTGACCCTAGGCAAGTCGCTTTAACATAGCACCCCGGAATCACCCACAAAGGCATAAATCTCTACCCCAGGCTGTTGAATCAGACTCTGTTGGGGTCTGGACCCAGCCATCTGTAAAGTGTCATAGGTAAGTGTGATGTGTAGCTTAGGTTCAGGGACGCTGCTCTTTGGACCTTAGTTCTGCCATGTGTTAAAAGGGAGGATGGTTTAGCCAAGTAATCTAAAAAAAAAAATCGTAGCTCTAACGTTCACTGCTTCTGTGACCTTGGCTGTAATTTGCCTGAGTGTGTTGTCTGTACACATAAGAACCTGCTTGCAGGTCCAGGGTTGCCCAAGCCCCCATGAAGCCCAGATAGCCGGTGGGTGGGATTTGATTTCTTAGAATTTCCAGTTTATCAGAACAACATTATACAAAAGAAGCCAGATAGTTTAGCTCCTTGCATTTAGCCTCGTACAAGCAGAACATTGGCTCCCACCCACAGACAAAAGGGAATTAGGATTTGAGTCGAGGCCCCAAAGGAGAGATGGACAGATGAGCCCCCAGCTCAGTGGGGACAGCAACTTCCCTTACAAGCTGCGGTTCTCAGCCAGGCCAGGAAAGTACGGCCAGAATCACCCCGGAACTACTTGCAGAATAAATTGTTTTCCTTCCTTCTCTCATCTCAGGAATATCAGACTCTACTGGTGTACTTGGAAAAGCAGGTACCAGGTGATTCTGATCCCTTCGTTGGGAACATATTTTCCAGGAGCGCAAAGCCTCGTTCATGTCATTCATTCTCAGCCGGTTAGAACCTGCACGTGGTAAACCTACAGGCAGGCTCACCCCAGGCTCACCCCAATGGTCTTTCCATTTTGATTCATGAGCAATTGAAGTTTAGGGCACTTTGAACTTACTGCTACAATTAAAAGCTTACAGGGAATATTTTCATGTCCCATTAGTCTGTGTATCCACTTGGCAAGGCAGTTTTTCCAAGGTTTTTCATAGAAAAAAGCTATAACCTTTTTGTTGTCATGCCTGGCTTGCATTTACATAACATTTAATAGTTTTTTCAAAGCTTTTAGCCCACCAGTTCACAAGTGATCCGCAGAGAAACCCTTTGGGGAGTATTACTGTCCTCAGGTGGTCCAGAAGCCCGACCCCAGGAGGCCCTGCCCATTGGTAAACAGGTCCAGCCGTAACAAATAACGGCTCACGTGCCTCGTTGGGTGGTATAACCAGATTAACCAAACACTAGAGGCTACTGCAGGTGTGTTGGGGAAAGTAGTAGATCTCGAGCCAGGAGACCCGGGTTTGAATCCTGGGTCTACCGCTTTCTAACGTTGTGACCCTTCACTAGTCCTTGCTCTAAGAAGAGAGTCACACCCCAAAGGCTTCTTGGCCAAACGAAACAATGCATGTCATGGCAGCTGACACACCACCTGGCCCTGCGAGGCACTCAGCAGCAGGCTTTGGAGGTTCCTAGATGTCAGGTGTGTGATGATGAGTAAGACACCCTCAAGGAGGCTGGGCTAGTAGGGGGAAGCAGATGTGGGAATGGGGGTGTGTGATCAAGCATCGTGGCTGTACGCTAGAAGCAGTAGTGGAACAAATGATACTGGTATGGTGTCTACTTTTAATATGATAAAAACAAGAGAAAAGCTGCCTGTGATACCTATTGAATGCAGAATATTCTTATCTCTACTCTATTTATCAGTGTTCCAGGCTGTGTCTGTCCTAACAGAACTGTGTTAGGAAGCAGAGGTACCTCGGGCCCATTGGACCTTTCAGGGAGTACCTTTCTCTGGCCCTATCCTCCCCCGTTTCAGGAAAAGGGACATTCCATGAAAATTAAACGCAGGAGAACCCATATTCTCTTTTGCATCTAAGAGTTCATTTCATTCCTGTGCAGGCACATTGAAGAGCATGTTGAAGCATGAAAGAGTGGTAAAGGTGACATTTTTAGATGTCATGAAAACATTTATTCAGTATCTTGCTCATAATGCTTTATGACAAGAATTAAACTCACAGTCGCTGTATATGAATGGGTAGAGAGCAGATATACAGAACCAAATAAAATATTAACATCAGATGTACCACAGGGTGTGGAATGGTGGCAGGGACGGTTGTATGCTTTTCCACATGATTAAAAAGCTTAGCATTACTCCTCCCAAGCAAGGATGCAAAATTCCATCTGTTAGGATTTTTGTAGGACATCTCAGGTGCAAAGACACCTAAAGAGAGTGGAGTGGTCTTTCAAAAACTTGAATTTCCTCATCAGTGGCATTGTAGTGATGGTATCTTATTGACAGGATTGTTGGAAAGAACAAATGAGATCATACAGAGAAATATTATGCAACAGTTAACAAATATTTCTATCCTTCCCTCACTGAGGCCTCGGTTGCTTTTCCTGTTGTAATTTCTCGTCAAGCTTACTTTCCCCCACCTTTGGCCAGCCCCAGACAAGTGACAGTGTCTTTTTTGAGTTCCAAATCCAGGAGTGAGTTTTCAGCTGTTTGCCTTTTGCTGCGTTTTGGGCTGGTGTGCTGCTGTACACACAGAGTTTTTTATAGTGTAGGCCAGCAGTCCCTTTTGGCACCAGGGACTGGTTTCATGGAAGACAATTTTTCCACGGACCGGGGGTGGGAGGATGGTTTTGGGATGATTCAAGCACATTACATTTATCATGCAGTCAAACCTCTCTGCTAATGACAACCTGTATTTGCAGCCACTCCCCAGTGCTAGCGTCACCACCTCAGCTCCACCTCAGATCATCAGGCATTAGATTCTTATAAGGAACGTGCAACCTAGATCCCTCGCATGCACAGTTTACAGCAGGGTTCGTGCGCCTATGAGAATAATGCCCCTGCTGACCCGACAGGCGATGGAGCTCAGGAGGTGATGCGAGCGATGGGGAGTGGCTGTAAATGCAGATGAAGCTTCGCTTGCCCTCCGCTCACCTCCTGCTGTGTGGCCCAGTTCCCAGCAGGCCACGGGCCAGTACCGGTCTGTGGCCCAGGGCTTAGGGACTGCAGGTGTAGGTCATCTACATTTTTATCTTGGAGCATTTACCTGGGGCTGTTAATAGGTACTAGGAACAGAAGTGTGTCCTGTTCTTCACCAAAAGAGAATCCCATGTTGATTGAGATATCTCAAGCACTTGTCCTTCCTAGAGGGGCCGGGCTGGAGATAGGCAGAAATTCGGGTGCCCGAGGCCAGCCCTGGCTGATTTAGAGACTCAGTCCTGGTCTTCACCCAGTTGAGGGTTTATCAGACCATCCCACTCGCTATGAAAGCCGTGTTTCTGGGGCCCTAAGGTGACAGCCCTGCCTTCCAAAGACCCCTCTGGTGTGGTATGATGTGAGCCAGAAGTCAGGGTCTCGAAAACCAAGTCATGATAAAGAACTGTAGGTTGGCCCCCCCATCCCCATCACTGATTCATCAAAAGTCATCTCTTCTCTCTCTGGGGCCTCAGTTTTCCTTATCTGCAAAAGCAGGGGCTTGGCTCAAATGAGCTCTGGGTCCTGCACTTCCCTTGGGTCTTTTCCTTCTTGAACCTGCGACGGGGTCTCCAAAAGTCCGAGAGCTTCTCCCCAGGGCCCCTTTGGCAACTGAGGTGAATGTCTGAGAGATGAAGCTTAATTAGGGGGGACCTTTGGCTTCTCAAGAGCACCCCTCCCAGAGCAGGAAAGGAGTGGGAGATGGGAGAGCTGCCTTGCCAGAGCCCGGGCTCTGCTCCCTTTTGAACACATGGTGGCGCCATGTTGGTGTGAACCGTCCTGGTGCTGGTGCCCAAAGCCTGCCGGCCCCTCGTCCCTGCCCCTCATCCCCACTGGGCAGTCAACCCCAGCGTGGCAGGCCACGCCAGACCAGGGAGGGTGCCGCCCCGGGAGGCTCAAATTGTGTAGATAAGCAACTAGCTCACGTTGCTAACAAGCAAGCTGAGGCTGACGGTGGCCGCGGAAGTTGGACTAGAATCTTGACTCTTAGTTCAGTGCTTTTTCCACTAGGTGCTCCAGATTCTCACCCCTGTCCTTCCCCCAGGGCAGGGGACACAGCCTTTCAGCCCCTGCCAGGCAGCCTGTGGCCCAGGGACCCGAAGGGCCCCGAGCCTGGGACCACTGCCGAGGTGAGCAGGTGACGCGGATGAGAGAAACATCGGCCCTCAGGATTAAAGAAGGAAATTTTTGAAACCATCCACGCCACCAATTTCTGGTTTTTGAAGTTGCAAAGGAATTTCTGCTGCTGCTGCCTCTGAACAGGCTAAAGGAAATGTCACGGAATCAGCTTAGTGAGTCGCTTCAATGGAAACTTCATCCAAGGCCGATAATAAATAGCAGTTACATAACTCAGCAGGTCACAGCACTAACTAAGCCCTTTATAGGCCATCAATCCGCATTTATTTCCTGGATTTTATAACTGCTGCTGGAAAGGAGACAAGGGCTGAGGACTAGGGGGAGAAAGCGTGTGTGCCTGGACTACACCTCCAGCCTCCCGCCCACGCCCTCCTGCAGCCAACGCCAGGCACAGCACCCGCCACATCCACAGCTGGGCTCCCGCCGCGAAACCCAGACCCCGGCCCAAGCTGCCCTGGGTAGCCACGAGCTCCGGGCTGGTCACTTTCTCTCTGGGCCTCAGTGTTCTATTCCGTAAAATGACAGGGTTGGGCTAGATGGGTTCTAGAGTCCCTTTCTGCCCCCGGATTCTAAATATTGGGAGTAGAAGAGTGGGGATTAGGTTTGTTGCCCTCACTCTCACCCCCAGAGTTAGTTGCAAGAAGGTGTCGGGGCCTCTTGGTGGGAAAGGGGGAAGAGTGTGGCATCACCACGTGGACGGGGATTGGTGGCCCCACTCCCGGCCACCTGACACTGGCGCAATGCAGGGAGGAGGCAGCAGGGTGGAGGCTGCCCTGGCTGGGGTGGGGAGCTGGAGAGAGTGCAGGGTAAAGGGCCCTCGCTGCTCCCTGAGGCCTCCCTGCGGTCAGGACACACAGAGGAGCCAAAGCCAGGTGGGCTGCATGGTGGAAGAGGCACAGGGGAGGGCGCCTCACAGCTGCATTCACCACTCTCTAGCCTGGGAAGTTTGATGCCTCATAGGGTTCAGGGCTGCTCCAGGACGCTCAGGTGGGTATGAATGCCCAAAACTCCAGCCAGCAGGTCCCAGATACAGCTTCTGTCCCTCATCCCCCTGGGGTTGGGGAGACGGCTCCCCCCAGGCTTCTCCACCCTTGGCTGGCCTCCTGTGCAGAGCCACAGGCCAGATCCCAGCAGCTGGGGGTGTCCAGGCTAAAGCTGGTTGAGGAAGGGAAGGGCCTGGGGAAGAGGCTTGGTGGGGAAGTGAAGGATGTCAGAAGTGTGTGGCATCAGGAAATGACAGCAAAGCTGAGTGAGAGTTAGGGCGGCCAGAGAGTTGAGAGTCCTTGGTAGGAGGCTTTGGGGAGCAGTGACTGGGCTCCCTGGCCCCTTTCCTTAGGGGCCTGGCCCAGAACTTGCACGAAGCCCGGGATGCCCCCCCCAGCTCTGGAGCCCCTGCAAGAGAAGACTGGCAGAAGGCAAGGATGGTCTGCAGCTTCTGCACGTCCCTGGGAAGAGCCGGGGTGTGAAGAGGTGGCGCTGGGGGGTGAAGGGCAGTTAGTGTCCCAGCCCACTGAGATTGGCAGCAGAGCTGCTGTGGAAGAAGAGGTAAAGGTCAGATGTCACATATCAGGAAGAAATTTCCAAAAAAGACAAAACTGGGCTGGGTGTGATGGCTCAGGCCTGTAATCCCAGCACTTTAGGAGGCTGAGGCAGGAGAATCACTTGAGGCCAGGAGTTTGAGACCAGCCTGAGCTGTTAACGTAGCAAGACTTTGTCTCTACAAATAATAAAATAAAAAAAAAATTAGCCAGGTGTGGTGGCACACCCCAGTAGTCCCAGCTACTCGGGAGGCTGAGGCCGGAGGATCGCTTGAGCCCAAGGGTTGGAGGCTGCAGTGAGCTATGGTTGTGCAACTGTACCCCAGCCTGGGCAACCAGAGCTAGACTCTGTCTCAAAAAAAAAAAAGACACAAATGTTCCCAGGGCAGAGACTCCTGTGGCAGGTGGCAGCTCCTACCTGGATACTGGGCCTCAGTGCTGAGAACCTTGTCATTGTCCTCAATCATCCCGGTGTCCTTTGGTCCCCTCTTCCCCCAGCCCCTCCCTGCCCAGCGCTCTGCCCTTCCCCCCTTGCTGCTGCTTCCTTTGCAGAAACAGCTGCATGTCTGGGCTTGTCGGGAGTCAGCTGGGTCCCCTCCCCCCACAGCCTGACACCATCCATCACGGAGGTTTGGAAGGCGGTGGAGTCTGCCCGATTAAACTGAGACCCAGGGCGGGGGAGTGCGTTTTAATCTCTGAGACCCAACAAGTGAGCCGTGCCAGAAAGGGATCTCAGGGTCCCATCACTGTCAGCCGGCCCCAGGGCAGCGACCTCCCGGCAGGGTAGCCACACTCTATTAAATATCACACTTGAGCTGGGTAAGCCAGCAAGGCGAAGCTCGGGGGACCGGGTGGGGATTCCAACTTGGGTACACCAGCCAGTCCCGGGGAGAAGGCGGTGACTTATTTGGGAACGATCTTTGTAGGGGAGACACCTGACCCCACACTGCTGAGGCTGCAGGGACCCAAGTGACCGTGGAGCTGAGTGGCCGGGAGGGCTTGCGGCTCCTGGGCTCAGCTTCACGCCCCCTCCAGAGGTTTCTCGGGCACCCCTGCCCCCGCTCCTGAACAAACCCTCCTCCCTCCCTGGGTCTCCAGGTTGGGTCCGAGGGGCCCACGGAGCAGGCGTTTTACCTCCCGTCCTCTCCCTCTGTCCTGTCCCTTCCTAAGTGCCAGTGGGGCGGGTCACATGGAGCCCTGGTGGAGGACCCGGAGCGCCCAGAGGGTGTGCGACTCCTCCCAGGGTCTGGTTCCGCCTCGTGGGAAGGGTTGCTAAGTGGGCATAGGACTGTTCTGGAAGCTCTGCCCAAGGCCGGGCGGGGCAGGAACATCAGGATCATTTCAGAGAATTCTCACACGAAGGTGAGAGTCTGTGCCTAGCCCACCCCTGCCCACCGGCTGCCGTGTCCCAGGCCAAGCGACCTTAGGAAAGGAAGGCCCCGTGCAGCCCCGGGGCGTGTGCCAGGCCCGGCACTGGGGTCTTCAGAGACGTCGCCTCCCTCGCTCTGCAGGGCAGCTGCGGCAGATGTTTCCCCGTGACAGAGGGCGCAGAGAGCAGCATTCCCAACCTCAGCCTTGGCACAATGACACTGCGGCTGCACATTTCCTTGTTGTGTGGTCTCTTCTGTGCCCCACGGGGTACCTAGCAGTGTCCTTGGCCTCTGCCCACTAAATGCCAGCAGGGCACACCCCTCCCCAGGTGAGACAACTGAACACGTCTCCACACATTGCTAAATGTCCCCGGGGGTCAAAATCGTCCCCATTTGAGAACAATTGTCTTAGACAATAGGTGCCCAAGGACGCCAGGGTGGCCCCGTGTTTCACCTGGATCATCTGATTCTAAAGCCCTCCGCCTGCTTTTCTTGCTGCCATTTATTTAGGGGTAAAAGTCCCCTTTGCAAATCTAATGGCGGCTATGACCCTCTTCCAGGAACAGGGCTCCCACCTTCGGTTTCAAGGAGTGTGTGGACTCCGTGTGCCCGTTCACGGAGTGCCTGTCACAGCAGCTGCCTGGATGTGGAGCAAGCCGAGTCGGCCACCTCCCCCCTCCCAGCCGAGTGGGCGGTGGGGCCGGGGTGGGAGGGCAGGGCGGTGTGCCCTGTCGGGACACCTGCCGGGTGGACACGCCCGGTGTTTTCTGCCCTGGGGCAGCCAGCTGTCTTCACCCGGCAGATGGGCCGCCCGACTCACCTGCTGGACATGACCTGTGGCTGCCCCATCCCAGAAAGTATTTCCTGTAGCCGAGCCCCCCCACACACTTACCCAAGAATACCCGGCGAACACCTGGGTAAGTGTGGCAGGGGGATGGGCCCAGTGGACTCAGGTGTGGCCCTTTGTTCTGGGTTCTAGAATGTGAAGACGGGTGTAGGGGGAGTGGAGGAACTTCAAGTCCCTGGCTTTGTAGCATGAAACGCAATGCCAGATGTGAACTTTCCTTCCAGCTCTCTGGGCCTCAGTTTCCCTGCTTATAAAATGGAGGAGTTGGACTGGATGATCTCTAAATAATTCACCCCTGTTGGGCATTTCCTGTGTGTTGTAGTTTCCATTCTGTACGTTCTGCCATTTCATTCATGCCATGCCTTATGAGAAAGGGACTGTGATTATTATCCTCACAGCTGAGGAGCGGAGGAAGATGAGACTCAGAGAGGTTAAGCAACTTGCCTGAGGTCACACAGCCAGCAAGTGGTAGAGGCGGGTCACATGCTCAGGTCTGACTGGGTGGCATTGTTGATGGCAGCAGCAGAGGTGAGAGGCTGGCTGACTGAGCAGCGGCAATGAGCTCAGGAGAGGGTGGAACAGTGACCTACAGCATGAGGAAGGGCAGAGCCAGGCACCCTGCCCACTGTGGGGAAGGCTAGAAGATGACTCAGAGGTTTGCAGCCTGGGGGACCAGGAGGGTGGCGGGGCTATTAATAGACATGGGGAAGTCAGGAGGAGGAGCAGGTTTAGGGCTCGAACATGATGAGTTCATTCTCAGACATGTTGACGCTGATTTGCTGATAGTGGGAGCTTTAGGCCCAGATCCAGCCTCAGTTCAATTAGGAAAAACCGGCACCTACAAAATACTTCAAACTCCAACAGCCCCTTTACCAAACTCAAGTTCCCAAACCACTTGCATCTCAGGGTCCCCAAGTCACTGGCCCTGGGCTCAGGCTGCCGTGACGGGTCCCCCGCGGCAGTGCCCAAGGCTCAAGTTCAAGTCCCGCCCTGACCACTGGGTGTCACCGCTGGTGCACAGACCTGGTGCAGCCGCCCAGGGTGTGCCTGTGGCAGGGCGGAAGGGGGGAAGGGGCACAGCGGGTTTCTGGGAGCCAGGCTCCCCCTGGCAGGGAGGCAGAGGCTCCTTCCTCCTCCTGTGGGGGTGGGGAGGGCGACTGGCAAGACTGGCCAACACTTCTGGGGGGGTGTCTGAGGAACCTCAAATCAAGTTCTGAGATTCAAGACCTTAGAGCCAGGAGGAGGGCAAGGGAATGGAGCCCCTTCCATGTGTGCGCGCCGGGAACAGTGTCTCTCAGGGCCGGGCCAGGGGGACATCGTGTCCAGGGCAACTGGGGCCCGCGACCTCGAGCGGTGGAGCCCGGAGCCGGATCCCAGCTGTTCCCAACCGCGTGTCTCCCCTGACATTTGCGTCAGCAGTTCTGCCCTTTGACTTTTAATTCCCAGGAGAGGAGGGTGGAGGCAACCTTGGCCATCAGGACCAATTATTTGCAATTCGATTCAACCAGCAGTTTATTGGGGTTTGGCCTGGCTTCCTGCCCTCCTCTCAGCCTCCCGCAGCCCGGCTTTATGGCCGTGGTCTCCCTCGGAAGCTGGGAAGAACAGAGAGCAGGAGTGGCCCTGCCGGCGACACCCGGTCCCGCTGAGTCTCCTGATTTCGGAGTGCCCTGTGGGAAGATACGCTTATAAAAGTGCTTTGTGCTCTTCAGAGAGAGGTGTCCCCACGCTCATGCCCAGCCCAGGCCCTCCCGGGCCAGCCTTCCAGTCCGCTTGGGCTTGCTGGGACATGTCCCCAGGTGAGCCGGGCCAAGTGAGGGGCGCCAGCCTCCCGGCTGCCCAGGTTAGGGGTGCAGGGGCTCAAGGGAGGGGGTAGGGCAGGCAGCCTACCTGCGGGGCTCCCCAGGCCCCGGGGTCCCAGTTGGTGTCCGGTGTCCCTCTATATTTGGCGGCTGCGTTACTGACATGCCCTCTCAGAGGGGCAGGCCACCAGCCAGACCCACCGGTGTCTCCTCCAAGGGATTGGCCTATTTTGGAACCAGCCCTGGGGGCGTTGGGGGAGGCAGAGGTGAGAGGCTGGCTGCCTCTCTGTTTAAGGGAACATTTCCTCCTGGCTCCTGGTCAGAGAGGAGCTGAGGGTGTGTGGCCTGGAGGATTGGCCCTGAAGCTGTTCTCAGAATTCCCAGTACAGTTACTCAGTTACTCGAATGTTCCTTCTGCTCAGGTTTCCTGGGGATGTCTAGTCTGGGCTGTGGGGTCTGAGTCTGGACACGAACCCAGGCCCCTTTGCCCCCTGGGGTTTTCCAGACATGTCCCTCAGAAAACAACTCCCTCCGGGCCAGGTTTCACCTCGAGCCATCGTGGGAGCTGGCTCAGTGGTCCCCAGTCTTTCGGATCTCTCGGGTCACTAACATTTCCAAAAACACAATGTAGGATCCGACACGGTCACTGTTTTTTTATTTTGCTGAGTTAAGGGCATTCAAGGAAATGTCAAAGGGAAGGTCCTTTTAAACACACACACACACACACACACACACACACACACACACACACACACGATCTAACATACACAGCTCCGTTGAAAGGGCGATCTTTTGGATTGAGTAGGTCTGGCTGTAGGACAACCTCACTACATTGTCCTTATTTTTCTCATTTTGCTGTGGGCGGGTGAGAACATGGCAGCAGCTGGCACGGGGCTCCCCACTCCTCTGCCGGGGCCAATGCCAAGGGCAGCCGGCTCTGCTCTCGGGGGCCCTCCCAGCACCGCAGCCCCAGCTGGCTCGTGCACTGGGCATTTCCACTTCTTCACGTCTCCCCTCTGTCACGTGCGTCCCCCCGTATCTGTGGGAGGGGAAGTGGGGGGTGGGCTTCCCTCAGCTCCCAGACTAAAGAGAGCAGAGGCTGGGAGTCCCCACGGGGGAAGTCACAGTCACCCGCCGCTTTGCTTTGCGGAGGGCGGCTGCTGTGCAAGGCACCGGGTCTGGACGGGGCTCAGGGACCCCAGGGCAGCTGCCACTTCCCGGCTGTGGGAGCTGACACTGGCCCCAGAACCTCCCCCGCTGAGCTTCAGTTCCTTGTTCTGTAAAATGGGTATATTAACCCCTCATCACAGGGCCAGTGTGAAGATTAAATGGGAGAATGTTTGTGAAAGTACTTTGTAAACTATAAAGCTCGGGCCGGGGTAGTGATTAGTATTATGGGAAACTAGTAAACGGCTGAAGAAAGAGCAGCCCCAGAGCTGATCTCAGCTTCTGGGTACAAAGACAGTCTCACGCCCACCTCTGGGTCTGTGATCCCAGGTCCCTCCAACCCCACAGAGGAGCGACACCTGCCTTCTCCCCAGGAGCCTGGGAGGCGTGGGCCGGACCTTGGCGCCCCGTGGGAAACTCTCCTTGGAGAGAGGGCCGCCGTTTACCGGAAAGGCTTCTGCTTCCTTGCAGTGGCCCGGCCACGTGGTCATTGTGCTGCCTGCCCCCGCGTTGTAGAGACGTGTGTGGAGGGCCAGCCCCAGAAAGAGCCCCTTTTGGGTGTGCCCGGAGGCACCAGGTTGGAGGATTCAGGCAAGGCCGATGCTTGAACCTCGAAGTGTTCACAGAGGAGCCGCGGTTGCGGATTGCCCTGGCCGGACGGCATCGGCGTGGGGCAGAGTGGGGACCGCGCCTGTGCCCAGCTCAGCTCCGCCACTCACCCTGGCCGCGCGCGGCTGCCTCTCTGAGCCTCAGCTTCCTCACCTGCCAAACAGGGACGAGAGTCTTTACCCCAGAGGGTTGCTGTGAGCTGAGATGGGATCCCGCTGGAAGCCCCCCAGGAGCGCTCCATCCCCCAGGGAAAGCCCTCCTCCCAGGAACTGAGGGGTCCTGAGGAAGCACGAGCCTGTGGCCCGGCTGCCTCCCCCGCCCGGAGTGGATCCCCAGCCTCTGCCCTGGACGTGGGCCAAGGGACAGGCCTCCTCGCCCAGCCAGGCTCCGTTCCCTGCCCGTCCCCCCCAGCTGCTCAGTAGCCAGTTGTCATGAAGTCATTGCCACCTTCCCCAGCCCGCACCCCCGCCCCGCCCCCATGCTGACATCCCATTTGGCAAAGAGGTCGGAAAAGCCGCTGACTCTTCCAGACCCTGAGTTCATTGACTGGTCAGGGCCTGCCAGCCGTAAGCTGACCGTGTGGGCAGAGGGGTTTGCAGAGTGGGGGTGGGGGGTGCCTCTAGGCCTTCCTCCCCTGCCTCAAGCCCCCCCACCACTGAGATGCTGCTCCAACACCCACCCACACCCCCCTACAGACACACACCCACTCCACTCCCGCTGCACGCCCCTCCTTTACCCCCACATGGAGTCCCACACACACCCCGAGACACACACTCCCACCCACCAAGGCACACTCGACACACGTAGACTTCCACACGCTCACTCAGGCACACGTATGTGCACATGCTATTCCCTCACACACAGCTGCAAGTTGTTGGCCACACTAGGGACCCCTGGCCATGGCTACTCCACCGGGCCTGTCCCCTTGGCTGTGCCAGGCTTGGATGGGAGAGTCTCTGGTCTGGAAGATCCACAGCCACCGGCAGCCAAGGTTGAAAGGGCTCATCTCAGCCAACCGGCTCATGGCTCATGTTGGGAAACCGAGGCCCAGAGAGGGAACGCAGCCAAAGTCCCCTGAGTGTCCCAGAGCGTGGCGGAAAGGGAGGCTTCACTGCCCTCCCCAGACCTCCCGGCTCAGCTGGTCCCCTCCTGTGTCTTCCCCCAGAACGACCTCGCAGACTGGGTGCTGCGTGAGAGCCTCGCCAGCTGCCCTGGGTGCAAGGCCACTGCAGCTGTGCAGGGGAGGGCCCTGCCGTCCAGCCTGAGCCTCCGTGGGCTTGGGATGGTAACTCCCTTGGCCTTGGCCTTCCTCAGCAAATAGCCCAGGCTGCAGTCCCCATGTGCCCTAGGCCTGGCCCTCTCGCTCCGTGCCTCAGTCTCCCTCCCTGAAACTCACATCAAGACTCTCAGCAACCACCTGGATTGTGGTTCCATCAGGGGACCCCAGGGTCCAGGGATGGATTCTTTTCCCGGGACTGTCATCTTCACAAGGGTAAAGGCTTTAGCTATGCCTGGCACCTAGTAGGTACCCAACAAATATGTGTTGAATGAATGAATGGGCCAATCTCCCCGCCCTGGCATCCTTTGGCAAGGCTTCTCCAGACCCCAATGTGGAGTTCTGGGAGCCAGTGGGAAAAGCCATCAGCCAGAGCCAGGGGTCTGCCGTGGACGGCCTTGGGACCTTGATGCCGTCACTGTCTCTCCGGGATTCAGCTGCCACCCAGGAAGGGAGAACGCAGTGTGCAATGTGCGGTTCCAGGGACCACGCTGTGCAGGTGCTCCGCTGGCCAGGGCTGCCTCCTCGCCCCTGGCTTGGGACAGGGCACCCCTTTGAGCAGACCCAGGCTGGGCAGCCCTATTTTATAAATAAAACTGCCTCCCAGGCTAGACCAGAACATTTGCAACCCGGGAAAGAAGAAAATGAGAGTAGTTCTTGCACCTTCCCCCAACCTCACTCCACCGCCCACAACTCACACGTGGCCGGTCTGCCTGAAGGAGCCGAGGGGAGCAGACTCCGGTCAACACCCTGCTTCCTGCAGGGCCTCCTGTGAGGCCCGGGCCAGGGCGGCACACAGAGGGGTGTTTGCTCACAGTGGGCGGCCGGGAGGAGATGCTAATCGCTGTGGATCGCTGGGCCCCAGCTGAAGGTCAGTCAGGAGGTTATAAATAACCACCCCGGCTGCAGCTGAGGGCAGCGCTGGACCTGCGCCCCCCGCCGGCCGCTGGGCACGGATTCATTGCCGCCCTCCCCGGCCCAACTGCGGGAACCTGAACCCTGAGAGCCGGAGCACGGTGACCTTTGGGGCTGGCGCACAAGGTCAGACCAGGCCCTGGGCTTCCCATGTCTCAAGAGTGTGAGGCTCCCGGCCCTCTGCTGGGGGCAGGGGCTGGGCATGGGGGGCCTTGAGGTGCAGACAGCCCCACCTTCACCGTCACCAGCCCCCCAGGGGCCAGAAGGCAGAGGGAGGCCACAGGCCATAAGCCAGGGACCCAGGTAGCCTGAATCCCTGCACCGTCCCCCAACACCAAGCCTGACCCGAGCCGGGAATGATGGCAGGGAGGCCCCGGCCAGAAGCTCCACCCTGCCCTGCTTCTGGGCCCTAAACGGAGGCCTGACCTGCAATGGTGGGATTTACCCCAGAGCCTGATGCAAACAAAATCCCTGAGTCTGGGGCTTCAGGAGTCTCAGAGGCTGGAGAGGGACTCTGGTGACACCGGCAAGGGGGCACCTGGTTGTGCACAGGAAGGACAGGCACCTGCTCCCCGCCTCCCCTTGGACAGGAAAGGAAGGGGATTTAACCTGCTCCAGGAGGCATATGCCTTTTGGTTTTTTAAATGTTTTTATTGGAGTTAAGCACACACAGAGAAGGTTGCACACGTCGAGGTGGGCAGCTGGATGAATCTGCACGAGCTGCACGAGCTGCCATGTAACCGGCTCCCGAACCAAAACATGGACCCCTCCAGCACCCAGAAGCACCCTTTCCACGTACTACCCCCACGGAACCTCTCCCCTGACTCCTAAGCCCATGAGCTACTGCAGCTTGCTCCTAAACTGCGTATCCACGGAGCCTCACCGTACTGCTCTTTTGTGCTTCCTTTTGCTCAATAGCATGTCTGCGAGGCCCACCCACCCTGTCACAGGCAGCCAGAGGCCGTTCGTCCCCATGGCCGGTGGGTAGCTTCTTTCTCCCATGTTACTGCCTCCCAGGTTCTAGTTCCTGGGTATCGTGAGCGGAGCCACTGTGAACATTCCAGTTCCTGTGTACTGTGCACACAGGGACGCGCTGCTGTGGGGTGCAGACCTAGGGCGAGGACTGCGGGGCCCAGGTACGTGTCTGTTCAGCTTTGGGAGCTACAGAAAGTGTCACTTTTTAGTCAACATTTCCGCAGGAATGATTTTTTAAGGTAAGTTTTTTTATTCTAAAAAATAACAGATAATATATTATTTTTTTACAAAAGGAAAATAAAAAAATGAAGAAAGAAGAAATTACCAAAAGCTACTATTTAGAGTCAACCATCCAACCAAGCAGTCAACAGATGTTTCCTAAGAGCCTCTTCTGTGTCAGGCCCTGGCGGGGAGAGAGCCGTCTCCCCCCCGTGGAGTCTGGGGTCTGGGGCCGAGTGGGCAGCGGCGTCCCTGAGGGATGGGCCGGGGGCCTCGGCCAGCTCTGTGGTCTCCGTCCGCTGCCCCCGGGAACATCCGCACTGAGACCAGCGGGCTTGCCGTGGGACGGAGACCCAAGACAGAGGCCCAGGCCTCCGCCCAGCCCGGCTGCACCCCTAGAACTTGAAGTGGGGAGTCCAGAGGACAGCAATGACACCATTAATCGCAGTCAAGCCCGTGAGAGGAGGAGCGGGTGCCAGGCCGGAGCCCACGGGCACTCGCAGCAGCGGGAACAGGGCGCTGGGGCGTGAGCCGGAGGCAGCCTCATCTGCACTTCGCCCTTTCTCCTGGGGGTCACCGAAGGGATTTAAGCCTGGGAGTGGGCAGTTCAGACGTGCTTTTAGCAGGATCATTCCGGATCCCTGCGGAAACTGGCTCGCGGTGACCAGAGCGAAGTCCAGACCCCTCTGGAGGCCCTGAGCTGACGGCAGGAGGGCAGTGGACCAGGGAGAAGAGGAAGGACCAAGATGTTTAAGCGGCATCCTGGAAGGACCTGGGGCGAGGCTGACTCTTGGGCAGGGGGGGGGGGGGTGGGAGGCAGGAGTCCTGGGCACTCTCGGTGGGACTGCAAATCTGAGAGGAGGGTGTGATTGGCTCCCTGAGGTTTTGGTGAATTTCCTTCCCATCTTTAACACAATAGGTTCCCCTGTGGTCTAAGAACGGCCTGAGCTAGTCCCACGGAACTCCAGCAGGTGAGACATGGTCATCCATTCCACATTCGGCAAGTATTAATGGAGCACCTGGGGGTTGTTCCAGGTGCTGAGAATACTCTGGGGGACAAAACAAAGGCCTGGTCCTCATGGAGCTTATATCTAGTGGGGAGGACTTAAATAAACAAAGCAGTGATAAGTCTTAAAAGGAAGCTGGGTAAGCGGGTGGTGAGCGACGGTGAGGAGGGGAGTCTATTTCAGACAGAGTGGGCAGGGGTGGCCTCTGAGGAGGGGACTGCTGAGCTGAGACAGGAAGGAGCTGCAGGAAGGAGGCACTAGGCTGGGGAGAGCAGGCCAGGGAGAGGGCACAGCAAGTGCAAAGGCCCTGGGGCAGATGCATGCTTGGTGTGCTGGGGGAGGAACGGCAGGGAGGACCGCAGTGAGGATTGGAGAGTGGAGGGAAGATTCAGCAGCCCAAGGACAGGCTTTTTGCTCTGGGAGGTGAGGGTTCATGAAGGGATGGGCTGATCTTGTTTGTGTTTAAGCAGAGTCACCCTGGCTGCCCGAACACAGACTGTGGAGGGCAAAATGGGAGGAGGTTCCTATAGAGGCACAAGTCAGAGAACGTGGTGGCCTGGATCAGGGAGGAGGCCGTCAGTGTGGTCAGCCACGGTCTGATTCCATACGGATGTGAAGGTCGAGCCTACAGCACTGGTGGATGGGTGAGATATGGCCTGGGAGAGAAAGGGAGGCAGCAAGAAGGGCCCCCGCTGGTGGCTGGCCCCTCCACCAAGCTGCGGGATCAGGAGATGGCCCTGGGACATGTGGCCTCCTCTCGCCTGCCCTCATCGTTGGGACCCGCCCCTCCCTTCTCCTTTTCTCTTCTTCCCCTCTACTCCCCCCACCCCTTCCTCTCCATTCCTTCTGCTTCAGGAGCCAGCGACCTCATGCTGTCACCTCCCACAGCCCAGAGAGTCTGCCCTCTGGAATATGGCCTCATTCCGTCATTCACTCAGCAGCTCTGACGACCGTGGTCGGGGCCCAGAGGCTGGGAGCTGCAGAAAGAGTAGATGTGACCCCCAAGCCCCACCCTGGGGATACCTCAGGTGGAGCAAAAGCCCAGCCTCACACGGGGGCCTGTCCATGCCCTGAGCCCCGAATGTCCACGGTACATCCTTGTACAAAGCAAAGCCAAGGGTTCTTCGGAAGCTGACCGAGCACCGCGTGGACCCCTCAGGGCCAGGTTTTCTTGGAGCCTCCTCCCTCCCCTCGTGGTCTCAGGTTGGCCACTGTTCTGGCCAAGCCCTGGCAGCCTAAGCCCACAGCCTTGAGGTCACCTGTGCCCAGGGACAGGGCTGGGTTGGGAGGCGGCTGTCACTGCTCACCTCCAGCCCATCCTCTCCCCTGGACTCCAGACGCACACAGCCGCCTACCCAACCACTCTGCCCGCGTGGACAATGGGCGTCTCAGACGTACTGTGTCCAGGATGTGATGTTCCTCTCAACTTCTCCCAGTGTGGCTGATCACTGCCCCCTTCCAGATGACCACGTGAAGCCTTAGCATCATCCTTCTTTCTCTCACCTGACATCCAGTCTGTCGGAAAATGCTGTCAGCTCTGTCATTAGAACACATTGAGAACCTGAGCCCCTCGGCCCCCCTCCACTGCTACCACTGGTCCAGGCCAGCATCAGCCCTCGCCCCTTTGTTCTGTTCCCAGCACAGCAGCCAGAGTGATTTTATTAAAAAGCAAGTAGATGGTCTCACTTGTCTGCTTCCTCGGTCAGTCTGAGCAAAAGCCAAAGTCCTTTATGGTGGTCCCCTACACCACTGCTCCGACGTCATCTCCTCCCACTGCTCATTTGGCTCCAGCCGCACTGGCCTCCTTGCTCATGCAATGCACATGCCTGCCTCACATGCCTGCCTCAGGGCCTTTGCACTTGCCGTTTCCTCCTTCTGGAACTCCCTTTCCCTAATATCCCCATGGTTTACTCTGCACCTTCTTCAAGCCTTACTCACATTCCACCTTCTCAGGGTAGCCTTCGTTAACCACCATATTAACAATTAAAGGTCACACCCAGCACCCAGATCTTGGTTTCTAACACCATTCTCCAGTGAAAGGATCCAGAGCTCCTGGGACAAATGGCTGAATCTGGGACTGGGGCAGGAAACATATAAGATGAGCCAGGAGCGTCTTGCAGTCGCGGAAAGTGAGGCTGGGCTTGGCAAAAGGAACCACAGTGAGCGAGGGGCATCAAAGGGACAGAGGAGCCTGTGGAAAGAGCTCCCAACAGCCAAAAGCTGGAACACTTGAACTGCAAAAGGAAGTGTTATTGGATTATAACTCAACTGTAAAATAAATATCCGTGAGTCCATTATAAATAAGCGATTGAATACATTAATAAGTGGGGGAGACAACACAAATATCCTATGCAGAAGAATTTCAGGTAGTTTACGTGGATACTTCACCCTTAAATGGGTGAAGTGACTCCCGATCCTTAAGTGTGGGCTGCACACAGCACTCCCAGCCAAGAGGACGGTGTTGGGAGGGGCAAGGGAGACCAGCTCTGCAGTGCAGAAACCTGGCGAATGCCACATCGGCAGGCGACCAAGGTAGATATCAGTATAAGTCACGTTGATGGTATGGACCTTTGACACGAGATACATTAATAATAAAAATGTGATAGGCTCCCCAAAACTCACGCCCCCAGTGTAATCATGAGAAAAACACGAGGCAGATTCCAGCACAGCAGCACCCTACCACGTACCTACCGGACCGTCGAGGTCATCAAAAACAAAGAAAGCCTGAGGAATTGCCACAGCCACGAGGAGCCTCAGGAGACGAGACGATGAAGTGGAACGTGGGATGCTGGAAAAGAATGAGGACATCAGGCAAACTAAGGAGATCCGCATCAACTGTAGACTTTAATTAATAATAATGGATTGATACTGGTTCATTCATTGCAAAAATGTATTAATACCATACTGATGTAAGATGTCAAAAACAGGAGAAACTGGGTGCAGGAGGAGAATTTGGGGGGAACTCTTTGTACTGCAAATTTGATTTTTCTGTAAATACAGAACTACTCTAAAAAAATGGAATCTATTAAAAATTACAACCCCCCCACGCCATCCCCCTCCCAGCCTTTTCCCATGGCACCTGTTTCCCTGTCACCACTAAAGTTACTGTATGTTGAACTTGTGTGTTTTATTATCTGTGAGTTCCGCAGGACGTGAGCTCCCTAAAGGTTCTTGTGTCTTCACTGCTCTGCGCCCAGCACCTAGAACAGTCTGACAAACAGTGGGTGCTCAGTAAATATTTGTTGAATGATAAATCCCTAAAGATAGTCCCTGTTAGTTTTTCCAGTTTCTTTTCCCTCTGCCTAAATGCATTATTGTTTTAAAATAAACATGAGATTCTAATGTTTGGCTTATCTGCTCTTCGCACGTAATAGCTCCTGATTATTTTTCCTTGTTATTCTTTTACACCATCATTTTCTGGGCCGCGCTGGTGTTTGCAGGCCCCACGAATGGTTGTGATTCAAGAGTCGAAGGCTCTGGGGCGCCCCTTGCTCCCTGCCGGCTCTGCCATGCTGCCATGCGGGCAGGAGGCAGGGAGTCATGCCAGGGCCTGGCCAAGGCCACTCCCGCCCTCTGACATCAGATCCGTGGGCACTAGATCCTGCTTGGTGGTGAACTGGGTGCGTCAGAACCCAAGGATTAAATAGCTTTGGAAATGCACCAGCTTGTCCTTGACCAGACAGAGGGCCAGGGCATGTGCCCAGACCTCCTGCCAGCTCCGGGGCTGTGGAAAATACCATCCGTGCACACATCTGGGGCAGCTGCAGAGGCCTCCCGCAGTGGGCCACAGCCCAGGCCTGAGACTCATGGTCGTGGCCCAAAGTGCTCCGGAGAGCTGAGCCCCTGGGGGGGATGGGTCGGGGGCTGTCAGATTCTCTCTCCAGGCACCTGAGTAGGAACTGGGGAATCTTCCCTGCCAGCTATTTTCCTGGTGTGAAGTGGGTGGCCTGGGCAGGCCTCTGGGGGACCCAAGATATTGGAGGAGGGAACACCATGGTGGAGGGAACCGGGGTCTCCTTCCTCTGCACCCAGAGGCCATCTGCTTTAAAATCCAGCCACCTGTCCTCCTTCCTGGTAGTAATACGGAGCCATCCAGACTCTGCTAGACATATGAGTGCTAGAGATAAAAATACTCGCAGGACATATGCCTTCTGTGAACTGCTTTGGACTCCTTCGGCTTCCCTCTAGAACACGATGCCACTCCCACCCCCGCTGGGCGCACTTCCATGGGGAGGCAGGGAAGCCGTCGCGGCCTCAGACACGCGGTGTGTGGACGCAGGTGCGTACCCTGGGCACACGCCCGCGTCTGCGCTCACCTGCGCGTGCCCGTCCGTGCGTGGTGGCGTGTGGCGCGCCGTGCGTGTGTCTGTGCTGGCTCAGGCTCATGTGTGTGGACATGTGGGGCTCCATCTGTGCCTCGGTGTGTCTTGTGTGCTTGCCTGCTTGTCAGCCGGCTCCCAAGGGCTCTGCGTGGGTGTGCGCCGGGCGTGTGCGTGGCCGTGTGCTCTTCTGTATGCTCCCGGGGGGAGTGGTGCGCGTGCTCTCACAGTGTGCCCGTGTGTGTTCCGTGTGTATCCTCAGGTGTGTGCTAAGTGTGTGCACGCACATGCACACACGTGCCCAGGAGTCAAGCTCTGAGAAAAGAGATTAATGTCGGCCCCGCACCTGCTCTGGCCGACACACCTCCTCCCCCCACCCCAGCCCACAGGCATCCTCTGGACAGCACCAATATTTTAAAAATTTCTCACAGGTGAGGTGGCCTCTACTTTTGTCACACTTTCTCATACAGTCATGTGCCACAAAATGACATTTCAGTCAACCATGGGCCACATATGTGACAGTGGCATCATAATTATATGGAGTATATATGCATTATTATAGTACTGCGTGTGTACTGTACCTTTTTTAGGTTTCGATGTGCAAATACTTGCGCTGGTGTCGCCACTGCCTGCAGCACTGGGCACAGCAGCAGGCTCGTGGCCTAGGTGAGCTGCAGGCCGGGCCGCCTAGGTCTGTGCGAGTTCGCCCTGTGATGTTCGCACAACAGTGGAATCACCTAACCACGCACTTCTCAAAATGTGTCCCGGTCGGGTGGTAAGACAGGACCTGGACTCGTCTGGAGTTTTCCCTGCTGGTGCCTGGGAGGGTCCTCTGCCCTCGGTGCCTGTCTCCCTCCTTCACCGTCTCGTAGCTCCCTGGCCCTGAGAGACGCTCTGGAAGAAGAGGGCTCCCGAGTCGACACCTTTCAGGTATCACCTGTAATCGTAGCCCTCTGGGAGGCTCAGGCGGGTGGATTGTTCGAGGTCAGGAGTTTGAGACCAGCCTGAGCAAGAGAGAGATCTCGTCTCTACTAAAAATAGAAAGAAATTATATGGACAGCTAAAAATATATATATAGAAAAAATTAGCCGGGCATGGTGGCGCATGCCTGTAGTCCCAGCTACTCGGGAGGCTGAGGCAGTGGGATCGCTTGAGCTCAGGAGTTTGAGGTTGCTGTGAGCTAGGCTGACACCACGGCACTCTAGCCCGGGCAACAGAGCAAGACTCTGTCTCAAAAAAAAAAAAGCAAGTCTCTTCACCCTTGGTTCCCAGCCCAGAGGTAACCATGTTAACAGTTCCATGTATCCTTCCACTTCCACGTTCATGGATTTTTAAAAACACAAGTAGAACCATACCCTGTATTTTTCTGTGACTTGCTTTTTTAAAAAATAAATTTAATAATCTGATACATGTTAAAACATCTTGATCTACCTCATTCTTTTTTTAATCAGCTACACAGTATTCCAGAGTGTTGATGTTCTCTCATTTTTTTCCATCATTTACCCCCTCTTGGTAGACAATCTTTCAATAAACATCTTTCAACAGATCCCGGGGGCGGGTGGGGCACAGGCAGGAAAGATGGATTCCTGCACCCGCTACGCAGGAGTCAGAGTCAGAGAAGAAAAGACCAAGGAGGAGGAGACTGAGGTTCTGAGAGGACACCCAGGAGGCTGCGACCAGCACCTGCCCAGTGTCTCTGGGCGCCCCAGGCTGGCCCCTCGTCCCCTTCTTGCCTCCCCCGGGCCATCCCAGGCCCTCCCCGGCCCTGGGCGTCTCCAACCCGCGCCCGATGCCCGCCTGCAGCCCCCGCAGCTGCAGAGCAGCCCGCGCCTTGGAGGAACCAAAAAAAGCCGGCGCGTGGTGCACGCGCGAACGGCGCTGGGCCCTAGCACTGCCGTTTTTAGTGCTCCTGGCGCCCAGAATATAGACTTCATCACCCCCAGGAAACGCGGCCATATATTTTTGGTTGCATAAGCAAACGAAATTAGAAATCTGGAACGCGTTCAAGACCTTTAGATGCGAGCGCTCGGCAGCGCGGGGGTGGGGGGACCAGGGGAGAGACAGATGGGGATTAGGCGAGTTGAGCATCAGGAGAATAATTTCCTCTTTTAATTTGTGTTCCATCGACAAGTAAAACAGCATTAGCGGCCCATTATGTAACCGGCGCCAGAGCCGGCCTCTGATAAGCAGCAAGCCGGCCCGGCCCTTCTGCCTCGCACCCCCTGCCCGGGCGTCAGGCTGGGCTATTGTTAGCTCCGCTCAGCACAGCAGGTCCCAGGGAGCTCTGGGGCGCTGGCCCAGGACACACAGCTGGCAACGTGCAGGCAGCCGGATTTGAACTTGGCTGGCTTGACACAAGCTCTCCACTTCATGGCGCAGGGATGCAGTGTTCTCAGCCCTGCAATTCCGTGGAGTGCTGCAAACCGCCTGAAGATGTCCCTTGCAAGATTGCATGAAATATGAAACATTGGAAGCTACCAAAATGTTTGACAATGGGGAGCATGGTCAAATAAATTATGGCTCATTCATCCTATAGCATATTATAGAGTGTTTTTTTTTTAAAGGGGCTTAGGTGATGGAAAGATGTGCTAGACATAGAATTAAGCGAAAAAGAGCAAGTTGCAGAAACATGAACACTTTGTTTATGTCAAAAGGAAAAAAACAAACCACATGTTACCATCAAAGCTTTCTTTTTCTTGGAAATCTACAAGGTTTGAGAAAGTCCATGCATATAAAAGGACTTGCCAGGGCAGTCTTTGAACTGAAGGGGACAGTCACTTTTGGAGGGCGGCAGGGTGTAAAGGAAGGTGGTGGGGAATTTCACATTTGGCTGTGCATGCTTCTCTGTAGTATTACAGTTCCTCACACCGGAGTGTGCTCTGTGTGCTGGGGTCATTAAGAAGCAAACCCCCCAAAACACGAAGGTTGGGGCAGCCTTGCAGACTGGGGCCGGCCTGTACTTCAGCCGTCTTTTCAGAAAGCAAGTAGGAATTATGGAGCTACCTAAACTTAGAGCAGAACGTGGGAGGCAGGGAGGATCTTAGAGAACATCTGGCCCAGGATGGGACGGGGACTGGTCCCAGCATCTCATGCCGGCGGGCACAAGGCAGGTGGAGGCAGAAGCTGTGGGCTGTTAGCCTGTGGTTCTTCCACCCCCAGGCCACGCTGCCCTGCCAATCCCCACATGTGCTGGGGTCACGGTGGTGCAAGAGAAAGAGGCAGGAAGAAAAGAACTCGTTATTCGTGTGGCAGGATAGATGGGGAGCAATTTGGCATCTCTCTCTTCAACCATTCAGCCAACAGAAAAGGGTTGAGGGTTCTGGTGGTTTTAAAGCATGTCTGCAAATTCCTTGATTCTTTTCACATTGAAAGGTGGGGCCTCTGTCCCCTCTCCTTGAGTTTGGGTTGATCTTAGTGGCTCACTTGTTATACACAGTGTAAAGGAAAATAAAAATCTCAAGACCACCCCCCAATTCTTATGCAAAAGGGAAGGTCAAGCCTGGAGGCTGAGTGGTGCAACAAGCCAGTCCAAATGAACAGCTGTTACTAACATTTCTCTAGCCAGACCCCCAAGAAGGTGAAGGCTTCAGGCATTTCAAAGGACTGCCCACAGGTCATTCATAAAGGAATTCCTTGCTGGCTTCCCATAAACAAGCACACGCAAATTGTAACTTTATAAGTCTAGCTCCTAAAACTAAGGTCTGTTGGATTCCACACTAACATCGATTTACAAGTTTATCTTCCCAGGTGCAGACCAGAGACAAAACAAGATCGATCCTTCTTCCACCTACCTGGGGACATTGACATAATTGATTCTTCCTTTACTCCCTTTTTCTCTTCAAATGTTCACCTTATCTTATGTAAAACGTAGCTGTCCTGGGCCTCATAAGAATGTAGCCATTGGCCTCACTGCCCACTCCGTCCCTCCACTTTCTTTCTGGGTGCCCTCTCCCCTTAAATACTGAAGTCCCCAAATCCCTCTTTGGAGGGAAAAAACAGTCACAGCTGCATCTGTGGCTTGTGTTTCCCAGATGCGTCCTCAGACTTTGGTTTGCCATCTTTGCCTCAGTCGCTCACTTTGGGTTGCCACCAGAATGCAGTGGAAGTGACGCCGCCCGACTTGCAAGGCTAGATCAGACGAGGCCGTGCCGCTTCCTCCCGGCTCTCTTGGGATGCTGGCTCTGGGGGAAGTCTGGCTACCCTGAGATGGCCATGCTGGAGAAGCCACCTGTGGCACTTCGGTGGCAAGAGCAGCACCAGCTGCAGCTGTGTGCATGCAACGTCTTGTGCATCCAGCCTGGCTGAGCGTTTGGGTGAGTGCAGCCCCTGACAGATCCCAAGTGAGAACTGCCTGGCTCAGACGGTCTCAAATTCCAAACCCACAAAACCATGAGCAAAACAAAATAGCCACTAAATTATGGGGTGATTTGTTACAACGTAATAGTATCTGAAAAGCAGGTTACTCTGTGCCAGGCACTGAGCACAGAGGGGTAGGACAATGAATAAGCCCGGAGAAGCCAGACACACACGCAGATAATTGTAAAATAACGTGGTACGTGCACCGGCTGGAGTCATGTGTGGGTAATAGGGGAGGAGGGCTGAAGAGTCTGTAATCTAGGTTGGGCGGGGTCTGAAAAGTTTTCCTGGAGCAGGTGACATTGAACTGGCTTTGAAAGGTGAGTAAGGGCTGACCAGGTAAAGGGGTTAGGAAGGAAAGGCATTCCAGCATTCCAGACAGGAGCAAGCCCTGGAGGTGGGCTACAGAAAGATGTCAGCCAGGGGACTCTTTATGAAGTAGGGGACAGAGAGAGCAGGAGATGAGGCTGAGCAGGTGGCAGGGACCCTAGACCGTGGGAGCCTTAAGAAAAGGCCAAGAGCTTGGACTGAGAGCAATTAGGAGGCATCGAAGGTGGGGACAGGAGACAGAGCCTCCTGGGAGCAGCACTGGGAGGGTGGGAAGGAGGAAGAGGAGGTGGATAGAGCAGTGAGGAGGGAGAAACCCAGGAAAGAGAACTCGGGGATCCCAGAGCTCCTGGGACAGAAAAGGCTGGAAGGAACGAGAGGTAAGAAGAACGCAGGAAATAAATTGTCAGGACTGGGCACCCGCCTTGGAGGGGGTCACGGGAAGCTCTTGGGTTTCTCTCCTGGGTGACTGGGCTGACAGTGGCACCATCAGCTTAGAGAGACCCGGAGAAGTGGGTGTGAGAAAAGGAAGGTCCGATTTGGCCTTTTGCAGCAGCCAGGCAGGTCCAGGTGGAGACATTCAGTAGCCCAGTAGATGTAGGAATCTCCCATCTGAGTACTAACCAGGTCTGACCCTGCTTCGCTTGTGAGATCAGACAAGATAGGGCACGTGCAGGGTGGTATGGCCACAGACAAGTGTAGGAATCTAAAGCTTGGGGAGGAGTCTGGGGAGGACGTGTGGCGACAGTAGACATCCTTACAGTGTGTTGACTGAATGAATGATGAGTGAGTGAAGGCACACACAGGTGGTTGTTGAGTTCATTAGGATAGATGAGGTGGCCTGGGGATGTGGGACAGGCCCCGGGGCTGGCTCTGCTGCGGAAATTGGGAGGTGTAGGTGGAAGCCAGGTGTGGTGACCAAGAGCCTGATGATCCACACTCAAAGCTCCCGGGATGTGCGCCAACAAGTGGGCCACAAGAAAGCACAAAGAGGAAACTACAGAAGTCTAGGGAGTCAGGTTCAGATCCAAGAAACATTAATTTAGTGGCAACTGTATGCTTGGCACTGTGCATCGCATATATTATTTAATTTAATCCTTAGGCCAACCCATTCATGGATTTGACAAATATTTTTTGAGCACCTACTATGTGCCGGGCACTGGACTAGATGTTAGGTATCTACTGGTGGATAAAGCAAACACCACCCCTCCCCTAGTGGAGCTTAGGCTCTAGTGGAGGTTATTATTCCCATATTGCAAAAGCTCAGAGAGATTAAGTAACCTGCCCAAGGTCACACAGCTGGAGAGGGTTGTGCTGTCTGATTCCAGGTCCAGAATGCTTCAGGGCACGTAAGCATGGCAGCTGGCAGAGAGGACAGCAGGGCCAGGGCAGGGGGCAACCTGATTCCAGGGGCTCAGGTCTGTAGGGGTCTGAGAACCGTCCAGTGAACTTAGGCAGGGCCAGACCCCCATTTCAGGGAACTTGGGCTCAATCAGAGGAACTTAAGAGGGCAGCCCAATTCCTATCATCAAGAGACACATTTTGGGGCTGGGGCTGAGATTTTAGGGGAATGGACAAGGTCCAGGGAACAAACTGACTGTCTCCTCTTAATAAATGATAATGATGGTGACCCCTAAGCCTCTACCACACGCAGGGCTCATGGGAAGTGCTTTCGGGCACTGTCTCGTTTGACCCTCAGAGCAACCATTGCCAGTGCATTTTACACCTGAGGATACTGGGACTGCCAGAGGTACCAACACCCTGCCTGAGACTACATGGCCAGGAAAGTGGCAAAGCCGCAGGCCTGGGCCCGTCGGGCTCCAGAGCTCAGGGTACAGCCACTACCCACTCGCATCAGAGCTGGTACAGCGCCTGGGCTGGGCCTGAGCCCACAGGTCGGGGCTCAGAGCCCAGCTTTGGGGAACTGTGGGTGGAGCAGGCCTGTGGTTCGACCAGGCACAGCCATGCCTCTCTCCCGGCCCACATCCTGGGGCCCAGCTCTCTCCTCCAGGCTTTAGGGGTCTCCTCCTCCCAATTCTTAATGGCAGGACGTGGACCCTTTTCTCTCCAACCCCTAGAATAGGAAGGACTCAGAAGATCAGCATGTCTTACCCTCTCTCACCTTGCAGATTAGGAAACTGAGGCATAGAGAGACAATGTTAGTTACCTAAAGTCACCCTGCAAATTAGTAACAGCTGAGATTCAATTACAGGTCTTGTGAGTTTCAGTCTAATACCCTCCTCCCCCTCTAGGCTCAGGGCAGGGCCTGAGCTCGTCACCTGTCCCTCCACACCTGCCCACCAACAGGGGATGGGCTGCATATGGCACCAAGCAGCTAAAATCAGTGAGTCTCGGGCCAAGTGGGGGTAACACACTAGGAAGTGAGGGGACTCCAGTTGGCAGGTGTGTCCCCTTCTAAGGGGGTGGCTCCAGCCGGCCAGAGCCAAGTGGTCCTGAAGCTTGTTCAGAGAAACCAGAAACCTTGGTAACAGGTTTACGCAGTTTTTCCCTGACATTAGCAAACGATGTACTTGGTTTCGAAGACACAGGTGTGGCAGGACAGCTCGTACGGGACAGCTTCCCTCCATCCCTCAGAGACTCACTGCCTGGCGGGCCCTGATCTGGGAGGATGGCGGATGGACGTTTCCGTGAAACCCAAGGAACCCTAATCACGTCTGTTGGCTTTTCCATAAACCCGGGCGTTTGTCAAGCTGGGCAGCACATTAGAACCACCAGGGGAGCTTTGCCCATCCTGACGCCCAGGCTGCGCCCAGGCCAATTAAGCCAGAATCCTGAGGGCGGGAGCCCGGCCTTCCTAACAAAGCTCTTCCGGGAAGCACACCTGTATGGTCAGCATCCACAGGTAGCTTGTTAGAGATGCAAATTCTCCAGCCCCACCCTAGCATGGCTGACTCAGAATCTCTGCGGGTGGGGCCCCGCAGTCTGTAGTTCAACAAGCCCCCCCCCAGGAGAGTCCAATTCTGAAAAACTGTGAGGGGCACCCTCTCAGACTGGGGCGGTGAGGCACGGGCGGTGCCCACCAGGAACTCGACACCTCTGCAAATACCCAGCTTAGTAAGAGACATTCAGTTGAAAGACACTTTTTGGGAAAAGAAAAAAACTGACTCTAATTAATTAATTACCAAGGGCCAGGGAACTCTTCAAGCTGGGTTATTCTCCCTTATTCAGTTGGAAATATTCCCTGCTCTGAGTTTGGAATTGTGAAACGTCCTCTCTCTTACACGCTGGAGCGAGTCCCTCACCACGCCTCCCATTCCACGGCACAGGGCTGGCACATAGTAGGTGCTCACTAAACGTCAGTTTCTCTTCTTCCCATTTCCCCTGGGCATTTCTAGAACCGTGGCTTACATACATCCTACGGCTGTTTTGATTTATAGTAAAGTTAGCCACAGTGCCCAAGTGCATTGTGTGGGGGTGGCCGGGTGGCCAGCTGGCCGGGGATTAGGACATACTGGGTCTCGTCCAGCTGGAGCTGGTTGTCCTTACGTTAAAACCTTTGCCATCACCGAGGGATATAAAGGGAAGTGAATGAAGCGGGAAGCACATTACATTGATGCTTTTATGACATCTCCACAAAATGACCTGTCCTATTTCCTTGATTCTATGACACGTCATTGATTCCCAAGAGATTTTTCTTTTCCTTTTTTGGTGGGGAAAAAATGCAGAAACAGTAGATGTATACATCAACTATAAAGTGAAATTGTGTTTTAGAAAAGTGAAAAATGTGTATCTCAGAGGCAAGGAAATAGGATTTTCCTATGAACGACAATTGGAAGCAAGATGTGAAAATACCATAAATGATGTGCATGGGTTTTGGATCATCTTTTGATCTTTTGGGGTTCTTGTCATGGGTATTAACATGGAGTTTGTGCAATGATTGAAAAATAAAATTTACTAAGGGCAAGAAATTCCATTTGCCATAAGAGCCAGAAAGTCTCTTGCGGGAGAATATGACAACATGCGGCCATTGGGAAATCTGCTAGGACGTGGTCCTAGTTTGCAGGGCTTGGATTTAGTCCCCGCATAACCTTGGGTAAGTCACTTGCTGAGCCTGTTTCTTCACTTGCAAAATGGAAATCATGTTTCTCTCCACCTGGCCTGGCTCCTGTGTGGTTAGAGAATCAAACGCAGGGATTATTGAAGGGAAGAGCAGGTGGAAACTAATCTGCTTAGCCCGGGGAGGGGGTGTTTCTGGGACTCCACCCCGTCCCAGAATCCCAAGCGCACGGCCCTGTGGCAGATCCTGTTTCTGCAAAGGCAGGTCGCAGCTGACGCCCTCTGCTTCCAGAGAGGCCCCCCTGCCTTATTTGCTGGGCAAAAACTCAATGCCTTAGACTGTTGCCAAAATCTCAGATCCACTGGTGCCTGAGGATGCATGGTGGGGGGCAGGCCCGTCACTCAGCATAGGACATACAGGTGCCTGGTGTGCCCTGGGGGCAGCCAAAGGGCCTGAGGTTCCCACCACTGTGGTCTCCCTCTTTGGGGGAAATTATTCCACAGGAAGGTCCCGATAAACACGCAAAGGTGTTATTTTAGCAAGATCAACGCTAAAATTTAGAACAGAGATTGCAGCCCATCCAGATGGACTTTTTTTGGCCTTCGTGGGATTTTTTTTTTTTTTTAATGTTTGAATTTCCCATAAAGCCATAATCCCTTTCATTCCTGTGGCCGCTGCCTGGGCTGTGGTAGCGCTGGACGTGGCAGTTCCAACTAGGGCTGCCTGGGCCCCAGAGCCCCAAGAGAACTTCCAGGGTGCCAGACGTGCTCTGGAAGAAGAGCCTCGGGCCGCCTCCGCCGGGGGCTTCCTGCTGCAGCCCGTGTGCGCGTGCAGAAATTCGGGGAGCAGAGAGGGCTGCCCACCCAGACTGCAAAGGGGAGGATGTTTTACTCCACAGTCAGCGTGGAGAGGATTTCCAAGCCAAGAAGGGAGAACAGCTGGCTGGAGAGCATTCGTCCCTGTGCTCAACCACGTTTCCTGAGTGCCTCCCCTGTGCTAGCCACTGTCCTCTAGGGGTGGACATTTAATTCCCCCAACAGTCTATGCAAGAGGTATTATTGTCCCTATTTACAGATGACTAAACTGAGGCCAGGTCACAGTGGCGTCCCTCCCCTTCAGACAACCTGCACCCCAATTGTTGCCGCCTGCTTCCCGGACCGGCGCGGCCGGGGAGGAGGTTATCGGGCCTGTGCTGGGGGGTGACCCACTCATTGCCCTTTGGTCGTTTGATTGTCCTAGATGCTCTGGCTGGGGTCAAAATCTCCAGAGGCCCCCTCAGCCCGGGCTCTCTGCCCAGGTAGCCTCACCCAGCCTGCCGAGGTGGGGCTGAGCAACCTTATCGACTGGCCTGGGTGTGCCCCTGTTGGGAGAAGATGGACCCAGCGGGGGCAGGGCACACGCACGTGGACCAGCTGACCTCTGCCTTGTCCCCCACACCCAGAGGCTGTAAACAGACTTTCTTAAGGGCTTCTTAAGAAATGCTCGGGTTTACTGGGGCTCCTCTGCTTATCAAAAAATTACCTGACAGGGTAGAAACTTTGGGAAGTATAGCAAAAGTATGTAAAAGTCACCCACAATGGCACCAGCTAGAGATGACCATTGCTGGTATTTGGGAGTGTATTTCCTCTTCATCTCAAAGTTAAACATGAACTACCACCAGGCTGTACTCTTCTATGGGGGCAGGGGTCACAGTTATTTGGTTGTTTGGCTTTTATTAATTCCCTTCCATCATTTTTGACCTGCTTGGGGACTTTTTTTTTTTTTTTTTTTAATGCTTTTTTAGTACGTAGCACACAGACTTCAGGAAATACTTGTTCGATGAAAGGATTGGCCGGGCCTGGTAATGGCTGGGGCCGGAACGCTGGCTGGCTGCAGGCGTGCCCAGCACGGGCTGAGAAGTCTCATCACCATTCACCATCCAGCCATTCCTGGTATCCCTGGCATGAGTTCAGCCCTCATCCGACATCACTGGTGTTTGTCCACCTTGAATAAGGGGGAAGCAGGTGGAGGGGGGAGCCCCGATCCTGGGGCTGTGGAGTCTGGCAGGGCTCCCAGCCTCAGAGTTGGCAGGCGGGAGGAACCAGGTTCGGAGAAAGCAGGAGGGGGGAGGGGGGACACAGGAAGGCCGCAGGTTCTAAGCACAGAGGCTCTTAAGCGTCGCCAGCGAGGTCAGTGGGTTTTTCTTGCTGGAGACTTCCAAGAAAGGTGTTGGGGGAGCATCTCGGTGGACTGGGTCAGGGGCCACCTACCCCTGGGGAGGGGCAAAACCAGAGACTTCAGGAGCCCATGAAGTGAGCGAGGAGGCCTGGGCAGCCTGCAGGACAGAGGAGGGTGTGGTCACACAGCCAAGCTGGGGGAAGGATGGCAGAGACTTCGGCCAGGGCACGGGTTTCCCTTACGAGGCCGGGCAGGCTTCCTGAGCCTCTGCAGGCAGCCGGTGCGGGGAGGAGCCGGCTCTGTGATTCTCGGTTGGCTCAATCCCCTCTTAGATCCGGGAGCTGGTGGGAGGCTTCCAGTGGGAGGCTCTGGCCGGCCCGCTCTACAGAGGTGCTTGAGGATTCTTCCTGGAAAACCAGCAGGAGGAGGAAGCGAACGATGCCAGGCCACCGGCCCAGCCTGGGTGATGAGGAGCCTGGTGTTGGAATCCAAACTCTGCCACGTCCAAGCCGGGTGACCACGGGCGAGCAGGAGATTTAACTTCTCTTGAGTTTCAGTGTCTTCCACTGTGAAATGAAGATGAAAATACACACACACACACACACACACACACACACACACACACACACAATTTCTTCTGTCCCCTTCCCCCACTCAGGGTTGCGGGGAGGTTCATGCAAGATGAAATAGGCAAAAGGGCCTGACATATCTAGGTGCTCAGTAAAGGTCATCCTCCCCTGAACTGCGTTCTCAGAACTGATTGCACACCTGAATTGCCTTGGGAATTTGTTTAAACCACGGACTCCTCCCCACCCACCCCCTGCCAAGCAGGTCTGCGTTTTCCACACGACCCAGGCCCAGGGGATTCTGAGGCAGCAGGACCCCAGGTCAGCACTAAGGATGACACAAGGCTGTTGCCAGCCAGGGGCCTGAGCAGAGGTGCAGTCTGTCCCCACCCTCACAGCCTTGGCCACTGCCTTGGCCCCAGCCTGCAGCCCCTCCCCCCGCGGGCGCCGTGGGCCATGTTGTGAGCTGCTGGTTGCTGGGATGCAGTGTGGGTTTTTGTCTGCCTTCTCCACCCCATGCCAGCCCGCCCAGCAGGCCCCACTGCCTTGGCAACGCATTGCAAAGTCCACACAAAGGGAAACTGCGCCAGGGAGGCTGGTCCTGCCTGACGCCAGGGAAGCGTTTCTATGGCAACGCTGACATCACCAGCTCAGTAGGCTGCAGAGTCAGGCCCTGAATGGAGGCGCCTGGGTGTTGGTGCCGTGGCGACATGGAGGAGGGCGACCAGGGCTCTACAATGCCGGGGTTTGGGGGAGTGGGGGGTGAGGGGTCTGCCCCTGGGTTGAAAACCCTCCCTGCCCCTGACTTGCTAGGTGGCTTTGAGCAAGACACAGGGCCTGTCGGAGACTCAGTCTCCTCACCTATAAAATAGAACCAACAATCCACCTTGCAGTGAGGATCAGATAAAGTCATGGCTAATGTATGAGTACGGGGCAAATTGTGGAGATCTAATCCAGTGGTGGTAACTTCGGGTGGTTTCCAGGGAAAGTTGGGGAGCAGCCTGAGCTCCCCGACCGCTGGGCCCCTTGATGTGGGATCCAGGAGGACAGCCTGGGATTGGGGCAGGAGAAGGCACAGCCGCCTGTCAGCCCCCTGCACCCGCCAGGCTGCACCTCTTCTCGGTGGGGAGGACAAGCGTATTTGGTGAGGAAGGTCACAGGATGGGGAGACTTTAGGGACTGGATGGTGGCTCAGGGGTTTTCTGGGTTCACACCCAGGAAGCAGGTGTGACAGGCCCAGGTTCGTACCCTGCACGGTGATGGAGTCAGGATGCGGACAGGGGTTCCCCGTGCCTGGGTGGGCCCTGTGGGTGGAGCCACCTCTGTTCCCTGCACGGTGGCAGCAACCCTGACTCCTCTGCAGGAAATAAACAGTCAGAGGCACAGGGTGGGACCTTCTGAGGTCAGTGAAGCTGTAGGTTGGAGTCCACCCACGGTGTGCTGGGCAGAAGCAAGGCCAGGCAGCTGGGAGCTGGGGACGGCTACTTGGCCTTGCTCTTTGCTGCCATCCCCCTGGGAGGCTCTCTGCAGGGACAGGGTGGTGTGTACAGAGGGTTCCCTCAGATATATGCTTCCCCAAGCTCTGCCTAGGGTCCCCGCCCCGCCCCAGCACACATGGTGAGGGTGTCCCCCAGCCACACGGCGGGGGACAATTCCAGGAGAGGGCCTCAGGCATCCAGGGAGCGTTCTGCCCGGCCAGCTCACCCCCACCACCAGCCTGTCCCCTGGCAGGGCCTGGGACCTGCCCTGGGCTCTCCATCTCCAAGGGAATTGCTGGGGTCTGTCCCCACCCAGTGTCTCAACCACGCAGTGTCTCAGTGTGTCCTGGTGCCCCATCCTGCCAGACTTTGCTCAACTTCCACCCAGACACCTGCGCCCAGCCCTGCCCTGGCCCAAGGGACCTCTCTGGGCTCTCAGCTTCCTCTGGGGGAGGGCAGACCTCCCACCACACCAGCGGTCACGTCCCTGGTCAATCCCTCTGGAAGCTTCCATGCACTGAAGACAGCCATTCTGACCTCAAATGCTCCTCCCTTGCCTTAGGAAGGCTGTAGATCTGAGTGCTGTTTCCTCCTGCTCCCGGGGGGAGTCGCCCTCCTTCACCCCCAGGACCTCTGGGGCCGGGGAAGGCCCTGCCACTTGGGTGGAGAGGTCGTGTGCTGCCCTTGAAGCTGCAAAGCTGCAGTTGGGTCACGGGGAAGAGAAAGGTGCCATGTGGTCACTTTGCCACCTCTGCGTCCCTGTGGACCCTTTGCCCCCCTTGGCCATGAACTGACTCCTGCTCACCCCGCTGAGGCCTCCTGCTCAGCTGGACTGTGACCGCCATTGTTTGGTTTCAAACCGGTTCTGTGAGTGTGGCTCCAGTCCAATGTCGACACTGGGGGAAGTCACCATGGGGTGCCCTGGAGGAGGCAGGCTTCTGGGGACAGAAGCTCTGGAACGTGGAGGGAGAAGGAGCGTCCCTTGTGAGATAGAGGTCCAAGGAGCCCCCCTACCCAGTAGCTGAATTTTGTGCCCACCTGAGACTTGCCCTCTTCCTCTCAGCAGAAGGGAGCCGCATTTACCTCCCAAAGCTGCCTGGCCCCGTGGAAGAATGGTGGCCAGCCTTGGGACACCGGCCACACCCTTTCCCTTTGCCTCAGAGAGGGAGGAATTGGGTCAAAGGGTGGAAGAACCTGGCAGGAGGCTCCCTCCCCACTCCCAGGTCATGGGCTTCCCCCGGCTGCATCTTTCTGTCCCCTCCCTGCAGCACAGTGGCCCCCCAGTATCCAAGGCTAGTGTCCCCCTCACATTTGGGGAAGAGCCCAGCTTGCTCAGCCACATGCTCTGGCCTTAGCAAGGTGCCCAGAACTGGCTAGGTGACCATGGTGCTGGGCCAGGCCTTCAGACGCCCCGGATGGGGGCTGCAGGGACTCAGTCCTTGACTGTTTGCCTTGAGTGTGCTCAACCCAGCACTGATTTCCATAACATGGTTTTGCATGAGAAACAAGTCCGCCCGTGGTGTGGGGAGAGCCCCAGCTGCGGCCTGGTGTGGGCAGCTGCCCTTGGCCTGCCCTCCCCGCGGCCCTGGCTCCCGCCTCACGCTGACCTGTGAAGGTTCCTCAGTCAAGGTCTTGCCCCGCAGCACGGCATCGAGTGGCCTTGGCGGTGAGGGTGCAGGCTGCCTCCTGGGGACGCCCTGGCGTCCCCCACTCCTCGGAGGGTGAAATCACAACACAGGGGCACAGGGAGCCGTGGGGGGAGCTGTTGAGCACCCACTGTGCGCCAGGCCCCACACTCCACCTTCACAAGACCTGCCAAGGAAGGAGGTATCATTTTCAGGGTACCAAGAAGGAAAGCAAGTCACAGCTAGGACCGTGTTGGGCCAGGAGTGACCCAGGCTTGTCTGACGGGCACCTCTCTTGCGTCGCGTGTCATCTCTGACTAGGGAGCATTATGACCCTGGCACCTTAGGGCTCTCACACACTGGGAGCGGGTGGGCGAGGCTCCTTCCTCCCCAAGGTCTCCAAAAGCTGCAGCCAACTCCCTCTGCCCACCTGGGACTGTGGGCTGGGGTGGGGTTCTCTTTCTCCCCTTCCTTTCTCTGGAAAGTTGGCACCGAGGGGGCAGGGGCAGGGTGGGCACACAGTGACAGGCGAGCCCTGCTCAGCATGACTGGCACTACGTCCTCGGTGTGAACAGACAGACTGTCTCAGGGCCGAGACAGGCCGAACCAGCCCGAAACGAAATGAAGAAAGGGCAGGTCAGGGAAGCCTCACTCTCCAAGTGGCTGTTGATTTCAAAAGTCTTTTCATCAGTCCAGCACTCAGACCAGACACGTGGCGTCCTGGGCCTCTTTCGCAGGAGCAGGGTCAGGCCTGGAGCAGGCCTGGGGGCTGCAGACAAGCCTGCGTCTTGAGCCGGCGTCGGAGGCCTGGTCTCCCTGGGCCTGGGCTGCTGCCGCACTTTGAGTAAGGCTCCCAATCTTGCTGACTCCGTTTCCTGGCCTGTAACCCGGGCTGGTAAAACCTGCTCTGCCTACGCAAGAAGGGTGTTGCGGGAGCAGAGGAGATCCTGTGCTCGGCTCTCTAACCTCTACCCGGGCAGGTGCTGAACAAAGGGAAGGGGTGGGCCGCCACCCCCCTCACACAATCCAGGGGACCTAAGGACATCCAGCTCTGTTTGGAGAACCAGAGCTTCTCTCCAGAGACTGTGAGGTGGACCCCACCCCACCCCCAGTCAGCTCCACCTCTTTGGCGCAGCCACAGTGCACCAAGAAGGCCGGTGACTCATGGTGACTTCACTCCTCTCTGCTTCAGTGGCTTATCCTGTAAAATGGGCCGAGTGGCTCTCGGTTAAGAAATCTCCCAAGGAAAGGTCCCCCGTGGCTGTGGCATTCTGTGGTTATGTGCATGGCTGGGATGACACGGGAGGGGGGTCTCACACGGCTCCTCCAGAGCCTGTCACATTTCCACAAACAACCAAAGACGAGTTACCATTTAACCAGCTTGCAGAGACTGGGGCCAAACTCTCTCCGAATGGCAAACCAGCAGGACCTGTTTGCTCAGGTGAAATAACCCCGCAGGAGCCTGGCCATGGCTGCCGTCCTGCGACCTGCCCCCTCCCGCCATGCCCAGGCCAGCACGGTGACCTTGGCAAGTCTCCTAAGCTCGGGGCCTCATCTGTGGATGCGGGGACAGCATGACTTGGAGAGACGGGGCCCAGAGCAGGACACACACATTTAAAGGGGTGAGCCGGGCAGCGCCCCCCACACTCAGCCAGATGAGCTCAGGGCGGATCCGCGGTGCACTGGAGGGTCAGGCTGGGATCGGAGGGGAACAGCAGTGAGAAGGGAAGAGGAGGCAGCTGGCTCCATTCAGAGGCCCCAGGCTGGTGAGCAGGGGAGCCAGGGAGGGGCACATCCCGCCTACCCCCCAGGCCCCCCAACAGCCAGCAAGGAGCCCAGGTTAGCCATGGGAAGGTCTCCCCCTCAGTCTCTTTCCAAAGCAGGGCCAGGTCTTAAACGCCTGGAGTCCCCCATATATCTGATACCTCAACAACATACAGTCACTCCGTACTGAATGAGTGTTTGGTCCTCCCCCCCAGACCCCTAACCCTTGGTCACTTGAGCACCCAGATTCCCGGATGTCAGAGCAGGGCGGGAGGAGGGTGCTCAGGGCTTCGAGACCATGTGGGGGTGAGGGAAGTTACATTTCACTTCACTATTTTTTTAAAAAAACTACGCCTCAGGTGAGATCAGATTCTATTTGTTTACCCTTCTTAACATTTTAAATAAATCTAAATTATAAAATATTTCAAACATGCAGGAAAGTACAGAGTAATATCTCAGATAGCCACATACCCATCACTAAGCTTGAGCAAATGGTAACATTTCACTGTATTCTCATTAGGTCTCTTTCAGTCAAAAATAAAATGGTGGCGATAGAGGTGAAGTGTCATCCCTAACCCACCCTCCTTCCTCCCTCTCCATCATCAGTGATGTTTTCAACCTTTTACTACAGATATGGGTCCAGAAGCAACCTACACGGTAGTTTTGCGTGTTTAGAAAACTGGGTGTGAAAATGCGAGTTGCAGACTGATTTAGGGTGCGTGGTTCTCCCCCTCTGTGCCCAGGGGCCTGGCCGAGGAGTGACCTCCAGGCTGAGAGCCGGAGGAGGCAGGGCTCAGGCCCGTCACCCTCTCGAAGCAATGCAGCCCCTCTCTCCTGTGATTCATATGTTGGGGCTCTGCACGAGCTGCCTTTGAAAAGCAGGTTCCAGCGTTTGAAAGTTGCAAGTCTAGTGGAAACCCCTCACCTGACGGAGAATGAGACTGGTCCCCACAGAAGGGAGGTGACTTGCTTTAGGTCACACAGCAAGCTGAGTGGCAGAACCTTCTGATGCCCGGTTCAGGGCTCTCGCCTTCCCTCCCCGCCACCGGCCTGTAAGGAAAGACACATGGGTACCCCTGGGCCCAAAGCATGGCTTGCTCTTGGGTCAAGGGGCTCTGGCCTGGGGGCCTCCGAGGAAGCCAAATGACCTCCCCTTTGGGGAGTGGCAGGGCACAAAGAAAGCTCTAGACCTGCGCTGTCCAATGTGGTAGACATGAGCCATGTGGCCGCTGGCACAGGGGATGGAATTGGACAAAATGAAAAGTGCCACAAGAGGAAACTACACACCAGATTTTGAACATGTAGTGCCAAAAGAGCATGAAAAACATGTCATAAATGTTTATATTTGATTGTAAGTTGAAATGATAATATTCTGGATGTATTGGGTTAAGCAAAATATATTCCTAAAATTAATTTTACCTGTTTCTTTTTTTAATATGAACGATTATTATTTATTAATAATGTGTTAATGTCATCAATTGACCGTTATGTTTGGACTTCATAGAGGATTAGATGCACAACAGTAAATGTGACTGTCTGATTTTTAAGTTAACTTTTATAACATAGTGACAAGATGTACGAATTAAATTTAGAAACTGTACAACTTGGCATCCTGCTTCTTTTTTACTTTAAAAAAAATGTGGCTACTAGAAAATGTTCTCCATGCAGTTGGCATTATATTTCTACTGGACGGTGCAGCCCTAGACCTTATGCCCAGCGGCCAGGGCAAGGCAGCCAGGCCACAGGAGCAGGGGCTGGAGGAGAAGGACAGTCCCCAGGAGCCCGCAGCTGGGGGCTGTTCCCACAGGCCACCTGTGGGTGCTGCGTTCTGATCAGGAGGGAACGGAACAAGCGAGCGCCCTCCTCCTCCCACTTCGTGGTCCGGGGCTCCTCTCTCTGGTCCTCAACGACCCAGGCTTGCTCATGTCTCGCCCCCAGAGAGCTAAGTCTGGACCAGAGTCGGCCATCTCCACCTGGTATTTCCACCCGCAGGCCCTTGGCCTGCACAGACGTGGGGAGTCAGGACAGTGGGAGCTCCCTCTCCCAGACATCTCTGGCCTCCCTTTCCTGTCACGATGACAGGGGTCTCTGTTGCCCCCCCTTCTTCCTCTCCACATCCAAGTTGAGTGCTGGGGCTGGACTCTTCCTCCTGAACACCCCACATCATTTGATCTCGGGGCGAGGGTCCTCCTTGGGCTCAGTGTGGGTGCAGGGACTCTCCTACAGGGCAGCTGACAGCCACTAGGGCTCCTGACAGCAACAAGGGGCCACTGAAGGGCCTGAGGACACAGTGTCCCTGGCCTGGCATGGGGGGAGATGCCCCGCCCACCAGCTCTGCCTTCCCTGGCATCACTGCCCAGGTCTGTGATCCCGGCCACTTCTTCTGTCTTCCCCAGAGTTGGCAAAGCGTGACGCTTCCCTATTGGAAATCCTCGGCTATCTCCCTGGGCAGCTGGAAGCTGTCTGTTGGCAGCTTTTCTCTTTTAAGGTAGGGGCGAGGAGGGGAAGGGGGGCTCCAGCGTTTATCAGAAAATGAGAAAAATGTCAGGCGTGTAAGTGCATGTTACAGACAGCAACCTTTTATCCTCATGGGGGAAACAGAACCCAGGACATAGAAACTCTGGAGGTTTTCAATGTGTTTAGGAAAAAAAAAATAAAAAGCAATAAACACAGTATCCCCCACTACCAGGCATCTATGTACATGTCACAAAAAGAATGCAAATGCGCACAGTAAAATACTTGAATAATACAAAAGCCGCAAAGCCTTTTAAAAGACTGACACACGATTCATCGTTCATCACCGGCCTTTGCAAATCCAAAGGTGAGAGCTGACGGGAAGCTCTGAGTCCCCCTCCCGCCTGGCCCACCTTGCTTTGGGGTTCAAGATAACCGAATGTCACAAAACACTCCCCTGGAAATATGCTTTCTAATCTAGAAAAAGTTGCCGACAGAGGACTCTGCTCCAGAAACCACAGACCCTGAGGAATGAGCATACGTGTTGCGAGGTCGCTGCTTTAATCAAATAAAACCTACAACAAAGTTAACCTGACACATAGTTAATGAGATAATCATTGTTGCGCTTCGTGGGAATTAGACAGTAATGGAAGCAGTTTTTATAAATGATGGTAATTATATTGTTGCCTTTACTCAGCCAAAATTTAGACGTTTTTTTTTTTTTGCTTCTCGTTTTGTTACTTCCCTTGAATATGCCATCAGTTTGGGTGATGAAGTTTCCTGTGAGTTTCGGTGTCATTTCTTCACCGGCTCCACCCCACCCCGCCCCCACCCAGACCGCAGGCCGACAACCAAGTCCTTGAGCACCTGTCATGTGCCACTATGTGAAGCACCTGGCTCAGATGATCTCATTTAATGCTCACAAGGGTCTCCAGAAATAGGTATTTTGAGTACACAGGTCCAAAAAGAGAAAACTGAGGTTCAGGCTGGTTATGCCGCCCACGAGGACAGAACCAGGCACGAGCCACCCTGGGCAGTGACCTCACTGCCGGAGCAGAACCACCTCCAGAGCAACCGTCTTCTTGCCTCATCTCTGGCTGGCCTCCGAGCCCGGTCCCACACTCTCCCCGCTCTCCGGGGGACACCCCAGTGCCAGGCGGTTGGGGGCAGCAGGAATGTCGCTTGTGCGGAGGGACGGGGGCTGAAGCAGGTGGAAAGGGAGGACTGGGGCAGCACAGGCTTTGCAGCCACAGGAACAAGGCTCAGATCCCAGCAACTCATGCCCTGGCCGTGCGATCTTGAGTACTGAGGAACCACGCTGAGCCTCGGTGTCCTTGCCCATGAAATGGAGAGAAAAGGTCAGGGTTTTCGTAAAGACCAAGGGAGCTGGTGTCTGTGCAGGCCTGGCGCAGGGCCTGGCACACAGGCACGGTGAGTTCCGCAGTCCCCAGACCTGTTCCCAGGAGGGCACAGGCACGGTGGCAGGGACCGCAGGCCTTGCAGCCACAGTATCTGGGAGGCCTGGGTGCAGGGACACGGATCAGGGAGGCAAAGCGGGGACAGAGCATGGTTTCCCACTGGGCTTTGACTGGGGGGCACCCAAGGGGCGAAACCGCCATGAGTTCTCTTTGGGACTAACTGCAGGGTGGTCCAGGTTTTATGAGCAAGGAGAACCTCCACCTTCATTCTAAAAATGAATCTACCATAAAGCCTGAAGTTCCCCCCTTCCATGTTCCTCTGGGTGATAAAAGGGTTAAACCCTATAGCCCAGCCCGCAGCACGGGAAGGGGTCAGCCAGCAGGAAGCCCCCCGTGGAAAGGGAACAGGACAGAGAGGCTGCAAACACGGTCCAAGACAAACTTCTGCCACCTTACCACGTTGCCCTGGGCCTGCCCTATCTGTCGTCACCAGCGGGGCACAAAGAGAGGTTATGTGTAAAGGTACTTTGTGTTCCTGTGGCCCGGGCCAGCGGAGAACTCTTGTCACCCGGCTGGGATTCCAGGGCAGCTTCTGAGTGTGTGGCAGGTGCCATCCACAAAGTGGGCCTGGGTAGAGCCCGCTGTGTGGGACCTGGAGGGGTCTCCATCCTCCGGCCCTAGACCACAGGGGTCCCCGAGGCTAGAAGGGCCATGGGGGGCAGGCAGAGTGTGGGGGTCCTGACCAGCTTCTCACCCTGCCTCCAGGGGTGCAGTCGTACCTGCTGCAGAGAGAGAACAGAGACTGAGAGACACAGGTTTTAGAATCAGCTGCACTATAGGTCGAGTTCCAACTCTGCCTCCTTCCAGCAGCAAGACCCAGGGCAGCAACTCATTTTCTCCGAGCCCCAGTTTCCTCATCTGTGAAATGGGACTAATCGTGGGGCCTGTTGCAAAGACGCCTGTGCCCTGACTCGCATGCTGAGCATGGTGGCTGACTCAACTATCCACGCCAGCCATTCATAATGACACTGTAAACACATGATACTTCCTTCCAGAAAGACCCGTTGAGCACCTACGACAGGCCAGGCACTGTGCAAGGCGCTCTGGGAGATGTGAAGGTAAGTGACACAAGTCTCGCCCCTCCTGGGGGACATGCACAGGAGTAATTCTGACCTCAGTGTGAGAGCGCTGAGTGATGTGGAGAGCGGCCTGCAGGGGAGGTCAGCACCTGCGTTCAGGGAAGGCTTCCTGGGGGAGGCGGCATTTGAGCTGGGCTGGGCAGGTGGCTAGGTCTGTGGAGGAGGGGGAGGAGAGGAGCTGCATGTCCCCACGAAGAAGGAAGCAGAGGTGTGAAAGGGCATGTGTTTAGGGCACACAGAGGCCCCATGTGGCTGGAGTACAGTGTCCAGTGGGGACGTCGGGAGTGGACAGCTTGCCAGGTGAGGGAGACCATTACCGTCCCTTGAACATGCGTCTGCCTCTGCCTCGCTGGGTGACCTTAAGCTGGGCACCCCCTGTCTCTGAGCCTCAGACTTCTCACCTGTAACGTTAAGGGTTTGGGTTGATGAATGTTCGCCACCTTCTCCCAAGGATTTCAGCTGACCCCTCCCTTCCTCCCCACACTCTCTGCCACACATGCTGTGTCTCTGTGTGCAGTCACTGAAGGTTTTGACCAAGGTTGCCAATGATCAATCACAGGTGACATGAAAAATCCCCCTCTGGCTCCAGTGGGTGGGGGGTGGGAGGTCGGAAGGGCCCCACATGGTCCAGGAGGGCTCTGGAGAGGCTGGCGCTGAGGTGCGAGAAGGCCAAGCAGGCTGCAGGGAAGGGAGGAGAAAACACTCCTAGGACCCGGAGCCCTGGCCTAGAGGATGTGCCAGGGGCCTGAGGGGTCAGAAGGCAGAGCCTGGGTGACTGGCGGCCTCGTGCAGAGCTGCGGAGCCAGCCAGAGGGCCATCTCCCACCTCCAGCGGGACAATACATAATGGGTTGGTTTGAGCAGGTGGAATCTGAGGCGCCTCCAAGACATCGGGTGGAGTGTCCAGTAGGGAATGGAGTTAGGAGCAGGAGCTACAGGTCTGGAAGCTACTAGAGGGGGCCAAGACTACAAACCCCGGTTGCCCCCTCCAGCTCATGGCTTTGACCTTCTCTGTGGGGATCTGGGGTACAGAGATAGGTAGGGGACAGAGAGACAGGAAAAGAGAATGGCAGGGAAGTGACTCTCCTGGGCCTCAGTTTCCCCATCTGTGGGATGAAAGGAGGTCTGGCCGAAGGGGCCAGCTCTCCTCTGCACCTTGGCTTTAACCCCCCGAGAGCTGGTCCGGGGAACAGCTCTGGGCCCCTGGACTCGCAACCAGTTTTTCCCACCCCTTAGGGAAATCCTAAGGTGCCCCTTCCTGCTTCCACTGTCAGTAGCTCTGAATTCTGGTGTTAATTGTGGGCTAGGCCAGCAGCCAAGAGCAGAGGGGTTTATGCTGGAGACAGGTCGCTGGCCTGTGGGCCTCTGATGGGAGGCCTGGCGTTGGTGGGCGGGACTGATGATGCAGGGGCCAAATGATTGACTGATGTGTCAGCCAATGGGACACACGTGGGCCTACTACCCCAGCAACGCAGGGGTCTGGAAGATCACCTGTTCCTAGCTCCCTATTCCCTACCCCAGGCCAGAAAAGAGCACGGAAGAGGAGACCTGGAGTTGCTTTTTTATCTTTCTAAAAGCCTAACATAAATAGAACATTTATCTGTGTGAAGGCTACACAGGCTTAACTAAAATGTCAAGATTCTTTGCTGGAATTTTAACAAGGAACATGATAAATCTACATTTATTCAGTAATTACTAATTCCGGATTCTGTTTCATAAAAATCAAGACACGCCGCTCAGAAGCTCTGATTGGTTTTGTTTCGTACGAAATCAGCTCTTGAATTAATAATTATTGGATAAGTGTTATTGGATAGCCCCAAATTTTAAAACACAGTGTGTATGTGTGTGTGTGGGGGGGGGGGTTGGGAAGAGCTACAGAGCTGGGATAATAAAAAGGTAGAATGCTCTCATTTTACAGGTGAGAAAACTGAGGTGTGGGGGTAAGTGACCAGCTCAAGGTCGCACGATGAGGCAGGGGTCACACAGCCGGAGGGCCAGACTCGGGACTTCCTCAGCCCCAGCCCTGGGCTCTCCCTGGTGCGCTTTGCTGCTGAGGGCCCTTTGGGTGTGGAGTGGGTGGGCAGCGAAGAGTTAACTAACTGTACCTGCAGGCCATGGAAAAAGATAAGGGGAGGGGACCCCTGGGAACAAACAGCCTGTGGACTGGAGAGATTGAGCAAGGCAGGAAAAACAGGTGCAGGTGACAACAGGGAAGGGGGGAGGGGAGCCCAAGACAGAGACAAGGCGAGACAGAGGGAGCCAGAGGGCAGAGGAGATGGGGCTCCTGAGACCCCGGGGATCCCTGGGCCAGGCCCCAAGCTCCACCTCTGCAGGATTCTCCATGATCCCACAGAAGGTTCACTGGGGCCCCAAGAGCCCCGAACTGCGGAACCGGGGGGTCTGCGGGGAGCGCTTAGGACTCAGCCAGCTCTGGCCCAAGTAGCACACCTGAGGGCCAGTTTGCCCTCAGACAAACCGTCAGCAGCAGTGGCAGCAGCTCTTGGGTCTGCTGCCCTTTCTCCTCCGGGCAGGCTGCCCAGCCCCTGCCACACAGTCCCTTTGTCGCACAGGCCTGGCCTGGAGAGCTCTTCTTCAGAACCAGACCCGCTAAAAATCCCTCCCCCAGCAAAGCACTGGGGTGGGGGGAAGGAGTGTGGGGCTAAGAGTTCAAAGTCCAGGCTCCAGCCCTGGCCTGTCACCGACTCCCTGACCCTCTCTGGGGCCTGTTAACACCATCCCCATTCAGAGTAAAGGTCTTGGTGACTCTCTGGGCTGGGGGAGCCTCATGGGTGCTCAGGCTTTGCAGACGGCCTGGCCTTGGGGCAGTGGGGACCTGCCCGGGCCCTCTGGTCCTGTGCTCGGGCAGCACGCCAGAACCAAGTGCGAGTGCAGGGTAGCTGGGCATCCTGCCCAGAGCTGGGGAGAAGCTGCCCCCTGGGGACTGGGCCCAGGCCTTCTTGTTCAGCCAGAAATTCCAGCCTTTTAAGGATCAAGGGCCAGAGAGGGGCCCTTTCCATGCTGCCAGCGAGCTGTTTTTCCAGCTTGGCAGTGTCACCGGGGTCTTGGGGAGGTTTCTCTGATCCTTGATTGGGCTTTCTGGAAAGGAGCTTGCCTGTGCCTTGTAGGAGGAGCCAGCAGGCCTGTGGCCACCTCTGACAAGGTGGAGGCTCCGGCCCCTAATCCAGGCTCTTGGGAAGGAATTATTGCTTAAATCACCTTTATCGAGGTCTAACTTACAAAAATGTGCCTATTTTTGGTGTACTGTTCAATGAGTTGATAAACGTATATGCTTGTGCACCTACCACAATAATCAAGTTACAGAACATTTCCACCACCATGAAAGGCTCCTTTTGTCCCCTTCTCAGTCAGTCACTCCCTTCCCCTGGCCCCAGGCAGCCACTGATCCGCTTTCTGTCACTAAAGATTAGATTTGCTTGTTTCATGTACACTACCACACAGTTTGCACTCTTGCATCTGATTTTTGCTCTCAGAATATTAATTTCAAGATGCATTTGTATTGTTGAATCTGTCAGTAGTTCTTTCCTTTTTATTGCAGAGTAATCTACTCTATTATATGGATATATCACAGTTTGTTTATCCACTCACCTGTGTCTGGACATTTGGGTTGTTTCTAATTCGAGGCTATGAACATTTGTATATAAATCTTCACGTGGATGTATGTTTTCATTTCTCTTGCATTAGTAACTATTAATAGAAGTCGGACTGCTGGGTTGTATGCTAAGTGTATGTCTCACTTTTTAAGAAACCGCCCAGTTGTTTCCCAAAGTAGTTGTACCATTTTACAGTGGGTGAATAGGAAGGGATTTTGAATGTAGCCCTTCCCTGTTCTAGGTCCTGGCATTTTCTCTTCCCCAGGGACGGAGCAGGGCGTTTTTTTCTTTTCTTTTTTTTTTGTAAGGTTGTATGTGCTTCAGGTTAGGAGAGTGGTTCTTTGCCTCACCAGAAAACATTCCTCTGCCTCTTCAAAGTCACTGTTCATGGGTGAGGTTAAACATGCTCTGCTAGCCATGCTGAGTAGAGAACCGCTTAAGGATCTATTTATACCTGAGTTTAAGCAGATACAGTGTTGGCTAAAAGGCTACACTTATTTTCCTTTTGGTAGTTCTTACCATCCCATGGGAGTGTTTTTAAACAGAGCTACTGCCATACTGGCAGCCTGATCCTATCCCCCTGCCTGCCACCTCCCTACATTCAAACTATTTCTTCCGAAGGCCAGGGCAGCGGAGTGCTTCTTTCCCTGAGTCCTCCCTTGTCATCAGCACAGGCTGATCACTGGGGTAAGCAATGGATCTGGAGAACTTTGATTTTTTGCTGTCCCTGTCCCAGCCCAGCTCTCACCTCCCTGACGGACCCATTGTTCTACCTTGCCATCAATCAGTCACCGGAGAGCTTTGGGATTCCCTAACTCAAAAGGATGCAGCTGCCCAGAGAGAAAGCACGGAGCTTTCTTTTTGTGTTCAGACACCTTGCTTATTGCCAAGAGGTGAGAAAGTACAGGCAGGAGAAAGGATCTCCCATTGGAGCAAGAGTTAAGGAAACCTACCAGCCCGACACTGAACATCTGCTGAAATAGTCTGATTCCTTCCTCTTGTTTTAAAGTTTTCAGGGCTGGGCCAAGAAATGGCCCTTTAGGATAAATTTACTTTACTTTATTTTATTTATTTTAATTTTTTTTTTTTTTTAGATACAGGGTCTTGCTCTGTCTCCAGGCTAGAGTGTAGTGGCACTATCATAGCTCATTGTAACCTCAAATTCCTGGGCTCAAGTGATCCCCCTTCCTCAGCCTCCCAAGTAGCTGGGACTACAGACATGTGCCACCACATCCAGCTAATTTTTTAAAAATATTTTTCGTAGAGGCGGGGTCTTGCTCTATTGCCCTGGCTGGTCTTGAACTCCTGGCCGTAAGGGATCCTCCTGCCTTAGCCTCCCAAAGTGCTGGGATTACAGGCATGAGCCACCACACTCCACCACCTTTAGGATAAATTTAGATCTTCACTGTAAGTCTCTTGGGGTATAGTCTCTCTCAGACCTCAGGATACCTAAGAAATCATTCTCCCATGCTTGGGAAAATACCACTACTCGTGCCTGGAATAGTGCACTTAGCTCTTTCATGCTCTGCCTTCTTTATGATCAGATGAGATCATGCGTGTTCAGGGTGGTATGGCCGTAGCTCTGCCTTCTTTAGAAGGCACTTGCTGTCACTCTCCCGTTCGGCCCAGCATGTTTTAAACGGATGAAATGGCCCCGGACTGTCAAAAGTTTGCCTGGGATGATAAGCCTGTGATAACGTCCCAGTTTGAGCTGCCAAAACAACATTTACTCTCTCTTTGTTACTACTGCCATTTATTGTATTCAAAGATTGCAAAATCACTGTGAGGTGCTGACTTTGATGCAGGTAGGCTGTCTTGTTAGCTAAACTTCATCTAAACCTGTGCTGCCCGGTGTGGTAGCCACTGGCCACATATACCTATTTAAATTTAAATTACTTAAGTTAAAATGAAACAAATCTAATTTTTTAGTTTCTTCATCATAACAGTCACATTTCAAGTGCTCAACAGCCACATGGGGTTAGTGGCAACCATGTTGGACGTGGCTGACCTAGGACATTTCCAGCATCACAGAAAGTTCTAACGGGCAGAGGGGGTTAAACAGTTACCATGGATGCGGCAGCTGCTCTATTACCTGGGACATTTTAGGCACCATCTACATATGAGCTTTACCTGGAATGGGCCTTAAAGAAGAAAAAATGTCAGAGATATTTTCTCTGCCCAAAATGCATCTGCAAATCCAGAATGACACAATGACACACGGGATTTAAGAGAGTAGAGGACAAATACCAGACCGAGGAATGAAGGACATGTAAGGGCGAGAGAGAGGCAGGTAAAGCGCTACTGTGCGAGCAACGGGAGGAGGGAGTGCAGATCCTGTGGGAGCTGGAAGTGGGGGTGGCTGTCACAGGAGTCAGGTGACAGTCACTGGAGAACTGTGCCTTGGAGCTGGATAGAAGTTTTCCATGTGAAGAAGGCAGAAGGGTATTCAAAGGAAAGGGCATTGCCTGTGCAAAGGCCCAGAGATGTGGGCGACTGGCTGTGTCCGGGATTGTCTCGGATTGCTACAGCAGATGTCTGCGCTGCAGGAAGATCACTGTGGACACAGGAGATGGATCATATGGGGAGACCAGCCCGGGGGACCACGGAATAATTGAGGTGGAAGCTGAGTGGTCCTAAGCTTAAGCCTGGATGGAGCAGGTAGAGAGAAAGGGGCAGGTCTAAGGGACTTCAGGCCCAGCCTGGGCAAGGCGCGCATATCGGATGCCTCGGAAGCTTTCTTACAGGAGATGGGACTTCTGGAACCGATTGAATGCTATGGGCTCTAAATTCAAAAGGCTCCTACAGTAAACGCCCACGCTGATGGGTTTCTAGAAGATGAAGGTCACCAAATTTGGTTCCTTCCGAACAGTGAAGTGTGAGGGTTCTCTCAGCTTTCTGTTTGCGTCAATGAGGCGACAAACCTATTGTTGGAAAATGGCATCCTCCAGGGAGGGTGCTGGGGGGCCCTGGGCTCTTTATAGCACAGAACACGCATGCAGCCATGGGTCGTCCAAACTCCCCGCTTGGCTTTATTTATAATCTTAATTACACCCTCCAGGAAGAACAATTGCTGATCAACCCAGTTACAAATTAAAGTTAATAAAATGAAGAGACAGCAAGGAATGATCAATGCAAATGTGGCCAAATGCTGTGATCAGCCCCAGAGGAGCCTGTGGTGATGATCGGTGATGCAGGGCCCTAGTTTCCTTGTCTCCTCATTAGGACGTTGGCAGTGGCACTCACCCCTCCCCACCAGCATCACCTTCATTCCCTGGGTGGCTCAGTCGACCTGTTGTCATCTCCCATCAGGGGCCAGTGGGCTTCAAGTTCCCCCAGATCAGAAACTCATGCCACCTCCCATTGGCGCCCACCAGCCTTCTCCCACTGCCCTCCCAAGGGGCCACATCAGCTGTGGGTGCCACCACAGGAGGCTGCTGTGAGCAGAGCTGTGAAAATCCAGGGACAGGAAACAGGGCCTTCCCTTCCCTACCCCCTCCCGACCTCCTCTGGTTCTCCCTTTTCCATGTGGTGCCCTGCGGTGTCTCTCCCTCCCCTTCGCCTTTGTCTCCGCCCACCTCCCTCGCCCAGTGGCTGACTCTGGATGTTCCCAGAGGGGCCCTGAGTCCCGTGGGTGTCCCAAATGGTCCAGCAGGCACTGCCCGCTTTGCTCAGCAGCTCGGGCAGCTTCAACACGGCCTCCAGATTTTGCTGACCTTGTTCATTCCTTTTTCTTTTTAAAGAGAGGAAACTGCAGAGGGAGAGTGAGGGACAGTCCTCTCCTCGCAGGCCCTGTCTGTCGGCTTTGCCCTTGGCTCTACTCTCTACCTCCCTCTGTCTCCTGCTACTGCCTCCTGCTGAAACAATCAGATAGTCAGCGTTTGTTCCTCGCAATCCATGGCACACCAGATGAATTGCTGTGGGTTACCTGGGAGGCCGTGGACAGGATGTGGGACTGGGCCACTTCTCTGCAGCTATAGACAAGGTGCACTGGTTGGAGTCCTACCTCTGACCCTTCTTGCCAGCCCCCAGAACCCATGCATCTCGTGTGTACCAGCCCATCAGGGAAAACAGAAACCGGCCCCCCACCAGGGTTCGGGGCAGTCATCCCTGAGTGTTCTGGCTCGTTTTTGCCTATTTCTGCCTAACTCTAAACTCTTGGCTTTGCTTCCCCAGCCCTGGCTCTCTGGACTAGGGGTTTCTATCCAGTTCTACTGGCGTTCGTCTCCTGGGTTTCCCAGATGGGCAGTGACGTGGCTTACCCACTGGGATGCCCATTTTCTGCAGTACCTTCCTAAGCCATGTCCTGGCTCCAGCTCTGCCAACCCCAAATGTCTATATCAGGCTCTTGGCCTGTGCCCTGGGGAAGCCAGGCTGGACAACCCCAGTGAGGGGTGGCCCAGTGACCAACCAGAGGAAACCAGTGCTGCCTCCACAGCTGGTCATGCCAGCCAGGGTGGGTGTCAAGACATCACCATCAAACTTCAAGGACTCTGACTCCGTGGGTGGCCCACCCACTCCTTTGCATATCTGTTTACTCGCAGGCCTCGCCCAGTAGACTGTGGGCTCTGGAGGGCAGGCCTATGTCTGAGTCACTGCTGCGTCCCCAGTGCCTGGTGCAGGTTCTGCTTCTCTGACCAAGTGTCTACTCAACAAAGAAACAGATGAACGAATGACTCTTCCTCTTTTATTCCCTGCCATGGTTCACGTCCTCCCCATTCACACAGGCCGGGGTGAGAAGCTTTAGAGTCATCCAGCCTTGTTGATTCTACTTCTTAAAATAGTTCTCTGATCAATTCTGATGATGTGTCTCTTTCCTGGTTGATTACAACTGCCTTTTGATGATTTTCTGGCTTCCTTTTTAAACTCTCTTCCACCTGTCCATCTTCCCCATTGCCTGTGAGTATAACACAAATCTAATCACGCCGCTCCTCTGTTTAAACATCTCCATTTCTCACAAAATAATGTACAATTCCTTTAGACCCTTCGAGATTTGGCCCAACCAACTAATCCAGCCTATTTCTTGCTGCTTCCCTCCGAGAACCCTGTGAGCCAACCCTTGGAACCTCTCGCTGTTCTGCAAGCAAATTGTTCTTGTCCCACCTCCATGGTTTGCATGTTCTATCCCCTGCACAAAGGTCGAATTCCACAACGAACCCAACTCTTGTCAATCTACTGAACTCCTACTTGTCCTTTAAGACCCAGCTAACATGTCACCTCCTCTACGACTCCTGGAAGTCATCAGCTAACCAGCAAGCATTCCTTTCTTACACTTCTTATCACTTTGCATGTGTCCCCAGCACAGAGTCCTGCTGTTCCTGCTCCATGTCTCTCTTGCATGAGCACATAGGTCCTTGGGGCCAGGGCCTGTGTCACATTCACCTCCATATAACCAAAGCTGGTGGAGAGCCTTGTGCACGGTGGAGAGGCAGCGTACTACAGGCTCTGTGGCCTTGGGCAAGTCACTTACCCTCTCTGTCTCTCAGTTGGCTGCTCATCTATAAAACTGTCATAACAATAGTTCCTGCCTGAGGATTGTTGAGGATTAAGTGAGTTACGACTTGTAAAGCAGGCAGAGTGGTGCTTCTCACTTATTAAGCTCTCAATAAATGTTAGCGACTGTTATTAACTGTGATTATGAAGTCCTCTGTAAATGTTTTTTGAATGAACGAGCGAATGAGAGCCTACAGAGTCCAACAAGGTGCTTTTCCACCTGTAAAGAACACAGGGTATCAGACCCCTCTGTTAAGCTTGTCAAAACAAGACAATGCACCAAGTATGTTACCTGGCTCGGCAGTACCTTGTTCATGGGTAACAATCTACCATGTCTTCAAGTTGGGCAGGAAATGTTTGGTTGAGGAAAGATGGCTGGGGAAAGTTCTTCATACTTGTGACATGTAGGAAGGGAAAAGACTTATTCATAATCTCCCCCCAGTTACTTTTGGGAAGGATGTGAACCCATGATTATTCGGCTGCTAAATTATGAGGAACCAGATGGCCAAGGGACCCAGTTTGGGGATATCCCTTAAAGGGAAAGACATTTCTGCATCCAAAATGCTTTAAAGACAATTGAATCTCAATCATTTTTTAGAGAATAATAATTATTTTGACCTTTGTCCAAATTCTGGTCCTGTTATTTACTATCTGTAAGATCCTGATATATCCCTGATTGCCACTGATCCGTAACATGGAAATCTCATGCAGCTGTTGTGAGGTTGAAATATTAAATTGAATAATTTACATGTAATCATTTACATAATGTAAATGATCATAGCTGTGTACACACTTAGTATCTGAATCAATTTTGAAACTTATGCTGTATCTGGATCTAATAGAAATGCTCACCTTCTAAATAAGAGGATCATTGAGCCATTGTAGGTATATTTCTTATTCTTACATTCTAGCTAGCAAAAAAAAAAAAAATTTTTTTTTAACTGAATATGTATTGTGGGCCAGACTTTTTTTTTTTTTTTTTTTTGAGACAGAGTCTCACTGTTGACTGGGCCAGGCATGATCATTGCTCACAGCAACCTCAAACTCCTGGGCCCGAGTGATCCTCCTGCCTCAGCTTCCTGAGTAGCTGGCACTACAGGTGCGTGCCACAGTGCTTGGCTAATTTTCTATTTTTAGTAGAGACGAGGTCTCACTCTTGCTCAGGCTGGTCTCAAACTTCTGACCTCAAGCAATCCTCCCACCTCGGCCTCCCAGAGTGCTAGGATTATAGGCATGAGCCACCGCAACAATTTCTTTTTTACAAAGAATCAACCCAAGAACTTCAGATCAAAGGGGAATTGGAAGAGCCAGGACAGACATAAAAAGATGGATAATTCAGAGGTGTAGATCCAGTTTGGGGTCAGGGAGGGCGAGAGGATTTGGGGCTGGGTACGTGGAGAGGTGAAAGAACAAATACTGCCCAGAGCTCAGGCAGCAGAAATAAGTCCCTCCATTTTAGGGGAAGCCAGCGCTAGCGGAGTGAATGTACCCATCAAGGACGGGGACGACGCGCCAGCCAGGCATTTGGTAGAGCTCGTGCTCGCGCACAGACAGATTTTCAGTAGGTGGCTGAAAAACACGCGGGGAAAGATTGTGTAACTGAGTTGTGGGGAAGAATAGTGGCCTATTGTTGGAGACCCGATAAACAAATTGAAAGCATTCATCTTGGGGGTGTGGGCCTGAAACAAGCTCCACGACAGCTTAATGATCCATCACAGGTCTTCTCCTGGGAGTGAGTCACCGGCACATTGTATTAACCCAGTTCAGCCTCCTTTGCCCCAGCGCCTGCAACAAAGCAACCCAGACACCTCGCTGAGCTGCTCCCACGATAAAGCCTCTGGCCTGTACAACGGGGAAGATAAAACCAGCCAGCCTCATCAATCATCCTCCGGCAAGCCGCAATCTCCCCTTCGTTCTCATGTTCGGGGTTTGCATAATTAGGCACCTTACGGAGGTAAACGTCTCCCCCACCCAAGGTCGTCATCCTGCAGCGCTCCGTCGAGGAGCCGTGGGTGGACAGCTGCCGACGCAGAACAGCGGCAATGCCAGTTAGGAGGAGCCTGACTTTTGCAGAAGTGCATTAATGAGGTTGGAAACCGGTGGCCTGGGAATCAGAGCCAACGGCAGTCAGGTCAGAAATGGAAATAAGTAACTACTGGAAGAAATGGAGGAGCTGGCAAGCCTTTAACCTGAGGCTCTGAATTTCAATTTTGGGTCCACTTCTGCAAAAGCTGTGTGATATTGAGCAAATCCTTCAACTCCTTGGAGCCTCTGTTTCCTTGACTGCAAAACGGTGGTAACATAGCAGTTCCCCTTACCCCAGAGACTAAGAACAGCTCACACTTTGAAGAGCTTACTGTACGTTCTAGGCACTGTTCTAAGGGCGTACATGTGTGTATGAACTCTATAATCAGTAACATCCCTATACAAGGTAGGTGCTATTATTATTTCCCCCCACCCCCTCTAAAAATGAGATAACAGAGGCATGGGGAAGTCAAGAAACTTGCCTAAAGTCACACATTATTGCGGAGTCTGGCCTTCAAGCTGGGCAGTCAGCCCCCGGAGGCCACGCGCCGTACCTCCAAATGCTGCATTCACCCCTCCATCAGCAGAAGAGTGCTTTCCAAACAGAACTGGGTTTATTCTTTCCAGTTGTTACTGACATCCCCAGAGTGCAGAATTAAATACCTTAGGCCCTGCTCCTGGCACTTTTGTGGTTGCTAGGGTTTTAATGCAGGAAAGGATGGGGGTGACGATTGTGTCTGCCATGTACTGAGTGCCCGATGCCAATTCTTACACCACCATGCAAGATAAGAGAACTGAGACTTGCAGAACTAACATGACTCCCCACGTCATGGAGCTTATAAGCTGAAGAGCTCGGATACGAATTGGAGGCTCAGCTGATTCAAAACTTTCCAGGGCAGGGCTTCTCATACTTTAAGGAGAAAAGCCAGGTAAAGGGGTAGTTAAGAGCTTTGCTCTAGAAACTGGGATCAAAGCCCATTTCTGCAACTTCCTAGCTGTGTGACCTTGGGCAAGTAACTTTGCCTCTCTGGGCTTTGATTTGCTCATCCGTAAAATGGAGATGACAATAATATCCACCTTGTAAGGTCATGGTGAGACGCATATGGTTTAACACAAGTAAAGCACAGTACAGGGGCACATGGTACACTCTCAGTGGTTATTACAGCAATGACTTCAGGTCTAGGACGAGAGCACAGTATTTGATTCAAGTGTTGCCTTGCCTAGGGGAGGAATGATACCCAGAAGTCAGAAAGACTCACACAGCGGTAGAGTATTTGTTTAGGGAAGATCCTAACAGGAAGAAGACAGTAAAGAAAGACTTCTGGGAGGGCAGAATGGGGCCCAGGAGAGTCAGATGCAGATAAATGGGAGAGTCCAGTTGCACCAGGGAGTTAGTGTCAGGGGCCCAGAGTGGGGCAGCAGGTGGCTCTCCTTCCTAGGGTCATACACAGTATTCAGAGGGTCTGACAGTGTCAGCAGAAGGCCCAACCAGGCCGTCACTATAAGGGTCTGGTAAGGCTTGGGCAGCAGGGAGTAGAGACATAGCCACTGGCTACGGATTTTGAGGCAGGGTTTTACTTTCTGGGTGGACGGGGGTCAGGAAAGAGATTATGTTAGCTGATGGGGCTGGTATCAAGCTGCTAATCTAATGAGCTAACCGTGTCTGTTAGAGTAGGAGCTTGGTAACAGGTAAATCTTATTAAGTCTTTGTAGCTATAATTGGGCCAAGACTGTGACGAAGACAGTGAGGCACTGACCTCAGGCACAAAATTTAAGGGAGTGCCACAAAACTCAATAATCAAGATAAATAATATTTTAATGCAATTTTTGAGACAGAGTTTTGCTCTGCTACCTAGACTGGAGTGCAGTGGTGCAATCATAGCTAACTGTAGCCTCAAACTCCTAAGCTTAGGTGATCCTCCTATCTCAGCCTCCCAAATAGCTGGGACTACAGGTGCATGCCTCCATGATCAGCTAATTTTTCTATTTTTTGTAGAGATGGGGTCTTGCTATGTTGCCCAAACTGGTCTGGAACTCCTGGCCTCAAGTGATCCTCCAGGCTCGGCATCCCAAAGTGCTAGGATTACAGGCATAAGCTCTGTACTGTTTTTTTAATTTTAAATTTTTATTTTTTTTTTGAGACAGAGTCTTGCTCTGTCACCCTGGCTATAGTGCAGTGGCATCCTCATAGCTCACTGCAATCTCAAACCCCTGGGCTTAAGTAATCCTCTTGTCTCAGCCTCCCAAGTTGTTGGGACTACAGAAATACACTCCTGTGCCTGGCCAATTTTTCTATTTTTACTAGAGATGGGATCTCACTGTTACTCAGGCTGGTCTTGAACTCCTGAGCTTAAGCGATCCTCCTGCCTTGGCCTCTGGAGTGCTAAGATTACAGGCATGAGCCACCACACCCGGCCCCTGTAATATTTTTAATTATCCAAATTAATTTGAAAAAATGCATGATAAACAAAATATCAGATTTTTCTTTTTAAAAAAAAACTGCATTTATCTTAGGATCTAAAAATATTAGATTTTTCAGTGAATACAGGACCTGTATTCCTGATTTTTCCTTTTTCCTCAGGTTTCAATAGACTCAGGCACTGGAGACAATGCCTCGAACACACACCTTTTGGTGACTCTAATCGTGGGATTTTTATCTTTTTATTTTTTATTTTGAGACAGGATCTCGCTATGTTGCCCAGGCTAGAGTACGATGGGTATTCACAAGCGAGATCATAGCTCACTACAGCCCCAAACTCCTGGGCTCAAGTGAGCCTCCCATCTCAGCCTCCTGTGTAGCTGGGACTACCAACATGCACCACCTCACCCAGCTCTCTCTTGGGCTTTTTAGACATCAAGGCAACGGCAGACCTCAATCATACCTTCTTAAAGTCTCACATCCCACTGTATGCAGACCTAGAGTGCACTCTCCTTAGCCCCAGGCAGCTTGGTTGTTTGGATGGAGCCAGAAAAGAATGAAATATGCAATCAGGTCCTGGCTGGTGTGAAGTGAGGGGCGCCTGCAAAGTTCCAGGCAGAATCAGCTGCCAGGTAAGCAGCCAGAGTCCAGGGAGCACATTTTTGCAGAAATCAATGGGTCAGTCTCCCAGCAGTAGTTGAAGGGGACGTTTCACAACAAGGACAAAGAGAGTTGGAAACCGAGGCTCCTTCTGCCTTAGTGAGGGAGCATTTTCATGCGCTTCCATTGGAGACAGCAACTAATCTCATGATATGACCTGCAGCAAGGGAGCCATCAGAACTGGCACTCAGTTGACAGTGGGATAGGTCAGAGCAGGAAGGGCCAGATCAAGGTATTTGGCAGACGTAAGTGGGCAGGAGGTCAAAGCTGGGGAGGAGATAATTAGCATATTTAAAGGTCTAGGATCCGGTTGGCGCAAAGTGCATGCCACCCTGTTGCTGAAGGTGAGGATGATGATATTGTTTTGGCAGCCAGGATCTGAGTTTCAGAGACAGGATTTCAGTTTCTTAGAGCAGAGGTTGACCAGACTGAGACTCGATGATCCCATATTTTCCCCCATAAATATGGGAACAAGTACTGACAATTTTTAAATTTAGCCCAGTGGGGCAATTCTAATAACCAAACCAAACCAAAACAAACCCTATCACCATCACCATGATTTCGTAAAAGAAAAGGCCGTCTTATTACCAAAAGTAAAACAATCGTGGTCTCAGCATAGGTAGCCATTTAAACTGGAAATTAACTTTACAAAAAGCTCATGGACATTCTTTTTCTCAGTTTGCAGATGATGGACAAATGCTTTGTCACGGAGCAGGGCTGGGGACAGGGCAGAGGTTAGGATGCTCCTCTTCCTGGGCTGGGGCTGCCATGGGGGCTTGCGTGTGAGAGACGTGGCAGAGGCTTGGTAGCCAGGGACAAGGTGTCTGTCCTGTCCCGAGCGTTTGTGCTGACCTGGCGCATTCATGCCTACACAGCTGGCATCTCTGACGTCCTGCGGGTACGGGTACGCCAGGTCACTCACCCACGCAAGGGCCGTCTCACTTCCGGCCCAACCTGCTCCCTCTCCATTCCAGGGCCACCTGGGCCCTCTCCCACGTTCAGCCCTCCTCTTGCCTTTGGGACCTGACACCGGAACTTGATTTCTCCAATTTGCTGCTTGGCACTCTTCAATGGCTTTGGCTGGATCCTGCCTTCCGGCTCCTGCTCCTGCCACCTTTGAGTGGATACCTTGTCCCATCTGCACCCCTTGTCCTCAGTTGCCCAGAACCTGCCCGGAATGTCAGAGCTTAGACCAGCCTTCGCAGCCACTGTGATACGGACCCAGCACTTCTTCCACTCGCGTCCTGCCATTCTGCAGTTGGGCTGGAGTGGCCCTACCGGGGTGAGGGAGAGAAGGAGAAGCCTGAGTCTCAAGTTGGGACACAATCTGTAGAAAATAACCAGCCCCAGGGCAAGCAGCTAAATGGGCAATTAACCCAGATCTGTGTTGAAGTCTGTCTCTTGGACTGTCTATAAGCCAAGGCAGGGACATAGCCTGATCATATTTGAATCTTTTATTTCCCACCCACCCCTAAACCTCCGTGCTTACCCCTCCCCCAAAAAACCAACTAGTAAAGCCCATGTGGGATATTTTTGTGGCTTTGGATTGGATTCCTTCATTCAACACACATTTTCTTGATCACTTGCCAAGAATGAGCAACTGTGATAAGCACTTTGAGAGCTACTACGGCAACTGAGATACGGACGCCGCCCTCAAGGGGACTTCAGCCTAACAAGGAAGAGGACACACAGAAATAAAGTAGAAAATATGGAATGTTTCAAGAAAAGTATGAAGACTGGGCCGAACTGGTTTCACCTCCGAGTGCTTGGGTGCCATGGCCCCTGTGGGTCAGCTCAGCCCGGAAAAGAAATCAGAAATCTCCCCCCTGGGGCTCTAGCTAGTCCCTTCAGCCTTGAACATAGCTCTGAGCTAAGGGAAATGTCAGCACCTCAAGCACTTTTTGTTTTCAGAGGGTTTTTTTTTCCTTCAGTTTCCCATTTGTCTTGGTCTCCTGGTACTAGCCTCCCTGACCCTCCTCCCACATTCATCCCAAACAAGACAAGACCTTTCCTTAAAAACAAGTGCCTTCTCCTCCCACTGCGAGATAAGGCTGCCCTTTGTGTGTTATTTTCATTGATTTATTGATGCTTGTTTTCGTGCTGCATTTGATTGGCCTTGTGCTTACTTTGCCGAAGCCCGAAGGTTGTTTAAGCAGCAGGGCACAAGAAAGAGGGAAACAAATCAAAGAAACACTAAACTCTGCAGAAAAGAATTTTTAATGAATTGATTCAGTATCAGTGATGACGTTTCCCAAGAAGAGAGTCCAGAAATAAATTGGTGGGTGGCCAGGTATGGTGGCTCGTGCCTGTAATCCTAGCACTCTGGGAGGCCAAGGTGGGAGGATCGCTTCAGCTCAAGAATTCGAGACCAGCCTGAGCAAGAGCGAGACCCTGTCTCTAAAAAAAAAAAAAACAGAAACAAGTTGGTGGGGAGGATGTTTCAGGCCAACCAATGATACAGATCTGAGATTTCCTTCACCTGCTTTACTTTAGGCTAAATGACACCAGCAGTGGTCAGACTTCCTCTGGGGCCAGAGGTATGTCCCCAGGGGGTTCTGGGTGGCTGCCCTTTGGTGGCTGGCCAAGCCCGTGCAACTCCCGGTGGACACCCTTCTGACCTATGCCCAGACTCCCAAGATGAGGTTTTCCAAACTTCCACAAGCTTTTGGTGGTAGAACCATCACTTTCTTTCTGATTTGATTTGAGATGGGGCAGCCTGGAAGCTGGGGGAGAGAATTCTGAATCAGAAGTCCAGAGACCCGAGTCCTAGTGTTGGTTGCACTCCTGACTGAGACAAATCCCCCGATTCATCCGGAATTATGTTTTCCTGAGTCAGATAGTCTGTAAAGTTCAATGAGGCTATGTACGCTTATTTAGTTTTAATTATTTAATTATAAATCTACTGTATATTCACTATTTTAAAAAAGTGAACATGGTATGGAAATGCATCAAAAAAGGTCTCCCATTTCCACCTACCATTTTCAGAAATAACCACTATTAGTTAGGTGAACACCCTTCCAGAAAGTTATCTGTGCCCACACAAACACATCACTAGGTGTGTTTAGCTCCCGCCTAGTTTCCAAGTCTGCCTAATAGCTATGGAATTCCCAGCCTTCCGAGTTAAGACTCTGTCTTCTTAACCCCTTAACCCATTTTATTCTCTTGGCACCAAGAAAGGTTCATGTTTTTTCAAAACTGTAGTCCTTTTTTCTAGAAAATTCCAGAGATAAGGAAAAGGCGTGAAGTCGGCCTGTATAAATAAACCCAAGAGCTAATTATGTGTAAGTAGTCTGAGCTCCTTATTTAGGGATGTTACATTTGTAGTTTGAAATCAGCCATGGTAGGAGTGTTTACACCATAGAAATTGGCAAATGCTACTAACCAGGGTCTCCCCGGCCCGTCCCCACCCAGTTTGCCAGCCCACCACTGGGCCTGGGGCAGAACATGCTTGAACCAGTCAGGAGGGCCAGTGAAATAGCAGCTCTGTGGTTTGATGGGCTCTGTGGAGTCAAGAGGAGACTGATCTGTAGGCTACATCCTTGCTGGAAAAAGTTAACAGACCCCTGGGCGAGACCATGGAAACAGATGCTGGCAAAATAATAGGGGGCTTACACCCGCTCTCTGCTGTCCTGAAGCTAACGCTCCATAGGTTACATCTCTTCACCTCCGCGGTAGATTGTTAAAATAACGGCCCCAGCGCATCATGCCTCCTTGTGTCCCTGCACCTTTGCTATACGATGCTGTTGCTCCCCCATCCAGAGGTCGAGGCTATTTTGTTATCTCCTTGAATCTGGACGAGGTTGGTGGGTAGCGGAAGCTAAAGGTGGAACTGCACTTTATGGCCTTTTTTGACCAATAGAATGTGGTGGAAATATTAATAAAAATGTGCAAATTCTGGAGCTTATGCCTAACGGGGTCTTCCAGCCTCTACAATCACCCTCTCATAACCTTGAGACCACCGTATGCTGATGAAGGTCAGTCTATTGGAGAAGGAGAGGCCACCTGGAGAGCTGGTGGCCAGCACCAACTGCCACATGTGAATGAGGCTGTGTTAGACGCCCCCAGCCCAGGTCAAATGGCTGCAGCTGTCTGAGTGATCCCAGGTGAGCTCAGCAGAACCGCCCAAATAGCCAACACACAGCACTGTGGGGAAAAATAAACCACTGTTTGAAACCCCTACATTTTGCAGTGGTTTGTTACACAGTAGGTAACTGAAACCACCTCAAAATCTGAAGAAAGTCAGGGCCTGCCAGGAAAGCTGGCTGCGCCTCCCTGCTCTTCCTGGGCCCATCCTGGGACCCCCCTTGGCTATAAACAAATCTCTGCTAAAGTTGATAAGTGGTCAGGATTTAAGGTGTCATTCCTTATGCAGCTTCAAAGGAATAAAGTTCTACCAGTGGGATTTCAGGCCCTTATCACAGACGTATTTATGGTCAGGGCCCCTCCTGCCTGCTCTTGAGAAGCGATAAAGTGGCTGCTTCCTTCGGCAGCTTGCAGCTCACCTGCTACAGATCTGCCTTGCCCAGGTGAGGGCATGGGGCAGATCAAATTCAGAAGAGACTGAGCTGATTGATAATGCAGAAGAAATTTTGAGGAGACTGAGGCACATCCTCCCTTCTTTGTAGCCAGAAAAAATAATCTCAAACCCCAAAATATTACTAAGAAAAGAATAAAATAAACAAAGATTCCAAAGATGACAGAATATTGGGCCATGTGTTATAGGTCATGCATTGTATATGGCAGTTACATCAAGATAGTAAAAAGTCAGATGCATTCCACTAGAATTTGACCTCTTCTGAGGTCTTCACATTGCTTTGAAAGTTTCTATTTGTATCTGTTTGCCTCACTAGACTATAAATCTCTTGAGAGCAGGGATCATAAGTTATTCACCTTTCTGATTCAACAGCCTACCACGGGGCTTTGAGCAGAGTCAGTGCCAATGAGTGATGTTGAATTGAAGCACAAATTCAAGCCCAAAGAGCAGAGTGGGAAACTATGGTTCTGAAACTCTGAAAGGTTTAAAATACCAGCGGAGGAGCCAGGAGAGCAGGTGTCTAAGCCCCTGGAAACTGCTGGCCTGGCCCCGTGTGCACTTGATTCCCTTAACCCCACCTCCAGCCAGGCGTTAGTGCCTTCCCCTGGGACACTGGTAACTTCAAGGTGAGGCTTCGAATCTCAGAGTGAGGTGCCACCTCGAGCTTCTGCTACCCTCCAACCTCTGTCCAGACAGAGGAGACTTTGCCTGGCTTTGGGCAAATTGGAACCTGTTTGTCCCCTAGACCTGGCTCTGGAGGCTGATGACTTTCAACCTCTGGATTGTTTAAGGCAAAGCAAACAGTACAGAAGAAACCCTGGCAGATGGCACCCCTCCCCAGACACTTGTCAGCAGCTCTGTCAACTTGTCATTCTCACGGATGGGCACCTGTCCCCTCAACTCCTCCCTCTAGCATCCACCTTTGAGGCTGGGGTCCCGGGGGCTTCAGGCCTCCCAGGCACCTCTCTGGGTGAGTGCAGTGGCTCTGGGTAGTGTCACACTCTTTCTACTACTCTAGCTCTGCTTTATACATCTGGGGACAGGGCCAAGGAAAGGGGTCCACTGAGTCAAATGACCCACTAACCCCTTTCCAACCAAAAGCACAGTTTGGCACTATCTCCAGAAGGAAGAAGACAGAGAAGGAGGGATGGAAAGAGGAAGAGAGTAGGACAGATTGCCTAACACCTTGCCAGGTTCCCCCATTAACTGCAGAATAAAGTTCAATCTTTTTTTGGTACGCAGGGCCCTTCCCAGGCTGGGCTCACCCACAATGGCAGCCTTATCTCTGCCTCTCCCCACTCTGACCCGGCAACCACAGAGTCTGCCTCACCTGCGTGCAGGTTCTGAGTCTGGAATGTTTTTCCCTTCCCTGCCCATGAAGAAACACCCTCCCTGGGGCCCCGCCCTGCCTTCCCCCAATCCGAGGCAAAGGCAGCCTCGCCACACCTCACTGCAACTTTTGCCCCCACCACAATCTGTCTGGTAATACAGCTGGATCATTCATTCATCCATTCATTGGTTGCTTGAACAAGCACTTGTGGAGCACCCTATGAGCAAGGCTCTGTGCTTGGTTCCAGGGATCCCACGGGAAGGAAGTAGACACGGGCCCTACCTTTACAGACTTTACAGCCCAGGGGTGGAGACAGCCACTGAGTAAATACCTGAGCGGGAGTGATGGCAGCACATGGCAGGGGGTTTGCTCTAACAGCGAGGGTGGGGCAGCTTCCCCCAAGAAGGGGGATGATAGCAGAAAGCTACATAGGGGTTGATGAGATGAGGGGTGGGGTGAGAGGCTGGGGCAGAAGGACAAGTGAAAGGCCAGGAAGTGGAAGGGAGCAGAGCGTATTGAGGAAGTAAAGGGGCCGAGGGAGTTGTGCAAGCTCTGGGCTGCGGCTGGATGGGCAGGCAGGGACCAGATGCTCCAGGGTCTGTAGACCACAGTGAGGGCCTTCGTCCTCACCCTAAGAGTAACGAAGACAGCGATGGGTTCACCCCAGTGGGGGCAGGGCGATGGGCACATGTCTGATCTGCCGTTTTTAGAAGATCCATCCCTCAGCTGTGGGGTTGGGGAATGGGTTAGCAAAGCAGGCAGGAGGGAAGCCAGGAGGGCCAGTGGGCGGCTGGTGCGGTGGTCCAGGGAGGAGGTGCTCACCGCCGGGACAGTGGTGGGCACACTGGAACAACAGGCAGGAGGTCGGGCTGATGGGCCCTGCGGCAGGTTGGAATTAGGGACGGAATGAGCACAAAGCGGTGTCCCAGAGGACTCCTGCATTTCTGACTTGAAAAGTGTCTGTCTCTCCCACTAGACTGGGGCTTCCTTAGTCTCCTATCCCCACCTCCGCCCCACCCTGCAGAGCATCTTGCAAGGAGCCCTCCTACGAACAATGCTGGTGGGAGGGAAATCCAGACCCACAAAGGGGCAAACTCCCTCTGTTAGGGAGTATGTTAGTGTTGAGCTAAAGCCATTTTAACCGAACCATTTACAGATTTCTTGTAACAGATAGGCATTTCAAAATGCACAAAAATCAGCTCTCTCCAAAGTGATAAAGGAATGGTTTGGGAATGTAGACAGATAGGTGGGGTGTGAGAATTCTGTTCTCCTTTTTGTAAGAGATAATAGTTTGAACTGAAGGAAGCTTTTAGAAACAAATACTACATAAACCAAGAAGCCCCAAATATGAACATATCTATAGATATAAATTATATAAAATTATATATAATATATAAGTACAATAAATGTTCAAATTTATTTAATATTTTATTTTTAATTGCAAAAGGAACTTTTCACTGTGAAAAATTTAAGCAACATATAAAGAATAGAGCCAAAAGTGAAGTGCCCTTTACACTCACCCCCAAAGCTACCCCTTGTCAAACATAACCACTTTTTCCTATGCACCAGAACATATTTTCCACTTTTAATAAAGATGAAATTATTCTATCTTTTTCTATGGCTTTCTTATCTTCCCAGGATATCATAGTTATATGCAAACATGATTTAAGGTGACAGGTAAGCCACAGGCTCTAGAGCAAAGTGATTGGGGTTCAAATCCCAGCTCTGCCACCTACAGAGCTGCGTACTCTCAGATGAATGACCTACCCCTACGCCTCAGTTCCCTCATCTATAAAAAAGCACTAGTTATGGTATCTTCCTTACAGGATTTTAGCGAGAATTAAACAGATGCAAATCAGGAAGAACAATGCCTGATACATAGTATTTTCCTCCATCACTAAGGATCCATCTCATCAACACCTACAAAGTACAAAATATATCCAAATGATTCAACCATCCTTTATTGATGAACATTTAAGTAGCTTCCATTCCCTTTGCAATTCTTTTTTTTTTTTTTTTTTGAGACAGAGTTTCACTCTGTTGCCCCGGCTAGGGCTAGAGTGCCGTGGCGTCAGCCTAGCTCACAGCAACCTCAAACTCCTGGGCTCAAGCGATCCTACTGCCTCAGCCTCCCAAGTAGCTGGGACTAAAGGCATGCGCCACCGTGCCCGGCTAATTTTTTCTATATATATTTTTAGCTGTCCATATGATTTCTTTCATTTTTTTAGTAGAGACAGGGTCTCGCTCTTGTTCAGGCTGGTTTTGAACTCCTGAGCTCAAACGATCAGCCCGCTTCAGCCTCCCAGAGTGCTAGGATTACAGGCGTGAGCCACCTTGCCCAGCCCCCAGATTTTCTCATTTTCTAATAAATGTGTTTAAGAAATAAATTTTCCTCTGATTATCACTTTACCTGCATTCTATGGAATTCAGTATATAATAATCATATTGTTGTTACTCTAAAACAATCTGTTGCTTTAGTTTTGATTTCCTTACTATAAATGACATGTAATTTCAGTTTTGATTTCCTCTTTAATGTAAGAGCTATTTCAAAAGTTCTTTCCAATTGTACATAGATGTTTTTCTATATTTGTTGTTAATTTCTAGTGTTAATGTTCTGTGAGCAGTTTGGGTCATAAGGCTTTCATTTTGGAAAATGCATGGAAATTTTCTGACATATTACATAGGCAATTTTAAAACCAGTCCATGGATAGTCGAAAAGAATGTCTATTCTTGGAAAGTCCTGTAAGAACACAGATATCTACTAAATCAAACTTATTAATTATATTAGTCAAATCTTTAATTTTTAACTAATTGGTATATCAATTTTCTCCCTCTGATTTCTTCTGTTATTTCCTTCTCCTTGTTCTCTCCATTTGTAATTTCTGCCATTCCTGTGTTGGTCAATATCAAATCTCTTAAAGCTATTCTACATGCCGTTTAACATTTTTTCATATTAACCATATTGAGACTAGAAGAACAATGACTTGGCGTTAGAATGCAAATGCCACTGAGCATGTGTAATCATCTGGTGATTGTGTAAGTACTGCACAAATAATAAAACTTAACAGGTTAATAAAACAGCACATATTGGGAAAAGCACATTGCGATGCAAATGACCAAATAGCAGAATGCTGAATTTTATGAAACTTGAAAAGTCAGTTCAGCCAAATATTTATTAAGCATTCAGTGGATGGCACAGGCACAAGGCAGTAGAAGCTACTGGCCTGCTCGAGTGACAAATTAGTTCTTTTGAAGAAATAGGACATATACCTGTGCAATATAGTTATCTAACACAGCATGAATCCTTTGATCAGTGGGAGATGTGAGCCAGTGAATAAATTCTTCCCCTTTTCTTCTTCTTCTTTTGTTTTTGTTTTTTTTTTTTAGAGACAAGTTCTAGCTCTGTCACCCAAGCTGGAGTACAGTGGTGTGATCACAGCTCACCGTAACCTTGAATTCCTGGACTCAAGCAATCCTCCCACTTCAGCCTCTTGAGTAGCTGGGACAACAGGCATGCACCACTATGCCTGGCTAATATTTTAACTTTTTTTTTTTTTTGTAGAGATGGGGGTCTTGCTATGTTACCCAGGCTGGTCTCAAACTTCTGGCCTTAAGCAATCCTCCTGCCCTGGCCTCCCAAAGTACTAGGATTACAGGTATGAGCCACCATGCCTGGCCATCTTCTCATCTATTAAAGGCAAAATTCTAAATTTCCTAATACAAGGTCCTCAATAACCTGGCTTCTGCCTACCATGCAGCCTCCTCTCTAGATTGTCACCTCTGACCCTTATACATCAGCCACTCTGAACCACTTACCCTTCCTCAAATATTCTGTGTTCTTTCACTGGATTAGGCAGTGACATAGCAAAGTCATCAATCAATCAATATTGATTAACTGCAAAGCATTATAAAGCTTGTGTACAAAGGTGTAAAAAAGTATAAGACATGGTCCTTGCTCTAAAAAACTTGGAATCCAACAAAGGAGACAGGACATAAATGCACGGAAAGTTATTATAAATAAACTAAGAATTAAATAATATAAAACACCAAGATATGAGATTCTGAGAGGCATTTTGAAGATGGAAATGATAGAGTTGGGGACACTGTATAGGACAGCAGAGAGTGTTAATAATACTCACTTATAGTTTAAAAGCAATTTCACATATTTTTTACTTGAGCTGAATCAAATGGTACTTGAATTTCTGCCAGATATAAGAAGCAAAGGAGGAAGAGAAAGAGAAAGAGGGGAAGAGAGAAGGAGGGAAGGAGGAAGGGTGTGAGGAAGAAAGGAAGAAAATATTAACATCTACGTAGGGCTTGATAGTTCCTAAAGTATTTTCATAGGCATCACCTCATTTGATTCTCACACAACTCTGAGGGTAATTATTACTTCTATTTATTACACAAGGGCTGACACTCCGAGCAGCCATACCCAGCTACTATCAGGCAGAGCAAGACTCAAACACAATCCTCTAACTTCAAATTCATAATTTTTCTACTATGTTCCACTGAAGCTGAGATACAAAGTGGGAGCCACGCTGGGTCAATCTATGTCAATACAAGAGCATGCAAAGTCTTCAAAGCCAGAATGAAATATTTCAAGTAATTACCAATAAACAATGTGAAATGTGAGGCTGGGCGCGCTGGCTCATGCCTGTAATCCTAGCACTCTGGGAGGCCGAGGCGGGTAGATTGTTTGAGCTCAGGAGTTCGAGACCAGCCTGAGCAAGAGCAAGACCCTGTCTCTACTAAAAATAGAAAGAAATTATATGGACAGCTAAAAATATACATAGAAAAAATTAGCCAGGCATGGTGGAGCATACCTGTAGTCCCAGCTACTTGGGAGGCTGAGGCAGGATGATCGCTTGAGCCCAGGAGTTTGAAGTTGCTATGAGCTAGGCTGATGCCACAGCACTCTATCCCGGGCAACAGATCGAGACTCGGTCTCACGAAAAAAAGAAATAGTACATATCATTTTACCTATCAAATTAGCCAAGAATTTGTTTTTTAATTTAGTAGGCAATGATGGCTATAAATGTAGTAAGAGTGCAATAAATATACTCTGGGAGGGTACAATAGTACAATCTCTTTGGAAAATGGATTGTCATTATGTATTAAGAACCTTAAAAAATGTCCCTTCTCTTTGACCTGGTAAGTTCACTTATAGAATCTAGCCCAAGATTGTACAATAGTACAATCTCTTTGGAAAATGGATTGTCATTATGTATTAAGAACCTTAAAAAATGTCCCTTCTCTTTGACCTGGTAAGTTCACTTATAGAATCTAGCCCAAGGAAATAATCAGAGATATAGTTAAAGATTTATATATAAAAATATTGGTTAAATATGTTTGTTTTTAATACAGAGAAATTTTTAGCAATTTACACACCCAGCAATGGTTAATTATTCTAAATCTGTAGAATGGATTATACCACACCATCATTAAAAATAATGATTATGACAAATGCTTAATGTCAGGGGAAAATAGGAACAATGTAATATTAGGCAAACTGCAGGATACAAAATTGTATTCACAATAGAAACTCATTTAGAAAGAAATGGAGCAAGATGGTTAGCACTACGTGGTGAGATTACAGATGATTGCTATTTTCTTCTTTATTTCTGTGTTCCAAATTTTCTATAAAAGCATTTCCAGGTTTTATAATGACACTGAAGCCCTGATATTCTAGACTAGAAAAAAAATTATTTTGATTTTTTTTGAGAATCAAGTTCAAGATGTAATGTTGGTGTTTTTGCTGGGGATACTTGAGCTGCAAGTCATGGAACACTTAATGTGGTTTAAAAAATGGACCAGACCTAGGCAGTTACCGGCATTGGTGAGAGCCCCCATCTCTATGATGAACTGACATTTTGTTCATGGTTATAAGAAGGCTGCTGCAGCTCCTACCATCAGATTCATGTTCAAGGCAGGAGGAAGGTAGAAATGCCTCAGTGGTGATTTTAAAAAATGGCCCCAAATTCTTTGACATGAGGTGGAAGTTATGTCCCCTCCCCTTGAATCTGGCTTGTGATTACTTACAATAGCGCATGGTGGGTCCAGGCACGGTGGCTCATACCTATAATCCTAGCACTTTTGGAGGCCAAGGTGGAAGGATTGCTTGAGGTCAGGAGTTCGAGATTAGCCTGAGCAAAAGTGAGACCCACATTTCTACAAAAAATGAAAAGAAATTAGCCAAGCATGGTGGTGCACACCTGTTAGCCGCAGCTACCTGGGAGGCTGAAGCAGGAGTATCGCTTGAGCCCAGGAGTTTGAGATTACAGTGAGCTACCATGAGGCCACCACACTCCAGCCTGGGGAACAAAGCGAGACTCTGTCTCACCAAAAATAAAAAAAAAAAGAGTATGGTGGAAGTGGTGCTTTGTGAATTCCAAGGCTGGGTCATAAAAGGCGATGCAGCTTCCACGTGGCTCTCTTAGAATGTCCACTTTCTGGAAAATCCCTCTGCTTCCTCTCAGAAGCAGCTGCCATGCTGTGAGAAGCTGCAGGGGGAGTTCAGAGACCATGTGTCTGGTCAACAGTGCCAATTGAGCCCAGCCTTTTAGTATCCCCAGCCCAGGTTCTGGACATGTGCATGAAGAAGTCTTCAGATCTCTGCTGTCCAATTCAGGAGCTGCTGTCCACGTGTGGTTATTTCAATTTCAATTTAATTAGAATTAAATTACATTTTTAAAAATTCAGTTCCTCATTCACACTGGCCACATTTCAAGTGCTCAATAGCCACATGTGGCTATCACATTGGACAGCACAGATATAGCACATTTCCATCATCGGAGGAAGTTCTGTTAAACACATCTGCTCCAGATAATTCTTGGGTGCTGAGTCTTCCCAGCTGCAGTTCCAGACATCGTGGAGCAGAGACAAGCTATGCATCCCCCGTGCCCTGACTGATTTCCTGACCAAGAGTATAATAAAATGGGCATTTTCATGCCATAATAAATGGGTGTTTTGGAGAGTTTGTTATGCAGCCAGTAGTAACTGGAACGAACTCCTTTGATAAGAAAAGCAAAGTGCTCTCAGAAACTATCCCAGCTGACTTCTAATTATGTCTTATTGGCAGAACAGTGTCACAATGCCACCCCTACTGCCATGAAGCCTGGGAAAACACACATTTAGCTCTCATAGCCGCTTTAGTCAGGAAGACAGGGAATGAGAATGGGGCATGGGAAATGGGTGAGCTGGCAACAGTGTCTGCCACAACTGGTGTTTTATATATATATAAAACTATATTCTATTTTAGTAAGCAGAGCTGCATAATAACATATGCGACCCATGCTTTAAATGTATTTAAAGTACTCTAATAACATTTGCTCACAGAGAACTTTAAATAAATATTCTTTGTATGCAGAATGTCATGAACACTGTATCACTCCTAGAACCTGCATGATAATCCCTTGCTGAAATCAATATCCTCATCCTTAGCTAATGGAGAGAAATTTCAAGATTTAGTTTGGATTTTTGTTCAAGATTATAGAGAGTAAGGAAGTTATAAGGAGACATTCCCCTATCAGACCAAGTTGCTTCGGTGGAATTGCCTGCTCCAAAGATAAATGGGTTTGCTCGACATTATCTAGTATCTTTTAATTACGAATATCTGTGTGCCAGGCTGTTCTGGAGAATGTATGGCCCTCCTTTACAAACCCATGCGAAAAGCCACAGGAAACCACACCGAGGTCTTCTCAGACGTCAGTGCGTTGCCTTCCTTTGAGAAATGTTTAGGGAAGGACTGGTTTTCTTGTTTTTTTAATAACTCTATGGTTAGTTTATCATTTTTAAAATTAGTATGCTACGGTTGTGTTGCATGACTGTCTATAAAGAAATGAATAATAATGATAAGAACAATATTATATTGGTATGTTGCCTTCTTTTCAAATAAAGGTAAATGGTCGATTCCCTAGAAGTGCAATGAGCCTTAGTAATACACACTATGTGATAGCCATTCTCCTGCAATCCTACCTCAATTTGCAAGGAAACATAATAAGAATTAGAAAGTTTAGGACACATCTCTCTCAGAAATCAGGTGCTGTGTGTATGTGTGTGTGGATGAGGGAATAATTCAGGGCACTTCCAAGAACTGTATTTTATAATGATATTGGAAGGTTTTTTTTTTACCAAACAATTACTACCTTTATTGTAAGGCGAGGCTAGGAATTGTGTGGAAGGTAAGATGTGAAAGGCAAAGGCTATGGTTTCTAGTGACTATCATTTGCTCAGAGAGAGGTATACCTCTTGATTGTGATACCGCCTGGAGCCTAATACCAAATTCTTCCTTTTTCCCCCTCCATAAATTGAAATAATCATTTAGCTGTCCACTCTAGCTAATTCCAGATTCAATGTTAAATAGTAATCAGCCCTACAAGGGATTCTTTAAAGCGCAAAACTTGGATAAAGGACATTTTATACTTTGTGACTGGCAATGTTCAAAGATATAAATTGGCTTTCCCTTTTATTGGCAATCCATATTTGAAAAAGAACTATATTATTTATGTTAGGGACATTGAGTTTTTAAATGTGGAATATTTTTTATTGAAAGACATGTTAGAGATTATCTAATCCAACCCTTTCTGTAGGTGAGAAAACTAAAAGTTGATAAAAACTGGGTTGAAACTCAGATCTTCCAATACCTACCTTTCAGTGCTTTTTCCAGTATGCGATAGGGCCTCCATGTGTATCTGTGTGTGTGTGTGTGTGTCTTTATATTTGGTTTGAAACCCTCTCATACCCCTTGGCTGAGCAGCAATAACTCATAAATTTTTGACATCTAAATTTCTGACTTAAAATGTTCATTTACTGCTATTGATATTTAATCAGCAACTATCGGATGACTGCTCTCATATTTTAAACAAACGTTATGGATTGGGGGCATTCAGAAAAGAGAATTTGTGCTGTCCTTTTAGAGAATTCATGAAAAGTATAGAGAGGCTTGACAAAATTATGATTCATCTATCTTTAGTTAGACATTTTAATCTCAGCCAAGCTTAATACGTTCCCCTAATTATAGTAATATATTTTCCAAATTACAAATCCAGATACACGGTCCTGAAATTCTGGATGTTTGGCACAGTAACATTATTTGCCTAATGGTAAGAGAAATTATGCTCTGGAGCACATGAAAAATCAAGTGTTTCTCTTGGTAAGCCATTCCCAAAATATCCTACCTAGTTTCTTGCAATTTCTGTTCTCAACTAATTATAAAATTAAAAATAACTCATTTTTATTACAAATGGAATTAATGGTCATTATTTAAAAAAAAACCCCAAAACATACGAATGAGCAAAAAAAAGCAAACAGAATGAATAATTTATATTTGATATTTTGATGATATTTCGATGCAGAGGAAGGGGCATTTTAATTTAAAATGCTTGCCATATTTTCACAATTTAATTCCACTTTCGTTTGCAACTATTAATAGAAAACCTAAATCCTAAAAAAAAAAAAAAAAAAAAAAAAAAAAACCAAAAAAAAAACCGAACTTAAAGAGTCACTGAGTAAAACTCTGTTTTAGGAATCTACACAATAACATGAAATCGGTCACCTGACCACTCCCCACCCTCAGCCCATTCCACAAACCCATCTTTCCCTCATTGAGAAATGTCCTTTCTAAATGCGGTTCCTTCTAAGAGGGAGAAGGGGGGGAGTCGGGGTGGGAGAAGAAGGCTACTTCCAGATCTCGAATCCATAAAGCGAAAAGCTTCCAGGCCCGACTCGTAAAGCGGGTTTGCGCCCGAGGAGCACAGCTGGTCTACACAGGCCCGCCCCGCGGACACCCCACGCCTGGGTGAGCTGCGGTTTAACTTCTTTACAGCAGGTTGAGGGCAGGCCCCGCAGTTTTGAGGGGAAGGCGGCGCCCCAACTGGTGTTTTTCCAGGAAGTGCTCCAAGAACGCAGAGGAAGGGGGAAACGGGAAGGCCAGGCGATGGGCGTTTCATTCATTGCTTCTCTTTCTCCCCCTCCCCTCCTTAGCTCCCCCCAGACTTTCTCTCCCCTTTCCCCAGTCGGAGTTTGACGTCGGTCTCCTGGATACCAGATGGCCAATCGCCTGGTTGCTAAGGGACAAGCGCGGCCAATCAGGCGTCGTTGCTACCTGTGAGTAATATTTTTAGCCGAGAGGGACGCTCCATTCCACTCCCAGTGTAACTTCGTGTGTTTCTCTGGGGCAGGTTGTGAAAAGAGGCGCTTACCCGCTCGCACCCTTTGGGTCCCTCTCTTTCCCCACTCCCTCACGTATGTCAATCGGAAATTATCTTAAATGCGCATTACAGGAAGGCATCGTGTTTACTCCGTGCACCCATGTTAAAGCAAGCCCTTGAAATGCACCATGCATGTGTGTATACGTATACGTACACGTAGACACTCAGAGACACACGCTGTCTGGCATCGCGTCGCCACGCCCTGGGCCGTGGAGGCCCGGGCTGGGACGTTTGCAATAAAATGTGATCCTTCTCAAGCCATCCCCACGTCCGAGCTGCTGCCGGCTCGCACGGGGAGGGCTGAGGTGGCACTGCGGAGGCAGTTAAACTGTCACCTGGGCGGGAGGCGTGACGAGGTGGCCCTTCCCCACCCCCAGCCCGGCACCACAGCTTTGGGTTCTGCAGTTGCCACTCTCTGGGTGGCAGTTGGCCTAGGCCCTGAGGTGATTAATATGCAATGAATCGGGTGCACGAGTCCCGGTCACAGTTCGCCCTTTCTCTGAACTCCCCTGGGGTGGGCTGGGGGCCGACTTGGTAGCTAGTCCGCGAGTGCGATTTCCCCCGGCCACAGCCCCACTCGGGTAGGGCCTTTTCTGTATCCTCTCCCCTCCCTCTCGGGGCCTGGGGCTCTCCGCGTTATCCGCCGCCACCGCTCCACCGGCTCCGCTCCCCTCCCCCCTCTCCCCGGCGCTCTCCGCCTAGACCGAGCGCGGCCGCTCTTCCCCACCCCTTTCGCCCTCACTGGCACGTCTCTCCCCCAATCCCTTTCCAACTTTTCTCTTAATCCCGCCCACAGTCACCCCAGCTCGTCGGTTCATTGGTCCTCCAGGAGCCCGAGGGGTGTGACTTTCCCCACCCCGGCCGTCCGCCGCCCGTCAGGACATGGGCAGGCGGGACTTGGCCAATGGCGTCGGGGGGCAGGGCAGGGGCGGAGCCAGCGGGAGACGGTCCGGGGCGCCGGGCGCGGAGGGAGGGGAATGGTTACACCGCCCAAAGCTGTGTGACGCGGGGCGGGCGCGCGCACCCCCACGGAGGGGAATGGGGGCAGGGAGGAGAATATAAAACGAGAGGCGGGGCGCGCGCCGCGGCAGAAGGAGCGAAGCTCTGGCCCGGCGCGGAGAGGGCGACTACGGGGACGCTGGGCCGGGGCACTGGGCTGTGTGAAGTGAGCGCGCTTGCCAGACCCCCGTCCCCGCCACCCCGAGCCAGAAGCTGCAAGCTCCTAAGGCCCGCCCGAGGCCGCTGTCCTCCGCCCGGCGGCGGCGGCAACGTCTTGCACTCGGCCAGCTCGGCGCTCCAACCCTCCCGTGTCCCCGCCCTGCCGCCCCTCTCCCCCGCCCAGCCGCCGGCCCGTGTTGGAAGCAGCCCCGAAGCAGCCCGTAAGTATCGCGGGTGGCGGGCGGGGTCGGCGAGGAGACCGGAGCCCCGGGCCGTGCAGCGGAGGAGGGGCTGCAGCGTCGTCCAGCCCCGGCCCTCGGGGGCTCGGGGCCGGCAGCGTCGCGGCCCGGGGCGCGGAGGGGGAGCCGCCGTGACCCGAGGGGAGCGGCTCCCGAGGCCCCGCGGGAGGCGGCTCCGAGGGGCGGCGGCGCGTCGGGCTTGGCCCGGGCGGGTGACCGGGAAGGGCGGCCCGGGGCGAGCTGACGGGAGTCGGGGGTTGGGGCGCACGGGAGGAGCAGCGAGCTCGCGGGGGACGCTGCAGTCCGACCGAAAATGGTGCCGGGGAACCGGTGCTCCCCTGGGCTCTGGCCGGGTCCCAGGAGCCTCGGGCGGGGGGCGGGGAGCGGCGGGTCAGGTTACGGCGGGGGAGGGGAGCGGCTGACCCGGCTGCAGCCGGCGCCCCGACCCGGTCGGTGCCGGTGCTCGGCCTCGGGAGGTTGCTTTTCCATTCCCGTGGCCTTCCTCCTCCTCCTCCTCCTCCTCCTCCTGCGGGGAGGCTTGTACTCTCTTCCTCCTCCACCTCCACCTCCTCCTGCTTTTGCTGCCGCTGTAGCGCTTGGGCTCCGAGGGCTGTGAGCAGAAATCTAATGAGACTCAACTGGCTGTTTATGTAATTTCTTCACACTCCCGTCTGTCTTAAGGCGTTGCTCTAAAACTACCTTCCACCGAGCCTGAATTTGGCTCGGCTGCACCTTCAAGCAATTGGGCTTAATCGGCTGCCCGTGCCGGCGCTCAGGCTTTTGACTTAGAAAGTGTTTGTAGTTTAGGGGCAGCCAGGGATTCTTTTCTTTTCCCTTTGTCACCACGGATATGGAAAATGGAACAGACGAATTCATACCAACTTGATTTTTAAATGTCCTTTTTAATCAACCTCAGTGTACAAATAGGTCCCCTTCGCAAATATCTTCTGTTTGCCCTTGATCTTTTCTTATCCCCACCCAGTGCTGATCCAGCAAACGTTTTAAAGGTCGACCTTATCATACATGCCTCTCCGGCTGCTCTCCCGTGAGAGGGAGGGAGGTGATTTTTAAAAGCAGAATAAAACTCAGATGCCCTGGCCTTTAAACAGAATAATCAATGGAGCTTTAAAATTCATTGTTACTTTTGTTACACTTGGGCCGAAGAGGTATTTTCAGATTTAGAAAAATACACATTGAAAAAAAACACAGAGAAGCTCCATTATTGTGTGCCCGTCGTATATTTAAGGCTTGCAACTATAGGACGATTTGGTTCCTAATCATCGAGTAGGATGACAATTCGAGTTTAGTACTTAGTATCTTTAATTTTAGCATCATGTACTTTGGAAATTAAAATAATTTTCCTAACTTCTCAAATTTCTAAATGTTAACAGAGCAGATTTAGACAGTATATATTCAAAATGAACTAAAATATAGTATCTACTTCTAAATTGGTGAATAACAATAAAAACTAATGACCACTTTCTAAAAGTGGCATGTATATGTGGGGCATCTGCTGAGTACAGTTTCCAGTAAATATTCTTGTGAGAATAATGCATATTGTGGAGATGTTTTTCTTAGAACTTCATTCAAAAACAAAGTAAACACGGTTTTTAAAAATATCATTTTAACTATAAATCTGCAGTTTCCCATGAGATTCTGAACTAAACAATTCTCTATCGTATGTTACTTTATTTTGTACTAATTATATTTTTCAGGCTTTGTAGCCTATTAGAGATTTTCAAAAGTAAAATTACTCTAGGAGTAAACAAAAAGGTCATGGGACTTATATTACATTCATCTTATTCGGACATGTTTGCTTTTGTTTTGTTTTAAGGAACAAGATCACTCAAGGTGAAGGATAATCTACCAACAATACCAGCACTTTGAATGCAAATTTGTTTGCCTGCCACAAACTGAACGCTTTCTTTCTTTTTTTTTTTTTTTTGGTGGGACAGTTGAAACAAACCTAACTTTGTGGCATAGCAGCTATGCAGCTTGAAATCCAAGTAGCACTAAATTTTATTATTTCATATTTATACAATAAGCTTCCCAGGAGACGTGTCAACATTTTTGGTGAAGAGCTTGAAAGACTTCTTAAGAAGAAATATGAAGGGCACTGGTATCCTGAAAAGCCATACAAAGGATCAGGGTTTAGATGTATACACGTAGGGGAGAAAGTGGACCCAGTGATTGAACAAGCATCCAAAGAGAGTGGTTTGGACATTGATGATGTTCGTGGCAATCTGCCACAGGATCTTAGTGTTTGGATCGACCCATTTGAGGTTTCCTACCAAATTGGTGAAAAGGGACCAGTGAAGGTGCTTTATGTGGATGATAATAATGAAAATGGATGTGAGTTGGATAAGGAGATCAAAAACAGCTTTAACCCAGAGGCCCAGGTTTTTATGCCCATAAGTGACCCAGCCTCATCAGTGTCCAGCTCTCCATCGCCTCCCTTTGGTCACTCTGCTGCTGTAAGCCCTACCTTCATGCCCCGGTCCACTCAGCCTTTAACCTTTACCACTGCCACTTTTGCTGCCACCAAGTTTGGCTCTACCAAAATGAAGAATAGTGGCCGTAGCAACAAGGTTGCACGTACTTCTCCTATCAACCTCGGCTTGAATGTGAATGACCTCTTGAAGCAGAAAGCCATCTCGTCCTCAATGCACTCTCTGTATGGGCTTGGCCTGGGTAGCCAGCAGCAGCCACAGCAACAGCAGCAGCCATCCCAGCCACCGCCACCGCCACCGCCACCACAGCAGCAACAACAGCAGAAAACCTCTGCTCTTTCTCCTAATGCCAAGGAATTTATTTTTCCTAATATGCAGGGTCAAGGTAGTAGTACCAATGGAATGTTCCCAGGTGACAGCCCCCTTAACCTCAGTCCTCTCCAGTACAGTAATGCCTTTGATGTGTTTGCGGCCTATGGAGGCCTCAACGAGAAGTCTTTTGTAGATGGCTTGAATTTTAGCTTAAATAACATGCAGTATTCTAACCAGCAATTCCAGCCTGTTATGGCTAACTAAAAAAAAGAAAAAAATGTACAAGTTAAAATGCACGGGCCCAAGGGGGATTTTTTTTTTTTTCTTTGTACCTCCTTGAGATTTTTTTTTTAAGCTTATAGTAAGGATACATTCAAGCTTGGTTACAAAAACAAAACATGCATCATTTTTCATTTGCCAACCAAGCACAAAGTTATTTTATACTGACTGTATATTTTAAAGTATACTCTCAGATATGGCCTCTTACAGTATTTAAGATATAGCAAGGACATGGCTGATTTTTTTTTTATAAAAAATTGGCACTAATAAGTGGGTTTATTGGTCTTTTCTAATTGTATAATTTAATTTAGTACAAAGTTTGTAAAATATCAGAGGATATATATATTGTTTCTACGACATGGTATTGCATTTATATCTTTTTACTACAGTGATCTGTGACAGCAGCAGCTTCATGTTGTATTTTTTTTACTGAAATTGTAAAATATCCATCTTAAAGACATCAACTATTCTAAAAATTGTGTACAGGATATTCCTTTAGTGGTGGAATTAAAATGTACGAATATTTGCTTTTTAAAAAAATGTATTTTCTGTTAAAAGTTTAAAGATTTTTGCTATATATTATGGAAGAAAATGTAATCGTAAATATTAATTTTGTACCTATATTGTGCAATACTTGAAAAAATGGTATAAAAGTATTTTGAGTCAGTGTCTTACATGTTAAGAGGGACTGAAATAGTTTATATTAAGTTTGTATTAAAATTCTTCAAAATTAAAAATGCCTATTGTCTTTATTTTTAAGCATTTTCTAAAGATCTACCTCTGAACTTCTGTTGTAAATGCTAAGTAAGAATGGGGAAAGATCTGACTCGGACTTGTTGAATCATGAAGGAGTAATGGAAAGCAGTTGCTCAATCAGTGCACCAGTTAGTGTTTTGCCACATAAGAAGTTGTCCTGTCAAAACTATAAACTGTGTAGTCTGACTGACCAATGCTCGGGACAGCTTTTTTTTTTTTTTTTAACAACCCTCTTCAGTCCACGTTTGTCTCATGGTAGGAATGGTATGTTAAAATTAGCCAACTCTTAGCAAATTTTAAAATGTGGTGTCAGCATGCTGACATCTAAGAGAGTCAGGTGATAAGATGAAATTCACTCGTGTAATCCGAGAGGATTTATCTGAAATTTATATGGAGAGAGAGAGAAAGACCATTGGGTCAGTTTTCTGTTTTTGCATGGGAGACGAAGAGCTCGGGAAACTTTCTTAGACAAAGCAGCTGACCTAACTTTAAAAAGAAAAGATTGCGATCTGTTTAGTAATCTTTAGAGTCTAGTCCTTGTATTTAGCTAGAGAATTTATGATCAAAATCTGTTCAGTTGGACAGGTTGCTAATGTTTGTGTTCAGCGGAAATGTTCACATACATATTTTTTGCAAGTGGGTGTCCAACCTGGTTTGTGGGGTTTAGAGATTAGTTACTTATAGTGTGTCAAATTGTAGTGGCTTGGTGAGGATGGAATTTTTCGAAATCATAAGGAGTTAGAAGGAATAACACTATTTTTAAAGTAAAATGAGTCATTTCACTGTTTAAGTGTCCATTGATATAGTGTTGATACAGTATTGGTGAGAAAGTTGTCTTGAACTAGAAGAAAAAAATAACTTTGTACTTTTATAGTAAGAAACTGGCACACTCTGAGTTACCAGTGAAATAAATTTGGTCTCAAATGAGTTTTTTGGACACCAGTCCACAAAAGCCTTTTGTCATTTACCCGTGCAGTTTAGAGCAATAAAAAGTTTTAAAGAAACAAGCACTGGGAATAACAGAGCTGAGCTGTTCTGTCAGCTCCATGGTGAGGCCTTTGTCCTTTAGTGGACAGAATGAGGCTATGAAGAAGTATTGGAAAAGTGAGTGGGACCCGCAGAGATCTGGTCTGCCAACACTTGCCAATTATGTGCTTTTGTGATCACAGAGTTTGAATAGCTGTAAGAGAATAAGCCGGGTAATGATTATAAGCTCTAGTTTCTGCAACAGACTTGGTGAAGTTATAGGCTTGGAAGAAAACTGCCTATTTAAAAATGAAAAGCTCAAGTTAACATTTTCTGAAAATCAGAATAAGGTAACTGGACAGTACATAAACAATAGAATTTGTAACAGTCTGGGACACACATTCAGATTTTAAATATTGAGCTTAATGTAAATATGAATATCTGTTTCAGATCTTAAGGATATATATATGTAATGACAAAAATCTCAGGGAAATTTCATCTTGGTGCCTATGTTTGACACTTGAGAAGGATTGACTTGAAATTTTATCTTTGTTTTTTTGAGACAGAGTCTCACTCTTGCCCGGGCTACAGTGCCGTGGCATCAGCCTAGCTCACAGCAACCTCAAACTCCTGGGCTCAAGTGATCCTCCTGCCTTAGCCTCCCAAGTAGCTGGGACTACAGGCATGCGCCACCATGCCCAGCTAATTTTTTCTATATATTTTTTTTGGTTGTCCAGCTAATTTCTTTCTATTTTTTTAGTAGAGACAGGGTCTCGCTCTTGCTCAGGCTGGTCTCGAACTCCTGAGTTCAAATGATCCACCCGCCTCGGCCTCCCAGAGTGCTAAGATTACAGGCGTGAGCCACCGCGCCTGGCCTCGAAATTTTATCTTGATAGTCATGAAAACTATTAGTTTGATTTGAGCTTGGTGTCCTTGAGAACTTCATTATTATTATTTTTTTCTTTGAGACAGGGTCTCACTGTGTTGTCCAGGCTGGAGTGTAGTGACCTGATCACTGTAACCTCAAACTCCTGGGCTCAAGCAACCCTTCTGCCTCAGCCTCCTGAGTAGCTGGGACTATGGGCGCATGCCACCACACCTGGCTAATTTGATTATTTTGTAAAAAATCTCACTATGTTGCCCAGGCTGGTCTTGAACTCCTGGCCTCAAGTGATCCTCCTGCCTTGGCCTCCCAAAGTGCTGGGATTACAGGCATTAGCCTCTGTGCTAATTTTTTTCTTAAATGAACAAAAGTCTTGTTTTCATGCCCTTTTTGCTCATTAGGAATGGAAATTTTTTTAAAAGCTGATTTTGTCTAGCACATCTTTACAAAAACTTACATCTTAGTCCCAAATCTTTTCCTGCCCACTGTGCCATCATGCTTTTGGCCCTCTGTGTGGAGACTGTTTTGGTTGAGGGTTTGATGAATTCATTATCTTCATAGGTCTTTCCCATCTTTTTGACTCCTATAAGCATAGATTCTGTAGCAGTCTCTGAATACCCTATCCTGTGTCCAAAATGCTGCCTTAAAGATTACATAGCTCATGGATGAGTGAGGAAAATGATACCCAAAGGTAGCTTTCTGAATTTAGTATATTTCTTTACTGTCCTGCCTTGTCTTTTCTAAAATCAGATACATCGTGAAATTTCCTTTAAATAGCTTTCACCTATAATAGATGGCAAGTGTAGGCCTTCTGCAAAATGCCTCCTTAAAGATGACAATCTTTATTTGCTGTGATTAGTTAACTTAGCTTTTGAAGGTGAAACTAAAGGTGCTCCCAAGTTCAAAAGTTTTTCTAATGCGTGTTAGTGTAAATTTCATTCACATATAGATATCTTAGTACTGGCATATTGATTGAGAGACTTAATCTAACAAACCTCCAGGACTTAGGTTATTTTAAAACAAGCCACTGTAATAGATAAATAATGTATGTCTCTTTGGACATATTTAAACTAATGAAAATGCTGATTGGAGACCTTCCTCAACACCCTTTTCCTACACAAACAGAAAATTGTGTAGACGTGGTATGCCAGATGGATATCCTTCTTGACTGGAATGCATGCTTTTATCAGAAGCTGGAGAACAGCTCTAGTGCAAGAACAGGTAAGAGGAAAACAGCCATATTAGAAGACAAGCATGTATAATGGCCATTGCTGAATAAAGCACAACGTTGTTTAGTATGCCAGTCAGTTGATGCTTAATCAGTTTGGCCCAGGAGGTCACCTGAGATAGAGTTCTTTAGTTTTTGTGGTATATGAGGAAGATAGATTCTTTTCAAAGGACACAGGATCAATATCTATGTGCATATGACTGGAAAATTAGTTTTGTTGTTTGTTGAAGCTGCCTTTTGATCTTTTAAATCTTTTAGTTAACAAATACTGGTGTAGCACTTACTATGTGTCAAGTGCAGTTCTAAAGATTGGGGGGGCAGGGCAGAGGGGAGCAGGACTGAGGCACAGAAAGCTTAACTCACCCAAGATGGCATGGCCCATAAGTGCCGGACTTGGGATTCAAACTCAGGTAGTGGTTCCAGAGTTCATGCTCTTAAGCACCATGCTTTGTTCCCTCAGATTAGTTGCTATTCTGATTTGAAATCAGAAATAAAACCATGTTTGTATTAGCCACATGACTTACAGAATCTCTACAAAAGTGTTAATGAGAAAGGTCTATCTAGCGTGAAACATGCACAGAGGTGCATGATGTTCTGAGAGAGACATTTGATATTTCCATTGGCTGTAAACTGCAATCACAGGTTATCTGGAAATGTTTTTAGAAATCATTAAGTTATATCAATACTCATGTTGGTTTTCTTAAATCAATCATGTAAATTACTTCTCTCATTTTAGAACGACTGGATGATTCCCTGAAACTAAAGACTGTAGATTTAGTGGCCCCATTACGTCTAAGTAAAATTATAACCATTGGCCCCCTGTGGCTATTTTCACACACATTTCTTATCTGTGCATATTGATAAACAATCTAAAGAAAGGCCGAATGTCTTACCAAAGTAGTCTTCAGCAATGTATACCTATGATTTATTTTTAAATTACTTTGAAAAGCTACCTTAAGGCAAACCTTTGTAATATAGGATTTCTATATGTATAGATGTTGTGATAAATGGTCTTTTTACTTTTATTTTAAAACGTTAAGGAAACTAAGGCCAGGTGAGTTGGCTGATGTCTATAATCCTAGCACTTTAGGAGACCAAGGCAGGAGGATTACTTGAGGCCAGGTCAAGACCAGCCTGAGCAAGAGCGAGACCCTGGTCTCTACAAAAAATAGAAAAATTAGCTGGGTTTGGTGGCATGTGCCTGTAGTCCCAGCTATTAAGGAGGCGGAGACAGGAGGATTGCTTAAGCCCAGGAGTTGGAGGTTGCAGTGAGCTATGATGAGACTGCTGCACTCCAGCCTAGGTGACAGAGCAAGACTGTCTAAAAAAAAAAAGGAAAGAAAAAAAGAGACCAAATGACTTCTCATTTCAAACTTGTTCTGAAAGCCTTTCTTGAAAAAAATCAAAATATATTTTGGTTTAAAATAAAAAGTGGCTACATTTAAGAAGCATAAGCTATTATGGGTAAGCTTATATGCCCTTTATTGTTAACAGTTTTGAACATGTTTAAACTGCACAGTAAACAGAAGAGCCCATTTAAAAACGGCTCGGGAGAATTTCTGTAGTTTCTGCATGGATTAAATCCTGTTAAACTACGTTGCCTACTATTCAGATTTTTGAGTAAATTAGAATTTGAACCAAATACTCCTAAACTCTTACATGGGCTTTAGGGGGTTTACATTGGGCTAAAAGTCTTATTAATGGAATTTGACTGTTAAGTAGTAAACCTCTGTTACCTATTCCTCAACATGTGAGTTTTAAGATTTTATATTTTTAAAAACTTGCTTTGTATATATAGTAATTAGTGAGAACTTTGAGATCATCTCACAATTGGGCAAACCTTAGAAGAAAACATTTAATCAGGAAGCAGTTCATGTCTGGAGGCTATTTGAAATTATGGGTCTAATTCCTTGCTTAATCATATTAAATCATTTGACTCAGCTGACTCAGTTTATTCATCTGCAAAATGGGTACAGTGATACCAATATACTTCCTTGGGGAGCTATAAGAACCAATCACTTTGCTATTAAGAATTATCCATGAATCAATAGAACATGAGTCCATAGGTGCTTACAGTATTTAGAAGCCATGAAGTCCAGAATTTTAGTCTCATTTGCTGTCCTTTGAAATCAGAAAAGTAAATTAAGACCACAACTGTCTTTTATCAACATTTTGTTGTCTAGTCAGTTATTTGCATCAACAGAGAATTAAAGTTCTACTGTAATATCCTAAAAGGTCTTCTATTCATACTTCAGAACTATCACTGAGTTTGTTATTTCTAGTTTCGAGGCACTAAACGAAACCAATGTTTCAGCATTCTTTTTCATACAATCGGCAAGTTGATTTAAACCCAGTACACCAGTTGACATTCCTTTTGGGAACAGCCAAAAATGTTTGCTAAATTAAACCGTCCATGCTGTTGTGAAAAATATCGAAGTAGTTCTTGTTTAAACAATATTGGTTCAGGAATAGTAGTTAAAATGTAGCTGTGGTGGCGGATATGTCATATGGATAATGGTGCTAGCTTTATTTTAGTGCAGGTAGAAAAGAAGAGGAGGTTTGCTTTACAGAAGGGAAAAACATTGAAGACTTGGGAGGAAAAACACGTTCCGTCTGGCATCATGAGTACTTACTTCACTGATAAAATATGACCAGTGTGCAGAACAGAACAGGTGTAAAATATTTTTAGACAAACCTTGGCATATACTGTAGGTCGCATCCCTTCTGTCTATACACTCCTCAAGTGTTTCAAAAATAATTCGTGAAAAAACCACATTGACAAAAATGAGCTAGACATAGCTTTTGTGTGTGGGTTTTTTCTTTCTTTGCAGTGAATGTTGGAGTCGAGCATAAACTTCCTCACCAGCCACCAGGTCGTAGCTATTTCCAAACGCTGGGTCTCCACGTGACTTTCTACAGCTCTTGAGGTCTCTCTTGCTCTTCCTTCTTTAGTGCTGTTCAGAGAGCTAGAAAAGTACGGTGCTATAGACTCTTGCAGCGTGAGGGCTAGGTTGTGTGGCCTCCTAAAACCAGATTCTGACTTCAATTTTGTGCTTCGTTTAGGCCAGAAATAAAGAGTGACGAGCATGGATATGACATCAGTCTAGCTTGGTCCCTAGCAAATGGATGTAAGTTGACGACTTCTGGATACTGATGGAAAGGAATACTGTCGGTATCATCTCAGCATGGTTTTAAAAAATGGCATTCTTGGACCCTGCAAATACTGGCCATTTTAGTACAAGTTTCCTAGGCATAACCCTTTTTTCCATTTTGCACTAAATGCAGGTACTCCTTTCAGCTGGCTTTTCCTTAACACCACTCCATCACCCATCAATTCATTTCTAGCAAGGATGAAGGTTGGATTTGGGTTTGTTTTGTAAGGAGCAAGCCTGTTCTTTTTTTACTCTGATTATCCAGATCTGCCTACTGTCCTCAGAGCTCTTTTCCCAAAACACCGCTCCTTGTTTTCTAAAGTTCTGTGTGGTCCTGGCGCCTGACTTTCTTCTAACTCTTTTCTATTTCCAGGATACAGGTTGGGGATCTCTAAACCATTTCACTACGATGCTTAAGATAGCTGCAATCCCTGGGCAGCCTTTCTAGAAACTAAGGTGTCACTGGAGGCTCTTTAACTAAAGACTTGGAGAACAACCCAGTTTTCACACAGCTATGAAGGATTTTACCTGGGGAAATTCATCTTTCTGAATCTTGCAAAAGAGTGGAAGAAGGAAACTTTTTCTTTTCTTTTCTTCCTTTTTTTTTTTTTTGTAACCTAGACAGAAATGTTTTTTGGAAGGAGATTCTTGTTTATTTTCTGAATCACTCAAGTTCAAAGAACTTTTGGGGTTCTGTGTAAAAGGAATAGAGCAACAGAGGTAAGACCTTATCCCCCCAGGAGCATCTGCTAGAGGAGGAGCTGGCGAGAATGGGGCTAGGGTGTGTGCCCTCTGTCTGCCTTTCCTTCGGGGTCTGGAAAGGTCTAAAGAACAGCAAAGGAGACAGCTTCTGTATGCACCGCCCTGGACTTGCCCGATGGAGGCTTTGCAGAAGTCCTAAGATCCAGGACAAGCACCCCTAGTCCAGGAATCCTACGGTTTCCTGATGACTGTGTGTTTTCTTCCAGATTTTGAAGGAGGGTAGGAAGCTGCTATCATGTAGAGAATTGCCTGTTTGAAGGATGGAGATTTTGGCACCATCACAAAATCATAGGGAGTCCAGAGGGAATGATCAACCCCCGAAACTCAGTAACAGGAAGAGGCAACACTCATGTAGCGTTTACTCTGTGCTAGATACTGCCCCATTTTACCTCACTTCAATTTCATAATGCCTCTCCAAAGGTTGTGTTTTTTCCCCCCATTTACAGAAAAAGAAATGGAGGCAGTGAGCTTGTGGCAGAGTCTTGGCTGGTAGAGCTAGGACATGAACTGTTGGAGTCCGTTTCCAAAGTTCAAGATTGGGAACCATTGTGCTATACTGCTCCTTTGGTTGACCTCAACAGGTAGACTCCAAAAGAGCCACACTTGATTATTCAGAAGTCATCTAAAATGCACTTTATGGCAAGTGTCCCTGTCCTGCTTACCCAGCGTGGTCCTATAAGTGGTTGAATGCTCAGCAACCCCAAACTCATTTTAATACCAGCCTTTGCCAGGCACAATTAGGAAAGGGAAATCTGTTGCCAAAAAGCCAGTGGAATAAGATACAAGAGTTCAAGGGCTGTGTGCTAGTTTTACTCATTCACTTTACTACTGCTCTCCGGACAGCCAGATTCTTTGAGAAGTAGCCACAGGCACTTCACATGCTGAAGATTTTGGTCCTGAACTTTATTAGTACTTGTGATAGCAAAAGGGTGATGTTGACTCAAGTGACTGCTCTGGGCTCAGATTCCATTCTTGTCCCTGAATTCTTTCCCAAACAAGGTGAGGTATGATTAAAAACAGCCCCTGTATTCATCCATTCAACACATTTATTGAGCACCTACTGGGTTAGGAACTGGTGGTGATCTATGAAGACCTTTAGAACCTCTAAAGGAGCTTACAGTCTAACAAAAGATAACACACAGGCCCAAAGAATCATAATACATAGGACAATGTAGAGGTATGAACAAAAAAAAAAGGAGAGACCGTGCCCATTGGGGGATTCTAGATCTAGGAGGAGTTATCAAGCTATCAAGAGTGGGCAAATGTTTATTGGAAATACCCAGGAGAGCCTGGGCTGCCGCAAAGTCCCAGCTCCCATGCAGGAACAGCCAGAGGAGAGGAAAGACTTGGTCCTGGTTTTTTTCCTTCGTCTGATGTGTCCACAGTAGGAAGAATGTGTGCTGCTAGCCCTTGAGGGGAAAAAAGGCAGAGGAAATCAGAAATAGAAGCTCTGCTGCCAGCCCATCTCTCCTGGGAGAAGCCGCCTTTGAATTTGGACATTATAATTTATTTTTTCACTGTTTCAAGCTTTGTACAGAAACATTATGAAAGCAAGGTGGTTTGGAACTTCTTTATTCATCAAACCCAGGGGTAGGAAGGGGGTGGGGAGACAGGTTAGAAGAGCAAGGAGAGAGTGGAGGTAGAGAGGGGGGCAGAGGCTGTGTAGGAGGGTGGCTCTAATCCCTGCCCTTCAAGATGGATTTTCAGTTTAATGATTATGTGAGAAGCTGCCTCAGGCTAGAAGCTCCCTCTAGGGGTCATCTCATTTGTTCTCCTACCTTGGTGACCAAAGCTCTTGTGGTTTTGTGATGTCAGAGATCACCGCATGTACCCCCCCTCCCAGAAGCTGGTGCTGGTGGAAAGTGTGGGTTCACAAACTCAGATGCCCCCAGGTCACTCCCGCCTGCTGTCCCCATCACCACACCTACCCCGGGCCAAGATAAAGTCTTTGCAGAGCTCAGCTGTTCGTGCTCCAGTCTGGCTTTTTGGATGCTCGCAATGTCTTCCGGTTTGAACGTAAATCAAAGAACGAGGCTTTGCAGGGAAAGCTTTGTATAAATCTCAGCCAGAAATGCACAGCCCCAAAGCGCTTCTCCCCTGGGTCACTTCCCCTGGCAATGCCCTTCTCCAGACTCCCCTAAGTTCGCTTTGTGGCTGAGCACTCTGTCATCTGCTGAAAATACCACCACGAGCTGGCCAAGCTCCTTCATGTGACCTGGGACTGCTCAGAGAGCATCACTGCTCTGTGCAAAACACGGATCCTGCTTTGGTGCAGAATACACCAGCATCTCCAGCAGGGACAAATGTTTAGGCCCCACAACTTTCCCTCTAGACTCCTTGGCAACTGCTAAGAAGCAAGAATGCTCTAGAATAGTGTAGGCTTCATTAAGCCTCCAAATAACATCACTCCTCGTGACTCTGTATGAGAAAGAATATGGGCTTTGGGGTCAGACTTTGAACTGAATCCCAAACTCACTCTTACGTAGCTGTGCCCTGCGAGTTCAACCTATCCAGCCTCTGATTTCCTATCTGTGAAAGAGGGTTGAAAAATTCTACTTGTTAGGGTTGGTGTGATGGGTATGTAGGATATATAAAGCATTAAGGATAACTTTCTTCCCCACGTTGAATGACTTGAACTCCCTCTTCAGTGAGAGGCTCTCTCTCTCTCTCTCTCTGGCTTAGCCTCAAGGCCATGTGCTTGGCCTATTTAGGGGAGGTCGGCTGGCCTTAAACCCGCCTTTTCATGAGAATCCTAGGAAGTAAAACCTAGGATTAGCAGGAAGAAGGGAGGAAGCAAAAGTGAGAGAAAACCATATTTGAGTATTCTTGAGTCTGTGATGGAAGGTATTATACATGTTAGGCATGGGCTTTGGCATCGCATAGCACACCTAGGTTTGGGGCCCTGGTTGGCCAGGGACCTTGAGCAAATTATTCAGTCTCCATGAACCTCAGTTTCATCATCTCTGAAATGAGGAGAACATTAAATGGAGGTGAACAATATATACACCACAAGGTTGCAAATATTTAATGAGATCATGCATGTTGAACACATATTAAATGCTGTTAGCTATTAGTAATGGAAATTATTAACCCTGCCAACAGGGCATCTAACTGGCAAAAGGATGGGTTGCCCTCTGTGTAAGTCCCACTAAAGCTGCATTCTGCTCTCCTGTGAATACCAGCTTCTCTTATTAGGGTCCCAGGGTGATATCGTTGGTCGTAATGATTATGAATATTGCTGTGAGTCTGTTACTGATCATACCAGGGCCCTAAGGCTGGTATTCCTTTTATTCTGTTGCCCCTTGTAGCACACTGACAAGATGAGTGGCCCTTGAAATACAGGGTCAGTGAGAGCTGAGGTCTGTGCACTGAGGTATTAGAGCTGGGAATGAAGGTTGGAGAAATGTTCCTAAGGCCTCCATGGAGGTCCCAGAGGGTCCCCATCTCTACCCAAATTATTATACTTTATCTCTGCTTCCTGGGCCCCCACCTGCACCACCCAGAGTGTGTCTTCTTTTCCCTCTCTCTCTCTTCTCCAGCCACCCTCATCCTCAGCCTTTAGCTGTGATGGTTAAAATATATATATCACCCTCTTAGCGGGGTGTGGTGGCATACATCTGTAGTCCCAGCTACTCCAGAGGCTGAGGCAGGAAGATCACTTGAGGCCAGCAGTTCAAGTTTGCAGTGAGCTATAATGATGTCACTGCTATCCAGTCTGAGCGACAGAGAGAGACCCTGCCTCCAGAAAAAAGAAAGAAAGAAAGAAAGAAAGAAATATATACATATCACCGTAGAAAGAGGTTAGGCACTAAAATCAGACAGACAGACTTGGCTTTGAGTCTTGGCTCTTCCATTTATTGACCTTATGACCTTGGGCACGTGTCCTTTAAACATTTAGAGTCTCAGATTCATCATCTGTAAAATAGGGGAAATAATACCTATGAGGGCGTCTCTTCTGTCTCTTCCTCCATAAGGTCTGTAGGACTTGCTTCATTCATTCATTCATTCATTCAAGAAATATTTATCGGATATCCTCCATGGTCAGGCTTGTGTTTGGTAGATAGAGGTAAGCAAGGCACAGCCTGTCTTTGCGCTCCTGAAGGTTGTAACCTAGGGTGGGATCTGCCAAACGGTGGAACAGTGAAATAATTTCTAGCTTGGAGAGGGTTGAGAGGATGAAACTGGGCAGTATAGTGAAGTGCTGGTTCTGAGCTGTTAGTACTCAAACGTCCACTCCCCGTCTTCCGGCACCGCGCTGCTCTCCTGCCCAGGGTCTGTGACAATACCCCAGGCTCCCTCTTCGCTTCCTGGCTGCCCACGTTGAAAGAAGACAAAACAGTCACCATCCTCTGTCCCCTCTTAGATTATGGACAGAATTGGATGTGTCGCTCGTACCAAAACGGAAACCAAATTCTCAGGATGGGTACATCTTCCTCCTGCCAGGTCCCTGGCAGTATCCCCAAGATATGAGAGGGGCAGAAACATCCAAGTGCCCCTGCGACAGGCATGCTGGGAAGGGGCCCCACCTCCGGAGAGGCCAGTCTGGGAAGCGTTGGAGCTGAGTCCTGTTTTCCCTCGTGGGTTGAGGGTGGCCAGAGTGTTGCTGGAGACGTAGGTGCCAGAGTTCTGTGTCCCAGGATAATCTGGGATGTGGACACAGAGACACCAACCTGACCCTGGAAGAGCAGCACGGAGGGGCTCGGGAGCCTGAGAGGTGGGAAGGAGAGGGTGGGAGCCTTGCCCATGGCCTGCCCTGCCCTCTCCCCCCGAAAAATTCCAGCTGGAGGTTTATTCTTCCTCCTGACACAGTCTGGGGAGAGGAGTGTCACCTGACCTCAGGGCACATTCCAGAATGAGGCCACAGCCAAGAATAGGACCCAGGAACCCTGCCACCCATCCTGCCCGCATTAATCACACATTCCCCAGAGTAGGAGGGAGGCTGCAGACTGGTGGGGTGGTGGGAGGAAAAGGAGGAGGAGCAGGTGTCAAGAGGTGGAGCCGAGAAAAAGGAGGGAAGACTCCAGAGAGGCCCCTTCCCAGCCTCGCAGTTGTCTGGTGCAATACCACCGCGTGGCCCTCGGTCCCAGGATCCTTTGTTCGTCCAGCAGACCCCCCTGAGCTGTGGGAGCTGGGCCCACAGCCCCCCTGGAGCCCCTAGGCAATTACTCGGATCTGGATCAGTGCAAGTATAGACGGGGACAGACTCAGAGAGGAGTGCTCACGAGGCCTGAGGGACAGCAGAGGCTTCCCCAAGGAGCCGAGTCTTGAAGGATGAGTAGGCAGAAGGCTGATGTCTCGCTCAGGAATCTAGGCCATGACTGCTTATGTGCGTGATAGAAAGACATGTCACACGGCGAGGTCGTCAACCGCCAGGGTGGTGTGTGTGCACTGCCTGGAGGCTTGCTCTTTGGAGATATTTGGGGTCCTGGTGGGACTCCCCACTGCATGGCGTGGAGCAGGGTGTGTGTGTGTGTGTGTGTGTGTCGCACACGGGGAGAAACACCATGATGTGGGCATCACGAGCTCCAAAGTCAGACGGGCGGGACTCAGGTCCTGGCTCTGCCACTCTCTCGCCGGCTGTGTGATCTCTGGCAAGTTTCTCATGCCCTCCAGCCTCAGTTTTCCCACCTACAAAACAGCATTCTGTCTCACACAGTTGCCAGGGAGACGACAAGCGCTGGTGTCCCGTGCCTGTCACATAGTAAGCGCTCACTCATGCTGATGTTGTTCTAACAAGAGGACGGGACACGGGGAGTCCTCCACGGCCTGGGGACATCACCACGACGCTGCGTGTTTGTCCTCTCCCTTCCCTAGCAGATTCCAGCCCGAGCCCCTCTCTCTGGCCCCACTGTCCAGCGGGTGACATCAGACTACAGAGCAGCTGGCGAGACAATGGAGCAGAGTGTCCTAGGAGGCCAGAGGTGCGGGAGGCCGGAGGGTGGAAAAAGCCAAGCTGTCCTGCCCAGAAGCCCCGGGGCTGGTCCGGAGACAGGCTGCGCAGGGTGGGTCTGTGAAGACGCGCACAGGGGGATGCACTTCGGGGGACGGAGAGCCGCAAAGATGCAAGGAGGGGAGGAGCGAGTGTCTAGCGTAGACAGGGAAGCAGGCGAGTCTGGCTTTGGTGAAGGAGGCTCAACCTCCCCATGTCCTGGGGCCCAGGCCGGGGCCAAATCTCCCGGGTTTGACTGAGTGAAGTGACCTCCCCAGGCTGCCTGGCAACCGGGAGCTCAGTCCGCCCTTTACTGAGCACCTACTAGATGTCCGGCATTGTATAAGGCCTAGGGTAACACAGGTAAGGGACTCAGGCTTGGTTTCCAGGATAGAAAAATAAATGCCGCCCGGCAGAAGGATGACTTGAGGCCAGGAGTTCGAGACTAACCTGGGCAACAGAGAGAGAGCTTGTTTCTAAAACAAAAAAAGAAAGGAAAAAAAAAGAAATGCCATGTAGTAGGTCAGAAGTTATGATAGAGTCTAAACCACCCATTCCCTAAGTGCCCGTATTTTCTGAACCCCAAATCAGCCTGCGTAGGGCACTCAGTTTGGCCACACGCTGTGAACAGCAGAATAAAACATTTGAAGCTGTGTTTGCTGGAGCTGGGAGGCCCAGCGCCCAGCATGGCGGCAGGGCTATAGGTCTTGCCCTGTCCCGGCCAGGGGGTGGCTGAGGGTGAGACGGGGCAGCAGCCACCCCGTGCCAGGCTGTTTCCCAGCCTGTCCTGTTTTACAAGGCTAATGGGGTCGAGCTCCCCAAGTCTCTGTAAAGTGCTCTTACTGCCTTCTGTTTTACAGATAAGGGAAACTGAGGCTCAGAGAGACAGCAGGTAAGTGGCAGGGCCCAGACAGACCTGGGTGAGTCTGAGCTCACGGGCTGGAGTGTGACGGGGACCTCGAGGTCTGGGGCTGAGGGTGGGCAGTGATCTTGGGAGAGGGACCCCTCAGGTGGGATTTTCCTGAACCTCACACCACCACTGGGGGAGCAGAAGTGCCACCTGGCCCCTGCCACGGGGCTCAGGCCCCGTACTTGTGCAAGTGGCGGTGACGGGGAGGTGACCTGTGCTAGTGTGGACACTGGCTTCCTCAGGCTGTAATGCGCTGGACCTTGGGCAGCAGCAGGTGCGACCCCACGTCCCCAGGCCTCTAGGGGGCTGAGGAGACAGTCCTCGCCCTCTGGCTACCTGACCTGAGCAGGGATCACACCATCTATTTTTAATTTATACGCGTGTTTTAGACACAGGGGCTCCCCGTGTTGCCCAGGCTGGAGAGCAGTGGTGTCATCGTAGCAGATCACACCATCTTGGTGGCTAAGTTTGGGGCTCAGTGTTCCCCCAGTGGCTGCCTGAGAACCTCCCGGCCCTCTGGCCTCTCCCCTCTCAGGGAGCAGCTTGTCTGCCCTCTCCCGGCCCAGTCCCCGTGCCCTCATTGTGGTTGAGCTGGGCTGGGCTGGGCCTGAGTCCTCCACTGGGCTGCAGCCCAGGCAAGCAGGCAGGGCAGCAGTGTCTCTTGCAGGGGACAGAGGAGCTGTGGGGAGTGCCACAGCTGCAGGGCTCCTGAACGTGTCTCCAGGGGTGAGGAGCAGGTCTGGGCCACCCTGAGGCCAAAGACATCGCTGTCCCCATTCTCAGAACCAAGCCCCATGCCCTGGGCACACCTGGGGCTTTGCCGCAGAGTCCTCCAGGGACCAGGCCCCACCCAGAGGCCCCCCTAGGGAGTCACAGCTGGTGGCACAGCCCCCGCCTGCCCCACTCCCATCTCCTCCACCTTGTCACCTCTGAATTTGACGCCATCAGTGCTGGAGCGTGGGCTGTGCACCTGACCCACCGTGCTGTCATAATGGGGTCTGGGCACCCAGATTTCGTGTCAGAACTTGTGGGCCTACGCCCCACCCCTGCCTGCCTCTCTGGCCTCCGCTTTCTCGTGCTTAGCTCACAGAGCAGCACCGTTCAGGGGCCTCAGAGCTGCAACGTGGGCCTGAATATGAGCAGTGTCCCTCTGGTACCCAAATGTGGTCCCACTGGCCAGACTTCCCTCCCAGAAGGTCACCAAGCCAATGACCACTACCACTCTCCCTTCCCGTCCCCTCCCCAACATGAGCCCACAGGAATCACACAGGAAGGGCTGTTGATACTATGAGCTTTTAATTGGTATCTTCCTCCCTATATTTGAGGAAGAAATGAGGATGCCCCACAATGACCTTCGCTAGCCTTGGAGGGGCAGGGACAGATGCAGGGCTGAGGAGGGTGTGGGGGCAGACGCAGGGCTGACAGTGGGGCTCCCAGATCCTCTGTCTCGTGGGGGAGTGGCCAGGCCCATCCCGGGAGTCTGGAAACACAAGAAAATCGTCAACGAGCTGCCACATCCCCAAACCTTCCCTCCCAGACCGCACCTAGGGCCTCTCTCCCGGCTCCCGCGGGCTCCGGAGGCCACCACCAGATGGGAGCAGCGAGCAGGGTTCCTCTTCCTCCTCAAGCCTGCCTCCCCCTCCTGTTCCTCCACTGCCCCTTCCCGCCTGCTTTTCCTCTTCCTTTATTTCTCTTGCTACCAAAACAGGTCCCAGGGCTTCCATCTGCTTTACGTGCAGCGGCCTATGAAAGCACACCTCCCGTCAAATGGAGACGCGAGAGCTGGGGGCCCACGGGCCTGCTTCTAGGGGGACCCTGGGATCATGGCATTTGTGTTCGGGTGCTTGGAGCCGAGCAGTGACCGACAGAAGTCTGTGGTCCTAGCACCTGGCGCCCAGTAGGTGTTCAGAGAATGTCCACTGGGTTGAAGTGAACACAATTGGATCAACAAACCAACGCAGCCGAGAGGAAGGATGTGTTCGGCTGGTGCTGCGCTGGCCTTAGAGACACAGGCGGAGCACCCAGAGCCACCTGTCCCAGCAGCCCCTGCTCAGGGCCAGCTGAGTGCTGGGTTGGACTATGCCTCGGGCCCCCACCTCTAACGCTAAGCGGTCTCTGCTCACAATGATCTAGGAGGCTGTGGGGAATTTGTGCTGCAAGTCCCCGGGCCCTCCTGTCTCCCCCCACCTGCCCCTTTGCAAGCCCTTTCATTCAACTCTCCTGTAACCAGCACGCAGCGGCCGTCCCCTGAACCCTGGCCGGGCCTGGCTGTGGGTAGGTGGCTGGGAGAGCCAGGGGTTGGGGGTGGCAAAGGGAGGAGAATGCCTGACCAGACCGGTCATCGGGAACAACCTACACGTGTCTACTGACTTCCCCTTTTGTCCCCCTCAGCTGAAAAAATGGACGCTTTATAGAACCCAAAGAATAGAAGCTGATCTGAGACCCTCTGGTGGCTTTTTTCTGACATGCTGATGGATGTTTCCCTGCCGGCCCACGACTGTCTGATCTGCCCTTGCCCAGTCTGCTGACTGAGGGGCACGGGGCGGGGGTAGGTGGGAGAGGGCCAGGAAGGGGCCGGGGAGGGGTGGGGGGCTTCAGTGCAAGCCCAGGAACTCCTTGAGGACGTCGCAGGTCTTCTTGTGCATGACCTCGCGGAGCTTCCTGACCCGCCGGGTGCTCGACACGCCCACGAAGCTGTCGGGCCGCAGCATGGCCATGCCGCCGTCCACCTCGCCCATGATGATGAGCGGCGTCTCGCCCGCTGTCACGTTGGGGCAGGGGCAGGCCCAGTCCACACGGAGCAGCGTGACCTCCAGCGGCTCCCGGCCCAGGAACTTGAGGCCCATCTTCTCGTCCTTCAGGACCTCGTCCACGGTCACCAGGGCACGGCCCGAGTCGGGCTCCTCGGTCAGCTCAGAGACCCGGCCCAGGATGACAAAGTCGCTGCGGCAGAAGCTGGTCACGAGCTTCTGCCGCGGCTTGCAGGCCCGACAGCGCTGGTTCCCCCGGGGGAAGGGGCACGACTCCTCGCAGGCCTCTCGGCTCTCAAAGTTGTTGCTGTTGCCCTCGCAGCCGCCGTAGACAAAGGACTGGCACTGGCCCGTCTGGCTGTTGTAGGCCCAGCGGGGCGCGTAGGCCTTGCAGGGCCCCTGCAGGGCGGGCAGGCTGCAGGCTGCCAGGGGCCCGCTCATGCAGGCCAGCACGCAGGCCTCGTAGGTCTCGAAGTGGTTGAGGTTGCGGTGGCAGTGGCCAAAGGTGAAGGTGAGGCAGTCATTGGCCTGGGCGTCGAAGTGCCAGCGCGTCTGCTCCTCGCCGCAGTCCTCGCTGTCGGGCGGCTGCAGGCACTCGGCTGCCGGAAAGGCCGTGCCGTTGGGGCTGCTCTCCGAGGTGGCCGCGGCCTGACCCCCCCTGACCACCGACAGCGGGAAGTCGGCCCTCAGGACCCCCACGGCATTCTGGGCCATGCAGGTGTAGATGCCGGCGTCCTGGGGCTGGGCGTTGTAGATGACCAGCTGGGCGATGTTGGTGACCACCACATTGCCACGCACATGGTTGGGCCGCATGACCACGTTCTCCCGATCTTCCAGCTGCTTCTCCCAGGTGATCTCGGGCCGGGGCCGGCCCGCCACGTCGCAGAGGAAGCTCACTGTCTCGCCCACTGTGACCGACTGGTGCACAGGGTGGTTGAGCAGGGCTGGGGCCGCCATGTCCAGCCCAGGGGTCTCGGGGGAGGCTGTGGTGGGGTGCACGGTGGTCTCGGGTGGCAGGGGGCTCGTGTTGGGCCAGGTGAAGTGATAGCGACAGGTGACGACGGCCAGCGTGATGCCCTTGGAGCAGGCCTCGGCGTCCATGTAGCAGCGATTGTAGTAGGTGAGGCCGTCCGAGGCACAGGTAAAGCTGGGCTCCTTCTCGCAGCGGTCTTTGCACTTACACACGGGCTGGCCGTCCCAGATGTCGCACTCGGAGCCCTGCTGCAGACACATGAAGTGGTCGCATGTGGCCTCCTTGGGCATGCCCACGGGGCCCTTCTTCCCTTTCACATCCATGTAGCGGGCCGCCACACAGCTCTTGGTCCCACACACGTTGGGGCAGCACTTCTCATAGGTCTCACACTCCTGAAAGAGCCAGAGAGAGGCCTGAACAGGGAGGAGAAGGAAGGGCGGAGGGGCTCCCTGCCCGATGGTTCATGGGGAGGGACACTACGTGCTCACCGTCTAGCGTGAGCAGCAACACCTAATGATAATCCCGGCTAATGCCTGCATGGCATTTGCTGTGTTCTGGGTCCTCGTCTAAGAACTTGGACATCTGTCAACTTACTATGCCCATCACAATCCTGAGGTGGGTACAGCTACTATCCCTACTTTACAGATGGTGATGACTGGGGCACAGAGAGGTTCAGTAACTTGCCCAAGGTCACACAGCTAGCAGTGTGGGCCACAGACCTCTAAGAGGGGATGTTTTCCTACGACCCTTTCACCGAGGAGAATACAGAGCCCCAGAGGTGATGCCCGAAGACAAGGGCTCCGAGCTCCTAGTGGCTGGGATGCTGCAATGGCATTTTTTCTTCCATACCCTATGGTGACCACAAATGAGGTCTAATTTGAATAAGTAAGGCCGCCCTTTCTGTCATTTTTCCAGTGGGGTGAGGATGCTCTGCCGACTTGAAGAGTTCACAGCAGATGCCAAGAAGGAAACCAGATGTTCCAGGCTGTCCACCCTCTGCCCCCTGGAGGAGACCAGCACACACATGAGGAACATGTGACAAGGAACACATGAGGCTGTGACAAGGGCCCAGGTTCACCCAAAGCCAAGAGTGAAGGCAGGTGAGACGGGCCTGGGCACTTAGCTCCGTGTGGGACATTTCAGGGGGAAAGCAACAAGAAGAAAAGTCTCCTTGTGTGGCAAAGGTCAGCGGGGACTTGGCAGGCCGTAATCCCCTCTGATTTTCTGTGGAGCCACGTAAGGCATTAGTTTAATTCCTCGAAATTAGCACCATGCTCCTGGGGCCGACACAAACAAGGATCTCACGTGGTGTTTTCAACAAAAACACATCGTACCCATGGGGCAGGCGGGCAGCGCTCCTAATCCTCCACCAGGTAGTAACTCTGTGAGTTCCTCCCCACTAGGGCTGGCCTCTTGTCATTCCAACTTTTATTTCAGCCTCTTTGACATTCCACATCAGCTAAGAGGGGGAAAATACCCGCCACCCCGGCTACGCGGGGCCTGCCTGCCTGGCTTGTTTACTGCGCTACCCCTTTTGGCTCAGAATAGGGACTTTGTTTTGCAGCCCTTGTTTGGCATAGGCTTCCAGGCCACACCAGGGGAGGCTGGGGACAGGGATGGGCAGCTCGCAGAGCCGGCATCCAAGGGAGATGGCCATGCGGGGAGATGAGGGCAGGAGGGAAAGTGGGAGCAGGAGAACCTGCCCCTCAGCCTGCGGGCCATCTGGTTCCTTAGGACACTGGCCCGGAAGGCTCCTTCAGGACCTGGAGGTCCGTGACAGGCTGGGTCCTCGGGGCACAGGAAACCCGGACTGATCCTTAGAACACTTTTGCTCGAGGGCAAGAGTGTCCCCACAAGCTGACTCCCCAGCCCCACACAGGAGCCTCTACCCGAGACACACGGGGCCGGAGTCCACTGTGCCCAGGCCCCACCTGGCTTAGCAGGCCAGCCTGTGCCATTGAAACAGGCTTCCCTGCAAACGTAGCCAACTAATGGCACGACCCTAGCTGGGCGGGAACAGCCGCCACGGCTCCCCAGTACTTATCTCCCTTTCGCTCAGCACCCCATGTCCGCTGGCAGCATCTGGCCTGAGAGGCCTGAGCATGGTCCCCCGTGCGCTGTCCCCAGGGAAGCCCTGTGCTCTCCTGTGGGTCTCAAGTTCCCTGGGGATGGCACCCCAGACCTGGAGCTCTGGGAGACTGTGTGCTGTCCTCAGAGCTGCCCAGGCCGGGCAGGACGTGGCTCTGCCCGGAGCAGGTGCAGGTACCGTGGCCCATGGCCCCTGGCGGGGGCGTGGGCAGGAATGGCCCTTGGGAATGGCTTGGGAACTGGGAGGGAATTGCCCTACAGCCGGCCCAGCCCTGCTGCAGTGTCCTCTGAGGAGGAGCAGAGAGCCGGATCGAGGCACCTGGGAGGCTGACACTTAGCCCCCTTCCTTCCCAGGGACACCCGAGGGACTATGCAAAACTGTTCGTGCCTAGCCTGCCATCACCCTGGTCTGCTCTCAGGGTCCAAACCCCTGGGGCCAATGAGGCCTCAGAGATGTTGTCAGATGTGGGTTCCAGGCCCACCCCGCCCTCAGTGGCCATGGCACCCTGGGCCCTCCCTGCACAGCTCTGCATTCCTCTCTCACCTGTGGATGGGCTGCTGGTGCCTGTGCGCTAAGGTGTCGTGCCAGTCCCCACTATGCGCCTGCCACAGCACCAGCTCACAGCAGCCCTCGGCAGACAAGGAGGAATCCTCGGATTCCTAGTCCCTGATGAACTTGGACATCGCTCCTGCCTCTTTCCAGGCCTGGGTGCTAACAGACAGGCATCGTGCCCTGTCTATCTCTGGGCCGACAGGATCTGTGTTCCTTCACGATCCTGAGTCCTGCAGGGCACTTCCGAGCCGTCCCTACCCCACAGCCCCCACCCGCCTCGCTGACACACTCACGGGTCCACTCACCTGGTCTGTCTCACACTCCCGCTTGCAGGTGCTCTGTGCATCCACCCAGAGGTTGGGGTTCATGTCGTTGGGGCAGATGCCAGCGTGGGAATAGCGGATGGGCGGCAGCGCCAGGCCTCGAGCGGGTACCCCGAGCAGCAACAGCAGCAGCGGCGCTGCCACCTGCTCCCAGCGGGACCAGAACCGGCGGCACCCCGGGGCCCCCATGGTGCGGTCTGTGGTGGCCAGAGACCTCCCCTGCAACGACGCCAGGGGCTGGGGGCCACCAGGGCCTCCTCGGGGGCTGGAGACACCTGCCCTCCCCACCCCAGCAGGCTTCCTTGCTGAGGCTGTGCTGAGGCTGCTGCTGCCGGCTGCCTCCACCAAGTCAGTGCAGCCTGCTGGGCCGTGCGGCTTCAGATAAAAGAAAGGTCTTTGGAAAGAAACTCCCTCTCCTGAGTGTGCAGGGAGAGGAGCCGCAGCAGGGGCCCCGAGCCTGGATTTATATCCTGGGCGCGCCACCCGAGTGGGAGCGAGCTAACCTGATGCCTGTCACCGGCAGGCTGCTGGCGCCTCTGTCCCGTGGCCGATCACAGACTTATTGCAGAAGGGGAAAAAAAAAGCTGGAAGCAGTTTAGGCAGCGTATCTGGCACGGTGGGACACCTGCTTGTTTTTGACTCCAGGAGGCCTTTAACCCCTTCAAGGGCCAAAAATGGCATGTGCTTTGGGGGGAGCTGGCTTCGGGACACGCAAGCTCACTGTAAAGAAGGGTTTGTTTCCTTTTCCCCCCCGGCCCCACGCCTTGGGGCTGGGCCCCCTCCTCCCCTTTAGCCACCTCTAAAGAACACACAATCACTTGTTACCAGGAGGGACCTGCAGCCACCGGTTAGCATCGCCCGGCTCGATAGTACATTTGAGAGCAAATGACGTGGAAAAACAACAAGTTCACGGCCATTCCAGGGCGGGCCTGAGCCGCGCTGTGCCGCTGTGCCGTGTAAGCTGACTCCCACCCCAGCCCCAGGTCCCTCTGTGGGGGGTGCGCACACGGACAGCTCGTATCTCTACGTCCCGGGCAGTTGTGTCTTACGTTCCAACTTCGGTGAATTTTCCCCAAATCATTCCAGAGACACATACCAGATATGCTCCGGCTCCCCCGGCTGCCGGGACGTATCACATTCCTCACTCCTCCATCGACACACTTGTCGGCTCCAAGAAAACCTCCGCGGCGGCAACAGTGTCTCAGGACTGCACTGCACGGCCGAGCTGCCCTCCCTGACGACCGCCGCACCCTCTCCAGGGGGCTCCTTCCGAGCGCTGGGGCTTTGCAGGTGTCATCGCATGGCCCCACTCCGCAGAGGAAAAGGTCTGTGGTCGAGGAGGGCAAACGACCTGCCCAAGGTCACACACAGTAAGCAGTAGTAGTGTCACCAGGGCTCCCAACACATGCAGGGTCTCTGTATGCACATCACCTCGTTTGGTCTTCACGGCAAACGGCACCTCCACGTTAGGTGGGAGGAACGGACCCACGGAGAAGCTAAGCACCCTGCCATTATCCAGGAATCGGGGACACCAGCTTGCTGGGTGTGGGCAGGGGCCTTGCAGAGCCCCCTCCCCCATCCATCTGTCAGAACTGCTGTCAAGGCACAGCCCAGACGCTGGTTTTTACAGACCGGACAAGAAATTTTTGAAACATCAGGGGCAATATTTGTGGAGGGGCCGGGAAGAGAGCCAGAAGCTGCCAGGGGCCGGGGCGAGCTCTCCCCCTGTGGCAGGAAATGGCTTGTATCTAAAATGCCACGGAGCAGCCAGCAGGCAGGGTGTGTTTGCGGTGGTCATCCAATCCTGGGGGGGGGAGGCCAGTACGGAGAGAGCCCCGGGAGAGAGAGGTACCTTGTCAAGGCCAAACCACAAGGGATTTGGGGAGCTGCCATGTGCCAGGGGTAGCAGATGGGTGGGCACCACACACATCAGAGCAGGAAAGGATCTCGAAGACCCTCGGCAGTGCTCTCATTGCACAGATGGGGAAACTGAGGCCTGGGCCCAGGCCTCTCCCTCCCCCAGGTCCGTTTTCCCCTTCAGGAACAAAGCTCACCATCTAACTTGACTGCAAAAAAGCCAACACGATCCTTCTTTCCACCCTACAGACTTTTCCTCTTCCCAGCTGGGTGGTGTGTTGCCTTCTCCCTGCCCGAGCCGCCTCCTTCCCGTTGTGCGGGTCATTCTGCAAGATCTGTCTTTTCTGCTTATGTCGAATCACTAATGAAGGGTGTCAGATCCTAATCCTCTAAATTATTGGAATAAACTTCCCTCCGAGGCTGGTCCCAGTAATGAAGCCAGACAGCGGGCGACGCCGGCTGCTTTGAATTCCCTGTAATTTCATAAACCCGTGTTCCAGCTGCTCGGAGCAGGGGCCTCAGCAAGCTCTGGAACAACGTGGTTTGCGCAGCCTCCTGTGATATCACAAAGGGAAATGGACAGTGACACATTTCTAAGCAGGACTTAGAAAAACTGTCACAGCCCCATTACGCAAGGACAAGTATCCAAGGAGAGGAGGCTGGTTTCTGGGGAGCCCCTCGAGATCAGGGAGGGGGTGGGAGAGGGGCAGGCTCAGAGCAGGTGGGGGGAGCATGTGGGGCAGGGAAGCCGTCCATCCTGCCCTCCCCCAGCCCGGCCCTGTGGGAGCCGTGGGCCTCTCCTTCCCGGGCCCCATTCCTGGCCACTCTGCTCTGAGAGCTCTCAGAACAGCATCAGGGAAGACAGGGGCCCTAGAATGCTCTGACTCTGCCTCTCAGCCCTTCCAAGTCTCCCACCAAAACACGGCTCAGAATAATAAATAACATCTGATCAGGGCCCAGAGCCCACACAGCGCTTTCACCTGCACCATGGCTCTGACCTCACAGCAGCCCCAGGAGGGAGGGAGCTCTGCTGCGCGGGAGAGGAAACCGAGTCACAGAGAGGTTAGGCTGGGCCCACCCAGGCCCCCACGGCCTCCTCTGCCTGCCCCCAGGCCTGTGCTTGTCACACGCCTGGCCCCGTGCAAGCTTCCATCCCCTCCAGAACCCCCCAGCCCCCGCTGGCCACCCTGCCCCTCCTGGCTTGTTTATAAGCTGCTCTGGGAGCCCTTTGAAGTCTCTTCCTCCTGGGCCCTCCCTCCCGGGAGGCTCTGGCTCCCTCTCCTGTCCGTGTGTCTGTCTGACTGTCTCCCGCACACTCTTCCCTGGTGGCTGGCGTTGACCCCCCCTCAGCAAACCAAGGGTGGGCTCGGCTGGGGTGGCTCATCGGCCCACTACCAACATCCACTGGGCCTCCCCGACTCAGGCCCCTGGGGCAGAGGCCTGGCCCGCCTGGGGGTGTCCCCTGCCTTTCACCCTTTGCCCAGGGACATCGGGCGCAGCTCAGTCTCTCTTGCCACCCAGGGTGAGAGGTCAGAGGGCCGGACTGTGAGATGTCTCGGAAGAGCCCCTTCTGACCTTCACCATTGTCAGAGGGTGGGGGCACCGTGGGCTCATCACAGCCTCCAGGGTGGGGTCAGGCCCTGCTCTAGGTGCCAAGGCAGCAGGTCATGCCCAGACAGTGAACTCTGTGTAAACCTTGACCTCAGGTTCACCCAGAGCACAACAATTCCTGAGCCACTAGGGTCTTGACAGGACAACATGGCTAATACCATTTCCCAAATCAGCCGCACACGCGACGGGGACGCACAGAGGCCCAGAGATGCCACTTCACTCATGCACAGACCAAACCTCTCATCTCTTGCCGTACCTGCTCCCTTTGCCTCTATTTTCTTTCTTTCCACAAGTGGTTTTTTAAAAGCACCTACTGTGTGCTAAGTTCTGGGCACACAGAGATCAACAATGGTCTTCGTCAACACAGAGGGTATAGTCTGGCCGGAAAACAAATACGCAACAGCAGTAAGAAGAGTGAACGCTGGGCTGGAGGCCCTTACCGTGCTGGGGGGAGAGACCTGGGGTTTGCTGCTACACAGGCGTGACATCGGGTGGGGCCCGAGACTGAGCAGAAGATGGCAGGCGAAGGAGGGAAGGCAGTTTCCTACATCTCTCCCTGGAAAGGCCTGGCCCACAGCACAGCCTCCCCTGCCGAGGCCCTCCCTCCATGGGGCCCAGGCCTCCGGAAAGGGGAGGCGAGAGGGAAGTCGGCAGGTTTAGGAGCCAGGGTGGGGGCGGGCTCTGCACAGGTGGCCCCAGCAAAGCCGCACCAGCAGCCCATCCTGGCCTGCCCTGCTCGGGCCCCAGACCTAAGGCAGCCATACTTTCTCCCAGATGGATGGGGGAGGCCGTTCCCCTGGGGGCCCTTCCTGCCCTGGTCTTGGTCATTCAAACTTGTCTGGGGAGGAGGAAGGATTTGAGGAGCAGGAATTGGGGTGCTGAGAAGAAGGAAGTCCTTGGAGAGGGTGCTGGATGGGCAGCCTTAGCTAAAGCAGTGATTAGTCAGAGCCAAGCCAGGGAATTCAATAAAGCTAGCGGCTCATTACCCAGCTGGGGACCCCCTGCCCGCGCAGCCTCTGCCGGGTTACATTACAAGGCTGTGTGAACTCTCCCCTCTGAGTGAGGCTGCACCGGGCCTTGGAATAATTATGGGGCCTCAGCAGATGGTGGAGGCGGATGGGGGAGGCCTTCAGCTGTGGGGCACGTGACCCGTCAGCATCTGTGCGGAACAGGACATAGGAGGGTCCTCGCTGAGCCGGCGGTTGGGGGGACGTGCTGGATCAAGGTCTGAGAATCATGGGGCTGGCGGGGGTGGAGCACGGCCCAGTGCCCCCAGCCAGCTGGGCCTCCTTGGAGACCCCCACCCAGGCCAGGAGGGCCCGCTGGTGTGGGAGCCCCTGGGAGCTGGAGTGTGGCGTCGGCGGGTGTCTGCGTGTCATGCAGCGAGAGCAGGAGGCACACTTCTGGCACGGGGGCACAACGCTAGGCTCCTTTGAGCACTCAGATGTCTTCCTGGAGGACGTCGGGCCTGCGTCGGACCCTCACCCACCCGGGAAGCTCCACGGTGCTCGGGCTGAGCGCAGCACAGGGCATCAGGAGTCCTGGGCTCTCGTCCGGGTCTGCCGTCAACTCACTGTGGGACCCCCTCTGTTTCCCCAGCTCAGGCCCCTTCCAGTCCAGACTCCTCCCGCTTTGCCTTGGTGGAATCAGCTTCAAAAAGCCCCACGCAGCTCTCAGCCAAGACAAACACGGGTGTGCAGAAGCCAGAGGCCGCAGGGCCGGTGTGGGCTCCACCGCCGTGCTCTGCTGAGGGAGAGCAAGGGCCGGGCTCCACCTCCCCAGGCCTGGGGGCTCAGCAGAGTCCCCCCAAATAGCCACGTGGCCTCCCGCCCACGCAGGTGTCCCTGGCCTAAAGGCTTCCCCCGGCTACTCAACTCTAAGCTGGTTGGTTCCCGCCCTCTCTGCCTCAATCCTTTCTTCTTCCTTTGGATGGGAGAGAAGGAGAGGGTCTGAGACTCGGGGTCTCTCTGCCTCCCTGCTCGCTGCCGGGCAATGTGGCACATGTTCTCTAAGGCCAGGCATGTCCCTCACACTCAGCCAACCACACAAAACGTGCAACTGTGTGCGGGGGGCGGGGTGGTGAGAAACAGGTTTATTCCTGACCATTATTCCAAGACTAGCTTAGAGATGGCTTCCCCACGCCTTCAAGATGAGGCCAAAGCATTTACCTGGGCCACCATGGATTTCTGCCTCAGTTTACTTCTCCAGGCTTATCGGGCATCCCTCTCATTCTCAAATGCTGGCAGCTGCCACATTGCTCTTTCAGGTCTTTAAAATCTCCACACGGTCTTGCCCCTCCAGCCTCTCACACAAACGTTGTCCTCTGGCAGACACTCTCCCCGCTCCCGGCTGGTTCCATCTTCTCCTGGCCAACTGCTGCCTGACCCATCTCAGAAGCCACGTCTTTCAGGAGACCTTCCTGGCCTCGGACGGTGAGGAAGACCAAAGCCACTTTCCATCTTGGAGTTTCCTGGTAGAGTTTTTAAATGACAAAGCAAAACAAAAGCAGAAAGCCACAACTGGGTTACAAAAGGTGTGGCAAAGTTTAAGAGTTCAATGTAGTGAGTTGATGGTAGCCCCCCAAAACATATGTTCACCTCCTAACCCCCAGAGCTTGTGAGTGTGAGCTTATTTGGAAAGAGGTCTTTGCAGATGTAATGAAGTTAACGATCTTGAGCTGAGATCATGTGGGATTATCTAGGATAGCAGTCCCCAACCTTTTTGGCACCAAGGACCGGTTTCATGGAAGACAATTTTTCCATGGACATGGGAGGTGGGTAGGGGGTGGAGGCAGTGCTCAGGCGGTGATGCCAGCGATGGGGAGCGGCTGTAAATACAGATGAAGCTTCCCTCACTTGCCCACCACTCACCTCCTGCTGTGCCACCTCCCCCCCCACACACACTTCCTAAGTTTCATGGAAGACAGTTTTCCACGGATGCAGGGGGGAGCGGCAGAGCTCTGAGGCCCAGTCCCTAACAGGCCATGGACCAGTACCGGTCCACGGACTGGGAGGTTGGGGACCACAGTTTTAAGCCACCAAGTTTGTGGTAATTTTTTAAAGCAGGAAATGGATGAATAGGAAATTAATTACACCCTAGGAATTGAATACACCTGTCAAGCTCTCCAGTGGCCCTTCCTGGTCGTGATGAAATGGCACAACCACCACAACCTGCTCCTTTTTAGTTCCTCCTAAAAATGCGCAGTGAATTGCTTCACTGGAGTGTGTTCTCTTTTCTGGCAAGCCCATAGACTCAATGCTTGTTTTTTTTTAAACTATGATTGTTGTTGTTTAACAACAACAGAAACTGAGGGGCAAGATGGTCTCAAAGAACTCTTCCCAGCAGCACTTTACCAGCAGGACACCTGGTGGAACTTGGGTGGCCAGACAGATGAGAAGTGAACTCAACCACTAGAAGCCTTGTTCCGTCCCACAAGGCAAGAGACGCTGGTGGCACGGGACAAACCCTTAGGAGGCAGGCACTGGACAAGAGATTGAGCTGAACGGAGCCCACCTTTACTCTGTGATCCTTGGGGGAAGGAAATTCCTCTGTGGCAGAGGCTTTCAAATGTTTGCCTGCAACACATAGAAATACATTCTTCATTGTGATTCAGTCCACATATTCACATGAATAACTGAAACAAGTTTCACAAAACTATGGTTGCCCTTTCTATACGTGGTACGCTCTTTTGTATTCTAAAAGTTGAGGATCATTTGGGAAGGTTGGGAACAGCCAAAGGCCAGGGTTTTGGGGGCTTCTGTTGTCTCCATTAAGGTTCCAGGGTACAAGGTTAATATACAAATGTCAATTGCTTTCGTTTTTACCAGCAGTGAATGATTGGAATTTGAAATTAAACAGACAAAACCATTTATAGTAGCATCGAAAAAATGAAATGCCTAGGTATAAATCTGAAAGATATGTACAGGATCAATATGTGAAAAACTACAAAACTCTGATGAAAGATATAAAAGAAAATCTACATATATGAAGAGATGTTCCATATTTATAGATTAAATGATTCAAAATTGTTAAGATGTCAGTTCTTCCTAACTTGATCTATAGATTCAACACAATCCCAATCAAAATGCCAGCAAACTATTTTGTGATATTAACAAAACGATTCTAAAGTTTATACGGAAAGGCAAAATACCAGCATAGCTAACAGAATACTGAAGAAAAATAAAGTTGGAAGACTGACAGTACCCAACTTCAAGACTTACTATAAAGCCACAGTGATGAAAACAACATGATATGGGCGAAAGAATAGACACATAGATCCATGAAACAAAAAAAAACCCAGAAATAGACTTATACAAATATAGTCAACTGATATGTGACAAAGGAACGGAAGCAGCTCAATGGAGAAACGATAGATGGCTCTGGAACAACCAGACATCCATATGCAAAAAAAAAACTCTAGATATATATAATAGACCTCACACCTTTCACAAAAATTAACTAAAAATGGATCAAAGAGCTAAGTGTAAAATATAAAACTATAAAATATCTACAATATAACACAAGAAAAAATCTAGGTGACCTTGAGTTTGGCAATGAGTTTTTAGATACATGATCATCCAAAACATGATCCATGAAAGAAAAAAGTCATAAGTTCCTTCTGCCCTGCAGACATTGTTAAGAGAATAAAAAGACAAGCCACAGATTGAGAGAAGATATTTGCAAAACATATGTCTGATAAAGGACTTGTATCCAGAATATATAAAGAACCCTCAAATCTCAATAATAAGAAAATAAACAACCCAGTGAAAAATAGGTAAAAGATCAGAGCAGACACTTGAGCAAAGCAGCTGTATGAATGGTAAACAAAAATCCGGCCATACTGAGTGTTGACAAGACGTGGTGGAACCAAAACACTTGTATGCTGCTAATGGGAAAATGAGGACATTGTAGACCATTGTAAATGGTACAATCATTTTGTAAAATAATTTGCTTGTTAAAAAGCATATTAATACATCTACCATTCTACTCTTGGATATTTACCCAAGAGAAATGAAGGGACATAGTCATATAAAACTTGTACTTGAACATGCATAGCAGCTTTATTTGTAACAGCCAGAAACCAGAAAGAACTTCAAAGTTTCTCCACAGGTAAATGTTTAAACGAATTGCAATATATCCATACAATAGAATACAACTGAGCAATAGAAAGGAATGAACTTTGATGCATGCAACAGTAGGAATGGATCTCAGAATAACTATGCTGAGTGAAAGAAAACAGACCCAAGAGTACACCTGAAACATGTGCAGCATACTGTTTGTCAATTATACAACAATAAATTTAAAATGCCAAGCTCCAAACTTATCTATGAGACCCTGCCTTTTCAGACCCCACCCAGCCTCTTTGTCTTCATCCTCTCTGCTATATTTGGACCCTCCAAACCTCATGTTGAAAGTCGATGCCCAATGTTGGAGGTGGAGCCCGGTGGGAAGTGTTTGGGTCATGAGGGCAGATCCCTCATAAATGGCTTGGTGCCCGCCTCCTGGCAATGAGTGAGTTCTCACTCTGTTAGTTCCCAGGAGAGCTGGTTGTTAAAAAGAGCCTGGTACCTCCCCCTGCCCTTGCTTCCTCTCTCACCATGTGATCTCTGCACACACCAGCTCCCCTGCACCTTCTGCCATGAGTAGAAGCAGCCTAAGGCTTTCACCAGATGCCCAGTCATCCAGCCAGCAGAACTGTGAGCCAAATACAACTTTTTTCCTTACAAATTACCTAGTCTAAGGCATTTCTTTATAGCAATACAAACAGATTAAGACTCTCTTCTCCTCTTCTACCACTGTGCTGCAGCCTCATTGGCCTTCCCTCTCAAACATGAAAGGTGTGCTCTTACCTCTGGGTCTTTGTACATGTGTTCTTTCTGCCCCGAGTACTCTTCCCATAAAGACTCTTCTTACCTCCTTGTCTATTGCTGTCACACACACACTTACACCCAGATTGTTGCCACCTTCTCCCTGAGTCACCTTACACTTCACCCTGCTTTATTTTCTTCATACCACTCACCATTGTATCAGCTGAAGTTCTTTTGGCTACAAAAGCAGTAATGGAACACCCTCCCAAAGCATCTCTCCTATCAAGGAGTCAAAGAATAAGTGGTGCCAGGGCTACTTCAGCAGCTCAACAACACTAGGGCTTCAGGTCAGCCTTTCCGGGATTCTCTTGACCTTCTCCTCATGGTCACAAAATGGCTGCCATGACTCGAAGTGCTCACATGACAACATTCAAAGGCAAGAAGGAAGAGAAGGTGTGGCAGAGACCATTAGTGCACACCAATTATCCTGTGCCCTTTACATTTCCCAGCATCCCTTGAAGTTAGGTTGAAGCCCTGTAACTGGTTCCAGCCCAAGGACTGTGAGTGGAAGTAATATTGGTGGGTGGAAGCCCTTAGCAGGGGTTCAAGGTCTTTACACTTGCCTGATCCAAGCTCCCATGCTGGTGTTGCTGACGTCTCCAAACTCTTCACTCTCCATCCAATTTTAAGGTTACAGAATATATGAAATGAAGATGATGATAAAGAGAAACAACCGTTGCTTTGCCCAGGAATCTGTCTACCATGAGGCATGCTCTCAAGTTAGAATTGTTAGCCCCAAAGTGAGCAGGAACTGTGGGGGAGGCTGGTTTCAGCTTCTCAGCGATGGCGCTCATGACCAGGCGGGAGGCGGAGACGAGAACATGGCCAGAATTCCCTTTAGGGTGCAAGATGGAACAGCCGGGGCTCTTCTCCAAGTCTGTGCTTCCAGCGATGCTTATGACAGGGGCCTGGGGCGTGTGCTTGGCAATAGACTCCTGGCCAGCAGACCACGGCCAAAAGATGACTGATCATTCATATGTTGCGTTTTTGAGGAGCTATTGTGCCCCTGCCTTGTACTTGGAACTGGGGAGACGGTGGAAAATAAGTCATGGCCTGTATCTGTGGGATACCGATATTAGACAAATACACAAGCGGATATAAATGATGGATTATGGAGGGTGCTTAAAAGGAAATATACAGGGTGCTTGACACCTTGCAAGAGGGCCCAGGCCACCCGCCTCTCCCTGGTCTATTTTCTCCACCTGTGAGCAGTGGGAAGTCGTCTGGAGCAGACGTAGAACACCTGGCTAGCTCAGATTCCAGGAGCAGTGCTGGGGTTAGGAGCCCTGTTTCCAATTCAGAACAGAGGTCAGGGGAGGGCTTCTAGAGGAACTGACGTCAACGCTGGGCCCTGAAGGATAAATCACATTTAGCTGGGCCAAGAGGGGACGGCACACCCAAGGCTATGACGCAGGTGGTGGCACAGAGCATTTGAGGCACTGGAAGGGTGGCTAGAGAGGAGGGGTCCCTACAAGTGGGACTCAGAGGGGAGCATTTCTGACCCATGCCTACACCACCACCAGGAAGGAGGCCCTGATTTTACCCTCTATTGTAGAAATGTTTCCTTTGCCATTTGAACTCTGTCTTGGGTAGGTATTGGGGGTGGAGGTTTGAGAAAAAAATACCCAGTGTGCAGCTAAGTGAAGAGACAGACCGCAGAAAACATCTAGGTCAGTCACTGCTCTAGCTTGTAGCAATCAGATCGAAAATGTAAGAACCAATGACGGTCAGTATTTGGGCGTCTGTGACCATGACACGGCTGAGTGGGGAAAGCCACTGCCCGTCTCATGGTGGAATGGTGGGGGACACTGCTGGGTGCAGAGGATGGGCAGAAAACGCGCCAGGCCCAATTGTCAGGAGCCACCAGGACACCTTGGGCCAGGAAGAGCCCAGGAGGGGAGGGCTTCTCTCACCCTGAGTCCGGGGAGTGGGCACCATGGCAGAAGGAAGGAGAGGTGCTTCCCGAAGATCTGAGAGGTGTTGTTCCTGAGTCTGAGTCAGCAGCAGGGAAGTGGGGTCCTGTGCAAAGAAGTCAGCCTCTCTGTGCCTTCAGTTTTCAACCCATGGGCAGTGACGTTGAATCTGCCAACCTGCCCGCTGCGGCCTCAGGTACACGAGGATCACAGAGGCAAAGACCCCATCTCTGAGGGTACGGGGTTGTTAGGGTGTCGGGGTGAGGGTTCAATGAGTCCTGTGACTAATCCCCTCCCGTCTGGCGTTCCCCAGGGAGGGAGCACACACCCACACACACACACACACACACACACACACGACAGGGACCAAGGGGACAGGGGACAGTACCGCATTCTCAGTCCCCAGTAGCCCTGGTGTCTGAGCCCCACTCCCGGTGCAGAGACCCTCTCGGAAGGTAGAACCTGTCTGGGCGTGGCGCTTGGGCCCTGAGGTGTAGACCAGGGTCTGAGCTGCGGGGTGAACGTGGCTGACTGGCCTGACACCCAGCCACACGTGGAGAAGACGGACCAGGGAGAGGGGGTGGCCAGGACGCCCCGGCTAACACATCGCTGGGACAGTGGCCTCAGGTCTGGCTGCCATTTAGGAGAAGAGAGAGGACAGCAAGAGAAAAGGAAGAGAGAGCGTGGAGAGAGCCTGCGTCAAGGCCACGTGCCTCTGAAGACGCAGTCACCCCATCCACGAGCAAACTGCGGGTGATGAATGTTCTCAGCCCCCACCCAATAAATCAGCCACCCCCCCCCCCGCTGCCCTCCTCACGTCCTCCCCATCTCCTCTCCAGTTACAACCGAGGAGACGCCCCTCCTGGTTAGGGTCAGTGCTGCCAACAATGTGTTGGATCCCAACACTTCTCTTCCCTTCCACCTTCTTAGGAACTTTATACCGTCAAGTATGCCTTCTCTCTCCCAAATACCAGCCCCCTCCTCGCAGCTGGATCATTTCCATTAGCGTTTGGGCACGCTCAAGTCTCCCCCATCCTAAACAAATCATCAAGTCACTCCTTCTGCCCCCCACGCCCCCTCCATCAACAACCCTGCCCGTCTCCTGCTTTCAAAATCGGTCTGCATTCTGTCCCCGTTGTCTCACCTCCCAAGTCCTCACTCACATCTCACTGTTTGCACTCCCTGATCCAGCCTCCCACAGGTCGCTCTGCCAACAAACCTGCTGCTAAAGTCACCAGTGACTACCATGGCCCTAAATGACACATCCAGTCCTCCTTTTCTTATTCCCTCCGTGTATGGTGACCTGTTGAACACTCACTTCCCCCTCACCATGCTCCTCCTCTGTGACTGCTCTTCCCTGGGCATCTGGGACGTGACCCTCTGCTGGTTTCCCACCCACTTTTCTGGTAGCTCCTTCCTGTCTGCTTTCCAGAAGCTTCCCCTTCTACCCAGATGTTGTAACCCAAACCCCACCAGGTAAATCAGAGTTGCTACAGTGTTGCCCAGGTGATTGTTACACGCAGCCAGGGTTTCAAGCCACTGCCTTCAAAGTTGTCCCTGCAGATCCCGCGACATCCAAAGACAACCTCGAGTCCCCAAAGACATCGAGCCAGGTCCAGTGATTTCTTCTCAGCTTTCGCATTTGCCATTCTAGAGACTCACACTGAATTCACACAATTCCTCCTTTGGTCTCTATATCATCTGTCCACACATTCCATAACGGACTAAGTAGGGAAGTAGTTCTCTTTGAGATCTTAGTAGTATATCCAGAAGCAAGTTTATTATTTTTATCTCTTAAGTCATGATTTTTTCAGAAACCTAGATTGCTAAAGTGTCTATGCCCAAATTGTGATGCTTTGGTTCAGTTCTCTGCTTCCCCCGCACCCCTGACAATGGTCACCGCTCTCTGTTCCTGACTTCCTGACCTGGGAAACCGTCCTCTCATCCTGCTAGTCTCAGCTCAGAAGTCACCTCTTCCAGGTGATTCCCCAGACGTAAGCCAGGCATCTGCTTCTGTGAGCCTACCCTGAGCTGGGCGTAGCGTTTTGTTTCTCATAGCGTGCCTGACACTGGAATGTGGCGACACGTCTCCCCAAGGCCACTTCAAGGCAGGAACCGTGTCTCACACACCACTGCATGTCCGGCGCCCGCCGTGGTGGCTGGCATAGGGCGTTCTGTGAAGTTCTGTCGAACAAGTGAATGAATGAAGATGTTGCAGGTGTAGCCACAGAGTAAGAAAAGGGAAACAGTCCATCCTTCCCAAGGGCAAGTGGTCCTCACTCAAATATGTGCGGAGTAAACTGAGGAAGAAAACAGCACAGCAAGGGGGAAGCTCGCAGGCAGCCCAGGTAGGAGACGGCCTCCTGCCACCGCACTTGGCCCAGCGCCCCCTGCTGGGCTGTGCAGGGAGGCACCAACTTGCCGGGGAGCACACCTGTGTCCCCTGGGAGGTTTGAGGAAGCCGCCCGAGGGGTACAGAGTGTGGGTCTCTGGGACAGAAAGCCCGGATGCTGGATCATCTCACCTGTCATGACCCATGGCTGTCAGCCCCAGCCGAGTCCCCTGCCAGCATCTCTGGCTCCTGGGGCACCTCAAGCCCTTGCTACTGTGTGGCAAAGCACGGGCGGGGTTAACAGGTGGTCCCGGGGGTATCATTTGTGCTCCTGGCTGTATTTTTCCAGGCAGACCTATGCTGGGGACCCCACCCTCTTCCAGTTCCTTCGAGAGCAGATACGGAAACGTGGCATATCCACACAGTGGAATATTATCCAGCCACATAAAGGAACGAAGTTCTGACACATGGCATGGATGAACCTTGAAGACATCATGCTAAGTGAAAGAAGACAGACATAAAAGCCCACTTTTTTAATGGAATTGTTGGATTCCATTAGTGCCAAAAGTCCAGAACAGGAAAATCCATGGAGTTAGAAGGCAGAAAAATGGTGGCCAGGGGCTGGGGGTAGGAGGGAATTTGAGATGACTGCTAGTGGGTAACAGGTTTCCTTTTGGGGTGATGAAAAAGTTCTGGAACTAGATAGTGGTGATGGTTACACAACACTGTGAATGTACTCAATGCCACTGAATTGTATGTTTTAAAGTGGTTAAAATGGTAAGTTTTCTGTAACGTGTATTTTACTAAAATTAAAAGAAGAACAGATATGATTGCTCAGGCTTAGATGGTCTCCTGGTTCTAAGAGGACCCCCAGGGCTTGGTCACCAGCCAGCCAGCTCAAAGGAGGCTGCAGAGACGTTTAGCCCAGTGGGTGGTCTGGTTCCCCAGGACCAGGTCTGCAGAGAGCCCTCAGAAGCGGGAAGTGCTACTGTACCTCCCAGTCACTCTCCCACTGCCAAATCATGTTGAAAATGCACTCTGAGCTGTTCCAGAGACAGGATGGGGGGGGGGGGGACAAGCATAGAGGGGGAGGGGTTAAGAGTCTATTTGGATGAAGCTATTCATAAGGTCAAGATGCTAATTTTTTTTTAAAAGAGATGAGATCTTGCTCTGTCACCCAGGCTGCAGTGCAGTGGTGCAATCACAGCTCACAGCAACCTCCAACTCCTGGCTCAAACCACCCTCCTGCCTCAGCCTCCCCAGTAGCTGAGACCACAGGCATGAGCCACCACGCCCGGCTAATTTTTCTATGTTTTATAGAGATGGGGGTCTCGCTCTTGCTCAGGCTGGTCTCGAACTCCTGACCTCAAGCCATCCTCCCACCTCGGCCTCCCAGAGTGCTAGGATTCCATTCGTGAGCCACCGCGCCCGGCCAAGAGAATCTTTAAATAAATGCAGGTTGCCTGCTTCGGAATTGGACAACCAAGGGATTGACTTTTCTCTCTGAAGAGCCAACAGGGGAATGGCCTCCCCTGTGCCATGCGGAGGCCTGGGTAGCCGCGCTTGCCCTGAGGGCCACGGGCCCCTCCTCTCTAGGAGGAGGACCCATCTCTTCAGAATGTCAGGGTCTCCCCTCAAAGCCTCCAGTCCGCCCAGCGGGTTTGGTCGTCACAGGCAGATTTCTTGAGAGTTCTTGAGAACCTTCCAGGGAAGTCTATGACCCTCGAGGGGATCCTTTGCGAGGGGAAGGGGTGGGGTGAGGCTGGTGGGTGCCAGTGGGAGGGGGGAGGAGGAGGAAGCAGGGAGGACCCACTCCTTGGAGCCCACCCCCACGGGCGGGCAGAGCTCGGGCCTCCTGGCCTGCCCTCCCCACTCCATGAGGGGCTGGGCCTGGCTCCCACAGCCCCTTGGAGGGGGAGGCTTGGCGGTGGGGACGGGGACAGAAGGCGGAGCCCAGGCCAGGTGGCAGCGCTTCAGGTCACATAGATGGGAGGGGGCTGCCTCCCTGGACCTATTTCCCTGGTGCGAAAATGTAAGGCAGCCCTTCCAGAGCCCGGGCCTGGCAGGACCCTCCTTAGTGCCCCAGGTTGCCTCCCTCCATCTTCTTCCTGCCCCCGGAGGTCTCCCCAATGGCCTGGCTTCAAGTTAGCTTTGGGGGCACTGTAGGGAACTGAGGAAGGTGAGGGAGGAAAGGACAGGAGCAGAACGCATGGGGACGGTGACCCTGCCCTTAAATCTTCCCTGGAAGAGAGAGGGAGCAGGAAGGGGTGGGGTCGGGTGACAGGCCAGCCTGCTGCACCTCGGGTCTGGGCCTCTCAGGCGTGTGCACACACATGCACACACGCAGACACACGCACGGGCACGTGCAGATTTCTGTCCAGTCCTGTTTAGCGTCCTGTCCTTCTTCCTTCACTCCACAGTGTGTCTTTTCATGGCAATAAGTACAGTGTATTCGTTTCCCGCAGCTACGGTAATAAATTACCACAAATGTCGTGGTTTAAAATGACACATTTATTCTCTCACCGTTCTGGAGTTCAGAAGTCCAAAACGAGTCTCACAGGGCCAACGCCGGGGTGTGGGCAGGGCTGTGCCTTCCAGAGGCTCTAGGGGGTTGTCGTGGGTTGAACGGTGGCCCGCAGAGAGTTATGTCCATGTCCTGATCCCTGGAACCTGCGGATGGTGCCTTATATGGCAACAGAGGGAATATGACCTTACATGGCAAAGTATGTGATTACGTGAAGGATTCTGAGAGCAGGAGCTTCTCTCGGATTTCCCAGGTGGGCCCAGAGTGCAGTCCCTGTGTCCTTGTAAGCGAGCACACTGGGGAGAAGACACGGAGAAACAGACAGCGAGGCCACCACGGAAGCAGGTACTGGAACAACGCAGCCACAAACCAAAGGAGCTGGAAGAGTCAGAGAACAGGGTCCCCCTGGAGCCTCCAGAGGGAGTGCAGCCCTGCCCACACCTTGGTTCCAGCTTTCTGGCCTCCAGAACTGTAAGAAATTTCTGTTGATTTCAACTGCCAGACTGGAGGTCATTTGTTACAGCAGCCAGAGGGAGCTGACACAGTGAGAATCTGTTTCTTGCCTTTTCTTCCCGGGGCCTGCACCCCTCGGTCTCGGCCCCTCCTCCAAAGTCAAAGGCCGCAGCGAAGCATCTTTCCTCTCTGACCTTCTGTCTCTCTCATACAGACCCACGTGGCTACACTGGGCCCACCTGGAAAATCTGGGGTGATGTCCCCATCTCAGCATCTTTAACCTAATCCCATCTGCAGAGTCCCTCTCAGCATGGAAGGCAACACGGTCACAGGTCCCAGGGATTCGAATGTGGGTGTCTGGGGTGGGGAGGGCACCAGACTCTGCCTGCCACGCTTAGGTCCGGGGCTTCCAGGTGCTGTGCAGGCACGCCTCTGCAGGGGTCACCGTTCGGATCTGAGGGTCCCCCGAATTTGCAGAGGGATTCAACAAGCTGTGCTTCTCTTCCCACCAGAAGAGGACCAGAAGACTCAGTCCTCTCCCTCCATCTCCTGCCCTGGCAAGGAGCTGAGGTCCCTTTGAATGGGACGGCAGAGACGCTAAGGGCCTTCAAATTCCCCTCCCCTGGGCTGCCCCCCTTCCAGGCTTCCCCGGCGCCGCCAGCCCACACTCCAACCCCTTGGGCCTCCTGCCCTGCAACGGTCACGGCCGAGCTCCCACAGAGCTCACTGAGAACCCCCTCCTGGCTAGTACCGGGGAGCGGTGTACGTGGCTGAAACAATCTAGGACAGGACTGATAAACACAGCCCTTGTTACCTTAGACCACAGTCAGCCGGCGCCCAAGCGGAGCAAGGGATCCTGGCTCAGCCTTCAAATCCCAGCCTTCTTTGGAGCCGAGTGCTGTCCCTAAACACCCACACCTCCCCTCTCTCCCAGTGCCTTCCGCCCCCCACTTCTTCCTGCGAGCTGGGCCTCAGCTGGGTTCACCCTGCTCTTCAGGGAAGTAGCTGTGATCTTCAGGAAGGTTGGGTCCTGCCAAGCCCCACGGGCGTAGGTTTTAATTTGTTCAAAGCAACTGTGCGGGTTTACGTCTGATGAGGAATCATTGGTGCGGCGTGGACAGGTGAAGCAGCTCCAGCCAATGAAACATGAGGGGAAGCTGGCTTGGGGGAAGGTGTTTTTCATTTTTAAAAGGAGACAAAAGAGGCCGGGCATGGTGGCTCACGCATGTAACCCTAGCACTCTGGGAGGCCGAGGCCGGTGGATCGTTTGAGCTCAAGAGTTCAAGACCAGCCTGAGCAAGAGCAAGACCCTGTCTCTACTGAAAATAGAAATAAATGATCTGGACAGCTAAAAATACCTATAGAAAAAAATTAGCCAGGCATGGTGGCACATGCCTGTAGTCCCAGCTACTCAGGAGGCTGAGGCAGGAGGATCGCTTGAGCCCAGGAGTTTGAGGTTGCTGTGAGCTAGGCTGACGCCACGGCACTCTAGCCCGGGCAACAGAGCAAGACTCTGTCTCAAAAAAAAAAAAAAAAAAGGAGACAAAAGATAAGGAAGCTGTAGAACTTTGCCTCTGAGTCTAATGGTCTGACGCCTGGAACTATGGAAACTGTCTTTGAGTCCAGGGGATCCAGCCTGAGAGGACAGGAAACAGGCAGAGGGGACAAGGGACTGACCCGAGTCTCCAGTGATATTGCAGAGCTACTGAATGTACCCACCTTGGACCTGCTGTCCCTCCAGACAGGGTGTCTCTTATTTGCAATGGCAGCACTGCACTGATTCGGCTTTCTGTGGGTGCTTTAGGCTCTCCTGTGCTCTGTCACACCCACCTGCAGCCCTCGGGTCCCTCTGTTGACCCTACGCATCTTTGTAGCAGCTGCTGTTCCTCCTCACTGTTCCGAGCCTCTCCGCACCCGAGGCCCATGCCGGTTTTGGCATCATAGGTACCTCTTTCTTGTTCAGCTCCAATGGGAAGGGAGCCACTGAGACTCTCCATTGAACAGAGATGCCAGGCCTATACACTGGGTATGAAATGGTTAAATTTGGGCTGCTGCAGGGTGGGTGTGGGGGAGGAAGGGGGACTCAGTTGGAATTGAGGACTCCCTGCACCAGGAGCAGACCTTTTTGGTTGTCACTCAACTGAAAAGTTGTTCTCTTCCTGCCATAGCTCAGCATGGTCTGCACAGCCCCTCTTACGGCTGGGAGTGGTGCAGAGACAAAGCCGAGAGAAGCCCCCTGGTAGTGGGAAGCCACGCAGGTGTTTTCCCCAGCAGGTCTGGGGGAGAGGAAGCCACACTCAGTGCGCGGGGCTAGGCTAGGAAGAGCAGCCACCAGAGTGCCCGAAGCACGCCGGGTGGGGCTGAGCATCTGATGAGGCCTGGACTGTGAGATCTCGGCCAGGCGGCTGGGACTGTCTGCACCGCGCTTGCCCAGTGCGGGCCACCAGGACTGGAGAGGAGAGGCTGAGGATGACACAGAAAAACCAGGATAACCAGGCATGAAGAGGGTCCCAAAGGCCAGCTTGCCACAGCTGAGGCCACACTGGTCCTTTCTGGGGAAGCATCTGCAGTTAGGACCAAAACTGCCTTCCCGGTTGCTTGCAATTGTGCAGCTATACGTGCATGGCTCAGGCATTGCCCTGGAGTCTTGGGAAGTCCCCAGGTCCCAAGTCAGACTTCTCATTTATCTTTGACTACCCTCTTTCCCTCTCCCCACCTTCCAGCTGATCACCAGCCCTTCTCAAGTCTGCCTAGGAAAATGCACACATAGCCACACAAATGCATGCACACACTGAAGTACACACACGTACAGACACACATGTATACATACACACACAAACACACACAAATATATGTACACACATACATAAACACAAATACACACATGTACACAAGTACATACATATTAATATATACATACACAGAGATACACACACTCACACGTAGATATGTACACCCATGCACACGTTAGGCACATACCTGGGTTGCTAGTTAGAAATGAAGATTCTTCTATCTCACCCCACCTGGCCTAGAGGATTGGGAACCTGATGGGAGAGTCTATATCTTACTCTGTTCCTGCTGCTGTAACAAAATAGCACAGACTGGGTAGTTTATAAACAACAGAAATTCATTTCTCACAGTTCTAAAGACTGGGAATCCAACCTCAAGGTGCCTACAGGATTACTGTCTGGTGAGGGCTGCCCTCTGCTTCCAAGAAGGCACCTTGTTGCTGTATCCTCCGGAGGGGACGAATGCTGTGTCCTCACATGGCAGAAGGGGCAGAAGGGCAAGAGAGGGCTTCCTTCAACCTCGAGCCCTTTTATAAGGGTAATGAGCCCTCAAGAATTAATCACGTCCCAAAGGCCGCAACTCTTAATACTATTGCACAGAGGATTGGGTTTCCACATGAATTTTGAAGGGGGCACCCTCTTTCAAACCACGGCAAAATCTTTCTTTTCAAAGCCCTAAAGCTCCTCCTGCACCACACAGCAAGCTCTGCACATAAATAGGCTTCTAGACAGCACGGCATTTTCACAGTCTCCAGTCTGAACCACCGGCCTTGACTCACCCTCCTGGTTTCTAAGCTCCTATTTGTCCTGCCACCAGTAGCTTTCCAGTAGGAACCTGACACTCAGCCTCATTTCTCTGAGAGCTCTTTCTTCTTCCCCCACGATTCAGACTGTAGCTCTGGCTTCATATTCCTTTAGCTCCTGGAGAGGCACAAGTCTGGAAGTGTGCGGCCCCAACGGCACTCACCTTAACCCTACACGCAGGACTGTGGCCCCTCAGGGAACCTACCAATGTCACTTGGCGGGGAAAAGGGGATGCAGTGAACTGAAAATGTCGAGAGTCTCACCGCAAGCCGAGACAGCAGTGGGTGGCCCCCGGCCAGGGAGGCTCTCTCTTGGCCCTAGTCCACAAGGACCATGCATGGTTCCCCTGGACTGGTCTCTCTGGGGCTGAGAATTCACTGGAGTCCACAAAGTTGAGGCGTCTCTCTCCACCGGCACCTAAGGCAGAGGCTGTCACACTGTGGGGTGCTAGAGATGCCCTCAGTACATTCCCAGATCCCTGACCCTGCCCAGGTCACCCATAGACTCTCTGAAGCTTGAGAATTAGGTGTGTGTGTGTTGTACGAGGAAAGCAAGAAAGGGAAGACCACAAGTTGGTGACTTACACAGCTCAGAAAGCGCCGAGGAATGGTGGTTGAGGTTGCTGCTGGGATGGTGGTGCAGATGTGGCCACAGGAGGCCCAGCCAGGCCCCCGTGGGACAGTCCCAGTGCTGGTCGTCAGTGCACCAGAGTGTCGAAGGGATCTGCCCACGGGGGCCTGGTAAGAAGCAGCCAGGACCTCTCAGACAGAAAAAGGCCTAGGCCACTCCCCCTTCTCTGAGGCTCCCAGTATATTTTTAAAAGTCAAAAAATATCAAAACAGAGATTCTAAAACTGTGGCATATTTTAAATGCTATAGTTATTAAATGAGTGTTTTTGCTCATACACACATGAGCAATGAAATATTTTATTTCTCTGCCCAAAAAAGCATGACAGTCAGAGCCAGGCACGGTGGATGGCTCACACCTGTAATCCTAGCACTTTGGGAGGAAGGAGAATCACTTGAGGCCAGGAGTTCAAGGTCACAGTGAGCTATGTTTGCACCACTGCACTCCAGCCCCTGTCGCAAAAAAAAAAAAAAAGTATAATAGTTGATGTAGTTTTGAGTGATGCAAAATGTCAGAAGATTTGTAGCAAAATTACCTTCATTTTACATTTTAAATAAGACAGAATATTATACTAATTGTGGCTTAATGATAACTGTGGGTCACTGTGTATTAGTTTCCTGTGGCTGCTGTGACAAATTACCGTAAACCGGGTGGCTCACAGCGGCAGACATTTATTCATTCTCAGTACAAGAGATCACAGTCTGACACTCGTGTTTCTGGGGTCAGGCTCACAGGGGGTCTGTCCTTGCCTCTTCCCACTTCTGTGGGCTCCCAGGCCCCTGGCCACGTCACTCCAAGCTCTCCCTTCTCTCCCGTGGTGACATCTCCAGCTGCCTCCCTCTTGGAAGAAAATTTGTGATGGCACTTAGGGCCCACCCAGACAATGCAGGGCCATCTGCCCCTTTAAAAATCCTTAACTTGATCGCATCTTTTGCCATATAAGGAAACATTTACAGGTTCCAGGAATTAGGGCCTGATTTGGGGGGGAGCCATCATTCAGCCTGCCTCATGCTGGTCATCGACAGCTTAAATGTTTTTAAAGTAGCCTACAACAGAACAATGCTATGCATGTACAATGACAGAATTTATTAATTCACGGTGGGTAATATGGTCTAGGAACAGGGTGAGGCTGGGTAAGATCCTTCTTCCCGTCCCACCCATGCTTTTCTGCTTGTGGACAGACGACCTTGCTGAGAGGGAAGGTCAAAATCCCCAGGGCAGGCCTTTTCTGAAGACAGGGGCCCAGCCAAGGGGCACCCCTGCAGCCCCCCACTCCACACTCTCCCCGGGACAGGCCTGACGGCCAGTACATCCCCTGTCCCAGCGTCCCCAGGCTGGGCGTCCATCCTAGTCCCGCTCACGTGCTCACCCGAGTCTTGGTGCTGCGAGCCCCCCGGTGTGTGTCGGAGGGAGCCTATGTAATTTTTTTTATTGTCATGATTGTGGTGAAACACACATAACATCAGTTTTACCATCTTAACCATTTGGAAGCGTCAGTGCAGCGGCCGCAAGCACTTCACACCGTTGTGCAGTCACCACCATTCTCCGCTCCAGAACGTCTCATCACCCCCATGTGACACCCGCCAGTGGTCGCTCTCTGATCCCCCCACCCCCCAGCCCCCCGGCCACCGCTAGACCATTTTCTATCTCCGTGGATTTGCCTGTTCTGGACACGTCACCCAGATGGAATCGTGAATACTGGCCTTTTGTGTCTGGCTTCTGTCGTTTAGCATAATGTTTTCAAGGCCCCTCCATACTGTAGTGGGTGCTGCCCCTCCGTGCCTTTGTGTGGCTGAACAACACACTATTGTCTGTGTGTGCTATGCTCTGTGGCTCTGTTCACCCGTGGATGGACGCTTGTGTTGTTTTCTACTTTGGGCTGTTTCCGCCCCACCCCCCAGCCCCTCCCTGTGTCACCTCTGCGGGGGCAGTTGTGCTACCACCAGGGCCACGAGCTGCTTCTGTGCCCAACCAACAGGGCAGGACCTTAGTCCAACACAGAGACAATGGGGCCACGACAGCCAGGTGCACATCCGCATTCTGGTCTGCCCCATCGCCCCTTCAGGGAGCATCCCCTCTCTCCTGGTGGCCCTAGGGGGGCTGCCACACCCCCTTCGAGCCCCAACCAAGACAGGGCTCTGCAGCTCTGGGCGTTTCCATGAGTGGAGCATCCGGCTCTACAGCGGGTGAGAACAAACCACTTGCTGGGGGCAGAGAGGAGCTGAGCTGACAGAAGAGGGTCCGGGTGGGCTTTGGGTCCCAGATGCCGCCGTGCCTGAGAGCAAGGCTTTCCCAGAGCATGTTGGGGGACCCCAGCAGTTTCCTCTCTGCCTAGGCTGGCTCACGTTGGATTTCTGTCACACTCAACCTGAAGAGTCTGGATGGGGGGCAGCGTCAGCTCTTGCCACCACAAGTCCCAGACACTCCCTGAAGTGGAGAACACGGGGTGCTCCGCCTTGGCCCAGGCTGTGCCTTTGGCACACCCAGGCTTGTCAAGACCCTGAAGGACAAAGAACATGAGCAAGTTTTCCAGCTGCTCAGCTGGACAGTTTGGCACCTAGCAATTGACCCTTTGCTTGTGGGACGCCCCCCACCTTGTGCCATTTAATGGCTAATGAGGGGGATCTTGCGGAGGTCACCATCCACCTGGATAACATCCTTGGGGTCCATCCAATGTGGCCTTGAAGAAGTTACTGGCTTGGGCAGCCCGGCCTCTGGGGCAGCCGATCCCAACAGCTGCGCTTCCCAGACACAGAACACCTGGGCCCTGCTCCGTCCAGCCGGGGCTTCGGGCCTTAAACTGGGTGTTGACCCTCCCAAGGTAGAGTCCCCACCAGCAGGTGCATCACACCCCTCGCACAGGGTCCACGAACCACCCAGGTGCCCATGACTTCCAGTAACGCCTACTGCCCCAGCAGCTAGCCCACCGCAGCCAGGGTGATCCAACTCACCAACTGGATCAAGCCTTCATCTGCTTAAACCCCACCCACGCCGACTCCCAGCTCGGAAGAGTCAATCCAAACTGCTCGGTGAGAGACTCCTTGTCATCTGACTCCTGCCTGTTTCCTCAGCCATATTACCTGCTTCCCTGCACTAGGCACGTCCCAGCCTCCAGGGATTTGCATCCCTGGAGGGCCCAGGGTTCTCGTCTCCATCCCTGAGGCTTGCTGTCCCCTCCACCTAGAGCACGTCCCCTGGGGAACCAGGCTCACTCCACCCCTCAGTCGTGGTCTCAAATGACAGCGCCCGGCCTCTCCCACACAGGGCCCCGCCCCGAGCCTCTCCTCCTCTGAATGGTGCCAACGACAGCATCTCTCCTGTTGCTTTGCCTTTCTGTCCCCTCGGCCCTGCATCTGGTGCGTGATAATTGCTGAGTGAAGGTTTGCAGAACGAAGGAGTGAATTAATGATCAGACTGAGCCTGACTCCCGCGTGGTCCTGAGTTGACCCAGTCTTAGGTCCCCCTGCTAGAAACATGGCCCAGGGCTGAGAGGGCTTTGCACCGTCCCCAGCCTCCCTGCAGCCTCCCTGGGGCCCAGCGCTGGCCAGGGACTGTTGATCGGGAAGCTCAGGCCAGAGACCCGGCCCCTCCCTCCCCACTAACCCCTTGCAGCTGGTCCGTGGGGAGAACTCTCCACCTGAAAGACAAGCACCCCACCACCCTCCTTCCCCACCTTCCTGAGACCCGGCCCCGCCACTGCCACATTCTTGCTGAGGCTGGAGGGGATTATCGGGGCTGGCGGCAGCACGCCCGTGCCCTAAGCTGCGTGCTATGCATTACCAGCACCTTGTCACTCACCAGATTGCCCTGGAAGGGAGGTTCTGGTGGCAGGAGCTGGATTTGTGCTCTTGGTCGCCCAGGCCTGGCCGTGAAAATCCCACAGCTCCCGGCCCTGCCAGGGCTGCCATTGCTGGGGGACTGTGTGGCGTGTGAGCATGACCAACACCCAGGGGTGTTCAGCGTCAGGGATGTCTAAGGAAAGGTGAGTTCCCTCATAGGGTGTTCTGGGTTGACTGTGTCCATCCCAAGAGATATGTCAAAGTCCTAACCCTCAGCTCCTCAGAATGTGACCTTGTTTAAAAATAGGGTCGTTGCAGATGTAATTAGCAAAGGTGAGGTCATGCTGGACTAGGGTGGGCCCTTAATCCACTAGGACTGGTGTCCTTATTAAAAGGGGAAAAGAGGCCAGGCGAGGTGGCTCATACTTGTAATCCTAGCACTCTGGGAGGCTGAGGTGGGAGGATCGCTTGAGCTCAAGAGTTCAAGACCAGCCTGAGCAAGAGCAAGACCCCCATCTCTACAATAAAAATAAAAAATAAAAAAATAAGATTTCGTCAGCAGACCAGGACCCTTAGAAAACATATAGATAAAATCCAACTCCCATTTGACCAACAGAGAAAGGGAAGTTGATTAAATGATAAGCTTTTGATTTTCACATTGTCTGTATCCTCTTGCCCTCAACAAAGTCCTTTTCTAGTTTGAAAAAAAAAAAAATACACCTATAGTGTTCCATCTTGCTTCAGTTTGAATGTGTCCCCCCAGAAGCATGTGTTGGTACCCAAGTGGATGACCCAGGTTAGGAGCAAAAAAAACAAAAAGCATGTGCTGGAGGCTTAATCCCCAATGGCACAGTGCTAGGAGGGGGCCTAGGGCCAGGTGGAGGGGCTAAGGCTGCTACCTCGGCAGGGGTGGGCTCCTTATCAAAGGATGCCTTCAGTCCCCTTCTCCCTGCTGCCCCCCGCCCTCTCTTGCCCTTCCACCTTCTCTGTGGGCTGACACGGCAGGAAGGCCCCCACCAGACGCCAGCCCCTGGGTCTTGGACTTCCCAGCCCCCAGAACTGTAAAAATAAATCTCTGCTCCTTATAAATGACCCCGCCTCAGGTGTTCTGTTATCGCAGCATAACACAGACTCCTTTTCTGCCAGAAGTCCCTCCACCCTCATTCTCCTCTTGCCTCCTTCTCGGTCTCTGCTGCCCCACCTGGCTCTCAGCCGTGATTTAAGCGTCGGTGTTGTCCAGGGTGCTGCCCCGTTCTCCTCCCGCCTCTCCCTGCACTGGCCGCTCTGCTCTGGCGGCTTCCACTCTACTTTAGTTAAGGTGAAACCAGCCTCAATGACAGACAAACCCCAAGTTTTCAGTAGCTGGATGTGATGGAATTATATTTATATTTCTTCATATAAAATCCAATTGGCCTGTGTTCCCCGACATCACAAACGGACCCGATCCTACTGTCTTTGACCTGTGGCCTCCACATGGGCCTTGGGCGTCTACCTCCAGCCAGCAGCCTGGCGAGAACGAGGAGGATGGTGTGGGAGGTTTTATGGGGTTTTATGACGGACAAGCACGTCACTTCCACCCACCTTCCACTGGCCAGAACTCCGCCCACGGCCACGGCTAGCTGCAGTGAAGGTGGGCAGTGTGGTGTCACAGGGGACCTGGCAGTAGCAGGGTTCGCTTTGGTGGGCATCCAGCCAGTCCCTGCTTCAGGCCACCCAGTGGTCCCTAAGCAGCCGTTTCGCTCTTCCCCTCGCACATGGAGCACACTCATTGCTCCGCAGAGAGACAGCCACGTCCCACCCCATCACCATCTCCTGGGGCCGCCACCGCAGGCAGGGACCCCCAGCAGATGCACAGTTCCCTCCTTCGGGTCTGCTGTGGCTCTTTGTGACCTGGAAACCAATGAACTAAAATGACAAGTTACCCGTGTCCCATATCCAGAGGCAGGACTCACACGGGACAACCACAGTGCAACATCCGTGTCCAAAAAGAGACAAACAAGATGCAGAGCAGCTCTGCTCACAGCCATGACGCCCTCGGGCTGGGCAGGCGCCGGCAAAGCCCACCCCGGGGGCTACTGTGGGGGGGGACAGGCCTGCCCCGTTCTCTGTGGCTCCCAGCTCTGCCTCCAGACTGTCCTCCATGGCCGCGCTGGACATGGGCGTGGAGGGGTGTGTCGTGCCTGGTCGCTGCTCATCTTTTACAGGCTAAAACTGCTGGGAACAGTTTTGAGCCTTCAAGGTGGTTTTAAGGTCCAAAGGGTCGAAGGCTTTTCTTTTTTTAGTTCAGGGTATGGCTTATTTGCCAACACAGTTCCCTCAAAACCTGAAAAGGCTCCTCATCTATTTGCTTCCATTCACTTCCAGATGCCAGCGACCACATGCAAAATTTATTTTTAGACACAGTTCTCCAGCCTGATTTTTTTGCTCCCTGTCCTCAGGCCATTCCCTCTCCATGTGACAGTGGCAATCCTGAGATGCTCAGGCCCGGGGAGGGACACTCTCTGCCTCTGCCCTTGCGCAAGGCTGAGACTTAATGAGCCCTTGTTGCTCAAAGGCTTTAAAAATAAGATTTCCTTCTGTTCGACATCTAGAAGCAGTCAACTTTCCCAGCCAAGGCCCCGGATTTCTGGAGTCTCTATTTCACTTTAGTTTTGCTTACAAATCAGCCGATTCACGCCTGGGCCCACCTTATCCTTCTAAGACCTTGTTAAGTGCTGCAGGTGACACCAAGGCACACAGTGACATTCGGTATTACAGCCTCTTCCCCTAGAGTGACAGGGTCAGAGGCTAGACGCCTGCTTATCTCAGGCAACCGTTTTCCCAGCAGTTTTGCTGCTGCATAACATGGATCTCCATCTGCCCAGACCCTGACAACCTGGCTTCCTCCCGAGCTGTCCTGACCAGAAAGCCAAGGCCACGTCTGCTAGATTTATATTATAGCAACACCCATAGTACCAATTTCTGTCTCAGTTAAAGGAACACTAACTTAGGTAAGAGATAAGCCCCAACATTTCGGTTGTTAAACACAATGTAAGTTTATTTCTTACTTTATAAAAGGAGAATGAAGGGTAAGAAACTGGGGACCTCTGTTCCCTAGAGCCGTTCAGTGACACACACAGATTGAGGCTGTGCCATTTTCCACGCACGGCTTCTAAGGGAGATCTGGACGTCAGAATCCAGGCAGCAAAGAGAGGAGAGAGCAGAGCAGGGGTTAGTATATTTCTGTAGATAAAGCTTTATTGGAACACAGTCAGACACATTCATTTGCATATGGCTCCTGGCCGTTTTCATGCTACAAGGGCAGAATTGATCAGTTGCCACAGAGATCTCGTGGCTCACAAAGTCTAAAATCATGACGATCTGGGTCTTTACAGAAAAAGTCTGTCAAGCCCTGGAGTGAGGGTTGGTGGGCCGAGCGTAGATTTTCGTGGGCCAGGCCTGGAAGAGGCATTATTATTTTACTCACATTCCACTGGCCAGAACTCAACCATCTGGGCCCCCTGGCCACGAGGGAGCCTGCACAGTGTGTTCTCTATTGGTCCCCAGAAGGAAAGAGAAACAGGCAGAGTTATCAGCTGACTATCCTCTGCCACAGACACCATCCAGCCCCTGGGGACTTCCGACTCAGCGTGTAAGGGTCTGACTTCTTTCCTAAACTTCAGATGCATGTTTCTAGCAATGTGCTGCCAGACTTCTTATTCCTTATGCCCTCCAACAGAACTTGATCACTTTCCCTCCAAACCTGCTTTTCCTTCTGTGGTTCCTAATTCAGTTAATGACTAAACTAGAAACCCTGGGAATGCCCATGACCTTCCCAATCCCTCAGCCCCATCATCCGGCACTCTCTAAGCACACGCGTATGTCTGTCTCCCAAATCTTTGCCCCCTCTTCTCTGCAGCCCCCTACGGCCCTGGCTCAGGTTCCTGTACTAGTCTCCTATCTTGTCTCAAAGACCCTAACCACCTGTGAACTTGCCCACAATTGTGTGAGTCACTTCCTCAAAACCCATTTTGACGGGATTGCTCCCCTGTGTGAACTTTTGCCGTCCCCAAAGGACACAAACACATCACCCGAGGTCACCCACCTATGCAATGGCGGAACTGAGACGGGAACTTTGGTTTGTGAGCCTTTGAGAACCCGTTGCTCCGCTCCCCCATTCTTCACGGGATAAAGCCCCAGCACGCATAACGAACATTCTTTGCATAGCAGGAACTGAACGGGCACAGAGGGAGCAGCCCCGTCCACACACTCGGAGGAGAATTCTGCACAGGCCTGAACGGTTCTGCTCTGCGAGAAGACAGAGTGCACCCCTCAAACCTTCTATCCACGCTCCATTTTCCACCCGTCCCTTCTGTCAGAGATTCCTAATCCCCAGAGAATGATAATCAGGACATTTTCACAGAGGCCACCTTGCCTCAAGAGACTCTTCCTCCAAAGCAAAGCCTTTCCCAAAGACCCCAAGGGTCACCGTGGGTCCACTCCTCCTCTCTCCCCCTCCTGATGACACAGCAGCCAGTTTGTGGGACAAAAAGAAGACAAACTGGCCCAGGCCCTCCTGGGGTCCCTGGGATGGGTCCTCAGAGCTGTCGGGGTGACCATCCTGCCCAATTCTCGTTCCCCCGGTCACTCCCCACCCTGCTCCTTTGTTCCTCGTCACGCCCGTCCTTCTGTACCGTCATCTTCTCTTTTACGTGTGTTTGCTTATGTATTTCCTGCCTCCCCCACTCTAAGGTAAGGCACCAAATTAGAGCAGCAGCATTGCCTCTCTAGCTCTCTGCTGTTTCCCCAGCATCCGGTAAAGTATCTGGCTTACTTGCCCCGGCACTCAATACGTTTTTGCTGAACGAATGAATAAATGAATGAATGAATGAACAGAGTGGCTCCTGATACCCTGCTGGCCTCCTGCTTCCCCCACACTGTGGAAGGCGGGCTCCTCAAGCCCCCACGCCTGCCTCAGACCCCGGTCTCTCGATCCAGGTTCCAAAGACCCTTCCCTCTCAGAAGACCTGGAACAGAGCCCCTGCCCCCTGCACTCCCCACCTCAGTAAACAGCAACTCCATTTGCCCACTTGTGAGGTCCAGATGCCAGTCATCCTTGATGCCTGCCTCCCTGTCCTCCGAGGCATTGGCAAATCCTCCCACCTGCAAGATGCCTCCTGAATGTGACCGCCATTGCTACCACCAACTCTCACCTTGGCCACTGCAGCAACCGCCTAAGGGGCTGCCCCACTTCCCTTCTTCCCCTCCCCCAGCCACTCTCCCCCTGAGCGCGGGAGGCCTTTTGGAAAAATAATTCAGACTGCCTCACCCCCCCCCGCCCCCGCTCGCCACCCCCAAACACGCCTCTCTCTGCCTCGCTCACTCTGCTCCAGCCACCTGGGCTTCTCGCTGCTCCTCAAACACACCAAGCACATTCCTGTCCCAGGGCCTTGTACTGGCTGCTGCCTTGACCTGGAACTTTCTTCCCCAGATGTCCATGCGTCTCACGCTCTGGCTCCAGTAGACCTCAGCTCTCGCGGGTCATTAGCAAGACTTCCCTGACCGCTGCCTCCCTCTGAGGCCGGGCCCTCACCCGCTTCTGTTTCCTTCACAGAAGGTAGCTGGGGTTTTGTGTATTGCGTGTCATCACCTCTAAAACGGAAGCTCTAAAAGGGCAGAGACTTCGTCTGCCTCGTGCACGGCTGTACCGCAGTGTCTGGGACGGGGGACGGCGCGCTGCCGAGGCCCCGTGAACGTTTGTGGAACGAGAACACGATGGTGACTGAAGGAGACAGATCCTGATGGGGGTGGGTCCCTGTGCAGGAGGGAGGGATGAGATTTGGAGCTCAGGTCAAGTGCACAGTGGCCCCGGTTCTTCACTCTCTGTGTCTTCACCGTGTGGCTCTGCCGTCCTCCCACTCGCGCTCTGGGCTCAGCCGTCACTTGCTGTGGCCGGTGGGAAGTCAGCAGACGACAGACAAGCACAGGCCTTAGCGTTCCCGGCCGCCCTTGTCCTGTGCTTCCCGGTGAGAACATGCCTGGGCAAGCCCGGGTGATGATGGGAGCCCCGTGCGGATGTGGGGGAAGAACTTTCCAGGCCAAGGGAACAGCCGGTGCAAAGGCCCGAGGCAGGAACTTGCCTGGTGTGCTTGAGAGAGAACAAAGGGCCAGGGTGGCTGCAGCCAAGCGAGGGAGGGGACCGTTGCAGGAGGTCACAGGGCCCAGATCGTGATGGGCTTGGTAGACCACGACAAGACTTTGGCTTTTACCCTGAGCAAAATGAGAAGCTGAGGCCGGAGAGATCTGACTTAGGCATTGAAGGACGGCTTTAGCGCTGAAGAATAGGCACGGGGTGGGCGGGGCAGGGACACCAGTGGGGAGGGGGTGGGGTGTTGCAATAATCAGACTGGGTGGCAGGGGTGGCCCCCTGGAGCTGGGGAGAAGAGGAGAGAGCCCAGAGCATGGGGGACTCAGCAAGGGGAGATGAGGGATTCTGAGCTAAAGGCAGCACCAGGACCCGGCCTGAACCAGCCTTGGGGTCCCACCCAGAGACCCCAGCTGTCTCTGCCCCAGCTGCACTGGCCCCTTTTGTTTTCTTTCCTTGGACACATTTGATTCTCTCCTGCTTCAGGCCCTTGACACTTGTCGCTGCCTCTTTCCCCTCACTCTTTTGCCTGGCTAAATGCTTGTCATTTGGGTCACAGCTCAAAAGTTCCTGCAGAGACCCTCTCAGGAGACCGCCCCCAATCCGCATGGATTGTCTTCTCTGTTCTCTATCCTCCCGCCCTGCACTCCCCCTTCCCGCGTTCCTTGTCATGATGCGGGCGACCCTGTGCTTGCAGGGCAGAGAGAGCAGGGCCTGACAGGCCGCCTGGATTCAAGTCTGTGTTCTTTGTTTTTAGACCTGTGGGAACTCAGGAAAGCTATGACAGCACCCAGCCTCAGTTTCCCCCGTGGAAAAACGGCAGTAAGACCCGATGGGATCATCTGGGTGTGGTGCGCGGCTCAGCGCCTGCCCGCTGTGATGATGGCCGGGAAGAGGCTGGTGTATTTCGCCAGGAGCGCTTACTCTGTTTGGATGATGCCACTATACTTAGCAAGCTTTCCAAGTGGCAGACACCAGCAGCACTCTAGGTATCAGACTGCCTCTTGGCGAATGCAAATTCAGGGAAATTAGAGAGCTGTAGTTGAGCTGGAGGCCGGGGTCCCCCTGCAGAAGTCCGGGGGGGCAAAGATCACCTCCCCCAGGTCCCTGCAGGAGTGCTTGGGCTCAACCTGGGCTCCCCCTGCCTAGGACCCTGACACTGATGCAGGGTCACAGAGAAGCTGGGATCGTGGTGATGTCACTCCTCTGGTGTTGGGGCCCAGCTGCCAGCATTAAGGGACAGTGGTTGACGTGAGGTCAGCAGGATCAACTTCATAAGTCCCTCTCTGGGGTTCTGCCTCCCAGATGTCTGGGTTCCTGCCCAATTTATAAGGCTGGTTCTCCAGCTCACCCTGTGATTCTGCGGACCACCCACCATCCTTCCAGAAAATTCTTTTCGGGCTGTAGTAAACCAGAGCCGTTTTCTGTTGTTTACAACTAGGAACTCTGACTTGTCTACCCTCCCAGAAGGGGCCGAGCACGACAGACCCTCAGAAAACCCCTCCCCTCACCCTTAGCTCCACCCTGACGTTACCAGGAGCACAAACCCTCCCTAGGGTGCTGCGGGCCATGAGTCAGTCTGTATTCAGAGCACCCAGAAAACAGGGCAAAGGTGTGGCAGGATGCTGTTTGGAAATATTAACTGTGCTTCTTTCCTTAGTACGTCACACCACCCGATGAAGATGCAGCAAGGGTAGCCTCGGGCCAGCTCTGTTCCGGAAGACATGAGGAGAGAGGCAAAAGGAGCTGGTCTTGCACACTGAGCTTCAACGCTGAGGTCCTTGCCTCGGTCGAAATGCCATCCACGGGAGGGCCTTCCCCTCCCCCGTCTCTGGGCCGATGTTGGGGACCCACAGAGCTCCGGGAGTGGAGCAGCCTGCTTCCCTCAGAAGGTGCGGAGGTGCCAACCTCCCAGAACGCCCTACATGTATCTACACGTAAGGGAGACGGGGCGGCATAGCTCGTCTGGGCACAGAGGGCCTGAGACGGCCCCTCCCCCAGGTTTCCCACAGAAGCGGCAGAGAGAGGGTTCCAGGGCCACACGAGGCTGCGTGTGGGGATGATGCGGTGACAATGGCAGGGAAGCTGGGTGGCCCGCGAGCCCTCTGGAGGATGCTGGCAGGGGTGCACGCCCGCAGCGACGAGTCCTGGTGTGTGGAGAGGCATCAGCAAACGGTGCCCAGGGGGACTGGGCCCATCCTTATGGATGCCAGCCAAGGAACGAGGATGACCAAGAGTAGAAGCTGTCTCCCTCCAACACCACCAGTTGCAACCCCAGGGTGAAGCGGGAGGGCAAAAATTAAGGATTGACTGAAGAAACCCCAAATTCTTTTAAGAAAGATGTTTCCATTCCATGCAACATGGAAAATGGTGACAGAAATGAAAGTCAGTAATGGAAAATGAAAACATTCACACATCTGACTTCATGGTCTATAAATCTGTGTCCATCTCAAAGGGATCCCGCCACCAGGGACCCCTGTCCCCACCGTTGCCTAAGAAACCAAGGGTACAGCCAGGCCTGGAGAGCATTAGGGAGAGTTGTGGAGAGACAGACTTTGACGCCTCAAGTGCAAAAATGACTTGCTTTTATTAGGCACCTACTATACGCCAGGCGCAATGCTGAACACTATGTATGTTATTTCTGAGTGAGGTGGAAATCACTGCTCCCGTTTTGCAGATGAGGAAACTGCAACACAGAGGTATCGAATAGGGGAGCCGGGATGCGTTGCGCTGATTTCCTACAGGACAGTGTATGTTGTGGCCGCTGCAAAGATGGGCCCCTTGAATATCTGCTGTGGGGCTTTAAACCCGAAGGTGATGTTGGGAGACAAGGGCCGGGAAGGACTGGATTAATTAAAACGCAGGTTCTGGGAGGCAACTCAGGCAGGAGTGTGGCGGCCCCTGGTGGACGTAAGGAGAATGGCAGCTCAGTGGCGAGCACCTGCCCTGCCAATGGCCTTGAATGGGAGCAGGAGGGCAGAGGGGCGGGCTCAGGGGAGGTGCAGACAGGGGCCCCCACGTTGCGTGGAGTCTGGACTCAGGAGCTAAACCCAGTGACAGCAATGGCTACTCCATGGGGGTCCGGTCTGGGGAGGGGCATTCTGTGAAGGCAGAGAGGAGGAAGGAATAAAACCTTTACTGAGCATTGACTATAAGCTCAAAAGAGAAACGTGGAAAACAACGGTATAAACTTTAAAAATGGGCAAAGACACACAGACACAGGCACATGCAAAGCAAAAGAAAATGGAGGTCATGGCATGAAGATCAGAGTTTAATTCAACTCAAAGAATTACATGAAACAAAGTAGATCTCTTTGTAACGCTGAGGGGGACAAGACCCCAGAAGACAAAAGGTGCACCAAATAACATAACATAAAAACATAGGTACACCAAGAAAGCAAAAAGGCAATCGGCAGAATGGGGAAAATATTTGCAAATCATATATGTGATAAGGGACTTGTAAAAAAGCTCTTATAACTCAATAAAAAGACAAACCAATTTTGAAATAGGCAAAGGATTTGAATAGGCATTTCTCTTTAGCAGATACGCAAATGGTGAATCAGCACATGAAAAGATGTTCAACATTGTCAGCCATTAGAGAAATGCAAATCGAAACCAAAATAAGATACCACTTCACAGTCACCAGGATGGCTAAAATTAAAAAGACAGATAATAACTAGTACTGGTGAGGAAGTGGATAAATTGGAACCCTCTTACATTGTTATTAATAATTGGGTTGTAAAACAGTGCAGCCACTTGGGAAAACAGTTTGGCAATTCCTGAAAATGTTAAACATAACATTGTGATCCATAACATATGACCCAGCAATCTGACTCCTACATATATACCTAACAGAAATGAAAAAGCAAACATCCACACAAAAACGTGTACAAGAATGTTCATAGCAGCATTATTCATAATAGCAAAAAGTGGAAACAACCCAAATGCCCATCAACTAATGAATGGATAAATAAAATAAAATAAAATAAAATGAATGGATAAATAATATTCCCATCTGCAGTGAGCTATGATGATGCTACTGCACTCTAACCTGGATGACAGAGGGAGACTCTGTTTAAAAAAAAAAAAGGAAAGGAAAAACAGCAAATATGGTCAAAACCCAAAAAGCATATAGATAGAGATGGGAAGAAAGAGGTCAGCGCAGAGAGAGTCCCACAGTTCAAGAACATCAGGATGGAGTAGGAAGGTGATAGGACTCAGCCCTGAGCTCTTCCCAGCTCAAATCTTCTAGAATGAGAAAAATACCCCCAACCCAGGAGAAACAAAACAGCAACACCAGCATAAGAAGACACATGCAGATAGCACCGGGTACTCTTACACATTTAAACTCTGTGATGTAGGTGCCACTGTCCTGGTTCCCTTCCATTCCCTGCTCACATTCCCATCTCATGAAGTCAGAGCTTAGCCACTGCCCTGGGACTCTATTCCTCCCACCTACTCGGGTAGCCCAAGCGCTCTAAAGGTGGTCACTGGCCTGTATGTCCCAGATAAACCCATCATCCTACTCAAGCCTTCTTGCTGATTCCAAGATCAAAGAAAAAAGTTCTATGGCTACAATAGCACCCCACTCTGAAGAAGGAAACAAAACAAAACAGCGGAGGGAAGGTGGGGCTAGCGGGCGAAGAGTCTTTGGTAAACAGACCTGTCCCTGAAGAAACGTCCCCGTCCTCTCCTGACCCCTAGTGGTTGCCCAAGGCCTGTATCGGAACTGGCTTCTCTAAGGCCAGGAGGACTCCGTCAAGGAATGACAACAGATAGAACTGATACAGCACTTTAAAATTCACAGAATGTATTTTTGTATATTCTATACTTGAATCAGCCCTACAAGCAGAATAGATGGTATTATTATTACCTCCCATTGTATAGATGAAGAAACTGAACCTCAGAGAGAAGTTAAGCCAATTGCCTATGGCTCCACACTCTGCAGGAAGGACTTCTGCCCCCATTCGGGTCCTCCCTTCCCAGAGCTGTCAGCTTTTTTATAGAGCCAAATTGGATTTTTTTGTTGAGTCCCCAATCCTAGAAGCCAGTATAGATTTTCTTCATTGATTCAATAAATACTTGTGAGGGTCAGTTAGGAGCCAGGTACTATTTAGTTGGCAGATGGTTTTACCTCCCAGTAAGTAGCCAGATTATTTTTGCCTGTATTGTTTATGGCAGAAATAGAAAGACATGTTAGTTTCAGTCTCACTCTTCATTGCAACCTCAGGCTTATGCAGACCCAGTGTTTTCCCACCGCCTTGGGGTGAGTCTCCTGGGGGTACCCAGAGCTCTCAGCCCCCAGGAGATCTCAGCATGCTTCTCCACACCACGGGTGTGTGGGGGCTCCCTGTAACCTCCCTCAGCCATTAAAAATATTTTTTTCAAAATAATATGTGCCGGCCAGGCCAGGTAGCTCATGTCTGTAATCCTAGCACTCTGGGAGGCCGAGGCCAGAGCATCGCTTGAGGTCAGGAGTTCGAGACCAGCCTGAGCAAGAGTGAGACCCTCATCTACAAAAAATAGAAAAATTAGCCAGGTGTGGTGGCACGTGCCTGTAGTCCCAGCTCCTCAGGAAGCTGAGACAGGAGGATCACTTGAGCCCAGGAGTCTGAGGTTGCAGTGAGCTACCATGACGCCACTGTACTCTAGCCTAGGTGACAGAGTGAGACTCTGTCTCTAAAATAATAATAATCATCATATGATAATAATTGTGTCAATAGTTTTAAAAAATAACAATAATAAAACAGCTTACAGAAGAGGAATCCAGAGAATCAGGATCTTTTATAATGAGCCGTAAGCCTGTCTGATCTTTGCCCCAGAAGAAGATTATCTTTATTATACTGGACAGTACGGAAACCTAACCTTTGCTTCAGAGAGACATTATCTCCGGCTTCCAAGGCTGTTCAGTATATAAACATCCTTAAAAAAACAGCCCTGGGCAAAGGCAGTCAGTGTCTCTGCTCCACTGAAATAAATGCATGCAAGACACCACAAAGAATTGTCTCCCAACAACTAAAAAGCCCTACTGAATGATAAAGCTAACTCAAACCATAAAAGAATTCCAGTATGGCAGGATATAATATAAAACCAGCAAACTGAAATCAATAGGCTTCATATATTCCAACAATAAGCAGTTATATAATAGTGGGGGAAAATTCATTTACAATGGCATCAAAACAGACGAAATACGTAATAAATGTAACAAGAAATGTGCAAAGCCTATATAAAGAGAACTTCAAAATACTGCTGAATATTTTGCTACCAAAAAAAAAATACTGCTGAATAACCCAAAATTAGATTTGAACAAATGGAAAGATACCCACTGGTCTTGTGATAACATAAAAATATTAGTTCTTAGCATAGCCCTAGTCTACTAAAAAAAAAAAAAGTCAGTTCTAAGTCATACACAAAGGCAACACAATCCAATAAAAATATCAATAAGCTTTTCTTGAAGTTAGATAAGCTGATACTAAAAGTCACATGGAAAAATAAACATAGTTTTAAAAAGCTATAAAGGGATCTAAAAGCTATAAAGATATCTCTTTGAGATATAAAAATATACTATAAATCCTCTGTAATTAAAACAGTGTTACATTAGCACACGAATTAGCCAGAAAGAGCAGTGGACAGAATAGAACGTCCAGGAATAGACTCAAATACATATGGAAATTTAGCATACAATAAAGGTGGCATCTCAAATCAACGGGGCAAAGATAGATTTTTTTTTATTATTATCTTTAATTTTTTTTTTTTTAGAGACAGGGTCTTGCTCTGTCGCCCAGACTGGAGTGCAGTGGCATCACTGTAGCTCCAACTCCAGCAGCCAAAGATTGATTTTTTAATAAATTATGCTGGGAAAACTGGATAACCATTTGTAGAATGGATAAAATTAGAATCACATCTCACGCCATTCTCCAAGAATAAACTCCGAATGGATTAAAGATTGAAATGTATAAAATGAAAATTATACAAGTACTAGGGGAAAAAACGCAGTTGAATTTCTCTATAATCTGGATATACAGAAAGGCTTTCTAACTGTTAATTATAATACAGATGCAATAAAAGAAATGATCGATAAATCCATTACATAAAAATAAAAAAAACTTGCAATCATACTTGTTGAATAGCAAAAGAAAGAAAAAAAAGAACAAAGATTAAAGCATAAATTTTAAAAGAAAAAAATTAAAAGATTTAAAAAAAAAAAGAAAAAAAATCTTCCCCCATGATGAGCTGAAATAAAAAAAATAAAAATAAAAATAAAATAAAAATAAAATCTTTTACCAGAAAAAAACATCACCATTAAGCAAGCATGTTAGAAGTACTTCAAAACTTGAAGCTGGGTGCAGTGACACAAGCCTATAGTCCCAGCTACTTGGGAGGGAGGGTGAAATGGGAGGATCACTTGAGCCCAGGATTTCAAGACCCAGACTGGGCAACACAGTAAGACCCTGTCTTTAAAAAAATAAAAATTAAAAAATATATACATTTAATAAAATGTGGCATATGTATACGATGGAGTTCTACTCAGCCACAAAAAAAAAAAAACAATGGTGAACTAACATCCCTTGTATTATTCTGGATAGAGCTGGAGCCCATTCTTCTAAGTGAAGTATCACAAGAATGGAAAAACAAGCACCACATGTACTCACCATCAAATTGGTACTAACTGATCAACACCTATATGCACATATGGAAGTAACATTTGTCTGTGGAAGTAACATTCATCGGGTATCTCGCAGGTGGGAGCGGGGTGGAGGGGATGGGTATATTCACACCTAATGGGTGCGGTTCACACTGTCTGGGGATGAGCACTCTGTAGCTCTGACTCAGGCAGTGCAAAGGCAATGTATGCAATCGAAACATTTGTACCCGCGTAATATTCTGAAATTTAAAAAAAGAAAAAAAGAATTTTGCTTTTCCATTCTTTATATATTTTCTACAGGCAATATGCCATTATTGTTCAATAATATTGTTATTGTTTAAGGCTCTACAAGGAAATCTCTAGACTTTGTGACTAAACAAATTTGTTATCAATAATGAAACTGAATACTTGGCTGTAGAATCCTTCATGCTCTTTGCCTTTAAAATAAAATTTAAACAACCTTCAAAAATACATATATATACATGGCTGAGCACAGTGACTCATGCCTGTAATCCCAGCACTTTGGGAGGCCAAAGCAGAAGAATCACTTGAGGCTGGGAGTTCAAGACCAGCCTGTGCAACACAGCAAGACTTTGTCTCTTAAAAAAAAAAAAAAAAAAAGGCCAGGCGTGGTGGCTCACGACTGTAATCCTAGCACTCTGGGAGACCGAGGCAGGTGGATCGCTCGAGGTCAGGAGTTCAAGACTAGCCTGAGCAAGAGCGAGACCTCGTCTCTACTAAAAATAGAAATTATCTGGCCAACTAAAAATATATATGGAAAAAATTAGCTGGGCATGGTGGCGCATGCCTGTAGTCCCAGCTACTCGGGAGGCTGAGGCAGTAGGATCGCTTAGGCCCAGGAGTTTGAGGTTGCTGTGAGCTAGGCTGATGCCATGGCACTCACTCTAGCCCGGGCAACAGAGCAAGACTCTGTCTCAAAAAAAAAAAAAAAATTAGCTGGACATGGTGGCAAGTGCCTGTAGTCCTAGCTACTTGGGAGGCTGAGGTGGGAGGATCACTTGGACCCAGGAATTTGAGGTTACAGTGAGCCACTACACTCCAGCTTGAGCTAGAGATTGAGACCGTTTCAAAACAAAAACAAAAACAAACAGAAAACACCATAAGCAAAGTTGAAGTACAAATGACAAAGTGAGAGAACATATTTGTAATATATTATCTCTATCTGTCCCTAAAAACATAAAGCATATACAGTATATGTAAAGAACTCCCAAAAACTAAAGAAAAATCCTATAGAAAAATGGGCAAAAGCTATAAGCAACTGGCAAAAAAAGATATAAAAAAAGAAAATGGTCCTTAACATATAAAAAGATGTCCAACTTCAATGACAAGAGAAATACAAAACAAAACTAAAACTGCAATTAGTTTTTGTATTAATATTAATCATGTCTTGTTCTGATGTCTTGACATCTGGAGCCTTACTGGCCCTCCCAGGACTAGTTAATTCCTAGACATAGTGAATGACTCACCCGTGAGCATGCCTTCCATACACAAACTAACCAATCCGGACTGCATACCCCAATCATCTCCTCTGTCTGCCTCTCACAGGACTGTTAACACTCTGGACCACTATTCACCTGCCCTAAACACCCCAGGGCTAAGTACCAGAAAAGTAGGGGCAGCCCTTATACTCCGGAGCCCACTGAAATTGTTCAAACCAGCCAATCTTACACCTGCTTAGCCCACTCACCTGCCTCACCCATTCCTTCCCATGAAATAAAGGCTTTTGTCCACATTTCCCCCTCGGTGCTTCCCCGTGTGGCCCTGCATGGCATGATGTGCATCCTCTTTTGCAAACTGTGAGCAACAAACTGTCTTTTCAATGTCAGTCACCACCTATCTGTTGGTCTCGTCATACCTGAATACTAATAAACCCTACATTTGACATTCCATCTCTTATCATCTGATTGGCAAAAATGCAAAGCTTGACAACACGCTGTTGGTGAGGCTCTGGGGAAACAAGTCACTGTCATACATGGCTGGTGAAAATGCAAAATGGTTAAAGTTTATGGACGGAAATTTGGTAATGTCTAACAAAACTGCGTATGTGTTTACTTTTTGACTCATGAATCCCATTTCTAGGAACTTACCCACAAAATACACCTCCAACAAAAAACACATAGGCCCAAGATTACCAAGGCAGCATTGTTTGTACTTGCAAAATATCGAAAACATCCTAAACGCCTATTATTTGTTAGATAACTTACAGAATACCCACACTATTGGGTTTAGTGAAAAAAAGAACAGTAGAAAAGAATGTATGTAGAATCTTTTGTATGTTAAGGAAATAATAAGAAAATTTAGATCTACCTGTTTAATTTTGCAAAAAGAAATATAGGAAGGATAAGTCAGAAACTAATGAGATTAGTTTCCTCCAGGGGGTAGATGGGAGCAAAATGGACAGGATGAAAGGGTTAAATGACACTTTTAAAAATGTCAGTGTTTGTTCTGCAGTGATGGGCCTTGAAAAAAAATGAAACAACAAAAAAATCAATGTTCATGTGGTTTTGACTGTACTTACAGCGCCATGGTAATGTTTTATTTATATGCTCAGAAATAACAAATCAACAGGGATCAGAAAGAATCCTAATATATAAACAGAGACAATGAACCTAACTACATTTCAAATGAGCAATTCTGAAACTACTTTCTGTGTATTGTAGGACTGAGCAAAGAGTAAGTGTATTAAAGATGTCAGGAGCCAGATTCCCCACTGCTGGAGAGGACAGTTACAATATGGAATGGAAGAAGCTTGGCCGAGGAACAGGAAAGACTTTGGCAACCGCAAAATCAGAGACGCATAAACAAATTCTCCCTCAGAGGTTTCAGAAGGAACCCACCCTGCCAACACCTTGATCTTGGGTTTCTGGCCTCTAAAGCTGTGACAGAATAAATTTCTGTTGTTTAAAAGAAAAAAAGAAAGAGAGAATGAAAGAGAAAGAAAGAGAGAAAGAAAGAAAGGGAAGGAAGGAAGGAAAGAAGGAAGGAAGGGAGGGAGGGAGGGAGAGAAAGAAGGAGAAAGGAAGGGAGAAGGGACAGAAAGAAAGGAAGGAAGGAAGAAATGGAAAGAAAGAGGGAGAGAGGGAAGGAGAGAGGGAGACAATATGAAAGGAAGGCAAGCAAGCTAGGGAGAGCCCCGTGGTGTTGGAATGAAATTGGAAGTATGAATTTGTGGTCTTAAATAGGTAAGTCATTTACTATAGGTCATTAAATATGAAATGTCCGACTTTGAATCAAAAGTGTTGTTTATTATATCTTCAAACGAGAAGCAGTACAATTAATCAAAGTATGTACCTAAACTGTCAGCACAGTTTTGCCATCTTAATGGTAGCTTGCTTATGCCAGCAGCGAAGAAGCCTGGAGAACAAGTGGCAATGAAATTGCAAAAGGCATTTTTTTCCACAACTTGTTGAAAATTGAATATTTTTCCTTGCAAGAAGTAGTCCAAAGCCTGGAAGTGGTAGTCAGTTGGTGCAAGGTCTGGTAAATATGGTGCATGGCAGAGAGTTTCCAAGTCCAGCCTCAGTAGTTTAAGCAGCATTGTTTGTGCAACACGTGGTTGAGCACTATCTTGCAAGAGGATTGGCCTGTCTCTATTGACCAGTCTTGGCTGCTTCATCACAAGCATCCTCATCATTTCATCCAGTTGGTTGCAGTAGACATCTGCTGTAATGGGTTGACCAGGTTTCATGAAGCTGTAGTGGATAATAACAGCTCTGGACCACCAAACAGACACCATTAGCTCTTTTTGATGAATATTCAGCTTTGGACTGTGTTTTGGCACTTTGTCTTTATCCAACCATTGTACCGAATGCTTGCAATTGTCAAAAAGAATCCATTTTTCATCACACATAACAATATGGTGTAGAAATTATTTGCCTTTATGTCATGACAGCAAAGAAAGGCAAGCTTCGAGATGATTTCTCTTCTGATGCTCATTTAATTCTTGCAGAACCCACCTATCCAGCTTTTTTACTGCACCCATTTGTTTCAAATGGCGCAATATTGGAACAGTAACGTCAATCCTTGCTGCTAAATCATGCATAGGTCAAGATGGATTCACTTCCACTACAGCTTTCAGCTCATCATTATCCACCTTGGTCTCAAGTCACCCACGTGGCTCATTTTCAATATTAAAATCACCAGAACAGAACTTCTCAAACCATTGATGCACTGTGCGTTCATTAGCCACATCCTTCCCAAATACTTCCTTGATATTTCGAGCTGCCTGCGCTGCACTGGTTCCATGGCAGAACTCATATTCGAAAATAACACGAATTTTTGACTTATGCATGATTTCACAAAAATTGCTCTAAAAAAAAAGTTTGAAAAATAAGCACAAGCCAAAACATGGGTTTGCAAGACTGAGGATGGACCTTCACAATAAAAATAAAAGAAGTGTCAAAGTGAAATGTCAGAGATAGCAACTGTCAAACTTAATACTTAAAGAAATTGGACATTTCATACGTAGTAACCTAAAATAAATAAATATATATACACACACAAAAAGAAAAATAAGTAAATTAAATTGATTTAAAAATATATGTACAGAAATAGATATCTGTGTTTCTGTGTGTGCACGTATGTGTACATATTCCTAGCTCTGCACAATGGAAGAGCCTAGAAGCAATGTCGTCTCCATAGCAGTGATCACACCTATTCCTCACTAAAAAGAACCAGGTTCTTTGGAGAAATGCCTGATTCCAGGACTGGGCTAGAACATCTTGTGCCAGAAAATAGGAAAGTGCTCATAAAATGATGGGGATATGTCAAAGGATGTGGGAAGTAGCAGTAAGGACAAAGTACTGAATAAAGTTGGGATAAGTTAAGCATCAAAATAACGATAGCGATGGATTATGATGCATTGAATAAAATAAGAATCCACGAGTCCATACTGATTAGTGAATGAATGAGTGAATGAGAAGGAAGGCTCTTTCTTACAGTAGACTATCAAATGATTAATGTAGAAATAATGGAATTAGAGAATCATCATTTTTCAATCATCACAGTAACAACTGATTCAAGCCCAAATCATCTATAGATGCTAAAAACTAAAGCATGAAGCTTTGGAGAAGAATGGGATATCTACGTGGTCTCACAGTACCTCCCCGCAAATTACATATTAGTTATAAAGGGTGTCAGGTCTGGCCTCTTGCCAGATGGTTGTTCTGGTTCTTTGGCTCCTTGCTTGGAAAATTCACAAGCGGGGCGGGTGTGACAGAGTGACCACAGACAAGAAGCAATTCCACACAAACAGCTTTTATTGCAGAAAAGGAGGGAGCTATGCAAAGCGAGAGGACGTTCGAGAGAGGAACGGGTCAGTCTCCACGAGTGGAGAAAGATGTTGAGGACTCCCAGGTGGTTTCCTTTTATTGGCCTGGTCCAGGTGAGGGCTTACGGGAGGTGTGGGATGTGACCAGATGACTGACATACACGATCAACTGGTGTTCATATGACAAAGTTGCAGCTCCGCAGGTGTGTGTGCCTTCATATAACAAAGTTGCAGCTCCGCAGGTGTGTGTGCCTCAAACCCTCAAGTTCCTGCTCTTAGCGGTTGTGAGCTGTGTTTTCCTGCAGTCCCTCCCCCGCCCTCCCCTTCTCCACCGCTAGGGGCCGCCCTCCTGGCCTGTATCTGCCACCTGCAGATTTGGTCCCTGCCTAACAAGGGGAAAAGTCTAACTTCACAGTGGGAAAGCCTAGCAGTTACCTCCTTACACAAGAGATTAAAGTCACCGTCCCCAAATGGGACAAACCAACATGTGCCTCCTGATATCATGCACTAAGACCGACCCCAAATCACTTGTTATTCCTGCCAAAAGTGCATAATCTGAATCTTATCATGAGCAAACCTCAGACAAACCGAAGGACAAACTGAAGGACAAACAACAAAACTACTGGCTCAGATACTTCAAAAATGCCAAGGTCATGAGAAATAAAGACAGGCTGAAGAACTCCAGATAAAAGAAACTAAAAAGACATGAAAATTAAATACAAGGCATGATCCTGAATTGGATCCTGGATCAGGAAAAAAAACCTAAAAAGGATATTGTTGGGTTAATTGATGAAATGTGAGTATGGACTGTGGTTAAGCCAATGGTAGAACATCAATGTCAGATTTCCCGATTTTGATCATTATGTCTTGGATATGTAAGAGGATATCCTTGATATTAGGAAATACAGTTTGAAATCTTTAGGAGTAAACGAGCAAGATGTCTACAACTTACTCTCAAATGGTTCAGGGGGAAAAATGTGTGTGTGTCATACATATACACACATATATACATACACACACATATATACACACACTGAAAGAGAAAGTAAATGTGGCAAAATGTTATCAATTGGTAAAGGATATATGTTCTTGCAACTTTCTGTAAATTTGAAACGATATCAAAATAAAAAGCTACCTCCCATAGGCATGGGCCGCATGCACACACAAAAGCTAATGCACAGATAAAAAGGCCCACGAAATACCCAGCATAAAAATGAGAAAAGACACACACCAAGGCCTGCGTGGCAGTTGATGGCCTCCCCAGCAAGCACTTTGCCTTCTTCCTTGCAAATGGACCCAAGTTTTTAGTACTATTCAATGTTTTAAACCAGAACATGTAGCCAGGCACGGTAGCTCACACCTGTAATCCTAGCACTCTGGGAGGCCCAGGTAGGAGGATCGCTTGAACTCAGGAGTTGGAGACCAGCTTGAGCAAGAGCGAGACCCCGTCTCTACTAAAAATAGAAAAATTAGCCAGGCATTGTGGTACACTGCCTGTAGTCCCAACTACTGGGGAGGCTGAGGCAGGAGGATTGCTTGAGCCCAGGAGTTTGAGGTTGCTCTGAGCTAGGCTGACACCACAACGGTCTATAAAAAATAATAATAAAACAAAATAAAATAAACTAGAACATGTAATATTTGATTTAAAAAATTAAAATTAACTTTAAAAGAGTGTTCCCCAAACAAGAAAAAAGTGAGTGTTGCGGCGTGAATGAGTGAATGAATGAATGGATGAGTCAATGAATGGGGCAGTGACTAAATGAACAGACAGCGCAGGTGAGCGAGGTGGGAACGCACCAGGCTCCCCCCAGAGCCCAAACCTTTCCACCTGCTTCCCCAGCAGCTGTGGGCCCCGCCCACTCAGGCGAGGAGGTTCCGGATGCCTCTTTTTATGGTTTTATGGCTGGCCACACCTTGGCGGGCAGGCTGGCCAAAGTACATTTTCTTTCCCACTCCCCGAGGCCAGGCCAGGAGGGTCCCTGCTACTTCCTTCTCTCTGCTGGCCCCACCCTCCTCCATTCCTTGCAGGAAGGCGCTATCAGCGTGCAGGGGAGGCAGTGGCAACCTGGCAGCCGGGTGACACAGTGCCAGGCCTGTGCCTGGCTGGCCATATGACTATCAGTAAGTATTTCACTTCCTTAGGCCTCAGTTTCCCCATTGGCTCCTTAAGCAGTTTGGCCAAATCAGTGGTTCTCAACCTTCTTGGCTACACGTTAAAATCAGCTGGGGACCTTTTAAAAATTCCGGGGGCCCAGACTACACCCCAGACCAACTAAGTCAGACTCTTTGTGGGGTGGGACCCAGGCAGCCACAGTTTTTAAAGCTTCCCAGTGATTTCAATGCACGGCTAAGTTTGAGAGCCGGTGGGCTGTGATCTCCGTGGTTCTCTCCAGCTTTTTGGTGCTGAGGTCTTCTGTCTCTAGAGGGTTAAATGAAATATGAGAGTCACTTGAATATCTGGGTCCCTATCCCAGCACCTCCTTCTGTCCTCAGTCTGCCTTTGAGGTGACTGCTCTACAGACCAAGGACTTTGACCAGCCCTGCACACCCTTCTTGAACCTTCTACTGCAGCCTCCGCCTGCTCCATTTTGATGTTTAGGATCGAGGAATGCAGGATCCTCACCAAGGCAGCCTCCACAGGTATGGGCCAGGGTCTTCCTGCTTCCGTCTTGTCATGCACAGCTGCTGAGGAAGAGGCTGGGAGAAAAGGGAGAGAGAATTGGGCAGTAGGGGGAGTCTGTTCAATCTCAGAAACTTTGGTTTTTCTTGCCTCTGATGTAGTAGCTGCCATCCTTTTCCAAAAAGGGCCTGACCCCCACCTAGGGCTTGGCTGGGTGCCTGGCTGTGCCTCCCAGGCCTCCCCTCCCCAGGACGCCATTCCCTTATGTGAGTACTATTGGCACCAGTGGACACAGCCTGAGTAGTCAAGAGCCTTGAACTTCAGGACCTTCCTTCACTTGCAGCACCCTGTGCAAGTCTTACGACACACCTGAGCTCAGTTTGCCTATCTACGAATAATAAAAATGACCCTGCCCTGGGCTGATGACAAGAACATATTGTTTCATTGCAGACAGATGTGTCGAGGCTTTAGAAAGTGCTTTTTATTGGGTCGGGAGCTTGGGCACAAATGCGAGAGGGGCTGCTGATCTGACAGACCAGCGCTGACCCATGGCCGACCCCGAACAGGATGTCAGAGAAAAGCCGGCAGGTGAGTCTGGGAGTCCTGTTCCCAACACAGTCCTCCAGGAGGATGGGAGGGGGGCTGGGGAAGGCTGGGCAGGGGTGGTGCTGTGGCCCCCAGGGCACGTGGCCTCCCCCACTGTGCAGTGCCGTAGCCCAGAGCAGAGCTCCTGGACCAAGGGTCCTTGCAGGAGGCAGCGAGTACCAGTAGCGGTGAGAGACGGGGAGAGCAGGCAGCAGTTCTGTGCCTGCGAGTGCTGGGAGCAGCCAGGCCGTCCATGCGCCTTCTCATTACTTCCTGCAGTCCTGTGCGGTGACCTTAGTAGCCCCATTTTCCAGATCAGAGAGGTTACCTCACTTGCCCAAAGTATCACTGTTGCTAAGTGTCAGAGGAAGAATTCAGATCCACACATGCCTGTCCTCTGTGAGACACTGCCCATCCACAGACGGATCTGACATATTAATCAGAGAATAAAATGCTTTCACACGTGGGGGACGAGGCTGGGAAAGTCTCACGCTGTGTGTTGGTTGAGTTATGGAGGCAGGAAGGCCTTGTTCCAGGTCTGTGGTGGGCTGGGCCCAGCTGCCCCAGGGGCGACCTGGGAGATGGGCCACAGCACTGAGCCACATCTGGGGCTTGGATTGGCAGGGCAAAGGTAAGACTCTGCAGATGCCTGAGGACTAGCGGAAGGGACTGGGAGGGGACTGAACTGGGTGGGGAGTGTCATTTCTGGGGAGGCATTTGGCAGGGTGGCAAGGCTGACTTCACGAGCCAGAGATCAGTGCAGTTGCCTCAGGCTTGGGATTTAATGTTCTGTGGCCGCTGGCTTGAAATGGGTCATAATTTTGGCTTTGGATTTGTTTTGTAAGTGGAGTCAGAGGTGACGATGGAGCATGTGCCAGGGGTTGGGAGTTGGAGCCTCTGTTCTTGCACGTGGGCTCCACACCCAGGCCAGCCCCACCCCCACTGCTGTAACCCAATGCCAGAGTCCCTCGTTCCGCTGGGAGGGGCAGGCAGTGCCCCAGCAGCATGCTGCGAGGGCAACGGCAGGGAAAAGGTGGGGACCCCTTCCCCACCCCCATCCCGGCAGCTGGTGCATTCAGGTGAGGAGGTCAAAATCCCCTGGGGGTCATCCATCTGCCCTGGGTCAGGATTGTGGGAAGGGGAGAGATTGGCTTCACCCTTGTTTTCCTTGTCCACTCGGCTCCACAAAGTACGCAGCCAGCCCTGGTCACATCCAGGTCCTGCCATTTACCACCTTGAGCAAGTTACGTCACCTTTCAGCCTCAATTTTCTTGTCTGAAAAAGGAAATAAAAATGTCCATACCCCGTAAGATTGAGGACAGTGAGGTTTTTCTTTATTATTTTCCAAAATGCAAGTCTGATTATGACAGCTTCCCGCTGAAAACTATAATGGCTTGGCGGTGTTCTAGAATAAAGACCAAAACCTTCCATCTAGACCAGTCCTGTCCAATAGAAATGTAATGCAAGCCATGTATGTAGCAGCCACATTTTAAAAAGTATAACCAGGTACCAGCCTGAGCAAGAGCGAGACCCCGTCTCTACTAAAAATAGAAAGAAATTATATGGCCAACTAAAAATCTATACAGAAAAAATTAGCCGGGCATGGTGGTGCATGCCTGCAGTCCCAGCTACTCGGGAGGCTGAGGCAGGAGGATCACTTAAGCCCAGGAGTTTGAGGTTGCTGTGAGCTAGGCTGACGCCACGGCACTCACTCTAGCCTGGGCAAAAAAAAAAAAAAAAAAAAAAAGTAGAACCAGGTGAAACCAACTTTCATATTACTTAACATATCTAAACCATTACCAATATATAATCCGTATGAAAAATGAAAAACGTTTCCTTACTGCCTTTGAAATCCAGTGTGTACTTTACACTTACAGCATATCTCATTCCATGGGACAAGGGGCTACCTAAATGGACAGCACAGGGCGACCACTCATACTCCCGAACCTGGGCCCTGCCGCCTCACTGTCCCTCCACGTCCTCTGCCCTGCAGCCAGGCTGCTTCCCGTTCCCTCCTTCCCTCCTCACGGGGCCTTTGCTGATGCTGTTCCTGGACCTGTGGAAAGCTCTTCATCCTCTGGGTCTAGTTAAGTTTCTCAACCTTCAGGGAAGCCTTCCTTGACCCCTTACATACTTTCGTATGATTGTATTTCACCTGCTCCACACCTGCCGCAATTGTGATTTCCCATTTACTAACATCTCTCTTCTGGCCTGTAAACTCCAGGACAGGGACATCTTTGGGGTTTTTTGATCGTTTCCCCAGGGCTTAGTCCAGTGCCTGGTGCAGAGGAGGCTTCCAACGTGTCCAGTGGGTATTTTAAGAAACAGAGAAGTATGTAAAAGCCTGGCATATGCAAAGTGCTCTGTAAATATCCACTCCCTTCCCATCCCTCTGGGTGAGAACATTTCTCCCTATAAAGGGACCTTTCTAACTGTATAACTCTGCTAGAGAACTGAAGACACAAAGCACGTGGTGCTGAAAATATTTAAGTAGAAACCTGAGCTAAGCACAGAGATTATAAATATTTCTTCCCCAGATTACGCACCATTTAAAAATACTGCCTCAGCTCCTTTTCATGATTTGGGCGGTGATTAAGGAAAATAACTCTTTCCAGACAGAAAGTAATTGCTGCCCTTTCCCTGACTTGCTTTTTCCCTAAAGTGGAGGTGGAGCAGCATTGTCCCTTGTTTGACACAAGCCAGATGCCAAGGCCCTGCCACTTCCCAACTCTTTCCCAATCCTCTTCCAGGTGAATGTAAACAAGATGACACAAATCCACCCATGTCGACTGACCCAGGAGATAATGCCAAACCTGATGACACCTGTCTAGGTGAGGACTCAGCCCCTAGATCATGTGACCATGTTGCAAAGCCAAACTCAGCATGTGGTTTCCTTCAAATGGATCCTTAGTCCATACTGCTCCTTCTCGGGACAGTTTAAGTTGGAAGATTCAGCTAAATGCCACTATCCAAAATGATGGGTGAAATTACCCTATTTCTCAGGGCTTACCTCTCACTGGAGAGTTATGGGGGACGGGGTGATTTATACCTCTGCACAATGGCTTCCTTAAGAAGCACCCACGGCTATGCACATTTCCCTTGAAGCTGTCCAGATAAGCAGCAAGGTATACACAACTGCTATGAATTGCCCAAAGGTGACACATCTAAACATCCATTGCATATTTTAAATCCTTGGCTGGCTTCAAACTGCAAGCTGTTTATGTTGGAGTTAGTGGGGGCAGACATCCTAGAGCTTGCCCAGCACTCCAAGAAGCCTCAGCTAATGAAAAGTGTGTAGGTACCTACGAAACCTCCATGTCTACTTATTACTCAGATTTTAGGATTACCTATGCTTGTAATAATATTGAAAATTTTTAATGGGTATTTTCTTTTACAAACCATATTTGAATTTATGGATGCTAGAGCTGGTGCTTAAAGTCAGAATTCAGAACCCCAAAGAAAATGACTTCATTGAAATTGAACTTAACGGACAAGAGCTGAGTTATCAAAACCTCCTAAAAGTGAGTTGCTGTGAACTGGGGATTAACCCAGAGCAAGTGGAGAAGATCAGAAAGCTACCGAACACATTGCTCAGAAAGGTAGGGTTTATAAGTTTCTAAATGTGAAATTTTTGTGGGTAAAATTATGTTCTGTGGAGCCAATCATTTAGCTTTCGTACTTCTGATATGAAACAAAATTAAAGTCACTTGGAAATTTTGGCTGCAGAATGGCCAAATATGGTACCCAAGTTATTTTTAGTCTGATGCTTTCAGAGATTTGCACACCTAATCCCTAAACCCTTTTAAAAGCCTCTGAATGACAAGTGACTCTCCCACTTTAAGATTCAGTCTGGGAACGGTGGCTCATGCACCCCTATAATCCCAGCACTTTGGGAGGCTGAGGCGGGAGGATCACTTGAGGCAGGAGTTCAAGGCCAGCCTGGGCAACATCATGAGACTCCATTGCTATAAAATTAAGAAAAATTAGCCGGGCATGGTGGCACGAGCCTGTAGTCCCAGCTACTTGGGAGGGTGAGGCAGGAGGATTGCTTAAGCCCAGGAATTCCAGGTTGTAGCAAGCTATGATAATGCTACCGCACCCCAGCCAGGTAACAGAGCAAAACATTGTCTCTAAAAAAAAAAAAAAAATTATGCCCTGATTTAAAGTCTCTCTAGAAACCTACAACAGGGGCCACCCCCACCCAACAACAAAGAAACAAAACCCCATTCTCAACTGCTAACATAGTTTACCACGGATAAAGAAAAAACAATACAAAAATATCTTAAGAGTTTAGGCAAGAACCCAAGATGCTGGCCCATATTAAGCCGTTTTTAATAACATCATGGTATTTATAAACTATTATATTTCTTTTCCACATCAAGGACAAAGACATTCGAAGGCTACAGAACTTTCAGGAAGTGGAACTCATTTTACTGAAAACTGGAAGCACTGAATTAATAGAATACACACCATCTCTGATAGAGAAGCCCTGCTACAATAGCAATGCCGCAAAAATGACTTATTAAATAACCCAGGGGAAAAAAACCTGGAAATCATTATTTTGTAAATAATGAAGTCTGGATGCATATACCACTTTGGCAAACTTTGTATGTGAACTCTGGAAAACTATTTTCTCATCTCCAACTTCTCTGGGCTGGGAGAAGAGTTAAGTTCGAAGTGTTCTGAGAAACAGCTATAAAAGAAAACTGTAAGGTGTGATACCTAGAGCATGTTTACTGTGTAGAGCTGTACCCCGATCCTTGTCAGGTGTAGTTATTAGGCCCTGTGGGATTCAGCCAGGACAAATGGCCAGGATCTCCTCACATGAACCCCACGTGGGCAGGGTGAGCCCATGGGGCTGGGAAGGCCAGGGCCCACTTGGCAACACTGCTTCAACCTGTGCTCTCCATTCAAAAACCATCTCATACTATCCCCCTTCCTATTTACACTTTTTAACTCACCATAGCCTCTTATGGTAGAAGTACTTACAAAAATGGCTTGATTTATATGACTTGAATAAATACCTTTGAGGCTATTTTTAACATACAACTTATAAAAGAGCCACTGCACGGCCTGCACCACCGAGTTCTATTAAATAAAAAAATAAAAATAAAATAAAAACAGCTGGTGCCCTCAGGAGCACCTGGCTCAAAGGTGGCTGTCATCATGTCCCATGCTAGTAGGTTCCTCCCTAGCACAGTATCCAGCATCCTTCTGGCCCAGTTCTCTTGCTAACTTCTAGTTAATAACTGCTTATACCTTGCTTATAAGCACTCATGCCACTTGACCCTATCTACCAGCTTTTATTAACATACACCAGCATCATTTCTTTGCAAATCTGTTTCTCTCTAATCCTTATGGAAGAGGTATAAATACCAGAGCTCCTTACGAGCAAGCACAATCTTACTTGTATTCCCAGTACATAAAATAGGCCCCCATTCCCTCATCTCCAACTTCCCAATAGCTCAGCTTGGGTGAAAGGTGGGGAAGGGACACATAGGCATTACATGAACTGAACTTACCTGACCCGGCTGTCCAAAACAGAGGTAAATGGTTAGTGAGGGAGAAGTCTGTATATTTCATTCATGAAATGTAATGAACGAATGTAAGAGTCTGCAATGCAGTCAGTATCCATGGTCTCTTATGGTAAGAGCACTTCAACATTGAGCGTAGCATAGCACTCAAATCACGTTTTTAAAAGATAGCACAGCCCCTAATGCAAGCCAACTTAGGGCTCAGTGCTGGGAGATTGTGATAGTGGGTGACACAAATCAATCCCCAAGTGACACCACTCTATTTACAATTTTATTTTGTTTTAAATACTAAAGAAAATTTAGGCAGAGACTCGGGATTGGTTATGTTAATGGCCCAAAATCACCATTTGTGGGAAAAAGAGAAATTTAGGTTGTGTTTAAATGAACATGGTAGAATAGATTCGAAAAAAAAAAAAAATCACTGTTGGGAGGAAAGCTTACACTATATGCTGACTGAACTCAGACAGGTGTCACCTGGTGGTTAGTTACAGTAAGATCAATGAGGGCAACAAATTAATCATCACAATGTTGACGGGCAAATTCCATACCTGTTCTAACACAGCCCACACACAAAAATATGACAAAAACGTATTTTCTGTAACAAACACAAATGCTCTTAAGGTTGCTGGTTTTAAGTAAAAAAAAATTTGAAGAGCTTCAAGAGTAATTTTGATGGTGCACTTTTTGTAAAAACTAGTTTCTGAGTAAGGTGCAATTCCATCGAAGTATTTTAAAATTGTTTTTTAAGTGCAATTTATCAGGTACCAGAATGCTATCCTAAAAAGGTCCAGAACACATTTAGGTTAAAATAAAACGTGAATGATCTCGAATTCTTACTTGCTCACAACCTACTTTGACTTACAATTAATGGGGCAATTGGTAACTCACAGCACTGCCCCTTTCCGCTCTTCCTCCTCAGTCGCAGTTGTATGTACGGAGCTGTCCCACATACAGCTCAGAGCCCTGACGGTGCCACTGCTGCAGTGAGGACAGGCTCCAGTAGGGGAGGGAGCCGCACCTGCTTTGTTCCTGATTTATCCAAAGTTATCAGATACCACCTGGCACATAGGAGCACTAAGGGACGTGCTGAATGAACTTACAACAGCCAAGCCCTGAGCTCACGCGGAGAGGATCCAAGTCTCACCTGGGGAATACTGTGAACTGATGACACAGGGCCCTAGCTACATGAACCCTGCAAACCTGCAGGTGCATTTCAAGTTTCAATCACTTCCCTCCTTTTAAAGAGTAAAAATTTTGTTAACAATTCATGGTGCCCCTATTAAAATTAGAACAAAGCCAAAAGCAGCAGCCCTGAGGGTGATCATCTTGAGCAAGGGGGAAGGAGTACTGCTCAGCCTAGCAGTTTCCCGTCCTGAAATAGCATAAATCCGAGAGGAAAGATTCTTTGGAAGCTGCTTGGACAGGAGAACAAAACCATCAGCTCCCTGGCTGGCATTCAAATTGTCAAGATAAAAATAGGATAACACACAGAAAACACATTTAGATCTTCTTCCTAGATTTTAAAAAACAACAATTAAGACCCTAAATTTGACAATTCAAGAAACAGCATCTTTGAAACCTGTCACTCATTGAAGGAGGGTGAATTTTATGAAATACCTATGTTATTAGTAACTACCTACACCAAGGCCTTTTCCCTTTAAAATTTAAATTTTATTAAGAAATATCATACACATAAAAGCACATAAACATACAGTTAAAAGAAAATGCCCACCCAGCTTCAGAAATAGAGCATCAGCAGTTCCTCTGAAGACCCCTCTTTGCCCTGACGATCACATCTCCCACCATCCCTCCAACTCAATGGCTAACATCAAATTTTGTGTTTATCATCTTCCTGTTTTTCTTTCATTTATCATGTACTTAACAGCCTGTTTTTGACTTTCATAGAAATGGAATTGTCATGGATGCATTCTTCTGTGCCTTGCTTTTGACCACTACATTGTTGAGATTCATCCATGGTTCACACGTGGAGCTGTGGTTCGGTTTCACTTCTGTGGAATTCCATCGTAGGAATATACCACAATATTTATCCAACAGACTGCTCATGGACATTTGGGTTTTCCCAGGTTTTTTTCTTCCTATTACAAACAATGCTGATATGACATTTTTACATCCATCTCCTGGCATGCACGATAGAGTTTCTCTAGGGTATGTATCTAGGAGTGAATGGCACACCCAGTTATGCCAAATTGTTTCTCAAAGTTGCTGTTCCTAAACATTCTTAAATCTGCTGACAACTGATCTATTTGGAATGACTGAAGGGAAGAAACAGATCAACTATGAAACTCTCAAATTGCATTTTTAAAATAGAAAATTCAAAATTCTAATACAACAGTGAAAAATACATTTACTTCTCCGCTTTGGCTTACTTGAAACATACTTTTAAAAACTACAGGTTCAACTTAAAAGTCCTAGCTCCCATATCTCAAAATAAATGTTTTTGAATATTACTAAGTAAAAACAGCAAGACTCAGAACATATGGGTATACTGTCATATATTTTAAAAGATCTATACATATGTTTATATCCCCCACCTCACATCACCCCACAAAAAATCCACTTGGAAGAATAACTGTTAACAGTAGTATCTCCTGGAGAAGGACAGAGGGACAGGAATAAAAGGAGAAACATAGATCACTAAACACTTTTTTTTAACCATGTGCAAGCATTACAATGCTAATACAAAATTTCAAAAATGCAGTCACCTGGGGTTCTTTCACAATCAGTCAGAAACTTAAACTTGAAACCCAACCCTGAATGAAGCCCAATCCCATAGAATGTATACACAATAACTTCTCAAGTGTTTTTTGTTTCATGCACATAATAGATGTTTAAAAACATATTCACATAGCTCATCTACAATGCATTCAAAAAAAACACAATGGACACAAGCTCAGAGAACTTCCACCATAAAATTTTTCAGTTTTTGCATCTCTAAAAACTTTCATCAGAAGGTGGCTGAGCTCAATGCTTATGTGGTCCAAGTGTTGTCAGACCTTGGAAATAAGGTTAGTTATCCATTGTGACACTAACTATATTTAAGGAAACAGACTGCCTGCAGGTGAGTAATGCTCTAAAGAGAGGGGTAAAAATATCTGAGCAATATGACTAGGTTATTAAAAGCTCAAGATCAAGACAGCAAGAAAGATATTTCAACTGAAATTGAAAAATAAACGGACTGCAATCTCTTTGAAGGAAAAAAAACATGTTTGAACAAAAAGGGACATGATACATAGAGTCTATTTCTACATTCCAGAGAAGATGCCTTGAGCAGGAGAGGTGCAATGGAAATTAAGCTATCAGACCAGTACTATAGTTTGATGGTTATGGCATTTAAAAGTTCATCCAATATATTTTATATTAATGAACTGTTATTTAATAAGTCTGTCTTTTAGATACATGCTGGACTATTTACAGATTAAATGGTTTGTCTGAGACTAGCATGAAAGTGATAGGGGGCAGTGGACACAAACACAAGCACACAGGAGGTAAAACTAGTCGTGATGGTGATGACTTAATAGAGATTAATTATACTGTTCTAATTTTGTGTATGTCTTTACATTTCCAAAGCAAAAAGCTTTCTTTTTTTAAAAAAAGGATCAACTGATTGCTGATTTCAATCTTACCAAATAATCCTCTGATAACTGACTCCCCTTAAAGGCTTTCTAAAGAGAAAATACATTTACCACCTGACAACTTTTTGGTCTGTATGGCAGAAACATTTATTTCTTCTAATAAATTGGCCTCTATATTGGCTTCTTGTGAGCCTGGCTAGCAAGAATCAGTTTCTTTTGAACCAGATCAGTTCTGAGGGTAAATGGTATAAAACCCAACTTCTAAATCTCCGTTAAGGCCAGACTTTAGTCATGGACCTTCTGAGGGGCCAACGTCTCCCCGTCAAACTCTAGGTAACTTCAATAGTTATCCACAGATTTAAGTATCCACAGAGGACGCCTTTTCACATGAGCTCATGCACTATATACTTTATGTAAGTTAGCTACCAATTCTAGATGAAGAAACAAAATAAATCTGGCATTTTAATACCTGAGATTTCTTATCTGTTTTTCTTAATATCTAGTAACAGAATATGATAAACTATCACTTTAAGTCCTTTACGGCTATAACCATAATCTTGTCAAAATACACAAAGCAGAGCTTGGGAGCTGGCTGACTTGCTAGATTTTGTTTCTCGTCTTATCTTAATCCTCATGTGAATCATCTCTTACAAATTTGGAGATAACCCCACTCACCTATTGCTGCATCTCCACCATCAGCTACCGAAGTCAGGAGGGCTCTGTCCCCACAGTATTTTGTCATACAGAGCCCCTAAAGTGGTGGCTTCATTATTTTCTAAAGTTTGTTGAAGGATTATTTTAGTAAATTCCATAACAATTCATTATACCTGTTAGAATGAACACAGTGGCCTAAGTCAGGCCCTGGACCATGAGGCAGAGACCTGCAGTCCATCAACATGAAGGCACAGAACCCTGGGTAAGTCATTTAACCCACTACTCAATTTCTTTACCTAAAAAGTGGTGGCAGTATTTGAAAATTATAAATCACAAGGAATTGCTATGAGAGATATATATGTGGGGGGGGGTATGTATGCAGCTGAGATAATACTTCAATACAGTTGAAGCTGGCTATAGATAGAAATAAATATGCTGCCAATTTTCTTGTTTGTGACATAAAAATCACCTGCTTTTTAAAAAACATCCTCATCATATATACTAGACACCCCATACACAGAAACAAATACATTTATAAACTGACAAGACCAGGTTAAAAGAAATCTTGATACAGGACTTAAAGACCAAAATCTAGCTAAAAGTTCTTGAATGGTCTTCTACATCATCATTTCATAGCTAGATAAAGATAGGGTTTGTCAGAAGGCTATTCAGAATTTTCTACTACTAAAGAAATCTCTTGGGGATGTAAAAATATATTCTAGTTTACTGTACATCTTCGCTATTAAAAGCAAAATTCAAATTTATTCATAACCACCCAAAATTGAAGCACCATTATTTAAAACATTAAACTAGAAAGTCTATAAAAATTAGTCTTAAACAGAACAAATCAGATAAAACTGTACACCAACACCTCTAGTAATAGCGTACCTGTTATATTTAAAACAAGGGACTAGTTCAGAGTCAATAACTTTATTAGAAAAAGATTAATACTAAATCTTTTCAATGACAGAGACAATCAACTTTGTAACAGAAAGTCAGAGATACTTTATTTTTACTTCTAATTCCAAAGGCTAAGTATAGCAGAGTTGTAAAAATGGAATCCCACTTAGGCTGATTCAAACAAATACTAATGTTTTATCCTGTTTTCAAAGTCCAAGAATGAAAACTTGCAATTAAACACTTAGCAAGCCACATGTTTAGGTAATATTTCTTAAAAAGTCTTAAAGAAAAAATATGATACATGACCTAAGTTTTCAGTGGCATATATACTATTTAACACATGTTCTGAAATCTGGTAGGTCACATCAGTCCTGAATTAATTTTTAATAATAAAAAAAAAATACTAACTGAGCTTTATACTTTTTCTACGCCACTATAAGCTTTCTGTCACCTCATTTTAATGTCGATCTTCACTTTATGCCGTGTTCAGTATTCATCCAAAAGTCTTCGAACAGTAGTCCTACAATGCAAAATTTGGGGAAAAATGATAATTAGACAACATGTAAAAGGCTAATTTTTATGACAAAGTGTTGGCCCAGTCACTAACTGCTAATTATAATTAACATGTGTATATGGAATGTTTGTATTCTTTTTAATAATCAAGGCATCAGTGTGGTTCTTAAAGCCATGTGCCTGTGTATGCCTCACTACGTGTGAATGGCTCACACCGACATAATGCTACATTGCTTTCCCAGAAAAGGAATGCCATCAACAAATCAACTAAGTGGTACTTCCTTTCATTAGGAATATTTTATCCCACGCCACTAGCCCAAAGAATGAACACTTTGTAGGTTTTAAGAACACTTACAGAACCTGACTTTTAATAGTTCTTTAAAAACCCGAATTTATTCTATACAGTGTTATCAGTTCTTTGCATTTCAGATTGAAGGTGTCTGTCCTTGCTATTCACTGCTGCTTTAAATGTATCAGCCAATGACTATTCCTAGATACCTATGGCTGACTGCAAATTCTCCTACACAGTAGGAAATATTAAACACATACCTCTGAAAGACTTGAGAATTGCATTGAATGTAACAAGGCGAATAATATGAAGTGTTTATTGTACTTAAAATTCTTTAAAGATATCTAATTCTGGGCACCACTGCATCCCTACATACAGTTGAAAAAAAATTCCATTCTGTTAACATTTAAGTTTGAATTCACGCAATACACAAAAAACCCCTCTGTGCTTCTTGTAAAGAACAAAAAAGATACACAACAGTTAAGCGTAAAGATCACAGGCAATAGCATTCAAACATGGATGTGGGTAGAGAAAGGAGTACCTGGCATGAGTACCTGCTTAGTTTGACTGAATCCTTGATTTTTAATTTGGCTTTTCATGGGCCGCTCACAACACCAACGCTGTGTGAGGTATGGTAGTCAGCTGCAATAATTCATAAACCCTACACTTCCATCAATCCAATGCTACTGGCTCTCGAGTTACAGAACAAACTGCATTAGAATGCAAGGCAATAAAGCAAAAAACTAGAAACATCCTTGACAAAGAAATACTAGCAGTTTAATTAAAACAAAGTAGTCCAACATGTGCCTCAGAAATATTTAAGGTTTTAAAGCATATGTCTCTGCCAATGTACCAACACAAGATGGACTTAATACCAAAAAGAAAAAAAAAGCAGTTCAACCTTTTTATTAAAAAAAAAAAAAAAGAAATGACAGCAAAATCCCTAAAAAAAGGATAATTAACTTTTCAATGGCGACTATATTACAAACGTGGGAAATAATTTCCAAAGAGGCACACTAATGGGGGCACGAGTCTGCTACAAAATAGCTGAGACAAAACAATGTACCTCAAAATGTTTTGCAGGACTACACTGTCTTTTCCTTCAGAAGATGCTTTTGTAAGTCTTCTTACTCGGCTTAGTTCCATCTTCATCTGTGCATACTTACGCTGCACTGTCAAACAGTAACAAAAAGCCCTAATCAAAGTGAGAAACAATACACTTACCTCTGTCTGATCTGAGGTCTTATCAGATCAGTTTTAATTGGACTGAGTGTCACCTTCAGATTTAATGTCTTCACTGGTCCCATTGACCTCATTCTTAGTGTCACTTTCCTTCGATTCAATGTTTGTGTCTTCACTCTGCTTTTCTCGACTACTGGACTTCACACTACTTTTTTTATCATCAGATCCCCTCTTTTCTGCCATAAAAGAAGACATTGACCAGGGATTTTAAAGTAAAATACAATAAAGACATGACTTTTTAAAAAGTGAAACAATTGAGAGATGAAAGACAATCATTTCCCACAGATTTCAAGTAACAGTTTGGTGAATTTACCAAAGGTATAAAATTTGTAGTTTATACGGGAGGGAAAGGGCAGGAAGGGGAATCAAACTGGTAAGAAGCTATTAAGTACAAAGTAGAATGTAAAATTTCACTTTGGGTAAAGAACATTAGAAAGCAATGGGAAAGGTATAAAAGACAGTACATAATACTGTTCCTATGAGGTTAAATTATTAACTGAGAAGGGTAAAAATACTAATAACCCTCAAAGGTATAAAAAGTTGAATGTTTAATAGGTATGTTTATCCAATTATTAATATACATTTTAAAATGCAAACAATTATTTATATACATATTTAAGTATCCAAGAAGGACAAGTTTAATGGAAGAAAATGGATCTTAAATCCCAATCTAAGCAACTGAACTTTTGTGCTTTGCTAAGAAAAGCAACATATATGCCATCTGAGAGTTCTTATTCCAAAAGGAGAAATTAAAATTCAACTCAGCTGTAAAAGAAGAATGAAAAAAGTAAATTTCAGCTTTTTTCTGTACTACTTTCTTTAGAAGAGTAAAACCCTCAGGCTAGAGGCAAAAGTGTTACATAGAGCAAGCACATTCTAGGCTTTTTCAGGTTCCAAGTAGTTCCCTAACAAAAGATTTCCACAGAAAATGTAAACTTTCTGGAAAATTTATTTTTCCCCTTGAAACTAAGAACACCTGGTCTAACAGTAGTTTATAAGACCAAAAGATGTTTTAAGAGAAGCCAAACCCTTCACACAGTTTCTGGACAAAGTTATTAACACACAACACCAAATAACTGGGAAAGGGATGGAAATGAAAACAAAATATGGCATGGGAGAGGCACCCACTCAAAGAATGTAAGAACTAAAGATCTTAGGTGAAGGAGCGTATTCAGTCCACAACACTTGCAAAATACACAAAGCAATGTCCAAGTAGTTAACAGCAAGACTTGCTTCATGCCTGTCTGTCCACTGTGGGAACTGTGCCAGTACAGTGTGCTCTAACTGACCTTGTGGGAAAGTCCTCCCTTTGTGCCTTATGGGCTTCTCCGGTGCACAGGTAGCTTCAGTGAGGAAGAGTCGTCTTGTTGCTCCGTAGAGGACTAGTAGTCAGTCCAATAATCTTATCTTCTGCCCTATGTAAATATGGTAGATCTTAATAGTCCTAAGGACATCCACAATGTGTGGTGGATTTTAGGGCTATGGATTACAAAAGGAAACTCTCTTGACAAAGAGAGCACCCTAAACTGGTTGATAAGATAGCTTTGCGTGAGAAACCACTTTTCATTTGTGGAGTTAAACTGCTTCCATCACAGCACCTGGAGTAATGAACTTGCTCTTACTCATTTGCCATTATCAAATGCCTGCTATTCCTCATACCTAGCCCGAAGTCCAGATCTTCAGTCATTTATACACTTAAGGAGTGGCTAGATGGTTACACAGCACATCATTTCTGAAAGCGGGTCCTACAGTTTAAGATAACTCTACATTGAAGATGAGCCTGATACAGTTTTCTTGGTATCCAGTCTTCTCTCCTTCCTCCAAGTCTCATCAGGAAAACCTGACTGTCTAATCTAAACAACTCAGCTTATTTTGCTTAAAGAAAAGTTTAGCTAAATTCCATGATGTTGTTCCATTAGGATTACAGGTAAGCAACTCAGGACACCTTTTTTACTCTACCCAGAAATTATACAAATATGCCTGTTTCTAGGCAGGCCAGTGCCATTTACTGCTTAACTCTGATTTCAGGTAGTTATGAAGGCTAGCTAGCTTTTACCCATAAGAACCAACCAACCAACCATTTTAAGTGGCACAAATGATGATAGAAAATAGAGCAACTAAAGTAACAACAGAAATATAAAAGACTAAAAACTTTCTCAAAAGTGATTAATTTGATCTGATATCCATATATGGCTCTTGAGAATTGACTCTTCACCCCAAAAATACATTACACAGAAAGTCTTGGAAAAAGATTGGGTGAAATGTTCTTAAAATGTAAAGTCAGTTAACCTTTGGTAGCGATTGCCTTTTGAATCACAGAAGCAATTTCTGAACTTGAATGGCAAGTACTAAAGTTCCTGAAAGTCAAAATGTTTCTTACTTTTTAACATTTTTCCATGTTACAGAAAAAGCCAATAAATGGAAAATAAATACATTTTTAAAACAGAGGGTATACTTATATAAGAATAAAAGCAGAAGCCAAAAACTACGTCCACTGTTTATGCTGCTAGTTCTAACTCAATCCAGCAAAAAACTAGGATAGTTCTATAAAACAATAAAATAAATGAATACTTCATAAAAGACCAGTGTAATAAACTCAAACAGCAGCTCCAATGTTGGGGATCAAACATGGACAGAGGGAGGCAGAATGGAATGGAACAAGCAGAGCTGAGAAAATCAGAAATAAGCCCATTCCCTCATTCCTAAAACCATGCAAAGCAGAACAGCCCAGCATCAGTATAAAATGAAAGATGCTAAAGAATCTGAGAAAACAAAAGAAAATAGAGCAGACCCTGATGAGTAAAAGAATATTTTTCAATAAAAGCTAAGTTAAAAGATGAGAATATTCTTGTGAAAACATGCCACACAAAACGAAAAAGTCCATTAATAGTGCTCATAGCACAGTAAATCAGCTATTGGTATGCCACAAAAAACAAAAGGAAAAAGTAGAAGTGAAAGAGCATGTTGATTCAATAGAAAACATGTTAAAACACATGTAAGGTATTCAACTTCTAGATACTTAGAATTACTGAGTTAAATGAATGTTGTAAAGGAAGATCAATGCAACAATGTACATTTAGTTTACAAGACATATTATGGAACACTGCAGTGGATAAAAAAAAATGTAGTCAATAACCAAGGTAATAAATTCTACAGCCCAATAACACTGAAAGGTAATACAATACTTGAAAGAATCCAGATGAAAGATCTTCAGGTTAGCAACCAAAGGATGTGATTTTAACATGTCCTAAGAAAACACCAGGCCAACTATCATTCTCAAAAATCAGAACAGAAGCGGGGGAAAGAATGCCTGTCTCCTACTGAATGGTGTTCCTTATAAATGAAAAAGAGTATGCTTGAAATGGAACTCTGCGTGTGTCTGGAGAAAAGTGTGTGAAAATAATCTCTTAATGAACTGAATTCTCGTAAGAACTAACCTTTCTCCTTGGATTTTCTATCTTGTTCTCTGTCCCGACTTTTGCTCCTGTGCTTATATGACTTTCGATCCCGGCTTTTTGATCTTCTTCGATCTCGACTTCGAGATCTATGCTTTCTTTCTGATCTGTCATGGCTTCTGCTTCTCCGTCGATCTCTACTTCTTAATAATTTAAAACAAAATGAAGGCAGCTTCAGGTAGTATTACAATGAGAAAAGGCCTTAAGAAATATACACTGTTGAGTAATGAACGTTAAGCAAAACTCACACTTAAAAAAGCAAATGAATAAAACCTCCTTCTAAAACATATTACATTAGAAATTTTAAGAATTGAAAATCTTTTAAAATTCAGTTTATCTCAAATAGTGCTAAAATAGTTACTGTGTTCTTTAAGGCTCTTCTTCAATTATAACTCTAATTAAAACAGTATGGTTAATTTCATATTTTATGTCTTCTTAGAATCAGTTAGAAGCTCAAGAGACCATCAGGTATACTGACTTCCTAAAGAGGTTGTGTCAAATCTCCTAGACAGCTGGGAAACAGCAAAGCAGCTGCCCTGAAGATGGAACCATTCACCGATTCAGCTCTCACAACCCATTCTAGCACTTCAAGATATTTAAGAGCTTCCAAGTACCATTCCAAGGAATAACCCTAGTAACTGCCACTGTTTATTGCACTCATTATGAGCCGGAGGCTGTCTTGGGTGTTTTACATACCTGCTTCGCCTTCTTTCTCTACTTCGTGACCTTTTGTGGTCCCGAGACCGACTGCATCTACGGTCTGAAGTTCGGCTTGAGTGCCTACTTCGTGAACGACTTCTCTTTCTTCTTTCTCTGTCCCGAGCCCTTTCTTTTTCTCTTTCTTCCTCTTCTCTTCGTCTTTTCCTTTCTCTTTCTTCCCTTTCTCTCTCCCGCTCTTTTTCTCTTTCTTCTCTTTCCTGCTTTTCCTTTTTTAGACGTTCATCACGATCAGGTTCTTCAGTTCTTTTTCTTAACTTTTCCTAAGGAAATCAAGTTAGATTTTTACAAAACTGTAACCTTAAAGACAATGCCAAACAATGTTCACCTAATGTGAAGTAATTTGTAGACAACTTATGGAAGCTGATGCCCTTTAAGGAAATGTAGAAATTCCAATACCATGTGTGTGCACATGATATCATTACATCACTAAATCCTAAGGAATATTCTTCCCCAATTTCTGGCGCTTTATAGCATCAAGAAAATAAAGTGCTTTGATAGTTTGATAGATAGTAAAATTTCACAGGGGTTCTCAGTGCTCCAAGTAATTACACACATCAGCAAAATATCAATGAGAGGTTTCTATCTCCATGTGACCAATTTTTAACTGTATTAAAATAGTTATTTTTAGCTATAGCTAAAATATATGTTTAGAAGAAACTTACTTTCAGTTCTTCTACAGTAGCTTTAATCTTGGCATAGCCCATGTGTTGTTTTCCCATCAAATGGTCATCTACCCGAGACTGGGCATCTCCTACTATCAAAAAGGCTCCACACACTTCACAAACCTCCATTTGTTTCTCTTGGGCAGCAAAACTTTCAATTGTCTGAAATGATAAGTCAGTTATTACAATAATATCCGAGGAAGAGAAACAAATCCCAAAAAAGTACTTAACATTTAGAACACCTTTCTAATGTGTTTGAATTGCTATTTTCCATTCTCCCAAAGAAATACTTGTCAGCAACTGGTCAACTATTAGGGAAGCACAGCAACCAACCTGCCATATTATATAGGAAATGTGCTGAGACCAACTGTTCAACACCAACATCACCTTAAAAAATTTACACTACCTTTCAGAAAGCTACCTATTTTAGTCTGAATTCATTTCTTGCTTTGATTCAACAGGTGTGGAATCCACATTTAAACAAAATCATTAAATTCTGTTCAGTTCACTTAGTTAAAAAAAAAGAAAAAATGAGAAAATAAAAGAAAATTTAAAATATCATTAAGGAACTTACTGATATAATCTGAACATATCCTATTCAATACTAGGGAACCAATGACCAATTATATTCTACCATCAATAATACCTAAAACATGTATATTGTATTCTACAATTAGAAGTTAAAAAGGTTGGAGATATTCACAAAAGTGAAAATAAAATCCAGGATCAAATGAATACTTAAGATTTAAGGCAGAGATTAGCAAGCCACCCGCCAAAGGACTGTTTTCATAAATACAGTTTTATTGGAAAACAGCCACACCCATTTATTTAGGTATTGTCTAAGACTGAGTTCATGATACACAAGCAGAGCTCAGTAGCTGCCAGGGACCTTGTGGCCTACAAACATAAAATATTTACCACATGGCTCTTTAGGAAAAAGTCTGCCCACTTTCACTTTAGGACATTAGAAAATTATTTCCAAAGGTTCTCAAACAGACACAGGTCCCCAATAATCCCTAATGAATAGGCTGGGTAATTTAAAATGAGGTGTTACTCACCGAGGTTGTGGATCTAAGCAATTCTCTCTCTTCTTTTAACTGTTCAACTAATTTCATCATCCCCTGGGCCTCCTCTACCTTCCCTTCGGATCCTAATTCTTCAATCTGAAAGGGCGAGGGGAAAAAGACAGTCAAGACTTCTTTCTAACCAAACTATTTTCTTTTTCTCCTCACGCTTCATTAGTATCAAGTGTTTACTTTCCATCTTTTTTTGTTTACTAAAGACTCTCTGGGTTTAATTTACCCTTGTGGTTTTTTAAATAAGTCTAACTGATGGGTTAGACTCATTTAAAAATGCATTTTTACACCACACAATTTGGTAAGTCTGGACAGAAGTATATACCCATAGAATTTATCACCACCATGTGGATAATGAACATACCCATCACCCCCCCAAAAGGTTTCCTCTGGCCTCTTTTCAGTACCTCCTCCAATCTCAATCACATATACCCATCACCCCCCCCCAAAAGGTTTCCTCTGGCCTCTTTTCAGTACCTCCTCCAATCTCAATCGCATACACATCCCCAGGCAGCCACTGCTCTGCTTTTGTCATTATAGATTAGTCTGCATTTTCTAGAATTTTATATAAATGGAATTATACAGTTTGTATTCCTTTTTTGGTCTGGCTTCTTTCACTCAGGCTAATTATTTTAAAATTCATCCACACTATTGCATGTAGTTAACTCATTTTTGTCTCTAAGTGGTATTCCAACATATGTATACACCACAATTTAATTATCCATTTACCATTATCTGCTGATGGGTATTTTAATTGTTTCTAGTTTTTTTTTTTTTTTTCTTTTTTGGCCTATTATGAATAAAGCTCTCGTGAACACTGATGTACAAGTCTTTGTGTACATAACTGTTTTCATTTCTTTTGGGTAAATACTTAGGAATGGCTTGTGGTGTTTTGGGGGGCAGGGGCATAGAGAAGGGGGCTCACTCTGCCACCCTGGCTGGAGTGCAGTGATGTTACCATGGCTCACTGCAACCTTGAATTCCTGGGTTCAAGTCATCCTCCTGCCTCAGCACCCCGTAGCTAGGACTACAGGCTCATGCCACCATGACCAGCTAATTTTTAAATATTTTGTAGAGACAAGGTCTCGCTATGTTGTCCAGGCTGGTCTCAAATTCCTGGGCTGAAGCAATCCTCTTGCCTTGGCCTCCCAAAGTGCTGGGATTACAGGTATGAGCCACCATGCCTGGCCTGCATTATTAACTTTTTAAGAAACAAATTCTTTTCCAAAGTAGTTGTACTATTTTATACCCCCACCAGCAGTGTATGATAGCTCCAGCTGGCCCATATTCTCACCAATGTTTGGTATGACCAGTCCTTTTAATCTGTATTTCCCTAATGACTAATAAAGTTGAGCATCTTTTCCTATGTATTTGCCATCCTTATACTTTTGCTTGTTAGGTGTCTGTCCCAAGTAGTTTCTGACATCAGTGCACAGAATTCTCACCTGCTGCAGGAGTACATCAATTTTGTCTGTTAGAACCTGAATTTTTTCTTCATTTTTGCCTGTTGGGCCAGCTGCCTGTGGAAGACAACAAAATATATTACGAACAAGTAAAATACAAAGATAAACACTCTAACTCTTATATGCCATACACATTACTTAATAACTAAAATGTTTAATCAAAAGAATTCAATTATCTTCAATTTCTAGTCAATTACATATTTTGTCAGTTACTAATATTTAACAGAAAAATCTTATGACTAGCAAAATCAACGTTACTAATGAGGACTGAAAAAAATGAGTATCTTTTAAGTTTTAAATCATTCTAAAAGAACAAAATAATGAATAGAAGACATTTTCAAAAATATTAGGGAGGTCTCTGAGTCTCCAGAGAACATGGACGCATTATGAAGACTGCAAATTCATCTCATACTTACCCCAGAGGACTGCTGGTTTTGAGATAATGCCAAACGAGCATGGCCTCGTCTGATTCTACGTTCTACTTCTGCAAGTAAGCTCTGTAAGTATCGCAAAAAATCTCTCTCATAGCCAACTTTCATAAAACGAGAACTCTTCTCATACCTAATAAAATGAGAACAAACAAGCACTACTTTCCAAACATTTATCCATTACAACTCACATATTCTATCTTAACCAGTCTCAATGACTTGCATTTAGGCTAAAGAGCATATGAAATGAATTTCTGGTTGCCATCAGGGAAGTCAATACAGATCATTACGTTTGGTTTAGAGCACAGGTTTTACACAAGGGTTTGACCACCAGCTCTACCACTGCACTGGATCTCTGACCCTGGACCTGGTACCGTCTTACCTATAAAATCACGGTTATTAAAAAGCCAATGTCATCCAGAAAAAAAGTTTGGCATACAGTATGTACTCATGTGGTGGTTAATGGTATCATTACTGAAGCCATATAACCTTATTACCATCCAAGCTAGTGACTAGACCTCTCTCAGACATTCATTTTGCTTAATTTCAATTATTTCTTCAACTCTTGTCCCCTTTAAACCAAATGATGAGTAGGAGAGAAAAATGACAAAAAAGCACAACCACTTACTGTTTTCGTAAGTTTTCATCATGAATTTTTTCACATGGACCTGGGGGAAGAAAAGAAGAAAGAATTTATAAATTATTCGTGGCATTAACATTTTCTCTTGCCAAAAAAAGGAAGTTATTTTTGATTTTTAAAAAGAAAAAGAGGTATTTTATCACTAAGCCGTCTGCAGACAACTAAAGTGATCCTACTGAACCACGAAGCATTATGTATGGCCAAATAAGCACATGAAAAGTGATCTCCTTGGTCTTCAAGGTTAATATAATAGAGGGCAACTATACGGTAAAAACAGAAGGGAGGGAGGGAGAGAAAAAGGGAGGAAAAGAAGGGTAAGGAGGACGGAAATTGTTCCTTATTGCCACCAAAGAAAATGCTGATGGGGTGGACCACTGGTCTGAACCACCAATGACATTTTATTATTTTCAAATACCTCCACATAAAGTCAAATAGCACAAGACTAGTACCCTAGTCCTATTCCTCTCCACCTCCAAAAAGCAACCAATTCCAACTTTTAGCTGTTTCTGTTGGCCTTTATCTCCATATTTCTCAAGTTTATGCTTATTTCTCTTTTTCTTGGTTTATCAATCTTAGACATTAAAATTTTAGGTTAAACAAACATCCAGTGTTTATAGTTTGACTATGCAAGTACTATTCATTGTCAGGCCAAACAAAAGGTGCATTATGATGATACTTCTGATACACTTTTCATGGAATTTTTTCATCTGTTTAGTTTTCTATGTATCTATTTTCAAATTCTTCTTAAACACTTCAACTCAGCTACAGAAACTTTCTCAATACTAATTTCCCTGAAGACTCAAAATACATCAGATAATCAGCTTCATTTTCTTCCATGATCTTTCCATCTTACTACAATCAGGGATACTCATTTTCTAAGCTCACTATAGAGTTGCCAGTCTGATGAATTCCTTTTCTGCTTCGTACTGGATGAGTTTTGCTAGATTCTCTTGTTTTTTGGTCCTTCTTAGTTTTGCACGTTTTCATGGAGTTTCCTGAGAAAAGGTCCGCGGGAGATAAATTTGTTGAGATCTTACATGTTTGAAAATGTCTTTTTTCACCCTCATACTTTGATGTTTGGCTATAAAGCTAACCTTGGCAAAAATGTTTTCACTCAGAGCCCCGAGGGTGTTTTTCCCCAATGTCTTCAAGCTTCCTGCATTGTTACTGACCAGTCTTGGGCCATTGGGATTCATACGCCTATGACTTACACACCCCCTTCTATCCCTGGTGTGCTGAAATTTCACAATCCTTTACCTTGGTATGGATTCTGTTCATTCACTGTCAAGACCACTTGTAGGACCTGCTCGATCTAGAGACTGATGTCCTTCAGTACTATAATTTTTTTTTCTTAAGCTATTTCTTTCATAATTTCCTTTCCCTTCTGCTTACTCTATCCAGAACTATTAACCAGGTTTTAGAGTTCCCTAATTTTTAAAATATTTTTATCTTTTCTATCCTATTTCCCAACATTCCAGCATTCAATTTTATTTTCAAATCTTTCCAGTGATTTTATTTCAAGATTTCTCCAGGTCTAATTTCTAAGTGCTTTTTGTTTTTCAAAAGTTCCCTTTTTACAGCATCCAATTCTTTCTGATGAATGTAGTATCTTCTCATATTTCTCTGAAGATACTAGATTTAGTTATGATTTTTTAAATTTCTCTTTTGCCTTCCCCATTCTAATTCCACCAAGTTCTTCTCTCACTCTTGGTTTTGATAAATCTCTCACATGGAGGGTTTTCTGCAAATGTCTGGCTGGTGCTCCTTGGCCGGCAACTGGTTTTTAAAATAAACCTCCAAAATCTGAGTGGAAGTTACTATGGATAGGCAGGGTTTGTCAACTACTGCTTCACCAAAGGAAAACCAGGCAGTAAGACTTTCTTTTAAGAGATTCCCCAACGGCCAGTACCTGTAGAGATCACTTCTCTGGAACTGTTTACTTTCTCTAGATAAGAATCCTCTTCTCTTCTGCCTGGAGAAAAACATCTGGCTGTATCCTTCTAGGAACAGGGTAGAGGACAGCCTCACTATTAAGAATACAGACTCATTTCATCTCTTTTAGTCTTATTTTTACTTGCTACTGACCTATGCTATCTCTGGAATCTCAAGATCTAGACTCTTTCGGCCCTAAAGCGCTCCTAATGCTCTAAGACAAACATTGTGCATAATGAATTTCTTTTATGTACCTAGAATGATACTAGTTATGTATCATCCTTGAAAGAATTGAGAAGATAGACAATTATTTTTTGTATTTTGTGGTTCAGATGAACTAGAATCTCTCTAGTTCAATTTCTCCAGAAAATAAACCTCTATTCTCCTACGATAAAGGGGTGGGAGAGGTAGAATCAACAGATATACAGGACAACCTAGACTAGTGGCTCTCAAATAGGAACACTTTTGCACCCCGGGGGGACATCTGGCAATGTCTGAAGACATTTTTAGGTGTCACAATTGGGGGTGCCACTGGTGTCTAGTGGGTAGAGGCCAGGGATGCTGCTAAACATCCCACTATGTATGGGACAGCCCCCCCAAAAACTGGCCCGAAATGTTAATAGTGTCAAGGTTGAAAAACCCTGAACTAGACTAATCTCTCTTAATTTCAGACCCATGACTCAACCCTGCCTTCTGTGGTACCTGGTGCCTCCAAATCCTGAGCCTGTCCAGGGTTCTGCTGATCAAGCACTTGCTTCTGTTTAGTATCCCCTTCTGCAGGCTTTTAGGGTACAGGTTTCTCTGCTCTGCTGAGTTTGCTGCTACTCCTCCAGCCACTTGTCATCTTCCAAAAATTTGCTGACATCTCTAATGTTATCTCCTCTTCCATTTACATCTTTTTTAAAATTTTCATTTTAGTGAGGTTTTGGGAGGGAGTGGAAATAGACATGTATGTTTAATTAAGCCACCATGTTTAATCAAACTGACATTTATTAACACATTCATAAATATCTAAGCCAAGAAATTACTTAGCAAATCTTTAAGAAAAAAACAGGAACTACAAAGAACCAGTTTTTTTTAAAGTCATAAATTTGATAAAAGTTACACAGAAAATTCACTTACCAAGATCAGAACGAGTATTTGTGAACAATTCCGCAGGACAAAAACCACAGAGATAATATTTACAAACCTAGTGAAAAAAAACAAAGGTACTTAACTTTTTAAAATTGCTCAGTTTTACAGTTATTTTGGTAAAGGGTGCCACATAACTATTATCTAATTTCTTGATGTATCTTTCAATCAAGTATAAGAACAATTTCATTTGCTGAATCATATTAACTAGGTAAATTAGTGTCTCTTAGACTTCCAATTTTCAATAAAAGAAAAGATGTGCAGTACTGACAGAATTATCTACCAATATTTTCTACTATTAATATTTTTAATTGCCACCTGCAGTGGTTCTCCAGCAGCAAAAACAAATATGGGAAAGACATCCCAGAATAAAGGGAAATCTTTATATTAAAAAAACCCTACACTGTTCTTACTCTTTTTTTTTAATAGACTAGGACCTATTTACAGATTAGGATTTGGAAATCACTGTCTAAATTACAGATAACACTCATTTAAAGCAACTTGGTTCCATATTTTTACTTAGAAGATCTTATAATACACCATAAAATGTATTGGATAGTTTCATACATGCCAACATTTTACTGAATGACTCTCTTGGTGGGGTATGGGGAAAAAACTATTAACATGAAACCAACATTTAATTCTCCCCCACTGGTACTACTGTAACTCCTTCAGATACAGTCCAGAACTGCTCTATCCTGTATTTAATTCTGTAACACTGCAAACCAAACCATGTAAATCAGAATTCCAAAGCATCACCCTCCCTTCACGTAAAACTTCGTTAGTGCGTGGATTATCAATGCACAACTATGACATATGAAAGAAAAGGTAGTGTTAAATCTAAACGGGAGTTCTTTCTAGACACTTAGGACTGGATGATAAATCTGAAAAGACTGCTTTCTGCCTCAAAGGCTTTATGCTCATTTGAAGCAATGTGGTTCCATAAGCTGCATCCAGAGAACTAAAGTCATAAAACATATCTAAATAGTCCCTAAACAACAGATTTAGCTTTATGCCAATATTATCCTGGGATAGCCTTATGTCTTAGTATCTTTATACTATTTTTTTTCCCTTCAGAAGTTCTAATACTTGATTTTTGAGATTACTCTTTGCAGCTGGGCACAGTGGCATATGCCTGTACTCTCAGCTACTCAGGAGGCTGAGGTGGGAGGACTGCTTGAACCCAGAAGTCTGAGGCTGTAGTGCATTATGACTGCACCCATGAACAGACACTGCACTCTAGCCTGGGCAACACAGTGACACTCCGTTTCTTTAAAAAAAAAAAATTAAAATTAAAATTTGTTAAGCTTTGCATTCACCTTAAGTGTGTCACAATAAAATACCAATGCTAGTATTCAATTTTCAAAAATATTTAAGAATTTCTGGCCGGGTGCGGTGGCTCACGCCTGTAATCCTAGCACTCTGGGAGGCCGAGGCGGATGGATCGCTCAAGGTCAGGAGTTCGAGACCAGCCTGAGCAAGAGCAAGACCCCGTCTCTACTAAAAAAATAGAAAGAAATTATCTGGCCAACTAAAATACATATAGAAAAAATTAGCTGGGCATGGTGGCACATGCCTGTAGTCCCAGCTACCTGGGAGGCTGAGACAGGAGGATCGCTGAAGCCCAGGAGTTTGAGGTTGCTGTGAGCTAGGCTGACGCCCTGGCACTCACTCTAGCCTGGGCAACAAAGTGAGACTCTGTCTCAAAAAAAAAAAAAAAAAAAGAATTTCTTTTATTTGGGGGAGGGAGGATCCGGCAAAGAGTATGCCACTTTCACTGTGCCCTCATCTTTCAGACTATTAACCCTGGTTCCACAGACCCAACAATTACCTAAATTTCACACAACTGTGTTTAGTGAAAGTTACTACCAGAATCTGCCATTAATTATAGCTGTAAACTGTATGGTTATATAATAATCTTGAAACTCAAAATTTTGTGTGCAGCTCTCATAGACATAAAACTTGACTATTACTGTGCATTTTACCTTTATTTACTTATAAACAGTCATTTTAATTTCTATTTCCCATTTTTACAGAAATATATTCTACGGTTTTAGAGAAGATTTTATCTAAAGATTGACTTTATGGTTTTCAATAGGACTCCTATTGTCATCATGACCAACATAAGACTATTGTTCCTTCTTAAGTATAAACTGGTCAAGCGACAATCTCTACTGATCCTCAGAAAGGCTCATTCACTAAAACAAGAGAAATAAACACATCTCTACTCTCCCTCCTGACTCTAAAATATAACCACATACAAACCAAGTATTTCTAGAAAATAGCAACATAGTACTTATTGAAGCAACATGTGAAAAGACACATAAAAGTACGAAATAGTCAAGCAGTGAAACAGGTATGCTTTGCAGAGGCAACATGGTGTAGAGGTCAAATCCTGACTGCCATTTATCTGCTATAGAACCACAAGTCATAATTGTCTTGACTTCCTCATATTAAAAAAGGAGGTAATAAATATCTCCCACTGTGATTATGGAAAGATCAAAACTGTATACATGTGTTAAACTGGGAGAAAAGGGTGAGCTGGCCTTATTTTTAAAATACTACCAATTAATTTTTAAAATGCCTTTAGGCACTATGTTGAGCAGACCAAATAAGATATGCCTGTCTGTGGGCTAACCAGGAGCTATCAAATTTAGTTCAATCACTCCATTTGAGTGGAGAAAACTGAAATCAACCACAAGACCTGCCTGAAGGCATCCAGCTACTTAAGAGAATCCAGACTAGAATCCATTTTCCCAATCCAGTTCCACGTGCCCTTTCCGCTCTCAAGATACTGCTTGACCATTTAATGAAATATCAAACTTATTTGTTACTCTATTCAATAAACTCTAGCTACTTAGACTGCTTCTTTTAACTCTTCAGAGGGATCAAGGATGTTCAACTAAAAATATTAACAAGAGGCCCGGGGCAGTGCCTCACTTCCGTAATCCTAGTACTCTAGGAGACAGAGGCAGAGGATTGCTTGACGTCAGGAGTACAAGACCAACCTGAGCAAGAGCAAGACCAGCCCAGTCTCTGCAAAAAATAGAAAAATTAGCCAGGTGTAGTGGCACCTGCCTGTAGTTCCAGCTACTTGGGAGGCTCAGGCAGGAAGACACTTAAGCCCAGAAGTCTGAGACTGCAGTGAGCTATGATGATGCCGCTGCACTCTAGCAGGATTGACAGAGCAAGACTCTGCCTCAAAAAAAAAAAGTGTGTGTGTGTGTGTGTGTATAAAGATCAGTAGTACATGCATATTTGGGTGCTTAAAGTCATCAGTGCCAATATAAAAATAAACTGAGAAGATTAGTATCTTACTTTTGGATATAATCATGCTAATTTTTCAAGTTTTGGAATACTAGCAATAAGCATTTAATAGTAATCCCTAGAAGATATAAGCCTTTGTTACAAATTAGTACCCTTGCAAACTCTCTAAATATGTATTAATTAATTCACTCATTCACTTAGCCTTTTATTAAGCAAGTCTTTATTACATGTCCACCATGGACCTAGCAACCTAATAATAACCAAAGGTGGGAGGCATAAACATCACAGAGGAGATGCTACAATTCTCTTAACATAATCGTGATTTATCCTCTTAATACGTGTAAGGCAACATCAGTGACCAGAAGAGTTCAATCTCATCAGAAATACAATCAATCTTGGAAATTTGACTAAAAAATTTTAATTGCAAGTTTCCACCATTTAAAACACAAAGTGTCAAAAAAATTAAAATATCTGGTGTTAGATACAATGATGGGAAAGTGACACTCGAAATACTGGAGGGCCAAGGAACAATTTGGCAGCATCCACCAAAATGTAAAATGTGTATTTCTTTAATCTTTCTAGGAACCTGTCCTACAAGTGGTTCAGATATACATTCTAGAATATTCACTGCAGCTTAGCAGGCAACAGCCAGAGAAATCAGACATAATCTACACATCCAACAAACAAATAGTTAAATAAGGTAGATTTATATGTACCAACAAGGAAAAATTTCACACTATAGGTGAAAATGTTACAAAAAAAATTAAAAATTATATATGTCTGTAAATTATTAGGAAAAGTCTGGAAATACATACCAATTTTTAAGTTGTCTTGGGGAAGGACTTGGCAATGGGGAGAAGAGCAAGAACAGACTTTTTTACATTTGTTAAAATTTGAATCTTTTATAGCAAGCACGTTTCCTTTCATAAAAAGCAATTTTAATAATTCTAAACTCAGAAAACAGTAAAATCAACTGTCTCATACATTAATGGAATCAATCTCTAATGAGAACATTATTTAATGTAAGGAAGACACACTGGAGGATTTAAGTACAGTATAAATATTTAACTGGAAAAATGCTAAGACATCTTAACAAACAGTGCCCTTTTTTTCTAGCATTCACTTCTTCTAACATAGGTATTCTCAATTCTGATTATCAATTTCTTCCAATTACAAAAGTACACTGAGAACATCTTAATGTTTCTGTCTTTCTGTACCTATTTAAATCTAACAGCAAGCAATATAATTCTCCCTTGAGCTAATCAAGTATTTTCAATGCAGTCTGCATTATTTTTGTTAAACTGCTTACGAAAGATAATGCATTTAATCAATGTCTAATTCTGATAATCTAAACACTGGCACCAAGCCAGGGTCCAGAACTTTGGGAAGCCAGTGCAGGAGGACCACCCGAGGCCAGGAGTTTGAGACCAGCCTGGGCAACATAGGGAGACCTCATCTCTACAAAACATTCAAAAATTAGCTGGCCATGGTGGTGTGCTCCTGTAGTTCCAGCTACTTGGGAGGCTGAGGTGGGAGGATCACTTACACCCAAGAGTTCAAGGTTACAGTGAGCTATGACTGTACCACTGCACTCCCCCTGGGTGACAGAGAGAGAGACCCTATCTCAAAAAAAAAAAAAAAAGAAAAAAGAAAAAAAAAATACATACATACAGGCAACGTAACTCATGTTGGCAACAGTAAATCTGAAGACAGGGACTTAAATAAATCTAAATAGCTAATCCTAATTACTATATACAGCAAGTCCTCCAATAACTTCATTCTGTTATAACCCTGAGGGAAAAAAACTGATTTCCAGCTAGGATCACTGTGTGGAGCTTGTAAGTAAGTTCTCCCCATGTCTGTGTGGGTTTTCCTCTAGTACTGCAGTTTCCTCCCATATCTCAGAGTTGCACACAGTAGGTGAACTGGTGTGTCTAAATAATCCCAGTGTGGGTGTGAGGGTGTGTGTGTGCCCTCTGATCAAAGAGCATCCTGTCCACAGCTGGTTCTGGCCTTGCGCTCTGGGCTGCTGGGACAGGCTCCGGCCACCTGCAACCCCGAACTGGAATAAGTTGGAAAAGGAATGAACACAAATTATTGTAAAATAAAAATTCATAAACTATACGATAATCACACAAATGCACAACAATAAATGATGCAGTCCGAAACCAGTCAGCGAGCCTACCATGTGATTGTTTTTGAACTGTGGGGTAGTAGTTGTTCCTTACAATTTTCACTTTACAAACATTTATTCTTTAGCTTAAGCCATCACCACAACTGCCAGCACTCACTAATTCACCAAAAACTGGGTAAATAATTGTCTTGTTTTTATTAATCTTTCTTAAATGTATGCATAGCTCACATTTCAATATTTAATATTAGAAGGTCCTTATTGAGAAGTTTGGCGATGTTTTTGTGACCAGAACTATGCCATAAGAACTTACTCTTGTTTATATTAATTAGCCTATAATAAAACTGGTTTTGTTATAGGCCATTTTGCTTAAAGTTGCAGTTTCCAAGAACCTATGAACAACCTTATCGTATTTTGAAATAAAGTATTATTGCAATACCTCGATTGTCACATACATTTGTTAATTTAAAATGCAAGAATGCCTGGAAATTTTACTGGTGAGAAAAAATAATTCACTCTGTAGTCTTTTGTCACTTCTACCATTAAGTTTAATTCTGATTACAACAGGCTATAAGCAAATGTCTTCCTTTTAGCTAAAACAGTTGAAAACAGACAAAGCCCCAAAGAGATAATTTTTAATAAAACAATTTATAATAAAATGATTCAGTCCCTGACAAAATATAGTTTTATGTGTCAGCTATGCCATGATCACACTTTCTAATCATTAATTTCCATGCCTTTAATTTTATTACATATACCTTTGCAGTCATGGTCCACTATTTTATTGCCTATACAAACTTCTGGTAAAATTTCAATTTTCCACAGCAGCCAGATAGTAAACATCTCTTTTCTGCAAGGTTCCTGCCTATCTTGCCACATTCCTCCACCCAACAAAACCAAACAAGAGATATGCTATTTACAATTTGCCAAATTCACTGATTTTCTCCAGCCCTTCCTTCAGGCTAGTAACATTTGTCTTCTTTCCCCTTTCCCTCAGGCTAATTCCTACCAACCTGAAGGTCCCAGTATTTAAGGGTCACTTTGTCTGCAAAGGCTTTTCCTGAATATCCATCACAGTCTGGGTTAAATGTTCCTCACTGAGTTCTCTGCACCCCATACAGCTGACCCTTGAACCACTGGGGTAGAGGGCAGTTAGGGGCACTGCTCCGGTTTGGATAGGGTTTGTTTGGCCCTGCTACATCTCATGTTAAAATCTGATCTCCAATCAGATTGGGGGTGGGGTCTAGTGAGAGGTGACTGGGTCGCGGAGGCGGATCCCCCATGCATGGCTTGGTGCCATTCTTGAAGGATTGAGTGAGTTCTCATTTAGTCCCCCTACCCCAAATGGCTGCTGAAAAGCCCGGCAGCCCTGTGCTCTCTCTTGCCACGTGAACTCTGCACAGGCTGTCTCCCCTTCCCTTTCACCAGAGTGGAAGCCGTCTGAGGCCCCACCAGGAACAGATGCCAGTGCTATGGTTCTTGTACAGCCTGTTGTACTGTAAGCTAAATAAACTTTTTTTCTTTATAAATTACCCAGCCTCGGGTATGCCTTTATAGCAACGTGAATGGATTAAGACAGACAATGACCCCCCACAGGCCACCGAAAATCCAACTATAAATTTTAACTCCCCCAAAATTTAACTATTAATAGCCTGTTGACTGGAAGCCTCACTGATAACATTAACTGTCAATCAACACTTATTTTCTATGTTCTATGTGTTATATATTCTATTCTTACAAAAAAGCTGAAGAAATGTTATTAAGAAAATCATGAGGAGAAAATTAATAGTTACAGTACTGTATTTATCGATACCCTAAGTTTACACTGTCTGTTTACAGGATGAATCGTCTGTCTGAACTGATGGGGAACCACGGCTTCAGATCTCAAACGATGGCACATGAACAACTTTTTCTTGTAATATCATGACTTTGCTTCTTGGCAGCACTTCCAGCATTACCAGTAGCACTTCGTATGGGTCCCATAGTGTTCTTTAAGGCTTATGGTAGCACACTAAACACAATGAAAAAATACACAAAAACCACAAGAGATCACTTTTTAATGCCATACCAATTTACTCAAGGGATGAATTGCTCACATGTAGATGATTAGCATCACAGGGCTTTTTAAGATGATAGGGATAACTGACAACACTTGAGTTCAGTGCAATAACAAACAAGGTGGCTACAAAATTATTACAGGAGTATACTATGTACCGCAGTTAATTTTATGCAATTATGATTTAATACTGCATCTTTATGTTCTTGCAACTACACATGGTGCCATGCACTTTCTGTAAGGGATTATGTAAGTTTTGATAAATTTTAACTTTTTATAATAGATTAGTGCATATTTTATGGTTGCAAATGATAAAATACACTAGTATCTACATATATTTTATGCATTCATGACATACCCAACTTTCCTTAATTTTTTTGGTATTTGTAGGCTATGTGGTTCATCTGTGTATTTAATTGCTGCGAATCTCCAAAAAATATTTCAATATCTTTTGAAAAAAACTCCAAGTGGATTCCCTCAAGTTCAAATCCGTGTTGTTCAAAGATCAACTGTACTTTTTCCCATTGTGACACTTATCACATTGCTCCTTCATATCTGTCACCAACACACTGATGGCTCCAACACAGTAGGGCCAAGTGCTGTATCTATACTATTCTATTTTTATCTATATATGAGCAATACATTTTTATTGAATAAATGAATATAGGAATTTCCCCAACCTACTAGTATGAAATGATGAGAAAATTAAGTATATTTCATAAAACAATGAAGCACCATATTAGTAAAAAAGAAAAAGTGCTAGGAACTTAAGCTGCCTTCTCCCTTTTTGTCTAGTCTAATAACATATATAACAATATACACACATATTTCCTAAAGCAGCCAAATATTTGGGAAATACCTTACTATTTTCAGTGTGATAACAGCACCGTGGTTATGTTTTTCTTTGAAGTCCTTATATTTTAGAGATGCATAGTGATGTCTTTAAGGATGAAATAATAGAATTGCTTCAAAATAATGGAAGGGATAGAGGAAATGATGATCATGTGTTGATATTTTTAAATTGTGTGGGGGTACATGCAGAGTTCATTATACTATTCACTCTAATTCTGTATGTTTGGGGAAGAAAAAGCAAATAGCAGTTATATACACATATTAACACAAGGACTGCTGGCAATTCTGAGAAGCCAATACTTACCATGTACTATAGAATAAGGCAGAAAATGCCCACATTTCCAACAGAAAGAACATTTTGGTGACTCTCTGAATGAAAACTACCTAAGTAAAATACTTATATTAACAGATGCCATGCACTATAATCACTCATTTTTTTGCTTCCAATTTCCCTCCCAAATTTTAAACCCCTTTTCAGAGTTTTAAAAAAAGTTCACAAGTAAAAATGTGGATAGAAGCCTTAACTGGTTTTCCTTTTCTAAACAACTTTTCAGTGTCAATGACAATATCTAACATTCCAAAGATTTTAGAAAAGAACATTTAGTTCAATTCTCTTCATAAATTATTAAACCTTCACTGAACAGAGGGTATGCTTGAGTCTGATAAATGCTGAAAGAAATATCACTTCAGATATTATTAGAATCAAAGTTAAGTAATTTCGCTTTCTGACTGAGATCTAGAATGCAAAAACCTCAATCTGAACTACAAAATTCCTTTACAATTCCCCACAATCTTCTAATAATAGGGCTACTAATGCCTTCCTGGCGAACACTGAAATCTTCCCCTGTGGACCCTAACTGAAAGGTACTCACCCTAAGCAGTTAGTTACAATCATATGCTTTCCTCGTCATTGGTGGTTGTTTAGGATTAACCAAACAAAGCAGACATAAACTGCTTAATGCAAGAAAAAAAAAAAAAAAGCCCAACAATCTTAAGCAAATGCAAAATACAAATAAAAAAGGCAGGAGTGTGTGTCAATGAATCTTTGGAACAGTGTTAAAGCTGATTTGACTTTATCTGAAAACTACTTTCTATCTCTCAGATCCAGAGGTAGCAATCTGTGAAGCTGGAAATGCCTGTAAAGCACTAATCCCAGAAAAGCACTTTGAGATTCAACCTTGCTGATGGTTACATACACATCATTACTAAAAAATGGTCAATGACTTGCATCAGATGCATCCTTCACTTAAAACTGAGCTTCCCCAAGTGCTACTTGCTCACACATCACCGATCATGAAGGGAGGAAAAAGTACAGTATTAAAATCTACCAAAGTAATATCAATTACAATTTAATTGTGCACATCTGCACAACTAAAAGCCCAGGACTAATCAGGATGAGTCAGGAAGCAGTAGTTTACAAACTTTAGAATGCCCAAGAGGAGCCATTTAAAAAAAATGCAGATTTCTGGGCCCTCACCCCAGACCTACAGAATTAGACTCTCTGGGGAGTAAGATACATAAACTTGCATTGAAAACAACAGGTCAGTCAAATACAGCTACTTAGGGACTACTTTTAACACCAAGGTAGTTTCGATTTTGACTGTTAAGTACCCACAAATGCCACAGCAACTGGAGTTTTAATATACTGTTGCTTTCTTTTTGGGGGTATTTATTCATCCCTATTCCAAAGGAAAGAGAAGGAACTTGCCCAGCTGAAATGGCTTTTTCTATCTACTGCAAGTGTGGCTAAGAACAATTTCTAGATAGAATAGGAATGCAAAAACATTTTGAAGGATCAGGCTACAGTGATGGTGAATCCTTTACAGCATAAGAGCCTGTTCATCCCTGCAGGATTAGTGCTAACAGCCAACAGAAAAAGAATATGCAAATGACCCAGGAATGATACCATGAGCTTCCCTAGCTTTATTATACCCTACAATAATTTCACTTATGTAGAAGAAGCCATGTGCTTTGTTCCCGGTCAACACCACTAACCTTTCCCTTGTAGACATGAATCTGAAATGCTAGTAACGGACTTGAGATCCTTGCATCTAGAATGAAGTGCAATCGGTCATTAAAGGTATGAAATATTTTGGTGACAAACACTAAAAGTTTAAATCAGTAAAAAGCACTAAAACTGAAAGGAAAGCAGATCATGGCTGAGATGACATAAAACCCGAATTGCTATTCTGAGAGCCTCATCATTGCAAAGTCATAAACGCACCACTTACAATGCAATGTGGCAATAAATTACTACTGCAAAGAAAAGTTTTTTCACGATACATGTTCAAAACCAAAAGGTAGACACATAAGGCTGCTCCAGCCGATGAGCAGTGCAATCAAAAGCATTTTTCTCTTGAACCCAAAATACACAAGTGTTCTTTTTGCACATCAGCTGAATGGCTGTAATGTTCCTTTTTTTTAACCTTTGCAAAGCTTAGATGGAAAGGTTACTGAGTTAGGTGGCAAAAATTTTTGAAAAAGTTACTTCATTGCGATAAAGACACCTAGAAAACAAAGAGGATCAAGATAAATAACAAAGATACTTAGTCTCCTAGAGTGATGAATGGAGGGAAAAGCCCAAATGCCAAACAAAAAACCTCTTTTAAAAGATTCACATTTCTAAATCAATGACAAATGTGTGAATGAATCTGACAAATAGCCTACAAAGAATTCTACTCTAAGAACACTTCATACTACTTTGGAATCAGGTAGCACCCCACCACACCTCCAGTCAAACACATTTTTTAAGGTACTAAAAGGATTCATCTAGCAGTAAGGTGTTTTCCTGCACTGCAAAAGAGAAATTTTACTCTAACCAAACGCTGTTTAACTGAAGTAAGTAACTAATTTTCTGAAAAAGCATTTCTGCTGAACTATTTCTTATTTTGGTTAGCAACTGTTTTAACTTTTACTATGATTGAGTATAACCATAAAGTAAAATTAAATTCTATATTCTTCGGGCAAGATTTAAAATAAACGTTACACTGTATGTTCAAAACTAAACCAAACTACTTGAAATACAGTAGTTGTGGAGAACCCGTTTCACAGAATTATAGAAAGTGATCAGGACTACAAAGATTTGGTTCAGTTTCGCCACTTACTTGCCAACAGACTTTGGGTGAGCCTCTCAAGTCTCACCTGTGAAACTGGGGTTGTAACAGTCACCTTTACTCATACGGTTAAGAGAAGCAAATAAGTTTTATGTGGGGGGAAAAAACCTGACAACCATTTATACGTGGGACTTATTAGAGCACAATGTTAACAAACGATATGTGTAAATCACGGTAACCCCTAACGAGTTATTACTACTTTTAAATTTGTTCTCCCATACAAGCGTCAAAATCGAACACCACTAATTCTGGTCAGAAATTTTAGCCTAAATATGGCACTCAACCCAAATAACGGAATAATGTGCCCTTCTCCCTATCTCGTGACGTGAAAACTCGGAGCCGCTAGGTGCAATAAAATGCTGCTGTCCTTCCTTTCCCGCGTTTCCCCGCCTCATCAAGTTGCTTTTCAATTCTACCCAGGGCTCTCTCGGACTTCCTCGATACGAGAACAACAAAAACAAATCACCCCTTCTCCCGGGTCAGGGCTGGATCCTCCCTGCAGGGCCGTGCTCCCGGCTCCCTCGGCCCCCGCTCAGACGCCCGACCCCGGCCTGGCCCGGGCCCCAACCCACACCGCGGCCCGGGGGGCCCCGGCCCGCGCCCGCTCCCCTCCCCCACGGCGGCCGGGCGCAGGCCCTAGGCCCGCGGGACTTACGCTCTCGTGGTCCCACCGCACGTTGCTGCGCTTTTCGTCCGGGGCGAGGTTTCGGTCCCGGCCCATCAACTCATCCAACAACTGCGCAGCCGAAATCATGGTGCTTTCTTCGGGCGGCTGCTCCCACCAGCCCTGGCACCCACCAACCAAAATGCCGGCGACACTGTCGCCAACCCCTCCGGCCCGCTCTAAGGCCGAAAAACCTCCTCTACTGAGGAGCCGATCAGACAAAATGGCCGCCGCGCGGGCGCCTTCCCAGCATGCTGCGCGCCCGCGGGGACACGCCCAGGCCTGGGCGGCGAGGGCGGCCCGGCTTCCGCCGTCTGGGGGTGGGGCCCGCCGAGGCCCGGCCCGGACTCCGCCCCCGCGGGGAGGCGGTGCCGCTCGGCGAGCTCAGCCAGCGAGCCTCCCTAAGCGTAGTTCTTCTCGGGCTTTCTCAGTGAGGCATAGGAGACCAAGTCTTGAAGCTTGGACACTGCTCTAAAATGGACAAAATAGCAGTCTCCCGAAGTCCCCGAGATGTGCACGGTGCCATCTTGCAGTGGGGGAAACTGAAGATTCCGTGTTCTGACTCCATTTTCCCAGTGCGCTCGCCGCCTCTTCTACCTGGCTTTGTCCTCCCACCCAGATTCTCCTGATGCACAGGGTGGGAAATCAAGGCAGGAAATGACAAGGCGGTTTCTAAAAGGAGTATGAGGATTCAGTCCTACACATGATGCCTGTGGAATTTTTAAAAATTATTGATTCATTTGTTCAGCAAATAGCTTAGTACTTACCATGTGCCAGGCACTGTGCTTGAAGCTAAGCTCAGAACCTTTCAGACAGTCCTTGCTCCCAAAGACCTGTGCATTGGTGAGAGAGACAATCATCAAAGAAATAAAGCCACAACTAAGGTCGGGTGCACACTTTAGAAGGCCAAGGTGGGAGGATTGCTTGAGGCCAGGAGTTTGAGACCAGCCTGGGCAGCAAAGTGAGACCCTCCACACACAAAAAAATACTTTAAAAAAGTAGCCAGTAGTGGTGTGAGCCTGTAGTCCCAGCTACTTGGGAGGCTGAGGCAGGAGGATTGCTTGAGTGCAGAACTTGGAGGCTGCAGCGAGCTATGATGATGCCACTGCACTCCTAGACAGGACAACAAGTGAGACCCTGTCTGTAAACTAATAATAATAGGCCAGGAGTGGTGACTCACACATGTAATCCTAGCTCTTTGGGAGGCCTAGGCGGGAGGATTGATTAAGGTCAGGAGTTCCAAACCAGCCTAGGCAAGAGCTAGACCCTGTCTCTACTAAAAATAAAAAAAATTAACCAGGCATTGTGGCCTGCACCTGTGGTCCCAGCTACTTGGGAGGCTGAGGCAGGAGGATTGCTTGAGCCCAGGAGTTTGAGGTTGCTGTGAGCTAGACTGATGCCATGGTACTCTAGCGCAGGTGACAGAGCGAGACTCTGTCTCAAAAAAAAAAAAAAAAGGAAAAGAAAAAGTATATTGAAGGGAATGAAAATTTAAAATAATAATAATAAAGTCACAAATATATCAATATAAATTGGGATGGTACTCTAACACACTAAGGGTATGGACTCTAAAGCCAGATTGCCTGGGTTGTGCCTTTGTTTCCTCCTCTGTAAAATGAGGCTTATATAGCCCCCCTCCATACACACATGGCATTATTGTGAAGATTAAATGAAGGTTGGATGACTTAATACAATGTAAGGCACTACATACCGATACAACTAGGCCCAATACAGTGTATTGTTTTGTTCTTTTAGAGACAGGGTCTCGCTCTGTCACCCCAGCTCAAGCACAGTGGCATGAGCATAGCTCACTGTAGCCTAGAACTCCTGGGCTCAAGTGATCCTTCTGCCTCAGCCTTTGAGTTGCTGCCGACACATTTTAAGTTCATTTAATCATTAGCTATTATGATAATGACGGGAAAAGAACAGGGTGCTGTCAAAGAGTAACAGAGGCATTTCTGCATCACTTAAGACCTAAAAGATGATAAAGATGCAGCCAAGCAAAGTGGACAAAAAAAGAATTCACAAGAGAAAGTAACATATGCCAAGGTCATCTCATTATAGGAAACAATGTTCATCATTATTTTAAATATACCTAAAATTGGTGATCCCGGGTATGCAGGATGCTCGTTAAATGGCCTGAGATTGTCAAACACTTGAGAGATGCTGTTTTAGACTTGGATAGAGAAGGAACCAGCAAAAGATACTGTGAAGGAGAAGCCACAGAGGTTAAAGGCAAATCGGAAGAGGTTAGAGTCAAGGAAGACAGAAAAAAGAGAAAATGTTTCAAGAAGGTGAAAGTAATCAATATTGTAGAAAACCGCTGCAGGTCTGGCAGGAGAGGTCTGGAAAGTATTCATCGGGTCCCGCAGTTGGAAGTCAGACTGGAGTGGGTTTGAAGAGTGAAGGGGACATGAGGTAGTAAGATGGTGGTTGGACAGCTCTTTTTTAAGAAGGAAAGCAGCAAAATAGGGTAAGAACTGAAAGAAAGTATGGGATATGGGAGGCTTTTTTAAGATAGGAAATTAGAGTATGTTTAACATGGGAAAGAATCCAATGGAGAGGTGGAAGGTAAAAGAAGGAGATGGCTAAAGCTTTTAAGTTCTTGAGAATGGGAGGGCATAGTCTCCAGGAGCCTACGAGAAAGGAACTTTCTCCACTGAAACAAGAAAGGAGAAAAAGATACAAATCAGTTTGTAGATTTAGCAGTAAGAGGAGGGTGTTCTCACTGTTGGCTACTGTTTTCTTAATAAAGCACTTATTAAAGATTCCCCACTGCCACTACCACCAAAAAGGAAAAAAGCCAAGCATGGTGGCTCATGCCTGTAATCCTAGCACTTTGGGAGGCCGAGGTGGGAGGATCACTTCAGGCCAGGAGTTCCAAGGCCAGCCTGAGTGACATAGGGAGAACTTATCTCTACAAATAAAAAACATTTTTTTTAATTAGCTGGGTATGGTGGCACATCCCTGTAGTTGCAGCTACTGGGGAGGCTGAGGCAGGAAGATGGCTTGAGCCCAGGAATTTGAGGTTACAGTGAGCTATGATGACACTACTGCACTCTAGCCTGGGAAACAAAGAGAGTTCCTGTCTCAAAAAAAAAAAACAAAAACTATAAATCATGAACCACAAACAAACAGGACATATATAACCTGATTACAAAGTTCTTCAGCCCACTAAAAATTTTAAATCTAATTATCTTGTTCATTCCACAAACTATAATGGTGTACATGCTCTATGCCAGGACCTGGGTTACTGTCTGGGAACGCAAAGATAGATGTATAAAACCTGGTTCTTAGAGAGCTCCTAAACTATGGGAGACAAAAATGTAATAATAACTACAATTTGGTCTTAAAATGAAGACACTAAATGCCTTTGGATCACAGAGGTGAGAGCTCCTGATCCAGTCACACAGCAGACAAACTTTTCATTATGGCTCTCCTCTTCCTACAGTTCAAGGGCAACCACACAGTTCAGAGTGTATTACCACTGCAGATAACAAACTCCTTTCATCCTTCATTAATTCAACCAGCTCCAATGTCATCTTTATCAAACTCTCTGCTAGGCCACAGGATCCAGAGGTAAAAGTAGTCTTTATTAACAGATCACAATGCCTAGTTTGCAGATAATTTTGATGGATTATATGAGTTGGTGGTTTCCTAACGGTGGGATTCGAAACACCTTGATCTTATCAGCCCGGGTAGGACAAAGATTGGGACAAAGGATGGATAGAGGGCTTGAGGTTCAGTCATAAATTCACTTTTGAACTGTTAAATGAGCTTTCTGAGGACCTTTAATGACTACTCTCTCTGCTGTCTACTACTATCAACTCATTGCCAGGCACTATGGTAAGTGCTATACATGAATTAATTATCTCATTTAATTCTGACAATAACCCTGGGAGTTAGGACCATCATTATTGCCTGAAGTAATTAACGTGTCCAATGCCCTGCAGCTTAGTGATAGAGCAAAGCTTTGAACTCAAGTTCAACTCCAGACCCTGTGTTTTCTTTTCTGATATTCCATCCATATCTGTTATGAATACAAAATGGCATGGGCTGAATTGTGTCCCCCTCACCCCCCAATTCATATGTTGATGCCCTAACCCCCAGAACCTCAGAATGTGACTATATTTGGAGATGGTGCCTTTGAAGAGGTGATAAGTTCAAATGAGGGCATAGGGTAGGCTGAAATCAGATTTGGACACAAGAGACACCAGGGATGTGCTTGCACAGAGCAAAGGCCATGTGAGGACACAGTGATAAGGTGGCCATCTGCAAGCCAAAGACAAAGGCCTCAGGAGAAACCAAACCTGCCGGCACCCAGATCTTGGACTTCTAGCCCCTAAAACTGTGAGAAAATGAAACTGTCTTGTTTAAGCTACCCAGTCAGTGGTATTTTGTAATAGCAACCCTAGCAAACTAATATAGAAAGGAAACCACGATCACTACAGGTCTTCTAACTGCTGCCCAGCATCCAGTGTGACCCCCATGACTCCATCCTCCATCTATCTTGTTGCCTCTGTCATCTTTCTTTCTTCTTCTTTTTTTTGACAGGGTCTTGCTACATTGCCCAGGCTGGTCTCAAGCTCCTGGCCTCAAGCCACCGTGCCGCTTCAGCCTCCGGAGTCAGTAGGATTACTGACTCACTGCACCTAGCTAGTTATCTTTCTATATGTAAATCTGGTTGCATCTGTTCCCTGCTCAAAACCCTCCAATGGCTCCCCATCTTCTCCCCTCTAAGTTTCTTTTCTTTTTATTTTTCCTATGCCCTAAGTTGAATAGATCCACTCTAAAGTTCCAGCACCCAAGATGACCTATGATCTGACCTGCTTCTCCAACCTCATCTGCTACTGCTCCCCACACTCTAAAGACCTTGCTTCCTACATTACACATCTACATTGCTCGAGGCATGGAAAGCTCTTCCCCTAGCCCAGATGGGAAGATGCTACCCATCTTTCAGCACACAGCCCAAGTTTCAGCAGCTCCATGAAGCCAACCTGGTCTCTTGTCCTCTGCCTGTCACACACAGCTAATTACCCTCTTCTTTGTGCCACCATCTTGCCTTAAGCATCCTTGCATGTTTGGGGATTTGCCACACAATGTTGCAAACATTAATCTTTTCCTTTAGAATAAAAGTTTTTGTGAGATCAGGTGCCGTGTCTTATTCATCATTGTATTCCCGGATTCTAGCACTGTATATAACATGTAGGAGGTAGCTCCTGTTCACTCTGAACCCCATTACAGTCTATGCTATGGTCTGAATGTTTGTGTCTCCTCAAAATTCTTATGTTGAAACCCTAACCCCCAAGGTGATGGTATTAGGAGGGGGCACTTTAGGGATTTGATTAGGTCATGAGGACAGAGCCCTCAGCAATGGGATTAGTGTCATTCCTAAGAGAGGCCCAAGAGAGCTCCTTTGTCCCTTCCACCATGGCATCTTTGGACACAGCAAGAAGTCAGCTGTCTGTAATCCCAAAGAGGGCCCTCATCACAACCCAACCATGCTGGCCTCCTGATCTTGGACTTTCAGCCTCCAGAAGCGTGAGAGATAAATTTCTGTTGTTTCTAAGCCACCTGGTTTATAGTATTTTGTTAAAGCAGCTCAAGTGGATTAGGACAGTCTGGTCTCCATCCCCATCGCTCAGTCCTTTCTCTCTTGCCCTTTCTGCAGCACTTGACCTGTGGACCACTCCCTGTCTCCAAACCCTTCCACTGCTTTGCTTTTCCTCCTACTATTCCAGCTACTTTTCTTCATTCTGATTTGAGGATTTCTTTTCTTCTGTCCATCACTAAAATGTTGAGTACAGATGCTCCTCAACTTATGAAGGAATTACATCCCTATAAACCCATTGTAAGTGGAAAATATTGTAAGTCAAAAATGCATTTACTATACCTAATCTACTGAACATCATAGCTTAGCCTAGCCTACCTTAAATGTGCTCAGAACACTTACATTAGCCTACGCTTGGAGAAAAGTCATCTAACACAAAGCCTATTCTACAATAAAGTGCTGAAGCTGAATATCCATGTAACTTATTGAATACTGTGCTGAAAGTGAAAAACAGAATGGTTGTATGGGTACTTGAAGTATAGTTTTTTTTTTAAAGTGTTCTGTTTTTTGCACCATTGTAAAGTCAAAAAGTCCTAAATCAGACCATTGGAAGTTGGGAACCATCTGTCTTCTTCAGCGTTCTGCCTTTGGTTGTCTTTTCTTAGCAGGCACAGACTCTCTTGGGGCTATCTCTTCTGTTCCCATGACTTCAGCTACCACCTTTTGCTGATGACTGCCAAATACAAATCCCCAGCCCAGACCTCCTTCCTAAACACAATATGCACACACACAACCATTTACTAGACATCTCCACTTAAGTGAAAGTCAGAAAAGAAAACACAGGGTCTGGAGTTGAACTTGAGTTCAAAGCTTTGCTCTATCACTAAGCTGCAGGGCATTGGACACGTTAATTACCTCAGGCAATAATGATGGTCCTAACTCCCAGGGTTATTGTCAGAATTAAATGAGATAATTAATTCATGTATAGCACTTACCATAGTGCCTGGCAATGAGTTGATAGTAGTAGACAGCAGAGAGAGTAGTCATTAAAGGTCCTTAGAAAGCTCACTTAACAGTTCAAAAGTGAATTTATGACTGAACCTCAAGCCCTCTATCCATCTTTTGTCCCAATCTCAGGAAATGGCACCCCTAGCTAATCACCCAGAACTCTGGGTGTTATCCTTGTTTCCTGACCACCACTGCCCTCCCATTCTATCAAGGGCTCTCTCCTGACTTAACCAGGCTTTCTTTACACATATTCATTTATTCAACCCATAAAACAATCCAGCAAAGCAGGTGCTATTAATGTCCTTATTTCACAGATGCAGAATTTGAAGCACAGAAAGGTTTAGTAACTCATCCAAGATTATATGAGTGGCAAAGCTGGCATACAAACCCAGGCAGTGGCTTCTATCTCCATGCCTACAACCGTTATGCCACATGCCATGTCACTTCTATTGTAATGCATAGCACATTCTATTGTTTGCCTTGTCTGCCCTGCTAGACTGCGTGTTCTTGGAAGTCAGGGACTCATTTGTTGGCAGTAGCATCCTCAGTGACTAGAATAGAGACTGGGAAACAGTGCATGCTTAATACACCCAGTGAGTTAGGTAATTCCCTGGAGACAAAACAAAGTATAAATAAGTGAAAGTAGTAATAGGCCGGGCGCGGTGGCTCACGCCTGTAATCCTAGCACTCTGGGAGGCCGAGGTGGGTGGATCTTCTGAGCTCAGGAGTTCGAGACCAGCCTGAGCAAGAGCGAGACCCCGTCTCTACTAAAAAAATAGAAAGAAATTATCTGGCCAACTAAAATATACATACAAAAAATTAGCCGGGCATGGTGGCGCATGCCTGTAGTCCCAGCTACTCGGGAGGCTGAGGCAGTAGGATCGCTTAAGCCCAGGAGTATGAGGTTGCTGTGAGCTAGGCTGATGCCACGGCACTCACTCTAGCCCAGGCAACAGAGTGAGACTCTGTCTCAAAAAAAAAAAAAAAAAAGAAAGTAGTAATAGAATAGCCACCAGGTTACATTCAGTTATATCCAAGATCAGAGGTTTTGTTGGTGGAGGAGGTTTTTGGTTTTTATCTGAGGATAACAAACAGAAGACTGCAGTCAGATAAAAACAGAGGTTGAGTTTAAGAAGATACTAATATTCACTGATTCAACAGTTATTATAGGGTACGTGCTTTAATCCTCTTAAGGAAGGGACATTTGACAAATAACTCTTATGAGAACTCGTAGACTTTGGAGTGCAGTCATTAACAATATTTTAAACTGCCTTTTTTTTTTTTTAAAGAGGCCACTACCTACTCCCATGTCACTTGAATGTGTTAAAGGGCCCAACTCCAGGGCCACGTATGTCAGCTTCAGATGGAATATCATGCTGGATCTGAGAATTAAAATTTAAATTGGGGGAACAAATAAAACTGTAAACTGAAACAGAGTATCAATTTGCCATGGGAGTCAATTTAAGTGTGTAGTCAGTTTATATTCAGCACCACCTGGTGTGCACTGTGTACTGTGTGAATTACTCTATCATAATAAACAAACAGGCACTGGTTTTTCTTAAACAGTAACCAGAAAAACACTTGCTGTGAGGATCCTGGCAGCCCCAAGAGACGGAAATGAAAACTCCATGCCTAAATTTATCCCTTCCTATTTCATCTGCTCTCTTTGTTCAGGCCTTCCTCCCTTTCTCTCCAGGGCTATTTCCTTAATCCTCCTGACCCCATCTGCAAAATTCTATCCTGTGCCACATGGGAGGATCTCTTCCAGGCACCTGGGCTCAGCAAAACAATATTTTCTCTTTTTCCCACCAGGCATAAAAACAATGCCACCCAGGCTCTGAGACTCATTGGATAGATTAGGCAAGGAGTCAGGCAAAATGATGTTTACGTGCACACCAGAGCTCTTCCCCAGGCACCTGGAATCAGGGCTGGGATACCTCCAAAGCCACTTTTGGTGTTCTTCCTTTCTTTCTTATTTCCTTACATGGCCTACATGAAGAGTAATTACTTATGATTTATAGACAGTAATTACAGCTTATAAACTGGAAGCACAGTATAAATATTTTTTCCTGAAAGCCAAGTTAGAAGAAATCCCTAAGATGAGATGTAAAACAACAATTGAAATAAATATTCTAACTGAATTGTCCCAAGCACTGTCAAAAAGAAGAAAGAACAGTGTAATCTATCTCCACAATAATGGGCGTATTATAGTAGGATCGTTTTCAGCCCATTCCCCCATCCTGCTGGGCAAAAATTGGCTTAGATAAGGAAAATGAGCCAACCAAACTGGGAAGAAAAAAAAAAAAAGGCGAAAACAAAAACACAAAACCCAACAGAAAAGAACCTACCAATTATTTTTGATGCCTGGTAAACAGTCTGCACCAGAGGATAAGGTTTTTCTGGCTCACAAATATGCTTTTTTCTCTTTTCATGTGTCTGTCCTCCTCCCTTGAAACTGTGGGGTGGGGAGGTCTAAAAATAGTCAATGAATCATGGCAGATAATAATGTGCAGTAGTTACATAAACAGCCGGCCCGGCGCTGGAGCCGCGGGTCGGAACGGAAAATATCTGGGTCAGGGTTGTCACACTGAATAGGGTCCCCCGGAGCCGGCCTTCGGGAAGTGCGGCCGGGGAGGAGGCCTGGGCCTGCGGGCCGGGAGCAGCAGGGGAGCCGCGGGCGGCCCGCGGGAGGGAGCAGAAGTCCCGGGACGGGCGCGGGCGGCGGCGCGAGCAGGGCGGGCGAGCTCCAAGCTCCCTCCCCATGGCCGGGAGCGGGCCGCGGCGACGGCGGAGGCGCTGACAGGCCCCGGGCAGGGCGGGGCAGGCAGGCCCGGGCGGGGGCCTGGGGCCGAGGGCAAGATGAGCGCCCTCCTAGAGCAGAAGGAGCAGCAGGAGAGGCTGCGGGAGGCCGCGGCCTTGGGGGACATTCGGGAGGTGCAGAAACTGGTGGAGAGCGGGGTGGATGTGAACTCCCAAAATGAGGTCAACGGCTGGTAAGTGGGGAGCGGGGGAGGCCTAGGGTCAGGGCAGTCGGCCGCGACCTGGACCCTGCCCTGCCCCTGGACGCAGGGCTAAGGCGAGGCCTGCTGTCTCGCGCCTCCGAGGTTGTGCCCTCTTGAGGCCAGCCCAGGCCCCCCGCCTCGTGCAGTCAGGAGCACGTCCTGCCCAAATTGCGGCCCACGTGGTCCACCCGGGCAGCGCCCACTGGGACCCTGGCGCCCCCGTGGTTCCCCGCGTCCCCTGGCCAACTTGGCCAAAACGGTGCTGGAGGCTGTGATTCTCAGCGACTATGCGCTGGAGCACACGACCCCGTTCAAGTGTTGAATTATTCTGTAAAAGCATAAGCAACTGAGCAAATACGAATCTTATTAACTGGCACGATTTCTTTAGCCAAGACTAAGAAAGAAAAAAAAACCCAAACAAACCAAAACAAAACATTTACATCTCTATTCGGCTGCTCTGTTGTCTCACTGCAACAGTGATTTGCTGCTGCTGCCTACAGTTGCCTGTTGAGGGGAGACTCGTTTGTTTATCCTATAGAGTATTTTGCTTTGTTTTCATACTACAATTTCAGATATCGAATTTCTTCCAAGGCTTTAGATGTCTGCCTGCAGACTGAGTCCTTCTCAATGAAATGAGCAGTCTCATTTTAAGATGTTGCTAGTGGTCAAATCTTTAGTTTTAAGTTACTGAATGTGCTATTATGCTACCCTCTTTGCATTTAAAATTTTAAATTTTATTTGATCCAAGTAGTGCTTAGCCAGCCTATTTTGCTAGTTTAGAGTTAAAGCGAGTTTGCAAATGTTTTATTTTTTTTTTTTAAACTGGAATCTTACCTTTTGGATCTGAAAGTGACAGTAGAGATAAGTTGAACCCCCAGAGAATGACTTGCCCTAAGCCACACAATTATTAATATGATAGGACCAGAACCAAGATTTCCTGACTGCCTCAAAAATCTGTCTACCTCCTTTCCCCAAAGAAAACACTCGGGATAGCTATCCAGAAAACCAAGAAACAATGGATACTACTGTTTTGTTTTGTTTTGTTTTGTTTAAAAGTTTGCAAACTTGCTGTTGTTATGTACCTTTCCTGAGCATTGCTCTGTGGTTCAAAGTTGTGAATTACCGTTTTGGCACTGGGAGGCAGTGTTGTGTAAAAGAACGAGCCTGGTCTTTCCTGCAGGTTCTTCTGTTCCTGCCTAGCTACGCAACCTCACCCTAGTTGCTTCATTTTCTGCTTATTCCAGACAAGTGTTGTGAGCATTTAATGAGATGAGGCATAATATAAATAGCTAATATTCATTCAGCTTGCTCTGTAGCACAGATGCGATACTAAGGACTTTACATGTGTTATTAATAGCTCATTCACAACTTCTTGGGGACATAGGTATTGTTATTCTCTTCATTTACAGAAGAAGAAACTGAGGCCCAGAAAGACTAAATAATTTCCCCAATTTGCATAGCGCTCCTTTCCTAGGTCATGGAATTTACAGTAACTAGTAGACCTAGAAAGCGAACCTGGGTATGGTGACACGCGCGTTTAGTCCTAGCTACTCAAGAGCCTGAGGCAGGAAGATCACTTAAGCCCAGGTTCGAAGTTGCTGCCAGCTAGGCTGACGCCACTGCACTCTAGCCTGGGTGACAGGGCGAGACTCTGTCTCAAAAAAAAAGAAAGTGAACCTGGCATCTGACTCCAGACCCTACCCTCCTAAACACAATGCCTGCGACGTAGCAGGTGTTTAGTAAATGTAAAGTGAATCTGAAGTAACCTGAAGAAGCTTCTCACAGACTGGGGAAGATTTCTAATAGGCACCTCAAATTCAATATGTCCAAGATTGAATTCCTAGAATTCCCTTATCCCCCTATTGCCCCAAGCCTGCTTGTCATCTCAGCCTCCAGGGGCTCAGGCCAGAATCCTTGGTGCCCTCCATGCCTCCTATGTTCCCCTCACACCCCACATCCAGTCATTCAGCCCATTCTGCCAGGTGCACCTTCAGACATAGTCAGAATCTGATTACTTCTCACTAGCCTGACCACTGTACCTCTGGCCCAAAGCCACCATTGGTTCTTTCATCTGGATTACTGCAGTAGCCTCCTAGTCTCCTTGCATAAGCATGGGATATGCTTATACTCTATAGTCTTTTCTCAACACAGTGGCCAGAGGGATCCTTATTTATAAGTCAGTCAGTCACCATTCTGCTTGTCTATGCTAGAGAGTAAGTTTTTTGAGGGTAACCTTATATTCACTCTGCTCTAAACCCTCTAATAGCTCCCATCTCACTGAGTAAAAGTCTGCAGGGTCCTGCCATTTCTACTCCCTGTCCTCCCACCTTTTCTCCTCACCTCTGCACCTTATATCTTGGGATTTGCCCCTTTGCTCCCTTCTTTCCCCCGGCCTCCTTGCTGTTCCTAGAGTACCAGGCACAGTCCGGATTCAAGACCTTTGTGTTTTGTCTTCCCTCTGTCTCACATGCTTTCCCCCGGAAACCACATGGTTTGCTCCCTCACCTCCTTCAGATCTTAGTTTAGATGTCTCCTTGGTGAGGCCTTTCCTTGGCCCTAAATTTAAAATTGCACAGTGCCCTCCTCAATCGCCGGCATCCCCTAATCGCTTCCCCTGCTCTATCATCCCTGTAACACTTATTACCTAGCATACCGCATGCTTTGCTTATTTATTTGCTCCATTTCCACTTCGGAAGAGTGATGTGAGCATATAATGAGATGAAAGCATAATGTAAACAGCTTTTTTTGAACTTGCTCTGTAGAACAGAGGCACAGATGCCTCTATTTCCTCTTCTGTAAGATGGAGGGAATCTTGGCAGTAGAATTTATCTCGTAGGTTTTCTTTTAATGTAGAGATGGAGTCTTGCTGTGTTGCCCAGGATGGTCTCCTAGCCTCCCATAGTGCTGAGATTATAGGTGCAAGCCACGATGCCTGGCCCTCATGGGTTTGTTTTGAGGATTAAATAAAGATAATATATGTAAAGCCTTTAGAACAATGTCCAACATGTAAAACATTATATCCGTGTTAACTATTGTTGTTTTTTTTTTTGAGACAGAGCCTCGCTTTGTTGCCCAGGCTAGAGTGAGTGCCGTGGCAGCCTAGGTCACAGCAACCTCAAACCCCTGGGCTTCAGCAATCCTACTGCCTCAGCCTCCCGGGTAGCTGGGACTACAGGCATGTGCCACCATGCCCGGCTAATTTTTGCTATATATATATATTTTAGTTGGCCAGATAATTTCTTTCTATTTTTTTAGTAGAGACAGGGTCTCGCTCTTGCTCAGGCTGGTGTCGAACTCCTGACCTTGAGCGATCCACCCGCCTCAGCCTCCCAGAGTGCTAGGATTACAGGCGTGAGCCACTGCGCCCGGCCTTGTGTTAACTATTGTTAATATTTTCTTATTGTGAAGCAATGTGCTGGGTAATGGAATATAACGTTACCCTAAAAAACTTACTCTCTAGCAGAGGAAGCAGCATGGTGACTGCTTTCAATTCTTGGTTGCTCAGTAACCACAATTTCAGCACTGATGAATGATGCCAGGTTGATGAATGATGTCCAGTGCCTCTGGTCTGAAATAGTTCCCAGCACTAATAGGATATTCTGACTGCAAATGTAAAGCTTAGAGTTGAAGTTCAAAGATAGAGTTCCCACATCAATTGTAATTCAAGTGTCATGCATATCCCTTGGTTTTAAGGAACAAGTATAAATGGCTCATGAAGAAGTTGAAAATATTGCCTGGCTGCAATGGCTCTGAGTTACAGCTGCCCAGAGCCACACAGCTCTGGGCTGTAAACGATGATCACTAAAGGCACAGGGCTTTTGAGGGCATGCTGTGTTGACTTAACCCCACTTTACATGGTGATGTTTTAGCTAGTTGATTTGTCTCAGAGTCTCTCAGACCCACTGGCAGTAAATTACCTCCTTCACTCTCAAGCTTGCCATGAAAAAGTGATTTACTACTAGCAAGTGAGCATTTTATTTCCAAAGGGAGCATATTTTTCTCATCATGCTCCATTCATTTTTGAGGACTCACTTATCATTTTAATTGTTCACGTTTTAAGCCTGCGCCACAGACAATCACACACAAACTCACTCGAGGCTGCAGTTTGCCCAGAATCAACAATATATTGGATCCTACTACTCTAAGCAACGTCTACCTTATCCTTGCTTCACTTGTTCAGCAAATATTAATTAAGCACCTATATGTCCCAAGCAGAAATTTCGTTTTTTGTGTTTTTTTTGAGACAGAGTCTTGCTCTGTCTTCCAGGCTAGAGTGCAGTAGTATCATTAGAGCTCACTATAACCTCAAACTCCTGGGCTCAAATGATCCTCCTACCTCAGCCTCTTGAGCAGCTGGGACTATAGGCATGCACCACCACGCCTGGCTAATTTTTTAATTTTTGGTAGAGAGGGAGTTTCAGTCTTGCTCAGGTTGATCTTGAACTCCTGGCCTCAAGTGATCCTCCCGCCTTGGCCTCCCAGAGTTACAGGCATTATAGGTGTGAGCCACTGCACCAGCCCCATTTCCTTATCTCCACAGAGCTAATGGTTTAGAAGTCTATATCAAGACCCTTCCCTTATTTTTCCCAAATTGGCAGTCATTTTGTCCAAGAGTATACTTTAAAGGCACCTGGATAATCTAATTCTTTTTTTTTTCTTTTTTTTAGTTGTTTGGCTAATTTCTTTCTATTTTTAGTAGAGACGGGGTTTTGCTCTTGCTCAGGCTGGTCTCCAATTCCTGAGCTCAAATGATCCTCCCGCCTTGGCCTCCCAGGGTGCTAGGATTGCAGGTGTGAGCCACCGAGCCAGCCTGGATAATCTAATTCTAATGAATAATAATGTAGAATGTCACTGTGAAGCATCAATGGTATTACCCCCAGACAGATAAGCTAACTTCCTGTAAGTTACTAATGTTAAGGTGCTCAAGACTAATCAGCTTTTTCCTGAAACCGAATCAACTGTCTAGATAATTATACTTCCTAGGTTAGTGACCTAACCTCTCACTATTGAACATATGTTCTATTCTTCATATCTGTATTTGGCTATAAGCTCTGAAGGTATTTAGCTCAGTTCCATTAGAAAGTTGGTGAAGGGAGACATTTCAAAACAGAGGGGAAAAAAAGCATTTTCCTTCCATGATATGCATTCAGCTTTGGCACCTGGGGATGGATTTAGCAGCTCTGAATCCTTTAATTTCTGTTAAGATAGAGTTTTTGCTGGCATGCTAATTACATTTTTATGCAGTATTAAAATAATAGCCCTTCAGAGTGCACAGAATTACTTCCTGTGTGTACAATATTAAATCATTAGTTTTCCTAAATGAGTCTGATACATTAGAAGAGTCTGTTCTCAAAAAATTTTCTTTGTCGATGTGTGATTTTTAAGTACCTTAGGAATTAAAGTATGTGTGCAGTGCCTTACATTTATGCAGATGAGGAGATGTTTGTAGCCTTCTAGAGAGAACTAGAAAAAGCCAACTTTTTTAAAAACGGAAATTTGGAAATCTATTGAATATGTGTGAAGGAAAGAAAAGTAAAGAGGAAAAGGGAGTGATAAACTGAGATTCAGACAGGAATAACTGGTATAGTAATAATAATTTAAGTGGCAAAGCAAGCTGCAGATAGGAGATGGTTATTGGCCTGATAATATTTGATCTTCAAGTGGCATTTGGTGCATATGAAGCAAGTTTCCATAGTCCCCGAAAAGGAATGTGGCAATATAAAAATATAAAGAGACTGATATATCTGATGGGTGATACTGATAAGAGTAACACGCTCCTCTGTTTAAATAATTCTTATTTTCCTTTCTTTGCAACAGGACTTGTTTACACTGGGCATGTAAACGCAACCATGGTCAGGTGGTCTCTTACCTGTTAAAATCAGGAGCTGACAAAGAGATTCTTACCACAAAAGGAGAGATGCCAGTCCAATTAACATCGAGGAGAGAAATCAGAAAGATTATGGGAGGTAAGCCTTTGTTTGGGGCAAACTTTTGATTTGCCAAACTAATTTAAGACTTGTATTATTGGCTGCATTCTTGATGCTGGTCAAACAACTGGTCTATTTCTGGAAGCTAATTTCCGTGCCAAGATAGTAATTCCATGTTGTTTCTGGGGAGATCAGCATTGTAAGGTTTTATTTTTTTTATTTGTAAAATTTAAGACAGTGATTAAAAATGGTAATTATAAACCTAATGAAATATTTTTTTCTGACCTGAAGAAACAGTAAACACTGACCAAAATATTTGTCACTATCACTAGCTTCCAAAAGACACTTTTTTCCTTGATTTTTTTTTTTAAACCTCAGTGTATAGACCAGAGGATTTCTTGGTAATTTTTAAAGGGCTGTGTAAGTGTTCTGTTTTCTTCTTTTTAAGTGGAAGATGACGATGATGACGATGACACCCTCCCCCAGCTGAAAAAGGAGTCAGAACTGCCCTTTGTTCCCAACTATTTGGCCAACCCAGCCTTCCCTTTTATCTACACCCCCACAGCAGAGGATTCAGCCCAGCTGCAGAATGGGGGCCCCTCCACGCCTCCTGCATCACCCCCTGCAGATGGCTCGCCTCCATTGCTTCCCCCTGGGGAACCTCCCCTGCTGGGGGCCTTTCCCCGGGACCACACCTCTTTGGCACTGGTTCAGAACGGTGATGTGTCTGCCCCCTCTGCCATACTCCGAACACCAGAAAGCACAAAACCGGGCCCTGTTTGTCAGCCACCAGTGAGTCAGAGCCGCTCCCTGTTCTCTTCTGTCCCGTCCAAGCCACCAGTGTCTCTGGAGCCTCAAAATGGGACATATACAGGACCAGCGCCAGCATTCCAGCCATTTTTCTTCACAGGAGCATTTCCGTTTAATATGCAAGGTAACCCCTCATCAGCAAACAGCCTCTGCAACAGGGGAGTCAGTGTCCAGAGGGGTGGGATTCCTTTATATATTCTGGGTATAATTACAAAGTTACAGAAAAGTTGTAAGACTAGTTTAAGGAACTCCCTTTACTCAGATTCACAGATTATTTACCTTTTGCTCCTTTACGCTGATATGCTTAAGTATTATTCCTATTATATCTTTCTTAAGAACAAGGATATTCTCTTATATAACTAAAGCACAATGATCAAATTTAAGAAATATAACCTTGGCCAGGCATGATGGCTCACACCTGTAATTTTAGCACTTTGGGAGGCCAAGGTGGGAGGATCGCTTGAGACCAGGAGTTTGAAACCAGCCTGAGCCACATAGTAAGACCCTATTTATACAAAAAATAGGAAAATTAGCTGGATGTGGTGGCTTGCGCCACGCTGGTAGTCTTAGCTACTTGGGAAGCTGAGGTGGGAGGATTGCTCGAGCCCAGGAGTCTGAGGTTGCAGTGCGCTATGATGACGCCACTGCACTCCAGCCCTGGCAACAGGATGAGACTCTTTCTCACAAAAAAAAAAAAAAAAAAAAGGCAATGTAACCTTGATATAATACTGTTCTGTAATCCATGGTCCATACTTAAATTTTGTCAGTTGTCTCAACAGTGCTTTTTGTAGCTATCTTTACTCTGCCCACCCCTGGCCCCTGCCCATGATCACATATCGCATTTAGTTACCATTTCATTTTAGTCTCCTTTAATCTGGAACATTTCTTAACTCTTTCTCTTTTTTTCCCCCTGCCCCGCCTTAACTCTTTCTTTATCATTTTTGATCTTGATATTTTTGGAGAGTCCAGGCCAGTTATTTTTGGAGCGTAGGATTTTCTTTCATTCTTTCTCTGTTTATTAGTTGGTATTTTACTGTAAAGAAGGGCTTTCCCTTCTCCCTCATTTCTACCAGTATGAACTCATGGATTCTTATTTTATTGAATGGGTTATAATCTATTATTATCATTTTTTTAAATATTAAAATTATTCCAGATTTGGCCAGGGAGAGCCCCTTCAAACTAGTTTTTGTGTGCCTTGGACATGTCCCCATCATTCTCAGAGTACTTCCTTACTTTCTGGTGCAGCAAGATGTCCCAGGTTCAAAGTGTAACATTCCCTGCCCTAACCCTGGAATCAGCCATTTCTCTAAGGATCCCTGGTTCTTTTTGCTGGAGGATGGTACTTAGGAACCAGGACATGGGCACTAGATGTCCTCATTGCTATAGGTGTGTCATTTCTTTTAGGCCTATTCAGAGATCAGAGCCAGGAAAGAAAGAAAGAAAGAAAAAAACAAGCAAACAGACAAACACGTATACATTCATATATTCACGTATACACGTGTGTGTATGTATGTGTATATATATACACACACACATATCTTTTAAGAATATTAAAAACCACAAGTTCATCCCAATATTTCCAATTCCAGTTGAACACCACAGGGTACAGTCTAGTCCAACATTTCTTTTTCCCTATAAGTAACTCACTCACTTCCCCTTTTGGAGGACCGATTACTAGAGGTGCTGATAACAGTGCCCCATGAGTGCTATGAGGGATTCATACATAAGGAGCAAAGCAGAGCTGCCAAATGTACATGGGTGCTTGGCTTGGGCCATCTGGCAGCCAGCCTCGGACTACAGAGGCAGACGGATTAGATCCTAGACACATTAATAATAAGCCAAGAGCCCTTAAGGTGTACTTTATTCAAATCATAGCTATACTTTAGATTTTTTTACTAGCTTGTCTTTTGGCTTTTTTACTGTCTTTATTGTAAGGAGTTTCATATTTCATAAATACCTTTAGGTACATAATTGTTAAACCTCTTCAGAGTAACTCCTGTATTATATCTTGGCCATGCCTTCTTTCCTACCCTCTTTCCCTTCCCCTGCTCATGTGTAGTTTGATACCCAACTTCATTCTTAACTCTTTGCCTCCTTAGCTCCCATGGCAGAAGTAAATTATCCTACACAACTGAGATGGTTGCCTCTGCTCCCCTTTTACTCTGTGAACCACAGTCTTACATGCAGGGAAGACAATACAAGAAACTGCCTCAGCAGAGCCAAAATTGGGCCCAAGCAAACCATGATAACTGTGCTTGGTTTTCTCATTAGGTGGCACAACCCTTTGGCACAAGGCATGATTAAGTGTAACCATCTTCTGGAAAAGATCTTAAATTATATGGGCTGTACTATGCTAGAACCATTCATTAACATTCCTCCCTCTTTTTTTCTAGAGCTGGTACTCAAGGTGAGAATTCAGAACCCATCTCTTCGAGAAAATGATTTCATTGAAATTGAACTGGACCGACAGGAGCTCACCTACCAAGAATTGCTCAGAGTGAGTTGCTGTGAGCTGGGCGTTAATCCAGATCAAGTGGAGAAGATAAGAAAGTTACCCAATACTCTGTTAAGAAAGGTAAGACAAGTCTGTTGAGCATGAATGGTTGCTTTTTGCATTTGGAAAATACCTAGCTTCCTCCTTGGTTATATGAGTCATAGTTGAAGAAATGAACAGAGAATAGAAAAGGAGCAGAATAGTTTTCCAAATGTAATCATTAAGCTTTACTGAGTCTGTAAAGACACTGGCAGTTTTGAAAGTTGTAAGATACCAGAGAGCATTTTCGAATTACCATTCATATATACCTATTTTGGGTTGTTTCTATAGTGATCTGTAAGGATTAACTTAGTGCAGTATTAGACGTGCCTTGTATTTCACAAGTTAAGAACCAAGTTAAAATACAGGGCAAACCCACACAGATACATGCATGTGTGCTCCTTCCAGCATCTCTGGGTTCTTGAACATCAGGCTTTTGGCATCTCAGGGCACCCAGGAAAAGTGATCCATGCGTGGCCTCTGCCTTCAAGGTGTGTGTTCGTCCTGTAGCAGCTGCTGAGCTGCTTAAGGGCTTCCACCATTCCACCCAACTCATGCCCCTGGGGATTTAATTGCACTTTCACTGACTCAGCCTGTCACAGGGATTTTTTTTTTTTTCCCTTCTAGGTTTTGAAATAAGCCAAGATACTAGTATGAATATAGCATACCAAACATATGGAGACAAGTGGCTCCTCTTAATCTATTTAACCTATTTTTGTTTTAGGACAAAGATGTTGCTCGACTTCAAGATTTCCAAGAATTGGAACTGGTTCTAATGATAAGTGAAAATAATTTTCTGTTCAGAAATGCTGCATCCACACTGACTGAAAGGCCTTGCTATAACAGGAGAGCTTCAAAACTGACTTACTAATGCAGCAGGGACTTTTGAGACAGTTTGTGTCACCTCTGGGCCAAGGACAAGCCATTGATTTAAATTCCTTGGATGCCCGGGAGGGCCCCTGGTGCCACTGCGTAGTATACACTAACATTGTTCTGCCAAGGTAGGAAGCCCCTGACCCCCCAAGCAGCGGTGCCACTCTTCCAAGCCTCTTGGTGCACAATAAACCTATTGCTTGAAGCTTTGAACAGCTGAGAAGTGGTCTGGAGAGGCATAAGCCGAAGGTTCTATATCCAGTGTGTTTTATGTGCAGAATTTAAGAGAGTTGTCTAAGCAGAATCTGAGAGAGAGCAGAGCCTATTTCTAGCCACTCCTGTTGACAGTGCACCTGAAGGGCCGGGATGCGCTTTTCTTGGTTGCATGCTCACAACTCTCCTGAAGTCCTGAACTGACTAGAGAGGAAGATTGGGGAAAGCACAGGTACTGAACAAATGAATTTTAGTGTGACTTGTGACTGTGAGGTTTCATATAACATATTTATAAATGTTACTCAGGTTAAAAGTATTTAAGAATACAGTTACCTAATTGTAAATACGCTGTTAACCAAAAGAGCTTCCCCTCCCCCACGTTTTCCTTTGTAGTCACTCATAACTGCTTCTCTGTCTCTAGACAGTCGTCTCTGCATTAACTCCCCTCATGGTCACTAGAGGGCTCTCTGATGCCTTCTAAAAGAGCAACTGCTTTTTTTTTACTCTGAAGCGATTCCTGTCATCTATGTGTTTTATTGCATTGTATGAGAAGAGCACAAACATTGCTGTTCCATGTTCTCCACTTTCATTTTCCACTAGAAATGAAAAGCAATTTTTAAGACTGAATCTGTTGCTATTTTAAAGGTTATCGTGGGAATCTGAGCTAAAGGAGTTAGCATCTTTATTTTTGTATCAAAGATAAAGGTTATTTTGAAATTCTTAGAATTTTTACACAACTCTGAAATCTGTTGCTTTTGTAAACAAATTGTTTGATCTTAAGGGACCCCCCCCCATTCACTTAACAAAGCCAGCTGTGAGTCTACCAGACTTTGTTCTGAAAAACAAAAACAAAACACCCGATTAAACTCTCGAGCATGGCATAAGAATTTTTTTAAAGAATGCATTCAAAGATTCTTTTCCTTTCTTTCCTTCATTGTCATTAATGTTAAAAGAAAAGCCACCGTCTTCTTGGAACAAACACCTTACCTTTAGAAATAAGAACTAGCGCACTTAGACAAACAGGAGAGCAGGGGGTTGAAGCCAGCTGTTGAAGAGCATCCCTGCTGTCTTAAGAAGCTTTTTCCCCATAGTGCCTATAGTTTCCAAAGAAACTTAACTTCCTAACTGTGTTAACTTAATTTTATTAGAACACTACAATTGAGTGAGAACGTGCAGATGTCAATGGAAGAGAATGTTGTGATAATGGCCTCCTGCTGCTGCCTAAATGCTGAAATGAGGTTGAGATGATTTTCAAGGCCAACTTCATGGAGTCACTCTGTTTAGTGACTTACTTGTATTTCACCAGTTACTGCTGGTGACTTACTCAGCCTTGTACAGTGTCCGCACAGCAGAGTGAAGCTTACTTATTACCCTCTTTCTCTCAAGTGCTTTAAAGAAGAAACCTCCCACGTGTCTCAACCAATCAGAAGCTAGTTTAACTGAGGTAGTAACCCTTTTTTTTTCCTTTTGTTTTGAAAAAAGTTACAATTTACTGATACAATTAAGTCTGATTCTGTCCTGGAGGAAATAAACTCAATATTAATTCATGTACAAATTACTGGGGTCAACTCTTTCAGCCACCCAGATTAGAGATTTTTGAGGCCCCTGGCTGGGAGGTAGCCTACAGAGGAGTAGCTCCAGGGCTTCCCGGGCTTAGAAACAGAGGTGAGCAAGGGTCTTGGTGTGTCCGGTCAGAGATGGGGCTGATGAGGCTCTGCCCTGTGCTGGTCTCTCTTCTCCTTTCTAAAATCCTCTGTGGTCAACTGACTCCTGGGTGTGGCAGTGGGATAAGACTGCACAATTGCTGGTAGGTGAGTTTAAAGTCTTAATCTATGCATTCAGAGAAATATTTTTATATGCTTTGTGTAATTTATAACAAGGATTTTTTTTTAGCTTTGTTAACTGTGAATTCACCCCTCCTCCTCCACTGCATATTTAAAGCATGTGTTCACACTGTGTGTAAACATTCACTAAAGAATTTTTTCTTTGTGCATTGCGACTGTTCAAACATAACAAGTATTATTAATATTAAATATTAACTAAACAAGCCAACACTCCTTAATTTTGGCCTCGTAAACAGCACTATACTTACAATCACAGGGTGTTCAAATTGTTGGACAGTCCCAGGGACCAGATGCTCTGGAGAAAGAATAGAAGGGCCTGCTTTCCACCTGCGCCTCCTCCAGCCGCTGCTGCTGCAGTGCTCACACCCTGTCAGTGGCACCAGGAGACAGATACTTCGTGTGGCATCTTTCCTCCCAGTTCACAGCAGTCGGCTTCATTTCCCTGGAGTAGTTGAGCCAGCTAGATGGAGGTCATCCCCTATTAACCACATCTTTTGATTATCCTGTTTACACAACTGAGCCTCTCCTTTGGGCTGTCAGCACCTGTCAGGGCCTCAATGAGCGCAGTAGCAAACTCCCAAGACAGGAGAGGAAATACAGCCTTACACCTTCAGATCTTTAGCTGAGAATAATGCTGAATGAATCTGCTTTTCTGTTGGTTCAGGCCAGCTAGCTCCTCACAAAGCAGACGTCATGCCAAATTGGCCTAATAAATCAGAGAGCATAGCAGAGACCTTTTCTTAGCACCAAGGAGAGGCAGAATAATTTGGGCATTTGTGCTTTCATACTTGTTTTATCACAAAGATGGAAGTCATCTTCCATATACCCATAAACAGCCTGGGCAGAAAGAGCCTGCCAAAAAAATGTGATTAACCTTTAACAAATGGTCCTGCAGCACGGGCCGACCCAGGGCTTATAGAAAAACCTGATCAAAGGAGCCATCTCTGCATCCACCGCAAACTGTTTAGGATGGGAAACAACAGTCACTCACATCACAGCAAGAGTAAAGGTACAGGGAATAGGAGTGAGACCAAGGAGACCAGAAAACTTAGTACAGCAGCATCCCAACCTTTTCGGCATCAGGGACTGGCTTCATGGAAGACAACTTTCCATGGACCTAGGGGCGGGGAGGATGGTTTTGGGATGATTCAAGCGTATTACATTTATTGTGCACTTTATAATTATTAAATTGTCACTTGCCACTCACTGATAGGGTTTTGATATGAATCTGCAAGCAATTGATTTATTATGGTCTCTGTGCAGTCAAACCTCTCTGTTAGTGATAATTTTATTTGCAGCCACTCCCCAGCACTAGCATCACCGCCTCAGCTCCACCTCGGATCATCAGGCATTAGATTCTCATAAGGAGCGCGACCTAGATCCCTCGCATGCACAGTTTGCAATAGGGTTCGCGCTCCTATGAGAATCTAATGCCACTGCTGATCTGACAGGAGGCAGAGTTTATGCGGTGATGCGAGTGATGGGGAGTGGCTGTAAATACAGATGAAGCTTGGCTCACTCTCCCACCCGCCACTCAGTTCTGCTATGCGGCCCGGTTCCTAATAGACCACAGACCGTTGGGGACCACAGTAGTAAGGTAACAAAGAGAAGAGCTCCATTCCAAATATAAGGCCTGTGCCAGGTGGGCCCTGACCCACAGAAAATCAACTTTGTCTTGGCTTGCTCAAGAAAGCAGACAACTCACCCCTTCCTATCTTGTTTACCAGCCTGGGACTGTCAAGGCAGGGGCAGCTTCTGGGCTTCTCTGTGCTCACACATTCAGCTTCAGCTGGACTGAGGAAATTGAATGAGTCAGAGGCCTCACTGGCAATCGGAACTGTCTGGAACAGACTTCTAAAGGAGCTAGGAAATAATGCACCACACACTTCTCAGCCCCTAGAGAAACAGGCTTGGAGGGATGAGGGATGACACGAACATGGAGGTGTTCACAGCAGCTTTCCCCAGAGGCTTCGGGTCAGATTTCAGGGCTTTCATTTCTCACCTTTTTACAGTATCTGCATAGCAGAGCAGGAACTACTGGCAATTACCCAGTGAATTTTGGCTGTGAAGACAATATTTTCAGCCAAAAGCTCTTAGGCCTGAAGTTCAGATAACTGCAGCCTCTTCGCCTTCCTCCTGGCCTCCTACAAAGGCCCTGATCCCTGAGCCTTGTGAACAGGCAGAAAAAGGATACATTGAGGTATACGTATTGTTGACTACATGGTTTTATTTCATCAGTACTCCATTTTTAATGGATTCAGGCAGCACCCCAGAGTACAGGACTCAGTTCCTAGGGATGGCCTGACCCAGCAGACTGTTCCAGGAAGAAAAAGCTTTTTATTTAAAAAAAAAAAAAAATACTTCAGAAAATATGAAAAATCAGAGGGAGGTCATTTCATGAAACGATTGTTTGAAAACAGTGCAATATGGAAATACCACTGGACTGGGAGTCAGCTGGGCAGGGACTAGTCTGGGCTCTGTCCCAAACTAGCTGCGACCTCAGGCATGTCATTCATCTCTGGGCCTCACTTCCTCGTGTCAACCATTTGAGATGAGGTTATTCTGTGAGGCACTGTACAGGTGCAAAATCTAACCAGTGCCCCCACTGTTTGCCATCAGTCCATTCTGTGGACACATTTGGTGTCATTTCCCTTCCTGATGAAGCTAGGAAAGGCCAGGAGGAAACCCCAGGAATATATTTTTTTTAGGCAAGTCCAGCATCTTTGGCCATCCCGTAGAAGATGCCTCTAGCTGCAATAAGGTTGGTTGGAGAATCAAATTCAGCTACTGCCCCTTTGTCCAGGACCAGGACCCTAGCCAAAAAATAAAAGAAGTGGTCAGCCCAGACCCAGCCACATAGTCCAACCCTGCCCTTCTGGGTACTGCTCAGGCCGGCGCTGACATACCAACCACCCACTTCAGGCAATCCACCCCACACGGCCGCTATACCGCGTGCACATGCTTGCAAGGCTGGTTATTTTAGCCCTTCTGTTAGTCCTGGCAAGTGGAGCGGTTTCTAGGATCAAACGCAAGGTGCTATTCATCTCTTCTAGTCAGGGCTCCGAAAACCTTCCCTAATGAGCCTTTCCCCTGGCCGGGGTCACAGGATTTCAGCAGGCTGTGCACAGGGAGCCATGGGCCTGTGCGCTGGGCCCTGGGCACATCCATCTGCTTTGTGCCGGCTCACAAAGGCACACGGCAGGAAACTGGCCGCTGTAAGCCTGACACTGGAATCTGGGACTTGGGCTGCAAATCTGGCTGCTGCTGCTGCTGGGAGGATCTGCCCCGCTCCCCCCCGCCCCAGTCAGGCCTGGGCCTGGGGTTAGACTCCCCCACCAACCACACACACGGTGCACCTGGTGTGAGGCCAACAGGCTGGCTCCACCAGGTGGAGGGGAAAGGGCTCTCCCGAGCCCGGGAGAGGTGCTCCTCCATGGGAGGGGGCACTCTGATTCCCCACCTACTGGGCTCCCAGAAACTTGTCCTGGAAAGGAGTGTCTCTGTGAACATCACTGCCTGGCCACTGCCCAAATTGGAGCCCAGGAGACTCCCCCTCCCCCAAATCAGTCTTCAGTGGCTTCTCATTGCTCTTGGGGTAAGGCCTGAGGGGTTTTCCCCCGGTTCCCAAAGTGCAGCATAGTGGAGCCTGTCCTCTCATCTTGGTTCTACTGCCTCCCTCTTCTGCACTCCAGCCGCATGCACCCTCCTGCCTCAGGGCACGTGGTGCATCCTTTGCCTGAAATTCTCAGCTCCCTCCCTACCTCATTTCCTCATCTCCACCCCACAACCCGTATTCATCTTCGGGCCTGGCTGGTGCTCCCCTTCCTTAGGAGAGCAAGTGCCCTGGCTGCCCTGTGTGGAGAGCCTTCCTCTGGCCTGCACACACAGCCCTGCTTCCTTCCTGCAGGCTCTAATTACATGTTCTGTAGCCCGATTATTTGATTCATTTCTGCCTGCCCCGTTAGAATGAATGAATTCCCAACACCCAAGGTCGATCGGAGTCTCCCACCCTAGGGCTGCTGGTGAATAAAGCATTTCTGGTTAGGCCTGGAGACAGATCCTCTCAGACCCTCCTCCTGACCCAGGGCCCACCCTCCCTCCTCCCAGTGGGGTCCTGAATGGGAGTGGGGGTTGGGAGTGGGGTGGGGATGGACAGAGGGCAGCATCAGGCATTCTCAGCCTGGCCCCCAGGACCCTCCAGGCCACAGGAGGAGAGAGACAAGGTCTGACCCAATGTCCTGCCCATGGTGCCCTGTCCACCTCCCCTACCCTACCAGTACGTGCGTGTGTTGAGGGAATGAAGCCCTCTTGATGTATTCCCACCATACTCCTTCAGCAGAGGCCTGTCTGAGCCTCCTGCCTCCTCCCCTCTCAGCATTCCCACCCCTTCAAGTCTCTAAAGAGCCCAACCAGCCGGGACTCTGAGTCACTGGGCCCACGCCTTTGACCTCCAGCACCACACCTTGACAATTGACACAATGAGGGAGTTGGTCCCAATTTTTTCTTTGGCTGAGTGACCTGCCTTTCCAAGGAAGCCACAAGATGCTGAGGGCAAGGACCCTCCCCTAATCCTTTGAGGGACTAGTGCTAGGGAGAATCACAGGAGGGGACCACAGGGACTAGGCAGGATGCTGAGGTTCCCCAGGATCACCTGCAGTTTAAACATATTTCACTGACTCCTCCGGACAATCCCCAGAGACATTATCATTTCCATTTGAAAGGCATTGTAAATTGCCCAAGGTCACTCAGCCCTCAGACTCAGACACAGAGCTCTCCCCAGGAGCAATCACCTCCTCACGTGCCCTCAGGGTGCCAGGCAGGGACCCAGGCATCACACACCTTCCGTGATCTTTGACTCACCCAGGTGAACTCACCCAGGTGAACTCACCCAGGTGAACTGGGTGCAATTGCCCGATCCCATAGGATGGCAGGGAGGTGCAAATGACATGAGGGACATGCAAGCACTCTGTCCACAGGTGCTCAGGAAGGGATGGGACTGGCATGAAGGATCTGGTTCCCCTCACCTCGTACCATCCACAGGAGTGGGATGGAGGTGAACTGTGCACAATTCACAATGCCTGGGGATCCCCACTGTGTCCCTTCCCCATGTGTCTTAGAAAATGTCACTGTGTGCCCCACCCCTGCACCCAGGTAACCACACTCTCGTCTGCCCCTTACCTGTATCTCATTGGGAAACTCTGTTCTGCCCCCCATGCCCCAGGAGCATTCAATGCCCAGATAACCCTGATCTGCCCGGCCCCTTCCTGATGCCCCAGGCCCCACCAGGTCCCCCTTGCTTAGGTTTCCGTGTCCTACCTGGTGTAGTCCATGATAGTGTTAAGCCGGTGTGCAATGGTCAGGACGGTGCAGGTATCAAACTGGGTGCGGATGGTAGCCTGGATGAGGTCATCAGTCTCCAGGTCAATGGCGGCCGTGGCCTCATCTAAAACCAGGACGCGGCTCTTGCGGAGCAGGGCTCGGGCCAGGCACACGAGCTGCCTCTGGCCCACACTGGGAAAGGGGAAGGCAGGCGTTACCAGGTGGGTGCCTCCAGCCTGCCTCCAGGTCCCAGACCTGTTTCTGTCTCCACTTCTCAGCGGCCAGGACTGGCTTTCTGTCTAACCTCTCCCATTTCTGCCACAGCCCAGTCTTCCTGGAACAGAGTAGAGGTCTGGACATCCAGGATAACGAGGGACCTCAGGGACAGAGCCAGGGCTAAAAACCACTGTGAAATCCCTGGTCTGTTCTCAGCACCCCCAGCCTCCTCTTTCTATGCTTTCTTCCCTATCCTGGCTTCTCATCTAGTGCCTTGATGTTTCTCTGCTTCGCTCCATCAGTCATTTACACCTTAGTAAGAACATGCTTGCATTTCTTTTCCTGGATATTTGCACATAAGCCCCACTATGCCATCTTGCTGAGCCTAATGTTACACAATTCAGGCAGTCATCTCCCGCACCACGGGGAATACAGGCCAGGGCTCTGTTTGGGGATAAGGAAGGCGCAAACCAGGGCAGGACCTAGGGACTGCCTGTGTCTGGTCACGGGGAGCTGAAGGAGGGGCCAGATGCATACCTTCAACCTCCTTCCTTGGAAGCCAGAGCCAGTGGACAAAGCGAGGCTGTGTTCCCAACCGCAGAGGCCACAGCACCCACACATCCAAGGACAAATACCTCAGCCCTTCCCAAAGGGGTGAGTCACCATGGCCAGAGTAAAGGCCAGGCTCTCTCCCTGGCCCATTCCTGCAACTAATGAAGGTTTTGGCAGCAGAATGAGCCGCCCGATAGAACTGAGGGCTGATTTATGGTGGGACTGGCACAGGACACAGGTTATGCTTAAAGTGGCTATGAGGAGGAGGGAGGAGGGGAGCGGATTTCTGCCTCTGATCGTGTGTGTGTGTGTGTGTGTGGGGGGGGTCCTTCGGGACGAGTGTGACAGCAAGCAGGACAGAAGAACAGACGAAGACACAGCCATGGGCATGGGGCCCAGAGAGCCCATGCTTGTCTGCCAGCTGCCTCCAAGGTGGTTCTGTAAGTGAACTCAGCTAAGATGCTCATTGAGTCCTAAGGGCTGTCTGGGTGATGGGGGAGTCCCCGGGGTCATCTGGGTGAGGAGGTGCAGCAAGGAAAGTTTTGGGACAAAAGTCCCCCCCTTCCCTGAGTCCCCGCCCTGCTCCTCACTAGCTAGGCGGCTTTGAGCAAATAATTTCATAGCGGGGAAGCCTCACTTCCGCCCACAGGACTGTGGTAAAGATTAAATGAGATAGTGGAGGCCAAAGTGCTTTGAACCCTGACGTGCCAGGCAAATGTAAAGTTTTTGCTTTTGTTTTCAAGGTCTGGGGAGGGGCCATGAATATGCACTGAATATAAGAATGAAAATAAGGAGGAGGAGGAAGAGGAAGGAGAGGGGGAGGGGAGGAGGGGGAGGGGAGAAGGAAGGGAATAGCTGACGTTTCACAGCAGTGTATCCAAGCTAAGGGCTTTTCATTTCATCACGCCCTAAAACTGCTCCACCCGAAGGGAAGCCACTAGCCCCAGGCAGCCATCAAGCCCTTGAAATGTGGCTAGTCCCGATCGACATGTGCTGTAAATGTAAAATATACACCGTATTTCAAACTTGTATGAAAAATGCAAATAATGTATGAAATAAATTTTAATAGTATATTTTACTTAGCCCAATATATCTAAAATTGTTTCTTTTTACGTTTTTTTTTTTTTTTTTGAGACAGAGTCTTGCTCTGTTGCCAGGGCTAGAGTGCTATGGCATCAGCCGAGCTCACAACAGCCTCAAACTCCCGGGCTCAAGCGATCCTCCTGCCTCAGCCTCCTCAGTAGCTAGGATGATAGGCACGCACCACCATGCCACCTCTTTTTCCTTTTTAAAAAATGGTTAATTACACACATGTGGCTTGCATTATATTCTTCTTGGGCAGCGTGATGTGAAGAGGTATGGACTGTTAGTATCCCCTTTGTAGAGTGAAAGCAAAGGAGGCACAGAGATGTTATGCAACTTGCCCCAAACCACACAGCTAACACAGGTACGGGTATGTTAAGCCTCTGGACCCTAAGAGGTGACTCCTGGCCCTTCCTCCTGCTCAGTGGCTGGGGATATAGAGTCTGGGGCTGTAAGAAGCTCTGGAGGGGAGAAGGATTCCTCCCACCTGCTCCACGGCTCCGTCCAGAGCCGCCCTCCGAAGCCCAAGCACAGCATTGACAACCTCACACAACATGCCTGAAGAGGGTTTTGGAATCTCTCAGAGCTGGTTCAAATCCCAGGCATGCCTTCTCCTAGCTGTGCAACTTTGGCCAAGCTGCTTACCCTCTCTGAGCCTCAGTTTCCTCACCTGCAAAGTGGGATGATGGACCACCTCTGGGGCCGTGTGAGGGGTCAGTGAGGTGGCTCACCATGCCCGGCACACAGAATATGCTCAATACAAAATAACTCCCCTCTGTGTACCCTGGCAGGCCTGGACTCTGTGTTACATGGTGCCCCCGCAGCGTCCCTGAGGGAGGACTGCTGCTTCCCCCCTGTCCAGACCCAGCTCTTTTACCTGAGGTTCTCCCCGCCCTCAGAGCACTGGAAGTCCAGGCCTGCAGGCTGGGAGCTCACGAACGCGTGCAGGTGGGACAGTTCCAAGGCCTGCCAAATGTCCTCATCCGAGTAACTGCCAAAGGGGTCCAGGTTCATGCGCAGGGTCCCCGAAAACAGGATGGGGTCCTGGGGACACAACATAGCCTCATGGAGGGGTGGCTCAGGCCCACAAGGAGCCATGGGCCTCTCAGGACTAGGGAAAAAGAGGGGATTAAGGTGGCAGCATTCCCGTGCTATTCCAGCCCTCCAGGAGGGAGGCAGCAGCCGGGGAGATAGAGAATTGCCTGCGGGGGACGATAAAGCTCCGCTTTGCCAGTCACCCAGTGCTCTGCTAACACAGGAATCAGCCACTAAGCTGACTCCAAAGTGTCCAGTCGGCAGAAAAATATACCCTAGAGTCTGGAGGAGCCAGAAAAGTGAAACGTATTTCAGAGCTGTAAACAGGAGACCAGGACAGAACGTCTCAGGAGATGGGGCACTTGGAGGGGTCCTGTGCACCCCCCGCATTTGCTGGTCCAGGAGGGCAAAGGGCAGGGCCTCACTGGGCAGGGATGTCTGGCCCTTCCAGATCTGTGACTGGGTTGGTTCCTTGGTGGCTCTGCCCCCTGCTGTCCACGCACCCCCGACCCCTACCCCCAGCCTCAAGACCAAGGTCCCAGTCCCCATCCACAAGCTACAGAACAGGGGTGGGGCCTGCCCCGGGGTTGTTGCTCAGTGTGGCCAGTCCATGCCAGGCTCACACCTGGGGGATGATGGTCAGCTGAGAACGCAGGTCATGGAGGCCGATGTCTGCCACGTTGAGGCCGTCGATGAGGATTTCACCCTCTGCTGCCTCCAGGATGCGGAAGAGGCTCAGGGTCATGGACGATTTGCCGGCCCCAGTGCGGCCCACGATCCCCACCTGGAGGGGTGGGGGAGGGCTGTCAGGGGGAAGCTGAGAGGTCACGGGCATCTGCGGGACTCCCTAAGAGGCCAAGCAGACGTCTGGCCAGAGCACCTGCTCCCTCAAAGACCCACGCTCCCCACGAAGGCTGTGGCCACGTCCCCAGGCACCAGCACACCCAGGACCCACCCTCCGCACGGTACCTTCTCGCCACCGCGCACGAGCAGGCTCAGGTTTCTCAGCACCAGGTCCAGGCCGGGCCGGTAGCGCACGGAGTAGTTCCGGAACTCCACCTCCCCACGCTGGGGCCAGCCCTCGGGAGGGCGCCTGCCCTCCACCACCCAGGGGGCCTGGCGGGAGATACCGACAGGGTCTCAGCAGGATGGCACCTCCTCCCCGGCCTGGCCCGCCCTCATTTCTCAGTCTCGCTCTCCCAAGGCCCCTCAGTCCTTACCCACTATGGTCCTGCAGGGCAGGAGTCGAGGGGGAGTTCCTGGCACCCCTGTGGCTCAACTTTGTGGTTCAATGACTTCTGTATCCCTCTCACCTTCTTCACCACTGAGCCACCCCAAAACCCCTCTTCCTACCTGCTCCCTGTCTCTCCTCGTGCCCCATGTTCCTTGAGATGCCCTCCCTGCCTGCCCTACCTCCCCTCTCACAGCCTTTACCCATTCCTGATTACTGAGTGGCTACCCTGTGCCAGGCAGTGGGGACACAGTGTTGTCCCCAATGAGACAAAGTCCTTGCCCTCCTGAGGCTTACATTCTAGTACAGGATGGCATACAATCAACAAATCTTAATGTAAGAAGTGATGAGTGCTAGAGGCCAAGAAGCGCTCAGTGTTGCTGCTCTGTACAGGGTGGTCAGGGAAGGCTTCCTGGAGGAGGCGATAGTAAAGACCTGAGGGGGTTGAGGGAACAAACCAAGTGGATAGCTGGGGGAAAGGCATGCCAGGCACAGAGAACAGCAAGTGCAAATGCCTCCAGGTACGTTCTGGAACACAATGACAAAGATGAGAGGTAGGAGGCTGAGGCAGTGGGTGGCCCCATCATGGGGGGCCTAGCCATTTTAAGGACTATGCTTTTTTACTCTGAGTGAGATGCAAAGCCATTAGAGGGCCGTACACAAAGGAATGATGTCATTTAATATGTTTTTAAAGGATCTTTCTGGCTGCTAGGTAGAGAATATGGAGACAGGATCATGTGTCTGAGTGGGGATGCGGAGACAGGATCATGAGAGAGGGGGCTGGGGCCGAGGCCTGGAGAAGGCAGGGGTAGGAGAGGCCAGGCTGGGAGGAAGAGGGCCGGCTGGGGTGGGCGCTCAGCAGAGGCAGACTGACAGGGTGAGGGTCACAGAATCTAGGAGGACCCCAAGAAGAAGGGAGATGTCCTTTCATCTGAACATCACTGACAGGTTAAATTAGAGGAGAACAGAAAAGTGTCCCTTAGATTTGAAAGCTGGGAGGTCCCTGGTGAGCATCTCAGTGAAGTGACAGGGCCAGACAGCAGACCGTAGGGGGCAGACAAGACAAAGGGTGCCGGGGAAGCGGTGAGAGCACATGCGGACCGTACTTTAAAACAAGCTTCACGCCAAAGGAGAGCAGAGGAATGGGGTCGGAGAATGCAGGGGAAAGGGAGGGTTCGTTTGTGTGTCTCGAATGGAAGATGCCCTGGAATGTGTTTGCGTGTGGATGGGAAACATCCGACAGAGGGAGCAAGACGGACAGCGCAGGAGCTGGAGAGCAAACTGAGGAAGTCAAGTCCTGGGCACCAAGAGAAGGAGCGGAGGGGCTGGATTTTGAAACCAAAAGGCATAATTCCCGCTAAAAGAGAAAGGAAGAAGATGAAGGAGACACAGGCAGTTTTAAAGGCCCAGGAAGGTGGAGGAGGTTCCTGTCTTATAACCTATTTTCTCATGGAAGTGTCAGGCAAGGTCTACGGCTGAGCACAAGGGAGGAGATGTGGGGTTTGCGGACGGAGAATGTTCGAAAGAAATCTTTCTGAAAGTGGGAACACGTGCTTCTTGGGGAAGCAAAGTAGGAAAACCCAGCAGTGGTGTGTGGTTTTAAACTTGAAGTACAATCAGTGATTTTCTCCTGCAACGTTTTAGGTGTTCAGCGCAGGTATAAAGGAGATAGATAGGTGGGTTGACTTGGGGTGGGGTTTTGTAGGTGGGCACCGCTTAGAGAGGGAGAAGGGCAGGGGAGTTGAGAGCGTTTGTGTTGGCGGAGCACAGACTCCAGCCTAGCTGGGGAGGGAAGTTGAAACCGCCCTTACAAATTAATAAAACGGGGTGCAAGGTGAGAACTATGGTAAGGGCCTAGCTAAAAATAATGACAATAATTAGTCACTGTCCCCCTGTTTGCTTCTCTATTGCCACTCCAGAGCCACACAACTGGTGGTCATAAAGCTTCATTTTTTTTTTTTTTTTTTGAGACAGTCTCACTCTGTTGCCCGGGCTAGAGTGAGTGCCGTGGTGTCAGCCTAGCTCACAGCAACCTCAAACTCCTGGGCTTAAGCGATCCTACTGCCTCAGCCTCCCGAGTAGCTGGGACTACAGGCATGCGCCACCATGCCCGGCTAATTTTTTCTATATATATTTTAGTTGGCCAGATAATTTCTTTCTATTTTTAGTAGAGACGGGGTCTCGCTCTTGCTCAGGCTGGTCTCAAACTCCTGAGCTCAAACCATCTGCCTGCCTTGGCCTCCCAGAGTGCTAGGATTACAGGCGTGAGCCATAAGGGAGTTTTTAAGCTATCTCCCAGGGCTCGCATTCCAATGCATTGATTGGTTGACCCACCCAATGGACCAGCGGCCCAGACCAAGAGACAGACTCAACTGGAATTATGACCCCAGGGACTGGAGCAACACAAGATGACTTCTACACCCTTATAATTTTGCCCCAATTAACAAACCTAATTGCCTGGTCTGTTGCCTGCCAAACTATCCTTAAAAACCCTGTCTCCCAAATCCTTGAGGAGGCAGATTTGAGAAACTTTCTCCCATCTCCCCACTTAGCACTCTGCAGAATAAAACTCTTCCTCCAGGCCAGGCGCGGTGGATCACGCCTGTAATCCCAGCACTCTGGGAGGCCAAGGCGGGCAGATGGTTTGAGCTCAGGAGTTTGAGACCAGCCTGAGCAAGAGCCAGACCCCGTCTCTACTAAAAATAGAAAGAAATGATTTGGACAGCTAAAAATATATATAGAAAAATTAGCTGGGCATGGTGGCGCATGCCTGTAGTCCCAGCTACTAGGGAGGCTGAGGCAGGAAGATCGCTTGAGCCCAGGAGTTTGAGGTTGCTGTGAGCTAGGCTGACGCCACGGCACTCTAGCCCGGTCAACAGAGTGAGACTCTGTCTCCAGAAAAAACAAACAAAAAAACTCTTCCTCCATTGCAACCCTGACTGTCTCAGTACATTGGCTCTTCTCTGTGCAGCAGGCAGATGAACCAGGTTGGGCGGCAACAAAGTGATGCCAGAGGAGCTGGTGGACAGAGACAAAGGCGGGTCACGGGACTGGGGGTCCCGATGAGGACAAAGTGCTGTGATCGTGGAGGACTTGGAACAACTGAGCTGGGAAGGACAGCAGCGTGGTCTAAAGGTGGGATGCTTGACACTGAGATCTCAGAGACGGTGTAGCTTCTGGGCATGAAGAGGGCTGGGCTGTGACCATGGGAGGGGGGGGTGGAGAAAAGTCTGGACGCCCCTGTAGAGGACAACTCCTTTTCCAACAAAGGGCACATTGCCCCACCTCTGCTCCTTTGCCCAGGCTGGTCTCTTTGGCTGGAATGCTCACCTTCCCACCGCCCACCCCACTATCTTACCTAGACTAGCAAAACCTGCCCATCCTTTAAATCTAAGCTCACCTCCCCGATCACCCCAGCTGAAGGATCTCCCTTATCTGCCCTCATGGGGTGCACCGTGCCAGAGCTCTTGTCACTCACCGCAGAACCCTGCAATATGTCTTACCCCTCCCACTAAATCAGAATCTGCTTGAGGGCAGACCCTGTTTTGCTCAACTCTGAACCCTTTACACCTCCTGGCATAGACCTCTAGTTGATGCTCCATAAGGTTTGGATGGATAAATGAATGCATGAAGAGCCACCTAAGCAGATGGCCTTAAGTTTTAGGGATGGCAAGCCACCCAACGTTCTTCCCCAGCTATTTCGGAGTCCCTTGCCCCAGGCGCATCCCAGCACCCACCTCTGTCTCTGTCTTGGAGTACTCCTTCACTCTCTCCACCGCCACGATATTAGACTCCAAATCTGACATCATGCGGATCATCCAGTTCAGAGCAAATGTCACCTGGCAAAAAGGACTGCGTTACGGATAGGGTGGTTTCCCCCTCCCTGCTGCAATGGCTTTGGGAAGAGTTCAGAGTCCTCGATCATGCTCCCATTAATGACAGCCTAGCCCACCTATGACTCAGGTGGGCCTGGGCAAGCCCACAGGTGTGCCAACCGGGGCTCTAATCACAACTGTACTTCACAGAGACAATGCAGACTTAACCAAGGACTGCCTCACCCGGTGTTTCTCAGACTTTAATATGTATAAGACTTCCTAGAGAATCTTGTTAAAATGCAGCTTCTGATTCAGTAGGTCTGAGGTAGGACCTGGAACCTGAGGGTCTTCGTTTCTAACAAGCTCCCAAAAGATGTTGATGCAACTGGCCCAGGGACCACACTGTGCATACCAAGGAGTCTTGATCAAAATGCAGAATCCTGAGCCCCATCCTAGGCCTGCTGAATCAGAATGTACACTCTAACAAGATCTCCAGGCGATGCATATGCACATTAAAGTTTAAGAACACTGACCTTTCTGGCTTGCCCTTTGTTTACCAATGCATTCAAGATTTGAGCCACCTGAGGTATTAAAAATATGATCTGCTTTACAAAAATTCCGTATGCAGTTAGACCACTCTTTGACAATTCAGGCTAGTGTCAGAGCGACTTGCCTGAGCTCCAGCCAAGGCTTTAGTTACCGAATCTGTGTGCTTTTTCTGCAGCCTCTGAACAGGTATATTCCTGCCCTTGGACCTCCCCTCATGTCATCTTGCCCACAGATAGGACAAATTCTGTTTGTCCTTTGGGGCCGAACTCCAGGATCATTTCTCTAACTCCCCAAAGCAGGGAAACTCCTCCAGGCTTTTAAAACATATTGTTTTTCTAGCCACAAAGACCTGCTCAGCCTGAATCACAATCCCCAGCTGATGTCTTTCCATGCTTGACTATGAAGTCGCAGTCCTCGAGAGCAGAACCTGTGGCTAGTCCCCATGTTGAGCAGAGAGGGGCACTCAGGAGATGCTTGTGGTACCGGTGTGACCTCTGCCCCAGGGGTGGCCCTGCCCTGGAGCCTAGGCCCCTCCGTACCTGCAGGGCATAGGACACAGAAAGGCCCACCAGCCCTGGATTCAGGCTGCTTCTCCCAATCACGGCAAATAGTGCAGCAAAGAGCACAGCACAGCTCCCCACAAACTCCACTCGGATGCTCAGCCACCTGTCGGGGTCACACAAGGAGCAAACGGGGCTGGGTGGAGGAAGGGCCAGGACCCTGAACGCCAGAGAGGCTAGTGGGAACTCCTAGAGGAGCAGGAGGTGAGAGAGGCGGCTTCTGACCGGTTGGAGACGATGTAGGGGTAGCAGCTCCTCTGGTTGATGTCCACCTTAGTATCACTCATGACCTCAAAGTCCTGGCCACGGTTGTAGGCCCGGATGACGCTGGTGCCCGTCATTGTCTCCGAAAAGTGGGAGTAGACGGGCGAGCGGCTGACCGATTCCAGCCGCTTCAGTTGCCGCGATGTGGCCACATAGAAGCGCTGGCGGGGGATGGGGAAAGAGTTTGCAGTCAGGCCCGTGGAATCCCCAACTCAGTCCTGCCTGTCTCTGAACCCATCCACTTCCCCCACTTCCCCTGGCCTCCTCCCAGCCAGCCTTGCTCCTACCCCGAGACCCTGCTGCCTTCCCCCTACCTCCAAAGACCCAAGGCTTGGGGCCTTGGAGCGTCTGTAATTCACCCTTCTTCCCCTCTGATCATCTCTGCTGCAGCCCCACAAAAACATGGCTCTGTCCCCACTTTCCATCGTCTCCCCTGTGGGCCCAAGACGGCCAGGACTACACAGGATGTGTTTCTGAGGCTCCCCTGGCCCAGCACAGAGCACAGCCCTGATCACGGTTTCTCTACCAGGCGCCGAGCTTCTGCTACGATTAATTCATTGCAGAACAGGAGCTCAGTGTCTGCAAAAGCCTTTTACAGTTAGCTGTATCTGAATGTTATCAATTCATTCATGTTAAACACATACAAACACACATATGTTCAGAGAGGTAGAAAAAGAAGGGGAGGATAATGTGTCCCAAACCATTAACAATGTTTTATTAAAAAACAGCCAACAGGAAGGAGCTCCGGGGCCAGTCACAGTTAATTTCACTTTATTTATCCTCACACCAACCCTAGGAGGTAGGTTGGAGTCTATCTTACAGGTGAGGAAAACCCTGCTGCAATGCTGGGGGCTCGAAGCGCCCCGCCCCGGCTGCCCCACCCACACGGATGCCCCGCCCACATTAGAGCCACGCCCAGCCGCCCACGCACCTGCACGTAGATGTAGAGCGCCCCTAGAGGCAGGATGACCACAAGGAAGAGCGGCGTGCTGGACACGATGACCACGATAGTGCAGATGGAGTTGAAGAAGGAACCCAGTAGCATGAGGGTGGCGGGGGCCAGAACCTCATCGATGACAAAGATGTCCTTAGAGAAGCGGTTGAGGATGCGGCCGGAGGGCGTCGTGTCGAAGAAGGACTGTGGCGAGCGCATCTTGTTGTGCAGCAGCGCCTGGTGCAGCAAGCCGGCAGCCTGCATGCCGCCCATAGCCATGGTCAGGGCCGACAGCATCACCAGGAGCCCTGTTGGAGGCAGAGGATGGCTAGCTTACCTGGGCCAGGGGGCGGGCACGGAGGACAGATTCACAGACATGGCTTGGCCAGAGTGGGTTAGGAAGGCTCCAAGGCAGGAACATGGTTTGAGGGGCCTGGCAGCCCAGAGGAGAGGAAGGGACGTGGGAGCCCCTTTTGGGCACTCTCACAGGTTCACCTTGCAGAATTCCCAAGCCTGCATAGACGCCCAGCCTCAGGGAAGTGTTGTTCTGTCTGCTGTCCACCATGGCATCGTTGGCCCAGGCACTAAGCCACACGCTGGCCCCAATGGCGGCCCCACTTTGACCCACATGGAGGAGAAGGATGGCCAGCGAGGTCCAGAGCCCCACTGCCTTGGCATAATCCCAGAACACACTCAGCTTCACCTGTAGGGAGTGGCAGTCAGGGACAGAGGACTCTGTGAGTCCCAGGACTGCTGGAGGGCTGCCATCCTCTCCAGCCCTTCTGGTCCACCCTACTCACGGTGCCGGTCTCCACTTTCTCCTCCTGGATCAGCACCCCGTTAGCCTTTGTGTCTGTCTCCTGCACCTTCTGTGATGGAATGCGGCATCTCCGGGGCACAGCCTGACCCTGGTCCTCTCCGTCGGAGGACATGGCACTCAGCTGTCTGGGAAGGCAACTGGTCAGACCCAGGGAGAAGGCCCCCAACGCTTGCCACCCCACGACAGAGGCCCAGAGTGTGAGTGTCAGGGAAAATACCTGCCTGCAGCCCACCTGACAGGGCTTGGGGAGACCTGTCGCAGCCTCCCGGCAGGGGGTGCTGAGAACTCTCAGGAGCTCACCTCATAAACTGCTTCTGGACCTCGTACGCGGCTGGCTCATTGTCCATCAGGTCTGTGTGGTTGCTGAGCGTGTCTTCGATCAGCAGCACCTCCTCAGCCTCTGCGCCTTCCAAGGCTGTGGTGGGGTGGGAGGAAGCGGACAGAGTTCGACTAGCTCTCCCTGCAAGCCCCTGGTACCCCCCAGCCCCCACTCCAGTGAAAGGGCCTGGATGGACAAGCATGAGAAAAGATGAGGGACTGAAAGGGCAACAAGAAAGACTTGGGTTAGACAAGAAAAACTTCCCTTCAAGGACTGTAGAGGAGACTCCAATATAAGGGTTAGGAACTTGGGCTCTGGAGTCAGACTGGCTGAGCTTAAAGCCCACTCCCTTGCTGCGTGACGTTAGGCAGGCATGTGAAAAGGGGGTAAGAGTATCTACCTCATTGCACCAGCATGAGGATTAAAGGGAAATGTGTCACATGCTGAGCAAGGGGCACAGCACTTGGAAATGCTCAAGGCACATTTGCCGATTACATGGCAGCAGGCAGAAGGCCGGGGAAGAGGTCTGCCGGCCGATCCAGAGTTTGGGGCTGGAGGACTGGAGCCAGGCAAGAAGAGGGTAGGGGCAGGGGTGCCTTGTGAACCCAGAGACTTCTATGGGTTCTATGAGACAGGGAATTTCTGTTTGTTCACTGCTATGTGTCAGTGCCTAGAACAGTACCTGGACATAGTAATTGCTCAGTAAATCTTGGTTGATAAATAAATGACTTTGCCAAGCCCTTGCACAATTGTCAATTTATCCATGAAACAGCCTTGCCACACAAGCTGGGCCTGGGCTCTTACACCCTTTTGACAGATGGGAAAACTGAGGCTTCAGGACCTGAGCTGCTGATCCAAGGTCCCAGAGTGAGGGAACAGGAGGAGACAGGACTTGGCTGTGTCCAGCACACTTTCCCTCTGGTGGCTGTCACACCGATGACCCAAGTTTCCCAGAACCTCCCTGCTGCAACACTGAGCCAGGCCTGAGACACTCAGAGACTTCCCGGACAGGGAAGATGCTGGGAGGGCACGGGGGGCAGAGGGCCAGGGATGGTGGTACCGGTCCTGCTGCCCTCCAGGTGTTCCTGGCCCTCATCAGGTGCATAGTTGCGGAGGAAGTTAGCGAAGTCGCCGTTGCGCTGCAGCAGGGCTGAGTAGGGGCCCATCTCAGACACCTGTCCGTCAGCGAGCACTACGATGAAGTCTGTCTGGGGCAGGAAGCTGATGCCGTGTGTCACCAGCACCCGAGTCTGGGGAGAAGGCAGCAGGCTCTCACCCCCACTGGCCTCAACACACACCCCTGGCACAGGCATGGAGCCACAGAGTGAGTGCAAGGCACCCATGTGCCAGGGAGCCGGACAGGCACATGGGTGGTTCACCCCACGCTAGCTACCGCCTGCTTAGTGCCTCAGGGGTGTGTGTCCCCATGGGTGTCCCCTGCCACCCAACCCACGTGCCTGCTTCTTAGGCCCCCACACCTCTAGGTCTCACCCAAACCTCCAGCTTCCCACCAGTTCTCTCCAAGGGCCCCAGATCTCACACCTTAGCCCCCTTAGCCCCTGGCAGGCCTCACCTTGCCTGCCAGCACACCTTCTGGCCCGATGACTTGGTCGAAGATATGCTTGGCCACATGGGAGTCCACCGCTGACAGTGGGTCATCCAGCAGAACAATGTCAGCGCCACTATAGACAGCTCGAGCCAGACTGACCCGCTGCCGCTGGCCCCCAGACAAGTTAATGCCCTGGAAGGAGGAGGGTGGTGGGAGGTGGGAGCTTGGTGGAAGGGGGTCAGACAGGCCCAAGGGGACAAAGGCCTGTCCACTGTCATTCAGCAAGGCAGGCCTCTGAACCCACATTTCACAGGCAGTGAAAGGGCAACAAGAAAGACTTGGGTTAGACAACAAGAAAAACTTCCCTTCGGGGACTGGGGAGAAGGAGGCTGTCCCTGCAAAGCTGTAAACCCACAGAGGAAGGAGCAGTGGCTCTCAGAGTCCTCCTGGGGCAGGTGAGGCCATCCTCCTCCCTTACTCTACCACCCCGCCCAGCTGGTTTCCTGCCCAACCCAAGCACCCACTGACAGATGAATGGATAAACAAAATATGATATGCACATAAAACGGAATATCACTCAGCCTCAAAAAGCAAGGCAATTCTAACACATGCTACAACATTATATTGATGAAAGAAGTCACAAATTATGCATGATTCCACTCTCGCAAGATGCCTAGATAAGATGGTTTGAATATTAAAACGCCAAAACTCACGTTGAAATTTAATCCCCAATGTGGCAATATTGGGAGGTAGGGCCTTTAAGAAGTGCACCCTCATGAATGGTTAATCCATTCATGGATTATTGGGTTAATGGATGAATAGGTTATCACAGCAGTGGAACGGGAAGCAGAGAGACCTGAGCTAGCACGCACAGCCCCTCTGCATGCGATGCCCCTCGCGGCCTCAGGACTCTGCAGAGTCCCCACCAGCAAGAAGGCCCTCACCGGATGCATCCTGTCAACCTTGGACTTCCCAGGCTCCAGAACTGTAAGAAATAAATTCCTTTTCTTATAAGCAACAGAAAATGGACTAAGACACTAGAGTAGTCAGATTCCTAAAAATAGGAAACGGCATGGTGGTTGCTAAGGGCTGGGGGTCCGGGGAGCTATTGTTGAACAGGTACAGAGCTTCAGTTTTACAAGATGAAAAGCTTCTGGAGGTTGGTTGCACAGACACTGCTAAACTGTACATTTAAAAATGGGTAAGAATTTGTAACCAGCCTGAACGAGAGCGAGAACCCAAAAAAATAGAAAAATTAGCTGGGCATCGTGGTGCATGGCTGTAGTCCCAGCTACTCAGGAGGCTGAGGCAGGAGGATGGCTTGAGCCCAGGAGTTTGAGGTTACTGTGAGCTATGATGACACTGGGGCACTCTACCCAGGGTGACAGAGTGAGACTGTGTCCACCCCCCACCCCCGCAAAAAAAAGGCTAAGAATGTACATTTTGTGTTATGTGTATCTTACCACGGTTAAAAATTAATTAATCAAAACCCAAAACCTTTCACTGATGTCTCATGTGTTTTAGAGTAAAGTCCAAACTCTTAACCAACGTCAGCAAGGATTTGCCTCACCCTGAACCCTCCTTCCACTTCCTAACCTCCAGTAACACTAAAGGGCACTGGGTTGCACGTCCAGGTCCGCCTCCTGTTCCTGGGCTCACACCCTGCAATGGCTTTCATCACTCTGGGCAAAAGCCACACAGTCCTTTGAGTGACCCGTGGAACCCAAATGACGTGGCTGCCTTGTCACCACTCTGGAGCCTCATGCTCACTTCATTTCAGTCACACTGGCCTCCTTGCTGGTCCTCCAACTCCGAGTCACACTCCTGCCTCCAAGGCTCTGCACTGCTTGCTCTTTCTGCCTCTGATGGCCTGCCACAGACAGGGTTCCATGGCCCCCAGATGGGGCTCTGTGGCCCCAGACAGGGCTCGCTCCAGCTGTTGTTTTCTTTTGGTTTTTTGTTTTGTTTTTTTGAGGCAGAGTCTGACTCTGTTACCCAGGCTGGAGCGCAGTGGCACAAACTCAGCCTTGAACTCCTGGCCTCAAGTGGTTCTCCTGCCTTCTCCTCTCAAAGTGCTAGGATTACAGGCGTGAGCCACTGCACCCAGCCCTGCTCTTTGCTCGGGTCTCTGATTCGTAGTGGGTCTTTCTCAAGCTACTCTAACAATTTAGCCCTGCCGGTATTCCTGTATTCCTTCCCTGCTTTATTTTTTCCACTAAGCATTTATCTAATATATATTTTACTTATTTATCTTGCTTATTGTCTCTTTCTCCCACTAGAATGTAACCTATATGAAGGCAGAGATTTTAGCCCGGTGTTTACTATTGCCTGGCATATCATAGGTGCTTAATGAAAATCAGATGAATGAATGAATAGATGAATGATGAGCTCCTTTTCCTCAGTTGTTAAGATTTCAGTTCAAAGTTTGCTTCCTTATGCAAAATCCCCCCAGTGCCCTCCCTGTATCCTGCACAGGCTTCCACCTGGCCTCAGGGCATTCTATAGCCCTTACCTGTTCACACGTTAAATAGGTAATAGATCTTTTTCCCCAGTGCCTGGCACAGAGGTGGGCATGATGGTGCATGAATGTGTGAATGAGTGATTAAATGAGTGAATGCATCTATGGCCCTGGGCTGGGTTGAGGAGGACAGCTGTACGTGCTGGCTCCTCAGGGGTGGGAGGGGACGCTGTACCTTCTCTCCAATCTCCGTCTGGTCCCCACCAGGCAGCATCTCCAGGTCAGCGAGCAAGGCACAGGCCTCCAGCGCCCGCTGGTAGCGCTTGGGGTCCAGTGCTTGGCCAAACAGCACGTTTTCCTGAAGAGTGCAGTTCTGGATCCATGCCTGCTGGGGCACGTAGGCCACGGAGCCCTGGCCACAGGAGGAGGTTACCTTGGGGCTTGCCCAGGCTGTGGCTGAGCCCCATGCCCTGCCCGGGAGCCCCCGCCTCTCTCACCTTCATGTGCACTGTGCCTTCTAGCTTCTCCATCTCTCCCAGCAGGGCAGACACCAGGGAGGACTTCCCACAGCCCACAGGCCCCACCACAGCCACCAGCGCCCCTTTTGGGACCTGGATGTTTAGCCTAGGGGCAAGGAACCCAGGAGTCCAGTCAGAGGTGGGGACCAGGGTTTTGGTTCCCAATCTTCCACCTGGAGACTCAAGCCCTCCTCCCTCTCAGACACTACCCTGGCAAGCTGAAGCTCTTCCTGCATTCAAAGGCCCTGGGGGTGGCGGCTGTGGGCTGCTATTGACCTGATCTTCAGCCCACGGTGGGGGTCAGAGAAGGGATGGGAGAAGCTGGTACCTGAGCAGGATGGGGGGCAGGTCCTGAGCCCAGGTGAAGGTGCCACAGTGCATGGTGATGGCATAGCCTGCGAGGACCAAGGTGCATAGGGTCAGGGAGGGATGGGGGGAAGAGCACAGGGGAGAGGGGAGGAAAGCCTGGGCCAGGGGAGGGGAACCCTTGGGGGGAAGAAGGGAGAGAGAGGTATGGAGAGCCCTGGGGGGCAGAGAACAGAGAACTCAGAGGAGGAGAAAGGGGTCACAGAGTCAAAGCGGATGTGAAGAGGAAGAAGAGGAGGGTTGTGACGGGACAATGAGAGAGCTTGGAGGAGAGGATTTTCCAGAGCCAGGATTGGGGTAAACAGCCCAGGAGGAGGGTCTCTGGACCTGGAGAGATGGTCTTTCTTTCCACACACTGGAGGTCAAGTTCATCTTGGCTCAGGAAATGCTGGATCCGTTTCAGAGACACACTGGTCTGCAGGAGGGTGAGGCAGCCCTGGAGACTGTGCTACTCCCACCCCCGCTTCCACCCCCTCCGCCTACGCCTGCCCTGTCCCCAACTTCCTGGGCTAGGCGGGCCCAGACAGTGGCACTGGGGCCCCTCCCATGACTGTCTTCCGTGGCTCCCACTGCCCAAAGAGGGGGCTGTCTCCGGAGACCTCACCTGACCTCCTGTGACTCCAAATGACCCCTGATCCCAGTGACCTCATTCAACCTTGAACAACTCTTCAGAACACCAGTGGCCCTCCCCTGATTCCAGCAACTCTCCCTGATTATCCCTTGACCCTAAGTGACCTTTCTCTGAACCCCAACAACCTGCCCTAACTCCAGCGGGATGCCCAGCCCCACGCGCGGTTACCTGAGTCAGGCTGCTGATTAACTGGGGCAGCAGTTGGAGGGGAAACTTTAAGATATTGAACAAGGACACGGACACAAAGGCCTTCTCGGCGTCCAGCACGTTGTTCTGGTCCACGCACACGTACACCCCGAGCGTGATCAGGGTCACCTGGGCAGAGGGCGGGTGGGTGTCGGGGTGGAGTCTGCTGGGCCCCAGCCACACCCGGGCACCCAGAGCCCCGGGCTGGCCCAGCGGGAGGCAGGAGCCCAGCCCCGGCAGGGAGCCTTACCAGGAACGGGGTGCAGGTCCAGAAGAAGGTGGAGAGGGCGTGGAGGTAGGCCGCCTTGCGCAGCAGCTGGAGCTCGCCCTTCCTGATGCCCTCCACCTGCTCCGAGAAGCTGGGCTCCCAGGCGTACAGCTTCAGCACCTTGATGCCAGCTAGGATCTCGCTCATCAGCTTGATGCGTGAGTCCTTGAGCTTCATTTGCTGCACCTGCACGGTGCAAAGAGTTGCGGTGGCACACCCGCTGCCCTCCCCGGCCTCCTACCCTGTGCCGGAATGCCCAGCCCTTGCCTCCCCCGTGTCCTCGGCCTGACCAAATCCAGCTCCACCCTCAGTGCCACTGTCACTGACCCTCCCAGGCAGCATCCCCTGCCCCCTTCCCTGGGTTTCTAAGGCATGTGGCACTTTCCTCTCGTTCCATAACCCTCCCTTTACATAGGTTTCCCCATCAGACTGTGAGGCTCCTGAGGGTATGAATTGTTTATTTCTCTTTGTTCTTCCAGATGCTAACCCAAGGCTTGGCACACCGGATGAGTTCATTCATTCAACCCCTATTTGCTGAGTGCCTACTATGTGCCAGGGCATGTGCTGGACATGGAGGATGTCCTGATAAGCAATTCAGACAAGGCCCCGACCATGATACAGCTGACAGTCTGATGGAGGAGGCGGATAATGAGCAAACGATTACCCAAATTAATGCTTAATTAGAAATCATTATGTGTGCTCTGAAGGAAAATAATAGTGCAAGAGAGCAATGGGGTGGAGGTGGGGAAACGAACTTAAACAGGGTAATCAGGGTGGGCTTCTGGAGGAAGTGACATTTATGCTGAGAGGAAGGAAGGAGCTGGCAGGTGAGAAGGGTGAAGAGTGTTCCAGGCAGAGGGAACAGTATGTGCGGTGGCCCAGAGGTACGCTGAGTTTGGTGCTTTGAAAAAAAGAAAGAAGGCCAGGCTGGCTGAAACTTGGCCATGCCCTGGGGTGGGAGGCAATGAGGGATTGGCAAGGTAAGCAGGGGCCTGGTGGGTGGTCTCAGGGAGTTTGTCATTTATTCTACGGGCAGTGGGAAGCTACTGAAGACTTCAACACATATTTGCAAATAACGGACTGAATGACTGGCTATTTATGCTTAGTGGGGAAAGATTTCATTAGACCAGAAGACTCAGGTTCCAGTCCCAGCTCTGTCTGATTCTGGACTGCCATAATTTCTCTGGCCTTGCTTCCTCAGCTGCAAAATGAGAAAGTTACTAAAACTCTTTCAGAGCTGTGAGGGCAGAATGAGCTATGGTTCATGCAAGTGGCTAGCAGTCATCCATACTCAGCAAGCAAGGCAGTGGAGGGGCCCCCAGGCTAGTGAACAGCCTTCCCCAGGCAGCTGGCCAGGTGTCCCAGGCAGGGCAGTGCACCTGTGGTGGCACCTACCTGGATAGCACGCATCTTCACGGCCACAGCTCCATTGAGTGGGATCACCAAGACCATGACAGCAACTCCAGCCAGGGCAGAGGGACCCAGGTTCTGAGGAGGCACAAATAGATAGATAAGACAGATGAACAGGCCGGGCGTGGTGGCTCACGCCTATAATCCTAGCACTCTGGGAGGTCAAGGCGGGTGGATGGCTTGAGCTCAGGAGTTTGAGACCACCCTGAGCAAGAGCGAGACCCGTCTCTACTAAAAATAGAAAGAAATTAGCCGGGCATGGTGGTGCATGCCTGTAGTCCCAGCTACTCGGGAGGCTGAGGCAGGAGGATCGCTTGAGCCCAGGAGTTTGAGGTTGCTGTGAGCTAGGCTGACGCCACGGCACTCTAGCCTGGGCAACAAAGTGAGACACTGTCTCAAAAAAAAAAAAAAAAAAAAAAGACAGATGAACAAATAACCAGATAAGTCTACAGACAGAACCTAACAGACAAACAGGCCTGTTGACCTGAAACGTGGAGCTGGGCAGGAAGCAAAAGATAGTGGTCGGCCAAACAGATGAGGACAGAATGACTGCACGTTTGCAGAAGCAGTCAGCCATCAGATAATGACCACAGGGACAAACGGCAAACGTAGAAGGGTGTCGAGACACACAGGATGGCACATATGGATAGTGACAGCCAGAGTCACACCCATCCTGCCTCCAAGACCCTCTTTCCTCCCCTGGCTTCTGCGGGAGGGGTAACGCACAGGTTGGAAGGACTCAGCCGCAGGCACCAGCATCCCCGAAGTCCTGCTCCTCCTCCCCTGCCCCCAGTACCTAGGGAAGCCCTTGTGTCTATGCCATATCCTCTCTGCCTACCCAGAATAACCCTCTCTTTTTTCCCTTACTTTTCTTCCTTCCCTCCTTCCTCCTTCCTTCCCTCCCTCCCTCCCTCTCTCCCTTCCTTCCTTTCTTTCTTTAGACAGAGTCTCGCTCTGTTGCTCGGGCTAGAGTGCCGTGGCATCAGCCTAGCTCACAGCAACCTCAAACTCCCGGGCTCAAGTGATCCTCCTGCCTCAGCCTCCTGAGTAGCTGGAACTACAGGCACACACCACCACGCCCAGCTACTTTTTTCTACTTTTAGTAGAGACGGGGTCTCGCTCTTGCTCAGGCTGGTCTCAAACTCCTGACCTCAAGTGATCCTCCCACCTTGGCCTCTAAGAGTGCTAGGATTACAGACATGAGCCACTTCGCCCAGCCTCTTTCCTTTTAGAGATGGGGTCTTGCTATGTTGCCCAGGCTGGACTGCAGTGGCTATTTACAGGTATGATCATTACACACTACAGCCTCGAACTCCTGGGCTCAAGTGACCCTCCCAACTCAGCCTCCTGAGAAGCTGGGACTGCAGGAACCCAACTAATTTTTTTTTTTTTTTTTGAGATGGAGTCTTACTATGCTGCCCAGGCTGGCCTTGAACTCTTGGGCTCAAGTGACCTTCCTGACTCAGCCTCCCAAGTAGCTAGGATTATAGTCACGTGCCTGGGCTCCAGAACAGTCCTCTCTTGTCCCTTCTGCAGCAAGGTCAGAGGAAGGGGCAGAGGTCAGGGCTCGAGTTACCTGCCAGAGGAAGTAGATTGCCAGGATGATCTGCAGGGGTGCCGACCACACCAGGTTGAGGAAGGGGGCGAGGTCCATGAAGCGCTGGGCGTCCACTGACATGAGGTTGACAATTTCCCCCACGGTAGATGCACGTTTGACCGAACTGGTGATCACCAGAGCCTGCAGGCGGACAGCAGAGCAGGGGACTCGGCTGCGAGCCTCTCACAAGCTGCCCAGGGCTGGCCTGCCCCCCACTCCTTCCATGCCCTGCTCCAGCTGACCTTCCTGTAGATGACACCTATGATCGCCGTACGGAACCTCAACCCCAGCACGAAGATGCACTGGTGATACTGATTTACGATCAGTGTCTGCATCATGGAGCACACGAACATCAGCCCGGCCACCAGGAAGCCCCACCAGGTGGGGGCCGAGGGGTTGGAAATAAACCTGATCAGGACGCTGTGGGGAAAAGAGAGGCACGAGGTGGGCAGGGGTGTCCAAAGTCCCAGCTGGTCCCTTCTCTGCAGCGCTCTGCTTCCACACTCAGCCTCCCCGGCAGCCCCTGCCTCTGCAGCCTCTCAAGTGGGGGCTGCCAGCCCGTCCCCACACCCCACCCCCAAGCTGGGAGGGTCAGCCCAGCTGCCTCAAGACCATGACCTCCATCCTTGTGCCAGGCTGCTGCCTTCACCTCCTTCCCTGTCCCCCCTGGGCCCTGTCACCCACTGTCTGTGGCTCTCACCACCAGCCTCGCCCACCTGCCTCTCTTACCTCCTGAACCACACGGTAGGAAGGTGGGCTGCCGAGGGCTCCGCAGTCTGCCACAAGACCCTCTCAAATCCATCCTCCCAACTGCAGCGGCCCCCAGCGCCGCCTGGTGACCTTCTGCAGGTCCCTAACCCACCTCCGCTCCCAGGGCCTTCTTCACCCCTCCCTTACCTTCTGGCCTGTCCCCATGCCCTGCCCCTCTCAGCAGCTGTCTTCCCACTCAGCCACCCACTGAGGACTCCCTGCCACCCACACACTACGCTCCAAACCCTCGCCCTCTTCCCTTTCTCCTGCCTCGGAAGAGGAGCGCCCTCCAACGGTCCTGGCTGCCCCTGTCCCCGGGAACGTGCTCCGTTCTTGCCCCTTTCCCCTGGTCCCCACTGTCTGCCCCTCTGCCAGCTGCTCTGCACCTTTGCCTGTTGACAGGGTGGGACCCGTGGGGCCTCCAGCCAGGGTCATAACCAGGCCTCCCCTTCTGTTACAGCTTGTGTCTCTCAGAAAGGTAAGCTCAGGCCCCAAGCCCTGGTGCCTGGGGATGTGACCTCATTTGGAAATAGGATCTTTGCGATGAGGTCATATTGGAGTAGGGTAGACTCTAATCTAGTGACTGGTGTCTTTATAAGAGAAAGAAGAGGGAGAACTGCAGACACACACACACACACACACACACACACACACACACAAGAACGCCACGTGAAGACAGAGATCAGAGTGATGCACCTACTAGGCAGGAACGCCGAGGGTTGTCAGAAACTACCAGAAGCCAGGAGAGAGGCATGCCACAGATCCTCTGGAAGGAACCAACCCTGCTGACACCTTGATTTTGGGCTTTTGCCTCCAGAACTGTAAGGGAATCAATTTCTGTTGTTTTAAGCCACCTAATCTGCTGTGATTTGCTACCAGGAAATGAATGCCCCTTTCTTTTTTCTTTCTTTCTTTCTTTGTATTTTTTTGAGACAGGGTCTCTCTCTGTCACCCCAGGTAGAGTACAGTGGCACGATCATAGCTCACAGCAACCTCGAACTCCTGGGCTCAAGGGATCCTCCTGCCTCAGCCTCCTGAATACCTGAGACTACAGGCACGTGCCAAGATGCCTGGCTAATTTTTCTATTTTTAGTAGAGACAGGGTCTTGCTTTTGCTCAGGCTGGTCTTAAACGCCCGTGCTCAGGTAATCCTCCCACATCAGCCTCCCAGGGTGCCAGGATTATAGGCTTGAGCCACTGGCCAATACTCCTTTCTTTGCAGCAAGTTTCTAGCAAGTTTCTAGATGGCCCTGTCTCCACCGCAGCCCCAGCTCTCAGGCCCTTCCGCTTTGTCCCAGCCTCTATTTTTGCAAAGTCAATTACCAGCTCCATGGTGCCTCCCACAGGCTCTATTTTGCTGGCCAACTTTCTATGCTGGAGGCTACTACCCTCATGCCCCCACCCCTGGAAGCGTTTTCTGCACTTCACTCTTCATTCCAGGTTCTTTTCTTTTCCCAGCTCTGGCCCCTCCAGTCTGCCCTGCGCTCACCCCTGGCCTATCGGGATTCCTAGGGCTCTGCTGGGGCGCTCCACCCTTGCCCCCTACATGGGCTCTCTGGGCGCGCAGAGCCACAGATGTGGGGCTGTGGGCATCCACCGCTCCCCCAACCCCGGACACCCCACCAGCACCTCCCACCCAACCCGGTGCCTCGCTCCTGCTGAGCCCAGCATCTCAGCAAGAGGTCCCTCATCCACCAGTCCCCCAGGCCAGAGCCCAGGTAGCCCCTGCCTCCTCCCTCTCCTTGGCCACACATCCAGCTCCGGAACAGCTCCCAGGGAGGCTTATCTCATGCCTGGCCTTGATCTGACAGGTTGGCCCACTTCCACCCACCAGCCCTGCCCTGCCTCCCCCGCCCTGCTGGCAGGAGAGCCTCTAAACCCAGAAACACCTGGAATCCCTGAGTCATGCTATCTCAGGCCTTTGTGAGTAGCTTAGGCTAAACTTTCCCCTCTATCTTTCCCTACTTGTCCCTGCAAACCTATGACTTCCTGAGCTGGCGAGCGTTCCCTGCTCTGTCCCAGGCTGGCTTTCTTGGCCCTCCCAGGCCTTTCCAGACAGCTGAGTACAGCTCTGCCCCCACATTCCAAGTGATGTACACGCTGGTTTCTCCCACATGACCTCAAGATCATAACATTTTTTTTTTTTTGAGACAGAGTCTCGCTTTGTTGTCCTGGCTAGAGTGAGTGCCAAGGCATCAGCCTAGCTCACAGCAACCTCAAACTCCTGAGCTCAAGCGATCCTCCTGCCTCAGCCTCCCAAGTAGCTGGGACTATGGGCGTGAGCCTCCACACTCAGCTAATTTTTTGTTTCTATTTTTAGTTGACTGGCTAAATTTTTTTTTTTCTATTTTTAGTAGAGACGGTGTCTCGCTCTTGCTCAGGCTGGTCTCAAACTCCTGATCTCAAACGATCCTCCCACCTCAGCCTCCCAGAGTACTAGGATTATAGGCGTGAGCCACCTCGCCCGGCCCTCAAGACCATATCTTGTCTATCTCTGTATCCCTAGCGACTAGCACCATCCTGGTACCCTGGAGGCTCAACAAATGTTCACGGAACACATGAATGCACGCTTGGAGGGGCACCGGGCTGGGGGCTCGGCTGCTGGGCAGCTCTCCCTCCCACCCTCTCATCTGAGAGCTCCTTCTAGTCTGAGCCACTGCTGTGACAGATGGCAGAACCCAATGGTGGTGAAAAGCACACCAGAGCTGGAGTTCCAGGCCCTGGACTCAGATCCGATTCCCTCTTTTCCAGCTGTGTGCCCTTGGCCGAGTCACTTCACCTCTATGAGTTTCTACTTTCTCGTTTGTAAAACAGGAGTAAGGGTACTTCTGCATAGGACTCTGGAAATACTTCCAGAGAGAAAGCTTGGTAACATATCCACCCCGGTGCCTGGCACGCGGACGCGAATGGGGAAGCTGGGGTGAGAGGCAACGCCACTTGCCAAGGGTCACACAGGAAGTGGATGGCCCCTCCCGTTCTGGGCCTGGGGTTCTCTTCCCTGTGTGTCCCAGCCCTCTCGCAGGGCCACAGCAAGAGGGAGCGAGCAGACACCTGAGCAGCTGCGGGTTGACGAAGGACAGCAGGTCCTGGATGAGCTTGAAGCAGGCACCGACGAGGAAGCTGGGGCCAAAGGTGACCAGCATGGCCCGCAGGAACGAGGGTCCCCCGGGCCTGGGCCGGGCCCGCAGCAGCGCCTCGTCTTCGCCTGAGACGGTCTTCCCAGATGCCGCTGCAGACTTGCATCTGGTCGGGGAGGAAGGGGCAGTGGGTGCAATGGGCGCGGGGCCCCATGGAGCCAAGGGCCAGGCTGGGCTGGCTGTGAGTGAGGAGGAGGAGGAGGAAGGTGGGTTTCTGGCTCTCAGAACTGAGAGGGGGACAGACAACGTGAGAATTGTGTGGGTTACTCTGTCTTCGGGTGCTAGAGGGCATCTGCAGGGGGGACCAGACTGCGACCTCGAGGACTACAAAACCCAGCTCTTCCCAGCCTCTGGCCTCTCCCTAGCTCCCCAGGGCTGGCTCCAGGGCGGACGCCGAGAGCGAAGGGGAGATGAGGGCAAGGATGGCCCGTGGCACATGAACTGGGCAGCTGAGCAGGATGGGGTTGAAGGTGGCTTGGAGGGACAGAGAGGGGTGCAGCCGGCAGACGGGGGGCCCGTCGGTCTTCCCAGAGGCTCACGCCATGGAAGCCAAGATACTGCTAGCCAGGCCCAGTCTTTGTTCCTCCAACAGCTGGTGACAACCAGGAGCCTGGGCTGAGTAAGCACTGAACTCCGAGGTCATGTGGGAGGAAAGAGAGTTCAACCCTGGGGCAGAAGTGGCCGGAGAAGGATGACTCTGAGCCCCAGCTCTCTTGGCCGGGCAGTTGGCCAGAGACAGAAAGAGAAGGCCGGAGTGGGTGGGACTGTGCTGGCTCCCTCCACTCCTGGAGGAAGTTCCCGGAATCTACCCTGTAAGTCAGGCAGCGTGGTGCAGTGGTGACAGCGGGACTTCTGGGGCCAGACAGCTGGGTGTGGAGTCCAGCTCTGCCCCCGTCAACTAGGGGACCTTGGGCCTAGTTGTCCCCATCTGTAACATGGGGACAATAGAACCCACACTGTAGGGCTGTTGAGAAGACGGAGCCCAGGGCAGAGCAAGCGTAGGGAAGAGCCAGCCGTTCTCCTGCCCTCACTAGAGCTGGGGAAAACTAGCCCTGTCCAGGCATAAGCTTCCCACACAATGGCCCTGAGGCCACCAAGAAATCACCTGCACCTGCCCTGCCCGCCACCCTGAGTGACCATCCCAGGCCCACTAGCGTCATCTGCAGGGGACCCGGGGTACGTGAGGGGCTGGGCGGTGGGCGCCGGCACACAGCGAGGGCCTCACCGTGGCTCCTGCTTTTCCTGCTTCTTCCACGCCTCCAGCAGCCGCTGCACCACCTTGTAGGATTTGTCCTCCTCATTGAGGGACCAGAGGTCCTGCTCCTCCAGGGGACGCCGGTAGCCGAGGATGGCCATCCTGGGTGGGGGGGTGGAGGCGGCAGGCAGCCCCACATAGGGTCAGAATTTAGGAGCCTGGAGCTGGGGGCCGGTGTCTCCAGGGCCCCAGGGTCTCCAGAAAGGAGGGTCTCCCTTGAGTGCTGTGACCAAGGGCGGTGTCTCCATTCCCACCATGAACAGGCTAGAGGTCTCTGCCTCTCCCTCCCACGGTCCTGCCTCCAGCCCCCTCCTCCTCCTCCTGCCCACGTGCCCCGTCTCCCCCCAGGCCCTGGGAATGAGGTCTGTGCTGGCTTGGGCCCTGCATGAGGACACGCATGGTGGATTCAGCCCTGGCCTCAGGTGCTTCCTCAGTGCGGCAGGTTAATGAGCTGTCACCCAGGTCACAGACACAATTATCCTGCCCAAGCCATTCTGAGGGGCAGCCAAGAAGATGACAAGCTGCAGGTTTATCCCAGACGGAAGTGCTGGGAACTAATTACAGTCTCCTTCCAGCCCCCTGGGCCTGTCCCCGGGGCCGCCAGGTGGAGAGCTGGCCTGCAGCCTGGGAGCAGAGCTGGGCCAGGCCAGGCCTCTGCACCCAGCCATGCAGCCCAGACAGACACTCTCCGCCACGCCACCGTCCCCTGCCCCAGGGCCAGCCAGGACCGTGAACTTCTGACCTGCTCTCCACCACCCCCCCACCGTCACCTCCAATCTCTCCCCCTCCCTCTGGCCCAGGCTGACGAAAGAGCCAACTTACTTTGTGAACCACCAGAAAGACAGGCGGGAGAGAAAGCCAGCACTGGCCTCTGGACAGGGGTTCTAGAAGGTGAGAGAATGGATGGTGGAATCAAGGATGCCCACCACCCTCTCAAAGCAGGGGAGAGGAAGGGAGGAGCCCCTCACTCCTTCCTGCTGCAAGCCCCCGTGCACAGATTGTGGAGGTGACATCTCTCCCCCTTTGGGGGCTGCTTGCAAGGGCTGAGTTGTGAGCCGTGGAACCCTCGCACCCCCTATGGCAAACTCACAGGTTCCACATTCTTTTGGGAGAAGAGCGGTGGTTTCTCCCTGAAGCAGGACAGGATGAGCGCAGACAACACCAGGGCAAAATAGATGTAGAAGGTGGTGAAGCGAAAGGGGTCTGAGATCCTGCCCTGGGGGGAGAGGGGAGGGGGTGTCAGAAGCACCAGGGGAGCCTGGGCCTGCAGCCCTGCCCTGGGGAGAGCCCTGGGCGGCAGCTCCTCTGGGCTGGGAGGCAGTGCCTGCAGGACTCTGGGGGAGAGGGAAGGACCACAGGGGCTGGGGTTCAGTGAGGACTTGCCCTAGGCCAGACATGGTGCCAGCACTTGACCTTCATGGCCTCGTCTAACTGGGACAACAACCAACAGGAAATCTCAAGATACCCATTCTGCCTGTGGGAATGAGGCTCCAAAGGGTCAGGCAACAGGCCCGAGATCACATAGGGAGTAAGTGGATTGTCCAGAGCCTGCGCTCCCAGCCACTCTCCTTGACTGCATCCCACTGAGATGGAGAAACAGGGGGCACTAGAGGACTCTCAGTGTTCCATCCACCACCCAACACCACCTCCATCCAAGGTCAAGAGGAAGACCAGGGACCAAGGAAGGTGGGAAGAGAGGGGCACAACGTGCTAATGGGACTTCTAGGTAAGACAGAACTTACACACGTGTTCATCAAGCAGACACTGACTGACACCCATATCAGACATCACGCTTGGTGCTGCTGCGGGGGCGGGGGGTGGGGGGCTACAGAACAGCGCCCTGCACTCCCACGACCATCAAGAAGGGCGGCATCTTTGCCCCATTCCCCTGTGTTACGCTGGTCCCCCCTCTCCAGCCTGCTTCCAGGCAGAGATGCGGCATGCGGGGAACACAGATTGCACAGGAGGTCCTGGGGGCAGCAGGGAGGGGCCTGGGACCCAGCAGTGACCTTGAGCTCTGAGGTCACCCTCCTAGACAGGGCTGGACCTGGCAGGTTCCCCTCTCCCCACCCTCCCCCCTTACCTCTGCCTTGGCTAAAAGGATCTTGGAGCGGAAGGGGACGATGGCGCAGACCACACACAGGAACCAGAAGATGATGAGGACCCCCGAGGACTGCACCCCCTGCAGCCGCTCATACTGGATCAGCAGGGTGGCCAGCAGCTGTGCAGGGAGGGCGGGGAAGGCCCAGGCAGGGCACACATGTCTGGACCTGCCTCCTTCCTCCCCATCCAACCCCATCCTCCTCCCACTCCCGGTGTCCAGCCTTCTCCACAGAGCCCCGGGTTCCCCCGTCACAGTCCACAGCCCAGACCCCCACCCAGCATCCCGGGCCCCACACTGACCATGGTGATCCCCACCACCAGGGGGGTGACAAAGAAGATGGGGGCAGGCGCCCAGCCGTGGATCAGGCCATGGAAAGAGTAAAAAAGCTCCGCCCAGGAGACACACCACAGCAGGACGCCCAGGACCTGTGAACAGGGCACAGGTTGGAGCCCCCATCCCCAGAGACAGGGACAGTCCTGCTGGGGTGGGGTCTTTGCACCTGAAGCCACCAGACCTGCTTGGGCCTGGCCCTGAAGGCTGGGAAGGGTGCTGACCAGAAGCTTCTTGGGAGTGGGGAGAGCATTGCTGAACTTGCTTGAACTTTCCCAAGCCAGGAATATCTCAGCTGGCTGCAGACCCAGCTGGCTGGCTGCCATGCCCCAAGCTGCAGGACAGGTGAGACCGGGGAACCTAGTCCGGCCGAGGAGGGCGATGGATGGGGGAGGAGCTCATTAAAAGCAGAATCCTCTAGTCCCAGCCCAGCCCATAGGAGAGCCCTGAGCCCCTGACCGTCTTGAGCCTGGACAGGTGGGAGAGGATGATGTAGCCGTGATGGTGCTGCCGCAGGTAGAACAGGTAGCAGGGCAGAGCAAGCCACAGGTAGATGCAGGGGATCCAGGCCAGCAGGGAGTTCTGGAAGCAGGGAGTGAGGTCCGGGTTGTCCGTGTGCACAGACAGGTTGGAATCCTGGGGACAGAGAGGACAATTCAGTGCTGTGGCAGCCTCCTAGAGAATTGGGCTCTCCCTTGGGTGGGCCAGAGAGATGCTCCGTCCAAGACAGGGGTGGGGTGGAAGATAGGTGAGGAGGAGGGAGCCTGAGTATGCAAATGAGCAGGGGCTGTCCTGAGTTTGAGTTCTCCAAGGAGGCCATGGCTGCCTCCATTTCTTCATATTTTCTCTCTCTCAATGAGGTATAATTTAAGACCAAGAAAACTGCACCCATTTAAAGTATGCAAGCGAATGAGTGTTGACAGTTTAAGACAGAGCAATATTGCCTCCTGTGGTGCATGAGCCAGACAGAGGAGGTATAACTGTGGATTATTTAGTTTGTATGTCAAGGTCATGTCCCTGGCTGAGCCATTTACTATCTTTGCAAATTGACTAGCCCCAGGAGCAGTGTCTCCCTGGCCAGAAAGCTTGGGTTGTTTGTTTTGTGTTTGTTTTTGTTTGTTAAAGGTGTCAAAACATCATAATATACAGAAAATAAAAAATACGTATATAATACAATAGTTATCTTTTTAGTTACATATTCACACATCAAACTATTTTCATATATAATCTGAGAAAGATGTCTTGAAAGATCATTATATATAAAGGAGGCTGATTTGACAGCTGTATTCACCTGCAAAGCCATTGCCACAATAAAGATATCGAATATTTCCATCACTCTGCAAGTCCTCTTGTCCTCCCTTGCATCTGTCCCTCCCAGGCTCATCTGCTTTCTATCGTTCTAGATTCCTACTCTTTTTTTTTGTTTGTTTTTTAGCCCATGCTCAATGCTCAGTATAGATTCCTACTCTTTAAAAAAATTTTTTTTGAAAATTTTATCAAAGTAATATATGCACATAGTTTAAAAGCCCCCTTCCTCTTAAGGCCTCTCCCAAGGATAAGGGAGAAGGAGCTTCCCTGAGCCTTAGTGCCTCTCCTTTGAAATGGGGGTGGCCCACCTAACCCACTGGGTGGGTGTGAGACTCAGGGACAAGGCAGTATGGAGAGATCTTTGCAAATTACACAGGCTAGGGTGACCAACTATCCCATTTTGGGCAGTTCTGCTCTGGTTTTAGTACTGGAAGTCCAGTGTTGTGAGAAACTGCTTAGTCTTGGACAAACCAGGATGGCTGGTTACCCTAGTGGCATCTGACAGGACTGTCTTTTACCTTTGCCTATAATTACACCTAAGAACCTTTTTAGAAAGAGATGGGGGAATTAATTCCTTAATAAACATATGTTTTACTGAGATTGTTTCCTCCAAGGCCACCAACATACTAATCTTTTTTTATCCTTCTTGCAAAGCATTAGAAGTTTTTTTTTTTTTTTACAGAAAGCTCAAAAAATATAAACAATAAGAAAAACCACCCACAATCCCATCCCTCTAGAGACAACTGTTATCTGAGGATAAAACTACCTACCTTCTAATTGCCAATTTAAAAGATTATGGTTTTTGGCCAGGTGACGTGGCTCACGCCTATAATCCTAACACTCTGGGAGGCCAAGGTGGGAGGATCGCTTGAGGTCAGGAGTTTGAGACCAGCCTGTGCAAGAGCAAGACCCTGTCTCTACTAAAAATAGAAAAATTAGCCGGGCATCTTGGCACATGCCTGTAGTCCCAGCTACTCGGGAGGCTGAGACAGGAGGATCACTTGAGCTCAGGAGTCTGAGGTTGCAGTGAGCTACAATGATGCCACTGCACTCTACCTGGGGCAACAGAGTGAGACTCTGTCTCAAAAAAAAAAATTATCTTTTTTATTTTTATCAAAGTTATGCATGCACAAAAATCTTCAGATTTTCCTTTTTACTGTTTCTTGGTTGGTTTTGTTTGGTTTCTGACTTTCAAGTTGGAGGTATCAAATTAAATTAAATTTGGCCTAAAGCTGTCTTCTTATGTAGCAAACTATAACCTAAAATGTAAAGCAACTGCAACCTGACTTGAGAGTAGATTCTTGTATCAAGTAGAGGAATCTCAGCCAATCATAGCAGCTGAGCTTTCAACCAATTACAGGCTGAAAACTGCTCAGATATGTCCAAATAAGGCAAACACCCAGTTGTAACCAATCAGGCTATTTCTGTACATCACTTTCTTTTTCTGTCTATAAATACTGCTTGCCCATATAGCTGGGTGGAGCTCTCTGAACCTTTATTGGTTCAGGCTGCTGCTTGATTCATGAATCATTTTTTTGCTCAAATAAACTATTAAATTTGGTGTCAGAAGTGGGATCTGAAGTAGAAATCCAGAAACCCTCAGAAGCATTGAGTAACCAAGTGAAGGTACCTGCCAGATTGTGGATGAGTTCACTCTTGCATTCCAAGCTGCACAAATAAGTGTTTTGAGCTTTCTAAGTTTATTTGAGCAATTCTTGGACAGGACTGGGTCTAGGACCAAATCAGATTTGCTAATTAACTGAACTGAATTCAGTTAGGAGCCTCAGGAATTACCTTTTGAAAATGGGTTCTTCCAAATCTGAGGAGTCTGGGACTCTGGCTAACTATGCACAAAAATTATGGGCCCAGAGCCTGTGTATTTTTGGAAAAAAGGGTTAACCTTACTAAGGACAACTTAGAATGACAGTGGCCACAGTGGGGAAGTTCTGACCTAGATAAAATTGTTCACTTGTGAGGCACATTAGAAAAGAAAGAATCCAAAATGCCATAAAAGCAATGAGATGTATTCTTTAACTGGTACACAGAGGCATCTAAAAGAGTCAATGAATCAAAAGTTGCCTCTTTATAAGGTTCCTTTACAGAAAGCAAATAAAAAAAACTTGAAAGTCTTTTTCACAAATATTATTCAAAAGCTTTAGCCATCTGGTCAGGAAGTCTTGTTTCGTTAGCCAGAAAAACAATTTGAATCCAGATACGCTTTAATAAATTGGTGAGTTTTGTATTATTGTACCTGGCACATGACTAAAATTTTTAAATGAAAGCTATAAGATCTGTTTCTGCTTATATGTTTATGTATGTCTGTCTGTATGATATATATGTTTGATACTTTTCTATCTCCTCTGATATTGCCAAATTAACTTCTAAAGAGCTCTATTTAATGGGCTTTAAGAAAAATAATTGCTTATATAAATGAAGCATTCTCTCAAAAAATAACCCAAGTGCTTTTCAAGTTCATATGACTTGAGTGACCTTTGGCAAATAACATTGTTGGCTTGATTTAAACAGGCATGTCTTCAGCGTTGTCAGGATAAAATATAATACAAATACATGACTTCTTACCTAGGTTTACTGGTCAAATAAGCTTATGTTATGTCTATATGACATTTGTCAGCAAGAAAAACAATTTAAAATGATGGCTAGCTGTTTAATATCTCACCTTCATAATACATCCAAGTATAATTGTTAAAAATAAGTGAGTTAAATGGATGTAAGATAAAATTTCCATGTAAAAGATGTCCTTCATATACTGAAAGGTTGTAACATTCTTATCAAGAATAGAAAGTTAAAGGCTGGGTGTGGTGGCTCACACCTATAATCTTAGCACTCTGGGAGGCCGAGGCAGGCAGATTGTTTGAGCTCAGGAGTTCGAGACCAGCCTGAGCAAGAGCGAGACCCCGTCTCTACTAAAAATAGAATGAAATTATATGGACAACTGAAAATATATACAGAAAAAATTAGCATGGTGGTGCATGCCTGTAGTCCCAGCTACTCGGGAGGCTGAGGCAGGAGGATCGCTTGAGCCCAGGAGTTTGAGGTTGCTGTGAGCTAGGCTGACGCCATGGCACTGTAGCCCAGGCAACAGAACGAGACTCTGGCTCAAAAAAAAAACAACTGTCATCAGACCATGACTGTTTTAAGTGTTGTCATTCACAGACAATTATTTACTCTGGTAGTTTCCTAAACCACAAAAAGCCCAAAGCACTTCATCTATAAGAAAATTCCTAGAAAGTACAATGACAAGTACAGGTTTCTGATAACATTAGAACATGCCATTGATTAGAGTGGGAATTCCCAGAACTCTAATGAAGAAACTAACTGGTTCGTAAAACTGCTAACCCAACAACAAACAGAACAAGAATTAATTAAATACCAAGGAAACGATTTGGCAGATTTGATGCTAAGTCAGCCAGTAGTGAATAATAAAGATATGAAATTTGCATGAACTCCATAAGATTTATTCAAATTAAATAAACTATGATAGCCTATTTATTTAATAATAAACAGTGTTATGTACCCAAATTGGAACAAAATTGGTATTTGAGAGGATGTAAATCCAATGTTAAGCATGAACTCATGGAGAGCCTGGATGGCTGCCTGGGTCTTCTCGAGTCCTCTAAGCTGCATTCCATGACTCACGATGTAAGAGATAAAATGATCCAAACTATGGAAAAATATTGGTGGGGCCACTGTTCTAAAACTGCTCAAATGGTTCATAACCAATGTTTGCTTTGTCAAACCCATAACTCTGGTTAGACCATAAAAACCTCAGGGGATACATTTCCAGCACCTGCTGGATCATGTAAACACTTACAGATGGATTTCATTCTATTGCCGCCTTTAGTGCATGTGTTCCAGTTGTACAGAAGCTTTCCCTTGCAGGAAGGCTGATGCTATGACAGTAGTTATTAGAAAATGGGTTTCCCTTGTGGGGCGTTCCTAGAGAAATAGCCAGTGAGGTTCTCGTTTTATTGGACAAGTTGTGAAATAGTTAAAGAAGTATTACAAACACAACGGCATTGGGCAAAGCTAACCGAATTGTCTGGATTGCCTTGGTCAAAGGCATTACCAGTCGATGGCCACCAGATTCATTCTCACTGGAAAACATAGATTGACCCCTTATGAGATAGTTACTGGCAGGCCTATACCACAGTAATAGAACATCCCGTATCTCCCATTGTTATAGACTCTAACCTGACTCGATAGTGCAAGGCTTTAATGCATTATGCTAAAGAATATCTTCATCAGGTAAAAGAAGCCCTTCATGACCCACCAACTGATGACAACCAGACCTTTCACGATCTGGCACCTAGTGATTTAATCTTTTGGAAATGACACAAGAGAAAGACAGTCCTTGAACTCCATAGTAAGGGAACATTCCAAGTTCCTCTTCGCAGCAAAATGTCAGGGCCTCTTGGCTCTACAGCTTCTAACTCAAAAGGGCCCCCCCAGACTCCTGGAACTGTGTACCTGTTGGAGACCTTAAGGTAAAGCTGACCAGGGAAGTTTTTCCCTAGAAGCAGACTGCCTCCTAGACATGGACAGCTTGGCCAAGATTATAGATCAAGACTTCTCTGCCCTTATGAGAACCTTATCTTTTTCCTTATTTTCTGTTGTCCTAATCCCGTCCCTTTCCTTACAGAAAGACTTACGGGACCATAATCTGTGACGGCTTTAGCAAAAGCCCACACTTTAGCAAGAAATCACAGCGATTGTTTGGTATATGGGCTAATGCCCCCAAATCAGGAAACAGTTCCCCTAATGCCATTGCCTTTCTGTGTTCCCAATGAGAGTCACACTGAAACCCCAAAGGAGTAGAAAGCTATCCTTGGTAGTCTAGCATCACTGCTACTTGCTTTCCTACACTTGCTGGAAATAGTACCCTGACCTTTCCAATTAATAACCTCATAGCAACCAAATACAGAAAACTTATCCAAGTGATGCCTGCAAAAGGTATATTGTGCTTCCAGGCACAGTGTACCCAAGACCTGGTGACTACCTATGTGGGTACAAGTAATTGCTTGTATGATGCCCCTGGATTAAATCCAGTAAGGTCCCTTTCCACTTAGTGTGGTTATGCACCCTTACAGTATGCTATAAAAGGACCAGAAAAAAGTAAGTTGACCGCTGGACCTTGTTCAGGAGCTATGCAGACTTATGGATGAATAAATGTAGTTCTCCTTTGGTCAAATGCCCATTATGTGGCCCTCTTTTCCACCCCTCCCCTCCCCACCAGGGCGTATACTGGGAAAATTTGCATACTCTGTTCTGCCTCCTTGCTGCTTTGGATATTGCTACTGAGCATGGCTCACTCCTGCCTTTTGAAGAGCTTTCCCTGAACCTTCCCATAACCAGAGGCCAAAGTGGTCAATAACCAAAATTAGTACAATCCTCGAAATACATGAAGATAAGTTAGTTTCCATTGAGAAAAGGTTTCAGCGGGGTTCCTGGGGATTTATTCTTGGTGGTAGTGGGGTGCTGGTTGTATGGAATTTGAAGCTAATCTGTAAATTGGGGAAAATCTTGAATTTTGGAGCCAATCAGACCTCCCAGGGGTTCAGACGGTAGAAGCCACCCCCTGAAAGGTAGATGAGAATGTTTGTGTTCAACAAAAACACTTAAGGAAGCATCAAGCAGCTTTCGAGCTCCTCTTTGCCCATGTTGGGGGCTTGAGTGGGGTGCCGAACAAAACCGAACGCTGCGATTATGTTTCTCCCGATTTTACTACTACAGAAAGCTTAATTAAAACGATGGCTGAAACTGCTGTTTCTCTAAACAATGCCAATGAATACACTAAAGTAATTTCTCAGGGGAAAGGAACACGTGATGTGCTTACAAGAGCAGCTAACGGTTGGTTTGCAGGCATCTTGAATGGTAGACAGCAAGCTTGGCCACTCCAAGCTTTTCTAATCTTTATGTTTCTTTTAATGAGTCTCCAGGATACTGTGACTTGTTACCAGGCTAACTATAAAAGTAGACACTCTTTAAATCAGTCCATTTCATGGCAAACTATGGTCCTTAATCACCGTCACGTCCCAAACAAAAACTGTGATTAACTATGTTGAACTGTCCTTATTGCCTGAACTTTGAATAGTTTGATTTTGATTAGTTTGGTTCATGGAGACTCCTGTCAAGGAGTGTACTTCAGTTTCTTGGTAGTATCCTACTGACAGCCATCAGTAATAGCCTCCCTGCTGTGTTGTATCCCCTTAGGAGTCCTAAATGCTTGTGTGTGGCCGTCCTTTGAACATCAAATGGTCTCATTACAGTTAGAATAACAAAAACATGAAGAAAACATAAAGAATCACCCAACTAATTTGACATTGTGAATTTCATACTGAGACCAAACAAGTCCATTGTGATGGTGACAGAAATGCTGTCAGATTGACCAAAAGGGGGAAATTATTAAGTTAAATTAAATTTGGCCTAAAGCTGCCTCCGTGCAGAGACAGCTGTAACCTAACTTAATATGTAAACAAACAGCAACCGAACTTGAGAGTATATTCTTGTAACCAGTACTCGAGCCTCATTCAAATATAGTGGCTGAGCTTTCAGTCAACTGCAAGCTGCCAGGCGATCAGAACCCGTCCATGTAAGGCACATGCCTCATCCCATCATGCCCAAATAAGGCAAATGTCAAACTGTAACCAATCAAGCTATTTCTGTACGTCACTTCCTTTTTCTGTCTATAAGTACTGCCTGCCCATGTCGCTGAGTGGAGTGCTCTTAACCTCTACTGGTTCAGGGTGCTGCCTGATTCATGAACTGTTCTTTGCTCAAATAAATTCTGCTAAATTTAATTTGTCTAAAGTTTTATTTATTTATTTTTTTTGAGACAGAGTCTCACTCTGTTGCTGGGCTAGAGTGCCATGGCATCAGCCTAGCTCATAGCAACCTCAAACTCCTGGGCTCAAGCAATCTTCCTGCCTCAGCCTCCTGAGTAGCTGGGACTACGGGCATGTGCCACCATGCCCGGCTAATTTTTTCTATATATTTTTAATTGTCTGGCTAATTCTTTTCCATTTTTAATAGAGACGGGGTCTTGCTCTTACTCAGGCTGGTCTCGAACTCCTGACCTCAAGCGATCCTCCAGCCTCAGCCTCCCAGAGTGCTAGGATTACAAGCATGAGCCACCCCGCCAGGCCTGTCTAAAGTTTTTCTTTCAACAGAAGTTTTCCTCACATGTGTGGTGACTCTTGAGGCTTGGCTGTCTCAGTATTTTCGAGTGAGACACTGAAGAGTTGGATGCTCTGTGTGCTGAGGGTGAGTGGGGCTTGTTGGCTCTTGGGCTTCACTCTAGAGTGATCAAGTAGGAACCTTGTCCTTTAAGGAAGACCTCTGAGACAAATTTGGGGCTGAGGGCTCTATCCTTCAGTGTGCAGACTACTTCAGATTCAACACCTCTCATACTAAGTTCATCTACCCCCTGCCAGGACCAGCCCCTCCCCAGCCTTGCCTGCTTCTGCCAAGAGCACTGCCATTCTCCCAGCCACCCAGATACCCACGAGGACAAAGGTCCTGTTGATTCTTGATAGAGGTAGAGCAGCTGGAAAACTGGTGTAGAGTCCTGGCTTCACCCTTAAAGTATGTGACCCTGGCAAGGTACTTAACCTCTCACCTCTCCGGGCCTTGTTTTCTTTCAGGGTAACATTGGGAAGGTAATTCCATAGAGTAATGTGCTTGTCTTCTCTGGGGGTGGCTGGGATCTGCCTGGCTTTGAGAGGGGATGGGGAAGGAGCCTGGGTGTGCAGCCTCCCCCTACACATTCTCCCAGCCAGCCCCTGCTCTCAGCCCCGCCCCTCCCCCTGCCCTCTGCAGCCCTCCACTTCCTTGTCCAGGCTCCAAATGGCCTTCGGTTTCAGCTGCCTTCCCTCTACTGCGTCAGTGATTATTCCTCCACCTGTTTTCCACCTTCCAAAAAGGTGTTGATATCTTGTCTGTTGTCTCCTCTTCCCTTTGTCCTTGTAGGTTTACGTCCTCTATTCCTTACTGTCATTTCAGTGGAAAATCAGGAAGTTGGGGGATAAAGTCTCGTATTCAACGCACCCTATAGAACCATAAGTCCCTCCATGTGCAAATTAAGTGGGCCCCTTTTAGCCTTTGCGCAGGATCTCCCTGCACCCTCTCTGCAGCAGTTTCCTCATCCCTCGGAAACCACTCTTTCCTGGTCTTCCTGGCTTCTCGGCAAGCATTCTTTGCTGTCTCCTTTTCTTCGTCCTGGTGTCAGCCTGTGGACACAGGCCCTGGCCCCCAAGTTCTGACCTTGGTCCTTGGCTGTGTCTCTTATCATTGCTCACAAATTGTACTGAGGAGCACCAAATCCAGATCAACAGCTCAAGTCACCTCCTCCCCTCAGCCCCCATTTCCTGCTGCCGCTCAGATGGCCTTCCATCTGTCCTCGGCTACCTCAGATTCAACACCTCTCACACTAAGCTCGTCTGCTCCCTGCCAGCACCAGCCCCTCCCCTGGCCTTGCCTGCCTCTGCCAAGGGCACTACCATTCTCCCAGCCACGCTGATACCCATGAGGATGAAGGTCCTGTTGATTCTTGGTAGAGGTAGAGCAGCTGGACAGACTGATGTTTGAGTCCTGGCTTCACCTCTTTTAAAGTATGTGACCCTGGCAAGGTACTTAACCTCTCACCTCTCTGGGCCTTGGTTTCTTTCAGAGTAACATTGGGATGATAATATCTCCCACCTGACCCCTCCTACCTGGCCCCACAACCTGATATTACTGTAAGCCCTCACCTCTTCATAAGCAACTGCCATGGGATTACAGTCTGATACCGTGTGGATATTTGTGCCTTCCAAACCTCATGTAGAAATTTGATCCCCAATGTTGGAGGTCAGACCTAATGGGAGGTGTTTGGGTCACGGGGGCAGATCCCTTATGAATGGCTGTCACGGGGGCAGATCCCTTATGCATGGCTCAGTGCTGTCCTCCAGTAAGGAGTGAGTTCTCACTCTATTAGTTCCTGTGAGAGCTGATTGTTAAAAAGAGTCTGTCACCTCTGCCCCTTGCTTCCACTGTTTTGCCATGTGACTCCTCCACACTCCAGCTCCACTTCCCCTTCCACCATGAGTGGAAGCAGCCTGAGGCCCTCACCAAAAGCAGATACTGGTGCCTTGTTTCTTGTGCAGCCTGCACAACTGCAGGCCAAATAAAACTCTTTTCTTTATAAATTACCCAGCCTCAGGTTTTCCTTTATAGCAACACAAATGGACGAAGAGAGAAAATTGGTACCAAGAGTGGGGTGTTGCTATAAAGATACCTGAAAATGTGGAAATGTCTCTGTAACTGGATAATGGGCAGAAGTCAGAAGAGTTTGGAGAGCTCAGAAGAAGACAGGCAGATAAGGGAAAGTTTGGAACTTACGGGAGACTGGTAAAGTGGTTGTGACCAAATGCTGATAGAAATATGGACAGTGAAGGTTAGGCTGACCAAGTCTCAGATGGAAATGAGGAACTTACTGGGAACTAGAGCAAAGATCACCCTTGGTACACCATGGCAAAGAACTTGGTTGCATTGTGTCCATGCCCTAGGACTTTGTGGAAGGCTAAACGTAGAGTGATAACCTAGGGTATCTGGTGGAAGACATTTCTAAGCAGCAAAGCATTCAAGAAGTAGAGTGGCTACTTCTAAAAGCTTATGGTTAGATATGGGAGCAAAGGAATGACTAAAGTTGGAAATTAAAAGGGAAGCAGAGCATAAAAATTTAGAAAATACACAGCCTGGTCATGCGGGAGAGAAGGAAAGAGCGTTTGTAGGTGAGGAGTCAGGTACTGGGGAGCAACCACGTGCCAGAGGGATTGGCACAGATCCAAGGGAGCCTGGTGTTCACAGTCAGAACAATGGAGAAAAGGCCCCAAAGCACGTCAGAAATCTTAAAGGACTTCTTCCCAAAGGCTTGAGTGAGAAAAACAATTTTTTAATTAAAAAAAAATCTTTAAGGCCATCCCTCCCATCACAGGCCAAGAGACCTAGTAGGACAGAATGGTTCCAGGGGCCAGGACAGGGGTCCCACTGCCCTGCACCACCTTGGGATGTTGCTTCCCACATCCTTGCTCCTCCAGCTCTAGCTCTGGCTCAAATGGCCCCAGATGCTGCTTGGGCTGCCACTCCAGAGGACGAAAGCCATGAGTTTTGGTGGTATGCAGAATGCAAGAATGATGGAGGCTTGGCAGCTTCCACCGAGATTTTGGAGGACGTTGTCAGAAAGCTGGATGCCCAAGCAGAAGCCAGCCACAGGGGCAGAGCCCCACAGAGAGATGCTACTAATGCAATGCCAAGTGGGAACGTGGGGTTGGAGCCTCTGCAGAAAGTCCCTACAGCGGCACTGCTTAGTGGAGCTGTGCAAGCAGGGCCACTGCTCTCCAGACCCCAGAGGTACAGAGTCGCCGGCAGTATGCGATCTCAGCCTGGAAAAGCCGCAGGCATTGGGCTCCAGCCATGAGAGCAGCCACATGGGCTTGTGCCACCATTGTGTCTTGGAAGTAAATAACTCGATTGTGATTTTAATGGCTCATAGCTGTGAGGAATTTGCCTTGAGTTTCAGATGAGACTTTGGGCTTGAGACTTTTGAGTTGATGCTGGAATACGTTAAAACTTTTGTGCACTATTAGGAAGGAATGGTTATATTTTGCAATGTGAAAAGGACATGAGGTTTGGGGGGCCTGGGGCAGAATGCTCTAGTTTGCATATTTGTCTCCTCCAAACCTCATGTCGAAATGTGATCCCCAGTGTTGGAGGTGGGGCCTAATGGGAGGTGTTTGTGTCATGGGAGCCGATCTGATCCCTCATGAGGCTTGGAACCATCCTCTCCTAATGAGTGAGTGAGTGAGTTCTCACTCTACTAATCCCCATGAGAGCTGATTGTTACACAGAGTCTGGCACCCCTCCTCCCCACCCCTCCTCCCCTCTGCACTTTTGCCACGTGTCCTCTGCACACTCCACTCCCCTTCCCCTTCCACACGAGTGGAAGCAGCCTGAGGCCCTCACAAGAAGCGGATGCTGCCCCCGTGTTGCCTCCGCAGCCTGCAGAACCGTGCGCCAAATAAACCTCTTTTCTTTATAAATTACCAAGGGGAAAATACAAGTTCCCCACCACTGGCTTTTAGTGTTTCACAGAACTCATACAGGTGTCTTTGGAATTTAGAGATATAGATCAAAACAAAACAGCTGAAAGAAATACAGAGCACAAAGGGTATGCTTAAGTAGCTCCTTTTGCTAAGATGGTCAGAAGTCTTAAGACCAGTTTGAACCGTGTTAAGCTGCCTTTGTTGCCTTAGCCCCCTTTAGTTAACTGTAATACTAAAGTCCCCGCCCAGTGGGAAGTACTGTGCATGCTCAGCCTGTGCTGTGTGTAAATATACAATGATGGGGGGCGGGGAGAGAGAGAGAGCTCTGCATCACTTGCCACAAAGACATTTAAGGCTGACAAACAGGCAGGTAGCGTGGACCTTAATCTCCGAAGAACTCCTGCTGCAGCCCAGGAGTGAGTGCCGGGAGGATTCCTGTCTCCACTAGGAATGAGAGCCCTGCATGAGTAACCTCCAATAAACTCATCTAACTCCCCAAGCTGGACTTGTCTGAGTCATTTCATTGGTCTCTTGGCACCATTTCAGCTTGGAGGGCCGGTTTTCTACACCGGCCCGGGATTCTCCTGAAACAATCACCCAGCTTCAGGTATTCCTTTATAGCAGCACACATGGACTAAGACATGGTCTCTTCCCTTCCAATGTCCTTGGCACCTGGACCCCTGACCACACCCTCCTGGTCTTCCCTTTCTCCCTGGTCATGACATCTCAGTGTCTTTGCTGGTTCCCGGGGCCCCGTACTGTTCATACGCCAATGGCTTCCAAGCCTATCTCTCCAGCCCACTGCTCCCCAAATTCCCAACTCTATATCCAACTGCCGAATAACATCTCTACTCCACACACCCTACAATAGCCTACAGGACCTCACAATGTCCCTTCCACCAGACCCGTGGCCTCTCTCACTGCCTCTCCTGCTTCCCTCCAGCTACCCGCCTCCTTGCTGCTCCTGAACACGCTTGCTATTCCTGCCTCAGGGCCTTTGCACCTGCTATTCTCTCTTTCTGGAACACTCCTCCCCCAGACATCCTTAAGTCTTTCTTTCTACCCTGACCCCCCTGTTTAATTCTGCTACTTGCACTTCACCCCAGCATTCCCCATCCCCCACCCTTCTCTGCTTTTTATTTTTTCTATAGCACCTCTCACCTTCTAACATGCTGTATAATTTACTAGTTTATTATGTTTTCTCTTACCTTTTCCTTTATACTCTGACACGTAAGCTCCTTGAAGGAAAGAGCCTTTATTTCATTTATTGATATATCCTACGTACTTGCAGTGGTGCACATAGTAGGTACTGAGGAAAAAATGTGCTTACAAACGCTAAATTAAATATTTTAATTTATTAAGTAACAAATTTTAGAAATATTTATTGAGCAAATGAATGAAAAGATAATAGCGTAACTTCCCTCTAAACCTTCAGTGCCTCCCTACTGCTTAGAAGACAAAGTCCAGGCTTCTTACTGTGGCATTCCAAGCCCCCAGCTGCCCTTGAACTATCTATCTAAGTGAATGTTGAATTATCTATATGCTTGAGTTCTCCTATCTTAAGAAAATATCTCCTAGAAGGGCAGTGGTCTGCACACTCCGCCTCGGATTGCTCAGCCTGCCTTCCCTCCGCGACCCCATCCGGGTCAGCCTCTGCCCTCCAATGCACCTGTCCACCACTATGACTTCCTGAAATGCAGCTCTGTGTCCCTCACTGGGCAAACCCATCCCTGCCTTGCAGAGCATGCAAGCAGGGACATGCTGCCTGGGGGCATTGCACCCAAGCCTGGAGCAGGCAGAGGTTGTATAATGCCACGTACATCTTATATTCTAGAGCCCTATTTGGTATTTAGTAGTTGCTTAAACAACGCAAGCCAAGGACCCACATACTCTTGCTGAGCCTCCAACGTGCCAGCTCAAGGCTGGGCACTGGGTCACAGAGCTGGGGACACCACTAGGACTGGTCAAGTCCCCCAGTTAGTTGCCATCCAGATAGCCTGTCCCAAGGCTGCCCCTAACTCAGGCCATCGGGTCTCTGGGCCTGGAGTGCACTTCCCTCCTCTCCAGGCCTGGCCCAAGCCTCATCTCCCACAGGAAACCTGTCTGGAGCCACCTGGCCTCTGACTCCCTTGCTTTATCCTGGCAGCCAGTTAAGTGGAGCTGATAAAGGTCCCCAGTGTTTCTCTGGCATTTTATTACTGCACTTACATGATTATTATCCGGTTGTCGTCTCAGAACAACTTCCAGAGGTACATAGGAGGGGCATCGTTAAGCCCAGTTTACAAAGGAGAAAGTAGGCTCCACCTGCCTCGGCAACAGGTTCAAGGGCACTCGGCAGGGTGGAGCTGGGACAGGCACCCAGGCTCGGTGAGGCCACATTGCGGTTTCTCCCCACTGCGCGCCACCTGGACCCACAGGTGAGCACATCCTCTCTCCTGCAGCAACCTGAGCTCTTGAGCGTAGACACTGTGCCCTCGCCCCATTCTCCTGCCCTGCCCCACACCCTCCAATTCCCAGCACAGGGCCAGGTGTGCAGGAGCAGCCCAGAAACTGCACTGAGCGACGAGGGAGTGTGTGTGTGCAGGGGACGGGAGCCCGAGCGTGAGGGCACGACGGCAATCGCCGTGTGGGCGTGCCAGCCGTGGCACGGCGCTCCAAGGCAGGCAGGGAGTGGTCACAAGAACCCAAGCCGGTGCAGAGGACTTAGCACGGCTCTGCCACTTTCGAGCCACGTAACCGTGGGCGAGCCCCTTCATGCCTCAACTCAGTCTCCACATGTTCATGGGAGTAACAACAGCATCCCAGCTACCTCCCTGCAGGGGACAGCATGACCAGCAAAGCACCTGGCCTTGAACAGAACAACACCTACCCTGTGGCTACAGCCAGGAGACCATGCGGATGTAAGAACTGAGTGGCTGCTCTGACCCTCAGGGAGGTCCAGCCCGGGCTCCTTTCCTTCAGATGAGCATGTCCCCCACTGGGAAGAGCCCTCCCTTGGGGACAGCAGGATGCTGCCCACACCTGTCTCCCCATCGTGCACCCCAGGGCCCTTGCTAGGACATCTGTGGGACATGTGACACACAAGATGTCCAGAACTGAACTCCTACCCATCTGCCCCCTCCAGCCCACCCACCTCGGGGGATGGCAACTCCTTCCTCCCTCGTCTCCCAGGCCAGAGCCCTTGGAGTCACCCTTGCTGCTTCTCTTTCCCTCAGCAAACGCTGCCACTCTCCCTTCAAAGTGTTAGGCTAACAGCATGGCGGTGCTGTGGCCCTCTCTCCTGATCTGCAAAGAGGCAGCTTCACCTGGCCACCCCCCCCACAGACCCAGGGTCGACTGTGTCTCCCAGCACTTCTCTCTGTCTCTCTGTGTCTGTCTCTTTGTCTCTCTCCCCGCCCTCCCCGATGGCTCTCCTGTGCTGTCACAGCCCCTGTCTTTTCCAGCACAGCAGCAGAGACAGCCGTCTGTGGATCCTGAGCCCGACTGTGCCACCCACCACATCATTCTTCTGGGTCAAGGCCACCAGGTGCGTCTTTCACTAAGAGCAAAAGCCGAAGTCCCCCTGGCCCAAAAGACCCTCCGGTGTTATCCCCCCACCTTATCTCGCCACTCCCCTCCCAGCCACTCCCCTCCCAGTCCCCGCAGGCCCCCCAGCCAGGCCTGCTCCTGCCCCAGGCCAGGGTGTTCCCAGCCTCAGGCCCGCAGCACCTGCAAGGTTTTGCTCAGCTGTCACCTTCTCCTGGAGGTCCACCTTGACCTTCCCAATTAAAATTTTAACTCACTCCCAGCCACCCCCCAGCCCCGTCCCTGCACCTCATTCCTCCTAGCCTGTTCTATTTTTCCCACAGCCCTAATCACCGTCTATCATACTGTAAAATTCAGTTATTTGTAATTGTTTTTCGGCCTCTTCCCACTAGAATACATGCTCCGTGCGGACAGGTTTATGAGGCCTGTCGGTATTTCCCTCTGCCTAGAGCAGCGCCTGGCACGGAGAGGGCGCTCGATGCGGATTTGTCAGACAAATGGACAAGCAGATGAATGAAGGGTGCCAGCCCCGCCCGGGAGCACAGCGTGCCCTCTCCCAGGTAGCACGGCCACAGCTCTTGGCACCCGAGGTGGCTTCCAACTCCAACGAAGTTAAGTGTAAAATGAAGGTGAGGACAGGGTCAGTGGGGGTCATTTGCTGAACCCCATGACACTCCCTAAACCCCACAGGGCAGGATGGACAATCCCTTCTCCCTCCTCCCTTCCGTTCCAAAGAGCACCAGCTGGGAGCCGGAAGCTGGGCCCACAGCCCCTCCTCCGCCATCACCACACAGTTTCCACAGCAACAAGCGCTTCCTTAATAATGCGATTAAACAGCTGGATGGGGCTGATAAGGCGGAGGTCCAGCCCGCAGAATGGGCCACCCGGCAGACACCTCCGCGTGGGCACCGAGGCAGAAACCCCTGCTGACTGCAAGAGGCGGCAGGTGGGGGTGAGGACCCTGGAGCCCTCTGCCCCAGCTCTGCCAGGGACTTCCCAGCCCCTGGGGCCCCAGGCCTGTTGTCTGGAGAAAACTCATTACTTCCTTAATCCCCCCCCACTCCCCGCAGTGGTGGGGGAAGGGGAAGCCACCAGTGCCCTGCAGCTCCTCAGGTCACAGCCTGGGAAGGGATTGACTGACAGATCATTTATCTTAGCAGAAATGGAGGTGCGGAAAGGGTAGGACAGGCTCTGGTCCCCACTGGTGGGCTGCCTTGGCCAAAACAGGAAGCCTCTGGAAGGCTTGGGGGGTCCAAAACTCTGTGCTGGACTAGTCTAAGGCTCACGCACCGACTGGCCAATCCGCTTGTGCACGAGACCTGCCGGCCCACAGTGACTTTGGTCCGCGGAGCTCCTCTGTGGACCAGGGTTCTCATTCAGGTTCATGGCAGCTGGGCACCATGCTGATGCCGGGAGTTGGACCCAGGGAGTCTAGCTCCAGAGTCCCAGCCCCTAACCATGGGGTGACACCTCTGTGCTCCGTAGGACTCTGGCATGACACCCCACCTCGGGGATAGAACACGTGCGTCCATATCACCTTTCAGCCATGCAGCCCACCCTCAAATCACCTGTTTTTTGCAGTTGGTCTCACAGAGGGGGAGGGGCTGCCAACGCCTGGGCAGTAGACTAGCCGGGGCTATAGGAGCCCAGCACTAGAAACCTGAATATCCAGTTAGAAGGAGAAATCCAATCCCAGGGTTAAGCAACCCCCATTCCCACCCACACCCTGCCCTCTGCCAGCCCCACCTCCGACCCAGCAGGTGGGGGAGGGCAGAGGCCCAGCTACCACAATAACACACCAGGTCTCATCCCTCCTGCCCCCTCCTGCCCCACCTAGTGCCCCCAGGACAGTCCTGCTGGGGAGAGGTAGACACAGCCCAGGCTCCCGGGCCCTGCTACTACCCTAGCTGTGGTCCCTGCTAGGACCTCCCTCCCTGGAGGCCACCCCGTGCTTCAAGACCATTTCGCTGTCTGGGGGCCAGCAGGCAGGCTTGGCAAAGCTCCCTTCCAAATGCCACTTCCCTCACTCACTTCCTCCCCCAAGTCTCCAGCCCTCAGAGACCCAGGCCCAGCTGGGGAGAAGCCAGCCTGGGGCCATGAGGAAAGAAATCCCCTAGCCAGAAGCCAAGAGTTCAGAGGTCACAGCTGTCCCACACTGGCTCCACTGCCCCCACCTGCAGTGGAGGAAGGGCATTCTGGGATCGCTGGCCTGGCAGGGAGGATGGGGTTCTGGGGAGCAGAGGCAAGCTCTGGTGTCCAACGGGCTGACCAGTGTCCAATTCCCACCCACCTGCCCACCTCAGGGCTCTGCCCCTGCCAGTTTCCCCGCAGCTTTGCAGGTCACTGTCTTCATTTGAGAGTCAAAAAGCACTGACACTGGAGCCTTGTCTGTCACTCATGTGTCCTGGTGGCTGCCTCATCCCCAGAGACCCTAATCCGGAGGGGCTCTAAAACTTGGAGGACCTTAATCCAAGGCCTCAGCACCCCCCCCCCCCCACCCCGAGCCCAAGGTTCATCCTCCCAGAATCATCACTAGGCAACTCTAGACCTGAAGCCCAGCTGGAGCGCAGAGAAAGTGAGTAATTTGCCCAAAGTCACAGAGCGAGTAAGTGGCAGAGTCGGGACTAGCTAGAACAGAGCAGGAGACACACGGAGCTTAGCCTCCAAGGGGCCGGGGCTTTGTCTCCTCAGGGCGGGCAAACAGCTAAGGGAACGTGGAATAGTGTAGTCCGCCCTCCTCCCACACATATGAAACAGAAACATTGACAGTGGGGAATAGGTAACAGAGGAAATGGCCTGAAAAAATGTTTGTTTGAAACAGAGTCTCACTCTGTTGCCCTGGCTAGAGTGCCGTGGCATCAGCCTAGCTCACAGCAACCTCAAACTCCTGGGCTCAAGCAATCCTCCTGCTTCAGCCTCCCGGGTAGCTGGGACTGGCCCACGCCTGGCTGATTTTTTCTTATTTTTAGTAGAGACGCAGGGGTCTCACTCTTGCTCAGAGCTGGTCTTGAACTCCTGACCTCAAGTGATCCTCCTGCCTTGGCCCTCCAGGGTACTAGGATTACAGGCGTGACCCACCGCACCTGGACCTTGAAAAAATGTTTTATGTCTCTTTAAAACATCCTCCAACTCCTTTTGGAGAGCTAGGACCTGCATCTCTGCCTCAGGCCAGCCAGCGGTAGGGGAGGGACAGCGGAATGTCTAAAGTATTTATGCTGCAGGAGATGACCTGCTACGGAGGTAGGTCCTGGGTGTAGGGTGTAGGCCACCAGATTGTCTTCAGCAGAGATGGGACGATTGTAACCATAGACTGTAGTTGAACAGCAATTGCCTGAAGCTGAGAACACACCGTTTAAAAGCTCTGTATTTCTGTTTATTATTAGTATGATGGCATTTTTAGACAGTAGTCTCCATCCTCCTCATTTGCTGGTAAATTAATAAAACTCCTCTTTCCTTCTCCTCAAACCACTGTCTTCATTCTTCTGATGCGGCCTCGGGGACAAGTGCTGAACTTTGGGTAACAAGGGCACCTTCCCTGTGGGCCTGACCAGAGGGAGACCATGGGCCTCTACCCGAAGCTGCTGCTAAGTAAACTCCATGTCTAGAGCAGGTGAAGAGCTGGGAAAGGGGAGTCTGGAAATCTCAGAAGAGGAATCAGTGAATCCACACTGACCACATCGTCCCTCTTCCCAGTTGGTCACAGAATCTCAGGACCCCATCTCCTTGCCTGGCTTGAATCCCTCTCCAGCGTCCCCACATGGTCACTAACCACGTGCTTACATATCCCCGGTGACGGGGAGCTCACTAGTTCTCAGGCAGTCAGTGCCATATTTGCATAACTTTCATGGTCAGGCTCCTCAGATTTCTGAGCTTCCTGGGGCCATGAGATCAAGGTTAATTCTGCAGACAGGTGTTTACCTGAAGGTAAACAGCCCCAGGCCCTCATCCATGTTTTCTCTTTGCCACCTGGGCGCTCCCCATCCTCTGTTGCTCAGGACAGAGAGAAATCCTCCAGGCCAGGGGCAGAGGGCAGAGTGAAGGGATACCACCACCCCGCTTATTCTAGAGGTGCCTCTGGGCTCATGAGTAGTTTGGTCACACGATTCACTCTCTTGGAATTTATTTGCACAAAAGCTCCCAAGGCACACTCAGAGACGTTGGTAACCTGGCCCAAAGTGGATGGAGGTGAGAGAGATTCAAAAAAAGAGATAAATCATTTACCCAGCAAGGGGTGTGTGTAAGTACACAGATGTGCGTGCACATGTTCCGCGGTCATGTGTCACCTGAGTCTCCTGCCCTCAGATTTAGCCAAGATCAGCTCCCCTGTTCCCCAGCAAACAGCTAACATGGAGCCTCTGACCCAGAAGGCCTGCGGGCCCTTTCTAGGTCTTCCCAGGTTTAACATTCCCTTCTCCCATCCAAGTACTAGCCAGGCCCAACCCTGCTAAGCTTCCGAGATCAGACAAGATCGGGCACAGTCAGGGTGGTACGGCCGTGGACTAATGTCCCCTTCTAACCTCACTTCTCTTTCTCCTCTGTCCTCTTCCTGGGAGTGTCAGGACCTGCTACCCATAGAGAGTTTCTTAGTTCTCATGATCATTTCATGTTCCCTGTTTCATTTGATCCCCGTGAAAATCTTGTGGGGTGAGTAGGAGTGGGTTATTTCCCCATTTCACAGGTGGAGAAACTGAGGCTATGAAGATAAGCTAGCAAAAGTCTTGGTAGAGTAAACAAGTAGCCCAGTGGGGCCTGAACACCCCACCCCCTCTCACTCCGTTCACCTCCTTTTCACTCCTAGTTCAGGTACTTCCTGGCTACCTTGAGCTGCTTCCCCCAAGGGGTATCACCCCCAGGGCCCACAGGTGAAAGGTCCCAGGGGAGGTATGCCTGAATAATATGCAATGCAAATGAGATGCAACACGGCACACCCAGAACTCCAGGCCTTTCCCGTAGCTGAGTTCTAGTTTAGGCTTCAGCCTCAGGGCTCAGACCCTTTCTCTTCTCAGCAATTCAAACGCTCAGGGGTGAGCTGGGGGCCTTTCTGTGGTCTCCACTCCCCATCCCCACTTGCCAGCCACACTAGGTGCAGCCTGGAACAGCTTTCAGGAGCCAGGAAGATCATGTGAAAGATGTTTAGAGATTGGGGTGGGAAGCGGAGTAGTCAGTTTCCTGCCATTTTAACATGTCCAAGCAGAGGCCTCACGAGAGCTTCCTGATGTAGATGAGCTGCCTGTCCCTGGGGTGCTCAGAGGAGGTACGTACCACTCCTGAGCAGCAAGTTGAAGTTCAGGGGCCAAAGGGCCCAGAGGCTCAAAGGTGCAATGTCAGGCAACAGCAAGGTTAGAACCAACCGTATCCCAGGGGTCCTATTTCCCAGTCCAGCACTCTGTACTTCATTGTTGTGTGACCTTTTCTCCCTTGGCCTCAGTTTCCCTAGCTCTACCATGAGGGGTTGGACTAGCCCCCAAGCTCTGACTTTCTTGGATTCTACAATCACATGGAAGGGTAGAACCAAAGGATCTCTGAGCTTGGGACAAAAAGGGAGTCCTGAGTTCCCCAGCTCCAGGTTCCTTGAGACCAGGTCACCATCTCTGTACAGTCCTAAGCTCTCAAGGTTTAGCTGTCCCCTCAGCAACAACCAATCCTTGTGCCTGAGGCTTGGACACACTGTCCTGTTGATTTTCTGTCTGAGCCTTCCAGACACCATGACCATGTCATGATTGCTGAAATAACAGGAAAATATCTAACCCGGTAATTTGCTAACAACACCTAAAGATCAATCATGACCTCTCTCCCTAGCTGGCAGGCACCCCGAAGGGTTCCATTGTCTGAAAAGAGCCGAAAGACAGAAGGGAGATGTAAATCGTTCCCTGGACCGGATAGCAGACAGCAGAGGAACAAAACATCAGACCTCAAGTCCCGCCCAAAATCATATCTGAAGGGCTAGATCAGCCATGTCTGTTGTTATCTGTCTGCCAAGAAGAAAGAGGAGGAGTGCATGCAGGGTTTGTTCACAGCACCCTGTTAATTCAGCTACACCCATAATTCGTCTTCACCCCCTTTTTACAATTCCTAGATAAAAAGCCTGACTACCTGATTCTCTCTGCCAACACACTCTTCCTCTTCCTCTCTTGTGCTTGGCCCTTTCCCCGCTTGGGAAAGTAAAACAAATTTCTTCTATCTTCATTTTTGCCTGGAGAAATTTTTCTCAAACGTGCATGCACCAGCACTCCGCCCTGACAATGATACCAGCCATGGCCAAGCCAGCAGTGAAAGGGACTACACCCACGAGCCAGAGGTGCAACCTCTGGACCCTGGTGACAAGTGGACAGTCCAAGCTGGTTAATAGATGAAGTTCCTGTAGGGCTAGGAAGGAAGAAGGGCAGTGTCAGAGAAGTTATACCATCTCAGGTTAATCTTTTGGTCACCCCGAGAAAAAGAGAGACCGCTAAAGAGAATTTTGCACAGGGAGAGGCACTCCATGGCCCCAAGTTTCAAAAAATCAGTAATACTTTCAGCCCATCCCAAACACAGCCCAAGAGCGTGGTTCTGGACTTACACACCTATGCACACCCACGTGTACAGCACACACCTGTGGATAAGACCCTATGTACACACACATACACACACGCAGAGCACATATGAACAAATACTCAAAATGGGAAAAAGACTTCAAGATTGGGATTCAGAGGTCCTGGACTTGAGACCAGCCTATGCTGGGCACCCTTGGATGACCACAGATAAGCCCCTCTGATCTGAGTTCCATCTGTTAAACAAACACCACACTATCACTTGCCTCTTGGACTGTATACACTCAATGCACCCGAACTGTTCTGGGGGGCCTGGGATCAGGAGCCTGTCTTAGAAAGAGATTTGGGGTGAGTCACAAAATGGCCTGCTTTTCTATCCCTTCATTGAACTGGATAACTTTGAGCAAGTCCCTTCCTCTCTCCCAGCCCTTTCTCCATCTGTAAAAGGAGAGGGTTGGACTAGAGCAATCCGGATCCCCTTTACCTGTAAAGGCCTGTCTCCAGAGTGGGGTCCACACCTCCCCATATCCCCTCTCCCAGTCCTGGGAGGTAAGGAGGGCTTGCTTGCTCTCAGACCTGTCACCTGGTGGCTCTTTCCCAAGGAAAGGAGGTGGCAGGACCCCTGCCCAAGAAGGGTGAGGACCTGCACAGCCAGCCTCCCAAAGTACCCGGTTGGGCAGGTGCTCTGGATGCCCTGGGGGTCCCAGGGCAGGGGTGCGGACTGGGCACAACCCTAGTCTGTAGGGCAGAAGGGTCTAGTAGGAACCTGGCTAATGGCGAAATGCTCCTCGTACATCAGACAGAGGTGCTAGGGTGAAGCAGCAAGTGGGGCACTCCCCACTCCCCGGGGGGCCATGCATTGTGCCTCACTCTCCTGGGCGCTTCCGTGGGGCCAGAAGGGTGGAGCAGGACACCGCGCGGGACCGGCTGGGAGGCACGGGCGAGTGGCGCGGACAGACCAGCGCCCCCACCCCCGCCCCGGCGCCCCATTGCGCTCTCCTGGGCGCCTAGGCCATCTCGGGGGCTCGGCCACGCGCGCCCTCCGTCCCAGGGCGGCGGCCACCTCCGCGGGACGGCAGGCAGCGGGGACGGACGAACCTGGCCAACCCCAGCCCCCGCCACCGTGACCGCTGCGCCCCGCCCCTTACCCAGAACTTGGAGCTTAGCTCCCCGGAGCCGCACAGGGCGTCCATGGGGTCGAGGCGCCTTGGCGACGAAGGTGAGCGCGGTGCCACCAGCGCGGGCCACCCCGGTGCCCTGGCAGCCGCCTCCGCCCCCGCGCCCCGCCCCCGGCCCGCCCGCCCGCCGAGCCCTACCCCGGGCTCTCTGGGTCGCGCTCTCGCTCCGTCCCGCGTTGCGTCAGCACCCGCCTCCGTGAAACTGTGGCTCTGGGAGGGACTTTGGGGCAGAGGTGGGGGGCCGTGGCCCCGGGGCCACGTGGGAGAAATGCCCCTCTAGATGCTGAGGCCGATAGGCCCAGGGCAGCGTTTCCAAGGCGGAACTGGGGAACACAGGCGCCCACACACGCCCCCAACAACTCCGTGGGCCCCGACGAGTTAGGGAGACACGCACGGAGATTTAGCAATCCTCTCTTAGTAAAAAAGAAATCTTTGAGAAAGTCAGGGTCGTCTCTGGACGTCTGTTTCCTTATCTGTAAAACAGGAAGAGCTTGCGTGCCCAATCAGGAAGGCTGCCTCTTCCCCACAAGTTGCCAGAGACAACCGGGAGACACCCACGCACTGTGAACAGGTGTGCGCCCCTGCGTGTGTGTGCCCGTGGAGCAGGGGATGGCAGGAGGTCGCAGCATCAGCCAGACGGTGACCTCTTATAGTCCTCTTAAATTGCTGCCTTCTAAGGCTCTGTGGCTCCCTGATCTTGTCCTGGCACTTCCGTGCCTCCCTGTGCCTCCACTTTCACATCTGTGAAATAGGGATAATCATAGTGGAATCCTGCTCATAGAGTTCTCCGAGGGCTCACTGGGAAGGGCATGTAAAGCGTATTGATAGGCACCTAGCATGTGTCAATTTCCTCCACTTCAGCCTGATCAGGGTGGGGATGGGCAGGTGAACCCAGGAAGACCCCAGTTAGCATCCTCCTAAGGTTGAGATTCCACATTCCCCAGCTGTAAAATGGGTTTGGAGTCAGTGACCTTTTCCTGTTTTCCCCTGTTTGGCCGTACTGGGATCCCTCCCTCTCTCACTCCCCCAGTCACTCTTTCTTCCCTAACAGGGTCCTAGAAGCCAACTCGCCATCCCTTCTTGGGACCGAAAAGGAATTCTCCCTGGGCAGCTCTTTGCCTGGCTCAGCTCTCCACACCCCTGCCTGCAAGGTCAGCCTCGTTTCACCCGGGCCATCCCTTTCCTGGCACTTGTTCTCAAGAGAAGGTGTTTCCTTCCTTGGCTTCTCAGTGGCAGGCGTGGGCGGGAGCCAGCAAGATAGCACAGAAGTGGTCGGCCACCTCCTGTCTCTCTAGGAAGGCAGGAAGTCACCAGAAGGGAAGTCTCTTCAGCTGTGGGCTCTCAGAACCGAGATCTGGGCGGGCACAGGATGGCGGTGGGAATGGGGTGGACAAGGCTCCCCATCCCCAGCTGTTGGACTGGGGGCCTCTACCCTTGCACTGGGCCAGTCCTCCCAGCCTCCTCTTTGTCTGCCCCCTTCCCCTGCACTCACCCACTCACACCCACTCTCTCCTGTCCTCCCACCCCATCTCTGGGCAAAAGACTTTACAGAGATTTCACACTTTGTCACGGTGTGCCTTGGGTTATATTTAGTTGTGAAGATTCTGTTTTCCTGACAGTCTGAGAGGTCCCCAAGGGCAGGGACTGACTGAGTCACCTCTAATGGCCCCCATGCCTCAGGCAGTACCTTTTGTATACTGTGGGACCTCAACAAGCTCCTTGATGTCTCTGAGACTTAGTTTCACCAGCAACTTGGGCAAGGTGTCATCTGTGCTCTCTCCCAGCCCTGGTGGTCCAGGCTGCTATGGCCTGGGCAGCTGGGAATCTTCCTCTACCCCTTCCCAGCCCCCGTCATGGCTTCATGAGTGCCCTCTGCCCCAGGGTTGTTGCCTTGAACCACCCACCAGCATGCCCTCACCCTCCCTCCTCTCCCAGTCCTCCTCTAAGGCTTGTGGGGTCTCAGGCACCAGATAAACCAGGAAGGCTGCCTCTGGGGCTGGGGAGACTCGGGGGTTTTCCTTCAGGGTCCTTCAGGACTTAAGCTCCCCAATCAGACCTCCTTCCTGAGATGGGGAGCCCAGAACCAGCCCAGACTTCCACCTGGGACCTTCCAGCCTCAAGGTTGGCCGGGCAGTCCACTGGTCAGAGCTCTAGCTCGGGGCCAGGTCCCTTAGGTTCTGGCTTCAGTATTGGGGCTGAAGCATAATCCATTTTGGCCCTAGCCTTTTCATCTTGCCATCACCTTCCCAAAGCTACAGCACTAGGTGGGAGACTCTGAGAGCATGGTGGGGGCCCTTGGGGATCCTCACCTTCCCGTTTCTCTCTTGAGGCATTGGGGCTTCAGCCCTCCTGGCCACTCATGAAATATGACCCTGTTCACACAGCCCTTGAATAATAACCACAGTATTTCTAGGATGTTTTTGTTTTGTTTGTTCTCACCAGAGCAAGAAATCCGAGACCCTGAGCCATCCCATAGTTTGCTCAGGGCCACAGAGCTTATCCTGGCCCAGGTAGGACAGAGCCCCACGCCTTTTGAATGCCAGGCTGTTCCCATGCAGCCTCCTCGAGCCGGATGCACTTCCTGTATCCTCGGCTGGTGCACGCCTGCCTCCCAGCCCACCAACAAAGCTGCACTCTCCTCCCCACACCCTACCTCCCTCTCTGTCTGGCAAACTCTACCTATCCTTCACGATTTTGCTTGAGTCCTCCTCCCCAACAAAGCCTTTCTTGGACCTCCTCCCTCCCAGTCCTGGGCTAGGGACACTTCCTCTGCAAGGTCCCCTTCCCCATGCTGTAATCACTAATTGGCTTGCTTACCTGCCCCAGAGGACTGTGGGCACCTTGAGGATAAGGACTGAGTCTTTTTTTTTTTTTTTTTTTTGGAGACAGAGTCTCGCTCTGTTGCCCAGGCTAGAGTGCCGTGGCGTCAGCCCAGCTCACAGCAACCTCAAACTCCTGGGCTCAAGCAATCCTCCTGCCTCAGCCTCCTGAGTAGCTGGGACTACAGGCATGCACCACCATGCCCGGCTAATTTTTTCTATATGTATTTTTAGTTGTCCATATAATTTCTTTCCATTTTTAGTAGAAATGGGGTCTCGCTCTTGCTCAGGCTGGTCTCGAACTCCTGAGCTCAAACGATCCACCCGCCGCCTCGGCCTCCCAGAGGGCTAGGATTACAGGCGTGAGCCACCACGCCCGGCCAGGACTGAGTCTTATTTATCACTGTGTCCTCAGTACTCAGGACAGTGCCTGGCAAAGTTGCCCCTCAGGAAGTGTTTGTTGACAGATAAAGCAAATGCCCCGTTTCCTAAGAAGAGGTGATAGCGTTGTACCTACTGCTACTGTGGCATTAGGTACAGTCCCAGCAGTGGGCACTGCCCACTCTGCTTTTGAGTTTTCAGAGCCAAGATGGTTTCTGCTGGAGGGTTCCTGGGAGAAGCAATAAAGGCCCTGTGGGTTGGACTGTGGCAGAGAGATGGACCGAAACTCCCCCAGCCTTAGTGGCCCGAGCCCCATCCTCCCTCCCCAGCTGACTGCAGCTCCAGGCAGGAGGGAAGGAGCATGTGCTGCCTCCCCCGCAGCAGCAGCAGCGAGCAGCAGCAGCGAGCCTCCCAGGGGAACCCAGCATCAGGGATTTCCTGGCAAGGAGATGGAAAGATAAAATAATTGCAAGGTACAGCTCAGGGCAGGCATGACAGCAGAGATAAGAAAGCAGAACAAGGGGGGACAGGGAGACCCAGGCACAGGAAACGCTAGGGTTGGAGACAGAGGGGGCAGGGTGTGGAATAGCAAAGCCTTTCCTCCCTCTTACTGCCTGAGTCTTTTAGCCCCTGGTGGCTCCCTGAAGGCCAGGAGCACCCCCAAACCACGCTCCAGCTCCCACACCCGGCTCCCCCTTGTCCCCTCCCAAGCAGTGGGCCTGTTTCCTTCAGACCCCAGCCTGGTGGCCCCTCCGCCCCCAGCCTGTGCTTGATCTGATTTGGCATGCAGGTGAGAGTGCTGGCTGCTGTGCCCGATTCTGGAGTTTTCAAAGCAGGAAGAATTAATTAGCTCTGCGGGCCACAGTCAGCAGCTCCCACACCTGGACCAGAGCTAAAGCATGCAGAGTTTCAAAGTTCTTAGCAGAATTCCCTCCTGGGGGTTCGCTGGAGCAGCTGCCTCCTTGACCCGCCTTGCTCTGCCCCGGAGCAACTAAACCTGCTTTGAGAGTTAATTCCCCTCCTGGCAACCACTGTCCTGGATTAGTCCTGAGTCCCCGAGCTTCAGGCAGGGATCACTGAGCACCGTGGGCTCAGCACTCAGACGCCCGGGATCCTTGTCTGGGCTTCTCCACACACAAAGTCCTTCACTGGTCCCCGTGAGCCTCTTGCTCCTTTGGGGGTCACAGAGAGCACCCGTCCTGGAAGGGACATCAGTGTGGGTGTCCTCTCCCTGGCTTGCTCCCTCTGCAAGAAGGGCACTGGGTAGCACCAGGTGAGGGTGCTGCCTGGTGCTGCCACCTGGCGTCTGATGCATTTGCTACACCGCTGTCACCAGTCCAGATGAGGGAAAAGGAGGCCATGGGGCACCAGGCTGTGATGGGTGGGGACCAAGGTGAGGGTGGAGGTGAAGGCTGTTTGGAAAGCGGGTGAGGTCTAGGTGGGGCAGGGGCAGAGGACAGGAAGCCAGAAGGGAGTGGGATGGGGAGGAAAACAGGCGCCACGGGGTTCAAGGGCAACTTTATGCCAGGGAAGGGTGAGGCCTGGGAACCTGGAGTGATTGCAGAGCCAGCCTTGGCCAGCTCTTAGACAGCCACCTGGAGCCAAGGGACACCCTCTGCTGTGATTGAACCCCTCTCCCCACGGTTCCCTGTGGTCGAAGGCTGGGAGCCCACAAGGCGGAAGGCTACGGGCCTCTCTAACCCATGTACGCCAAGCTGGGAACATGTGTGTACATGTCTGTGAACATGAATGTGATTGCTTTGGAAAAGGGCCCCCTAGTGAGTCACTTTGTAAGCAGGACTCTTCCCATCATGCCCCATGCCCCCCACAGTGAGAAGAGACAGGGGTAGTGTGGCTTGGAGGTTGGCCAGACCTAGGGTCAAGTCCCAACTGTGCCATTTCCTGGCTGTGTGACCTTGGAGAAGTCACTTAACCTCTCTGAATCCCACTGCCTCATGGAAAATGCTAGCAATTGTACTTCCCTTGCTGGGGTGTTTTGAGAACTGAGACTGCAGATGAGCCTCAGAATTGTTTTTAGCACCAGCTCCGCTCGCCCCTCTTCCCAGTCCCCCACCCCCAGACAGACCTTTTCCTGGAGTCCTGGGGGTGGAGGAAGCAGAAGCACAAGCAACCAAGCCCGAGGTGGGGGCTGCAGCTGCTGACACAGTTTCCTCTGAACCCCCAAGGGGAAGGGCAAAAGCGACAGGGTGGATGCTCCCCCCTCTGAGAGCCCCCATCCTCCTGAAGCCCCTGGCCAGTTCCAGTCCTGCCCCTGGAGGCCCTGATCCGAGGCCTGCCGCCTCCACCAGCCCCTCCTACCCAACCTCCTTCAGTCTTCTCCACCCGCTGCCCCCACCCGCCACCCACCCTGGACAGAATCGAATAACCACCAGACAGCAGCGTGAGGTTAGCATCACCGTTATTATTACTGCCATTCGTAAGATTCAGCAGAATTGGGATTTCCACTGCAAACTCTTTTAATGAGACAAAACAGTTTCCATCATCGATAAAGATTTTACATTACTGGGGGAGAGGCCACAATTCTCTCCCCCAAAATACCCACTTTGACTCTCCTGTTAATATTTCCACATCGCTACCCAGATGCCCCCTCCAGGCGCTGTCTTCTTCCAGAGAAACCGTCAGTCCACTGATGGGGCCGGGGAGGGAGCGGGGCAGCCGCTTCCTTTCCACCAGGCAGGTTGACCACTGCACATCCAAGCAACCTAAAACTGTGGTCAGTGCACCCCAAATAAGCTTCCTAGGCTCCTACTGGGAGGAGGGGGCGAGGGGAAGGGAACCCCAGAAAGAACCAGGCACGCTGAGTCAACCTGAGTAACACTACAGCTGCAGTATTACAGGGCTGCCCTGCTGTCAGGCTGGGGGGGGGGGCGGTGCTGGAGTGGAGGGCAGGGGTAACAATCCAGCTCTCCGGCTTCGCCCTGACCCAGAATCTTCCAACCAATAGAAGGAAAAAAGATCCCAGAGCCTCCTCCCCATATCCTCCATCCTCATAGGAAATAGACAGCTATAGAATTCTACAAAAATATAAAAGCTTCATCTGCAGATCCAGGTGACAAAACTCTAGGAAATTTGTACAGCTTTGCTTAAAAAAAAAAAAAAAATGGCAGCTCCTACAAGCACTCCCTCTCCCTACCAGAGGAGGCCAGAGGGTGGGGGGGAAAGTGTTTGGCATTATTGCACACCCTAAAAGGATAAAACTAGGTGTTTGCTTCAAGGAGTGGTATCATTTCTGTCCAAAAGAGCAATTAGAAAAGCTCTCACCAGCATAAAAAACACAAGGCTGGACAATGAATGCCTCCAGGGCCACCCACCCGGCAGCCTGGCACCCCCAGCTCCCAGCTGCCTGGTTCAGAGGACGGGGGCTGTTCATGAGGGCTGCCATTGAGGTTTCCAGAATCCAATCCAATCCTGGGGTTTGAGGGCCCCAGGGGGAGGGGGCAGGGCTGTGAAGGGAGTGGGGTTGGGGCAGATGTTTAGGGGTAACACCTGGAAGGTGACAGGCTGACTGAGCCCATGGTCACCACCTCTTGGCACCAGCATTTCTGGACAAGAGAATATTGCTTGTGGTAGCACCAGAAAGGTGGCTTGGGGCCATATTTCCTTCTCCTCCCCCTGCCTGCCCGTGGCTGCCTTCACTACTCCCTCCTCTGCTGGTTCCCACTGGGCAGGCGGCAGACAGACCATGCAAACACCTTGATGGTGCTCGTTCATCACCCCCAGGGGGCCAGCTCCCCACTCAGCAGCCAACTCCACCAGAAGGTCACCTCTGGACACCCAGCCCTGGCCCCTCATCCCGGGGACAGAGCAGCCCACTTCATTTGCACAGCTTAATCCCATTGCCAGCAGGTGGGCGGGCAAGGGAGTGCCAGTCAGCTCACCGCCGGCCCACAAAGGCAGGAGGCTGAAGCCCAGACCAATCAGGTCACGCATCCAGCCACAAGTGTGGCAAATCCAGGGCTGAAGCCTCGCCTCGCCTCGGGAGGGAAGACCTAGAAGCATTTGCCCCTTTTTCCTCCACCAACCCACAAATCCAGCTCTGCAGCCGCTGAGGCATCCTCCCCCAGCCTCAGGCAGCCCATTAGCCAAAACAGCTTCATTATGCCAATTTCCAGCTTTCAGTGTGCGGCTGATAGCTGTCAGCAGAAATAAGAGTTAATCTGGAATTACTCACATTCACTGAGCTGCCGAGCTAAGGGGAAGCAATAATGCTTTCATAGCAGAAGGAGGAGACCTGCCTCCCCAGCCTAGCACCAAGCAAAGGGGCTTTGCCTGTCCTTCCCGCCCCGGGAGGGCAGGCTGGAGGTTGCAGTCCTCTAGAGCAAGGCCTGTGGGTTCTCTCTCCCTCAGACACACACACACACATACACACACACTCACTCACTCACACACACCTTCCCTTCCTGCCGCCCACTCCCCAACTCCAGGAATCTCTCTCCAATGCCATCTGGACATGCCTAACTCTCCACGCCCTTGGCTTTTACTCTGGACCGTGATTTATTTTTTATTTAGGAAAATTACTTTATTTTATATATATATATAGATATGTATGTATGTATGTATATATAAAAAGGTTCCATTTCATTTGTAAAATCTCATTTTTTCCTTTTTTCTTTTTTTTTTTTTCCCCTACAGAAAATGATGACGAGGTTAAAGGAGAAAATTAGTTACATTACAGTTTCCAAAATGGTTCTCGCTCTCCGCCGAAGATGGGCCACCGTCGGGGCGGCAATGCACTCGCGCTCCCAGCTTGTGCTTTGCAAGAAGAGGGAATATAACTAGACTGGTTATTTTAGGTTAAAATAGCCAAGAGACAGACGCCTTCGCCTCAAAAATATTCTGAGACACATAAAAGTAGAAGGAAACAAGTCTCTTCAGTCACAAAATGTCGTACATCCCGCATATACTAGATTCAATTAATTTAATAAAATAGAATATACATAGAGATTCTGCACAAACGTATTGCTTTCTCCCAACAGCTCCTGGTGTCGGGAACCTCAGCTGCACTGGGCCTCTCTCTCCTTCCGCCCGGAGCCAGAGGTGCCAGGGCTGCTGCTTTTCACTCTTTGGAAGTTCTGCTTGCAGGTGCCCAGAGTGACCGAGGCAGGAGGAGCGCCTCCTTGGTGTCTATATGGAACTCTTTTCAGGAAGATAGCCCAGGAGGAGGAGCTAGGATTTGGCACCCAGTGGAGAAAGGCGAGTGGGAGGGTGGGGCAGGACTCAGGGGTCCAGGTCTGCTAGGTCAGAGGATAAGCCGGAGAGACTCAGCACGTCTGTCTTTGGGGAGGGTGAGGCAGCCATGCTGTCAGGGGGGCCAGAGGCCAAGGGGTCCTTGGACTCGCTGGATGGAGCCCTCCTCCGGAGGCAGACGCCAGGGCTGGGTGGGGGCCGAGGGCCCTGGCTCTCGGGGGGGGTCTATGGAGATACTGGGTGGGCTGAATTTTTTCTTGGGCCGGCTCCCAGGCCCCCCAAGAGGCTGGCCCCCGAGGTTCGAGGCGCCTGGGCCCAGGCGGGGTTGGGAGCCGCTGTCCAGGCAGCTGACGGCAATGGAGTGTCTCCTCTGTTCATCCAGCCAAGACACAGGCCGGCGCTGGCCGCTCTGGGCTTCCACGCTGTAGCACTTCTTCAGGTCCCGCGGGGACGGGGGCTCCTCCTGGCCGCCAGTGGGCAGGAGGTCTCCTGAAATCCAGCTCAGCTCCGTGTCCAACTCTAAGCTGCTTCTGGTCTCTGGAGGGCCCTTGCCCTGGTGGGGTTCCGGGCCTGGGCAAGGGGCTGGCGAGGGCGTGTGCTTCGAGATCTTGCTCTGGCTGCGGGAATGCTGCTGCATTTGGATGCTTGACTGGCCCCAGAAGGAGTAGGCCCGGGCCAGAGGTGGGGAGGGCCCGCTCACCTCTGACAGCAAGTCCTCCCGGCTGCCCAGGCCCTGGACGTCCAAGGAATCAGTCCTTATTGCTGCCTGTATGGGGTGGGGGAGGGGTCAGCACAGGAGGTTCCTCTCCAATGTGGATTGTCCCTCCTGCCATCACCCCCATGCCCATGCGGCGGCAGAGGTACTGGCAGCTGCTCTTATTGGGAGAGAGGGTCCGTATACAGCCTGCCATCTGTGGTCTACCATGCCTCCCCCCCTCATCCCACATCCTGTCTTCCCTTCTCCATGCCCTGGTATCCTCCAAGCCTGCACGAACAGCTCTCTGCAGCCCCCTATACCTTTGGCTTTGAATTCCCTTCCCAGTTGGCAAGCACCTCTCAACTTTAAGGACTCGGGTTCTCTGTGATGTCGTGCTTGACAATCTCCACTCCCAAGTAAAACTGCCCCCTTCCTCCTCTCTGCTCCCTGCTGCGCCACACACGAGCATCTGGCAACTGTGACCTGTTGCTGCAATGATCTGACGGTGTGTATGTCTCCGCTAAGGGACTCTGACCTCCAGAGGGCAGGAGCTGTGTCCCCAGTGCCTGGCACACAGAGGCTGTTTAGTGAATATTTGCAGAATAAACAAGGACCAAGCCTGTTGTCCCAGTGCATAGGAGTGAGCAGATTCTCACGCTCATGCAAGGGGCAGACTCTGGGCACAGGCTGTGGACTTGTCACAGGTGGGGCAGATACGCCTCACCTGGCTTCATGTGGCTCTGCTCTGTGCTCTGGGAGTGCTTGGGACTTGGCCAAAAGTGAAGACACTTAAAACCTGTTTCATGTCCCTCACCTCAGTCCAAAGTGTGGAGAATAGGGAAGCGGCTCTGGGTGGGGGGAAAGGAGGTCCAGAGGCCTGGGTTCTTCGTCCAGTTGATATGTGTGGCCCTGGGCAACCGCTGCCCGCCCTGTCCCGGCCCCCCAGGCCTTCTCAGTAAAACAAGAGAGTGGTGTGAACTTCAAGAAGGCACAGGCCACCTCTGCTTTGCCCTATACTGTGTCCCTGGCACCTAGAACTGATCTGGCACAGCCTGGGCACACAATAAATGTCTGCTGGAAGCCCCCAGGCCCATGCCCACCGCTCCACACCTGCTCACCTGGCGCCTGAGTGGCCTTTGAGCCAAAGGGGAGCGGCCCGGTGGGGGTAGTTTGGGGATGGTGCCCCACGTGGGGGCACCGTGGGGCTGGAGCAGATGGGGCGCATCTTTGGGAAGCTGCGGGACGTAGCTGGTGTCTGCTGGTTGGGAGTGAACGGACAAGATGGAGCCTGCCGGGAAGGGGAGCAGGGGAGGGGTGAGGAGGTGAGAGGCTGTCCTACCCGAGCCCCTCCCTTCCACGCTCCCTCCCCCATCAGGGCCTCTACCCTTACCCCCTGCCGTGGGCTGGGGGCTCCCCAGAGGCAGCAGAGCCTCCTTTTGTTGCCTCAGTCCCCCCACCCAAGTCAGGACTGGCTTAGGGGAGGAGGGGGTCTCCCTGTGTGAGCTGAGCCACCTGCCCCAGCCCTGGTACCTGACTGAGCTTTGGGGAGCCCCCAGCCCCTGTGTCCCAGGGGCCCCTCCGCGGCGCTTCCATCCCGACACATGTAGCTGTCGTTGGGCAGAGAGTGCGTGCGGCTGACCCCAGGCTTCCGCACAGTCAGTAAGTCTGGTCCCCGCATGACCGGCACCTCCTCGGAGCGGGGCTCCATCTGCAAAAGGAACAGGGGTGGGAGGTGCGGGGAAGAGAGGGTGTCTGGGTTTGGTAACTGAGGCAGAGCTGGACAACAGAAACCAGCCCCCCAGCCACCCTCACCCCCCACCCCTCCCAGGACAAGGTAGAGATGGGCATGAGCGTGGCTGGGGAGGGGCAGACATGGGGAGGAAGAGGGCGGGAGGAGGCCCTGCCCCAGGAACCTAAGCACATTGTCACCTCCAAGCCTTCCAGCAGGGCGGTGGAGGGGTGAGGTGTCCAGAGAAGGGAGAGCAGCCCCCAGCCCCCAGCCCTGCAGCTGGTTCACGAGCTCATTCTAAGGCCCCGTTTGTTTAGAGGCTCTGAAGGGAGCCCTGGTGCCACAGGGGCTGGGCCTGGGCCCTGACCCAGAGCAGCACAGGAGAGGATTAAAAGCTAACAGCAGCCCCCCGCCCTGCCCCCCTTGCTGGAGCTGTCAGGGGAGAGGACACTCCCAGTGAGCAGGGGACTGGGCAGCCCTTGAGAGCCTGCAGGGACGAGGCTGTTAATCTGGTCCCTGTGGCAGTCCCAGTCCCAGCACGGGGCCTGTGCTGGGTTCCTGTGGGTTGAATGACAGCTGAACACCAGGGAGATGCCACAGCCGGCTCCGCAGCTCCACTGCAACAACACAGGGACTCTGTGGGGACCTGGGCATGTGGACTCAGCTCGTCCCTTAGTGGACAGACTTGGGGTGGGAGTGGGTTTTTGCTGTTTCAAAGAAAGGTGGTAATCAGGCTCGGCCCGCTGGAGGGAGCAAGGTTTGCTCCCAAGAGCTTTCTCCAGGACCCCACCCCCATTCCTAGTTCTCAGGGAGGCCGCGGGGTTCCTGTCCCCCACGTGGGCCCAGCCGGCTGAACAGCCCGCAGGCCTGAGGGTGGCTGTGGGAGAGGCCAGTCTTCCTTCCTTGCTTTGTCTCTCAGCCAGGGCCCCGCTGCTGCCAGCTACCCAAGACCCCTAGGCACCCCCCACCTCTGCCCCAGCTGGGCCTGCTCTGACAGCAGGAGGGGAAGGGCTGGGAGGAGGGGCTGCTCACAGCTGGAAGGGGACGGGGAGCTGGGACAGGGCTGGGGTCGGGAGGAAGGAGTTGTCAAACACAAAGAAGCCCCCCCACCCCACTGAGTTCGGCAAGGACGCAGGGACACACAGGGACAGTGACAGAGGAGACAGGAACAGCGCCCCAGGTGAAGAAGGGCGTGGTGGTAGCGGAAGAGATGTGGCTCTCACCCACTGTGTGGTGGTGAATGTCTCATGTTGGGGGGGAAGGAGGGGTGCAGGGACGGGGAGGGCTGGCTTGCACAGGGCTCCAAATACAGAGACTGGCTCTGATGCCACCTCTGTGTTGGGCTGTGTCACTCCTGGGTGTCTGGTTTAACCCTTTCATAAGCACTGTCCCTACACCCTTCTGGGCAAGGCCCCAATTTAATCTCATCTAATTTCTTTGTCCCCGGTGGGGGACTTGCAGACCTCATGCCAGCAGAGCCTGTCTGCCGGCTGATGCCTCTGGATGGAGCCTGGTGGCAGAGTGAGAGGAGGTACCCAGGGTCCTCCCTGGGCCGCTCTGGAGCCCTGCAGCCAGCCCAGCCCCGGGGGTGGCCGGGGAGCCTTGAGGGGCAGTGTATGTACATTGCTCTCCGGGGCACTAAGTAAGAGTGTGTGAATGTCATCAGGCAAAGAGTCATCCGTCAGAGCTAGAGAGCAGGACGGTTCAGACACAATCTCTGACGTCAGAGACAGAGCCTCCATCTCAGCTAGAGGGATCTAGACAGGGAGAGAGATGATCAGGCATGAGAAACCAGGACAGCGCGCACGTGTGCACGCGCACACACTCTCCGTCCCCACTTCCCCCTTTAGACCAAGCGCGGGGAAGAAAGGCGTCCCTTCTCTCCCCTCCCCTTTCCCAAACAAGCCCACAGCGCCTCCCCTCACCCACTTCAACCCCCTGCTCTGATCAGAGGCTGCGGCAGGCACCAAAGAGCCAGAGCAAACAGTGACAAAGCCGGGACACAGAAACACATTCTAAAGACACCCCGGGAACCTCATCAGCCCCTCCCACACTACCACCGCCCAGGGAGGGAGCAGGGCGGAGGGAGGGCTTTCGACGTTCATAAAGATGATACCAAAAAGAAAAATCAAGAAAGGCCAGCAAAGCACCGTCTCTCCTCTGGGCACAGACAGAGCGGCACAGGGGGTGCCGGGGACAATGCCGCCAATCTGACGGCTGTTTTCTGCCTATTCTCTCCGCTTCCAAGAGCCTGGCAGGACTTGGCCTGCCCCCAGATTCCGGCTTCTCCCCTCGCGGGCCCTCCTCCGCCTGCCTGCAGCCCGCCCTCTCCAGCTCGGCTCGGGGAGGCGCTCTCCTCCCGCCCGCCCAGTGGGCGCACGCGGGTGGGCCGCCACACCATCTGGTTCAGACTGAGTCCCAAGAGGCGAGGTCCCTTCCCACGTGAGGATCACCGTCCGTGTTTTGGGATCAGGCTAAAGGCTTCCCAGGAACCTGCCTGTGGAGGACCAGGCCTTTCTATCTCCAGCTGACTCCTGTCTCCACTCTGGGTCTGAGCCCCTGACCTAGGTGGAGGGGTGGCCCCCCTCTGCCAAGGGGAAGGGATCCAGGGCAGAAGGAGAGGGCAGGAGGAGCCCAGAAGGCAGAAGATCTGGGATCAGATGGGGCTGGGGGAGAAAGGCACCTGGCGCTGTGGGAAGGGGCTGGGCTTGGGGAGGAAGCCCAGTCCTGTTCCACACCACGGTCTCAGAGCCCATGCCTGGCGGGAGCCCTCTATCCCTCCCAGGACAGAAGTCGTCGTGCCCAAAGGGCTCCACGGCTAAAGAGCCACCCAATCGGACTGGGGTGGGTGCTGGACACAAGAGGAGAAATGGACTGTGGCTCAAGACATGCCCCTCAGTGGGTTCCCTGGCCACCTGTGCTATTCCTGGCACCTGCGTCTGGCACCTCACCTCTCTGCCCCTAAGGTCCCACTGCCAACTTGTCTTCTGCCCCTTGGCTTTCTTCTCTTTCAGAGTCTTTCTTACAAATCACCTCCCCAAGCTTCTTCTTCCTCCATCCTTCCCCCCCTTGGAAGGGGAACCGCAATATCCCTCCCTTCCAATTCTGTTCCAGAGGTTGATCTCAGCCTGCAAGAACCCCTGACCGCCTCCTGCCAGGCCCAACACTCAACTGAGGCTGCCCTTCCTGCAGATACCCAGGGGCCAGGCAATACCCCCAGCCTCCCCAGCAGCGCGGCACAGCATGGCACAGCCCGGCGCGGTCAGGGGAGGGGCACAGCACGAAGGCACAGTAACCTGTGGGTCGGAGCCGCCCAGGCTGGGGGCAGAAAGGAAGGCAGAGGGCCGGCCCCCCGGGCCTGCCAGCTCGTCCATCAGCTTCAGCTCCCCCTCCAGGGAGCCCTGGATCAGCAGGGACATGGTGTCAAACAGCTGTCTGTCCTGGGGAGGACCAGCCCGCAGGGGAGCCGGAGAGCCAGGGAGCACGGGGTGGAGGGGCAGTGACGGGAAGTGTCATGGTAGAGGGTAGACGGGAGACAGAGGGAGAAAAAGGAGGTGAGACCCACAGTGACACACAGGCACACACACACACACACACACACAGCAACAAAGAGACAGAGGAAGAGGAGGGGTGGAGAAGAGGGAAGGTGTGAGAGGAGGAAGGAGACATGGGAGATGGAGGTGAGAAGAGCCCATGGGAGGGAGGGAGGGGGAGAGGACAGAGAGAAGGATGGAGGGATGCACGGATATCAGGGGTTAGAGGGTGGGTAGGACAGAGGTTTGGCAATCGGGCAAGGGTAAGAAAGAAACAGGAAGGAAACAGAAAACTTAGCCTCGAACCTAAGAGCCAGGAAGGGGAGGCCAGACCAGGCCACGGGAGTGGGGGTGGCCCTGTGGGGTGAGTGTGGGCAGCCTGCTGAGGAGGGGCGGGGACTGCTCCCCAGCGTCCAGGCAGCGGGGTCAGAAGGATCCAGGAGGAGCCTGGGGTCCCCCGTGCTGCCTCGGCGCCTCCCACAGTCCACCCCGCCCGCCCTGCCCCTGCCCCAGGCCCCCTCGCAGCAGGGGTGGGTGTGCGCTCACCAAGGGGTGCTCCAGGGAGAGGCGGGAGGCTGCTCTCGCTTGGGCCTCGGTGCACAGGGCCCCGGGCTCAGGGCTGTCGGGGCTGTCAGGGCCCGTGACCCCGGGCCAGAGGAAGGGGCTGCCCAGCGGCGAGTGGGGCTGGGGGCTGAGGGTCTTCATCTCCAGCTCCAGCTCGGCCTCCAGCTCGGCCTCCTCCTTGGCCTCCTTGTTGCTCTCCTCCAGGTGCTTCATCAGCACGGCGATCACCACGTTGACCAGCACGAACTGGGCCGTCAGCACGAAGGACACGAAGTAGATGGGCGAGATGACCGTGTTGTAGCAGGTGGACTCCTGGTCACAGTCCCGGAGGGTGTCCTGGGGCGGGCGGGAGAGGGGGTGAGGCCGGCAGGACAGCGGATGGGGCTGTCGTGGAAAATCAGGTCACTGGTGTCACAGAGCACGGGAGGAGGAGAAGGGAGGGGAGGAGGAGGGAGTGTCCTGGGGGCAGAAGAGCATCAGATGTCGCCTGAGGAAGTGTGAGTCAGAGCATGTCCTGGGGAGAGGGAGTTCCAGAGCCTTCTGGCATGGGGGAGAGAAGGTCACATGCTTTTATTCACGGCCAATCCATCTTCCCAAGAAATAGCGCTGCCTCCCTGGAGCCTGGGCCAGCCCTGGGAGGGACCCGCTAAGGGTGGGCTCTCACCTTCATGATGCCGTTCCAGTTGTCACCTGTGGAGACTCGGAAGAGGGTCAGGAAGGCCATGCCAAAGTTCCGGAAGGTGGCATGCCGGCCCAGGCCCTCACAGGGATGTGTCTCATCACACTCTGGGGGAGGAGGGGGAAGGGGACAGGGCTGTGTTAGTCCCCGGAGCCCCTGGATCTCCTGCCCTGGCTCCTCCCCCCTCCCCCCTCCCCCACCCCAACTCACCCAGGTCTCCAAAGAGCTCCACGCCCAGAGCTGCAAAGATGAAAAACAACAACATGAAGAGCAGTCCCAGGTTCCCCACCTGGAAAAGAGGAAAAGAAATGGAAAAGGTGCCGCTGGATCTCCCAGTCGGCTTCCCTGAGCCCCCAGCCCCTCTGGAGAGCACCTCCCCGTCCCCAGAGGCCCCCCCCCAGCTACCTGGGGCAGGGCCTGCATCACCGTGTCCAGCAGCGCCCGCATGCCCACAGCCATCTTCAGCAGCTTCAGCACTGCAGGACAGGACAACGTCATGAGCTGGCCCCTCTGGGTCCCTGGCCACACAGCTGGCCCAGCCAGGCCGCACCCCCACCTTCAGCCCAGCCCTCAATCTTCCCCGGTGGCAGAGGCTGGGAGAAAGACCCATGGGAACCCACGGCCACCCAGTCCCTGGCCAGCCACATCTCTCCCTGGGCTGGTGCCCCGGGGGGACAGGTGTGTGGGCAGGCAGCTGGACACCAACCTCGGGCGATGCGCAGCACCCTCATGATGCGGATGATGGTGGGGTTGATGGGCAGCGAGGCGTTGACCTCAATCTCCTCCAGCGTGATGCCCATGATGGACAGCAGCACGATGGCCAGGTCTAGCTGGTTCCACCTGAAAGCCCAGGACACGGCCCCCTGAGTGGGGCAGGGGTCGTGGAGGAGGGGCAGTTGCAGCACAGAAAGACAGGAGGGCAGAGGCCAGCTGGTCCAGCCTCCCGCCCTGCAGAGGAGGGGCATGGCTCACCTAAGGCCACACGGCCTAGTAATGGCACAGGTAGGGCCAGGACTTTAGCTTGAGGGCCTCTGCTTTTTATCTGTATTCATTCGCTTTTATACGGTGTTTACTGTGCACCATTTCACAAATAGGAACTCATAAACTCACAGCTCTGTGATGTGGATATTATTGTCTCCTATTTTACAGATGAGGAAACTGAGGCACAGAGAGGTTAAGTAACTTACCCGAGACCACCAGGATTCAAATCTGGTCCAGTCAGTCTGGCTCCAGGCTCTGTGCTCTTAAGCCCCAGGCTTGGCCACATTGATTTCCAGCTGCCAGTATCCCCCAGGCCCTGTCTTGTCAAACTCCCTCCATGCCCTCCCATCTCCCAGGCCCTGGGTGCTCCCCTGCCCCTGCACCAGCCACCAGTGGGGGCTGGACCTCAGCAGTTACCAAAGGGCTTCAGGCATTAGGTCCTCCTGGGTATTTCCCCAAGAGACACACCCCTCTCTGCCCTGCCACCCAAGTCTCCCACCCCTCTCTCCTCTCCATTACCTGTCCTGGAAGAACCGACGGAAACCGAAGGCCACGAGTTTGAAAACTGACTCCAAGACGAAGATGACAGTGAAGATGTAGTTGCAGATCTTCAGAGCCTCATCCAGGATCTGGCAGAGAGGGGGACAAGATGCAGGGTCTCCTGAGGCCCAGGGCAGAGGCCTTCCCCCCACCCCATCATACTGCCCAGACCTGGGAGACAGGCTGAGTCTAGGGAGAGCTGTCCTCCCTGCTCCCGCCAGGAAGGCTGACCATCTGCCCCCCACCCCAGGGTGGAGTAAGCTCCTCATTCACGAGAATGTGGGCCTCATGAGAATGTGCTGGAAGGCACAGGGTGCTAGGGCTGGCAGAGGCCTTGCGCATTACCAATTCAACCTCCTCATTGTACAGATGGGGAAACTGAGGGCTGGAGGGCAGCCAAGGGAGGCTGATTGGAAAGGTGGCAAGATCACAGGTGAGTTCTGGAATTCCAGGAGGGCAGGCACCGATATGCCTTCTTTCCCCTCAAAGGTCCAGTGCCCAGCTCATGGCAGACACTCAATAAATACTTGCTGGGTAAAGAAGCCAGATCCTCCACTTCCTAGCTGTGTGACCTGGGTCAAGTCAACTAACATCTCTGGGCCTCGATGTCCTCATACATAAAACAGAGATGACACCCACCTCCAAAGGTCACCACAAAGGGCACAAGGGGAAACCATGTAAGCTGCCCAGCACTTGCCTGGCACAGAAGTGCCCTGGCTCAAGTGTGTTAGCCTTGCCCAGGGGTTCCATGGCTGGAGCTGGGGGCCGGGTGGCTGGTCCCTTGCTCCTACCTGGGGCTGCTGGTAGTGCTCCATGGCCATGGTGACCACATTCAGCCCGATGACACCTGTGATGAAGAGATCCAGGTAGTGGCTGGTGCACAAGTGGTGGACGAGGAGCCGGAAGCGGGAGTAGTCCGAGTAGTAGGGTTTGGACTGGGCTTCTGGCGGGGCAGGGAGGAGAGCAGAGCAAGCGTCAGGCCCCTGCCCCCGGCACCCCGCCACCCCCAGTCCCTCACAGCTGCCAGCCTCTAACGCCAACATTCCGGTGTCATCAGCATCCTCACCCTCCCCACGCTGCCCTTTGGAGGGGGGGCCGCTCTCTCGGCACGTCCCCCTCCAAGCATCTGTTGTACTGGCTGCAGTTGGGGGCAGGTTGGGTCAGGACATGCAGAGCTCCCCACCTACATTAGATACCAGGTGAGCCCCCTCCCCAAGACAGCCTCCAAAATCCACCAGCCCCTCTTAAAGCCCTCGACTCAGTGTTCCGCAGCGAGGCCGGATCAATAGGATGAAAAACCACCGGTCTTATCGGGCTCAGAGGAGGCTCCATCAACAGAGCGGCAAAGGCTTTTGCTCATTCACCAAGCTCAGCCCCTTGGGGGGAGCACAGGAGATTACACATAGCTGGGATTGGAAGATAAAACCGGAGATTGGAAATTGGACGTCTTCTTGGCTGGCTGCACTGACCCACTCAGAGGGCCTCCAGGGGGCAGGGCCTGGGCCTCCTGCACCCTCGTGTGGGGCAGGGCAGCGGGGAGGCCTCAGGGCTCTGCTCCATCCCAGACTCACGCTGGGAGGGTCCCACCTGTGGACTCACCCAGTTTCTAATGAGGCAATGCCTAGCCTGCTCCTGGGTGTCGGGGCAGCATTAGGCTGCAGGCTGGGCTGGAAACACTGTCTGAGATCTGTCAGAGGCACAATATTTCTCTTGTAATTAGTGAACCACTTCGATACAAAAATCATGGTGCCAGAAGGTTGGCCTGCTAAGCAGGCAGAATAAATCTGGGGGCAGGAGATTGCAGGGGGCCCCTCCTCTAGGTGCCGAGGAAGGGCTGGGCCAAGTTGGGGCACATATTATCTGGAGGAGGTTGACAGATTGGTCTCCCAGGCAGCCACAAAGAGGGAGGAGGCTCCTCACGGGGAGGCTTGGGGCAGCCTCAGGTCCCAGACAGCCCTTCCCCCTCTCAGGAGGTCCAGGGTGGAAGCCAGCCAGCAAGGGCTGCAGCCTCTGAGGCCCGTGCCAGGGGCTGGCTGGCTCAGGGGCGGCAGGAAGCTTTGGGCCCAGGCCAGCTCAGATGTAACTGTCCTTTCCCATGCAGAGGACCATTTGACAGAGAGGTAAACTAAGGCAGGGAGCGGCCTGGGGTGGGCCCCCACCAAAGGCCGAAGGAGGAAGAGCGCCCAGGAGCTGCACAGTCGGCCTCATGGGCTGTTGCACTCCAAGCCCACCCGGCCACTCTCCAGCATCGGCCCTGGGGTGTGGATAACCAAGGGGCCACGTCCCGAAGAGCTCTGGTGTGCCTTACGGGCACATGAGGCCATCGTTTTGTTTTCAGAGAAGTGGCTTCATTTGTTCAGGCTTCCCTCCTTGCCCCGGGAGTGTGGGGGTGGAGAGGCCTGGGCAGGGGACATGAGGCCCCGGGTCATCCACACTGCGATGGTGGAGGGTGGACCGGAGAGCCGGGCCTCTTCCTTCCTTCCATCAGTACCACGAGAACCAGAGGGCGCTAGTCGCCCTGCGTTGCCTTAGCAGCCGGAACTCTTTCTCTGCATTAATCTCCATAAATGCCGAGAGCACCCGATCCCATTATGCTAAAATATGAATGGAGAATTAACTAAAATGTTTGAATACAATTAGGTTAGAAAAAGCGGCTCCTTATTAGCCCCATTATTAGCCGAGACAATGTAGAGGAGAGGCTGGAAGGGAGAGCTCCCCCTTCTCCTGGGTCACCCCAGCCTGACTCTGTAGGCAGCCCCAGGCCACATGGGGCCCCTGCTACCCCCCAACTCTGCCTTCCAGCCTTGCTCCGGGAGCCTGAGGGGTGGGTGGGCTTGGTTTGAGCCGGGGACCCTCCTGCAAGCAGCCCGGAGGGCAGGTGGGGGCAGGAGGACGGGAGGCAGGGCATGTGCCCACAGAGACAGGTCCCAGGCCCCTGAGGTCTGTACGATACCCCTCCACCCCTGCCCCCACCCCAGACCAGCAGGTGCTGAAACTGCCAGAAATCCCCCCCTTGAGCACAGGTCCAAAGAGTACCAGGCCAAGCTGATCGGCATCTCCCCGGGACCCATTTGTTTTACAGAGGGAGAGAAGGAGGCTCAGTAAAAGGCGATTCTTTCAACACATTGCGAGGCATGACCCAGCAGGACCGGGACTTCCAGCTCGAGTCCCTCGCCCCCACTGCCAGGTGGGTTTAGACACAGGCCTTGAGGCTCTGGCCCCGAAGATGCCCTTGGATGGTCTGTCCAGAGGGCTCTGGATGAAGCCACTCCCCCAGCCCCCTGTTGCTGCTCCCTGGACCTTGTTCTATAGGCAAGCACCGAGTTTGGAAGAGAAACAGAACCCCCCTGGGAGGAGCCTTGGGCAGGTGGGCTGCTCGGACAGCTCCGGCCACAGCCTAGGAGGGGTCTGCACCGCTGGTCACTGGCAAGCTGGTGGCCGTGGCCCCAGCTGCCTGCCTCCCACCAGTGTGAGCTGCCCTCCCAGAGAAAATACCAGAGTCAGACCTAGCACTGTCCAGACCCCCAGTCAGGGGCAAGGGCAGGGAAAGGGCGAGAGGCGCTGTGAGGCAACAGGCACGCTGAGTTAGTAGGGGTCACTGGGAGGCCGAGGCATGGCCAGGGTGGAGGGTTGGCAGAGGAGAGTGGCAGTAAGTAGGCGGGAGGCAGGGGTTGCTCCCAGGGACACAGGCCCCCACGGCAGAGGCCCCACCTTCAGCTGCCGTGGCCAGGCCTGATCACTGGGCCCCGGCCTGGTGGAAGGAGAGGGTGAGCGGAGGTGGATGCCGCAGGTGGCCGAGGACAGTAGAGCTGGGGCTGGAGGCTGAGTGGTCACTTGGGGATGGCAGGATCACCCAGCAGCCCGGGTCCCTCCCTCCACCAGGGATGCTGGGCTAGGCTGGACGCAGGTGTCTGGTCAGGCCCATTCCCCAGATAATCAAAGGCTCTTTTCTGCTCTTCCCTGGGGTCTGGCTGCCGGCTCCCCCTGGGAGCAGCCCCAGGGGAGAGTGGTACCAGCAGGGAGGTGTGGTGCCGTGTTTGATTCCCACAGCCCCAGGCTAGGGGCTTTGACTTTGTCCCCATCACCCCGGTGGGCAGACAGGTGTAACAGCACCAGCAACCCCTGGGAGCCGATTGGAAATGCAGATGCTCAGGCCCTGCCCTAAACCATTCTAGGAGAACTTCTTTGGTAGGGCCGGGGAATCTGTGTGCTCTCCAGGCGGTGCTTATGAACACCGAAGTTTGAAAAGCTCTGGTCTGGACCATGCAGAACTCCAGGTCCTGGGAAGAGGGATATGGGCTGATCTGAGCCCCTGTTCAGGGTCTCTGAGTCCTCGTTAACAGCCAGGGAGGGTAATCCGTGTACATGCCTGCATGTGCCAACAGGAGCAAGGCAGCATGTCCCCAGAATGGGGGTGCAGTGCAAGAGTAACCAGGGTGTTTGGCATCGAGTGGGTGTGTCATGTCTCGGGGGCCGTGACCGTGTGCATGTGCTGATTCACGGGACAACCTCCGTGGCAGAGAAGCCTCTGCGGGCCCGCCTTGTGCGAGGGTGGCGTTTGGGGTGAGTGTGAATGTGTGTACACTTCCATCGACAGACTAGGTAGATCCACAGGGGGAAGCTGAAGGCCACTTCTCCTCCCACCCAGCCCCCTAGCACTTCAGGAATTTGCAAGACAACTTGCTACAGGGTGGCAGGCCCCTAGCAATCTGGACGCAAACCAGCCGGAGACTCCTGAGCCCCCAGAGAGACGGTCTCTCAATGCCAAACACCGCAGCTCAGCACCATGGGGACAGGAGACAGGGATCCACTGAGGGCTCAGGGATGACTTACGGAAGGGCAGCTCAGGGGTCCTCCCTTGGGTGGGTCCCTGAGCCCCCACGGACCAGATAGCCCAACACCCGCAGGGTGGCATCTGCCTGATTCCGGCTGGGGGGTGGGGGGGTGGGGAACAGTGGAGAAAGGTGCAGCCAGCGGCTCCCAGACTGAAGTCCCCTGTCCCCAGCAGCCTGAGAAGGCAGCCACATGGGGTCTTTATGTTCTTTCCCATACTTCTAAAAGCTTAAAAGAAATCCTACATTTGCCTGCATTAAGACCCCACAGACTAAGGACAAAATGGTCTTTCTTTGCCATCATTTAGTGTGTAACCTTCTGCAGCTCAGAAGCTCTGATTGGCAATTAGATGTGGCTCTGATTAGCAAAAACGGTGAAACAAAGTCATTACTGAAGTGCTCTTAACTTCAGAGACAGCCTTTTAAAATGTGGGGTCTGCTGGATGACACGATAAGGGGCCCCTTGGGGAAGAACAGCTCGAGAACCACCGGCTGGACATGTGGTGTGGCCAGGCCCCCCGGACTCTGAGCCTCTGAGGCTCCGTCCGGGGGCCGGCAGGGGCAGGGAGCAGAGCGGGAGACCGAGGGACCAGAGGAGGGCGGGCCGGACCAGGCGGACCTTCCCAGACACACAGCCTTCGAAGCTAAGGACCCAACTCACTCCCAAATCTTTGGCTTTTTTGGGAGAAGCTCGTGGCCAGCACAGGCCTTCAACTCCCAATTCCTGCTGTGTGTAGCGATGACGCGGCCACTGTGATTGCTTGACTATTAATGAGTCTGTTCAATTATTCATCGTTACATTTTTAAAACAAATCCTTCCCCTCTCTGCTCCTCTCATCCTGCTCCCTTGGATCAAAGTCTTCCCCTCAGACAAGAGACGGGAGAGATTTGCAGCTCTAATAACCGGCCGGTGAGACACAGGACTCAGGCACAGGAGGGGAAGGGGGGCCGCAGAGGCCTCCGCTGGGAAGGTGGGGCCTCCAGGAGGTATCCGCGGAGGGGCGCCAGGCCCTCCCCTCCCGTCCAGCTCAGCGCAGGCCTGTGGGGTGACGCAAAGCCCTGCGCTGCAGCCCCTGCCCTCTTGGGGGCCCCGGGGACCCTCACCCCGTCACCCCAAGAGGATAGAATCAATGAGCCATGGAGAGGGAGCAAAGAGCACGTCCCCACACGCATGAACCCACACCCCAGACGCAGTACCTGACGCAGCGCTGGCTGAGCTGCCGGAAGCAATTACATCGTCCAGCATTAGATCTAAAAGAACGAAACACGACATTGGTCACTGGCCGGACCAGGCGGGCTGGGCAGGGCCCCTCAGCAGCTCGCATCCCCTCGGCTCCGACCCTCGCTCTGCCTACGAGGAAGGTGCGCTGAGCGTGGGTGGCGTGTTCTGAACGTCCAGCCCCAAACTGGGGGCACAGGGCACTTGAGGAAGATAAATGATCCCGCCAGCTGGCCAGGGTCATGGGGCAGGGAGGCACCAGGAGGGCAGGCAGCCTGTCATCGGAACAGATGTCCGCTCCTACCTCGCGTGGCCTCAGCTGCACCTGGGATGGCTACAGACCCCAGAAGGGGAGCCAGCTGGTCAGGCAGGGCCACAGCACCTCCTGCCAAAAGAATTCCATCTGCCCCACTGCAGGGCGGGGGTGGGGCGCATGGAGCAGGGGTGAGAGCGTGGCCGCTGGGGACAGCGCACCTGCTCAGCTTCAGACATCCACGGGGAAGCCGAGGCCAGACCCCTACCCGGAGCTGGGCAGGAGGCCTGGCAGGCTGATTTAGAGGGTGTGGGACAAGCACTGCACTGCCCACTGCTGCCCAGAGGCCAGCGTCTCCTCCACGTCCTCCCAGAGCAGCCTCCACCTCTCGCAGGGAGCACGGGCCCTGTCCCACCCCCACCCTCCTGTGCAACTCCCACACTCTGCCCCCTTCTCCAAGCTCCTCGCTCAGGGCTCAGGTGGCAGGAGATGGACCTGAGGGCAGAGGGGAGGAGGGGGCACTGCAGCCCCTGACTCACTTGATGGTTACTCACATTTCAATATACGCAAAGGGAACTCAGGGCACCGCACGCGTCTTATCGGCGGAAGGAAGACGGTTTGTGAAAGGGCTGAGAGAGTGTGGGAAACCCACAACCCCAAACAGGGACAGACACACAGACAGACAGACGAAGGCCTGGAGGAACCCACACGTGAAGACACAGAGAGACGTGGGCTGTGACTGAGAGAGGCTCGGAGTTTCTGCTGTACCAGTTAGACAGGGGCCCTGAAGACAGGGACACAGGTGCACACACACCTGGAGACACACTACAAACAAAGGGACAGGGCACCTGCCTCTTCTCTCGCGTCCTTCCTGGCCTGTGTGTCTTCCCTCTTAGCCTCGGCCCACCCGTGGCATAAGAGCGCAAGGAGGGATGGGATGGGAGCTTTACCCACCCAACGCCAAGAGATGCTGGAGAGCACAGGTGAGGTCCTGTGACCCCGGACCTCCCCTGAGCCTGGGGAGATTTTTCCTTCTTTAGTTTGGCCAAAAAAAAACCAAAGATGGTCAGGAAGCCAGGTAGTTTTGCTGGAGACAGGGAGGGAGGGTGGGCCTGGGTTCTCATGCTGTTGTCCGTTAATAGGTCCTGCTGAGGCCTTGCTCGGCAGCTACAGACAGTCTTCGGACACAGGGTCAAGAGGTTTGCCTGCCAGCCCTGGGGCGGGCAGGACTGGCACCTGGGCCAGTCCCCGGGCGGCTGGATGCCGGCACAGGGCAGTGCAGCCTCCCACGAGGCTCCTCTGAGAGTCGAGCTGGGGGAGGCCGTGTGTCCGCTCCCACCTGGCATCATCCGGGGAGGATAATGCTGAGACCCAGGGAGCCCCCCAGGCGGGGGGCAGCTCCTTGAACCCCCAGGGCTGAAGTGGCCGGCTTCATGCGGGCTCTAAAGGCAGACATGCTGTTGGGGGGGAGGAGATGAGGAAGGGGGCTGGGGAGCATCTTCTCCCTGCCCCCAGCCCCAGCCCCCAGCCCCCTGCAGTCGCAAGGCCAAGGTCAAGCACGACCCAGAGAGATGTGGAAAGACTACCGACCAGCCATCTGCTTCTCCTTACTCCTTCTCTTTTTCTCCAGTCTCCGCAGACGCTTCTCCTCCCGCCGCCGGGCTTCCTCCTCCTCCTGGTGCTGCCGACACTTGTGGAAGTTCTCCACCACCACGCCCACAAACATGTTCAGGACAAAGAAGGCCACAATGAGCAGGAACGAGATGAAGTACAGCAGCATCCAGGGGTTGTGGTTCATGATGGGCTGGCGGGGAGCAGGAAGGACGGGGAGCGTCAGGCGCTGCCCACAGCCTGGGGTCCCGCAAGCCCACATAGCTGCAGAGACCCGGCGGGTGATATAAACGCTATGGGGTTGACGTTAGGCAGTAGGGAGGGGTGGAGACTATGGCAAAAGACAGAGTATATTCTCCATCCAAAAGTGGCTTCTTTGTACCAGCTGATTCCTCCCGCCCTGAGGAAATGCAGGCCCAATGTTCTCAGACCTTCACACTCTTCCCAAGTAGACCCAAATCTGGATATTCATGTGAAATTCACCAGTTTTTAGATATTCACCACAAATTCAAAAACTTTTAAATATGTTACAGGCCAATAAAATATGTCCAGATTTGGCCCGCAGGCCACCAGTTACAGCCTCTGTTGTAAGATGTGAAGCCCCTTTGATGGCGTTTTGCCAACCTGCCTTGCTCTTTCTGTCCTGTGCCTGCACCTATGCCTGGCACCATCCCATACTGAGTGACCTGAGCCCAAAGATGGATCCTGCCCACCTCGGCCCTACCTGCTGGTCCACGCCCACAGCATCCAGCCCATCGTACATGATGTCCACCCAACCGTCCTTGGAGGCCAGCACGAACAGGGACATCAGGGCCTGGGGGGAGGGGGAGGAGATCATGTGAAATCTAGGATGTGTGGCCGAACACCCACCACCTGCCCCCAAAGTGTCTCCAGGAAGCAGCTCAGGGTACCCTGGCCCTGGAGAGGCTGGGCTGGAGTCCCACTCCCGGCCCCAGGAGGGCTCCCTGTCCCAGGCTGCATGGCTAGTCTGAAGCCAGAGGAGCCATGAAAGATGTTCACACTCTCCGACTTCAGGCAGGGAGAGCAAGGGACCCCAAAGCCCTGGAAATCCAGAAACCAAAGCCAGGGTGGGTCTGGGAAACAAACCAGCAAAACTGAGCGAGCTACTTCCTTTTCTGCATTTGTTTCTGCAAATGTAGAGTGAGAAAAGCAATCGGGAACACGCGTGCGCTCTGCACGCGTGGAGAAAGTACACACGCCCTCTCATCGCGTCCTTACTGTGGCCTTCAGGGGGACACTGCGTGGCCCCGTTCACAAGCTGATGAAACCGAAGCCCTGGGCAGTCAGTGGCCCAAGGTCACTGAGCTGGCACTGACGGTGCGGGAGTCACACCCAGGGCTACCGCCCCCCCACACCCGCCAACCTCATGTGTGCTTTCTGCTCTGCCATGCAGCTCTGTGGCCCTGGGAGAGCCCCTTACCCTCTCTGAGCCCCTGTTTCTTCATCTTTAAGGAAGGCTACAGACCCCTGTGGGCTCACCTGTTGGACTGCCACCAAATGGACTGGGCTTTGTGACACCAGAGGGAGTGAAGGGCTGCTCTCTTTGTAGCCGCCCACCTCCAGTCGAGTCAGCATGTGTCACTGAGCCTGGACTTGTGTCCCCTCCAGCCTCCTCCACCACCACCCCACCTCTGAGCCTGGGGCTCACCTGGCCGAGGTTGTCAAAGTTGTACTTGTGCCGGACCCACCGGTAACTGGCCTCGGCACAGTCAGACTTGTTGGTGATGTTCCTGGTGTCCTCGCCCTGGCACACAAAGAACTTCCCTTTGAAGAGCTGGACACACACATTCCCGGGGACAGAGAGAAGTGAGCTGTGAGCGTAGGAAGCCAGGACTCCTGAGCCCCACCCCCCACAGCAGCCCTGGGGCCTAAGAGCTCCGGGCACACTCTGGGTGAGCTTGGGGAGTAAAGCTCCAGGCACACCTGGGTGAGCGTGGGGTGCTCTACTCTGGGGTAAGTCAATTGGGGAAGCACTGCCAGGACTCTCCCCTGCAGGCACGCCCTTCCTCTCCCTAGGGAGGGGAGGAATGGTATTGGGGGCGGGTACTGGGACAGGGCAGAAGGGTGGTAACAGTCACTCATCTTTTTCAAGAGCCAGGCCAGTGGAGCTCCAAGGCGGAGTCCCCATCAGCACCATCTGGGACCATGTTAGAAATGCACATTCCAGGGGGGCTGGGGAGCGGGGAGGGGAAGGGCACTGGGTAGAGGGATGCGTGCAGAGAGGCGCCACAGGGCTTTGATAAATGCACCCCAGCCTAGTCCCCAGGGCTGAGAATTTCTAGGAAACTCTGCCTCTCCCCAAGGCAGAGTGGACATCCCAGGAAGCCAAAGGAGGGAGGGAGGGGAAGGGAGGGGAAAGTCACTCAGGAGCTCCTGTGCTGCCCCAACAGCCAGCTGTCTACTCTGCAGCTGAAACAGCTGGAGCCAGGGGCCCTGGAAGACTGGGGTGGAGGGGCTCCCAGGCTCCCCGAGGTGTCTGCAATCCTGCAGGCAGCTCTGACTCTCTCTCCTCCAAACCCAAGTCTCCTCCCTGTGCCGGAGGCCAAGTTTCCCCAGCAGCCCCCACTTCCTGCCTGTCTGGGGTCTGCACCCGCCTGCCTGCCAGCGCGCTGCTAACCTGGCCCAGCTGTCTGGGCCCTGGATCCCCGGGACTGGCCTGCAGCCCACTGTGCTCAAGCAGGGAAGGAAGGGAGGAGATCCCGGAGCAGATGTGGGCCAGCGTCTGCGCTCCAGGAGCTCACGGTTGGGGGCAGGAACAGCAGCCTGCGGCTCCCGTGGCCCGAAACCTCTCTGCAGCCGGGATCCTCTGTGGGGCCCTCCTCTAGGCTCCCCATGTTCTGCAAAATGCCCAGAAGGCAAAGGGGCCTGAGGCCCCAGTCCTGGAGGGAAGCGTCCCTGCTTGTGCTGTTCTGGAACAAAGGCAGCAGCAGCAGCTTGAGAGCCTCAGGACCCAGAGCTGAGAGGAGGGACGCTGCCCAGGCTTTCACTGACAGCTGGCTCCACACACCTGTACCCCCAGGATGCCGAAAATGATGAAAAAGGCACAGCAGATGACCACGATGTTGCCGATGGGCTTCAGCGAGGACATCAGTGTCTCCACCACCAGCTTCAGCCCCTGTGCCCGGCTGATTACCCTGGGGGGCGGAGGGAGGGGGTGAGAGGAGCTCCCCCGGCTCGGGCACGCCCTTGTGCCTTGCCCAGCTGGGTGCCCGCTCCCCACCCCAGCCTTGGCCCATGGGTCCCCTCCTAGGCTCTGGTGGCAGAGCACAGTCCTCTTTTCACAGGACCCTGCCATCAGGAGCCCCACAGTGAGCCCTCAGAGCCGGCTGTGGACACCCCTGGCCCCTACATCTCCAGCTCCCCCCTCAGGATGTCCAAGGTATTACCTGTTGGGGCTGGGGTGGGGGGGACTCAACTCGAGGGGGCGTTCCCTAGGGATGCAATGTGTTGAAGGGCCAACCCCTGAGGGGACCACACAAGGGAGAGCTTCCGCTGAAGGCCGTGAGCTATGGCCCCTTGTCCTGTGCCCTCACAGGGCTGCCATCATCCCACGTGGCAGGGGGCAAAGTGGCCCTGAGGAACAGGTCGTGCTGACGGGAAGAGAGGGATGAGCTGAGAGCGGGTGGGCACCTCGGAGGGAAAGTGCCAGGGCCGTAATTTGAGCGAGTGTCATCTGGGGTGGGGGTCGAGGACAGGGAGCAGCCGGGTGTGGGCTTGCGGGGTGGGGGCCGGCGGGGGGCCGGCGGTGTCCCCAGGAGGGCTCACCTGAGCGGGCGCAGGGTCCGCAGCAGCCGCAGCACCCGCAACATGCCCAGGATCTTGGTGCCGCTGTCGGAGACCATGGACACCAGGATGTCGATGACGGAGATAAGCGCCAGCAGCCCGTCCAGCACATTCCAGCTGCTGCGCAGGTACGCCTGCTCCCCGAAGCACCAGCCCAGGGCCACCACCTGGGGACCACCGCTGCGTCACCAGCCACCTGCGCTGCAGCCGACCCACCCACCCTCCTCCGGGAACCAGGGGGCCCGAGCCGGCGCCAACCCCCCTGTCACCTTCACTGTCATCTCAGCCAGGAAGACTGCAGTGAAGACGTAGTTGGAGAGGGTCAGGAAGATGCGTTCCTGCAGGAGAGAGGAGGCAGGGCTTGCCCACCGGGAAGCCCCCACCCTCAGGCCAGGTCTCTGCATGCAGGAGCCAAAGACTGCTTCTAACACGTGGCTCAGAAATATCTGTCATCCCAGCCGAGCCCCCCCCTCCACAGAGCCAGTGCCAGGACCCTAACTCACATGCAGCCCTGGGGACAGCCTCCCCCCTGCCCCGACCAGAACTCCCCCGCAACGTGGCCTGGAGGGGGAAAGGAGCGCACCACAGCGCTGTCATGAGTCTCATATCCCAGGCCCTATTCTCCGACTCCTTTCTTAAAACTGGGGCAGGCTTTAACTTGATCTCTGACCCCCGTCCGCCATCCTGCCCTCGTCACTTGCTCTCCTGCTGTGTGCCCCAGAAATGGAGCACACAGACGGTGCACCCCCGGGCACGGGCTGCAGGGCGGGAAAGAAGGCAACCCAGGCTCATCCCTGAGTGGCCAGAGAGGGTCGCAGAGCGCTGGAGGGGTGCAGGCGGAGCATGAGCACAGAGGGAGGGGTCTGGCACAATGACAGAGCCAGAGATGGAGTGGCTGACTGGGCAGATGGGGACAGAGATACGGAGACAGTGACACAGTGACAGAGAGCTCTGCGGCCAGCCGCCCTTGTTCTACCCCCACAGCCCCAGGCATGGAGTCTCCCCTGCTGGTGCTCCCTCATCCGCCTGGTCCCGGGCCGACCCCTCCATCCCCACCCTGGCCTGTGGAGCCCACCCTAATGGAAAACAGAAGCCCCAGCGGCACTGAAATCCAAACAATGGTGTGGGAGGCAGCGAGGAGGGGCAGGGGACACCCTGGCCACCTCCGAGCAAGTGGTGCAAGATGTCATGAGAGGAAACAGATCCATCCCCAACCACCCTTCTAGGACCTGAGTCCCTGCTGGGGAGGGGCCGTGATGCCAGGCTGGGGAGAGGCAGCTCCCAGACCCGCTGGGCACATCCTGAAGACCTTAGCCCCGGGGCAGTGTGTCCAGCACCCAGGCCTCCGGCCCCTCCTCTCCTGCTGAGCAGGACTGACAGGTTCCCAGCCAAGCACAGGTGACCAACGTCCCCCCTAATGCCCCTGAAACCTACTTGTTTGTGACCCGGCAGGACCACAAGGAACAAAGGGCAGCCTCCCTAGCTCGTTCTGCATGGCCTACGAGGCAGACTGGGAGAGCGTCTCCCCCATCTGCACGCAGGGTTGCGTCACCCCTGTCACTCACTGGACACACACACAGGCCTCACAAGCCTCTGGCTCACGACACCATGTTGTCTGTAAATAGCCTGGGGTGAGGAGAAACACCCAGCTGCCGGGCTGGTATATCACAGAAGGGAAACTGAGGCAGGGGAGGATACAGGAGGCATCTTGGAGGCCAGGAGCGAGAGTTGTAGTCCGGGCAACCTAAGTGAGAATCCTGGCTTTCTGCCCTGCCACCGACAAGTGACCCTGAGTGGGTCAGTAACTGTGTGGTCTCCTGGCCTCTCTTCTCACTCAGAGGGGCCTGGCACCAAGCAGGATGCAACAGCCACTGCGTTTACAGCCCTGGCGACTCACAGCGCTGTGGGGGTCGATTTTGGGGCGCTCCATGGCAATGGTGATGCAATTGAGGAAGATGATGACGAGGACCACATGGTCGAACATCTTGTGGGTGATGATCCGGTGACACAGGAGGCGGAACCTGCTCCGGGACAGAAGCACAGGCTGGGGGGACAGGGCAGGGTGGCAGCGAGAGGCAGGGAGCCGTCACCTGCAGCCTCTACCCTAAGTGTCCTCCCAGGCAAGGCCACCTTGTCCTGGGCCCTCACTCACATCCCCACGGCAGGGCACCACTTCTAGCGTCCCCGAAAGCATTGCGGGGTAATTCCCCGTGAGAGGGAGAGGCTGGGGCCCAGGTCTATACCTGGACTGAGGGGGGAAGATGTAGGCAGACCAAGAGTCTCGCTCGCGGCAGCAGGCAGGGAGCCGGGCTCGGATCCATGCGCGGACTCGTTCCACTTTGCTCTGTGGAACAAACACTGGGGCATGAGCAGGACCAGCCTCCACACAGCTCCACGACCCAGCCCCCCCTGCCCACCCTCTCCCACATGGGCCTCTCCCCTCCACCCTACAGCCACCTCCCCACCTGCCCATCAACCCTGTGGGGGGTCGTCCCTCCCTCAGCCCCCCTTACCCTCTGTTTCCTCCCCTGCACCGCTGCAGGCTCTCCACTCTCTTCCCATCCCTGCCTTCAGCCCAGCCCCTGCCCTCCCTCCTCTCCCTGCTGGGCTCGGAAGCACATCAATTATCAAACATTGTCCCCATCACAGCTGTCTATTCAGAGACACACCTGGGCCAAGGAGACTCTGGCCTCTCTCTTCACGTGCTAGCCCCAAGGTCCCTGCTCCCATCCCAGGGGAAAGGTGTCGGGAGGGGCTGGGGGAGGGCGAATGGGTCAGGATGGGCTGGGCAGTCAGGCTTGTGCTGAGTCGAGATGAGAAAGGGGGATGAGGGCATCAGTTTGGGGAGATGAGTGATGGGTCTTTCTGAGTCACAGGGGGAGGGCCATGAAAGATTCATACACATCTGCCCGACACCATCCACATCACTGGCCACCGCAGAGCCGCAGCCCCAGGCACGGCAAGGGAGTGGGGCTCGGCAGGCGGGCAGAGGGAGGGAGGGGGCTGTTTCGGAGCTCAGCCTCCAGGGCCAGGCACGCCTCGAGATCCCCTGGGCTTGGAATGGTAACTCCCTTGCACCCTGCCAGGCCGGGCACAGCTCCCCTCTCTCAAGGGCAGGGGTGAGGGGTCACTGTGCCCATAGGGGCCTCACCAGGTTGCCCTCGTCATCGGCGTCATCCCCCTCCAGTGGGGGCTCATCGGGCCGCAGGGCCCGGGCCAGGCGCCCTGAAGCTGACTTGCCATTGCAGTCCTGGTGCTCAGAGGCAGAGCTGCGGCCACTGGCTGTGCGGTGCAGCCCGGGCACCTGCAGTGTGTCCGGCAGGTCGAAGGAGCTCTTAGCCTCGCGCTCCAGGGAGCCCCTGTGGCGGCGGTCGCTGCCTGCTGGGCTGGCCCGCTCCTCTTCCGAGCTCTCCTCCTCATCCTGGCTCTCTCGGCCTTCACCCGACAACAGGGACCGCCGCTCGCCACTCGGGCTCCTCCGCTTCAGGCTGGGGGCACGGCCCAGGCTGTTCCTGCTGGAGCGCCTGCTGGTCCAGCTGCTTGCCGCGCTCCAGGGGCTGTGAGGGGAGCTGCGGGCGCTTGGCTGCAGGCGAGGAGGGCAGTGGTCTCAGCCAGCGCCAGACAGCCCTGCACGGTCACGAGCACCCTGTCCCCGCTGAGGCACCACACCAGGTGTAGAGGAGTGAGCAGGAGCTCTGAACTCTGATGCCTGTATTCAGATCCTAGCTCATCCAACCAGCTGTGTGACTTGGGGCAAGTCATTAAACCTCTCTGTGCCTCCGTGTCCTCATCCGTAAAACAGATATGGCAATAGCACTTCATCCTCATTTAGCTGGTGAGAGAAGTGTTATCATCAGCTGAGTGGCAGTATAAAACAACAGAGAGAAGGAGCTCAAACAACTCAACAGCAAGAAAGAAGCCCAATTTAAAAAATGGAAGCCGGGTGCCGTAGCAAGTGCCTGTAGTCCTAGCTACTTGGGAGACTGATGTGGGAGGGTTGCTTGAACCTACGAGTTCCAGACCAGCCTGGACAACATAGCAAGACTCTGTCTCTTAAAATAAAACATAATATAAAGGGAAAAAAAAATGGGAAAAGGACCTGAGTAGACATTTCTTAAAAGAAGACAAACAAATGGCCAACAGGTATATGAAAAAATACTCAACATCACTAATCATCAGAGAAATGCAAATTAAAACCACAATAAGATATCACCTCACACCTGTTAGAATGGCTATTATCAAAAAGATGGAAGATAACAAGTGTTAGCAGGGATGCGGAGAAAAGGGAACCCTTTCGTACTGTTAGTGGAAATGTAAATTAGTATAGCCATTATGGCAAACAGTATGGAGGTTCCTCAAAAAACTAAAAATAGAGATACCATATGATCCAGCAATCCCACTACTGGGTATATGTCCAAAGGATTTGAAATCAGCATGTGGAAGAGATGTCTGCCATCCCATCCTCACTCCAGCACCATTCACAATAGTCAGGATACAGAATCAACCTACGTGTCCAGCAGTGGATAAATGGAGAAAGAAAATGTGGTCTACAGACACAATGGAACACTATTCAGCCTTAAAAAACAAGGAAATCCTGTCATCTGTGACAACATGGATAAATGCCATGCTAAGTGAAATAAGCCAGGCACAGAGAGACAAATGCTGCCTGATCTCACTTATATGTATCATCTTAAAAAGTTGAACTCCTAGAAGCAGAGAGTAAATGCTGGTTACCAGAGACTGGGGCTGGGGTACAGTGTGTGAATGGGGAGCCCTTGGTCAAGGCTTTGAAGTTTCAATTAGACAGGAGTAAGTATTTGAGATTTACTGCACAGCATAATGGCTATAGTTAATAACAATGTGATATATATTTCAAAATTGCTGAGAGTAGATTTTAAATGTTTGCACCACAAAAAAAAGTGAAGTGCTGAATATGTTAATTAGCTTGATTTAATCACTCCATACTGTATCCAAATATCAAAACATCATATGTACTGCCGGGCAAGGTGGCTCACGCCTTTAGTCCCAGCTACTCAGGAGGCTGAGGTGGGAGGATCGCTTGAGCCCAGGAGTTCGAGGCTGCACTTCAGCCTGGGTGACAGAGCAAGACCCCATCTCTAAAAAAATAAAATAAAATAAAAATCACATTGTACCCCATAAATATATATAATTATTGTCAATTAAATGTGAAATTTTAAAAATTAAAAATGAAGCAAACCACAGCGAGAGCACGGGCTCTAACAGCAGCCTCCTGGATTGAGGTTCTGGCTGTGCTACTCACTTCAGCAAGCTGAGACTCAGGCCCCGTCTGGAGAACAGGGGTAACACTGGCACCCACCTCCCAGAGTTGCCGTGAGGACTCAGTGCATTAAGAATGCTTATGGGCAGTGTCTAGAACAGAGTCTGGCACAGAATCAGCAAGGAGACAAGTATTAAGGAGGAAAGGACATCCCTGCCCCCATTTTACAGAAGAGGCTCCGAGAGGTTGAGTCTTGCCCAAGGTCACTCAGCTAGGGGACAAAATAGGCAGGATTAGAACCCCACTCTTTTGTCCCCCAGGCTAGGGCTCCCTCACTTGCCTGCATTGCCAGGCCTGACTCCCCTGGGGCTTGTCCTGGCACACCTAGGCCCTGTCCCACCCACGGCCCAGGGGCTGTCCCCTTGGACCTGCCTGCCTCCTTCCTGTCTTCCTCCTGCCCTCCTCCTGACATCTCCCACCCCTGGGCACCCACATGCACCCCCTACCGGTGACTTCATCTCGTGGGCCGCCCCCGGCTCAGCCGATCCGCTGCTGCTGGTCCGGCGGGAAGGGGGGCCCAGTGCCTCACCCATGCCCGTGCTGGAGCTCTTGGGCAGCGACATGGGTGTGGCGGCCGTGTGGATGATGAGAGGTGGCAGCAGGCTCTTCCGCAGCTCTGGGTGCTCTCCCAGGGACACCACTGCAAACGGATAGAGGGAGAGACCCTGAGTCCACTCGGGGCTGGTCTGGGGCTGGGGACCGCACCCCACCCTAGGATGGGTACTCACAGGCCAAGCGCTTCTTCCTGTCCCCATCGCCATCCAGACTGGGCGAGAAGAAATCGGGCTCTGACTCGGACTTGGTGGCATCTCCCTAGGATCAGGGAGCAGCAGGCCATTAGGGACCTGGCCAGGCAGGGGTCGCTGGGATGGGCTGGGTCTCCCTCTCCTCATATACACACACCACATATAGGCCACAGGAACCAGCAACCACGGCACAAGGCATGCACCGGCACAGGCCACACCACCTGGGCTTGGGGCCCGAGGCTTTGCAGGGCCCCCAACACCTCTGCCTCCCGCCAGCCACCCCTCAGAGAGGGCTGTGGCTAACCCGAGCCCACGACACAACCAGCCTGGCTGGACGGCACCAAGGCTGGCTAAGGACAGGAGGGGTAGCTGGGCGGGCAGGTGGCACAGGCCAGAAGGGGCTGGGGACCTGAGTGAAGTGGTCACTAGAGCCTCAATTCCAAAAGTCTATTTGAGGCCCCTGCCTTCTCTTCATAGCTCCCCTGCCCTGAGCCTCAGACCCGAGGACCCTGGAAGGAAATTGAAAGACCCCAGACAGAGCAGCTCAGCCCAAGGATGCCACTGCAATCCCTCTGCTCCTTCCCTCCACCTTCCCCAGGCCCCAGCACCCGCTCTGGCCCCATTTTTTTACCTCTCTCCCTGTCTCTGGGACAGTTTTTTCTTCCTTCTTAGCAGGTCAGTAGGTTCCCCAGTAATTACACACTTCTCCTTAAGAAGTTATTAAAAAATACTTGATTGCTACTTTTGATAAGGACATAAATATTGGGTAATTGGCATCTCAGGGGATCATTTTCATTAACTCAGTTTACATCCCTAACGAGGCCTTTAATTATCAAGTGGGATCTCCAGGGGGCTGCTCGGGATGCGCAGCACCGTGGGGTCCCGCGGGAATCCTAGCTTCTCCCCGAATTCTGGTGCCAGTGCCGGGAACAGCAGAGCACGGCTCAGCGTGGTGGCCAGAGGAGGAACGTGCCCTGAGATAGCTGGCTGGACCTAACCGGGCGAGTGAGAGGCCCGACACTCAGAGGTGGATTTAAAATATTAGTACATTCTGTCGGGGGCCACACCCCATCCCCATCCCCACATCCTCCGAGGCCGTGTCCTGAGCTGAGGCAGCTTGTGGGGTCTCCAACGAGGGCCCAGGACAAAGGGTGAAGGGGTGAGAGGAGGGGGAGCGTCTGTGGCCACAGGTATGGACTCCACCGAGGCGGGACTTCTGGGACTCCTCCCGGACCTCAGCACAGGCACGCATACACGGGGTGCCCCACACACGTGCACACAGAGGATTCTAAGTCCCTTCCTTCTCTGGCCCGTCCACTGGTCTGGCAGGGACGGGAATGGTGCCCTTTTTGGGTAGACGGGGGGGCAGAGGCAAGGAGGCTCCTCCCTTCCATGTCCTCAAGGGGGAAGGGACTTAAAATCGAAGCAAACCTCACAACACCAAGGACCACCACGGCTATCACAGGTTGCACAGCAGCGGAGCATGGACACGAGCACAGAGACAGGGAGGTGGAGTGGAGGGGCACAGGGCAGGGGGGGTGGGGGGCATGCCGACTCGTGATCGCGTACCTACCCCCTGGGAGTCGACAGGCAGCTGAATACAGCTTAACTGTCCACTCGCATCTTCCCGTTTGCTGATTTCCTACAGGGAAAGGGGGAGGCAGGGGAGGGCCGCTGGTCACAGGCGCTCAGGCCTTCAAGTATCAGCAGTGTCGAAAGAGGATGAAGGAAAGGAGGGGTGCAAACCCCACAGCAGGAGGGGCAACGAGAGACATGGGGGAGGGGAGGGGACAGAACGGCCTTCCAGAATTCAACTGCAGGCCCTCAGGCCGGAATGAATCTGGAGGGGGGCGGGCAGAGGCCACAAAGATGGGAATGAGGGCAGGAAAGAAATGAGCCCCCAGTAGTCCTAATAATAACAGCCGCCATTCATGGAGGGTGTGCCCGGCACCCGCAAAGCAAACTGCTCCGTGAACAAGAGCTTCCTTGCAAGGTAGGAAGTAGGCACCACCGTACACAGGAGACATCCGGGGTTTGGGGAAGTGAAGAAAACTGCCCCAAATCAAACAGAGTAGGAGGTGGATCTGGGCCTCGAATCTGAACATCCAGGTCACCTCTCCTGGCTCCGAGGCAGGGGGCTCAGGATTGGACAGGATAGGGGAGGGAGGAGTGGACGGAAGTCGGAGTCGACAGGAGCAGAAACGGGCCTCCCAGCGTCTCACGTCCCACCACATTAGAATAGATCCAGCTGCTCCGTTTGGGATGGGATGTGACAAGTAGCACGGAGATGATGGCTATGATGTTGTTTAGTATCAATTAATGGCCTCACACAGGGCCTGCTGCCTGCTCATTTAATTAAGAGTGTGGATGATAAATATAGAGGGATCGAGGGCACAGCCCCCCGCAAGTCAGGAAATCAGCAGCCCAGCAGTCTCGGGCCCCCGGACCACCTCCTCCTACTTCTTGGCAGGATGGCAAAGCCAGCAGGGGGGCCAGGTTTGAGGCCTCCAAACCTGGTGGGAAGCCCACCAAAATGGGGATGCCACTTCCTCCGCTGGGGGGGGGTTGTCTTACTCAAAAAAAAAAATGCCGGGCCATCACCACAGCAAAACCATTCTCCCCTGCCAGACCGTGGGGCCTCCTTAGAGCGACGTGCTCAGCCCCTCGAAACCTACACAGGAGAGGGCAGGTGCCCCTGGAGGTGTCCAGGCCATTGGAATTGAGTGACACCCGCCAACCCATGCCCACCACAGGCAGGGCAGGGAGCGGCCACTCCAGCCCCTCACGCGGACATCCAGGGCTGCTGCTATTCCCACGGAGGGGGTTGATCTTGAAATCTTTCTCCATCCCACCCCAGACAGGAAGTGTCACAGCCCAAGACGCCACCTCCTGAGTGAGACCCTCCCCACCAAGCCACTTATACATGGAGGGTTGAGGCGGGTGTGGCCACCGGGCTCTTGCTGACCCCTCATGCTGGGGCAGCTCACAGGCCCCAGCAGGGCCAGAGTGACCGGCTGGCCCAAGGGCCAGGCTGCTCTCGTGCCCACACTCAGACTTGGTCGCTGCCTAGCAACCAGGCCAGCTCAGCCGCACTGGATTTAACAAGGTGTTTGCCGAAAGGCCTGGGTGGCGGGGCGGGGGCCGTCTGCGCTGGGCACCTCAAGCCTGGCTTGGCGGCTGAGCGGCAGTGGCGGGAGGGGGGACAGGCTCGAGGTGTTTTCCATTTCCCTCCACGCTGTTCCACAGGAATGTTTCAGAGGAGCTGCCTGTGGAAGGGGTGAAAGGGCCCCATCCTCACTCAGCTCCCCCTCCCACAGGCCTCGAGCAGTGGCTGAGCGAGTCCATAGGAACACTCAACTCTTCAGGGACCAGGGAACCCCCAAGTAAGTGTCCCACTCCAGGGAGCGTGCCGACGTCCGTCCCTCCCTGCAAAAGGCCCAGCCATCAGCAAAGCTGCCCTTAATGGATAACTACAGAATTAGGAGGGACGCAGGGAGAAAGGCCGGCGTGGGACAGGCGCACCGCACCCCACCGACCCAGCTGGCCCTCGGGGAACAGCCCTCCCTCGCAAGGCTGGGAAAGAGTCGGAAAATAGATTTTTGTTTTTCCACCGTGTGCCGGGTATTTATAGACCAGGCCGCAGCGGGAGTTTCCATCCGGGTCACCCCGAGAGAACTGGACCAAGAGCTTCTCCAGGCCCAACCTGGAGCATTTCTAGGTTGGGTCAAACCATCCTGTTTGAGGCACTAGGAAGCTGGGGCGGGCCTGGGGGCTTGGGTGGGAAGAGGAGCTGAGCTGGGGCAGAGGAGGGGTGCAGCCCTTCTGACAGAGGCTGTGCCCTGGCTTGGCAAGGGCAGGATCGATGTGAATCAATATTAATTGATGACGCTGCCTGTGACGGAGGTGATGGAGCCTGGGCTGGAAATAGGACACTCATTTCTGCCATGCCCGCAGCTAATTGGGCTCATTTCTCACCCTGGGCAGCTCAGCCCTGCCCCGGCCCTAGTGGCATCTTCATCAGCTTAGCCAGAGCTCAGATGACTTGCACACAAGCCTCACGCACCCCTCGGCTAGATGGGTCCTCTCGGGATGTCCCATAGAGCACTGTACTCGAGAGTCCAGCTGTGCCGTGGGCCCAGCACTTATCTTGTCTGGCTCTCTGGGGAGGGGTCCAGCCGACTCTGAGGGGGAAGCCCACTCGGCAGCTGACCCTTGACCTAGGGACCCCAGACAACCACCCTGTGTGCCACGTGATGAGGGGCGTGGTCTGAGGGGCACTTCCTGCGGGACTTCTCAGGGCCCCACCGTGGGCAGCGGGGGAAAAAGGAAGCTCAAGCCAGGCAGCCGATTCCTCCCAGGTGTAGGCAGGGCAGGTGGGCAGGGCAGGGGGTTACCTCCGCCTGGAAGCCCTCCACCAGAATGGCGACGAGCAGGTTGAAGAGCACATAGTTGCCGAAGGTCATGAGGGCGATGAAGTATAGGGCTGCCCAGGACGACGTGGAGGCCATGCCGTTGTAGAGGACTTTGTTCCAGTCCTCCTGTGTCAGGATCTGCAGGCGGAGGGCGGGAGTCAGGGCCTAACCAGGGGTACCCGACCGCCCTGCCCTCCCTGCCCTGTTCCCCTCGCACCTGAAAGACGGTGACGATGGCCCAGAGCAGGGAGTCAAAGTTCTTCCGGTCTGGCAGCGTGTCCCCATCCCGCTCGGATGCAAACTTGCAGCCAAAGAGATGCATGCCCAGGATGCTGAGGGCACAGGGAGCCACAGACGGGGTCAGAGCCCAGTGCTCCCTGCCCCTCAGGCCCTTCTGCCCCAACCTGGCCCGTCTCCCAGCCGGCACAGCGCTGCGCTGCCCTCACCTGAAGATGAAGATGAAGAGCATGAGCAGCATGCAGAAGGTGGCCACGTTGTCCATGGTCTTCATGAGCACCACGAGCTGCCGCTGCAGCGCCGGCAGGAAGCGCACCAGCTTCAGCACGCGCATCAGGCGGAAGGTCCGCAGCACCGACAGGCCACCTCCCTGCTGGCCCACGATCTCCCACACGCTGCAGGGGGGCAGGCAGCCTGAGCCCACCGCACCTTCGCCGTCTCCTGCCCCTCCCTTCACCCAAGGGCCTGGACTAGCAGGTGCAGCGAAAGAAAATGGGGCACAGATGGGCCCCTGGGTCGCCAAGTGGGAACCTCTGAGACAGCAAGGATCTGGGTCTGGGTGACAGCCCCGGCCCCCTCCACTCTCCCCTCCTGGCCAGAGATCACATCCTGGCAGCAGACAGCCCCCTCCCTAAATCCAGCCAATGCAACTGCATCAAGTTATGGAATATTTGCTTTGTTCTGTTCTAATGAAATCTAAAGCCAACTCCAAAAGCAATAAAGCAGCTCTCCTGGCCCCAGGCCTGGGGGGGACGGAGCACTTTCCCAAAGTCTTGGAAACCCTAAAGCAAGTTGCTGGCATCTGAGATGGTTTCCAAGCACTTTGCAAGCAGGGGCAGCTGGCTGGACCTCATACCTCCTCCGAATCCTCTCCAAAGTCAATCCCCCACCCTCACCCACCGCAGGACTGGGTGGGTCGAGGACAAGAGGTGGGGGTGGGGAGAGGAGGCTAAGGAGGCACCGGGCAAGGAAGACATGTGCCATGGCCCATGTGTGCGAGGTGGGGTAGAGGGAGAGAGAGGGCCATGGGGGTACACCGAGTTCCCCCACTAGAGGAGTGGGAGGTCCTGCAGGTCAGTGGGGCCTGACTCTGGATCCCTCCACCCCAGAGGAACAGACAGCATGGCCCCTGGCCCCAAGCCACTCCTGCTCACATTCTTCAAGCCAGAAGCAATGGGGGGCAGCCATACCTGATGACCACAATGACACCATCGAAGATGTTGTAGGGATTCTTGATGTAGCCGAAGGGACCATACACGAGCAGCTTCAGCAGCATCTCCAGGGCAAAGAGGCTGGTGAAGACGATGTTGCTGATCTCCAGGGCGTTGGTAAGCTCCTCGGGCTGGAGGGCAGGGTGGGGCATGAAGCAAGCGGCTTGTCTCTGAGGCTTGTCTCTGAGCCCCTCGTCCCAGTCCTCCGAGCGTGGGGCGCCGGGGAGAGGAGGAGCAGGAACAGCAAGCTTAGGGGGATGGGGTGCTGGGTGCTCAGGCTCGCGGGGAGGACCCTCCTCAAAACATCCGGGAGCAGATGCACCCAGGGTCAGCCACCCCAGGAAAGCAACGAGCGAAACCCACAGCCCTCAGCCAGCCCCCGGCCCTGGGTCTCAGACTGGGGGGCCGCAGGCTCGCTTTGGGGCCTGTGCTGCGGGTTCTGTGCTGCCTCCTCCCGGGAGCTGCGAGGCCCATCCTGGCCTGGGCTGCCAGGCTGGCTTGACATGCCCAGGCCAGCGGCACGGATGATGCTGGCCAACGTTAGAGGGCGGTCGCCAAGGCCTCACATGCACACCCGGTCACACCGCCACACACAACGTCACACGTGTTCCACAGCTACTCTGCGGACTTGGCAGCCTTCTCCTGGACAACTGTTGGCTATGTTTGCTTCCTTCCAGACACACATGCACACACACACACACATAAATGCACACACTCCCAGTCACACACACTGACGGGAAGAAGGAAGGCTGCCCAGGAAGAGTTGTCACAGATGAAGAGGCACCTAGAGTCTCAGCCTGAGACCAGGAGACCTGGGTTACTTCTCAGCCTGTCCTATCCCTCACCGAGTGACCTTCAGCAAGATTCTCAACCTTTCTGGCCAAACGTGATACACCAGAGGTAACTCCTTTTAAGCTCCTACCTAGCGTCTGGGATTGGGATCAAGGATGCAACCCAGAGAGGTTCTCAGAAGAACTAGTGACAAATCCTATCTCACCTGCTCTTCCAGCTCACTAGTCACCTCAATATGCAACACGTCCTGCATGCCTAGCAATGCACCAGGCACCCGAGGAGCTGCAAAAACACGCCAGCCACGCTCCCTGCCTCCCAGAAGCTCGGCGTCTAGCTGGAAACAAGTTGTACGCACAATACAGCTGGGTAACCACAAGAGGCCCTAGCTGCTTCAGTGCCAAAATAAATTACCCAGGCAGTAAATCCAGGAGTTCAGGAGAGAGAAGGTGAGGGATGGACACAGAGAGAAAGGATTAGTCGGGAGGCAGCGGTTGAAATGAACTCTGAAGGGGCTGTGGGGTCTCCTCAGGTGGGTGAGGGACCACGAGCAACCTGAGCCTGCTACTGGTTGGGGGAGAAGGCAGGGGCATGGCCAGGTGGAGGGATGGGGGCACAGGGAGAGATATGGGTGGCTCTATGGATCCCTGCCCATCTGACAGGATTCTGGACAAACCAAAAGCCCAAAGTCCATAGTAGCTGCTGAAAAAGTTTGAGTTAAAGAAATAACAAGCTGGGCACGATGGCTCACATCTGTAGTCCCAGCTATTCAGGAGGCTGAGGAGGGAGGATTGCTTGAGCCCAGGAGTTTGAGATTACAGTGAGCTATGAAGATGTCACTACACTCCAGCCTGGGCAACATCATAGTGAGATCTTATCTCAAAAAAAAAAAAAAGAAAGAAAGAAATAACCAAATGAGGCCCTTATTCCATCAGACACCTCCCCCTGTTTACCCAGCTGCCTCATCTGGCCAGCTGCCCAGGTAAGTCACCCAAGCACGGAGCCAGGCCCTGGGTGAGACCAAATGTTTGCTAATGGCCCCAATCTGTGTGGCCAACCTGGGTGGGAGGTGGGGAGGGCTGGAAAGAAGGGGCTTCTGACTAGTGGGTGAGCGGCCTCTGAGGGGCTTGGGGTCAAGGCTACTCAGAAGGAGATAAGCTCTCAGCCCAGGCACGGGTTTCTTTCCAGAGGCCAGCTTGGGAGCAGACAGCCTGTGTCCGGAGGGAGAGTGGCTGTCAAGAGGGCCAGTGTGGCATGGAGCCCGTCGCTCCAGCGGATCTCAAGCACGTCTCTGTTCCACAGACTGCAAGTGGGGGCAGGCCAGGACACTGCCACCTGACCTAATTAGTCCGGTCACACAGCAACAGGACCTTTAGGCCCCCCGGCATGAGCATGGTACGGGAGGTGGGGAAGGAGCCATTGTCAGTGCCGATAAAGCCTGGAGCTCAGACCCCTCCTGGCAACGTAGACCCCCTACTCTGTGTTCCCAAGTCCAGTCTGCCGAGGAGTGGTGGTCAGCGAGGCTGCCTCCCTGTCACTCTGCCACCTGCCCTGTTCCCCAGCCTCGCACCAGACACAGGTGATGAGCACGGTCCACACAGGTGTGGGGTTTCACGGGTTCCCTGGCTCCCCACCTACTCACCTCGTGCCCTGCACTCAGCAGCACCCCCACGCCAGTCTTCTACATGAGCATGAGGCCAGGAGACGGGGGCTGATGGGTTCAAAGTGACAGGGCAGGAAGAGCCGGGGGCCGGCCAATCCCATGTCCCTCTGACTCCAACAGTCCTAGATAGTCAGGATTGGGACTCATGCCACAGGGACGGCGAGAGGCCTGTGGATCCCGACATACGATGGACTGAATACACAACATGTCTTCTAATGTATATAAAATCATATTTCAGATCAATGGGGATGTGTGAATAAACAGCAAGCTGACGTGAAAGGATAGCAGAGGGACACTCACAATGGGTGAATTATATGGCATATAGATGAGACCTCAAAAAAGCCGCTGAAAATGAAAATTAATAAAACATTCTTTAAAAAGTAGCTGAAAACACAGTAGCTCTTGATATCGTGTATTTACTCAATCGGTGAATCCTAAAAGTACAAATACTACTGTGCGTCTTGGAGAGAGGTTGTTCTTATCGCTCCTGGGCATCATCAACGGGGCTGTCGATGTCGAGGTCTGAAAGGACGGCTCAGGGACAGGCACGCCTTGCTCACCTGCACACCACGAGGGCTCCCCGAGAAAGATAGTGAGGGGCTCCCCGTAAGGCCTGCATCACTGGTCCTCGTTGAGGGGGTGGCAGCAAAGCTTGGAGCCCCCACGCCACCCAGCCACATGGCTCTGGGACGGGGGAAGCAGGGGAGCCCGACGCAGGTGGGAAGGGGGCTGGTGCTCCCCCTCGCCCTGCCCCTCCCTCTAGGCTCCCTGCACACACTCGGGGCAGTGCCTGTCCCTTTCCAGGGCCCTGGTCTCCCCTCCCAGTGATCCACGGAAAAAAAGCCGTCCTCCCCCAGACAGCCAGGTCTATCCAAGTTACTAAATCGGAGGCTGGGAACAGTCTACGAAGGCAGGACGAGGACACAGTCTTAGCAACAAGGTTGCCCAAGGGACCAGAGCCGTAATTCCAGCTGCAAAGGGGAGGGTGTGGAGCCAACTGCTGCGGGTACCCACACAGGCTTGCACTGGGCCGAGGACCTCCCTCCCAGGGGGCCACTCCCTCCCTGCTCACCACCAAACCAGGGGGGCACGTGGGCCTCCCAGACAGCCCCGGGCCCTGAGGCTCTGAGAGGTGTGGTAACTTGATGGAGGTCACACGGCTCTTTTGGACAGGCGTGGAGTCAGGCGTCACGCTTTCCTCTACACGCTTTCCACGACTTTGGGACCCTTTCCACGATGCCACCCCCGTCACACACTCAGAGCCCACACAAGCCTATCAGGCAAGCACCGGCCTCCCCTCACCGACTGTCCTCAGCTGCAGAAGTCCTTCCCAGGTCTAGCCTGCATCTTTCCTGCTGTTCACAGATGTCCAGTGGAGGCTTCTGTGAGCCGCAGCCGGGCAGCCTGAGCTTCTCCCACCCGGAGCCCCAGGTTTCTCGTCTGTGCTGATGCGAACTGTAGATCTCCCGTCACCTCCCATCTCCTAACCCTTCCCTGCCCTCAGGCTGTCACCTGGCAGCAGATGTGGCCCCAGGTAAGCTGCCCAGTACTTCCTAGCACCAGGACTGCCCCCAAACCCATGGCATCCCCACTGACAAATCCTTCAAGTGCCCTCTGTGTGCAGAACACTGGGATGAAACGGTGGGATTGAACCCAAAAGAAGACGGTGAGCTCTGAGACTTTCTTCCTGTGCGGCCTTGAGCAAGTCCCTTAACCTCTCAGATCCCCAGTGGCCTCTTCTGTTCAACAGAGTAACATCGGCTCGAGGCGAGGCTGCTCAGGCAGAACTAAGGAGTCAAAGCCTGTGAACACCGCCAGCCCAGGGCCAAGCTCAGGTGGCCCCGGGGGCACTGACAGTCCTCACACGGGCAGGACGGAGTGTCTGCAAGATTGCAGCTACACACGGCGGTGGGGGCAACAGCTCGGAGCCGCAGAAGCTCAGTCCAGCTGAGGTCAGTGGGCCACTGGGGAGGAGGACGCGGGAAGAGAATGCCCACAGAGGGCATCCCCAGCTGCCGCGGAGGGCAGCGTGAGCAACGGTGCGGAGGGAGGAAGAGATGCGCAGGGCATCCTGGGGACCGAGAATCAAGGGGTCTGCCCAGGTCAGAGGGTGGACGGGGTGGGGGATACGGCTGCAAGGTCAGCAGGGCCGGGGTGGATGGCTGGGCCTGCGCCCGGACTCAGGCTGGACCCGCCTCTGCCCACAATGCTGCCACTGAGGCCCCGGGGCCGGCGGGGGGTGGGGTGTGGGAGGGAGATGAGCAAAGCAGGGTATTAAGAAGATTAATCTGGCTGCAGTGGTGGCAGCGTGCGGACGGCTTGGAGGGGAGAGACGGAGACCAATTAGGATACTGCAGAGGTCCAGGCAGGAGGCCTGAGAGCCGGCTCTGGCAGACAGTGATGTACCGCTCGCAGGGAAGGCGTGAGGGGGTGGACAAGCGGGGCCAGAGCTGAGCGAGGCGTGTACAACTCACCCCTGTCCTGCCCAAGCCCACCCCAGCCCCCAACTCCTCAGCTCCCACGTGCTCTGCTGACCCTGAAATCTCTCGATTGGGCTCCTCGGCTCACCTCACCTCTGCTTCCAACAGCCCTGCCTACTGCTCCCCTCAACCCAGGAGAGGGGGGTCCAGGCAGGCTGCAGTGATGGTGTGAGGGTCACTGGGTCCACGGGAGGCGTGGGAAGTCAGAGAACACCTGGGTGGCAGGAGGTTTCCCGAAATCCCACAGGCCTCGTCATGTAGGTCACAGCTGTGCTGTTCCCAGCCCCCCGGAAGCTCTCCAGCTTAGACCCTCACCTCTCGGGCACACCCCGCTCCAGCATCCCATGCCCACTGGGCCCACCGTCAGGTGTCATTGTGACCCCAGCGTCTCCTAACCAGGGCAATGCCAAGAAGCAGCTTTCTCCCCTTTCCGCGATCTCTCCAGCTCCCGGAAGCCCCCGCAATGAAACACACAAGCCAACTAGGCACAGAGCACCACGGTGTTTGCTCGGCTTCAAGACGGCCGCCCCAAGGCCCCTGCTGCTTAAAACTCTGGAGCTGCCGCCCTGCCCCTCACCCACCGGGACAACCTGGCCCACGGTGGACCAAGGGAACGCTGCCCTCCTGATGCAGACTGTCCGGGGCTCCTGCCCTGCCCAGCCCAGCCCAGGTGAGTCCCCACGTCCTCCTCCTCTCCGCTGCGGCTCGGAACTGCTGAGCCGTGCTAGAGAGAGGCACGAACCTGTGCTGACTGGACAGGCCAGTCCCTGCAGGGGCCCACGGCTGCTGTACAGCTTTATCACAGTCCCCCACCGCCCCCCCCCACTGCCGCCAACGTTCCTCCTTTGTCAGGTCTCCACCTCTCTGCCCCAGCCGCTGCCTCAAACCTTCCCCATTCCGCTGCCCCCAGCTGCACTCCCCACCTGGCCTCCTGCTGCACAGGGGCTCTGTGTCCTGTGTCCCACTCCTGGAAGACAGCCAGCCCCTCCTCCACCTGCATGGCCGCGTGCTCCCCACCTCCAGGCTCTCTGGGCCCCTCACCCATCAGCTATCCAGGTACCCATCACTTCTCCACTCCCTTCCCCTCTGCCTGAAAGCAGAAAGCTTGGTTGAGACTCTGGACCCATTCTCCCCCGAACCCTGGGCCCCAGCACTGCAGCCCTCCCCAGGGACCCTCGTCCCAGCCCTGCTCTCAGTGGAAGCCTCGGCAGCATCTGAGCCTGTGCCGGCCCCTCCCGCCTGGCACCAGCCTCCCCTGGCTTCCCCGATCCTGTGCCAGCCCCTCCTGTCCCTCGAGGGCCACCCTCCCACTGCCTTCTTCCCTCAGGCCAACATTCCTCAGAGTTCAGTCGAAGCCCACAGCCTCCACCAGCTCCCCCAGTCCCACCTCTCCAGCTGTCACGGGAGTGTAGACGACACAAAACAATCTCCAAGCCCCTGGCTCCTCATCCAGGGAGCCAACGCCTGCCTGACAGCCCTCCCGGGATGGCCCGCAGCCATCTCACACTCAGCACATCCAAAACAAACCCTCTCACCTCCTCCCAAACCTGCTCCTTCCCAGCTCCAGCATTCTCCATGCTCTGCCTCACAAGCTTGGGGTTAGCTAGGCGTCGTGCCTGCCCTCCATCCCTCTGGGACGCTAAGGTGCGGGGCCAGAGAACCTGCCCATGGAACTGCTGTCCTACCCACCCCCTCGTTCTCTTGCAGCTCGGCCTCACTTGGGGCCTCATCGCCTCTGATCTGAACAACAGAAATAGCCTCCAGGCCCCTCCCCCACCCAGCCCGCACCTACTGGAAGCTCCGTCTTCCTTCAACACGGCTGGACTCACATCACTTCCTGCTCAAACACCTCGGGGCTAGGGTAGGGCAAAAAACACGACTGTCCTTCAGAGGTCCCATGCCACCCGAGCATTTCCCCTAACCCCTCCACCTAGACCTCTCTGCTCCTACACCTGGCTCCCCTGCACCCGCTGTCAGTCCCACTCATCTTTCAAAGCCCCCCTCAAAAGCCACCCCCTCCAGGAAGCCCTTCCAAATTCGTCACCTGGTGTGAGTATCTCTCTTTTTTCCCTGAAGTCTCTCTCTCTCTATTTTATGCATTTGGCATAATTGCCCATGAAACAGAACGGCTTTTCTACTAGAACCTATAGTTCTTGGGTGCTTCTGCCCCCGCCCCCAGCCCCCTGAAATTCTAGTGCTCTATACCAGTGTGCTGTGCACAGGACGAGCTCCCCGTGTCTGTGGAATTGGGGGAGCCGGGGGATGCCGGGAAGAATGAGAACACCCCTTAGCAGACATCTCTAAAACAGCACCCCTCTTTTCCCACACCCAGAGATCCTTTGAAAGTCTGGGGTCAGGTCAGCTGTAAAGGACCCTGCTCGGTCCCCAGCTCCTCAGCCAGGGCTCCTCCTGGAGGCCAGGGGACTGGCGTGGGTGGAAGGTCTCCATAAACTTTTGCCCCCAAAGGCCACATCTGAAGTGTCTATGCATGTGTGCAATTTCTGGGGGGAGGGTCACCAGCCTTCGGCAGAATTGAAAAGGAGTCTGTGACTCCCTTCAGTAGTTGAGATCTATCACGTCTGGACACCCCCACCCCACCCCCAGCCTCCCTCTCCTTGAACAGCCGACCTCACTCACTTATAAATAGAAACTCTCTCTGGACATGTATCTGGAGTGACAGGATGGGCCCAGAGTGTGAGCGACCGGCAGAATCACCACCTGCCCTGTGCTCTCCCAGCCGGCCATCCACCCTGGACCCTCCCTCCCTCTCCCCTTCACTGGGCTGCGTGTCTCTCCCCGACCCCAGACGCTGTTGCCCTCTTCTAGAATATGAGGTTAGCGCCTGCCTCCCCTGCTCCATGACTCAGAGCCCAGCAGGGGATGATCAGGAAGCTCCCGTGTCCCCAAGACCCCTTCCTCCCCCTCCCCTCCTCCTGGAGAGGCCGGGCCCCCATGCAGACCCGGGGGCGGGGGGACACGGAAAAGATGACAACCACTTTTCTGAGCTCTGGCAGCCTGCTGGATATGGCACCAAGATGGCCCATCGGCACCTTGCATGCAATGTGTCCCTCCCCCAGCCCAAATCTGCTCAAGCCTCAGTGCTCCCACCCCAGGTGGAAACCTGGGAATCCTTGCTGCCTCCTCTCCCCCGAGTTTCCAACTGGTGTTGAGTCCTAAAGACTCAGCCACCTGTCAGCAATCCCAGCCCTCTCCTCTCCATCTCCAGGGACAAAGATGTAGTTTGAACTGCCTGGATCACTGCAGTAGCCTCCGTGCTGTGCCCTACCCTCCACCCTTCACTGGCTACGTCCTACTCTCCCTTCAGACTCAGCTCAGAGGCCACCTCCTACAGGGAGCCCTCTCTGAACCCTTTCCCCAGTCTGGGTTAGGGGATCCTCCTCCATGCATCCCTCTCTGGGCACGTGCCACATCAGGTAGATATGACTGTAAACTTGATGGCGACCTCCCTGAGGGGAAGGATGGCGCCTTAGGCCCAGGGGCGTGCTGGAGCCACTCTGGACTGGCTTGGGAGGACCAACTGTCCACATTTCTTCCCAATCCACGTTCAGAGGCATCATGTTGGTAGCTTGAAATTGACTATGGTGGGAGCATTTACACCATGGAAATTGGCAAATGCCACAAATCAGGCCTTTTTTTTTGGGCTGGTTGTTAAACATTTATCAGCACACCACCGCTTAGGCCCAACGCTGACTACCAGGAAACTTGTGGAATGGACAGAGAGATGCATAATTCGCGGAAGTTCCGGGCTCCACGCACTGCCCCCTGGCAGACGGGGCACACACATAGCCTGGCCCTACGTCACACAGCACCCTTCCCGCCTCACTCAGGTCATTTTCTTGCTCCCTCCCCAGGGTGCTGTGTCCTTCTCCTCCTCACCAGCCCTCTGGGCAAACCAATCCTGCCAGTTCTCCACCAGCCGGTGGTTAAGGGTGGGGAGAGCAGGAGAGAGTGGACAGCCTGGGGTGGGGCGGCACAAGATGGGCCCTTCCTCCGTCAAGAGGATGGCGGGGGCAGGACCTGACAGTGGGAGAGGGTAGATGGGGCCCCCAAGGACCATAGACGCCCTCACCTCATTAAGGGCGCTGCAGGGGTGGGCCGCCGGCCTCTGCAGACACTCTCCCTCCCCGTGGCTCCACCTCTATCTTGCAGTCAGCTCCACCCCAAGCCTGCCCTGCCTGTGTCCTCGTTTGCATCTGGGTCTGGTCTCTGTCTTCAGCTCCCTCTCTGTGTCTCTGTGGCTCCAGCTGTCTCTCCCTCCTTGCTATGTCCCCATCTCTTTCTCTCTGCTCTCTGTGCCTCTGTCTTCCCCCCCCACTGTCCCCCATCTCCATCAGTCTCCTCCGTACTGTTCCCATCTATATCTCTCTCCCTCCCTGCCCTCATCGCCCCCATGTGTCTCTGTCTCCCCCTCTGTGCCCGCTCTGTGTCTCTGTCTCTCAGCCCCCCACATCTCCTCACTGCCTTCCCTGGCAACCTCCCCCCCCCGCCACCCCCCCAGCCTGCTCAGGCTCTGGGGCCCAGATGGCGGGACGTTCACGCCACAGTGCCTGCAAGCACAGGGCCATGGCAGCTTCTGGGACGTCTCACCACCCCCCACCCCTGAGCCCGCTGGGCAGCAGTCAGTCATCTGCCCAGCCTGCTGGGACTCCGACTCACCCCTGTGGGCCCTCAGCAACCAGGTACTGGGGCAAACTGGAGCAGGAACTGCTGCCCCTGAGTGAGGCCTCCCTGCTGCTGAGGGCTTGGGGGTGGCGTGGGCTGTGTCCCCCCTTCCTCAGGAACTTGGGCAAGGAGATGCTGCAGGCACCCCTGACTGATGGCTTTTACTTCCTCTCCAAAGGGGTGTCCTTCTTGATGTCTAACTGAAAGCTCTCTTGCTGTGGCTTCATCTGCCCTGGGTCTGTGTGACTCAGCTTCTTCCCAGTGCAATCAAAGCCTCCACCAGCAGCATCTGGCTAGGCAGGAACTGCTGGTGTACCCCCCCAGGGGGCAAGAGGAGGGCACTGAGGAGGTGCCCCCTGGGGGATGGGCACCTGACCATGGCTAGAACTGGGGTGAAGGAAAGGGGGTTGGGGTTCAGGTTTGGGGAGCCTGGGCAATGGGAGGTTAGGACTACCACCACCTGGGTCCCAGGAGCAGAAAATGCTGCCCCCCCACCACCAGCCTGGCAGAGCGGAGCACCTCTCCCCGGGAGGCTGGCTGAGCGGGCATGTGCACGCACACCCACACCCCACGCAGCCCAGACACAACATGCCCACTGTGGTGCCATGCACGCCCACCTGCTGGCACTGCAGCCGGTGTCCCGCCCCCTCTCCACCCCATAGCTCCCCGGTGGGGGGCCGCCGAGGCAAAAGGAAGAGGCATCGATGTGAAGTGATGGTGGCCAGAGAGGGCAGTTTGGGGCAAGAGCCAAGTGCTCACAATGTTGCGGGAACAAAGGTCAGTGGGGTGGAGGCAGGGGGCTTCGAATCCCCTGCAAAGTGAACATTTCACTGTCCACTCTAGCCCCAGCTCGGACCTACGTTCCCAGCCTTGACCCCCTGCATGCCTGCACCACCCTGCTGAGCCTGCCTGCCCTCAACCAGGCCCCACCTGGCTGAGACGCCCCTTCCATGGCACACCGTGCTGGTGCAGGCACCCGCCCCACACCTCTGGCCCCCTCACGCCTCTGTTTCCAAAGCAGGAAAGGGTGGGTTCTGGTGGCCCCGTCCTCTCCCTGCTGCCTCTGGGAGGCAAGAACACCCAGGAGAGAAGAGCACAGTTGGCCGCGAGCTGCAGCGCCTGCCTGCTGGCCTCCCTCCTATTCCGAGCACCCGCCAAGGGGTGACTAAAAGGCCAAGGGGGGAGGCTGCTGACTTTTAGAAGGAACCCCATGGAGGAGGAAGCCAAACCTGGTGTGAGGCTCATGGTGCCTGCTCTGACCCCCACCAAGGGTGCAGCCCCGTGTGTGGCAGGGAATCACTGGGGTCCCCCAGGCCACCCTTTCCGTCTCTGTGCAGCTTTGGGAGTTAGAGCAGCCTCCTCCCCCTCAGCCCAGATCCCATTGCTTGCAGCCACTGGCCCCACAAAACAAGCCTGCTCCCTCTTCCACATGACAGCCTTCAAATATTTGAAGACAGCTCGCCTGTCCCCGCTGAGCTCTTCTCCTGACTAAACATCCCGGTTCTTAGAACGGTTCCTCAAACGCGATGGTTTCAAGTCCCCTCGCCACGCTGGGCGCTCTCATCCACCCAGAGCTGCCCTGGATCGCAGCATGGCTCCCAGATCGCAGGCCAGGACAAGACTGCTTCCCGCCCCAACCCCAACCGGCCTTCAATCCACCTGGCGCAGGCCCCGACCCTCCACTCCTCACCCCTAGAAACGCAGGCCCCTCCTGCCTCCAATGTCTCCCCTCCTGCTGCACCTTCTCCAAAGACCCAAACTCTTCCAGTGACGCGCCTGTCCCCTTGTCCACATCCTTCAAAGCTGCCACCTCTGAGAAGCCTTCCCAGGTAGAACACACCCTGCCCCTGCCCTGGGCAACCTCCATACTCAGAACTTTGTGGCATTCACCGGTATTCACCCTCTGGAGAATCCCCATGCATCGCACCATCGCCCTTGTCCCCTCTGCCCCGCCATGTAGGCTGCAGCGTGGAGAGTGGAGAAGGAGCCAAGCAGGAGAAGAGGCAGATGGCCCCAGCGCCAGGGAAGAAGTGGCTGGCGGAGGCCCTGCCTTTGCCCGCACCCCTACCTGTTCATGGTATTCGATGCCCATGCTGAGAGTATTGACCAAGATAGCGATCATGATGCCTCGGCCAAAGTACTTGCTATCCACAATCTTCCGGAAGGTGTCACAGATCAGCCTCCAGAAGGCCAGCACAGGGCTGGGCTCTGCGTCCTGGCTCAGGCTCCGTTGCCGCCGGCTGTGGGGGTCCCGGAGGTCGCTGTGTTGAGCGTCCTGTGTGAACTCATAAACCGCCTCGCTGTCTGAGTCAGGCATCTCGTGGTCAGCGAGCTCCACCTCCCCGGCCCCCGCCCGGGCACAGTAGGGGCAGCTGTCTGGACCACAGGCTCCACTGTCTGCCCTCAAGCAAGGGCTGGAGATCTTGCAAGAGCTTTGGCAGGCACCTGGAACAGGAGAGCAGAGGTTAGGGGCTCCAGGGCCTCCCACCTGGGGCTACCCTGCCTCAGAGTACGTAGAGCCTGAGTGAGGCCGCCTGGGGTGCCACAATGAAGGGGGTGCTGGGCACTTGGTGGGCCCGGGGTGCTCAATGCCCTGCAATGTGGGCAGTCCTGAACAACAAAATGTCCCAGTGTCAATAGCACCACATTGACTGTCACTGCTGAGTGTCCCAGGGCTCAGGCAGAGAGGCCTGATATTCTCCGAGGTCCTGGACAGCTCCTACGTCCTAGGGGCCTTCAGCAAGGAGCCTGGACTCTCTCTCCTTCCCACAAGCTAGGCCTACATCAAGGCTGCTCTGAGCAGCACTTTCCAACGGATCCTTCAGACACACCCACACGTGTGCATTTGCACACACACCCACACCAGACACATGCATATGCACACATGCGACAGACACATGCATGTACACATATGTACTGTATACTCACTGCATGCTACCGCGTATACACCTTCTGGAGGGTGTACATACCAAACACATGCTTGTGCAAACATGTTCACACACACAAGGCACATATACTAGGTACACAACCCGTGTGTGTGCATACACACCAGCAAAAAGCATCATCTCAGACACGTGTACATACACGCCCCAGACATGTGCATGCACAAATGCACATACACACACTGGACACACTCATGTGCACATGCACAGTGACCTATCCCAAGACAACAATATCCATTTAAATCCAGCTTCAGTCATAGAATATGAGAGCTGAAAGAAACCTTAGAGACATCCGGGGAAAAGCACATTTGTGGAGGCACCTGGCCCAGGGCCCAGCCCCTAGTAGGCACGCAGCGACATTTCCCCTACTGACTGCATCTGCACACAGGAGGGCGTCAGTAAGCCCCCACTGACAATAACGATGGGCCCAGCCCTGCCTTTTACACGTGGGTGTGTGCGACTGGCCCACGTCCCGTGGCAGGGCAGCGGAAGAGCTGGCATAAGAACCTTTCGCTCTGGGCTCTGTGATAGCACCTTCTGGTCCCAGCCCACGTTCCCACGTAACACCCCCACGAATATCCCGCTGCTCCCCACGTGCCACATCCCTTCCAAAACAGTCCCTGGGCTGTCGCTGCAGAGAACCTGTCTGCTGGGGAGAGCCCAACACCCCGTGTCTCACTGCCCCATGACACTGGGTGCTCCACCCACCAGACAAGCAGCTCCCCAAGGACTTGCTGCTCCTGGCCCCGATCTCCCTGCGAGGAGGGACTGAGACTCAGGCTTAGAGTGCGGGGCGTGATGCTGGGCATAGTCACACACCCTCTCCCCTCTGAGCCTTGCGACAAGGAGTATGGAGCGTGGGCCTCACAGTCCACCCCTCACCCATGACACAGCCTTGGGCATGTCACACAACCTCCCCAAGCCTCCTTTTTCTCACCCACACAATAGTGATACTAAGAGAGCTTATCACCTAATCGGTGGAGAGGATCCAATGGGATTTTGCTGCAAAGCATGTGACAGGCACACAACCATTAGGCAACAGCCACTAGATATTACTGCAAACAGCACAGAGCAGAATACGTGGCAGGTGCCTATTACCTGATAGTTATCACTATTACAATGTAGGAATTACGATTCCCATTTTAACAGATGAAAAAATCAGGGCTCAAAGGAGTGACGTGACTACAAGGCCATGAGAGGGAGAGTGGGAATCTGAGCTCTGGTCCCCTCTGGGACACCACCCAGCCCCCAGACAAGAGCACCAAGAGGCCCCCACCCGGAGTTCTCACCCGTGCTCTGTGTCTCTAGCAGCTTGTGCATGGAGCTGTAGGGCCCGGGTGGGATGTTGAGGCTGGTGAGGGTGGGAGGCCCAGAGCTGGGGGCCACCTCTACGAGCGCCTTCTCTTTCAGCATCTCTGGTGGAGGGCTGGTGTGTACAGTGGGGTACACCTTCCCACTGCCCACGGTTCTGCCCGATGCCACAGACGGGGACCGGGGAGGGGGCACCTGGCAGCGGACTGGCTCCAAGTGGCAGTCGGCGTGGTAAAAGCTGTGCACAGACTCTGCACCACCTGGGGGGGCCCCGGAGAGGGCGGGTGTTGAGGGCGGTGGCAGCATGAGCCGGCGGGACCCATTGGCATCCCTGTCCTGGATCTCTGGGCTGGCCCGGGGGGCTCTGAGCGTCCCATTGCCCAGGTGGTAATGGTGGTGGTGGTGGTGGTGGTGGTGGTGTACCAGGTGGTGGACGGACAGGCGGCGGCGGGAGCGAGAGCAGCTGCCACTGGGTTGGGGTTCCTGGCCCCCGAGGGGTGCTGGGCTGCTCAGGAGCCCGGCCCGCACGCCCGCTGCCCGAGAGACCCGGGCCAGCCTGCGGGCCGCCTTGCGGAGGATATACACCAGGTACTTGAGCAGCTCCTCGTAGCAGCTGCCCGGCTCGGAGAAGCTGGCCAGGGTGCTGGCATTGGACAGGAACCGCACGCGCTGCTCCCGCATCAGCTGGCTTTCCCGCTGCTTGGTCTCCGAGAACTGCGTGGCAATCACCACCAGGCACAGGTTGATCATGAAGAAGGAGCCCACCTGTAAGGGTGGGGACAGGAAGAGCAGATGTCCTGAAGAAAAGCGGATCACAATCCCGGCTGCCACGTACACGGGACTTCCCATAGGCCAGGCACCAGGCTCAACAATTTTCGAAGCATTATCTCATTTTATTCTTAGGACAGTCTCAGGAGGTGACATCTCCATCTGACAGATGAGGAAACTGAAACCCAGAGAGGTAAGGCATTTGCCCAAGATCGAGATCGTTCAGCCAATGCAGAGTAAGGCTGAGATTTGAACCAAGCTCTGTGAAATTCCAAGGTGTTGCTATTGATCATGGTGTTTTCCTGCAAGGTTATCTCCCAAACTCCCTGCCCCTAAACACACCCCTCCAAGGAGACTAAGCACCCCTCCCCAACTCCCATCAGGAGTACAGTACAGTGGAAATGAGTGCACTAGGCACAGGGGGTTTTCCAGTTGGAACGAGCCTTTGAGATCTTGGCAAAAATGTTGTTCACAGGACTCCTGTTTCTAGGCCCAGTTCTAGCTGCATGACCTTGGGAGAGACCCTCATCCATGGAGCCTCGGTATCCTCATGTGACATCAGGGACTGTGGGTCTCCCCTGTACCCTTTTCCCTGTGCTCCCCTCCCCCAGCTGAGTGAGGGGCTAAACCCTGGACCCTACGGACTAGCCCAGCTGCCACTCTGACTTGCTCACACTCCCCTGGTCCCCATCTCCATGCCTCAGTTTCCCCAGACTCTGGGACAACCAACGCTTGGACAACAATTCCCAACAAAGGAAATGAATATTTATGGTGACAAAGCAGATTTTCTTTTCTAGATCGTGTCCTAGTAATTATGATAATTAGCTTCACTAGTGTGATTCCAGAGAGCTGTTTGAAAAGATTTTTCGGGGGGTGTGTGGGAGGGCGGAAACTAGGCCCCTTACCTCCCTGTCTGCTTCCTTCCCCCTTCCTTCCCCCTTCCCACCCCCAGGCTTGGGGGGCAGCACAGTGAGAAGACCCCGCTTCCTGAAGCACTGGCCTCAGCCCCTGAGGTGGGGGTCAGGGAAGGGAACGGGCCTCCAGCCAGGCTTCGCCCCAAGCCTGCCCACTCTTCCGCACCAGGGAAGCTAGGGAGGCAGGAGGGGCTGGCCTGGGGGACTTGCTCTTTCTCAGGGCCTGCCCTCTGCCGCTCCCCCACCAGGAGCTGCCTCACTCTGTCTCCACCTTCCTCTCGAGCTTGTCCTAGGTCCTGAGTCGATCTCAATCTTCTCCTCCTTTCTTTCTTTTCTGTCCTCCACCCCCACATCTCCCCACCTTATTCTATTTCTTCATCTGTTTCTCTCAGTATCTAACCCTGTGTCTGGCTCTGTCATTAGCCTCTTGGTGACATGGAATAAGGCCGAACTTGGGGTTGGTGGCCTGGGGCTGAATTCCCAGCTCCAGGCTCTTACTTTTCTGTGTGACCTGGGGCTCTGAGTTCTCATTTAGGAGATGGGGATGGCCACCCCTTCTCAGGCCACCTCACAGGGGACTACAAGGATTAAGCAGGCAGCAGATGTTACAGCACACATCAGCACTGATGCCCCACCCAGTGACATTAATCCACAGCACAGGCAAAGCACGTGGTGGGGTCGGATAAACGAGGAAACGTTGGTTTCCTCATCTGTAAAATGGAGACAACACAGGATGGCAGTGAGGATTAAATGCAGCAGCCCATAAAAAGAGCTTAGCACAGGGCTGGCACATAGTAAGTGCTCAATAAATAAGCTGTGAGTGGTCGCAGTGAAGTTATTAACTATGAATGGTAGTGATTAAAACTATTAAATATTGCTGCTTTTGCCTCTGTCTCCTGCCTTCGTAAAGTCTTGGAATTTCTGAGCTGGAAGAAACAAGAGATCACGTAATGTTTCTCAACAGCGACTGATGGGGACTTTGGGTAGAACAATGCTTTGTTTGCAGACATTTCAGGATGTTTAGCATCTCTCCCTTCCTGCCACAACAAAATGCCAGTGGCACTCCCCTCATCCTTATAAAACACTGAACTCTGTGAACATACTAAATACCACTGGACTGTACGCTTCAAATGGGTGAATCATATGATAGGTGAGTTATATCTCAATAAAGCTGTTTTTTAAAAAACAAAACAAAACAAAGCCAGAACCACCCTTTCCCATTTCCAAATGTCCCCCAGGGGAGACGGTATCACCCTGGCTTGAGGACCACCCATTTTACTGATGAAGAAACAGAGGCCCGGGGTAAGGTGGGGGGCTTCGAGGGGAATGACTTGCCCAAGGTCATAATAGCAGTTAGGAGTAGAGTCTGGCCTTGACCTTGAATTTCCTCCTGACTTCTCATCTGATGCCCTCCCTACGGGGACTTGTCCTGAGAGCTAAGAACTTCAGACTGAGCAACATTTCCCCTCTCTGGACTGCCCCACCGGTGCCCCCAGGATCCCACATCCCCACCGGGGTCTAAGGAGTCACTCACGATGATGAGGAGGATGAAGTAGATGAAGTTGTAGAAGGAATGAGCATCCATCACAAAGTACATGATGTCGACCCAGCCCTCCAGCGTGATGACCTGGGGAGGGGCAGAGGGGCAGGCTGACTCTGGGCCCACAGAATCCTCCTCCAGAGGCCCTGACACCCACCCTGGCCCTGAGAGCAACCCCTGCAAGCCTGGACTGTGTCCTGGGGCCGACATGCTGCGGGATCTCCCGGACCCCAGGCTGCCCCACCTGGAAGATGGCGATCCAGGCATAGCCGATGTTGTCAAAGTTGATGGCGCCCTTGAAGGGGTTGTGCTCCCCAGCGGAGCAGTTGGTGTAGTACTGGTTCCAATTGACGCAGGTGGTGTTGCTGGAGCTGTTGTAGGCCTCGTAGTCTAGACCACAGGGCGGGCCACCGCCCCCCTCCCCGCGCAGCGTGGGCACGCTCCTGCAGGACCGCATGCCGTTCTCGCGAGGCTGGGAGCAGATGAAGGGGCTCTCGTCCTCGTTCTCCGTCTGGTAGTAGCGCTCCAGGTCCACGCTCAGGGGGCTGCGGGGCGGGAAGCGGGGCAGGGATGAGGGTGGGGAGCAGGGTTCTCCAGGCAGGGGGCTCAGGAAGGGTGAGCTGGCGTGAGTGCACCGAGGCGCACAGAGTGAGCAGGGGCAGGACTGCGGGTGGGGAAGGGACAGGGCAGGGCAGGGCTTTGTGGGCACCAGGAGAGGAGAGCGAGGGCTGAGCAGGGAAACTCCAGACTTGGGATGTCGGAAGGTCACATCCTAGAGCTGTGTTTTCCAAACTTTGCTGCACGTGAGGATCACTGGAGGAGCTTTAAAAAATTCCAAGCTGAACCCTGAGACCAGTGACATCAGGACCTCTGGAGGTGGCCCCCCCAGCACTGGTAATTTTGAAAACTCTCCAGGGGCTTCCAATGTGCAGCCAAGTTGTTGAACCAGACATGTCTCAGATCTGAGAACAGATGGGTCTGCAGCCGCAGGAAGGAGGGACCCAGGGAGATTCCAGGCCCATGACCACTCCCAGGTCGTCCCCTAGCCCGTCCACCACTCACAGGCTGAAGTTCTCGGGTAGGAAGCATCGGTTGCGAAGCAGCCCTGCCCACAGCTGGACGCCGACGATGCCGAAGATGAAGAAGACGAAGAAGCAGAGCAGCAGCACGTTGCCCAGCATGGGCAGCGTGTCCAGCAGCAGCGTGACGAGGATGCGCATGCCTGTGGGGGCAGAAGCCACGCTGGGGACGCCAGGCTGGCAGCGCTCCCAGAGGGGCCTTCTGGGGACGCTGACGGCCCAGTTCAAGATGGAGGGGAGACCAACAGACACCTCTCACTCCCCAGGCAGCCCCTGCACCCCTCACCCTACCCACCACCCCTCGTGGCTCACCCACACACCACCGCCAAGGAGCCAGAGTAGCGTGGTTTCCAAAGCACTCTCACACCACGTCCCAGCCAACTCTCCCAACATCCGTGCAGGGCGAATGCTGCCACCCCCGACTTACAGATGAGAAGCCTGAAGCTCAGAGGAATGACCTGGCTAGCCCAATAGCACAGAGCTGCTAAACACAGGTGCCAGGACTTAAGCCCACCACACCCAACACACACACACTGCCCTCCCACTTCCTTCTCTCACCAGACACAGTCACCTGACCTTGCCAAGTTATCACCACTGGGGAAACTGAGGCAGAGAATGCCAGGAAGGAAGTTAGGAGGCAGGAATGTCACTCGGAGAGGCAGCTCCACAGCAGGGGCCAGGACGCCCTGTGCTTCCCCATGGTTCTGCGCCCCCCAGCCCTGATTTCTGTTCCCTGCTGGGTCCAGAGTCTCAAATCAGGACCAGAAGAGACACTGCACTGTCTTCTCAGAAGTCCATCGATTAACAGCTCCCTCCATGGGGAAAGCCACTGAAATCCCCCTACCAAAAAGCCTTGTTAGGGATACTTCCTTCTCTCTGTACTCCAGGTCTAGAACCAGCCCAAATGGTCTGAACCAGGCCCCCCTCCTCTGTCCACCAAGCCCTTGTCCAGCAGACAGATCTCTAATGGCTCCTTTCAACCCCCAAAGTGCCATCTATGGCCCCCTGCCCCCTCCAGGGCAAAAACTTCTAAGCAGCAGCTAATTAACCCTCTTGGTGACTGCGGCAAGCGCCCAGCCCTCCCGGCCTTCCCCACCCCCCTTCAGCTCCTCTGGGCTCCAACTGAGATCAATTCCTCAGGGTTTGCATTAAGGGAATTACACCGGTGGTTAGACAGAGGCCTATAAATCTACCAGCCATCACCTGGGGCGGGAGAGGAGGCAAGGCACGCCCCTATTCCGGAGCTCCTGTTAACACCAACACGCCCCAGCCCCCAGAGAACACACTCAGCAGCTTGCCCTCCCAGCGGCAGCCACATCTCTCTCTCTCTCTCTCTCTCTCTCTCTCTCTCACACACACACACACACACACACACACACACACACACACACACACACACACACACGGGGAAGGGGGCTGCTGCTACATCGGGCACACAATCAGACACAGAGACCCAGAAACGCCTGTCCCCCCACCCCCCACCCCCGGGACCGCAGCGGGACCATCTGCAGCTTGTGTAGGTTGGGGAGTTGCAAAGGGGGCCTGAGCAAAGTGGGGGGGCAGGATGTAGGGGGAGCTAGAGCTGCCAAAGCTTCGCTGGCTCCAGAAACCAATGCGGTTTAATTTAGATAATGGTCCCGGCAGTCAGTCGCTGCAACGGGTTGGAAGGGGCTGGGGAGGAGGAAGGGAACAGAGCTGGGAGGGTGTGGCATGCAGTGGCCTTGTCTTGAGAGAAGTCACGTTCCACGTGGCCAGTGTGGTCTCACCAGTGAGAACCAGACCACAGGAGAGGCTGCTCTGGCTAGAACAGACCATTCGCACCTTGCATCCAGCCTGGCCTGCCGGGCTCTCCACCGTCCCCACCCAGCCCTATCGCCCTGGGGGGTCATCTGCCTGAAGGGGAAGGGTCATCTGAGATGTCTCTGAGACTCTGACCCAAAGCCAGGCTAAAATGGGGGGTGGGGTCTTCCCAGGTGACGCTCACAGTGCCACAGCCAGGGGCAGGGGCTCCCTTTGGTTCCAGTGACCCCAGCTCCCTACTGAGCCTGTGAGTGGTCAGGTGAGGACACGGTGGCGGGGGGCGGGGGTGGGGCTGAGATTTCCACATTTCCTCTTGGGTCCCTTTGTCTAGGGGCTGAGGGCCAAGGGGTCACTCACTGGGCACCCGATTAATGGCCCTGAGCGGTCGCAGCACGCGGACTGTCCTGACAGCTGAGAAGCTGACGTTCTGCAGGTCCAGCGAATACTCCAGCATCCTGCGGGAGGGGCCCAAAGGGAGGCCCTTTGAGTCGGAGGCCACCATGGGGTCAAAAGAGGTCAAGGAGGACTCCTGCTGCGGAGACAGCAGGATGACCTCTGGCTCCTCCTCCACCAAGGGACCCTGAAGATCTGGCTCTGTCTGGGGGTCAGGGCCACCCCAAGCCAAGGACAGACTCTGCATCAGAGAAGGAGGCAGAACTGGGGGGAGGGCATGGAATTCAGAGAAGTACAGGCAGGAGTGCTACAGGCAGGCAGACCCTCAGTGGGCAGCCAGGGAGAAAGCAGAGCTGTAACTGGGCCGTGGGCAGGGGCAGGCAGCCTGGAACCCTGGCCCTGAGGAAGGGACCGATCTGATCCATGCTCTCCTGCCCAGGCCCTCACCCCGCGATGACGATGAAAAAGTCAAGCCGGTTCCAAGTGTCTCCCAGGTAACACTTTTTCCCGAAGATGCCCAAGGCCACCATCTTCACCACCATCTCCACAGCGAAGAAGGCAAAGATGAAGTCATCAAAGGCCTGGTGTGGGGACAAGAGGCTGCTGAAACTAACAAGGGGATCAGGGGACACCCTCCACCCCCTCCACAGTCCCTGCCAGTTGGGTCAGGGCCTCTTGCAGAGAAGGAGTCAGGGGTGTTAGGATTAGCAGCTGCATGTCCCCCAACACACACGGCACACCCACCTGCAGGATCCGGCAGCGCTGGGAGTCACAGGCGATGTCCTCGCACGGCCGGAACATGCCCAGGGTCACACAGTTGAGAAGGATGACCAACATGCTGATGCGCTCGAACCAGGTATCGGGCCGTCAAGGAAACAGCTGGCCAGGGCTAGAGCTGGAGCCCCCACACCCGCCCTGCCACCTCCTGCTTGTTGGCCCCCCCACCCCATCCAAGAGCAGCCAGGTGGTGGGAGGAGTGGGGAGGGGGCTTGGCCTCTAGTCAGACCAGCCCCCAGGCCCAGGCTCACCTTGGTCATCTCACCTCTCTGGACCCAGTTTCCTTATCCATAAAGGAGGAAAAGCCACAAATACCCTGACTATTTGCACAAGCCATTTGGGGAATAGAATCGATCGTGCTCGTGGAAATGCCAGACACCGTGAGTTTGCTGCTGAATGTGAATCCTATTCTTCCTACCGCACAGGGTAGATGTGAGAAGCAAATGAGATAATGTATGTGAATGTGTTACACAAACCTAAAGTCGGATTATGCTGCCTTACAGTTTACCAAGCACTTTCTCACAATGCCACAGCTGATGCTCACCACAGCCCCGGGAAGTACCCAGGGTAGATCATTTTATTCCCCAGAACCCAAGGAAACTGAGGCCCAGGGAGCTGAAGTCAAGTGCTGAAGGTCACTCGACAAGCCAGGACAAGGCTGAGGTTTCCGAGCTCCTGATCCATGATGCTCTCCTCTGCACACCGTAGCTGCTCAGGCAGGCAGAGAGGGGCTGTCGTGACTGCCCCAGCACTAGGAGGACAGCTGTGGTCCCCGTTGCCACAGCACTGGAGCCCAAGGCTCCCTCTTCCACAGCCAGCCTCCTGACCTCTCAAAGCCCTCAAACAGCTGCTAGACACACCCACGCACTCAAATATTGAGGACCTGCTACATGTTAGACACTGTGCTAGGCATAGCCCCCGGGCCGTGCAGAGTGGACAATACCCTGCACATATAAGCCACGCCGCCATCATACCTTCTTGTGGCTTCCAGCCCAAACCAGCCAAAACAGCAAGGGGGAGAAGGGTTCTTTCTAAACCCTGAGTCTTTCCACAGAGTGGATTCTGCTAAGTGACTCACTTCCAGCCCATCAGCAGGACAATGTGCGAAATACCCCATGGACCTTAAAAGGTTCCAGGCACTAGACTCACAGATAAATGAGGTAAACAAGCAGAGACAAGGGACTGGGGAAGGGAGACCACCTAGGGAATGGTAGCCGCTGGCACGACCCACCAAGCCAGCCTCAGTGGGGCCCACAGCACGTGGAATCTTCCTGTCTTAACCCAACTTCAGGAATGAGGAGGTTTTGGCCAGGCGTGAAGGAATGTCCCACGACTCCACAGTCCCCTCTCAGCTCTCCCACTCCTCCCCCCACTACCTAGGCCCTTTTCGTTTGGACTCACACCCTGCTGGCCACCTGTCCCTGGCACCCTGTAAGTCCTATGGCACTGCAGTTTCCCTAATCTACACCCTCTTACAAGAATAAGAGTTTTTTAAAAAGTTCTAGGTTTTGGGGGGTAAGTAGGTGGGAAGGAGGAAATAGAGAGTGCTCTGTTTCCATGGAACTGTTTTTCTGAGTGGAGCCAGAGCCCAGTGGATCTCTCCCCAGAATGGGGGTCAGCCAGGGGTCACCCTGGAAAAAGGGGGACAGGGAGGGAGTCATCATTTGAGAAGGGAATACAATTACCCTTGAGAACTGGTCTGCTTTCCCCAAGCTAGCCCTCTCCTCTCCTCCGCAGGGGAAGGGGGTCTGGGAGGGTCCCACGTGAGCAGATGTCTCTACATGAGGGAGAGGGGCAGTCCTTTGGGGAAAAGGGTGTCCTGGGACATCTGTTTGGACCCCTCTAATGGCATGATCCCACCATGTTGGTCACCTAAGCACTAGTCTCATGTCCCTTACCGAGCTGTGGGCTCCCGACAGGCAGGGGGACTCTGATACAACTTTCTATACTGCACAGAGCTTGGAGTAGTGCCTGGCATGTGGCACATGATCAATACATGGGAAGACTGAAAGAAGGAATCAATCAATCAATCAATCTCCCTGCCTAGAAGCCAGATGTGTCTCCCCATTCATGCTTTCCCGCCTTGCTTCCCTTGACAGAGATGAACTGATTATAACCATGGGGGGAGGAGCAGAAGTGACCCCGTAGAAGAGCTGCCTTTCTTTCTGTCCCCACCTTACACAAGCTCAGCCTGGGATCTCTCATAGCCAGTCTGCCTCCAGATGACCCCATGCCCAGCTCTCAACCTTGGCAGCCCTTTCGCATTCCAGCCTACTTCCAGTACGTCCTGCCTGCGCTCTACCTCTCACTACAGGTGAGCGTGGTGGACAGGGAAGAGACCAAGGCACAGGAAAACGTGGGACAATCTGAACAGAGGAATAATTAATGGGGGGGGGGTCTTTCACCCTTCTCAGGGTTGGGCTCGTTTCCTTGGAACATGGCAGTATGTCACTGTGTGATGTTCTTCTGTTGCCATAACAACGGGAGGATGTGTCACCAGGTGGTGTGGATTTGTTGCCATGGTAATTAAAGAGCCCCCCCCCCCCGAGACACACATGATCTCCCCTCACTCAGGCTGCTGTCTCATCCTCATGCAAGGAAGGGGGATCAGGGAGACCCACAGGTTATCAGGTTGGAGGAACCATGTGACAGATCCCCATGGTAACCAAGGGAACGGGGGACACTGGTTGCCATAGCGATTATGAGACCTGTGTAGTCACATGCCTATTGTTGCTATGGTGACTGTCTGGGCTGGAGTGGATCCCAAAGGGGGGGTAGGTGAGGGGAGGATCTTTCTTCTCCCCACAAACCACCATCAAAAGCAGAGAAAAAGGAAATGGCAGAAAGAGGAACCCCACTTCCATCCCTCCTCCTTTTCTCCCTCCTGGGAGAGAGAACTAGAGCATGTTATCTCCACAAATGAGTCCTCTCAGTGGGGCTTTATCTAGATAGAGCCCTTGCCTAGCCTGGCAGCTGGAAGGGTGAGGGAGGTGGGGAGAGGGGGAGGCGGGCTGGGACCTCTGTGGGCACAGGGGCTCCGGGCATGAACTGAGAAGGGAAGCAGGCCCTCTCGCTGCCCCATTCCCTCCTAGGAATCTGGAAATCTGAGACTGAGGAACGTTAAGGAGGAAATGGGCTGGGACCCAGGAGTCCTGGCCTTCTAGTGAGAGTTGGGGAGGTGGGGTGGGGGCAGGCTCTTGCCGTGCCCATCCCACAGGGAGGCCGGTGTCTGTCGGATCCGGGAATCCACAGGGGCTCGGCCTCACAGCTCATGCTGGGGGGGAGAACTGAAAGGGGGATTCCCCCAGCAGAGCCCCTACTCCTACAAGCCTGTCTCTCCGTGGTCCCCCCGCCAAAACTCGAGCATGTGGGTGTGTGGGGAGAGAGGTTTCCAGCTGAACTGAAAACTGAAGCCCACAGAAAGGCAGCGGGCCCCACCCAGAGACAGAGACATGAGACACAGAGACACCGAGAGACGGCCCACTGGAATCTTTGAGAGGGGAAATAGGCCAGAAATCTGATTCAAGCGTCTGTGACTCTGTGTGTGTGTGTGTGTGTGTGTGTGTGTGTGTGTGTGCGTGTGTGCGCACGCGCATGCCTGCGCGTGTGAGCAGTTGTGTCTGTCGCCATCCTGGCTGAGGCAGGCAGGGCGGGGTGAGAGCTGGGCGGGAGCAGGCAAGGGGTGCGGGGGGGCTATGTGGTGGGGGTAATCCCAGGAATGCCTCCAACTGGCACCATGGGTGACGAGGAGTCCCCCAGCAGAGCAGCGGAGTGCAGCGGGCGGGAAGGAGTGTGTGTGTGACAAAGAAGGAAGGTGGGCCTGGGGCAGAAAGACTGCCAAGGGGTGAGCCGCCCCCCAATCCCATCCAATTCCCAGCCCCAGCCCTTCGCCCCGGAATCCCAGGGTTTAGATGGGAGGAGAGAATTGATGAGGAGACAGGAAGAGCATCCACCCCCCATTTCCTCTGAGGATAGCAATGGAGAATTCTCCCTAGGTAGGAGAAACAGGCAGACTTGTGGCACTGGGACAGTGGCAAAGAAGGCTCCAGAAATCCCTGGTGCCCCCTCCACTCTGGAGGCGCACACTCAGACACACAGAGTGGCGAACAGTCAGTCACACACTCGCACTCGCTTCTGGAAGCCATTAGGGCTCCTGCCGGTCAGGCCTCCCCCTTCTCCCCCACTCCTGGCAGGCTCCCCTCTCCCCCTCTGGCCCCCCTCCCACTCCCCCTCTCTCGGCATCCCAAATGCCAGCCTGTGATTTCCAAATGAGAAAAAGCTGTGCTGGGCTCTGAGCTTGGAGAAACTCCTACACAAACTTCCAGATGTGACACAACAGCCAGAGAGGGGATGCTCAGGATCTCCTTCCGGGAGGGAAACGCACGCCCTCGGCCTGGAGAAGCACACACTGGCGAGGGGACACACGCCCCTGTAACCTGGGGAGGAGGGCTTTGGGGCTTTGAGTTGACCGTCTGCCAATACCCTGCTCTCCCCAACACCAACACATGCACTTGTGCACCCCTCTGCCTTTCACTGCCCTCCCTCCTTCCCTCTCTAACACATACAGACACACACACACACACACACACACACACACACACACACACACACACGCCATTTCCTACCTGGGTCTAGATCTCCACTCTAAGAAACCTGTTCTCTTACAGAGGCTGAGAGAGGAGGGGGCCAAGAAGAAGAATGTGCCAAGAAAAGCCCAACTAGCTTCAGTTAGTGGGGGGCGGAGAGGGGGAAGTGTCCTTATGTCCCTCATCCCTCGGGCTCAGAAATGCAGAGGGACCCTTGTGGAGCGAAGGCAGGTTTCACAGATACCGCAAAGAGAGAAAAGGAAAGAGGAAGGCCCTCTGGCAGCGAAAATACAGGTTTCCCTTGGCACTTGGGTAGGATGGAAGTGGTGGGGGGCACAGCTCAGGCAGCCCCCTTGCCAAGAAATTGTTCTCATCCCATCCTCAGGCAAGCCAGGCTCAGCTGCTTCTCCAGATCTAGTGACGCAGATGTCCCCCATCCCAGACTCCCACTCCCCCAAGATAAGACTGCTCCCACTCCCAGGATGAGCACCAGGCTCTCACCTCTCTTCCCTCAACCCAATCCTCACCACCTGTCTCCTGCCAGACCCTCAAGGAAGGAGTCTGCCTCCAAACTCCCCACTGGCACCTGGAGATAGGGCAGGTGGGAAGAGACGCGAGCCAAGAAGTCTGTTTTGGGGGGCAGGACGGGGAGGGAGATCTATCTCCCCCCGAGACCCCAGAGGACATAGAGGCTGGTGCTTTTCACCATTTATGGAGGGGGTGGGTGGTTAGGGGCAGAGATGCTCAGAGCCCATCCTTCTCAACAATATTTCATTCTCCATCTCCATCTCCGCCATGGAGAAAGGGGCCTGGGGGTGGGGGATCACAGCTGAAGATTGTGCCTATTCAGAGGACCACAGACCTCAGAAGCCCCCACCTCTCTCTTCCTGTAGCTCAGAGAGAATGGAAGAAGGGGCAGGGGATGGGGAGAGGGTGTGATGAGGGGAGCGTCCCAAAGACCCACAGGGTGTAGAGGATGGGGGGTGGGGGCACCCAGGCTCATCCCAGCTTTGCGCACTAGAGGCAGTAGAGCTGCAGAGTAAGGGCTGTACCAAGCTTCCGCACCCCCCTTCCCCAAGGCAGAGTCCGGCTGGGCTCTCAGGGGCTGCAAGGGAGACCTGGGGCTTTCCACCCTAGATCCCAAAGAACCTCTGAGCTGGAAGGAAGGAACCAGGAGAAGCTGTCAAGACCTGGGACAGCAGAGCAACCTCACTCCACCTTTCCTTCCCTTGGTGGCAGGACCCACTCCGGAGCCTGGAGCCAGGCATTAGTCAAGCAGCACTTTGTGCTTGGGGTTTGGGGGACTGGGGTCTCCTCTACCACTCCAGACTGGGCGGAGGGTAGGGGGCAGTGCTAAATCCATCTCCCTAGAATGTGGGGCTTGCATTCCCCAAACCCATCTGCAGAGCAGACACTGGGGCGGTGGACCCAAGTCTTCCTTAGTGAACACACTCACAGTCTCACTGTTCCCCCGATACTTTGGAAGAGCTGCAGTCCCCCATACCTGCCTTGCTAGCAGTGGGAGCACTCTATTTGTGAAAAGGGAGGAGTAACCTGGACCAGCTAAATCCCATCCCCCACTTGCTAAAGCTCTTGCCACAGTCTTTCCCTCCACAAGAAAAAAATCCAGTACAAAACTCCCCAACCCAACCGTAAGCACCCTGCATGGAAGAAAAATTTGGGGTGGAGGGAGGCGCTCCCGTCACTGGGCTCCAGCTGAAAGGGGCTCCACTCCAGCTCCAGGGCAGACGGCCCCCCTCCACCACATCTTGTTCTCATTCTGCGCCCCTGACATCAGCCGCCGCCGGAATCTCCTTGTTGTGCCTCCAACCCGCGAGGTGGGGGGTGGCGGGGATAGGACCTGGTCCCCGCCCCCCAAATCTCCCTCTGGGTCAGTAAAACCTCAGCCTCAAGGACCAGGTGGGGGGATTGAACCCTAGAATCCGCCGCAAACTTTGGGGCGGGGGCAGGAGGGAAACCCAGGAGATTGCGGTTCCCCCTCTTCCGTCCCCGCAGCTTCCTCCCCACCCCACCCCCCAAACTCGGAAACCAAACCCAGCTCGCTAACCGGCGGCGGGCGGAGTAGAGCTCCCAGGCTCCCGAAGCTTCCCACATCTGGAGGACGACCCTCCCCTGCCCACATCTGGAGAGCATCCAACTGCGGACCATCGGGGCACACCTCCTCTCTTTTCCTGTCCTGGACCCCAACCCCCCAAGGAGGACTGAGGTGTGTGTACGGAGGTGGGGCTCGCCCGGGGTACCGACTCGACCTGCTTGCGTCCCCACTCCCACTCTGACGCCCCCTCCCTTCCTTGGCAGGCCCCTGTCGTTTGCCCACCCTCCGGGCTCACTTCTCAGACTCACCTGGCTTTCGGTCCCCTCCAGCGGCGCGGCCCGCCCCGCTTCCGACCCCGAGCCTGGCCGTCGTGCCCCGAAGGATATGGGTTACAGACCGTGCGGAGACACCAGCTCCGCGGGCGGCTGTCCTGGCTCAAGTAGAAAAAAACCACCGGGGCCAGCGCCGGGTACGGCAGCCCCTCCGCCTCGGAGTCCGCACTGCCCGGGTCCTTTTCTGCAGACCCTGGCCCCGGCCGGCCCCCGGCCCCCGACAGGTCGTTGAGCCGCATGAAGCTCCGGGGCTGTCCCGACTCCTCGGTGCCCGCTCCATCCTCCTCCTCGTCCATCCTCTGGCCAGCCGGGGCCCCGGGCGGTCCGGAGAGGGGCGAGCGGCGCCCCTCAGAGGAGGTGTCCTCACGCAACCGGGGGGCCCCGGCGGGGGCGCATCTGGGGGGCTCTAGGGCGCAAGCTGAGCCCCCGGCAGGGCCAGTTCAGCCCAGCTCCCCCTGCCCGCAGGGGCATGCTGCCCGCGGGGCGCCGGGTCGCAGGGAAGCCCCGCCCGGCGCGAGTCCCGCTTCCCCAGGGCCCCCGGGGCTCCCCGGGCCAGCCGGCCGGCTCCCCGTCACTTTGTTCCGGCTTCTTCGCTTCGCGCCCAGGCTCCGGTTGCCCGATTCGGCGCTACCTTCGGCCAAGCGGCCCCGAGAGGGGGATAGAGAAGGGGAGCACTGGCGGAGGGCGGGGGGTCCGGGGAGGGCGCCCCCACTTCCCGCGGCGCAGCTGGAGCAGGATCTAAGGGGTCAGCATCGTCCCGGCTCCGCGCCAGCGGCGGCGGGGGGAGGGGAGGAGGGATCTCTTTGGGGGTGGGTTTGAAGGGGGTGGGGGGCGGCTCCTTCCTCCGCCCCGCGGCGGGCTCACGGTCCGGGAGGGGCGGGGAGACGGTGGGGGGCCGTCCTGAGCGGGGGTGGAGGCGGAGATGCCGCCGCCGCAGCCGCCGCGGTGGCTGCCGCTGCCGTAGCTGTCGCCGGCGCCACTGCCTCCTCCTCCGGCCGAGACGCGGAGCGAGCGAGCGAAAGCGGCGGCGAGGAGCCCGGCGCACACCACAGCTGGATCCCTCACTCCAACTTCAAGCCTCGGCCCCGCCTCTCCCCTGCCAGCCTTGCAGCCAATCGCCGCGCGCCGTCGGCCCCGAGCCGCGCGCCCATTGGCCAGCCGCCGTGGCAGTGCGGGCGGGAGCGCCGGGAGAGAACCACAGCTGGAATCCGGTTCCCACCCCGAAGCCCAGGACCGCCCCTCTCCCCTCCCCTTGCCCCTGGGCCCGCTCCCGAAGGCTGGAGCCAATCACACGGCTGCCCAGACCGAACCCACTTTCCTATTGGCCTCTGGGGTCTTTGGGACTCCCCTGGAGTGAGCCCCGGAGAATCAGTATTCGGCTTGGAGGTCCAGGGGTAGCGCCGCAGGCCCCGGGGATCCTTTGTCCACGACCCCTGAATTGGACAGCAGCCGGAGGGCGGAGCTCCGCTCTGGGCGGGCCTGGAGAAGAAGGGAGGCAGGCGACACGGGGGTGAGGGTGTGCCCAGGGTCCCAGAGCGAAATCCTGGGTGTCCACCTGGTTAATTGTCCACCCTGGAGTTGAGCCTTGGAGCGGGACTGGGGAAGGGAAGGAGCAGAGCTGGGGTCCCAGGGGTGGGGCTTCGGGCTGGAGGGGGCCGGTCTTGGGGAAGCAGGCAGAGACAGGGAAAGGCAGGGGTAGGTATGGTCGGGGCGTGGCTCCCACCAACCTCTTGGACTTATTGGTCCTGCTCCAAAGGACGCTTCTGAGGCTCTGATCCTGACCTGCTAACCCTGACTTGCTGGCCCTGACCTCACGTGGGCGCTCCTGAGCTTCATCGAGCTTCATCCCCTGCCCCTAGGGATCCTTCGAAGGGCGTGGACTCCACGAGGGGGCTTCGAACTTGAACACGTGGGCCCAGGCAGATAGCTCCGGACCGCAGAGCTCGGATCCCCAGGAGCAGCTGCGGAGCAGAGCGAGGACTCCTGCAAAGGGACCTGTGGGGGTCTCGAGTGTGTGGGAGGGGGTGGGAGCACAAACCTGGGCTTTACCAACTCTTAACCTTCAAAGTCCCCACCAACCCTCCACTCCATGCCTCAGTTTCTCCCTCTCGAGTTCCAATATGGCTTAGAGGGAGGCTGCCGGCGGGACAGGAGCTCCGCCGGGCAGCTCCCTTCGCTCCCCTCCACCCCACCGGCCGCGGGTCCTCGTGGGTCTGTGCTTCCCACGCGCGCACACGCACGCGCAGACCCCGGCCCTCGCCCCGCCCGCCTCACGGAGTTCTGGGGCTCAGCGAGCTCTAGCTCCCTCCCGCCGCCTGCGCCGCTCCAAAAAGATGTGGGTGCCCGGGAGCGCAGGGCTGCTGGAGCGCCGGATGCGGGGCGCGGGGACATCGGGGACATCGAGGATTAGACACCGGTGAGCACTTCCCCAACATCTACGAGAGGTAGACACGGCGGAAACGAGCAGGTCAGTCAGTTCCCTCTCTGGAGACTTGGGGCGCTTACGCCACTGCGGAGAGGCCGAGGGATAGACAGGATGACCTTCGGTACCCGCCTCCCCCGCCTCCCGGGCGTTCTTCACTCTCCTAGGACTGCGCCACCCACGCAGCCCCCGCGCTCCGCCGCGGCAGGGGTTGGGGGGGCGTCTCAGCTCCGGCCGCGGCCGCGGCAGGTTACAGGGTGGGATGGGGAGGGCAGAGTGGCTGCTGCGCTGTCGCCTCCCTGGTTGCCCTTTCGCCGAATCCGCGTACCGAGCTGTGCGAATGAGGCCGGGCTCATTTGCATTTCATGCTAATGAGCAGATCCCCTAAGTGCCTTTTTTTCCTGGCGGGAGTCTCTGCTCTCAGAGTCTTGAACTCCAGGCGTCTTCTGGGAGAGGGGGACATTTATGGTTGCACTGCGTGTCTGACACCTTCTTCCCTCCTGCGGGTCCGCAGTCTGCCGGGTCGGCCTGCCCTTCCCGCCAGGGTAGAGGCCCCGCGGTTGGCACGGAGAGGTAGGGATTCTCGTCACCCACTCTTTGCAGAGGGGGAAGATGAGGCCAGAGAGGCTTGCCCACCTCGATGGTCAGCTTCCCTGGTGGTCAGCAGGCCCCACACCCTCATCCATCATCCAGGCCACCCCTGGTCTCTGGGCTGAACTCTGTTCTAGCACATACTCAGAAAGGAGGGCAGGCACAAACGCGTCTGGATAAATTGAGATCCACATCTGCTTCCCTGGGTCCGGGGCCTGGGGGAAACTTGCCACCCAGGACATCCTTATCCCTGTCCTAGGGCACCAGGGGACTGTGATGCCCAGTCAGAGGTGCTCACCCTTAGCCTGGGTGGGGGAGGGGCGGGGAGGCAGGACCCACAGGGAGGGCAAGAGCTGAAACCGTCTGTAACTCCAGCCCGCCAAGCCTCAGCTCTGACATCACCGCCTCAGTGGCCTTCTTTCCAGCAAGTGTTTCAATGCCTCTGAAGTGCCAAGGTGCTGAGGACACACTACCGAGCCAGACAAAAGTCTGGAACCTTGTAGCACTTAGCCCAGGCTGGGATGACATATGTATGTTTGTGGTGATGAAATGACTGTCCCCGCCTCCGGGCTCTGTGTTCCCCGAGGGACTGTGTCCATTCTGCTCACTAGGACCTAGTCTAGGGTTTGGCACATGGTTGTTAGGTGAATATGTAACCTCAGATGGTGAGAGGGAAGGGGAGGGAAAAGAAATTCCTTTCCTTGGGCTTCAGTTTCCCAACAAAGAAGTTAAGCTGAAATGTCTAAGACCTCTTCTGCCCCCACATGCACCCAACTCAGGGCTCCTGCAGTGACTCCTCCCTCACAGCCCATCCGGCTCCCCCAGGAGTAGAGATCCCCCTCCCATGTGAGCCTCTTTGCTCAGGGATGATACATACACACATGACCCCATTTGGCCACCCCAACAGCCCTGAGCGCTGAGTGGGTGGTCCCCCGTTTTTCAGATAAGGAAGCTGAGGCTTAGAGAGATGAAATGACTTATGTGACTGCCCACACCTCAGGGCCTGTCTCCACTGACCCTGCCCCCGGGGGTGCTGCTGGGAGAGCAGGGAGCACACACCCAAGAGGGACGGGCGGCAAAGGGGAAGGGAGGCTGCAGGGCTTTCAAAATCCCACATCTGAGCAACATTTATGTTCAGCCCTGCCCTCTTTAGAAATTCAAGGCCTCCTGGGAAAACTAACCCTTTAAGGCACTAACTCCTTCTTCTGAACCCATTTACAGAATCCCATTGTCATGTGCGTGCCCAGCCACAGAGCAGACTGGACGGAAGGAAGGCACCAAGTGCACCCACCTTCACAGCTGTGCCTGGGCCTCCTGGGGGGGCAAACCCTGGGGGTCTTTGCTGTACCCTGAAGACCCCAGAGAGAACCAGAAGTGCTCAGGAGTCACAGGGCAGCCTCTTACCCTCTCTGGGCCTCCAATATCATCTACCAGTACGAGGATGAAGGTACCTGCCTCACCAGCTCATTCATGACGGTCAGTGGGATGACAGTGGCAAGAGGGCTTGGTAAATTGCCCAGACTATTCCAAAGCCAGGACTGGGGCTGCCAAAAAGGCCACCTGTGCTTCACCATGCTCCATCCTCCCTCCCTGCCGCCTCCCAGGCCCGGCTCCACTTGCCCAGCCCTCTGGCTTCCTGGGGAGGCTGAGTGGGCTCCAGCTAGAATGGGGCCAGCTGACCTTGTTGGCCGGAGCTCTAATCCCCTCCAGATGGGCCGGTGGCTTGCACCGAGGGTCTGGCTGCCCAGCTGACTCTGATCCTGGTGACCATGTGCAGAGAGCTACTCCATCCAGTCCCCTGCTCCTTCCTGCTCCACTCCTCCCCAAGGCTGACATTCCCCCAGGCAGTGGCCCCATCCGGCTGCTCCTTGTCTCCCGCAGCCTCTGTTGGCTGTGCTGCTTGGTTGGGGTGCCATGAGGATGCCCAGGACTCAACAGACCCCTGAAGGCCCCAGGCGGCAGCTCCCCTCCCATCAGCCTCATCACTCCACACCAGCCCTTCTGAAAACATGCTTCCCAACCACCCCCCTCCCCCACCCCCTGTGGAAGCTAGATGGAGTTTCTGGAGCTGGCAAAGATGTATGTACCAAGGATGGGACTCAAGAGCATCTCCCAACATGAGCAGGCAGGAGGAGGTCACAGGAAGGCACTGGCTTTTTCTGCAGCAAGAAGGACTCAGATTTGGGGAAGGCCTTCTAACCCAACAGATGCTCCAAATGAAAGAGCACTCTTTCCCCAGACCAGCTTGTATGGCAGCAAAGGGATGGACAATATGACCTCCTGCAGGGAGGCCATGCTTCCATCCCTGTGTGGTGGGGGCCACATGGATAGAGAAATGTCTTAGTCCTCATGACAGCAGCTCCTGCAGTGCACCAGGGCATGTGAAAATGTCACCATTCCATGAAATATAAAAGCTCATATAAAGTATCTCTTGCTCCTTCCCTGGCTCAAGACCAGGAGACAATGGGGAGGGGAGGCAGGTCCCCTTCTTAGCATCTCCTGGGGGTGAGGAATGAGCTTTCCCCTTCTGGGCCAGTCCACACCCCCAAGCCCACCTCTGCTCATTTGTACTTCATTTTAGTCCCCTGACCATAGTTTCACCCAGGCTGCAATGGCCATGGATGGGGGCGGGGTCAGCCTGGTGACCTCTGGGAGGTGAAGGAAGAATGGGGGGAGGCAGAGGGGTCAGTCGGGGACTCCCAGATGGGGCCTGGGCTGCTGTTCCCTCCCTCACCAGTGAGGCTGAGCGCCTGAGGTTACCGCGGGACGCTGTTTGGTTTATTCCGGGGTGAGTGGGTGCCCACGGGGGGCAGTGAGGATGGCCGAGATCACCTGGTGGCGGAGTGCCCAGGGGTGGCCACAGGTTCTGCAGAGCCCGGCAGGGCCTCAGTCTCTGGTTGTTTGGGAAGCTCCACCTTCTGCCCCAACCCAAGGGGGCTTGGGGACAGTCACTGATGTAGCAGTTTTCGTAACTCGCAGGGCTCTGTGATGGGCAGGGAGCAGGTTTGATTCTCACAGACGTAGGCAGTGGCCCGGTCTTCTAGCCGTCGCAGGGTACTCAGGAAGGGCAGCTGGCGGGACATGAAGCTCGAGGGGTCCCCATCAGCCAGAATCAGCACCTGGGGTAGCAGCAGAGCAGAAAGGGTCACCTGGGGGCTCAGGGCCCACTGGGAGGTGACCTGTCCCCAACCTTCAGTGAGGACAGATGCTGGGGCACCAAGGAGGGGAGAGGGCAGCTCGGGGGAGGAGGGGGTGGGGCCCACAGGGACAGGCACCTTGTTAGGGATGTACATAGAGTGGACGCACTGCACCAGAGCTTTGGTGTCCTTGGCCTGGCGGTCTCCACAGATCACGATCTGGCCGGAATAGAAAGGTCACTCCGGTGTCAGATGACGGAGGGGCTGAGCCCCAGACCAGCCAGGGCTCCCCATCCTCCTCCCTCCTCCCTCCACACCACCCATATCCCTAAGAAGGAATGGGGACTCATCTCAGCTGCCAGGAGGCCGCATCAGATTTAATGCTTGGCAAGGGGGAAGACACACACACACACACACACACACACACACACATAAGAATACACAAAGAGGCAATGTCATGCGTAGTGGCAGAGATACAAACGCAGGAAGACACACGCAGAAGACCCACAGCACACAGAGCCATCCAGAGAGACACAGAGTAGTCACAAATACACACAGCGGATGCCCACATGGAGGCAGATACTGCACAAACCACACCAGACACACACACGCACACGCACGCGTGGGCAGCCACAGAGGCACACGTGCAAATGCAAGCAGGCACACACCGGCAAACACTCACACCGCATTCCCCCCACAGGCAGGTACACAGACACACACCTCCAGGAATACACAGCAAGAACACAATAGGGACAGAAACGATTACACCGATACACAGAGACACACGGAGACATACTCCACCAGCCACCAGGGACCCGTATTTAGCCCATCTCCTGCCCCCCGTACTCGACAGCCCCAGCGACAGACACTCACAGGTCTCCTGAGACCCACAGACGCCTCCACCATGGGGAGCAGAGACCCGCCTCCCACGCGGGTGCACACACGCCCGAGCTCTGGGGCAGCCCGCACTGTAGCCCCAGCTCCCCTCCTAGCCGGGTCCTAGCCCCAGTGCCCTCACCCCTCACCTGCTTGAGGGTCTGCTGGTGGGCTGAGAGGGTGCGGACCATCTCGGGCAGCGCCACCGGGACACGACGCATGCGCTCTGAGAAGGCAGTCAACAGGCACACGCACTTGTCCATCCAGTCCTTGTGGCCCGTGAAGCCGTGCAGCCGAAGCAGGTTGTGGGCCGACACGGAATTGGCACTCGGCTCTGCGCCATCCTGGTCTGCAGGGAGTGGGGAGACAGGGGGTGGGGGTAAGGGAAGGTCCCTGGGTCCCAGAATCCTGCCTCAGCATTGTGTTCAGGGCCCCCAGGGGAGGCGGCACACAGAAGAGGCCCTGCCATACTGCTCCCCCTACCACCCCGGTCTAACCGGTCTAAGAGATGAAGACCAGCCCCTGCACTTACTGATGCTTTGCCCTCTCACCAGCGTCCCCAACTCCACTTGTGCCAGGCTGCACTCCTGGTCCCCGGGCTCCACCTCACTGAGAACTCTGTCCAACCACCCAGTTGCCCGAGCCAGGGTGGCTTCGCCCTTATCCCCTTCCACTCCCTCATCTTCCCCATCTAATCCATCCATGACTCCTGCCGGGGCTACGGCCAGAATAGGTCCAAATCCCACCACCTCTCCCCATCTCGTTCCTCTACCACCACCTGAGCCTCCGCCCATGCCTGCCTGGGCTGAACACCACTGATGGCGTCCTAAGGGTCCCCCTGCTGCCCTGCCCCATCCCTTTTCTGCCATTGGTCAGAGTGACCTCCTTAAATCTAAACCAGAGCAGGTCACAAGCTGCTTAAAATCTCCTTGCCCCACCCACCTCGGCACCCGCCTCCAACCTGTCCCTCTGTCCTCCAGGCTGTCCCCTCGCGCCTCCCACGCACTGCGTCCCCGCCTGAACTCTCTCCCCAGCCCCTCTGCAACCACATGGCCCCTCTGGCCCCCCAGATCTTCCTTAAATGACACCTGTCACAGGTGTAATCCGATCTCCCCTAGGTCAAGGTGGGTCGCCTCTGTACTTCTCTCCCAAGGACCTCTCATTCACTCAGCTAACATTTATCAAGCACCTGCTATGTGCCAGGACAGACCCTGGGGACAGAGCAGTGACAGAAACTCCTGTCCTTTGAAGAGCTAAAATTTGAGTCGGGGAAAAGAGATCATTAACCACAGACAAGGCACAGGGGTAAACAGGGGACAGGTACACGGTAGAGGCTCCTACTTCTCCGTGGCACACAGCACAATGCTAACTACATGCTGGTGCGTGCATTTTTGCATTATTACTGTCTGTTACATAGTTGTCTCCCAGGTTGTACTGTAAGCTTCATGAGGGCAGGGACCAAGTCAGCCTTGTTTACTGTCTGAATCCACGGTGCCAGTTACTGTGCCAAGTGTGTTCACAGAACGGCTAAACGGATCTTTACGCCAACCCTGTAAGGTAGTGCCAACGTTAGCTCCATTTTGCCTGCTAAGAAACCAAGACTCAGGAATACGAGACCGGCCCAAAGTCACATGGCTAATAAGTAGCAGAGATGTGCAGCCAGGAGGCTCCTGCCCACGCCAGCTCTTCCCCGCCACACCGCACTTATACCTCCCTCGGGGAAAACCAGGCCCCGGCTGGGGCCAGGACTCCGGGCCAGCCCCGCACCCCACTGACCGTCCTTCAGACGCAGGGGCAGGCCAGCCCCGAGCTCGGCCTCGCTGCAGAAGTAGCCGCCACCCTCGGAGTCCCAGAAGAGCCTGTCCTGCGTGTCCTGCAGCCGCAGAGCCCACTCGAGCCACGCGCTCTCCTGGGAGGCCTCGTACAGGTCCAGCAGGCCCCGCACCACGAAGGCGTAGTCCTCCAGGAAGCCCCAGCAGGGCGGGTTGCTGGGGACAGGCATTAGGGGACGGGGTGGGGACAGGCCCAGGAGAGAGGGCCTTTCACAGAAGGGGCCCCTTTCATGCACTTGTTCATTTAACCCTCCAAATGGCCCTCCTTGGGTAGGTGCCTTCATTTTCCAGACGAGTCAACGGGCCCAGGGAGGCTGAGCGCTCATGGCAAGCACCTGCAGAGCCAGCACTGGAGCCCGCTGGAGGGGAGGGTCAGGTGGGGACATGCAGGGAGACGAGCCACCAACCACGCTCCCCGCCGCAGTCTGCCCAGCCCCCCACCTGTGCTCCACTGTCCCCCCTGAGGCGGTGTAGCAGGTCCGCATCAGGCGGCCACTGGCCACGTCAAACATGTGCCGCTTCAGGAACTTGGCACCGTTGGTGGCACAGCCGACCAGCTTGTCTAGGCCCAGGACAGCCCCGGTCACAGCATAGCCAGACACCATCAGGCCTGGAGGCAAAAGAGACCAGTAGTGGTAAGAAAAGCTGGCCAGGGCCCCCCAGGCCTGTCCACCCCGACACCTCAGGCCCCGGACACCTCTCCAGAGCAGTGGGGTGGAGCACAGACCGCTTGGGGCCCAGAGCCAGGCAGCTCAGCGTCCCTGGCCCTTGGGTGTGACCTTGGGCAGACTACTAAAGCTCTCTAAGCCTATTTGCTCCTTTGCAAATTGAGAATAAGAAACCTAAAGAAGGAAGCATTAGCATTTGGCAGGTGCCCGACAGACTAAAGAGGCCTCAGACACCCGGCCCCACCCACCGTTCCAGGCGGCCAGCATCTTGTTGTCCAGGTGGGGCTTGGGCCGGTGTTTCCGGGCCTGGAAGAGCTTCTCCAGCCCCGCACTGAGCAGGGTCCGCACAGCCTCCACGTCCAAGCCGAAGCGGGCAGCGGTCAGCTCCAGTGAGTACCGGACAGTCAGCACGTTCTGGCCCTGCAGCTCCCCCTTGGGGTCCTGCGGAAAACAGCCTTTGTCGGGACGCCCACAGGCGGGGCAGGCTCCAGCCCCCTCCCTGTCCCCAGGAGCCCTCACCTGAGTGGGGCTGATGTTGCCGGCCTCCGTGAGCCCGTAGTGCTTTATGAGGAGCTGGCCGGAGGTCAGCGGCTCGGTGGCGCCCGGCACAGGCTCGGGCAGGAGCTGCTGGACCTCTTTGATGGTCCACACGTAGAAGGCCCCCTCTTTGGGATGCATGCCCCGCTCTGGGGGCGAGTCTGCGTCCTCCGCACAGTAGAAGCCTCCCGACTGTGGAGAGGGAGATTTGCTGGCCCCAGCCTACAGGGCAGGGCAGCCCCCAACCCCCTCCCGCCGCTGCCAGGTCCGCCTGCCTCGGTGGACACACACCCGGTGGGTCAGGCTCCGAGACACGTACTGCAGGATGCCTTTGGCAACATCAGAGTAGAATTCATCGCCAGAGATCTGACGAGGGGAACAGAGGAGCCTGTAAATGGAGGTCACTGGGGCGGCCTAGGGACAGGGGGGTGGGGGTGACATTCTCCCAGGATGATGGGGAGGGAAGACTGGGTATATGGGAGGGAATTGGGGGTTTACATTAAGTGGGAGCCACAGTCACCTGGAAGGCCTGTGAATAGGCCACTGCGAGCTGTGCCTGGTCGTAGAGCATCTTCTCGAAGTGTGGGACGTGCCACTGGGGGTCCGTGGAGTAGCGGTGAAAGCCCTGTGCCAGGCGGGATGGACACGGGGCTGGAGGCTGATCCCAGCCTCTGCCTCACCACCCTGCGTCCCACCGCCCCTCCAGGGAACGCCCAGCCCCCTCACCTGTCCCACGTGGTCCCGGATGCCACCGTTGGCCATCATTTTCAGGGTGTGCAATGCCATCTGCTGGGCCCGAGAGCCATCCTGGGTCAGTCGATGGCTGAGCCAGTAGGAGAACAGGAAGTTCAGGATCACTGTGGGGCACCAAGAACACACGGGTGAGACAACAGGGGAGCGAGGGCGCACATCCGGGCGGTCAGGAGGCCCCTGGCCAGGTCGGGGCTAGGAGTTCACCCCACAGGCAGTCTCTGGACAGGCTGGGAGTTGGGAGGTCAGTGGTCAGCCCAGAGGACAGAAGGTCACTGCTCAAGCCAGAGGTCAGAATATCATCGGCCCACATACAGAGGACCAGAAAGTTGCTGACCAGACCAGAGCCCAGAAAGTCATTAGCCAAGCCAGGGTCACAAGAACCAAGTCAGTGACCAAGGGTGAGAAGGTCATTATCTAGGTCAAGGTCACAGGGTCACTGCTAAGACCAGAAGTCAGGTTGTCACTGACAGGCTAGGGGTAAGGAGGTCACTGGTCAGGAGGACAGGAGGCTCAGGACCAAGCCAAGGTCAGAAGATCGTTGACTAGGACAGGAATCAGAGGCCAGGCCTGGGGTAAGGTGGGCACGGGGGCACTGACCTGGCGTCGGAAACTTGGGGGCCTCTGCAAAGCCACCATACTCCTCGTCATAGCCCTCATCCAACTGCTGGAAGCAGCGGCTGTTCATGGTGGCCGCGGAGGGTGGCAGCTGGCGGTCACCCGTGCTGATCTCCGACCGGGCCAGCAGGGTGGTTGTGACACGCTGGCTGTTTTCTAGCAGCGTGTTCTTGTTCTGTTTCCACTTTGGGAGGTGGGGGCACACCTGGGGGTCAGCTTGGGGTGGGGGCCCTTGTCCCCTCACCCCCCGCCCAGGTGCCCGACTCCCCGATGCACACCCACCTGATCCCGTATCCTCAGCAACACTGTGCGGAAGCCAACTCGGGTCAAGCCATCCTCAGGAGGGAAGTAGGTGCCCCCGACAAAGGGCTGGAGGTTGGGGGTCAGCCACACGTTCATGGGCCAGCCCCCACCACTGCTGGTGGCCTGGGGGACAGAGGGCAGGTGTGAGGGGAGCCGCCCCAGGGTGCGAGCAGCACACACGGAGCGGGAAGACCACTCACCTGCACGAACGTCATGTACACCTTGTCCACGTCTGGCCGCTCCTCGCGGTCGACCTTCACGCTGACAAAGTCCTCGCTGAGCAGGCGGCTGATCTCCTCGTTCTGGAAGGACTCCTCCTCCATCACGTGGCACCAGTGGCAGGTGGAGTACCCCACTGGAACGGGGCCGGGGGGGAGGTCAGGGGCCAGTGATGGGCTGGGGCCCCCCGGCTGGTCCCCCAGCCACCCTGAACAGGTCCTGACCTTCAGCCTCCTGGGAGGCCCCAGAGCCCAGAGGACCCTCCCCCAGCCCAGGGAAGGCGGGTGCATTACCTGAAAGGAAAATTGGCTTGTTTTCTTTCCTGGCCTTGTCGAAGGCTTCCTGTCCCCAGGGGTACCTAGACATGGCAAGTGGGGCATCACTCAGCAGACTGGGGGGTGGAGGAGGAGCCCGGGATCCCAGCTGCGTTGGGAGGGCAGCAGGAGAGCACGTACCAGTCCACAGGATTGTAGGCATGTTGCAGGAGGTACGGTGACTTCTCATTAATCAGGCGGTTGGGGGCCCTCTGGGGCGCAGACGGGGGACAGCTGGACCGGCCTCCCTTTCCTCCAGCAGTCATGGACCCTGAACTACTGACCGAAGCACTCCGGTCCTTGTCCCGGGAGGAGCTACCCCTGGTGAGGCCGACGGGTCACACAGGCAAGGGGTCCCCCCCAACCTCCCTGGGGCCCCCAGTGCCCATCCGGCTCCCCCCAGCCCCCAGCCCCGCCTTAGAACCCACCTTTCTGAGCCACGGGGGAGACTGTGGCCTTTGTGCTCCCCCTTGTGTTTTGGGGGGGGTGAGGAAAGGTGGCTCATTGGGGGCTCCTTGCCAGGTTAGTCTCCCCCAACTTCTCGGCCCCCAGCCGTGGGAAGAATGACTGTGAGGTCGGGGCGGGTCACAATGGGCAGAATGGTCCGTGGGGCTCCATTCTCTCCCCCTAACGGGGCCCCTCCCTGGGGGGCTGCCTGGAGGCGTCTCCCTGGCAAGCCTGGGTGCATGACCTGGCAGGAAGGCTGCCCACTGCTGGTGGCTGCACAGGCCAAGAATAGTAGGGTCTGGGACCGGACCGGGCTGGGGGCAACCAGAGGAAGACAGACAGGGAGTCTCCCTCACTCAACGGCCACCTGCTGGGCACTTCTGCAGGGCCAGGCCTTGTGCTAGACCAGCAGGACACCCAGGGAATCCGAAACAGGCCCTGACCTCGGGGAGTTCAGCCTCGGAGGGTGGCGCTGCCAGGCAGACCTAAATAATGACCGGTCTGTGCAGCAATAAAGGACAGTGACAGGACACAGGGTGCCGTTGGAGAAGAGCCCTTGGGCCAGCATTGGGGTGCAAGGAAGGCTTCCTGGAGGCAGTGTCAGAACAGTCCTTGGGGAGCCAGCCTTGCAGAGGGGTGGATGGGGGGTGGGGGAGCCTTCCTGCCGGGCCCAGGCCGCGGGAGCAGACCGGAGGCGGGGTGGGGCGAGGACCGAGCATGCAGGGGTGGTCCAGGCAGGCACTGGGGACGGCTCGGGAAGACCAGCCACGGGGCCCGCAGACGCAGGACGCGTCCCCGCGGCCCGCTCGCCCGCCCGTACCTGCGGCTCGCGGCGAGGCCCAGCCCGGCTCGGCACAGCAGAAGGCCGCGGCCCACCCAGACCCGCGCGCCCAGCATGGCTGCTCCCGGCCGTGGGCCGGGACGCCGCGGACAGGAAGGGAGGGCAGGAGGCTGCGAGGGGCGGGCCGGGCCCCGACCGAGCCGCGGGCGGGTCATCGCCGAGGCTCGGGGCTGCGTGGCTGGTCTCCGAGCGCCGCCCGGTGGCAGAGTGCGGAATTGCAGCCCAGACAGCCCGGGCTTGCAAGTGTGTGCGTGAAACTCGGGGCGGGGGGGGGGGGGGCTCAACTCGATTAAACCCCTGCCTGGGCGAGGACAACCCTCCTGATAGGAATAGCATTCCCTGCGGGATGCTAGGGCCAGGCAACGCCAGAGCCTCAGCTCATTCTGTCCAACCCTTGCCCATTTTACAAATGAGAAACGAGGCCGGAGCCAAAGGCATGCCTTGTCCATGTCCACGAGCCAGCAGGCTTCAGTTTGCACAGCCCTATCTCAAGGCTCTGCTCAAATCCCACCCACCCCAGGAAGCTATCCCTGAACAACAATGGCGAGCCAATTTTATGTCCTAAGTACACTTTGCACACTTGTCTCATTTGCTACATTTAGCCAATATTTATTGTCTGCTGCCTACCACTCTGCAAGGCCCTGGGGTGCACAGTGGTGAGCAGAGACAAGGCTCCTGCCCTCATGTGGCCCACAGTCTGTTGAGAGAGGCAGAAGCTAACCCAACAGCCATACAAATGAATATACAGCCACCCACTGTGACGATGCCATGAGTGGGTATAACATAATAAGGGATGTGATCTGCTGGAAGAGCCAAGGGATAACAGCCTCCCTGAGGAAATCACATTTGTAGTAGCTACGGAGAATGAGAGGAGGGAACTTGGAGGGAGCATGGGAGAGTGTGGGGAAAGAGTCAGAAGGAACAGTATGTGCAAAGGCCCTGTGGCATGTCAGTGAGCCAGGGCTGAGGAACTGCAGGAAGGAAGACAGGCAGTAGACGAGCTTAGGAGGTTGGGGAGGAGAGCAGGGGCCAGGTCTTGGGAGGACTTGTGAACTGTCAGAGGGGATTTTTTTCATAGAGAGCTGTGGTCTCCTCGCATTGCCCAGGCTGGTGGTCTGGAATTCCTGGCCTCAAGCGATCCTCCCACCTCGGCCTCCCAAAGTGCAGGGATTACAGGCGTGAGCAACCTCACCCAGCTAGAAGGGGATTTTTGATGAGAGCAGAAGGAAGTTGTTGAAGGGCTTTAGTCAGGAGAGTGACCTGGCTGGGTCTGCATTTGGGAAAGATCCCACTGGAGGCCCAGTGGAGAAAGGGGCGAGAGTGGCGCAGGGGCAGGTAGGAGGTCATACCAGCACCCAGGGCAGATGGGGGCACGGAGATACACAGAAGGGGATGGGCTGGTTGGAGGTCAGGAGGAGGAAACATGGTCAGGACGGGCAGTGAGGAAGAGGGGGGTGTCCAGGCTGACTTGCAGGTGGGGCCATTCCCTGAAGAGAGGGGTTCATGAGGCTCATGTTAGGACCTGTTGGTTTGAGGTACCTTTGAGCATGTGCACACGGAGGCAGAGATGACGAGGCTTGGAGCACAGAGGACAGGCTGTCGGGAGAGAGGGATTTGGAGGTCTTTAGCACGGGGACGATGTGGGTGTGTGGAGTTCACTGGGGAGGGAGTGCAGCGAGCAGAGAAGAGGACCCAGGTCTGGGCCTGAGTGAGCCTGAGAAAGACACAGGGGGAGACCAGCCAGCACACAGAGGGGAAACCCAGAGAGGGTGGCCGCCCAGAGGCAAGGGGACGGAGGGGTGCAAGAAGGATGGAGTGTCAACACTGTCAGACTCCTGAGAAGCCAACCAGGATGGGACAGAAAAAGGTCCCTGTCCCCACAGGGGGGCTTGGCAGGCGTTGTCCCAGTGAAGTCAGGCAGAGGGCTTTAAGCCAACCAGAGTGGGTTGAGGAGGGAGGGGAAGGGAAGGGCAAATGGAGACAGGACGGGCGGCTGGGTGAGGGGAAGGATGGAAACACACTTTCAAGATGGAGGAAGCTAGGACACATATCGATGGGAAGGATTTGGTTGAGAGAAAGTGACTGAAGCTGCTGGGGAGAGAAGAGATGTCTGGAGCGGGGCAGTATGTTTCAGAAGGGTTGGCAGATGGGGGGTGTGGGGGTTCTGGTGGGTGCTCCAGAGAAGGAGCTCTGGCTGGAAGGGATTAAGCTCAGAGAACTGGAAGCTGCCTTGAATGCAGAGGAGTCTGGGGTGATGACAAGCCCCAAAGTGTGACCATGGGTGAAGGTAGCCGAGAGGTTGGGGGGCAGAGAGGTCATCTCCTAGGATGATGGAGTCACCTGAAATTGACGTGGAAAAGGAGTGAGGTAAGAGCTGGGTGAGAAGGCCATGCGCCAAGACCAAGGCATCCCAAGAATGAGGTGGAGTGACAGCCCCAGGCAGGGAGGAGGCAGGACAACCCAGCGGCAGCAGCCTCCGAGGAAGAAGGGTCTTAGGAGGAGGAAGATGGTCCGGAAGTACCTACGGGAAGCAGGACTCCCAACCTCCTCTTTATGGGAGATGAAATAGCTCCCCGGGAGTCCCCAGGGGAGGGCCAGTTTAGAAGAGAGCCCCGTGGGGGAGGCACAAAGGATGGATCAGGGACCAAGGAGGGAGGCTTCCAGGTTTGGGTGTGGCAGGAAGCAGATGGGGGCTGGACTCGCCTGGCAAAGCCAGGGTGGGTTCATTCCTCGTGATCAGTCTCTGCAGAGGGCGGGCCCTGGGCTGAAGGGACACTGGCCCGGGAGCATCCACATAGCAGCCTCACAAGGGAGGAACTCTCCACCCCATTTGACAAGTAAGGAAACAGGCACAGACATAGGGAGGTTAAGTAATTTACTCAAGGTCAGAGATCATAACCACTTATTACTAAGTGATTATTGTTATTATGAAATTCAAATCTTGGAGCAGAGTTTTGAACCCTGTCAGTCTGGCTCCTGAGCAGGTGCTCTTGTCCATTCCGTCTGTCATAGCCACGGTGGGACTCCCTTCCCCCACCCCCACCTCAGGAAGAATAGTCTTGTGTCTCCCCCACCCCACACACCAAATTTGGCATTTCTGGTGTGTGAAGGGCCGTCTACCCACAGCACCCAGAAAGGGGGTTGGGAAAGGCCACCGGCTGCCTGCAGAGCCAGACCCTTAGCACTGAGGACACATCAGTGTCCAGTGGCCCAGGGATCGGGGGCACTGGGTAGAAAAGGAGTGAGGGTGACCATGGTGGCTCCCTTGGATGGAGTACCAGGCCCTGCCCCCATCCTTGGTTTCACAGACCCCACATAAACCCCCAAGAGGGATCGGACTCCTCTGCGTGGTTAAGGTTGAGTTTCTTGCCAGCCCTGGTGAGGGGGGCGGAGGGTAGAGCCGGATTTCAGGTGACTCGGTAGGACAGAGCTCCTGTACCCGCCTGGTGCCGCAACCATCACGTGCCCCTGGCTTGCCTGCCCTGCCAAGCTCTGAGCTCCTGGAGGTTGTGGGCTTAGCCACTCCTGGATCCCTCCCAGGTTAGCCCAGCACTTTGTTCATAGCAGTCGCTCAATATTTGCTTAGTTAAGTCTGGAGCCCAGCCTGGGAGCTCCCCGCCTGACTTTGAGTTCTAGCCCCACTCCACTCTAGCTTTGTGACTTTGAACTGCCGCTTAACCTCGCTCAGCCTGGGTGCCCTCGCCTGTAAAATGGGAGCAGTGTGGGCTGCAAGAGTGACAGACCTGTGCAACTGCACTTTGGAGGGCTTTGTGTTTGCTTTCATGCTCTGTTGTCCCCGTTTTGAAATTCTTAACTCAATTTTGAACAAGGAGCCCGCATTTTCATTTTGTATTGGGATATTATCTACCTCAGAGAGATGTTGCAAGATTAAACGAATTGGTAGCCTAAAGTGCTTAGCACATAATGAATGTGCAGTAAATGGGAACAAATGCCTGCTGTCCCTTGCTCTAGACCACCCCAGTGTCTATGTATGATAAATGAATGAATTGACCCAATGAGGGAGAGCTTAGGAGCATCTGGAAGCGAACATGTCAAGCTGTCGGGGGATGAGGGTGAAGGGAGTTGGAAGGAGCTGCACGGGAAGTGGGGGCAGTTTTGTGCCCCAAGTTGAGAAGCAATAGTTTCCTCGGCAGCTGGTGATCGTGTCGTTGTGGTCCAGACCGGGCTGCCACGCCCCGCAAAAAGTCCACTTGGTGAGAGCTGAGGGCGAGGGTTCCAGCCTTTATTATGGGGGCGTTCAGTCTCTAGCTCCCAGGACATCGCCAGTCTCTAGCTTCAGGAGCTACCACAAGGCTGGGACGCCGAGGCCTGAAGCAGTGTTCAACACGTCCCACCGTTCCGCCCGGCCCCGGAGTCGGGGTGCGCATGCGCCAGCAGGGCCCCGGGCAGGACCGGGCGGCGGCGCTCAGAGGAAGGGGTTGGTGCCCGGCTGCGGGGGCCCGGCCGACCCCGACGTGGGCAGCAGCGGCTGCGGGAGGCCGGCGGGCGGCGGCGCGAAGGCGCCGGCCTGCGGGAAGACGCTGACCGAGGCGGGGAGGCTCACGCCGGGCACGCTGCTGAGCGGGAGGGGCAGGGAGGCGCTGTAGGTCATGGAGCCCAGGGGCGCCCCGACGGCCGGGGACCCCGCGCGCATCTGGCTCAGCGTCGGCCTGCCCGGCTCCCCCGCGCCGAACGGGTTGGTGGGGGCTGGAGCGCCGAGACCTGCGGAGTGAGAGCGGGTGCGGCTTGGCGCGGGCCGGGACAGAGCCCTGAGCAGGGAGGGTCTTCGGGATGGGGAACAAGAGTGAGACTCTAGGGCGGAGAGAGCAGGGGCCCAGCGCTGAGGGACCAGGGGTGTCCCACCTGTCAGGAAGGGGTTCCGGGTCTTTGCCGCCTGGGGCGTCTTGACCAGCGAGTCAAGGTTGACCAAGGAAGAGGCCGAGGGGCCCAGGAAGGACTCAGGAGTGCGGCACGCTCGGGCCTCCTTGCTGGGCTGGGTTAGCGCTTCCCCTAGTACGTCGAGGTCAAAGGCATCAGGCTCCTTCATGCCATTTTGCTTAGAACTGGGGCTGGGCTCTCCAAACAGGTCCAGCTCTGGAAGAGAAATGCTAGAGCTCATTGGTGGGGAGAGGCATTGGCCCCCCACGTGCGAGGAAGAGGGCAGAAGCCCCTCTGGGTGGGACCCTGTTCCCCAAACCTCGCGGCCCCCCTCCTCCTGCTCACCCGCAGGGCTGCCCCGCTTCCCCGAGGACAGGGCCTGGGCACACTCCAGCCTCTCCTTGGTCTCCGTGGATCCTGGGGGTTTGGCAAATGGGTCAAAGGTCGAGGTACCACCTAGAGCTAGATGAGAAGAAGGAGAGGAGTTGGCAAAGAGAGTAGGCACTGGTCTGACCGCTAACCAGGGAAATGGCCCTCTGAGCACAGACAGGATCTGCTGCCCCCTTGGCACTTGAAGGAAGGGGACCCTGAAGTCCCCCAAACCCTCACCAACCCCCCCAGGCCCTGTACTTACCAGGTGTGTCAGAGGTGTCCACGGAGGTCCCCCAAGGGTCAGCCCCAGCGCTGGGAAGTTTGTGGTGGGGAGAGTTCAGTGCCCAGGGGTCTGTGGTTGGGGGTCCAGTGGGCAGCACTGGGGTCCTGCCCCAGGGCTCAGAGGAGGAGAGCATAGGAGGCAAGTCCCAGGGCTGGCTTCGGGATAGGACGTTTCCCGAGGTCACTGGAGACCAGGGGTCTGCAGAAGGCCCCCAGGAGGAACCACTGGCCTCTGTGTTTGGCCTAAGACCTGAAATGGGAACAGCACAGACATGATCCCAGACCCACCCAATCCCCCGTCCAGGCCCTTCCCGGTTACCCTGCCCTAGTTGGGAGGTGTGGGATCCATGTCATGGCTGGGCCACTGACTCGGGACCACCCAGCAAGCTGGAAAGTGGATTCAGCAAGTTAGCCCAGGAGCCTGGACCACCAGGCAGGGGCGACTCAGGCCACCTTCTCAGGCTGAGACGGGCTGAGTGAGTGAGGGCAGCAAGGGAACACAGGCTGCGTTTCTCATGAGCTGGGAGTTTTAGACGTGCTCCCCTGGCCCTCACTATGAGAGCCACGTCCCAGAGACAGCAGAGGCTCGGCAGCGAGTGACTTGCCCAGTGACTTGCAGTTATTGGAGGGAGATGTTTTGCCAGCAAGTGGCTGGGAAGGAAGGGGCTCCGTGGGGCCAGCCTGGGAGCCTCTTGCAGCCCTCCGTGCCCACCTGGGATGTCCCATGGGTCAGCAGAGCAGTGTGTGGAGGGCGGGGCCGGGGCAGGTACGAAGATGTCGGCCAAGTCCAGGATGGAGGACTGTGGAGGGGAGAGGCAGCCGTGGCTCAGGAGTGGGCAGGGCCCAGAGAGAGGGCAGGCCCTGACCTGTCAGCCTGACGACAGCTCATGCTCTCCTTTATTCACTCCACAAATATCTACTAATGACCCCTCACCTCTGTACACTGCTTGACTGTTTCCTTATCCCTGTAGTGCCTGATTTTCGTAACAAACCTGTGAGGTGGGTAGGGCAGGTGATGTACCCATTTTATAGATTAACCAGCTGAGGCCTGGAGAGGGGAAAGGGTTTGCCAGAAGTTGTACAGCCAGGGAGAGGCAGAGCTGGGATAGAATCCAGGCCAGCAGAAGGGGGCAACAAGGGCAAAGAGTCAGATTTTTTCTACAAGGAGCTTACCTCCCTAGGTCCATGTCCAAGAAAAATTGGCCACAGTGAACATGGGCAGGAAGGAGACAGGCACCCAGGGGCAGCACGGATAGCTTGGGAGGGTGGCCTTCCTCAGCAGTTACCCACTCCCCCCTCCTGGAAAGGAGTATACAAGCCCAAGGTGTCTTCAGCACCGTGTGCCTGAGCCCACCCTCGTCCTGACCGGCCGTATCACATAATCCTAGAATGTCAGTGCTGGAAACGTCCAGCAAGCCCACTGTGCAGAGGAGGAAACAGGCCAAGACAGTGATGTGCCCCAAGCTGTAAAGTAAGTGGCCGAAAGTCCAGGCCTCTCAGATCAGGATTCTTTTGCATCCTACTTGGCTGTCAGTTCGGTCACCAGCCCATGCGATATGGGACCAGGGGCTGCTATACCCTCCAGCCCCCATTTTCATGTAATAAGCACTTAAGTGGTGTTTACCATATGCCAAGCACAGTTCTGCACTTTGCAAATACTAACTCATCCCACCTCCCGGGCCCTGTCCAGCCCACACCCGCCAGCCCGCTCCCTACCTGGCTCGTTTTCAGCTTCTCCTCCTCCTGTTTCTCTTCTCTCTTGGGCTCTCTGTCCTGCCGGCGGTGGCCAGTGGCCCCTGCACCATTGGCTATCGGGGAGTCATCTCCCCGCCAGGACCTCACCTCCTGCAGAAGGCACAGAGGAGTGAGGCGCGTGAGCAGCTGGGGCTGGACTTGGGGGAGCCTGAGCACCCGAGGCTGGAGTCAAGGAGAGAGCGCAGGGTGGGGGCGGCTGAGAGGTTAGGAGCAGCGGGACCACCAGGTGCAGCGGGGAGCCTGTTAGTGCCTGTAGCGCCTCCGCCAGCACCAGCACCAGCACCAGCACCAGCACCAGCGCCGGCGGCCCGGGCGGGCTCGGCCCCTACCCTCTACCTTCTCGTGCTCCTGCCGGCTCAGGCGCAGAGCCAGCTGCAGCTGCAGGTCCTCATCCCTGTGGGAGGCTGGGGGAACTGGCTGTGAGGGAGGAAGAGAGGGTGAACTTGGCCCAGTGCTCCCACCCTGGGGCCAGAGGGCAGCACAGCCTGCCGTGTAACGGGGATGGAGAGAGAAATACTGCCCGCCAGACGACAGCGTGGGTGTGGCCTTGTCCCTGCTTGGATCTGAGAGGTAGTTCTAAAGGTCAGCAAAATTGATCTTTCTCCTCTGGCTCCCCTGAGAGCTCCCCAAGCCCTGCTACGTGAGGCCCAGCTACTTCCTGCCTGGTCTTCCCGGATCCACAGAGGTAATGGCAGAGAAGATGGTATTGGGAGACCATCCCTCTTCCCCCAAAAGGACACCTGATGGGGGCGGTATATCCCAGTGTCTCTTAGGGACATGTCTGTCAGCACACTCACCCGCCTCTGCCACACGGCAGTAGCAGGCCCCTGCGACACACGATGCACCCCAGCCGCACACGCACTGCCCTTTGCGGCTGGAGAGGCTGGAGGCGGGAGCCAGTCCCTGCCTGCGACCAAGCCAAGGACACAGACAGGCTCTGTGCTGTCCTTGGGGGTGGGAGTGAGGCTTTGGGGCCCAGGGTGGCAGAGCCGAGTCAAGGCTGAGGGGCACCCAGGCACCTCTCCCTGCTCCGGGGTCCCATTCCCACCACACCTGCAGCCCCTCACCTTCTCGGCCTCCTCGCGGCTCATGGCCAAGGCCAACTGCAACTGCAGCTCCTCTTCTCCTGACGTCTGAGGCCGGGCCTGCTCCAGGTCAGAGGTGTAGCGGGGGGATGAGGAGGAGGCTGCAACAACCATCGTGGCTCTGTGACCACACCAGTACCCACCGGTTCCCGTACCCTCTGCCTGCCGGGAAGCTGAGACTCAGAGAGGGGACCTGAGGGGGAGGGGAACAACTAGCAGCCAAGGGCTCTCGTGGGCCAGGCAGTGTGCTGGGCACTGTAAGTTCACCGATCCACCCGGCGGTGCAGACTCCAGTGCCCCCCTAGCATGCACAGATGGCCCCGAGGGGCCCTGGCCAGGGTCCTAAAGCAGGACTTGTACCCAGGTCCCATGACTCCAGCGCTCACACTCTTACTACTTGGGCCCAAGGGGAGCAGGAGGTTCCAGGCAGATAAAGTCACAGCCTCAAAGGCCTTAGCAAGCTGTCAAGGGCGGTATGAAAAAGGGGCCGTTCTGAGTATTCCTCAGACCAGGGATGCCCCACCACTGGGGACAGAGTCACGCACTGCCGAGCAGCCGCCCTTACTTTCAAAGGCAGTGCCCAAAGTGGAGAAATGAGGGGAATGCCACGTGTCTGGGCACAGGGCGAAGGGCATTCCTGGACCTGGTCTCATTTAATTCTTAGATCAAACAACGGAGGTAGGTGAGTTTATCTCCATTGTACAGGTGAGGAAACTGAGGTTCGGGGGGCTAATTGCCCAGGTCACACAGCTTGGAAGGGGCGGTGTAAAGAGTGCTGTCTGACTCCAGAGCCTGTGCTTCTGCCACCACGCCGTCCTATCAGCTAATTAGCAATAATAACAAATATATAACAGCGTTATCCTTTGAGCTAACTTGTTGAGCACCTACTGCATGCCAGGTGTGGTGCCTTGCGTGCTACATTCCTTATCCTGGAATCCTCCTGACATCCCTCTGAGGTCAGTGTTCTTAACCATGGCTCGGGGTTGCAGAGGCAGGGTTGGCACTCAGGCCATCTCCCTGTCCCGGCCGCGTGCAGGGCTCACTCACAGTGGTAGGAGGATGGGGAGCCTCGCGGGCGGCCGTAGTCCTCACCGTGGCGGCGGCTGAAGCCCAGCTGCCCGCTGCCGATGCTCGTGCCCTCCAGCGCCATGCGCTCCTTGGTCTTGAGGGCGTGGGTCCGCTCCTGCCGCAGGCGCTCCTCGTCCTTGAGCAGGGTCATCACCTGCTTGACCTTCTCTCGCACGTTGACGCCCTGGTCCTTGCCGTCACGGTCGATGTACTGGAAGTCCTTGAGGGTCTGGATGGTGTAGAGGTTCTCGCGGCACTGGTGGGCCACCCGCTCGGAGCCCGTCTTGAGCAGGTAGTCCAGCAGCGTCAGCGCCTTGTACACGTGCCGCCAGTTCTTGCCGCTGTCGTTGAGCCGCCGCCACAGCATGCCCATGACCTCGGCGAAGGCCACCGTGTTGAAGGTCAGGTCGGCGATTTCCGACATGAGAGAGCTGGGCGGGCCCCAGGGGTCATTGCTGGTGGCCTCGCGCACCTTGATCTCTGCCTCGGAGTAGTTGTGCACAATGTTCTTCACCTGGCGCCGCAGTGCGGAGGTCGTCATGGCTGGGGACTTGGAGGTGGGCAGCCCCCGCCCCCGCTGGAGGTGGAGGGTCGAGGGCCACCGTCTCGAGGTCACGGTCTCGAAGGATGGGCCGCCGTGCTCTCAGCAGGGCGGCTGCGTCCTTGGGTTCCACATGGGGCTGAAGAAGAGAGGGTCTGGAACTCAGGGGCAGTGGCCCTCAATGCACTGGTCACTCAGCCACCAACCAACGAAATAAGGCCCAGCCAGAGTGTCCCTGCTGCCAGGAACAGACTTCAGCGGGCACTTATTCTTATTTTTCTTATTTAACTTATTCAGCAGGCAAGTGTAATTTTGCATACTCATCTGTCTTCACAATCACACCACAAACATGCTATCATCTCCATTCACAGGTAGAGAAAGTGAGGCTCAGAGAAGTATGAAACAACCTGTCTAAGGTCACAGAGCTGATAAGTGGGGCGCCAGGGTGACCTCAGGCAGCCCCCGCAGAGAGTGCACGGACCCAGGGAGGATCTAACAGCAGCCCCAGGAATGCCCACTGGCCTTGCTTCTGCTTGGCTACCTCCGTTTCTGCCAGGATCTAGCTTGAAACCTGTCCTTTCCAGCTCCTTCCTTCACTTTCCTCTTTTCTCATACTGTTAATTTTTGTAGTTTGAGTCACTCAACACCTATTTCCTGGAGGACTTTTTGGAGCCAGGCACTGTGTCCAGAAAATTGCAGTCCAGTATGGGAGTGCAGAGGAGCACAGGGAGACCCAAGCAAGGGAAATCTGGGGAGACTTCCTAGAGGAGGTGGTGGCTGAGCTGAGATCTGAGACCCAAAGGGAAGGGTGCAGAGTGACCCAGCAAGGCGAGGAAGGGCAGCTCAGAGCGAATGCTGTGAGCTGGGCCGGGAGGCCAGAGAGGGAGGAGCGTTTGGGGAAGCCTGCCTCGCAGAGATCTGGCCACTACCACCCCTGCCACCCCCATGTACACGTGAGAGCACTCAAGCCAGAGAGGGGATGTGACCTGCCCACGTCACACACGGCGTGTAGGTGGCAGAGCTGGGACTGACACCTAGGCCTCCAGGAGACTAATCCAATACTTACTGCCATGTCACCTGGTTTGGTAATTAATTCATCTGATTGTTTCTCTGTCTCAGTCCACCTTCTCAGCCAGAGTGGAGGCTCCCTGAGGGCAGGGGGAGTGTGGGCTCTCCAAAGCCCCAAGGCCCTGGGCAGATGGCAGCCCTCTGGGACCCCAGCAGAGGGAGGGTCAGGACCAGCCACTTCCCTCCCCAGCACTCAGGTCCAGGCTTTCTGCTGAAAGCTAACCTAGGCCCAGGACAGAGGAAGGTCCTCCCGGGGCCCCATCACAGACCAAAAGTGGAATCCCCTGGCCACCACCATTGCTCCAGCACCAGTACAGGTATGTGCGCGCTTACACACCCACCCACACACCCCTACCTCCCCCCACACACACACTGGGCCTGCAGAGCCTCCACTTCACCTATGAACCCCTCTCCACCCCCCACTCCACCCGGCCAAACGCCCATGGAGATGGCACTTCTCAGCTCCACCCTCTATCCCCAGCCTGGCTGCGCCCCAGCTGGTCCCCAGGCTGCCAGAAGGCAGGACTCAGGAGGTTGTCCCGCTCCCCCGCCCGAATCCAGGCGCCTTCCACCCCAGCCCTGCCAATGCTGGGCTCAGTTCAAAGCAGCCCCACAGGCCTTGGCAGGTCTCACCAGGGCCCGGGCGCCTGGGAGAGCCTGGGCTCAGAGGATGGGGTCCCGTGGGAGCGGGCGAGGCGGAGCGTACCTGGCCCAGAGCACTGCCTACCTTCTATCTGCTGTCTGTCTTTCCGTCCAGCCGGTCGTGGGCTTTCTGTGAGGATGCCACGGCCACAACTTGTTTAACTCTAGCCCTCCCCCTCGCTAGTGACTCAGACCTGCCTGCGCCTCCCCAGCGGTGGAGTCGAGATGGGAAATAATACGCACCAAATCCCGCCCCAGCGCACGCCCCTCCCTGCTGGCCGCTGGAACTAGCAGAACCAGTTGGGCACAGTGACTCCACCAGAGCCCTACCTGGGCCTGGCTGCCCTGGCCCTCCTGCCTGGCCCAGTGGGGGCACCGGCCTTCGTGGGAGGGGCCCTCAGGGCAGGCCCAGCGGCCCTGCCTGGACTTTTCTCCTAGAAGGTGGGCATTCTCCCACACCTCTGCCGGAGGTGCCTTGACCTCCCTCCCCTGGAATTTGAGGGGACAAGGCTGGCAGGAAGAGGGGGCAGGGTGAGGCCACTGGAGCACGGAGGTGGGGGAGGAGAGGAAGGGACGCAGGAGGGAGCCGCTGGGAGTGCTGCCAGCGGTGTTACAAGCAAAGGGTTTTATCGAACACAATATGCCCAGAAATAAAAGGGAGTGAAACAGAAACCCAGCAGCAGATAAGGTGGCGGTGGCAGCGGTGGCAGCGGCAGCCCCGGGCAGCTGGGTATGGAATTACTGCAGTGACCTTGGGCCAGACCCTGTCAGGTGGAGGGAAGGGCACTGAGAAGGCAGGGTCTGGGAGGCCAGTTCAGAGGTGGGGCAGAGAGCAGGTGAGGCAGGAGGGCACAGGGCAGAGGAGGGGGTGGGCTGGGGGTCACAGGACTTCAGCTGTCTCCTCCATAGAGGGTCCCAAGAAGGACTGCATGGGGGGCTGGGGCTGCTCCTCTCAGGGCCCCCAGGACTGGGCAACCTGGAGAGATTCCCAAGTTAGGACCAAAAAAAAGCAAATGGCTCATCCCCAGAGTGGGGTTCAAAGAGACGGGAAGAACCCAGATCTGTCCAGTCATAAGTGCGTGAATTTGTCCAAAGTCTGTGTGTGCCCCCCCCAACCAGCCCACACCCCTTCCCACCCTCTGCTAAGGTGGCTAAGGCAGGCTCCAGCCCCCCAGTCAGGTCCAGCCTGAGCAGTGGCATTTCTGATCCCTCCCTTCTCCCAGCCCTCTTGATGCTGGAGGGACGGAGTGAGCTCCAGCTCTAGGCTTCTGTCAACTTCATCAGCCCTGGGGTGGCTAAGTCCTGGGGGCGTGGGAGTGGGGTGGGCGCTGCCCTGGGCTAGAGGCGCATCAGGGGCTGAGGAAGAGGGAACAGCAGAGATGCACAGGAGTCAGTGGGGACTGCCACCAAAGATGCTACGTCCCAGGGTGAGGTAGGGAGCGGGGACCCTGAGTCCCTTCCTGGGGGCTGCAGGGAGGGAGGGGCAGCAGGCAAGAGCTGCAGGTCGTCTGCAGCCCCGCTCTCCTCTCCCCTCCCTGCCCCTTGGAAAGAGACTAAGCCCCGAGTCCACTCTTTGCCCCCCCTTCCATGCAGGGCACTGCCAGGGAGGGGGCCCGGGAGGGAGCTTACCTCCGGCGCAGGCTCCCTCGGCCCCAGCCCCGGCCCCAGTAGCCTCCGCAGTGACCCTCCGACCTGCGCGGCAGGGGGACGGCACAGCCTCGGGAGCGTCTCCAGAGCCATCCACCATGGACGCTCGTCCCAGAGACCCACTCACTCCCAGGAGGCACAGACCCCTCAGTAGGGCAGTGGCAGGGTCCCTGGAAGGGGTAGCAGCTCCGCCACTCTCCCGTTTGCCTCCCAGACACCGGCCAGCCAGCGGCACTGGGGAGGGAAGTTGCTCAGCTGGCCAGGCAGGTCTTCCTCAGCTGTAACAGGACACAGGAGGAAGCGCAGGGCGGGTTAACCCCTTCCTGCTGGCCAGGCAGGTGGTGCAGCCAGAGGTGGGAGGCCGGCCTTCCTGCAGACCTGGGCCAGCGCTGGACCCCTCCCCTCTGCAGCGAGTTAACCCTTCCCCTGCCTCTTCCACCGGAGGGGGAGCTCCAACACCCCCACCACATCCCTCCCCTCCCTCCTCTGGGCCAGGAGGACATTAAAGAAGAGGCAGGGACCATCCCCTGGGGCAGGCTTTGCTGGAGCTGCTGCCTTCTGTGGGCTCCCAGCTGACCTCCTCAGCACCCCAGACAGCCCCCCTCTGCCTCCAGTGTCCTGCTCTCCAAAGACCTCCTCCCTGTCTCAACTGGAAGATGCCTGCGCCCCACGAGGTCCTTATCAGACACAGCCAGGGGGCTTTGAGCCTGTGGCCGCTCCCCCAGCCTCCCACCAACACCTTTTCATCGCACTTAAAGACAGTAAGCCCACCGCCCACCATGAGCAAAGTTGTTGCCCAAACTCTGGGAGCCTGGGGCGCTCTCCACATGGGAAGCCCAGGCCAAAATGGTTATGACTGACCGAAGACAATTACCCTACTGAGTGAGCTGACGACACCTCTCTGTCCAAGAGAGCCATCTCTTGCCGGCTGCACGTTCCCCCAAGCAAGGGAGTAGCATGAAGCCTAGAGGCTGTTTTTAAAGGCAGAAAAGTGGCTCAAGGCCAGATGATTTGACTTGAGGAGGGGAGAAGACAGACGAGAACCCAAAGTGACAAGGGGGCGTGGCCTCTTGAGTTTAAGAGGTATGGTGAGCTTGGTCTTCAGGGACTGGGATGGAGCCCTGGGACCCAGCTGAAGTGGGAGGCCCTCAGGGAGCCAGGGTTCATGGCATCTAGTTCTCCTCCTGCCACTTTGTCATACTTGGTCATGGCACTTTGGGAAGACCTGGCTCCAGGAAGCATGACCCTACAAGTGTGGGCCAAGGAAGCCAGAGGCAGGGACCACAAGGGGTGATGCACGCTGCCTGTCACCCAGCTCATTCCTCATCCTGCCACCAACTTGCTCTTCTGCTTGTCATCCCACAGGTCACGTCTGCCTCTCCTCCTGCTGGAGAGCTCCAGGAGCCGGGAGGAGGGGGTCTGAGGGAACGTGGGACAGGGGAGGGCAGGTGGGACAGGGCAGGGCCTGGGCTACGGGCTGATCTCACCAAGACCCAACATCCAAGACAGAATCACGACAGAAGTGGTAGAAATCTCAAGGTTCTTTATTGATTTGTTTGTTTTCTGGTTTCCCAGAAGGTTGCTTGGGCCTGAGAGTCAGCTGCAAAGGCGCAGAGTCTCCTCAGTATCCTTTACAGGCTGAGCTCATCAGCCAGCACCACCAGCTGGGTCACGAGGGCGTTCAGCAGCCCATAGACCTGGAAGAAAGGGACAGGCATCACAGGCCAAGGTTTGCTCTCGGCAAGCACCTATATATACATCAACTGCAGCAGGAGAGAACAGCCGGAAAGGGGGAAAAACCAAAGTCGTGAGACTTTCTATAGAACTTTAGCTTTTGCAAACAGTTTTAGTTTTAAACCAGTCTGGGGAGGTCATTCTGCACTGGTGCCTGTGACATATACAGGCACTGGAGCCTAGAGAGGTTAAAAGGGCAGCTCCAGGGAGCCCAGGGAAGCCAGGGAGCAGTGCCCATCTAGCCCTTGGGGTGGGCTGGGCTCAGCCCCAGTTCTGCTCCCAGCTCTCCTTCCTGTAAGCCCACAGGTCCACACACTGAAAGCCCTCCAACACTGAGTCCCCCAAGGGGCTGGCCCACACGAGCCGAGGCAAGCTGATTCTTAATTTCAAAGAGCCACAGAAGAGTCTACCCCCATGGGTCCTCAGAGCACATTAATTACTTTCTAGACCCCATCACCCATCAGAAATCTCAGTGATGTCAGCAGCAGCAAATGGAACTTCGGAACAAATGGGATCCGGAGCGTGACCACAACGAGTGATGCAATCCCAGCCCCCCAGCTGCCCACATCAGACGAAGACAAAATATCGCCATTAGACACGCTAACATACCGAACGTGGTTTTGTAGACCTCCCCTCCCAAACAACAACAGTGGCAAAAAACAAACAAAACAAAAATTCTGCATGAATCTCTAAGGACCTGCTGCTTAAGAACAGCTCAGGATGCAGTCTCTCCAGTGTCTCAAAACCCTTACAATTGATGGAAACGCACCCTACGTGGCGTTCTCCCGAGGAATTCGGCTGCCAGGATGCACCTAACACAGGGAGGAAGTGGAAGCAGCCGGAAGAGAGGGCTTCCTTCCTTTCTGTTCTCCAAACGGCAGCTAGAGCCATCTTCTAAAGCCTAAGTCCGACCATATCACTTTTCTATTCAAAACCCTGCGCAACTTCTCATTATGCTCTGAGAAAAATCCCAAGTCCTCACAGTGGCCTGCAAAGGATCCCCCTCCTGTGATCTGTGCCCTCCCTGTGGCCTCGTCCCCTCCACCTGGGCACCCTTCACCTCCCTTCAAGTCTCTGCAGGATGTCACCTTTTCACCGAGGCCCACCCCACTGTACCCCTGCCCTGGGCTGTCTTCTCTTTCCCATGGTGGCTGCCACCTAACACACCAGGCCTGTTCCTTATTCACAGGCTCTGTCTTGCACTCTAAAGCGCCCTTCCCAAGGCGGCTCTGCTTCCATGGTGGGTGGAGCGGGCCCTTCTTTGTGGCATACAGGGAATGAATGGGGCAGGTGGGAGCTTCCCTTCACCTCGCTGTGCAGCCTCTGGGTGTACTTGTCCATGACCAGGGGATCGATGGGCTCCTGGGAAGGGGTGATGCTGTCGGGGACAGCGTCCTCCGAGTAAAGCCCTTCCAGGCTCGCAGGTTTTGTTACTTTCTTGTCATCCTTTGCCTTTTGCTTCCTGCTGTTCAGTCGTTCTTGCTGGAGGAGGTGGGGACACACGCACAGCGCACACAGCCGTCAGCAGCTCCCGGGGTGGGTCCAGGCAGCCTCCCCGTGCCCTCCCCAGCCCCGCCCAGGACCCAGCTTGCCTCTTTCCCGGGCAACTTGGCTCCCTTTTTGTCCTCTTTGTCTCTGATTCCCAGTTGCTTCTTTTCCTGGGCTGCCCCTTTCCGCTCCTCCTTCCCGGCCCTCCCAGTAAGCACCTTTGCTTCCAGGACGGAAGGCAATTTTTGATCTAAGGGAGGGGAGTGGAGGACAACGTGGCAGATCCCTGTGGTCTAGCTGACGCCGCGGGCATGTGACGAGGCTGGAGACGAGATGGGGGAGCAAAGGGGAACGGCCTGGGCCCCATCCGTGCCCTCGAAGCTTTGAGAACTACAGCCTGGGCGTGGAGGAGGGCCCTGAGCAGGACGCCCCTTTCCTGAGCCTGTCATTCAGGCAGGTGACCTTGTGGAACAAGACTGGGGCCAGGGTGGGGGTGGGGTGGGGAGACCTGGGTTCTCTTCCCAGCTCCGCCACTCCCCTACATGTGCCCATGCACAAGTCATTGAACTCTTCCAGGACTACTGAACTAAGGGTGGTCACTGAAGTAGCTTCTGGGTCCAAATGCTGGCAGCAGGGTCCCTGCCAGAGGAGAACGACTGGCTGAGGGACCACCATTTGGGCAGCGGGACGGGGAAGCCCACCCAGAGGTATGGCTGCACCGTGTCTGACCTTGATCTTGTGGCACATCCAAATAGATGGTCTCCTTCTCAGGCAGGCCTAGCAGAGTCCTCAGCCACAGGGAGTGGCTCACCAGGCTGTCAATCACATCACGCCACAGCTGCAAACTAGAGGGCAAGACATATTGGAGAAAAGCCATCACTCTTCATTTGTCCTTGAACCTGCGGAGGCTTGGATCCCTCCCTTCAAAGACCCTGGGGCCAGGAATGGCCATGGAAATCCGTGCCCACCCTGCAAATGCTTGGATGGGGTTCTGGCTTCCCTTGGGTGGTGGCCAAGAAAAAATAGCCCAGGACGAGGGTTAGGAGGCCTGATAAACTCAGTCCTAACTTTAGAGTCTACACTCCAGCTTGAAGCCTGGACTTGGGTCGCGCCCCACTGGAGAGGTTGAACCTCGCACGAGATTTCAGCAGGAGGCTCTTGGGGCTGTGTCCTGAGGGTCTTGCAAAAGGCCTCCCCCCGCCAAGCCTATCTAAGCAAGTTCCAAACAGGCAATGGGAATGCTGACAGCAGGGAAATGAAGCATTTAAAGGAATCTGCCCTTCTCACTGCCCTCTGGTTTCTCCTTTTTTCATTCCTCTGCTCCTTGAGAAGGAACAGGAAAGAAGAGGAAGAAACAGAGACGGGGGGGTTGCTCTGTCATGACTGCTCCCCAGAGAGCAGCACGCACTGCACGGTTCCAGGGCATGGAATGTTTGCAGCATCTTTTAGCAACCTGAGCTCCAGACCCCTGGAGTCCTGCCCAGGACCCCTGGCCAGATGCCACAAGGAAAGGAGGTGGAGCAGCTCTCCTGGCGGGGCACCTACCACGTCTGTTGCAGGAGGTCGGACTGCAGCGGCCTCTGCTCCTGGCACAGCTCCAGGGCTGCTTTGTTGAGCATGATTAGCGCGTCCTCCCTCTGGGTCTCCTCAGGAAGCACATTCACTGCCTGGCAGGGACACAGGCACCATGGGCAACTGTCCTGCCCACAGACACCAAGGGCCCCTGCATCCACTAGTTACAGACATGGTGACGTGGGGCAGGTGGCAGAGGACCAGGAGCCAGGAGGGGACACAGCCGTGGAGCACCAGCTGGGGTGCCGTCTGTGGGAGCCTGGGGCCTCCCCCAGAAACTGTACCCAGGAGCCCCTTTTCCACGGATTGCCAAGGTCAGAGAGGGAGCCCCTCCTGCCCAGTGGCCCGGACAAAAAGTGATGACCCAAGACAGCAATCTCTCTGGTTCACCAGCAGGAGCACTGGCAGCCGGCTGTGCCAGGGCCTGTCCCCACCAACCCCTTCCAGGGTCTCAGAAGCACCTTTCTGAAGTCCTCCAAGCAGAGGTTCCACTCGGGCGTGGGAAGGCCATCCGGCTCCCAGGGGGTCTTGGCACCCTGCACATCCGAGCTCTGCTCCACCACGATCTCTAGCATAGTACCCTTCTTCTGGGGACTCTTGGTCTCTGTGCCAGTCTTCTGGGACCCCAAGCGATTTCGGGAGTCCCTGAGGGCCTCATTCTCCTGCCAGGGCGCTTGAGGTTCTGAGACCGGACTTCTAGGGCGCGGTGAGAGTTCAACGCCCAGCATGGCCTTCTCTGATGGGGCCGGCTGGACCGTGAAGTTGAGGCGGTCTTCCCTGCTTGGCTCGGCCTCCACAGCCTTGGTGGGCGTGACCAGGTACTGGCGCCACAGTCTGTGCAGGTTTTGTACCACTTGGTGCTGGTAGTGCAGCTGCAGCAGAGGCGAGGGGAGACACGTGATGGGGAGGCTGGGGGCGGAGCCCCCTGCGCCCACACCGGCTGGCTTTGGCTCCCCCTGTCCCCGCCACAGCACGGATGGGGGAGGCAGGGAGGAAGCCAGCAGGAGCGGCTGTGGCCAGAGGGGCTCCCCACTTCCCCGTCAAGCCAAGCATCTTCAAGTTAAGGCTGTCTTTGTATTTGGGCTTCCAAGTAAGATTGGGATTGAATGAAGGAGTTTAGGAAGCTCCATTCTCACCAGGGAACCACTTGTTAGCTACCTTGGGCAAATTACTCAACCTCTCTGGCTGGGCCTCAGTTTCCTCAATGTAAAATGGGGATATAAATGGTAGCCATCTCATGAGACTGCTGCGAGGGGCAAGTGAGTTACTCTTGGAAGATGCTCAGAAGAGGTCCTGGCACACAGAGGATTGCTGTTACTGTCACCCAGGGCATGCACAAGCGTGCAGGGGCTGGCACTGGGCCTGTACCTGAGGATTCCTATGGTGGAACAAGTCCTCCTCGGTGAGATAGGCGTCCACAGGTGACGGCACGCGTTCCGGGGTCAAGATCCCCATCAGCAGCTCCTGCAGGACACTCTGCACGATGGTGAGTGCCTCGTGGGCAGCCAGTTTGCTCTGGGAAAGGGAAGGTGGCACAGGCTGGCAGCCCAGGCTCTCAAAACCCACACCTCGGCCCTGCGCGGTGGCTCACGCCTGTAATCGTAGCACTCTGGGAGGCTGAGGCGGGTGGATCGTTTGAGCTCAGGAGTTCGAGACCAGCCTGAGCAAAAGCCAGACCCCATCTCTACTAAAAAAATAGAAATTAGCTGGGCAACTAAAAATATATAGAAAAAATTAGCCAGGCATGGTGGTGCATGGCTGTAGTCCCAGCTACTTGGGAGGCTGAGGCAGGAGGATTGCTTGAGCCCAGGAGTTTGAGGTTGCTGTGAGCTAGGCTGACGCCACGGCATTCTAGCCCGGGCAACAGAGTGAGACTCTGTCTCAAAAAAACAAAACAACAACAACAACAAAAAAAACCCCACACCTTGCCGAGGAGAGCCAGAGCCCTGGGGACTTTGTGCCTTCCTAAGGTCTTGGTTCCTGCCATGGTGTCTGTCTGTCTGTCTTTCTCTTTCAGACACACACACACACACACACACACACACACACACACACGTGAATGCACACACTTTTCCCAAGGCTCAAAAACCTCTGGGTTTCTCCAAACCTCCTTGTTCCCTAAAAAAGGAGGAAAAGGACCCAGGGGAGGGCCAGTCCCAGGGTTGAGCTGCCCCTGCATGGGAGCTGTCGGTCACACAGTTGGCGTGTCCTCCGCGTTAGGAAGAAGGGTCAGGGCGCACAGCCTGGGCATTCCAGAGCCTGGCGGTTAACTCCCATCTGGCTTGGCCACAGGGTCGGCGTCACAGAAGCCCAGTGGGAGGGCACCTCCTGTGAGACATTGGTCCTACAGTCAGTGAGTAAAGTAAACGTGACATTTGTCAACACTACCTTTGATCACAGCTGGTTGAGCCCAGCTGAAGTAGCTGGTGGTGTTTGGGAGCCGCAGTGAACAGAAAAGCGTGGCTTTCCATGAACAGGGCGCCCCGGGAGCCGATTGACCCCAGGAAGCCGGGCACGAGATGGCCACAGTGAACCTGATGGAGCAGCAGACTCCCAGCTCCCCCCTCACCCTCCCTTGGGGGTGAAGGCTCACTGAGCGGGATGGCAGGCAGACTCGCCCCTGCTATTTAAATTGTTTTCTCTGGTTTTGCAGTCTCGTCGGTTAAATGCAACTCCACCATGTAGCGTCAGACAGCAAGCGAACAAAATACAGGTCCGGTGCATAGGGCCATGAGAGTAAGTCCTCACTCAGGTGGCATCTTAAGGCTCAGTCTTAATTCTTTCTAACTCAGGGGGGCCACGCTTGGTGCCAGGGGCCGCAAGTTGCCCCTCCACTAGCCTGCCCACCCATCTTTTACATCACAAAGCCCTGGGAAGTATTTGTTGAGCAAGAGTCCTTACCTATTTGCAAAAAAATTCAATTCACTCCTTAGGCTGGGAGAAATGAGAGCCCTGCAGGCACGGCCAGGAAGAATACCAGGGTAACCTACCTAGTGTCCACAGGGGCCACGGTCCTGGGTCCCTTACCTCCAGTGACTTTCTCTCATCCCTAAAAATGTCCTGGGCCAAGGACACTGCATGGAGATTGACCTGCAGGACCGCACCTCCTAACAGGGTGGGATGGGTTCCAAACTCCCATGATTCCCCGAAGATCCCCGCCGACAAAGACTTGAAGAAGAAGGTAAAATGTTTAGTTTCTCCAGGCAGGATCACACCTGAGAGAGACAGAGACAGAGGGTTTCAACAAGCAGGAGCTAGCTGAGCCCCAAGCCTGCATGTATAAAGCTAACGGAGCCCCAGGTCAGGTGACCAAGCATCCCAGTTTGCCCAGGACTGAGAGGTTTCCAGGAATGTGCTAAAACTGGGAACATCCCAGGCAAACAGGGACAGCTGGTCATCCTAGCCCCAGGCCTGTCCCTATAGGTAACTGAGCCGCTAGAATCTTTCTACTCCCTGGGGGCTCGCCTCCCTGTGTTCCGAAGAGTTCTGTCATTCTCTCAACAGACATACATAGTTAGATCACACATGTCACAGAAGAAACGGGAGGGACAAGGCAGGGAAGAGGGGATCCAACTTGCAGGAGCTGAGCAGTGACTAAATTTAGCATCTCACAGACCTGAGCACAAAACCAGCCCCAGACAGGAGCTGCCAAATAGGGCGGCTTCTCCTAAGTACCTTCTCGATTGTTAAAGTAAAACCGCTGCATCCTGCTTCGCTTCAGGTCCTGGAAAGTGTCCAGTTGGTGCTGCCGTCGCCAGTTGTACCAGATGGCCACTGTGCCATTATTCGTCACAGTCAGTTCTGAAGATGTTTTCTCCCCTTCCAGGGTTTCAAAGGTCAATCGAGCAGCAATTCCAACATGCCTCTGGGGGAGGAGGGATGAGAAATGTCTGCTGGAGACCCGGCCTAGGGTGACCAACTCATCCTGGTTTGCCCAGGACTTCTCTGGGTTTGGCACAGAAAGCCCTGAGTTCCAGGCCTCCAGGGCTTGGCCACGCCCAAGCAGAGTGCTGTCCTATTCCAACAGGGTCTGCCTCTGAGGTTGCCGGCAGTAGTAAGAAAAGAAGAGAAAACATAACTTGTACCCAATGAACGTTTCTGCTCTTTAGCATCTGAAGAATATTTCAGAACCTTCTTGGAGTCATACCTGTTTGAGAGGGTTTGCTTATTTACGTGCTTGGGGACTAGCTATACAAACTGGGTGGCATGTGACACTTGCTTTTCTGCCTTGTGATTTTTTTTTTCTTGCTTACAAGTTAGTGTCGCTGTTACCATTTTCAGACATGCTGAAAGCATGACCGGGTGAAAATGCAACCAGGAGACTGTGCAGGCTCCTTGTGACGGCCACAGTCATCTTGGGGCTGCATGGCGAGGGAGGCTCTCCCGGCAGGCAAGCGAGGGTGGAGGCGGTTTTACCTTATCGTGTGGGTTACTGCCTCTGATCCAGCAAGCTGGCTTCCCACAGAACAGCAGAGAAGGGCCAAGAATAGGCATGGAGGACACGTCAGGGTAGGTGGTCAACAAGTCTCTGTAAGATAAACCAATGACTTATTTTCCCTGAGGCTGTCACAGTCGTGGTGTGGAAATGGTTGCCTAGAAGTCTAGAAACATGGCCAGCTCTGCCCTGCAATGGAGTCTAATCAGCTCCACTCCAGCTCAGCTTCCTCCTGATCCACTCCTCTACGTGGGAGTTTCTCAGACACACATAGACTCTTTTAAGCCCTCTGCCAGAGCAGCTCAGGGTGCACAGGAATGCACGGGCTCTCCAAGCCAGAGCCATGCCCTGTGCACAGCAGTGGCAGTGGCTGCAGGGCCCCATTCAACCAGCAAAGGAATGTCTTGGAAATCCCCATCAGGAGTTGGTTGTTGGGAAGGAGCAGGTGGCAGTGGAAAAGCCAGCGCAGGAATGGCTAGAGGACGGGGTGGCAGCCACTAGAGAGAAGCTGGGGTGGAGGCACCCTGATTTCAGGGAGGGAACCCTGCCCTTTAATACTGTGGGTGCTGGAGGACTCTTCAACCTCTCTCCCTAGGGTGCAGGCTCCACTCACAAGCACGTGTCTTCAGAGGAGCTTTCCTGCGGCCTTGCAAACACCGTGTAGTCTTCCGCCGTAACGGCCGAGAAGGGCTGCCCTCTGCCCACCACCTCCAGGCCATCAATGTCCTCAGAGAGACCGAGAAAGGGAAGGTGAGCTGACTGAAGACAGGTACCACCACGAGGGGCTGCAGACTGGGGTGCGGAGGCATCACCAACCTGCTGGTTAAAATCTAGCTCTGCCAGGATGCTCTGCAGCTCCTTGCGTCGGTAGATCAGAAACAGACTCCGGTCCCAGGTGTAGCGGTACCAGGCATCCCTCTGGGCTGGTAATCCTAGAGCAGGGACCAAGGACCCTCAGCACAGGCTGCTGCCATGCCCCCTTCCCCACCTACTTCTCAAGGGCTCTGAGAGCAACCATCCCAGCACCTTTGCTAAGGATGATGAAAAATACAGCTTCCCCGTGGCAGCTAGACTGCATTTCTCCCGCCCCATACCTTCTCTGCAGCCCCACATGGAACTCCTGCCAAATTAGCTTCCAGGCAGCCACATCTTTGGATTATAATAAAAATAACAGCAGGTACTTTTTACTGAGTGCTTACCAATGGGCCAGAACCTCTTAATGCCTTGTATGTCTCATTTAACCTTCTCACGACCCTATGAGTATTTTATAGACGAGGAAACGAAGGGACACAGGGGTTCGCAAACCCAACACAGCTGGGACCCGCACCTAGGCGGTCTGGCAGGCTCTAAAGCAGTGCTGCCCAGTAGAAATATACTGCAAGCCACAACTACAAGCCACGTTGAAAAGGTAAGAAGAAATAGGTGGCATTCGTTTTAGTAATATAGTTTATTTAACCCAATATATCAGAAATATTATCATTTCCACATGTAATCAATATAAAATTATTAATACAATATATTTTTTCATACTGATCTTTGAAACTCAGTGTATAGCAGACACCGACAGCACATCCCCACGAAGACCAGCCACATCCCAGGTGCTTGGTGGCTGCACGTGGCTAAAGGCTGCCACACTGGACAGCACAGCTCTGCCGCCCGCGATCCAACTTCCTTACCATTCCCAGGACCACTTTACTGAAGAGGGAACTAGCCCTCAGGAAGGTTCTGGGACTTGCCTGAGGCCACACTGAACCAGGATTTGGTCCCAGAGTCCTGCTGGTCACCACCACACTGCCCCACCTCCTAGGCCAGGCACAAGATGCCAGCTGGTTTATAGCCCCGAGCCTCACCTGTCTCCTCCTTGATGGAGTGGGGCTTCCTGATGTGAGTGATTGGCTCCAAGAGGCCACGCTGAGTTTTTGTCTTGGTCATGACCAGACCTGTCATCTCATCTCCCAAGTATTCCAGCTGACTCCAGAAGCCACTGGTCTCCCAGCCCTGGCAAGGAAGGACAGGTGAGTCAGATACCTGGATACCTCGGCCAGATGCCAGGGGACGTGGGAAGACAAGAGCATCACAGATTCCCGATGCTCCCTCTGGGGAATTCATTGCTGCCCTGATGGCAGAAAAAAAGCACCCCCTTTCCTGTTTTCTGGATGCCCCGTTGTAGCCTGTACCTGCCCCCAGAAAGGTGGCGTGGGTTGGTGCAGGTCCTGCACTGACATACCAGAACAAAACATGGCGCCTCGGGTAGTCCAAAAGCTGGAGTCCAAGCTATTTAGGGGACAGCACTAAGACTATTCTAATAACTCAGCACCTGTGATATCCTTCTCCCCAAACTGACCACCAGTGGCCACCACAGGCCAAATTGCTTAACTAACCAGTCCTTGAACTCCCAATAACGGGACTGATAACATAATGTAGTAAAGGCCTCAAGGCTTTAACAAGGCTTTGCAATGGATAGATTTGTTTTCTCCCCAACTGTGCAACCGGAGACAAGCCATCCCCGTGTCCAGAGCCCCCCCACCTCACAGGGCACTCAGGAACTGGCTGTGCTCACTCTCCTGTCACGCTGTGCTGGAAGCGTGCGGTCCAGGAGCTCGCGCTCCTCCTGGATCTGCCGGTAGTTCTCCCCACTGTGCATCAGCAGCTCGCCGACCGGCTTCTTCAGGTGCTCTAGAGAGATGCAAGGATGCCACTGTTCCGCCAGATAGAACAAACAGGGACTCTGGCCCCCTGCATTGGGCAGCCCCACCCACGGGGCTGATTTTAGGACCCACCCTGGCTTAAGAGCAAGAAGCCCTTGGGAGTCGACGGCACAAATGTGGTCAGTCCCAGGCCAGGCTCCGGGCAGGGGCAGAGAACAAAACACAGCAGAGCCGTGACGCCAGATGGAGGCCCAGGACGGGAGCCCGGGCCCAATGCTCACCACTGAGGGCTTCCTGCTGCTTCTTCCACAGAGTGATGTTACGCTGCCAGTTCTTCAGAAAGTTGTGCTGAGGAGGCGGAGCCCAGGGAGGTCTCTTCTCTTCCTTTGGGGCTTTGTGCTTCGGCTCTTCTCTAGCTGAGATGAGGGTCAGCAGGCAGGGCGAGGCGGGTATCAGCTGGGCCAGCTGAAAAGTCCAACACGGGCACGTGTGGGGGCTGAGCGGAGATTTCCAGAGGCCTAAATCCCTGCTGTTGTCCCACTCCACTGAGAATCCCTCCCCTTCAGGATCTCAGGGTGGCCAGTGACAGAAAGCAAATCACAGAACCAGGGGGCCGTGAAAGCCGCTGTCAGTCTGCTCTCCCCAGAGAGGGAACTTTTGTTCTAAGATCGTGGTCAACATCTTTCAGTATGTCTGTCCTCCTCACAACTGGTGTTAATTGGCACCTTCACCTTCACCCAGGGTGACTCAGCGTTTTTTTTTTTTTGTTTTTTTTTTTGGAGACTGGGTCTCGCTCTGTTGCCCAGGCTAGGGTGCAGTGGCATTATCATAGCTCACTGCAGCCTCAAACTCCTGGGCTCAAGTGATCCTCCTGCCTCAGCCTCCCAAAGTGCTGGGATTACAAGTGTGAGCCATTGTGCCCAGCTTCACTGAGCCATTTTTACATGACCCCAGGTCCCTTAGCACCTGACCAGTCGGACAGTCTGCCCAGAACAGGGGAAATGAGGGTTGGAAGAGACAGAGAGAAGCAGTGTGTGATGGGGAGATCGGAAAGACAGACTCTTCATGTGGCTCAGGGAGCAGTGGGAAGCCACCTTCCTCCACCACGTGGACTGGGGAGCACAGTCTCAGAGAAGGGACAATGAAGCCAGTGCACAGAGCAGCAGAGGGAAACGAGTCCTGACACCTTCCCAGGTGCAGTCTACGCAGACCCGGGGACACTTGCCTTTGGGTTCCATGAGCAACCTCTATATCCTTACAGTAAATCCCCGACCACAGCTGGAGCCAGCTTAAGTTGGCTTCTGTGATTTGCAACTGCAGTGTCTAACTATTTAACAGGAGGGTTGCTCATCTCAGACTCGAGGCCCAAAGACCGAACTGTCTCTTTAATCCCAGCCCTGCTTGACTCTGCCAGGTGGGAGACTGAACCGACTTCAGCTTATCCAGGCAGCTCCGTGCAAACAAACCTGGGTGTTCCCGCGAGCAACTGCAATTCTCTTAAAGTCATGGAGACTCCCCAAGATGTGGTGGGGCAGGATCTGGTCACTGCCTTCAAAGCTGTCTCCTGGACCTGGGGGAAAAAAGAAGGAAGGAGAAAGATACGATGTAGGTAGCTTATGTACATTATTCAAGTGGGTACCTTTTTGATGGAGACCCAGCTTTCTCTAAGGCTGACCCGTGAATTCAGAGACCAGCAATGCCAGGGCCAAGGCTGGGCGTACCAGAGTAGTCCAGGGGCTTTGTGGCTGCATCTGGATTGGCAGGATGTGCTACTAGGTGGCAGACCTTCTTCCTGGGATCTGTGGGTCTGAGTTTGCGGATGATAAATTTCTGGGTAATGACGGGTTTATCTCCCGTTTCAGTAAGACGAGGAATGTGTTGCTAAAAAGAAACAAAACAGAGGAAAATTCCACCTGAGATGGGGAGGAGGAAGAGCACCACCCATCGCTCTGTCCTAGTTCTTGGTGGAATTCCTGAAGGGTGACAAATCTGTTTCTTCGGCTCTGTCTATATGTTCTGTCGAGGAAACGCCTGTGTCACAGACATGTGACTTAGTAATGTCCTGGAGCGGGAGAAACAGAACATCTTATGCCTCCAGATGGTTCAGACAAGAAGTGACTTACCCTTCCAGGTAAAGCATGGGGTTAGGGTTTAACAGCTTTATCCACATATGAAACTTTGCTGCTTAAACTCATTTTCCCCCCAGTGAAATAGGGGCGATGGCACCTGCCCCTATGGGAAGCGAGAAACCTCATCATCTCATTTTCCCTGTGGTTCTGGATGAATCTCAGAAATGTTAAAACAAACAACATAGTAAATTCCTTTACATGCTAAAGTGAAAACAATTGGTGTTCAATGGATTTTTCCATGGAATTAGACACTCCCTATGAGTAGGGAGCCGGTGGAGCGACAGTGGACATTAGCCCACACGGGCTGGGAGGGCGCTTCCTGCAGTAGGGGAACTTGGCCTTCATCCTTACCTTCTTCAAGTCTTCCCTCTTAATGGCTAAGGCAAGAATGTCATCTCCTTGTAGGACATTGCTAACAGGCTCAGGCTCTTCCTGAACGGGGGGTGTGGGCTGTTCAGAGATTTTTGTTCGCCTCTTTTCTGAAGAGAAGTAGAAAGTTGTAAGTGCTTCAGAAACTCTTTCTATGTATATATACATATAAAAATAAAAAATGTAAGTATGTATTAGACTCCATGGTTGGGGGGCAAAGTTGGCCACCTGGACAGACAGCAGAGACTGCCAAGGTGGCCTGGGCAGCTCTACTCTGCTGGGGCAATGGGCATTCTCTCCCTCTCTCTCTCTCTCTCTTTTTTTTTTTTTAAGACAGGGTCTTGCTATGCTGCCCAGGCTGGTCATGAACTCCTGGCTTCAAGCAATGCCTCAGCCTCCCGAGTAGCTGGGACCATAGGCATGAGCCACCTCGCCCAGCTGGGAGCTTTCTCTTGAGGGTCCCCCATTCACTCCCCCTGGTCCACCACAGTGACTGAGACGCTGTAGCCAGAATAGAGATCAGAAGATGTTCCATTTCAGGCTGTGCTAGTTATAAGCCAGAGACCCTTGGCTACACCTCATCGCTTAACCTCTCTAGACCTCAGTCTTCCCATTTGTAAAAAGAGGTAGTTGGACTAAATCAGTGGACCCCGAATATTAGTCTAACATCTGCCTCAGAATCTTCTGGGGAGTTTTATAAATACAGCTTCCTGGCTACTGCATGGAGCCAGGGCCTGGGTGCTGTCATTTTTTTCAGCTCCTTAGCTGTGATGCACAATGGTTTGGGACAACTGGACTAGACGTTTTGTCAGCCTCCTCCAGTGCTGGCACTGATCCGGGTGAAGGCATCGGGTTTTGTAAGACACTGGTTAAAATGCAGAACCTCTGGGTGGAAGCGGAATATTCACCGCTGACCATTTACCACACACTATTTCATTGAATAAAGACCACTTAAGCAGCTTCTATGTGCCGGGCACTGTGTGTGCTAGGTTCTGGGGCTGTATATCAGAGCCTCAGTCTTCCAAGACTGCCAGACTGACTGAGCCAGGGTTACTATGAGAGCATGGGGGGTTGGGGACAGCCCAGACTTGGGGGTGGTCAGGGAGGGCTTCCTAAGGAAGTGATGTTTAAACAGAGCTGGAGGAGGAAGAGAAGTTAGACGAGGGAAAGGGAGCTGGGAAAACAGGCATTCCAAAGGGAATAGCATAACAAGGCCTAGAGGCAAGAGGGAATGGAGTGGTCCCTGGAACTCAAAGCATGTGTTTTTACGCAGCTGGAGTGTGGCGAGGTGGGAGAGCGGGGAGGTAGGAGCCGTATCACCAGGAGCTTGGCAAGGTGTGTGAAGGACGGCAGTCTCCACCCCCTGGCAAGGGGTGGATCAGGGGGTGCGAGCGAGACCCAGGATGAGCTTATTTAGAGGAGTCGACTGCAGTTGTGAAGTGACCGATGACAACAGTGGTTCATGGGACTGGAGAAAAGTGGAGAGATCTGGGCCTTTGTCCTTCACAGGGCAACCACAGCATGGCACTGACAACACATGTGGCATAAGGGGGTTACTCCCCAAAGGGGACACACTCCCTGCCTTCCTTCCACAGAGGTGGCTTCACAGTTTCAAATACATCTCATTTCCCTGGCTGGCCATCCCCTGTCTTCTTTCCTCAGGTTCAGAATGCTTTGATGTAAGGCCCTCCACAAAACAATCAGAAGAAAACCCAAGTCTTGCCTTCAGGGAGTTTAAAGAAACAAAATTTGGTTTCATCCACTGCTTCTGACAGCACCCTAATCTTTCAGAGGCACTATCACGAATACATCGAGGCAGGTGTTTTGGTTAACAAAATCAAACTGTTACTTTAGAAAATGTCCACATAGTTGGTGGCAAAAAGAACCGCACTAGAATCATTCCAAACATAGCTGTAAATTCAGCCTGCTGGTCACAGTGCATCTCCCCGGCAGAAGCTCAGGAGTATCTGTCTGTTAAACACAAGGCTCTGCCAGTACACACACACACACACACACACACACACACACACACACACACACTCACATGCAGGGAGGGCTGAGCAGCTGGGCCCCAAGTTCTGGTCTGATCTGCCACCATGCGTGGAGATGCAGCCTGGGGTTCTACTCCCCTTCTCCCTTCTGCACAGACTCACCAAAGTTGGTGGCAGCCCACGAAAAATTGTTACCAGTTGAAGGTTTGCTTTTATAAATATTTTGGTATTATTTATATTTTCTAGGACGTTTCCTCTGTTCATCACCTTGGCTGGGTCTACATCTTCCCAAGTGATTAAACATCTCCAGATGTATTTTTTATTGGTGGGTGTATATTTACCATGTGTAAATAGAAAGCTTTTACATTGATGAAGATTTCTGAGGCCCAAAGCTCCCATCCCTACAGTGATAGAGAAATTAATCTTTCATGTTTGGTTGAGAATGAAATTGTGAAACTCTAGTCTGAGGTTTTCCTGAGAAAGTTACCTTGCATGTAGTACAATAAATGCTCTGTTACTGCGTACATTCAGGGAATGGTATGTTCTAGCTAATGAAATACTCATTAAAATGATATATACAACTTAAAGTTAAATGCATCCTAGAGAACATTTACCAAGCACCTTCTCTGTGCTTTGAACTACAGAGCAGATGGTATAAAAGGTGAAGATATGGCTCCTTCTCTTGAGGAACTGAAAAATGCAACGGATACTAACACACCAACCACAACGATGTAAGTGCCTATGTTAGTGGCACAGGCAATAGGTCAGGTTAGACATCAAAAAAGGGACAGATCAATGCAGATCCCTTGGCGCAGGGCTCTAAAGAAAGGTTCAGAGGAACAGCTGTGGAGGCGGCCACAGGCTACGTCAGGCCTTGAAGCAGGGAAGGCTTTGCACTGGCAGAGCAGCAAAGGGAGATGCTCCGGGTGAGGTCACAGTCCAGGCAAAGCTGGAGGCCAGGCTGAGCATGGCATGTTTGTGACACGGTGACACAGAAGGCTTGTTGGGGAGGTGGGCGAGGTGATGCTGGAGATGAGAGGGAAACCAGGGCATGGCGGCTCTGTAAGTACGGCTTGGGCATCTTATCTCTGGTCCAGGGTAGAGAGGTGGTGAGAGGCTCGCCCGCTGAGGGTGAGCCAGACAGACTGGAGGGGCAGAGGCAGGCTGGGGAGACCTGGGAGGAAGGATGAGCCCCGCAGGGTCATTTCAGGACCTGCAGGAGGACTCCACCGGATTGAGGTGTGTCTTGCCACTGAACTGGTAGAGGCCCAGCTCTTTCTGGTTCTTTGCTCTGGAAACCCACTCTGAGTGGGGTTCCCAGTGAGCCTCAGAGCTGACATTTCTTCCTTGATCCTGACAGCTGGGGGGTCAAAGGGACCAGCGCCCTTGCACAGGGCAGTTAGGTGACACCTCGCTGGAGCTAGGCCAGGCAACTAGAAGCAAGGCGCTCATGAGGGATGGGGGTCAGGGAGGGGGACCTATGGAGGGAGAAAAAACCTGGACCCTATTTTTCTGCTTCTTATTTTATCTAAATGTTATTCTTTTTTTTTTTTTTTTTTTTTTAGTGTTGATTAAAGTCTTTGGGAAATCCTGACCTCAGGCTTAAGCTGGGGGAACCAAGGAAGGGGCTGTTCTTATCAGGCAGAGCTTTAGTTGGTAGAGGAGGGGGGATCTGATATTGCTGGGAGGCTTCTGGTTTCTCAGCAACAAAACCAGGGAGCAACCTGGGACTCTCAGGTCCCTAAACAGGTTTAAGTCACTATATTTGCTTGCCTTTTTGCTTATGATTCAGAGACCATGGAGAAACATAGCACAAGATTACATGATTACATTTGTTGATTAGCTGCCCTATGGCGGAAGGAGTTTAGTGTTGCCCTACTACATTAGAGGCCTCCCTGAGATATTTGAGGAAAAAAGGGATCTTGCAGGCTAAACACTTTTTCCCTCCTCACCCTGGTGCATGTTAACTCAGGGGCTATTTAACAATCTAAATTTTCCCCTTATTAAAAATAAATATGGGCCAGGCGCGGTGGCTCACACCTGTAATCCTAGCACTCTGGGAGGCCGAGGCGGGAGGATCGTTTGAGCTCAGGAGTTCGAGACCAGCCTGAGCAAAAGCAAGACCCCGTGTCTATGAAAAATAGAAAGGAATTAGCCAAACAACTAAAAATAGAAAAAATTAGCTGGGCATGGTGGCACATGCCTATAGTCCCAGCGACTTGGGAGGCTGAGGCAGGAGGATTGCTTGAGCCCAGGAGTTTGAGGTTGCTGTGAGCTAGGCTGATGCCACGGCACTCTAGCCTGGGCAACAGAGTGAGATTCTGTCTCTAAATAAATAAATATGTTGTGAAAAATCTTTCCTTGATGTGTTAACAGCAGAAAGTTCAAATCTGATAAGCTCTCCCAGAAACCAGGTGAGCAGGAGGCAGTAGCTAGGAAAGCCCTTGACTGCCCTTGGGAAAGGGGACCACATGTTTTTTTCTCTGCCTCTCCCAACTATTAAAAAGTATGTCATGAAACAGCACTGGACTCTTATTTTATATCTTTAAGAGATGGGGTCTTGCTATGCTGCCCAGGCTGGAGTGCAGTGGCTATTCACAGGTGCACCACAGCCAGGAACTCCTGGGTTCCAGCGATCCTCCAACCTCAAACCTCCTGAATAGCTGGGACTAAAGGCATGTGCCACGCACCTGGCTCAACATCAGACTTTTATACTATGAAGAAGCACAAAAGAAAGCCATACTAAAATGTGACTAAGCTCTTGTTAGTTTTCTGAGCTTCCCAAGGGACCCTACTGACTTGGGCCTGCCCCTCTGCTAACACTGAGCTTTCACCTACTCTGAAGCTGGGTCTCCCCAGGGCCTGCAAGAGCACACCCAGACTTTCTGACCCCTTCAAAGTCTGGCCCACCTTTGCAGCCCCCTCTGGCTCCCATATCCATAGTTCCATAAACTCATGCTGCTCTCGACACCTGGAGAAGCAAACCCCTCTTTTTTTTTTTTTGGTCTGCCATAAATGTCAGACCAAACCTTCAGAAACACCCCCCCCCATAACTCTACCATCCAAAGCTTGGGTCAGGTGCTCTAAGACCCCTTAACCCTGATGGGCACCTATGTCACAGCATTCCACATTGGTCTGGTGACTCTTCTGGGTCTTCACTAGACTGAGTTTCTTGAGGGCTGGGGTCACAGAGTTAATACCAATAACCTTGTAGCCCCCGGCACAGTGCCCACACACAGCAGGCCCAGCAAAAAAAGATTGGAAAGGGTGTGGGTTGCAAATGAGAACCTGTCCATGGGGATCAATCTGCTGTCAGACACCCTGAGGCTCTCCCACCTGCAACCAGAGGGTAGCTGCAGAGGCCAGGAATGGTCATGCCTAGTGACTCTTTCGGAAGGGACACGTGGTAGGAAAAGGCAGTCAGAAACAAATAGCCAAGTAAGGCATTTATTCTGTTTTTTTCCAGCAGGACTCTTAAGTGGCACCCCCACAGCCCAGAGAACCCCATCCAAGTGGCTGGTTTCACCACCTCAACATGTTTCTTGCTTTCTTTCCTGAATTCCTCTTCCCAAGGACCCCAATTCCTGGCCCTTCTAGCCTTAAACTCTTTCTGGCTCTTCTGCGCCTCACCCAGCCCCGGGATCCCGCTTCCTGCATGTCGCCCTAAGACGTGGTTGGAGGTGGACGTCTCCTGTGCCTTCCCGCGCAAGGCCATCTCCCCAACCAATGGCCCCTGAAACCTGTCAGTCCCCCACTTCCTACGCCCCTATCCCCATGGCCCAGTGCGCTGTGCTCCCTCCCTTCGGGGGTCTCCGCCTTGTCCATCATCCCTAAGGTTCCTGTGTCCAGCACCCCATTTCCCAGTGCTCTTCACCTCCATCCTGGTGTCACCCCATCCTCCAGGCCCCGTGTCCTGAACCTCATCCCAAGGGCCCTTGCCCCTGTCAGGTTCTCCTGAGCTCCCCGGGCGGCCGGCGCCAACCTTTGATGGTCTCCGCGGCCTCCACAAATCTGTTTGCAGGTATTCGGAGGCGGGATTCCTTCTTTACGGACTTCATGGTACCGCCCGGGCCGTGAGCGTGGCCCTGCGCCGCCGCCGGGGCCCCGGGACACCGCGGCTGCGCGGCCCCCCCGCGCCCCCCGCGCGCGCCCGCCCGCCAGCGGGCGCCGCTGCGTCCATAGCAACCAGCGCCCCGCGCGGGGGCGCGCACGCACCGATCAGCCTGGGCGGAGACGACTTGGCCACCACCTTCTTCATCAGGCCGCGCCCGCGCCCGCCGCACGGCCGGCTCCTCCGGCGCCGCGGCCCTGACAACGCCCCGGGCCGGCCCGTGTCGTCACATGGGCGCCGCGTGACGTCACCAGCCCGTCGTGGGCCGGGGCAGGGACGAGGGCGAGGACCCCCGCCAGCTGCGGGAGCCGGGGAGATGCGAGCGGCTGGGGAGTTAGCGGCGTGCGACCCGCCCGGCCCGTCCTGCCGCTGGGCGACGTGGGGCGGAGGCGCGTGGCGGGTGCCAGCCCGGGACTTCCCCGGACTCCGGCCGCGGCCCCCTCCTTCCCTCCCGGCCCTCCCTCCGCCCCTGCACACAGCCTACAGAGGGGTCCTTATTTTCAGGCCGAGCTGAAGACCCCTGGATGGCTTCCGGGGAATTTTAGGTGCCCCTGCCGGCGCCCCCCGACCCCTCTGCGCCCCTGGTGACCTCTAGAGCCCACGTTGGCTCCAGCCACGGTCGCCCTCCCCCTCTTCCCAAACCGGCCAAGCTTTTACCCCAGCTTGGGGTCCCCTCACGCTGCCAGTCCCAGTGCTTGGAGATGCCGCCTTGACCCCCCAGTTTAAAGTAGCCCCTCTCTGTTATCCCAAGTTTATAAACACACTCGCTTTATTATCTTTTTCTAGAGCCCTAACGCATTCAGGAATTGTTTGTTTATGCGGTTGCCTGTTGTCAGAATTGCTGTCAGAATGGAAGCTCTGTGACAGCAGGGACTGCCTCACGCTCCCGCCTCCAACCCAAAGTTTAGTCCATTGTAGTCACTCAGTAACTGTACTTTAAATAATGAAGGGGCTCTATCTCTGCCTGCTTGCTAGCTGTGTGTTCTTGGGCCAATCCCTTGACCTCTCTGAGCCACAGTTTTCTCAGTTATATAATGGCGGTCATAATGCCACCCTCACAAGGGCACTGTAAGGGTTAAATGAGCATGCATTTAAACTACCCAACATACCCTCTATAAACTGTCTTCTCAGTCAATTCTCAAAATCATGCTGGGGTTGGAGGGAGGGGGATACATTCTGTACCCATTTTACAGATGAAGGAATGGAGCTCCATAGAGGAGAAGGGTCTAAAGTTACCTGACTAGCAAGAAGCACAACTTGAACCTGGTTTTTGCAAGTCCAAGGCCAGGGCTCTTTGGACCCTGTCTCCTGGGCCATCTCTGAGATTTGCTGCAGTTTGCCCCAGACAGAGAAGGAGCTAGGGAGGGTGCCAGCAGGGCCGGTCAATCCCTGGGTGCCCTCTGTGTTTCCCACTGCTGGGCTCCTCCTCGGGGACCCTTTTCTTTTCTTTTTTTTTTTTTTTGAGACAGAGTGTCACTTTGTTGCCCGGGCTAGAGTGAGTGCCGTGGCATCAGCCTAGCTCACAGCAACCTCAGACTCCTGGGCTTAAGCGATCCTCCTGCCTCAGCCTCCCTAGTAGCTGGGACTACAGGCATGAGCCACCATGCCCGGCTAATTTTTTTGTATATATATTTTTTAGTTGGCCAGATAATTTCTTTCTATTTTTAGTAGAGACGGGGTCTCACTCTCGCTCAGGCTGGCCTCGAACTCCTGACCTCGAGCGATCCACCCGCCTCGGCCTCCCAGAGCTAGGATTACAGGCGTGAGCCACCGCGCCCGGCCTGGGGACCCTTTTCCATGCCCCTCTAGACTACACTCCTCTTAGGAGTGAGACATCCTCTGTTGGCAGCCACTCCTCTTCTGTTCTCTGAGGCCCAGGCCCCAGACTCCCTCCACCCTCCAGAGAGTCCTCAGTTCATTTCTCTCCAGAATGTTGACTGAGCGCTTATGATAACCCAGGCTGGGTGCTGTGTCCCCTGGGCCCTCCGGGAAGCAAGCAGTGAGAGGGACACAGGAGCACAAGAGGTTTATCAGGGGGAGAGGGTGCGGGGGTGAGGCACAGGAGGAAGGAAGCAGGGCTGGGCTGGAAGAGCCTCAAACTGTGTTGCAGATCTAACACAGTCTTGGCCAACCCAGTGTGTCCTCTGGGCAAAGAATGTTTGTTAGGATCTGTCAGCTAACTTCCACCCTTGCAGGTGAACAACAAGTTCTTTCTTGAAGAAAGATAGCTCACCTCCATGGCTGCCCCGGGAGCTCTATGAAAGAGGGAGAAAAATAAGAAACATTTCCTCTTGCCCTCTAGGAGTTCAGAGTCCACTCTACAATAGAAGACAAACACTTACGAAGCTCTAATGTGTATGCCCAGCTTCTGGAAGGCCTTTTAACTTTGGGAAGTTACTCAGCTTGTGGCTAGCTTGGCTGGGAGCAGGACAGAGGCTTGGGGACTGTGCAGGGAGGGTTCAGTGGAGACCAAAGGACAAGGGAAGAGGGGGGCAAGGGGTGTGTGATCAGGCAGGTAGGTGTGCAGCCTGGCTGACTCTGCCACCAGCCCCTGAGTGACCTTGGACAGGTCTCATCCCCTCTCTGTGTCTGAGTATGGCCATCTGCATCATGAAGGGGTCCTGACCAGATCAGAGCTGCTTGACCTTTTGAGAATCTGATCAAACCTTGGAATCTTCTCCCCAGAAATGGGCATTTGACTTTTTTTTTGTGGTGAAATACATATAAAATACCATTTTAATGTATACAAGTTAGTGACATTTAATACATACACACTGTTGTACAACCATCGCCACTATCTAGATCCAGAATGTTTTCATCACCGCGAAAGGAAACCCTATATCCATTTAGCAGTCACTCCCCAGCCCCCAGCAACCGCTAAGCTCCTTCCTGTCTTTATTGATTTGTCTGTTCTGGATATTTCATATAAACAGAATCATACCATACTTGGCCTTTTGTGTCTGGTTGCTTTCATTTAACACAACATGGATTAGTACTTCGTTCCTTTTTATGGCTGGATAATATTTCATTTTATGGGGTATCACATTTTGTATATCCATTCATCAGCACATTTGATTTTGCACATGGTTTTGCATTCAATTCCAGGGATTCCCTGAAACTCACTCACGTGCCCCTGGGGTAGGGGTGGAACAAGGTCAGAGTACTTTGGACAGGGAGTTTAGTCATCCGAAAGTATGTATGTGCTTGGGGGTTAGTGATTAATTGCAATTTGGGAACCGCAGACTGGATATGAAGGGAGCTTTCTTAGAGGAGGTAGCATTTGAGGTGGGCCAGTGGATAAGAGCTCTGTGGGCAGGTCAGTGGCAGGCACTCCAGGTGAGGGCAAAGCAGCAGGTACAAAGGCCAGGAGGAGGTGAAGCACAGCTCAGGGAACAGCATCACTCAGCCAGCGTGGCTCTAGCAATCTCCTCCCAGTGCAGCAGCTCTGAGCAACTTCCTCAAGCCCAGGGAGGAGCCGGTGGCTGGGTTGACAGAAGACATGATGTAATTATTGCTTCACGCCTCTGTTTATTTCTACCCAGCCAGGTGCCAGGCATGTCGTCACTTACTCCTTCCAGAGGCTGAACAGCCTCCCCAAATAGAAAGCATGTTTCCTCCACAGACTGCATCATCCATTCCCCAGGGACAGCCACCTTCCCAAAGCCTGAGGCTGGGAGGTGTCCCTTCTCCAGCCTTTCACATCTGGCCCCCTTCCCAGTTCATCTTGCCACTCTGTCTCACTTTTGCGTACACACCAGGCCCACTCTCCCATTGTTTCTGTTGCTCCCTCACATCTGGCTGCTGCCCCCTTAAACGATGCATCACACCACGCCCCTCCTGACTGTGACCTTGCCAGGCTCACGCTCAGCAGGAATTGCACGTTCTTCTTGCCCTGAAGACAGGCTGCAGCGGGGACGGGAAGCTGCTCCCAGATGGACTGACTTCAGCCTCAGGGATGATGTATAGACTCTGAGACACAGGGCAGACTTTATGAAGCCACATAGAGCAGGGGCCCGGAGCAAGGGGGGTTTGGGGGTAAAATATGTGTTTGCTTCCCAACTTTGCCCCCGCCTGGGCTGTCCTCTTTAGAGTGGGGACAATGCCTGTCTCACTGGGTTGCTGTCACCCTTTGTGGTTTCGTCCTGTTTCTTATCAGAATCCTTATCACATGCACTTCTGTGGGGTCTGTCTGTGCCCGCTAAAGCACAAGCTCCGGGGCAGCGGAAGCCTTGCCCATCAGATTCACAGCTGTGTCCTCAGTTCCTGGGTGGCAGCGGCTGGCGCATGTAGGCTGTCCTAATGGATGGGGTGGGGGAAGCCTGCAGCAGCGTCAGTGGGCTCATGGTAGCTGCCTTCCAGTACCTGTGGGGCAGGGAGACAGCTGGCTTCTCCCATGGGATAGCACCCAGTGGCAAAACCACAAACCACAGTGACACGTTCCTGGGCGGATTGCTGTAAGATTTTTCTAAGAATCAGAGCTCCCTCCTGAGCACGCAGGAGTCCCAGCACTGGTCCAGTCGGCCTGGGCTGCTGGGGGGGGACACGCCCAAGAAGGATGGACACTGAGTTCTGGGGCTCTGTGCTGACCTCCGCCAAAAGGAAGCTTCTCTGCCCTCACCCCTCCCTCCTCGTCCTGGTCAGAGGCCACTTGCTGAGGGCAGATTCAGGGCTGAGGGAGCTGGGCTGGCTCACCCTGGGAGCCTGGTTCTAGATTGTGGGGGTAGCTGAGGAGTTGCTCTGATCCACCATCCAGAATACACTGGAGCATGGCCAGGACCTGGGGGGAAGGTGTGCTGAATTAAAATACCCAGACCTGAGTCTCTTTCTAGCTGTGTCACCCAGCACGACGCCTCCCCTCTGAGTTTTATCTACCCCCCTTTCGAAGGACTCACTACCGCCTTCATCTATTTGCCAGGATCAATGCAAGGAGAGAAAAAAATGATGTGTGTAGAAGTACCTTGAAAACTGTATAGATGAAAGGGATTGTAGTTAATGGCCAGGACACTCAAGTCCGCTAGATGTTTTCTCCCTGAGTGTGGTAAGCAGAATAATGGCTCCCCCAGAGATGTCCACATCCTAATCGCCGGAAGCTGTGCATATGTTACCCTACAGGGCAAAAAGGACTTTGCAGATGTGATTAAGGATTTGGAGATTTGGAGATTATCCCGGATCATCCGCTGAGCCCCATGTAATCACAAGGGTCACTAAAAGAAGGAGGCAGAAGGGTCAGAGTCAGAGAGGGAGACGGGGTGATGGAAGCAGAGGTCACAGGGCTGTGGCCCTGAGCCAAGAAATGCAGCAGCCTTTAGAAGCTGGAAAAAGCAAGGAACGGGTTCCTTCCTAAAGCCTCTGGAGGAACACAGCTCTGCTGGCATCTGGATTTTAGCCATTTCACACTTCTGACCTCCAGAGCTGTCAGATAATAAATTTGTGTTGTTTTAAGCTGCTAAATTTGCGGTCATTTGTTACTGCCGCAAGAGGAAGCTAATATAGAGTTATAAAAACATTGTTTCCAATCTGATTCTCTAACTCTTTTTCAGTATGCCCTCTCAGTCAATGAAAGCTTCAGTTCTTACTAAGTCAGCTCACAGCTCACAGCGCCCATGCTGCCATTAAGTAGGTCACTGCATATCTGTCTTGAGCTCCATTTTAGCAGAGCGTGCCACAATCAACACACGCGGGTTCCAATCCTAGCTCAGTCATTTTCTAGTGGAATGACCTTGGGCTAAGTCACTTAACCTCTCTGAGTCAGTCCCTCCCATGGCAAAAATGGGGGGGATGGGATATAAGAATTAAATATGAGTCCCTCAAAAACTTTGCTTTCACAGAAATTGAGTCATGTCTAGGGTTGCCAGATAAAATGCACGATGCCCAGTTAAATTCTAATTTCCGATAAAACAAATAACTTTTAGTGTAAGCATGTCCCATGCAATATTTGGACATACTTTAAAAACACATTCATTGTTTACCTGAAATTCAAACACAACTGGTATCTCTATTTTTATTTGCTAAATCTTGCAACTTTAGTCTCATCCCAGGTCACATGGCTTGTAAGCAACCGAGCTAAGCCTCAGTCTCAGGCCTTTCAACCCCAAGGTCAATGAGTATCCTACTCTATTACAGGCCCGACCTTGAGTAGATTCTCTGAGCCACATGGCAGCCCTGGACTCAATCCAGTGGAGACTTCAAAAACAAACGCAATTTAAACCTTGATAACCCATTTCATATGTCAAAAATATCCAAAGTGATCATAAAAATAAAATTTAAAAACACACAAATAAATGTTTATGTATATTATATATGTATACATGATACATATGTATGTAAAATCAAGACTGAGTATGAAAATAAATGAAAGAAGAAACTACATGCAAATAAATGCCTTAACATATATTAAGTATGTGAATTCAATCTCTAACAGTGATGTTCCTTTTAGGATTATTTTTTCCTTCTGCCTGATCTGGCCCAACCCACAAATCCAATGAGTTTATAAAATACATGGCAACTAACTGAGCTGAGGGCTTATCATGGCCTGAGTAGCTTTCTAAGCACCTTATGTTACCAACTCCTTTTCTTATTTTTATTATTTTTTATTTCTTTTTTAGAGACAAATACCGTTTTTTTTGTTTTTGTTTTTGTTTTTTTAAAAGATGGGGTCTCACTCTGTTACCCAGGCTGGATGGAGTACAGTGCCTGGATCATAGTTCACTACAGCCTTGAACTCCTGGGCTCAAGTGAACCTCCTGCTTCAGCCTCCCAAGTAGCTAGAACTACAGGTGCTCACCACCAGGCCTAATTTTTTAATTTTTTGTAGTGACAGGGTCTCACTATGTTGCCCAGGCTGGTCTTGAACTCCTGGGTTCAAGCAATCCTCCTGCCTCAGCCACCCAAGTAGCTAGGACTACAGGTATGCGCCACCACACCTAGCTGGGTTTTTAAAATTTTTTATTGTTTGTAGAGATGGGGTCTTGCTATGTTACCCAGGCTGGTCTCAAACTCCTGGCCTCAAGTGATCCTCCCACCTTGGCCTCCCAAAGTGCTGGGATTACAGGCATTAGCCACCAAGCCCAGCCCTTTTTTTTTTCAACTTGAGATAATTCACATAACTAAAAATGTTATATAACATAAAATTCACCACCTTAAAGTGTACAATTCAGTTATAGTATATTGACAAGGCTGTGTAACCATCACCACTATCCAATTCCAGAACATTTCCATCACCTCAAAAGAAACCCTGTACCCATTAGTCCCTCCCTGTTTTCCCCCTATCCCCAATTCTTGGAAACCACTAATCTACTTTCTATCTCTATGGATCTGCCTATTCTGGACATTTCATATACATGAAATCATACAATATGTGGCTTAGCATAAAGTTTTCAAGTATCGGTACTTCACCTCTTTTTATTGCTGGGTAATGTTTCATTATATGAATACACCACATTTTCTTTATCCATTCATCAGGTAATAGGCATTGGGTTGTTTCTACTTGGTAGCTATTATGAATAATGCTGCTAGGAACATTTGTGTACAAGTTTTTGTGTGACCACATGCTTTTAATTCTCTTGGGTATAAACCTAGCAGTGAAGCTGCTTGGTCACATGGTCACTCTCGGTTTAACTTTCTGAGGGACTGCAAGACTGTTTTCCATAGAAGCCACACCATGTTACAGTTCCGGCAGCAGTGTACGAGGGTTCCAGTTCCTCCATATGCTCACCAACACTTGTTATTTTTCCTTTTTTTAAAAAAAAAAAAAATTATAACCACCCTAACATGCTTGTTGGTGGCATCTCATTGTGGCTTTGATTTCCATTTCCCTAATGGCTAATGGTGTCGAGCATCTTTCCACGTGCTTATTAGCCATTTGTGTATTTTCTCTGGAGAAATATCTATTCAAAAATTGCCCATTTTTAAATTGGGTTGTTTGTCTTTTTGTTGTTGTAGGAGTGCTTTACATATCAAATATATGAAACCCATATCACACATGGTTTGTAAATATTTTCTCCCATTCTGTGGGATTTCTTTTTACTTTCTTGATAGTGCCCTTTGACATACAAAGATTTTTAATTTTGATGAAATCCAATTTATCTGTTTTTCTTTGGTTGTTCTAGTTATGAGTGCTAACTTCTTGAGCATTTACAACTATCACATGGGGTAGAGAACATCATTAGCGTCTCCGCTTTACAGATGCGGCAACTGAGGCATAGAAAAGCTAAGGGCCTTGCCCCAGAGTAAGCAGCTAATGAGGGGCAGAGCTGGGATCTGAACACAGCACTCACACTCGGGCCCCGGTGGGAACCATTCGCAGCTCCCATGCTCAAACCTTCAAACCTTGCTCCAGATGAGGATTGCCAACTTGATGGTTTTCATAGCTCATTTTTTTTTTTTACCGTGCGTGGATTAATCTGACAGGTCCATGCTTCGTGGGTCTGGGAAGATGGACATTTCCACAGCAACTTCCTCAGTGATTCAAGGCAGCCTCCCTGAGCTGAGGCCCTGCCCACCTTGCTCCCTCCTCAGGACGGCCAAGGCCCTCAGAAAGGGGTTCTGGCCTCGATCTAGGGTCTTTATTACAATAAGAAAGCTCAGCCAACCACGTGACGTCTATGTAAGGTGGTCAGGTCCAAGGGCAGGGCAAGCCCCAGGGTGAGTCAGGGACAGCAGGAACAGAGGTGAGGAAGCCCTAGGTCCAGGGAGGGGTGTAGGGGAGACTTAGCCCAGATTGAGGGCAAAGGGAAGGCACACTCTGGGGTGTCCCAGGTATTAGGGGTCTGGGAGGCAGGTGGGGGTGGTCACTGCCTGGACTGATCAGCCACCTGAGGAATGGGGCCGTTCCTGCCAGACCTGTTACAGGAAGGCAAGGAGTCACATAGTGTGGGTGCCCACTGCCCGGAGGCTGCCAGTCAGCCCCATGGTACACACCCTCCCAGCCACCTAGGAGGTGACAAGTTCTACACTGAGCCAAGGGAAAATTTTCCAGGAGCCCAAGGCTCCCTACTGACAAGTTTTGGCATCACAGGGAAATGACAGGTCCCTCTCAGTTTTGTCAGGCACCAGGAATTCCTGGTTGGGACCCGAATTCCCTAGAGTCAGCATGCCCAGGGCATTGTGAACAAGTTAAGAACATGCCACCCAAATATCTGCCACTCTGATATATTGACTATTTTGAGTTAAAAGCACTTGAAAAATAGCAGGTGTGAGAAGACCACACGGACCTTCCTTCTGCTTCTTAAACACAGCAGATGAAATTTCCATGTGAAAGATGATCTCCCCACACCAGAGGAAAGTGTTGTTCTTAACATCAAGAACAGGAAGTTAGGCCAGGCGTGATGGCTCAAGCCCGTAATCCTAGCACTTTGGAGGGGCCAAGGTGGGAGGATCCCCTTGAGGTCAGGAGTTCAAGACCAACCTGAGCAAGAATGAGACCCCCGTCTCTACAAAAAATAGAAAACTTAGCTGGGTGTGGTGGCACATGCCTGTAGTCCCAGCTACTCGGGAGGCTGAGGCAAGAGGATCGCTTGAGCCCAGGAGTTTGAGGTTGCTGTGAGCTAGGCTGATGCCACTGCACTCTAGCTCAGGCAACAGAGTAAGACCCTGTCTCAAAAAAATAAATAAAACAAAACAAAAAGTTACTTGGGCATGGAGAATCACTTGTGCCCAGGAATTTGAGACTGTAGGGAGCCATGACTGCACCTGTGAATACCCACTGCACTCCAGCTTGGGCAACATAGTCAGACCCCCGTCTCTATTTAAAAACATATATATATGTATACATATTTATTTTATATATATATATATAAAGAGAGTTGAAATTTCTAGAAAATTCACTTCCAAAAAAGTAAAAAAATCTATGAAAGATAAAAAGGATAGCATACTGGAAGCTCTATTTGCAGCATGTAAGACAAAGAGTTGCTATACTTGTAACATCTATTTATCATCTACCTGTCTATCATCTATCTAGACAGTCCATCCACCTTGATCAGGAAATTCTCAAGGCTAAATAAACAAAGAGTTTAAATGTGCACACAATAATTAGGAAACAAGTATTTAATGGAAATGTTTAATCTGGTTGGTAAGCCTTTAAAATGTAAATTAAAATAAGGTACCATTTACATGTTTGATTTTTTTTTTTTTTCTTGAGACAGGGTCTCTCTCTGTTGCCCAGGCTAGAGTGCAGTGGCGTCATCATAGCTCACTGCAACCTCAAATTGCTGGGCTTAAGCGATCCTCCTGCCTCAGCCTCCCAAGTAGGTGGGACAACTTGGGCATGAGCCGCTGTGCCCAGACTATTTTTAAACTATATTTTATATATGCACATATTGTCAAAGTCAAAATAAAACTGTAGAGATGAATCTCTAAATTTAGTATTTTATTTGGGAAGTAAGAATTACAATTTGGAGCATACACACAGTTCAGTGGTGTTTGGTAAGTCTGAAGAACAAAGAAGAGGTTGGAGGTTTTATAAAAAAGAGAAATGTGGCCAGGTGCGGTGGCTCACACCTGTAATCCTAGCACTCTGGGAGGCCGAGGTGGAGGATTGCTTGAGCTCAGGAGTTTGAGACCAGCCTGAGCAAGAGCAAGACCCTGTCTCTACTAAAAATAGAAAAATTAGCCAGGCGTGATTACCTCTGTAAAGAAACAACAGAAATAATAAGTTAAAAACAAAACAAAACAAAACTACACTGCCAAACTTCCCTTGTGAATAAGAGTGGCCAACTAGAAGCTGATATTATGGGGCAGGAGGACTTCAGGGAAAGCTCTTTAGAGGGAGCTGATACATCTGGGAAAAAACACACTGTTGCCCCTCCATCCTTTCTCCTTCTTGTTGCCTGGAATGCAGGCATGATGGCTGGAGTTCCAGGGACCATATTAGTCCATGTGGAGACCTTAGGGACAGAAGCCATGAACTGAGGATGCAGAGCATAAAGTTAGGAGCCTGGGTTCTTCATGACCAATGAGCATGATCTGCCACGCTAGCTCTGAAATACTACGTCTAGACCTCTTCTATGTAAAGAAAAATAAATCCCTATTTTGTTTAAGCCTATGTTATTTTGGTTTTCTGTTATATGCAATTGAATCTAAACTTAACGATATGCACACCGAAGCTCTATGGAAGGGAAAAGGGGACTTTCACACTTCAGTTTCTATGTGATGGTATTGCTTGCATTTATTATTTTTATCTTTTACAATAAGAATACATTCATGTATTTCTTGTATAAGCATCTCTTTGGGAGCCCCAGAGAACTTGGCTTGAGCACCAGCCCCACTACTCCCTAGCTAAGTGACCTTGTGCAGTCAATTAATTTCTCTGAGCCTGTTTCCTCGTTTGTAAAATGGGCATGATGATAATAGAACTTATCTCATTGGGTTCTCATGGAGCTTAAATAAGCTAATGCAGATAAAATTCTTGGCACAGTACCCGGCTTACAGCTATTACTGTACTACATTATGCTACCATCTAGGCACTGGTGGTGGCAGAACCAATTAGAAAAACCTGGGCCATGTTGTTGAGTAAAAAAACAGGTTGCAAAACTGGCACGTGAGTATGATCCCTTTTGTGAAAAATTATTTTAATGTCTACATTTATATGCATATCTATGCATCAAGAGATGTCTGGTGGGATGGTTGTCCAAATGTTAGCAGTGGTACTTTCTGGGTGTAGGGTCTTTGCTTTCTTCTATATGGTTGAAAAAGAGCATGTATTATTTTTCAAGCAGGAAGATAAAAAAAGAAAACCTTTTGGAAAACAATGCAACAATTCATGCCAAGAATCATCAAAGCATTCATACCCTCTGACCTAGCCGTCCCACTTTTGGGAATTGACCTGAGGAAATAATTTAAATAAAGGAAGAAGCTATATCCATAAAAACATGCACTACAGCATTATTTATAATAGGGGAAATCGAGTAACCACATAAGTGGCTTACATTAGGGTAATGATTATTAAATTATTCACTCTTGGGACACTGTGCAACAATTAAAATAAGATGATGATCATGTAGCAATGTGGAAAACTGCTTATGACAATGAGAAGAGAAAATGGCAGAATGCAAAATTAGATCTGTGCCAGGGTCACAACCAGGCAAAGGGAATGCAGGCAAACAAAAACAACTTAATTTGTTGGGGCCACTGATTGTGGGAGACTCTTTTTTCTTTTTCACTTAGAATTCTGCCTAATGCTTCTATTATGTTGTTTGTTTAATAATAATAATTGGCTTTAAAAATCCCCTCAGGGAAGAGAAGGGGCAGCTGGGAGAGGAAGAGAGAAGGGAAATCTGGGCCTCTCCCAGGAGAGAGTTCTGGGTAAGAGAAATTCAGAGGTAATTTACAAGCCAGGGAGAAACAGCTCCAGCTCAGTCTTCCACCTGGGTGGTCCCAGAAGTTGCATCCCCTTTGCTCTCTGGCTTGGCAGTGATCACGTGACCAAAGATGCCAAAGTTAGGGAGGCGGTATGTTAGCTGATGATAAAGCTAGGGTCAAGAATGCTCTTCAGTTGGAATCATCTGGAAAAATTGATCATGCTTGCTATTGATGAGATCGTAGAGAAATGAGCACTATCAAGCTGGCAAGAGGGTGAACTGGGCAGGCTTCCTGGAGGGTAGGTTGGCACTGTGAATCTAAACAGAGGATGTGAATATCCTCAGAGTCAGCAATTCCATCTCCTGAGATTTATCCTAAACCCAAGGAAATGATCAAACCAGTGCATAAAAATATTTACATAAGATGTTCATCACAGAGTTTAACAATAATCAAAAATTAAACTCTTAGTTTCATTTAAAAAATTGGAAAACTAAATCTTTTGGCATAACCTTGTAGTGATACACTACAGAGGCCAGACTAAAAAATAGGATATAGATGTAAATTTGATGCCCACCACATATTAGATAAAACAAGAAGGCTCTTTGGAGCAAGATATATATTATCCCATCTTTGTAAGACTGTGTATCTAAATACATGCATGCATATCATAATTGCTGCTAAAATACACACCGGAATCTTAACAATGGTGAATCTTTAAATGGTAGAATTATAAATTGAAATCAGTCACTTTAGTCTCAATTATGGTGCAGTATCAACCTGAAAATCTGGTTTACAAGTGCAAATGTTAATTTCTCTCTACTGCTCACATATATTGTTGTTGACTGCTTCCCATGCCCACCTCCTTTACTCTGGGACCCAGGCACACAAAACAGTCCCCATGTAAGTGCTGCAGGTCACCACGACAGAGGGACAAACTAAACTGGTGGACCACCCACTGGCTGTTACAACCAGTGCTGGGCAAGTCTCATGGCCCTTCCCAGGCTCAACAAGGCTGGGATACATAGGCCCTCAGGGAGGGGTAGCAAACATTTTGAACAGTAATACAATCCGCCACACAAGTTATTTCATTCTGTTAACACACAAGTTATTTCATTCTGTTATTCAAAGTTCTTTTCTTTGCAGAATGCGGTGGGAGGAGAATGCAGTTCTATCCCAGGAAGGGGATGGTCTCCCAGAGATGGGGCCTGGGTAACACAGGTTCTCATTGTTAGAGCCTGTCAAGCAGGAAAGATAGAGACAGAGTCGAAGCTACCCAGCGCCAGGTGGCTTCAAACCTGAAGCAGAGGGGCCAGAAAGAGGTCAGGATTTTGCCTAAGAGACAGGCCAATTGACCTGGACACACAGTAAGTAAAAAAATGATGATGAAGGCTGGGCGCGTGGTTCATGCCTGTGTTCCTAGCACTCTGGGAGGCCGAGATGGGAGGATCACTTTAGGCCAGGAGTTCGAGACCAGCCTGAGCAAGAGTGAGACCCCATCTCTATCAAAAATAGCAAAAATTAGCCAGGCATGGTGTGCGTGCCTGTAGTCCCAGCTACTCAGGAGGCTGAGGCAGGAGCGTCACTTGAGCCCAGGAGTTTGAGGTTGCAGTGAGCTATGACGATGCCACTGCACTCTACCTGGGGTGACAGAGGGAGACTCTGTCTCAAAAAATTCTGGATGTCCAGAACTGTTATAGCAGGTCTGCTACTTACTACTTACAGCTGTGGTTCCCAACCCCTGGGCCACAGACCAGTACCTGTATGGTCAATCGCCTGTTAGTAACTGGGTGGCACAGCAGGAGGTGAATGGTGGGTGAGTGCGGGAAGCATCATTTGTATTTACAGCCACTCCCATCGCCCGCATCACTGCATAAGCTCCGCCTCCTGTCAGATCAGCGGTAGGTGGGTGGGGGGCCATTAAATTCTCATAGGAGCCAGAACCCTGCTGTAAATGTAAACTGCGAATGCGAGGGATCTAGGTTGCGCTCCTTATTAGAATCTAATGCCTGATGATCCGAGGCAGTGATGTTAGTGCTGGGGAGTGGCTACACATACAGATTATCATTAGCAGAGAGGTTTGACTGCACAATAAATGTAATGTGCCTGAATCATCCTGAAACCATCCCTCCCCCTCACCCCCTGTCCGTGGAAAAACTGCCTTCCATGAAACCAGTCCCCGATGCCAAAAAGGTTGGGGACAGCCAAGTTAGAGAAACTGTGAATGTCCCCATCTGTAAAATGGAAATTAAAATAGCTGCCCTAGGCCAGGCATGGTGGTGCATGCCTATAGTCCCAGCTACTCAAGAGGCTGAGGCAGGAAGGATGGTTTGAGGCCAGGAATTCAAGACCAGCCTGGGCAACATAGTCAGACCCTGTTTCTAAATAATTTTTAGAAATTAAAAAAAAATTAGAAAATAGCTGTCCTGCCTACTTTGCACTACTCCAGGGGTGGGGTTCAATTGTAGGGTTTTAAAACGATCAGTGTTTCCAGCGTATGGAAGGTTTGTTCCCTCAAGCTGTAACCACAGAATCACATGTACTACTTGTCCTCAACTTTGCTCACCACCTCATCACCAAAGTGGGTTGTTCACCCCTTTTACTTGCTACATAGGACAGGTGAAAGATGACAGGCAAAGTCCCAAAGAGGAGGAAGAGAAATGGAAGAGCCATGGAAGGGCTGGGATGTGGAGGGAAGGACCACGCACCCACTTTGTCGTGTCTGGAAGTAGCCATGTCCCCTCTTTCCTCCTGTCCCCAGCCTCTCAGGACAGAAGAGGGGAGATGACAGTAATCAGGAGTTCCCAAATGGGACTGAGCCATGCAGGAAGCACTGAAAAACCAGATTCCTGGGCTCCACCTCCTGGACATTCTGATTCACCCGGTGAGGGCGGGACCAGGCTGAGTCACGGAAGGTGATCTGTGCCACCCCCACTTGGCCCTGGCGCCCACCCAGCTCTTCTGCACAAGCCTCGTGAGGTGGCCCAGGACATCTCAGGTGGCACGAGCCCTGGCAGCCGGGAGAAACCTGAGTGGGCCCAGGTTATCTGATGGTGCACCTGCCTCAGCCCTGTGCTCACTTCTTGAATGTCGAGATCTGGGAAGGCTCAGGAAGAGGCTTCCCTAAACGGCACAGGTCACCCGGCAAGCTGCCCCAGGGCCAGGATTTCCAGGGCACCAGGGGCAAAGGAGGTGATAAGAAAATTGTATTCCCCATCTTGCTCCCAACCCCTCTGAACTGAAAGTGCTCCAGGCTCCCGCAGCCTGCCTGCGCCTGCACGCCTTGACTGACAAGCCTGGAATTGATCTCTGTACACATCTATCAACACGGCAGTGAGTTCCTCGAGGGCTGGGACAGGTCTTACTCCTGCGTGCCTGGCACAGTGCCTGGCACACCATTCGTGCTTGCTGAATATTTCATGAATAAAGGAGAGGTAGTAGAACTTACCATGTTACCACAGGGTCAAAGGAGGACTGATATTCACACCCACTGGGCACATGGGAAATGCACGTGCTCACCTCTGAGAAGTGGCGGGGGGGACCCCACTTTTGTCACCCAGCCAGAGGCTGAGCTTAGCATGCCTCAATCTGCAGCAGTACTAGATTACTTTGGCATCATGGCACCCAGTGACATAAGGTATGAAAGTTATGGAGCGTCTTCCCAGGAAAATGCCCTCCTCTCTCTCTTACTCTCTCTCTTTCAGACACACACACACACACACACACACACACACACACACACACACACTTTCTAGGTTAAGAGTATGAGCCCTTCAAAAAACAGGAATAAATGGATAAATGCCAGGTAATGAATGTAGAAGGAAAGATAGAGTCAGAAATTAACATTTTTGCAACCTCCCCATCCCCCATTTAAGAATTGATTTGGGCAAGGATCATCAATGGATGCCAACACCACTGGGCAAATGACTGTCAGGGAATAGGACATTTTCCTGGTCTCAAGGCATCACGTCATATGGTAATCCACTAAATTTCAAGGAAAAAATATCCCTGTACAATGCAGAGACTGGGTACGCACCACCTTAATCAAGTGATCAAAATTAGCCATTATTGATAGTGGGCCAACCTGGCATTACGTCCCTTGAGGTACACAACATCTACATAGTGTTCTTGCAAAAAATATTTAACCTGATCCAATCATTGGGAAACAATCAGACACACCCAAAATATTCAGACAAGTGGCCTTGACTCTGAAAAATTCAGTGCCATTGTTTCAAAACAAACAAAAAGGAAGGGGGCTGTTTTAAAAGAGACTAAAGAGACATAGTAGCCAAAAATAAAGCATAAAACTTTATTGGAAGTCCCAATGAGTCAAAGAGCTTTAAGATGTTTTAGAGATATTTGGGGAAATTTTAAAATGAACTGCATATTATTGTATTATATTAACTTTCTTAGGCTGCAAACAGTATTGTGGCTATATAGGAGTATACTTTTTTCTAGGAGATGCTTAATGTCTAAAACTTTCAAATGATTCAGAAAAAAAATGTATACACATCTACCTCTGTAATCTAACTAAAGATGAAGTAATTGTGGCCAAAAGGAACCAATGATGAATCTATAGGATGACCACAAAGTCTGGGAACATGGCTATCTTATTTTTTTTTTATAGCTGGAAGATGTCCTTGATGACATTATGAATATCTGCCTATTTCCAGCCTTTCCAGAAACACTGCAGAGGAAGGATATTACATTGAACTATTCTTTCATCTTTTCTATGGGTTTGAAATCTTTCAAAATAAAATGTAGAGAGTGGGGGAAGGAATCTCAGCCCTAGTCCCCAAATCAGAACCCCACACATGGGGAAGGAACTGGGACAAAGGAGGGGCCAGACACAAGGCAGGCTCCAGATGGGTTTATTAGGCTATTTGAATAGAACCATGGAAACGTTTCTGCAGGTAAAAGACAAAAGAGAATCACCAATGCTCTAGGTCTTTCCACCTTCACCCTGTTAATGCAAAGGCTACAGGGGAGGGAGGGACGTGGGGGAGTGGACTCAGGAGAGACTGTGTGGCTCCTGCCACCTGAAACATACCCTGGCTGGCAGAGGAGAAGGGGCAGGCCTTGCTCTGACCTTTCCCACTGTCTCGGAGTCCAGTAAGCCACTGTGCTGGACACACGCATGGGACTGCCAGCACATGCCAGTCCTTCTACGCTCTCTCCTGTATTGCAGGGACTGGAAACCTGAGATCTATATTCCTCAGAATCTCCTGCCAGCCAGGATTTGCTTTAGAGTCCACTAATGAGAGGCACTTGTAGAAACCATTACTCCTTCTCCAGCAGTGGCAGACAGTAAGCAGGAGGTTTTGTAGTGTCTTCTGGGCATTTTCCTATGAATCATCTGCTTTTATGTTGCCAGCCGCTGAGACCATCAGCAGGAGTTTCCTCTGTCTCCTACAACGTTCCGTGGCTTTCTCCAATTTTCATTTCTCCACCCCTTTCGGTGGTTTTGTAAATACTCCATTCCTATATTAAATCCCTTCCTGCTTAAAATACCTAGAGGGGATATGGTTTTCCTAACTCACACAGCTTTCCCAGGACCTCACTCTGGAGTGAGGAAGGCTTCCCTTCTGGAGGTCATTCTCTGTAGGGAGATTTGCAAACACTATTCGCTATTTGGTACCAGGAAGGCAAAAGAAGCTGATGTGGGTGATGAGTGATTCCCAGCCGTGGAACAAGTGCTGGTCTGTGTGTCCTGAGATGCTGAATGGGATGCCAGTTCCAGACCAGAAATGTCCTCCCATCCGCCTCACTGTAGCCACTCCCATGGATGCCAGGGCCGGCAGTCACCACACAGAGCAGAGATGGCACCGGACAGCAGAGATGTCTGCAGTACTGGCTCAGCCTCAGCCCACCTGGTAATACCTTGGGATTCAGGAACATCTGATCATCCTCCTGGCCCAAGGGAGGGGGTTCTCTGCTGCCAGGCCTCTTGGAGTTGAGGCAGAAGGGTCAGTAACAGGGAGTCCAGCACAGGCAGACCCTCCCAGGAACACCGAAGACCTCTGGAAAACCAAGAGGCCTGGATGTGACTATTTCATCTTACCAATTTCAGGTGCAGCCCCCACCAGTGCCTCTCACTTCTCCCAGGTCTGTGGACCCGTAGCTGGGGCTATCTGGAACACCTAAGCCCTCCTCTGCCCACCGCCCTCCAACACACCTGTGATCCAGCAGCAGTAGGCCCCGCTCCAGCAGCTCCTTTACCTCCTTGCTTGCTCCAAACACGTCCCACAGGGTCAGCTGGGGATCAAATTGCTGCCAGTGCTGGGGAAACCAGAAGGGTCAGAGGTAGGGGCTGGCCGGCTTACTCTGGGACACGTGACTGGGGTGCAGTGGAGTTGGGAGGGCCAACCAGCACTAGAATCTCAGCAGCTGAGGCTCATGAACAGCAGAACCAGGCCAAAGGGCCAGCAGGGAGGTAGGTACCTTCACTCCCATCCCACATTCAGGCTGAAGCCCAGCTCCCAGCTAAGCCAGGCCTTCCTACTCCTCCCCCTCTTCCTTATCCCTCCAGGCCAGCCCCAGCCAGGGCTTTATGGCCCTAATTTCATCCAGAGCAGCTCTGAGTTTGATCGATCATTATTTCTTGTGTTTCCTATGTGAGGTTTCAGCACTGCTTAAAAACATCTGGAAACGCTTTATCTAGTCTACTCCTTCACATAGCTGAGAACACTTTTCGCTCGTTCAGAGAGCGAAAAGGACTTGTGCCCAATGTTGCAATAGAACCGGGACTAGAACCTGTGTCTCTGCAGCCCTAGGCTAGGGTTCTTACCTATGCACCACATTGCCCACTGCTTCTGCCCAGCAGGCCTCTGCTGGACCTCAGAGGAATGGGAGGGTGTGTGCATGTGTGTGTGAGAGAGAGAGAATGAGACAGAGACTGATTCTGCAAGACTCAGGAGCGAACAGCGTGCAAGAACCCAACCCCTTACCTGGTGAGTGATCCCCACATCGGTGCGCAGCCCCATGGCCAAAACTTCCTCCAGCCTGAAAGAAAAATCCCCGAGGGATCTTGGAAAGGAGACTTGTGCCTCTCCTGTTCTTCAGGCCCTACGCTGGGACGTGTTTATGAGGCATAATGGGGCTCATGCAGTATGCGGCAGGGCAGGGGGTGGGGCAAGGTGGGAAATAAAGATGTGCACATGGTGGAAGTGGTTCTGGGGGTGCGGAGGACCCTGGGTGAAGGGCCCTGTGCCCATGGGTACTCACATCTCCAGCCTGCCCAGGGGGATGCGCTTCCGGGTGCCATGACCAAACAGCATCACCTCCTTCATCCAGTTGTCAGGCTCCAGTGTCTGGATTCGAGCCTCCCGGGTGTGGCCCCCGGCCCCCTGGGGTACAAATCGCCCATGGGCTCCTGACAACAGCATTAACAGCAGCTAACACTGTGTGCTTACCAGATTTAAACCGGTGGTTCTCAAGGTGCAGTCCCTGGACCAACTGCATCTGATGTGCTAGAAACGTAAATCCTTGGGCTCTACTCTAGCCCCTCCAATCAGAAATTCTGGAGGTGGGGCCCAGCACTCTGGATTTTAACAAGCCTTCCAGGGGCTTCTGATACATGCTAAAGTTTGAGACCCCCAGTGACAGGCACTGTGTCAAGCACCTTAAAATACAGGCTCAATAGTTCTACAAGGTTGGTATTATTTTTTGCAGTATTTTACATATGAGGAAACAGGCCTGGAGAGGTCGAATAAGTGGCCCAAGTTCACTCAGCCCTGACATTCCTCTCCTGAATTATCCCTTCCTTAGTTCTCAGGGGACTCACCAGGCCCGACGCCAAGGTACTGACCGCACTGCCAGTAAGTCCAATTGTGGGTACTGAGCGCCCCCTGTGGGGAGGGAGGAAACGGTGCAGAGTGAAGAGGGTGGGCCCATTTCCGCGCAGGTGAGGGGCAGCTGGTTTAGAGCGCCCCACCAACTCAGGCCAGGAAGCCTTCTCTTCGGAGGGCCACAATTCCCTGGTCACACCTCAGTCTGCCCGTTCTCCGTCTCCAGCCGTCAGCCCCAGGACTCACATTCCGGGCGAAGTTGGAGACCTCATACTGGCGGAAGCCGGCCTCTCCAAGGGCTTCTCGAGCCCCCTGGTACATCTCAGCGGCGAGCTCCGGGTCGGGGGCCGGAAGGGCGCCTTGCTGCACCTGCGCGAAGAGTGCGGTGCCCCGCTCCAGGGACAGCTGGTAGAGGGAGACGTGGTCGTCACAGTGTTGCAGCAGTTCCTGCAGCTGCCCTAGCCACGGCCCCACCTGCTGCGCCGGCAGCCCCAGCATCAAGTCCACGGACACGCGCCCCGGAAAGAGGCACCGAGCCGCTGCCAGTGTCCGCAGAGCGTCGCTGGCCGAGTGCGTCCGCCCCAGCAGCCGGAGCTCTGCGTTGTCTAGGGACTGGGGAGAGAGGGTCGGGTGTAAGCACACTGGCTGGCTCAGAGCCAGATGGGAACGCTCCACTTTACTGGAGTAGACACAGATCCAGGGAACACAGCACATGGAAGGTGGGAGGGCAACAGTCAAGCCAGTAAGTACCAAGAGCTGCTATTCACTGAAGGGTCACTATATGCCAAGCATTTTTACACCGTGTCCAACTGAATCCTTATAACCCTCCAATACGAGCTCCATCTTACAGGTGAGAAAACGGACGTTCAGGGAAGTTAAATAACTTGCCCAAGGCCATACCGTTACAAAGTTAGACCTGGAATTTAGGACTGACTCCAAATCCAACAATCTTTTTTTTACTTTACTTTTAATTTTCAAATAACTCAAACCTAAAGAAAAGTTGGAGGAAAAGCACAATAAACACTTTCATTTACATTCACCAACATTTCCCCATATTTACTCTGTCTCTCTTTAAATATTATTGTTATAATGTTAAATTATTTCAGAGTAAGTTACAGACCAGAACTGCCCAAAAAAGCTTTCTGCGATGAGGGAAATGTTCTACATCTGCACTGTCCAGTATGGTAGGTACTAGCCACATGTGGCTATTTAAATTCAAGTTAATTAAACTTAAATAACCACATTTCAAGTGTTCACTAGTATGTGGCTAGTAGCTATGTACTGAATGACACAGTTATAGATATTACATACTCTTTAATCCCTAAATACTTCAGTGTGTATATCCTAAGAACAAGACATTCTCTTACATAACCACAATCCAATTATAGAGTTCAGTCAATTTAACATTGATACAATACCGTTATCTAATACATAGTCATATTCAAATTTGGCCAACTGGCCCGATAACATCTACTCTAGCAATCTCCTCCTTCTACCCCATCAGGGCCCACACATGGCATTCAGCTGTCTTTTTTGTCTCTTTTAATCTACTTTATTTATTTATTTATTTATTTATTTTTGAGACAGAGTGTCGCTTTGTTGCCCTGGCTAGAGTGAGTGCCCTGGTGTCAGCCTAGCTCACAGCAACCTCAAACTCCTGGGCTTAAGCGATCCTACTGCCTCAGCCTCCTGAGTAACTGGGACTACAGGCATGCGCCACCATGCCCGGCTAATGTTTTCTATATATATTTTTAGTTGTCCAGATAATTTTTTTATTTCTATATTTTTTAGTAGAGACGGGGTCTCGCTCAGGCTGGTCTCAAACTCCTGACCTCCAGCGATCCACCCGCCTTGGCCTCCCAGAGGGCTAGGATTACAGGCGTGAGCCACCGCGCCCGGCCTTAATCTACTTTAGATTCTCAGCCTTTCATTGTCTTTCATGTCATTGACATTTTTGAAGAATACAGGGCAGCTGTTTTTTTAAAATGAATAAATTCTAGCAATACTGCTTACAGTTAACAATACTGTACATATAAAAATTTAAGAGGGTAGATCTCATGCTCTCTGTTCTTACCACAAAAAATTTTTTTTGAAAAAGTCTGTTAACATAGGCTTTCCTGATGTTTCTTCATACTTAGATTCAAGATATGCATTTGGGGCAAGAATATCTTAGAAATGATGTGTCCCTGTCAGTATATTCTATCAGGACAAAGCCCACAACCCTAAAACCCAAAGCAAATATCAGAGGTCAACCTGAGAGGATAGGTCTCTCCCTCCTTAAAAACCTTCAATGGCTGCCCTATTGCTAGTAGGGAAAAAAACAAACTCCTTAGTAGAAACTGGAAGCTGTTGGGCCCTACTTTGCTGCCCTGTCCCCAGCCTCTTCAGTCACAAGGAATGACTCACAGCTCCCCCAAAACATGCAAGTTTCTTCCATATCCTGTGTCTTTTCCTCCCACACCCTCTCTCCTGGTAAACTCATCCTACTCATTCAAACATCACCTCCTCCAAGAAGGTTTCTGTGATTTCATCAGACTGAGCTGCCCTTCAGGCTGTACTCTGAAAGAGTTTTGCAGAGACTCCCTTTGTAGGAAGCATTTACCATGCTGTAATGATGCTGCCCTGACTTCAACTGTGTAACAAATCTTTTTTGAGCACGTATTATGTGCCAGGCATTATGCGGGAGCACCTACTATGTGCCAGGCATTATGGCAGGTGGTTGGCTGTCATGCCTGATCACTTCCTCATGGAGCTTATGGTCTAGGACAGCAGCAGACAATTAAGTAGTTACAAAAGTGTCACCACAGGGTCTACTCTGTACTAAGCTCAGCACCTAGAAGGAGCTCAATAAATATTTCTCCAATGAATGAACACAACTAAAAGGGTGACAGCACTGAAGGTCTGGGCACACCGGGATGGGTAGGGTGAGAGGGTTACCTGGAGGCCAATGGACAACCTGTTGACCCCTGCTGCCCCGAACGCTGCCAGCCTGGAGCCTGGGGCTGAAGTGGGATTAGCCTCCAATGTGACTTCAGAGTCTGCAGGCAGGTAGGCTGCCTGTGCCACAGCCTCCAGGACAGCCGCCACGGTGTGGGGACTGGCCAGACTGGGCGTCCCCCCACCAAAGAACACAGATTCCACCCTGGAGGAAGAGGATGGAGATGAGACCTGGGGGAGCCTTCTGGGATGCCTGCACCTGTCCTGTTCACTCCCCCAAACAATTCCCAAGACCCTGCCTACAACCCCTAGTACCGACCTTCGCACCCCGCTGAGCCGCAGCAGCGTCTGAGCCTCAGTCACCAGACACTTCCGCATGGCAGCCTCGTCCACGCCGCGGGGGATGTACTTGTTGAAGTTGCAGTAACTGCAGCGCTTCTCGCAGTAGGGCCACTGGGGGCGGGGGATGTATGTGCGGGGTGAGGGGTGACTCTGGGCTGTCCTGGCCACTCCCAGGGCTCAGGCAGCCCGCCGGCGGCCCGCCCCACGTCCTCGGGAAAGGACACATCCCCATCCCCATTCCGAGGTGCATCAACAGTGGCTACGGCATCCATCGAAGCCACACAATTCCCCAAAGCAGGTCGCACTGGGATTATTATGAGAAAACAGGTTCAGAAGGGAAATCACTTGGTCAAGGTCACCGAGCCGATGAGTACCAGAGACCGGGTTTCTAGACCAAGCCATTTCCCTGCCAGGGCACCGGGTCTCATCCTAGACCTCCTCTGGCGATGGGGAAAGACGGCAGGTGGGTTCCTAGCGTGACAAACCGCCACTTGGATTATGGACGGCCACGGCTGCACCCCGGGGCCCGCCCCACTCACGTGCACGTAGAGCGCCGCGCGCTGGCTCGCGGGCTCGGGACGCGGAGGTCCCCCCGTGCCCTCCGCGCGGCGGCGCCGCTGGGCCGCTCTGGCCGCCGCCGCCCAGCCGCGGGCCCGGGCTCCGGGGACAGCCATGGCGCCCAACGCGGCGCGCGGCGGGGGTCCCGGCCGGAGACGTGCCCGGGACGCACCTGTGTGTGCGGTGCCGGGGCCCAGAGGGCCGCCGGGGCGGAAGGAAGCGGGGCTGCGTGACCGCGACGCGCAGAGGGCCCGCCCGGGGCCGCGGGTCTGTGGCGCCACCTGCCGGGCACCGATGCACCCACGGCCGCAGCCTGTCGGTCCTTTCCCGAGGACGTGGGGCGGGCTGCCGGCCTTTTGGCTGCGCCGGAGCGAGTTCCCTGACTCGTCCAGGAGCTCTTAGTTCGTACAGTCAGTTCCTTCACATTCTACCTGCCTGGCTCTGAGCTGGCCGCTGGGGACATCTAGGTGCATAAGACCAGGTTGCAGTCTGGCAGGAGAGAAGCAAACCAACCATCTAGGACAGGCGACACTATTATTAGTGATACAGTGCCTGCGGGACACCCGGCCAGTGTGCTCAGTGCGGCGAGTCTGTGATGAGAGTGTGGGAGTCAGTGCTGGGGAAGGGGACACTTGGGCTGGATCTTGAAGGAGCAGAAAATGCCAGGGGAAATTGCTTGGCCAGGAGAGTAGACTGTCTGGGATCAGGCCAACCCGGGTACCTGGAGGTGTACATGCTGAGGGGAGAGTCGGGGATGGTGTATGTAGGAGAGACAGGATGCCGGTGAAGGGCTGGGAAAGAAGCCTCCTGAAGAAGTGTCCCACAAAGTGGAAAGATCATGGACAATATAGGACTTATCCCAGTGGCCTGGGACCAACCCAGTTCTCAACTTCCTGCCCTCCCTGCTTCCAGCTTGTAGCTTTCCAGAATCACTACAGAAAGTGTTGGGAGTGCATCATCCTGAGATAGGAACTGACTGTCCAGGAACAGCAAGCTCTAGTCCAGTCCCCTCTAGAAAGAGGATGAACTTCAGTGCTTTAGCCCAACATCTCATGTGGCCCCAGGGTATAAAACCCAGGGTGGGCTGATTTCTGGGGTCCCTCTGCTGCAGTGCAAGTGGGGCATACACAGATGAGACTCCATCTGCCTCAGTAGCTTTCCTGAGCCTTGGGGGGGCCTATCTGTAAGCAATTAACCTGCTGCATGTAACCGTGGGTGGGTGGTCTGCCCACCAGACTCACACAAGTTGGCAACCAGTGCACAGTGAAACCGTTTCACAGACAGCTGGGTTCTAATCCCAGCTGTGTGACCTTGAGCATGACACTGAACCTCCCTGAGTTTCAGTTTCATCATTAGTGAAGTGGGGCCAATGCTTACTTGTTAGGATTGTTGGGAAGACTTTGAGAGATAATGTACGTGAAAGCACCTAGCAGAGTGCCTGGCCCCTAGAGGACCTAAACCTGTGTTCATTTCTTAAAAACTAAAGAGGAAGCATCCGCTGCAGTGGGCAGGTATGCTGGAAGGTAAGGGGGCAGGCAGGAGGAAATTTTCTGTCTTTGCAAACTGGGAACCTGTGCGCCGCTTGGAACCCAGCTGTTTTTATTTCTTGGGTCAGGCTACAACCTGCTTTACCTGGCCCTGCCCATCCAGTAAGCCCCAGGTTCATTGATCAAAAAAAACAAATAAATAAATGAAAAATAAAAATTAGGTTGGTGGGGGACTGGGGAACAGGGGGATGAGGGGTGATAGTTAAAGGGTATGAGGTGATGATAATATTTAAAATTGACTGTGGTGATGGTTGCACCTATCTGTGAATATACTAAAAACCACTGCATTGTCCATTTTAAATGGGTTAGGATGGTATTTGAATTATATCTCAATCAAGCTGTTAGAAAAAAAGCATACTCCTTGCTGGACTAATCTGGCAACAATGTGAGAAAGAATTAAAGAAGTATAGCCTAAGATTAAAAATTGGGTTGTTATCTCAAAGGGATACCAAGGGTGGGGGTTACATTAAGTAGATAATGCACATCAAAGTGCTCTGCATCAGCACTGACAAGGAACAGGAGGTCTGAAAATGCTAGTTTCCCTTCGTTCTTTTCCCTTCTCCATCCCGTAGTAGCTGCCAAGACAGCACACCAGCAAGAGACCAAAGAAAACAGAGAAGCTCTTTATGCCAAATCACAAAGACAGACAAGGGGAGCGGGGGGAGGGGCAGGAGGAGGGCCTGGGAAGACCCTTTCTCCCTCTTTATTCACAGATTTAAATGTTGTTCCATCTGCTCTCGAAGTTTGAATTTCTGGACCTAGAGGAAAGACAAAGGTATGAGTATCAGGCTTGGGGCCTCTGCTAGGGTGACAGCTGTCTTGGTTTGCCTGGGACGGAGAAGTTTCCCAGGCTATTAGTGCTAAAACCAGGAAAGTTTGGGGAAGACCGGGATGGGGTGACTGGGTCTCCCTACCGCCAGCCTTTCCACGGACTCTCTTGCCCATTGCTGAGGGAGGTGTAGGTGGGGCCACCTGGCCTTTTCTGCATCCGGTCCCCAGACCCCAGGCCTGCCCTGCCCCACCTTACACACCTTTCCTGAGATGGTGAGGGGGTAGTTTGTGACAAACACGACGTAGCGGGGAATCTTGAAGTGGGCAATCTGCAGAGCAAAGGGAGGTAAGGTGTGAGGCTGAGGGCAAGGTCACGGGGTCAGGGGTTTGGGACCAAGGGCTTGCCTGGCCAGGGAATCAGGTTCATCAAGGGCAGAGCAACCCCCACCGTGGGCTGGCTGGCAGGGGGAGGTGGGTGAAGAACCAAGCCGCGTCAGCTTGGGGTGGGCTGAGGCTCCCACCTTCCCTTTGCAGAATGCTTTGATCTCCTCGGCTGTGGTCTTCTCCCCGTTCTTCAGCCGAATGCAGGCACAAATTTCCTCCCCCATCCGGCTGTCCTTCACTCCCACCACCTTCCAGGTACAGAGACAAATATCAGACATCACCATCTTCACACGTGTTTCCTGCTCCTGGGGGCTCACCTGGGCTCACCTGGGCTGGGCGCCTCACCTGTACTTCCTGCACCTTCGGGTGTGTGTGAAAGAAGTCCTCCAGCTCTGCAGGGTAGATGTTCTCACCACCCCGGATGATCATATCCTTGGAGCGGCCCACGATCTTGCAGAAGCCCTGCTCGTCCATCATGGCGATGTCTCTGTAAGGGAAGCCCAGGAATGGCCTCTCATCTCTGCCCCATCTGCTCACTCACACCCTTGCTCACTCATCAAGCATTTATCAAGCACCTACTATGTGTCTCCCATTGCTCTAGACGCTGGGAGACACGGCAGGAACAAGCCCCAGTCCCTGGAACTTACAGTCTAGTGGGGGAGGCAGACAAAAAGAAACCAACGCCGATAACATTCTCTCTCCCTCTCAACATATCTGCACATATTCTTTTCATGGCTGGCTTAGTTTTTATCATTTGGATCTCAGCTCAAATGTTTCCAGAAGCCTTCTCTGACCCCCCAGTCTAAGGGACGCTCCCCTTCCCACCACAACTACTTGGTCGCCTATAACCTGATTTTATTTTCTTTGTGGTGCTTATCGATGTTGGAAATCACCTTTCTTCCTTCACCAGATGTGTGGTGGCCCTCCAGCAGATGGAACAACATTTAAATCTGTGAATAAAGGGGGAGAAGGGGTCCTCCCAGGCCCTCCAGTGGACCTCCAGCTTTCCAGTGGACCACCAGCGTGGAGAACAGTGCCGGCACATAGTAGGTGCATAGTGAGAATCTGCTGAGCTAACACGAGTGACTGACTCTGGGCTCAGACTGAACGCTGGTGTGGTGCACTGTCCTAGTCGCTTTCCACCATACTGTGGAGGATTATCCTATCGTACACGTTTTGGAAATTAAGTTTCCAGGATGTGAGCGGCCACTTTGACACCTGTGTCCTCCCTGTGCTAGTTTAATGTCCCCAGCTCAACCTCAGGACCCCCAGCCTCCCCTCTGCCCCACCCTGCCCTCTCACCCTGTCCGGTACCACTTGTCCTGACCAACTACTTCCTCCGTCTTCTGAGGCTCGCCCCAGTAGCCCAGCATGACGCAGTAGCCTCGGATGCACAGCTCCCCGGGAGTGTTCAGCGCCACTAGCGTCCCCGTCTCTGTGTTCACGATCTGGGCCTGAGACAAGCCAGCTTCAGCTTGGGGCCTCCTACACCCTTGCTTCCGGGTAGGTGGCCCTTGGGAACGGGGGAGAGTTTTGCTTTCCCTCCCCCCCCCAGTAAGGAGGCCCCTGGCTTTGCCTATCCCAGTCCAGGGAAGGGAGACAAAGGCTAGAGTAGACCCATCACCAGTTGGAGAACAGTTGAGGCCCAGGCCGGGGGTGCTGAGAAAACAGAGTGGGCAGGGAGCTGCCATAGAAAAAGACACCTGTGGAGGGCAAGACCGGCTAAAGAATTATAAACTGTGCAGAAGAGAAGGGAATCTCCTCTTACTTCCCATTAAGCAGCAAATAAAGAAGCCAAAGAAGGTGGCGTGGCAGCATCATGTGAACAGGAGAGGCGGCATCTGAAAGCCTAGTAGAGAAATGAGCTGTAGCCACCATGCCAAGGAAAGCTGAGCCTCTGTGTGCCTCAGTGTCTGCATCTGTGAAATGGGTAGAATTATGCCTGGCCCTGTTCACCTTCCTGGGGGGCATCCCAGTGAAAGTGCCGATGAGGCTGTTGGACACCTGGGAGGGGGCTCACGTCCCTGCTCCCTCACTGTGTGCAGGACTGCTCCAGGGGGGAGGCCAAGGGAGATCCCCACCAGGATAGAGGTCAGCCCTAGGGAAAGCAGCTACTTGGGCACATGGGTAGTGATCCCACAGGCGGAAGGGTACAAGGGGGCAGGGGAAACCAGGTGCCGGCTGGCATAAACCACCAGTGTTGGAGCAGGAAAGGGGTGATGGCTGGGAATTTGAGATTGAGATGTGCTCTGGGGAAGCCTTTGAGGGGCAAAGGACCCCCAAAGGGACAGACTGCTTGGGAAATGAAGTGTTTACGCCTAGCAAAAAGAGGAACTCTGCCGAAGTGAGAGGCGGGGGGCCTTTGAGGGAAGAAAAGTTGTGTAGGAAAAATCTCTGTGCTCTGGCTCCTCTTTGAGGCAAGTGTGGCTGCCCGAAACAGACAGTGGGCTTGGCAAAAACACACCTCAGACAGGAAGGGAGGCTGCGGAGAAGTTCAGCTGGCAGCTGCTCATGGCCGCTGTTTCAGCTCTTCCCCTTTCACGCTGCAGCCCACAGAGAAAGCCGGGCCGGGCCCAGCCAGCCCCTGCTGCTGGGAGGCTCTCGGCACCCTGAGGGTCTGGATCTCTAACCGAAAGCAGTAGATGTCCCGGGCGGGTGTGCCCCAGTTGAGTGCTGGGAGGTGGGATCCGGGGGTCTTGGTCAGGGGCTCACCTCCGTGTGAGGCATAATTCTGCCCACACTTTCTGACTTTTGCTCCATAGTGTCATCAGGAAAGCTCATGAAGGTCACAGGACTGTTCTCTGTGGTTCCGTAACCAACCTAGAGGGTCCAGAAAGGGTGTTAGGTGGGAGCTCAGTGACTGCAGAGCGATGGGGTGAGCTACCCTGGGGGAATGGGAAGGAACTCATAAGAGATAGGGGAAAGTGGAGGGCAGCCGGATGGCGGGGCAGGGAGATCACTGGCAGGGCTCAGGGTCACAAGGCAGAGGCCCTGGGATGGTGACCACACTAGATCTCTGCAGGGGCCCCAGATCTGAAATAAAATTGAGAGCAGGAGAGCCATTCTCTGCTAGCTCGGGCTCTCTCAATGCTGCTTCCCTGCAGCAGCCTCATGTCTGTGCCTGTGGCTCTCGGCATTACCAACACTCCAGACTTCTGTCCCATATCCCCAGGCTGCCTGAGCCCCACCTTCCTGATTTCAGGCCACAACATCCCCCCTGCCCTGCTTCCAAGCCAAAGTCCCCAACTTGATGAGAAAGCCAGCCTGCCTTGGCTCAGCTGGGAGTGGCACAGACATACCCTTCCCCCCTAAACCCGGGACAAGTGCCTGGCCTTGGGGTAAGTGCCCCTCGGGCTCTGGAGAATTTCCTGTGAATATATTTCCATCAAAATAAAAATACAGCCAAAGCAGGGGTTTAAAAAGCCAGTGGCACGCTGCCCCCCCTTGCACTTCCAGTGGTTGGAACATCCTGCACAACAGAGAAACCAGAACCAGCCTTGGAGGAGCCTAAATACCAGCAGGGAATGTTCTAGGCCAAGTATGACCCCTATTCTAGAGGCAAGAGGCAAGAGGGGTTTGGGAGAAGGGCAAGCCCTGGAGACCAGGCCCCCACACCTGGGTACTGGGTGAGGGGAGAGGGGCTAGCTACCCTGTGTTCCAACCAGCAAAGACACTGGACCTTCCTCCATTCCCTTGCCCCCTCGGGACTTCCCCTGACGCAGCAGAGCTGGTATGGCTCTGGCACAGCCGGGGTTGGGGTGAACCTGGGGTCTGGTTTCTCCCTCCACACCCCACACGGACAATACCCTGTGCCAGGCAGCCTGGAACTCACCCTGGGGCCTGAGCTGTGACCCTGCCTGCTCACCATCCCCTTTCCACAGGGATCCGGACATCGTGGTTAGCAAATGGGCACACAGCAATCTGGCTGCTGGGGCGGGGCTGCCCACAGAACCTAGAGTCTGGCAGCCTGCGCTGTCCAGGGCTTGTCCCTCAACCTGGCCCCCCTCACCTGTCCTCACTGTCCTGGGGTGACTGCCCAAGTGTGGCCTCTGCCAAGTACACCTTGGCGCCACTCGGCCACCACCCTGAGACCCCTCAGGGGCGGGTCCTGACCACTGGGGTTGGGGATGAGGGGATGGGGATATTTTGGGGAGATTAGGGAGGGGGTCATGGTGCGACTGTGCTTGTTGCGTGGCCTGTGGCCTCCAGGTGCGTCTGCCATTCCTGTGGACAACTCCCCGCCCACCTCTCACTTTCCTGCTTAGCCTTCAGCTGTGGAAAAAGGGGATGGGGCGCAGGGGACAGAAACGCAAGCCCAGGGCTGGGGAGAGCGGCGAGGGGTGGAGCCCAGGGGTGGGGACGGAGGCTCGGCTTGGGAGTGTCTAGCCAGAAGGGGGAGCCCGACGCCACAGCGGCTCGCACGCTCGGCCGGCGCCGCACAAGAGCCCCATTAAAGCGCCGCCAGCGGGCGGACCGCGGCGAGACGCGCGTCCGGCCGTCCAGTCCCGCTTCCTCCCGCCGCGCGGCCAGGGCACCTGGCCGAGGGGGGGCGAGATGCGTGGAGGCTCAAACTTGAGCAAACAAATAAGTCCAGGGAACGCCTCCCTCTCCCCCGTGTATACGCGGGGCTCCAGACGCACCCATTCCCACCCCCGCCCCGCAAGGAAAGCCTAGGGAAAGGCGGTGGGCAGAGAAGCCGCATCCGAGAGCCGGGAGCAAAGGGCGGGGTCGGGGGGCCACTGTCCCGAGCCTCCATGCGCGGTCGCCAGTCGGGAGAGAGGCTCCCACCCCCCGCCCCGTCGAGGGCGGGAGCGCATCTCTGGACGCGAGGGAGTTAAGCCCGGTGGCCTCGATGCTCCACGTAGGAGCTGGCTCAGGCCGCGGACTGTGGTCACGGCCACCGTATAAATAGGGCAGGAGACCCGAGCTCCCAGGACTTGCCGCTGCCCGCGCCCCGCCGCCGTCGCTGCCCCCAGCCCCGGCCCCGGGCGTCCCAGCCATGGCCCGCCCAATGCTCTTGCTCAGCCTCGGCCTCCTGGCCGGCCTGCTGCCGGCGCTGGCCGCCTGCCCGCAGAACTGCCACTGCCACGGCGACCTGCAGCACGTCATCTGCGACAAGGTGGGGCTGCAGAAGATCCCCAAGGTGTCAGAGAAGACCAAGCTGCTCAACCTACAGCGCAACAACTTCCCGGTGCTGGCTGCCAACTCCTTTCGGGCCATGCCGAACCTCGTGTCGCTGCACCTGCAGCACTGCCAGATCCGCGAGGTGGCCGCCGGCGCCTTCCGCGGCCTCAAGCACCTCATCTACCTGTACCTGTCCCACAACGACATCCGCGTGCTGCATCCCGGTGCTTTCGACGACCTTACCGAACTCACCTACCTCTACCTGGACCATAACAAGGTGACTGAGCTGCCCCGGGGGCTGCTCTCCCCGCTGGTCAACCTCTTCATCCTGCAGCTCAACAACAACAAGATCCGTGAGCTGCGCTCAGGCGCCTTCCAGGGCGCCAAGGACCTGCGCTGGCTCTACCTGTCGGAAAACGCACTCAGTTCCCTGCAGCCGGGGGCCCTGGACGACGTGGAGAACCTCGCCAAGTTCCACGTGGACAGGAACCAGCTGTCCAGCTACCCCTCTGCTGCTCTGAACAAGCTGCGGGTGGTGGAGGAGCTGAAGCTGTCCCACAACCCCCTGAAAAGCATCCCTGACAATGCCTTCCAGTCCTTTGGCAGATACCTGGAGACCCTCTGGCTGGACAACACCAACCTGGAGAAGGTAAGCTCCTGGGTGGTAGCTCTGCCCTGGCTCCTTCTTCCCTCCCTGGAGGCCCCAGGAGCCAGGGCCACAGCTGGCACCATCCCCTACCCCCAGCTTCCCTGTCCCTCTGGCTATCTGCAAGGCGAGGAGCACTGCCACCTCTGTCCCTTACCTTGTCCCATCCTCACCCTAATCCTTGCTAGTCTCAGCCACTGCCCTTTTAGGATGCCTACTTATAAAAGGAGTGGGGCTGCCCTGGCCCCACAAATAGCCCCTAGGAGGCATCTCCAGTGCTCCCAAACCCCCCACTGTGAGCAGCAGCCACCTCTTCCTGTCGGGCCTTCCGCCCCTCCTCTGCTGTTTTTCCGTCTCCAGTAAACCTACCACCCCATAAAGGAAGGTTTGTTTATTGAGGAGCCTTCCAGAGGCACTGAGCAAATCAGGCCCACAAAGAGACCCTGTTCCTGGTGGGGGCTGTGCGTGTATGCAAAGGTAGAGTGGGGGGCTGGGGAGTGAGGGGGGAGCAAATATCTGAGGAAGACCTCCTCCATGCCCCATGGGTGGATGGCCCCGCCTGGTCCACACACACACACTAGTCACTGCATCCTCAGATCCATTTTCACTGAGTAGGGAGGTCAAGGCATGGGGACCAAGGGCTCCCCAGGCTGCAGGCATGGTGCCCGTGGGCTCCATGGGGGGCAAAGGCAGGAGCAACAAGGCTCCAGTTGTCTCCCCAGAGGGAGGACTGGCTGTGCCTCACTGTCCCCAAGACTGCTGACTGCCCTTTGCCCATCCTAGTCACCAGAACCCTTTCCTGTGTGCATCCTCACTCAGTCTTTCCTCCCCTGGATGCTAATGTCTGGCCAAGTAGGGCTACTTTGGATCAGAGCGGAAACCCTTCCTTGGGACTGGAAAATCACTCTGGTGTATTATCCTCTTGGGGCTTCAGCCAAGAGGTTTGGGTGGGGACCAGGGTTACAGGGACTTCAGCCAGGAGGTTTGGGTAGAGGACAGTCTGATTACTAGAGAACTTCACGCCCTAACCTGGGCCACAGGAGAGGGTGCAGGCATGGAGATGTGGGCAGAATCCTACCTGGGCAGCAGCCAACCTTTATCTGAGTGGATGGGGCCAGCTCTTCTTCAGCCCTGGCCCCTCTCCAGCTGAAATTGGATTCCCCTGTGGCCCACCAGTGCCAGAGTGATCTTCCAGTGGGCAGCAAAGCAGCGAATCAAGGGCTGATTTGGGGCAGGGGAGGCCAGACAGGAACTGTGGCGCCTCGGCCAAGATGTGGGCACCAATAGAACATTTCCTCTGGAGCCATCCAACCTGGCCAAAGTCTCCACCAAGATGGCTCCGCAAATAGCGTCTGGCAGGCAGTAAGGGAGCAGTGAGGACAGAGCTGGGGGAAGTCCCAGGACCCTGGGGCTGTGGGGAGCCCGGGCCCAACGCCCACTCCACCAAACACCGACTGGGTTCATTGTGTACCAGCTGGTTGCTGGGGCCAAACTGTGTTTGTGCAGGGAGTGTGGTGCCAGCAATGTCAGTGGCCGAGGGCCTGGGTGTGGTCCTGTGGCTACTGTTTATGCGCTAGTGTGACCCTGGGCAAAGGACTGAACTTTTTCCACTTTCCCATCTGCATATTGGCAGTAACACCACCTATCTCAAAAGGGGTTGTGTGGATTAGATCGTCTGAGACCACTTGGTCATACTGCTTTGAAAACTGGGAAACTCCTCAAGATGCCATTGTTCATGTCTAGGGAAGGACCCTGTACCTCTGAGGTGATTGAGGCTGGACACTAGGGCTGGGGTGCTCACTCATGCCACCTTGCTCCCTAGTTCTCAGATGGTGCCTTCCTGGGTGTGACCACGCTGAAACACGTCCATCTGGAGAACAACCGTTTGAACCAGTTGCCCTCCAACTTCCCCTTTGACAACCTGGAAACCCTCACCCTCACCAACAACCCCTGGAAGTGTACCTGCCAGCTCCGGGGCCTTCGGCGGTAAGAACACCCGCATGTCACCCCCAGAGCCCACCCTCACATGGTGGAGCAGAGACACACTGGCCCTGCACTAAGACATCCTGGGCATATATCCTAGATCTGCTACCTAATAGGCATGGGACCCTAGGAGCCTCAGTTTCCCCATTTGTAAAATGAGGATGACAGCTCCAGATTCTTCTGCGGCCAAGTCACTTCTGACCCCATAGCTCACTGTCCCTTGCCCCAGCACCCCCACATCTCTTCCCCAACCCCAGCAACTCTCTGTCTCTTTAGGTGGCTGGAAGCCAAGGCCTCCCGCCCAGATGCCACCTGTGCCTCCCCTGCCAAGTTCAAGGGCCAGCACATCCGTGATACAGACGCCTTCCGCAGCTGCAAGTTCCCCACCAAGAGGTCCAAGAAAGCCGGCCGCCATTAAACAGGTGGGGGCCAGGTGGACAGGTCCCCCATTCTCTCTCTGGAGATTCCAGGAGTGAGCTGGTATCTCCCGGGATGCCCACTTCCCTTGGATGGGCATGCAGGATTGGGCCCCCCTCTAAGGGAGGAAAGGATACTCCACCATCTCTCCGACCATCACCTGGGTTGTTGGGGTCCTGACATCGATCCTTGCCTCACTGCAGGTCCTGACCCAGCCAGTCCTGGTGACTGGCCTCTGCCTTCTGCCGGAGAGACTACTGACCTTCCCACCTCCACCGCCACCTTCTCCCCACAGCCTCTGCTGATGCACAGAGCTGCCTGCACCTAGACACATCCTGGCAGCGGGCGTAGGGCACTCCCCCACCAACCAGCTCCACCCGGCAGTGTCCCCCACCAACGAGCTCCACCCAACAGTGTCCTGGGGAGGACACAGAGCCCCTCCCCAGCCATCATGCCTCCCCAGCTCCTCTCAGAGAAGCTGTTCCTGAGACCCCCAAGTCCATTGGAACCAGAACGGAGTGGTCATCAGGATGGCCACCCTTCCAGAATCATCCTTCCGCTGCTCCTCTTTCCCTGCCATGTGAAAACAAGCATCAGATCCTTGCCCAGCCCTTGCTTCCAGAAAGGGTCTTAAGCCCATACCCCAACTTTGCCACCCCCACCTGCCAGGACGTTCTAGTAGGACACCGGTGCTTTGCTGCCCATCCCCTCATGCTACATTTCTCCCCCAAATTTCTATAAATATAAATTTATGTATGTGTAATATTTACTGCGCTGCTGCCTATCTCCCTGACTCGCCGGGTGCTGATGAGGTCGGACTGTCTTTTCTCACATCTGCTTCTGGAAGGAGGGCTGGCCGAGAGCGTCTCCCTTGGAGATCTGGCCTGGGCTGGTCCCCGGGCCTGTGGGTCTGTCCTCACCCCAGGCCTGGCCTGCCCTCTGCCCATAGCCCTGCCCGGCCACCACTCACCGCCAGCTCCTTCATATTCATCTTGTTGATGATGGCTCGGATCAGCTCTGGGGGTGCAGGGGACCCAGCGATCACACCTGAACCAGAGAAATGGCTGACACAGCTCCCCAACCCCAGTGGAGTCCCTCTACCTACAGCTCATTCGGGAGAACAACATTCCTCTCCCCTGGACCCTGAGCCTTTCCTACACCGGGCAGCTGGCCTTGGGCTGGTGTCTGGGACACTGGGGATCTGCCTCCCTCCCACCCATGTTTCTGTAGTGCCCTTTCTGCCCCCTAAAGAAAAGTCTGGGGGAAGCAGCCCCACCCCACCTCCATACACAGACGAGATGTCATAACTGGAGAAGTCTGGCTGGTTCAGCATGTCCACGTACATGGTGGGGGTGCCGTACACGATGGTGCCTCTGTGGGGGGGGGTCTCAAAATTAGGCTTGGAAGTAGAAGGGAACTCCCTCTTCTCACCCACCCCCCCCAAGAACCTGCAGCAAGGGCCAAGGCTGAAGCTGTAGGGAGCAGGCAGGAGAAGCTCTTGAGGCAGGGACTGGCCCCCCACTACCCACATCCCCAAGTCTGCTGGCTGAGGGAGGAGACGCCTTGGCAAGGAGTCAGGGCACAGGAGTGAGGAATAGAAGGGTGTCATGAGCCCAAGGGTAGCCTGTCCACCGATGCTCACCTCTCTCTGCTGATGGCCTCCAGCACCTTCTTGCCATTGAAGATCGGAGAGGACACGATGAGGGTGGCACCGTGCAAAACACACACCATTGTTCCCCCCACAGAACCCAGGCAGTGGTACAGGGGGCTGGGCAGGATCACCCGCAACTCCTCTGGCGTCTGGAGATGGAGACGGGAGGCTGGTCTATCATGGAGCCAGAAGCCCCAGAAGCTACTTCCTCTAGCTGCAATGGGGTCCCAGCAACCCCCCCACTCCTGCCCAAGCCTCCCCCTCCCTGTAGCCTTGCCCTGAGCCTGGTACCGCCTCACCTTCAGATGCAGTCTCAGCCGCTCCCCTATCATGTTGGCGTTGTTGACAATGTTGTAGTGGGAGAGGGTGGCCCCCTTGGGGCTGCCTGTTGTCCCCTGACAAGATAAGCAGGTGACAGCTTGGCCTCCCTTCTCCCCATCTCCTTCCTACCCTGAGCCACTGCCTGGAAGAGCACTGGACTTGGAGTCAGCAGACCAGGATTGTTGTCCTGGATCCACCTGTCCATTCCGTATATAGGCAAAAGGTCCACCATGGTGCCAGGTGTCAGGGTCCAGAAATGCAGAAGATAAAGTGTCTGTCCTTATGCCCATCACAATGTGGCTCAGAGGACTCTGCTGCCCTCAAGCTGCATGGGCTTGGGCAAATTCCTTCTCTGGGCCTTGGATTCCCCATTGGCTAAATGAGAGACAGACACTACCTGCTCTGACCCATGGCGGCTCAGTGAATCTGCCACTGTACTGGGAGTGGGAGGGCTGGGGTGGGGGCCGTGTAACAAGGACACCAGTTGCTGATGTTTTCTGGGGCAGAGAGGGCAGCTGTTGGCCGGTCTCAGGAGAGAGTGCCTGTTCTCCTGACCTCTGTTGTCTCTCATTCCTGTGGATGGGGCACAGGGGTAGGGGTCATGTGTCAGCCTGGGCTTGGTGCCTGGAGACCTCTGCCCTACCGAGGTGAACTGGATGTTGATGGGGTCATGGCAGGACAGGAACTGCTGGGTGTACCGGAGCCGGTCCAGATGCTCCTGTGTGCTGCCCGCCGCCACCACTTCATCCAGGAGCAGGGTGCCCGGCAAAGGGGCATCCACTGAGATGACTGTGGTCAGATCTGGAAGCCTGGGGGATGGGAGAATGATAAGAGCCAGGGGCTAAGGAAGGGTGCAGAGAGATGCCAGCCCTGTCCCTGGGGTTGGGTAGGGGGTGAGGGAGTCAGGCAAGCTACAAGCTGCAACCCCAACCCGCGACACACTCACCTCTGACTCTTCAAGGCCCCCGGCTGGGCATTCTCCAGCTCTGGACAGATCTGCTTGAGGATGTCATAGTACTGCTGGGTCTTAAATTGCTTGGGGAACACGAGGGCTTTGCAGCCCACCTGTGAAAGGGGAGTCCCCCCACCTGCAGTCAGCAGGAAGGCCCAGACCAAGGCTGCGGGGGAGTCCTTGCTAATCAGTTGTTTTCTCTCACACGCATGCACCGCTACCCTGGGCATGCATGCACCACTCTCTTACACACACACACCTCCCACACACACAGGCACCGCACTCCAAGATAAATACACACACGTACCAGCCCCAAGCATACATGCACCACACCATGGGACACATATACATCACATACCAGGATACAAACACACACACACGCATACACACAAACTGTCCTGACACACACGTGCCATTCCAACACTCAAGCCAGCCTTGTGTCTGACCAACTACTCTCTTAGTGGACTTGAGACCTTCCAACCACACAGAGCCTAAGGAACTCTGCACGTCACCCACTGTGCATGCTTTCCTCACCCCTGTCAGCCTCTGTGACAACTGGAAGCCCCTTGTGTCAGGTCCCAGCTGGGCCCCTCCCCCAGAAATGGGTCCTACCTTCTTGAGGACATACTCCAATTCCATAGCCTGGTAGGCTGGGTTCACAGACACCTGGTGGAAACAGTAAGGGTACGTATGACAGAGTATGACACCTGCTCTGATCCATGGTGGCTCGGTGAATCTGCCGCTGTCCCTCCTGCAGCCCGTCTACCCTCAGGAGGCACAGGGGTAGCACTCTGCATCCCCTGAAGTCCTCCTTGGTCGACCTCAGGAGAAAGCACCACTACCTGGTCTGAAACCAGCCAGGCACTGGTTTGGCTCTGGGGCCAAGGGGCCGAGGGGCTTCCTGGAATGGCATCCCCTGTAGCTGTGCCCAGCAAGCCCCTCCTTACCAGGATGATGCCCGCCTGGGCGGCAGCCAGCTGCATGAGCACCCATGCGTAGGAGTTGGGGCCCCACATGCCCAGCCGGTCACCCTTGCAGAGGCCAATGCTCAGGAGGCCAGAGGCAGCTTTGTCCACCTGGTGTAAACAGATGGGCACGAGGGGTGAGACGGGGCAAGCAGGAAGGGGCCGTGATGCCCACCCTCAGTGTGTAGCTCAGGGGTTCACATCAGAACCACTGGGAGCAAAGGGACAGGCAGATTCCCAGGCCTCAGTGGGGGTGCAGAGGAGCCTGGAGTACACATGGTTAATAAGTGTCCCAGGAGCTGCTGATGCAGGAGGCACCCAGGCCACCTCCGCCTCAGTCTGTTCCCCTTGTCCTGCCACCCCCTTGGGGCTCTCAGGCAGCCCCAGCACACTGCCCCTTAGCCAGGTGCCCTGCGTTCCTGGCTCCGCCCAGCCAGGGCAGCCTGGGGACTCACACCTGCCCACTTTGAGGGTTCAAGGTCAGGACCCACCTCCTCCTTGAGCTGGGCAAAGGTCAACCTCATGTTTTCGTGGAGGATCACCAAGGCCTCTTGGTCTGGGACCCGCTGTGCTGTGGCATCCAGGCACCGGCCCACAGTCTTGCTGACAAGATGAATTCTGGTGTGGCCCTGAATGTAGCTGAGGCCACCAATGGGCAGCGGGGAGGTGCGATCCGCCTCTCTGGAACTGTAGGGAGAGGAACTATGGGCTGCTCTGTACCAGATGGGCCTCCCGGAACAGAGAGCGCGGCACACCCAGCTGGACCTAGAACGCCGACAACATTTTGAAGACTGCTAGGTTTTCTCCAGATCCTCTTGCTAGCCTAGAATCACCCCTCCCCTCCCGACCTCAAGCTTAACCCCAAGGCAATAGGACAGGGCAAGCTTACCCCAAGCTGGGGACAAGGGGCCCTCCCTCACCTTCCTGGGAAGGATGAGGTGCCCCAGGGAAGCCCGGGAGAGCCCACCTACACAGACAGATGTCACAAAGCACGGCCACACCTACGCCTTCACCCCCTGCTTCTTAGAGAATAAAGAGGTCACTGGGGTCCTTCCTGAGGACCCAATAAAGCCATGCCTGGACCCAGAGTCAAGGCCTTAGGTTTCTGGGCTCCTTGCTGGGCCAGCTTCTCTCCTCCGGGCTTGAAGGTCAAAGATAGAATAGGAAAGGGATTTGAGAGGGCACATGGAGGCTCCCGTTCTTCCACAGGCTGCCAGGTGCCAGGTGCCTTGGGAACGGTGAAGTGCTCTCTGGTCCACAGGCATTTAACCATCTGTCCATGCATGTGTTGATCATTCATGCATTCATTCACTCGAAACACTCATTGAGCACTCATATGTGCCAAGGATCACGTGGGAGTCTTAACAATCCAGGTTGCCCTGGTGGGTGAGGATTCCATGGACCACACTTTGACAACAGTCCTCCTGGTAATCCAAGCCACCCCAACCTGCCTTTGACTCATTTTGTCAAGCAAGCTTTAGTGAGCACCTACTATGAGCCAGCCTGTGCCAGGTGCTAGGGATACAGAGAGGGATATGACACTGGTCCTGGCCTTCTAAGTGGTCACAGTGTGGTAGGAGAAGGAAGGGATATAAACAAATCATTTCGACTCATGGATAAAGACTACTGAGCAAGGAAGGCAACAAAAGGAAGATAATCTATTCTCCCCTAGGGGTACATGGGACAGATCTTGTGTTTCCTCCCCCAAAACCCCCGCCTTCGACAACTACCAGCCTGAGTTCTACCTGCTTCTCCCCCTGTTGTTTCACCCAATTCCACATGTCCCTGCAATCTGTGCACCCTCAGGGCCACTCACTGCTGAGACCTGCCAAGTGGTCCTCTTCCCATCCCCGTCCTGCCTAAGGGAAACCCTGCATGTCCCTCCAAACCTCCACACCCTCCCAGCCAGGGTGGGCCACCAAGGGAGTGATCCTCAGCCCAGCTGGCCCCTGGAAATTCTATCTGGAGTCCAGCCAGAGATTGCCTAGCACACACCCAGTGACGGCCTGGAAGCTGGGGCACCTTCTTTGATAGGAACAGAATTTGAGGCCTGTCTACACTCTCACCTAGGTCTGGGTGGGAGCTCAGCAACTGCGACCCAGGGCTGGCAAGTGAGGGTACACAGTCCTAAGTAGGCCATGTGACACTCGGACTTCCCAGGGGCCTCTTTTTGTTTTTGTTTTAAATAACAAACTTTTTAAATGCAGTTTTCTTTCTTTACTTCTCTTTTCTTTTCTTTTCTTCTCTTTTCTTCCCTTCCCTTCCCTTCCCTTCCCTTCCCTTCCTTCCTTTTGAAAAGGGGTCTTCCTATGTTGCTCAGGCTAGTCTTGAGCTGGACTCATGTAATCCACTCACCTCAGCCTCCCAAGTACGGGTGAACACCACCACACCTAGCTTTTTAGTAAAGTGTTACCATTAATGGAGTAACTTAGTCACTCCACCCACTTCAGGCACAGTTGGCCCTATTATGAACCTCTTGCATTAGGGTGGTACGTTTGTTACAATTAGTGAACCAATATGGACACATTACTATCGACGAGAGTCAGTAGTTCCCATTAAGTGTTACTCACTGCGTTGTGCTATTCTATGGGTTTTATCAGGAGGGTGCAGCGTCCAGGGCGAGGCTGTTCCTCCCCGTCCCAAGTCACCCCTTTGCTTCATCTCAGCAGTGCAAGATTTACCTGCTTCCTTTCCCAGGCTTTCTGCGCCAAGGCTCCATGCCGCTGGCCCTGAGTAGGAGCTGAGGAGTAGCCTGGAGACAAGAGCCTTCTCCCCAGTGAAGGGTAGGAAGTCAGCCTTGGGGTTTGGATCTCCCATGGGTGAGGCAACCCCTAAGTTAAACAGACAATGATTCCTGGGCATGGGGCAGTGTCAGACCATTTCTAGAGGGGAGAAGGCAGAAGCTGTTCAGGACCCCTGACCGGGCCCTCAGCAGCTCATTCTGCAGCTGTCGTTCTGGGAAGACCACGTATACCTTCTGTGGATTGACTTCTCATGCCTTGTGGGGGGCAACTTCTGGGACGAACAGAGTACGCAGGGCAGGAGGGAGCAAAAGTGGGGAGACCACTGCCGCCTCACCAGAGGCTGAGGAGGAGCGGGTCTGACATGGGCTTCAGGCCCAGGCAGGCAGCGGGGAGCATCCCATGGAGGGGCACTGCTGAAGCTCTGGAGCCAGGGCCCTGCCTCACCATGCCCAGCCCTTGGGAACTGGGGATCCTGAGGTCTCACCCCAGGTGTGCTGCTGGCTGAGACCCTTCGGTGTCTCATGTCACATCTCCTCAGCCCATCCTTGACTCCAGTTACAGGGGCCAGGATAGTTCCTCGCGAGTCCGTCTGCTGTCTGCTCAGGGACTTCCTGGATGTGGGAGCCCTAGTCCTTCAGGCCGAGCCAGCCTGGAAGAGCAGAGAGGGTAATACCCCTGGAGGCAGCCCTCAGCCCTACGGGACCAGAGCCCCAAGTCTGCCCTTTTCTGGGAGGCATCTGCTCCTTCTCAGAGGGCCTGGTGGATGAAGCCTGGTTGCCTAGGGCACCGACCTCAATAACACACCCACATTGGCTTCTCTTCCCCCCTGCCTCTCTCTCTGTACCTCCTCCCTCCTGATTCCTAGGGCCCCTCTCCAAAATAAACTACCGGCTCCCAAGTCCTTGTTCTCAGGGAATCCAAATGAAGACAGAGGATTTCTCCTTTCTAGGCCTCAGCTTCCCTACCTATAAAGTCTGGATCAGTGATTATTCTCAAGTGAAAAGGGATGTATCTAAATTATCTGGGCAATCTTCTCAAAGGGTGAGAAGTGAGCCACCTAAGCCAGGTGGTGCCCTCAGGTATGCCGGGCCAGAAAACATCCCAGATTCAAGGGACTCTGAGGTCCTGGCAGGCCCCCACGCCCTGCTAGCCCTGAACCGACAGACCTAAAGAACTGATGAGGTAGCCCCCGGTGGCCACCTAGAGACTTAATCTTGAGGTGTCTGAATCCCTAGACCCAGGTACTGTGACATCTATCGCCCTCGGGACTTTTCACTTTTCAAAAGCCAATAAATTCCCTCCTTAAATTTAAGCCAGTTTGAGTTGGGTTTCTGTTGCTTACGACTGATGGATCCTGAATCTACCTACACTTTCCACATTCAGTGGATAACCTTGGGCCTGGCAGGCCACCTCCCACAGCATAGCACCCGGATTGGGACAGCAAAGTGCAAATCTCAGCCACTTTCCTGGTGTCGTTGTCAATAAGGCATTGAAAGGTGGGGGTTCTGCCTCACAACAAGCATCTTCCTAGTCTCCCGATGATCAGGAGTCCTATCTGGTTTGGAACTTAGTTTTCTACTCATTCACCATGGTTTCCAGACCAAACAGTAGCCTTCTAGAAAGTCTACTTGGGAAATCAACAGACTGATTTATAGGCAAAAAAACCCAGTTCAGTTGGCACGTGTGTTATCTTCTTTAACTTCGCGGCAGCTCTGATAGGTGGTGTGACAGAGAACCCAATTGCACCTTCTTTAATAACACAACCCCTCAGATATTTAGCTGGCCATGCCGTGCAGAATAAAGACCATGTTTCCAAGTTTCCCCAGCAGCTGGTCTGGCCAGTGGTGAGGTTCTGGCCAGTGGGATTTATTTTTGTTTTGTTTTTGTTTTTTTAAAAATATAGACAGGGTCTCACTATGTTACCCAGGCTGATCTCGAGCTCCTGGCCTCAAGTGATCCTCCCACCTCGGCCTCCCAAAGTGCTGGGATTACAGCCGTGAGCCACTGCTCCTGGCCCCAGTGGGGTTTAAGGAGAGGTAGCGTGTGCATCTTCAGGGAAGAATCCTTAAAGGGAAGGAACTTCTTCTCTTTTTTCTTCCTCTGGCTGGAATGCTGCCTGCAACAGCAAAGGAACAGTAGCCTTTTAGACCACATGGTGATCTCAGGCACCACAGAGCAACAGGCCAGAAGGAGCCTGAAGCCTTGATAGCAGGGAGTACGAAACCAGCCACAGACTGACTGTCTCCCAGAAAAAGCAACTCCCATCTCCTTTAAGTCAGTCTCAGTTTGGGTTACTTTGATATACAGTAATCTAATTCTAAAAAAAATGCAGGTGAGAATTATGAACTCCCGTTCTACAGGGAAGGAAGCTGAAGTACAAAGACGTCGAGTGGCCCACCTGGCTGGTAAACAGAAGCACGGAACCCAGCACCACCGCCTCAGTGTTACAGCTCTGCCTGCTCACGTCCGCACCCAGATCAGAAAAGAGCGGGCACAGGCACTTCTTTCCGGTTTGATTTATCTCCAACCTGATCGTCGGAGATGATCTAACCTCAATTTAATTTTTTCCACAATTTTTACTAACCGATCCCAGGAAACCAGGCCTGGGGTAGGGCAGGGTTGAGGTGGAAACAGGTGGCTCCTCCAAGGAGTTAAAAGGATTCTAGAAACTCGTAAAATCAATGCAATTTGCTCATAAATGCAGGAACCACCCATCATTTCAAAAGCCCAAGCACAAACAAATGGATTCTCCTTCCTGCCCGCACCCCAAATGCCTGGTGGGTGTGGCAGGCTGGTTGGTCACTTCTTTTTCTATTCTTAAAGACATTTGGTTTTAAGAAATTATTATTATTATTATTTTTTATGTGGGATGGGAAGCTTAAGGAGTTGGAGAAAAACCAGCAGTTCAAGTTGGTCTCAACTCAAAGAACTAAAGTAAATATTAGATTGGGTATTGTAAAATCAAGCCCTCAGGAGCCAGGTAGGACTGAAGCCAGATAGGGACTGTGATGAGACAAAGCACAGCCTCACCTAAAGGTGCCCTCAGAGAGCCGGCCCCTGAGAATTCAGGCCTAGGTCTCATAAGAGAGGTCAGGAACAAGGAATTTTATCTTATTTGTTTTAGAAGTCTCTTGACTTTTCAGTGTTGGTAGCTACTGTGTTCACTGCTTTATCCCCAGTGCTGGGAACATAAGAGGTGCTCCAGTGAATGACCAAATGGCTGAATTAAAAATAATGCACATAATGACTTGATTAAAAAATAGGCAAAGGACTTGAATAGACATCTTTCCAAAGATGATCTATGAATGGCCAACAAGCAAATGAAATGCAAATTAAAACCACAATGAGGTACCACTGCACACCCACTAACAAGGCAAAAAACAAACAAACAAAAAAAACCAAAAATAACAAGTGTTGGCAAGCATGTGGAAAAATTGGAATCCTCATACATTACTGGTGGGAATGTAAAATGGTTCAGCCGCTGTAGAAAACAGTGTGGTGGTTCTTCAAAAAGTTAAACATAGAATTACCATATGATCCAGCAATTCTGCTCCTAGTATATATTCCAAAGAACTGAAAAGAGGTGTTCAAAGAAAAACTTGTACATGAATGTTTACAACAGCATTATTAACAATAGCCAAAAGGTGGAAACAACCCAAATATCCAGCAACAGATGAATGGATAAACAAAATGTGGCATGTCCATCCATACAATGGAATATATTATTTGGCCATAAGGAGGAATGAAATACTGATACATGCTACAAAATGGATGAACCTTGAAAACCGTATGTTAAGTAAAAGAAGCCAGGAACAAAAGACCATACATTACATGTGTCATGGAGCTTTGAAATGATTTCCAAAACATACATAGCTTATGTAAAAGTTGTCAGAATCAAAATGGAGTGATGTTGTCAAACCTTGACAAAATGGAGCTGGCGAAGACCATGAAGGGAGGATTCTCACACGCTTGTCCAATAGCAAGAACTATCACAAACGACTCTGCCAAAACTATAACCTTGCACAAAGGCCACCGTAACCGTACACAAAAAATAGTTCTTGAAGATACTTGCCCAGCAATTACCTGTCCAACATGGACCCTTAGAGCCAAGCATAATTGTTTCAAAGCAACGTATGTAACCTGCCTCATTTTACCTTTATTTATTTATTTATTTACAGACAGGGTCTTGCTCTGTCACCCAGGCAGTGGCACAATCATTAATCACTGCAACCTTGAACTCCTAGGCACAAGCGATCCTCCCACTGTGGCCTCTCAAAGTGCTGGGATTACAGTTGTGAGCCACTGTGCCTAGCCAACATTTTATCTTTAGAAACCATTGTCTTCCTCTGCCTCCCTGAATACACACTCACACACACATACACACAAAATTGCCTAATGACACATCTCTCAGATTGTATCCTCATTGTTAAGCAATGCACGACTGTATATATAAACCCAAGAGTTGGACAGACACTTTGAGACCTTAGGCTGTGGCAGGGTTACGCTGCCTGGCCAAGTCTCTGAAGATTGGAAGCTCAAGCTGAGCCAGGACCACACCCTGATAGCCTTTGAGCTAATCTCTTAAACTAATTTCCACCTCTGGCACCGCCCTCTAGCGTGGAGTAGTAACCTTAGTGTCCTTGGGGATCCCTGCTGTGTTGGTCAAGCCATCTATCTGAGAATCTCTTATCTAAAGATATGTCTCAAACTTCAGTTAGGCTTTACTTTCTACAGAGGCCTGCTTTCATCCTAGTTGAGCAACTAGAGTTTAATAACGAGACTCTAACAAAATTGGAACTCACTATGTGTTTAAGGTAGCTCCTCTATTGAGTGTGTTTCTTATGAGATTGGCTTTCTTGTTCTCTCTCACATTAAACACTGTGAACAAAAATGTTTTAAAAATCTCTTTCGTGGCCGGGCGCGGTGGCTCACGCCTGTAATCCTAGCACTCTGGGAGGCCGAGGTGGGTGGATTGCTCAAGGTCAGGAGTTCGAGACCAGCAAGAGTGAGACCCTGTCTCTACTAAAAATAGAAAGAAATTATCTGGCCAACTAAAAATATATATAGAAAAAATTAGCCGGGCATGGTGGCGCATGTCTGTAGTCCCAGCTACTTGGGAGGCTGAGGCAGTAGGATCGCTGAAGCCCAGGAGTTTGAGGTTGCTGTGAGCTAGGCTGATGCCATGGCACTCACTCTAGCCGGGCAACAGAGCGAGACTCTGTCTCGGAAAAAAAAAAAAAAAATCTCTTTCGATGTCAATAAACCATGTGATTCGTGAAATTACTTTGATCATCTTCTTATTATTTTTTTTTTAGAGATGGGGGTCTTGCTATGTTGCCCAAGCTAGCCTTGAACTCCTGGGCTCAAGCCTCAGCATCCTGAGTAGTGAGGATTACAGGCGTGTGATGTTGTGCCTGGCTTATCTCCTGTTTTTTAACCATACAAAACAGTATGATTCCATTTCTAATGAAATGTCCATAATAGGAAATTCTATAGAGACAGAAAGTAGATTTAGTGGTTGCTTAGGGCTGGGAGGATAGAGAGGTATGGGGCTTCTCTGTGAAGTGACAAAAATGTTCTAAAATTGACTGTGGTGATGGTTACACATGTCTGTAAATATACTGAACTCTATTGAACGTACACTTAAAAAAGTAATGTGCATAATCCCACTCCTAAGTATATATCCAACAGAAATCATACCTATGCTCAGCAAAAGATAAGTATTGGGATATTTGTGTCATTTCCAATATGGAAACTACCCAAATGCCCATCAACAGTAGAATAGAGGCCAGGCGTGGCGGCTCATGCCTGTAATCCTAGCACTCTGGGAGGCGGAGGTGGGCGGATTGTTTGAGCTCAGGAGTGCGAGACCAGCCTGAGCAAGAGTGAGACCCTGTCTCTACTGAAAAATAGAAAGAAATTAACCGGACAACTAAAAATATATAGGAAAAATTAGCTGGGCATGGTGGCACATGCCTGTAGTCCCAGCTACTTGGGAGGCGGAGGCAGGAGGATCACTTGAGTCCAAGAGTTTGAGGGTGCTGTGAGCTAGGCTGATGCCACAGTACTCTAGCCCTGGGCAACAGAGCGAGACTCTGTCTCAAAAAAAATAAAATAAAATAAACAAACAGTAGAATAGATAAATGATGACTTATTATTTGTAATTTTATGTAGTAATGAGAGCAAAGGAACTATGACTACACCCAACAATCCAAATGAATCTCACAAAAATAATGTTACATGAAAGAAGCCAGACAGAAAAAAGTATACTGTCTGATTCCACTTCTATGTACAAAACAGGCAAAATTAATCTACTCTGTTAGAAGTCAGGAGAGTGGCTAGTGGGTGAGGGCTCATGACCTCAAAGAAGTCACGATCAAGCTCCTGGTTTCTGGTCATGTTCTGTCTCTTGATCTGACCGCTGGTTAAATGGGTATGTTCTCTCTATTAAAAATTCATCCAGCAAGCACTTAAAATATGTATACTTTTCTGAATCTATCATATACATCAATACAAAGTTTTTTGTTTTTTTTTTTTAAAAATGCTTCTAGGGCTTAAGCTAGTGTTAATATAGTCATAATTAATAAACTAAATTTAGCAACAGATTGTAGTATCTATTTAACAGTCCGTCAGAAAAATAAAAGTATCACACAGCACTTCTATGCAAAATACATACACACATTAACAAATAATGCTGGGCAAGCAGAGAAAACACACGTTTGTGATTTCTGTCTTAGAAATTAAAAAAAGATATAATCTCGATTTTGAATGTAGTGGGATTTTCCTTCCTGAGAATTTCAATAAATAAGAGTTTATATGGTCTCTGTACAGTTCATGACTATTAGCCCTACCAACCTGTTTCATGCATGGATGCAAGTTCTCCAGGTTCAGGAGCACAGAGAAGTTCATGACATGTCACTCACTTAGAGTATGGCTTACTGCATGCAAGGTTCCAGTAAGGTCCAGAAGGCAGCCCCTAGTTGGGACACTGTTCCAGCAGGAAACTAGACCCCACCTGAAAACTACCTGCTTTACACTGTAATTTTCAAGAATGTTTGTAGAGGCCGGGTGCAGTGGCTCACACCTGAAATCCCAGCATTTTGGGAGGCTGAGGTGGGAGGATTGCTCCAGGCCAGGAGTTCAAGAGCAGGGGTCTCGCTTTGTTGCACAGGCTGGACTCGAATTCCTGGGCTCAAGTGATCTTCTTGCTTCAACCTCCTGAGTAGCTGGGAAGAAAGGTGTGAGCCACTATGCCCAGCTGCAGAGACTTTTAATGACAAGACAGGAGTGTAATGATTCTGCTTTACGAAAAAGATAAGCACTCTTGGATGGGAAGGCAGAGATGGGCAACTCTACAGGGTACATAAACAGAAGAGAGCAAGGGAACATTGAGTACCTCCTCTGTAATGCTGTCACACAGGTTTTCTAGGCAAATTGTCCCAACAACTCTGGGGAGGTAAGTGCTTTATATCTGTTTTACAAATGGAGAAAACTGAGACAGAAAAGTTAAGCTACTTGTCAAAGATGCTACCAAAAAAGTTGATGAAAACAGTTTCATCATCTGATTGGAAACAGCTTTCCACGAAAACAGACCAAGCGACACTGACACATGAAACACAATGATGACCAAATCTGCACAAAGTCACAGAAGATGGAAGATGAATGGCCCTAAGCATAAGAAAAGGTGCCTGTGTCACAAATCAAAGCAAAACAACCACAAGGCATTTGTTCCCCTGTAGAGTAGGACTAAAACAATATTTTAGTTTGTTTGATGGTGACTTGTTTTTTTTGCTCTTAGCTAACAGCCAAATTCCGCTTCTGTACACAAAGCTTGCTTGCTTATTGCTTGATTACGATAAAGAGCTAAAACCATGCTCAAATGCAGTTAAAAAAAGAAAAAAACCGCACCGCAGGTGGCTTCCTGATAGGGAGGCGGCTGTGCAGGGCGAGTGTCCCTGGGGAGAGAATCTCCTGGGAGGGAATCTCTTGGGAAAGAATCTCTTATCAGAAATAACTAGCAACAGACTCCAGCAAAAAAAAGTATAAAAGCTTTGTTTTTACCCCAGGGCGGGGTCCTGGTTCGTAAAGAGACCACTGTGTTGGTGCTCTGGGACTTGGACCCTAGCTCGAGCTAGTCAAAATAAAACTCCTTTGCCTTTGCAGCCTCAGTGACTCTGTCTTTCTGTTCCCAGGGCCGAGGGGAACCGGCTCTAACACCCCAAGACATGAGCAAAGATAAAAAAATTGATATTATGATGGCTGCAACTTATTTTCAAATGGTGGCAAAGGCGTGTGTGTGTGTGTGTGTGTGTTTTCAGAGAAAGAAAGTGTGGCGGCTGGGAGAGAGACTTAGTCTCTGATCCTCTAGCAGCTGATATTTCAAACTAAATCATTCAAAAATTCATCAGGATTATTATGCCGCTGGGCCCGAAAAGCTATTCCAAAAATCCTGTATGTACATATATTGAAAGTAATTCAACTTGTCTGAGACTGTAATAAATGAAAAGTTATTAGAGGAGGAAATATAACCAATCAGTAACCCTCTGCCCAAACCAAAGATTGCTAGAGGAGTCTATATTTAACTTCAAAATTCCATGACAGGTATCCTTGTCAAAGAGTACCCATAGGCAGTACCAGGAAGCAGTTTCAGCTACATAAGAGTTCATCCTTGTAACCCGAGTCAGTCTGTGTTCTTGCTGGCTTCATGCAGTCAGTAGGAGAGGTTATCCCAGGATAAACTGTAGCACTAGATTATAATTCTGTATTCAGTAGTGCCTAAATAAAGCTCCCCCAACTAGAGGCGATTAATAAAATGGCTATGAATTTCTACATAAAAGCAAGAATGATGAATAATACAGAATATTGGCAAGGATGCAGAGAAACATACAAGAGTATAAATTGGTACAAGATTTTTAGAGGACGAGTACAAATCCCATGAAGCCTATAAAATTTATGTTTCATAATCTCCCCGAAAACTGGCCTCTGTTCACCACCCTAGTGCTGGGAGTTTCTGGAAATTGCAGAGGGGAAGATGGTTGCAAATCAACATATGTGTCAGCATTTCTGGCAAATTGCTTAAAGAGATCTCAAAAAAAGAACCTTCACATTTCTAGCAATTTGTCGCAAATTCTACCCTTATTCTAAACGAATCTTCCATTTGCACTAAATTTGTTATTTGTTATTTATAGTTTCACATTCTTTTTCAGAAAGAGTAACCCCCAAATCGTGCAAGCTGCAGAACCTGTAAATCTGGATCCCTTCTGATTTAGGATCTATTAACATTTTGAATGTGCATACCTTTTGACCCAGCAATTCTACTTTTAGGAATCTATCCTAAGAAACAAAAAACAAACAGAAAAAAACCCAACAAATGATTAAAGGTATGAATAAGGGCCAGGTGGCTCACGCTTGTAATCCTAGCACTCTGGGAAGCCGATGTGGGAGGATCCCTTGAGGTCAGGAGTTGGAAACCAGCCTGAGCAAGAGCGAGACCCCACCTCTATTTAAAAAAAAGAAAAAGAAAGGTTCAAATAAGGACATTAATTGCTGCTTAGCAAAGAATAGGGGAAAAAAAAACTTTATTCCTATTGAGTAAGGGGTTAGATAACTAAATTATAGAGCATCTATACAAGGGAACACTAAGCCATTAAAAAATGAACATACTCTACATTTAATGATATGGAAAATGTCTAATACATTTTAGGTGAAAAAGCATATTTCAGAACATTGGGAGCTGACGATTATTGGTGTGTCCTGATGCCAGCTCTCTTCTAAACCCTCTGCATACATGATCTCCTGTGATCTTCATAACTGTTGCTAAGATACACACCCATTTTACAGAGAGGGAATGAGACTCAAAGAAATGCAGCGCTTCACCCAAAGCCCCAGACCCAGAAGCCGCCAAGCTGGGATTCAAAGGACTGTCTGGCTTCCAAGGCCCCAATGCGGTACAAAATGAATCTTTGTAGAGCCTTATGGTTTATTTTTATTTATTTATTTTTTTAGGAAAGGAGAGAGAAGTTTATTAATTTGCCACCAAATGAGGAGGGCAGTGGACTAGTGTCTCAAAGACAGAAAAACAGGGCTTTTTTAAAGGGGGGTTTTCAGCAGTTGGGCTCGGGTCACTGGTGGTGTCACATATCAAAGTGGCTTCGGGCTATTGCTGATTAACCGTAACTGGTGGTTCCGGTTGACCTTATTTCCTGTGATCAGGATCCTGTAACCCCTGGACAATTCTGTTCAGCCATCTTGTGTGGTTTAAGATACTTCGCCTTGGTGCCTGTCCTCTGCCTGGAATGTTCTTCTGTTGGGAGCGGTCTCTGATTACGGGTGAGCACATAGCCAATAGAATCATTGCTGGGAGCCTTGTCAGGGCCCTCTACCAATCACTTCCCGCCACGACTACCTGCAATGGTATATAAGCCCACTGTCCTTCCTGTTCGGGGTCTCTCGCCATGTAACTAGACTAGATGCCTCATTAAACTGCTGTTGGAAGAACTCCAGTTTGTTGCGTCGTCCTTGCAGGCGAGTGCGGCGCGACAAGTGGTGCCGAAACCCGGGAACTTCTCGCACCGGCGGAGACGACCTCTTTGGAGGTGAGTTCAGAACCACAGCAGCTGGGGCGGTTTTATTTTGGACCCCTGCCCTCTTCTGACGCCGGCACCGGGTGCTTGTGACCTACCCCATGGGGAACTCTCCTAGTTATCCCTGACCGTGTCCTGCGCCATTTTGTGCAGGACGTGGACCGGGTGGCCCCATGGTTTCTCCACTCGGGGTCTTTAACGATTCCGAGTTGGGATAAGCTAGAGCAGGACCTTCGCCGTGCCCGAGAGTCTGGTCCCCTTTGGGAGTGTGTTCTCCCTGTGTGGGCACTGGTGCGCTCCTGTTTAGAGGACGACCGTTGCAGCGGTCCGGTCCGGGAAGGTCAGCAAGTACTCAGTGATTATCAAGATAGTATGTCTGAGAGAGGCAAAGTGGGTCCGGCTCGGCCGGGGCGGCCGAGGGAAAGGCCGAAAAAGGAACGTAAGTCCGCGGGTAAACAGGAACGGCGGGGACGCCCGCCGCCTGAAAGGGACATGGAGGAGGTGGCTTTCAAAATGGCCTCCCTCCACATGTCGGCTTCTTCTTCTTCCTCTCGTCCTTCTTCTTCCTGTTCTTCTTCATCGTCTCGCTCTTCTTCCCGTTCGCGTTCTCGCGAGGCGGAGGAGGGGCTGTCTCCGCAGGAGAAGGCGGAGCTGGAGGAGGCGGCGGCTAGATATGAGGCGGAGCGTAATCGCCCGCCCCCGTACGCTACTGCCCCTCCTTTTCCCGTTGCGGGATCCGCCCCTCTAAATATGGAGGGCGGAACCTCGTTTGTGCCTCCCCGAGCTAGAAAGAAGATACAGAGGGAGTTTGCTTTCCCCGTCTTTGAGGACGCTAATCAACATCGCTTTCACGAACACCTAGATTACAAGCAACTAAAAGCTTTGGTTGAAGCTGTCAAGGCTTATGGGTGCAATGCCGCTTACACCCGTGGCCTACTGGAACGGCTAAGTGCGCATGCCATGACCCCCAGTGATTGGGCTGGTACCGCGCGGGCCTGTCTATCCATGGGGCAATATTTAGATTGGAAATCCATATATCAAGAAGCCTGTATTAATCAAGCTCGGCAGAACGCGCAGCAGGGCCAGCCTGCCTGGGATGCCGATATGCTCTTAGGACAGGGTCGTTGGCAGAATAATCAGCTTAATTGGTTCTCCGAACCGTGCCAGAGCCCCTTAATATAATCTCTGATTCTGCTTATGTTGTTCAGGCTGTCCGTCACTTGGAAACAGCCCATTCTCTTAACTCTCGCAGCACGGTGTTCTCCTTATTCTGTGCTATCCGTGCTGCCATCCATTCGCGGCGGTCCCCATTTTTTATAACGCACATTCGGGCCCATTCCCTTTTGCCGGGCCCCATGGCACGCGGCAATGCCCTGGCGGATCATGCCACTCACGCTTATTGGGTTGGCTCTCCGTTGGAGGCAGCTCGCCAGTTTCATTCTCTATACCATACTCCTTCACTGACATTACGTCTCAAATTTGGCCTCTCGCGGGCAGCCGCACGCGATATTGTGCTGCAGTGCGCGGCCTGTGCACCTTTTCGTCCAGCACCTCATGTAGGTGTCAATCCTCGTGGTCTTCGGCCACTCCACTTGTGGCAAATGGACGTCACTCATTACTCCTCCTTTGGCACTCTTTCTTATGTCCATGTTTCTGTTGATACCTGCTCTGGCATAATTCATGCCACTCCCTTGACAGGTGAAAAGGTAAGTCATGTCATCACCCACTGCTTAGAGGCTTGGGCTGCCTGGGGTAAACCTCAGGTTATCAAAACTGACAATGGCCCTGCCTATACCTCACAAGCTTTTCGTCAATTCTGCACACGCCTAGGCGTGGAGCACCGCACGGGCCTTCCCTACAACCCCCAGGCCCAGGGTATCATAGAGCGTGCCCATGGCACCTTAAAGGCCTATCTCAAAAAACAAAAGGGGGAGACGGGGACGAGCCCTTTGGGCTTACGTACCCCTAAGCCTGTGCTCTCTCTCACCTTGTTCACTTTAAATTTTCTTTTGCTGGATGATCAGGGGCGCTCTGCTGCGGACCGCCACGCCAACCCCGGTTCCCCTTTATCAGAGCAGGTCTTGTGGAAGGATGTCCTGCTTAACAAATGGAAAGGCCCGGATCCGGTTGTGAGCCAGTCCAGGGGAGCTGTCTGTGTTTTCCCGCAGGACACTCCTGATCCAGTGTGGGTCCCGGCACGCTTAACGCGGCGAGTGCAGCGGTTGGCGGATGTGGAGGATGCAGATGATGGGGCGTCCGCTGCCGGGGATGCTGCTGCTCCTGACCTTTCTGCTGCTGGCCGCATCGGTGACGACTGACCGGCGCTGGGCCATCCTGTCGGTGTTCCCGAGACCGATGCCGGTGACCCATGATGCCCAGATCTTCCCCCGGCTGTTCGCTACTAATGCCTCTTTGGGCCTTGCCAATCTTACATGGAACTCCTCCTCAACATTTGAGACGTCGGTCCACGCTATTCAGCAGCGTAATCTGTCTTTCCCCTCCACACCTGTTTGCCTCTGGCCCCCTTTTATCTGGATCACTGCTACTTCCTCTGGTCCTGGTGTTCTCAATTGCTCCACGGCAAACTGCTCCTATGCCCGTTGCTGGAATGCCTCCAGCCAGTCCATGGCAATTGTTGCCCGTATGCCTCGGCATATTCCTTGGCCGGTGGAGGCTCCTAGCTCCTTGACCCTTTTCCGACAGTGAAGAGATTTTGGCGTTACTGCAGCTGTAATTTCTACATTGGCAGTGACTGCCGCACTGGCAGCCGCTACGGCTGCAGCGGTAGGCTCTGTTCAGACAGCACAGACGCTGAACAACCTATCGGCATCTGTGGCTACAGCTCTGGACACACAATCCACCGTCAACGCGCACCTGAAGGGTGGTATCATGATACTGAACCAACGTGTGGACTTGGTCCAGGAGCAAATAGATGCCTTATGGCAGCTGGCACAGCTGGGCTGCGAATGGCGTTTCACAGGACTATGCATTACCGCGGTACCGTTTGATAATGCTTCCGCCGCGGCCAACAAGTCTCGTCAATTATCTGTTATGTTGACAGGACACTGGTCTAGTCAATTTACCGCCTTGACCCGGCAGTTGCAATTGGAGATCACCCACATTAACTCCACATGCCTGGACTTGACAGTGACCAATGGTCTCTTTCCTACATTTCAGTCAATAGTCCGAGGACTTCGGGACTGGGCTGGCCTGGGGTCCCTAGGGTTCATGGGGATCCTGGGAGCAGGTTTCGTGATCTGGGGGTTCCTGCGCGTTCGTGCACAGCGCCGCAGGGACTGAGTGGTGGTTACCCAAGCCCTAGCCGCCCTCGAGTGTGGTCAATCCCCTGGCATCTGGCTATAAATGTTACGCTCCGAAGGTCAAGACCGCCTCCCCTCTCGCACAGCGTGACATGGCCCATGCACTCTGAGGGGTTTCCCCATTGCACCAGATTGTGGCGTGTCACCCCCTTACCAGCCGTTGCACCTCCCAGAGTCTCTGCTCATTGCACGGGAGACGGTGGCCTTTGCACCTGCTTCAGGGACTCCACCCCCTGGATCCGGACCTTGAGGTTGGAGTCCCCAAAGCTTGTGTTGCAAAACAAAAGGGGGAGCTGTTGGGAGCGGTCTCTGATTACGGGTGAGCACATAGCCAATAGAATCATTGCTGGGAGCCTTGTCAGGGCCTTCTACCAATCACTTCCCGCCACGACTACCTGCAATGGTATATAAGCCCACTGTCCTTCCTGTTCGGGGTCTCTCGCCATGTAACTAGACTAGATGCCTCATTAAACTGCTGTTGGAAGAACTCCAGTTTGTTGCGTCGTCCTTGCAGGCGAGTGCGGCGCGACATTCTTCCAAGCCTTAGGGTTTAAAAAGGACTTCTGCATGTGTCTCTGATTCTCACGTGGCCCGGGACCATTTGTTTTTATGAATGAAGCAGCAAAACGTTCGTTTTCTTCAGGTTCTGACCCTGGTTGGTGGTAAATCTGCACCCCTCTCTAAGTGCATTGTTCTTTCTCCCGCAGCCTGTCCACAGCTTCCCTTGGGGGCCCTCTCAGTGGCACAGGCCCACAGAGAGCCCCTCTTGAGACAGCCCCTTCAGCAGCTGCCCCCACTGGAACTCACGCCTGGCAGAGTTCAAGCACACACCGACTCTTCCATGATTTAGTTGTGGTACCTGATTCATCCTCTTCGCTGCCTTCTTATCTCACTGCGCTGTTGTTGTGGCTCCAGCTCACCTCTCCTGGCACCCACCCACAGTGGCTTTGCACCCCACCTGCACAGCCCCCTGGCTGGACCAACCTGGAAAGCCTGGGCCCCCGGCACCAGCCCCGCCCAGTCTGGCCTTGCGGACCAGCAGGAGGAACTGGACAGAAAACAAGGGCAAGCTGGCTCAGGGAACTGCAGGTGGAACGGCTGTGGCTTCTGTGACATCCCAGGGCTGGCAACCAAAGTCAGGGGCTGGAGGTGACTGTGAGTGGGCACAAAGGATGACACAGTTCTGACAGGGTTAGGTAGAAGCCACAGGCAGAGCTGGGCGTAGATGGAGGGCTTGCACGTGCCTGAGCGGGAAAACAGGTCTGCAATCCAGAGTCTAAGGGGAGAAGCTGTTTGTTTTGTCTCCTGTTACATATTACCTGCTGGGTGGAGGTTCCTGGAATTGGGGCCAGAGGTTTACAGGTAGACAGTACCCCTGCCAGGGACTGGAATTGCCTCAGGCCCTGGGCAAGGCCCCTTGGTCCTTTCAGAAACCACTGCTGAGGAAGGATCAGTGGACTCACGACCGTGACTTATTGTGAGGGGCACATAGAACTTCAGGAACATCCCCCAAGCTGAGGCTGACCCCTGATTCCTCAGGAGGGTGTCATGCTAGCCACCGGCAAGGTTTCCGGGATGAAATTGAAAGCAATACCCCGTTTTGTTCCAAGTCATAAACTGGCCTGTGCTCCTATCCCTTCAACAGGCATTCCATGTGAGGCCGGCCTGTAGGTCCTCAGAGAAGCACGCATCATCAACAAGGTTAACAGGCAAGCAACTGCCTGCGTTTGTAAATTTCACTTTATATATAAGAGACAAAGGGGCCGGGCGCAGTGGCTCACGCCTGTAATCCTAGCACTCTGGGAGGCCGAGGCGGGTGGATCACTCGAGGTCAGGAGTTCGAGACCAGCCTGAGCAAGAGTGAGACCCCCGTCTCTACTAAAAATAGAAAGAAATGATCTGGCCAACTAAAAATATATATAGAAAAAATTAGCCGGCCATGGTGGTGCATGCCTGTAGTCCCAACTACTCAGGAGGCTGAAGCAGTAGGATTGCTTAAGCCCAGGAGCGTGAGGCTGTTGTGAGCTAGGCTTATGCCACGGCACTCACTCTAGCCCGGGCAACAAAGCGAGACTCTGTCACAAAAAAAAAAAAAAAAGAGAGACAAAGGATTAATATTTAGCCTGTATCTTTTTAAAAATTCTGTAAATCAATAAGCACAATCTAACACAACAAATGGGCAAAGACTATGAACGGAAGAGTCACAGAAGACATCAACAATAAACATTTCATAAGATGTTCGATCTTGCTGGTAATCGGGGAAATGGAAATTAAAACCACAGCAAGATACCCTTTCACCCTGACCAGAGTGGCAAACGCTGTAAAGTCCAGTAATACCACGTATTGACAAGGATGTAGGAAAGCGGAGAAACTCGGTTGCTGCTGGTGATCACAACAGCACAGCCTCTCTCCAGGACAGTATCTAAAAAAAGCTTAAAATGTCCCCTCTTCGGTGTGGCAATCCCACTACTAGAGACACAGTCACCTGATGGGCTATGACACTGCAGGGAAAACAGTAACTTCGATCTAGAGGTCTCAACTAACATCAACTTGAGTAGGTTTCAAAAACACATAGAGTGAAAAAAGAGGGCAATTACACTATTTTTGCTGAAATTATAAAAGCATAATATATATTGTTTATGGATACCAAAACCAGCCAAAACTAAGTGCACTTATTACTCATATGGCATGATTGTAAGTGCTTTACATGTTTTAACAAATGTAAACTTTAGGCCGGGCCCCCTGGCTCACACCTGCAATCCTAGCATTCTGGGAGGCCGAGGCAGGAGGGTTGTTTGAGCTCAGGAGTTTGAGACCAGCCTGAACAAGAGCGAGACCCTGTCTCTACTAAAAACAGAAAAAAATTAGCCAGGCGGGGTGGCATGTGCCTGTAGTCCCAGCTACTTGGGAGGCTGAGTCAGGAGGATCACTTGAGCCCAGGAGTTTGAGGTTGCTGTAAGCTGGGCTGATGCCACAGCACTCTAGCCCAGGTGACAGAGTGAGACTGTGTCTCAAAAAAAGCTCAGAAAAAAAAATTGACAAAGTTCCAAAAGCAAAACTTGAACTTGCTGTGTGCCAAGCTCTATGTTGAATCCACACAAATAAAGTGAAATGTAGACATAGTATTAGATATTATACGTAGGACCTTGATGATCCTAAGGTCCGTCCTAAGAAGGGTACCTAAAACATTCCCAAGATGGAGCAACTTCCTGACATTGACAGAAAGAGACCCACTGCACCTGTCATGTGAAGGGCCAAGGTTGATACCAACATTTATGCAATGAGGAAGAGCTTTGATCTGTCCATGAAGTTCACGTGCTATACTCAAAGGAAAGCCTCAGTCCTTCAACATATTTACTCTTAAGTTCTAGCTGATTGGTCCAATGCATCTCCTAGCCATGGCGGTTGAAAGGCAGGGTCTCCTCTCCTACCTCCCTCGTACACCACCCCAGATTCACTGTCCCATACTTCCAGTCCACATGCCATTTAGTAAGCTCCTTTTCCTAATCTGCACGAAGACACTGGGCTAGTGGCTGAACTTCTGGTGGTAGCTGACATGGGGTAGAGATGACCAATGCATGGGCAGGAGGGAACAACCTTGAATTACTGAGTTTGAACCTGTAATTTATACCAGCTACAATGCACAGCTATGTTCAAGTAAATGAAGGTGCTGTTGTGACAAATCCAAAAAGGAGCACCACTAAATGATCGTTTTCTTAATTGATGGCCATTTTAATGCATGGGGGCCATTAAAAGCCCAAGAATAACTATGATATTTAACAAAGGTGCTCAGCAAAAAAATGAATTTTGACTACGTCTCACATCTTATACATAAAAAATAAAATAAAGTGGATCACAGACTTAAACGTAAAATGTAAAACTAGAAAACATTTAAAAATCTGCATCTAGGCTAGGCAAAAAGTCCTTAGACTTGACACTAAAAGCACAATCCATAAAAACAAAACAAAACACAACACTGATACACTACACTTCATTAATATTAAAACATTCTTCCCTGTGAAAGACCCTGGTAAGAAGATGATAAAAAAGCTACAGGGTGGAAAAAAATATTTGCAAATCACATATCTGACAAAGAACTATTACTTAGAATACATAAAGAACTCTGAAGCCAAATACCTATAATCCCAGCTGCTTGGGAGGCTGAGACAAGCAGATTGCTCAAACCCAGGAGGTTTTTTTTTTACCCCTCCCCCAACAAGAGCCCAGGAGTTCAAAGTTCAAATCTAGCCCAGGCAACAACGTGGTGAGACCTTGAGTTTTAAAAAAAAAGAACAGAGAAACATTGAGCTGTCAAGGTTAGTTGACCCCTCAACCCAAAAGCACTCCTTGCCTTTGAGCAAAAGAGGCCAGACACAGAGGAAGGTTGTGGGGGAGGGGCAAAAACTTACCTACTGAGTACAATGAACTCTGCCCTGGTGTCTGCCACCCTGAAAGCCCTGCTTCAGCATTATACAGCATATCCTTGTTAAAAAAAAAAAAAAAAAAAAAAAAAAAAAACTTTTGTACCCCCTCAATATTCTGAAATAAAAAAAAAAAGAAGTCAGATACAAAAGTTTATCCAGTACATACACATAATCTAGAATTCAAGAGCAGCCAAAATAATCCATGGAGATAAAAATCAGAACAATAGTTGCCTCTGGCTGGGGAAGGCAATTGACTAGAAAGGGGCATAAACGAAATTTCTAGAGCCGTGCAGTGTATATGGTAGCCCTAGTCACATGTGGCTACTGAACACTTAAAATGTGGCTCGTTTGAATTAAGGTGTGGCGTATCAAATACACATCCAATTTGGAAGACTTTATGAAAAAAAAAGAATGTAAAATATCTCATTAGCAATTTTTAAAAGATTGATTACATGTTGAGACGATATTCTGGCTAGACTGGGCTAAAGAAAATACATCATTAAAATGACTGTCTCCTTTTTACTTTCTAAACATGGCCATTAGGAAGCTTAAAATTACAGAAGTGGCTCACATTATGTTTCTACTGAACAGCATACTATTTTAGAGTGATGAACAAGTTCTGTGTCTTGGGGTGTTGAGTTATAGGTGTATACATTTGTTAAAATTCATTGTACTACGCACTTAAGACCTGTGCAGTTTACTGTCTGTAATTATACTATAAAGACCCATGATCTTTTTACCACCCAACAGAACCTCCCCAAGGTAGTAAACAACCTATGAAGGACACAGACTACAAAGAACTCCCGAGTAGTAAGAGCTACAATAAAGATTTTGAACAAGATACTCTATATTGGTGGAAGAAGCTTCCATTTTCAGCATCTTGAATGGAACTACTAGTGTGTGTGTGTTTGGGGGTATGTAGAGAAATCACATAGGAAGTTATAATTTGGGTCTTAGCAAACTCCCTCAAGAAGACAGGGGGTATCCCTGAAAGCCTAAAATACTTAAGGTCAGAGGCATCCACACTGCAGGTCTTCCCTCAGGATGCTTGTACGAAGCCCCCACGGGAAGAGTGTCCAGAAGTTCGGGGCTGATTCAGGACACTCGTCCCTTAATGGGATTACTAAGGTACATTCAAGGCCTAGATCTTAGCTTTCTAGCATCAAAACCCTTGGTGTTTTCCATTCACACAGAGAGCTACAGAATCACAGAAAGTCAGGAAGTTAAGAGCTTCATCCTTGGGGTTCATAAAGGATCAAGCCGAAGTGAAATTTCATAAAAGTATGAAGGCTGCACACTTCAAACCACAGCCCTATTGGTTTCAGGGATCAGGCTCAAACCCCAGCCTCTTTAGAAATCACAGAATGTCTACAGAAGTGTTGAGTGCATCTTGTCCAAGCAGCCTACTTGACAAAGAAACTAAGATGCACAGCAGTTTAGTAAGTTGCCTAAAGCCCCACTGAGTTAGGAGTGGCAGGGCTGGATTTGCTTTCCTGGTATCCAACTCCCAAGTCGAGGAACATGTCACGTGCATACCACCAAAGTTTACAAAACATGGTTTGTAAGCTGGAAAGCCGGTAGGTTTAGTTCTGAAGGGAGAGGCACTGGCAGAATTGTTGGCACCCATCATTATCAGGACACTCCCATGGCAAAGCCAACGATAGAGATGAAATTACAGCCTGCACGTTGGCTTGTTGAACATATGATTGGCTTTATTCCAATGCTCAGCATAAGCACAGATCTGTCAACATATCCTGAGCAGCCCCACCTTTGCTTAGGCAGTTCCCCCTGCTGGAACCTTCTCCTTCTTACTCTCCAGACACAGTTACTAAACTGTGGACGCTAGCGTCACTGCAAGAATGTGCAAAGCCATTGTTATACAAGCACTTTGGTGAAACAGCTCACCACTGCAATGAGCTAAACTTGTCCTTGATGTCAGGGCTGTGTTGGCCGGGCATGGAGGATCACACCTGTAATCCTAGCACTCTGGGAGGCTGAGGTGGGAGGATCCCTTGAGCACAGGAGTTCGAGGTCAGCCTGAGCAAGACCGAGACTCTGTCTCTGCTAAAAATAGGAAAAATTAGCCAGGTGTGGTGGCATGTGCTTGTGGTCCCAGCTACTAGGGAGACTAAGGCAGGAGGATCACTTGAGCCCAGGAGTTTGAGGTTGCTGCGAGCTAGGCTGATGCCACGGCACTCTAGCCTGGGGAACAGAGTGAGATTCTGTCCAAAAAAAAAAAAAAAAGGCTGTGTTAAGCATTTTCTTATGTAACCTCACTTAATCCTCACAAGAACACTACTTGTACATGAGAAAAGTCAAGTTCAGCTTAAGTCAAACACTACTCAGCTAGAAAGTGGTTCATTTGAATCCAGATCTGTCTGGCTCCAACGTTTCCATCTATAGATTAAATAAGTAAAATAATGTGAGGGATGTTAGGTGGGCTTCTACTGACGCAGGGTTCAGGCTGATTCAAGCACCAGTGACATTTCACTAAAGTATTTAGGCTACACACGTCACACTGCAGCCTTATCACTCCAAGGATCAGGCTGAAATCCCAGCCTCTTCAGGAAGTCTCCCTTTCCATTCCTATCGCCCAGAGTCTTTCGGCTTTATCTGATGTCCTTAATGGTACTATACACTTTCTGCCTTGAATCAGTGTGTCAATGGCCCGCCCCTGTAGGCCCAGTGAAAACAAGCTCATTCATCTTTGTATCCTCTGCTACACCCTCCACAGTAAACTGCAGCCTACTGCATGCAAGGTGGGGGAGGGTAACTAAAACAGATGTGTACCCTTCATTGCTTGCAATAGACAAGTTCATAGTTTATTTATTTATTTATTTTGAGACGGAGTCTTCCTCTGTCACCTGGGCTAGAGTGCCGTGGCGTCAGCCTAGCTCCAAGCAACCTCAAACTCCTGGGCTCAAGCGATCCTCCTGCCTCAGCCTCCCGAATAGCTGGGACTACAGGCATGCACCATCACACCCGGCTAATTTTTCTATGTTTAGTAAAGACGGGGTCTCACTCTTGCTCAGGCTGGTCTCAAACTCCTGACCTCGAGCGATCCACCCGCCACGGCCTCCCAGAGTGCTAGGATTACAGGCGTGAGCCACCTCGCCCGGCCAGAAATAGCATTTTATAGTTAAGTTCTAGATCTTCAGAAAAGAGAAAATAACTCAGAGCAGTCTGAGCTTTGTGAGGTATGCAAAATTTATCAGGCCCTGAGAGGTGAGAGTAAAAGCTTTAGATAGGTTGCCCCACCCCACCCCCATGCCCGGGAGCAACTGTTTAAAGGAATTTTGTTCCTAACTGAAGACCTCACCCACAATCTTCCCCTTCCAGGACTTTGTGATATAAAGAACGATGTATAGCCAATCGATAGCTCATGTTATTTTAATGTAAATTCTTGGTAAACCACCTAGGACCTGCCTCTAGTTTTCCTTTAAAAACTCACTTGCAACTGCTCCCTGGTTGCAGTCCTCCAACTTGGCCCAAATAACCTCTCCACTTATGTTAATTTTGCGTAAGTTTTTTTCCTTTAGGTTGAGAGTTCCCCATGATTATACCCCTGGAGGGTGGCCCCCCCGTGAAGCCCACTTACCCCTCCGTACCCACCACCAAGTGAGTGGATTCCCAGCCCTGAGCAGCACCCTCAATTTTAGGAGGCTTAAGCCACCGTTCTCTCTGCCCTTCCCAGCTCTGAGTGTTCCCAACAACCCCATGCAGCTGTGCCATAGGCAGCCCCAGGACAGCTTTAGAGGGCGTCTGGAGGAAGCCTGCTCATCCCACATGTCTCTTTGAATTCTTCCCTGGAGGCTCAGCTAAAGCCCCAGAGCAGCCCATCCACCTTCCCGGGGGAAGGAGGTGAGTGGACAAGGCGAAGGAGTGGGTGGTGAGAAGCTATGGAAAGCAATGGACAGCTGCTTCTTTCCTCCCAGGGAAAAAGGCTCTGGACAGCCCTGCCTTGGATGCACGAGGTGGATGTCCAGCAGATCCAAGGACTGGACTTGTGTTCAGGCAGAAGCCACCATCTTGGTAACTGCAGCTGGCCAGGAGAAAGAATCAGGTTCACAAAAGAGGCCACTGAGGAGGGGGTCCTCTCATACTTTCAAGGGAGTCCTAATTCCCACCCAGACACCATCTGAAGGTTTTCAGGGACCAGGCCTGCCTCTATGGAAAGGCTGAGGTGAAGAATAACCTCGTGGGCCGGGCACGGTGGCTCACGCCTGTAATCCTAGCACTCTGGGAGGCCGAGGCGGGTGGATCGCTCGAGGTCAGGAGTTCGAGACCAGCCTGAGCAAGAGCGAGACCCCCGTCTCTACTAAAAATAGAAATAAATTATCTGGCCAACTAAAAAATATATATAGAAGCTACTGGGGAGGCTGAGGCAGTAGGATCGCTTAAGCCCAGGAGTTTGAGGTTGCTGTGAGCTAGGCTGACGCCATGGCACTCACTCTAGCCCGGGCAACAGAGCGAGACTCTGTCTCAAAAAAAAAAAAAAAAGAATAACCTTGTGTTCAACAGCCCAACAATGCAGCAAGTAGGTAATATTAGGGACAAACTAACCAGACTCAGAGGTTAGGTAATAACCAGCAGGCGGAGGAGCCATGGCTGTCACCCAGGTAGGTCTGGCTTCAAAGTCTTTGCTCTTCCCTACTGGGCAAAAGCGGGGATCTAATGAGTAACAGGTTTGGGTGTTGGGCAGCAGCCAAGCAGGCTGCGGGTGACCAGATCAGAAAAAGCAGAGGATAGAAGTGCAGGAGCATTCTTCACCCCAGCACTTGGAACAACGAATCGTGATCCCCTTGATTTATCTTTTCCCTCCCACCGGACTGCAAGTTTCCAGAAGGCGGAGGACTGAGTACTCTGGCTTCTGTATCCACAGCACCCACTAGGTGCGTGACACAGCATCTGTTCTGACCAATGCTTGCTGCATGTTTGAACCCTGTTTTTCTGATGGGGAAAGCACCACGGTCAGATGGTAAGGATGCAAGATCAGAGAGTGGAAGGGAAGGGGAGAGGTTAGGCCAAGTGCTCAGGAAATCATCTCTCTGGATAAATGGGCATCTTCCTGATACAGACACAGAATTTCTCTGAGGCCTTGTGGGCCCCCCACCCCCACCCAAAAGTCCCGGGCCTGTAACAAGTAAGTGACTTGTTTTGTTTATACACAAAAAAGTCAAAGGTCAGAAATGTAGCCATATGCCCTGACTTAGCTTTATAAAATGTGTACGCTTTGGGAAGTAACTTTCCTTAGAGTCCTCCCAGCCTGAGGGGGCACCCAGGAGTCCAGAGGAGGGGCCTGGAGGCTGGGGTTGGGGGGAGAGCTGAACTTGCCTAGGGAGGCACCAGGAAGTAGCGAGTGACAGAGCTGGAAGAGGACCCAGTCCTTTTCATCCTAATCCCATCTACTGGCCAGACTTTTCTCAGGAAATTGGGCAGAGTGATGTTAAAGCATTGCATACTTTCTAGGTTTCAGGAACCAGCAAGATCAAAAAGTGTGATCTTGGCATTCTAGCCAAAAAAGAATTTGCATCTCCTTCTAGAGACACAGCCCTGTTGAGGTTTTTTCTCCCTTTTCTGTGCCCAGGCCCACACCCCATCTGAAGTTAAGAACGCTGTCCTGACCACAGACTTAGAACCTGGCCTGGCTGGGGGCATGGCAGGCTCAGCCGTGCCCGCCCCTCCTCAGCGTGGAAGCTAACACACGCGACAGCATGAGTGGGAGTGGGAGCCAGCTCTGTGCAACCAAGCACACACTTCTCATTTGCAATCTCACGGGGTCCTCCCCAGGCCTGGGGGACACCAGGAAAGCAGCTTTACTTACTGTGCTGCCACAGAGGCAGCAAAGCTCCTGGAAACTGGCATCCCTCTGCCTGCCAGCCTCCATTCCACCCCTTGCAATGAAGACAGAAGCAAACGGGCCCAAGAGTAGGCAGCAAGGCGCGAAAGCAGTGCTTGTCAGCAGCTGATGACAGAGGGGAGACTGCTAAGTTTAGTGGCCTGGGTTGGGGAGACTGGAGTTTATCCTCGAAGGGGTTCCAGCTCAGAGGCAGGGACCTGGGGGCAGAGCCCAGGCCTTGGCCCTTGTGCCTCCCTGTCAGGATGGACACTCCTGGCCCTCTGTGTGTGTGCCCATAAGGGAAGAAGAATTTAGAGTCCTGGACCAGAACTCAGAGTCAGCACAGGGTCGCTGCAGCCACCAGTCAAAACCCCCATCCACACGGGCCAGGCGAGCTTTTCCTGTTGCCTAGGTGCTAGGGGGCGGGTGGGGTGTGTGGGGGGTGTGAGTACCTACTCCCCACCGCGCGCCACACAAAGATGGGGCAGCCGCGAGCCTTCCTGGATGGGACCCCAGGGAAGCTCTGCGGGACCCCCAAGATCCTCTCCGGAGGGACGTCCCGCCCCCTTTCTTCCCGGGGCCCCATACCTGAGCGGGCGGACACTCTGCAACTTCGCTTCCTGCCAGGTCCGAAAGAGGACGGCCCGGGCCCCCAGCACCCCCCGGCTCGCGGCGCACAGCCTCCCCAGGCGAAGCATCCCGACGTAGACAGCCATGGCTCGCTTTGCCCTGCGTCCCGGCCGGAGGAAACTTTTAAAGTGAGCCGAGGCGGGGCGAGCGCAGAGCGGGCGGGGAGGCGGGGAGGGTAGCCTGTGCCGAGGACTTGGTCCTGGAGGGGCGGGGCGAGGCGCGGAGGTGGCGACTCTGCTCCAAGGCCACCTTCCCCTCGGACCCCGAGGCCTTTCCCCTCCCACCCTAGAAGAATTGCCCTGGTTTCCTTCTGGATCCAAAGGCCAGGGCTGCAGGTCTCCGTCCCAACCCTCAGGGGCCTGGACGTTGAGGGCGCAAAAGTTTGTTGATTTCAGAGAGGGGGAGCCAGCGGCGTCTTGCGAGGCCAGATGGCAAGGCCAAGACCTGTCCATCCCCTGCGCCGGGTTTAGCGCGCGGGTCACGTGCTATCCCCCCCTCCCCCGGGTGTGAGCCAGAGGCCAAAGGGGCCCCTGAGGCATGCCAGCTGGAGCAGAGGGCCTGCAGGGGGTGGGGAGGCAGATGGGACAAAGGGTGCCGCGGGTGAGCTCTCTCTGGGTCCTCTGGCACAGAGTCTGGGGCAGAGTCCGGCTGAGGCCAGATGTCAACTTCAGAAGGGACGCATGTTGGTAACCCCATCTCACACGTGGCATCTTCCCATCCCTACCCCGCTATGCACCAAGTAAGGTGGCCTCAGGGACCTGGGACCTGTGTATTTCACCCCTCATCTGCCAGTCCTAGCGTTGGGCCTAACGTACAATTCCCTGTGCTGCCCCTGCGTGAACGGAAAGCAACCTTATGGCTCAGCCCGCGACCTTTCTCACTCTCTCTCCAGCCCCTCCTTAGGTCCCCTGAAGCCCAGATGCAGGTGAGATGCTGAGACCTGGGCAGAGCTGCAGGACAGAGAGAAGGTGACTGTCCATCTCTGGTACTGGCTGGGAAAGGTGGTGCTGGGCCCCAAAGAGTGGCACGGTTTCTGTAGGTTCCAGGTCCACACTGTTTTGGTCCAGCCTTGACCCTTCCTCCAGAGAACAGGAGGAGAATGGGGGAAAGGCTGGGTAGGCTGACCTCCCCTCTCTTGACGTGGAGGGGATGAAGTAACCCCCTCCAAGCAGAAGAGGCGGCTGAGGGTGGGGTCTGGCCTGAGGAGACCTTTGCCCTTATCTGGAACTTTGGCTCAATGACCACGTGTCATGAGGAGGTTTCCACGCTCCTCTTTTTATAATCTTGACAGTGACCTCAAACCTCCCTGTTACCCTGGCTCCTGGGGAGGGTCCCCATGCTTCAGGCTCCTGTGGGGTTGGGGCAGGAAGACATAGGAACAAAAAGATCATGAGGAGGGATTGCAAGTACGTGCCTTCCTGATTAGACTGTCTTTGATAGCTGGCCCAGGGAATGTGGGGTACTGGGGAATATCCCAAGTCTGGGGTCCCAGCCCTGCCTGGCAGGCTCAGCCATTAGCTTGCTGGGTGACACTGGGTAAATCGTTGCCCCTCTCTGGGCCTGTGAGATGAGGGGTAGAGGTCCTTCCACTCTCCTTGCTAGTTTGAGGGTCAGTCCTGGGGGGAGAGAGAAATGAGCTCCTCCTTCAACTTTGCTCCGGCTTTGGCTTTCCAAGACACTAGACTTTCCTGACTCTTCCCAGGCACACATGCCACGGAATCACAGCTACCAGTTTTGGGATATCTCCCACATGCCGGGATCTTCAAGGAGACACCGTGCAAGGAGCAGGCATGCCTTGGAATGTGTCTTATAGATGAAGAAAATGAGTCCCAGAGAGCTTCAGCCTCTTAAGCATGGGCCAAGGCTCTGCCCATACTTGCCTTCTGGCTTTGGGCAAGCACAGGGCCTCTCCAGCCTCAGTCATTATCTGTAAATGGGGATGATAATGTCAATCTCACACAAAGTGTTGGGGTAAGGGTTGAGTAGGTGGCACAAAACTGGCAGTTGGCCAGTTTTCAGTGATTGTTTCTTTCTCCATCCTCTCCGTTCTCTTGTCTTCACTCTGAGACCTTCCTCTGTGTTAGTAATTGCATAGCTTTGGTAGGTGCAGGAATGATTCTGCAAAGCCCTGGTAGGCGCTATGGATGGGGAGGAGGGGCTGGGAAGGAGAAGTCAAGATGGCTGATATGGGAGTCCCTGAGTCATGGTACCAGGATCATGTTGACTCAGCATTCTTGGGCCAGCATAGGGAAGTGGAGAACCCGGCATATAGGCCATCCAGGCCCTCTAACTTCCTTTCCCCTCCCTTCAACCAACTCAATTCCCCATTGCCCGCCAAGGGGCTTTCTACCTGAGCCAGCACATCTGCTGTGCATGCTGCACATGATTTGCATGATTTATGGTCCATGTGATTTTGCTCTTGCCATTGGCTACCCTGAGAAAGCTCTTATTCCCTCCCCCTTAATAATATCCTTTCCTTCCGTGCTTCAAAAACAGGCTCAAAATGTAAACACCATTTATTGATTTTTTTTAATTCATATTATCAACCTATGAATAAAGTGCAGAAGACTTAATCACAATTAGGGAACAGAATATGTTACTGACCTCAGAAGTTACACCTGATAATAGTTGAGAAGTAAGGAGCAGAGGGGCCAGGCGCCTAGCACTCTGGGAGGCCAAAGCAGAAGGATAGCTTGAGGTCAGGAGTTCAAGACCAGCCTGAGCAAGAGCGAGACCCTGTCTCTACTAAAAATAGAAAGAAATGATCCGGACAGCTAAAAATATATACAGAAAAAAACTAGCCAGGGATGGTGGCACACGCCTGTAGTCCCAGCTGCTTGGGAGGCTGAGGCAGGAGGATCACTTGAGCCCAGGAGTTTGAGGTTGCTGTGAGCTAGGCTGATGCCACAGCACTCTAGCCCGGGCAACAGAGTGTGACTCTGTCTCAAAAAAAAAAAAAAAAAAAAAACAAGGTTAATTTTATTTGTCTATTTTACCACAATTTAAAAAAAATCTTCTCTTTGGAGCATAGGACCGGGAGGAAGAGAACTTCTGCTTTTTGTTACAAAGCTGTTTTTTGTTTTCTTTTCTTTTTTTGTCTTATTTTATTTTTTATTTTTTTGAGACAGAGTCTCGCTCTGTTGCCCGGACTAGAGTGCCGTGGCATCAGCCTAGCTCACAGCAACTTCAAACTCCTGGGCTCAAGGGATCCTACTACCTCAGCCTCCTGAGTGGCTGGGACTACAGGCATGCACCACCATGCCCAGCTAATTTTTTCTATTTTTAGTAGAGACTGGGTCTCACTCTGGCTCGGTGTGGTCTCAAACTCCTCATATCCAAGTATTATATAAATTAGATATATGTTTTATCCTAATACATTTTATTTTATTGACAGGCCTGAGAGAGATTTCCTAACTAATGCCATCAAACAGTTACAGGGGCTCAGCATGGTGGCTCACGCCTGTAATCCCAGCACTGGGAGGCTGAGGCAGGAAAGATCGCTTGAGCCCAGGAGTTCAAGGCTGCAGAAAGAAAAGTTACAAGGACTAAAGTGTTCAATGATGTTTTCACTATAAAAAAAAATGAGTGCAAAGCGGTCGCTTAAGCTTAAAGTCAGCTTTGGCGTCAGACCTGGAAAGAATCCAGCCCTGCTGCATTTTCTGTCCATGACCTTGAGCAGATCTCTTTTCTCGGGTGTAATTTTTCATAGCTCTCTGTTATAATGGCCTATTTCTAAGTAGTGTATGAAAAATGGCCCTTTTAAAGAATTTCCTTCACTGTATGTCTGAGAAGGGAGCTGTCTAAGAAGAAGTGCAGTGATTATGAAGGGTAGGTGGGAAAAAAGGAGAGGCTCTGCTGCCACGGAAAGAAGAACCGGGCGGAGGATGAGAAAGGGAGTTTTAATTTTCAAAGAGAATAAAATGACCTGGAATATAATGCTTATATTCTGCCAATCAGGCCAATTAGATCCTACAGCCAATACAAAAAAAACCCCAAAAAACCAAAACCCAAAACAAACAGCAACAACAAAAATTAAAAACCCGGCTGGGCGCAGTGGCTCACGCCTGTAATCCTAGCACTGTGGGAGGCAGAGTTAGAGGATCGCTTGAGATCAGGAGTTCGAGACTAGCCTGAGCAAGAGCGAGACCCTGTCTCTATTACAAATAGAAAGAAATTATATGGACAGCTAAAAAAATATATATAGAAAAATTAGCCAGGCATGGTGGCGCATGCCTGTAGTCCCAGCTACTCGGGAGGCTGAGGCAGGAGGATCGCTTGAGCCCAGGAGTTTGAGGTTGGTATGAGCTAGGCTGACTCCATGGCACTCTAACCCGGGCAACAGAGTGAGACTCTGTCTCCAAAAAAAAAAAAAAAATTAAAAACCCCCAAAACTAAAAAACAAGGCTAATAAAAATTGTTCTAAAAATAAATGCTTCTGGTTTTCAAACAAAATGAAAATAAGGAACTTGCTCTGAGCTACTGTGTAGACTAAAATTATCTTGATCACAGTTGATGGCAGACACAGGCAGATGTAATCTTAAATGATCAGTGTTCTCTTGTTGACAGTCCAAAATTGAAAAACGAAATAAGCCATAATCCCAGCAACTGCCAAAAAGTTGTGAAAGCCTTGCTTTTGTAAAGAGGAAAGAACACAAAAATCTTTCTTTGGATTGCGCAATATTTTACTTTTCTTAGGTCAAAGTCAATAGCTAAAGTCAACTGTGATGTCTTGGATAAAAACCCAGTGTTATCAGACCACATACCTTCCTACACTCATTCATTGGTTCAATAGACATTGAGTCCCCACCTGGTGACAGGCATTATGCTGAGCCTTAGGGCTGGAGATATGAATGAGACAGCGTGTTCACGGTCAAGGAACACCAACCCTGAGACTGATGATGGCCTACACTGTGGACAGTGCTGTATGAAGGGGGACAGGGAGAGGGAACTACCCTAGGCTGTTGCAGAAGGTCTCCTGGAGGTTTGATCTGAGTTCTGAGAAATGAGCAGTGTGTTAGTCTCCTATTGCTGCTGGAACAAATTGCACATATTTATTTAGTGGCTTAAAACAACAGAAATTTATTTTCTTACAATTCTGGAGACCAGAAGTCTGAAATGAGTCTTACAGGACTAAAATCAAGGTGTTAGCAGAGCTGGTTCCTTTGAGAGGCACCAGAGGAGAATCCATTTCCTGTCCCTTCCAGCTTCTGGTAGCTCCAGGTGTTCTTTGGCTTGTGTGGCTACATGACTATTCTAATCTCTGCTTCTGTAGTCTGGGGTTACATTGCCATATTGCCTCCTCTTCTGTGCCTTATTGCCCTGTGCCTTTTTTTTTTTTTTTTTTTTTTGAGACAGTCTTGCTTTGTTGCCCAGACTGGAGTGCAGTGATACAATTACAGATGTCTGTAACCTCTAACTCCTGGGTTCAAGCAGTCTTCCCACTCCAGCCTCCCAAGTAGCTGGGACTATGGGTGCGTGCCACTGCACCCGGCTAACCTCTGCCTTTCTTATAAAGAAGATTGTGACTACATTTAGGGCTCACTTGGATAATCCAGGATAATATCTCCATCTCAAAATCCTTAATGTAATCACATCTGAAAAGTCCCTTTTGCCATATAAGGTAGCACTCACAGTTTCCATGGATTAGGATGTGGATATCTTTGGGAGCCATCCTGTAGCCCACCATAGACAGGATTTGCAGGGGTAACTGTGGACAGCCAACAGGATGTTGTGAGTGTAAGGGGAAAGTGTACGTGAAGGAAGAGAGCATGTACATTCTGGAAGTTTCTAGTAGTTTTGTTATGGGAGTAAAGACTGTTTATTTGAGGGTATGGAAAAATAAGGCATGGCCTTATGAGTAAGATAGGCAGTGCCTATGTTATTAATATAATGATTATAGATTTTACTCCTAGCAAGCCCTTGGCTAGTGTGTGGCATATGGTAGGTACTCAGTATACTTTGGGTGACTTGAGTAGAATAAATGGCAAAGAAATAATATTCATAGAATGCCTACTGTACATTTGTTGGCAATATAAATATAAAAAGGATCTCCATTTGGTGAGATCCAAGCCCTGTGACCAAGAGATGAGGCTTTTCAGGCCTGGAGATATTGCCAGGTGGCTTGCAGATGCTGGTGTCACAACCCAAGCTAATCCATCTTGCCATTGTGCCATTTGCAATGTGTAGCCAAGTGTCTTCTTCCCTCAGAGTCTCAGGATGGGAGTTCCAGGCATCACATGCAGGTACAGCCAGGGAAGAAGCTTGGCAGCCTTTGATTAGCAAAGACATCCTTTCTCTGGAGCCCCTCAACAGAATCCCCTCAGGTTCCATTGCCATCACTGTTACCATGCCAACAACCCTAATGCAAAGCAGGACACAGTGCTGTGGGCCACAGTGTAGCCAAAAGCTCTGTAGGGCATCTGCAGAAATAGCTCACTTTTGGTCAGGGTGATGAGGCAAGTCTTCCTGGAGAAGGTGGCATCTACATTGGACCTTGAAGGTTGAAAAGAATGGTGACCATGGAAAGAGAGGAGACAGCGTTTGAAGCTGAACAGAATGAATGGAGCGGAGGAGGTGGGAACGTGGAAGAAGAGATAGGTTGAACAGTTTTATAGGATTGATTTTTTGAATGCCTTCTAGGGACTGAGAACTCTGTATATTTTTTCATTTAATCTTTATTAAAAATATAGCTTCTTCTATAAATGGAGTTTTTTTGTTTGTTTTGTTTTCCTTTGCTTTTTTTTTTTTTTAGAGAAGAGGTCTCACTCTGTCTCCCAGGCCAGAGTACAGTGATGTGATCATAGCTCCCTGTAGCCTCAAACTCCTGGGCTCAAGGGATCCTCCCACCTCAGTCTCCTGAACAGCTGAGATTATAGGCAAGAGACACATTGTTTAGTTCCTACAGATGCAGATTTATGATTGAGGAAATCCAGGCTTGGAGAGATTAGATAATGTGTCCTAAACTGGTATAACCAGATTTGATCTCAGATCTGTCCCAACATGTGATTTCATTCAGTCATTCATTCATTGCTTATCTATTTATATTGAACTTTTCTACTTCATAATTTATTACAAAAGTAATAAGGCTCATTGCAATAAATCTTTAAGGTAAACAAGGTTAAAATTGTGGACGTTCATCTATACCTTTTCCTAAGCTCATACAAACATGTAGACACATTTATGTGTTTATCTCCTTTATATATTTTTACCAAAACATGACATTATGTTGGACAATCAATGAAATCAGAATTAAGTCCATTGATTAGATAGTAGTATTTGTAATTTGTTGACTTTTATAATTGTCCTGTAGTTATATAAGAAATTTCCTGGTATTAATACTTGGGAAAAACAGGGGAAAAAACACATCAATATATTTAGGGATAAAGGGACATCATGGACTCCAGCTTGCTTTTCTTTTTTTTTTTTTTCTGAGACAGAGTCTCGCTCTGTTGCCCAGGCTAGAGTGCCGTGGCATCAGCCCAGCTCACAGCAACCTCAAACTCCTGGGCTTAAACAAACCTTCTGCCTCAGCCTCCCGAGTAGCTGGGACTACAGGCATGTGTCACCATGCCTGGATAATTTTTTTCTATATATATTTTTAGCTGTCCAGATAATTTCTTTCCATTTTTAGTAGAGATGGGGTCTCACTTTTGCTCAGGCTGGTCTCGAAGTCCTGACCTTGAGCGATCCTCCCGCCTTGGCCTCCCAAGTGCTAGGATTACAGGTGTGAGCCACTGCACCTGGCCTCCAGCTTGCTTTTGATTAAAAAAAAAAAGAAGGGGTATCATTTCTGTAAACATACTCTTTTTTTTTTTTTTTTTGAGACAGAGTCTTGCTCTGCTGCCCAGACTAGAGTGAGTGCTGTGGCATCAACCTGGCTCACAGCAACCTCAAACTCCTGGGCTCAAGGAATCCTTCTGCCTCAGCCTCCTGAGTAGCTGGGACTACAGGCATGCGCCACCATGCCCGGCTAATTTTTTCTATATGCATTTTTAGTTGGCCAGATAATTTGTTTCTATTCTTTAGTAGAGACGGGGTCTCACTCTTGCTCAGGCTGGTCTCGAACATACTCTTAAACAGTTCAGAAATTTGTGTGTGTGTGTGTTTGTATAGAGAGAGAGAAAGAGGGAGAGAAAAAAGGTTAAAGCAACTGTAGTAAAATGGGAAATCCAGAATATCCAGGAATTCTTCCTTCTATTCTTGCTACTTTTCTGTAAATTTGAAATAATGTCAAAATGAAATTTAAAACAATGAGATCATGCCATGCATCTTATTCAATTGTTTGCATTTTTTTACTTAGCCATATACAACAGACATTTTTTTCCAGGTGAACATACATAGTTCTTACTCATTCCCTTTCATAACTGCATAATGTTCCATTGCATAAATACATCATAATTTATTTAGCCACTCCTCTTTTGATGGGCTTGACTTTAAATGAAATCTTAATTATATATTAAAGGCTTATAGGCTGGGCGTGGTGGCTCACGCCTGTAATCCTAGCACTCTGGAGGTCAGGAGTTTGAGACCAACCTGAGCAAGAGCGAGACCCCGTTACTACTAAAAATAGAAAGAAATTAGCTGGACAACTAAAAATATATATAGAAAAAATTAGCCGGGGATGGTGGCGCATGCCTATAGTCCCAGCTACTTGGGAGGCTGAGGCAGAGGATTGCTTGAGCCCAGGAGTTTGAGGTTGCTGTGAGCTAGGCTGATGCCACGGCACTCTAGCCCGGGGAACAGAGTGAGACTCTGTCTCAAAAAAAGAAAAGAAAAAAGAAAAAATCCACCTCCTGGCCATGTGTGGTGGCTCACACCTATAATCCTAGCACTCTGGGAGGCCAAGGCAGGAGGATCGCTTGAGCCCAGGAGTTGGAGACCAGCTGGAGCAAGAGTGAGACCCTGTCTCTACTAAAAGCAGAAAAAATTAGCTGGGTGTGGTGGCTCATGCCTGTAGTCCCAGCTACTCCGGAGGCTGAGGCAGGGAACTTGAGCCCAGGAGTTTGAGGTTGCTGTGAGCTAGGTTGATGCCACGGCACTCCAGCCCAGGTGACAGAGTGAGATTTTGTCTCAAAAAAAAAAAAAAAAAATCCACCTCCTTCTGTGAGGACAAACCTTGAAGAGACCCAACTCCCCTTATTTTTAAATTTTATTTTATTTTGTTTTTAGAGATGGGAGAGTGTCTCTCTGTGTTGCCCAGGCTGGTCTTGAACACCTGGCCTCAAGTGCTGGGATTGCAGGTGTGAGCCAGCACGCCTGGCTGCAGCTGCTCTTAGAAAGGTTGACTCAAGCTGCACGGTGCTATTTGGCACTTTCTGGCATGTGTTTCCCCATGGATCCCTGACACACTTCCGTGTGTTATTATGCCCATTTTACAGAGGAGGAACAGAAACTTGGAGAGTTTTGGTGATTTGCCAAGATTGCCCTAGAGCTAGCAGTGTCTGCACTGGCCTGATGGGTTTTCAGGAAGCTGCTGCCTCCTGTCCTGGTCCTGATCTTTGGCTTCTCCATGGCTGGTGGTACTTTTGATATTTGGAAGCTCCCCAAACAATCTCAGACATCTAGGCACAAGGTGGCACTTGGTTTGGGAGGTGGGGTTCAGCACAGGGCCTGTCTATTACTCTCAAGGAAAAGGCTGCCAAGAGATGACAGGCCTCACTTTCTCATGAAGCTGTGGAGTTCTGGCCTTAGGGACTTAAAAAAATCTTCCTCAGAGTGAATATCTGCTGTCAATTCCTCACTCTGCTATTCTGCTTCACTGGGCTGCATCTCTGCCTATCTGAATGTGACCCATTCTTCAAACCCCAATTTAAATGCCTCCTCCTCCATGGAGCCTTTTCTGATTCCTCTTTTCCTTCCAGCCTCCTCCTTCCCACCATACTGGGTATGAGCCCACCTTTTTTCAGAATGCATTCACTTCTTTGCTGTGATTGTCATTTAATAGTTGACCCCCCTGAACCTCTATTGCTTCATCTGTAATACTGAAACATTATCTGCCTTGTAAGGCTGTTGTGAAGACTGCATTAAAAGAAATAACACATGTAAAACTCAGTCCTAGGCACAAAGAATGCTCTTGCAAATGTCAGCCTGACGTTATCACACTCAAACACACATGCACACAGTCCTACACATTCACACACAGATGTGTGTGTTAGGGCACGTATCCTTGTACCTTATATAATAATATTTTTTTTTGAGACAGAGTCTCACTGTATTGCCCGGGGTAGTAGAGTGCCATGGCATCAGCCCAGCTCACAGCAACCTCAAACTCCTGGGCTCAATCAAACAATCCTTCTGCCTCAGTCTCCCGAGTAGCTGGGACTACAGGCATGCACCACCATGCCCGGCTAATTTTTTCTATATATTTTTAGTTGTCCGGATAATTTCTTTCTATTTTTAGTAGAGACAGGGTCTCGCTCTTGCTGAGGCTGGTCTTGAACTCCTGAGCTCAAACAATCCGCCCACCTCGGCCTCCCAGAGTGCTAGGATTACAGGCGTGAGCCACCGCGTCCGGCCATACCTTGTATAATAATTATTTGTGTGGACTATAGGCTCCTTTGAGGTAGGAAAAATAGGGTGTATCGAAAAGAAACAGGACTTGGAATCAAACAGTCAGCCCCCTAGCTGGGCATGGTGTGTTGCACCTGTAATCCTGGTTACTCCTGAGGTTGAGGTGGGAGGATCGCTTGAGCCTAGGAGTTCGAGACCAGCCTGGGCAACATACTGAGACCCTGAGATCCAGTCCCTAAAAAAAATGAAAAAACATTAGCCAGGTGTGGTGGCACATGCCTGTAGTTCCAGCTGAGGGAGGCAGAGGCAGAATGATTGCTAGAGCCCAGGAGTTTGAAACTGCAGTGAGCTGTGATGGGGCCACAGCACTCCAGCCTGGGCGATAGAGCAAGACTTTGTCTCAAAAAAAAAAAAAAAAAAAAGTCTGCCCCTCCACTAAACCAGCTGTGTGGCTGAGAACAAGTTAATTTTTCTCTCTGAGCTTTGGTTTCTTCCTCTGTAAAGGAGAATTACAATACAATGTGCATTATAGTCTCTTCATGTACATTATTAAAATAAAATAATGGATACTCAGGAATTAGAGATTGCCAAATGCTATGTATTACCCAATTGCCCTTGTCTGTTTCCTAGAAGCACAGTGCCCTGCTGAGGGCGGGGCAGAGTGTGCACGGTTAAGATTTGTTAAATGAGTAGGCCATTACAGCAAATTCATTTGGTCTTCATAATTCCCTTATGAGATAAGCTTTAATATCCCCATTTCAAGATGAGCAAACTGAGGTTTGGAGTAGCCTCATTCATTCATTCAACAGACATCTGAGTGAGCAACTCCAATGTGTCAGACACTCAGACTCTGGGGATATTTGCATAGGGATACAAAGCTGATTAAGACACAAATCCCTGCACTCACAGTCCTGAGTTAGAGGACAGACACATGAAGGAAAGTACTAATACAACACAAGGTGGATCATGAATTGAAGCTAACATTTAGTGGACACTTACTATGTTCCAGTCACTGCTTCAGCTCTTCATGTGCTTTCCTCATTCAATTCTCCCCAAACTCTTACCAGCTAGGTTCTATTATTGCCCACATTTCTCATAGATTCCTAGGCAAGACTGAGGCATGATGATTGCCTAAGGTTTCATAAGCAGCAAGTGGCAGAGCCAGGATTAACACCCAGTTGGTGTAATGCCAGAGGTCCCACTTAACCATGAAGCTCTACCATCTCTGATAACAGGTGGCACACAGGACATTGCCAGGGCCCTCAGCCAGGTGATCACAGTGGTCAGGAGAAATTTCCTGAAGAACCAGGAATTAGGTAGGTAGAGAAAGTGAGTGGGAAGGGCGGGGCTATTGCAGGAGAGGGCAAGGTGTGGAAGCCGCCTACTGGAAGTCTACACAGCACCCAGTCCAGGCAAGGGCTGCAGCATGTGAGGAGGCTGCAGAAGCAGGCAGGACCCAGCCTACAGAGCAGAGTGGTCCATATCCTAGAGGTAGCTGGAGGTTTGAAGGGATTTAAGCAGAGGAGAGACTTGGCCAGATTTTTTTTTAGGAAGATCACAGGGGGAGCTGGGTGAAGGTGGATTGGAACGAGAGAGATAATAGCTGAAACAGTGGGGAGGAGAGAAGAGAAATTCAGAAAGTGGAATTTTCCGGATGATGGTGATTTGGTGGTGGTTAGAGGACAGGAAGCAATATTGGAGGACACCCAGTTTCGGCTCCTAATCCAGGGGGATGAGAATGATCTGATGAAGTCAGTTTTGGATGTGAATCTAGGTCTTCTGGCGCCCAGTAGGTGCCCTTTCGCCTCCTGGCGCTGCCAGCTACGATGCCAGCGGACGTGCGCCCAGGGTCACCGGGGAACAGAGCTCAGAGCCTTTCACCCCGCCCCTCTGGCGGTGGCGGTGACGCGCAGTGCATCATCCTGGGCGCTAGGGGGCGCACCCGAACACGCTCGGGTCGTTCTGGCCCAGCCCGTCTCAGTGGCCGCGGAAGGTGACGTGGACACGGAAGTGGTCGTCGTCGCGGCGGCACCGGTGGGAGCGAGGCGCGGGGCTCCGAGTGCGGCCAGCGGGCGGACGGGCGGCGGCGGTCTCGCACCGGCGACGGCGGAGGGCGCAGGCAGTGTCGCTTGGGTGGGAGTCCGCTGAACGGACTAGAGGCTTTTTAGCTCCTTTCTCCTCCCCGTCGGAACCCCGGAGCCGGGGCCCGCTCAGCCGGCGTCACCATGACCAAGGCCGGTAGCAAGGGCGGGAACCTCCGCGACAAGCTGGACGGCAACGAACTGGACCTGAGTCTCAGCGACTTGAATGAGGTCCCCGTCAAGGAGCTGGTCAGTACAGTCCCGCCAGGCCCGGGCGCCCACCTGCGCCTGGCGCTGGGCCCCTACGTGGGCCACTTTTCCTAAGCATCAGTTTCCCCGTCTTTAAAACGAAGGAGGGTGGGGTGGACCTAAGCCTCCGGGGAGGCCGCGTCCAGCCCAAGGGTTCTTCCCGGGATGTACACGTGTCACTTTGGCGCGGTTCCAGAAGACAGGGAAGATCTGCTTGTCCGGCCCTGGCCTGTTTACAGGCCAAAAGGCGAACCTGCCTCCGTTTTAGGGGCTTTCACAGCGCCTTGCTCCGTTCCTAACCCAGAGTAGGAACCCACGGAGCGGTTGCTGGATGTTTATGAGAATGAATGACTCGGTCCAGGAGTAGGCCTACTGGTAGACCTGGGTGTGGCCCAGAACCGGGCTTTTCTAGGAAGCCGGCAATCTCAGCTGGCAGCCCCAGCCCTGAGGCGGCCTTCCTTGGAGAGACTAAAGTCTCCTGGCTTGGCTGGCAAGGCCTGGTCCCAATTCCACTGAAACTGGCAGGAATCCCGCGGTGCGACTGATGGCCCCCCCACCCCAGTTAAACTGAGGCCTGAGGCCCCAGGGAGATTACACACCTAGTTTGTTGTCAGCGTGGAGCTAGATCCCACAATCCTGCTTTTCCCACTGTGTTCCTCAACCCACACACTATCCTCACTTTGGATGATGCACACTTTGCTTATTGCCTTTGACAAATTACATTTCATCTAGTCTTCCCTCCACTGTGGATGTGTAGTAGGGTGGTTAGAATGGGGTCCCCAGCTCCGCCCAGCTCTATTGCTTAATAGCTGAGTGAGTGCCCTTGGCAAGCTAGTTAGCCTTTATGCTTAGATTTCCTCATTTATAAAACAGTCACAATAGTTTCCATATCTTAACACTTACCTTGAGATTAAATAAAATTGTAACATAAAATGCCTGGAAGGTAGCAAATGCTGATACATGTCGCTGTTATCATGATGTTCTTTCCACGGCTGTATCCAAAACTTTTTTTAGGTGGTCAAAGTTCACTCTTAAGACTTCCTAACAGAAAGTGCAGGTTGGCGTAGGATTGATCCTTTCCTGAATGTTTGCCTCCTTTCCCAGACCAGGAAGATGGCCAGTCTTGTTGCAGCCTGGCCCTGGGACTGGTGTCTGAAACCATTTACTCCAAGCGTCTGGTCAGCACAGCATTGCCCCTGGGGAGAAAGAAGGGTCAGTTTTGCTGAGCCTCTCCAGGCCTGGACACCATTGGAAAATAGAGTTGGGCTGTGAGGGCCTCATTTTCACTCTGGCATTCACTCAATAATTCATTCATGATTCAGCCAACGTGTATGTATATTGAGTGCCTGCTCTGAGAAAGGCCCTAAACTGGGGAATTTGGAAATTGCAAAACGTGATTAAGACTCAGTCCCTGCTGTGAACTTAATTGGGGGGGGGTTGCTAGATAATATTTTGAAAGTACTAGGAAAGAATTTCTAAAAATCTAAGTTTTCCTTTCTTGGATGCTCCACGGCCAATCCCCTGGTCTTTGCATTCTTCCCTAGATTGTGGTTGACTGAGTTACTTTTCCTCTCTTATCCTCAGGAACATTATAATTTGGTGCCATTTTTTTAAAGGCCTTTCCTAATCGTGGGAACTTTCTCTGGAAAATGCTTCATTAGCAGATGTCACTGAATTGTGCCAGGTGTTGGTTTGACATGTTTTTCTCATCCCTTTTCTTAGGCTGCCCTTCCAAAGGCCACCATACTGGATCTGTCTTGCAATAAACTGAGTACTCTACCGGTAAGATTGGCAAGCAGCCATAACTCCTTCTGGAGCCCTGGATGCATCTCCTTCCTATTTCGGGGGTGGGTGGGGGTGGGTGGGTGGATGTCATAAGGCATAATTTCAGGATAGGCCTACAGCAGGCTACAGCTAAATCTGAGCGCATTGTAGGGGGGGGTGGAGTGGGGTGGTTAGTCTCAGTGGGAAGGGAATCAAGCTAGAGGCCTCATTCTTTAGAGCAGTGGGAAAGTCAGGCCACAGAAAACTAAAGTCAACAGGATGTTGGCTGAGTCAGTTACTAGGCTCATCTTTTTTCTGCCTTATTTTATTCCTCTGGAAAATAGTTTATCTCCCTATTGCATAGAGAAAGCTAGAGACCATTTGATAAGTTGCTCTGCATTCCAGGGAGAAAGCTGTGAATAGCTTCCTTGGGCATCTTTTGATGGGAACGAGAAAGAATGTGATTTTAATTGGACTACCTTATCATCCTCCCAAACAGGGACTTGAATTACTAGAGATTTTCTACTTTTTTGTTCAGCGCATCCAATCTGTGGTCAGATCTTTTGGATTTTCTTACACATCTCCTAGTTCTCCTTTCGCACTGTATAGGCACTGGATTCATCCAGCCCCTCAGCCTCCCTGGGTAATGGCTTATCTCTCCTCCATGGCAGTGCTTCTGCATGGTCAGGCAGAAGTTTGCTGTCATTTTTGCCTCTTCCACCCATCATTCTGGCCATGCCACTCCCTGCTGTACCCTAGGGTAGCGTCTTATTGGAGCGTGCTGAATGGCTTTTTGGCAAAGTGTACAGCAGGTGTGAAGCTGCAAGGAATTGCTATCTATCTTTAATTAGACACAAAATAGTTGCTGGAAGAAGTGGGATTGGGCTCTGGCTCAGGGATTGAGTCCAGAAGTTGGCAGTTTCTTCATTGGATCATTGGTCCATTCCCCTTTCAGTATTCTCCTGGGAATACTATAGCATCTTCCCACAGCTCATCAAAAACTGTTTCTAACATTCAAAAAGCATCTGACATCCCACTTCTTCCAGGAAGTATTTTGTGTCTAATTAAATGTAGGTAGCAATTCCTTGCAGCTGCACATCTGCTGTATATTTTGCTAGGAAGTCATGCAGCACACCCCAAGTGCACTTTTCAATCTGAGTTTGTTCTGTTGTGTGCACTGACAACTTTCATTTCACTCTGCAGTGCAGATCCACTGGCGTTTACAAGTCCCCAGAGAGTATGAATAGTGCCTCATTAGCTGAGTTAGTGCCATCACTTTCAGATGGGCACTTAGCAAAGCTTTAATGTCAGAGGGATGCTTTGGCCCGTGCTGAAGAAGAGTCAGGATATGGGTAGGATGGGCCCCAGCCCTTTCAGTCAGTTTTCCCAAGAACACTCATGGAGCAGTACTGTGCTAGATGCTGCAAATAACAAAAAAGAATAAGACTGAGTATTCAAGGAGTGCCTGATCTCTTTAGAAAAATAGATAGGCACCCTGTTTTGACAGATCCTATGGAAGATGAGCATAGGATACCATGAGAGGACAGAATGGGTCCCTAACCACTCCAGGAGCAGTGTGGGGGACAGGCTGGAGGGAGACTGAGGACGAAGGAATACACGTGTATTTTGTGCCTGCTCTGTGCTAAGCCCTTGTGTGCACATCTCGTTCACAAGCACCAAGAATGGCAGGTGTTCTCCCCATTTTCATTTGAGGAGCTGGTAAAGGAAAAGTTAGGATTTGTATAGAGGAACCTCTGAACTTGGGGGCTTCCAAACTATTACACCAAACTGTGTGAGCCCAAGTCTTAAGTGTTCTCTCTTTGGGTCCTAGTCGGATTTCTGTGGCCTCACACACCTGGTGAAGCTAGACCTGAGTAAGAACAGGCTGCACCAGCTGCCATCGGACTTTGGCCGTCTGGTCAACCTCCAGCACTTGGATCTCCTCAACAACAGGCTGGTCACCCTACCTGTCAGCTTTGCTCAGCTCAAGGTAACAATTCATAAACCAGTGTTTCACAGCCAGGTGTGGCAAAGGGCTTGGGGACCGATGGAGCATGGCCATGAGAAAGGCTGACAGGAATACCCCCTGGCTGGTCCTGTCTCAGATGGCTTTCCCTGTAGGTGGAACACAGAGGAGGTTTTTTCCTGCTCTTTTTGTTCCACCTTAAGGGACTGTATATGTGAGCTCGGGCTTAGCCAGCCTCTTTGCCCATCTCTTTAGAACCTGAAGTGGCTAGACCTGAAGGATAACCCCCTGGATCCTGTCCTGGCCAAGGTGGCAGGCGACTGCTTGGATGAGAAGCAGTGTAAGCAGTGTGCAAACAAGGTAAGCACGACACTCCCAGGTGTCTCCTCACACTCCCCCAGGACTTGCCTCTTTGCCTCTCCTTTTGTTTTTGCCTCCCAGAGCACCTATAGCTGTGCATTTATTAAAGCACTAAGGTCTTGGGGAAATATCTCCACTGTGAGCTTGTCAAGCAGAGACCTTTGTACATTTACTTTGCAAGTAGCAGAACGACAAGACTGTCTTCTGCTCTACTGCAGTACTTCCTCTCTTAGGAAACCAGGAGCGAAAAAAGCCAGACACAGTGGTACATGCCTATAGTCCCAGCTACTACTTGGGAGGCCGAGGTCAGAGGATCACTTGAGCTCAAGTGGTTAAGCCCAGCCTTGACATGATAGGGAGACCCCTATCTCTAAAAAAAAAAAGAAAGAAAGAAAGAAACTGGGACCTTGCGTGATCCAGCATTGCACTGTGTTTACAGTTGTTTGGGGTTTTTTTTTTGTTTGTTTTTGAGACAGAGTCTCACTCTGTTGCCCAGGCTAGAGTGCCATGGCGTCAGCCTAGCTCACAGCAACTGCAAACTGCTGGGCTCATGCAATCCTTCTGCCTCAGCCTCCCAAGTAGCTGGGACTACAGGCATGTGCCACCGTGCCTGGCTGATTTTTTTCTATATATTTTTAGTTGTCCAGCTAATTTCTTTCTATTTTAGTAGAGACGGGGATCTCACTCTTGCTGAGACTGGTCTCAAACTCCTGAGCTCAAGCAATCCTCCCACTTCGGCCTCCCAGAGTGTTAGGATTACAGGCATGAACCACCGTGCCTGGCAAACAGTTGTTTTAGTGGCACAAGAGTGTTAGGGGCTGTGGCCTTTCTGAGGCAGTTAGTGTAAGAATTTTGATAATAATGGAGTTAGTATTTATAAGTTTTCAACAGACATATCCTGGGCAGACCTGGCATTTGATTATAATTGAGTCATCTGACGTAGGAATGAGGAACGAAAGGCAGCATGCAAGGCCGACGTTGCCAGTGGCCAGTAACCCTGAAGATACCTACCCTGCTCATTAAGAACAGCACTGTACCCATTTCCCAATAACACCAACTATAGTCATTTTTTCTTCTACCTTTGGAACAGATTGCTGCTGCTTCAGCTGAGCACCAGATGATTACTTGGCTATGTTTAGGGGGCAAGTTGAACAAAAAAGACTTAACTTTAAATACTAGAATTAATGTAAGTTTAATGTGTGTATGATGATCTCCACTGTGAATCTCAAAAGTAATAGCCTTTATTTCTTATCATTAGCTCACAGCTTATATAATCTCACCGTCTGTATCACCCATTGTTACAAGAAATCAAGCACAAAGTTAACACAACCAAGTAGCTAATAAGACAACAGGCTTCCATTAGATGAGAATAATAGTACAAGTGATCAGTGAAATCCTGTTTGGGGCAGGGTGCAGTGGCTCATGCCTGCAATCTTTGCACCCTGGGAGGCTGAGGCAGGAGGATTGCTTGAGGCCAGGAGTTTGGGACCAGCCTGAGCAAGAGCGAGACTCTATCTCTACAAAAAATTGAAAAATTAGCTGATGGCCGGGCGCGGTGGCTCACGCCTGTAATCCTAGCTCTGGGAGGCCGAGGCGGGTGGATCGCTCGAGGTCAGGAGTTCGAGACCAGCCTGAGCAAGAGTGAGACCCCGTCTCTACTAAAAATAGAAAGAAATTATCTGGCCAACTAAAAATATATATACAAAAAAAATTAGCCGGGCATGGTGGCTCATGCCTGTAGTCCCAGCTACTCGGGAGGCTGAGGCAGTAGGATCGCTTAAGCCCAGGAGTTTGAGGTTGCTGTGAGCTAGGCTGATGCCACGGCACTCACTCTAGCCCGGGTAACAAAGTGAGACTCTGTCTCAAAAAAAAAAAAAAAAAAAAAAAAAAAAAAAAGAAAAATTAGCTGGGCATAATGGTAGATGCCTGTAGCCCCAGCTACTCAGAAGGCAGAGGTAGGAGGATCACTTGAGCCCAGGAGTTCCAGGTTGCAGTGAGCTGTGATGAGGCCACTGTACACTAGCCAATAAAAACACCTTGGTGCTTTCGGAATGATATCTGTTCTGCAGACTAACAGTGGCTACCATTGATTACGCTTCCTTTGTCCTAGCTGCTTTACATCTGTCATCTCATAATCCTCAGAACCCTGAGAAGTAGGTATTACTTTTCATTTCTCTGACACAAGAAACCCTCAGCATGTACACACCTTTCATTAATCTGTTTATTTATTCAGTAGATAATATGTGGAACCATATGAAATTGATGATATCCCACAGTTTTTGACATACAGAAATAATTTTTGAGTGCAAAGGCCTTTTGTATTTGCATATACCTTCCATACAAAGCTCCAGGCAACATAGTGTGGATGTGGTCACTAAAGCCAGGGTCCCTGGCACTGCTGCCTCAGAGCTGCAGCACACCTTTAGGCTTTGTAGGGAAGGGGCTTGGGCCAGTCAGAATGAGATCACTTGTCTCCAGGAATTAGTTTAGGCCTTACCAGCTCTGACCTGGTATGTGGGTTATGGGCTAGTCATCAGCTTAGTACGGATTAAAGCACCTTTTTTTTTTTTTTTTTTTTTTTTTTGAGACAGAGTCTCGCTTTGTTGCCTGGGCTAAAGTGAGTGCTGTGGCGTCAGCCTAGCTCACAGCAACCTCAAACTCTTGGGCTTCAGCGATCCTACTGCCTCAGCCTCCTGGGTAGCTGGGACTACAGGCATGTGCCACCATGCCCGGCTAATTTTTGCTACATATATTTTAGTTGGCCAGATAATTTCTTTCTACTTTTTTAGTAGAGACAGGGGTCTCGCTCTTGCTCAGGCTGGTCTCGAACTCCTGACCTTGAGCGATCCACCCGCCTCAGCCTCCCAGAGTGCTAGGATTACAGGCGTGAGCCACCGCGCCCGGCCTAAAGCACCTTTTAAAACTAATTTGTTCAGTAGTACCCATCAAGTGCTTACTGTGTGCTGCAAACTAGGGTAGGTAGATAAAAATCTACCCTCCAGGAGCTCACAGTCTAGACTAGGAGAGTCTCCCATTTCTGAACTGCCTGTGTTTTCAGATAATTAACTCCTGATGGTAGCACTTACAGCCAAGGTAAAAAGTGATGTCTCTTAGCCAGCTGTCTATCCCTAAAACCAACTGAATGGTTAATGCTTATTTAATATTCAGATTTCAGAGTGAGGCAGGGACTTTGAGCTAGGGCTGCCTTTCACCATCATACTTAACCTTCCTCCAGATCCTGCAACTCCTTGTTGAGCAGCCATTTTTGTTAGCTTGATTCCATAGGGACAGGTACCAGTAGGTTCAACTCTTGGGTTACTCAGGACAGGGTTCCTGCTGGCTTCAGACCAGGCTCTTGAAGGGGGATCCTTTTGCAGGCCTGCTTCTGAGACCCTCTTATGATGGCTGTTTGTGGTCTGAAGTTTCCAAGAAATAAAAAGAATTATGTTTGAATACACATGTGTGCCCTGCAGGTGGTTTATTGCAGTAGTGAAACAAGACCCGTTTGCTATCTTAGACTAGTGCAGATTTTCTTCTTCTTTCTTACTTGTGGTAAAGAAGATAAGCAGCAGTATTTCTTGAGCGCATATAATGCCAGGGATTGTGCTGGGCATCCAGTACGAGTTATCTTATTTAATCTTCACAGCAGGCCAGAGAAGAGTATCTTATCTCCGTTTTCCAGATGAGAAAATTGGCTCAGAAAGGTTAAGTCACTTGCCAAGGTCACATAGCAAGTGGTAGTCAGGATTGCAGGGAGCTCCAAGCTTATACTCTGTCCCCTCCAACCAAGGAAGACCAGCTTCAAAAAAATACAAACAGAAAAGATTTTTTGTGTCCTCCCACAACCATGTCCATAGTGCGAATCTTTGCGGCATGAGTCAGAGGTCATCTATGAGTGAGTTGATAAGGATTAGGGAGCTCAGGGTGCCAAGTAGAAGGGTGTCATGTTTGGGCCTTTCTCTTAGAGCTGTCCTCCCCTGTGCATTTGGTGGGAGTGAATACAACAAGCTCTGCTCTAGGAACCTGCACCCAGGTCCTAGCTGTGCTACTTCTAGCCATGTGCAGTGGACAAATCACCCTACCCATCTTGGTTTTCTTCTTTTTGAAATGAGAATCCAGTCATTCATCATACATGTATTGAATGTCACACGATTAGCTGAGATCTGTGCTAGCTATGCCCACCTGCGGTACCTGCGGATAGGACAACGGTTCAGCCCTTAAGGAGCTTGCAGTCTTGTGACTAAGACAGATGGGGAGCCAGTTAATTGCAGTGTCCCGTATGAATTCCATAGGGATGGGAGAGGGGACCTAAAGTAGCCAAAGGAGGGGAGGTCAGGAAACGGTGTTGGAGGAAATGCCAGTCCCAAGTTGTTGCTGGGAGGATTCTATGAGATCAAGCATGTGAGAATGATTGTAAATGGAAGAACTTTTTACAGATTCAAGTTGGCATCATGTTTCACAAATTTTTTTTCTGACAACTTTAATGAACTGGGCTCATGTGATTCTTCTCCAATTAAGGCTGGCACAGTAACTTATGATACAAAGAGAGGATTAACTCTATTAGTTCTGCATTGTCACCAGGGGCCTGTGGTAATCTAGGATCCTGAAAATAGTCTCTTTTTTGAGACTGCCCTGAGCAGATGTGAGCTGCAAAGACGACTACTTTGAGTAGTTCAGAGCCCTCCTCTCTCTTTGCAGGTGTTACAGCACATGAAGGCCGTGCAGGCGGATCAGGAGCGAGAGAGGCAGCGGCGGCTGGAAGTGGAACGAGGTAGGTTCCCTCTTCCTGTTGTCTTCCAGGTCCTTATCCCACCCAGCTGATTCTCGGGCTTCGGGAGCTGGGATCCAGCGAAGAGTCATGAAGAGCAGTCGAGGGGAGAGGGGGACAGTGTGGCATCCTCTTTATCTGATGAATTTCTCTCCAGTCCTGCCTTCTCTGCTGAGCTCCAGCGTCATGGTTCACTGCTTGTGTTTGTCTCTGCTAGGAGGGTTAATAGGCCTCTTGCATTGAATGTGGCTAAAACAGACTCCTGACCCACTTCAGTCCCTCCCAGCATTTCCCCATAATAGGAAGTCATTTCAAGCCTGAAATAGGAAAGATGTCCACGATTCCTTTCTTTTGTAATTCCTACATCTAATCTGTCAGCAAGTCTTGTATGTGACAGTTTCTGCATCTCCAGTGCCACGTCTGTAACCAGCCTGCCCCGCTGAGGACTACCAGTGTCTCCTGACATGTCTCCACGATTGCACCATCACCACAAACCCATTCTCTATACAGCAGCCTGGAGATCTCTGTAAAACAAATCAGTTATACTTATTTGCTTAAAACCCTCTAATGGTGTCCCATTTAACTTAGCATGAAATCCAAACTCAGTGACATGGCCAGCAAGACCCACCTTGGCCCAAGCCTGCTCACCTATTCTCCGGCCTTGCTTCACACACAAGGGAGACCACGGCATTAACTTCAGCCACACGAGCCTCTGCTGCTGCTTGAACACACCAATGCTCATCTCACTTTAGGGGCTCTGCTTGGTTTCTTCTTCCTGCAGTCTCTACATGTCTGGCTTCCTCTAATCCCTCTTGTCTCTGCTAAAATGTTGCCTTGGGTTAACCTTAACCCATTCAGAACCACCCAGATTAGAATTGCTATCTTACCTGTCACTCCATCATACCCTCTGCTGCTTTCTTTATAGCACAGATCACTGTCGTCTTTATTCTGTGTTCATTTGTTTATTGTCTGTCTCCCTCACCAGTAAATAACGTAGGCACTAGAATCTGACCTGTCTTCCCCACTGCTGCATCTTGAGCACTTAGAACAACTCCTGGCCCGGCACGGTGGCTCACACCTGTAATCCCAGCACTACGGTAGGCCAAGGCGGGAAGATCATGTGAAACCAGGAGTTTGAGACCAGCCTGGGCAACGTGATGAGACCATGTCTGTACAAGAGAAAAAAAGAACAACTCCTAGCACATAGTAGGGGCTCTGTTGACTGGCTGGCTGACTTCTGAGCCCCCTTAGTGGAGGACTGCTGTGGTCGGAGAAGGGATAGATGTGTACAGTACTGATTACAGGCAGTCCCTGGGATCAAGATGCTGAGTTACAGCTGTCCTTTATTGTGCATGGCCACGGTGGCAAGACATGCCCATATTTACTCTGACCCCTGCTGCTTTCACTTCTTGACAGCACATGTTCCCTAGAGGCTGGGTGTAGTGTGTTCTTGGCATTCCTAGTGCCCAGCTGGAACTTGGAGCTTGTTTGTACGTAGAGAAGCAGTGGAAAGCTACAGTACTTACAGTACTACTATTCAGCTATATTATGGCTCACATAGGCTTTTAAGCCCTAAAAGGACATTTAACTGCCATTTGTGGCATTCTGGCTTTGGAAAAATGTATTTCAGATTTCCAAATAACTAATTTGGAAGTGCATTTTTAGAACCCAATAATTTGGAAGTTGTAATTTGGAAGTTTGTAAACATACTTGGGCTGTTAAGTAAATCTGAATGTGTTCTTGAGTTCAAGTCTCAGATTCCTGAGTTCAAGTCTAGAGATTACTCTGACGAACTTAGTCTCACTTTTTTAGAACAACACTGCCATTGTCTCCAACCCTAAACTTGAGTGCTCGTTCTCTCTTCTCACTTGCCTTCCTTAGGCCATATTCATTTCTGAAGCTTGGGAAGATAGGAATCCCAGACTCAGCACTGCCATGGTTTCTTCTCTTCACAGCTGAGTTCTAGAAGGCTGTCAATTGCTGTGCCTTCTGAATTAGTACCTAATTCTAGAGGAGCACCATGTATCACTCATGCCTTTTGTAGGTTCCCCTTGTTATTGTGCCCTAATCTCTGCTGCCTGGGGCCAGGAACCCCTCAATTAGAATATACTCAGCAAACCCTGAGAGCAGCTTATTGTATTTTAGGGAGGGCTTCTTCCTGGAAAGCAGAAAGGTGGCTATTTCCTTGGACTATTTCTTACGTGACCCATGACACAAGGGAAAAGGCAGCTGAATCCTTATTTTTAATCACTTGGGAAAGCAAACTGCTGGAGAGAAGTCACGTTTTGGTATATTTTGTTGTAGAGGCAGAAAAGAAGCGTGAGGCCAAGCAGCGAGCTAAGGAAGCTCAGGAACGGGAACTGCGGAAGCGGGAGAAGGCAGAAGAGAAGGAGCGTCGGAGAAAGGAGTATGATGCCCTCAAAGCAGCCAAGCGGGAGCAGGAGAAGAAACCTAAGAAGGAAACAAATCAGGCCCCCAGTAAGTTTTCTTTCTGTTGTAAGTTTCCAGCAGGGGTGCAATGCAGAGACTCCCTTGTTTTCAGGCCTAGATGAGTGAGGAGTGAGCCTGCAAACCTTAGTCAGATAAACTATCAAGCCTGGGAGTAGCATGGGAGAGTGTGAAGGAAACAAGGCCCTAAGGGTTTGGTTTTAGGGAATGGGGACTCCCCTGGGGAGATGGTGCCCAGCTGGTTTGTTTCCCCAATGCCCACATATTTCTGTGCAGATATTTTGGTCAAGCGTGTCTTGGACCATTCCCAGAACGGGGAGTCTCACCGGGGTGAGGTTCAAAAGTTACTGAGATAGGTGAAGATCACACATGGTCAGGTTACTTTTAAAAGTGCCTCATAGCACAGTGCATTGGCATGTGCCTGTAGTCCCAGCTACTTGGGAGGCTGAGGTGGGAGGATGGCTTGAACCCAGGGGTTACAGACCAGCCTGGGCAACAGAGTGAGACACTGTCTCTTTAAAAAAAAAAGGTCCCTGACATCATTTCTGAAGTATACTGGGTGTGTTTTGAGTATATGGTACAGTCTGTCTGTAAAATCAGCAATGCCTGTGTTTTTTCCCCCAAGTTAAAACAGCTCACTCTCTCTGCTCGAACACCAGAGGAATCATTTGGCCTGCATTCAGGGAGGCACAAGGTGTAGAAAAACACATTTTTGTATTTTGCCTGAATATGTCCAGTTGAATTTATGTAGTGATGTGGCTAAATACTAGTGAGGGTTGTGTACCCTCTGGGTCAAAAGGGACCACCTGAGGGAGAATCACGTGAGGGTTAGGAGCCCTGTGTAGATGGTGGAACCTGTGTCCCTGTCCCCACTCACCCTTGCCTGGAGCAAGTTGCTTAATCTCACTTTTTTATTTCCTTGTTGAAAATGAGGATCATACTTACAGGGTAGTTATAGGGTTAAATGAGCAAACAGGATCATGCAGTTCCTGGCATTGTGGATGTTCAGTCAAGTTTTTAAAAATTTTGCCTAAAAAATCTCAAAATCAATTTTTTTGCTAATTAAAAAATGTAATATATGTTCATTGCATAGAATTTAGAAAAGACATATATATCAGAAAATGGCAATTGCCTGTAATCCCCATTCCTAGCAATCGCTGTTTACAGTATGTTGTATTACCGTCCAGGCTTTCTTTTTATGTATGTATTACATAGTAGTGGCATTAATGATAAAACTCCGTTTCCCCCAGTGTGCAGCACTCTATCCACGCCTGATGCCTCCTGATAAGCCCCTCCCCCCGCAGTCCCAAGAGGCCTGAGTCATCACCATGTTACCAAGGAGAACTTAGGGCGCTGGGGACTGTGAGCTACCTGAGACTTGCAGAATGAGTCCCAGTTTCGAATGTACTCCCTTGAGATTCAAGGGAAAAGGTGTTTCTGTTCCAGTCTCTGGATAGCAAAGGGTTTAAGAACTCAGATATTCTTAAGACATTTTTCTCTTCGGGATCTGGGGAGTCTTGGCTTGAGGAGGGGATGAGTGGATGTGCACGAGGACATTCGCATAGATTGGTAGAGTGGATCTCTTCAAACTGACCCAACTTGTTTTGTCTACTGCAATTTCTGTCCCTCCAGAATCTAAGTCTGGCTCCCGCCCCCGCAAGCCACCACCCCGGAAACACACTCGATCCTGGGCTGTGCTGAAGCTGCTGCTGCCGCTGCTGCTGCTATGTGTGGCAGGTGGGCTGGTTGCTTGTCGGGTGACAGAGCTGCAGCAGCAGCCCCTCTGCACCAGTGTGAACACCATCTATGACAACGCCGTCCAGGGTCTGCGCCGCCATGAGATCTTCCAGTGGGTCCTCCAGACCGACTCTCAGCAGTGAGCCTGTCCTCGGTACCTGCTGCCTCCCAGCCTTGGAGCTTGGATTCCTATGGAATTGGGTTCTGCTGGACACAACCTCTTTTTAGCATCAGACCTACCTGCCATCATCAAATGGCTGCTGATTGGTACTTGAGACCTCCTCTTCGTAGGACTTCTTTGTTCCTTAGTCAGGGTTCCCTGGTGGAATGAGGAGAAATGGGCGGTGGGGGGGAACAGTTACCTGCATGCCTAACGGAATAGGCTTGGGGATGGGGAGAGAGAAAACATAGCCTTTTCTAGTTGTTATACAAAGCTGTGTAAAGGCAAGGCTTGTTTGTACTAAATGGTCAGCTGTCACTACATTTATACTTTTGTATGTCACAAACCCTTTCTTTCATTCCTGCCTGGGTAACCAGGGCAGATCAGGAGGAAGTGTTACTGGGGACTGGGGGATCACCACACTCAGCAAATCCAGCGTAAATGGGGGGGAGGGTGTATCTATTTTCTGAAGGACTTCAGAGACTTAAGCATTTTAGGGACCATAGGAAGTCTCTGGCTGTGAAAGGGACTTCATGACCATCCAGTCCAATATCACATTTGCAGACAGAAAAATGGAGGCCTTCCATGACTTGCCTATAGTCTCCCAGCTAGTTTCAGGCAGAACTAGATCCCACTCTGGTATTCTTTCTTTCTTTTATATCATTATGCCACCTTTGTAATGCCCTGAGAGAATAGAACTCACACCAGAATTGAATATGTCTCAACCAAAGTATAGAATCTTTCGTGGTGGACAGACTCAAGACTCTCAAGTAGAAATCTCATGCCGCTGGAGTACGGCAGCTCCTGTGGAGTCTTGCTGCGACTTATGTGGCTTCCATAAAATGGCAGCAGTCCAGGCACCTTGTCTCAATTTTAGAGCATTAATCCCTTATTGCCAGTAAGCAGGGAGGTAGATTTCTGCAAAGCCACATTGTCTGACAGCTCTGTTAGTACCTGGTGTGACTAAATACCTCAGAGGCATCCTGCTTTTGCAGGTTTGAAGTATCGGCTGGTTGCTTCGCAGACACTGAGGTTCACAATTGTTTGATTCTAGACTATAGCTGAGGGAGTGAAAGAAGGGAGACAAGTAGTATCATGGAGTCGAAAAGCGGTGCGTTAGCACAAGTAAGGGCAGCACTGGCCGTCCTCCTGTCTGCTAGATTAAGCATTTCCTTGCTTTTTTTCCTCATCTTTTGACAACAGCTGGATGGAGGGATCAGACATGACCGTGTCTTGGTGCTCATTCACTGAAAACTCCCAGTTGCAAGCTCCTTGCCTCTCCCAGGAAGGAGCAAGAACCTGTCATAGTTCAGAGACAGAGGGCACGGTCCAGCCTTTTAGCCCTAGTGGCCCCTTGGGCTAGGACTGCCACTTATGACCGCCCTGATACTAGAAGAAAGGACTTTGTTAATCTTCTCCCCCAAGGATAGTTCTGCTGCCTATGTCCATACCTTACTCGGAATCACTACACATTCCTTTAGTCTTCCTCCAAGCTCCAAAGCCATTGATAGAAATGCTTTATTGAAACTAAATACATAATACATAAGATGAGATTAAGACAATATAGAAGTCAGCATAATCATCATACCCTGCTCCTTGGCTGGTTGAGGCATCTCAGTGGCTGAGCCGAGTCACGACGCCAACCCACAGGCGATAGTTCACTCATGACTTTGAGATTTGATGATGATTCTTTTGGATTTCTACAATTATTAAATACATGTCTGAGTGGTCCGTCTTTGTTCCTTTGTGTTTTGAGGGCTGGCTGGGACAGAGGTACTGTGGTTTGTCCATCACAACTGATTTTTGCTAGGAGAGCCATATTAAATGCTGTAGATGTAAGTACCTCAGTCTTCTCCCCAAGTAGACGGGGAGGGAGACTTTGACAAGTAATGAAACCCAGGAAAGACGGGGGGCCTCACCCAGTCTTGTGCTCCAGGAGGCACTGCTCCCTTGCTGCAGTCCAGCTCTGAGGTTGGGGAGGTGGAAATCTCCAGCTTTTCACCCTTGTCCCTGAGTGCTAGCATCCATCAGTACTGTCTAAGGAGAGATCTGGTTGTAAAGTGGTCATTTGAAGGTAGATACGCCTGGACAGCTCTGGTCCAATACGGCGGGAAGTAGATGTCACACCTTCCCCACGGCGTACTTGTATGTTTGCAAGCAAATTCTGGCGTTCTTGCTCCGAAAAACACCGCTGATAAGCCTGGAAGGGGTAAATGAGCTCTTAATACGGTACCATCCATGTTCATCCCTCGTCTACGAGCAAGGAGGGGCTAAGCCTGGGTTGGGGGATGAGAACCTGTCCCCCCTCCCTGGGTTAGCATTAACAACTGTGATATTAGCAGACCTGCTCTGCTGACCTACAAAACCTTGGGCCTTCAATAAGTGCTGTTTGTGGAGATCATCTGGGGTCCTGCTGAGACCACAGGGTGCTGGGCGGTGACCCTGGAGCAGCATACCTGTACCAGGAGTTGCGGGGAGGGATAGACATCCACGACGGCACTGGCCATCTCCAGGCTGACTCGGTTTAGCTGCTGAATCTGTCTTCTCCAGACCAGCGCAAGTCCCCTGCCAGCGCGGTCCACCTTCACCCCTCCAGCCCAGTCACTCTCCACGCAGAAGGAGAAGCTAGTTTGATCTCGGAGCTTCCTGCAGATGGCACAATTGGAGAGCTGTGCGTTACTTGCTGCTCACCTATGCCTCTCCCTCACCTGGGAACTGAAAAACCCTCCTGGATGTGATACGTGTGGCCTATTTAGGCCTTCAACAATTTGAGTGTTCACTTTGTTCCCCAGCATAGTGCCAGTTAGTGATTCCCTTAAGAACTGCATCTAGTTCTTTGCATTAGAAGAGGGGGTACCAGGTTCTTTTGCTTATGTTGAGATGAGGTTGTGTTGCCCAGGGAGGCAGCGTGCACAGGGGTAAGCACGAAGGACTGGACATCTGGCAACCTGGAGACTGTTTCTGGTTCTTCTAACTTGCTAAGAGCCTAGACAAGTCAATCTCTTCAGGCCTTCATCCCCTCAAGTATAAAATAAGGGACTTGGACTGGATTGTCCTTTGTTAATTTTAAATTCTGTTAATTTAAAATTTAACAAATTTAATTTTATATTCTCTGAGGTCCTTTGTTAATTTTAAATTCTGACTATGAACACTCAAACTAAGTAGGCTAAAAATTTCCTTTACTAGGGCTTATTACATTATGGTCTGACCTGTCACGAATCTTAGGAACTTGGCCTGCTGGTAACCCAGTATCAAACTGCAGAACACACAGTTACACATAAGCTAAAGGGGAGTTTTGTTTTTTTTTTTTTTGAGACAGAGTCTCGCTCTGTTGCCCGGGCTAGAGTGAGTGCCGTGGCATCAGCCTAGCTCACAGCAACCTCAAACTCCTGGGCTCAAGCGACCCTCCTGCCTCAGCCTGCCGAGTAGCTGGGACTACAGGCATGTACCACCATGCCCGGCTAATTTTTTCTATATATATTTTTAGCTGTCCATATAATTTCTATTTTTAGTAGAGACGGGGGTCTCGATCTTGCTCAGGCTGGTCTCAAACTCCTGACCTCAAGCAATCCACCCGCCTCGGCCTCCCAGAGTGCTAGGATTACAGGCGTGAGCCACTGCGACCGGCCTAAAGGGGAATATTTTAAAAGGGACTGGGCCTGGGGGCCCTTCCCAAAAATCTGCAGCATGAGGTCAGCTCCTTCTGCCTCAAGCTTGAGAAACAATGGGCTGACTGCAAAGATTGGGGGAAAGGGACATTTCCTTCGGCTGTTAAGAACCACTGTAAAGGACCAGGCCCAGCATGGAGGCTGGGCTTGCTGGGGGCACTCACTTGAAGGGTGCCTCCGCCACAGCCTTTGTGAATGAGCACGCCAAGTCGGCCAGGTCCTTCCAGCTCTGCACAATTCGAGCCTGGGCTTCTGTGTGTAGCTGCAAATCCACCAATGCCTAGAAACCGAAAAGCAATGATGGACTGTAAGGGTGGAGAGAGACTAGTTGGAAGTCCTGTCACTATTCACTGAAGCCACACCCCAGCCCCTTGGCTCCCTGTTTGGCCCCTTCTCGCCTGCTTGGTGCCAAGGCAGAAAGCAGTGTGCAGTGGGCATTTTATTTTCTATCAATAGCAAATCTGGTTAGACGACCAGTGGGTACCCAGCCTGACTCAGGCAACGGGAAGTTCTTACCTCTTCCACATGTACCCTGGATACCATGGACCCCAAGGTAGCCTTTGGTTGTCTCTGTTGCTGCTTCTCCTTGGCCTGTTTGTTTGCTACTCCCTGTTTCCTTCTCCTTGGGGGATTCTGAACACTGGAGCAGGGGAGGAAATGAAAGAAGGATAGCAGCTCCAGGCTGAGCTCACGCAGAAAAGGCGCAAGAAGACTGGACCAGTGCATCCCACAGGGCTTGCCAGGGGTGCTACCTTGCAGAGTGACCCACATCTGGGATGAATAAACTCAACCCAGTTGGCCTGAGAGCTGCCTCTTCTAGCACCCAATCCCCAGGGAAAATCCAAACCTGAAGCATTTCTCCTGATCCACAATCACCAGTGACAGAGCTTTCCCGGCTGTCCTTGCTGTGATGTCAGTTACAAAGCCCCGAAGTGTCTCCTTCCCTTTCTCAGTGTTGCCCAGACTTCCCTGCATGAAGGAGCAGAAACTGCATTAACGCTTGCTCCCTAGCAAGAGTCGGCTCTGTGTTCCATGCCTCAGTCCCCACCCCTCCGGCTCTGCCCACCTGTTTTAAGTTGTAGATCATGGATACAAACACCTCTGCCAGAAGCAACACCAGGACCATCGGCTCCTCCACCCAGTCCTCACCATCCTGCCAAAGGGCCCAGAACGCAGCACAGGGAGGTCAGCAGGTGGTGAGCACCTGTGAGTGCGGCCCAGGTCTTCTGGGTGAATGAACTCACTCCCGCCCCTTGTGCATTATCCTTTTTCTGCTTGAATGAAGTCATGGTGGCAAGAAAACCACCCATGATCCCGTCCCTTCCCAGTCCTCCATTGTTTAACCTGGTGCCCTGCATCTCACAGATGGTGAATAAGAAAGGAACATCAGCAAGTTGAAAGGGACTGAGAAGTAACTGCCAATTTTTTCTATGCATTTTGAATAGGGGAGTGGAGGAACAGGAAACTCCTCCAAAGGATTTAGTCCAAGCAAATGACTCTGGCTTTGAAGGGAGATGCTGTGAGCTGAGTGCCCCTTCTTAACATACAGGTTTTGTGTTGCAAAAATAAGAATCAAAAGGGAAACTTCGGTCAGTGAGAGCACCTCCTCTTTATCATAGCTAGGGCATTATCAAACAAAGCCAACACTGCCTCAAGGCCAAGAATCCTACAGCAGATGGTATCATGGAGTAACTGGGGAGCAGGACTTTCATAGAAAGTTTTCTGATTGGGTCCCTATACGCAAAAGCAAGGCCCATACTACAGCAAAGCACAGGTGGGAGGAGCTCCGAGCTCCAGTTCTGGCTGTGATCCTTAACAAGGCTTTTAACTTCGCTAAGCCCCAGTTGCCCCACCTGTGATGTGGGGAGAATTTCTACCTTACAGGATAAGTGCGACTGAAACACAAACAGAATGTGGCAGTGCCTTGCTGTATGAATACAAAAGTTTGCTAATACCTCTAAAATAAAAAGCGTGTGGAAATGTCCCAAATTACTGAGAAAGTTACAAGATCTGAAAAAGAGAGGAAAAAAATCTTAATGTATCATCTATAAACTCTTGAAAATGAGGGGTGGAGTATTTTGGGTTTACAGGTAAGAGAAGTGATAGGTACAGGAATTGTGTAACCTGGGAGCCTAGGTAGGGAAAGGACATTTACTGTGTGCCTGCTATGTGCAGGTGCTGGGTTCTCATTTAGTCCTCACAATAAGAATTTTATACATGAAGAAACTGACACACAAAGATTTGTAATAACTGGCCCAGGGTCATAGCAATAGAGCCACAGAGCTGGGATTCAAACACTAGCCTCCCCATTCCCAAAGCCCAGCCAGAGAACTAGGAATCCTGTGCGGATTATCTCCCCTCTGCCCACTCTGCTCTCTGCCTGAGGAGGTGATCTCTACAGACATCACAAGGTCCATATGTCCTCTGGCTCCCAGCTGGGTGTGACCAGTGGGAAACCTCAGCAGGGGATTGGAGGGAAGGAGGAGAGTGAAGTCAGGGTATTTTTTCCTTTGGTTCCCTCCCAGTGGGGTCACCTAGGGTTTACTGCACCCCTCTTTTGGAGGTCAAGTCTTCTCTCAAGGTGGCCCTGTCTGCATTTCTCTCTCCTCCTGGACTCTGCTAACCACTCCCTCCCTTCATCCCTTCTGGCAAAGGGATGATAACAGTTTCGTCAGTGGTTCTCAACCAGGGGGAATTTTCCCCCACCAAGGACATCTGGCAATGTCTGGAGACATTTTTGATCATCGTGACCAAAAGGGGTGCTATTGGCATCCAGCAGGTAGAAGCCAGGGATGCTGTTGTGAATTGTTGAGATTGTGATGTTGTGAATCACATTATCAGGTTGATATTGTGAATCACAGGATAGCCCCCACAACAAAGAATTAAAATGTCAATAGTACTGAGGTCAAGAAATGCTGTTATTACCCTGAGGTACTGGGCTGTCCCTTGTAGTTTCCTTGTACCCTGCCCATGCCTTGGAAAACAGTCCCTTTATTAAATCTTCCTCAAATTATTCTAAGTGGTACGTGCCATCTGTTTTTCTGCTGGGGCCCTGACTGATATATATCCTTTCAAAAAAAGCATATTTATCCTGTAAGTCTAAGGGGAGGAGAGATGTCAGCCAGAAACCCCCTACCTCAGATGGCCCAGTCCTTCTCCTCCAAGTGATACTGCAAGGCACAGCCTGCGCCTCAATCACACAGCAGCACCCCATGGACTGCAAGGCTCCGAGGAGCTGGCCCCCACCTTCCATCTGCAAAAGCACTGCAACAGATGGGAAAGGGACTGTCAGTGGGTGGTCCAGAAAGCAGATCACTCAGCAAAGCGTGAAGACAGATGCTAGGAGGACCTGGATCCAGCACCACAATGATGTGTTTCAAGCATTCCTCCGGCCTCTGGGATTTCAGCCTGTTAGCCAGTGCTGCCGCCTTCTTTCTCTCCTGTTGTCTCAGGGTGCTTTGCTTCTGGCTTGCTTGTCCCTGCTGCTGGCATCCCTGCGAGCCTCTTCCCTGGACCTTCTGACTACGCTTGGTTTTCTTCTGAGGTGGGAGGATGTCAGAATTTGTTTTGGCTACTGTCAAGCTGTTGCTCTGGACAGGACAGGCAGACTGGTAGGCTGGAAGCTGATGGCACGGATTGTCTAAGATAGGGTCCTTGTTATCTGATGCATTCCTCTCTGAGGTATCATGGAGGGGAACATCAGGGATCTTTGGAAAGGGCTGCTTTTTCCAGGCACTTGATGCTCCTTCATTATTTTGATGATCCAAAACACTTTTAACTGGGGAGCCAGAGTCCTCAGGGCTCAGCTGCTTGTGGGTCAAAAACTTACATTTAAGCCTCTCAGCCAGGGGAAGAAGTTCCACTTCATCCTCACTTTCACTGCTTAGCACCTTGACTGGCTCTGTTTGTGTGACAGTTTCAGCTGTGTCCGGGACAAGCAGTGAATCTTTCAAACCTGGTGATAAAGGACAGGAGGCCTCAGAATCTGAGATGTCAACCACTACAATCTTCTCCTCCCTCTGAGGCTGCCTCCTGTTTGTTGAAGATGGTTCCTTCTTCAGAAAGGCAAACGTTGGCAACTCCTCAGAGTCACTCTCACTGTAATCCAGTGAGAATGATGACTTCTTTAGAGCCATCAATACGTGCTATCAAATTAATTCCCTAAAAGGAAAAGAGAGATGAGACACAGCCTGGAGCATTCAATTCAGTCCACTAGATGTATGCTATAGCCAAGCTTTATGAAGATAAATAGGATACAGAGAAAAGAGAAATAGACATGGCCCCAACATATTCAATCTGTCATCTAACAGGAATCCTCCCCAAATCCTTCTAGATCAAGGTGAGGTATAAACAAAGTAGAGTCACTATTACAAAATTTTAATGGGGGTAATAACAAGGTTCAACACCACCCCCTTTTTGATCTCTGCATTTGAAATGGAGATGCCAAAAATCATCCTTTTTAAAAATTAAAATATAATTCACATAGCGTAATATTCATCCTTTTAAAAGTGTATAGTTCACAATGTTGTGCAACTATCACCACTATCTAATTCCAAAACATTTTCATCACCTCAAAAAGAAATCTCATAGCCATTAAGCAGTCACTGCCCATTTCTCTCCTGCCCTCCCACCCCTACCAACCACAAATTTACTCTGTCTCCATGGATTTGCCCATTCTGGATGTTTCATATAAATGGAATCATACAATATGTGGCTTTTTGTGACCTGCCTTTGTCTCTTAGCATAATGTTTTCAAGGTTCAAGGTTGTAGCATGCATCAGTACTTCATTATTTTTTATGGTTGAATAACATGTTATTGTATGGATATGCCACATTTTGTTTATCCATTCATCACATGATGGACATTTGGTTTGTTCCCCTTTTTTTTTGGCTATTGTAAATAATGCTATGAGGCCAGGTGCGGTGGCTCACGCCTGTAATCCTAGCACTCTAGGAGGCCGAGGTGGGAGGATCGCTTGAGCTCAGGAGTTCGAGACCAGCCTGAGCAAGAGTGAGACCCCCGTCTCTACTAAAAAATACAAAGAAATTAGCTGGACAACTAAAAATATATATAGAAAAAATTAGCCGGGCATGGTGGTGCACGCCTGCAGTCCCAGCGACTCGGGAGGCTGAGGCAGGGGGATCGCTTGAGCCCAGGAGTTTGAGGTTGCTGTGAGCTAGGCTTACAGCACGGCACTCTAGCCAGGGCAAAAGAGCGAGAATCTGTCTCCAAAAAAAAAATAATAATAATAAAAATAAATGAAAAAAATAAATAATCCTATGAACATTCATGTAAAAGTTCTTGTGGGGGCATGTTTTCACTTCTCTTGGATGTATACACCTAGGAGTGGAATTACTGGGTCATATGCAAGACTCATTGCCTGAACACTTACTGGCACTGCAGGTATGACCCTGGATGACCAATGTAACCTTCCTGGGCCTCAGTTTCCTCTTTAGCACCATAGTGGTAATAACAATACCAATTTCGTAGGTTGTGAGAATTAAACGAAATATCGCATCTACCGTAGCTCAGTTTATCTGGCACACAGTTACCTGGTTAAGTAAAGTAAGTTGATGACAAGGGAGGGGGCCTCATCCCTGACCCCTCGCTGAGCCTCGGCTAACTACTGTAAAATAAGGGAGGTGGACAAGCGGGCCTCTGCCGGGGAAGCTCCGCGCCTCTCAGGTCGGCGGTCCGCTGCAGACGCCCCCTGACGCCCCGGCCATCAAGACCCTCCAGAGCGGTGCTCACGAGGGAAACCCTGACCAGCCAACCTGCCCGCGACCCAGCGCGCTCACCTCCGACTTCTCGCGCTACTCTTTCAACGGCTAGGCAGGACCCGGAAGTAGATCTCCCGGTAGCGGAAGCAGAACCTTTCCGAGGCCGGAAGCGAGTGTAAGGCAAACATGGCGTCGTCGGTGTTGGCGCTGAGGACGCGGGCAGCGGGTAAGTAACGCCGTAGCCATAGAGGGGCGAAGGGTAAAAGCAGAGTGCGGATCCAGCAGGGAGGCCGGGAGGTGGCAGCCGGTCCCCGCGGAGGACCTCGGATACGAGGGGAAGGGTAGGGGCCGCGAGGTTTGAGGGGGCGGCAGTTGATGATCACCTGACGTTTCCTGGGCGGAGCTGCGAGGGAGAGAGTTTGAGTGGCGCGTTTCCTTCCTTTGCCTCAGCGGCACCGGCCGCTTCCCGGGCGTTTCGGGGTGTGTGTGGACGGTTTCCTTGGTAGTTGAGGGTTTGCGTGGATCCCTTCATTTGTAGAAAGGATTAGTATGTCTACCAACGGGTCAGTTTGGCAAAAAAAAAAAAAGACAACATTTAAAAAGGATTAGGATTAGTAGTATTGGCACATTGGAGCTCAAAAAAGTTAATTTATTCATTTAACAGACTGAGGGGTAAGTGTTGGGAAAATCAGCAGAAAACATGAAGACATGATCTCTAGCCCCTGAACGGTCTTTCTAGTGTATAAGTCAGTAAATACACACACGTAAATTGTTGTAAATCGTGACACATGCTGAAGGATGACAGGAGGCTTAGCCCTGTGTTGAATGAGGGGCAGGAGACTGACTTAATCCAATTTTACATTTTGAGAAGCAAGCTAGTACTCTTATGTAAATTTAAGGAGAATAGTATTGTAAAATAGGAATAATAGAAAGGGAAAAAAAGAGAGTAGGAGTGGAAGTGAAACTGGATGGGAAGTTGTACTGTCCTGACGGAGATGATTTAGCCCGGATGTTACTGGTGGTAGTGAACCCGCAGGAAAATGGATGGATTTGAGATCTGTTTTGGAGATAGAAGCCACAGAGCTTGCTGGTGAACTGGATATGTGAGGTGAACAAAGAGAAGGAATCTGCACTGACTCTTTGGTTTCTGCCTGAGCAACTGGATAGATGTTGGTACCATTTACTTTGAAGAGAATGGGCAGTAGGGTGAAGAGTGAAAAGATCTGTGAATGAGATAACGTAGGTAAAGCAAAAGCCCAGTTCCTGAGCTTAATGAGTGTATGAATGAATGAATGAATGAATAGATGTTTAAAGGTAGGTAGATCCTGGTGCTGGGCATTTAACATGTTGTCTCTCCAAGCCCTTATCTCTGGTCCTTTGCCCCAGCTAGTCTCTGTTCTCACGAAAATATCAGAAAACTAGGTTTCTGCGACTCTGAACTTATAGGTTCCAGATACCACAAGACTTCTATAAAGACCCTGGCATGGTCCTTAAACCATGGCTGTGTCTGGAGACCTGAAGACAAAGACTTCCATCCATAGGCTTGTCATATATCAAGGGACTTCCATCTTAGTATGAACTTTGGTTCGTTTTCCTTTTTAAAATAAATGCCATTGAGCACTTTAGAATGAGTAGAGGTAAGATTAACAAAGGGCAATGTATTGGTCATGGTTGGACCTCTGCTTGATGGGCTTTGGGAAGAAAGGGCCCAGCCTTCTGAAATGGCCAGGACTCTGTGGGAGCCACCCTCAGATCACCTGCCCTTTTTGTTTACAAGTATCTGGTATGTGGTAGATGAGTGGATAGCTAAGATAATGGTGAGTGAGGCTGAAGCAGAAGCCTCTCTCTGGGTGTCCTACTGCTAGGCTCAGAGAGTCTGGCCTCTCTGTGGAGCATGAGGGTGAGTGAGGCTCTGAAGCAGGCAGTTCTGTGGTGTCCTCTTGCTAGCTTCTTCTGTTTCTGTTGTGTTTGTTTCTCCTCCGCACATGCAGACTGAATGTGTCAGGACCCAGCACATGGTGTTTATTTTATTTTTCATTTATATTTCACTGCTCTCCACCCCCACCACCACCCCTACCCCCAACACAGTGCTTACACCCTGGACAGTACAAGGAACGAATTGTCCCCTGCTGTGGAAGAAGGCCAGGGACTTCCAGGTATTCTCTGAAAACCACTCAAAAGTGGTATTTCTGCTCCCCTCACATATTACATCTTTCTTGTCTCCCCTGCCACCTCTCAGCTTAGTAAATGGCCCATTGAAGCAGAGAAAGAGAGTCTGATTGCAAACCTCTCTGTCTGAGCAGTGTTTCTGTTTTTTCTGCATTTACAGCCCTGCTGAGCCCCCCTCCAGCTACAGCTCTTGCTGTCAGATACGCATCCAAGAAGACAGGTGGCAGCTCCAAAAACCTTGGTGGAAAGTCATCAGGCAGACGCTATGGCATCAAGAAAATGGAAGGTGAGGATGTGCCTTGGCTTCCATCTCCCTGCACCCTACCCTGATGTTCCTTAGGAGAACAGCAAACCTACAAACACCTGGCCCTGTTCTCTGCACCATAGTATTTGGCTCTCTAGATTAATGGGGCAGATAAGACCTGAAGAAGGGGAGGAGCTGAGGAGGAGTGGGTAGGTGTGAACCTTAGCCTTAGACAAGAGGCTCCTGTGCTGGGTGGAAGGCCAGGTGCTGCTTGTGTTGGACCATCTGGGAGTTGTTTTTGGCCAGGGGCAGGCTTAGAGGCTGGTGTACAACATTTGGGTTATCATGTTTTCTGAGCAGTTTGCTATGCTGTCTGATCACTGGGGCCTGGAGTCAGTGCACTTTTGGACTTCTCTTCTAGGTCACTATGTTCATGCTGGCAACATCCTTGGGACTCAGCGCCAGTTCCGTTGGCACCCAGGTGCCCATGTGAGTTGTTCTGTGGCTCCCCTCTTGTCTTTTCTAGGACCACATCTCCATGCCCCTGAGCACAGTAATAACAGTTGCATTTGTTGTGTGCTTACCAAATTGCAAGCACTGTGCTGATTCCTATGCCTACATGATCTCATTTCATCTTTACCACATCCCTGTGTGGTAAGTATCATCTCCATTTTACAGGTGAAATGCCAGAAACTTAGAGACTAAGCGACTGCTAGGATTTGAACCAGGTCTGCCTAATTCCCAAATCACTTATGTTTTGCTTTGGTATAGTGTTAGCCTGGTATTCTTGGTTCTCCTTTCTAACCCTCAGTTCTTGGAGCACGAAATGCCTAGTGATTGAAGATATTTTTTGAGGGGCTGGATGCGGTGGCTCACGCCTGTAATCCTAGCACTCTGGGAGGCTGAGGCGGGAGGATCACTCGAGGTTAGGAGTTCGAGACCAGCCTGAGCAAGAGCGAGACCCCGTATCTACTAAAAATAGAAAGAAATGATTTAGACAGCTAAAAATTATAAATATATAAAAAATTAGCCAGGCATGGTGGCACATGCCTGTAGTCCCAGCTACTCCGGAGGCTGAGGCAGTAGGATCACTTGAGCCCAGGAGTTTGAGGTTGCTGTGAGCTAGGCTTATGCCACGGCACTCACTCTAGCCTGGGCAACAGAGCAAGACTCTGTCTCAAAAAAAAAAAAAAAAAAAAAGATATTTTTTGAGTCTTGGGAAACTAATCTCAGTTTATTCATTTTACATGATTTCTAAGAATTCTTCCTTTGCATAAGCTTATTAGTAGGTAGTTGAAAGATAGCTTGAATTTAATAAAATATAATTCAGTGTGTGCTAGAAATTAGGTCCCTATCAGGTGGGGATTTCAGTTTCAGCAAGTTGGGATTACTTTATTAGGTAGGAAAGTTCTTTGTTAAGATAGAACTATAGTATACCCTTCATGTTATTTTAAATATTAGTTTAGTTTCCTTTGTAATCAATTTCACCCCCTCTTCATCCCTTTTCTGATAATTTTAGTGGACACAGAAAGGCTGATAATAACCTATATTTATTTCAGAGATGCTAATTTTTATGTGAATTGAATATATATGTAGTAGCTTTATCTTTTAGAACTTAAGACATTGGGGTGTGTGGCTACGTTAATAACAACAATAAAAACATGTTTTGAGCTGGGCAGTGTTCTAAGCTCGTTATGATTATTACCTTATTTAATCCCCAAGATGACCCTGTAAAGTAGTTACTATTATCCCCATTTTGCAGATGAAAAAACTGAGGCACAGTGAAGTAAAGTAACTTGCCCAAGACCACACGAATAAGTAGTGTTGCTGGGATTTGAAGCAAGCATCCTGGCTCCAGAGTCTTTTCTTTTAATTAGAGAGACAGAGAATAGTGCTGGACTGCCTGGGTAAAAATCACCCCACATCTTATCTGAAGTTCTAAAAGAAAAGAGCTAAAAATATATATATATATAGTTAAAAACTGTATATACAACATACAGTTTATTTAATCTCTCTGCTTCATATTTCTCATCTGAGAAACAGTGTTGGAAATAATACCTATTTCACAAGGTGAAGATTAAATAAGGTCATATAAAAGGGCTTGCATCAGTATTAGCTCATGTCAGAAGTATTATTATTTTATTAGCATATGCTTTATCTATATAGTTTTGGTCTATACTTTCCATAGAGCCTAAACTTTATAGATCACTATATAGATGAAAGTGCGCATCAAACTAGTGTTTAATATTTTAACTCTAGTGTTTTTGAAGTCTAAGTGAAGCTCTAGGGGCCTTGATTTGGGGCATCTTCCTCTGCCTGGTTTTGGGATCTGTTTAGTGTGGCTTCTGACCACTTGCAAAGACATAGCCCCAAGTATCAGCCCTCTGGAACTGAGCAGTGACCAGGATTGGCTGTTGGAGTGTTCTTTTCCCTCCTTTGTTATGTGTCAATAAAGAAGCAGAAGGCAAGGAAGTGCTAAGCAGTGGGAAAGGGAACCTGAGGTAGAGCTCTCTGAACCCTCCCCTTCAGCCCCAGGGCCTGAATCCATGTGTGAAGTCTGTCCCAAAGCCCTGCAATGGACCGCCTGGCCCTCCATCCAGCTGACCAGGTCTGTGTGTTGCAGGTGGGGCTGGGGAAGAGGAAGTGCCTGTACGCCCTGGAAGAGGGGATAGTCCGCTACACTAAGGAGCCCTACGTGCCCCATCCCCGCAACTCGGAAGCTGTGGATCTGGTTACGAGGCTGCCCAAGGGCGCTGTGCTCTACAAGACTTTTGTCCACGTGGTTCCTGCTAAGCCTGAGGGCACCTTCAAACTGGTGGCTATGCTTTGAGGCCACTGGACAGAGACTGGAGCCCAGGTGACAGAAGTCAAGGGTTGAGGTGACGATAAGGCCTCCCGAGGAAGAGGTGTGCTTGGTGAAGGTGAAGGAGTCTGCGGGAGACTCTGTGAAGTGGCTGCTGAGAAACCCTTTGGGAGACCTGACCTGGGCCTGAAAATAAAGTTAGCCGGAGTCATGCACCTATGCTGCTTGGGGACAACCCTGGATGGAACTGCTTACTGATTCGTTGGCCCTTACCTACATTCTCTAGTGCACACCAAGGGGGGACCTCCAGGCAGGCAAGAGGCCCATCAGAGGGAGGAAATGAGAAGAGGGGACTTTGGAGGAGGCGATTGCTTCAGCACCATCCCCTAGAGGAGGGAAGAGGAAAGCTTGTGCTTGAGGGTGTCACTACTACTTCCCCTCTTTGATCCCATGAAAGTCCAGTGCCTGGGCCCTGGGAAGAGGGGTGGGGGGAGCCGAAACAACACAGTCATGTTCCTGTCTTGGAGCTACATGCAAAGGGAGCTGGGGCTGCAGCCCCAGAGATGGCCACATGGTAGCCCCCTCCCTGCCTCGGCAGGTCCAGGGTAGAGAGGGAGCTTGTGGGATGGCAGGAGATCCTCCTCAGAGGTTCAGTCAGGCCCCATTTGCCCTGAAATACCTAGGACCTTCCAGTGGCAAGGCAGAGTAGGTAACAAAGGGCTTCTTCCTGCTCACCCAAAGAGCTAGACATGCCAAGCCCACATTCTTTTCTGGTTCTTGATTTATTTCCAGCCATAAACAGCAGCAAAGAATCTGCCTTCAGGAATCTCAGTGAGGGCCTAAAGTGGGCTGGGGGCAGACCTTCATTGTCATACCAACCATGACCTTTAGAGGCTTGGCTTTGAGTAGAAGGCCCGTGAAGGAAATCTTGCTTTAGGGGACAGTCTCATTCCTGGCTGTTGGAGGTAGGTGGTGTTGATTGCAGTCCAGTGGCTTCCTTTCGAGGACTCTCCTCTGCCCTGAAGGCAGGGACAGAGAAGCCTCCCAATCCTGAAATTCTGCCTTGAACTTGTTACCTCATTCTCTCACGGTGCGACCCTAGATTCTTCACCTCTTGCAGATCCTTGGCAAAGGTGACCTGGGCTTTGTGGGGGTTCACTTTGCCGTCCTGCGTGGGGGCCTTAGGTGCCATGGCCCAGCTGGAGTAGTCATTAGGGGACATTGGTGGGGGCTGCTTCCGTAAGCTCAGTGCTGTCCCTTCCAGTCCCCTGGAGAAATGGAAAGGGCAGGACAAGAATGGTTGCTCCCTCCTACACAGTGGTGTTTCCCTGTGCAGGGCAGGTGGCTGCTTCCTGGGATGGGTGAGCAGAGCCAAGGTTGGGTGATGCTGTAGGCAGTGACCTTAGGGCTTCCTCATAGCTTGGTGGCAGCTGGAGGGATGGGAAAGGCAAAGGCATTAGCTATTCCCGCGCCCTCCCCCCAGGTACATACCGCCCTTTGGGCTGCTGCTTCCTGTCTCTTCTTCCCTAATGACTGGTCCTTCCAGGAAACAGGTTGGGTCCTAGAGCTGTTGGCTTCATGGAAACCCCTCTGGGTAGGCCTCCCTGGGCTGGGGTCTGCCATTGTTCCCTCTATAGAAAGGTACAGTGGGGCTTCCAGCCAGATCTTGGGATTCTCCACTAGTGACCCTTTCCTTGTCTTGACCCAGGGGGCTCTAATTTGGCATTTTGTATAAAAGTATTATGTGAAAAGCTCAGTTACCCAGGGCACCCAAGGCTGGGAGGGCTGGAATTTCACCTCTCTGCAGGCCCAGAGCCCGAAGCGCTGTGCAATCAGCTGGTGAATTTGTTGCTGCCGATCCTTCTTTCGAACACTCTCATAGCTGGGCAGGCGAGCTGGCTGCCACAGGGGTAGCTGGTGGCTCCTGAGCAGCCCTACAGGGAATATCTCGTCCCCCTGGGGATGGCCCTGTGACCAAGAAAAGCCAAGGGAGCCAGGGAGAAACACAGCACCACTATCCAGCTTTTATCTGGATCTTCTTCCCCAGATTAAGCCTAAGTTCAGGGGTACTACACTGTCTCCTCCCCTCCAACAAGCCGCTCTAGGCTTCTTCCCAGCCTTCCCCTCCCCTGCATTCTTTTTAGTCCCCCTAACCACACTAGGTCCTTTGCCTGCCGTCAGGACACAAGCATACCCCTTCTCCAACTCTCAGGTCGTAGGCCCAAGGATCCTTACCTGCATCCCCAGGGACTCTCCGCTCCTTGTCACTGGCTGGACCACAGTGGAGCATCCCATGGTGCTCAAGTGCTGAGGGGGGCAGCCCTGGGGATCATGAAGGGCAGCTCCAGGTGAAGCTCAGGATTTAGGGTCAGCATGCAAGAGAGCAGAGCCCAAACCCCTTCTTGTTCCCTATGGCCCTTTTTGCATCCCTTTAGTCCTCTCCATTGAGACCAAGGCACAAAGCACAGACCCTCGGCATTTCTGAAATGCACTTGGGTGTAAAGAGATTGCTCTCCTCTCTGGGCAGTAGCTCTGATGACCTTTAGAAGAAGAGTCAGAAGGCCTCCTCCTGCCCCTATCCTTCCATCCTCAGGCTGGTGCCCGGAGTTGGGGGGGTCAGAGCCTGGGATGGGTGCAGCTCAGATTTCTTTTGCTTTCTATGCATGATGCCATATGGTGCCCTGTCCCTGGGGAAAGGACTGACAGTGCCGTAGTTGCCATTTATCCTGTCTCACAGAAGTAGGGGCTCTGTGCTTTCCCTGGGGAGCTGGAAAAAGACCCTTGTCTTCACTGAGCAGCTCCCTGTACTGAGTCCTGTGTGACAATGGCCAGGGAGGGGCCTGGCCAGGATCTTACTAACCTTTAACACACTGCTGCCCTGAAACCCAGGCTGGATGCCGTGGAGTTCATCAGAGGAGAGATTCCGAAGGCCCCTTCCATACTGAACAAACAATTGCTTCTCCTTGGCCAGAGCACAGGTGCCCTTTGGTTCGGATTGGGGTGGAGGGGCATGGGCAAGGGGTTGGTGGGTAGGGGTGCTTACGTGTTGGCTGGGACTCCGGAAGAAGTGGCAGGCGCAGAGGACCTGGCAGCACTGGGGGTCGCGCTGATGCAGCAGCAGCAGCAGCAGCAGGATGGCCATGATGAACACCAGGGACGAAACTACCCTCCCCCCAGAGGCACAGTCAGGGGGCAGCCTGGACCCTGCAAGCACGGGCCCATCTCCTCCCCAGACTGGAATTCCGCTCCAGAAGTTAGTGTAGGAATGACCCATTTGGTCTGGTGTCAGCTCGAGGAGCAAGGCAAACTCAGTTGCAGGCAGAGCTCCATTTTCACCACCACGTCACCTCCCTGGGGCAGAGATTTGCGAGGGAGAGCAGAGTAGCTTTATCCCATCTGCACCTTCAGCCCAGGGAAGGAGTGATGTGTGTAAGGGAGGTTTTACAGAGGGACAAACTTAGGGAGGTGAAGGAGCAGATTCCCTTAGGAACAGTGGATCTGAGGTGGCAGGAGAGGGGACCCAAGAGCCTGAACTCCCAGCCCCTTGTGCCCAGCCCCTCTCTTGTTATCAAAGGCTGTGGAATATGGTAGAACTTGGCACTGACAGGGAGGGGACCTCACCTTCCATAAGGATCAAACACCAACCATACACAGCCTTCTTCCCAAGCGGCTTGGGGAGGGATATTGCTCTAGGTGACCCTATAGAGGAAAAGGCTGGGCTTCCAGTTTATGGAAGAGTGCCTCTGCCCCACCCCTGGGACTCAGAATGGCAGTGGGTACTCACCAGTGGCCACGACTACGGCTAGGAGGCTGCTGTCCATGGTGATCTCTGCACATGGAGAAGCGATGGCAGGGGGTGCCAAGAAAGGTCATGGGCTTTGAAGGCAGCCCGCAGGGCCACAGAACTGGCCCTCCCAGGCACCACGCCCCTCCCCAGGAACCCAGGCACAGAGGACTGACTTCATTCAGAGCAGGGGCATCCGTGAGCAGCTCTCCAGGTTCTCAGCTTCTCCTGCCCCTGCTTGTCCTGGCTGATGCTGTGCCATGGCCTAGTGTTCTGGTGACGGCACTCCCCTCTGCATGCCTGTTGGCTGTGAGAGTCCCTCTCCAGCCTTCTGGAGAAGGGGTTGGCGGGAACAGGCCTGGCTTCTGCCGAACCTGACAGACAGTCAGGGAAGCCCCAAGTCGCCCAGATCTCTGCATTTCTCAGTCCCAGATCCCTCCCAGCCCGATTGCCCACCTCCACTTCCCATTGGCCCAGGTAACTGGGCTCTGTGTGCCAATTGGCTGTCCTCTGGTCTTGGCTTCCACCTCTAGGGTGCCTCTGGTGTCCACCGTTGCCGTGGAAACCGGGCAAGCGGGCCACAAAATACAAAAGCCTCTCTGCCCAGGCTCTCTTCCTTCCAAAGCAGTTATTGTGCAGCTCTGGGGGCCCAGCCTCCCTGAGCCTACTCCCCACCCCCACCCCACGTCCTGCCTGGGCTGAATCCTAATCTTGACCCCAGGGGCCCAGCCAGGGAAGGATTTCAAAGAAACCTCAAAAAACCCAAGCCTCCAGGCCAAGCTACCCCTACAGAAAGGTGAGGGGTGTGGAACACTGCCAGGAACTCAGGCAGAGAAGCCGGCTCACACTTGCCTCAGTGACCCCGACAGGGAAGAGAGAGAGAGAGGAGCGCCTCCATCCCCATGCATGCCCTCTGAACCTGTCAGGAGTCCTGGAGCCTGCTGGGTCCTGCAGTGCTTCCAACTGGGTGGGGCTAGACTTCCCAAGTTCTCATGCCGCCTGCGTGTTAGCACCACCTGGGGGGCTTTAAAAGCATACCATTGCTGCGTTGCCACCTCAGACCAGTTAAATCGGAATCCTCAGCCAGGATCATGGGCTAAAGAAGAATACAAACTCAAAATGTTTACAGCGGGTGACAATGCTAACTAGGATCTGGTATAATACAATGAGGAATGGCAGGGGACGCAAGAGCCACAGCCCGAGTTAAACCCACAGGATGGTTTGTGAGTTCTTGGCCAGCAGACTTTAAATGTGCTGATATTTACTGCCTGTGCCTAATATGCTGAACCCACTTAATTTTTTGATGTTGGGAAATAAAAACCCCGACATTCTAGAGAACCAGAGTGCAGCTTCAGATGCTCACTAAAATAGGAACCAGAAGAAATAATCATCTTAGCCTCTGAACCCAAACACCATTTCTTTTGAGTTCTTGCTGTTAGCTCCTGTCCAGCCAGGCTCTCATGAGAGCAAGAGTGTTGCAACTGAGAGTGGCTCTGAAGCCTGCTTGCCACCATCTAATAGCCAGCTAGAACTCTGGCTGGGCTCTTCATTTCACAGCTCTGAGCCTCAGTTTCCTGATCTGTTAAAAGAAGATAATAAAAGTGCCTGCCTCCAAGGGTTGTGAGGATTAAGTGAGATAACTGCATGCAAGGTCAGCACAGTGGCTAAAAAAGAAACAAAACAAAACAAACGCTGTTATTGGTGGTCAGGAGTGCCCTCTCCTGGCGACTAGGAAACTTGACATGTGGCAGCCTGGGCAGGAATTTGTCCTCCAAGCTGAGCTAATGAGATCAGTGTGGCTGGCTGATAGGGTGATTTTAGAGGTCTAGAAAACTTCACCTTGCTCCTACCACATTAAATAAGGTGTGAAGGACTGACACAGAGCCCTGGCTATCAAAGGAAGGCGAAGGGGAGGGGGATGAACAGACCTTTTCCACACGGCCCCCCGGGTCCTAGGGCAGCGGCCAGGGACCCAAGCCTCTGCTGTTCCTGCCCCTAAAGGGAAAAACTCCAACGGTGACCACAAGGCCAGGCCTGGAATTGCCTCTGTTCTTGAGGGTGCCCCATAAGGCAAGGCTGGGCTTCTAGGATGGCCCTGGTGACTCTGAACACAGAGAAGCCAGCATCTGCCATGACCTGGCCTCATGGTGGGGGCAGGAGTGCTGGGTCAGGGATCTCAAACTAAGCTTGAGTCCTGCTGGCCCACTGGCCTGCTGGGTGGCAATGAGCACGTCTCTGAGCCTCTCTGGGCCTGTGAGCCCCTCAGAACAAGAGGGCGCTGGATTAGATGAGCTCTCAAGTCCCTTCTGGCTCTTGAATGGATTCTAACCTCTTCCTATTCTGGAGGAATGAGACTCACCTTCTTGAGGCCGGTACCAAAGTACCAGCTAAGACTTCTAGGAGAAGGCCCAACAAATGGTGATGCTTCCCCGACACCCAGGAGGAAAAACACAGAGACTCAGCTTAGAGAGATAGAGATATATTTCTTCTGTTGCATATTTCAGACTTCACGCTGGGCTTCAGGCACAGTGCTACTCCAGGTTCTTCTGAGAGCCCTGACAGGGTCTTCCTCCCACGCTGCTCATGAGGGCTCACCCTTCCAGGGCCTGGGAAACTCTGCACTGGTCTCAGGTCTTGATGTCCTCCTGTCCCATCAAGGGGCAGGGTATGCTTGAAAGTCCTGGAGCCAGCCTCAGCCCTCTTCTAGGTCCCCTGGCCATAAGAGGAGAGACTGTCCCACTAGAGCCCAGCTCTGCAGTGCCCCCCACATCACCTGTTCTCTGGGCCAGAGAGCCTGGCAGGGCACCTGCGCCCCTGCAGAGCCTCAGCCATGAGCACCACAGGCCCAGGCTGGGGACAAGGCCCTGGAGAGCAAAGTGGGCCCAGTCTCATTCAGAGCGATGGCACATGGGTGCGGCAGGCCCCTGCTCCCACAACCATGGCCGACTTCCTGGGGCTGCTCTGAGCCCTATTGCACATCTTCTGTTTCTAGTTCCTCCCCCCACCACCCATTTTCCTTTTTAAATTAAAAAAAAAAAAATACTAGAGAGGAAGGCGAGGAAGAGCTGGGCACGGAGTGCTTTTGGAGCCCTTCTCCTCACGTCCGCACCAACCCTCTGGTCCCTAGCAGAGACAGCCGCAGTAGTTGTGCTGCGCCCACCTTCCCTGCCGTCTGTGTGGGTTCTTGATGGCTGAAATGGGTGTGCTGCTTGGGCCTCTGGTTCTTGCCTGTGAGAGGGGACACCCCTCCATTGTCTATAAGGTGCAATTCCCTGGGTTCTCCAGGGCTGCTGGCTGGGGCCCTGCTACCTGAGTCGCCCATCTGCTCTGACAGGCCCCAGCTCCGATTTGGGGTCGGGGGACAGAGAGCTCCAGCTGGTCAGTCTGCAGGGCTCCAAGGAAGGGCAGGCAGAGGGGCCCATGGCACACAGTCCGGCCACAGACCAGAAGCCCTTCAGTTCCCCGTCTGTCCAGGCCTCGAGTGCACGGCCAGTGAGCTGCGCGTGCTGCCGGGCGGCCTCCTCCACGAGCTCTGGCTGAGGCAGGTTCAGGATCCCACTCAGGCCCTGGAAACTCTGCTCCATGTACTCGTTGTGGGGTGGCCCCGCGTGCAGCCAGCTGGCATCATCTGGGGGTGCAGAGCAGGCAGTAAGTACACCCCGCCCAACAGACTCCACAGAGCCAGACCCAGGAGTCAGGTCTGCGCACTCTGGTTCTTGTCCCAGTTCTACCACTGAGTCGCTGCTTGCTGAGCAGCCTTGGGCTAACCCAAGGAATTTTCTGTGCCTGTCAAACTGTTAGTTTCATAAAACCAAGGCAGTAATTCCTGGATTCCCAACTTTACAATTAAGTAAAACAGTAGGTTCAAGGCACTTTAGAAAATGAGGTGACAGTCTGTGTCACCTGTGTCCCTTCCTGACCATCATCAGTGGCTCTCAGAACCCTCAGAAGCCTGTACTCAGGCCCTCCTCCCCTCATGCACAGACATCGGCCAACTTTGTCCCCTTGGCTTAGAGCACACCTCTCTTTCCCTGAGGCTCAGCCCCAGTCCCTGCCTGCTGTGCAGCTGGCCTCCATTCTTCCCTCTGTGTCCTTCCCTAGACTGGGAGTTCCAGGAGCACAGAGGACATGGCCTGCCCACCCTGGACCTGTCGCAGCCCCTAGGCTACCCCTGCTCTTACACATCTTGTGATAGGATGCGGTGGAAGGAACATCCACTGATTGAGCACCTACTGCAACCCAGCCATTCCTCCCCACACACTTGTCCCTAGTATCTCCCAGGGGTCAGTCACCTGTACCAGGCCTTCCCTTGCAGGAACCTGCCCAGCCTATGCCTCTGCTCAGAGACTGTTCCCGTAGCCTTAGCCAAGTGAGTGGGGAGCCACGTGACCCTGCCCACCTGCCACATGGTAGACTAGGATGGCCAATCAGGTTTGCTATCCCAAGAATGTGGAACCTAGGGACCAAGAGGCCCTGCCTAGTCTCTGTTGCACTAAGAAGCCACATATGGAGAAGCAGAAAAAGCCAGAGCCTGAGGCCAATATGCAGAGACAGGACAGAATGAGGGACAAGATGGCCCCAGAGAGATGGAGAAAGCACCTCTGGTTCCTGGCGAGACCTGAGAGATTTCCTGGGTTCTGTGAGGGGGAGCTCTGCATTCTTCCAATAATTTCCCTTTTTTAACTTGAGCTAGGTTGAGTGGATTTGTGCTGCATGCGCCCAGGTCTCCGTTAATTGTACTACTCCTACTTTACATGTGGTAAGACTGAGACTCGGGAAAGCCAAATAGTTTCCAAGGACAAAGGCCAATCAAACTGTCAGAGCTATGTTCCAGACCCAAGTCTGCCTGACCCTAAAGCTTCCCTTTTTACCAGAACAGAGGGCAGGACCCTGGCACACTAAGGGATAGAAGCTCAAGGCCCAACCTTCCCCTGGTCCCTTACTCTAGGGCTGGGGGTGCGCTCCCTGGCAAATCCTATTCTGTCTGGCTTTGAGGCATCATTTGGGAACTACATCCTTACCTTTCCTGAGAGGTAGTTTGCGGTTGAAGGTCAAGGGCAGCACAAGGAAGCGGGTCTCACCCAGCGGTTCCCAGAACTGAAGCAGTCGAACAGTCCAGGCCCCTGGCCGCAGGGGCCGGCTCAGTGGAGGCTTGTATTGCGTGACCTCAGTCTCCGCGTCTACTGTGATGTCGTAAGATGTGGCTACCACGTAAGTGGGGTCGATCCAGACCACCGTAGCTGTGAGGTTGGGGCCCCGGGCCCAGCGCTGCATGGCCACAGGCTCATCCAGCGGCCCCAGCAACCCCCCAAAGTTCCGGAAAAGACGCTCTTTGGGGTCCCACTCGGTGCCAACCTGTAGGGAAGGAGACAGCTGGGCAAGAGCCTGGGGAGAGGTCTTTCTCTCTACTCTGATGCTGCCTTTCACTGTGTAACCTCAGGCCAGTCACTATCTCTTTCTTGGCCTCAGTTTCCCCATCTGCAAAATGAAGGGGTCAGACTAGGAGATCTTTAATATCTCTCCCAGCTCTGAGATCTGTTCTAAGGTTCCATTTGGAACTGCTCTGCAGTGGTGGGGACATAAGGTAGAGATGGGGTCCACGGCCATGCCCAGAGACCATTCCCACATGACGCCAAAGCCTCTAAGAAAGAGACTGAGGAGCCACCCAAAAGCTTAATCATCTGGCCCAACTGGAATGTCCAAGTCTCTCTAGAAGAAATCTCTGCAGTTTAGAAGACCAGGCTTGCACTGTACTGGAACTAACACTCCCTCCCTCCTCACTGCGTAGCCTGTGTCTCCCAACTGGGAGCTGCTCCTCAAAGTGCACATGCGGGGGTGACACAAGACGTCTGCATGGGACATCACCAAGGCTGCCATTACTGGGAAAGAAGAGCCCAGTGAACCCAGTCCATACAGGCCTAACCAAGTCCTTACCCCTCCCTTGGTGTCTGGCCCTCTCATCCCGCTACCCTGAGTCTTGCTGGGGGTCAGGAGAAAGCAAGGGGGGGACCTGTCCCACCTCCAAACTCTGGAGCCGGCTGGCCTGGTCACTGCGCCCCAACAGCTTCAGCGACCCCTGGGGCATCAGCCACATCTCAAGCGTCTCTGCTGGCCCCTGGGCTGAGGGCTGCACCGCCTGCGTCACCAGGTAGCCCTGGAAATGGTCGTCATAGAAATACAGGTGCACGCTGGACGGCAAGCCCCTGGGCTCAAACCTAAGAAGGTTCCAGCAGGGAGAAAGGGAGATGCCATCAGCACACTCGACTTGGCCTGGAGTCCCAGGGAGGGGGCTCTGGGGAGTCCCATCCCCAGGCACTTCCTCTGCCCCAAATCTCACACCCCACAGCACCTACGTGCCTGGCTCTTGCCTTCTCTTTTTGTATTTGCATTTTTCCCTGCCTCGGACTGGGGGCTCACTGTGGGCTGGGGCTGTCGCTTTCTGATTGGCCTCCCCATAGGGCACCAAACCTTGAGGGCCTGCTGTGTGTCAGAAGGGGGGGTCTCACCTGCAGAGCTGGGTAGCCAGTGGGGGCGCGGCAGTGGCGGCGTGGCGCAGGCTGAGGCGGGCAAAGGCAGTGTAAGCGGTGAGCATGACATCACTGAGCCCACTGGGGCCATCGGCTGTGTCGTAGGTATTCTCCCAGTAGGCCTTGAGGGCTGGCGTGCCAGGGGGGTAGCTGCCATACAGGTGGAAGTCCAGGATTTCTAGTACCTCCTGGTTCACAGTCGACTCGAACTTCCGGGCGAAGAAGGTGGGTCTGGAGACTTGCTGGAGCGGGAGAGGCAAGGAAGGTGAAGGGCTCTGGAGGTCCCAGAGAGCACGGCAGGGGCTGGCCCCTCACAGCACTGCCCAGAGATCAGCCTCCTGCGGCTTTTCCTGCTGCTGTTGTAGCCCCAGACCCCTGAGGGCTGCCCCAGATGGAGGCCCCCCGGATTCTCTGACTGGCCTACCCTGCCCTTCTGACCTCAGAAACTCAAGGTGAGAGCTGGGGCGAAGGCCTAGCAAAGCGCAGCTTCTCTGGCCACGGACAAGCACCTGCAGCCGTAGGAAGTCCTGCGGCTTGAAGTCATTTGGGGAGCAGCCACACCAGTCCACGATGTGCTTGTACTGGCACTTGCAGCCCAGCTTGCGGTTCCAGTTGGTGACCCGCAGGTTGTTGTCTACGAGGGTCTCACAGGCCAGGCTGTTCTCCAGCACCGTGTGGAAGAAGGACTGCAGGGAGCAAGGGAGGGCGGAAGGTAAGCTGTGGGCAGCCCAGCCCACGCCCTCCCTGGCCTTCGTGCCTGTCTGGTCACCCACCTCGGCTGGGAGCAGCGTGTATGTATAGAACTGGCGTAGCTGGGCCACAAGCGGGTCATCTGTGTACACCACATATTCCACGAAGCTGCGTGTCAGCACAAACCAGTCGGAGCCACCATCCACCACGATGCCCGCTGGGATCTGCCGCTCACCCAGGCGCCACATGTGCGAGTCACACTCATGGAAGAGCCGGTCCAGGCCCTGTTTCTTGATGAACCTGTGGGTGGCAGAAGAGCCACGGCTGAGGGTCCTGCAGGGTGGGGTCTAAGTTCTTTCACCCACCTGGCAACCAGCACTCCTCAATCTGTGATTGGCTGGAGGCTTTGTAACCCAGGGCGGGGGCCACTGAGCCCCACTCAGCCCCACTGTGTGGGAGAGGTTGGGATGAGACCCCAGCACCAGGGCCTCCTTCCCCAACCCCCTCACCTGGAATTGTCCCGGCCGTGTGACTTGAGGAAATTTTTGTCCCGGTTCTTGGACAGGAATGCCACCAGCTCCTCATTGGTCCTGGGGAGGAATGGGTGCGGCAGCCATGTGTGACGGATGCTCAGTCACTGGCCCAGGGCAGACCCTAGTACTCTCTCCCTCCACCCTGGCCCTTCCTTCCTCACTGAGAGCTGTCTGGCCATGTGCCCTACCCCCGGCTGATGTTCTGGGTGGTGGGCACTTGAGGCCCCTGAGGAAGACCACCCATCCTTCCTCTACCACCTGCCGCCTGACCTGGCACCCCAGGTACTGACCTCTGGCTCCTCTTCCTGCCCTTCTCCTGTCATTCTCAATTCTCAGATCATCCTGCAGCAACCCCTCCCCTAGAACATGGCTGGGGCCATGTCTGGGCAGTGCGGGTCCCAGAATGAGACTGGGGGAGAGGAGGGAGTCCACCAGGGCCCTCTAACCCAAGTGTCCAGACAGGCCTCCCCTCTCCTCCAGAGGATTCCGAGCCCCACCCCCACACCTGGTTGGGTAGTCGGTGGCACTGAGGTTGATGAAGAAGTCCCAGGCCCAGCCAGGCACCTCCAGCAGGTCCCGCATGCTCCGCAGGTACATCCTCAGGAGGCTGGCCCCGCCCCAGATGGTGACCATGCGCCACGGTGTCACTCGCACGTTGTCATACAGCTGGGCTAGCTCCACCACCTCCCGGTGCAGGTAGTTGGAACGCTAGGGAGAGGAGACACTCAGCAGATGCAGCTGGGCATTCTAACTGCCCCCGTTCCCACCCCAGGACAGAGTATAAGTGACATGAAATGGAGAAAGCACAGGGCAGGGCTCCAGCTCCTAACCGTTGTGCCAGTGTGCTGGCGCCCCCCCATTCTGGGCTCCCCTCCCTATCTCTAGGTCAGAGACTCTGTCTGTGCCCTTCTGTGTCTCATCTCTGCTCGCCCCAGATCCCTGGCCTCCCCCCACCCACAGTACCTTGTCCACATGGATATAAAAGAAGTGCTGCTCATGGTAGACAGCCTTGAGGAGACGTTTCAGCTGGCGGATGGCGCGGCCGTGAACCACCAGCATGTAGGCAATCCGTACCGGGGGGCCATCCATGGGCTGCTGGGCCCGCATCTCGTCCCACTGGATGCCGGGACTCATCTTCCCTGAGAGCAGAGAACAGGGGCATCGGTGAGGCCCTGCCTAGGTCACAGGGTCGGGGTGAGAGGGGAAGAGGGGGCTGCCTGCCTTCCAGAGGAAGAAGCCTGGATTGGAGCCCAATGCTCCTGGGTCCCTGCTTCACCTCTGCCACTTAGTAAGTACACTGCACGAAAACTCTGAGCTCTTTCTTGCTCTGAGAAACAGGGGTGATGATCTGGGCCATGCCACCTCCCCACCCAGGCCTGGGAAGGACTGGAGCGTCCCCGTCCCTCACCAGACAGCTGGCAGTGCCGGGGCACAGCCTTGGGCATGAGGCTCCCGGCCTGGTGCAGGCACACCACGTTGGCAATCTCCTGCTGGCACTGCTTGGTGCTGGCCCGGGCTAGTGCAGACAGCGCGTCCTTGCCCACGATCTCGCACTTAGGGGCGAAGCCGTTGTCCGTGGGCTGGGGGGCGCCCTCCACGCTCCCTGTATCTCCATGTGGTGGGAAACCAGCTGCCCCTACCAGCGCCTCCCCGGCTGCTGCCCCACTCAGGTTCTGGCGGCCCGGGGCCTCCGGGGGTGGGGCTGGTGGGACACGCCGGCTGGCCCTCTGCCGGCTGGTTACTGCCCGTACCACCTTGGCCACGGGCACGCCTGGGCTCTCCGCACGGCCCCGCCAGCGCCCATGCCTTCTGCTCGCACTGCCCCGCCGCCCTGCCGAACTGTCTGTGTCCTTGGAGCCCTCGCCAGGGTCCAGCAGCCGTGGCTTCCTCTGCCTTCCTTTCTGTAAAAGATATGCAGACACAGATCACTGGGGCAGTCACTCACCTCCTGCTCCTTGAGCTCATCTTGGCCAGGGGCACTCTCAGACCTAGAGGCTCCTGCCCACCCTTTACCTAGACAAGTTCTGTTCACCTGAGGACTCTGCACAACAGCACTGCCACTGGGACACCTGCCTGACCAGCAGCCGAGGAAGCATCAGCCCTCCCTCCACCATGCTGTCACACCTCCTGTCCCCTACTAGGTCTCAGATCACACGGCACTGTGCTTCTATTTTTGCTGTGGACTCACACTTTCTTTTTCAGCAGATATTAAAATGAATGTCTACATGTGTCCCAAGGGAAGGGAGTGGAGACCCCCTTACAGAGGACACAAGAGTGTCTACCTAAGACCCAGAACTCCTAGCAGGAGCTGGGAAGAGACAGCGTTCTTCAGTAGACTCTGATTTCCAAAGGAATCCAAAGCATTCTATCGGCTAAGGCATTTCCATGTGGGAATACTGAGGCCACAACAGAGTGAAGGCGGAGTGCCCAGGAGGGAGGACTACAGGTGAAACCTGAGACTTCAGTATTGGTTGGGTCCTCCAGAAGCAGAGACCAAGATAAGAGATTTGCCGAGGGTACACCTGTGGATGATGGGGGAGCAGGGCAGGAGCTGGCAGGGAAAGGCTTCAGAACACAAAGGCGACAGCCATGCCAGGAGAGGGGCAGGAGAACTTCAGCCTGCAGCGCAGCGCAGAGGAAGTCCTGGCCAGCTCAGTGGGAAAGCAGCACGGGACAGCCTGCAGACGCGAGCCCTCATGCTCCGCTGTGACGCTGACACAGGGCCTGAAGGTGCCAGCAGCTGGAGGCTGTCACCTGAGCGCACTTGCAACAGGTTCTCCCTTGAAGGGAACTCTGCAGTGATGTGCTCCTCGGCTGCCTGCCACGCCCCTGCTTCCTGGCTGCAGGAGCCCTGGCCCCTGCTGCCTCCCCTCAAACCCAGGCGCTTCCCTAGATGGCCTGGTCTTGCTTGAACCCACCTCCTCCCCTGCTCTCCCTGTCCACTCTCCCTGCCTGACCAAATCCCATCCGTGCTTTCAGATTCAGCTCCCAGTGCCCTGGCGTGCAGCTACCCCGTCTGCCCCAGTGGGATGTGCTAAGCTCCGAGGCCCTGGATGTTCCTCCAGCAGACAGTGAACTCCTTGAGGAGAGGCACGTCCGCTCCATCTCCCAGGGCCTGGCGGAGCAGCTGGCACACAGGGGTTGTCTGGCTGTGTCTGGTGGGTGAGACAGGGAAGGGACAGAGAAGCAAGAGGCACGAGTGAATGCTGGAGTTTCTGGGGCGGGTGCTAAGCCTAGCTCTGCCAACTCACTAGCAGTTCCCTCGCTTGTCTGAGCACAGTCCCCCAGCTGTGAGTATCACATGAGATACAGCATGAGATAATGCGGCCAGAGAGCTGTGTCCTCACTCCTTTCTCTCTGTGCACTGTAAACCCTCTCCCACGGGCCCTCCCCTCCACCACGGACAAGCTCTCCGCTGCTGGGTCCTCTCCTTTCTGGCCTTTCAGCAGCACGACTTAGAGATCACGCTCTCTTCCTTGAAGCACCCTCCTCACTTGGTTTCCAGGATACCCGCCTGGCTTCTCACCTCTCTCTGCTTCCACTCCCTGCCAGTCTTCTTGGTACCTCCTCGGCTCCCACAGCGTGCCCTGGGGCCTTTCCCTGTCCCAGCCCCTTCGCTTCCCGAGTGATTTCCTGCTGTCTCTCGTGTCTAAACTCCATCTACACTCCCAGATTCATCTCTGGCTTGGATTGCTCCCTTGAACCTCCAGGCATTTAACTTCCACCAGCCTCCCTGGCAGCCCCTTCGGGAGCCTCACAGCCCTCTCCAAGCCACCTCTCCAGCACTCAGCTCCAACCTGCCCCTGCTTCAGCCTGCCCCACCGCAGTTCACGATGATGACACCGTCCCTCAGGTTGCTCAGGCCGAACACTTTCGGGCGTCATCTTTGACTCCTCTTTCCCTGCCACCCACCTCCACTGCACCATCCATCCTGTGGGGGCGACCTTCAGAACACACCCGGACTCTGCTCCCTCCTGCTGCCCCCTCCCTGGCTCCTGCTCCTTCCGCTACAGCTACAGTCTGTTCTCATCGGAGCACCCAGCGTCCTGCTGAAACTTAGGTCCCATCTCCCCACCCCTCTGCTCAAAACCGCTGGTGCCTTCCCCTCTTAGGATAAAAACCAAAGCCCTTACAAGAGCCTGCAGAGGCTAGCTGAGCTGTCTGCCCATCCCTCTCGCCTCTTGGTCCTTTCCCACCTCGTCTCCTACGAGCCCTTTCATGCTCACTCCCCTCCAGCCGCAGTGGCCTTCTCCATGTCCCTCTATCCCACTGGCACTCGTGGCTCTGGCCTTTGTACTCACTGCCCCTGTGCCTGGCACCCCCCACCGCCACCCAGCTCACTCCTCGCTGCCTTCAGGTCTTTGTTCAGAGGGCGCCTTCTCAGTCGGCCACCCTGACCACTGCAGTGACAGCTCCAGCCCTCCCTCATCCTCTGCTTCTCCTTCCCTGCAGTACTTCGTATCTTCTATCATTCTATCGTTTATTTTATACAGTGTTATTGTGGGGCTGTCCCCTCACAAGATCGTACGCTCCACGAGGGCAGGGGTTTTTGTTGTTTTGTTCACTGACGTATTAATATTCCTGCAGCCCAGGAGAGTGTCTGGCAATAGTAGACACTCAGTAAGTATTTGCTGAATGAATGCATGCAGAGCTCTTGGCATAGGTGCGGCACTCAATAAACGCAGCTGTCCTTGTCATTATTACTACTGGAAGGGGAGGAGGAAATAGTCAACTGTGAAGTTAAGAGAGAGGCCCAAGACCCTCAGACACCGTGGACTTCACTGGGGATTGGGTTCTCTCTGTCCCTCACTCCCTAAGACCTTCCTTCCCTCCTCTGTCTGAGCATGGCAGGAATCTCACACTGTCAGGCTGACAGCCACCTTCAGCCACAGTCCCAGCCCCACACACTAGACCCCAGGCCCTCTGATCTCTTGAGAGGTGGCCAGAGAGAGCTGGGGTGTCCGTCCCCATCTGAGAAGAGATATCTGCAAGAGGAGGCAGCAGGCCCTATTCTAGACCCACACTGGGAAGGGCCCCTGGGCTGGGCAGCCCCACTGAGCTGAGGATACGTCAGCCCGCTGACATCTGACCTGGCCACACAGGAAGCAGAGAAGGACATGCCCAAGCTTAGGTGGATAGAGATGGCAGAGAGCTGTGGGCTCTCAGGGTGGAAGCCAGTGTCAGTGAGTCAGGAAGCTGGTCGGGAGGGCAGGACACAGGGCACAGGGCCAGGTTGGCTGTGGTGGGGGACAGGATGTGGGAGGAGACGGGCATGGTGGTGCCCTGCACTGCAGCAGGGAACTGGCTGACCCTGAGAAGGACAATTCCAGAGGAGGCTGGGGGCCCAGGAGGCAGCAGGGAGGGATCAGAGAGGCTCTGGAGAGCAGTCAGCCCCTGCCCCGCACCCTCCCAGGCACGTCCTTAGCATCACCAGGCCCCAGGCTTGTGCCCCCGAGAGCTGCGCCCAGTCGCCCCTGAGGTGAGGGACCCGGCTGATTACTGAGGGTGGGGACTAGGCCTCCGGCCTCTGGCCTGGATGCATTCTGGCTTTAGAGGCCCCCTCCTCCTCACCAAGGAGGCATTTAAAGTCCTCTGCCACTTCCTGGCTCTGTAGCTCTTGAAATCCTTCTCTGAGCCACGAAGACAATGAACACACAAATGCTCACCCCACACCCCACCTTCTCTGGACGTTTCAGACTGCATTTAAAATAAGTGGTGAGACAGTGTTTGTGAGAGCTTTGAAAACTATCAAGTGGCTCTTTGGAGGTTAGTGATCATCCCGGGTATCCACTCTGGCCTCTTCCAGAGTGCACGTCTTAAATGCACATTGGATCCTGTTGCTGCTTAAACCCCTCCGTTCTCTCCCGCTGCACTTAGAATAAAACCTGAGCCCCTCACTGTGGTCCTGTCAGCCACTTGGGATCCAACCTTCTTCCAAGGAAAGCACCACACCCTCCTGGCCATTCCTCAAGGGTGCCCAGCTAAGCCCATACTCCTTGGGGCCTTCCGCCTGAACTCTCCTGCCCACCTCTTCCTGAGAGAAGCCTTCCCCACCAGCTGATCCCAACCAGCCCCTTGTCATTCTACTGCGTTTCCTTTCCACTGTCTGGCTCTCCCTGCACAATGCCTGCCCATGAGGCCAGGGCTGTCATATTTTATTTCTGTATCCCCAGTGTTAGCACAGTGCCGGATACGAAGTAGGACTTAATATTTGTCGAATGAATGACTGAATGACTGAATCCATATTCCCAATGTGCAGTGCTGAGATAATAATGAGAGTCATTTACTGACAGCTTAGCACGTGCCAGGAACTCCTGCAAGTGCTTCGCAGGCATTGCTTTCGTTTTATCTTTATAATCACCCAACATGAGAGGTGCTATTATTATCCCTGGCTTGAGGAGGACACATGAGGATACAGAAAGAGGTGAGGTCATTTGTCGGTGGTCTACTCGGTAGCAGAGGTAGAAGAGGATGGTGTGTGGGCTGTCCAGCTCAGTGCTCACCTTCCAAGTACTATGTTATGCTGCCTGGCGAGATGGTGGCTGAGGGGGTCCAAGCATCAGTGGCTGCATGGACTGCACAACCTTCAGTTCATCGGGAATCTTTTTCCATCCCACTCCAGGATTCCCCTGTCAGCTTCAGCCAGGCAACTGCACAAGGAGGTGGGGGTGGGGGGCGGTATCCCAACCACTCCACTGCCCCAATTCTCCACCCAGGCTGTGGGCAGGGCGGCAGGGACCTCAGCCCATTCAGAGACACACAGACCCATGCAGCTCAGAGTCATTTGTTTTGGAGAAGACTCAGATGCTTTGACATGCCCCTCCCCCGAGTGGTCCCCAGCCTCTGTTCACATACCCTAGTGTCAGAGGGCTCCCTAACTGCCTTGGCAGCCTGTACCATCTTCAAATGTCCCATCTGCCCAAAGAGTCTTCTTATCCCAGGCCTGAAACCCTCTCCTCCTCTTCCTCCTACTTAGGTCCATCCAGAACAAGCTCAATCCCGGCAGATGTCACAGAGCAAGCCTCTCTAGCCCCTACCTCCTTTTGGAGTTATGGTCTCATGTGACTCAGTTCCAGCTTCCCTCCCCATCCCACCCTCTTGGTTCTCCCAAAAAGGGCAAGGGTAGCTCTTCCAGTCTCCACACTAGGCCTTCCAGACTGCCAAGATGCAGGAAGTGAGGTGGACATCGGGGCTCCCTTGGCCTTCACCCTGCCAGGTGAGAAGTCCAAGAGGACAAGGCAAGCTGAACCTCTGACCCAGAGCCCTGAAGGCACCAGAACAAGGGGGTGGAGGCAGAGAAACCCTGACCTCTGGCCCACAGCTTAGGGTTATGGTTTGGCCTGTCCTCTCTGCCCTTCCAGGATGAACTCAGACCCCACTGGACCTTTGTAACCACATTGGGGAGAAGGTATCTGGGCCTCTAGGTGAAACCAAGAGACTGGGACCTGGGGACCGAGGCCAGGTAGGACCTAGGGACTGAGCATATAGTGGTTGCCTCTGCTCCAGGGCCTGGGACTCTACTAAACCAGCTGCTGCTGTCCTCATTTCCTTAGAGACAGAGGGACCCCCTTCCCAATTCCCTAATGTCCTGAGGCCAACTCACCAGCTCACTTCCCCTCCCCTACCCTTCTGAAGACCCACCCAGGTTCTTCAAACCCCTGCTAAAGAAGCCACACCTCCAGTTCTCTCCCTGGGGGTCACTCCCTGTTCCCTCAGTTCCCGGGTACACACTTTGTCCCTGCTCGTATTCCACCCCAGAGCTCCAATCCTCACTGGCTGCTGCCCCTTAGGCATAGCTGGGCAACGATGCCCAGGGTCCCTTGGCCACACTCCTCTGCCCATGGCGCGCACACTCCCGCCCCCTCCCAACTTCAGAAAGTTTGGCCTGGGGCTCCCCAGCTCCGTGCAGGCTCGGGCCCAACCCCGCCTCCTAGCCCTGCTCCCCTCGCCTGACCTTCATCGCTCCCCGGGCCAGAGACCACCCCACCACGACCTGCTCCTCCCGCCCCAGCCCCCAGTCTGCCCGCGGCCCGGGTCTCCGGGTCACGCACCACCCCCGCGCGCAGCCCTTTAGGCCTGCCTGGGAAGGGGGCACGAGGGTGCCGATGCCCCGCTCCGGGTGACCGCCAGCGCCCCGCACGCACGCGGCCCGTGCCCCACTTCCCTGTCCGGGGCCGTCCGCAGCCCCGCCAGGACCCCGCGCGCCCCCGCGCCCGGCCTGCCCGCCCGCCCAGCAGTCGGAGCACCTCGCCCGCTTCGTCCTCCTCCAGGCCGCTGAAGCTCCACACCACCAGGCCCTGCAGCAGCAGGATGGCCAGCGCCGTGGCGATCGCCAGCTTGTAGCGCCGCACCAGCTTCTGCACTCGCGCGCTCGCCACCATCTTCTTGCCCGGGACGCGGGGCGCGCGCCCAGCCCTGCAACCCGGCCGCGGCCGCGCGCACGGGCGCGTGGCCGAGCCCCCCGCCCGGGGAGGCGGGCCGAGCCCGCGCAGGGGCGGGGCCTCCGGAGCGCCGCGCCCCGCAGGCCAGGGGCGGAGCTGGGCCGGCGGAGCCTGGCGCCCTGACGCCGCCCGCGCGGGGCGGTGCACCGGGCTTCCGCGCTCGCCTCTTGGGCCGCGGGTCTGTCCGTGTGCGTCTCCCGCGCGTGCTCACCTCTTCCTGGACGGCAAACCCATTGCACTGGGGTGCGGAGGGTCTGCGGCCCGACCTCTCTCGTCTGATGGCGAGAGTCGCGGGGGAAGTCCGCCCCGCGCGGGGTATGCTCTCGGCCCCAGAGGCCCAGGAATGCTAGAGCCCCCCCGAAACGAGTAGGGAGAGGTGTGTAAGTGGCAGAGGCCCTGCTTAAAAACCTGGAGGCCGCGCCTACGGGGCAAAATCTAACCGCTTGCCTGGCATTGGAGGCCCTTCACAAATCCTTTCCTTTCTCCCTCTCATCCTAAGCATCCTCAGGCCTCTACCAGAGTCGTGGTTCTCAAACTCTAGCGTGCTTCGGGATCACCTAGAGGACTTGATCAAATAGATTCTAGTCTCCACCCCCCCCAGAGTTTCTGCTTTGGGAGGTCGTGAGTGGGGCCTGAGAATTAGCATTTTCAGCAAGTTCCCAGGTGATGCTGATGCTGCAAAGAATCACTAGACTTTGGCGCATGCTGTTCCCCCCAACGCGTCCCAGCACCCTAGCGGCGGTCCCCCTCCCCCATTCCCATCAATGGCATCTTCTGTGCTTCCCCAGCCCTGTACAGTGAGCACTGATGACTAATCTGGTCGTGATTTCTCTAGGATCATGCCTTATTCACTTTTGAATGCTTAGCAAGTGAAGCCCAACTTCCTGTATAACTTAGGTCCCTAACATTTTTTGAGAGCCTGGCATGACCAAGCACCGGATCAGACAAAGTCTGAGTACCTGTGACCCTCCCCTGAACCTGGCAGGTCCATGGAGCGAAGGAAGGAGAGAAGAGGTAAAGCAGTGCCCACCAGAGCAAGGTGAATTACCAGCCAGTGAAGCCAAGCACTGTGGGAAGGAAGTAATAAAAATAGCAAAACCAAGATAGGTTTAAAAAGTTTGAAAGTTTGAAGGCAGTGATGGAGGATTTTGGAAGTTGCCAGGAGATTAGGTTGGTGAGGGAGTTCTAAACTGTGATGAGTACAGGAGATGCAGTCGTTTGATGGCACTTAAATAAAACCTGCTTTAATCATCTCCCGAGGCTTTGGCATTTGCAATCATTCCATTCCTCAGCGTTTGTTAAGTGGGAGAATTGTAAACAACGCTTCAGATGGCAGTTAGGCTACATAAGAGAACCTGCACTTCAAGGATTTTGGAAAACATCAGTTGACATGCAAGCAATTGATGTTATTAATAATTAAATATCGATCTTATGTGCTCATTAGATCAGGTCCCCTAGGGACCTCTACCTGTCAATACTTACTCCCCAACAATGAAAATAGCTTTATTTTTCACTGATTTTGTATATATAATACATATTCATATAACATTTAAACCCTAAAAAAATAAGAAAAAAGTAAAAGTCACCTGCAATCCCACCCCCCGAGATAATCATTAACATTTTGGTGACTGTCCTTTCCCCATCTCTTTATATGTACATACTTTTGGATGGATGGGGTCACATCATATACATTGTTTTTAAATATCTATTTTTAAGTATTTCTCTCTCCTCCCCCTCCATGTAAATAGCTTGGCTTGCTTGCTTCCTTCCTAACCTCCTTCCTTCCACCTTTCTCCATAACAATTCATACACACATACACACACACACGTTTTTATTTTTGGAGGGAGTCACTAGATTTAATTTAATTTAATTTTTTATATTGGGGTTTTATTATATTTAAGAAGTTGAATCATATTACATGTACTTCTCTATATCTTGCTTTTCTCCCTTAACCATAAATACGTAGTAGAAATTTCCCAAGTTGGATCAGACAGGTCTAACTCATTCTTTTTAATGGTGAATAATATTCTTCTTCCTTCTGGAATGGGCATTTGCTTGGTTTTCAGGGTTTTGCCACTGCCACACAGCTATAATAAAAATGCTTCTATGCCTGTTCCTGTGCACTGATGCTTTTACTTCTATGTTAGAGTTTCCTAGGAATGGGATTACTGGGGGAAAGGGAATTTTTAATTTTAATAGATAACTGCTACCAGCTGGGCTCGATGGCTCACACCTGTAATCCTAGGACTTTGGAAGGCCGAAGTGGGAGGATCACTTAAGGCCAGGAGTTTGAGACCGGCCTAGGCAACATAGTAAGACCAATTTTTACAGGAAAGGAGAAAAAAAAAAAAAAGCCAGGTGAAGTGGTATGTACCTGTAGTCCCAGCTACTCTGGAGGCTGAGGTGGGAGAATTGCTTGAGCCCAGCAGTTCAAGGCTGCAGTGAGCTATGATCCCACTACTGCACTCCAGCCCTCCAGCCTGGGTGACAGAGTGAGACCCTCTCTTAAAAAAAAAAAAAAAGAAAAGATACTGCCAGATTGCTTTCCCAAAATACTGTGACAATCCTATTTCCAACAACAGTGTATGAGGCTATTGTTTTCCTGCAGCCCTTCCAGTAGCAGGTGTTATTCTGTTTTTAATTTTTGCTAATGTGATAGGTGAGAAGTGACCTCATTGTTTTTTAATTTACAGTTCTCTGCTGGGCAGTGTCTGGTAATTGGTTTATTGACTTTTTGTTGTTGTTGGTTTTTTTTTTGTTGTTGTTTTTTATCTCAAACTCCTTGTGAGGAAAAGTTTTATTGACTGGATTTGCTCTTCAGGAGTTGCCTCTTCACTTTCTCTGCAAATGAAACTATGGCTATTGAATCATTTGTCTTTTTCTTGTCAATTTTTAAGAGTATTTATCTATTTAAATTTTTCCTCAATTTATCATTGCACTTTGACTTAAGGCCATTCTAAAATTTTTAACTTTTTCATAATAAAATATGTTCCTTTTTTTTATGGCTTCTCATTTTCTGTTTCAGTTGATCTCCCTAGTTCTTGATGATATATATGGTTTCATATATTCTCCTATAATTTTTATTTTGTATTGTTTTACATGTAACTCTTTAATCCATCTGGAATTTGTTTTATTTTATTTTTATTTATTTATTTTTTTTGCGACAGAGTCTCACTCTGTTGCCCGGACTACAGTGCTGTGGCATCAGCCTTGCTCACAGCAACCTCAAACTCCTGGGCTCAAGCGATCCTCCTGCCTCAGCCTCCCGAGTAGCTGGGACGACAGGCATGCGCCACCATGCCCGGCTAATTTTTTCTATATATAGTTTTAGCTGTCCATATAATTTCTTTCTATTTTTAGTAGAGACGGGGGTCTCACTCTTGCTCAGGCTGGTCTCCAACTCCTGAGCTCAAACAATCCACCCGCCTCAACCTCCCAGAGTGCTAGGATTACAGGCATGAGCCACCTCGCCCGGCCTAGGAATTTGTTTTAATATATGGTATGAAGTAGGGGTTCAGGAGTCTTTTTAAAATTTTAATTATTATGGATACATACTAGTACATATTATGGGGTACCTGTGATGTATAGACATCCAATGTGTATCGGAAATCTTTATTTAGCTTGTTTCTAAATAAAGCTTCTATCAGTATCTATTAATGCTTAGATTTTATTATTTTTAAACAACAGATTTGTTATTGAGGTATAATATGCATAGTTCAATTTAGATTTGCCTATATAAAAATACAAGCTTTACTGGTCCCCTCGGTCCCCTTTTCTCTTCAGGTTCCCCTCTAACTCCCATTGTGCTTTTTTCTTTCATTGTAGAAAATCTTGAAAGTAGAAAATGGTTCCTCAGAAAATCAGAATGGGAAAGCATTCTTTAGTGTTAAGTAAGTTGCTCGTATGATATATTCCTTCTCATGTGAGGGAATTCTCCTTTGCAAGGTATTTTATGAGGCACAGACACTGAATGTTTTCAAATGCATCTTTAGCAGCAAGAGTCCCAGCTTGGCTCAGCAGCAGAGGACGCGGAGGCCCCTGCAGGAACACTCCAGGCTGCGCCTCCAAGTGGCTCCCCGGGCTCTGTCTTGCTGCCTTTATCTGGTTTCTGCTTCTCTGTCCAGTTCCTTCCAAGTGACACTTCACTGGGCTGTCTGCTGGCCTCATCCTGGCTTTACCCCTGGATGCTGCCTTTCAGGGCACTCTCTGCCTGCCCACACCCAAGCCAGCTCACGATCCCCCGGATCCCTGCCTGTCAGGACGTTCTGACGTCTATTGAAAGGATCATATGGGTTTTTCTAATGTGGCCTATTGAGATAATGAATCATTTCAAAAATAATTTCCACATATTAAAACATTTCTGGGCTGGGCATGGTGGCTCACGCCTGTGATCCTAGCACTCTGGGAGGACAAGGTGGGAGGATTAAGGTCAGGAGTTCAAGACCAGCCTGAGCAAGAGCAAGAGCCCATCTCTACTAAAAATGGAAAAATTAGCCAGGCATCGTGGTGCAGCCTGTAGTCCCAACTACTTGGGAGGCTGAGGCAGGAGGATCCCTTGAGCCCAGGAGTTTGAGGCTGTAGTGAGCTAGGATGATGCCACTGCACTCTACCCAGGGTGACAGACTGAGACCCTATCTCAAAAAACAAAACAAAAACAAAACAATTGCCTCCTATAATTTTTATTTAACACGGTCAACATTGTCATTTATTAATGTTTTTATGGAGAAAAATTTAACACTATTCCATCTCTCTTATTTTTCTTTTGCAGTTATTCTGTTGTATCAGATGTCAACAGTATGAATTGTTCCAAAAATGAAAGGGCCACATCTTTTGTTTTCCTATTTAGCCAGATGAGAGCCCACATACAGTATTACCTTCCTCTTTTGGTCTTCTGAGTTGTCTAAAAGCCTGTTGTGGGGACATGCAATTCACAAGAGGTGTATAATAAGCAAGCTGGGCTTCCATCCCCAAGCAGAATAGCACTAGGGGTGGAACATTCTGCTCCTGCAAATCATCTTACTCCCACATGGGGTCGCTACAGGAAGCTGGTCCATAATTAGAAGTTGCTCAAGTGGGCTTTCACTCGTCTGATCCACATACTTGACCAGCCTGCCAAGCCCAGACAAAATGCCTATCACTTGGACTCTTAGAGTTGCAGCTCAACGTTCAGCTCTTCCACTCCCGTACTCTAATGGGTAGTAGTTTCCACTGTGAGAACTAGAAACTCCATCTCCAAGTGATTTACACATTAATGAGAGGAAGACTGGAAAGTTCATGCCTTGACATACCTTCTATGTTACAAACACATAACAATAAGGGGTAAAGTTTTTAAAGGCATTAATAAGATACAGACAGGCTAAAAAATGGGATAAACATCTCAGTGGACAAGAATTAACTGGAAAGCAAAGTGGTGAGTAGGACCAAAGCCAAGGGCCCGGGGGGTAATGGGAGCTAAAATGTTGTGCAGGGGATGGAGGATAGAACCAGACTCTCAGGCTGAAGCCATGGACTGGAGCGAAGCCACCTTACTTGTGAAACAAGGCTGAAAAAAAATGGCACCTGACCAGATCTCAGGAGCTATGGCCAAAACTGTGGGCCTGGGGAGGCAGCAGAACAGAAACAGCCTCACAATCAAGAATTGGGTCAAGCCATTTTTTAACTTGCAGGCGGGGTCTGCCAGTTTCCCAACGTTAATGAAGAACAGGAGTTCCCAACTGTCATCACAAGACCAGTTCTGGATGAGGGCACAGTGGATGCAACCACAAAACGAAATCCACCATACAAAACACGAGAGAGAAAAAACAAGGCACAAAGCAAAAACAAAAACTCCCAGCAATAATGAGCCTGTAAACCAAAATTCCAAAGCACATTAAGAAACTGAATGCTAAAAAATGTAGCCAACCAATTCAACAGCTGGAATATAAACTCACTCTAGATGAAATTCATTTCTTGGACTCATTTGGCAAAGACTTGAATATAAGAATGCTCAAAGAGATAAATGAAGAAACTACTTGACAAACAAGAAATTGTGAAACAGATGCAGATGAAAATGAAATGAACATATAGACATGAAATATAACAGTTCTACATCTCAGAAATAAAAATATAGCCATGCAATAAAAAATATCTCAAAAGATTGGATGGGGCCGGACGCGGTGGCTCACCCTGTAATCCTAGCCCTCTGGGAGGCCGAGGCAGGTGGATCGCTCAAGGTCAGGAGTTTGAGACCAGCCTGAGCGAGACCCCGTCTCTACTAAAAAGAGAAATAAAAATTATCTGAACAACTAAAAAAACTATATATAGAAAAAATTAGCCGGGCATGGTGGCGCATGCCTGTAGTCCCAGCTACTCGGGACGCTGAGGCAGTAGGATCGCTTAAGCCCAGGAGTTTGAGGTTGCTGTGAGCTAGGCTGATGCCACGGCACTCACTCTAGCCCGGGCAACAAAGTGAGACTCTGTCTCAAAAAAAAAGAAAAAAGAAAAAAAAAGATTGGATGAACTTTAGACTGGATATAGTTGAAGATAAAATTAGCTAATTGGAAGATAGTGCTGAAGAATCTGTACAGAACGCAGCACAGCAAGGCAAACATTAAAAATAAGAGAACAGTTTGAGGAGTAGGAGAATAGATTGAGATACTCCGAAATATGTCTAATAGGATTTGCAGATGAAGAAAATAAATGAAATGGCAGGGAAATAATATTGAAGACATGATAGCTGAATAGCTGAGATTATTCCAGAATTGAAGGAAAACATAAGTAACATACAATAGGATTTTGATTTTTTTTTACCCAGTCTAAGACTCTATGTCTTATTAAGTGTATTTAATCAGTTTACACTTATTGCCATTAATGATTTATTTGGATTTTATTTGGACTTTTATTACTATTATCCTATATTTTCTGCTCATCATTCTTTTTCTTCACTTTTTTTCTCCTTTCCTATGTTCTGTTGAATTGACAAAATATATTTTCCTTTTTCTGTCCCATTTATCAACTTATTTGATGCCTTCTGTTTAATATTAATATTTTCTTGTGCTTTAATCACCTCCTGTTTACCCCATTGGTGAGGGAATGTTATGGAGATGGATGAACCCACAACATTTGATTCTGGGTGGATGAGATTGTCAGAGTATAACATGGGTTATACTCAGGAATAGAGTGAACAACTAGGGCTGTGGAGGCAGGTTTTGCAGTATCAAGAGGACAGGGTGTCCGTTGGTTTGTTCAGGGGCATGTGATTGGCTTATTTGAAAATTATGCAGGCTGCAGGCTAGCAGGAAACTGAAACCCACTACTCAGGACTACTCAGGAATAAGCAGGAAGTATTCCTGGGCCCTTTTTTTTTTTTTTTTTTGAGACAGAGTCTCACTCTGGTGCCCAGGGCTAGAGTGCCATGGCGTCAGCCTAGCTCGCAGCAACCTCAAACTCCTGGGCTCAAGCAATCCTTCTGCCTCAGCCTCCCGAGTAGCTGGGACTACAGGCATGTGCCACCATGCCTGGCTAATTTTTCTATATGTATTTTAGCTGTCCATATAATTTCTTTCTATTTTAAGTAGAGACGGGTGTCTTGCTCTTGCTCAGGCTGGTCTCGAACTCCTGACCTCGAGCGATCCTCCCACCTCGGCCTCCCAGAGTGCTAGGATTACAGAAGTGAGCCACCATGCCCGGCCCTGGGCCCTTTAATAAGAGGGGTTATTTGTCTGGGGATTTTATCCAAGAAGCAGAGTGGGGAGAACTTGTGGTTAGGTCATTCAAGGCCCTCCCAATTTCACCACATGTCAAGGGAGCATATAATGTTGGGCCTGAGTTTTAGGTCTTACACACATTTTGTTGTTAATTTTCTTTTTAGTGTTATACAGACTGTTTGCTGTAATCTTCCTCAATAATTTAGAGGGCAAGAATTAGAATATATTTTTAAAGATTTTTGGATTTTTTTTTTTTTGAGACAGAGTCTCGCTCTGTTGCCCGGGCTAGAGTGCCATGGCATCAGCCTAGCTCACAGCAACCTCAAACTCCTGGGCTCAAGCGATCCTCTGCCTCAGCCTCCCGAGTAGCTGGGACTACAGGCATGTGCCACCATGCCCAGCTAATTTTTCTATTTTTAGTAGAGACGGGGTCTCGCTCTTGGTCAGGCTGGTCTCAAACTCTTAATCTCAGATGATCCTCCTGCCTTGGCCTACCAGAGTGCTAGGATTACAGGTGTCAGCCACTACGCCTGGCCCACTTGCTTTTTTTAATCATTATTTTATCGTGGACATCCTTCCAGATTCATTTTATCATGGACACTCTTCCAAGTTAATACATATATAGCTAATTTCTTTAAAATAGCTACATGATGTTTATTACTTTACTATAGATGCACCATAATTTATTACACCATTAATCTGTCATTGCTACTTATTTTGCCACAATACATATGGTTGCAAGAAGCATCTTAGTTCCTATTGTCTGTGATACTGGTATCTTTAGTTTTGTATGATAGATTTCCAAGAGTGAGATGGGTATGTACATTTCAATTTTAAAAGAGATTGACAGCAGATTGCAAAAGGGTGCTAGCAGTTCACATTCTTTTGAGAACACATGAAGACTCTCCTTCCCCTAAATCTCTAAGCAGGTGCTTCAAGCTGGATTTTTTCTCATTCTTGGGTTTTTGCATCTGATTTTTTTCTAGTGTCCTAGCATACATCTTCAAGTGATTTATTCAAGAAGAGGACTCAGGAGGGATTATTTTTTAAATAACTTCCACACCTGAGGTCTTTTGTCTTCATACGTGAATGACCACATGGCTTTTCCTTTCAGTTTTTCTAAATCAGTGTATTTCAAACTGCAGGTCACAACCCATTCAATTTAATGGACTGTGATTGCATGTTTAAAAACATAGAATGATATAGACCAGAATAGAAAATACTAGAGTGCATTAAAGGACAATTATTATATCATGAATATCTGAAGATCCAGTAGGAGGGAGATTTAAATTTTCTTTTCATAACCTTTACGCTGTTTAAGAAAATATATAAATAGGTTACAAAGTAAGATGTATTTTTAATGATGAGTTGAAGTAAAAAGAAATTGACGTTAACTACTTTTGGATGTTGTGAGAAGTATGAGATCATTTTAATTAAGGCTCTTGGTTATTTTTTTCCCATTTGTCCATAAGATCCTTATTTATCACCACACTCAATTTAAACTTGTTTTAAAAATTATAAAAGAAATATATATACATGGTATTAAAAAAAAAACGCAACAGAACAGAAGATATAAAAAGAAAAGTAAAATCTCTCTCCTCCTTCAGTTTCCTGTTCCAAGGGTGAGTGTATATGTTCCAGAAATTTTCTTCACTTTTTTAACTTTGAGAATTCCATCACAGTGTGTCCAAGGGAGGCCCTCTTTTCATTAACTGTGCTTGGAAGTCAGAACATACTCTCAGTCTCCAACCGAGTTCTTTCTTCTTCTTCCCCCTCCCATTTCTTTGATTACAGCTTTCCTGCATCTATTTTGTTCTCTCCAGAATTCCTATTATTCCCAGGTTATATCCCCTGTGTCTGCCTGCCTGCCTCTTCCCTGTTCATCTTTTTATCATTTCACTCTTGACCATGTTAATTTTATTTTCTCTGGTGTCTCGTCTGCTATTTACAGCCCACGTCATGGTTTCTTGCCAGGCGATTATGGTTTCTGTCTCCTTGTTATTTCCTGCCCTCAGATGTCTCTCTATTATGATCTTTTCTAGTTTCTAGATCTTTTCCAGCACCCCATGGAATCTTATTGAGAATTTGAATCAGATATTCAGATTTAAAAAAAAGAAAACAAACTTGTGCTGCAATAAATCCCCTCCACCCCCACCCCCAGGCAGCTTCCTCAAAACCTTCGGGGAATGTCTATCTTTTGAGCTACAGAATCTTTCCCCAGAGCCTGTGAGCTTTGCTTTGACTCATCCTCACAGGGAAAAGTCTAAACCTGCTGAAGATGGCTGTTGGGATAGGAGCTTTATTGCTTTGGTTTCATTTTTCCACACAGAGGTGAGATCTGGGGTAGAGTGGGTGCCGCCCGAGGCCACAGAAACCCTCCAGGCTTCTCTGTCCCCCCCTCCTCAGAGGCACGTCTTATCTGATTGGTGAACTTGGCTGAGCTCCTCTTCCGAAACGGCGTTCCCTGGGCTGCACTTTGACTGGCAATATATGGCTTGGCCCAGCAGGAGGCAGTATACAAGGAGCTGGTGGAAAAGTCTGCCTAATTCGGGTGCGAACCACTCAGGGAGCCCATTTATCTAAGGAGCTAAAGCCACATTCTCCAATCTCCTTCGTCAGTGTTAAACCTGACAGTTTGATCTCCAGCTGCTTCGTTCCTGTGACCTATTTCTCAAATGACCTTGCACTTAGGAGGGGGAGAAAGGGATAGCATCTGTTGCTTGTCTAACAAGGACTTCAAGTCAAGAAGGAACTGAGCTACATTCGGTGGGGTGTTGTGACGAGTTCCCGCCTGAAACTTTCTCAGAGGGTCATTCCGGTTCGGACCAAAGGGATCAAGGAGAGTTGACAGGAGAGAGAGCAGGGACTGAGCATTTCCGACACCATGCATCCCAGGAGAAGAACGCAGGAGCTGAGCAGCCACTGCTGGGAGATTTAGCGCCACCTCCATGGATGCATTTTTAGAAAAGGAAAAAAATAGTTTTATTATTTTTAAATTCTCAAGAAGACATAACAATTGCAAATAAGTTAATAAAAGGTTTGGGGGACTGCCTGGTTGGATGGTAGCATGGCTTTTCTGCTGCATGGAGCCACCGGCTACTTCTCAGGGCTTTTCTGTGGCTGTGGGACCAGTCAGGCATCCACGGTGTACCTGGGGTGGTCTGAAAACTGCAGGGAGGTAGAGGTGGAGGGAAGCTTAGGGGTACACCCTCTCCCCATCGTCCCTTGAGCCACCCTGGCCTCCAGTCCCTGCCCGCTGAGTGAGGGGGCCTCCCCTGGGTAGCTGGCATCTCTGGCTTTGTCCTGAGCACATGGCCCTATCCCACGGGTGGTGGCTTGCCTCCGCTCTATGATGCCTTCCCTTTAGCCCCATAGGCACAGTCTGGCCCAAATTCCTCATTTCCTCAGTGAGGATGTTGAGGTTACAGTGCTGTCGCAAGTCTTCCCCTTTTTCTGATGGCCTTTCTGGGGTGTTTTGTTGAAACAGGAATCGGGGGACAGACCTGGAACAATATCCAGCCGGGAGCGCCCAGCCAAATGTGACTTGCATGTTCGCAATGATCACATCTACTCGAACCTTTGAAAACAAGAAAACTCAATTACTTCCTATTCTTAACTACTTTCTGCAAATTTTGGATTCTTTTTTTCCTAGCTACTGTTAATAGGATTTTCAGATGACTAAAGGCTGTGAAGACAGAGGCTTTTACATAAAAATAATGTCGGGTGGCAGAGGCCTGGGCGACCTCTGAACCGCTCGTGTGCTGTTGCCTGGTGAGCACAGCCTTGTCGTTTGAGTGCAGCTCTGGGTCCCTCCGCTCCTCCAGGCAGGGCTGACCCTACGTTACCCGCCCCCACTTCCTGCCCATGTGTCCCCACCCCCGTCAGTGTGCTCGCCCACCCATGGGGCACGTGTTCCTCTCTTGGTCTGTTCTGATTTTAAAAGGTTACCCCCACTTCGATTTCTGATTGTGAAACACTTAAGGAGTCATCTTCTGTGCTTTTAACGTTTTAAAAATTATCATAAAGAGGCTAAAACAGCGAAAGCCGTTCCCAGTTAATCAAGTCTCCCCAGCATTTGTGCATTAGCGGAGATAATGCAGGTGCAAGCTCTTCGAGGACAGAAAGCCCAGGGCGGTGCCGGAACGGGGTGCCGTGAGAGGCTGGGGGACATCAGGGAAAAGTCCTTGTGAAAAGTGAGAGCAGTTGCGGTGGACTTTTGAATTCATCTTTGTGCCTCGGTTGAATCCTATTCTGGGCAAAACACCAGGAGGGGACAAGTTACACGGATGACATGCCAGTTCCCATCTGTCCTTTCTGGGAAGGACCCTCGAGTCAAGTCACGACCGTCCTGTGTCATCCTGGGACAAAGTCAGTAGTCTGTTCCCAAATGTTAATGGGGTCGCATTTGTGTGGAATGGACCTCAGTCTACACACGTCGCAGCCTCTCAGAATGGAGTTCCATCGTCCGTGTCTCGTGTGTGTGTTTTGTTCACACACTCACAGATCAGGGGCGCCGAGGCTCCAAATAAGCCCACAGGGACCTGACTGTTTTCACTTTGATTCACTACAGAGAAACTAGCCTGGATTTGGCAGGGCTTAGCTTTTACTGGACTACTTCTGCCCTCTACAGAGGGCGCTTCAACCCTAAATGACCATCACTGGGAAATGTCCTGATGTTGGGGAATTCTGTTGAGTTGATTGGGGCCAAGGGCTACATCCCTGTCAACCCTCGAGAAGGATCAACTGTTCCACCGTCAGATGCGCCGGGAAGAGCTAGATCTCATCATAAAGTATCGGAGCCTGGGAGGTGAGCCTGAAGCTGGGAGGAGGGAAAGCCTTTCCGTTCCTGGGCTTGGCAGTTGTTGGACCAGGACTCCAAGTAGGGAGGATATTCAACATGCCACACCCAGAGGATTTTAACTGAGCACCTACTAAGCATTGGGCACCAATCTAAGCACTGGGATGCAGGGGTGAACAGAAGAGGTTATAGAAGAGAGACTGATGATAAACGAGCAAAAGTAAATGAATCAGAGCGATTCAGCTGGTGACGGGTGCTACAAGGATATAGGGTAATAAAGCAGGCTGAGGTGACAGAGAAGGGCACACACACAGGTGTCGGGGCAGAAGCTGGAGGGTACAGGACACACTGGACACCTCTCTGCCCCTTGAAGTCCAGGTGATGGGGTGGGAGGCGGTGTGAAGCTGCTGCAGGGATGGTTTCCGTCTGCTCCTCCACCTCCAGGTCTCCACAGACCAGGGCAGCTTCCATGGTCCACTGGCTCTGGGTGCCACCAGCACAGACAGGCTGGCGGTGGGGGTGGGAGGGACAGGAGAAGGCAGGGCTGCCTCTGAGTGAGCACGTGGGCTGCGGCTGGCTGGGGAGGAGGCTCGGCCGGGAAGGCGTGTCGGGCACAAGGAAGCCGGTGCAGAGATGCAGGAGAGGAGACAGCTGAGCACCTGAGGTGCTGCAAAGAGCTTTGTGGTTTGAGCATTAATGGCAACGTGGCCTCGTTGGCACCCACAGGCCACCGAGGCTGGGGCTGAGGGACTGAGAGAGGTGGGTGCCCCTTCAAACCAACATTCTTTAAACACAAAATGGAGATGGAGAGAAACAGGTGCTCTGTTAGTAAAAACTGTAAATATGTCCCCTTACATTAAAGACGAGGGACTTATTGCATGTATGTGATACATGCTCTTTTCTGAACCAGACAATTTATTGGGAGGCATATTAAACTGTTTAAATATCAGACAACAAAATAAATCTCTCCTCCTGGGTGAGCAGTATCCCCCTCGTGTGATTTGGTTTCGCAATTTCAGCTGACGGCAGCTGCTGACTTCAGGGAAGCGTAGCAGCGCCGCTGGCTGGGTGGAGGTTGGGGCCAGGTCCACGGCTGCTCTTTGTGATTTACATGTCGTCTGTGAAAACACAGCAGACGGTGCGCAACGCACTCATCATGCAGGCATACACCCATCCCCTCCCCCCACCCCCCACCCCCCGTCTCAGTCTGATATCTAATTGGTACCCTTCCCCGATGTGCATTTAGGTGATGATCAGGGAAACCAATTTTCTGGTGAGTACATGTGATGCTTGTTTTTCCATTCTTTGGATACTTCACTTAATATAATGGGTTCCAACTCTCTCCAGGAGAACCAAAGAGATGTCGTATCACCGTTATTTCTTATAGCTGAGTAATACTCCATGGTATACATATACCACAGTTTACTAATCCATTCGTGGATTGATGGGCATTTGGGTTGTTTCCACATCTTTGCAATTGTGAATTGTGCTGCTATAAACATTCGGGTACAGGTGTCTTTGTTGTAGAATGACTTTTGTTCCTTTGGGTAGATGCCCAATAATGGGATTGCTGGATCAATGGTAGGTCTACTTGAATGTGTTTAAGGTATCTCCATATTGCTTTCCACAGGGGTTGCACTAGTTTGCAGTCCCACCAGCAGTGTATGAGTGTTCCTGTCTCTCCGCATCCACACCAACATGTGTTGTTTTGGGACTTTTTGATAAAGGCCATTCTCAATGGTCATGCTTGAGGGTGCAGACTCGGGGAGGTGGGGGCTGGGGGGAGGGGATAGAGGTATGACTACATGGTGAGTGCCAGGCGAATGGACACGCTTGAGGCTCTGACTCGGGGGGATGGGTGGGACATGGACAATGTATATAACCTGAACTTATGTACCCCCATGATGAGCTGAAATAAAAAAAAATATGAAAGAATTAAAGTATATAGTGGAGAGTTAAAAAAAAAAACCAAAAAAACACTCAGCAGAAATCTTTTGGGGCCGGTAAGCAGTAGTTTAAGATTTTTCACTTGAGGGCATTGCCCACCCTGGCAGGAGAGGGGATGATGCACGTTATACCCTTTATGCCAGGAAGCCCAGGTGGAACCTGGGTTAGCTGGCGTCACCTTTCTGATTAATCCCAAGGACGCGTGCGCCCCAGGCGGCCGCCGTGCTGGCCTGCCGCTCAGTCTGGCTGCCCCAGGAGACCTCTGGGTTATACTCAGAGGTCATTAGGACTGGTTTAAGCCAAAGGTAAGTATAACGCTTATCATTTAGACAATCAACTGTGCGGTCATTGCATCAAGAATGGCGTAGCGCCTCACTCAGTGGGCATCGGGGGTCCCCTCTCCCATTTCTCCTTGTTCTCTCCCCTCCCCTCTGCCCCACCCTACCACCCTACCCAATCCCCACCCCAGTCCCTGGGTCATTTTATCCCTTTGCTTCCCTGTCCCAGGCTCTCAGCCAAGGGATCTTTCTGGTTTTTCTCTCAGTTGAAGTGGAGGTGTCCTGCACAGGAGGGAGAGAGTTTTAGTGCCCTCTGAGTGAAATAGTCGCCAGTCAAACCATGCTTTCTCTTACCAAAGTGGATCATTTCTTGCCGCATAACGCACTAGATCATTCTGCTAACAAAGCGTCTGTCACTTTTCATCTTCCCAGAACACCTTCTTCTCTGTCCTCACTGGGCATGAGCCCAGAGACGAGGGAGGGGTAATAGCATCTCCCTGGGGGTAGGAAGAGAAAGCCCAACCTGCCACATAAGGAAAAGCTGCTGAAAGATGGCAAATGTCCTAGAAGGGACACAGGTTGTCTTGACAGGCAAGGAGCATCCTGTTTTGAAAGTGTTCGAATGGAGGCCGGTTGATTACCATTTTAGTGAAAGACTGGACCAATCGACTGTGTCTAGAAGTAAGGGTCTGGGGACATTTTTTCTTGGCTATTTGTTCCAAGAATGAATTTGTCACTGCAGTGGACATCTGCTGTTTTCACTCCCAGCACGCTTTATCCCTCTGTCAAAACTGTTTCCTTATTTCTCTCTGGCCTGGGTGGGGTTGGCTTCACTCCAACCCCCAGGTGGTCCTCACTGCTCATGTTAACATGTGACAAAAAATCACTGTGGGCCCATCCACAGGCCTGTCCCAGACTTCCCTAATCTTCCCATGTGTCTCCTTCTTGGTCCCTGACCACCCAGCCAAGCCATTTGCCACTGTCCCTGAGTCCATGTCCATTCTCACCTCAGGCCACTTCTCTGCACACTAGGTGGATGCCCAGGTGCACCATGCAGCTCTGCCCGTGGGGGGCGTTCTACCTGCACATTCAGGGCCAGCCCTGAGTGGAGCTGTAGAACTGCAGAAGCCCGTTTGTGGCTTCCACCCACATATCCAGCCAACTCATCCATGAACCAAACCCGGTTTCTTTCCTTCCTCCGTCAGCTGGTTCTAGGACCCCCACCCTCCACCGCAAGGTGGCTGCAGGGGGGAGGCACAGACTCAACAGAGGGGTTTAGACACCTGCTCATGCAGCTTACTTGAGCCTGCCGGCCCTGCTTGTGTCCCATCCTGGAGGTGGCACTACATGTGTATAATGGATTGCTCTTGAGCCTGCCAATATCTATCATGACATATATAGCTCGCAAGGGCAGCTCTGGCCATATGGTCACTCATCATCCATGGTCAGATGCTGTGATGGTTCATTTTATGTGTCAAATTGACTGGACTAACGGATGGCCATAGAGCTGGTAAAACATTAATTCTGTGAAGGTGTTTCCAGAAGACATTAGCATCTGAATCAGCAGGCTGAGTAAAGATCCACCCTCCCCAGTGTGTTGGGGGGCTCATCCAATCCTTTGAGGGCCTGAATAGAACAAAAAGGTGGGTGAAGGGGGAATTCTCTCTCTCCTAGAGCCAGGACATCTATCTTCTTCTGCTCTTGAAGATTGCAGCTCCTGGTTCATGGGCCTTTGGATTCCAGGACTCACACCAGTGGCCTGCCTGGTTCTCAGTCCTTTGGCCTTGCAGTGGGAGTTATACCACAGGCTCCCCTGGCTCTCAGGCCCTTGAGCTTGGACTGAATTATACCCCTGGCTTTCCTGGTTCTCTAGCTTGCAGGCAGCATATCGTGGGACTTCTCAGCCTCTGTCACTACATGAGCCATTCCCATAATAAATCTCCTCTCCTGTGTCTATATATCCTATTGTTTCCCTTTCTCCGGGGAGCCTTGGCTAATACAGAAGCTCTGCCTCCACGCCCGGAGCTGGTTTTCAGATGGTGTCTAGTCCTCTACTGTGGAGGGTGTAGCCATGCTCCAGAGCCCTGGGGATCCCTACGTCATGATTCTCCTGCTGGCCCTTTCCATAAACATCATGCAGAATCTTTTCCTACCACAGATACCTCCAGTACCACGGAGTACTTTGGGGCGTATGGCCCTAATGGCAAAGCTGCTCGTACTGCAGACTGGACTTGCTGTAAACCATCCTCCCACTTGCGCCCCGCTCAAAGATGGAGGGAAGTCTTCCATTTCACTCAGTAATTGGATTGGAATAGGATTGATTCCAAGTGTGGCCAGAACTTGCAGAGGGCTACCAGGCCCTGGGCGTCCTTCATAATGATGGGAGGTATGAGATGAAATAATTTCCCGTTTACTTTAGAGGGATATTACCATTGACCCCTAAGAACTTCCCTGATGCCATAGTTTCCTGAATCTTTGTAGAGTTCATCTCCCACCCTCCAGAGCATATATTTTACCCAGGGCTTGAACACGTTTGCCACTTTTTACTCATTTGGTTTGATTAACATGATGTGATCAGTATAGTAGAGTATATATAATGTTGTGCAGAATGCCCAAGACATACTGGTCCCTTTGGACTATACTAGAACAGAGGGGCCAGGCACGAGGTGGCCCACACCTGTAATCCTAGCATTCTGGGAGGCCAAGGTGGAGGATTGTTTGAGTTCAGCAGTTTGAGGCTGCAGTGAGCTATGATGATGCCACTGCACTCCAGCCTGGGCAACAGAGTGAGACCCAGTCTCAAAAAACAAACAAACAAACAAACAAAATAAACCAGAGAGTACGAGAGTTAACATGGCTTAGGGCAAGATTGTAAATGTGTTCAGTTGGCTCTCTGTATCTTCAGGTTCTGAATCTGAGGATTGAAATTATTCAGAAAAAAATCCCAAAAAAGAATACAGCAATAAAAATAACATAAATTTAAAACTATATAGTATAATAGCTATTTACATAGAATTTACATTGTATTAGGTAGTATATGTACTCTAGGGATGACTTAAAGTGTATGGGAGGATGTGGGTAGGTTGTATGCAAACACTACCATTTTATACAAGGGACTTGAGCATCCTTGGATTTGGGTGTGGGGGGTTCTGGAACCAACCCCTCGTGTATGCCAGGGATCGGCTGTACTATTGACCATCCCCTGCAATATGAAACAGTTCCTGATCCTCCTTCTTGATAGGGACAGAAAGAATGCACTTGCCAAATCTGTAGCTGCGTGCCACGTACCTGAGTCAGTGTTAATCTGCTCTAGCAAAGGTGATACCCAGCACAGCCATGGCCATGCGCCACTGCTTCACTAAGTTTGTGGTGGTCTGCTGTCACCCTCTAGGATCTGTCTGGTTTTTGTAGGAGCCAGACTGGGAAATTAAACAGAAGAAACAATGGAGACCACCCTGTAGGTTTTTAGGAGGGCACTCATCTCTGCCACCCCCAGGGATGCCATGCGGTTTTTGATTAGCTCGGGTGGGAGGCAGCTCTGAGGCTTCTGCTTCACCTGCCTCACTGTGATGGCTCTTAACCCCCAGGCCAAGGGACCGGTGGCAGGGTTCTGCCAACTCTGTGTTGATTCTGGCTATTAATCAAGAAACCAGAAAAATGACGACCAGGTGGGTCTGTGGACCTAGTGGACCCACTGTCATGGGCTAGGACTATACTTGCTACTTGGCCCCATGGGCCCCCATGCCAGCAAGGGGCCATGACAATGCTGCAGGTTCCTGGGTATCAATGTCAACTTGGACTCTGTCCAACAGTTCTCAAAGTGCCTGTGTGGTCGCCTTCCCAATGTGTGGCTCATCACACAGCTCCCTCGCGGAAGGGCTGGAGGGACTTACCCTAGGTCTTACCTTAGGCTGGGAACTGGGCAAGCAGCCATGACTTTTTATTAGGGTAGCTGATTTTCTAAAATTTTTTATTCTTTTATCATCTTCCCCCAAATAAAGAGATGGGTGGCTGATTTTAACAAAGGTTAAGCAATGTTCTTTTGGCGGTCATCTCTCTTGCTCCCAGAAACGCCGTGTTCTATTAACATTTCCTCAGCTGTCTGCATTCAGGAGCTCTGGCTGCCTCCCGACCTTGCCGCTCACGATGGGAACTGTGTCCGCCTCTCACAGTGAGGTGCTACCACTTGGCCGCTGGTATTTTGGGTTCCTTTTATCCCCATTACTACTGGGGAGCCCACTTCTATGACAGTGTCTCCCCTGCTCATGGCCTGCAGAGGACAGCCGACAGTGAACTTTGCCTGACGCCAGAGCTCCTCCGCCAGAACATTCTTTATTGCTGCGGTAAAACTGTGGTACAGGCTCTCCTGGATAACGTTGTCAGCTAGGGAATTTTCAGGCCGTTCAGTCTAGCAGGTCCTCTGCTTTGAGCTGTTTGATTCCTTCTTCTACCATCTGCCATGGCAGGTTGGGCTTTTCTTTTTTTTTTTTTTTGGAGACAGAGTCTGGCTCTTTTGCCCTGCTGGAGTGCAATTGCATCATTATAGCTCACTGCAGCCTCAAACTCCTGGGGTCAAGCCATCCTCCTGCCTCAGCCTCCCAAGTAGCTCGGACTACAGGTGTGCACCACCACGCCCAGCGAATGTTTCTATTTTTTGTAGAGAGGGGGAAATCTCACATCTTGCTCAGGCTGATCTCAAACTCATGAGCTCAAGAGATCCTCCCGCCTCGGCCTCCCAGAGTGCTAGGATTATAGGTGTGAGCCACCGCTCCCAGCCTGGGCTTTTCTACTTCACGTAGTTTGGGTCATTGCTGTTTCCAGGCTTCCAAGAGCCATCCTAGCACCTTCTCCCGGGGACCTTGCCACGGGGTGAAATCCTGCATCACAAGAGAGTGCCCCATGCCCGTAAATCCTTTCTGATCAAACTTGACATTCTGCCCCCTTTGATCCTCATCCTCAGGATCCAGTCCCATATCTGCTCTCCCCACTCTTGCCAGTACATGTCGGCAAGTCCTTGCAGCTCCTTCGGTCTTATTCCTGCCTTAGCAGTAGGCCCTGCATATCCCCGGCTGGGTTTTGTTGTCACCTGATAGCTACTTGTCTGGTGGCCAGGAGCAGGGTGCACACTCTCCTGCAAAGCAGAGCTGCATCCTCTTCAAGCAAGAGGGAGATTGAGCCCTCAGCAGGGAGCAGAGAGTGCTTCTGCAGAACCAGAGGCTTCTGTGGAATCTGTAGATTCAAGATTTTCGGGTGCATTGACCCAGATGTTCTCATCCTGAGTCTCTGAGTCCTGATCCTTCTCTACTGAGACATGATGATGGCAGAGCAGACTCACATCGGTTGAGAATCCAACCTCTCTGGAGTTCGTGACTCTTAGAATTAAGTCCCAGGCCAGACCCTTAGCTTTTTCCGCCCTCCAGCTGCAGAGAGGAGAGCATTGCTATTTCATTAGCAATTAGCAATTAGCACTGCCAGCCCCCCAGCCATCTGACCCCACAGTGCTTGTGTTACTAGCTCCCTCAGACCTCTCAGTACCTTTCCCCTTCCTGTGCACCCCCAGTGACACTTTCAACAGTTGCACCACTTTGGAATGCCAGGAGCTTCTGGTGCTCCACCTTCCAGCCCCAAACCCCGATTTTAGCGTCTGCTTCCTAAAATCGCTTCTGGCCCCACTGTCTTGGGCCTGGGGCCATGGGAACAGATTCTGTGTTGGAGAGGCTGGAAGTTTACTGGGAAATGAATGGTCTCGGAAACAATACCTAGCAGGTGCACACGAAGCAGATTGAGCAGTTGCACCAGAGGCCTCAGCTGATCCTACAGGCAGCGCTGGGGCTCAGGTGGTCCTTTATCCTCCTGCACTGACCAGTCACTGGGAGGCCGTGGAACCCTGGGCCAGGCAGAGGATAGTATCTGGATGAGAATAAATAAAGCCTGGGCATTTATGAACATGAAACAATGCCTGGAGGCTCAGCTGTGAGCCATCAGCAGCCAATCCTCCCTACAGCTGGAGGAGTGAATGCTGGTCCCGAAGCGGAGAGAGAGGTAGGGCACTCCTGTATCCACTGCCTTAAGGAAGAGGCTGACCCAGCGGAAGGAAGAGCGGAAGGGCAGAATGATACCAGTTTCTTGGTGACATCCTTTAAACTGCTAGATAAAAGCTTGCCCGAAGTCACATTTCAATTGTACTTTTCAGTTAAGCATGTAGGTAAATTCTCCTTGTTTAAGCCACGTGAATTGGGCTTTCTGCTGCTGGATGAAACCTTACCTGAAGCTGCTATTATTTGCACTTTTCATTTAAGCATGCAGGGAAATTCTCCTGGTTTAAACTGTGTGAATTTGGCTTCCTATCACGTGCAACATAAAGACTATCCATGAATCCAAGTACAAACACTAACAGTTTATTGCCTTTTTTAAAAATCAGAAGGTAAGGTTAAATTTGTGAACTGGAAAATTCATTAGTAAAATAGATTTCTGTATACATTAATGATGGCTCTTTTCTTGGTCCATAGTGCTACCTGAATATGGAGTGGGAATTACTTATGGAAATATTTACAAGCTTATACTGCAGTATAATTGGTGCTTGTTTGAGTGCTTCATTAATATTTAATTTTGTATCATTTCTTGAACTAATTTATTGGCATATTCTCAGCATTCCACCAAGAGACTTAACATAAATCACATTAATAATAAATGACACAAGAGCTTTTTATATTTCTTTTCTGAGCTATCATTTAAAGATAATTTTCTGTGACAGGGAATTCTAAACGTACTATTGAAGATAAGACTTTTTTAATGTCTGCTTCAGCAACCAACAGAAAATACAATATGATTTAAATTATATTTATGTCATGGGTTTTGACACAGTGCTTTCTGTTATTAACGTTTGTGAAGTGTACCTCTTCATAAAGTGTTTTCAGCCACCCATGAAAAAACAGGCTTGCTCAGACAAGTACTTGAAGCTAAAATGAAACTATAGAAGCAAGTTCATCAGATGAAGCAAGAAGTGTTTCCTGTGGGAACTGGGGCAGGCCACGCTTGTCCAAGTGGCAAGGACATAAATTCTACAGGTGGCCAATATTTCTTTTTCTTTCTTTCTTTCTTTTTTTTTTTTTTTTGAGATAGAGTCTCACTCTGTTGCCCGGGCTAGAGTGCCATGGCGTCAGCCTAGCTCATAGCAACCTCAAACGCCTGGGCTCAAGCGATCCTCCTGCCTCAGCCTCCCAAGTAGCTGGGACTACAGGCATGCACCACCATGCCTGGCTAATTGTTTCTATATATATTTTTAGTTGTCCATATGATTTCTTTCTATTTTCAGTAGAGATGGGGTCTTGCTCTTGCTCAGGCTGGTCTCGAACTCCTGACCTCGAGTGATCTACCCGCCTCGGCCTCCCAGAGTGCTAGGATTACAGGGGTGAGCCACCACGCCCGGCCTGAAAGTATATCTTTAAATGCATGTCCTAATTAAGAATTAACCAGCAAAAATTTGGGAAAAAAACATACCTTAAAATAGTTTAAAATTCTTAAAAACATTTATGGTAAAGCACGTTGATATGAAAATTAAATGCAAAGATGATTTCTTTTCTCCCTCGAAATGCTTCCAGAACAGCCAGGGGTCTTTTGATTGCAAGTGACAGAAATCCAGCATAGAGGGCAATGAGGGATGAAAATAGCCAAAAATGTCTGTTTTGTTACAAAGTAAGAAGGAGAATTTCCCCTTCTCTCCCTGGCATCTCGTTCCCACTTCCAAGGGGACCCTAGAGGGCTGGGGTAACTATTGGTCTTGTGTGTTCATCGGCCTTCTAGAAATAGCACCCGTTTCTTCTGGAGCAAGTGCACTCAACTCCCGGTGGTCTTGATGGGAGTGCTGTCATCACTGCCCACCCCGCTTCTACCAGGGGGGTGGACACATGTCTCAGGCTGAGCTGGCTGCTAGCATCTGCTTTCCTGTCTGACAGTTGCCACTTCCCCCATTATTTGAATCTGTGGTGTCACAGCCGCTCCCTGAAGTCAGAAAGAGCGGAACCCACAAATTCCCTGAAAAGACGACATGCCCTTAGCTTGGCAGGGATGTCTCAGGAGCGTCTCTGTCTCCCAGGGCTCACCGTGCTCGTTTCTAAATGTGCACCCACCATCTGCTGGATGATTCATGCCCGGCTGGATACAGAGTCGGGGCTCAATTTGGGTCTTTGGAATGAATTGAATTCATTCCAAAATCAAAGGTGTCAAGTTTGGTGGCCTTAAAATTCTGGAATCATTTTGGGAAATGAGGACAACATTTGCCCTTGTACAATGTCTCGATGTGTCTCCCATTTTCATAAAAATGTGACGAAGGTTCTGACAGGCCTCCAGGGTGACTCCTTCCCCATCTGGGATTGTGCCCCTGGGGACCAGAGACTGGGCTCCTGCTAACGCTCCTCCCTTCCCTGGACTGGCCCGACAGCGCTGGAGGGTCTCCTTCCTCCCTCCCTTGCTTTTATTTCCCCTGTTTTTAAACTTTACATGCAGAAATGTGAATTAGTTAATTACATGCCTTAGCTCATGGCACTTCACTGTCACTAGTTCACTCGAGACCCCTCTCTGGTTTGTAACTATTTATTTTCTTTTATCCCCACGTCCCTTTCCCAGTCTCCACATCCCGCACCGGGCACATATTCTATTATGTGAATCTTTTGTTTGCATGTGTTCTCATGAAAAGAGTATTGTTTTACCATATTTTGCATTTTTTCTATGCATAGATTTTAAATGTTCACAAATGGCATTGAATTATAGATCTCATTCTGTTTCTTGTTTGTTTCACCAGTATTATGTTTCTGAGGTCCAGCCCTATGGCCCTGGGTACATCCAATTCATTGCTTCTGACTCTGCAAAGTACTCCGTGGTGTGTGCGCTGAGTTCTCTTTGTGCCCCCAGGACCCACCTCCCACCTTCCTCTCTGGGAGTCGCCATCAGGAGATCAGAGGGTAGGCGGAGGGTGAGGTGGGCTGTTTATTCAAGTAGACAGGCTGGGGTGGCAGTGGCTGCAATCTTCTACCCAGGGCTCCTGCCCTTGGCCCTCAAGCACAGGCATGGGGGTGGGGCGTGGGGAGTGAGTGAGAGCTCCCTGTGGGTGCTAGTCCAGGGGTGCTTCACTGTCCCTTGCTGGTATCTCTAAATGCCACCCACACCTTGTACGTGATTCCCTCTCAGAACTCTTCTCAGTAGTCCTGTTCAATCTGTCTCTTGACTAACTGAGCGTGTATTTGCCACATTGTTCCTTTCTGACCACTCAGTACTGGACTCCCACATTACCGCTGACTCCCTGCCACCACAGATACCTCTGGGAAAAACATTGTGACTCCTTTCTACATTTGGTCCTTTCCTTTCTAGTGTGAGGTGCATTGTCCTAGCCCTGGAAGCCACAGCATCTAGAGAGCATTTCGTCCCTGTCTTCCTAATCAGTTAGCCCAGCAGTTCCCAGCCAGGGGTGATTTGACCTCCAGGGGACATTTTTGATTGGTATGACTGGGGGCGGGGGTGATGAGGTGGTACAGGCAGCTAGCGGGTGGGGGCCGGGGATGCTGCTGAGTGAATTTGCTCCATGCATAGGACAGCCCCCACAACAAAGAATCATCCAGTGCAAATGTCAGCAGTGCCGAAGTCGAGCAAATCTTGAGTTAAGATAAGATCAATTTGTTGTTTAGAATACCAATTTTGAAAAGAGTTTATTTGTATAATTTTTCAAATATGTCTTCTAGTACGAGCTCCATTTCAAAGCAATACATTTGTGCATTTCTTTTTTTTGTTTTTTTGGACAGGGTCTTACTCTGTTGTCCAGGTTAGAGTGCTGTGGCATCAGCCTAGCTCACAGCAACCTCAAACTCCTGGGCTCAAGCAATCCTTCTGCCTCAGCCTCCCGAGTAGCTGGGACTACAGGCATGTGCCACTATGCCCAGCTAATTTTTTCTATATATTTTTAGTTGTCCAGATCATTTCTTTCTATTTTTTTAGTAGAGACAGGGTCTTGCTCTTGCTCAGGCTGGTCTCAAACTCCTGACCTCGAGCGATCCACCTGCCTTGGCCTCCCAGAGTGCTAGGATTATAGGCGTGAGCCACCATGCCTGGCCCTATTTGTGCATTTCTAACAAGGTTCAAAACTATGGAACACTTCACAAATTTGTGTGTCATCCTTGTTCAGGGCCATGCTAATATTCTCCATATTGTTCCAGTTTTAGTACGTGTGCTGCCAAAGTGAGCGCCAAGATAATACCACTTAGGACGTTAGCCTTAATCCTTTCTTGGGCTTTTTATTTGTTCAGGGGAAGGTAGGGGAGAACTCCTCAGATCCTGCTTCATGCTTCCTGCGAGAGGAGCTTCGTCACCTAAGCCCCAGGCCTCTCTCCACCCTCTTCCTCATTCCTCCCAGTGGCAGGAGGGGTGGCTTGTCTGGTCCAAGCGTCTGGGTTTCCAGGGAGGAGCCAGGCAGGCATGCTTAGCCCCTTCCCGCCTGCACGGGAGCTGGGTGCCCATGGGAGACCACACAGGCTTAGTTCCTCCAGCCCTTACGTCTAAAATCTCAGGCTCTGCCCTAGCTGCAGAGAGCCGTTGGTCCAGCTGCGACTGTAATAAAGCTGAGATTTTGATTGTCATCTTTCTCACTTCTTTACCCGCCCCTCCTCTGGTTTAGAACTGGGGGAGAGAGCATCGGAAAGTATAATTCACTGGCACCCTTGGAGACCAAGAGTCACTTTACCATTGCTGGAGCCTCCCTGTCTTCCTCAGGCCAGTGCGGGCAGACACCCAGCGGGGCACTGGCATTGGCCGCACAGGCCCGTTGTTAGTGGGTGGGGATTCTCCATTTGCACTTGATAGGAGAAGACGTCCCTGGCTTGGGTGGAAGAAGCAGCATGTTGGCTCATGTGTCTGCCCAGCCTAGGTGGAGCTGGACGCAGGGGCCCCGATGACTCAGTTGAGACCAGCCCCTCTCTTCCCACTGCTTGGCTTCTCTCTCCCGTGCTAGCTGTATCGTCAGGCAGGTTGTCCCCTTAGGCTGGTGGCAGCAGCAACCAGACTCTCTATGGTTGGTTCAAATCCCACTAAGAACAGCAGGAGTTTTTTTCTGAGCATCCCAGCAGTGCTCTGATGTAGCTGGGATGCACCTGTCTCCTGAACCAATGATGAATTGGAACCCAAACCGTCTTCCCCACACTCCTGCCTGGACACTGAGAAGGGATCACACCTCACCGTCTGCAGTAATGCGACTTGGCTCCGTCACTGTCTTCATTAGCATTTCTCTACTCGTCTGGGACTGTCCTGCCCAAGCAAATGGTTTGACTGTTTATTACAGGAGCTTCCAGAAAGACCTATCAACTCTTCAATGGAAAGCACTGATGGTTTGTGCCCTAAGATTCTTTGAATGCCGTGGCTTAAAATCCTGGCCAATCCCGGACTGTTGCGTCATGATCCTCACCCAGATTGTGCCCTCCCCAAAGACCTGCTTTAAACCAAACTTCCATTTCTTGATACATCCCGACCTCACCTTGCCCCTCTGAGTCAGGGACCACAGTAAGCAATAAGCCCAGCTTTGTTGTGTCCGCTGGCTGTGTTGGCAATGTCGGGGAGCCAGTTTCTGACACTAAGTCGGGGGACTCCCTCAACGAGGAAGGGGTCCAGCTCCTGAAGAACCTTTGACAGTGCTGACAAGAGGGTCAGCTTCAAATATGTCCCCATTCAGAGGGCCCCAAGGCTGGGGCCTCTGTTAGCAGGAAAGGAGAGGAGAGAAGGGCTGGGTAGGTTTCGCAGGCTGGTTTCTCAGGAAGCAGATGCTGGATGGAGCTTGGCTTGCAGATTTATTTATTAGGGAAAAACACCTGAGTAAGAGAAGGGGGCAAGGTGAGGTGTGACACCTGGAGGGGGGCCTTGTTAAAGGGTAAGCTTATGCATATTAAAATGTTACCGCAGCTGAGCATATAAGTATCCATGAATCGGGCAGCTGGATTGCAAGCTCCCAACTGCAAGCTCCCTGATGGGGCCTTTTATGAGGTGTTTGCGGAAGCAAGACAAAAAACTCTGGGGAGGTTAAAGCAGGAAGTCCCTACTTAGAGGTTAGTTGGTGGCTTCTGATTGGTAAAGTCTCCAGTTAGAGGCTAGTTGGCAGTTTCTGATTGGTTAAGCCTGAGTTTACATTGAGTTGGGTTTCAGTTTGCTTACTTAGGAACCCAAGGTGCTGGAGCTGTCTCAGCCTAATAGCTTCCCAATTAATTACCTTCATTATAGCTTAAATGGCCAGTCCTTTAACACCCCACCTCTATCAGCCACTGGATGTGGGCCCCCCAAGAAACAAAAGGCGTGTCTTGGGTGAGGCAGTGCTGCGCAGCTGGGGAGAACCCTGCGGGTGACAGCCCTCCCAGAAGCTGGGGTAAGTCCTTGCTTGAGGGCGGATGGGGTGGCACATTCCCGTCCCTCCACTGAGCAGAAAACAAGCAGAAGTCAGTGGTCTTGACTCCCTACAGACAAGAGCTTCTCCTTGGCACAGGCCCTAATGCGGACACAAGTGTCTGTAGGGTAGGAAAAACATTTTTTTTCCCTTTTACCCGTCTTAGGTTCATTGGCTGGAGCCCCTATAACAAAAGAAGAGAGGCCGGGCGAGGTGGCTCATGCCTGTAATCCTAGCACTCTGGGAGGCTGAGGCAGGAGGATCACTGGAGGTCAGGAGTTTGAGACCAGCCTGAGCAAGAGTGAGACCCCATCTCTACTAAAAATAGAAAGAAATTATATGGACAATTAAAAATATATATAGAAAAAATTAGCGGGGCATGGTGGCGCATGCCTGTAGTCCCAGCTACTCGGGAGGCTGAGGCAGGAGGATCGCTGGAGCCCAGGAGTTTGAGGTTGCTATGAGCTAGGCTGACGCCATGGCACTCTAGCCCAGGCAACAGAGCGAGACTCTGTCTCAAAAAAAAAAAAAAAAAAAGAAGAGAGAAAAATCCAGAGTTTATTAACATGTTATAACAGCAGATATGAAACATTTCATGTGTACATGGGAGGTGCTCAGAGGATGAGTCAATCCCAAAGGAGTGGCTCATAGCATCTTCAACAAAGAACAGCAAATTTTTAGAGAAGTGACAAGACAAGGGAAAAGGACTTGGAATCTCTAGGGTCACCCAAATTGTGGGAAGGCAAACACATGGTAGATAAAGGCAAGTTAGAATCTGTTATCGAGATTATTCTGGTACTGATAAGGGTCTAACGTTGTCTCCGGTGGCCAACCTTTGTCCTTCCTGGCAGAGAGGGGAGGAGTGCACCTTTGTGAGTTTGTGTCCTGCTTTCAGGCAGCTGGGGGGAGGGCAGAGAGCTCTTCTTGTATCTGCTTCTTCTCAAGTGTCTTCTGCTCAAAATAATCCTTATGCCAAAGGGGCGTACTTTGGGGTGGCATATTCTGGTCTCCTACATCTCCCTGAAGGGGGACTTGGTGTTTCCACTCTTTTGCAGAATTAGATCTTTTATGACTAACTTGATGCTGTTTGGTTACTTGAAGGGACTGAATAAAAGATGACCAGAGTTGTCAGGGGGCCTGCCTGGGTTTTTAGCCCAGGAGGGGAGGAGCTAGCCTGGTGGGATTATGGGCGGTTAACCATATCTCTGCACCAAGTATTAGGGTCAAAACCTAGCCAGGCCCTTGGTGATGAGAAACTGGGGCCAGCCAGAGTCCCTGCAAGACAGCACAACTGCCCCAGCTGGACAATTAAGCAGGGATTAGGTAAGGGGACTGGCCCTGTGACAAGAAAAGGTGTGAAAGGAAGAAGGGGAGGAAAGAACCTGACTCTGTGTTTGCATGCCTGGACAGATGTGCAGTCCTCCTAGATGAAGACAGAGCCCCCCAAACAATGAAAAAGATAAAAGTCTTCCTCATCTCAGCAAGGTCAAGGGGCCCTTGGGAGACCGATGCTAAACCAGCCCCGCCAGACACCATGGGGAGTCACCTTGCACAGGGCCCGGCCTAAGTACTGTCCTTCTCATGGCATTTACATTTCGTATGCAGATTAAGTTAGTTTGAGTTGAGTTTCTGTTGCTTCCAACCTAGAGTGACACCTGTATGTGGATTGGCTGAATGGGAGCAGTCCAGGACCCCTGAGCTGGGGCAGTGGGAAGCCATCTCCCATGGCAGTGTCAGAGACAGTCATGTGAACACCTTCTCAACTGCTAAAGGGCCACCACAGCCAACGGAGGTATGAGCATCTCCTGGCCACCCCTTTTGAGGCTGTCAGTGAGGGATCATCTTGACTGGCTTCCTAGAATGTGTGTGCAGGTGGCAGTGGGGGAGACATGTGGCTGGGAAGGACACGCTACACCTCCTACTTTCTTTGTTTTTTTTTTTTTGAGACAGAGTCTTGCCTATTGCCCAAGCTAGAGTGCCGTGGCGTCAGCCTAGCTCACAGCAACCTCAAACTCCTGGCCTCAAGCAATCCTCCTGCCTCAGCCTCCCGAGTAGCTGGTACTATAGGCATGTGCCACCATGCCTGGATAATTTTTTTTCTATATATATTTTTAGCTGTCCGGATCATTTCTTTCTATTTTTAGTAGGGACAGGGTCTTGCTCTTGCTCAGGCTGGTCTTGAACTCCTGAGCTCAAATGATCCTCCCGCCTCAGCCTCCCAGAGTGCTAGGATTACAGGCATGAGCCACCTCGCCCGGCCTACACCTCCTACTTTCTAAAGGAAAGTGGGTGGGGAGAAGTCACTTAAATCTAAAACTTCATTCTAAAAATCTGTTAATAACAGAGCACAGGAGATTTTTAGGGCAGTGAAACTAATCTATACGCTACCGTAATAGTGGATACACATCATTACACATTTGTCAAAACCCATGGAATGTGCAATGTGAAGAGTGAACTCTAATGTAAACTATAGATTTTAGTTACTAATAACGCATCAATAGTGGCTCAATTGTAACGCATACACCACCCTAATGCAAGATATTAATCACAGGGGAAACTGGGCTTAAGAGGTAAGGGATTATCAGACAGGGCGTGGTGGCTCACGCCTGTAATCCTAGCACTCTGGGAGGCCGAGGTGGGTGGATCGTTTGAGCTCAGGAGTTCGAGACCAGCCTGAGCAAGAGTGAGACCCCGTCTCTACTAAAAATAGAAAGAAATTAGCCAAACAACTAAAATATATACAAAAAAATTAGCCGGGCATGGTGGCGCATGCCTGTAGTCCCAGCTACTCGGGAGGCTGAGGCAGAAGGATCACCTGAACCCAGGAGTTCGAGTTTGCTGTAAGTTAGGCTGATGCTACGGCACTCTAGCCCGGGGAACAGAGTGAGACTCTGTCTCAAAAAAAAAATGAGGTAAGGGATTGAGCAGGGTATTTTCCACTCAGTGTTTCTGTAAACCTGAAATGACTCTGAAGTATATCAATTAATTAAGACAAAACAGGACAAATCTAATAATATAAGGTCATATTCCTAGTCTCTTCCAATTAAAAAATCATAGTGTGTGATTATAACTGTATTTTCTGCAAAGAAAACCATTCAGCACACAGAAAAAGTGATGTACACCCCAATTTTATCACCCTTAAAATCAGTTATATACACGCAAACTTTAACTAACACAAACCATCAGAATCACACGCTAAGAATGTGTGAAAGTTGGCACCATGCTCATTTTTACAGTTTCAACAAATCAATGATTTATCTTAGAGAAATACCAGAGCCTTGGACAAATAAGCCATATCTAGAGCGCCAAGAAACAAATTAACCTACGTGTTTCCTGACTCTGAGCAGTCTCTTTCCCCAAGGCCAACATTCTTTGCCAAATAAGTCTTGATTCCAACTTGCAAGGGAGGAAGTTTATAAACACACACAGGCATGGAGACACACAAATGCTTCCTAGAATCTTGCAGTTCACCAGTTAGTGAGTCCGAAGTGCTCGCCCTGTCCCCAGATCTCTACCTTAATTGCTTCGCCACATTGCTTTTCCCAGTCCCCATTCCAGGGACTCCCTCCTCCTCCAGGCAGGCAACAGAGGTTCTGCTGCAAGGGGAGGAAGGACCCGATGCCTGTGCCTCTGGCAGCCTGTATTGGCACCTTGCCTTTTGCCCCCCTTGGGGACAGCCTCCCTCTGCCGGCTTTCACACAGCCCTACAGCCCAACAGACGTCTTCAAATGTAACAGCATGGAGTGTCTGTCATGTATCAGCATGTACCATTGCGTGGAACAGCACGTAACATCAGCCTTGCCCACGTATTTTGTTCTTAACAGCCACCATTTCAGTGTGTCCCCAGTTCTGCACACACGTGGCTAGCCAGCTCTTGCCCTTCATTTGCAGCCTACACAGTTTTGTCGCCATGACAATAGTCCTCTTCCAGCCCCCCAAGGAGGCAGAGGAGATGTTTGTCTTATGAGAAAGGCCGGAGCAGCGGCATTCTCGCATCCCCATGTTGATGATCATCCTTTTCGGAATCAAAGTTCCAGAAGTCACTCACCTCCCCCAGAGATGCCAGACACTGAGTTCCCAGGCTGGCCTCTCGCCCCTTCTCACCCATGGACACTTTCCTTCCTTCACGGCCTGGGAGAACACAACGAACCCCAGTTCCTCCCACAGGCCCTAGGGGCAGGCAGCCTGGATCTTGGCAATAATAGCTAAGTGACTTTGGGCAAACCTCTCTGCGCATCCAGTTCTTATCTGTAAAGTGAGGATAAGAGTCACACTTTATGATTAAAAAGACTGGATTTAAAAAAAAAGTAAAAAAAACAAAACAAACAAAAACAGTCACACCTACCACCTAAGGTTGTACACAAGGGAAATGCTTGTTCAGTACAAGGTCTGGATCCTGTGTAAAGGCCAAGAATAGGGAGTCATAGTATTGTCATTCTATTCTTACTTGTCCCCAGCAGCAGTGAGAGATCCCTCTCCCAGTGTCACCTTGCAGGGCTAAGGGCTGGGCAGGCCTGAGCTGCACTTTTATTGACTTACCCACCCCGTGACATTAAACACTCCACTCTGCCCCAGCTACTGCGGTTCACAGGTGGTTTTTGCACACCAAAGGGCTGCGCATTCTCCCAGCAAACATGGGGCAGTCAGCCAGCAAGCCACAGGACACCTGAGGACAAGGGCCTTACTGGGACAACCGTGGTGTCGTACTCACAGCTGTGCCTTAACTCTTGGCGGGGGGTGCGGGTTGGGAGAGGCATGGTAGCTACAGTCTAAGAGCTGCCTGGCCCTGCTCTCTATGGCAACTGGGGCTGGGCTGAGACCCTCAATAACATGTCATGGTCAATAAAACCTCTCCCTGCTTTGCCTCAAAACCTCTCTTTGGGTTTGGGGTGAGAGTACTGGTGATCTCAGCCTCCTTCAGGGTTTCATGAGGACCACCTGAGTACATCCCACCTTGAGCTCTTTGCAGATATTGGTCCCTCTGTCTGGAACCCCTGCCAGACTCATTTACAGACAGACAGACAGACAGACACACACACACACAGCCTGCACCTAATAAACTACTGCTGCATTCTTTGATTCTTCAAAAGTCGGTTCCCCAGTGCTGAACACAGCGCCTGGCAAACAGTGGGCTCCGGCCTGCTCTTCCTTGACATCCACTAGGGTGTCAATACTTTCCCAATCCACTGGGAGGTGGTGGGCACCAGGGGGAAACGGTAGGCAGAGAGTACCATGTGCGGGACACGCTGACCCCGCATGGCCGTCGTACCGGGCATGGCCCGCCTACATGGCCCCCCAGCCAGTTTCCACCCAGACTGCCTGTCCCTTCTCGTCTGAATTCCTCAAAACTTGGGCCCTCGCTCAGGCACCTGCTCTTTATAAAACTTCTGGAACTTTCTGCGTGAAAAGCAACAGAGAAACCCCCCCAAAAAGACTAAGCGATTTGATTACATCAAAATGTAAAACTTCTGAAGGTTAAAGAAACAATGAAGTTAAAGGCAAACCACAATCTGGGGAAAATATTTGCCACCAATATGGGGGATAATAGATAGCATGTTCGACAAATATTTGCTGAGTGCCTGACCTCCACGGGGTGCCTGGGAGCAGAACCGAGGGCTGGAGCGGCAGTTTACTAAGCAGTATCCTGCGTGCACGTGGACGCTTCCGTAAATGTGCACATGGGAAGGGTCCCAGCCAGAGGGACCAGCGTCGGTGGATAACTGCGGGTGAGACAGAGCTTGGCACATGGGAGGGCCCGAGAGAATGATGACGTGGCTGGACCCAGAGAGGGAGTGGACAAGGTTGGGAGGTGAGGGTGGGGATGGTGACAGGGGCCAGGCGGCCATGTTTTATTTATTTATTCTTTTATTTTTGTACTGTATTCTAAGAGCCGTGGGAAACCACAGATGCATTTTAAGCAGAGGGCAAAAGGGTCTGCCTCCCGACAAGCTCACTCTGGCTGATCCGTGGGTAGCGGATGAGCTGAGGTAAGGTGGGGTGCAGGAGACCTGGCAGGACGAACCACCTCGTAGGGGATCAGGCGGGAGATGGTGACAGCTTGGAGTGGGCGGTGGCCCTGGCAGTTGGGAGGAAAAAATACTTTGGAAGTAACTTGTACAGGACTTGATACCCCTGGATGTCCAGGGGAGTGGGGACAGGTGTTCCTCCGGGGCAGGAATGGAATTCGGTTTTGTATGCCCTAAACCCGAGATGCCACATACTTTAATGTATGCGTTGGTTCTGTGGGTCTGGAACCCAGAGGGCAGCCTGGGCTGAAACAGAAACTGGGTGTCATTGGCATGAGGCTGACACACGAAGTCACAGGGAGGGATCAGATTTCACAGGAGAGAGGCGAGACTGAGAAGAAAAAAAAAAAGCACTAAAAAAGGAGATCCTAATAGATATTTTTTGAGCAACACAATTTCATTGCATTAGATTCTTTTTATGAGTTAAAAGCACTCAAGGAAAGAGTTTTAGATATTGCCACAATCTTTTTTTTTGGCATTTCTTCATTTTTTTTATTGTGATAAATATATATAACATAAAATTCATCATTTGTTTTTACTTATTTGTACGTTAAAAAAAAATTGGAGCTCTATATTCAGAAAGGTGTGTGATTTTATTTATTTATTTATTTTTGCAGGGCCCTGACCCTAAAACTTTTTATTTTTTTTATTTTTTTATATTATTATTAAAATTCATCAATTTGAACCATTTTCACATATGCAATTCAGTGGCATTGAATACATTCCCAATGTTGTGCAACCATCACTATTTCCTTCCAGAACTTTTTCTTCCTCCCAAATGGGAACCCCATACCCATATTCCTCTACCTCCTGGCAGTCACAAATCCGCTTCTGCCTCCATGCATTTGCCTGTTTGAGACATTTCACATAAGCAGAATCATACAACATGTGGCCTTTCGTGCCTGCTCTTTTCACTTTGTTTAATATCATCAAGGTTCATCACTGTTGCAGAATGGATCAGTACTTCGTTCCTTTTTATGACTGAATCATATTCTATTGTGTAAACATACATACTTCTTTTTTTTTTTTTTTTTTGAGACAGAGTCTTGCTCTGCTGCCCAGGCTAGAGTGCCGTAGTGTCAGCCTAGCTCACAGCAACCTCAAACTCCTGGGCTCAAGCAATCCTCCTGTCTCAGCCTCCCGAGTAGCTGGGACTACAGGCATGCGCCACCATGCCCCGCTAATTTTTTCTGTGTATTCTCAGCTGTCCAGATCATTTCTTTCTATTTTTTAGCAGAGATGGGGTCTCACTCTTGCTCAGGCTGGTCTCGAACACCTGACCTTGAGCAATCCACCTGCCTTGGCCTCCCAGAGTGCTAGGATTACAGGCGTGAGCCACCGCGCCTGGCCTATACATACTTCTTTATTCACTTTTCTGTTGATGGACACTTGGGCTGTTTCCACCTTTTGTCTATTGTTAATAGCACTGCTGTGAACATTCATGTACAAAAGATTTATATTTAAGACACCGATTCTCACTATGTTGCCCAGGCTGGTCTCGAACTCTTGGCCTTGAGTGATTCTCCTACCTCAGCCTCCTGAGTAGCTGGGATTACAATTGCACAAGCCACAATTTTTTTTTTAACTCCCATCTTCAATTCTTTTGGGTACAGACCTAGCAGTATGGTAATTGTATGTTTAGCATTTTCTTTTCTTTTTCTTTTTTTTTTTTTTGAGACAGAGTCTCGCTGTGTTGCCTGGGCTAGAGTGAGTGCCGTGGCATCAGCCTAGCTCACAGCAACCTCAAACTCCTGGGCTTAAGCGATCCTACTGCCTCAGCCTCCCCAGTAGCTGGGGCTACAGGCATGCACCACCATGCCCGGCTAATTTTTTCTATATATATATTTTAGTTGGCCAGATAATTTCTTTCTATTTTTAGTAGAGACGGGGATCTCGCTCTTGCTGAGGCTGGTCTCGAACTCCTGACTTCGAGCAATCCACCCGCCTCGGCCTCCCAGAGTGCTAGGATTATAGGCGTGAACCACCGCGCCCGACCTGTTTAGCATTTTCTCATCTTAAGAAAATTGGGAGGGTCTGGCCTCTGCTCACTACTGAAGCACTGCCTCTGTGGTCCCCGAGGTCCTGGCACTGAACTCACCTCTGTTGTGACCTGCATCCCTGTGCATTGCACTGATTGATCTCCTTGCTTCCAGGCTGTGAGTGACTGTGGCAGAGATTCCGTCTCCACCACTTTGTGGGCCCAGGGTCAGCACAGTATCTAGCGCATCAGTTGTTCTCAATCCATGTTTAGTAAATCACTAAATCACCCTACAACACCATCTCCCTGCCTGTGTTTGGAATAAGTGCTGTTTCAGAGTGGCCTCTCTGGAAAGGGGTAAAGACATGTAGAGACTTGGGGACGTTAGAAGCTGGAGAAAGCAGGAGCACATCCGTGACACTGGCCATGCCATCACCAAGGCAGCTGCTGTTGCCAAGTGCTCCCTGTGTGCCAGACCCCGGGGTAAGCTCTTCCTGGCACTCTAACCAGAAAGCCTCCCCTAGCAATGATGTTGCAGAGAGGTGATGCCCCAAGGGGACCTTCAGTTCCCCAGCAGCTCTTACTCAGAAACTGATCCACACAAAAGAAAAGAAACCCTAGCCGAGTGCGCACACGGAGGTCCTGCAACATCCACCCATTCATTTCATCCTGGCACAATCATCTGTTGAGTAGCCATTGTGTGCCAGGCCCTGTACTAAGTGCTAGGCACGGAGGAGGACCCAGTCCAAGGGATACACACGTCCTGCTTTCATGGAACCTTGAGTTTAGTGAATTAGAATGACATAAACAAATGCTTATCCAAACAGGAACTCAATGAATTTGTGATAAATGTCACCGAAGGAGAAAATTCAGGGCACTGTAGGAGTGAACACCAAGGGGTCCTAAACTAGGTTGGGCTTAGGGGAGGCCTCCCTGGGAGCTGACATTTCAGACCAAACCTAAAAGTGGGTGGGAGTTATGGGGGAGGATGGGGGAGGGTGGTGTGGGAGAGCGGATGAGCATGCCAGGCAGTGGGTGCAGGTCCTGAGGGTGCCCTGGTGGCCCAAGCAGCTGCAGTTGAGTGCATCAGAGGGACAGCTCAGGAGCTGAGACTGGACGGCTCAGGGGGTCTGGGGGTTGGGGTCAGATTGTGCAGGGCCTTGTAGGCCATGTTAAGGCTTTTGTATTTTAGTCAGAGTGCAGTGGGAGAATCTGGCTCGTTTTTGTGAGGTGGCTGAGTCTTACTGTGTGGTTTGTCCTTGGAAGGAGCTAATGAAGTGATTCCTCGGTGATTGATTCCCTTCTGAGTTCCACATTCCTTGCAGAGCAGTCTCCGATTGACGTAGCTGCCAAGATGGCGCCCAGTGATCCTCACTGCCTGGTGTTCACTCCCTGTGTGGTCACCTCGCACCCCTCCCACTGGGCTTGCTCTGTGAGATCATAGACTATGGTGGTAATGATCATATATCACTACATAAAATATCATAAGAGACTTTGGCTTCCATCTCTCTTGAGTCACTCTCTGAGAAGGGGTGGGGTGTGGGGAGGGGACACGCAGGCAGCTCCCAGAGAGGCCCACGTGGTGAGGAACTGAGGCCTCCAGCCAGCAGCCATGAGTGAGCTTAGGAATGAATCCTCCAGCCTTTGGGTGGCTGTGGCCCCACTCAACAGCCTGACCATGGTGTCCTGAGACCCTGAGCCACAGTCACCCAGCTGAGCTGCTCCCAGATCCTGATTCTCAGAAACTGTGTGAGATAACAAATATTTGCTATTTTTTGTTTTTTGTTTTTTTGAGACAGAGTGTCACTCTGTTGCCTGGGCTAGAGTGTCGTGGCATCAGCCTAGCTCACAGCAGCCTCAAACTCCTGGGCTCAAGCGATCCTCCTGCCTCAGCCTCCCGAGTAGCTGGGACTACAGGCATGCGCCACCATGCCCGGCTAATTTTTTCTATATATATTTTTAGCTATCCATATAATTTCTTTCTATTTTTAGTAGAGATGGGGTCTTGCTCTTGCTCAGGCTGGTCTTGAACTCCTGACCTCAAACTATCCGCCCGCCTCAGCCTCCCAGAGTGCTAGGATTACAGGTGTGAGCCACCGTGCCCGGCCTATTTACTGTTTTAAACTGCCAAGTTTTGGGGCAATTTGTAACACAATAATACATAATACCCCCATGAATACTGTTCTATTCAATTTCTCCATTTAGCAAATACTCATTGAGCAACTACTCTGTAAAAAAGAAGTCATACCGAAGAATCTTCAGAGAAAAGAAAGACAGGATGGAGGATACAATCTGATTTTTGTAAAGGCGTGTGTGGGAGTGTATAGAAAATGTCTAGATGGGTATTTATACAGCACAATGTTTACTGCTTTCTTCTTTAAATTATCCTATATCGTTTAAGTTTCTTTATAGTGAGCATGTATAACCAGGAAGAAACAAGGCTGTGATTTCCATTTGGGGAAATAAAACCATCTTAATGTGCCCTCCTGGGAACATTGGAAGGCTCTCACCGCATGCTGATTGCCTGGGGGGCTCTGTTGGACAACACAGCCAGAGATCCTGCATTTCTCACAAGCCCCCAGTGACCCTGAGGCTGCTGGTTCCAGCCCTACACTGTGAGCTGGGCTCTAACCAAGCCTGGATTTAGACCTCAGGCTCTGGGTTCAAATAAGTCTTTGTCCCTAAGTTGTACCTCTGCCTTGGGAAGGAGGCGAGAATAGAGCTGTCATTAAAATTCTCTTCTTTGTCATTGAGCCCTCCTGAGCACTGAATGGGCCTGGAAACCAGCTATTCAAGTCACTCCACTGCTCGGAGGGGGCTGAGCCCGTGGGGTTCCCATCTCTGTGGGTCTCCGTCGCTCGGTGTCCCCGCAGTCCCTGCTGCCTCCAGGCGATGGCAGCAGAAGACAAGGAGTCCCAGAGGGCCGCCACCCACCGACTGGGTGACTGATGGACACCTGTAAATGTTTTTAATGTCCTTTTAATCAGCTACAAGATGAACTGTGCCAATTCAGATTGGCATTTTTATTTCTTTAGGATTTAGGCTCCAGCTTTTTTTTCTAAGAAGAATTGAAGCCTTATGCTATGTGGGAGAATTCAGGATTAAAAATAGATCAGAAACCATGCAACGATCTTACCTGTCACCTGAGCTGAACCTGAGGAGCTAAATTTAGAGTTTCAAGGCAGTGAAGGCCCCAGGGGAAGATCACTGGGCGTTCTGGGCCAAGAAAGGAGGCAATGGCCCTGGACCGAGCCACTGAGGGTCAGGCTTGGGCTGGGGGCTGAGCCCTTATTAATACTTTACATTCTGTCCTCACAGACCTGTGGGGGTCTTGTCCCATTTTACATGTGTGGAAACAGATTCAACAAGGCTGGCACGGTGGCTGTCCCTCCGCTTGTTAAGTGGCAGAGTGGGACTCAAAGTCTGAAACCTTCCTCCTACATCCCTCCAGCCCCCCCGCCGGGTGACACGATTTTCATTTTCAAGCCCAGCTGCCATATCCCTATTTACAGACAGGAGGGCTTTTTGTTTTGTTTTGTTTTTCTTGTGATTAAGCTCATCAGAGTATATTAAAATGACCTGGGATTCCAGTGGTCAATGGTTTCCAGGACAGTTGCCCAGGTTGCAGACTCTGTGCCCACAGATGGATTTATGCTAAACCATATTAAAGGCTGAAGAAAAGAGGAAACTTGAAGTCCATTGAGACTGAGACACATGGTTTGAGTCCTGTTTGTTTGCTGACAGTTTGCTCCCCTCCAGCCATGCTGGCCTCCTTGACAGTCCCAAAACATACCAGCCAAGCTCCTGCCTCCAGCTTTCGCTCCTGCCATTCCTCTGCCTGGATGTGTTTCCTCAAGATCTTCAAGGCTCATTTCATCTCCCACCCTCAGGTCTTCACTCGGATGACTACAGTGGCCTACCCTGGCCTCCCTGTTCACAATTGTGCCCTCTCTGTCCCACAGCTCTGAGCTCCCTGACTTTGCCCTATTTTTTCCACGGCATTCATCACCTTCTAGCATACTATATAATTTATTTATCACACATATTGATTCATTTCTATGTTTACTATATTGTTATTATTATTATTACATTTATTGCTTTAATATAGGCTCCATGGAGACAGTGTTTGTCATCTGTTTTGTTCACTGCTGTATCTGCAGAGCCTAAAACAGTGACTGCCACATGGTAGGAACTCAGTAATGAATGAATGAATGAATACATGAGTTATCCTGATGGTTACATGTCAAACACATGTTGGATCTATGAGGGCAATATTACCCCATGGACAAGTGAAATGTGAGGTTCATATGTGAACATGCAGCTGACACGTGGGGGACATGTGACCGACCATGGCAGGCAGTGGACCAAAACGTGACAAAGCTTTGAAGGGAATGTGTAGTGCACATGTACACATATGTAGACCAAGTGACAGGATGCCCCAGACATGCGGTGGGAATGTGAAGCAGTAGGCTGAGCACACTGACAGCCATGTGACAGACCCAGGCAGGACAGGTGGCAAGCACATGGAAAGACAGGCTTGTCACAAGGCCTTAGGAATGCCCATACCTCCAGGCCCTCCTCATTACAATTCAGAGGTCTTTTTGCATAAACAGATGTGTCTCCCAAGCAAACAATTTTTGCTTTCCTTAGTCTAGCTAAAAATTTGTCAATTTTGTTTACAGTTTCAAAAACCCAACAGTTTCATTGTTCTTTTCTGTTGTTTGTCTAGTCTCTATTTCATTTATTTCTGCTCTGATCTTTATTATTTCCTTTCTTTTGCTAACTTTGGCCTTAGTGTGTTTTTGTTTTTTTCTGGTTTCCTGAGGTGTAATGTGAGGCTGTTTGAGGTCTTTCTTCTTTTGTGGTGTTGGTGCGTGTTGCTATAAACTTCCCTCCTAGAACTGCTTTTCCTGCATCCCATAAGTTTTGGTGTGTCGTGTGTTCATTTAGTCTGTTTCAAGATATTTTTAAATTTCTCTTTTAATTTCTTCTTTAACCCATTGGTTGTTCAGGATCCCGTTGTTTAATTTCCACATATTTAAGAATTTTCCAAAATTCCTCCTGCCTTTGATTTTTAGTTTCATCCCATTGTGGTTGGAAAAGATATTTGATATGATTTCAATCCTCTTAAATTGGTTAAGACTTGTTTTGGGGCCTAACAGATGATCCATCCTGGAGAATGTTCCATGTGCTCTGGAGAAGAACGTACATTCTCCCGCTGTTAGAGAGAACGTTCTGTGTGTCTGTTAGGTCCATTTGGTGAGTGCAGTGGAAGTCTAATGTTTCCTTGTTGATTTTCTGCTGGACAATCTGTCCATTGCTGAAAGTGAAGTATTAAAGTTCTCTGCTTTTATTGTATTATTCTATCTCTGCCTTCAGATCTATTAATATTTGCTTTTGGGTACATATATATTTACAGTTGTTATAGGCTCTTGATGAATTGACCCTTTTGTCATTATATAACAACCTTCTTTGTCTCTTTTTACAGTTTCTGACAAAGTCTATTTTATCCAAATGTAGCTATCTTGCTCTATTTTGGTTTCCACTTGCATAGAATATCTTTCCCATCCCTTCACTTTCAGAGTGTGTGTCCTTAAAGGTGAAGTGAGTTTTATAGGCAGCATATAGTTGGGTCTTTTATTATTATAATTATTAACCATTCAGCTTTGCTTTCCTAAAAAAAAAAAAGAAGAAGAAGAAGTAGATCCCCCCCCCCCACTGAAATATCCTTATGCCTAGAGCCTTTTCCCAGGATTCAAGAATACATATATATTTTTTTTTTTGCCCTAGACTCCCTTGGCAACCTATGGACTTTTTCTCAGAATAATGCCTATATGCATTTTAAATGCATAGAATAAAATACATTGGTACAAAAGAAACAAATTGTATTAAAATGCAATAATAAAATATTTGGGAAAATTATGATAAAATAATGTATGCGCTTCTTTATGAAAACACTAAATAATGAAACCTAGTGATGAGTCTAATAACTAAGCTACTTGCAAAGTGGATTTGAGTGTAAATGATATTTGAAGATACTGGCAACAACTATAAGGTGACATAAAATATCTGTGGTTTCCATGTGACAAATTCACAGGTACTGCTAACACCACTGTGGTTTGCCATCTACCTTTATAGTGAAGGAAATGCTAAATTTCAGTGAGAGGTCTGTGAAAATCAATATGTAATGTTTTTCCCATTTCAGCTCACAGACTCCTTGAACGCTATCCAGGAAACTATTGGAGGTCTATGGGCCTCAGGTTTAGAACGTGCCCTCCAGCCACTCTCCAGAGCTGCAGGCAGCTTTATGCAAACTGTGTCCTGGCTACAGAAATTCAGCTTTAAGACTCTTTTCCATCAAGGGGATAAAAATGCCTAAATCTTAGTAATGAAGAACTGTAGGCCATCAAGGCTTGATTTTGGTTGGATCTGGAAGGAGGAAGAAACAGGAAGTCTTTATCACCAGGCAGGAAGCCCCCTATCTGCTCACAGACTGTCTGGACACTGCCCATTGCAGGGGGCCAGAGCCAGCATGAGGTGTCCCGGGTGTCCTACCCTTCTGGGCCAGGATTGGAAAGCCCCCAAATGGAGTCTGAGCTGGAGGAGTCAGGAACTCTGTGCATCTAGCGCAGAGGGCCTGGTGGAACTGGGACCAAACAGCAGAGAGAAGGGATGGTGGCCCATGATCCAGCTTGTGTCGGGGCAGGAGGCTCAGCCACCTGGGAGGAGGAGCTGGCTCAGGCCGTCTCCAAGGAAGCTGGTTAGGATGGGTAATTGTCAGAGGGACTGCTAGGAATTCTTGAAATTAAACCCATCCGGTTCTCGTGGCTTGTTCCTAAGATTCTGAGGGCTCCCCAAGGCTTTTCCTGTAACCAAGACTGTAAGGCTACCCCGGAGAGTCCCGATGCTTTCCAGGTAAAAGGCAGTCCAGGAACTGATCCATTTCAAGTGCGAGCGGTAGATACATGGAAAATAGATTTGATGACAATGCATCCTGGATTTTCTAGGATAGTTCTGACCTCAAAGATACTGTGTCACTGTCGGATCATGTCCCAATTTGGGGCATGGGAACTAGAGTAATTATAGGTATGAATTAGCCTCATGTTTTGCAGACGAGGGAAACATTTCTCGCCATTTAAGAACTTTTGCTAGGGTTTGTGAATTGCATTTGTTGGTTCAGAATCGGGCAGAATTGCTTTTGGAGAGATGATCACTCTTTGGATTAGAAAAAGCACCTTGATAAAAGGGTTTGTTCATGGATGTCAAGAATTCCTAAGAATGGGCCGGGCACGGTGGCTCACGCCTGTAATCCTAGCACTCTGGGAGGCCGAGGCGGGTGGATCGCTCAAGGTCAGGAGTTCGAGACCAGCCTGAGCAAGAGCGAGACCCCGTCTCTACCAAAAATAGAAAGAAATGATTTGGACAGCTAAAAATCTATATAGAAAAAATTAGCCGGGCATGGTGGTGCGTGCCTGTAGTCCCAGCTACTCGGGAGGCTGAGGCAGTAGGATTGCTTAAGCCCAGGAGTTTGAGGTTGCTGTGAGCTAGGCTGATGCCACGGCACTCACTCTAGCCTGGGCAACAAAGCGAGACTCTGTCTCAAAAAAAAAAAAAAAAAAAAAAGAATTCCTAAGAATGGAAAGTATTAATATTAGATAAAAAGTGTGAAAATGCTCTTCAGGGTGGGCTGCAGGCCGGAGTTTGGGGTTCTTTTGGGCACACGAGGAAAGGAAGAGAAACCCTACTGCACACAGGGCCCAAGGGAACATCAGGCAGGTACACCATAGATGGGTATGCTCAGGGATGAAGAGTATACACCGTGTCTGTGATTTGAGATGTGACCCACTGAGCAGGTTTTATAGAGGATGGGGTTTGAGGCTGCCTAGAAGCTGTCCTCTTCCCGAGGACCCCCACTGAAGTACCATTTGGCTGTGCGAGGCTCAGTGGATACCAGAGGGCAAGGGGCTGGAAGATGTCAGCGACTGTGGTTTCCTGAGTCTCCCTGGATTTCTGGGAGTGGGGATCAAAGGATTCTGCTTGTCTTGGGTGAAGATCTGCCAAGTCTTAGACAGCTCAAAGGGGGAACTCACCAAGCCACTTGTTTCTCACCCGCTTCTTCCTGAAACCCAACACAAGTGCCTCATGGGGTTGTGAAACCTCCCTGCAGTGAGCTAGGTCACTGGGATCTAACACACACTGTGGTTCTGGGGACAAGTTCTTGCCTGGCCACAGACACCACCTTGCTATATGCTTCCAGGCCATTGAGTCATCTGATTAGCAGGGACCAGTCTCTGCCTTCTCTGTTATCCCCATACATTACATGGCCCAGGAGGAATCAGAATCCCTGAAAACCTTCCAAGGGCCATCACACCCCTCTCTGTGACCCTGAATCTTCAGGAAAAGTCAGACACACAGAGCAGCTTTGTCAGCAGTGCTTGGGTGCTGGGGGGCAGGAAGGAGGGCTGGGTCTAGGGTTGGGGGTGGTAGGAGGAGAATGTCAGCTGCCGGAGCCAAGGAGGCTGGCAAGGAACTGTGTGACTATGCAGAAAGGGCCTCTGGGCTCTCCCTTGAGGCATCTTATTTTATATTAAAGGTAAGGGTGACCTCAGAAGGCTGGAAGGCTTGGGGACTCACAGGCAGCCAACACTTGAGTAGGCCTCTGATCTCTTTTCAGCCTTGGGTAGGAGGATATTTATTGGCTCAGTTTAATCTGAATCCTGCATGAGAGTTTTGCAAAGGGGTGAAGACCTCCTTTGATCCTGTCTTCCTGGTGTGAGAGCTCAGCCACAAATAGAGTGTGGGGCCTTCAGTTTTTACCTCCAACGAATCGTACTTTGTTCTTTCCATTCTCATTTTCCTACACCAATCTTCCTGGTCCCAGGTCCCAGGTCCCAGGTCCCAGGTCCCAGGTCTCCAGTTATGTTTCAATGGTCTTGTATTTTTATCCTTTCCCTTTTGTTTTGTAGCTAGGAGCAGGTACAGATGCATTTCCCTCCAGCTGAGGACTTTGGAAATCTCTACAGGCTTTGGAACTGTCATAAGGCATGGCAGGAGCAGCAGCTGCACAGAAACAAAGGAGAGCCCCCATCGCAAAACTTGTGATTTAATTCTAGCCTTGCCACTCTCTGGCCTCAGCCTTAGGGAGATCATAGCCTTTCTAAGAATCAACAGATTCTTCATCTGTAAAGTGAGGGAGTTGGTCCAGCAGGCTACAATGGGCTCTTTGGGTTGCAAGTGACAGTAAACCAACTCGAACTGGCTTGAGCGAAATGAGGGATGTATTAGTTTCTGGTTGCCAAGAAAGGGAGGAGTAGCCAGGCTATGGAAAGGCAGCTGAATATCAGGAACACACAGAACCCAGAATTGGAAGGTTATCAGGACTCACTCTGTCTCCTGTCTTTAATTTCCTTTGAATGTTGGCTTTGTTCCATTTCACTCAACCAGGTTTCTTCACCTAGTGGCTAACATGGCCTCCAGGGGCTCTGGGTTCTCCATCTCACAGCTTTACTACCTGAGCAGTCTAGACATGGGACAGATTCCCTGAGCTCTAAATTTAAAATTCTCAGGGAAGGGCTCTGATTGACCCAGATTGGATCAGTGCCGACGCCTGAACCAATCGACTATGGCCAGAGAAGCAGAGTCACATTGTGCAAAATGGCAGCCCCCAGGCTCACAGTCACTGTGTGAGTCGGGGTTGGGGCACATGGAGACAGTTCCAAGAAAAGCCAGGGAGCCGGGCATGTGGCAAAAACTGTGTGTAGTATAACATGTTCTGAATCTCATTGTCGATGAAAGTTCTGCTACTGCTGTGTCATGACACAAAATCATCTTCTTAAGCCTCTTATCAAAGTTCTTAACATCCTTTTTGCTGTGAAAAATGTTGGCAGGAAACTAAAGCAAATTTGGAATAAATGATTGGTCAAATATCAGCTAACACAGTTGAATTTTCTCAAATGGATAAATTTAAAATATAATCCTGCTTCACAGAGGTATAGCTGGATGGCCAAGAAACATCATCTCCTCCTTTATCTTTTTTTAAGGCCTACCCAGTATTCCCAGGCCTCCCATCCAAGCACTAACCAGGCTCAACCCTGCTTAGCTTCTGAGATCAGGCGAGATTGGGCATGTTCAGGGTGGTATGGCCATAGACTCCTCCTTCTCTTGTCTGTACATCTCTGGTGTGAGCAGGAGTCACACACTTTGATATAGGAAAGTCACCCTCATGTCAGAGAGAGGGGGAAGGTCCACTGGTCCTTGAGTTTGTCACTGCAATGAAGCATCTGCAAATTACTGCCCCCTGCTCCCAAATTACTGCAGTTTAAATAAACTATAGAAGATCATAAAGTGTGCTTTTTATTGGGCCCTAGAAGCACATGCTGGTAGCATGAAAGTAAATTTGATCTAATGACCTTTGACAATGTAAAAAACTCTTGAACCTGGAGGGTGGAAACATTTTTTTAAAAAGCTTTCTATTTTGAAATCATTATAGATTCACAGGAAGTTGCAAAGACAGTAGAAAGATTTCTGAAGTTCCCTTCAACAAGTTCCTCCCGAGGATTATGCCTTCTGTCATGGTAATGCCCAGTGGTTACCTTTCATGTACAGTATCAAAACAAGGAAATTGATGTGGGTACAATGTGTGTGCGTAGAGTTCTATTTCATTTTATCACAGAGTAAATTTATGTAACTACCACTTCAAATAAGATACAGAGGCCGGCTGGTGGCTCACGCCTGTAATCCTAGCACTCTGGGAGGCCAAGCGGGAGGATCCCTTGAGCTCAGGAGTTCGAGACCAGCCTGAGCAAGAGTGAGACCTAGTCTCTACTAAAAATAGAAAAATTAGCCTGGCGTTGTGGTGCGCACCTGTGATCCCAGCTACTCAAAAGACTGAGGCAGGAGGATCGCTTGAGCCCAGGAGTTTGAGGTTGCTGTGAGCTATGATGATGCCACGGCACTCTAGCCACGGCAATAGGGCAAGACTCTGTCTCAAAAAAAAAAAAAAAAAAAAAAAAAGGATACACAACTGTCCCATGATCACAAAGATCTCCCTGGTGGGATCACCATAGAGTCACACCCACTCTCTCCCCCATGTCAACCACTACTGTGTGTCCATCTCTGCCATTTTGAGGAGACTGAGTTTTATTTATTTATTTATTCATTTTTTGAGGCTGAGTTTTAAATCCATCTTCTGACCCTCCCAGCTGTGTGACCTTGGACGAGTCACTTGTCTTTTCTGGGTATTGGTCTTCTCACCTGTAATAAGTCGAGGTTGGGCCACATCAGCATTACTCTCAAATTTCGACAGGATGACTTGCTCTCAAAACTCCGCAGAGATTAGAAGGAAAATGGGGTTTTATGATGAAATAAACTAGGAAAATGATGCTTTAACTAATGATCAAGTGTCTTCTTTACTGTGAATTCTCAGCCCTTTAACGTGCTAAGGTGAATTGTGAATCTGCCAGCATGGGACGTGTGTGTGGCATTTTCCATATTGATTTGAACACAGAATGCTCCCCCGCTCCTTTTAGAAAGGGAATACGGTTTGAGATACGCTGTTTCAGCTGATCTCCAAGGTCCTTTGGATAAGAATGCCTAGGAGTATATCCTCTGTAGTGGGTTGAACTGTGCCCTCCAAAAGATATGTCCAGCCAGAACCTTGGAATGTGACCTTATTTGGAACAAGGGGTTTTTTGGGATATAATTAACATAAGGATGTTGAGATGAGATCATCCGAGATTACAGTGAGCCCTAAATCTAATGAAGAGTGTCCTTATCAGAAACAGAAAAGGGGAACACGCATAGACACGGAAGAAAGGCTGTATGAAGACGGACATGGAGATTGGACGGCAGCCACCAGCCAAGGGACGCCAGGGACGGTCAGCAGCTACCAGAAGGCGGGACAGGCACGGGATAGAGTCTCCCTTAGAGCCTCTAGAAGGAACAGACCCTGCACACACCTTGATGTAAGACTTCTGGCCTCCAGAACTGTAAGAAAACAAATTTCTGTTGTTGTAAGTCACCTGGTTTGTGGTTGTTTGTTACAAGAGCCTGAGGAAATGAATACACCTTCTTTTATGACTCTGAGGGATTTTGAAGCAAGGAGGGGTCTCTTTTAAGTTTCTTAAGCCCCCGAGCTCCTTCCCTCCTCAGGGTCTTTGCACATGCCGGCCTTCCTGCCGGGGGCACTGTTCTCCGTGCTGTCTGCATGTCAGTCCCTGCTCACTCTTCTGCAATGAGCTCAGTGTCATCTCTGCAGAGAGATGCTGCCTGACCACCCTATGTAAAGCAGTTCCTGCCCCCCATAGCTCTCTGATGTTACACACGCACTTTCCCCCAACACTTAATACATGGTGTGACCACAGACTCACTTCTTGGATTGTTGGGTTAGTGTGGCGTGTTTTATTGTTGTTTGGTTTTTGGTTTTTTTTGGAGACAGGGTCTCGCTCTGACACCCAGGCTTGAATGTAGGGCTCAAGCAGTCCCCTGCCTCAGCCTCCCGATTAGCTGGGACTACAGGCGTGCACCAACCACACCCAGCTAATTTTTAAACTTTTTGTAGGGATGGGGTCTTGCTCTTGCTCAGGCTGATCTTGAACTCCTGGTCTCAAGCAATCCTCCCTCCTCACCCTCCCAAAGTACTAGGATTACAGGCATGAGCCCCACGCCCGGCCTAGCGTGTGTTTTTTACGAGGGCAGGAATGGTATCTGTTTTGTGGGCCTCTTTCACCCAGTCCCGGCAGTAGTGCCTGATGCACGAGGGTGCTCCCCAAGTATTGAACAAAAGAAAGAAAAGGAAGGAAGGAAGGAAGGGAGCAAGGGAGGAAGGAAAGGAAGAAAAGAGGGAGAGAGGAAGGAAGAGAAGGGAAGCACAGCAGCTCCATTTGGATTGGGAACCTGACATCAAACAGATGGTATTTAGGGGTGTTTGCAGGCCTGAGAAGCTCATTTCATGGATGTTTCTCTTGAAGGACCCTTTTGGGCTTTGATATTGAGGTGGCTATGATCACAGGCAGTCAGTTAACAAAGAAAGATGCCTCCCACAAGATGGGCATTATACCAGACTCTGGACAGGATGGTGAAGTTGACAAGTCCCTGTCCCCAAGGAGCTTGGGGCCAGAGAGAGGAGACAGGCTGTAAACATGTGAGCACATACATAAATAAGGTGGTTTCAGGTATGGAGATGCACTGAGAAGAAAATAAAATAGGGCGGTGCAACAGAGTGGGGCCAGAGGGCTGCTTTAGGCAGGGTGGTTGGGGAGGGCTTCCTTGAGGAGGGGACAGCTGAGCTGAAACCTGAAAGGTGAAAAGATGGCAGCAGGTAAAGACAGGGCGAGGGGGTGGGAGTTCCAAGCAGAAAACCCACCAGAGGCCCTGTGCTAAGCCAAGATATGGGATGGTCAAAGCACAGAGAGAAGGCAACTGCGGCCGGGATGCCGGGAGAAGGGAGGGAGAAGTAGGAGCTGCCGTCAGAGGAGAAGGGAGGGGACTGCACCTCCTAAGTCCCCCTGGCTGCCATCAGGGGTCTGGAGTTTATTCCAAGTGCAATGGGCAAGCCCTAGAGGATTTTAAGCAAGGGAGTGACATGTCTTATCTATGCTTTAGCAAGACGTCCCAGGTGCAGTGTGCAGGACAAACTGCAGGGGCCAGATGGAGATGAGGGTGGTGCTGGAGAAGCAGTTAGGGTACTCTGCGCTTGAGATGATCGTGGCTCGGTCAATGGCTGTGGAGGTGAAATGGTGGAATGTGGACGTGCATCTACTTTGGAGGTCGCCCCAGGATGGGGGGCGGTGCGGGAAAGAGAGAAATCAGAACACAGAACAGCTCCTTCGTTTTTCAGCCTGAACAGCTGGGTGAATGGGGTGCCATCTATTTATGACAGGACACCTTGGGAAGGACTGACTTGGAGCGGGGAGGGGAGAAGTCAGAGCCTACATTGCCTGTGAGATGCCCATTGGCATCCAAGCGGAGGTGTTAGGTAGGTAAATATAAGAGTCTGGAGTTCCAGGGAGAAGGCTTGGCTGGACATAAAGATCTGAGATTCATCAGACAATAGATGGTCTGTGAAGCCACAGGACTGGATGACAGCCACTACGATCAGAAAGCCAAAGACAGACCTCCGGGGCCACCATCACTCAGAGAAGATGGAGGAGGAGGGGGAAAAGGAGGAGCCCAGGCAGGAGCAGCCAGGCAGCAGGAGGAAAACCAGGGGAAGGTGGAGTCGGGAAAGTCTAAACAAGAAGGTTGTTAAAGAAGGAGGCAGTGGCCAAGTGTGATAAATGCCACTGAGAAATGAGGCCAGACAAAGGACCTTTGGCTCCAGCAAGATGTAGGTCACTGATGATCTGGACAAGAGTCATTTCATGTAATCATGGGGACAAAGCGCTGACTAGAGCAGCATGGAATGCAATGGGGGAGGGAGGAAGTGGGACAGCAGATGTCAAGGCACAGAGGGCATGGGGGACACTGCCAGGCGGCACATCATAAACAGGTGATAGGGCTCCAGGAAGGAGGGAGGAACCCTGCGGCTGCAGGAATAACTGCAGGAGTGAGGCCCTGGCTGGGGGGTAGGGTGGGACCCTGTGGCCAGTTGGCCAATCGGGATGCGACCTCCACTGCACCCGCGGGAAGGAGGCACGTGTGGGGACTGGGTTGGCAGGGGTGGAGGGGGCAGGGCTGGAAATGGGGTGGTTCCTGTGTAATTGCATCCATTTTTTCCCCTGCAGCATGTGGTGGCGTCGCCAGCTGACATTGAGGTGGAGAGTCAGAAGTATGAATGAGTCACCACAAGAGAGGACAAGAGGTGGCTAAGGCATGTCGGAGGAGCGGAGGGCCTGCGTGGGACTTGCAGTTTTGATTCGGAAGCAAGTCGAATCGCACAGGTGTGCTGGGTCTTGAGAAATAGTTGGGTCCAAATGGAGTTTGGGGTTTTGCCAAGTGTGTACACTGGATGGAGAAAAGGGGTACAGGGGTTTAGTACAGGGAGTGATGGTAAGGACGGATTGAGGATGTGGCGATGGCACTGCTTGATTGGACGAGGGGAGGCTAATGGCTTGGGGGGCTCAGTGGCTCAGAGGATTGCCACCATGGTGGCAGTGCAGCACCTGGAGACCAGGAGGTGACGTCCAGACAATGGGAGGTTGGAGGCTGTTAGGGCTGGTGTGATGAGGTCCATGCACTGTGTGTGGTGAGGTGGGGTGAGGGAAAGGCTGTTGGTGTTAAGCAGATTCTCTAAATTCTCTCACTCAGCCCTGCCAGCCACCTCCTGCCAGAGCCGGAAGGGGCTGACCTCTTCGTTGTACAGATGGGGACTCTGCCGCCTGGAGACGTTGGTTGCAGAAAGCAAAATATCAGAAGCTGGTGCTCTGCATCTCAGCTGGAGCGGGGGTAAGATTCTTGCTGGGGTTCTCCCCACTTCCCCCAGCCGCAGCCCTTTCCTCCTCCCCTCTCTGTCCCTGGGGCAAGTGCTCTAAGATCCTCCCCTTTCACATTGCTCCCCTCCCCCAGCTTTTCCTGCAGATAGAAGTTCAAGTGCAACGCCATGAGGAACACCTCTTTGATGTTAACCAGGCCATGCGTTTCTTTACAAGTATCTAGTGGCAGAACTCCACGTTCACTCATTCATGCATGCTTTCATTTAAACATTCTTTCATTCCGTGATTCTACCTTTCATTATTCATTCATTGGGTTTGAGCTGCTACACCAGCCTCAAGGGATGAGTTCTCCGTCATTGTGAAAGTGCTCAGCCACGCAACCGACCACCAGGCATCAGCTCATTGTTTCTCTCCTTCGGTGAATGCCCCATGCTTGGCATGAGTCCTGCATAAGTTTGACATGTGGGCTTCACATGCCTGCAGGTGCCCAAGCTTTCCATGTCCATCATGTCTCTGTTCCCTGGGTCATGTACATGTCATGTGTGCGTCACTAGCCTCTTCCTCATAGCAGAGCTGATAATATATCAATGGCCATTGATCGAAGTTCACAAGGTGAATCTGCATGAACTTCTAAAGCTGCCTGTATTTCCCAGTAAAAAAATCTTTTCAATGTGCAAAAACAAGGCTTGCTCGTTGTAAAAAACCCACACGATGCCCAAGCACATGAAGTAAAAAGCCTCCTATACAATTGGCTTCCTCCCTCCCTGGTGCCAACAACTGTTAAAATGTGGTGAGTGTGGTTTGATTCATACCTTTCTAGATCTTGTCTATATATTTGCAAAGAAGAAAATATACATATATAAAGTTTCGAGTATATACTTAGAAATTGAGATCATAGGCCTTGTTCTGCAACTTGCCTTTTCTCTGTCACAATCCATGTCAGGCATGTGCAGGGTTGGTGCAGCAGATTCATGTTATCCTTTTACAAGGCTGCGCAAAACTCACGGTATGGATGCACTCGGTTTATTTAACAGGCTCCTGTCAATGGGCGTTTAAGATGTTTTCATTCCCAGCCCCAGCTACAATGCTGCGATGGACATCCGGATGAGCTCTTTAGTATACATACACACTTCTGAAGGCTCAATTCTAGAACTGGAATTGCTAAGTCATGTACATTTTACATTTTAATGGATACCCAGTGCCAGGCATAGTGCCTCACACATAGTGGGAGGTTTGTAAATATCTGTAGCATGAATGGATGGTGCCAGATCGCCCTCTAAGAAGGTCATGCCATTTCTACTCCCACCAAGAATGACCAGCAGAGCCACAGAAATGGCCATTTCTGCCACCAGGTTGCAGCAACACTGGGCCTCAGGACAGCCACTCTGCTGCTGCAGGCAGGAGCGGTTAAGGGCCCTGTGTGGTCTTTGATGAAAGGAAGGCAACGGCCAGGCCGAGGGTGACCTTCCTCTCTGAGTCTCCCAAGCCCACTGCTCAATATCCTCCCACCGGGGCGGGCGTTCACCACGGTGAGGGCAACATATGCTCTGGGACTTCTCTAGCTGGAACGGACTCCTCCTGCTACCCCCCACCGATCCCTGAAACTGAAGGGAAACTTGCCACGACAAACGTGTCTTTCCCCTTAGGGGTTAACTCCTGCAGGTGGGGCAGAGTGCCAGTGCCCATAACCTCAGGGCTAGAGAAGGGCAGGACCTGCATCTCCTTCCCTCCCTCCAGAAGATTCTAGGGTGTGGCTGATCAAGGTCTCCCAGGCCTCACTCCACAGATGCCCGCCCCACCCACTCCCCTTGGCCTCCTCGCCCTCACCTTCCCCCAGCAGGTCATTTCCAGGTTGTCCCTGGGCTGCTTCCAACCCCTTCCAGCCAACTTCTTGCCAACTCATGGTACGACCACTCCATGTCTCCCAGGGAAAGCAGCAGGAGGATGGCTCGGAGGCCCACACAGTGGTCACTCCCACCCTGTTTCCAGGCTCTTTAACACCCAGAGACCTCAAGGAACTGGAGGTCAAAGCATCACAAAGAGCCTTTCACCAAGGGTGGCCCATGGATGACTGTCCTCCTGAAGGGCTCATCAGTGGTGCCATTTTGGCAGAGTGACGCCCCCACCCCTTGCAGTGCCTGGGCTCACCACCCTGCCCGCCTCCCCACACAGCCAGAGGCAGACTCTCAGCCACAATCTGCTAAAATTTAGTGAGTACAAGTACTTTGTGCATGTGTTGGGGGGTACAATGAGGTCTTCTCTGCTCAAGTAGCATTGGAAGGTGGCTCAGAGCTCATCTAGTCCAATCTCCTGTGGGCACAGAGGTGCCCTCAAAATATCTCAGAGTTGGCTGTCCACTGGAGATTTGCATACCTCTAGAAATGGGGCTCTTACTACCCCTCAGAGTAGCCCATTCCACTGCTGGGCACCTCCAACGGCTGGCATTTTCCTCCTGGCAGCCTCTAACACGGGTTGGGTGGTAGCAGGTACTGTCGCTCCAGCTCAGCCCTCGGGACAAGAGAGGCAGCTGGGTGGAACAGGGGCAGGAAAAATAATAAGTTAAATCCAAGAAGGACCAGTGCCATGGCAGGATGAGGGGTGCATGCCAGGGTTCCAGAAGTCTCTGGATTGCTCCAGGAGATGCTGCAGGGAGGTTGCTGCCAGCAGGATTCCAGGCAGGAGGCAGCTCAGAAGGCTGGGTTGTCAATGCCCCTCTGACCCCCATATTCTTCGGGCCTAAAGTTGTAGGGAGGGGGCGGTTCTGTGGGCCTGAGGGCCAGGGTGGGCTTCATAACGACCTATAGGGAAAAGAAGGGACTCAGTCTCCTCAGGGCCTGGCACTGGCCACCCCGCCACCCACGTGCCAGCTGAGGCATGCTTACGGGGGGGGAGGGGGGAGGGAACGGACCCAATGCTGGGTGCAAAGCCCTCCCCAGGGTCCAGGGGCCTGGCATGAGTGAGGCCCTCCACTGTCCCTGCTGCTCTAACAATCTGGACACTAGGGAGGGACAGCCAGCTGAGAAGTAGGGTAGGGACAGGGACAGAGACACCCACCTCACTGTAGGGGGGTGGTGGCTCAGCAATGGATGCCATGACCCTCTCTGGGGGGGCTACGGAGGGCAGTTCCGGGGGCCCCTGGTGATCCACTGGGGGGCCCTGCTCCGGCTCTCTGCAGTTGCGACAGAAACGCTTAGCCAGGCCACAGATGCACAAGAGGGGCAGGATGACCAGGAAGATGACGACGAAGACCCTGGCAGGGGACCACCAACATCACCCTGAGCCTGCAGGAAGCCACACGTCCCTCCCTCAACCTACAGCCCCCCGTGGCCCCCGGTGGCATATCCAGCCCCATCCTGTGTGGTCCAGGCCCCTCAAGGACTGTGTCCAGAGGAGCTGGCCCTCGACTTACCTCAAGGGGCCGGAGAAGAACTCATTTTCCTGGCAGCAGCCCTCACCGCAGCATTTGAATCCTTTGGGGCAGGTTCTACTCAGGGGGCAGAAAAAGGCTGTTGGCATGGAGGGCAAGAGACAGAAGGATCCCAGCCCCCCTCCCAATATACCCATATTCTCAGGGCGCCGGGTACGGCCCCCTCTGAGCTCAGCGGGAGGAACCTGGGGCCAGGACTCAGGATCTGGGTTCCAGACTCATCTCACAACTGGCCTTGTGCACTTGTGCCCAGTTATTGCTCCGTATATAGCACAGGTGGAATGAACACCTTGTCAACCTCACACGGCAGGTATGGGGACTGAGTATTGCAGTGGCTATGATGTCACTCATTTTACTCTAAGGAGATGCAGAGCAAGAGGCAATGTGGGGTGTCCAGGAGCTAACTCACAGAGGACTGTGCCCTTCCCAGCACCCATGGGATGTGAGGCGGGCAGGGAAAGGGTGCTGCTCCCAGAATGCCCAGTGCTGACTTGATGGAAACACTTTTCTGCCCAGAGACCCCACCCCAGCCCCTGCTCATTGCACTCAGGCTTCATGGGATTTATATATTAGGGTTTGTACAGACTGTTTGCCTGCCACCCCCCGGCCCCCCTCAGGGGACCGTCAAAGGGCAGATGACCTGACACTGCAGTAGGAAGGCTCAGGTTTGGGCTACAGACTGCCCCGCTGGCTGGTTGGCAGAGGGAGGGAGGGGGTGGAGTCTCCCCCTCTGGGTGGGAAAGTGGGGGGATGGTTTCTGGCTGGATTGGGAAAGGGTGAGGATGAGGGATGAGGTACCCCCTCCCCAGGAAGCCATGCAGGGCAGGATTTGAGTTGTTTCTTCTCCACTCCATCCCAGACGGGAAGTTACAGCCAAAGTCCCAGACTTACAAGAGGATACATTGGGCTGCAGCCTGTGGAAGAAAAGAGGCAGAGGTCAGGGGTCATAATCTGGAGGGTGGGGTCTCCACTCAGACGTTGCCCAGGTACCTCAAGCCAGCAGGTCCCCAGTGGACTCCACCTCCCCAAGCCTCTCCCCACCTGGCTCCTCCACAGTCCCCAGGGCAGTGGTTGCAGCCCAGCTGACTCCTGGCCAGCCCCAGCTCTCCTTCCTCCCACACCACACCCCCACACCACATTCCCTCATCCCCAAGTCTGCAAGCTCCTCCCTTCTGGCCACCCTTCCAGTCCAGCTTCTCCCACATCTATGGTCCAGGCACCAGCAACTTTCCTCATCCCCACCCGGAGTCACTCCAGACATGGCAGGTGGGACTCTTCCTAAATTGCAAATCTTAACCCCCAACAACCTTACTGGAAGCCCCCTTTGGTGGCTCCCTGGGGTACAGACCCCCAGCCAGCAGCCTTACCCCCTTCCCCTTCACTTCTCCATCCCCTCTCCCCTCTTGCACACACCCTTCTCCTGCACACACCTGCTGGGAGTTCCCTGAACACACCTGTTCTACGCTGGAGAGGGGAGGCATTCATCCTTTAGCTAACTGCCTGGGGGATTCCTTGCTCTGCAAATTTGCTAGGATGCCCCTCCCAAACCAGCTCCTCCCTCTTAGGCATTAGTTCTGCAGGGCATCCAAGGCATCTCACAGAATTTCACCCATTACTAGCAATTATGTGTGGAAGACTTACTTGGAACACTCTTCTCCCAGGTATCTGCAAGGCTGGCTCCAGCACCTTCACCTTCCTCTCTGACCACCTTATTTAAAATCACAATCACTCTCCCCAAACAATTTCCTTCCCCTTAGCGTGCTTAACTTTTCTCCATAGCTCTTACCAACAACTAATATACTATATATTTTACTTTATCTGTTGGCCCAGTAGAGTGCAAACTCCACAAAGGCAGGGATTTTTGTCTGTTTACCACTGTTGAAAACCCAACAGTCAAAATATTTGCAGAATGAATGAGCATTCACTGATCACCTGGTTTCCTTTCATCCTGGCTGCTCCCAGACTGTGGGAAAGGGACATAGGTGTGGAAACACAGTAAACTGGGGGCAGTTATCTGTCCCCCTATCCTCTCCTCCAGGGACAAACAACCAGGGCTCAAAAGTAAGAAGCCAGTTTTGGCAAGATCTTACTTAAAATAATTACAATAACATTTCAATTGCTAATTACAACAGTAGAGATAAGAATACCAGTGAAAGACCCAGCTCCGGTGGCTCATGCCTATAATCCTAGCACTTTGAGAGGCTGAGGCAGGAGGATCGCTCGAGGTCAGTTCGAGACCAGCCTGAGCAAGAGCAAGACCCTGTCTCTATTAAAAATAGAAATTATCTGGACAGCTGAAAATATATATGGAAAAAAAAATTAGCTGGGCATGGTGGCGCATGCCTGTAGTCTCAGCTACTCGGGAGGCTGAGATAGGAGGATCGCTTGAGCTCAGGAGTTTGAGGTTGCTGTGAGCTAGGCTGACGCCATGGCACTTTAGCCCAGGCAACAAAGTGAGACTCTGTCTCAAAAAAAAAAAAAAAAAAAAAAAAGAATATCAATAACAAAAAGAAAAGAAAAAAGAATACAAATAATAGCAAGTAAGAGTTGGGGTAATTCCTCTTTTCTGTGCTCAGTCCCAGGCTGCTGCGCAACTTCTCACAGGCTTTGTCTCTTTGTGGGGACAGGAGAAGGGAAGGACCCCTGCAGGTTGTCCCAGAGTGGGCTGGGTGAGTCTGAGTCCAAATCACACAGCACAGAGAGGCGACTACAGACTTAGAGACAAACTGAGGGGGCCAGGCACTCAGCAGCTCCCCTCGCCCCTTCAGATCCCAGACTCTGTCCCTCCTCCCTCTCCTGGACCCTAAGTGATGAGTAATTAACAGGGTTAATAAATTAGTCCCGAGTTCCTGTTTGGGAGGGGGAGGAGCTTTTCTCCTGGATCCTCAGCCCCCCATTTTAACCAGTGGTCTTGTCTAGGGTGGTTCAGAGCCCGAGTTTGAGCAAGAGTCAGCGTGATCTTGGGCAATCTCAACTTACTCCTGATCCACCACTGGGGCTGGTGGGAGGAGTCAACCAGGATGCTCAGACGGGTGTTGACACAAACCGTTCACCCAGAGATGTAGAAGGAATACCCTGCTCCATAACCCGGGTCCGTGGGCCCATGGGTCATGGATGGGCTTTGGCAGAGCTGCTCTGAAAGCTCAGTCCAGTTGTGTGAAGGTGTCCTGTTCCGGGGAGCATGTGCTGGGCTTCCCTCCTATTCTTGAATGGAAATAAGTTTAATATGTGTGTTCTAGACCCATCTCAGTTCCCCACATAGTCTCCCATCCCAGGACTGGACAACCTTCCCCCATCACCTGTAGCGTTTATGTGGAAGGAACCCGAGGGCCGAGGGAGAGCTCAATCCCTGCCCCACTCTCAATCCCAGATTTCAGAGGTTACCCCAGCCTTGGGTCAGGCAGCCAGGTGAAATCCTACCACAGTCTGGAATTCTACTCTCACTCCTAGAAGAGGACGAGGGAGCCTCCTCTCCTCTAGGGCACAAGCAGAGAAAAACAGTCCCAGAGAGGGCTGGGCCATCCCCAAGGTCACCCAGCACTGGAGGAACAGCGCTGGGGCGACGTGCTGGCCCCGGCGTCCAGACCTCAGGCCCCACTTTCTGACGCACGTGGGAAGGAGCAGATGGGAAGGAGCCGGAGGGACCAGCCAAGACTAATACGGGGGTCAAAGTCCCCACTCACAGAGAGGCGCTAGGTGTCGGAGAGGTGGTGGGCGGGGGCCAGTGCCCACTGCACAAACCCCCTCAGAGGTGAAAGAACTTAGGCTTTCCAGGGCCTTCCTCTGCGGCCCCCACCTCCACCTCCACCGCAAAAAGACAAAGGAAGTTGCTAATTGCGTGTGGTCACGAGGAAATCCTGACCATGGGAGGTGGTGAGCAGGCTCCAGAAGCAGCCCCCCGACCCACCGCGGTCGGGCCCGAGAAGTCTTACCTCCCAAGCGCTCACCTGTTGGAGGCCGGCCAGCAGGCTGAGCAGCAAGGCGGGCGCGAGGCCGGGGACCCAAGCGTGGGACATCCTGGCATGGGGGCCACCGAGCTTCCGTGTCTGGGGGAGGAGGGGAGAGGCGGGGCCGCGACCTCTCCCACTTCTCTCCACCTATGGGGCCCCGCGTCGGGACGGGGGCGGAGCTGATGCTCCCGGAGGGGCCGGACTCGGGCGGAGAGGGGAAAGGGAGGGGAAGAGGTCTTGGCTGGGTTTTGGGAATTAGGAGGTAGATGAGATTAGTTGATTACAAAAACCAAAAGGTGGGGTCGGCTCCAGGGTGCTGAGTTAGGCCTTCCTAACTCCCACCTCCTCCGCTCCTATGTGTCCCCGACTTGGGCGGGGGGAGCGCCGTGCCTGGCGGGGCAGGGCAGAGGGAACGCGGGCGGAGGCCACCGGACCGCGGGACGTCCCTCCGCATCTGCACTTCTGGGGGAGGGGAGGGGGAGGCCCAGGGGTGGAGTGCGAGGGGATTGTGTGTGTGTGTTGGGGGGTGTCACCCCATTGTGTTTCGGCCAAGAAGGGAAGGAGGGGGCGGCCTGGCTGACTTCAAAGTGACCTGAGATTTCCGGGTGGAGGAAGACAGACCAGGAGCGCAGCACTGGTACATTCGTGTCCCCCCCACCCCCGCCACCGAAATCCTGAGGGAGGTGTGAGTGCGTTTCCTCCCGTTGACAGAGGGGAAATTAAGGGCCCAGCGTCCAGAGACTCGCCCCGGGTCCGCAGCCGGCGCGGAGCCGCGGCCGGCGGGTGAGCAGGCCCGTCCGGATTCCTGGAAAGACCCCGCGGAGCCCGGCCCGCCGGGGAGGGGCCGGATTCCGACCCTGCGCGGCCGCCGCGCCCTCGAGGCCCGCGGTGCGGACGGGGCCGGCCGGCAGGTGGCGGCATCGGCCAGCGCGGGTCCCCGGGAGCCCGGAGGCCGCAGACCCGGGCGGGTCCCGGGCGGCATCGTCCGAGCCCCTCCGCCGGGCGGGCGCGGGATGGGGGAGGCGGCGCGGGCGGGGCCCCGGCGGGAGGCGGGGAGGGGACTCGGACCCTGCGAGGGGCGGGACGGACGCGGTGGGTGGGCGCTGCTCGCGCCCCACGCAAGGGTCGTCGGGCGGCGCCTGCCGAGCGTCGCGTCTGACTTGGCCCCTGTCACCATCCGACTTCGTATGACAGCAAGTCCTCCGGCTGCTCTGTCCGTCCCCTGTTTCTCACGCGTTCTCCCTCTCCCTCCTTCGTCCCTCCTAGTCCTGCTATCTGTCCGGTACTTAATCTCTCTCCGCATTTCTCCGTCTCTGTTTTTCTGTGTCGGTTTCTCCCCGCCTGTCTGCACCCAGCTGTTGCCAATTTCCGAGTGTTTCTCTGTTTTCCCGGCTCCGTTAACCTCCGTTTGTCTCGGGGAGGGGTCTGTTTTTCTGTCTGTCCCCATTTCCCCTGTCAGAGGGTGGGTCTGGCATCCCCCGTCTCTGAGTCCCTTTCCCGTGGTCTCTCCCGGTCCCTCCCTCTGTCCTTGTCTTTGTCTCCCGTGATCTCTTGGCCCTTTTAGGCCTTTTAGAGGGGAATCTTCCAGTCTCCTGATCCAGGTGGAATTGGGATGTGGCCCCAGAGAACTCCCCCCTCTATCTGAAGTTCCTGGTGACTGTGAGCTTGGAGAAGCGGCCGCGGCGGGAGGCGGGGTGGGGGCCACTCTTCCCTCCTCCCCCCGCAAGTGGCAGTGGACCCAGATTGCCCCTTGCCAAGGGGCACCTAGTCCGGAGAGTGCTGGAGCCGCCTCCCAACAGCACCCACGCCTCTGCCTCTTTAGTGCAGTTGCTGCTAACTCGGGCTTCTGGGGCCCTTCTGCCCCCATCTGCCCCCACTGCACCGGGCTGGAGGCCTGGGGTATCTCCCCACACTCCCTGCACCCTGCGGGGCCTGGAGCCCTAGCAATATGGCCCTTAGGGAAGAGGGAAATGGCTGAGCTTAGGGGAGCAGGGTACCCTGGGGAGTCAAATGAGGGTGCTGAGAAGGGCATGAGGGAGTCGTGGGGGGCCAGGAGGGCTGAAGAGCTGAAGGGACAAGGCAGGCACCAGTGCCCTGAAGAGGAGCAGGAGGGTGGGGAGGGGCTGGCGTGGCTTCCCTCTGTGTCTCTGGCCACCCCCTGACCCAGATCTAGGGTTGCCAGAAAAAAGACAGTATACCTAATTAAATCTGAGCTTCAGATAAACACTGAATACTTTTCTTTTAGTATAAGTATATCCCATGCAATATTTGGGACATACTTGTACTAAAATTTATTTGTTGTTCAACTGAAATTCAAATTTAACTGGGTGTCCTGTATTTTTCTTTGTTAAATCTGACAGTCCTACCCAAGTTCCTGAAGTATCATAGGAACAGACTCCACCCCCTGCCCCACATCTTCCTGGTAGAGAAAGTGAGGTCCCTAGCACTTGGCCCACCAGGCAGAGTCCAGAGGGCTCCTGGAACCCGCCTCTGGGCCCCCAGTTTTATCCATGACACCAAACTGCCCTTCTGTGCTCCTTCCTACAGATGAGGAGGGAGGAGGAGCCTGGTGGTGGTGGGTGGTCCCAGCCCAGGCCCCGAGTACCAGGCCCTGTTATCAGCATCTATCATGGCCCTGGGGACACCAGCATTCTTGGTGGGTGAGGTTGGGTGGGGGTGGGGCACTACGGGGCCCTGACACTGAGCAGAGAGGGGGCTGTTCTTGTCTGGGAGAAGGAGGGTCCTGGACGGGGTCAGCATCTCCTGTTTGACACTTAATCTGGCAGCGGGAGGGAAGCGTGTGCATGTGCGCATGTGCATGCTCCAGCTTGCGTGGACACGGGGGCGGGGAGACCCAGAGACCTCATGCAGTCAGCGGGTCCCCCTAGATTCCAGGACAAATTCCATCTGGGGTTTCCCAAGAGCAGCCACTTTGACATGTCTTCATATGCACTCTCTGTGTCCCCCAGCCCATTCACTAAAGAATGAGCTGACTGTGCATCCCACAAGGGCCAGCTGGAAGGGCTCGGAGGTCAGCCGGCCCACCCGCTCTCTTCTCAGAGAAGGCAATGGAGCTCAGAGGGTGGAAAGGCCAGGTCACACGAGACTTAGGGGCTGCGTCACGCCCAGAACCATGCAGTTCTCGAGACCTCACGCCCAGCACGGGTGGCACACACCTCGGGCCCGGGGAGCCGCTGCTCCACTGCTCTGGGTGGAGGAACACCTCCCTGGGGTGAGAGGACTTGCCCAGCCTGGCTCAGCCCAGCCAAGAAGGCCAGGCCTTGGGTGAGGGGGAAGAACCGGCCTGAGTTCTGTTCCACTTAGCATCGCCCCCCTCCTGACCTCCCAATACGTGGATAGTGGCTGATGATGCTGGGCTGGGATCTCTTTTCAAAGCTGGCAGTACACTCTGCTCTAGCCCGGCTCTGCCTGTAGGGGCAGTATTGTGTCATGTTAGTAAGCGTGCCACTTAACTATGGTATGCTGTGTGACCCTAGGCAAGAAACTGACCTTCTCTGTGCGTCTCTCAACCCATCTGTGAAAAGAGGGGGAGGAGTTGCGTAACTACCTCCCCCGTCACATTGGCTATTATGAGGATGAAATTCGCTGCTCAGTGCTTGGCATAGAGTAATGGCAAATAAATGGTAGCTGCTTTCATTCCTGGCAGAGGACAGGGGCCCGCAGTTCCTTCTCTCCCTTTCACACAGAGGCAGAGAGAGCCCGAGGAGTTAGGGTCACGCTTCCCTCTGAGCACCGCTGGCGCCCCCTGCCCACCCCCTTCCCCAGATGCCGTGCTCGCTGGCCTCCCCTGCTGTCCATGAGGTGCCCTGGGCCCCCCTAAAGGCCAGGTCAGAGAGGGCAGGGCTGGTGACCAGTCTCAGGGGTGACCTGCATGTGGCGCCAGGAGATTTGGATAATTCCCTCTGTTCCTGCTTTGCCCCCTCCCCTCCCACTCCCGCGCTGCCCGCTGAGCACTGCCGAGGATGCCTGCCTCGCCGCACAGGCTGACAGCTCACAGGGACTGGAGACTGTCACCGGTGCCTCCTCCCCTTCATCACCACTGCCCTCGTCCCCCGCGCAGCCTGGCTCACCAGGGCCACCACAACCATCTTCAACAAGGCCTCCAGCTTGGTCTCCCCGTTGCCCCTACTGGGGCATGCCACTCTCTTGCTCCCTAACCTTCAGAGGCTCCCTACTGCCACTAGAATAAAGTCCTGTTTCAGGGAGACCTTTAGGGTCCTCTATGCGCTTCCAGTGTGCTCTCCCTGTGACCCCCTAGCCATGTTCTCTGGCGCCTCCGTCTACCCTTTCTGCTTCCCCCATTACCTCTGCCTGGGCAGTTTTCTCCACGGGAACACCTTTCTCCATCTCCCTCCCTGAAACCTAACAAATTCTTACCCATCCTTCAAGGCCCAAATACCACCTCCTCCAGAAAGCCTTCCTGGACTTGGGTCTTCCTGCATGAAGCAATTGCCCCCTCCCTTCTCGCCCCCACCCCAGGCCTCTTCCCTGAGCCTCTCTCACAGCACTTGGCCATTCTCTCTTGAAGACGTGTGGACATGTCCTAATGTTCCCACCAGGCTGCGGGGGCTGGCCAGCTCTGATTCAGCTTCCATTTCCCCATGGTGCTTTGTTCCAAGTAAACACTGGCTCTGCTGTCACTGAGTTGAAGCTGTTTAGGGGCCTTCCTGGGTCAGGGGCCAGATGTCTCCAAGGGGATAGGGAATTAATGTCCAAAGTCCTTGGTGAGGGACTCATGGTTGGGGGGTGTCCAGACTGGGCTCCCCCTCACCACTGGCTGAGTGGTTCGGGGAATCCACCTCTCCCGCTCCCGGTCCCTGCGAGGCTGTGCTTGCATTTGTGCATGGCCCCCACAGCCAAGGGTACAGTGGTTCCCTAGGGATCGAGTGACTCCTAGGGGGTGCTGCAAGGAATGTTTGGCTCCACATCCACCTTCCAGGGGGAGGCAGTGCCTGGCAGGTTGCCAGGAGGACTTCTTGGCCAGGGGACAGTGTCTGAGTCTTCTTTCCAGTATTGTTTTTGGAAATTGAAGCTCACTAGCCCCTCACTCATTCTCAGGGTGGTGCTCGGTGGGGGGGGGGGCGCGGTGATCACTTCTGGAGTTGACCCCAAGTCTGAGCCGCCAACCTGTGGGCCAGGAAGGTGGAGGGAGGACAGACCAGCTGACAATTAACGGTGCAGAGCACTCATTATCCTAATGAGCGGGTTGGAGGGGCTGCACCAATGCTCACCTTCTCTGAGGCTTAGCAGAGACAAAAACGGCATTTGAGAGTGATTATCCTCCCAAAGCGTAGGTTTCTGGGGGGCACGGGCCAGGGGAGGAGAAGAAAACACCTCAAAGAGGTGGGGGTGGGGTGTGGGGTCGGGAGGTTGCGCTGATGAGCTTTGGCTGTCTGGGGCGGCAGATGCAGCAAAGCCACCAACACGCAGGCAGGAGAGGCTGAGGTGCGGCCAGGGGAAGGGTCTCTGCCCTCTGGGGCCCTTCTCCACCGGCTTCCCTGCCCCCTCCTTCTGTCTGCAGCCCACCCTCACTGTCTGCTCTGAGGTTGCACCCCCAGGAGCCCCACTTTCTAGCTCTGCTTTTGTTGTCCCCTTAAAGGAGAGCTGTACTGCAAGATGTTTGTGGGGTCCTCTGTCTCAGATCCAGATGTTCCAGGGGTTTGTGGTTAGAACTTCTCAGTCCCAAAGAAAGTGGGGATTCGGGGTGGCCGGTGGGAAGGGGATCTGGGTATCTCGAAGGGAGGGCCTCTAAGTGATCTGGGGGCTCAGATTAAAGTGGGGTGGGGGCAGGTACAGCCTGGGACATCCGTGAAGCTGTGAAAGCAGAGAATGAGTGTGGGCAGGGGCTGGGGAAGAGAGGCCGGCAGAGATCGTGTTCTTCCTCAAATCACAGCTCCTCTAAGCAGCCACATCATCTGGCTTCCAGCTGAGGACAGACTTGGCTCCTGTTGTGTGCACGCATGCATGTGTGGGCGTGTGCATGTGTGCACATATGTGTGCCCGTGTGCCCGTGCACAGCACCTAGCCTCCTGTGTTGATGTGGCAGCTCCCGCCTGGCTTCCTTATCTCCAGGCCAGCCTTTAGGGGGCTGGCTCCAGGATCCCCTCACCCCAGTGGCCCTGTTAGCACCTCCTCTCTCCCTTGTTAGCGCCTCACAGCCCCTCTTCCTCCTCCCGCCCCAGCTGGCCCCCCCAGAGAGAGGCCCTGTGGCTTGCAGCCCAGTTCTCGCCTTCTGATTCCACTGCGGCTTCTATTTTTCCAAGCTTGGTTCTTCTCCCAACCCCTAAGCCCCCTGCCGTCTCTACTTCCCCCTTGTCCTCTGCAGGACAGTGGAGCCTGGGGGATGAAGTTGGGTCCCCCCCACCCTGCAATTGAGCATGCACTCCACCTCCAGCTGCGGCTGAAAGGCTGGGGCACAAAGTGAGCCCCACTCAGCCTTCCCTGCCTGGAGTGGGGCAGGGGGCTGTGGGAGGGGCCAAGTTTGGGAGGGAGCCCTGTATTGGGGGCTGAAGCTAAAAAATGGTGCCAACTCTGTTGCCCTCCCTGGGGCAAATGACCCCCCCCTGTGGCAGACCTGAAGGGGTGGGGTGAGGGGGCTGGGGCTCCGGGTGGAAATGTCCTCTTCTGCCCACTCCCTCCAGGACTGCTGTGCCCAACCTGAGCCTGGGACAGGGTGGTCCTGTGCCCGGAGCCAGGTTGTCAGGCCTCCAGGACTACAGGTTTCCTCTACCGAAGGGCCCCTTCCCTGTGGGCTTTGATGTGTCTGCGAGGTTAGAGGAGGATGTTTGGCTTCAGGGCTGGGCGCCAGGATAAACTCGCTCTGCCTGCCGGGCCAAACCGCTGCCTCCTCACCGCCTGGCTCTCCTGCCTCCCCCGTCCCTGGGCCTGGCCTCCTCCAAGGCCAGCGCTGCCCTGCCCGCCCACTGTGGTGGGCACCGAGTGGCCGCTGTTCCTGCTACTGGGGACAGGCCCTGTGGGCAATGGCTGTCCTGGCCCCCGAGGCTGTCACTGGGGCTCCTGCCTGCTAGATGACCAGGGACCTGCTCCAGGTGGGGCTTGCGGGGCTGGACCCCAGCTGCTAGGAGGGGTGGGAGTGAGATGGAGCACGGGGGAAGGGGTGTCCACGTGGAGCTGCCTGCACGGGCTTCAGCTCTTCCAGATGTGCAGAGGTTCCAGATACAGGGATGACTCAGCCTGGAATGAGGAGGGGTGGGCGGTCCATGGGGGGATGGCGAGCAAGGGGATGTGAGGCCCTGAGCCCTGCAGGCTGCAGCTCCTGTCCTCTGGAGCCCCCAGCCCCGCAAGCCCCAGGGGCGGGGGAGGTTGCAGGTGCAGGGAACTGCCCAGAGGTGTGGCCCTGGGGTGTCCACCATGTGTGCCGGGAAAGAGGCCCGGGGCAAGGGACCTAGCTAGGAGAGAGATGAGAGGGTGGGGGGCAGGAGAAGAGGAGGGAGGGACGATGAAGAGGGGCAGGGACTGGAATGTTGGGCCCCTGGGCCCACTTTGGAGGGTGGCACTGGGGGAGGGTGTCCCAGCGCAGAGGACAGTGTGTGAGTGTGGCCTCATTGCCGGAGTGGAGGTTGGGTGGGGAAGGGGTGTTTCGGGTGGGCATTGTGTGTCTGGCAGGTGCTGGCCGTGTTTGAGGGCTGGGTGCTGGAAGGTGACGTGTGTGTTGGATGTGGAGGGGTATGGAGCGTGTCCGTGAGTCTACGTGGTAGAGAAGGACCCAGAGACAGCATCTGCATGGCGACGGGCTCTGCCGGGGCAGGACTGTGACAGTGCGTGCTTAAGCCAAGCCACGTGTGCGGGTGGGTGCTGACGACTGGCCCCTCAGGTCTGGGGAGCCGAGGGGCAGCCAGGCACACCAGACCAGGGCTCCACAGAGCAGGGGCTTCCTCCAGGCCCCCCTTGTCCTGGGGAGCAGCACCCGCATTTTGGAGCTGCGGTTTCTCCCCCTGGGCCCAGCCATGTGATCTGTCTTGCGGGGCAGCTGGGAGACCCCTGAGCGCCAGGGACTGGCCCCTGCAAGCCGCAGTGTGAGGAGTGCAGCTGAGTGGGGTGTCTTTCCCCCCACTTCTCCCTGCTCTGCCGTCCTGGCCTCCTGTTTGGCCTGCAGGAGGGGTCTGCTGGCAGGGCCACCAGCCGCTCCCTGGAGAGACCCACCTGTGCCAGCCGCCCTGGCCAGGGTAAACAGGGCGCTAAGTGTCTGGGCCGGTGCCTGCCGTGGGCTGGGCACTGCTTCCCCGCACGGAGCTCGGCTCCTGGCTGTGGCTTGGGTTGCTTCCTCCAGCTAAATGACAGGCCTGGTGCCCCAGGCTCCATGGGGGTCACGGGGCTGTTAAGCAGACGGATAATCAAGTTTGATGGGAGACATGTCACCTCCTCTAAGGAGGAGGGGGCTGTTGTGACTGTATCCCTCCTACTTCGAGGTCCTCACCTTTCTTAGGCAGCACTGGCTGAATCCTCTGTTACTCCCAACACACACACACACACACACACACACACACACACACACACACACTCACATTCACACTCACATTCGCACCGGGCCTCTCCTCCAAGTTCTTGGCAAGGTCCTCGGTCCTCGGCAGGACTTCCCTTGTGAGTACACACACTTCCCACCAGCAGAGGCTGGGAGCTGCTCAGCTGGGCCTGTGCTGTGTTCCCTCTTTTCACGGCCCAGGGGTAGGGCTCAGAGAGGTTGAGCCCCATCCTCTAAGTCACCTGCATGACGACATGACCATGGACGTGTGCATGGTCCTCCAGACACTGTGATGCCACCTCCCAGCCTCGCCCAGTCCCTCCTCCCCGGTGCAGGCCTGGAAGTGGCTCCTTCTCACACTCTCCCGGCCTCCCCTCTCCTCCCCTCCCCCTTGCTCTCTGCTCCCCTCCCCTGTTCGGGGCTGACTTTGAGTGAGCGGGCCTCCCTCCTCCCTCTGACTCACCTGGGCCCCCACCTCCCAGGGCAGCCCCCCGGGGGTGGATGGGGACACAGGAGGAGAGAGGCAGGAAGAGGCTGGACCCTGGGCAGCCAGGTCTGCTGGGGCAGTGGGGCTGGCTCCAGGGGAGGGCATGGAGCCGGTTAGGCTGCCTGGGATAGAGGGACAGAAGGAGGCCGAGCAAGGGGCCAAGGGGAGCAGGAGGAGGGTCTCCCTCAGGGGCAGTGGCAGCCACTGTGGTGGCTGAGAGCAGGGCAGCACGGTGGGGGCCAGTGGGCAGCAGGCATTCACCAGGCCCCGCACGGGTAGAGGGGTGCTGCCAGGCCCGGGGTCCTCTGTCATTGCCGTCTCCGCGTTTGTCTCTCCCCCCTTCTGTGGTTCCCTGTGTGTGCACATCTCTGTCACCCACTCACTTCCCTCTTTCCTTCTCTCTCGACTTTTCTTCCCCCCCCCCCCCCCCCCGTTGACTCTCCCTCTTGGAGGGCCACAGCTCCAGTATCTGGGGCCAGGTTCCCAGAGTGGAAGGTGGCTTTGTCCAGGGAGGCCTCTGCCCCAAGCCCACGGTCTCCAAATAGCCACGTCCAGCTCCCCCCTTTCCTTGCCCAGGCCCTCCCTGTGCCAGGGGGTCCTTGGAGCCAGAGCCCATCCTGCCCTTGCCAGGTGCCATGGGGCCCCCACCCTGTAATCGGAACTGCTTCCTCGGCAACGGGGGGACAAAGTCAGATCTCTCTCAAGTACCCGAGCAGACAGTGCTCTGGGAGGCTGGGGTCAGGGCCCCATCCCTGGGTGACCAGATGCCCGGTGTGCTCAGGGCAGTCCAGACCTATGCTGTTGCCCAGGTGTAATCACTAACAGTGCCCCAAAGCATGCTGGTCTGGACTGTAAATCATATCCCCGGGCCCGGTCAGACCCTGGAGAAGCTCACAGACTCCCCCGCTCCCTTTCGCCTCCCAGGAGAGCTGTGTTGCCTACTTGGGCCTCGCCCAAGGACTATAGGGGCAGACAGCAAAGAGGGGAGCAAAAACTGCATAAATAGCCCCTTTTGGGGGGAGGCCCCTCAGCATTGGGTGGGGTGGGTCTGCTTGCTGGAGGGGGAGGAAGAAGAACTGTGGTTGCCCCCAAGCAGCATGTAATTTAGGATTTATTTTGAGGCACTCTCTCCAGCTCCGGGTGGGGCTGAGGTTAATTTAAGGTTTAATGGGGTGGAGGGGTGGATGGGGAGGGGGAGAGGGAAGCCCTCCCACTTGGGCCTGGCTGGGAAGGGGGTCCTTCCCAAGACTCCCGCTCACCTCTGTCCCTGGGACCGTTCCTGGGAGGTTTCTGAGGCGCCTCAGCCTTTGCTGTCAGGTGCTTTAGCTCCCCTCCGTCCCCAAGCCACAGGATGCTCCCAGCCCGATGGCAGCAGGCTCTGCCCGTGTCTGACGGAGGAGGCACAGGCTCTGTCCTCAGGGGAACCTCAGTCCGAGGGGGAGACAGGACATAGGCCCTGCCTTCAAAGAGTGGCCAGTCATTATGGCAACCCCATCATCATTTTAATTTTTAGTCTTTATTTGTTCATGACTTTGTCATTTGTGTCTCTTCCCAGAACTTAAACTCGTGATGCCAGGGACCTTATTCTGTCTCCCATACCATCTTCAGCACTTGCCTAGCATGGAGTTGGAGCTCAGTAAATATTTCATAAATGAATGAATGAATGAACTGGAAAACAGCACCAAATCCGAAAGCCCCCGGGTCAAGAGGCAGGAGGGGACAAAGTCTAGAGTCCTCTGGTGTTCCAGCCACCTGTTGTGACCTTTCACCCTGGCCCCTCCCACCCCTCTGGCCACACTCTTCAGCCACCAGCAGCTCAGGTTGGCCCCCTCTGGTCCCCTCTCCCACCTTGTTCCCTCCTCCTTTGCTCCCAGCGCCACACGACCAAATCCTGCCAGTCCTTCAAGGTCCCGCACAGAATCACCTCCTCCATGGAGCCTGCTCAGATCTGTCTGCCGGATCCCAACGTCCATAGCTCCTTCTTTGAGCCTCTCCTCTCACTCTGCATGAGGCTGTCAGGGTCACTGCTTCTTTCTCCTTTAGGCCACAAGGCCCTGGGGGCCAGGCTGGCCTGAAGCTGCCCTGGACCCTGGCGCCTCTTGGGGACTCTGTTGGGGGAAGGGAGAGCACCCAGGGGGCCAGGTGGTGGTGTGTGCCCCCCCATCCCAGCCTCTGGAGCTCTGGAGGAGTCTGCGGTGAGAGGTTTGTGTGGTTGTTGCTGGGGAGTGATCTCAGGAGCTATGGAGGCAACCAGGACCCCAGGGGGTAGGGGTGGCATGAAGCTGCCCTTAGAAAGCTGTTGAACCTTCTGCTCTGAGAGAAGAGGGTACAGAGAGAAAGAGTAATATGGGGAGGGCATGGGGAAGAGTGAGGAGCATGAGGGTGGGGAAGGGCTGGGGGACAGAGATGGGGGCTGAGGATAGAGACATGGGGGCTGGGAGACAGAGATGGGGGCTGGGGGACTGACATAGGGCTGGGGGACAGAGCTAGGGGCTGGGGGACAGCAAAAGGCAATGGCCTCTTTGTCCCTGGACCAAGTGTCCCTTCCTGGGCCTCAGCCTGCCCCATCTCTAGCCACTGACACTATTGGCTGTTGCTCTGGTAAGACCTCCTCCCTTGGTGGCTTTGGTGGCTCTGGCTACTCCTTCTCTAGCTCCTTTGCAGACTGTGCCTTCTCCATTGTTCTGTGGGTTTGGGCCCGGCCTCTTCTCTCTGCACTTTCTCCAGGGGACCTCTGCATGTCCGGCTACCTGGTGCATATCTCCACTTGGATGCTCTACAGGTGTACCAACCCCCCGTGTTCAACAGTAAGCTAGAAACCCGGCAGCCAGCCTTCGCGGATCCCTGGCCCACATCCCTCTGCCAGTCAGTCATCAGGTTCCCACCCCCAGCCTGGGCCTGGCCACTATCGCCTCTCACCTGGATCTCTGCGGGAGCCTCCTGAGAAGTCACCGGCCCCTCCATTCTGATCACCTGCCAGCCCATCCTCCACACCTTGCCCAGAAATGTACCCTGATGGCTCCTACAGCTCCTACAGTGCCTGTGCCCTGCGCCACGTCCCCCACACACCTGTAGCCTCTGTGCCAGGCTCTCTCCCCCCACTGCGCCTTGGCAGGTGCTGTTGCCTCAGTCCTCAGCGATCTTCCTCAGGGCTCCTCCTGGCGTCCCCTTACTCTGGGAAGCCTTCCCTGTGTTCTTGGCACCCGCACCGAGCCTGGGTCAGGATTCCCCTTGCAGGAGCTGACATCCCCTTCATTCCCCCACGGCAGCACTCAGAGTGTTGAATAGCGCTTCACTGTCTCCACTGGAGCAGAGAGGCCATGCCTGGCCATAGCAAGGCCTACGGCAGACTAGGTGCCCAGGAATCGTTTGTTGATGGAATCGTTTGTTTGATTTGGGGGAGACTTGTAGAGCAAGAGGGAAGAAAAGGGAGGGCTTCCCCATAGGCTGGGACTTCAAGGCAATGGGGTAGGGGAGGTCCTAGGGCCTGGGGATGGAGCAGGAAGCCTCAGTTGGGGTGGTTGAAGTGGTTGGCGTGCTGGCCCTGGGGTCAGAGTCAAGGCTGCCCTGCGCCTGCGCTGGCTGCAGAATGGCTGTCCTTTCCCAGGTGCTTGTCCTGTGGAAGTTTCCCTCCCCAGGAGACACCGAGGACCAGCAGAGCTGCAACTCTCCGGGCCTTGTGGTGGGAGAAGAACTCCACACCCCACGGTGGGCCAAAGCCGCCTGCCAGCGCCCACCAGCGCCGTCAGCGGCAGTCCTGGGCCTGAATGAACTGGCTGCAAACACATATGGCAGCGTCTCACCCCAGTTCATGGCCACGCCAGGGAGACGGATGCTACTCCTGGAGTCTGAGCACAGCCCCAAGTGGAAATCTCTGAAGATTTTTCTACCTTAAAAATTCATAGGCATTTCGCTTCCTACCCCGTACTATGTCCTTGCATGTTTTAATATCAAAATAATGCTGTCCACCACTTACCATTAGTCAAAAGCAGACACTCTGGGCCTTAGCTGTTCTTGCCCCTCTTCCCGGATTAGGAAAGAGTACCGGACCCAGAGCAGGGCCTGGGCCCAGGTTCTGCCCTGCAGACGACGGCCGAGCCATCCACAAATGGGGTGGTGAGCCCGCCACGCCTGGCCTTGAGACAGTGGCCACCATTACATGGAGCAGTGGGTGTGAAGACTAATGATTCACACATGGAGCCTGAGATGCCAGCTGGATGCCGGGGGCCGGGCCCCTCTCCAGGCCCCTCCTGGGACAGGAGAAGCAGGAGGGAGCCGTGAGGCAGACCCCCCCCACCCCCCGGCCCGGCCCCCACCCAGCTTCCGGGGGGCAGCGCAGGGCCTGGGGGTCCCGGCAGAGGCTGCCCCTGCCCCCAGGCTGGAGGAAAGCGTGAGCTCACCCTCTGGCCCAGGCAGAGCGAGGGGGTAGAAGACGCAATTAAAATGCCAGAGGTTAGGAGGTGAAGTTACAATGGAAAGAATGAAGCCCCAGCGCTGCCGCTCGCTCGCTAGCTCAGGCTGCATCTCCCACCCTGCTCCCTCTGCCAAGCCCACATTTGATTTTTATTTCGGGAGCCGCCAGCGCAGCACTTGGAGGGAGCGGAGAAACCTCACTCCTGCTTACCCTGCCACGTCTGGAGCCGGGGCCACGCGGGGGGAGGGGGCTCCTGGGACCCAGAGGAAGAGCCCACAGGGCCCCTACCCAGCACCCAATATCCTGAGGCACTGGGTGCCTGGAAAGGTGGCCCGTAGGGCAGGGAGGGGGCTTGGGAGGCAAGGAAGAGGGACTCCAAAAAAGACGAAGGCCGTTCCTTGCTGTTCTCAAGGGCCTTTGCCTCTTCACGCTCTGAGAGTGAAGAGAAACCACCAGCCTCTTTCCTGCTCCCTTGCTCCAGCCCCCCAACCCCTGTGTACTGGGGCCTTCCAGTGCCCATCGGCATGTGTGCATGTGTAGAAGAGTTTGCTGTGTGACCCTGGGGAAGTCACTACCCTCTGTGGACCATGGTCTTCTCATCTGTGAAATGGGTAGGTTGGTAAGCGAAGCAGTTTCAACCTGGGCTCTGCCTTCCAGGCCACCCTCTCCTGAGCATTTCTCCTATCTCACCCCTCCAGGGACTGGGGAGGTGGAGGCAGCTGCTGGCCCAGCCCCTGCAGAGCCTTAGCCCCCCCACACGCACTGCAGTCGGGAGCTGGGGGCCAACTCACATTTTCCTGCTCTCGGGCTTTCTCCTCTGCCCATAATGCAGTCCAGATGGTTTCCCCATCGGAAAGCAGAGGCAGCAGATTCCAGAGGGAAAGCGGTTGGGCTCCGCTCTGGGCTCCTCTTTCCCTCAGACTGGAGAGGGGGTCGGGGTGAGGGACTCGGGGTCTGAGAAAGTGGAGTGGGGGTGGCTCCAGCTCCACACGAGGAGGGTGGGGGAGTTCTCTGGAAGCACCTCATTGCCAATTAGGGGCTGGGGCCAGTGGGAGAGGCTGGGGGCTGTGGCACAGAGGCAGGGGCACGGCCCAAAAGACCCCCCGAATTCCTTCTTCCTGCCGGAGCAGCCTCACCCAGGAGCTGCTCAGGGGCTCCCAGAGCCTGGGGTGGAGGGGAGGAGGGCTTTCCTGAGTTTCCAGTGTTGGGGAAGAGTCAGGCACACCTGGGTTCCAATCCCAGCCCTGCCACTTACTTAGAGGCTACCCAACCTTGAGTGAGACGCCTGGCTTCTGGGAGCCTCTGCCTCCTCCCCTGTGAAATGGGATGGCTAGTGCTGGCCTTGGGGTGCTTGTCAAGGCGACAGGGGACAACCTACAGAGAAGGCTTCCCATGGCCAGGGTGTCCAGGAAATGCCTCGGGGTTGCCTAGGGAACCCTCCTAGCACAAAGGTCGCCTCCCCCTTAGGCAAGAGCCCTGTATGGTGAGGAAGCCTGTTCCTCCCTGGTCTGACTCAGACTCCTCCTGCTGCAGCTTCCCAGTGGTTCTTTCGAGGACCCCCAGGGGACTTTAAATCACCCTTCAGAGACTGTTCTGGGGACAAGCCTGGAGGGTGGGGACTATGGGCCCGAGGCTGACCCCAAGCCCAGTCCTACCTCCTCCCAGGCCTGGCCCCTCCACCACAGACGGCAGGACAGCAGGACTTCCCGCCCTGGGCCTGCAGAGCCACGTAGGAGCAACGGGGCTGGGGGGCTGGGAGAGCCAAGCAGGGGGGCAGCCTCTCGCTGGCCAGGCCCCGCCTGCCCTTCCACTTCCCTGCCAGGACAGCCTCCCGGCTACTCGCCCTCTCCGCCTCTGCTGTACCAAGGGGAGCGCTTAGATTTTTCCACCAGAAGAGCCAAGAGCAAAATGAGAAACAAATCCAGCCCTGCCTGCCCCCATGGTGAATGGAGGCCGGGGGAGAGCAAGCCCCCAGACCTTCCCCACTCCCACTCCTAGGCTCCAGGACCCAGGGGCAAAACGCTCAGCCAGGAGGGGCAAGCCTGGGGCTCCCACCTTCAGGCCTGGACCACATGAGCAAAGGAGGCCATCACCCACTGCCCCACTCCAGGGCCCGGGCTGGGGAGCGGCAGAGCTGGGGAGGGGTGCAGCCACTGGTCTCTAGATAAAGAGATGGGACCCCTGCAGCCCCTCCCACTTAGTAAGCCCCCTTTCCCTCTCGCGGGGCCCTCTCCCCCACTAGGCCCCCTCCCTGGCTGAGTCCCCACGGCCCACCACATCCCATCCCTTCTCTACTCCTCCCACACCACGGGGCTCCCTCCTTTGCCTTGACCTTGTCTCCAGCCTCTCCACGGGGAGGCAGGCAGTTTCCCACCTTGTTCCCATACCTCTGTCAAGCCAGCCTGGGAAAGACTGTCCCCCAGGCTTGAGGCCTCACCCTCCTGCCCCGCCACCCACCTGCCCTGTCTCCCTGTGCCACCCCCAGCTTGCTGAAGCCCCTTCCCCTGGGCCCACTATACACCCTGGTGTCCCCCACCCCCTGAGCTCCCAGGCCCCACATCGCTTTCCAGGCTCTCCCCTGCCCGTCCAGGTGCTTGTCTTATAAGTGCCACTCAGCCTGCTCCACGGTGGCAGACAGGTGACAGGTGAGGCCCTGGAAAGAGCCACACCCAGGAATAAGAGCAAACTGGAGCTGGACCCACTGCTCTGTGTCAAGCTGACTTCCCTGTGCTCTGTGGACTTCTCTCTGAATGAAGACAAAGATGACACCAGCCAGGGCCTCTACGACCTGTCGCCCACAACGTCCACTATTCAACAAAATCTGCCAGGTGGCTCTCTTCCTCCTCTTCTCCTCCTTCCTCCTCTTCTCCCTCTCCTTCTCCAACTCTTCGTCCTCCTACTTCTCCTTCTTCCTCTTCTTTCCCTCCTCCTCCTTTTTCTTCTTCTCTTCCCTTCCCTTCAAAAACAATTCGGTCCAGAAGACTTTAGCTGGGGCCAAGGGAGGCAGGTGTCCCGGGGTGGAGGAGGGGAGCTCAGGTGAAGTCAGGAGGTGTCTCTGATGAGGGGCAGCAGAGCAGAGAGAAAAAAATCAAAGGAGGGCGCCCAGGTGGGGGTCAGAGCCCAAGCAAGGTAAGGAGGGTGCCCACCTTGGCCAGGGAGAGTGAGTCGTGAGCCAGGTAAACAGGGCATGTTCCCCGGGGTGGTGGCAAGGCAGCAGGAAGTAGAGTCCATGGAGTGGGGGGTGGCGGGCAGGACACCTGGGGGAGCTTGGGTGGGACGTGAGAGCCTGGGGCGGGGAGGAGCGCATCCGTGTGGGGTGGCCTCAGGCAGGGTGTTAGAGCCCGTGCGGGCTGAGGGACCACTTTGGGGCGGGGGAAGAGACCGGTTTCTCCTCGGTGCACTGGTTACATCCAGTGGGATTGGCCCAGTAAGTACGTATGACACCCGGTAAGTAAAAGTGAGCCCGGTTTCTCACTGTTGGCCAAGAGTGTCATAAACATGGAAAAGGAAAAACAAGAGTGAACCCTGTGGTGTTCCCATCTGCGATCCTCTACACCTGGACTGGAACTGAAGGCGTTGGTGAGAACTCGTGATTTTCAAAATAAATAGATAGACATAGAAATAAATATTGATGCAAATGTGGTGTGTATGTGCTTGTGTGTATGTGTCAATGTATGTGCGTGTATGGATATACATGCATGCACTTCCCAGCTCCATCCTCGGAGAGGGCTGGGAGCAGAGACGCCTTAATAGTGATGAGCAGAGCTAGCACCCAAGGCTTAATTTCTAAATCCCATTGTCCACTAGCAAAAACCAGGGCTCCTTGGAGAAGTGGCAGATCACAGGGCTAGGGCAGGGAAAACAAAAGACACACCTGAATCGTCTTGTGCCAGAAAATAAAGACGTGCTCAGAAATGATTCAACAGAGTAACCATACGACCCACCAATTCGATTCCGAGGGATACCCAAGAGAAATGAAAACAGATGTCCATACAAAAACGTGTACAGGCGTACCCTGTTTATTGCACTTCCCGTTATTGTGCTTCACAGATACTACCCTTTTACAAATTGAAGGTTTATGGCAACCCTGCACTGAGCAAGTCTATCGGCGCCATTCAGCATGTGTTCACTTTGTGCCTCTGTGTTGCATTTCGGTGATTCTTGCAATATTTCAACTTTTTCATCATTATTGTATCTGTTATGGTGATCTGTGATCAGTGATCTTTGATGTTAACTGTTGTAATTATTTTGGAGCATCAGGAACCACGCCCATAGAAGACAGGGAACTTAATTAATCAATGTTGTTGTGTTCTAGCTGCTCCACCCCCATCTCTCTGCCTCTCCTGGGGCCTAACTACTCCCTGAGACACAATATTGAAATCAGGACAGCTGATAACCCTACCATGGCCTCTAAGTGTTCAAGTGAGAGGAAGAGTCCCACATCTCACTTTAAATCAAAACTAGAAACGATTAAGCTTAGCGAGGAAGGCATGCCGAAAGCCAAGGTGAGCCTAAAGCTAGGCCTCTTGCACCAGTTAGCCAAGTTGTGAATGCAAAGGCAAGTTCTTGAAAGGAATTAAAAGTGCTACTCCAGTGAACACACAAATGATTAGAAAGTGCGAGAGTTTTGTTGCTGATAGGGAGAAAGTTTTAGTGGTCTTAACAGAAGATGGAAAAGCTTTGCAGTGGAAAAGCTGGCAGATACCACTTTAATCAAGTGATCAAAGTGAACATCAATAGGAATGGGATAAATTAAAATCAGGGACCACCCATAGGACACAGAAAGACACAGCATCACTTCTGTGATATCGCTGCACACAGCGCGTAACCTAATCATGAAGAAACATTGAGCAAGCCCAAATTACTCTACAAAATAAACTGGTTTATAATCTATAAAAGTGTCTTTGAAGTTAAGAATTATAAACTTGAAGCTATTTGAAGACATTATCGGCAGAAAATTTCTGAGAGGAAGCACAGGGAGAAAAAGTCTAAAAACAGGACAGAGCCACAGTGACTCATGGGATAATAAGTACTCTAACATACTTATAGTTGAAGTCCAGAAAGAGAGAAGAAACAGGAAAACAGAAAAATATTTGAAGAAATAATGACCGAAAGTTTTTGAAATTTGACAAAAACTAGAAACCCAAATATTATATCCAAGAATCTCAGTACCAACTATAAAGACACAAAATGACAGCAAAGTTCATTGTAATAAAATTGTTGAAAATCTATGACAACGAGAAAATCTTAAAAGAGGCCAGAGGTGGCTGGGTTCGATGGCTCATGCCTGTAATCCCTGTGCTTTGGGAGGCTGAGGCAGGAGGATTGCTTGAGCTCAGGAGTTTGAGGTTGCAGTGAGCTACAATGACACCACTGCACTCTAACCCCAGTGACAGAGGAAGACCCTGTCTCAAAGAAAAAACAAAAAACAAACAAACAAACTCGGGGGTGGCAGAGGAAGAAAGGGACATTACATAAAGACAAGATGAAAATGATCATGGACTTTTTGTGAGAGACTGTACAAGGCAGAAGATAATAGAATGCAATATTTTTCAGTTATTGGGTTAGGGTTAGGGGAAAAAAGTACTATCAACCTCGATCTCTAAAACAAGTGAAAATATCCTTAAAATAAAGACGAAATAAAGGCTTTTCATACCACAAAAAGTGAGAGACCTGCACTATAAGAAATGTTAAAGTTTTCCAGGCAGAAGGAACATGATACCAGATGGAAACTTGGATCTACACAAAGGAATACATAGAACTAGAAATGGAAAATATGTGGATAAATATAAAATATATTTTTCTTATTTAAAATTTTGTTTAAAAGATAATTGACTACTTAAAGAAAAAAGAAAACAATGTATTATGGAGTTTATAACATATGTAAAAATAAAATATATTAATACGAAAACAATGGCACAAAGCAAGGGAGGGGAAAGTGGAAATATACTATTTTAAGTTTCTAACTTTTACATGAAGTGACATAAAGTTACCTGGAGGAAAACTGTGATCAATTAAAGATGCATATTATAAACCCTAGGAGGGGGTTGGCAAACTTTTTCTGTAGAGGACCAGATAGGAAATATCTCAGGCGTCAAAGGCCATAGAGTCTCTGTTGCAGCTGATTAACTCCGCTGTTGCAGAACGAAAGCAGCTGTAGACAATACATAAATGAGTGAACATGGCTGTGTTCCAATAAATCTTTATCTGTGGACTCTGAAGCTTGGGTTTTATACCATTTTCATATATCACAGAATATTCTTCTTCTTTTGAATCATTTCAACTTTTAAAAAATGTAAAAACTATTTTTATTAATAACAAATCTCCCAGGGAGAAGAATTCCAAATAATTTATTTAGGTACTCTGCCCTCCAGCAGTGGAACATGACTCTCTACTCCTTACATGTGGGCTGGCAGACTGGCTTCCTTCTACAGAGTACAGTATGGAAAGGGAGGAAAGTGAGTAACTTTAGAGAAACAAACACTAGACAAACACTAACCTCAGCCAGATGACCAAGGTCAATGTCAACAATGACAAGTCAGGCTGATAGGATGTACTGTTGATATGACGTGAGGAAATGGCACTTTTACCTCTTGTAGTCTTCCTTTAAAAAACCCAACCCCAGTTTTCTCATGAGAACAGCATTAGACAAATCCCAACAGAGGGACAGTCTACAAAATATCTGAGCAGTATGCCTGAAAACTGTCAAAGTCAGAAAGAAAGAAAAGAAACGAAAGAAAGAAAGAATGAGAAAGAAAGGGAAGGAAGGAAGGAAGGAAGGAGGGAGGGAGGGCGGACATCTGAGAAGCTATGATAGCCCAGAGAAGCCTGGAGAGACATGATGACTAAATTAACGTGCTCTCCTGGTTGGGATCCTGTATCAGAAAAAGTACATTAGGTAAAAACTAAGGAAATCTCCCAAGCACCCATTGACAGATGAGTGGGCAAACAAAATGTGGCATGTACATGCAATGGAATGTCAGTCGGCTTAAAAAAGAAGGAAATTCTGACACATGCTACAACATGGATGAACCTTAAAGTCATGCTAAGTAAAATAAACTAGTCACAAAACCACCCACACTGTACAATTACACTTACATGAGGTACCTAGAGTATCTAGAGAAGTAGAAAGTAGAGTGATGGTTGCTGGGAGCGAAAGGCAAGGGAAAATGGGGAGTTGTTTAATGGGTATAGAGTTTTGCAAGATAAAAAAGTTCTGGTGGCCGGGCGGTGGCTCACGCCTGTAATCCTAGCACTCTGGGAGGCCGAGGCGGCTGGATCGTTTGAGCTCAGGAGTTCGAGACCAGCCTGAGCAAGAGCGAGATCCCATCTCTACTAAAAATAGAAAGAAATTATATGGACAACTAAAAAATATATATATATAAAAAAATGAGCCGGGCATGGTGGCGCATGCCTGTCGTCCCAGTTACTCGGAAGGCTGAGGCAGGAGGATCGCTTAAGCCCAGGAGTCTGAGGTTGCTGTGAGCTAGGCTGACACCACGGCACTCTAGCCCGGGGAACAGAGTGAGACTCTGTCTAAAACAAACAAACAAACAAACAAATTGATTGTGGTGATAACTGCCCAACTCTACAAAAATACTAAAACCCACTGAATTAAACACTTATTTAAATGGGTGAATTGTGTAGTATATGAATTATATCTCAATAAACCTATTTTTAAAAAAACAATTTAAAAATTCCTGAAGATTTTTTTTCCTTTTGGTGCAAATTGACAAGCTGATTCTAAAATTTATAAGAAAATGCAAAAAGCCAAGAACAACAAAGCCCATCATAAAGAAGTACCAGGCTGGAGGACTTAAACTACGTGTTAGTAAGATTATTACAAAGCTCCAGTAATTGCAACAGTACTGGCAAGCTGACAGACCACTAGACAATGGGACACAACAGAGTCCAGAAATAGGCCACACCTCTATGGTCCAAAGAGATGATGAACTACGGAATGACCTTTTCAATAAATAATACTGGATACATTTGATATTCATGTGGGAAAAAATAAACTTTGACTACTACTACCTTACGCTATATGGAAAAATTAGTCCTAAGTGGATCATTAATCCAAATGTGAAGACAATGAAAAGATTTGGAAGGAAAATTATTTGTCGCCTAGGATTCTATACCCAGTAAAATTATCAATCAAGTGTGAGCGTAGACTAAAAACATTTTCAGATGTTCAAAGTTTCAGAAATTGAACCCCCTCTGCACACCTTCTCACGAACCTATTGGAGGGTGAGCTCCTAAGAAACGAGAGAGTAAGACAGAAACGAGGAAGACACGAGCTTCAGGAAATGCGGGAATTGAATCTCTGGAAGAGGCAAAGGGAACCCTGAGGCAGACGGGGCAGGAGATAACAGCTCCAGAGATGTCACTGGGGCTAGACAGCAGCTGTCAGGATTGGGGTGGATCCAAAGCCTTCAGAAGGGATTGCTGCAAGAAGAGGAAAGTGACAGAATGTCTGATGTGTCTGAACATCCTCACAGAGGATTTGGACAACCGGGATTGAAATAGTGGTAATTACATAGAAAACTAAAAGAACCTCCGAAACAACAAAACAAGATAATTATTAACTCCAGGAGGACAAAAGCAAAAATGATCACAGCACAATACACCGCTCAGATAAGAATAACAATTACATAGTTATTATAAGGTAAACACTCAATATTGGCCTAACCAAAATGATCATGTAATTGGGGGGTTGGTGGGATGGGAAGTGTGACCCATTGTGGTCCAAGTGAACGGTTGGAAAGTAAGTCCTCACCTTCTGTACTGGGAAGTCAAAAGGTTATGCCCAAAACTGAAAAATCAAGAATTCAGAACAAATGTATGTTATTTAGAGATAAAGAGAATAGCTTTTTAAAAAATCAGCAATGACTGTATTGAAATTCACTGGTTCCAGGGATAAGGAAATCAGTATGAAGGAAGACGGGAGCACTGCTTTTCTTTACATGTAGTGTCGATTCTTGGCATCTAAATTAAATTCTCTCTCTCTCTCTCCCTCCATATATATATATATATATATATACACACACACCCCTTAGGGAAAAAAAATTTTTAGAGATGGGGTCTTGCTCTGTCCCCCAGGCTGGAGTGCAATGGCACAATCCTTGCTCACTGCAGCCTGGAACTCCTGGGCTCAAATGATCCTCCTGTCTCGGGCTCCTGAGTTGTTGGGATTACAGGCATGAGCCATTGCACCCAGCTACCTTTGGTGAAAATTAGAACTACATTTTTAAAAAGTAAATGTGGGCTGGGCGTGGTGGCTCCCATCTGTACTTCCAGCACTTTGGGAGGCCAAGGTGGGAGGATTGAATTTCAGTATAGTAAGGACTTCTGTTCATCAAAAGACACCACTGAGTAGAAAGGCAAGCCACAGAGTGAAAGATAGTTTCAATATGTGTATCTGACAAAGGACTTATGTCCAGAACATATCAAAAATATCCTACAGAATAAGAGAAAAATGCAAACAATCCAATTTTTTAAGAAAATGGGCAAATGACTTATTAATATGTTTTTCATAAAGGAGGATACCCAAGTGGCTAACAAACATATGAAAAGGTATTCAGCATAGTTATCAGAGAATGTAAATCAACACCACAGTGAGATGTCACTACACGCTACACATTTACTAGAATGGTTAAAATTTAAAAGATTGGCAACACTAAGTTTTGGCCAGGATGTGGCCACTGGAACTCTCATACTGCTGGAAGGAGTGTGAATTTGTACAACCACTTTAGAGAAAACTGTGGAAATGACGACTAAAGCTGAACATATGCATTCCCTATAATCTAGCAGATTCACTTGGGAGTTTATATTTAACAGAAGTGTGCATATATATGTGCCAACGGGGCATGTGCACGTTTGTTAGTAGCCACGTTACTCCTAATGCTAAAACTCCTGAAGAATCCAAATGGGTCAATAAATTGTGGTACATTCATTCAATGGACTAGGATACAGCAATGCCAAAGGACAAACCACTGCTGCATGTGACAACATGGATGCATCTCACAAATACGTTTCCATTTACATAAAGTTAAAAAGAAGCAAAATTATTCCATAGTGATAGAGGTTGGTCATCTCAGGGAGGACAATAATTGGATGGAGTATGAAGGAGACTTCTAAGGTACTGGGAATGTTCTATATCTTGATCTGGTTGTCATATAGGCGTGTTTATTTTGTAAAAACTAGTTCATTGAGATATGCACGGAAGATTCATGCACTTTACGGTATGTATGCCATATTTCGCTTTTTAAAATTACTCTTCCCCTCTTCTTCCCCTTCTCTCTTTCCCTCCCTTCCCTTTCCTTCTTTTGCTTTCCCCTCTCTATTTTTCCTTAGCTGAACACTTCAGCCCTAAAGTCATTAGGTAGGCCAGAGCAAGGCAGGCACCGTGGTGGTGGGAGTGGGAGCCACAGTGTCCCAGAGCAACGTAGCTGAGCCAGAGTAGGGTGATGAGGACACCCACCCTGGGGCAGGGCGCAGCTGGTAGGGTTAGCCGGCCTGGCTGGGGTGAGGGCGTCCAAGCACTGGAATGGCCCCATGCAGTTCAGCAGACCCCAGTTAAGGAGGGCATCTGCACATGGGGACCGTGTGGCATGGGGAGTTGGAACCAAAGCAGGGTTAAGAAGGATTCCATGTGTAGAAGTGGCCAGGTGTGTGGTATCAGAGCCTAAGAAGAGTAAGGAGGGCATTCACAGGGGAGGAGGTGGCAACAGAGATGGAGATTGGTTATAAATAGGGTAATTGATCAAAGAAGTAAATATATTAAAAATAATGGAAGCCAGGATTCTCGCTGTTGGAGAAGGAAATTACAAACAGGGAAAGGGAGAAAACTAGAAAATGAACCCTGTGGTACTGGATTGGAATTGGAGGTATCTATATGAATCCATAATTTTCAATATATCCAGGTAAGTAAAGAAATGTAGCTGTGAATGTGTGTAGGAGTATGTGTTCCCCAGCACTACCCAGCAAGAAGGCTTGGGAGCATGGCATTCCAACAGCAGTAGGCACCTAGTGCCCACAACTTGGTTTCTAAGTATCATTTTCCTCTAAGAGGGAACCAGAACTCTTTGGAAAAGTGGATGGTTTGGAGGCTAGAGTGGGGAATGCAGGAAATGAGCCTGGAACATCTTGTGCCAGAAAGTGGAGAACTGCTCAAAGAATGATGGGGACTCCCACGTCAGCTTGGGTTGCCAGAATGAAACATCACAGACTAGGTGGCTTCAATGACAGGCATTTTATTTTCTCACAGTTCTGAAGGCTAGAAGTCCAGGGTCAAAGTATTGGCAGGGTTGGTTTCTCTGAGGCCTTTCTCCTTGGCTTGCAGATGGTGGCCTTTTTCCTGGGTCTGCACATGGCCTTTTTTCTATGCTCACGCTCTCCTGGTGTCTCTTCTCTTCTTACAAGGACGCCAATCCTGTTGGATTAGGGCCCCAAAGACATAAAAGACAAAAAGGCTCCCGCCAGCTGCATCTGGACAATTTTAGCATCAAAATAATAACCTTAATACTGATGTAAGTAAATCAAGAGATAAATGAAGGAAAGATAAAATTTTTCCATTAAGTAGAATGACAGAAGGATAGAATTAGGTAATTACCATTCGGCAATCATCATGGACTGAATGTTTGTGCTCTCCTAAAATTCATATGTTGAAATCCTATCCCTGCAAAGTGATGATATTAGGAGATGGTGCCTTTGGGGGGTTACTAGGCCATGAGGGTGGAGCCTTCCTGAGTGGGATCAGTGCCCTTACAAAAGAGACCCCAGAGAGCTCTCTCACTCTCTGCCATATGAGGATGCGATGAGAAGTTGCTGTCTGCAGCCCAGAAGAGAGCCCTCACCAGCCCCTGACCACGCTGACAGCCTGATCTCAGACTTCCAGCTTCCAGAACTTTGAGAGGTAAATTTCTGTTGTTTATAAGCCACCCAGTCTATGGGACTTTGTTATAGCAATCCAAACAAAAACAGCAACCATCATAATAAAAAGTATTTCAGCCAAGAGACATCAATGGATGCTAACATCAATGGGTGCAAGTTGGCTGAAGAAGGGGACTTTATGTCGCCTCAAAGTTCCTCCCCACAAGAAATTCATTAATTGTAATGGGAGGCCGGGCGCGGTGGCTCACACCTGTAATCCTAGCACTCTGGGAGGCTGAGGCAGGTGGATCATTTGAGCTCAGGAATTCGAGACCAGCCTGAGCAAGAGCGAGACCCCGTCTCTACTAAAAATAGAAAGAAATTATATGGACAACTAAAAATATATATAGAAAAAATGAGCCGGGCATGGTAGCGCATACCTGTAGTCCCAGCTACTTGGGAGGCTGAGGCAGGAGGATCGCTGGAGCCCAGGAGTTTGAGGTTGCTGTGAGCTAGGCTGACGCCATGGCACTCTAGCCTAGGCAACAGAATGAGACTCTGCCTCAAAAAAAAAAAATTGTAATGATAAAAGGAATAACTTTATGTAGATAAACCTGATAGATACCACCTTAATCAAGTGATCAGAGTAATGGGACAAATTGAAATCACACACCGCCCAGTAAGATGCACTGAGAGCACAGCATCGCTTCTGTGATATTCCTACCCAAAATTCATAACTTGAATCTCATCATGAGGAAACATCACACAAACCCAAACTGAGGGACATGCTACAAAGTCATGACCTGTAATCTTCAAATTCTACAAAGTCATGAACATCAAGGAAAGACGGAGGACAGATGCAATGTAAGATACTGGATTGGGTCTTTTTGTTACAAAAGTCAGTCATTATTGCGACAGAGGCAAAATATGAATAAATTATGGTAATGTGTCTATATTTTTTATTTTACGTATTTTGCATCCTGGTTATTTAAAGGGCTGTCTTGTTTGAAGGATTTACACACTGAAAGGGGTAAGAGAACATCATGTTGGCAATTTACTCTCAAATGCTTCAGAAAAAAAAGTTCTTTGCGCTATTCTTGGAACCTTTCTATAAACTTGAAATGATTTCCAAATTAAAAAAATGGTGACAACAAAGCTCATAAAAATTATGTGTATGAGAAAACTATGTGTGCATATGTATATATGCTAGCAGCCAAGGGATGGAATGTTTTGGACATCCATTGTTTCTGCCTGCCTTAGCATTCATTCCTCCTTCTTCCAGAAACGGCATCCAGATTTTATTTGGGGGAACTGTCCCTCCCCCGCTCTTGGTCCACGTGTTGCTGGTGTGGGCATGAGCCCAAGTCAAGCAGCATATTTTATCTGCCTGGCTGTGGTCATTGGTTTAGGGAAGGACACATGACTTAAGTCAGCCCAATAGGGGTCAATCTTGGGATTTTTCTCCCCCTGAAACTATTGTGAAAGAGGCTGTTTTTCTCCTGGGGTTGCTTAGCTTTTAGAAAATAAGCCCAGGGTGGCTGCCTGATTCCACTACATGGAGCCAAACTATCCAGGAAAGAAAAAGCCATTTCAGAGAAAAAAAGAAGAGAGAGAGAAACTGAGGCTTTGTGTTATCACTTTAGCCCATTGATCCAGCTGTACTGGCTTTTTGGTTAAATAAGCCAGATAGCTTTAATTTTCTGTTTAAGCCACTTTGAGCGAGGCTGTTGGCACTTGCAACCAAAAGCATCATGACTAATATTAGGAAATTCCTAATTCAGCTGGGCAGGAGTTGAGAGGGTGGGGCAGGCGGGGAGAGCTGTAGCTGACAGCCAGACTTGGCAGGGCCCCCGGGCGCTGGGATTCAGCGAGAGTTCTTAGGGCCCTCTGGGCCTTTTGAATGTGCTTTTGGAGAAGTGATGTGAGCAGGTGACAGGGAGACAGTGACCAAGCAGAAGTCTTTGAGTAACTTTGGACAAAGCTTGGACCCATGTTTATTTTCAATCAACCCCACCTTGTAACAGCTTGCTGCCCAGTGTCCACACCCTTGGCACAGCCCTGACCAGAGCCGCCTACAGGCCTGGTCCCGGTCCTCGTCCTCCTTCCAACCCTATGGTAACCAGGCCTTGCATTTCTTCACCTTGTCTTGGTTTACAAAGCACCCCATCTCCAGACTGGGCAATTAAGCATGAGGACAACCCTATGAGGTAGGCAAGGCTGGGATTATTCTCATTTTACAGGAGTGAAAAGTAAGCCTCAGAGAGGTAAAGCAACCTGCCCAAAGTCACACAGCTATTCAGTGGCAGAGTCAGGAGTAGGGAAAAAGTTTCCTGTCTCCAAGTCCAGAGCTTTTTCTCGAGCTTCTCCAGTTTTGGAATTTCTGAGATGGGGGCTGGGATGGGAGATGTGGTGGAAGACAGGATCCTCCCCTAGATTAAGAGACTGCCCTTGTGTGAGTGGGGAGGGGGCCAGACTTTCAAAGGCACGTGAGTCCCTCTGGAGAGGAAAGAGGGCTGAGAACACGGTCAGGGCTCAGATGCCGTTGGGGTGGGGTAGGGGAGCTGCGCAGTAGAATACTTGTTTCCCGGGGGAGGACAGGAGGGCGCTCCACAGCATGCACTGGGCTGGGCCCTGAGGAGTCAATAATTGAGGAAGGACTAGGCTGTCCCCCTGCCCTAGAAGCCCCATGTTTAGCAGAAGAGGTGTGAATAGAAAACAGTAAACTAACAACACAAATAAGATGAACAATAATTAAATATATTATCTAATATATACATGTTTACTTCCACCAGGCACTGTTCTAACTACCTTAGGTGCTCAACAATCTTATGGAAAAGATTTGTTATCCCATTTTAGAGATGAGGAAACTGAGACACAGAGAAGGGAGGTAATTTGCCTATCCATGGTCAGTCGCATCGCTGGGAAAAAGAGCGGCTGGGATTTGAACTGAAAGTCTGAGCCCGGAGCCCAGGGTGTCAGAACACGGTTGCCCGCCTCCTAGGAGAATGCACTGAGCACCCGCTCCCCGCCAGGCACCGTGCTGGGCGCCGGATCCTCCCAGAGTGGATCAGAGTGTGGGCGCCGGGCTGGGCCGTGTGGACCCTGATGGGGGCGGTCAGGGGCGGCTTCCTGCAGAGGTGGGACCCAAGGTGAGACTTTGAAGGGTGACAGGAGCTAGAGACACCCAAGAGAGAGTGAGGGTGGGACAGTAGGTGGAGAGGAGGCTGCTCAGGTGGAGGAGGGCAGGATCCACTCTGGGCTGGACGCCCCGGGGCGTTGGAGGCCCAGGAAAGGAGCTCGCGTGGGACAAGGCGGGTGGGCGGCTGGAAGGGCCCCGGGGACAGAAAGCAGCAGCGGAGGACGCAGCTGCCCGCCTGTTCGCCAGCCACGAGCTAGCGGGAGGCAGGGCCTGGGGGCGACTGAGGGCTCAGGTCCTCCCAAGGGCGAGGGGACCCAGCGGGAGGAAGAATGAGGCACGCCCAAGGGGGACCACCCTGGCTGCTGCCTTTTGGAGAAAGAGCTGGACGGGAGCGAGGGGAGGGACAGGGAGAGGAGAAGGGAGGCTGGCAGGCGGAAGGAGACACCAGCTGGGAGAGAGCCCCTGGATGGAGAGATTTTAGAGGGAGAAGTCCAAGTCCCATTAGATGGCCTGTTGTTGTGGGAGTTAAAAGCCCAGCTTGGCTGTCAGACCTCAGTTTGAAGCAGATGTTGCCACTCACCAGCAATGCGACAAAGGGCGAGTTACTTAACCTCTCTGAACCTCAGTTTCCTCATCTGTAAAGTGGAGCTAATGATCCGTATATCTCATAGGGTGGTTGTGAAGATTGAGACAACATAAGCCTAGAGCCCAGTACTAAAAGTCCTAAGTAAACCAAAGCTGTTATTATTCTGTAGCTTAGGTTGTTTTGCGGGAGAAAGAGCCTTGGGAGGGGGTGCAGGGGCATGAAGAGTCTTGAGTTCCTTTCCTAGCCCCTCCCTACAAGCTGGGTAGCTTTAGGGAGAAGCTGTCTGGGCTTCTGGGTCCTCATCTGCAAAATGGGAACGCTAGGACCTCCCTCACTGGACTTGGTGTGAGCAGGAGCTGGTGAGCCACCAGGCCAGCCCTCCCAGAGGGGCTCGCTGGACAAGCAGGGCTGCGGGATCTTAGGGGCCTCCCTGGATTCCCTGCAGGGATTTCTTTATCTGCTGTGGAATGCAGCCCGGACAGCAGGGAAGTGTTCCTTACACTCAACATCAGCAACGGGCAATGGGTGTGGAGCTCACCACCCACCACCAAGTTTAAGCAAATTGAAAAAGCACATTGTATTTCTAAAGTAATAAAAAACGCAGCTGTGTAAGAAGTAACATGAAGGATAATTGTCACATCTCACTGAGGGAGATAATACCTTCTGAACATTTTCACGGGTGTATCTGTGCCCCGGGTGACAATAAGGAGCCATAAGGAGTTTTCACATCCTGTCAGTTTCTTTTCTTACTCCTTATTTGTACTAAGTTAGAAAAATCCCAAACCACAATTATAGGTCATTAGAAATGGCAGCAAATGTTTGGTGGCTCTGTCAGACAGTTCTGGATTCAGACCAAACAAGAATCCAGAAATCACAGAGTTGTTTCTTCCTAAAGTCGACTTCCCCTTCTCTTGGACGCTATGTTCATAGGTACAAAGCTTCCAAAAGCTAGAAGACTGAGTATTTCAGAGACAGAGAGAGAGAGTGGCAATTGGAGCCATCGTCTTTTCTTTGGTTGAATTTGACTCCGGAAAGAATTCTTTAAGTTCTGATGTAATGTTTGGATGCGGTTTTTAAATAGTCTTAATAATATGTCATTGATTCCTTTCTCCTGCTCAGAAACAAAATCACCAAGTATTGAGAAAGAATCAAACTCTCATAATGGAGCAGTCGTACTGCCTTTTGATTTTAAGAAATTCTGCTAACATGGTACTTGACAGTAAACACTGCAATTGTTTGGTGATGTCTGGGCAATACAGATGTTGACTATATTGCCATCTAAGCAGGCCACTCACGATCTGAGAAGTGGTCCTGAGCAGGCTTCTTGATGACATGAAAAAGTAGTTTTATCTCAGCTCTGTTTTCAAAACTTCCTGTGGGAACCCTTTCCCTCCATGGCTAGAGTATCTCAGGGTGGAAAAATAGAATCTCAAGCTTCTTGCCCATGTCTCTGCACAGCATACTGAAAAGAATATGCTCAGTGAGTGGCATTGGATCACACAGTTTGCACCATTTCCTTCAACTCCGTATTAGGTAGGATTTAGGTTCAGCCATTCATTACAGGGATCCAAAATAACAGTAGCTTTAAAAACACAGCAGTTTATTTCTCTCTCATCTAATGGCCCAAAGACAGGTGGTCCAGGGCTGGAAAAATGGCTCTCCATTAGTCTGTCTAGGGGACCCAACCTCCTATTTTATTATTCTGCTACCCTTAGGTCTTGCCCTCATCTACATGCTCCAAGGAAGCTCGCCACTACATGAGGTTCCAAGCAGTAGTTGGAGAAATTTGGAGAGCCATGGAGTGTCCCTTCTATCAAGGCCTGAAAGTCATACTTCTGCTCAAATCCCATTGGCCGTAACAGTCACATGACCACAGCTACTGAAAGGAAGGATGGGAAATGTAGTTTTTAATCTGGGTGGTCATGTATCCAGCTAAAAATCAGGAATATTATTACTATGAGAGAAGGGGAGAAGCGATAGTGGGGAACAATAGTTGACATTGTCAAAATGTTGAAGAAATATCAGGTAACAGGTATGGACTGGTTCTCAGGCACAATTTATTTAATCTCTGGAGGGGTGCCCTTCTGGATTGCAAAAGTAGCTGGCATGCCCTTGGCAGTGATTGCCAAGCCATCTTTTCAATTCATGTCGTGATTCACACACACAAAAAATCAATAAGCAGAGAATCCCTTTTCCTGAAAAACGGGTTTTTGAGTTTTTTGGTTTTTTTGTTTTGAGACAGAGTCTCACACTGTTGCCCGAGCTAGAGTGCTGTGGCATCAGCCTAGCTCACAGCAACCTCAAATGCCTGGGCTCAAGCAATCCTCCTGCCTCAGCCTCCTGTGTAGCTGAGACTACAGGCGTGTGCCACCACATCCAGCTAATTTTTTTCTATTTTTAGATGCCTGGCTAATATTCTTTCTCTTTTTTAGTAGAGTTGGGGTCTCACTCTTGCTCAGGCTGGTCTCGAACTCCTGACCTCAAGCAATCCTCCTGCCTCGATCCCAGAGTGCTAGGATTACAGGTATAAGCCACTGCACCCAGCCTTGAAACATGGGTTTTTAGTGATAAAATTAAAAGTTATCCAACACTTTTCTCCCATATATGAACCACACATACGGTCTGTGTGTTTGGACTCTGCACATCATTGATTTTTATCCAGCTTCACACACATGGGCCTCCATGAGTTTTTGAAAACAGAGATGAGATAAAACCATTTCCTCCAGTAATTGATTAGGCCACCGGAGACCAGTTCTAAGACCTTTGCATGTTCAGATGACAATATATTCAATGTCTGTGGATAGTCCAAGCCTAACCTTAGAGGGACAAAAATTTATATTTTTTAATGAGGAGTATAAGACAGCAGAATTTATTAAAATCAAACTCTTTTCTCATAATGTATGCAATTGATATTATGTGATATCTAACACCGTTGTTTGATAAAGGAAATTTGCCAAAAGTTGGTTCATTATTCTGAGAGGAACGTGTGTCATTAATATTAATAACATAGCTGTGTTACAAGTTTCTCAGTGTTACTTTGTGTCTGTGTTTTATTAAGAGGAGTGCAATCTTAAATGGTGCCTCTGTAGTTTTGTTTTTCTTCCTGCCTTTAGTGGGGGAAAAAAAAAATCCATCAATTTTGTCCTGGAGAGCTTATTTTGCTTGTGTTCTGGAAAAAAAGTCTCTGATGGTTTACCAGAAAGGTCACTGAGCTTTGTTTGAAAATGATGTGAAAAGCTTGATGGCTTTATGCCACTATTTGACAAAGTTTCATAACATACAACACACTGGGGATTAAAATGGAATGGATCATCCATCCAGCGAAGTCTGGTTACCGATATTCAACGTCATACTCACTTTTTACACTTTTCTTTTTTAGCTGCTTGTGTGAAATCGTCAGACATGTCCCAGTTCTTAGAGATTTACGTTTTTTTGAACTAGATTCTTGTTTGCTACATATTTACTTTCAAAACACCATTCTCAGCTGTAGTATTTGGGTTACTATTTTCATCACTCCACTTAAGCTTTAATTAACCACTTTTGAATCATTGGCTTATTATTTATATTGAGGATATTACACATCACAAAAGTAATAACCAAAACCCCATAAGTGACATGAAAATATATTGCTTGCGACAAACTGCCAAGACAGATCAACCAAATTCAAATTAGCGCATGCACAATGTTGAGGAATGTGACAGTTATTAAGAACAAAATGGGATTGTTGTGAGAATCTTAATCAATTTTGCATTTTAAATTTATGAGTACAGCAATTCCTTTCTTTTTTCCTTGGAAACCTCCAATGCCTGAGGACCACTTTTACAGCTTGAGGATCCTCCACCGGTCCATGGACCACACTTTAGAAAATTCTGTACCCATTAAGTCTGCTGTCTGAATCATGAAATGCAGGAGGGGGATGTGTCCTGTTACTCTGGTCTCTGGCCACCTACAGCTGGAAGCTCTTTTTCTTGGCCAAGCAACATGGTAAGCGAGGGGAACACTTATAGGTACATAAAGAGGCATCCAAGAGAGATCCAGGACAACATAACGACCAGAAGTCTGGGCAGCTCAGTTTGCAGAAGACTCATGGAAACATGGAGCATCTTTCAGGACTCAGCTCATGATGGGCAGCTCTGGTCACGTAGTCACCTGATGTTCCCCGGTTGGGTGTTCTGGTTCTACTGGGATCCCATAGCATGCCAGAAACTAATTTTTGAATAGTGTATAATCCTCCAATGGAGACAACCTTTCTCCAAAACCCCAGAAGCCTGCATTGTGATTCTGCTATTGGGGTGCCAAAGTACTTTTTGATGCTACAAATACCTCCAATACCATAAGACCTGTGGGTCTTAGGGTCCAAGGGACAGGGCCACTTGTACCACACCTGGAACTGTTGCCGAGCTCTTTCCTGCTCTGGGTCTCACTCAAATTTGGCAGCCTTTCATGTCACCCATAAACATATTCCTCAGAGGAGAGCATGTTTTCTCCAGAGTTCAAGAAGGCCTCCCAGATGTGCTTTCTTATTTGTGGTGCAATAATGTCTCCTTTTCTTTGGAGGGAATGTCTAGGCTACCAAAGCCCTGAAGATCTCACTGATGCTTTGAGCACCTAAATCTTTGTAGGGTTGTTCCCTTCTCACCCACTGGAATGCACGTGTCTTATCAAGGCTCCTGTCATTTCTCGCTCTTCTGATCCAATTAACAAGATGTTATCAAAAGAACAGATCGATGTGCTATTGTGTAAAACATACAAACGATCCAGGTCTTTTCAGACTGTATTATGACAGAGGGTGGGAGAGTTAATAGAGCCTGGGACAAGACCTTAAATGTACACTGCTGTCCATCCCAAGTGCATGCAAATTGTTTCTGCTTCTCCTTCGTAGTGGGGATGAAAATAATGCATTTTCCGGATCAGTGACCACATGCTGTGCACTTGAGTCATGTTAATCTGCTTTAGCAAAGGTACCATACCTGGTCCGGCAGCTGCAACTGGGGCTAGTACTTGGCTGCATTTGTCATAGTCCACTGCCATCCTCTAGGACAGGGGTGGGGAACCTGCGGCCCTAAGGCCACATGTGGGCTTCTAGGTCCTTAAGTGTAGCATTTTGACTGAACCCAAATATTACAGAACAAATCCTTTTATTTTTATTAATACATTTTGTTCATCTTTTATATTTTTATTTTATTTTTAAAATGAACATATATAAAATGCCAAAGAATAAAATGAGTTTCAATGAAATAATCTTCCCCGATTTACTGGCATGATTAGAACATTAGTAAACCATAAGGGCTAAATTGATGGCTGCCACCCTCATGATTAGTTCTAACTTCCCCCACCTGACTGGTGCCACTACCGAGCAAGGCTGGTTGGCAACAGTTTATGAGGGTTGAGTACGCCAGTCTGTTATCAGCTTTTGACAATGGTGCACAGCTGGACCATTTTTTTAAATTCTATCTGCTTAACAGCCCATCATGTCAAAGAAAACCAAGAGAATGTTGAAGGAAGAAAACAGATTTTTTAATGAGGATTGGGAATTGCAATATTATCTTGTTTCTGCTAAAGTTAAGATGATTTGCTTGCTTTGTGATACTGCAATATCAACATTAAAGAAATTCTATGCTCATCAGCATTATAACACTCATAAGGACCACAGATATTTTAAATTAGAGGGAGAGCCTCAAAAGGTTGCATTGCAGGCTGGGCGAGGTGGCTCACGCCTGTAATCCTAGCACTCTGGGAGGCCAAGGAAGGAGGATCGCTCGAGGTCAGGAGTTTGAGACCAGCCTGAGCAAGAGCGAGACCCCGTCTCTACTGAAAATAGAAAGAAATCAGCTGGACAACTAAAAATATATAGAAAATATTAGCTGGGCATGGTGGCACATGCCTGTAGTCCCAGCTACTTGGGAGGCTGAGGCAAGAGGATCACTTGAGCCCAGGAGTCTGAGGTTGCTGTGAGCTAGGCTGACGCCATGGCACTCACACTAGCCTGGGCAACAAAGTGAGACATTGTCTCAAAAATAAATAAATAAATAAATAAAGGTTGTACTGCAGAAATTAAAAGATGAAAAGCAAAAGCAAAGACAATTCTTTCAAGCAGCAATAAGACCTGGAAATAATGCCACTGAAACAACTTACAAAGTAGCTAATATACTCAGGAAAAAAAGAGAAGCCATTCAATGATGCAGAAATTGTGAAAGATGCATTGTTGAAATTATAGAATGCTTAGACCCACATAACATTTCAAAGTACAAACAACTGCTTCTTTCAAGGAGAACCATAAATGATCGGCAGCATGAATTAGGCTTCAACTTAACAGAACAACTTCATGCAATACTTCAAAAGGAAAATATAAATTATTCAATTGCTTTGGATGAATCACCTGATACTACTGACTTGGTGCAGGTTTTTTACTTCATTTGGGTCATAATAGAAGATTTTCTTTGCTGCAAAGAGTTACTCACTTTGGGCACTCTCACGAACAGGACATGGGGAATAGATATCTTCAACAACCTTCAACATAAATGTCATGAAGTTGGGCTCCAGGGGGTCCCATGGAGATTCATATTCAGGTGGCCTGGCTCATCTGGCACCATCTCCCATCACTGCTGTGACCAGGGCCACTCCATTTTTAGCTGATCATGTCATAGGACACTACAGAAGGTTTCCTTTGAGGAAAGCCTATAAAATAACATTAAGACATTCTACAGAATGCCAGAGCAGTACTCCTCAAAACTGTCAAAGTCATGAAAAACAAGGAAAGACTGAGCCACTGTCAAGAGCCAGAGGAGACCAAGGAGACATGAACACCAAATGCACCGTGGTGGAATCCCAGAATAGAAAAAGGGCCTTAGTAGAAAAACTAGTGAAATCTGAATAAAGTCTGGAGGTTAGTTGATAGTCCTGTACCCTGTTGGCTTCTTAGTTTTGGCAAATATACCATGACGATGTAGGATGTTAATATTAGGGGAATGGATAAGTGGTATTTGGCAACTTTCTGTACTCTGTTTGCAACTTTTCTATAAATCTATAATTATTAAACCAAAACAAAAGGGTTATTTTAAAAAAGTAGCATTGAGAAACCATCAGACAGATGAGCTGTAAATATGCCCAGAGCCGAGGAGAAAGACAAGTGGGCTGTGCTGGCCCAGGAAGTCTTCCTGGAGGAGGCTGAGCTTTGATCTCGGGTAGAACTGAGAGGTCAGGACGTTGGTGGCTGAGGAGCATCCCTGCCTGCAGGCTTCTCTGTGGAATGTTGATATTCATATTCTTGTCCTTCCTTATTCCCAGCTGCCCCAGAGAAGATAGGACCCATCTGGGAAGGAAGGGGACAGGACCAAAGAGGGACTGAAGGAAACTGGGCCACTGGAGTGGGGTGGACACAAAAGCACTGAATTTTGAATAGGTCCAGAGGGAGAGAGGGAGGGTGGGAAGTGAGTCAGCCTCCTGCTAAATACTTCCTCGTGCAGAGCCCAAGCTGGAGGCCAGGACAATCCAGAGGAAGGAGGAGACACAGGCCCTGCCCCTAGTCTGATGGGGAAACCCACGTTACACCCTCAAGGAACCCAATGTGGTGTGGGAGACACAGTCCCTGCCCTCAGAGAGCTCTCAGTCTGAGTGAGGAGATAGAACTCCTACCTTTAAGGAGCCCCTGTCTGATGGGAGGGACACAGCTTCTTCCCCAGTCTGATGGAGCGGCAAGACGCGGCCCAGACCTGCAGACTGGTGGTGCCTGGGCTTAGAAATTGGTATTCGGGGCCGGGCGCGGTGGCTCACGCCTGTAATCCTGGCACTCCGGAAGGCTGAGGCATGAGGATCGCTTGAGGTGAGGAGTTTGAGACCAGCCTGAGCAAGAGTGAGACCTAGTCTCTACTAAAAATAGAAAAATCAGCTGGGTGTGGTGGCGCATGCCTGTAGTCCCAGCTACTCGGGAGGCTGAGGCAGGAGGATCACTTGAGCCCGGGAGTTTGAGGTTGCTGTGAGCTAGGCTGACGCCACGGCACTCTAGCCCAGGTGACAGAGAGAGACTCTGTCTCAAAGAAAAAACAAAAAGGAAAAGAAAATAAATTAGTACTCGGGGACAAGGAGAGCCCGTGAGGAAAGCTTGGGGAGAGTCCTGTGGTCCTTTGTGGAGAGAAGGCCACGATGAAGGGTCCTGGGACAGAGTTGACAGAGCCCCTGCTCAGATGTGGATGTCCACTCTGCTTGTAGGTGACAACGCCCCTGACCTGTTGTCCCCACAGGGGCTGATGACAGTGAAGGGACAGGCAAAGACAGGAGACAGACAGGCGGATGCACACAGAGAGACAGACGATGGAGAGAAGACCTGAGACGGAGAGATACAGATGTGAGCTCATGGCCAAAATGGAGGCAGAAGCGGGAGCCGGCCCTCCCTCCCATGCTCCCCCCAACTACCTTCCCCTGCCTGGGCCCAGCTGGCAGCTCACTTGCCCGTCCCTGTCTCCGCACTCCGCATTCAGGCACTACCCCGGTGTTCTCCCTCATTAGGTGTCCAGAGCACCCACAGCCACGAGCCGCACGTGCCAGCTTGCTGGGGAGGAGGCTCTCTGGAAAAGAAGGAGAGCGAAAGCGGGCACAGCCTCCATCTACCGTGCAGCGTGTGCTGATCCGTGCCTAGGGGCTGGGCACAGAGGGCAGCGGTAATGGTTGCTGACTGACTGAATGAGTGGCACCCAGTCAGTATTACAGGATGGGCTATAGCATGGTGGTGAGACCTGCATTCAAACCTCAGCCCTGCAACCGCCTAGCTGTGTGACCTTGAGCAAATTACTTACCCTCTCTGAGCCTCAGTTCCTCATCTGTAAAATGAGGGTGAGAATATTAACAGAACCCACGTCACAGGATCGTTGTGGCCTTTCATCAAGCGAACACCTATATGGCCCTTACGGCAGAGCCTGGCACGCGGGAAACAGCAAACAGCCCTCAGCCTGTGTCTTGCAGGGGCAGCCTGAGGGTGGTTTTCCTGTGTCTGTTACGTGTGTGCTCAGTGGGGATGCCGTGTGTGCAGGGGCTGCCTCTGGGCTGGATGACAGCGAGGGCGACAGGCGGTGTCGTAGGGACAGGCAGGCATGGAGCCTAGTTACAGTTTCACCACTTCCTGGTTGGGGGACCCCCAGCAAGGGGCTTCCCTTTGCTACAGAATGGGCATAAGACCCTCCTGGGGGACTGGCAGTGAGGAGGAGCAAAGCGCCGCTTCAAACATGACTGAGAGCTGTCATTCCTTGCAGCGTGTGCACAGTCTGTTGCACGCGGCTGTGTGTCTAGCAAACAGGGAATTGTAGATAGGGAGCATGAGGGGTGGTGAAGAGAACCCTGAGCTGGCCGTCGGGGCACCTGGCTTCTCGCTGAGCTCTGTGACGGGGGGCCTTGGGCAAGCCGCGGCCCTTCTGAGCCTCCAGCTGTAAAATAGCGGTATTACGACCGCCCTCCCAGCACTGTTGTGAGGATTAAATGAGATGACGTGTGCTGCGGTCAGCGCACAACAGCTCTCCGCAAATGGGAGGGAGGCAGCTCTGCTGAGACCTTTCCAACTACTGATGGTGCCTGTGGTCAGTTTCCAGCCACGTCCCGCTGCGATCCTTCCCGTGCATGCATACGGGTGGGAGCCTGTTTGTGCAAACAGCCACCTCTTTAGACTAGGTGGCAGGGCAGCCGTTGGGACCCATCCTGGGTGTCTTGGACCTGATCAGAGCAGAGATAAGCATGCAGGCTCTGGAGCCAGGCTGCCTGAGTTTGAATCCCAGCTTGGCCACTTCCTAGCTTTGTGGCTTCAGGCAACTGACTCAACCTCTCTGTGCCTCTCTTTCCTCCTCTGAAACTGGAGACAACAGCAGCACCCACCTCAGAGGGCTTCTGGAGGAGTACAAATGTGTGAAGTGCTTACGGCAGAGCCTGGTACAATCGTTTGCTGTTACTCCCCAGTCGGCCGGCCGGGGCTGAAGGGTGTGCTCTGCTGCCCAATTCCCACGCCTCTTCTGGCCAGCAGATATCTCATCCCCTGGAACAGTCCTCTCTGAGTTCTGACCAGTCTCCCTTAAGCAGAAGTTCCTAGAAGGGTGCAACCTGGGGCAACAGCCAGGGCAAGCTGCTAAAATGATCACACTTAAAAGGAGGTCTCAGGATGTCAGTGGGACAGATGTTTCCGAAAGTGAATGTTAATGATATTCAGGAAAGAGAAGCGAGGGGCATCCTTCCGCAGGTCCTCAGCGGGGTGGAAAGAACGAGCCTTTCTTGGCTCTATTCTTCTGAGACTCCCTCCCACCCAAAACCTCAGAAGGAGCCAAGAGCCCCAGGGGGTGGTGGGAGTGGTCTTCGGCGGGGCAGAGGTCTGATACTCTGAAGTTCAAATCCCACATCCCTCTGCTCTTTGCTCTTGCCCTGCCAGTGACCTCAGGAGGAGATCCAGGAGTAGGAAGATGTAAAGGGTGGCGAAGGTGGGGGTGGTATGATAGGAATGAGGGAAGAACTAGGGGGCTCTCAGGAAGAGGGAAACAGGAATGGTGGGGGACTGCTGCACCCACGATAGGCGGAGGGCCACGTGTGCATGCAAACGTGTGTGAGTGTGTGTGAGTGTGTGTGACAGAGGGTCAGTGTGTGAGTGAGTGTCTGTATGCACACTTGAGAGTCTGTCTCTGTGACTAGGAAGAGACAGAATCCTACAGCGACCGTGGGTGGGGACTTTTTCTGTCCAGCCCTTTATTTTACAGATGAGGAAACTGAGGCTCAGCGATGGGAAGAGAAATGACACATTGGAGGAGGAGAGGATGGGGATGGGAACTTCTCCTGACCCCCCCCCGCCCCCCACCCAGTTGCTTCTTCAGGCTGCAGAGACGAGGCAGGACGGGGCTGCTGGGGAAGGAAGGGAGAGGGGGAGGGGCAGAGGCAGCCTGGCAAGGCTTGGCACAGGGGCTCTGTGGGAAGGGTCCAGGCACGTGGCCTCCCCCTTCTGCAGACGTGGACTCCCCACCCCAGCCGGGACGTGTCATCCTTGGAGCTGAGGCAGCAGCGGAGCCTCTCTCCAGCTTTTCTGCCAGACCCAGCCTTGAACGTGGGGAGGGCCCTTCAGAAAGAGGATTGGGCAAGCGCCCAGTCTGGCAAAGCTGAGCCCTAAAACGGAGTGGGGGAGCCTGGGCCCCCTCCCTGCTCCTCCTCAGTTTCTCCACCTGGGAAATGGGAGAAAGGACAGAAAATTCATCTGCAATGGGGAGCTGGAATCTGGGTGGGGGCACACAAGTCCTCTAAGCCCCCTTCTGACTGTGGTGGGGAAGCAAGGCCTCATCACAGCCTCGCACGTGGGTTCCTCCCCTCCTGCAGAGCCCCCTGCCAGGGAGGGGCACCCTCTGCCCTTAGCTTGCGGGAGGAGGGGAAAGAGGGTCCGTGGCAGGAGAGGGATACTGCAACCAGAGCAGACATTCCCGATGACTCACAGCCCCGGAACGTCTTGGGAGCCAGCAGGGACGGCCCCCCGTTCAGCTGGGGCAGCTGGAGACCCGGGACCTGGGGGGCAGGGAGGAGAAGGAAGCAGGTCAGAGGCAGGGCCTGGAGACAGCGTTGAAGGGAGGTCTCTGGAGGGGCTGAGGGAGGGGAGACAGCATGGGAGGAAGGCTAGGTCTTACAGAGGACCCCTCCCCTGACTCTGCTACTTGTGAACAGTGTAAGAAGAGGAGAAATGTCCTGCCCCTACCCCTTGCTGGGTCTGAGGCTGGCACCCTCCTGCCCTGGGGAGGCAGGGGGATGGCTGCGATGACCTCAGAGAGCCCCCTTGACTCCTGCCCCTCCAGCTGGCTTCACCGTCACGCTCCTCCCATGACCCCAACCCCCTCCATTTACTGAGCCTCATACTTGGGGAGGAGAAACTGAGGCCCAGAGTGGTCTGGGGGCTCAAGGACCACAGCTGCTCTGCACAGGCTGCCCGGCCTGGCGGGACTCTGGCCCTCAGTGCCTGTGTTCTGCTGTCCCTCCCTGCAGCAGAAGATGCAGCTAAGCCTTCGGTCTACGTGGCAGGCAAGGGGGGGCTCGCGCGGGAGGGGAGCTGGGAATGAGGTCAGCGGGTTGGACGGGCCAGGCCACGCTGCTGTGAAGGCAGCGAAGGCATCTGGGCTGCAGCAGTCTGGAAGGTAGGGGCCTCCGGGTCGGGCCACTCCCAGCCCCAACCCGCCATCCACCCGCCCACCACAGCCTCCTTCCCATCTCCTGCTCCTCCCCGCCCTGCAGCCACATTCCGCCAGCCCAGGCCAGATGGTTCCTATCAAGCCTTTTCCATGTGGCAGTCCCTCCCTGCCCACCAGGCTCCCTTCCCCCTCTGGCCACATGGCTCCGCTGAGAGTTGGGGAGCAACTCTCTTGGGCTGTCCCCCCAGGGTATTATATGGGGTGCCCATGTCACTCTCGAGACACCGCCCCCTGCCATCCCCAGTTGCTTCCTTGCCCCTGGTGGCTCCCCAGCCCCTGACACCCAGGGTCTCGAAATACAGCAGGATTCTTCTTAACCTCTGACCCCTAAGCCCAGCTGGGTGACCTTAGGCTGTCACTTTCCTTCTCTGGGCCTTAGTTTTCTCATCTGTACAAGGAGAGAACAGGATAAACTCCAAATTTCATCCCAACTAAATATCTCTTATTCTGTGACATTTCCACCTTGAGACTGTAAAGTTCTGGAATCCAACAGAGGTTGTACCCACCTTGGGGGGCTCACCTGTTCTCCCTCTTTGCCTGCTGCCAAGCCCTGTCTTCTTGCTGATCCCTGTACCCACAAGTCCCCCACTTTCCTCAAATCTTCCCCTGCCCCCAAGGGCCCCAGCCTTCTAACTTGAGTCCTTCTGCTGTCATCAGGGCACAAGCCCTCTGGGCAAGTCCTTGGCAAAAGGATCACAGCCATGCCCTGCTCAAAGCCAGTCACTGACTTCTTATGGTCACCAGTCTGAGCACAAATTCCGCCCCCCCAGAACCCCGGGCCTCTAGCAGGTGGCCCCAGCCTCCCTTTCCAGCCTTATCTTCCATGTTGCCTCTGCCCACGGCCTTGTCCGTCTGCTGCTCAGCCTGCGTGGGGCCTGCCGGGCTTGGCGGCACCTTCCCTCCCATTCGAACCCAGCGTGCGAACCCCGCGGCCAGCCCTCCTCCGTGAAGCGTCCCTTAACTCCCACTGGCATTCTCAACAGCTTTGTGTCTCCGGAAGCTTCCATTTACCGAGCAAGACAGAGGCCAGCAAGGTGATCTTATGACCACCCCATTTCACAGATTGGGGAAATGAAGTTCAGGGAGATGATGGAACTTACTAAAAACCCCACAGCCAGTGCTGCCTTGGGTGAGACACATTTTTGTGAGTATTTTATTCCCCTTCCTGGCTCTCCACTCTCTGAGGGCAGGAGCTGTTGTCCCCAAAGCTCTGCCCAGCACAGGGCTGGCCCCAGGTGGCCTGAAGTAACCTCTTATTGCATGGAATCAACTGGAAGGTCTGCTAGAGGCATGAAACTCAGGGTCTTCTTCTCCAAACAGGGTCCTTGTCAGAAGCTCAGGGGTCATCCCTGTTCCCCACCAGCCACCCCCATCCCTGTAAATTCTGCCTCCCAAAGAGCTCTGGAGTCTGCTCTCTTCTCTGTTTCCTTTGCCATCGACCTGGTCCAGACCTGGGCGAGGGCGGCAGCATCTCAGCTGGTCCTCCACTTCCCCCCAGCCCTCCCCCAGTAGCACCTACTCTCCCGAGTGACCACAGGGACCTTTCACAAAGGCAGACCTGACTGTGACCCTCCCCTGCTTTGGTCCCTCTACTGGGGCCCACAGCTGAAAGGATAGAGACCAAAACCCCTGGTGTGGCTTCTATGGCCGCCCAGCCTTGGATGATGATGCTCCAGTCACACTGGCCTTCTCTAGATTCTGTGGCCACCCAGAACTTGCCATGCTCCCCTCTTCCCCCAAGCATTGGCATGTGTGGTACCACCGGTGCCCACCCTGCCTCCTACCCCTACCTAAGTTGTCTCCACTCATCATCCACCCACCCAGGGAAGCTTCCGAGGGCCCCACGACTAGAGCAGACCCTCTGTCATGCCTGCCACTCCCTTGTAACCTTTACAGTTGAACATTTATTGATGTGATGTCATTAACGCCTGTCTCTGTGCCACACGTACACTCCATGGGGGCAGGCACGGGGTCTGTGTTGCTCAGTGTCCAGCACAATGCGTGGCATATAAATATGTTGAATGAATACACCAGGAAATGAATGTGGCCACTTAGCAAAATGGGGGCAGGGGCTTTGAGGGGAGAAAGCAGGGCCATGTTATCCATATTGGATCCTTTCTGTGTCCAAGCCGGGCTCTGTCCAAAGGTGGCCTCTGCCCAGGGCTGGTGCAAGTAAGCAGATGGGGATCCCCCCCAACCCCCCGCCCCAGAAACTCCAGAATCCCAGGTTTGCCAGGAGGAAGAGCTGGTGGTTGGCGCAGGGGTGGAAGACAGGAGCGGGCTGAGGCTTACCTGCGGGGAGGGGGGGCAGGGGGGGTGTGGAGCAAGGAAGACAGGATGGGGATAGGTATCTCTGTCCCACAGAGGCTGCCCCTTCCTTCCCCCTCCCTTTTAAAAAAGAAATTCAGGCTTTAAAGGAAGCTTTGCATTCATCTCCCAAACACAGCACCAGACCTCTGGCTGTGATGCAAGCCCTGGCCCCCTGTCCAGCCCCTCCCCGGCGCCCGCCCAGAGCATCAGGAGAGCCTGCTGGCCCCGGGACAGGCGGACGACCAGAGCACCAGGACCGTGAGGAAGAGACCGGAAGTCAATAAGAGAGAAACAGAGGGAGGGAGGAAAAGGAGTGTGGGGGTGAGGGGGTGGGACATTGGGCCAGAAGCAGAGGAGAGGAAGGAGGGGGGAAAAGAGAACTAAGCAAAGGAAGGAAAACACACGAAGAAAAAAGGTTAAGGGAGAGGATGGGAAGAGAAGAGATAAAGGAATAGAAAAAGGAAGGCAAGGAAGCATCAAGGAAAGGAAATGGGATAAAACAAGCATGGAATTGAACCAAAACAGAAAGGGGTAAATAGAAATTCAATTGGCTCACTCGGCCGATCTTTAAGGAGAAGCTGCTCTGCCTCCGGACCCCATGGGGGACTAGAGACGCAATAGCCAAGCTGGCAGGTGCTGCCTGGGGAGCCTGCACTCCAGCAGGGAAGATGGGCTGGCCCCTCTCTTCTCACCACCACAGAGCAGCAGCGAGAGCCAGGGTCCCCAAGCCCCAAACATCCCCCAGCCAGTGCATTGTTCTCAGCTGTGATCTGGCTGGAACCTGGTGGGGTGGCTGCAGGGGCCCTGGGGAGCAGCCCTGGCATGACAGTCCTGGTGTCACCCGGGGCCGCACCCAGCCCTTCTCTCGACAGCTCATCCCAGCTCCTTCCTGGGCTGCTCTGCCCCTAGGACTGGGGGTCCCAGAGAATGGGACAAGTTCTGGCCCAGACTAGGAAGCAAGCCTCATCTTCAGGAGCTGGAGTGAGGGGGAGACTGGGCCTGGCTGTGGCTACTCCAGGGCTCAGGTGACCTGGGAAGAAGAGAAAAGGGGAAGGTAGAGCAAGAAAGTCAAACGAGAAAAAGAGCCCCAGAGAGGGGCAAGATGGAGAGAGGAGCAAAGTCACAGGGAGGAGAAAGGGGAGGGCGGCAGGGACAGAAAGGAAGACAGGACGAGGGTTGGGGGTGCAAGGAAAGAAAGAGAAGGAGGAGGAGGTGGCTTGGGTTTGCTCTACTCCTGGCACAGCTGGTCTCCTCCTTGGAGTCCCCTGCACTCTGACCCGACTTTTCCGCCTCCCACACCTCCTCAGCCCGCCCCAGTGTGGCTTCCTGGTCCCTCTCTCCACCAAAACAGCTCACACTGGGGGCACCCATCACCGCCTTGTTGCTAAATCCAGGGAACGTTTCATGCCTCACCCTACTAGTTCTCTGTAGCACAGAGCTCTCCCTCCTTCTAGAACAATTTCATCCCTCTGTATTCTTGACACCCCGATCCATCCCTGGCCTCCTCGCCCTCCTTCTTCTCTGGCCACCCTTATCCTGTCTCCCGTGTGGGCTCCTCCTCCTCTACCCAAGCCTGCGGAGCCAGCCCCTCAGTCTCCTCCCTCCATGCTTTCCCCAGAGACAACGCCCGTCCACACCACAGGTTCAGTTACCAACATCCTGGGGGTTCCACATTTGTCTCTCCTCTGAACTCCAGACCCAGGCACCCAAGGGCTTCCTCCACATTTCCAACTGGATGTCTCGCAGGCATCAAGCATGCAACATGGACAAAACTGAATGTGTCATCTTCTCCCTAAACCTGGAAAGGAGGGATGGAGGGAGGGAGAGAGGGAGGGAGGGAGACCCCAGCAGGCTAAAGGTCTTCGGCTGGAGGCTAAGGCATGAGAAGCACAGAGCTGCACCAGGAGGCTAAGGAACTTTGCAACAGGCTCAGACTGTCCAATGCCAAGGAAAGGGGAGAGGTGGGATCGCCACACACCTGGGGTCTGTCCCCAGACTCTGCTCCAGGGTCCTTCAACAGGAGCCGTGCCAGGCTCTGTGATGGGGACACATGGAGAGCCTCATGCCCATGGCCTTTGCTGCAGCCTCTCTCTTAGACCCCTCCGCTTCTCTCTCCTCGGCCCCTCTCCTGGGAACCCTGTCTCCATCACCAGTCTGGGGCCACGGGTGGGGGCAGAGAAGCATTCTGGAGGGTCGGTATGGGGAGGAAAGGCAACAGAACCTCCACTGGGGACCACAGCAGCGGGAAAGGGTGACCTGGATGTGCAGGGCAGGGGAGCATGCCTCCCCAGGTGCACCAGCACCTGGGCTACCTCTTTCAGCTGTTCTCTTCTCCCTTGTCCCACACCACGGAGTCCAGACTGGGGGCCTGAGGAGCTCTGGAGGCTGGGGGTACCTAGAGAGCACAGGCCTTTCCCCTCCTTCTTTGGGGGGGCACTTGGGGAAATTTGGAGAGGGAGAGAACTCAAAGCTCAGCACTTTCCTCTTTCTGTTTTTCTTCTTGAGGAATTTTTTTTCCCTAACTGCTGATGACTTTACCATTTCTTGGGGGTGGGGGAGGAGATTTTGGCTTTTGTTCCCCCCCACTATAAGTGCCGGACACAGTCTTACATTCCACAAGAAGCCAGAGCTTCAGAGTTTCCTAAAGATGAGGTGGCATCTCCTCCCCTCTCGGGCCCAAGCTCCCTCCTCCCCCCTCCCAGCGCCCGCCCCCAGTCTCCAGCCCTCAGCCCTGGCCAGGGAGGTCCAGCCAGGCTGGGAGGAGACCCCAAGCACATTCTTCCTCTCACTGTCATGCTGCTGAAATTAAAGACACATCTTCGGGCTGGGAGTCCGCCAAGCGTTTCAAGTCGAAAAGTAGCAGAAGAGGCCCTGAGCCTCAGTCCTATGCCACGTGTAAAGGATGCTTGGGAACCGTCTGCCTCAGCCGCTGGGATGAAGGCCTGGAACTGGACATTGGGGTGGTGGCCGTCACATACCACACACACAAAGCTCCAATCCCAGGGGTCCCCAAACAATCTTTGGAACCCCAAGCCCATGATGTAGCAACCCCCAATTCACACCTCAGTGGCTTCGTCTCTTCTTTAAGGTGGATGAGGGAGAGCTGGGACTGGGAGCACGTGGGGAGGGGCCACAGGCAGGAGCTACCTCTGCTACCAAAACTCAACAAGCAGGGAGGTGGGCAGGTCCCACCAACACTCACACTGAGGCCTGTGACACCCCGCCTGAGGCCACCACTCCAAATATCTGTTTCCTCTGAGGGACGGGTCCCTTGTGCCCTCTTAGGGACAGGGGCCTCCTTGGAACTGACCCACTGGGGACAGGACTTTGGTGGGTCCAGGGACTGCCATCTCAGCACCTCAGCCCCCCAGTCCTACCCTGCAGTCGCTGGCACTAGGCGGGGGCAGCTCCTGGGCCACAAGTTGCTGCCACATGGTCGCGATAATTGATGAAGGCCCGTCCCTCTATTGCTGTCTCCAGCCCTGCCTCTCTGGAAACTCTATATTTTCCCTTTAATTATAGCCCCTGCAGTCTCCCTCCGCTGCCCCACCCGCACCGCTCATCCTGGCTGCCCACGGCCGGCGACGTGGCTCCCTCCCCTTCTGTTCCCTTGGTCTTTTTTTTTCCTTTGCCTTCGTTGCACAAAACCAGCTGGGGGAGGGCGTGGAGAGGGGCGGGGGGAGGCAATGGAATCTTGGATGGTTTGGGGGAGGCGGGACTCCCCGCTTCCACGTTTGCAGCTCTGGAGCAATGGGGGTTGGGGAGCTGCACGGGAAGGAGAGGAACGAATGGGGCACTGCAAGGAGACCCCCACTTTGGCGGAATGAGGGTCCTGGATAGATTGGGCTTGAGGTAGAGCACCATTGGGGGTTTAGGACATGAGGGAAGGGAGGACACTGACTTTTAGAGGCATCTTCCCCAAATATAGCCAGCTGTTTTGGGGGGTCTCCATCCCCTTTTAGAGTACAGATGATTCTCTCCTGGTTCCAGGAGCAGAGAGCAATGGCCTGGATTTTCAGGGAAGAGGAGAGGCCGTGGGAAATAGGCTCTAAAATAAGGTCACTCAAGCCCCTGTGCAATTCCATCCTAAACCCCCAAAGGCAAGCTTCACCCTGACACCCAAATGCTCCCATACATCCCCAGCCCAGAGTCCAGGTACAGCCAGAGAAAGGGCTTTATGCAGCTCCCAGAAGGACACCCTCTCTGGCCAAGCAACCTCCACCTAAGTTCTCTCTGGTTTGACTGTGCTGGGTAGGAGGGTCTCCAACTAGCCCCTAGCCATAGCCATGGCAGACACACAACCTTTTTCTAAGTCACCCGTGATCACAGACCTCTCCCTACAAACTCACTCCCAACTCTGGGGTAAAAGAGTTTGGGGAATAAGCTTGTAGGGGATTGGACCCCCAATCAATACCTCTGAGCCACTAGCAATCCTCCCCCCCACCCTGATGCCCCATCACCCACTGCCAAAGCTTCCTTCTGGGGAGACCACTTAGTCAAGTTTCTCACCCTGTGCCTCAGGGCCCCCCATTCCCCCACCATCTCTCTCAATCAGTCCTGGGGTTTGGAGGGGGGCATTTGAGTCTCTCTTGGAGTTCAGGCATGGCAGAAGAATTGACATCCTCAAAATAAAAGCCCCCTTGTCAGCACCCCTCCTCCTAAGTATCTGAGTCTTTAATGTCTATAAAGGTATCTTTAAATTGTTCCCTAAATATTACTAAGCCCCATACCCCAGCCACACCAGAAGACACCCCCAAACGAGCACATATTTTTAATGCCCTGGTCGTCCTATTTGGGAGAGGTCCCCAGCTGACCTCTTTATACCTATTCCTTAGCTCCTGCCAAGGATATCAGGAGAGTGAATGAAGCACGGCCAGGAGGACCCTCTCCCAATCACCCCCAACCTTTCCAACTTTGAAGGCTCCCCACGGAGCTCCCCTACTCCACCTCCAGATTGGAGGTCCCAGGGAGAAAGCAGGACACCCCTAGCCACGCTTTAGCCCAGGCTATACTGAGGACCCACCTGCACCCCGGCTACCTCTGGCCCAGGCTGGGCTGGGGAGGGGGCTGGGGAGGCAGCACTGCGAAGGGGGGAGATGTGGGGTGGATTCCCTTCCCTTCTCTTCCCTCCTCCTCCCTTCTCCCTTCCAACTCCCAAATTGGGGGCCGGGCCAGGCAGCTCTGATTGGCTGGGGGACGGGCGGCCGGCTCCCCCTCTCCGAGGGGCAGGGTTCCTCCCTGCCCTCCACTGGGATGGTATAAAAGGGGCCCTGGCCAGTCGTCGGAGCAGACGGGAGTTTCTCCTCGGGGTCGGAGCAGGAGGCACGCGGAGTGAGAGGCCACGCATGAGCGGACGCTAACCCCCACCCCAGCCGCAAAGAGTCTACATGTCTAGGGTCTAGACATGTTCAGCTTTGTGGACCTCCGGCTCCTGCTCCTCTTAGCGGCCACCGCCTTCCTGACGCACGGCCAAGAGGAAGGCCAAGTCGTCCCAGAGGAAGGCCAAGTCCAGGGCCAAGACGAAGACAGTAAGTCCCAAACTTCTGGGAGTTCAGGGCTACTTGGTATCGCGCCCTGCGCTTGGTCCCAGGGCTGCGGCTTAAACAGACTCGGGATGCTGCGGAGACTCGGGGATGGAAGGGAGATGGCGAAGGCTCTTCCTTAACGACCTGGGCGAGCAGGGAGCTCACCCGGGACGCGGGTGGACATGAACGCTCCCAGGAGTGGGGGGTGAAGATGGAGCGCGGCGTTGAGTTGGTACCTGAGAGTCCCGAGCGCGCAACAGGGAAAGTGGGGATCTGGGCGCGGGGAAGGGGAAAGTACGTCGAAGATGGGATGGGGGCGCCGAGCTGGGGATTTGGAGCTCAAGCTGTAAAAGCGATCAGAAAGGCAGTGGGATGATTCATAAGGAAAGATTGTTTGCCCTCTCTGCAGGCGAGACAGCGTTCCCGGGGCTGCGGGGATGCTGGTCTGGGGGGGGAGGGGGCGCGGAGAGGGGGCGGGCTGGAGATGAGAACTTTGGCGCGGACCGGGCGGGGCGGGGTCCTTGCGCCCCCTGCTGATCCGCACTGAGCACTGCGCCTCGCCGTCCCTAGCTTCCTGGCGCGGGAGCTGGAGCGGGAAGGCCAGGCTATTGCCAGGCGTGGACCCCACCTCTAGATCTGGGACACAGAGCTGGGGATGGGATAGCCCCTGCCTCTAAAAGAAATGACAAGTCCCGAGAACTTGGCCCCGCCCCGTCCCCATCGCTTAGCGTTGCCCGCCACCTCGTGGCCGTGCGGGTAGCTGCTAGCTCGGTGGGCGTGGCTAACTAACTGCATCACTATTTGCGGACTTTTTGGTTCTTTGGCTAAGAAGTGACCCAGAGGCACTGGCTGGCTTTGAGGGGGCTGGGGGTAGCCCCGAGAGCAGGCTTTTAAGATGTCTGGGTGCTGGAAGTCAGGGCGTATCCTACTTTCAAGGTACATTTCAAGTCTCTGGGCGGGACCCCGCTCCGATCAGCCCCGCCCATTCTCGTAGCCCCGCCCACGCCATCCCACCTGCCGGGCGAACGGGGGCGGACTGACATCTGGGCCGCCCTTCTCTCCTCCCGCCGCCCCCTGCGAGCCTCTCTCCCGATGGGGCCCCTCCTCTTCTCCCCCTCCCCCTCCCCCCCACGGCTTTTTATTTCACTTGGCTTCAGCGCCAATGGGCTGAGGTTGGAGTTGGAAGCAACCGCGGCCTAAAGCTTTGTTTAAATTCCTGGGAACTGGAAAGAGTTATAGCCGCCCTGGCCGGGAGCCTCGGCGCTGTCACTGGGGCTGATGAGGAGCAGACGAGCTTTTAAGGATTTAGGAAACGGGGGGAGGGGAGGGAAGTGGAAAATCTAAGTGTGTCTCTGAGACAGAGGGGAAGGACAGATGGGGTTGGGGTCCCTGGAGCCCCGAGGCGGGGGTCTCGGGCGCTGCTGACAGCCCACCCCTTCCCCACTTGCCCCAGTCCCACCAGTCACCTGCGTACAGAACGGCCTCAGGTACCATGACCGGGAAGTATGGAAACCTGAGCCCTGCCGGATCTGTGTCTGCGACGACGGCAAAGTGTTGTGCGATGACGTAATCTGTGACGAATCCAAGAACTGCCCCGGCGTCGAACCCCCCGAAGGCGAGTGCTGTCCTGTCTGCCCCGACGGCGCAGGTACAGCTCAGCTCCGGGGCTGGGGTGGGGGAGGCCGGGGCGCTCCTGCGCCCTGCGTCTTGTTAGCAGACCCTGCCTCTGACCCTCATCTCTTGTCACCCTAGAGTCAGTTACGGACCAAGAAACCACAGGAGTCGAGGTAATCCTCTGTCCTCGACTTTTACCAACCCTCCCGTGACTCCTTACGGTCCTCCCTTCTCTAACTCAGCCTCTTTTTGTTTCTTCTTCCCCAACCTCATAGGGACCCAAGGGAGACACTGGCCCCCGAGGCCCAAGGGTAAGCCTTGCACTCTCTCGGCTGTGGGGGGCTGCAGGTGGGCGTGGCTCCTGGCCAGCGCTCACCCTGGCCCGCCCTCTCCCCTGCAGGGACCCGCAGGCCCCCCTGGCCGAGATGGCATCCCTGGACAGCCTGGACTTCCCGGACCTCCCGGACCCCCCGGACCTCCCGGACCCCCTGGCCTCGGAGGAGTAAGTGGAGGGTCGAGACACCCATGGGAGGCCTTGTGTGTCCTCTCTCCCCTGTTTTGTTTTTGGTTTTTGACAGATGGCATAATTTAACATTTTGCATGACTTAAAACTTACAGAAAAGTTGCAAGAGTAGTGCAAAGAACTCTCACATACCCTTCACAGTTTGTCACATTTGCTTTAAGCCTCTGTTTATATGTACACATCATTTTTTTCTGATCCTTTTAAGAGTAAGTTGCTAACATCATGCCCCTTTGCTCCTAAATATTTCAGTGTGTTTTTCCTAAGAACAAGAGCATTCTCTTGAGTGACCATAGCACAATAATTAAATTTAGGAAATTTAACATTGATCCAATACTTTTAGCTAATGTACAGTCCATATTCAAAGTTCACCAATGTCCCAATAATGTCCTTTATAGAATTTTTTCCCCTGACCCATGGTCCCATCCAGGATAATGACTTGTAGCTAATTGTAATGTTGCTTTAGTTTCCATGAATGTGGAACACTCCTCAGACTTTCTTTGTTTTTCACAACACTGAAAGTTTCTGCAGAGTCCAGTTGTGTTATAGAGGCCAGTTGTTTTGTAGACTGTCCCTCAATTTGGGATTGTCTGATAAGATTAGATTCAAGTGATGTGTTTTTGCTGGGACTATTTCACAAGTAATGTTGTTGTCCAGTGTTATTGTACATCACATCAGGAAGCAAACGATGTCAGCTTTTTGCATATCAGTGATGTCTTCTTCCTGACCCTTGTTTTTTCTAGAACTTTGCTCCTCAGATGTCTTACGGCTATGATGAGAAATCAACTGGAATTTCCGTGCCTGGCCCCATGGTGAGCCACCAGGGGGAGCGCTGGTGATGGAAGAGGAGTAGATGTGGCTCCAGAGGAGACCGCCCAGTGTTGACATACGGGGCTGGCATAGATGGCTTGGCAGTAAAGACCACTTTTGGGACCTCAGAGTCCCAAGAGGAAGCAGGACAAATGAGTGGTCCCAACAGGCACAAATGGGAGGTCACAAGACTAGACTATGTTGTGCTTTCCTGCAGAGGGAATCACCATGGCCCCTTTTTCTTCTCCTTCTCTAGGGTCCCTCTGGTCCTCGTGGTCTCCCTGGCCCCCCTGGCGCACCTGTGAGTATCTGAGAGGTCTTCATGTATCTCCCTGGGCTTTGGTCTTTTGCGGGGAAGATTGGGACGAGGGAAGGGAAGGTGTTCATAGATCTCTTGGTGTGATAGGAAAAGGATGGCCTTCCTTCTAACCCCACACTTCTCTCCTTGTTCTCCAGGGTCCCCAAGGTTTCCAAGGTCCCCCTGGTGAGCCTGGCGAGCCTGGAGCCTCAGTAAGCACTCTATACAGATACTCCCTCTACGAACACAGCTTCTCCTGTTGAAGGACCCCCCAATCCGGGGTCTTCCTCAACGCCTTCCAACCCCAGCCTTCCCTTTCTTTTTTCCTTATCCTGGGGATTCTAACCACCTCTCCTATTTTCTCTAGGGTCCCATGGGTCCCCGTGGTCCCCCTGGTCCCCCTGGCAAGAATGGAGATGATGTAAGTAGCCCCAATGAGAAGATACCATTTGACCCCATGGCCGCCATGGTTGGGTCACATAATGGCCATTCCAGTGCCCCCACCACCTTTGGGGGTGATGCCCAGAGGCAGGAGGGCAAGTTCTCCCTGATGCATGGGACTGCCCTTGAACAATGACCTTTACCCTTAGTGGGGTGTGTTCCCCCAGCTCCCCAACAGGGAGACTGTTCCTTCCCTTACCCCAGCCACCTTAAAGCAATCCCCACTGTCCCTCGGGGTAAACTGGTGCACAGATGATGAGATTAAAATGCTGATGACAGAAATCAACAGAAATTCCCTTGGAGGGACTCAGATTTCACCAAACAACGGTTTCACAGTAAATTTAAACTGAACTCTAGATTCAAAGATAAGATTCTGGGCCCCTAAACCTGACTTGCAACAATCCCAAGAAGAGGGAGACCTTCCCTACTTTTTCCAGCCCCAGAGCACGTGGGCATCATGGCCTTTTCTCTTCCTCGCAGGGAGAAGCTGGAAAACCCGGCCGTCCTGGTGAGCGTGGGCCTCCTGGGCCTCAGGTGAGCAGGGGCTGCAGCTGTACCCCGGGCTTCGAAGCACTGGGGCTTCGTCTGGGAGCTGGGGCCACAGTGGTGCATTCTAATGGCCCTTCTTGTTTTCCTTTCCTTTTCCCTCCAGGGTGCTCGGGGATTGCCCGGAACAGCTGGCCTTCCTGGAATGAAGGGACACAGAGTAAGTCCCCTCTGAGTCATCTAAGATCCCAAAGTCCCTAGCATTCCACCTTTCCAGCTGCTTCTCCAAAGGATCCTAGTATCCATCCTGGTGGGTGGCAGCTACAGGAGTCCCAAGGGATACAGAGTAGACATCCAAAAGCCTTCTCTCCATGGCAAAGAAGTCCCCATAAAGGGATTGGGTGAGATCTTGGACCAGTGGGGCTTAGTCTAGCTCAGAGATGGGGATGGCAGTGGTGACTTCCCAAGGTCCTTTCTCAGGTCTGGGTGGATGTCAACGTGGTCCTCCACCTCCGAAGGGTCTCACCTTGTCCCTCCTTCCTATCTTAGGGTTTCAGTGGTTTGGATGGTGCCAAGGGAGATGCTGGTCCTGCCGGTCCCAAGGTAAGAGGCTGTCTGAATGTCATGGTCCTCCACCTGTCCCACATGAAGGAATTCCTCACTGTCTTCTCTGCTCTGTAGGGTGAGCCTGGCAGCCCTGGTGAAAATGGAGCCCCTGGTCAGATGGTGAGTGTGCCGGGTTCCAGAGGGAAGGGAGGGGGCAGGGGGCAGGGGCAAGATGGAGGCTGGGGGAAGCGGCTGTCTCCCCTCTCATTTGACTTCTCTTCGTTTGCTTGACAGGGCCCCCGTGGTCTGCCTGGTGAGAGAGGTCGCCCTGGAGCCCCTGGCCCTGCTGTAAGTACTTCTGGTCCCTTGGGGGATCCCTGGGCTCCAGAAGGGGTTCCCCAGAAGCTGCAGGGACTGTCCAGTGCTCAGCGGACATAACCGAGGCTTCCCCTCTCTCCTGCAGGGTGCTCGCGGAAATGATGGTGCTACTGGTGCTGCTGGCCCCCCTGTGAGTGTGGCCCCTGGACCTCGTGCCTGGGAGTGGGGAGGGGTCTCAGTGTCAGCTCTCAGGGCTGACATGGGGGGGAGGGGACCCATGTTGGTCTGAGCCCCAGGACTTCTGTCCCAGGTGTGACTTGAAGCTGCACCTTCCTTCTTGCTGACATCCCCATTTCATTTGCAGGGTCCCACTGGTCCCGCTGGTCCTCCTGGCTTCCCTGGTGCTGTTGGTGCTAAGGTGAGACCCTGCCCTTCTCTGGGCATGACCCGTGCAGGCCAAGGGGCGGGTGTCTCCCTGCTCCCCAAACTGGAGGGACCCAGAGTGGCAAGAGAGGAGCCCATCTTCCAACACCTTTGTCCTCTGATCTTAGAGTCCTGATTCTTGGTCTCCTGCTGCTGTCTCCCCTTCCTCCTGCCATCCAGAGATAAGGTTGGGTTCCCTGGGGTGGCTTCTGACACGTCTTTTCTTCTGATCCAGGGTGAAGCTGGTCCCCAAGGAGCCCGAGGCTCTGAAGGTCCCCAGGGTGTGCGTGGTGAGCCCGGCCCCCCTGGCCCTGCTGGTGCTGCTGGCCCTGCTGTAAGTGTCCTCTTCTCAGTGTCCCCTGTGCCACTTACCAACCTCAGAGTTCCTACCTGTCACTCACAGTCCTTTCTCTGTGCCACAGGGAAACCCTGGTGCTGATGGACAGCCTGGTGCTAAAGGCGCCAATGTAAGTACCCTGCCAGGTGTCAGTCCTGCCCTGGAGCCCGTTCTCCCCCTGCTCCGTGCCCTCCGCTCCTGGGCTCAGCTGTCTGTTCTGCCTCCCCCAGGGCGCTCCTGGTATTGCTGGTGCTCCTGGCTTCCCTGGTGCCCGAGGCCCCTCTGGTCCCCAGGGCCCCAGCGGCCCTCCTGGTCCCAAGGGTAACAGCGTAAGTACAAACCTCCCCTTCTGCCACCCCGTGCTCTGGCTCCAGTGTGGCCCTCGTCTGGAGAGCGGAAGATGTAGGCCCACTGAGCACCCCCCGACTCTCGGCTTGCCTTCTGTCCCTCGCAGGGTGAACCTGGTGCTCCCGGCAACAAAGGAGACGCTGGTGCCAAGGGAGAGCCCGTAAGTGCCCTGGCACCCTCCCTGCAGCCCAGCCCGCCCTGCCCTGGGGGCCCCTTGAGGGAGCTCCAGGGAGGAATGGGAGCCCCTGGTCTTCTGGGGGAGCCCCTGGCACTGGAGGCCTAGCCTCGGGCTGGCTCCAGGGCTGGCATCAGGATGGGCCCTCAACACAGGCCGCCCCCCACTTTGCCCCCTCCAGGGCCCTGCTGGTGTTCAAGGTCCCCCTGGCCCTGCTGGCGAAGAAGGAAAGCGTGGAGCCCGAGGTGAACCCGGACCCGCTGGCCTGCCCGGACCCCCTGGCGAGCGTGTAAGTGCCCCCTATCCACCCCTCCCTCCTTCTCTGCCACCAATGTGTCCCTGAGCTCACTGGCCTCTCCTCCCACAGGGTGGACCTGGTAGCCGTGGTTTCCCTGGCGCAGATGGTGTTGCTGGTCCAAAGGTAACGTCTCTCTGGGGCTGGGGGGCTGACCCTGCCGCTCCCTGGGCATCACCTTCCTCTTCCCCCGTAGTCACCCCCAGCCCTAGTCATTGGTGCTCCGGGCTGTGGCTGCAGATGTGTGTGTCTCTTGTTTCACACTGGGCCTCACCTGGACTGTCCCACCCCCACTAATGCCCCTCAAAGCCCACCTGAACCAGCTGCCCCCCTCCCCCCGGAAGAAAGAAGAGGCTGGCCCATGGGAAAGGCCCAGACTTGAGACCCTAATTGTTCCTGTGACTTCCCCCCACCCAGGGTCCTGCTGGCGAACGTGGTTCTCCTGGCCCTGCTGGGCCCAAAGGTTCCCCTGGCGAAGCTGGCCGCCCCGGTGAAGCTGGCCTGCCCGGCGCCAAGGTGAGACCCCAGCCCTTCGGCCCGGTTCAGCCAGGCCCCGGACCGTCCTGCGTGGGGTCTGGGATGAAGTGCTCTGGAGCAGGCCCAGGAATCTGCCCTCTGGAGTCCTCCCCGCTTCTCCCTCAGCCTCCTCCCCTGCCCAACTCACACCTCCCTGCTTCCCCTCTAGGGTCTGACTGGCAGCCCCGGCAGCCCTGGTCCCGATGGCAAAACTGGCCCCCCTGTAAGTATCACTGTCCCTGTGCCCCCTCCCGCTCTTCTGTCTGCCTTCCCTCTGTCCTCACCACCGCCTTCGTGTCTCCCGTCCGCAGGGTCCCGCTGGTCAAGATGGTCGTCCCGGACCCCCAGGCCCCCCTGGTGCCCGTGGTCAGGCTGGTGTGATGGGATTCCCTGGACCCAAAGGTGCTGCTGTGAGTAGTCAGTGAGCAGCGACGCAGAGCTGGGATGGACACAGCTGGGAGGCGAGAGTCCTGGGCTCTGGGCTCAGTGACTTACTGTCCCCTTCTGGGTCTCAGTCTCCTTATCTGCAAAATGAGACACTTCTCCAGGCTCCAGGATCATTGCCCTGTCCCTGGGGATGGGCATTGTCGGTGGCACTCCCCCCACACATGGGGATCGGAAGGGCCTTTCATATGGTAGTCACCCCCAAATCTTGGGGGATTCTTTGAGGTTCCGAAGGAGATACCAGAGGAGGTGAGAGTCCATTGCAGTGCAGGTCACAGCAGGCACAGGGCAGGGAGAAGGATGGGGAGAGGCTGACGGGAGAAGGAGCCTGAAGGGGTGTCTTGGGAGGAGAGGCCTCAGGGACAGGCTGAGGGACCAAGCAAGAAAAGCCAGCAAAAGCATCCCCAGGGGCCTGCAGAGTCTTTGGAAAACAAAGCCCCCCAAAATTCCACTTAAAGTAAACGGGAGGGACCCAGGAGGCCCCAGTGTCTCACTTCAGCTCCCTGAAGCCTAACCCTTCCTCCGCAGGGAGAGCCCGGCAAGGCTGGAGAGCGAGGTGTTCCCGGACCCCCTGGCGCTGTTGTAAGTATCTCCTTTTGGTCCCTGTCCGCTTCCTGCCCCTGCCCCTGCCCCTGACATATCCCCCTCCACACGGGAGGGATGCAAGAGGCCACAGCCCCTCAGCGGGGCACCAGGAGCCACCTGCAGTCTGCTTTGTCCTCGGCCCCCCCCACCTGCCCTGCCACCTGCCCTTCCTCCAGCTGCGCTGGGCCTCCCCACTGAGCTCTTCCTTACTCTCCCCTGCAGGGTCCTGCTGGCAAAGACGGAGAAGCTGGAGCTCAGGGAGCCCCCGGCCCTGCTGTAAGTGTCCCTGACAGGCAGACACCCCTTGTCCCTCCTCTCGTTGGCTTTGCTGTGACCACAGCATTCTCTCCACACAGGGTCCCGCTGGAGAGAGAGGTGAACAAGGCCCTGCCGGCTCCCCCGGCTTCCAGGTGAGGTCTCATGGCTGTCAGGGTGCTGGGGGAGGGTGGAGGCGCAGAAACGCCTTTGTTCCCTTCCGGATCCTAAACCCTCCCTCTTTCCTCCCCGTTTCCCACCTGCAGGGTCTCCCTGGCCCCGCTGGTCCTCCTGGTGAAGCAGGCAAACCTGGTGAACAGGTAAGAGTTAGCCACCACCCAGAAGGGTGGGGGATGCAGGACACACAGAGGGACAGGCCCCTGCTCCTAGCTAATCAGACAACCATCAACTAGAGGGATCAAGGTTAGACACCAGGAAGAACTTCCTATCCTGAAGGGAGCTACGCAGAGGGAAGCAGGGTGCTGCATAGCTCTAGTCTGGGTGACTTCTTTCCAGAGCTGCTGGAATCCTCTGTGACTTGCCTCCGCCCTTCTGATCTTAACTCTTGGTACAAAGTCTGGGGAGAGGGGAGGCCTTTGACGCACCCCAAGGAGGAATAGAGGGCTGTGCAGGATACTCCCAGTTCAGTGCTGAGACACTGTCCCTTTCTAATCATGGTCCCCGAGGGCCAGGCCCCGGGAGGAGGGACAGGAGTTCTTTCTAGTGGGGTGGCCCCAGGTGGAGTTTGCTCACCGCCTGTTCCTCCCTATCCCTCAGGGTGTTCCTGGAGACCTTGGTGCCCCTGGCCCCTCTGGAGCAAGAGTAAGTAGAACCCCTTGCAGTGTTCCCGTAAGATGCCTTGTGCTTGGCCCTGTCTCTGGAGCAGCTGTCACATGCCCTGTCGTTCCCTTCTAGGGAGAGAGAGGTTTCCCTGGCGAGCGTGGTGTGCAGGGTCCCCCTGGTCCTGCTGGTCCCCGCGGGGCCAATGGTGCTCCTGGCAACGATGGTGCTAAGGTGAGGCCGGCACGGCAGGGCCTCCAGCAAGCAGCCTGGGGACCAGGTCTTGCCCCTCCTGCGGCAGGGGATGGCTGGCTGTGACCAAAGCCACGGAGATGCAGGAGGGCGGGAGGCAAGACCAGGGTGGGGGCCCATGTGCAGGCTCAACTCTGGGCTATGGGTCTTTCCTCATAGCTGGTGCCTGTCTTTGGCCTTGGAACCAAGCCTGAGAGAGGGGGCTTGGGGCTATGACCCACTCCGGAGACCCCAGGCCTCACTCCAATCTTCTTTGTTGTCACATAGGGTGATGCTGGTGCCCCTGGAGCCCCTGGTAGCCAGGGCGCCCCTGGCCTTCAGGGAATGCCTGGTGAACGTGGTGCAGCTGGTCTTCCCGGCCCCAAGGGTGACAGAGTAAGTTCAGCCTCCCGCTCCCCTGAGCCCTTCGTGCCTCCGTTTCTCTCCCGGCTCTAGATCCCTCAGCGTCTCTCCTTCTCCCCGGATCTTTCCCTCTTCTGAATCCCCTCTTCTTCCCTCTGGCCTCTGTGCTGATGAATCCTCTACCTGCGGTCCAGGCCCTTCTCTCCCCGTGAGTTACCATGGTGATGAGAGGTGGAGGCGTCTCCTTGGTGGAGGCTCCCTGTTCATCCTGCTACACAAGTCAGGGGCCTCCTAACCTAGAATCCCCAGAATCCTTTCAGGGGAAAAAGATGTCAAGGGGTCCCAGACACAAGCAGAACACTGTAGGTCACCTCCTCACCCCACACTGGAAGTCTCAGGCTTTTCCCTGTCTTTAGGGCGATGCTGGTCCCAAAGGTGCTGATGGTTCTCCTGGCAAAGATGGCGTCCGTGGTCTGACTGGCCCCATCGGTCCTCCTGGCCCTGCTGGTGCCGCTGGTGACAAGGTGAGGTGGCCACCTCCCTCCTTCTTCCCTAACACTCAGCTTCCCCAGCAAGCCTGGAGTCGGGGAGATCCTGTCAAGCCAAGCTGGTGACCCAGGAAGCTGGAGGGACCAGGAAGGAGGGGGAGGCTCTCCTGGGGTCACCTGCCAGGAGTACTCAGGGCACAACCCTTACCCTGAGTCTCTCATCCCTCCCTCTCAGGGTGAAACTGGTCCCAGCGGCCCTGCTGGTCCCACTGGAGCTCGTGGTGCCCCCGTAAGTACAGAACACCCAGTTAAGACCCCACACTTGGCCCTTCTCTCCCTTCCCCTTGACCTCTGGCCCTGACTCTGCCCCACCCCCAGCGCCTCCACTCCACCCATCCCACCTTCCTCCACGTCACGGCATCTCTCGATTTGCCTCCTTTGCTTCTAGGGAGACCGCGGTGAGCCTGGTCCCCCCGGCCCTGCTGGCTTCGCTGGACCCCCTGTGAGTACCAAGACCCCCTTCATCTCCCATCACCACCTGGGACCGGGGACCTTGAGGACCTGAATGAGGACAGAGGCGTCAGCCTGAGTCAGGGGAGAGGGTGGGGAGGGGTTGTTTCCTATCTTCCAGCCTCTAGTCCGTGGAACCTCCCCCAGCCCACAGAGCTGCCTGCCTCCCTCCCTCACTCACCACCTCCCTCCGCCCCCAGGGTGCTGACGGCCAGCCTGGTGCTAAAGGCGAACCTGGTGATGCTGGTGCTAAAGGCGATGCCGGTCCCCCTGGCCCTGCTGGACCCGCTGGACCCCCTGGCCCCATTGTGAGTAGCTCATCGTCTGGGCCCTGAGATGCTGCAGGCCGGGACCCTGGACCAGACCAGGCCTGACACCTCTGTGCTCTCCTCCAGGGTAACGTTGGTGCTCCTGGACCCAAAGGTGCTCGTGGCAGCGCTGGTCCCCCTGTGAGTATCACCCGCCTCTCTGCTGAGTCTGTCCCCAGCCGGCGTCCGGTGGTGAGGGCAGCTGGGTCAGGTGAGTTGGCTGTCCTCCCTCTGACTGCCCCCGTGTTCTCTTCTGCTAGGGTGCTACTGGATTCCCTGGTGCTGCTGGCCGTGTTGGTCCCCCCGGCCCCTCTGTAAGTCTCTATGGCGGAGGCCACTGCTCTGGGTCAGGGGCGGCAGGCCCAGGCTGTCAGGGGGACAACTGAGGCCTCAGTGATGCTCTAGAACCCACTGGAGTCTGACATCCCCTCCTCTCCCAATCCAGGGAAATGCTGGACCCCCCGGCCCTCCTGGCCCCTCTGGCAAAGAAGGTTCCAAAGGTCCCCGTGGTGAGACTGGCCCCGCTGGACGTCCCGGCGAAGTTGGTCCCCCTGGTCCTCCTGGCCCCGCTGGCGAGAAAGGCTCCCCTGGTGCTGACGGGCCTGCTGTAAGTGCCAGCTCAGATCTCTGCAGCTTCTCAGGCGTCCTGAGCTGGGGGTTGTCCCTGTGCTGATGTAAGTCACCTCACTGTTGTCTGCCTCCCACAGGGCGCTCCTGGCACTCCCGGACCTCAGGGTATTGCCGGACAGCGTGGTGTGGTCGGCCTGCCTGGTCAGAGAGGAGAAAGAGGCTTCCCTGGTCTTCCTGGCCCCTCTGTGAGTGCCCCCCTCCCCTTTGGGGACCCTAAGCAAAACCGTCACAGGACTTGGAGGGCACAGGGTGGCGGTGGGGCACCAAGGAGGACAGATTCAGTGGAGACGACCTGGGGAGGCTCTAGGGCCCTCCCTCACCCCAGCCCTGGCCTGACGCTTTCTTCTCCCTTAGGGTGAACCCGGCAAACAAGGTCCTTCTGGAGCAAGTGGCGAACGTGGTCCCCCCGGTCCCATGGGCCCCCCTGGATTGGCCGGACCCCCTGGTGAATCTGGACGTGAGGTAAGCAGTCCCCAGCCCCCGTGCCAGTGCCCTCCGCAGGGCCATTTTGGCCTTGGCCTGCGCCTCCCTCCCCTGCTGACTCTCCCCTCTTCTTTCCCCCGCAGGGAGCTCCCGGTGCCGAAGGCTCCCCCGGACGAGACGGAGCTCCTGGCCCCAAGGTAAATGGCCACACCAGGGGCCACAGCCCGGCCCACCACTTCCCCGCCCAGCCAGGCCTTTGGCCACGGCTGACCTGCATCCCCTATTATCCCATCCCAGGGTGACCGCGGTGAGACAGGCCCCTCTGGACCCCCTGGCGCTCCCGGCGCTCCTGGTGCCCCCGGCCCCGTTGGCCCTGCTGGCAAGAGCGGCGATCGTGGTGAGACTGTAAGTAGCTGGGCGCGGCTCCCTGCTTCTGGCTGGGCCTAGCGGCCCAGGGATGGACGTCTGACTTCCCCCGGGCCGGGGACGCGGGGAGGTCTTGCAAGACGGCCAGGCCCTCAGCCTCCCTGAGAAAACTGAGCTACAGCTCAGCCTCGAGGCCCCCCTCCCAGACAGCACCGCGTCTCCCCCGAGGAGTGGAGTTGGCCCAGCTCTGGGGAGGTTACCTGGGGTGAGGGGAGATGCCACAGTGGGAAGGATGTGGGGAGAGAGGGTCCAGCTGGTCTCATCCCACAGCTCAAGCTGTGCCGGACCCCCACCTCAGCCTCCCCTGGCCAGGCCCTAACACTCTCCTTGCTGTCCCCAGGGTCCTGCCGGTCCTGCTGGTCCTGTTGGCCCCGCTGGTGCCCGTGGCCCCGCTGTAAGTACCCTGCTGTGTCTCCCCTGCCCTCAGAACCCTTGTGCGGATGTGGACAGTGTCCTGCCTGGTGCTGGCAGAACTTCCACCTGACAGCCTGTCCCCTCGTCTCTTCTAGGGACCCCAAGGCCCCCGTGGTGACAAGGGTGAGACAGGCGAACAGGGCGAAAGAGGCATAAAGGGTCACCGTGGCTTCTCCGGCCTCCAGGGTCCCCCTGGCCCTCCTGTGAGTATGCTCAGCCCCTCCCCAGTCCCCATGCTGTGTGTGTGATGGTCGGGGGGGGGAGCCCTTTGCCTCAGTTTCCCCCTCTGGGTAGTCATTCTGACTCCTCCCTAGTAGGGACTGGGGTCTAAAGATTTATGGGCATTTCCAAGTCTCTTCTGAGAGGGCGAGGGGCGCACAGAGAGGGAGTTGGGGGCTGTCAGCCTAAGGACACCCTGGGGCTAGATTTCCAGGATAATGAGGGGGCGCAGGCTGCCCCTCACCTCCCCAGCCAGCTCCCGGCTGCATTTGACCCACCCTGGGCCTGAACTGCCTTTGTCTCTGTCCTTCAGGGCTCTCCTGGTGAACAAGGTCCCTCTGGAGCTTCTGGTCCCGCCGGTCCCCGAGTATGTCATACCTTCAACTGATCTCCTCTTCCTGGGCCCCGGGGCCCTTTGCCTGGGACCCAGGCATCACTTGACTCTCTGGACAGGGCATGGGCAAAGGGAGGAAGAGTTCTGAACAGTCTGATCCAGCCTCAGCCTCCCCGTACCCCAATCCTTCCTCCCATGCAATGTTTGCTGGCCCAGCCCCGGGGACGAGCCCGGGCCAGCAGGGAGGGTGGTGGGCTTCTCTGCCAGAGTTGGGGTTGCCTCAGGCTTGCTGGTGGGCTTCCTCTAACCAGTCTCCTCCTCCAGGGTCCCCCTGGCTCTGCTGGTGCTGCTGGCAAAGATGGACTCAACGGTCTCCCCGGCCCCATCGGGCCCCCTGGTCCTCGCGGTCGCACTGGTGATGCTGGTCCTGTTGTACGTAGCCCCTCAGCCCCTCTGCCTCACAGCCCTCCAGCCCCAGGACTCTCAGACGCCGGTAATCCCCACTCTCCTCCTCCTCTGTGCAGGGTCCCCCCGGCCCTCCCGGGCCCCCTGGTCCCCCTGGTCCTCCCAGCGGCGGTTACGACTTCAGCTTCCTGCCTCAGCCACCTCAAGAGAAGGCTCAGGATTCTGGCCGCTACTACCGGGCTGACGATGCCAATGTGGTCCGTGACCGTGATCTCGAGGTGGACACCACCCTGAAGAGCCTGAGCCAGCAGATTGAGAACATCCGGAGCCCCGAGGGCAGCCGCAAGAACCCCGCCCGCACCTGCCGTGACCTCAAGATGTGCCACTCTGACTGGAAGAGTGGTGAGGGCCTGCCCTGGCTGCCCCCTTCCTCCTCCTCCTGCCGTGCCAGGGTCCCTATGCCAGGGTCCCATGCCCACACGTGCCCCACCTCCCGTATGGTGCTGGCTCTCCACTCCCCCTGACTCCACCTTGCCCACCCTACCGCAGGAGAGTACTGGATTGACCCCAACCAAGGCTGCAACCTGGATGCCATCAAGGTCTTCTGCAACATGGAGACTGGTGAGACCTGCGTGTACCCCACTCATCCCAACGTAGCCCAGAAGAACTGGTACATCAGCAAGAACCCCAAGGACAAGAGGCACGTCTGGTTTGGCGAGAGCATGAATGGCGGATTCCAGGTGCGTGAGCTGGACCCTAGAGCCACTGTCAGGAGGTGGGCTGGCCCAGTGCCAGGAAGGGGCACGAAAGCCTGGGCTGGACTCCATCTCTGCTAAGTGTGCTGGATGGAGCTGAGCTGGGGGCAGGGGTCCTAGGTCCTTGACACTGGCTCAGACACAGGTGCCTGTGGGCACACGATGCTCCTTCTTGATGTAGGGGTTCACTGGGCTGCTCTCAGGGGAGCCCGGGCAGGGAGGCCAGGACTGGAGGCTCCCGCATGGCCGTCAGCTCCTCACTCTGCCCCCTCCCCCACAGTTCGAGTACGGTGGCCAGGACTCCGACCCTGCCGATGTGGCCATCCAGCTGACCTTCTTGCGCCTGATGTCCACCGAGGCCTCCCAGAACATCACCTACCACTGCAAGAACAGCGTGGCCTACATGGACCAGCAGACCGGCAACCTCAAGAAGGCCCTGCTCCTCCAGGGCTCCAACGAGATCGAGATCCGGGCCGAGGGCAACAGCCGCTTCACCTACAGCGTCACCACCGACGGCTGCACGGTGAGTCCCCCGAGGCCCCAGGCAGGGACCCCTGTCTGGGCTCTGGCTCTTTGGGCAGTGCCCGCCCTCCGTTGCTGCCATGGTAACGCCCCCCTCCCTTTGACTCCGCCTCACCCCAGAGTCACACCGGAGCCTGGGGCAAGACAGTGATCGAATACAAAACCACCAAGACCTCCCGCCTGCCCATCATCGATGTGGCCCCCTTGGACGTTGGTGCCCCAGACCAGGAATTCGGAGTCGACGTTGGCCCTGTCTGCTTCCTGTAAACTCCCTCCACCCCAACCTGGCTCCCTCCCACCCAATCCACTTTCCCCCCTCCCCGGAAACAGACAAACAACCCAAACTGAACCCCTCAAAAAGCCAAAAAATGGGAGACAATTTCACATGGACTTTGGAAAATATTTTTTTCCTTTGCATTCATCTCTCAAACTTAGTTTTTATCTTTGACCAACTGAACATGACCAAAAACCAAAAGTGCATTCAACCTTACCAAAAAAAAAAAAAAAGAATAAATAAATAACTTTTTAAAAAAGGAAGCTTGGTCCACTTGCTTGAAGACCCACGAGGGGGTAAGTCCTTTTCTGCCCGTTGGGCTTTATGATCCCCCAACGCTGCCCTTTCTGCTCCTTTCTCCACCCCACCTTGGGGCCTCCCCGCCACTGCTCCCCAAATCTAAGTCTCCCCGAAAGACACAGGAAACAATGCATTGTCTGCCCATCAACCAAAGGCAATGCCGAAACACCCCAGTGGCCCCACCCCCAGCCCACCCAGCACCCCCAAACCCTGGGGGGACCTGGAGTTCTCAGACTGCCAAAGAAGCCTCGCCACCTGGCATCCCCACGGCCCCTGCAACACACCCCTCTTCGTTTTTTGAGGGGGCCATGCCCGGGGAGCCTCCGACCCCCACCCAGGTTTGGAGGAGAGTCAGGAGGGGCCACGACAGAGCAGAAACATCGGATTTGGGGAAAGCGTGTCAATCCCTCGTGCCGCAGGGCTGGGTGGGAGAGATTGTTCTGTTCCTTGTGTAATTGTGTTGCTGAAAGACTACCTCGTTCTTGTCTTTATGTGTCACCGGGGCAACTGCGTGGGGGCGGGGATGGGGGCAGGTTGGAAGCCGCCTCGTTTTATATCAAAGGTGCTACATCTCTGTGACGGGGCGGGGTGGGGAGGGAATCATTGGTGCTATAAAAGTTGAGATGCCCCCCCAGGCCAGCAAATGTTCCTTTTTGTTCAAAGTCTATTTTTATTCCTTGATATTTTTCTTTTCTTTCTTTTTTTTTTTTTTTTGTGGATGGGGACTCGTGAATTTTCTAAAGGTGCTATTTAACATGGGGGGCGGGTGCCGAGGCTCCAGCTCTCCACCCTCTCCCCACTGCCTCTGCCTTCTCAGGCCTCTGCTCTGCCCACCTCTCTCTCCTCTGAAACGCTCTCCTCCTGCAGCTGCATCCCACCCTCACCGCCTCGCTCCTGGTCTGTCCTGCGTCCTCTCTCGGCTGGGTTTCAGAGACAACTTCCCAAAGCACAAAGCAGTTTTTCCCCCTAGGGGTGGGAGGAAGCAAGAGACTCTGTACCTATTTTGTATGTGTATAATAATTTGAGATGTTTTTAATTATTTTGATTGCTGGAATAAAGCATGTGGAAATGACCCAAACTTATCTGCCGTGGTCTCCTGATTTCCTTCCTTGGAGTCGGGGGAGGGGGAGGCATGGGGAGGGGGCTTGTTGGGGGGTGGGCTTGCCTTCCGTTTACTTTCCCCCTTCTCTTCTAGATCCCTCCATAGCCCGCCTTTCCTCTTGCCTTTCTTATGCCTTAAACTTTTTCCTTTCCTCTTTTGTTTTTCTGTCTCTTGCCGTTCTCCTTGCATGTCTTCCAAACCCTCGTCTCCCCTGCGATGCCACACAGGCAGCCCACGGGTGCAGCAACGCACACATGCACACACACATGCACACTTCCCTTCAGATCCTGGGTTGCCCAAACCTCACACCCACTCTCCCCTCAACTCCCCCCTGCCGTGGGCACCCTGCAGAACTGGAGGTGGTGGGGGACAATGCACATGGGCACCGGGAGCCTCGGGGTGCCAGGAGGGTGAGGGACACGGAGCTGGTGAGGAGGACAAGGCCCTTCCTTGGACAAACGTGGAGGCCATCTGGCCTCTGCTCCTTCTCACCCCCGTGGAACTCCTGCCAAAGGAGCAGCAAGCCTTACAGCTTGAGAAGGGGTCTGCTGAGCCAGGTGGGGGGCCCGGGCTCCCTGGGAGTGAGTTGGAGAGCTGTGGTTCAGGCGCTCACAGGGTGCTCTCCGGAAGGACAGAGGCCTGGCCTTGCCCAGCATGGCCTGGGTCCCTCTTAGCCTTCTGAGACCCCGGGGAGGGGTGGCCTGGGGGGCCCAGCCCCTGCCTTCTGCCCACTCCTTTTCCTTTTCCTTCTTTCTTCTCAAATTCTTTCTTCTCCCTCCCCTCTCTTTTCCCTCCCCCTCTGGCTGCACCTCCCTGCCTGCCTGAGAACCTGAGGCCCCCAGAGGGAAGGTGACCAGTTGGTTCCCCAATCTCAGGGAATGGGGACAATGGCGTATGGTCAGCAGAGAACAGAGAATCCAAAGCATCAGAAGCCTAGAGCAAACCCGGCACCCCGAGACTGGGAGGAAAAGCCTGTGTTCCTCCCTGAGGTCTGCAGAGAGAGGGACAAGTGTGTGGATGCCATCCTTTGGCAGTTCTGACACCAGGGCTGTCATGAAGTATTCATGGCTATTCATTATGGCCCTTAATTATTCATCATTAGCACTTCTACCACACTTAGGACACCGTGGAAAGGGAATTAGTCTAGAGCAGAAGAAATTATGGCAGATAAATGAAGGCTTATTCATACGCAAATTGCCCGAAGTCGTGTTGTGACCAGGGCTCTGTGGATTAATGCATGGAGTGCCTGGTGATGGCTGCCTGACACACTGTGCAGGTGACCCCCACCTACCTGGGCCCCTGGGCCACTGGGTCCCCGGGAGGGACCCTGGCTGTCCAGGCCCCATCCCCACCTGCCCCCCTGGAGGATCCAGAAACATGCTGAGCCACCCAAGCCTCTACCTGGCCACTGCCCACCTATCCGGGCTCACTGTCCCCTCCCTGTCCTCATCTGTCACGCCAACCAAAAAGGGTGACCTCAGTTCCCACATAGGCACCACATTTCTCCACTTCCAGGCCTTTCTGGGTGCCCTGTCCTGTGCCTAAAACGATGTCCCTTCTCTCTGCTTGCTCAGTGCTCAAGTGTCTCACCGTCCCCCATGCCCCCCGTCCAACCCAGCTTAGCTCAGCCCTTCCAAATTCCTGCAGAGCTGACCTTGGCCCTGCATCCCAGAGACTGTCACCGTAAAGAGAGAGAAAGTGATCTGGGTCGTCCCTCAGGCAAGAGTGTGGTGCTGCGTGTGCCTTGGACACAGAGGTGAGCAAGTGTGCGAGGAAGAGCAGGTGAAAACCAGCCCACGCGGGAGCCAGCGGTGGTGCAGGGCTCAGGCCAGTGCTTTCTGCAGCAGCAAAGGTGTCCCGTAGCTGTGCTGTCCAGGGTGGGAGCCACCAGCCAACCACCGCCATCGAGCTCTTGAAACGCAACTAGTGTGACCGAGGAATGCGATTTCTACTTTTATTGAATTTTACTGCAATTAATTTTACTAGCTTCATGTGGGACAGTGGCCACCAGATTGGGCAGCACGGTCCTAGGCACAGGAGTGAGTCTGATTCTCACCACACATGTACAGATCTACACGCAGGTGCGTGAGTGCGTGAGTGCGTGTGTGCCTGTGGGTGGGCCCATGCCCAAGGGTCGGGGCAGCGGCGACAGCCTGTGTGTCAGTGCCCTGAGTGCAGCGTCACATCTGTGTCACGTGGTGTGGGTTGGCATGTGGTTTCGGTGCCTGTGAAGGACAAGAGTAGAGGGGACAAAGGGGCCATTGTGCCACATTCCCGGCTCAAACCCTCCTTTCCGCTGACATCACAGCTGCCCTAAATACGGCCGCCCAGGCCGGCTCCCCAAGACCCTCGCTGCCCCCTTCGCAGTGGCACGGAGCCTGCCATTCCCAGGGCCACTCTGCCGGGCTCACCTTTGTCTCCTCCGTGAGGAGAAGGACCATGTTCCCGTGGCTGAGTTTTCAGTCAAATCCAGATGGAAAATTCTAGAAAGGGAGGAGGCTTCGTTTGGATTTTTTGTTTTTGCTGCTCTTCGGGAGCCCAGCTCCTGGCAGGATTTTCTACAGCTGGAATGTGGTGGGGTTTCCCTCCATCTTTCGCTCTCAGCATCTTAACCCTCCAAGACTGTGGTGGAGGGACGGAGCTGGGTGGGGCCGGGGCAAGGAGAGGGCAAGGGAGGGCAGCTGGCCGGTGCCCCGGCGTGTGGCGGGACGAGGGGCAGCGTGTGGAGTGTGGGGCCGCGTGGCAGACGGGGTGGCTGCTCACAAGGCCAGCGCCCACACGAGGAGGCCTGAGCGATGGCGTCTGAGGAGAGAGGTGAGTGCCGCCGAGTGGCCCCCGTGCGGGTCTCCTGGGGGTGCCTGCGAGGAGGAAAGTGTGCCCCCACCTGTGACCAAATGCATCTGCGTTCACAGGCGCCCTACTCCGGGGTGTGTGTGAGCGTGTGTTTGCGTGTGTTGGGGGCGGTGGACGTCTGTGAGGGCAGCTTCCCCGCACGCCTACGGCAGTGGAAGTGACGCCGTGTGAACTGAGAACCCATGGATCATGGCATCTAGGACACACGTGTCACAAGCATGACAGAAGGCAGAGGAGACTCTGTCTGTGTGAATGGAGATGGATGGGGGTGAGCACGGAGCAGTGTGGGAAAGACGAGGAGAGGCTGGGTGTGGGACAACACCACCATCCTGAAGTCCCCGATCCAGCGGGAGCCCTGGTGCTGGGGAGAGGCTGTGTCTCCCTGTCCCCTTCCTCCGTCGTGCTCCAGAGGGTTCCAGGTCAGGCGGAGGGCATGTCGCCGGACTGGGAGGCAAGAGCTTGGGAGAAGGAAGGGTGCTGGGTCCTAACGCACGTGGCGATTTGACGCTTCGCAGAGGATGTGGAAGGCAAAGCCAGGAGGGAGGTGGGTTTGGGTGCATGCCGGCGTGGAGAAGGGGGATTTTCTCTGCAAAGGACAATGGGAGGAATTGGGAAGGGGGTGCTCCAGGAGAAGGGACAGAGAAGAGAGGAAGAGGTGGCTGAGAACCACGGTGGGGACCAGAGCACATTTTAGAAGAAGGAGGCCACGTGTTCAAGTTCCAGGTGAACTCACGGCTGTGCGGCACACCGCTGCGTGCAGAGGCCTGGGGCTCTGCAGACCGCAAGGCAAGGGGCTGAGCCGTGGGCGTGAGCCGATCTGGGTGGGGAGAAGGGAATAGCCATGCAACCAGCACTGCCTGATAAACATACAAAGAGAGCCACATTATGTAACCTTCCATTTTCTAACAGTCATTTAAAAAAAAGAAATAGGTAAAACGAATGTTAATGATGTCTTTTATTTAACCCAATGTATCCCAGAATAAGATCATTGCATCTGGCACTGACAGCACATCTCAGCGTGGACTAACCACGTAGCAAGTGTTGCGGGACCACGTGTGGCCCGTGGCTGCCGTCCTGGACAGCACAGCATCAGGCGGCAGATCTGTGCTAAGGACCGTGTGAATTTAGGCCTCCACCCCAAATTTACAGGGAGAGAGTGAACTTTTCACAAGGTGCAGATGGAAATGGAGCCTATTTAGTCTGGGCCTTAGGGGGCAAGGAGACCCCACGGACCTCTGGCCTTGGCGGGATCGTGTGAGTACCTGCATGTGGTAACGTCTCCGTTCCTGGGAGCTGCCAGAGTGCCCCGTTCCCACTAATTCTTCCAACAGCCCCAAGGCAGTTGTGATTATCGTCTTATGAGTAAGCTAACCGTCAGCTGGCTGAGCCGGCTGTTGTGTGGCAGAACCATGATTCCAGTCCTGCTCCGGGGAACTGTGAGTCCAAGGGCTGAGGCCAGCTGTAGGGGTGCCCTGTGTCCCCAGGTCTGGCGGGTGGAGAGATGGTGAGGAAATGTCCAGCCCACTCGTGGGGACCGTTTAGGATGAAGGTGGGGGCCGCGTGGGCAGTGCCATGGTGGGACTCGTGGAACAGAGTGTGCCCTTGTCTCAGGGTAGGGGTGGAGGCGGGGGAGGCTGCTGCTGTTTGTCGTGGGCTATGGGGGGTGGAACCCTGCCCAGAGAGCAGGGGGCCCTGAGTGTGTCTGTGCCGGGGCCGCGGGTGCGTGTGCCCAGGCACGGCTCGGTGTCCTCTGCAGGCACGCCATCCTCCCCGCTACTTGTCTGGGCCACTTCCTCTCAGGCCGGCAGCCAGGCTCCCGTGTGCTCCTTGGAGCTGAGCAGGGAGGAAGGCGTTGCCAAGACCCCAAGGCAGAGCTGGGAAGCCGAGGGAGGCGAGATGCTGGCCTCACCCCCTCGGGTCCCTGTCCCTGGCCAGCACAGGAAGAGCTCAGAGGAGGCCTGGGGGGGCAGGGACCAGGAAGGACCCGCCCAGACCGCTGGCTGCCTGCTCCAGCCTCCAGCCTGAGCAGACTCTGTGCAACTCCTGGTTTCCACCAGGAAAAAGGAGGAAATGGCCAATGAGATGTCAGAAGCACCTTCAGTCAACCCGTTTGGTTAGAGGGTGGGCACCCAAAGAGCAGTGGTCAAATGTTTGCTGAGCACATTCGCTGCTCCTCTGCCCGAATCAGTAACCAGCCGGTGCCTGTGGCCACCCAGCAAAGCCAGGAGGACCAGGAGGCAGTGGAAGGTGCTTCAGCAATGGCCTTGCTCACCTCTGCCCTGAGAGGAGCAGGGGCAGCACCCTCCTGAAGAACCCCGAGCAAGCGTCCCTTCCTGCTTTCCTTCGGGACGTTCCTGAATGCCTACTGGGGGCAGGCGCATCCTGCACTCTGGTGTGGGAAGAGGACAGCAACAGGTGAACCCAGACAGAGCCCACCCTCCCAGAGGGCGAGGAGGGCTGTGGGGGCAGCTGAGCCCGGGGCCGCAGGGGCACAGGGAAGGCCTCTCTGAGGCAGGGACCAAAAGCGCCCTAAGAGGGGAGTTGTGTGGCTTTCGGAGGCTGGGGCTCCCTGCAGAAGAAGAGGGATGAAGAGGCCCAGGGGGTGAGTGGCTGGCCCCTTTTTGGATTCTCTTGGAGCTGCCACCCAGGGTAGAGCTGGGCAGGGGCCTGGCCGTGTGTCCTCCCTCCTCTGGGCCCCTGCTCAGGCTCTGTCTGCAGTCTGTCCCCACATGGGAGTGGGGAAATGTGAGACTGCGCCTGGCCAGGCTGGCGGTGAGTGGGCAGAGCCGGCCCTCTCCGCTCAGCCCTCTCCGCTCCTCTGGACCCTGCCCTCTCTCTGGGGGAGCCCACAAGGAGGGGACCTCTTGTGCCCAGGGCATTCAGCGACCCGTGTTCCATCCTCTCTCTCTCCATACCTAGACTGGCTTCTCTCCCAATACAGGCACAAAGGGACTTTCCCTCCAGGGGACCTCGACAGGCGACAGGGGTCAACTATAAATAAATCTCCCGCTGAGAGCCTGGATCTCCTGCTTCCAGAGCCCCTCAGTCCTCCAGAAAGTACTGTGGAGGCAGACAGGCCAGGTTTGAACCCAAGCTCTGCCACTTGCTTGCTCTGTGACCTAGAGTAAGTCACTTACTCTCCCTAGGCCTCAGTTTCCTTGTCTATAAAATGGGGATACTGATCCAGTAATCCCTCGCAATCAAGTTCACGTGAGGGCCACATATAGCAGGTCCTTCCCTCCTCCTTCCAGAGGATTTGACAAAAGAGCAAGATGCCAAGGGTCCAAAGGCTGGCAGCCCCTAGCTGCCTCTGGGGACTCCCAGAAGGCAGAAAGGGAAACCAAGGCAGCAATAGATAGGCAGAGCAGCAGGTATTTATTCCATGCGTCCTGAAACTGAACAGCAGCATCACCACGCCCCATCTACCTCTCTGCTTGTTCAGAGCCTGGGTCCACCTGGGCCAGGAGCTGGAACTAGCAGGTGGGATACGGCTGGCCAGGGGTCGTGGCTGCTCCCTGAGTGGACAGAGAAGGGAGGGTGAGGCCAGGGCTCAACCTGGAACAGCTCGGGAAGGGACAGTGGAGGGCTGAGAGGGCCAGTCCCTGGTCCTCCTGTTTTACCCTCCACCCCCAAGTGCTTGGCATTGGGGGCATAGCCCTGGCACTGCTGGGCACCCCCACAGCTGCCTCAGAGGGGCAGGCAGGTCCATGTGCCCCTTCCCCCGACCCCTCCCACCCTACCATTTTCCCCAGCCTTGAGACAGAGGTCACCTCACCTCCTTCCCAGAAATGAGGGTGGCAGTGCCCACTGAACCCACCTGGCCAGGCCCTCAGTGCTGGTCCAGGATGAGGGGCACCTGGGCGCTGTCCACGCGCGGGGGCAGCCGCTCGCCTGTGCGCACGTTGAACATGGGCAGGGTGGAGAGTGGCCGGGGCACCTCTCGGTTGCCCGCCATCTGCCGCAGCTCCTCTGTGTTCCCGTGGATGGTGCAGTGGTGAACCATCTGGATGCTGGAGGCACAGGGTCGGGGGGCCATCAGCTCTAGGAGTCAGTCGCCCCAGGGTTCAGCCTAGCACTGCTTAGGAGCCACCCTGCTGTCCTCCCCACCAGTCAAACATGTGACGAGAGCACAGGGAACAAAGAGGAAGTTCTATGGTGCCCGCTCTACGCCCAGTGATTGAAGCACAGGCTCTGGGTGCAGACAGCCTGGATTCAAAGCTGTGTGTCCTTGGCAAGTGGCTTAACCACTCCGTGCCTCAGTTTCCTCAACTGTAAAATGGGGATAATAACACCTACCTCCTAGGATTGCTGTGAAGATGAAATGAGAAAATGTGGCTCGAGGTTTAGCACAGTGCCCAGCAACGGTAAGTGCTCATGTGACACCAAGACACAAACAGATATCCACAGTGGATGTATCTTTCCAGAATCCAGCATTTGCTGGGCTTAATACAGTATTCTGTTTTTATATTCTGGTGACCCTCTCCATCCCGTCTAGCACTCAGCTCCCTCCCTCAATACTTTCTCCAACCAGAGAGCATCTAACCCTTCTCCTCCCGCTCCCGCCCCTATGTCCCTGGCTCAGGCTGGCAAACCTGCCTTCTCCTTTACCCTTTATCACCTCCTCAGTTTGCCCGAGCTGTCTCCCCTTCCAGGAACGCCCTCCCCACATCCTGCCAGGCCTTGAGCATCTCATCCTTTGGCTTCTCGGGCATGTCCTCCACTCTGTTTGTACCCTGACCCCCTCCTGGCCCCACCCCAGCCCACCCCTAGCACCGACCAGCTCCCAACTCAGAGTCTTGTCTCCCTGGGCTTGTTTCAGACCAGGGCTCCTTGACACCGGGCACTGAGCTCCACCCTGAGATTTTCCAAGGGGCTGCAAGTCCCAGCAGCACTAAGTGGCCCCACCCAGGGAGAGTCCTTTCTGAGCACTAGCTCCAGTTCCTCCTCAGAAGGCTCAGCCTCATTGTCTTTGGACGTTCCCGGGGACTTACTCTCTGCTGTCCAGGGGCAAGCTTTAGTTCATTCCGACAGGCAGGGTAGCACAGTAATTAAACATGAAGACTTGCTTTGAGTTTGAATGTGGGTTTCCTCGCTTCCTGGCTGTGTGACCTTGGGCAAATTACTTAACCTCTCTGAGCCTCGGTTTCCCCAACTATAATGCAGTTGTTGTATAAATTGAATGAGTTAATATAGGAAAAGCACTGAGAATGTCTCCTGGTCGAGCTTATAGCAAGTGGTAGGTATTATCACAGGGAGCGTTCAGTTGCTATTTTCATCTTCAGTGTTATTTTACTATAGCGAGCCTGCTGGCGAACTTGGCCTCCAGTGGAAGGGTGTTTCCAAGCCCCTTGTCCACGAACCCACGCTTATGAGTTGGCCCAGCCTGGTGACATTCTCCCAGACTACCTGGCTGCCAGGTCAGACAGAGCTGGCACTTTTCACGATAAACAATCAAACTGGGTTTTCTTAGAGGGGCTGGGGCCCCAGGCAGGGCTGAAATGACCCCACTTGCCACTTGGTTACAGATTAGATGGGGGAGGGACGTGGTCCCCACCCGTGTGCAGGTCTCAGTCAGCGGACACAGACTCCACTTAGAGACCAGCCAGTTAGATTACAGAAAAGACTTCCCAGCTCCACGATGAATAGGCCGCACTCCTTGGGGCGGGTGGGACCAAGTCCTGTCTGGCCAGTGGGAAGACGTGGAGTCATTGTCTAGGGCCGGGGGTGGGTCAAGATGAGCTCTTGAGTCTGGAATTTGGCAAGCTGGGCTGTCCAAAACACCATTTTCCGTTCCCAGGCCAGGGGAGACGGAGGGGAAAGAGGGAGACCGGTGTGTGGACGCTGAGACGGAGACAGCCGGGCAGGTGATGCCCCAGCGGGGAAGGGCCCCAGTCAGTGCGCCCCCTGCTCACCCCCAGCCCCACATCTGGGTCTCATTACTCTGGCAACACACAGGTGGAAAAATATTCACGGGCTGTTTTTCTAGAACAAGAGCCAAAGCCAGACCCCGCGGCACCTTCCCCGTGGTCCTTCCACATCATCACTCAGGGAGACGCACGAACAGGCCGCCTTCCCACACACGCACACGCACATGCACACGCGTGGCCTGGGCTCACCCACACCCAGCGCGCCACCGGCACCCGGCAAGCGCCGCCTCTAGCGCACGGACCCACAGGAGAGGGTCGTCGGGGCCTGGAGGATTCTGTGACCAGTAAAATCTGATCTGGGTGAAAAACAGGCGGCAGAATCACCCTTGCGGATAAATTTGAAAAAAATGGCAGACAGGGAACAAGCGGAAAAAATAGGGTTTTGTAGAAATAAATCAACATGAAATCCAACCAACTAAGGCAAACATCGCACATGGTAAATTGGTTATTGATTTCAAATTGATGGAGGGAGCAGATTTTCCTGATAACACCTGAGCTACAAAATTGACCCAGGAAAGCAGAACCTGGCAGAAATACCAGTCACAAGAGAATAACCTCCGTAGCAGTAGGTACGATGGATTAAATTTGGGCAGCGCCCCCCCCATAAAATAAGGAATCAACTTGTGAAATTTACATGAAAAATCTCAGATCCCAGTGGAGAAACAGTCTATAAAATAAACATGAAAACAGAAAATAAATGCAAAGCCTTTTAAATCCTTTGTGTAGAAAGTTGCTCAAGGAATGAAATTGATTTAACATAGATCAAGGAATTACATCTCTGTTCACTCTGGAAAATGTATTCGCCATCAAATTCCATATATGTTGCTGTAATTCTGAGGTCTAAAATGTTTGCATTCCTCAACCCAAAACCCAATGACAGGTTGAGACGGTGGGGTCAAAATGGTGGGTTTACCACTGGGGGCCCAGAACACCCCGAGACGGGCTCGAGCACATGCATATATGCACACGCACACACCAGGAGCGCCCACCCATCTGGCCCACACAGCCACAGCTCCCCTTCCCAGGACACCCGGCATATCAGATGCCCACACCATCTGGCATCTCCTGTCCACCCCTCCCGGGAGGAAACAAAGGGGCCACTGTGACCCCGACAGGATTCTGGTGGCCTCACAATGTCCCCCTGAGGTCACCACAGAGATAACCTTGCCCCCCCCTGCACCCACAGCACAAGTCTGCTGAGGCCAACCGTGGGTGATCATCCTCGGTCCTCCCGCCGGCCACCCAGGGGAAGGCGTGGGCCGGAGCTCTACGAGGAAACCTCCACGGGAACCAGACCAGGGTCGCACCTCCCCTCCGCCGCCCGCCGAGGAGCAGCACTGGGCATTTCCAGCTGCCATCCTGGAGGTCCTTGCACCCAACTCCCTTCACCTACCGCAGGGAGAGATGCAGAAAGACACTTCACAGCCGCCTACGTCTGCACCCCTGGCCTCAAACACTGCTGTGGGTGGAGGCCGGCAGGCCAGCGTGTCAGGGGTCTCTAGCAAGAGTGAGGCTGGGCGCAGAACCGGTTCCAAATCCCACCGGAAGCCCACCATATCCAAGATGATCCTGAAGACTGTGGCAGACAAGGGCGCACGCAAACGTGTGTCCCTGGCCACCCTGAAGAAGGCTGCTGCCACCATGGGCTACAACATGGCACGCAACACCTGCTACTTCAAGCGCGTGCTCAAGGGGCTGGTGGACACGGGCATGCTAAAGCAGGTGACTGGCAAGGGGGCCTCGGGCTCCTTCTGCATGGGCAAGAATTGGGCCTCCAAGTCCAAGCTCAAGGTCAAGAGAAGGCGGCGGCAGCAGCGGAGGTCTGGGCAGCGCCAGCCTGGGCAGCGCCGCTCTGGACAGCGCAGGTCGCCACTGGGCTCCAAACAGGGGCACAAACGGCTTTTCAAAAGGGCTTGCCGAGTGGCCAAAGGCCGCTGCAATTAACGGGGCAGGCCAGCAAGTGGTCAGGGGCGCCAGGCCCACCACAGGCTCAGTGCAGTGGGAATAAAAGGAGCCTGACTTATTTCACAACTGCCTCCTGGAATCTGGGGTTCAGGGGAGTAGCAGAGGAAGGGGACTGGGGGTGCAGAGGAGGGGTAAGTCCATGGGTAGGGGACTCCTGGGGCAAAATAAGAGAGACGGATTTGGGAAGGGCTGGCAGTGCTGGAAGCATCCATAGGCACAGCTAGTCCAACCGCGTCCTCCTGCAGAGGGAGGATCTGAGGCCAGAAAGGATGATGGAGCAATTGTGTGCTGGCCTGGACCCCGGGTGTCTGACTCATAATGGGGTGCGTGTGTGTGTGTGTGTGTGTGTGCACACATGCTGGGAACCTTTTAAGTTGCTTCTCCTTCCCACAGGGTGGCATCAAGTACCCTTCTCCTGTGATATGAAAGACTCTTCTATGGGGACCAGCAAATAAGAAAGCAAGGTCAGGATAGGTCAGGCCCAGCAACCAACCAGCCCAGGGCTAGGGCTCAGAGGTCAAGGCTGGCTCATCTTCCCAGAGTAATCTGCTTTGTCTATGCTGCCCGTGGGGGGTTGGAGGGCCCAGTTTGGCCATCTAGCGGACTCCCACCCAGCTCCCAGCTCCCCTACTCACTCGGAGGTGGCCAGGTCTCTCTTCAGCCTGTGGAAGAGCGAGGGAGAAGGTTAGCTGGGCTCTGGGCTTTGCCCAAGGCGCCCCCGGGGCTCAAGCGTGTGTGGTGGTTTGTGTGTGATTACCCACAACCTCCTCCTGGTGCCAGGCCAGGTGGGTCCCCAGCCCCGAGCTGCCTAGAAAGGGGCCCCACACTCCTTTCTGCCTGGGAACCCCACTGCCTGAGGGGTCTGGGTCTCCATGCAGCACAGGTGCCACGGAGTGTCCCATGGGTGTGAGCATCAGCGGGTGCCTTCCCACCCTCTGTCCACACACGCACCGTCCCTCGCGCCGGCAGCACATGATGTAGGCCAGCAGCAAGGTGAGCAGCAGGGCCACCAGCAGGGGCACCAGGAGGGTGACCAGAGCATCCACCAGGAAGTCACGGGCCGGGGCCTCAGTGGGTGGGCAGAAGAATGGGTCATGCTCCAGGATCCCGTCGCCTGGGGTTGGGGCCTCATCTGCAGGCTCTGGCACCGACTTATCCACCTGCACAGAGAACCCAGGGCTGGCCCAGGGGTGGCTGGCTGGACACAGAGGCCCCCAGGGCACAGGGCAGGGGTTCCAGGGACATCCTACCTATCACCTCATTCAACCACAGGGCTCCTCCTGCTTGTCTTGCTCATCTCGTGTGACCTAGCTGGACAAGCACTGGACTAGGGGGCTGGAGAGACAAAGTCCCGGAGAGGCAGGGCAGCACAGTGGTTAGCGCACAGCCCTGGGGTCTGACTGCCTGGGCTTGAATCCCGATTCAGACAAGCGCTTAGCTGGGATGAATTACTTCTAAGTGCCTCAGTTTCTGCACCTGTAAAGTCTGTAATAGTGGCATCTGCCGGCTGGAGTGATTGTGAGGATAAAACATGTTGATTGGACAGTGCCTAGCAAGTGCTTAAGAATGTTGTCAATTACCCGGCCCTGGCTGTCAACCCCGAGTAAGTTCCTGCTCTGTCAGTAATTCACAGGAACAGAGGACACTAGAGTGGGACCCTGGGTGCCTCAGCTCAGTATCCCAGAGCCGCAGTGAGCATTCCTGAGTTATAATAGGAGAGCTATCGGCTCCTGGCTGCAGGCGAGTTTGCTAGGAGGCACCTTAGAAGGAAGCAGACAGAGCTGTCACGCAGAGGCCCTTGGTGGGGAAAGGGTTTGGGAACCAGCCCAGGGGACGTGATTGATTGTTTTAGATGTCGCGCTGGGCAGATGTGGGACGCCAAGAGCTCGAGACCCCACGGGTGGAGTGCAGACTCTGTCGCCCTCTTGTGGGAGAAGGTAGAACTTCAGGGTGTGTGCGAAAGACTAAGACCAAGACCAAGACCAAGACCACTGACTGATTGAGGCCTAGACAGATCATCAGAGAAGCAGGGACTGGACAAATTAGAGACTGGAGTGGGAAGCAATGTGAAGGGAGGGGAACTGTGATGTGAACTATGCCCCACCCCCACCCCCAGAACCAGGGTCCCTCCTCACCAGGGACACATTGCACCAGTCAACTCGGAAGTAGGGTGCCAAGGTGTCATAGCAGGACAGAAGTGGAGGCTGGCCCTGGGCGCAGCGGGCATGGCTGTCGGGGGATGCCACCATCTTCAGGCAGGTAGAGAAGGGTGAGGCAGAGCCCACCTTGATGTACACCCTGGGCCCAGAGAGAAGCCACTGTCAGCAGAGCAGAGGGAGGGGACACCAAGCACTCCTCGGCCAGGTGTTGTTGAAGCTGCCCTGATTGCAGGCTGTGACCTGGGATGGGAGAGGGGAGGAGGCCTGGGAGGGGGTTTAGGCAAGAAATGTGGTACAGCCGGGGGCCTGGCAGGAGAGGTCGCAGGGCCCCTAAGATCTGGGGTTACAGTGAGAGTGCACAGAGCACCCCACTCTTCTGTGCTCTGGGGGGCCTTAGACCCCAAAGAATGTTCTCTGATGGACGGATCTTCTATGTCCTCACAGGGCACCAGGAAGTAGCCAGTTCAGGGTTACCAGGGCTTGGGCTCAGCAAGGACAGGAAGGAGATGGGGGTGTGGCTGGAGGGGAGTGGACAGAGATGTGAAGCCGGGAGGTGGAGGTGGTCATGGTAAAGCCCCACATGGAAATTAGGGAGACCCTGTTCTATGCCCACCACCCAGACAAAAAGCAAGCTTTTTCAGGAAGCCCTCCTGGGTTGCACACCTACCCTTCCTTACGGCCCTCAATGGGAAGTGGGACGCGGCCCCCACGGTCCAAGGCGGAAGTGATGTTGAGCAGCTGGAGCTCCCCTGGCTCCCAGAGCCCCCCCAGGGCTGTGAGGAAGCGGCTGGCAGGCGTCGAGGGCAGCACCTCCTCCACATCATGGCTGCGAACCAGGAACTCAGCTTGGTACGGCAGCAGGGGACCTGGGAAGGCCAGGTGGGCACCTCAGGCATCACCCAGCCCCCAGCTCTGCCCCCCAGGTCCTTCCCAAGCCTGCCCCCAGATCCTCCCCACACCCCCCACACCACCATACCCCTTCCTGCCCTCCAAGGCCCTGTACATCACCTGCCGGCCCCAACAACGCTTCCCCAACACCCACAGCCTCACTGACTTGCCCAAGGCCCCCCAGGCTGTCCCCAGCTCCAGGGCCTGGAAGCCCCGTCCAGATCCCTCAAGACTGGTGTTACTGGGGAAGGGGTGGGGCAGGGCAGCAAGTACCTTCTGGGTCCCCAATCACCAGCACCAGTGTCTGCCGAGTGGTGTCGAAGCTGTCCCGATTGTAGGCTGTGACCTGGGGCATGGGGAGGAGAGCTAAGAGGTGGGATGGGGAGAGAAACCTGGCACAGCTGGAGCCTGGTAGGCGAGGACTGAGATGCCACACCAGATGAGAGGTATGTAAATTATATGCAAATGACCATGAGGGAACACTCAATCAATCCCCAGCGGCAGGGCTGCTCCTAAGAGGCCACAGCTGATCCCCTCCGCCCCACCTCCGTGAGCTTTTGAGGGTCCCTGATGGCACCTCAATGACCTGGCGCCCGCGATCTTCTGGGGTAGCGGTGCCGTAGAGGAAGCCAGGGTGGCGGGGGGTGCGCTGGGTGTAGCGCAGCCACCGGGGCAGGTCTGGGTGTCCCTGCAGGTGGGCATGGTAGGTGATGCGGACGGTCGGGGGCACAGCTGGTAGAGGAGAGGAGAGGGGATCCGAGTCACAACAGGAGCCCCGAAAGGCACAGCCCAGCCCTCCCGGTCGGGCCCCTCTCACCGACGTCCTCGGGAAGGCGCAGAAAGTTCACGTGATCCAAGGTGTGCACAAAGACGCGGCCCACAAGTGGGTGTAGGGTGGTCTGCTGGGCCTTGGCGCCCCCCAGCCCTGCCAGGAGACCTGTGGGGACCCCACAAGTCCCAAACACACAGACCAGCCTCAGAGCCTTCTCCTCCAAGTCCTTGGTGCCCCTCTGGGACCCAGAGAAGAAGGCTCCTTTGCTGGCTCCCTGGAAAGGCCGGGGGCATGCGGTGGGGGGGGGGGGCAGGCCAGGCTGCGCTGGACATTCCCATCGGTGACAAGACCCCGACTTCCGTTTGGTTTGGATTTGTGGGGCAGCCGCCCCCACGAAAACCTTCCCATGCCTCAATTTAGGCTCCCCAGTAAGGGCCACAGTGGGCCGGGACTGATGTTGGGCTGTGACACTTGGAAAAGAACCCCACGCTGAATGTCCGAGAGGCTGGAGGCGAGGGGGACGGGCAGGAGCCTACAGAGGAGGGGGTAGCCATTCTGGGACCCGGAAACCCCCTTCTACCTCCCCTAACATCCAGGAGGAGCAGGGCCAGCCCCAGGGGGCAATAGGAGCTGAGCGAAGGGGACCCTAAGCCCCAAGAGAACCAGAGGCCCTGCCCGCCAGCCCCACCCTCCCTCTCAGGGCCAAATTTAGCCTGGGCCCAGGCAGAAGCAGCGGCTGCCAGCATATTAAAGGGCCCTCAACCCTCTGGGCCTGGGCTGGCAGGCCCACCCGGCCCTTGGACACCTCCAGCCCTCGAGCTCCCAGCCCCACACCTCACATCCCAGAGCCCAGCTCCCAGCCGGGGACCCCCTGCTGGCCATGGCGTCAACACCCCAGAACCCTGCGGGCCCCTGCCTCACCCACCCCAGCACCCTCCTCTGAGGACCCTCCTTGCTTCCATCCCACACTGCAAATCCCCTCCCTCATCCTGGACCTCCCCCCTGAAGAAGGCCCCAACTTGCCCACAAGGAGAGGGATCCAGGTTAGCGTGGCTGCCATGACTGGGCCGGCCAGCCCTGCCCGTGAGTGACAGAGACAGGGGCAGGGAGGAGGGCGGGAGGGAGGGAGAGGAGGAGTCCCTGAGCAGCTGGGCCCCATGCCCGCCCGGAGCAGCACTGAATCTGGGGAGGACACCCTCCTCACACACAGTGTCCTCCCGTCATCCCCTCCGGCCACCAGGGTACGTTTTCTAAACCCCCAACCTGACTACCTCAGTCGTCCCTTAAAATCCTGATGGCCCTCATTCCCCTCCAGCTCATGTTCTTTCTAACTCTTCCTGTACCTGCCCTCCTGTCTGGAACCCCACCTCTGCCCGACCCCACCCCTACACCCACCTCAGGCTCCCGCCAGCCTCCCCCTGCCCCTCCCTGGTGTGACAGGCCCTCTGCAGTCTCCAGCCTCTGCCCAGCTGTTCCCTGGGCCTGGAGTTCCCGTCCCGCCTTCATCTAAGCAGCAGACTTCCAGTCACCTTTCCAGACCCTGCACAGACATCCCTCTTCTCTCTGAAGGCTTTCTGGCCGCCCTCCTTCTCCTAGGCCAAGCTGGTTGACCCCCTAGTCCCTGTGTGAGACCCGGCCCCTGGGTGACCCCTTAGCCCCTGTGTGAGACCCAGCCACACAGCACTGTGAAGTGGTATCGGTGCTCCCAGCTCCTTGGAGACTGGGATCTTATTATCTTCATGTCCCTACGCCTACTAGTCACCTGGCACAGGGCCTGGTGACTAGTAGGTGTAGCAGCTGGGTGACAGCTTCCTTCACAGCAAATGAGCGTGCAGTTCACTCAGCGCTCACCCCCAGACCAAGCACCCTCAGCATGTAGGTCTGGGAAGAGAGAGCACCCCGGACAGGAACAGCTGGGTAGAGAAAGGTGAGCGGATGAGGTGCCCTCTCTGGCCCACGGAGTCTGGAGGGCCTGGAGGCAGGCACACTTGTCACCTTGGCCACAGCCACACACTGGCAAGAATAGTGCTTGCTCTTTGGTCAGCATGAGGAGTTCCACAGCAGTTCCATGAGCAGATATCATCATTGTCCCCGTTTTACAGATGGTAACACCGAGGCACAGGGTGAGTAGCTCCCTCAGAGCCACGTCGCTGAGCAGCTGAATGCACGTGAAGTGCTTAGCCCGGTGCCCACGCAATCAGCACCAGCCGTCAACGTACCCGTGGGCACCACTTCCCCTTCCTTCCTGCCTCTGCCAAGGACCTTGGTGCAAGTGTGAATGGGGTGGGGTGCCCTCCTCTCCCAGGGTCTCCCACTCAGGGCAGGCAGAGGGGCACCCTGCCCAGGGGCCACGGTTGCTAGGGTTCCCACATCCTTGGTGCCCATGCGAGCGTTCCTCAAGGGCCTGGAGACCAAGGGTGCTGCCCCCCTCACCCCCACAACCAAACGCCCCAGGCAAGGATGGCTGGGACCTGCCCTGGGTCCGGCCTGAGGGCAAGATCCAGTCTCCAGCCTCTGCCCGGCTGCTCCCTCTGCCTGGAGTTCCCGTCCCGCCTTCATCTAAGCAGCAGACTTCCAGTCACCCTTCCAGATCCTGTACAGACATCCCTCTTCTCTCTGAAGCCTTTCTCCTGCCCTCCTTCTCCTAGGCCGAGCTGGGTGACCACCCCCCAGCCCCTGTGTGAGACCCAGCCACACAGCACTGTGGAGTGGTATTGGTGTTGGCCCACAGACTAGGGTAACTGGTGGCAAGGTTACTTAGTCCTTGTCCTTTCTTCGTTCTCTCCCCACCTGACTGTCCCACCCATCCCTGGAGAGCCACCAAATTCTAGAGTCAGCGTCCACTCAGGCTCTCAGACAAGGTGGTATTTGTCCCAGAATCACCTTGGCATGTCTCTGCAGTTTCAGAGACGGAGGGAGGGAGGGAGGAAGAAAGGTTCCAGAGGCAGGGGGAGCGTCAGAGGGCTCTAGGGGAGCAGGCAGAGGAGCCAGAGCCGGGGCAGCTGCCCAGGCCTCACCCCTGAGCTTCTCCGTGTGACTCCCCTCCCTCCCCCTTTCTGCCTCCCCTGCTATTTTTGGAGCCACCCACTCACACCCTCAGCTGTCTCAAGGTAACAATGCCTGTACCCAGAGTCATCAGGCACATGGAGACCAGCCTTCCTTAATGGAAAAGCTGCAGCCACCTCCTCCTCTGATCCTTCCCAATTCAGGGGAGCCAGGGACTGTCCCAGGAGCCAGCTGGAAGTCCCCAAAAAGCCTTCTTAGGCCCCTAGCCCACAGGAGGACCTCCCCAACTCCCAGCTGTCTTTACTGCAACCTGCTGCTGTAACACGCAGCATCTTCTATGCCTTGGGACCTGGAAGGGGGTAGAATAGGTCTTTAAACTTCTTTAAAAAAAATTTTAGAAGTATACGAATAAGCCAGGCACAGTGGCTCATGCCTGTAATCCTACCACTCTGGGAGGCTGAGGCTGGAGGATTGCTTGAGGTCAGGAGTTCCAGGCCTGAACAAGAGTGAGATCCGTCTCTACTAAAAATAGAAAAAAAATATTAGCCGAGCAACTGAAAAAAAAAAAAAAAATTAGCCGGGTGGGCATGGTGGTGAATACCTGTAGTCCCAGCCCCTCAGGAGGCTGAGGCAAGAGGATCGCTTCAGCCCAGGAGTTTGAGGTTGCTATGAGCTAGGATGACACCATAGCACTGTAGCCTGGGCAGCAGAGCGAGACTGTGTCTCAAAAAAAAAAAAGTATATGGAATAATATAATGAGTCTCCATGTATTCATCACCCAGATTCAACAGTTATCAACTCAAGGCCAATCTAGCTTCATCTATATCCCCCCAATTTTCCCTCCCATTTAATTTTGTCAATATTTCAGTGTGTATCTTTAAAAAATAATGACTCTTTTTAACATAATCACATATGAGCATCATCAATAACTCCTTAATATCCAAGTTTCGGTGTTCAAATTTCCAATTTCTCATAAATGTCATTTTTTAACAATGCATTTGTTTAAATAAGGATCCAAATAAGGTACACACATTGCAGCTAATTGATAGGTCTCTTTTAAATCTCTTCAAACCTATAGGTTTCCCCATCTGTCTCTCTCACTTCTCTCTCTCTCTCTCTTTGAAGGAACCAGATCATTTCTTCTGTAGTTTTCCACAGTCTGGATTTTGCTGATTGCATGTCTAGGATGTTCTCTAACAGGTTCCTCCGACCTCTGTATTTCCTGTGCCTTGTTATCGCCTGTAAATTGTAGTTGGATCTAGAAGCCTAATCAGGTTTAGGTTCAACCTTCTTCGGCGAGACCACTTCGTAGGTGGTGGGGGTGTTCTTCCATCTGGAGACACACCGTGTATTTCTGGGGTCTTAGCTTTTTTTTGTTTTCCTCCAAAATGGTGATATTCAAAATTCAATCGTTCCTTCCTTTGTTAGCTAGAATAATTCTAGACAGAGAAACTGCTCCTCACTATTTGGTTACTGAGTGGTATAGTTCACATAGGAAAGATGAGATAAATGCTTGATTCTTTTTCTGTATTTATCAGTTTCAAAATAAGTTGATTCTCTGGCATCCTCCAGACTGTAACCAATTCAGGTTTTTTCCCCACTAGTAGTATAATGATGAATTTGTGGTTTAAATATATTTGATTGCTTCAATCCCTTGCAACAAGTGTACCTCCTGGTGCTCAAATTGTCCCAGCTGGAGGTCTGTCTGGGGAACTGGGGGTCAGGTCTCCCCGCCCCTCCCGGCCTTATCTCAGGCGGAGCTGCCTTTGCAGCTGCCTTATCCGGCCACCCAGCCTGCCCTGAGCGAGCTGGTTCTCTGTCCTCGCTTCTTTGCCATCTCTGCCCATCGGTGCCTAAATTTAAGCCCTCTGGTACTTTGTCCCTGTCTCTCCCCATCCGGGTGAATATTTGCTGAATGAATGAGTGAATTCTGTCAATTCTGTCTCATTCCACTTCAGTCTCTAGGAACCTGTCTCCCTAAGTCTCTAGATGTCTGAGGGCCGTATGTTCTTTATCTGCATCCATACGTGGTCGTGAGGGACAAAGGGAAAGGACTGTCGTCGTTGTGATCTGATTCCGCATCTGCCTCCCAGACTCCACCTACGTCTTTCTCCCGCATCCCCTTCCCCGCCCCCAGCCCGACAACAAAGGGTGCGACTGGTCAGTCCGCCACGAGAGGGCGCGTTCGCCGGCTGCAGCCCAGCCCTGCGCCTGCGCAATGTCGGGGCGGAGCGGGGGTGGGGGCGGGATGGCAGCGGAGCGCCCCTCCCCCGGTTGGGAACTGGCGTCATTAGTACGTGTTGAGTGCCGCAGTAGGGGCCCAAGGCCACGGGCTGTGTCTTGTCCTTCCCTTTCCGATCCAGAAGATGTTCTTCCCTACGGAAGGAGGAGAACCCGCATGGAGGCAGGGGGCTAGGCATAATGATCTCTTCTCCACTCCACCCACCCCATCATCTGTATCAAGCCTCTGACTTCCAGGGACATTTCCATATCCCCCTGGACCCCCCCCGACACTTTGGGGTACCAGCTTAAACACCTAAGTGTATCTCCAGAATATCCCCCTGCCTTTTTTTTTTAGAGACGGGGGTCTCGCTATATTGCCCAGGCTGGTCTTGACCTCCTACGCTCGAGCATCTTCCCACCTCAGCCTCCCAGTAGTTGGGACTACTGGTGTGAGCCACCGCAGGCAGATACTCACCTTTTATACTGGTGACTTTCAGCCCTCAAAGTGCTTCCTTGAGCCTCAAACCAACCAAAGCCATCAAACATGAGTTCCAGAATGCCAGAGACCATTCCTGGCCAAGCTTTTTGGCTTACTGCAGAAACAGAACGCAGGGAGGGCAAGGGGACTGTCCTAGATGCCACAGCACAGTGCTCTGCACAGCTGGATCTCTGGACACCAAGCCCAGAACCATTTCTACCCAGACACTCCCTGTATGTAAAGTGAGTGTAAGAAGGATCAATGAGATAATGGAAGTGGAAGTGCTTTGTAAACTGTAAAGCTCTGGAGAAAGTAAGGGGTCTTTTATTTATTTATAACTAACAGTGCAGGGTAATAGCTGCCCAGGGCCAGCCCACTGGCATGGCCTGAGAGCTGGATTTAGAGGTCAGATTTGAAGCCACCATTCACGGATAGAAGGATTAGGAAAGTAAAAGAGACAAAATCGCTGACATCATTTGTAGATGGTATGATTACTCAAATAGAAAACCCTGAGACCACTTGCTCAAGGCCTCTTGGTCGTAGCTCCAGGCCATGGTCCTCAAACTTGGCTCAGAATAAACCTCTTTAAATTATAAAAAAAAGAAAAAAGAAAAGAAAAGAAAACCCAAGAGATTCTTCAGGCATATTGTTAGCGTTATTAAGTGAGCTCAGCAAGGTTGCTGGACAACGATCAACATCCAAACACAAAATAAAATACAAAATTCGACAGTATTGCTATACACTAGCAATAATTTATTAGAAATCATAGTATCTTTTTCAAAAGCAATCACTCACAAAAAAATAAAATTTACAGAGTCCAGAAAAAACTTATAAAAGACATTTCAAGATATTTTATGAAGGAAAACATTACAGGCTATAAAAGGAATAAATGGAGAGATGTAGAAGCCTCGATATCATGAAGATGATTCTCTCCATATCAATCTGTCGATCCAATGCATGTCCAATAAACATCCCAACAGAATTTCTCACAGAGCTCGGCAAACTGATTGTAAAGGGAAGAGCAAAGGCCCAAGAAAAGGCTAGACAATTCTGAAAATGAATAAGGAGAAGGACCTGCCCCTAACAGATGCCAAGACTTTTTTGAAAGCGATAGTAATTAAAACAATGTGGTATTGGTGCCGGGCTAGACAAAGGGATCAATAGAATAGAGTGGCCAGAAACAGATCCAAGCATATGTGGGAATTTGATTTATGATGGTGGTGGCACTGCAACTCAGTGAGAGAGAAAAGACTATTTAATAAAAAGTGTTGTGACAATTGGCTTTTCCTATGAAAAATCTTCACACCGTCCATAAATATGAATTCCAGATGAACGAAAGAACTAAAAGTGAAAAACAAAACTTTAAAATAATTAGGAGCAAACATAGGAGATCTAAGGGTAGGAGAGCATTTCTTAGACAAGAGACACACTTGCAAAAGATTGACCGATTTTATCACATTACCCTCAAAAAAAGCCTTCTGTTATGAAAACGACATTACAAACAAAGTTAAAAGACAAGGAACAGTGTGGGTGTCAATGTTGGCAGTACATACAACAGGTAAAGGGTTAATATTCAGAATATAGAAAGATCTTCTAGAAATCAATAAGGAAAGGACAGACCTTTTGAGTGCCATTCCAAATAGCATCCTTTCCTTTCTTCCACCATGATAGAACCCCGATCTGATTCGAGGGTTTGGGCTTTGGGGGAAGCTGAGCCTTCCCCAGCCTCATCAGGTGGACTGTGATTGGTCTACACATAACACAATGATTTTGTTTCTCTGGTCAGTGACTGGTTTAGGTGTGGACGTATATGCAACTCTGGTCACCAAGATGGGAAGAGAGATCTCCTGTGAGGCCCATGGAGAAGACACTCTAATAAGAAAGCATCCACTTTCTTCTGCCTTGGACATTGCTGTCTACGTGAGACACCTGGAAATCAGGCAGCCATCTTGGGACCATGAGGGAGCCAATCTAAGACAAGCCAACACAATAAGGAGGGTATTGCAGAAAGACAAAAAGAACCTGGTCTGTGATGTTACAGTTGAGCCTCTGAATTAACCAACCCTAGGACTTCTTGTTATGTTAGATAATAAAATTTACTTTTTACCTAAAGCCCTTCTAGCTAGGCTTTCTGCTGTAACTTGCACCAAAAGCTATAGTAGGCTAGCAAAGGATATGGACATAAGTGATTTGCCTAGAGGACACCCAGACGGCCAATGAGCACAATAAGACGCTTGACCTCAGAGGCAGGGAATGTAGCTTCAAATGAGATACCAGTTCACACCCATCAGATTGGCAAAAATAATTCTAACAAGAGCAAATGTTGGCAAGGAGATGGTCACACAGGACATCTTGCACAAATAAATGCTGGTGGTGAGAGGATAAATCGGTTCAGCTGCTGCAGAGAGCAGTCTGGCAGTACAAGTGAAGTTGAAAGTGTACCTGTCCTACAATCCCAGCTTTCTGCTTCTAAGGGTACTCTCTAAAGATGGGTTCTGAGAAAAGTGGAAGGGTGTTTATTGCAGCCCTCCTTATAATAGTGAAACACTGAAACAACCTAAATGCCCATCAGTAGAGGAACTGATATATAAATTACGGCTTAGTCACATGATAAAATAATAAACAGAAGTCAAAATGAGCAAACCAGATGGACAAACGAGATTCCCCTGTGAAAGTATGGTGAGTGGGAAAAGGCACAAAATGGTACAGGTAATAGTATGATGGCTGTTCCATAAATTGTAAAAATACAGAACTCCATAAGGCAGCACTACTGTGTGCTGTTCTATGAATACTTAAATGTTTAGGGAAAATGTGAAATTATGGACTATAGTTAAAAAAGCAGGAGATTCTGCCACATGCTACAACATGTATCAACCTTGAAGACATTATACTAAGTGAAATAAATCAGACACACAAGGACAAATGCTGTATGGTTCCATTTATATGAGGTACCTAGAGTAGTCAAATTCACAGAGACAGCAAGTAGCACAGTGGGGCCAGGGGCATCGGGGTAGCGGGATGAGGAGTAATTGTTTCATGGGTATGGAGCTTCAGCTTTGGAAGATGGAAGAAAGTTCTGGAGACAGACAGTGGTGATGGTTGTACAACCATGTGGATGTACATAATGCCAATGACCCATACACTTAAAAATGGTTAAAATGGTGAAGTTTATATGTATAAATTTGCTATAATTGCAAAATTATAATGCACAAATTATGGGCCAGAAAGGATGCATTTCAATTTTTTGAGTGTGGGGAGGGTGGAAAACGGGATGGGGTGATAAAAAGGAAAGGTTTCAACTCAAACTCGAATATTCTCTTTCTTTTATATGAAAAAACCTGAAGCAAAAATGACACATTGCTAGCATTTGTAAATTCTGTTTGTTACAGGATTCTCTGAACATCTCTTATGTTTAAAGAAACTTCTACAGGCCAGGTGCGGTGGCTCACACCTGTAATCCTAGCACTTTGGGAGGCTGAGGTGAGAGCATTGCTTGAGCCCAGAAGTTCGAGGGTGCAATGAGCTATGATGAGGCCACTGCATTCCAGCCTGGGTGACAGAGTTAGACCCTGTCCCCCCCCGCCAAAAGAAAGAAATAAAGAAAGAAACTTTTAAAAGTAAAACAATAAGGCTAAATAATAAAAATTGTCTTTAGAAGTAGAACTGCCCTGAAGGGGCAAGCCCTGAGCTGGTGTTAATGGAGGCTATACCTGTGCAGGCCTCATGCGAGCCTGGCAGAGCCCGGCAGGGGCAGTGGGGATGGGAGATGTCAGGGTCCTCTTTCCCCTGACCCAGGGCAGGCAAGGAAAAGGCTGGCAGACTCTGAGAACCATTAGCCTTCTCAGGCCCCCACCGCACAAGATCCAGAGAGCAGATGAAAAATAGGAACCATCAAAATACAGAAATGTGTATTATTAGTAGTGGGAGCAGACAGTAAAAAGAATTCTTTGAATCTGCTGATGACAAAATATATTGCCTAATCCTTCTGATTGTTTTTTTTTCTTTGACCTCCCTGCATATCTCTGGAGCTCCCACGGCTATGGCTATCTGCATTGCAAAATACATATTTACAGCCCCTCTAAGCCCAGCTAAATATAGGCTTTCTTTTAAAGCAACTGATGATTTGGAGAAATCTTTCTTCTGTCCCACCCCTTCCCCCACCCCCAACACACACACACACACCCCCACACACATACACACGCACACCCTGACTCTTCTCAGTGTCCCCTCCCTCCTCGGTCTCCAAGATATATCTGAACTTTCCCAGTGCCACTGGAGTGAAGTGTGGAGAATGAGAAAGAAAGGGGACAGAGTGAGGGAACAGGCGGCAAGGGAGTCTCCCAGCTACGGGAGGACCCCAAGGGACCCCTCTCCCTGCAGGGGCAATGGTGGGCTTGTGGCCCCAACAGGCAGGAATGAAAACACTCTGGGAGGTAGAGAAGGGAGGTCACCTTCTCCCCAAGAATGATCCCAAAAGCTTGGGAGGAACTGAAGGCAGGGGCTGGTTATGTTTCAGAATTTTACATAGTGGACCTTAAAAGGAAATGAGAGACCCAAAGTCCCATGCAGACACACTTAGAGATGCAAACACTGATGTTCATTCTCGGCCACACCTGCCCACGCAGGTGCACGCGTGCACACACAGCCATACACGCTTGGGTACTCGTGCGGTCAGTAAGAGCCTGCACTCCGAGCGCCGCCTTGGTGCCTTATGCACTGAGAGCTCATTTAATCCTCACAACAATTCTATGAGGTTGGTATATTATCTCCACCTTATGGATGAAGGAATTTGTTGAAGTCCCCTGTTATTCTAACAAAGAGGCTCTGGCTTCAAAGCCCATGTTCTGCTGTGCTCCACACACGGAGTGGAGGACACCCGGGGTACACCCAGTGTCCCCTGTGCTCAGGAAACAGACATTCAAGTTGAGCTTTTTGAGGAAATTGAGGGTTAGGGAGAGGAAATGACTAGCCCAAGGTCACCCAGCAAACAGGTGGAGCTAGGACTCGATTCAGGCCTGGTGAATCCTGGCCTGGTCTCTTTCCTCTAAAACTGGGTACACTACTTCTCGACCTTCCTCATTCGCCCTGCGAAGGGGTCAGCCAAGGGCCACTAAAGGCCTTTCCAACACTGACATCCGGGATTGAGTTGTACACATACAGGCATACCTTTCCTGCATTCTAGAACCAGCTCCAGTCCCTGGCAGAGGTTGGCAGATGAAGGGGAGTGACTGGGGCCAGGACCACGGGCTCACCACAAAAGGGCCAGAGGGCGGGGTCTAGGCCAGCCTCTGCTTAGATGACCCTGGCCAAGGAAAAACCACTTTTACAGGCTGAGTCTCAAGGCCCCAGGGCTGGAAAGAGAAGCCAGCCTTGGCAGCCAGCCCGGGCTTGAGCCCAGGGCGCTGAGGGCCTGGGACTTATCACACATCAGGCCTCTCCACGCCTCTGTCACCTCTCTGCAGTTACACCTAGTGTTTAAAACGAGGAAGAACAGTCCTCACAGAGCATCTTCCCAGAGGGCCCTCATCAGATGGGCCGATTATCTCCGCCTACTACAGCCTGCTGCCTTTTAGCAAGGCTGGGAAAGGCATCTCCTTCCCCACACACCCTATCTTCTGTGTTTCAGCCACTCTCACCTCTCTCTGGGCCTCAGGGTGTCCTCTCAGAGCACAGAGGGGATAAGTGACTTGTCCAAGGTCACACAGCTAGGCAGTGGTAGAGTCAAGATTTGAACTCTGGCAGCTTGGTTCCAGGGTCAACCTTGGGAACCACTTCACCCTCTATGCCAGGGCAACGTTAAGGAAGAAACTTACATCCAAAGACTACCAGGCAACTTGGCCATCAAGTTCTCCTCGGAAAGAGAAAGGGTGGTTAAATTATCCTGGGGTGCTGAACCCAAGGAAATGGGTGAAAATTACAGCCTGCTGAGCGAACATAGGTTTAAAGCCTTCAGTGTGTATAGCAGATTCCCTTCTATCAGGTGGGATTACTGCTCCAGGCAGGCAGGGAGGGGATGGAGGAAAGGACACCTCATTCCCCACCCATCTCACAGGCCAGCCGGCTTCGGCCTGACACCAGGGAAAGAGTGATGGTAAAGCACTTACCGCTCCATAAAAGCTTCTTCGGGAATTCTGGCTGGGGGTGCTGCGCTCACCAGGAGCCCATGAAATAATAATCCCACTCATTAGCCTCAGTCACCCAAGCTCCAGGCTGGCTCCACATCCCAAAGCCATTAAAGGGTTTCCAAATCTCTGGATTTGAGATTTCCAAATCTCTGGACAGGGAGACTGGAGGGAATCCTGATTATTCTAGTTCATTCCAAGCTGCTGCTGGAGATGTTGGGGGTCCCAGGGTCTTTGGGCCTGACAGCTGGTTCCTCTTCCCACCCTCAGAAGCTGGGGGCTTCCCCACCTGGCCAGAAGCGTGGGCACAGACCCCTTGGCTGGGACCAGTTAAGATGACTCACCCAAAGGGTGTGGGAGATTCTGGGCAGAACACCCAGGGGCCCGCGCCCTCCTCCAATCCATACAAGAGCTTCTGAGGACACTCTGCCCAAAATCCCAACCCCAAGACCCAGATGAGATTTCTGTCTTCTCTCAACTTCTGTAGTGGTGTGGGGGGTGGCGGGGAGGCTGTGGGGAGGAGAATTTCAAGCCCCAAGCTTGAGTCTGGAAACCCAAGTCCCAAAGTTTATTCTTGAAACAGGCCTTCTAAGAAGGCTCAGGAGGAAGGGGAGCTTGAGCAAGGCTTCTTCACTCTGCTCCCTCTCAAAATGCAAAATTGGGGAGGGGGGACTTTCTTGGACAGCTGAGAGAAGAAGATGCAGGTGGCATTGGAAAGCCTGAGGTCTGGGTTTATTTTTGGCTCCAGCTCAGAACCCAGATCTTCCCTCCCCCTTAGCACCAGTCTCAGGATCCAGTCCTGTGGTTCCTGGCCCCTCCCCATCCCAATACTCCGGGTTCCCAGGAGGCATCCCGACACCCCATCCCCCACGCTGTACAGAGCTCTTTTGCACCATGGTTAATATCCCACAAAACCCACACAACATCCCTACAGTGGAGGGGTAGGAAGACTCCTTTCCCCAACCCTTCCAGCCCAGGGCGGGGGAGAGTGAGAGATTAGGAAAAGGAGGAAGAGGATGGAGGGGAAGAGGGCGGGGGAGGAGGCAGAGGCCGCAGAAAGGCCTGAGATGCAGGAAGCAGCTGGGAGTGGGGGGAGGCTTTGTGCCTGAGTTGTTCTCTGGGTCCTAGAGTCCATTCTGTTCATCAGTTTCTGGGATCTGTGGACTGCAGCAGTGCATTTGGACCTGTCCAGAGGATGGACTTTACACCCCGGGGCCAGGCAGCCCCAGGCCCCTTGTTGTGTACTGGGGGCGGGGTGGGGCGGAAGTGGGGTTGGAGTGGAGGGACATCCAAGCAGTTTTCTGGGTTGCCAGGACAGGCGATGTGTAGGTCACTGTCATGTCCTCCCCGCCCCCCCCCCCCCCCCCCCCCCGCACACACTTGCACACAGTGGCCAGGATCCTTTAAATCAGAGACCCAAGTTATATCTCTCACTGGGGAAACTTTGGCCCCAGGCCTCTAGAATTCCTCCTCCTAAACCCCTTCTTCCTGTTTGAGAGGCAGGAGTGTTGGGGCATGAAGACTGGGATTCTACCCCCTCTCTTCTAGCCTGGGGTGCAGAGCAGGCAGGCCACAGGACACCCTCTTCAGACTTCCAAAGGGCAAAGGGCAGCTTTGGGGATCCCCTGCCACTTGGGTGATGGAGGCCACCTCCTTCCTTCATGCCCCTCCTCCACCAGCACAAGGTCAGCAACACTGGGCCAAGGTTTCACACCTTCCAGGGTGCAAAAACTGCCCTATAGAAGAGTGGTGAAATGCAGATTCCTGGGTTCCACCTGAGATTCTCCTTCACAAGGTGTGGGGGAGGGCCCAGAAATCTGTATTTTTACCAAGTGCCCTGTGATGTTGATGCTACTAGCCTTGAAGCCTACTAAGGAGTTCTAAGGACCTTGAAGGAAATGATCCTCTGTCCCTCCCCACAGAACCCCCCTTCACATGTGAGGAGAGGGGCCACACTGAGACCACCGTGGCTGGGTTGCCTCTCCCCAGTATTTAGTGGGGTGCGGTTCTGTGGGTTGTGATAAGCTGCAGCCAGATGTTGGGATGGAAGGGTTGAGAAGCACTGGCCGAGGTCCGGGGGCAGCGGAAGGCTGTCCGCGAGGGGCGGGCAGGGGAGGGGATACGTGGGGGTGGAGGGGAAGAGGAGGGCTCTCAGGCTCCAGCCCCGGAAATCCGATCCCTTTAGGACCCAGAGGTGCCAGTCCCCCAGCGGCGGCGGCGAGAAGGGCAGCCGCTCGGTCTCCGGCAGCCGCCGCTCCGGCAGAGCCAGAGAAAGACCGAGGCTCGGGGCGCGGGGGGGAGGGAGGGAGGGAGGGAGGCGCGGCGGCGGAGCAGCCCGGACCGGCCGAGCAGCCATGGGCGCAGCGGTGCCGGGACCCCCGAGAGCCGAGGCTTCTGGCCGGATTGGGGGGCTCCCGGGCTGCCAGCCCCGCTGACACCGCCTCGGACGATGTGAACCGACGTCGCCGCCGCTGCTTCGCGGGCAGGGCGCGCGCTCCCACCGGCCCCAGCCGCCGCTTTTCTAATTTGGGTAGGGGCGACCGTACCAGGCCGCTCCGGCTTTCGAAGGGGGACTGGCTGTCGTTGGCAGCTTGACTGGGGGAGGCGACCCACACAGGGCGCTTGGGGATTTTTTTTTCCCATTTTTTTTTTAACGCGATTAACTGTTCTGGGTAGCTTGGTTTTGGGGGGACCCTAAAAAAAGGCCTTTCGGGGGTTCTTTTTTCTGGGGGAGGGGGCGGTGGTCCCGACTTGGCCAGCCGCCTGTTGGAGGGGGGGAGCGGGGAGCGGGGGCATGCGAACCCGGCTCCCCCCACCATGATGAAGACGGAGCCGCGGGGGCCTGGGGGTCCCCTCCGGAGCGCCTCCCCACACCGCAGCGCCTACGAGGCGGGCATCCAGGCGCTGAAGCAGCCCGATGCGCCCGGGCCCGACGAGGCACCCAAGGGGGCCCACCACAAGAAATATGGCTCCAACGTCCACCGCATCAAAAGTATGTTCCTGCAGATGGGCACCACGGCGGGGCAGCCGGGCGAGGCCGGTGGCGGCGCGGGCCTGGCCGAGGCCCCGCGGGCGCCCGAGCGCGGCGTGCGTCTGTCGCTGCCGCGGGCCAGCAGCCTGAACGAGAACGTGGACCACAGCGCCCTGCTCAAGCTGGGCACTAGCGTGTCGGAGCGCGTGAGCCGCTTCGACTCCAAGCCCGCGCCCTCCGCGCAGCCCGCGCCGCCGCCGCACCCGCCGTCCCGGCTGCAGGAGACGCGGAAGCTGTTCGAACGCGTCCCCGCGGCCGCAGGCGGCGACAAGGAGGCCGCGGCGCGGCGGCTGCTGAGGCAGGAGCGCGCCGGCCTGCAGGACCGGAAGCTGGATGTCGTGGTGCGCTTCAACGGCAGCACCGAGGCGCTGGACAAGCTGGACGCCGACGCCGTGTCGCCGACAGTCAGCCAGCTCAGCGCCGTCTTCGAGAAGGCCGACTCGCGGACCGGCCTCCATCGCGGGCCCGGGCCCGCCAGGGCCGCGGCCGCAGGCGCCCCCCAGGTCAACTCGAAGCTGGTCAGTAAGCGGTCCCGGGTGTTCCAGCCGCCACCGCCGCCACCGCCTGCCCCGTCGGGGGATGCCCCGGCCGAGAAGGAGCGCGGCTCCGGAGGGCAGCAGCCCCCGCAGCACCGAGTGGCCCCCGCCCGACCGCCCCCCAAGCCCCGGGAGGTGCGGAAGATTAAGCCGGTGGAGGTGGAGGAGAGCGGGGAGTCGGAGGCAGAGTCGGCGCCCGGGGAGGTGATCCAGGCCGAGGTGACGGTCCACGCGGCCCTGGAGAATGGCAGCACCTCGGCAACCACAGCCAGTCCCGCGCCCGAGGAGCAGAAGACCCAAGCGGCCCCCGAGGAGGAGGCGGCTACGGTGGCAGCGCCAGAGAGGGAGGTGGGCAGTGGCAGGGCCCCGGACGTGGCCCCTGAGGAGGCAGATGAGTCCAAGAAGGAGGACTTCTCGGAGGCGGACTTGGTGGACGTGAGCGCCTACAGTGGGCTCGGGGAGGACTCTGGGGGCAGTGCCCTGGAAGAGGACGACGACGAAGACGAGGAGGATGGGGAACCCCCCTACGAGCCTGAGTCGGGGTGCGTGGAGATCCCCGGGCTCTCAGAGGAAGAGGACCCTGCCCCGAGCCGGAAGATCCATTTCAGCACTGCGCCCATCCAAGTAAGTGAGCCCCCCTCCCCGCCCCCGCGCCGCCCCTGCCACGTGCATGCGGCCGCCCCCGGCTCGCCAGCTAGCCGGGTTTGGCAGGCTGAGTCAGCCCCTGCCACCCAGCCCCCTTCCCAGAAGTTCCCACCCTGAGGGGGGCGTGGGGGAGTTCCAGCTGTTTGTCAGAGGTGGACGATTTTCAGGTCTGAGATGCGGGTGGCCTGCCCCGACCTGCCCTCAGGTTCTTCCGCCTGCTGTCCTGCCCCCCCCACCCTTCGCACCCTCCGTGCCCCTCGCGGGTCCTGGGACACCTGCTTTCCCTTCCTCTCCAGACATCCTCCAGAGATTGCCAGGAAGAAGGGCCTTCGATGGTGTGAAGGGGAGTGTGCGTGCTGGGGAGAGACTCCCTACATTGGCCTGGGGAGAGACTCCCTACATTGGCCCTCCTTCACCCTGGAAGGGGGTCAGGGAGCTTAGAAACAGTCCCTGCTTGCCCCTTGCAGGGGAGCTGGATGGGACCAGGGAGTGGTGGCCGGGAACTTCCCAGCACAAAGGTGCAGGGGATGGCGGCCATTCCTCCATTCTGTTTGTACGCCCACCCCAACTTTGCAGAAGTGAAAGAGGGAAGCAGGTCGTGAGGGTGAGCTGGTCTACGGCCATGTGACTGTTGCTGGGGCCCTGTTCCCTGGGGGTCTGTGCCACCAGCTACCACGTCCTGGCTTGCCCTGGGAGGGGGCACCATGAGCCCTTGAGGGGAGTAGACCTTCTGCAGGCAGGAGGAGGAGGAGGGGCTGGGAAACCCCAGGGTGCCTGGCAGTAGTGGGCATGCCTTTGCTCTTGGCTGCCCAGTAGGACGGATGCCCATGGCTTGGCAGTCCCCCAGTGCTTTTGCCACATTCTCCTGAAAAAGGGATGGGAGCTGCCCCTTTTGGGGGTCTCATTTTACCCCCATTCCCACCACCACTGTTGGTGATTGGTTTGTGGGCTGTGCCAGTGATTTGAGATCCTCAGAACAGTGTGGTTGGGGAGGGGACATCCCCTGGGGCAAATTAAGAACCCCAGCGCCCTCCCCTGCCACTTCTTACCACCCTCCACTCTTGGCTGGCACATTCAGCCTTGATCGTTCTTTCTCACTGCCCCAGGCTCAGCTGTGCCCAGCCCCAGAGCCGCCCCAGGGAAGTGTCCAGGTCCCTGCCCGGCCTTTATCCTTCCCCAGCCAAACTCCCATCTGTTTGCTTGTCGTTGCCATAACTACTCCTGGACACTGAAGCTGCCCAAGTTGCCTCTCACCCGCCCCAGAGTACAACCTCTGCCCCTTGCCCACCTCCCACCCCACACCCCAGTAAGAGGCCTAAAGGTTAAAAGTGAGTGGAGGTTGCTACTCCCCTCCCAGGCCAGCCCCTTCCCCTGGGCTGGGACCTTAGGAGTCCCTTGCCGTCGTCCCCTCACCTCTTCTGAGGCAGTGGGGTCCTGGAGGCAACGGAGGATCTGGGGACTCTGAGGGAGTCCCCCTACCCCCACCCCCACCCATTCCCTGAGCAGCCTGATGCCCTCAGAGATGGAGTTTGGTCCGGGCCTCTGACTGTCTATATTTGACACCTTACCCTGATTTTTTGGTAAAAAATAGCACATGATTTGGAGCAGTGCTTCCCGACTCCCCGGAGACTCTGAAGCTCTTCCGCCCAGTGTGAGAGCCGGGGCGAGCGGTGCAGCCTGAGTGTGTGTCTGACTTTTCGGCCTTGCTGGGGATTTCCTCCTCTGCCTGGTGCCCAAGGCCCCGGTTCCCCCCCACCCGCCCCTGCACTGATGCTGAATGCAGGGTCCCATGCCCACTGACAACCCAGTTGTTGCCCTCATGCAGGTGGAGGTTTCTGCTGAGGGCAGAGAACCGATTCTAGATTGTCACCTAGGAGGTGGGACTGGGCCCAGGGCCCTCTGATAGGCTGGGCTTATTGTAGTGGGCAGACTGATGAGGGGTGGGGGGTGATCTGTGGGGTGGAGGTTCAGGGGGGCCTCGGAGCCTGAGGCCTGGGATTCCTGCAGGGGCAGGATTTGAAAGGAGAATAGGACTTGATAGGCTGAGAACAAGAGAGGGCAAAGCCCAGGTCAGGCTGTGAGGGTGTGTTTTGGAGGTCACAGTGGGGGTGTGTGTCTGTCTTGGTAGGGGGTTGGTTGACCCGGGAGACCACAGAGACTGAGAGATGAGGGGACGTTGTCTCCTGGAGCAGAGGGTGAGGGTCAGGGTCTCAGATGTAAAAGTGGGCCAAAGCCCATCTGCTGAGTCCAGGCTCACGCCAGCCCCTGTCACAGGGCCTGGGGCACTTGTGTAATGGCAACAGAGTCACTGGCGACCCACCACTAGAGCCCAGCTGGGTGCAGTCTCATCCTGCCCTGCCACTGTCTAACCTGTGTGACCTTGGGTGGCAGGCCTGATGTCTTGGGCTGTGTGTGGAATGGCACCCTGTTCCTCCAAGGGGTGCAATGGACAGACAAGATTTAAGGGCCTGAGCCGGGGTTTCTCTGATGCTGTGAAATCGAGGACATTGAGCTAAGTGACCGTGAAGGCCCCTTTCAGCCATGCTTCTAGTCCTATGAGCACCCCTCCCCCTCCCCCATGGCAGTGAGCCTCCATGGGGGGGATGACATGGAGCAAGCAAAGGCTGGGACAGGAGTGCCACTGCCAGCCAGGGTGCCCGCAGGACCTGCTCCTGGTGCAGAGGGGGCACTAGCAGGGGCCTTGGGGGAGACAGGGCCCCACTCTGGCTCCAGCTTCAGGCCCAGCCATCTGATAGAGCTGCTCCCCACCCCCGCTTGGCTCCAAGCGGTGCCAACCTGTCGCTGCAGGCAGTGAAGCCTGAACATGTCATGGTACCCCAAATGTTGCTCATTAACCTCCCACTGAGGACACCCCTGCCTGGGCCCAGAATTAGGCTCTCCCACAGAGCCCCTGTCCCAGCTTCTCTGTTCTTTGGGGATGGGGATGGGGAACCCCCTCTTTGCTGAGGGAGACAGCGAGAGGCATAGGAGATCCCAAGGCAGGGCTGGCCTGGGAGCCCCTGTGGAGGCTGGGTTCAGCATGCACAGCGTCAGAGAGGCTGCCACCTGGTCCATCTCCTCAGTCTCCCCAGGGCCCAGGTCCTAGAGCCTCTGTCTGAGCCCCCTAGCACATGGGGACAGGCGGCATAACTCAGAGCTGCCGTCTGGAGGGAGACAGGCCTGGGCATGCAGGGCAGGCCATAGGGCCTGGCCTTCTCCCCTGCTTCTGCCACCTGAAGGGCACGCGGGGTGGAGGGCCTGCCCTTTCTCCATGGGGTAGAGGTGGTCCTTCCTGCCTGCCTCCTCTGCCCCCAGAATCCACTGCAGGTGCAGGTCAGAGCTGGGTAGTCCCTGCCTGTGCCCATCCTCCTCTCTCCTGCTCCCCTCCCCCTCTGCTGTCTCACACCCGCTCCCCCCGCTCTCCCCATCTGGCATCCTCCAGCATCTTCTCCATCCTTTCTCCCCTCCTCCTATTCCCCTCTTCTGCTCAGCCTGTTCTTTCCTCTCTGTATCTGTGTCTTTGTGTCCCCGCTCGTCTCTATCTGGCTCCCGGAGTGCTCATCTCTCACTCTTTCTGATCTGGGGGTCTGGGTTCCTAGGCCTGACACTTTCTCCAGGATCGTGCATCCATCCCCCGGCAGACCATGCTCACGCTGGTCGGAGCTGCAGAGAGAATGACGGTGCGGATCGGGCAAGGCTGGGTCCCTTTCTCTCTTGACCCTGGGCTCCAGAACTAGAAGGGCCTTTGCTCAGAGCTGGGTCCTGACGGGGCTGGGTGCAGCCTCATCATCTCAAGCCTGTCTGGGGGTGGGGCAAAGGCATGTGGCCAGAGGCGAGCAGGGCATGGGCTGGTGGCCCTGCTTGCCCCTCAGCCTCTCACGCCAGTTCTGCCCTTGCCCTCCTGCCAGCCTCTCTGACAGCCGCCCCCCTTCCGCAGGTGTTCAGCACCTACTCCAACGAGGACTACGATCGTCGCAATGAGGATGTGGATCCCATGGCAGCCTCTGCCGAGTACGAGCTGGAGAAGCGGGTGGAGAGGTTGGAGCTGTTCCCTGTGGAGCTGGAGAAGGGTGAGAGGCCAGGCCGCTTGGGCACAGCTGGAGTTGACCCGGGTCTCCTCTCTGGGGCCCTTCTGCCCTGTGCCCACAGGCGCTCCCACAGACAGGTTGGGCCTCTACCCCTGACTCAGGTCCTTGGTGACCTTCCCCCACCCTCCCCTGCCAGCACCCCAGCCACACAGGGACTCTAACCCCGGCCAAGCTCACAACCCCCACCACCGCTGTTCTGGAATGACATTTGCCCGTTCAGTCAACAGATCTCTGTTGGACACTTGGTGCTGGGTCCAGGGCTGTGTTGGGGATGTAGTGATGGCCCAGGCAGGTTCACTAGGGAGCGTGTGTCCTCAGAGTTGGGGAGACAGACAAGGGTGGAACAGTCGTATCCAACTGCATCCCTAGGCACTGTCATAGGTGCTGGGAGGAAATTGGGGCTGATACGAAAACACTTAACAGGAGACCAAACCAGCCTGGGGCTGGGGGTTCCCTGGGGAAGCGATGCTGGGGTTGAACTCTGGAGAGCAGGCATTTAGAGGCGTGCACAGGAGAGCGGAGGAGAGAGGCTTGGCTGCATTTTCACAGGGAGGGCAAGAAGGGCGTGCAGACAGGGCCTCGCAGACCACGGGCAGGACGTGGTCTTGCTTCTGAGATGGACTGGAAGCTGTTGTGAGGCGCAGGAAAGGTATTCTAGAAAGACCACACCTGACTGTGATGTATGGAGAGGGTCCCAAGTGCATGGTGAGAACCACTGTGGTGTGGGCAAGACGCTGGCAGAGCAGGGAGTGGGTGGACCTGACAGATCCCGGGGTGGGAGGAGGATCAGCAGGACCTGGTGGTGATTCGGCTCCGGCGGAGGCTGTGAGGGGGAGGGAGGAATCCAGGTGCCTCCCAGGCCTGGCAGCTGGTGGGTGGTGGTGCTGTCTCCGATGAAGGCGTGTTTGTGGGGAGGGTCATGAGATTGGGTATCGGAGGCCCACGAGAGGCGGGGCAGGTGTGGATAGGGGAGTGGGCCTCGGGGGAGAGGAAACCAGGAGGTCTCTGGGCTCTGCAGCCAGGAGAGTAGGCGAGACTGCCTAGAAAGGGAGGAGACCAAAAGGCTTAGGGCCAGGCCCCATCCCAGCCACCCCTTCAGGCCACACACCCTTCTCCGCATCCACAAGCGTCTCTCCCTTGCCAGGCCACCTTTGGCACGCCCTGCTGCCCATCAGTTCTTTCAGTTGGGCAAAAAGTGGGTAGACAGAACCACACCCCTTCCTCAGCTGTGGGACGTCTGCTAAGTGTGGGGACTGCTTTCTGGTGGGGGCTCTGCCCTAGAGTCCAGGATGGAGGGCCTCTCCCGTGCCCCTGCAAGTCCTGTCTGGAGGGCTCTCCCGACCATGCCCCCCTCTGCTCCACAGACTCCGAGGGCCTGGGCATCAGCATCATCGGCATGGGGGCCGGGGCCGACATGGGTCTGGAGAAGCTGGGCATCTTCGTCAAGACCGTGACCGAGGGTGGCGCGGCCCATCGGGATGGCAGGTACCACCCCCACTGTCCCCGCTGGCCATCATCTGGGGGGTGGGCCCTGGAGCGGGCTCGGGTCGTGCCCTGGGAGACGTGCGTGCTCTGTGTGTGGTGCAGATGTTCACAGAGGGAGCCCTGCTGGGCCCTGGGATACAACAGTGAGTACAACAGACAGAAACCCTCACCCTCAGGGCCCTGCGTCCGGGGGGAGCTAGTGAAGATGGGGGCTGTCAGTTGTGTATCCTGGTTTGAAGTGCGTGCTGGGCCTTGGTCTGGAGGGCACAGGCGTGGAGGCTGTGTCTGGAGTACATTTGAGCATTTTCTTTCATTTAACAAACATTAAGTCCCTGACTCTTGTCAGGCTGGTGCCAGGCCCTGGGGAGTCCCTGGTGAGGGTCCGTGCAGTGCAGTGTGAGGTAGACAGACATTAAACAAATGGACATCCAGAAAATGGCAAAATACAAGGTGCCACAAACAGCATAAGACAGGAGAGCACGACCTCTGAGCATTAGGAAAGCCTTCCTGGAGGAAGTGGCACTGGACCAGAGTGCTGAAGGCTGAATAGGAGTTAGCTGTGCTGAAGGAGTGCAGGAGGTTCCAGGCAGGGGAGCCGAAAGCAGGCAGGTGTGCCTGGAGCATGGGGTTGGGGGGGCCAGGTGTTGACATGGCTAGACAAACTGGTGGCTCTGGAGGTGGGTCAGAAGGTTCAGGGAGGGTGTCCTGGAGCACTGGGCCAGCCTGGTGACCCCTCTGTGGGCTGTTCCGCTGGGTGTGTATTGTAGGGGGTAGGAATGGCGGTGGGCAGGGCTGCGGGGCATCCCCCAGGGTGGGTAAGAGGTTGACATTGGAGGTTGCTTGTGGTGATACCTCCAAACCCAGACCCCTTCCGTATGACAGAGGTGAGTAGGTGTCCTTGTGCCGCCTGGGTGACTTTGGGGAAGACCAAGAGGTGGGGTTGCCCCATTCAGGGGGCTTCTGCCTCTTGTGGCCCAGGTGGCATGGAGGGGGCAGGGAACAGGAATGATGACAGTCCTATTCTTTCACTTACTCACTTCCCCTCCTGATTTGAACGTCCAGAGCCTTTCCGGCTGTCGCCTGGTGGCTGTGTGGGGAGTGTGTGTGCATACGTGTCCACGAGCGCGTGCCCACCTGGGGAGCCGTTTCCTCCATTTCCGTGTGGGAGCCCTGAGAGAAGGCCTGAAGTGCCCAGGGAGTGAGAGTGGAGGAAGGAGGTGGCCAAGGGGCCCCCCACCTGGGCGTCTTCCTCTCCCTTGACCGGCCAGGCTGGGCCACCCCATCTCTCCCGTTCCTGTGTGGAGAGCAGGGCTTCAGGTGCCACAGCTGGAGTGTGCTGGAGGTGTGCACCTGTGTCAGGTGTGTGCGATGGCATGTGAACACAAGAGAGTGCTACTCGCGTCTCAGGCATTTAGGAGGACATCTGTGGACTCAGGTCTGTGCACAAACGTGCACATAAGAGGGCAGCGTGTCACTTGTGTACTGTGGGGCCGCTTGCTGGGGTATGTGGCAGAGATGAGCGCTGAAGTTGTCACACCACTCTGTTTGGTGTGATGGAGGAGGGGATGGTTGTGTGATTGTCACAGAAAGAGTGCCTGCCATCTCTCCTGGCCCTGGACACCCGTGTCGCTTTGTTTGCCTGGCTCACTGGCCACACGGGTGGCCTGGCTGTTACCCGGTCCTCTGGCCTCGTGAATTTTATGCAGATAGACAAAGTACCAGGTCCCTGTGGGGACTGAGCCACCTCTGCCCCAGCTCCACAGTTCCCCTGGCGACCCCCTTAACAAGCATTGCTCCCCTAGGATCCAGGTGAACGACCTCCTGGTGGAGGTGGACGGAACAAGTCTGGTGGGAGTGACCCAAAGCTTTGCAGCCTCTGTGCTCCGGAACACCAAGGGCCGAGTGCGGTGAGAGCCCAGAGGGGTGGGCCCCGGGGCGGGGGGAGGCCCTCACCCAGACGCCTCGCTCACCTGCCCAGTGAAGCTTCTGGGCTGCCGGCTCGTGGAGGTTCAGCTGACTCCTGCCTGAAGGAACTGCTGAGCCCACAGTCCCTTGCCCCATGCCTGGCTTCCCATGCCGAGCTCCCAGACGCTGAGGGCCACCAGGGCTCGGCGCCCCACACACTGTCCTCTGGGGCTTATTCTCCCTCCTTCCTGCCTGTCCCTGACTCACTCATTGAAGAACCAAGATGTGCAGGGTGAATGCCAGCCAAACTGGGGTCCCCTCACCGGGAACTTCTTCCCTCCCTCCTGCCCAGCCCCATCCAATCCCGGGAAGACTCGTCCTGGGCCTGCAAGGGAAGGGGATTGGATTAGAAGCTCCCCGGTTCCGCCTCTGTCTTCACATTCAGGGATGACCCCCTGCCCCTGCCCCCAGGAAAGGGTGGTGGAGAGAAACAGGATGTGGGTGGCCACGGGGAGGAGGGGCTGGTGCCTGGAAGTTCCACTGTTTCCTCTTCATCCTAATCTCCGGTTGCCATCATCCCGCCCCTTCCTGAAGCGCAGGGGGCTTGGAGCATACCCAAGACACACCTCCACGGCTCCAGCCCTGCTGGGACGGGTCATCTTCACCATTCCCCTGCCTGGGTTTCTCCCACGTGGTGGGGAAGAGCCCCCCAGACTGGCAGCTCCTGAGCTCATGTCACCTGCAGCCCAGCTCAAAGTTTGGCTGACACCCCCTCTCCCCAAAAACTGGCCAGAAGAGCTAGTGGGCCCTCCTCTCTCCCCTGGGAAGGAAACCCAGTAAGGCCCTGTGTTCTCCCATTCATTATTAACACTGCAGCCTTTGGACTCAGCCCTCTCATTTCACCTCCCCTGGGAGGGCTGAGTTTGGAGAGGGGAGCACCAGCAGGGAAGATGGTAGCATTGCCCGCTGAGGACAGAGGCAGGGGCTGACGCCGGTGCCCCTGCAGGTTTATGATTGGCCGGGAGCGGCCGGGAGAGCAGAGCGAAGTGGCCCAGCTAATTCAGCAGACCCTGGAACAGGAGCGATGGCAGCGGGAGATGATGGAGCAGAGATACGCCCAGTACGGGGAGGAAGACGAGGAGGTAGGGACTCCAGGCCTGGCTGGCAGCGTGATCGCCCCCAGGTGGCTAGCTGAAGCATTACACTCCCATCTACTGCTTTCCCAGGCCCCCTAAAGAAACCCGAAGTGCAAAGTGTGGAGCTGGTCCCTCTTCCTGGGGAGCCCCAGTCTGAGGGAGGACATACAGACCCCTCCCTCAAAGAACCCCTGGTCTGATGGAGGAGTCGTACCCTCTCTCTTCAGAGAGCCTGCCTAACGCTATAAGGAAACATGGTTCTCTCAAAGAGCCCCCACTCTGAGGGGAGGGCACAGCCCCTAAGCTCAAGGGACCTAATCTGAGGAGGGAGACAGAGCCAGACCCCAGGGGACCCATAGCGTAAGGGGGACGGTACAGGCTGTTTCTTCAGGGTCCCAGTCTTATGCGGGAACTGCCTCTGCCTGCAGGGGATTCCAGAAGCTACTGGGGGAAGATACAAACCTGCCTCTGGTGCAGCCCCAGGCTGACGGGGGGCACGACCCACACCCCTGGGTGGCCCCCAGCCTCACGGGGCAGCCTGCTGCTGGTCTAAGCCCTGGTTGTCAGGGCTGAGGGAGGGGGGGTGAGTAGGGTCCACGGCCTCCTACCTTCCTTCACAGACGGGGGAGTACGCCACGGACGAGGATGAGGAGCTGAGCCCCACGTTCCCAGGTGGCGAGATGGCCATCGAGGTGTTCGAGCTAGCAGAGAACGAGGATGCACTGTCCCCCGTGGACATGGAGCCTGAGAAGCTGGTGCACAAGTTCAAGGAGGTGGGAGGAGGGGGCTGCCCGGGGTGGTGGAGGGCGGAGATGGGCCGGTGTCCTGCCCTCAGCGTGGCCTGCCCCACCCAGCCGGAGCTGAGCGCCTGCCCTCTGCCCACAGCTCCAGATCAAGCATGCCGTCACTGAGGCCGAGATCCAGCAGCTCAAGAGAAAGGTGAGGGGGCGTGTGTCGAGGAACAGGGTCCCCACCCTCACACCTGCACACTGATGCTTGTACAGTACCCTCAGGCACAGGCACCCATAGAATAGGTTACTCTGAGGCAAAGGGACATAGTGTTAAAAGATGGAGCTCTGGATCCGTCTGCTCCACCATCCCTTGCTGCTCTGCATCAGTCTCCTTATCTGTAAAATGGGCTAACGGTAATACCTAACACCATGGGATCATTGTGAGGATTCAATGAGATAATACATGTAAAGTCCTTAGCACAACATCTGACATAATACATACTCAATAAAAACCCCAAAGTGTGGCTGGGCATAGTAGCTCACACCTGTAATCCCAGCACTGTGGGAGGATCACTTGAGGCCAGGAGTTGAAGACCAGCCTGGGCAATATAGTGAGACCCCGTCTTTACAAAAAATAAAAAACTTATCCAGACACAGTGTCATGTGCCTGTAGTCCCAGCTACGTGGGAGTCTGAGGCAGGCAGATTGCTTGAGCCCAGGAGTTTGAGGTTGCTGTGATCTATGACGATGCCACTGCACTCTAGCCCAGGCAACAAGAGCAAGACCCTGTTACAAAAAAAAAAAAAAAAAAGCCAAAAGTCCTAGCTCTGATACTGAAGCACACTAAGTCCTGCTCTAGATGTCTTTGTGTTTACACTGTCCCACATATGTCCTCTATGTGTAGGCCCAGTGATAAATACAGACCACCCAGAGATACACACAGTGATACCCTCCAGCCTCACAGACCCACTCCCCCAGACATATGGAGACACCCACTCTACACAGACACGATCATGGAAACACTGCACCCGTGCTTCCTGTGGCAGCACGCCCAGGGGCGTCAGTCTGGATACGTAGATGTGCTCTGCATTCATCTGCTCGAAGGTACATAGTCATCATGACTCATTTGGACCACCTGGTCTAGGAAGAGTGTCACAGGCATGCACATGCTCAGTGGGCAAGCAACACGGAGGTGTTGATGCTGACACCACTAGATGGTGACACACAACATACACAGACACATGCATGTACCATGCACAGATGCTTAGACAAGCACGCTGGGTGCCAGCCCCCTCACAGGCATGTAGACATACAGACTTCACGTTAAAAGTCTGTATCGGGTCCCTGCTGGGGCCTGGACAGTAGGAGTCCCCACCCCCACGGGGCTTCTGGTGTGGTAGGGACAGACAGGTCTACAGGGGCCTTGCAGACACAGTGCACCCGGGCACACACGTGTACACTCCCACGTGTGGGTGTACCCCCACCGCACACCCAGAGAGGGGAGTGTAAAGCCAGGCCTCGGGAGGAGACAGGGTTTAGATGACTGGGGCAGAAGAAAGGGCATTCCTGGCAGGGAGACAAGCTGGATGGAGCCTGGAAGCTGGCTTTGGGAGGACGCCCGCCGGGTGGTGGCAGTGTGCCTGTCGGGGAGAGATGGCGGCAGGGCTGGACTGCCAGGGTGGGCTGTGGCTTGCAGCGTCCTGATTCCCCTCCAAGGACTCAAGCCTTGGTCCACACAGCATAGGGCTGTGTGGCTGGCTATATGGGGGTTTTCAGAAGGTCACTGCCTACGAAGTAGGAGGACGTGAGGGTAGCCAGGACTTGGAGGCAGGCAAACTGGGTAGAGTCCCGGCCAGTGTTCTGGCAGGGGTGGGCTAGGACTTCCCAGAGTACAGGCAGAGGGTGGGTTAGCGCTGCATTTTCAGGGTGGAGATGACAGGCTGTGTTTCCCTGGGTGTGTGCAGAGGAAGAAGGGGAGGGGCACATCAAAGATCTGTTCATTCATTCAGTTTACAAACGTCTGCGGGGTACCTTCTAGATGCCCGCTACTACTGTTCAGTCACTGTGATGGCACAACCAGAGTTGATCCTTGTCCTTGTGCAGCTTAGAGTCTGCCTACCAGTGACTGTGTTAGAAACTGACATGGGGCTCTGTGGGAGAGGACAGGCTTACTGAACTCCTAAAGCAGGAGAAACCCAGTTCAGCCGGGGGTGGGGAGGGGGGCTGTGCTGTTGGGGGCTTCTCTGGGGAAAGGGATACACTGAGCAGTGAGCCGAAGGGTGAGCTAATGGGAAATAACTAGGCAAGGGGGAGGGGAGAAGAGGCACATTCCAGGTACCAGGCACAGCACGTGCAAAGGTCCTGTGGCAAGTTTGAATCTGCAGGAAGGCCTGTGTGGCTGGGAACAGAGAGCAAGGGACATTTGGAGCCAACAAGGTGGCGGAGCAGGCAGGGGCTTGAGATGAGTGCCTGGGTGGCTAGAAGTTTGTGGCACCTTTTAACAGAAGTGAGCATGTCAGGAAAGGCATAGGTTTGTGCAGGTGGGAGGTACAGTTTGAGGAGCTGAGTGATAAGGCTGGAAGTTGGGAGCAAGGTTAGGCTGGGGCTTGGGATTTGGGGCTCAGTGCATGAAGGTGAGCCTGTGCCGCAGGGTAGTGGGTACAGAGAGAACAAAGCATTCAGGACTGAGCTGTTGGGGATTGGAGGTCTGCACTGGGGTTACCTGGGGGCAGGGAGAGGAGTCAGGATTGGTCAGAAAGAGCAAGGACTGGTCAGCAGGGCCAGGGCTGCAGAGAGGGGACAGAGAGCAATGGTGACCCTCACCTGCCCTGCTCTTTCACATCTGCTGTCTCACTGTAGTAACCCTTGTGAGCTTGGGAGGTAGAGGCAGGTATCACTCCCATTGCACAGATGGGAGGACTGAGGCTTGAGACAGAAGTTGTCCTACCCCAAGTCAGAGTAGCCAGTGACTAATCAAGGAATGGGGTGAAGTGACAGGGACCCTTGGCTTGGAGCTCTGGGGCTGAGGCCCCACCTCTTCCCTCTCTGGGTTTCAGCTCTCAGGCTCAGCCAAGGAGAGTTAGTTGGGGTGCAGTGGGCTCCACATCTGTAGGAATCCCCTGGAGACTGGCCGCAGAGCCAGGGTGGGGGTGCCCCATGGCTCCCTCTGGCCCCCACCAACCCAGGGCTGCTCCTTCCTCTCAGCTGCAGAGCCTGGAGCAGGAGAAGGGGCGCTGGCGGGTCGAGAAGGCCCAGCTGGAGCAGAGCGTGGAGGAGAACAAGGAGCGCATGGAGAAACTGGAGGGCTACTGGGGCGAGGCCCAGAGCCTGTGCCAGGCCGTGGACGAGCACCTGCGCGAGACCCAGGCCCAGTACCAAGCCCTGGAGCGCAAGTACAGCAAGGCCAAGCGCCTCATCAAGGACTACCAGCAGAAGTACGTGACCGGGGTGCTGGGTGCCCTGGGCCCGGGGAGGATGAGAGGCCTGTGGTGGCAGTTCCTCACCCCCAGCCCCCACAGCTGAGTTAGGGAGGCACAGAGCACAGACATTGGAGGGCCCCTGGGCCGGGCGTGACGGGGCAGCAGAGCCAGCACAGGGCTAGGCCCGAGAGCCTTTGGGAAAACCTGGGACCCCCTGACCTGGGAATAGAGAGAGGAGCAGAGCTGCTGCCCAGGTGGCACTGAGTCTCCCTGGATGGAAGCCAGACCACACACCCTTACCTGCCATCTGTCCCTTGCCTCTCTCCAGGGAGATCGAGTTCCTGAAAAAGGAGACTGCACAACGCCGGGTTCTGGAGGAATCAGAGCTGGCTAGGAAGGAGGAGATGGACAAGCTCCTGGACAAGGTAGGCCCAGGGGTGCCCTGGGGGCAGAGCCCTATGGTGGGGGCAGCATGCAAGCCCCCGTCTAGCAGCCACCCTGTGCATCCTGGAGGGAGGGGGCTTGCATCCCCACCAGGGGGCAGAAGGGGCGGGGCCCAGGCCTGATGCCCAGGTTTGACCCCTCTCCTTTGTTTTCCAGATCTCAGAACTGGAAGGAAACCTGCAAACACTGAGGAATTCCAATTCTACTTAATAGGAATCATTCCTTGACCAGACAATAATTAATCCCACTCCTACTGGCCTCCTTCCCCTGTCCTCAATACCCCACCCCTCCCCCTACCAGCCTGGGGACAGGTGCCCCGAATCCCCCCACCCCTCCACCCCACCTCCTCCAGCTTCAGGGACCAGAGGGCCCATACACAGGCCCCTTTAAGGTGGCCCGGGCAGACAGAGGTGGCTGGAAGGGCGGCCTTCTCCTTGCCCCACGGGGCTGAGGCACAGAGGCCAAGGGATGCTGTGGGCTGGCCTGGGCAGTGGATGGACACAAAGGACTTGCAGACCAAACTGCCAGACTTTACAACCTCCAGCCTTTGTCTCTGGACTGGAATGGGGCTGGGGCTCTCCCAGCATCTCACCAACTGGAGGCTGCTCCCTGCCCATGGGGCACCTGGGTGGCCCCTGGGCCTCTTGACTTGAGATTCTACCTTCTTGGCCCTTCCCTCTCCCCCCATCATTGTGCTGTCTCTGTTGCATTCTGACCCTCCTGCTTGAGGGGTTGCCTCAACACCTCCTCCCATCCCGTCCCCTGTCCCGGGAGGGATAGAGTCCACCCCAGAGCCCGGAGGCTGGGCCTGGCCCTGCACTGATGTCCTACGTATCCTTCCAGAAAAGGGGAGTGATTGTAGGAAAAAGGGAGAGTTCAGGACACCTGGTCCCTGGCTCCCCGTTTCCTGGGGCAGCAGCCCTCAATTTCTCCTTGTGCCTCCCCTCTCCCAGGTGCCAAATAGCCATAATCTCCTCCTGGAACTGCCTGCAGCCTCTCTGGGGTCCAGGTTTTCTGGCCAAGCCTGGGAATGCCAGGGAGGAGAGGAGGTCAGCTTAGGGGGCCTGGCTGCAGAGACCCTGCTATTAGGCAAGGGGAACATTTCTCCCTGGAGAGCCAGGCCTGGCCCTGCCCTGCCCGGCCTGCCCTGGGGGACACCTGGAAGCCTTGTACTAACATCGCAGCGATTCAGCCTCAACCACCTCCCTCCCAACTGTTTTCCAATGTTTTGACTGGAGGGCAAAATTTTACTACTTCTCATCTTTTCAGAGACCAGGGCTGCCCTGCTGGCAGCCTGCCATCTAAGTGGAATTGATGCTGTTTCCCACTTTAACCCCAAATTGGGGCTTGGACCAAGGGAGGTGAGACCCCCCCCCCCCCCTCAGGTCCCCTCTGCTTTCAGAATCCATCTCATCTTGCCACTTCTTCATGCCCCGCCCCAAGCCTGGGTTTTTGTTCATTTTTTAAAAACAGACAACGCCGTCCCGTCCGTTTTGGCTCCTCCTCGTCCCTGTAAATAGGCCGTGCCATCGATCAGTATTTCTTGCCCCCCCCTTCCTGCCCCCAGACGTGCCCCACCCCCTGAGAGCGCTGGCTGTCCCCGCGCCGGCCGGCCCGTGCCCTTCACCCTGGCTGACGAAGGGGGCGGAGCCGGGCGGGCGGGGCCGCAGGGCGCTTCCGGTTTCCCGGCCGGCGGCCGCCCCTGCCCAGCCTTCCGGAGGACCGCGTCTCTGTATATAATATATATATATGTATGTATTGTTTCCGGTTTTGTACGGACCATGCCCTCTGTCAGGTCGTCCCCATAAAAGCAGCCCCCAGAGCCTCGCTGCCTGGTTTCTTGATTCGCTGGAGCCGGCGGGGGCGGGGAGGGGGGGTCCCCTCCCATCAGCTCTGCCTCCGACCCTGAGGGTTCCCCGGTTCGGGCAAAGTGCCTTTCTGCCACCATTGCGCCCTTCAGCACCCATGCTTTTTGTTCAGCCCTCTTGGGCAAGGCTGGGAGTTTCTAGAGAGTTCGTTCAGTCAGTCTCATTGGTTTTTCAAAGCCCAGAAGGAATTCAGAGGATGGGCTAGACAGGGCAAGAGGAACCCTAAATCCCTCGTCTGAGAAGTCCTCTTAAACTGTATGAGCTCCACGAAGGATCCAAGGTTCCCCAGAGGTGGCAGGAGCAGGTGGGATGTGACACATCAGGGCAGTTTTGTCCCCAGGGTCCTAGAGAATCTGTTCTGTTTGCCCCTCTCAGGGCACTGAGAGGCCTTAAATAGCCCTGGCCCCCTGCTCTGTGCCAGCAGGTCTGGGTGCTGACTCACCAGCTCTAATGCTAATGGGTCTGGGCGTCTAGATGCCAGGGTTCCAGGGACAGCTTTGGTGAAGTCCCAGAGGGGCAAGAGCCAGCTGGGGATGAAGTGGAAGCTTAGGGCAGGTCCCATCGCCAGGCTTTCCTCTCTGGGTGCTGTGTGCAAATGTGAGAGAATGAAGCACAGGGCACTTGTGTTCAGCGCCTTGGCCTCAAGGGGATTCTCACCACTCCTTTTGCCATAAGGAATGGAAGTCCCAACTTCAGGGCCCTTGAAGGTCACCTTGATGGGTCCCTGACAATATCCAAGATGAGTAGGCAGAACTCCCAGGGAGAGTCAGCTCTGGAGGCAGCTGCTCCCTATGGATGGCTCAGTCACACAGGTCCCATGCATGGCAAGCCAAAATCCGGCTTCCCATAAGGACCCCTCAAAAATCCTAGTTCTGTACCTCAGGGCCATGCACTCCTGCCACCCACCCAAGGGTGACCTGGAAACCTGAGGACGGTGACTGCTCTGAAGGCATCTCCAAGTAAATCATTCTTGGAGTGCTCTGGGAGCCCTGAGGATGCTGAAGACAGATCCAGGTGGCTGAGTCCCAAGATCAGACACCACCAAACCATGGGGTCACAGGTCATGGTGCCAGAGTTAGAAGTCACTGAGGCCCTGTTTTGGAAACCTGGCCAAGATGTCCCAAGAAGTGAAGTGGCTGAACCTTCCTGGGTGGGAGGCAGGTGTGAGGGCTGTGGCGCAGAGCATCCAAGGCGGAGTCCCACTGCCCCCATCTGACCTGTGTCTTAGGTAAGGGGCCTATATATACATGGCATATTCCAAAAGGTGGGCCAAGCAGCCCCATTGTACTTGGGGCTGATGTATGGGTGGGGGGTGTTATTTGCTGTGAGTTTCTCAGGCCTGAGGTGTAACTTGCCTATGACATACAGTATGTCCATGTTTGGGGCTATGTCACATGGTTGTGGGCAGGCCTATGTGAGGCTTGTCACCTCAGCCCTTCCCCCACCCCCATCACCTGTCCAGTTTTGGCAGTCTGAGTAGGATCGCCAGGGTTGCAACACTTGGCATGGGTAGGGAAATTTTCTCAAGTCCTAGAAGCTTAGCCCTCCCTAGGAGCAGGGGCTCCTCCCAGGTCCCATGACCTAGCAGATGCCTTCCCAAGGATTCCCCTGTCCCCAGCACTGACCTTACATACCATCGTCTCCCCAGCCTGTGGGATCTACAGGGGCTGTGTAATCAACCGCCCCACATAGCCCATCACGCATATCTCACTAGATGCCTGAAAATCACATCCTCTTTAAAGACCCCAGACATAGCCCCTACAGGCTGTCACCAGAGACGTCACCTCCTCCCCAGATCTCCACAATGTAGCTGGCACCATGTGGCTGCCTGTAGATTCTGAAGACACTCAGAGACCCCGAAACTCTCACAGATCTCCTCGGATACTCTCAGCCCCTGAGGGCTATTACAATAATGCTGTCCTCACTCAGAGTCCCAAGATCATCCTGGCTCCACATGCCACTTGCCATAGGACTTCCGACTGCAGAGAGTCCCATGAACCATCAGGGAACTCTAACCCCACAGACTCCACCCTCTCCCAGCTTCACCACTTGCTCATGAACAAACCACTTTCCTTCCTTTAAGTCTTTGTTTTCCTGGAGGTGGTGGGTAACAGAAACACCTACTTTGTGGGTTTATTGTGAGGGTGACAATAAATAATCGGAGAGTGCCTGGCACATCCCAAGCCGTGCCCTATAGCAGCAGTTGTTGGTTCTCACAGTATGTCCCCTGGCTGGCCTGCCACCACCTCCAGCTCAGCAGGTCCAAGTCTGACCTCATCCTTCTCCACCCCCACTGTGCTCCGGGGCTCCCTGCCTCAAGTCCAGCTGGGCCCCAAATCCTGTCAGTTTATTCAGTTCTACATCCTGAATAGTTCTCGACTTGATCTTTAATCTTCGTGCCCACTGTCATCATCTCTCCACAGCTTCCCGAGGGGTCCCCTGCCTTCAGGCCGCCCTTCTGCAGTCCTTACTCCACTGAGTGGCCAAAGAGAGCTTCCTAGAGGCAAATCGGAGCCCCTCCCTCCCCTGTTAATTTTATTCCGTGGCTAGTAGAATACAGTGCGAGCCCTCCGCCCCGCACCTCCCGAGATTCATGTCATCTCCTCCTCTTGCCCACCCACCCCCACGGCCCGCTGACACCTGCCCCTACCCTGGCCTGCAGGGGTAGCCAACACATCACCTCCACCCCCAGCAACCCTCCCTGCCCACCCCACCCTCGCCCCGACCCGGCCGCAGGCCAGGCGCCCTCGCGTGCGCTCTCCCTGCCGGGGCTGAAGTGTCCTCTGTGAACGGGCCCGCGACATTCGGCTTGTGAGGGCGTCCCCACTCGTCTGTGCCCCTGACTGCACCGCCAGCCCCTCCGGCCTGGGCGCCCCGGCTGCTCCGTGGACGTTTGTTGAATGAATGAATGAATCAGGAGCCCTCACAGACCTGGCAGAGGAGGCGGAAGCCCCGTGGGTCCCAAGGCGGGGCCGTCTCCCCAGCCGCTCCCACCCGCGCAGACTCGGGTGCGCCGCGTCTCCGCGGGCCGAGAAGTAGCGGCAACTCGGATCCCCCTGCCCCGCCGCCGCGCCGGCCGCCTCCGCCCCCTGCGTCCTCCCGCTGCCTCCGCGCCCTCCCTCCCTGCCTCCCGCTCTTTGTCTCCCGGGCGCCCGGCCTCCCCGCCACGCGCCCCCCGCATCGCCGCTTCCGCCGGGGACCCCCGCGGACCCCAGCTGACGCGAGGCGGCGCGAGTCGCCCCGCCAGGCAGGGGGCCCGGCGTCCGGCCAGGCCTGGCAGGCGTGGGCGGGGCGGGAGGTGGCGCTCCCTCTCTCCCGCTCTCCCTCCCCCTCGCGCGCACACACACGCACACACACACACGCACACACACACGCACGCACACACCGAGCATCCTCCCGTCAGGTCTCCCCGTCCAGCCCCGCCCGCGCCTCCTGCTTCCAGCAAACCTTCTCCCTGTCTCCGCACCCTCCCCCCACCCTCCATTCCCTCCGGCTCCCGGACCCTCCCCTCCGACCCCAACCCGAACCCCGGGATGGAGCGGCTGGAGCCAGCCCGGAGCCCCCCACGGCCGGGGTGACGGTGCCCCCGCCCCTCTCCCGCCCGGCCCCCGCCTCGAGCACCATGGGCCTGAGGGGTTCCCGGGGCGCCGGACGCTGAAGATGACCGATGCTGGAGGTGAGGGGCCAGGCCCCCTGGGGCGGACAGGGAAGCGGGGCTGGGGGCCACTTGGGCTCGCGATGGGGACCCCGAGTGGGGTTGGATGGGGCCAAGCGACATGGGCCTTTCTTCCCCTGTCCCTAGGGGGACCACCCGGGGCTCGGGTGCTGGGCTGTCAGGGGAGGGGGCGGAGATAGGATTTGTGTCCCTAATCCCCTCCCTCCAGCCGGACGCCCGGAGAAATTAATAAAAAGCTGGTGTGGGGGGAGGGGGAGAGGGCTTAACTCTTTCTTGCCTGGCGTGGAGTTGGACTGATGGATTGGAGAGAAACTAGCCACTGGGCTCTGATTGGGAAGAGGAGTCCCGGGAGTAGAGTAGATGCCCCGTCCCCCATCCCCAGCCCATCTCTAGCTGCGCTTTGAAGGGGCGCCTCACTCCTGCAGACTGCCCCAAGCCTGGTGCCCGAGCAAGGCCAGCCCTAAGGGAAGGGGGCACAGCCTCTCCAGCTCCACAACTGCCTCCCGCACTCCCAGCCTCCTCTCCCGTCCATGCCTTCCTGGTCTTTCCCAGTTGCACTTCTCTCTTGGTCTCTTTCTCCTTTTCCAGAGCCCCTTTCCTCTTGCCTGCCCTGCTCTCCTTGAACCCCACCCTCTCTGGCCTCACTCAGGGCCAAGGAGTCCTCTGTCTCCTCTGCTGCTTCCCGGGCCCCCTTCTCTGATCTCTTTCTTGGTCCTTCTCCGCAGCCCTGTGGACTCCCTGCCAACCTGTGTGTGTGCTTGCTGTCTGTTTGTTCCGACTCCCCACTCCCACTCCTTCCCCAGGGCTTGGGCACCCTTTCTTTCTCTTTCTCCTTCCCTTGGGTCCCCGGAAACCATGAGCTCACCTGCCTCCCTTTCTGCCAGAGAAGGGTCAAAGGTCATCAGTGCTCCTCCTCTGGGAATTGGAAGCCTTGGGGGAAGGGATGGTCTGGTAACACCAGAGCCCAGAGGGTGTCCAGAGGAAAGGGTTCATCTCTACCCCATGCAGCTACCACCTGGCTGAATGTATGCGCATGAGTGTGTGTGTGTGTGTGTGTGGGAGTGGGGTGTGGGGTTCACTGTCTAATTATCCAAAGCTCAGTTTGGAAGGAGAGGATTGGGTGGAAGGGGCCTGGATAGCCTACTTCCCCAGAGTTCCCCATGGGACAGTGTGGGATAGGTCCCCCATCCACCCCAGAAAGTTAGTTCTTGAAGGGTGGGAAAGAAAGCAGTTTGTGCTGAATGAGGATAGACTGAGAGTGTGTATGAGCTGGAAACCCTATCCCAGCCCAGAGGGTGCCTGGAAGACGACTGTATCCATGAGAAGGCCTGGGCCCTGGATTGGAGCTTTGCATAAAGAACCTGCGGGGGCCAGGTGTGCAGGCTCAGGCCTGTAATCCCAGCGCTTTAGGAGGCTAAGGCGGGAGGATCTCATGAGGCCAGGAGTTTGAGACTAGCTTGGGCAACATAGCGAGACCCTGTATCTACAAAAAAATTTTAAAAATTAACCAGGCATGGCGGCATGCAACTATAGTCTAGCTACTCAGGAGGCTGAGGCAGGAGGATAGCTTGAGCCCAGGAGTTCAAGGTTAGAGCAAGCTGTGATTGCGCCACTGCACTCCAGCATGAGTGACAGAGCCAGAGCCTGTCTCTTTGTCTCTTCAAAAAAAAAAAAATCACATGGGATCTCCATTCTTAATAGTCAGAGGAGAGAAGACAACATGGTGCCCTCAGAGAGCCTCCATTCTGATGGCAGAGGCAGTTCCTATCTTCACAGAGTCCCTAGTCTGATGGGAAAACACATGACCCCTCTCTTCTCAGGGAGCTTCCCATCTGATGAGGGGTAGATAAGCCCCATTTAGGGAATCAATCCCCACTTCCTAGTGGCTGGCAAAGGGTGATTTAGAAATCATGTAGAGGGAGGGAGGGCTACCTAGGACAACTCTCTGGAGGAGGTGGCAGCTGTATCCTAGTCAGAGAAGGCTTTGTGATTGAATGAGGAAATTTGGTTCATTCTTAGGGGCAGCCTCCCATCCCATCTGGCAGGAAGAAAGGCTCTAGAGCCCTGTTACTAGTCTCTAGAGTTCAAGAATGGCAGAAGGTTCTTGGAGGGCCTACTCACTGACCCCTTCCGACCCCTCATTTCCTGCTTTCATCCCCAGGCGTGTATGGAGTCTGGGGGTGGAGGTGGTTTCCGTGCTTCTCCTAGTCCTGGCCAGGATGGACCGTCTCCCCTCCCTCTACCCCATCCCTTCCCCCAGCAGTGTCCTCTCCTCGTGAGCAGCCCCCACACTGCAGATCATCACCTAGGATAGGGCTGAAGCGCAGGAGACCTGGCTCAAGGCTGAGTTCTGCCTCTTCTTACTTGCTGAAATTTATTCTTAGTTTTAAGACAGGGTCTCACTATGTTACTCAGGCTGGTCTCAAAGTCCTAGGCTCAAGGGATCCTCCAGCCTCAGCCTCTGGAGTAGCTGGGGTTCCAAGCATGTGGCAAACCTTGCTGGGCCTGCTTCTCGTCCCCTGCATCTCAGTTCTCCCATCTTTACAGTTGAGAGGTGAAGATTCCCAAGCCTGGTCACTGTGAAGTGAGATGCTGTCTATGTAATAAGGGAAGAGGGGTGCTGGAAAAGACTCCAGCCAGCATGTGGCCTAGCTTTCCTACACCTGTCACATGTGTGGTCTAGCCCAGTGCTCCACCCTTGTCCTGGGGACCTGAGTGTTAGAATTAATTGGAAATCATGTCTCAGCCATGCATTGTCCCCTTGTCCTAAACCATCAATGGTCCCTGAGTTTCCTCACTCGTCTCCTCATCCAATTCCCTCCCCGCCTGTGGGGTCCCTAGAGCTACTGGGACCCTATATCTGCTTGTAAGCCACCCAAATTGTTTCAGCTGCATGTATCTGCTTCTCTGTCCTCCCATCTTGCTTCCCTCCAAACAAACAAACCCCTAGCCATTCAGACTTCTTCCCAGAACATACTTGATGCATCATAGAGATTTGGCTGTGCCCTGTTCTGCTGTGAGCACTCCTCATACCCTCCTGCGTCTGTGAGTCTGTCTAGAACTGTGAGTTTGTTTCGAATGGTGGCCCTGCTGATAGTGCCAGCTTCCTGAACAGCTCATGTTCAGAAAGGCAGGTGGTGAGGGCACCAGTAATGGGGGGCGGGGAAGGGGAGGCAGGATTGGATGATGGATGGAAGACAGATGGAGGATTGATGGATGTAAAGATGGATGGATGGATGGATGGACAGATGGATGGGTAATGAGTAGATGGATGAGTCATAGGTAGATAGATGGGAGAGCCCAGGCCCTTGTCCTAATTTTGCCACTAGCTTGCTATGTGGTCTTGGGCTGGTGGCTCCCCACCTCTGTTCCTTCATTTGTAACATGAGAGGATTGGATTTAATAACTTCTACGACTTCTCCCAGATTTGATGTTGGACAGTTTATGATGATTGCAGGCTTTCAGGGGATGCTAGGGATGGAAAGCCCTGAGCCAGTGAAGGGGAGAAGTTCAGTGACCCATACGCAGACAGAGCAAATCGGCTTGGACCGTGACGGCAGGGCCAAGTCTGTGCCTGCACCTGGATTTGCTTCTTCCCCTCCCTTCTGCCTGTGCCTCCTGCCTCCTGCCCCAGTGCCACGTCTGGGTTATGATTCAGACGGCTTCTCTCCCAGGGGCCGGAGGAAGCGTTCCAAGGGAAGGTGTGGGGCCAGCAGGCCAGGAGCAGGCAGCCACTGGCGTCTCTTCTGCCTCAGCCAACCTGATATTCTTCCTTTCTCTCTCCCCGCTTGTCTTCTGCAGCTCCCTTGAGTCATGGCTTCTTCAAAGCTCCGAGAACCCACGGATGAGGTTTTTGGTAAGTTTTGTGTGGCTCTACCTCTTGTCAATAGACACAGCTGTAGAACGCTTCCTTCCTAGGCCTCTAAGCGTTGAGGGGGATAGGGCGGTCCTTGGGGGCTTCAGTGTGTGTGGTGACCCTTTTGTCACCACTGTCTTAGTGGATGTGCCAATTATAACAGCGACAATAAGTGTCTTCATTTATTAAGTGCTCATCTTATGCCAGGTACTGGGCTAAGCACCCCCAGCTCACAGTGGGGGTATTATTCAATCCTCACAATAATGTTAAGGAGTAAGCCCATTTTTGCACAAGGAGTGTAGGTACAGAGTGCTGAGTGACTTGCTTTAAAGAACACATGGCAAGTTAGTGGTAGAGCTGGGACTAGAACCCCAGACTGTCTGACACTTAGTCACTGTGCTGTGCACCTGTATACCTCAGCACTGACGACACACAAGTCGCATAAATAAATAAGTGCATGGGACCTCACCCTGCACGGATGTGCCCCAAAATCAAATGCACGGCATGCACACAGCTGCAGTACCCCGGCAGCCCGCTCACACTGGTGTGCACGCCCACCTCCTCAGTTCACACTGGGGTGCATGCACACCGCCTGTATCATCAGTCACCCCTGCAGGCTTCTGTTGTGAGGACTGGGGAAAGAGACCACCCCGGCTGGGCAGAGTTCCCAGCATGCACTGGAGTGGAAAGACTGTTTCCCAGCTGGATCCTGGTGGAGGAGGGGTCAGTGAGCAAAGGAAAGTGGAGGGAGAGGTGGAGACAGACAAGAAGTCCCCTGTAGGGACTCCCAGCTCCTCCTTCCCTGCCTCCTCCCCACCTCTCTTCTCCTCCCTCTCTCCCCCTGCCCTGCCACTGCCCCCTGCCCTGGCAACACCTTGGGAACTGCTGCCTCTGCTTCTGGGGAATGCAACTTCCCACCCGGGTCTCTCCGGACTCCCCCAGCCTTTAACTGCCTCAGGGGCCACTGTGCCTGAGTCCCTGTCTCCACCCAGGCCTGGCCAGAGAGATGAGTTCTCCCTGCCTCCCTAGCTCTCTCCCCACCCAAACCCTTCCTGTTTTCCTCACTGCTGAGGTAGCTGGGCCCTGTGCTTCCTGATGCAAAAGGTAATTAAATATTCATGACTTCCCACTGTCCAGGACAGGGGGAGGGAGAAAGAGGGAGAAGGGTGGGGGAGGGGGGAGCAAGTAAGGGCAAGAGATGGAGGCAGCTGGGGGTGGTGCTGGAGAGGCTGGCCCCACCTTGCCTCAAAACCCCCCAGCCCCTTAGGAGTCCCTCTGCTCCCCAGACTCTCCAGGGTACGATGACCATGGTAATGATATGGCCCCGAGTCAGGAGCACAGGGCCCTCCTCCCTGGCACAGGTTGCCTGGCCACCAGCTGGGTGCCACAAGGGCAGAGGATACAAGAGCACTGGCCTGGGAGCCAGGAGATTTGTATACTGTCCCTAACTCCATCTGCATCCTTGGTCCAACATTTTCTCCTGGAGCCTCAGTTTCCCCACCCATAAAATGAGAGGTTGGGCTCAAAAGTTGATCCTATTTCTGCTTCTGAGAGGGCGTAGCATGCTTGCTGGTTAGCAGGGGAGCCAGACTGCCTGTCTGTAAGTGTGGCCTGGTCTTCACCAGCTCTGTGCCCTCTGGCAAATTAAGGCTGCCCTGGGGATTCCTGGAGTCCCTTACTGGTAGGGTACTGGGGAGGCTCAAATGAGCTAGTAATTGTAAAGCACTTAGAACAGTGCCTGGCACAGTAAGGGCTCGATAAGGATTAGTTATTATTTTTCTGTGCTTCCCTTCTCAGTCCTTGCTGCTTCCAGGCAGTGCCTGGAGATTCTGTGCCAGGGGCTGGGGACACAGGGCTTCTTCCCCCAGCCCCAGGGGCTGGAAACACCAATAGTTTCCAAGCAGGGGCTGCTAAGGGACCAGAGGAGTGGAGGGAAGCCTGGGGACCAAGATAGCAGTCTTTTTGACTAGTCCTCCCTTCTTCAAGTCGCCAGCCACACCGCTGGGCAGCTGCAACAGCCTGTGTGCACCTTGCCCCTTAATCCTTGCAGGCTGCGCTGGCCCCTCGGGACACTTCCAGCCTGCACCTTTCATTCTCCTTCAAAAATTCTTGTTCTTTCTACAACCTCAGCTCTTTATTGGCTGCCTGAGCTAAAGCAGTAGCCCCCCCCAGTCCACCCTGTCTCCTCATCCATTCCACAAGTATTTACAGAGCTCCTAGTATGTGTCAGGCTCTGGTCTGGGCTCTGGGGAGACAGCAGTGAACAAGCCAGACAAAGTCACTGCCTCCATGGAGCTTGGCTTCTCATTCAGAGGCAGGCAGGGGGACAGCTGATGAAAGCACACACAACTAAACCAGGAATAGATTTGATGGTGAGGTGTGCCGTGCAGAGGATGGAAATGTGGGCCGTGATGGAATGTGGGCATGTGCTTGTAGGTGACCCTTGTCAGCACCTGTGTATGTCTCCACTGAAACACACACTGGCCCATGGAAGTGTGACTTTGCTTCAGCACTGACCGAGCACCTACTCCCTGCCAGGCACGGCACCAGGTGCTGCACCAGGCTCTCATGCACCTTTCTTCCTCCTTAGAAAACTCTTGTTCCGGCTGGGTGCAGTGGCTCACGCCTGTAATCCTAGCACTCTGGGAAGCGGAGGCGGGAGGATCGCTTAAGGTCAGGAGTTCGAGACCAGCCTGAGCAAGAACGAGACCCCATCTCTACTAAAAATAGAAAGAAATCATCTGGACAACTAAAAATATATAGAAAAAATTAGCCGGGCATGGTGGCATATGCCTGTAGTCACAGTTACTCGGGAGGCTGAGGCAGAAGGATTGCTTGAGCCCGGGAGTTTGAGGTTGCTGTGAGCTAGGCTGATGCCACAGCACTCTAGCCCGGGCAAGAGAGCGAGAATCTGTTTCAAAAAAAGAAAAGAAAAGAAAAGAAAATTCTTGTTCTTTCTCCAGCGCATCTACAATGCATCTCTCCTGATGCACTGCAGATAGGGAAGGGCTGCGCCCTCTGCAGCGTGCAGGCCAGCATGCGGAGGCAGTCATATGGCAGACCATATCGTGACTGTGACCATATCTGTATCATAGTGCAGAGGCCTGCAGAGGTGTGGCTGTGTGTGTGTGTAAGAGAGAGAGATGTGTCAGAATCGATCAGCCAGGCAAAGAAGGGGTGGAGAGTGCTGGAGCAGAGAGAGCTGCATGAGCACAGGGATGGGACCATAATAGCAGTATCTTCCTATAAGGAAGATACTGCTATTATGGTCCCATTTTACAGATGGGGAAGCTGACACCTAAACAGAAGTAACTTGCCCAGGATCACCCAGCCAGGTAGTGGTAGAACTAGATTCAGCCTGGGCTATGTGGCTGCAGAGCCTGTGCTCTTGGCCATGGTGGCATGTAAGAGCATGTGAGAGGAGGAGTCTGTGGGAAACTTACAAAGGGTGGGCTGGGTCCCCTCAGGCCTTGAATGGGGGCCTTGGCTTTGGGGAACCACCACCGCCACCTCAGAGAGCTTCAAAAGCCAGAGAGTACAGGACATGGTCAGAAATGTGCTTTAGAAAGTTTCTTCTGGCCCAGTGGAAGGTGTGGGGAGGGAGCCCGACTGGAAGCAGGGAGCGAGGGCTGGATAGATGCCCATTTGGGGTGGCAGGGGCTGGGAGGGGGCTGGCTGCTGGAGGCCTGAGCTGGGGCTGTTCAGTTCAGAGGGAGAGGAGAGGCCAGGTTGCATGGGTTCAGGGAAGGCCAGTCAACAGAACTTCGCCCTTTCATTAAAGTAGTATTTATTAAGCACCTACTATGTGCCAGGCACTGTTCTATGCTGTGGTAGAGCAGTGAATAAAACAGAGAACAACCTGTCCTCATGCAGCTGATGTTCTAATAGGTGGAGAGAGACAATAAACTAAACAGGCAGAATATACCGTGTACCGGAGAGTGATCCGTGATGTAGGGAAAAATAGGAGTGGGCTTTTGGAGTGTGTGTGTGGGGTGATTCTAAATCGGGTGCTCAGGGAGGGCCTCAGTGAGAGAAAGAGTTTAAGCAAAGACCTGAAGCGGGTGAGGGAGAGAACCATGCAGAAGTCTGTGGCAAGAGCCTTGCAGGGAGAGGGCAGAGGAAGTACAGGCTGGGCTTGTGTGAAGACGAGCTGGGGGCCAGGGTGGCTGGAGTGGAGGGACAGAAGGAGAGCTCAGAGAGGCCAGGAAGCATGGCCTAAGTCTGGAAGGCCACTGGGAGAACTTTGATTCTTACTCTGCAGGAGATGGAAGTCGCCAGAGGGTTCTGAACAGAGGAGTGACACAAGCTGACATGTTTTATTAGTGTCACTCTGGCTGCTGTGTTGAAAATAGACTGCAAATGGGAGGAGGAAGGAAGACCAGCAAGGAGGCTTTTTGTAATAATCGAGGCAAGAGATGGTGGTGACCTAGACAGGAGAGGCTTCGAGTTCTCTCTCTCCACTCCCCTCCCCTGCCCTCTTCTCCCCTCCCCTCTCCTCCTTCCCTCTCTCTCTTGCTTTCTCTGTATGCATGCATGTCTATGACTGTATGTAGACACTCACACTCATCAACAATGTTTTATTGTGGAAAATCTCCAACATATTCAAATTAGAGAGAATAGCACAATGCACTCTATCATGTACCTTGTCACCCAACCTCAACAATGATCAAGTCATGGCCAGTCTTGTGTCATATGTATCCCCTTCCACTCTCTGCCCCTATTGCCCTGGATTATTTTGCATCTAATCTAAAACATCATATCACTTTGCCATAAATATTTCAGGATGTCTAGATATATTTTGATAGTAGAGCTAACAGGAATTGTGGATGAATCGGGTTGCAGGAGGGGAGGGAAAGAAGTCGAGGATGACTCCGGGGGTTTGGCCCGAGCATCTGGAAGGATGGAGCTGCTGTCTGTCAAGGGGCGGACTGAGAGGAGCAGCTCGGGGCATGAGAAAGGTCAGGGGGTCACTTCGAGCATGGAACTTGAAGATACCCAGTGGACATCCAAAGTGGAGGTGTCAACTCAGTTGGACACATGAATTACCAATTGGGACTGGGCTGAGGGAGAAGGGTAACTTGGAGCTGTTTGACTTGGAGACAAGGGGACCTTTCACTGAGCCAGAAAACAGAGGAGAAGCTTGTTTGAGGCTAGACGATCATTTTGCTGGGCTGAACTCCAAGTGTCTGGGGGCCTTTGATGTGGCAAATCCCTGGGCAGGTGCTTGGGCGCCCCGGCTCGGAATTCAGGGGAGGGGTCAGGCCTGGAAATAGACATAGGTGGGGGTTAAGGCAGGAGAGCAACTGGGGTGGCTTAGGGGGTGTCTGCAGATAACACAGAGCAGCAGGCCAGGCACGGTGGATGGAATGGGGTCCCTGAGATCATGGGAGGTGGAGTGGCGAAGAAGGGCTTTGTCCCATCCTGAGGCCTGGGAAGGCTCCTATCTGTTTGGAGACCCCAGTGCCAAGCTCTGGGCCGGTACAGAGTGAGGGCTTCATTCCCAGGTGGAGCACATGAAAAGTAAAGCGAGGGCAACAAGGGTTTTAGGCATGGTCCATTGGGTGTGCCCGCTCTTCCTCCATGTCCTCGTCCAGGACCTAACACTGGGCCACAGACCCCAGGACAGGAGACACAGGCTTCAGGGGACTGTGGGGCTTTCCTTCCTACCACTGCCACATGGGGGCCCCTCTCCTCCACTTCCACTGTGAGCTCCAGAGGCTCAGCAGTGTTCTCTCTGCGTGTGACTCTGAGTGTGGCACAGCAAGTGTGCCCAGTAGGGCCAGTCTGGAGCTAGGCTAGCCAGGCTCAAATCCTGGCCCACTGGCAGGTGGTGGCTTTAGTCAAGTCACTTGCCCTCTCTGAGCCTCAGTTTGCTCAGCTGTAACATGTGCATAATAGCTGTCCTAACCCCACCGGGTTGTTTTGAGGAAGAGATGATGTATGTACATTGGTGCATAGTAGGTGCTTCTTAAACGGTAGCCGTTACGACCTCCAGCCTCATCCTTTAGTCCATCTCTCCACAAAGTTGCCCTCAGCTGTCCCTGGAGGTGCCACTCCTTGCTTCCCTACTTCCTAGCATGGCATAGGCCAGTTTCGCCAACCTCATCTCTTATAAACTCCCACCCAGACCCTACTGCCCAGCTTTGGTGTTTCCTCCTCTGACCCCTCCAAACAGGGCTGTCCTGTCCCCCTCTGTGTGTATGAGACGGTTCGTCACACTGTGCTATACAGATGTGCTGGAGCATCTGCTGACCCCACCCAAGACCGGGAGAGACCCCGCTTTTCATCTGGAAACACTGGTTGAATGTCTAGGGTGTGAGGACAGGTGGCCCCCTGAGGTGGGCCTCTGGACGTGCCATCTCTCACGTTTCTGGTCTGTCCCCCCTTCCCCCGGTTTGCAGACCTGGACTTGGCCGTGCCAGAGACCGCCAGACTGGACAGCAGTTTACACAAGGCCCGGGCCCAGCTGCTGGCCAAGGGCCGGAGACACCGGCCGTCCCGCTCGAGGCTTCGGGACAGTGCCAGCTCTGCTGAGGATGGTGAAGGCTCCGATGGGCCCGGAGGCAAGGTTGGGGCAAGCTGAGCAAACACACATACACCCGCCCGCCGCTCCTACCCCGGCTAATCCCTCCAAATGCCCTTCCAGGGCAGCCACACCCCCAGACTTCTGGCAGTAATGCCACCAAACGTTAGCTGCAGTTCACTTCTGGCTCATTCCATCCTTTTAAAGAATATATTATTTTCCTCATCTTACAGATGAGGAAACCGAGGCCCTGAGAGGTGCTGTAACAAAGTCACAGTTAGTAAGTGAAGAAGGCGGAATTTAAGCCCAGCCTACGTGACTCAGAGCCCCAGGAATTCGGGGTCCTCTCCTGGAGGCCCGCAGTTTACAGGGCGAAAGGGTCTCCCAGCCCCTCTGGGAAGCGGGGAGGAGGGTTCTCGGTGAGCGCTGCCCTCTCCCGCAGGTGACCGACGGCTGCGGGAGCCCCCTGCACCGGCTGCGCTCGCCTTTGCACTCGGGCCCGGGGTCCCCGGCCGGGGGCGCTTTCTGCCTGGAGCCTCCGGGGTTGCGGCGCAGCCAGGACGAGGACGAGCCACCGCCCTCGCCGCTCACACGCTACCGGCCCCTGCACAACGCGGCCTCGCACGAGGGCCTGGCCGCCGCCGCCTGCTCGCCGCCGCGCTCCGCGCCCTCCTCCGACAGCTCGCCCAGCTTCAGGCGCCGCCACCCGCGCGCAGAGACGCACAGCGAAGGTGAGCAGAGGCGGCCGCAGCGCCCCTCGCGGAGCAGGCGGGAGGAGGCAGCTGGCGGTGTTTGTGCGGGACACTGCTGGGCTGTGGGGACACCCAAAAGAGCAAACATGCAGTCCTTGTCCTCATGGGGCTTGTAGTTGACGGCAGAGACGATCAGATCATCCTTTAAATACATGTATAGTCACAAACTGTAATAAGTGCCATGCCGGAAATGTGCATGGTGGCAGCGGGACAGCATCTACCAGGATGTCTGACCTAGCCCAGAGCATCCTGGGAGGCTTCTCTGAGGAAGGGACATCTGAGCCAGGATTGCAAGGCTGGTTAGAAGTTGGCCAGGATAAAATTAAGAGTAAATAGCGGCTGGGCTCAGTGGCTCACGCCTGTAATCCTAGCAGTCTGGGAGGCTGAGGCAGGAGGATCACTGGAGGTCAGGAGTTCGAGACCAGCTTGAGCAAGAGCGAGACCCCGTCTCTACTAAAAAATAGAAAGAAATTATCTGGACAACTAAAAATATATAGAAAAAAATTAGCTGGGCATGGTGGCACATGCCTGTAGTCCCAGCTACTCGGGAGGCTGAGGCTGAACCTAGGAGTTTGAGGTTGCTGTGAGCTAGGCTGACGACACAGCACTCTAGGCCAGGCAACAGAGTGAGACTCTGTCTCAAAAAAAAAAAAAAGTAAATAGCAGGGTCCCCTGCCTTTTTGGAGTGCTTTGTAAAAAGCTTTCATAAGCATCCCATGTGGTCCCATGAAATAGGCAGGTGTTATTATTTCCATATTATTTGAAAGGAAGGAAGCTCAGGGAGGTAAAGTGACTTGTCCTAGGTGGCACAGCTAGTGGAGCGCTCCAGAGCCAGGTTGCCTGATTTTAAGTCACTCCACACAAGTGAAGGAAGGAGGCAAGTCATCACATGGACTATTTCCTTCTTTCCCGTCTCGGGAAAGATGACAGCCGGGATGCCAGCCCTCCCGAGCCTGCCAGCCCCACCATCGGCCTGGATAAGAAGACTCGCCGAAAGTTCCTGGACCTGGGGTGAGTGGAGGTGGGGCCATGATGCAGTGCTTGGAGCTGTTGGGGTGAGGGGTGGCACAGTGGAGCCCTGCCCCACTCCCCTCTGCCCTCCCCACAGGGTCACCCTGCGCCGAGCATCCACTGGCAAGAGCCGGAAAGAGAAGGGCAGCAACCGCCTGTCCATGGGCAGCAGGTAAGAGGTGCCCACAGCACCCAATGGCTCCCGTGGGCCCTGGCCCTCTGTGCCCACACCCATGCTGGGCGCTCTCTCCGCAGGGAGTCGGTGGAGGGGTCTGGCAGGTCAGGGGGCTCCCCGTTCCTGCCCTTTTCCTGGTTCACAGACAGCGGCAAGGGCTCAGCGTCCTCGGGCAGCGCCACCTCCCCTGCCTGCTCCCCTAAACACGAGGGCTTCAGCCCTAAGAAGTCAGCTTCCCAGGTAAGTCCATGACTTTCTTGTCCCCAAATTGGCCCCTAGACCCAGGTGCCATGTGGGCATACTTCACCCTGGCTCGGGCTGGGTTTAGGCATTCCTGGAGTCCGTCGGTCCATCCACAGAGCCACTCAGTGATCCATGAGTTCATTCATTCACTTCTTCATTTGTTCATATTCTGAGTCGTTCATTCACTGCTTCATCCATCCAGCACACATCACGGGACGCTATGGTTTTCCTATTGTCCACGCAGCCTGAGGTCTGCTCCACTCTGCTGTTCTGCCTGGCTCAGTTCTCACCCAACTCCTGTGTTAGGAGCTGGGCCACCTGCTCGGTAGGGTGAGACTTGGGGGATATGTAGGGATGAACAGGACCCCAACCTAGTGCTCTGAAAGCTCAGAAGTGAGACTGAGTAACAAGCAGCACTGAGCACCTGCTTATGTTCAGACAGCCCTCTACAGTTTGCAAAGCCCCACATGCATGTTTTTGCTCTACTGTCACACCGGCTCAGTGAATTAGGGAGGAGGGTGGGCGTGCTCATCCCCGTTGTGCAGATGAGGAATGAAGTCCCAGAGAGAGGGGACTTGCCCACAGACTCGCACAGGTTTAGTTGCAAAGCTCTGTGATTCCCAGCCCAGTGCTTGTTCTAAGCTTCTGTTCCTTACGTGCAGCTGGGGCAGGGGAGAAAATCGGAAAGCTGGGAATCCAGGGCAGAAAGAGTCCCTTCTGACTCAGGACTTCCTTCTTTGCTCCCTCCCTTTCTTCCCTTGTGCTGGGCCCTGGGGATACCATGGTGAACAAAACACAGCCGGGCCCTAGTAGAGCTCATGGTCCAGTGAGGACAAAGACCTCTAATCAGGCACTTCCAACCAGGGGCGCTAGAGACCAGGTGGGAGGCACTTATCGGGGACACGTGACTCAGCCTGGGGGAAGCCTGGAAGGCTGCCTATAGGAAGCAACACCTGGTCCAAGACCCCCTCCATTTCTGCTAAGTATTCTGCCTGGCTTAGTTCTAGCCCGCTGTCCTCCAGATGGCTGCCTGCCCTCCCACAGTCAGGTCCTGATGCCCCACACGAGTCACCATGTCCTGGGTGCCTGCCCAGCTCCTGGCTCATGCACAGAGGGCACTGAGCAACTCCTGGTACCTAGTGCAGGATTTAACTCCATCCAGATGGGGTGGTGGGTTGGGGGGAACTCCCTTGGGCTTCGGGGTGAGCTCTCACCTCAGCAGCCTGCACCCCTTCCTGTCTAGGAATCCACCCTGAGTGACGACTCCACGCCCCCCAGCAGCAGCCCCAAGATCCCGAGTGGGCCCCGGCAGGAGCCCAAGTGTTCTTACCCCTACCACACGCTGTCCCAGTCTTCGGATGAGGTGAGCGGGGTTGGCCCGTGGGGCTTGTTGCAGCCCTGACCTCGGACTCTGCCAGGTGTGCAGGCCACAGGCCAAGCCTCCGCCTCATGCTCCTTGGTCTCCACCCAGTTCCTGGATGAACCCCTCCCCACTGTCCACCAGTGGACCAGTCAGCAGGTGGGCCAGTGGCTGCACAGCCTCAGCCTGGAGCAGTATGCCGCCGAGTTCGCCGCGCGGCAGGTGGACGGGCCACAGCTGCTGCAGCTGGACGGAAGCAAACTGAAGGTGGGTCAGGGTGGAAGGTCCACGACCCTGCTGGTGCTTGGGGCAACCTTCAAGGATGGGGAGTCCCTCATCCTGACCTTTGACCTTCAGCCCAGCCTCCTTGGCTGACCTTTTCACACCATCTGTGGCCACTGCCATGACCTCCAACCCCTAGGCAAGGTCCTTGTCTAGTCTAGTCTTTGTGGTGTAGCATGGGTCCCCAGTTTGACTTGAAACTCAAGCCCAATACTTCAATTTGACCTTCAAGCTCCAGCCCAAGTCCCCAGGCTGACCTTGCCGTCTAGGACTGTCATCTGACCCCTGATGCTCATGAGTTTCCTGGTATTATGGGAAGCCAGGAGTCACCCTGGTTAGCTCTTGATTCTTGGGTGCTGGTGGTAGTGGGGGAGGGGAGGCTGGTGGGGGAGGGGGAGGGGGTGGCCTCTGATCTCTGCTGGGAGGTTCCTGGCCTGTCTCCTGCTCTCTGCTGAGTTGCTTGGGGGAAGAGTGGTGAGGAGAGTCCCCAGGAAGTCTTGGGAAGTGGGGAGGGGCCTTGGCCACTGACTAGCTGTGTGACCTTGGGTAGGTCACTCCCCATCTCTGGGCCTCTGGAGGTTGGGTGGGGTCGTGCCAAGGCTGAAAGCCTGAGTGGACGCCTGGGAGCCCCAGCCCTCCCCTTTCCCCACCACTCCCTTCCAAATTCTTGCCCTGAGGGTTGTGGTCCCTGGCCAGTCGCAGGGGAGGTGGAGGCTCCACTTCAGGGTGGACTTACAGGGCTCCACGGAGAGTACACCTGGGGCAGGAAGAGCCTGGTGGCCGGGACCGGGATGGGGACTTCTCCCTTACCCCTGGATTCCTCCCCAGAGCCTGGGGCTCAGCAACTCGCACGACCGGGCGCTGGTGAAGCGGAAGCTGAAGGAGCTGGCGGCGGCTGCGGAGAAGGAGCGCAAGGCCCAGGAGAAGGCCGCGCGCCAGCGGGAGAAGCTGCGGCGCCGGGAGCAGGAGGCCCAGAAGAGCTAGCGCTCCGGTGGGGCAGGCGCTGGCGCCGGGCACAGGCCTCACTGCGGAGGCTGGAGCCGGGGGCCACACTCGGGCTGGTCTGGCCCCACACTCTCAGGGGGGACACGCCCTCTCTCACCCTATCACTCTGTTTGGACCCAGAGCCCCCAGAAAGGGAGACCCAGGGAGAAGCCCTAGTAATAAATCCACCTGGAGGACTTACTTGGCACAGAGTTCCTGGGAGAAGAGGCAGATGAAGGGAGAGGGCAGAGAGGCCAGGGCTGAAGCGGTGGGAGCCCAGAGGAACCTGGGCTAGGCGGACCCTCTGCCCTGGGGCCAGGGTGGGGCTGGGGCGAAGCGAGCTGGGATGTCCACCTGCCTGCCTGAGGCCCTGAGACCACGGCCTCAGGGCTCAGAGAGGGGGGCTGAGCATCTCAGCAGCAGTAGGTGGATGGAGCTGTTCCCCTCCAGCTCTCCGGGGTGGCTGTGTGGTGGGGAGCTCTGTCCTGCTCCCCAGGGAGGCCAGTGGGCACCGCAGCAAGTCGCACTCAGGGTAGACTCCCAGCTGAACTCCCCAGTAGGAAAGCAGAGAAAGCATCACAGGATAAGCATGATCTCTGAAGGACTTTAGGAGAAGGAAGGGACGATGACACCCCCTCCTTCCTTCACCCCCACCGTCCTGTGGGTCCCAATGGGTGCAAGGTGACATCCCCGCAGGTCAGCGCCTCTTGGGGCCCAATTTAAGGCCTGGCGTTTGACCTGTTCTCCAAGCCAGGACCCACTTCTCCTCCTGCTGTTCCCTCAGAGGGTGCTGAGCCCTCTCTGGGGCCAGAGCAAACTCAGGAGCTGCTGGGAATGAGGACACCCCCCACCGAGACCTAGGCGGTACTGGACTAGTGAAGCCTCACCCCGGCCAGGCAGAGGAGCAACGTCTGGGGGTCCCTGGCAGCTGCTGGGTTGGAAGGGTTTGTCAGCCCTCCATCTGCCCTGGTCACTGTCAGGGCCTCAGCGGGCTCCAGAACTGGCAGATGGTGCAGGCTCCGGTTCGCTGGGCCACAAGGAGGGCTGGGGCAGCTCCCCTGGCAGGCGGTGGTGGGGTGGAGTCTTTCTGCAGCCTGGGCACAGCATCTGTCCTTTTAAGGAAATGTCCAGGTGCAGTGCTGGCCCGCAGCCCCCCCAGCTTCCAGGGCACTGGTAAGAGTTACCAATGGGGCCGGGGGGCTTCTGATTAGAGTCCCCCCCCAACCTCCTGGAACCTGCCTGGAGTGGTGGGCAGGACCCAATGCATGCTGACTCCCCTCAGTCCTGCCCAGGGGCTGTGGCCGATGGCCAGGGCGCTGGCCCTGGGACTCAGCCCTTTCCTCCCCTCTGCCATCTTTGACGGGAGAGGGGCTTCAGAGGGATACTGAGATATGGGGACACTGGCACCATCTGGGCCTGGTAGAGGGGCCACTGGGAGGTTGGCGGCACCCTTGTCCTTGAAGCCATCCAGAGCTCTAGTGGGTGCTCACCTGCATGTGAAGGGGGGAGGCGGTTCTCAATTTATTTCAATAAACACTATGATGTGCCAGTGACCTTTTTGTCTGCCCAGTTGGGGGACTAGTCTGGGTTATGGGGACTGTGCTGTGCCCTGAGTGTGGTGCGGTGAAAGGTCTGTCCGTGGGGGCTGGGCTGTCGGGTGTTCTGAATGGATGGCGTTGCCTGGCGTTTACTCATAGCGCATGTTGGGCCAGGCCCCGAGCTGGGCTGGACATCCCGAGTGCGTCATGTGTTGGTCACAGGGTACCTTGGTCTCTGCGTGTGTCCCCCTCCCCCCAGGAATGCAGCCCAGCACAGACTCATTCAATCTCCTCTTTACTGTCACCATCACAGCCACTGGGAGGGGCACACAGCTTTAACCCCCTGTGTGCTAAGGGGAGGGCGGGGCATTCAGGGCTATAAAACTAGCTATATACATAGAGCGTCCTAGGGAGAAAGCCACGCTGAGCACCCATGCCCGGGCACAGTGGGGGCTGGGGTCTGGAGCTCAGGCGGGACCAGGTGGGTGTGTGCACGTAAGGACATGCTGGGGAGGGGCACCGCTGATGGCATGAACACTGCCAAGGCTGCCTGCAGGGCCTCGAGCAGCTTGGCTGGGCGGGTGACCTCTGGGCTTTCCCAGGTTCCTCCACATTAGGGGTGGACCCCCCAGGTGGGACCCCTCCCCACCACCCAACCGTGGCCTTAAAGCCCAGAGTGGAGGGACAGGTATCCAGTGTGCGTCCCCTTTCCCCCCTCGCTCCTCAGATCTGGGGACACCAGCTGGCCCCTTCCTGACACTGACTACGGACCAGGGCAGGGCACATCCACCTGGACGGCCAGGGCTGTGGGGGGTGGTGAGGGAGACCCAGGACCCCTGGCAGCGAAGTGACACCCTCGTCTCAGAGACGAGGACTGCATGGAAAAATGTCTCTGGGACACCCCATCAGCGTGGAGACATCCCCAGTCCTCAGGCATCACCCACAGACACTGGACGCCAGGGAGACCGCCAGGGGGCCTCCACAGAGACAGATTGGCACTTAGGGACCACCACAGACCAGTTGCCGCGGTGATTTCCATAGAGACAGAACCTGGTCATCAGGGAAAACCCACCCCCGGGGGTGGGGAGGGTCACCGTGGTGGCCGGACCCAGAGACAGCAGGCCACCCTCTCAGGTGCAGGTGAGCGGTGGCCCCTAGCTGACGCGGTACGTGGATGTGTTCTTGGGCTCTGTGCTGGGCACACACCAGTCGCCGGCTTCCTGGATGGTCTGGTAGTGGCGCCAGGCTGACTTGTTGTAGACGGGCAGGCGCTCCACCGAGTCCGTGGACAGGGCCTGCGGAGCGGCAGGGTCAGCCTCTCCCCAGCCCTGAGCCCGGCCCCCCTTCAGCAGAGCACCCTCTCCCCAGGGTGGGCTGTGCTGGCCCCTGACCCATACGTCCCACCCCAAGTTAGAGTCAGCCCAGCCACCAGCCACTGGCTGAGACCACTGTCCCGGGCCTGGAAAGACCCGTGGAAGGGTCTGTTCCTTCTTTGTCCTGCTCAGGTCCATTCGAGAAAGCTGCTCCCCCAAAGGGTCAGGGAGGGAGAGGCAGGAGGCTGGGCTGTGTGACCCTGACAAGGTAACCAACTCTGGACCTCTGTCTTCCCCTCTGAACTTAATGACGAGACCTGTGGTCCCGCCACTTCCTTCTGGGTCTAACAAGGGAAGGGTGCCGGAGCAGGGGTCTTAATCATGGACCACGGACCCCCTGACATTCCTTGCCAAGTTGTACGTGTCTGGGGGGTGGGGTTATTCAGGTTGAGGACCTGTAGCTTTGCTCTGGTTCCCAGAGTCTGGAACCCGGGAAGAACTGGAGGGGTGGACAGGAAAGCTAACAGCAGGCCCATCCTGCCAGGGCCCGTCGGCAGAGCCCTCCTCTGGCCCGGCTCTCGGGCAGGGCCCTCACCTTGAGATAGATGACCGCGTCGGTCCCGAAGCCCTCCATGGAGAAGAGCTGCAGGTCTCCCTGGAAGTACTTGGCGTAGAGGCGGGAAATGGGGAGCCCATAACCGAAGCCAGCCTGCAGGGGGCAGGAAGGTAGCGGTGAGGAGGCTGGGCCTGCTGGAGCTGCAGGGATGATGTGGTAAGGGAAGGGTGCATGCAGGGGGCTCACACAGCCGGAGCGGGGACGGGGCAGGAGAGGGGCTTTGAGGCACAAGTGGGGTGTGGGATGAACGCAGAGAGTCACAGAGGGAGGAAGAAGGGCTGGGCGGGGAGAGGAGGTCTGGGCAGGTCCCAGGGTTCCTTAGTCTCAAGTTCCCGAACAGGGAGGTGCTGGCTAGCAGCAACAGGGGGTGGACGGGGACAGAGTGGGGAGGGAGGTGGCAGGGAGACACCTGACAGGTAGGTAGGTGGGTGCAGGGTGGGGAGACACGGGAGGGACAGGGGGCCCAGACTCAGGGGAGGTGACCGACACCACACACAGCCACACAGGAGCGGAGGGAACGTGGACGTGAGGAAGCAAGAGGTGAAAAGAGAGACAGCATCCTTCAGAGGTGGGCGGGGCGCGGGAGCAAAGCCATCTCACCAGCGGGGTTCCCCCGGTGCCAGGCTGGGGGGTGGGTGCTGTGGAGTACATGTAGCTGAAGAGTCGCTCGATCTTCCTCAAGGGGACACCCCCACCTCGGTCACTCATCTAGGGGAGAGGGGATGTGTCAGGGACCCTCCAGAGCTCAGTTCCCCCCCAACACCCACCCCTGACCTTCTCATGGCCTTCCCCACCCTGGGATCCGCCCGCCACGTGGGAGAAAAGGAGAGCCCACTCCAGGCAGGAGGGAAGGTCCCACCCCCAATGCTCTCTGGTCTTCAAGGCCCAGGGTCACATACTTTGATGGACAGATCTTCCTCACCCAAGGCCACCATGACCTTGATGGGTGGGAGAACGAGGCTGGATTCGTGGCTTTCCACGGTGGCCCGCATGGCGTTCTGCAGAGGGGACGAGGTCAGAGATGCATGGGAGCAGCCGGCCCTGACCGCGCTCCCTCCAGGGACAGTCCCCGGCCTGCTCACCTTGAAGAGCTCAAAAAGCATGTGGTAGAGGTGGGAGGGGACATAGACCATGTGAATCGGCTGTTTGGAGTTGGCTGCTGCAGGGAAGGTCAAGACCAAAAGTCAGGGAATTGTCAAGAGGTCACCATTCAACTACCTTACCCAAAGCAGGACCCTCGCAACCATTCTTCTTTTACTAAAAGACAACCCCTGCCCCAAAGTTTTAACTGGGTGCATGGCTGCCCAGCTAGAGACTAAATCCCCGTCCTCCCCTGAGCTGCAGCAGCCAGATGACTCCTGGCAGGCCAGTGCTCCACTCCTGGGCCCTGCTCTCCACACCCTCCTTGCCTTCCTCCAGGCTGGAACCGAGACCCGGGGGTGGGCAGCCAGCTGTGGGCACCCCCCACCAAGGGGCTGGCGAGAGGGAAACCTCCTCGAGAAAGCCACTGGTACTGGGGTTTGGGAAGGCAGCCAAGCTAACACATCACCATTGCAGTACCCCGTTTGATTTCCTTCCTGTCATTTATCATGATCTGACATTATCTGTATTTACTCGTTCCTTGGTTAAAGGCCTCATTCCCCAACCTCCCCAGCACCAAGAACATGAGCTCTATGAGAACAGGGACCTTGCCTGTCTTCTTGTTCACAGTTTCCTAAATATTTGTCCAATGAATTAACAAGAATAATACAATAATAGCTCTGCTTCTCCCCATCTAGGAAACTCCATTTCCTGCTCCCTGTCTCGCCGTGCTGTCCTAGGTCCCCAGCCCCGAGACACACACACGGCCTCGTGCTCACCATTGATCTCCTGGATCTCCAGGTCAGGTGAGGCCATGTAATACTTGTCGCACAGGAGCTTGGCCATGTCGTAGGCATCTGAGGGAAGACGGGGCCAGTCAGGCATGGGGTGGCCCAACCAGTCCTCTTGACACTGACCCTAGGCGTCACCAACATTAAACCCATGTGGCCGTGTCCCGCTCACTGGGGAATGGGTCACCCCCTGGCCAGGTGAGCTTGGGAAGGTCCCTGGGGCTCCTCTGCCGGCCAGGTACAGTAGGGATGGCTCACCTTTGACCACCTCGGAGACGTTGCAGTTGGGGTCGATGCTGCCGATGTGTTTGGGGTGGGCTGGGTTGGTGCTGCCGTCAAAGATGAGGGCTGTGGGTTGGGGGAGGGTGCTGTGGGCTGGGCCACCGAGCCTGCCCCCAGCACCCCATCTTCCCCCAGGGCTCCCCTACTCTCTACCTGCACCACTAATGCCTCTGCAGGCTCCAGTCCTAAAGCTGCATCCCCCGCTCCTGCACTGTCTTCCCTGACCCTTGACCCCTCTACCCTGGGCTCAGGCCAGTTTTGGACCTTCCCAGGCCTGGACCATTCTTCACCCTCACACCACACCCCACATCACATTTATTCTTGTCTTTTGCTGTAACATGATAACTTTTATCATCCTGCTTTTACAATTATTCGAGTACGAGGAACTGGTTTCATTCACAACTGGCTGTAATTTCTCAACAATCACAGTGACTCCTCCTGGGATAAGAAACTCTAAACAAACTGATTTTGAACATAATGAGACCTTCAATGAATACTAAAGAAAAAATTTTAAAGATGTGACATAATTTTACTTTTTTTTTTTTTGAAACATAGTCTCACTCTGTTGCCCGGGCTAGAGTGAGTGCCGTGGCGTCAGCCTAGCTCACAGCAACCTCAGACTCCTGGGCTCAAGCGATCCTCCTGCCTCAGCCTCCCGAGTAGCTGGGACTACAGGCATGCGCCACCATGCCCGGCTAATTTTTTCTATATATATTTTTAGTTGGCCAGATAATTTCTTTCTGTTTTTAGTAGAGACGGGGTCTCACTCTTGCTCAGGCTGGTCTCGAACTCCTGACCTCGAGCGATCCACCTGCCTTGGCCTCCCAGAGTGTTAGGATTACAGGCGTGAGCCACCGCGCCCGGCCTAATTTTACATTTTACAAACATTTAAAACCATAAATTTCAACGCTGCCATTTTCTTTTTCCATCTTGGAAGCAGTAACTCCTTTTTAGGGGTACTGAATGGCGCCCGAGGCCCCTGAAATAGCCGGCTGATGTGCCCCTGCTGCCTACCGGGGCCCAGCACCCCTCCCACAGCCCAAGCACCCACTGTGCTGATCACCTGTCCTACAGCCCGAGCACCCACTGGGCTGGCTGATCACCCCTCCCACAGCCCGAGCACCCACTGGGCTGGCTGATCACCCCTCCCGCAGCCCGAGCACCCACTGGGCTGGCTGATCACCCCTCCCGCAGCCCGAGCACCCACTGTGCTGGTTGATGAGCATGCGGATGGAGATGCGGCTGAGGTAGAAGCGGTCCAGGAAGTACTGGATGTTCTGGTTGGAGACAGGGTCATCACCGTATGTGTCCTTGTACTCGAGCACACCCTGTGCCATGGTGGGCACCACGTCGTTGTGCCGGTTCCGGATGGTCACCAGGGCGTCAGTGAACCTGCAGGGGAGGGCAGATATTCATCCCCAGCCAGCCCAGCCCTGGGGACGCCCTCAGGCCCCACTTCTGACCACTTCTGGAGAGCCACGGTGTCCTCACCCACACCACCCTTCCCAAGCCGACAGGCACACGATGCCCTCCCTGCTCCTTCTGAAGCCCATCCCGAATCTCCCAGCTGCCTGTCCCACAGCTTTCCTGCTCAAAAGCCCAGAGTTCTCGGTCCTCTCAAGGGCAGGGCCTGGATCTCACCCAGCAGACTCAGGGCACACTGAGAATGGAGTGGGTGTCTCTCCCATCAGACCAGATGTCCCTGAAGGTCAGGGCCTTTTCTTCCATCCTGTTGGCACTTCTGCCCCTGGGGCTGTGACGCCAGATGTCCTTCACCTACACCTGCCTTCCTACCCCCAGCCAGAGCCCCCACTCACTGGCTCAGGGTACGGTGGTCCTCGGGGTCCTTGTCCAGGAACTCCATGATGTCCAGGAGACTCTGAACATACCTGTGTGCAGGGGACGGGAGGAGGCACAGCCTCAGCCTTGGGCCTGGCTAGGCACCCTCCCTGCCCCCTCAGGGGGACCTCACTCTTGTGCTGCCCCTGCTGCGGGCAGCCCACGGAGCTGTACTTGCTGACAAGCCATATCGCAATTTTTCTCTATCCGTTTCATTTGTACACCAGTCTCCCTGACAACCCAGTCAGTTATGTAAGAAACCTCCAATGTGCTGGTCCCCGTTATAGCGCCTTTGCTTTGGAATCCTAGAATAGTCATCTCAGAAGGGGCTTGGAGATCATCCCACCCAGGAGGCCTCACAGATCAGGAGGCTGAGGCTGACGCTGGGGAGGGGAGGCTGGAGCAAGGGCCTGCGGTGGGATGAGGCGGGAGGTCCGTCAACGTCTCTGGGCCCCTCCAAGGAGGCAGCTCCTAATGTCTCCCCCGCAGGGCTGTTTTTGCATTTTAGTGTCTCTAGAAAAGGCCCCACCGTATCAGGAATCAGTCGCGTCCACAGCGCTCCGGCCTTCACCGTAACCTGGACCAGGCAGACAGGCAGGGACCAGCCCCACCGCGCAGTCTCCTCAACCGAGGCCCGAGGCAGCCCACAGCTGGCAAGGGGGCAAGGGGCACAATGAAGACTACCCCCCTGTCCAGTCTCCAGCACTCGGCAGCGCTGACACTGCTCGAGTCTCACCTCCACGCCGCTGTTCACGCAGTGCCCTCTGCCCGGAATGCCTTCCCCTTAAGCCGAGCCACTGCGCTCTTCCCTCTCTAGTCTAAGACAGCAGAGAAGAGGGTGAAAGGACGAGCTTTGGAGCTGGCTCTGCTGAGTCCCAGGCCTGGCTCTCTTCCAGGTTGAGCTGTGTGGCCCGGGGTAAACTGTGGAACCTCTCGGGGCCTGAGTTTCTTCACTGGGAAAATGGGGGTGCTTTTTGGTAAGGGTTAAATGTGCTATTAGCACAGTGCTTAGCACACAGTCAGTGCTCTCTAAATGCTTGCTCTTATTATGAATGGTGGCTCAAAAGTTGTCAACAGCTGAGTACATCCTCTGAGCTCCCTGGTGACACCAGACACCCTCCTACTACTGTAGGCTCTGAATCACACCATGTTTGGGTCCCCCACGCCCTGGGGAGCCGCACCGCTTCCGGCAGGGATGGGGCTGTCTCAGCCCTGGAGCTCCCTCCTGCCCTCCCTGCCCAGGGCCAGGCACAGAGGCTGACCGGGGGAGCTGCAGCTGCTGACGGGGTGGGGGCCCACATAGCAGAGAAGATCGGCTTCCTCCCAGAGCCCCCCTCGCCATCCCTGCCACCCCAGTGGACAGTCGGAATGGCACTCCTAAACTCCCGCGACCTCGCCTCAGCCTCCCTGGAGAAGAACAGCAGCTGACACAAACCTAGTGACCGCTAATGCCCACCTGTGCCCAGAGTCCCACACAGGGTCTCTCATCTCCCGCCAGCCGTGATGAACACAAGGTATCTCCTTCCTTCTGCAGATACGGGAAGGCCCCATTCCCCAACCCCCCAGCACCAAGAATGTAAGTGCCATGAGGACAGGGACTTTGCCTGTCTTGTTTGCTGTTCAATAAATATTTATCAAGTGAATTAATAATAACATAATCATGGCTCTTCTCCCCTGTGTCCCACAGGACAGGTAATATGCCTCAGGCCACACAGTAAGCAGCAGGCTGGGATTCAAACCCAGGTCTGTGGGACTCCAAGTCTACACCATGGGGCCAAGTGCTCACTGTGCCCACCGGCCCTGACAGTGCTGCTGTGGCTGGGGATGGCGATGGTGGCGTCTACTGGGCACCGACTGAGCTTGCCCGCTCCCCACTTCAACCTCCATGATAACCCTGGGCAGAGGTGCTACTGCTGTCCCACAAGGAAGTTAACATGCAGGGCTGGGGTTGCCACACCCAGGCCTGGTGACTCCAGACCCCCTGTTCCCTAAGCATGCCCGGGATGAAGCTTCATGCACACATGCTTCTTACAGGGAGAGGGGATGTGGAGAGAGAACCGGCAAGTGTGCAGCGCTGGGGGGGCAGGTAGAGAGAGGAAGGGGAGGAGCCAGCTGCAGAGTGGGGCCCTGGGACCCCTTCCCAAGACCCAGGGGGCGGGGAGGGATGGAGGGGGTCAGAGCTGGGAGGCCACTCCCTGCCTGTGCTTGGCTGGGGTGGGGTGGGCAGGGTCAGAGTCCCAGCCCTAGGGGTAGGGCAGTGCTCCAGCTCTGGGTACCGCCCCCTTTGTGGCTGCTCAATGAACCCGAGAACGCAGAAATGGGGCCTGGTCACATGCACCAAAGTGGGGCAAAGAGCGCTGCCGCTGCATGGACTGACAATGGGCAGCGCCTGCCACCACAGCCTGGGGCCTCAGCCTCCTGTGCTGGGAAGCAGGTGTGGAGTCGCTGCCTGCCGCCCTCATGGGGCCGCTCCTTCAGGGCCGCAGTCCTAGGCTGCTCTCAGAACCGACAGGAAGAGAAGGATTTTCCCAGAGGGCCCTGCCTCTGCCCCGAAGCCCCCCAGGTGTCTGGCACACCAGATGTCACCCTTGGGCCAGATCTTGGTCCTCAAGAGAGAGATACTGGGGACCGAGCTGCACTGGCTCCTGGGCTGCCCCCTCCACCCCCTGAGTGGGCCAGAGCGAGATCGGGGCTTAGACAGGGGAGGCCTGAGGGCAGTGGTGCAGTGACAGGCAGACACTCCCAGGCAGGACAGGCAGTGTCCACCCCCTAAGACCTGGGGAGGGCCCAGGGCCTCTGACCTGCTGACCGCTGTGGTAACAAGGCTACCAGGATGCCCCTGGTGAGATCTGGAGCTTCCAACCCTGGCCCCAGGTAATGTGGAGGTCCACCCTGACCCTCCTTCTGGGGCCCTGGGCCAGTCCAGAGCCCTGGGTCTGGGAGGCAGGAGGCGGGCACCGCAGGCAGAGGCAGAGCGGGGCTGAGAGTGTAGGGGTGTGGGAATGAGCCTGGCGGGGAGGGCCCTGCAGGGCTGTGTGGGAGCGGGAGAGGCCGTGTGTGTAAGTCTTTAATGTGTGTGCCCTGCCCGTGGGTGTGTGCAAGGGTGTGCCCTGTGCACCAGTGTCCACAGCTGCTGGGGACAAGGGCGTGAACCAGGTGGTGAGGAGGCTGGGTCGCCACACTGAGGGGAGAGTGGCAGGGTCCTGGCTGGGTGGAGGGGTGGCAGGCGCGGCCCTGAGCCAAGCAGGCTTGGGTTCCGCTGCTGGCTGTGCCCTAAAGAGGCCACTGAGCCACTCAGGTCCCCATCTGCAAAATGTGGTTCACAGCAGTAAGCACTTCGTGGGCCCGGGTGTAGACAGAGGAGATGATGCAGCGAGTATGCGCTCAGTGAGTGTCGTTCCTACTCAGCTTCTGCTCCAGTTATGCCAGTCGTAGCTGTGCAGTTGTGGCTGGGAACTCGACGAGCTAAAGCCCCAGCTCCCGCCGCAGCAGGTCCTGGTGCCAGAGCCACTCCCCCGGGTTGTTATTCTTCTCAAGGGCAAGGACTGGTTCCCACAGAGTGGGGGTGGGGAGCCCCACAGGCAGGGTTTGGGGTCCACATGCGAGGGAGGCTCGAGAGAAGGTGCCGGCCATACCGCCTCCCACCTACAAAGACTCTCAGTGACAGCAGTGACTCACCGTCATTTGATTCTACTCTACAGCTCTTACTTAACCCTGCATTTTCTGGAAGCACAGCCCCACTGAGAGGTGCGAAGGCTGGCCCTTTCACACTCCAGCAACACTGGCCACCAAACAATCCTTGTAAAGCGGATCCTACTTCCCCACGGACTTGCACTTGCACCTTGAACTTGGAAATCTCTGGCTCTGCATCACTGCCCCAGGGCGCAGCCTTCTTCCTCTGCCCCCCAAGAAAGATCCAGGTCCAGCCTGGGTTTGAACCCTGGCTCTACCACCTACTCCCAGAGTCTCTCGGCCAAGTTTCATCACCTCTGTGAACCTCAGTTTCCCACCCAGAAAACGGGATGACAACATGGCCTCCTTCACAAGGTTGTGAAAATTAAGTAACTTACTACCCGCAGACACTCAGGACAGCTGTGGGACACAGCAAGCCCTCGGGGTATGTTTGCTTTTGTTATTGTCATTATTTATGACTACATTGTCTGAGAAAGCTCACCACAATGGTATCGTCTTTGGCCTGGAGGTGCCACTGCCTGGAAGCTTGGGGACAGGGCTAGTATTGGTAGAGTCCTACGCACTTTTCACGTCTAGCAGTGGCACTTTGGCAATGGCATTTGATGCTCAGAAACAGAATGGGTCCCCGGGTTATAGATGAGGAAGCTGAGGCTCAGAGAGACCATGTGGCCTGCCAAGGACTGAGTGTCTAGCGAGCCTCAAAGTCAAGCACGCTGACGCCAAGGCTAGGGCTTTCCCCTGCTGTCCAGAACAGCAGCCCACGGCCCCCAGTCTGGCCAGCTGAAATAATTTACCAGGTTTCTTTAGAACTAGGAGCCTTCAGCCTGCTCACAGTGATTCTGCCTACAACCTCTCCCCAGCTGATAGACACTCCGTTAGCTGTTCCCACATGCCAACCATTTCCACTACGGCCAATTGCATTTGTACAGGGCTTTTCTGTGTTCCCAAGGGGAGGTCTTGCTCCTTGTTCCTCAGACTCCAGCTAGTTGTGAGGTGCCCTGGTAAGTCGCCCCCTTCTCTCGTGAAGACCTTGCCCACCTTCACCACCTCCATCCATCCCAACAGGCAGGCGGTTCTCCTAGAGAAGGAGATCCCCACTCTCTCACAGGCAGCCACCTCCTCCCTGTCAGGAAGTCCTTCCTGCCCTCACACCTCAGTCTCTCTTGCTGCAGCCGATGCCCATTGTCCCAGGAAATGTTCTTAGCAGGCTTGTCTCCTCAGTGTGTCAGGATGCTTTAGCGAGCCCTGGGCCTGCTCCTCTAAGATGAATCACCCACTGGGGGAGTGTTCTCTCTGGTCTAACTTCACTCCCTCCTGCTGTTACTTGACATTACTTCCAAGCTTTGAGGGAGGAAAAAGTCAGGCCAAGCCCTCACATGTGTCAGTGATTTTCAGAAAGGGACTCTGCGGGGGGCCTCCGGGGAGTGGCAGGCAGTTCAGCAGCCCCCTGCCCTCCTCCTGCATCCCTCAGCTCTCCCAGGAACACGGTGTCCTGGGAGGGCCCTGAGAAGGCCTGTCCTGGAGTCAAGGGCCAGCTAGAGAGGCAGCCAGGTCAGTGAGCCGGACGGAGCCGGAGAAGGGCTGAGGAGAACAGATGGCGCCTTCTGTCTCCTCCCCAGCACTCCACACCACCCCACAGTGGGAAGTGCTGGCTGGCTTCGAGGTCCTGGACCTCCGAGGGGCAGGGCACAGCAAGGGGTGACCCGGTTGGGCTACATGAAAACCAGGCTCTGCGCTCCAGGCCCCCACCCCACCTTCACAGCCTGCACTACAGCACAATATCCACAAAGCACATTCTCGGCTCCCTGGCCGGGTGCTGTCCCGTCTCCACACCTTTGTCCAGGCTGTTCCTTTAGCACGGAATGCCCTTCCCTTCCTTCTAGCTCTGGGCTTGCCTAGGTACCCCGTACGGTACAGTGACAAGTCCCCCCTCTTGTCCACTGCAACTTCCCCACACCTTCTCATTCAACCAGCGTTCGTTGTGCACCTACTGTATACCGGGCCCTGTGTGTACAACATTGTCCCTGACCATATCTCACTTAATTAGAATAAGTCAGGTATGCACAAGTCCATCCACAGAAAAAGTGCTGCAAGGGCACAAATAAATCTTTTGAAACCTGAACAGTGTTTGGTTATGGGGTAGAGGGTAGTGGCTGGCACTTTCTTCTATCTACTTTTTTGTGTTTTCCAAGTGTCAAAGTGAGTGTGTTATACTTCCGTAATGAGGGAAATAAAACCCAATCAATGTTCCTTTTCAATAATGTTTTGATTCTTAATTTAAATAAAGTGAACCCTTCGGCAGCTCGCTGATATTACAACCAGTTTTGCCGCACTTAGCGCGCCCTGCCTGGGCGAGGAGTTTCATCTTCCCCTCCGGGTCCTGGGCTCCCTGAGGGCAGCTGCTGCAGTTTTCTTAGAGCCAGCGTGGTGCTGGGCCCAGAGTAGGTGTGGGACATGCTCCTGGGTCTAACGGGAAGCCACAACCATACCACACGACAAGCCCAGCAGAGCCAGGAGATTTCTGCACAGGCGCCACTAAAGACCAATGAGGATTAGCCATTTACATGCCCAGTGACAGAAGACACCCTAGTTCATTCTTCATGTGGCCAGCCATCGGCTAATGCCATTCAGTTACTTCACCCCAGACAGAGCTGTTGAGCAAACTCTGCTGAGCCTTTCCCTCTGCTCCCTGCAATAAACTTTTGGTCTTTGTCCCTCCTCAGGAGGGTACTGTGCCACCCCTGTGTCTATTTATTTTCCAACATCCAAAACAGTCTGTCTTGCAGCTTGAACTACACAATTTGTTCAAACATTTGCTTCTTTTGTTTCTTTGTTTCCCAAAACATTACTCAAGCAAATATTGCCTAACAGGTGCTGGGGTTCCAGGACCAGGGCTGGTGGCTCCTGCTCACATTAGCCTGACTTGGGATTTTGGCTGTGAAAACTATGATTTCCTGGGTGGATCCTGAGTTTCCCGAGAAAGCAGGGTGGTAAGAATAGGGCTGTCCCACAGCCTAGGCTAGGAGGCTAGGAGCGTGACCTGCGTTCCTGCTCTGGCTTAGGGTTCCCACTCGACCCTGGGAAACTCCGCAGCCTCTTGGAGCCCCTGTGCCTCCCCTCTGCCCCCACCCTCTACTCCCCAAGGCTGTTGGGAGCATGGAGACTCTATCCTTGAGCCCAGGGTCACCCGGTGATGGCGTGGGAGGTGCGGGGCGGAGGCAGGGGGCTCACCAGCTCTGTACCAGCTGCACCGAAGGTGTGCTCAGCACCCTGTCGGGAAGCAGGTTGATCTCTTTCATGATGTTGGCCAGGCGCACAGGCAGCTCCTGCCTGAGGAAGGTGAAGGACGTTTTCTCACAGGCATTGCTGGACCCTGGTGGGAGAGAGAGGGGTGAGCCCACAGAGCCGCAAACCATCTCCAGGGGCAGGTCAGCCAAACCCTTCATGGACTGAGGGGCCAAAGGGGAAGTGACCTGCTCAAGGGCACACAGCAAGGCAGCTGTCCCCATCCCCTGCTGTGCGTGACCCCCTCACACACATCACAGAGCCTAATACTTCAGTGGGTGGCATCCTCTCCCCAACCCTAGCTGAACCCTGCTTGTCTTTAGCCACAGGGGACAGGGCCACTCCTGGGTCCATTTGAAGCTGCCTCTAGCCTTCGTCACTTCATTTCCCTTTCCTTCCCTCCCAGCAGACACTCACTTTGGGGGTTGACCCGGGGGCAGAGGAGCCTGGAAAATCCATCCCTACCCATGGATGGCCTAGCTGAGGGCAGCTATGCCTTGACCACCATGGCTGCAGGGTCCCAGTGTTGCCTCTGACCCAGGTCACCTCACCCAGGCTGGTCTGAATGCCCATGGCAGAGCTGCCTCTGTATGAATGCCCAGCTGTGAGGCCAACGGGGCTTGAGGATGGGAGTCCACGTGCTTTGTTCCTCGGTCTGGCTTCAAGATGAAGAGGGGCGGAGGACTGCATATGGCCTTGTCCTAGAGTCAGGAGACCTGAGATCTAGCCCAGACTCTGCTTCCACCTGTCACCCACGGCATGTCATCATCCTTCAGAAGGTTTCAGTTTCCCCTACTGTAACCACAAGTAAACCAAACTCTACTGTGAGCCCCTCACAACTGTGCCATTTCTGTTACTAGGGTCCAGTTTGGGGGGATAGCTGCTGGGGGCTGGGAGCGGCGGGCCCAGGAGGCTTTCCTACATAAGAGAAGCTCAGGACTCAAACAGGGCAGGGGCACAGGCAGACAAGTCCTGGGAAACAGGTGCCTTACGTCCTGGCTGCCACCTCCCTACTCCCATCCCATCAGTGACGCAGCTGTAACTCAAGCTAGGCACTATCAACTCAACTCATGAGAGACTGTCCCTCCACCCCCAATCCCCAGCTGGCACCATGGAAATGCCGTGTAGACAGACAGGGCCCACACAATGCCTGTTTCAGCCGCCACGTTGGCACAGCCTTCCTCCTGTCCCAGAGCCACCCCCAGAATGCTGGTGGTGGATGATCCTGACCCAGGAACCCAGGGGCAGCGGGAAGAGGGTACAGGCAGCCTGACTGTACCTCATGGTGCCCCAGGCCCCTGCCCAGCTGGGGACAGGCTGCAAGGCTGGAATAGATTTGATCTTCAAGTGTCCTTGCCCACTAGGGCAGCTGGGCTCCAGCTCCTCCGGAGGGTGGAGGTACGCTAGGCAGGGCCTCCCTCCCACTGGCACCTTCTTTTGAAAGAGCCCCCTTCCCCCACTACCCTCTCATTCTCTCTCACTCTCTGCCCAAGAGTGTCTGGCCCTTCTGGCCCGGCCCAGGTCTCCTTCCGGATGGCTGCACCTCCCAACCCTGCCTTGTTCCTCCCGCCAGCATGCCCCTTGTTTTCTGTCTCCCACTCAAGTCATCAGAACAACCCTCGCTACCCTTCTAGTGCCTGGATACCACCCAGCTCCCTTCCTGTCCTAATGTCGAGGCCTCGCCGCCCCTTACTCTCTGAGACCCCTCACAAAGCCCCGGAAGCCACCTTGGACCCCTCCTTCCCGGTGCCCCCTTCCCATTAACACTCCAGCCCTGGGGCCCGGCCGCCCGGCCTCCGCGTTAACCCCTTCCTGCCTGTACTCTTCCAGGCAACGCTTCCCTGTCACTCAGGGCCTCTCTTCTCCTCCGTCCTCCCAGCCACCCGCGGGCCCCGCAACCAGCCGCCTCCCGCCCGCTGCGTACCGAAGTCCAGAAACTGCTTCATGGACAGGGGGGACGGGGAGAACTTGCTGAAGTGCTCGATGTACTTGGGCGCCCCTACCAGGGACGCATTCTTCAGCAGCGCCCGGACCCAGCGCATGGCAGCGGCGGCCGCGGCTCGGGCCTGGGCTCCGGCTGTGGTCCTCGCGCGGGCAACGCTCGCGCTCGGCTCGGCCCAGCCCGGCCCGGCGACGCGGGCCGGCCGCCTCCTCCCACCCGCTGCCCCGGCGGGGCCTCCGCGGCTCAGCCAGTCGGCTCGCCGCGGCGCCCCGGCGCCGCCAATGGCCGCGCACAAACAACCCCGGGAGAACCAATAGCCTTCCGCCCCGGCACGTGGCTTCCCTCGGGGTCCGCCCCCTTAACCCCGTGCGGGGCGCGGCGGCCTGTTGTTTGCGGGAGGCCGCGCGCGGAGATCCGCCTCCCGCGCGTTCGCTCCCCTTCCCCGCGAGGGGCGAGGCCCGCGTAACCCCTTCCTCCCCAGAGGCCCGCCAGCCCCGTCGCTTCCCCTTCCGCTGCTGCCTTTCTCTTGCTCCGTCACCTGCCAGCTCCTTTTAACTCTTCCTCCCCTGAATTGTCCAGGTGGCTTCCAACTAACCCCTTTCCTCCCAGAGGTACCTATCTCACCTGTCGTCTTTACCTGCTCTCCCTTCACGGGTCTTGTGGGTTCCCAGTCCAGGTGACAGCGACCTAGCTCGTGAATATTTGCAAAATTCAGAACCAGGACATAGGCCTATCCTAATCCGTCCTACATAGGTGCAACCCACCCGCTTCCGCAAAGCTCCGGGCGGTTCGGAAACGGCGGCCTTCTGCTCTTCCAGTGCAAAGACACCCGGGGTCAAACCCTCACGAGGAGCTGCGGTGGGGACAGCAGCTACACAGTGTCAGTTTTCGAAACACTTTTCACTTTATTATTACCTAGTTACTCGACTGAACATAAAGCCTTGGACGTGTAACGCGACCACCTGGGAAAGCAACCTTCTTGGTACCTGGCTTCCCTAGGGACAGGTGAGGGGAGGCGATGTGTGTGGGGACGGAGAGCCCGCCCTGTCCCTGCGGTCCCGTCTCGCCGGGAGGACACATCGTGCGCCGTCTTGCGGTCAAACGTGGTATGTCGCATCCTGGGCCTAGGGCCCGACTGGCCACTTGGAAGCTCTGCTCTGCGACCATTGGGTCATCGGCCCACACTTACCAAACGCCTAATGTATGCTAGGCTTTGTGCTGGGAACAGAAAGCACTGACTGGATCAAGGCACGACCCTTTCCCTCTATCATTTCATCTCTCAGTGTGGGAGACAGCGGCCTAAGTAAATAATTAGTTATAACGGAATGTGATTGCAGTACGGCCAAACAGAGCACAGCTTCACAATGGAAGGGGCTCTTAGCTGAAGGAATAATAACTTATGTGCCAGGCACTGTTTGCATGCACTAGCTCACTTAATTCTCAAGACAGCCCTATTGTACTATTTTTATCCCCGTTTTGTAGATGATGAAACTGAGACTCAGGGATCATTCTCAACTGCAAAACTGAGCTCGTTACTTCCTTGCTCACAGCCTCTCGGGCAATCTACCTCTCACAGGTGCCTTTCCAGCTGTGCATGGTCTGCTGTGGCTTAACTCTCCAGTCTCCTCTCCCCCATTCCCCTGCTCACCTCCCAGCCATACCTGTCTGCTGCCTTGAACCAGCCTCTAAGCAAGCTCCAAGCCATTGCAAATGCTGTCTCTTTTGTCTGGATCATTCTTTCTTTTCAACTTCACTTACCCATTCTTCAGGTCTTAGCTGCTTAGTCACCCCTTCCTCATGGAAGCCTTCCCTGACCCTACGAGGCGGGGTTATGGGCTCCCTTCAAGGGCCCCTGAGATCTCCTGATCTTAGCATGATGTTAGCTCTTATCACACTGAGCAGGAATTGTTTACTGATTCATCTGTCTTCCCCACTAGACTTTAAGCTCCATAAGGCAGGGGTTGTGTCTGTAAATTCACTACTCTATCTCCAGCACCAGGCACGGTGCCTAGCACATAGTAGGGTGGATAGGGTGAAAAAGGTGGGGTCTGCAGGGAGACATGCCATAGAGATGTCAGGGAGGACCATTACACATCCACTGGGCTAGCAATTAGGAGGTGATTGCTAATGCTGGTGAGTGCAGTTTACAAGTCCCGGAAGAGTATATGGGATATTATATACAAAACGCCTAGCCCTGTACCTAGCAATAAATGGTAGCTATTACTATTATTGTCAAAATTAAAGTAACAGGCTGGGTCTGGTGGCTCATGCCTGTCATTCCAGCACTTTGAGAGGCTGGGGCAGGAGGATCGCTTGAGATCAGGAGTTTGAGACCAGCCTGGGCAACATAGTGAAACCCCATCTCTGCCAACAGTAACAATAACAACAACAATAAATAAACAAGGAAAAGGCCATGACTTCTGAGGTTAACTGTAGGAGAGGGGAAGAGGTTTCCCAAGATCCTTGCCTTAAAGCTGCACTTCCACAATGTGGGCTCTGTACTTGGATAAAAATTTCTTCTGCAGAGACTGTTGCAGGGTGGGAACAGGAGTGCTGTGCTGTGGTGTATCAGTCAAGCTAGGTTAGGCAATGGTGCAGTAACAGGAAAAAGCCCAATCCCTAAATGCCCCACTATGTGTACAATGTGGGTTGGTGGAGGCGGGCTCTCAGGGCCTCAGACTGACAGAAGCTTTATCTCCACACAGGCTTCCACAGCAGCAGAGGCAGAAAGAGAGATCTGGGAGGGTTTCCCACCAGCAAGTCAATGTTTCAGCCCAGAAGTGAGTGCCACTTTCCTCCTGCTTGCAAGTCATTGGCTGGGATTAGTCACAGGCCTCTAGGACGTGCAATCCCACCATGTGCCCAGGTTGGGGAGAATCACCTTGATGGGTCCTTTTAGTAATGCAAGAGCCAAGACCCTCTTCTGGAACAGTTTGGAGGTACCACATCTCCAAGGAGCTCAGGGAACTTGGAATTGTAGAGGGTCCTTTTAAAGTGGGCATTGTTGCCTCTCTGCCAAGTATGTTTCTTTCATAAAAGTTTAGCTGCACTAGTCCTGAAAATGACTGCTTATCCTCAGGAGAGTGTGTGTGTGTGTGTGTGTGTGTCTGTGTTTTCTCGCCCAAGCAGTGGCTTCCCAGGACCGGCAGGACACTGGCCAGAGGGATGTGTAAACACCCCCTTGTCCTAAGCAGGAAGTGGCCATAAGGACAGGACTGAGCTTTGACAGCCCATATATGGTGTTATTCCCAAAGAAGTGAATCCCATATTCTGGAAAACAGTGAGGTCTCTGAATGCTGGATTCTGAGAACTTGGCAGCTCTGGGTAGGGGCCGGGGTTTTCCTGGGGGAGTTGGACATTCCACAGTCAATCATCCTGGGGAAGGCCAAATCCCAGCACAGAGGCTGGGCGTGGTGGCTCACGCCTATAATCCTAGCACTCTGGGAGGCCAGGGCGGGAGGATCGCTTGAGGTCAGGAGTTCAAGACCAGCCTGAGCAAGAGGGAGACCCCATCTCCACTAAAAATAGAAAAAAAAAATTAGCTGGGCGTGGTGGCACACGACTGGAGTCTCAACTACTCCCAGCTACTCGGGAGGCTGAGGTAGGAAGATCACTTGAACCCAGGAGTTTGAGGTTGCTGTGAGCTAGGGTGATGCCACGGCACTCTAGCTTGGGTGACAGAGCGAGATGCTGTCTCAATTAAAAAAAAAAAAAAATCCCAGCACAGAAAATGAAGGGGTGAGGTTGGGGGAGAAGGGTGGGCATTGGGCCCTGGTGGAGGGAGTTGCAGCAGACACAGGGAGGAGGCTGGGAGGCTCCCAGAACAGCCTGGGTCCATGGGCTCTGAGAGTATCTGAACCTGGGTTCTGCCTCTAGGCTTCTCTGGGTAGTAATTTCCAGCCTTCAGTGAAGTTTCACCAAAGGTCATAGACTGAGGGACAATTAAGGACCTAGGCTACAATCAAGCTCAAAGAATTCATGGGGAGAGCAGCCTCGCTCCATTCCCCAGGCCTGCGTGGAGGGGACAACCTGAGGGCAGAGGAGGAAGCTGCTCCGGGAACCCCAGGAAATGGCAGGAAGCAAAGCGAGGGCTTGATCCAAAAGATGTGGCTACGTAAGCTCGGTACTCAAGCACTCCTGAGGAGCTTCCAAAAGATCAGAGCTCCAGGAACTCCTGCCCAAGCCTGGGGGTAGACACTACAACCTTTCAGTCTTTGCAGCCTTGGGTCACCTGTTCACCTTCTGATCTTTCCATGGTGCCTAGGGGAGCTGGTGGGGAAACAGAGGCAGAAAAGCAGGTTCTTATCTGAATTCAGCCACTGACTGAGCACTGTCCTCTCTCCACCCTTGTACCTGGCCTCCCTCCTCTGCCCACTGGGACTAGCTGTTCTTACAGCAGAGCAGCCTCCTGCCTCTTCCGACCCTGCACACCATCACCCCTGCTCTGGCCCCCAGGGCCCACGCACAGTCCTCTAAGAAGCTGTTTTGGATCCATCCAGTCTACTCGGGTCTCTTCCCTTATCTCCTTCTCTGGACCTGAATCGTGTGTCTATGACCATCCCTAGGATGGGGCCATCCCTGAGAGCAGGAGCCATCGTGTCCTCTGTAAATCTTCACTTAAACCTCCAAGTCCCCACACCCGGCTTTGTCCACCTAGGGGTCAGCTGGGTGATGCCATTATCCGTTCAGATCGGACAGGGGTTGCTAAGGGGTGGGGAGGGTGGAGGTGGATGCAGCACGTACAAACTGGGAGCTGTTTATTGGTCACTGTGAGAAGCCTATGTACAAAGAAGGCACAAGGAGGGGGAGGGAGCCCCCCTGCTACAGTACCATGGAAGGGGGTAGGGGCTGGAGAGTAGGTTGCCAATGGGTCAGGAGAGGTTTTCTGGAACCAGCCTCAACTTCTAGAAGGGGTCTTAGGACTCGGCCCATGAGGGAAGGGCAGAGCCAGGTTGGCTCTGAAAGCCAGGGGTAGCCAAGAACTCCACCTCTAGGCCCCCAGCCCATGGTCACTGGGGGCAGAGTGGGGTCTGGCCGGATGGGGCAGGGACAGGGCTCCCTCCCTGTTCTACATTCAAGTGTCACTCCCTCTGTGGTCTCGTAGGGTCCCTCCAGGCCCTTCTCGGGCTGGCTGGTAGTGGGGAGTCAGCAGTGGCATCTCCTCTGTGTCCTTCCGACATCTGCTTGGCCCAGGATTGGTCCCCTCCTCTCTGTGGAGGATCCCACTGTGCTCCAGGGCAGTCCCAGCACAGTGTGTCCAGGCTATCTAGTGGCGTGTCTATCTTTGTCCCTTTAGGCTGCCTTCCCTGCTAGTTCAGGCTGTGGCCGAGGAGAGAGGCTTCTCAGAGATCCATCAAAGAAAGCCATTCTGGAACCTTCTTTCTAGTTCATTTGCTCTTGGGTCTGAGCACTCCAGCTCCTGCAAACGCTTCCTGGACAAACTTAGGCAGGACCCCCAGCTCTCTGGCCTGAGTTTTGGGGAGCTGCAGCTGGGGGCCCAGTGGGCTGCTCCCTGTCAGTAGTTTTACTCCTGACAGCAGAGTCGATCCAGTGACTGTGGCTCAAGTTGGATCCAGTGTGAAATGGGCAGGTGTCACCACGTGGGGGTCTTTTCCTCCTGGCTCTGGTGGAGGCCCTTTGGCTTGGTTTTGGCACAGGCGGAGGCTGGGACATGGCATGTCCATGCACCATCCATGGTGCACAAGCACAGTCCCGGAGCAGTGGGCCCCACGTGTGTCTAGGACACAGGGCTGCAGTGTGCTCGGCATTGCAAGGTCCACAGCTCTAGCCCTCCTGCAGGGAGATGCCCGTGGCCAGACAGCACATGCACGTGCTTGAAAAGGTGTGTGTCCTGAGCCTGCTGGTGCCAGCCAAAGGCAGTGGCCCCTGTGGACTGTCAGTGGCATAACTTATGATAAATAGGAAGAAAGGGGACACAGGGGCGGGGGAGGAGGGTGGGATCAGGGAGGACGTCAGTAGTATCGGTCGCGAGTCTGCCAGCTGGTCACCCAGTGCTTCTTGGTGGGCAGGGTGCTCCCTGGAGGTGGGTAGCGCTCCTCCTCGCGGATCCGCACCGCGTGGTACTTGGGCATGATCCGGTAATAGCGAGTCCGCTTAAAGAAGTCACACTGGCGTTGGGGGAGAAGAGAACGTGTGTCAGCATCCAGCCTTCGGGCCAGTGGGAAGAAGTCCCAGCCTCTTCCTCCTACACCCAGAAGTCCTCGAAGCCAGGACCCCTGACTGCAACACACCCATCTCCCCGCACTGAGCCAGGGAGAGCGAGGTTCACCCCCCAGGCTCCAGAGGAAGGAGGAGTCATGGAGGAAGGCAGAGAGGAGAGGAAGAGGCAGATGGAGACCAAGGGGCAGCTGCAGAGACAGGTGACGGAATGGCCAGGAGGGGTGGGCGGCCATCAGTTTGTCATCCCAGAGGGGTGCTCAGGAGGAAAACTGCTGGTTCCCTGGAGCAGGTTCTCTGCTAGTCCCCTCCCCCAGGTGGGAACCAGGGTGAGGAATCATTCTGGATGTGCCCTATGGCCTACAGAGATGGGGCGTAGCCTTGGCCTTGACCCTGTTCCAATCCCCAGAAAGCAGAGTCATCACAGGGAGGGTTTTATGGCTCCCTCTTGGGGTCCCAAGTGCCTGAGGGGCTCCATGGGGAGGCAGGTGAGAGCCAGACCAGGGGGCTGGAGGGGGCAGACAGAGTGGCCTGCTCGTTGAGGTGGGGGGACAGGGTGAGGTCAGAGCGGACCCGGAGGGAACAGGAGTGGACAGGACAGAGGCAGAGGCCCCGGCCAGCTGTGGGGCTCGGGGAAGAGGGCCCGGAGGCCATGTTACCGGGGTGGGCCGGGGGCGAGGGGCTGCCCCCCTCAGTAGTCGTCGGTCAGCCTCTCTGTCTCTGACGGCTGGCTCTTCATCTCCGCCTTCTGCCTCTTAGCTTCATACAGGGCGCGAGTGCGGGCTCGCTTGAAGAAGCCGCACTGCGGAGGGGAGCAGGTGGGGGCCATCAGGGGGGCGTGGGGGGTCCTCGCCAGCAGCACTCATGGGCCGGGGCTCAGGGCGGGGGAGCCTGGGAGCTGGGGTCCCAGCCCTGGCCTGGTGGTGTGGCCAGAAGCCAGGGCTCCTGAGCCCCTCTTTCCACTAACCCAGGCAGGGCTGCACGCTGGGGAGGGGGAGGTGGGAGGAGTTGGGGGGTGAGATGGAAGGAGGAACGGGATGGGGAGGTGCAGGACGGAGAGTGTGCTGGCAGGAGGCCCCAGGGGGGGGTCCCAGGGGTGGGCTGGGTGCTAACCTTCCACAGCAGGAGGGTGACCAGGCCCAGCAGCAACAGCCCCGCACCTACGGCCACAAGTACCAGCCACAGCTCGATCTCGGCTGGCAGCTCTTCCACCAGGTCGGAGTCAATGTCCACAGAGAACTGGAGAGGGGAGGGAAGGGCTCAGCCCTGTGTCTGTCCCCTTAGGCCCTGTACTCACTTGTCCCAGCTGGGCCCAGGGACCTGCTGTTTGACCTACTGCCAGCAGGGGGCAGCCAGGGACTGGGAAAGCCCCTGCCTGCCTGCCCCCTGACATCAGCAGATCCATCAGTCTTCCTGCTTCTCCTGTGCACAAACTTGGCTCCAGAGCAGTAGCCTCCCAACTGCCATCTGGGAGGCAGCCTGGAGTCTGGGTTTGTGACCCACACATCTGAGCTTGGATACCAGCTCCATCCCTAACAAACTGTGACCTTGGACAGGTAATTTCACCTCTCTGAATCTCCCATTTCATGCTCTCTGATGAGGGGTTCATAATGCCTACCTCAGAATGGCCAAAAGCATGGGGTCAGGAGCCTGACTGCTTGGGTTCAAGTCCAGCTGTGCTACTCACTAGCTGTGTGACCTCGGGCAAGTTACTTAACCTCTCTGTTGTTCACCTATAAAATGGGAATTATGATAATACCTACCTCTTAGGTGGCTGGGGAGGATTCAATGTGTTTATTAACATGTATAGGCCGGGCGCGGTGGCTCACGCCTATAATCCTAGCACTCTGGGAGGCCGAGGTGGGTGGATCGCTCGAGGTCAGGAGTTTGAGACCTGCCTGAGCAAGAGCGAGACCCCGTCTCTAGTAAAAAAATAGAAAGAAATTATCTGGCCAACTAAAATATCTATAGAAAAAATTAGCCGGGCATGGTGGCGCATGCCTGTAGTCCCAGCTACTCGGGAGGCTGAGGCAGTAGGATCGCTTAAGCCCAGGAGTTTGAGGTTGCTGTGAGCTAGGCTGACGCCACAGCACTCACTCTAGCCCGGGCAACAAAGTGAGACTCTGTCTCAAAAAAAAAAAACAAAAAACAAAAAACACATGTATAAACTGTTTAGAGCATCACTTGCTATACAGCAAGCACTCTATAAATATTTACCAAAACAACGAAGAATGCATAGCATGTAGTACCATTCTTTTTCTTCCCTTACAATGGAGATATATGTGTGTGTGTAAGCTTTTTTCTGACTATACATGATTTTCACTTTTAAAATTATCTCGATGATTATTTTTTAAAAATATAGATGATATAAAGAAAATTAAAGGTTCCCAGTATTTTACTCTCTAAAAATATCTCCATAATCTCCGTTCAGTCTCTTTCCATATTTTGGTGAATCTCTTTCTGTATTTTTAAATGCATATGATTCACATAAATAGACTCATACAACATACGCTCTAAAGCAACTTGTTTCTTTCGTCACTTGGTGTCATCACCTTTCCATGTCAATTGATAAAGATCGACCTAATCTCTTCTAAGGACTACACAGTCATTGCAGGAAATGTACCATAATTTATTGAACCAATCTCCTACTGAAAGACATTTAGATTGTTTCCAATTTTCTGCCATTATAAATAATCCTTTAAAATATTCCCATATATTTATCTTCACATACTTATCCTATTAGTTCCTTATAATATACTCTCATGTGCTAGATCAAAGGAAATGGATATTTTAAATTTTAATAGATTTTGACAACTTCATCTCCAAAAGGAATCTACCAATTTATCCTCCAATCGATAGCATTTCCCTCCAGCTCATCAGCACCAGACAGCACTATTCTTTTTAATATTTTCCAATCTGATAGACAAAAAAAAAAATCTTGCTGCTGTTATTTATAGTTCTTTGTGAGTAACTTGAATAGAGACAGGGTCTTGCTCTGTCACCCAGGCTGGAGAGCAGTGGCACAATCACAGCTGACTGTAACCTTGAACTCCCAGGCTCAAGCGATCCTCCTGCCACAGCCTCCTAAGTAGCTGGAACTACAGGCGCATGCCACCACGCCCAGCTAATTTTTTTTTTTTTTACTTTTTGTAGAGACAAGGTCTTGCTATGTTGCCCAGGCTGGTCTGAAACTCCTAGCTTCAAGTGATCCTCCCACCTTGGCCTTTCCAAAGTACTGGGATTACTGGTATGAGCCACCATGCCTGGTCCTACAGAATAATTTAATAGTAATCTTTTTTTGTGTTGAGGTCTGATAATATCTACCTCTTAGGTTGCTGGAGAGGATTCAATGTGTTTAACGTGTGTAAACTGCTTAGAGCAACACCTGCTACACAGCAAGGACTCCGTAAATATTTACCAAAACACCGAAGAATGCATAGCATTGTACATTGCCTGTTTATGCCTTTTATCTTCATATATTAAAAAATATGATCAATACTTTGTCATATATGCTATAAAATTTTTAAAAAGTATATTATTTGCTCTTTTAGTTTCTTTACAAGCTTGCTGTACACAGATTTAAATTTTCACACAGTCTAACATCACATTTTTCCTTTGTGACTTCTGGGTTTAATAAAATAACTTACTCTTTCCATAATTAATGATTACTATTGGCCAGGTGCAGTGGTCGCACATGTAACCCTAGCATTTTGGGAGGCTGAGGTGGGAGGATTGCTTGAGGCCAACCTGAGCAAGAGCGAGACCGCATCTCTACAAAAAATACAAAAATTAGCCAGGTGTGATGGCACGTGCCTATAGTCACAGCTACTTGGGAGGCTGAGGCAGGAGGATTGCTTGAGCCTAAGAGTTTGAGGTTACAGTGAGCTATGATTGTGCCACTGCACTCCAGCCTGGGTGACAAAGCAAGACCCTGTCTCTAAAAATAAAACAAAATTTTTTAAAATGATAAATTATTCTTTATATTTTATTCTAGCATGTTAGGTTTTAATTCCTACATTCCAAAATTTAATCTAACTTTAATATATTTTTGTTTATGGTATGAAGTAGGGATTTATCTTTATTTTACAAATATGTTCTGCCAATACTACTTAATAATTTGCCTTTCTCCCCTGATTAAAAATGTCATCTGTATCATAAACTAAATTTCTATTTCATTCCATTGATCTTTCTGGCCCGTCCTCCACCTCTTCAATGCTACATTATTTTATGAAATGTACAATAATGTATTTAATCAACGGGCCATTCATTTCTCCATATGTATCTCATGGAGATGTGATATGATGTGTAGGATCTCATATCATATTTATTCTTCCAGTTGTAACTCAAAATCAAGTCTGGGAATGTTTTTTCAAGTTTTCTGAATTCTACTGGGACTGGAATGATTTGGGAAGATCTGTCAACTTGATAATACACTCCTGACTTTTTTCCATCCATTATTCAATTTTTTATTGCACATTTATTGTTATGTTTATTCCTAGAAGCTGTATAATTTCTCTGATGAGTTTGAATAGGATATTTTCAATTATATTTTTGATTGGTTATTACAAGCACGTCGGAAACCTTTGGGCTTCAGTATTTTGATCTTGTTTTGAGCTCCTGAACCTCCTGAATTCTCTTATTGGGTCTAATAGCTTTTTGGCTACTTCTCTATTCTTCCCTGTAGACCATCACATCATCTGCAAATATTGATCAGGTTCTCATGGTTGAACCTCTGTTTTGTCTTATTATCCTGCCTGTCTCTCTTTATGGCCTGTGGCCAGAAGCTGACATGTCTGTAGTGGATGTGTCAATGGGTTTGAAAATCAGGAGGCCCAGGTTCCAGCCCCTGACAAGGTGTCCCACTTTGGGCAGGTCACCCAATTTCTGTGAGCCATCAGTTTGCTCAGCCATCAAATAGAGATACGATCCCAGCCCTACTCGTTATGGAGATGTTGTGCAGATCAAATAAGCTAAAGCAGTGGTTCTCAGCCCTGGCCACACAATAGAATCACTTGTGGGTACTCTGAAACATACCGGTACGAGGGTTCCACTCCTAGGAACTCACATTGAATTGCTCTGGGTGTGGTCCAGACATCAGAAGTCCTCTAAATGATTTTAACGTGCTGCCGAGATTGGGAACCACATAGCTAAAGTGTGTCCATATGCTCCTGAAAGATGCCCTGTGCTCCCATGCCCTGGCCAGAGACTGCTGTCCTAGTTAACGTGCCACTCACCCATGTGGTCTTGTTCTCCATGTTGATGGTGGGGATGCCGGTTCGGAGGAATAGGGTAGCCCAGCCATCTACCCTGACTCGGTCAAAGTCCCTGTAATCCTGGAGGGGGACAAGAGGTGGGTCAAAAGAAGCAGCTGAAGCCCCTCTGAGCCCCCTCCTGACCCTAAGCACCCCCACCCTGTCACCCTCCCACCAGGCAGCATCCTTAAGCAGCGCCCCCAAAGGATCTGTTAGCCAGGCCTCTCCTGCTCACACAAATGCACATCATTCATTCATTTCTGATTCATTTGTGCATCAGTTCCTGTGCTTGATGCTGGAGACAGCAGAGACAGCGAAGGTCACAGTCTAGGTCAGGCTCGTGGGCTAAATCTGACCCAACACCTGCCTTTGTAAATAAAGTATTTTTGGCACACAGCCACACCCATTCGTTCGTCTAAGGCAGCTTTTGTGCTGCAGTGGCAGAACTCAGTAGCTGCGACAGAAACCCTGTGGCCCACAAAGCTGAAAAGATTTATCATCTAGTCACGTGCAGAAAGTGTTTGGTCTAGATGGCATGAGAAGGTTGGGCACGTGAGTAAACTGCAACCCAGAGTCCAGCATGACAAGTGGCATGTGTGGCTTTTGAGAAAGTTCTATGGGTGTCTTCTGTGGGGAAGAGAGGTCATTTTTAGCTGAAAAGTCAGAGAAGGCCCTAATGACACTGACGCGTCTCATGGAAACCTTGAAGGCTGAATAGGCGTTTACATGCAGAGATGAAAGAGTGGAAACTGGCATTGCAGGGGCAAGGAACGGCCTGGGCGAGGGCATGGAAGTGGGAAAGTGATGGACACATAACAGAATAGTGGACACGTGAGCGAAGGTCGCTTTGGCTGGAGACAAACATGTACACATCCACACGCAGAGACTCAGACATAGCACTGACGTGGCACACAGTGACAGGAGTACAACCGTGCATACAATACGATGCTGTCTCTCACACACACACCGAGAGACACACACGCAAACAGTCCTGCTGTGACCCTGGCCTCGCCCTGTCCCTGTGGTTCCCCCCACCCAAGCTGCTGGCAGTGGAGACCTCCAGAACCAGGCACTGACCTCAATGAAGGTGCTGTTCCACACCCGTGCCTTCACGGTCACATTGGTGACAACAGGAGCGTCAGGAATGGGGCACTCCAGCCACACACAGCGGGCGCGGCCAGTGGCGCAGTTCTGAGGCGGGCAGGGAATAGACGCGGGACAGTCTGGGCTCCGGGCTCTTCATGGAGAATCCTTCCCTTCGACCCCTCCCAGGCTTTGTCTCACCCTCGGGGGACTCGAGGGGCCTGACCTCATCCCTTCACCCGTGTACACGCCCCCAGCCCTATACTTAGACTTTTCAAACACATTCTTTGGGCCAGGCTCCTATAATGCCAGGCACACAGATAACAGGAAATCTGGTCCCTGCTCATGTGAACGAGGCCCAACCTCCGACACCCCTTCCCAGCCCACTCCCTCACGGAGACTTTGTTCACGCCAGCTCCCTGACCCTGGGACCTACAGGGGTACCCCATGCCACCCGCGATGCCCTCCCTACACTCCTCCTGCCCTCCCCGTGCCCCACCCTGAGGGCCAAGGCTTTGAGCAGCTCTATCCCCCCAGCAGTACAGCCAGTGTCCCCTCCTTTGGCCCTCTGTGTGGCATGCTCCCCCAGCAGAGGGGGGCGCCCTCTGAGGGCAGGGGATGAGTCTCCCCACTGTGTGGAGGCTGCTGAGGGCGGGGCCACAGCACCTCATCAGACCAGGGTCTCCCGGTGAGGGGTCCCTATCCCCCTGGTGCCCACACGCCTGTGCTGGGGTGGGCACACTCCCCTCTAACCCAGCCCTGGCCACTCACCAGCATAGTCTCAGACTTGGCTTTTTTGGCAGCAGCCAGAGTGACAGGTGGGGGGCCTTGGCCTCCCCCTGGGTCTAGCTGTCGCCGCCTGCGCTGTGGAGATGGCGGCCTGTCCCCAGGGTCCTGGAGAGGGAAGAGCAGATCTGCTGCGAGGGCGGAGGAAGAAGTGGCCGCAGGGGTGGGGCAGGGGAAAGGGTGGGGAGAGTCAGGTTGCCAAAGGGGAGAGAGGGAAGACACTGGCCTTTCTGCCCCGTAGCATGCAAATGAGATGCATATACAAGGTCCCTGATGGCTTACAGAGAGAGTGAGGTTGAGAGGGTTGACAAGGTCTCTGGGTGGCAGGCAGGGCCAGGACCCATTGCCATGGACAGTGATCTCCGTGGGGTACAGCAGCCACTTGCCATTGGCGACTTCATAGGGCCACTCCAGACCGAGGACCAGGGTCCCCAGGGCTGCCAGCCCCTCCCCCACTGGGCCCACCTGTGGGTACAAGAGGTCATGGTCACTGTCTCCTAAAAATCCACCTCCATCTCACTGATCCCCAATCCTCCCGCCCTCAGACCTCAGAACTAAGAAAAGAAACAAAAACAAAAAAACAAAACCATTGTCCTTCCTCGAAGTCCCCTGCCTAGGACCCCAGAGGTCCCCTTACCTGGAATTCATACTTGAGGGGGCTTCCCACATCGTCTACAGTTTTCATGCCAGACTCGCCCATCACTGTCCCCCCAAAGAAGCTTTGTAGCCGGTGATTCACCCTAGGGGTCATGAAGATGCTGTAGTCATAGAGAAACAGGAGACGGGGGCCCTGGCAGAGGGGGTGGGTGCCAAAGCTGGTTAACTACAGCTCCTCTGAGATCAGGCAGACCTGGGAATAAGCCCCAGCTCTGCCATTTACCAGCTACATGGCGTAAGCAAGCCATTTATCCTCTCTGAGCCTCAGTTTCCTCATCTGTAAAATGGAGTTAACAACAGTTGCTACATCATAGTTCTGTCAATGAGGTGATGTCTATAAAATCTTTGGATGATGAGCTCTAAAGAAATGGTAGGGACCAACATCTCAGCCCCAGGGTGGCCGATTCCTCCACTTCTACCTGCTTTACAGGGGAAAAATAATGATGATGACAGTGATTACTGTTGTCAAGGGGAGGGATGACCCGGGGGAGTGAGGGCCTGAGGATACCAGGCCAAGAGAGGTGTCAGGGGAGCTGGGGAGATACCTTGGGGCAGGGAGGCACTAGCTTGGCACAGCAGGCTGGGGGTGGGAGGTAGGGAAGAGGGAGGTACCCACATGCTCAGCGAGGCCTGGAGTGTATAGTCCACTAGTAGAGTCAGGGTCATGGGCTGCAGGTTGTCCTGGTGACTTGACCTGGGGAAGGAATGCAGGGCGTAGGAGGGAGACCCAGAACACCTCGGCCCCGACTCAGATTGGCTTCTTGATGTCACTCACGTGGAGAGCTGCAGCTGCACCTGAAGGTCCCTTGTGTTCAGGGTCACCCCGATGACCTCAAAGGCGATGAGCAGCTCCATCTGCCACGAGGGTCAGGGAGGCAAAGAGGGTCCAGCAGGGGTGATGTCATGAGGGAGAGAGGGGCTGATCACTGCACTAGGGAATTAGTTCTCTGGCCTCTTCCTCTTCCTCTTCTGGGTGAGTGGTCTCCACCTCCCCACCTCATCTCTCTCTCCCTTCCCCCCCTTTTCTCTCTTGGGTCACATCTCTGCCACTTTTGAGCTATACAACATTGACCTTGAGCAAGTTACTGAAACTTTCTAAGTCTATGTTCCCTCTTCTGTAAAATAGCATCTACCTCCTCAGATGGTTGTGTGAATTATATCATATAAAAGAAGCAGTTTTGGGCTGAGGGCCTGGCACACAGCTGGTGCTTAGTAAAATTGGTTTGCTCGCCTCCACTTGCTCTGGCTTTGTGCACAGCTCCCTGGCCGGCCCATTTTTCTTAGTCTCAGGGCCTTTTCCCACCCTCTCCTGGATCTCTACTCTGGCTCTTAGCTTCAAGGAAGCCTGGGAAGCAGGCAGGCAGAAGCAGGAAGGATAAGAAGCTGGTCGGAGGAGCAGTCTGGGACCCCTGAGGACTGGGAGGATGTGGCCAGTGCTCACCCTCTGGTTCCGTTTGAAGGGGTTCCCCAGTTCGCAGAGAATGGTTTCGTTACCTTGGCAGGCCCCGGGCTGAGCAAAAAGGACGATTTAGGTCAGGGTTAGGTCAGGGTGAGGCTTGTCCTCCCTGCCTGCGGTGCAGGGTCGGAAGCCCTAGGCTCCCCAAGCAGCAGAGCTACTGTAGGGCCCATCCCAGAGAAGGGGCACATGGCAAATGACAACACACATACATGACAGGCATACTGGGATGCGAACACTTGGTGGAGCCCTGCTTGGGCTCTGAGCCGGCTGCTGGGCACTCACCGGGCGCACGGAAGACAGCAGCAGCTCGGGAGGCAAAGTCAGGGTGAGCAGCGCCTCGTGGGCGTCCTCCCCGGCCCGCTCCGGGCTGCGGGCGTTGGTCACATTGATGCTCAGGAGCAGTTTCCGGACGTCTCTGCTGTACTGGAGCCTGGGCAGAGTGACCCGGGACTCAGCCAAAAGCCCCGCCCCCGGGCGCAACCCCACATCAACAAGGCCCCGCCCTCGGGCCTCCTAGGTCAGAAAGGTCCCTTCTCAGGATAGCCAGGCCCCGCCCTCTAGTCTCGCCGGGAGGAGAGAGCCCCTTTTCCGGCCATCCTACCTGACCCATTAAAGCCCCTGCCCTTAAACTCGCCTCGCATGAGGCCCCGCCCCTGGCCAGTGAGGCCCGCCCCCAAGCCCTGCTAGCCAATGAAGCCCCGCCCTGCATCGGCCAATCAGCGCGGCCCAGCGCCCACCTGCTCAGCCGCTGCAGCTGCTCCGACACGAAGGCCGCGCGCATCTGCAAGTTGCTCTCGCACTTGTTGTCCGGCCCGCACTCCTTCTGGAAATGGACCTGGGGGTGGCCGGAGGCGTGAAGGGCCGCACCACCCAGGGTACCCTCTCGCCCCACAGCCCTCCAGGCCCCCGCCTTTCAGGCCCTGGCCTCACCCACCTCAGTGTGGTTCTCCAGTGCCTGCGCCTGGTTGAGGACCGGGTAGGCGTCCAGGGACCGCAGCCCCAGCCGGGGGCGATCAGGCATCCGCAAAGGCAAAGAGTAGTTCATGGAGATGATGATGGGGCGGAGTTTGTCACGGACGTTGTCCTGGGAACGGAGGGCGAGCTAAGCCCAGCCCTGCACAGCATCCCCGACCCCAGTGAAACCTTCACACCACTCTGAATCCCAGGGAGGAGCTGGGGTCCCCTCCACCCTGAAAACTCCACAGTTAGGCTTAACCCCGTCTAATATGATCCCCAAATTGAGACTTCCTACGATCTTGAGCCCCTAAGAGAGGAGATAGGGCTTCTCCTCCCCAGGGGTCACTGGGGAACGGGGTTGAGTCTCCTCATCCATAGGGTCCCCAGGTTCCGCTCTCCCCTTCCACCCCCATGTCCCAGAGAGGGACTGAGCCTATCCCCACTCGGGAACCCCTTTTTCTCAGAGGTGAGCTGAGCTAAGAGCTCCCACACCCCTCACTTTTTTTCAGAGGTGCTAAGCCCTCTGGCCCCATCCCCACCCCAAGGGTCTCCATCTCTCCCACTGTGTGTTGTGCACTGTTCCCCTATGCACCTATGGCCTTCCGGGCTGGCTTTCCCGATCTCTGTCTCTGGGAAGACTCCAGTCCCTCACTCTTGACCTGGGGGGACACTGGGCACCTCTTGCAGGGATCCTGGAGCCCTCATCTTGCCCCTTGCCCCACCCTCACCATCAGGAGCAGCTCCAGCTTCTGGCAGCGCATCTCGGGCATGGAGAAGAAGCCGTGGAAGACAGCTGACTGGCTGCGGGCGAAGCGCAGCCGCGGCGGCCTTCGGTCCCGGTCAGCCTCCAGGGTGTAGGCCAGGGCTGCAGGTAGACAGGAAGTCAGCAAATGGCCAGACGGGTATGCTCCCCTTCAATCTGCACCCCGATACTCACTGATGTTCCGCCTATAGTTGGGGTTCCCGGCACTCTGGTTGTAAGCAAAGCACAGCTCCACCTGCACGCTGTTGAGGGGACATACGGGAGGGCCCGGTCACAGCGGAACACAGATATCCAGGCCCTAGCTCTTGCCCCCAAACCGTGCAAAGTGAAACCAAGCCCTTCTGGAGAAAGGCAGGGGCAAAACTGGAAAGTCCACAGAGCTGGTCTGTGGTGTCCCTGGCCCCTTCCCTCCTACTCCCATTGCAGCCATAGAAAACAGAGATCACCAGTGGGGAAACTGAGGTGCAGAGAACAGAAGGATTTATCCAAAGTCATCAGTCAGTGGGTGGCTCAGCCCAGTCTTGAACCCAGGTCTCCTGGTCCCCAGTCCAGATCTCCTTCCACCACCCACCCCGCTGCTTCCCTGCTCTGTCTCCCTCTGCCTTCTGACCCAATATCCTCATTCACATAAAGCCCTTGGGGTCATCACCATCATTATTGTCACTTTCTTAGCAACTAACATTTTTCGAGCACTTAAGGCACACAGACTATTGTGCTAAGGACGTTTTGTATGTTACCTCATTTAATTATCACAACAACCCAGTGAATTGGTTATTACCAATTTTGTTTTACAGCCAAGCAATCTGAGACTAAGAGAGATTAACAATGTGCCCAAGGTGATTCTCCTTCCCTACATCAGTCCACTTAAATGCATCCTCCTGCTTCCTCTTTCTCTGCAACCTCACTTTCCCCAGCCCACCCCACCCCTGCAAAGGCACAGCTGGGATTTGAACAAGGCAGCCCAGAGCTCTCACTCTGAACCACTATACTCTACTGCCCCCCAATTCATCCATTACCTCTTACAAGGAATTTTGCTTTTTAATGAGGTTGGGTAGGAAGGGCAAGCACTGACCTCAAGCATCAACTCTCTAAAGGTAGGATACCAGGAGTTGCCAGGGAAGGGGTTTGGGAGCTGGAGCCCCATGTGGCCTTCCCATAAATGAGGAGTAGGTGGGCAGAGTGGGCTGATAATCTCACCAGGAGGAGGCTGTGCAAAGTGCGGGGTCCAGCACAGCTGGCCTGGCCACCAAGGTCCTGTGGACGATGTTAATGACAGGCCGGGCCCTGCAGAGACAACAGAGCCAAACGTATATCAGTGCCTCCTGCCTGCCCGAAGCCAGGCTGGGGCTCAGGCTGCTGTAGTCCTGGTGCGGAAGACGGACAGCGATGGGGCTCCAGGCAGACATGGACAGAGAAGAGAAGGGCCCCTGTCCACCGCCCCCCAGCTCACCGCAGCAGCACGATGTGGTCTGACAGGCTCCCCACCAGCAGGTCCGGGTAGAAGTTCTCATCCACGTCCATCTGCCCACTCAGGGAGTAGCCGAACGTGGCCAAGCCAGGCAGTCCTAGATTCTCTCCGTGGATCACCTGGGGGAAAGGGGGCAGTGGTGGGGGGAGGCTCTGAGGAGTGGGGCCTCGGGGAGCAGGGAAGGGGGGGGTGAGGGAAAGGAGGGAAGGCCCACCTCAGCTGTCGGAGGCAGCTGACCCATCCCCGTCCGTCCATACCTGCTGGGGCTGTCTCAGGAGCCCTCTGGAGCTGCTGTGGTAGATGTACACTCTGCCCAAGCCCTCGAAGGGGGCTCCCACAGCAATGTCTGGGGAAAGGAGATGGGCCCAGGTCACCCAGGGACTCTGGGCCCCGCATCTCCCTAACCCTGTGCTCCAGGCCATAGAGCCCAATATGGCCTTGACCTCACCCTGCCTCGTATTGCTCTGAACATCAGGGAGAGGGCAGAGCTCTGTGGCTCAGGATTAACACTGGGATCCTTCCATGGGGGGAAGGAGAGCTCAGGAGAGGGGAGGTGACTTCCCCAAAGTAACACAGCAAGTTAATGCCACAGTCAGGCCTACGCCCCAGATTCCTGACCTGGCCTGGGGTTTTGCCCTTCCATCTCCCCCACCAACCTCCTCTCGGACACCTGGCTCTTCTAATGGCATTACCAGCAGGGGCCGAGAAGGTTTCTCCATTGGTGACCCTGCCGGTTAGTTACCAAGCATTCATCTTGTTTAATCCTCACAAGAGTGCTGTGGGGTAGGTACTCCTGTCCCCACTTTATAGATGAGGGAACAGACTCAGAAAATCCAGAGTCACACAACTAATGAGTAGAGAAGAAGATATTTGAGCCTATGTCTGTCTAACACCAGGGACTGAGACTTTAATCATAACACTATAGTGCACTTTACTGAAAGTCAAGACTTTAAAAATTCTAACTGTGAATAAACCTAAAATATTTTATTATCTTTCTGAACTTTACTGAACTCTTTCTGGTTTGCTGCTTTTGATCTGATAAGGCCTAGGGAAACAGAAAGGCAAGCCTGTTAGTAAAGTGTGTAAAGGAAGAGTGAGTAGGTCCTGACTATTCTGTAGTAAGCGCTTGGTCTTTGTTGACTGAACTTTCTGGCACCTATTTGGGTCTTCAGAGGCGCCTCTGCCTTTCTCTTGCGTCTCAGCTATGTCCTGGGGTATTGAGGTTGTCAGAGAAGCTACTTCCAGATAAGGCTGGTGCTTCTGTGGCACCCAGGCTCAATCGCTGGGTCTGTCCCTCTCCCTGCCACCGCAGATTGGTCCCCAAGTCCTGCAGAGCACTAGTGATGACCCCTCTATCCAGTGCTGCCACCTTGTCCCAGCCCTATCATCTCACACCTGAGACACCACATTCATGGTCTTAATTCCCCAGCCTTGCTTCAGATTTGGGCACGTCAGGCAAGTTCCCCTGCCTGTGCTGTGTCCTTCTGCTCCTGCCCCTGGAGCGTTCTCGGCCCAGCCTGGGTGGCACGGCAGCATGCCAGCTGCTCCAGGGGGGCCCCCTGAGCTCGCCTCTGCTGCCCCTTCTGCACACCCTCTCTCCAGCACTGCTTTGCACTCCCTGAGCCCGGCACCATCCAGTCTCCTCTGTGGGCCCTGTCTAGCCTGGTATGCAGCTGGCGCTCAGTCAGTGGGGGTGCTGGGGGAGGGGTGCTGGCTCATACCCTGGAATCCATCCTGGTTGATGTCACCAATGCTGGCCACGGAGAAGCCGAAGGCGGAGCGACTGGGGCCATGAAGGAGGAGGGAGGGGTGGGTGGGGAAGGAGGTGCCCGCCTGGTTCATGAACACATAGATGGCACCTCCTACCTCTTCTTTCCGCTCAAAGTAGTAGGGGGCACCCACCAGGAGGTCCTGCCACCTGCACAGGAGAGAAGGAACAGGGAACGGGAGTGTGAGGTCAGCCCCCAATATGCAGCATAACTCTCGTTTAACAGGCATGATGGTGCCGGGGCACACAGGTGTGCAGACGGCTCCTCTGGCCATAGGTCATGAGAAGGACATAGAAATACCAGCATGACCCACCAAATAGAAAACACATGTCATGGAGAAGCATGCGGGCACAGATCATACCCAAACAGCCCACAGCCACCGGAGCCAGTCAAATGATAGTCACCAACAAGCAAGTGCAGGTGTCATGCAAATGACACGCAAACACCCAAACTCCCATAAAGTCTGATTGCAAATCCCTGAAAACAGCACACAGACAAATGCACAAGTGCAAAACCTCCATTTCCCTGACCTGGCTTGGGCAAGCCCACCCTCCCCCACCTCTCTCCCTGGGCTCAGAGGATGTCCCTAGATTCTCACCCATCGTTGTTCAGGTCTGCCAGGGCAATGGCGCTGCCAAAATAGGCGCCCACCTGCGTGCCCTCCAGCACCTGCCTCCTCCGCAGGTCTCCGCCTGCCTCCTGGCTCAGCAAGAAGACAGCACCCATATGTCGGTGCCGCGGGGCACCCGTCACAATGGTGATGTCCGTGGGGTGCAGGACGGCACTGCCTACCTGCACCGTGTACCCTGGAATTAGGGGAAGATGGTCAGTGAAGGCTGGGGTACTTTGTCCCCTCCTGCTCTGGACCCATGGCCCTAGTCTGTCCCCTCTCCCTGCCCTCATGACCTTCTATTCCACCATTCCAAGTTGGCCAAGAAATTGGACCCCAGATGCCCAGTAGCCAGGCCCCATTCAGCCCCTAGACACTGTGCTATGAGCTCCATGATGGTGGGGACTTTGCATCTTGGGAGCTTGGAACAGGGCAAGGCATACAGGTGGTGCTCCATAAGTGTATCCTAGTTGAGCTAAATGCCACTAGTCACACCTGCACTCTGGCCTCATTCTTGCACCAGGCACTGAAGGTAAGAAGCCAGGGTGCCTGGGCTGAGCCCCCTTCTCCCTCTGCCACCCAATGGGCCACCATAACCGCACTCACCAATATAGAGGTTTCCTTGGTCCTCTGGGTCCTTGTAACTATACTCGGATAAATCCCAGTCCTTCCGCTGAATCATGTAGCTGTTTCCTTCACAAGGATTTGGGGAGGGGATGTGGGAGGAGTATAAGTCACTACCTCCTTCCTCCACCTTATCCAGCCCCCCACTGGGAAAGGATAATCCTTTTTATTTGTGAGGGCTTCACCATTTGTAAATCACTTCCTCTTTATTTTAACAATGCAGTGAGGTAGAATGGTGACCCACACTTTGCAGATGAGAAAAACAAGGCTCAGGGAGGGAAACTGACATGCTCACAGTCCCATGGGGAGCTAGTTATAGAGACATGGCTGGAATCCAGTCGCCCAGGCTCCTGGGTATTAAACACTGGATGGCATTTCCCTACTTTCTGGATGCTGAGGTTGGACTCTGCACCATCACCTCCTTCTGGTCCTGTCCCCAGACTCAGGCTGCCTACCTGGCCCCTGCTCCTCAGGTTGTGCTGGAGAGGACCTGTGACCCTACCAAGGTTCTAAAGGGACAGGGGCTGGGAGGCAGGACCAGATGAGGGGGCAGAAGCCTCGGTCTTAGGTGAGCCCAGAGCTGTGACTATGCCCCAGGCTGCCTGTTGGTCAAGAGGAGGTTCAGGGCTCCCTCTGCCTGCTGATTCTGCAACAGTAAGGGCTTGCTAGCGGGAGAGGGATTGCTGTGGCTACAACCTGTGTCAGGGAGAGAGGCAAAGAGTCGGAGGGAGTGTCAGCCATCAGATACCTGTGACACAGTGTATAGCATGGTAGTTACAAGCATGGGTCTTGATAAAAGGAAATATTCTGCATCCCCTAAAAAGTTGGTCCTAGATGTATTGACATGAAAAAATACCCACGACTTTGGAGAAGTCATAAAGAGAAAGGAGCAGAACAGCATGTTAATATGATTCTGTTTGTGGGTTTTTTTGTTTTTTTAAAGATAGCTACATATTCAAAAATAAGTCTGGAAGGATCCACAAGATACTGTTAACATTGGAAATGGGACAAGGGAGATGGGTGGGACGAGGGGCACTTTTACTCTTTTACCAATTCCTACTGTACTATTTAGTAGTTGTACTGGGAACATGTTTTATTTTTAATATATTTTTTAAATTTTTTTATGAAATGGGGGAATGAGGAGGGGGATTTAGTTTCCTTATTTATTTATTTATTTATAATCGAGACAGAGTCTCACTCTGTCACCCTGGGTAGAGTACAGTGGCATCATCATAGCTCACTGCAACCTCAAACTCCCGGGCTCAAGCAATCCTCCTGCCTCAGCCTCCCAAGTAGCTGGGACTGCAAGCATGACCAGCTAGTTTTCCTATTTTTAGTAGAGATAAGGTCTCACTCTTGCTCAGGCTGGTCTTGAACTCCTGAGCTCAAGCGGTCCTCCTGCCTCGGCCTCCCAGAGTGCTAGGATGACAAAAGTAAGCCACGATGCCCAGGCTATTTTTAAAATAAGTTTTTAAATGGTTAAACTGAAGTCAGATGGACCTGCATGCCAATCCAGGTTTCATAACTTACTGTTGGCCTTGGGCAATTTACTTCTCTAAGGCTCAGTTTTCTTTTCTATAAGATGGGTACAATAATACTTGCCTCCTAAGAGTATTTTGAGAGCGATTGGGATAATATGTGTAAGGCCCCTGGCACATAGCAAGTGCTATAAAATAGTAAGGTCATGGTGCTTGCTGGTATTGGCATGGGGGTCCTGGTTCTTCTGTCCCCCATGTGGATGGTCTGGCCTGGCTGTTCCCACGGCTAACTGGGGTGGGTGGTCTCTACCTCTCCTCCCTTCCCCCATGGTCCCCACCTTTCCAGTTGTAGGCACCAGGGGCACCGAAGTACACAGTGCTCTGGGTGAAGCCGCCGCTGGTGCCCAGCTGGCACATGCCCGTCTCCAGGTAGTCGGTGTTGCTGTTGCACATCTCGTTGTGGTAGGTCTGCCAGTCGTCGCTGGGGTCCAGCTCTAGGTCATTGCCTCGCACGTAGCACTTGCCCACCATGCGGCGCTGGTCCTCAGACCCCGACCACAGCACCTGAGTGTAGCGGTGGGCACAGACCTGGGGACCCCCCCCAATACACGCAGCCTTGGTCAGGAGCAGGGACCCAGGGCCAGCTGTCTCCTTTGCCCTGTGCACCTCTGGCTGTGCAGGAGAGGAGTTGAAGGCGTTCTCCTGGCTTCTCTTTCTTCCCACAGTGAGACTTAAGCCTGCGTCTCCTTTCCAGAATTCAGAAATCTGCTCTGAAGGTCGGGAACACTTTTTGGAAAGCCAGAAGGTTTGGATTTGAGAATGGCTTAGAGATCTTGGGAAAGAGAAATGGGGGAAGGATGAGGGACTGTGGGGCTCAGGCTCTTGGGTCTAAAAGAGGCTATTTACAGAAAGATTAGGAACCTGCTTCTCTGCCATCCCAATGACCCTGTCCTTTCATTGAAAGAACCATTATTAAAAGAATAACGATATGATACTGACAATAATAGCAGCAGCTAACCCTTCCTGAGTGCTTCTTCTATGTCAGGCACAATTTTTAGCTCTTCACGAATTAGCTTTTAAGCCTAATAACAACCCTACGGTGGCGGGACGATTATTTTCTCCATTTCAGATAAAGAAACTGAAGCACAGGGAGCGTAGTCACCTGCCTAAGATCTCACATCAAGAGAGAGACAGAGTATCCACACCAAGGCTGTCTGTTTCCAAACTCTCAGCTCTCAGGCAGTCGGCTGCGCTGCCTCACGGGGGAGAATCTGTGCACAGTTTCTTCGGGTACACCCTAGGTGTTTAATACAGATTTACCAGGCAAATCAATGGATCCGAATATGGTGTTTTAAAACAGCCTGAGGCCAGACAAAATCCAGAAACAGACCTAGGTCTTGTTTACTTGTTTTTTGTGTCCCCTTCCTGCTGTGAGCGCCACTAGCATAGCACCTGAGCTGCCCTGAGCCACCGCTAAGTTTCTAGTGTTTGGTACACAGTAGGTGCTCACTAAATACTTGTGGAATGAATGGATGGAAGGGTGAGTAGATAACTGCTAAAGGACCCAGTGCCCAGAATCGCTTTAAATGGATTCCTAAACCCACAGCCCTCCATAACAGGGGTCTTGAGAAGGCATCTCAGTGAACTAATGTAAACCCAGAGCTTAAAACTGTGTTCAAAGGTGACAGAAATCACGGCAGTGAGGGCTACGGGGGTGGTAGTTGATTGGAAAGGGGCACAAGGGAACTTTCTGGAGTGATGTAAAAGTGCTGTATCGTTAAAGGGTGTTGGTTACACAGGTATAAACATTTGTCAAGAATTCACTGAAATTTAAAATGTGAGCATTTCGCGGCACATAAATTTTACATTAATTTAGAAAATGAAGAAAAAAGTATCCATCTGGGACCCATAAATTGAGACCTCAGGGGGCACTACTGAAGAATGTGGATGGGAGGTGACAAGTGACATCAGGGAGTGGCACCCAAACCAGAGCCGACTGAGCTGGGTCAGCAGGGCTGTGCCTCTTCTGGCAGCCAGCCTCCCAGGAAGGAGCGCCGCCCGGGGCCTTCTCTGCCCTTTCCTCCTTGCCGTTCCCTCGGCTCAGTCCCACGACGGGTGAGCACCCAGCATGGGTATGGGGAGGAAGTGGCTGGTGGCTGAGTCAGAGAGGACTCAGGCCGTGCCGGGCCCTGGGAGGGCGCCAGACACCCCCCTCCCCAGGAGCTCAGGGAGCAAGGGACACGAGGCCAGAGACACGGACATTTGCACAGGCCCCAGAACATGCACCGAGGACCCCTCTGCTGCTCTCCGCTTTCCTCCCAGCCCCTGGGAGATGAAGGAGAGAGCTGGGTGGGGGTGGAGGAACCGATGCTGAGCACCCACTTACCAGGACTCTGCCTGCAGGGCCCTGGCTGGCCACAGTCACCCCGAGCCACATGTCCTCAATAATGTGATGGTCAGGGTCACCTGTGGGCACGGAGGGATCATGAGCCTGGGCACCTCACTCCATACCCCAGTGCCTAAAGCCACGAGAGGGCAGGGCTTGGTCGTCTTGGGCCTTCCCCCCCAGCAGGGCAGCCCTCCCCGTGCCCCTCACCCAGCCTGTTCTCACTGAGCTCCCCAGTCCCACACAGTCCCACTCTCACCAAGCTCTCTTCCCAGCTGGACAAGAAGTGACTAGAAACTGCCCCTGGTATCTCCTCCAGCTCCTTCTCCCTGTTTGCCCCTCTGCCAGGCCTCCAACCCAGCACTGGTCCCCAGCCCCTTCCCCTCACTTTTCTCTGTGATGTCCATGCGCTCACAGTCGTCCTTGCTGGCAGTGAGTGGGCACAGGTACACAGCACCGGTCCGGTTGGTGTAACCATCGGGCACAGCAAGCTCCCGGGGGGCACCAGCCAGGAGCCTGGGGGCAGGGAGGGAGGTAGGTCTGAGCTCAGACTCCCCAAGGCCAGCTTCAAACCAAGTGCAACTCGACAGGCATTTACAGATTCTATGCCAGGTTCCGGGGTTCCAGAGACGAGTGGGTCCCAGCCCCTGCCCTCAGGAGTGTCCAGTGTAGGGGAAGGCAGGCGAGGAAACAGACACTTGCAGTCAGGGCCTCACAAGAGGGAAGCAGGAAGCTCACAGGCCCAGATTCAGGGGTGGGGGGCAGTCATCCGGAGGGGAGGTGACCCAGTCTGAGGGTGAGGATGATGACCCGGGCTCGCTAGGTGAAGAAGGGCAGGAAGGGCACTTTAGGTATGACATGTACAAGGGCCAAGAAGCAACAGCAAGCAGGGTGACTCAGGGGTCTGCAAGACCTTCAGCATAGCTGGGGTCTGGGGACACCCGAGGAAGAAAGGAGGGGAGGATGGGAAGGACATGGGGGAGCCACGAATGGATATTAGGCAGGGAAGTGACGTGGTCAGATCTGGGTTTTGGAAGGAATGCTTTGGCCTCTGAGCTGAAGGTAGACCAGAAGAGAGCAAGACTGCAGGAATCCTGGCATAGGGTTCAAATTCTGGGGGTTCCAAAGGGAGGAGAACTTGTGAGTGGGTGGGATGGGCTGTCTGGGTCCTTCCTCCTCAAGCCATCTCTGGACTTAGATCGTGGAGGCCTGGGCCTGTAAGTGACCCAGGTGATGTCCAACACCTCCCCCACCACCCCGCCTTGGGACAGGGACACAGGGTATGGGGTGCGAGTGGGTGCCTGACACTTTGGACGGTGTGGCCCCAGAGCAGAGTTCCCAGTGGGAGGGCCTGAGGGAAGGGTGGGCAAGGACTGTCATCTTGCCCCCACCCTGCCCAGAACCCATCTTGGGAGATGCCAACCGCAAGTTCCTACAAGGATGCTTAGGGCCTGGCAACCCATCCCATACCAGGGGGGTGGCTAAAGCACACAGAGGCAGGGGTCAACCCTGAAATACCAACTCGGAGGACAGTCCTTGGGCCATCAGCATCAGAAATCCCTGGGGTATTTTTTAAAGAGGCAGATTCCTCTGCCCACCACAGAACATCTGGATGAAATCTGCACACTCCAGCTGGAGACGCCAGTTCTACCCTCCCTTCTTCTCCCCACGTCATCTCCCTGTGGCCTCTCCATGTTCTGCCAGGACACCCTCCTCAATCCTGATGGACCCAGCCTCCTGGGTGACAAGCACCTCCCAGGTGCCCCTCCATTTGGCCCCAGCAACGCTATCACTCTGTGGTTCCCGGCTCAGAACCTGGGCTCTGGGCCTCCTGCCAGAGTCTGGAAGTGCCAAGCCGTGGCTGCCTGGGACTCTGTGAGTGTAGGCTGCAGGGAGTGGGCAGGGCAGGGCCTGGGCATGCCGGGGCCTGGGGTGCCTCCTCCCACTGGGAGTCAGGAATGCACTGCCTGGGGGTGCTGGGAGGGACCTCGCCTGCACCTCACCCTGGGGAAGTGTTCCTGGGAACAGGAGGGAAGCTTCCCAGCCAGGGAGGCTGGCAGGGAGCTAGGGTGGCAGCCAGGCCTGAGTAGTCCCCTTCTGTCTGGGCTGGGGAAGAGCCTCGATGAGTCCTGAGTCCGCTGCCTGACCATCCATGGACATCCGCCCCCAGGTGTGCCTGACACCTGAGAGAAGGAAGCCATGCCCTGGGAAAGGAGCCTCTCGGCCTGGAGCCTGAGGACCTGGTTCTAGGGTTTGTTCTCCCTGAAGGGGCAATTTCCTTTTCCTTTCTGGGCCTTGAGTGCCTGGTCTGTAAAATGGGGACAGCAGCTGTTCTGCTGACTTCTGGAGTTTTTGGAGGAACAAGTGGGTTTATTCTGCAAAAAGGTTTTATGACTATGAAGCCATGGCCAACCCGAGCACTGTTGCTCTGATTTCTTCTGGCACCAAGGCTGGCCCTACCATGACCTCAGGCAGCCCTGCAGGGACCCAGGAATTTCTGCCCTGCCAGGTGCGGGAACATGGAGCAGAGGGTAAAGAACAGACTGCTTGGGTCCTTTCGAGGGAGCAGGGATGGTCAGGAGGACTTCCAGGGCCTGAGGATACCAGGTGATCACCGAGGTGGGGGTGAGTGTTGGCAGCTAGAGTCATTCTAGGGTGGGAGATCAGATTTGGCTAGAGGTGGAGGTTGGGGGTTGGCTACAATGACCTTGAAAGAGTCCAGTTCTCAGGGAGTGAGAGGGCCCTGGGGAGCTCAAGTTGCCTCCAGGGCATACAGTGGAATGGGAATGTCACCCCTGCCTCTGCTGCTGCCACCTCCGCCACTGCCTTGCCCAAAGTGTTGGGTCAGAGGTGGCTGAAGAGCAGGGTCTCCATGCCGTCCCGGCTCCCTCGTCTCAGCTGGGAGGACTGAGGGACCCCTCGTCCTAGCCTCCTGAGGTATTGAGCATGCAAAGCTGGGCATGAATGGCAACTGGATTGAAATGAACCCCCTTACCACCTTTACCCTCCCACCCTCTGCCCCAAGCCAGCCTTGTGCCCACTGGTGGGGGAGGTGCAAGACCAGGGCTCTAAACCCAGCCCCCCATCCCAGGCCCCTCCCTTCTCAGAGATTCCACAGGGAGCCCCCCTAACCCCCCTGGAGTATTTTTAGCTCCTACTTGGCCTGCTCAGAAGCCCTTTTAGGCCCTCTGGCTCCCAGCCCAGGATCCAATGGGTCTACAGCCAGAGGCCTGCGCATGGATGGGGGAAGGCGGGTGTGCAGAGGTTCGGGTCCAGCTTCTTCCAGCCACAGCCATGTGTGTGCAGCGGGGGCTGGAGAATACAGAGGGTGGGAGAGACCTTACTGATATGCAAATGAAATATAAATTACCATGCAAATGAGCACCTAAGCTAGCCACCGGCTATTGCGTCTGGTCCAAGTGATCACAAAGTGCAAAAGCCGACTCCTTCCAGACCACTGAGCCCATCCTCCCAGTGGAGGTCAGAAAGAGGGAGAGGCCTAGATGGAGCTCTTAGAGCACGGAAGACAGGAGCTGGGATCGCCCCTCTCCTGGAGTCAGGCTGCACTGGGGGGAGCAGAGAGCCCCAGTCCCCTGGAGGTAGTGGGATGGGTAAAATGACCTCTCAAGGGCTTTCAAATACTGTCTCCTCACCCTCTGATGGCTCCAGCCAGACAGCCCCTCCTGGCCTCTGGGGAACCCCCTGAGCTCCAAGTTCCGGAAAAGCACCTCCTCACCCCTGCCCCGGCACTCTTTCCGCGGCAGTTCATAGCTAATGGAACAGCCGAGCAGAAAGCAATAGAATCGGAGAAGGCTGGAGCATGGGGCCCAGGAGAGTTCAGGGCACCATAGTGGCTCACCCCAAAGAAGATCAGGCCCCCAGGGGGCACTAGGGTGGGGCGATGCTAGGAGAAACAGCCTATAAGATTCAACTTCCTGGATACCCTCACCTCAGGGTGCTCAGTGGCTCCAGTGGGAAGATTCAGAGGGGGGCCAGAGGATCTAGCACACAGGCCAGCAGGGCCCCTGTGGCTTACTGCTTGGGTCCCTAGCCACCTGTGTTCCCTCCCTCCCCAGGCCAGAAAGCAGGTGGGGAGGGGACTCGTTCTAGCCCGGAGCCCCAGGGTAGGGGTGGGGGCAGCTCTCGGATGCCTGGATCCAGCTCTGTGCCAGCCCTGCTGCCCGAATTAACCAGCTCCCCAGAGGCTGCTCCTATGGTAGCTGAAGCTGCAGCCCTCCCCATCCTCCCCTACTCCTCCTTCACTGCTCATCCAGCCCCCTCTCCCCACTGGTGACTCAGCCCTAGAACCAGAGCAACAAGCTGTAGGGAGCAAGAGAATGAGAAAGGCCGGGAGAAAGAGGCCTGCCCAAGCCTCCAATACGAAAGAACAAGGCTGTTTTTCTTATTTCTTCTCCCCTTCCCTGGCTCTTTGGTATTTTTTCCATATTCGACCCCTTAGGGCATCCCTCACAACATCTAACCTCAATCTCTCTTACTGTAAGGGACATCCTCTTCCTCCCTTGTTTAGCTTTGACCAAGTCCCTGTTGCTCCTACTTTTCCTACAAGACCAGCCTTCCCTGACCTCCAGCCCAACTGAAAACCCTTTGGCTCGTCACTGGAGAGAGCCAGAGGAAAAGGACACACACATGTGGGCCTTCTGCCTGGAGCCACAGCTGCTGTGCCCATTTCTGCTGGCACGAGCCTTGGAGGCTGCCAGGCACCCGCCCTGCCCGGGGAAACATGATTTAGGACAGCACAGCAGGTAAGCCTGGCTCCTGCCTACCTCAGGCATGACCTCATTTCAGGAGCCACAGCCACTCCCGCCCTAGGCTTCTCAGACACGCTCATTTCCCAGCAAAGGTGAAAGGGACAGAGGGCCCCGAGATATCCTCCGCAGCCCATGAGGTCAGGCCAGGCCAGGACACCTGGATTCCCAGGAGGGAATGATGGAGCAGGTCCTGGGGCGGAGGGTGTCAGTAACCACTTCCCAGAGAACAGTCCCTCTCCCTCCAAGGGGCCCTCATGCACCCTGCTAAGAAGCCCAAAGCACCTTGGTCCTCCGCATGCCCCTCCTCCCTCACTTCCAGAGACTGGGAGACAGGGCCTGGGTGCGGAGAACCTCCTATGTTGTGGGAAGGGAACCCCAGCCCAGAGATGATGGTGATAGGGCAGCAAAGAGGGTCTACGCTGGGTTTCTAACCATTTCTGGAACAAGGCCTTCTTTGAGAACCTGAAGCTGTGCTCTCCCCTCCTCCCACCCCTCAGACAATGTACAAACACACATGATTTTTCATATACTTCCAGGGGTCCCTGCATCTCCTGAAAACCTATGAACCCCAGGCTAAGAGCCTGCTCAGGACCACGAACCACTCCCCTTCTCCAAAGAGACTTTGAGGCTAACAGATCATGAGGCTGCCGCTTGATTTGCCAGCTCCCTTGAGCTGTGCACTGAGGCAGCTGTTCACATCTGGCTACACAGCTGGCTGCAGCTAAGCCCAGCTGGCTCCTCCAAAGAGCCACGGGGCAGAATCCAGTGAGATGAAGAGATGAACCAGCCCTAGGAAAGACTGAGGGTATCCAGGGGAGGACTCAGAACTCTGTCTAGAACTACCTGCCTCTGAGAGATTTATTAGCTTTAGAACCTTCTGGGCTCTTGGAAGCCTAATGCCATCGGTAGCTGCCCAGGAAGAAAAGTAGAACCCCTGTGCTCTGCCACCTTAGGTGGGGCCCATAGGTGATGGGGGTGCCTCCAGGTCCTGGCCTCAACACAAGAGCCTTTGGGTGCTCCTTGGAAAGATGGGCATGTGCAGGGGATTTTGCACATTATCTCATTAAGGCCCCACTAACATCCAGGAAGAAGATATGTTGTTTCCTCCCAGCGTGTGAGGAAATTAAGGCCCAGGTGTTGGTGACAGATCCAAGACGGGATCCTGGCTATGGGACTTCCGAGCCTTTTCTCCCTCCACAATGCCAAGCTGGCTCTCATAGGCCAACAGAGGTAGGAGACAGCAGGCAGATCCAGATCCAACCCGTTTTTGGGGAATGGGGAAAACTAGCCCCAGAAAGGGAACTCATCTTGCTCAAGGTGACACAGCCAAGAGGGGAGGGGTTGCAGAATCATTATTTACTCATTCTTTCCAGTCAGATCCTCTCTAGGCCTGTGTTACCTTACACCATGCAGACTTGGCGTTGAAAACCTGAAAACCTTTTTCTAGGCTCGGGCAGAAAGAGCACTGACATAGAAATTTGTGCTGATGGTCACTCAGGAGCTCCAAAAGGTGCCGGGTTGGACAAGGCCAGGCGGCAGCTGCTGGGGCCGGGCTGGGAAGGGTGTGGTGGCCCTGGCTTCTGCAAAAGCGAGCGGCAGTGGAGGCCGAGTCCAGGTAGGGAGGCTGGGCAGGGGCTGGGCCGGCAGGGCAGAGGCCAAGGCTGGGCAGAGTTTGGACTTTGAACATTCCCAACTTCCACAAGTTTCCGCAGGCCCCAGTCAGAGCTGGGAGAGGTTTCAAGGCAACCTTAATCTGACCATGTCTTCTTGTTCAGTGGGGTCAGAGGCCAGGTGGGGTCACCCAGCCCAAACAGGTGGATGGGACCAGCCTGACCTATCCTGACCACGGTCCCTCCCTGGGCAGGCTCATCTCCCCCTGCCACCTTCCCCCAACTGCCAAACTGAGCACACTCTGAGTCCATGGCAGACAGACCTCTGAAACCCGGACATGACTCCCTGGGCATGAGTGCCTATGGTGGGCTGGGGATCCAAGCAGCTGAATGCAACCTCCTGCCCGCCCCCCCACGCATGGGTCTTCCCCTCCTTCTCCTTGCAGCTGTTGGGGAAGGAGAACAGAAGAAAGAGAAAAACACTATTTTCCTCTTCAAACCAAAACAAACACACTCAGGGTTGAAGATTCAACATGAATCTGTGGAATGCAGGGAAGATGTTTGGTGGGAGAGCGCCACTGCCTGGGGGTGGGCACAGGAGACCAGGCCAGCGTGCGGACAGCTCCTCCTCCACTCTCTTCTAGTCCCCCCACCCTCAGGGGGTCAGAGGCAGTGTCTGGACAGCTCCATACGCTCAGACTCACCCATCGCCTCACTCCCCAACCGCCAAGGGCTGAGAAGGCCATTCAGTCTGGCTCTGCAGAGGGTGTGGTTGGTGTGGCCACAGACTACATGCGAGGTGTAAGGGGGTGGTGTGCTCAAATGCATATGCTCATGGGTTTTTCCCAAGAGTAGGGGAAGGGGCTTCCACTAGGTGTTTATCTTGCAGTTTTCCCCAGCTCCCAGGCCTAGAGAGAAGAGGCTAGTTCTGGTACTCGGTTCGCAGAATGGGAGGGGCCTCAGGCAACCTGGACCCCACTTCCGCTTGCAGGAGAGGTCTAAAGGGCGGAGGGGTGGCGTCTAGACAGGTTCTAGCCCGGTCAGCACTTGCCAATAATTACTGCCCCCCATCCCATACCCAATCCTCCACTTCCCGCCAAGCCCCAGCAGCCGGAGGGCTGCCCACGTACCCGCCCCCTTAATCCTGGCTCACCGGGGCCAGCGGCAGCGGGCCTGGAAAGCAGCGGGCCCAGGGCTCCGACTCAGCTCCGGATCGAACGCACCCCGCACACACACTCTCTCTCCTACCCCACCCCCGCCAGCCTTACTTACAGGTAGCGCTGCTGCCGCTCCGTCTGCCGATGGAGGGCGACCGAGTAGCCGAAGAGGCTGCCCGGGTTCTCGGCCTCCTTCACCACCAGGAATCGGGTGTCCAGGTTGAAGGCGGAGGCGACGCGGCCGCCGGCCGCCACCATCAGGGCGAGCGCGCAGAGCATCGGGCGCGGGGCGCGGGGCGCGCGGCGGGGGCCGGGGCCCATGGCTGCGAGCCGGAGCGGGGGCCCAGGCGAGAGCGCGTGAGGGCGCGGAGCTAGGAGTAAGGACCTGTTCACCTGCTCCCCGCACCGCCAAAGGGCACTTGGAACCGGCCGCGCGGTGGAGCCCAGCGGTGCCGATCAGTTTCTTGCCCTCAGCCCGGGTCAGTTTCACGGCTGCTCAGGGTCTGCGCTCTCAGATCCCCTTCCAAGGTCCGTGGGTCTATTCTCCCGCCTCCCCAGCAACCGGGTCACCGCCGCCCCTGCCCCAGGCACCCGGCCCTCCAGCCTGTCCGGGCCGCGCCCCCTTGGCCGCGCTGTCGCCTTCGATCCCGACTCGGCGGCGGTTCTGGCAAGCAGAACGGCAGACCGCAAGGAGGACGGGAGGGAGGGGTCCCCGCGGCGCGCGCCCCGCCTCCCCACGCCCAGTCCCGCACCTCCCCACCTTGCGCGCCCAGCCCGGGCTCCGCTTTCCTTCCGGGGAAAGAGAAAAGGTCCCGGCTCGGCCGCCGCCTCTTAAAGGGGCAGCACCGCCCCTCCCTCCTCATCCTCCCTACCCCGGCTCCGCCCTTTCCCCCAAACACCTGTCGGGTGTCCCCAAAGACTTGTATTTCCCCTCTCCGCCCCTCGCTTCTCAGGGGAAGCGTCGCCTCCGGAGCAAGACGGATTGGACGAGCGGGGCCGTGGGTGGGATTTGTCCAGCTCCTTGCTGCGGCTGCTGCTGCTGCAGGAAAGGCCGTTCCGGGCGCGGCCACCTCGGCCGGCCTGGCTGGAGAGAGCTGGCGTCGGCGCATCTGCGAACCGCCGTCCGCGGCTGGCTGGAATGCTGGGCTCGCCTCCGCAGCGCTGTGAGTCCCAAAGAGGTGGCTGGCGGTCTCTGGGCGTTCTTCCTCTCACCCAGCCCCCCTCGCTGCCTTTGTCGAGATTTATTTCTCCTGCCAGCCCGACCCACCCACCCCGATCCGAGCTGAGACTGCCTTCTCAGCAAAGCTGGACAAATATTCAGCGATGGTAGTAACAATATCGCTAATTGTAATTAGCAAAAAACATTTTTCCCCAAGGGCTGCGCCTTCTGGTATCACGGGATGAGACTGTGCATGTGGAATGAGTGCCTCCTTCTCAGAACGCACGGCCTGGCCGGGAGCTGGGCCCAGACTGTGCCCATTCTCATCCACTCCTGCCTGCAGGGCCCAGCCCTGCAGAATCCCAAAGCTCCCCTCCTCCCATCCGCGCTCGGAATGAGTGTTTGGAGACTGGGCGGGGACGCCACCGCCTGCAGGTGTGCAGTGGGAAGCACCAGGTGGCGGTAGGTGGGCGGGGCCTAAAGATCTCATTCGCAGAAGAGTCAAACTGAAAGGGAACTTGAAGAGTTCACTATGTTATTTTCTTGAGTTTAACTCAGATTTCCCTTATTGCAGCACAAAAATTCATTTTCCCTGGCAGTCTTTTCTCTATATATTTTCAAATAAGAAAAAAATACCATGTATTGAGCACATATGCAGCAGGAACTATGCTAAGTGCTTTACAAATATTAAGTTAAACCCTCACAACAATCTTTGAGGTGTTATATCTGTTTTAACATGAGAAAGCCGAGGCTCAGGGAGGTTAAGCAATTTGGGAGAGGCCACACAACTGGGATTGGAATCCTGTGTTATCTGACCCTGGAGTCCTTCTTACCTACTTATGCTAATAATTAGTGTGTGTACAATACTTTGGGCACATCCAGATTTGGTGGGACCTGAAGCTTGTGCAATCTGGGGGCTTTCTTTAAGGAATAGAATAAAGAATTGGGAGTAAAAATTAGCTTCAGAGCCTGGGAAAGGGCCCCAGCCTAACTTTATAGTTTACAAATCATCTCACGAGGAGGCTCATTTCATCCTCCCAGCCTCCCCTGCGAGGTCAGCATGATCATCTTGTTTTGACTTACGGGGGACCAGAGCCTCAGGAGGTTGCCTAGATGTCCAAGGTCAGGAAGCTTATGGGAGGCAGAGCTAGGACTGGAAGCCACTGACCACAGCTGTGTCTTTAAGAGACAAACTCCAGGCACATGTTGGTCAGACAGCCAGACGTGTTTAAATAAAAGCAGCTGCGATAACAGCTTTTCTGGGGTTTGGGGAGAGGACACTTGTCCATGACTGCCCTTAGGGCAGCATTTGTTCCCAAGTTGTGACTCCCAGAGCCACCCAGCCTCCTTCATGGTCTGCCTTGTGGCTTAGGGTCTCCAGGGGTTAGGAGACATCTGGGGTCAAGGAACAGGAAGCTGACCTGGATGGAAGTTGGACAGACCTTTGCCCTCCGGGCTGGCTCCTGAGTCTTCCACCGTGTTCCTGGAGAAAAGGACATAGCTAGGGCCAGGAGGGCAGAGGCCCAGGGTGGACACTCAGTGTGGGCAGGGGGCCTGCCTAAAACAGCTCTGAGACTCCTGTGATGACAGATCGGCCCCATGCCAGGCCTTATCTCTTTGGCCATCCCAAACAGGAATGACCAGCATGTCCGATCCCAGGACTGGGAGCAGGAAAGGGATGAGGGATGGTTTTTCCACTCCAGGGGAGTGTCCAGAGGGAATGTGGGAGCAGAGCAGGGGTGACTGGTGGGGGTGGGCTGAGCTAAAGAATGTGGGGGAGTGTCAGACAGAGCTGAGGAGATGGAATGGGGGTGGAGGGCGCTGTGGAGAGTGGAGGGGTCTGAGCTGGAGAGATGGAAAAAGAGAAACCCCAACATCATGCCAAGGGGCTTAAGTCCAAGGGTCCAAATCAGTGACGTTGTCATCTACAGCCTCATCTCATCTCTCAGTTGGCTCTCGTGTCAACTCTTTATCTGTCAACCTCTCCCCATGGAGAAGGGACCCACCTAGAAACACAGACAAGAGAAACAAGGGCACAGGAATAACATGTGTAATGAGGAGCCTACGTCTATTTTTGGCTGACAGCTTTCAAGCCTCACCCCTCCCTCGCCCCCTGCGCCCCACACCTGGACAAGCTGATGAGAAAGCCTGGGTGCTCTCTCTCTCGCTTGGCATCCGAGGGAGGAGATCCGCAAGCCCCTTCAGGCAAGAACACTCAGCCCCTGACCACAATAAAAACCCAGGCCACTCTCCTCCCTGGCTCCCTCAAGCCATTTGGGACCCGCTCGAGAGGCTGACCCTGATCTCCCTGGAGACCTCAATTATGTCAATAATAAAACTTTTCATACCCTCTTGGTGTGCGGGTGGCGTCATCAGTCTTGACATTCAAACCAAACCTTGGATGGCGTCCATCTGCCTCTACAGGTGACCATAACCATGTGCAAACTGTGGGTCCTGCTGGAGGGCCAGGGAAGCTTCCTGGAGGAGGAGTATCTGGACAAGGGGGAAAGACAGGAGTGGCGAGAGGGAGCCTCTGGGGAGAAGAAAGGCAGAAGGGTTGGGGCTGCTTCCGGGTGAAGTTTTCCCAGCCAGGACAAGGACAATGTCAATATTCTGTAAAGGCAGCTTCTGTTTATTTAGCCTTCCCCTGCCTGCCCTCTCCCCACACCCCGTCTCACTGCCCCAGGGGCCCTCACCTCCCAGGGGCAGGCATGTGGACACGAGGCACACAGAGGGGGTGCAACTGTGTGCACCTGGTTGAGGGCAGGCTCTCTTCTGCCTTCTCACCTTGGGCCACTTACCTTCCTGCTCCAGGCCTTGGTTTCCCCATCTGTGAAATGGAAGGGCTGGAGAGAACCCCTCATTATTCCCCGGTCTGCACCCACTAGGTGCCAGGGTTTCTAGTATCCGCTGAACCAAGTGGACCAAAGCTCTGCTGTTGAACTAAGACTCAGTCTGTATCTCAGACTTGAACTGAAAATGCAAATTACTGAGGAGGGAGGGAGGGAGGAGAGGGGAAGCTGAATGGGCTTATCAGATTTCCTTCTGTGACCCAGATGTAGGCCAGGTCCAGGCAACTCCCCTGGCTCAGAATCCACCAGCCTCAAATGTTCACTGATAGCTTACTAGGTACCAATGCGGGGCTGAGTCCTCCTGGGAGTATCTTTGAGGCTGGGGTCTCATCCCGGCCTCCCATTCTGGAAGCTCTCAAATTGAAACATTCTAAACCCACTTTTCATTGTATTTTAGGAGTGGTGCTTATGGGGCAAGGGGGGCTGTCAGGAAGAACATTCTGGCTGTAGCATGAATTTGACATTTCCAGGAGAGACTGGGTGGGGGCAGGAGAGGGCCGCTATAATAATCTGGACAAGGGATGAGGTCGGCTGGGCAGGGGCAGAGGCTGAGGGAGGGAGAGAGTGAGTGATGAAGGCCCAGGACGCTGATTTGACTGGACTTCAGGGACAGGTGGGGAATTTTGGGAGGAGGGAAAGAGCAGAGGGTTTCTGGGGATCAGTGGGCAGTGACCCCCAAGGGGGTGTGGTGAGCAGGCCCTAAACATTGGGGAAGCTCCCTGCCCCCCATCCTCTCTGTTTCTCTAGCCCTCCCCAGGCCCACGCCTACTGCCCAAGGCTTAGCCTTGAAGCCCACGCCCTGCCCCGGCCCCTGGGGCCATCGCCTCCTGGCAGGGAAATTAGGACTCTGGTGGGCTCTTCAGCGTTCTCTGTCTCATGTCAAGGTGGCCCCTTTGCACTCAGGAGGCCACACAGTAGAGGCAGCCCCAGCTGAACCCAGCTGAGTCACCACCCCACAGGGGCTTTGCCATTTCCGGGGGAGAAGCCTGCTTATGGGCAGAGTTCTGTGCTCAGGTGGGAAATCTGGGCAGGTGGGGGGGCTTCATCTACCCCACCCCCAACCCACCCTGCCCCTACTAACTCCCTAGATACCCACTGGGGGTGGAGGGTTCCTACATGTATATTCCTCAGAACATGTGTCTGCACACATGGACCCTCATGCATGCACATGTGTTTGCCTGTGTAACTATGTGTCTCTGAATGTCTCCTGTATATTTGAATGTGGAGAGGGAGCTAATATTTTCTGAGCATCTACTATGTGCCTAGCCTTTTACGTATGTTACCTTCTGATAACCCTAGGAGGTATAGATGTCTCCCAGTTTACAGATGAAAATACTGAGATGCCCAAAGTACAAAAGGTGTGACTCCCTCCTCCGGTGTGGCTGTCTGACTCCATGGTCATGTCCTTCCAGAGTGGGCTCCTCGGGGATTGGGTGTGAGAAGTGTGTGTGTCTATATTGATCCTTCTCCCGGTGGCTGTGATTGGTCTGGGGGGTAGGGACAGGGTCAGTAAGGCCCTATGGGAGTGGCTGGGTGAATGGATGACAGTAGTGTCCCTTGCCCAAGGCACATACTTCTGGTCCGGTCAATCCACGTGGCTGACCAGCCCAGACTTGCCCCACTGGAGGCCAGCATTCTCATGGCTCATCAGTGCTCGGCTCTGCTGCCTTCTTTGTACTGTGGTGCTAATGGATGTAGGAATGTATCTGCCATACGATAGGTGAAACGTGGTTGTCTGCTCAGGCAGAAATAAAAACTAAAATACCAAAGTGGGACATCCTGTCTCCACAATGCCTTGCTGATATTTAGGGAAAAGTCATTTCATCACCCTCCCCTTCTGTTTTGTAGCGATGGGGGTCTTGCTATGTTGCCCAGGCTGGTCTCAAACTCCTGGCCTCAAGCGATCCTTCCACCTTGGCCTCCCAAAGTGCTGGGATTACAGGTATGGGCCACCAGGCCCCGCCTCATTGGCTCTTAATAACTCAGACCACGAAGTTCCTCAGGCACTGTGACTCACGGTACACAAAAGTGACCCACAGGCCTTCCCCAGCCAGCTCGGCTCCAAGGGGCTCACCTCAGCTGGAAGCCCAACGCCTCCCCCTCCTCTGCACCCAACTTAGCCAATCTCAGTGTCCCATTGATGACACCTTCCTGCTATCTCGCCTGTTTGTCCACTTTTCTGCCCCTTCTGCCTAGATTACTGTTGGCGCTTCCCACTGCCCTCCCTGCCTCTACCTTTCCCTCCCATCTGCATGGCGGCCCAAGTGTCCTACCAACCTGCCCTCGTCACTCTCCTGTTTGTCACCTCCAGTGGTTCCCCTCTGCTCTCAGGACACATCACCGTCCCTGAGACAGCCCTGGTCATCTTTCCACCTGCGCCCACCCCCTACTTCCCCTCCCCCTTCCAGTGCCACACGCAGGCACAGGAGCACCTCGCAGTTCCTCACTGGCCTCCAGCCTTCTGCCGTTCTGCCACCAGGCATCCCACAGCCCCCACCCGCCCCCAGGCATCCTGGCTACCTCCCATTCTTCCAGGAGCTCACGGCTTAGAAGTGACCTCCTCTGAGTGGAGTCACCTGTCTGCCTTCCCCTGGAGTCAGGATCCTGCCCTCGGGTCATGGTGAAACCTCCCGCTCTCCTTGGGCTGCAGCCTCCTCTGATGGGCAAACTCTGTGCTTGTCTTTGGGCCTTTGCCCCTGACCTCTCCAGGGTGGCAGCGGTGACCTGCTGACCTCTCCTTCTGTATTTCATTTAAACTCCTGCCTGACAGTGCCTTCCCAGCACCCTCTCCCCCTGCAAGACTCCTCAGCCCGCCCTGGGCCTGTGTGTGGTCCTCCTCCCTCCTGCAGCCCGAGATGACCCCTGTGCGTTACCATCTTCCTACACGCTGACCCCACCTGCGCCAGCTCCTCCAGGCTTCATGTTCAGCTCTCACCAGCCACCTCCAGAAAGGACTCAGCATCTTCCGTCCTCCCCACAGCCTGCTCCTCCTCTGACCGCTTCTGTCCCGGTGCCTTGTCTCCACTCTCGGCAGGATGACACCAACACACAGGGCCAGCCCTTGCCCCCTGCCTTTGCACATGCTGGTCCCTCTGCCTGGAATGCCCTTCACACACTCTTTGCCTTGGCAAACATCCACTTGTTCTTCCAAATCTTTCATGAGCTTCCACTTTTGCAGCAAAACCTTCCCTCACCCCCACCCCCGCCCCGACCCATCTTCCAGGACTGGCACTGACTTCCAGCCAGGCTGGAGGGACCGTGACCTCGGGCAAGGCCCTGCACCTCTCAGCCTCAGTTTCCTCATCTATAAACTGGACACAAAGATAGCAAATTCACGGGTCTGGTGAAACAGAACTGGGGCCCCAAGTCAGCCACTCCTTCCCTAAGTGGTAGTCGTTACCCTCAGCGTTGATGACACCTGTGTGTCCCAGACCCTGTGGCAGTCCCTCCCTCATGCACGGCTGTGTCCAGCTGAATTCAGTCACCACATACTCTGGCACTAAAAAAAGGAGCCCAGGGGAGGCGAGTGAGAGGCCAGTTCTGTCTCTTTAATGTCCCCAGCTCTGTCCCCTCCCCCACCCCGGGATCCGGTTGGGACAAACGTCTTGGCTCAGTGGGTTGAAAAGGAAAGTCGGAATTCTGAGGCATGAATCGCTGTGCCCACTGACTCACTTCCTCCTCCCGCCTGCTCCGGACGGACGAGGCCCTGAGTAAATCAGGTTAAAGCCTCCTCCCAGCCCTCACCCCCATCCCAGCCTCCCCGTCCCCCCTCAGTGCCGAACTCCCCCCGGGGAGCCAGTAACTGCTGGTGTGAAACCTGCTTGTGGTTTTAGAGAGCTAAGGGGCCAGCCATCTCGGGGCAGGCGGGGCCCTACTCTCGCCCCAAGTCTGATGTGCAAGGCAGCGAAAGAGCCCTCCTCCTCGCAGAGCCTCTCTCCTACCCTGCCGCGGTCACAAAGCTCACAGCAGTAGGCAGCCCTCCTGTGGGCTCCTGCCTTGCCTCCTGATCGCTCCTGTCAACATGTGGGAGCCCTACCTGGCAGGGAGGGGGCAGGATGTGACAGCATTGCCCACAGAGGCCAGGGCCCCGGGTACAAATGAGTCAGACAACTGGGGGAGGGGAGGGGGGTGCGGGGAGGGAAAGGGCCAGAGCATGGGGAAGGGCCACTGGGACAAAGAGGGATTTAGTGGGTGGGGTGGGCAGGGCCTCCAGACAGGCCCCCGCACCTGCCGTCTCTGGTTAACTGTTGGCATGACGTGGGCAATGATGAGGAGGTTTCACTTCCCCACAAAACAATCCCCCCAGGGCCTCGGCCTTTTCCCTCCGGGGGTCCCCTTCCCCACCTCGTCCTGGACATCTTCAGGGACTCCTCTGAGAGGAGGAATCAGATGGGGTTTGGGGGATGTCAAGGCCACTCCCTCAAGTGGCAGAACTGCTCTGGGCAGGTGTAGTAGGGAGTCGGAGGAAGAGCCCAGCCCAGCTGGACTGCAGAGAGAGGGAAGCGGGGAGCCAGAGAGCACACGGGCAGGGGAGTGGGGCAGACATCACAGGCGTGGCTGACTGTGGGGGACAAGCCCAGGACGTCACTGGTGCCTGGCCCCGGAGTCTGGGCTCCAGCTTGCCAGCCGTGGAACTGAAGGGAGCTGGTGGGTTCGCACACGGAATGAGTGTCGGCACTTGGGGGTTCGAAAGCTCCCTCTGACTGGGAGTCGAGGAGACCCACCTGCGGCTGGCACAGGGCGGGACATGAGAAGGGGTGAGGGTCTGTCCCACTGCAGGGCAAGGGGCTGTGAGATGTAGATGGACTTGAGAGGTATCTGAGGGAGGGGTGTGGGCAGGAGCCAGTGGCTGGTAGAATGCAGGGGACATGGGGAGAGGACAGCAGCAAGGACGGCCAGTGGGTCCGTGGGACGTCCAGAGCCTCCTATGTGGAGACGCAGGACTGGCTGGCAATGTGCCAGAGGTCCCAGGAAAGGGGAGGAGATAGACAAGGAAACCAGAGCCCAGGAGAGACCCCAAGGTGGTCCACCACACACCCACCAACAGAGGGAAATTCTCAGAGGCCTCTCCCTGGGGTACCGGCCTTGACTTTGATGCTGATCAGGCCATGCCAGCAGGGCTCCATGTTGTCAGGCTGGGCACACAGGAAGCCCACCCAAGAGAGCCCCCCTGGGTCCCAGTTCCGACAGGCCTCTCACCACCTGCACCCTGGGCTCCCTCAGCCCTGCCCTTCCTCCCTTCCTCCCACCCTTCCCTCCTTCCTTCCAGCCCCCTTGTTGCTCTAGCTCTTTTGGTGACCCTGACTACAGCCCCAGGAGCCCCTACTTCATTCATTCCCTGACAGTCCTGCCCTCCTCCCTGCACCCACAGATGCCCTCGTAGCGCTGCACACCCACCTCCCTGCCAGTGTGCACACCTGGCCTGTGCCCTGGTCCCACCCCAGGCCGTGGGGTCCCCCAATGCGCATTAGCCTCTAGCTTGCCTCTGGTCAGCTCTGAGCCTCAGTTTCTTTGTTTGCGAGGATGTGACAGCCATGCCTGCCCCTCGGGACTGTGGGGAGAATTAACTGAGGTCATCCATGGGAAGCACCTGGCAGCGGGCCCAGCACACTGCGCCCTTCCCTTCTCTTCCCCTAAAGACAACCATCACCTGGCTCCAGGAGGCCTCTTATTCCCTTCTGATCTGACCCCAACAAACCCAACCCTGGCTGCCGTACAGAACCAAGCCTGAAGCCCAGCTCCCCAGCCTAGAGTCCGAGGTCCCCCGCAAGCCACCCTGCTTACATTCATCCCTTGTCCTCCACTCCCGGTCCTCGTCACAGCCCCAGCCTGCAAGAGGGGTCTTCATGCCCCAGACTCCCGCTCACTGCTTTCTCCAGCCTTGGCTCAGCTGCACCCTCCGCCCACCACGCCCAGCTTCCTCTCGCTTACTGACAGCTCCCCTTCCTTTAAGGCCAAATGAAATCCACCATCTCCCCAGGCTGCTGGGTCTCATGTGATGCTTTCCATTCCAACGCAGCCCTGTTTCTCCCTCTGCTAGAGCATGCACCACATTTGGTCACCTATTAGCTCGGGCAAAGTTGCTTAAGCTCCCTATGCCTCAGTTTCTCTATCTGTAAAATGGAGTTAATAATCGCCCTCTAATCATAAAATTGTTGTGGAGAGTAAATGAGAAGCTTCACGGTGCCTGGCACATAGTAATAGCTCAATAAGTGTTATTTTTTATTGGGATGATGGTGGCCATGGTGGTGGGGGTGGCTGTGGCTGTCTCACCCCCAAGAGCCCAACTTCCAGGGAAGCAAGCTCAGACCCTCTCTCTCTCCACCCTGCCAATAGCTCCTACTCCAGAGCTCTACTTGGAGTGCAGATCAATGATGTGCATCAAACCGAATCTTCTCAGGTCCATTAAAAAACTCACGATGTCCCTGTGGGTCCCCTCAGGTGCCATCACTGTGGGGCATGAGTGTTTCTATGTCAAGGAAATGGACACCCAAGAGCTAGTGGGGGCAACAGCACCTGGAGAAGTTTCCCCCATCACAGAGGAGCCCAAAAGGCTCCCCTGAGACCCCAACACAGGGAAGGGGCACAGGGGACATCCTGGAAGACTTGGAGGAAATGGGGAGAGACAGGCTGAGAAAAAGAGACAGTAGTTTCGTTGCGAGTTTCATTGTGCCAAGCCCTTTATGTATATTTCATCCTTTACTCTTCATGGCAAGCCTGCGAGTCGGTCACGGTACCCCTCTTCCAGAAGAGGATGTTGCAGCAAGCGTTACAAGCGAGTGGTTCCGAGGACAAACCGAGCGGCACATGCAGAGTCGGAGAATCAAGGTTTATTCAAGGGTGGGCTCAGAGGGGTCTCACCACCAAATTCTGAGCCCCGTCTACCCAATTTTTCCCACTTCTATTAAGTTGGGGTGGTCCGAGGGGTGGGGTCTCAGATGACTAATGCCAGCCAGGTAATAGGGTAGTTGATGCACCAGGTAATAGGTTTAGTGTTATGCTGATGCACCAGGTAATAGATTAGTTGATGGGCCAGGTGATAGGTTAGTATTATGCTGATGCGGGTCTTCTGTGAGGGGTGGGGGTCTCAGGTGGCTGCTGTGCCAAGTAATAGATCGGGGTTTTCCTTATCAAGGAAACAGGCCGGGCATGGCAGCTCACGCCTGTAATCCTAGCACTCTGGGAGTCGAAGCAGGAGGATCGCGTGAGCTCAAGAGTTCAAGACCAGCCTGAGCAAGAGCGAGACCCTATCTCTACAAAAAATAGAAACATTAGCTGGGCGTGGTGGTGAGTACCTGTAGTCCCAGCTACTGGGGAGGCTGAGGCAGGAGGGTCACTTGAGCCCTCACAGTTTGAGATTGCTGCGAGCTAGGCTGATGCCGTGCTACTCTAGCCCAGGCAACAGAGCATGACTCTGTCTCAAAATAAAATAAAATAAAATAAGAAGAAACAAAAGCCCAGAATGACAAAGCAACATGCCCAAGGTGACATAGCAATGGGGGAAGCAGGATTCTCACTTGGGTCTGCCGGGCTCTGAGGGTGGGCCCGGCTCAGAGTCAGCGGAGGCTGAGGATGTGGGAGAATTCCAGCCCGGCCAGCTGCCCACTCAGCCAGGGAGACTGTGGGCGGGGCGGAAACAGCCACCAGAAGCCAGGGGCACGCGGCAAACAAGGGTGCCAGGAAATGAACCGGACCGGGGGCCCTTCCTCCCGGCCCGCCCTGTGCCCCTGGCCGGCGGCCGCCTCCCATTCCTACTGCTCCCTCCAAGGGAACAGAGAAGCTGGCCCAGGGGATGGCCCTGCATAGGGGAAGGGCCAGGAGGGTCTTAAAGCCCAGGAGGAGCTCTGCCCCCTTCCCTGGAGGAGAGAGGGCAGGGTCCCAGGGGTCTTGTTCGGTGTGCCTCAGGCCCGGCACGGAGGTTGTATCAAGGAGTGTGTGCTGAATGGAAGCACAGCCAGCGTTTTGTCACAACTGCCGGCAGGAGGGGAACAGACCTGGGTCCTGCCATGGCCTCTGCCCCCACCCTGTGACCCTCGATAAGTCACAGAGGCCTTCCCATCCATCAGGTCGTTACCCTGGAATGCACGCCACCGCTTGGGTTCCTTCCAGCTCTGACAGTGCAGTTCTGTTCATTCTTTTGCTCACTTGCTAACTTGTTGTTTCAGCCAAATATGTAGTGGAGTTCAGTAAATATATTTTAGTACAAATGAAGTGGTAGGCAGAGTTACAGAGATAAGCAAAGATTGATAGGAGGGCAGTGATTTGTTAAGAGCAGGCATTCTTGAGTCAGATGGCCTGGGTTCAAATTCTTCCTCCATCACTTGCTAATTGCATAACCGTGGGCAAGTTACCTGACCATACTGAGCCTTGATTTCTGAGAAATGGGGATAGTGGGAACATATGCCTCATGGGGTCACTATAAGAATTAAGTGAGATAATAGAAATAAAGTGCTTAGAAAATGTCTGGGCTGGGCACAGTGGCTCACACCTATAATCCTAGCACTTTAGGAAGACAAAGTGGGAGGATCACTTGAGGCCAGGAGTTCAAGACCAGCCTGAGGAACATAGCAAGACCACGTCTCTACAAAAAAAAAAATTTTTTTTTAAATTAGCAGGGCATGGTGGTGCACGCCTGTAGTTTCAGCTACTCAGGAGGCTGAGGCAGGAGGATCGCTTGAGCCCAGGAGTTTGAGGTTGCTGTGAGCTGTGATTGGGCCACTGCATTCTAGCCCTGGTGACAGAGTGAGACCCTGTCTCAAACAAACAAACAACAACAACAACAAAAAAAAAAAAACCAAGAAGAAGACAGAGAATGTCTGATACATGTCAAATGCTCCTTGGAGCATTAGCTATTATTATTCCTTGGAGGATGCATGAATTTCAGCAGGTGGAGATGTGTGTGTGTGTGTCACGGAGTGGCAAGAGGCATCAGAATAGCATATACTATAGCAGGAAAACCCAGTGCAAGTCTAAGGAACAGCAAGAGGCCAGTCCAGATAAATTGGGAGAAGACAAGTTGGGGGCGATGGGAAGAGGCCTTGTGCCAGGCTAAGAGACTTGGACCTGATCAATATTCCCAGTCAGTGTTTCCTAGAGCACCAGAGTCCTGTGAGATGCTACTGGATATTTTGTAAGTGCATGAGGGGGCAAGGGAAAGCAGAGGACTGGACGTCCACATGCAAAAGAATGAAGCTGGACCCCTACCTCAGGCCTTGGACAAAAATTAACTCAAAATGGAGCAAAGACCTAAATATAAGTGCTCGACCTATAAAACTCTTAGAAGATAACGTAGGACTAAATCTTTGTGATCTTGGCTTTGACAATGGATTCTTAGCTATAACACCAAAAGTACAAGTGGTAAAAGAAAACAATAAACCGAACCTTATCAAAATTGAAAACTTTTGTGCTTTAAAGGATAATATCAAGAAAGTCAAAAGACAACCCACAGAATGGAGTAAAATATTTGTAAGACAAATATCTGATAAGGCATTTGTATCTGGAATGTATTAAAGAACTATGACAACTCAATACTAAAAAGACAACACAATTTTAAAATGGGCAGAGGATCTTTAGAATAAATATTTCTCCAGAGAAGACATAGAAGCAGCTAATAAGCATAGAAAAAGATGCTCAATGTCATTAGCCATCAGGGAAATGCAAAACAAAACTACAAGGACATATCTCCTCACATTCACCAGGATGGCTAGAACCAAAAAGTCAGATGACAAGTGTTAGTGAATATGTGAAGAAACTGGAGTCCCCATTCACTGCTGGTGGGAATGTAAAATGGCATGATCGCTTCAAAAAATAGTCTGGAGCCAGGTGTGGTGGCTCACACCTGTAATCCTAGCACTTTGGGAGGCTGAGGCGGGAAGATCCCTTGAGGTCAGGAGTTTGAGACCAGCCTGAGCAAGAGTGAGACTCGTCTCTACAAAAAACAGAAAAATTAGCTGGGTGTGGTGACGAGCGCCTATAGTCCCAGCTATGCGGGAGATTGAGGCAAGAGGATCATTTGAGCCCAGGAGTTTGAGCTATGAGTTTGATCTGTGAGCTATGATCATGGCACAGCACTCTAGCCCGGGCCACAGAGCTAGACTCTGTCTCAAAAAAAAAAAAAAAAAAAAAGTCTGGCATTTTCTCAAATGGTTAAACAGAGTTACCATTTGACCCAGCAATTCCACTCCTAGGTATATACCCCCCAAAATAGAAACATACATCCACACAAAAGCTTGTACAGGAATGTTCATAGCAGCATTATTCATAATTGTGCCAAAGTGGAAACAGCCCAAGTGTCCGTCAATGGTGCACGGATAAACAACATGTGATATAGCCACACAATGGAATATTATTTGCCTACAAGGAATGAAGTCCTGACACATATTACAATATGAATGGACCTTGAAAACGTTATGCTGAGTGAAAGAAGCCAGACACGAAGGCCACATGTAGTGTGGTTCCACTACGTGAAACCCCCAGTGCAAGCAAACACAGGGACACAGGACAGATCAGTAGCTGCCTGGACTTGAGAGCAGGACAGTGAGTGGGCGAGTTGGGGGCAATAGTTAAAGTGCACAGGGTTTCTTTTCAGGGTGATGAGAATGTTCTAAAATTGATTGTGGCAATGTTTGCACGTATCTGTGAATATTCTAAAAGCCGTTGAATTGTACATTTCAAATGAGTGAGTTATGTGACATGGGAATGATATCTCCATAAAGCTGGAAAAAAAGAAAATACAAAGGGAGGGAGTGTGACGCTGCCATCAAATTAGTTTGGGAAGTGCTGGGTTAAGGAGGGGGTTGTTCACTTTGGGACTTCTCTGAGCCTTCCGAGGTGCACTGACCAGCTCCCGGAGTGGGTTTGAGCACGCAGCATGTCCCAGAACTTTGACTGTGGCTTAACCATACAGTCTTCTTCAGAGGAACCTCTCTCAGCCTCTTACAAAACACTTTTCAAAGAACACATCTGAGCAAGTTTGGCGGCAAGCAATGGGGAGCCACTGGAGGTTTAAGCAGAAAAGCCTGGCTAGGGCTGCACTTGGAGGGAAGACAGGCTGGCGGGGAGGAGGAAGAGGGGAGGATGGAAGAGGGGAGGACAGCCTAATGGCCTGGTGCCAGTGAAGTGTTTGAAAGGGATCTGAATAGACATTTCTCCAAAGAAGATATACAAATGGCCAGTAAGCATATAAAAAGATGCTCAACTTATTAGTCATCAGGGAAATGCAAATCAAACCACAATGAGATACCACTTCACACCCACTAGGCAAGAGGCAGCCGGTGGCAGGGGTCTGCACACAGCCTTTGGAGGGGTCTACCCTGCCCCCTCAAGCACCCACAAGGACGTTGCTCTCTTCCCAACTCCAGGAAGGGGAGCATCTCCTCTCCCTGGGCTCCCTGACTGGAGCCCTAGGAATTCCCAGACCCTCCCTGACCTGGACTGGAGCCCCTGACCACCCCATTGCTTCCGGAGAGGATGCAAGCTGTGTTTATGTCCCTCTTCCTGGAAGTGGGTTGGGCACCAGCCTGGCACGTCTGGTGGGGGTGGGAGGGTGGCACCTGATCTGGGGGCCTGTGAGAAGCCGTGGGACGGGGGCAGCAGTGGGTGAGGGCAGGGGTGGCCTGCCAAGAGCCAGGTGGGCTGGAGCACAGCGTCTTGTCCGGTCCCAAGGTCCCTTCTCTCTTCCCCCCAGGCCATGAGAGGCACACTCAGAGCTCAGGGATGAGGGAATCTGGGAAGAAAAACTGGCCTTTAAGTCTTAAAAGCCTTAGTCCTAACAGTTAATGTTTGCTGAGGACTTCCCATGCACTCTCTCCCGTGCTGAGTGCTGCGTGTGCACATCTCATCTGATACTTTACAAAATCCCATGAGCTAGGTCCTATTATTACCCCCATGCGACAGATAAGGAAACTGAGCCTTAGGGTCTCGATAACTTGCTTAATATTACACCGGGAAGTGGGCCAAGGAAGTCTCATGAAACTAGGTTAGAAACTGAGTTCCAGACGAGGGAGCGAGATTGGAGAAGGACACACAGCCGGCTCCTGCCAGCTTGCTGCTCCACGGCCCAGCCCAGCGCAGCCCTGCACCCACAGCCTCTCTCGGTCCCTAGGGGTGAGGCAGGGTGCACCCCAAGACTACTGCAGCCACCCCCTGCAGCAGGCAGCTGATGGTCACCCCAAATTCCCAGCTGCCTGGTGTAGTGCGTGTCCAGAGACTTCTTTCTAAAGACAACCTTATTGTCTTGGTCTGAGGCCACAGGAGAGGGGGACAAGTCAGGAAAGGTTGAGGGCTGTGCCCCCTCCAAGCTCCTACTGGGGTAAGGAAGGGGACCCCAAGGAGCGTAGGGGCATCTCCCCCAGGCTGAGCTCTTGCACAGCCTGACAGCAGGTAGACAGCTCTCCAGGAGGGGGCGCAGCTGAGCAGGGTGAGGAGCATCGCCAACCACCCAAAGGGTGGCCAGATCTGTTCCCATCCCAGAGCCAAAGAAGGGGGTCCTGGAAGGGCAGAAGCTAGATTTCAGAAAAAAAACCAACAGCAAGGGATTCTGCACCCGAGAGAGAAGGCTTGGCGTCTCTGGGCTGGAGCAGATGCTGGCCGGCCTGGAGGCAGGGGCATGGCTGAAAGGGTGCTGCCCTTGGTGATGAAGAGGGTGCCAAACCTGGTTGAGGACCTGGCAGTCTCGTCCCCCAGATCCCTGATGTTGTCTCAGCTTGGAGGCAGAGGGATGGACACCATGGCCTCCTCCCGCAGGTCTTCCGGGCTGCAGGCAACAGTTGGCTGTGTGGGGCGGGCATCATTCACTCCCCAAATATTTATGGACAGTGTTCCTAGCGCTGGGCCCACAGCCAAGGCCCTCGGGTCGGGCCCTGCGCCGTGTCCATTACTCTTGTCTCACTCAAGCAAGCAGGCCCTGGATGCAGGGAGGGCAGCCAAAGGAGGCAGGAGCCTGGCTCGCCCTGCCTTGGGTGGGGGTGCAGGGGAACGGTAGCCACTGCCTGCCGGCCACGCCCCCAAACAGCCCACCCGCCTGGCAGGAACCTGGCTGCATCCCAAGCACTTACAGCTGCTGTCAAGAGGGGCTGGGAAGCTGGGGGCGGGGAGGGGGCCTCCCAGTCTCCTGGGATGGGGTGGGGGAGCAGTCTCTCTTGTCTCCCTAGCTCGGATTATCCACTCCCCAAGAACGGGGGCTCCCCTAGGGCCAGGCTGGGTCAGACAAGCTGCTGCCTGCCTTACATCCTGGGCGGGAGGCAGTCCCTGCAGGCAGAGCCGACAGGAAAAAATAATCAAGGAGTTTGACAGGGGTGGGGGTGCTGCCCTGGGCCCATCGACCACATCACACGTCCAGAACCACCAGAGGGTGCAGAGAGGCTGCAGTGGGCCCCCAGACAGTCAGCCCTCTGCTGCCCCCTGCTCCAGGCCAGGACAACCTGGGCACCCGCCCCGCTCCCAGGGCTCCTGCCCAGGTCCCTTCTGGAGCCTTCTCCCCTGCGCCACCCATGCTGCCCTCCTGACTGGCACTTCTACCCTACTCCTGTCAGCCCCCTGGCTCTCTGTCCCTTCCCCCTCAGCTCTCACATCTGCACAGACAGGCTGGGACAGGCATCCAGGGGCCACCCACCCTACTGCTGTTTGGCAGGAGGAGGGGAGCTAGGCCAGGAGAAGGGGTCGCTGATTCTCCTGCAGACCCTCGGCTTTCTCTGTCCCTATCGGCCCCCACCCCCCAGGCCCTGGGCGGTTTGGGGTGGAAACATGGGAACCAACAGCATCTCTCCCCCTCCGTGTGATTTAAGGAGCTAAACCTGATTTCCACCAAGCCTCTCCTGACCAGGTAAACACCTGCTCCTCTTTCCCCAGACTGCCCCCGGGGGAAGCTGCCATCCTCTGGGGCGGGGCCATCAGCCTGAGAGAGGCTGACCATGCTGAGTCTCCACCTTTCCTCTGCAGACTGGACACAGGGAAGGGTGGGAGCAGGGGGCAGACAGTGGCCCCAATTCCTGCCCGCCCAGGGTGGGGTAACAGGCTGGTCCTTCCACACAGTTTGTGGGCCCCGAGCCGGGGCAGCGAGGGCAGGTCTCCCCTAGACTCAGGGCTTTGGTGGGAAGTGTGGCATCACAGGAGATCTGAGCCCCCTCCCCAGCTCCACCCCTCCCTTTCCTCCCCCAACTTCTGGAAGATCCTCCCATCTGGTCTCTCCCTCAGGAGGAGGGGAGTCTTCTGGGTGGAGGTGAGCCCCTCTGGCCCACCCAAGTGCTGGTGAGCACCCACCCTGCACAAAGTCCACGTGCAACAACCTGGGGAGAGGTATCTGCCCCTGCTGCTCAGGACTTGGTATGGTCTGTGTGCTAGGGGTTGGGGGAGGGGACAAGGACAGTGACAGCTTCTCTGAGGAGGGCATCTGGGAAGGCTTGCTGGAGGAGGTGGTGTCTGGAGATGGTCTGATGAGGAGGCTCCCCTTTCTGGGGGGCTATGTCCACCCCTGCCACCCTCTCACCCGCACACCAACCTGGAGCCTCCTTAACCACCAGGAGCAAAGCAGTCCCCGGCAGCCCTGCCACCTCACCAGGGCACTAGCCTCTTCTCCCTGCCCCAACCTGCCAGACACGAACCCCGGTGGTATGTGAGCTGGGGCCATGCCAGTGACAGCTCCGGGTCTGGGGGAGGCAGCATGCTCAAAGCCTTCCAAATCTTTGCAGTCTCCAAACTGAGAGGCAGGTGAGATATTGCGGATAAACCTCCTCCCCACCTCCCCCGACTCAGCTCCCTGGCCTTCAGTAGCAGCTGCCCCCAACCTGCCCCCTGACTTGTTACAGCGGCAGATCACTTGTTCCCAGCTGCTCAGGGCCAGCCCAGCCTCTCCTTGGGGACTGGGGCCTGCATTTAATCCCTTGCTTCTGTGGGGATCTGAGTCCCTCTATCCAAGGAAAGGTGCGAGTGGGGAACGGGGTGTGAGGGAGACTCTCCTTCGAAGCTCCGGATGTCAGGGGGTGAACATCCATGACCTCATCCAGGCCACCGACATCCTCCATGAGCTCACATCTGGCCAGAGGGGCTGAACCTCTGCCGTGCGGAGCCAGTGCAGGCAGGGGCTTGGGGAGAGTTCGCCGGGCTAGGCGGGCCCTAGACAGCATCTGATCTTCCCTGCTGCTTTTATATGAAACCCCGGAGTCAGTCGCCTGGACACCTTGAGTCCCCCACACTTCCAGGCTCACCTTCCCCCTCCACATTAAAAAATCACACGGGAGCCGCTGGAGCCCCGCCCCCTTCCCCTCTCAGCTGCTTTCCCTGGGTTCTCTGCTGCATCTGCCTCTCACCTGAGGGCTGCCAGCAGCCCAGGTGTGCAGTGCAGCCCCCCTTCCCTTTAATTCCTCCTAAATCCTCTCCACCGAGGCAGTGGGGGGGCTACTTTCCCACCCCTCACTGAATATCCGCCTCTCACTGGCCACGTGGACATCTCACGCTGCTCGTCCCCCCTTGTCATCTTGTTGGTTTTCAATCTCTCCCTCTCCACATCTCACCTTAGGAACTCTCTCCTGAGCGGTCTCCTGAAACTCAGAGTTCTCCCAGGCTCTTATTTTATTTATTTATTTTTGGAGACAAGGTCTCGCTCTGTTGGCCAGGTTAGACTGCACCATGGCTCGCTGTAACCTCAAACTCCTGGGCTCAAGAGATCCTCCCGCCTCAGCCTCCCAGAGTGCTAGGATTACAGGCGGAGCCACCGTGCCTGGCACTGCCACTGCCCCCGCCGCCAGGCTATTAGGTAGATCTGTCTCTTTCTCTGTTTCCTGTCCTGAGAGAGCCCAGCAAGGTATTTTCCCAGACAAAGGTTTCTCTCTCAGAGGAATTTTACTGCCAGCTTTTGCAATTGTGTGTGTGTGTGTGTGTGTGTGTGTGTGTGTGTGTGTTTCCTTCTCACTCCACACAATTAGGGAAAGTGAACCCCCAAAGAGAAAGTGACTTACAGGACCTTACAAAGGGAGGAACAAAGCAGGAATAAGAACCCAGGACTCTTAACTTCCTAAGAGCTGAGTGACTCTGGGCAAGTTAATGCATCTCTCTGGGCCACCATTATATATATATATATATATATATATATATGCACATTTTTTTTTTGAGACAGAGTCTCACTCTGTTGCCCAGGCTAGAGTGCCGTGGCATCAGCCTAGCTCACAGCAACCTCAAACTCCTGGGCTCAAGTGATCCTCCTGCCTCAGCCTCCCCAGTAGCTGGGACTATAGGCATGTGCCATCATGCCCAGCTAATTTTTTCTATATATATTTTTAGTTGTTCATATAATTTCTTTCTGTTTTTAGTAGAGATGGGGTCTCGCTCTTGCTCAGGCTGGTCTCGAACTCCTGAGCTCAAACGATCCACCTGCCTCGGCCTCCCAAGTGCTAGGATTACAGGCGTGAGCCACCTCGCCTGGCCTATATTTTATTTTAATAGAAGTGTTTTATTGAGGTGTAACACACAGTCAGAAAAGTAGATAGGTGTTCATAAAATGAACACACCTGTGTAACCAGAAGCTAGGTTGAGAAATAGAATATTTCCAACACCCCCAAGCCCTCCTGCACCTCCTCCCGATCTCTACCTTCCTAGAAGGTAACGTTCATCCTGACCTCTGCCCCCATAGACTAGCTTTGCCCGATTTTGAACTTTCTATCAACAGAATCACAGAATATATGTTCTTTTGTGCCTGGCGTTTCTTGCTCAACATTAAGCCTACTGGATGCATCCATGTTGTTTCCTGTGGCTTTAGTTTGTCTTTGCATTGCTATAGAGTACACCACCTCATGAATGCACCGCTATTTATCTATTCTACTGCTGTGGACATCTGGGGGTTTTTTTGTTTGTTTTTTGGTTTGGGACTGTTGACAACAATGCTGTGGTGAACATTCTTGTTCATGTCTTTTAGGGCCCAGTGAATACTTTTCTGTTGGAAAAGAAAAATGCTCTTTGGGCCCAGATGTGGAATTGTGGGACCACAGGGACTGCATATGCTCAACTACAGTTGATGCTGGGATAAGGGTTTCCAGGGTGGTTGTGCCACTTTACTCTCTCCCTGGCTGGGCACAGAGTGCTATTCGCTCCACATCCCTGCCAATATTTAGAAATCAGTCTTTTCCATTTTGGCTCATTGTGACTGTTGCATTTCCCTGGTGACTTATGATAGCGAACATCTTTCCATATGATTATGGGCATTTGGAAAACCTTATAGTGACAGGCTGTTCAGGTTGCCTGCCCCTTTCCTAGTGAGTTATTTGTCTCCTTCCTATTGATCCATAGGAGTTCTTATATCTTTGTAACGCAAATATCTTCCCCAACTCTGTAGGGGCCTTTTCACTTTCTTAATGCTGACTTTTTGTAAACAGAAGTTCTCATTTTAACGGAGAATAATTTATCAAATAATTTATGGTTGGTACTATTTTTTTTTTTTTTTTGAGACAGGGTCTTGCTCTGTCACCCGGGCTAAAGTGCAGTGGCATCATCATAGCTCACTGCAACCTCAAACCCCTGGGCTCAAGTGATCCTCCTGCCTCAGCCTCCTGAGTAGCTGGGACTACAGACGCACACCACCATGCCTGGCTAATTTTTCTATTTTTAGTAGAGACGGGGTCTCGCTCTTGCTCATGCTGGTCTCAAACTCCTGGCCTCAAGCAATCCTCTCACCTCAGCCTCCCAGAGTGCTAGGATTACAGGTGTGAGCCACCACACCCGGCCTATGATTAGAACTTTTTGTGTCCTGTTTAAGAAATCTTTGTCTACCCAAAGTCATGAAGACATTCTACATTTTCTTCTAGCTGTTTTACCTTTTATATTTAAGTCTATATTCCATTTAGAATTTTATTTTTGTGTATGGTGTGAAGTAGAAATCAAGACAACTTTTTTCCATATGAATTTCCAATTGAACTGTTTATTAAAAAGACCATCCTTGTCCCAGATAGCATAGCAGCGTCACCTTTGTCAGGAATGGAATGACCACATTTGCCTGGATCCACTGCAGGGCTCTCCATTCTGTCGCACAGGTCTGTCCTTGCTCTACTGTCTTGCTGTTGAGTACTGGGAGTCTTCCAGCCTTGGTCTTACTGAAGAGCATCTTGGCTATTCTTGGTCTTTTCCATTTCCATATACATTTTAGAATCAACTTAGCAATTTCCATACACACACACACACACACACACACACAAATTCCTGCTAGGATTTTGATTGGAATTGCATTGAATCTATAGGTTGATTTTGGGAGGATTGATGTGTTTACAATATTGAGCCCTCCGATCTATGAACATAAATTTAGATATTTTAAAGTATCTCTCAATAATGTGTTGTAGTTTTCTGTGTAGTGAGTGATCTTTTTTAGTTTGGTTTATATTTAGGTATTTGATATTTTTACGGTCCTTTTAATTCCTTTTCCTAATGTGCATTGGTAGTATATCAAAAAACATTTGATTCCTTATACTGCTTTTGTACCCAGTGATCCTGCTGAATTCACTTATTTATTCTAATAATTTGTATATATATTTGGGGGGATTTCCTCTATGTATCATTATGTCACCTAAATATTGGCAGTTTTATTTGTCCCTTTACAATTTTCATAATGTCTTTGTGCCTTATTGCCCTGAGATCTCCGGAGTAGTGCTGGGCAGAGCGGTGATGGTGCAATCCTTGTCTGGCTCCTGATCTTGGTAGGAAACATTTTACTATTTCACCCCTAAGCCTGGTGTTGGGCGTGTGCAAGTGCATGTGTGTGCCTGTGGTGGGGCCGGGGTGTGTTGGGTTTAGATACTCTTCACAGGGCTACTTTTATGGACATAACCTTAGAGAAGGGTCCGAGGGCCTATGGTGGGGAAGCCCTTGGGCATGGCTTGCTCCTTGCTCAATTAAAAAAAAAAAAAAAAAGAGTTGTCTACAGAGGGTGCACACCTGGACAGGACTTCCCTCCATGTGCTCCTTCAAAACCTATTGGAAACTTCAGTCCAGTGTAGGGTTGCCTGGTGTTCCGCTTTGGCTCTGGAACATGAGACCATTTGTCCATCCCTGTCGTTCCTCAGGAAGGCTGAGCTCAGAGCAAGGTAGTGACTAGCTTAGGCCACACAGCACGTGAGTGGCAGAGGCAGAATTAGAACTCGAGGTTCCTGGATCCCAGCCCCCTTCAGCCACTGCAGTGTGGTCAGGAGTTGGGAGGTGGCCACAGGGCAGAGGGATGGGTGTGTGAGTGTTTTAGGAACGGGACTACTCTGGACCCCAATGCCCGCAGATGCCCTGTGAAGAAGGTGGGCAGGCCGCCCCTCCTCCAGCGGAAAAGGAAGGGGGGCCTTGGGGTGGGGAGGCAGCTGGAGGAGGTGGCCCTCAAATCTAGTCCTGTGCAGTTTGGAAGGTGGCTTTGGTGAGACACAGACCGCCGGCCTGGGAGCGCCTTAGAGACCAAGGACTAGGAGTGGGAGGAGCCCATGGCCAGCGAGGGCAAGTCCTGGACCCAAGACGCCCAGGAAGGTGGTGCAGTGCTGGGCCCAGACGGAACCTCAAGTTCTCGGCTATCTAGAGGGACAGAGACAAAGGCCCTGCATGGAGCCCCAGCCTGGTCTCTCCACTTGTCACCACAAACTCTGGGGACAACAGAGAAGAGACGGCTGAGAGAGGGAAGGGAAAATGGAACACAAAACAGAAGACAGCCCCTGAGGGTCCAAGTGTGAGAGCCGGGAGGCAGGCGGGAGGGGAGCTGAGGGTGGGGGCAGGGCGGGGGAGCAGCGAGGGAACCCAGACGCAGGATGTCAGGCGGGCAGCGTTCCTCCTCTGGCCGGCCCCTCCCCCCCTGCCCACTGGGAATGTGCGGAATGCGCTGAGCCCATCAGACCAGACCGGGACTCCCACTCCACCTGGCACCGCGCACTCACTGCTGGGGTGCTGTGCCACCCCCACATATCAGGGGGACTTTCTTGGTGGGGGAAGATTTCAATGGACATGATCCTTCTGGGGAAACTGCGTGGAAGGCCTGAGGGAGGGGTGCCCTCACGCGGGGCCAGATGCTTTCCAGCTGAGCTGTGCCGTGAGTCAGAAGGCACGGGGCTTGGGGGGCGGGAGGGGTTCCCAGTCGCCAGGGAAGCTGGGCAGGAGGACAGGGGAGAAGGGAAGCAATGCAGAGTGGTGGCTGGCATTCTTCTGGAGGACTGGGCACCGTGACTGCTGGCCAAGGAAGTCCTCTGGGGCCCTGTCCAAAGAGTGACCCCCAGTGGGTGCGACCCCACCCCTGCTGCATGGAACAAACTGGGGCTCCTATGGTCCTCCCTGGGGTGGGTCCGGGGGTCCTCCAATTCAATTCAGGACAATTACTGGGCACGTGGCATGATCAGGTGTGTCCTTCAGCATGCATCCTGCCCCTCTGTCCCTTGCTGTAGCTTCCTGTGGCCGTCCTCTTTGCCGGTGCATGAGAGGCCAGTGGTCTAGCAGTGACTGCTGGCCTGGGAGCCAGGAGGAGGGCAGGGGCGGGAGCACGGCTGGAGGAAGGCAGAAGGGTCCAGTGACCCCCAGGCCCCTGGAAACCAGGCTTGCTCCGGGGACTGCCTTTCTGCTCTTAGAAGGATGAACACCGCTGAGAAAAGCTGCCAGAACGGAGCAGAGGGAAGGGAGGAGGGAGGGCAGAGGGGAGGACTCGCGGTTTGAGGTTGAGCCTGACTGGAGGAAGAAGAGAGAGAGAAAACCTCAGCCGCAGGGACCACTGTGCGGCTACACCTGAGACCCGCTGCGGGCGACTGAGACCAGGGTGGGAGGCGATCCAAACCTCTCTCAGGGCCCACTGCCCGTTGGCTCCTGCTGCAGAACGGAGGGCAAGGGGCGCCATCCCACGCGGCTGCGGTGGGCCCCGATCCAGGCAGCAGGCCCTGCCATCACCGACCCCGTCTGGCATTGCTGCAGGGCTGCGGGGTGCAGAGGGGCCGTGCTGGGTGCCAGAACGGCCACCTCGTCTTGGCCCCTTTTGGTTCCTCCTCACACCTAGCACAACGCCTGCTGGCACATAGGAGTCAAAAGTGCTTGGGGAATAAAAACCATGAATGAATGACGAGTGAATAAATAAATGATGGGTGAGTAAGCAAATCCAGCAGCCAACCGGTTACCCGAGTTCCCGGCAGCCAGGCCTTTAGAAGTGGGCAGCCTGCCACCTGGTGGCCGCTGCGCTAACTGCAGCTTCCCCACACCGCAGAGCCCTGGGCCGTAACCGTGAAGGCTGATCCGGGTCACCTGTTCCTCCTCCTGCCACCTGATTTTCCAACACACTCAGGCAACTTTCCGTTATTTTTCAAAACCTCCAAGGGAAGAGATTCCTCCCTCACCTTTGCGCCTCTGAAAATCCTACCTGTGGTCTGACCTTGTTTTCGTCCTATTCCCTCTGTCCCCAGGGCAGAGAGTGTCAGAGGGTTCCCCTGCCCTCGCCCAGACAGGGAGGGCAGCCTGAGAGGGGTCAGGCCCTGCCCTGGCAGGAATTCTGCCTGCCCCTCCCTGTCTCTTCCCCGACTTCTAAATATGTTGCCGCTTGGTTCATCTCAGGATAGGTCGTTCACTCCTGCCTCTAGGTTCATGTGAGGACGCGTGGCCTGCTTTCTCTGCAGAGGGGACTCCAGGCAGCGATGGGCCCCCGGCGCCAGGGCCACACTCTGCCACCCGCCCCACAGAACAGGACAGCAGTGAGGATCCACCAGAGTGGGCAGTGAGCCCAGCCGCTCTAATACAGGGAAATGCCACAGCCTGGAGACAGAAGACATTGCTGTGTGAGATTGGGGAGGTTGTGAGCCCTCTCTGGGCCTCTGTGTCCCCATCTGCATAACTGGAGTGGCTCTGCCTCCCCACACGTGGCTGACGGCCACAGTGTTTCCTCCCTCCTTCCCACGGCCCCCTCTTTCAGAGCTGCCCCCTTCTCCTTTGCCCTGATCTTCACCCCCCAGGGCCAGCTGCCGAGCACGTGATGGCTTTCAGGTGTCCCCTTGCATTCTGTCCCTGTAAGGGAGCATCCCAGGTGTGGTGCGATCACTGGCTGCCTACCCCAGGCGTCCACTCGCCCCTCCCCTTTAGTTACAGGACCCACTTTCATCTGGGGCAGCGGGAGCCTCCGAGTCCTCACAGGGGAAGCCCATGAATCATCACAAACCTGTCCCCACGTGGCTCTTTCTCCCCTGCTCTGTCTGGGGACCCCGTGGCCCAGTCTAGTTGACACATAAAATTAACCATCATAGTGGCTAGCACTCTGAGGTGCGCATCTTCCTGGGGACAAGGCTGCTGATGGACACAGCAGCATGAGCCAGGGCAGGGACCAGGAGGACCAGACACAGAGGGGAAAGGCCTCAGCCCAGCGAGACGCACGTGAGGCAGGGGCTGAGCAAAGAGGGAAATAACGCGAACAAATGTGCTTGCAAACTGTAAAGTGCTTCTGTTCAGCTAGTACTAGCCATAGTAAACATCTGCCTGCTCTGTCCACAGGGCTGGCCATCGTGTCTACGTGGGGACGATGGGGAGACCAGGCCAGGTTGGAGGAGCTCCAGGGAAAGAAGGAGGCTGAATTCTGGTCCACAAGGGGCTGTGAGCCTGAAAGGGGTGACAAGACGCGGAGAGTGTCCTGGGAGTGGGGTGGGGGCAGGGGGGCTAAGATGGGAGGGTGGGAAGGGGGGCCCCTGGGCTGGGCTGAGGAGGGGACAGAAAGCAGGAGCAGGTCTCACTGGGGAGGGAGGCAGGGGTGGAAGTTGTCCCTAAGTGCTGGGGGAAGTTCATTCCTGTACCTCAGGGGTCAGCAAACTACAGTCCACAAGCTAAATGTAGCCTGCCCTCTGCTTTCGTAAATAAAATTTTATTTATGTACCGTCCATGGTTGATTTCTCATTGTGACAGAAATCGCAGGTCTGCAAAGTCTACAGTCTTTTCTGTCTGGCTCTTTATGAAGTGTGCTACCTCTGCTGTGGCTGGTCTGCTGAGCCGCTCACTTAACAATCGATAGCACCTGCTAGGTGCCGACCTCCTGATAAACTCTGGCTGGAGTCACAGAAAAACGGGACGTCATCCCTGCCCTCTTGGCACTTGCAGTCCAGAGGGAGAGACTGGTAAGTAGAGACCATCTGTCTAACCACAGAGGATTTATCACAGTAAGTCAAATTACTGTCAAGTGTAATGGCGGGCACACAGTCTAACGCACCACGGAAAAGATGAATGGATGAATGCAAGGTGCTGGAAGACAGGGGAGAGTGGCAGCTCCCAGAGGCAGGGCTGGAGCCCAGGCAGAGCCTCGGGGCCAGAGGCCGCAGGGCTGAAGTGCTGCTGGTTTGGGCTTGAGCGAAAAGTAATGGGGCTTGGAGCTGGGGCCCGCCATGGCCAGCCTTGCATCTGAGAAGCATCACTGCTACAGGGAGAGGACCTGGGACAGGATGCCCGTGCGTTGGCCGGGGAGAGGCTGAGGCCTGGGGCAGGAAATAGGATGGGGGGACCTGAGAGGTATTTGGGAGGCAGGATCAATAACACCTGTGGCAGATGAGGGCCAAGTCAACTGCCCAAATACCAGAGCCATCCTGAGAAAGCGTGCAGTGGAGAAGGAGAAGGTTTAGAATAAAGACAGCAAGTTTAGTTTCCTGCCTGTGGAGTTTGAGCCGCCTGTGGGACATCCAAGTTAGAGGGTCCTAAAGTTAGCAGGACACACAGCTCTGGACTCAGGGGAAGGTCTGTGCCCAAGCTACAGATCTGAAGGTTACAGGAGTGGACACTGTCCCTGTCCTTGAGCGCTGACTGTCCAGTCAGCGAGAGAGACGCATCGATACATCACTTCAATGTAATATGGTAAGTGATAAAATAGATGCATGTCTGTGTGGCTCCAGGGATTTGGCCAAAAACGATTTAGCGGAAAGCACTTTGGCTCCCCGCCAAAGGGGAAGAGGACGGCTGGGGATGCTTCTGCTTGCCTGGCTTCTCGTCCCTCTTCTGGTAAAGGCCCCTCGCTCTCCCTTCAGGGAACCACTTCTCTGCTCTCTGAACGTGTGTGAGGGGCCGGCTCCCCCCAGCCCCCCTCCCATGCTGGGGCCAGCACGTGATCCAGGCTCGGCCACTCCCTTTGCAGACACCAAGGCATCACCCAGAGGCACCCAGTGAGACTCAACCCCAGGACGGGCCGGGACGTGCTTTCATCACCAGGACTGCTGGGTGAGGATAATGTCAGCACAGCTGGAAGGGGGGACCAAGGACAGCAGACAGAGAGACAGCGTGGCCCTGGTGACTTCAGCTGAGCTTTGCCAAGTGAGCTCTGCCTAGCCCTGGCTTGCAGAGGGCAGCAAGTCCCCTCACCCTCTGGTGACTGAGTTTTCAGAGAGCCAGTCTGGGACACAGCCACACCAGACAGAAACCAAAAGGCATAATAGCAATAGCATCATATGTCATATATACATGCTTTGTTACTTTAATGTAAAAATATGAAAATAGGTGTTTATTTGAAGTTATATATTTTTCTCTATTGTTTACTTTTCTGTTCCATAAATGCTGTTATTTAAACAAAACAACAATAGGACTAGTTAAAAGGAACAATTAGTACTAATTAATAGCAGGACCAATGAAACAAATATGAAAAAAACCCACTATTTTTATAATGTCTCTTTTTGTCCTGTGATATAACAATTTAACTCTTTTGAAAACTCTTTATTGGATATTTAAATTCTATAGGCTATATTATTGTGTCTTCTTAAGATACGTACATGTAAGACTTTTTAAAAGGAAAATATAAATGTAATAGGACAAATTAAACAGACATTACCTCGATTTAAATTTTATAAAACAGCAATGATATGTTGCTTTCTGTCCCAAGTAGTAGGATCATTTGACTTTTCTTGTTTTCCATTCCAATAACACTTCTTGGAACTGCCCGTAGCCTTTAGGACGCAACTTTATTTTCTTTTAGGCAGTGACGAAACTGCAGACGGCAAAATTTTAATTGGGTTGTTTTTGCCTTATTAATTTGTAAGTCTACATATTCTACATTTTCCTACATATTCTCTTGTTTATTTTAGATATGGTTAATGTCTTCTCTCATTCTGTATGTTAATCTATTCATTTTGTCTAGGATATGCTTATTTGAATAGAAATCCTTGGTGTTAACATAATAAAATTTGTTGATTTTTTCGCCTTTGGAGATTGAAGACATTCCCCGCCCTAAATTATAAAGATAGATCCCTGCATTTTCTTCTACTTTACGTTTTCACCTTTCACATTTAGGACTTAATGCATCTAAAGTCTACCTTTGTATGTGATACTAGGTAGGGATCCAAGTTTCATTTTCTCTATATTCAGAGCATCTATTAAACAATCTGTCCTTTCTGCCATTGAGTCACAGTACCTCTCTGGGTCTGTTTCTAAACTCTCTATCACGTGCTATTACTCTGTTTGCTCTGGAACCAACATGCTGCTCATTGCCATGGTTTTGTGGTAGGCCTTAATATCTGCTTAGTTAACTTCTCACTCTTTACTCTTTGCTGCTAAGATTGTGTTAGCTAAATGCTAGTATTTATTTTTTCAAATACATTTTAGAGTCATTTTTAAAAGTTGATCACAAAATTAAAAGACTTGTGACAGAGTTCCTCTATAGATCAATTTGGGGAGAATTAGCATCTTAACAATATTGAGTCTTTTGTTCTACTTTCTACATTTATTTAGGTGTTAATTTCTCTCAGATTTTTTTGTGTGTGTTTTTAGAGTACAAGTTTTATATATGTTTTGTTAAGTTTATCCCTTTGCATATGTTTTTTATTCCAAGTGGTACTTTTTTTTTTCAATTTCTATTTTTTTTGCTAGTATTTAGAAATAGATGATATTTTACCAAGTATCCTGTAAACTTGATAAAATCACTTATAGGTTCTAGTAGACTTTTTTGTAAATTACTTATTAGTTTCTACATAGCCAATGATGTTGTTTGTAAATAAAGACAGTTTTTCTTTTTCCTTTTCAATCTGTATGCCTTTTATTTCTTTTTCTTACCTCATTGTACCATCTAGGACCACAGTATAATAGAAATGGTGAGAGTGGATGTTCTTGTTTCATACCTGATGTGTAGAGGAAAGCTTTCAATCACTATTATTATGCTAGCTATAGTTTTATGGTATTGTATATTATATAAATTATTATATATTATGTAATAGTTTATATATTATCATAACATATTATATAATATTATTGTGTTAGCTATAGTTTTTAAACATAGTCCTTATCAGATTGAGGAAGTTTACTTTTATTCCTAGTTGCTGAGAGTTTTTATCATGAATGGGTGTTGAATCTTATCATACCCTTTTTCTGCATCTACTGAGATGATTTTGTGATTTTCTCCTTTATTCTGTTAATATGATGAATTCTATGGATTGATTTTCAAATGTTGAATCAAGCTTACATTCCTGGGGTAAACCTAGGAATGTAATGATAATGATATATCATCCTTTTTATATATTGCTACGTTACTTTTTGTATATTTCTGGATTCAATTTGCTAATGTTTTATTAAAGATTTTTTTTTCTTTCAGAGAAGGTATCTCCCTACATTTCCCAGGCTGGATTCGAACTCCTGGGCTCAAGGGATCCTCCCACCTCAGCCTCCCGAGAAGCTAGAACTACAGGTGCACCACAGTTAAGGATTTTTGCATCTGTGTTCATGATGATATTGGTTTGGAGTTTTCTTTTCTTGTAATGCCTTTGTCTGGTTTTGGGATCAAAGTCATGCTGCCATAATAAAATAAGCTGGAAAGGTCCCGTACTCTTAATATAGCATATAAATTTGGAATTATATCTTCCTTGAATGCTTGACAGAATTTACCAATGAAAGCCATTTAGTCCTAGAGTTTTCTTGGTGGGAAAGTATTAAATTACCAAATTAATTTAATAGATACAGAGTTATTTAGATTTTCTATTTCTTCTTGTGTTCTCTACACATTTCCTGGGCCTGGCCTCATAGACATTCAATAAGCATCAGCTGAGTGAACCACTGGCATTGAGGGAGTTCACTAGGGTCAAGTTCTCTCTGCTCCCAGGCAGGTGCCAGGAGGGCTGCTCAGCCTTAGCCTCAGCCCTCTCCACCCACCCTGGCCAGCCCAGCTCACTAGTGCCTCAAGTGTATATTAAAGAGAATCTAAAATAAGAAAACAGGCCAGGCATGATGGCTCATGCCTGTAATTCTAGCACTCTGGGAGGCCGAGGCAGGAAGATCACTTGAGCTCAGGAGTTTGAGACCAGCCTGAGCAACAGCGAGACCCTGTCTCTACTAAAAATAGAAAGAAATTATATGGACAACTAAAAATATATATAGAAAAAATTAGCCGGGCATGATGGCGCATGCCTATAGTCCCAGCTACTGACTGGGGAGGCTGAGGCAGGAGGATCACTTGAAGCCAAGAGTTTGAGGTTGCTGTGAGCTAGGCTGACACCATGGCGCTCTAGCCTGGGCAACAGAGTGAGACTCTGTCTCAAAAAAAAGAGTTTTTATAAATTCTGTATGTAAGTCCTTCATCTGATATGTGTTTTGCAAAGATTTTATCCCAATCTGTGGCTTGTCTTTTCAGTCTCTTAATGACATCTTTTGCAGGGTAGGTTTTCCATTTTAATGAAGGCTAACTTACTCATTTTTTCTTTTATGTATCGTGCTTTTGGTGTTGTACCGAAAAACCCATTGCCAAATTCAAGGTTACCTAAATTTTCTCCCCAAACCTGGGGTCCCATCCCCTCCCCTCTCACCAGCTATTCACACCTACTTCGCTTATGCACCCAAACAGGAAGTCCCAAATATCCTGAAGAATTCTTTGTACTCTGAGATGTTTCACAGAGAAAAGGACAGAGAATGGTGTAACAGACTCCCAGGTGGCCAGCACCCGGCTCTGTCACATTACCCCTGACAGCCAAAGCTGAGAGGTCACCTGCCCACCCCACAGAGGTTAAGTCAGGCTGCCTGGGCTCAAATCTTGAATCCACCACTTACTTAGCTGCTCTGTGCCTCAGTTTCCCCCTCTGTCAAAAGGCAGAAATGAGAGTGCCCACCTCATGGGGAGGTGGGGAGCGGTGGATGAACTTACATACGTAGAATGCTTTGAACAGCGCCTGGCACATAGTGAGCACTCGACGAGAGCCAGCTCTTACCCTTTCATCTTCCCTCTTGATGCAGCCGAAGAGATAATCATCTGCTGTAAGGCTAACCTCTTTGGTGGGCTTCCAGATCCTTCCCCTCCCACCTACTCGGAGATGGCACTCTTGATCAACCCCTCTCTACTGGCTGTGATAATTGATGTCTAAACAGGCTTGCTCCCCTTTAAAACACACTCTCCCTCCCCTCCCAATATGCCAAATACCCTCCAGCTACCGCCCTCTCCTTTCACAACCATCAGGACAGAGTTGCCTGCACGTGTTCTCCTCTGTTTCCTCCCATCCTACTGGCCCCTCAGCCAGCAGTGAACAGCCTTCCAGTTCCCCCTCCCCGGGCTCTTCCTGGCACCATCCACGGCCTCCCTGAGACACCATCCAGTGGGTACTTCTCAGTTCCCATCCTGCCCTGACCACACAGCTGCAGCAAGATTTGGCCTTGCCGACTCCTTGGAGCACTGCCTAGCACCCCTCTCCCCAACTCAGGGCCACCTCCCGCTGCATTGCCTCCCACCTCTCTGCCCACTCTGTCTCAGGGGCTGCCCGGGACCCTCCCTGGCCCAGGGTTCTCTTCCTCCCTTCCTGGACCATCTCACCCATGCCGGTGGCTCCACTTACCATAAGAGATCAAAGACTTCCAATTTATATCTCCAATCCCAGCATCTTCACTGATTTTTCAGATCCATGTGGCCTGTAGCCAACTACTGCTAGGACAGCTCCTCTAGATGTCTTAAAGACACTCAAATGCAACATGGTCACAGTTGAGCTAATGGTACAACCACTTTGGAGAACTACTTGGCGATATCTTCTAAAGCTGAACATGCACACAATTCCACCTTTAGGTACCCAGGGCAACATAGACACAGGCACCAAAAGACATGCAAGAGAATGTTCAAAGCAGCACGACTCGCAACGGTCCCAAACTGGAAACTCCCCAAATGCCCAGCCACGGTCGAACAGATAAATAAGTGGCAATATATGCATAGGAGAGAATGCCCACATACAGCGATGAAAATGAACGATCTAGAAATATATCCAACAATATGGAATAAATCTCGCAACATAATGTTGAGCAAAAGAAGTCAGACACAAAACAGTATAGCCCTCGATGTCCGTGGGAGATTGGTTCCAGGAGTTCCCTCAATACCAAACCCTGCAGGCGCTCAAGTCCCTGATATAAAATGGAATAGTATTTTCATATAGCCTAACTACATCCTCCTGTATACTTTAAATTATCTCTAGACTACTTATAATACCTTGTGAATGTAAACGTTATATAAATAGTTGTTAACACTATATTGTTTAGGAAATAATGACAAGAAAAAAAAAGTCTACACGTCCAGCACAGACCTTTTTCTCTGCAAATTTTGGATCCAGTTGGTTGAATCCATGGGTCCAGAACCCATGGATACAGACAGCTGACTGTATACTATATACTTCCATTTATATAAAAGTCAAGGATATGCAAACCTGGTCTATGGTGCTAGGAGTGGAGACAACGTTTGCCCCTGGGGAGCAACAGCTGGAAGGGAGGGCGAGGGGCTTCTGAGTGTTGGGGATGTTGTCTTTCAACCTGCTGCTCAGCCCAGGTGCTGGGTGTACAACAGTATTTGATCATGCAAGTTCATTAATTATGACCTGTAAACTTTTCTGCATGTATATTAGACCCCAAAGAAAAGTTAGAAGAAAAAAGAAAACCCTAGATTCATCCTCTTCCCCATTAAGCAACCCCTCTTTCTGGTGTTCTCTCTCTTTCACAGAATGGCCCCAATTTTCTACTCAGTTGCCCAGATCAGAAACTTGGGGGTCATTCCCCATGTTCCCCTGTCCCTACCACTCACATCCAGTCCCGTTGCTCCAACCTCCTCACTATGACTCAGATCTACCCACCCTGTCCACCCTACTGCCTCTTCCTTAACCCAGACTCTATTTCCTCCTACCTGAGCTCCTGCAGTAGCCCCCCATCTAGGCTCCTCACCTCCGATCTTGTCACCTCTGATTCATCCCCACACAGCAGCCAGGAGGATCCTTCTAAAATGAAAATCCAATCATGACTCTCCCCTGGTTAAAATCTTTCAATGGCCTGGCACAGTGGCTCATGCCTGCAATCCTAACACTCTAGGAGGCTGAGACAGGAGGATCGCTTGTGCTCAGGAGTTCAAGACCAGCCTGAGCAAGAGCAAGACCCTGTCCCTATCAAAAATTGAAAAAATTAGCCAGACATGGTTGCAGCCAGCCAAGTAGTCCCAGCTACTTGGGAGGCTGGGGTGAGAGGATTGCTTGAGCCCAAGAATTTGAGGTTGAAGACTCTGCCTCAAAAACAAACAAAAAAACACAACAACTTTCACTGTTTCCCCACAGCCTCTAAATAAAGCCTATTCTCCTACTCCAGGCTTCCAGGTGCGCTGAGTCCTGGGTCTCTGACTCCACACCTGCTTCACCTTTACGCAACCCCCTCCAATGCTATACTGCTCCAAGCAGTCCCATGAGCCTTTGCACATGCTTTTCCAGGGGCTGGGAGCCTTCTCCTTCCCCTCATCCCTGCTTTTTCCAGCCAAGTTCCACACAGCCTTCAGTTCTCAGTTCAGATGTCCTCCTGCCTCCGTGAAGAGTTTAGGCCCATTTGGGCTGTCACAGTGGCATGTGCACCCATCACAGCACACATCACATGATAGTGAGACTGTCGCTATGTATCCACCTTCCCCGCTGGAATGTGGGCTCCATGGAGGGGGAATCGTGTCTGTCTTGTTCATCACGACACTCCCTGCACCTAGTGTGGGGTCTGACAGGTGGCAGAGGTTCCACAAAGGTTTGTTGAACGGGTGATGGCTCCAGAGGAAGGTCTACGCTGCAGAGTGCTGGAGGCCGGGGGCGTGTCTCCAAGGGGGTTGGTAAGAAAGTAGACAGGAGTTCACCCTTGAAAGACAAGAGTCCTAGAATTTAGCATCATGGAACATGGACCTGAAGGGACCTCAGAGCCCATCTAATAGTCCGTTTATTAATTTACAAATGAGAAACCCAAGGAAAGAAGCCACTGGATGGATAAAGATTGGGGGGAAGAAGGGGAAGTGGTAGCCACAGAGTAAAGCAAGGTGATGATGAAAAATGAATATTTAGCGCTGAAAGGTGGCCCGCTTCCGGGTCTCCCCATGGAGCTGAACACTGGCCTCCTTGCATCGACCTCTAGATGGCGCCAGCTCCCCAGGCAAGGGAGAAAGCAAGGTCGGCCTGACTCACCTTCTGTTCCATCCTTCCTGAGTTACCCCCTCAGGCCTGGCTCTCTGTGAGTCCACATGCTGTGCCCATGGCCAGGTGACATGATACCTGGGCTCCAGGGAACAGCTTGCGTCAGCAGCATAACTTCTCTCAGAGCCAGGCAGGGTGGGCAATGGACCTTGACCTGGGCATTGGCCAGCACTGCTCTTTCTCCCAGAGGCCCCAGACACAGGCTGCCCTGCGGACCTCTCTACCAGGGGCAGCACTCTGGCCCGGCTGGCACCTGCTCGTCTTGTTGGCCCGGGCAAGGTGGGGCGGGTGGCACTGGTTCCATTGCATCCTCCAGCTACCTCGACACCCTAGCTGGCAGGTGCCTGCTCAGCAGTTGATGGCTCCATCCTGCTGGCCCGACAAGCCCCTTTGGGGCCACTCATGGCCCCATCTGGGAAGCTGCTCCCGCTCCTCCCCTGGAGCCTTCAGTTGTCCTAACCCTGCCAAGCATGGCTCAGCCTCAGGCGAGGGTCACCTAGAGCAGTGCCAAGATGATTCAGCCCCTCTTCAGTAGCAGGGAGTCTCATTTACTCATTCAGCAAACATCTATTGAGCACTGTTCTGGGTGTCTGGAAGGCAGTGGTGAAGTGGATGGGCACAGTCCCTGGCATCTGGGAGCATACATGGGGGGGCGAGATGTTAACCTCACATTATCAAATAATTGTTTGATTACTTATTTAAGTTTCTAACGTCACAGTTTCAGTCCATTTCTAGAACTCTTAGAATTTCAGAGCAGGATGGAACTGAGAAATTATCCTAATATAACCCACCACCACCACGCTTTCAGGATTCCAGGACTCCCGACTTCCAGCCCAGCGCTCATCCACTTTACTCCGGAGCCGCGGGCCGGGTGGGAGTGAGGAGGGAAGGGGGGGGCTCCTGAGGAAGGTAGACTCCCCCAGCTCTGAATCACCGGCTCCTTCTTGGTCTTGGCTGATGAATGAATGACCCCCCCAAGAAGGGTCTTGCCCTCCCCTGTCCCTTCTCTGTGGCGAGTTGGGGGCTCCAAAGCAGGCCCCGCCCGCCTCCCCCGCTCCCATCCTGGGAGGGGAGCCGGCCCGCCCAGTGCCCTTCCTGCCCCCGACGCCGCGGGCTCTCTTGGCGCCCTCTTGGCAGCAGAACAGAGGGCACCCAGAGCGGGTGGCAACTCGCCCCGCCACGGGCTCGGAGCGGCGGGCCATGGGCGCTGGGGGGACGCGGAGATAGACAGACAGATAGCGCTCCCCTCGCCCGCCCCCGCCCCCACCTTTCCCACGCGGCGGCCTCGGGGAGCGGCCCGGACCGGGCGGGCGTCCACCCCTGCCCCTCGGCCCGCGGGCTGTGCCCTCTGTTTCCGCCAACTGCAGCTCTCAAAGCCCTTGGAGCCCCCGGCAGCCTGCTGGCGCGGGGGTGTCCGACTTTGAAAGGGGACACAGAGCCCCTTGCACACTTCTCTGCCTGGCGGTGTCTACGGAGACCCTCCCTGGGGCTTGGCGAGGCGACGGGCTTGCAGAGCCCAGGAGCGACCACGAGGTGGCGCGCTGGCACCGCGTGTCCTCGTCGCGTTCTCCTGGCTAGGCAGGGCAAGGGGACAGGCGCTTGGAAGGCGCGGGCTAGGAGCTGAGTTTGGAGGAGCACTCCCTCCCCCAAAGAAAGGCGAAGAGCAGAATTGCGGGTGGAATGGAGATGTCAGCTAGGCGTTGGGAACGGCTAGGATGACCTCTGGGCCTGGCCTTGGGGGTTAGACAGAACTAGGAGCTGGGGGGCTGGGGAGTCCCCCGGGAGGGGAGGCGGTTATTCAGGACTTCTATAGGGAACGGAGTTGAATGGAGCATCACCGCTCCCAGCCCCTGGGGATTGGGAAGGTACTGAGAGGCCTACAGGCACCTGCATACAACTACACATTCACACAGAGATGGCCCTCCACTGCCCGGCACACGCTGCCACTTTCTCACACACTCACTCCTGCACTCACATACATCTGTGTGTGCTGTGGAACACATGAAACCCTCACATTACACACCCTAGGGACACCCATCTCATGCACCTGATCCCTAAAAATGTCCACCTTCCCCAGTGCTGTCGCATGATAGAATCTGCCCCCAGATGTGTGGGGGCACAGGGCCCTGGAGCCAGCCTGTGTCCCACCCAACCTCATGGGGACCCCAGGTCCCTCGCTTCCTCCAGCAAGCCTGGGCCATCTCTGAAATTGCACACTTATAGTTTTTGGAGATAGTTCTGGAATCAACAGACAGGCTGTACACCCCACCCTTCCCATCAGCCCCTAAATCCACATTTTCCTGCCCCCTCCCTCCAGTAGGGTCACAGGAGGGCCAAATTGCGTCTTTCATAGACCCGAGGCACTTTTGCCTGGTGGGCCCCTTCCTCCATAAAAAAAATTTTTTACATTGCTACAAAGACAAATATCATATAGTCAAACATTTTCTTCCACCTAAAAATTGTTTTTCTTTTCTTCTGACTTTAAGAGAAATTAAAACATTTTCTTGGGCTCTGAGTCCTCACCACTTTGGGCACATTCGTCTGTCTTGTCATTTGCATACCACACACACACACCAACTCAGACTACCTCCTTCCACAAACACCCAATGGGCAAATTCCCCTCCTTCCCAGCCCACCTAAGCCCACCTTCCACCCCATCCAGGGAAACAGACAGACTGACAGATCCTGGGGCTTTGCTGGAGCGACAGGAGAGCAGCGAGGGGCGTGTGTGTGTGTGTGTGTGTGTGTGTGTGTGTGTGTGTGTGTGTGTGCGTGTGTGTGTGTGTGTGAGTTTTGGGTAACAACAAAGACTGAGGGAGAGGGAAGAGGGAGGGGAGAGCACGGGGAGAGGGAGAGCGAGCGAGAGCGCGAGAGCAGGTTTTGCCTGGAAGGCAAGACTCGCGGCCAATCAGCGCGCAGGAGCCTCCCTCTTCGACTCCACTATTGAGTCTATAACCGGCTGGCCGGGCGGAGCAGGCAGCATTTGACTGTGGCTTGGGACGCGAGGAGAGGCGTGCAGCGACCGCCGGCCGGCCGGCGATGGTGTAAACCCCCTCCGCCTCCGCCTCCCCCGAGACGCGGCCGGGCCCTCCCCTCGCCTTCTGGACACACACCCCTGCTTGGTCCTCTCCGCCTCCCCTGCGCTCCGGTCCGCGTCGGCGCTGCTCCGCGGAGGCCAGCCCCAGGGAAGCGCAGCGCCCGCCAGGATGAGTGGCTCCTTCGATCGCAAGCTCAGCAGCATCCTCACCGATATCTCCAGCTCGCTTAGCTGCCATGCGGGCTCCAAGGACTCGCCCACCCTGCCCGAGTCTTCTGTCACTGACCTGGGCTACTACAGCGCTCCCCAGCACGACTACTACTCGGGCCAGCCCTACGGCCAGACGGTGAACCCCTACACCTACCACCACCAGTTCAATCTCAATGGGCTTGCAGGCACCGGCGCTTACTCGCCCAAGTCGGAATATACCTACGGAGCCTCCTACCGGCAATACGGAGCCTACCGGGAGCAGCCGCTGCCTGCCCAGGACCCAGGTCAGGACCAGGGGGGTCGCCCGGAGGGTGGGGGACACTGGAAGGTTCCCGAGGGAGAGAAAGGTGGGGAATAGAAGCTGAAATCCAGGGAAGCCTTGAGGGTAAGAGACGTACTGCCTGGAGTTAGAGAGGGTGGGTGAGATGACCCCTAAAGGGGCCAGGCCACCTTCCAGCCCAGAGACTGCGAGAGTTTGGGGCACGGTGCGCGCTGTGCGCCGCGATCTCGGGTGAGGATCCGGGCGAGCTGGAGAGGGCGGTGGATTGTCAGGGAACCTCCTAATCGAGGTGATTTTGCGGGCACTTCAGATCGAGTCGCAGAGGACTGGAAGCTCTAGAGACCCTCCTTCGGATGTGAGATGGGGAGACGCGGAGTAGTGAGGGGGACACGGAAAAAGATTCACCAAAGTCACGGGAAAATGGGGGGAAGCAGCGACCGAGAGGCAGAGAAGCCGAAAAAGAGAAAGGTGGAGACAGCAAGAGAGAAAAAGACTGAGTGAGAGAAAGGACGGAAGAAAGAGAGGAAAGGAAGGAAAGAAAGAAGGAAGGAAGGAGGTGAAAGAAAGAAAAATAAAGAGAATCTGTACTATCCCTTGCAACTTTCTGAAAATCTAAAACTACTCTAAAATAAAAAGGTCAAAGAGGGGGGCGGGAAGAGCGAGAGAACAACACCGACAAGGTGGGGCTGAGACGGGGGCGGCCGGCAGACGGCGGCGAGGGGCCGCGAGGCCGGTCGGCCAGCCGGGAAGGCGTCGTGAGCAAAGCCGCGCGGGTCCTCGCCCGGCGGTGGCTGGCGCTGGGGACCGCGCTCCGGGGGCCGGGCGCGGAGCTGGGAGCGCCGCGTCGCGGGCGGCCGCCGGCTCCAGATCTGTCGCCGTGGCTCCCTCCTGGGCCTCGGGCGGCGGAGCGCGCAGCCTGGAAATCCCGGAGCGAGTCGGTGGGCCGGAGGGAGGGCGTTCCCCGGGGCCCTGGCGGGCGCCGAGTCGCAGCCGAGGCTGAGCGGCCCCCGCCCCCGCCCGGTTCGTTCCCGCAGTGTCGGTGAAGGAGGAGCCGGAAGCTGAAGTGCGCATGGTGAACGGGAAGCCCAAGAAGGTCCGAAAGCCGCGCACGATCTACTCCAGCTACCAGCTGGCCGCCCTGCAGCGCCGCTTCCAGAAGGCCCAGTACCTGGCGCTGCCCGAGCGCGCCGAGCTGGCTGCGCAGCTGGGCCTCACGCAGACACAGGTTGGTGTGGGTCGCTCGAGGGCCGCGGGGGCCGGCTGGGGGCGCGCGGGAACTCCGGGTTCCCCAGTCGCTGCGGAGCCTGGCTGGCCTTTTAAGGGCTCTGCAAGCTCCTGGAACTCTTGTCTGTGGGAATGGGGGCCTGCAAGTCGCAACTTCTGCCAGAAAGTTGTGGGTTAGCACGTGTACAAGTGTACATAGTTGTGAACCCGTGCAACTGTGTATGTCTGTCACGGGGAGAGGTGCCCTCCTTCTCTACCCCAGAATCCCCAGCTCCCAAGTCCCCCTGCAGTGCGGGTCACTTAGCAGAAGTCCACCCCATGCTTCCCCTCCAGGCTAGGTATGCATGCGTAGGGTGTATGTGTACATGTATACGTGGGGTACGAGTTTGCACACATGCTGCGGGTCTGCATGCAGGAGAGGATGCTTCCATAGGGAGTGCGATCCTTCAGGGGTCATTGTTTGTAAAGATGGGAGCACATGTGTGTGACTGTGCACCCTGGTGAGTGGACGTACAAAAATGCGTGCTTTCATCAAAATACCACATTCCTGCCCAGCACCCAAACGCTGCACCCCGGCCTCTGCCAGGAGCCAGGAGGAGAAGCTCCCATGAGTTCCCCCAGGAGATGGGGACTCAAAAATGGGAGGCCCACCCCCACCCTCAGTCTGTCCCTAAAGCCCCCAGCAGCCTGTCACTCCTCAGGGGAGGAGTGGCAGATGCCTGGCCCCCTGCAGGTGTTGACAGGCAGCCTCCGTTGTGGCTGTGGCTGGCTGCGTGGGGACCAGGCCCTGGGAATCTGGGTCACCTGGTGAGGAGCTGATTCATTGTTTGTACCAGTCACAGGGTGGGGAGCGGCTGGGGGAGGGGGTGATACCCCAAGCGAAATTTGGGGAATCATGGCTCATCTGCTCCTGAGTCCTCAGGTCACCCCCATTCCCAAGCTGGAGCCCAGCAGGACTTCTCCATGCCCGAGCGTGTGAACCTGGGCGCTCGTGTCTGTGGGTGTTTGTCTGGGTGGGTCTGTGTATGTGCGTGTCTTTGCAGTGTTAGCCTGCTGTCTGTGTGAGGCTGTGATGGGCGAGTTGCTGAGTAGGGAGACGCGGATGTGGGTGTGTTTGTCTCTGTGTACCTGTGCGCCTCCACTTCTGGGTATCTAATGTGAACCAAGTGCCATAGACTGCCCATCTCCGCCTGGACTGCCTTCTATTGAGTGCTTACTGCATACCGGGCGACGTTAAGTTTCTTCTATGTCGCAGCTTATTTAAGCCTTGGAATGACCATGTTGGGGAGGTAATAGTTCAGTCCTCATCCTCATCCTCATCCTCCTTTTGCAGATGAGAAGAAGGCAAGAACCAGAGAGGTTAAGTAACTTGCCCAAGGTCACACCTAGTAAGTGGCAGAGCAGAAATTGCACCCAGGTGGTCGAATGTTCCTAACCACGGTTCTCTCCCAAATGGAAGGAAGACAGGCATGTGGCAGTCAGGACCACCTGGGTTTTACCTGGTGCTTGTGTGAGACTGGGTGCTGGTCTTGTCTTCTCCGGGCTGGGTTCCTCTTGGGAGTTCTTCCTCAGCATTCTGAGAGGCTAACCAGCTACACTTCTCTTTTTTGGCCCAGGTGAAAATCTGGTTCCAGAACCGCCGCTCCAAGTTCAAGAAGCTCTACAAGAACGGGGAGGTGCCTCTGGAGCACAGTCCCAACAACAGCGACTCCATGGCCTGCAACTCACCACCGTCACCCGCCCTCTGGGACACCTCCTCCCACTCCACTCCGGCCCCTGCCCGCAGCCAGCTGCCCCCACCGCTCCCCTACAGCGCCTCCCCCAGCTACCTGGACGACCCCACCAACTCCTGGTACCACGCACAGAACCTGAGTGGACCCCACTTACAGCAGCAGCCGCCTCAGCCGGCCACCCTGCACCACGCCTCCCCCGGGCCCCCGCCCAACCCCGGGGCTGTGTACTGAGCACCCACCTGGCCTGCACCCCCCAACGAAGGACCCCGGGACCAGGCAAGAGGCGCCTCCGTCCTAGCTGACACTCAGGAATAATCGAGGAGCACAGGGGAAGGGCGCCCCCTTTCCCTCCTTCCTGCCCCTTCTTCCAGGGGCTCAAGAGCTTCCAGATGAAATTTGCATGGACCAAGGATGTCCCCTGAACCTCCCTCCCCCTGCCTAGACACTGGGGTGCCCCTCCAGATGTTGGGGCATTCTACCCCAGTGGGGACATCCGTCCCCCTTCTGCTCCAGGAGCCTGGATTGGCTTTCAATGGCTCATCACCTTCCAGCTTCTAAAACTCAGTACCTGTTCCCAGACTGTGGAGGGTTTGCAGGTCCGGTCTGGGCCGGGGCACCAGGCACTCCAGATCCTACAACCTGTCAGGCCTGGTTCCTCCTGTGTCACCTGTGGCCTCCCCCTGCTTGAGTGGCCCCTCTGCCAAAAAGACATCGGATGTCGTGACTGGGACTCAGGGTGGCGACCTGAACTAGCCCCCGCCCTGCACTTCTAGCCCTCATTTAAGATTTGAGGGTTAAACCAAAGAACCCCAAAGTGAGGGAATCTTTTAATATTTGTGGTTTAAGAGGAAAGAACTAAAGGAGCCGTCTCTCTCCTCTCTCCCCCTCTGTCCGGAGAGAAGGAGGGGTCGGTCTCAGATGTTTTTCCTAAGGACCTATTTCTTCTTCCATGTACAGGACTTTGCACAACTTTGGTTTTAAAAGCTGTTGAAAACTAGGAAAACAAAGGGCATTGTTAACAGATAGGACCAAATTTCCCCTTGCGCGGGCACCTCCATTCTGCCCCTGCCCCCCACCTCACCTCCTCCTCTCCCCCAGTAAGTTGGCAGTTTTGGCGCCAAACCCCACATCTCCAAGGAGACATACCAGGCAAGACAAACCCCCAACACCCCCTTTCCGGTGGCCTTGGAAACAGATCGCTCCCGAGCTAAAGGACGTCCAGCGAAGTGTGCAGGATAGAAGGGGAGGGTTCATTCGTACCTTTCGGGGCAAGGGGTGGCTGCCTGGAAGGCTGATGGCATTGCCTCCACCTCCCCAACCCCCAGACGTCCCCCCAAAGCTAACTTTCCTCCACCCCTGATGTGGTAAAGCATCAAGAAAAGGAGAGGTAGAAGACCATAGCGATATATAGAAATGTATTTTTTTTTTTTAAGAGCAACACAGAGAAGCAGCCTCCTCCCTGCTGTGGTTTCCTATTTATGTGACCCCGGTCCTCCTGGACGCATCTCCCCGTGTGCTGAGAGCTGAGAGAGAGAGTGGTGTGGGCTCTGGCTGCATTTGGGTTTTGTGGGAGGTGCAGGAGCCAGGAGAGACACGGTGGGTCTTGAAGAGTCCCACCCTGGGGGACAGGAACAAAGCCATCTCCCACCCCCTCCCAGCCTTCTCATTTCTGCTTTCTTACTGGACCCATCTTTATATATAATGTTAATAAAAAAGAAGAAAATAATCACTGAGCTCTGTGAACTGGAGGCCGGTGGCAGACAGCTCTTTCGGGGAAGGCCTGGGAGTTAGGAAAGGTGTTTGGTGGGGAGGGACCTCTGAGCCTCGAGGGGCTCCTAGGGACACAGAGTCCCAGGGAACCCACTGCGGAGATGTGGGCTAGGCCTGGCCCTGGTGGCAGGTGCTCCTGACCCCATGGCTGCCCCCAATCTGGGCCGGTCTGGGTGGGAGGCTCCCAGCCGTGGCCTCCCTGACTCCACTCTGCTTGGTGGCGTGGCGTTCCCTGTCAGCCAGCTCCCTGGGCAGCGCCGCCGCCGGGTGACCTCCAAGCTACTCTTTGATCTTGAGCTCACATACAGACATGCTTGCACACGTGTGTAAACCCCCTGCCTCCACGCCCAGGCACTCCCGGCCCCTCACCCTCCTTCTGCCCCTTCCAGCTTGGGGTGAGGGTGGAGCACAGGGACACCACTGCTCCCACAGCTGGCAGGGACCTGGGCCACTGGGATCCAGGCCAGGCCAGGAGATGGTGGGGGTGGGGAGGCTCTGTGTTTACCTTCTTGGGGAGGGCTCAGGCCCTGACTCAGAGCCTTCTTGCTGTCACCACCCTCCCCTCCCTAGGTGCTCAACACCAAAGCTCTGGAGACTGAGAGCTGGAGGTGGTAGAATGAATGGAGGTGTGTGCAAGTGACACATCCTGGCACAGATGGGAGACAGCGCCAATGTGTGCACACACCTGTGAAGCTACCTCCCTCTCCCGTACGCAGGAACCAAGACACAGAACAGTATCTCTCCATTGTCATGCACACACGGACTCCCATCTGAGGCCAATGTGTCATGTCTGCAGGCACAGCTGTAGACAGAAACACACGCCTGAGACACATTAGCATCACACAAACTGCAAAGCCAAAGCCTTAACGCCCAAGAGATATAGGCTCCCCCACACATAGGTGGCACAAACACTCAAGTCACCCGGTGTCACTCACACACACACACACACACACACACACACACACATGCATGCACAAGCGCACAGGCAGGGAAAACTCCCTGTAATAGAAAAAGTTGGATAGAAAATCAGCAACGCCACCCAGCAGCCAAGGTGACCCAGCTCAGCCTGGAACCTCCCTGTCAGGCCCTCAGTTTCCTCATCTGTCAATGGGGATAACAGTCCCCACCCTGTTGGCTGGGCTGTTGCGAGGCGCAAAGCCTCATAAAGAGGAGAAGGCAGAGTGGGTCTCAAGCTCACGAAAGGACTTGGGACACAGTCACAGCCATGCAGATGAGGGGCTCTCCTGGCAGGGCTCCAGAGCTGGGGGCACCCAGCCCCCCTCCATCCTGCTCCCTCTCAAAGGCAGGCCCTTCCCTCCCCCCATGCTCCAGGGAGGCGGGAGCGAGGAGGGCCTCCAGCCCACAGCCGCCGCCAGCCAGCCGGGCTGGCAAGGGTTAAGGTGGCAGCTGCCAGGCGGGGCTGAGCCGAGCAGTTTGGTTTGAGGGCTGCGTGCAGGCAGAAGCAGCGAGGCGGCAGCCGGGCAGACTTGCTGGAGACACTGCATTTTATTAGGGCTGGGCTGCCAGCAAAGGGAGGGAGAGGGAAGAGAAGGGCAGAAAGAGAGAGGAAGGAAGGAGGGAGGCTGGGCGGGCAGGCAGGCGGCTTCTTCGGGATGAAAGGATGTTGTAAGCTCCCTAATTCCTCCCAGCTCATCCCTGCTCTGTCGGGCTGGATTAACTGCCCAGGTGACCTCCTGCTGGGGTCAGCCCCACCCCTGACCTCCCCTTCCTCCTCTCCTCACCTCTAGGCCAGGCAGGTCGCCCTCTTCACCAGCCCTGGTGGGGGCCCCCCAGGGAACAGGGGCCTGGGTGCGGGACCGGGCAGGGTGTCCAGCCCCTCTCCTGCCAGGTGCTTCTTAACTACACCCATTGCCTCATGTTGACCTTCAGGGAAGAAGGTGGGTGTGCTAGGGAACCCCGGTCTGCCCTGAGGGTCACTGTTCTCCAAACCTTAGAAACAGCTGGCATTTGCTAAACTCCTACTTGGTGCCAGGGACTTCGCATGTGATCTTCACAACAGCTTGGAAGGTGGGTGGTATAGTGTCCATTTTTCAGATGGGAAAACTGAGGCTAGAGAGGTTCAGTCTCTGCCAAGTTCACCTAACTAATACTTGGCAATGCTGGGATTTGAACCCAGGTCTGTCTGGAGAATGAGTGCTCTTAATGAGCTTTTTGGAATCTCAGTTTACTAAGGCGCCCCAGGGCAGAGTGTCCAGAGCTGGACCCACTGCAGCCGCACCCGCCCCAGCCACCCAGCCCTCCTTCCTGGGTTCATCCCTCGGAGGAGAATTGGAGAGGGGAGGGCTGCTTCCCCAGGGCTGATCCTAGGAAAAGCTTAATGCTGGGGTCAGGAATGTGCACGCTGGAGTCAGGAGTCAGCTGACCTGGATTTGTATCCTGCCTCCACTTTATTGGCTGTGTGACCTTGGGCAAGTCACTTAACCTTTCTAAGCCTCAGTTTCCTCGTCTGTAATGTAGGGATAATGCTACCTACCTGGCAGTGTTGTCGAGAGGATTAAATGGGATAATGTGAGTAAAATGATTAACAAGGTACCCAGCAGATGGTGAGTCGTACTCAGCTCATGGAAGTGGCTGCTGACAATGGTGACGGGGAGACGGGGCTCACTCCCCACCCACCTCGCCTCCTGCCCCATCCAACCCTCCACACCCCAGATTCGGCCCCCAGACCCCTGCTGCACTGTCCACATTGGTTGATCCACCCCTCTCTAGGTGCACTCAAAAAAGGAATAAGTCAACCAATATTTATTGAGCACCTGCTGTATGCCAAGCACTGCTCTAGGGGGCAGCCCAGCAGATGACCAAAGCCTGGGGAAGGAAGGCACAGACCCTGGGCCAGGAGCCCCAGGGCCAGAATCAGACCCACCCTGGAAAGGCCCGCAGCTGGGCACATGTGACACAGTCCAGGGGGGACAGGACGGACTGTCAGAGGAATGGGGCAGGGCAGCTGGGGGTGAGTGGGAAGGAAGCTTTGGAAGACTTGATGGGGAGAGGTGGCATTTCAGTTATGCCTCAAAAGAAGATGAGAGTCTAGGGAACATACTCCTTGGAGACCCCAATAGCAGACTGACTCCCCCTCCAGGACTCCATGAAGCATGAGGCTTGTGGGAGAGCCTGAAAGCAGCAGCCTCATGGGTCATGCTAGGGCCACTGCGGGAGGGAGGCGGGCATGGGCCAGAGGGTCCCTAAATCCTTTCCTGGATGCTGGGCTCAGAGAAGGACCAGGGTCTGGCTGCTCGCAGCCCCTCAGGTGTGCTGGAAGATGCCCTCACATCTTGCACTTGGGGGTCAGGGGGAAGCTCCAGGCCCTTTTGGGGGGAAGATAGCTCCTGCCCTTCTCGCTTGGGGAGGTGGATGAGAAGGATGGTCTCCAACCCTGTTTCTGAGCCCCCCTCCTTGGAGGGCATCCCAGGGACTAGGGATCTTAGAGACGCCACCCAATTCAGTCCCCCTCAGCACCACGCTGCACAGAGGCTGGGGTAACGGGAGTGAAATGGCGGGATTCTGAGCAGCTGAGAAAGGACCCTTGAGGTTCAGCTCCCAGCCCCTCCCCTAGCTTCCAAGACCCTAGGTGAGGGTCTGTTTGGCTAAGCCGGTTGTATTGTGTCCTGCCAACTGTCAGAAGGGAAGGGGAGAAGGGAGGAGGGGGGAGCAGTAGGGGGGGCTCCAGCCAGCACCCTGGCCTCTGTTTTTCCAGCTTTAATTGCAGCGTTAATCACCTTAATAAGCTGTTTACCAACTACCCAGCAGCCTGAGACTCAGAAGCCAGAAAGTGCTTGGAGATGAGTTTCTGAGGCCCTAGGGAATGGGGGCAGGAGGAGGATGCTGGGGGGCCTGGTGGGGCTGGGGCAGAGGGAGCAGGTGAGGGGCTTCGGGAGAAGGCAGGGCCAGGAAGTCAGGGACGCCAGCCTTGTGCTCTTCCAGGGGGCCCCACACCCCACCCCCAGAGGCCCTTGAGGTCACTTCCTTAGGGAAATCTTTCCCAATCTCCAACCTGGGTCCCCAGCCCCTGTCTTTCTCTTGTCCCTCACTGCTTGTCACCTCCAACTCAGGGACTCTTTCCAGGCTCTGTTCTCTCTGCATGGAGGCAGAGTCTGCATGGCGCCTCCTTTATTGCTCTGCCCAGCTCATAGCTTGGGCACGAACCACGTAGAGTAGTTTTGCTCACCCTGGGGAGGGCTGCTGGGCTGTAAGGCGAGGGGCCTGGGGATGCCTTTTATACCAAGGTCTCTGCCGCAGAGCTGGGGAAGGACCTGAATGGGGGCTTCAGGAATGAGGGCAGGGACTTGGGCATGTTCCCCTGGTCACCTCCCCCACCCCCACCCCATGCCTAGCACAGGCTGGAATGACAAGATGCTCGGTGAACATCAGATGCATGAAGGAATAAGTGAAGCGATAGCTCTTGGGACCCTTTGCACAGTCCCTCTCTCAGCACCAGAGGAGGGGCTGTGAGGCTGAGGGGGAAACGATCCCCGCCCCTCGCTAGGCTGTTGGGTGTGAAATGGGATATGCCAAGAGCAAAGCCCAGCACCCAGTGGCTACTCCCGGGCCACTGTAGAAGTTGACAGTGATTACACTCTCACTGGGTATTATCTCATCTAATTATCAGGAAGCAGGCCCAGAGACTGTGTGACTTACCCAAGGTCACATAGCAAGTGAGGGGCAGTGCTCTGAGCGCTGGGGCTCCTCTGCCCACACCAGGCCGCATCTAGACAGGCGCTACTGAGTGGGCTCTCAAGCCCTGCAGAACTGAGAGTGTCCCCCGGATAACAAGCAAGTGGCCCCGACGTTCTGAGGCCCCCGCATGCTTTTCTTCAAGTGGCCTGGTCAGCTGGGGAGTCTAGGAGGCTTCCTGGGGGTGGGAGAAAGTACAGACGGCCTGCTGAGCCCTCAGAGAGCTCTGGGAAGCTCAGAGGCCCAGGAAGCACTTAGGAAGGGTCTGGAGTCCCCTGGCTGCTCTCTGCCGGAGGGAGGTGGGAGTCAGAGAAGAGGGGCATGGGGCCAGGGCAGCAGGACAGGCACCCTGGAAGAAGTCAGACCTGGGGAGGGGGACTGAGGGGGGTGGGGCCTTGAGGCCCAAATTCCTGGGTTGTCTCCTGGGGCAAATCGGAGCAGGATTGGAAGTGTCTGCTGAGTAAGCAGGGAACAGAGACTCCACACCCTGGAGGATTAGCTGGAGCAGGGGGAAGGGCGTCCCCCCACCTCAGGCAGTTCACCTAGCACCTGGCAAACGGCAGCAGCCTGCCCTTCCCTGCGCACTGAAGGCGCCTGGCCACGTCATGCAACGCGTGTGGCACTGTCCCACGCCCACCCCTGGGGCCAGTCAGGCCTGCCCTACACTCAGAAATAACTGATGGAAGTGGTGGTGGGGGTGGGGGTGGAGGGGAGGTGGTGTGCCCTCAGCTGGGGGAAGGGAGGCAGCTGAAGAAGTCAGAAGGCCAGAGGGAGCAGGAGGCAGGCTGGGAAGGAAGGAAAGCAGAAGGAAATTGCTCCCAAGAGCGGAGATCCTCCTGAGATCTGAGCAAGGGACGGTCCTAACCAAGGACCTTACTATATGCTTGGCCCTAAGCCAGCAGCTTTCACAGGCACTATCTCATTTAATCCTCACAACTGCCTAGCAAGGTCAGTGCCATTATTATCCCATTTCACAGGTGAGATAACTGAGGCTGTGTAACCTCAGGTCAGTCACTTGCCCTCTCTGTGCCTTACTTTCGCTCATCTATAAAATGGGGCTAATCGTATTTCTCTTGTAGGGCTGCTGAGGAAATTAAATACTATCACACATATAAAGGGCTTAGCACAAAGCTTGGTACAATCACGAGAGCTCAACGAACTCATCAACTTTAGATGAACTCGGCCATGGGCAGTTAGTTGACCTGGGGAGTTCTACAACCCTCAATGGGCCCAAAGTGGACCCTTCCTCCCCTGTGGGGGGAGGTCTCATATAGAATTCCTCCGTCTGCTGGGAAAGTGCTTTCTTGTTTCCAACCTAAGTCTACCATGCTTCAGATATAATGGAAGGACAACCACCTAGGAAAGAACCATGTGCCTAGCACCAGCAGAATGGATGATGACAGGGGTTAATATAATATATGTCAGTTACTAATCAGCTAAAGAGCTGTTCTCCACATCTGTATGCTTACGGTATTTTATTGTCTCGTGTTTCCATTATAAGAGGAATATTTTTCATTATTTATTGCTATACCAGAGAATAGCTACTGATATATTTATCTTGTATCTAGCCACTACACCAAAATTCTCTTAATTCCGAAAGTGTTTTTTTCCTCCAGAGTTTCTTGAGTTTTCTAGGTATATAATCAAATATCAGTAAAAAGAAATAGTTTTATTCCTGATTTTTTTTTTGCCTAGTTGGAGAAATTCTGGAGTTGCAGGAAGGGTAACCTTCCATGAATGAAGTCAGGGGCCTTGTTTGCCTCTGCAGGGCTCCCCAGCGGGCTCTGGATGGCCTCGCCTCTTCAGGCACCTTTGCACCGGAGGTGCCCAGAGGGCTGTCTTGGGGAGCACAGCCAGACATCCTCACTCTTTTGACAGCCTTCTGCACAACTTCCTGCACACTTCGCAAAGCAGCTTTTGTCCAGCCCACCACCCACGCTACTGGATGTCTCTGTGAGACAGCCCACACCAGGGCTTCGCTCACAGGTAGCCCCCAGCCGAGAAAGATGCTTGGTGGGAATAGAGGCTCCCAAGCAGAGAAGAACTACGGAGAAACAAGGGTATTGGGCAAGCTTCCTCATGGATAGAGAAAATTTTCCTTGCTTGGCGGTCAGAGATACTAATAACTACTAATCCGTGCTGAATCCTTAGTGTAGTCTAGTACCTTTTATATTTTAACTTGTTTAGTCCCCACAACAACTCTCTGAAGCACATGCTGTCATCTTTATTTTCTAAGTGAGCAAGGTGAGGTACAGAGAGGTTAAGAAACTCACTCGAGGTCATGGAGTTGGACTTGAACTCAGGAATCTGGCTCTTTATTATTTTGTGTTCCCAAGGGTAGAACTACCCCCTTGAACATTGTGTGGTAAACTGGTGGGAAAGAGGGGAATTTAGGGATATGGGAAAGAGAGACATTTCTGGCACCAAATGGGTGTAGCCAGGGTGAAGGTATAAACCACGGTATCTCCTGGGATACCTGGTAGATTTCATAACTTCCCAAGGGTACACTCTCCCGGTCTCCACGACCTTTGGAGGCATCATTGTTATCATTATCCCCACTGCATAGGTGAGGAAATAAAGACCCAGAGAGGTAAAGTGACTTGCCCAAGGCCTCTCAGCTGAGGGCCTGCATCCCAGAGTAGAAATCCATGAAGATTCTCTGAAGGAGGAGGTAAATTTTTTTTTTTGGAGACACAGTCTCGCTCTTTTGCCCTGGCTAGAGTGCCGTGGCGTCAGCCTAGCTCACAACAACCTCAAACTCCCAGGTTCAAGCAATCCTCCTGCCTCAGCCTCCTGAGTAGCTGGGACTACAGGCATGTGCCACCATGCCCGGCTAATCTTTTCTATATATATTTTTGTACTTGTCCAGATAATTTCTTTCTATTTTTAGTAGAGACGAGGTCTCGCTCTTGCTCTAGCTGGTCTCGAACTCCTGACCTCGATCGATCCTCTGGCCTCAGCCTCCCAGAGTGCTAGGATTACAGGCGTGAGCCACCACGCCCAGCCAGTAAATTTTATTAATATTTTTCAAGGGGGCCGAGGGGACACTTCTTATTGCTCAGATCGGACTCATAAGGGACTGGGAGTGGGAGGGACTCAAAGGTCAGAGATGTGTCCCAAGGCAGAATTCAGGGTTTGGAGAGGGTGGCAGGAGGACTTGAAGAGGTGAGGCAAAGACCTGGGGTCACAGGGGGTGGGAAGAAGCCTGCATTGGTGGATCCAGCTGATCCCCCTGGGCTCGGGGAATGTGACAGGAGCTGGGCAGAGGCATGTCAGGAGCCTCCCCGCAGTCTGGCTTCCCCCAGGATCTGTTGGAGCAAAGAATTCCCAGCGGCTCCAGGGCTGGGAGGAGGAGTTTGCAGCAGGCCCCAGCTTGCAGAGACAGAGACAGCAGCTCCTGGGTCCAGCCCTAGAGGAGTGGTCTCGTGGCTCTGCGGCAGGCAAGGCGGGCAACAGGAAGGGCACAGCCTGGCACGGGCTGCCCCCATCCCCTCTCAGTCCTCTGCTCAAGCCCACGCGCTGAGCCCCTCCACCCCAGACAGGGTGGGAGTATCAGGGTTGGAGGAGGGGTGAGCAGGCAGCAGAAGAAACCACCGAGCCGGGAGCCCCAGGCTGAGAGGGGAGGCCAGTGCCCTGCTCCCCCATCTGAGGGAGGAGTACACGTCTCCATGGGGCAGGCTAACGTGTAAAACAGGACAGAGAAGGTGATCGTGGGGCGATTCCAGGGAACCTCGTGATGGAGGTGGGACAATCCAGATGCCAGGGCTGCCGACCTCATTATTTGATCACTACGGTCCTCGTCAGCTGGAGTGGGGAGGGTTAGAGAGTGGGGGCCACTGGCCTGCGTGAAAAGGATCCTCCTTAGGTTTGACCCAAAATTCAACTAAACCCTGAATGGGGGGTGGCTCATATGGAGCTGAGAGGAATATATTCCACAGAGAGCGGCACCCTCCCCTGGAAATGAAGTAATCTCTTCATCTTGGGGCCAGAGAGGCTGAAGGCCTGGCATTGTGAGGCGCTGAATCAGAAAGCTTGATGTTTGGAGGAAGCTTGGGACCAACTCCTTTCCCCTTCCCGGACTGGCTAGACATGTCTCCCACAATGTCAATGGGGCTGAGTCCCTTACTGTCATCAAAGTATGAGGTTGGAAAGAGCTGCAGGATGCATCCAATCTGATGGGGGAGGCAGAGTCCTATACTCCGGGGGGAGCCTTTGGTCTGGTGGGAGACACAAGGTCTGCCTTACAAAGTCCCGGACTAGAGTGGAAAGTGGTGGCAAACACATGTTTAGCACCCCACTCCCCACCAGACACACACACACAGGATTTAGCAAGAGAAATTGTCTAAGTTTCAGAGAGGTTATGTAACTTTCCCAAGGTCACACAGCAATATCAGATCCAGATCTTTGGCTCCCAGAGCAGTGCTTTCTTCATCACTCTGTGATCTCAGGCCCCCTTCTCCCTCCCTGGGACTGGAGTCACTGTCAGGGCAGGGGAGCAAAGGGGTCAGTGGAGACATCCGAGGGAAAAGGCACTTAAGCCCCCCTTAACTAGGCTCTGCGGCAGGGCCAGACTCAATGGCCACATCTGGGAGCCATGGATCGTGCCAGGAAGGGCTGGGGACAGGAGTTCTTCTTGCTAGAGCTCAGGAAAAGAAGCGGGCAAGGCTTCAGGGAACAAAGAAAATAAAGTCATAATAAAATTATTGGGTTTCTGTGGCTGTTCAGCCTCCCTCCCCAACTGCTCACTAGGGAAGTATTCCCAGAAAATAGGAGATGGAGAGCCAGGAAAAGGGGAGGGAAACAGAACAGGGCAGGAGACGAGAGAGAAGGAAGAAAAGACCTGCCCCCCCCACCCCATGCACACGTATGCTCACACACTGGAAAGCTGGTCTGTATATTTTCGTCTGTTTCTGCCTATGTTTAAGTTCCTGGCATCTCCTTCTCAGTTCATCCCTCTGTGTCATGCTTGTCTCTGTGAGTATGTAAGTTTCGAGTGCATTTCTCTGTGCATGTCTGTGTACAGCCATGGGCATGTTTCATGCACATACACACATGTGCCTGTGTGTGCAGCTCTGCCCACTCTGTTTATCCTGTCGTGTATGCCTGCCTGCCTATGCATGTGACATCTTGGAAAAGTGTGTGCATGGGTCCCTGTGTCTGCTTGTCTCTGAGTATTTGTCTGGGGCCTTTGAATTTTGAGGTTTGGGGTAGAAGGGTCTTTTATTCCCCCTTTTTAACCAATCTGTGCAGGCCAGAAAAGGGGGAAGGGGAGGCAAGCAGAGGAGGCCACCTGGCCCTCTCTGAGCTTTCTCATCTTGGATGAGGAGAGACAGCAGTCAACCAAGGACTCACTGATGGAATTTCTCCCTGGCTCCCAGTACCAACTGCCATGCTACGCAGAGAAGGAGCTAGAAACTAGAGCTGGAGGAACCCCTCCTTGGAACGAGAAGATTAGATAGGAAAGAGAAACACTTTGGGGTCAGCAACTTTTTCTTTTCAAATATTATTGTTAAACATTACTCACCTCTTGGAACAGTGGCTCCCAGGTCAAGGGGGACCCTAGCCCCTTGGGAAAGGTTGCGAGTGTCTTTGTGGAGGCCTGAAGCCCATCCCCGCACCTTTGCTTCGGCCCCGGCCTCCCAACTCTCACCTCTAGTTGCCTCTCAGCTCCATCAGGTCCCCTTCTGCCTCCTCCCAGGCCGAATGAGCCCTGGGAAGGGAACGGTTATCCCAGGGAAAGTGGGGGTGGGGTGGGAAACACCTGTAGGACGCTTTTTGGGAGGAAGAGGCTTCAGTGGCCCTGATGACAGAAAGCGGAGAGGAGATTTGCTGCCACTACAATGGAAGGAATGGAGATTAGGCACCAGGCAGAAACTGGGAGACTTTTGGCAGGGGAGGAGAAAAATGGGTGCCTCATCGGCAACTTGGAAGCAGGAAGTCATTCTCCGCCTTCTCTAGCTTTCCCCTCTCTACCCATATCCCTTAGAAATTCTGGGGAGGTCCTTGATCTCCAAGGCCCCCCGTCTACACAGGCGTCAGCTACCCGGATAACATTCCATTGACTCTCTCTGGATACAATCCCAGAGGCAAGTCCAGGCATCCAAACTCAAATGAGGTTGGGAGCTGAGTAATCAGCTGCTATGGCTCTGCAGACATTTTGTCGGGGAACAACCAGCTCCCCACCCCCAGCTCCTCGGATTTGGGGGTGGAGGAGGGGCGGTCTGTCACTGGGTGTCTTTCCACCCCTGCTCCCACCACCACATTCTCCCTCTTCCCACCTGCAAGTAATTTGGCCAATGGGAGGGCAGTTAAGATTGCAGCATGGAATCCCTCTAGATCTGTGTGCATTTGGTGAGGAAGGGGCTACCTCCTTTCCCCCCAGACCCCGTGTGCCCTTTTCCTCCTCACAGCGGCAAATTACTTGTAATTATCTCACATTGAAAGCCTTCAGGAGCTGCTCCCAGAATTGCTTTAATTGAATTAATTGATCTCATTTTGTTGGGGGAAGCATGAGGGACATGTCTTAAAATAGTATAGGGGGAGAGGGAAGGAGAGTGACTCAGGAGGGAGGGGAAGCCCCAAGTCAGCTCTCCCGTGGCTGAGACCCTTGTAGGTGATAACATGCACCCTGGACATTCTCCGGACACATTTTCCCATTTTCCGGTTTCGGCTGATTTCAGATGCAATGTGCTACCGTCCCTTTTGCATCTGTGACGTTGCCTGTGTCCTGCTCTCAGGTGGTGGGGACCAGGGATGTGTTGAGCGCCAGGCCTGCCAAAGGCAGGAGGTGAATGGATGGCAGTATGGACTGCCCTCACCGTAACCCCTCCCCTTGCCCATAGTCATACAGCAGCTGGAAATGCCCTTCATTAAGTGCTTACTACGTTCCAGGCACCGTGTCAAGCATGTTACAAGCACTATCTCATTTTGTCATCACAACCATACCAGGAAGCAAGTCGTATTAGTATTCCTGTCTTGTGGGGAGGCTGAGAGAGAGGTTAAATAACTTGCCAAAAGTCACACAACTAGCAGGTGGCAGAGCTGGGACCCTTTGGAGGCCAAAGCCCCTGCTCTTAACCACTCAGTCTTGTTCCCCCTCCTGAGCCAATTTTCCCAGTGCAGCAGCTCCTCATGGGAGGAAACCGCTTGAAGGAAGGGACTGCAGCGGCACCTCCTCCACTGGGGCTCCAAGCCCATCACCACCCAGAGCCCGGAGAAAGCGGACCAGCTCCTAGTGGAAGAGAGATCCCCGTTTCCCCTGAAAAGGGCAGACAGGGGTAAGGAAGAGGGGGATGCTGTCAGCTCCGCTGGCCTCTGGCGGAGAGAGTAATTACACTCCTCCTGCTACTTAACTTTACAACCTGGGCTGTTGTTTTAACGATGCACTGTGTTGGGCTGTCCAATTAATCTCGCCTTTGGAGGCTTTCCGAGATGGGGCGGTAGATCTTATCTCGGGTCTGTAGAAAGAGGAGTGTGCAACCTGCAGTGGGAGGGAACAGTTGCCCTGAGGCCCTGTGGCCTCAGAGGAGACCCAGAGGAGGTATCTGGGACTAGGGCCACAAAGAGCTAGGGGAGACCAGGACCTGGGGGCAGGGGAAGGCACTGGAGGGAAGAGAAGATGTTTGGCCTCCCGTTCCTCACTGCTCCTGGATCTTGACTTTGGCCCACCTGTGCCATCTGCTATCCCCAAGAGAATCCTCCATGTGTGTTTTGGGGCATAGGGGTGGCTATGACCCAGACCCACTGAGGAACAGGGGCCAGGGAGGGACTGATTGCAGGCACCTGGAGATGGGGGGCTTCCCCTCTGCCCTACATATGACCCAAATGTGGGCAACTGTCTGGCCTGCTGGAGTTGGCTGGAAGTGCCCGAGTGGGATTTTCACACTGGGGCAGGCCCTGAGTTTGCAGCACCTGGGAACAGGTTTAGGCAGTAAGAAGGAAGCTGGGCTTGGGAGCTTTTCTTGCCTGGAATTGGAGGCCCCTCCCCCAGCCCCTCAGGCCAGGCTGGGGTGAATTCCCTGCATTATTCCACCCCCTGTCCTCAGCTCCCCCCACTCCCATGGCTCTCCTGATCCCTGGGGCTCTGGGCCTGAGGTGGGGTGCTGTGTCCTGCTGCTCCCTGGCTGCCCACCCTTCTCACCTGGCACTGACCCCCTTGGCCCGGGCTGGATTGGGGTCCCTTGGCCTGGCACTTGACTCAAAAGTGTCTGGTCAATTTGTCCAGCTCCCCGTTAGCCCGAAGCATCTGCCTCTGTCATCTTGGTATCCCCAGGATCTAAGGCAGAGCAGAGGATGTTTTTTGGGTGAAAAAGAATTCCTCTTCCTTCTAGTGTTTTCCATCTCCTCCTCGTCCTCCTTCCCCATGATGAGCTGAGGCCACTCCATGCCCAAGTAGCATACTTCTCCCGGTAGGACAGGGGTAGTTCAGTGGGTGAGTCCTCTCCCAAGGTGCACAGGGGCTGTCCCAGGGCTAAAGGTGGGGCATGGGGGTGTGAGGTACCTGGCTCCCTCCAGAACTGGGCCAGGAGAGAATCTGCTGATGAGGATCACTCAGACCTTGGTCATTCCCAGCGTGAGCACCTTCTGGGTTCACACTGGAGCATATGAAACTATGGACGTTAGCAGAACACTCCAGAGCTAGAACCACAGAGCTGGTGAGTGGCAGATGCAAATCTAGAATGCAGAACCTCTGACTCCTAGTTCAATGGCAGCCTAGTAGGATGGGAGAGAAGAGATGAGCAACCAGGCCCTATCCTGGAAAAGTCAGGTAACAAACACCTCGAAGCCAGGGCCCACATTTTTGCATCGTACAAACTTTAATCTCTGGAAGCTCCTGATGTGAAGGATGGTAAGAGCTTGGGGGCTGCTAGTCAGGTGGGTTATAAACCTGAGCAGTTCCTTTGGACACAGACGGCTGTGAGGAGCTGAATTGCCAGGCCTGCCCCACCTATTTGGGGATGTCTACACCTGCACTTATTCAGGGAGCTCGTTTTTCCCCATGTCCCCCAAAGTGTTACCCAACTGGGTTTCTGAGAGACAGCGTGCACGTGGGTTTTTCAGGTATTAGGGGTGGGGAAAGAGGAGGAGCTAGTCTGTTAATAAATACCTGTTGAATTCTATGGATAATTGGAGCCACTGTCTACCCAAACTGGGTTGACAAGGGGACAAGGGGGTTTGTTTAGGAGGAGAGCACAAATTACCCATGGCCCACAAACTCCACATTTCTCCACATCCCTTCTACTTCACAGGATGGTGAGTGGGTGTATTAGTTATGGGGGTAATGGGCTGACCTCCAGGAAAAATCAGACCCACTCTGGATATCCACTTCTGCTTTTGCTCACAAATGGGTTGGGCAAAGCCCAAAACACACAAAGGGAAAAAAAAATCTAGCTGGTTTTGACTCCAGGCTGTAGTGGGGCTGCAGTCCTTTCAAAGGGGTGGGGGGAGGGGAGAAGGAGGGGGAGGGGAGGAGGAGAGCTGAGGGGAGGAGGAAGGGGAGGGGAGTGGCAAGACCAAGGACCCTGGGGGCAGTTTCAACTCCAGTCAATGGCTCGCTCCAGAGCCTTTGTCCAGCTGGAGGGAAGGTGTCCAGTCCATGGTAGTGGTGGCAGGCAGTGGTTAAGGCTGAGGTCCTTAACATAGCTCTTTGGGTTGGGGGTACAGGACTCCACCCCATCCCTTTTCCTTCTCCAGCTCCTTGTCCTCGAGAGAGTACCCATCTGGAGCTGGTTTTCTCCCAGCCCAGAAGAGGTGCAGGTGGGCTGGGTCCTGGGCTTTGTAGGAGGGCTGGGGCTGACCCGCCCTGCCGCGGACTCACATCATCTGAGGCGGAGCCAGCACTTCTGGGGAGTGATGCTGATACCACGCTCCAAAGCTGTTGCCATAGCCACTGGTGGGCAGGGCCCCTGTCTTGGGTAGATCCCAGAGGGACGGAAGGGGCGGGGAGCAGGGAGACACCGAAGGGGTCCTCCCAGGGAAGTCCCCTTCCTGTCCTCCAGAGTTCTGCTTCAGGAGCTTCTTGTATTTGGAGCGTTTGTTCTGAAACCAGATCTTTACCTTTGGGAGAAAAGGGGAAGAACGGAAGATCAGGAAGAGTGTATGTGTGGAAAGGTTCCAGAAAGGGAAAGGGACCCAGCTGCAGGGAGCAGTCCTGGGAGTTGAGCAGAGGCTGGGGACATTTGCTCTGTTGCCTCAGAAGTCCCCTAAGTTCCTGCCTTTCAGCTAGTATCCAGTTCTCCGTCTGATGTACCCTCCTCTACCCGACCCCCCCATACTCACCTTTCAACACACATCTCCCCAATACTGAGACCAGCTATGAACACTCCCTGGAGAACTATGATGACAAGGCCAGGTAAACCCATTGGTCATTCACACCTGGGGGGTGAGTTCCCAGAGAACACACTGGGGAAGGTCAGAGCGCAGGAGGGATGGGACTGGCCCCACCTGGGTCTGAGTGAGGCCGAGCTGCGCTGCCAGCTGGGCCCTCTCGGGCAGCGCCAGGTACTGCGTGTGCTGGAAACGCTGGTTCAGGTGCTGCAGCTGCAGGCTCGAATAGATGGTCCTCGGCTTGCGCAGCTTCTTGGCCGGGGCTTGCGGGCGCCCGTCCGAGGGCTCCCGGGACAGCAGCGGCTTCTCAGAGTCTGGGGGATAGAACAAGACCGTCGGAGGTGGGAGGAGAGTGAGGGGGCAGGACGGGCTCGTTCGCATCTCCTCTGCATGCCGCCCGCAGACTGGCAAAAAACGCAGCCACCGGGCTCGCCCCCTCGGCCTTTCTCTGCCTTCCTCAAGCTCTTTTCAACCCCAGCCACTCTCGCTGTGCGCCAGGTGATACGGGACGCAGTTCTGCTCTCAGGGGGCTCAGAGCGAAGGGACCGCGGCGCCTGCGGTGGGAGGTCGGAGTTCAGCCGCTGCGGCGGCGCCAGCCAGGGGTAGGGTGGGGCAGAGAGGCTCGGTCGAGGGCTGAGCCCAGGCCTGGAGATGACAGAGGAAGGGCATTCCAGGCGGAGGGGACTCAAAAGCAATGCTCAGAGGCTAGAGATGGTGTCCGCGTGGCAACCTCTAGCTGCCACAATAAGGGTGGGTCAGAGGCCGGCTGAGCGGGCCTTGAATGCCAGCATCGCGGCGTGGAAAGTGACCTCCAGGGTTTGCCATCGTCTCTCCTGGGGCGTGCCCTGCTGGAAAAGTGACCATCTCTCCCCTCCCCCATGGCCAGCTGGGTTTTCAGGGACCTCAGAAACCGGGTCGGCGTGGAGCAGCCCCTTCCTCCGCTCTGCCGCACCTGCAGGGGGGTTCCAGAGTGGCAGGGAAGGTGAACCGAGGTCCGAGAGCGCGCAGCGCAGGCCGGCGGGGCCGCTCCTGGGTCGCTGCGGTGCCGCCGCGGGAGATCTGGTCACCTCCTGCCCGCCTCGCTCTCCTGGAATTTCGGCCGAGGGACAGCTCGGCCCTAGAATGCCAGCGTGGGGTGGGAGCGAGGGGTTTCCGTCCTTCCCAGCCAGCAGCCCCCAATCTGCGTCACTGTACGGGGACACAGGAGACCGTCCCAGGCGGATGGGAGGAGTAGGGTGGATGAAGCAGCCGAAATGCCCTCGGGCTTAGGGCAATGTTCGCGGCATTCCACGCGGGTCTGTCCCCCCACAACGTGAGCAGGGAGAACGCACAGCCCAGTGAGTGCCCAGACGTGGCTTTTGTCCGCCTTCGTACTCCCGCCCTTTCCCCCCCTAGCCGGGCACACACGTCAGGGTCCCAGCCCTTGGCCAGCCGCGGTCACCAGAGCCTTCACCTCCCCCGCATCCCTCACCCGTGGCCTGGGGCGCTGTGGGCTTCTCAGATCCTCCCTCCTCGACCCCTGCTTCAGCCAATTCCCAGAAAAACCGTTGGGTTTCCGCTCCCGCCCTCGCCTGTCCTGCCTACCCTGCCTCGACCCCACTGCTTGCAGCCCCGGGCAGGCAGCTGAGCGACCACCCGCGCCTCTCTGGCTGCGGGGACCGCGCAATTCGAGTGGTGACGCAGAGAGAGCAGCGCAGGCAGATCCGCTGCTGAACTCTCAGAGCCCTCCGCGCCCCAACTCTCCGAGCAGAGCCCCCCTGCAAGTTCCTTCCCTACAGCTGCCTTTCTCTACACCAGTTACAGCAAGTCACTACCGAATCTGTCCTGGTCGCGATAACCGAGCCCCAGGGCCTCGCTCCAGGCGCGACCGCACCAGCCGGCTCCACGAGCTGGCCGCACCGCTCCCTTGGAGGCAAACCTCTCCCTGGGGCGGCGGTGGACCTAGAGTGGAGGTAAAGGGGGACCCCAAGCTCTCTCTCACACCCCAATCACCCTTGTAGGGTGGGCAGAACCTGCCGTTTCCAGTAGAGAAATGCTCGAAAATCATTCTGAGGACATCTGTGTGTGTGGTTTTTCGTTGGATCAGGGAAAGTCGGGAAAGAAAATGGAACTCTCCACTCTGTTGTCCTTAGACCAAACAAAGGAAAGGCACGGGGGTGTGGAAGACAGGACTGACAATGCCGACCCCACTGCCAACAATTCTCTTAAGGACAAGGTCGTGTTATTCCCGTCCATTCCCCAAACACACCTAGGCACACACGCAGGCACACACACACAGATGTACCCTCTTAGCATACACTGAAGGAAAGTCCAAGGAATTCATCTGTAGCAACTAGAGCTACCCTCCACCCCAGGTGCCCCTATGCCAACCACACCCAGCAGCCTGCGAGAGGCAGCCCCAGTTCTTCCACAGAAGGCAGTTAACTTTTGGGGATTCTGAGGAAGTTCCCTAAAATCTACTTCCCTGGCCCCATGCGGTAAAAGACTATTTGCAAACCCCTGGAAAACAGGCTGTGTCCTTGACTCATCCGCACCCTGTCTTCAGGCCTCAGTTTGCTCAAATGTACATCAAGGAGATTGAACTCCAAAATCCTACAGTCACTTCTGGCTCTGAAGGTTTGTGAGCTCCTGTGTCAGAGCCACAGAGGAAGGGAGGAAGATGTCTTGGTCCTGGCTGACTCCAGCAAGGTCACCTAGTGGATGTGCATCCTTGGAAGAAACTGTGCCAAAGACAATTGTGGGGGCAATTAGATGAGGGCAGAGAGTGCAGGGGACCTAGTGTCTGACCGGAGCCAGTGCAGATGGGTTTATGAGCAGCGCCCATGCCCACATCGTGTGTCAGCTCAGCTGTGCAAGGCCCAGGACCAGGAAGACAGGCTAGCTTCTTAGCTTCATGGAAGCCTTCCAGTGAGCACTTTCTCAGGAGCTCAAAGTTGCTCCAGAAAACAGGAACTGGGGCCTAGCCTATCCCAAAGTCAAGGGGTGAAGATGACAGGGTTGGCCTGCTCCTTTGGCTGGGAGGCTGAGGTAGCCAGGGAGAGATGAGAGACTTCCAGACCAGCTTTTGGTTCCATTCTTAGAACAATGGATGGTGGGGTCCTAGCCCCAGATTCTGCCAGGCTAGCCTCCAGTCAAGGTCAGGCATGGTCTGAGGAGAGCTGGTAAGGCCAGGGGAGGGAGAGGAAGGAGCTCAGAATAAGCCTTGACATTTACAGCCCTCAAACCATGGTTTGATTTCTGTTTATGGGGGACAAGAGGAATGGGGAGAGGGGTTACAAGGGGAAGGAAGAGAGTGCAGGATGGGGCGAATCCTGAGGAAGGGGCTAGGCCCCCACCCCCACATCTGGATTGCTTCAGTTTTCCGTTACACATAGGTACACACCACGCAGCTGTTCCATGGGGTGGGGAGCCCTCCCGCCTGGCTTCACACAACTGCAAATCGAAACCAGGTCGGTTTTGAAAGGAGACCTAGACCAACTCGCCCCCGCCCCTCCCCCCGGCGTCTCCCGCCCCATCCCTTTGCCCTCCCCCCACCCCCAGATCCCGTGGAATCAGAGTAAGGTTTGAATCCTGTTAGCTGCGTCCAGCCAGGCGAGGGAGAGGTTTAGGGGCGCACAGGAGCCGAACCCCAGAAGTGGGAAGAGCCGCCGCGGCCGGACTTACCTGCCTCCGGTTTCTGTGGGTGCTCGGTGGGGCCACAGAGGGGCTGAGAAGGCGCCGCGGGTTGCTGGCAGGGCAGGTAGGAGTCCCTGGGGGTCGCTGGCCCGGTGTAGGGGTAGGACAGGAGGTGGCCATACGGCCTGGAGTAGGACAAATCGGGGGAGGCTGCGGTTGTGGGGGACAGGCCAAGCGGGTAGGCAGCCACTACCGACGGAACGGGGGCGAGGTCTGGGAAGACAGCTTTGGAGCCGTCCGGGCCAGGGAGGGGGCAGGGCAAAGAGGTCATTGCGGCCAGGGCCGGGACCGGGGCCGAAGGACCTAGGCCATGGCCCAGCACGTAGTCCGCTTCCTCCGCCAACTCTCTCTTTCCCTCGCCTCGGGCGTTGGGCCGGACGAGCCCCCCAGCCAGCCGCCCCCACACTTAAGATCCTGGGGAAAATGTCTCTCTGCGCCTCTTCCAGCGGAGAGCGCGCGCCCGGGAAAGGGGTTCCGGGGGGGCACCCCCCATGGCTTTCCCCTCCCCCCTAAATCCATGGGGCCCCCCTCCTCTCCTTCGGGTTCGGTTCCCGGGACCCGACGGGGGCCCCGCCCACCTAGACGCCCCAGATTGGCTGCTGCACGCGGTGACCTCACGGAGGCCCGGAGCCGGGACCCGCCTCCCTGGGGCAGCCCGCTGTAGGGAAATGAGAAATGGGAAATGGGAGGAGGACTGTGCACACGCTCTAGGCCCCTCTATCTCGGGGTCTTTTCCGAGAGGGGTGCCGGGGTTGGAGGTCGATTGGTGCAATCCGGGAACCGTGGTAATAATGGCAGAAATGCTACGGAGTTGGCGGGCCTGGATGCCCAAAGGGCGAGGGGAACTGCGCGGTGGGCGGTGGTACCGCGGCTGCAGGGACGCTGGGAACCTGCGTTCGCACTCTCCGGCTCTCGCGGGTCTGCGCAGCGATGCGGGTCCCGCAGCCGTGGACCTGCAAGGGAGTCAAGAATAGACAGCCAGTGCCGGTGGCTTATTCAGAGCGTCGGAATGCGCCGATGCCGAGCGCAGGCAGTTTGTTGGTAAACAGACGCCCGGGCTAGGAGGGTGCCGCGGGGCGCCTAGCCTGCCCGGCACGCGTGCGCCGCACACGCCCCCGCGGGGCGCCCTCGGCCCGGCACGCAGCGACCGCCGCGACTGCGCCTCGCAGTCCCCCGTGCCGGCTTCCGCTTCCGGCAGGGGCCCAGGCTTGGTTGCGACATCGCAGCTCCTGCAGGCCCCCGAGGCTGCAGGAGGGATCTGCCATCTGGGCTTTAGCTCGTGTGGCGCCCCGCCTTTCCTGGCGCCTCATGGGGCAGAAGCCTTGTATGAACTGGGACAAAATCCAGGAGTGGGAGATGAGTCCAGTTTGATGGCTTCTGGGAGGGCACAGGAAACACCACAGGCCAGTCTTCCTGGCCGCATTTTCCAAGCTCTGTGCAGGACCTACCTGTAAACATTAGTACCCATGGCCTTGATGGACACGTGTCCACACGTATACAACTACACAGGGACACCATTCAAATATAACATAAATACTAGCATCTACCAATGTACAGGTGTCTACACAGATGTACACACTAGCATCGTTCTATGAAAGGAGAGGCTCATTTATGGATCTGCAAACACATAGTGTAGTTGTGATTTATACACATATACACACCCAAAGATAGTGCTACCCCTGAATAAAAGTATTATGCAGTACTTGTCTCTTACACCCATCCGTGAATATACAAGTCAAATCACTGGTGTACATATTCAAAAACACAGAAAATCCAAGCACATGAGAATTTATGCATGTGTCCCTACCCGAGGAGCCGTACCTGTCCATGCACATCTAAGCTGCTTCATGTTAGGGGAGAGACAGTTCCATTCCCTGACCCTCCAGTCCTCACAGATTCCCCAGCATACCCGCACACCTTTTTCCCACTTGAGTATGCAACTTGACAGGCACATTCATGTTTTACTTTCATCATCTGGGCTCAGAGTTAAGGTAGCAGTCTCCGAATTGGGGGATGGGAGAGGACAAAGTTAAGAGGAAGAAGGAATCCTGGAAGAGTAGAAGAGGACACTAGGGGGTGACCAGGCCCAGGCCTTCTTGGAGAGACAGAAAATCAGCTGAAGGGGTGTGCAGGAGTGGTTGAAGCCCACAGTCAGGTGTGCTGCAGTGAGGAAGAGCAAGTCTACTTGAAACTGGACTCCCCACTGCAATGGCTAGAGACAGGTTTTTCCAAAAAACATTCCTCTGGCACCAGGTTTGGAGTTCTCCAAACTGAAGCCTTAGAGCTGGGAAGAAGAGGCTCTGGGGTGGGGGGGCTTCCTCTGAGCAGCTGGAGAACCCACTCCCTTCTCATCCAACAGGGTGTGGAAGTTTGGTCAGTAGAAAAATGGTTTTTCCATGTGGGACCACCTTTCTGTCTTTCCTACCAGCTGTGCCACCAGCTCCCTAGAGCTGGGGCTGTGAACCTGTGAGCATATATCCTTCCAGACTTTCCTTTTCCCCACCATCATTTTCCTCTGGAGGGAGGCAGCCACACAGCAGTGCTGTGGTGGGGTTCCAAGGAAGGTATCTCAGGGTGCATCAAAGGAAAAGAATACTTTTGGGGGCAGGGTTGGCTGTCAGCGAAGGAAGGACACTTCGTTCCAGGGCCGCATACATACCTAGAGTCCTTTCTGAGTTGGACCCAGGAAGGAAGGGCAGGGGTGGGTTTTCTGGCAGGCCTCTGCAGCACTTGGCTTTGGGCATCCTCCAAAGCCAGGAGATCCATAGTAAGTGCCTCTCCTAGGCTCTCAGGGGACTACTCTGAACTCACACAGAATTCTCACCCCCAGGCAGCAGCAGGAAACACCCTACAGCCCTTTGGAATGAATCAAACACAGCATCCAAGTCCTGTGCATCTTCTCACACACACACACACACACACACACACACACACACACACACACCCCAAACCCCGGTGAAGAAGGTACTATTATTATCCCCACTTAAAAATTCATTGATTGATTGATTGAGATGGGGGTCTCATTATGTTGCCTAGGCTGGTCTCAAACCCTGGGCTCAAGCCATCTTCTCACATCATCCTCCCAAATAGCTGGGACTGCAGGCTCCTGCCCAGCTTTTCACAAATGAGAAAACGTCTCCCTCCATCATCTCCTCCTTCTCCAGAGGGTGTGGGGGCTTCAGCACCTGGCTGGGAAACCTTGGGGTCTCCTCAGATGCGGTCTCCCCAAAAGAGGGATCCTCTCCAACAGAAATCGAATCTCCCCGACCTCAGGAAAGGTGGGAGTGATGGGGATGGAGGTGGGAAGGCAGTAATCCTGTTTGATGGGGAGGGAGGGAGGTCCAGCTCAGGACAAGCTGCTGGCTGTGATATTCTGGGTCAGCCATTTCCTGTCTCTGAGACTAGTTTATCCAGAAGGGAATAAAGGGAGGGAGCTGGACTAAGAACTCCAAGGTGTTGTCATTTGCTTTATGATGAATTGCAAAAACCAAAATCCAAAAACAATAAAACCAAGAGGAGGGGGGAGGGACAGAGGGAAGGAGCAAGGAAGAAAGAAAAGAACTCTGTACCTCAGCCCCTCTGAGCCACAAAGCCAGAAGTGGCTCTCCCAACTCTTCCGGGCCCACTGGGAGAACCCCAGCACTGTGGCGACGCCATGGGGCAGACCGCAGGGTCTGGAGTGGGGACACCGCGCCGCGGGGGTCTCGGGAGTTGGCCGAGGCGCGGCGACTGGACCTGATCCCCGCGGTGCACGGTAGTTTGTCTGCTTCAAGCGAGTCGCCGGGCAAACGCCGGTAACGATCGCTTGCGCCGCTTAAGCACCCGCTGCGGTGGGATGTATTCCTTGCTTGAGGTCACCTTGAGTTTCAATCCCCCCCCCCGTGGCGGGAACTCCCTCCGAACCAGCACCTGTCCCTGGCGGTTCATCGCCGGCCCTCCAAACCCGTGGTGGGCGCGCCGCGCTCCCCTTGCAGTTGCTGGGCTAGGTACGGCGCGGACCGCACCCTCCTGAGCACAGGTCTGCGTCTGCTCCGGAGTTGGGCGCTGAGGTCTGTAACCCGAGCCGCTCTCAGAGCCGCACCTGCACGGATGTGCCCAGGGGAACAGCGATTCGACGCGCCCCCAGTCCTGGGTACTCGGCGGCCGGTCCGGGATTATCCGTGCCCTTTCTCCTCCACTCCACCAACAGTCCTCAAACGAGCTTTTAGTTTAGTTTTGCCTATTCTCAGTGGATTTTAAATTGAACTCGGCGGGGCCTTTCTTAGTAACTCGGTTTGAGGAAATTTTGTGAATAATTCGGTTTGGCATGGGGGATGGGTGGGTGGAGGTGGGGACGAAAGGAATCGAATCGTTTCCTGAGCTCCCTCCGCTCTGGTCCGTGCGTTGTGGATAGACGCCCCGCATTCAGCGAGGTCCAGAGAAGGGGCAGTCTGTAGAGGCCTGCGTCCCCCTCTCGGATTTGACTTTTCCTGAAATTTGGAATTACTGCGGTTCTTTCCCTCTTTCTGATGGAGCATTTAATCGCCGGTGCAAGGCAGGCGGCGGGCTGGTTACTGAGGTCACTGCAAGCTCGGCCGCGCGCCCCCACGTGCGCTCACCTCCACGCTCCCCTGGGAGCTTTCGCTGCGACTGCCCCGCTTCATCTTACAAATAACCCGGAGAAGCTCCCGGGGGTGGGAAGGGGAGAGGCCTTAGGGTCAGCGCCAGTTTGATCCCGTCTCCACTGGGCAATTAGACTCCCCACTGGAGTCTCCCGCTCCGCCCCCAGCCACGCTCTCCTGGAGTCCTCTGTGCTTTACTTCCAAATTTCAGCCTCCGCTCCAGGAAAAATCTTCTCTATGATAATTGACTGGGATGTATTAATTACACATGTATAGGAAGTCGCCAAACAGATTAAAAACAAAACTACGAACAACTCTTGGACCCGGACCCTCCTTTCAAAAACAAGAAAACGGTTAACAAAAATGGAGCGGTTTTGAGGGTGCGTTGGAGGCGCCCCGTGCGGCGCAGCAGCCATGCGGCTCGGGACTTCGTCCAGCGCGGGAGCGGGGAATGGCCAGGGGTGGGGAGCGCATAGGCGCCAGGTTCGGTGGCCTAGGGAGGAGTTTTCCGCGGGGTGTCCCCGGTCGGGACCCAGAGAACCCGAGGGAGGTGCCCGCACCCGGAGCTGGGCGGACAGATCGTGGGATGGCGAGCCAGGCGCTCCGGTGGGGGCGCGGCGAGCTGGCGGGAGGCCCTGGGGCCAACCCGGCTGCAACAAATTCGCCGTGCCCGGAACGAAGGCAGCTCGGCCCAGATCTTCAGACCTTCCCAGACTCGGGCACAGAAACTAGGGCATTCTTCCGACGTCTTCATCGCCCGGTCCCGGGTGAAAACCGGAGGTAGGACGTGGCAGCAGTTGGAAAGTTCAGCTCGCCCGCAACAACGGAGCGAGTGTGTGCACCGGCGCACACAACAGAGCACATAGCCCACACCCACACCCCATAGACACACAGACCTACTTCTACAGCCTACTGGCCTCAGCACACACTCCCACACAACCACACAACCACATCACACACACACACACACAATGCACACAGTACATACCCACCACGCGCACCCCCGCCAAACACACACATTACTCACGCCTGCCCTCTGGACCCCCTCGATTTGGTGGAGGGTCTGTAAGGGTGCGGTTATTGGTTTAATTTTCTAACTCCCAGACCAGACCCTTTGGAAGTCTGGACTGCTTTTCTTTCATAAAAAAAGGATTGGTTAGGTCCCGGAATCCTAACCTGTGCCGTGAAGTTGGGGAGAAGAGGACAGCCTTACCTCTGCTGGTCTGGGCCTGGGAGAACGGGGGAAAGATTGTCTTGGGGGTGAAAGTGGGGTGGCCCCGTGGGCGCCGCAGATGAACCCACACGTCTTCCCCTCAAGGGAAGAAAAATAATCACAATTACCAAAAAAAAAAAAAAAAAACCCTCATACGCAGCCTTTCCCTCTGCATACCCAGGCCTGTTGTGGGGGGAGGGTAGATGGAAGTAGGGTGAGGGGCAACTCAGTCCCACCCTCACTCTTCCCCGCTCCCAAACCCTCCCCCACCCGCCTGAGCTGGGGGGGCTGGCGAAGCCTGGAGGAGGGGCCCGGGCCCACTCTCCACTGTTTCAGGAGGGGGCGGTGCCTCCCGCACCTCCTTCCGCCGCACTTCCACCCTCAGTCGTCAGTCACCCTCATTAATTCCCGTTGGAAAAGGATCAGACACTGGAAATTCACCAACTGCTGCCTGGAAAAGGCTGGAGGATGTGTTGAGGGGGAAGGGAAGTGGGCAGAGAAGTGGGGGAGGTTTGCCCTGGCTGGCGGGGAGAGGGCTGAGCGCTGCCAGTGGCCTCCGAGGGGGACCGAACTGCACTGAGTTACCCATTTCCACCTTCTCAGATCAGTTTGCCCCCCGCCCCTGAAGGCCCTTCCCAACCTCTGAGCTGACTCGCACCTGTGCAGGCTGGACCTAGGCGGAGGAATAGCTCTCTGCTTCCCAAATTCTGGTCTGTGCCCGGAACTAGTGGGGAGGGGAGCTCAGCCCCACCCTCTCCCGACCAGCCAACCCAGCCAGGCTCTGGCTACGCCAGTTGCTTTCCACAGGCAAGGGAGAGCGGCCGGGTAGTAGTGCCCTGGATGTGTGGGGCACAAGAGGACCCAGATGAAGGCATTGTTCCTGGAGACACCACTAAGGTACCTTCCAGAGCCTGTCCCAGGGCCTTTGGGGAAGAAGGGGAGCAGTGGTGAGCTGAGGCCTTATGCCTTAGGTAACACAATAATAATGATAATATCAGTGAACACTTAAGTGTTGTCTGTGTTTCCGGCTAAGCCCATACATGCATCGTTTTATTTAATCATCACAAGAATTTTTTTGATATATTCTATGCATATAAGAATATATGCTGTATCAATATTATCCTCATTTTACAGATGAGGAAATAGAGGCACAAAAAGGTCAAATAACTTGCCTAATGGCTGGAATTGGAACCCAGGCCAGCTGGCCCTCTTAGCTACCACAGGGGCTGTCTTACTTGGAGACGCACCACTCAGCAAGGGCAGAGGAAGGGCTGAAGATGGCTGAGAAGGGGGAGGAGACTCCAGGAGAGGAATGCCCTCTATAGAATAGCACCAAGAGAAGCAATAGCATAAAGGATTGCTACTATTTAATGGGGGCTTTTGTACTAGACATGCCTTACATGCATTTTCTTTGAAATCTACACACAACCCTGAAAGGGAGTTCTATTCTTATTTCCATTTTACAGATGAGACACAGAAAAGATGTGTGCAGGGCTTACATCCACTTGGCTGGAAGATAAGAGTGGGGGAAAAGCTGAGGCCAGACATGGTGGCTCATGCCTGTAATCCCAGGACTTTGGGAGGCCGAAGCAGGAGCATTGTTTGAGGCCACAAGTTGGAGACCAGCCTGGGCAATATAGCAAGACCCCATCTCTACAAAAAATTTCAAAATTAACCAGGCATGGTGGTGTACATCTGTAGGTCCAGCTACTCAGGAGGCTGAGGTTGGAAAAATCACTTGGGCCCAGGAGTTTGAAGTTGCAGTGAGCTATGATGACACCACTGTACTCTAGCCTGGGTGACATAACAAGACCCTGTCTCTAAAAAAATAAAAAATAAAAAAATAAGAAAAGTGAGGAAAGAGCCGAGACTTAGAATCAGGGGCTTGAACGCCAACCTAGAGCTCCAAACGGGGCCCATGGGCAATGGGAAAGACCAGGAAGGAAGCTGAGAGGCTGCCCAGGGGCATCTTGCGTGCCAGGGTGGGTTGGGAAGGGAAGAGTCAGGGGGCAGAGAGCCCCATTAGGAGGCTGTTGCAATAGGTCAAGCATAAAGTGAGAAGGGAAGGCTGTAGCAGAGGCAATGGGAATGACAGGACGCATAAGAAGGGTGGGTGAGAAGGCGGCTCGAAGTCAAACCCCACTGGGTCTGGCAACTGTACCAGAGCAGGGCAGAAGCAAAAATGACTCTGAAGTTCCTGGCCTCGGCAATCCAAGTGGCCTGGGGGAGAAGCCATGTGTTTGGTTCAGAGATTCAGGTATTTGATGGGCAGATAAACCATGGACCAAGATTTTGGGTTAGATGCTCCAGCAGGCAGCCAGCCACGCGGACTGCACAGGTGTCTTTCCTAGTCCTGCCAGTGTGCACAGGTGAAACTTGCATATATGCAGATGTATGCAAATGAAGCAGCCCAGTCTGGGCTCAGAGCCAGAAGCCAGTGGGACAGGCCCTCCCCCACCTCCAGGAAGGGGGAGGGCTGCCCCAGCCCTGACTCACTCTCTGACATGCCGCCTGGAATGCCACCTCCCCAGCTGGCTTCCTCCAACTTGGGGAACTTGCTCCTGGAATCACCCTGAAGCTCAATCCCAGAAGATTGTAAGCTGAGAGGACCTGGGGCTGGTGTTGGGGACTTTCTAAATCAGAGTAAGGATTTATTCTGAGCCCTCCTGGCAAAATCAGCTGGGGGTGGGGGCTGGGGGAGGCAGGAGGAATGTCTGCAGAATAGGACATTTATAATACTCAATGCACATGGCATTCTCTAAAGCATCTCAGCATCTATAAATACATTGGGGCCTCATAATAACTTGTGAAGTAGGTGGTTTATTAGCCCCATTTTACAGATGGAAACACTGAGGTCCATGTCGTGAAGTGCCTTGCCAGGGAAAACCTGACTAGCACATACAGAGCTGGATTTCCAACCCAGGCCTTCTGACCAGTGCTCTTCACACTACTCTATGGTTTGGTGCTGGCCTGGGGAAAGGGGACCTAATTCTGGAGTCTGAAGCTCAATTTGGGGAAACCACTGACCCTCAGGTATCCAGACAGGTATGGAAAAGAAGCCTTTAGTTCTCTCAGTCCTCAAGGACTTTAGCAAGTAAGTGAGCTCTTGTCTCTAGACCTGAGGCCATACCCCTCCTGTCTGGACAGACCGTGCACCCCACTTCGGGCTCCTTCAGTGCTCTATCGAAGCATCTGCTAGGTACACAGTTTGTGTAGGTTACCTTGGGAGACTGGCCTACGTCTCACCCAATAGTGAATTTGCCAATCAGTGTATTAAAATTATGGAAAAAAATAGTGAATTTAAACACACACACACAGAATTAAGGAATACTTATAAACTAGGTACCCAGGCCAAGCCCCCCAGAAACTCGAGCGACCCTCCTGGATCACAGTCCTTTCCTCCCCCTTGGGATTCCAGCTTGTGTTAACCACTTCCCTACTTTTCCTTATAGTTTTTTTTTTTTTTTTTTTTTTGAGACAGAGTGTCCCTTTTTTGCCCTGGCTAAAGTGAGTGCCCTGGCATCAGCCTAGCTCACAGCAACCTCAAACTCCTGGGCTTAAGCGATCCTACTGCCTCAGCCTCCCGAGTAGCTGGGACTACAGGCATGCGCCACCATCCCCGGCTAATTTTTTCTATATATATTTTAGTTGGCCAGATAATTTCTTTCTATTTTTAGTAGAGACGGGGGTCTTGCTCTTGCTCAGGCTGGTCTCCAACCCCTGACCTCGAGCGATCCACCTGCCTCGGCCTCCCAGAGTGCTAGGATTACAGGCATGAGCCACCGTGCCCGGCCTTCCTTATAGTTTTATCACATATATCTGCTAACTTTCACCAGCTTGTGAATTTTATGTGAATGGAACCCCACCGCCCATATGATTTTTGCTTCCCTCACTCAACAGTTCATGGATTCTCTTTTTTTTTTTTTTTTTGAGACAGAGTCCCACTCTTTTGCCTGGGCTAGAGTGCCATGGCATCAGCCTAGCTCACAGCAACCTGAAACTCCTGGGCTTAAGCGATCCTACTGCCTCAGCCTCCCAAGTAGCTGGGACTACCGGCACATGCCACCACGCCCGGCTAATTTTTTCTATTTTTAGTTGTTTGGCTAATTTCTTTCTATTTTTAGTAGAGACAGGGTCTCGCTCTTGCTCAGGCTGTTCTCAAACTCCTGAGCTCAAGCGATCCTTCTGCCTCGGCCTCCCAGAGTGCTAGGATTACAGGCATGAGCCACTGCGCCTGGCCGACAGTTCATGGATTCTAAGAGGTCTTCCCTCAGGTTTGCCTGGAGTGTGTACTCAGCCGTGTCATCCCTCTCAATCAGATGCTCTTGGATGGGTTTGCTCCGCAGGGCAGAGATGGGGTTCACCTTGTGAACACAGGACCCAGCACAAGGCCAGGAACATAACAAATGCTCAGTAAACAGGCACTAAATGAATGAATGAGAATGAGTGAAATGTTGACCTTTGTTTACATTTATCAGGAATCCCAAAGCAGGGGTGACATTCAGGAGGGAGGCTCCTGTCAAAAGGCCACTTCTGACCAGCCTGAGCAAGAGCGAGACCCCATCTCTACTAAAACATAGAAAGAAATGATCTGGACGGCTAAAAATATATAGAAAAAATCAGCCGGGCATGGTGGTGCATGCCTGTAGTCCCAGCTACTGGGGAGGCTGAGGCAGTAGGGTCTCTTGAGCCCAGGAGTTTGAGGTTGCTGTGAGCTAGGCTGACGCCCCGGCACTCTAGCCCTAGCCGGGGCAACAGAGTGAGACTCTGTCTCAAAAAAAAAAAAAAGCCACTTCTCCCTCCCTCCCCTGCTGCTACTAAAGGACAAGGGGCTGCAAATGGTAGTGGCTCCCTAGCACAGCCAGGTGCTGTAGAAAGGACACCAGTCGGGGAACCGGCAGATCTGAATTCTAATCCCAACTCCACCCTTTACTGATTTAGGCAAATAAAACCTCTTTCTGTCTCCACTTTCTTGTTTGTGAAATGGACATAATAATAAGCCCAACCTCAGAGGGTTGTGAAGATTCAACAAATTACTTTAAGTGATTGTGCATAGTAGGTGTTTCCGCATATATTAACTCCCCTTCCTCTTTCTGTTGGTCCCCTCGGCCCACCCAAGGGGGATATGCCTATCTCTACCACTCACATGCCTGGAGGGCGCCACACCCAACTTGATTAAAAAGGTTTTGTTCCTAAGGATCTGGTGATGGCAGGGGAGGGTCACTCCCAGGATACAAAACTGCAGGGCAGAGACCCTGCCTTCCTCAGCAACTCACCCTCACAGCACCTGGCCCTGTGCGTTGCATACTGAGGTCACAGAGCAGACTTTTATCCCCCAGCTAATCCTGAAGCCACACTCAGGAATGCTAGCGAGGGTCTGCCCCCTCCATGGCATAAGGAATACTTTCACCATCGGGATCTCAGTGAATCCTTACCACCCTGTCAGGTGGGGCAAGTATTGCTGTCCCCATTTCACAGATGAAGAAACCAATGCTCAGAGCAGCTCAGAACCTTGCCCAACATTGCACAACCAGTAAGTGGCAGAGCTGGGATTGGAACCTCAGCCTCCTGACTCTGGGGTTCTCGGGGTTTTTCCAGAGCAGCCCAACTGCTTCTGAATGGGTGAAAGAGGAGATGGGGACAGAGCTGGCAGAAACTGGCTGTTGCGTGGACTGAAGGGCTCTCTGAGCTATGTGAAGGGGTTGGTGGTGGCCTGAGTGAAGCCCTGATCTCCGCTGGAGAGCCATACACCCACAAGAGTCAGGGATTGCAGAGAAATAAGGCAACTGGCCCCCTGGGAAGTTGGGAGTGGGGATGTGAGAATTGTCTGCAAAAGTGTGAAGGGCTTCGGATGAATTCTGTGTGACTTTTGAGGCCAGAATGCAGAGAGCCAAATGGAAGCTGCAGGAATGTAGATTTAGGCTCAGTATAAGAAAGAAATTTTTGATAATTAGGGCTTTCAAAAGCAGCACATTCTCCACTCTGTCTTAGGCACCAACGCCTTCTACCTTGCACAGAGCGATGATTCCACCTCTCGTTTCCTCTGTGGGAATAAGACATTCTGGGGGCAGATTCACCTCTCACTGAGCTTTGCTTCCTCCGACATGTGTGTATACAATCTGCCCTCAGTAAGTGTTCGCGAGTCCCCATCGCTGGAGGTGTCCAGGCAGAGCTTGCTGTGGGATCACAGGGACGCTGTGAGATGTGGCTGAGATGCCAGACCCCGGAGCAGACAGCAGTAGGTTTGAATCACAGTTCTGCTGATAACTGGCTAAGGGACCCGGGACAGGTGGCTCAGAATTTCTAAGCCTCATTTTTCTCATTTGTAAGATGGAGTCAGTAATACCCACCCCATAAAATTGTCATAGGGTCATGAGGCACCACTGCATGTGACTAGCAGAGTGCTCAGCACATGGACAGCCAAGAATGTGGCTTTTTTGGTGATGTATATGGAGTTGAGGGGCTGTGTCATGGGCTAGAGAAATGGGCCAGGCATCTGTTAATATCCCTCCAATTCTGAATATGATTCTATTCCATAAGCATCAGGAAAGGAGCGAAGTAGGAACCAGGAAGCAGATTGACTCACCGCAGGACACTGAATTATTAATAAACAGAACCTTCATTCAAGTCCCTAGGTACTTGAGACTCTCGCATGGACTTTTCCCATTTTTGTCCTGCCCGCTTTCGGGCAAGCCACCCAAGCCTGGGTTTGGGGTCAGGGGCTCTCCTGGTTCCTGGAGGATCTGGGCATCATCAGCCCTGGAAAAGGCACCAGGAGTCCCTAGACAGCGCAGCCTGCCCTGAAAGCCTAGCCTCAGCCACAAACAGGGCCCAAAAATCCTGATTTGGCCATCACCTGTTCTAACCACAAGGCTTTAACCAGCCCAAGCCTCTAAACCAGTGAGATGACGTGGCACCTCCCGGAGGATGGCAGCGGCTCCTGTGTGCCAGTCACCCGGGGCTGGGAGGGGCCCTCAGCAGCCTTAGGACCAGCTCTCGGCCTCCAGCAGGGCTGCTGCTCAGTTTCCTGGTCCTTCTTAGAGCTGGAAAGCACCTCAGAGGTCCCCAGAGTCAGAGGGTCTCAAATTCTGGGATCAGTAAGGTCTAGGGTGGGCCTGGAAGTCTGCATATAATGAGCACCCCTGGTGAGAAACTGACTTGGCCAGCACCCCTTGTGTTACACCTGGAGAAGCTGAGCCCAAGAGGGAACAAGCTGGGCCAAGATGACATGCCAGAATTGGACAAAATCGTCACTCTCTGGACCATAGTATAGGGTGTTTTTCAACTCAGCTGCCTCTCAAGGCTCACTCCCCTAGAGAAGGAGAAGAGGAGGTCAAGTTCACAGGGAAGTCTTTCCTGAGTCCATGCCCCATGCCTCCATCAGAGGTTGATCAATCACATGAGGACCATTCACCCTCCTGGAAATGGCTTTGGAAAAAAATTGAGATTGAAACATTGGACCTGCGGGGGGCCTCCCCACAGCCGGGGCACGTGAGCAAGTAGGTGTTTGGGGCTAGGTCCATGGAGGGTCACACAGGCATACATTTGGAGATGGCCATTACACCGGCGGAAAATTGTGGTCTGATTTAGAATAACCTCTCTATTTGCCAGCACCTAGCACAGTACCTGACACACGGGGCCAAACGATGGCGTGCTGAACAAACAGACAGCGCTTAATATGATTGGACTTAACCGGCTCCAAGGCGAGAGTTACGGGGTCTCACCAAAGCCTGGAGAACGCCAAATAGTGGAAGCCCGGGACGCACGATGGCCAGCGAAGTGCAGCCAGAGGAGAGAGGGCAGCTGTAGATCCCACTGCCCCCACCTCACCCCGGGCCAGTTGCCACTGGGTCTCAGCCCCAGGGGCTCCGTGAACAGAGTGGGTCTGCGTGACTGTGTGCGTGATTGTGTGGATGTTGTGTTTGTGACTGTGGCCACGTGACTAGTGTGTAACTGAGACTGTACATGTGACTCTTTGTGGCTTGGGTGTGGCTCTGTGCACTGTGTGGGAGCTATGTGCTTGTGGCTGCATGTGACTGTGTGGTTGTATGTTTGTGTGACTACGTATGTAGAAATGGGCGTTGCCTGTGCAACGTGTGTGACTCTCAGAGACCAGCTCTGAGAGCGGCTGTCTGTGTAGCTGTGTGTTGCTCTGTGTGACCGGTGTGCAACTCTGCATGGGGACAGCTGTCGTGGGTTCTGTGACATTGTCTCGGGGGGTCTGCAAGGGTCTGGCTGTGCTTTCTTCTGTGGAGTCACTGAATCTATGCAACTGCCTGGTAGGTCACCAGCATGTCGTGTATGTAGGTGGGTGTTGCACCCTCAACTGTGCGTGTCACTATGTGCTCCTCTGAGGGACTCGTGTCACTGTGTGTTCCTGAGGGACTTGTTGTGTCACTGTGTGTGACTGTGACTGTGTGGGTGACATAGCATCCCTCTTAAACCACCTTCCTTGGGCGGCTTTGATGTGGTTGGATTTCTAGGGACCATAAGGACGCCTGCCTGACTCGAGGACTTCAAAAGACGACGATCCTTTCTGCCTAGCTGGGGGGAAAACCCGTTTCCCCCTCACCCTTCCTTCTCCCCCTGTCTGGAGGAGAGGCCTGTTTGTTTTCCTATTTTTACAGCCTAGGATGAGTTCATGGCCACAACTGACTCACCACTCTTTCCAAAAGACACAGGGAAGGAAACAGGGGTTGCTTGGTTGGGGCCTCTGCCCATGAGCCCGGAATGTTCGGAGCAGGGCCAAGGAAGAGAGCTGGGTCCACCGTGGGCTGTGCGAGCACCTCCAGCCACTCGCCCACCCTGAGTGACCCCTCTTTAGAGGTCACCATCTAGTCCCCAGCCTCCTACCCCAAATGAGAGGCCTCTCTCCTTATCTGAAAGTTGTCCGCTCCATTAGTCGCAAGGCCAGTTGAGAAGTAAGCTGGAGCTTTGCAGGAGCGTTGGCCACATCGCCGGGCTCCGTCGCACTGCAGGTAGTTCCCACCCCGGCTGGTTCCCGCAGCAGCGCGGATGCCTCGGCTCAACAACACTGTTTGGGCGCCCCCTATGGGCAGAGCCTGCCTAGGCGGGAGGAGGCACAGCTAGAGGAAGGAGGCTTGCAGTTTGATGGGGGAGACGGGGTTCTTGTCCCCAGGCACACTTAGTCTTACTGGGGGGAGTCAGAATCCCCCCTTATACACAGGCTGTCAGACAAAGAACAAGGAGAATTCAAACTATAGCTTTCTGGGCTGGGAGAAGGGTCATGCCCAGAGTCTGCGGAAGAATTACAGAAGGCTTCTGGAAGGGGCTTTGGGGACTTTGGTGCAGACTAGGAGGGTACGCCCTGGAGCGTGGGTGACTGGGAGAACCCAGGGATGGAACAAATTCATGGCAGATATACAGGAGGCGAGGAGAGGTGAGAATGGTGAAGTCGTATAATCGTTGAGTGAGATGGCAAGAGCAGGCTTGGGCTGGACCCTGCTCACGTGGCAGAGGAACTTTGCCTAAGCAGAGTCTGTGGATGGGAAGTCCCTTTTGCTGTCTACCTGGTGTCCCTCTAGCTGCAGCCAGCATATAGTCACCCATGTCTGGTTGCCCAGGGAGCCAGACACCCCGACTGTGCTCCTAGCCAGCTTGCCCAGCCTGCAGGCCCTCCTGCCCGCCCTGTCCACCCTGAAGATGCTCCTGCCAAACTCTCGTCCGGCCAGTGGCTACAACCATAAAAACTTCCCTCCACCCCCGCTGTCCTGGCTCACCACCTCGGAGGCTCCTTCCAGCTCCTGAAACAGGCTAACTCACTAGATCCTGCCCCCCAACCCACCTGGTCTGGGCCTGAAACTGCCCCACTTTGAAGTCAGGGGGTGTTTGGACGACCCTCCTGGAGGAATTGAGCAAAGCCTCAAACCAAAGGGTCAGGAGGCTGGGCTTTGGGGGAACTCACTGGGCAGGGCACCCAGCCTCAGTTTGCCCATCTGCAAAATGGGGCTAATGGTGCCTGCTCTGCTGGGTTCCCAGGGTGGGTGGGGAAGGCTCCAGTGAGCTCATGGGTGTGAAGGCCCTAGTGAGCTGTAAATAGTCCAGTGCTCGTGGGAGGGAGGGAGGGAGGCCGTGTTATTCCAGCTGGGCCTGGCTGCCTGCGTGGAGGCCATGGCCAGTGGGGGTCTGGGAAACTGCGAGGGTCTCTGTGCCAAGAGCCGGAAATGGGAGAATTTTAGGCTGATACGCCACTGAGAGCTGGGGGTAGGTAAGGCCCTGGAGAAGCCACAGTTCGGCTGACAGCTGCAGGGTCTGTGATACAAAGGCTTTGGACGAGTCACTTGGACAAGTGACTCTGAAGAAGCTGCTTTTTGAAAGAAGGGTGGTGAGAAAGCTAGGTTCACCAGGTGACATCACTTGGCCTCTCTGACATCCTTGCCTCTGCAAGGAGGGGATGGAGGCACCATCTTTTTTCTCCTCTGTCCCTACACCCATGGGAGAAGAGACTGAGCATGTTAGGTGTAGACTCAGGAGATTAACTGTGGCTTTTTCTGGTAAGGAAAATTCTGGAACCCCAACCAGTTCACCAGGACGGTCTGGCTGCATCTTTCTCTAGCCTGTCAAAGAGACTGTTCCAGAGCCCCTCTCTCTCTCCTTCAAATGGCAAACCAGTGCCTTCCCCCACGCAGCCCTCACCCCGTCCAATCCGTCTTTCTCCCTCCACACACTCACCTTGGCCTTCACCCTCTTGAGACTTTGAATAGGCTGCTCCCCCTCTGGAATGCCTTCCCGCAGCCCCCACCCCTACCCCCCAAGCCTCAGATCAAGTCCTGCCCCTGCCAATTTCTAGCCACGTGACCCTGGGCAAGTCAGTGCACCTCTTTGAACCTCAGTCTTCCCGTCTATAAAATGGTGTTAATACTACCTCCCAGGGTGGTGAGAATTAAGAGATAACACATGAAGCACTGAGTCCAGTTCCTGCCCCAGGGGAGAGGCTCAACACCTTCTCTCTTTCTAGAATCCTCCCAACACCTGTTTGCTTTTACCGATTTGCCTTATTTATTGCTTTGTCATAAATCAAAAGACAGATACTCATTGAGTACTTACTATACATTACATACTGTAGCAAGTTCTCTGCCCACCTAGAAACAGCTGCCACCTGGGTGGGCAGGTGACATCTGTAGCCATGGAACATCCAGCTACTCCAACAGCACAGCCCTCAGACCAGGCTGAGTGAGTAGCAGGGTTCTGGAGGAGACAGAGAATGGTCAGGGCAGGAGCGGTTTGGGGAGGGCTTCCTGGAGAAGGGGTCCTTGCAGGACAAGTAGGATAGGCAGAGGGAATGGAAGAGGCATGGCATTGGTGTGCTCACTGGAGACATAGGAGCAGAGAGAGTGTGGGAAGTTTTAGGAGAGAAGACTGGATTGAAAAGTTCAAGCCAGACATTAGAGACCCTGAAGAGCCAGGTGGAGGAATTTAGATCAGATTATGACAGGAAATAGGGAGCCGCAGCAGGTTCTTGAGCAGCGGGGAGTGAGGGTAGAAAGGGAATGGATGAGCCCTCCATTTATTAAATATAAACTGCATTCCAGAATTTTGCCAGGTGCTTATTATATGTTTTCCCACTCAATCCTCAAGCAACTCGGTGCCACATACATTGTTATCTCCATTGTACAGATGGAGAAATAGAAACAGAAGTTGAGTAACGTCCCCAAGGTCACAGGATAAGGAGAAAGTGAGACAACTGAAGTCTACCTAACTCCAGGGTCCACTTGCCAGCACAGCCCAGCTTCCCTCAAAGAGGATACGGGTCACCACTGGCCGGGACCCTTCTCCCCCCACGCCCCACCCTACCCCGACCCTTGGTAGCATTTGCTCCAGTGGCTGGAGGAGTCGTGGGCCTATGGAAGTGAAGCTGCCTAAGGAGGTTGATTTTTCAGCTGCTTATGGGATGGAGAGGCCAGGGATGACATGGGACCACTGGTCTCCGGTCACTACACAGGGAGGAGTCCGGAGGGCCAGTGGGTGAGAGGGAGCAGTCAGAGGTGACTCGGGGCTTTTGAGCCTGCCCGCCTGGGAGGAGCAGGAGGTTGTTGACGGAGCCAGAGAAGCCAGGGCAAGTGGCAGGAAGGATGAGGCGCTGGGTGTGGAACGCGCCGAGCCTGACGCAGTGGGCCAGGCAGAAACAGCCCCCAGCTTTGGAAACCCAGGCTCAGGGTGCGGTAGAGAGACCTGACCCCGAGGACTTTCCGAGCGCTCTTTCCTGTCTCCTCCAGACTGGGGACGCCCAAGAACGGGGACTGTGGTGCCTCCTTCCTTGGCTTCCCCTCTAGCATCCAGAGTTGTGTCCTGAGGGGGTGGGGGGACACTCTAGGAAGGTGCTGACTGGCAGCATCCCTTACCACCCCCCGACCTTCCTCCCCCTGCTCCCTCAGCCCTTGGTACCTTTGAGGCCTGGGAGCCGAGGGCCCAGCTCCCCTCCCTAAACTCCCATAATGACAGCTCCCCTGGGCCTCGCTGTACCAACCCCACCAGCCCCCAGGTTACCCGTGCATGTCTCTCTCCCTCCCCAGGCCTTTCCTGCCCTCGGCAGATGTCTCTGGAGCACCCATTATGCCAGCCCTGTGCTAGGCACTGAGGGTGCAGCCGCGCCCTCACGGGGCTTACCTCTTAGTGGGGGAGACAGACAGTAGCCAAGTAATTAAAATGAACTCATTTGCATTTGTGCGAAGTGCTGCAAGGAAGAATAAAGCAAGAGTTGTAGCGAAGGAAGGAAGGAATGGGGACACCAGGAGATGCAGGGGCACTATTTTAGGTCAGGTCATCTAAGAAGGCCTCTCAAAGAAGTCTCTTGAGTTTTGAGTAACAAGAATAAGGAAAAGTGTAGGGAAAAGCATTCCAGTTGGAAGGAACAGCCAGTGCAAAGCCCCTGGGGTAGGAGTGGGGCCCGTGTGTGTGAGAAACAGCAAGAAGGCCCCTCAGCCTGGAATGGAATGAATGAGGGGAGAGGTAGGAAGATGTGAGGTTGGCAGAGCCGGGACATGTAGGGCTTCGGTCTCATTATTTGAGTGAGTAGGAGGTCACTGGAGGGTTTGAAGCACGGGAAGGAAATGCCCTGATTTACGTCTATAAAGATCTCTTTGTTCCATGAGTGATGGCTCATGCCTGTAACCTCAGCACTTTGGGAGGCTGAGGTGGGAGGATCACTTTAGGCCAGGAGTTCAAGACCAGTCTGAGCAACATAGTGAGACCCCATCTCTACCAAAAAAAAAAAATTAGCCAGGCATGGAGGCACTCAGGTGTAGACACAGCTACTCAGGAGGCTGAGGCAGGAGGATCGCTTGAGCCCAGGAGTTGGAGACTGCAGTGAGCTGTGATGGCACCACTGCACTCCAGCCTGGGCCACAGAGCCAGATCTTGTCTCTAAAAAAAACCCAGAAAAAGATCCCTTTGGCTGAGGGGGTGAGTGCTGAGATCAGGCGGGGTCCTCTCTCACCCTTCCCCTCCAGGATCTCGATGCCCCCAGACCCCTCTGCACATCTAAAAACAAGCTCCAGGGAACATTCTAGAGGAGTTGTCTTCAGTTATTTTCTCATAATGAGAAAGGTCCTGAGGGTGACTTTAGGAACCCCCCCCCAAGGTGGTAGCTATCAAGGAGGAACTGCCTTGTTTGCCTTTTGGGGATCCCTTTGTCCCCAGCCTGGTGTGGGGGTGCCTCTGTGTCAGGGGCTCCGTGAGGAAGGTGGTGCCTGACCAGGGCCCACACCAGCACCCAGACAGAACTCTCAGGTCTGAGGAAATTGTCTGCGTGAGGAGGGCAGGGATGGGGGCGGGGGAGCAAGTGGCCTGGCAGGTGACCTTTGCCCTCTGCTCTCCCCTTAAATCCTGCTGGAGCCCCTGGCTACCCAAGCGTGGTTGGCAGGTAGTGGCTTCCCACTGGGTGGGGCCTGTGGCATCTGGTGGCCTCCTGGGGCTGACCCTGGGGATGGACGCCCAGCAGCAGCCCTGGGAAGGGACTGAGTCAGATCCGGAGAGCAGCACGGGGCAGCCCGGCTGAGGTCACGGTCTGGTGGCTGGAGGTGCCGACCCGAGTCCTCCACCCCCAGCTGGTGTTTGTCCAGAAGGCCCTCTGACGTGTGCCAGGCGTCTTCCTGGCCGCCCCGCAGCACTCCTGGGATGCAAGATGCTCAGAGCTAAGAGCGGGCGTGGCTGGGCGCCAATCTCCACCCTTCCTGTGTGCCCGAGTCCCAGGAAAACATGACCCTGCTCTCAGGGAGCCTCCAGTCTGAGGGCAGAGGCAGGACCCTGTCCTCACAGGGCCCCCAGTCTGAGAGAGGGCCAAGAAACATCTAAAGACCACAAAGTGAAGATCGAAATGAAACTCTCCGCTGGCTCCAGCCTGGAGTGGAGAAGGGGTCTGAGGGGGAGGGAGGGAGGAGGTGGGAACACTGAGTGGAATGGCCCCCCAAGGAGAGCAGTGGGCACAAGGCCAGGCGCGCACTCTGAGACGCCTCGTGGACACGGGCTTCCTCAAGTCTGGCGTGTGCCCCTCCTCAGTGCAACTGTGGGTGATGGGCCGGGGCCGAAGGCAGTGGTAGGCTCTGGTGACCACTGTCACCCCTTGGGGGTCCTCCCCAGGAGAGGACCAGCGTGCCCTGGGTACTTGGGCCTGCTCACTCCTGGCTCGTCCATCGGGAGCCTCGGTCTGTGATCCCCTGGCACCCCCGGTGCGGCGAGGCAGGCAGTGTCGGGCGGCAGGGCGCAGGCTGGCAGGGGGAGATGGCTGTCTCCCACCCGACGCCCTGGGGCCTTCCCCTCCGCAGCCTTGGCCTCCTCCCTGCGTGGGTTGTCAGAGCTTGTTTGGCCCGAGGCTTCTCACCCCAGCGTCTCCTCCCCCTCACCTTCCTGCCCAAGAGCAGCAGCCAGAGGCCTGGGACGGGAGGAGAGCCAGGGGCCAGAGCTGGGCTGGGGCAAGGCTGGGTCCTCAAGCCTGGACAGAGAATCAAGTGCCCCCTGGACAGAGCCTTGAGCTGGGGGGCTTCCTGCCTGAGGTGGGCATCCACGAGTCCCCAGTAGGAAAGACAGGACTGAGCCTTAGACTCAGAAACACAGCCAGATGGACTCTAGATTTAGGACCGTGAAAATCAGAGGGCCCTGGGGAGAGAGGCGGGCTCCACGTGAGGGGAGAGTGGTGTTATAACAATCCCAGCCATCTTGAGGTGGCACTGGCTGGCTTTGCAGGGAGTGAGCTGCCCATCAATTGAGGCATTCAGATAGAGGCTGCACAGGTTAATCATCCTCTCATCGAATGTTCATGGAGTACCTTCTGTAGGTGGCCCCATCCGGGCAGTAAGTGAGGAGGCCGGCGCTGAACCTGGTAGTTTAAAGCGCCTTCCAGCCTGCGCTGCAAGGCCGGGCTCCTGTGTGCAGGGCTCTCTCCGGAGGCTGGAGGGAGGAAGAGCTAGAGGGAGGAAGAGCGAGGGTCAGGCCTGGGGCTCCGGAGCCTGCTAAGCCCTGGGCAAGCTGCTGCTAGACGGCAGCCCCCACCCCAGCGGGTGCAGAGGCTTAGGTCCCGGGGGTGCAGGGCGGCAAAGGGAGCCAGACAGCTTCTTAGAAAGTGGCAGGCAGGTGAGCGGGGCTCCCCAGTGATAATTAAGGAACAAAGGTGCCGAGGAGCAGGAGCCGCGCGGGCCTCTGGGGCAGGCGGGCTAATGGGAGCCTGAGGAGAGGTAATAACACGCGGCCAAGCCGAGCAGACAGCCCGGCGTCGCGACGCCCACGAGCCGCCCCCTCGCCCTCCTGCGCCAGAACAATGACTGCGCACCGGCTGCGGTGAAAACGCGCGGCGCTGCGCTGAGAGCTGCTCCCGGCTCCCCAGCGAGGCCGCTGCGGGAGGTGGGCTTGCAGGGAGCCCAGGAGCCTGGGGGTGGCGGGAGGTGGGTCAGAGGGAAGCCAGGGGTGGGGGAAGAGGACTTGGGCAGGTGGGCGTGCGCCCGGCTTCCCGCAGGCCTGCGGTGCCTGTGGGGAGATGCCCTGCCCAGCGGTGAAGGCAGCGCTGTTCCTGCAGTCGTGTCCCAGTGACTCACCGCCCCACACGCCGGAGGTGGTCACGGAGGCAAGAGCCCTGGCCTCGGAGCCCTGAGCCTGCTTCTGCTTCGGACAGTAGTGTGACTCTGGGCAGGGCTCTTGGAGCCTTGGCTTCCTCACCTGTTGACATGGCAACAAGGATAAGTCCCACGCGCTGGGGGGGCGGGAGGAGTCCATGGACCGGTGCACAGGAAAGGCCCTGCTTCAGAGCAACCTCCAATACAGGTGACCCCAAACTGGCCAGAAATTAGAAGCTCAGGTGGAGCCACACACAAGGTCTGTCCTCTACCTGAGCCTGCACGGGCAGAACTCCCTCCCAAATGCTCATGCTCCATTTGGACCTTCCCATTCCCACCTCCTACACACAAATACTCCCAATCCACACACCTGTGTGTCGCACCGGGAACAGCAAAATCCTACAGGGTCATGCATGGCTTTAACATTTGCTCCCCAGGTCCCCTCCAAAGGGGACGCCTGCAAAGTCACCCCAACACCAGTCACCCCGTAGTGTGTACTCCTGCTAACCACACAGAACCCCACTGGTGACTAAAAAGTGGTAGATTAAATGTATATTTATATGTACCCCAGTATACACACACACCCATATGCACTCTTGCATGTGCCTAAAACTTCAAAAATGGGGCTGAGAGATCATCGAGGTCAGCCTCTGCTTCAAGCCTAGAGACCATTCAACACTCTCAGAGCAGACGGTTGTCTAGTCATTGGACATTTCTGCTTGCACACACATTGTATGTGTGTTCACATTCTTACCCCCCTGTTGGTGCATTTGGCTACTACAGTAATTGGTCTCCTACCCTCCACATCCCTCCTTACCCTGATCTAATCCAGCATAGTGCTATCTGAGTCACCTTTCTGAGACTTTGCTTTCTCTGTCTCTCTGCTACTCCAACACCCTGCATAGCTCCCTATTGCCCTCTAAGATAAAGTCCAGGTGCCTTACCTTGCCATTCCTTCCTCCAGTTCTTTAATGGTTCCCCCAACTTCACCAGTAACCTTATCAGAGGACATCAGTGCTATCTCCCAATCCAGTCCTTGAGTCCCCTTCACAAGTTATTGTCAAGCCTTCCTTTGAGATTCCAGTGATGAGAACTCACGGCCTCCTGAGCTAGCCCATTTTATTTCACTACAGCCAGCTGCAGTTGTTAGAGCTTAACCTAGCGAAGGCCATGCAGCCTGCTTTAACTCCTGCCGCCTGCTGGAAGCGTTCTGTGATCTCCTGCCCTGTGGTTCTGCCTTCAGTGTTCCCTGCTTTCATGCTAACTATTGTTGCACATCTGAGGCCTTTTCTTTGCTATGAGATTCTGAGCCTGTTGGGGACAGGACACCTGAAATAGCTCTGGTGCTCGGTAACTGGGTGTCTGTCGACATGCGCATGCACGTCCACATGCGTATACAGGTCTGTCCCCACGCATTCTGGGTGCACACAGACACTGCAGGTACTGACACAGGTGGGCAGCAGAGACCCTTTCAGGAGGCCCCACTGAGCCTGCTCTCTGCCTCAATGTGGAGACCCCTGGCCTGAGATGAAGGTGCTCTAAGCTCCCCATTTCTGTTCCCATCTCCCTCCAGAGGAGTGAGCAAAACTGAGGGAGAGGTGAGAGATCCCTTCTGCTGCCCCCAAACTGTCAGCACCAATTAGTTTAGTGACACAGTTGCACCCCCCCACACTCCCACTCTCTGACCCCTCTCCAAGTTATTTTTCTCCATAACACACCTTCCCTTCTACACGCTATATCGCTTGCTTATTTCTTCTGGTCACTTTCTGTCTCCCTCTTCTAGAATGTGAGCTCCTTGAAGACAGGGATTTGGGACTGTCCTGTTCATTTCTGGATCCCCAGTGCCTAGAACAGTACCTGGCACACAGGGTTCACTCACTGCAGGACATACAGAGGTAATCAATTTCTTCTCTACCCCTGCTGGACAGTGGGCTGCAGGAGGGTGGGGTCCATGCCCCAGACCTGTCTTCCCAGGGCCGTCTGGGGCTCAGAAGGGGGTCTCGAGTCCATGCCTGTTGACAGAACGAACAAGGGCCATCAGCGGGCTCACTCACCCTCTCTGACCCTGGTTTCTCCAGCTGGAAAATGGAGCAAATAAATATAGTACTTGCTTATAAGCAGGGTGACTGCCCAGAGTGGGCCCTCAAATGTTCTCTGTCAATGTGAGGAGGTTGATGACAATGACATGATGATGAAAAAAATAAATAGGGTGAAACAAGAGACTGGGCCTCTCACTTCCCAGTCCTGATGGCCGTCTCTGACTTCTCTTCTGGCCTTTGGGTTAAAGGAAGCAGGATCCTAGGAGGCTGGATGGGGACTTAGCGACCAAGAGTGGAGATGCCCCCACCACTGCGAGGCAAGGCCCAGGGGGCTGGGCTCTCTAGTCTGCAGGAGGAGGAAGAGCCTGAGGCTAAAGGGACCCCTCCTGGTCCCCTGGCCACTGTGCTTTATGGGCCACAGGGGGCACAGAGCATGGCAGCATCAGGACAGGGCCTGCTACCCTGTTGGGAACTTGGGACGTGTCCCTACTGCTATGGGTTGCACCAGCTCTGGACAGAGAATGCCCTTGTCCTGGAGGTGCCAGGGACAATGAGAGATCACCCTGGACGCTTATCTGGGCTGGAGCCAGAGACCCAAACTGCAGCCTGGGCTCTGTTTCTCACTCACCTCAGGGAAAGTCACTCCCCTCTCTCTGAGCCTCAGTTTCCTCCTCTGCCAAATGGGAGAATTGGGTTAGGGGGTTGTTAACGCCATCCTGACAGGCAGGACACGGTGCAGCATGTCAGCATGCTGCCTGGCACATAGTAGATGCTCAAGAAGTATTGGGGTTCCTGTACATTTGAAGTGTCCTCTGAGGAAAGAGAAAGAAGGGCTCCCCTCACATTCCTGCCCCCTACTTCTGCCAACAAGAGAATCCTCCAGGGAGCCGGAGACTATGACTAACCTTTCAGTCGGCCTCCGCGGCTGGCCCCTGCCTCTTTCCAGCCCAGCCATCTCCATCCGACCCCCACCTTGGCTGCCTCCCAGCATCCTGCCTCCCCCTTCCCTTCCCCACTCCGGAGCTCCAGGGCCAAGCCCTGACTTTCTGCAAGAAGTCCCTGTGCACCTTCTGCCCTCCCCACTAAGGCCCTGGCTGCCAGCTACCTCCGCGGCCCTCAGACACGGGGGTTCCCACCAACCTCACAGACAGGCCTGGGCTCTCTGGGGCCTACTCGGGTGGTTTATACCCCTGGGCGAAGCCCAAGGCCTCAACCAGTTTTCCCCAGAACTTTGAGTTTCTTCAGTGCCCAAGTCCTGCAGCCTTCAGTGGTCTCATCGTCCCGGCTCTGAGCTCTGGTCCCCACACAGAGGCTCTGCCCTCTTCCACTAAGCCCCCTCCTTACTCCTGGAGCCCCCAAGTTCTGTTCACAACAAGGTCCTGATGCATGAAGAGGCAGCCTACAAATCCCCCTTGTGGGAGAAGAATGGTTTTAATAAGTGCCTTGCAAACGTGGGGCATCTGGAAGGGCACCCATCTGCCTGCTGGACCTGGGGAGGGACACATTTGGGCTGAGACCTGAAGCATGAGCTGGCATTGGCACATCGTGCAGTGGCGCGAGAAGGAGAGGTCGTTCCAGGCCCGGGAAAGCACAGCGAAATGTCTGTGTGTGCTGGGACCCGTCATGGTCCGCTCCCGGGCTGTGTGGAGATGCCAGGGGACAGGCCTGAGCATTGGCAGAGGCTGGGCCATGGAAACCTTTGTGAGGCATACGACGGGGTCCGGCAAGAAGTGGGGAGCAACACAGCAGGCCACCCCTAAAATGTGTGGGGCCCAGGACAAGAGTACAATTGGAGGGCCACAACTGAGATAATACATCGCTAAATAAAATGTTCTTTCTACCTTCCTTGACAATATGTCTTCATAACAAAATAAAAAAAAATTGCAAAAAGCCATGGTTTTTTATATGGCTGAGTATTTATGTGACTACAATATTCTAATTTAACTATTAAAATTAAAAGGCAGAATGTAAATTATAACTAATGAACATAATAATAGAAAATTAAGATTACTTGAGTCTAAATTTTTAATTTAAATTTGGGAAATCTAATGAAATATTCTGAGACAGCTTTAGAAAATATAATTCTAATTTGTAATTCCAACATTCAGTGTCCATGAAATTGCCAATATAAAGATTTGCTATCAAATTTCATGCATGTTCCATTGAGACCTACCTTTATGCAAATTAAGAGTTGTACGAATTATTTAGCAGAGCAGAATGTTTCTCACTCGCAATGTTCATCTATTTTGAATACTATGCTAATGTGTGAGTACCTCTGGAACTAAAGAGAAATAGCAACGTGGATACTCAACACTACTAGGAAGTTTTGTTATATAAGATCTATTGCATTGGCCTGGTGCGGTGGCTCATGCCTGTAATCCTAGCACTCTGGGAGGCTGAGACGGTGGATCGTTTGAGCTCAGGAGTTCGAGACCAGCCTGAGCAAGAGCGAGACCCCATCTCTACTAAAAATAAAAAGAAATTAGCCAAACAACTAAAAATCGACAAAATTAGCCGGGCATGGTGGTTCATGCCTGTAGTCCCAGCTACTCAGGAGGCTGAGGCAGGAGGATCGCTTGAGCCCAGGAGTTTGAGGTTGCTGTGAGGTAGGCTGATGCCATGGCACTCTAGCCCAGGCAACAGAGCGAGACTCTGTCTCAAAAAAAAAAAAAAGAAGAATCTATTGCGTTATTCTGGAATTTTTTTTTTAAATAACCTGTCACAAGTATGCTATCTGAATAAAAGGATTTAACAAGCATATCCATTTTTCCCCATTTCTTCAGTTTTTTATTTGTTGTCAGGATGGGGTAGTGACTTCCAAGCTTCTTACACGGCAGGCTGGAAACCGAAAGTCATTCTTTCCATTCATTTTTCATTTCACCCCAGCACTTGCACGAAGTCCCTTGGTCACCGGCAAGCACACACAGTTGCTTTCCATTTCAGTAACTTAGAGTAAGAAGCCCCTGACTGGGCCCTGATCAGCGTTAGTCACAAGAGCAGATGTTTAAAGTTGTGGGTTGCGCCACGTGGCAGTTGGTACCAAACCCTGCAGGACCTAGGCTTCCATGGGTTCTTGAACAAAGGTGGCATCAGTGTTGTATTCATGTGACAAGGGGCCTGGGCAGGGGCTCCCCTTGCTGGTTCTAGGAGCAGTCCTGCCTTGAAGGGTGTCAAGCAGAGAAGTGACATGGTGAGATTCGCCCACCGTGGGTACTCTGGAGAAGTGGATCAGAGGAGACTGAGGTGGCTTGGGGCATTTAGAGGAAACTGTGGAAGTACTTTCTGGGTGAGAAAAGATGGAAGCTTGGACTAGAGAAGTAGGTGTGAGTACAGAAGGGTGATAGAGGTTGAGAGAGGTATTTAGGATGCATGTAAGTGTCTCCTCCTTTTCCCAGGCTCACTGGAGCCTTCTCTGCAAGGCTGGGGATAGGACTTGGACAAATAATCATATGGCTAAGGTAAGAGAAATTCAGAATTGAGGACAAAAGGTGACCAGGATGGACTCAGTCCTGAACTATTTGATGTACTCCAGCAGTTAGTAAGTGACTAAGAAGAGGTGAGGCTTGGCCCACACCCCCCAACCCCATGGAGGGCTGTACCTTTACGTGCAGAGAGAGGTCTGAGTTGGACTTCAGGGAGCACTGCTCCAGAATGGGTACGATATGGAGGACGGGCTAGGGGCTAGGGCCAGGGAGGAACGCAGAGCCCCAGAAGACACCCCCAGGCAGGGTCTGCTTGGTTTGGGGCCGAGTACCTGGAGGCATCAGCTTGGACAAGATGACCTCACAGGGAACCCTTCCAACTCCAGGCTCTTTGCCCTGATCTCAAGGGCTAAAACTCTGCCCGCGCCCTCCACACTCCGCCATGCCGACACCTGGCAGCCCTGGCAGATGGTTATCTCCCCTCCCCCACCCCACGCCTCCACCCGGCCCCGCCTGTCCGTCTGCCAACAGCCCCACTCCTGGCCTTTCATCTCGTGCCACGGCAGCCGGCCTGATGCTGCAATCCCCCAGGCCCCAGCTGCCCAGCTCCACGGCTTCTCCTGGGCTTAGGCCCCACAGAGGCCAGAGACCTGGGTCCCCCGGGGCTTTGGCCTCCTGCTGCAGATCTGCCCAGGGTGGTCTTGGGGTCACAGCCTGTCCTTGGCCTGTAAACACACGCACACACACACAGGGTCACATTAGCACACACCTTGAGGCTAACCCCCACTGTCTTTCCTTCCTGGGTCACCTCCCTCCATCACTACCCCCCTCAGGACCCATCTCCAGAGCCCTTTTCCTGCCCTGTCCCTCCTGACTGGGCCCAGGCAGCAAGAGGGAGGCAGTGAGGCCGCAGGAGAAGGCTGGACACTGGAGGAACGTACATTGCCAATGAGAGCCGCCATTTTCTTCAGGAATGTTCTCCTTTTCCTGGGATTGGCAGGGGCAGGCAAGTGCCGGGGCCAGTGGCAGGTCAGGGTGACCAGATCCTCAGGGGGACCAGTTGCCACCACAGGCACCGGCCCCTTCCAGCCCCAGCCTCACTCCCAGGGCCTCGGGGAAAGCGTGGGCTGAGACCACCTGGCCCTGCTGGGGAGGGGACAAGGTAAGTTCTCTGTGATGCTGGTGGTGGCAGAAGCCTGCCGGGAGGTGGGAGGGAAGCAGAAGGTGCTTTGATGAAGGCAGGAAGGCTGAAGCAAGCTTGCAGTTGCCCTCCAGGGCTTGCTGTGGCAGGAGGTGCATGTGAGGCAGAAAAGGCTGGAACACAGCCTGCCCCTTGGCTGCGGGTGAGTCCAGGCCACAGCACGGCTTGGTCATCCCCCTGCCTCCAGCAGAAAAGAACAAGGCCACATCCAGCAGAGGAAGGCAGACGCTTTGTCCAGAGACCCCCCCACCCCAGCCACACACCCAGCCTCGAGTGCGGACAGCTGGGCCTGGCCTGAGCTCTGTGGGCCGTGGGCATCCAGGAGCCAGCCCAGGATGTGTGGGCGCCTCCTACACAGGCTGGTGGGGGGCTGAGGGCAGACCCTGCGTCTTCTGTACCTTCCTTCCTGCTCCGTCACAAAGTTGCGGGGCGCTGCTCACTGCCAGTTACAGCCAGGTGACTTTCCCGATGTCCCGGTTCATTCACAGCCCATCGCCACGTACCTGCTGCCTCCCAGGAGCTGCACAGGGACAGGAGGGGACTGGGAGCATTGTCATTACCCCTAAGTGTTTGCTGGTCAAAGAGACAGAAACAAAAATGATCTGAGGAGGGGGCGCTCCCGGGGGCTGGGAGCTCCTGGGAGCTGCCCAGGGAAAGGGTGGCGGGAGCAGAGCATGAGGACGGCAGGATTAGGGACGAGGGCGGCACGAACAGCTGTCCTCAGCCACAGGGAGGATGAGGGTGAGCTGGATGCGCTTGAGACCCATGGTCCAGGGAGAGTGGCAGGAATAAGGTGTATATGTCTGGGGCGGGGGCAGGAGAGGCCTTGGGGAAGGAGCGAAGGGAGATCCACATTTTACTGTTTATTTTCTACCCTGTTGACTCCCGCACAAGAGTGTATGCATGTGCTACTTACGGCATCGAAAAATATAATAAATGGTGAAATCCAATAACGCGTGTTTGATTAACAGCAATGTACCAATGTTCACTTTTTAGCTGTGACAAATGTACCCTGGTGATATAGGATGTTCACAACCGGGGAAGCTGGGGGAGGGGTGTACAGGAATTCTCTGTTCTATATTTGCAACTTTTCTGTACATCTAAAACTATTCTAAAATTAAAACATAGGTGTTAAATATATAATAAAGACAGAAAAAACCATGCCTCACTCAAAGTACTGCCACTAAGAAAGTCCATTTGGTTACACAATGGTGGCCAGCATCGGACTGACCAGCAGGGGGGCAGACCAGCTGCAGGAGGGGGGTCATTTTACAGCACACAGGTGGATGGGGACAGTCTCAGTGCTTGACCAGTGGGCACCAGGAAGGTTGTTCTTGATGAGTCAAGGAAATTTTAGGCTATTGGCAAGACAGACTGACAATCAGCCAATCCAATATAGTGCGATGAGGTTAAAGTGGTAAAATTTGGGAGCTGTGAGAGCATGTGGGGGACCCTAACCCAGACGTGGGGGGAGGTAACACCGCATGCCTGAAGGATAAGTAGGTGACAGACAGGGCGGAAGGGACCTGCACAGAGCTCCTCGTGGCTGGCGTGGAGCCCTGAGGAATGGCAGCTCAGAGCCACCGACAGAGCCCGGAGCTCAGAGTCAAGCAGACCTGCCGGGAGTCCAGACTCCTTACTCATCATGTTCTTGGGCAAGTCACTTAAACTTCTGGGGCCTCAGTTTCCTCATCCATAAAATGGAGATTATCGTTCCATCTGCCCTGCCTGCTTCCCAGGGTTGTTGTAAGCGTCACATGAAACAATCATCGTGAAAGGGCCCGGCATGGGGCAGAACCACCCTGGAACCAGGAGCACCCCGATCATAAGTGAGTCGCGTGGTGGGCGCGCCTCTGCCCAGCACCAACACTGGCTGTGGCCGTCCGCAGAGCTCGGAGGAGCTCCCCACGGCAGGGCCCTTCCCGGGAGCAGGCGTCCTGCCCTGCACCGCTGGGGGCAGATGCCAGGCCTTTCCCAAGCCCCCAGGAGATAGGCCAGAGGCCCCCACGGCGGGTGGAGAGCAGGCAGCGGGGGCCTGGGAGCGCAGCCTGCCAGGGCTGGGAAGATGCTGAGGTGGAGATGGAGGTATCTGTGAGGGCTCAAGCCCAGGGGGGAAAAAATTCTTGCTGGAGCTGTATAATTAAAATCCTATTAAGCGGCGCCTGGCAGTCTCCCATCAACCCCCACCGAGGCTCCACCGCCGAACCCTCGCGGCAGCTGGGGCACCCTGCTCTCTGGGCACCGGCCTGGGGAGAGCTGGGGGCCAGGCTGGCCTTGGGCAGAGCCGGGGTGGGCCAGGGTTGGCACAGGGGCGGGGAGTGCGGTCAGGGCTCCGGCCCAGGCCTGCATCTGGGCCCCTGCACCACTGCCATCCTTCCATCTGCCCTGGGAGGACTGGGCGACCTCCCCCACCCCCTTGGCCCCCTGGCCTGGGACTAAGGCTCCCCTTCCCTCCGCCACATCCCTCCCAGGCTCTCAGCTCGCTGGTCTGGGCCCTTGAAGGGGGCTCCCGTGAGCCCCGTGCCCAGCCGAGGCAGCTGTCTGAGGCACCGTCCGAGGAAACACCTGCGGCGAGCTGCTCTCCGGGCACTGGCCCAGGGCTGGCTGGGCTTGGGGAGAACTCGGGGCCAGGCTGGTCTTGGCAGAGCCAGCGTGGACACAAGGAAGGGGAGTAGATCTCTGTCTGAGGCGACATCCCTTTCTCCTCCTCCCTGTAGGCTCCGGGCTCCTCTTTTCCATGCAGCCTGCAAGGCCCCCCACCCAAACTCTATCTCCCCTTCTCCTGTGCATCAGCCCCTCAGTAGTCACTCAGTCTCCACTCTGTCGTATTGCCCCGTACCCTGAGTACCTCGGGTGTCTTGCCTCCCCCGTCGGATCAGGTGGTCTCCCTGTCACTCGGGGGCTCCCTGCAGGCAGAGTGCAAGCACAGTGTGTCCCATGAGCCTGGGGCCGATTGGTCTCTCCCCAGCAGGGGCTCTGTCCAGAGAGTCCTGGGCAAGGGGAGGGGGACCTAACCTAGGGGCTCCCAGCCGTCCTCTTCAAGTGGCCGCAGGAAGGGCTTCAGAAGCAGGGCCAGTGAAACGGTGGGCAGGGTGGAGGACAGAGACGCAGCCTGGGCCCTGGCCTCGCCCTCTGAAGAGAGAATCCCAGCGTCTCTCCTTAGTCCTTGCCCCTCAGCACGCCTCTTGGGCCCACACTGGGGGTGGATGCTCTAATCCCCCCTGAGGAGCATGAGGGGCCTCACGTAGCCCCCTCCTCAACCCACCCGATGCCTGTGGGTGGGACGGAGTGGAGGCAGTCGCAGCAGGCTGTAGAGGTGGCCTGGCTTGTGGGCCCTTCCCTGTGGTTCCCGACTCCCTCCTGGTCACAGGGCTGGAGACGTCCTAGAGGTCCTAGGGCCCTATCCCCTGCCCACACCAGACTGGTCTCAAGCCAGCCCAGAAGGGACCTAGGCTTCTTCCCTTGATTCTCCCAGACCTCTAGGGGAGGGGGTTTCACTCCTTTCCTCAGCATCCCTCTAGGGTCCCAGAGGAACGTCAGGCCCACGGCTCACTGCCCTTCCACCTCTCCACCCAGGTTTGGCCGGTTTCTCACAGGCCACTTCCCAGCCCAGGGTCCCCTTCGCAACCAGAGGGGCCACCCTTCCCGCAGGTCCCTGTCTCCTCGTAACTGGAGAAATGAGCTCAGCTCATCTTTCAGTCTGAGGGGAGGCAGAGTGGGAAGGGGAGACCCTCAGCTCCACCCCACCCCCAGCTCCAAACCTCTCCAGCAACAGCCTGGCATGTTGGGCATCTCAGGAGTCAAAAGTCAAGGGTTCAAGTCCAAGCTCTGCCCCTAACCGGCTGTAAGGCCTTGGGCAGCCATCACACCCTTCTGGGACCCCATTTCATCATCTTGATGAATCTGTGGGTGTAGATATGGACTCTTCTCCCTCCCCATTGCTGGTGGTGGTCCTACCACCCTCCACCCCCGAGGCACCCCCTCCCATACACTCCCCTTACCACCAGGCACCCTCCCAACTCCTCTTCGTGGCCATTTCAACAAGCAGTTACGGGGTACACACTCTGCCAGGGGATGGGGTCACAGACACAAAACGTGGTCTCTGTCCACTGCATGAGCTTCTTGTGCAGGTCACTTAGGGGAGAGACGAGCCCAGAAACCAGAGCAAGGCAATTCGGCAGAAACAGAGACTATTAGATGCTCCATGAAGATTTTTGCAAATGTGCATGCAAATGAACTAAAGGGGCACAGGGCGGTTTGTGGGGCCAAATTAGTTTCTAATCATAGATTTGATGTAGTGTTCAAGCTGGAAATGAGTTCGGAGAGGATAAGGTGACACTGGGGCCAGGGAGGGAAAACGCCTCACCTATGGCCTGTAGCACAAGCTACGGCATCGGGACCAGGGTCAGAGCTCTGTCACCAGCAAACAGAAGAACTGGGCCTTCTTGGGGACTGGGAGCATTCTCCAAATCCCCCCATAGTGGGGATGGCCAAGAGAATTGTGGCAACCCAGGGGGCATGAGACTCAGCCCTAACACACTGGAGCCTCGGAGCAGTCCCGGAGAATTCACATCCCTGCCTTGGAGGTCCAGATCGGAAGCGGGCAGGGGCCCACCAACGGCCATAAAAGCACGGGTGCCATGTTCCAGGGGACCCACGGGCTCTGCTGCTGCTGAGGACCGAGGAAACAGAGATTCATTCTGGAGGCAGGGACTCAGGGAGGGCTGCCCCCGGGGGAAGGGACATGGAGCTTGGAACTGTGACTATTGACAGAGAGGAGGCCCTCCTGGATCCCACCCTGGATCTACCCGAAGCAGGTCTGCTTAGCACTGTCCCATGCAAGTTCAACGACATGGAATCCTTCACCACTATAAAACCACTGTTCAGGGCCCCTCAGTGGGAAACAGAGGGGGCTCAGACAAGAGCAGTGTCACGCTCTCTGAGTCCCATCAGAGCCATGTTCCCTGCCTTCTGCCCTCTCTTTTCCAAGTCGCTTCACACAGCCCTGGCCACTAACAAGGAGTCGCCAGGCCTAAGAGACCCTGAAGAGACACATTCTATCCCAGAAAGGCCTGTTAAGGAGACAGGGTGGGGGCAGAGGGAGGAGCAGGGAGCCAGGTCCTGGTCCTCTCTGCTTTCTGACTCTCCTCCCTGCGCCCAAGACCTCAGCTGAGACCCTCACAGCTGCAGGGGCCGAGGCTCAGCTAGTAGCGGCTGCACACCTGGTCCAAAGCTGCGGTGATGTCACCTCCAGTCTTCCCAAATGTGGGATCTTCGCATGATGACAAAGTCCACAGGCCTTTGACTCCATGCCGAGGACAGTGTGGAGGGGGGAAGTCTGTGGGGTGGATGCCAGAGATGCCCCTTTAGCCCCCAGAAGGAACCAGGGGACCGGACAAGGCAGAATGCCTGCTTCTGTGTTAGTTGCTTAGCTCAGAGGCCCTCATCCACAAAAGTGCAAAGTTCTTCCTGAAGTCTGCCCTCCATCTTTCTTGTTGCAATTCAGACTCCTGTGCATTCATGAAGTCATTAGCGCTGAAAAACTCAACTAGGGAGCAGATCAGTGTCTATCTTCTTTCAGGGGCCCAGCACCCCATCTGTCAATAGGAGCCGTAAAAGAACTTTACCCTAAGATCCCAGCGCTTGGGAAGGTTGCAGCTTTGTGACCGATGCATTTCCCCTTCCAGCCCCCACACTTCTCACCCACTCCCAACGCCCCAGCCTTCCCTTCTCCCGCAGGAGCCCTGCTTCACTGACCGTGTTCTCCAAATTCTCTGCTGTTCCCTCTGCACTGCGCGATCTCAGTTGGACAGATCACTCCCCTCTCTGGACCTCAGTTTCCCTGTCTCTAAAACGGGGACATTGTTCCTCTTTGGTTGGGGGTGTCTCAGAGATCTCACAGCCCTCTAAGCCCCAGTTGGCTGAGTCACACGGGGTCAAGGAGCTGGCCTCGCTCCCAGGCCACAGAGGGGAACATCTGCCTTCCCGAGGAAGGGCCGAGATTGGTTTCTGTCTTGCCCCTGAGGGCAGGGCTGTCCCAGCTGACAGCATCAGCTTGGTGCCCTCCAAAGCCCTGCCAGTGTCGGCCTCCTCCCCTAACACCACCCCACCCCTTCCCAGTCCCACTCAGGGTGACAGCATCACCAACCCCTTCCCATAGCGGGGCCTCTGGCAAGCTGATGAGCAGGAGGGTGGGGGTCCCTCCACTCCCCAAGTCCTATTACCTAAATTGCCACCGCCCAGACTCTATAATAATTGGGGGGCTCATTTGCATTTTGCCTAGGTGTGATTCCGGAGAGGCTCCCTGCCCACCCCGTCGGGACCTGTTTGCCCAAGCCCACTGCGGGCCCAAGGGAAGGAGAAACTTGCTGGGGAAAGGCGGGAAGTGGGAGCTGGGAGTGGGTGCTGGACCCCCAGGTCCTCCAAGGAAGGGGAGTCTTGGCAGGGCCCCCAGACCTTGTGCCAGCGCTGGCTCAGGGGCCAGGGTGGGGATGGAGGGGGTGACGTCCTCCACCTCCCCAGTCTCAGTTTCCTCATCTGTAAACTGGGGCTAATGACACTTAACGAGCGAAGGGGGTGGGGGGCATGTAATTAGCTCCTGTGGGCTCTGGGCTTTGAAGTGGGCTGGAGGAGGGGGCCGGCTGGGCGGGTGCAGGTGGGACAGAGTTGGAGGGTGCAGTGCGCTGGCCTGCAGCGGGGGAGGTGCAGGTCCCAGGGATCCTCTCCCATCGGGAGGGGGGAATCAAAAAGCTGAGGTCACACACCTGAGGGAGGCCCTGGAGGACAGGGGGCGGACTAGAGGATCCTGGGCCTGGGGCGCAGAGAGGCCCAGTGTGAACAGAGACCGCCCCAGGCCACAGAAGGAAGGAAGGATGCCCTCCCATTAAGGCAGGGCTGCTGGGGTAAGGAGAGAGGGAGTGGGACTCAGAGCCGGGGGCTCTCTCACACTGAGCCTCTTGCATCGAGTGGTCCATGGGGGCCTGGCGCGCTCCTGGGCACACACAGGCCATGGCTGCATGGGCAAGGGCAACAGCTCCGGCACAGAGGCTCATGGGAGAGGACAGGGATGGCAGGAGGGAAGGAGGTTATGCTGACTGAGCCCAGGGAGGTGAGGACAGGAGGGAGGGAGCCACCACCTCCTACGCCCTTGGCCTTTCCGCTCGCCCCATGACGTCAGGGCTGAGTCACAGGGAGAGGCTGCTGTCCAGCAGGGGTGGGAGGACCCTGGGGACCAAGGTCTGGACACTATCCCGGGCCGGGCAGTGTGGGGGGCACCTTTGGCCCTGTTGGCACAGTGCAAGGATGCAGGCTTGAGCCAACCATCCCCAGTCCAACCACCCACGCCTGGTGGGCAGAGCCTTAGATGGGTCTGGGAGGCCCCAGAGGGCCATCTGAGAGGGTCAAGAAGTCATCTCTGGCATCCCCCTGCCACTGGACAGATTGACAATGAAACCATCCAAGATACACCAAAATAGATCGTGAAGTCCTCCTTGATGTCAAACCATCAGTCCTCTTGCTGCAAGCTCTGCCCATTGGGCCTTCAGCGGGGAGTTAAGACCAGGAGGTCACAGCTCTTCTGGGACCCCTCTCTCTGCCATCGTGGCTTCGCTCTCCACCTCTTGTGTTTTCCAATAGGTGGTGCGTGGAGGTGTTTGGGTTTGGTGAATGGATGGAGCGAGTGTGCTCCTGCTGACTGCTGCACAAAACCTAAGACCCCCACATTAGCTGCCCAGTGATCTGTTTGGTGGAACCTAGGACCAAGTTCTAATTTGGTCTTCTGAATAGAAAGAACTGTTCATTCATTCATTCCACAAATAGGTACTGGCACGTCCTAGGTACCAGGCACTGTTCTAGGCATGGGGAGACCGCACGTAGAAGACAGGAAGGAGCCTGGCCCTGTAGCCAGACCAGAGTGTGGGGAAGGGGTCAGAGCCCTTCAGAAAGGTGAGGGGTTGTTTCCAGAAGAGACCTCAGAGTGGGAGGATTTCGGCTGTCCAGGGAAGCTCTGGGTAGAGACTCCGCCTGCCATAAGTCCCAGAGACCCCTCGATCGCAGAGGTCTTCTGGGACTGGGACACCACTTTCCCACTGGCCACCCCGGCCCTGATGACCCTGGGACTTGCCAGCTGGAACATCTGGAACAACTGATGTGGCGTTCCGCCCGCTCCGCCCGCTCCCACCGCCTGCGTGTGTGCCGGGAAGGATGGCAGGCAGAATTTATGGGACGCTGGTCTGTGCAGCTTTGTAAGCCTGCTTGAAATTCGGGGTTTTTCTGTTTTCTGTGTCAACAGCTCTAAGATATCCAGGGAGAGAAGCTTCCCCAGGTCTCCGGAGCCGGTTCAGATGCTCCTGAGAGCTGGGAAGCCCGGCCTCGGATCACGGTCAAAATGGGGCCCCTGGGTCCGAGAAGGTGGAGCCACCTTGCCCTGCGGACTGTGGGGTCTAGGCCTGGGCTGCCCTTTTGCCCCATCAAGGTCTGCAAAGTGTAAAGCCAGGACATTCTGATCTGTGGGGACTCCTGGGACCACTCCGTCCACACCTCCACTCCCACCCCACACAGGCTCACCCCCACCCCACTTGGCATCCCACTCCTGTGTCCTGGAGTCTCTGTTTAGCTCTGTCACTGCGTGTCTCTCCCTCTCCCTGTGTCTCTGGGACCTCCTGGGCTCCTGTGAACCGTAGGAGAAAAAATCCTGTGAAGGACCTTATTCAGTCAACTGACAACATTGGAATATGAATACATGGAAGAGAAATTGGATAAAATATTGTATCAGTGCAAATTTATGAAACCGACAACTATACTGTGGTAAAGGAAGGAATATCCCTATTTTGGGGGATACACACTGAAATCTTTAGGGGTAAAGGCCATAATATATGTAACTTGCGCTCAAATTGTTCAGGGGGCAAAAATATATATGCTTGTGTGTGTGTGTGTGTGTGTGTGTGTGTGTGTGTGTGTGTGTGTGTGTGTGTGTGTGTCCTACCTCCCTCAGCTTGTGACAAGACATTCTGCCACCCTCGCCCTGCTCCCCTGGAGGATGTACAAGCTCTCAAGCCCAAGGCAACGGCAGTGGCCCTGGTGGGGGGGCAGCTGGCCCCAGCAAGGGCCTCCCTCTTTTCCACTTCTGTCCCCTTCTAGCCCTCCCTGGGCCCAGCATAGTGCCTGCCACCCTTGGCCTGGCGAGGTGACCTCACCAGGGCACCCCCCCACGCACACACACCCCGCAGCAGCTGCGACTCCCCAGCACATCTCGCCATCTCTTCTCTCCAACATCAAAGGCCCAAGCAGCAGCGTCCCCCTCCTCCCGGCCCTGGGGGGGTAATCAGAGCCAGGTATGTGTAAATGCTGGGCCTTCAAATAAATAAATACTGGAACACAGGGGCCTCCCACCCCTTGCTGCTGCCCGGGCGCCCTGGGCTGGGACCTAGGCACAGGGCCAGCCCCTGACAGGTCTTGGGGACCGCCTGGAGCTGGAGGTGTGAAGAGTTTCGCGTGGGCTGAGGCCTGGCTTATCCTCAGCAGCATCAGAAAGACTGTGTGGAAGGGGGACGCGTGCAGGGGAGCTGTGCGGCGAGGGAGGGTCCCTTAGCAATGCCCCCATCTCCCACAAGCCACCCCTCCTTCCACACCTTTGACTCCAGAGCCAGCCTGCCTCTTCCAACGAGCCCGATGGCATCGCTCAGCACTGGGGAAGAAGATAATGCAGGCAGTGATCACAGTTCCCCAAAGGGAACCCTCAGACGGACCAGGCCCCGGAGACCCCCCAGGCAGGGGGCAGCGCGTGGGCCCGTGGGCCATCACTGCTTCCACAGGCGAGCGGAGGAGGAGGATGAACCAGCCTACGTGGTGCCAAGCTGAAAGGAGAGGGAGCCCCTCTGAGCCCAGCTGCTGGGGAAGCGGCTTTCCACTCCTTGTGGGCCAGGGGACAGGGCAGGAGGGAGGCATGGATGCAGGGCTCTGAGTTCCAATCCCACTTATCCGCTGTGTGACTTTGAGCCAGTCACTCAGTATCTCTGAGCCTCAAGTTTAGCATCTATAAATCTGCCGCCAGCACCACCTCTCCCCCAGGGAGAGCGGGAAACTGCCCAGATGAGGGATTCCATAAACTGTAAAGTGCAGCACCACCATGGGGCTTGTCTCCACGGCTAAAAGTGGAGCACCTTGATGGGGGGGTCCCCATGTGTCTCTGACTCCCCCACAGGGCCTGGCACAGAGTAGGCACAAAAAACCTGTTATCTGAATAGTTGAACTTTGAAAGAAATGAGTGGACAAATGAATGTTGTAGACTTGACTTCTTAACTCTTTTTAAGCTTTTGGCCACGCCGTCCTCCCAGCCTCCTCTTTTTGGCTTAAGAGCCCTTGGAGCATCTGATGTCAGCCACAGATCCTCACCCCAGACAAAAGCACACACACGTTTAAATACAATTTCTGGGATTCACAGCCCCAGGCCAGGGTCCAGAGCCCCTGCTTTACTGAGGGGATATACATCCCGACTCCTCAGCTGTTAATGCTGACTTGGTTTTTTTTGAGACACAGTCTCACTCTGTTGCCTGGGCTAGTGTGCTGTGGCATCAGCCTAGCTCACAGCAACCTTAAACTCCTGGGCTCAAGCGACCCTCCTGCCTCAGCCTCCCGAGTAGCTGGGACGACAGGTATGTGCCACCCTGCCCAGCTAGTTTTTTCTATTTTTAGTTGCCTGGCTAATTTATTTCTATTTTTAGTAGAGATGGGGTCTCGCTCTTGCTCAGGCTGGTCTCAAACTCCTGAGCTCAAGCAATCCTCCTGCCTCAGCCTCCCCGAGTGCTAGGATTACAGGCGTGAGCCACCGCGCACCCGGCCAATTTCGACTTGTGAAGTGTGTTCTTCACGCAGGCGCTTTCTGTGTATGAGCACTGATCCACCACCAGCCCTGCAGGTGTTTTTGTTCCCTTTTACGGATAAAGAAACTGAGGCCAGAGACATGAAGTGACTTGCTGGGATCAACAGTGAGGATGTGCTGGAGCCAGGGTTTGCTCGACATGTCTGACTCCAAAGGTCTTCGGGGCTTCAAAGCCTGGGCTTTTTCCAGCTTTTGCTCCCTAGAAGTTAAGGTTCTGTGTCTGGGGCTTTTTGTCCCCAGCTGGGGACCAACACGCAACAGCACACAATGGATGTCCTGCCCTTTCTGGAGAGGGTGGTGAGTGGGCGGCCCCCCGCTGGTGCAGACGGAGGCAGCCTGACAAGTGAAGAGGGTGGGTCAGAGTGAGATCCAGAATGTTCTGTAGAGCTCCAACTCCACTCTCGGGGCCAGAGGGCAGAGGACAGAGGGCAGAGGGCAGGGAGCAGGGAGCAGGGGTGGGGCAGTTTGGGAAGAAGGGAGAACAGCACAGGGAAGCTGTGAGGGCCCAGAGCAGGGACACCCTCTCTGGAAGGACTCCTCGGAGCAGGGTGGGCGCAGGTCCTACTGCCCCGGTTGGGGGGCGCTTGTGAACACCAGTCATTCGCAGGCATGAATGAAGCGCTCGCTCTGTGTGCCCGGTGCTGTGCCAAGCGATTTAAACACCCTGTCTTACCTAACCCCCACAGGTCTCTGAAGCAAGAAAGAATGATTGTGGCCCCACTTTACAGATAAGGAAAATAAACCACTGGGCCAAGGGCTCCCATCTACTAGGTGGCAGCACCAAGCACAGAGTAGGTGTGCAACAAATATTTGCCACATCGATGCATGGATGGATGGATGGGTGAGTAAACCTAGGCGTCTCTGACTCCCAGATTCAGCGCTGACCCGCGCCCTGATCCTGGGAGGCAGTAAGGAAGAGCAGAGTGCTACAGCCTTCCAGGCGCCCCAAAGGAGAGGCACCCTGGCTGTTGTCCTTACCCCCGTCTCACTCAGAGTAAAATCAAAAGTGTCGGCCACAGTCTACAAGGCCCTATGTGACCCAATTCCAGACCCATCTCTTACTACCCTCCCCTCTGTTCATTCCACTCCAGCCCTGGAGGGCTCCTTGCAGTTCTCCAACACGGCAAGTACCCCCCGCACCTCAGGGCCTTTGCACTGACTGTTTCCCCAGCTGTTTGCCTGGTTCTCTGCTCCAACATCACCTTCTCAGAGTCCTGCTCACTTCCTGTCCCGTTAGCCATTTTAATTTTTCTCCTAAGCAGTCATGGCCAACTACCAGCTGTTTGCATCTGTCTCCCTGAACCCCACTCAGGAATATGCACTCTGGAAAAGTAGGAGCTGTGTTTTGTTCACAGCTGTCTTCCCAACACCTAGGATAGTGCCTCGTACAGCCAATATCAAGAAATATTTGCTGAATACATAGATGATGGCTCTGACAAGTCTGAGAGGAGGAGCAGGATCAGCTCATGGGCACCCCTGGATTCAAACCTGTGCTAAATCCATGTGAGAAACTGCCCCTCCTCTGAGAAGCCCACCGGGATTTGGACCTTCTTCAGCAAAAAACCAAAACCCCCAGCGTAGAGAATTTGCTGCATCCACTAGGACACAGCGCCTCCCTCCTGCCCTCTCGCTCCCCGACCCTGATCTCTCTTCCCTGTGATCTTTCCAGGTGAGAGGAAGGGAGAGGAGAGCCCGGCTCCGGGGTGCCCGCCTGGCCAGCCTGCAGTGATGGTGCCCCAGCCAGGAGGTAGGAGGCGGTGCCCCGGGCTTAAGGCATGAATGGGGCAGGGGGCAGATGAAAGGCAGCGAGTGCTCCTGGCCTAAGGAACAAAGGGGAGCAGAGCAGGTGTGAGGGGGGCCTGGGGCCGGCTGAGAGGGGAAACTGGAGCTGGAGCTGGAGATCAGTTTCACCTGCAGCGGTGCAGGTTTCCATCAGCTTTCTTTGGCTGTCACTCATGCTCTGGGGGACAAAGCTCAGGCTGGAGGTTGGGGAGAGGCAGGGGCCTGGGGGTGGGGGCTCTTTTCTTTCGGGGTGAGTCTCCAGCAGCATCTCTGCTTCCCAGGAGGCAGCCACACAAGGTCAAAGCCCAACTGGAGCTTAGAAAAGATGGTCCAGCATTGTCACTTTGCAGATGGGACAAATGAAGCCTCCAGGGTGCAGTGACTCATCAAGGTCACATAGTGACTGGCAGAGCTGGGATCTGAGTCCAGGGTCTCAGGTCAGCTCTTGGAAACTGATTTTTATGTCCAATCTGTCCTGCCTCCGGAGGGCCCATCAGTGTGGCTGTGGTCAGGAAATTTCCATGGGGCCACTAAGGTTGGATCAGGTCCTGGAGAGGAGTGGGCAGGGCTGGGGCAAGGACAGGACAGGGTGCTCTAGGACAGGGTGCCATGGGCAGACCAGTTGGGCAGGCAGGGCCGGGCCTGGCTGAGGAGAGGCCCTGCTCCCCAAAGAGCACTGTCATATAGAGGGGACACCTTGCTCCCACACAAGTGCCCCAGGCCAGTCTGAACCCCACCCCTGCAACAGCTGCATTGCCCCAAGCTATGGAGGAGCCTATGGAGGGGCCCAGAGGAGAGTCTGTGGCCTAGGTGGGGGTGGGAGGGAGGGGGCCGGCCAGGTAGGAGGGCAGGGAGGGAGGGGGAGGAGGAGGAGGAGGAGGACAAAGCCGGCCTCTGTGGCACCTGGGACATTCCCAGTCGCTGCCCTGTCCCCTCCCTGATCCTGCTGTGGATGGGGTGGGAACAATGCCCCCATTGAGGCCCATACCCCCAGGGATAACATCTCTGTGTCCCCCAGGACGGGCGCCAAGCAGGTGAGCCGGGTGGGGGTTGGGAGTCTGCGCTACAGCAAGGGACACAGGACCTCGGAGATGGAGCAAGGGGTCCAGAGGGCAGAGGTTTCCCTGCTGGAGGCCCGGCGGGTACGAGCCAAACTCTGCTCCTCCCTGTGGGGCCAGAGCCGGGGGAGATGATGGTGGCCACAGCAGCAGAGATTGGGGTCAGACTCCTGGGTGGGGCAGGGGTCACTTCCCAGTTTGGACAGAGCCCTTCTCTGCTCTGGGAGGGAACACAGGAATGCCAGGGACCAACCCCTGACCACAGGAGCTCCCAGCGTGGGAAGAAGGCCCCTGACAGAGGAGGCCTGACCCTCTCCCTTTGGGAGAGACACAGCAGAGGAAGCAGATGGAAGACTAAGAGTGGCCCAGACTTTGGCTCTATCCAGGGAGTAACAAGTTGCCCTTGAAATGTCTTTGCATGTCAGAAACAGAAATGGCTCACCACCTAGTTGGGGCACCAACTGGATTCCCAGCCCAAAGACTCCAAACAAAGTAGGAAACAACATTCTATCATTTAGAAAAGCACTTCAATACTGTGGATTTATCCCTTTACTCAGCACTCATCTGAGTTGGGGGGGCCGGGGGCTGGAGCCAGCGCTGGGTAAAAGGGCTCCCATGGGGCCACTGAGGAAAGGGGCAGCCTAGGGTCTAGCCCAGCTCCCCCACTCCTTGGCTGGGTGACCCTAGCAGGAGATTCAACTTCTCTGGACTCAGTAACCTCAGCCCTGCAGTGGGGACGGGTGCCAGAGAAGCCTCACCTGTGTGCCTCCCTCTGTAGGACCATGAGGCCCTGCCACCGTGTGAGCCCCTGGCCCAGACGGTGCTCAGCTCATGTCCACCATAGGAGCTTCGTCGCTGTCTGCCGACTGAATTTGGAACAGGGTTGTGGGTAAAAGTTTTAAAAGCATTAGAGGTTATATCAAAATTAATAACAATGCAATAACATGAAGACTCAGTCCTTGCCCCTGAGAAACCCGCAGTTCAATGGAGGAGTCACTGGACGCGAAGATGACAAAAATAACCTATCACAGAGGTTCAGGGAAGGATGGAGCTTCCCGGGCCGGAAGCCCCAGGCCAGGTGTTAAGCATGGGGAGGCGCAGAGATGGCCACGGAGGGTGGGTAGGACTTTGACAAGCAGTGATGGGAAATGGGAGGTCTTCTAAGGAGAAGGATGGGGATTCATTCACTTGCTGATTCATTCGACTGTTAGCTTACGTTTGTTGAGCACCTACTGTGTGCCAGCCACTGGGTGCTGGGGATACAAACATGAAAAGATATGCCCCTGTCCCTAGAGAAACTATCACAGCTACTCAGTCACTGCTTTGGTGGGGGGACCAGCCTCAGCCTTCATCAAGACAGCTGTTTCTGGGCTGGGTGCAGTGGCTCACACCTACAATCCTAGCACTCTGGGAGACCGAGGCAGGAAATTGCTGAGGTCAGGAGTTCAAGACCAGCCTGAGCAAGAGCGAGACCTCATCTTTACAAAAACATAAAAAAAATTAGCCGGGCACGGTGGCACGTGCCTGTAGTCCCAGCTATTTGGAAGGCTGAGTAAGGCAGGAGGATCGCTTGAACCGAGGAGTTTGAGGTTACAGTGAGCTATGATGACGCCACTGCACTCTACCTGGGGCAGAGAGTGAGACCCAATCTCAAAATTAAGAAAAGAAAAAGAAAAAGAGAAAAAGCAGTTTGTGAGGCTAGATCAAAAATCGAAATTGGAGTTTTCCAAGCAAGGTGGCTGGCAAGGGGTGAGGAGGGCACTGAAGGTGACACAACTGTCATGTGTAAAAGCAGGTAAGACCCTGGGGCCTGCTCGTAGAGGGCCTTGAAAGATAGATGGAGGGGTCTGGATGTTTTTTCTGCAGGCAATGGGGAGCCATGGAAAGCTTTTGAGCAAGGGAAGTCCACACTTACAGCAAGGTCCTTCAGAGCTAGCCCTGGCTGCAGCAGAGGCCAGAATAGAGGTAGGGAGGCTGGGGAAGGGGGGGTTATAAAAGTTCCTGTGAGTCTGGTGAGGCCAGGCCCAAGTAGGGAGGAAGGGCAAGTTGGCGATGGCAGGGGAGGAGATGGGGAAGCAGGCAGCTGGTGTGGGGGAGTAAGGCACGAGCTCTGGACTCTCAGAGGGAAGCCCTGGAGGTGGAGAACCTTACAGCATCCCAGAGCAGGAAGAACACCTGGAAGGAGCCTCCATCCTGTGCGGAGGAGGCGGCGGGGGTGGGGGTCCTGCCCCTGCAACAACTGCTCGTAAAACTTCAGTGATGTAGCCCCTTCTGTGGAGTCACAGCCCCAGCTGATGAGAACAGGGTTTTGTAGTCCTGTTCAGACAAATAAATATAAAACGGGTCAATGAATGGATGGATGGATGCACGGAGGATGGGTAGGTGCAGCACAACACATGTGCATGGAGGCAGAGTTTGGAAAGAGTAGGTCTCCCTGTTCCCCGCACCCAGCCTGGTGCTCCCCTTCCAGGTAAAGCTGCCCTGAACACCCACCCAGATGGGTTACCCCCTTCTCCCCAGCCTTGGAGCCCCTCCACTGGCATGGGCCACCCACTCAGGTCCAGGCCTCTACCCTCACCCTTTACACAGCTGAAAAGGGGGCTGATGACCCCCTCCACTAGCCCCCCACCCACAGGAGGGGCAGAGGAATGCCGGCCAGGGCTTGGCAGGCTCCACATGAAAGCACAGAGACTCAGGAGGAATTTGTATCCTCCTGGGGATGGGGGTGGGGATGGAGGAATGTCACCTGGAAACCATTCACCCTTTCCTTCCCTCTCAAGCACCCTCGCCCTTGAGAGATTAGGAAATCTAGATCCCCCCCCCAAATCAACCATGTCCTTTTTATAGACTTGCCCATATTTCCTGGACTTTCCTCTTTTTAAACAGTCCCCACTTGATTCTCCAGCTAATAGTAATAGTGAGACCACTTACCGTGTGCCCGGGACTGTTCCAAACTCTACAAACTCTTTCCAACTCAATCCTGTCATTATCCCGTGAGTCCAGTACCCTGATTTCCTTGTTTTATGGATGCCAACACTGAGGCACAGAGAAGTTAAGTCATTTGCCCAAGGCCCCACAGCGAGCAAGTAGCAGGATGTGAGCCTGCACCTTTACCCATTTTCCAAATACCAGGTACCCCACAAGTCATTTCCTTCTGACCCTAGAGGGAGTTGGAACCCCAATTTGTGGCAGGGGCAAGCGCAAGGGAAACTGGATTCACAGCTTGTCTGATTTCCTCCTGCAGCCCTGGCACCTTGGCCTGGGAGGAATGGCCTTGTCCCGGGGCAATCCTTCTCGAAGGGGGCAAGAGGAGGTCAGAGGGCAGGCAGCACCCTGATTAGGGGAGATGGAGAGTCACACACTCACACCAAAGGGAGTGTACAGAGCTTGGGAGAGAGGTTTGTGGATAACAATCTCACCTGCACCGCTGGGCTGGGTGATCTTGAGCAAGTTATTTCATCTTTCTGAGCCTCAGTTTCCTCGTCTGCAAAATGGACAGAGTAATTGGACCCATCTCTTGGGCCACTGTGAGGATGAAACATGTCATCTGTTAACATGCTTAGCCCAGTGCCTGATATCTACCAAGCCCTCCGTAACGGTCAACAATGGCCATGACCCAGCTGGCTGGAAAGCTACAGCATCAGCCGGAAGCCGGAAGTGGGCCACCCCGGGGTTGCTGAGGGGCACCAGCAGCCTCACTATCTGTCCTGCACCCTCCAACCCGGGGAGGAACCCAGTCAGTACTGCGGCACCTTCACGGGGCTTTTGGGCTCCTTTGTGGGTGAATCCACGGGCGGGAGGGAGCGGCGGGGGAGGAGAGAATACACCTGCTGGGCACAGACCACAAGCACCTTAAAGCCAGAAAAGAGGCAGATCTGGAGCCAGACCGGCATGCACAGTCTTTGACCTGTGTGGGACTTCGGGCAAGTGATTGCACTTGCCTGAGTCACACTTTTCCCCTTGGCTAAATGAGGATGTTCCCACCTGCTGGAGGAGACTGCCCTGTCGCCTTAGCGGGAAGGGAGGACGTCTGCAGGCTCCATACCTTTGGGGAACAGGGACAGGCCTCCCCTAGGAGCAGAGCAGATGTTCGCCTCCAGCCGTTTGCTGTTAATCAGTCCCAGGGGAGAGCAGTGCGGCCTTCCCCCAGGGGCTCTGCCTGAGCACGGCTGAAAGTGGCCTTGCCCTGGAGCAGAGGGCTGAGCAGCTGGAGGAAAGGTGGGACAGGGAGCCTTCCTGGAGGGCCAGGGCATGAGCCCTCTATGCCCCTGGGGTCTGAGTGCTCAGACACTGGCCCTCCCACCCCGGGGCTGGTGGAGGAGGGGAATGCAGCCAGACCAGACTCCTACCTCGCTCCCTTCAGGTCCCTCCAATCCTCTGTCCTCAAATAATGTCACTTCCTTCCAAGAGCCCACCCTACTGTCCTGGAATGGCCAACCCTACTAGCCATTTTGAAATGTCCTCTTCCCCTTCTCTTCCTCTTCTGCCCTCTCTTGCCAATCCTCCTTCTCCAGGAAGCTTTCCAGGACCCAGCAGAGGACATTGCTCCCCTGCCAGGACCCACCCCTCCCCACCGCTGGAGAACCAAAGATGCTGAGTTATGACTTGGTAATACGCTAAATCACAGACCCTGTGGGTAGCAGGGTTTGGGGACACAAAAGCTGCAGAGAAGTCAAATAAGCAGGCTCTGAAGGGAGACAGATCCAGGCTCCCCATTCCGTGGCTCTCAGGAGACAAGGTAAGCGGGCCTCTCTGTGCCTCAGTGCCCTCACTGTGCAGCAGCGAGCCAGATGAGCATGCGAAGTGTTGTAACAGCGCCTGGCGCTGTTATTGTGATGACAATTATCACAACCCCGACATCTCAGGACCACATCTTAGGCGCCCAGATTCTTAGGATCCCAGGACTACAGAGTCTTAGCTCCAGGAGACGCAGAGGTCATCTGGGGCAGCTCACCTCCTCACCCTCTGGCTCCCTTCCTCCAGCCGGCCTTTCTGGAAGTATCAGAGTTCGAGAGAACAAGGACTCTTCAGTGATAGTGGCTGCCCATGGCAGCTACCTGGGGACATTTTGATGACAGGGATGACCCAGGTGGGTGAGTAAACCTCTTCCTGTCCAGATTGAGCTTGACATCACCATCCCAGAGTTCTTCCCCCAGCCCCAAGCAAGTGTTTTATTTTGTTTTGTTTTGAGACAGGGTCTCACTTTGTTGCCTCGGCTACAGAGCAGTGGCGTCATCATAGCTCGCTGCGTCCTCAAGCTCCTGGGCTCAAGTGATCCTCCTGCCTCAGCCTCCTCAGTAGCTGGGACTACAGGTGCACACCAAGGTGCCCGGCTAATTTTTCAGTTTTTTTATAGAGATGAGGTCTCGCTCTTGCTCAGGCTGGTCTTGAACTCCTGAGCTCAGGCAATCTTCCCACCTTAGCCTCCCAGAGTGTTAGGATTACAGGCGTGAGCTACCATGCCCGGCTACTAAGCAAGTATTGAACCAGTAGAGTCACCCCAGCCCATGTGAAGCCCATCAGCCTCAGTACCGTCTCCCTGTGGCTCAAAACCCAGACCTCTAGGAGCCGAGGGCTGGACGGGGTGGACAAGCATATCACTGGCTCTTCCAGGCCTGGCCTATGAAGGGGGCTGGAGGCCAAGGCCTGTGTGGGTCTGACTCCTCCTTCCCATCTCTACTTGGGAGGCTTGGAAAAGGCTCATTCATGATCTGGGGCTGTGTGCAGAATGTGCAGAATATGCAGAAGCGAGTCTGGGCCCTGTGGAAGCGGTGGTGTGGAGATGGGACGGCTAGGGGAGTATGCGGAATAGCAGGTACGGGAGAGACATGGAGCCCTTGGCCTGGGTCGGGAGAAGAATCCTGTTAGTATTTGGCTGTTAACTCACAGTGTGGTGTCTAGGAAGCCTCTGGGCTCTCTGGGACTCAGTTTACCCTCCTCCAATAAAAAGCAATGAGTTTCCCTGCCACCAGGCACCTGGGGAGAAAGCCAAGGAAGAAGCTGGTCAGGATAAATGCTTTGAGATTTTCCCAAAGAAAGGATGTCATCTCCAGGAGGACTGTCCCTCCAGGCCTCCTCCCATGGTGTGGACCGACCATCTTACCTTCCGCACACAGAAGGCAAACTTGGGTCCCTCACCCCTGGGAGAAGTTGTGTCTAGTGGGTCTCATGCCCAGGGGTCAGGGAGGTTCCTTGAGCCTGGGCAGCTCTCTGGACAGGGGTGACCCAGCCCTAACCAGTCAGTCCACTCTGGGCAGTCACCACCCCTTACTAGGCTCCCTAGTTCTCTTCCCACATGGCATCCCTGCCCTGTGCCCAGCTGGCACGAGCACAGGACATGCTGGGTGGGGTGAGTGAGCTAGCCTGGGTGGGTGGGTCCGTCAGCTGCCCAGGCTGGAAGCCTGGCTCGGGCCAGGAGAGGAGGTGAGAAAGGACAGGAAGAGCCCCTGAGCCAGCCCCCCAGGCCAGTCCCCAAAGGCCACTTGTGGGTCTCCTCCCATTTGCCACATGCAGGTCCTGTCTGGTGTAGGCCTTTGAGGAGCTCTGGGCTGGGGGATGGGGGTGTGGTTTTCAGAGATGGGGCGAGGACCAAGAAGGAAGTCTTGACAGCTCCCACTGCTCTGGTGGACACCCGTGGCCTAGCCCCTCTCCTTCCCTCCCCTCCAGGCTTCTCCCCAGTCAGTCCCCTCTTTGGGGAGTGCTTACAGATGCCCCTTCCCTCCTACCAGCCTCAGCCCCGCTTCCAGCCACCAAGCGTGTACATCTCAGGCTCCCGTAACAGGGACCTGGTACCACGGGCTCTGCCCGCCATACCTGGCTGCCCATTAGGAACCTCCAGGAAGTAGAGCAGAGACGTGTCTCCACCAGGTGTGGAGCAAGTGGGCTCGTCCCTGGGCACCAGGCCTGGCAAACAACCTTCTTCTGTGCCGCTGCTGGAGGCAAAGGAAACAACAAAGCCAAGCTCCCAGCACCTGGCGCCCAGAGCCCGGGGACCAGCCTCTAGTTGCCCAGAGCCCTCAGAAGAAGATCCAGGAAGGGGCCGAAGGGAGTGCCACATGCTCCCTAGGGGTAACAGTCACAACCCCAACCCATCACCCAGGGACTGCACCATGACCTGCCACCAATCTACCTTCCCAGGAGATGTACCACCCAGCAACTGGGCAAACAGCTGCTCTCCCCGAGACACGTTTCTGGCTGCAGCCCCCAGGCAGGACCCCTCATCTTACAGGGACCCCCCTCCTCCCCATCTCCTCCCCATCTTCTGCCTCTCCTCCTGACCTTCCCCCAAGAGGTGGAGACATCTCTCTCCTCTCTGCAAAGTTGCCCCCCTTCACTCCCTCCCACCCTGCTCCACACTCCCCTCCTCCAGGAGGGCCACCGTGGTTTCTGACCTCCACTCTGCGGGCTGCTTAACTCCTCCACCCGACGGCCAGCACTGTGGCTCCAGCACTGGCGCACCTGTGTGCACACGAACCTGCACAGTCAACGGTAGAAGGTGGGGGGGGGGGTCATTCTTGCTGCGTATTTTTCCGCAGATCTTTGCAGCATTTTACAGTTCTCAGAACACTGGCCCATACATTGGCTCAAACTATCTTTAAAATGACTGAGACGTACGCAGAGACGGTTAAGTATCTACATTTTTATAGAGGACACTGGGGCCCAGAGAAGGAAGGCGATCTGCCCGAGGTGACGGAACCTGTTAGCAGGCTCAGCCCATGGTTTTCCCGACCGTCCGCGACTCGGTGATGTCCCACTATGCGACTCCGCATGCTGAGTCTGGGAGGGCCTCCTGGAGGAAGTGCCTGCACCCGCTGCCGAGCTTTCGGCAGCCGGGGAGCAGACGGAGGGGCCCAGGTGGAGAAGGGGCGAGGGGCCGCGGCCGTCCGGGCAGCGTGGGAACCGGCTGGGAGCGGCGCTGGGCCGGAGCTGGGGAGGGGACGCCGCGCTCACCACAAGGTTCCGCCCCTCGGAGGGTGCAGACAATGGGGTCGCTGTGCCCGGCCGCCCCCTCCCCATGCTCGGTGGCCCGCGCCCGCCCCCTCTCCCCAAAGCTGCTTTCAATTTAAACGCCTCCAACCAGCGGGCGCTGCCCCGGGGGGCGCGACCGCAGCGCCGAACGCCCCTGTAATTTCCGCAGGGAGCTGACCGGCTCAAACGCGGCCCAGCGGTGCCCCGACCGCAGGCCCCGAGACCGGAGACGGCGCCCAGACGGCCTTGCCCGGGTCGTGGGAGCGCCACCGGGGCGGCCTCCTCAGCGCCCAGCCCGGCCGCACCGCCGCCTCCAGGCAGCCTGCCGTCGCCAGGGGCCTCCTCGCCACGGGGCCTGCGTGCCTTCCCCACGCGCCGCCTCCAAAAGCCCAGCTCGCTTTGGGGAGGAGTGTCCCTTCTGCTTGTGCATTGTGTCTCCCCCATCAGACTGGAGGCTTCTGAGGTCCAGGGGGTGTGAGGGGAGATCCTGGGGCAGTGCTGGGGTTGGGGTCTCCCTAAAAGACAGGGAGCCAGTGAAGTAGTGTTTGTAAAGCATGGCAGCCTGGCGCTCAGACCTAGAGTAAGTTGTTATTGTTGTTAATGAACTAAACTACTATTGATCACCTAATACTATAATAGTTTCTCCAAAGAGCGGGCTGGAGAGGAAGCAGTGATACCCCACTGTCCCTGTCCCCTACCCACAAACGCCCAGCTCCCAACTCTCCCCCCAGAACAGTCAGGAAAGGAGGGGGCACCTTCCCTGTGCTGGGTCCCCTCATTCCCCAGGAGCCTTCTTGGAAAGTAGTCCTGGGGGGATGCGAGCGACCTGAGCTGTAGCTCCCGTCTGTCCTGAGGAGGAGGAGGAGGGCGGGAGGGTCCTACTGTCCCGTTAGAGAGGAGGGTTCCCGCCTCTTGGCCTCCAGAGAAGGCCCTAGCATGGGTTGTCACACGAGGAGCGGGTGGGTGCGGGCAGGGTGTCAGGACAGAGATTAATCTGTCTGCAGATCCCTCAGCTCGGCACACCAGGAGTATGTGTCTGAGCTGCCAGCACTGGGGCTCCAGCCTGTGCCTTGATTGTGCTGGGGGACATGCCTGTCAGAGGCCCCTTCTGGCCTGAGTGCCTGTTCTGGTCATTGTGTCCCCCTCGCCCTCTGTCTAGAAGCTGTGCCCAGCTGCCCGCCCTCCCGGAGCTGTGGCGGGGCCTTGGAGCTAATACATGTGGGTGAGTTGTTTAAAGGGCCTGATTGCCCTGGAGCACTGTGTCTATCGGCTGGTGTAGATGGGATCCTGCAGAATTTTCCAGATCAGGGTGTGTGTGTGTGTGTGTGTGTGTGTGTGTGTGTGTTCTGATCTGTGGAAGGGGACTCAGCTGGGGGCCTGGCTTGTCCAGAGTGCTCTGCTCCACCTTGTCCCCTCCCCCCACATCCCAAACACCCCTCTCTTTCCAGTCTGGCTGTTGTGGTGAAGCTAATCAGAAGTAATTATGGGGGAAGGAGGGATCCTGAGAGAGACCCCACAGAGACCACCTCATCCGCCCTGGCCCAGCCCTGGTGGCCCTGGCCTCCAGGGCCTAGGCCTGGCGCGGCCCTGCCTGGTGAGGGTAAACCCATCGACACCCCACCCCGCTGCGCTCCCTCATCCTCCCAACCCCCAGCCCTGGAGCTGCAGGTACGGCTCACACATCTGGGTTTGCCTCAGTCTCCCCACAGCTGTTCCACACTTATTCATTCATTCATTCATTCCAGATCTATTGGACACCTCCTCTGAGCCAGGGCCAGGCTAGGCACTGGACCCAGACTGCTCCCTGCCCTCATGGGACTGCTGGGACTTGGGTCGGGGGTAGGCATTGCAGGGGGAGTAGCCTCACAAAAGGGAGCGGAGGGCCCACTCAGGGGAGGGCCTGACGCCAGGCTTCTGCCACTCCTTACCTGCCAAGTCACTCGGTCCCCCCTGCCGCCCAGTGTTGAAAGGTGTCAGGCCAACCCTGCTCTGTCTCCCTGTCCTGACTACCTGCACTCTTCCAGCAGCTTCCTCCAGCCACTTAGGTCCTCCTTGCTTCTTTGCCTGGGGTCCCTCCTCAGTGCAGACACGCTTGATGGGCCACCTCTCTGGGGTTCAAGATCTGAAGCCGGGAGACCCCTTATAGACCATGGAGATCAGCTCTCTCTTTCTACACCCTAGGAAGTTGAGGCCAAATGAGTGGAGAGACTCCAAGTAGTCAGGGGCAGTGGAATTAAACCCCAGTCTCAGACTCCCAGTACAGTGCTCTTCCCAAGGAGTGCCCCCTGGCCCTACACCTGGAGAGCAGAGTCTGGGTCTGCTCCTTCTTCCATCCCCTTGCTGTGCCCAGAAGGACGGATGCACAATGGAGGTGTCCCCTACCTTGCCTTCCTGCCCCACCCCAGTAGCCTGGGCCCAGAGACAAGGGAGGCTCCATCGAGGGTCTCTAATTTCCTCCTGTCTCTTGATGTCCAGAGGAAAACAGGCCTCCTGTGCCCAAGAGATTTCCAAGCATAAACAGAGGTCAGTGCCCCCCCTTGCCCAGGAGATGCCAAGGTGGTAATTAGGCTTGGGGGTGCGTCCTCGAAGGATGGGGGCAGGGCGGCCATTATCCTGGGGAGCTGAGCCGGGCAGAGGAGCTGTGTGGTCTGGGCAAATGGGTGGTTTGTAGGTGGTCTGGGGAATGAATGACTGAGTGTTTGGGAGGGAAGCTGGTGAGGAGGGAGGTTGGAGGGGGAGGGAGCAGAGGGATTGGAGAGCAGAGCTGAGAGTCTTTCCTGGATTCTTTGACCCGAGCCCCTGCCTGGGTTCTGGAGGCATCACCAAGGAGAGGACTTTGAGGTTCATGGGTGGGGATACTCACCAGGACAGTGGAACACCTGGCTGCCGCAGCAGGGACAGGCTCTCTGCTGAGATTAGGGGCTCCGGGAGCTGCCATCCCCCACCACCTGCTCCCTTGGCTTGGGGAAGGGTGAGGGGAGGAAGCAGGCAGAGGTCCTGCTTGTGTAGCCGGCTGGCTAAAACGCTCCTGTTCTCTGGGCCCGCTCCCTGCTTTATCCCTGCTTCCGGCCTGTGTCTAATCCCTCTCACTGTAGGGACAGATTCTCTCTTGGACCAAGAAGGACCCTTTGACTCTCTCAACCCCATGGGAGCTACAGATTTCACAAGTCCGCCTCGTCCTCTGACCCCCAAGACCCCCATCCACGGCTTCTTCTGGTCAGCCTGCACGAGGTACACCATATCGGGGACTTTGTCACCTTGAGCCTTGGCTTCCCTACCTGTAAAATGAGGGGCAATACAGTATTTAGCTACGAGGATTACATAAGCCAGGGTCAGTGTGCACGAAATGGCAGTTACGGCAATGACTAACACCCTACAAGATGCCCCTTGTGTCTGGAGGCCAGGTCTCCTCGTGGGAATGGCCACCCAGAACCTAGGACCTGGCTGTGACCCCTGGCATAGGGACCAGGACTATGGCTGGCAGGAGGTGGGGTGAGCAGGTCACGGGGAGGGGTTGCAGTTGCTGGGACTGTCCAGTGGCATCCTGCCCAAGCCCGGGGCACATTCCTCCTCCCCCGCTCTCCCCAGATGCCACCTGCCACCTGTACTGCCAGCACCACCACTAGTCTGGCCTCTGCAGCAAGAGACTGCAGGGAGACCACCGGACAAAGCCCCCCCAAGGAACGAAAGGAACTAGAGAAGCAGGCCAAGAAATCTGGGTGTACAGATGGGGAAGCTCATTCTGAAGAGATAAACCTCACTCCAAGCACTTGAAGGGTAACTGGAATCCAAAACCCTGAAATGCCTCTCGTGCCTAGACAGCTTCTCTGAGTTCTGAATCTAAATCTGTCCCACCCCGATTATAACTTCTCTTTGAGTTCCTAAAGACACCCTGAACTTACAGTTTGTAAGGATATATTTATTTATGGGATTATGTGATTAATCTTCCTCCCCCACAACACTATAAGTGCCAGGAACAAATTCATCTGTGAGCCAAGGTGGTCAGCCATGAACGTGCATGGCAGATCTGGGGTCAGACAAGCCATGGGATGTGGCTGGAGTTGAAGGGGTGAAGTTCATGATGGGGAACGAGACTGGCAAGGTAAACTGGCATCAGATCAGGGCAGGCTGTGAATGCCAGGCAAAGCTGGGACTTTATCCTACTGGCAGTGGGGAGCCATCAAAGGTTTTTGAGCATAAGAGTGGCATGCTTCAACCTGTATCCTAAGATTCCTCTTGGTGCAGTGCGGAGGAGGGACAGGGGAGGGAAGGGAGGATAGTGGGTGTGCTCCTTGGAGCCAGGGGAACCAGCCACTGTTGCAACAGTCTCGTGGACTGGTGAGAAAAGGCATCTGGTGACTCAGGAGCAATGGAAGTGGAAAGCAAAGAGGGTACCTTCAAACCACTAGTGCTGCAGGAAGGATGGGATGTGGGGACCAGTTGGATGGTGAAGGGAGTGGAGCACGAAGGATGACTTGCAAATTTCCAGTCATGCTACCTTGGAGGTGGTGATGGCTTTCAGCTGCATAAGGTATACCCAAAGAACCAGTATTGGAGGGAGATGAGTTACATTTGGACATGGAGGTTGGGAAGTCCTTTCTGATGTCTACCCTCCCCCCTACTTCTACTGTAGCCAAAGCCTGTGTTCTCTTGCTCATCCTGGAAAACCAGCTTCAGGATGGCAGAACTTCCCCTAGGGCAGTGAGGCTCGTAGAGACCACTGGGGAGTGGGGTCAGGGTTAGGACTGGGCACCAGTCTGCTTGACTTCCTGCCCCCACTTGGCATAGCCTCCTGACTTGGCCACGGAGCTCCTGCCCCTCTTGGCACTCATAGGTGGGAAGGCTGGATGAGATGGGGAAGAGATCTGGGAACTCCCAGGCCATGCCCCAATTCAGTGAGGGTTAACAACACGCTTTGATCTCTCCAAGATTCACTTGCAGTTGCAGGGCGGAGGAGCAGGGTGGGGGAGGGGGAGATCTGAACTTGAAGCAGGTTTAGCCCCAAGAGCTTCACCCTCCTCATCCCACCCACCAGAACCTCCAGTAGAGCCATGTTACAACAAAATGTGTTACTTTGCCCCCTGGATTCTTGGAACTCTTAGCAGAACAAAAAGAGAGGAGGGTCTGAGAGACAGGCAGGGTTTGGGGGGAGGCTTGTGGGAGGCACCAACGGACAGTGCACTGGGTCCAGCAACATCAACAGTCTGGAGAGCGGCTCCAAGCCCCAGGACAGGGACAATGAATGGTAATCTCAAGGCCAAACACAGAGCCCTCAGTGGAGGGCACAGACATAGCACCCAAACCCTGGAAGGGGGAGCCCAGACCTCAGGGCAGCACAGAATCCCCCACACAGAGCCCAAAATACAGAGCAAGTGAGTTGGCAAAGTCCCCCACTGAGCAGAGGTACCTCTGCATCACCCAGCAGATAAAAGGAAGAGAAAGATATCGGAGCTGAAAGGAAGAGAAAAATATCAAAACTTTCCAGACTGCGTTTCCTGGAATCCTCCCCAGGAGTTCTCATGAAATGGGTGCAGAAGCCAAAGGGGAAGGGGAACCTCTCTCCCTTCTGCAACCAGAAACTCTCTACTTTGATTTGTATACTAGGCATCTGCCTGAGAGTCTGCTAGGGGGAAACGAAGCCTGCTCCTAATGCAGACACAAATAAATAACCCCGCTGTTTGAATTACTGTCCCTGTGATTCTACAAACTGTGTCTTCCCCAGTCTCACAGCTGAGCTGAGTCTCTCAGCTGTTAAAATGTGTGTGTTGGATGAATGCATACAATTCTAGACTCTCTGTCCAGTGCTCTTTAGCTACAGTGACTCTTGAGGAGGGGGCAGATCAGCATGGGAGGTTGTGCCCAGTGGAGAATCCCTGTGGTGGGGGTTATCAGCTGTTACGGGGAATCCTGTCCCTTCACCGTGTCAGGTCTAGACAGAAAGGAGCCTGGGGCCAGCAGGGAGTGGGAGTGGGGGGTCCCCGCAAGCCCCCGGAGACCCCAGACTCCCCTTTAGCTTCTCGGCCCCTCCCGGTCTGCGACCACCCGGCAGCCGGCGGCAGGGAGTGGGGGTGCGGCCAAGAAAGGGTTAATCTGGCTGCGCCTTTCATCAGCAGCTTGGCGGGCTCCCAAGGCCCACAGGCTGGGTACCTGGGCGCCTACCTCCGTCGGTGGGGCGGAGACGTGACCACAGGGCAGCCCTGCCGTCTGCATTCCTCCCGCGTGAGTGCGTGAGTGACGGCCGCCGCCGCCACCGCGGAGCCCCTCGGCCCGCCGCCTGCCTCGCCGGCCACGCCCTCCGGCCGCGCAGGGGGGGGGCGGCCCCCAGCGGAGGGGGTGTACCTCTTGCTGTGTCGCAGACTCCGGAGGGAGCCCATGCTAGGGTGCCAGGAAAGGGATCAGGAAAACTCTACAAGGAGCTGGGGGACAGAGAGGAGGAGCAGACTCCGGTTGGGGTCGGGATTCCAGACAGGATTCGGGATGGGAGAGATGACCGGGTTGAGAAAGGATTGGCACAGACAAGCCACGGCCCAGGGCCCTGGGAATTCAGCTCGGTCCCCTGGGTCCTCCCCATGCTCCAGGTGTCCACATAAACTTCGGCCCTCCCATTACACAGTGGCAGGACCAGCCGTCCTCAATTCCTCTGCCCTGAACTCACCAGCCCTTGCCTTTGATCTCTCCTGAGGCCTGTTGGTGGAAACCGGAAGTAGCCTTAGGCTTGAGGCAAACTCAAACAGGGTGTAAACAGGCAAGCACCCCACCTTTGGGGTCCGGGGAGGCTTCAAGATGAAGACCGCAGTGTCAGGATAGGGGAGAGTACGCTTCTCTCTGAGGTTGGGGAAATGCACCCCCCTTCCGCCCCAGGCCTGGGGGTTCTCTAGGAAGCCCAACATGGCTAGAGAGAGGCCTTCATAGAGGGACCCCATTCCTAAAGAAGAGCCTCCTCCCAGAGCAGGGTTCAGCCCAGTCACCAACTCATCCAGACTGTTTGCAAAGCATCCCACACTGGGAGATGAAATCCTCCCAGAGGTCACTGTGTCCACCCAAGCCCTCTGGGAAAGGGGCAGCCTAAAAAACACGAAGTTGCCCCAATGCCTCAGTAGCCCCAGAGCCCTCAGACCCAGCGGGAAACCAGAAGAGATGAACCCACAATGATTTCCCAAGTCCTGCTTCAAGCTCAATTTGAAGTGCCAGCTCAGCTCTTGGTTCCAGCCTGCCTGCTTGGGTATGTGTGCAGAGGAAGGGGAGGGAGAGGCTGAGGTGGGGGGGCTGTGGAGCAGAGGTAGGGGAGGGCAGGAGCAGATGGAAATCCATCCCCCAAGCAGCCCCAGACTCCTAGGACAGGAGGAACAAGGGTCCCTGATCATGCCCTTTTCCTCTGAAAGTCCTTTCGGACTTTTAAAAATCTTGGCTTCTTCAGGGTCCATCTCTTGGACTCCAGAAGCTGCTAGGAGAGCAGGTAGAAGTTTCATCCAATATCTAGATTTTCTGAAGCCCTTCTCTGCCTTGGAGATCCTGGCAGGGTAACCTCCTCCTCCTTCTCCATCCTTAATTATGTAATTAATGTCTGGGGAGAGGGGCCGAGGCCACCTTTCAAGGGAGCAGCAGGCTCTTCCGCACCTGGGCCAGCGCATATTCCTGACCACAGAGGGACAGTCTTCTTTTGCCTGAACTGGAGACTAGTAAGGTGGATGGATGGGCGCTGAGATACCCAGGAGACCCTACTTCACTCTCCCCCAACTCAGCCCCGGGGCCAATGACTCCTTGTCAGTTATCCCATCTCTAAAATGGGATAATAACTCTAGCAAACACACCACAGTGGGTGTTCTGAAGGTTCCTCTGTTAATTAGAGATGGGTGCTGGGTGCTTGGCACCCTGGAAGAGCAGGCAAGCCTGGCTGCTGAGATCACATCCCAAGTCATGGTCCCCAGCTTGAATGAGATGAACCACTGAGCCACCTACCCCCAGCCCCACTGCCCCCACACCCCAAGTCAGGACATCCTTCCAACATCCCAGGCATTACTTGAAAAGAAGGCTGAGGACGCACACATCATAATAAGGCACCAGGCTGAGATCAGATAAGGACTAAATAAGATCAAATAAGAAATCAGGCAGCAGACCTCAAAAGAACTGGTTTCTTCTCCATCCCTCTGCCTGGCTTCGGGGTCTTGTACTGAGGGTGCCCAGGTGTCCCAGTTTGCCCAAGACTGTCCTGGTTTTAGCAGTGAAAGTCCCACATTCCCGGAAACCCCTCAGTCTGGGGCAAACTGGGACAATTGAGGATGCTTTCTCAGGACAGGTTTGGAGATTGGAGAGATCGGCAATGTCTGGTTTCCTTCACTGTGCCGTTCTGCAGGTATCTATGCAGCAAGGGAAAATGCTGGAGGCTGGGGAAGCTTTCTCCGCCCACCGCCACAACCACAGGACATCACAACAAAAAGCAGCCCGCCCCTTCCCCACTGAAGTCTAGGACCTCTTCCCCCTGTTATCCCTCCTCAAGGAGAATTGTCTATCATCCAGGGACTGGGGGCCAGGACCCCTGCCCCCTTTCACATGCACCAGGCAACAGCGGAGCCTTGGAGCTCCTAGCCAACCAGGGAGAACCTTCTAGGAGACAAGCCCCAGGTTGCCATCTGGTGGTAATTCCCCAGGGAGGAGATTTGCCCAGGTGACCCCTAGGTCAGGCTGCTTTAAATAGTCCCCAAATTGTCCTTGACACAGGCAACCTGGGGTCACTGCTGGGGGAGGAAGACCCAAGGCTTAGAAAGCAACACCCCCAATGGCACTACCTTGATGCCACTCTGGGGGTGAGACTTCCAGCTGTGCAACAGCCATCCACAGGCATTCCTGAGGGGTGGCTGCAGCAGTGGGTCTCTGGGACGGGTGGGGAAGGGGTGAAGGAAGTGGGGGGCAGGCCCTCCCTTTCACATGCCCAGCTGCTTTCTTTTAGGAAACAGCAGACCCCTGCCTCCTCCACCACCTCGCACACACATACGAGTCTCTGGTGATCAGAAAACACAACCATCCTTGAACAGGATGAGAAGCCAAAGTCCAAGGGAGATGGGGGTGGGGGTAGTGGCTAATGAACAGTTCTCCCCAGGCCCCCACTCAGCCGTGGATCTGCACACACAGCAGAGAGATGGGACATACAGGTGCCTGCACCCTGCTTGGGCCATGGCATCCCTCATGGCATCCGGTCAAGGGGATGGGCACGCAGCCTAGCCTCGGGCCTCTCACTCAGAGCCAGGCCCCCCAGGCTGGCCAGGGAGCTGTCAAATCCCCCACTACAGAGACAAATGGAGCCGTCAGAGAAAATAGCTTCTAATGGAGAGCAGGAGCCAGGCTGGGCCGGGCCGGGGGAGGACTCTGCTGGCCAGATGTGAATTCTTCACTAATCACACCAAATTGGCCCAATTTGTTCACTGACACGTGGGGGGACCAGCTTCATCTTTCTCCCACTGAGCGGGCTTCCCTCCCGCCCGCATGGAAGCACTTTTGCTCCAGGGATGGGGCTGGCCAGCTGACAGCAGGGCTGGGGAAAGGGGATGAGGCAAAGTTTACACACCCTCCCTGCCTGTGGGACCCCAGGAGCTGGCTTGGGCATCCCCTCCATCTGCCAGCCCCCTGAGCCCTGGGTGATGAGGGTCACACAGTTTAGGGACCCTGGGGAGGGAGGCGAGGAAGAGAAAGGGGCTAGGCCATCTGCTCCCTTGGAAATGGGTGACACAGGCAGGAACTAGTGAACTGGGACATTCATGGAAAGAGCAGAGAGGGGTCTTGGGTGAGCCGAAGGGACCATTTAAGGCAAGACAATGTCACCTAGGAGAGGCAGTCAAGTTTACCAGGTCCCTCTAGGGCCACAGCTCTGAGCATGCTGGTGAGAGGAGGCAAAGAGAGCCTTGCCGCTCTCTCCAACTCAGCCCAACTTGCCCCTCAAACGCTTACACCAGAAACCGCACTGAAGGCTGGGACGGTCACAGAGGGCTGCCAGTGGGACTTTGAGAAGACCTTCCTCACCTTCCCCTTCCCTTGGGCCTTTCTCCAATGCTGATCAAGAGGCAATAAGGAAATGTGCATGTCCTGGGGTTTGGGGGTTCCAGGAAGTAGGACCAGAGTGCCGATGGGGGGGGTGGGCCAGGGTGGGAGCACACATGGAGGCCTCCCGGCCTCTGGAACACTCTTGTCTCTGCCCCACACCAGGGAGCGCCGCTCACGCACAAGGGGTTGGGTGTCCTAGCCCACCACCCGCGGTCCAGCCTTCCCACACAACCCCCACCCCCTGACCTCAGCCTGTACCCAAACAGCTGCCTGGGCCTAAGGGTTGCAGTGGCTGTCAGGCAGGGAATTCGGGGGTCCTGTGAAAGGGGCAGTGTGAGTATCCCTTGACTTCAGAGAGTCTGAAGGTCTTGTTGGAAGAGGGCCCAGAACAGGCTATTAAAGCCTTGGGGCCCAAGGCAGGGCCCCCGCCCCAGCCTAAGAGTAGCTGTGGAGGACCCCAGTTCCTGCCTGGCGGCTGGGAGAAGGTGGAGGGCATCCGGGTGCCCCCCATCCCCAATCCCCATCCGTCCCCCACCTCAGGGCTAAGCCATGCCTGACCCTGGGGATGGCCCTTAGGAACCTTCCCAGGTCACCTTTCACCCCACATCCCAAACCTTGCAGGGCCCAATCCTGTTGCAATCAGCGCTCCTCCCTCCTCCCTTCGGGGGAATTCCGCGCCAGGAACCCCGTGGGGGTGGGGCCGGCCCTGGGGGGGAGATGGGCCCCAGAGCGTTCTTGGAAGGCAGGGAAGGTACCTGGTGTGATAACCTGTGGGCCCAGGTGGGGCCTGCTTCTAGAAAGAGGAGGAGATGGAGGGCAGAGGCAGCCAAGCCCTGCAGGGGAGGCCAGGGGGTGTCCTGGGGAAGATGGGTGGGAGGAGCAAAGTGCTGAACCAACTCCATCCTGCTCCACCAACAACTAGATTTTTTTTTCCGTAACTAATCCCTACTCTTCCCAATCTCACCTGCCTCCCCATGTCAAGGCACATACTTGCCTTGGCTCCTTTCTGGTTTTCCCTGGCTAAGCAGAGCGCCCCCTCCCGGCAGGGCTATAGACTTGGATTCCAGAGATGGGAGCACAGGTGGGAAGGGCGGGAGGCAGGAAAGTCCCCAGATTTCTTTTCGAAACACCCTCTGCTTTCTATTTTCCTGCGCAGGTGATCTGCGGGCTTATCTTCCCTACCAGCAAAAGCTCATCCTCAAGCCCAAAGCGTGACACTGACCTGGGTATGAATTCTAGCTCTGTCACTTACTTGCTCTGTGACCATGACTTATTATTACATAACCTTGAGCTGTTATGCAATCTCTCTGAGCTTCAGTTTCCTCATCTGTAAAGTGGGAAATCAGCCTAAGACGATCACTGTGAGGACTGCAGTTGGTCATGTACGCTGTTTGCATAGTGGCACCTGGTACTCAGAGCTGGCAAAGTCAACACCTGTTGAATGAATGAATGAATGGATGGATTTGAAGGGTCCTCTGTTTATGTCTTTCACCTGATTTCATTACAGATTCTTGGGCACCATCTGGAACAGGTGTCTGAGTCCCCAACAGAACAGGACTTAACCCTTCCAGGTCTCAGTGTCCCTGCCACAAAATAGGGAAGAATGAAAGTACCCACCTCGGGGGTTTATTGTGCAGATTCAATGAGTTAATCCAGGTAAAGATCTTAGAGCAGTGGCTGGTACTTAGTGAGAATCCAGTGAATGTTGGTGTTGTTAGACTAAGGCCATTTTGTTCATCCCCCACACACGGAGCAGGACCTTCCCTGCAGCCCACACCACCCTAAGGCTGAGCAACGAGATGCCCCAGGGCCCCTCCTCTTCCCCAGTTCTGCGGCCCTGCAGCCCTGGTCCTACCACCTTAGGGATCAGAAATTCCTTTCCTCAGTACGCTCCTTCTCTCAGAGATACTCTCTCCAAGACCAGAGAAACTCCAGGCAGGTTCCACGTTGCTCAGAGCCCGCCCAGCCCCACCCAGGCCTGGGTTGGCGACACCACCCTCCCCTCCCACCTCCGTCTCCAGGACTGATCCTTCCAGTGTCCCTGCCCTGCACTCTACCAGTGACCTTCCTCCTCCCTCCACCTCAGCCTTCCTCTCTTGCCACCCCTGGCTGGCACCTGGGCCTAGCTCTCCCAGGTGGCACGGTGGTGGCGTGCAGACTGAGTCCGTGGCAGGCCTTGGGTGGAGCACTAGGTGCCAGGGCCAGCCCATGCTGGCGGCTCAGGCCTCCTCCTGCTGAAACCTGTCACCTCCCAACGCCTGTGGACACACACTCATCCCCTTCCGCCGCCGCCGGGAAGTGCCAAGCTCCAAACACCTTTACCAAGAAACCAACACTCCCTACCTTGCTCCCATCCTGGGAGGGCCCTGCCCGCTTGTCACTGAGGGCGGGGCCCAGGGTCTCTGCCTGGGCTCTAGTCCTGTCTTGACAGTCCTCCTCCCTCCCACCCGTGGCTGACCCACCCTCATTCTGGTGTGGACCCTGTCCCAAAGGTTAGGAGAAGAATGCAGTGGACTACTGGCAAACAGTGTTTCTCAAAAGTTTCACCTGGGGTGCCTCTAAGAGCAGGAGTGCAGAGACACCCCCAAAGCAACCAACTCACAGATACTTTCATTTCAGGCTTCTGTTTTATCTTGAATAGTCGGGTTCATTACGTACACGCACATTTCATGCTATACTATCTCCAGATTTGCTTTACTCTAAAGAGCACGTTCTAAAATATATTCTAATTGAATTATTTTTTTCTCCAAAAATCTTTGGGTCAATAGACATGCCAGAAAGATGCATGATGGCTTTGGGCATCCCCTGCACACCCCATATGCCCAGGGCCTCCGTTTGAGGGAATGGGGAGGAGGGGGCAGAGGTCGGGGGTGGAGTGAACAGGTGGTATTGGGGAAAATTCTGGTAACTGTTCCCTGGAGCTGACCTGGCTACCATTTCTTCCCTTCCCTTGTTAATCTGACCTTTATCTGAGACCAAGTTCTCCAGCCTTGACTCCCAGATTTGCGCCATTTGTCTCAGATTTTTCTGAAATGGGGCTAAGCATGGTTTCTCCCAAGCCTGACCGTTCCTGATTCCAGCAGATCCGAAACTTTGCTCCTGTGCAGAGAAGAGCCTTGGCAGCTCCAATTCTGGGGAGTACCAAAAAAGATGCTGGCATACCCCAACACCTCCCATACAGCAGCATTTTTCACCTGTCGTCATTCTGTGTCTCAGTTTCCTCCTCTGCAAACCAATAGGGTTCTAGGTCTCTAAGGATTCCACCCACAGCGAGAATCTTAATCACCTTATGGAAACTGTTGTCCTCACTAGAGAATCGGTCCATTTACTTCTTAACCAATATTCTTCCATTCCTTCCACAGACGTTTATTGAGCAATTACTATATGCCCTTCTCTGGGCAAGGTGCCAGGGCTACAGGTAAAGGAAATGAGGACCCCACCCACACGAGACTCCGATGTGGGGGTCTGTGTTATGTTGGAAGTCTGCTTTTCTTTCTTTTCTCATTGCATATACTTAACAAATATTAAAATACCAGCACCCCCGGAGATCTGGCCAGAAGACCCAGCCCTGCCCCCACCCTGTGCTGAGTGAGTAGCACACAAGCACGCCATGATTAAGTGCTCAGGCTTAAGTCCAGGCGACCTGGTTTCTGTCCAGTTTCTGCACTTATTACTCAACCACTTCATACCTCAGTTTCCCCATTTGTAAAATAGGCTTAACAAGAGTACCTTCCCCATGGACTCCTCTCTGCTGCTCCCCTCATCCCACCTAGCCTTCTGCCACTGGGATGCACCTAAGCTCTCTCTGCTTCCACGCTCTGGCCTTCTTACTGTGCAAGATGCCAAGCCAAGCAAGCACCCACCTCGGGGCCATTAAGCTTGCTGTTCCTCTGGATTGCTCGGCCTCCAATATCCATCTCATTTGGGTCTCTGCTCAAATATCACCACCTCCAGGAGGCCCTCCCCATCACTCTCTGTCCCCTTATGCTGCTTCAGGTTTCTTTAGAGCCCTGATCACTCACCGACCTTGTGTATCTATTTTCTTACTGGTTTCTTCTCTCCCTCCCTCCCTCCCTGGAATGTGAGGTCCAAGAGGGCAGAGATTTTGTCTGATTTTTTTGTTGTTGTTGTCATTGTTACTGTAAACCTAACCCCAGTATGTAGAATAATGCCTGGCCTGTAGTAGCTGCTCAATAAATGTTTCCTTGAATTAAGTTTGAATAAATGAGTAGTGGGGATGTAGACACTGAAACCAGAGCTGAAACCAGCGAAGTGCTTTGCACCGTCCCTGGCACATGGTAAGCCACGGTAAATGGCAACTGTTGTTATTAAACACACGTCAACAGGCTTGCCTGAAAAAGACTGGAATTTCATGAGAAAAACAAAATTCAGCCAAAATTACATATATTGCTTCATGCAATAAATATTTCTGTTGTCATTTCTGTCATCCATCTTGATTAGAAGATGGTTCCCTCCACTGTGTTCACCCCAGAAATTCAGCCTGCTCAGCAATTGTCAAGTCTTAATTTTTTTTAAGCAGCCCTCATCCATCCTCCGAGTGAATGATTTGGACCATCAGGGAAGTGTCACTTCCATGGTCTCCTGCACCTGTGGAGGGGGGACCCTCCCCAATACTGCTAATCAGTAATGACAGAGGCTGGGACACCCACCACCACCAATGGGAGAGGTTTCTCCTCTCCAGCCCGACTCTCACTGGGAGCTCTCCCACCTCAGCCTTGAGCCCCGCCAACCTAGACCTCTGGGGGAACCACCGCACAGGGTCCCCCAAGCTAACCCCGAACCCCTGTATTGCCTTTCCTTTTCTTGGCCTGCAAGGACAGAAGCGGAGACACCTGCTTCTGGAATCTAGTATGGCCTGTGAGGCAGAGAGGTCTCTCCAGGTCCTCTCCCCCTCTCCCCTGAGGGACCAGGTGGGCACAGGGTGGAAAGGACAGTCCCTAACTAGTTTGAACAGAAGGACAGGTCCTCGCCCTCAGGGCTACACCATAAGATGACCAAACACTCACTGGGCCCAGCGAGTCTAATACCCTAATGCCGCAAGGTGGGGTTAATCGCCCTACTTACAGCTGGCAAGCAGCCTCGGGGAGGTCAAGTGGCTTGCCCAGCTCTCTGCGACGCTGTGTTGGGTCATGCCACGGTGGGCAGAAATGTGGGCTACCAGAGGTGGCGAGGAGGCGTGGCTCTGAGGGCAGGCTTCCCGGAGGAGGAGGAGGAGCAGGCTGGATGGAGAGGGGTGGTGGCCAGGGAGCAGAGAGGCGGGAGGAAGGGTCGGAGTGCGGGCCTGGGCAGCACGATCCTGCACACGCCTTGGATTCAACAACGGGGCGCGGGACGCGGCAGGACCCAGCCCGGGAGGGGCCTCTGTGCCCCTGCAGCCGCCGCTGCCACCAGTTGCAAGACCCCAGGCCCGCCCCCAGTGGTTACAGGAGGCCAGCGAGTCCCCAGCCACCCCCATACTGGCAGGACTAGAGTGGGAAGCCGCGGGACCGAAGCCTATACACGGCGTTCAGGGCCCCAGGGGAGAGGCGCGGTCCAGGAGGCGCAGGGCCAGCCTTGGGGCCCCCGGTCTAAGAAGCCATCTGCCTGCAGTAGAAATCAGGCGGCGGCGCCAAAACAGAGGGGTCGGCGTGGGCTGCACGCCCAGGACTGCTGGGCTGGGGCAGCGTGGCCCCAGCCGGTTAGGGGAGAGCCCCGCTGCCTAATGGTTTTCCGCGGAGGCTCTTGGCGGATTAGAGGTCGGCTCTGAGCCGGGCGGGGCGGACGGGGAAAGGACCGGGAGCCTGGAGTCGGCTGGGGCTGGGCTGTGTCACTCTGGGCTGTGCTCAGGGAAGGACCCAGGTTTTGGAGCAGGGTATGGCCAGGGCTCTGCACGTGCCCCAAAGGAGCCCAGAGTCGGGGTGGCTTTTCGTGCTAACCCAGCCGGACGCTCGCTGGAGACGACCCGAGGGAAGGTGCCGGGATTTGTCTTAAAGCTGCGATTGCCCAGCACCGCACACAAAGGCAGGAACGCCAGCATCGCGTGGGGTCCGGGGTGAGGGGCACGCTACTTAAGACGGTGGGGACTAAAATACCCCAAGCCTGAATGGGCGAGTCAGGAGTCTGGGGGGTGTTCTCAAGTCCCCACAGCCTGGCAGAAGCCTCCTCCTCACTGAGCATCCGCCTACTTAAGCCCTCTACCTCCATTAGTCTCCCTCCTCCCTCCCCCATCCCTACTCCTCACTCAGCCCCCTCCATCCTGTCAATCCCTGCAGAGATCAGTCCAAAGCTCCAAAAGGACTGGTGATTGGGGGAGGGGGCTGTGACCTCCTCTGGCCAAGCCCAGGCCTGCTTCACCCCCACTGGAACCAGCCCTAGGCGAGAGGAGCTTTCTCCTGAGAGGACCCCAAATCTTTCTAGGGAGGTGACCCAGCAGAGGGGCTGGGCCTTGAGTGCAGGCTGGATGACTTCAAAGGGCGGTGGGTGGGGCTGGCGCCTGGTCACAGGTGCCACTCAGGGTGGGCCAACCTGCCCAACCAGGTCAGGGCCTGTGCTGCACCCCGCCCTCCCGCCTGCCCAGAACATCACAACACAGGCCTGACAGCAGCCCCACCCACTAGGGACAGCCCTAGGGCTCAGGAGAAAGACTTGAGACACAGGATGGGGATTGATCATCGGAGGCGAGGGCCCGGCGGGTCATCCCATCGGTTCTCCCACCCCCCTTCTGCACACCTGTTCACCTGATGCACACGCACAGAGCCCCCTAGGAATGAGTTGGGTTCTGGGTCCTCAACAGGCTACACCTAGCTTTGTCCAAAAGTTCTTCCTGCTATCTTCCGCTTCTCCTTGAATTCTCAGGCAACAAGCAGAGGGTAGCCAGTCTCCAGCCTGGCACTGGCTCCTTTGGATTAGGGACTCCTTGGAGCTGAGAGAGGAGGTCTGGGCCTATATCTCTGGTTGGAGCCCTCTGCCCTCCTAACAGACTACGTGTTAGTGAACATCTGCAGGTTCCCACACACAGCGCTAGATGCTCAGGGCCATGCTAGGCACTGGGGCTTAAAAAAAAAGACTGAGATTTTTTTTTTTCAAATAGTGAGCTAATAGCCTCAGTTTGCTCATCTGTAGAGTGGGAACAATAATAGTACCTATCATATAAGGTTGTTGAGAGGATTAAATAGCATGTACAGTTCTTAGTACAGGTCCTGGCATATAAGAAGTGCTCAATAAATGGCAGATGTCATTGTTATTAATATTAGCATTGTAGTGGAGGAGACTGCATCTGGAGAGCCACATACGCTGTTGATAGTACTGGACCCTCCAAACAGAGGTGTCCTGGGCTTGAATGAATCCAGCATTTGCCTGTGGCCTTCTCCCCCTGCACTGGCTGCTCTACCTCCAGCTTACGCCAGAGTGACCCCAAGATTCAGAATGAGCCATCCATCTATCAGAAGGGACTCCAAGCCCCCAGGCAGAGACAGGTATGCTTGGTGATGGCCCTTGACTCATGGCCACATGTGGTGAAGGCTCAGGGAGGGAAAACAGTGCTCCAGAGAGTCTCAGCTCATGGAGCTCTAGGAGGAGAGGGATCCCAGGGGCAGTGGCAACAAGCGGAGGGCGGTGGATCTGTGTGTCCCAGGTCAGAGGTAGGATGGGGGAAAAGGGAGTGGGGAGGGCTTCTCGCATGTCTGTTTCCAGGCCCTGGGCTGGTAGGGACAGGCTGGGTACCAATGAGCCATGTCTTCAGCCAGCCCATGCCTCTGCAAGACACGTTCGTCTCCATGCATTCAGTTCAGCAGGTGGGTATGACTGTGCCAGGCTGTGTGCCAGGCCCTGGGCATGTGGCAGTGACCGAGATAGACAGGAGCCCTGAGCCTGGGGTGCCTGTGATCTGCAGCAAGCAGGGACCCCTCAATCTGAGAAGGCCTCCTGGAGGCAGATGTCAGGCTGAACAGAAAGGAAGGGGAGGAGGAGGGGACATTGATTGGAGAAGGCAATGTGGGAGGGCAGAGTGTGCCAACCAGAAGACCCCGCCACCTCCATGAGCAGCAGGGAAAGGAGGGGTGGCCTGGCCAAATCAAATCGAATGGGATCTGAAAGGTCCCAGAGCCTTTGGACAAATAGGAGAGGGGACTGGGAACAGGTGGTGCCACTGGCACCAATTCCGGGCCTGAGTGGGAGGGGACCTCCTTCGACCCTGCTGACCCTGCCAGCCCTGGACTCCAGCTATCTCCGACCTCCCTGTTGGTGGCGGCAGGAGCCGGATCTGCCGCATTCCGAGGAGGCCCTGGTTGCCTTCCGACTGGGCTCAGAAGAACCCCTGGGGGCGGGCAGGTCTCTCCTCGGTCTCAGGGCTGGAAAAACTGGTCTTCCTGCACGCCACCCCCCACTCCCCAGCAGCATGGAGTTCGAGGAGAGGGTGTCAGCAGGAACAGGAGGTTCCCTACATTCCACCTTTCCCCAAGGGATGGGAATGGCAGGGAGTGGGGGAGGAGAGAAGCCAGAGGAGCACTTGGGGGAGGAAGTGGGATGGAAACAAGTGAGCCAGGAGCCTCTCTGGCCAGCAAGGAAGTGACCAGACTGGATGGTGGGGACATTTTTAGTGGACTTCGGAAGCAGGATGAAACGTGGGTCAGATCCCCGTCCTTCCCCCAGTCTGAGAAGGAAGATGGAAAGCTTGTCAGCAGGAAAGCTTGAAGGAAGACATGAAGAAGAACTTCCCCGATGGGTGAAATGGACGACTGTAAGGAGGAGCTAAGTATGCTCTAAGAAATAGAGGACAGAGTGGCTCTCAGCCTGGATGAACCCAGGAGGTGCAACCTCAGGATGTGACTTAGGTCCCCTAGCCATCCCCTCCTTCCTTCCCATGGGTGGGACTGGGGCAGGGGGCTAAGGATGGGGCCACTGTCCCATGGTCTTCAAGGTTTGTCCTTCTTCCTGGGCTCCAGGCTGTGTTAGACCCAAGAAAAGGTCCAGCCACCAGCACCAGCTCCATAAGAGTTTCCTTCACAGGAAGAGAGACTTAGTTGTATAGAAAAGAAGGAAATTTGGTGGCCAAAGTTAAGCTCAGTAAGTCCCAAAATGAGCCCAGGGGACATGCCAAGGCTAGCTCTCTACTGAGAACATTCTCACCCTGTTACCTCGTCCTTCTCTCCTCTCTGGGCAGTGAGCCTCCCCCCTCCCCCAGTTTCTCCCCCAGGGCTTGCTGTGGTGCTGGCCCAAGCAGGGCCATAATGGGGCCATGCCCAAGCCCCTGTGATTTCTATGGCTCCACAAATCTTCCCTAGAAACAAAACCTGACCCCTCTTGGAGAGAAAAAGAACCAGACATCTGCCCAGTGTCGTTTTCCAGCACCCAGAGAGAGAAGCACTGAGCTTTTGTTTCTCAAAATACAGGCGGTGGATCATCCACCTGTCTCAGAATCAGGGCAGCACTTGCTCAAAATGCGGATTCCACAGCCTCCGCTCTAATTCCCTGGGCCCAGGAACCTGCATCTTATACGTGCTTTCGCCATCAAGCTCCCCACACTCTAGTCCAGCCACCATTTTGAGAAGCTTAAGAATCTCTGCCAGGGACCAGCCCAGTGAGCAGTTCCTTCGGGGTATGTTGGCGGTTGCTGGCACCGTGCTTTCCAAGGCCAGCCGTTCAGACCAGGTGGGCAGAAGCTCTGCAGCCTCTGCAGTGTGACTACAGGGAATCCTCCCCCATGGCGAGTAGCCTGAGTAATGAACATCCTCCCCCATATCTCTGTTCCTTTCCTTTGATGTCCCTTAATAACATTCGCAATATGCAAGCCCACTGAGTGCCAGGCACTGTGCTGGAAGCTGCTCATTTCAGATGAGGTCTTGCACACCGGCCTGAGGGGCAGAGGAGGGGTGAGGGCTGGCAGAGAGTCAGGAGGATGGACACCATGGCCTCCTAAGGTCCTCTGGGGACCCAGAGGCACCCCTGCCCAGGCTTCCCACCCCCAGCTCTCGGGACAAGGGTTGGTGCAAGGCACACTGGCCTGGGCCCAGCGTCTCCCTGCTCCCTACTCCCCTGCACTGCCCAGCCCAGGTGAGACAGAACTTCCTGAAGGTGCCGAGCCCCACGGAGGGGAAGGGGCTGATTTCCTGCTGAGACTACGAGTGGAACATCAGGAAGCGTTACTAAAGCAGAACTAATTGAGGGCTTCGTCATTCACTTACATTTATTCACGGGCCCCTCCTCTGTTCCAGACTGGGACTTCAAACTCCAAGAAGGTACACTCTGTGCCACCAAGGGGTGCTCTCACAGCCCCAAGGAAAAGCCACACGTGAAACAGACACTTGCAATCAGGATGTTCAGGCATTCACTCATTCATTCACCAAACATATACCGAGAGGCCTGGGTCTGACCCTCTTCAATCTGCCGGTGCTGTTGTCCGAGGCGGAACCGTGCCAAGGGCAAGGGCTTTGCAGTCTGACAGTCCTGGGTTCCAGCTTTCCAGCTCCGGGTGAAAAAACCGCTCTGTGCTTTGCTCCCTGTACCTGGGACTTCCCCTGGCTTGTTAGAGAGCCGAGCAGCGTCAATTAGGGGTAATTGAGGTAACATGCATCAGGCTATAGTGAGTGAGTTTTTAATCAGCAATTTCTCCTGCTGCTGCTGCTCCCTCAATCAAAGCACTTATCACTTTGTGTGGGCTTGATCTCTGGTCTGTCCCCAGACACATACACAACATGTACATAGACTGCGGGTTTTGGCCCTGAGTGTCCAGTGGAGGTTTGCCGTATGAATGGGTGCTCCGAGTGCAAAGATAAGGTAAGAAATCAGCTGCAGCCTTGGGAAGGCCCTGGGTGTGGCCCTGAAGGTTCTGGCTTTGATTAGATCTACTGGTTGGGTTTTGCCTGAGAACTCATAGCCCTGTGGATCCGGTTAACGCACAAAGGGTTAATGCTGACTCCTCTGACCCTCTTAGTCCAAAGACACAGGTATTCTGAGCTGCCAGGTGAGTGTGGAGGTGGACACACACATACAGAGGGACCACCACGCAGTCGTCAAGCCTGACCAGGGACCACTGAGGAAGGAGGGCCACCTGGGTCCTCTCCCAAGCTCTGCCTCCCGCTGCTGCCCCCACCAGCCCCACACTGTGGAAGCCAGTCCTCTGCTCACCTCCCAAGAGAAGACTTTGTGCGAGTCTGGGAACCGCTTTGAAATTTCTAGCTGAGAGGACATCACGCCCTTTCTAGACATTAAGACCTGGGAGGCAAGAAGTGTCCTGGGACCACCACCCCCCAGTAACCATGCCAGTGCTAATTTTCCAAAGCTTCCTTGGTCCTTTCCAGGAGAACTTTCTCCTCTTTTCTGCAAGAAGCATCCCACAAGGAGAGGAGAGACATGCTTCCTGTCCCTCCAACATGCACACACACTAGTCTGTAGGGAGAGAGCAGTCTTTCCAGACCACCCAGCCGGCCGAGTGCCACCCCAAGGAAGAGGACCCTGCACAGGGGATTTGGGAAGGGAACAGCTCAGGTCCCATCCAGGGGGATTTGGGTCAGACTTGATAAAGGACTTCCCGAACAGGTGGTCCCTGCCCCCAGGATTGTAACAACAGGGGAGAAGGCAGATGCCCTCTTCCAGAGGTGGGGGCAGATGCACAACACACCTGGACAATATCTCTCATGAGGTTTAATGCACACAGCCACTGGTACAGCTGTTCGGGTAAGGGGTCAGTTCTGCAGATGCACACTCACACAAACACAACAATGCTCGTACCAGCATCCTTGTTCCAGAGTTATCTGTGATGAGGGAAAATTGGAGACTGCCCAGGTGCCCCTTGGTAAGAGAAGTTAAACAAGCTAGAGTGCATCCACACAGAGGACAGGTGTTCTGCAAGCCCTCCCAGCAAGATTGCTCCACGTGCACAGACAGGGCATGACAGAAAAACAAGTTGAAGAACTATTTGTAAAGTCCCATCCCACCTCAGTCTCCCAAAGTGCTGGGATTACAGGCATGAGCCAACACACCTGGCCAAAAAATATTTTTTTAATGCTTAGAAAGGTCTAGAAGGAAGCACACCAACTATTAACCACAGTTACCTCTGATAGGGGGTGGGTTTTGGAACATTGCATTCTATAGATTTCTGTATTTGAATTTTACAACAAGCATGTAGCACTTTTGTAATTTTTTTTAAACATATTTTAAAATGAATATAACTTAGTGGGTAGACAGGAGCAGACAGGGCAGGTAAGGGGGCATCTTGCCTGGCCCTTAAGGCCATGGAATGGAAGTGATGACACCTGGGAGGATACGCTTCTCACCCCAGGGAGGGGTCTGCTGCCCTCCCACCCCGCAATCTCCTCAGTCACAGCTCACCTGGTGTTTACAGAGGTGTTTACAGAGCACCTTCTCCAAACCAGGCACAGGGTTAGAGAAGAAAGAGATTAGTTTTTGCCCCAGGGACTCCAGTACAGTGGGAGAGATCACGCCTCTGTGGTCCCTGTGCGTGTCCCCCACGCACACGTGCACACATGCACACACACACAGGCACACATACAGGGGCTGAGAAGGAAAGACTGGAGACCAGCCAGCTGTCTCAGGGGGGCGTGTGGTGGGTGCAGGGCTGCATAGAGTATTGGAAATCCACAGTAGAGAAGTCTGGAAAGAACCCCAGCTGGGGCAGGGCATCCACACACATGTGCACGCACACACACACACACACACACACGCACACACAAACCCACGGCCTCTCTCTTCCTCACCTTAGCAAACCGAGGCCCTAATGCTGATGCTGTAGTACCAGATTGGACACTCTCAGGCCCACCTTCAAAGGTGCTATCACTTCCCCAAACCCTGCTCAGACAATGCTGGGCATGGTGGGGTGGAGGGTGGGGTGGGGCCAGCTGATGGGGGAGGGGAGAAGGGAGAGGCAGGAGGAAGAAGCCCCCCTATGATGCAGTTCCCTGCAGATGAGCCCCCCCTCCCACAGGGCTCCCGTCCTCCATTCCATTCCAAGGGCTGCCAGGGCGGGGCCTCTTTCTCCTCCCCTTCCTCCCTTATACAGCCCACGAGAGGGTCTGTGCAGGACCCCCAGAGACAGGGAGAGAGCAGAGACCATAACCCTGCCCCAGATGTCCCCTGGGTTGCTTTTTGTCTTCCTCTGAAGGAGACTTTCCCGGCACACCTGTGAATGGGAAGTCCCTCTGGAAGTCTAATTGATAAAAGGGAGGAGGAGAAAGGGGCCTTGCCCAAGGTCCCGCAGCGAGATCACAGCAAAGGCTGGACAGGAACCTCGGTCTCTCTCAGGCCTCCTCTTTCCTTCTCCTGGCGGTGCCCAAGCAAGCTAGCGTGTCTGCTCTCACACACCACCATCAGAGGTCACGCCAGCTCCCCAGACTCTTTTCTGTCTTTCCTAGGTTTTGCCAGGATTTCTCACTCTTCTGTGGGACCTGAGGCATGCCACGTGACCTCTGTGCCTTGGTTTCCCCGTGTGTAAAATGGGAGTCAGCATCACTAACACCGAGTAGGATCAAATGAAACGATGTTTGTGAAAATATTTAGTATCAGTGGCTGCTTCTCTTTTCCTAAATGAAGGCGGCTCCCTTTTGGGAGGGAGCAGGAGGGAGGCTAGAGAGAAGGTACCAGCCAGGTAGGGTGGGGGGGTGGCCTGCAGGGGAGGGACCAACCACAGCTGCCGAGCAGCACCCAGAGGCCGGCGCGGGAACTGCACGCGTCCGCATCCCGCTCGCGGCTGCCCCGCCCAGCCCGGCTGGTCCCCGGCAGAACCCTGGGGACGGGGCGGGCAGAGGAGAGACCGAGAGAGGCGGAGACTGGGTCTTCTGCCTGCAGGGAGCTCCATCTCAAAGTGGCGTCCGGGTCTGGGCTGCCATAGCTGGGGACCCTAGGTCAGGGGCGGGATGGGGAGGAGATGGCAGTAGGGGGCTGGGTCCAGGCTGAGAAGTGGCAGGGAGAAGGTCGCGGGGGGAGGACAGGGACAGCGGTCTCCGTAGAGGAGACAGGCTGAGGGCTGGAAACAGGATGGCTGCTCAAGGAGAGAATAGACCAAGATGCTGGGAAGGTCATTTTGGCCAGCCCCCTGCCTCTACGCCCCTCTGAAACAGGATGATGAGTTGTTTTGTTTTTTGTTCAGTGACAATCCACCTGGAACAGAGTTTCCAGTTTCACCCCTTCCCTTTCCCCCCCGCCCCAAGTTAGGATTCCCCAGATCTAGCCCTTCTTGGGAACTTCTTCCTGGAGGGCGACCTCAGGTGTCCCCCTCCCTCTGCTCTGGCTGGGGGGAGGGAAACCACTGCTTTAGTCACGCCAGATAATCACCTCTGGTCACTCACTGTCTGGCCTCTTCCTCCAAGTAACTCCAACTATCTCTTAGACATTATCTCACCATGCAGGCTTAGCGGGTGGGTGGGAGGGAGGAAGGGAGGGAACGGAGGCAGAAGTGGGGAGACAGCACTTAGGAAGGGAGAAACTGAGGCCAGAAAGGACCAACAATGCCCACCTACCGGGCTTCCCAATGTAAGCTAGAAAGGTGACCCTCTGTCATGATCACAGCGGGGATGGAGGGCAGACAGCAGAAAGAAATTCCCAGAGGATAACTGTGAAAGTGATCATTTGAAAGGGGCTTTGCAGGAATTTTCACTGCCCATGAAGCACCAGTTATGCACCAAGTACTGCGTTAGGGGCTTTACAGGAGTTATCTTATCCATTCCCCCAATGAGGTAGACACTATAATTAGTATTCTTGTTTTACAGATGAGTAAACTGAGGCAGCCACTTGTCCAAGACCACTGGATAAGCAAGTGGAGACTCCAGGATTCAAGCCTAGGGAGTCTGACTCCAGAGACAGCCTCCTGGCGAAGCCATGGAGCAATGGATCGAGGGCAGGAGCATGCCTGGGGTGACCTGCTATGGCCCCCCTGCAGGGCTAATACAGGGACCTGTAGGTTCCCATTAAGGAGACTGGTACAGCTCACCCTAAGCTGGACTGTGCCCCTGTCCCAATCATTGCTGAAGGATCCAGGCCTCAGCAGACCTCACTGTCAGCCTTTGTCTACCGGAAGTTTATATGTGTCCTGAAAATTACGCCTGCAAGAGGACAATAAGCTAGAAGAGGATTAACCGTTTCCTTCCCCTTGTGTATACGTTACCCTCAGCTCTTGCCTGGTGCTGACTCTTCAGCTTCCTGCTACCTTCCCTTGTCCACTACACGCCCCCCATGCACTGCCCAGTGCCACACCTGCAGTGTGGCCTTCCAAGGCCTGGAACAGGGGGATTCTTTAACTCTAACTTCTGCCCCACTCCAAGCTGGGATCTAGCACATTTAATGTCATGCACCCCTATGACCTGGGAAGTTCCTCCTTTGTCTGACCCAAATCCTTTCTCCAACAGCACAGCAGAGGCTGTTCACAGAGTGAGAGATGCAGCCCTGGTCCCTGCCTTCGACTGGAAGGAGGAGGAACGGTCTGCTGGCCTTCATGGACTTAGGACTTTGGGGGACCCTGGAGGTTGTGTGGCCACATGGCTCCTCTCAACCAGGATGAGAAGGCAAGTGATGAGCAGGCCTGGCCCCGCCTGTCTCCCAGTGGCCTTCCTCATTGGAAATGCAGGTGAGGAGGCAGCAAAGGGCTGCCTTATCTGATGGGAGCCTCACTCAGCCCCCTCCTCTGGAAAGGCCTCATTACCCTCGGCTCTGCCATCACCTGTTACTCTGTCATAAGAACAACACGACTCAGCAAGACTTCAAAGGGAGTCTCCGGGTGGTGTGTGTGCACAGTGGTGTGTGTGTGTGTGTGTGTGTGTGTGTGCATGGGAGGGAGGTGAGGGGCAGACAGAGGAAGGGGGGTGGGGGACTCCGGGCCTGGGTCTTTCTCTAGGTGAAGCAAGCACTGCCCACCGGCACAGACAGAGCACCAGGCAGACTGGCCCTGGCTTCAGAGGCCTCCCATCTATGCGGGAGCCCCTAGTCTGATGGAGGAGCCCCCCACCCACCCCCACACACAAGGACACGAATATGAAAACTGACTCTCCTGCACACCTGGGCTGTGGACATCAGGCCGCAGGTCGAGGCAGGCAGTCCTGGGGTCCCCTCTATCAGACTCTGTGATTCTGACTTGAACCCCCAGTAAAGCCTGAGGGTTCACTGCATTACTGGTCACCCAGGTCCCTCACCAACACAGCTATTCCTGCACCCTCGGAGCCCTGGGTGTGGAGGGAAATCTTCCTGGGTGTGTGCTCTGGACTCTTCCCGTTGCAATTCCAGCATTCTGTCATGAAACCCAGCCTCTGGGCAGAGCTTCGGGAGGCAGAAGGGAGTGGTCAGGAGGCCCTGTCCCCTACCCTAGCCCCGCGAGAGTGCATGATGCCCTCCCACGGCTCTTACCTGGGACAGAGAGATGGTGTGCTGGCAGGCACCTTCTCGTCCTTCCCTGCCCCACGTCCCCACCCGGGGGGCCTCCAAGGAGAAACCATCACACCCCTCGCACCTTGCACTTTCGGGGGTTTCTCTTCCCTCCTGCCCTCTTCATTCCCAGCCTTGTTAATCAAGGCGGTTAACCTCAGAGGACAGGGAAATGAAAGTCCTGAAGCCGATCAAGTAGGAGGCACCACGGGGTAAATATAACAGAAGGCAAGTGCCCGGGCCTCAGGATTACCCTGTTCCCATTCTCACCTCCCAGCCTCCCTTTTCTCCCAGGGTAATAAAAGGCAGAAGGTTGAAAGGACGGGCTTGGGGCAGAACGTGCAATCTCCGGGATTCTGGAGTGGACACTCCAGGTAGAGTTCTGACATCCCACCCGCATCAATGTAGCATTGGGAGCAGTGTCATTTTCAACAGAAAACATGGGGTACAAACAGCCCTGACATCCCCCGGCAGAGGAGCTGTGGCACAGCCGTGGTGACAGGCCCAGAAGGACGCCACGGTGATACCCACAGGACGAGCGCATGGGATAAAACCAGGAGGGGACCCAAATGTGTAAGATCACACCCGCCCAGAGAGACAGCAGCAGAAGCTGCAGCCGGGATGACTTCCCACCGGCGGCATGGAAGATGATTTTAAGCACGGTAATGGTTAACAGTTCTGTATTTTAATGTGTATGAAAAACTATAACTGGTGCGCCAAACCATGACTTCACAGATGTTATTGCTCCACGGTACTTATTTGCTTATCCTATTTAACACACACACAGCGGTTTCTATGCACCCAGCACCCTTCTAGCCACTTTACAAACACTGACTGATGTCATCCTCCCAATAACCCTATGAGCTAAGGACTGTTCTTATCCCCATTTCAAAGATCAGGAAACTGAGGCACAGAGAGGTCAAGAGACTTGCCCAAGTCACACAGCTAGTAAGTGATGGAGGTAAATTATAAAAGTTCTAAAAGGCACCGGGTCCTTAGCAGAAACCATAGAAATTGCATCCTTAGCTCTGCTTATAAAGTCAAAGAATTACTGAGTACCTACTATGTGTCAGGCACTGTAGTCAGTGCTAGAACAAGAGCAAAAGCGAGGGAAAGAGGAGGGAAGGAGAAGGGGAGGAAGGAAGGGAAGGACCAGTTGTTCTTCCATGATTCTGACTGGGAGACACTCCCGCTTTGTCAGCAGCCAGCAGCCAGGTCCTGTCCCACCCAGGAGGCCAGCGCTTTGATCTGGAGCTCAGCCTGTCTGTTGCCCACAGCCCATCCCTGGCTCCAGCAAGGGGGGGCGCACCCCTGAGACCTGAGCAGGGGCAGGCTGGGGAGCTCTGGGAGAGTGCCCCCTCTCTGGGGGAGCATGCAGGGATTAGGGGACATGGGGCACCCAGGCCTCTGCAGAAAACGCCTTCATCCCCCACGGGGGTTGGGGGGTGCTGTCTCCACCCATCTGTCTGCCAGGCCTCTCCCCCTGCAGGCCTGCCCTGCCCCCCCCCCCCTGAGCATTCCACTGCCTCCCCTCCACCCCTCCCGGAGCTCTCCCTAGCCTCCCCTCCCCACCTTGCCAGCCCAGCTACTTCTGGCCCTCTCGCTGCAGCTGTCCTCACCTGCTGCCCACTCAACACCAGAAGACCCTCTCTCACTCCTGCAGCTGTGCCCGTCATGCCTAACCCAGTCCCTCTGGCTGCACCCTCAGCCACATCCAGCCATTAGGAAGGCACAGGGAGAAAGTATAGGCAGTCCACTATTGCAGATCACTTTTCCAGACTTTTCCATTTTGCCTCCCTTCTCCCATCTGGCTCAAATACACATACTTCTGCCCGGCAGGTGTCTGTCAGCCACAGCAAGAAACGAGCGAGGGCTTTGGGCAGCTTGCAAGGCACATGGGTGTCCCTGCTCATGGCAGGTCACAGACCCACTTCCTTCCTCAAGGCAGTGTCACTCATTCCTTAAAGACAGGATGATGGGCAGCAGGGAGAGTTGGTAAGAAAGGGAGAAGCGAGGGGGTCCCGTTAGGACCCATCAGTACTAACGCAAACATATGGTGCCTAGTGTGTGTCACACACTGCGGTCTGCCCAAAGTGCCTCCGGCTCTTCAGCTCATTTAACCCTCCCAGCAAGCCATTTTTACAGATGAGAAAAATGAAGCACAGAGACGTTCAGTAATTTGCCCAAGGTCACACAGCTAGGTGTCCAGGGCAGGATTTGGACCCAGGCATTCTGGCTCTTAGTTCTTGCTGTGTAACTTTCCTGCTTAAAAACCCTCACCTACGAAATCAATCTGAGGCTGACTCCTCCGCAAGATGTTCAAAGTCCTTCCCAAGCTCCGAGCTCCCTCTGCAGCATCCCCTTCCGCTGCACCCTTCTTGAACTGAACCCCACCTTCTTGAACTGAACCCCACCCCTGCCAGCTCCCTAGCTGTGTGGCCTTGGGTGAGTCACTCTACTTTCCTGGGCCTCAGCTCCTCACCCCTAAAATAGGGGGCAATGGTACCTACTCTCGGGCAGATTCCACGCAATCACTGGGTAAAGTGCCTACTGGGTGCTGGCACAGTGTGGCTGCCCCATGCAGCGCAGGAAGGAGGAAGACAGAAGGGGAGTTCTGAGATGATGAGTTGAGTTGTCTGGGTTGTTGGGGGGGCTTGGAGGGGAGGAGTCTCTTGCCAGGGGCCATAGTGGGGAGGAGGCTGTCACTCAGAGAGGAATGTGCTTTGGGGTGGCCTGGCCGATTGCCAGCAGGGGTCCACGCTGGCCCTGGAGCTCCTAGGGTACAGTGGCACCAAATCAAAGGGCTCCCACACCCGTGTCCCACCCATCCATGGAGGGGCAGCCTTGGCTGGAGCCAGACCAGACCCTGTGCCTCCTATCAGCCCCAGCAGCCCCCAGAGCCAGGCTGCAGCCCACAAGACATTGGGCTGCCAGTCCCTGCCCCCAGAGGAGTGAGGGCAGCTACCTTGTGGAACTTCCCCAGAAGGAAGCCTGAGCCCTCAGCAGGCCCGGCCCAGGTCTGGCAGCTGTGCTGAGATGGGGAGGGGTCTGATGCAGCCTGAGATGAGCCCATCCATTCTTTGCTGGCCCTGTGCCCCTGGTCTGACCAGATCCCTGCTCACAAGGGATCAGTCTGAGGGAACCACAGTACTTTGTGAACCTGATAAACAATAAGGCAGAGAAGGAGCTGGAATCCCAGGAGCTGGGCTGGGGGCTGGACTCAGCGCACTTCCTGAACCCGGGTGCAGCTCCTCCTCCTCGCTTTCCTCTCTGAACCATCTCCTGTCTTGTCTCCCAATCGCCGCCAGGGGACTCCAATGGGAACAGGTGTGTGAAAGTGCAAACTGTAAAGTGCTCGCACACTCAAGCAGTTCTTATTTGAGTGGTGTGTGCATCGATCAGTTTTAAACAGAGCTATTACAGCAATTGCTCTGCAAGATGGTTCGTGTCAGATGGAGCTTTCAACACCGGGCAGAAGGCGGGCCTGCTCTCAGCCCTCCAGAACCTTGATCTTCTACCAAGGATGGAATGGGGTGGGGAAGGGGGTTCTCCCATCAGGATTTAATTCTAGATCCGTCTGTTCTTGGTCATATCCACCACGTCCCTCTTCCTTGAGGCTGGAACCAGTCAGATGGGGATGCATATCCCTTGCGCCCAAGGGCCCCTCAGCTGATGGGGACAGCCAGCCTCAGGTCTTGCGACCCTTCCTACCCAGAGCCCCCCTCCCAATTCCGGAGAGAGACTAGGGCACCAGGGGACACAGCAGCTCCATGATGGGGCATCAGGGATGAGGGGGGACGTGGGGCATGATGGGGGGCATCAGGGATGATGGGGCGTCAGGGATGATGGGGGTGCAGGGGATGATGGGGGCGTGGCCTGGAACATCTTCTCCACTCCCCACTCACCTCGGGGCTTTGGTGGAGCCACCCGAGAATGGGTGGGTCCCTGACACCCCCAGAGGCTCCTGTCTTCCTGATCTGGCCCACAGCAGCCCTCCAGCCAGCATCTGGGGCTGGACGCAGGGATGACCTGGTGGTTCTTCCAGCTGGAATCCTCCCCACCCCCACTCTGCACCCCTCCCTGCCACTGAGGAGGCTGGGACGGTGTCAGGGAGGAGGCCCGCCTGGCAGGGCAGGCTGTGATTTCCAGAATCTGGGCCGGGAGGGGGTGGGGCCGTGGGGAAGTGAGCCAGATGTTGAGGAAGGTGGGGGCCCAGCTGGCCCATCCTCCCCCGCCCCCCACTGCTGAGGACCTTCTTTCCCCCTCAAAAGCTGAGCGGCCTCTCCAAGGCCGGGCATGGAGGAAATCCCTTCACATACTCTCTGGGCTGCTGAGGAAGGGGGTCTCCCCAAAATATGTGTGGGAGACTCAGGCAGAAAGAGAACTAAGCAGAGAATCTAATGAGGGCGTGGCCCCGGGGTCTTGGAGAGGCCTCCAGGGTCAAAATAAACGCCAGAGACCTCAACCTCGCGCGTTGCAGGAAGCTTTAGTCGTCCCTGGGCCGTGGCACCCTCACATAGCCGCCCGGACCCCTCCCTCAGCTCAGGGCCATCCACCCCCTCCCTTCCCTCCATTGCTGACGTCCTTCCTCCCTTCCTTCTTCCCTGCCTTCCTTCTTTTATTTCATTTATTCATTATTCAAAGAATTGAGCAACTACTTTCTGCCCAGCCCTCGGTTAGACACAGTGGTGGCTCTGTCTGGCCGGAAAGTGTGTCCTTCCTTCCCTGCGTGTGTCCCGCTCTCTGGGCATCCGGTGTGTCTTTGTCTCTCCCATCAAACTGAGGGGTCCAGGGCCAGGGCTGTGCCTCACCCCTCAGACTGGGGCTCCCCAGAGCAGATGTCTCCTGCAGACAGCTCCTCCCAAGGCCGTGGTAAGAGGAGCCAGGGCCGAGGGCCGGGCCGTCCCCCTGCAGCAGAGGTGTGCTCAGACAAGTCGGTCTGGGGTGAGCAAGCCAACCTCAGCCCAAATCCCCGATTTCTAAAGGCAAAATAAACTCCCTCACTCCTCCAGGCCTTCTCCCCAGCCAGGAACCTCAGACCACAGGCCCCGCCACGGTGGCAGAGCCAGGCAAACAGGCCACAGTGCTTGAGACAGGGGAGAGCGTGACAGCCAAGGAGCCAGGTGCTGGGGGGCGGAAGGAGAAGCCATCGCAGGCGAGGAGCGGAGGCTCAGAGTCAGGGACTTGCTCCCGATCACGGGGCAGGGTGAGGCAGAAGCTGGCACCCGGGCACTGCTGGAGCTGCCTGCCTGATGCAGCAGTCACACGCGCAGGACTCAGATGTTGGCACTGAATGGTCACCTCACTCACTCACATTCTGGCCTGGGATGGTGAGGGCAGAGGAGGCCGCTTCCCCCACTCCTCCTCTGTACCCAGGGCCCAGGTATCAAGGCCATGATGACCTGGAGCCCTCAATCCTTGCAAGCTGATGCCCCAGGAAGCTCCTTCCTGAACCAACCCCTTCTCCAGGCTCTGGAATCTGAGGATCCCCTTCCTGCCAGCAAAGGGAGAAAAGTGTCCCCCAGGTGCTTCCTGGAGCTTGGCCTGCACAGGGCAGCTCAGCAGCAAGGGAAGGAAGGAAAAAGAGAGGGAGGAAGGGAGGCAGGGAGGGAGGAAGAAGGTGGCCAATGCTGCAGCCCCTGAAGATGGGGAGAAACCCCAGGACATCCAACACACTCACACGTCAGCACGTGCATGCACACTCGCGCGCACACACACTCACGTCTGCTCCCTCATGTTTGCATAGGTCCTCTCTCCAGCAGACCCAAGGCCGCTCATGCCCACGCGGTTGCTCACGCTCAGGACTCAGATGGACACCATCACTCCCCCTTTCCCGTTCACTCACATAACCACACCCTCGCACGCCTATCTACGTGATCACAAACACTTGCTCACACGCACACGTGTGCACACACACAGCACACCCGCAGTCACTCGTGCTGGTGTACACACATTCACACCCGTGCACACAATACCATGTAGCCTCAGTCATGCACACACACATGTTCACACACGCATGTCCTTGGGCTGCCAGACCCAGCCCCTGCTGCCCAGGCCTGGCCAACTCAGAGGGTCTGCTCGCCCGGCCTGTCCCGCTCCTGATCCCCTGAGCGTCCCCCAGATATGGCCTCTCCTGGGGCCTGTCCAGAAATGCCCAATAAATATCAGGGTCCCTGCTGTAGCCCCTCGACCCCTCAGCTCCCGCCCACCCGGTGGACACCCATCTTTGCCATCTAGCACTGGCCAGAACTACCCAGGCCTGAGGGACAGTGAGGTCCCGGCTGGGGCCGTGTGTCCTGCCTGCCCACACTGTCTGGAGCCTGGACTCGCGCAGGGCTCCGAGCCCCCAGCCCAGGGAGGAGCTTTGCAGAAGGGCACTTGGGCATCCCTCAGGCCTCCGTGTCCTCATCTGTAGAAAGGATGTGGTCATTCATTCCCTGTGTCGGGATGTCATGAGGCACCCACATGACCAGGGAAGGGCTGTTGACTGGAGAACATCGTGTCCCACCGAGGGGTTAGTCATGCCTTCCTTATTATCACCCCCCACCCCCTCACAGCAGCCTTGGGAAACTGCAGCCCGGGGAGGCCGAGAGGCCGCAGCTGCAGTCTCGAGGGAGGGCTCGCCCCAGCTCTCAGCCCTGGGGTCTGGGCACAGCCGGGCCACTCACCACCCAAGGCCCGAGCCCCCCAAACCAGTCTCTCCAAGAGGCCCTGGGTCTGCGGCACCGGATGCCCTGGGGTGGGGAGAGCAGTGTGGGCGTGGGACTGGCAGACACCGCCAGACATGCAGCGAGGGGAGGTTTGTGGGGTTCTTGACCCCATTTCCCATCAGGCCGTGGAGCGGGTCCTAGGCACAGCCCTCTCCTCCTGAGGAAGAGAATGGCATGGCACCCCCTCCCACAGGGCAAGAGGGGGCCTCTGGGTGGGAGGCTGGCCAGGAAAACCAGGCCCAAAAGCTGGGCAAAGGGGTGGTGGGAGGGCCAGGGCGCTGCCCCCACCTCCAGGCCCAGACCCAGCTGCACCGGGGAGGGGAGGGAAGGCCACGTCCTAGGTTCTGGCATGGCACAGATGAGGGCCACCTTCCGAGTGGGGATGGGGTGCAGATCCATGAAAAGGGAGGGAGAAAGCAAAGCAAAGGGGAGAGACAGAGACGGAGATTGGAGGAGATGGAGAGAAGACAGGGAAACACCAGCAGGGTGGGAGAACATGCAGAGGTAGAGGGAGAGAAGGGGAGGGGGCAGGGGAAGGGGAGACAGGACAGATAGGAGGAGGAGGAGGAGGAGGAGGAGGAGGAGGAGGAGGAGGAGGAGGAGGAGGAGGAGCGAGGAGCGAGCACATCCTTGGGAAACTGCGCTCTAGGGAGGTCCCTGATCTAGACAGAGGACCAGAGACAGAGACACACAGAGAGACAGAGAACCAAGAGCAGAGGGACGGGGGAGAAGGTGGGGAAGGCAGCCAGCGCCGGGTGCAGGGCAGGCACGGAGCAGGGCGAGAGGCTCTAATTATCGGCGGGGCGGGCGGGGCAGGGCAAGGGCAGCCCGTTTGAAGTCTGTGGTGAGAGCAGCATCAAAGGGCCAGGAGGCGAGGCCAGGGGCCCAGGGAGACACAGGCAGGGCCACCCTCTGCTCCGGCCACCTGGACCACACAGTCTCCGCCCCAGCCCCCAGCCCTCCTCCACGGGTACTCACAGCCGGCCAGAGGTGCACAGCCACCTGCTCACCGACAGGGGTCGTGGACAGGGGCCTGGGGCTGAGGCTGGAGCCCCACTGCACTCTCCGTGTCCCCAGGCGCAGGGCAGGCTTCTGGCCTCAGGGACGGCCCTGGCCTGGGGAGGGGGGCAGGCTTCTCTCATGGGTCCTGCAGCCACCACCTCCGTCTCCCAGAAAACATGTCCTGGCATCTCCCCACCCCCACGTTTGAGGTCCTAGGGTGGGCTCTGACCCCTCTGGCTTCTGCATCTTGGTGCCAGTCCCCATAACTTGCCTTTCCTCGGATCCAGAAAACTCCAGTTCTCAAGATTCGAACGTCCAGGCAGGCAGGGATGCCAGCCTCTTGGTCTAAGGGCACGTCCCAAGGTGACCTATGGCCGTCTCCTGCCTCGGGTCGGCAAGTCAGCTTCACTGCAGCCACCAGAGGATGGTTTCTCCAAAGAATTTGCCTTTTTGCCCTCCCTCTTCCGCCTATTCTAGAGTTTTACACCCCTCTGGGCCAGAAAGTCCTTCTAGTGGTCTTACCCTAATCTTTCATACTGCCTCTTATTTCAGACAGAGGCTGACTGGCCTCTGCACCAGCCCTGGAGACCCTGAATATCCCCACAAAGGCTCATCTCCCGTCCTCTAGCCTCTGAAGGCCCCCGTACATCTCTCCAATCGCTGCTCCTTGGCCCCATGCTCCCCAGCTGGCCCTGAGACCACGGAGGAGGAGGGGGTTCCAAAATGAGATGGGGCACAAAGCAGAGGCCAGGCTGACTCGAATGGGCACCCAGATTTTCCAGCCCTCCTCTGTGGGTGATGGATACTGGGCACATTCTTTAATCTTTCTAGGCCTCAGTTTTCTCATCTGTAAAATGGGGGAAATATTCCCTACCTTGAAGGGATGTTGTGAGAATTAAAAATGACAATACATGTAAGGTGCCTGGCGTCCGGCAGGTTCTCAATGCATGAGGGCTCCTGTGGTTATCAAGAGAAACCAGGCCACCCAGAGTCCCACGAGGAAGATTCTCCTCAAGAGAAGAGCAGATGAGAATCCTCCGGGACCCAGGGACAGGCCTGGCACCAAGGAAGGACAGAGAAATGATTCCACAGCCTACCCGACCCACCCCCCAATCAAGCACCACCCCCACCGGCATCTCACCTCCATGTGTCTTGTTATGGCTTCCACTGGGGACCTCTCCTTTGGGGAAGCAGGTCGGGGTGTTCTTGTAGGTGTCCCCCCTCTGTTGTCAAGGCAGCTTTGCCGCTATCAATTTCTTGCCAGCATCACCCCACCCTGCAGGTGCCAGGCTAATCTCAGCGATTCTGGGCCCTTCGCTGCTGGCTAAAAGCTCAGGGAACCCGGAAGAAACAGCCTCAGTTGCTCAGAGAAGCCAGTCACTTTCCCCTGCCCCTAGCAGAGAAGGGAGCCGGCCAGTGAGATGCAGGAGCATGACACCTGCTCTGTCTGCACCTACATCCGTCTGGAAGGGGATGCTGTCCTTCCCGGCATGGGAGGGGGGACAATGGCAGGCCAAGAGCAAGGTCACGGCAGGGAGCTGTCTCCCCAAGATGAGCCGTCACTACGTGTATGACGGACAGGCCACAGGGCTCAGACCTCAGATTTCACAGGGAGGGCCCACACTCACCCCTGAGTGGGACATAAGTCATGCTGGAACCATCCAGTGTCTTCTAGAGTTTTCTATGGAACTTAGTTTCTCTCCATTAGTCCAGATGATTGAGCACTGACCAAAACCAAGGTAGTTGTGAAAAATCCATCCTCTGTATATAGCCTGTCTTCTAAAAACGCCAAGCTCTCAAATCTCTGCCACAAATCTACTCTCCCACCTATCCACCCACTCTCCCATCCATCTGTCCACCCTTCCATCCATCCATTCATCCTTCCTTCCTTCTAGCCAGCCATCCTCCATCCACCTAATAATCTATCCATTCAACCATGCACCCACTCATATATTCACTTACCTAAATACCCACCCATCCGTCCAAACATCACCTACTCCCCCATGCACACACCCCACCTGCCCACTTACCCATCTACCCACTCACCCCCCCACCCGCACATGCGTCCTCCACCCACTCACCTGGACGTTACCCACTTCTCTATGTTTATCCACCCAATCCCAACTCTGCACTACCTATATTTATTGATCATCTCTTATATCCAAGACACTGGGCCAGATCCCTAACCTGGCCTCCTCCAGGCATTGGGCAATCCCAGCCTCCTTCCTGGCAGCAAACTCCCCTGGAAGGGATGGGGCCAGGGCCTCACCACCTCCACTGAAAACCAGACGGAAGGAGACAGGCCTCACCCGCAGCAGCAGGGGCCTAAACCATCCAATAATATTTTGATAGGAAAGAATATGGAGGGGTCTTTCAGAAAGAGGTGGATCCCAACCCATAAGAGGACGGAGGTTTCCAGAAGCACCCCCAAAGCATGAGATAGACTATTGGAAGTGTCCATGGAATGGGGCCTTGATTGCTTAAGGATGGGGTGTGACACAGGGAAGGGCCAGGTCATCTCACCCGGCTCCCACTGGCCTATCTCCATTCCTGAGCTTCCCAAGGCGGCAGACTCCTCAGGGTGGAAGGGACAGGGTGCTGGGGAGGCAGAGGCCTGGCCACAGGAATTACAAGGAATCCAAAGGGTCTCTCCTGGCTCTATTGCTTACCAGTTGTGGGCGTTTGGGTAAATCCCTTAATTTCTCAGAGCCTTGTTTTAAATACCTCTGCGAAGGGAAAAGTAGCAAGACCCACCCTTCTCTTTCTGTTGTGAAAATCCAATGAGAGTCAACATGAAAGGACTTTGAGCACCATGTCTGGTTTTGCGCAATACAAAGTGCAGGACTTCAGGCCTCCAAGTCACAGGGCAGTTGACTCTAACCATAAGCGTCACTCTCCCTGATGGAGAAGCCACAGGTAGCTCTCCAGAGACACCGTGAACAGCCCAGACCCCTTGTCATCCCCAAGTCGCTCCCATCAAGCCCCATCCCCCTGAGCCCGAGCTGAAACAGACAGCTTCTGGGGTGAGCGGGGTCCTCACGGGAGGGAAGCCCACTGCCTTGTCTCTCTCTGGCTCTCACAGCTCCCTGGCCGGATCATGCCCTCCCCCAGGAATGCAGGGGAAAGAATGGAAGGTCGGAGCTGCAGTCAACAGTGGGGGAGGGGTGCAAGGGCAGGGAATGAGAGATGCAAAGGTGGGGGTGAGAGAGTCAAACGTGGGGGTGCCAACATGTCTGTTGAGCACGGGCTGGAGTGGCCAGAGGCACAGAGACCAAGGCCAGGCCAAGTCCAGCCCGGCAGTGGAAGGTGGTGTCTCAGGGCCCACTGCTCAGTGGCCTGCACGTCTGCTTCCAGGACAGTGCTGAGCAGGGGACACACACACACACACACACACACACACACACACACACACACACTCTCCCCGGCTAGGGCACCGCCCCTGGGCTCGAGATGTTGGTGCCAGCCGGGTGGGCTGGCACAAGGTGGGGAGAGGGCGGCGCGGGCAGCTAATCCCCCCAGCGTCTCCCAGACGCCCACAGAGACCAGGGTGAGCTCTTTGTCTGAGTGCAGAGACGACAGAGGGGCGGCGGGCAGGCGGGCAGGCTCCTCTTTCCCTCCCCTGCCTCCCGCCCCGCCCTGGGGCAGGTAGAAGCCTGCTGTCTGTGGGGACGGTCGGAGGGGGTTGGGGGGAGAGGATTAGGGGAGAGACAGGCGCTTACAACTTGTAGGGTTCCCTCCCTGGGGCCCAGAAGGCCTGTGGCTTTGGGGTGGGGGGTCCCCGGAAGGGCAATGGGGCATGAACCTTGGCGGGGAACAGGCCCTGTGCACAGTGGCTGACAGCCCCGCTACACACACTCACACACCCCGCTACACTCAGACTCACAATCTCACACACACACAGTCACGCACACACAGAGCCGGAGTCCAGAGCTCTGCATCCACACATGTGTTTACTCACAGTCTCACACACAGAGACCAACATCCAGGGGGATAATTACACACCCCGCAAGATCACAGTCGTACAGTTTCAACTCCAGGCCCTCATCTCCCAACATCCTCACAGGCTGCCCCCCAGGAACACCACGATGGAGCCACACGCTGTCCCAGTCACTCACAGTGCAGCGTGCCACGGTCACCTGAGGGTCATCTCACACCCACACACCACCAGAACCCAGTGACACAATCCCCCACACCCCACAGAGTCCCGGCCTACCAGTCCCATTGCACCGTGTGCAGATGGCACACGGCCCCAGCACATGGTGCCGAATCCAACATGTGTGTACCTTCTGCAGATCCCAACACCCCACATGACACGCTGTCACCTCCCTGTGCCCGATTCCCTTTCTCTTGCATGCATACACCTGCCCCCCAGCCCTCCCACCTTCTCCAAACACGGACACCAGAACATGGCGGTCAGTCAAGGCCACCCCTTCCTATCCCTTGAACTCTGCCCCTGCCCACCTCTCCTGACTAAGGACAGGCCCCCAGACTCCCAGGGCAAGGCTAAGCCCAGAGAATAAGCCCTATGTGTGGACATGCTAGGCCTAGGCCACGCCTGGGCTGGAGGGGCAGGCAGCAGTTCTCCCTGCAAGCCTACCCTCCGATACATCAAGCTTACAGGGACATATTCGGAGCACTGCAGCCAAGCTTCATTTGCCCTGGCTGGCATCGCCATTTGCCCTCACCCCTCCACTCCAGAAATGGGAAGGATCACATTTGCACCTTCTCCTCCCTGACCCCGGTCCCTGCCCCGAAGCCGGCCTGCCCTGCAGCCCGTGAGCCCAGTGCTGGCAAGCTGAGTCCCACTGTGGCCGGCGCCTCCAAGGATGAAAGACCTCTGGCTCCTCCAGAAACCAGTGCTAAATATACCCCTCGCCCGCTTTCTTGTGCCTAACCAGAACCAGCTGGGCAAGACCCACCCTTCCGCCTGCAGGACAGGCCACGGTCCGTCCGTCGCAGGATGGACAGGCAGATCGTCACCAGCACCGCCTGGCAGCCAAAGCCCGACAGCGCCGGCCCCGCGGAGTGGAGCCTGGAAGCGGCTCAGGGAGAAACCCACGTTTCTCAGCTCTGCGTCCCCCAACACCCCACCAAAGACAAGGATGCTCCCTGAAAGCAGGTCATGTGAGTCCCAGCCTGGCACAGGACACATGGACTATTTCTGGGCTTCAATTTCCTACCTGTAAAGTAGAGATGAAAATAACACTGACCCCCAAGTGTTGTAAACAGTACAGGTACAGCACTGGGACAGTACCTGGCACACAGTAAGCACTCAATAAATGCTGGTCATTACTGTGAGCATTCTGGGCATCCCTCCTGGGGCTGACCCTGTCCTGAAGGTGCTGGGGCTGCACCATGTCGGACACATGCGGAGATGCAGGCCCTGGGCTAACTGCCTCACAGCAGCAGGGCTGGGGGCCCGGGCCAGAGGCTGGGCCAGCGGGGAGCAGATTGGTGAGGGGCCCACATGCCCTCGCCCCCAGCCCTGCCCCAGGCCTGGCCACGTCCTGGGCTCCCCTCCCCCACCAGGGCTCCGCCCCGGGCTGTGGTCTGCGCTGTGGCTGCAGCTCCCACGCCGCGGCCCAGTTTAGCGGCTCCAGCCCGCGGCCCCAGGACAGCCCACTCTCCGGCCCAGTCCAGAGGCCTGAAATAGGAAGGAAGAGGGGCCTAAAAATAGTCCTAATTACAGAGAGGCCCAAGGGGGTGGGGGGCGGCGGCTCCTCTCTGGCTCCTGGGCACTGCCACAGCTTGCTCAGGATCCTGCTCAGGCCCTGGGGAAGGGACCCCACCCTGGCCCTCCTGTTCCCAGCCCATAGGCGACCTCCCAATGGGACGAGGAGTGAGGGGTGAGGGGTAGAGTGGGGGGCTGGGCCAGTAAGGGAGCTTAGCCCAAGTTAGGGCCAAGGCCAAGGGGGTCCCTTCCCATGACTATCTGGGTGCGACAGCCCCCCTCCCCCTGCTCCCCACACATGAGGATCATTGAACAACCCTTGGGCTGACAGCTGCCACAGGGGGCACTGCCCTCACTCAGCCTCCCTGCCCCAGTCCTGTCCCATCCTCTGCCTCCCCCCAAAGCCTACTGGAATGCCTTCACCCAGCTCAGGCTGCCCGCCAGCAGGGGCTCCCAGGAGGCTGCCCTCTCTCTCCCCCATTCAGTTGGCCCCGGGGACAGGGTCCTGTTTTCCCATCAGCCTAGGGGCTCCCAGAGGGCTACCTTTCAGCCTCATTAGAAGAGACAGAACACCTGGATACACAGAGCGACCACAGGGAGAAAGAGAGGCCTGTTCGCGTGCAGGTGTCTACATTCTGAGCAGACCCACGTGCTAAGGGGATTACGGGCACCTCCCGGAGCAAAGCACTTTGAGTCAGATCTGAAGGAAACAGGCCAAGAGCCATCAAAGGGACGGTGGCAGGGACAGGCACTTAGCACGGGAGGTAGTGCTCAAGTGCTCTGACCTGCTCTGGGGACCCTTGCATGACCCCCTTCCCACCCCACCTACCCTGGAACCCCAGGGCTCTGGGACCTGCAAAACCTGGGTTCAAGTTCCCTTCCGTCACACCTTTGCTGTCCCACCTTGGCCAGGTGACTTCATTTCTCTCTGAGTTTGTTCTCTTCATATGTAAAGTGGGGATGCTAACCTGGACCTCATGGGGTTGTGAGGAGTAAGTGCTGTAACACCCTCTGCGGGGTGTCACCCCAAGGGCAGAGCGGAGCCTCTGGAAGGGAGCTAGGAACTCCTGCCCCCACCCTGGCCCGGCTGGTGCTTTGCTGCTGGTTTTCCTGCATGCTTAAAGCCCCAGGAAGGCGCAGGGCAGGGTGTGGGTGTCGTGGAGTGTTAAGGATGGTTAAGGAAGGTTAATCGTTGAACCCTCAGCAAGGTGGCGGATATGGTGCGCTGGTGCCATCTGGTGGCTGCAAGTAGCAATAACAGTTACCTGGGTTGAGAGGCGAGAGGAAGGCAAGACCAGGAAAGGGGTGTAAACGGCAAGGAGGAGACAGAAAGGTAGGGGAGGGAGGTGGGAGACAGGAGAGGAGAAGGGGGCACGGGCCCCTGGCAAAAGGGCAGAGTCTGGAAAAGGCTGTGCCCTCTCAGACGTCAGGCCAGAGCAACATCCCAAGAATATTTTTCTGTGGCATCTCAGGGGCTCCCAGAGGCCATAAGGGACCCCACGGCACATGCGTCTCAGCCACGCAGCCTGAAGACCAGGGACCCAGGATCCAGCAGGTCAAGCCAGGAGTGACTCCAGGAGGACCCCAGTCCTCAGGCCCAGCTTCAGGAGCCTTGGACTGTTGGTCCCCAGATGTCAGGGATGGGGCAGAATCGTCCCCATGAGCCCTGGCCAACTTGGCCCCGGAAAGGTTGGCCACGGGCACCCCCAGGGATGTGCGTGAAGGCAAGCACGCCACTGCACACGTCGCACATCACACACAAGCAAGAGCCCGCACACACGTGGACACCGTGACATGCACCGTGACATGCACCGTGACACGCACCAGTGCTGCGTAGATGGCTCTGCTGGGCAGAGTGTTTGAGGGGGCCCCACCTCACCCTCTTCTCTGCCTCCTCTCAGGGTGGGAGGCGCAGGGTGAACTTGTTTACCACTTCTGCTCCAGGCAGTGGTGATGAGCTCAGACTGGCCCAGTGCCCTCCATGGGCAGGGCCAGGCCTGAGTCATGGGGGTCAGATGACAGCAGAGGCTAAATGGGTCCCGTCCTGCAGCCCCCAGGAGCGGCTGGACACCCCACCCTCCCCCAACGGTGGGCCTCCAAAGGGTGGGGAGGGGTCAGGTTTCAGGCCACCACTGGCTCCTCCCCACCCTCCGTCCCCACCCAGCCAGGCCCACTCCCCAGAGCTCCTATCCCAGGACCCTTCTCTGCCCTCTGGGGCGTCCTAGTTCAGGCTGACACCCTCCCTTTAGTCACATGCAAGTCCCCAAATACATCTTGGGAATAAATGAAACATTGAGATGATGCTACTTCTCCCTGGGCCTCAGGCTGCAGCGCTGTCACACGAGTAGGATGGGTGTTCTCCAGGGGCACTTCCCAGGTGACCTCTGCCCTTGGCCTGCAGTGCATGTCCCTGGGGCTGCAGCGGGTGACAGCTGAAAGTAGACCCTCAGCCCTGTGCCCCAACAGACCCACGGGGTTCAGGATTATCGGCAGGTCAGAGACCCACATCTGGCTCCCTCGGACAGCGGGAGGAACCAGGGGTAGCTCTAGACACCTAGCGATAATCCCACCTTCGTGATGTATTTTTGCCTTTCAAAGTCTTTTCTAGTACTGTGGGACCTTTGGTTTTCACTGAAAATAGACTCTTCACGGGTTTAAAAGCCTCCTCATTATTTGGAGTGCTGCCAAAGCTACAGCTTCCCTGGGGCCCTGTACTCCAAAGACCCTGGCTCACAGGGGTCCACTTATTTCTGGTGGCCCCAGAACACTTCCCCAGCAGTGCGGGTGGCCTTCCATCATTGCTGGCTGGGTTTGGATGTGCTGGGCGCCACCACCCTCCCCAAAAGGACTGCTGGCTTCCTGGGGTCAAGACAAGACCCCTTCACTCTGGGCACCCCGGCTCCCCCAGGTCCCCAGCCTACAGCCCACAGGTGTTGGTACAGACCTGGACACACAGGCAGGCTCAGTCCTGTCACTAGATTCACTGGGGGGCCTTGCATAGGTCAGTCCCCACTCTGGGCATTCTCTGTCACCATCTGTACAAAGAGTGGATTAAAAAGAGGACCTCAGAGGGTCCTCTGAACCCTGAAACTCTAGGTTTACAACTCACCCACAGAGGCATCTGTTTTTTGTTGCAAAACTGAAGAACTGGGGAGGGAATAAGTGCTCAGGCTCCCCCCAAGCCCCAGCTGGCACCGGCTCTTTCCCATTGCTGCTCTGGCAGTGCCCACTTCCTCCCGGCCTCCCCCGGCTTCCCTGATCCCCACACGCCACCCCCGGCGGCCTCCTGCTTCAAGCCCTGACAGTGCCCGGCCCCCCCTTCCGCTCCTCTGATCTCCAACCCTGGCATCCCCTCTCCCAGCTTGGCACCTCATCTTTCAGCCTGCTGCCTGCCAAGCCCACTCGCCGTGCCCGGGCACTGGGGTTTGGCTTTGGCCTCCCCAAGCCTTCAAGCCTCAACATTTCCCTCGCCCACCCACCCCCGGGCACTGGAGACTCACTGACTCCTGCAGAAGTCAGCATGGTCATCCCCCTGCCTCAGGGCCAGCCTATGCCTCCAGCAGCACTGGCTGGTGGGGCCACTGTCACGCCCTCAGGTCCTGAGTGAGTCTCAGGGTGATGACTCCATTTACTCTCGGGTGAGAGAGGACAGCTTCACTCTAGCCCCAGCGACAACAACATCAAAGAGCCTGGGTGTTTCCTCCTGAGCCCCAGAGGCAGTGGGGGCCCCACACCGCAGTGGGAAAGCCCCCAGTGGACCCCTGGATTTCAGAGCCCTCTTGCCAGGAGGACTCGGCAGGAAAGCTGACAGCTGACCCTGCCCCTGTGTGCCCAGCACACTGGTGGGCACCCTCCTGCCCCGGAGCACCCCCGCATCTGCCCCCAGTCCGCTTCCCTGCAGGACTTTCCGCCCCACTGAACGCTGGTGACCCTTCCCTCGTTCCTAACACCCCTCTCCCCCGTGGCTTTTCATACTTCTCTTCTAGTCTTCTTTTCCTAAACGGATTAATTATATAAGGCACATAAAACGTGTAGACAACAGCACAGCAAAATCAGAATGTTCCCTATTAGCTTGAGAAATAACTCATTACCGAGAAGGTTTGAAACCACCTGTGTCTCCCCCCTCCCTCCCCACAGGTCAGTTCCCTCCGGAATCTATCAGTTATTCCCATGAGTATTTTAAACAGTCACGACACATGCAGGTATCCGCTTATAATATGGACATATGTCTTTGATGTTGTTAAATTCCACACAGCTGGACTCAGACTGGGTACCTGCCGTGCTTTGCTTCTTTTGCTGAACACTGTTGAGTTCTCCACGTCGACACACGCACTGTAACGCATGTTTTCACTGCTGCGGAGTATCCTACTGCCACAACTGACTCCTTCATTCATTCTCCTGCTAATGGACATTCTGATGACTCCTTACCTGTGACAAATTGTTTCTAATAGTGTAATACATGCACGTATTCTCACTGTAAAATATTCAAATAATACAGGGTACGGAATAGATGATGGAAGTCTCCCGCACTTACTGCTCACCTCAGAAGGAACCGCTGCTGGCCCCTGTGTGCATACTCCCTGCCCCTTCGTGGGCGTGAACGTGTATGTGTCTGTTCATACGCCTCGGTGTCTTTCCTAAGCTTCACTGTCCTTGATACCCGCCCCTCCCCTGTCTCCGATGCTCCCATCCTTCAGATCCTTCCTGGTCCTCTCATCCCACCCCCTCTCCAGAGCCCGCCTAGGTCTCCGTTTCAGCCTTGTATTCTCAATTTCCCTGCATTTTCTTGGTCTCCACCAGTGTCACCAGCCCCACACATTGATCTCCTTAAAGCTCCACGGGCTTGCCTCTGAGCTCCAGCACCTCCTGGCACCTGTCCTTGGACGGTCACAAGCATTTCAAACCCAAACTATCCAATTGTCCAAACGAACGCCCACGGCCCCTCCCTGCTGCCCAGCGCCTGCCTTTCTTCTTTGTCTTCTCCCAGTCCTTCCCTCCCTCCTTCCCTGACATCTCAGATGCTCTCTGCTGTGTGTCCCAACACTCTTCTCCCCACTTCCAGCCCGACCTCCTCACCGCCTCTTTGAGGAGGGGCGGGCTTAGGAGCCCACGAAAGGAACAAACATCCCACACAACTCCCTTGTCTTTGGTGACTCCCTAACATCTGCTGGATAAAATCCAAACTCCCCAGCATGGCATTCAAGGCCTCATGGGGATGGGCAGCCCCGTGTCTTCTCTGCCCAGTTCCCAGGCAGCCTGAGTAGGGTCTCACTGAATGCAGCAACCCTGTGAGAACTGTCCTCTTTCAAGCCTCTATGCTTTTGTTTGTGCTGTCCCTGCTGCCTAGGGCACCTTTCCCCATCACTGTTGGTACCCACCATTCTAGATCTCCTCTGAGAACTCTTCCTGGCGCACCCAGCCAAACTCCCCCTCCGTGCATCCACCACGCTCTGTACAAATCAACTATAACTGCTGAAGACCCCTGGCCCAGGTTGACCAGGAAGCTCCTAATGTCCAAATCCCTTTTTGTGAGCCTTGCATGTACACTGGCACAGGGTACGCTGCATCTTGATTTGACACTCAAATAAATATGGTGGCCACGATTAAAGCAATGGTGCCATTGTGCATTATGTCCAGTTGGCACGCCTCTCCCCAGCCTCGTGTAAGCTTCCTGGGGTTGTGACACATCTTATTTTGATCTGATTTCCACATGCCTGGCACTGGCATTTCAGTTACGGGTTCAAAGGATGCCTCTTTGGGGACAGGATGAGCTCCATCATCCCCCTTGGATCTCTGCTCTCTTATTTCATCATCTGTGCCTCCAGTCTGCTAGCCCACAAGTCACGGCTGTGTGAATTGGGAAAAGGCAGCCCTTCCTTGGGTGCAGCCAAGGTCTAAGAGATTGGTTTGGTGATATGAGCAGGGGCTGGATTTCAGCCTCCACTTTCTGTCCCAGCCAGGGCACTGTTGTGCAGTAATCGACCTGCACAACTGTATAGGACAGCCCTGTCTGTAATGATTTACTTAACTATCAAGGTGGCACTCAGACTATTCATTTCCTCTGCCCGCTCCCATCCTCACTCACTGCCCCCCATATACACACACTCTTCAAGTGGCATCTCCAATCCACCTCACTTAGAATCTCAGATCTTCCCATTCAACATACTTCTCCGTTTTACAGACGAGTCCCAGAGAGAAGTGTCTTGCCCTGTGTCGCTCAGAGCTAAAGGAGAAATGAGAAGTGGTGGAGGGTGCTGAGGGGACATAGAGGATTCTGGAGACCAAGGAAGGAAAGTACCAAGACCAGAAGATACAGTCCCTATGGGGAAGTCCTTTACGTGCTACATCTAGTGCTGGCATAGAGTGGGTGTGCCCTAAAACATCGCCAATTGCTTCTATCTGCAGGCGCAGAACGGGGAGCCAGCCCAGCCAGGAGTGGCAGGGCCTGGGGTCCTAACTGCAGACCTGGACTCCTCCTGGGATTACCTTGGCTCTAAAGACTCAGAGGATCACTAAACTTGCTCCCACAGCCATCTCTACTCCCCTGCTTGAGTGTTCACACATGGGGCCGGGGGGGGCTGGAGCTCCCCCTTCTCCATCCCCAGACCGACCCTTCCTCTCCCCAGACCACAGACAACACGCCAGGCAGCCACCCCTCCCCCACAGCTGCCCTCCCCGGTTGGTTCCATCGGCTCAGGTGTCTGGACAGTGGTCACGGGGAGCAGGACAGGATTCAGTCCTTGAAAGGGCAGGTCCACGCGCCCCTGATGCCAATCCCCTGCCAGCTGAGTCCCCAACCCCTGGGTGCTATCTCCGCATGGCTGGCTCCAGAGTCCTCCCTGACGCGAGAAATAAACTATTCTACAGACACTGGAGTCTGGAGACTCCACTTGGCAGACAAAGGACTGTGCATATTATAATTATATTTTCAATTAGCTGTTCACTTCTCTCCCACACTTGCTAACCAAGATCCAAGAAGAAACGGCCAATTTTAATCATGAGCTTCACTTCTCCCGCTAATGGGGTCAGACTCCGGTGCCTTTACTGCACACGGGCTCTGCAGAGAGACTTCTGTGCCACTTTGAGGCAAGGTTCAGGACTAGAACCCACATCCCCCAACAAGGCCCAAAAAAGAGCTGCACCAGCCTCCCTCAACCTCAGACTCAAGGTTTCTGAACCCTACCTGTAAGGTCTAGACATCGAACCTCGTTTAAGGAATAAACCCTGCAGTAGGGAGCTCCTAGTCTGATGGAAGTCACCTAGCTCCTGTCCTCGGGAAGCTCTCAACCTGCTGACAGAGCGTCGGGGAATGCCTTAAATGACTTTCCTCAATCTGGGCTTTCCCATGAAGTATGGAAGAATGTTATTGTTTAATTATCTTATTAAGAGCAATAATAATTGCTACGATTTATTAAGTACCTACAGTGTGCCAAATGCTGCACAAAATTCTATTATGTATTATCTCATTTAACCTCAACAGTACATGTACTGTTATCCCCATCTTACAGACAAGGTAAGGGAAACTCAGCAAGGTTACATAACGTAAGTAACTTAAACTAGCACCGCGGGTGCCAGGGTAAGAGGTAGGGTCAGAACTCGAACCCAGAGCATTATTCTTAACCACTGTGCTATGCTTTGCTTAGCAAAGGTGACAGAGAAAGAAAAGTGCCAGGGAGAGAGACCCCCAGGCCCTGGACCCCTGGGCCAGGATGCACCTTTGATGGTGGGGGAGGTGCCAGATGAGAAGGGCAGGTGGGTGAAAATTTCTTTCTGAAACTGGGTAACACCTTCAGGCCGTTCCAGAGACACTCGGGGCACAACTGAGGGTTTAGAGATGCCAAGGGCAAGGCAGGCTTGGGCCAAATCCTCTGCCACAAATTCGAGCAAATATATTTGCCCATACAACCACGGGGCACCCAGGGCCAGGGCTCCACTTGCTCCACCTATACTGTGGGCACAGAGATCTGCTAGGTGTTCTGTCTAGGACAAGTGTCTGCGTGTACCCACATTATAGCTGTGGCAAAGGGGCTCCTGGATTCTTCATTTCTCCCCTGCAGTGGCACTTTTAACACTGTGTTAAAATTGTTACAATGCTCTCTGTTTCTTTCCTCTCTGTTTTTAGGCAGCTCCCACTTTGAAGGTGCTCAGTAAATCCAGAGTGGGTGAATGAATGAATGCATGATTGTAATCTCACAGACTTGGCGGAGAGCTGTGTGCTCCCGAAGTCTCAAGCCCTCACAGTGGGAGTCCAACCAAACACTGGGTGCAAGGACTAGCGTCCCAGTCCTGCGCTCCTGGCTACCTTTATCCACTACACTAACGGCCACTGGGCCTAGGACACCCTCCGCCCCCGTCCTCTGGCAGCCCAGCCCCTCTTTTACCTCCTGTCCCTCTAACCAGGGGACAGGCCCTCGGAGTCCAGGACCCAGCCCCTCGCCCCGCCTGGATCCCTCCAAGCCGGCGTTCTAGGAGGGGATACGAAGTGGCCACAAGCTTCCACGTGGGGGCGCTGGAAGGGCGCCGGAAAATCTGGAGCGGGGCCGCGGCGGCGTCATCGGGTTGAGGAACCCACATCGCCACCTGACGGCTGCCCCCTGCCTCCGGGTCCCCACGAGGCAGCCGTGACCCCTCCCTGGAGCCCCTCCCTCCTGCCTCCCTTCCGGGCCCCGAGGTTCCCGGCTGTCTCCGGTTGGCGTCCCTCCGTCGAGGTGAAAGCGCACGGAGCGGCAGGCAGACCCAGGTTCGAATCCCGACTCTGCCACTTGGCGGCTGGCGGCCCTGCCCAAGGCCCGCGCTCAGCCTCCCCACGCCGGCCTGCCAAGTGAGGCCCCTGCCGCCGCCGGCTTCGGACAGAGTGGGCGCTCAGGAAACGTCAGCTTCCTGCCCGCATCCGCCCTCCTCTCGCGTCTCCCTCTTCTCGGTTCTCCTTCAACACTTTTTTTTTTTTTTTTTGCTTTCTTTTAAATTCCTCCCTCCCGCGCCCTTTCTCTTCTGGGCTCCGCAATCTTAGCCAAACCGCAGCCTTTAGCAATCCTGCGCGCCCACCCGGCGCCCGGGGAGCCTCGCCGCGGCCGCGACCCGCCCCGCGGCCAGACCGCCGCCCCGCGCCGCCCCCGGCCCGGCTCGCGCGGGGGTGGGGTCGCGCGGGCCCCGTCCCCGCCCAGCCGGGGGTCGGCCCGGTCCTCCTGCCGGCGCGGCGCCCCAGCCCACCCGCCGCCGGGGCCGCGAGCGCGGGGCGAAGCGGGGCGCAGCGGCCGGGGCCGTGCCCGGGTGGCCGAGGGCACCGGGCGGGGCGGCGGGCTCGGCCCCAGGACTGCCAGCGCCAGCCTGACCGCAGCCCGAGGGCGACGCTGCAAATAGCCGCGGTTTCCAGCCCGTGCCCTGCCTCCCTCTCGGCCTTCCGGACCTTTGGGGTTTTCTCTCCCTTCCTCCGGTCGCCTCTCCTTTCTGCCCCTTGCCCCGGGCCTCGTCCCCGCTGTGTGCCAACCACATCCTTCCCCACGCGGGATGGCTCCTGCTGGGGAGCCGGAGCCGGGCCGGGAGACCAGCGCGGAGGCCCGGGGTCCCGCAGGTCTGCTAATCAGAACAGTTACTTTAGGATTAATTGAGCGCGTGCTACATGCCAAGCTCTGCGTGGAGCGCTTTGCCGGCAGGAATTCGTGAAATCTTTACCACGCTCTATGAGGGGCAGCTTCAATTTGCAGATGGAGAAACTGAGGCTCAGATACTCCTTAGGGGCTAAGGTCACCCGTTTGCACTTGCAGAATGGAAGGCCATCTCCCCGACAACGGGTCCAGGCCCTGCCACCGCCTCCAGCCCGGTGGGTGAGGCCCCCGTGGGAGGTGGGAAGGGGCCGGCCAGAGGTCCTGGAAGCTGGTCTGCCAACTGACTCTCAGTGTCACCCAGAGCAAGCCTGGCCTGCCTCCGTTTCCACATCGGTGAAATAAAGGGGATGAAAGGCAAAACTTTGCTCTAAGGAAGAACTTGTTAACAACAGTGGAAAACCCAAAATGCAATGTGAGGCAGGCGGCGTCCTGCCCCTGGGGCACTTCACCGGGAGGCTGGTAACTTCCTCCTTGGAGTGTTGAGAGGGACCCACAGGCAGGGACTGGCTGTGTGGAAATGAGGCCCAGTCTGGGAATCTGCATTTTAGCAAATGCAGGATTGGAACCCATCAAAGAGATTGCTGAAAGGGGGCAGAGGGGGAGCTCCTTCCCCAAATGCTCCATGCCTGTCTTTATTCATCCTGCCTTGGCTAGCCTGGACTCAGAGTGCACGTTTATTAAGGACCTACTGTGTGCCAAGCATGCGTCTATCACAGCCCCACTCCCAGACAGCTCATAGGATAGTCAACTCCCATACAGCAGAGCCCACAGCTTCCTCTGGGGGTCGGCCGCCTCGTGCCAGGCTGTGCAGCCCAGTGAGCAGAGCAAGAGCCAGCTGGCACCTCTGCTTTCCCCCTCGGCAGCCTCCCTTGTGCAGGACACAACCTGCACAACCTCTCACAGCAGCCCATGAAGAGCTGCAGGAGACATAAGTGGGGGATGTTGGGGAAAGGGGCCAATTACTTCTTGCTGGAGATGGGAACAGAGACAGAGAAACTCTACAGAGGAGGTGAACATTAAGCTGGACCTTTAAGGATGAGCAGAGCTCACCAGGGGGAGAGAGGGGTCCAGGCAGAGGCAGCAGCGTGGGGGCGGGAAGTCACGGCCTGTCCTGGGAGGAGGTGGCACAGCATGTCCTGGGCAGGGAGGGTGGAGGACTGGGGACTGGGAAGGAAGGCACGCCCTTCCCTTGCTCCCACCGGTCTGTGGGCACGTGCCAAACTGCACATAGCTTATCTGCCAAACAGAGGTCTGCATGCCTTGATCATGAGCTCCTATAGGACAGGGACAGTGTCTTACTTCACCTTCTGTGGCCCCGTGCCTCAACCAGTGTCAATAATAGTAGCAATAATAATAGCCACTGGGTAGCAAATATTGACCATCACATACTGTGCTAAGTGCCCCACCTGCATTATCTCATTTCGTCCTCAGACTTTGAAAACAAGTGCTATTATTAATCCTGTTTTACAGATGAGGGTTCTAAGGTTTAGAGGGATTAAGTGACGTACCTAAGGTCACACAGCTACTTAGTGGTGGAGCTAGAGTTGGAATGCAGGCCTCTCTGACCGCAGAGCCCTTGTTCTAGACTGACGGGTGGATGGATGGCTGAATAGATGGGGGGATGGGAGAGAGAGAGGAACTAAACAGAGAAGTCCATGCCAGGGAGATTGAAATTCATGCCAGGGCAACGGGAAGACACTGGAAGGCTGTAAGCAGGAGAGACAGGTCAGGTTAGGGATTTACAAAGGGGACAGATGGTTGAGAGCCAATGACACTTGAGGCAGGAGGCCGTTTTTCTGGTAAATCCCAGTTCCCACTTGTGGGGAGCTTCATTTCTTTAAGCACCGAGTTATTTCTCTTAGGGCAAGACATGTTTTTGTGCACACATGGGATTACTGATGGAGGGAAATGCCGAGGAAGAGGGGCTCAGAGTCGGGAAGAGGAGACGAGTGGCAGAATACTGCGAAGTTCTGGGGAGAGCCTGTCCTTGCAGGGGAGCACAGCACCAGGAAGGGAGGAGCCCCACAGCCCCACTCCCCATTTCCAAGGTGAGAAGTTCCCCTCGGGGTTTTCAGCCCGGAAGCTGGAAGCTCCAGGCCCCACACACTGCCCCATTGTGCACCTGCCACTGGGGGAACACAGCCAAAGGTGAGGCAGGCGTTGCATCAGAGTGTTAAGCCCTGGGATCAAATGTTAGGGGGTGGCAGTGGAGGAGGTCTCACCCCTCCTCCTGCTATCACTGGACTTTCCAGCCGGGGAGGGACTCACAGGAAACGGCCTGGGGCTCAATAAGCTGATGGAAGGAAGCAGGATGGCTGGAAGGACCAGAGAACAGGGGGAGCTTCCCCCACCTACACTCAGGGAGCCAAAGTGCGGACGCGAGCCTGCTGGAGGCGGGCGTCTTTGGGCTGCAAGGGGCTCCCAGAAGGTTCCGGGACAGAGCAGGCTCACCACGCTGCCCTGCCTGAGCCTGCTTCTCCTGACGGGGCTGTCCTTGTGTGCTGCGGCAGGTGACGGTGGAGAGGAACGGGCACTCAGCACTGAAGCAGAGCCCTGGATAACTGTGACCTTGGAGGTATCTTTGGGGAGAGGCTCTGACCTGGGCAGGAGATGATCCACGGCGGAGGGGCGGAAGATCCCTCCATGGCTGCCAGGAAAGCAGCTGGACACTGCCAGGCAGCTTGTCTGACTCCCCTTCCCGGGTAGTCTCAAGGCCATGAGCACTGGCATGGCAGCCCTCCAAAGGGGTGAATGCACATGGGAGCAGCTGTGTGTGTGTGTGTGTATGTGTGTGTGTGTACTGTTTAAGAAACATTTATTTAACACATATGTTTCTGGCACTATCCTATATGCTTTATAAACATCAACTCATTGAATCCTCACATCAACTTCATGGGGAAGGTCCCATTATTATCCTCATTTCACAGACAAGGAAATTGAGGCACAGAGAGGTCAAGTAGTTTGTCCAAGGTTGCACGGCTTCAAAAGCACAACTACACACCTTAGGTCTTAGTCTGGAGCTCGTGGGACCAGCAGGGACCTGGCTAGGGACAATGGAAACCGCTCTGTCCCTCACAACTTGTCCCACCTTTCAGGATCAGAAGCAGATGTTTTTCTAGGCCTTGGACTAATTCAGTCACTTCCAATCTGTGTGCAGTAAGGAGAAGGCAGCAGGATTGGGGACCAGGGTTCAAGCCTCAGCTGCTCCACTGACTCTTGCTGCTTTGTGATGTCAGTTTCCTCACCTGCAAAATGAGGGGAGAAGAGAGATGATCCCCAAGGCTTTTCTCCAACTTTGACATGCTCTGCAGAGTCAGCGCCAGACACCAGGGTGCCTGGGCCAGAGACAGAGAAGCCTTGCTGTGTGCGGGGAGTGGGGGCTTCTCTGCAGCCCCTTGGGAAACATCATCATAAACTTAAACTAGTGCTGCTGGGCTTTCGCCCTTCCTAACCTGGACAAATAATTTAATCTCTCTGTGACTCAGTGTTTGCATGTGTAAGATGGTGACAGTAAAAGCTGTTTTCATGGGGTTTTGGTGAGGATTAAATGAGTTACTATATCAAGTGCTCAGATCAGTGCCAGGAGCATAGTAGGTGAAACGTTAGTTATTATGATGATGTGTGGTATTGCATAAAAGCTGCCAAAATGCCCAGTGCCATCACAGAGCAAGCGTTTGCTAACTGTGAGCTGTCATCGAGACTGTCATTGCTCAGGCTGTCCTGCCTGTCTCCTCACCAACCTCCCCCAACCCTCACTCTCTGCTCCTTCAGGAAGGCTCCCCACCCATCACTCAGCGCCAGCTGCAGCAGGTGAAGAGGGGCAAGGCGAGCCAGTTCTTCGGGCTGATGGGGAAGCAGATGGGAGGTGAGTGGCAAAGGTGGGCGGGAGCCCAGCAGGCAGGGTCCTGAATTAAAGCCCAGGTCCCAGAGTCAGGTACTGCAGTCCAGACGTGGTCGCTCAGGAGATGGGTTGGGGCAGACAATAGTGTGAATTATCATCCAACCAGGACACTTTGGAGAGTGTTGATAATCATGACAGGTGACAGTTGTAAATAAACTAGGCTGTCCCCAGCATACGGGGAGTGTGATCGCCTGAAAGGTGAGGGCGAATGCTTTGTACCCTGGCTGGTGCCCTCAGCTTCCATTCTCTGGATGGCCGTGGGCGGCGGGGGGTGGGGGGAGGAAGTTCGAGACCAGCGTCTCCGTGTGAGCACAGCCACAAGCCAAGCTTTCTAGTCAATTCTTAAACCAAACCTGTGTTTCCTGAGACCACTTTCAACTCGGGAGTCCTGTCCTGGGGAGATAAAGGAGAAAACAGTCTAGAGAGCAGTTTTTTCTTTCTCATTAACATATTTTTTAAGGGGCACTGCTCAGTGTTGGTGAGGTTGTGAAGAAACGGGCACTTTTATACACTGTCCATTTGGAGGACACATTGGCAACATCCATCAAAGTTGGAAACACCCACACCGTTTGACCGTAGTCTCACTGTGGGGAATGTCTCTAGTAGGCAGACTATTGCTGCGTGAGCCCTGAGATGTTTGCAACAGAGCGCTCATTGCCAACTTGTTTGTAATAGCAAAAGTTTGGAAATAACATAAAGACTATCAGTTGGGTAATGGTCAAACTATATTAGGCACATCCATAACCTTTGCAGCAATTAAAAAGGATGAGACCGATCTGTGGAAAGATATGGAAATATCTCCAGGATATACGTGTAAGTGGAAAAAGCAAGTTATAGACCAATATGCATGATGGGAACCTACATGTTTTTTTAAAAACTGCATACTTACACACATAGATATGCAAACACATAGGGAAAGTTCTAGAAGGATCAATATCAAACTGTAAACAGTGGTTACATCTAGGACAGGAAGTGGAGATGATGTGGAGTAAGTGAGAAGAGACTTTAAATTTTACTGTACAAACCTTTTCATTGCTTGACTTTTTTTTTTTATAGCAGGCATGTATTCAAAGACTGCTTTTGTAATTAAAAAAATATGCACATAAAAATAGAGAAAACCAACTTGTGACCAAGCACTTTTAGCGTTAGTTTCCTTCTCTACAAAATGAGTTTTGGACTAGGCCACTTCAAAGTTCTCTTCCAAATCCAACAACCCCCGAGGAGCAGGGGATGGGGGTGTAAGAGACCTATTTCTTGAGCAGCTACTATGCTTACACCCGATTAAATCTCCACAACATCCTCCTCATCACTAGCAGCAGAACTAAGACTCAGATAGGGTAACGGCTTTTCCCAAGGATGCCCACCCAGCCGGCGCCAGAGGCCAAGGACACCAATGTTTGTGCACTGCCCACTGCTCCCCACTGCCGCCTACCGGGCACACTCCTACTGCCACACGAGGATAACGGGCAGTGACTACAGTTCCAATGGAAGACCCACCAAGGCACTGACACCCACATAGCCATGAGCCTTTCCCACCTCACCAAGCCCCCAAGGAAGCAGTGCAGTCCTCATTCCTTCCCTCTCCTTCCCCCAGGAACACCTCGGATCCAGCCAGGGAGAAAAGCAGGTAAACGTTGCCCAGCCCTTCCTTGCCCTCAGCATGGGCCCAGGGGAGGGTTGAGCTGTCCTGGCCACTAACAAATCAGGGAGGTGAGGGGACATGCTCCGGTCAGGGGCATGCCAGGCTGGCTTTGCTGCGCAGAGGGTGAGGCCAGTGTGGTTTGGCCACGTTGATCTTTCTGGTTGTTTCCTTAGAGGGGTGATCTACACATGCCTAGGCAGAGGTTGCAGGGATAGGACACAGGGATGGATCTAGTTCTGCCACAGTTTCAAAATTACCTTGGGTCTAAAGCCTGGAACTGGAAAAAATAAATCAACCACCAAAGATAAAAGAGTACTCAAAGCTCTAATCTCCTGTGCCCAGAAGGATCTTCAAAGTGTGAACCTGAGTAGCCGCTACCCTGCTTAAAACTCTTCAGCAAAAAAGGAAAAACAAAATCAAAAGAAAACAAACCAACCTGTGCCCACCGCCCTCTCAGGACTCTCTCAGGATCAAGTTCAATCCGCTAACATGACTCCCCACATCCTTCAGGGCTGCCCTTGCTGACTTGGCCCCAGCCCCATCTCGAATGCTACCCTTCCTGGACCCCTGCCCTACCCTACCCAGACGGAGCTTGTCTCCTCGGCACACTGCACTGCACTGTCCTGCTGGGTCACACGGCTGGTGTCCCCAGACGGGAAACCCCCCAGTGAGCAGGCATCGTCTGCTATTGCCTCCGTCTCCCCAACTCCCAGTACAGTTTCTGCTATTAAAGCACCCACTAGGTGTTTGTGAAGGAAGAGCAGACCAGAAGAAACAATGGAGGAGTCAGGGAAGGAACCAGTGAATGAATGAGCCAATCCTTGGTGTTTCCTCAGCTCCAGGGATGATTAAGAAGTGATTCCATTTGCAAGGCCCTGGCCCCAGCCTTCCCTGGTTCCCAAGACAACCTCCCTCTGCTGTCTCTTCCTCCCCCTCTTCTCTCTCCAGCACCAGGGTATCAGTCGGAACAAACCGTGCCTGGCCTCCTGGGCAGGAGAAGACCGTCCACAGAAGGTAGGCGAGGGCCTCTAGTGGTTGCCAGGGCATCATGGGATGGTGGCCAGACACTTTGTTGCCAGTCCGGGGGAGGGGGGAGCAGGCAGCTGGACAGACAGAACAGGCTCCGTCTGCACAAGCCATCAGGCGGGAGGCAGTCGAGGTGCAGGGAGGTGGTCTCTGATGGCCCAGGACTGAAACCGCTGTGGCCCTGAAGCCACACCCTCCCCACCCCTAACGCTCCCAGCACCCTCTGCCCCGCCCGCTACAGCCAGCTGAACCCACATGGAACTATGTACAGTTTTCTGGAAACTGGAACCTCCCCATATTCCCTCACTGTCCATAAAGTTCTAATCGTTAATGTTACTGGAGCCTTTAGTCTTCAGAGCATTTCTGCCCTTGACAATCGTAAGTGCAAATCACCCTGGGAGGGGTGACACCCTAAGCAGTTATCAGCTCACACCTTCTGGCAGGGGCCATACCCCCAAATGGTTCCCAGGGGCCAGGCATGAAAGCAAGTAAATGAATCAGGCTGGGGAAAGATCACAGCTCACAAGAGACACGCAGCAGGTGCCCCAGGGGGTCGAGGACGCGGAGCCCCAGCCTGCCCATCCTAGTGCCGAACCTTCCCTCCCCCACCCCCCCAGAGCTGCAGACTTCTGGCCCTCCCTAGCTCCCCCAAGAGAATACCTGCTCAAGCCCTTCCATTCAAAGGGCCACGGAAGTCACCCCAATACCAAATAGAAACGAATGTCCCTCCGTGCATGGTGTGGGCAGGAAGCTTAGAAGTTGTCATTTGTCAGAGATGGAAAACTACTTGCCCAAAGTTACACAGTGAGCTGATAACAGAGCCAGGACTAAGAGCTGTGTCTCTTGTTTCCTAGTCCACGGCACTTTCCATGTCCCCAGGAGGGCCTTTGGGACTTTTGGATCCCCTTCCCTTCCGTTAGGAGGATAACTGAAGTTGGTTCTGTCCATGCTCGGGAGGGGTTAGCAATTGGATAACAGAAGATACGGCAGATGAACCTGTAATGTCATTGCAGGATACGTCCAGACAGGAGCAATGGGGCTGGGGAGAGGGAGGGCCTTCACGGGGGTGACTAGGGAAGTCTCCAAGGGTGGAAGAGGCAGACAAGACTCTCCTAACCACCGTCCGTGTACCAAACTGTCCCCAGGCAGAGAAGATGAGGACCAAGGTTCAGAGTGAGAGCCTCCACTGTGCGCTTCTCAGAGGACGCCACCTCTCCCTACCTGGATGTCACAGCTGACCAGCAGGCAGGCCAGATCCCTTCTCTGTGTGTCTCCTGATCTCAACACTGGCATTTCACACGAGGCCCAAACTGAACTCATGGGGCTTTCCCTGGGACTCTCAGTGTCAAGCAGCAGTTGTGCATGAATGCACAGTGGTCACCCTCTTTGCCCTCCTGCACTCAGAGCCCTCATCTCACCGTGCAGCAGCAGCGAGCCTCACGCACTGTGTACCTCCCATGCCCCGCACACAGGAGGGGCTCAATAAAGGCGTGACCAGTGACCGGCTCCTTCTCCAGTGCACGGCAGGGGACAGGAGTGGCCTCCCTGGCATTTCAGCAGGCCAAGAGGCCTTTTGCAGAATTGCCAAGAGAAATACTAAACAGCCCTGGTCCTTGGGTGGAAAGACAGGCTTAGGACACAGGTAAGGACAGGTAGAAACGGGAAAGAAATGGGTTACAGGCTGTGACAGGGTGGGGAGGTACTGCAGGCACCTTTGGGTGGAAGGGATTTGAGGGCAAGGGGTCTTTTTCCCCTTTGGGTTCCTGTGAAGCCCCAGCATGAAAGACACCCTCTCCCTACACAGTCATGATCACAAGGGCTCGTGTCTCCTGACTTGAAGAATTGGGTCCCACCCAGGTCACTCATCAATTCTTTCGTATAAAGTGGCCCTTCATCTAACTGCTTTGCTTTTAGGACAGTTAGCCCCATTCCTGAGCACGGGAGAGCTCCAGGAGTGAAATGGCTCCCGACCGACCGCAGGGAGCCCCCGGCTCATGGGGAGACCATTGTCCCTGCCGTGGTATTAATAGTTTACAGGCAGGTGGGACACAAAGGCTCTCAGGATGCTCAAAAAGAGGCACCCCAGCATCATGGGATCCCAGGGGCACCCCGAGTGGTGGGCATTGAGGTGCTGGACCAGAGGAGCTGGCAGCCGTGCGGGCCGGCACAGCGGGAAAGGAGGTTCATTAAGTCACTAGGCTACAACACATTTCGCTTCTCCCTGACCCTCTCTCCGAAAAGAAGGAAATGGGTTAGTTTTTCTGGGCAGTTCATTCTTTGCAGCGCGGGTGCGGGGAGCCAGGCTATATTTAAAAGGAGGGGAAAGCTGGTGTTGGCACAGAGGCCAGGACCTTCCTCTGGGTGCCAGGAAAGTTTTCAGCAGAGGCTGCTCAGAGGAGGCCAAGTGGCGCCAGCACAAGCAGGAAGACTCCTTCCACGCGCCTGTGGGGAAGTCTCTGTCCCAGGGGGGACTGTTCATCATGAGCCCCAGGTGAACCGCAGGCACAGTCTTCACTTTCGCACCTCACTGTCGTGTCCAGTGATGGATGTGGGGGTGGGAACAGCGCAAGCCTCCTCCGTGAGTCTGACACTGCCGAATTTCCCAGTTAATGTTCTTCTCCTCCCCGACCCCCAACCTCCTAACCCACCAGGCCTCCTCCCCACCCACCCACCGGAGGTGAGGTCCCAAGAGGTGGTTCACTGCGATAAAATAATAACCCAACTCAAAAGACCTGCAAAGAGGGCTGAAGGCTTTCTTCTTATGTTTGAAGTTTGGGACATTTAGGAAAAAATGAAATTCACCAAATACTTGGTGACTTTCCTCTATGTGCCACACTTTACCAGGAACTCAGATGGGACTGGGAATACGATTGTGTGGGTACGGAATTTGCCCCTGAAGGCACGATGGCCTTATAGGAGTGCCAAGACGCACTCAGTGCAAAGCCCACATTCCGCTCTCCAATCCTATCTTTTTCAAACCCACCACGTTCACTCAGGCTCCTGGTTTCTGCACATGCCGTTCTCTTTCCATGCTGCTGGAATGGAATTTTCAGTCAATTTCTCTGGAAGGTTTTCCAGCCCGGGGAACCACCTATTCGCTCCCTCCTCGGCATCACCAAAGCGCCTTGCACACTGTTCCCTTAGCACTTACTCTACGCCATGGCGTGGATGCTGTAATGAATACTATCTCCCCAGCGAGACAGGGTTTCTCAAGAACAGGGACCATCTCATTTCACTTTGTACCCTTCAGTGCCAACGACAGTGCTTGGCACATAAGAGGTCCCTGGAGAGTGTTTAGACAAAGGATTCACATTTCCTGTCCTCAAGGAGTCTAGGGAACCAAACTTAATACAAGTGAGTTAAATAAATAATAGTGATGCCATTTACTGAACCAACATGTCCTGTAGTTCTCAAACTCAACTTGTCCACACACTGAACTTTTGATCCACTGGCCCAAAGCTACCCTCACTAGCTTCTGCTCCTCCAGACTGCTCTTTCCACATCTTTTGTGTAACACTAAACATCCAGCTCCCAGGACCTAACGGATCTTGATGAATATTCGTTTCCTGAATAAATGAGTGAAAATATGCCAGGCATGACAACTCACCTTCACAATTGTTATCCCCATTCTGCAGATGAGGATACACCACCTGCTTGAAGTTACACAGGAAATGGCAGAGCCAGGATTTAAGCCAAGGTGACGGACGTCACATACACCAACCCCTACACCTGGCCTATGCCAAGTCTCAGGCAGAATCATGGGCCTATTTGGGTAGGAAAGAAACATTTCCAAGTCTGACCCCAGCATACCAGTCCCTCAAGAAGCTCCTTCCAGATCCAGTCATTTTAGGAAATGTCACATCCTGTGTCTTTCTCTGGAAAACACCAATGCCCGTTGGCCTGCTGAAGGTTTTGAGAAGCCCTATAGTCAAGCACCATACTGGATTTAACTTTAGCTTAGTGTTTTCCAAATTTATTTGACACAGAACCCTTCTTGCCCATACTTTTGTATTTAATGGAACACACTTTGGGGAATGTTGAAGTAGAGGCTTTCTTAGTAAACAGGAAAGGGGCTAACAGAGACTAATCCACGTGCACGTCGAGGCTTTGTGTAAAGGAATGATGACAGCTATGGAGGCCGAGTCAGCTTACAGAAAGACTTGAAAAAAACCAGGATAAACATGAACTTGATCCAATGAGCAATGGAAAGCCACATGGATTGTCGAGCAGGGAACTGATGAGCCATGTCTTGATAGTAGAAGGATTTTCTTCACTTTTCCTGATCCATTTAAGTAAGTGGCTAAGAATTTTAAGGCTGGGAAGGGGCCTCAGAAGCAATTTGACTGGCAGCTGAGATATGCTGAATGACCAAACAGGAGCTGAACTGACTCTAAGGGTGCCATTTTTGCAGAATATGAACAGTGCCTCCGGAATTGCACAAGGTGGTGGCCCTCCTCTGGCTTCCAATCACAAGCTATCAGTTAATGGAACCTACAAGACCAAAATGAATTCCAGCCCTTCAGTTTCAAAAGTCCCTTTGTTTCACTTATTCCTTGCTGTGTGCGTACCAAGCCATCCCAAAACATGGCTTAGAACATTTCTCACGATCCTTTGGGTTGGTATGACTCAGCAGGATGTTTCTTTAGCTTCATGTGGTGTTAGCAGGGGTCACCCATGAGGCTCCACTCAGCTGGGAGTTTGGTTTGGGTTGAACCCTTCAAGACACACAAGTCTGGGGTTTTGGCACCGTCAGCTAGAGTACCTCGGTTCTCCTACACGTGGTCTCATCATTCAGTAATTTAGCCCAAGTTTCTGGTTTGGAAACATGTCAGCTCATGTCAAAGAGCAAAAGTGGAAGCTGCCAAAATATCACTTCCATGACATTCTATTAGTAAAAACAAGTCACAAGTTCGGCCCACACTATGGAAGAAAACAGACCTCTTATTGGAAGGAGCAGCACACACAGACAGGGATGGGGGTGATTGCTGGTGGCCATCTTTGGAAATGATCTATCTCTAAATTTGTAAGATAAGAGTGTAGGTTTCTGATAACTTTGGAATAGACTGAATATACCGTAAACTGTTCCCAGAAACAAATACCCAATTAAGAGCAAAGATTGGTTTCTTGGAATGAACATGACTTGTCAAGGATAAAGGTGTTTATATCTCACATGGAACATTTGGGAGGAGCCATGGAGCCAAAGTTGTGCAACAGCATGGGTTATTTTTTCCACTCTTGGGCACAAGTAAACAAACCCCCAAACCCGAAAATGGTGGCAGCATGGCCTGTATCTAAAGGTATTGCTCAAGAGGGAAGAGACAAACTGATGTTTTGGCACCAGGGACATTTTTCATCACTGGCAATCCTTTGTTTCCTTCTTAGTGACATTCATTGGCATTTTGTTAAAGATACCACAAAGGAAGAAAGCTATTATACTGTCCTCATCAGCAGGAGACAGTCTGGAAGAGGCAGTCATACCAAATTTTGTGGCAGAAAGTGCTGGGGCAAAACCAGTTGAGATCCAATTTCTATTAATTCCATGATCCCAATGTACAGCAAAGGGTGGTCTCTAGAATTTCTAGCACACTTCACATACTATTATTTTGCAAAGGACTTTTTGTATTTTATTCTCATGACATGCAAAACCCTGTACATTTTGTACATTCATGTACCTGTAAGGCCTACAAGGCAGAGGAAATAATGGTGAGAGCCTCAGCGAGCCAAGTCTTCTCCCTGTTGTCATGCCACTTCACTTGATGGGACTGGCTATTTGAGCCTGAGCACACTAAGTAGCTGAGAGCCTGGGGTAAGAGTGAAGGCAGGCAGGACACAGGATTCCTGTCAGGGCCTTTCCTCAAACCAGGGTTTCTTAATCCCATGTCCAGGAATGGACTTCAAAGGCACAATTTCCTGTCAAATGTGTGTGCATAAATAGGTGCAGTTAAAAAAAATCCAATACTTGAATCAGGTCAGGGGAAAAAGAGGGGTGAAGGATCATGGGTGATCCTGGCACCTCTCATGAAACTCTGCTTTGATGTCATTTGATGTCTGAATTGCCCATCAGAGGAGGAGAAGGCAGGTATGTCTAGGACTACCCTTTAAAACAGTTACTAATATATACCCAAAAAAGTTGATTCCATTTGTTTCATGTTCCAGAAGGGATGTGTACTGTAAGCAACCTGTGGCCTATTTCATACACTGGTTTGAGGTGATCCATAGCCCCAACAACTAGCTTGACATAGACAACTCCATCTGAGGCTGTTCCTAACCCTAGCCATGCAACTGCCCACAACTACAGGGACAAACAAAAGTAGATGACAAGTCAAAAACATCATCTTGTCACATAAAGTGTATACCACATTGTTAAAAATTACTTAATATGATTTCCTATTTCCATGTAAGAAATGGGAAAACAACACAGAGGCCTCACATGACCAGACCTCACAGCACTGTCAAAAGCATGGGATGTGGAATCCAAGCAGCAAGGCTCTCATTCTGTTCCCGTACGGCAGTGGCAAGACTACTATAAGCCTCACATTTCTCACCTGGAAGAGAGCTGTAATACCCACCTTACAGTATTGTGGTGAGGACTGACAAAAACCACAGAAGGGACAGTGCTTACTAGATAGTCTATTCCTAAATCAGAAGCGATGACAGAATGAGGCACATCTTTTGCTTCCTGGTTTAGCTTTTTGGCCCCCCTAACTTGCTGCTTCTAAGATCAACTAAAATTAATTGTCTGAAGGTTTTCACCAGTTTCACTATTATCCTTGCAATGGAAGCCACTTGAAACACGGGTGCCTGTGACAAGGAAATCAACTAGAAGGGAGGGGATGATTAATCATTAAGGAATCAGAGAAGGTTGAAGAGGCAAATGGTGGTGGTGGAGGTTCTGTGCGGGGATGGACCAAAATGGGATTTCTGGCTTCATTACTTACAGTGTCACCTTGGGCTCCGGGTCTCCTTCGGCAAACCAGTGTAAACGTCTACTGCACGGGGCTAATATGAGGGTCAGACAAGTCGGTGTGCAGGCACCGAGCGCAGTGCTGAGCATACAGGAAGCGGCCAGCACGTGCTAGGGCTCTCTCCTCCAGAGACGGAGTAGCTGCTTCCACTGAGGTTTCAGGAGTTAGATCCAAGAGTAACTCCAGACGTCTGCTCTTCTCATGAAGGAGCCTAAGCAGCTGAGTCTCTTTTATGCAGGTAAAAAGGAGTCAAAGCGGACAGTCTTGCTCGAAGTTGCCAAGGGAAGTGAACACTGTTCCCATACCTGTAAGGGGCTTAAACCAGACAAATCCTCCTTTTATTTTTAGGTGAGGGAAGGAAGTGGCAATCAGTGGAGGCTTGAGAACCGGACTGTGCACCTTGACCTCTAAGATTCCATCTCGTAGTCCATATCGCCTACTTAAATTTTTTCAAAATGTGAGGGAGAGCAGATTCCCCTTTGATTCAAATATTCAGAACAGGGAGATCTGGGCACACATTCTAAGAAAAGGCAAATATGAGAAGGCTCTTTTTACAATCTTAAGCTTCTCTCCATCTCATCCCCCACCTGAGTAAGTGTCACACAAGGGCTCCCGCCTTGCAAAGGAGGACCCTTGATTTGTCCACGGGAAAGGTTCTCACCACTACTGGCTACAATAAGCAAAACCGTTCCAGTACATAGAATTCCCACCCTCATCCCTTACAGCATACAAACAGAAGTGCCTAGCCTCCCTTTTCCTGCACTGGGTAAACGCTATAGGAAAAATGTAGCTATTTTCAGAAATAATCATTTCAACTCGAGAGAGTCAATGATTAGAGGCAACATTGCTCAATATTGCTGAATGAGCTTGGAGAGGAGAAGGGATATATCTGTTCCCACCTCCTGTAAGTAGCAATTGTACCCCGACCTACCCTAACTTTCTACTAGTTCTTTGCCCCTAAAATCAGAGGAAAACGAACTTAATGAAAGAATGTGCTAACACTGACTAGTCACTGCTATGCATACCTATTCGCTAGGACCAAAGTGAGGCAGATCAAATTTGTCCTGCCAACTAAACGAGTTCAGAGTAAGCATTCCCTCTATAGATAGCTTGCATCACAGGGGGTAAAAACTCCACAGCCACAAACCACATCCCTCAACAGTACACTACTAGGGAAAGCAAACCCCAAGTGCTTTTACTATTAGTAGCAGGTCATCTGCATCATTTTCATACACAAATGAGAGCCCCAAGATGAAACACACTTGAGCAGAGAACATGCTTTATTGAGAAGTAGATATAGAAGAGCACATTCTACCACATGTGGGGGAGGGTTTAGCTTCTGTAAAAGGCCTTTACCCCTTAAGAAAACCCCCAGTGAAGTTGCTTTTGGATAAATTTCAACAGTGACACTGAAACTGGGGGGGAGCTGCCACTGAACATGCTTAAAATTAGCTCCCCCCAACCCACAGTGAATATAAGTAGTGTACAGAGATGACAAGAGAAAGGCACAAATGACCAGAGTCGGGATTGTGGTGAGGGCTCCACATGAAGACAGCGTGTTGTCGGAGACCAAGTTGGGAAGGGTGACAAGTCATACATTAAAAGCTGCCCCAAGATAGCAGGTTATAACAGGCTAGAGAGAAATTAGAGGGAACATCTCTTCCTTCACTTGAACAACACTAAAAATAGGAGACCAGAGAATAGAAGGATGGTGGCAAATCCCAAAAAGGAAATGGAGGAGGAGTTCACTGAGGGGCAGAAGCACTTTAGTCCTAGAGGGAGGGTGAGGCACTGCTGAGAAGAGAAGCTAACCTTGGCAGGGGTGGTCATTCTGCCTTGCTGAGTCAGGGACTGAGATACGGAAGTCATTCAATCATTTTCAATTTCTCCCAGGGCGTTTGGACAAAAATCAGTGCAACTTATATGGAAGTATCAGTGTACTCTATCAGACTGGACAGGTGGGAAGGCTTTTGCACTATAATTAACTAGTTCACATGTAGCATGAAAGGGAGAAATGGAAATTATTTTGGCACCCGTAAATGTAAAAGGGGCAGGGAGTAAAGAGAGAAGAAAACATTTACTCCTGGGCACTTTCTGGTGAGGCAAAAAGTATCCATTCCCTTTCACCAAGACACTGCCCACAGGTGAACACAAACCAAAATATAGAACCACCATCTCTTACATCTTCTCTCCATCCCATTCAGATGGATTATGTGCTGTTACCAAGACTAATCCCTGGGAAACTCTTCAAGAGAAGTATTTGGCTCTGGTCAGCCTGATACTGATCAAAAACGGGTCTTCCAATAAAAATGGAGGGAAGAAATTTAAAGCAAGATGAAATCACCCCCTCCCAGCACACACACACTCACAAGTGCTACCTCTTCCCTGCCCCTCCACGGAACACATGTGTAAGGAAGGAGTAATTGGAAAGGTACTGGTGGTGGCAGCCGTATCTGGAGGTCTGGTGACCAGGTGGCAAGAAGCACTAGTACCAAGTGTAGAAGACACAACACAACCTCATGGGGCGAGAGAACATGAGGAGAGAACCAGTGACTGGACAGGTACAGTACCATAACAGAACTCCTTGGGTCAGTGCTGAGAGATCTGCACTCAAGTCTAACACAGATCCCATCCAGGCAACCTCACTGAGGCCGAAACAACAGTTCCTCAGAACCAGCGTCTGCAGTGTACATGAAGGTCGGAGCCAGGACAGTCCTGAGGGGGATGGCCTTCCCAAAGGATACTGTACTTGCCAATCACAAGAGCAACAGAAATGACAGACAGATCCCTAGGGTACGGATTCCTACTGCTGGGGTTCGCTGGCTCGGAATGACAGGTCACTTTAAGTGCCCTTGGGAGGGGTCCATTTTAAGCAGCTTGGATCCATGGTTTTATTGGAGTTGGACCTTTTGGCCTCTTTGGCTATCCACTCATCAATCAGGTCCTGGGGGAGAACGATGAGAAAAACTATTATACACATTTAACTGAAGTGCCTTTATATACATTCCAAAATGATAATTAGCCAAGCAGGACTCACCAAAGATTTAACAATATATTAAGGTTTAAAAATAGTATCTTTTGACTTACAAACTACCACCTAATCCACTTCTTCCTACTTTGCCCTCAGAACTGAAAATCATTCTTCACCAACTTTTATTACATGCATGGGCCAATTAAAAAAATTAAAAGTGAGCATGAGTTAAGGTGGCGCCTGTTAAAGGAATTTCAAACCACTTCCACAAGCCCTGGAGTTTGTGAAGATCCCCCTCCACTGATGTGGGCAATTTCCTCCAATCTAAGAAAATCATCAAATGATCAAAATGCTATGCAACACAAAAGCTGCTTAAGTTGCGTTATCCAAATTGAGACAGGAGTTTACCAAAAGCTTCTGATAAGGATAAGGTAACACAGGCATCACTGCCAGCTAAGGAAATAAGACCCAGTTACAGGTGCATGTAGCCAAACTCCGGAGAAGGTTACCTTTTGAGTGTTAAGGCCCCCATTTTGCTCTGCTAAGCCTTAAAGGGACATCCAGCAATGAGCAAACAACTGATAAAAACCTTACCTGTCTCTTTAAAACTAGGTGTTTTCCCTTCCAATACTTGAGCATCTGAAGGGCTTGCAGAGTACTGACAATGTCCACGGGATTCACAGCTGTCTCCTGGCTGATTTCTGAAACAGAAGAGCTTCTGAGAACCTGCCAAAAGGCAGGTTTTTCACCCCTCCAACCAAAGCCTTTCCCTTAGGGGAAATCCAAACGGACTCCAAATGGTTGGAATCTTCTATACTTAGCCCAACCTGTTCAGAAAAAGTTTACAAAGCATTCATTTGACCAGCCCAAATAAATACAGAAGAAGGATATTATAGCAAGAAGCTACTCTTGGCCCCTTAGAAATCTGGGCCAAATGTAGACAAAACTAAATTCTTCCACCCTGCATAAACACAAGGATGTCTTCTTAGAAGCTCCTACATGTGCCAAAAGACTTGAAGAAATTTTCTTCTGTCTTTTGTAAGAATTAAAGTGTTAGCAACTCTAGACTTGAGAAAACAGTTCATAACCATTCCCAGGGGCCAAATACTCTGGAATCCTTGGGCATATTTAGTGAAGGTCTCTGCAGTGGTCCATATGCAGTGGGCCTTCTGTTCTCATAGTAAGATAAAATATAGAACAACTTATCTTTGCAGGTTAGAAAGCATCAACAGGGGCCAAGTGGAAAAGTTAGAATACACAGTGGTGTTGACAACTTGGGTAACAACCATTTCCAAAAGTCAAAAACCAACCTTTGATAGAAATCTCTTTGCCTTGGAAATTATGCAGGTAACGGAGAAGCACTTCTTTCCAGTAACTACGATAGCTTATGAGCCCCAGATCTGACAGTGGACGTTCCGGGGAGCCAACTTTTTCTTCCACTTTGGAAAGCAAATAACCTGCCAGGGAACAAATACACAGAATTTTTCTAGCAACACTGTATAGCGTGCCTAAAAGCAAAGAACAGTGTGCCAACATGGAAGAAAGTTTAAGTAGTACAGTCCTCTCCGCAGTATCAGTTAGGGTTTAGTCATTCAGTGGAATGCTGTGTGGCTGTTCAGTATAGTATGCTGCCTTCACAGAAACCAAATGGGAAGTATTTGTACTTACTTACGCAACAGTTCCCCCTTGTCCCCAGGGGATATATTCTAAGACCTCCAGTGGAGGCCTGAAACTGCAGATAGTACCAAACTCTGCACATACTGCGTTTTTTCCTACATAAACATACCTATGATAAAGTTTAATGTATAAATCAGGCACAGCAAGATGTTAATAGCAATAATAAAATAGAACAATTATAACAATATACTGTAATAACAGTATGTGAATGTGATCTCTCTCTTTCAAAATATTTTACTGTACTCAACTATTTTCAGACTGTGGTAGACACCTCGAAAGTAAATGGCAGATGAGGGGGGACTACTGTAATAGGCACTAAAAACACTCTGGGAGGCTTCACTAGAAACTTTCATCACAATGGTTCTCTGTACACGTGTGTTGGAAACAGGAGAGATTGGAAACAGAGATGTGAAGCCATTACATTACATGGCTTTTTATGTTTCAAATCTTTGAACTTTAAGAAGAGATTATCTCAGTATTATGAGGTACTGGGGGGTGTAAAAAACCCAAATGATGAAGCGTCTAGTTTTAACATCTAAACATCTAACATTCTATTTACAAAAAATATACAAAACACTATGGGGATGCAATCAGCAAAATTCCTAATCTGGGAAACTACTGTCAGTTACAGATCAAACTCCTTGTTCTATTCTATTCCTTCTTTCTCACCGCTGCCCTTGTCTAAAAACAAAAAACAAACAATAACAACCCAAAAACAAACCCAAAGAACAAAATCACAAAACCAGGGAAATTTGAATACTATAATTTATGATATTAAAGATTCTCTTTTGTTTTGTTTTTTAAGGTATAGTAGGCTTATTTTTTAGAGATACCAAAATAATAGAGGGTCGGGAATACAGAAAAAATAAGATTGACCAAAAAATGGTAATTATTGAAGCTGGGTAATGGGTACAGAAGTGGTTATTATACTCTTATTCTACCACTGTATATGTTTGAAAATTTCCATAGAATCAAGTTTATAAAAAAGGTGTTACCTATTCAGTGATATATAGTCCCCCCCTTAAAAGTAGATTATGTCAACTTCATGATTCATTTCTTCCCAGGTGACTTAAAAATGAAAGAAGGCTTGAAAGCCAAATTCTGAAAATTCTGATTTTGACTAAAAAATGTCCTGTCCTATGACAGCAGACATGGATAAGATACAGGAGAGTCCCATTATTCACAGCAGTGTGTTCCACAGTCACCGAGACCACTAAATCAGTGAACACTGACCCATTGCTCCTATGGGAAATACAGTTAGGTTCCTGCAAGCCTCTGGTCACGTATTCATCAACAATCAATATATAACCTTATTTTACATGTTTCTGTTTAACAACACCCTATTGAATATATTTTTGAAATCATTAACATTGAACTCACAGGCAACAGCACTATTAACTCATGCCTGAAGAAAGCTACCTAAACCACTGTAAGGCACACCAGTGTTCCTGCACTTAGAACACTAGACAGCACGTCAGCACTATGCTCAGGTGCCATTCATAATCAGCAAAGGAAAGCACAAAAATGTGAAAAACATGGCATTAACAGATTGAAAATGATACTTGTTTACAGTATGAGAGCTGCTAAAAATACTTCAAAGTCAGCTGGTAATGCTCTGCACATATCTGCAAATGACCACAAAAATGCTAAGATTGATTTTGGGGTTATAAATAAATTTTAGTGAGTAGGCAAATTCATAGACACAGAATCCACAATTAATGAGGACAGACTATATTACCCAAAGGGTCTATTGGGTATATGGATTTACCTCTAGACAAGTCCCTATAAAAGTAAAATCCCTAACATCAAGGAACAGATTTTAAGCCTTATGCATATATGCGCTCTGTTTAAAAGTCTCACACTGGGATAATCTTAAGAGCTTACTTTATCATCCTCTGTATCTCCTACCAATTAAGTACCAACTCAGGGTCCTGTATTGATTGAGTACTCAGTGTGTATCAGGCAGAATGATTATGTTCAGGTTTCCCCCGCTCATCTATTCATTTACTAAATAATCAGTGTACTTCCACAAAATGCCAGGAATTATAGAGACCATAAGACAAAAAGACAAATGACAATATTCACACGGTCCCCTGCCTTGTGCAGCTTATGACTCAGCAGTTTCACTTACTGAAATCAATGAGCATCTTGCCATAGCCCTGTCTCATGTACTGAGGCATGGTAAGGATACAGGATACATTGTAGTTGAGGAACGAATTCTTTTCCTAAAATCAAGAGCAGACGTGCAAGTTAGGAGGGTTCGCAACCAAAGCTTTCAGCACTCCCACAGATACAAAATAAGGCTGCTTGCAAAATATCCAGCTAACCAATCCTGGGGAGTGGCTGTCAGGCTCACAGCTGATAAATCCACACCCTTTATGGTGACCAAAGCCATTAATCCCGGGGTTTCCCTAGCTGAGACTTCCAGTCTCATTTTAGGAGGCAGTCAATTCTGGGTTCTTTACAGCCACAGAGTAAAGCAAGAAGGTTAAGACTGCTGAGTCAGTCTAGAGCAGCCCACTTTAAAAGTAATTTTTCAAAAGCAAGCTGCCTACTGGAAGAGAAGGGAAGGAAACAAAACAGTAAGTCCTCATTCTGAAAGGAGATTAAAAACAACCAAATAACATACAATATAATTCCATTTATAGGAAATGTCCAGAATAGACAAATGTCTACAGAAGGGCTGAGAGTGGCTGAGTGTAAACAGGGAGTGATTACTGATGTGTACGGGGTTTCTTTTCAGAATAACGACAACTGTGGTGCTTGTACAACTCTGTGAATATATTAAAAACCACTGAATTGTATACTTTAAGTGGGTGAATTGTATGGTATTTGAATAGTATTTCAATAAAGTTATACTAAAAATTCACAATCAAAATTTGGCCTTGGGTCTTTAAAAGGCACAGTGACATTATCACTAAAGGGATTGTGCTAGAAGGAGCCTGCCTCTCTGGCCAAAAGGAATACATTCCTGGTATTAAGCTAATAACACAGAAGCAGGCAAAGGCAGGAGAGTTACCTAGACAACAAGATGGGGGCTCGTGGGTTACCAGGGAGGGTCCTAGCCAGTAATTAATAGGAAGTTCCAGCCCACGAGTCCAGAAATGAATAAACCAGAAGCTTTTAATAAAGAATTGAACATTTTCATTAAACAATCTTTGTTACGTGAGTTTGCCCTTTTCTAAAGGGAAGGGCTGGCATCACTGCCCACGGTACTGCCTCTTCCTGTCAGTGATCTGAGCCCCACATGCCAACATTGATCACCCTGCTCTGGCCATTAGCTTCTTAATCTCCAGATCTTGCTGACCTTGGAAAAATATCCAATCAGGTGACAGCCAGTGTTGTCCGCTTCTGTCATAACATAGAACAGGAAGGGTTCCACATCATAATATAATGTCTTGTGGTCCAGAAAAAGCTTGGCCAATAGGCATAGGTTTTGGCAATAGATCTGGAAGCAGAGAAACAGTTCAAACTTATCAGATAAAGGCCTAAAATTAATGATTATATCATTACCGTCAATGAAACAGATTGCGTACTTTGGCAACAGAAGAATTCTATCTTCTTTACAAGGTGTGATGGAAAAAAACCACATTGCTCCTGAAACCTGTAAATATACCTTACCATCCCCTTCTTAAGTCACCACTTTTTACCTTGTTTTTCTTGCCATCCACTTCAAACACGGAGATGGAGCCTTTGCGATATATCTCATCACCAGGTGGGTGTTTCCACACACACTTGGCCTGCAAGAGAATGAAATTCTCATCAGAGAATCAAAGCCTTCCAACAAGACTGCTCTTCAAAAAGCAAAAGGAATCAGAGGTCAAATTTGGTTAATTGAGCTGCACAACAGTTTGACACACTTGACAACATACAGCAAAACAGATTTTTCAGTAAAACAAATAAAGGTTTCCAAAGTCACTGCAATATATTTATGGCTTTTTTTTTTTTTTTTTTGAGACAGAGTCTCACTTTGTTGCCCGGGCTAGAGTGAGTGCTGTGGCGTCAGCCTAGCTCACAGCAACCTCAAACTCCTGGGCTTAAGCAATCCCACTGCCTCAGCCTCCCGAGTAGCTGGGACTACAGGCATGCGCCACCATGCCCGGCTAATTTTTTCTATATATATTTTTAGTTGTCCAAATAATTTATTTCTATTTTTAGTAGAGACGGGGTCTCACTCAGGCTGGTCTGGAACTCCTGACCTCGAGCGATCCACCCACCTCGGCCTCCCAGAGTGCTAGGATTACAGGCGTGAGCCACCGCGCCTGGCCTATTTATGGCATTTTTATAGCAGTTCAGCACAAGTTTTCTGGACTCCATTCTGGCATTGTTTTAGCCCAGGAGATTAAAATCATCCACTACGTAAAAGACAGATAAATAAGAACACCCTTATTATAAAATGCCTCACAACAACAGGAAATTCTTAAGCAGCTTATTTCCAGCAGCTTAGAGTTGCTAAGTGCTTTACTCTCACCTTTATCAGTAACTTCTCATTACCACCTAACCATTAAGGTCTTCTTTTGTTCATATTAGAAGTCAGACCCACAATGATAAAAACTATGCACTACTCCCTCTCCCAACTCCCCCCATAAATGTGATCTCTGTGTTATATAACAATAAGAGAAAGTCTTTCTGTGGCTTTAAAAAAAAATCATGGCAGCCTGGCTGAGCAGGAAGCTGGGAGCACTTGGCCACAAGGTGGCACAAGGAACCCCCTCTTGCCTCACCCTCAATTGCCAATTGTTTTAATGCAGTCAGCCAACCATTGCTATCAACGTGTTTTAAACGTACAGGGAGCACTTCCTATTAGGCAATTTTATTGTGACTCTTTCCTGTCAACTCAAGAATTGTGTTCCAATTTTGTCATGTGTAAATCCAAACAATTATTAACTGGAATTGCTCCAAGAAGCTCCACCTTGCTCTCCCCTCCAGCCACCTAAGATGCCAAAAGGACAGAAAGCCAAGGGGAAGAAGGTGTTCCCAGCCCCTGCCTTTGTAAAGGAGCAGGAGGCCAAGAAAGTGGTGAATCCCATTTGAACAAAGGCCTGAGAACTTTGGCATTAGAGGAGACATCCAGTCCAAAAGGGACCTCACCCACTTTGCCAAATGGCTCTGCTACATCCAGTTGGAGCAGCAAAGAGCTATTCTCTATAAGCAGCTGAAAGTGCCTCCTGTGATTAAGCAGTTTACCCAGGCCTTGGACTACCAAACAGCTTCTCAACTGCTTAAGCTGACCCACAAGTAGACTAGAAACACAGAGACACAGTAAGAGAAGAAGCAGTGCTAGGAACGAAAGCTAGGAAGAGAGCTATAGGCAAAGTGGATGTCCCCACTAAGAGATCACCTGTCCAAGTGAGCAGGGGTTAACACTGTCACCACCTTGGTGGAGAACAAGAGGGTTCAGCTGGTGGTGATCACACATGATGTGGATCCCATCCGGCTGATTGTCTCCCTGCATGTCCTGTGTTGGAAGATGGGGGTCCCTTACTGCATTATCAAGGGAAAGACTGGGGCATCTATTACTCCACAGGAACACGTGTACAACTGTCACCTTCACATGGTGGAAACTACCAGGACCAATTACAATGACAGATATGATGAAATCTGCCACCACTGGGGAAGCAATGTTCTGAGTCTGAAATCTGTGGCTCACATTGCCAAGCTGGAAAAGGCAAAGGCTAAAGAACTTGCCACTTAACTCGGTTAAATGTTCACTGCTGAGTTTTCTGTACATAAAAATAATAAAAATTCTCCTAAAAAAAAAAAGCAAGCTCCACCTATAGTTTGTTCCTATCTCTATCCCTTTACTCATGCTATCTTTTTCCAACAATAACCAAACTAATGCAACAATTATTTGTTTAGAAATAGAAGCCAAGCCAAACAAAGATCATTTCAGCGATTAAACCTGAAGCAATGAGAATCAGAATACACATAGATTAAAACAGGTTTGTAGTTCCTGAAATCTGATTTTTATATCATGTGATACTGTAGGTCCTCAAATATTCAGAATGTTTATTTGATCCTCAGATTTATCTAGATCCTTTGTTTCCTCCCTCTACTAGTATTTCTTGCCCTTTTGGCTCTTCTATAGGTTAGTGTCACTAAGTAACCAGAAACAAAAAGGCAGGCATAAATGGTAAGCAGTTCATATCAATAAAAATACCAGTTTTACTTTCACATAGCAAAATCCTATTTTAGTTGATCTCCATGGACTATCATGTGTGTCAAGTGTCCAGTCCCTCTGACACCATCATTCCTGGTGCTCTGGTGCCTCTACCAGTCCTTGTCCATCACCCCCCCAATTACTCCATCCTCATCCAAGTCAGGTGTGCTGGAGTCTAGAGGACTTAAGTCAAAGCAGTTCTGGGCCACAAAGCTTTAGATTACATGCTTCAGAGTTGGGAACATAAAAAACAGTACCACCAAACTGGGGAGAAGAGTATGACAGAAATCACAGGACACCTAGCTTGAAAATGGAAATCCTGGGGAATAAAGATGAAAGAAAAAGGAAGAAGAGACACTCTAAAAGGCCTTAGAGCCAAGATTATGTTGTGACTATAGAAACGACATAGTCTGAAAAGCTAATCTAATCTCTCTCCATTCCTCTATCCCCCATCCTTGCTCCATGGCAGAAACTCCCTTTAAGACAAGACTTTTTATTCCACAACCAGGGAAAGAAAAACGACTTAAAGCTGCAAAAAATCTAGTAAACGTTTGTCAACAAATAAAATCAGATTCAAGTTTTTATTCCTATTTTAATAGGAAAAACAATGTTCAGAAAGCAGAAAGCACTAGGCAGCTTGAGGGTAAGGCACCAAAGGACCCATTCTGTTACTTTCACAATCTGTCACAGGCTGACCTCTCTTAACTATGTACTGATTCAACACTCACTGGACATCTACTGTCCATGCCAGTTGCCAGGGATACAAAGGGGGAGCCACGCTGTCCCTGCCCTGTCTAATGAAGTCTACGTATTTTCATCTAGTTTGGGACACACAAAAACTGTGGACAGAGGTAATTCATATTCCAAGGAAGAAAAAGAGGAGTAGGGGCCTGAGCATGGTGGTGCATGCCTGTAGTCCTAGCTGCTTGAGAGGCTGAGGCAAGAGGATTGCTTGAGTCCAAGAGTGAGGTTGCAGTGAACTTCGATGATGCCACTGAACTCTAGCTGGGGCGACTGTCTCAAAAAAAAAAAAAAAAAAAAAAAAAAAAAAAAAGACAGGGAAATGCATATCAAGATCTTCTTAAGGGCCTTCAGCTGCTTTGGGTGCCGCCCAGTAACACCATGCCATAGGCTGTATACTCCGTCTCTGAAATGTGGCCTTCCATTTTCTATGCCTTCATCCCAGTGCTATGGACCACTCAGAGTTACTTGAATAGATGTCATCTCTAGGGCAAAATCTAGAGATCTTATCACCATGATGATCAAGGCACAGAAACCCAAGACAACTTACCATGTGTCGGCGGAGTATCGTTTGGCTCTTCATATATTTTAGACAGAATTCACACATGTAGAGACGTCCCAGCCGTGCATATTCTTCAGGATAGGGAGAATGGTACCAAGTATCAAGCTCATAGCGACCAAAAGCAATTGTTTTAATCATGTTGCTCCCCTCTGTGATTTGGCCTTGCAGTCTTAACTTCTCCTATTGCCAAGAAGAAATCAAAAGTCAAAGGAGGATTAGAAGTTAAACCTGTTTGTTTTTAAAAGCCTGTAGTAAGCTTGTGTACATGCTACCATGCTATGCTATAAAAAAATCAGACGCATTTGGCTTCTACTCATGAGAGCTTACATTACTAAAGAGAGCTATAGGGGCAAGGAAAAATCAAGCAGATTTCTATAAGCAGGCTTACAACCAAGCAGAATTCTAGAAAACTTACTATCTCTATTGCCCAGAGCACAGGTCTCAATGGAAAGCGGTTTCTCTGCTCCCTACCACATTCTGGGCCTCATCAGAATAAGCCCTTGGTAAAACCTCAGCCTCAACCAAACTGAATTATAAAGGTAATCCACCATAGATACGAACTCCCAACCCCTTACAAAATATTACAAAACTAGACAGAAAAGGGGATTTAGAATGTGCCTTACTTATCTGCAGGAGCTTTTATAAAGCTGTGCCAATCTCTGTGACATATATCCACAATGACCACTTAGAAAAATAAATACTGGGCCCTCTAAAAAACATTTTTGAAATGTGGATGATGATTTAATTCTGGAATCTAAACTCTAGAAAGTAGATATTTTTGGATATCCATCTCCATTCAGTGGCTCTGAGTTGGCTACAGAAGTAATTTGTAAGCATAACCAGGTAGGAAGCTGTGAACGGCTGGCCTGGGAAATGCTCTATTCCAAAACAGGACAAAGAAAACCAGGAGCAGCAAGAGCCTGTGGAGCCAAGGGCAGCCATCAAACCCTGCCTCCTGAAAGTTTTCACGAAGTCTGGGGGGAGGGGGGCGGCCTGACAATGGAGATAAGAGTCACTTTACAAACTGAGTTTCCCTGAACACACTTAATCTTTTTTTTTTTTTTTGAGACAGAGTCTCACTTTGTTACCCGGGCTAGAGTGAGTGCCGTGGCATCAGCCTAGCTCACAGCAACCTCAAACTCCTGGGCTTAAGCGATCCTACTGCCTCAGCCTCCCGAGTAGCTGGGACTACAGGCATGAGCCACCATGCCCGGCTAATTTTTTTGTATATATATTTTTAGTTGGCCAGATAATTTCTTTCTATTTTTAGTAGAGACGAGGTCTCACTCTTGCTCAGGCTGGTCTCGAACTCCTGACCTCGAGCGATCCACTCGCCTCGGCCTCCCAGAGCTAGGATTACAGGCGTGAGCCACCGCGCCCGGCCGACACTTAATCTTTTAAATTAGAGGTTAAACTCAACCACTGGAACTTTCTTCAAGCAAAGTTGTTAAAAATTCTGCCTGGGGCATCAAAACTAAGTGTCAACTACTTGTAAATAAAAATCAGGAAGGAAACCCATCTTAACATATAAAAACCTGGTTGTGTCAAAGATTAATTCTATTTTATTTATTTATATATTTACTTATTTATTTAAATGTGGAACGCTTCATGAATCTGCGTGTCATCCTCGCGCAGGGGCCATGCTAATCTTCTCTGTATCATTCCAATTTTAGTATATGTGCTGCCGAAGTGAGCACAAGATCAATTCTAAAATAACAGACAACAAACAGCCTTTTCCATTACTTCCCTTCACTGTTATTTTCATTCTTTTACAGAGGAAACCCTGCAAAAGGGGAGCTGTTTCTGTTGTGATTAAGAGACAACAGAGATGGGTCTCTCCCAGAGTAGAGATTCTCAGAATTGCAAATTGACCAACTGACACAAAGGGGCACCTGCTGTTTTATCAGCCTCACTACCCCCAGCCAAACAGGTACTTCCAGAAGCTGAGGTGGAAAGAAGGGAAAAATCCTAAGAAAAAGGAGGAGGGAGGAGGGGTGACTAGTTTTAAATACAAATGGGAAGGGCAGTCTCCAAATAGGGACAGCTGGGGGAAGGAGAGAGTGATTCAAGCAGCAAGGTACATTTAATTCCCATCAAATTGATTGCTAATCATTTTTCTTGGCAGTTCTAAATGCTTTTCACAAGTAGACTTCAGCCTGGAGGTTTTAATACTCACCAAATCCTCGGAAGCCCGGGCTTGTGCTCTTCGGAAAAGATCCAAGTCATACTCGCTTGTCAGGTTTTCCAAGAGAGGTTCCCGAGTGTTCCCATAGGTCTGTCTGTGTTCCTAGGAAAATAACCAGAGCATGATACTCTCTGCTTCTAAGAACTTAATCTATTTCATTTAAATCGATGCAAACTACAAACATGAGCTGTTTATTTAGTGCCTGCATAGTAGGTGCTAGGGATTGAGCACAAAACATACTATTTATCAGGTCAATGCCGGAAGACACCCTCCACCCACCCTAACGAATCTGGAGAGGAAATGCCCACACACCTCTGGAAGGGAGTTTCATTCTTCTATCTCTAAATGGGCACCCTCAAGGATCAGAAATCTCTGCCTCCATTTCTTCATGTAAAAATGTGCTAGACTGTACAAATAAATAAAGTACAACAAACCCAGAGGCACCACAAATTCCTAGAATCTTGAGATCTGGAGGGAAGCTTGGTGGATACTTCCTGATCTAAAAACAAAATAAACAAAAAACAAATTCTCTATGTCTTAGCATCTAAGATTTTAGCTTGGAAGGAAAATGTGCAGGAAGGGAGGGGCAGGGGCAGCTGGACGAAGAAGTCCTTTGTAAATTCTTTTACTTGAATCACTGCAGCCATCATTGCACTACCCCCCAAAAGCGTACTGCTCCCACTTTAAAACTCCAGCCCAGGTACACAGGAAAAAATGGCTGAACTCTTTAAATGTACTAAATGTCAAACAATAGAAGAGGGAAAAGCCACAGAAAATTCAATGCATGAAAATAATCCAGGTTTTAAATCGTTTTCAAATCTTACCATGGCAGTTACAAGCATCCTTCCCCAGGAAAGAAATTCCACAAGGGAAACTTCCCTTTTAAACCTCTGATTCTAGCCCTTCCCACTCAGCTCTAGGCTCCACCTCCCAACCGAAGAATAGGAGATAATGGTGGTTAAGTGGGGCGGATGGCTCACCCCAGGAAGAGCATTACAGGTTTCACACACATATTAATTAGCACATGAAGAAACCATTCACCAGTACCTTTACCCCTATTAAAATTTCTTCTGGCTAATCTGGTTCCATCTGCTGTGTATCTTTTTGAATTTTGACTCTATCATCGAAGATTCAGGTTCTAAGTATTAGTTATTTCTTCTAGTTTCATGAACGCTGATAAAAAAACAAATGTCTAAAAAAATCCTATCTAGTGTTTATCAGGAAGCTTGGGTCCAAATAACCTATCCCAAATTACTGCAAAGCAAATGTTTGTAAGGTTAAAAATTTCAGGCCCTTTTACTTCAGACATTCTTTCTACCTGTATGATTTGGGGCAAGTTACCAATCTAAGCCTCCTGAATACACCATCCATTGTATAGGGTTATTACAAAGATTAAAAGAGAATCATAACCATAGCACCCAGCACATAATCACTCAATAAGTGGTATTAATCCACAGATGCTCAAATCCCTTAGATAAAATGGTGTAGTATTTGCATTATAACCCAGGCACATCCTCCTGTATACTTTCAATCATCTCTAGATCACTTACAATACCTAATAAAATAGAAATGCTATGTAAATAGTTGTTATACTGAATTGTTTAGGGAATGACAAGAAAAAAAACTCTGTACATGTTCAGTACGGACGCAACCATCCATTTTTTTTCTCAAATATTTTCCAATCCATGATTGGTTGAATCCACAGGAATAAAACCCATGGACACAAGAAGCTTGACTATACTTAGCCTGGTATATTTTTGGCTTAGTGAAGTCACGCTTTGACTGTCTAAGTATTCACAAACCATATATTTAATAATCTACTCTAATGACTAAATAAGAAAGCATTACAATTCTATGAAAAAATAAAAATACACGTCACAAAACAACTGAAAGAACAAACATCAAAATGTTAAACAGTGGTTTGTATCTCGGAGAGTGATTTTTTTATTGGAATTTTTCTTTATATTTTTGGTATTTTCAATAGTAAGCACGTATTAACACATTTATAATAAAATCTTTACCTAAAAAACTCCATTTTATGCAAAAAATTGACTAATTTTAAATGAAATGAGGAAATTAGTTCAAGATGTTTAAGTTAAAAGACAGAACCCAAAGTGCTTTATATAGTAAGAGCCTAATTATGTAAATAAGGTACTACATAAAAAGCTAGGGTATAAGCCAAAATGCTTGCTGTGGCTATTTTTTAGCAGGATTAATGATTTCTTCTGTATATTTTTCTTAATTGTTATATATTCTTTATAGAAGTGTGCATTACTGTTAAAGTTAGAAAAAAGTGTTAAAATACTATTAAAAGATCTACTACAGAGTATATCACCAATTAATATCTTTTATCATGGAGGAAATTTGTTTTTCCATTAAAAGAAGTACACAACTACTAACCTTGAATATTTTTTCTTATAAGACATTTCCAATGTCATATTTGTTCTAGTAGGTAAATTAACCCTTTAAAATTATAGTGATGTTTACAAATAACTAGAGGATCAAATTTTTAAAAATCTAAATTCTAACTGTATTTCATTTTTTCAGACCTCCTGTTTCCACTCTCAACAGCTCAGTTCTGGGGGATTAAGTTCGTTCTAGGTGCCAGAGGAATCACTTGGTATTCATGTGTAGAGAATATCAAATAGTGAATCTGAAAGGCAGAAGCTTAGAAAGTAAAAAGAATCAAATGTGATAGCAGAAGTTCATGCTAATTATTTAATTTTTCCTCACCATGTATTTCTCTTTCTGTTCTTTGCTCAGACCAGAATTTCTTTTCTTCCTGAGTTCAGCCACCTTTTCCTTATATCGCAACTGCCTCTCCGTTGGTGCCTAAAAGGAAAAGGAGAAAACTGAGAAGCTAGCTAGAAACCTCATTACCAAGTTAAGCTTCAAAATTAAAGTACCTGACCACAGAGAAGGTCCACAAAAAAAAAAAAAAAGAAAGAAAGAAAGAAAAGAAAAAGGAAAGTACCAAAAGTTTTTTAAATTTTTAAAAAGAAAAAAATGCCAGAAATGTTACAATCAACTCTGAATAATATGGCCATTTTAAAATTCCAAATTAAGTTCCTTCATCACCCAAACTACCACACTTACTGCTAGTTAAATATAGGTTCGGGAATGCAAACTTATTTTAATATTAACATAAATTAAAGATAGATGTCTCCACCAAAGCAACAGACTAAAATAAAAACATTTCAACTCAATAAACATTTATTGATTGCTTACCGTTTTCCAATTAATGCTTACTGATCTGATCAACAGTGATACCAAAATAAATACTTAAATATAACAGAAAAACTGAGTAAGAACAGAACCTAAGATAGACAATGAAGAAAAGTATAGCTTACCACTTATGGAGTGCTTTACCTGCCAAGCACTGGGCATAGGTACTTTATATACATAATTTAGCTGACTCCCCTGCCAGGTAGGCATAATTCACCCCTTTTATTAACAAAGAAATAAAGTTTAGGAAAGTTAGCCGGTCTGCCCAGGACAACACAGCTGGAGTAACAGAATCAAGGACTCAAATCCAGACCTGTCTGGCTCCAAAGCCAAACCTCCTCCTTATCACCATGCTTACTCAGCTAGCCACCTATAATCTTACTGCAATAACAGACACCGAGATGATGAACTATGTATAATTTGTGACAAAGGCTAACATCTGTGAGCATTACAATGGGAACACATGAGGAAGAAATTCATTAATTGTGGGAGAGGATTTGGGAAGAATTCCTACAACAGCTGCACAAGGCCTTGAAGGATAAATACAATGTCTTCTTGGAAGAAGTATAGAGATTGAGGCAGGAAAACAGAAAAAGTAAAGACCAAAGGCATTTAGGGAGAACAAGGAATTAAGTGCAATCAACAAGGTGTGAATGTTCAGAGAAGTGGGGGAAGGATTAGGACAGAACCAAGATGCTTCCTGGAAATCAGGGGAAGACAGAAGCAGAAGAAAAATGATACAGTCAACAAGTGTCAAATGCTGAGGAAAAGTCACTGGTGACCTTAGAAACATGCCAACAGAGTGAAAAGGTTGGAAGGCCAAGTACAATAGGTTAAAAAAAGGATGCAAAATAAGGCACTGAAACAGCAACAGAAATCTTTCAAATAATTAGAATTTTCTTTTTACTACCACTACTATTATTATTGTAGATAGCATGTTTCCTTTATTTATGAGGTAGAAGTGTTCATCTTATGAACATTTACTATTTGAAAAACAAACATGATTCTGAGTTCATGAGACCAGTTATTTAGACATACTATAGGAATAAGAGGCTTGGATACTCCGAAAGACAATAGTGGGGCAAAGAAGATCCAAGTCAGGGATCTCAAACTCTGAATGGCCAGAGCTTTAACAAGGCCCGTACCTGGTGCCTGGTTGCATGCCTGTTGTTGTCATCTTGCCTGTGGGACAGCATCCTTTCTTCTATCTGCTTATCCCGGCTCTGTGCTCTCACCTGCAACCATCAACATCGTCAATAAATCCACCTGCTTCTAAGACTATGTTTACTTAAAGCACAAGAACACAATGATCATCCCTTGAATTTATGTTGTACTTTTACTGTCAAAGGGTCTTCATACTTATTATCACAAGCCCTATAAGAAAGATAAAGCAAGCTTCACTTTCTGCCTTCTCAGCCATTAACTGACAATCAAAGTGAGATCACAGCTAAACAGTGGTAAAGCTAAGATTTTAATTCAGTCTGATGACTCTGAGTCTGGACTCTTTCCACTGTACAACGAATAAGAAACAGTGAAGTGCAAGAACAGAGTAAGGAAGTACAAAGAAAACATCAGAAAACCTGGGTTCAAGTCAACAGGGAAACTTAACTCTGTAGTTACAGGATCATACCAGCTCTCAATAGTTTCTGTTTTGTCATCTGGGAATTGAGAACTGATAGCCAACTACCTATTCAACTTTACCATTAAAACCCAGAATAGTCAAAACAGAACTGGCATTCCCTCACAAATCTGTTCCACCTCAAATCTTCCCGATATCGATAAATGGCTACACTGCCTAAAGAGCTGATTAGGTCCAAAACCTGAATGTCATCCTTGGTTCTTCCCATTTCTCACACTTTACATCAAACCCATCAGCAAGTCTAACAGGTTGCTCAACTCTAAATATATCCTGAATCCGACCCATTCTTAGCATCGCCACTGATACAAACCTAGTCCAGGACACCAACTACTGCCTGAACTTCTTCACAGTCTTCCAGTCACCCTACCCTGTGTCAACTCTTGCTCCACACTCCATTCACATGTTAGCAAGCCATCATTTAAAAAAAAAGTGTTTATGAAATCATATCATGTCTCTGCTAAAGCCCTCCAAATGCCTCCAATGACCATCAGAAGAAAACACACTCTTTGTGCCAAGGCCTACAAGGCCCTTCGTGATCTGGATCCTGCTTCCTCATTTCCCGTGGTGCTGCAGCCACACAGCCTACTCGTAGTCTTTCAAACCCAAGAGTTTACTCTCATCCATGTCCCAGAGCAAACGCAAACTCTTCAGGAAGGTCTTCCTTGACCACCCTAGGAAAAGCAGTCCTACACCTTCCACCCCCAAAACAGTCATTCTGTCTTTAGTCTTTTTGTTCCTCACGGAATTTATTACTGTATGAAATTCTTCTTTACTTACTAATTTACAGGTTTATGTTACCTCTTCCCATAAGAATGTAAGCTCCTGAATGTATTTTATCTTATCCACTGAATCCTCAAGTATCTGTAAGAGCGTTTGGCACATGTGGCCAAACTTATGAGCGAATAAAAGTGATAATATCAATGATCACAGAGGTGTCCTGGGAAACACAAGAGCAATCATGTGTATGCAGGTTCTTTAAAAATACTAGAGCTTTTAATAAATGCGAGGAATTAATCTATTTGGGATTGTAAATGTAATAAAAAAAATCATCTTTCAGAAATTTTCCTGCTTTTCAAAGCACATGTTCCAGTAGTAAAGATGGATTACACTGAGCCTAATTCCCCTTACAGAGAAGACAGAACAAAAGAAGAAAAATTCAGGATGGAAATGTTTCTTTTTTCAGAATATTCTTCCCCAAACTGAAATTTTTCTTTTCCTAAAATAAATTGCTTAAGGTAACAACATGTTCATATTGCCACAAGCCAATAATCTTAAAATTATATCTTAGGAATATTTTTTTAAGAGACCAGGTCTGGCTATGTTGCCCAGGCTGACCTTGAACTCCTGGGCTGAAGTGATCTTTGCACCTCAGTCTCCTGAGCAGCTGGACTACAGGCGTGCACCACCATGCCCCACAGGAAGACTTCAATGTAAAACCATCCATAGTTATCAAATTGTTATATTTAAAGACAAGTCGTAGAGGACAACTCTCAAAAAGCAGAGATCAGTTATTTTCAGAGACAGAAGTACCTAAGGCCTTGTCAGTTTCTGATGCAGATGTGGGCAGAGCTGTTTGTTTTGATCTGGCCTCAGACTGATGTGGAGACTTACCACTTACACAGAGCAGAAAAACTGCCTCGCTTATAAAAAGATTTGGAATGAAAAAAATAAAAGAGTAGAGTCATGACCTAAAATCCATATAAGCATTCAAAGTATACTACTCCACCAAAAGATAAACACAAACTTTCAGCCCTGTGGTCTACAAATTCCTGAATCAAGGAGAATTAATGTTAGTGAGGGAATCTAATTTTTCTAAGAATAAAACTGGCTCAGATAGTGACCGTGGCTTCTTTAACAAATTAACAGCAACAAAGCAACAATAATACCTTGGTCTAATCAGCTTGGATAACCTGTCCAGTTATTATGCAAGCAATCCATTTAATTAATATTTTCAACTCTTGCTTTCCCATAATTAGTTCTTTGGTTCCATCCTTCATAGCAGCAACCCATGCAGAAACATACCAAATAAGATCTGAGCTTCCACTTATAAATACATTATCCCCAAATCCCAAAGGTTATTTAGGGGCTATATTTTTCAAGAATTTAAAAGAACAATTAGCCAAGAGTAAGTGTGACTCAGAGTAACAAAAAGGAAAAGTATCATGCAGGAATGACAGAGAAAGAGGAAAAGAATTACAAAAAAATTTTAAAAAGCAAAATGACTTCATAGATTTATAAGAGAACTTAATGCATAAATATTGAGATAACATATATTCATGTAAATTATTCCTTAGCAGAAGAGATCCCTAGCAATCTTTGAAGTCAATTTTTTTTTTTGAGACAGAATCTCCCACTCTCACCTGGGCTAGAGTGCAGTGGCATCATCATAGCTTACTGCAAACCCCAAACTCCTAGGCTCAAGCAATTCTCCTGCCTCCGCTTCCCAAGTACATGGGACTACAGGCACACGCCACCACACCCAGCTAATTTTTTCTATTTTTAGTAGAAACAGGGTCTCAATCTTACTCAGGCTGGTCTTGAACTCCTAATCTCAAGTGATTCTCCTCCCTCGGCCTCCTAGAGTGCTAGGATCACAGGCGTGAACCACTGCGCCCAGCCTGAAGTCAATTTTTAATAGAAATTATCAATGTGCTAGTGGTTGATGTTCCAAATATTTTGTAGATAACCTCCTTGTTAATTTCTTTCAAAGCACTTATTACATATTATAATTCTTTTATTACATATTATAATTCTTTTATTCTTTTTATGTTTCTCCCACTAAAATGCAAGAACAAGGGTCTTGCTCATGTTGTTCACCACTGTATCTCCAGTGTTTAGCAAAGTGCCTGGCAATGGTAAGCACTCATTAATTACATGTTGAATAAATGAGAATACAATTACCTTGCATTCATCAGCTGAGAGATTATGATAGAGCGGGCATCCTGAGATGGAGAAATGTCTCTCGTGTTTTCCTGTAAGGTGTCCTGTTAAAGGAAAAAAAACTTAATCTTGAGAAGAAGACAAGCTTAGAAAGTGGTATTTTTCTCTACAACAAACCTGTTTTTTGCCTTATCATTTTTATCAAATATATGTCTGATCACACTGAATCCACCAAAGGTAAGTGTTACGGCTATAAATCACACCCACCACAAATTCTTTTCTTCCACAGGATGGATCTGGCCATCTTTGAACATACTTATATATGGTCAATATAAACTATAGTTCCCTTGATTCTGATGATGTATTTCTGAAATCCCAAAACACATAAAGTTGTACATTTATAATACACACAAATACAAGCTGTAACACTTTCTTTCAGTGGAATGTATATTTTATTTATTTATTCATTCATTCATTTATTTTAGAGACAGGGTCTCACTCTGTCACCCAGGCTAGAGTACAGTGGCATGATCATAGCTCACTACAACCTTGAACTTCTGGGCTCACTTAAGTACTTTTGGTGAAATTTAACTCTCCTAGGCCAAATTAATCAAGTCATACATATAAGTAAGTGTACTTTCCTTTCTACTATGTAATGCTATCTAAACTGAATTTAACTCCTTTCAATAATCAAAAGAAACTTATGAAAAATGGAGAAGGAAATGGCCCTTTCTATCACACAAGTGAACATATTTTGATAATTTTGAAACAGATTAAATATTTACTTTTGGGGAGAGAGGACTGGTTTTGTTTAAAGATTTAGGCTTCTTCTAAAATCAAACTTTTAAACAGGCAGTTAATACAAGGCCATAAGAGGGTAAAACATCAAGAATAACAATACAGAAAGCTTGTTTTATCTGAAGGGGTGTCTCTTTCATTCATCCATTTTTCTCATGTGGTTTTTTGAAAACAGAGGGAATTGAATATTATTTCCTTTTTATCTATCTTTTCAACCAAAAGGTTTATGAAACACCTAAGACTGAATGGGATGGTAAGATAACGCTAATGAGATAAAAAGGTAAGTTACTAAGTTGAATTGCAAGTCTATAAAAATATTCACCTTTCATTAAAAAAAAAAAAAGACATTTAATTTGAGGGGAAGACAACACTGGGATTTTAGAACTTATACAACATGATTTACAGAGTAACCTTTAAAGGGAAAGCACAGTCCAAGTATTGGGGAGGTGGTTATTTCACGACATTCAGGCTGCCATTTCTCTTAGACTGTATATATAAATATATATATTTTTTGGGGGGGCGGGGGGGGACAGGGTCTCACTCTGTTGCCAGGGCCAGGGTGTAGGGTGCTTGGACTACATTATTAAAAATGCAATTTTGGAGATCCATATAATTAACCTGGACACAAAAAACTACCCTCAGTGATCAAACACTAGGTGTAAAATGTAGTGTCACCACTACAGCAAGACTTGCTTTTTAGTTACTATGTATCCCACAACTGCTGAGCAAATTATTCAAGTCATGTCTTACTTTATAATATATAAATTAAAACCATTCTAATGCATCTATATTAAAAGTTTAAAAGGTAACAGCTGATCTGTTAAACTAGCAATGCCACTGCTATGAATTTATCCTACATTTTCTAGAAAGACACCAAAATATGTACAGACAAGGCTATTCATCACACTATTGGCCAAAATAGCTAAAAATGAGAAACTATCTAAATGTCAATCAATATGGGACAATTTAAGTAATTAATGAACTATCAATATAATGAAATTCTCTGTATCTTTTACAAAGATGAATCACTAAGTGCTGATAACGTAAAATATCCAAGATATACAACCAATTGTATTTTCCCTTTTATGCATAATAAAAAAGAAATGTCTGTACATATATGTATGCTTACATATGTACAGAAACTTACTAGAAGCAGTCACAAAAAACTACCAACAGTAGTTTTATATTGGGGGCCACGGTTTGGGGGGTATGAATAAAGGAGAACTTTTACTTATGCACTTCGAGCTCTCCTGTAGGGTTTTGAATTTTTCACACACACACAATAATTTTATGAAAAAATTATTTTTAAAAAGTAATGACTTTTTTTTTTTTGCCTAAGGAGTGGAACAGGATCAAGAATATTTTGGAAACTCAGATCCGCACTTTTCAAGTTTCCAATACATCAAAACGAAAGTCAAAGTAAACTTTCCTCTGATGCTACATGTTTATATTTACCCCATGGTCTACTCCATTAAGGGGCTAAGTCCTGGGCATAATTAATACAATCAGGCTCCCATTCTGACCTTATCTCCTCTTTTCTATTCTGGTCACTCTGCCCCAGGCATATTGGCTCCTAAGTGTTTCTCAAACTGGTTAAGCATTCTCCTGCCCCAGAGCCTTTGCACTTGGTGTTCCCTCTACCCATAATGCTTTTCCTCAAACACTCAAATGGCAAGTCTCTGCTCAAATGTCACCACATCAGAGTAGCTTTCCCTCGCCAACTACATAGATAACGTTACGTATACAACCACGTATACACGTATATAACTACATACATATGTACGTGTATAGACACACGTAATCTCCTACCCTTCAGCACACCTTGCTTTATTTTCCTTCATAGCACTTATCTCCAGTTGATATATTATGTATCTACCTGTCTTTGCCTTCCTCAGCTAGACTATAAGCTCCATGAGGGCAAGGACTTTGACATGTTCACAGCTACAACCCCAGAACTTAAAACAGTGTCCAGGTCAAGTGCAGTGGCTCACACCTGTAATCCTAGCACTGGCAGGCTGAGGTGGGAGGACTGCTTGAGGTCAAGAGCTTGAGACCAGCCTGAGCAAGAGTGAGATCCAATCTCTACCAAAAATAGAAAAAAAATTAACCAGGTGTGTTGGCGCATTCCTGTAGTCCCAGCTACTCAGGAGGGGCTGAGGCAGGAGGATCGCTTGAGCCCAGCTTGCAGTGAGCTACAATGACACCACTGCACTCTACCCAGGGTGACAAAGTAAGACTGTTTCAAAAAAAAAAAAAACCAAAAACCAGTGTCCAGCACATAGCAAATATTCAATAAATATTGGCTGAATGATTAAATATAGCACATAAAAGTTAACAATTTAGCAATCACGATTTGTGACTAGCAGAAGCTAAGGAAAGTACCTGTCCTTGCTGTGTGGCAAGCAGATCCCGTCAACCTCTTAAAGCATATTAGCCATCATCTCTTATACTAGTGTAATACATTGTCTAGTCTTAGTTTTTCTGGCCGGGCGTGGTGGGTCACGCCTGTAATCCTAGCCCTCTGGGAGGCCGAGGCGGGTGAATCGCTCTAGGTCAGGAGTTCGAGACCAGCCTCAGCGAGACCCCGTCTCTACTAATAAAAATAGAAATAAATTATCTGGACAACTAAAAAAATATATATATAAAAAAAAGATTAGCCGGGCATGGTGGTGCATGCCTGTAGTTCCAGCTACTCGGGAGGCGGAGGCAGTAGGATCGCTTAAGCCCAGGAGTTTGAGGTTGCTGTGAGCTAGGCTGATGCCATGGCACTCACTCTAGCCTGGGCAACAAAGTGAGACTCTGTCTCAAAAAAAAAAAAAAAAAAAAAAAAAAAGTCTTAGTTTTTCATTATTTATCCCAAGGAAATTGATGCAGGCCTGAAATAATTATCTTCTTTGAATGATGACTAGTATGGAGTTCAGGGGTTTGCTCTATTTATGTACTTTGATGGACCGAAATTATCTGAGAAACTGCTGCTAAAACTAAGAAAGGATCCAAATTAACAAATACTACAGAAAATGTACTATTGGCCTGCAAAGCAGCAACTGACTCTGTTCTACCTTTTTCTGAACTTGACGGCCACATGCAAAGGCTGAATTTGAGAAGTAGACCCAGTAGTGAAAGGTCTCCTACTTTCCAAGCAGCACCTTCTGACCGCAGACAAAAGCTTAAGCCCAACATTTGCACCTCAGCTCACCAAACGAGCACAAATAAGGTTCAAATCATTACAAGAATCCCTAAAGTAATTCTGTAAGGGGTAAAAGTCAGAAGAAAACAATATTTATCTCACAAGAAATATTTTATCTTGTTTATACTAGGTACACAAAGCCACAAGACTAAAACTACTGAAGTTACAGAAGGCCAGGGTCTCATGCGTACTTTGCTAGTTTCACAGCCTCTTGATAAGAAATCTGTTTTCTCATTTCCTTAACAGCAACGGCCATGCAACCACTATTCTGCACTAGCTTACCCTCTACTGGTCCTCAATGAGCACATACTATGTGCTATACAATGACATTTGGACATACTGGTTGTCTTTTTTGTTTTTGCTGCAAAAAGGAGGGAATTTTTCACTGGGAAAAGCTCTCAATAAACTGAATGGTTAATCACAGTTAATCTCCTTGCAACCAGATCTATTAACGTTATTACGGACAATAAACCAAAAAGAGAAATGCTTTTAATCAAGTGGGCAACTCATTGTTACTGAGCACATGAAGAACCTAAGAGACCAGATCACAACAGAACACAAAACATTTCTGGATGATTCTAATTCCAGAGGGAGAGAGAACCACAGAACAAAGGCAGTCATGAAGCTGGGCACACTAACCTAGAGAGTTACAGCCTGGTGTAGGACACTTCATATTGAAATTGTAGCTTTCATGGAAGCGACGGCGCTTGGGGCGATGAGAGAGATCGCTGCCTGAGTCCTTGAGGGACATGTCCTTGGCAATGCTCTCATCGTGAGACACGTTGGGACTGGAGATGTCTATGTCAGACTCAGAAGAAGGTGCATTTCCAGTTGGAGTTCGAGGTGGTGATTCATCATGATCAGCTGTATTTTTAGTTTCTAAAGCAAAAGCAATTGGTAGAACTTATGAATGGGGTTCATTTATTCAAAAGTTTACTATTCAGAGAGTTTATGGGCTTCCTAGATCCTCTATGATTTAACCAGTAACTTTTAGCTACTCATCTACTATAAGGATAAATGGAAAATGAAAAAATGAAGAGACACTAAAACCATTCCTTCTGTGTAACTTTAAATTCTGATTAAAATTAAATTTGGGGTTTACCTAATATATAACACTTATTTTTCCTGAGCTCCTCATCACAGGTAATCAAATCTGGAGGGGAATAAATTCTAAAATCATTACCATTCCACTTCCCTTGCAGGAGATACAGAAGATAAATGAAAATGGTTGTATTTCTGGATGACACCGAACAGACTTGGTGTGAGAAAGTGGTTGGACTTAGACTCTTGAGTTAGCTTGCTGGTAGTCTAACAATCCAATCTTGAAATTCCAGACTCTAAATCAGGGGTTGCAAACCAAATGCCTACAGGGGCTAGGCAAGGCCAAATAGACATCTCATTGTCCATCTAAAGGGGACAACTACTATTCAGCTCCAGCCAATTATTACTATGGGTGAATGGCCACCCAATGTTCCCAGATCTTTCCATTGTTTAAAACAAACTATTAATCCTAGTTTTTATATGAAATCTCTGTATTTTCAAATATTGGCAACAAATTGAAAAAATTTTAACACTGTGCAAGCAAACCAACCGACCATGGGGACAGCCTAGAAGCAGCTCAGCAGTCTGTAACCTCTGCTCTAAGGCCCCTGATTTGGGCTGTTAAATCACAATCTCAAAAGCTTAACATGCCCCATCACTGAAGGTCACTCCCACTCAGAAAACCAGAGATAAATGGACTGACAAGCATTGCCAGAAGAAAACCTAGTTCAAGCTATCTGTGGTTGAGAAGGCCCCAGTCTCTTTTTCCTATTACAGGTCCAATCTATTATACACCAACTACTTGGGACCTCAAGAATACTCTAGCATCAAACTGTATTCAGAAAGGAACTCGGCAAACAGCATACATCCAGCTGAAGTATTATTAGGTATCTATCTGCAGTGGCCCCAAGTCTTCCTTAAAAAGAAATTAACCAGATCCTCTGTAATGGGTCCAAGACATACCATACCCACTCACCTCTATCTGAAAAATCAACCACTTGCTCGGTTTCTGAGCCAGATGAACGAGTCTGCCGAAGTGGGTATTTTTTCGGTGTCACTGGGGTAGGCTGCTGCTGACTACGGGTCACTCTTCTGGTAGAATAAGCAGGCTCCTCAGTGCCAAAAGATTGTAAATTTCGAACAGGGCTGGAATCTGATCCCAATTTTAAAAAAAAAGAAAAAAGAAAGAAATATTTTATGTCTCATCTATATAATTTATTAGAATGTAGCTCCTCCTCTTCTTTCACAAAATCCAACAAATCCTTAAAATATCTATTTTATTGAATAGAACATAAGCAGAAGAGCCTAGCTCAGGTATAGAGATGCAATATAGTATAGTACTAATAGCTTAGGTTCTGGAGTCAAGACTGAACTTGATTCAATTCCACTCCGCCATACCAAATAGTTGTGGCATCTTGGGCAAGTTATTTTCTCCAAGTCTGTTTTCTGACCTATAAAAAAGGAAAAATACTAGTAGCACATTCCTCATAAGTTTGTGGTGAGTAATAGGTATGCATGTAAAGCACTTACCAAGACCCCTAGCACATAGTGCTTTATAAAGTACTAGCTATATCCTCTTTCTTCCCTTACTCAACCTTCCATAAAACAGATATTCTCCTACTAAATGTACAGGGTGTCCCAAAAGTCTCTACACAAAGGAAAAATTTCGTAATGAATATTTTGTAAATAAAAGTACACTTAGCTACAATTTCCCATTTTCCCTATGTATGGCGACTTTTGGGACACCCTGTATAACATTATACAACTATTTCTTTTCTTAAGGGGTCTATTTTTTTTTCCAATGACCCTCTCTGATACTCTAAAGCAAAATGATAATAGATTCATAAAGGCAAGGCAAGAATATAGCTTTTTAAGGTCTTCGGACGGCAAAACAATCTACTCTGAGGCACTCAGCAGCCCCTTTCTATCTCCAACCTGATGATACTTCAAGGAAGTAAAACAAATTCAAAGCTTAAATTAAAGCATATTTTTGGATAAATACATACATTTTAGTTTTGTTTTAACTGACACATAATTGTACATATTTATGGGGTACAGTGTGATATTCTGGTACATGTATATGTCATGAAATCAGGGTAATTACAGTATCCATCACCTCAAACACTTGTCTTTTCTTTGCAGTGAGAACATTCAAAATCCTCTCTGAAGTATACTGTAAACAACAAAAAATCCTAAGATAACATGTAAATCTTACAGGTTCTCTAAAGAAGAAAACTGAAATTCTTAAACTTTTAGGTGAGAAAAGTTAGCACACAGCAAGGTTAATAGTTTGTACACCTCCAGAGGTGGAGTCTATGCTGTCTACATTTCGCTCTACAGAAGGCTACCTTACATAGATGACACTGTGAATGGTGCCCTCAGGGGTTGTGCAACTCTGTGGTTATAAAGTATAATAAATAGAAAGAGCCCCAGAGCTCATGCATCTCCTAGCTATTTTGAATATTTACAACTTTCAGGTGTCCAGAGCATGGCCAGTTATGCTTTCTAAGCACATGATGCTCCTTCCATTACATATAGTGTTCCCTGCCTAAAATAACATGTTCCCATCTTTCAACTTGTAAATTACTATTAGATTCTTTAAGACTTCATTCTAGGAGAGTTGCCCTAAGTTGGCTGCCCCACCTCTGGGCTTCCACAGTACTCTATGCAAACTTCTCTCACAGCCCTTGCCACACTGTATTTCCATCACCAATTTACATACCTATATCTCACATTAAACTGTACGATCCTTGAGGGCAGGAACTATGATTTTTCTATCATGGTTCCCAGGACATAGCACAGTGCCTAAATTACAGTAGCCATTTAGCAATAATCCCATTGTGGTATAAACGTGAAGGCTGAGAAACCAAGAAACAATAGCTATACTTAGGCTGAAATCTTAAATTCAAAAATAAAGTTAGGAACAGTTGTTAAGGAGAATATTCTCTCTTGCTTGAAAACTGGTATTTTTCTCTCATTTTGCAATATGCTCATATAGCAATAACCAAATCAACACTATTTAAGTGCCAAAACATAAAATTTTTCCCCTTAATCTATTATCACCTATTGATCATCAGCTTTGTGTATTAAATGCAATCTTCTTTCCTCCCCAGGGAATCCCAGAGCAGAGCCAGAAGGGATCAAGGGTATCCTCCTCCTAAGCTAATCCCAGATGGCTAAATGCACTAAAGAACCTTCAAACTACCTTCCAAATCCAAGAAGCTCAATTTTTTACTAGCAAAGCAAAATTCTGGGTATTTACACGCTGGTATTTGGATACAACTATTTATATCTATCACACATGTATTGGATTATATTCCAGAATTAAACATGGTTTTAGAAGTACTGGGCCTCCTCCAATAACAAATTTGAGAGACTACAGATGCTCCTTGACTTACATGGGGTTATGTCTTGATAAACCCATTGTAAGTTGAAAATATCATATGTTGAAAATGCATTTCATACACCTAACCAACTGTACATCATAGCTTAGTCTAGCCTACCTTAAGCATGTTCACAACACTTGCATTAGAATACAGCTGGGCAAAATTATCTAACACAGAGCCTATTTTGTAATAAAGTGTTGGCTTCCCCATGTAATTTATTAAACACAGTACACTGTAGAATATTGGTTGTTTATCCTCATGATCATGTGGCTGACTGAACTGTGGCTCATTGCTGCTGGCCAGCAACACAAGAGAATATTGTGCAGCATATCACCAGCCCAGGAAATGATCAAAATTCAAAGTATGGTTTCTACCGAACGCATCCTGCTTTAGCACCATGGTAAAGTCATTAAGTTGAACAATGCTAAGTCAGCTCCTGTCTGTACTTCAAGTCCCTAAGCCTAAACCATTCTAACAGAAAGTGAAGAGATTTTCCCATTTTACTGATGGGAACACTGTAAGCTGGAAAAAAAAATCAAATAACTCAAGACATACATGTGTCTCACATCCATTGTAGCAGCCATAGTTCCTTTCAATCTAAGCACTGTTAAAGACCTGCTACTTCTGCATTTGCCCTGCATTTTACCAGTCATCAGGTGTACTACATCAAGCCAAGGCACCTGTTTCCACATTAACCAGCACAACATGATCTCTAGCTAGTCAGCTGTGACCAGTGGTCAGGAAGAATGAAGACTTTTACCTTGAGAACTCTGGCTTAGCCTGGCTGAGGAGCGGGTGACTCGGGCAGATCGTCGGGATGTGCCATCGCTCTCTGAACTGTCTGTGTGCTCGAGATCTGTAGAAAAATCGGAATCTTCGGTTCCATCTGAACTACTGCCTGCATTCCTCTGTAATACCACAGATCCAGACATTAGCACGGAAGCATTTACTCTGTGGGTTTGCATTAACACTGTAAACAAAACAAACCGTGATGCTGGGAACACCAAGTTCAAACCTAAGAAAGGATTCCACATGAATTTCCCCTCCCTGCCTAGAGGCAACTTCCCTTTATTCAGGACACTTAAATGAACAACTTACAAATAAGGCAACTTTGTTAAATAAATGAAGAAAATTCTTACTGTATTATCACTAAGTCTAAAACAAGTTCACTTACAGATTATTACCACAAACTGGAAATAAAAGTACCCAACTCAAAACGATCTGGCTGACACAATTATGCCAATAAATAAATAAATAAATAAATAAATAAAAGTCCAATATAGTAAGAAAAATGTTGGTGCTAGGCCCCATTTAACTTTAGGGAAGCTTTTGTTGTAAGTTTCCACGAACTTACACAGCTATCACATCTTAAAAAAAAACATGCACTATTTCAAAATATCATGGTCCACAACTCAGATCCCAAAAGAACGTAAGCAGAAAAAGATAAAAATTCTTTTTCTTATGCCATCTATCTGAAGTTTCTCCACATGAATGCCTAAAGTGCTAAAAAGGAAGCTTGCACATAAAGACTGATGGGTATTCAAAAACAATTTTTTCAAAATCTCTTCAATTAATAATTATTCATCAATTATTAGCCTCCGGAGGAATGATTCGTCATAAAGGTAACTCTTATCAATTGGGCCTTAACACTATACCCTTTACCAAGCCAGAAAGGGAAGAGTATTTGCTAAAACAATAGCTTAAAACTACTGATCCTATATTTAAAACCCTAGGGCCAGTCATGTTTGGAATTCATAATTTTTTTTAGATTTTTAGTAAGAGAATACTTTGCATATAGCCTACAAATAACACCCCATAATCAAGCACAGTAATACTTCTGCAGCAAGATATAATGACATACAAAAACCATAAGTAGTTTCAAGACATTTTAAAACAGGTTTGCCACCAAACAAGTTACTAAAAAACTTACGTTTTTGAGGATTCTTTGTATTTGGGAAATGGAGAAAGGGGACAACACACCTATTCCAAGGTACCAATATTATTCCTACATTTGGTGATCTTAACGTAAATACTACCTACCAACGTAGGTCATTTTAGGAGACAGTAAAAAGCATAAATTTTTAACTTGGAAAGCCTCTGCGAAGAGAAAGATTTCTACAGAAATAAGGAAGAATACTACCCAGATGGTATTCTGGTCCAAATATCTCAAAAGGTAACCTGCCCAGAAATGAGCGGAGGCCCTAGAAAGAGTCACAGAAAATCACCAGGATGAAGCGGGAATCTTAAAGATCACTACTATAGTCCAATTACCCAGTTATTTGAATCCTTGACCTGTGACCATCCCTTCCTGGCTTGAACGTGGGACTCAGCTCTTCTCTGCACCAATCTACCTCCTATATTACTCCAAAGCAGATTTAATTGCTCTCTCATCTCCCTCCTATAACACTTTGTATATGTCTCTGAGTAAAGAATTTACTAAATCCTTCTACAGCTGTTTATATGTCTGTTTCCCCCCCATCAGACTATGATACCTTTAAGCCAGGGATTATGTCTAATTACTGGATCTCCAGCAACCACCATGTAGCAAGTAGTCAATAAGCATCTGTTTAATTGAATTAGATTTGTTCTGAGTTGATTTAGATTTGTTCCGTAGTTCCAGCTCTGCCATCGCCTAATCGAGTGGCCTAGGGCCACGAATGAGTCCTTCATTTGCACAGTTGTAAAAAGAAGAGACAGAGACATTCCTAAATCATCTCACAAATCCCCTAATTCTAGAAAGTTTTTGACTTCTACGAACTGCATTTTCTAAGCGTTGTTGCGCTAAGCAAATAAGGAAAGATTACGGCTTAGATGCAAAAGGCCTGAGGGGGATCCCTTGGGAGTGGGCGCTGGCTTTCCACCACCCAGTCCTCCCTCCGCTTTGTTGTGCCCCCCACCTGGAAAGGAAGGCGGCCTCCAAAACTCCGCCTGTGCACCTATCGGCATCCCCACCCGGAAAGGCGGGGATTCGTGCCGCCCAATCGAGGTCCAGCTAAACCGCGCCCCCGCGGGACAGACTGCCAAGCCCGGCCAATCAAGAGAGGAGGGATCGTTCTCTCCAGCCAGTTGGAAAGCGCTAGGGCCGGCCCAGACACCGCCCCCGCACGCGGGGAGGTGACCGTTGGGCCCAAATAGGCGGCGTCACCAGCCAATCAATACGCTTCTAGACGCTTCAGCGACCAATTAGCAGTAAGAACGCCTACGATCCAGGCAAGCAGAGGGCGGGAATAGTTGCAAGCATAGGCCGAGGCCAGGGTCGGGCCCGCATTTTTCTGTAGGGTATGTATAGAAGACAGGGTGGCTGAGCTAGGTTCGGGGGAGCGGGAAGTTGGAACCCAACGGCTGTAAGGCGTGGCCAACTGCGTCACTCTGCTCAATCGACTGTCCTTAGAAACCCGCCATCCCTCCTCTCCCGTTTCTTACCTTCCTCCGCGGCATTGCCGGCGGCTGCGGCCCGACGGTTCCGATTCGGGCAGCGGCGGCAGCAGCAGGAGGAACGGTGGCTCCGGCGGGCTCCGTGGCGGCCTCTGTAGCAGTCCCAATCCTGCGGACGATCCCAAGTGCCTCCTGCCTCTCAGCGTCTAGAGCGTTCTGCGCAGGCGCCGCGGGCTCAAGCGCTTTTTCCTTCACTTCCGGCTGGGTCTCGCGTCACATGACGTTACGGGCCGGAGAGGGTTGTGGGAGGTTCGCTCCCTTTTGGTGAAGCTAGTGGGCGCCATTTTGGAGTTGGGCAGAAAAAAATGACTCCAATAGTGGGAACCGGGGCCTGCCATTTTTAGTTAGGTGAGTTGCACCCTTTGTGGGCGTGGGTAGCCATTCTTGTTTGGGGCAGAAGCCTGACAGTCGAAGTAAACGGTTCTCATCTTTATCTTGGGCAAAATTTCTCTTCCTGGTCGTTTTCTGAAGTGGATGAAAAGGAAACCCCCAGAATCCATCAGGTTGCTGAAATTTAACCCTTCCGTTGCCTTATTGACTAAAAGACGTTTCCGTTTATCATATAAACTCAAAGTTGTGAAGGGATATTTTGCATAAGAAACTTTGTTAAGAGCCATCTTGTGTCTCAAAGGAGTGGGAATGGGGGCTTGAAAAAGGAACGAAAGGGTAGTGTCCGTCCTCAGGAAGTTTCCTATTAGAGGAGACATTGTCCTTGTCTTTAGCGAACAGCAAATAAGTTAGTCGTTCACGTCGCAGGAGGAGGCAAAACCGTTTTCCAGGAGCTGTAGCTCCAAAAATTCCCAATTTAGCTCTGCGGTGAGCGCCGACTTCCTTTCCCCACTGTGTTTGGGTTTGAGATCACTGGGTGGCCGGGGGTGAAAAATGTGACTTTGGATGTGGAGATGCTGTTCCAGAGAACCCCATTTAGCCCACATGACCTCCAGATGTATGAGTCAATCGTTAGGGGAGGAAGAGAAAGGAATATTTTTAGTGAAGCTGGTGCCCAAAAAGGAATGAATATTTAAATAATAATGAGAAGGCCTAGGAAGGAGTAGTTGGTGGAAGAGTCATAAATAAAGGCTGGAAAATGGAGAGCAAGGCTAGGAGAATTTAACCCTCCTGGAGGAAAAGTCTTGAGAGGATGAAGTATTGGCCTAGAGCCTGGGTGGAATCCAGGCAAGCTTGGTGATTAAGTTGGGATCCTGGACCCCCAGTTTCAACCTGTGGCCAATTAAGATGGAGATTTCCCCCAAGGAGCCGGGCTAAAGAACAAAGCAGCGGAAGGTAAACATCTGATTGATGTGCTAAACGGAGAACTGGGAAGAGTTAAAGTTTCCAGCACTCTCCTTGGAGATATCCTGGGCCAGTGTTGACACAGACAGCTTTTAGTACTTAATATTTAGCTTTTAGTGCCTAGTATAAACACTTTTGATAACCTATTAATACTTAGGTTGAACTGTACGTAAGAACCTATTTGTAAGTGGCTCACATTTCTTCTTTCTTTGTATCCCCTCAGCACTTAAGCATTTAATTTCACACTATTACTCTGTCGTTTGCACTTACTGGTATGTTCCTGAGGTCACTCTTTTTATGTTCTGGATCCCTGACTGGTGGTAAGGATCTCTTATTGAGAGCACAGCTCAATTCTTTCATACCATCCTTTCTGATAGTGCCTGGAGCTTGTTCTACCCACAGTAAATGGCTTGCTAGTCAATAAGAATATCATTAACATTTTACAGTCTCTGAGTGTACAGCACTCAGAGATGATAAAGTATCCCTCCCTGGAAATTAGTATTTTAGAATAAGGTCTCATCCTGACCTAACCATCCATCATACAAATACCAGCATTACAAATGTTCAACATAGTTAATCTCTTACACTGGATTTTCTAACACTACAGCTGACATTAAAGAGTTTACAATTTCATTTAGATGTGGTTCTTGTCCTTGGAAAGTGTACACTCTGGCAGAAAGATGAGAAAACTAACACCAGTAGGATAGAAATATGATCATGAGGAAAAAAATGTTTACAGTACTTGAGATGGGAGTAGACCAGCTAGGTATATTTAGAATGGGGAAGGGGGGTATCTTTTTTTTTTTTCCCCCAAAGGCAGGATCTAGCCTACTTATTTGCTCAGGCTGCTCTGGAACTCCTGGGCTCAAGAAATCCTTCCACCTCAGCCTGGAGTAGCTGGGACTACAGGTGTGCCACCATGCCCAGCTGGAAAGGGGGAATCTTAAAAGCTTTTCCCTTTTTCCTTTGTTTTTGTAAACCAAATAAAATCTTTTCTTTGAGGGACATTTTTATCACAACCCAATTAGCTCTCCAAGCAGGAATTCATGTTGGTTTCAAAGCCTTTGACTGGTTGCCCCTGTGCCGATCCAATTCACATAAGTTCACATAAGCACTCTCCACAGTTCTCCCTGTGTTTTCATTTCTCACAGGCTTTCCTTCCTGTCTGGATGCATCTCCCAACCCTCTCTAAAATTTTCTTTCTTTAGAAAATCTTTCGTGTTTTATTCTTTGTAAGGTAATAGGGCATAGTAATATATTATCTTGCACTTGCTGCTTATTTATACTTTATACTTACTGCTTATTTATACTCTTCTTTATACCATTTGGTAGATGTTCTCTTCCCCAATCCTCTTCCCAACAGACAATAGGAACATAAATCATATTGGTTTTATTCATCAGTGCTACTAGTGTCCAGTACGGGGCTTTGATGTCAGATCTGTATTTGAATCTCAGCTCTGCTGCTTTCTACCTGCATTGCTCTTGGACAAGTTTTTAAATTTATCTAGGCCTTCGTTTTTCTTATCTGTGAAGTGGGGACATGAATGGCCACCTCACAAGGTTGTTGTAATGAACAAAGGAGATGAGTGTTATAAAGCACTTCAAATAATTCCTGACATGGAGTAATTGCTCCATGAATCACTGCTGTTATTTATATTTCTAGTCACCCTAGTCATGGCTACAACACCTAATTTTGTGAATATGTCTTTACATGGTCTCCATGTTTGTTTGCTTTGGTCTGTTCAGCCTCACTTTAACTGAAACTATATGGAGTGACTACCCAGGCATTACATACCAGGCATTGAGTCACACCACGATGGACAAAATGCCATCTTTCCCCTCAAGGAGCTTATAATCCAGTAGGGAAGACAGGCCAATAAGCTCACAGTTCCAAAACACTGTAGAGTATTACATGGCAAAATAGAAGGAAAAGCAAGGTTCAGAAGAGGAAGTGCAGTGTTTCATCTGGAAGGTTTAGGAAAGGATTCATAAAAGAGGTGAAACAAGTGGAATTTGATAGGATGAATGTTTGTCAGTGGATAAGTAAAATAGGGGCTTTCCATGCAAAGAGAACAGCTTGTGCCAAAGTACAGAGGTGTGGAACCTCACTGTCTGTGGGGGTGACTGACTCGGCATGGGAAACTTGAGGTGGTTGCCAAAAGAAGAGGTGGGAATGGTTTGGGGAACCAGTTGATGTAGGGTCTTCAATGCCCTGCTAAGGAGACTGGACTGGAAGTGGTGGGCAATTTTTGAAGGACTTTAAGCAGAGAAGTCCCAAGATCAAATTTGCGTTTTAGAGATATCTCTCTGGCAGCTGTGAGGGGGACTGACCAGAGTGGCAGGGAGACCAGTTAGAAGGCTGCTGTAACCTTAGCCAGAGATGAGGAGGAGCTGAAATGGGCAGTGGTGGTGTGGGCAATCTTTTGTGTGTGTCCTGGTGTGTTTTCTTACTTGTATTAGTGTTTTGTCTCCTCAGCTGCATTTGTAAACTCCCTAAAAGATCCTCCAATTTCCTTTAAAATGTTTCCTTGACAGTAAAATGATAGGTACCATATTTCAAATACGAAGTATAGTTGTTTGTTGTTTGTTTCTCCTAGAGGTTGGGAGCCTTGCCTAGCTGGCCACAGTGTCTCCAGCTTCTCTCCCTTACTGCCTGGCACCTAAAAGGGCTCAGTAAATGGGGTGGCACATTCCTGACCCCACTGCCAATTGTGGATTCAGTTGTGAAAGGCTTGCACGAAACCAGTCATCCTGTCTCTAAGCCTCTTGCTGACCAGAGAGTGCCCAGGAAGGGTTAGGGACAGCCATTTCCTCTGTGTGCAGTCTTGTAAGGTGGGGGAAGCATGCCTTGGCCTTTTAAAGACAATGCTAATGTAGCCAAGCCAGTCTTATAACTTCTGAGTCTAAGTATTGGCATAGTCTCTATCCCTTTGGGAGAATCTCAGAGGCTGCTGATGTGACCATAATTCATATTAAAATATTTTTATTTACAGCTGCTTTAAAAATAGAGTCAGCATAGTCACTAATGGGCCTTTCTTCCCTACTCTTGCTAGAGATGGCCTGGAGCTTCTCTTACCCTCTGGCCACTTGTTAATTTGGTTCTTGTATCACCCTTAGCCCCAATCCCTAGCCCCACCCTGGGGGAAGTTATTGGACAGATCCCAGCAGGCTCAGGCGCAGCTGGGGTTATAAATAACCACCAAAGCTAAACAGTCAAATAACCACATTTTGAAGATTGCTTAAAAAAATCACTCTGATCCCGATTCAATAGCAGTTCTCCTCCCACCCCTGCCCTTTATCTCCCCCCTTCCTCCACCTCTCTACCTCCCTTGCCTGATCCAGGCTCCCTAGGGAAGGCAATCGGGGCACAAAGCTGTCTTATGATGAAGACATCCTTTTCCATATTTGACGGGGCCAAAGCCCTCCAGGGCTGTAGTTATAGTTACAAGGTGTTGTTATGGCAGCAGAGGCCTCAGGGCAACATATGTTCCTCACTGGTAATTGGGTTTTCCTTAACAGATTGTCTCTCCCTGGGCTCTCCATGCCCAAATTCACTTACCAAGAAGACCAGGGAATTGCCATTATGGATGGGCCTTCATTTTTTGATTCTAGCAAAAACCAAATTCCTCCTTATTTTGTGGGGTGGAATGTACCCAGTAACCATGGGTACGTTCTATAGACATGCAGTCTGTAGACATTTAGACTGCAGGCATTTTTCATGTATTCATTCAACAAATATTTATTGAGCACCTGATATGTGCTAGGCATTGTGCTGGAAGCTGAGTGTACACTGAATAAACAGACCTGGTTCTTCCCCTCTGTGAATTTAGGGCAAGTGTGTATAGGAAGGGGCTAGAGGAGTATGACTTTCACCTGCCCTCCATCCCCTCCTCCTTTTCAAAAATGATTAACCCAGTGTAAGAACACTAAATACATTTTTGAGGAAAATAAAAGACATCCTTAATCTCACAGCTGCCCCAAAGCTATTTTTATCTTTTATATATTGCCTTCCAGTTTTTTCCACATGAATAAATTTTATGTTCACTTTATTTATTTATTTTTTTAGAGACAGAATCTCACTCTGTTGCCCTGAGTAGAGTGCCGTGGCGTCAGCCTAGCTCACAGCAACCTCAAACTCCTGGGCTCAAGCGATCCTCTGCCTCAGCCTCCCAAGTAGCTGGGACTACAGGTGCGTACCACCATGCTCGGCTAATTTTTCTATTTTTAATAGTGATAGGGTCTCACTCTTGCTCAGGCTGGTCTTGAACTCCTGAGCTCAAGTGATCCTCCTGCCTCAGCCTCCCAGAGTGCTAGGATTACAGGCATGAGCCACCGCATCTGGCCTAATTTTTAAAAATTTTTTGTGTTTGTTTATTTTTTAGAGACAGAGTCTCACTCTTTTGCCCAGGCTGGGCTCAAGTGATCCTCCCACCTCAGCCTCCCAAGTAGCTGGAACTACAAGCAGGGGCCACCACACCTGCCTTTTTTTGGTAGAGATGGGATCTCACTTGTTGCCTAGGCTGGTTTCAAATTCCTGGCCTCAATCTATCCTCCTGCCTTTGCCTATGTGCACATTTTAATATAGATGCACTCATTGTTTACATGAAATTTTGTGTTTTATATATATTCTCAACATTTTCCATGTTTATAGTCTTCTTAATTGTAACTGTAATCACTGTATAACATTGTATTGTGGTGCTGTGATGTAATGTGCTCTCATTCCCCCGTTGTGGGGTTACTGAAGCTCTTTCATGTCAGATAATGCTGCTGTGAGTGTCTGCATGTATTTAGAGCTCTCTCCTGTTTTTATTTCTGCCTCTTGTATATTGCTTTATTTCTTTCCCCAAAGACTTGCACAAATTTACAGCATCACCATCAGCGTGAGGGTGCCACTTTAAGACATTTTTCCCAAAACTAAGTGTTACCACTTTTTAAAATCTTGCAATCTTAATAAAAATGAAAACAGCACTTCAATGTGCTTTTGATTTAATTTCTAGTGAGGATGGACTTCAATCTTTCATGTGTTTATTTAGTAGTTTTATTTCCTCTTCCGTGAAATCCTAGTCATTATGAATTTCTCCACTGGGTTTTCAATGATTTCCTTTTAAGTTTGAAAGAGAGAGAGAGAGATCGATGCTTTATCTGAGCCACACTCAGTTATAGATCAGTGTTACTAGGAAGGCAAAACATTTGCTTCATAATTATTTCTTTAGTATTTTCTCTTCACTCTCCCTCTGGCATCCCAATTCCATCTAGTAGTGAACGCTGTCAAGTACACATGCTATTGAGAAAGAGTGAGATTGTAAACAGAATGTGTAGGTAGCGTAGATGAAAGCAGTGAGGAGGCAGGTTATGTCTTACCCCAGCAAGTGTTAAGGGGCCATTTTAATAGCCATAGTCACTCTTACCCACTATAAGAACTTTGAAGATGGTTCTGTAGATACTGTTTTCCTGGTGACTGGGAGAAACCAAGATGTTTCCCAAACCAATCAACCTTCCGGAGGATGAAAAATGACCCTGCATTCTGCCATCTGTAAAATGTGGCTCTTTTTGTTTGTTGGGAGATGCTTTCCCAGGAATGGGGGCCAGGAATGGGTCCCTCTGAGTCATTTACACATGCTTACCCAATCTCCCTTGTGACTAACTGTACCCAAATGTGAATCAACTGGCCAGTGTGAGGGATGCGAGCCGCAACTAGGAAAAACATTTTCTCTATTTAAGGCAAACCAGCCCATGCGTGGTTCAGACCCATAACTTTAGACCTCTTAGTCTTGTTCTAACCAACTGAGGTCACTGACCCCAATCCAATCTCAGGGATTAAGGATGATTTTCTTGCTATTCTGGAAATTACAGGAGGATGAGTGGGCATCTGGTCATTTTATTACGTACCTAGCATTGCCAGCAGATGTCACTACACCAAACTGTATTCTCCAAAGATAGGACTGGAAGGAAAGGAAGGGCTTCAGAAAGGCCAAGTCCAACTATTATGAATGACCCTCCTCTCCCACGGCTTCCATTAATATCCCCGGAAAACAATCAAGGATATGTATATATACATGATTCCCAACAGTACTAAGGCCTAACTCAGCAGGTCAAGACCCAAGACTCTGGGCAGAGTCAGAGTTCTTATCCAGGGCCCTTCTCCAGACTGGGTGGGGAGCACAGCTGTTATAGGAAGGGTGGCAGGGTAAGCAGACCATTTAAATGGGGGGTACACATGATAGAGTTATCTAGCAACAAGAGCCATAGTCTTGGGGCTGTTCCAAACATCACTGCGAAGCTGATACCTCAGGCAAAGCACTCCACCCACCCTCCACCCTACCCCTCTGTCTACACTGGCAGGGGCAAGCCCTCTCCTGAGGGCTCTAGGCTGGGACTGATCTATGAGTTTTGGGGCCTTTCCAGTGCCAGCCAGGCATAGCCACACCATGCCAGGGCACTGGGAAAGTTCCTGGCAGTTTAGACCATCATTACTGTTCTCCTTCAAGACAACTGTAAGCAGGATAAGTAGTTTGGGAAAAGGAGTCATTGTTGGCTCTTCTGTCAAGACTTTCACTGCATGTGCCTATCCATGGTGGGATAAAGACCAAAATCCTTACCTGGCTTGCAGTGGTTTGTCCTCTGGCTAACTCTCCAGGCCCATCCCATACAACTCTGCCTCATTCTCTTTCCTGCAGCCTCATTGGCCTTCCTGTAATTCCTTGGAAGTGCACTGGTCCCTTCTACCTCGGGACCTTTGCACGTATTCTATTCTACCTGGAATGTTCTTCCCCCATACTCTTCTTCACCTATTTCCACTAATCTTTCAGATGTCAGCTCAAATGTTGTTTCCTCAGGAAACCCTTCCCTGAACTCTCCAGACTAGACTAGATCAGCCCCCCCTCCCCGCCCCGCCACTCTCTTACAGCACCTTGTACTCTTCTTCATAGCACTTCTCTCCGTTTGTACTTAGACATTTATGTGTGTGATATTTGGATTCTTTACCTTGTATCTTTCCAGCACGTACGCCAGAATGTAGGTTCCATGAGAGCAGTGTCCAATTTACTTACCATTGCATTCTCAGCACCTAGCAGAGTGCATGACACTTAGGCAATCAATAACTATTGGATGTATGAATGAATGGCAAGTGGATAAATGAAGGAAGCTACAAAACATAGTGTTACTCTTGTACGCACATTTATATAGTATTTGCAAATGAAATATAATGTCACTCTACCTGCTAAGGAAGAACATGTCAGAGTCCAGAGAAAGTCATTGAAATTGATCTAACTGGAGATGACCAGATGAGGCAAAATTAAGAAGATTGTGAAAAGATGGAGGCTGAGTTACGATCCACATATATGAAAATATAAAGGCAATAAGTGCAGATTTGTTTACAAAAATTCCAAAGGTCATCACTAAGGGAAATCTTTTGAAAACTAGACTGTAGATTCCTCAGAGAAGGGACAATGTGTTACTTATCTGTATATCTCCAGCACCCAGCACGATGCCTGGCGCATAGTAGGGGCTCAAGAAATGTGTGTTGAACTATTTTGTTGTTAAAGGTTAGAAGGAGACTTGTGTCAAGGGATAAATAAGGTAGTATGCAATTATTCACTTGGGAAACCCCAGAGCAAAAAAAGAAAAGCATGAATAGGGTCAAGAAGGGAGGATTCCTTTACGTGTATAGACAATAGCTACACAATAGACTGTTTCAGGGACATTAGGGCCATTCAAGGCCCATCCCTTGACCTTTTGAGATCATCCTCATGGAGGGCAATTACCATGCGCTCTCACAAAATGCACCTTCTTTCTACCAGTAGGGACCATAATCTAAACCACGTAAGTCATTGCTCTCACCCTCCCCCAGTGCCTCAGTGTTATCTCCTTCAGTGCCCTCCAAACTCTTGGGCATAGGCCCTGTTGGTCCCTTGGGCATATTCTACTCTGTTTCCCACCAGAGAAGGAAAATCCCAGAAGGTGCTGCCCTGCAATCAGAAGTAAAACATGGCTGCATCTCTCAGGGCAACCAGTGCCTGGGCCTGGTATTCCTGAGCCCACAGCAGGGAGGCCATTAGCCCAGTCCCAAGAATCCCTGCAACCAGCATCCCTGGCATTTAGCCTTCCATCCCTGGCACTTAACCCCCTGGCCCCATAAGAAGGGACATTTCGCATAGTTTTTCTTGGAGCCATAGAGGGTTCAAAAGAATTCTTGTACATTAAAAAAATAAATCCTCCAAAAACAGCTATTGAGCTGCTTGACCTCACTTATTTCTTCCCTCTCCCAGCAGTGTGGAGCTCAAAGAAAAGGTTGAGGATTTGGACATGTGTCCATTAGCCTCAGGCCAGCCAGCTCCACTGTTCTCATATGAGGTAGTACCAGAGTCTTGGGCCCCAGGAGGGGTGAAGACTGCATGCTGTCCCCAAGCTGGGTCCGGAGCATAGTCATCAAGGAAATAGATCCCTTGACTCTTGTCCGTGGTGTGCTGATGCTTCATGGAAACCAGTCTTGGGGCTTCCCCTCTTGGGCTTGCCACCCCTCCCCTTCCAACAGCCTATAAATCACGGGGTATTAAATACTGTCTGGAGGACTGTGCTCCCCCACCCTTGCTCTGAGGCTCCCTGCCAGGCAGAAGGCTGCAAACTAAGCAGGGAGAAAAGAGAGAATGGGCAGCAGGCAGGGGTGCCCATCATTTATCAACCAAACACAGTGGTCGGTCACTCTTCCCAACAGTATTCTGGCAGGTTGGGCAGGCGACACAGCCAGTGTTTTCTGGCAAAGGAGAGCACAGTTCCCCTTATTTGGCTGCCCCACCCCAGAAGTGGGGAGCCAGAGTCAGAGGATGAGTCCTTTTCTCTTTTGGTTTTTGGTGATTTCAGAATTCAAACACACTTCCGGTTCTGTATAGGTTCGTACGTCCTCTCCCACTCTCTTCCGCCAAGTCTCCCCCAGGTCCTCCTCTTGCAACTCCCCTTTTGACCCCACCGAGGGCTTTCTCACTTTCCCTGGCACTCTGCTGGAGTTTCTTAGGAGTCCTGGCTCCCTTACTCTGGCAGGCTTTCTGAAAGGGTGGCCCCACCCTCCTCCTCCTTTAATCCTTCTCTGGTTTCTCTTTCATGGAAACCTCCCTCCCCCAAATTCCCCATCTTCGTCTCCTCCCACAGGTAGGAAGCTTAGGGAAAGGGAATGGATTTGGTCCCAGGCTAGTCCGTTGGAGACAGCGACATGACAGTAATGCTTTCACAGAGAAGTTCAACTCCCACACCAGGAGCAGCTAGAACCCACCAGACTTACCTTCATAATTTCCTAGCAATATGACAAAAATCAGAGTTCTAGAGAGTTTAGGGCTAGGGAAGGTGAAAGGGAGGCTGGGGAATGAGTTATGGCATGACTGGTCTGGCCTGTATTTCTAACTCATCTAAATCTGGGTCCCTCTGACCTAGTCCACTGAGCCCCCCAGTACTGGTTATGCACACAGTCTTTGACAGCAGTTGACCTGTCACTTCTAGCTGTATAACCATCAACATGTTTCCCAACCTCTCTGAACCTGTTTCCTCACCTGTGAAATGGGGATAGTTACATTAGCTATCATGAGGTTAGCCATGAGGATTAAATGAGATCGTGTGTGCAAGTTGCTTAGGCTATAGTAAGCACCCAATAAGTGGAAGCTTTCTTCTATGCTGTGTAGCAGGGGCACGTGGCCTGTAGCATCATGGTTATGTCACTTCTCTGAGCCCTGATGTTACTGTCTCCACAGGTGGGGGGGCTTCTTGGGCATTCTGAGAAATGTAGACCCATTACTGGTTCAGAAATCCCAGGGTTGCTAATTGAGGGAATAATTCAGAATTGGGTATATAGGGCCAAGAAATTGACAGGATTGGTATCTAAACCCTGACTTAACATTCTGGGCAAACACCCAGAAGGCCAGAGAACTGGATGGAGCTTTTGGGTGGGACTTCCAGGGAAGGTGCCAACTTGTGTGATATTATCAAAATGGCAAGGAAGAAGCAAGGCCAAGCTGCTTCCTACCCCAGTGGAATACAGGCTACTTTGTAGACTACCAGGCCTTTGCCAAAGTTGAATAGAAGCAAGGGTCACAGAGGCCACTGGTGGAATGTACTGGAACATTCCAGGCCTTTCCACTGCACAACACAACTCCTCAAGGCATTGAGCCATCAGGGGCTTCCAGAATTGGGTTCAAGGTCCTCACCCTCCACCGTGCACAGCAAGAGAAACCACCTGCTCAGAAAGGGCACTGTTCCAAGTGCCACCAAGTTACTAAGTGGGAGAAGTGTCAATCAGCCCTCGGGGATTTTTTCATTAGATAGAGAGACTTGGCTGCCAAAGCCATTTTGTTGAGCCAGAGCCATCCTGTGGAATAGATATGTTAGGTACAGGAAATCCACAGGAGAAACCAGGAATAGACACCTAATTCAGTCGGCGCTGAAGAGCTGGGCGGGCTGTAACCCGGCTTCATTCTTTCAGCCAGATGTAGATTTACAATGACACTAATTAAACTTAGAGCCCCTTCCTTGCACAGACCCCTTCCAAGGCCCTGTACCTAATTCTATGTTTATAATTTTTTTTACTCTTTGACTTAAAGAGGAACCCCAGAAATGATTGGGGAAAAATAAAAAAAGGAACATCAGGTCTCACAAAACCTGGGGCCTTCCCTACTTTCAGTCTGTAGGGCTTTTATCCTCAACTTTCAGGGGTGGATCAGCAATATTAGCTTGAGAAACAGTCTCACCCAGCACTGACTCAACATTGCTGGGAGCAGTGTCTTGCACTAGTTGCTGACGAGAAATACCAGAGTTAATGGGTCCCTTTGCTCAGAGTTGGGGGGAAAGGACACACATATGTAAAATAACTTAGGAGAAATTATAAAGCTACCTATAAGCTAATACAAAATTATGGGCTACAAACAGAACCACCAAGCCCTGAAAGAATCAGTGGCTGTTGAGGTTGGTCGAGGAATGTTTGGGGGAAGTAGATCTAATTGGAAGTTGAAGCAAATGATGGTACAGAAGTTGGAGTTGCAGGGCAGAGGGGAAATCTCATTTACCAAGGCACAGAAAATAAAATTGAATAAGAATCTGTGATCATATTTTGCAGTTATCTATTACAAAAGGCCTTTATAGATAATATTTTTGGCTCTGAAAATAAGCTCTGGAGCCTACGCCCTAGGTCTAAAGGAAATCAGACTATAGATCAACTTTCAAATCACTCTTCCCTTCTGTTATACCTTTGAATTGGGTTTTGATGATATTCGATACCTGGTGTGGTGCATGGTGTGAGGGGAAGGGAGAAGGATTGGATGTGGAACCAGATGGAGGATGTGAAGGATACCGTAGCTTATTTGTCCAAGGACAATTGTATTTTTGAGGCAGACTTGAAGAAGGTAAGTGGGAACAACAGTGCAGAAGAGAATAATCTAAAGGGAGGTAATGAAACAAAATAAGTTTTTTGGTTTATACACAGCCTCCTGGGAATGTACTTAAGCAATATCTCCTCTCCAAAGACTTTCATCTCGTGGGGAGAGGGTAGCTGGGAAAGTCAGATGTGGGGGATACAAACTGTTCCCACTAAGGCGCTGCTCTAGAAACCAGCTGGTTCCCCAAGGTACCCATAATCACACGACACCGTGAAACTAAAGTATATTTTAATTCATTTTCTGTGAAGCACCATCTGCATGGTGGTCACCATGCTACATGTTGTGGGGTGATGCCTAAGACACACCTGTTCTCTTTAGGAAGCTAATATATTCTAGTGTGGGGGGACATTTTTAAAAATGAGAAATGCCAGCCAGGGTATTCCATAGTCTGAAGAGCCACATCTTCTGTCTCTCACAGTGACCCTTTAGGGGTATCATGGGGGCAGGTACATTTGTTTCCTGGGACATTCCCCTAAAAAGATTAGCAGAGTGTCCCACACAGCATTGAGCTCTCATCCATAAATTTATCTAAATCCTTTTGTTTTGGGAAATAGCTTGCTTGATTGAGGTATAATTTACAAACCATAAAATTTACCTATTGTATGTGTATAATTCTCTGATTTTTAAAGTAAATTTATAGAATTGCATAAACATCGACACGTTCCAGTTTAGGATCATTTCCATCACCTCAAAACATTCCATTGTGCCTGTTCAATGGGTAATCCCTGCTCCCACTCCTCAGCCCTAGGAAACTGCTTTCTGTCTCTATAAATTTGCCTTTTCTGGACGTTTCTTATAAAGGATCATATGATATGTAATCTTTTGTGTCTGGCTAGCGTAGCATGTATCAGTGGTTGTTTCTTTTTATTGCTGAATAGTATTCCATCTAAATTCTTTTCGAGGTTATTTATACTTTTAGGCAACACTGGACAGGATGCAGGAGGCCTGTCTCTCATTTGCTGAATGGTCTCTAGCAAGTCTTGCCCTTGTCTGGACATCTGTTTCCCGATCTGTATAACATGAGGTGGCTGAATCATATATGGTCTCCAATGTGTCTTCCAATTCTTTTTTTTTAAATCTACTTTGTACTTTTCATAGAATGCCACTAGGTTCAATATTCTAAAATTTTAATATCTCTGGATCCTGCATTTACCCTTTACCTGTTTGAAAATTTCCACCATACTCTTTATTGTTGAGTAGTCTTCATTTTTATTTTAATATTATTTTTTTTTTTTTTTGAGACAGAGTCTCACTCTGTTGCCCTGAGTAGAGTGCTGTGGGGTCAGCCTAGCTCACAGCAACCTCAAACTCCTGGGCTCAAGCCAGCCTCCTGCCTCAGCCTCCCAGAATGCTAGGAATACGGGACTCTTCATTTTTAAAAGGCTGTGGTTTAGCAAGGAAATTAGAGTCCCACTGAGCACAGAAAGAGCGTAAAGGGGTTAATGCCTTCCAGTCTGAATGAAGAAAGAATGAATGAGAGAACTAAGGAGACAGAATGTGGTGGGCCATAGCAAGGGACTAACTGTGTCAGAGAAAGCACTGAAGGTCAAGATCCAGGCCATCTGGTTGCCCTGGGAGTAACAGGGAAGGGATACAGGGAGAGGGAGGCACCAGGGTGGGAAGAGGGGCTGAGGGATAGGACCCCCTCCCTACTGTGTTCCCATAACCTCATTGATTCCCTCCACCCTCCTTCCCAATCCTTCTTAGGCTGCTTTGCTCCTTCAGCTCTGACCCCATTTCCTCAGGATCTTGTTCCCTGAGGAGCCAGGCCTGACATTTCAGACAGAGGCTGAGTAAAGGAGGTAGGTCGGAAAGAGACACCGTGTATCTGCGTCATCTTATTTTCTGTTTTATTATATTGGAACTTGAGTGGGTGGGGGGGTGGCAAAGACTTAGAGTTTACCAGGAAGTTCAGGGATAGTCCTCCAGGTACCAAGGAATATCAAGACCTCTAGTCTCTGGTCAATAATTGCTACTGGGTATCATATTTTGTTTTGTTTTTGTTTTTAGAGATGGGGTCTCACTCTGTCACCCAGGCTGGAGTGCAGTGGTGTGATCATAGCTCACTGCAGCCTTGAACTCCTGGACTCAAGCAATCCTCCTGCCTCAGTCTCCTGAGTAGCTGGGATTACTCATGTGCCACCATGCCTGGCTAATTAAAATTTTTTTTGTTTGTTTTTTTAGAAATGGGGACTTGATATGTTGCCCAGCCTGGTTATTGGTCTCCAACTCTCCTGGCCTCAAGCGATCCTCCCACTTTAGCCTCCCAAGTTGCTGGGATTACAGGTGTGAGGCAGGTGTCATATTTTGGAAGGTAAAAATGGTGATTTGCAATTCCTATTCTTGTTGGTTATTGTGACATGAATGGATGCACAGGATGGAGTTCACGGAGGCCTGGATGGAGGGCCAGAGAGTGCCTTCAGAACTGGAAAGTTCCTCTTGGTTGTGACAACCCCAGCCTTCTCCTGAGTCAGTAGCAACCAGGATAAAGCTTCCATGCTGATCCTCTGGTCTGCCAAAATTCCCCACAGCCTTTTGTCCTTGGCAGTCTGTCAAACTCCTGCAGCTTTTAAGACCCCAAGCCTTATAGGGACTGCTTGGGGAATGACCAGACCATTGATTCACACCTGTAGGGAAAATAACTTCAATTCCTTTTTTTATTTTTTTGAGACAGAGTCTCACTCTGTTGCCCAGGCTAGAGTGCCATGGGGTCAGCCTAGCTCACAGCAACCTCAAATTCCTGGGCTTAAGTGATCCTACTGCCTTAGCCTCCCAAGTAGCTGGGACTATAGGCATGTGCCACCATGCCGGGCTAATTTTTTTCTATATATATTTTTAGCTGTCCAGATCATTTCTTTCTATTTTTAGTAGAGACAGGGTCCCGCTCTTACTCAGGCTGGTCTCGAACTCCTGACCTCGAGCGATCCTCCCGCCTCGGCCTCCCAGAGTGCTAAGATTACAAGCGTGAGCCACTGTGCCCGGCCTAACTTCAATTCCTTGAGTCCTAATTTATTTGTGACAGATGTGGCCATCCCAAGAGTATGCTGGGATCAAAAGTCTAACCATTTGCTGCCCAAAAGACAAATGTGTCTCCTATAGGTGAAAAACAGTTTATTAATATACTTGGTATATGTAACCCTCCAATTTTGATGTTTTTGGGTGCCTTCCTCCAACCCAGAGTCCCTGAAAGCGGGAACCAGGTCTTGTTTCTCAATCGGAATAGCATCTAGCCCAGTGCTATTTCTGCATACACGCTTCAAGGCCTGCTGGGCTGTGAATTCAAGGTAGAGACCATGTTTCTGAACATTATTGTCATTCCTTAGTGCCTAGCTCAGGGTCTGGCACATAGTAGTCATTTCAATAAGTTTGTGATGGGCGAATTAATTAATGGCAATGATAAGAATGACAGTGGGGACAGTGACAAAGGTTTTCTTGCAAGCTACAAGATGCTCTGTGATGCAAGGACTCTCCCTTAGCAGCACACAGCCTCCCAAAGCTATGACTTTCTTCATTGGCGGAAACAGACAGGAGATGATCTTCAGATGAAGTCCTTTTCCTCCCACCATACCCTCACCAGGAGAAGCTATCAGTGATAGCGGAGGGAATAAAAGACAGCTGGTCAGGCATGATACCTAGTAAGGAGAGGAACGAGTTCTATGCATGCCTGCCTTCTCACTCCTGCAGCTAGGATCAACTTTACTGTCTTTTGCCAGCAACTTATCAGGAAAGACCATGAATTTCTGGACTCAGAAGATCCATTTCTTCAGCTGTGCCACCTCCACTGGCTCTTTTTCTACTGTCCATGTCCTGACTTCCTGGTACCTTGGCTTTGGAATCAAGTTTAAACTGTGTGTCTTTGGGACTACACACATTACTCTCCTTTCTCTGAGAGAAGAAAGCATATGTACAATATATCATTTTATCTTTTGAACAATTCTGTGAGGTTGATGGAGCAGGGATGATTCTGACACAGAGGAGGGGAGCCAGTTGCCCAGTGTTTCAAGATTCTTCATCCCAGGGCTTTACCTCTAACACATTATATCACTCAACCAATAAAAATGACTCATCTCCTAAGACTGAGAATTTACACGTTGAGGGGTCCTAAAATAGTGTAAGTTGTCAGGCAAGAACTGATTTCAAAAGACCGACTAGCTCACACTTTTGCTGTCAGGCAGGGCCCATGGCCTAGAATTTGAGTGTTGGTTGAGAAAGTATTTGAATCTGGAGTCAGAAGACCTGTGATGTAAGTCCTGGGTCCACCATTTACTAACTGAATGCTCTTGGGCAAGGCATCTAGCCTCTGTGACTTAACCTCCTGAAAAATGAGGACATTAAGTAATATCTGCATTTTCCCCCTTACATGCCTATTGTGAGAATTAAATGAGATGATGTGTGTGAAAGCAATAAAGCACTAGACAAATATTAATTTTAACATTTTGGTCACATTTGTATCTTTGGAGATTCTTTTTTTTTTTTTGAGACAGAGTCTGGCTCTGTTGCCCAGGCTAGAGTGCTGTGGCATCACACTAGCTCATGGCAACCTCAAACTCCTGGGCTCAAGCGATCCTCCTGCCTCAGCCTCCCCAGTAGCTGGTATTATAGGCAAATGCCACCACACCAGGCTAATTTTTCTATTTTTAATAGAGATGGGGTCTCACTTTTGCTCAGGCTGGTCTTGAACTCCTGAGCTCAAGCGCTTCTCTCGTCTCTGCCTCCCACAGTGCTAGGACTACAGGCATGAGCCACTGCACCCAGCCACTTTGGAGATTCTTTATAGAAGGTATAAATAGTAATCTTTCTGTGTTCTTAAGAAAGTTTTCCAAGCATAGAGATTAGGAGCTCAGCTCTGGAGTCAGGCTGCCTGAGTTACTTTGGGCATGTTACTTCTCTCTGAAGCCTCAATGAAGAGGAGATAACACCCATTTCACAAGTGTGATCTTGGGTATTAAATGAGATAATGTACTCACTGTGCTTAACATGTACCTGACATGGAGAAATTAATTCAAAGAATGTTAGTTGCTACTATTACTGATTTTATTAATGAAGATATGAAGCAATATGATGTGATAGAGATCTGAGCTAGGAATCAAAGGACTCACCATTTGGACCTCATTTTCCCTACCTGCACCACAGTGAGAATCCATGTTTTTCTTCTTCCAGATTGTCATGAGGATTTTTTTTAAGTATATGAAGACTGAACTAGTTGAAATTGTAGAACAATATAAATGCAATATTTTTTCAGATCATTTGTGTTTATAAAGACTGAGTTTTTCTTCATTCCTCTCTGCCTTTAATTAGGTTGTTGTCTTGATGGAAAAGAAGTACAGCATTCCTTTAGTCAATAAAAAAAACGTTCAAATGTCAGATCTTGAAGTAAATCCTTCAAACTCAGAACAGTACTTTCTTTGCAAAGAAAACTTTCCTTGAGCATGTTCCATTGCCTCAATTCATTCAGTGTATGTAGGCTAATTTTAATATTCAACCAACTCTAGAATTTCTACTTTGGGTATTATCTGCTTTCAATATTTAATCCCAGAATGACCTCTCCTTGCCTTACAGTGTGCTCCCAGATTACCTCCTTTTCTCTGATTAGCTGGTATGGCTTCAGGGAATATCTTCCTTTTAACATTAAACTGGGCAAAAACAGAAATAGAAAGATAAATCTGCAGCAAGATCAAAAATAGAATTCATAGCTAAATATAAATCTGGAGGGAATTATCTAATTATTTGGATGGCCCCTTATCGCAGGCAATCCAGGGTTGATTGACGTTTGCTTTTTCCATATATAGAACAAAATGGTTAACAAATACCAAGGGTAATATTTTTTTTCTTTTGAAGAGTAATAATTTTTAGTAGTACCTTAATTTCTTTCCCAAATGGCTTCCTCTATATTATGATATGTGATTTTCACAACTACGTGCATTCTCTTTGGGGACCATCCAGTCTCATTTTGACTTGTAGGTCAGAAAGCATTGAACTGGGAAGACCAGGATTTGCTAATGGAGTCACTGTGCAAACTCGGGCAAGTTTCTCGGCCACTTTGTTCCTTCCACTCTGCTGAGCTAGACTCGAATGGACGACTCTGAAGGGAAATTCCCCGCTCCTTTTCAGAGTCCCAGTTTAATTTACAGGCTAGCAGCTGTTTTGTTAAGGTTGGATCCACACCAAGTAGGGACTTGGAAACGTGGAGAAAGACAAATGTGGGTGTCACATGAGGCAAGGTAGCCATTAAGTGCACAAATATAATGCAAATTGCATGCAAATGACATGCAAACTTTGCATTAATTTGTAGGATCTTAGTTTGGAGCTTGCAAGCAGCACTGAGATCCTGTGAGGATTTAAAACTAATGTTTTTAGGTTAAACTAAATGTAATGCTTTTTGAAGTCATCCCTTTCTCCATACTGCCGAGATTCAACTTCTTGAAGTTTGACTCTCCTCCCTACCCCCGCCCCCTATAATGATTTCACTAATGTTTGATTCCAACCTACACCCGGCCCCGCCCCCAGCTCAGCCTGACGTCATGTGACATATTTGCATACTACCTGAGACTGGGTGTGACGCTCCCCTTTTCTGGATCTTGTCATTGGTGGTGCTGGAGAACCAGCCCTCTTCCGGACGAACCAATCAGTGGCGTTTGGGACGTAGGGAAGCAGAAGGGGCGTCATGAGGGTGGGATTTTGGCTTGGATCGCTAGGCATGCTGACCAGTCATCCTCGGGGAAGGGAAGAGCAAGCCGCGGATTGGTTGGCAGGGGAGGTCTGGGTCTCCGTAGGCCAATGACAGCTCTGGGCTGAGGGGCCGGTCTCCGCCCCGTAGGGCAGATAAGCAGCGGCAGCGGGGGTTGGGGGGCTGTGTGGGGCTCGCTGTGGGGCCAAGGCAGGCAGTCGGGCGGGCGATGGCGGGGGCCGCAGCGGGCGGCAGAGGCGGAGGTGCCTGGGGGCCGGGGCGCGGAGGGGCCGGGGGGCTCCGGCGGGGCTGCTCTCCTCCAGCTCCTGCCGGCTCCCCCCGGGCTGGGCTGCAGCCGCTCAGGGCCACGGTCCCCTTCCAGCTGCAGCAGCCGCACCAGCGCCGGGACGGGGGTGGCCGCGCAGGTGAGCCGGGCCTGGAGCGGGTGCCGGGGGAGGAGCCGTTGGGGGAGGGGGGACGCGTGACGGGGGGAAGGGTACTGGGAAAAATGTGAGCGGAAAGTGGATGGGGCGAGGGAAGAGAAAGGGGGGCGCTCAAAGTCTGCGAGGGCGGTGGGAGCGAGACGAGGAGCCGTGAACGTGGGGTGCACCGTCGGGACAGAGTGTGCAGGGAGTCGGGGCCCGGAGGTGAGGGGAGGGACCTGGCAGATGGAGGCTGGCTTTGGGGGCGTAACCGAAAAGTGGGCAGAGGTGTCGTGTGGGGGTGAGTGGAAGATGCAGGGGGTGGGAGCGAGGTGTGAGAAGGAGTGGCGCGTAGTGGGGGCGCCCTCGCGGAGGGCTGGCGCTGGGAGCGCGGAGCCGGTGGGCGCTGGACGCCTGCACCGGAGGGGGAGGGGCATGGAGGAGAGCCCCGTGGAGCCATGTGTTACTTCTCCAGCTTGAGTTTGGCCCCAGCATCCCTCTCTGCAGCTCTGGAGTTCCATTCTTCACCACTTCACGTGCGCTTCCCTTTATGCCACCTCCTGGAGCTGATTTCATCTCAGCCCGTTGGAATAAGTTAGTTTAACGGCTTTTACCGCGGTGCAAACGCTATGCTCCCGATTCCGTACATTCTTCTCTGTGTGGCCCAGAAGTTGTATGTTCCCAGATCATTGACCTGCTTAATATGGCTGTCTCATTCCAGCCATTGCGTGTGTGTATAGGACCGGGGCAGTTTGCCCCCTGCCTTTCCCTCCTCCCCCCACCAAGGCTGTTTTATCCTGTGCATTGCCAGCCAACGTGGCAGTGGGGGTGAGGGCTACAATCGAGTACACTGTGGCAAACACCCCACTTTCTGAACAGCACTGGAACAGTTTCTTAATAACAGCTTGATGTGGTGGGTGTGGGGAAACCAGGGAGGAGCAAGCCTAACCTTGCTTTCACACTCAAAGCTATGACGGATCCCACAAATGCAAGTACTTAGGAACGGAAAAGGAACCTACTTGCATGAGGAGGCTGGCAATAAGTTGAAAGTGAGGCTTGCATTTGATTCACACCAGATGTGAAAAGATCATTGCACACTTCCACAGCCGGAGTCTCTACCAAATGTACAAAAGTCATGGTCCCTGCCATCTTAATGGTTAGTGACATTCTCTAAACTGGAGTCTCTTGAGCTTCTGGTGATTACTAAACTTAGTTGCTGCACACCCCCCTCCTGCTGCTACAGTGCTACTATAGGTCCATGCTAGGTAGGAATGGGATTAAAAGGGTGTCTGAGGTAGAAAATCCCCATATCTGGACCTCACCATATATGTTAGCCTCACATCTTGGAATACAGAAACTTGGTCAAATCTGGTAGCAAGATGGTGACCAAGTAGTCAAAATATGTGTAGAATCCAGTGGTGTAGAGTAAGACAATGCCCAAACTCATGCCTATCATGAGGTGTAAAGCAAACCATAAGGCTACAAACCTGTTGGTTTTGTTTGGGCTCCCTTCTAGCCCAGAGAAATTAGCAGAACAACAAGCACCAGAACCTTAGTTACTTTCGGTGGAAATCAACAGAAAGCCTGCGTGTGTAGTAGCAAGAAATTGATCAGTAATCATACTTTAAGAGCAATTATTTTTTGACTACTATAGAACTAATATTAGAAGGACAAACACTGGTAGGGGCTGTGGAAGTGGGGAGTGTGGCCTGCTTCTTTTGTAGGGCCAGAGGCCCTAAGATACTGGTAAAAATGTAGAAAGCTACAGAGTTCTGTATAACTTGTCAGGTGATTTAGGGCAAGTTGAGTGGATTATTGCTTATGGAATGGGCTGATCGATCATTTCTGCATGTATTAATATCCCAGAGGTGTTAATATGGCATTTGCCTAGTGGGTAGTAGGATTATCTGTAGATTTTCAGTAAGGCAGGAAAGAGGAAAAGTAGAAGGAAAGTGGCCAGAGTTGTCTGAGCATGTGGCCTTCTTTGTGGCCAAACATTAGTAGAATGTCTCTGGCCTTTGGTTTGGGGGCACATCAGGTCTTCTACATGTTAACTTCAGCCTTCATGTGTGTTCAGATTATTTCCATTCCTTGGCCTTGGGAAGCAGCAGGGGTGGTTTTCCCTAGAACATAAGGCATATGGCAGAGAGGGAAACTCCTTGCAGTCAGGAACCCTTAAGAGAATGGTGCTGGGAGCCAGAATGCCTGGGTTTTAAATCCAGGTTCTGCCATTTACAGCTGTGTGGCTTTGAGGAAGTTACTTCTGTGCCTCAGTTTCCTCATGTGTGGATAAGAATATCTACATTATAAGAATCCAGTGAGTTAGTAAAGTGCTTAGAACATTGCCTGGCACATGGAAGGCGCTATAAAAGTGTTCGCTGCTGCTGCTGCTGATATTGTTATTATTTCCTCCACCTAGCCAAGGTGAGAGCACTGTTGGCCAGAGCCCATTGCCTTTTCAGGCTTCAAAGAACAAACCCAGATTGATCTGAAACCAGTACTGCAGGTTTCAGAATTTCAGGGCCTCCTCTTGCATTTTTATTCCCTCATCTTTTAAAATGAGCTTTCTAAACAGGGCTCTGAAACCCAGCTGTTTATAAAGGCATGGGAGCTGGGACTGGGTTTCAGGAACAATTAAGTGTCGTCACTGTTTCTCTTGCCCATCTCAAAGTGATGTAGCGCTGAGGGCTGTGTAGTTATCTACCCACCACACACCCTGCTGTGTTCTTGACAAGATATAGTAGACCTTGTGAAAAGGGTTATGGTGTGAAGAGCGGCATCTACCTTCGGCAACCCTGCATCCATAAGGATGTCTTCATAAAGTGGAGAACGGCTTCATCTTATGAGCCTGGACTGAAGAGAGCAGAGATAAAAATGAAGGTCAACTCTAAGAAAGCTAAGAGCCACTAGTGGGTAGCAGAGGCTGCTAACTTTTATGTTCTTCCAGGACCACTGATGATAGACAAAACAGGACTAGAAGGTGAATTGTTCTGGATTCCAGTCTTACCCATCCTGTTTAGTGTCTCTGTCTCCATAGCTCTAGAATGAAGATAATGTTTAATCAAGCTTTGCAGATTATTTCTCCAGTGGACCAGCCCCACTGGGGCCAGCTGAGTACCAGGCAAGGCAGTGCTGCCTCGGAACCTCCTCTGCCCACCAGAACCTTCTTAAACCAAGGGTTAGGAATTATAGCCTATAGGCTATATCTGGCCTTCTTCCTGTTTTTGTAAATAAAATTTTATTGGAACATAACCACACTCCATTTCGATACTGTCTACGGCTGCTTTTGTGCTGTCAGTGGCAGATTGAGTAGTTGTGATGGAGACCATGTGGCCCACGAAGCCTAAAATATGTACTATGTGGCACTTTGAAGTTTGCCTACCCTTGTTTTAAACATTGTGCCTGACCATTATTCCTATAGAAAGATCAGTTTTAAACGTGTGTAATATACACCTCCTCAGAAAATCCTAAGAGAGTAAAGAAAATTAACAAGCCTGCATCCCCACTCATGTTTTAGGGAAAAAGAAAAGAGGTCATCTGCTTCCAGTCAGTTCGCAATCTTTGTGGAAGATCGTCACATGTGATTCCAGACTCCCCACCCCTACTATTGTCAGGTGACATGTGTTCAGTAGACATAAGCTAATTTGAATTTACATAAAAGCTTAACTGTTAGGCAAATTTGCTCCCTTTCCTCTCTTATATTCCCCACTCCCCCAACCTAACAACCCACAAGTACAGTGAACGCGCTTCAAAATCAGATAGAAATTACTTTAGGTTCATTTCCTGTTTTGAATTTTTCTCATCACCTTTTATTTTTCTGAACAGATCTTTGAGAGCTGGCAGTAGTCATGGTTGCCCTAAAATATTGGCTTCCCCACACCGACATAGGAAAGATAGTTTACATCAAATGTTGATAAGGTTCCCCTGGATGGCTGTTTCATGAATATAAGACAGCACTGTTATTAGTAATGCTATTGATAATTATTAAACTCCCTCCCCTTGCAGTGCTTTGAAAACTTAGTCCTTAGGGGCTGGGTATTTAGATAGGTCTGGAACCACATAAAGGAGGCTGCATAATAGAGACCCTGAGAGAAAGCTCTCATCAAACTATGGTCCATGTGGCCCCTAGTGCCAGAAACAGCCTGGAGATTAGAACAGAGTTCCAACCTTTCTATACCAAGGAGCCATCTTGCTATAATGAGGTTTGAGGGTGCAGTTAAAATCCTTTAAGAACTACAGTTGTCCTAAAACCTGCAATTGAGGCAGCTTCTGTTTGGAAAACATTGAAACACCAGGCACTTCCTAGCCCAACACTGCTAACTGTTGCTTTGACAGCTTTGCCAGCCCCAGGCACATGGTCAGCAAAATGTACTGCTGAAGCATCTGACTCTTAAATGTTATCACCAGTGATGACATCCTTGAAATTGGGGGCTAGTTGCCTAACTGCTTTATCTCTTTGGTACCTGAAGGAGTGTAGGTCCATGTGTTCTTCAGTCTTTTGGCTAGCAAAGGATTATATAGTATGGGAAGGTCACCACGTATGTAACCTAGAGCTAAGAGATCTTAAACCATTCCAGGTCAGTGGAGGAGGAGTAAGAACGACAGAGGGCTGTGGTGGCAAGAAGACATCGTTCTCTCTGGTTCCAGACATAGGTCTATAGAAAATTTCAGGAAGGATTGCAAAATTTTTATAGTGATGGTGCTAATTTGGGTGTTGCCAGAGTGGTTGGTGAGCTTTACTAGCCAAGAGAACACCATGGCTGCATTTTCTGTTGAATTTTGTTTATATGGAATGGCATGATAGGCACCAGGGCCTTACTACTCCTTGATCTTAATAGAACTGTTAGAAATAGAGTGTCCTCCTCCAGATTCTTACAAGACTCATGTAGAGCTTTCCAGCCGAAGGATTCAGACTTCAGGGTGTATCATATTCTGGGGGCAGGTCTGGTTTTGAAATTCTTATTGACACTATCACATATGTCAAATGCTATTTGCCGCTAGCTCAAGTGCTCTGACTAGACCTACCTGGGCTTATTCTTACTCCATGGATGGTTTGGAGCCCTTTTAAGGGGCCAGAGGAGAAAACCTTGTGTTTCTTTCCCAGTTCAGAGCGAAGGGGGATGCCCACCAGCAAGTTGGTTTAGTGAGAGTGGACAGTCTCTTCTTGGGTTAATGAAGCTCTGCCGTCCTCTGAGATGGATGTTGCCCTGCTCTGTCACAGAAGAGGGAACAGGGAAGAATGGAAGCAAAGGAAGGATGGGTGGGAAATCTGGTCAACTTTCCCCTTCTGCCTGAGTTGAATCTTTCCAGAGGGCTCTATAATTTGGTTCTCAGGGTATGAATGAACAAAATATTAGCCAAATCAATTCGCATTGTTAGGTCAAAAACAAATCTCCATCTCAGAAAGGAGAGAGTTGTGGATGATACTTGAAGTTTATGAGTTATCTGTGCTCCAGTTTTTCTCCAGTCGTGCAGAGCTTGTGAAGGGGCCCTTGTTCTTGGGAACAGCTGTATGGTGGGAGGTTCTTGTAACAGCTGGCTGCTAACACCCAGGCTCCAGCTCACTGTCCCCACCGAACCTCCTGGTCTGGAAAACTCTTCCTGGTACTTTGCTTTCCCCTCAGGGTCACTGCAAAGCTGAGCGCCCAGCTTCGCAGTCATTTTAATGCTTATCCTCAGGCCCAAATAAGCCTCCCTTGACTTTTACTGTGTGGGAGCACCGTAGCCAATCAAGGGTAGCTTTAATGAACTTAAAAGAATGCTATCAAAGTATTTCATAATAGGAAAACTTCAAGTCCAGCCCCTGGGGGACCTGGAACCAAAGTCTGGGCCATGTACAGACATTTACCCTGCCTTGCTCCGGCACACAGGTTTGTGGGTTTGCTCATGAGCCCCACGCAGCTGACCTGGGGGTGGATGGCATGCCTTCGGCTCAGGCCTGCCTGTGCGTTAGCAGTTCGCGTTAGCAGTTCGAGCTCCCAGCTCCCTAATAAAAGGGGTGGAGGTTGGGGGAGGCCTGGGAAGACTCCTCCCAGGGTTTTGGTTGCTCTGAAGCAGCTGGCCTATGAACAGGGCTTGAGTTTTCTTTCAGAGGGTGCCTGAATGTGGCTTCTTAGAGGATGGACAGTACTTGGTAGGGCAAAGTTGTAAGTTTGGGGTGTCTCCTCTCTGACCCCTGAGCTCCCTATCCTGCAAATGGCATGCGCCTTTGCCAGGGGAGCCATGCTCGTTAGGGGACAGCCTAGTCCACCACTGGCTCTATGCTTGTCTCCCTTATTATCTGATCCCAGATGATGACACATAGGAGAGCACTGAGGTATCACCTCCTTAAAGGCCAAGGTAGGATTACGTGTACAACTCTAAAAGCAGATCGCTAGCACATCCATACGTGAATAAAATATAAATTTAAGCTGGAGGAGGCATAGAATGAAGGAATATTCAGTGTTTGGTGAAGCTAATTAGGGAACTACTGGGATGTTTTGAGTAGGCTTTTTTTTTTTAATCAGCCAATGTATTATTCTCCCTAAAGTTAAATTAAGTTTCTACTCCCTTCTCTCCCTTCCCTTTCAGAAGTGACATTGTTGTAGCCTTGTCTAGTCAGCTATGTTCATTAATTTTCTCAAACCTCATGAGTCCTTCCTGCCCCATTTTGGAAATTGTGTGCCTGCCTTTTTAAGAGGTAGGCACCTCATGTTTCAAGTTCAAGAGCAATGGAACTCACCCTGCAGCTTGAACAGATTTGAGTGTTTTTGCAGAGGGAGGGCCAAGGCAGTTGGGGAGTGTCATGCTCAATAAACACTTGTTGGATTGAGTTGCTGGAAAGGCAGTGGAGTGGGGAGAGTGAGCTGCACCGCCCCTGGGCTCACTCCTAATGGTCTTTCCCACTTCTGGTCCCCACACACTGTTCCCCCTCAAGACAAAACCCCCCAAAGTGTTAGTGTTCTCTCTAAATCACTGGTCTCCTATTCATCCTGGTCATTGGGCTTGAAGCCCAGCTGGTGGCAAAGACGTGGCATTTCCATGGATGTCATTGGTAGGCCTGTAGGTTCTCTTCCTAACACACTTGGAGCCAGAGAGTGAGCTTGAGTGGTTACCAGGTTGATCCATGGAAACAGCCAATGTGTAGGATTTTGTTATGATTTTGTTAAAAAGCCAGACTACCTGGCTTTAGGCTTAGAAGTGGATACGGGTGAGAGGCCAAGGAGACGGAGATGAATGCCGGATGTCTTTTCACTCCATGTTGATTCATACTAACTTCCTAGTAATGTTCTACTGTAATGCAAGGCGACAAAGGAAAAAAGAAATCTGGATCGGTGACTTTTCTAGGCCAGGGAGCAGAATTATCTGTTGGCCCTAAGGTGGCTTTAGAGGTGCCATCAGGCTGGAAGTCCACCCCTCCCAAGCCAGGCACCATCCTGTGATACCAGGCACTGCTGTTTGTCCTTCTCCTCCCCCAGAGAAATGGGGAAATGCAGGAGAGAGATGCTGATTGTCATTCCCCAAGCCCTGGACACTTACCCTGTCCCTGCCCTTAAGGTTGCCAAGCACGGGCCTGATGGCTTAGTGAAGATGGTTTTATTAACCTGCCTGACTAGGTGTAACTTTGAACAGCGTGAAAATGTGATTGGGAGGCTAGGCAGTTTCTCCGACCTCCTTCTCCCTCCTCCTCTTCCCCACCCCACATTCCCTTCCCTTTAAGAGTTTTCTGTGCTCTGTGCATGTCTGATCGCCCACACAGCTTTGAGAGAACCACTGCTGATAACACGGGCGCTCCCTACCCCACAGCTGCAGGCTGGCAGAAAACTGCTGCACGGCCCCTTTTGGGGGATTGTCTTTTTTAGCTTGTGCCCATCAGATACGACATATAAGCTGGGGGTGGGGTTGGAGCGGGGGTGGATGGCATTTGGCATGGTAGAGGGGATGCACCCAGCGGGCTTTCACAGTATTCCATAGTCTGGATTTAGAGACTGGGGAGAGGAGGGCAGCGTGAGCCACGTCCACAGGGGATGTGCACATCTTAATGCTGAGAGCAGCACCTGGACTTTTCCTCGTTGGAACTGTAACCTGGGTAGTTCTGTGTTCATAGGGCAGACTAAAACGTCTGCGTCCGTAGAAAGAATGTGACTGCCAACTCTGGAAGGCCCCCAAATTTATCTGTATTTTTCAGGGAAATTGAGAATATATGGACAGCTTCAGTTTTGACAATGTGTTCCATTTGTTTAGCTCTTTGGTGCTTCTCATCAGAACTTTCAGGTGTTTCTCATGCATCCCACAACAGTCCTGCAGGTGCAGGTGGCATTTCCTTGTTTTTGCAGATAAGGAAACTGAGGCCCAGAAAGGAAGTAATTTGCCCAAGACCATGTGACTAATAAAGCCCCTTTACTTTAATTAGGCAAAGGGCTCTTCCCACATACATATGGAGAACCCATCGTGAATTTCATCCCAGGCTGGCATCTGCTGCTGCCTTCCCAGCATACCTCCAGCCTTTGTTTCCCTTCTATTTATATACCTGTATTCCAGGAGCAAAGACTCGTGTGTTAAATGACCAAAAGAGATTGGAAAATGGGCTAGAAAGAAGTCTGTTTCTTCCTTTAACACCCCAAAGTGACTGTCCACACCATAGGTACTCACTTGGAAAATGATGGTTAGATACTACATTATTTTATTTGTGATATGGTGGTGACCTATTTGAGTGTTTCCAACTGGTTTAAGATATGCAATTTCCATGTGGAATGAGTAGCTAACCAGGGACAGAGAGGGCACAGGAAGCAGATGGGGTGTCTTTGCCTTTATGGGATCATGGTCATGGTCACTGAGCTCAGGGCCATGTCAGGGAGACATGCTAAGATGGAGGAAAGGATGTCTTTCTTATATGTGATGTGAAACCCAGAAAAGCATCTGGGAATAAATGTGGGTGGTGCATTCCTATGGCAAGGAGTAGGTACAAGTGGCATTGTACCATCCTGACAGTTTAGTCTTCCATACAGGGGCCCCTGGTGTACCCTCTCCCACTTCTGATGGGAAAGAAGCCTGGGGGGGGCATATGATCTGTCTGAGCATATCTGTCTCTCTGAGCTTTAGGCTCACTGGGCGTGGGGTATTGTGATATGTGACAGTGCTCTTCTGAGACAGGCATGTGCCAATAAGGGGAATAGCATGGACTCGAACTCTGACAGAAAGCTCCATCTAGGGACTTGGTATCATGGAGAATTACCTAGCTTGCTTCTTAGAGATTATCTAGTTTTCCCGGGAGGTTTATGTATAGAATTCTTTAATGTTTCGATAACCATATGTTTGTGTGAAGCCTTTTTTTCCGAGTTACTTCCCAACATTATAAGGTAAAATCCCATTATAACAAATACTACAAAAACACTTCTGTATAATAAAGCTTATTTCCATGGTTCATATAAATGTTTTGTTGTTGTTTTTTTTGTGGGGTTTGTTGTTTAAAAAAAAAAAGAAAAGAATAACCAACAATCTTATGCAACCAGTACTTTTTCTGGTCTCTCTCTGTGTAATTGTTCATCTGTCGAGTAGAACACTTGAGTGTTTGCCGTTTGCATTGTAGACACAGAGAAGGGAACAGAACTGTGGAACCATCACCAAGTGGCAATGCCTCTCGTGCTTTCTCTTCATCTCCAACCTCCCACCCTCTGATGGTTCCTGTTCTTTTCAAACAGAGCACCACACAGAAACCCAACAGAGGAGTGTGTGTCTGTGTGTGTGTGTTTGAATGTAATTGTGTGTTCGAGTGTGTCTTGAGTGTGAATGTGTAGGTGTCAAGAAGTGCATGTGAAAGAAGGCAAACAGTAATGCAAACGGGCAAATGTTAATAGGTAATCTGGGTGTAGATTATGTGGGTGTTCTATGTACTATTCTTATTCTCGCATCTATAAATTTGAAATTATTTCCAGATAAAATGCTTAACAAATGAATATATGCTAGACCAATTTGACATACCAGAAGTTCTTTAGAATGGAGGTTTTCTTCTACATCCTCATAACATCTCTTATTCTCCCCCATTTAACAGATGGAACAACTGGCATCCAGAGAAGTTAAGTGACCCCTCTGAGTTCACTGAGTAGCACATTGGGGTGGAGGCAGGATTTGGGCCCAGGTATTGACCATTATAGTAGGCCACCTTTCAGGAGACCGCAGCTTATCCTTACTACTCGAGCTGGACAAGGTTGGCATCAGATTCTGAGAACTGACTGGGTGCCCGCTACCATGTGTCTGAGCCCAGTCCATGCCCTACATTGACCCAGCAGTGGAGTCAGCAGGGTTGCAGCATTCTGCTGAAGCACACTCAGCATATTCAGGATGTCCAGGTACCTTCTAGGTAAATCTACTTCTTCACCCTAAGAAGTGCTCTCTCACTTTGCTCTGCACTCTGCGCTCTTCATTTCTTTTTTCTTTTTTTTGAGACAGGGTCTTGCTCTGTCACCAGGGCTAGAGTGCAGTGGCATCATCATAGCTCACTGCAACCTCAAATTCCTGGGTTCAAAGGATCCTCCTCCTCAGCTTCCCAAGTAACTTGGAACTACAGGCGCACGCCAGTATGCCTGGCTAATTTTTCTATTTTTTTGTACAGACGGAGTCTCGCTCTTGCTCAAAGTGATCTCGAACTCCTGGCCTCAAGCGATCCCCCTGCCTTGGCCTCCCAGAGTGCTAGGATTACAGGCGTGAGCCACCTTGCCCAGCCCATTTCTTAAAATACATGAAACTGGAAGGCTCTGCTGTACCAGAGCCACAGAATGCTATTACTTCGTATGTACATAGTAGAGATTTGAGGGTAAGAGGAGTTGAGTTTGGCTTAGAAAGTGATGGCAGGTATGAGCCTCGGCCAGACTGCTTTCCTCTGCGACTTGCAGTCAGTCGGTTGTGTCCCCCACCACCTACCTACAGGAGCCTCCAGGGGAAGAGGGGAAGTGTTTGTATGGTTTAGCACAGCATATTGTACCAAGTGGGTCAGGAGTTACAATTTCGTGCGCAAAGGGATGGCTCGCTTTTAGTCAGTGAAACCCTTCCATTAACCACAGGGCCCGGGGATGGGTGGATCTGGTAATCATTGCTAAGCAAAGAGTTAGAGGTTCAGACTCTGACATTTGTGTGCCAGCCTTCTCTTCTCACACCAAGCCACATGTTACACATCTGTCTGTGTTCCTTGAAGGCCCTCAAATTATTCTTGTCATTTTTGCTCACTGATATTTTCCCCCAGCTTGCAGAGCCGGGGTAAGGGAATGAGCCCTACTCTACTTCTTTTTTGTTTGTTTATTGCAGCCTCTCACATCTTGGCTACTTCTTAACATAGAAAAAATAGTTTTCTGAAAATCAATTTAGTTTTAGCATGTGTCCTTTGTCTGAAACACCTGTAGCTACCCTAGATTTAATTAGTTCTAACTGTGGTTAACTTGTCATCAAAGGATTTTTTTTTTCATGGGCCCAGCCAGTTTTATGAAATAGATGCATGAGCATTTATTATATTATTACCCCAGCTTTTATACTTAGATTGTTTGCCTTTAGGCAGCTATCAGGTTATACAGACTGCCCCACCATTGTCTGATTCTTCAGGCTCTTTCCTACCCCAAAATAAGTGCTGAGTAGATGACATCTAGAATCAGGGTAAGATGCAGGAGGAAGAGAAAAAGTTGTCCCCAAATTGCTGTTGGGTTGTCTGAAGGTTAGGGCTCTGTGTTGGAGCTGCTATGCAAATGCAATGCTATCTGCTTAGAGAAGGCTATGACAGCTGAGCCTGGACTTGCCAGTACTTAGAGGCTTGGATAGGACACATTGGCAATTAATGTCTCACAGTTTCCCTGGATCAAATTCCCCATCTGTTTTATGAGGGATAAGCCTTTTCTTTACCTGACTTATAAAAGAAGGTAACATTACCATTAAGCAGTTCCTGATTTCAGAGCAGATCCAAAGCCTGTTGTATACAGGGGAAGATGGTATAACTTACCTTCCAGTGATGTGTGTGGCCGCCCCTCTCCTCTGCCTCTTCCCCTGCCTCTAGAAGCACAGGAGCGGTGACCTGACCAGCATCCTTCTGATATGAGGCCATCAGTGGTCTCAGGCATATATTGAGGGTAGGAAGGATCTTTCCAATGTGATGTGTTCAAGGCCCTTTCTGGAAGGGCCATCTAATCTTGTTTTTCAGACTAGGTTTACCCTGGAGGCACTGTATAACCTTCACGCCTCCCTTAGGAAATCGGCAAGACCAGGGCTTCAGAGCAGGGGCTGCCCTGGAATGTTGCCCAGCACACACTTTGGGGTTTTTCCACAGCTAAGGCCCAGCAAGGGAATTTGCCACTGATTTCAGATCAGTCCCAGAATGTCATGGCCTAGGTAGGGAACCACGAGATGGGATGTAGTGGATTCTTAGGTGTCTCTCCTTTGAAGTGGGGATGTAGGAGAGCTCGAGTTAGGAGATGGAGATGATCAGGGAAGACTTTCTGCGTGTGGGTCAAGATGGTTCACACAGGTTTTTAAGGATGTAGGGGTTGAGGAGAGTAACCCTACTAGGATCTCTGACCCTGAAGGCAGAGCAAACTCTGACTGTGACCTTCCTGGCCCTGAGGAACCTAACTGAAAAACTGTTCCTTATAAGAGCCCTTCCAACCTTGCCCCCTAGCCCAGAGCAGAATGAATCAGAGTCAGGGTTAAGAGCAGAGGGTCCTGACAGAGTCCAACCTAGTGAGCTGTAGCAAGTGAGCAAACCTGCCCTCTGAGCTCTGATGTCTACTTGGTGGTTACTCCCAGTCATGTGACCAGACCTTCTGCTTGTGGCTAGCCGCAGGTAAATTGAGCACTATTTATATTCTGCTTGGGGCAGGAGGTGGGAGAGATCACCTGGGAGCCCACAACACGGCTGTCTGATCAGCCTAGGTAAGGCAAACGCCCTTTGACTTTGTGCCTTTTTTTTTTTTTCTCTCCTTAACTTATCTTGCCCCAGATAATACCATGGGCTCTGAGCTTTCAATTTAGGTGAACTGGTCAGTAGCCCTCTCTTATTTACCCTTTAATAGTTGGGGAATTCTAGACCTAAAGAAGGCCCAGATTTCATGTGGTACAATCTCCTGCCTTCAGGGGTGAATACTGAGACAGCTGGGGGCATGTAATTATCTCTTCCTGGAACTATTCAGGGGTGGACTCTGCAGCCTCCCTCTTTCAATTCTAATGAGCAAGTTCTTCCTTTTATCTAGCGAGACTCTCTCCTAGTCTAACTTAATCCTTTTTATTGGCCTTCATGTTTGCACCTGCACAGAAGACTACTGATAAACTCTAATTCATTTTACCTTCCTCCTGGGATCGAGCTACCTTTCCTCTAGCCATTTTGACCCCTCTTCCCTGGGATTTCCCTCAGTCTTGCTGGTTTCTACATTCCTTTTGAAGAGCAATAATGACAAATGGTCATTTGGTTGGGTATTCTGAAGTTATACCCAACTCCAGTTACGTTTCTGGACTATAGGAAGCCCTTAATTCTGTCTGCAGTCTTGGTCTTGCTCCTGGGGTGACATAACACTTCTTTATTTAGTTTGATGTCTCCTTCACTTAGTATCTTGCATTAACTTACATCTTGTGAGTTTCAATTCCTTGCCTCAGATTAAGCCTCATGCTGCTTTTAATTCTTGCCACCTTCAATTCCCCAAATTAGAAGTCAAGAGCAGTGACCCAGTTGAATTTGGCTACCACTTGCCAAGGTTCAGATGCTGAAGGGTTTAGGTCCTTGTTGAAGAGGAAGTTGAATTTCTGTCTTCCCAAATGAAGCCAGTTCTTTTTTTCTTACAACTTTACAAACCTACAGAAAAGTTGGAAGCACAATGCATACCCATTTATCCTTCACTTAGACTTGTTGATATCTTTTTGTGACAACTATCTTATCTCTCTTCTTTCCTTCTGTGTATATACATATATGTATGTCTAGACATAGCCACGTATGTGCACCCATGTACATTTTTTTGGGTATGCTATTTGACAGTAAGGTGCAAATGTCATGGCAGTTTTCTCTTCTTTTTTTTTTTTTTGAGACAGAGTCTCACTCTGTTGCTCAGGCTAGAGTGCCATGGCGTCAGCCTAGCTCACAGCAACCTCAAACTCCTGGGCTCAAGCGATCCTCCTGCCTCAGCCTCCTGAGTAGCTGGGACTACAGGCATGCGCCACCATGCCCGGCTAATTTTTTCTATATACATTTTTAATTGTCCATATAATTTCTTTCTATTTTTAGTAGAGAGGGGGTCTCGCTCTTGCTCAGGCTGGTGTCGAACTCCTGAGCTAAAACGATCCTCCTTCCTCGGCCTCCCAGAGAGCTAGGATTACAGGCGTGAGCCACCACGCCTGGCCACTTTTCTCTTTAGTGGCATCTCCTGAGAATAAGAACATTCTTCTACATAATCATAGTATCATTATTACACATATGGAAATGAACTATAATTCTGTATCGTCTAACATCTAGTCCTTTTTCAAATTTCCCCATTGATGACTCTTGTTTTTGATCCAGGACCTAGTCAAGGTTCTCATTTGGCTATGTCTTTTTAAAAAGTCTCTCAATCTGGAACTACTACCCACTCCCATTTCTTTGGTTGGTTTGGTTTTTATGACTGATGTTTTGAAAAGTGGTTACCAGTTGTCTTCTAGCTGTCCCACATTCTGGATTTTTCTGTTTCTTCATGGTGGCATCTAATTTGTTCCTCTATCCCCTGCATTTCCTATAAATGGAACGTTATATCTGGGGCCTGATTAGATTAACATTAACCATTTCTAACGAGAACATTTCATAGGTAAAGTTGTATACTTCATAAAATATCACTTTAGGAGGTACATAGTGCCAGAATGTACATTATTAGTCATGCTAAGTTTGATCACTTAAGGTGGTAACTGCCAGATTTCCCACTATGAAAGTACGTAATTCTTAGTAAGTGGTTTATGGGGTGAATACTTTGGTATTACGTAAACCTCCTGTTCCCTACAACCTTTGGGCCCATGGGTTTGGCTTCTATTGATGACTCTTCCTGGTTGAGATATTACTTTGGGAGTTACATAAAGCCAGTTCTGAATTAACACTAATGGATGTGAATTTTGTCATGAGCAATTCAAAAGAGGAATAACAAAAAAATTTTATTTTGGCTTTTGAAATCACTGTGGGGAAGGTGACAAAACGGAGCCATGAGATTCTGCCAAAATTCATAGGTATTTAAATTTAGTATTAGTTGCTTAAACATATACAGGTGGCCCTCCGTATCTGTGGATTCCCCATCCATGGATCTAACAGAGGATCAAAAATATTTGGAAAAAAATATTGCATGTACAGAACTTGTACAGATTTTTTTCCTTGTCATTATTCCCTAAACATAGTTTAACACCTATTTATATATCATTTACATTGTAATAGGTATTTTAAGTAATCTAAAGATGACTTAAAACATATAGGAGGATGTGCGTAGGTTACATAAAAATACTATGGTGTTTTATATCAGGGACTTGAGATTTTGGTATCCACAGGAGGTCCTGGATGGAACTAATCCCCCACAGACACTGAAGGACGACTGTATATTGCTGTCTGGCAGTTTGCTTTAAGTCAGGAAGAAGGCAGGCTGGATGGAACTAAAAATAAGTCATGGTTTGTTCACAAAGCAGAAGCTATTTTTATTATTTGAAGGTTATCTGTAATCCTATTCTTATTTCCTTTCTTTCTTTCACTTGCTTTGTACTTTCTTCACTAGAAAAGGAGTCCCTCAGTTTTTAATTGTCCTCTTCCTCCCTTGGCCCACCCGGCGCTCCCAGTGAGTAAAAAGTAGTGTTCCTGAGACCCAGGTGCGTGATCATCCTGGTTCCTAGCAAGGGAAGGGGATAGAACCCTTTGGACCTATGGAGTAGTTCCTGAAGCAAGGCCGCCAGGTGGTCACCACGCAGTCGAGTCTGACCACAAAGCACAAGCGTGGGACATGCACTTTCTCAAGGCTTCTCTTTGGGGAATGAAGGGCCTCAATTTGCTCTGTGACCTTGGAGAAATCAGTTCACCTCTCTACCTGGAGGTTTGTCATGGGCTTCCGCATCTGTAACACCTTGCAAGCTCTGCCCTCTCTTCCATAAGAGGGTTCGCAGGTGTGTTGGGAGTATACACATTCAAGACAGAAAGCGGTGTACAGTCTCAATCACAGTTGTTCTCTTGTAGGATTATTGCAGATGAGCTCTCTAATCTCTGGTTCTTCCTTCACTTTGCTTATCTTTAAAGGCTACTTAAAAGCTTTCTGGGTGTCATGATTTCTTTTCTGCTTGATAGGAATCAGATTGCTGTGTGAGGTGAAGACAGGAAGAGGTTATGCCTATCCTTTGAGTTTATAGGCCACCCAGAAATTTATCACTTCCAAATGACCGTGAGGTGGAGATTCTTTTAGGGGTACGGGGTGGGGGGGTGGGGCTAGGCTTTGTGCTATTTATGCTATTTTTGCAAAGGCCATGTAGATCCCAAAGGAAAGCATGCTCCAATTAGTAACTGCTAGTGTTTTGTTTTAAGAATGTTGAAATCCTACAGAACTCCTCTTCAGAGAATTCAGATAAAAGGTGAAAAGTTCATACCACTTCCTTTTCTTCTAACTGCAGCTTCTTCAGAATTGAACAAATGTCTAAGTAACTGCTGTCTATTCCTTTTTTATAACACACACGTATACTTTAGCATTGTTCTTTTTCTCCTTGCTGATGCGAGAGTTAGCATATTCCTTATTTTTCCCCCACAGCGACATCTCCAGAAGAGTTTCTCTTGGCCCATCTCTCCAGCTGCCTACAGATGTGGTCTGCATCTTGGGAAGTCAGACATGCAGCCAGAAATGCTTTCAGTGCCTCTCACTTGAGCTGCACACTTAAATATGGAATCAGTAATTAAGTGAGGGTTTGACTGAGAAGTTTTTCATGTGTATACAAATATCATTGCTCTTTTTTCAATTGGGGTAATGAGCCTTCTTGGTAGGGGAAACATGTTACTCTTTTTTCTTCTTTCTTTTTAATCTAGTTTCTTTAGTTTCTTCTCCTTGTTAAGGTTGAAATTAGCTAGTACTTACCGCTGAAAGAAGTGTTCAAAGCTCCAGATTTAATTTTCCCAGCTGAGATGGATGGGGTCTCCTTGGGCTTTCCAAGGAGGGCTTCTAACTCTTGTACAGTCATATTGGGGATTTCAGTTTCACCACAACTTCCTCCAAAACCCACACGTCCCTGAGTTAAGCAGTTAAGCAGCAGTGGACCACAGGGAGCTCAGAAGACTGCCTGCACTGTTTAATCCCAACACATGCACTGAAATAGAAAAGTAATCCCTGTGAAGCTGCGAGGAGGAACTTCCCTTACTTACTGCAAATCTGTTATTGGGGAAATGTTTAGAAATTCTGAATCCGTGTTTTACTTTGTTCTTCTCCAGATTAACATTTCCCTCCAACAGAAGTGCTGCATCACACAGCTAGGGCACAAGAAAAGGCAGGACCTGCTCCCTCCATATCCCTCAATATGCTGCCCTGCCTCAGTCCCCTGGGCTGCCCGGGGCCTGCCTGCTTCTCTTTAAGTGAAGATTGTTATAGAGAAGTATGTATAATATGACCTCATTTTATTGAAATTGTATGTGATACATGTGTGCATGGAGAAAGATCAGGATGGATGTGCACAGTGGTGGTCTCTGGGCACATGTGTAGTTTTTGTTTTTTGGGTTTTGCTCATCTGCATATTCTTATATCCTCTAACATATGCGCAGCTTCTGTTATAATAAGTTATTTTCTCTTTAAGAGGGGAGGTGAGAAGACTAGTGCTAATAATGCTTCAAAGCCTGACGACATGAGAAAATGACTCATAACTTGTTTGTTGAACCAGCTAGTTGTTGAGTTTTTGCCATGTGTAAGATCTCATTGGCTGTCTCTCTGTTTTTCCTTTTGTAGTCCTTGAGTATTTTGAGATGACTAGGATGGGTGGAGAGTAGACTTGTCTTTATTTCCCAGGCTTCTCTATCCTACATTGCCCCAAAGATAGTGAACTAGGTGGAGTGGCCCCCGTATATGCTCAGCCAGCACCCATTGGTAAGGGACTGGCTTCTCCTTGTAATTCCTACCCAACCATCTATCTCTGGCCATGCTGAGAAAAGTAGCCATCATGCCTCAGTTCCTGCATCATCTGCTGCCTTCCTCCTTCTTCTGACCCCATTCCTGCCTTTCTAAGAGCTGTCACCCTTCTTGAGGTACCTGTGGTGGTGGTGGTGTGCTGGTGTGGTCAGCCCTGAGCTGATTTTCAGCAAGGGATATTGGGAACAGCAGAGACAAATTGGTGGTCCCTCTGAAGAGGCATTTGCGGGAGGGGGGGGTAACCCCTAGGGCTTGTGCGTGGTAGCCTGGCACTTGTGCATCAATTGCATCAGCCCCCCCACTTCAACCTCAGCAGCAGCAGCTTGTCTCACCCCTCCCTGTCACAAGTGTTTATCACAGAGCTGGCTCACGGTGGGCACTCACAATCTGTTTACTGAAGGAATTAGTCAGTCTGCTGCCACGTGCCTGGCCCATCTTCCAGCCTTGGTTTAGTATCTAGTCTGCTGTCTGTGTGTCTTCTGCCCTGTCTACTCTCCCTCAACAGCAGACACTTGACCACTGGCCCTCGCCACTCATGCCCCCCTCTCCACTCATGCCCCCCTCGCCCCAAAGCCATGCAAATGGAGCAGTTGGGAGACAGGGCCAAGTGACTCTGGAAGATAGCACCCAAGGCTTCTTATCTCCGGTGTGTGCTGTTTTGTTTTGTTTTTTCCATTCGCCGTTGCCCAAGAACCAAAGCATCCGCCACTGCTCAGCCGCATGGTGAAATGGCCTGGCCTGGTGCCAGGGTACTCCACCAGGTGGTTGGGCTGTGGAGGCTGCTGCATGCGATGGGCCGATAATACCCCGTGGTGCTGTAAACAGGACACTCCACCCTCCCGCAGCCACCCAGCCGGTGCCCCAGCAGCCTGCTGCTTTGTCATGGCGTGTCATGATATGGGCTTCTCTTCTCTGATAGGGAAGCCTATTGTCCTGTTTCCCTCCCCTATTTCCTAAATCTGAGAGGGGTACTTTCCAGAAATGAAACCAACCATAAGCAACCGTTGTGACTTCTCAACACTTCTTTAACAATAATCACACAAGTGCAAGGCAGAACCCAATGCCCACATGTTTCCAGTATGCCCATGAGAGACAAGTCCAAGAGCCTGTATCTCAGCTACACTCACTCATGAGATTTCTTAGTGGACGTTCTCAGCTGGGGTCGATCTTTTTGGGCAGCAGAACTTGAGTGCTGACCTGCAGCTGCTGATGCCCAAGTCTACAGGCAGCGTTACATCCCCCCGCGTCATTTATTCCAGGTGGTGTCCGTGGCTGGCATAGACTGTCACTAGTAGAGGAAAGGGCTGTGACACTAAAAATGCACACCTTCCCAGGGGACCAGGAGCATGTAGCCCTGTGGATATAGGGGCTAGAACTTACTCTGCATGTTTTTGGGTAGTCTCCTCTTTTCGGACTCCCTCAACCCCATCTTCAATCCCAAAGGACATTAATTGGTTTGACATAATCTCTCTAATGAAGGCCTTAAATTGTATTTGCATGTCTTCTTTTCTTTCCAGCATCCCTAAGAGGTAACTTAGGCTGGGATTGTTTTCCTATTTGCTAGAGGGAGAGCAGGCCCAGTAAGGTTGTGTGGTGTTGGCTGCAGTCCCACCACAGGGAGGGCAGCTGCAATCAGACCTACCCTCCTCACAGATACCTGGGGGCCGCTCTGTGGCAGCCGGTTAGCCCCTTGAGGGATGGCATGAAACATGTCAGCATCTGATTTTGGCTTTGGTTGTATTGTGCGTTTGGAGGAAATTGATGCCCTGGTTTATCCCTTAATCAGTTTTGGTGTCCAAAGAAGCAGGTGCTCACCAAACCATTTGCAAGGAGATTTATGAAATAAGTGGTAGATTTGTTTTTCTTATCAAAATCTAATTTTTAATAAATCCCCCCTCCCTTATTTCCTAGGTATGAAGGAAGCATGGCATCTTAGTCTCCTCAAAAGGGCTGGGACATGCCAAAAATTTGGAGATTTGGGAGGGAGTAGAGCCTTGCTGAGGGCAAGGTAATTCTGTCATCCTGTGGCCGGCCAGCTAGCTGTGCCAGCACCCCGCACAAAAAGGTGGCCACTGTGGAAGAAAGGTCGAGGCCAGCTGTCTCTTCATTTAAGAAGAAGAAACTGAGGCAAGCCCAGCCTTTCGACTTAGATGCAGTGAGATCCTTGCAGATCTGCTGGTGGAGAGGGAGTCAGAGGCTGCTGATTCTGCACCGGGGCTACTTGGTCTCTCCTCATGCCTTTTTCCCTTCCTCCCTTTCTTCCTTTTTTATTTTTTTGTTGCTCTTTGTGTTATTTTTGTATATGGACCCATGGCATCCACAGAATCTTAATGAGTAACTTTGGTCAGAGGTGGCCGGAAAGAATGTAGAACTGACCAAAATGGGTGGTTGGATTCTCATCCCAAATTCCAGGATTCTGGGTGCTCCCTAGTGCTGTGAGTACTGGGAGCACAGTACCACCTATGATTATTACCCTTGAGATTGGGCTCCTGCTGTAGCTCATTGAATAGGGGGGATGTGAAGGGTGATGTAAAAGGGGTTAAAATTGTCCCTAGGAGGTAATATTAATAGAATTTTTTACCCCAAGTTTCAAAGACAAAAGCAAAAAAAAAAAAAAAAAAAAAGTGGTCATTGGAGATGCCAGGGTCAGGCCTGCTATCTCCTCTTTTACTCCCCATCCCTGAAAAGCAGCTAAAAAAGCAATCTGTCCTCCAGGTGTCTAGGCAGGTGTCCCAGCAACCTCAGGGGATGTTTCTGATGCAAGAGGCAGATGAGACTCGGTGAATAGTTGCAAGAAGATTGACTTAGGAGGAAGGAGGCTTAGATTTAGATCTAGGACTGCTGCTGGCTTAGAGGGTGGTGGAGTCTAATCAGAGGCTAAGCCTCTTTGTGCTTTAGTCTTCCTTATCAGTCTTTCCCTAACCCCTTTCAGAGCTGACAGGAGCGTAAAAGATTACAGCCACCAAAAGTACTTCGTGCGGATGGGGCGAAACTCGAGAGTACAATATAAACACCACATAGTACTTAAGGGTCTCAGGAAGAAAAACATCTAGATGGTTTTTTTTGGATTTTTTGGATTTTTTTGGATTTTTTTTTTGGAGGGACTTCAGTGCAAGTGATGGGAGAGGTGGCTCCAAGAAATCTTTCTCCGCATCGCTGAGTTCTCAGGCCTGGAGTTGTAATCCTCTTCCTTCAAACAGCCATGCAGCAGCCTTTAGGATGATGACATCCTGCCCTTTGTGCCAGTCACTTGCTCATCTGCTTCCCATATGCCTCTTTGGTTATCTGTCATGTAATTTTCGCAATCTACTTTCCCGAGTCCCTGCCTCATCTGTGGACTCGAACAGGCAGCTTTGGAGGCCACAGGACAGCACTTTGGTGTCTGAGCTGCTGATGTGGGTCAGAAGCTCCCAGAAATACGCGGATGGCCACCTTTTGATCTTAAACCTGGGATAGGAAAATGAGTGTTTGAAGTGCTCATATAGGAGATAAAGTTGGGGTTTGAACCCAGCATGCCTGTCACTAATTTACTAGGGGACAAGGTCACAGGGAAAGTAAAAAAGAGGTTGGGCCTTCCCGAGCCTCAGAGGGAGGAAAACAGACAAGCAGCTATGGGATCTTTCCTCCAGGTGAGTGGGTTCAGTATGGATGCTTAAAGGAAGCCCAGAATCCATGGTATAATTAGTTCACGCCTCTAGTGAGGGTTTTTCAATTTTATCCACATACTCATGTGCCCACAGGTTGTCAGCCCTGTGTTTTAGGCAGTGCAGGGGGATATAAAGAGAAATCAGGGCCAGTCCTTGGCCTCAGGCTGTTTATTATCTAGGAGTTACAGAGCCCATAATCCCGCAGAGAGGGTGTTCAGTACTGGAAGAGTACAAAGTATTGGGGAAACTCAGAATCTAACTCTGAGACATTGCTTCCAGAGGATTCCAGGGATACAGAAAGCTTGGTGAGGTGGCAGCAGTAAGGCTGGCCCTGACAGACGGGACAGATGTCAACCCCGGGCACATGTGCAAAACCTTAGAGGAGGGTAGGCCTGAGACGTGGGTGGGAAATGATGCATAGTGTGGTTTTTCCAGGATCTGGAGACCTTGAGGAGAGTGAGGTGTAAAGGAAAAGGTAAGTGGGACCAGAACATGAAGGCTTTGATTCCCATCTTCGAAAGATGGTTTGAAAAGGTTTAACCTAGAAATGTTAAGATCATTTAAAGTGATGTGTTGTAGGTCAATATATATTGATTTGGAAAGATGTTTATGATACAAGGTAAAACATATAGCAAAACAATATGTACAGTATGATCCTATTTTAAATTTTAAAGCATATATATATATAGAAGGTAAGGCCTACAAGAATATATATCTCATAGTATATTAACAGTTATCTCTGGGTGTTGAGAGTTGAGGGTTTTTTCCTTTTTATTTATATGTTTCCTGACTTTTCTATTAATATAATTTGCACTTACTACTTTTGTTAACTGTAAATCATTTTTCACTTGGTTTAATGAGCATATATTATATGACAGCTAAGAGTGATGACTTAGAAATATGCCAGGGATTAGATAAAAACAGAATAAAAGTTGGCCATGCAGTAACATTTGTGATATCCAAATTGGAGAGGAATCCCTCAAGTGTCCAATAATGTGGGAATGGCTAAGCTCACTATTGTGCTGGTGGAATATCATATAGTCTTCTAAAATGACAAATATGTAGATTGTTGATACTTGGAAATGGCTATATGAAATGGGTAGAACCAGGCAGAACATAATGCAGTACATTTCACATTGGTTACAACTATGTCGAAATGTATGTAAATACTCAAATGAATTTGGAGAATGGAGCTACCATTGTTAGTCTTTTTTTTATTGTGATAAAATATACATAATGTAAATTTTACCATTTTAAACATTTTAAGTCCATATTCAGTGGCATTAAGTACATTCACAATGTCGTGTAGCCATAATCACTATCCATTTCCAGAACTTTTTCATCATCCCAAATAGGAACTCTGTATCCATTAAATAACTACCATTCCCCCCTCCTCCTAAGCCCCCCGTAACCTCTATTCTACTTTTTGTCCCTATGAATTTGCCTGTTCTAGGAAACCTCATATAAGTGGAATCACATAATATTTGTCCTTCTGTGTCTGGCTTATTTCATTTAGCATTATCTGTATTGTAGCATGTGTCAGAATTCCCTTCCTTTTTAAGACTGAATGATAGTCCATCATATGGATACACCACATGTTATTTATCTATTCATCCCTCCTTGGGTGCTTGGGTTGCCTCCACCTTTTGGCCATTGCGAATGATGCTGCTATGAACGTGGGTGCACAAATGATCTCTTTCAGTCCTGCTTTCAGTGCTTTGGGGGTGTATACCTAAAGGTGGAATTGCTGGATCATATGGTAATTCTATGTTCAACTTTTTGAGGAACTGCCAACCTTTAGTGTCTTTCTAATATAAAGCTCTTCAAGTTTATTTATACATGCAGTCCCCAGTTCTTTTTGCTGTGCTTAATATACACATGAATTACCAAGGGATTACTGCAGATGTGAAAGCATTTCGTTCTGTTTAAAGGAAAGAACCTTTATAATCTTAAGATGGTAGAGTGTTTTGAATGTGGCCGTGGAAAACGGGGTCAGCTCAGATGATTGCAACTTCCAGATGATTCCAGAACTCTTATAATATTTTATCAACAATTTCAACTTTTACCTTCTCCCAGAAAGCTTTAACCAGGGTAAAAATAAAATGAATGGATTTATAATTGCTTTTTTTATTTTGGTTCCCATTTAGGTAGAAGTCAGAGATAGGGGACTAAAAGACTTGGGTATTTTCCTAACCTGGATTTCTCAATCCTGGATAGTTGAAAGTAGTTACAGTAAATCATTCTCACGTTGCAGTCACCTAGGTTCCCTGGGCGCTACCCAGCCCTGAAGGAAGTACGAAGAGGCCATCAGTTAATGGGCTGAATTTGTGCAAAGCCTAGGAGCCCTGCAATTGTGCTGGAGGGAGGAAGAGGGGCGGGAGATAAAAGATGGAAGAAAACGTGGTTTTTGTCCCCTTAGAGTGCCCTCTTTAATGCTGGGAAGCAGTGCTGCTTTCAGGAAACTCAGTGTGGAAACCTAGGAGTTCACAGTTCATAGTCCATTAGGAACAGGAAAAGGATAGAGGACATTTATAAAGTAATCCCTATGTCCAAAGGAGAATGGTATAAATTGTTTCCCATAATAAAGTCTAACCGGTTAAGTCAGGAAAGCTCTTGTTAGACCTATTGTGCTTTTGCAGGCCACTTCAAATTCTTCTAGGAGGGAGGCAGGTCTAAGTGAAGACATGGCAGTTAGGCTCCCTAGAATAGAAAAGACTGGGCCCCATGTCCTTCCTCCATGCTGATGTCAAGGTGCGCGGGCTATGCTCTCTTCCAGCCAGTGTCCCGTGTTCCGTGGCCCCAGAAAAGCCCGTGTGTAGGCCTCAGCCACCCCAGGTCCGACGTACGTTCTCCCTGGACACCATCCTCAGCTCTTACCTTCTGGGCCAGTGGCCACGAGATGCCGATGGGGCCTTCACCTGCTGTACCAATGACAAGGCCACTCAGGTAACGGAGCTCTCTCCCAGTGGGATAAGGGATAAGGGTGGGGTGAGAGGGTTGGCTGAAAGGGCCTCTGGTCTACTTAACTCTGAATCATTGCAACGATTTGTCCTGGGTTTTGGGTATACATATTCACCATGTAGCGTTTCATCTTCTAAAGTTTGCCAGCTTGTTTTTCTTGGTAAACTTATAGGAAAACAAGTTTGCATTTCCCCCGACTAGTGAAAGAGGAGTCAGTCTGGGTCTTTCAGTCTGGCTTTGAGTACTTGTGTGTGGGTAATCAACAACTGACTTTGGAATTTATTCTAGGTTTTAAAAAATGAGATTTACCTTGCTAAAATTAAACCAAGGCCAACGTTCAAATGAGTCTGTGTTCCCCAGACAACTGGATAAGTGGCCAAAAAGTGTGCTGAGCCAGGATAGGTACCATTGGAGCCATAGGAATGGAAAGTTCTTCAGTAATGGAGAGTTATTCCTTGCCAGCAGCCCAGCCTGGGATTTTAGGGGACTCATTCAAGTACTGTGGAATCCAGGTTCTTCTTCAGTATTTTTTGTTTGTTTGTGGGTGTTTTTTTGTTTTGTTTTTTCACGACAGGGTCTCATTCTGTTGCCTGGGCTAGAGTGCATTGGCATCAGCCTAGCTCACAGCAACCTCAAACTCCTGGGCTCAAGTGATCCTCCTGCCTCAGCCTCCCATGTAGCTGGGACTATAGGCTCGCACCACCACACCTGGCTGATTTTTCTACTTTTAGTAGAGACAGGGTCTTGCTCTTGCTCAGGCTAGTCTCAAACTCCTGAGCTCAAACCATCCTCCCTCCTCAACCTCTCAGAGTGCTAGGATTGCAGGCATGAGCCATGGCACCTGGCCTTCAGTATTTGTCTTTAGGTCTGTCTTTTCATTAACAATCCCAGTGTTGGAAGGAATCTCTGTGGATCACCCAGTCTGCCGCGTGTCAATTTTTGGACAAGATAGTGTGAGCCTGAGAAAAAAGTCATCTGAAATGTGAAATTTTCGTATTTTTTTAGAGACAGTGTCTCACTCTGTTGCCCAGGTTAGGCTGCAGGCCGCAATGGTGTGGTTATAGCTCACTGCAACCTTACACTCCCGGACCTAAGAGACTTCTTACTGCAGGCTTCCAAGTATCTAGGACTACAGGTGTGCCACCATGCCCGGCTAGTTTTTTATTTTTTGTAGGGATGAGGTCTCGCAATATTGCCTAGGCTGATCCCAAACTCCTAGACTCAAGTGATCCTTCTGCCTCGGCCTCTCTCAGTACAGGCATGAGCTACTGCATCTGGCCCCTCATATGTGAAATTATACAAAGATATTTCTTAATCTGATTCAGGACTTCAACATTCTTAGCAGTTAAGTTGCTAAGAGTCAAATCTCCCTTTTGATGTGGTTTAAAGCCATTCATTCCTGTTAAACGTCAGAGCAATTGAATTGTTCCTAGGTAAGTGGAAATAGAGTGGAAAGGACGCTGGGCTCAGAGTCAGCCCGTCTTCACCTCTGTGATGTCGGGCAAGTCAGCTTTTCCTTTGGAAACTGGGTGGACTGTGCCCACTCTGCCTACTTTGTTGGTGGCATTATGGCCAAATGACACGTGAAAGTGCTCAGTACAGCTCAGTTCACCTCCTCTTTTGAGTACATCATGTTGATTTCTTTCATTTTTTTTTTTTTTTATGAGATCCATTTTCAAATGTTGTTAGTGAATGTTTGAATGCCCAGTACTGCTCTTGGCATGTTGGAATGAAGAATAAGGAAATGAGGACAAGATTTGGCCTCTGTGATTCTGGATTCCAGTTCTGTGAAGCCCAGTGAACAGACAGCCAAGGGATGAGATGGGGCCAAATGTCTGGCAAAGTTTAGAGGAGGGGAATTCTCATGGGAATACCCTACCTTGAACCAACAAGAATTTGCTGCAGTTAAAATGATGGCGCTCTTTAGATCTATGAATAGATCATGAAGGGAGAGTACACTCCAGGTAGCAGACAGAGCAGGCCTAGTTCCTGGGAGCCCTGGGCATTGTTGTTGTTTGGGAAAAGCAAGTAGGATAGATTATGCTTCCTCCTCACGGGCCTGGGAGCACACACCCCATTGTCTTTTGAAGAGAGTGCTCAGTTCAAATAATGTATCTAGTCAAGGAGGACTTCCTGGAGGAGCAGGACTTGAGATTGCTTTGAGCATGTAAGCTCTTGATTGCATCCGCTTTTGTCAGCCCATCTAGCTCCGTCTCTGTCATTTCCTGCTACCAGCCTTCTAGGAAGTCACCATCCCACTCCTCAGATAGCTTTCTCTTTGTCAACTCAAGGCAGGGTTGGCCTCAGATGTTCCCTGGCCAGGTTTAGAGGCATGGGCTCTAGGCTGTGTGTTTGTGCTGAAGCCCCAGCTGCAGGCCAGATCTTTTATATAACAAGTCTGGGCTTCTTGCCACAGCAAGACAGAGGTCAGTGATGCGCCTCCGTGGGTCTGGCAAGGCCAAGCCATACAGCTTTCCTCTTTCCCTGGGATGGGCTCCAGCCCTCGAGGAACTCTTAGCAACCTGTCAATATTGTGGCTGCAGTCAGGAGGTGGGAGAATTCTGACCTACGTAGGCATCCAAACCAAAATATGCACTCTGCACATCTTTCATTCCTGGTCCTCTGGGAATTTTCTGCTTCTAGGTTTTGGGCTCTATTCAAATTCCTGCTTAAGCCCCCGGCCTGGCACAAGCTACTGTCTTCAACACTGGCATTACACTGTGAAGGCCTGAGGCTCTCCTGACATCTCCCTAAGTAACCGTTGTTCCTTCCCTACGAAGCACTGGGATATCACTCAGAAAAGACTGGAGGTGGAGGAGAGGTTTTCCTGGGGAGATACGAGGGCTTATGGAGAAGGGGAGAGGGGGAAGGGAAGGTGGCAGGATCTACCAAAGTCCTTCAAAGCTTTTAAACTGTTAAAAATTGACTGATGCCAGGATCCTTCCCCAGTGGCTTTGAGCTGGAGGAGGGCTATTCACCTCTACCCCCACCTTCTGCCCTCTTTCTCTAGCCACTAGTGTAGTCATTTATTTTCTGCTACATCCTCCCTAACTGGCGGGCACTCACAATTGACTGCTCTCCTACCTGCCTAACCTCCACCCCATGCAGAGCCAGCAGTCAGAGTATGTGTTTGGGGCTGTGGGCAGCCCTGGCATTCCCAGGCATTTCTTGCAGTGAGATCAGCGGCCACAGTTACGGTTCAGCCTAAGCAGCTCCTTCCTCTGAACCCCCAAGAGGAGGCCAGGGCCCCGCTCTTCCAAACCGGCTTCAGACCTGGGCAGCAGGCACAGAACACCTGCCGTTTAGATAGCCGGGCATGCTGCGGACTCGAGGCTTATTTATAGGGCAGAAGATGGAGCTAAAATCTCTCAGTTCTTGAATATATCCCAATATTGCCAGCAATCCCGGTATTTCCTTCCTGGTTGAGTTTTAAGCTTGTTAGGCAGGTACAAAGGGTAGCCTTGGCAGTTTACAGTCTGCTATGGAGAGCTGGGTTACCAGATATTTGGGGCAAGGGAAGAAGAGGGATGTGGCTGGATCTTATTTGGGAAATTGGTTGTTTTGGGAAGGATGAGGACGTGTGAATGTGATAACTGAACAAGAAGTGCTTTGGAGATGCTGCATGTTTTGAGCCAGGAGGAGCAACAGGAGAGAGGGTGACCAGGTCAGTTGGTAAACCAGAGCTGGCCACCACCTGCTTTGGGCTGGCCCCTCCTAGTGGCTGGGCGCAGGCCAGGGTATGTGATGGCAGCACATGCCAGTGGCTGCGGTCACCTCTCTCCCTTCTTGCTGTGCAAAGCCTTTGCGTTTTCCTGTACGTTTCTGGAGAGGGGAAGTGGTCTCACTGCAGCTGGAATGACTATTTGGGCAAAGTCCCCCTCCTGGTCTCATCCTGCCTACAGATGGGACCCTGGGTACCTGCCCTGCCCAGCCCAACTCCCCGTTCTGCTCAGCCCAGCCCAGCCCCATTTCCTCTGCTTCTCCAGGTCAGGTGGGGAAGCTGCCATGATATAATTTTCCTTTTAGCCTTGACTTACCCCTTGGGAAAAAAATAGCTTAGGTCCTTACAAACCGCATGCAGTGTCACGAAGGCCAGAGGCGAAGGTGGGCATACACGTTGGGTGGACTCCCCTTTCTGTGCCTTTTCTCTCCCTGTGTCATGCCGTGTTCCCCCTTTTCCCAAGCCAGTGCCTCAACAGTCAGTGACAGCACACGGTTTAGCCTGACCATCACAGGCCTTTTAAAAATGTTTTCCTTTGTGGGTGCGGGGGCCTGGGCACAGCGCCTACTTTCCAAACTGGCAATCAGGACCAGTTGTTGGCATGTGGTTTGACAACTGTACCAAATATTTGAAAATGGAGCCATGATGGAAAATCTGAGGGTTGCATAATCATCATTGGGCCAGAGGTGGTGGCCTTGGCCACCTGCAGCCAGAGTTCTCAGGACTGGCTAGTGGACCCCCCTCAGAGCCTTTTCCTGCCTTTTTGTTTGGCCAGAGTCCTAAGGGACGGGTTCCCTGCTGAATTCAGTTGAACACATAGTTACTGACCATCCCCACCAGGCCAAGCATCATGCTGCTCTACACTCCCACACAGGTACAGCGGGTTACATTCCCAGGGCCCAGCCCAGCTCTGCACGTGGAGCTTGCTCAGGTGCCAAGGCCACTGGAGACAGCGAGGGCCAGGACTCTTCGTGCCTGTGGTCATGGAGTGCAGGTAGAAACTGACTTCAGCTGGGGTCCAAGAAAGAGACTCCAGCGTGGGGGGTTTTTACCTCCATCCTGCCCCTCCTCCTTAGTATACTGGGTGGCTCTCTGGGAAGCTGTCCTCCACCCCATGCCCAGTTGTCCTTCCACATGTTGCTTGGGGATCTCAAGCCAAGCTAGGCCAGGCTTCCCGGGTCTAGCCACAGCCACTTTTGCATAATCCAGGCATCGGCTGCACAGCTGGCTGATGCCACTCGTAGTTAGCAAGCAGCCCTGCTTCTCCCTCAGCTGCCCCCCAGGCCAGGGTGTCAACTAAGCCCGTTCCAGCACATGCGTCCCCTGGGCAAACATGGCTTTGGCCTTTTGGCTGCTGAGCTCAAGCTTTAACCTGCTTCCAAAGGGTCATCTAGAATGAACATTCACAGTGCTGCCATGCAAAATAGCTTGACCCCTGTTGTGGCCAAAAGGTTAGTTCTTAGAAGGGTGGCCTTCCTTACTGTGACTTTTCTGTGCTCTGAGACCTCAATCTGGACATCTGTGGTGAGACTGAGAAGAGGAAGGTCCCGTCCACCCAGGGGCGCTGGGAATAGGGGCATGGTCCCTACTCTTAAAGCCCCCAGTCCTGTGGGAGGGGCTAAAGCCCACACCCGCATATACTCCTGCCTTAAGAACACTCAACGCCAGCATGTAAACTGCTTCAAACATAGGCTAACCCTACTGTATTAGGTTTCTGAGGCTGCTTTAATAAATTACTTCAAACTTAGTGGCTTAAAGCAACAGAAATGTATTCTTTCACAGTTCTGGAGACAAGAAGTTCATGTTCAGTTTTGCCGGCAGAGATGAAGGTGTTGGCCCGGTCATGCTCCCTCAGGAGCATGGGGAGATTCCACTCCTTGCATCTTCTGGTGGCTGCTGGCATTCATTGGCTTGTAGCCACGTCACTCTAATCTCTGCCTCTCTGGTTATATTGCCTTATCTTCTGTGTGTGTCTAATCTCCCTCTGCCTCTCTCATATGAGGACATTTGTAATGGCATGGAGAGTGCACCCAGATAATCCAGAATAATCCTCCTGTTTCAAGATCCTTAACTTAATCATATCAGCAAAAACTTTACCAAATAAGGCAACATTTATAGGTTCCTAATATCTTTGGGGGGTTATTTTTTAACCTGTCACACTTACCTCATCTCCTACTACTCTGCTCCAGCCACACTGGCCTCATCATTCTCAAATATGCCAAGCTCACTCCCGCCTCAGGGTCTTTGCACTTGTCATTCCCTCTGTCTGGGTATCCACATGACTCACACCCTGCCCCTCCCTCATGTTGTTATTCAGATGTTGCTTTTTCACTGGGGACTTCCCTGGCATTTCAAATCGAGTCCTCCCTGCCTGGCATTCCTATTCCCTTTCTTTGCTGTGTTTTTTTTTCCTTAACACTTATCACTGTTTAAACTGTCTCCCCAGTTAGAACATAAACTCAGAGGGGTCAAGGGTTTTGTTTTTTTGTGCACTGTTGTGTCCCCAGCACCTGGAACAGTACCTGGCACATGGTATGCATTCAGTAACTATTTGTCGAATGCATGAATGATGTACACCCAGAGAAGGCTTAGAGGTCAGGGATAAAGTAAGGAAAAGGAGATGGGGACGGGTTTGACTGAGTAGGACAGTCAAGTATGGAGAGCCAATTCGATGAAGGGTCAGACGGTGATCTCTACGACCAGGGGGTGGGTGTGGTGATCAAGTGATGGCCTTGGTAGCACAGTGCACACAGAGCAGGCACTAGTTGGCAAAAGATGTCGCTGAGCAGAGAGACATGGGATCAAATGAGATTGAGAAAGATCGTCCTAGCTGCCATGGTTTTCACAACCTTCCTGAACTCCTGTGCCAGCCTACACATCTCCTTCTACCCGTCACATATTCCAGAAGAAAGAAGGGACTTGAGTTTGCATGAGATCTTAGTAGAAGTGGTGGCAGCCTGAGTGTGGCTGTTTTTTCCTCTCTCACTGCCTACCTGTGAGCAGTGTCTTCCTGGAGGGAGGGAAGTGGGCATCATGATCACCTTGGCCTTAATCATCTGTCCTCCAGAGTCTCCGCACCTTTCCGGGGACAGTGGGCTTGCACGGGGCTCCGAGCTCTGATTGGCAGAGCTAGTCACCTGGAGGGTTGACTTTGGAGCCCTGAGAGGGGAGGACCGTTTTTGTGTCTACTGGGTTGAGGTGGCTGAAGGAGAGATGGACTTCCTCCTCACTTTCCCGTACCTCAGGCAGCCTTTTCTGAGGGTCTGTCTGGTGACATCCTGGTTTGGACAACACAGGCGTTTGGAAGTAAACCAGCTGCTTAGTTTCCATGTTCTGTCAGAGCCAGCTTCACCTTGAGGGCTTTGGGGGGTGTGCCCGAGATACGGGCCTGAAGGATGTGCTGCCCGCCCTTTTCCTAAAGGAGGGAATGGTGGGGGAAGCGGATCTCTGGGTGCTCTCCCTTGTGCTGCTAGTATGAGGACAAGGCAGCCAGGGTGGTTGTCTCACCCTGGCTGTATCACACAGCCCAGTAAAGGTGCTGATCCATGGGCAGCTGGGAGAAGGCAGAGCCAGGAAGCCCCAGGCCGCAGCGGCCCTTCTCCCTTGCAGCTGTCACCCGGGGCTGTCTGCTCTCACAGCCCGCGCAGACTCCCCCGCCTCCCCCGCCGAGCTCCTCTCAGCAGCTGTTGGGTGGTGAGTCGTTGAGTTTTTTTCCCCTCCATCCTCCCCCTTTTCTGTTTGCAGCAACCTCTCGGGGGAGGTCAGCAGATCTCTTGGAGGAGACGGTTCCCAGGCCCTCATGTTTTTGGCAGCGTGCACACAGAAGTTAGAGAGGAACTGGTTCCACTGGAGCCCTCCCCCTTGGGCCCCTCCCTTGGAATGGAAGGAGGGATACTGGTGGTGGGGAGGGATCTGGGCCTCTTCAGCTTTGTGCTCAGAGCCACAGCTTCCCCCCTTGGGTGGGGGCCCAGGAGGTAGTTCCACAGCTCCCCGGCCTCCATCTTGGGCGCTCTGTCTTCCGTGCAGCCGGGGGACAGGATGGCCGACTGAGAGCCCTGTTCTCACAAGGGGTAGGGCCGGCCCAGGAGTGGAGGAGTGACAGGGCCAAGAGGGGTCAGAAATCAGGGCTGGGCTCAGATCTCTGGGACCCCCTTTCTGAAAATGTCCCCTCCCTGCTTATTCAGGAGGACCTTGGGGCCTCCAGCACTTACTCAGGGTGCAGGAAAAAAGCAAGGAACAAGCTTGAGGCATCACACTATAAGGCCTCCTGCTTTGGTCAGGGAGACCTACATTGACCTTTTTCCTGTTTTGCCAATTAATGATTCCTTAATGTGCTCTTGTCTATTAACTTGTTTTCATTGGGCTCCCAGGAGCCCGGGCCTGTGTTAGGCACAGAGGGTGAGAAAATGAAGAATGCCAGCGATTCCCTGGGCCTGTGCTCTTTCAGAGCTCATTGGGATAGGAGAGGCAGCACTTGTCCTCACCATTGGGGAGCACCTGGAATAACTGGGGATATATGAGAGAATGCATGTGTAAAAGTCATAAAGGAGTAAAGGGAAGGTCGGCCCGATGGGATCACCAGGCCCTTTTGCTGGAGGATGCTGGAAGGAGGCAGTGTGGGTGGAGAAGCCCGCAAGAAGAAACAGGCTAGGAGCGTGCGGGAGGTTGATGAGCAGATGAGAGAGAAGCCTTCAAAGGGCCACCACCTTTACCCAGGAACTATGTGTCTGCTTCCCCAGCGTCTGCCCGAGAAGCTGCTCTGTCTCACTGTGTTTCTCTCCCGCAGACCCCCCTGTCCTGGCAAGAGCTAGAAGGTGAGCGGGCCAGCTCCTGCACACACAAGCGCTCAGCGTCCTGGGGCAGCACAGACCACCGAAAAGAGGTAGCTGCCTCCGTTTACTCCCTGGCTAGGGTAGCTGCCTCTTCTCTATGCCCCAGCACCACATGATGTGTTTGCTCCAAAGTGAAATTACATTTCTAGTCTCACTTGCCTCGACCTATCCTTTTCCTAGTGAGCTGGCTCCTTCATAGCCGACTCCCAGCCTCCTGGTGGTCAGGTCTTAGGGGCCCAGATCTTCCTGCTAGGGAGGGCTTGGCCAGCAAGTGCTGGTGCCGGCAGCAAGCACAGGGCTGGAGCTGCCACGGTTCTCACTCTACTTCGAGGCTGGATCCAGATAAGCAGTTCAGAGACTGGAGGAAGATGGGCAGTGAGTTCCTGGGAACTGGGAACCTCATTTTCTATTTCACTGTTCATTCATCCTTCTTTTTAAAAGAAGAGAAAAACAATTACATGTTCCCAAACACCTTTTCCTGGCCCTCCCTCTCCCTCAGGAGGGCTAAAGTCATTGAGGGTGAGTAGAGAAAGCCATAGGCTGGAATGTTCCAGGGCTCCCAAACCAGCTGCTCCTGACATGCTGTGTCCTGAGAGGATCAACTTGCTAAGACTCACCCTCGACCCTTTGCAAGAGGAAGTTGCTTCCGCCCTCCTCGTTGCTGAGAGCAGTGAGAAAATATGAAGTGAATGCACTGTAAGTTTAAGATGAGGGGGAAATAAAGAATATTTAAAGTTTTCAATGATCAGAGGACACAAGTTATTCACACTAAGGGTGGGGACTCATGGTGTGAGTGACCCACAATAGCAAATCTAAACAGCACTTTCTTCTTGGCTATAGTCATAAATCTTATGGGTACGGGCAGCAGATCTACTCTCTGAATTCTGTTTAATTTAGGCTCATATTTAAATAGCTCTGCATCCCCTGAGCATTTTCCAGCTGAGGGCAAGGAGGTTCAGAATTACACATGTGGTGGGGATAATATTCAAAATCGTTAATAATAATCTATAATTATTACAGGATATGGACATCAAGGTGAAATCTGATATTCCTTCTTGAGAGCCTAGTAGTGTAGTCTACTTTAAAATGGGGGAGGATATTTCCATCCTTCCTGGTCTCAGGGCCTTTGAGATAGTTGTGAACGTACTTTGAGGAGTGAACTGCCGTTGGCACTCAGAAACATCATCTTCCGTTGCTATTAATAGAGTCGTATCCCAGGCCTTTGGAATCTGTGAAAGACAAGATGGTTTCAGTGTTGCATATTTTTAATTTTTTTTGGAAACTGATCCATCTAGTTCGTAAGGTATCCAACTTGTCTGAGGAGCTTATCATCACAGTTTTTAACACCACCACGCTATTTTGGGATGGAAGATTAGCTCCCATCTTCCTTTAACATATTTTGATGGGCCTGTGGCAGGAGCCACACCTGGGCGGAGGGACCCAGTGCGCTTTTGCTTTGCTTCACCTGCCTCTCCTCTCCCTCTCTCCGGCTACTAGATCACCAAGTTGAAGCAACAACTACAGAGGACAAAGCTGAGCCGCAGTGGGAAAGAGAAGGAGCGGGGCTCCCCTCTGCTGGGGGACCACGCCGTGCGGGGAGCGTTAAGGGTATGTTTTCTCCCGTGACCCTCCCCTTTGTCTTCCTCCGTGGCAGGTCCTTGTGTGGGCAGAGTTCTCCCGGGACTCCCAGCTACTGAGCCCCCTACCACGTTGCATGGTTTTGTGAAGCTTCAGTCCGAACCTGGACTTGCTGGGTGACATTGGAAGGGCTTCTCTCACCTCTACCCCCACCACTGCACAATCGAGGCAATGACTCGAAAGCACACTCCAGACCTCACTAGGTTCTGACTTCTGGAGAAACGCCCCCTGAATGGACCTACTGCATGCTGTAGCTGTCCCCAAACACTTTATTCACTTGCTTCTGCCATGCAGACGCCACCACTGCCCCCTGGTCAGAACTGATGACTCTGTGGGGCCTCGTGTGATGGCTTCATTTGCCTCCTCCTCAGGCGTCCCCTCCCAGCTTCCCCGCAGGGTCCCCCGTCCTGCGACTCAGCCCCTGCCTGCACAGGAGCCTGGAAGGGCTCAACCAGGAGCTGGAGGAGGTGTTCGTGAAGGAGCAAGGTGAAGAGGAGCTGCTGCGGGTGAGTGGCGGCTGTGCCCTGCGTGCAGCGAGCACCTTGCTGAGCCTGGATGGGGGGAGCTGGGGGTCTCATTCAATGAGGCCTCATGGGCTGTGGCTCCGTAAACAGCAATTCACAAACACCAGCCTGCGAAAGGAACACACACGGAGTTTATTAGTCTCAGGTGGATTTAGCCACAGGGACAGCAGAGATGGGTGGGTGTCACTGGGGAAGGCTTTGTGGCGGTGAGTAGAAAGAGAAGGAGCAAGGACTGGCAGAGAGGAGGGTCCCCAGCTGGCGGGGGTCAGGCTAGGCAACATTCTTCAACCAGACTGCTGGCGCGCCCTGTTCCCCACGTGCTTAGCACTGGAACCTAGCCATGCCTCAGTTCCCGCCACCCCACTGCCTGTGTGACCATCTCCCTCCCTCCAGCACTACCTGGTGATGTGCCTTCATCCTTCATGCCCAGTTGCCCCTGCTCAGCCTCCTCCCTGCCCCACTCCCAGGCAGAATTCTGTGCCACCTTTTCTGCAGTCTCAGGCACATTTTTATCCTGACACAGTACAACTGGGGAATGCCAATTAGGCAGTATTAATATAATTCTAATGGGCACACTTCTTGGTTTATGATTTACCTACTGGTTGATTTTTAATGTGGATGCATAGAGGATTGTATATACACCCAAACACATGCACACTATTTGGTGAGCTGTGGGTACAAGTACTACCGAGTGTTTAAAAAGGCGGGCGGTGAAGCGGGTATTTCATACCTGACAGTCGCCTGTATGCGGGTCCTGCAGTGGCTCACGGCACTTAGGTTTGCCCCCATTGTGCCTCTTGCACATACCATTCATCTTTGTGTTCCCAGAGCCCAGCACACAGAAGGCCCCTGCCCTCGTGAGGCTTGCACTGATCAAACCGTACAGATGAACGTGCAGTTATACGTGGGACTCCAAGCATTGCTAGGAAAAAGAACAAAGTGCTACGGGCAGAAACAAGAGGGAGTTTCTCTTAGATTGAAGGGTGACCAGGGAAATAAATGACCTGAGGAAATGGTGCTCTGCTGTCATTGTATGTTGCGGATAGAGGATGAGAAGAACGGCAGGGGAAGGACCATTGGGGTGACTGCAGGCCTGGGAAGACTCAGGACTGAGAGTCTTGACCCCCCTTTTCCCCTGTCAGATCCTTGAGATCCCTGATGGGCACCGTGCCCCAGCTCCTCCGCACAGTGGCAGCTGTGATCATCCTCTCCTCCTCCTGGAGCCTGGCAACCTTGCCAGCTCTCCCTCCATGCCCCTGGCATCCCCCCAGCCTTGTGGCCGGGCCAGCCATGAGGAACACAAGGGTGCCTTGGAGGACCTGGCATCCACCCCCAACGACAAAGGTAAGCCAGGAGGCCCAGGCAGCAGGGCCAACGCTGGGGTACAAGGGAGTTCCACTCCCTTTTCCGTCTCTACTCAATTTCAGGCTCAGCATTATCACTCACTAAAATGACTTTATGAGTCATCTTTATTCTGTACGTTGTACCAATAATAATCATGGTCCTTTACATCACATTCTGATTTATAGTTCATAAAGTCTCTGCACCTATACTTTCATTTCATCCTCACTGGAATCCAGAGAAGCAATTCCTCCCATCTCATTTTTTGGCTGAAGTTCAGCAAGCTGTAGGGGACAGCCAGAGAGTCTCTGCTCAGATGGCCACTGTACTTATTACCAGCAATAGGTTTCAAGGTGATTGTGAGTGATATAAAATAAGAGAACATGGTCTCTTGCCCAGGGTCGCACAGTTTGACCCAGACCCAAATCCCATCTTTTGGACTCCAAATCTCTACTTTCTCCTGTGCTCTGGCTGCTTCATGGAGAGGGTGAGATATGACTTCTGCCTCCTAACATGAGCCTTACATTATAAAGCACCATTGCCTGCATCGTCTGACTTGATTCTCACAGCAACCCCATGAGGTAGGCTGGTCGAGGGCATGACCCAACAGTACACATAAGTAAACAGAGCATAGAGTAAGAAGGAATAAATGTGAGATAAATTCAGAGAAAGTCAATATTTGCAACCTAGGCAAAGTACATTTGCTGTGTAGAAAGCGAGAGGAATTTTATCCTACAAGTGGGGTTGAGTAAGGACTGCTTCTCCGAGTTGGAGAGGAGCTCTTCCTGGAAACAGGGACAGATTTTCAAGACTATGGACGGGAGGAAGCCGTGGTGTGTTGGCAGGCAGGGGCTTGCAGCTTCGGAAGAAGGCAGAGAGAGACAGCAGTTAGAATTCCTTTAAGTCTGGTATTTGGAGTTCCAGTCGCATGCACTCTTCCTCCTGGGAACATAGACGACTTGATATGAGACTTTACTTTCCCATCAGTTTGATTGGTTTTTTTTGTTCTGTCCTAAGCTCTTTTTTTTTTTTTTTTTTTTTTTTTTTTTTGAGACAGAGTCTCACTCTGTTGCCCAGGCTAGAGTCCCGTGGCGTCAGCCTAGCTCACAGCAACCTCAAACTCCTGGGCTCAAGCGATCCTACTGCCTCAGCCTCCCGAGTAGCTGGGACTACAGGCATGCACCACCATGCCCGGCTAATTTTTTCTATATATATTTTTAATTGTCTATATAATTTCTTTCTATTTTTAGTAGAGACGGGGGTCTCACTCTTGCTCAGGCTGGTCTCGAACTCCTGAGCTCAAACAATCCACCCACCTTGGCCTCCCAGAGTGCTAGGATTACAGGTGTGAGCCACTGTGCCTGGCCTGTCCTAAGCTCTCTATTTTTGTAAGCTGCCTCAAAGGTTTTATAGGGTGGAGTTAAGACAAATAGACTGGATTAGCATAACTCCTGCCACCCTCCTTACCACATGTCACTCAGCCTTGCCCCTTTATACCCAAAGCCTGAGCCAAGAAAAGGGGAGGCCTTTCCTTCGTCTCCCCTGGACTCAGCCTTGCTCTGTTTGCAGCCTCCTCTCCAGGCCACCCGGCCTTCCTTGAAGATGGCAGCCCATCTCCAGTCCTTGCCTTTGCTGCCTCCCCTCGGCCTAATCACAGCTATGTCTTCAAACGGGAGCCCCCAGAAGGCTGTGAGAGAGTGCGTGTGTTTGAAGAGGCCACGTGAGTACATCAAGAGGACAGGGCGTGGGTGTGAAGGACAAGGGTGGAGGGTGAGCCCCACATTATCCCACCTGCCTGGCCCTTCTCTTCCTTCTTGGACTCTGTCATCACAGAGGCGTTGTCAACTCTAGATTATCAGTATTGCAGTTTTTCCTTGATCAAACTTGTTGACATTACCTACTCTGAGCACTTAAATCTTTGCTTATCGTTATCTCCATAGAAACCTGCTCTCTGCCCACATGCCAGCCACAAGCGCAGCAGGAGCTGGAAAGGAAAGATATCTGAAACCTAAGCCCGTCGTTTCTTCTATTTTTTTTCCATCCCCAGGGAAGGTGTGAGAATTTGCTAGACCATAATCAGAGAGAGAGACAGAGATGTGGGGGGAAGGGGAGAACACACTAGGAGTTGTCTTCAGTCAGAGATGATAAGTGGTTCATCCCACCAGAGTGGAATGGGGACCCTAAACAGCTTTCCAGTTGCTTCTGAGTCAAGTCTTCATCCTGTGGCTGTAGTCGTTCCAGTGTCTTGAACTCCCAAACAGAAACTTCTAGTCCTTGCAAGTAAGGACTAGAATATTCCCTATCATAATTATCAGACTGGATAGTCCTGAAGCGATTCTTCTGTTGATTTCTTTACAATTCCCTCCCATTAGCAAAGAGACCTTTCCAGATGTGCACACAGTCCCCCTTCGCAGGCACCAGCGAGCTCATTTCATTTCCCCCTGCCAGCTTAATATTCATCGGGGCAGATTCACACTGGAAGTTGCGGTTTCGGTGGCAGTCAGGAAGTTTAGTCATGGTGTGTGAGTGAAGATTTAGCTGGGACTGGGTTTCAGGCATTGAGAGCACCATTTGCATCTCAAATAAGGAAGAGGACACCCTATGGTGGTAGCCAAAGGTACACGTATAACCCATTGTAGGTGTTATGGAGAAAAGCATTGGCACTAGGGCTTTTGTTACTGTCATCACTGTTGCCTGGTGTCCCTTCAAGACTCCTGGGTCCTCTGAGGAGCTGGGGAGGGAAGAGGCCAGACACTGTCACTTAAGCAGACTCAAGGCTCTTGTGCCCTTTCTCAATCCATGTTATAGTTGAGTAACTACAACTCAGAAAGGCTGGTGGAAATTAGGCTGTTGCTTGTCTTCATTCTTCCATAAACCCAGAATGCCAGAAGAAGTCTCAACGGCATCTCATCTAGCTGCCTGTCTCTGCATTAACCCTTTAAGAGAGGTGATGATCCATCATTATTTTCTAAGATATACTGGGATTGAAATTCTACCGCTTATTGGGGTCTCTTCATTTTATCAACTTTCCTCTTGGGAAGTTCTTGTGTTTAGCTGTTCTTTTGCCACATTTTCCTCGTCCTAACTATTATCCCCTCAAAGGTAGCCTGGATTTTGCAGGCAGGGAATCAAGCTGTTCCGGGTCATGTTAGATTGCCTTTATGTTGGGTGTTGCTTGGTTTCCTCTTGGTTACCTTCCTCACATGTACATGCACACACCCAGAACATTCCTGCTCCAGCTATTCCCCACCCCCTCATAAAGTGGGATTCTTTTAAACCCTTCTCCGTTAAGGGACACCTTGCCACTGTGCAGTCTCAGGCCTTCCCAACCACAAGCAGCACATGGACCTGTGACTTCCCTCCACCACTTTTTACTCTGCACCAGATCTCTGCCCTTCTCCCCACACCTTGCTCTTCTTCCTGGGCCTTGGAATTATTATCATTCTAGAATTAAAATGGCAACCCATTTATCAGTCTGTACACTGAGTGCATTTTTCTGAGTATATATATTATATACTTCAATAAAAAAGAAAAAGGTGATTGATGGGAACCACTAATGACAGAGCTTCATCACTCCCCGCACCTTTGTTTTCTTACCTGGAATCCTAAAACCATTAGGTTCTCAGGGCTGTTTTGCCCTCTGAGCATGGCTAGATATTCTTCTTTTTTTATCATAAGGATTCCTTACTCAGGAACTCTCTGACCTAACCTCCTTTTATCCTTCCACTTTTCCTAAATGATCAGAAGAAAAGGGATGATTCTTCCCACATTAAAGGTGAGACAGATAGGCCAAGACCACATGGTGAATTAGAACCTGGATCTTCTGATAAACTGCCTTTCTCACAGTTGGTGCTATCCTTTCCTTCTGGCCAAAGTTTTGAAAATCATACCTTTCAAATGTGCTCAAGAATTAGATTCTTTAGGTCCACAGATTTCAACAGGGGACATTTTTCCCCCAAGGGGACATTTGGCAATATCAAGAGACATTTTTTAGTTGCTATACTGCATAGAGGCCAGGGATACTGTTAAATGATCCATAGGACAGCACCCCATCCCCACCCTGCAACAAAGAATTATCTAGCTCAAAATGTCAACAGTGCTAAGGCTGAGAAACCCTGCTTTAAAGTCACTTTGCCTTGATCTCTGCTTTCAGGCAAGTGGTCTGCCCCCAAAATAGTAATACCCCTCACTGATGAAATCTTTCAAATGAAAAGATCCTTCGTCTCCTAGAATCACATTGTCAGGAAGTTCTCCTTCCTGTCTAGCTTCAATCCCCCCTATTTCTAGCTGAAGCGTATTTCCTGTTGTTTAGCCTATTTTTGAAAAAATGGAGAGCTGAGGGGCCTGGAGACTGTAGCCTTTTATTTTTTGGTCAAGTTACTGCCCTGTTTGAACAGAGATCCAGCTCCCCCGCTCCCCTGAGGCTGTGACATCTCTTACCCTCTCTCACCGGCTGTTTCTCTGTGTGTGTACGTGTGTGTCTGTGTGTCTCTCTCCATCCTCCAGGTCCCCAGGTCCTGACCTGGCCTTCCTGACTTCCTGTCCTGACAAGAACAAAGTCCATTTCAACCCGACTGGCTCGGCCTTCTGCCCCGTCAGCTTGATGAAGCCCCTTTTCCCCAGCATGGGCTTCATCTTCCGAAACTGCCCCTCAAGCCCAGGCTCTCCCCTTCCCCCTGCCAGCCCCAGGCCACCACCTCGGAAGGATCCAGAGGCTTCCAAGACCTCTCCGCTGCCATTCGAGCCATGGCAGCGCACCCCACCATCAGAAGAGCCTGTGCTCTTCCAGAGCTCCCTGGTGGTCTGAGGGTACCACCCCCCACACTTAACCATGGAGACCAGTGCCTTGGTGGCAGGCCCCTCCCTAGCTCCCCTGCGATGGGAGATAGAGGAGCCCTTCCCTCTCGGCCTTTGAGCACTTTCAGTTATTGTGTCAAAGCCCCAGGTCCTCTTTTTGATGGGCACCAGCCCCTCGGAATGTGAGGGGACCCGCCTTCTCCACTAGCAGCTGGGCAGCTCACAACTCACACCTGTGTACCTGCCACTTCCCTCACTTGGTGGAACACTCACCCAGAAGGTCCTGAATCTCCCACCCCTGGGTGTGAATCCAAATGACTGTAGAGGAGACCCTCGTTTTTTTCACAGAGCAAGCTGGCCGTGACCAAAGGAGGGGGGGGATGCCACGGATTTCCTTCCCTCTCCTCCTCCACAGTCACAGAAGAGGAGACCAGAAGACAAATCCCCCGTCCTCTCAGCCCCATCCCCATGCCTCCCTCTCACTGGAGGAGCTGACCAAAGCAGCCCTGAAGGGCCATCACACTTGACCAATTCAGCTGCTCGCAGAGGGGGGGAACCAAGCATTTTCCCAAGTGGCATTTTCATCTCGCTTTCACCCTGACTAAAGATTGTCTTAAGCAGCAGCCCAGCCTGCCCAGCCCAGGTGGGTAGTGAGGGGGAGAGCTGGCATTCCTCCAGGTGGCAGATGACAACTCCACACCCCCCAACCTGCCCCAGGGCTAGGCTGGATTAGAAAAATGCCTATTTTTCTTGTATCGATGTAGAAACTCTATTTTCTCCCAAAGACACTATTTTTGCAGCTGTTTGAAGTTTGTATATTTTCCGTACTGCAGAGCTTACACAAATTGAAGAAGAATGTTAATGTTCGAGTTTTCTTATCTTGTGTTTAGAGGTTGTTTTTTTGCAGATCTTGGTGTTAATAGACCAAATAAATAAGTATTCCCAGCAGCGTGAGGTTCTGTTAAATATCTGGGGTAGGAGGAGTTGAGTGGAGATTGAGGGTATTATATTGATCACTTCATCCTTGTCTTCAAGAGAAGGAGCCTTTAGTTAGCACATCTGGTTATTATATGGATGGACACAGAGTTCCTGTCCTCTGGACACCATGCTTGAACACTTTACATGGGCATACAAATAGCAGACTCGTGAAAAGTCTGTCCGGAATGAAGACTGTGGTGTGTCCTGGAGGTAGGATGAGGGAGCCATTGGGGAAGTTACCCATTCTTGTGGGTCTGAGAAAGCTCCCTGGGGAAACTGGATTTCATCTTATTTATTTATTTTTGAGACAGGTCTTACTCTTTTGCCCAGGCTGGAGTGCAGTGGTCCCATCATAGCTTACTGCAACCTCAAACTCCTGTCCCAGCTCAAGTGATCCTCCTGCCTCAACCTCCTGAGTAGCTGGGATTATAGGCATGCATCATGATGTCCCACTAATTTTTTGATTTTTTTTTAGAGACAGTCTCACTATGTTACCCAGGCCTCTCTTGAACCCCTGGCCTCAAAGGAGCCTCTGGCTTGGCCTCCCAAAGTGCTGGGATTATAGGTGTGACCTACCATGTCTGGCCCAGAGTGGATTTCAGAGAGGAAAACAGGGTGACCAAAGGGAGACAATTTGACATGGTGGGTGTTCCTTGCTCTGGCAAGCAGAACAAGATCAGGGAATAACATTCAGACTGAACCTCTTTGCACAGTTTTAGGGAAGCTTCGGCTCCTTTTGGATAGTCTTCTCATCTCAGAGAGTACCCACAACAGAGGGCACAGCCTTGGAGGGTACAAAGAAACTGTCCTTGTCCTTTTGTAGCCTCTCAGCTTTATAGTGCTGTACCTGTAAGAGCTTTGGGGAAAATGGGAAAAACCATCCCAACATTTTATTCTGATGGTGCTTCGGAATTTCCAAAGCATTTTCACAAAAGACACATTATCCCCATTGTTTGGCACCACAAACACCTGAAACCAGGCTATCCTAACCACTATTCATTGGTTTGGTAAACACCAGATAGTGCATTAAGTGCTTTACATAAAATGTCATTGAAATATGACAGCCACCCAATGAGAGAAATGTGGTAAGTCTCACTGTATAATGAGGGAAGGACAAAAAGGTTGAATGACTGACTTTCCCCAAAAGACACAGATACGAAGTGGGGGAGGCACAATTGGAAACCTGATCATTTGAATCTAGTGTCCATGTTTCTAACCGCAGCACTCTCCTCCTTCTTATTGTATTCCCATTAATTTCACATGAGGAAATCCGACTCAGGGGACAAGGGAATTGTCTGAGGTCCCAGCTGGTGAAGAGGCAGAGCTGGGACTGGAACCCAGATCTCTCACCCCAGCTGCTGTTTGGTGCCCTAGCATCACGGGCTGATTCAGTACCGTAAGCCACTGGGCAGGAGAGCAAATGGTGGGAATCCCCTTCCCCACTAATACAAAGGAGACAGTGGGCTGGGGACAGACCCTATCTTCTATCCCTTACCCCTCCCCCTGAAAGATGTCTGGCTTGCCCCCAAAGCCTTAGTGAGTCAGGCCCGGAGTGATGGGTGTGGTGCTGCCCAGAGTTTCCTTCCTTTGCCTGAGGCTGTGCCAAAGCAGCAGTCTGCTGTAAGAGAAAGAGCCTCTACCAAGATAGCAGCCCAGAGTTCACCAGGCGGGCTGAGATTTGGGCCAGTTATTAAGTGGGGGGCTGGGGATGGTAGTGGGAAGACCCGGGCTCAGTCTTGCACTGGCAATTTGTGCTAGCAGGTGGAGACCCGACACTTGGATGAGTCCGGTGAGGAGCTCACTAACTAGAATGATTCCGGAGAGCTGCCGAAGGCTTGCTCCATTGTCGATGAGTTGTTAAGACCCTGAAGAAAATGCACTTCAATAAACTTCCATTTCCACCTCCAGGATGTGAGGAAATAAGATCAGAGTTGAGAAGGAGTAATGACTAATAATATAATACCTTAAACTTGCACAGCACACTTTGCAGTTTATAAAACACTTTCACAAATCTCAGCTCATTTGCTCCTCAAACAGTCTAGAGGCGACAAAGTGGCTATTACTAATTATCCCTAGTTTACAGACTGGGAAAACTGTGGCTCAGAACGTAGGTAACACGGGAAGGTGACCCTACTACCTTTAAGTGACCTAGCAGAGGCTTACTGTGCCACTCACCCCCTTGAAAGCCTAGTGGTGTGCCCTGCTGTCAAAGCCAGGCCTCCAACGCTCCTTCTCGTAGAGCAGGTAGAGTCGCTGACGCCGGGCAGTCTCTAGAGGGCGCTGAGGCTCCAGCAAGAGTTTCTCGGCGTTAGGACCCAGCAGAAGCCTGGCCGCCTGCCGGGAAAAAGACTATTCGATTTGCTTTGCCTGTCGCACCGCCTCCTTCCCCGCCCACCTGTCTGTCTTCGTACCGCGCAGCCAATTGGTGAGCTCCACATTCGTATACGTCATCACTTTACGCCCGGGCATCTCCTAGGCCATACATCGCGCTCCGGCTTGCAGTCGCCCTCGGAGTTGCCTGACTGGAAAATCTCGAGGACAAGAAATTACCCTTAAGATAGCTGGCTCCTCTGACCCCCAGGGATGGAACCAAGGTCCCAACGTGGGTTTTCTTTCCTAGAAGGGTTGCTGGGTTCTGAGGAGTTTCCCTCTCTGCAGCCCTGAGCTGGCAGTTGTGGCAGAGAACTGCTGGGCTTTGCTGAGCAGCGGTCGCAATGCAGCTCCTATGAGGCCCCTGCCGCCGGTCGGCGATGTCCGGCTGGAGCTGTCCCCCCCGCCGCCGCTGCCGCTGCCGGCTGTGAGCGGGTCTCCAGTCAGCTCGTCCGGTCGTCTCATGGCCTCTAGCAGCTCCCTGGTGCCCGACCGGCTGCGCCTGCCACTCTGCTTCCTGGGCGTCTTTGTCTGCTATTTCTACTATGGGATCCTGCAGGAAAAGATGTGAGCAACCCCCATGGCGGGAACGCACTACCCCCCGCCCCCCAATCCAGTCCTCCTTCCCCATCCTGGGGCACGTTTCTTGGGCCTTCTGCCCCTGGACCTGGGCTTTCCTTTTGTCTTCCCGCCTGGTTCTCTTGCCCTCCCAGAAACCTGCTACCTTTGCCCAGAATTCCAAAACGCCAGAGTTGGTCTTTGGATTCTCGGGACCTGGTTATTTTACTTCCCTTAGCTGGATTTTGTTTGTTTGTTTTTGTTTTTTGTTTTGCCCTGTTGGTTGTAAAGGCCTGGATTTTACAGGCTGAGACTTCTACCACCAGATGGTCCTAAGTTGGCTCCTGTTTGGAAGTTCCAGATGCTTGCAAACAGCCTGTTCTTTCACCCTCAGCCTCGCTGCTGTAACCCAAATACCTTCTTCTCCTCCTGCCTGGGGTATCTCATTTCACCAACTACTTTGTCGTGTTTCCTCTGGCTCCATCCTTTATGGATATTCTCTCTCTAGGCTGTGGGATTAGTAGGCAGGGATGTCTAGTTTCTAGATCCAATAAAATCAGCCCCTCTTTAGATGAGCCTAACGGTCCTTACAAGCTCTACCTACATCCAGAAAGGCAAGATAATTTCCAAGCTTTCAGTGGCTGTGGACATACTAGATAACATTGAGTGAAATACACTAATTTTTTTCTCTTTCTCATACATTTTATTCTTAGAACAAGAGGAAAGTATGGAGAGGGAGGCAAGCAGGAGACGTTCACTTTTGCCTTAACTTTGGTCTTTATCCAATGTGTGATCAATGCTGTGTTTGCCAAGATCTGTGAGTACCTAGATAATAATTTATTGTATGTACAACCTCCTGTGTATCCTAGATGTTAGGCATTGATTAAAGCTTAAGTTCTAACTTACAGTTTTCATCCCCGTTAGTACTCACACAGCTTCTCTGTGCAGTCTATAAAACTAATGATTTTGAAATAGAATAAAATAATATTTCTTTAAATTATACCAACTTCTGAATCAGAAATGTGCAGAGAATGGGTCTTTGTGTTCCAAATCCCCATTGAGGATACTTAAAACATTCTTTTCTTTCCCTTTGACGTTCCTTTATATGTCAGCTTCAAGCATGCTTTGAGCTTTCTCTCTTTGTTCCTTGGGCACTAGCAGGAGGTCTAACTTGTCCCTTGAACTGATTGAGGCCCCCACCTCCACCCTGCATGTGGTCTAGTGTTAGGCTTAGGTGCAATTGGATAGTTAAATAATTTTCAGAGATTTCCCATTCTAAGAAGACAGAAATAGCTTATGTCTTATTTCATAGACATGTTCCTTTCATGTGGCTTCATCTTTGCTTAGTGGTCCATCCTAGGCCCACCAGGTTTCTCTTGTATGTTTTTTTATCTTCTCCCAGTGATCCAGTTTTTTGACACTGCCAGGGTGGATCGAACTCGGAGCTGGCTCTATGCTGCCTGTTCTGTCTCCTATGTGGGTGCCATGGTCTCCAGCAACTCAGCACTACAGTTTGTCAACTACCCAACTCAGGTGAAACCTCAGGGTGGGATGAGGGTTGGGTCAGAAATTGTTTGAAAAGGACTAAGGGTTTTTTCCTCAGGTCTGTGACTCCTAGGAGAGCGTGTTTGAGAAATTCAGAGTGTTTAGAACCATAGAGCTGGGGTTTAGTGGTTGTGGGTTGGGCCATGATAGGGCTGCTTTCTGAGTCTGAGGTCCCCGGTGTAGACCTTTCTTATCTTAATCAACACAGTACTTAGCACTGTACCTGGCACATCACAGATGCTGAGAAATATTTGCCAAATTTAATTTCAGGTCCTTGGTAAATCCTGCAAGCCAATCCCAGGTAAGCAAAGAAGATGGTCTTCCTCTTCTGTCCTCACTTTTCCTGTGGTAAGCGTACTCTTCTGCTAGAGCTTTGTGTCCCTGTGGGCTTCATCATCCCATCATAGCTATCTCCAGGGACTTTTATTCCAGCCCTTGCCCCTGTCTGTCCTCTCATCTTTGTCACTTCCTATGGTGTGCATAGGTTGATAATCCTTAATGGAAGTTAGAGACTGACCTAGTCTATGTCACAAGGTCAGTCATTTCATCATCCCATGTGTTTACAATGTCATTAGACACCCTAAATCCCATTTTGATCATCAGTTTCTTTCTCTCAGCCTCTTATCCTTCCTCACTGTTCCCCACCCTTACCCTGCTCCTTCCTGGACCTTTCACCTTTGTTCTCTACCTTTTCCCTATCTTACACTCTGTGCAACCCTATTGCCCAATCATTTTTATCTAGTTACCAGCCTGGCACCCTCCTATTGTCCTCTATAGGCCTTCCTTCTCAGACATTCTTTTCTCCCTGAGTCTTTTCTTAGCTCCTGGGAGAAGGGTATTGGGGTCATCAATGCCTGTGGGTGCTTGAATTTTCTATTCTGTTTTTTCCCTCTAGTCATGCTCCTTGGGGTGACCCTCTTGAGGAAGAAATACCCACTGGCCAAGTACTTGTGTGTGTTGCTAATTGTGGCTGGAGTGGCCCTTTTCATGTACAAACCCAAGAAAGTAGTTGGGATGGAAGAACACACAGTCGGCTATGGAGAGCTACTCCTGGTATGTGATCCTGTTGGGGAAGGTAGCCTTTTCCAACAAACTTAGCCAAAGGACAGTCCGTCTAGACAGGCAGAAATCTAGTTATATGTCTTGCGGGAGGTTGTGGTGCTTCTTGCCTCCCATTTCTGGTCTTTGCAGCAGGGCCCCTGGCTCTGCTGAGGCCATAGTGGGAAACCCAAAATATTTTAACTATAGCTCAGCTCTCCTTTTGGGGAAGAAATAATTCTGAGGCCTGTGTCTAAATCCTGGTGTGAGGTCACAGAAACCTAAGAGCAAAGAGGGAGTAGTAGTGTGTCTCTCACTGTGGCTTCCCAAGAAATCTGGAAGCCAGAGTTAAAAATAATACAGAAGTAGCTATTGCTTATGTCTTAGGCACTGTTCTAAGTGTTTTACATATTATTTGACTAATTTTTACAACCATAATCCCATAACATGGGTAGTATTGTCTCCATTTCACAGATGAAGAACCTGAAGCACAGAGAGGTTAAGTGACTTGCCCACAGCCACAGGGCTATTTAAGTGGCAGTCAGGATTCCAATCCGGACAGTCTGACCACAGAATCCAGTTTCTGGAGTACTGTACTCCAAGCTAGGAAGCTAACTGTCTGGGACTAGCTTTCCCCTTGGCAGGCAGCTTTAATGGCAGAATGTGTACAGCTCACCATAGCCTGTTGTGGGCCCTTGCACATCAGCTTCAAGTCATGTGGGGAAGCAGTAGGCTTTCTGCTCTACTCTGATTACAGAATCATTATGTGGCTCAGTTAGCCTGTCAGTCCAGTGCCTGGGGGGAGGAGGGAGCTAGCATGGTCTCTCCCCACCCTCTACCAGTGACCAAATGACTCCATCTTAAGGCAACAGCTTTCCGAGGAGTCTGAGAGTGAGCCTCCCTGTGTTCTGGGTTAGGAAGGGCCTCTGTTGGTTGGCCACCTCACAGCAGGCCACTCCCATTCTTTCCCAGCTGTTGTCTCTGACCCTGGATGGACTAACAGGTGTTTCCCAGGACCACATGCGGGCTCATTACCAAACAGGCTCCAACCACATGATGTTGAACGTCAACCTTTGGTCAACATTGCTGCTGGGAGCTGGTAAGGAGCAGGTCTGCTGTTCTTTCCATGTGTCACCAGAGGGCAAACTTGCCCTCATCCAGTTGATCCCTGTAGCGGCCAGTTGTCCTTCTGTCCAAGCCCCTGTGAAACCTTCCTGAAAAAACTTGCACCGGCAGGATGTGCTTGCTACTTGTTACTAACACGGTGAGGGGTAGACCTGTGTCAGGTATCATGGGAAGATGCACAGTTGTAAAACACATGGGGGTACCTGGGAACTTTGCCTCTCACGAGGGAAATGAGACACAGGCATAGTGCTCACTCACAGGAAAGAGACTTGCTTCATACACTGAATACAGCTCAAACATAAATGCATTTGTTTTGAATTCAGCACTTCATAACTTTTCAAATCTGGGCACAAATAGAAAGTGTTTTTGGTACAGCACACTGGAGTTAATGGAGGAGCTGCTGCTTCCTGGAGGCGACCTTGAGCTGGGGATGTATGGGCCAGCACCTCCACGACATCTGAGGATCTCTGCTTTCAGTCTCTTTGGTAGAAGTAACTCATTAACTTTCAAGCCTTTCTCCCAAAATTGAGTAGTTAGTTTCTCTACTCTGAGAAAAATGAGAAGGCTGTATGATGAAACAATACAAACCGACTCCACATATTTTCCCACGCTCTGCCCTCCTTCACAGTACATTAACAGGCCGTGTGCAGGAGTGTTTCGGGGGTGGTATGGGCACACAAGATGTGCCATTAGTCTCCTGATGTTTCTTCCCAGGGATCCTGTTCACTGGGGAGTTCTGGGAGTTCTTGACCTTTGCTGAGCGGTACCCTTCCATCATCTATAACATCCTGCTCTTCGGCCTGACTAGTGCCCTGGGTCAGGTGAGTGCTTGAGAGGGGACAGTTTGGCTTCCCCACTGTGGCAGCTGGTTCCCTAAGAAACACTGGCCTGGTTGGAAGAAGCGGGGTGGCAAGATTAACCCTGGTGTCTGTTACGGACTTTAGACCTCATGGCAGTTACCTGAGAACCAGCCTAACTCCACCTTTCTCTGTCTCTCTCTAGAACTTCATTTTCATGACGGTTGTGTATTTCGGTCCCTTGACCTGCTCCATCATCACCACAACTCGAAAGTTCTTCACCATCTTGGCCTCTGTGATCCTCTTTGCCAACCCCATCAGCTCCATGCAGTGGGTGGGCACTGTGCTTGTGTTCCTGGGTAAGTTCCATTCAGAGCAGGTGTCTCCCTGGGCCACACAGGAACAGAGAAAGAGAGAGAGAGAGTGCTTTTGAAAGAGAAAAGGAAGCATTATTTCTAATCCAGCCTTCCTAATGCACATTTCGTCTTAGTGAGTCCCTTCCAATGACCTGCATTTCCCCAGCCTTTGAGCAGGACAGAATTATTATGCTTATTCCCTATGAGCTTATGGGGCTAGAGATGAGTTTTGTGTGTGTGCGTGTGTGTGTGTAATAAGCAGTATCTTGGTGATTTTTTTTTTATTTGATCCCATTCTGTTATCTCTGAGGATGTTATATAAAACCACTGTTCTGAAGTTTATTTTATTCAAAGCCTCAGTTTTGGAGAACCAAGCCTGACTACCCCGTCCCCCCGCCCCGTCATTGGTAGGTTTCATTCCCCCCGATAAAGCTAAGCCGATTTTCTCCCTTGTCATAGGTCTTGGTCTTGATGCCAAGTTTGGGAAAGGAGCCAAGAAGACATCCCACTAGGAAGAGAGAGACTACCTCCACGTCGAGAATACTTAAGTTATTGTCTCAAACAGTGACATCTCTTGGGAAAAGGGACTTCTTAGGAGTAAGGATCTGAATTCCAGTCTTTTTTAAAAAACAAAACCAAAAACAAACAACAAAAAAAAAGAAAAACAAAGGAAGCAAAATCACATATTCTTAAAAAAAAAAGCACCACTTGGATTTTAACAAGACAGAGTTGGCAGTTTTTGTCCTCGATGCCCTGGAGCACAGTCTGTGGCAAATAAAGAGAGAAGGAAGAGGCAGAGCTTGATGCTCAGCACCCAAGCTGCTTCCCTCTCAGGTGTGGTTAACTTGGTTGGGTGGGTAATTCCCCCAGAGCTTGTGCGGTATAGGGAGGAACTTTAAGAGGTCATATATTGTGCCAGCAGCCTGCGTTCCAGTGGGTGAGACTCCACATATGCTAAGGCAGGTGGCTGTCGGTCAGAGCCAGACAATGTAAAAATCACTTTATTTCTTAAAGCTCTCGTGGGCAAATATTTCATAAAAAACTGAAGATATGTTCTGTCCTTAAATGTTTCTTGAAGTTGGGGTAAAAAACCAGAGCCTCTGAGTCTGCTCTGTTTTCCCTTTTCCCCACTGCCTCTTCTTTAGCCAAGGCTCGAGCAAGACCAGAGCGGAGACCCAGCGCATATAACATAAGCAGCTTTGGAAGGTCTGTGCATGTACTTTTCCCAATCCTCTCCCTCCATCTCCCCGTCTGTTCTCAGTCTACCTCGTCCCTTCCTTGGGAGGCTGGATTAATCCCTCCTATTCCCCTGCCTCCTTCAGCTGCTAAAGCGTTGCAGTCCTCTGCCATCCGCCTGTGCCAAAGTGTCACCATGCCAGCTTCTGCTTGTTGAAAGGGATGCTGGCGGAAGACACGGTGGCTGAATCCTGGCACCGCCGCTGTCGAGTTGTCTGGGTGGCAACAGGGGGAAAAGGCGGAGCATGGAGCAGAGCCACCTGCCCATTGCTGCCTTCAGAGTTGGAAATCGCAATCCTCCAAGGACCAAACTTTACACATGAAAGTGCATTTCCACCAGCTGCAACTTTTTCTCCATCTGTTCAGCAGCCCCAGCCCCTTGGCTCTCCAGATGGGAGCCCGGCCTCCTTCCTGAACGGCTGCCTTGCCACCCCCCCCGCCCAGCCTTTCAAGCCCTTCCTCACTTGCACTCATCTCGCTCTCTAGGGGCCTAGATGTCACTGCAGCCCTGCCCCCAAAGGCCCCTCTCATTTTGAACTCCTCGAGAGGAGAGGCTTTAAGTACATCTGGCCAAACTTCCTTCCTTTCTCCACCCCCTCCCCTTCCCTTCTCTTTTCATCTTGAAAGTTGCGTTAGTTAGCTTCTTCTTCACTAGATTTACAGTTCTTCCCAACTGTCTTCTGTGGATTGGTTAGGTGGTTAGAGCATGTTCCCAGGGCCAGGGACCTCAAGCAATCGTCATCTGGGCCCATTGTTTTAAGAAGAGACATCTTCCCAGCTGTCAGACCAATTTGCTCTACCTCTTCCCCTTGCCATTCCCAATTGGCTGTCTCAAAAATGCCTAGTACTAGCCATCATGACCTAGACGGAGTTTCCCACAGCTCAGCATGGCTCTCACCTGGTACTAGAGAAACGGCTTGTAGAGCAAGCCTACCCTACCAGTAGTGGGCTGGGAGCCCAGTTCTGGTGTATGTGTTCAGTTCCCGGTCCGTTCATCTAACATTTATTTCCTTATGGGTGCCACACTCTGAAAATGCTGGAAGTTCAAAGTTAAATAGGAGTCACACTTATCCTTTAGGCGGTTCACAGTCTGGTAGGGAGATCTGAAAACAAATCATTGCATCTCAGAAATGCAGGGATCAACGAAGGAAGGTGTCCGGGCAAGGTGAGGCTTGACCTGGAGAGCGTAGGAAGATGAAAGTAGTAGGAGATGAAGCTTTGGCTCCGCTGCCAAGCAGGAACAGGGGTTTTAAACTGCCTCACTGCTCTCCCTTTCACCCCGTGCTCCTGCTCCATCAGTTCAGTTGAGAACACATGACAGGAGAGCGGCTTTTATGTGTGGTTTTTTGTTCAACTCCAAGATATCAGAAAATGTTTTGTAAGCTGCCAGCGTGTTCGGGGTGGCATGTGTACCTACAGGATCAGGATCACAGGGACTGAGAGTGCCAAATTTGACTAAAGTTAGTAACACTGTTAGTTTATAATAGGGCTGATAAATGTGAAATACCAGACAAGTTCAAACACAAGTAGTGTTGAGCACCAACCCTGGCGGCCTGATGCCTCAGGTTTCTAAAGATCAAAGGACTTTCATCTGCTGTTAATTCTCAGCTATGTGGAGGAAGGAGGGAACCAGCACGCAAATTTCCCCAGACTGTGTTTTCAGTTTGGGGTGTATCGTACTTATGTCTACTTCGGTCAAAGCATCAGGTCCGCCTTGTCTGCTGTTTGTGCTCAGGCTCGTGTTAAAACGAGTTTTCATTTCCTGTGCACCTCTTCATCTATGGCAAGGGGAGTGACCCACAAATGTTATTTGGGGTACAGTCATAGTGAAAGTTAATCTGGAGTTAAACATTGTTTTTAAAAGGACTTAAAGTGGTAGGAATTAAATGTTAACTGGGTAATCTACCAAGTGAGGTATTTTGGAACGGATGATGTGTTTTCTCACAGCCCTGCAACACCCTTGTGAAAAGAGGACTCAACAAACATCTGTACTTTTTAGAGATGGAAAGACCTAAGTGAGGAAGGTTAGGTGACCTGCAGAAGGTCCCTAGATATGTTTCTGAGACATGAACTAGAACTCAAGGTTCCCTGAGTTCTAGTTGCATCTTGGACCTGTATCCTTTGAAGGAGGAAAGTGAAGCTCCTCAGGAGGCCCATTGCTTCTGCCATCTGGCCCTGCTTGTCAGTAGAACAGTTTGCACGTTTTATGAGTAGTGCTGGTCATTTTCCCCAGATGCCCTGGCAAAGAAATTGTTCCGGGTCTCTGCAGGATCATTCATCCCTTCCCACCAAAAACACACCAGCTGTCTTTTGGAACAGTAATCTCGTGTATTTATAGAGCTCCTTCTTCCCCAGAGCTCTTTAGTACATGGCATTTTATCCTTAGAATGCTCCTGGGAGGAGGTTAGGCTAGAAACCAGTCTCCCCATGTTTGGAATAGGGAGCCTGAAACCCACCAAAGTGTATCAGCTGAAGGTCACACAACTCTGAGAGGGTGGGACCTGGAGGTGGGCCTCCCATTTCACCTCAACTGTCAGAAATCAGGGAGCTCTAACCCTCTGTGAGCTAAGCCAGTGGTTCCCAGCTGTTTGGATTTTCTGGAAATTCCCAGTAGAATTCCCAAATAATTTGGGAGACAGACATGGGTATGCTGACTTAATTATTTCAAGTAAGGACATCTTAAAAAAATCTGTTAAATAATATCACCATTATGGTTTTAAAAAAGGACATTTCAACCCAAAAAATTTTAGGAAAAGCTATCCACTTCAGAATAAAGGACCCTTCCAAAGAAATTATAATTGGAAATCATACATTGTATTAATAAGGTCAATTTTTTAATGGCAGAAAATGGTCAACATAAAATGTTATTCTCTAACACATTATAGGGTATGCCATTGTAATTGTTTGCCTGATACAACTTGGTTGGTTTGGGGCCTATATTCCACAACGCAGTCCAGTGTAGCTGGAATGTCACATAAGCATACTGAGAAAAATGGAAGCAAACCACAATGAGATTTTCTATAATTTAGAATGTTCTGAGAAAGCCCCAAACCAACATCTCCTGGCCTTGGCCTCTTCTGCCTTCCCTCTATAGGGTTTGGAGGACAGCAGGCTATCAAGGCTCAGAGGGCTTGCTAGAAAGGGCTGCAAGGAGACTCTGGGTATGCTGCTGAGACATGTCCCTACCATGTTCAGACCATGGCTTTGGTCACCCAGCCCAGAGCATCCGGAATATATTCTGGAGGGTTGCCACCAACTGGTGAAAGTCAGTTTCTGCCAGGCATGGCCCTCAGGGTGGGAGCTGTGGGCTGTGCCTGCCATTGGCAGGAAAGGTGGGAAGGGGAACGGAGGGGCTGGGACAAAGACTGGCTTCATTCAGTGCCTTCCTCTCAGCTAAGGCCCAAGTCCACCAGGGCTGCTGGTGAGTTTTTTGTCTGAATAGGCCTGACCCCCCTAAGATTTCTGGAAGAGGTGGAAGAGGGAAGTGGTTCAAGGCATTTACCAAGGGGCGGGATGGTATGTTTCTTCCTGGTCACTTCTGTGTTTTGTCATGGTTGTGTGGGTGGCGAGAGCTAACAACAGAAGCACCATGTTTTAACTTAGGTTCTGACCAGACGCCGTTTCCTCCTATTCAGGGTCCTAGAACTGCCACGTTCAGACGACAGCCCTACAGGGAATGTGTAACTGTTAAATGTAGGCTGGGGGCTCCCTGAAATTTTATGTGAAAGTATGTTTGTGTGTGTGTGTGTGTGTGTGCACATGCGCGTGCATGTGAGAGAGATGTGAAGTTGGTAGGTTCGTTTTTCTGTAAAAAGGGTCCGCAACTCTTCAGATTCACAAAGGGATCCATACACAGGATCCACCACAATCTTGGGACTCATTTAATTAAAAGTGATTTCCCAAATAGAGTTGTAGAACTTGGAACCACTACAAAATATGAGAAAGCATCGTTTCCAGCTCTGCTTAGGGGGAGGGATGAGGTCGAGGTTGTAGAGATACCCAAGGTGAGTAACCTGTCCGATTTCATTGCTGGTTTTCTCCTAGCCCCTCCATACACTATCTAGGGTTATCAGATTTAACAAATAAAAATACAGGATGCCTGCCTAAATTTGAATTTCAGATAAATAACATGTAACTTTTTGGTGTAAGTATGTCCCTGCATTCAAATTTAGCCCGCCTTCTGTATTTTATCTGGAAACATGTGGCATTAGACATTATCGCAAATGTTCTCATGGCCCTTCTCGTCCTAGAAAAAGGAAGGCACTCTCAGATACATCACTTGCAGTTCTGAGCAGAAGGCTTCCAGGGTTTTTTTTTTTTTCAGGGCCAAAAATTGTATAATTTCCCTGATGGCCCAGGGAAGGTGCAAGCCCAGACATAGTCAGCAGGGGGCATGATTCTCTTAAAATAGATTCCCAGGCGAGTTTCAGGGGCTTCAGAAAGGGGAAGGGGAACATTGAATTGAAGGTTCTATTTGCTGCTTCTGTCTTCCCTCTGGAGCTCACTTCTCCCACCCTGCCACCTGCCAGAGCTATTTCTATGCAGCAGGAATCTGATCCTGTCATTCCACTCCTTAAATCACTTCCAAGATTCCACAGTTACCTTCTTAATTCGGCATAAAAAGCCCGTCAGGATCCCACCGGAGCCTATTTTGTCTCCTTCCACTCCTGTGACTTATACCCTACTTGATCCCACCCACCTCACGCTCCCAGCACCCCCATTCACCAGGAACTATTTGCAGTTTCCCTGTATGCTATTTACTGTCACGCATTTGTGCCCAAAGTTCCTTCTGTTTGGAATTCCCTCTTCCATTTGGCACTTGTAGCAGCTCTACTCATTCAACATTTTTCACAAATATGTCTTGAGTCTGACCGCATACAAGATGTGCTGGAGATACTGTGGAGAAGGCCAACTAGAGCCCTTCCCCTGTGACTGTCACAATGGGGCAGGGGGTGAGAGGGGCAATAAGCAAGTAAACAAGTAAACAAGGCACTTGGGCTAAGTTCAAGGGCTAACTGAACTGCCTTCCTCAGGTAGAGTTGACGGTTCCTTCCTTTGGGTTCTCTGATGGGTTTTCATTTTAAGGGTCCTAAATTCTAAGACGTGCACAATCACTGCCGGGAACACAGATGAGTGGAGCATGCTAGTTTAAGTCAATAGGAAGGGGCTTGGGTGCAGCCTGTGAAAAACCGAGAATGCATGTCCCAGCTAAAAGGTGCCCTGCCTTTTCACCTTCTCCCAATTGTGTGGCCAAATGTGTTACTTCGAGAGAAGGTGGGAATCCTGATTTTTACATGAACTGTACCAATTTTCTGAATTCTTTGCCTGTTTAAGCATACCTGCAGGTCCGATTTGGCCTAGGGCCACCCATTTACCACTCACCATATTGCAACACATATCATTGCCTTGCATCTGATTAGTATTTATTTGTTTTTTTCTCCCCCCATCCCCAAATGTATCTTTGCATCTTTAGCCCCTAACATAGTGACTGGCACATGGTAGGTGTCCAATAAATGTTTGTGGAAGGGAGGAAAGGAAGGAGGAAGGGAGGACACAACCGGGGAACAACAATTTGTTAATGAAAATTTTTATTGCTACAGCTCTGGACGTGGGACAGGTGGAACAAGAAAGCCTGACACTGAATTTATTGCTGAGTGTGAGTGCGTGCATTTGAGTGTGAGTTCCATGTTAGCAGGTGTGACAGCCGGGAAATATGTCTAAGAATCATCAGCTCCTTTCTTGGTGGGCTCCCAAGCTATCCCTCCTCATTCCTGGAAGATGAGGGGGAGGAGGAGAATGCAGGGCTCAGGGTGGACTTCCTGGCTTCCTTCCAGGACCTGTAGCTGCTGGCATAGAGATCAGAAAGAGCTCACATAGGCTTTTGGCACCAATGATGCATCCTCAGGGGAAGGTGCCTGGCAGCTGCTGCCACCGACCACCTACCCACCAGAGTGCCACTGCATAGCAAGCAGTTGTGTGGGTCAGAGTAAAAGCCTTTCTCTTGCTTTTCCAAAATGAAATAATCAAAGTGACTCTTTTACCCTGCATTGGGGAAGGAGACTTACGAGAGATCAAAACTCCCAAGCTTAAGAGAAGGGCAGGGGTGACTTAGCCTCCCCATCTTGGGCCCTAGAAGCAGAGCAGGCGCTTATTTGACCGCCAGAGCAGGCTGCTGATTTTTGCTAATGGCATGCTGTCCTTTCATCAGCAGAGGATGCTGCCTCACGCCCACGTGGAGTAACCCGCATGCATTCTTGCTGCCCCAGTGAATAAGGACATATCTTTGGAAAATAAGACATCTCAAACTTAGAGAATATATTTTATCTGATTTTTCAGGAGAAATAACTAGATCATTCAGTAATCAGAGCCTCCATCTTGGCCCTGAAATCTCTTATGAGGCTTGGAAAATGCGATTTTCTGAATGGGACAGAGTAGAGAGTGTCAGGGCAGCCTCAGTGGGTTACAGTCACTCGTTGGGCTGAACTATGGAAATTTGTGTCCCGTGATTCTCTCTCTGGTGAGAGGTACCTTGAAAGTCAAAGCCACCCCCAGCCTCCATGGTGCCTTGTGCTTCCTACCCAGCACTTGGCCAGCCAGAAGCTTTGAAGCAAGGCTTTCCAGGAAGCAATCTCTCCCACAGGCAATGCTGACTCAGCCCAGACTTCGCCTTCCAAGTCTGGTTCCCATCCCAGAGTGGCTGACAGAGGCAGAGGGACAGAAGGGGGCTGTGATACTGGACTGCAGGTGTGTGTTTCCAGGAGGGGGAGTATAGGGAGTTGAGTAGACAGCAGGGCATGGACCCTGAGTTGTTTAGGGTCCCTTTTACTAAGGGAAGAGAGAGAGAAAATCAATAGTGGCTCAAGTCCCCTGGGTTCCAGCACCCTCTAACAAAACCTATCTTTCCTAAATTTCCAGGAGCAGGGATGGTGGCAAAGTTGGTGCCTGGAATCAGGGAGTGAGAACATTCCTTCATATCTTTCCCAGCTCTCATTTCTAATCCGCACATCTGGATTTCTAGTCACATCCCAGGGTGTGACTGACCATCTCTCTGGGGACACCACCTGACTCTCTAACGCCCTCTCTCCCCAGTTTACGCTACTTGGATTTAAGGGGAAATGTATGCTCCCTCTCTCTTCCCCTTCTCCAAAAAACATCTGTGATCCCTTCCATCCCTGCAGGGCTTCCTGCTTCCCTCCCCCGCGACCCTCCCTTCCTCTGGTCCTTCACTGTCTTTTTCTTCTCTCCATATTCCTCCCTCCTTTCTCTCTCTCTTCCTCTCTCCTGCTCTCACTGTCTGTGGTGAATCCTTCTGAACGTGAATCCTTTCCCCAGCAGAGGCCCTCAACTTGCTCACTAGCCCTGCTGGGTTACTCTCTTCATTTTTTGTAGCTTCTGTCCAATTATCTCTCTGGCCAGGCTTGTTGGGAGTCCTCCCCACTGGCCACCCTGCCTCCTTCCTTCCGTCCTCCAAGATTAATTTCCACTTGGAGAGGGGGGTGAAAAGCCAGTTCGAATAAACTGGGAGATGTTTGGCAATCCACTCAGTGTCCTGCTCTGAGGGCCCCAGCAGAGTTAAGAGAGTCCTAGGGAAGATGACACCATTGCACAGACCATTAAGGGCTGCAGGATCTAATTTTAATGAATGTGAGATCAAAAGCTTTTTAGAGTCAGCCAGTCCTTAAAAACAAGGCCCAGTGATGGGGAGGAACTGAGGCCCTTGCCACAGAAAAACAAAGCTGTGACTCAAAGGCATCACGAAGATGCTTCCTTGCTCATCCACGTTCCTGAGTTTAATGTCTTTGGCTTGGGAATTAACTTTGAGGCTTTCCAACATAGATAAAAATAGAGCTCATAAATGCCATCACTGGTACTTTCCGATAAGGTGGCCTTTTAAGGGAAGATTGGGCTCCCAGCAGAAGGTCTGAGTCAAGGAGACTGTTGGATGTATGTTTCAGGGTTCTCACAGGCTGCTCACCAGCCTGTGGCCAAACGGGATGCAGGAAGAGGAAGCTGCTGGAGGCTTCTGTGCCTGAAACTCTAGGAACCAAGTTCTTGAAAGGAATGTTTATTTCACTCATTCATTCATTTATTCATTTCACAAGCATTTATCTGAATACCTATTATGTGCTAGGAATACTGCTTGGCACTGGGAACGCAACAGAGAAAAGGAAAAGGAAATCCCCACCCCCAAGGCTCTTATGGTTTAGTGAGGAGCACAGGGAGGGAGTCAGGCAACTGAGACACAGGGCACAATCCTGGCAGGGTGCAGTGGGAGGGGAAATTTGGGAGGACCTAGCTCAGGGCTGGGAGACACTTGCACAGCTTCCTGGAGGAACATATGGATAAACTGAAGCCTGAAGAATCAGCCGAGAATTAACAAGGGGAAGGAGGGTGAGGGGCAGGGAAAGGTGCAAAGAAGACTGTTCTGGGACCAGGGAACAGCATGTGTGAAAAGAGAATGTGTTTACTCAGGGAGTTGAAAGTACTTCTGCATATCACTGGAAATCATATTGCCAAGCGGGGTGGGGAGGGTGAGACAGCACCTAGAGACAAAAGCACAGGTCACTGGTAAAGAGCCTTTTGCCTCTATTTAGGAGTTTGGACTTTATTTTCCTAAGGGCACTGGGGAGCCATTGAAGGGTTGTATGCAAAGAAGTGACTTGATCCGGTTGGCATTTTGGAAAGGTCACTCTGACTGCAGAATAGACAATGAACTGGAAAGGGGAAGACCAGAGGCTGGTGAGGAGGCTGCTGTGATCCAGGGGAGAATTGGGGAAGTGTCAGTGGAGACGGAAGGAAGCAGGCAGAACTGGGAGATAACTGAAGTACGAATTGTCAGAACTTGGTGGAGAATCGGATGTGGGCTGGAGGAGTCAAGGATACTTCCAAGTTCTCAGGCCTGAAGTGCTTGGTGAGATAGACGATCATGGAGGAGGGGCACCTTTTAGATCTGCTGAATATTAGGTGCCTATGACATGGACATCCGACGGAAGATATCAGGCAGATAAGTCTGGAGCTCGAGAAAGGCTTGGCTCAAAAGAGATTGGGAATGTTCTCTAGCAGATGGATGGCAGCGGAGCGATCTCGAGGATTCAATCCTGTGAATGAGCGATTCAAGGCAAGTGAGGACAGTGTGAAGAGGAGAGGAACTGACAGGAATCTGAGGAAAGCCGATATGCAAGGGATGGCTAAAAAAGAGCTCATGAAGGAGACAGAGAGGGAACAGCCAGAGGGGCAGAAAGAAAAGGAAGAGTGGTCGTTTCCATAGTTGGCTTCGGCATCCTTGCCCCCTTCTCGCACCAAGAGCACCCTGGCTGTCCTTTGGGGAATTCACCCATCCCCTGTTCTCAGTCCTGTGGCTTGGATCCCAGGGGAGAAATGCTGGGCAGTTCTGCCTACCCCCACCCGGACCCCCCTCACACAGCCCTCCCACTCTCTGTCCTCCAGCCACACTAATTTTCATGGCGTTTCTCAAAAACTCTATGTCCCTCTCTGACCTTAGGGTCCTTGCCTGTCTGGACTGGTTTTTCCCCACCATTCGTCTTCTACACCTACTTTGCTTATCAACCTTCCATTCATGCTTCCAACCTTTGCTCAGGTCTTCTCTGACAATCCAGGCAAGTCCAGGGCTTTCTGCTACCTGATTGTTCATTCAGTCCGTATGTACAGAGCACCTCCTGTCCATGCGTCAACACTGTGCTGGCTGCTGGGACATAATGTGGGCCAAACAGAGAGGTCCCTGTCCCCACAGAGCTGACTATCTAGTAGGGGAGACCACAATAAAAAGGTCAGTTCACAAAACAATTACAAATCGGCGGTGGTGTTGTAAAGGAAGTAAACAGCACCATGATAGAAAATGATGGAGAGTCCTTGTTTTGGATATGGCGGGTGGTCACAGAAGGCTCTCTGAGGATGCGACGATTACACTGAGACTTGAAAGAAGACGCAGAAGCAGGCATGTGAAAAGTGACAGGGGAAAGTGTTCCCAGGCAGAGGGAACAGTAACCACCAAGGCCCCTGGAGGGAAAGGGCTTGATGGGTTCTAGGAATTGACGGATGGCCGGTGTGGCTGGAGTGAGGACAGGAAAGAACACAACATGAGATGTGATTGAAGACGAGGTTCTGGCAGTTGGTGGTACAACATTTGGATTTTATTCTTATTACAATGGGAAGCCATTCAAAGGTTTTAAGGATCACTGCAACATGATCTTACTTAAGTTTTAATTAGATTGCCCTGGTTGTTGAGGGAAGAATGGATTGAGGAACAAAATAATTAGGACCCTCGGCCGGGCGCGGTGGCTCACGCCTGTAATCCTAGCTCTGGGAGGCCGAGGCGGGTGGATCGCTCGAGGTCAGGAGTTCGAGACCAGCCTGAGCAAGAGTGAGATCCCGTCTCTACTAAAAATAGAAAGAAATTATCTGGCCAACTAAAAAAATATATATATATACAAAAAAATTAGCCGGGCATGGTGGCTCATGCCTGTAGTCCCAGCTACTAGGGAGGCTGAGGCAGTAGGATCGCTTAAGCCCAGGAGTTTGAGGTTGCTGTGAGCTAGGCTGATGCCACGGCACTCACTCTAGCCCGGGCAACAAAGTGACACTCTGTCTCAAAAAAAAAAAAAATAATAATTAGGACCCTCTTTCTAGGGTCCAGGCAAAAAAAGGATGGTGGCTAGAACTTCAGTGGGACAGGAGAGATGGAGAGAAAGTGCATGGATTCAAGAAATATTTTGAACCTAGTATTTATAGGAATTCCTGATGGATTCAATGTAAGGTGTCAGGGCAATAGAGGAGTCAGGGATAATGCCTAATTTCTGAACTGAGTGAGTAGAAAGAGAACCAGGTTTGCTTGGTTTGGCCTGTCTCGCCTGGTTTGGTATCCCCCTTTCTTGGAGCCCCTGGGCTTGAGCTTGAGAAGCAAGCAACACTTGAAAACCACTGGGTTGGAGAATCTCTAAGTTCCCTTCCAGCTATCAAATTCTTTTATTCCAAACTGAAAAGTCTGTGAATAGGGACAATGTTTCCATTTCTTCTGACTCATCCTGGAGTACCCTGGTAGAGCTCTGTACCCAGGGAGCATTTGTAGTGCTGGTTGACTTTTCACTTTGGCACAGATCTTCCATAATTGAATTTTAGATTAAATTTCTTTTTTTAAAAAAAAAATATAGGATTCTAAAATAAACTTTCAGTTGAAATCAATTCACCTTGATAAAGTAGAGCCATGGCAAGGAGAATCTAAAATGGTAAAATCCAAAGTAATTCCTATTTGAATTGAGGTAGAAAAAATTTTGTTTTTGCTAAACTAATTATTTACATTTAGGTAAATGTTATTTTCGGGCAAATGCCAACAGATGGTGGATCAGTCCTATTCGGAATAGGACCAAAACACCACTGAAAATAATTCATGACAGTGAATACAATCTACTTTTGGTAATATGTTCCTTGCTGAAAACAAATATTAACCTTCGTAAACTTACTTTGAAGTAATGACTTTAGATAATTTTTAGACCCATTTTAAAGATGAACGAGATGGAGATGGAGTTGTGTTGCCAGCCAAAGGCAAAAATCAAAAAAAGTGGGACTCAAAGCTGCCATTTCCTCTCTTCTCTTTCGCACTGCTACTTCTTTGCTCAGAACGCCACCCTGTAGATGTTATATACCAGCCATTTTTTTTCAGGCTAAAAACTCAAAACTTCAATATCTGTAAGCATATTGATCAAATCCTCAGGTAAGTCTATCATTCAAGCCTTTTGTTTTGTTAATGAGGAAAGTAAAACAATGCTAAGCACTTTTGAACAAATATGTCATCCAGTGCTGTTTATTATCCTATGACGGATGACTCATTTCACTGATGAGATGGGAAATTGAAGGTCCAGCATCTGATCTACTTCCCGTTTGGGATGAGTTCCCTGCTGCGGATAGCATCAGTGAGAAGGAGGGTCACATATCACACTGTGGACACCATGGCAGTGAGATTTTTTTCCTTGTTGCCTCCCATGGTGGTCGGGACCCAGGATATGACCTAGGATTGGCCAACTGGGTGCTTCCACATGCAGCCTTAGGTTTGCAGCATGAGGTACAAAGATGGATGCCTAATAGGCGACATCCTTTGCAGCAGCAGCAGAGGTGATATGTCTGGTGGTGGCATGTTGTGGCGGTGCCCAGTGGTTGGACCTCCTCTCCAGACTGTCCTGTTAAAGAAGGTGGTTGTTCTTCCTCCACCAGCCCTTGGTTTCCAGCTGAATTTCCAAGTCTGGTTCTTTAGCTCCTGTCAATCCTGGGAGCCAGCAATAGTTCTTCAGTAAATTCTAGTTTTGGTTGATATAGCCAGAATTAGTGCAGTTCTTGCACCCAGGAACCTTGGCTAATGCATGAGGAAACAGACTCTGAAGTCAAAGAGCTTGTCCAGGGGTCACAGCTAGCAAGTGGCAGTGTTCTGGCTGGGATGTCTGTGCTGTTGTCTGGATGCCATGTTTCCCGAGGAATTCTAAAGAAGGGCACAGAGTGGGGGAGAGGGCATGCCGCACAGATTTGAATGCGGCTTGAAGACCAGCAGGTATATGAACATACACCCCAAAATTCATGTTCAGCGGCACATCCATAAATAAGTGGGGTCTACTCTATACCAGGGACTGTGCTATGTTCAAATATCGTTTCAGTTCATCCTCACAACAAAATAAGGGGGGCACTATTTTCTCCACTGTGAGAAACTGAGCCTCAGAGAAGTTTATCCAAGCTTATATTACAGTAAATGTTAGAGCAGGGTTTGAACTTGAATCTGCGGACAAGGAGGCTGGAGCTCATTCATGAAGCCACAGCTGCCTCACTATGAAATTTAATCAATCAGTAAAAATTTCTCCACTGCCGATATTTTAACCCCATTGTGGCCCCAGGACAACTTCATCAATATGTTCTTTTCTTGTACATGTCCTTATACCTGTGGCCTGGTGTGTGTCATTTGTCTCTTTTTCTTTAGGCTGGGTATCTCTTGAGCACAGGACTGTACCCCTACTAAGGATCCTTCCTGTATATTCATCTCCAGTGTCCATGAAGGGCTCCACCACGGCAGCCATTTGGCCAGGGACCAACTGACCAACTAAAAAGTTGGTCTTTGACTAACCAACTGAGCTGTACAGAGATGAGAGAAAGACTTCATCTTCCTACAGTGCTTACAGTCAAACCGGGAATTTGTACTTGTCTTCTATTCAGTCCTACCTGCCTCCACCTCCTACGGGACCTCCACTATAGTCTTTTGCTTACTGGACTATGAAATGGAGCCAAAAATCCTTGTTGGCAAAATAAATAAATAAAACATCTCAGGGTCTTTTGGGAAGATTCCTTGTCCAGACCTGGCTCATGACAGCCAATGAACACTTTGTCATTTGTGTTTGGATTAAGAAAATGAGTTCTGCACGTTTCCTACCATCACAAGGAGCAGTGAATTGAATTGGTGCCATTGTAAGCTTGATTGTTGTTGCACAGATAAAAGCCTCATTAAGTCCCTCAGGAGGAGAGAAGAATTTTGAGGAAAGAAGAGCAAGGGGGGCTTCTTGCTTGTCGTGGTTACAACAACAAAACATTAAGTGGAGGAAATAATTAAATAACTGCACTTTTTTTTTTTTTACCCAAACCTCAAGAGGCTGGGTGAGTTTTTAATTAGTGCTGCGTTTTCAATAAATCCGTATCTGTACGTGGTGCCGATTCTTTCCTGGATAAGGAAAGATAATAATGAGAATTCTATTTTTCAGTCCCATACTAAAGGGATGCCTGGTATATTTAATCATGCTGTAGAAATCCTGGCAGCTTTCTCTGAGCCCAGCCTCTGCTCTAATTACATTTCTAGATTTTAGTAAATTGAAAGGGAAAATGTAGGAACAAAATAATTAAAACCGAAGAGGAAGTGCATATTAAAAAGGAGAAGCTATTTAAAATTCTTCCACATAGTGCTTCCAAGGACATCTACAATCGTTTAATCAGCTCCACACCAAATCAAAGTCCTTTGTACAGAGGCTGATAGGATCACATCTCAGGTGGGCGGTATGGTCCTCACAGTATAATGGGAGCCTTGTTGCACCAGGTTACAGATGGGGATAGGACCTCTCATATCCTTCTCTAGATGGCTGGGGATTCAGGGCCAGCCTGGACAAGCTGCTGGCATAGACTCACTTGCCCTGAGGAGTCCCCTCCCAGATCCAGGGCAGAGTCCGGCTAAACTGTAATGATTAGACTCAATTGTGAGGTGGCTAAAGTAGATTGTCCATGGCTCCAGTTTTCTCTTTTTGCACGCCCTTTTCCACTGTTATTTTCCTTCCTCCAAGGAGTACCCCTTTTCTTTCTTCCCTGTCTTCGTGTGAAATCTGAAGTCAAGAGACCAGGTAACTGAACAGCCTCAGTGACACCAGGAACTGGTTCCTTGTAATTGGATACTAGATTATTTCTGGTGCATTCTGAATTTTCACAAGGATCAAAAGCCTTGCTGGCTTCAGCTAAAGGAATGAATGTTTGTTGGTAACCATGATAAGCAAAACCTAATTGGAAAGTTTCAAGCATCTGCCTAATAGGTGACGAAAACTCTTTTTGTTTTGAAGGGGGGCAGGCACAGAAACCACATCATTGTAGAATTTAGGATCTCCGTTTCTTGATCATTTTGGCTGAAAAATGGGTTGCGCAAATTCCAGGAGTTTGGAGTGTTTTGTCTGTAATTCCTAGGAAGTTTTATGCTTTTGGATTATAGGGTCTACTTCTGTTTTTGAAAGTGGAAGACAACCTGGTACTGTCAGGGGCTTTTTCCCCAAACCCCTGTGGCTTTGCTCCTAGGCTCCCAGCCTTCCCTGCTGAACAGACTCACCAGCCACCTGGCGCCAGGATGCATGTGGCAGGAGACAGTGAGCATTGTCTCCTGGGGACAGTCTCACCGGCCTGGGAGGCAGCAGGGCTCCTGGAAGCAGTTTCCAAGGCAGGGCTCACATTTTGTCACCCATGACCTTTAGGTTCATCAGGTTGCCCTTTTACATCCAACGCCGTGTGCATTTGTGTGTGTGTGTCTATGTAATGATAATATCTCAGTATGAAAAGGGACAATGCCTGCTCTGAATTATTTGGCATCATTCTGTAAGAATAATTTTTTAAAGTTCAAGCTGATGGAAAGAATCATAGCAATAACAAATATCTCATCAATGACATTATTACCCTAACACTGAGAAGACTTTCTTTCTCCCAGGGCCAAGATGCTCTGAAAGTTGTTTTTTTTAACTCCACTCAGAAATGTCTTATGGCCCATGGCTAAGACGTGAGGTAGACTGGGGCTCAGGTGTCCAAAACAACAAATTGTCACTGAATCAGCTTCCTTTCAGTTAGGCCACCTATATATACCCTGTCTTCCTCCAAAAGGATGGTCCTTCCTGTTTTTGTTTTCAAATGCTAAATTTTAAAAGTTACTTCAAAGGGTGTCTATCATCATAAAGTCCAAAAAAATATTTCACTGACAGGGTTGGTTTTAAATAAATGAGATAATGCATGTAAAACTCATTGGTAAGCCATAAACTGATGGCAAATATAAGTTGCTGTTATGAAAAGCCTGTATTGTTACGTTGCCCACCCGGGCCTCCGACTGGGTACGCTGCGATCTGGTCCTCGCACCTCGGCGCGGCCTCCGGCACCCTGCACGCGACCCCCTGCGAGTTCCCGCCTCTTTCTACTCAGGCCCCTCCTCCTCAATCCTCGGGCCCTGGTCAGGCCCCTGGGACGCATGCGCACTAGGGAGGGGAGGTGGTGTCTTGAGGAAGAGGAAGGAGGGGCAGGAGAACCCGGGAGAGGAGGGGCGGGGAGTAGAGGGGAGGAGGACGCGCGGGGTGGGGCCCGGCGGGTACGCGCTCGCTACGTCGACGTGGTGACGCCATGACGCCCCGGTCGGTGTGTGTTGGTGTGTGTGTGTGTGAGTGTGCGCGCTCCGAGTGTGTGTGTATTTGTGTATCGGCGGTCCCGCAGGTCCCGGATGTTGCGGACAGTATGAGGCGAGTGCAGGGGGACGGGGACCAGCAGCCGTCGCCGCCGCTCTCAGGTGAGTGGGGGGAGGAGAGTCGAGGGAGGGGGTTGTCCTGTCGGACTAGGGGGACGCCTCCCTTAAGAGGTGACTGACCCCCCCGCTCCCCCCCCCCCAGCAACCACACACATATGCTCTTTTCTGTCCCATTTCCTACACCCGGGTTACGTGGCCTGTGAATGCCAGAGCCTAATCAACCGTCTCTTCTCCCTCCTTCAAGCATTCAGGAAACACAAACGCGCCCCCTGCTTTCAGCACCCCCCATCATTTCCCAGCCCCCTCCCCCTTGCCAAATAGTGAGCTGTCGCCTGCGGCGAGATGGGTGACTGCGCATGCGCGAGTGTGAAGGCGTTCGGGGTGCTTGCTTGCTGCCCTCGGGGCGCATGCGCACCGCTGTGTTGCAGGGACCTGCGGGATAAAGAGCCCCTTGACCACGCGCCTGCGTTCTTTCCAGGCGGAGGGCTAGACGTGCTGCTCCACAATGAGCCTGTTGCTCCCATCCAAAAGGGAGAATTTAAATTATGTGAGGGACTTACGGACAAGGCACTATTCACATCTGGTGTTGCCCTAGAGACTCTCAGGCTACGAACGCCTCCCAGAGCCAGCGTGACCCACGCTGACCCTTCTTTTGAAACTGTCACTGCAACTTCTAGGATTACTTTTCCTTTCCTTTACTGCTGTCGTCATGCTGTACCTTTAGTACAAACTTCCTCTAAATTTAGAAGTAGATGCCCCAAGCCATTCAATTACGCTGGCAGGGGATTTTGGTAGCCTTGCTAAAGAAGACTAAGGGTCATAAAAAAAGAAACTAAAAGTGGAGGTCCTTTTAGTAAAATTCTTTAGTTATCACCACAGAACTAGATAAGGTAGAGATAAAGAGCACACGCAGTATAAAACAAATCTTAGGGTCGGTCGTAACTGTAAAGACATCAGGATTCTCATCTACCAGCTCTCCTACTTTGTGTGACCTATTTGCCTCTTTTTTGTCAAAGATCTTCCTTAACATTTTCGTTTTAGCTGTACATTATTGATGTTCTGTGAATATCACATGAAAACAAAGGCATTCTGAAACTATTAGTGGACAATAACTTACTCAGTGGAGGTTTTAATTTTAAGTGATGAGAGTGATGTTTCTTTCACATTGGCAAATAACAAGAAATTAAAAATAATGGACCCTACAGTAATATTTCAGTGATTTAGCACTTGGATTTTCAGCTGGTGGATTGTACGTGGTCCTTTAATTTGCTCCTGTGTTGCCATTCTTTTGGATACTTTGCTGCTTCTACCCCTGCCATCAGAACCCAGGAAAAGATAAACTCTTTCTAGCGAAAAGTTTGCCGGATAGCATTGAAATGAATAGCTAAATTGTTGTAGGGCAGTAAGCGCGGGGTGTTGAGAGAGGGGACATTTTTTTGTGTGTTTTTCAGTTATCCTTGCCAGCTGTCTCCTAGCTGGATAACTGGGAATGGGACCTATTCGTGAGCTTTATTTTCTATTCTCTTTCCTTTGTGTTCTACTTTCTTTGGTATTCTTAAGGCTTTTTTGGCTGCCATTCTTAACTGTAGGACCTTATGTTCTTGGGCCTTAAAGTGTATATAATTTTTTCACTTCCCCATTTAACCCTGGCCCTTACATGGTTCAGCTGTCTTTTGTGCTGTTTCCTGTTGCCATAGTTACAGTTGGAGCCAAGAGATAACACAGAGAAAGAACAAGAATTTGGGGTGCATATATTATTCTGTGTGGGAAGGGAAGGAGCTAGAGACTCACCTTTTTTACCTTGTATGAAGACTGAGGAGTAGATGTTAGTATGATAACCCCACATTTAGGGTGAGGGAAGTTGGTTTCCACTTAGTACTTTGGTGAGTTCTCCTTTTAGAGCTCTTAATAGTGACTGGTTTGATACTTGAAAATGTTTAATGTTGCCTGTGTCCAGACCAGGTTCTGGTAAAATCTAGAAGTGAAACTATTGAGGTAATAAATGTCCATCTTCTCAGTAGGTTTCTGCCATGTAGGGTGCTTTCTTTTTATCTGGAAACATTTCATCTAGTTAAATTTCCTGAAGCCTCATTTAAAATTTTGACAGTACAAAGGCATGAAATGTTTTTAGGATTAAGATGAATATAATTAAATAATTTGTATTGGTTCAGAGCCTTGTTTAAAAAAGTTTTTTAAAATGGGTAACACATGTACATACATATGAAATAAAATTCAGAAGGTGGTACACACACGGTAAAAGAGTGAAAAGTCTTTTTTTCTATGAAAGTTTTTTTTTCTTCTATTCTCCTTTCTTCCATCTAGTAACCCTCTCCAAAGAGAACAATCTTGTTTACTTTTCCAGAAATAGTTTATGCTTTTACAAGCATATACACCTAGATATTCTTTATTGTTTTTGTTTGTTTTATACAAATGGTTACACACTATACCTATTCTGCACTTTTTTTCACTTAATTTATCTTGGTGATCATTCCATATGGTAAGTACAGTCCCTCTTCCTTTTCTAAAGATGGCAGGTATTCCATTGTACAGATGTACGATCATTCAGCCAGCTCTTCCTATTGGACATTTAGGTTGTTTCCAGCACTACAATTAATTCTTTGTGTGTACATATTATGTACATAGGTGTCTGTTGCATAAAGTTCTTAGTGGAAATGCTGGATCAGTGGGTGTCTGCATGTTTAATGTTGTTAGATATTACTAAATGCTTTCTACAGAGGTTATATGAATTTATATTCCTGCCAGCAGTGTGAATCTGCTTATTTCCTCACCAAAAATTGTCATCAAAATTTTTGGTCTTTTGTGCAGTCTTTCATCTAAGATTTTAAAGTTCCTTATGTATTTTGTTAAGCTCCATTACACCAGGAGTTGTGCATAAGTACCGTCACTGTTTTGCAGATGGAGGGGGCTATAGGATATTATTCTATTGAAGAATAAGATCATGAGAATAAAGTCATATGCCTGGAGATCACAGCAAATCTATGACAATGCTAGGAAGACGTGTAAAACCTATATTCCAATTTCTTTCTTTAACTCTTAGATGCTAGTTTCTCTATGTGAAATTCTGTAAGCCTGTAAGTGATGTTTTATGATCTCCTTTTGGTAACTGTGACTTGAAATTGTTTATACAAGTTAATTGCTGTTCAGTTTAGAAATGGAAAAGCCAACCCAGTTAGTTAAAATGCTTTACTGAGTGCCCACTGCCTCGGCACAGAATATAGGTACTAGCACTTTTTAAAAGTCTGCTGGTGGCAGAATACTTCACTATGAGTTGTGAAGAAATAGAAGATAATTAAAAGATGTCTGTGCCTGAAGGAGCTTACAATCTTGTTGGAAAACGGCTATATGCCAACAAATTGGAAAACTTAGAAGAAGTCGATAAATTCCTGGACACATACCACCTACCAAGATTGAACCATGATGAAATAGAAAACCTGAATAGACCAGTAACAATGACTAACAAGATTGAAGCAGTAATAAAAAGTCTCCCATCAAAGAAAAGTCCAGGAACTGACAGCTTCCACTGCTGAATTCTGCCAGACATTTAAAGAAGTACTAAAACCAATTCTACTCAAACTATTCCACAAACTTGTAGAAGAGGGAATACTTCCAAACTCACATAGAGGTCAGCCTTACCCTGATATCAAAACTAGACAAAGACGCAACAATCTTGTTGGAAAAGCACATCTGCTGAATATATGAAACAAGAGAACAGTTAGAAAACAGAATGTGAACAATAATAAACTGTGTTCCATGTTGAGAAGACCTTGTAAATGAGTGGTTAGGGATTAGAGGAGAGTTCATTTGGGAGGCCTGCCTGGAAAAAGTGCATTTTGAGCCTTTTTTTCTTTTATAACTGTTTAAGGGAAAAATTTTAAACATACAGAAAAATTGAAAGAATGGTACAATTATCACCTTTGTATCCATCACTTAGGTTCAATAGTTGTTCACATTTTACTATATTTCCTTTATGTGCATATGTGTTCATATAATATAAATTTTTGTATTGCAGACATCATGATACTGAAGTACTTAAATACTTTAGATGCATCCCCTTAAAATACATTGTTTTACTTAATTGCACTTGCAATACTTGCCACAGTTAAGGCAATTAACAGTAATTCTCTAACAGTAATATCCAGTTCATGTTTAGATTTTCCCAGTTGTCTTAAAGATGACACTTCTTTAGCTGTATTTTTTCCTCTAGACATTTCTCTTTAGTCTCTTTTTAAATCTAGAACAGTTTAGAAGCTACACAATATTGGTATTTTGAAGAGACCAGGCCATTTGTCTTGTAGACTATATCACTTATTGAATTTTCTGGTTGTTTCCTCACAGTTTCATTTAATTTGTTCCTTTATTCCCTGTATTACCTAAAAAAAACTGGTATTGAGGTCTCAAGGCTTGATTAGATTCTAGTTAAACATTTTGTGGTAAGAATACTATGTAGGTATTGCTCTTCTCCTCATTGCATCATAATACGAAAAACATGATGTCATAATATCCCACAATTAATTATGCTGAGTTTGTTTGATCGTTTGTTTAAGGTCTCTCCATTGTAAAGACATTTTTCTCCTTTGTAATTAGTAATCTGTACAGTGGTGTCACTTTGACACCATACTATTAAACTTCTTCAGCAACCTTGCACCGAGTGATGATGATCCTTGCCTGAATCAGTTAATTCATTGGTTGTTGCAAAATGGTGATTGTCTAATTCTGCCATTTCTTTTTACATTGATTAGCTTTCAATCTTCTGTAAAGATTTTCCTCACCAGTTAGGAATAAATTGTAATTTCTATTAACAAATTGATGTAAATTCTTAATTTTGCCCCTTTAACACTTTCTTTTCTGAATAAGTCATCTCTAATGGTGGTAAATGAATTGGGTTTTTTTTCCCCGTCTCTTTCTTTTACTGTCATTATGAAGTCATGGATTTTAATTTATTCTGTGTTTTACCAACAATTACAGACATTCTTTTGGTGCTCAAAATGTCCCATATTTGGCCTGTGGGATCCCTTTTAGCTTGAGGTATGATGAGTGCTTCCTTGCCTCTGGCACAAGAAGTTCCTGGCTCATTTTGTATTTTTCCTGTCTCAGATGTGGAACCCTTACCTTACTTTTATATATATCATATTTTCTTCCCTTTCAGTAAATTAGGTTGTTCGTCTCCCATATGGAGCTTCTGGAACCAAATTCTAAAAACTAAAGGTGCCTTTATTTTAACCCAGCATACCTGGTGTTTGACTCACTTCTGTGCTGCTGCATTGCTGGATTCTAGATCAGAGAACTCACAACTTCCTTGTCTTGAATATTCTTCAAGAAAGATGGTATTATCTCTGAAGAGAGCACTGACCCCCTCCTCCCTAACCTTAACATCAGGTTAGCTGTAGAAGAGACTGGGGCATTTCTTCTCTCATGAGCAACCTTGCTTTTTTATGAGATGAAAGATACACAGAATGAAATTTAGAGGTAGAAATTGGGTGTTTATAAGCTTTGTTGAGGATATGGGTTTTTATTGTTATATAAAAATATCTTTACGAGTATATGTCTTTCTTCCCTTTTCCTCATCTCCATACAGTTTAGAATGTTATGTAAGATTATGCTGTAATAGCATATTTTTTTCATTATCACTAGATTTTCATCATAAAAAGAAGAAAAATTGTTCTTAATTAGGGAAAAAATTCAGATAGGCCATAAACCCTGTTATCTAATTGACTTAACTCAGGGTCTGGAACAGTGCTGAATCCTGTGGATTTCTATCGTGTACGGTAGACTCAGGAGAAGGGTTGGTGCATCCATAGTGTTTTCTGAAAGTCCATCATGCTAATGAAGGTTAATACAAATGAAAGATACAGCAGAATTGCATTCTAAAGTGGATTTCAGGGGCTGGACTAATTCCTACCTGAGCAAAATATGTTTTATTAGCCTCCTACCGTGAAGTTGTATTTAAGTAATCTTACTGATTTCACTTTACTCAAAGCTAGATGATAACATTATTCTGATATTTATCTGAAATTCATGTTTTAATTTTTTTTTACCATCTTGTCATATTTACAAGGTTATTCTCAACCTGGTTTCATAACAATACTGGTCCCATATTAAATTCTGGTTGTGTATTCAGGGAAGCACACCTATTTTTTGTGTTTGTTTTCAGGCGTGGTAAATCACCCTGAAAGGCTGTGCTGACACTTTTGCTAATAAGATCTAGTAGCTTCTTTTATTTGTGTTTTTGAAACGGTCCTGTTACAAGAAAAAAAAATTCTAAAGTAAAGACTCTTCAGGAAATGCTTGGGCTGTCATTCTTACAACTATGGTCATGTTTTAATAGAACTGGCAAGGAGTTTCAGAGGTACCCTGTATGGCACAGGTGGATATGCACCTTGGGGAGAACTGGATACAGACCTCACAGTGGGAAGTGAACATTCAGACAGTAACTCTTGACCACGAAGACCTTTATTCTTGGCTTTTTATTTTCTAAGAAGCTGTTGGCATAAATCTTCCTGCCATGGCACGAGCTACATCAGAGAGGGACTTGCGGTAGTTCTCTGAAAGCCTCTAATTCCTCCTTTTTATATATCTGTTTATTTATTTGTAAGAGGAAAAATTTATGTGTAATCATTCATCTCCCTAAATTGAGATTTATATACTCTTTTACTTGATATTTGGAAACAGGTAGCCATGTGGAAATTTGCTGTAAGTAAAAAATGACAGGTTTTCAACATAGAACATCATTTGTGCTGCTTTAATTTTTAAATTATATATAGAAAAATATAAAGAATATGTTTCTCATATACTCATCATTCAGCTTTATCAAATCTTAAAATTTTGTTATATTTGGTCCCAGAAATTTTTTCTAATAAATAAAACATTACAGAAACAGTGCAGCCTTGGTATACTCCTTTCTTTCTTCTCTCCTTAGAGATAACACTTATCCTGAATTTGGTATTTATCATTTTCTAACTGTGCAACAAACCCAATACGTACCATTTCTTTATCTTAATATTTGTGCTCAGTATGGTTTTTGCGATTAACTTAGATTGATGCATGTAACTTGAGTCCATTTTCACTGCTGTATGGTATTTTGTTGTATAAATATACTGTACCTAATATCCATTTCCTGTTAGACATTTATGGTATTTCCATTTTTTATTATTACACATAATAGTCTTATTTATTTTTTATTGTGGTAAAAACATATTAAATTTACCATCTTAACCATTTTTAAGTGTACAGTTTAGTAGTGTTTCATATATTCACATTGTTGTACAAAACGTCTCTAGAACTTTTTCATCTTGTAATACTGAAGCTCTATACCCACTAAACAACAACTTCCTGTTTCCCCCCTCCCAGCAGCCTCTAGGAATCACCCTTCTACTTTCTGTCTCTAGGAATTTCATTACTAGTGCCTCATATAAGTGGAACATACAGAATTTTTCTTTTTTATGACTGGCTTTAGCATAATGTCTTCAAGGTTCATCTGTGTTTTAGCATGTGCCAGAATTTCCTTCCTTTTTAAGGCTGAATAATATCCCATTGTATGGATCTGTCACATTTCGTTTATTCATTCATCTGTTGATGGACACTTGGGTTGTTTCCACCTTTTGGCTTTTGTGAGTAATGCTGCTGTGAACATGAATGTATGCATATCTCTTCAAGATCTTGCTTTGTTGTTTTGGGATATATACCTAGAAGCAGAATTACTGGATCATATGGTAATTCTGGGTTTTTTTTTGTTGTTGTTGTTGTTGTTTTTTGAGACAGAGTCTCACTTTGTTGCCCGGGCTAGAGTGAGTGCCGTGGCATCAGCCTAGCTCACAGCAGCCTCAAACTCCTGGGCTTAAGCGATCCTACTGCCTCAGCCTCCCGAGTAGCTGGGACTACAGGCGTGCGCCACCATGCCCGGCTAATTTTTTCTATATATATTTTTAGTTGTCTAGATAGTTTATTTCTATTTTTAGTAGAGACGGGGGTCTCGCTCAGGTTGGTCTCGAACTCCTGACCTCAGCGATCCACCCACCTCGGCCTCCTAGAGGGCTAAGATTACAGGCATGAGCCACCGCACCCGGCCGGTAATTCTGTTTTTAACTTTTTGAGGAACCTCCATACTATTTTCCATACTATTTCTTGCACCAGTTTACATTCCTAACAAGAATGTAGGTTCCAAGTTCTCTACATCCTCATCAACATTTTCTGAGTTATTTTGATAGTAGTTATACTAATGGCTGTGTTTTGGTTTGTTTTTTAACTTTATCTATTATTGAAACTGAATTTGAGACCTTAATCAGATTTTTAATGTTTTTCCTTTATGGTTTGTGTTTTTTGTGTCTTAATGAAGGAATCCTCCCCTATACTGAGGTAATAGTTACATGCTATATTTTCTACTAAAAGTTTGAAAGTTTTGTTCTTCACATTTAGGTCTCTAATCCACCTGGAATTTTATTTTGACATTTGGTGTGAAGTAGGGATCAATTTTTTTTTCATAAAGATAACCCTGAAAAGTGACTCCAGTTTTCTTTCCATAAGGATAACCCAGTGTCCCAGCATCATTTATTGAGTAATCCATCTGTTCCTTTTCATGATGCCACTTACATGTTTCTATATATATGAGGGTTTGTATCTACATTTTCTCTACTCTCTACCATTGGTCTATTAGCCTGGATTGCACTGGTACTATACTGATTTAATTATCATAGCTTTATCATAATTGTTCATTTTCGGTAAGGCAAGTCTTACTGCTTTGTTCTTTTTCTGTTCATCAAGCTCCTGAAAAACCCTGTCAGATTGTTACATTTTAATGAAGCCATTTGTTGTCTAAAATATATTCACATGATGTATGAATATATTATCCAGAAGATGATATATGAATATTCTTTTCCCAAAGGAAAGAAAACTTAGGCCTTCCTTATCTAATAACTGATTACTTGTTCTGAATGAGCCTACAATTTTCATTCAATTTTTAGTTTTGTTGGAGTGATTTTTATTTTATATAGAGATATGATCTTCAAATGGAGGGGAACCTTGTTATATTTTGGTGGTTTGCATGAGGACACCAAATAAAACAGTTTTGATAAAGGCATTGAAGTTTTACCTTGTTAAGGCATTTTTGATTGTAAAGAAATGAAACCTATTTAAATAGCTGTTGCAGAATCCAAGGAAAAGCTGAACAACCAGGCCCTCAGAAAGTGCTGGAACCAAAACAGTTCTAGGGACTTCAGCAATAAGAATTAATGGTCTCTAGTGTTCTGCTATAAATAGACTTCAGTCTTCATGAGGCTTAATTCAGATTCCTAAGGGAGATCTGATTTGGTCAGTCTAAATATCTGCGCCAGGTTCAACTCCATTTGGGGATGGGGAAGGTGGAGATTTGATACAAACAGAGTAGTTTTGGGAATGACTAGAATCAAAAGCAGATTTTCTTAGAGCAGTGATTCTCAAACATTTTGGTCTCAGGATAATTTACATTCTTAAACATTATTGAGGACTCTAAAGAGCTTTTTTTATGTAGGTTGTATCTATTGATATTTATCAAATTAGAAATTAAAATGAAAAATAATTTTAAAATATTACTTTAAAAGTAACAAACCTATTTCATATTAATGTAAATAATATATTTTTACCAAAAAATAACTTTTAAAAAAATTAGTGTGAAGAGTGGTATTTAAAAAATTTTTGCAAATCACTTAAATATCCAGCTTAATGGAAGATAGCTAGATTTTCATTGTCTGCTTCTATATTCAATCTGATGTGATAAATTGTTTTGATTGAAGTATGTGAAGAAAATGTGGCTTCAAAGAATATATAGTTGGAAAAGGAAGAAGTCTTTTATAGCCTTTTCAGACAATTGTGTATATTCTTCTCTGATACTGTAGCAAAACCTGACACATGTTAGTTTTTGATAAGTTGGAGTGTGAAATCTGAAATCATATTGATGTTACTGTTACATTAAAATCCATTGGTCTGTCTTGTGCTTGAATAGGTCTTTTACCCATACATAATTTTATAATATGCTTTGGTCATTTGGGAAATATTGGTTCATTGAGTTAAACAGGTCTTCCAAGCATTTAAACATCCTATAATGCAATATCAGAAAGCCCGCATTAGTTATTATTACCACCCATTTCATCAGAAAAGTCTGTAAGTATTGCGAAGCTGTCAAGTGGCTACAAGTATTCCAGAATTCTAATTTTTTTCATCAAAAGCTCAATTTTATCATTGGCAACAAATACTATCACTTGTTTTCCTTGAAGTGACAGATTCACTTTATTTTCAAGAAAATGTCTGTTAAATATTCATATCTGAATAACCAATTTGTTCTTTGTTCCAAATAAATATAACGTTCCATGAAAAAAGCAGCTAGTTCAGCTCAAGAGTCACAAGTACTCTTCTCCCACCCTAGACAGCCATTGTTTTAAGTATCCTGCAGAAGTGCTTTATGGATACTTCTCATTTCATTACACAGAAATATGTAAAGGACCTATACTCATTTAATAAGATTAATAATTTCATTGCTTCATCAAGAACATTCTTAAGTGCAAGTGATTTTTTTTAAAATCACCTATGCACAGTAGAAAAAGATACAATGACTCCAGTAACAGTTTGATGCCATTATCCAGATTTATGCTAAGTCAGCAGCAGTTTTACCCATTATTGATGTGCCATCAGTGCAAATATCAACACAATGAAAAAGGCAAACAATTTCCTATTATTAGGAAAATAGTTTTGACTTCAGAGGCCCCTTAAAGAGATCTGAGGACCATCACCACCTTAGGAGAGAGTGTGGGTGGGGAAACAAAGGTCTATACTTGAGGTACACCAGGTGTTTGATGATGGAATTTTACTAGATTGCTAGTACAGTCACTTAACATCACTTAATGTCAGAATGAATGGGGTATTTTAAAAGATCATAAAAAGTTTCAAACTTCTGGTTAAACAGAAATGTTTTCCTAGGAATTGTCATTTTCAAAAAGAATTTAAGGTGTTCAGATTTTCAGCCAGATAGTCTTTCAAGTTTATGATAATCATAGGATAAACCATTTTACTAAAGTTTATGGAAGTTGTGTCATGTAGTAGTACATATAGCTTAACATTTTTTTCAAACAGATGAATATATTTTAAAAATCTGAGCTCTAAAAATTGCACTTGGGAAGGTCCTACCTTTCCAGAAAAGGCATAAAAGGGACAGTTAAGACAGAGAATCCACCATTCCAGCTTTATATATTTTGATCATTAAAGGGTCTCACTAAAGAGGAACAACATTCCCTCCCCCAACTATTTCAAAATGTTTTATGACAGAGAAGGGAGTAGTAGCATTAACTGACTTCATTTCAACAAATATCTGAGTGACTGTAAGCAAAAGGCATTGTAGAAGGTCAGGGAGGGGTATGTTCTGAAATGAGTGGGAGATTAAACCAGTATTAATTTGGTGTTTAGAAGAGGAAGAGATCATTTAGTTGGGGAAGCCGAAGTGAGAATCAGGACTGTTTTTGAAGGTTACGTTTGAGCTGGGTTTTGAAGGTTGGAATTTTGATTGGCTGAGATGGCGAAGGGAATTCAGGCAGGAGGAGTGTCATGTGCAAAAATATGGAGATGGGGAAATGTTAGTATAGGGTGTGTACTGGAAATAGTGTAGTATGGCAGAAGCAAAAGATGGGGTGGTGGTAGAGAACATTGGAAAGAAATTAAATGGACTCAGAATATGGAAAGTTTTCTGCCATGGCCAAGCAGTTTGGATTTAATGTGGTAAGGCATAGGAGACTTTGAAAATTATTGATTGAAGAAATAATATGCTTAAAGTATGTTTTCTGAAAATCTATTTGACCTCATCCATTTATTTATTTATTTATTGGCTATTTTTTGAATAGCTACTCTGTGCCATGTAAGTATGAGCCAAGGTGTGTGTGTCAGGGTGAATCAAATAGAAAATAACTACTCTTACAGAATTTGCAGTCTAGGAAAGGACATTTCAGAAATAAACACAAATAAAAATGTAAATTATTACAAATGTAATGAGGGAAAGGAATACATTTCTATTAGGGAGAATCATGGGGATATGCCAGATGCTGTTCTAGGTGCTGGGAATATAGTTAAGGAACAAAACATACAAAAATCCCTGTTCTCATGGAGCTCATATTCAGGCAGCAAATAAGATAAAGTATATGGTATGTTAGAAGGTGATAAATCCCAAGGGGAAAAATAAAACCTGAGAAAGGGATGGGGAGTGTTGGGGTGGGAGTGAGTGTTGTGATTTTAGATATTAATAGAATGGCTGGGGAAGGCCTCACTAAATCACTACAGAGGTAAAGTTTGAGTAAATGTCTGTAGAAGATGAAGAAGTGAACCAGCACTCCAGACAGAGGGGATAGCAAAAGCCATGAGGCATGTCTGTGCCTGGCATCTCCAAGGAACCAGCAAGGCCAGCATGGCTGGAGTTAAGTGAACAAAACAAGGGGAAAAGTAGTAATAAGGAAGTCAGAGAGGTTAGTGGAAGTCCAGATCTTGCAGTGTAGAACAGTGGTTTCACCCTAAGCTATTAGAATCACCTGGGCAGCTTTTAAAACTCTCAATGCCATACCACTTAAATCAGAATCTTTGCAGGTGGGACTCAGTGGCAGAGGAGAGGGAGAGAAGTGGATGGATTTGAGAAGTAAGTTAAAGAAAGAATCTATTTAATTATAGATTGAATGTGGGAGTTGAAGGAGAGGAAAGTGTCAAGAATGACTCCCAGGTTTCTGGCTCAAGCAACTGGATGGGTAGAGGTGTCACTTACTGAGATGAGGGTGGGAGATAGAGAGGAGGGGAGGAGTAGGTGTGGAATTTGGAGGGAAGATCAGAAATCAGGAGTTCAATTTTAGACATGTTAAATTTGAGATGCGAATGAGGCTAAGTATAAATATGTTAAGTAGGCAGATATATGAGTGGAGCTTGAAGCAGAATCAGAGCTTGAGGTAATAAATTTTATATCACCTGCCTATTGATGGTCTTAAAAGTATCTAAGTGACATCATATAGGATAAATTTGAAAGAACTGGAGATGTGGAAACTGTTTAGCCTATTCTAGTAATCCAAACAAGAATGGATGTTAGTGTGAACTAGGGTAGTGGCAGTGGGACTAGAAAATAAAGAGTAGGTTGGAGATTTGAGAACTCTGGAGCCCATATATAATGAGGGTGGACAGTAGGCAAGGAATCAAAGGTAACTTTGAGATATAAAGCCTGGATGAGGCCGGGCGCGGTGGCTCACGCCTGTAATCCTAGCTCTGGGAGGCCGAGGCGGGTGGATCGCTCGAGGTCAGGAGTTCGAGACCAGCCTGAGCAAGAGTGAGACCCCGTCTCTACTAAAAATAGAAAGAAATTATCTGGCCAACTAAAAAATATATATACAAAAAAATTAGCCGGGCATGGTGGCTCATGCCTGTAGTCCCAGCTACTAGGGAGGCTGAGGCAGTAGGATCGCTTAAGCCCAGGAGTTTGAGGTTGCTGTGAGCTAGGCTGATGCCACGGCACTCACTCTAGCCCGGGCAACAAAGTGACACTCTGTCTAAAAAAAAAAAAAAAAAAAAAAAAAAAAATAAAGCCTGGATGAATGACTGGTCCATTAGCAGATATAAAGCAGTCAGGGGGAGCTGGTTTGGGAAAAAGAGATAGTGTTTGGCTTTGGATATATTGACATTTAGGAGGGGCTGCAGAGCAGGCTGGCAGTTCAGTCTATTGCACTGGGTTTTGGAAGAGCAGATGAGGTTGAAAACAGATCTAGAATTCATTTTTATACATTGAAAATGAAACAATCTCATTTGTATAAAATTGATTCACCATGGGAGCAGCAAAATTTGTGAAAATAACATCATAATCTTTATAATGACCTGACCTGTTAGGCCCTCTGTGATATATGGTCCTTGCCTCATGTTCAAGCTACACTGCCTTCCTTTCTATTCTTCCAAAACACCCAGCTAGGTTCTCCCTCAGGGCTTTTGTACTTTTTGTTTTCTCATTTTAACTCTTCCTTTCCTCTTGGTAGAGGGATAGGAGGGCAGAGAGAAAAATTCAGAAGTTGGTATCTGGAGAATGGAGAAAGTTCCAAGAGATCCTTGCTAAGGTGTGAGAGTATTGGTGAACCTCTGAAGTGGAATGTCTGTGGGAGCCTTTGAAGTTGAAATCCTGTTAACACAAAGATACAGAGTACCATGTTGATGTTAGTGTACTCTAGTACTTAAATATGTTGACCAGAGATGCCAAAGCAGTGGTGGTTTCTCTGCCTTGGTGGTCTGACAGTGGGGTGGTGCTGGTGGCAATGGTTGACTTTTGGAATATAACATGACTTGGTAATGACTTGGCTCATTGCCATCTATCCTGTCCCCACCTATGGAAACATCTGCATAGGTGAGAAACTCCTTTCAGTGAAAGTTAGAGGTAAATTATTTCAGAACTTCTGATTTGAAGAAACATCACGAAAACAGCAGGGAAGTTAGTTACATGTCTACTTTGACACATTGACTCTTAATGAGCTACTATGTTATTCCTTAAGTGGTGATGATAGTAGTGAGAGTGAGGTACTCCACACAAGTCCTTAAAAAGAGTTGTAATTTAAAAATCTATATGGCATTTATTTTCAGAATAAAAGCATTTGCTTTTCTTGATTATAAAATAATTCATAGAAAAAAATAGAAAAGTATAAAGGAAGAAGTAAAAAATTATCCCAAATCCCATCACACAGAGTTTAACTACAGTTAACATTATGTGAACATCTTATCGGGTATTTCTTTAAATATGTCTGTGCATATAGACATTTATAGCTTTATGAAAGTTGGATTATGTTTGTTTTAAAAATTGCTTTAAAAATTCTGTATATTCATAGACCTCTTTTTATGCCAATAAAAAAACAATCTCTTAAAGTAACTACATAGAATTATGTTATATGGATACATTATATTTTATTTGGCCAATTTCCTACTAATGAGCTTTTTTCCCTCCAGTTTTTGCTTATAAATTATGCTGTGATGAACATCCTTGTACATAAATCTTTATACACTGATCAGATTGATTCCTTAGGATTGATTCCTGAAATGGAATTGCTGTGTTAAAGGGTATGCAATGTTACATTTTTTCCTAATTATTTCTTAAATATTTTTATAATTGAAATGAAATTTAAACAGCATTAAAGGACATTTTAATAAAAGAAAAAATCGATTTTATTCCTGTAGTAATTATTTGCTTCTTTCCATCTGGTAAGTTGTTTCATTTTGTTTTTTAAGTACCTATTCCTAGATCTCACTAGACCTACCAAAAGGGAGTAGGGAAAGATATATATACAGAAGAACTAAAATTCTGGGCATCTTATGTTACTTGGCAGCTAAGTAACATTTGTTAACTGCCAAGAAAGTGACAATAAGTGTAGGAATTCAGAGTGTACTGGGCGGTTAGGAAACACTTCAGGGCAGGGTAGGACTTGACCTGGATCTGGAAGGATAGCATTCAGATATGAGGTAGGAGAACATTCCTGGCTTTCAGAGTGGTGTGAATAAATTTGAGAAAGGCATATGGTTGTATGTATAAGTTGATGAACAGGCTAGAGTCAGCTAATTGAAGAAGAGAGCTAATGTTGTGGTATAGTGGAGAGGCTTATTTGGGAGCTAAGTTATATCCTAGGGGACTGATTTTATTTTTAGTACATCCAAAGTTATGTGTATGGAATTGTAAGAACAGATAAATAGATATGGTCCAATATTAAGCAAACTGCATACATTAAAGTCTCTTTATAAGAAATATAAGAGAAGGGTTATTTCTATGTGATTTACATAATGAGTTTCTTAATATTTATTTTATTACATAGTTTGGCAGACATTTGCAACTTTTGTGGATCTCAGTTTCTTTTATAAACTCAATGGGTTTAGACAAGGTAGTTCTAAAGTCCTTTCAGGCACTGAGATTATCATATAACCTTTTAAGAATACCTTGATTTTTATGAAATAACTTGGCTTATAGTCAGGCTGGCACCCGTTTGTATCTCCTTAGGCATAATAATGCACCCCTATATCTGTGGGAGCAAAAGTCCTCAATCAAGTGATTCTCTAATGGCCTCCCAGATCTAGATTGATTCGCCTTTGGAAATTCAGTTGTTCTTTTGTTTCTAAATGACATTTAGAGATTTTCATTTGAAAGAATTTTATGGCTAAGACTAAGCTGCAAGAGGATGCTTTGAGGTCAAGAGGAATTACTATAGTTTTAGAATATCCTCATGTAAATTATCCATCAAAATTTACTCATGCTGGCTTCCTATTTTATCTTGAATTAATTCCCATAATGTCTTTAATGTATGTCCATGCTATGTGAATGATTATTATTAGTTCAGCCAAAATCTAATTTTGGATGTAAATCTATAGGAGAAATTACATACTGCATTCTAAAGTAAAAGGTTAAGGATTTCTTTTTTACTGTTTGTTTTAAGTTTTGAATTTACTTGTATCACTTTTTACCTCCCTTAGTATGGATAACTGAGAACTGACTAGTACTTCTTTAAACTCAGAGACTTTGTTTTTAAAGTACATAATCATGTTCAGAGCTAATCAGTAGCATACTTTATCACCCTCTTAGCATCACATTTTTTTCACTAAATTGTACTATTTTGACAAAAATATCACATTTTAGGGAGAACCAAGGTAAAGTGTCATAAGGTGACCAACTGGCTCTTCTGACAGGCCCTCTCAGGATGCTGTTAACTTGGTGGGGTCTTCAAGATTCAGGACCCATTGCTTAGTTTGACTAGTAAACTCCGTTGCTTCAATGTCACCAGAGTTAATTGGTCTTGGGAAAAGTAGCTAGCCAGATTCACAGAACGTTGACAAAATTAACCAAAGTACCATTTTATTAATGTACATGGTAGTCTTTTCTATGACCTAAAAAACATATCTATTAGTGTCAAAGCATTATTAAAAAACTAATATAATAGGTAATATTTACTGAGTACTTACTGTGTGTTAGGCATTGCTCTAAGCATTTTATATATATTTAACTCATGTAATCTTCACAATAACCCATGAGGAAGATTTTCTTAACTGTATTCTGCAGATGAGAAATCTGAGGCACAGAGAAGTTTTTAAGTAACTTGCCTAAGATCATACAGCCGGCAAACATACTGTGCTATGCTAATCAAAGGATCACTGGATGACTTAGTCCGTTTTATGCTGCTGTAACAGAATACCTGAGACTGTGTAATTTATAAAAAACAAATTTATGTCTTACAGTTTTGGAGGCTGGAAAGTCCAAAGTCAAGGGGCCCTACGTCTGGCAAGGCCCTTCCCGCTGTGTCATCCTATGACTGAAGGTGGAAGGGCTAACGCATGCCTTTGGTGGGTGGGTAGGTGAGGGTGGCTGAACCCTCTGGCAGTAACTAACCCACTCCAGCAATAGCAACATAAATTTATTCATGAGAGTAGAGCCCTCATGATCTTTTATCAGGCCCCCTCTCCCAACCCTGTTGCATTGGGGATTAAGTTTCCAACACAGGAACTTTGGGGGTCACATTCAAACCATAGCACTCAGTAAGCATGGAATCAGCAAAGGAAAGTAAAATTCCTTGAGGTCGTTTTATTCAGATCATGATACATTCACTCATTCCTTTTTGAAACATTTATTAAGCACCTACTATTTGGGTAGGCAGTGCCTAGACACCAGGCTTACCAAGGTTAATTAATATAACACGGTAAGTGCAGTCCAGGGATGCTGTCTAGTGAGAAAGAAAAGTAATTACAACAGCAAGGGATCTTATACATTGAGAGTGAGGAGGAAGCATTTAATTCTACTTGGAGAGATTGGAGTATATGTTTACAAAGATGAGGGAAAAGGCATTCTGGGTAGAGGAAATATTATATTCAGTGATGCCATAGCAAAAAACAGCTTACTCTGTTTACAGGAATGGAAGAGGAAAGTATTACAGTTAAAATACTGCAGTGTTCTAATGTCCTGGACTAAGCTAGTTGTTGGCTGTGGGGATCAAGAGAAACAGATGAGTTTGAGATGTATTACTGAGGTAAAACTGACAAGATGTGGTGACTGACTGAATTGGGAGTGGGAAGTGGAGAGTTAAGTTACTGACTCCTAAGTTTCTAGTTTGAGCACCAGGATGCATGGTTGGATCCCTGGAAAACAATCAGGTTTTTGGTGGAAGATGAGCTTCCATTTTGGACCTGTTGAGTTCTAGATGTCTACAGGATCGCCATATGGAGGTGTCTGGTAGCAGGTTTGCAGTACGGAAGAGATAAGCAGGTGTGTAATTGAGAACTGAAGCCATGGGAATTGATGAAATGGAGATTGTAGAATGTTTTGGATTGGCTAGAAGGCAGGAGCAAAGTAGAGAGGGACCAGTATTCCTCTATTTTCAGTAAATCCTTATTTAAATTCTTAGGTCCTGCTTTGTCTGCTTTTAACTTGGTAGACATCTTGTCTTTTGAAGTAAGTACTTTAGATAATTCTTCTTTCATTTATGGTTGTTGTCCTAAAATTCATCTAAAAATTGTTTTGTGTCTTGATTGTGGTGGTGACATGACTATAGATATTTGTCAGAATTCACAGAACTATTTACCAAAAACTAAATTTTACTGTATATAAAAATTATTTTAAAGATACATCCAGAGTTTATTCCCAAGTTCTGTGGATGCTGTACTCTTTTTTAATTAAAATTTTTTTGAATGCTCTACTCTTTACAGTGCAAAAACCTAATTTTAATACATTTTTCTAAACTTTTTCACCAATTCTTTGACCAAACTTACAAAAAAGAAAATGGGTGGATTTAAATTTATCTGTTCTCTTTATCGTACTTGGTTCTTAATAATTGAAGAAAAGCAGACAAGAAAGGACCTGGGAGAGTCCACAAACTGGGTAGCAGGCACTATACTCATGCCAGTCTTTTTTTTCCCCCCAATAAATTATGAATGATTTTACCATAGATAGCTATGGTTTATTTTAAAATAAATTTTTGAAATTTAATAATTTAATAAGTTTTTTATCTCCAACTAGGTAGGAATTGAAATAAAGGTCTTAATTTTATTTCAGAATAAAGAATGAGGATAACTCATGACTAGCCTGGGCAGCATGCTGAGGTCTTGTTTCTACAGAAAAAACTAAAACAAAAATTAGCCGGGTGTGGTAGTGCATGCCTGTAGTCCTAGCAACTCAGGCTGAGGTGGGAGGATCACTTGAGTCCAGGAGTTGGAGATGACAAAGGGAGACCCTGTCTCAAGAAAAAAAAAAAAAAAAGAATGAGGCTAACTGCATCATTTTTATTATAGTTGCACCAACTATAATATAAGGATTTTAATTTAAATTAGCTAAATTAACATCAGTTGTAGAAGTGTTTATAGACATATCAATAGAAATGATTGGGTTAATTATAAACAATAGGAAAGTTTCAAGAATATTGAACATTAGTTTTATTAATAAAACTACTTTTGGAAGTTATTTGCCTTACATGATCTGATTGGACAAACTTTTCTGTGGGCAGTAACCAATAAATATGCACTTTGGTTACCAAACTGTCTACAGCCAGTTGTGATCTATTGCTTTCTTTTATGTCATAATAGTTTGTCATTTAACATAGCAACCAAGCAAACAGTGCTTTAGCTTGTTCTTGACAGTAGGAGCAAGCACAGTGTTAAATTGAATGTCTTTGGATTTGATTTTTAGAGTAGTTTCAAGGAGTCATTAGTTTTTTTCCTGCTTGCTCCATTGCCACTTAATACCAATCTAACTCCAAGAAACAGATTCTTATATGTCTTGGCAACTGTAGATTGTATTGAAGGATATGATTATTTCATATCCTTTCATTTCATAAGGCCTGTTTCTTTAATTGTGAGATTGGAATAGTTGGTTTTGGGGCTTTTTTGGGAGGGAGTGTTAAAATTTGTATTTGAAAACAACCTAAAACTTTTATCTACTAATCTGTGGAATTCAGTCTGATAACTGGGACGTTGAACTCTATCTATTAGGTAGAATTTGCCAGCACTTAGAAGACTTTAATTTTTCTTCAGCTGCAATCTATCTTAAAGAGCCTACACAGATCATATGCCTGCAGGTAAGGGTTTCTTTATTAGTTATAGAATTTGGGGACCCCCCCAAATAATTTTTTCATAATATCACAGGCAGGACCTTTGTCAAGTATAATAACTCTTACATTGGACTTTCTGTCCCAGTTAATCCAACTCCCCCTCTCTTTTCCAGTTGATGCCCTGTTGGATACCTGAACTGTCTGCTCTGAGCCCAGTATCTGAAGTTGGGCCCCATAAGTAATCTGTGGTATAGTCAGAGCAAAGGCTAGAAAACCACCCTAATTTTGAAAGAGATATTAGGACTTGTTTTGCTTGGTTAGTTTTATGTAGAGGTGTATATAAGGTTGGCCTTGATTCTGAGTGCTTCCTGTTAATGCTTAAAATTGTGAGGCTTGTGGTTTAGTGATCCCTGATAATAGAAGAAACTGGCAGGGCAGGGTGTGTGTGTGTGTGTGTGTGTGTGTGTGTGTGTGTGTTTAAGAGATGGGGTTTTACTATGTGTTGTGTGTGTGTGTGTGTGTGTGTGTGTGTGTGTGTGTGTTTAAGAGATGGGGTTTTACTATGTTGTCCAGGCTGGACTCGAACCCTGAGGCTCAAGCGATCCTCCCACCTTAGCCTCCTGAGAAGTTGAGACTATAGGCATGAGCCAACATGCCCGGTAGGGGTCAGTTTTCTTAAGAGATTTAGTGTTGGGTATAATTGGTTTACTTGGATGAGGAGAGGAAAGAATGTGTTGGGAATAGTCTCATAGTGAATGTTCATAAATTGTTATTTTCTTACTTTTCTTATAAAGCTAGAGGGAGCTTCTGCTCAAGATACATATACCACGTTGGACTTTTTTATTTTCTCACTGGCTTTTCTACTTGAAGGTTTATTTGTACCTACTCTTCAGATTCTAAAATGTGCATTTTTTTGGTTAACATTTCTTTCTTTCTTTTTTTCTGTCACCCAGGCCTGGAGTACAGTGGCCCCATTATAGCTCACTGTAACCTTGAACTCCAGGGCTCAAGCAGATCCTCTTGCCTCAGCCTCCTGAGTAGTTAGGACTACAGATGCATGCTACTACACTGGACTAATTAAAACGTTTTTTTGTAGAGGCAGTGTCTTCCTATGCCCACACTGGTCTCAAACTCTTGGCCTCGAGTGATCGTTCCCTCTCCATGCAAGCAGGAGGATCCCAAAGTGCCGGGATTACAGGCATGAGCCACCATGCCTGGCCTTATGTGCTTTATTAACACATTTATCACCTCTGGAATCATGCACCGTCTCATTTAATTTGGGAGTAAACAGCTGAGTTAATGGGTATCCTTTGCCCATGACAAAGACAAGGAACTAAATTCACTTTTCACTGTGCTGATAATAGACTCTGGATGAAATTATATATCTCTGGCCAGATTATATGTGGGGGAATTTAGCCATACATCTTACTAAATCCACATCTTGATCTAAGACAGAACTGGGCCTTCTTGCAGTATAGATAGCTCGCTTACTCTCCTTGAATAAAAATTTATTTTCTGTCAGTATCTTCTTTCACAAGCACCACAAGGAAAGAACACAAATCTTATAAACAAACAATGAGCCACATATCATGTCTGCTGTATTTTTGGTTGGAGTTTGTCCACTTAAGTATTCATAAAAGACATTTTGCACCCCCCCCCTTTTTGTTCTAAATCTCACTGGCTCTTCTGCTTAAAGGTTTGTTTGTACCCACTCTTCTATGAATAGCTCTTGCCATCCTGAATGGATTATGTATCAAGAGGGTAGGTGCTAACAGGGCATCATGTTGGAAGTACATACTGGTACATTTTGGAGGACAATTTGCCAGTATCTATCAAAATAAACAATGGCAGGCTCTTAGGCCTGCTTCTGCTTATGTTCAAACAATACACTTGTTTGCTACATTGTTTGCAGTAGCAAAAACCTGGAAACCAAAGGGCAGAGTACAATGGAATTCTGTGCTACCATTAGAAAGAATGAGGTATATGTGTGCCTACAGCAAATACATAGATTTGCTGGTACTTACCTTTTTTGTTCATTTGTTTGTTTGTTTGAGAATACAAAAAAATAGTGACTGTCTTGAGGCTTTAGCTGGATTTGGGAGTCTAGAAGGAAACTTTTACTTTCAATTATAGCTTCCTATAACTTTTGAATTATTTATGTTTTATATGTACTGCTTTAGTTTTTAAAAGGGATATATGAAAAGAGACATATAATTTTAACAGTATTTTCAAAGGGGCATAGAACTTTAACACTGGAAGGAGAGATTCTAACATAGTCACCTTCATTATAAAGATGAGAAAGTTCAGATTTAGGAGAGTATCTACAAAGCCTGCACTAGAATTCAGGTCCTGAGGACAGCAACAGCTTATGAATATATTGACTTTTCTATTCTTATTGTAACAGTTTATTCAACGGATGTCCATTTCTCATTGTGAAGAATTGATTTTGGAAGACCCAATAAAATGTTAACCTTTGTAAGACAGTTCTTTTTTTTTTTTTTTTTTTTTTTTTGAGACAGAGTCTCACTCTGTTGCCCTGGCTAGAGTGAGTGCCGTGGCGTCAGCCTAACTCATAGCAACCTCAAACTCCTGGGCTCGAGCAATCCTCCTGCCTCAGCCTCCCGAGTAGCTGGGACGACAGGCATGTACCACCATGCCCGGCTAATTTTTTCTATACATATATATGTTTTTAGCTGTCCATATAATTTCTTTTCTATTTTTAGTAGAGACGGGGTCTCGCTCTTGCTCAGGCTGGTCTCGAACTCCTAAACTCAAACAATCCGCCTGCCTCGGCCTCGCAGAGTGCTAGGATTACAGGCGTGAGCCACCGCGCCCGGCCTGTAAGACAGTTCTTAAAGTAACTACCTCTGGCAGTGATGGAAAAAGTATGATAGTAGTGTTAACTCTACCCCATATTTTGTAACTTAGAGGGACCCAATCCCTTAAATTTATTTATGAGTTCCTTAAGTATTATTTGAGTGAGTTTCTGTCTAGAGCCCAAAGCTTCCCTTTTTGATTGGAGTACCTAGCTGACTATTCTAGATTTTTAAAATTGATTTTACTGTGTTTTTGTTCCATCTGATATCTAGGGGTGAATAGATGGGGAGAGAGTCTTTGTGACTTCTAAATGGCTTGCTCTTTAAAGGAAATATCTACTGTAAGAGGTAATAAGAAATTATCTAAAGGAGGAAATTGTATATACTGAGGAGAAGCTCTCAGTTCTTGAAAATATTCAGATTAGGAAGAGTCAACCAGTACTAGTATAGGTAGGGAAAACTTACTCTTGCAAAATTTAAAAGATCCATAGGCCTTTCTCAAAATGGGTACCCTAAATATTTGATAATTATTTCATTAGGCTGATAGGATGAATCTTTGCTTTGGAGGAAAGAGTTTTAAGGAAATAAAGATGATTTTTCACATATTGAGGATCCAAGTCAAATTATCTCTGTGCTGTTTTAATCAGTAAAGGTTTGGTTAAATTGAAAGGGAGAAAAGGTTATAGGGGTCAAGAACAAATAGAGTTGTAAATTTGTCTTTGTAACCCCATTTCCTTAGAGAGAATCCAGTTTGTATAGCTACTTTAATTGATTTTGTTGTGAATGTAGACTGAGCAGTGGAATTGGGTAGCTTGACAGTTGACTTAATTTGAACAGTAGCATTAGGTAAGACTGGAAAGCTAAGTTGGGGATGTCATTGTTGCATGTGTTTTCTGGTTTGTTTTCTAGTATCCTTTCTGGTAATGTAGAGAATTTGGTTGGCCCATTTGGACCCCTACATAATAGGTAACTATAGTGCCTCACCAATGTCTTTGTTGCATTCTTTCTTTTTTTTTTTTTTTAAATGAGACGGGGTCTCATTCTGTCACCCAGGCTGGAGTATAATGGCCTCATTATATAGCTCACTGCAACCTCGAACTCCTGGGCTCAAGCAATCCTCCTGTCTCAGCCTCCTGAGTAGCTGGGACTATAGGTGTGTGCTACCACGCCTGGCTAATTTTTCCATTTTTTGTGGGGACAGGCTCTTACTCTTGCTCAGGCTGGTGTCAAACTTCTGGCCTCATGCAATCCTCCTGCCTGGGCCTCTGAAAGTGCTGGGATTACAGGCATGAGCCACTGTACCTGGCCACATTATTTCAGTTTATCAATCATCATTTAACCCAGTGTCCTTAATTATAGTCTGTTTTTCACCAGTGTATTATCTTTCTTTTTTTTAACCCATATTGAAATTCTTGAGCCCAGCATCTCCTTTTTCCAACATAACTACGGGGACATCGTATGGTAGCCTAGATTCTGGTCTAAGCTCTGCTGCTAGCCTCCTGTATGAAATATATCACTTTGGACAAGCCACTAAGCTACTTTGGGGTTCAGTTTCCTGATATGTAAAACAAAATAATTTGACTGGATATTATTAAGCCTTTTTATATCTGTAGAACTGTTTTATTCCTTTATTCATCAGACATTTATAAAGAACCTTCTGTGTGCCGGGCACAGTACAGGATGCTCTGGATATAAGTCCCTTGTCCTCAAAGAGTATTCAGAACTCTTTTTACTTTACTTAGATCAGCTTAGTCTTTTACTCTTGAAAAATCAAGTAGTATTAGCAGGTTTTCTCGATTTTTACTATCACCCTATAAGGCATTTGTTAAAATTGTTGGTGTTATTTAGATCTTCATCTCCAAAAATACTCAAATCTCTACGTTTTGTTTTTCTATTTGTAAGCTAATTTCCCATCCTGGAAAACAGATCCCATTTTCCTGATCCTATTATGACCAGTGTTGTTTTCTTTAACTGATAAACAGTACACTATGTACTATAGAGTAGGACTTAGTAATCAGGAAAAATTAGTGATTTCTTTAAGGCAAATGAAAAATAAAGGCAGAGTCTAGAGGCATGCTGTAATTTTTGAAAAGAGAGTCCTAAACAATATCATAGGAAAATTTTCTAAGATTATAGCTTTGTTTAAAAATTTTACACTCAAAGAAAAAAGAAAGTTCAGTAGAGATTCTGTTGGGCACTAAAAAGAAAAAGACCAGGGGCTGCTTCTGACATTGAAATGGGCATTATCTCAGCAGGGACCCCACTGCCCAGGTTCTGAGACTCAGCTCTGCAGGACCAGAATTGTCATTATTATAAGTGCACCCAGAAGATGATTAGGTTGTGTAGACTGTAGACAAAGTAGAGGATTAATTCACATGAAACAAATTGATAGAAGGGGTGGAGTGGAGTTGCTACTTTTGACTGGTCAAAGAAGAGCTCTTTTTAAAGAGGTGATTTTTGAGCTGAGACCTAAATTATAAGAAACAATGGGAAGATCTAGAAGAGTCTTCCAGGCTGAGGGAAGGGTGCAAAGGCCCTGAAATGAAAATAAGCTTGGCTTCTTCTTAGAAAGAAGGCCTATGTATTTGGAGTGAAGTTAGTGATAAGGTAGAGGGATAGGTGATGAATTTGGTATAAGGGGCCAGCTCTTATAGGTTCAGATAGAGAGGTTGAATTTTAAGTGTGGTTAAGTGGAGGAGAGACATGATCTAATTTGCATTTAAAAAGCTCACTGTGGCTGCTCTGGAAAATGCATACATTGGGCTACAGAGGAAGCTGGGAGATCATTTAGGAACTGGTTAATACTGTTCAGGTGAGAGAAAACTGTCACTTGGACAGAAATGGATAAATACAGAATATTGCGAAGCAGGATAGCAGACAAGACTTGCTGATAGAGGGGATATGAAAAGATAAGGTTTTTGGCTTGAGCAACTGGTTTGAAGATGGTGCCAGTTAGTGTTTTGGTCATTAGACACCTGAAGTGAATATAATTAAGGAATGGTGGAAATTTTTCTTTTTAATTCTGTAAGCTTGCTGCACAGGAGAGAGTTCTTCAGGGAAAGATGCTGGTTTCTTGGAAACTTAGACTAGAAAATTACTCTGGCATATTAAAACAGTAGTCACTTTATTTATTTTTATTTATTTATTTATTTATTTTGGTAGAGATGGGGTCTCGCTCTTGCCCAGGCTGGTCTCAAACTCCTGAGCTCAAGCGATCCTTCCATCTCAGCCTCCCAGAGTGCTAGGATTACAGGAATGAGCTGCCACGCCTGGCCTGTTTTTAAAAATTAATGATTAGGTGCTAAACCATGAAAAGTCATTCTAAAAGTATTAGAACATAGGATTTGTCCCCAGGATCCAGTCTTGGAAGTAGGCATGAACCCATTAATGATTTGCTGAGGTCTCCATTAATAATGGTGCTTAGAATTCATTAGAACAAAAGAGCATACTTTTCTACAGAGTTGCCACTTGAAAATGAAATTGGAATTGAAAGCTGGAAATATAAATGTATCTTTCTGAGGTATTTTTCCAATTCCTACATGTTGGATTAAAAAACCATACCTGATCTAAGAATCACCTAGTTAAAGGAATTAACAAAATATTGGATTAGGAGTTAAAAGACTTGAGTTCTGAACTCAAGCCCCTTAATAGCCATGTGACCATGACAAATGAGAACTCTGAGCTTCTGTTCCCTTATTTGTAAAATACTTGCTCTGCATGTCTCACAGAGCTGTTAAAAATCCCAAATAAGATCATGAATGTCAGAGTGCTTTAAAGACTGTGAAGCATTGAATACTGCTTGGGAGGGAGTGGTTATATAGCCTAAAGCATTTAACTGGAAAGGACTTTGGATGTCCTTTTAAAGGAGGAGACCAAGAAGATGAGGGTGGGAGTGCACAGGTTGTTTCTACTGTGAATCTTTTTTTTTTTCCCTTCGAGAGCTCTGTTGCCCAGGCTAGAGTGCTGTGGAGTCAGCCTAGCTCACAGCAACCTCAAACTTCTGGGCTCAACCAATCCTCTAGCCTCAGCCTCCCAGGTAGCAGGGACTACAGGCATGTGCCACCATGCCTGGCTAATTTTTCCTGTGTATTTTTAGTTGTCTGGCTAATTTCTTTCCATTTTTAATAGAGATGGGGTCTTGCTCTTGCTAAGGCTGGTTTTGAACTCCTGACCTCGAGCAATCCTCCCACCTCGGCCTCCCAGAGTACTAGGATTACAGGCGTGAGCCACCACGCCCAGCTTCTACTATGAATCTTGAGGTTATGGTTTCTACTACTAGCCTATAGTGTTCAACTATACAGACCCATTCTAAGTGGCCTTATAATTCTTAACCAAAGTGACTTGTGGAAACAGAGGATCCTGGATAAATTTAAATGCTGTAAAGATGATAAAATGTACAAGTAAGTTTGATTTTGCTCTCTTGTTTGGTAATTAGAACTTTATTCCTAGCCATAATGCTAAAATGAAAGGCAGCAAAATATGGTTAGTATTTTTTACTTTTTGTTTTTTTCCCGTTACTTGACCTTTGGGCTGTGGAATGGGATTTTGTTTGGTTTACCTGGGAGTATCTTTTCCTTTAAGAAGTGAAAAGTATAAACATGCCAGAGGCTTGCTAGCAGTTGAAAGCAATTGTTGGTCAGGGAGAGAGTGGAAGGAAAAAAAAACAGGTTGGAGATGGAAAAAGTAAAGAAAGAGGGAGGAAAAACGTATTTGAAAGTGGAGAAAAGGCTTATGGCATTTCAAGGGGAGAAAAAAAAGTCTCAGGTGTTCTTTTTAAAATTTTTCTTTGAGTTTTAAAGTACTAAAACTTCAGGTGATTAAAGAAGGAGGGATTGGTCCTTAGAGAGGAATAAATAAAATTAAGGAAAGAGGCAGGATGAGTTTCTTTAGGAGGTTAGAAGGTAGAATGGAGACTAGCCTGGGCAAACAGAGTGAGACCCTGTCTCTACAAAAAATAAAAAAATTAGCCAAGTTTGGTGGCAGAAGTAGTCCTAGCTACTTGGGAGAGTGCAACGGAAGGATTGCTAGAGCCCAGGGGTTCAAGGTTACAGTAAGCTATGATTGGGCCACTGCACTCTAGCCTGGGCAGGAAAGCGAGACCCTGTCTCCTAAAAAAAAAAAAAAACAAATAAGGTAGAATGGTGGAGAGGAAAGAGAAGGTGCTCTATGGAAATATGATTCCTTATAAGGATTTACAGTCTCTATGAAGATAATGTTGGATTACTATGAGCATTGTTTTTATTTCAGATGTGCTTTCTTACTAACCCAGTAGCCCTAGTGCTGTATGATTCCCATCAACTATAGCAAAAATATTTTACCAACATAGGATTTTTATTGGTAAGATGATCTAGACTGAACTCACTGGCTTTTTAAAAATTTGATTCAGACTACATTATTGTCTATTAAAATATTGATTTTGGCCGGGCGCGGTGGCTCACGCCTGTAATCCTAGCATTCTGGGAGGCCAAGGCGGGTGATCGCTCGAGGTCAGGAGTTCGAGACCAACCTGAGCAAGAGCGAGACCCCGTCTCTACTAAAAATAGAAAGAAATTATATGGACAGCTAAAAATATATATATATAAATTAGCCGGGCATGGTGGTGCATGCCTGTAGTCCCAGCTACTCGGGAGGCTGAGGCAGTAGGATCGCTTGCGCCCAGGAGTTTGAGGTTGCTGTGAGCTAGGCTGATGCCACGGCACTCACTCTAGCCCGGGCAACAAAGCAAGACTCTGTCTCAAAAAAAAAAAAAAAAATATTGCTTTTCTCTCCTTTTTTTATTTTTATTTTTTGGAGACAGGATCTTGCTCTGTCTCTCAGGCTAGAGTACAGGCATCATCATAGCTCACTGCAACCTCAAACTCCTGGACTCGAGCAATTCTCCGCCTCAGCCTCCCAAGTAGCCTGGACTACAGGCCATTTTCCTATTTTTTTGTAGAGATGGGGGTCTCATTCTTGCTCAGGCTGGTCTCCAACTCCTAGCCTCAAGTGATCCTCCCGCCTTGGTCTCCCAAAGTGCTAGGATTACAGGCATGAGCCACTAGGCCTAGCTTTTCTAATTAAAATTTTTCCTGAATTCACTGGCTTGGAAAAAAAAGCCAAACGAAAAGGGATTGTGAAAAACACTGTCAGCCAAAGTCCTCTTTATTCACTTTCTCAGTTCTATTTCCAACCCTCACTCCCAGAGACAACCTTTTGCCATTAATGTAGTGTGTATCCTTCCAGTGCAGTGTAGATGTCTGTGTGTATATGAAAATGTATTGCTTAATGTGTTTAATTTTTAGACAATAAATTATATGTGTATGTGTGAGCAAATATGTATATATACATATATGTACAGCACCCCTTTTTTTCATTTATTTTTGTTTTCTAAAATCTATCCATATTGATATATACAGATATAGGTCTCATTTTAGCTGTTTTATTTCACAGTATGAATGTTTCAGTTTTCTCACAACCCCATTTGATGGATATTTAAATTGTGTTCTTTTTTTTTTTTTTTTTTGCCATCACAGAATTCCAGTGAACAATCTTATTCATATCCCTTCTGATCATCATCATCTTCTGCCTTTTCCTTTTTATCCTCCTCTTCTTCATCATCATCTTTTGCTTCAGTGGTTTGATTTTGGCCTAAATATCTCATTATTTGAGTTCTGCCTCTTAGTCCAACACTTTGGTACTTATAGCTGTATTCACGGGAGGGAGAGGGATCAGGGAAACTTTTCATAGTTTGAAATACTGGTCCTCCTTTACCACAGCATGAGAGATTCTGAAGTTTTCTTTCCTTATGGATTATTTTTGGAATTTGGTAAATTTGGCAACTTTGCATTTTAATGTTTTGCATTTTTATTGTCTTATAGCCAATAACTGTTTTTCATAAACTTTAGTAACTACTCACCTTTTCTTCTCCTTCTGAGTTTTCTTTTACTACTTTTTAATTCCTAGAATAATTTCTACCCACTAAATGTGGGGCCATTTAGTGAACTCCATTCCAGTTCATGCAATTCTTGTATTCAGCATGATCCAGACATAGCTGATATTTATAGAAGAGTTTCTTGAAGCATTCTTAGCTAAGGGAAGCATTTTAAAAATATGGCTTCACCTTGCTATTTGATTAGAATTATTACATATAAATTTTGTTAAAAGACCATATGTTTCAATGACCAGTGGTTTTCATTTATAAATTTTTTGTCTGGAGTCTTTAATCCACAGTGATTTTATTCAGTATTGAGGGGTTGAGTATATTTTTAATTTCTGTGTTCCATGTTTTTTCACCCTTTAAACCTGGATCCTATTCAGAGCTTTGAGCACTTGGAATCTTGAAGTGTTACAAATGAAAACTGTTACTCTTCTCTAATAACACACTCTGCCTGCAGCAAGTGTTTGAGTAGGACTTCCTTTCTTAACAACTAGTTTGGGCAGCCACCTGTCTCATGAATGTATCAACTATTTTTAAGAATTTGAGAAGAATTTGTGTGCTGAGTATTTTTTTTAAAACAACCAATAAGACCTTAAAATGGAAATCAGAGTAATAAATATAACTAGGATATCAGATGTCTGTGTATTTTCTCCCAAATCTGTTCTTGCCTTAGGATTTGGTTCAGGTCATAAGTATTGTGGCTAGAAAGTAACCTTTGCATCTGGCTTACTCTGATTTTAACGTGGATAAAGTATTCTGTCAAAAGTACTAGCAGTGTATGTATGCTTAAAAATATTGGTCATGTCACCCAGTTTTGTTTAGTGAATTATCTTCCTTATGTCATCGTAATCACTGTTTGAATGGAGTTGGTTACCTGCTCTTTGCACATCAACCCCACATTTTATGCTGCAGAGATCTTACATCTTTCTTTAGAAGAAAATTATGCTCTTATACGGAACACTAACACCATGGAGTTTTGTTTTCCCTTCCATTCTGGAAACTCTGCTATAAAACTATTTTTAGCTCCTAAGTCAAAAATAATTTTTTTTCTATCTATAGTCACCCTCTTGGGATATTTCATCTGGATACATAACAGAAGCCTGTGGGAGTCAGATTATAACATAAAGAACTTTTTTCTTGAAATTATATTTTGTTTACATAATTCTTTCTTTATAAAATACTTTTTCCTGACTATAAAAGTAACAAATGTTTATTTTTTACAAACTTAAGAAAAAGTATAAAGGAAGCAAGCACTCGATTTTAATGCTACATATTGTCAAGTAATTCCCATAATAGTTATGCCATTTTACACCTGCACCAGGGTTCTTGTCTCTTTGTGCCCTCAATTGCATTGTTATCATTAAAAACAGGTATTACACATTTCTTAGGGGAAAATATAATTATGTTTGTTTCAACTTTTTAAAAGTCTTAACTGTGACTCAGTAAGAACGTAAATCTGAAACTTGTTAGTAAAATAAACTGTTAATTTGACAGAGGGGAAACATTGAGTGTGTGTAGTTACTGTGTAATCTTTCAAGGATGGAAATGCAAAAGAAAAGATTAATTCAGTCACTCATTAAATAAGTATTTGTTTCTGGCCTTCCATGTGCCAGACACTGTCTGGGTGCAGCAACAAAACAGATAAGAACCTGCCTTCGTGGAGCTTGTTTTCCAGTTAGAGAAGACAGATTGTAAAAGATGCGGTATGGTAGATGACATTATGTGCTGTAGAAAAAAATAATGAGGCAGGAGTAGGCTTGTGGCTGTGGGTGGAGGGGATTACATTTTTAAGGGTGTCTGGGAAGGCTCACAGATATGGTAACGTTTAAGGAAAGACCCAGCAATGGTGGGGGAGTGCACCCGAGAATATTTAGAGGAAGAGTTATCCCTACAGAGAATAGTGAGTACAAAGCCCTGAGGCAGGAATGAGCCTATTCTGTCTGAAGAACCACCACAAAGAAGCATGGCTGGAACATAGTGAGCTCAGGAGAATGTAGTTGGAGATGAGGCCAGAGAGGTAATGGAGTCCAGATTGTGCAGGCATTTTTGGCCATTGTAAGCTTTTTACTCAAGAGTGAAATGGGAAATTATTGAATATTCCTCAGAGGCCATAATTATACTACTAAAACAAAAAAATACTTGTGTCTTGGCTTTGCTTTTTCAGAAGCTTTTGTTTCTTATAATAATTTGGGTATTAACTGATGGCTCCTACTGAGTAGTCATACATATATTTAAACATTTATGTTGGTACAGAAAATTTCCCTGAAATATAGAGCTTAGGTATTGCATTTAAATTCAAAGAAAAGGAGTATATAATAGGAAATCCTGTCTCTAGGCATTCATTCCTGGGTGGCCCTGGTTTATTACTGAGTTCTCTTCCTGAATTGTCTTTTTTAAAAAAAGGTATATTCACTGCAGGACATATTGGAAGCTAGCTAGCTAAATAGATAGATACCTGCTCTATTAGATTATTTTAATAATGCATGTTTTGAACATTTTTATTATGAAATATAACAGAAAAATACATAAAACATAACTCTGTAGTTTAAGGACTATTTATAAAAGTCAAATACCTAAGTAACCACCAGTTAGACCTAGAAATATGTCATTGTCAGCACCTAGAAGAAGCCTGCTGTGTGTCCCTTCTAAACATAAGCTGTACTGTTGCTCAAAGTAACCACTATTCTGACATTTATGGTAATCATTTGCTTATCTTTCTTTATGATTTTACCATCTAGGATTCATTTCAAACCAATATAGTTTAGTTTTGTCTGATTTAGAACTTTTTATAAATGGAATAATACAATATGTGGTCTTTTGTGTCTTCTTTCAGAACCTAGCAATATGTTTATAACTTTCATCCCTGTTGTTATATAGAAGTATAGTTCATTTCCATTGCAGTATAGCATGATTTGAATACCACAATTTATGTATCTATTCTACTATTGAGGGACACTTGGATTTTTCCTAATTTTTGACTGTTATAAAGAGTGCTGCCATGAACATTCTTATTTAACATGTGCTCATAGACATGCACAGGACTTTCTCTAGGTCATATATTTAGGAGTGCAATTGCTGAATCTTCAGTTTTATTAGATAATAAGAAACTATTTTCCAAAGTGTTGGTACCAGTTTGTTCTACTATGTGATAGTGTCCCTGTTGCTCCCAGTCCTTACCAGTATTGTCAGACTCTTTTTAATTTTGCCAGTCCATTGGGCCTGAAAATGTTAATTCTAGCAAATTAACTGAGGAACCAAAACCTTGAGCCTAAAAAAAAATAAAAATAAAAAAAATTAGAGAGTAAAGGACTAAAGGTATTGGTTTCTGCTTTAAGAATCACGGATGTATGCTGGGCTTGGTGGCTCACACCTGTAATCCTAGCACTCTGGGAAGCCAAGGCAGGTGGATCGTTTGAGCTCAGGAGTTCGAGACCAGCCTGAGCAAGAGTGAGACCCTGTCTCTACTAAAAATAGAAAGAAATTAGCTGGACAACTAAAAACATATATAAAAAATTAGCCGGGCATGGTGGCGCATGCCTGTAGTCCCAGCTCCTCGGAAGGCTGAGGCAGTAGGATTGCTTGAGCCCAGGAGTTTGAGGTTGCTGTGAGATAGGCTGATGCCACGGCACACTAGCCTGGGCAACTGAATGAGACTCTCTCTTAAAAAAAAAAAAAAAAAAGAATCACAGATGTAGATATTCGTTTTTATTTGTTAGAGTTGGTTGGTATCTTCAGCCTTAGAGTAGTTATTTATAAAGTTTTGAAAGGCATTTATCTTTCTACTCTCAGAGGATGAGGAACCTTGTCTGTCTTTTTTACCACTATGTCTCAAAGAATGCCTTGCACAGTTGGTGCTCAGTAAATATTTGTTTAATGAATTTGACCTAACTTCTGCTACTCTTAACTGAATTTGATGAGATTTTTGTAGGTTTTATTTTATGGTATTTGATTAAGACTGCCCTGTTTTAGCATCACTGGCTTGGGACAGTTTTTGGTGGTAGCTCATTCCATTACTGATAATAACTGGATTTGGTTTACCAAAACCTGTTGTAGCCTAGGAGAAGCTTATTTGTACCAATGTCCTAGTTAAAGTTGGTGTTTGTGTTTTCAGGAAGAGATTCTGTTTTCAAAGAATCACTTACCCATGACTTAAGCAGTACTTCATTTTCCCATGAAAGGGAAGGTAGCACCAGAATTTCAACCATTCTTATCCCTGTTTCTGTTTTGAGTCACTTTGTGGGATCTGGTGGATTATAAGGATGGTGTTATTACTTAATTAAGATGTCTTACCAGCCTTCAACAGGAACCTCTTTCACTCTCTTGTATAATCAGTATCAATCTAGTCTTTAGTGACCCCTCCTCAAATCTCAGTGTGACAGTTATTTATTAAAACCATAGGGCCGGGTATAGTGGTGCACACCTCTAGTCCAGTCCTAGCTACTCAGGAGGCTGAGGTAGTAGGATCGCTTGAGACCAGGAGTTCTAGGCTGTAGCACACCAGGACAGCACCTATGAATACCCACTGCACTGTCCTCAAGCCTGGGCAACTTAGCCAGACCTTGTCTCTAAAACAAACAGAAAACCACAGAATACATGGCTTTGTTTAAATATGTCTTAGTTTGGTATAATTTACCCACAGAGCACCTTTTTTCTTCTTTTTTTTGGTTAAATCCCCTTGTCTTCTAAACAGCACTTTTTAGAAAGGGTATTTTACATAAAAACTTAATAGTAACTTTATGAGGGAGCTGGCAAAAGTGATCACTCCTTTTCTATGAATATTGTCATGGGGCAAGTCACTTATTTCATTTTTGTTGCACTCATAGGCCAGTTCATTAGAAGAAATAGCTTGGATTTTTCTGACTTCCATTTTTAAGTATAATCTTTCTGAGAGAGAATTAAGAAATAGCATTCAGAGTTAGTGATGAGATATAAGAATGGTAAATTTGACTAGTAAATCCATTTTACTAATTATTTCTTTGCAAACATACCACCTTTCTGTGAGATTTTTCCCTTTTAAGAGTAGCCCAAGTAAAGACTTGTATAAGATTCTGAATCTAGTTATGTCTGATTCATCATCTCTATTTCCAACAGGAATTTCCTGTTAGACAAGACAAATTAGAGTTTTCCTACTGACTTGGTGAGTTTTTACATAGTTTTATTTTAAACATATATTAATCATGAGGGAAAAAACAGAATGAAATGCATAAAAATATTTACCATGACTTTAAAAAATGCACATCTTAAGTGCAATCTACTGTTGCATTTTAGTGCAAATGGTAGGTAAAGTTGAAATCATATAAAGTAAGCATGTAAGGTTTTCTTTTATAAATAAGGATCATTACAAACAGTGTTAAGGAAACATTTTTCATAAGTGGCTTCAAAAAGTTTTATTCTAAATTTTCTTTTCTGGAGTAAACCAGAACTATTTATTCAGATCATCTCTGGTGAATATGTAGGTTTAGCCTTATGCTAATGGTGGAGTAAATAAAAGATATTTGGATTTAAGTTTTTAATCAATGGCTAATAATACATGATATGGAGACCTTAGAGTAAGATTATTTTTCTCCTAGAAAAGATTTTCAAGGAAATTAGAATTATAGTTTATAAAGAGAGATACCTTAAAGCAATTCATGGGCTTCATTTTACTCTATAAAAGGAGTTTGATTTTGAGCAGATTGCCTTTGTGTATTGTACCTGAGAGCTCTTCTCTCCATGGGTAACTGAAAAAAAAAAAAGCTTTCTACCATTTTGGCTAGCATCTTAAAATTTTTACTTTGTGGTATGAAGTTTTTGTCTCAAATGCTTATGTGTGTTTTTACAGTCTTGTTGGGTGAAATAGGTATTATTGCATTTTAATCTTTTAAATTCTGACACAGATCATCAGGAGCCAGGAAATTCTGTTAAGACAGACATTCTGTCTAACTTTCCCCTGTTTTGTCTGCCTGTGTGGTTTTACTTTTTCCTTTAGTCATGAATTTTGGAATGAACATTTAAAACTAAGAACTTCCTGATCATCCTTTGTTCCATATTTAGTTTACTTAGGACCTTAACATTAACATAGAATTTGGCTTATTTTTAGTAACTTTAGAAGAGAAGGAATTTATTGTCTACAGATGGTTTGTAGGTAAGGCACCTGGTCCACGCAAACAATAGTCAGGTTTCTTCAGCTAAGACCATGAAGGAGAAGATTAAAAGCATACGTAATACCTCGATCTCTCTTTCATAATTGGAAGAAACTTTAGGTGCCTTTCAGAAAGAAAAGTGTCTCCAGGGAATACTGAATTCTGTACTGCTACACAGTAATAGTTAATGCTGGACACAATTGGTTGTCCTTGTAGTAGACCAAATCCTCTGGAGCAGGTGAGCCTTTTCAGTTTCCAAGTTCATGACTTATTCCAAATTGTATGCCCTAAGACTAATTTAGACTTTCTCCTTTGAAATTCATTCCTTGGGCCCTTTTCATAGCCAAATCATGTTAGCAAGAAATATTTTTAAATGGCTGACTAAAGTATAGATGGCCAAAGAGAATTGCCTGTGGAATTTGGCATCTATGAAGGCCAGAGGACCCTGTGGGGTTATGCTGCCACTGCCTATTTGTTTCATGAAATGACTTCTGTGTTTTAATTCCTTGCAGATTGGACACACTTAGTATTAGGGCCAGCCCTTTCATCCATTTACTATTCAGACTTTATAAGATTCTTCCTAGTCATAGTTGAGAGGAGAGGGTAAAAGACTATAACCTCTCAAATCTCAAAACAACCTTGGGAATATTAACTGTAAAATAAATGGAATCTTCTTAACCATAGGGTTTTTGGCCCTCCTCCTCTTTTTGATTCTTTTTCATCTCTCATTTAGAATAAGTAAATTTTCTCAACCTAGAGAAGAAATCTTTGTGATAACATGTGGGATGTGTTAAAATCATCATCTTTCCCAAGATTGCTCTTTGTGGCCCTAGAGATTTTTTCCCAAGCCATTCAGTGGAATCAACACATGATTCTAATTTGTGAGAATGGAGAAGTTGCTGATTGCTTGCTTTTGCCTTTCTAACTTCATTTCTAAAGATGTTTTCTTTTGGAACTGAGACCCACTTTGAAGTGAAATAGCCCCTTTATAATCAGGTTTGTTTCCTGATTTGGATTCATGTCCTTCCATTGCAGACATCTCCCAGGTGATGGATTTTGAAGGTGATGTGTGGAGAAGCTTAATCTGAGCTGCCCTATCTGTGTGTGTGTGTTTTGTTTTTTTGTTTTGTTTTTTCTGTTTAAAAAACAGCTGGAGGAGTTCTTCTTCCTAGCAGGGGTGTTGTAATTAATAACAGCAGCACATCACCTGTGAACCTGTGCTTATGGCAGCCATAGTTTATTCCTCGGGATCCTCCATCCAGGTGGAGGCAGGAGTTTTTTCCTCTGTTGTTCTTATGTATATGTATTTGGCTCAGTAGTCTTCTGTGCCTAAATTAAAAAGCAAAACAAAGTTTAAGAAGTCTTTTTAAGGTCTAAGGAGTTGCAGTCCTTTTCAGGACAAACCTCTGCATTTGGAGCAGAGATGCATTGCATTTTCCCTGGACATATTTTTGGGGCAGAGAATAACTTACATAATGGATAGTTTTTAGGGAGAGGGAATGATCTCCCAGCCCGTGATTTAAATTGGCAATACATTTTTCTGTTCTTTTGATTTTTTTGCTAACTGGAAAAGTTGCATCAAAAGTGAGAATTATTCCATATTTTAACCTTTGAGCTGGCTGCTAAGGTCTCCTTGGGGACGAGGACAGTTTGTAGTTATTTATAACCTGTAAGAAGGGCATTAAGGCTGTAAACAGCCAGCTCACACTGAGGCTTGGGAGGCAGTGGGAGCATTCTGTTGTTATCCTACTGTGTTTAGTGACTTGAGAGTCTTTCATGTACCTTCTTGTTTATCTTCAGCTTGACTTTGTCTGGATGAGCCTTACTAGCAAGGCATTTCTGCAAAACTTTATCTTCCAACACTTAGATTGAGTAGAAGAAGGAAAAATAGCCTTTTTAAATACAAACGCATATCTAATCCTCACAATCATTTCACAATCTATACTTGCCTAAGAAATGTCTGTAAACTGGGAAAATCTTAAAGGTACTGACTTTCATGTATAATACTATACTTGTTTCTGAGTTTTTCTTATATACAGCAGGTATAAGAGCAACTCTTAATTAGCAAAATCAGAGAAATATCTATGCCAGAAATGTGTTCTGTAGTGTATCCTGGTATAGAAAAAACGTAGTTACATGCCTAGACATGTTTTTTTTTTTTCTTTTTTAAGAGACATGGTCCTGCTCTGCTATCCGGGCTGGAGTACAGTGGTGATAGGGTCTTGCTATGTTGCCCAGGCTGGTCTCGAACTCCTGGGTTCAAGTGGTCCTCTTGCCTTGGTCTCCCAAAATGCTGAGATTATAGGCATGAGCCACCATGCCCAGCCTAGGCATGTTTTTATGATGTGTTTACATATATACGTTTACATTTGTATATATTTAATGTTAATTATCTTTATATGTCAATTTTAAGAGCATTAAACCCAGTGTCAGATATGAAAATTATAGGTCAAATCTAAGTAAATGCTAAGGATCTGCCTCAATTTGATCAATATATTGGAATTTTATTATATAGAATTTAATTTGAAATAACTTAGAGGTTTAGTCTTGATTCCTGACAGCTGCTATAATGGTCCTGTTACCAGGATTGACTTATTCTGGGAAATGTGCTTCTCTCACTATTGTCTTGTGGATTCAGGAACTCCTCCCACAGCACTGCAGGTTCCCCTTTTCTTACAAGTTTCCTTGAATAAAAAAAAAATGTTTTTAATCAAGGAAGAATGTAAATAGTTTTGGAATGTATCTAATAAGTTCTTTAAAATTGGAGTGAGATGAACTCATAGTTTTGTTTTTAAAATGTTTTATTATTTTAAAAGTATGCCTGGATTCCTATAGCTCCATTCATTTAGCAACTCCTAAACTTTAACTTATTAACTAGAACTCATTAAGGAAAAGTATCCCAAAAGAGAAAGAGGCTAGTTATTCAACAAAAATTTCATTGAACAAATATTTATTGAGTGCCTGTTATGATACCATTCTAGGCACAGGGGGATGCTGTTCTCTAATTGAGCTTAACTTCTAGTGGGGAACACAATAGACAAGTGAAAAAATAAAAACAAGGTGATTTCAGGTCGTGGTTATAAAGAAGAAAATAAAATAATGTGATAAGAGGAACAGGCTAGAAGTGGGGGCTACTTTAGACTGGGTAGTCAGGGAAGACCTCTCTGAAGATATTACATTTGATAGGAGACTAAATGATAAGGAGCCAGACATGAAAAGACGTGAAGGAAGAAAGAACTCTCCAGGCTGAGAAAAGAGCTCCGTGTGCTCATGGAACAGAGTTAAAGGCCTGAGTGACTGAAGCATCGGGACTGAGAAGGGCAAGTGTTAGGGGAAGTCAGGGAGGGGTGCTGATCACCTCCCATGGTGATCCTGATAAGAAGGTCCCTTTTATTCAGATAGCGGTGGAAGCCCCTGAAGATCTCTTGCTTGTGTCTCATGGAGTTTTGGTTTGTAAGTCTTCTCATGACTTGGAAACACTAATTATAAAGGCTGTTAATTCACTTTTAAATTTTTTAATTTACCAATTGAGTAGGTAATATATTCACATGGATCAAAATTCAAAAAGTAACAAAGGAATATAATAGAAATTCTCCTTCCCATAAAGGTACCCAGTTTCCTTCAATGGAAATAACCAGTATCCCTAGAGTCTTGTGTAGCTTTTCAGAGATACTCTATATATTTTAAAACCAATACATATTTTCTATTTAAAAAAACAGAGTTTCCCGTTCTTTTTTTTTTTTACAGATGCTTATTATGTCTTCTGTATCACAATTTATTTAATCCATTTTTGATAGACTTTTAGGTTATTTCCATTTTTTTGTGTTTATAAATAGTGCCACAGTAGAAAACCTGTTATATTTGTCATTTTAAATATATCAGTAGGGATAGATTTCTAGAAGTGGAATTGCTAGATCAAAGGGTATGTGTATTTCTTGCTCTGATAGACATTGCCCTTCACAGAGATTGTAACAATCTGTACTCGAGCCAGAAATGTTCTCCTTACCCTGGGCAAGTGTTATCAAACATTTTGATCTTTGCCAATTTAGCAGGTGAATCAATGTGTGGCTTGATTTGCATTTTATATTAGTATTGAGAGTTGAATATCTTTTCATATACTTAAGAACCATTGGTATTTCCATTTCTGTACATCATTGGCGGTTCTTTGCCTGTTTTTATGTTAGGCTGTTGACTTTTTTCTTCTTGATAACTAGATTCACTTAATATTGCTAAATCCTTCTATAGGTGCAGTGTTTAACAATTTAAAAAATGAAAACAGAAAAGCAGTCATCTTTAACTTGTAAAATTTTACAAAGCATGAACCTGATAAAAGACATAAGACATTGCTGATTGAGGTCTTTCTTCATTGCCTTTAGTTTCATTTTAGGAAGTGTCTCTAAACTAAAAAAAAAAAAAAAAATTAGTATTTTGTTAGACTAGATTGAACTGCAAAAATTTTACTCAAAACAAATATTCAAAAGTCATTCAAACTTTGCAATAGAGGAAGTCAGTATGACTTGTAATAACTGTCCTTGGGATAATGAGAAAGAAATTATTACCTCCTGGGCTGTATATGACTTAGTACACTGTAACAGAAGAAACAAAAAGCTCCTTTTAGGTCACATTAGTTTCTCAAAAATGAGTACACCCAAGTCTTTTATAGTTTTTTTTTATTCTTATGGTCAGCAATCTTTTTGGCATCTTCTGTTTGGGAAAATGCAAACGTCTCTCAGGTTTAAAATAGTTATGACACTGGGATTTTTCTTTACTTGGAAACTGTACAAGGCTTTAAACCAAAAAAAAAAAAGAGTTAGGCTTTTTAAAAGTCCCAGGCAAACCATTCTCTGGCAAGAAGCTACGATCCCAGCCATCTCACTTGTACATGCTATGTGTTATGTTGAACCACACAGAATTGCTGATACTCAACTACTTTTGGTATACAAAACAACATTTCATGGTTCAGTGTAATATCTCCATAGTCTTACTCCTATCATTTTAAAATTGATGGATATAAAAGCTAACTCATAGATATCTTGTGTGAGATTCATACCTCTCTTTGTTAATTGGTTTCTTTTATTTTATTTTTTAATTCTCTGGATGAGTAGATTAGATTGATGATGGAGAAATGCTCATGAGGAATAAATGAAAGATTTAAAAAAATGACTGCACAAGCTGTCTGTGTAACACTTTTCAGAGAGTGTTCTTGCCTAGCACTATACATACTTGCAAGATAACCTATTGGGACATTTTTCCTTATTGTACAGGGAATATCTTGAAAGAATTCTGATTATGTAAGACTTCAGATTAGTTACTGATTTGTGTTTTCAAAAAAAAAAAAGGAAATAATAACCAGTCTTTCTCCCCTTGTAGAATGAAGACATACTTGATATTAGATGAAAAACTCACTTTTACCAGAGCTAAGATTTGAGGTGCCACAATAGGAGTTTTTGTCTTTGTATATAACTTATCCAAAAGAACAAATAAATGGTTCTCATTACATTGAAATCTGATATACTTAGCATTATTCAAAGAGCTGTTTTAGAGATATGTGGGGGGAAAAAAAAAACAGAAAAGTTAATGAACTTGAATGCTGCAACTGGATGAGCGTTTCAGTCATCAGAGCATTTTTACTAAATACCTTTGGTTCCAGGCAGGCTGTGCTAGGTGGTAAGGGGATAGATACAAAGAACAGTTGCAAGTTCTGTTTCAGAAGCTTAAAGTCTACTAGAGGCCGCAGAAGTGTTCATAAGTTTAAAAGGAGGCAGAAAAGAAGTGCACTGTGTAGGTTTAGTTGAAAGCATTGTCTGTGTATCATGACAGCATTACAGGTTGAGTATCCCTTATCTGACTGAAATACTTGGGACCCAGAAGTGTTTTCGATTTAAAATTTTTGCAGATTTTGGAATATTTGCATTATATACTTAGCGATTCAGGATCCCGAGTCTGGAAATCTGAAATGTACCAACATGCATGTCATGTTGGCATTCAAAAAGTTTTGAATTCTGGAGCATTTTGGATTTCTGATTTTCGGATTAGAGATACTTAACCTGTAATACATTTTCTTTTTCACTTCTGTCTGCTCTCCAAAGTTTACCATTCTAGTTAGAAGTCATATTATGTTGGTTGACTTGAATCTCTTGTCAAAATAGTTAATGGCTTCATAATATCTGCTAGGAAGCATTCGTTAGAGGTTGCTCTTAGTTGCTAGATGTACTACCTTCATTGGAATTTAAGCAGTGTTACAGTTGACAGATCTATTAAAGTGTGGGGTTTTCTGTCTTTTTTCTTTTTTGGAGACAGAGTGTTGCTGTGTCATACGGGGTAGTGTACAGTGGCATCATGGTAGCTCACTGCAACCTCAAACTCCTGGGCTCAAGCGATCCTCTTGTCTCAGCCTCCTGAGCACCTGGGACTATAGGTGCTTACCATGATACCTGGCTGATTTTTCTATTTTTAGTAGAGATGAGGTTTAGCTCTTGCTCAGGCTGATCTGGAACTCCTGAGGTCAAGCAATCCTCCCTCCTCGGCCTCCCAGAGTGCTAGGATTACAAGCGTGAGCCACCTCGCCTGGCCTATTAAAGTATATTTTTTGATGAGACTCAGACGAGGTCTGTCCTCACAAGTCAGAATTTAATAGAGTAAGCAGGAAAATAAATGGTGGTATGTAACAGATATGTTCAGCCTCAGAGTTGTCAGTATACTAGAAAGTTTGCTAAATAAATTTCCCATTAGAGAACTTGGACAGTCTTGTCTTAACTTGTTTAAAGCCAGGAACAATATATTTTGGCTTTAATTGTCTCCTACAAAGTTTCTTAAAGTATGACCCTCAAGTGTATCTCTTCTTTTCTAAAATTGTTTTTCTGCTGGCATCTGCAGCCATTGGCATGAAGTGCTACAGAGTTCATGTAGCACCAGGCTACTTTGCTGATGAACATTGTGCCCAGGGTGCCTGCTATAAGTGAAATTAATTAGACTTGTGCTTTCCTAGTCAATTTCCCTCCCAGCAGGTTGTGTGGTTAGAGCTCCTCAGAGTCTGAGACTGAGTCTCCAGTTCTACTAGCTGCAGGATTGGACATTTTAAAAAATTGGAAGAAAGATGGTGTTATTAAAAAAAAAAAAAAAAAAAGACTTGGCTACAAAATAAGTCAGAAGCAAAAAGGATGGGAAAAAACGGCCATGACCAAAATTTTATTTTTTTCTAGTTGTAATAATGGACCAAGCTTTGGTAGCAACAATTGAGGCATTAAAATAAACTGGGTTTTAAAAATTGGCCTTTCCTAGGTCTTAGAGAATTTGTAAATTGTTAATTGTTAGATACATTTAAAGTATTTTTTTTGTAACTTCAAAATAAGCTCAAATTAGTATTTTATGATTGCTCGGTGTAGAGCTTTGCCTACAACCCACATCTCCAGAGCCAAATTTTTTGTTCTTAACTAATGTATAGAATGCACATATTCATTGCCACCCTGCTCCAAAGTAGGAATTTTGAAATTTCATTCTGGCCATTAATGGTAACTGGAATTTGTAAAACTGGCTAAGTTGTATTTACTGGTTATGAGACAAATAAACAGTTCTGTGAGAATGTTGTCCATCAAATGCAAGGATATCTTGGAGGTAACTACAGTAGCATTTGGCCTCTTTTCTTGATGTTATGGAATCATGAATTCCAGGATCCAGGGAGGTCCAAATGCCACTTGCAGTGCTTAAGTTTTGCTACCTTAAGTGAGACAGCATACCATGTGTATAAGACTATTAACTTTATCTATGATTTCATTGTAAATGCCTGTAGGGTAAGTGTTTATGACCAATGGAAACAAAATTCCAGTTATTAATATATTACTCTGTGAAGGTGCAACTATAGCTTATTAACCCCCCTCATGTTTATTACTTAAGTAGTCACTGAATGTTTATGAATTGAACTAGTATTCAGTGTTTTTATTATTGTTGTTATTCATTTATATCAATTTGTATAAATAATGTACTACACATGTTATTCCAAAACTTGCTTTTTTTTATTAGCACTGTGTTTGATGCCCATGATGCTAAAGATCTAGTTCATAAATTTTAAGTCCTAAAATATAGTTTTCCAATATATGGAAATAAAACAATTTAGGTATCTATTCCTCTGCTAACGGATTTATATTAATAGTTTGTTTCTAGCTTTTCATTGTAATAAGCAATGGCACATTGAAAACCCTTGTCTATATATTCTTGTGCCCATATATAGAGTTTCTCTAGGGCAATGGTTCTCAAAATGTGGTTCCAGGACCAGCACCTGGGATCACCTGGGAACTTGTTAGAAATGTAAATTCTTGGGCCCATCCCAAACCTCTGAATCCAAAACACTGGGGGGGTAAGGTCAGCAATCTGTTTTAAATGGTGATTCTGATGCTCTCTAAACTTGAGAACCACTACTCTAGTGCATATATTAATATAGTTAAAAGTGGCATTACTTACTGTCTTAGGGTATGTGTATTTTCAGCTTTGCTATCAAATTCCTATCCAAAATATACTTACTGATTTATTGTCTCAGCAACAGCATATGAGACTTTCTATTTCCCCATACATGGCATGGTTCATTTTTTTTTCTTGCTGGTCTGCTAGGTATAAAATGTTTAAGAGCTATTTTATTTCCTTTTTTTGGTAAGCAGTGTTTTTATAGGATAGTTGACCCTTTTCTTATTTGTAGAAACACTTTATATATCAACTTTTCTTTTTTCTTGAGACAGGGTCTCATTCTGTTTCCCAGGCTGGAGTGCAGTGATGTCAACGTAGCTCACTGCAACCTCAAACTCCTAGACTCATGCAGTCCTCGCACCTCTCAGCCTCCCAGGTAGCTGGGACTACAGGCATGTGCCACCACACCCAGCTAATTTTTTTTTAATATATTGTAGAGATGAAGTCTCGCTACATTGCTCAGGCTGGTCTCGAACTCCTGGCCTCAAACAATCCTCCCACCTAGGCTTCTCAAAGTGCTAGGATCATAGGTTTGAGCCACCACACCCAGCCTCAATTATTATATATTAATAAAAGTGTCCCTTTGTCATGAATTGCAAGCTTTTTTTCCCCCTAGTTTGTCTTTTGGCTTTGGTGCTTTAAAATTGTGACCAAATTCACCAATTTTAAAAATTGTATATATTTAAGGTATACAACATAATGTTTTGATGTGAATATACATGATGAAACTAGTACAGTCAAACCAATTAGCATATCCATCATCTCATAGTTACCTTTTGTGTGTGGTGGGGGGGGTAAAAGCATCTAAAATCTACTTGTTTAGCAAATTTCAAGTATATAGTACACTATTATTAACTAATCCTAAATGTTGTATGTTAGATCTCTAGACTTACTCATCTTACATAACTACAACTTTGTATACTTTGACCTACATGTCCTCATTCCCACCCTCCTACCCGCTAATTCACTAATTTTTTGAATGGCTTTTGTGTTTAGGAAGTCTTTGGAGGGGAGAATTTTGAGTTGGATTTGATTTGCTACTGGTATACCCCATTGAGATGTATAGTAGTTACTTGCAAACGATCTGAGGCTTATGAGAAAGGTGAGAGTTGTAGAGATTTGGGAAACATTTGTATAAAGGCAGAATTTGACACTGTTGGGATGGGTAAAATTACCATTAAGAGAAGGGAGATTGAGAAAATAATTGAGGATTAAACCATGAGAAGCAACAGTGGAGGAAGAGAATCTAGTAAAAGAGATTGCGGAATGATCACAAAACAGAGAGCAAGGAGAAGAATCTGGAAAATCGAGTGGTGACAGAGTGTAAGCAGGGAGAGATCTCTAATGTTACAGAGAAAGGTATAAAAATGTCATCTTTCGAGAGAGAAGCTAGCAATGGGTTGAGGCATAGAAGACTATTCAAGTTTGCAGTAAAGTGTGGGAGAAGATGAGGCAAAGTTAGAGGGGTAACAAGAGTCATTTTGCTTTGGGAGTGGAATATTTGTGCCCTAAGAGAAGGAGCCCATGGTAAGGTTATGTCTAGTGTTAATTATGGTGTTTCCTTTTCAGGCAGCCTTTTCATAAATGTACTTACATACCCTTTGAGTAAATTAATTTGGTAAGATAATATTGAGTATTGTGCAAAGGATTAAAACAGAGTGATATACTTGTGACTAGGAGACTACATTAGGTGGACTTCTCTGAGGTTAACATTTAAATTTGGGACCTGAACACTAAGGAGCCATTTAAATGATAGGTAAAACAGTGGTTCCCAACTTTTTTGACACCAGAGACTGGTTTCATGGAAGACAGTTTTTCCATGGACAAGTGGGTGGAGTGGGGGCGTTGCCACCTGTGCTCCACCTCAGATCATCAGACGTTGGATTCTCATGGGGAGCATGCACCCTGAATCCCTCACACGTGCAGTTTGCAATGGGTTTCCCGCTCTTATGAGGGTCTGATGCCACCTGATCTGATGGGGGGCAGGGCTTGGGCAGTGATGCCAGCAAGGGGAGCGGCTGTGGGTGGGGCTTCACTCGCCTCCTGCTGTGCAGCCCAATTCCTGGCAGGCAGTGGCCCCTGGCAGGCCTGGCCCTGGGGTTGGGGACTGCAGTCATGGAAGACAATTTTTCCCTGGACAGGGGTTGGGAGGAATGGTTTTGGGATGATTCAAGCATATTACATTTATTGTGTACTTTATTTCTATTATTATTACATTGTAATTTATGATGAAATATTACACAACTCACCATAATGCAGAATCAGTGGGAGCTCTGAGCTTGTTTTCGTGTAACTAGACAGTCCCATCTGGGGGTGATGGGAGACAGTGACTATAAATACAGGTGAAGCTTTGCTCACTTGCTGGCTGCTCACCTCCTGCTGTGCAACCCTGTTCCTAAAAGGCCACAGACTGGTACCAGTCTGCAGCCCAGGGGCTGAGGACCACAGGGGTAGAGCATTCCAAGCAGGAGACAAAGTTTCCAGTCTCTAGAATGTTAAATAAATAGTAGGATACTGTACCAATAATCTAATAAAGTCTTTTTGCTTCTTGGATCTGAACAGGGTGAAGAGAGAACAGAAGAAGTCTTTGCCCCCAGCTTTGGAAATCTCGTTTAACCTTCAAACTGGCGATGTCAAGGGTTCCAAGTCCTCCACCTCCGGCAGAAATGTCGAGTGGCCCCGTAGCTGAGAGCTGGTGCTACACACAGGTAAGTTCATGTTTTCACCCTGAGGAGGATTTGGTGGACAAAAGGAATAGGATTGCTTTTCTACATTGGATCCTGCTTTCTCTGGGACATAACCTCCAGATAGCAGCTAGATACTTGTCAGCCTTCGATTCCTTGGTTTTCCACATGGAATCTGAATCCATTAGGCTAGTGTTTTTCTTTGGACATTGAAAGGGGGAATCTTTGAAACTAGAGCCTTGCATTCCCCTTGAAGGAATTGTGTTCTATGGTTCTTCTGTTGGGGAAATCAGGTTTGAGATTTGCAACCCCAGGCAGTGGCATCAACATCAACAGACTCATTTTAGGTATGGTTTTGTCGTATGCTCTCCCAACCCTGTCCATGGTGGGAGTTGTTTTTTCCCTGTCCGTGTTTTTCTTACTTTCTATTCAGTGTTTCTCAGAACCGTACCCGCCCCCCCAAAAAAGTTACAAAAGCAATTTGGTCAGGGTGAGATTTCTTAAAATGTGGGTGAGGGATCTAAGGTGAGAAAAGCTGAAAACAGTGCTATCAATCCTGTGGGGATTATGCAGAGGGAGGGAGGGGAAATGATTATCTGATCTTCCACCTGTTTTTTCAGCTTGTCCACTTCCTATTTAATTGCTTCCTGGTTTTTTGTCAACAGATCAAGGTAGTGAAATTCTCCTACATGTGGACCATCAATAACTTTAGCTTTTGCCGGGAGGAAATGGGTGAAGTCATTAAAAGTTCAACCTTTTCATCAGGAGCCAATGATAAACTGAAATGGTGAGGAAGAAGACATCTAGCTATAAAAATCTTTCCAAAAGTTGCTGGTTTTGCTTGGTTTTATGGGACACTGACTAGAATGTCCTTGAAGGCAGGAACTTTGTTTTGTTCTTACTGTATTCCCCAGTGCCTAGCACAGTGCATGGCACTTAATAAGTGCTTACTGAATATTTGTTAAATTAATTCAATGAGTATATCAGGGATCAGCAAACTCAAGCTATAGGGTAATGAGTAAAGAGAGCCAGGGTTATAAATGATATCCATACATGATATGAGTGGTGACTACTTGGCAAACTAGTGAGTGTCCTTCTAAAACCAGTAGTGGCTACTCAGCTCCAGCTAACCATAGCTATGTGTGAATGAGGGTTGACCGTTGCCAGACTCTCAGATTTTTCCAGAAAAGCAAGAAACCTAGATTTTAACGAAAAATATCTGATTTTTAAATTGCTTGCTTTTAAACAATAAAGGGGATTCATTTGCTTCTGTAACTGGACTAACCAGGATGTGAGATGGTTTGAAGGTAGTTTGATCCAGCAGGGCCAGTGGTTAGATTTCTTTCTCTCTGCTCTGCGCCACTGTCCACACTGTTGGACATCTCAAGTCTAGCTTCCCTTGTGCTTGAAGGATGACTGGCAGTAGCAATGGCCATAACCTACCTTGTGCCAGCAGAAGTCTTTGAGCTTTCTCTGAACTAACTCTGTGGCCAAGAATATATTATACATGTACTGACTGGTTTATGTCTGCATTCCCTGATCTATTCCTTGAGGCAAGGGTACCTTGATCTGGGAACGGGGGTCAGTCCTATCCAAACCTTGTGTCGTCTTGAGGAGGAGCAGCGGGCAGTTAAGGACATAACAATACAGCCACCAAAACACATTCTGAACCACCAGTTTTGACCTCTGATAGCCCACTGAAGAGTTGTTTATTCATTCATGTAGTATTTGTCACCTGTGTACATTATGCATTATACTGTTAGGTTTTGAGAAAACTGTTTATTCTTAGCCTTTGTATTTAAATCCACATCATTAGCACAGAGTATAGTAATGTATGTGGCATATGCACTCCTAGAGAGGCACTGGATTGGGCCACCTGTTTGAGAGAGGTGCCATAATACTGGCAAGGCCTAAGGATGCATATGGCCTGTCCATTACATGTGGTAGAAGCAGGGTCTGAACCACAGACAGTTCACCCAATGACCTTTACAACTCACTTGAACCTATTAAATATTTCTGAATTTTGTTTTAATTCATCTGTAACAGATTGGCATCTCTAACTATTTAGAAGTCTAGCTTGGAACTCTACCCTGTGTAATGACAGACTTTTGTCTGTGCTTCCTCCGTACTGCCTCCTTTATTTTAATCTTAGAATATTATTGCCAGTTTGATAAAAAACCTGTAAAAGATTGTGTATTATTCACATATTTTTCTAAAATACTTCTTTTTTCCCTAAGGTGATATTAAAGGGGTTATTGACTTTTTTTTTCCATGGTGTTTATAGTACCACAAAAATTAAGAGCTCCCTTTTCCTGAGATTGAGGATTGGAATAGAGCAAGACTAGGCTGAATTTTAAAATATTTTAGGGAGAAAAAAAGTGAATGATTTGGGAGATTATGAGGAAAAGGGCGGAGAAGTAAGAGATACGTTGTCAGATTCCAGAATGCCCCTTTATTATTGTTGTTTACTTTTAAAAAGGTGACCCAGCTTGCTCTAGAAACGTGGTTCCCAAGCAGTCATTCTACTGAATCATAATCTTCTGGTACAGGACCTGGACTTCTTTTTTTAAACATCTCCCTCTCTTGATTCTGATGTTCCAGTTCCGTCCTGTCACTTCATGAGCCTTTGAACATGGATGCTTTCAATGCTTTTTTTTCTTTCTCTGTTTTGGGCAGGTGTTTGCGAGTAAACCCAAAAGGGCTAGATGAAGAAAGCAAAGATTACCTGTCACTTTACCTGTTACTGGTCAGCTGTCCAAAGAGTGAAGTTCGGGCAAAATTCAAATTCTCCATCCTGAATGCCAAGGGAGAAGAAACCAAAGCTATGGGTAAATGTTTTCCTTTCTTTGACTTTTAACTTTCACGTGTGGCAACTTCAAACTTCACACACTGATGAGTTGTGGATTTGATGTGGTTTTGAGTAATCCTAAATATGACTTTTTTTCCCACTCCAGAGAGTCAACGGGCATATAGGTTTGTGCAAGGCAAAGACTGGGGATTCAAAAAATTCATCCGTAGAGATTTTCTCTTGGATGAGGCCAACGGGCTTCTCCCTGATGACAAGCTTACCCTCTTCTGTGAGGTGAGTGCTTTTACCCCACTGTGAGACTAGCAATTCCCAGACCTGATGGGTACTGGTAGACTTGATATGTTGTGTCAGGGGTGTAGAATGAGAACAATCCCCAAGCGGAGTGGTGCTGTGCCAATGTTATTTATGTGACTGAACTACTTTATGATTTCGAAGTTGTTGGGCATCTCAGCTTTCCACTTGTTACTGTTCTTAAAAACAAAGATTATGTGCTATCTTGGTATATGTCAGTTTTAAGTTGCTTGGGTCAGGATTCTGGCTTTTTCACTGTGGGCTTTTTTTAGATAGCATTTGGAAGGACTTGGTCACTTCAAGCTGAGGTGAATGGCTAGAACTAAATATGTGTATCTGTCCTTTAAACTTTCTGGCTCCTCCTTGAGTGTGAGGTCCATGTGTGTTTGACTGTGGCTCACTTACCTTTTCTGCTCTTTGAACTAGATGACACTTAGCAGGAGTTGAGTGCCTGTGGTTTGTATTGCTGAAGTAATTATGAAATAGGAAGGTGAGAACCGTTTTCTCTAGGGTGAAGGCTAGGAAAGCTCTCTAGCTCAGAGTTTGCTAGGAGAGTTAGCTATAGTGAGCTAGGAGAATCCTCTCACCTGCAACCTAAGGGCCTTTCCTAGGTTTACAGGAGAAGCCCTGAAGTAAAATTCCCAAACTAAAAGTGAGTTGGAAAGTGATTTCTTTAATGAATATACTAATTAGTCATTTCTTGCTATTATGAATACATTTATAAATACTCGCAGGCTCACAGTGTAATAAATGAACAAAACCTCTAGTCAGCTGGGGCGTTAGTGTTCCCCGTGTGTCGTATGGTCGGGGAGCCACTTCCTAAGCAGCACCAGTTGATGATCATAACCACTGTGTCATCATGGGGCAGGGTGCAGTTGTTCCCCAACTGCCAATTCACTCTGTCAAATAATAGGCTCACACTGTGAGTTAATGACAGCTTCAAAGGCATATCACCACCTGTGTGGCAGGGAAGGGAGTCCCTTAGGAATCTTGCTCTTTTGCAGAAGAGGCCTGGCCAGCGGTAGCAGACTTCTGTATTTTAACAGAATAGTTGCTAATGATTAGAAAACTTTGGAAGCGTGATTTATTAAAATACCACACTGTATATGTAATATAGGGTTTACATAATCACTTTCCCTTCTCCCTTTTACAATTGCTAAGTAAAAGAAGGAAATACTAGAGTGATAGCATCTATATAAATACATAATATGTGGCAGTTGTTTTATGTCTGATAAACCTGAAATTTGAATTCTGTCTAAGTCCAACTGGTCACAGATCATATTCAGTTGCCTGAATGAAGAAACAAGAACTATTAGGTAGTTTTGTATGAGGATAGGTGTTATTTAAACAGACCGTAGTGTTTTTCTTTTCTTGTGATGGAGTCTTGCTCTGTCACTGTGCCGTGGCATCAGCCTAGCTCACAACAACCTCCCACTCTTGGGCTCATGCAATCCTCCTGCCTCAGCCTCCCAGGTAGCTGGGATTACAGGTGCGTGCCATGATTCCTAGCTAATTTTTCTATTTTTAGTAGAGGCGGGGTCTCACTCTTGCTCAGGCTGGTGTCAAACTCATGAGCTCAAGCGATCCTCCTGCCTCAGCCTCCCAGAGTGCTAGGATTCCAGGCTTGAGCCACCGTGCCCGGCCCAGACTGTAATTTTAATCTTCACTTATCTTAGAGACTTGTATTTCAGAAAAAACTTAAAAATAGTAGAAAATTCTAGTTTCTGTTGGAAATGAAAGCCAATCTTGAAACTGTTCTCTGAAGAAAATCTCCTCTAAATATTGCATCTGGCATTTTAGGCCGTGCCATAACCTTTATTGCAGTATTTTCAAGTCCACAATGGGTCCAGCTTTTTCTTATATGCTTCCCCCTCCCTCCCCAATCCATTCCAGCTGCTCCAACCCCTGTCTTGACGTTCTTGATTTGGAAACCAATTGGCCTGCCCTCACTTGGCAATCTTTTATCCTGTGGTTAAGTCTGAGGCCGAGTTCCAGCTCTCTCTCTCTCTCCCTTCATTTCCCCATATGAAATTCTCTTAGGAGAAATCCTGTGGTTAAGTTTAGATTTGCCTTGACTTAGAAGGGAAGTGAGATGACACTTTAGAAATGAGGAGATGTTGAACAGGGAAACGTCTGCTGGGTTCTGCTGATGCCATCGGTTTCTTACCATCGAACCAGGTGTGCCATCTGTTCCTCTCACACTTCTTTGTTGGCCACAGGTGCTGAGTGTTGCTTCTCATACTTGGGCTTATGCCTAGTGAGACTTGTTTCTGTTCCAAGGCTCTCTGTGGACTTAGTAGCATTCAGCATTGCAAGACAGTTGCGTGGGGGTGTATACTGGATGTGTGGGTTTTAAAGATATCTGCAGCTCATCTATGTTCTTAGCACTTTTCATAGCTAGATCATTTTTGATGTACTTTCTATCCCTTTGACCGGTTGTTTCCCTTCTATCAATGGAATCTTTATAAACAAGTTTATTTTAACTTATATTTTATTTATTATTCATTTAATTAGTATTTTCTTATTATTTAAAGGCCTTTATGAAGTTGATGTTCACCTAAAAATCTAGGTTCTGAGTACCCCACTGTGCTCCATTCTGCACTTATCCTTGGGCTCAGGTACTTCTCTTCTATCCTGATGGAATAAGTGCAGTTGTTTCACAGAGTTTTTGATGCTCCCATAGGCCATAAGAGAATTGAATCCTAAGGTGAAACACTGAGAATCATACATTTGTGTTTGGCCTTTATTTCAGTGGTATTACTGTTACTGAATGTTTAAATGAAACTAGATTGCAGTCTCTGAAAATGATGAATGAGAGGTCTTTTTTTTTTTTTGAGACAGAGTCTTGCTTTGTTGCCCGGGCTAGAGTGAGTGCTGTGGCATCAGCCTAGCTCACAGCAACCTCAAACTCCTGGGCTTAAGCAATCCTACTGCCTCAGCCTCCCTAGTAGCTGGGACTACAGCCATGTGCCACCATGCCCGGCTAATTTTTTCTATATATATTTTAGTTGGCCAGATAATTTCTTTCTATTTTTAGTAGAGACAGGGTCTCGCTCTTGCTGAGGCTGGTCTCGAACTCCTGATCTCGAGTGATCCACCCACCTCGGCCTCCCAGAGTGCTAGGATTACAGGCGTGAGCCACCGCGTCCGGCCGAGAGGTCTTGTTTGTAATGTGCCACACTGAATTTGCTTTCAGACAAGGTTGGGTGTGTTCAGGGTGATATGGCCATAGACACTGGGTTCACTTTCAACTCTCAGTGGTGTTTTTGTCTATTAGGAAATGTGGTGATTCTTCCAAATTGATACTGCATAGTTAACTTATTTGAAAGCATTTCTTCAGGCTTTCCTGAATTGTCCCTTATTACAATCCTTTGAGCTAGGTTTAGTTCTGTTTTCTTCATTTCATGTTACAGAGGAAAGAAGCAGTGCTTAGGAAGGTCAGGTAATTTTTCCTGACATTGTGCAGCAATGTGTCAGGTCCTTGTCAGCTCTCCATTTTCCATCTCTAGTCTGCTATGCTACCCTCAGTGGAGCTGAATGCTATTCACCCAAGGAAGCACAGGCTCTCCCAAGTTTTCTTGACAGAGGATATTTACTTTGGTAATTAAGGGTGCAGTGGCATGTACGTATGGTACCAGCTACTTGGGAGGCTGAGGCAGAAGGATTGCTTGAGGCTAGGAGTTTGAGGCTACAGTGCGCTATGATCATGCCTGTGAATGGACACTGCACTCCAGCCTGGGCAACATAGTGAGACCCTGCTCTGAAAAAAATTAAAACATAAAAAAAGAGAGAGAGACAGACATAAAAGCATGTTAAAATTATACTTTTAATTTTCTCTTTAATAATTTGGTCCACAGAAAATCTTCATGAAATGTTTCCGCTTCTATTGATCCATTTCTTCCAGTATTTATATTGAAAACAAATAGCTGTTAGCAATAAAAATACATGTTTCCAACTTCATTATATATGCCTTTGACAGGTAGAAGATCCCAGTGGCTCTTTGTGATGTTGCAATTGAAGTTGAAATATGAAATAACATATAAAATATGAAATACCAAATATGAAATATCCAGATAGTAGTTAACTCATTTAAAACATCCGTTTCCTTCTCAAACATCTCTTACAGCCTGGGAATATGTATTTTTTGCCAAACTTTAAATAAGTAGGTCTATTCACTTTTTCTTTTTTTTTTTTAATGAATGGATTATTTGGATATATTTAGTTGCAGTATATGAAAATGCCAATATTTGATTGTGCTTGACCTACAAAAATGGTGATTTCATATGTAATATCATTATAGGTTATAAAGCATGATAATGTAGTAAACCTGCACCACCCAATCTAAGAAGATCACCAATAACTTGGAACTAATATGTATGTGCTTCTCCCCATCCATGAGACTTATGTCCCCACTTAGAGGATGATAAATACTGTTTTGAATTTTATGTTATCATTTCCTTGTTTATTATTTATATGCCTGAATAATACATTGTTTAGGTTTGTTTGTTTTTGAGCTTTATAAAAATGGTGTTAGACTGTGTGTAGTCATCTAGGACTTGCTTTTTTCATGTTATGTTTCTAAAATGTATCTTTTTTCTTTTTTTTTCTTTTTTCTTTTTTTTGAGACAGAGTCTCACTCTGTTGCCCAGGCTAGAGTGCCGTGGGTGTCATCCTAGCTCACAGCAACCTCAAACTCCTGGGCTCAAGCAATCCTTCTGCCTCAGCCTCCCAAGTAGCTGGGACTACAAGCATGCACCACCATGCCCGGCTAATTCTTTCTATATATTTTTAGTTGGCCAGCTAATTTATTTCTATTTTTTTTAGTAGAGACGGGGTCTCACTCTTGCTCAGACTGATCTCGAACTCCTGGGCTCAAACAATCCACCCGCCTCGGTCTCCCAGAGTGCTAGGATTACAGGCACGAGCCACCATGCCTGGCCAAGTTTCTAAAATTTATATTGTGGATTTAACTATAGTTCATTCATTTTTAGTGCTGTATAATAGTCTTGTGTGAATGTACAATGTATCCCTTTTCTTGTTGATGGACATTGAGGTTGTTGCTAATCTTGCTAGTAGAAATAGTGCTGCTGCTATAAATAATTTGTATGCAGTGTCTTTATTTTTCTTGATTGTTTTAATTATAGAGAAGTTTAATGTACTTGCATGGATTTTACTTTTTTATTTGTGTAGATGAAATGTACAAGAATTGGCATAGTCTTTATAGTCTTATGAAATTTTCTTAAGAAAAGGAATTGACTTTAAAAGTGAGACCCTTTTACAACTTGAAATTTAGAGGATTATACAGCCTTCCTTGAGACATTTTCATGCAGTCATTTATAAGATGACATAAATGTCACAGTCACGTCATCTTCACAGCTGCAATTCTGAATGAGTCTCTGTAGTCAACTTTATAGGCATTAAAAAAAATCTTTAGTTTTTCTAAAAATGGTCTCATTTTAGCATCATCATTTGCAGAGGAAAACAATCCCTTTCTAAGTTAAAAGTTTGGGCTCTGAAGACTCATTTGTGAATGCCATTTAAAATTTATTTTTAATTAAGCGTATTTAATGTTGGTGAGAGGTGCCAGACATTCAGAGCTCTGGAGACTCCAGGCATCTATATATCTACAGAACAAGCCTGGCTCGGATAGTAAAGGCACATTCTCTTTTCTGCTGTGGTCCTGTCTGTGTCCAGAGAGAGAAATTGCTCCTGTGAGAGGTGTCACAGACTTTGGGCCCCACTCATTATCAGTTGTGCGTCTAACCAGCAGAAGGCCCTCTGGTAACCACAGTTTGATTATGTGAGATTCAGCTTTAGCACTTCTTGCCAATTCATTTTACCCAGTCTACTAAATTGCCATCAAGTGTTAATGACTTTGGGCTCCTATCAACCTGGTTTAATTCAAGCTGGGAACCCAGTGCCAAAAGCATTCTCCATTCCCTTCATTGGCCATCCCAGGAGATTCCTGCCTTTCCCTATGAGGAAGTTGGATTTAATTGGTCTTTTCCTTGTTTTTTTTTTTAATCAGTATTTTGGAGCTATAACTGGGAACCAGGTGACTTCTACTTGTGGTGTTATTGTTATATCAAAGAAGTGAGGGTATTAATATGAGAAAGTGGCTGACCCAAATTCGAGATCTTAGAACAAGAGAGAATCTCTTTGGGATGGTTTGTGCTGGGTCTTGGGCCATTAAAATAATGTTATAATCTGGCTCTGATAAATGTGCTACTAATGCCAAGCACATTCATAATTGATTAACTTGGCTGCTTCATTGCTCAAGACCATAACAGCTAGTTTTAAACAAATGAATAAATTTCTTGACCTAATAGTAAATATCTCACTCCTGCACAGAAGGGACTGCAGGTCATTAACTTTGCCTCTAGGTTTATGACTGCGTTTAAGGGATGACTTGCATCTTGAAGGTTAAAAGAAATCTGGGTCATTAAAGATGTTCCTAAGCTATCTTTCTCATCTGACTCAGGAACAGCAAGAGTAGAGAGCTAATTCTCAAGGTTTGTGAGTTCTGTTTTGAATTTAACTTTTCTAACCTAATGTGATATAGGAGATGAAGTATTAGAATGATTGTTAGGCAGACAACTGATCTGCAGGGTCTTATCTACGGCTTGGTAACTGACATTTATTTTATAATGTTATGTGATTTTTAAATCCTTGTATTTGGTACCCTAACAAATTTATCATGAGTTTCACTGACCCATCTAGAAGTTAACTTGGTTTTTATCTGGGCTGAACAGTTAATTCAGCTGGTTAAAACATGCCCCTGCAGAAGCCATGGTGGGAAGTTGGATTCCTCTACAAACCTATTGTCATCATTCTGTTCCAAAGCTATAATTACATGTGTAGTTACAGCCAGCCATCTTGTATGTCACTGTCACAAATGACTGAGTAAGGGTATAAAAGTTGTGGGAACCCACTAGTTATCCCTACTGGAAAGATCTTCCAAGCCCAGTTCTTACTGGTAGTGGGTCAATAGTGTCATGTTCGGTAAACTAACGTTTTTGAGAAAGTACCAGTTATTTAATAGGCCCCAGAGAAACTGCATTTTATTTGCATGTTCTAGACCTAACTAAAATAAGTGAAGTGCTTTTAGGCTTAAGTTACTGGATTTTTTTATTTCTAGAGAGTTTAATTTAAATGGTAGTATCTATAGGAGTTGTTTTTAACTTTTTGCTTAAAGCAGAATAAGGTAAATAGTTGAGGTTTATCATTTATTTCTATCAGTTTTTTCTCCCTGACAGCTTTGCATAGATTTGTAGTGCAGGGAAGTGGAGCTTATTAGACATTGGAGGAGAAGGAGATTTGTGGGTCTCTTTCCCCATTGTCTTGAGATGGTATAGAATAAGTATGACTGTGACAAATAAGTTACTTGATGTAGAGGATGAAGCCTTCATTTGTGGAGGTGGTTTCTAGAGAAGATGATTAACATCAGTATCTGAATGTACTGTAGCAATAAGGTAAGAGTCATCTCTCCGCCTGCCAGGAAAAAAATTCCTGGTTAACGAAAGCTTTGGTTTGTGTTTCCTTGTCTTTCGCAGGTGAGTGTGGTGCAAGATTCTGTGAACATTTCTGGCCAGAATACTATGAATATGGTGAAGGTTCCTGAGTGCCGGTTGGCAGATGAGTTAGGAGGACTGTGGGAGAATTCTCGGTTCACAGACTGCTGCTTATGTGTTGCTGGCCAGGAATTCCAGGCTCACAAAGCTATCTTAGCAGGTTGGTATTTATTCATGAGGAGCTTGCTTTATAGTTTTGTCGAAACAAGAAAACACAATGGCTGCCTAATCACCTTTTGAACAATTTCAACTTTTTGAACTCAGCTGCAAAAAAAGCCCTGCAACTAAATGTATTTTTATATTGCGGTGACATTAGTGCACATAACCAAAAAAGCTGCTCGCCATAAAAGTAATATTTCTGTTTTTCCTCTCTGTAGTGGGCTTAGGCCATCATCTTAAAGGAATGGACGATGATGTACAAAGGTATTGAATGCCTTTACCCCTATAGAGTACATGTCAGAGCACTGGTTAAGAGCAGGTGTCAGTCCCTAGACAAGGGCCTAGGATGTAAAGGAGAGGATTCTGGACTCAGAACCAAATACCACCTAGCTAACTTCCCAGCCCTGTAATATAACACACCAAAAGAATGAAACTGTTGCGCCTAACATGGAGGATCAGGTCTTGCTCTAATGGGTCCTTGGTCTTTAAGATCAGAGAGAATTGACATCAAGGACAAACTGATGAAGAAGAACTGACTTCACCACATGAGAAAGGGTAAAAGTCAGCCACAAACTTCTCTTCAGACCATAAGACCTAAGGGAGAGTACATGAAACTCCAGACAACACACTTCTTACCAAGACCCTTGGCTCTATCATTCTAAAATACACACCTGGTAAAACCTTGATCTGCCAGTCTAACCATTTTCCTGTTCCCTCTCTCAATTAGGTGTTACTAGGTAATGCTCAAGGAAGCCATTAACTCTTAGGTTAGTGTCGCCATGCTTAGCTAGGCCCTCAACACTGCCAGTTAATCTTTCTACAGATGTATATAGTCAGCTCCCTTTCTTTGTCTCAATGATAGCTATTTCAGACCCTAGCCACTCCTCTTTAACCTCCAACTCCTAAAAGATATCCTTGCCACTTCTTCCAAAAGAAAATTGAAGCCCTTTTGTCGGAATTCCTTCAACTCCTGCTCTCATATCACATGCATTCTCAGAGGAGGAGGTGTTCTTCCTCGTGGACAAAGCAGACTGTTTTTCCTACATCTGCTCTGTTTAATATCCCATCCTGCTTTCTCTGAAACCTTAGTCTACTATTTATGTCCTTGCTGTGTGGTATCTTTACCATCTCTGTTTCTCTTGTCTCTTCACCCTTAGCCTGTTATTCTCTCTCTTTTCAAGTTAGCACATTCACTCTCTACTTCTTTCCTCCCACTTATCCTCAGATCACCTCCATGCTACAAAGGTAATTTCCCAAAGTTACATGATGTGCTAGTTCCTAAATTCGAGAGACTCTTTTAGTTCATATACTATTTGACTCCTCTCTCCTGGTTTTCTGCTGGTTCTCTGGCTGTTTCTAATCTGTGGCCTCCCTCCCTCTTCTTCACCCATCCCTTTAAACATTGGTGACCCCTAATCACCTGCTTCAATTCTGTTTTCACTCTTCTGTTCTCTCTGAGTGGTTTTACTTATTCCTGTTGCATCAGCTGCTGAATACCTACTGATGACTCTCTGGACATATCTGCTGCTTTGGACCCTCACTCTTTTTCTTAAAAGCACCAATCCTTTAGCCTTTAATTGCTGTAACGTATTTATTTAGTACCTCATAGTCTATAACCCATCTGAGATAAGAACAATGAGAATTACTATTCTTTTGCTATAGATTAAGAAATCGAGGTTCAGTGATTTGCCCAAGATTATGTGGTTAGAAAATGGCAGAGCTAAAATTCATCTTTTCTGACATAAACCATAGGCCAAAATTTCTAGTTCTCTGTTAGCTCAAAGCCCTAGTATGTAGTCTGTCTGTTCTGTCACTCTTAGGTAATAGTTGGTAGTCTCAACTCTGGCCGTAACCCCTAATTTATTCGACAACATGAAGAAATTTGAGTTCTTAGCCATTTTATTACTTTTCCTGGTTGAAATTTTTTACTTACTTTTCATGGTGTTCATTGGACTAGAGTAGGCATGGGTTAGAGCATTGTTCCCTAATGACAGAAATTAAGTACTGAGAAAGAAGATTTTATCAGGTAAGGTTCTTTCAAGGGCCATAAATCATAAAAATATCTTAAGATTTTTTTTCTGCCTTGTTGGGGCAATATCATCTTCATTAAGAATGCATAGCTTGGGCCGGGCGCGGTGGCTCACGCCTGTAATCCTAGCACTCTGGGAGGCCGAGGTGGGTGGATCGCTCGAGGTCAGGAGTTCAAGACCAGCCTGAGTGAGACCCCGTCTCTACTAAAAATAGAAATAAATTATCTGGACAACTAAAAATCTATATAGAAAAAATTAGCTGGGCATGGTGGCGCATGCCTATAGTCCCAGCTACTCGGGAGGCTGAGGCAGTAGGATTGCTTAAGCCCAGGAGTTTGAGGTTGCTGTGAGCTAGGCTGACGCCACGGCACTCACTCTAGCCCGGGCAACAAAGTGAGACTGTGTCTCAAAAGAAGAAAAAAAAAAAGAATGCATAGCTTGGAAGGACAGACAACCTGCCATAAATGAGCATGCACCTCATCTAGTTAGTGGATGCTATCATGCCCAGTTCTTGACCTTGCTGTGTGGTCCCCAGAGGTGGAGAAGGCATGAGGTCATTGTTCCAGGCAAAACCCCCCAGGTATTAGGACACCGTGTTTGACCATGAAGGACCTTCCATTTGAACCCCAAATCTATACAGAGAATATATTAATAGTATTGTCATCCAACATAGATTACTTGAGTAATAAATTTCCTTAAAGTATGAATAGTTAGAATAGAGCTAATAAATTATTTTGAAAGTAGTGATTTCTTTTTTTCCTTCATGTATTATAATTCCTCATTATAATAGATGAAGAAAGGAATTTTATAATTCTGGTATAATTTGAGGCCAAGGCCCTTTTGTGTAGCAGTGGGACAGGAAAGAATATGATCTCTTCATTATAACTGGGAAGAAACAAGAGATTTCAACGTGGTAACTTTTTCTGTTTGTTCCCCTTTCACTTTGTAGCCCGTTCTCCAGTTTTTAGTGCCATGTTTGAACATGAAATGGAGGAGAGCAAAAAGGTATGTAACAGGATGAAGACATGGCTTTTTAGCCAGGTGAATAGGGTCAGATAATTTCACAGTTTGGCCACAGATTTGTTTTCCTAATTATTTTTTTCTTACTGTGTCATTAAAATAGAGTACAGGTCCCTGAACAGACATATTCTGAGAACAGAGAGAGGTGGTCTGGAAATATTCTAGATAAACTGGACTCACTTATTCCCCAGGCAGATCATCCAAAAGTTTTGAGTGAGGGTATTTAGACATGTGTTTCTGTACAGAAAACTCAGGAAAAGAAAGGTGAAAAATCAAAGATAGAGTTGTTTTGCTGCTATGTTTGAGAAAACAAAGATAGAACATATGATGGGAGAAAAGTCTATTATAATCAAATAAGGCAAAGAGAAATTTTTCATTCATGTTAGATTTTAAATGTTACAAGCTTCTCTCTTCACCAGAGCTTAAAATTATAAAAATAGTTTAGGAGTTTTTTTCTGTTGGAAGGTTTCTCATTTTCAGTTTTTCTGGCATAGAATCGAGTTGAAATCAATGATGTGGAGCCTGAAGTTTTTAAGGAAATGATGTGCTTCATTTACACGGGGAAGGCTCCAAACCTTGACAAAATGGCTGATGATTTGCTGGCAGCTGCTGACAAGGTGAGATAAGAATAGAAAAGTCATCAGAAAACTAGGAGTTATTGTGACCTCTTGAGTTTTAGTCCTGGTTTACACGTATTGTTCCAGGACGATTGTTCATGGTACCCTTTTTATTCTCAAAAGTGTCCTGCTTTGAATAGTAAACTATATATGCTTACCCTGACTATGGAAAAAAGGATGAGTTTGATGTTTACCTCTCTTCTCAATCTCAACTTTAACCATAGTGATAGTAAAAATTCAGGTAATACTAATGTTTGGATTGTGCTTTATAATTTGCAGAATGTTTGAGTTTATTAACTTATTTAAACTCTGTCAGTAAGAGAATATAGTCAGCCCTCTGTATCCACGTGGATTCAGCCAACCTTAGATTAAAAATATTTGAGAAAAAAGAAACAATACAACACTAAAAAATAATACGAATAAAAAACCAATATAGTATAACAACTGCATAACATTTACATTGTATTAGGTATTATAGATAATCTAGGGATGATGTAAAAGTATGCCGATTATATGCTAATACTACACCATTTTATGTAAGGGACTAGAGCATCCGTAGATTTTGGTATTTGTGGGAGCTCTGGAACCAATCCCCCAGGGATACTGAAGGATGACTGTAATTTTTTACCTAATGTCCTGGTTAGCATTTTCAACTTTTACCAAGTAGTTTTTGAAATACACAGTGTTTCTTCAAAATTATAAGATGATTAATAACTCTTTGGGTGCTACTGCAGTAAATGTATACTTTGTAAGATACATTTCTATTTGAGAGATGTTAAAATGTAGAAATAAAAATGTGGATCTTAAGAATCAAAGAGGCCGGGTGCGGTGGCTCATGCCTGTAATCCTAGCACTCTGGGAGGCCGAGGTGGGTGGATCGCTCGAGGTCAGGAGTTCGAGACCAGCCTGAGCAAGAGTGAGACCCCATCTCTACCAAAAATAGAAAGAAATGATTTGGACAGCTAAAAATCTATATATAGAAAAAATTAGCCGGGCATGGTGGCGCATGCCTGTAGTCCCAGCTACTCGGGAGGCTGAGGCAGTAGGATCACTTAAGCCCAGGAGTTTGAGGTTGCTGTGAGCTAGGCTGACGCCACAGCACTCACTCTAGCCCGGGCAACACAGCGAGACTCTGTCTCAAAAAAAAAAAAAAAAAAAGAATCAAAGATATATGGTGATTACCTAAAACAACAGGTCAGTAATTCCTAAAATTAGGTGAAATATCATCAGATATTAGATTGAGAGGGAAAGGTCTGTGAAACACTGAGTTTAAACAAGTCAAGCAGTTGCTGTTTTCCTGCAAGATTTCTCACTGTAGCATGTTAGTGTGCACTGTGAGTTTTCTAAAAGGGAATATGGTAGACAGCATCTCTCCAATTTAGTTAACCCTGGAATCCTTCTTCTCCAGGATCACCTGGAGGATTAGTGGTCCCCAAAACACACTCTGGGACGCTGACTTCCATTGTGTAGGTGCATCAGAGAGAGCTCAGTGGCCTGCCGTCCCAGACCCTGTGGTCTGTGGAAACACCACCTGCAGGGGGAGGGATGAAAGGATTGGTATTTACCCTGGGGAAGCTTTTCTTGTGTTGGGGGTTAGCGGCAACTGGTGTGAGGGTGTTAAAAGGGCTTAAATCCTTGTCAGCAATAGACCCTGTGAGAAAGAGCACTTCTCTGCTGGAAGTGCTTCCTTCCTGCCAAGATGCTGCAACATCCATCTGAGGGAAAAGCAGATTCTGGCCTAAAGACACCAAGAGCCTTCCCAGGATCTTCTCCTGGGGATAGTCTCCTTCTACCTGCCTTTGTGCCTCAGGACAGTGCCTGTGTTTATAGTGGAGGTTTTATCTTTGTTGTTTAGCTTTTTGGAGTATTTGTAGAGGATGGGACATGTAAACCCAATTAATGCTATTGATGAAGATTGGAATAATAACTATATCCTTCTTATCACCTTTCAAGGCTTTATTAGTACAGTTGAGCAATGTGAAAATCCCATACCCTTTCAGTCCACTTCAATTCTGACCAAGGAAAACTTGCTTTTAATGGAGACCGTAAGAAAATCTTCACTGCAAGCTCTGGCAAAGTAGAAGACATACCCTAATGCCTGCCTTTTATAAAGTTAATATGATTCTGTCTGACCTGCCCTCTGGTTTTCAGTGAAGTGGTCCGTTATGCTTACACACATCAGGTGTTAACCCCCTCATCTTCTAGATCCCAGAAGAATAAGTAGAAGTATTGCAAGGCCCACCTTTAGACAGAAATACTAAGACTCAGAGTTGTGCATTTATAGAGCCAAGGTTAAACTTCTGTGTCCCTGGGTTTTCATTCTTGCTCCTCAGCCTGTGAACCTACTGCCAGCAGATTGCGAGTGCACAAGGCATGGGATGATCAGCCTGAATCACCATGCCAAGGATGGAGTGTTCAGAACAACATCTTAAGTTTTTAACAGTTAAAGGTGTTGAATCACAGCAGTGCTTTAAATTCATGAATGAGAAAGTCACTGAAGGGTGCATTTTCAAATTCCATTCAGACATTCCCATTAGACAGTCTTTGCTCTAAGCCTATTTGAAAACATTTTTACCTTTACTCCTCTTTGTGAGTTTTAGGAAAACAGAATAAGATTTCTTTCATGGGAGGATCCAAACACCTAGAATTTACCCAAGAGGCTAAAACAGCTTCTTCTGAGCTTTTCCAGTCTCCTGGGGACATGTGTAATTAGACCAAAAACAAAACAAAACACGTTGGCCAGGGCTGGGAGACAAAATTTCAATCTCTTGGGTAAGTACTGCCATTAGGCAGGTTTTTCAGAAACATAATTAAGAAAAAAAACTTTGTCCCCAACGGACAAGAATGGCTACTTTTGTCTAATTATGCAGTAGGGATCAGGGCTATTCACAGTAAAAGTCGTTTTAAAAGAATGTATTGAGCAAGGATAAGAGGAATAGTCTGGGCAGCACTGTATAAAGACTGAACATTTACTCAACCTTTTCCAGCCTTTTAAAACAAAAACGGCAACCTCATTTCTTGCTTGTCTATTGTCATTCCTGTTTTCTGTTGAAACTGTTTTCCGGTTACTCAAATGTAAAAAAGCTGCACCAAAACCAATAAAAGTCTCTTTTTGCTGCAGGAGATCACAGTGCCAGCAGATATGCCTCCTCACCCAGAATTCATAACATTGAAATTGTCCTAGTTTGATTGCCATGATTCAGCCTGGAGGGGCCTTGTGTCATTGAGTTCTGGGGCCCTCAAGATGGGGCCTATAGGGAGACTGTGCATAGCCTCAAAGCAAACCTTTCTCCTGTGAACTGATAAAAGACATTTTATTTTGTGCCTCCTTCTATTTCCTTCCTCTTTCTTATCCCTGAAGTTCCTTAGTAAGTTCATAATCTCATGTTAGAGAGCAAGTAGTGGAGTTGCAACAAAACCAATCAGCTAGATCAAATGTGCCCAGCATTAACCTAGGCCTTCTATTTTCAAGAACATTTATGCCCTTTACTTAGAAAATAGAGATTTTTAAAGTGAATCGGATTCAGTGTCTCTGCTGCTTTGTCCTTTTACCCCAAGAATCTTAACCTCAACCCCAATAAAATAGGATTCCATTTATCCTTTTCTATTTAAAAGGAGACCTTTGGTTGACCCTCATTCAGGAACAACTAGTGGCAGAGATGTTGGTGAAAGTCACCACAGGGCTCCTTTTCACAGCCTGATGGGCCAGTTGGGATATCCTGCTGGGCTGGTGACAATGGTTAAGTAGAAAGGGCTGTGCTTCACTCTAGTCTGGCTCTAAATAAAAGGATTGCAGAAATTTTAAATGTAATGTCTTGTTGACTTGAGGCAATCTAATGCCTCATTGTAAGGGTAGGTGGTAATGGTTTAAGAAAGACTTTAATCACAGTCAGGAGGTAGAATAAACTTTAGGATGTGGGTCTGGTCTGTAATTGCCATTTTTCTAATAGGTAGGCTGTAGAACTTGAATGGCAGCTCCCCAGGTTATTTTAGCTGTCTTCATTTCAAGCTTAAATACCTAACCTTTGGAGTATGGTTATGTTTTATAATTGCAGTAGTAGATTTTCATGGTCTGTGCAGTTCTGTTCAGGTAATGCAGTTACATGATGGTACAGCTAAAGAAAACAACTTCAGTAGTGCTCAGCCCCGGAGCCGAGCCGTTGCTGCTCTGACTACAGCAGTGCTTGTGTTTTACAGTACGCCCTGGAGCGTTTAAAAGTCATGTGTGAGGATGCCCTCTGCAGTAACCTGTCCGTGGAGAACGCCGCAGAGATTCTCATCCTGGCTGACCTCCACAGTGCAGATCAGTTGAAAACTCAGGCAGTGGATTTCATCAACTAGTGAGTTGGCATCTTCAAAGTTCTTCTTTCAAAATAGTTGGATAGCTAAAGAAATGAGAAAGACTTTGAATTAGTAAGTAAAACAGACAAAGTAGCTTCATTAACCTTTGGATAGTAAGTATAGAGTTTTTATCTTTTCCTTCACTTGACAGTATGGAAAATGGTTTTGCTTTCATGGGTTGAATACTGTTGGTGAGCAAAACGTTTTGCTTCCTTATAGTGATCAGGACTGATGAAAATGATAACTTGCTGGCCTGAAAAAGCTGTGTGCTTTTGGTATCATCTTTAGTTCACACTCAGTGACTTAATAAAAGACATAAAGATTTCTAGGAGAATAGAAGTGTTTTTATGAGTTAGTAAAATGTATCTAATGTTCAACTGTGGAATTGGAAAAAGAGAAGGAATAATCAGTAGCTGCGGTTGTTTTGAGAAAGAAACATTCATTCCACGAGGTCTGTTCCTTCATCTTAAGTGACAGATGACCTGGCCATATTACTTTCTGAAATAATTTGAAGGGGCCAAGACGAGTTGTGACTACAACCCCGTCTTCTCAGTGGGGCATGTTCTTCTCCCTTTCCTAATAGGGAACAAAAGTTGGAAAAAACTCAAGGAAGCAAAGCCCTCACAGTAGCAGTTCTGGGGTAAGATAGGTCTAAGACATTCCAGGTAGATGAGTGAACAATATTCAATGCAGAAAATGCCCAAGGACAGGAAATAATGTCCTGTGGGTCTAGTAGTAAGATGGTTTCTGAGGAGTTACCGACTGAAGCAGAAGTGGGAGGGACGAGACCAGTAAATGTTAGTTCTATTGAGTGTTCACTATGGGCTGGACACTTGCTTGGTGCTTTTTATATATTAACTCAACCATTGAAGAAGTGTAGTTATTATCTCCTCTTTTTTGATAATCAAATAGGCCCCAGGCTATGATCAGTTCTGTGGTGACAAGACTGGTAATGGCAAAGCCAGGTGGAAGCTCAGAGCTGTCTGACCAGGGGAACCCTTGCACCTTCTGTTTACTGGCCTCACCCCTGTGAATACAAAGAACATTGACAATGTTGACAAGAGCCTGAGGAACATTCCATTTTTTGTTTTTGGGAGTAGAGTGGCTCAAAGTCCTGGTTTTCTGAATTAAAACAGCCACAACTCAGTCACGAGTCTGCACATTGTCCTAACAAGCAAATTCTCATGCGTATTAAGGGTTCTGTTTGAGTGTTTCTTCCATCTATACGCTTTACACCAAACACTAGAAAATTAGGCTATCTAGGTAGCTGTGCAGTCCATCTTTTGCTTGCTCCCTTGGTAACCCTTCTCTCCACATTTCTCCTAGTCATGCTTCGGATGTCTTGGAGACCTCTGGGTGGAAGTCAATGGTGGTGTCACATCCCCACTTGGTGGCTGAGGCATACCGCTCTCTGGCTTCAGCACAGTGCCCTTTCCTGGGACCCCCACGTAAACGCCTGAAGCAATCCTAAGATCCTGCCTGTTGTAAGACTCCGTTTATTTTCCAGAAGCAGCAGCCACTGTTGCTGCCACTGACCACCAGGTAGACAGCGCAATCTGTGGAGCTTTTACTCTGTTGTGAGGGGAAAAGACTGCATTGTGGCCCCAGACTTTTAAAACAGCACTAAATAACTTGGGGAAAACGGGGGTGGGGGGAGGGAAGGCCCCAGGACTCGAGGCTGTTCAACCTAATGAAAATCTTGTTGCTGCGTCACTGTGTTCCCTTTGGCCTGGCCGAGTTTGGTACTTTGGGGTTCAGTTTAGGCGCTGGCCCCGAGGACATCCAGCTGGTGGTACTTCGGAGAAACCTGTCTGCATCTGACTGAGCAGAACAAATTGTCAGGTGCCTGGAGCAAAAAGAAAAAAAAAAAAAAAGAGAGGACATTGAGTTTTAAGAGAAGGAAAAGGAAAGAAGAAAGGACTTTTGCAGAATTTCTCAAAAATCAGTTTGTGGATTCCAGTGGTATTTATATTGAGAGAAACAAATTTTAGTCCTTCCAACTGTGCTAAACTTGGATATTTGTGAAAACTTCTCACCACCATACAAGTATCAGAAGAGCTCTCTTGTTGTGTTAGCACTTATTGTTTGCAAGAACAGAATACATCCTTTTATCCTTTTATGAAAAATGACAAGTGAAGGCGAAAGGGGAAGGAGGTTATTTGATCTGGAAGATGAGTGTTTTGATGTGGTGGCTTTTGCAAAGATCTTTATGGTGTTGAAAACTGGAAAAAATAATTCATCCAGAATTCATACTGTCTTGACAAGAACCATGATTCTCTGTTTTTAGATATTGTGGAAAATGTTTTTTGGCATTTTTCTCTGATTTTATTTCTCCTCCTGCCCCCCTCCCTTTTTCTAAAAAAACGAAAACAAAAAACGTACAAAACAAAAACAGAATAAGAAGAGAAGAGAAAAGGAAATTTTATTATTAATGCTGTGTGAAAAAAAATCCCAGCCCAGATTGCTCAGCTGTTCATACCTGACTTGCCGCCTGCATAGGAGCCAGTTCTGTTCCTTCTGATTAGCCTCTCTTCCGACAGGGGAGAACTTCCAAATGTTAATTTTTTCTTTTTGAAAATATAAATAATTACTATTTTGTACTGTGTGGTATCTCTGGTCTTTTGTTTCACTCACCTGGCTCATCTCTTGGGTCTGCGTTCCTTAGGGGATTTTAAAGTCCTGGTTTGATCCTTCAGCTTGCAGAGATTATATTTGAAATGTCCCGTAAGTAGTAGGGATTTAGTGAGTCTCCGTAACCTCAAGTTTCCTTTGTAAGCTATCAGCATCTGCCACTCTGTGTCCTTCTTGAGTATCTCACAGTCCATATCCTGCTGAGAGATCGAGCCCCTACCTCTGCCAAGGCAAGTAATGGTCGTGGGCTTTTTCTGCACCCTGTATGTTTAAAGACCTAATCCGCATCTCCCTTCTCTTAACCAAATATAAAAAAATGCAGGGGACATGAATTTGGAGATTTAAATAAAGGGAAATTATTGTCTCTAACTGGTTGGTTCTGTCATTGACTTGGTATGTTTCCAGAAAAGTTAATGTCTGAACTCCAGTGAGCGCGTAAGAATGCTCTGGGGCTCTCTATCTGCCTTTTCATAGCATTGTTAGGACAGTGGGGTACACTGAAGATGCACTGGCCATTTGGCTGAGATGTATATTATTTGACCTTAGATGGAGCTTAAATTTCACCTTCCATTTCCCTTCAGTGAACTTTAGCCTTTGCACAATTTCCAATTTTCTTTTATCTTACCACCTCTAGAATGGATAGATACCATCTGTTATTAATATAATCAAAGTCAGGATTTGTTTGTTAGAAACCACTCCATTGTACTTCCTGGTTTCCTAAGTGTCGCCTATATAAGGAAGTGCCCAGTTCTCCATGTGCTGGCTGCTGTCCTGTGCCTCCTTGATCCTGGCATTCCAGATCAGCCACAGATCCAGGGATGGGGCAGACACATGTCTTCTCTGCCCGTATTGTCTTTCAGGTAACTGCATTTGCTCTGCAATTCTCAGTTTTCAGTTAACTTTCATACACAGTATTTCATTTGAACTTCCCAACAACTTGATGAGTTTGGTAGAACAGGTGAGAGATAGCATCTTCCCATTTCATAGATGAGAGAAATTGAAACCCAGAGAAAAGACATGCTTGAGATCATGCAACTACTGAGTGCCAGATTTTCTAATGTAGTATTCTGCAGATTGTGAAATGAACTGGAGGGAAGTTCCATGTCTGAAATGTTTAGGTATAAAACTGGAAGCAAACCTTCCTTCCTGTGGGAATAGTAAGAACAAAGCTCTGGAAAGGTGCCTCTGCTGGCCTGTTCTTCAGAGGATCCAGGAGGACAAACTAAAGATTTGCTTTCCTCTTCATTCACAGAAAGCTGTGGGTTGGAGGCTGGGTGGGTTCAGGGAATATGCCCTGAGGAGAGTAGCAGTCCTGGCACCTAGCTCCTAGCAGGATGAAATGAAGGTCTCCTGGGATTTTCAGTATTTACGGAATTTCCAATGTGGGCTTTACGGTGGGCATAAAACCATTAGAATTTCAGGTTCAGGTGAAACTGCTCGCTGCTTCTCCTGTCATTATTTTATTATTTCTGGACATGTTTGTTTTTGTTTTAAATGATACAGTTGAAGCCATCTGGTTAGGACAACATCAGAGCCCCAGCATACTGTTCATAAACCTCCCACTGCCACAACCCCCTCCCTTAGCTCCCCCACATCTGAAATTTAATTCAAGTTAACTCCACAATCTGGGGCATGTGCTGTCACTGCAGAGATGTCCGTGCCAGTGGAACAGTTGGAGATTTCAATTCCACAAGGATATGGCTTATTTATCAAAACAATATTTCAGGCAAGTAGTTTCACAGAACCTTTGGGGGGTTGCAGTTTCGATCCAAATGGATTATCTGGCATCATCCCTGTCTCCCCTTGTCCCCTGTTGTCAGTCCCCCATACATCTGGCCACCCATGGAAAATTTTCCCCCTCCCTACGTCAAGATTAAACCTCTGCATTGTTATTAGGCATCTCAAACACCTTTATGGGTTTTTAAAGATGTGGGTAAGATATGGCCCTCTTTTCTTTTTCGCTGGTAAGGAAGGCTGCTGGCCTTTTAAATCTTGAAGAGCCTCCTTTTTTTTTTTTTTTTTTTCCTTTTTTAAATTACAGCCAGGAACATCAAGATCTTTCTTAGGCCAGAAGATCTCTGGCTTGACCACAGCTCTGCGCATTCATTTGTAAATCTGGTTTAAATCTATTGTGGGATCTCCATATTGTATGAGTCTGTGCAGATGAAAGGAAACAGCTTGTATGTTTATGAGCAGAACAACAAACAGAGAGGGAGTTGAGCTGCACTTTGAAACTGACTGTTGCTTTGTTCTGGCTCTTCAACTCCTATAAAAGGACATCTAAATCCCCCCAACATGACTGTATTGGATCCTTTGGTTTCTCTTTGTCAAAGACAAATTCTTGGCTGGAGCTCAACCTTATTTTCCACAACTAATTATCTTTTTAATCAGTCTGAGCCCTATGTGTTTCCTTTATCTCATGACTTTTCACTGAACTCTGCCCTACGTCATTTAGATTCATTTCTAATGGTTTGCTGACTAATCTAACATTCAGGTGAGTATCATTGGACTGCTTTTCATGTACATATATGTGCAAGGCAGATGTGTTTTCCCCCTTTTAATTTCAGAGGTGACCGTGCCATGTTGGGGCCTTTGACCCAATAGGTGGACACCTCATGGAGACAGTTAGCAAGAAAGCCAATGTAGGACGATCAGTATTTGGGATAATGAGCTGGAAGGACCAGAAGCTTTGACCTCCAGATGAGAGCAGAAACTTGAATGTTGTTGACTGATGGGATCTTTATGCCGCTAAGCCATTAGCAAGATGATTGCTCCCCCTCTGTAAATCCTATAATGCTGGAGTAGAAAGTGGCATCTGGAATACTGTTTGGTTCTGATTTTTGCAGCTCTAGGATAAAAAGAATTTTAGACCTGAGGGAATTCAGTACAAGCAACAGAAATGATTAAGGAGTTGAAAGGGGATCAACTTCAGTGGAAAAATGTTATGAAGATAAAATATTAGTAACTCGAGTATGGGAATGTAGCACCAGTACCTGTAGTTTACAGATCTCACAGGAGTTCCGAACATTAGCTTGCTTATCTTGCACAACTCCTGTTCGTTCCAATTCTGTATCTTGGGAAGGTGGTGATATAACTTCCTCAAGGTCACTTAGCCTGGCTCTGAGCCAGGAAACAACAGAAGGCCAAGGAATAGCTTTGGGGCTTAGACCCAAAGACCAAAGAGAAGGCAAAAATGCCTGGTAGAAAAGTGGACACATCCATGCGAAATGCTCACTTGAAATGCGGAGAGCTTTAGCCCCTGCAAGACCCTTAAAGGTGGAGCTCTTGACAAATTGAAAGAAAAAAGAAGGGACTCCACATATTTCACCTTCTTTTCCTGTCTGAGAAAACAGACATCCAGGAATGTGAAGTGATATGCTAAAGGTCACAGAGATTAAATTCCAGACCACTGATTGAGCAAACAGTTGCTGAGCACCTAGGAGGCCCCAGACGTTGTGCTCGGCTATGCCTAGGGTGGAGGATGGGGTTTTTGCTCTACTAGCTCAGTCTAATGGAGAAGGCAGAAGCAAATAAACAGGCCATAGAACTGAGGACTGAAAAGAAGCTACTGAATTTAGCAGTAAGCAGTTTCAGTCAAATGGTGGAGGTAGAAGCCAAGACTGATGAGGAGATAAACATAGATTGAGTACTTCGCAAAAGTTAGGCAGAGAGGGAGGGACTCTCTTCCACTTCTAAGAACTTATATCTCAATCTTGTCAACACATTTGTTTTTTTCTAGAAGTAATGATGTACAGGGTTTTCCATAAAGTATGGATACTGTAGTAACTGATGTTTGTAATGAAAGTCATGTTTATAGAAAAATTATAGCTTTCAGTTGAGGAAGAAACAAGCACCCTCAGTCCTTACACAGTTTTGAGAATGATTTCCTACAGACATGTTTCTAGGAAACTTGTTCAGCCTATCCATCTTCCAAGTGAAAGTTTGCTTCACACCTTAAAATGTTTTCATGGGCCAGTGGTTTGGTTCAGTGGTGTGCTACTAAAGGTATAACGTTCAGTTCCCAAATATGTAAGCCCCGAATGGTAGCATGTGCCAGTTTTCATGGCGTAAATACTCCAGCCGTGGTGATTTCAAATTACCAAGGTCACTGAACTTGTAGGTGGGAAGAGATGCACAGCATCGTCCGTGTCTCCACGGTGGAGACACAATAGGTGGAAACAGCCTCGAGAGCACAGATGGTAGTAAAATGTAAAATAATTAGGAAGAGATGGATTTTAACCACTTACTACCTTTACTAATTGTATGTTAATACAATTTCATTTTTAATAATAGATGTTTAACAGCCAGCTCTCAAAATACCTGAAAATTGTAGTGATTGGCTCTAGAGAGCCCATTTGAACCATCTCCATCCAGCACACCACGGGCATGGTTTCAAATTTGTCCTCTGACACTTGTGTGCCTCATTATTTCCTGTTACCCCACAGCACCTTAAAACGAATTTATGTAGTTTAAAGGCAAAATGAAACACTGGCTTTTCAGAACTCTAAAGATACATTGACATTGATACATGAACCAATAGCCATATTACGTATTTTATTCTCTCTTGTTAAATTAACAGATTTTTATTTCTATTTCTTAGCTTTATTGGAAGTGTGTATTGTATTGAAACACTAATGAAAAATAGGCATCCCAACTGACGAGTTATCCAACATAATCTTCAGTAATTCCAGGGGGTTGTGGTCCCCATAGTGCATCCTTCCTACTCCATTACTCTGAACAAAAGTTTTTTTAAAAGAGAAAGAAAAGGGCATCTGAGAGTGCTCAGCGTGCCTGCCAATGGGTGATCCCCAAGGTCTTCTGCTTCAACCAGCACTTGAGAATCTTTGCCTTGGTTTGGCTGTTTAAGAATGAGTTTCTACAGCCCTTTCAATAGTTCATTTATATATTCAATATACAATGTGCCAAGACCATGCTGGTTTCTAGAGATACAACAGAGAGTAAAACTAATGCTCTCTGCCCTCGTTAGAGCTTGGAGTCTAATGGGGAGAGAGTATCCTTAATAATTCCACAAATAAACAATGTCAAGGCATGGTAAGGGCCCTGAAGGAAATGTGCAGGGTACGATGAGAGCCTGTTAGTGGGACCCATCTCATCCGGGGTATCTGGAAAAGCTCACCTAAGAAAGCAGCTTTTAACGTGAGAGCTGAAGGACAAGGAGAATGTCAACTTGGGGAGGCACATTCCACAGAGAATTTGTATCCATAAAGCCTGTAGGCAGGAGGGAGTTTGGTGTGTTGTTCTAGGAGCCCAGGGAAGGCCCAGTGGCTACAGTGGGCAGAGTGAGAGCAAGTTGGAAGCCACCCGGGGCAAGACCTTCTTAGGTCACATTAGAAATAAGGTATGTAGACCAAGTGCAATGGAAAACCCATAGAGGAGCTTTAGGCAGGAGAGGATGACAAGATTTGCATTTTAATAAGATCTCTGGCTGGAGTATAGGAAAGTTAATATTGGGCTTGGGGGTGGAAGAGGCAAGAGATAATGGAACTTGAAGTAGGAAAGTGGCAGAGCTGGAGAAAAGTAGATGAGAGAGATTTTGGAGGCAAATTTGGCAGAACTTGATGATGAATTGGAAAGAGTAAGGATGAAGAGGTTTCTGGCTCATGTGACTAGATGAATTCACCAGAACAGAGACTCATGGGAAGACAAACAGGCTTAAGGGCAATTAGGTCATTGATTTTATTTTACCTGTTAATTATGAGATGCCTTGAGAAATCCAAATGGAGGTATCACATGACTGTTTAATTTATGAGCTTAGAACTCAGAGGAGAGTTTGGGACAGGAGATGATTTGGGGAGATACAGGTTTATAGCTGTCATTGAAACCCTGGGGTGTTAGGTCACCGAGGAGGAGTATGGAGAGGAGAGAAAGAGCCTAGGACTAAATCTTAAGGAATGCTTAAAGGCTGGTAAAGGAAGATATGCCAAAAAGGAGGAGAAGTGGCTAGAGATCTATAGGAAGAAAATAAAAAATTAAGAGAACCAAGACCAAAAAAAAGTGTTAAAAGTGTCAAATGCTGTCAAATAAGAGAAAGAGAGAGAAAAAAAAAAATCTCCATTGGAGTTAGCAACATGGAATTCATTGGTGACCTTAGCCAGGGCCATTTCAGGGAAGGGACCCCAACTGGGGTGAGGTGAGGAGGGGGTGGGAGGTGAGGCCCTGGAGACGGGGAGTGTAGGTGTAGACAAGTTCTTGAGGTATGGCTGTGAAGGGAAGGACAGAGTTAGGACAGTCACTGGAGGAGGAAAATGAGCAGAGGGGAGTGTTTTGGTTCTTTCTATAGGATGAAAGAGATGTGGGCATCTTTAAAGCCGATGGGAAGGATCCAGTAGAGAGGAAGCATTTAAAGCTCCAAGGTCCAGTAGATGGGGTGTAATCTGTACTGTGAAGTTCTGGGAGTGCTGGAGGAGAAAGGGCTTAAGTAGGGCCAGTTTCTCGCTGGGTATAAGAGGAGTCCCAGAGAAACAAGTGTGCCTGTTACTGGGAAGTTGAGTAAGTTCACATCTGGTGACGTGCATGTTTTTTAGTGCTAAGTAGAAACAAGGTCAGTGGCTGAGAACTCCTGGGAAAGGGTCGGGGGTTGGAGGCGTGCTGTGAACTAGCTGCTGAGGAGGGGTTGGTAGGAGCGCAGACAGCACTGAGGGCCAGCCCAGGCCGGTATCTGGTGAGCACAGCGTCTGGAGTCCAGGAGCCTGGCTCTCATCTCCCGCCACCACTTGCGATCCTGGCCAAAGCTCTGGCCTGGGTAAGCCTTGGTTTTCTCATCTGTAAAATGGGTATATCTCATAGATTTCTTATGGGGAATTAGTGAGAATATATGTGTTACATCTTTAACACAGCACCTGGCATTGAACAATGGCCCCAGAAAGTAAACTGCTACTAATGTTATAGTTATTGCTATGTCATTATTGTTTTTCTAAACTAAGCCATATATGGCTTTTTGAGTCCATTTCCTTTTAGGATTTCTTGGATTGGAATATAAATCTGTGATGTGACATTGAAATGGGCACCTTTGGGAGTGTGGGAATCTCCTGAATCAGGATTCACTCTGGAAAAAGCATCCTGAGTAGATTGGCTAGCCTGGCATTCTGCAAATCCAGGTGTCTCACCTGTTGTAATATGTGGAGGAGAAGAGTCCACAGGAGTCCCAGGAAGGAGTCAGCCTACACCAACTCTTTTGGTCATCTGGCAATTGCTCTTTCATTCTTTATTTATGATCTTCGCTGTCATCATTGTTATAATCTCCAAAAGTTAGGAGATCAGGCATTCTAGAAAGGAAGGTAAGAAGCAGAGCAGAAGCACTTTGGCTTGTAGGTGTAAAAATGAGGGTTGGGGCTGGGCACAGTGACCTGAGCCTGTAGTCCCAGCTACTGGGAAGGCCAAGGTGGGAGGATCGCTTGAGCCCAGGAGCTCAAGACCAGCCTGGGCAACATAGTGAGGCTGTTATAAAAAAAATAAAAATGTTTTTTTAAAAAGTGTTTGGGAGAAGAAGTCACCTGGGCCCCAGGAGCCCTTTTTCTTGAGCTGTTGCTGCCTTCTGAGCGGCCAGAGAATGCTGGAAGCCTCCCTGCTAAACCAAGGCCACCTTCTCTACACCATCTTCCTCCTTTTGCTTCTCTTTCCTTTCCTTTCCTTCCCCCTGTGCTTCCCTCCTGGAACATGGAAGCTTCCATTTATTTCTCCCATTTTCCTAGACATTTCTCTCCCCATCTCCAGTCCTGCTCACCAGAGTGACATCTTGAGCCTGATCCTGCTGAATTTAGGAAAAAAACAAAACCTGCCTACAACTCACCCTCCAGTTATTTCTCCCCCCCACCCCCACCTCCCCGCCCTCCAGTTCTGATCTCTGCTGAGATGTGGCAGATGGCAGAGCCTGACCGAGCGGCAGCAGGCCCCTCCCCTCCCAAGCCTGGGCGCTGCCCAGACTGGTAAATGGGGCATTTATATACCTTTCCACACTCTTGTATGCCCCTTCCACCCCGTGTTTACCCAAACCACAATCGTTCTCTTCTCCTGCTAGTGCAGCCTGGCACAGTTTAGCTGCCTCTTCACCTGCACATCTTCCCTTCTCTTTCTCCCCGTCCCCGGGAAAGACTCCCGCAAAAGAAATTGAGTCCAGTCCAACTGTGAGTCAACAAGATTTACTGACCAGGCCCTGTGTGTACCCCATGCACTTGGCCCTTCTCACAGTGTGGGAGAAATGGGTCACACAAAGCCCTGTCTCAGGGAATTCACCATGTGGCAGAACAGACACGGTCCTCATCATCGAGGGTACAGTCCAAGATAGGGACATGTTTCACACATCTATTCGCAGGGGGTACCAGCAAGAGACCATGGGGCCTCCGAGCTGATGAGAAACTGGTCCACCAGCTGGAGGTGATGAGGATGGATGAGGAGAGAGGGAGGGAGCTGGGCCTGAGCAGTGCAGGGTTGGGGGGGCAGTGGGGCCAGGACCCAGGACGCCAGGCAAGGTAAGGCAGAAGGGTGCCCTTGGCCCGGAGAGTCCACTTGGCAGACTGCTTTCTGGGTGTTCCACTGTGTGCTTCTAAATAAAGACCCTTTGGCCGCCCGTATTCTCTGAGCCTTGTGTTATGTTTACGGGTGCAGGCCCAGAGGGGAGTACACAGATGAAACCACTCGATGCACCAGAAGGGGGCTCTGGAGTGCCCGCACAAGTGGGATTCTGGGCCCAGGGAGTAGTAGAAATGCAACCAAGTGCCCCATTCTTGGCCAGAATCAAGGAAAACAAAAGTGGATTCCTTTTTATAAGTGTATCTTTTGTAGACATTATAGACTTCTGACCTTCCCTAGGGGTTTTCTTCCTGTACATTCATCCTGCAGCAAGGAATGATAGAGCCCATGGCCGCTCTCTCTGCCACCCACCCAGGCGTGGCAGGAGCAGGGTGGGCTACACCGTGGGGCTGCAGTCCCAGCAGTTCGTCCCGAGCACCGCCCCTGTGCCTAAACGTGGTCCCGACTGCTTTACATGCTCCAACTCACAACAGCCCCCTGAGGGGCGCATCCCCACTTTCCAGGTGGGGAAATTGGAATGTATGGATTTGAATGCAGGCAACCAGGCTCCAGAATCGGTGGCCTCAACCACTGTGCTACACAGCCCACCCTGGAGAAAGAGAAACCAGCCCTCTCCCCCTGCCCCACGATGCCCGTGTGCCCCAGTGGTTGGGCAGATGGCCATGATCTGACACTGACATGGTGCTCACCATTGACTGGGCCAGTTTGTCCCTCACAGCGATCATGTGAGCAGGTGGGGGAAGAATTGCCATCCAAGGCCCAGAGAAGCAAGGCGGCTAGATTAAGGTTACACGGCAAGTAAGATCAGACCAGCTCTCTTCAGACGCGTTGGAGCTGGGCATGGCCTTGCCTTCACCCCAACTCGAGGGCAGCCCAGGCTCCCAGGCATGGCAGGGACGACCTCCCATGTGCAGTTGGATGTGCCAGGACACCTGCGCCCAGGTAGCTTATTAATGACACCTCAGAGGACCTCAGAGGAAGAGCCATCCTCTCCCAAGCCGTGTAGAGGCTCCAGGGAAAGGAAGCCTGGTATTGTGGAAAGAGAAGTTACTGGGTTGGGAGCCAGCCCTATGACTGAGTAATGCAGGGCGAGACCTGCCCCTCACTGTGCCCCAGGAGCTAACCTGGGTCTCTGAAGACCTTTCTAGAGGAGACAAAATACAGTAGCAGGGACAGGTGGGAGGAGGGGTGTGCCAGCGCTGACAGGCCTCCATCCTCTCCTCCCGCCTTCACCCTTCCTGCCCCACCCGCTCTTCCAGCCCGGAAGACCCGGGAACGTTGGAGTGCAAACCGTGCAGCAGCTTGTCTTCCTGTTGCCACTTCCTCTCCCACGCTGGCGGAGAGCAGGCTGTGATCACGCCTCAGCGCGGCGTCCGGCGAGGCACGGCAGGGACGACCTCCCATGTGCAGTTGGATGTGCCAGGACACCTGCGCCCAGGTAGCTTATTAATGACACCTCAGAGGACCTCAGAGGAAGAGCCATCCTGCCTTGGGGAGACTCCAGACCAGTGCATGGGGGGCACACAGCCCTGGCCCTCAAGAAGTCTCCAGTCTGGGGGGAGACAGCTCCTGGTCCCAAGCTCAGAGGGGACATCCACATTTCCCACTCTGAGAGTCCCCAGGTTGGTGGGTACACAGCTCCAGAGGCACCCCGGTCCACAGATGGGAGCAGGCTCTTTAGAGGCTGTGGATATTAGGGGATAAGAGAGGAGGCAAGATGGCATGAAGAGTTGAAGCAGGATTCTGGAAAAGAGGAAGTGGGTGGGAAGGGTGGGAGAGCAAAGGCTAGGTATTGGGGGATGCTTATTCAATAACGTAAAATACAGGAGAAGCTTTGAGGTGTGGAATGGCGGCAGAGCCTAGTGGGTCCAGCTCTTTCCCTTGGTTTTCTCCTTTCTCTGGGGACTTATTTCAACGCCAGCCACTGATATCACACCTACTCCCATAGAGCATTTCTCTTCCTTTAAGGCCATGGCTCATATATGAATCAAAACATCTTCACCTGGATCTCCTGGCCCAATGGAGACCAGCTGGAACTTTCAGAGGCTTTATCAAACAGTATGTATTGAATGAATAAGTACTAAGGGAGAACAGAAGGCGTGCTAACGTATTGTGTCCACAAAACAGCCCCGCTCACAAGTCTGGGTTTCTGAGTCTGCAAGGCTTGGCAGGCTGTGGTCCAGCCTGGGCGCCTTCCTTCCACCTCCACAGGGAGAAGCCAGCTGAAGCCCAGCACCATGGCGGGGGTGGGGTGGGGGTGTCCTTGCTAGACCCCAAGAAACCACAGGGGTACAACTTTCCTTTTGTGGATACCGGGGTACTCTTGTTTCTTAAGCCAGACCATTCAGGAGATGTCAGAACCATGCCTGCTCCTCCCCAGAGGGTCCCGGGCAGGGGCAGGGTCTGGGGAGGGCTCAGACCTGCCCCTAACGTGCTGTGCTGGTCTCAGTGTAAGCACAAAACCAACACTGATGGCTTCAGGCCAAGAGCCTGGTACTCTGCTCCCAAGGACCTGGCTTGCTCCCCTCCCCCGTTTGGCTGTACCCTACAGATCAAGCCAGAAGCCCGGGCCACGCTGTCTATTCCATGATGCTTGTGCCCATCAGGGTAGGAGAAATGCCTCCAACCCTGGGTTCGCTGAGTGCTAAAAGGGCAGCCACTACTCTACCCTGTCAACAAGCGTCCCTCCCGTCACAGGCCCCTTTTGCATTGGACTTCCAAAGCTGTGTTGTTGCAGGTAATTAAAGGGTTTTAATTAAATTAGGATCCCATCTGGCTGGGATCAGTCAGGCCCTTAACGAGGATTGTGTGTCACCAACATCAGAATGTAGATGGGGACTAGACGTGTGGGGGATGAATTTGAGGACGGGAGGCCTTTCTGACAGGGGTAGAGAATCCTTCCGAGCCCCTCGGGGGCTCCCTGCAATGCAGCAGCGACTTGTTCCACCTCCAGAATGGAGGCTGTGTGCCTGGACACCAGGGAGGTGGAGGAGGACTAGCGCTTTCCCCCGTTCACTCTTGTCTACGAGTCCATGAAACCCCTCTGGTGTGTGGCAAGATGCGTGAGCATTCTTGGTTCTACCGTCGAGGAAGCTGAGGCCCACGGGAGTGAAGTGATCAAACACATCCATTGAATCAGGCAGAGCTAGAATTAACTGCAAGAACTGGAGACCCAAAGAACAGTGGCTTAAATAAGGAAGATATTTTATTTTTCTCATAAAATCTGAAGGTAGGTAGCCTAGGGCGGGTATGGTATTTCTATATTCCACAAAGACCAAGACTTCTTCCAGCTCACTGCTCTGCCACTGCTAGGGTGTAGCTCTTATCCCCATGGTTTACGATGGCAGCTGGAGCTCCAGCAATCACATTCATATTCCAGGCAGCAGGATGGAGGGTGGAACAAAGAAGGGGCAGGGGGTGTATATCAACTGTCTTAAGATTTCTGGAAGTTGCCATATAATCCTTTGGTTTAAATGTCACTGGCCAGATCTTAGTCATATGACCATATCTAGGTGCAAGGGAGGCAGAGAAATGTAGTATTTATTTCAGGCAACCATATGCCCAGCTGAAAACCGAGGGTCCCGTTACTAGGGAGAAAGGGGAAATGGATATTATGGGACAATTAGTGGTCTCTGCCACATGCATCATGGGGCAGAAGCAGGATGGGAACCAGGTCTACCTCCAGCCTGGGGCCCCTCCAGCTCTCCACACCAGGAGAAAGGCTGAAGTCCACGTAAATTCATCTCCAGAGACAAAGGAAGGAAGAGGTACCATTTTGGCGGCAACTCATTTCATTTTCCCAACAATGCACCAAGGTAGGTAGAGCCCTAATTTTTTACATAAGGGGGCTCTGGGAGATTATGTCATTTGTCCAAAGCCACCCATCTAATAAATTACAGACCCAAGATGAGGACTCAGATAAATCTTCCTGCAACACCCATATTGCCAGTTCGTTGGCAGCCTCTGTGGTTCAGGAGGAGCCAGCTTGTCCCTTGGGGCCACCTAGCCAGGTGGCACTGTGATGAGGAACTGGGAGGCCTTGAACTAGACATCCTTCACTTGAATTATGATCAGGTCAGCCTTTGAGCTTGGCAGGCCAACAGGAAACAGAATCCCTGTGGAACCAGAACCCAGCCCCCATGTGGTGAGTGCCAGGTCTCCTCTGGCATTTGTGCCTTGGTGATGTCAGCTGCCACTCCAGGACTTTGACATAATCAGCGGGTGCCGCCCCCACCCCATCTTGCCTCTGCCTGGTGGGGCTGGTGGTGCCTCTCCTCAGCTGTCCCCTCAGCCCTCGGTTCTCCCGGCAGGACCACAGGACTCAGAGTCTTCGGAAATAACATTTCTCTCTCCCACTCCCAGCCATGACATTGGATCACTTCCCAACACAGAGCAACCAGTTCATCGTGTCTCCCACAGCCCCGCTACCCACTCGATGAGCCAGGTCCCCGGTCACCCCCTGCCTTCAGCTGCCTCCACCCCCACAAACACACCCCCCAGCTTCCCTACCCACCCACCCACCTTGTGCAGCTCTGAGCAATGGGCCTCGCTGCCCGAGTCTGCCACATGCAAGGTCACTGGCATTGCTGCCAAGGATGGGGAAGGGGGTGACTCAGTTCCCGCTTGCTCATCCCAGGGAAGGAGAATAGTGGGGGGCGGGGACCTAGACTCCTGTTCGAGTCAGCCTTCAGCTTCATCGAAAGGCTGAGTCAGCATTGCTGCCAGCTGCCCTAACCTGTGTCCCTCCTAGTAACGTCACAGACTGCGAGGAAGGTTCACCCCATCGGAGACGGGAACACTGAGGCCCAGACAGCACCTTCCTGTAAAGCCGAAGGGCAGAGCAGCCTCCAAGTGTCCCTTCTCTGTCCTCAGAGACCCCCGGTCTGAGGGGCCATCCAGCCCCTGCCCTCAGGGAGTCCTCCGTCTGGTGAGGGAGGCAGGGACCCTGGACCCCGGTGCTCCTCAGAGAGTCCCCAGCCTGGTAGGCTTGTCCCAGAGGCTCCACTCTGAGGGATGGGACAAGGCCCCTGCCCAGGGGGCAGCCCCCCAAGCTGGGCTGAATGGATGGGACTGCAGGACTGCAGGGACCACTAAATGGCCTGAGGAGATTTCTGGCTGCCCTGAAGGGCGGTGGAGGGGGCTGGGGGCAGGAGGTTGCAGTGTAGACCTCGACCTTCCCTGGGGTGGGGGTGGGGGTGCTCCTTCCAGAGGAATCTGCTCTCCTGTGAGTGTTTGAGTGGTGGCAAGAGCGGGAGGTCAGAGCACGTGGTGGTGACTGGGGGTCCCTCTCCATAAGTGACACCCTGGACACATTGCCAAGGGGGCCGAGGTGGGTGTCTTCCTAGCCAGAGGAAGTTGGATGGGCCCCTTACCCTTGGCACAGGAAGTATCTGGCAAGGACAGCAGGGACCAGAGGCTATTCCTAAGAATTAATATTTGGGAGGAAATCTGTTAGCAAAATCCGAGCTGAGGAGAGCAGTCAGGTTACTGCGGAAGGCAGAAGAGGAGGGATGAGGCAGCAGAGTGTGCATGAGGGTGAAATGAAGTTATTAAAATGAACCCACCCCCTGTGCAGGCAGAACTGTGTGCCAGGCAGGCCGGGCCCTCCAGCTGTCGGCAGCATCTGGCTCTCCACAGGAGGACAGGAGCAGGAGGGGGTGGGTCAGAGCGCCCCCAGGCCCTGCTGAGAGTTCAGCCAGGCCAGGGAGGGGAGGGCGCCCAGGGCCACCAGCCCCGCTGTTCCCTCCTCCCTCGCTGCAGTCCCCCCTACAGCGCTGGGTGGCGGTGCTCCTGGATGCGTCTGGTGGGCGTCCACAGGTGGAGAACACTCCAGATTCCAGCAGCTTCAGGCCTCCCATGGCAGAGCCCAAGTCCCCGGGCCTCCTTGGACTTCGGCACCTGTCCCCAGGGTGGAGGGGGTCAGTGTGTCTCCAGTCTGTGCCCAGGACAGCTGCTCCGGGAAGCACAGTGCAGGGAAGGAAGCTGGGAGGGGAGCATGAGCGTGAGTCACTCGCCCTGTCTGGGTCACTTCATACAAGGTGGGGCTGCAACAAGGTGGCTTCTAAGTCCCGCTGAGCTCTGCACTGCACTGTGTGAGGGGACTGTCCCTGCTGAGCGCCGGTGGAAGGGGTGGAAGGGGTGAAAGGCTAGGAGCAGCAAGACCATCTTACCCTCACGCCAGGACTCTCCTCACTGTCCAAGAGAGCAGACCTAGAACGAGCGACCTCCAGAGAGGGCACTGTGACCTTGGTAGTGGGCGCTTCCGCCCTCCCTTCACTGAGGCCCAAAGAGCCCAGCTAACCCCCAGACAGGGTGGCCAGCAGCCGTCCTTCTGAGGCCATCCTCCCGCCTGGGGGCAGGGAAGGGCTGCCCCACTCCCCCCCCAGCCTGTGCCTTCAACTGGCTCGTTTTCAGCCTGAAAACCCAGTACCCCGGATTCTCTGCGAGGACCCTTTGAACCACCAGGCTGGGCAAGGCCCTCGTGTCACAGAGGAAGACATGGAAAGAAAGCCAGAGAGGGGGATGGACATGGCCAAGGCCACATAGGAAAATAATGACAGAGCTAGGACCCCACTGGGCACCAAGGGACACCCTCATCTGGCCTGTTCCACCCACTAGCTCCTCCTCCCTGAGCTGCTGTTGCAGATGCCACCCCCTGACACCCCCACACCAAGCACTCGGGTCTCCGGTGCTGATCAGACAGCCTGGACACAGGGCTGGAGAGGGACGTGCTGAGGCCTTCACTGAGCCCTGGCTGGCTGCAAGGGCCACCAGAGTCCTGCTGCTCCGGGCCCCAGCAAATGTCCTGCAGCCATCTGAGCAATGCTGGCTGGACTGATAGGCGCTGGGGCCCTTTCCCTGGACAAGTCGGAATCCGGCGCCAGGGGCAAGCTTTATTTCCTGCTCCGAGAACAAGATTCTGCACACAGAAGTCGGCAATCAGGTGATTTCACAAGACTTCCCGCCCCTCCCCCCACCCACAGACAGACACACGGATCAGACAAGCCTTGCCCTGCCCCCTGCTGCTGGCCCTTCCCTCTCCAGGAGAGCCCCAGGCTCCCAGGTGACGCTGACTGTTGAGGGACCACTCTCTGGGACAAAGAAGCTCCCAGAGGAGCCAGCAGGAGGGGGGGGTGGAAGAGGGACACACGGCACACAGATGGGCTTCCACTTGTGGCCTTAACGCTGAGGACCCCACCACCCTGCGTTAGCGTAAGGCCATCAGCAAGAGGGTGGGCGCAGTGGGGAGTGCTGCCAGGATAGGGAATTTTGGGAAGGGGGTGGCCTAGCCAGAGACACGTGGTCTATTTGCCAAGACATCAAAGACCCCAAGGGTCACCACTCATGCTATGCTCAGTGCAGGACAACGGGGTGCCAGGCTGCCCACTGGGCTGGGCTGGACAGCTCCCAGGAAGCCCTGTCTCAGCCAGCCATCCTAAGGTGACAGGGGGTCCACCCTGACGAAATCCCCCCGCTGCCTGTTGATGTCCTCTCTCAGGACGGCAGGAGCCAAGGGTGTAGGCTCCTCTCATGACTTGATCTGGGGCCACATGAGTCTGCCTGCCCTGGGAGGCCGCACAGAGAACCCACTCCTCCTCCAGCACGCCTGTGTTCCTGCCGCTCCACAGCCTCAGGGTGGGGCCAGCACTCGGGACCCCCTTCCCTGCCACTTGAGACTTGGTCCTGGCCCCACTTGGCGTCTCCTCCTCTCCACCCCCCTTCCTGCCCAGTGTCCAGACAGATGGCCTCCTGCATGGGCAGGCCTGTCCTTCTAGCCCTGGCCTGGCCTCCGTGGCCTGCCCAGGGTCACCCAGAAGGGTAGTAGGGGGTATCGCTATGGTAGTTGTAATCTGGGCACACCTTCTGGACCAGCCGATAGTCTGTGCTGTAGAAGGCGATGTAGACACAGACGACTTTGAAGGGCTGGGAGCAGCTCCAGGTGGCTGAGCTCTGAGCGTGGTCTCGGGAGCAGATCTTGGCTGGGTCGTGGGTGCAGAGCGAGGTCCGGCGGCCCCGTTCTACCTTCTCCCACTCCATCCGGCAGTTGAAGATTTTGGAGGCCTTGGCTTCGATGAAGATCTGCTGTTCCTGGTGGAACTCTACAGCTTTACTGGGGGGCACGAGGCTGATGGAGATGTTGCCCTGGCCTGTGGCATTGTGTCGGAAGTGGACTCTGAAGGTCCCGTTGCCATGGTCCACAATCTTCCCTGTGACGAGCAGGTTCAGGGCCACCGTCTTGATGTTGGAGTAGAAGTCGCCCCAGCCAAAGATTTTCTTCACCTTGGCCGAGGGTGAGGGGCTGTGGTTTGGGCGGTTGGGGGGCTGCCCAAGGACCCCCCAAGCCTCCCCAGGTGGAGCCAGCAGCCCTAGGAGAGTGGAATTGGCCATGGGGCGGGACTTAGGTGAGATGTGGCCCCGCTTCCGCGGCACCCGTGGCCGGGGCTGGCCCTCATGGTCGTCATGCTCAGGGTCCTCTGAGCCGGGGGGACCGTCATCCTGGCCACAGATGACCTACAGAAGGAGTTGGGAGGAGAGTGAGAGCCCTGTCGCCAGAGAACCCAGGAGCTCTGGCCCCCCCCCCCACCCATCACCACCAGCATCATCTCTGTCCCTGTCCCTTCCACTCTGACTTGGGGCAGAGGGACCCATGAATGTTGTCCACTTATGCTGGGGGGCTAGTGTACACTCTAGCTTGTGTCATGGTCCCATCTCATGTTTTGACTCTCAGGTCAGCCCTGTGTCCTCTCCTCACTGTCCTATCTCTGGCCATTATTCAAAGTCTGAAAGATAGTCAAGAATTCTGTGCAGTGAACTGTGGCACCTGGGACAATGCCCCTAACCGTATGGGGTCCCCAGTCTGATGGGGGAAGCCCAGCTCCTGATTGTGTAAGCGCCCCCATCTGGTAGCCAAAGCATCACCCCTGTGCCGACAGAGTCCCTCTTCTGACAGGGGAGGTAGAGTCCCTGGCTCTGTGAAACGGGGAGGCATAATCTCTGTCCTCAAAGAGCCCTGAGTCAGATAGGGGAGCTTGGTTCCTATCCCGGGAGAGTCCCCAGTTTGACAGGAGAGGCCAGCCCCTGCCTTTGGGGACTTCCTAGTCTGTTGGGTGAGACCCCATCCCTACCCTAGGATCATTTCTACCCTCAGATGCAAAGAGAATCAACAGACAATGGAACAAGAAAACAGAACCCAGTGAAATTCTCAAGTACAAATGTGGTTTAGGTTTTGCAGGAGGACTAGAGAAGACCTGGAGTGAATGCCACACCCGGGATGGCCAAGGCTATGGAAAACCAAACGCTTCTCTGGGGAACACTGACGATGACATGCCAAGACATTGCTTGCATTAGGAGGTGGGAATTATTATTCCCATTTCACAGATAAGGACATAAGGGCTCAGAGGTTACAATGCTACAAGGCTAAGGTCACGTAGGGTCAGCCCTCCCTTTACAGCCCACATTCCCAACCTCACAGACCAGATGTGCATTTTTTAAAGGGTTTTATCCAGGCCCCGTCCCCCTGGGAATCTACCAAGGCTTGTCCTGCCTCTGCTGGATCAGCTATGGCGACAGGCCACACCTGGGGGAGGCTTGCCGGAGGTGCTGCGCAGAGAGGGACAGCGCTGGGGTGGGGGGGCGGTATCTATGGGGCATAAGGGAGTTTACAAGGCTTCCTCCGGGCAGAGACCGGGCCTGTGTGTGCTCTGCTTTTGGAATAGAGTTCGCCAGCTCATCTAGGCAGCATCTGGATTTGGTGGTGACCCTGGGTTGGGGAGGGGAGGGCTCCAAGGGGTTTTGGGATCCTCATGTCCCCTGTTCTTGGCGGTGCCTGCAACTGTGTGCTGTGGCCAAGCCCATCCCTGCCCCACAGTCAAGGCTGGCCCTGCCTGGCCCCAGGGGTTCGGTAGAGGGACAGCCAGGAGGGGAGGCTCCTGGGGGCTGGGTTCAGGGCTGCAGACCTGTGTGCACTTGGTGCTGGGGGTCACAGCTGAGTGGCAGAGGATAGAGAACAGGGCCACAGGTGTGGCCGTGAGAAGGGAAGGGCTCTTCCAGCAGTGGAATAAGGGTGGTGGCAGGGGGATTGTGGATGTGAGGGGAGCGGCAGATCCAGATGTGGGGCCGAGGCTTCTCCGCGGCAGAATTGGGGCGAGGGCCGGCCACAGCGCTTGGCCGGAGAGGAGTCAAGCCCTGCGCTGGGGTCGGGGTTGGGGTCCGCCGACGTCCTGGGCCTCCGGGAAGCCCCGAGCCGCGCACGGGGAGCGGGCTCTGGGCGCTCCGCTCAGCTGCTGCGAGCGCCCGGGGCGGGAGCCGCCTGCCCGGGTCCTGTGGGGCGCGGGCTGCGCGCAGCCGGGAGAGGAGAGGAAAACAACAGGCGGGCGGGAGGGAGCGGGAGGGAGCGGGAAGGAGGGACGCGGGGGCCGCCCCCCGCCTGCACCGGCTCCGCGTGCTGGGGACCCAGAGCCCGGGGCTCTGTGGGTCCAGGAGGTCAGGGGAGAAGCCCACGCCTCCTGACCTGGCAGGTCACCAGCTCCACAGCCCACTCCCCACCCCCCACCCCCTCCTGCGGTCCCGGGGCGCCGGGCAGGGGTCGGGTAACCCTTGGCGACCCGACTCCGGGCCTTTTCCCCATTGCGGGTCGCACCTCCCGCCACTAGCCGCGGAGTGGGTGGGCCAGCCCAGCACCCTCTTCCCGCCCCTATTAACCCTTTCCGTCCGGTCTCCGGCCTCGGACCCGCCCTCTCCCCCAGCCTCCAGTCTCCCCCTCCATCCCTGGGATGTCAGGGGAAGGGAGAAAGTTTCAGGGCTCGGAAGCTTCCCGCGCTCTCCCCGGATCCTGCGGGCCCCCGCCCCTCTGCGCAGCTCCCCGCGGACCACTCACCAGATAGAGGCTGCCCTGTACCAGGAACACGAAGCAGCAGCGAGTCAATTGCATCTTCCTCCTCTGCTCGCGTCCCCCTTTCTCGCCTCTTTTCCTCTCGGGGTCCCAGGCCCCTTCCTCCCCGTCTGCTCCTTCAGGCGCGCCGTCCCATGCTCCGGTCCTCGGCGGCTCGCGGCCCTCCCCTCAGCCAGTTGTCCAAGACCGACCCCGCCCCCTTCGGTCCAGCTGTGCAGCCGCCGCCCCCCGCCCCTGGTCCCGCTGCGCGCGGCGCGGCCCCCGCTCGAGGTCCCAGATGTGCGCCCCGAGCTCCTCGAAGGGGCCCAGCGGCGCCGTAGCTCCGCTGCTCCAGTTACGCGCTCGGCGTCCCCTTGGTTCCGTTCTCTTCCAGATGTGCTGGGGACCCGCGCGCGCGCCCGACCTTGGTGCTAATTCCCCAGACCAGACTGGCCCTCCCGCCCCTTCGCGGCGCGCCCCCTGGCGGACGCCCCGGGCCACTCTGAGCCCGGCCGCCCGCTCCCCGCGCTGCACCCCGCCAGACTGGAGCGCTCCTGGCGCCCAGGCGGCTCCTGCTTCCTTGTCCCTCCCACCCGCGGCGGCGGCGGCGGCAGCAGGTACAGTGAGCCCAGCCGGTACCTCCGGAGTTAACTCCTCCCCTGCCGGCCCGCAGCCCGGGGACCTTGGACGCCGGCTCTCCGGCCCAAAGCGGGTAGAACGCCGGGGCAGAGTAACTCCTGGAGCGGAAGGGACAGGGTGATGGCCAGGGGATAGAGACCCTACCCTTTCCACCCCTCTGGCAGGGTGCCTGGTCCCACGTAACGAGAGAGAATCTGCCGCCCTACCCCCAACCTCAGGAGTCCTGGAGATCGTTTTTTTCCAAACTCATTCCAAGGGCCAAAAAAGGACATATCCCTTATTGTAACCTATCCCCACGGTTGCGGTTGCGAGTCCACTGTCTCTCTGCAAGACTTGTTTCTGTGTTGAAGGAAGTTCTTCTAGGTGTCTAGCCTGAACTCCTTTTGTTGTCGTGTCCATTCCTTTACTCTTCTACTTTCCTCAGAGGGGCTAGGATAATCCCTGGACCTTCTCAGTCCAGTAACTGTGACAGGAATCTTTGGCTGGGGCCCTGGACTGAAAAGGCTGCTATGGCCAGGATGGACTTTGGGGCTGGGGGCACGAGTAAGCCCCTGAGAAATTGGGGAGTGAGGTGGACAAGTTCTCCCTGGAGACTGTCCCTTCATTCTTCACTACTACCCTCCCTGTGACACAGGGGGTCACCAGGCTGAGAGGGGCTCCTGTCCCATTGTGGTCCCTGGTTATCTCTGGTCTCTGCAACAAAATTCCAGGGCAAGGAGGAAGAACAAGACCCTGATCTGAGATTCCCAAAGATGGGGGCCCATCCTCCATCACCCCCACTCTGTGCCTCCAGGTCTCCTTCCTGGAATTCCAGGGCCCTTTTAGTCTTTAGAAAAATAAAAGGTCAAGTCCTAGCACTCCTTGGAGGCTGTGAAGGTGAGAAGATACCCCAGTATTTGAAGTTGCCCCAGCCTGGGGCTCGGCCCATGGGGCACCGTGGGTGGGCACTCTGCTCTTTGGCCCTCCTAGGCCCGGCTTGGTCCCTGGCTGCAACCCCAGCACGCACCCAGCCTCCTCCCCCACCATCTGCCAGGCGGGTGCGCGGGGAATGCAGATGAATCTTAATATCAGTCTGGGCCAAGTGCAATGAGGGAGACAGATTCTGCAGAGTCCAGACAGCATCACAGAGCCCCCTGCATCCCCCGGCAGCCTGGGCCACACCAAGGTGCTGCAGGTCTTCCCTGGTGGTGGGGGTGGGGGTTGTGCATGTCCAGTCAAAGACCCCCAAAGCCAGAGAAGGAAGGAACAGGTAAATCTTTGGCTGGCCTCTGAGCCTCCGGTCCGGCTGGGAGGGAGAAGCTGTTGGCCTGAGCGTGGGCAGCTGATTCCAGCGCCCAGCTAGGCAGAGGCGTAGCTGGGCCCACTCTTTGTCCATTTCCAGAAGGTCCTGTCCCCAGGAGAGCAGTGTGGTCCAACAGAAAGAGCACAGGTTTTCAGGCCAGACAGTCCTAGATCCTACTCCAGACCTGGCTGTGTGACCTTGGGCAGGTTAGTTTGGTTCTCTGATGCCCGTTTCCTGATCTGCTGTTGCAAGAACGAAAGGAGACAAAATGTGCAAACAAAGCGCAGGCACAATGGCTGGCGGGCAGTCGTAGGAGTGCAATAAATGGAAGTTCTCGCTTTCCCACTTCCCACACATTTGCTCCGGCTGCCTGGCTTGCCCTCGCTCCCCTCTTGGCCATTCCTGGCTCTCACTTCCTTCCTTCAAGTTTCCCCTCTGCATTTATCCATCAACCACTGTCCGAGCCTGTCCTCAGTGCCAGGCGCCAGGCCAGGGGTTGAGATAGAGATGAATGGGACACCGTCCCTGCCCTCAAGGATCTCATCGGCTAGTGTGGAACAGAGACATGAAAATCGATAATTATAACTCAGTGTGGTGAGTGGAATAACAGATCCCTGAACAAGGCATTACGGATGCACCAAGGAAGCTGGGGTCAGGGGGAGGGTCGGAGGTGGCTTCCTGGAGGAGGTGATGACAAACTGAGTAAGAGTGTTCCTGGCAGGGGGCACTGAATGACCAGAGGTCCGGAGGCTACAACTGGCAGCAGTTTGCTGTTCCGAGCACTGAGGGGAGGAGTGGCGGCTGGGGCCAGATGATGGAAGGTCTTGTGTGTCAGTAGACGGGGTTGGGACCCTTGTTATGAGGAACCTTTGAAGGGTTTTAAGGGGGCTGGTGAGTACAGTCAGATTTGCATTTTAAAAGCTTTTGCAAAATTCACAGGAAAGAGGGAGATTAGAGGGAGGGAGAGAGGAAGGAACCAGTTAGGAAACAGATGCAATGGTTTGGGGGGACAGGGAGCCCGAAGACATCTTTAGGAGGCAAAATGACCAGGATTTGGTTGTTGCTGAGGTGAGGCAGGAGGGAGAGAGGGAGTCAATCAAGACACGGGTGTCTGGCTCGGGACACAGGCTGGATCAGTGAGGCAGCACCACGGGCAGGGGAGGAGGATGGGGTCTGGGGTGCGGGTGGAGGGGTCAGTTTTGGCCACGTCAAGTCTGGGTGCTGTTGGCCACGCAAGGGCAGGAGAAAGTCTAACCTGGGGTGCTGGAAATGTGGGGGGGGGGGGTTGCAGAGTAGCAGCAGGCATGGGTGGAGGAGCCCTGGGCACCCTGGCATTTAAAGGGTGGGCAGAGGAAAAGAACCCCCAAAGGATCTCAGGGAGGAGCAGGCAGCCAGGGCCAAGGAGGAGGGATGGGCTGATCCTGGAAGCAGCAGGAGCAGTGGGGCTCCCACAATGGAGTGTGCCAAGCAGAGTGGGCACAGTGCATATTGCACACTATGCAGATTCCAGAATCCCACCTCCAGGGAGCCTTAGTCAGTAGACGGGAGCTCAGGACTATGTGTTTTGTAAGCCCGTGCCCTCCCCCAGGTGATGCTGATGGAGTTGGCCTCTGGACCTCACTTTGATCCACTGAGTGTGGGGAGTGTCAGGAAGGAGCGAATGAGCGACAGTGCAAAGGAGCAGAGAGACCCGGCAAGGGAGAGACACAAGAGTGACCACTGGGTTTGGCTGAGATTCCCCTAGCAGCTGTACCCAACCTTGGCCCCTCCAGCTGCTCCCAGGGTGGGAAGACAGACCACAGACACAATAAACTGTGTGCACCAAGCACACTGACAGCCGTTCTGGAGGTGACATCCAGGGTGTGCCCGCCATTAAGGTTCACTTCTCTGTATCCCCCAGCCCCCTCCCCCACCGTGCCCTGCCCTCAGCAGATGCTCCAATGAAGGGGGCAGAAGTGAACGCACTCGTCCCACCCCTGTGCCCCAGCTGCCTCTGTGCCCACTCACACCCGGGATAGGGACCGTCCGGGCAGTTGCTTAGCACCTCTGATGCTTCCTCCTGCTTCTGTCTCACTCTCGGAAGAACCCTGTCTATACGGCTCCCCTCCTCCCTGCCTCCCCGGTGCTGCTGGAAAGAAAACACACAGTGGGCACTTGAGCGGGCTTAGCCAGAGAATGGGAAATGGGGCTCCTAATGGTTTGAAAGGCAGAGAGTGGATGCCCTTGAGCGAGCTGCAGTAGAGAGGTCGGAGAGAGGCAGAGGAGATCATTATTGTTAATAATCTCTCCTGTTTAGCTGGCAATGTGCAATTTTAAAGTGTTAGGAAGAGTGTTATGTATAGGATACTAAGGGGGCCCCCCGAGGGAAACCCTAATTCAAATGAGGGGGCCCAGGATGGATTCCAGAGAGATTAAGTAAGTGATGTGTGGCTCAGGCAAGGTGGGAGGGGAAGGAAAGAGCCTTCCAGGAAGAGGAAGCAACTCATGCTAAGGCCAGAGATGAAAGAAAGCTTGGGAGTGGGGCTATGATGAGGACGAGATGAAAGACTCATTTGTTCCACAAATACTTGTCAAGTGTCTACTTTTATGTCTGGTCCAGGGCTGGGTGTGGGGTGCAGCCATGGACAGGAGAGACTGCAGTCCTTATTCGCATGGAGAATTTGGGCTCTGGGAGAGGCGGAGGTTAAATAACTCAGCACAGGAAAGAAAACACAAGCTCTGAGATGTTGGCAGGTGGTAGGAAGGGAGAAGAACAGCACGTTCTGAGCCAGAGACACTAAGGAGGGGTCCCGAGTTACCTGGGAGGGGTTGGGAACGCCTCTGCAAGGATGTGACATTTCAGTTGGAATCTAAGAGATGAGGAGGCCTGGACAAAGGGAGTGGCACATGCCGAGACCCTGAGCCTAGGAAGAGCTCAGTGCTCTGGAGGAGCTGAAAGGAGCCAGCTAGTGAAGGCGGGAGAGGGACGCCAGACAGCCAGTGAGGTGGGCAGGGGCCAGATCTCCCAGTGCGTCCTGGTCTAGTTCAGGGTTTGGGGTTTCATCCTGTGATTAAGGTGTCTTTGTTTTTGTTTTGATTCTGAGGTTTAAACAAGGGTCAGTTTGCACTTTAGGAGGATCACTAGAAAGATCATTCTGGCAGCGGCATGGAGGGTGGATCTGGAGGGTGGGTGAAGCTGGAGGCTGGCAGGTGGCCAGAATGAAGGCAGAGGCAGCGGGGAGGGGAAGGAGGGGAAGGCCTTGAAAGATGTCTACGGGGGTGGAAGGGAGGGAGGTTGGACTCTAGGGCATGGGGTTGAGGAGTCAGAGCTGGCCCCCAGCTTTCTGGCCTAGGGAACACAGGTTTGCAGGAGAAGATGTGGCACCCCTGGACAGGTGGCCTGTAAGGGGCTTGAAGGTGCTCCTTGCTGTGACTAGCAGGGTGCAGAGTGGAGGTCAGACGGGAGGGCCCAGACTGGAGACATGTGAGCCTGGAGAACCATCCAAGGAGAGTAGGAGGAGCTTGCAAAGGGCAGGCACTGGGAAGGCTGTATAGGCAGAAGTGGGGAAGGAGAGGGAGGACGGAGCTGGGGTCAAGCGACCCAGAGGACCTGGAAACCTCTGGCCCCAAAGACCCCGAGGGAAGCTGCTGCTGACATCCCAAACCGTGCATGTCCCAGGCCTGCAAGGTCCTGAGAGGACCTGCTGTCTGTCCTCTGGCCTCTCCTGGGACCTCACCAGCCAGAAGGGACCTTCTCCTGGCTGAGAGGGCTCCTGCACGTGCCCTGGCAGAGTGGCAGGGGGCATGCAGGGATTAGGGGACTGGCTCTGAGATATGCTGCCTGGGTGATCGGGGCAGTCTCTCCTCTTGTTGGGCCTCAGCGTCCCCATCTACAAAGGGAGAACATCCTGCCCATCTCCTGGGGTGAGGACATGGTTAGTGTGAGAGCCTCTGGCTTCTCCTGGGCACGTGGTACTGAGCCTGGCTGGTGGGAAGTGCTTTGTAAACAGTGAAGCACTGAACAAAAGGAGTGTGCCAGGCTCCTTCCCGATACATTTCAGGATCCTCAGCGGTGAGAAGCCAGGGGGAGAAACCAGGGCCTGAGCGGGCCGCTAGACAGCAGGACATCTGGCAGGGAGCCGACACCTGGCACCAGGTCACTGGCTGCCCCCTCGGCCACCTGTCGGCTGGACCCAAGTCACTGCAGTCAACGCCGGCTCCGCAGGGGGCGGTGGGGAGACGACGGGGGTGTGGCGCGTGGGAGGCCGGCGGGGTCCGCGCGCCACCTGGTGGGCACTTAGGCGTCTCCCGTGGTCGCGCGGCGGGGGAGAGGAAGGCCAGGCCCGCGCGCTCGCAGCTCCGTGCACCCGCCCGCTGGTTAGCACCTTTTCTGCTCACCGGTGCGCGGTGCACAAAGGCACTTAATAAAGACAAAAAAAAAAAAAAAAAAAAAAGAATCCAGCCTGGACAACATAGTGAGATCCTGTCTCAAAAAAAAAAAAGAGAAAGAAAGAAAAAAAGAAAAAAGGCCTGTGTTCTGATGCTCTTGAGCTCTGGAGCCAGATCGCCTGGGTCTTAGATTTGCAACTGTGTCTTCTGCGAATTACTTCACCTTTCGGTGCCTGTTTCTTCATGGGGATAATGACAGTATCCATATATAAGATTGTTGAGAACAAGGTCTGGCACACAGTAAGTGCTCAGTAAGTGCTGGCTATTGTTATATTCACATTCATTTACTCATTCAGCCCCGGATTTCCAAGTGACGATGTCGTGCTAGGTGATTGTAGGGAGGGAGACAGCTTTGTCGGTGGAAATAACGCCCAGTACAGGGCGACGGGGATTGGTGCAACTGGGGGCACGAAACTGAGCCTCGGCTTCTTTATCTGTGAAATGGGTCAATACAACGTCTGCGGCAAGAAGTTCCCGCTCCCTTTGCGCGGAGAGGGCGCCCCAGTCCGGCACCCCTGGTTTGTCTCGTGAGTAGCGGCCCAAATTCAAGGGCGCGTGCCTCTCTGGACTCCCGATGGACACTGAGGCCAGGGCGCCAAGTGGCAGTCACCTCTGGAAGTCGAGGCTTCCATCTGGGGGCGCCCAGGCCACCCAGCCCAGGCCCGCCTAGGCGCTTCAGCCCGTCGCGGGCTGACAGCCCCAGGGTCCAGACGCGCCTGGCTGCGCCTTTCATTTACAGGCCGGTGGTGACGCCTGGCGGCGGAGGGAGGGATAACCTCGACCTCCGCTCGACCGCGCACCTCCTTTCCAGGACCCTCCACTGAGAAGCTCGTCTCCGTCTGGTCCCGGTGGGGGATGGTCGAGGGGAGCAGCAGGCGCCGTCGGGGGGTCCAGGAGGTAGAGGTGAGCACTGACCTGCACTTCTCCTGGAAAGGTGGAATCTAGCATCATCCAGTTCCAAATCGGATCGGAGATGGGGGCGCGGGAGTGGAGGGGCAGAGCAGGGGGCAGGGCTAGGGATGGTAGCCGGAGAGATGTTAGGGAGCTCGGAGGACGACTTCGCTGGTTTTCTCTGTCTACCTCATTTGGGGTCCTCATCGTTCCCCTCTGGTGCGCCAGCCCCTAAAGATTTCAATGGGACAATGTAGGGCAGTACCTCGGGGGAAATGCGCCTGGGAGTGACCTCAGCCTGAAAGTGGCCTCAGTTCAGGTGCTCTCTGGAGGGGTCAGCTGCAACCACAAGGCCTAAGGCACCAGCAGAAAACGGCGAGGCAGCAGGAAGGATGCCTCCTGGAAAACACTTTTCTGACCCCTCCTCACCGCTGGACCACAATGGGGGTGTGGCTGCCACATCATGTGGCTGTCCACTTCATGCAAACCTGGCATCTTCCGACTCCAAGGACCTGCTGGCTGGTGGGGGTGGGGGCCTGACCTCAGCCCAAGAGCATAGCCCTCTCCCCTGAACCAGGCCTGTGTTCACGTCCCTCCCAGCACCCTGACTCCCCCAACTCAAGATATACAAAATCGGGTCCTCAGCACAGCCTGTCCCCACCCCCGCGTTCCCCTGTGTTCATTAGAATCTCGGTGCCAGATTTGCCTCTGGTCTCTCTTCCCCTGGTATCCAATTGCATCTTCTCCTCCACCCCATTGTGAGCTTCAGGGCTCCATCATTGCTTCTTGGGACCACAGCATCCCCTGACGGGTCTCTGCTGGCTCTTCCTTACCCTACAGCCATAGGGGAGACCTAGTTCTAAGATGCAGCCTGGATGATGTCCCTCTTGGAGGGCTTTCCATCGCTCCAAACTAGCCAAGGCATATTCACTAAACATTACTCACATCTGACTGAATTGCACAACCCGATGAGGTAGGCCTTATTGTTGCCACATTTTACAATGATAGAACTGAGCTTAGAAAGATGAGATGATGTCCCCCAGGACTCATAGCTAGTGTTCTTCAGAGCTGGGATGTGGACCTGGCAGCCTGGCTCCCACAGCCCAAGCTTTGACCGTGCCAGTGTTTCCTGAGGTAAGCACATGTTGGATGGGAGAGTCCTCTCTCTCTCTCTCTCTCTTTTTTTTAATAGTACAAATGAACATTTTAAATTTTAATAGAAATGTGTTTCTTTTTTAAAGGCTTTTCTTCTATCTTATTTCTGGCAAGGGGTACTGGTTTCTCATTTATGGGAGTGATACAAAATGTTCCTTTAAAATAAATTTATTTTGGGGGTAAAAAAAAAGTAGTTAATTGAAAGAAAAGTCCTAGGAATGCGATAGCGCAGGTGGCACGTGGTTGCGGAGAAACGCATGCTGGTGTCCTTGTCGCTACATACTGCTGCTCAGGGGGGAGTCCAAACTCGTCAGCACGACTACGCCTACCAGTGCTCCGGGGCTCACCCCGCCACCCCCTGCTCTCTCCTGTCCCCCGCCTCCCCACTCCCTCTGCTGTGGCCTCTGACCATGTGCAGCTCCCGAGAGCAGCCGGCTTTCTGTGCCTTTGAACACGCTGTTCCCTCCACCTGACCTCCCCTTCCTTCTTGGCTGTCTGGCAAACACCCACTCACCATTTGAGGCTTAACCTCGCTCAGACATCACTTCCTCCTCCAAGCTTCTCTGAAATGGAATTGACACCTCTCCCACTATTGTGCCCCAGTCACCTGTCCTCAAACAGAATTATAGTTCGTTCTCCTCCCTCCTCTCACCCACCCCCACCCCCACCCCCACGACTGTGAACTCCTAGAAGACAGGGACCGTCTTTTTCTTTGGCCCAGCACCTGACACTCAGAGGAGCTCAATAAATGCACGTGCAATGCATGAATTCCATGGGAGGCCATGTGGAGGGAAGGTTGGTTTCAGATGGGAGAACGGGGGCAGGTGAGTACAGCCTTTAAGGAGAAGGTGGGAGTTGACTTCTGAGCTGGATGTTGATGGAGGATTGGGGAGGATAGTCTCCCGGAAGCAGATCCAGAGATCTTTATGGGAGTTTATTATTAGCCAAAGGGGAAATGTCAATTTAGGGCAAAAGTCAATTTATTTATTAATAAATGATGATGCCGTATCGGTGATCCATCTGGAAGAAAATAAAGCCAAATCCTCCCCTCCCATCTGACACCACCTACAAAATAGATCCCAGATGGATTAAAGCCTTAAAGTAAAAAACTAAATATATTAGAAGAAACTAAAACTATTAGAAGAAATTTAGAAGATGGATTCTTTAACCTTGGGGGTGAGGAAGTTCTTAGGTAAGACAGGAAACTGAGAAGCCATACAAAAGAGAGAAAGGGTGAGAGAGAGAGATTTGGTTATGAAAAAATTATTTCTGAGTGACATAAGGTTTTGTAAACAAAATAAAAAGGTAAACGATAGACTGAAAAAAATATTTGCAACATGGCTAACAGTAGAATAGCCTTTCTATGAAAAAACTAAAAACCAATAAGAAAGAGACAAAAACATAAAATATAGGCAGAGGGGGAGGCCAAGGTGGGAGGATCGCTTGAGGTCAGGGGTTCGAGACCAGCCTGAGCAAGAGTGAGACCCCGTCTCTACTAAAAATAGAAAAATTAGCTGTGTGGTGGCTCACACCTGTATTCCCAGCTACTCGGGAGGTTGAGGTAGCAGGATGGCTTAAGTCCAGGAATTTGAGGCTACAGTGAGCTATCATGACGCCACTGCATTCTAGCCAGGGTGACAGAGTGAGACCCTGTCTCAAAAAAAAAAAAAAAAAGAAAAGAAAAGAAAAAAAACCAGGCAGAGGTCTAGACAAGCAGTGACGGAATGTACAGGCAGACCTCAGAGATGCTGCAGATTTGGTTCCAGCCCACCTCAATAAGATGGAATATTGTAAGAAAGCAAGCCACATACATTTTTTGTTTCCCATGAATATAAAAGTTATGTTTACATTATACTGTACTCTATTAAGTATGAAATAGCATTATGTCTAAAAGAAACAATGTACATACCTTAGTTTAAAAATACTTTATTGCAAAAAAATACTAAAGATCATCTGAGCCTTCAGTGAGTGGTAGGTAACGTTTTTGCTGGCAGAGGGTCTTGCCTCACTGTTGCTGCTGCTGGCAGATCAGGGTGGTGGTTGCTGAAGGCTGGGGTGGCTGTGGCAATTTCTTAATTTCTTAAAATAAGACAACAATGAAGTTTGCTGCATCAACTGACTCTTTTCAAAAAATATTCCTCTGTAGCATTCGATGTTGTTTACTGGCACTTTAAAATTTTTTAATTTTTATTATTTTAGAGACAGGGTCTTGCTCTATCAGCAATGTTGGAGTGCAGTGGTGTGATTATAGCTCACTGTAACTTCAAACTCCTGGGCTCAAATGATCTTCCTGCCTCAGCCTCCCGAGTAGCTAGGACTACAGGTGTGTACCACCATGCCCAGCTAATGAAAAAAAAAATTTTTTTTTTGTAGAGATGGGGTCTCTCTATGTTGCCCAAGCTGGTCTTGAGCCCCTGGGCTCAAGCGAGCCTCCTGCCTCGGCTTCTCAACGTGCTGGGATTACAGGCGTGAGCCACTGCACCCAGCCTGATTATTTATTTATTTTTTTGAAACAGGGTCTCATTCCGTTGCCTGAGCTAAAGTGCCACGGCGTCAGCCTGGCTCACAGCAACCTCAAACTCCTGAGTTCAAGCAATCCTCCTGCCTCACCCTCCCGAGTAGCTGGGATTACAGACGTGCACTACCACGCCTGGCTAATTTTTTCTATTTTTAGTAGAGACGGGGTCTCGCTCTTGTCCAGGCTGATCTCGAACTCCTAACCTCAAGTGATCATCCTGACTTGGCCTCCCAAAGTGCTAGGATTAGGCGTGAGCCACTGCGCCCGACTCACCCAGCCTGTTTGATAGCATTTTACCCACAACAGAACTTTAAAAATTGGAGTCAGTCCTCTCAAACCTTGTCACTGCTTTATCAGCTAAGTTTATGTAATATTCTAAATCCTTTGCTGTCATTTCAACAATGTTCACCATATCTTCACCAGGAATAGATTACCTCTCAAGAAGCCACTATCTTTCCTCATCCCTGAGAAGCAACTCTTCGTCTGTTCAAGTTTTATTGTGAGGTTACAGGAATTCAGTCTTCAGACTCCACTTCTACTTCTAGTTCTTTTGCTATTTCTATACATCTGCAGTTACTTCCTCCACTGAAATCGTAACTCCTGAAAGTTATCCATGCGGGTTAGAGTCAACTTCCCCAAACTCCTGTTAATGTTAATATTTTGACCTCTTCCCATGAATCACAAATGTTCTTAGTGGCATCTAGAATGATTAATCCTTTCCAGAAGGTTTTCAATTGACTTTGCCCAGATCTATCAGATAAATCACTCTCTATGGCAGCTATAGCCTTACAAAATGTATTTCTTAAATAATAAGACTTGAAAGTCAAAATGACTCCTTGATCCATGGCTACAGAATGGATGTTGTGTTAGCAGGCAAGAAAACAACATTAATCTCCTTGTACGTCTCCCTCATAGCTCTTAGATGGGTGCATTGTCAATGTGCAGTAATATTTTGAAAAGAATCTTTTTTTCTGACTATTCAGGCTCAATGTGGGCTTAAAATATTCAGTAAACCCTCCTGTAAACAGAGGTGCTGTCACCCAGGCTTTGTTGTTCCATTTATACAGCACAGGCAGAGTCGATTTAACATAATTCTTAAGAGCCCTAGGATTTTTGGAATGGTAAGTGAGCATTGGCTTCAACTTAAAGTTACCAGCTGCATTAGCCCCTAACAAGAGAGTCAGCCTGTCCTTTGAAGCTTTGAAGTCAAGCATTGGCTTCTCCACTCCCGCTATGAAAGTCTAGATGCCATCTTCTTCCAATATAAGTCTGTTTCATCTACACTGGAAATCTGCTGTTCAGTGTAACCACCTTCATCAATGATCTTAGCTAGATCTTCTGGAACAACTTGCTGCAACTTCTCCATCAGCACCTGCTGCTTCACCTTGCATTTTTATGTTAAGGAGACAGCCTCTTTCCTTAAACCTCATGAACCAACCTCTGCTAGCTTCCAACTTTGCTTCTGCAGCTTCCTCACCTCTCTCAGCTTTCATAGGATTGCAGAGACTTGGGACCTCACTCTGGATTAGGCTTTGGCTTAAGGGAATGTTGCGGCTGGTTTGATCTTCTGTCCAGACCACTGAAACTTTCTCTGTATCAGCAATAGGGCTGTTTTGCTTTCTTGTTATTTGTATGTTCACTGGAGTAGCACTTCTAATTCCCTTCAAGAACTTTTCCTTTACGTTTGTAACTTGGCTAACTGGTGCAAGAGGCCTAGCTTTCCATCCATCTCAGCTTTCAACATGCCTCCCTCACTAAGCTTAACCATTGCTAGCTTTTGATTTACAGTGAGAGACTTGAATACTTACAGGCCATTGTAGAGTTATTAATTGGCCTAATTTTAATAATGTCCCTAAGGGAATAGGGAGGCCCATGGAGAGGGAGAGATGGGAGGACGGCTAGTCGGTGGGGCATCAGAACACACACGACATTGATTCATCAAGTTTGCCATCTTACATGGACGAGGTTCATGGTGCCCTAAAGCAATTACAATTGTAACATCAAAGATCACCGTAACTGACACAATAGTAATGAAAAAGTTTGAAATACTTTGAGAGTTATCAGACTGTGACACAGAGGCCTGAAGTGAGCAGATGCTGTTGGAGAAATGGCACCAATAGCCTTGCTCAAGGTAGGGTTGCCACAAACCTTCACTTTGTAAAAAAAAAAAAAAGCAATATCTGCAAAGCACAATAAAGCAAAGTGTGCCTGTATATGTGGAGAGATTCAGCCTCAGAAGGAGTCAGGGAAATGCAATTTGAAACAATGAGATGTGTTGTTTTTTTAAGTGAATAGACTTTATTTTTTAGAATGGTTTAACACAGAAAAAAATTGAGCAGATAATACAGACATTTCCCATATACACTCTTCTTCTCCCAGTTTCCCCTGTTATTAACAACTTATCTTAGTATTATGCATTTGTTGTAATTAATAAACCAATATTAATACATTAGTCTATAGTTTATTCAAAATTTCTTGTTTTTTACCTAGTGTCCTTCTCTGTCCCAGGATCCATTCTAGGACGCCTCATTACGTTTACCCATCATTTCTCCTGAGGCTCTTCTTGGCTGTGACTGTTTCTCAGACAGGCCTTGTTTTTGATGACTTTGACAGTTTGAGGAGTACTGGTCAAATGTATTGCAGCGTGCTGGGCTATTGGAATTCTTCTGATGTTTTCCTCATAGACTGGGGCTGTGGGTTTTTGAAAGGAAGACCACAGAGGTAAAGTGCCATTTTCATCACACTGTATCAATGGTCTGCGCAGTCAACATGATTACTGACTATTGATGTCAACTGTGATCACCTGGCTGAAGTAGCTTGTCAGATGTCTCCACTGCAAAGTTACTGTCCCTTTCCATACCGCACTCTTTAGAAAGATGTCATGTGCAGCTACAGTTATGGAATTGAGAGTTACGTTCTCCCTCTTTTAGGGGGAAGTATCTACATAATTTATTTGAAATCCTGCGTAGGATATTTGTCTCTTCTCCAACATTAATTTATTCAATCCTTTGTGCATATTAGTGTGGAGTCATGAATATTCATTTTATACTTTGGGTTATAATCCAATACGACTTTATTTTTGTTGCTCAAATTTTTATGCCACATCTTTTCCCACTCAGATTGGAAAAATGAAAACATTGATTAACAATCAGGGCTGCGGCAGCTGTGTGGCTGCCCAGAGTGTGAACTGCTGCCCCTTTGGACCAGGAGCTGCATGGTCTGACCTGGAAATTCTGGAAAGAAAAGGAGCATGAATAGACCCATGGGTGTTGTTGAGCCCATTTTTATTTAAAAAGAAGGACTGTCTCTATCTAGCTATTGATTATCTATCTATCCATCCATTATCTATCTATTGATTTACCTATCTATTATCTACCTACTGATCAATCTATCTATATCCATCTATTGATCTATCAATTATCTATCTATTGATTCATCCATCTCTGTCTATTTATTGATCTATTGGTTATCCTTATTTATTTATCTGACTTTCTCCTGGTTATCCTTATTTATTTATCTGACTTTCTCCGCACTGCCCCACCCTCAATCTGTTCCCCACCCTGTGGACACCCGAGGGGCCCCTGGGCAACACCCATCAGATCAGATCAGATTCCCTCCCTGCCCTCAGTGGCTTTTTGATACCCTTAGAATAACAAACTCCTTATGGTGGCCTACGGCGCCCTCTACTGGAGCTCCACTCAAATGTCCCTCCTCAGAGAGTCCTTCCCTGGCAATTGCACCTGAGGCAGCCTGGTCCCTGCCCCAGGCCACATCACTCCTAGCCCATCACCCCGCCATCCCACCTCCCGCTGAGAATTCATCACTATATGAAGCCTCCTCCTCCGACTAGAATCTAAGCCCCATGAGGGCACTGGGCACCGTGACTTGTTTGCTCCTGGAGCCCGGCTTAGCCCAGGGCCCGAGGCGCAGTAGGTCCCAATACCTCTTACTCACTGGGCGAATGCGGAACAACACTCTCAGCCACGTTAGAGACCTCCCGGTGTTGCGGGGGAAGGGGAGAGAGGAGATTATTAACTTTTTCTTCAGATACCTTTGGTTTGCTTAAGCTGTTACAAAGAACATGTAGTACTATGGTTTATAATTAAAAAGAAAATCCAATAAAGTTAATAAAAAAAAGAAAAGAAATAAAGTTTTCATTTCCTGGGGACAAAATGAGAAAGCAGCAGAGGCTTTAGGAGGGAATGGTCGGTGCCTTGGGAGCGCAGGTGGCCTCCTGAGGCTGCGGCGGAGGGGCGCAGAGGGCTGGAGGTACGACGGGAGAGGGGGTGGGAGGTTCTAGAATTGTTACCGACTGCGGGGCTTGCAGTCTGGGCGGGAGGGGCGGGGGGGGGGCCTGTCCGGCAGCTGCGTTTGCGCAGTCGGCTCAGCGTGGGTGGCGAGCACGGCTGGCGGGGGTGCGCTAGGGAGCCCCGGCCCTGCCACGGCCCTACCACTGCGACTTGGACGGCCCCACAGTTCAGGCCCCGGGCCCAGCCCCTTTGGGCCAGTCTTCCCGCCTCTCTTGGCTTCAGTTTTCCCAGCAATAGAACAGGGGTTGACACAGGAGTCTCCAGGGGTTTCCCAGCTCGGATGACCTCCTCAACGGGCGCTGATCCCTGGCGCCCTTGCGAACTTGGGCTGCGCCAGGCCCGCGGGCAGCCCAGGGTGGGTCCCACGCCCGCTACGCGCCTCCGGCCGGCAGAGGGCGCTGCGGCGCCGCCGTCCCCGACGGTCCCGCAGCCCGGGCCGCGTCCGCTGCCTCCCCGTCCGCGGGTCCTGCTCCGCCCAGCCCTGTCCAGGCCAGAAGGTGCGCGGGACTCCGGCGCCCGGTTCTGCGGGCCTGGGCCGAAGAGGTCAGGCTGGATCCGGAGGCTGCCCAGAAAGTCATTCCTTCCATGCCCCTGCCTCTGGGCAGTGTCTCTGGGCAGGGAGGCTGCTCCTCTGGCGCCGCGCTATGCAACCTTTACCCCTGGTGCCAGTTCTTGGCGTCCATCTCGAATCCTCTCACTGCAGCTAAAAGCAACGTGGGCTGTTTTCAGAGCTGAGGGGACCCACAGGTGAAGAAGCCAGGAGAGGGGGGCGGCCACTCTCGCAGGACCCCCAGGGGTTCCCTAGGACATCCCAATAAATCCTGCCGTCCTCTCCCCCGGCACAGCCCTCCTCCCTCTCCTCTCGGTGGTGGGCAACAGCTAGGGTGGGAGCAGCTGAAGTGGGAGGTTTCTAACAGACTCTCCCCAGAAATCTGGAAACGGGAAGGGGGCTGGGAGAGTGGCCAGCCTCCTGGTGCATGCCCAGGCCAGGTGACCCCAAGGCTAGAACACCCCTGGACAGCCCTCCCCAGTACACTGCAGCCTCAGTCACAGGCTTTCCTGGGTCTCCTCTCCCCAGTTCCCTAGTACCCCTCTTCCCACTCCCCCCATAACTCTTCCCAGGCCCAGAGCTGGCTGGGTCCCCCCGGGGACACCCCAGGGCAGGATCAGCCCCAAGCTCAGGCCTCTTACTCCCAGTTCTTGCTTCATCTCATCCTGAGAAAGTTCCTCCTTCCCTATTTCATGCCTCATTGGCGCTGGCGTCCCAGGCCTGGCAGGCTCTTGGGTGTGTGTTTTGTTCCAAAATCAGAGGAAGCTCTGCAGCCCCTCAGACGCCCGAATCCCAGGAGGGCTACCTCCCTGGACCAGACTGACACATGGGTGGGACCAGGCCCACAGCAGAACATCTGGGGACCCTGGCCACCTGATGGCTGAGCCCCCAGCCGGGCCAGGGAAAGGGGGCTCCCACTGATTCTGGGGGCCAGGCCGGCCCAGACTTGCTGTGGGATGTGGAGGAACCACTCTCTGGCCTGTTACCCGGATGTCACAGGGGAAACCCAGGTGCCCCTTTCTCTCTCACCTGCTGCTGCCTCCATGGCTCTCCCAGGCAGGACCGAGGGCCCCCATTGTATGTAGTGGGCGGGTGGCAGGAGCGAGGTCTGGCCAATGGGGCTGCCTGGAAGCGCATTCTAGGGGACCGCTCTCACTGTAAGGCACATGGAGTGGAAAGTGTCCCTCCAGCCAGGCGATCGGGCCTGGGATGCTGAGTGCTGGGATGGCTGAATGACCAGCACCCTGGGCCAGTGTGGACAAACGCCCGTCCGCAGGCCCTCACGCTGTCTCCCCCTCCCCATGTGGAATCCTCTTCTCAGGGTGGTACTGGTGAAGCCCTGCTGGCCATGGCAATGGGGCCAATGGGAAGCTCCTTCTCAGGATGTCCCACGCTGCCATCCGTTGCAGAATCCAGATGGAGCACAGGCCTGTGTGCTACAGAGACACAGTGTGGGGCATGGACACAGACAAACGGGCCGTATCAGGAAGCACTGGGCTGGACATTCGATCAGTTTGCCCAGAATTGTCACAGCCAGATCCATGACTGGATGACAGGAGGGCATAGTGGTTAAGACTCTGCCAGATCCAGGTTCAAATCTGGGTTCTGATCCTTGCTTACTGGGAGACCTGGGCAAGGAAGCCCCTAAATCTTCTGAGCATTGCTTTCCTAACCTGTGTGTTGGGGTACCAATACCTCCAACAACACGAGGTTGTTGTAGGAAGTAAATGATAGAGTAGGCCGGGCTGGTGGCTCATGCCTGTAATCCTAGCACTCTGGGAGGCCGAGGCTGGTGGATCACTAGAGGTCAGTGGTTGGAGACCAGCCTGAGCAAGAGCGAGACCCTGTCTCTACTAAAAATAGAAAGAAATTATCTGACCAACTAAAAAAATATATATATGGAAAAAATTAGCCGGGCATGGTGGCACATGCCTGTAGTCCCAGCTACTCGGGAGGCTGAGGCAGGAGGATCGCTTGAGCCCAGGAGTTTGAGGTTGCTGTGAGCTAGGCTGATGCCACGGCACTCTAGCCCAGGCAACAGAGCTCGAGACTCTGTCTCAAAAATAAATAAATAAATAAATAAATAAATGATAGAGTATATGACAATAATTAGAATAGCAAACAGGGAGGCAGTCGCGGTGAGCTTTTCTAAGCATACTATGTGAGTTAACTCCTCTCCTCACTGTAAATCTGTCCTGTTATTATCCCCGTTTTGTGGGTACAAAGGACATAGCCCCCGCCCTGAAGGAATATCCAGTCTGATGGGGAGACAGAGAAGTGAGCAAAAATCCTTTGAGTCAAATTAGTCTTCACTGTTGAGCGAAATGAGAATTCGGGTCACACATGTTCAAGTTCTAATTGGGTTCTCGCAACCCCCCACAGTGAGATACAGGTAAGGAGACTGAGGCCCTGAGAGGCTGTGACACTCGCCCGAAGGTGCACAGCAGAAAAGGGTAGAAGCAGCATTGTCTGACTCTGGTGCTCATGATCTTCTCCCCAAAATAAGCACAAAATATAACCGAGTGCTTGCCATGTAATTGCAGTTTCCAAAAGAATCTCCTGGTTCCTCCTCACAAGTGGAGGATTGCAGCCCATGAGCCCCTATCAAGACAGGCCAGGCCTGTCTTTCCACCACACTGTTCTGCCCCTGGGTGCAGAGAATGCGGAACAATTACTTCTGTCTGGTAGGATTGGAAAAGAGTTCACCCAGGGAGGTGACATTTGAGGTGGGATTTGAAGTATGCATAGGAGTTCGCCAGGTAGACAGGGAGGGAAGCCCATCCAGGAAGAGGGAAGAGCGTGAGCAAAGGCTGAGGCATGAGTGTTTATGGTGGAGGAAGGCGGGGAGGTGTTCTTGACGGGGAATAGGGTGAGCAAAGGCAGAAGGCAAGGCCACCCAAAGAAGCTATATTTGGGGATCAATGAGGGTAGGGGATTTGAGCAGGTAGGGGGACAATGGCGATAAGACAGAAAATGCAGGTTGAATAGACATTTCCCAAAAGAAGACATTCAGACGGCCATCAGGTATATAAAAAAGTACTCATTATCATTATTCATCAGAGAAATGCAAAGCAAAACTATAATAAAATCTCATCTCATCCCAGAAGAAATGGCTTTTATCAAAAAGACAGGCAATAATGAATGCTGGCGAGGATGTGGAGAAGGGGGAACCCTGGTCCACTGAGGGTGGGAATGGAAATTAGTGTAACTGCTATGGAGAACAGCATGGAGGTTCCTCAAAAAACTAAAAATAGAACTACCATATGACCCAGCAATCCCACCGCTGGGTATATATCCAAAACAAGGGAATTCAGTACAGCAAAAATATATCTGCACTCCCATGTTTATTGCAGCACTAGTCACAATAGCCAAGATTTGGAATCCACCTAAGTGTCCATCAACAGATGAATGGAGAAAGAAATTGTGGTACATACACAGGATGGAATATCTCGTAGCCACAGAAAAGAATGACATCCTGCCATTTGCCACAACATGGATAGAACTGGAGAATATTATGTTAAGTGAAATAAGCCAAGCCCAGAGAGACAAATCTCGCATGTTCTCTTATGTGGGAGCTAAATATTAAAAACAATTGCTCTCCTGGAGACAGAGAGTAGAATGACAGTTCCCAGAGGCTGAGAAGGGTCTCAGGGAAGGGATGACAACACGGGATGGCTAATGGGTGGCAAAATCTAGTTAGCTAGAGTGAACAGTATTTGATAGCACAACAAAGTGACCATAGTCAAAGATAAGATACACTTTAAAATAACTAACAGCATGGGATTGGGATGTTCCTAACACAAAAAATATGATAAATGTCTGAGGTGATGGAGACCCCAATTACCCTGATTTGATTAAAATTCACATCGTATACCTGCATCAAAACATCACAGATACCTATAAAGATATACAACTATTATGCAACTATAATAATTAAAAATAAAAGAAAGAAAAAGAAAATGCAGGATGGGGCCATATTTCAGTGGAGAAGAGGCTCCGACTGACACTCTGACTGTGGGATTCCAGGGACCTACTTGTGGTAAAGCTACTGAAATAGCAACTCGATCGTACGGGACGGTCATTGCCAGTCCTGCCCAAGTGGGGGTCTGGGAGGGGTCTGCTGCTTAGAGCACCTCACGGGCAGCCAGGCCCGGCACGTGGGCCATGTGCAGGCCCTGGGCCCCTACGTGAGGCTGCGTTGTGTGTGCTTATGCATTAATTGCATGTGTAGAATGTGCTGGAGGCTATGGGTGTGTGTGTATAGAAGTGTAGACAAATGTGGGTGACTTTTGGGTGTGTGTGAAGACACATAACCGTGGGTGTCTGTGCAAGGGTACACATGTGTGCATCAGTGTAGATCTCCATGAGGCGTGGGTGAGTGTGGACAGGGGCAGGCACCCAGGACTCTGTTTTTGCATGTGCAGGGAGGTGGGTACGCTGTTGTACATGTGTGCAAGTGCAGGTTTGTAAATGTAGGTGTATGCAGGGATGGGACTCTGTGTGTGTGTGTGTGTGTGTGTGTGTGTGTGTGTGTGTGTGTGCTATCCCTTAGGTTAGGAGGTGTCTGGGTCAAGGGGGGATGGAGAGAAGAAAGCCCCAAGAAAAGATGTGAGAAAAGGCTCAGCATCCTGTGACATTAGAATTTTGGAGTTGCTTAGAAATGACCAACGAGGGGCACATGCAAATCAGATGTAAGGGACATGCAAATGAGAAGACCTCTTTCTGTCCTGCCCTGGGGCCCCAGGAATCCCGCTGGAGTCCTAGGGGCAGTGGAAGTGGGGCTGTGGCAGTGCTGGGAGCAGAGCTCCTTGTCACCTTGGTCCCTTTCAGCTCGTGGGTTAAGGCTCAAACCCCTCAAGACCCCATGTCTTCAGGAGACCCCATGGGAGGCTTCCAGCTGCCACAGGGTCTAGTTCCCGGCTGTGGGGTAAGTGTGGGGGGAAAGCTGGGGGAGCTGGGGGAGAGCTCCCAGACCCCACCGCGGAGAATGGATGTCACAGTGACAGCTGGCCTGGCCTGCATTCACTGGCCTGTCCCAGTTGTTGGGGCGCCAGGGCGAGGGATCAAGGGCAGACAGAAGGCCTGGAGATGGGCATGCAGGGCGCCTGGGGTTTTCCCTGGCGCTCAGAGCACAGACTCTGAGCTGGAGGAGCCTGCCACAGCCCTGTGACCCGTGTCTGGCATGCAGGGGACCCACGATCACTCAGCACGGCGTCATCAGGCCAAGACGAGCCCAGGCTCCCCATGCCAGGCTGGCGCTTGTGCCTCTGCCCGGGAGTATGCAACTGACTCATGCACACGTGCTGCACGTGCAGTGCACACGCCAACCGCTCACACCCTCCTGCCTTCCGCAGAGTGCGCAGGGCATGACCACGAGCACCAAGGACCATGCGCCCAGCTACCAGAACACCTGCGCGCAGGTGTGCTCACCGCGCCCCCCATACCTGTGCACATGTCACAGACAGGCCCAGGGCAGGGGGATGCGTGGCTTCCTCGCTCCCACGTGCTCCCCCGGCTACTAGACTCGGGGCTGGGCAGGCTGCCATCTCTGCTCCCCGTAGTTCCTGATCCAGTTTCAGATTCACATGCAGTTGGGGCACCAGCTGCCTCCAGAGTTGGGAGTTCGGTGTTTGCCTGACTCACGGGTTGTTTCTTCAGTGACAGATCACTTCCCTGAGGCAGAGGCCGTGACGCCTTCCTTGACTGGGGGGAGCCGTGCTGGTGTATCCCCCATCAGATTAGAGCTCCCCGAGGATGCTGACAATCCCCACTGTCGGACAGGAGCCAGTCAGGGGTGTGTCTGCCTCGGCCCCAGTGGACACACCACCCGCCCCTCTCAGAGCCTGGCCCCGGGCTCTGCCTAGTCCTAGTGGTCTGGGACAAATGGGCAGACAAACGGCCCTGCCCCTAGCCAAAAGTCAGAGGTCAAACCCCATAAATGCCAGGAAGGGAAACCCAGCCCAAGCCTCTGGAGCCTGGCTGGAGGGCCAGAGCAGCTGAGGACAAAACCCTGCCATCCAGCAATACAGGGCAAAGGCATCGCCTTGTCCTGCCTTGGCCACAGGTCCCTTCCACTATACAGCCAGATAGAGCCCTGGAAAGCAAAAACACAGGGCTCATACCCCTTCCTTCTGGGAAGTCCTTCTGTGTATCAGCCTCATTTCTGTCATGCTGTGGCATTTCCTCTCATTTGGCTTCTTGGGGCTCTCACATGGGGTAACTCCTGACCTTTCAACTTTCCAAGATGTATTGTCCCTATTGGAATAAAAAAAAGTGTGAGGGCCAGAAGGGACTGCAATGACTGCCCCAGGCCCGTTGCCTCGTGGGTCAACTGAGGCTGACAGAACGGAAGGGGCTTGCCAAAGGCCCAGAGGAATTGAGGACAGAGGGTGGGGAACAGGTCTCCCAGCCCTTGCTTGTTCCTAGACACTTTCTGCAGCCCTCCCTCCTGTGCCTGCCCTCGGTGGGGTGGGGGCCCCGGGGTGAGAGTGACCCTCTTGTCTCTGCCCGGTGCCCCACCCTGCCACCTGCCCCACTCAGCAGTCACCCCTGGCTTCAGCGGCCGAGTGAGCTTGGGGCTGGGGGAGTGATGGCAGCAGGGACTGAGAGGCTGTGGGGACCCTCTGTGGGGTGGCCCTCTGGCCCCGCCCCTGAGAGGTGCTTCTGGGGGAAAGCGGGTGGCCCTGCGGTCCTGGAGCAGGGGGCTCAGTTCAGGAAATGGCGGGCGGCTGGTGAGTGTTCAGGATGACACGAACCACTCCCCTCTGTTCTGGCCCCTCGGGAGGTGTGGAGAGTAGGGGGGCCGGTGGCCGGTGCACAGCCCCAGCCCCCCCAGCCCGGGCGGGAAACAGAGCCTCTCTGGGGAGGCCCCAGCCTCACGGAGAACACGTTGCTCTGACCTCAGGCTCCGCCAGAGTGGAGGGGGAGACGCAGGCTGCCCTCAGGGAGCTCGGCGTGGAGAGCAGACAGCCCGACCCACTTTCCTTTAATAATTCATATGCCATCACTCCTGCTGCGAGTTGGTTAATGCCTGCTTGTCCCCACCGCAGGATCTCCGCGGAGTCCTCATCGGGCCTGTTCCTGCCTGTCTCTTGCACCCAGCACGAGCCTGGCCTGGCGCAGACTCTCGCTGAGGTGTGTCAGATCGAGCTGTGCGGAGTCACAGTCCAATTCCCAGGGAGAATCCAGTTCTCTCCTCTCTGCACGTCCAGTCGGTCACCAGGAGTTACTGATCTTCCTCCTAAACACAGAGTTGGCCCCTACCTGGGTTCCTGGGCTCCTGGCTCCCCACGGGCCAGCCCTCCCAACCCCCTCTCCTCCCAGCAGCCAGAGTAGTCATTCCCAAACCCACAGGTGACCAGTAGCTTCCTCAAGCCTTGCGTAGCTCCCCACTGCCCAGGGAGAATGCCCCAACTCCTTGCCTGGCGTTCAGAGCCTTGCTCCCCTGGCCCCACAAGGCTGCCCAACCTCACCCCAAACTTTCTCTCCAATAGCCCCAAGCCTCTCCCTTTGCCTGGCCCGGTGAGGAAGGACCCTTCCTCTGTGCTCCTGTCACCTTGTGTGTCCATCAGCATTTGTCAAGACTTCAAGGTCTTGGGGCAGGGCCTAGTGCCCACTCACCTTTGAATCTCTGTCTCCCAGCACACACCAGGACACAGCCCCCCCAAGAGGTGCTCTCTAAACCCCAGCCCTCCCCACGGCTGCCTCTTCCTCCTCCGCCCAGGCCCCTGCTCACCCCCACTTTCTTTTTTTGTTTGTTTGTTTTTGAGACAGAGTCTCACTCTGTTCCCCGGGCTAGAGTGCCGTGGTGTCAGCCTAGCTCACAGCAACCTCAAGGTCCTGGGCTTAACAATCCTTCTGCCTCAGCCTCCCAAGTAGTTGGGATTACAGGCATGTGCCACCATGCCCGGCTAATTTTTTCTATATATTTTTAGCTGTCCAGATCATTTCTTTCTATTTTTAGTAGAGACGGGGTCTTGCTCTTGCTCAGGCTGGTCTTGAACTCCTGATCTCGAGCGATCCTCCCGCCTCGGCCTCCTAGAGTGCTAGGATTATAGGCGTGAGCCACCATGCCTGGCCACACCCCCACTTTTGATTTCCTTCCTATGACTTGTCACATCTGGAATGACCCTGTCTGCTGAATTGGTTATGTGCTTATGTGTTCAATGTCTGCCTTGCCCACTAGAGTGTGAGTTCGAGATGGCTTGGACTTCGTCACTACTTGGAGCGTGCTCAGTACATGCTATTGTCACAGCAATAGCTAGTAGCACCTGTGGAGCAGGTACCGTGTGCCACCAGGTATTACCTTATTTTGTGCTCTGCGTAGCCCATGTGGTCACTTCTGTGCTCACTGCCATCTTGCAAACAGGAAGCAGGGACTGCAGTAACTTGTCCAGGCTTAGTTAGTGGGGAGGGAGCTGTGACGGGGCCAGCTTCGCTCCTGGTGCAGGTGCTGCCCCCGCCCCCCAGCAGAGGCAATGCCCTTGGCACATGACGGGCACTGGAGCTTCCTCCAGACCCTGCCACAGCTACTTTTCCTGCTGCTATTATTCCTAGACAGCGTTCCTGATTGTCTACCTGGAGGCTGAGCGGAACTGGAGATCGGAGGGGAGGAGCCACTGGCCAGAGGGGGGCAGTCAGTAGCTGCCATAGCAGAGGGACAGCAGTGACCATGCCAGAGTGAGAGCAGGGTCATGAGAGCAGAGTCAGATACCCTGCGGGCAGTTAGGGCAGGGGTCAGAGGAGAAGGCCAACGGGGTAAGAAAGTCGCAAGGATGTGAACATGCTTAGCTAAGGTAAGTGTAACCACTAGGGACCCTTCAGTTGTTTTACTTTAGCCATGACATCTTTATCTAAGGCAAAAGAGGGAATTCCTTAAATTGGAGCAAGTGCACAGTTGAGGCCACAGTGTCCCTTAATGAAGTACCATTGTTAAGAAAGTAAAAATCACACCCACCAGCGCCATGACAGTTTACAAATGCCGTGGCAACTCCCAGAAGTTACCCTAGAAGGTCAAGAAAAGGGAGGGTTCCTGGGTCTAAGAACTCTCTACCCCTTTCCCAGAAAACCATGAATTTTCCACCCTCAGCTTAGCATATTATTAGGGATCAGCATGAAAGGACCGACCCTAACCCTGGGGTGGCACTGCTCCTCCTTGGGTCAGTCCACTGTCTACCATCTTGGAGACTGTACTGTGCTTTCTGCGCTCCGGCTTTCGTAAATGATTTTGCTCTGCCTGTGTCCCTGCATTTGAATTCTTTCTCTTGCAGAGGGCAAGAACCCTCTGTGCCGTTGTGGGTGGCAGTCCGTACCGGTATCAGTCATACCCTGGCGCCTTGGAGGAAAAGCCTGTGTCTTAACTTGTTTCTGTAGAAATGAATGAATGAATGAACTTGTTGCTTGGGAAGCAGGGAACGGAGAGAGTGTGGCCGGAGGCAAGGGAATGGCAGCGAGGAGTTCATAGGAGGCTCCTTATGATGGGGCTGGAAAAGAAGGGGTTAAGCCCACCCCTGGCCAGCCCGCGTGCTGGGGCCTCTGCCCGGTGTATGCTTTGGCTCAGGGAGTCCTCGGATCTATTTGTTGGAGGTGTCCCCTCTTTGCCCTCCTTCCCAGGGCTGTTGGCAGGCCCGTCGTCCCACAGGCCAGCCAGCCAGCTGTGCAGCTGTCTGGGGCTGTGTCTGGGGCGACGGGGTGTGAGAACATCTGGGGCTGGGTGTGCAGGACATCGAGGCAGTGAGGCAGGGGCCCCTGGGCCAACTGAGGTCAGCATAGAGGGACGATCCGCCCCCAGGAGCTCCCACAGCCGGGGGACACACGGCTGTGCCCCTCCGGCTGGCTGTGCCCCTCTGCGCCCGTGCAGGAGGGTCAGCACCCGTGTGCTTTTCCTTCACAGCGTGTGAGGTCAGAGGGAGGGCACTGGCTCAGACTTGGGCACACAGGAGTACGTGTTGGTGGCCCTTGTTTTGAGAGAGGATAAGAATGAGAGAGAAGGAGTTTGTTTCAGACTGAATTTGCATGTGTGAGAGCCGGGAGGGGCACCCCGTTCTTTCTGTTTTCTCTGCTGTGGGCCCCGTGATATATCGGGCACCACTGTGGCTTAGTTGGCTCCTTCCGTCACACCCCCTCCTCCTAGCCCCAGGCCTCTGTGGACTTGCCGGACTAGGTCAGATCCCTGGTTCTTTGCTCCTATGATACCCGGTTCTTTAGTTCATATTCCAGATGTAACTGATGATTTGGTTAATGTCTGTGTCCCGACTCATCTCTGCGATCCCTGAGGTCCCCTCTCTGCTGTTTCAATATTGCACTCCCAGTGCCAAACACAGTGTCTGGCTCGTAGTGGGAGCCCAGCACAGGGAAGGAAGCGGGATTCTCAGGTGTCCCTGACAAGGTATCATCGTGTCCTTCCCCGCCTACAAACGTGCATGGCTCCCCATCTCCCCTCAGCCTGTGGCTCTCCCCCAGAGCGCCTTCCGCTCAGATCTCTCAGTCTAAAGGCTGCAACAGCCACGCTGCTCCCCAGATCCGCTCTGCTCAAGCCACCCCTTAGCTGGCGCTGTCTTTCCCCTCACCACCGCCCATCCTGGCTGCCTTCGGAATCCCCCCAGGCCCAGGACAAAACATCCCTCCTCCTAGAGGCTTTTCTGACTCGTCTAAGGATCTAAAGTGGCCTCTTTATGTGGGGTTGGCCTCCTCCGTGATGAGGGGGGACCCAGAGCCCAGGGTCAAGGCCTCACCAGCCCGCATACCCTCAGCTTGCCACGTGCACCGTCAATGGCGTTTGTGGAGTCAAAGTAGAAGACAGGCCTCTCCCTGGGCCGGTGACGGGCCCGTTGTTATGGAGAGTGAGATGGCAGGAGACATAGGGATGTCACAAAGACCTCCAGCGGGATGGCACGGCAGAGGGAACCTAAGGGGACTCCCAAGGAGTCACGCTTGACATAATCCCTGCCCCCTAAGCGCAGGCAGGAAGTGTGACTTGCTTCCAGCCAATAGAATATGTCAAAGTTGAAGGGGTTTTGCAGATGTAATTAAGGTTCCAAATCAGTTGATTTGAGTTACGGAAAGGGAGGTTGCTCTGGTGGGCCTGACTTAATCAGGTGAACATGCTTAAAAGACGGGTGGAGGGCCAGGTGTGGTGGCTCACACCTGTAATCCTAGCACTCTGGGAGGCCAAGGCGGGTGGGTTGTTTGAGCTCAGGAGTTTGAGACCAGCCTGAGCAAGAGTGAGACCCCCGTCTCTACTAAAAATGGAAAGAAATCATATGGACAGCTAAAAAAATATGTATAGAAAAATGAGCCGGGCATGGTGGCACATGCCTGTAGTCCCAGCTACTCGGGAGGCTGAGGCAGGAGGATCGCTTGAGCCCGGGAGTTTGAGGTTGCTGTGAGCTAGGCTGACGCCACGGCACTCTAGCTGGGGCAACAGAGTGAGACTCTGTCCCCCCCAAAAAGAAAAAAAAGACAGGTGGAGGCCGTCCCTGAGGTCAGAGCAAGTCTCCTGCTGGCCCAAGTTAGTGACCTGCCTGCAGTGAGAGGGCCGTGTGGCAGGGGACTGTGGGTGGCCTCGAGTAGCCCAGGCTGGCAGTCAGTGAGAAAGCGGGAACCTCAGCCCTAGAGCCGCTAGAACTGAAGCCTGTCGACAACCGTGTGACCTCGGAAGAGAACCCTGAACTCCAGCACCGAAGGCAGCCCAGCCGTCACCTTGACTGCTGCCCTGCGTGGCCCCGAGCAGAGGACCTGCACCCAGGCTCCTGACCCACACAAGCTGTGAGACAATGCATTGGATTGTTTTAAGCTGTTAAATTTGTGGTTATTTGTTTCTCAGCAGTGGATACAGGTGGGCTTGAGGACAACCGGCCTCAGGGAGGGATGGTGGGGGAGGGTCGTGGGCTGTGAGAGAGCCCCGGAGAGTGGGGGGCCGAACTCGGGTCTTCACACAGCCACCTGTCCCTGGATCCCCCTGCTAGACCACCAGACCTGGCCTGGGGCGTTGGGTGCTTGGCTCCGTGGGCCCATGTGGCCCAGCTGGTCTCAGTGGGCAACTTGGGAGGTACAAGGTTTAGAAGTCCCGGCCTCTGGATTTCCTTGGGATAACACGAACCCCATCCCGAATGCACACCCCAACCCTAATGCCAACTGTGAGGCCCCGAATTACCATAGAGGCAGGTGAAGCACGGATCCCCCACCCTCCCCACCCCCACACAGAGCCCGGGCGTCCGCTGGTGGCCCAGACAGACAGCCCTGAGCAGACAGCTGCGGCTCTCCGGGCCCTTCTCCTGCTGCTGGGACCGCGCAGGCCGAGGGGAAGAGTTCACAGCCTCCACGGCGGGTCAGCAGCTGGGGCTCCAGATGTGGGGAGCCCAGAGCCCGGGATAATGTTACGCCCAAGCGGCTGCTCCGCTTTCCCAGGGGGATGGGGGTGTTGGGGGTGTCTGGGAACGGAGACTCTGGGGTGGGCTCTTTCCTACTCTCCTCTCACCCCCAGCTCTGCTCCTGGGCATCCCCCTGGCTGTGGGTAACGTGGACTCAACCGAAAGGGGGTCTTGGCGAGTGGACCTGGGTCCCCAGCCAATAGGGGTACAAACTACCCCTCCCTTTGGGTCTTTCCACCCCCTGAAGAGAACCTGACCCAGATGTCCCAAGACCTTGCCGGAAGCCTCCAGCCAGAGCAGCTGGTGAGAGGAGCCTGACCCTCTCTCCGGCCCCTTCCTTTTGTCCACAGTGAATACACCAGGATATGGTTTCTCTACTGTCCCCCCCACCCGCCAGCCCCTGGCCCAGGGCTCCCATCCATCCTGTCCCAGCCCAGGCCTCTCCAGGGTGCAGACAAAGAAGGCATCTCAGGTTCCCTTGTCTGGGCGCCTGCCCTTTGATCTGCCCCCTCCTCCTGCCCGGGGGTCCCGGGGGTGCCCTGGGGGAAGCTCCATCCAGGGACAGGCACCCAGAGATAAGATCTGGGATGGAAAGGAGTCCAGGGCACAAGGGACTTTAAAGAGGTGCCGACAGAACCCCCTTCCCCAAGCTCACCTCTGCCGGCCTGCCGAGGCTCCTCCCCGCACCACCTGCCTGTCGTTCTCTCTGCAGGCTCTAGAGTCCCATCAGGACCCCGACTGGCCACATGTCCACTGTAAGCTGCCTCCCTACCCAGCCCTTGTCACCACATGGGGACAGAGTGGGAGCTCCAGACTCCTGTGGGACCTCAGGGCTGAGCGCCTCATGTTGCAGGGGGGTCCCTCAACCTCCTGAAGGGAAGCGACCCCTCCGGGCCCAGGAAAACTCGGGTCCACCCTCCTTTTCTGCTCCCCTGGGTGCCGTGAGCCTTAGGCAGGGTTCTCTCTCCCTCCTCCACCTTTCTTGCCAGATTCTCAGAGCAGGTAGAGCTACGAGCAGGCTGGAGTTTGAGCTCCAGGGTCAGGCAGAGCTGGGGTCAGCCCTGGGTTTACCATGCACTGGCTTGTGCCCTGGGGTGACTCCCTGCACCCCTTGGCCTCTCCTCAACTCTTCATGGAATCCCACCCACCCCTCTGCCATCTCATCCGCTCCCTTCTGGCCATGGGACTTTCTCTTCCCTGAGCTCACTTTCTTCTCTTCTGTCTCCTACTTCCCTATCCCGCACACACCCCGCCCTGCAGTCACCTCCTCCATGCCCTGCACACCCTGCCTGGCACACATTTGCCTTCCTGCACCCTGGCAGTCAAACTTCAGGCGAGATCTGTGTGGAGCAGGGAGACCGGCCAGAGGTCTTAATTAACTTTAAGACCTAAAGCTGGAAGAGAGTCTAAAAACCTTTAGTTGTAGGCTTTTGCCCAGGATGAAGTAACAGGGATTGAATTTGCCCTCCACTTCAAAGCAATCAGAGACAGCCAGAGAGACTATATATTAAATAAAACAATGCTTTCAAGATACTGGGCATCAGGCACCGAAGGACAGGAATTCCTGAGAGAGAGGAAACAAAGGAGCCGAGCTCTAAGATGCCGCTGGCTCACTGCTGGGAGAGTTTGCAGGCTGTGGCACAGGGAGAGAGGACTGAGGCAGAGCCCTAGGGACCCCTGGAGAGGAAGGGACGAGAGGCGTGAGTCCAGGGAGACCAAGGCGACTCAGAGCACCAGGGAGGAGAGGCCTGTGCAGAGGACAAGCCCCAGGTCTGCGCAGTGGCCCTGGGTATTGGGCAGAGTGATCAGTGTGAGGATACTACTCCAGGCTGGGAAAAACTGATCCAAAAGGATTAAAGAACGGAGCCCGATACTCACCCAAGGCTGGGAATAGTGCCTGTTTCCACCAGCCAGACTGGGAAAACTCCTAGTCATGCGGTAGAGTACTCAGGAATGTCTTACTTCAGCAATGGGGCACAATTAGCCCTAGACTGAACACTGCTCTGGGCCTGCTTTTGAAAAAGAACCAAGTTGAAGGGCTAACAATACCTGATTTCAAGACTTATAAAGCTATAGTAATCAGGCAGCATGAGGCTAGTGTGAATACAGACAAATACATCAATGGAACAGAGTGGAGAATCCAGAAATAGATCCACATGTACAGGGCAACTGTACCTTTGACAAAGGTACAAAGGCAATTCCAATGGGAAAGGATAGTCTTTCCAACAAATGGTGCTCAAACCATTGAATGTCCACGTTTAAAAAAAAAGAAAACCCTGATCCCTATATCTCACCATATATAAAGATTAACTCAAAATTTGTCATAGACCCAAATGTAAAACTTAAAATTATAAAACTTCTAGAAGAAAACATAAGAGAAAATATCTGTGACCTCAGGCTAGGCAAAGATTTCTTCACTTTATGGTGTGAATCACAGTGTATGCAAACTTTAAAAATCATTTAGAAGGTCGGGGGAATCTCAGGAAAGAGTGCAGAATGTGGCAGTACAATCTAACTGTCACAAATGGATGCAACAACCTCACTAAGGGAGGTGGAGGTAAAAGATGCTGACCTAAGTAACTTTGGAAATGAGTGGAGTCTGTAAGACTAACGTCAAAAGAAATTGTACCTAAGCACTGTACTTTGGTTGATAAAGTCATTTCCCAGAGGGGTACAGGTTAGCAATTCTAATACTGCCACTTATGTGCACTGGAATTAAACAATTAAGAAAACGGGTGGTGGATGGTAGGAGGCAGGTTTCTCACTGTGTAGTGGGAAGTCACAGGTAAGCAAGGAGAGGAGGCGACAATGGTAGAATGATCTATGGATTAGAATCGGAGATGTCCATATAAACTCATGTTTAGTTTAATATAAAGATGGTTACATGTAGAAACATTTATAGACACATCTGTATACACGTGTTAGCACACATATATTACTTCCTTGTTCTGTCAGCTGAGAAGGCCTAGATGTCCACACCCCATCAGAAATGATCGCGATCACACCTGTGCCCAGGTCTTAGTTTCTAACAGTAATTGCAACAAAAGAAACCAGGAATTTTTGGAGAAATGGCTGATTTTAGGATCTGGGCAGGAAACACACAAGATAAGCCTGGAGTGTGTTGTAGTGCCAGAGGTAAGCAAGTGCTCAGACAACAACAAAACCCCCACAATGATGGGGATATGTTAGAGAAACACAGGAAATAACTGAAAGAGCTCCCAATGGCCAAAGCTGAAATAATTTGAGCAAGAAAATAAATAGTGTTTAATCATAACCCAAAGTATAAAATAAATATCCGTGAGTCCACACTGATATAAAAATGATTGAATAAATAAATAAATGGGGGAGAAGAGATAAATCTCCCATCCAGAAGAACTCCAAATAATTTATGTATACAGTTGTTCCCTTTATCTGGAATTTAGCTTTCCAAGGTTTCAGTTACCCGTGATCAACTGAGGTCTGAAAGTATTAAATGGAAAATTCCAGCAGTAAGCAATTTATAAGTTTTAAATTGCATGCCACTCTGAGTAGCATGATGAAATCTCATGCCGTCCTGCTCCATCCCTCCTGGGAAGTGAATCCTCCCTTTGTCCAGTGTATCCACACCGTATGTGCTACCCACACGTGAGTCGTGTAGCAGCTGTCTTGGTTATCAGATTGAAAAACGTGTATATATAGAGCCTGGCACTTCCTGTGGTTTCAGACATTCAGTGGGGGTCTTGGAACGTATCCCCCGAGGATGGGAGGGACTACTGTATATTCTACTCCTCAGGTGAGCATAATTTTCCACTCCTTAGGTTTGGGCTCCTTCCAAAGAGTACAATATGGAAAGGGGGGAAAAAAGAAATAAACTTACAGTGGAAACACTTGACCAACACCTCAGTCAGGTGAACAAGGTTGACATCACCAGGGATAAGTCATGTTAATAGTATGTACCCTTGATCTAATGTGATAAAAACGGCACCTCCAAACCCAATCTAATTATGAGGAAAACATCAGACAAACCCCAATGGATGGACAATCTAAAAACACCTGACCAGTACTCCTCAAAATGGTCAAGGTCACCACCAACAAAAAAGTCTGAGAAATTGTCATAGCCAAGAAGAGCCTGTGGAGACGTGACTACTAACTGGGGTATCCTGGATGGAACAGAAAAAGAATATTAGATAAAAACTAAGGAAATCTGAACAAAGTATGGGCTTTAGTTAATATTAATGTACCAATATTAGTTCATAAATTATAAAAAAAAATTTCATATTGGCCAGGCGCGCTGGCTCACGCCTGTAATCCTAGCCCTCTGGGAGGCCGAGGCAGGTGGATCGCTCGAGGTCAGGAGTTCGAGACCAGCCTGAGCGAGACCCTGTCTCTACTAAAAATAGAAATAAAAATTATCTGGACAACTAAAAATATATATAGAAAAAATTAGCCAGGCATGGTGGCACATGCCTGTAGTCCCAGCTACTCGGGAGGCTGAGGCAAAAGGATTGCTTGAGTCCCGGAGTTTGCGGTTGATGTGAGCTAGGCTGACACCACGGCACTCTAGCCCGGGCAAAAGAGCGAGACTCTGTCTCAAAAAAAAAAAAAGAGAAAACAACTCATATTTTAATTAATCAATCATTTCATGATGGATACATATGTCAAAACATCTCATTGTACACAGTAAATATGTATTAATACAATTTTTATTTGTCAGTAAGACCCTAATAAAGCTAAAATAAAATAAAATGAAAATTGACATACACAAAAAAAATTTTAAAAAGAAAAACAATGCAATAAAAAGTGGGCAAAAGATCTGAACAGACATTTCACTAAAGGAAGGTACATAGATGGCAAATAAGTACATGAAAAGATGCTCGACAACATTAGTCATCAGGGAAATGCAAAGTAAAACTACAACGAGATACCACTACACACCTATTAATGGCTAAAGTAAAAAAGAAACTGATCATACTAAGTGTTGGCAAGAGTGTGGAGGAACCGAAGCTCTCATGCATTGTTGGAGGAAATGTGAAATGGTACAACCACTTTGGAAAACAGTTTGACAGTTTCTTAAAAGTTAAACATATACCTACTCTATGATCCAGGCATTCCACTCCTAAGTGTTTATCCAAAAAAGAAAACATATGTTCATACAGAGACTTACACATGAATGTCTACAGCAGCTTTATTCATAACAGCCAAAATCTGGAGACAACACAAACGTTTCATTCGTCCAGTGAATGGACAAACTTTGGCACACCCATGCAATGAAATACTACTCAGCAATAAAAAGGAATGAACTACTGGTAAAGGCAATGACATGGGCGCATCTCAAAATAATTATGTGGGGTGAAAGAAGCCAGACCAAAAAAGAGTACATTCTAGATGATTCCATTCATATAAAACTCTAGAAAATAGAAACTAACCTATAGTCACAGATCAGTGGTTGTAGGGGGAGAGGAGGAATTACAAAGCACATGAGGAAACTTTTGGAGGAATGAATATATTTACTATTCTGATTGTGGTGAGTTTCACAAGTGTATATCCATGCCAAAACTATCAAATTTTCTACTTTAAATATGTGCAGTTTATTATATGTCAAATGTACCTTAATAAAGAAAAAAAAATCTTAAAAGAAAACTTAAAAAAATCCTTCAGTTGAAACTTCTAATTAAAACAATTTACTTGGACATTTTTGTTTTAACTAAGTAATAAATGCATATAATTAGAAAATTAAATAGCCCAGAAGGGATTAAAGTGAAAAACAAGTTCTCCACATCCCATCTGGGGTTCTGCTCCCCAGGAAAAGCTTTTAATCATTTTTATTTTTAGATATTCTGATGATTGCCTTCTTATCTCTAATTTTTATACTGTTATTTAAAAATAATTTATCAACTTCTCTTCCTTGACTCGTCCACTTTGGACATTACCGATTTAGACATTATTATCAAAATATGAATTTAGCTCTCAATCTCCCAATTCCTCTTCTCTCAAATATAGTTACATTCCACTGTTCTCAGACCCTCTGCTTCTCACCCCTGCAACATCGAGCATAACATATCAGAACTTTCATTTCTTGGTCAGCCTGCCATAGATGGTATCTCTTGATTCTTCACTTTGGAGGTGAGGACATTGGTTATCATCTCCCTTCTCTTGCTTCTACCTCCCAGCCACTGTGAGCTGTACTATTGACATCAAGTCATTAACATTTACCTTCTAGGATGTAACCATAGGCAAGTCTTCTGTGATTTGTCTGAAAGTTGATCGTTGTTAAAAAAAAAAAAAACATAAAGAAAGCATTTGACCATGTAAATATTGCTCACTGCAGAGCCACATGGTGTGCTATGATTATAACATGACTGTGACAACCAATTTTCATCATTTTTTGGATGGGAAAACTGAGATCAGAGAGGTTCTGTATCTTGCTGAAGGTCACATAGCTGGTGAGTGGTGGGGATGTAACAACCATTTTAGTTTCCCAGAACCCAGATTCCATATCCCCAGTTACCCTGGAGGGAGGGAGACCTGAACCAAGGTTTTTGTCACTTGGTTTGCAGTTATGGGTGGGGGAGAGGTGTGGTCAATGATAACCAAGATTTCAAGCCTGTAAAGATTTCAACCTAGATATAGACCCACATAAATATAGTAACCTTCTCTTTGACAAAGGAGCAAAGCCAATACAATAGAGCAAAGATGGTATTTTTAACAAATGATGCTGGAACAACTGGACATCAACATGTAAAAAAATGACCCTAGACACAGATCTTATACCCTTCACAAAAATTAACTCAAAACTGTAAAACTCCTAGATGATAACATAGAAGAAAACCCAATTGGCTTTGGGTATGGCAATGACTTTTTAGATATAATGCCAAAGGGTTATATCCATGCAAGAAATAATCAATAAGCTGGACTTTACTAAAATTAAAGCCTTCTGCTCTGTGAAAGACAATGTCAAGAGAATGAGAAGAGACAAGCCCAGGCTGAAAGAAAATATTTGTAAAAGACACATCTGATCAGGGATGTGTCTTTTACACACATGATAAGTTGAAAACTTATGTCTACACGAAAACTGCAATATTTATAGCAGCTTTATTCTTCATTGTCAAAACTTGGACGATACGAAGAACTCTAAAACTCAGCAGTAAGAAAATGAGCAACCTGATTTTAAAAATGGGTAAAAGAGCTAAACAGACACCTCACCAAAGATGATATTCATATGGCAAGTAAGCTTATGAAAGACGTTCAACATCATGTGTCCATTAGGGAATTACGAATTAAAACAACAATGACATGCCATTACACACTTAATAGAATGGCTAAAATCCAAAGCACTGACCACAAAAAGTGCCAGCATGGTTGTGGAACAACAGGAAGGCTCATTCACTGCCGGTGGGAACACTCTGGAAGACAGTTTGGTGGTTTCTTACAAAACTAAACATGCTTTTACCACATAATCCGGCAACAGTGCTCCTTGGTATTTACCCAAATGAGTTGAAAACTTATGTCTACACGAAAACCTGCAATATTTATAGCAGCTTTATTCTTGATTGTCAAAACTTGAAAGCAAGTGTAGGTGGAGAACCTGAGGCCCTGGGGCCATGAGTGGCCTTCTGGATCCTTGAGTGTGACCTTTCGACTGAACTCAGATTTTACAGAACAAATCCTTTTAATAAAGGATAATACAGCTCATTATACATTTGTCAAAATCCATGGACTATACAACACCCAGAATGAACCCCAATGTAAACTACGGACTTCAGGTGATAATGATGCATCAACGTAGGCTGATCAAGTGTAATAGATGGACCACCGAGGTGCGGAACGTCAATAGTGGGGGAGGTTGTGTGTGTTTGGGGGGGCAGGCAGTGCATGAGAACTTTCCGTACTTTCTGCTCAATTTTGCTGTTAACCTAAAACTGCTCTAAAAAATAGTTTATTAAAAAACAACAGAGCACTGAGAGAAGAACTTTTGTTATTGCTGTGTTTTTAGAGGGCTGATGCAGATAGGAAATGAATTCTCATTGCATTTTGAGCACGTTGAGTTTGGGGTGTTGGTAGAACATACGAAAGGCAGTATCGAACAGGCAGCCAGAAAATCAGGTCTAGGAGAGAGATGGTACCAAGCTAACAGACGTGGGAGCCATTTAGGGTGGGGTGGGGCCACCGTGGCAGTGGGTTATCTTACCCAGGAAGACGGTATGGCCCAGAGAGTAAAAGGCCAAGAAGGGGACCTAGGAGCTCTGGCCTCTGGGCAGCGGGCAGAGGAGCAGGCAGAGAGGTAATTCTGTGTCCTGGTCATGCAAGAAAGATGAGGCCTGGGCATCTAGACTGCAGGGAGGCTGGGGAGGCGAGGCTTGGGGGCCTCAGTTGGACTCCACAAGGACGGAAGCCAGCTTGGGGCCAGAGAGGAGGAAGGGGCTGAGTTGGAGGGCAGAGGGGTGCTGTCGGTTTCGGGTGGGAGAGATGAGGGGATGAACATTTTCCCCCAGAATCTGGAGTTTGGCAGGGAAGGCAGGAGGACGGATGTTTGAGAGGGTGGCAGAGCTCCAGGAAGGTGTTTATAGGGTGAGGGAAGTGGGAGAGTGTTTATAGACTTGGGAGAGACAGAGTCTTCAGAGAGAACCCAGGGCACAGGTGGAAGGAATAAGGGAATTTTTCATGAGTTGCTTCAATTTATTATAGAAAAAGTACCACATTAACTCTTTAAAAAGGAAGAAAGAAAGAAATACGCCCATAATTCCATCTCTCAACCTGCCCGACGGTTCAGATCTCTTCTAATGTCAGGAAGTTTTTCCTGGCGGAGAGAGGGAGGCAATCCAAGGAGGGCCCATCCCAAGACCTCGGCCTGCCCTGGGAAGAGAAGACAGGGCGGGCAGGGTGCTGGGCTGGGCACTGAGGGCTTGGAACAGCCACGAGGGGATTTAAGAAGGAATCCATCAGAAATGAATAAAAACAGTGTTGCCCCAGCCCCCTCCCCTCTCCTCCTCCTCTCTTCCCTCCATCCACCCCTTCTCGGGGACCCACCCCTGACCCCCACGCGTGGAGGAGGCAGGAAGGCCGGCCGCAAGTTGGGGGTGGGGGTGGGGGTGCTGGCAGTAATTGAATCCAGGGGCCCCGAGACAGGCAGAGGCCGATGGCTTTTCCCGGCCTAATTAGAGGCATTTTTTTTTTAAACCCAGGAAACAAATCCATATGGTCTGCGATTCTTTTCTCAGGCTCTTTACCCTCCTGAAGTCGTAAATGTCGTGGGCTTTTTAGCACGGGGGGATTGGGTAAGGGGAGGGGCCACAGGCTAAGGTTTCTCTCCCTGGTCTAGGATCTGGGGCCTCCAGCGCCAGGGTCCTGCCCTCCCCCCTGCCCCCAAAGCCCCCTGGGTTCCCTCTGCTAGTGCTGGCAGGCAGCCTCCATCCCCCACCCACGCAAGCCTCCCCTTCTCCCCAGGCCTCTCTCCTGCCAAAAGCTCTCCCCCACCCACCCTGTCCATTCCTGTTGACTTTCCTCTGCCCCCAACCCCCGCCTGCACCGATGCCCGCTGCTCTTTGTCTCTTTGCAGTCCCCCACGTGTGACTTGTTCTCGCCATCAGAGCGGGCAGACGTGGGTATGACCTGTTTCCACCATCAGATTGGTTGCTGACCAGAGGCACACAAATCATGCCATCAGTCTGGGGGGCTTCTTAAAGGTTGTGCCAAGCAATTTACAGCAGAAGGCACTGAGGTTAGACCTCAGGCAGGCAGAAGGGAGAGTGCAGAGCTCTGTTTTGCCTGCAGACTGGAGCCTGGGAACCTGAGCCCTGAGCCAACTTCCGCCTGCCTCCCTTGTACCGCCAGGGCCTCAGTTCCTCCTCTGCAGGGTCAGGGAAGCAAGGAGAGGCGGGAGAGACAGGGATTTGTGGTAACACCAGGAGACAGGGACATTGTGGTCAGCTGCTGAGTGACCTTGCCCAGGGCCTTCTAAGCAAGGAGGCCACTTTGGGGGTGTATGGTGAGAAGAAGTGGGCTGCTTTCTGCTCCTGAGTCCCCTAGAACTAGCTGAGCTTTGGGAGTCTGTTGGCAGAGAGTACTTGCCCATGAGACTGCCTGCCCCCTTAAGGGGATTGTGGGAAGAGTCCAGAGTATTTAGAGGCACAGGGTGTATGGGTTCCCAACGCTGCTGTGTGACCTTGGGAGAGTCACTGTGCCTCTCTGAGCCTCCATTTCCTCATCTGTACAGGGGGTGATTGTACCAATAGCTGTCCATCGGGCACCACACTGGGGTGGAGGATGAGTTAGCAGGAGCCAGTCCCTTGTTCTCACAGAGCTCGTGGTTCAGGGGAAATGAAAAGAGACTTGACTAGCGATCTCAGCGGGGCTGGCAAAGAGCATGTGCGGGAGGGCGGCCCAGGAGGTAGACAGGAGCCTGATGCATGAGTCTCAGCTGCAGCCAAGCTCGGAGATGGGAGATGGTTCCCATCACGGCCCCCCACCCCACAGTCTTCCTCCAGCTCTTGCCTGGAGGCCTAGGCTGTGTCTGTCTCACAAATTGGTGCCTGTGGGTGGCTTCTCCTAATCGTAGTAGTCATTGTCCTGGGCCAAGGATGGGGGAGGCACAAGCTGCTGGCCTGGCTGGAATGGCTGGAAAAACTGTGAACGGCTTTTGCCAAACGGTGTCAGGCTGGATTAAGTCACAGGCTGGCCCCTGTGGATAGGCCCCCCCCCTCTCTCTGCTCCCCAGCTTTCTTGCTCTGTCTGTCTGAGTCCAGCTGGGCCCCGGATTCTCCTCGAATGGCCAGCTCCGTCCTCACTGGCTGACGAAGCCCGCATGGTGCCAAGGCTCCGAGTGGGAGTGGCTCTGAGCAGGCAGGAGGGGGTGAGCTGAAGTCGCTCTCTGTGGGAGTGGACCCCAGGCAGCACCCACAGTGCACGGGCCCTGGGGGAGGCCGTGGGGATGGGGAGGCTGCAGAGATGGATCAGCTTATAATTTAATAAAAGATGCAAAGTCCCCAAGTGGAGTAGAGTCCTTTCTAAGCAAAGTTCTGAGGTGGTCCCAGAGGGGGTGTGATGGGGAGATCCAGAGCGTGTGCAGGCTGGGCAGGGGGGCCCGGGTGGGAAGGTGTGGGCTGTGCTCAGGGAGCACACATTGCAAGGAGGGGGTTAGGGAGGGTAGGGAAGGAGACAGGCTGGGTGGGCAGGCTGGGGCTCCTCTGGGGGCCTCTAATGCCAGGGTAGGGGTGACAATGATTCAAGTGTCCACTGTGACCCAGGATCGTGTTGGATCCCACCCCACATGTATTAGCTTTAAGTCTCACAGCGAATCTTCAACGTGGTGACTATTTATCCCCTTTTACAGCTGAGGAAACAAAGGCTCAGGGAGGATATGTGATCATCTTGCCCAAGATCCCAGAGCTGGCAGGTGGCAGGGCCCGGGTTTGAGCCCAGGACTGTGTGACTCCAAAACCCACATTCCTTCCCCTTGTGTCCCTTGGAGGAGGAGGCAAAATAACCCACAGCGGAGGTGGGAAGAGTGTTCTGGCACGTGGGCCTAAAGCACTTCATTTCAGGGACCTGGGGAGGCCCCCGTGGGGCCACTCAGTGGGACCCAGCAGAGCCCAAGGTAGGCAGGGGTGGAGTGTCTCGGGAAGGCAGACTTTTCTGAACTCCAAACTGAGGTCTCAGGCCCTGGGAAACCTGGGTGGATGGGCAGAGTGGTGGGCATTTGGGGATGGTGCCGGGGTCTAGGCAGGGGCCTTCAGGGTGGGAGTCGGGGCTGCAGCGTGGCCATGCTGGCCAGGCCCTCTCCCCCAGGTCTGGCCCATGTGGCTCTGTGCCAGGCTCCTGGTGGCGCCAGGCTCCTGCAGCCCGAGTAGGGGGGCTGGGAATAGAGGGGAGGGGGTGCTGGTGGCGGCACCAAGGTTAAGACGCCAGGCTCTGCACTGGGATCCCCTTTCTTCTTCCCCTTGTGGGCTCCAGCTGTCCCTGCCACTCTTTGTGGGAAGGGGCAGGGGACCCTGGAAGGGGAATGAGCCTTTGGCAAAATCGAAATGGGGTCAGTTCATCTTCCACCTCTATCCCCCTCTCTGAGTTGAATTCCAGTCCCACCCCCTAGACCTCCACCCCCTGCACAGCCACCTCCACCTCCACCCTCAGCCTCTCGGCCGCAGAGTCAGCCTGGCACGGGGGGAGGCGGGAGGTGAGGGCGCTGGGGGCAGACCTGGCTCCCAGGTGGTCTCGGGCGAACCTCTGGGTTTCAGTTGTCTCATCTATAAAGGGGACCCAATAATGCCTCTCGGGCAGGACTAATGAGATGATAACCTGAAATTGTGGCTGTGAAAGTGCTTTGTAAACTTTAAAATGCTGGGCAAATGTCATCTGTTGTCATTAAGCCGGGTCTCCAGAGGCCCCAGTGAGCAGCAGCTGTGTCGCTTGGCCGCTGCAGTGGCTCTGGTGAGCTCCCAGTGCCTGAGCGTCCCCTGGGTTCTCCAGGGCCTTTTCCCCACCTCGAGGCCAGACTCTGTGCCCACAGTGCAGGAATCAGGCTACGAACCCCCTGGTACCCTCTGCCCGCTCCTTGCTCCCAGCCTGGACGGTGGCTGCCTTTGCCCTTGGTGGGGGACCTCCGCTGATGGAGGGCTGCCTGGCATCGGGGCAGCCACTCTGACTTTGGGTGTGCCTGAGACAGCTTCTATGCCCATCTGCCAAGCAGACTGTCCTGCTGCCAAGGGGGGGCATTGCCACGCCTCCAGACAGGGGAGCCAACCCCCCCTGCCCAGGCACTGCCAGCCCTCCATGCCCCTGCCCTGTCCCTTGGCTAGCCAGGCACCTGGTCGGGGCAGGAGGGGCCACAATCTGGCTTGGATTGCAGCCCCCCCTCCCCAGCCTCCACCCCTCACCTGAGTCACTGTTTGGGTTTGCCCAGCCCCGGGGCTTCTGGCCGCCTCCCTGGAGAGGCGTGAGGCAGGCCCCAGCCTGACAGGCATGTGCGCAGCCCATGTGTTGCCCCAGGAAGAGGGGGGCTGGGTGCCCAGAGCTGTCAGGGTGGCTTCTGCATGAACCTAATGTGATTCTGGCAGCTTCTTCAGTCCTGCTCTGGCTTTCAGCCAACCGTTGCCCAGAAAGGGATGGCATAGGGGTCTCAGGGCTGTTCATTAAAGTCTCAGAGAAGTAGCTTTTTTTTTTTTTTTTTGATGACAGAGTCTTGCTCTGTTGCCCGGGCTAGAGTGTCGTGGCGTCAGCCTAACTCATAGCAACCTCAAACTCCTGGGCTCAAGCGATCCTCCTGCCTCAGCCTCCTGAGTAGCAGGGACTACAGGCATGCGCCACCATGCCTGGCTAGTTTTTTTCTATTTTTAGTAGAGACAGGGTCTGGCTCTTGCTGAAGCTGGTCTTGAATTCCTGACCTCAAACAATTCTCCTGCCTTGGCCTCCCAGAGTGCTAGGATTATAGGCGTGAGCCACCACGCCCTGCCAAGTAGCAGCATTTTGACAGATCCAGGTTGTGGTTCTCTTGGCACAACCCAATCCCATTTCGATTTTTAGACAATTTCCCTCCTTGTTTTACCTGAACTTTGAGCTTCTTGAGACAAAGCATGGGCTCTTGCTAATTAGCACCCACACCAGTGGCCGGGAGGTGGGTGGGAGGGGACCTGAAGCAGGATGGGGGCATCAAGGGGTCCAGGACCTGAGGACCGGAGCTGGCCCCCTCAACTGGCCTGGACCCTCGAGGCTGTGGCATTTCACACAGAGGCACTGGGCTGGAGGGACTAGGCTCAGAGCCTGAAGAGAGAGGGGCTGGCTCAAGGTGGCCCAGCTTTAAAACCTAAAGCCTCCTGAAAGTAGAGATGCCATCCTCCCTCCCAGTGCCCCCCAGCAAAGCCCTCCTCATCCCGGGGAAAGCCCTTTCTCTCTCCCCTTCTCAGCAAAGCTTCTAGAAAGAGAGTTATACAGGGGCGTCTCCACCGTCTCACCTGCCACCCTCTCCTCTAGCCACTGCCATCTGTCCCCCCAGCCTTCTCTCATTCCAGGCCGGAGGCTCGCGTAGCTTTCTCCCGCCTGGGCTCCCTGCACGTTCTGCACAGGGATCTTCCGATGCCTCCCAGGAAACTCGATCCTTTCTTAGGCTTCCTTGATGCGATGCAGCAAGATGCAGGCCTCCCGACTCACTGACCAACCCATCTTGGTCATCTGCCTCCTCCTTTTTCTCTGGTCACCTAAGCAAGGCCTATCCCAAAGGCTCTGCTCTCTGTCCCATGAGGACCTCACTCAGTGGCTGGCGGATGGGTCGGAAGACTTCCACTCTAACCCTGGAATCTGCCTGACCTCCTGACACATACAGCAGCCCCCTTATCCACGGGGGATGGGTTCCAAGAACCCCAGTGGATGCCTGAAACCGCGGGTAGTACCCAACCCTGTATTTATTATGTTTTTTCCATCCGATAACCAAGATGGCTACTCAGTGACTGAGGGCTGGGTGGCGTAGACAACACGGATGTGCTGGACAAAGGGAAGATTCACGTACCAGGCGGACTGGAGTCAGATGGCGTGAGATTTCATCAAGCTACTGAGAACAACGTGCAATTTAAAACTTATGAATGGTTTCTTTCTGGAATATTCCACTTAATATTTTTGGACAGCCATTGACCATCGGTAACTAAAACCAGAGAAAGCGAAACCTCAGATAAGGTGGGACCTCTGTGTGACCAAATGCCTCCTGACCTCTCCCCTGATGTCCCACAGTCTTCTCCAGCTCAACATGGAGTTCCTGATCTTCCAGAAAGCCTGCTCCCCCTCGCCAGCTCCCCGTTTCTGTGAGCAGCTCCATCGTCCCTTGCCAAGGCTTGAGCCTGGGCGTCGATAGTCCTCTCTGCCACGCTGTCTTCCCGTCTGATCTGGTGCCAAGGCTAGTTCATCCTCCCGCCTTAATATTTCCTGAATTTTTTCCCTGTTTCCCTCCCTGCTGCTGGTTCTCCCAGACCAGAAGCATCTTCCTGCCTCCAGTTCCTCTTTCCAGAACATTCTCTCGCTCAGCCAACCTCAACAGCTTCCTGTTCAGTCCACATTCCTCAGCCTGGCATTCGAGCCCCTGCTAGCTCTGGCCCCGTTTCTCATTTGTGCCCATCTTTATTTATGCTGGTCAACATTAACGCCTCCCTGCTCCCATTCTCTTGCCTTCGCTCCAGCTGTTTCCACCGCCTGAAATATTCTCCCAGCTCTTTCCATCCCCAGTGTCCAAATCCTGTCCATCCTTCCAGCCACGATATAAGTGCCTCCCTTGCAGGGCCATTCAGGTTCCTGCAGCCATGAAGACTTTCTCCCTCTTTGGGACCGTCTTCCACCACAATATCCACGTGGTTTCGTCATGATTCTTACTAGAAATTCACACTTTGGTCTGGGACTGGAGTCTCGCTCAGTTGCCTGGTGCAAAGCAAGGAGCTCAAGTGTTGATCTAGGATGGAGGCTACATTGGTTGTTTTGGAGGGGCCTGCTTTTGGGGACTGTACCTCAGTTTCCCCTACTCTCAGCCCCCATAGTTCAGGTAGGACGATATCCCTGCCCTGGGGACAGAGCATGTGACCTCCACCTTAGCCAGCTGGTGATGGCATTCCCAAGGCACAGGGATGGGCCAGTCAGAACCAAGGATACCTGGAAACTTTTGCTGGGATTAATAGGACTGAGGTGCTCTCTTCCCCATGACCTTGAACTTGAAGCTGTGCAGCCTTCTTGCCACCACAAGGAAAGAGCCTATCTGAGGAAATGGAAATAAGGGTGGAAAGAGAGAAGCTGGGTTCTGGGGATGTTGTTTGAGCCTCTGAGTCAAGCTGTGCCTAGAACCAGCCCTACCCATTTTCACTTCTGATGGACATACTTTCCCTCAAACCGCCCTGGGTTGGGTTTTCTCCCTCTTGCAACACAAGGAATCCGAACTGGTGTTCAGGGCGTGGAGCAAGGAGTGCCTAGTGGCTGGCTTATGGGCTCCTGGCATCATCATCCAGGAGGTCACGGTGTGGCTTCCCTTGCCTCTAACGTTGAGTGAGGAAGACTGGCTGTCCTGTGCCCATTCCCGCACATCCTGTGCTTAGCGCTGGCACCCCAAGGTCTGTAGGGGTACGATGAAAACCATCTGGACTCCTGATGGAAGCGCAGGCCCTGGGCTAGGGCTGGGGCTCCAGAATGTGGACGTGGAGCCCCGGCCCAAGGGTTTCTCAGGGTGGTCTTCAGCCTGGATGACTCAGAAGAACCCCCAAATCCTGTGAGTCACTAGAATATGGGAGGGGGATGGGAACATTCCTAGACTTTTCCAAAGGGAGCAGTCTCAGCCCAGGGAGGAGACCCAAACCCACCTCTCCCAGGAGCCCTTTGGGAGTGTAGCTGGAAACAGCTGGAGCAGGGATTGCCGGGAAGGGACCACAGGGATGGGGAAGTTCCCGGATGCTGTGGGAAGAGGGCAGGACTGAGTGCCCTGGGAGGGATGGGGGGTGAGAGTTGGAATGTTCCTGAATGTTCTTCCATGATGGAGCCTTTGGGAAACGTTCCTGGTCTCACCTCTGAGATGGTTGGGGGCTGGAAAAGGTGGATGCCCCACCAGGGCATCATGGGAAATGGGGATCATTGTGGAAAACCCCAAGATCCAGTTGCCCCTGGGAGGAATCACCCCGCGTGTGGGGATGAGGAGAGCCGCTAAGGTCTGAATGGGGGTCCCCTCGCGCCGGAGCCCCTGAGGGTGTGTGCTGAGCATGCCCAGCCCTGCTTCGGTGGAGCTGGAGCCCAGCATGGGTCAGGGCAGGAGGATTACCCGGGGGCCTGGCGTGGCTGGGAAGGGTCAGCATGAGGGCAGGGGTGTTGGGAGGAGCATGGGGCAGGGCAGGCGACCAAAGGAGCCCTCCTCGCCTCAGCTCTTCTGTATGCAGATGCCTGCGGGCTCAGCCTTGTCCCCTGGCCTTCTGCCCACCAGCTGCCACAAAGCTGGGGAGGAATCTGCTTTGCATTATCAGAGAAGCCGCCTCCCCCAGGCATATGGTCAGCAGATCCCCAGCCTGGAGCATCACGGGAATGTCTTCTCTTGACCCCGGCGTGGGTCCCGTCCCTTCTTCCCTAGAGCACTGGGCTGCAGGCTCGGTGGCTCCCCCACGCCCCTCCCCATGGCACGAAGAGTTCTTGCACGTTGCTCCAAGTCTTGTCTCAGCTTCACTGCCCTAGGTGAAAGAGGAGAGGGAGGCTAGGGGAAGAGACAGGGCCCTGATAGGCCAGCAAAGATGAAGGGTCTCTTCCTCCAGCCTAGAAAAGGAGAGAGACAGAGGGGCCCCGGGCCTGAGCCGAAGGGAGGAGGAGGGAGAGCTACAGGCCTTAGGCCCACTGACTGATGGGTGACACAGGAGGAAGCAAGGGAGTCTCCCTCTGTCCACCGACGTCACAGGATGAATCCTACCCTGCAAGGTACGAATCTCCAGAGCTGGGCTACCCGGGGTTGTGGCCACCAGCTCCACGGGGCTACTGAGCACTTGAAACGGAGCTAGTCCAAATTGAGATGTGCTGTAGGACTAATATACACACTGGATTTTGACCACTTGGGATGGAAAATATAAAATATTTTATTAATAATTTTTAAATATTGATTATATGTCAAAATAATAGTTTGGCTTTATTGGGCTAAATCAAACATATTATTAAGTTTGCCTGTTTCTTTTTACTTGTGTAATGTGGGTACTAAAACTTTTTAATTACATATATGTCAGTTGCATTATATTTTTGTTGGACAGAGTCATCTCAGACCACACTCAGACATTTATTCAATGTAATTTTATTGAGTGCCAACTATATGCCAGGCAAGGTGCTAAGGATTAGAAGGTGAGCAAAACCAGACCCTGTCTCTGGTTTCCTGGAGTTTATAGTAATCGAATAATCACTCAGACAGGGGCCTAATTACAAAGAGAGATTAAGTGGCCTAAAGAAAGGGAGTGAACATGGTGTTCTCTGAAACTGGTTTGGGCCCAGAGTTGAGTGAGAGCTTCCCCAGGGAAGCACACAGCTGGGAAAGAAGGGGAAAGAGTGTTCCAGACAGAAGGGACAGCATGTGCAAAGGCCCTGTGGCGAGAGGGAGCAGCAAAGCTCAAAGAATTCTAAGGAGGCTGGTATTGGGGGAGCGCAGAGAGTGACAAGGAGGATGGCTGGAGCAAGGCAAGAGTCTGGGGGAGCTGGCAGGGCCTCATGCAGCCGCCTGAGGCCACCTGAGGATGGGAAGTCAACAAAGCGTTTTAGCTGTTGAGAGAAAATCAGATGAGGGATGGAAGGAGGGCAAAGCGGGTTTCTCCACAATGTGGTGAGTGGGGGGATACAGAGGGGATCTCTTAAGGGCATCCCCCCTAAAGGAGCCCTGAGCCCATGTCAGCCACTTCCCCACCCCCATGGCATCCCACTTGCTCCAAGGAGCTCTCTAAGACCCCTCTTCTCACCACCCCTATGCTCCCTCCTTGACTTCTGGCCACCACTGACCCCCACCCCCTGCCTGGCCTGCCCCGCCCCCCTCCACTCTGCAGCCAGAGCTAGTGCTTTCTGAAATGTAAGTCTGTCCGTGGAAACCCACTGCTTAAGCTCCCCCATGGCTCCCCAGTGTTCCAAGAATGTAGTCCAGGACCCTCAGCATGTCCCTTCGCAAGCCCTTCCCCTGGGCCCCACTGACCTACTTCCCGTTCACTCTCTGGGCTCTAGGCCCCAGAGCCTCCCCAGGCCCCGGGTGCTCCATGTTTTCTCCCTCCAGGGCCTGTGCTGGGCTGATTTCTCTGCCAGAAGCGCTCTCCTCCCCCGGGTTGTCAACTGCTCATCCTGAAGGGCTCAGCTTCCACAGCCCTTCTCTGACAATCTGTCCTCGACCCCTGGGGTGGGTGAGTCTCTGCTGGGACCCCTGTTATGGCAGTGCACATCAGACGAGAGGCTGGCAAGGAGTATATTCCCCCATCAGGACGAGGCCCCCTTAGGAAGGAGCTGTGCCTCCCTCATCAGGCTAGAAGGATCCTCACGTCCGGGACTATCTCCTCCACTAGCCGGGAGGCTCCCCCAGGAAGGAGACTGTCTTCCTCAGCATGCTGGAGGTTTTCCGAGTACCGGGATTATTTCTCTTACCTACACAGAATCCCTCCCCACACACCCACCTTCTCTTCCTCACAATTCTTACAGTCTGGGGGTGAAGGGGAAGAGGAAGATGAAGAGCCCCCCTGCCACCCCGCCCCGACCCCATGTCTAACCCTTGGCCAGGGCTGGCCTCTCTCCCTGGATCCGGAAGTCAGGAAGGCTTGTTTGCTGTTCTTACTGGAAGCGCAAGCCTTCCCCGGCCTCCCCCAGTGACCACAAGCCAGTCCCACCAGAGGACCTGGCCAAGCCACCAGCAGGAGCTGAGAAGCTCTGACCACCTACCTGGCCAGACTTGGAGAGGGCACAGGCCTGGGGCCGGGAACCCTGCAGCCCTGGGAGCTCCCAGGCCTGGGCCAGGCGGGGCTCAAAGCCAGGCTGGCAGAAGCCAGGGTTAGGACCTACCCACGCGAGGGAGGAGCCTGCCCGCCTAACAGCAGGCCGGGCCAGCCAGCCTCCCGCCAGGCCATCTGGAGCCAGCTCCTGTGCATGTGCGTGAGTGTGTGTGTGTGTGTGTGTGTGTGTGTGTGTGTGTGTGTGTGTGTGTGTGTGTGTGTGTGTTGTCTCCCAGGCCATGTGGGTGGCTGGAAGCTGCGAGGTTGTGACCTGGCCCTCCTAGCAAGCCTCTGGCTCCCCTGTGGTCAGTTTTACTTCTGACATCTGGTCAAGTTCACAGCTGGCCGGCTTCCTGCATGGTCATTTTCACTTTCCCTGTCCAAGACCTGGGGGCAAAGGGCCCCCACTCCTTCCCTACCCCACTTAAATTAACTCCTCATCTACACAAGTGAACTTTCTGGATTTCTGTTACGACTTCTCCATTTGGTGGAGGGAAAAATAGCACAAAAACTCACTGAGTTGGAAATTATACCCGGGTCCCTGCCACACACCCAGCCCCAGCCAACTTAATCCACGGGTATTTCCAGAAAATCTCTTTGCCACCATTTTTCTTTCTTTGCTATTTAATGTTCATCACTTATGTTTTACGTGAAGGTTTCAGGAGGGCCCAAGAAATGATTACACAGAATGCAAGGGAGAGGTGACAGGGAGGGTTACAGGGGGTCCAGAGCTTGCAGGTCCCAGCTGGGGGGCCAAAAGTGTTCCACCTCAGCCCAAGCGGAGGCAGGAGGGGCCCCAGAACCAAACACATGCTAAAACATACTTGCGACCCCCCCCAACCCCCTCCCCCACTGCTGAGGAGGAAAATAAATACACTCGGACTCTGTCCCACTCGCCAGGTGCACAGGTGAGGGGCCAGCATGTGAGTTTCCTCCTCTCATCACAGACTGAGGTCCAAGCAATGCCATCTACATACAATGTTCCTAGTCCCTTCCACAGGGTCGGGAGAACCCTGGGTGGGGAGGGGCTGGCTGTCAGCGCACAGCCTGCCTGGGGCTCGTTCATGCTAAATAGAGGGAGAGCCACACTCATTCCAACATCAAGCAAAACAGAACAGACCAGGGAGGGCGTGGAAAGGCCACTGAGACCTCAGGGCCCCTTTCTGGCCAAGCTAAGGAAAAAACAACAGTCCTTTGCAGGGCCCTCTAAGCTTGGGAGGAACCCCCTGGGGCCACAGTCTAACTCAGTTCCTTCTTGCCGTGTTCCCACACTGGCCCACTTTTCACTTTTCTTCATCGCAACCTTCTGGGTCCAGCCAAACCCCTGCTTGCAGGGAAGGGGAGGATGGGGGCGCATTCCGCATTCCTCCACGTGCAGGCCCTTGAAGACAGACGCCAGCTCAAGCCTCAGCCATCCTTGGCCCGCCAAACCCAGGGGCGAGGGAAGACAGCCGAGCAGAGTCCAATTCCCTCTGATGCTTCTCTGGCAGCTGCCCTGGGAGCTCATGGAGAAAAGCGAGATTTCTCATCCGGTGCGTTCGTGCATGTGTGTGTGTGTGTGTGTGTGTGTGTGTGTGTGTTGCAGGGTGAGGGGTCTTTAGTCCCCAACCCCTAGGGCTGATTCTAGGGGCCAGTGTTGGCTCGGGGACTGTGCCAGGACAGAGGGCAACCAACTGAGGCCACGCCACAGATGCCACACTGACATGCCTGAAGGGGACAGGCAGAGGGAAGCAGCACCCCTTTCTACAAAACCCAAACCTGACTCGGCCACGATGACCAATGAACCAGGCCTTGGGCAAGCGTCCCATCTCCGCAGAGCAGGGACGGGTGCCTGGAGATGGCAGAAGGCAGAGCGACAGCTTCAGGACACTTCCCAGAAGGCCACCTTCCCCCTCTCTCCCTTCCCTCAAGCAAGCCTGAGGCCCCTCATTTAGAGAGGAGGGTGCCAGCCTACACTTGGCCTCCCCATTGCTGTGTGACTTTGGGCAAGTCACTGCCTCTCTCTGGGCCTCACTGTCCTGAATGTAAAATGAGGGGGTGGACTGGCTTTCTGACAGTCCTCTGCTCCTCTCCACCTGAGGCCAGAGGGGAGGGGCAAGGGGGCCGAGGGAGGGTTTAGGCCACTGGGATGCTCCCTCGTTCCCCAAGTTCACAGTGTAGAGTCCATGGCTCTGGTTCCTCAGTACCTCCCTCTGAGTCTCTAGGGCCTTGCCACTGTCCCCAACACCACCCCTGGTGCCAGCCCCCACCCAGCCACGACACCTGCTAAGTGGGCTGGTCCACTTAGCAGCGTGGGAGGAAGGGGACAGTGGCCTGAGATGGTGAAGGGGCAGGCAGGGTGGGGCAGGCAGCAGGGGGACTTCTCTCGCTGGACAGGGAGCGTGATCGGAAGTGAGGGGCCACTCGGGGTGCAGCGACAGGGCTGTGGTTTGGGGGCCTGGACTCCGAGGCCCTGCCCAGAGGAGAGGAGTTCAGCCCTGACGGGCTTGCCCACCCCAGGGGGGACAGGCTCCATGGGGCTTGGCTGGAGCATCAGTTGTTGGAATGTTGGGGTGGGGCAGGGACTCCCCAGGTGGGCTCACACCGGGGACGTGGCCGTGGACTCGCTGCACAGGCTCTCGACGATGTCGGCGCGCTGGATGCGGCGCAGGGCGGCCAGGAGGGCATCGAGGGTGGCGCTGTCCTGGGCGGCCCAGCTGGCGAGCAGGGCACGGGCAGGGCAGGCCTCGTGGGTGAAGGAGTCTATGTGCTCGGGCTGGTAGCCCAGCTCGCCGGCCAGGTGCCGCCAGGTGTCCCCTGCAGAGCCGTTGAGCAGCTTCTCCACCTCCTCCCGCTTGGCTGGGGACAGGCTGCTGTAGAGGCCTCCGTCACCCTTGAGGGCTGCTGAGAACCCAGAGGGGCATCAGGTCCCACCCCCGCATCCCCCTTCCCCCACAGGGGGCACAAGGGCCTTCGGGAAGACCCGAGAAGGGCCAGAGCATCTGTCCCCCATTTCTGGGGGCCTAGAGGCAGAGGGATGGTCAAGATGAGGTCCTGGACAGGGCCCGGGGCAGTGGAGGGGCCTGGGGGATGCTGACTCACTGTCCCTTCCTCACTGGTGGCTCCAGCAAGATCCACACCACCTACCCCTCCTCCCCTTCCCCCAGCCATTAATCAAGGCAGAGGAGGAGACTGGACTTCCCAGTTCCAGACAACTGCAGCAAGTGTCCTGGTGCCGGGCTCTGGGCCACTAATTAGGGTACATGCTTAACTACTTGTTCCCCAGAAGTCCAGGGCAGGAGGCTAATTGCAGCTACTTTGGAAAGTAATTAGCCCCCAGGGGGGACAATTAGCTTGATGAGTCTGGATGCTCCAACTTGTAAAAGCCTCTGTTTCCCAGGTCCTCCCACTAGACAGAACCTCTCCTACCCCTTCCCCCCAGCCAGCCTCTCCCATCCTTCTGCAGAGGCCCTGCTCAGCCCAGCCCTCTGACAGTCCTTCCCCGAGTCTAATCTTAATCATGTCTGTCCTCCGGTCTGAGCTGCCCTGCCTGCCCGCTGCTCACCCTGGCCCGAGGCTGTCTGTGTGTGCGGCTGCTGGTCGTGCAGGCTCTGGCTGTCCACAGAGATGCCACTGTCACTGTGGAGCTTTTCTCCCTCCGGTGGGGGCGTCTGGTTCACCGGCCGGCTGTTGGCCCCTTGCTTGTTCTGTTTGCAGCTGTTCCACCTGGAGCCGGAGGACAGGCTGGTGTCAGGGTGACAGGCTGTAGTGGCCGATGGGCTGAGGTATCTGTGCTCTGACACCCGGGGGCCAGGGCACGGAGGTTGCCCCACTCCACCCCCTCATAGTACCTAAGGTTCTTGTTTCTTTACATAATGGCCCCCAGCACCCCGGCCTACAACGAAAGCTCCATGAGGGTAGAGCGGCATAAATAAATGACTGCCTGGGACTTCCACTTTTCCCCATCTACTCTTCTAAAATACTCCCACATGTAGGTAGGGATATAGAAAAAGATTTCCTCTGCAATTATAAGCAATAACAAAAAACTGACAACAAACCAAATGTCCATCCATAGGGTACTGGCTAAATAAATTACAATCCATCCATATTATTGAATGAGTGGTTATAAATGATCAGATAATGTGTATGTCCCAAGGAAAGCAATCCTGAGGGAGAGTAAGTGAAAAAGTAAGTTATAGAATACGTATGGTATGATCCCACAGATGCTTAAAAAGAAAAACCCTGCATGTTTACATATTATTATATAAGTTTTATATACGTGTTTATATAAAATACACACAGAAAATAATTGGGAAGGATCCATTGCAAACAGATTCCCATTAGGAGAGGAACAGGATTTGGGGAGATAAAAGGGGGCTTTTACTTTTTGCTTTGAAAGATATTGGTCTTGTTTGCATTTTCCTAAACAAGCATGTATTACTTTGATGATTTTTTTAAAAAGAAAAATGGAAAATGTATTTAAAACTGTAAAATGCATTCCAGGAGTTCTAGCACATTCTAGATTCCTGGGTGAGGGATCCCGAGGGTGATGAGGGAAGGGGAAGGGGAAGGGACACACACGCACACGGTGACCGTGGGGCGAATGGGGTCGGGGGCTGAGGGCACAAGCAGCTGGGGGTGAGGGGAATCAGGGCGGGAAGCAGCAAGGGAGTGGGGAGGGCTGGAGCCAGGCCAGGCCAGCACAGGACATGGCCCATCCTGTCCCCTCCCCTCCTGCTGCCCCGCCCTGCCCTGCCCTGCCCTGGAGTGGCACGGCAGATAGTGAGTGAGGATGAGCTTGGTTTGGGGTTGAGTTAAAAGGGGGTGTGTGCTTTCAGGTCAAGGCCAGAGCAAAGCCCTCTTTGAGGACAAACGTCCCCACTCTCTGTCCCCACCATGCCCCTTCTCACCTCTTGAAGGCGATGTAGGCCACGAGGCCCACAACCACGGCGGCCAGGATGGAACAATAGACAGGGATGAGGTTGTCGGCGGTGCCCCGGGTCACCACAGGCTGGGAGCTTCCCATCACTGTGGTCGCCACATCTGCCACCGTGCTGGCTATGAGGTCTTGTTCTGGAGGTGCCTCGGGCTCCTGGGTGCCGGGGGCTGTGCTTTCCGACCCCTCCGGGGGCGTGGACCGTGTAATCCAACGGCCAGGGATCTCTGGGAGAAAGGGCCACAGGAGTGAGGGCCCAGTCCCCAAAGGACACTCCTCTTATGTCCTGACCCACCCCATGCTTCTTCCTGAGCCCCCACCCGTGGCTCCGGGGTCTCCTGTGCCCAGCTGTTATGCATGGGGTTGGGGCTGGGGCCATGTGCATGATGTCGCGATGCTACAGAGCAAGAGCCTTGGAGCCCAGGGACCTGGGTCTGCTGCAGCTCTGTCTCTGACTTGCTGTGTGAGTCTGGGCCAGCCCTTTTTTCTCACAAGACCTCAGTTTCCCCATCTATAGAACGGGAATATTAACAGAGATGGTCTCTAAGCTCCCTTCCATCTTGGGCTGTGGTCCTAAAATTCTATTCCACCTTCCCTGGGTACCAGAACCCTGGATGGGGACAAACACACAAGACTGAGCCACAGGGAAGCCTCAAGCCAGAGTCACTCTGTGGAAATGTGTCTCTGGCCCCTGGTTGTCCCAGATGACCCCAGTCACCCCTGTCATAAGGAAAAATGGGGGTCCCCAGGTCTGGTCAGAGAGGAGCTTCCCCTGCACCACTCCCTGAGAGCCCCTCGTCCTGTCTCTAATATCCTAGGCTCTAGGCTTGGGTGGGGTTGGGGGGGGGTGCTGGATTGCTTCCCTCCCCCAGTCCTTGGACGGTGGCCAGCCTCTGCTTCCTGCCCTGCTCGCCCCCACACAGCCTCATCCTGCCACCCAGAGAGACAGTGTCAGGTAGCCCGAGCTCTCCTTGGGCAGGAAGCAGAGTGCCGGTGGAGAGGGGCCGACAAGGCAGGTACTGCCCACTGCGTCAAGGGAGGGAAACTGTGCCCTGCCACCCACCCAGGCCCTCTCATGCCAGCTGGGCACTGCCAGCCTCCCTGGCAGGGCACCCAGCACTTCCTGGCACCGGTGGGTGGGATTTTCCATTCTGCCACACAGCGGGGCAGTGCGAGGGGTTGTGGGCTCTGGATGGCCTGGGGGTACTTGTCTGGGCAAAGTTGCCTACCCCATCCATCCTCGCTTCCCACGCCTGGGGCAGGCAGGGAAAGCAGACGGGACATGCCAATGGGGTGAAGGGGAGGGCACCTTGCTCCCCAGTCTGCCCACCCAAGTAGGAGTTGAAGCTGCCCACTGGTCTTCTGGGCCTTCTCAGCTCAAGACGAGATGCTTCAAAGGCCCCCGTTTTCAACGCCTTCTGAGGGGTTAGGCCGCCTCATGTGAATCTGGAATCCATCTGGCTGGCAGTGTGAGGGGGCTTCCCTCTGCCTCCCCCTCCTGCCCTTGCCCTGGCTTAGTCCTGAGAGGGGCTGGAGGGAGTGGGGTGGGGAGTGGAGGAGATACAGCCCTGTCTCCTGGCAGCCTTAGATGGACCCCGGTACCAGGAAGGGTCTTCTCTTGCCCTGCTGCAGGACTGGGCGAGCCAGGGGGACAGCTCCAGCCCAGAGGTTGACGATACAGCTCAGCTCAGACTGACCCCAAGCCTGAGGCTGAAGGTGTGCGAAAGCGGTGGGAGGGTGGTGATGAGCCCATTATGGAGATGAGAGCCCGGTGGGGAGCAGCGAGGGACAGGCCAGACTGGAGATGGTGCCGACTGTCCAGGGCGCTTCCCTCCCTCTCCAGTCCCCTCTGACGGGGGTGGGGATGAGATCCAGATGTGGCCGTGTCCACTAGCATTCCAACCCGCTAAGCCCTTGGCAGGTCCTGACAGCCATTTCCGGAATGGGGGCTGTCAGACTTGGGGGTGGAAGGAAGGACCTGGTTACTCCTCCTAAGCCCAAATTTCACCAGGGCAAGGGGGGGGGCCCTCCTGCCCCAGGGTGGGTGAGTCACCATGTTGACACCTGAAATGTATATGCAGCTAAGTATGGTCCACTGGAGCGGAGGGGGCAACCAAACCAAGAATCAAATTCCATTCCTGAAATGGTCATTCTGTCCTGGAGCTGACACTTAACCCTTCAGAGGCTGGATCTGAAAGGGGAACAGGGGCAGGGATAAACACAGCCCCCCTCCCCTTCAGGGTGGCTGGGAAAGTGGGGTGGTATCTGGGAGAACTCTGTGAACGCCCCAAAAGGCAGAGTCCACCCTCCCCCAGCCACCACCTTTCTTTGCTCTAACCGCACCCTGGACTGAGTCCCCCAACTGGCTGGTCTGGACTTGCCCGAACCGTGCTGCCCGCCTGCCTGCTGCCTGGCTGCTGAAACTCCCTCCCTGTTCTGCCTGGCGCCTGATGCCATTTGCCTGTCTGCTGGCCCAGGGCAATCGCCACGGGAACTACTATGTCCTGTGCCCCGTTCCTCCTCTACCTTCCTCTGCAGTGCAGGAAACTTCAAACACATACCTGGCCTCAGCCTAGCTTAACAGCCCTCTCTGCCCTGAGTTGCGTGGGCCAGAGATCACTTGAAAGGCAGGCATGGGTTGTCAGAGCCCCTGTCAGACTGGGGGGTCTCCAGGGGCAGGAGATCTATCTCTCCCATCTGACTGAGGCAGAGGCTGTACTGCCTCCATCAGAATGGGGATCTCCAAAGTTGGGGCTGTCTTCTCCCCCAGCTGGGAGCTGGCTGTTTCTCTCTGGTCAAACTGGGGGCTGCCTGCAGGAGGTGCTGTGTTGCCTGCTCAGAGTAAGGGCAACCTAAGGGTTAGGTCCCAAAGGGAAATAGCTCAGTGGGTGCACAGCCACAGGATGGACAGGATGTAAAGGCACTGACAGCCTCTCCTTGCTCTGGAAAAGCCCACTCATCTCCCCTGAGACGGATGTCACCAACCAGAGACCAAGACGGTTCTGCCCTCGCTCCCATGGTACTCCCTTCTCCCCTCTGGGGAATTGCCCTGCCTCCTTGGGGCCAGCTTCCACCCACTTGGGAGCCCACGTGCCTACCTGCCTTGGCCTCGGGCTTTGGGGCCCCAGGCCTGCCCCTCCGGTGGCCTTAGTGTTCCCTGCACCCAACCTCAGCCTTCACTAAACTGCAACAGTGACTGCTGACCCCTCCCCCAGATACCACAGTTGAAGTGGGCAGCCCCACTGTGTCCCCTAACCCACGACAACCCTGGTAACTGCATGCCCAGTGAGGAAACTGAGGTCCAGAGACAGGAGTGACCACTCTAATGTCACTCAGATAGTGACAGGGTGGATTGCATCTCAGGTCCTAGAGCCCAGAGTGCCAGGGACCTAGACCAGGCCTCAGAGCCAAAGGGTCCCAACTCCGGAGGGTCTGCAAGCCCCTTTTCCAGTTCAGAAAGCCCGCCTCAAGGATCAAATACGTCCTGTTCTGTCCTCCAGCCACGGGGGCCACCTCGGAGCCCTGGCATCCAATTGCTAGCTGGCAGCCATGGATGAACGTGAGCTGCAAGGTAGTAACTGCGGCCTGGGACCATGATAATGTTAGCTTTCCAAACACTTTGCCCGAAGAAGGAAATAGTGAAAGGGGTCCTTTGGTGAGATAGGATAGGGAACGACCTCCTCCCTCAGGTTACCAGGAATGGACTGAGGCTCAGGGAAGGTGCCTGCTGGCTCAAGGTCACAGAGCTAACCCTGGCAGGCCAGGCGAGGCCCTTGTCCACCCGCAGGCGCGCCCTTCCTCACGCTCCAGCCCTGCACCCGGCGCCCTGCACCCGGTGCCCTGCACCCGGCCCCGCGCTCACCCTCGCACTCGGCATCCGCCCAGCGCGTGCACTCGCGCAGCTGGCGCTCTGTGTCCTCGCACACGGTGCAGGGCAGGCACGGGTCCACGTGGTTGGCCTCGTCGGAGTACGTGCCGTCGGGGCACTCCTCGCACACGGTGTTCTGCCTGTCCTGGCACGAGAACACGAGGCCCGAGCCCGCCTCGCACACGCGGCACGCCTCGCAGCGGCCCGTCGTCTCGTCCTGGTAGTAGCCATAGGCGCAGCGACACACGGCGTCGTCGGCCTCCACGCACGGCGCCGACATGCTCTGCAGGCCCACGCACTCTGTGCACGGCTTGCACGGCTCGGTGGCGCTCACCACGTCGGAGAACGTCACGCCTGAGCGCAGAGGGATGGGCAGGGAAGCAGCGGGCACAGAATTTAGTCGCCTGCTTTTAGAGCACTGCGGATACAGGAGGTGGGGTCCCTCCCTCCCCACCGCCTGCCAGGACGCGGCCCTGGTTCAGCCTCGCCCCTCACCGACTTCCCACCCAGGGACCCTGACCCCCAGCCTGTGAAAGCTGGTGGCAGCCGATTGCAAAGGGGGAAAGGAGCCAGAAACCCCAGCTTCCATGCCCCAGAAACGCGGGCCCTGAGGCTTCACGGGTAACCGGTGAATTTCTTGGCAAATTCTCTCAGCGAGTTCCCAGCCCTGTACCTTTGTTCCCAACAAGATTAAGGAATAATCTGAGCCTGGTTCCCACCCAACCCTGCCCGCAGGGCAGAGCTGGGCTGTGAACCTCCCCTAGGAAGCCTCCCTCCCGCCTTGGCGGCCTTCTGCTCCTCTCTGCACAGGTGGAGGTTCAGGTGCGGCCTGCATGGGGGTGAGGAGGGTTAGACAGCAGAATTTCCCACCCATGGCGCTTCCCCACGCCGCTGGAGGGCTTGGCTCCTGAGGGTGGGGACAGGACTGCAGGCAAGAGAGTGCACGCACAGCAGGAGCCACTTAAGCTAGAAAGCAAGTAGGACCTGCATGTGCAGTCCTCTGCCCTTTCAACTGGCATAAAGAGGAGATGTCCAAGCTCACGCTTGACTCATGGGCTCCTAAGTAATGGACATACACTCCAGAATAAGGGACACATCAGGGTGCTCGCCTCCTTGTGCAGGGAGGGGGAAGGCGCAGAGCCCGATCGTCTTCACTCCCTCCAGCCCGGGGTGGGGACTCTGTGCTGCTGGATCTGGGAGGACCCATCCTTGCTGCCCAGGCAGGCAGAGCATGGATTTAGGAACCTAAGAACGAGGGAAGGCGGGATTTGTTCAGAATGTGGGAGTAGGAATAAAGACTGGTGTTCCATCAGAAGGAAACCGAGCCCTGCTGTGGGGTCTGGACATTATCTAAAGGCATCAAGAGACAAGATGGAGCACAGGGTCATTATCTTGGGGGAGAGGGGAGGCAAGGAAGGAACAGCCAGAGAGAAGTGAGAGGGGAAGAAGTTGGGGCCGGGAGAGAAGATAAGACAGACAGAGAGGGACCTGGAGGGAGACTTCAGTTTCCAGTCAGTTCCCACAGAGGGACCCTGTGTTTCTCCTCCTAAGGAGCAGGCAGACCTGGATAACAAACCTGCTTCCATCACTTATTTGCTGTGTGACTCTGGGTATTCTACTTAACCTCTCTGAGCTATTTCTTTCTTTGTAAAATAGGGAATAATGTCTCCACTCACTGAGTTGTGGTGAGGAATAAATGAAATTCAGCCGTAAAGCACTTGGCACGTAGCAGGGATACTATAAAGGCTGGGCCCCATGGGGGTGAGCGGTGATAAGTACAGTAAACTTTGGTGGTAGGGATATGGTCAGACAGCAGAAAGGACTTCCAAATATAAACAGCTGAGGCAGGATGTCCAATCTATATGAACAAGAGGGTCCTATCTGGCTGGCGTGTGGCAGGGGGGTGGATCAAGTCACACTGGAGGGGAGGAGGGGAGCCTTGCTCTTGGGAAAACAAAGAAAATTAGCAGAAAACTCCTGGGAGAGGGTTTTAGGTGGTGTGAAAAATGTGGTCGTTTTTGGCAGAGAATGAAGGCAGGAGCTTAATAGGTTTCCTTGTGGAAACGTTTTGAGGATAGAGAGAAAGTCCGCTGGGGTCGCCATCCCATAAAGTGGGCTTGTAAAGGCAGCCTGTTAACACAGCTGGAGGCAGGGGATGGGGAGAGGGGGAAGGAGGGGAAGGGAGGGGAGGAAGTGGGAGGGATGATTCTCAAAGCTGCCTCTGAGCCTCCCCTCCCCTTCCCCAGAGATTCCAGAACTTCCTTCTCCTGGGCTACTGCACCCCACCTCCTCCTGAAGAGTCTTCCACTGAAGGGAGTGGGCTCCCATCCCAGGAGATTAAGGCCCAAGGAGGAGAGCCCTGGGCTTCAGTCTAGGAGGTGAGACAGGCAGACACTGGAGGTTCCAGGATGTCAGATGGTTTGGCCAACACTGTCCTGGGATGGAAACCCTGTTAGGCCAGGGCCAGGGCACGTGGCCAGACATTCCCACCCAGGCCTGGGCATCCTTCTGCTGGGAATGGGGTTACAGTGTCCACAAGCACAGAGATGGGAAGACTGTGTGTGGGGAACACAAAGGAGTTGGGGCGGCCTGAAGGAGGTAGACTAGGGAGGGAAGCTTCCAGAGGTAAGACGAGGTCAGCAGGTGGGTTCAGAGTTTCCAGCCCTATACCTTATTCCAAGCAGGATTAAACAATAATCTGAGTATGGTTCCCACCGGCCCTCCAAGTGGGCATTGAATGCCAGGTAGAAGGCAGTATCTGACTGTCAGTAGTCAGGAAAGGGCACCAAGCCCGTGCCCTGAAGGCAGCAACCAAGGGCTGGGGCCTGGGGGCGTTAGCACAGACTGAGACTCCTGAATCAAACGTGCACAAAATTCAGACCCTGGACGAGACTGGGGCCAAGGGGCCCAGAGCCCCCATCGCTCTGCCTCCTTCCTCCACCAGGCCTGAGGTTTTCTCCCCTCCTGAAGGAGATCCCAGAAAGGAATGGCCACAGCTCCCCCCTCTCCTCCCCCACCCCACAGTAAAGACATCACCCCACAGTAAAGATGTCCTTATAGTGCTCCAACCCCATCCCTGCTGCTTGGGGAAGCTCTGCTTCCTGGCCGAAGCTGGAGAAGAGTTGGCCTTGGGGGAGGGGTGGCCACACCCTCCCAGGATCCCCCAAGGTCAGTCTCCAGGGCTGCTAGGATTTGATCCTCCTCTCCCTTCCCCCAGACACAGGAGGGTAAGTGGCAGCCATTGATTTTGCAGTGCAGGTATTTTTAGCTGGTCTTAGCATCAGCTACTCCTCCCCACCTGGCCACCCTCTTCTACCAGGCCTCTCTGCTTGGGAGCTGGGAAGGGGGCACCCCTGGGAATCCCCCATCAGGTCCCCCTCCTCCCTCTGTACACTTCCCTCCATTCTCAGCTTCTCCTGTCGGCTCCCTCTACCGGGTCAGACCCACTTCTGGCGACCTTACAGTGGCGGGCTGGGGACCCTGCTAGGAGGCAGAGCACTTATAAGGCCTCTGTTGGGCATGCTCCCCCGCAGTCCCCTCTCCTCCCTCCTAGCCCTCTGCCCTCACCCTGCCTGCCACGAGATACTTACTGTCCAGGCAGGGCTCACACACGGTCTGGTTGGCTCCGCAAGGGTGGGCCACACCCTCGCCCAGGTTGCAGGCTTTGCAGCACTCCCCGCTGTGGGTGTACAGGTCTGTGGGGCATGCCTCCTTGGCACCTCCGAGGGACACCTGTGTGAGGGGAGATCAGAGGGTCAGACTGGCAAGAGAAGGGGGGGCTGTCTTCCAGGGGATCAACCCCCCCTCTTAATGCCTTCTATTGGAACCACCTGGGCTGGGATGAGCTCACCAGGGAGGCATTAGGCACATCAAAGGTGGCAGGGAGAGGCAGTGGGGCACAGTGTGCCCCTGCAGGCTGCTGCACGTGGGAGGCCAGAGCCTCAGCTGCTGACCTTCGGGAAAGTTCACCTTGGGGTTAGAGCAAGTCCTGGAATCCTGAGGTTTCACCACATGGCGAAGGAGGACTGAGGCCCAGCAGAGGGCCTGCCGGCAGGGACGTCCTGAATGGTTGGACAGGTTGCAGCCTGCACAGGGCTCCCAGCCAAGGGGGCAAGTAGGGCTGAAATCTAGCCCAAGCTCCACTCACTAGGCTTCGCACCTGCACGGCTGCGTGTATTCAAGGAAGGTCTTTTTCTAACAGAGGCCAGCAGAGCCCTATTCCAGGCCCTTATTTCCACATATTAAATAACAAGTGGGAGGTGTCTGTGCCCAAGAGCACAGGGCAGAGGCCTAGGGTTTTGGGCTGGAATCCTGACTCTGCATTGGGGGTCTGGCCTGGCCTGTCTTCCTGCTCCGAGTCTTCATGTCCCTATACAGATAGAGACAGCTCAGTGCCAGGGCAAAGGACCAGCCGACTGGCAAGAGTCTGGCGCCAAGGTAGGGAGAAAGGGATGTTTGTTGTCAATGAAGAGATGGTGGCTGCTCTCACCACCCAGCAGCCCTGCCCCATCAGGGTTTGATTACCAGCCACAACACCCCCCCCGCCCCCCGCACCCCCCCCCCCCCCCCCCCGCCATGTGGCCACTGGCAACAGTGCTGGGACCAGGGAAAAGGGGAGTCAGATTCCTGCCACTGAAGCATCTTTGCTCATGGATGGAACGATTTAACACCAGATTCCCTAGAGGGAGGGGCTGCTGGAGGCTTGCTTTATATTTCTGTTCCTTAAAAAACAATCTTAATGTCTAATAAAACTCCAAACCCTGCTTCACTGCCTCCAGACCATGCAGCCCCCATTTGATGCTGAGAAGTCTGAGCTCTTGGGTCACGGGACCAGGGGGGAGCTTTACAAGGTTGTTTGGGGCATTCCTCTGCTTCCACATTGGCCAGATCATGGCCAAGACACTCCCTTCCCTCTAGTCTTTTAAAATAGCCTGTGGCCTCACCAGGTTTGGTGGGGGAAAAAGCAGAGGAGACAGGAGGATGGATACGTTGGACCAACCAAGGAGGCAACCTGTGGTCCCCACGGGACTAGCAGGGAGGACACAGGCATCAGAGGAGGGGAAACCTTGGGTGTTGCCACCATCTCTTCCTAGGTGACAGCAACACAGAGTGCTGGGAACATGTGCAGACCAGGAGCCTGGGAGGGTGACGTAAGGGGGGCCAGATGCAGGCTTCCCCCCAGGAGAAGAGATTCCAGAAGGATCTGTTTTGATTTCTTTTCATCCTTTACGGCTCTGCTGAAATGTTACTTCCTCGTGGAAATGGTCCTGTTGCCCCCACCCCTCCCAGATGAGGTGGAGCTGCCTCATTACACGTCCTCCCTGCTCTTAAGTTCTCTCCTTTCCGGTCTGGCCTGATACTTTATAGATCCCTTACTAGCTGCCAGCTCCCTGAAGGAGCTAGGTTGCCCCAGTGCCTGACACAGTATCTGGCACGTAGTAGGGACCCAATGTATATAAGTGTGGGAGTTAACATGAAAATATTCTATGACCTCAATTAACTAGAACACCAGGAGAATGACTCTTTTTGGACAGCTGAGTTTCCCTAGTCAAGGATTTGCTGCTGTTATCAGCTAGTGTTGTTCATTTTCACCATAGTGGCTGCACCTTCTCTGTCTCTGGAACGTGCCTTCATGGTATCCCATGACTCAGGGACACAGTATTTACACCAGTGATTCCTCTTGGCTGCAATGCAGGGAAGCTCTTGTGTTCTTTATCCCGAATGACTACACTTTTGTCTTTTTTGAGTTCCCCCGTCAGCTTTTTTATAGTTTTTCTGCTTCCTCCCTTCCTGTCAAGGTATCAGTTGTCACTGCTTGCTGCTACCAGAGTGTGACCTGAAGCAGCCTTTCCCCCACCACTCTAATTTATTTAAGGTCTAATCGACTCTTCAGAGACTGTAACTAGCCTTGGTAGAAAGGCGTGTAAACAGGATCTAGACCAGGAGCGGGCAACTCTCTGAGTAAAATGTGTGAGCTACGGTGCCTCCCTCCTCCATGGCTCTGAATCCTGGCTTCTCCCTCAGGAGCTCGGGGACCTGGGACAGGTTTTGAATTTCTCTGAGCCTCTGTTTCCTCCTCATTCAGTAATCATGACTGTACCTGCCTCACAGGATTGCTGTAAGCATTAAACGAGAGAACAAGGTGTTTATAATATACTTTGAGACCCCGCTTTTTTCTTCCCCAAGGTCTGTCTTGCTGCTTTTGTGGCTCTTGGCTGTGTTCCAGTTAGTTGAGGTCAGCAGAGACCTGAACCCTGGATAGCTGAGGGGTCTGTCCATGGTAGTGGTGGGCAGCATGGCAGCTCTGTGCAAACCCCTCTGCCAAGAAACCCGTCCTCCCTGAGGCAGCCCAAGGTCCTCTCTCTTCTCCCAAGACTTGCACTCGGAGACAGGACCAGATAACTAGTAACAATGTGTTTCCTGTGCTTGTTTTATATTCCTTCTGTCATCAAATCCTAGCTCTGCTACTTAATAAATAGTATGGTACTTTGAGTAAATTACTTAATCTCCCTAAACCTCAGTTTTCCCACCTAAAACACTGGGTTGATAATATCTACCGTGGCACAGGGTTGCTGGGAGCATCAAATGAAGTAATTAATGCAAATTATGTTTGGCATAGAGTAGGAATTCAATAAATGTTAGTTATCCAAGAAGTATCTTAGGGAGAATGAGCTGCTGGCCCCAGGCAGGAGGTAATGGGACGGGGGAGTTTAGCCAAGCAGGGAGGGGTGACTAGAGTTCAGGCTAATTGTTCCAAAATCAGATCCAAAATGATCAATTTAGCAAAATGGCAGGCACATTTGCCTGAAATTTACATGTATTACATTTATTCATTTAAATTCAATAGAATGATTTCATCCGATTTTTAAGAATGTTTGCCAGCTTTGTTTATGCCATTTCAAGTCTTTCAAGGAACTAAGGTGGAAATATCCTTAGATGAATTAACTTTTTAGAATCTTATTTTCTTTTAATTGGAGAAAAGAGAAAATGCACCAAAATAGTTGCAAGTATTTGAAGCTATATGACTGCCTCAGTGTGATCAGTCCTGACCACTCACGACAGCTTCGGCAAAGGGTTCCTTAGGTGAATGGAGCCACCCTCACAGCCATGGAGTTTTCAAATACCTGGAGGGTCTTTTGAGTTTGATGCAAACGGGGGGGGGGGGAGGTACTGGCTCATTCCTCCCACCAGCTTTGGGTAGAGGTTCAGTTGGGGGTAGGAGGCAAGAGCTAATTACCTAGATGATGCTATATGGAGACTTGAGAGGGGGCAGGGGCTCTGCATGGGGAATAGGGTTCAGGTCTAAATTGGTGGTGACAACGGTATAGGGCATGGATCTAACCTCCCAGGCTAGTGCGAGTTCAGGGCCAGGGCTCCTTCTGGGACCTAGATGGTGGGACAGGGAGGGAGCCTGACATACGGAGGAAAGGATGAGCTCCACGCCAAACATCCTGGGCTCCAACAAGGGTGCCACCGCTTGCTAACTAGGGGAACAGAACCATCTCCTGCCTGCAAGTCTGGGAGATTCAGCTTCCTCAATTGTAAAATAGATTCCCATTTAGTTTCCCTAAATTATTTTGCTAGGACCTTGTAAGTCTTAAATAACTCAAGAGAAAGTATCCAAGGCAGTGTGAAGTACACAGGAGGCACTCAACGCATTTTATCACTCCCGCCTCCCCACCGCGCCCCCCAAGGAAGAAGCGAGTCGCTTGAGCCAGACTGGGCTGGTACAGTGGGGTGGGGGCCGTTCTCTCCCAGAGCCGCCTCCCCACCCACCCACCATCCACCCCAGCCCCGCCGTTCACGCCGGCCCATTTGCTGTCCTCGCTGCATCCCTCTTAGGCGCATTAGCCGGCCTGGCGGCTCCGGTTACAGACGTCTGAATGACAAAGTGCCTCCATTACCGGCGCGGCCCGCCAGCCGACCCGCCGGGACGCGCTCTGGTTTCAGCGCTCTCGCCGCGGCCCAGGAAGGGACCCGGACCGCCGCTGTGCGCAGAGCCGGCCCGTACCGCGCAGCCCCGCGTGGAGGCGGAGGCGAGAGCCGCAGGGGCTGCAGAGGGCAGATTCTGCTCAGGGGCCACCTTCCCGAGCCCCCAGGCCCTCCACGCCCAGCTCCCCTCCTTCCTTGCTTCTCTACTCGGGGACAAACGCTCCTGCCCAGATCCCGAGCCCACGCCCTCGCCCCTCCAGGATCCGGACTACAAGCAACCCCCGTCCTTCCTCCCCGCCACCCTCGTCCACGCTCCCCACCCCAGTGTGAGATGCATCTCTAACTGGAGGCCTTAGTCAGCAAACGTGCCCGCAGTCACTCCCAAAGCTCCGGATGAGCCACAGGTACTGACAGCTCCAGGGAACCGGGGCTGAGCCTCAGGGATGGGACCAGCGCCCACATAGGGTCTCTGCCCACCCCACTCGCATGTTCCACCTCCACCTGACTCAGGAGACGGTGTCAACCCCGCCGATTTCGTGAAACACAGCTCGTATCCCGAGCTGGCAAGCCCGGCTGCCCCCTTAAGAGATGAGGGGAGTGTCGAGCTGGGAGTCAGGTGAGGAGAGTCTAGCCATGACTCTGGCCCGACTTGCTGTGGGATCTTGGCAGAGTCGTTTAAACTACCAGAGCCTCAGTCTCCATATCTGTAAAACGGAGATTTGGGGGGCAATGCTCAGACGAGAGATGAAGATGGCAGAAGAGTGAGGACGCCTCCTCCGTTGCCAAACTTTCCAGGGCACTTAGTTCATGACCACACACACCGGGTCACATCTCCTAAAAATCTTGTTAGAACCACCGGGAGGACTCAGGTGCTTTCGAGGAGGACCCGCCCATCTCTGCCGAGTCCGTGCCTCAGGACACTGCGCGACAGAATGCGAGGCGTCCGAGCGCCCCCGTCTCGTTAGATGCCCAGCGGGATGCAGACGGGATCCCGACCCTCCTGGGCACTGGAGCCCAAAGAGCGCGGCGGGCGCGGTGCTCGAGTCGCGTAACTTAATGGGGGACGAAGGGCAGCCCCAGGCGCACAGGCAGCTGCGGGAGGCATGTCCCGCGCCCCCCAGCGCCCCCTGCGGGCCGCCTCGCACCTGCGCGGCCTGGAGCTGCGCGCTGCCGGGACGGTCCCCGCCTTGTGCGTCCAGGCGCTCTGCACCCAGTGGCCGCGGCCAGGCGGGTTCGGGGACCCCTGCTCCATCCCTCCAGATCCGCCGCGCAGCTTCAAACCGTGAGAACACGCGCGTCGGGGGAGCCTGCGGGCCGTAGGGGAACCCGAGGAGCGGGTTCGCCCCCGCGAAGTGGGCGCTCCCTTCCCGGCCCCGATCCCCAGCCTCAATTCCCGGACTGGGCGAGGCCGCGAGAAAGAGATAGGGGACAGGCGCGGGAAACGTCCGTGCCTCCGCTCCCTCTTCGCGTCCCACTGTCCCTCAGCGGGCAGGCGGGGCCCCGACCACTTTAGCGTCCGAACCCCCTCTCGGTCCGCTCTCCTTTAGCTTCCATCTCTCTACCTCCCTGGCTGCCGTCCCTTTTCTGCCCTCCCTAACCCACTTCTGCTCCTTCAACCGCTCTCCGGCTCCCCAACCTCTCCCTCCGACGCCCCTCCCCCGCAGTCTGGCCGGTCCCCATTGTCCACACTGGGTCCCCACTGCCTCCAGTCCCTCCGACCTCCGCCTCCATTGTTCCATCCCCTCGTCTCCGGCTCACCGCCCCAGCCCCGCTCACCCCTCGCATCTCTAGTCCTCGTTCCATTCCCCCTCCTTCTCTCGCCTTGGTTCCGTCCACGACTCTCCAGAGACTAAGATGCTGAAGGGGAACGTCCCCTCGGGATCCCAGCATTCAAGTGTCCTCTTCCGAGGAACCCAGGCATCCGAGAGCCCCACGTCTCCTCCCGAGAGACACCTCCCAGCTCGCCTGCCCCGCCCCGCGGTACCTGAGGACCGGCGTCCGTGCGCCGGTCTTGCCCGCATCTCTACCGTGGGGCTCGGAGTCGCCTCTGCGCTCCGAGAACCCTAGACGCTCCTCGGTGGATGCCGGCATCAGAGCTCCTCTTCTGCCACCCACCCCCAGCATCTGGGACCCCACTCCTCTCTTCTGTTTCCTGGGTGGCGGCGCCCGGCTCCCCTCGGGGTTCTGATCCCGGGAAAGGGAACGGGCTCCCGTCTGGAGAGCACTCACCCCCAGGAGCAGCAGCAGCCACAGCAGCAGGCGTGAGCCGTCCATGGCGCGGGCGGCGGCACCTGCCCCCATCGCCCGCCTCCCGCGGCAGCGCTCGGCTTCCAGCTCAGTCCGCTCTGCGGACCGATAGGGCAGCGCCGCGCCGCACTCCAGCGCCCGCCCGCCCGCCGGAGCTGGCCGAGGCTCCGCTCGCTCTGGCTGCGGGCGGGAGGGGCCGGGTGAAGCCAGTGCGGCGGCCCCGCCTCCTCCCCGCCCCGCCCGCCCACCCCCGGAACCGCGCCCGCCCGCCCCGCCGCCTCGGGGTGGGGAGCGGAGGGGAAGGGCGGGCGTGCGGGGAGCCGCGCCTGCGCCCGCGCCCCCCACTGCCCCATCTCCGCGCCCCAGCCCCTAGAGCCTCTCACCCACCCCGCCCCGGTACCCAGTGCCCGGCCCGCGCTCCTGCGCGTCCGTCCCGGATGCTGTGGGCCCACGGGCCAGGGCGTCCCCGCTGCAGCTCTTGTTCCTCTCTGGCTGCGGCCGGCCGCAGGGTTCATTCTCTTATCCATCTTCCTCCGCCTCTGGCTTCAGCTTCTCCGGGGCAAGGCTCAGGGAGATAACGCAGCCGTTATCAGCAAGAATGCCCGCTGCCCTTCCTGCCCTTCATCTCTGGGTCCATCCCCTGCCCACCGTCCCTCCCCTGGCCAGTGCGGGAGATCTCTGGGAAAGGGCCTAGGGGGAGGGGTGCAGGTGGCTGACTCTGACGATGTGGACAATCAAGGTGGAGTCCATCCCAACGTCATTTGCATAATCAAATAAGGGTTTGAAGAGGTCACAGGTGCGCACATAAAACACAGGAATACACACTCTGAAGCTCACCTGTATATACGCCCATGTACTCACATGTGCCCACACCATCCTCGTGCACTCACATAGACCTGCATGTCCTACACATGTGCACCTCCACAGGCATGCACGCATGCACACATGTGATTGAGACATTCAAACACGTACCTACACATGCATATATACATGTAGTTACTCAAGTGTACACACATTCATGAGCACACACACTCCCAAACACAAACACACAGATTCATCCTCAACAATATAGACTTCATTAGATTGTTAGTGTTTCTATGAGCTTGTGAACTCTCTGAAGGCAGGGACTATGGTTTATCTCAATGCCCGGTACCCAGTAGGTGTTCAGTAAAGTTTTGTAGAAGGGGATAGAAAAGGGGTTGAATGGATTCACATTCTTGTACCCATCCTTGTTCCCATCTATGTACTGTGTTGGCATTCCTAGGACCACACTCACTTTGCCCTAGAAACCTTGGCTGGTCCAAATCCTAGCCCCCTAATCCAGAAAGTGTGCCCACCAATACACCCCCACCTTGATGCTCACCCCTGTCTGTCCCCCTACTTTCCTCATTCCCAGACATCAAGCTCTGGAGCACAGAGCTGGGGGCTGGGGAGCAAGTCTACAAAGCCTATCCCAGCACCCAGATCTTGGCCATGTCTGGACTTCAGTTACTTCCTTGTAAAAAACGGTGGTACCCTCCCCAATTACAGGAACAAGGGGGAGATCAAGAGTGCTTTTGAAGAGGGCATACTAGCAGGCACTAGGAGATTCTGAGTTCAGCCAAAGGTGATTCATTCATTTGTGGAGGGAAAAAGTCTGTCCTGTGAATTTCTTTCCTGTGTAACCAACAAAGTCCAGGGGGCAGCCCTGGAAAGGACAGATAGACATGGTTGTGGCTCTAAACATGAATGTTGGTTAATGAGCCATCACCTCCCTGGCTGGGCACAAGAGGCCAGGCAGCAAGCACCTCTTTAAAAGTCCCTGAAGATTCACTCCTCTCAGAGAGGGGCTGCTTCTAAAACATCTCCCATTGCTTTTCTGCCTTCCTTTCAGCTGAATTCATAAAAGCCAGGAACGGGCAACATTAGTACTAACAGCACCGTTGAGCTGCTTACTACCAAGGGTATGGACAGTGTGGCATTAATTTAAATACTCCTGTTATTAATTTATGATCCCAGTTACTATTATTGCCAAGGTTATCCATCTCGACACAACTTAATATGACCCACACTACCATGGCTGGGCCTGGGTTATTAATAATTTCCATGGTCTTGATCATTTAAGCCTTGCTTGAACAATTACAAACAGCAATTGTCACTATTATTAGCACTATTTCTATGATTAAGCCTGAGCACAAGCCCATGATGTAATGCTGAGTGCTGGCAGGTGGAGTGGCTGCGGAGCGGGTAGAGGAAAGAGCACTGCACTGGGAGTCAGACAGACATGGGTATAAATGCCTACCTCCCTCTTCCCCACCACTTACCCCTGTGTGATCTTAGGTGGGTTACATCATCTCTTTTGGCCTCAGTTTTCCCATCTATAAAATGGGAATTTTGAAGAAACCTGATAGGATCAAATGAGGTAACATAGTGTTCATTGCAAGGAGGGACTCAATCCCCTTTTATTCATTCACTATGTATTTATTGAGCATCTGCTATATGCTACTGTTCCAGGCCTTAGGTATTCTGCAGCGAGCAACAGCAGCTGCCCTCATGGAGTGTTAGTTATTTGGTGTGAAGGGTTACTTTATAATGTGATACCTTGGCTTGACGGTACCATAGATAGCATAGCTGTGATCAGAATATTCCTTTGCAGGGACTTCCACCATCACCGTGACCACAACCACCTGCACAAAAACCAGCACCACCATGACCTCCACCACCCACCACCACCATGGCCATGACCACAATCACCACCACCTATAACAACACGGGCACCACTGTGCCCACTGTCACCATGCCACCACCATCAGCATCACCACTAGAACCAGCACAGCTATCACTGACTACCATGGCCGCAGTCATCACCATCACTATAATCACCACCACATGACTGCCATGGCCGTGGCCACCAATATCTACCTTCCTGCATCTGTAGCACCACAAGCAGCAGGGATTCCTGTCCCTAATGAAAGCTGGGAACAATATTGAAGGCTTTCTGGAGCCACGGCCTGCCTGAGCATAACTCCCTAGTGGTTGTGACTCCTGGCCCCAAACATGAATGGTCTTCAAAAATGTCTCCCTGGCCCAACAAGCCACACTCTCTCCCCAGCCCCTTTCCCCTGCTTCTTAGCACTTGCAGCTACAGCTGTGCGGTGGGGCATGAGAGGGCTCTCAGGAGCTGACCAGCAAGCGGGATCCCACAGGGAGCAACAAGGGGAAGGATTTTCATGGTGGGCCCCCCAGAACCATCTCCCATGATACAGCTGCACACAGAGAGACCCCCCTTCCCTCCCCAGGCTTCCTGGTCCTATAGTGAATGTAAAGCAGAAGGGTCGAGAACAATGCAGTTCTGCATGGAGTTGGCAGCGGTGGTGCATCAGACTGCACCTTCAGGAGTCAAAACGGGAGGGGCAACCCCTCCCTATTGTCTCACCACCCCACCATCACCCCGCCCCTCCAGGAAGGCAAGCTCCCTGACACACACTCCTTGTCCTCCCGTTCCATTCGGGCCCCTCAGCAAAGCACGACTGACATCTCCCTGTGCCCCACGTCCGCAGGGACACTCCACCCACTTCTGGGTAGAAATGGGAGAGCAGACAATGAGAACTCACCTTTCTGAGACCTCTCATGGGCCAGGAGAGCCACACAATTATCCCCCTTAATCCCCACTGCAGTCCCAGGGAGGAAGGACAGTATCGGGATCACCATTTTACAGGTGAAGTGACTGAGGCTTGAAGAGGTTAAACCACTTGCCCAGGGGCCCCCAGAAGGAAGCAGTGGTACCTAAGTGGCCACTGTTCCACCGGAAGGTCCTCCACAGTCACACTCCCATGTCACTGCTCTCCCCACCTGAGCCTCTCCAGCCTTTGCCCCAGCTAGATCAGCAGCCACCAAGGGGTGGGGAGACAGGGGTGGGGAATAGAACCTCCATCCCAGAGGGGCTAAACTCTGCCCTCCAGCTACCACCCACATGCCCCCTCCTGCCAGATGGGTGGAGGCAAGTCAGGGGAGTGAGCTTTGCCAGCTCTCACTTTTCCTGCTCTGCTCTGGGGGAATCACTTCCCCTAAACCCCAATTCCAGTGTCCAACCAGAGAAGGGATAGACAACAATTTCTGAGGGAGATAGTGAGGGAGAGAGGGAAGGAGGAGCTGCCGGGCCTCCCCTAGCTGCATCTCATCTGCCCTGGGCAGGCGGCCAGGCAAGGTAAGTGAAACCTGCTGCCCCCCATTCAGAGCTGGCTCAGTGGCTTTGAAGCGTGATGCAGTGATTACCTCTGAGCTGACTCCTTCTGGGCTGCAAAGGGGGCCTACCCAATGAGGGGACAGGGTGGGGCCTGGGGACTGGTTAGTAGTGAGAGGGGTAGCTGGGATTAGCAATGTTGGAGTCCAGTTAGATTAACTCGAGCATCAAAGTGGGCCAGCTGCATGGTGCCCTCCCCAACCGTCTGCTCCAGCCTCAGAGGCTGGTGCTGCCTCCACTCTGTCCTGCAAAGAGCTCCATCTGACCCACATTCGCAGTTCCTCCCTCCTCCAAGCCCTAGCATGGGTTATGCCCCCATGAGAACTGTCTTCTCTCTTCCTTTGACATGACAGCAGAGTTGGTCAAAGGCTTCCGTCTTCCCGTCTGCAGTCTTTTCCTTCCAGGCAACCGTCCCTCCTACCCCTACTACGTGCTACACCTTCTGTCGAGGACTCACAAGATCCTATCCCTTCATTCAAACATAGGTGGTAGGGACTTCATTTTCCCCAGGCTTTGTGTCTTAGAGAAGGGATACCCAGAGTGGGCCATGCTAAACCGAAGTGCTTGAATGGAGAGTTCCAGGCCTTGTGGGAAAGACACAGGGGTGAGATGCAGGGTATTCCATGCCCCAGGGCAACCATTTCCACCTCCCCACACCCCCACCTTTCGGTCTGGCCTCTCCGCTCACCTCTGTAGCACACAAGCCTCCTCTAGTAGCCTTCCTCTGGCAAGTTCCTCCTGACTCCCAACTTTGCTTCTTCCCAACCCTGAAGGATTGCGGAGCTGCCCTGCAGTCCTGAAGCGTCCAGTCATCTTTCTCACCTTGTATCCTGCATTCAAGGACAGGCAGGACATTTTAAAGAAGAGCTAGGTATATCTACACCACGGCTGGAGCAGAGTGGAGTCAGCAGTGGGGAAGGTAAGAGGATGAGGCATCGGAAGACCCAGGTGCCAGTCTACCATTTATCTGCTGCATGGTCTTACGCCAATCCCTTCCCTGCTCAGAGCCTCAGTTTCCTCATTTGTAAAATGGGCATAAGATGCCAATTTCACAGGAGTACTCTGAGGAGTCAAGGAAGTACTATATTGGGTTTGAATGTGCTCTGAAAGTCAGGCGAGCTGGAGGGATGTCAATTAGTCTTGTTCTATTTGATGTTGCCTCTGATGGTGGCTTCTGGCCTGCGGGCTGGAGACCGGATGAGGGGTGAGATGACATTTCAGCACTGGAGACCAGGTCCAGGGTCCTTCCTGCTGCAGATAAGAGCCAGAGCTGTGACAGGCCTCGGGCTCCAGCGAAATTCCCACGGGAATCGCTGGGGGAGGAGACATCCCAGGCCCCAGCTTATCTTCACTCCGGCTTGTCTGGGAAGTGGGGTCAAGTGCAATTGTCTAGCTTGGTTTCCAGCAGGGGGGGTAAAGGGCACGGATGCACAGTCTGGACTAAGTCCCGCCTCCCCCTCAAGGGAAGACCCCTCTGAGGGCTCAGGAAGGGGAGGGGCTGGAGGGGGAGGATCGCCCTCCAGTCCCATGCAACGTGAGGCTGGGTCTGCTGGGCCAGGAGACCCCGAGACGGGGTTGGAAATTTAAGAACAGAAGGCCGGGTCACCAGTCCTTCCTGTGCCATCTCGTTCAGTCCCATGGACTCTGCTTGCCCACGGAATGCCTTCCTCCCACGGGAGGAGGGAGAAGACACAGCCCTGTCTTGGCAGATACTCCACTCTGAGGTGGGAGAGAGAGCCCTTGGCCTGGAAGTCCCCCTACTCTGAGGAGGGGGACACAGTCTCAAGGTCTGCAGGAGCACAGAGATGGGTCTAAACTTGGAAGGAAACTTCGGTGCAATAGTCCTGTCCTATACTTGGGGGATGGGGGGAACACAGCCCATGGCCTCGGGGATCTCCTAGTCTAAGGAGTCCTCAGTCAAACAAGAGCGTGTCACACCTGGGGCAGGAACACAAGAGTTCCCAGGTGTGGAATTTCAGAAGTGGAAGACAGCCCAGGGGTCATCAACAGTTGGGGAAACTGAGGCCCAGAGACATGCACTACATGTTCCAAGTCACTCGGTGGCGCAGTTGCAGAGAAGGGGATTTTAGAGCAGTTTCAGGCTTTAAGCACAGTGAGGAAGACCCTGGACCTGGAGCGGGCAATGGGGGCGGGAGTGGGGGAGGTCTCTCAGCATTGCCCCAATTCCTCGTTGGACTGTGTAATGGGGGACTGTGCCCCTCCAGGCCTGTGTCCCTGCCTGTGACATGAGGGAAACCGTCCCTCCCACATTGCCCGTGCTCCTGTCCCTGGGGAGTCTGAGGGCAGGTTCTTGTCCAGCCCCAGCCCAGCTGAGCCCACAGGTGCCTGGGGGGGAGGGGCCGGCTGGGGGGGAGGGGCCGGCTGGGGTGGCGGCCTCCCGGAGGAGCCAGCAGAGGAAGTGCTGAGTCGGCACTCAGAGCCCCTGCCACCTCCGCTCCTGTTCCATTATTCATCCTGTGAGAGGCTCACCCTCCTCCTTCCCGACCCAGGCCCAGTCTTGAGAAATGCCTTCACCCCACCCTCCTTTAACCATCCCCCCCACCTCAGCTGGAAACTCTTAAGCAAAAAGGTCGTCAAGATGATTAAATGCGAACAGATTTTCAGCTCTTTTTCCACTTTAATTAAAAATGTGCTCTCTGTTCAGAGGAAGCAGGAGACGGAATGGAGGCTCCCCAAAGGCCCCTGGGCTGAAAAGCGAGGGAAAAACACTCCGAGGTGTCTGAGGGTTCGCCCGTGGTGGCCCAAGGTCAGGGGCCTGGCCGGGAGCTGCCACATGCCACAGGGCCTGCGGAGAGGGCAGCAGGGGCCTGGAGGCCAGTGGTCACTGGAACAGAGCAAGAACCCAGGCAGGTGGGTGTGCAGGTCACCCCTAGACCTGGGTCGAGGGTGGGGTGGAGAATGGAAGCCTCCACTTCCACCGTCCCTCACTACTGGGAGCCACTCTGGGGTGGAGGGGACCAAGTCGCTGTCCTCAAGGACTGGAGTCTGACACAGAGACTTCAGGATAGGAGATGGATAAGTAACTCCTAAATAACCTGGAGCAAACACGGACCTGTCCCCCGGTACCGCTGCGCAGAGCCTGGAGAATGAAGATGGAGGGTGCACGTGGGCGGCAGGGTGCGTGTGGGCGGCGAGTCTCTGTGGGCTTCCCTGGGGGACCCGACGCGACGCCGGGAAGAGGCGAAGTGTGCTTTGTTTGAAAGGCAGGGAGATGGGAGCAGGCAGGAGCCATCAGGAGGACTGTGCCCTTCTCCCCTCCTTACCAAGGATCAGGAGAGAGGAGAGAGGAGTGGCAGGGGAAGGGATTTGGTTGAGACACCTGAGAACGTCCGCAGAGGGAGAAGGGGAGGAGGGGAGCGGGAGCTGGCACCGGCTTCCGGGAACAACAGGAGCCCACGGTCCTTGGTCACAGATCCCATTTCCGGTCTGGCCCCAGCCCTTGGCAGGCCCTGGAGTTGAGCTTCCCTCCAAGAGCATAAGACAGAGCGGTTGCATCTGAAGTTCCCCTTCGTGCTCCAGACCCGCCTCTGTGCTCCAGTGGGACAGGAGACTGCAGAAGCAGCCTGGGCCCGGAGAGAAAGGCCTCCCACCACTTCCTGTACCTGCGCTGGGGTGGTCCCCCTGCCCTGCACTCTGGGTGGGAAGTTGGTCCTTATCCTGGGAAGAAAAGTGATCCCTGCCTGGTGAGCCACCCTGGTGTCAGGGGACAGCCAGAGCCCAACCCACTGCCCAACTCCCAGGCAAGAAGGCAGCTCCCCGCCACCCCCAGGGACGGGCGCAAACTGCATAGTGGGACATTCAGGATCCTTCAGAATCCAGCCCCCATGTCTTTCCTGTCCTGTCTTTGCCACAGCTCCCCCTGTCACCACCGAGAATCCCACCAGACAACGTCAGGGGAGCCCTAGAGGAGAAAAGCCATCAACTCAGCAGGGCTCAGAGGAGGCCACATGTGAGCTGGGCCTTGAAGACCCTCATGGGGGTGCAGGTGCGGGGAGGGCATTCCTAGCAGAGGGGACTGCTTGTGAACGGGGTGGTGTGTGTGGAAATGCTGAGCCATCATTTTGGAGGGGGCAGCGAATGGATGAGACAGGCGCTGGCCAAGTCTGAAGGCCCCTTTTCCCGGTAGCTGACAGATCACTCCATCTCCTTGAAATGACCTTCCTGCCCACAGGCAGGCAGCAGGCTCCGGGTCAAAACGTCCTGCTTCTCCGAGAAGCTCTCCCCGGTCACCTTCTCTCTCCTTCCAAACCTGGTAGCTGTCACGCTGTCTCTGGTTCCTGTCACCTTGGTTGGTCCAGCCTTTCTCTCCCTGGCTGCTTTGGTAGAATGGGCATCTATGCCCAGACCTTGGGCGCACCCTCTCCCACTCTCCCAGCGCGGTGGGCTGCCACGCAGAATGCCACCTGGACCGGCAGCCTGGCACCTGCTTCCCAGGAAGGACATCTGGCCAGGAGAGGGGAGGGGCGTCGGTCTGGTGCTAGATGGTTGGACCTTGACAGCCTGAGTCCCCGGCTGCGGCCCCCACACCTTTGGCCTTCCCTCCTTCGTTCTACTTTTAGAAAACCCAGGGCCTGCGCCGTGGGGAGTAGCCTATTTTGACAGAGTCCAAGTGGAGCAAGTGGGGAGGGGCAGCGACGGGGCGGGAGCGCGTCCCCGTTGGCGGCACTGCATTGCCCGGAAATCGCTATTCTTCCCCAGTGTTAATTATCAAAATTAACCGAACACTATAAATAACCCAACTCCGAGACTTGAAGAGCCTCACTTCTAATTAATTCATTTCCAATCAAGACACTTCTACGCCCCCCTACCCTAGAATCTGAGTGATGGGAACCTCATTGTGCAGCTTTTCAAATATCGAATCCCACCGTCCCCCTCACTCCCGAGCTGGGAAAGCTCAGAGAAAAGAGAGAGGGGGGGAAAAACCACTCTGCTTTCTTGGAAGGGGGTAGCCTATAAATAACCCCATATTGGTGCATTTGACGGACGACGTTCGTGTCTAGATTGGCTTTTGTTGGGATGAGGAGTATAGTGGGTGGGGGTGGGGAGGTGGAGACTTCCATCTGCCGCCTCGTTCACTGGGCAATAAATCTTAAAGCAAGACTGTGAGTACCGTCCAAGGCCTCCGTGTTGGCTAGAGCTGGGGAGACCGATCGATTGGTGAGGAGGAGGGATGGGGAAGGAGGGAAGAGGGAGAGAAAGTGAAAGGGAGAAAATGCAAGCCCTAGGAGAAATGCAGGTGGGGGAGAAAGTGAGAAGGCGAGAGGAGAAAGAAAAAAGAGAAAGGGGGTGGAAAGATGAGAAAGAGAAGAGGAGGAAGAGGAAAGAGGGATGGAGAGGACAAGGAAGAGGGACTTTGTGCCATGGCTCTGGCCAGGGGACCCCATGAGCTGCCCTGTCTTGCCTTGTGTGCAGCTGCCTCACGTCCAGATCCTCCCCTGTCTCCTCTGCCAGGGCAGCTGGCATCCTTCAAGAAGTCACGTGGCCTATGTGCCCCACCCAAGTGCCCTGGCAGCCCCCGACTTGCAGGCTCTGGCTCCTGGCTCCGGCCTCCCAGAACAAGAGCACGGGGGGCTCCCCTGGGTCAGCTCAGCACCTTCCTGGACCAAGTGACCCACTGGACGTGGGTCAGGTGGGACAGAGACTGAGTCAGAGGAGAAGAGAGAAGGGAGAGACACAAAAGAAGAAGGAAGGAGAGACAGAAGCAGAGAGAGAGAAAGAGAAGGAGAAAGAGGGGCTTAGCCAGAGAGGAGAGGAAGGAGAGAAAAGCAAGGATCGCGAGGCCGGCGGAGAGGAAAGACAGGAGAGGGGAGAGGGAGAGAAGGTGGGGCTCACTGGCTCTTGGTCCCTCAGTGTCCGGGTCACAGGACACCAGGAGCCGAGGCTGGGGAGGCCAGTCCTCAGTGCGCTCCCTCGAGGGCCATGTCTTTGGGCAAGTGACTTCCCCTCTCTGAGCTTTGGCCTCCCCATCTGCAAAATGGTGGCAATGTCAGCCCCTTCCTCCTCCTAAGGTGGTTGTGAAGATTAAATGAGGGTAAATGGGTGCAAAACTCTTAACCGGGGGCCTGGCACAAAATGAGTGCTCGATTCAGGAGTGCTGTTGCTACTATTACTAGCAGTACTAGTAGCAGAAGTACTAATCCTAGCAGTGGTGCTAGTTTTGTCTTCCTTGTCTTACCCCCTTGTTGTGAGGGCTTCCAGGTGGCAGCATTGTCACCTTCCCCAGCCAGGCAGACCTTTGCACCAGCTACCTGCTCGCCAAACTGGGGCTCCCCGAGGGCAGGGCTGTGATCTCCATCCCAGGCTGGGGCTTCCTGGATTATGTCCCTTCCAGCAGCAGAGAAGTGTTTGGGGGTGCAGACCAGGTTTTCTTAGTCCCGTCAATGCCCCACCCCAGCCCTTCATGGCCAGAGGGTCCTTGCAGGGGGCAAGTAGTTGAGCAAGGACTGAGGGGCCACCTGTGGAGTCCAAGTCCTGGGGCTGACTAGCCAGGTGCGACACTCTCGCCCCACCTCTGGCCACCTCCCGTTGGATACAGTCCATCTGGAGCTCCTCATCCTCCAGCTTCAGCTCCCTCAACTCCAGCTGAGATTAAGGGATGGACCAGGTGGGGACAGTGGCCCTCTCCCATCTACATCCTGTCCCCAGGCCTCTCCTTTTAGCGCAGCGGGGAGAGGGCTGCTGGGAGCCAGCCCCGGGACAATCTGATCTCCATCAGCCCCTTCTCTGGTTCTCATTACTGCAGCCCAGGCAGCTTCGGAAACGTGTAATTTCCCTGGCGGCTTTTCTCTCCTTCCTCTGCCTTTTGAGGTTCCTCTCCCCTCCCAGTCCTCCTTAGAGGCCCTTCCTCCAGTGAGCCAGCAATGGGGTCACCCAAGCTTTATGGGGGGGGCTATGGTGTGACCCTCAATCTCGGCCCAACTCTGGATCTCAGGGGCAGAATGGTGCCTTTCCACGTCTTCACCCCCACTTTCAGCATCCACCCCCAGAATCCGGGAGAGGGCTGCCCACTGCTCCACGGGGGTCCCAACAGAAGATCCCTGCTGGGCTGCACGGCTCCTAGCCTGTGCGTGGCACTGAGGGGGGCAGGTTAGAATAATGAGCTGTGTGAATGGTCAAGCAAAGTAATGAATGAAGGCATGGCAGCGAGGGAGGGGAAAGAACTCAGCCCCAGAAAACACTCTAAGCCAATGATACTCATCATTCCTCTTTCTCCAGCCTCATCACCTCACCATGTCCCCCTTTGGGATGGTCTCACTCCCTCCTATTCATCCTTCTCAACCCAGCACAGGCATCACCTCCTCCAGGAAACCCTCCAGTTCACTCCAGCCTGAGCGATGAATGTGGACTTCAGGCACCCTGTGCTTCCCTGCCTGTCACCAGCACACTGTGGCATGGTTAGTGCTTTCCCCCCTTGTCCGTCTGGGTGCTGAGCCTCTTGGGGAGAGGAGTGATTCTATCTGTAATCTGGGTGTCCTTGTCTAGAACAGGCCTGCATAGCAGGTACTCAGTAACCGTGGGTGAATGAATGGATGAAGGAACGAAGGAGGGAAAGAGCAGATGAACCAACAGCAGCTTACGCAGCCACTGGTAGGGGATCAGGGATGTAGAAGGCGGCATAAACTATGATTAGGAAGCAAGGTGCAGCATGGGAGAGAAATAAGTAGAAAACAGTGGAATTGCAACTCAATCTAAACTCATTATGCCACATGCTCAAGGGCCGGAGAGGAGCAATTGTGTTTTGTCCTTTTCAAAAACTCTCCTTTAATGTCAGATTATGTTTACAATTGACAAGTGACTTTTTAAGGACTTTCTGATGCCAGTGAGAGCAGGGAGGAATCCCGGATGAACAGGAGAGATTGTGGGCAGGGGGGTCCCCAACATCCCTTTCTCGCATCTCTGGCTCCTCACTGCTTCCACCCCTTCCCCTGGGACTGGACAGTGGCCTGGCCCAGCCCGGATCTGCCAGGGAAGGGAGAGAACACCCTGCTTGCAGGGGAGGGCAGCTGCAGAGACCAAACAGCCTTGATTAAGTGTCTAAATGGACAGGCCTGGGCAGTGCCCAGATGGAGTGTGGCAGACATTGTCCCTGCCCTCTGGGGCTTCCAGGATGATCCAGACACACGGATGGGAACAGACACGGATGGACAGCCAGGGATGAGAATAAAACAGGATGTGAAATCAGACTCTGTGTGTGTACACATGCATATAAGGTGACTCTCTTTTCTCTACCTGGTGAACTCCTATTCACCCTTCAAGGCCCAATGCATTTATCTAATAATTCATGTATTCATTCGTCATGGACATCTGTTGCCCACCACCTCTTTGCCTTTGTTGCTTATGGGAAACCTTCTCTTCCCAATTCTTTTATGAGGAGAAGCTTACTTTCACTCCACCTTCACCTCTCTTCCCACTCCTGGGGTGGTCATGTGACCAAAGTGACCATGTGACCTGGTATATTAGCATATAATATATATTAGCATATATAATACCCCCGGCTATCTGATTAGTTCAGGGATGGGCACATCACTATATCCACCCAATGAGAGTCAGCCCTGGGCTTTCTTTGGGACTACAGGAAAGAAGTGCTTTTCTGTGCTAGGGGTGCCACCCCTTGGGGAGAGCCTGACTGAAAATAAAGCCAGCACAGAAAAAAGCAGAGCCAAGACATGCTCAGTGGCGACATTTAGCACCTGCACCTAGCTTTACCTGGAACTTGACCATAACCCTACTCCAGGAACTTTAAGTTATGTTGAGCCATAAATTCTCTTTTTTGGCTTAAGCCAGTTTGAGATGGCTTTCTGTCACTGGCAACCCAAACACATCATTTGTTTGTCAAACCTCACTGTGCCGCTGCTCTGTGCCCAGCACTGCGCTGGGTGGTGGAATCTGGGGACGACAGGGGTACAGCTCCTGCCTGCAAGGACCTCAGACTCTCCTGAACCTCGTCCAAATGCTGCTCCCCTGTGGCTACCTGGGCGGCCTCCACAGTAGCGAGCCCCCATCTCCCCTCTGCTCCCCGGCAGTATGTTCACACTATTCATTCAACAAAGGTACATGCCAGGCTCCGTGGTTTTTCCTATTGTCATAGACCATGTCTGCCTCTGCCTTTGGGCTGTATGCTCTTCGATGATGGGCACCATGTTGGTGAACCGCCAGTGCCTGGGGCAGTGCCTGGTATGTGCTAATTGCTTGTGTTTGTTGAATGAATGAAAGAATGTGTGTCTCTCCGTGTTTACGTGTGTTGGGGTGAGGGAGTGAATAGCCAAAGAGAAGGACATGTGATGTACAGCCCATTGCAGAGGAGATAGTCCTGGAAGATTCTAGATCTAGCTAGGGCTTGGCCAGAAAAGCCAGCCCACTGCTCTGATCAATCCAATAAGCCTTCCTGCAAAAGGAGTCCCCACATGTGCACTGTGGGCATCCCTGTTTCTGCACCAACCCTGGAAAGCCCATCTCTGGAAGTTCTGCCCTTCTGCAAGCCCCACCCATTGTGTCCCGCCTAGCCACTACCTGCACCCATGTGAGGGTCAACATAGCCTCTCCGTCTCAGGCTAAGGGACCTATGGGAGTCCATGGACTGACAGCCATTCCTCCAGCTCTTCTGCCACTTTAGAAATAAGCACCGAAATCCTTTGATAACTTTGTCTCCAGTGGTTTTGCAGAGTGAGCTCCTGACTGGGAGTAAGACCCGAGTTCTGATCCCATCCCTGCCACCATCCAAGGGTGACCATGGAAACACCACTTCCTCTCCCCGAGCCTCAGGTTTCCATGTGACAACTGGAGGCAGCTCTGGTCGACCTGATGTTCCTCCCAGCTCCCAGCTAGACAATTCTGCTCCAAATCCCACACGATTCCTGGGAGATACGAAGGCAGAGTGATCCTCCCGTCTCACAGATGGAGGCCGGGAGGGATGGAAGCCATTCGCTCAAACCCCTCCACACAGATCCTCAGCCCCCCAGAGGCCTTCTGGAGTGGCCTGACCCTTGCTGACCTGGGGAAGCCACCTTGGAGGAGGGTGATCCATAGTTAAGTGTTCAGCCCTCCTGCTGGCCTAGAAAGGACACCACTTTCTCTCCCTCTGGCAACAATCCCCCAATAATGCCCATGTTTTCCGCTGTCCCCAGTCCTCTGAGCGTGGCTGGGCACCTGTGGCCTGGGTCCCCTCCAAGGACAGAGGCCGCCCTCTCTGGGCAGTGAGGCCCCTCCCCTGTCTGCAGGTTTGCTCCCTTGCTTGGCCGCCTTCTCCCGTTCACCTGTCTGTATTCTCCCTTCCCTCCCTCGGGGGGCTGCCTTCCTCCCCGCTTCCTCCTGAGGCTGCCCCAGTCTGTCTTCAGCTACTTCTTTCTCATCCCATCCAGCGCCCCTCCTCCTTCCTTCTCTTCCTTGAGTCCTTCTCCTCCTCCACCCTCCTCCCTTTCCTCTTCCCATCCCTCCTCCCATCCTCTCCCTTCCCCTCTTCTATTTCACCAGCTCGCCCATCTTCCCACTGGGTCAGTCCTCCCAGTCCTGTCTGCGGCTGGGTCAATTTCTATAAACAATTAAGTTTGTAATAAATTCAATTGTATTACATCCTTATTAGAAGCTGATAGCATTTGGGAAGAGGGACTTGGGCGGCTAAGAGGCTGATATCCTCTCTGCCGGCTGAGTGCCTGGAAGTGGAGTGCTCCCATTTTCAAATTAACTTGAGCTCCACATATTTCATTATCTCCCCACATTTCCCCATGTCAAATGATCCCGAGCATCTCTCTTTCCTTCCTCTCTGCCTGAGAGTTTCTCCTCCTCTACCTTCCTCCAGTCCCAGGAGATATGTTGTTACAGCAGGAAGGATGCAGGTTCTACAGCAAGAAGGACTTCCCAGTGGATGGTGCATTAGAAGAATCCTTGGATAGGAGAAAGGGAAGCAGGGGAGGCAGAGAGTCTCCATCAGGGGAGAGCTGTGGTCGCAGGTGGGAGGAGGCGAAGCCAGCCTCCTCACCCCAAACCCGGGGATCTGGGACCCACAGAGCAGCTCACATGGGTCTCCAAGCCCAAGACTCTGGATGAGAAGCGGGAGCAAACAGCTGCACACATCTGGAAGAGGCTTGCCCGGCTCCATTAGCCCAGGCACCAGCCGGGCCGCGTTTGATGTTTGATCTTGCCCTCAGCACAGGGAAGAAGCCAATGAGATGTCAGGGACTACTCATGGAGACACCCCCTGCCACCAGCCAGGCTCCCCTCCCCAGTTCCCCTGACAGCTCAAGCCAACTTCCAAGGCATAAATGAAATGCCAGAAAACCAAATACTGACCCCCCCACCCCCATCCCTACAACAATGGAGCCAAAGCCAATTCCCCATGATGGGGGTGGGGTACCGGAGCCTCCTACCCGCCTGCACCCTCCTGTGCCTTTCTTGTCTATCCCAGGCCCTAGGAGAGGGGCTGAGCGGCAGACCACAGTCACGCCTCATTTGGGTTCTTTTTGCAGAGGGCAGGTAATTGATGGAGAGAGAATCATGAAGACCTATTTGAAAGAGGAAATATTTGTGGATAGCAAGGAGAAGCAGCTGGACTATGATTAAGCAGGACTGGGATGTAGAGCAGGGAAAGCAAAGCTAATCTGCATTTATTGAGTGCCTGCTGCATGTATGCATACATACAGAGGTGAATGAGACGGTCCACTGGGGGAAGTAGATATGTTGACATAAATCGGGTGACAAGGACAGGAAAGGCACCCACGTGGAAGATGGAAAGCATTAATTCCTGCAGGAGAAGAAGCAGAGGGTTCCGTGGAGGCAATGACACTTGAGCTGGCTGAGGACCATGAATGGGAGCCAGCCAGGCGGAGAAAAAAGGCAAGAGCCTTCCAGACAGTGGAAGCAGCATGAGCAAGGACTCGGGGTGTTTGGGGGAGAGCTAGTGTAACCCCTGGACTGCACAGAGGGTGTGAGAGTGCGTGGGGGGGGCAAGGTGAGGGGACACAGCGTTGGAAAAAGCTCATATCTACTAACCCTTCACATTTATACAGCACTTTACAATTTCTAAGGTGCTTTTAAAAATCACCGTCTCATTGAGTCCTCACCAAAAGCCATGGGAGGCAGGTTTTAAATGCCCATTGTAGGGATGAGGAAACTGAGGCTCAGAGAAATCCAGTGATTGACCCCAAATCACACAGCAGTGCACAAGGCTGCATCTGAACTGAGTAACTCCTGTTCAGAGTCTTTGGCCCTTGCAGAGCTTTGAGACTGAGACAGGTGGGGTGGGGCAGCCAGACAGACGTCCCTGGGAAGCCAGCCTAGACCTAGGGACAGAGAAGCAGGCATGAGAATGAAGGGGGCAACCCAGGAAGGTTTCCTGGCAGAGGAAACCACAGAGTTTGGTGGAGATACAGAGGAGGGGTGGAGGCAGGGAATAGCTGGTGTGGAAGTTCATAAAGGGGTTGGCTGGGGCACAGGGAGAGCTCACCTGGCACAGTGGAGCTGCCAGAACTGTGTATTAAGTCAAAATGGACCAAAGTGGGATGAGAGAAGGATTGGAAGACAGCCCTCAGGGGGACACCAGACAGTGGGCAGTGGCAGCTTCCTATGGGCTGTGGCGTGGGGCAGTGGTTAAAAGTAGACTTTAGAGCGGGAAAGTGGCTGGTTTCAAGTCCTGGCTCCCAGCTTTCTAGCACGACCACCTCAGTGAGTGAGAATAGATGATAGTGCTTAGCACAGTCCCTGGTACATGGCACGTGTGTTCATTACGTGGTGTCCCACGAGGAGATAAGGGTAGAAACAGAGCTTTTGAAAAAAATATTCATTGAATAACTACTATGCGCCAGGAGCTGGGGAATAAGCTTCTACATAGGTTGGAGTTTTCCAAAGTTGCTGGATCACAGACTCTCTGGGATGACTCAGACCCTGTAGGGCTATGGTCCCCAACCCCCAGGTCTGCAGCCTAGTAGGAACTGGGCCACACATCACCACCTGAGCTCCCCACCCCACTCTCTCCATCCATGGAAAAATTGTCTTCCATGAAACTTAGGAACTGGACTCACAGCAGGTGAGGGGCGGCGGAAGAGTGAGCAAAGCTTCATCTGTATTTATAGCTGCTCCACAAGGCTCGCATCACTGCCTGAGCTCCGCCTCCCCTGAACTCTGCCCCACCACCCACCCCTACCATGGAAAAATTGTCTTCCATGAAACCGGTCCCTGGTGCCAGAAAGGTTGGGGACTGCTGCTCTGGGGGATTATGTGTTTTTAACAAGGGTCCCAGGTGATCATTAAGCTCAGGCAAGTTTGGGAAGCATAAACAGATGACAAAAGGTAAAGAAGGCTGGTTTAGCATGGAGGGGTCATGAAAATGGGATACAGGGACCCAAGGCCTATAGACTAGCGGGGCAGCTGCTGATATGGTCCAAGCCAGAGAATTAGGGACTGTTGGGGTACATTAGTTACCTATTGCTGCAGAACAAATTACCCCCAAATTTAGAGATTAAAACAATTTCAACCATTTATTATCTCACATAGTTTCTGTGGGTTAGGGATCTGGGCATAGCTTTGCTGCGTAGTTCTAGCTAGAGGTCTCTCGAGAGGTTGTAGTCAGATGTCCCCTGGGGCTGCAGTCATCTGAGGGCTTAACTGGGGTGAGGACCCACTTCCAGGATGGTGCACCTGGTTGGCTAGGTGATGCTGGCTGTTGGCTGGAGGCTTCAGGTCCTTGGCACATGGGTCTCTCCATGGGGCTGCTTGAGTGGCCTTACAATATGGCAGCTGGTTTCCCCCGGAGCAAGTGATCTAGCAGAGAACAAGGAGGAAGCCGTATGTCTTTTATAACCTAACCTTGGAAGTCACATGCCGTCATTTCTGCAATATTCTATTGGTTACACACATTAGCCCTGTATAATGTGGGAGGGGACACAGAGCGGGGATAGCAGGAGGCAAAGTTCACTGGGGACAGTGCTGGAGGCTGGCTACCATGAGAGGAGATCTGATCACCTCCATTTTATAGATGGAGAAAACTGAGGCTCACTTAGGTTCTCCAGGTCACCGAAAGCAGAGGCTGGAATCCTGACCATCCTCTTCTCTGAGCCCAGCAACTCTCACCACCCCCAAGCTCCTGGGAGATGAAACCGCTGGTGGTGAAGCCCAGATCTCATGCTCCCAGCTGGGAGGAGGGGAGGAGTGACAATCAGGCTTCCCAGGCCTGCGAAATAAATATAATCGCATGTTTGCCTTTGCAGAAAGCAAGCTCCCAGGCGGTGGGGGAGGGAGGGACTCTTCGTCTAAACATGCTTCTGCCCTGGTGGCTTGTGTTTCCCATTTAAAACCACACTCAAGATGGCTGAGAAAATGTGCTTGCTCCTGGTGCACTTTTTGGAAATTCAACCTGTTGGGCTTCTTGCCCCTTTTCTGGTGCCCCCCAAGAGTGGGCTCACCCCACACCCCGCAACAACCTCCATGGCTTACTCACAGGGTGGTCCCAGACTTGGGTCTTACCCTCTCTGAGCCCCCAGGAGCTGGGGTGGCTGCCAAGTCTCTCCTGATGTTGGAGGAATCAGTCCTCATGTCTTAACGTCAGTAAACTTTGGGAAGAGTGACTTTAGGCCAGGGAGACCTCTGCTTTCAAAAGGGCCTGAGGGCAGGGGCCACGCCCCCTGCAGTGAACTGGGGCTCCCTGAGGAACAAGGCCTGTGCCTCCCAGCAAGTTGTAGCCCCCAGAGTGGGGCCACACCTCCCTCCTCAGCTGATTGATGGTGGTGGGGGACGATGGTCAGTGGTTGACGGCTACAGCAGGATGGGAGGTGACTGGGGGTCCCACATGCCTTCTGCTTTTCCCTCTACAGCTCCCAGCCTGGTCTTCCTTCTCCCAGTTAACAGGGCCAGGCATGGGGAAGAAGAGAGCCCGCAAAGAAATGAAATGAAAAGGGCCAGAGAGTGCCCAAGTGACAGATGTCAGAATGGCACTGCAGTCTCCACCGCAGTCCCCTTTGTGGCCACTCCCCGTGCCCTTGTATGTGCGTGGCCCCTCCCCCATGTTCCCAGCTGGACACACTTCCCAGAACAAAAACCTGCAGAGCTGGAAGGGACCCTTCCTCTCACTATGCAAACGGAGAAACTGAGGCTCAGGGCAGGAACAAAACTTGCCTCAGGGTGCCCACTGAGTCAGCTACAGAGGCCAGCGGCCTCCCCCAGGTGTGGACATTGGGCAGAACCAGCAGTGGCCACCACCAGGGTCAAAGGTTCCCATGTTCCTTCAGGAAGCCCACCACCCCCCCTTAGGGGAGACAGGAGAAGAGAGAGGAGGAAGCCCAGGGAACTTCGGAAATCTCCGCGGGTGTCTGTGGCGGGAGCTTGGGGAAGCCAGAGTCCTCTGGGGGTGGAGGGGGGAAGGCAGGAGCAGCCTGAGGAACCTGGTCCCCAAGTGGCTTTAGTCTGGTGGAACCACCCCTCCCGGCCTCAGTTTTCCTTCCAGAAAATGGGATTTGTTCCTCCAGACTGGCCCCACTGCCGATTGTACATCAGAGCCTTTTCCCATCGGCCCTGGCCTCTGAACACTGAAGACATGAACTTGGCCTCCTCTGTCCTGACCCCTGGCCCCTAGTTTCCTGTGTGGTGGGGTGGGAGGAAGAGAAGTAAATCCTGTGGGAGGATTGGGGTCACTCGGGTCACTTGAGAGCTCAAATTGCAGCAGAGTGGATGGAGGCTAGGTAGAGGGACTTCCTGGCCCAGCGGGCAGCGGCCCTGCAGGGAGTGGCCACACCCAGCAGAGAGGGAACCCTCTTTCCTGGGACAGCCTCCTCTCACTCCTCCCCTGGGGGCAGGCCATGGCTGTGGTGGTGTGGAGGGTGCTGACTCCTGGACACTGCTGGGAGTGTCATTGCCAGCTTCACTAGTCCCCTGTCCCCTTACAAAGCCGTGAAGACACTGCGCAGGGAGGGACCACCTTCTAGTGACCACCCTCCCACCACAGCTCTGGCCTTAGGCTCCTGCCTGGGGGAGCAGGGGGGCAGGATGGGGGTGGGAGAGAAGGTGGCTGTGGAGGGAATGGGCCGGCCATGGGATAGGGCCAGGGGTCCCACTGTAGGGGAGGCATGGAGACGACAAACCTCCCCATCCCCCCAAAAAGAAGAAATATTCCATTAGGAAAAGCTGGTGGCAAGTCCTGCCCTTTGACTCCCTCATTCAGCCCTCAGAGTGCTAGGAGACCCAGACACCCCCCGAAACAGCAGCCAGTGCAGGGAAGGCTCAGGAGGCAGGTCTGGGCGTGCAGGGCAGGATGCAGATTTTTAAACAAATCAATGAGAATTTATCAGATAGTTTTTACTGAAGACAATAAAACAGGATGGCATGACAGAGAGTGCCCGGGGCTGTTGCCCGTGGTGTGGTCAGGGAGAGCCTCTCTGAGGAGGTGCATGTGAGCTGACACCCGAAGGCCAAGAAGGAGCCAGCCAGGTGTGGAAGGAGGGGAAAACACAATCTGGCCAGAAGGAACAGCAAGCGCAAAGGCCCTGAAATGCGGATGACCCTGAAATCCCTGAGCGGGAATGAGCTTGCTAGATTTAGAGTCAGAGCAGGAAGGCCAGAGTGAGTGGGGTGAGACTGGCCAGAGGTGGGGTCAGACAGGTAGCCAGGGGCTAGATCACACAGGGCCTGGGAAGGTAAGGCAAGGAGGTTGAACTGTCTGCTAAATGTGATGGAAAGCCCGAGAGGGGTTGGAGTAGGGGAGTGATGAGATCTGATTTGTGTCTTTAAAAGATCCTTCCGGCTGCCGTCTGGAGAATGCATTGTAGGTGCCCGCGTGGAGGCTGCGACCAGAGACCAGACCCAGACTGTTGTAGTGCTCAGCCCAGAGCCGCTGGCAGCCGTAGGCACAGAAAGAAGAGCCCGATTCTGGGTTCGGTTTAGAATTAGAGCCAGCGGGCCTTGCTGACTCTGGATGTGGCTTTGGGTCAAAGGGAGGAATGGAGATGATGCCTGGGCACTTGGCTGGAGCCGCCAAGAGGCTGGTGGTGCCTCGCTGCAGACTGTATTCTCCATTCATCTTCTGCTGCAAGCCCAGGCCTCCGTCTGCGGAGGCTGCAGGGCAGTGTTCATTCATGGATTCCAGCAGGAGGTATTTCCTGGGCTTCAGCCAGGCCCCTTCCAAGCCCCAGTCCTGCCCTGCCTAGCCCCTGCCTGGTTTCTGCCCTGAATCCGACAGCCGGGATGGACAGCTGCCCTTCCCCTCCAGCCTGGTGGGTGTAGCCCCACACACTGCCTCAATCCAGATGTGGGGTAGAGACATTAGGGGCGTTGGAGAGCTCGAAAATCTCTGCGCAGTGAGATGCTCTAGAGGAAAAGGGGTGTGGGAGGGGGTCCTGTCCAGGAAGCAGGGTTCCAACCCATCCCTGTACCACGGGGGCCAGGCACCAGTGGACACTTTCTGTCATTGTGAAATGTACAGAATGACCCACAGTACAGGGGTTTTGGGTGCTGGGACAAACACACTGCCAAAGGAAGCTTCCCCGAAGTACCGATGCCTGGGGGTCATTCTCTTTCACTAGAGGTCCTGAGATGTGGAGGCTCAGACACACAGCAGTTTCCCAAACAAAGCCTTAGGTCTGTTTTGTTCTGGACAACTTAAGATGAAGCTTAGGAGCACCATGTGACAGATCTCTGCTCCCTGAGTCACCACCCTCATCTCTCCCAATTCTCTGTCCCTTTTGAGCCCCGCCCTCTCTCCTTTCCAAGCCTTCGCCAAAGACTTTCCTCCTGTCCTCAATGCTCTTCCCATTTCCCCACAGCGCCCTATCTCCCCCTCCCCTAGGAAGCCACCCCTCACCACTCACACCGGCCTGGATGTCCCCAGTGTCGCTCGCTGGGACCCAGCCCAGGGCCGGGCTGCCCTCGCATGCCCCTCCGTGGCTGGGGTGCCCGGTGGGGTCGGAAGCATCGGACGGTAGCTCCGTGTCGCCGTCCCCGCCCCCGTCCCAGCCCCCGCCCCGGAGCAGTCTGTCAGCGCTGATGGATGCCGGGCAGCGGCCCCTTGGAACGGATCCTGGATCTAAAAGCCTCACGCAGCCATCCTGGGCGGGAGGCGGGGTAGGGACACGGGGGTCCCCCAGAGCCCGGCTCCCTGCCATGAATCAGTCCGCTGGCAGAGCCAATTAGCGTAGACAAGAGCTCGGGGATGAATCATGAGCCCATTAGTCGGGCTGGCTCGTCCCTCCCGCCCACCAAAGTGGGGTCCTGGCCCTGGCGGGAGCGGGGAGCCTCTTCCCTCTGACGGCCCCTCTTCCCCACGGCCCCTCCCCCTCAGAACTGCTGAGAAGACCCCCACGCTGGGGAAACTGCGGTGGGCGGGGCCGCATTTGGGTCATTTGCGTGTCATTTGCATGGCACGAGGGTGTTGGGCGCACCCACCTGCCCCGCCCATCCGGCCAGACTGGTTCAAGCTGAGAAAACGCCGGGCTATGACCCCTTAGCGCCGCCTGGGAGCTGGGCGACCTGCAGCTTTCCTCCGTCCTCCAAGGTAGAGGGCTAGGGCTTCGGGGATCACCCAAGCCGACCCCTGTCATCCAAACATGTCCCTGCTCTAGCAGAGGCGGGAGTGGAAGCCCACAGAAGGGGCTAGCCCAGCCAGGTAGTGGACAGTCACACCCTTGTCAGCCTGGCCACTGCCTAGTGCCACCTCTCTGAGCCCTTGGTGGGGGGTCTTTGTATTGAATTCATTCGCAGCCGGCTGGAACCCCAACGCTGCACTCCAGTGACTGGTCAATGTTGACATCAAGCAGATGTCAGGTACTGGCAGGGGAGGATGGGAGTCCTCTGCCTGGATTCTCCTAGGATCAGATTTGGAGAACTAGAGTCTAAGGTGGAGGGAGAAATCTCCAATGCTTTGGCTGCTATGTGACAACGACTTTGCCTCATTTGATCCTCACTATTAGTTTCCCCATTGTACAGATGAGATTGCCAAGGCTTCCAGAGGTTAAGGGTCTTGTCCAAGGCCTCAGATTTGAACCCAGCTCTGTCTGATGTCAGCGGTTGAGCAGATGACCTCTGAGCCACGCGACTGATTCTGTCCTGAACTCAGCGTCATTTATCCAACTGCCTGCTTGACATCACCAACCAGCTGTCCCACAGGGACCCCTAACTCAACGTGTTAAAATCTGAGCTCATGTCTCCCTCCCCAGCCCACTCCTCTCCCCTCTACAAAAGGTACCGGTGGCCACTGGCTCCCCAGGCCAGCAACCTGGGGACATTCCTCCCTCCCCCTCTTCCTCCTCCACATCTGACCAGGCGCTTGGGTGTGGAGTCTGGTCAATTTTGCCTCAAAATGGGCTCCTCATTGGGCCCCAACTCCCCAGCTGTGTGACAGCGGTGTGGCTCAGGCCTGGGCCTCTTCCCCCTGGACAATTCCAGCACTGTCCCCGTGGGCCTTCCAGACCCTTCCACTCCATTCCTTCCTCCTTATTGCTGCCAGAGTGCACTTCCTACTTGAAAAATGTCAGTTCCCCATTACTTCAGGATAAAACATTAAAGGGCCTTCACAGGTGGGCCCAGGATACCTTTCTAAACCTGTGTCTGGCCACTTGTGCCTCAATACCCAGTAAGCCACAGGCCACATGGGATTGCGCACCTTGCCTCTTAGCCTTTGCTCCCGCTGTCACCTCTGCTAGGAATGGCCTTTTCCCCATCTCCACCTGGCAAACTCGTACTCTTCTTCCATGATTGGTTAAATGTCATCTCCTTGCTGAAGCCTCCCCTGCCCTGCCCAGGAAAGATGAATTGTTCCTTCCTCTGCGCTCCTACAAGTGCGTTGCTCAAACTGCTGGCCTAGCACTTCCACACAGGCCAGTGCAATTCATGTGTGTCTGACCCCCCTTGCCCGAGAGGCCTGGGCAGAGGCCGTGACTTACGTGCTCAACTCTGTGATAGGGTCTGGCACGTTCGATGTGTTCAGTAGAGGCTTGGTGGCTGGGTGGGCCACCCTCTCTCTCCTCCTCTTCTGTTCTCCAGCTTCCTGTCCTTTTGGGCCTCTCTCCCGAGTTGAAACCGTCCAGTTAAAGGGCTCTTGCTAGAAGGCAATCCTGGGACTTGGCCACGGTCTTTGTGACCCCTAGACCCACAAGTATGTGATTGGGACAAGTGCATGGAAGACACAGATCGGAGTCAGGGAATCCGAATTCTGAACGAAAGTGGGAGACCATGAACCAGTCACCTCTTTTCTGTGGGCCTCAGTTTCCTCATCTGTTTAACGAGGTGGAGGGCAGATGGTGCTTCTGAGGTCCCTTCCAGCTCTGATGTTTTATGGATTTATTACTTTATGGTTCCACGGCGTGTGGAGGGCCCTGGACAGTTAGCACGGTGTGTGCAAGAGAAGCAGGAGCTGTGGCTTGGAGGTGGGCTGTGCAGGGCTGACAAGCTGCTGTCCCGGGAGGTGGCTGCTGAGAGAATGAGGGACCAGCTGGAGAGGAGGGCAGGGCAGGCACACCCTCAGAGGACGGCTATAGCTCTGCTGAGTCAGTTAATTGTGGAAATCAGCGGTATGGCCAGAGGCAGGACACAGGGAGAAGCCTGGGGGATGGAGACTCCCAGGGACTGAGTGGGGTGGGGTGTGGCACCCTTTCCCAGGGCTGGTCTGGGGTTACTAGAGACAGACAAGGTCCGGGAGAGTTGGGGTTCAGGGAAGGAGCAATGCAAGGGGAAAAGCCTGGGATTAGAATCTTGGGGAGAAGGACAAGGAGAATGTGGGTACAATGAAATGTACGATAGGAAAATGATACGCAAATTAAAGAGAACTCCACTGCCATCCATTTAGATGGACACGTGGTGCTGGAGACAAGCCCCCACCCCTCAATCCCAAACACAGACTTGGATCCTAGTCCTGGCCCTGCCCTGACTCATGGTTGTGTGACTTTGAGCACATCCCTCTTTGCCTTTGAACCTCTGTTCCCCATCTGTGAAATAAAGCATTGTTTTTGGCTATTCCCAGGGGCCATGGGCCTGGCACACCCAGGTTGCTCCCACCAGGGGTCCTTCCAGCCTCAGACCCCGCCCCCCACGCTTACCACCTCTGACCCCTCTACCCAGGGGTCTACCACCAGGCTCTGGGTTCCTTCTATGCCTTGGTGACTTGCTCTAGGCTTTTTCCCATAGCTGCCCCTACCCGGCTCTGCTTCCCAACTTCCTGCTTCCGGGCAGGCCTCCCAGCTCTCTAAGATCCGGGTTTGGGCAGCTCAGGCTGGTGGGAGCACAGGTTGTTTCAGGCCAGCTCCAGCCTCCTGCCCTTTTCCGGGTCTCGTCTCTCAGCTGATTCCACCTGATCCTCACTGGTTCCACAGGAGGAAAGGAACAGCTGCGGGGGTGTCCTGGGGGGAGGAAGAAGCAGACCCTGGTTGTGGCTGGGTGGGGGGAGTCCAAGGGGACCCAGGTTGGGGGTGGTAGAACGGCATAGGGAGCTGGTATAAACCACTCTCCTTTAATCAGCAGCCTCGCAGTCTGCAACACTCCATTTGGTGGGGCAGAACGGAGGTGCCAGCACTGACCCAGAGGTGGACGGAGCCGTCCCCTCGGCAGTGAGCCCCCGGCCCAGCCCTTTGATCGCCCCTCGCCCGCTCCCCATGAGGCTGTTAACATCCTTCTTTATGGGGCTGGGGACGAAGCCAAGACTCTCACCTCATCTGGGGCCTCCGGGCGGCTCCCTTTGTACTTCCTCCCGTGCCCGGCGCCTGCCACGGAGGACCAGCCTGCCCCCCCACAGGACTGTAAGTGAGCAGTCCTCAACCTCCCATAAGGGAGGTGAACTGATGGCAGGAGCAGTCTGAGCGCACAGGGGCTCCCTGTCTGATTGGGGCAGGGGCAGGTAGAACAAGAGGCAGTGCAGCAAGACAAGGCTGAGTGAGGGCCTCAGGAGGGCTTCCTGGAGGAGGAGGCAAGGAGAGGACAAAAGAGCAAGGACAGGGAAAAAGAGGGAGGAGGTTTCTATGCGAGACTAGGAGAGAGAAGAGGGGGGTCCCTGGGGGAGTATGGAGCGGGTTTGTCCATCTGAAGCAGAAAGCCCAAGCCAGGGTGTGCAAGGGGTGGTAAAGGGGCAGGTGGGCAATCTCAGAAGCTGGCATGGTGGTGCCGAGCCTCAGTTGATTCACCTGTAAAATGGGTGACACCTGCCTCCCCCAGTTGCCATGAGGATCAGTTGGCTGGTGCATTAAAGGCCCTGGCTAGAGATCACACTGCCTTCTCGCTCATTTCCTGCCCTGTCTTCATCCCCCGCCCCCCTACTCCAAGCCCAAAGGGGCCAGTCCCCTCCCCGCTTCTCAGCATCTGGCCTCATCTAGAAACATCTGCCTCTCCCAGATAAGGCTGTGGAGGAAGAACCGGTGGAGGCCAGGACCGGGGCAGGGGCGGGGGCACGTCTTCTTCACCCCACCTCCCCCAGGCCTCATTCAACACAGATTTGTGGTTCATCTCCTCCTGTTCCCCTCGCTCCTGGCTGCCCCCAACACACACCTGTTTTCTCTCTCAACTCCCCAGCCTGGCCCCTCCAGGCCCCCAGGAGAGGCCTCTGCTCTGCTTCCTGCAGCCTTCCCCTCAGTGGCTGCCCACAATGGATTCTCCAGTTTTATTTCCAAAATTCTGGCCAATTTTGTATTCTTCTCCATAACATATCCATATTGCTTCTATATAAAAATATTTTATCTCCCAGTTAAATTACCAAACTTTTCCCTGAAAAATCTTTGCATGAGAAGCAGTGGCATTTTTCGTCCTTTGTCTTTGCCTGCTGAAGACACCCAGTGAGGACTCAGTGCCAAGCAAGCAAGGCTCTGTAGGTACAAAGAAGCACCCCCAGACAGAGCCCTCCATCCTGGGGAGAGGGGTCTGTGGGTCCCTTGCACAGCCTTGGTCTCAGGAGGAGCAAGACTCTGGCTCAGTGGGGTGGGGGGCGGTGAGGGGGTTTGGGGATAGTCAAAGTTGGGGTTGGAGTGGGCAGGTGTCATCTATGGCAAGAGAAGGAGAGTGATCTGACTTCAATCCCCCCTGCTTCAGGGTTAGACACCTGGGCTCATAGAATATCCCTCAAGAAGACTTTGGGGATCCTCTAGTTCCATCCCTCTGATTACAGATGGGGCCAGACAGGGGGTTCACTGGACACTTCAAAAATCTTCTTTCTTCCCAAATTGACTCAGTTTCCAGGGCACTGTGGGCAGAATAATGACTCCCCAAAGATGTCCATGTTCTAATTCCCAGAGCATGTGAATATGTTACATTATATGGCAAAGGAGACTTTTGTGGATGTGATTAAATTAAGGATCCTGAGATGCGGGAGGATCGGGTCCTTATAAGGGAGAGAGGGAGGCAGGAGAGTCCCAGAGATGTGACGACAGAAGCAGAGGTGGGAATGATGTGAGGAAGGGGCCATGAGCCAGGGAACGCAGGCAGCCTCTGGTCACTGGAAAAGGCAAGGCACCAGCCTTGCTGACCCACTGTAGCCTTCTGACTTCGGAGCTCAATTTGTTTATACGTTGTTAAATTTGTGGCAATTAATTACAGCAGCAATGGGTAATGAATTGCTAATTAATTACTAACTACACAGGATTTGGAGGTGAGAGGCTTTGTGGGCTCAAGGGGGGACCCTAAGCACATTCTTCCATCCTTCCTCACTCAGCATTAATTGCACACCTATTATGTGTCAGGCACGTGCCACGTGAGTCATCACAGCCCCTGCCCTTAGGGAGCATCCAGTCTAGTGGGATGATAGACATGCAAACACACAAGAACCATGTAGCAAAAGAGTGATCTTTGACAGGGGTGTGCCCAAGCTGTGGTCTGCGTGATCCAGGAGCTAAAAGTAGACGAATACTCGGGCCCTCGGAGCCAGAAAGAAGGGAGTTTCCATCCTGACTGCTCAGTTTGGTGACCGTGGGCAAGTTACCTTTCCTTGCTAAGCTTTGGTTTCCACATCTGTAAAGTGGGAAGAAAAAATCACATTGTGGGGGTGTGAGAAATAAATGACGGTGTACGGAGGCTGCTGGGCGTAGTGACCATCACCTAGTGAGTGCTAACAGGGAAGGCTTTGCAGAGGAGACAGAATTTGAGTCCTGACTTGAAGGGCAAATAGGAACTCCTCAGGTAAACCAACAGGAGGAAGCTCTTCTGAGCAGGAAAAAACAGCATGTGCAAGGCACAGGGGCGGGACACCAACCTTTAGCGGAATTGCAACGAGATTTAGGAAGCTGGAGCCTAATGTGGCCAAGATGTAAGAGAGACACTTGGAGAATAGGCAGGAGCTGGATCACCAAGGACCTTTGATGGCATCCTAAGGATGGTTTTATCCTGAAGCCAAGGGGGAGCCATTGAAGGTTGTTGAAGAGGGGAGTGACCCAATTAGATTTTATGTTTGAAAACAAACCGGTTGGTTCTAAAGAGAGAGGAGAGACTTGGGGAGGGGATCTCATGCTAATTCAGCCTGTGAGGGCAGAGAGGAGGAGGTGTTTCCAATGCCTCCAACTGTGAACTCAGAGATGATCTCTGGGGAGGAGGGGAGCTTCAGGAGAATCACAGCAAGTCAAAAGCCAAGACCCAAATTGTCCATCTAAGGAGACTGAGGCCCACAGAATGTCACACAGTAGTGACAGAGGCAAGACCAGATCCCAGGTTTCCTGACTCCTAGCCCAGTGCTTGCTCCAAGGTACCCCAACAAATATCCAAGCTGGACAAATATCCAAGCTAGAGAGGGAAGACTTATGCAGAACTGGCAGTATCCTACATTGACTCTTTGGAGGGACAATGAAATGAGACTGTGCTCTTGTCCAGTTTTTCTGGGCTGCCTGATCCACCCGGGGAGGTGGAGGGGCTGCATTAGCCCATTTCACTGTCTGCATGAACTGGAGCTGCAGAGTGGGTGTGGGATGGGGCGGCGCATGGGATCAGGGAGGATGCAGATATTACCACATCCTGCCTCCCAGCCTGGCTGAACCTAAGGTGTCCTCAGTGCCAAGAGACTGGACCTTTGACAACATGACAGACTAAAAATAAACTAGGTATTTGCCAGTTAAACCTTGGAGCCAAGTCTCCCCATTTGAATTGCAATGCCCCAGTGGGGTGGTCGGCTGACCTCACGTTACTTTTGGGGATGAATGCTGAGACCATCAACCCCATGAATGGGTGTTTAAAAAAAAAAATGTACCACCTGACTTAATTTCAAATCATTTATTGATTCCTGAAAAGAAAAACGAAAGGAAGGCAGCCAAAGCCATGGAGTGCCAGTTGAATAAGTCATCAGGAGTTTTTTTGGATCGGAGATGTGCTTCCGTTTGCAGCACTTAGCATCTTCTGCCTTGGAGAAGAGCTCCTGGTGGGTCCTCGGTCTACCTCGTTCAACTCCACGCTCACGGAAGACAGATACTCTGGTTTGGCGCAGTGCCTGGCTAGCAGAAGGGCTCTGCTCCTCTCTCACAGACTGTTGATTCAGCTTCCTAATCTGAAGACAGAGGGCACCTCTCTGCCTCTGTCTCGGTTCTTTCAGTCCACCCCACAGTCTTTCTAAGACATGATCAGGCCCTCTGACTGCTTAAATGCCTTCAGGCGCTCTCTCTCCATAGTTACAGCAATGATTCCCCCAGTGTGCCCAAGAGCACACCAGTCCTAAGAGATGCTCCTGAAGAAACAGTTTTGGGCCAAATAAATTTAGAAAACGCTTTTTAATGGAGCTCCCAGTACTTGAGGATTCACATTCCGCACGAGCACAATAAAGGCTCTGAGAAGTTCTGCAAGGTTAGCATGCAGCCAGGTTAGCACATTTGACACAGCTTTCCCAAACCTATTCCATCACATGCACTCTTTTTCGCAAGAAATGCCTATGAACAGCCCAAGACACTAGTCCCACAGTGACTGCTTTAGGAAGCAGTGAACTGAATGGTAGAACCTGAAGTTCAGTGGGGAGGGGAAGGGCAGCTGTGGCCTGACAAGTCCCTGCCCAAGGGAGCATGGGTCTGAGGGAGCACTCAGGGTGCAGCGCTGGCCCCGGCTGCTGGAGGGGAGGTGCTGGCTGTGTGTAGATGCGACAGAGACCTGTGGGGCAGGAGACTCCATCTGCAGCTCTCTTCTCTGCATTCGGTTTTCTCATCTGAACATGGACATCCTGGGCAAGGGTGTGAGTTTCGGGACCTGGGACACCTTGGCCTCTCATTGGACTCAGCAGCCTCCAACTAGAGAGCCACTGAGTTGCTGTGTAAGCAGGAGACACCCTCCCACCACAAAAGAATATTCCAGCTTGTCCGGCGGATAGTCATGGAGGCTCCAGTAGATTCTCCCATAGGCAGGAGCCTCCTGTGGTAGGAAAAGCACAGGTATTGGGGGCAGAATCCCAGGTTCCCATCCTGATCCCTTCACTGACTAGTTGCTGTGGGGCCTTAGGTAAGTCACTCAATGTCTCTGAGCGTTTCCTCATCTGCCTTCCGGTTGTTGGTGGAGTCAGGACTCAAACCAAGACCTTGCTGCCTCCAAAGCCAGTTTGGTTCGTTGCCCTGTGGCATAAGTCTCACCACTGCGAAGTTCTAGAAGTTTCCCAAAGGTAGGATTAAGTCTCACCATTCATTCATTCATTCATTTATTCATTCATTTATTCAATCCAAGCATTTATCAGACACTGGCCACGCACCAGGAGCCGGGAAAGCAGTGCTGAGGGGAACAGGCCAGGTCTGTGCCTGCATGGAGCATGCGGTCTGGTAGGGATCGGGTCGCTCATTCATTCGCTCGACCCTGCGCGGCCACTGTGGGCAAGGCACGGTGCTGGGCTCAGGCCTTTTCCGTGGTGTTTGCAAGGCCCTTTCACTGCCGTTGGTTCCCTTGTTCCCCATGAGACCCCGATGACATAGGAAGGGGAGAGATTTCTACCCCATTTTGCAGACAAGGAACTAGAGCTTCAGGGAGACAAAGAGGAAAACTGAACTGTGAACCCAAAACTCTCTTCTCTCAGCAGGCATTCACTGACGTCCCACTCTGGCCCGGGTGCTGTGTTCCCAGTGAGTGTCCCTTCCGGCTGATGGAGCTGACAGCTGGTTTTTGCCTGTCTGTCGTCAGGGTCCCTATTCCTCTCTGAGGCTCTGCTCTTCCCCCACCAAGCCCTCAGCTGTGGGCTTTCCACAAAACCAGTTGCGTATAAATTGATTCCTTGAAGTCTAGCCCCTCAGCTGTCCCCCTCTGCAGCCCAGGAAATCCTTCTTGCACTTGAACTTCCATACCTGTAGGCCAAGGCCAGTCCCTCCAAGGGTCCTCCTTTGGGTGCAGCAGTGCTCAGGGAAGACCAAGATGTTCAGTCCCTCCCCAAATGCCAGCACCACTGGCCAACTGGGTGCTCACACAGGGGGCCACCCTGGGCCTGGGGGGAGGAGCAGGTGGGAGCAGGGAGCCACGCACGCAGATTTTCCAAAGCAAATGGGATTAGAAACTGGCGGAGGGGGAAAGGAATGAGGAGAGGGCAGGATGATGAATGCTGAGGGCCTGGAAACTGGCAAGATGGGATCCTGGAGGGAGAGGCTGAATGGCGGGGGGCATTCCCCGACATCTGACTTGCGGTCAGCTTAAATGAGCACATCCCAGCTGAGCCAGAGAGGACTGACAAACCAGCATTCCCCAAACCCGTACTCAATGCCTTCTCCTCTGTGTCCTCCTCCTCCTCCTCCTCCTCCTCCTCCTCCTCCTCCTCCTCCTCCTCCTCCTCCTCCAGGAAGACTTCTCAGACCATCTCCAGCCAGGAGTGCTCCCTGTGTGTCCGCCCAGTTCCTGCACCTATACCCGGCACCCTGGCCACTGCAGCTCTCTGTGTTCTGGGCGTGCTCTATGTCCTCCGTCAAACAGGGGTCCCAGAAGGTGGGCTGTAGGGGGTAGGGGTGTTTGAAGAGCATTTCCTGTGCAGATACACAGCATGCGATCTCCTTTGAAGCTCCCTCCACCTGGGCTCTCCCATTTCCCAGGCCAGGCCAGCTTCGCCAGATCCCGAGCCGTTCCAGGAGGTGTTTACAGCCTCTCTGCCGGGCTGCAGGCATGTGGCCCTCCACCTGGATCCTGTCTCCTCTTTCATCCCCTGCCCCTGGTTCTACCAACGGTATTCCCCCAGCCCGTTGGCAGCGGACAGTCTGATCTAAATCATGCTCGCTGCAGCGTTAAGTGCACACATTCTTTCAGGTTCTGTAGGGGTATGGACAGCCTGCAGGATTTGGGGTAGATCCAAGGGACAACAACCTGCGTGGAGGCGGTAAGCCACGCCACCCTCACAGCTCACTCCAGCGCCTTCCTAGGAGAATTTTTGTCTCCATTAATTCATTTATTGCCAGGAGAAAGCAGAGCTGTTTCTTTCCGATTTACAGGTGAGAAACCCTGCAGGCAGGAATCCAGTCATTCTCCTTGACACCGCCCTCCTCCCCTTATCTCATCCCCTGCCAACTCCTAGTTGAAGCCAGCAGCAGCTCTCGCCTGGACCACTGCCACCGCCTCCTAACAGACTCCCACCCCCACTCCCATTACCCCTGATCTGCACCAGCCTGAGATGATCATGTCGCCCCCTCCACACCGAACACAACTTCAGAATGCTAAGTTGCTGCCTCTGCTCTTAGCTCAAGAGTTTGAACGTGACCTAGAAGGCCCTGCATTGTCGGTCTCTGCCCACCTCTCACTCCACTCGTCCCTCTTGCTCCCTGTACTCCCGTCTCATCTGCCTTCTCCCAGCATCTTGTATGTGCTTCCTCCTGCCACAGGGCCTTTGCATATACTGTTTCCTCTGCCTGGACTGTTCTTCCATCCCCTCACGTTTCAGCTTGGACATCACCTCCTCGTGGAAGGTCCCCAGCTTTCCTGGCCGGTCGAATCCTGCATACGTACTCTCATGGCATCATGTTCTTCCTTTGCACGGACCACAATTGTCACTCTGACTGCATTGTGTGGCTATTTGATTGATGCCTGTTCCCCACTAAAGGGCAGACTCCTTGAGGGCAGGAGGTAAGTCTGCTCTGCTCTCTTTGTGTCCCCAGGCTAGCACAGTGCCTGGCACATAGTTTGTGCTCAATAAATAGTGGTTTGAATGAGGCCCGGATGAGTGATGCACCTGGTAAAACGTCACCCCAGCGAGGTCTTAGTCAAGCCAGGACCAGGAGCTCAGAGCCCTGGGCTCCTTGGAGTGGGAGGAAGGTTAACTGCCGGGGGCTAGGAGGGAAGCCACAGTCCATGCCCCGCCGGAAGAGGATGACACCAGCTCTGTGCTTGGCCAGCAATTGGTTGCATTTGAAAACAGAGTTTGCTCCAGAACAGGCAGCCCCCTGGGGACTGGGTGTGGAGGAGGGGCCAGTTAGAGAAAGGGATCCCACCACAGTGGCACGGCTGCTGTTCTCTCCCAGTGCTCTGGTCCTGGGGCTTTGGGAGCCCGGTGCTTGCTCCACCTTTACCTTTGAAATGGTCGTCCCCAGGCCCAGCCCAGAGAATGGACGTGGAAGACTTCAGTCCCTTGCTTAAAGGTGGAGATTCAGTGGGGAGGGGAAGGATGATGAGGAGGGAGAAGGAAGATGGACAATTGTGTGAAGACTCAGAGGAGAGGCTTGTGGGGAGCAGCATGTTGGCTATTTGGGGAGACACCTTGAGAAATTGACTCACCCTCTCTTGGTCCTCGGATTGCCCCAGATGGGCATCACAATCTCCTTCTTTTAGCATCTCTCCCATGGGAAGGGAAGAAGGAAGGGAAAGGACATCTGCTGCCCAGGCAGAGTCACACAGGCTCCTCTGTGCAATCTTAGAGGGCTTCCTGGAGTAGAGGGGCTTTATAGAAGCCACAGTCTGCCTGGGAGATAGTCGAGGCCCAGGGTAACAGGGAGAGAGAACCACATCCCAGGGTAGCTGAGAAGGAGGAGACAGCGGGACAAGGAAAGGCAGCGTGACCAGAGCGGAGGAGGGAGTGCAAGGGAGGCAGCAATCACGCCGTTGCATTAGTGTGTCCAGTTGTGTCACTCTCTGCTCCAAACCCTCCAGCGGCTCCCATCTCAATCACAGAAACCCCACAGACCTTGTGCCTGTGCTCCTCTCCTAGCCCCGCCCACCCTATCCCACTGCTCAAGCCCCTCCCTGGTCCTGTGCAGCCCCACGCACTCCCTCACCTCCTGCAGGACTTTGCTCAAGCCTCGCCCTCTCAGTGAAGCCTCCCCGACGCTGCTCTATAAAACTGCACCCCTTCCCCAGCTCTGCTCCCGGCACTCCCACTCCCCTCGACTTGCTTTCTCCCCTCCCTGTAGAATTTGCAACCTTCAAACAGGCTCCATAATTTACGTACTCTCCCATGAGAAAGCAAGCTCCGCAGGGCAAGCATGATTGTCTGTTGGTTTGCTGACATACCATCAGCACCAGGGACAGTGCCTGGCACATAGTAGGTGCTCAGTAAAAATTGGCTGAGTAACTGAGAGAGGTAGAGGGCAAGCGGGGCTGGAGCCTGAGAATGGAAGGGAAAATCATTTTTCCAGGGTCCTTGGTGAGCTGGGGGAAAGGAGGCCCAGAGTGGGTGGCCAGCTCCCAAGTAACCACCCGGCATGCCAGGAACAGAACGGTCTCACTCCCTGTCACGTCTGTCCCAGCTCTCGCTCCTCCCGCCTTTCAGAGTCCTCCCTGGGTGACGGTGCCCCTGGCATCTGGCTTCCTTCAGTTCCTTCCAGAAGTCCCTGTGAAACAAAGGCGGCTGGCTAAAGCGATCCCAGATTGGGGGCAGGAGGCAGTGTGTAGGCAAGCTGCCCCGTCCCCACCCGCCCCCAGCGCTGCCCAGAGCTACCAGCCCCCTGGCTCCCCCCTCCCCCCACACCCCTGGGCCGGGGGGCAGGGGGGGGCGAGGGGGAGGTTGTTCCTAACCACACACAACTCTGGCTCTGGATTTGAGGGATGAGGCGGGGAGCTGGTGGGAGGGACGGGGCGAGCAAATGAGACCTGACAGGGGCTGGGCACCTTGGGCAAAGAATGTAAATAAAAATCAGTAAATATTTAGGGGAAATGGAGCGGGAAGTGGGAGAGGGAGGGTGGAGGGGACGTGTTGGATTTCCAACAACATCTGGAGGGCAGTCCTCTCCCCAGCCCCGTCCCACCCCATACGGGGCTTGCGGTGTGAGAGAGGGTGGTGGCTCTTGGGGGGTTGGGGAGCTGGAGTGTCTGTGCCGGGCTGTCTGGATGCATGGGACGGGGCAGGTTTGAGGTCTAGAGTGTTTGCCTGGCCAAGCCCATTCAAGGCCAGCCCCCCGCAACCCCAAACTGAGCACTTGCCTCTGAGTCATTCACATCCTCCCTTCCACAAGGCCCTGCTGTGAACCAGGCAGTGGGTATTCTAGGGTGAAAAGACAGGGTCCCTCTCCTCAAGGAGCTTCTAAGAGAAAGGGTGATGACAACATATAGGGAGGGCCTCGACAGGAGTCAGCTCAGGGGGCTATGAACCTAGGCCGGGGGAGTGACATAAAGTGGAAGTCAGGGAGGGCTTCCTGGAGGAGGAGGACTATGAAAGTGCAGGGGAGACATGGTAAGAAAGAATGGGTATGTGGGGAGGTGAAGTTCATTTTCAGGAAGAGGTAGGAGTCTGGAACACCTATGGGCAAGGTGATGAAGGAGGATGGAGCAGAGAGTCAAAGAAGCTGACGCTTTGCCTACACCCAGGGGAAAATCTGAATCGAGAGCCCCAATGGGGCAGGATGGGGCGAGGGGCTTGAGGTCTCGGCCCCTACCCCACCATTGCCACCACCTCAGCCACAGTAGCTCCACTTGCATCTGTGTTACTGATCAGACTCTAGAAAGATTTGATTTGAAGGGTCCCAATACTTTGGGGGGGGAAATGGAAATCCACTGCTCTCTCAGGGAATGGAAGTTTCTGCCCCCTCCCTGCCAACAGAGGCCAAAGCTGGGAAACAAGAGAAAGCAGAAGGTAAAGAGCGTGCGCCTCTAGCTCCAGAGCGGTGGCCTTTCACGTCCCAAGACTGGAGCGAGGCCCTGGGAGGAGCTTCTTAACGGGCGTTCCAGGCTTTTCTCTCGAAGTCCAAACTGGGTCAGCGTCCCGTCCCGCCATCAGCGGGACACTGCGCTGGCCTGCCCACCCCATGCGTAGGCTGTGTCGGGCACAAGTGTGGCCACTCTAAAGAGGGTCCCAGGATCAGAGTGTCATCCTCTGCCTCCTGTTTCCAGTCTGGGGAACAATTGTCCTTTTGTCCAGCAGGAGGATGCCCAAAGGGTGAGGTCACCCCCGACATGGCTCTTTTTGTTCCAGAGCCAGGGAGACACCAAGGCTGAGTCCAGGCAGCCTCCCCTGATTCTCTGTCCCCAAGCCCCTGGGCACCGCCCCCTCCCCATGAAGGGCTTCCCCAGGGTCACAGGAAGGAGGCTGGCGCGGCAGGCACTGGTGGGCGTGAGAACGACACGGGGTGAGTTTGGAGGAGGCAGGACAGGGAGCGGAGAAAAGTCTCCAGCGTAGCGGGCGACCCTGCCCCACAGGGAGCGCCAGGCACTCACGACCTTGCCCTGCAAAAACTGCAAACCTGAAAGGAAAAACGAAGGGGTCTGAGCCCCCAGGCCCCAGTTGCTTGCTTCAACTTTAGAGCACGGATGATCTGGAAGTTTCCCAGACACATCAGAGGGAGGGCTTTAAAGGGACTCCCCCTGCCCCACAGAAGCGAAGGGCTCTCCACACGGGGAGAGTGTGGGGCGCAGAGGACGGGAAGAGGGCGGGGCAGGGAGAGAAGGAGTGGGGGGGAGTGTCTGTGGCACAGAGGAGTGACAGGGACAGAGTCTGAGCCCAGGTGTGGCTGAGGAGCTGCCATGGAAGGGCCTTCAGGAGGCTCTGCCGTCAGGATGGGCTGAGAGGGACAAGAAGGGAGGGCCAGCAGAGGGGGTGACCTGAATGGAGTTTGGCGGAGATGTCACTGCGGTGCCACTGAGCACTGCACCAGGAAGCAAGGGCACTGGGTTCTAGTCCTGGCTCTGCCTCGGACTCATCGAGGAACTCCGGCTTGTGTCGTCTCCCTGGAGCCAACGCAGTTGCCTCCATCTGTGCCATGCGATCCTTCCAGAGCCAAGGTTCTAGTCGTCTGAACTAAGACACTGCAGGCAGCAGGGTGCTGGAGTGCAGAGCAGAGGCTCAGGATGAGGGGACCCCTGTGGTCACCTGGAGAGACAAGGGGTGACACCCTGAGAGTTGCAGCTCTTGGAGCAGCTGCCCATGGGGAGGGAGGGGCAAAGCTTTTGCAGGAGCCCCCCATGACTGGGGCGGGGGGGGGGGTGGCCAGGGAGCACAGTAGTGCTATTGGTGGGGAGTGCAGCTGTCCACAGGCCACCAATGTTGGGAGCGTGGAAGGGTGGGTCCACCCTCAGGGCTGAATGGGCGGCCAGAGAGGGCCAACAGGATGCTGGGAGCAGGGGCCAATGACAGGACAGGCAGCAGTCTGACCAGGTCAGCCTCTAAATGTGGATTCTCAGACTTTGGGAGCTTCTGTCCCAACACCCTGCCTCCTTCCCTCCCCCATTCGTTCTGGACCAGGCCCCAGCCCATCTTAGTGGAATGTTGTGTGAGCTGAGAATAGCCATTGCTGGGGTCACGGAAGGGAGGGTCGCCAGGGACTAATTGCCCTAAATAAATGAGCAATTAAGGCTGTTACAGGAAGTATCCAGACCCCCCTCCACCCACCACCCTGAAAGAGCACCATGGCAACCACTGCTGGCTCCACCCCAGGAAAAGCTGAGCCATTTGGTTGGCCCAAATGGCTGTCATTCAAGCAATGAGGGTAGGGAGGGAGTAGCTTCAGCCAAGGTAACCAGAAAGGGTAGAGGAAAAGACCTCACTAACGGAGAGGCAGAGAGGTGACTGGGGTGACTTTCTGGCTGAGGAGTCTGGGTGATCCCTCCCAGCCAGGCAGTGGGGAGAGGGCAAGAGTATGGCGCACGCTCTGTGCCTACCTCATCCTATCCCTACAGCCTGCAGGACAGCAGCCCCTGTGGTAGGGGCTGGCGGGGGTGGGGGTGGAGGAGTTGCCAGGAGAAGTAGACCCTGCCAGGTCCCCATCTCCTCTCAGCACCCCACCCCTCCCCCTACACTTCCTGTAATGGCGTCTCCAATGGGGAGGCCATTAGTCCTGCTCAGGGCAGCGCCTAAGTACTGTAGCTGATAAATATAACATGAGCCCATCGATTAGAATCCTCCTAGTCCTACAGCAACTCAGCTCCCTAATGGCTCCCCCTCCCCTCAGCACAGTGGCTACCCACCCCTACCCTGGGCTGCTTTCTGGTTTACATGGGACAGTGAGGTGGACGTCGTTAGAGGAGCAGAAGTGGGGTGATGGGGGGCAGCACCCAGGGCCCAGGCAGACAGGCTCTACTTGGAGACAGGCTGGACCGATCTGGGCCCCAGGGCAGCCCGGAAGCCCCTCTGTTAGTTGGGGCACCTAGGGGAGGAGCTGCCAGCCCGAGTTCACAGGACCCTGGCCCAGCTGTAGGATGGGTACAGAAGGCAGGGGCCCCTCCCCTCTGTGGGGTGGGAGACACAGCTCCTGCCTTTGGGGGCTTCCTGGTAACTCTTAAAAGGAGCCTGCAGTGACGCCAACCCTGTCACCACGTACTCTTCTCCCTGGCATCTCCTGCCCTGCCTCTGCCACACCTGTCCAGCCGAGCAGTCCCCACCCTGTCTCCCCCAACCCTTCCTTTCCCTCATCTCCAGGGCGCTCACACTCATCAGATCGGGAGTCCTGACGCAAGGGCTGTGTCTCCTCCATCAGCTCAGGGCCCCTGAGGGGAAGGGACTATCTTCCTCACGGTGGGGGCTCTGGAAGTCATGAGCTATCCCCCCTAAACCACCAGATGTGGACTGGGGACCGCATAGGGTGGGGTCTGCCCCCAATAAGGTAATCAAACCAATTAGGCCTTCAGACTTGTTAACCATCAGCGCCAGGAGCTGAGACAGCAGAGCCAGGACAGCTCCGCACACCTGCCCCCAACCTGAGACCCCTGGAGGCTCTGGCCTGCTGCTCGGAGACATCTGGAAGGGCCTTGGCAGGAGGTGCAGGAACGGCTCCTGCCTGGGCGCCAGAGGGGGCCCGGCGGGTGGGTGGGGGCCCAGGCCTGGGAGGGGGGCTGCGGTTTTGCAGAGCTGTGTCTCTGGGTGGAGGCTGCCCACAGACTCCTCTAACAGGAAGGCTGAGCCAGGCTGGCTGCAGCCAGGAAGCTAGTCCTTAATGTACCTCTCGCCTTGCTGCTGCACAAACTCACCGCTTAACCACTCGGCCGGCCGGGTGGGGACAAGCCGCAGGGCCCGCGTTCCTCGCGGTGGCTTTGGTGCCACAGCACGCTGTGTGCCAGGGATGCTGTGCGTCTGCGTGTGATGCAGTGTGTGCTCCCGGGGTGCCTGTCTGCCTGAGGAGCTTTGTATGCGACGGGTAGGTGTCCCCCACAGGCCACCCTGTGCCTCTCTTAAGCCGCCGGTAGACACTCCAACAAAGAGATATGCTTTTGCAGGCTGGGGCTTTGGGCACCATTCTTCTTACCCACACGTCTAGTTGCAGCTGTAGAGATGGTGGTTAGAGTACAAGAACTTCCTCGTGTGCGTTGGGTGGGAAACAAGGATGAGCAACATTTAAGGAAGTGAAGCTATCTTAGTGACAGTGCCCCATAGAAACAGAGGTGACAGGAGACACGTATGTACACACATACACACGCACAATTTGCTTTAGTATAAGGAATTGGCTCAGGGGTTATGAAGGCTGAGAAGTCCCCTGATCCACTGTCTGTAAACCGGGGGCCCAGGAAAGCTGGTGGTACAGCTGCAATCTGAGGCTAAAGGCCTGTGAACCGGCAGCGCTGGTGGTGTAAGTTCTGATCCAAGGACAGAAGACCAGCGTCCTAGTTCAAGCAGTCAGCTAGAGAGAGCGAATTCTTCCTCACCCCACCTTTTGGTCCATTCAGGCCTCTGTGGGATGTGTGAGGCCCAACTGCATTTGAAGGGGTGAGCTGCCCTACTCAGGGCACCCATACACGTTAATCTCATCCAGAAGCGCCCTCCCAGATACACCAAGAATAATGTTTAGCCAAATATCTGGGCACCCAGTGGCCCAGTCAAGTTGACCCATATAATTAACCATCACAGGATTCCCCCTGGGGAAAGATTCTGGAAGGGGAGTTGGCTCTGGGAGAAACGGATGAAAGCGTGAAAGGTGGATGGAGCTTCCGAGGTGCTTAGCGTGGGCTGCCATAACAGAACAGCACGGACTGGGTGGTCTAAGCGACAGAAATCTGTTTTCTCATAGTTCTGGAGGCTAGAAGTGCAACATCAAGTTCTGGCCAATTCAGTTTTTGGTTAGGGAGCCCTTCCTGGCTTGCAGATGGCTGCTGCTTGCCATGTCGTCGCGTGGCCCCTCCTTGGTGCATGTGCTGTGGGTGAGACGGAGTGGAGGGGCTCGTGGGCTGGGGGTGGGGCTGGGAGAGCATGCTCTGGTGTCTTTGCCTCTTCTTTTAAGGACGCTAATCCTTTCAGATCAGGGTCCCACCCTTAGGACCTCATTTAACTTTAATTACTTCCTTAAAGGCTCTGTCCCTAAATATGGTCACATTGGGGGTTAGGGCTTTAACATGAATTTTCGGGGACACAGTTCAGTCCATAGCACAAAGTAAGGAATATCTCTCCTTTGTTCCCCACATCATGCCCTCATTTTTAAAGATGAGCCAGCTTGAATCCCCCCCCCCTTTTTTTTTCAGAGACGGGGTCTGGCTATGTTGTCTAGCTGGTCTCAAACTCCTGGCCTCAAGCTATCCTCCCGCCTCAGCTTCCACAGTAGCTGGGACTACAGGCCTGCACGCCACCATGCCCGGCTTCAGATTTCCCCTTCTAAATGGCCAAGCAAACTATCTCCTGCCCCTTCCCCTCCTCCCCACCCTTCTCCCTTCTTTCCCAGCCTCCTCTGCCTTCTGGAGCTGGGGCAGGGGCAATCAACAGGCCTCAATAGCCTGAATTCAGCCCCCAGCCCAGGCTATATTTAGCCCAGTGCCTCAGACACTGGACAAAGCCACTTCCAAGGGGCTGGTGGGACAGAGTTGAGAGGAGGCTGCCCTTCCTGCCCCTTCCCCTTCCTGATATGGATCCCCCTCGGTTGCCCTTCTGGGGTTACCAGGAATGCCGTTCACAGGGCATGTCCTGGGACTGTGTGAATCGCATTCTATTTCTAGACCATCCGCTGGGAAGCGAGTTCTGAACCCCCTGCCCCCAGCTTGAATGGGCACATTCTGGAGCAGTTGCCCTTCCGCATCCTCCCTGTGCACCAGAGTCACCTAGGGAGCTTTTAAAGCTATGGATGCCCAGGCCCCACCCAGAAAGATTCTCATTCAATTGGTCTGGGTGAGGCCCTGGCATCATCCTTTTTCTTTTTAAAATCTCCCCCGTGACTCTAATGTGCAGCCAGGCTGGCAGACCACTGTTCTAGATCCTGACCCCTGAGTGAGTGGTTCCTGGGTCCCCAGCATCAGCGTGGGGGCGGGGGCTTGTCTCGTTATTATAGAAATGCACAACTTTTAGGCCCCATCCCAGCCTGCTGAGTCAGAATCTTCCTTTTAACAAGACCCCCTGGGGATTCTGATGCAGGCTGAAGTCAGAGAATCACTGCTCTAGAGCCTTCCACCGGGGTGGGCAGGACTCCAGATCTGTGCCTTGGAGGCTTTCGGTCAGGCTGGCGCAGAAAAGGGCCCTGGGGCTCACTCTCCCTGTCTCCACTGTAGTCGTAGGACAGGATTCTGGTTTCTTTCGGTTCATACCCCGTGGGGGATGACTCGGTCTACCTCTCCCAGGTCCAGACTGTGGACTCAGAGTGGCATCTAGGTCCTTCCTCCGGCCCCCATCTGTGCTCACACTCACACACACGCACCCCCCAGATCTCAGCCCCACCCCCAAAGCAGGCGGGGTCTCTACTCCCGCAGGCCACACGGAGACAGGTCCAGGGAGGAACCTGAGTCCTGTGAATTAACTCCCCTCCTTTCAGGAGCCACTTTCAGTCCTCAGCTCTCATTTCCACCGAAGACCTGTCCACTTGCTCCTTCGACGTCAACAAAAGGCTCTGCCACTTCCGCCGTAAGAAATCCCAAGTGTCCCTAATCATCAGAAATTCTCAGAATCCAACCTCAATTCTTAAGATCCACTTAACTGAGAGTGTCTTATATGTAATCCATGTTTTGCCTTTAGCCAAAACCCTTCACTGGTTCCTCATGTCTGTGAGACAAAATGCAAAGTGCTTAGCAGAGTGTGGAGGCCCTGCCCGTGTACAGAGCCTCACTCCTGCCCTAGCCCCACCTCGCACCCAGCTCTGGAGCCAGACCCAGAGCCTCCTGGCTGCCAAGATGCATGTAGCTCCCTCGAAGACGCTTCCTTTGCACTAGAGCATTTTGCATTTGCTGTTCCCTCAGCTGGAATGGCTTTATCTCTTCTTTCTCTGTCTGCCTCATAGGCTCCTACTTATCCTTCAAGTCCCAGATAAGGTCACCTCCTCCTGGAAGCCTTCCTTAGACCTCCAGGCACAGTACGTGTCCCCACGGCTGTTTGTACAGACCTCCTGGCACCTGCTGCACTGTGTCTGTCTAGTCTCTCTCTTCCCCTCATCTGTCCAGGCAGAGAGGCAGCCCCGCTCATCCTTGTGACTGGCATCTGAACCCTGCACGTGGCAAGGAGCAAAAAGTTATAACAATAGTTAACATTCCCTGAGTGTTCATTCCGTACTAGGCACCGTACAAACCCCTTCCTACGCATCCTAGCATGTGGTTTTCACAACCCTACAAAGGAGATGCTTTCATTATCCCTGTTTTATTGATGAGGAGTCTAAGGCTCAGAAAAGTAAAGCAACCTGCAAGGTCACCCAGGGAATCATGGCGGAGCTGGGATCCGAACTCAGTTTGTCAGGCTCCAGCTCATGTTCTTTGCACTCTGTGGCCACTCAGTAGAGCTCATCGGATGGATGACGGATTCACGAATGAACACCTTCATGACTCCGAGGTAGGAGTTTCCTGGATTCACCTCTTCACCAATACATCGTTTTTTTTACCAGTCTTCACCGTTTTTTTACCAGTCTCTCCTTTCTAGCCTCCTTGTTGCTTCCCTAGCAAGAATCCTGTGCAGGAGGATTCTTGGCCCTCACACAGCTGGCCTGTTGCAGGGATTAGGATGTCATTCTCAGGCTTCTGCTTTTAGTGAAATTAATCTCAGAAGTGAAACACTTGGGTCCAAATCCTGGCTCTACCACTACTTCACGTATAAGTTCGGGGTGGCTTACTTCACCTCTCCAAGCCGTTGAGCAAGTTGCTTACCCACGCTAAGCCTCCGTTTCCTACACTGGGGACAGTGATGACACTTACCTTCCAGTGCAAGGATCAAGGGAGGTGATGTCAATAAAGGCCTGGCCCTTAGCAAGGGCTCAGTAATGTCAGCCGTTGTTATTCCCCAAAGCCTGAGACAGCGCTGCTGGGGGAAGGTGGACTTCCTGGTTCAGACTTTTATCTTTGCTCTGCTAGGGGACCAGGGGTTCCACATCTCTGGACACCAGTCTCGGCGAGGGGAGAGAGCTGTTGTGTGGCGTTGGAATTCCTTTACTCGGACTAAGTAGAGCTGAGTGAAGCCATCCTTCCCCCTGATGAGTCCAGAAAGAGCTCCTGAGGGGGAGAGGAGAATTTTGAGAATGCTGGAGATGTTCCAAGATGGCTCAGAGGACTGAGAGGTCACGGGGAAGGAGGAGGGAGTGCCCCAGCCTGTGGCCACCACAAGCTCCTGCAGACTCTCTGCCCTGGGTGGCCACCCGCCCACGTGTCCACCTCACCCAGCGCACTGTGGGTGCTGCGCTAAAACCCGGAGGGGACCCCTCGCCACCTCCCAGCCTCATGCCTTCCTTCTTGGCCCTGGGACAGACCCTTGTTGGCACCATTCCCTGGGTGGGCACCAAAAGGACAGAGAGCAGGAAGAGGGGACCTTTGTCCAAGCCCCAGTGACAACTGCTCCTCAGGTCAGGGCTAGGCCAAGGGGCCAATGCACAGCCCCCTCGTTTTGTCCTCCCCTGCCCCAAGAGGAATGTGTCTTCTGAGACTCAGCAGCTTGGCGGTCAGCTCCAGTTCACAGAGGGGGCTGTGTCCTGCCACCCGGGCCCCTCTGAAGCCCCCATTGTCGGGTGGAGGGGAGGCTTGGGGCAGGCTGGGGGCATATCTCAAAGGCCTGAATGTTCTTGGAGGTGGGAAGGCTGAGGGGCTCCCAGAAGGATCAGGGCATGGGACACCTGGCTGTTCTCCATCTCTCCAAGCTGAGCCCTGGCTGGCCAGAAAGAAGGGTTCCCAGGAAGTGGGACAGTTATAGGAGCATCCTCCCCATTCGCCTGCACTGGGCCAAGCTGTTCCCTAAGCCTGGCACATAGGCTCGAGAGGATTTTTTTTAAGTGGATGGTAAAATAATATAGGCTGATTTAGTAAAGTTCTGCTGAGGACGAGGCATGATGCTATCGATTTTTGCCACCATCAGAGCCCACCTTCAAGTAGAATGATTACTGTTGTCATCCCTATATTGCAGAGGCACAAAGATGTTGGGTAACCTGCCCAAGGTTACACGGACAGTAAGGGGCAGAGCCAGTTGAGCCCCTAGAAGATTCACTGTAGAGCCCACGTCTCCAGTGACTGTGCAAACCAGGCACTGCTGAAGGACACTTGTGGGGAACACTGAGGTAGATAATGCCCATATTTTGCCCTTCAGTGTCCCCCCAAGGCCTATGCAAAGACCCCACAGATCTCCCAGACACACCTGAAAACACTGTGCTAAATCTTCTCCCAGGGTCCTCTCTTAGTGGGGGTCTCCAACCCTGGCTCTTAGGTTACTTTCTTCTGGGGCCTAACTGGGGGCAGAGGACAATGGGCTCATGTGCCTACCCGCCCCTTTACTGCAGCTCCACCAGCTGCGTCCGGGTGGAAGGTACTAGTGCTGCGGTCCCCAACCCCAGGGGCCAGTTAGGAACAGGGCTGCACAGCAGGAGGTGAGCAGCCAGCAAGCAAGCTAAGCTCCATCTGCATTTACAGCCACTCCCCATCGCTTGCATCACTGCATAAGCCCCTCGTCCTGTCAGAGGAGCTGCAGCATGAGATTCTCATAGGAACTCGAACCCTACTGTATACTGCGCATGTGAGGGATCTAGGTCGTGCTCCTTATGAGAATCTAATGCCTGATGATCTGAGGTGGAGCTGAGGCAGTGATGCTAGTGCTGGGGAGTGGCTGCAAATACAGATAATCATTAGTAGAGAGGTTTGACTGCACAGAGACCATAATAAATCAATTGCTTGCAGACTCATATCAAAACCCTATCAGTGAGTGGCAAGTGACAATTAAGCTGCATCTGGTGGCAGGCTTTATAGTGGCAAGTGAGCATCTTACTTCAATTGTACAGCTGCATCTGATGGCGGGCTTTAAGTCAGAATCCGACGCTTATTTTAGTCTGCGCGTGGCCCGCCCATTATTTTATTTACCACTTCTGTCCACCCCTCTTTCCCACACTGCGCACTTATCTCAGGCAGCTTTGGTAAGCCCACAAGCTAACCCCAGCAAAAATGAGTAAAAAACAAACGTTGCCGGAGAGCTTCTTTGAAAAGGGGGAGAGACCCAATGATAAGACAGCAGAAGACACTAAGACTGCCGACAAAATGAAAGCTGCATTTAAAAGAAAATACCAAGAGTCCTAATTAAATTATGGATTTATTGCAACAGGTGACTCACATTCTCCAAGCCCGCTTTGTATAATATGTGGTGACCGACTATCCAAGGAAGCCATGAAACCTTCAAAACTGCTTTGCCACATGGAGACCAAGCACCCTGCATTAAAAAACAAGCCTTTGGAGGTTTTGCAAAAGAAAAAATTGTGAACACGAAGAACAGAAGCAATTGTTGAAGGCCACCATTTCATCAGATGTGTGTGCACTGACAGCATCATGCTTAGTGGCTGAGCACATTGCTAAAGCTAAGAAGCCCTTTACTATTGGGGAAGAGTTGATCCTGCCTGCTGCTAAGGACATTTGCCACGAACTTTTAGGAGAGGCTGCAGGTCAAAAGGTGGCACGTGTTCTTCTTTCGGCTAGCACCATAACTAGATGAATTGATGAAATAGCAGAGGATATTGAGGCACAATTGTTAGAGAGGATTAATGAGTCACTGGGGTACACAATCCAGGTTGACAAGTCTACCTATGTTGATAAGGCAACAGTCCTTGTTCTTGTGTGATATATTTTTCAGAAGGATGTGCATGAGGATATGTTACGTGCACTTTTATTGCCAACCAACACCACGGCTGCAGGACTATTCAAGTCTCTGAATGATTACACATCAGGAAAACTGAACAGGTCATTTTGTGTCAGTATACGCATGGACGGAGTGGCTGCCATGACGGGATGGCTTTCTGGTTTCACTACTTGGGTCAAGGAGGTCACTCCTGAATGTGAGTCTACACACCGTATCACCCATAGAGAAATGCTGGCTAGCGGAAAATGTCACCTGAACTAAACAACGTTTTGCAGGATGTGATAAAATTATCAACCACATTAAAGTACATGCCCTTAACTCACGTCTGTTCTCGCGGCTCTGTGAGGAGGCGGATGCAGGGCGCACACGTCTCCTCTTACACACGGAAGTGAGACGGCTCTCTAAAGGCAGATCACTGGCCAGAGTTTTTGAGTTACGAGAGCCGCTCCAGAGATTTCTTTTAGAAAAACAGTCACCACTGGCAGCACATTTCGGTGACACAGAATGGGTCGCAAAACTTCGTTACTTGTGTGACATATTCAACCTGCTCAACGAACTCAATCTGTCACTTCAGGGGAGAACGACAACTGCGTTCAAAGCCACACTGGAACTACAGGGGCAACGAGTGAACATTGGGATTTTTGACACGTTTCAAACATTAGCAGAGATTTTGAAAGAGACTGAGCCAGGGCCTTCTTTCTCCCAGCTGGTGCATGATCACCTATCTCAGCTTTCAAAAGAGTTCAACCATTACTGCCCAACCACAAAAGACCCCTGAACTGGGAAGGAATGGATCCGCGACCCATTTGTGAATAAGCCAGGGGAATCGACTTTGTGCTAAAAGAGGATCAACTACTTGAGATCACAAATGACGGTGGCCTTAAAAGTATGTTTGAGACAATTTCAAATCTCCATATGTTCTAGATTAAAGTCAAGGCAGAATATCCTGAGATTGCCACAAAAGCACTGAAAAGCCTGCTTTCCATTCCAACATTCTATCTTTGTGAAGCAGGGTTTTCTGCATTGACAGCAACCAAAATGAGATTATGGAGTAGACTGGACCTAAGCAACACACTTGGGGTGTCACTGTCTCCCATCACCCCCAGATGGGACCGTATAGTTGCAGGAATACAAGCTCAAGGCTCCCACTGATTCTGCACTATGGTGAGTCATATAATTATTTCATTATATGTTACAATGTAATAATAATAGAAATAAAGTGCACAATAAATGTAATGTGCTTGAATCATCCCAAAACCATCCCGCGCCCCCTTCCGTGGAAAAATTGTCTTCCATGAAAGTGGTCCCTGGTGCCAAAAAGGTTGGGGACTGCTGTACTAGTGCATTTTTTCCCCTGGGGCACAAGGCCAGCACTGCTAGAGGAAATAAAGGCCACAAAAGGAAAACACAAGATGTTACTGATGGTTTTGATAAAAGCACCAGGACTCACTCATCTAACCATGTGTGGTCCATTTCAAAGTAATCTTCCCAGGAGCCCCCCAACATTTTGGGAAACTCCTGCTCTGAGCCAGTCTTAGAACTGGCAGCTCAGGCCTCTGGCTCTCCTGGACAAAGGCAAAGTTCCCTGCCATGGTGGGTAAATTTGGGTTTGGGGGACAGTCAGGAGCCACTGGAGTCCACTTGGTGAACGAGAGGTGCCTTCTCCATTTGGGCAGGAAAGCATCACTCAGCACACAGCCACCGGCAGGCACTTACCCTGTGCACAGTGCCAGGTGGGGTGGCAGTGGGGGTGGCCTAAAGATGACCAAGGGATTCCAGACATTTGCTTTTCAGTGGGGAGGACAAGACCCATCCCAGAGCAGTCGAGGGCGACATGGACAACACGTGTGGGGTCTCCTGCAGGGGTGGGTCTTCCCTCTTCCAGGAGGCTTCAGGACAGGGTGAAGAGGGGAGAAAGTCCTGCCATGAAGTTCAAAATCCAGTATGCCCAAGAGGTTACCTCCAGCATGTGGAGAAGGGCTTACAAAATGCAGGATGGCTTCCTGGAGGAGGCAGGCTTTGCCCGGGGCTTAAAAGGTTGGTAGGATTTGGACAGGGTTAAAGAGGAAAAAGATTCCAAGTAGAGGGGACAAGCTGGTTGGAACGATCTTAATTAAAATAAATCAGTAAGTAAAACAAACCCTAGCCAAGCAAAGTTGTCACAGAAGGGTGGGAAGTCCTCTAAAGTCATGTTTAAAGTGCTGGCTGAGTTAGCTGGTTTCTGCCCTCTCCAATCCTTATCCTCCTTGTGCCCTCCGAAATGATACCCCCAGAGCAGAGCAAATTGTACCTCTCCCCAGCTCACAAACCTTCCATGGCTCCCACTGCCTGGAGCAGGAAACCCAGCCCTGCCTAGCTTTCCAGCCTCCTTTCCAGCCCCTCTAGTCACACGGGGCCAGCCACCTCCAGTTCCCTTTGTCCAGCCCTGCCTAGGGGCCTTCTTTTACAAGCAGCCCTTCCCCCTCCTCTGCTTGGAATGCCCTTTCTCCCTTCTCTGATGGTTAGATCCTAGACATGCTCCAAGGCCCAACACGGACACCTCCTCCCTGGAGCTCTCCCAGATTCTACCCCTCAGCAGGGACGGTGGCTCACCCATGACTGTCTTTGTCTACAACTGGGTGTGGAATGTGCATGAAGGCTGGGGCCACAGTCTGCAGCTGCCCAGAATGACTGCCTGGGACCACCCTCAGGGCCAATGTGGTGGCTACTGAGAGAGGCTGTACCCCATAGCACCCTGGAGGAGAGCAGGGTGGGGCCGCAGAACCCTCCACAGAGCCTGGCATGGATGCCAGCAGCCCGGATAGAGCCCAGGCGGCCGCATTGGCACCGCTCCCCGCTGCCGGAGATGAGGGTGAGACAAACAGCAATTAGCCAAGCACAGGCTGGGCTCTCAAGGCTAATTACCAATTAGACGGGGCCAGGCGATTAGCAACATGAAAGAGACAGTCAGCAAATAGTCACTGGCGAGGCAAAGCGGAAGGCGGGGGAGGGGGTAGCTCTGTTTGTGCCGACAGGCCTGGCCTCATAGTGGTTAGCGCAGTTTTGTTACAGAGGAGAGGGTTTCCAACAGTGCAGGGGGCTAGAAACGACCTGAGCCCCCTAGGGGAACTTGGGCAGATTTTGCCTTCTTTTTGTTTGTTTTGAGACAAGGTCTTGCTCTGTTGCCCAGGCTGGAGTGCAATGGCATCACCATAACTCACAGCAACCTCAAACTCCTGGGCTCAAGGGATCCTCTTGCTTCAGCCTCCCGAGTAGCTGGGACTACAGGCATGCGCCACCAGGCCTGGCTAATTTTTCTATATTTTGTAGAAATGGGGTCTCATCCTTGCTCAGGCTGGTCTTGAACTCCTGACCTCAAGCGATCCTCCCCCCTTGGCCTCCCAAAGTGCTAGGATTACAGGCATGAGCCACTGGGCCCAACCAGATTTTGGCTTCTTTCTTATCCCCAGAAATATCTTCTTCTAGGTGGTGTTGGGGGGATGCTGGTGAGTGCTGACACCTTGGCCAGGTGAGCTCAGCACGGAGCAGTTTGGAGCCTCCGTGCCAGATGCCCGATGGGATGATGGGATGCATTTGTGTCTGGAGCTTTGCCTGGCCTGGCTGAAGGGGAGGCAGGTGAAGGGAGGGATGGAGGGGGGCCAATAGCTTCCTTCCTCCTTGTCTTGGCTCAGCACTTCTTCACTAGCTCGGTCTCCTCTTTCCCCCTCCCTCGCCCTCCCTCCCCTCTGCCTGTCTCTCTCCCTCCCTCCCTGCCATCCCCTGTCTCTCCATCTCTTAACTCCCCGGCTTCCTGTCTTTGTCTCCGGCTCCCTTTGGGTCTGGCTCTCCCTCCCTCCCTGAATCCCACACCTACAGTCCCTGCTTGCACTTAGGGTGGGAAGAATTGAGGCTGGACAGAGACAGTGACTTCCTGCCAACTCGGGCCTGGGGTGAGCCGTCCCTGGGGTGGGAGAGGGTGGGAGTGGGGAAATAGTGATGTGTGTGAATGATCCTGCAAGGAGGCTAGACCACAGGGCCTCCCCATCGTACAGATTCAGGGCCCAGAGTTTGGCTACCAGGCTACCCCCCCCCGCCGTTCACTTCTTACCAGACCCTTATCTACTTGAAGCCTGGCAGGCCCTGCTGAAATGGCAGGACATGGGTCCGGCTGAGCCCTCGCGGCTGGGCCTGCGTGGTGGTGCCGGTGGCGGTAGGGGGCACACTGTGTGTGCTTGGGGGGTGGACATGGGCAAACCAGTGCAACCTGTCTCATCCACCATCTCCGGGGTCCGTGTTGTAGAGCTGACCCTCAGGGGCCCCCAGAGATCAGCAGGAGGAAGCTGCTCTGCTGTCAGAGAGGGGGCTCACAGGGATGGGGGTGGAGGAGAGAGGGGTTTCTATGGGGGGGGACTCAGTGAGGAAAGAGACTCAGTGAGAGGAGGGAGGTTCCTCAAGGGAGGGGTCTCTGGAGGAAGATGTGGGCTCAGATCTAGAAACCAGCTTAGGAATGCAGACCTGGCCCAAAACCCAGTGCATCGGCATCTTCTCTCCACAGGAGATCAAAGCACCCTGGGCTCTTGTCCAAGTGTGGGTGGGGCTCCGGGGAGTGCCCCTGCCCCCAGGGACAGGTGCCACATCCCTGCTTCCCCTTGTAGTTGCTATGTCCGGAGCCCCCTCCCCGGAAAGTGGGGAGATTCTGCCTGGCTTGCTTGGAGAGGCAAAGAATGGGGCACCTGCCAGCAGGAATGCGGAAGGAGGAGAGGAGGGGCTGTTCTGTGGGGCTGTCCCGGGGTGGGTGGACAGTGTGAGTGTGTGCGCCTGTATGAGGATGGCTGTGTCTGCCTGGGCTCAGGGCCCTGTGTGTGCAATTGTGTGTGCCTCCCCCTCGCCCACAAGCTGCCCAGTGATTTTCCCTGACTCCCTCCTGCTGTGGTCAGAAAGCCGATGACCAGCACAGTGGTCGACATCTCTGGGCTCTGAACTCACCCCTCAGCTATGCCCCCAGGACAATGGGGTTCTTTCTGCACAAGATGGGCATGAGGAACCCTGTCATGGACTTGTGACCTGAGAGACAGGGCTGCTCCAGGGCATGTCCCAGCCTTGGTCACACTTGTGGGCATTGACTGGCCTTGAGCCAGGGTGGACCAAAGAGAAAGAGAAGCTCTCCTTCCTGCCTGTCCCAGGAAGGCTTCCTGGAGGAGGAGTCAGTGCTTTCCCCAACTCCATGAAATGCTGACGTCTGGTGTCTTGGTTGGCATGCACGGGGGGTGGGGTGGGGTGGGGCTCCCCTTTGCACAACTGGGAGCCTGAACAGGCACCTGTCTGAGAGCTGACCAGTCTCCCCAGTGCCAACACTCCAGTGCCTTGTGCGTAAATGCCAATCAGAGAGTGGGGAGATTCTGTTAGAGCAAGAATCCAATCCAGGTCTGAGGGGAGAGATGCTGCCTGGCCCTCAGGGAACCGGAGTCTGGCAGAAGGAAATCTAATGAGAGACATGGCGTCTGCTCCCTCCCTAAGTCCCCCACCCCTCTCAGAGACCACCTCCTGCCCCCCAGTGAAGGGACGAGATACATACACACAGACACACAGACACACACACACACACACACACACACACACACACACACACCAGACACCAAGCAACCTGAGAACAGCCTTTGAGGGTGGGAGGGGGCAGATGTGGACAGAGCCCATCCCACCAAGAGAAATCTGGGAGGGCTTCCTGGCAGGCAGGGAAGGAGGGGAGGAGGGAGGGGTGCTCAGGCAGAGATTGCCTGGTCCTGGGGAGATACCTGGTAGGGGCTCAAGGGACAGCGAAGGTGCAGGGAAGCGCTTCAGGAGCACCCCAAAGACTGGCACAGAGAGGCCAGTCTCAGCCCCAAGGTAGCACAGCACAGGGCGAGGAAAGGCACACGGTGGTAGCCCAGGTTTCTGACTCGAGCCCAGAGCCCCTTCACATCCTCTTCTCCCCCTTCCCCTGCAGCCCACACCCCTGGGCGGCGAAGAGATCAGTGGGGGGCAGGAAGCGCCGTTCTGGACAGCTGTTCTGCGCAGCTGCTCGGGGCTCTGGGGGCCGCGGCGGATTCGATTTGATTCAGGCCCCAAAATAGCCATTGTAGCAGGAAGCGGCCCCCTCCCCCCACCCCTCCAGGACATTTCATCCCGGGACTGAGTTGACACCTTGGAGGTTCTGCCCCCTCCCCTTCTCCCGCGCTCACCCCCTTGTCTCCGGAGACCCACTCTTTTTTTGCTCCCCTTAACCCCCAGCCAGTCTCCCCTTCACGCCTCCCCTCTGTCCAGCGCATCTCCACACTTCCCTCCTCCAGGAAGCCTGCCCTGGTCACCCCGCCCCCACCGCACCAGCTCTTTGCCCACACACGATCCCAGCCCCTCCCCCACCCAGCCCTGCTCTTGGGGGCCCGAGGGGGTTGGGGGGAGTCTAGGGCTGGGGCCTGTGGCCCGGCACGGGCGGGCTGCGGAGGGCACACAAAGACGCGGGCTGCCCTGGCCTTTGATGAGTAATCGCTGTTCCCTGGAGCCACGATTCCACTCGGCCGCTTGGGCCCTCTGCCCCCTCCCCCGTCCAGCTCCTCAAATAAGACTCGTTTTTGTTCTGAGGACACAATGCGAGAAAATGTCACCCAGGGGGCGTGCCCCCTGGCCCCAGCCTGACAACCGGAGCTCTTAATCACCCGGCCTCCTTCCTCCCCAGCCTCCCTCCCAGCAGCTGGCTGAGCCGCGGGAGGGGTAGGAGTAGGGGTGGGGGGACCAGTTACCACCTTCTGGGCTGAGACTTCTTTCAGCTTGGGGTCTTCCACTTTCGTTTTGCTCCCTCCCTTCACTTGATGGCAGCCTCGTGTGCAGCCCCTGCACCACGACCCAGGAAGGCCTGGGCCTCTGTGCTCAGTGCTTGGTCCTCCCCTCTCCATCAAAACCTGCCAAGGTCCCCGAAGCAGGACAGGTGGAGAGGGGCCTCAGAAGTGCGCCAGAAGCTCTGGAAGGGGCTGCCCCAGAGAACTAGACCGGTGCTTTGAATAAGTGCGATACAGTGAAAGAGAATGGTAAGGGTGGTGGGGTGGCCCAGAAGGGAGGCGTCGTCCTCCAACTAGGGTGAAGAGAAGGCCTGTCTGAGATGAACTGAGACCTAGATGAAGAGAGAAGCTGGTTTGCCCAGATTTGGGGTGACAGCCTTCCGTGCAAAGGCCCTGCAGCCCATGGCGGTGTTCAGGCGTGGCTTGGAGGGATAAAGCCTCTGCCTCCATTATCTCCCTAAGCATCCCTTCCTCCGCCCCAGATAAATACAGTCTTCATCGACCCAAATAAATACAGTTTAAATAAGAACAATGTGCTTGCTGTGCAAATGCAGCCTCTAGACTCGTTCCCTGGCTCCCTTTCCAACCAAGCGGCTGTCCCTAAACCCCTTCTATATAGAACTTCTAGAACCTTAAATGCTGAGGTCTTTTTCTCTCTTGATCCTCGCATCTCATACACCAGCCAGTCTGGTCTTCTCTTCCTCCCAAACCCCTGCCCTCCTGCCCACTTTGTTCTCTGTCCACTGCCACCCCTCCGGCTAGCACCCTCTCTCATCCGTGCGCTTCAGCAGCCTGTGTCTGGTCTCCCAGCTCCACTTTTTGTCCTCTACGGTGCATTTTCCGCAGAGCAGACAGAGCAATCTTTATAAAATGAAAATCAGATCACGTCACTCCCTTGCTTAAAAGCCTCCAAAGACTTCTCATTGCTTTGGAAATGAAACTCAGATTCTCCTGTAAGTAAGAGTAGGGAGGATGGAAGGATTCACATGAGATAAATGTCTACGGATTCTCACTGTGTATGGAGGAATCAAACAAAACCAGTAAGATGACAATGACAACAATGAGGATAATGATACTATATCACTCGGAAGAGTATGAGCTAATTGATTAAATTTGTGTATCTGAGATCCAGGAAGGAGAAAAACCATCCAAACTCCTTATTTTGGTCCACAAAGCCCTATTTGGTCTGTCTCCACCCATGTCCCCCATCTTGCTCTTCCCTTTGCCCTGCTCAGTGGGCTCCAGCAGAGAAAAGGGGAAGATTGCAATTCAGTGTGCAGTTTCCTAGACTGTCATACGTGCATTCCTTCACTCAACACAGGTATTAAATCCCCACCGCAGGTCAAGTATTGGTTAGATATGGAGACCCAGACCTAAATAGGGGCTTACAGTCTAGGGTGGGAGGTAGACAGATTATAAACAAATATAAGAAGGGGGCCAGGTCTGGTGGCTCACACCTGTAATCCTAGCACTTTGGGAGGCTGAGGTGGGAGTACTGATTGAGACCAAGAGTTCGAGACCAGCCCGAGCAACATAGTAAGATCCCCATCTCTACAACAAATTAGCTGGGCATGGTGGCACACGTTTGCAGTTCCAGCTACTCAGGAGGCTGAGGCAAGAGGATCGCTTGAGCCCAGGAGTTTAAGGTTGTAGTGAGCTATTTTGATGCCACTGTACTCTAGCCGGGGTAACAGAGCGAGCCCCTGTCTCAAAAGAAAATATATATATATATATATATATATATATATATATATATATATATATATGTAAAAGAAGGGTGGTGGGAACCCTGCCAGGGACGCTTGAGAAAGGCTGCAGAGCCTTGAGCTCAGTCTTCAAGGAGGAATCCACGTTCACCAAGCAAAAACCAGAGTCAGAATTCTTGGCTAAGGGGTCTATGTCTGCAAAGGCAGGAACCCTGGGAGAACATGGGCTGATCGGAGGGCAGGCAGAAGTGTGGTGCGGATGGGCCCAGGAGCATGCTAGGAAATGAGCTTGGAGTGGGAAGCAAGGGTCAGACTATGAATGGACTTGGAAGCCTCATTAGGACTTTGGTTTATCTTTAGGCCACAAGGCTACAGCCAAGATTTTAAAGCAGAGATGTGCATAATCAGATTTGTGCTTTAGAAAGAGCTCTCTGGCAGCAGCATAGATAGATGATAGATTGGAGAGAGGACAGACTGGAGTCAGAGAGACCAACTGGTTCCGGAAAGAAATGATGAAGGCCTGAACTGGGGCAAGGGCAGTGGGAGAGATGAGAGGGGGGCACATTCAAGGTAAGCCTGTCTGGACTTTTGGGCCACATGAATATGGAAACGGGAATTGTGAGAAGAGAAGGGTTGATGGTAACACCCAGACTTCGGGCTTGGGTGTTTGGGAGGGTGCTGGGGCTACCCCTGAGACGGACAGCAGCCTGGAATGGGGTGGAGAATTCAGCCTGGGGTGTGTTGGGGTGCAGGTACCTGAGGAATGAGCAGGTGGAGAGGTCTGGGTGAGTTGGAAACACAGTGTGTGCTTGGGAATGAAACGTGCCCTGGAGAGAGAGGCGCACGTGATGCCAAGAGCACGGATCTTGGCAGGGGTCCCCCAGTCTCGCAGGGACTCTGCCGCTCACACCTGCCAGAGGGATGCCCCTGAACTGGGGGCAGAAGCAGGGACAGGGAGCTCCGTAATGGAAACGGCTGGTGTGCACCTGCAGAAATCAGTGAAAGCCGAGGACAGAAGGAGAAGAGCAGTGCCAGGAACCAGCGGACTTCAAAATCCCCATGGTTATGCCTGAGAAAACATCCGGCTAACCGAATCCTCACATTTTGCCAATGGGGAAACAAAGGCTCAGATGGGTATAACGACCTTGCCCAAACTGCCCCCTGCGTTATTCGCACTCTGGGTTGGGGAGGTGAAGTGTAGATTTGCTTTTGATCTATGCATAGTCTGACTATTTCTGCAGAGCTGGAGCCCCACTGCCCACCGCCACCAGATGCATGGCAGAGACGGAGACTGCCAGACCCCAGGGTCAAAGGGGACGTGTTCCGGAGAGGCCCGGGGACCTCTGACGGCTCTCCCTTCCCACCTGCTGAATGCTCCGTGATCCCTAGACAGCGCCACCCTGTCGTCCACTCAAGGACACTGGCTCCTCCTAGCGGTCATAAGGAGCATTGCTTTTGATCCCAGGAAGGCTTGGGGCGTGAGTCCCTGGAGCATAGGACCTCAGTTCCCTCCGCCCAATCTCCTAAATGACCGACCTCCAGTGCCAGTTCTCCATCCCCTGACAGACACCAGGCTCACCATGTAGCAGACATTCACTCTCACCGGAACCCGAGACCCGAGCCCAGCAAGATGCTGTCTTCCTCCCGGCCAGACTCCAGGACCACACCTAGGGTGCTTCCATGGCTTACGGCAAAGGGACCAGAGGGTTGCGTCCATCCACATCCCGACCTGTCACATCCAAATGCTTTTGCCAGGCTGAGAGCTCCTTGCGGGCGAGAACGCTGACTTCACCTTCGTTTCCCTAGGGTCTGACGCGGTACCTCGCATGTACTGGGTGCTCAACAAATGTCTGTTGGAACAAAAGCCCGTCCCCACTCAGCTATCCTGGGAGCTTCAAGATCCCCTCAGCCCATCCACACACCCCCAGGACAGGACCACCCACACTCTTTGAATCCCTCAATTTCAGTTCATCATAAAGTTCTTCCTTTAAAAAAAATCCTAGATTACTCTGTATGGCTGGTACTGGATCCCTCCAGCTTCAATACAGATGTAGAAACATCTCCGAGAACTGGATCCAGCTGTCCGTTGGGGTCCACACCTAGCCTGCCATGCCTCCTGGCACCAGCCCCCTTGCATGCCTGTCTCCTTCTGCCCTTCCAGCCCATCTTGGAGGGCAGTGGTAAGAGCCTGCCCTGGGAGGGAGCTTCATCAACACTTCCCAGGGCCCATCTGTTTTCTTTTTCCACACGGTCCTTTAGGAGCTGAAAATTTTTGCTTATTGGACAATCCTAGGGAAGGGGAAGTGATGGGATTTTCATGAGTTTTCTTTTTTCACGTGAAGAGTTAGTTGTGTGTGGCACCCAGTTGGGGTGAAATGTTTTATCACTCCTGGCTGTGACTGCATTTCTTTCTTTCTTTTTTTTTTTTCTTTTTATGAGACAGAGTCTTGCTGTATTGCCCAGGTTATAGTGCCATGGCATCAGCCTAGCTCACAGCAACCTCAAACTCCTGGGCTCAAGCAATCCTCCTGCCTCAGCCTCCCCAGTAGCTGGGACTACAGGCATGCGCCACACCGCCCAGCTTATTTTTTCTATTTTTAGTAGAAGTGGGGTCTTGTTCTTGCTCAAGCTGTTTCGAACTCTTGACCTCAAGCCATCCTCCCACCTCAGCCCCCCAGAGTGCTAGGATTACAGGTGTAAGCCACCACACCTGGCCAAGTGACTACATTTCTGAGGGAGCAAGAAGAGAGTCTTGTGTGAGGAGGCCATCCTGCCCTGGCGACGGGCTTGGATGTGATTAGAACAGCAACTAGCATTTACACAGGCCTTCAGGTGCTTTTTTATTGTCCTTTTTTTTTTTTTTAGAGAGGTGGGATCTTGCTATGTTGCCCAGACTGGCCTCGAACTCCTAGGTTCAAGTGATCCTCCTGCCTCAGCCTCCCAAGCAGCTGGGACTTTAGCTGTGCACCAACAGGCCCAGCAACCTTGAGGTACTTCTGTGCACCACTTTGGAACATGAGAGGTGTGCTTATTTTGCAAAGGAGGAAACTGAGGCTACATGTGTTGCCCAAGGTCATACAACTGGCAAGAGTGATAAAGCTGGGATCTAACCCAGGCCTCCTGATTCTCAAGTTCAGTGTCCTTTCCCTACAACAGAAGTGCCCTCGCTACGTGACCTGTGACCTTTCATAAAGCTGTTTGGTTAAAATCTCAGGCTTACTGACCTAGAGAGAATGGATTCAAGGGACTGACTCATACAAGGTCCGCCCTCCCTCCTTCCCTTCTCCAGCCCTCCTTTTCTTTCTGCCTTCTATCCAGCAAATTCTGTACTCTGTCTCAGACGTTGGACTCTGAGGGCCAGGACATCCTGGAAGGCAAGAACCATGCTTTGGTCACTTCTCTCTGAGCATTGGCACCAGCACTGTGCCAGGCATGGGGTAGCTGGGCAGCAGCTGTGTGGCAGGAAGGGAGGAGCCAACCCACAAATGGCTCATCTACCGTGACACTGCCAAGGAGGGCCCGGTGGCCTTCGCCACAGCTCAGGGCCCTGGGATGACCAGGACAGTGTCTCCCCACTCTGTGTGTATTGGATGGTGGGAGGGCGCGTGGAGCAAAGCAGTGCTACCAAAGTCCCTGGAGAGCTAGAAACATGAAGGAGGGATGGCCCTGTAAAGGCTGCAGTCGTCACTGCCAGAAACACTTCCCAGAGCCGGGGGGGGGGGGGGGGGGGGGGGGGGAGGGTGGGGAGGAGCAGGGAAGAAACACTCCAACTTCCCGCCCATCTCCCACCAGGGCCTCCCATTGGCCTAACCCACCTGGAAGTAGCTGGCAAGTGAGACCGATTGATGTAGGCCAAAGGGACTGTCCTCCCTGCTCACAGCGCAGGTCAGAAAATACATCTGGACATTTGGGGTTAAACCAAAAGGAACCAGCACACCCATATACTTAGTATTCCCAGGGCCTAACACAGTGTCTGATACATAGTAGACACTCAGGAAATACTTGTGAAATCAATAAATAGAATGGGGGTAATAATGTCTATCCGATGAGGTGTTAGGAGGATTAAAATAATAACCACGAACACTTGCCGAATGCCAGGGCTCCGCTAGGGAAATCACACACATGGTTTAAATGGGCTAGCATATGCCTGGACACAGAGGATGTTCATTAAGCGTGTTTCCCTCCCCTTTCCTCGCCTGAATTAATTCCGTTTAATCAAATGCACGCCTGGGAGCATCCCCCTGTGCACGGCGTGGTCTAAGCACACGGAACTCCAGGATAAACCAACGTGGTCCTGGCCTCCAGGAGTTTGGGGGCGAGTGCCCCAAACAAGCTGGGACACAAATGAGCTGGTGCTAAGGCAACTGGCCCATCTGTGGGGAAGGCATGGCACTTCCAAATATCGCTGCAATGAAGAGACAAATGAGAGGAAGAGGATGAGCAGGAGACAGAGTCTGGGCAGCACCCTTAGCAGTCTGAGAGCCATCGTGGGGGAGAGCTGGGTAACCAGGGGAAGGGAACACCGGGACAGGAAAAGATCTGAGGCCGGGCTCATCCAAAGACCAGTCTCCCCATGCCTCACTCCCCTCCATCCCTCCGTCCCTCCCTCACTCCAAGAAGCCCAAGCCTTGGTGGCCGCCAGTGTCACTCTGACTCTCAGCCTCACTCTGCTCTGCACATCTCCAATCCGACCCAATCTCCCGTGACCCCGGGTCCTCTCAGCTCATCCACGGGGCCCTCTGGTGCTCCCGGTCCGTCGTGAGTGGCAAACTCCCTTCTGTCCTCACCTCTGCCCGGAACATGCCCTCACTTCCTGGCCGTCCTTCTGCTGGGGCACGGAGGGGACTGGGCGTCCTCCTTGCTTCCCCTGTGCTTTTCCTTCTTCTTCCCTTCCTTCCAAATCCCAGATCCTTTGTAGATCCATTTACCTTCTCCCCACCTTGTTACTACCTGTTCTGTGACCCACTTTCCTGAACCTTATCGTCACCAGAAACTGTGCCACCCCTGAAATCTCCAATTTCAAATACCCACTTCCTGACCACCACTCCCTATCCTTCTAGCTCACTCGCTTGGGTCCCCTGTGGCCGTACAAGCTCCTTGCGACCTCCTGGTCAGGTGCCACTTTCTCACTCCTCACCAGCCCTTCCTGACTTCACCTTCGTGCCCAGCCGAGGTCCTCAGACCCATCCTTTCCAGTCCCTCTATCTGCCCATTCCTCATCCCTCTTTCTGTTGTCATAACCCACCTGGCAAAGCCCCAGCCCAGATCAACCCTCCCGTAGCCATTCCCCATGCCCCGCCTGGAGAGCTGGCCGCTGCTGGGAGGGTCACACGGCTGACTGGAGTCACTGGGTATTTAGGCCCACAAACCTCCCACAGGCTCACCCCTGGCCGGCAATCCTGCTGTGCTTCTCTGGTAGTCTTGCTTTCCCTACATCGTGTGCCTTCTTGTCTTTCCTCAATCTCCCACCCCTCCTCTCCCTCATCTCAGCTGATACGCGTCTGCCATTCCCCACCACCAGGCCCTCCTGCATTCACACAGCCTCTTCCTCCTCCTGTCCTCTGGAGGGCCAATGCCTCCACTTGTGCTCTGAAGCCAACACCTCTCGCCTTTCCAAGGTCTGCTCCTTCAATGGATCCTGGCTTTCCTGAATCAGCCTCCTCCCCACAGGATAACTCCTATCGGTCTGCAAACGGGATCTAGTATCTCCCCTGGGGATGGGGGGGGGCCTCCCCTTTCTCACATCATCCTTCGGCTCCTACCTCATCCTCTTCTCCCTTGCCCAAAAGAATTGTTGACACCTTGATTTCTACTTCCTCAGTTCCCATCCTATTTTTCTTCCCTCATGCTTATAAAGAATATTTAATGACAGGAAAATTCTCCTAGGAGAATGTAAAGTGAGAAAAGGCAGGATGTAAAACTGCACATTCGGTCTGATCCCAATTACTGATACACTGAAAATGAAGCAAAGACACCAAAGTTCTAGCAGTGATTATTTCTGGAGGTTAGGGGATTTTTATTTGTTTTTTTATCATCTGAAAAAACAAATATTATATAAAAGAAGATAAATCTCTCTTTAGCTAAAAGTTTTTCATGTTTATATAATACCTAAAAAGAACATGTGTCTTCTCCTACTGCCTAATTATCATGGCCTTGGTCCTCTGTAATTAATTAATTTGATACACATATATATTATGGAATGACTACCCCAATCAATTTAGATAACATACTCTGTAATTATTTTTAGAAGTTTAGAGAGACAATTTTTATTATCACATATTCTTTTATTTATTTTTTTTTTACAGAGGGTAGGATTCTGTTTTATATAAAATTCTGTCACATATTCTTGTGTCTGCTTTCACCTCTTTTTTTTTTTTGTTTTGAGACAGGGTCTCAGTCACCTTGGCTAGAGTGCAGTGGCACCATCATAGCTCACTGCAACGTCAAATTTCTGGGCTCAAGCAATCCTCCTGGCTCAGCCTCTGGAGTAGCTGGGACTACAGGCATGAGCCACCATGCCCGGCTAATTTTTGTATTTTTTTGTAGAGATTGGGTCTTGCTATGTTGCTCAGGCTGGTCTCAAACTCCTGGCTTCAAGAGATCCTCCTGCCTTGGCCTCGCAAAGTGCTAGGATTATAGGCATGAGCCACTGCACTTGGCCTGCTTTCTTCCTTATATCATCTTTCTTTCTTCTTTTAATTTTTAGTTTTTATCAAAGATATATATGTACATAGCTAAAGAATCCCCTTCCCATTCTCTTTTCAGCCAATTCCTGCTCCCCAGAGGTAAACACTGTCAATTATTTTATGTATTTCTTGTCATGTTTCTAAAAATGCTTATTCAACTATTTTCAGAATTTTCAGATGTAAACATTTATGTTCCTCTTATGGAAGATAAAGATTCAGCTCATACACATATACATCATCTTTCCCCTCCCTCACCTTCCCAATAGAAACTGCTATTTCAGATTTTATGAGATCTTTTAGTTCACAGGTTTGTTTTTTGTTGTTGCTTTTTGTTGGTTTGGGTTTTTTGTTTGTTTGTTTGTTTGTTTGTTTTTAGAGACAGAGTCTCACTATATTGCCCAGGCTGGCCTTGAACTCCTGAGCTCAAGTGATCCTCCTGCCTCAGCCTCTCAAGTATCTGAGACTACAGGCACACAGTACTGTGCCTGGCTTCGTGAGGTCTTTAAGTACTTATGATGACTATGAAAACATTGTTCACAGCTGAGCCATGTAGAATACTATGATACTATTTCCTATATTGAATCACTTAACTTCCCCTGGAATAACTTGTCTCTCTTTTTTTAAATGTGCTTAGTGTTCTATATATCTATTGCTCATTAATGCCCAAACTCTTGGGCAGAAATTAGTATTTTCAAATAATTTTTTTCCTTTGCAATATCCTTCCTGGATCCCTTCTTCCTTCTGCTTCCCTCTGGTCTGGGTGCTTTCTGGGCTCCTGTATAGCTCCCTTCACTCTCATTCTAGAGATCCCTTTTACCTTTCTCTTGGTTGGATTCTCTATTTTCTGAATCCTATATCATCTTTTCTCAGTTTTTCTCCCTCTTTTTGTTGTAGCTCATCCTTAAGTAGCTTCCTGAGAAATGGTACATGAGAGATAAAATTTTTGAGACCTCATATTCTAAACATGTCTTGATTCTATGATAGCATTTCACATGATCACTTGGCTGGGTATAAAATACTAAGCAGCACATCAGTTTCCCTTAGAATTTGAAAACATTGCTGCATTGTATTCTAGGTTCCAGTGAGATGTCCATTGACATCCTGATTCCAGTTCTTTTCTCTCTGGGAGTATTTAGGATTTTTTTTTTTTTTTGAGACAGGATATCACTCTATTGCCCAGGCTAGAGTGCGGTGGTGTCATCATAGCCCACTGTAACCTCAAACTCCTGGGCTCAAGTGATAGGATCTTTTTTATCCTCAGTGTTCTGAAATTTCATGATGATTATTCTTGGTGTGGGTCTTTTTCATTAATCATGCTCTACTTGGTAAGATTTTTTTTTATCTGAATCTCATGTCCCTCAGTTAATTATACTATTAAATATTTATTTAATCATATCCTCCCCCTCTGTTTTGTTTGTTATTATTTCCTGCAACTCCTATTAGTGAGATGCCAGAGCTGAATTGATTCTCTAATCTTTTCTCCCCTGGGATCCATCTCTTTATCTTTTTGTTCTATTTTATGAGAGAAATTTATCTCCCAGTCCTTCTATTGAATTTTTCATTTTAAATCTTATCTCAAATTTTTAATCTCAAAGAACTATTTTGTGTTTTTAATAATTAATTTAACAAATATTCACAGAGACTCTACCATATGCCAGGCACTGTTCTAGGTGTTAGGGATATGAAAGTGAATAAAAACACAAATTTCTGCTGTTAGGAGCTTATACTTGATGTCCTTTTTAAAGAAAATCAAATTTATTGAGGTGTAGTTTACATGCAATAAGGTTAAGCTACATAAGTGTGCATTTTGATAAAATTAGTACACCCATGTAACCATAACCACAATCAAGGTAAAGAAGATTTTTACCATCCCTTGAGCTCCTTTTCGATCAATCACCCCCTTATCCCATGCCCCAGGCAGCCACTAATCTGCTCTCTGCTGCTATAGATTTGTCTTTACTAGAGTTTCATACAAATAGAATCATAATATTTACACTCTTTTGTGTCTGGCTTCGTTTACTCAGAATAATGGTTTTGAGATTCATTCATGTCACTGCTTCTATCAGTAATTCCCTTTCATTATTGAAGATTATTACATCACATACCACAGATTTTCATCTATTTACCTTTCGATAGATATTTTGGTTGCTTCCAGTTTGGGGTTATTATGAAGAAAGCTGATTGAACATTTGTGTACAAGTCTTGTATGGATACAAGTTTTTGTATAAACAGCGTGGAATGAAATTGCTGAGTTGCATAGTAAATATATGTTTAATTTGATGAGAAACCACCAAACAGCTTTTTGAAGTGGTTGTTCGATTTTATGTTCCCACCAGCAATGTTCCAGTTACTCTACGTCCTCACCAACAGTTGGTATTGTCAGTCTTTTTAATTTTTGTCATTTTGGTGCTTGTGTATTAGTATCTCATTGTAGTTTCAATCTGCATTTCCCTGAAGACTAATGGTATTGAGCATTCTCTCATATGTTTCTATATATCATTTCTATATCTTCTTTGATGAAATGCCTGCTCAAATCTCTTGTCTATTTAAAAAAATTTTAAATTGGGTTTATATTCTTGTTATTGAATTGTAAGAGTTATTTATATGTACTGGACACAAGTCTTTCTTCATTATAGTTTGTGCTTTTTTTTATTCTTTACAGTGTGTTTCAAAGAGTAGAGATTTTAATTTTAATGAAGTCCAATTTATCAACTGTTTCCTTTTATGATTTGTACTTTTTATGTCCTATTTAAAAAGTCCTTAAAGGAAGATTTTTTCTTCTAAAAGTTTTATAGCTTTTGCTTTTATGTTTGAGTCCATGATCCATTTCTGGTTAATTTTTGTGTATGGAGTAAAATAAGGGGCAAGTATTTCTGGTTTTCCATATTGGATGTCCAGTTACTTTGGAACCATTTTTTGGAAAGACTACCCATTAGCCGTTGAATAACACTGTCATACTTGTCCAAATCAGTTGACCATACATGTGTGAGGGTTTTTTGGATTCTCTATTCTGTTCCATTGAAAACCAATACCAATACCATACTTTCTAGGTTACTGTAGCTTTATGGATGGATATACATTATGGGTACACTAAATCCTCCAACCTTTTCTCTTTTTCAAAATTGTTTTGTCAATTCTACATCCTTTGCAATTCCATATGAATTTTAGAATTAGCTTGTTAGATTCTGCAAAACAGTTTGCTAGAATTCTGTTTGGGATTGCTTTAAATTCATAGATCAATTTGGGGAGAATTGACATTTTGACAATACTGAATTTTCTCATCAGTGAATATGGTATATCTTTCCACTTAGTTAAGTCTTCTTTAATTACTCTAAGCAATGTTTTTATCATACAAGTATAATTAAATTTATCCCTAAATATTTCATGTTTTCAGGCTATTGTAAATGGTATTTTAAAATTTCAATTTCCAAATGCTTGTCCCTGGTTTTTTATATTGACCTTATGTCCTGCATGCTTTCTAAACTCAATAACTAGCTCTAATAGCATTTTGTATGTTCCTTAGTATTTTCTACACACACTGTCATATAATATTCCAATAATGATATTGTCACTTCTCCTTTTCCAATCTTTTCCAATCTTTTCCTTCTATTTATTTTTTTGGCCTATTGTAGGCCATTGTACTGGCTAAGACAATGTTGAATAGAAGTGATGAGAGTAGGCACCTTTTCTTTGTTCTTGATTTTAGGAGGAAACATTCCATCTTTCATCTCTTTCTAATAGCATTTGTTCATTTCATAGATATCAATTACAGGGTATTTTGGTTTAGATTTCCTATGCTCCTTGCCTTGTATCTGATTCTGCCAAGTTTTTGGTTTGTGCTGTTTCTGTTTTGCTTAGTTTATTTTTGTTTGTTTTGTTTTTCTCTTTCATGTTATGGTTTTTCTCAAATGGGCTGGTTAGTCCTCAAATCCTTTCTTCCTGAATATTTGGCTGCCCAGCTACACCCTACATTTCCAGTCCTTCTTTGTGACTATACGGGGTCACGTAACCAAGTTTTCAACAATGAAATGGAATGAAAAATATATGTGCTGTTTCTGCCTCATTTGCTTAAAATAACATTGCTGCCCTGAATTTCCTCTGTTTTCCCTTCCTGCAAGCTAGAACACAGATGCCCTATGGTTAGATGAAGATAATCTTTTAGGGGATGGTAAACTAACAAGACAAGAGGAACTCGGGTCTGTGAATGACCTGTGGAGCAAAAAGAAATTAACTTCTGTCTTCTTTAGTCCACTGTATTTTGAGTGCTCCTTGGTATAGCAACTCAGGCTTTAACTAATGTCCCAACTAATAAAAGCACTGAAAAGCTGATTGGAAGCTTATGTGCATGAACGCGTGAGTGCTGTCCAGTAGTGGGCGTCACTCTCAGGTAGCAGCTCTCCAGGTGTGGTTCAGGTAACCCTTAGGGTCCTTGGGACCCTTTCAAGGGGCACTTGAAGTCAAAATTATTTTGGGGATAATACTAAGTCATTATTCACCCTTTTCACTCTAATTCTCTCCTGAGTGTACAGTAGAGTTTTCCCGAAACTACATGAGTTGTGATAGCATAACAGATTGAATGAAGAATCCAATATTTGCAAAAATTTCAAACAATGCCACTCTTCTTACTAAATATTAAATATTTTTGTTTGAGAAACTATAGTGATTTTTCATAAAAATATATTAACTTGTAATGGGGTTCTTGTTATTTTTAAATGGGTAAAGTTGTAACATTTTTAAATTTCTTGTTTTAATTCATAATTTAAAAGCTCTTTGGGGTACTTAATAATTTTTAAGAATATAAAGGCATCCTAAAATCAAAAAGTTTAGGAATCCACCCTGCCCATCATTGCTGCTGGCGCCCATTCATACCATCCTGGGGCCTATGAACAGGCCTGTGCTACCCACTGCTGCTGTTACTGACGCGTGCACACATTGTCCTGAGGGCTGGGGATTGGCCAGCCCCTCCTGCCACCACTGGTGCCTGTGCATGCTTTCCAGGGGTCAGAGGACAGGTCTTCCCTGCCCACTGCTACCACCAGTGGTGTCCAAGGACTGGCCTGCCTGGCATCCCCAACCCCAGCAAAGTCTCACCACAGCCTCGACTAACAACCGCAGCCTAAAGCACTGAGGAATTCACAGACACCACTGATATTGATTACAGCTGAAGACACCACATGGCGACTATACTACTGCACCTACCCAGAATTAAAGCCAAAGCTTGGCTGGGCGCAGTGGCTCATGCCTGTAATCCTAGCACTCTGGGAGGCTGAGGCAGGCGGATCGTTTGAGCTCAGGAGTTAGAGACTAGCCTGAGCAAGAGCGAGACCCCCCCCCATCTCTACTAAAAATAGAAAGAAATTATATGGACAACTAAAAATATATATAGAAAAAATTAGCCAGGCATGGTGGCTTGTGCCTGTAGTCCCAGCTACTTGGGAGGCTGAGGCAGGAGGATTGCTTGAGGCCAGGAGTTTGAGGTTGCTGTGAGCTAGGCTGACACCACAGCACTCTAGCCTGGGCAACAGAATGAGACTCTGTTTCAAAAAAAAAAAAGCCAAAGCTCCTTACCTAACCAATACTATATATACATCTAGAGGAAAAAAATCTTTCCCTATGAAAGCTGATCCATAAAATTGGAAAAAGTTAATGTTTTGTCAGATTCATCAATATCAACATAAAGACACAAGAAACATGAAAAAGCAAGGAAACATGACTCCTATGAAGGGACACAATAATTATCACGTAACAGATCCCAACAAAAAGGAAATCTATGTAATGCCTTAAAAAATTCAAAATAATGATATTAAATAAACTCAGTGAGATACAAGAAAACACAGATAAATACTACAAAGAAATCAGGACAACAACTAATGATCTGAATGAGAAATTCAAGAAAGAGATAGATGTCATTTAAAAAAAAGAACCAAACAGAAATCTTGGAACTGAAGAATTCAAAGAATGAATTTGAAAATACAATTGAGTGCTTCAACAATAGATTAGATCAAGCAAAAGAAAGACTTTCTGAACTTAAAGACAGGTCTTTTGAAATAACCCAGTCACATAAAAAAAGAGAAAGAATAAAGAAAGCCTATGTAACATATGGGACACCACAAAACAATGAAACATTAGAATTTGGGAAGTTCCAAAAGAACAAGAGATGGGCAAGAGCATAGGAAACTTATTTAGCAAAAGAAATAGCTGAAAATTCCCAAGTCTTGCAAAAGATACAGGCATCCAAATATAGGAAGCTCAAAAACCCCAAATATATTCAACCCAAAAAGATCTTCAAGGCACATTACAGTCAAACTGTCAAAAGTCAAAGACAGAGCATTCTAAAAACAGCAAGAGAAAAGCATCAGGTCTCATATAAAGGAATCCCCATCAAACTAACAGATTTCTCAGCAGAAGTTTTACAGGCAGGAGAGAATGGTATGATATATTCAATGTGTGGAAAGAAAAAAAACCTGTTGGTCAAGAATATTATTATATATCCAACAAAGCTATCCTTCAAAAAAAAAAAAAAAGTCTTTCCCAGAAAGCAAAAACTGAGGGAGTTCATCACCACTAGACCAGCCCTACAAGAAATGCTTAAGGGAGTCTTACATCTGGAAGCTATAGGACAATATCTACCATCACAAAAACACATGAAAGTATAAACCTCACTGGTAGAGCAGATACACAAATGAGAAAGAGAAAGTAGTCAAACATTACCAGCAGAGAAAACCTCCAAACTGCAATGATAAACAATAAGAGAGGGACAAAGGAACAGAGGGTATACAAAACAACCAGAAAACAATTAACAATATTACAGGAACATATCCTTATTTATCAGTAATAACTTTGAATGTAAATAGATTAAAACCCCTCACTTAAAAGATATAGACTGGCTGAATGCACACACCCACAAAAATTTTACAGCTATATGCTGCCTTCAAAAAACTCACTTCAGGCTAGGCACGGTGGCTCATGCCTGTAATCCTAGCACTCTGAGCAGCCAAGGTGGGAGGATTGCTTGAGTTCAGGAGTTCAAGACTAGCCTGAACAAGAGTGAGACCATGTCCCTACCAAAAAGAAAGGGAAAAAAACCCAGCGGGGCTTGTAGTCCCAGCTACTTGGGAGGTTGAGACAGGAAGATGGCTTGAGCCCAGGAGTTTGAGTTTGAGGAGTTTGAGTTTGAAGTGAAATAAGCCAGCAAAGATAAATATTACAAGTTCTCATTCATATGTGGGAGCTAAAAAAGTTGACGTCATGGAGGTAGAGAGTACAATGATAGTTACCAGAGGCTGAAAAGGGTGGGAGGAAGAGGGCTGAAGAGAAGTTGTTAATGGCTATGAACATACAGTTAGACAGAAGGAATACGTTCTAGTGTTCGATAGCACAGTACAGTGACTATAGTCAACAATTTATTGTGTATTTCAAAATAGCTAGAAAAGAAGATTTGAAATGTTCTCAACACACAAAAAATAAATGTTTGAAGTGATGGATATCCTAAATACCCTGATTTGATTATTACACATTGTATACTTATATCAAAATATCACATGTAACCCCATAAATATGTACAACTATTATATACCAATAAAAAATAAATTAATAAAAAAGTTTAAGAATCATTGTGCCAGGGCAGTCTGCCTGAGTTCTTTTATTGGGGAACTCCAACTGTTAGCATCTGTAGGTTTTTCTCTTGGGTTGTTTGCTTTCCCCAAAGAGGAACTATCCATTATCCTGCTTTAAAACTTTCAGGGACTTCCCATCGTACTTAAAATACAACAAAACAAAACTTTCAGCAAAGCCTACATCTGTCACTCGCTTATTCCACCATCGTAATCTTATGTAACTCTTCCATTCTCTTAGGTGATTCGGCCATGTTCATCCTTATTTGGTTCCTTCAGTGGATCAAGCTCTGACCCGCCTTAAGTTCTTTGTACTGTAGGAAAATGGTTCTACCGCAGCGCCCTGGCAACCATACACACCTCCACACTGTCCACACAGGCAAGACTGGAAGGAAGCTCAATTGAATCCGAGTCTTGGCAGAACGCTTTGTGATCCTCCTGGAACACAAGGAAGGCTTGTAAGAAGTTGCTACAAGGCTATTTCTCACTCACTGCCCTATCTACCAGGAAAGTTGTCATCAGACAATTTCTCATAGGCTTCCATGTTCTGACGGAGGTATGAGACTCTCTGTCTCACTTCCGCTAAGGATACAGCTGCAAACTAGAGTCCTTCTTAGCTGCAGCAAGGCACTGGCTCCTCAGCAATGGGACATCCTATTATCTGTGTTGTAGTCATCTGGGCCCTTTTGTTTCGGTGTCACCCTGCACAAGGGCCACTAGGAGCTGGTACCTTTGGCTATTCTTCCTTTCAGTGTCTATGTAAGTACTGAACTGTCTGAATCTATTATAAAAATAGCTCTTTGTCTCTTTACCACATCTGTCAGTCTTGCTTTGCCTCATGCTTGATGTGCACATGCTATTCCCTTGAATTCTCTTGTCCCTCCCACCTAACCCTTTCCGCGTCTCACTTCTTTAGATCTTGCCTTAAATGTCATCTCCTCATAGAAGCCTCCTAGACAAGCTTGTCCAAATAGACCCTTTTGGCAGACACTGTTGGTTGCAATTCCAACACCTATGCTCCCTTCCATCCTTCTTTCATGCTAACAAGAGCCCCCATTTCGATTTGTTAGGATATTAGATCACGTAGTTTAGGAGAAGTCAGGCCCCTCCCCAATCCCAGAGGTTGCCTCTTGATTTGTCGAGTCCCAACATGGCAATGACATTCCTTTGCCAGTGACTGCCTAGAAATAGGCAGGTGATACAATCCTGACCATTAACACATGAGGGGATTCCTGGTGGTTCCTTCTGGGAAACTCTACCTCACTCTTATAAAGGGACCCAAAAATGGGTTCTGCCTTCTGGCCTTTGGTTACTGTTGTGCAAGAACATTAAGCTTGGACCTTCTGCAGCCTTTTTGTGACTGTGAGGGGACAAGCATGAGGACAAAAGTCAACACCTGAAGATGGTAGGGCTGAAAGATAGAAAGACCCCGCATCATTAATGAGCTTGGTGAACCACTGAATTAACCAACCCCAGAATTGCCCTGCCCTGGGATTTCTTATTTGATATCATGTATTTCTTTCTTGTTTAAGCCAGTTGAGTTCACTTTTCTGTTACTTGCTGCCAAAACTTTCCATGCTGATTCACACATCCTCCTATCGTTTGCTTATTTTGTTCATGAAACTTGTCAACATTTCACATACAGCCAGGCATGGTGGCACACGCTTGTAGTCCCAGCTACTCAGGAGGCTCAGGCAGGAGGATCGCTTGAGCCTAGGAGTTTGGGGTTGCTGTGAGCTATGATGACGCCACTGCACTCTAGCTCGGGAGACAAAGTGAGATCTTGTCTCCAATTTTTTTTTCTTTCATATAATTTGTTTATGTACTTGGTTTTTGTGTGTATACCACCCTTCCTCACCACATACTGTAAACTCTGTGAGGACAGGGTCCTCTTCTGTTGTCTTCATCACTCTATCCCCAAAGTCTAGCATGATGGCTAGAAAATGACAGACCTCCAATATAAGCGTGTTAAATGAATGGAGAAAAATAAATGTTGTTCTATAATTGTTTCTTTTAATTACCACTCCTCCCACATTGAGCTAGGGAGTAGAATCAACCTTTCTGAAGATATTACTTACAGACCACCCCTTCCCACAGCTTAGCAAAGCACAGGCTGTGATATCAGACCTGCCTGCTATTTATCAGCCGTGCAACTATAAGCAAGTTACTTGACTTCTTTGAATCTCTATTTCTTCATTTCTGAAATGGAGATAAGAAATAAGGCTAAATAAGATTATGTATCTATGAAGCAACTGGTCCACAGTAAATGTTCAAGATATATTTGTTTGTATCCCCAAGGGGAAAGGGCTGAAGGGGAACATGCTCTATGTATCAACAAACTGGACCCACTCCTAAAACTAATGCACAAATGCTGCCCTCTAATCTTTGCCTCATCACAGATAAATTATTCCCAAATACCTTCTTCAGGTTCCTTATCCTTCATTTTCCCTATCTCTCCATCTACAACTAACCCAAGTCCACATAAAGCCCTCATACCACCTGACCTTTTCTGTTGTCATTGCTTTCCAGGACACAATATAGGGAAGTGCAAAAAACACAGGACTTAGACATAGAAGACCTGTGTTCCCATCCAGTCTGTCTCCGACTAGGAAAGTGACCATGAGCAAGCCATTTAACCTCTGACCCTCCGTTTCCTTATCCATAAAATAGGGATAATGGGTTGTAATGATCCTCACATAGGATTGTGTAGATACACACACTTGAAAATTATACACGAATTGGTTACTTTTAATATTTTTAGCATTCCTGAGATCAAAATTGGATTAGAAGCAAGGAATACTAAGGCTAATCTTGCAGGACTTTGGGGCACCCTATCTTGTGTTTTCTGGCCACAGCCTGTCTAGCCAGCCACTTCAATGCCCTTCATCATTGATTCATTCAACAAATACTCACTGAGTGCTTACTATGTGCTAAGCACTGTTCTATTTGTATGTGCTAAGAATAGAATGATGAAGATGTCAGATTAAACTTCCAGCTCTCACAGACTCTAGAGGTCAGAGGAAAAAGTTGTGGTTCGTTAAGGCAAACTTATACCACCTGAGGAATGCTGCCATGGAGATCTTTGGTCATTTGATTGTCTCAAGTGGGAACAAAGAAGGCGGACAGAGAGGAGAGAAATGCAGGGACAGCCAGGCATCGTGGCACACACCTGTAGTCCCAGCCACTCGGGAGGCTGAGGCAGGAGGATCACTTGAGCCAGGAGTTTGAGGTTGCTGTGGGCTAGGCTGATGCCACGGCACTGTACTCAGCAACAGATCAAGACTCTGTCTCAAAAAAAAAAAAAAAAAAGGAAAAGAATTGCAGGGAAAAGCTGAAAAAATCCAATCCTTGTAGAATCCAGAAACAGGCCTGATTTCATTAAAATTCAGTGTCCATACATCATTTAGGTAGTATCCTAGCTAAGAACAAAACTTGAATCTAATAATGAAGAAATATCAGACAAACCCAAAACCAGAAGCATCTTATTTTTTTTTAATGTAATAAAAGAAAAAGGAAGACTGAGGAACTTTTTCAGATTAAAGGAGACTAAACTGACACGAAAAATAAATATGTACTTTATCTTAGACTGCATCCTATATTGGAAGGCGGTGCTATAAAGTTCGTTATTGGGTTAATTGACAAAATTAGAATGCAGAGGATAGATTACATTTACTCAAGCAAAAGGACGTCCTTATTAGAAAATACACACACACACACACACACACACACACACACACACACACACTCTCTGTCTCTCTCTGACAAGCGGCGAGGAAGGGGGACAGAAGGAGACGGGAAAGGAGGGGGCAAGGAGGAAACAAATGATAAAGCAAATGGAGCTGGAGCAAACTGTTAACAATATGTGAATTTGAGTAAAGGATATACATGTGTGTTTTTTGTTTTTGGTTTTTTTGGGGGGGGGGTTGTTGTTGTTGTTTTGAGACAGAGTCTCGCTCTGTTGCCCAGTAGAGTACCATGGCCTCAGCCTAGCTCACAGCAATTTTAAACAATGGGGCTCAAAGCAATCCTCCTGCCTCAGCCTCCCCAGTAGCTAGGACTACAGGTGCATGTCACCAGGCCCAGCTAATTTTTTCTATTTTTAGTAGAGACAGGGTCTCGCTCTTGCTCAGGCTGGTCTCGAACTCTTGACCTCAAGTGATCCTCCCGCCTCGGCCTCCCAGAGTGCTAGGCTTACAGGCCTGAGCCACCGCACCCAGCCTATACATGTGTTCTTTGTACTGTTCTTGCAACTTTTCCAAGTAAAATGTTTTTTTTTAATTGTGTCCAGAACTGGCCTCTAAGCAGAGCCCTTTGCTCACTCCGTGCATGACTCTGAATGAATCATTTCCTCTCTGTTGGCCTCAGTTTTCTAGTACAAATGGTTTCTAAGGTTCTCTCTGGCTCTGGTAATCAACCTCTCCAGACTAAGGGCGTTTCCAAAAACGGCTTCGGAAAAAAAGATGGCCCTTGGCTTCCCTCAAGGATTCTCAGGCCACCAGCTATTTCATCACATTTTCTCCCAAGTGCCCACCCGTCCTCTTCCATCAGTCACAAACCTTCCCCTGCTCATTTCTGCCACCGGCTGGACGCCCATCCCCTCTTTCCCAGGTCCCTAAAGCTCATTTTCCAGAGGTTTTCGCATCGGTACCACATAGGCACGTGCATTTATCCACAAGGAACTACAGCCCCCTAAAGGCTTTGCGGCAACATCTCAGCGGTTACCACCAAAGAGAAAAGGCTTTCCTGCGCAAGCCAACCGCCGCATGGCCTTTCGGGAATTGTAGTTCATCTATTAACAGTCACGGAATCGGGGTAAGGCCGCAAGCCACCCTTCCCAGAACTCACAGCGCTGCTTCCCGCCAATCAGAGGCGTGGATCTTAGAAGGAGGGCGGAAAAGGGGCGTACCTGCGCGGCGCACGCGCAGCATGTGTGGCTGGGGAATTCATGTGGAGGTCAGAGTGGAAGCAGGTGAGAATGGTGGGTGGCTGAGGCCTGTATCGGGCCTCTCTGCAGCCCTCTTCCTCCCCGCCCTGTGCACTTTGGGCAAGTAGAGTGCGTGCATGAGTCCACCTTGTTGGAGAGGGGAAAAGGGACTGAGCCTGGGACGAGCCAGGGATTGCGCAGAGTAAGGGAGGTGTGTATGGGGGCAGGGTGGGGAACGATCCAGAAGCTATTAGAAATGGAAAGGGTTGAGTGCCCTAGCCTCAGAGAAGGGAGGTTTAAATGCACGGGGAGAGATCAAGGTATTCTCAGGAGTTGAAGTCTGGGAAGGAGTCTGTAGCGAACCACCACGTCGGGGTGGGGCATTAAAAAGTGAAATGCTGGAGTGGTTTCAGAGTCTTTCTGCCGAATTGATTCTGTTATCTTGGTCCCAGAATGTCATCCAGCTCCTGCTTCCATGATAACAAGTCATTCTTAATACGTGATGTTGAGAAACCAGTATGGTGAGGATTAAGCTGTGCCTGCTAGAATTAGACCTCTGGGTTCTAATTGTGATCCTGCCACTTAGTAACTGTGTGATTTTGGCTTCTCATGTAACCTCTCTGTGTGCCTCAGTTTCCTTGTCTGTAGTAACCTACTTCATAGGGTAATTGCAAGGAGTAAATAAATGCTTACTGGAAGACTGCCTGCTACAATTGTTAGCTGTTACTGTTATTTTTGTTGTTGGCATCACCATGTAGCACATTCTTTGAATTATTTTTTAAACCAAAATTGCACTGAACCTCCCACACAGCCTGTTTCTTAGGGCCTACTTGTCTAGGAAATGAGAGGGTGAGTTAGTATGGTGCAAGTAAGTGCCCTGTGGATATCAAGCCCATGCCTTGTTTCCATTATTGAACAAGTGCCCTTTCTTTAAGTGGTTAAGAAAGAAAGAACTGAAAAAGAAAAAAAGCAGAGGAATTGATACTACACTTTCCAAGCCGTAGGGTGTAATTTATAAGGTATTTTTCAGTGAATGATTTAGAGCTTTCAGGAGCAGGGAAATAAATAGCTTAATATGTGAATGTTATGCCTCAGAGAGGGCTTTCTCTGAGGAATTGGGGTCCAATTGTTTTATTCTGTTTTGTTTTTACCCCCTTAGGTGTGAGTGGGTCCAACAGAAGGAATCATGGCTGCCAAAGTGTTTGAGTCCATTGGCAAGTTCGGCCTGGCCTTGGCGGTTGCAGGAGGCGTGGTGAACTCTGCCTTGTATAATGGTGAGTTACTGGGGGGAGGGGGGTAGTCACTGTCCTTTGTGGGAAGATTTCTGATTGTCTGCAAAGCCCATGTGACGCTCCTGTTGGTAGCTGCTGTCTGTGGATGTGTTTGTGGCCTACAGGCTCACCTACTGCCATCCTATACCGTACGGTTGCATTGTTATCAGGGCCCCTGTCCTTTTAGCCATCGATTCACTCAGAGCTTTTACTCAAAAAGAGCCTCTCAGCCCAACTGCTGGTTGGATGTTTCTAGCTGCTCTTGTCAGTTTGAAGTGATGTCGCACCACCTAAACGCTGCAGCAGAGTGTCAGGATTTCATTGGCTAGCTGAAATGGAGATCTCATTTGTTCTCTTCTGCTTGTGTGTGGAATAACTCAGCAAAGGTTCTAGACCTGCTGGAGTGACCTTGTCCTGAGCAGGAGTTTTTGCTCTGCTGAAGCTGGGTGGTTTCAGATGATATCTTTGAGATGCATTACCCAGCTTTTACAGGGTAGCAGGGGGTTAAGCTGGCTTTTGTTTTACTTTACTGTGTGGCCTTAGGCAAGTTGCTTCCCCCTCTCTGGGCCTCAGCTTCCTCATTGGTCAAGCAGTGGGATTGAACTAGTTTATCTCTTAAGTCCCCCTCCAACTCTGACATTCTATGTCGTTCACTGCCACAAAGCAGCAGTAGATGGACCTGCCTGGTGTGTGGCTGACGAGGAGGATTACTTGCAGAGTGAAGATATTGGCCTAACTATAAAGTCCAGAGGGGCAGCTGATTAGAAAAGCCTGCTTGGCTTGCATGACACATATTTAGAGTACTTTGATCCTTTTGGCCACATCTGCACAACGAGATGGTAGTTGGCCGTCACTAAATTTCTCTCTGAATCAATAAGAAAGCTCTGTGACCCTTTCAAATTGTAGAGAAACCAAACTATTAGGAAGAAAGAGTGGGAATTTCCAAAGTTTAAGATTCCTGTGTTGAGGATTGCTGCTTCTTGGAGCACTGGGTTAAATTGGAGCCAGGATAGACATGGGGTAACAGTGAAGTTGAGTTGAGTTTTAGGAGTTTTGGGAGGTGACTCCTGGAAATGCGTTGGTGGGAGTTTGGGGATGGGATGGTCAATCAGAAGATTAACAGCCAGTTCTTTCAAGGAGAAAGGATGCGAAGTAATATAGTCTATTAGTAAAGCCCTTGGGGAGATAAGTGCGATAGGAAGTGATTGCTTAATTTTGTAGCTGTTTAGAAGTCTCCTGAGACCAGACATTCGGGAAGACAGTAAGAGAAGGGAGACTTCAGTGAACAGAAAGCACCAGCTCTCTTTCAAAGACATGATCCCTTTGGTTAAAGGATGAGGGCATTTTTCTGACCTGTCATTTTCCTTCCTTCCTAGTGGATGCTGGGCACAGAGCTGTCATCTTTGACCGATTCCGTGGAGTGCAGGACATTGTGGTAGGGGAAGGGACTCACTTTCTTATCCCATGGGTACAGAAACCAATTATCTTTGACTGCCGCTCTCGACCACGTAACGTGCCAGTGATCACTGGTAGCAAAGGTGAGTCCTTCCCGTGGGTCAGGTAGAGTAGGGAGTGTGGAAGGGGTGCTCTGCTCTTTCATCAGGTCCAGAAGCATCTATGGGACACCAGAATCCAAAAGAGGTTCAGCTGTACATCATAAGAATTGCTAGCAGGCCGGGGAAGCCTGGGCAACATAGTGAGACCCTGTCTGTGTAAAAAAAAAAAATGAGAAAATGAGCCAAGTGTGGTGGCATGCATCTGTAGTACCAGCTACTCAGGAGGCTGAGGCAGGAAGATCGCTTGAGCCCGGGAGTTTGAGGCTGCTGTGAGCCTGTGAGCTATGATCAGGCCTGAGCACTGCAGCCTGGGTGACAGAGTGAAACCCTGTCTCTAAAAAAAAAAAAAGAAAGAAAGAAAAAGAATTGGTACCATGTTTACCCTGGAGAGCTTTATATGGATTGTTAGAAAGAAATGCCTACTTAAGGTACACACACAAACAACAGTACACATTTAGAGAAATATGCCTCTTAAGGTACATCTTAAGAGTTACATAATCTGGCCAGGCATGGTGGCTCATGCCTGTAATCCTAGCACTCTGGGAGGCTGAGGCGAGAGGATCGCTCGAGGTCAGGAGTTTGAGACCAGCCTGAGCAAGAGCAAAACCCCGTCTCTACTAAAAATAAAAAGAAATTAGCCGGACAACTAAAAATATACATAGAAAAAATTAGCCGGGCATGGTGGCGCATGCCTGTAGTCCCAGCTACCTTGGAGGCTGAGGCAGTAGGATTGCTTAAGCCCAGGAGTTTGAGGTTGCTGCGAGCTAGACTGATGCCATGGCACTCGAGCATGGGCAACAGAGCGAGACTCTGTCTCAAAAGGAAAAAAAAAAAAGAGTTACATAATCTTATTTTAAAGAAATCTAATTGTGGCTTTTGCCCCCTTGGTTAACCCTTCCCATCAGCTTTTGTTCCCCAGCATGAATATGTAAACCAGTCTCCTGTCTGCCTCTGTAGCTGACTTAGCCTTTGGCTTGTTTCCATGGCCTGTGATCCAGCAGTGCACACCCTGCATTGTCACCCCACGGGCTGAGGCCCACGGCCCTGAGAGCACCCTCCTGGCGTCTGTGATGCTCCACTGGGTTGCCAGTCGTAGCCTAAAATGATTTGCCATCACCATTCTCCCCCATCCAGGCAGTAAATAGAATAGCAGGTGTGGTCAAGGAGTGACTTTTCTACACACAGAGAGGACAAGGTTGTGGACATTGGTTTCTTATCTTGGTAATAGTTAATGCCTTCATTGCCATTTCCTCAGCAGATGTTTGCTTACCATGATTGCACCAGGCTTTGTGCTGGGTTGGAGAGTGAGGATAGTTCAAAGGAGACTAAAACAGGAGTGTTTAAGGAGCTCAGGCTAGCCAGGAAGACAGACGTGCGAACAAGCAGTGACGGTAGAATGGGGTGGATACCAGAGCCAAGGTCACGTGGAGTGCTAGGGGAGCACGGAAGAGAGCAGCTGACTCCCATAGGTGCTGGGAAGGCTCGTGTGAGGAAAGGACATCTGAGCTGGGCCTTGCAGAGTGAGAAGTGTGTCGGGCAGAGAAGAGAGGGACGAGTGAGTTGGTAAATCTGTTCTGTAGTTCCTGGTCGGGGGGAAGCAGCAGCTTCCTGTAAAGAGTCTGGCTTGCCTGTTGCAAAAGAGGAAATAAAATCATGGAGAAACATAAAATTTAACTTAAATGCCTACTTCTAAACTTCCTAACTCTTTGGGATTTTTTTTTTCTGTGCTATCTTGTAATTGTTCTAACAATATATAATGTACCTATTTCTAAAATATGTACCTATTTCAGTAGATAGGAACATCGAGAGATTAGGGACTTACATATATTAGTACATTTCCCACCTTTCTTGGTGCCGGCCGGGTTCAGGGCTCTATCTCGTGGGCACTTGGTCCATCTTTTTGGTGACTGTGAGCAAGCTGGGACAGTGCGTCAGCTCCGAGTAGGCCTCAAGTGTTCAGGGCAAGGTGTCATTCTCTCCCTGGGTCCTTTGACTGGGCCAAGGAATCAGAAACAGACTATAGATGAGTCTGATCACACCTTATGTCTGTCACACATCTGACAGTGCTTTTATATCTCTTTTCTCCTGCACTTTGCCCCAACATTCCTGCAAGGCCTGGAAGGCAGATGAAATCATCCTCATTCTCATAGATAAGAAAATAAGCTCATAGGCTGACGCCACGGCACTCACTCTAGCCTGGGCAACAAAGCGACACTCTGTCTCAAAAAAAAAAAGAAAATAAACTCAGGCCGGGCACGGTGGCTCACGCCTGTAATCCTAGCATTCTGGGAGGCCGAGGCGGGTGGATCGCTCGAGGTCAGGAGTTGGAGACCAGCCTGAGCAAGAGCGAGACCTCGTTTTTACTAAAACTAGAAAAATTAGCCAGGCATCATGGTGTGAGCCTATAGTCCCAGCTACTCAGGAGGCTGAGGCAGGAGGATCACTGGAGCCCAGGAGTTTGAGGTTGCAGTGAGCTATGATCAAGTCGCTCCTATACTCTAGTCTGGGCAACAGAAGGACACCCCGTCACAAAAAAAAGAAAGAAAGAAGTTCCTAACTGTGTGATGTTCTGTTAGGGTCTCCACCAAGAAAGCCAGGCATACCCTCTGCTTGCTCTCTAGGGCCTTATAATCAGCAAATTTGCCTCTAACTCCAGTGTTTGTCCCCTGCCCAAAGATTTACAGAATGTCAACATCACGCTGCGCATCCTCTTCCGGCCTGTTGCTAGCCAGCTTCCTCGCATCTTCACCAGCATCGGAGAGGACTACGACGAGCGCGTGCTGCCGTCCATCACTACAGAGATCCTCAAGTCAGTGGTGGTGAGTGAGCAGGGCCCTCGGCCTCGAGCACAGAGCACGTCCCCAAACAGTTGCTGGGTGGCAGGAAGAGCTTGGCAGTGGGTTGGTCGGGATGTGGCTGTTAGTTTCCCGGTTCCTTTTCTGCTCCCTCATTAACCTGACCTACTTTTCTGCCCTTCCCTTTGAAACCAGGCTCGCTTTGATGCAGGAGAACTAATCACCCAGAGAGAGCTGGTCTCCAGGCAGGTGAGCGATGACCTTACGGAGCGAGCGGCAACCTTTGGGCTCATCCTGGATGACGTGTCCTTGGTAAGATCCTTGGGGAGCCCGAGGGGAAGGGCTGCGGTTCTTGTTGAGGTGCCTGGCTCCATTTCTGGGTAGACACCATTAGGTTCTGCCTTCCACGTTCAGGATGTGAGACTTGAAAACATGGAAACTTGTTGATGGTATGAGGCAGTTTCCTTGAGTTTGTTTTTGGTCGTGGGTTCTTTTAACTCCCCTCTGCCCCACACATTTTTCATATGACCTCTGGGCATGCCCAGATGGTCCGTGGCCGCTACATCCAAACTGTGAGTGTTCCCCAAAGTTCCCCAGAAAGTGATATCGTGTTAACTCTCGTTTGACACAGGAAGAAACTGCCTGGTAGGGACAGAGAGCAGCTCAGGTAGTCTTTCTCCGTAGCTCAGGCCTCCCAGCGTGGCCCCTGGGAGCGTCCTAACACTTGCAGTCTGAAGTTCCATGAAGTGAGTTCCGAGCACCCCCAGTGAAAGGTGATAGAGTGTAAATGAATGGTCCTGTTCCCCAAGGCCTGGTGTAGAGGGGGCAGGGGACATCTCTGAGGCATAAGCTAGCCTCTTGAGACCTTATGGTCTGTGTATTTACATGACATTGGATGTCATAACTCAGACAGAAAGCAATACAGGCAGGATAGCATTTCAGGTTGAGGAGGGTGAGGGGAAGGGGTCGTGTTTCCAGATTCTCTGGGAAAAATCACTGGGAGTGATTTTTGTCCGGGCAGTGAGGTGAAGTGTTTCCTGTTCAGCTCTCCTGTGCATCACTGGGGAAAGGCCCCACTTCCCGCCCAGCGTCTGTGCAGCTGTTTAAACAGTCACACTCTGTGACACCCGATGCTGACCCGGAGGGCACTGCTCCGCTTTGCTCATGTTGCTCAAATCTGGGAGACTTGGGGCTCCCTCTGCTGGCAAGATGCCAGGCTGCAGCCCTTCGGCTCCTCTGGCAAGCACCACCCCTCAGGGCTCCCCCACTTATTGTTAACCTGAGCGCCTGGGCTGTAAAGAAACACTAAGTAAACACCCAGGAAGAAACTTGGCATTTTACTGGACTTTAACCACATACGCCATTGTGGGGAAACGCGGGCTGACCACAAGAAACCATATCTGAGAGGTGTGCAAAGAAAATGAGATTTCCTGGGGAATTTGCTGCCCTTGGCTGCCCCTTTCAGAAAGAAATTTTATTCCTTCATTATCCATTTCATTTTTCACTTCTCAGGATCATATTTTCTTACCCAAACTTTGAAGAAGAGTCCAGAAATGGATCAGGCAAAGTAGGACACCTGCAGTTTAAGAGTTAGGAGTGTTAAAAATTCTGGAAGACAGCAGGACCAGGCTTCACTCTTCAGGGGAAGTTGGGGGCTGCTTATATTTTTTAAAAGCAGAGATTGGGAGGGTGGAGGAAGAAGTGAAACAAATAGAATGTGATGGCAAAACCAATGCTCTTCTTCCCTTTCTTTTCTCTTTTTCACTAAAAAGTTGGACGAGTAAGTAGATTGCTCTAGGCTGTGTGTCAGGAGTTCTGAGATCTGTTCCCATTGTTTGTGCCATCTTTAGAGACAGTCCCTTCAGCCAAGTCTCATTTATGTGATTAGGGGAGGTCGATGGATATTAAATCCTCACCCTGACCAATGGCTTTACCTGCCTTCTTTTTCTTTTAAACCTTTTGCCAGAACCACTCACACCGGGAACACCATCATCTGCATTCCACCTTTTCTCGTCCTCTTCCTGTTCAGTGGTGGAGCTGCCGTAGGAAGGAGTGGACTGGTTAATCCATAAGCGGAGAGGATCAGGCTCTTGGATCCCTGGGAACCAGCTGCATTCCCCACTCTCAGGGGCTCAGTTTTCCATCTGGCCTCTCTAGGGCCTTTGAACAGGGCAGCAAAGGACCTTGGGAGAGCATTAGTTAGTAGTGGGGGGTCCTGGAACCCACAGTTCTCCTCCTCTGGGGAAGTGGTCGACTGAGTAGATACTTCCGATGCCGTGGGCTCCATCAAAAGCCCCAGGTGCCATTTTCTACATGAGATCACCACACTGAGGATGACAGAGTGACGTACAGGAGCAGTTTGGGCAGCCAAGGGTTCTGGGGTGTAAACTCAGTTTGGACGAGGATGTGGGGGTGGAAGGGTGTTGCAGCCTCACGGATGCCTCCAGCTGCTAGAGCCATTCCTGGCCTCTTCCTTCCCGCGGCTGGGGAGGCCTCCCAGCAGTGCTGTCTAAGCAATCACCCCGCCTCATCTTGTGCTCACTCTCTCCCCCTAGACGCATCTGACCTTTGGGAAGGAGTTCACAGAAGCGGTGGAAGCCAAACAGGTGGCTCAGCAGGAAGCAGAGAGGGCCAGATTCGTGGTGGAAAAGGTGAGCGTTCAACCAGATTGCAGGAGCCTCTCTTTCCCCTTCTCTTGTGCTCTGCTTCCCTGTTCGCTGGGTGGCCTGGAAATCCATCATCTGTCATCTCTTCTTCCGAGATAATCAGAAAGGGATTGGAGGAACCGTACTCCTGCAATTGGTTCCAGAGCCTATGGGGGCTAGTCAGGGATATGTGGAGTTAGACGTTCCTAAGTCACCGAACAGTAATTTTTCTTCCACTTCCCTAAGATCAAAAACAGTCTCCTACAAATAAAAATGTTTCTGCTGGAATATTTTCAGCTTCACCAAGAAGTCATTTTTAACCGCGGTTACATAGTGAAAGCTGACAGCAAAAAACGATTAAACAAGCCAGATGTGCTTTCGTCACTAGGTTTTTTTTTTTTGGTGCTAAATCCATCCAGATGTGTCAAAGAGTGTGCAGGACACCGTTTGTTTGCATAGCAGCCTGATTTTCCTTGTATTTGCAAAGATGTATTTATTTCTTGCTCTCCACTGGTGGTGTGGAGGGGGAGACAGCAAAAAATAAACAAGGAAAAGGGGGATAGATTTAATTTTGGAGAATGTAAAGTCTGTGTAAACAGAGTTTGTACCTGCCATAATTCCAGAGCTTTTAATAAGTCTAGAACCGTGGCTGGTGATACTAAGTGCACAATAAATATTTGTTGAGCAAACAAAAAGAGCCTGGCAGTTTCAAAGTTGTGTGTTAATTTCAGAGAGGCTTGATACTGTATCCTCCTCTCACACTTCTGAAAGTCACACATTGCGGAGAGATGTCATCCTATTGATATAGCTAGAGCAAGCCTCAGAGATCTCTCTCTAGGCACCTGGGTCCCTGGTCAGGAACCATGCCGGTTCACAGGCACCTTGAGGGAGAGTCCCAAATGCATGCTGCTCTTGCTTAGCTGTCCTGGCTTTGAGGAAAGTTGCCATGACTCGAGACTGGAGGGAAAGATGAACCTGAGGATCGATCCCCCTTTTCTTTTTCTCCTGTTTTCTTTGGCCTCGGATCCTCCTGGCTCAGAGTAGGGTGGCGGGATTAGATAGCTATTAATGTTAATGAGGACTTTGAAATAAGACATGTTTATACAGCCAACAGAAATGTGTCCCTGTGACGGTGAGAAGTGGGTGTTAAAGGGAAGAGGAGGACTGACTGGTGGCAGTATGCTTGCCGATGCCATCAGGGGCCGGAGTTAAGTTCCCAGGGTGCCTTCAGCAACCAGTGAGGACACCTTTCTAGAAAAGGTGTTTCTGGGCTGTCACCTGGCCCTGAGGTTTGTATCTTAGACTTTCTCCACCTCCACTCTTCCAGGCTGAGCAGCAGAAAAAGGCGGCCATCATCTCTGCCGAGGGCGACTCCAAAGCAGCTGAGCTGATCGCCAACTCTCTGGCCACCGCGGGGGACGGCCTGATCGAGCTGCGCAAGCTGGAAGCCGCAGAGGACATTGCATACCAGCTGGCACGCTCTCGGAACATCACCTACCTGCCGGCGGGGCAGTCCGTGCTCCTGCAGCTGCCCCAGTGAGGGAGGACCCACCCTGCCTGTGCCTCCTCAGGCCAGCGGGGCCACAGCCCTGATGATGCTTAAAGCCACCTCCTTCTGCCCCCACCCAGAAATCACTGTGAAATCTCATGATTGGCTTAACGTGAAGGAAATAAAAGTAAAATCACTTCAGATCTCTAATTACTCTATCAGATGAAGCTCTTTCATTCTTCTCACACCCACCTACTTTTTTATCCACCTCCCTCCCCAAAATTGCCAAGTGCCTACGCAGACTCGCTCTGGGTCCTGGTCCGAGGGCTGCTGGAGCTTCGGCCTAGGCACTGGCAATTGGCAGAACAAAGGCAGGACAGTGTGTGTGACGGACTGGGGAGCACAGGTGGCAGATGGTGGCACGCGCAGCCGGATGGCGAAGGCAGGCCTCAGTTTTCCCGGTGGCTCCTGCGCAGATGCAGCCGAAGAGAGGTGCTGGGGAATGTCAGAGAGGAAGTGGTCTGTCTCTTCCCATAAGGCTGATTCTCTGTAACTGTGCGGCCAGCGGAAGCAGGTGTGTGCGAACAGGGCACGGATTGAAGAATCTGCCCCTGTTGAGGTGGGTGGGCTGATCCTGCTGCCCCCCCAGGGTCCCAAAACTGGGATGGACTTGGATAGGGAGAGAGGAGGCCTGGACTGAGATGCGAGTCTGTTGAAGACTTCCTCTCCACCCCCCACCTTGGTCCCTCTCAAATACACGGCGGAATTCCAGCTTGAAGGATTGCATCCTGCCGGGGCTGGACATGCCTGCCAAAGACATCCTGAGCTCCTGGCTCCCTCGTTCAGAGACTGCCCTTCTCGAGGGCTCTGTGCCTGTGCTTTGAAGGAAACGACCATGGGAAGAAAACAAATGTGTGTAAACTGCTGTCAATAAATGACACCCAGACCTTCCAGCTCAGTCATGGGTTTGTGTTTTTGTTTGTGGGAGCCGTGGGAGCAGAACAGAGCGTTCTAGCAGGTTTTGTGCGCACGTGTTTGTGTTGCCGGCTGGGACACAATCTCCAGCATGGCAGAAAACGCTTTGTTTTCAGAAAACACTCTGTGCTGTGTTCCAGATCCATCCCCACTCTGAGATGAATCTCGGGGGCATCAGGTGAGGTTTGTCAGGGGGTGGGCTCGGAGGAGGTGAGGGTGGGTGGTGGTCAGTCAACCAGCATTGCTCTGTTTTGGTGCCACCACTAGCCGGGGGTCACAGGCCTGCCCACCACCGTCCCCTGACGTGAGGGAAGCGGTTGACGAGAAATGCACACGGCCCTATAGCCCTCAGTGCACTGTCATTTGATTTTGATGCACGTTAGATGGCTTGGGGGCCTCAGTGGGTTTGTATTGCTTATTTCTGCTTTGCTTTGGGTGAGAGGGAAATTGGAAGGGCTTGGGCATTTGAGAGGGGCCGAGTTTGTGCCTGCTGGATAGTGGGGAGGGAAAGTAGGCCTCAGGTTGAGAAAGTAACCGTGCAAGTCACCTGCCTCAAGATCTTTTAGGAACAAAGCGGAAACAACGTGCGTCGTGTACATGCAGCACTGACTGTGCTGTAACCTCAGTGCTCAGTGTAATCCCTGGGCTCACCACCTGGCCACAGAGAGGGGTCTTCAAGAAGGCTCTGCAGGCTGGTCCCTGACCTGGATTCAGCATTTCCTCTCCCTGAGTGACAGGGCCAGCTGTCAGCTGGGGCAGAGGGGGGCCAGATGCACAGATTTGGGTGGGCTAGGGATTGAGTTCTAGTCCCTACTACACCCTGCACCCCTCCCGGGGCCTCCCAGCAGCGATCTGGTCCCTTCCCATTCTTCTCGGGAGCAGACAAGGCGTGTGGTGGGCTCCTGACCCTCCGCTGAACCCCCGTCCAGCCCACCTCCCGGCCACCTCCCCCAGCATCGCTGGGCTCAGGCCTCAGGACATCTCTTCCGTCTTCACTGTAAGAACGGTAAGGCCTGCAGATGATGAAGTGCCCGGACTCAGCACGTTGAAGACTGGAGCAGAAAGAGCCTAATTCCTAAATAAGTTCCAGACCGGCTTCCACTCTGCGGCCTTCCTCCTTTCCTGCCATTTATTGCCTTGGACACCCTTTTGGAGGAGGTGGGGGCAGGAGACTCCTCTCTTCCCTTGGCCCTTTTTAAAAGAGTAGCAGTGTTTCCTGCGTTTGGCGAGAGATTGGGTTTCAACTCCAGGTGTCTGTAGCAGGGCCCTGAGTGCAAAGCTGCCCCGCGCAGCTTCAGGGTCCCTCCTGCCTTCGGGTCAGCCAGGTTTCCCGCTGGCTTTGCCATTAGTCCCCCTGTCAGGGATGGCAGAGGCCCTCCCAGTGGCAGCCCGGGGCCTCCTTCTGCCTTGACTTCCGCCAAGTAATTCCTTTCACAAATGTTCAAGGACTTTTCACTGGCTTCGTGGGTTTCTCCAGAAGCTGCCACAATGGGCCTTTATCAGCTCGGGATTCTCTGGGCCTTGGATCAGAAGCCGCGTCCTGTCCTGGCCAGGGAAGGGAGAGAGCAGGAAGTGTCTTCCTCCCTCTCTCCTTCGGTCTGGCTGAATGGCTCCCTTGTTCAGGCTCTGAAGGGTCGCCGGCTAAGACGGCGATGGGCGCTGGACGGAGAGAAGAGAGAAAAGCCCTCCAAGGGCTGCCACTTTCCTGACTTCTGCTAGTTTTGCACAGCTCCTGCCAGCGTGGACGGGTGGGAAGGAGGAGTGTTGTGTTTATCTGAAAGACAGGGAAAGACGGTGGAATATTCGACAAATCCTGACTTAGCAAATGCTGTTCTAATAGAACATTCCAGCAATCAACAGGAGGATGTGCAGATAGGACCTCCTTTGACCTTTGCCATCCGCCAATAATTGTGGACACAGCAGCCCACCCTGATTGAAAATAACCCAGTGAGAAGGTCGCAGGAGGCTGTTAGCGATTTGTGGGCTTTCCTAGGTCTTCCATTCGTCCTGCACCCTGCCTCAAACTTCCTCTTCCAAAAGCAGGTCTCAACCCCTCCCCGCTGAAGAACCTTCGGTGGGCACTCCTTGCTCACTTAATAAAGGGCGAATGTCTGGTCCTGGCATTCAAGGCTGTCTGTGGGCTGGCTGCCCCTTTCTCGCCTAACTTAATATTTTTCTGCTTACCCCACAAACCTACTAGTGGTTCTCACAGGGTGGAATGGAGCAGTGGTTACCAGCACTGCGGGAGGGGAGGTGGTGGGGGTGCTCCGAATCTACCTTGCCAATAACAGCCCCCTGAGAGCATGCCCCAAGCGGAGGTCCTTGCCCTCGTCTGTGCCCCATGCTTTTACCGCACCCCCTTTCCTCTCAGCCACTTCACCCTGGACAGCCCTTCCCCCACACCCCGCAGATCCAGATGCTCCCTATCCTTTGATCCTAGCTCAGATCATTTCTCTTCCATGATACTTCTACCGACGTCCCCTCCTCCCCTGACCCATCACTTCTGCTTTGCCTGAACAACTTACAGTCCAGTGAGGCATTTATCCCTCTCTTCATTGGGTTGCGCCTGCATATGTGTGCATGTATGTGAGCACATATGTGTGTGTGTGCATGTGTTTTCTCTCCCCTATTCCACACAAGTACAGAGAACAGGACCCCCCTTTTTCTTCCACCAGACCACTCCTGGATGTTTTCCCAAGCCAAACATGCCTGGCTCTTGTGGGAATTACTGGATGTTTGTTGACTGAATGGAAGAAGAAATAGAGTATACAGGACTGGGTTACAAGCAAGAGCCACAGGTCAAGGCTCTTGAGTTCTTTTTCCACATTGTTACGTTAAGTTATGTCAAGCTACTCTGCATCGGGGTTCTCTGGGTCTAGCAGGCCAATCCATCCACCAATGCCACCCACCTCCCTGGACCAATTCCTCACAATCATCCCTCTCTCGCGCCATATGGCATCCGTGTGCAGACCCTGCCCTCCCAGCTGCCTGCCCACGGCCCCCTGTCCCCACTGCTGTCTGGAACAACACTCCTCTCGCTCCTCTCTCCTTTAATCCTGGTCACTTTCCCTGTCTCTGGCCCAGCTTAAAATCCCCCTTCTCCAAGAATTCACCTCTGGCTGACCTCTCCCAAGCTTTCCTTGTACATAAAGTCTCCCTTTATAAAAGAGACACTGAGTCTGGAATTCTGAAAACACTGGGATTGAGAATTAAACAAAAAAGGGGTGATGAGGCCTGTCCCGGCCAGTAGGGGCTGGGGGGCCTTGGCAAGGACGCCTTTGCCTGTGATCCTGTGACACTGGGTGGATGGGAAGAGAAGGCGGCTCTCCAGCACCCTCTGATCAAGCTACTTCAGGAGAGTAAAGCCAAAAAGACAAGGTTGCTTTTGGGGAGCTTAAAGCTGTTGTCATCCTTGGAGGCTGGAACAATCCACCTGGATTAGCCAGAAAAGCCATGGTCAGTGAACAGCCTGGACCATCTAAATGCGGCTGACAGAGCTGCAGACGCTCCGGCCAGGGAGTGGCAACTATGGCCTGCAGGGCAAGTACACACTGCTACTTGTTTTTGCAGAGCTCATGCACTAAGAATTCTTTTTACACACTTAAATGCTTAGAAAAACATCAAAAGAAGAATATTTCATAACACATGAAAATGATGTGAAATTCAAACTTTAGTATCGTAAGTAAAGTTTTATTGGAACATAGACACGCTCCTTTGCAGTACAACAGCAGAGGTGAATAGTTGCGACAAAGACCACATGGCCTACAGAGCCTAAAATATTTACCATCTGTCCCTTTATAGGAGAAGTTTGCTGTCTGGGTGAGGTGGCTCACGCCTGTAATCCTAGCACTCTGGGAGGCCGAGGCAGGAGGATCGCTTGAGGTCAGGAGCTTGAGACCAGCCTGAGCAAGAGCAAGATCCTGTCTCTACAAAAAATACAAAAATTTGCCGGGCGTGGTGGCACACACCTGTAGTCCCAGCTACTCAAGAGGCTGAGGCAGGAGGATCGCTTGAGCCCAGGAGTTTGAAGTTGCAGTGGGCTATGATGACACCACTGCATTCTAGCCGGGGTGACAGCAAGACTCCATCTAAAAAAAAAACAAGAAGAAGTTTGCTGACCCCTGACTTAGGGGATTAGATAGCCTTGGAGAAGAAAGGGAAGAACCCTGGAATTTGGAAGTCTCAGGCACCAGGAGGGGCTGAGGGTGTTAAGTCATGTACCAATGTAATTGTCACCAAAGTCCTTGATGGTGTCCAAGGCTATGGTGATTTGAGAAGCAAAGTCACACTGGGGCCCTAGATAACGCCTGCTGTTCTCCACGGCCTGCATATGTTTCTGAAATGGCAAGAGAGGGGAGCGAGGGTAAGAAACAGATGAGAAGGAGAAAGGAACGAGAACCCTAAGGTCTCATGATGATCTGAGGTAGAGCCACTTCTTTTCCACTCCTCTGCCCTCCAGGAAGTCCTCACTGCGGGACTGTCCTTCCAATGCAAGGAGAAGCTATAGCCAGGAAGGAACGCCCAGTGCAGGGCTGGATCACAGAAGCTGGGGACTCTGGGAGCTTTAGCCTCTGGTCAGAGGAGCCTCTTGGCTCCACATCTGTCATGGACAACCAGAGACCCCCAAAGACCCTACAGGTGGTCTTTATTGTGGATTGTGCCAAAACTAATCTTTAAGAGGCCTTCAGGAACAGATGGGGCTTCTGCCTCTGGCTAGCGATCGCTTCTTTGTTGCCTTTCCCAAGCTCTCAATGTGAAATGCCATTTCCTCTTCCGTTTCCACACCCCTCCTCTCCTTAAGAGTCCCTTGAACACTTTGTGGGTGGTCAAGCTAGGGGTGGGATCCAGGTCTCCACACTTTGTCTGGTGCTGTTCCCACCCCACCTCTCGGATTCCAAACGTTCCAATATTTGAGGCATTTTGACAGGTAAATCCTTCCTTTGCGCTCACAGTCGGGTGGCTGCATGCGTCCTCTTCATTCCCTTCATGAGCACGCTTTTATCCCCAGCTCGACTGCGGCAGGTGGGAGGCAGAGACGATGTCTTCTCTTTTGCAAGCCCCTTCGTGCCACTGAGCTGCAGCAACGCTTGCTGACCCCAAGAAACTGAGCTGGGCTGGACTTGCCAGGGTTCTCACTCCAGAAAGCAACTCAGCTTAGTGGAAAGGGTACGAGTTCTAGAACCAGAAAGATTTGAGTTTGGATTCTGACTCTGCCACTGACTAGCTTGGGAGACCTTGGGCAAATTACTTAAGTACTTCAAGCAGCCCTTTTTTATTTCTTCTCCAGAAACTAGGGGTATGAATAGCCACATTGCAGCGTGGATGCAGTTCTTGAGAATAAATGCTGTGACTGGCGTGAAGATGGTTACAGCCAGTACTGCGATGAGTCTATCAGTCTTACGTGAGGGCTTAGACACTGCTGTTGTTTGAAGGAAGGGTTCCAGGACTGTAAAAGTTTAAAACCCGCGATCCTAGAACCTCTTCTGAGAAGTTCCTTTCATCTCTCAAATCTGTTTCAGACCCTGAGCCTGGCAAGGCTGTGACCTCTCTTCTCCACCAGATGGCAGCAACGTGTCTGCTACCGCAGGTGCCACGCTGTCAACCAGTACAAGATGTTCAGAAAACTACCCCAGGGAAGGGCTAGGAGAATGTTAGCGCCAATACTGAGGTACAGCAAATAGGTCAAAGTGACCCTCTGCAGACGACTTCCTGATCTGGAACCCCTTGGGCATCTGTGGCTGTAAAGATACCAACTGTCCTGCCTCAACCACCAGCCAAACTGGCGCTACTCACCTCTCTGCCAGGTGGGAGACTGCCTGCCTTAACTCTTCTTAAACCAACAAGGCTCCCAGGGTGCTGGATAGTTAGGCTTTGGTGGCCTGAGATCAGTTTGGAAGCTCACCCAGTTGTTAATGAATTAATATGACACAGAGGGGACCTCAGATTCTCTTTCTGAGGCCCCAGGACTTTCCTTCCCATTTCCCAAAACACTCACGAGGAGGAACAAGATTAAATCTGATAGGCTGCTAAGTACTAGGGGAGGCTTGATCTTCTGTCTTGTGGATGCTTTTATGAATGAACAGACCTGAAAAAGGACAAGTGCTGCGTACACAGTTGGTCCATTCATCCAGCCAACAAATATTATTGAGTACCTACTGTGTGCAGTCCTGGGCTAGATGCTTCAGGGAATTAAAAGATGAATCAGACATAGGCTTTTTTTTTTTTTTTTTAATGGAGACAGGGTCTTGCCCTGTTGCCAAACCTGGATGGAGCACAGTGGTGTCATCATAGCTCACTGCAACCTCGAATTCCTGGGCTGAAGTGATTCTCCTGCCTCAGCCTCTGCAGTCACTTGGACTACAGGTGTGTGCAGCCACACCTGGCTAATTCTTCTATTTTTTGTAGAAATGAGGGTCTCACTATGTTGCCCAGGCTGGTCTCAAACTCCTGGCTTCAAGTGATCTTCCTGCCTCAGCCTCCCAAAGTGCTAGGATTACAGGCATGAGCCACCATGCCCAACCCCAGACACAGGTCTTTTTTGAAAAGGTTAATACAACTTAGCCCAAATGACAGGTGATTGGGTCCCATGTATTGAAATACTTTATATTGGTTTAATTCATCTTCTTCTCCTTCTCCTCCTCCTCCTTCTTCTTCTTCCTTCAGATTTCTGTTCCTTATTGTTTGGCCAGGCCAGAATTTAAATGATGAGGCCGTGATATGGGAAAGAAACAGGGAAAGGGAGTGGTTGGAAGGAAACCAGAGAGTGCTCAAACATTTGCCATAAGGAATCCACAAAGTGGAGTGTAGAATTAGCGACGCTGTTATTGATATATACAGATCTTAAAGCAAAGCAGTTTTCCCATCTCCTCTTATCGATTTTCCTGGAGACTAAATAATCCTAGCTCTGCCCTGTTTGATCTTGCTAATGCATACTGCCTGATTCTTTAATTCATCTTAAAAAGAACACTTACTGGCTTAAGACTTTTTATTTTAAAAGATACACGAAAGTATAAAGAATAAAACAGGGCTGGGCACAGTGGCTCACATGTAATCCCAGCACTTTGGGAGGCCAAGGTGGAAGGAAGGCTTGAGACCAGCCTGGGCAACATAGCAAGAACCTGTCTCTATGAAAAATTTAAAAATTAGTCTAAGTATGGTGGTGCATGCCTGTAGTCCCAGCTACTTGGGGGCTGAAGCAGGAGGATTGCTTGAGCCTAGGAATTCAAGGTTACAATGAGCTATGATTGGGCCACAGCACTCCAGTCTGGGTGACATGACTAGACTCTATCTCTCAAATAAAATAAAATAAAATAAAATAGAATAAACATAATCTCATTGCCCACAGGTAGTATTTTAAAAATATATATACCTCACTATGTAATGCAAACAGTAGGGTAAAGAATGAACAGGGAAAGCCCTCCCACTACTTTTCTTCCACAGTTCCTCTTCCTCAAAATAACCACTGTTAGGTTGCTCAAATTTCCTTCCAGAAAAACAAAAATCATGCGTTCAGCAGCACATATATCTCTCAGCCTATATGTACATAGCTTCTGCTATTGTTATTTGCAGAGAAGGAGATCACACTGCATCTTGCTGTTTTCATTTATTGGAATATCTTGGACATCTCGCCGGATAGCACACACTAATCCACCTCATTCTTTTTAATGGCTACATTGTTTTCCCTAGTGTGGCTCTAGGATGTTTTCATGTTACCAGTCAGCTTTTGCTGTTGCAAACAAAAAACTGCAGTGCAATGCTGCCCGGTTCTTGTCGTGGCCCAGCTATCTTTGCACGTGGTTTTCCCACAGGCAACAGGGTTGTGCCTAGGGTCCTAGGAAAGAACCTTTGGAGTGGGAGGATGGTAATGCTTGAGCCTGTAGAGCTGCCCAGTGGCTTCATATTATGAACCTGTGGTTTTGACTTTGGGGAAGTTGTCACTCCTCTCCCTCCTGTTCCTGACAAGCTGGCATGGCTGCTACCAGGCTGGCCATCCGGAGCATGGGCTGCCCTGGGACAGAGCTCTTGTATCTCCCAGCTGGCTGAGGGCTTGCTGGGTCAGCAGACAGGCTCCCTGGGGCTCTGGGCTCAAGCCGGGCTTGCGCTGTTTGGTTGCTGTTCATGGCTGCACCGTGCTGCTCAGATTCACAAACAAACAGGAAGCCAGTCCACTTCCTCCTTGCCGGGGCTTGTGCCCTGTCCTTATCAGCCAGTTAGCCCAGAGGGGAAGGAGCAGCTGGGATTCAGAAGGCAACTTCCTGGCAGAGGTGATGGGGAATTCTGGTCCCACTACCAGGATAGACACCCCATCTCTGTACACCTATTGGCCCAGCAGGGACATCCTTACTGACAAAGGTGGGTTCAAATTCTCCCCTTTGGGAAGACTTTTCCGATAAACCACCCCCCTCGTCCCTTTGGTTCTGAGATTGCATTCTCTTTTTAACTTGTAGTAAGCAGCTCTCTAGGTGTTTGTGATGTTTTCTCCCTGAAGGCAACACTAACGTATTTTCTTCTGCCTTTTCCCAGCGCCCACCCAGCATGGCTCTCCCTGTTCAAGGGAGATGCTTGATATATGCAGACGGAATGGCCAGTCCCGAAAGGGGTGCCACATGGGGTTGCAGCCTTTGCTCATGGGGCTGGAAAGCATTGCTACTTGGGACCGTGGGGCAGCTGAACAGAAGGGAGTGGTGAGGACAGTTACCAGAGTGTGAAGCAGAGGTGTGGCTGGGTGGAGGCGGGAGATGAGAGCTGCAGATATTCTGTCTAGTCAACAAGTCCTGAGTGCCACTAGACCACAGGAAAATCGGTTCCCTACATGAGAGTTACTATATGCATGATACAAGGGGTGCCCATTTTAAAGGAATTAGAATTTTCCGCTGGGCGAGGTGGCTCATGCCTGTAATCCTAGCATTCTAGGAGGCCGAGGCCAGAGGATTACTTGAGCTCAGGAGTTCGAGACCAGCCTGAGCAAGAGCAAGACCTCGTCTCTACTAAAAATACAAGAATTAGCCAGGAGTCATGGCACATGCCCGTAGTCCCAGCAACTGGGGAGTCTGAGGCAGGAGCATTGCTTGAGCCCAGGAGTTTGAGCTTGCAGTAAGTGATGATCATGCCACTGCCCTCCAGCCTGGGTGACAGAGCAAGACCCTATCTTGAAAAAAAAAAATTACAGGAATTAGAATGTCAAAAATACAGCCAAACATAAAAACAAACAATGCTGAACATATTAAATCCTTCGCAGTGTGACTCAAAGCGCACATTAGATGCCTCAGTGCCTTGGGCAAGCATTATGACTATAAATTACATTAGAGAACATTAGACGTGGGCCTGGCAACCTGGAGTGAGTCACTGTCAGTTGCTTAAAAAACAAAATCTCTGCTATCTACCTGTTTAGTAGCCACTGTTTTCTTTTTTTTTAAGAAAGCTGGTGCAGAAACCAAACTAAAAAACAAACATGGACTACAAAACCCTAAATGCCCAGTTATCTCCACTTTGCAGTTGTTTGGGCTTCAAATAAAAGTTTCTCTATGAAGCACCTGGGGGTTGGAGGGGGCCAGGTGAGGAGGCAGTGGGGAATGACGAGCGAGTCAGGCTGGGGGCTGAGGGAGGAGGACACGTGGAGGCGGAGACCTTCAGGGACGTGAGCTGTCTCAGAAGTTGCTGTAGACCGTGAAACAGCAGCTCTGGAAGTCCCTGATTCCTCCCAAGGGCATCCACACTCATAATGTGGATCTCAAAAGTAGGCAGAAGGATGACCCTGGTGGCCGTTCCAGGGACGTGTGAGGTTCAAGGTGCTCCTTGATCTTCACCCAGTTCCATACAGTCTTCGCAGCATCACTCAGGGGAGTTCAGCTCCCTCTGTGTCCTGTGCCGTTTCCAAAGCTCCTACCCAGGGCCAGTTTAGGGTGTTTCCTCCTAAGGCAGAGACGGATCGAGTCAGGGCAAAGGCTGGGCCCAGCAGTGAGGGACACACACTGTGGCCTCCGAGGCTGGAGAGACACTCCTAGCCCTCTCAGCACGCCAGCACCCCCAGTCCGGTCCCAAGCAGACAATAAGAGATGAGTGGAAACCTCAGGTTAAAAATACCCAGTCTTGTTGTAAGAGAAATAAGAACAGGAAGGAAGTGTGGGGAGGCAAGGCAGAATAGAGAAAAAGCCCCGGAGAAGGAGCTCGAGATGTCATGAATGGCCGGAAGCTGAGCAGGTAGAGCAGGTGGAGGCCCTTCAGGTGCCTGCGGGGTTTGGAGGCAGGGAAAGGGGGCACGGTGGGCTTCGCCTTCTTTCAGCATGGTTCAGGTAGGTCCTCCAGAGAAATGATTTTGACCCACTGAGACCAAGATTCAGATCCCTGAAAAGAGTCTTGGGCCAGGCCGGGCGTGGTGGCTCACGCCTGTAATCCTAGCACTCTGGGAGGCTGAGGTGGGAGGATTCCTCAAGGTGAGGAGTTCAAAACCCAGCCTGGGCAAGAGTGAGACCCCCATCTCTACTAAATATGGAAAAATTAGCCAGGTGTGGTGGTGAGCGCCTGTAGTCCCAGCTGCCTGTAGTCCCTGAGGCAGGAGGATCGCTTGAGCCCAGGAGTTTGAGGTTGCTGTGAGCTAGGCTGATGCCATGGCACTCTAGCCCGGGCAACAGAGTGAGACTCTGGCTTGAAAAAAAAAAAAAAAGAAAGAAAGAAAGGTGAGCTTGAGGTGGTTGGGATAGCAGGAGGGTGTTGAAGATGACAGAATGGTGGGTACAGCCATGGGAATGAGGTGGCCGCGGGCCGCAGGAGATCGCTCCAGACGGACTCGAGCAAGCTTTACCATTATGCTAACATGTATGGATGGACACTGAGTCCTGGGCCACTTGTGGCACGTGGAGTCTCCTGTGGGGGGTGTGGGAGGTGCACCAGAGGCGCTGACAGGGCTCCCTTGCTCTTCAGTTCACGGCCAGAAGATCGCAAAGCATCACAGTTTACACTGCCTGGTTAAATGACATTACAGATGATATTAGCTAACCTGGACTAAATTAACCTTTACAAAATGGACAAGGGGCTTACAAAGATTCCGGCAAAAAAACCTGCAGATTTTAATTAAGATCATTGTAATTCAGCAAGCACTGGGACACAAGAAAATGACAAAGCTGGCCCTGCTCCTCATGGGAACTTTTTGTCCACCCCATTACGAGGCTGAAACAGTGACAATTTAATCAGGTCTAACATGAAGACATCCCCCCACCAATTTTTTTTATTTTAAAATGGATGCATAATAGTCGTACATATTTATGGGGTACTGTGATATTTTGACACAAGCATACAATGTATAATAATCAAATCTGGGTAATTGGGATCTCCATCATCTCAAACATTTATCATTTCTTTGTGTTGGAAACATTCCAAATTTTCTCTTCTAGCTATTTTGAAATATACAACAAATTATTGTTAACTATAGTCGTCCTATTGTGCTATCCAACACCAGATATTATTCTACCAAAATTTTTCAAATTTGTAATTATCGAGGAGACTATCTGAAATTTGGACTTCCATGTCTATCACTGTTAAAAACGAACCTCATCCCAAATATATGTTGTGTCTTGAGATACTAATGACAGTAAGCTGTGTTTGCAATTTATAAATAATTGAACAGATATTAAGAGTGTATGCTCCAACTTTATTACTGATGAGATCTAACATCTCAGTTTGGGGGTGTCAATCTCAGGTAGGATCTGATCTGGGCAAACATTCTTAAGCCATGGGTTTCGGGTCCCAGGGAATGAACCAGTTTCTTGCTTTATCACTTGTCCACATCTGAAATCCTGTGTGTTGCGCTTACCTCTAAGAACAAAGGATGCCTGTATTGTAGAGCTTGGCCGCAGCCACTCACTTGTATTTCATCGTCTTGGTCCTTCTGGAGATGAGGGAAAGAGTAACCAAGCTCCCTGGAGAAAAGCCTTAAGTAAACACAAGGTGTTGCCGAAGTTATTGTTACTATTACTGACAACGGTGACAGGCAGCAACGTTGTGTGCTGCCCCAAGGAGTTCTAGCGAGGATCCAGGTGAGGGGTTTCTAATCTAACACCACGTGGGTCCAGGGGGCTTCTGGCCTACGTGTCCTATGGGGCATGGAGGCTGCTAGGGCTTAGAAAAACTGAAGTCCCCAAAGGGTGGGACTGTCATTCTCTAAGGAGGGAAGAGTCCATTTCCTACTAGACAGAGTCCAAGGTCTAAGTGGACCAGTGACGGATTGAAGCAAGCATTCCGTGTGTCAGCCAAGGAGCCAAGGCCAGGGAGCTGATGCCCTCGCTGAGACTTAGGTGCCCGCATCCCCCCTGCAGGAGAAGCTGGGGTGGGAGTGAGGGGTGTTCCTGGCCTTTTCGCTCTCGGCCTCACACACACTCTCTCTCTCAAGCCAAGAACACACACCCATATAATTTTATATTAAAATAATTATTTGTACTTTTTGAAGCACATTTTTGGGGGAAGTTAATAGATTGGAGATGATTGTTCTCTGCGATGTACGTCTAACATTTACTGGGCCCGGGCCCTGTGTAGCAAGGTGCTGTACGTGGGCACCACAGAGACACAAAGGTGAATGAGACGTCAGGATGCTGATGTCCGGGGGCGAGTTAGGATGTGCACATAACCACAGCACGAGGCAGGTACAGGGGCTTGGAGGGGCTGGATGAAGAAGAACCAGCATTCCAAGGTGGGATGAGGGTCAGGTGCAGTCCTAGAGGAAATGACCTCTGGCCTGGGCCTTGAAGGCTAGGAGGGTCTCGCCAGGTGGAGATGGAGGGAGTGACATTCACCAAGAAGGAACAAAGCTCCCCAGTGAAAAAGTGTGGGCTATGTATGACCCACAGTGAGCCATGCAGAGGGGAACGGGGAAGAGGGGGTTTGGAACGGTATTAGGACCAGATTTTCAACAGCCACGTGTTGGACTACACGACCCAGACTTTATCTTCACTGAGCAGTGAGGAGCCTTGCAAAGTTTTCGGGCAGATGAGGCAGTGAACCCAAAGTTAAAAATGAAACAAAAAGTGTGCAGGGTCCTATAGTGAGTTAGTTTGCAGCCCAGCCCAGACTTGAACCCAGATTTAGACTGACACAAGCCAAGCTCCTGGCACTCCCACTGACCAGACACAGGCGGGCCGGTGGGAAAGTGCTCCAGGCTGAGGGTGAGCAGACTGCTTCTCCGGGAAACTCTGCAGGCCAGGTTTCCAAGCATCTGGGCACCCTACCCTGCCTGGCTTGGGTCTTGTTGGGCTGAGTCTTCCCATGGAAGCTGGGTGGTGGATGAGCTGGTGGCTGGACTGCAATTCTTGGGAACCCAAATGGGTTGGGCTGGGAATGGCAGAGTGTGGGATCGCTGCAATAAAATGAAGGGAGAGGAGCCCGAGCAGTGTCCTGGGGTGTGAGGCACACAGGGCGTGGGGCCTTGCATTCCTGGATGGTTAAGACGCCACAGCTGATTACTATCATTATTATTCCCGCCTTGGCTTCTCTGAGCTTTTATCCTGCAGGACCCTGCCTTGCTGGGCCCGCGTCACCATCTAGCCAGGGGTGGGGAGGGTGGCTCCTGGTTGCAAAGGAACATGACATGAGTGCGGGTTTTCCCCCCAGCGCCAAGCTCCTTCCTAACCCTGGAAGCATGAGCAGAATTTCTCAGAGGAAACTGAAGCACAGAGGTAGGGAACAATGTGGCCGAGGTCCTGTAGCAGAAGCTCCCCCCACCCCAGCCCGCCACCCCCTACTCACTAGGCCAGGCTTTCTCATCCTCCCTCAGTGGAGGAAGATCTTGTCGGCCGGGAGGGGAGCCAGAGAAGGTGTGGATTCTAGAAGACAGAACTGGGCTGGGGCCAGGACAGAAGAACTGGTACCCTCTGTGCCAGGCGCTGCGGGCATCATGAGGTCAGGCTCCCGGTTTCGCGTCTCTCTGGAAGGTTCTGCCATATGGGTGGATCTTCCCCAAGCCCCCGAGGGAGGGCGACACTGCAGATGTGCAAAAGGCCTCCCTCCCTCCCGTTGGAGGCCAGATGCAGCATCCCAGGATAGGAAGAGCCTGGTTCTCATAAAGATGGAGCAGGCGCGGGGCAGAGGGCCAGACGATGTCTTAGAGACAGGGAGAGGTGTGTGTGTGTGTGTGTGTGTGTGTGTGCATGTGATGTGTGCATGTTTGCTAACACCAGGCTTCCAGCAGCGACATGTCCCTGCCTGCTGAGGTGAGATGAAAGAGAGAAAGACTAGAAGGGAATGTGAACGACAATCTGAGAGCTGGCTGAGGGGCTGAGTAGAATCCTACAAAATGCATGGATCCTGTCAGACAGTGGGACCCAGAGGAGGAGGAAGGGAATGGCCCATCAGACTGCACCAGTCGTCTTCCTCACCACCTGCTGTCCACACAGAGAGCAGCAATCTTTGGGAACATCTGGCTTAAAGGAGAGGTTGGACAACACAGATGGGTAGGTTGAGGAAGTTGGAGGAGAGAGGACAATAGCAGGGATTCAGCGGCCTCCGCAAGCTCTCACATCACCAGTGCCTGCCAGAGCCGGCCAACCAACCGAACATTCATGTATCAGGCATTTATTGAGCAGCTACTATGTGCAAGGCACTCGGCTTGCAGCTGTGGGTGCAGATGCATAAGACATGTCCTCTGCTCTCAGGAGGCTCTCTTTGCAGAAAGAGAAATTCCTTTTTGGTTTCACTGCTACCCTCCATACCACAGAAACACCAGACTCCTGGGCCTCTGGGTCTTGTTGGGTGAGTTCCCAGGAGACTTATTCTTCCCTGGCCATTTTCTGCCTTGACTACACTGGTCCCTACTTCTGCCATCATGTTGTCTGTCAGCTCTCTGAGGTCACATGGGAGCAACATGCACTAGAATTCTTGCCGGTTTCTTGTCATCCACCGGTTGAAATAATTCAGTTCTCAGCCACAAAAGTTGTCTCTTGAACTTGCGCTGTGATTAGGCCACTCCAAGACTCATGGTTCTTCTGGGATCCTGCTCATCGTCCAGACCAAATGCACCTTTCAGCCTGTAAAGCCTCCACCCACTTGTCCTATCCTATGGGTGACCTGAGGAACCTGCAGTGGCTCCCTGTTGCTTAGAGATACAGTGTGCACTTTGGGGGGCTATTTTCCAGGGCTCTCCCACATGTTTCTAGCTCTTATTATTACTCAATGGTGCCCTTTCCCTCCATCAACACACAGGCATTTGTAATGTAACTCTCACATCTCAGCAAGGGCGAAGACCTTTTTAAGGCAATCATTTCAACGTTTATAGTTGATTTACTCAACAAACATTTACGGATTAACTGCTCTGTGTGAGGCAGTGAGACAGGTACTAAGACAGTTTTGATGGTGACTAGGACAGACGTGCCTCCTGCCCCCAGGGAGCCCATGAACTAACAGGGACGACAGACACTATGGATGAAAACAGGTTGTGGCAAGTGGTCAGATGGGACAACAGTCGTGGGATCCCTGAAAGTCCTGCTGAGCTGCAGTTCCACTGGTCTCTAACTTCCTGCCTAGGTTCTTCACAGAGCAGAGTGTGCCTTGCTGGGGAGGAAGGGCGAATGTTCCAACAGGACGTCCACATGGCCAGACCTAAAAGCCACTGGCCCGCCATCTTTTCTGCCCCTATGGGTGAGGTCTCTCTCTTCTCAAATCCAGTGTCCTCTGGAAGTGACACAGGCAGCAGGGACAGAATTAAAAGTCTAAGAATTCCAAGTGAGAACAAGCCCTTTGGACAATGAAGCTGTGAAGGGCTGCAAAAGGCACTTCACAACTTCACTGCGTTAGGAAATATCAGCTTCCGCCACCTTTCCAGAAAGCAGCCATCTTGTTGGGTGTGAGATCCACTCTCCTGTTCTGACTAAATTGCCCATGACAGGTGGTGCTCTGTGCTTTTGAAACTTGTCCATGAATGAAGGCTCTAACTCCTCGTGCAGTTGTTTGATGTTGAGTCAGTGTCTAATGACTATAATTGGCAGAAAAGTCTTCCAACTGCTTAACCAAGATGCAAATTCCACCCTCTTGCTTGTCAACTACCTCTGCACAATGGATAAAACATGGCAAAGTTACAGGGCATTCCCTACTCTGAATGCTCCATAAAAACACCTATAAAACTGAGAGAAGTAAGAAACCTTTGGATCTGATGACCCTCATTCTCTCTAAGTGTCAACATCCCATATGGACATTTTTAGACGACATGGCATTCAGGGAGGGAAGAAGACAGAGGGTTTGGACAGGCTTGAACAGGAGCCCCCCCACCCCCGGGCTTCCCCAGGGCCCTCTCCTGAGTGGGGTTTTCTCCCCACTTGGTGCCTCTGTCACCAGGCTACATTGGGCCGGGGGTAACATTCCTGGTCGTGGAACTGGGATGGATCCCGAGAATGTGGGTGCAGAGGGGAGACGTGTCCATGAAGCACAGCGGGAAAGCGCTCCTTTTTAGGTAGCCTGGTAAAAGTGAAAGTGACTCGAGCTCTAAAGTTAGAAAGGCAGTAGAGAAAATTTTCAAAGGCTGCTGCCCTAAGTTTGTGGAGTTTCCTAAATCAAAGAGCAAATCCCTACATGGGAAAAGAATCTTTCCTTCCTTTTTTCCTTCCTTCTTCCTCTCCCTCCCTCTCTTCTTTCCTTCTCGCTTTCTTGCTTTCCTCTAGAACCTAAGACAGTGAGTCCCCACAAAAGGATGCCTTTGTTCTTGCTGTAGTCCACAGCCTGGAGCACCCTTCCCCTTTCCTCTTCCAGCCTCAATCCTACCATCCTTCCAGCTAAAGTCAAATGTCCTTTAAAGTCGAATGAGTGGCCTTCCCCATCCAGTCAAGCTCTGAACTCTCTTCTCTCCGAATTCCCATTTATTCCATTAAACTACATGGCTTGATATGCTTACACAACGTCTCATGTTCTCTAGCTGTATGACGTACATGTATTGCATCCCCCCAGCCAGGCTACAAAAACCTAGGGGCAGAGCCCATGCCTTATGTTTGGGAGTCCCTCAGAACACAGAGCACAGGGCTAGGTACGTAACAGGTCTTTACTACAACCTTCATTTGCCTTCCGCTTCTCGTTAAACATCAGAGAATTCATACTGGAGAAAACGTATTTATTTGGGTGGAGTAACCACCTTATACACCATCAGAGAATTCCTAGTGGGAAGAAACCCTGTGTCTGGGTCTATGCATGGGAGAGCCCTCAGGGGCAGTCTGGAGGCTTGGAAGCCAGGCCTCACCCAATATCCTGGAACTACACTACTGTATGCAGTAGCTGTGGGGAAAGCTTCCTCACTTCAGACGATGACCCGGCATCAGCACACACCTTCGAGAGAAACTACGAGTCTGAAGCATGTAAGAAGCCACCTCTAAGATCTTCACCAGCACCAGAGAACCCACCTGAGAGTGGCGCACGGTGCTAGATGCTGAGGACGCCACTGGGTGCAGAGCAGACGCAGTTCCCATCTCTGTGAAGCTTGTCTCTAGACCCCTCTCCCCATTGAAGAGACAGACCCTTGGAGAGGAAGCGTTATAGACCGTGGGTACAACTGAAATATTAAAAACTTTGTTAAGTGCCTTTTCCTTTTTTGAACTTGAAGCACATCCATGTCGGACTGCCTTTGTCCTTGTCTCTCACTAGAGAAGGAAAGGGATGGGTCACCCGATAGGTGTTGTCGATGGAGAAACGGGGCTGGAGGGGCTGCCTCCCTGGCCCAGGGCACACTGGCAGTCAGGATAAGAGCTCTAGTCCTTGGGGACTTTTGTTTGAGGTGTTGTGGACCATGCTAGGTGCCGAGGGAGACCAAAGGTAAAAAGAGAGGTCCCCCGCCCTCAAGTAGCTTACGGTCCAGGGAGGGGGCAGGCAGGTCCTTAATACACAAGAGGTGTTTTAACAGGAGTGGATGCAAAATGCAACAGAGGTGCAGGAGAGGAAGGCCTGAGTCCCTTTGGCTGAAATAGGAAAGGCTTCACCGAGGAGGTGCTGTTCGAGCTGAGATGTAAAGGATGAGGGGTTTGCCAAATAAACAGGCAAGGAGAGGGTGTTCCAGCCGGCGGAAACAGCACAGGCACAGCGTGGAGGTGGGAAAGGGCCTGCTGGGGATGCTGGAGAAGTTCATTACGCACAGTACGGGGGAGTGAGGCCGGCGAGGCAGGGGCCAGATAACACGAGCCCCTGAATGCTTTGGGGAGCAGTTCAGGTTTCGCAATGGGGAGATATTATCGTTTCCTACTGCTGCTATAACAAATTACCACAAATTGAGCGGCTTAAAACAACACGAATATATTACCTTACGGTTTGGGGCTAACATCAAGTTGTCGGCGGGGCTGTGTTATTTCTGGTGGCTCTGGAATCGGTTCTTTGCCTATTCCAGCTTCTAGGGGCTGCCTGCATTCCTTGGCTTGTGTCCTTCTCCCGTCTTCACAGCCAGCAATCACATCGCCCCAACCTCTCTTCCCTAGTCACTCCTCCTCTGACTCTAATGGTCCTGCCTCCCTCTTCTCAGCACACTTGTGATCACTGTGGGCCTGCTAGATAATCCCGATAATCTCTGCATCTCAAATGTTTACCATAATCACATCTGCAAAGTCCCTTTTGTCATGTAAAGCAACGTGGTCACAGGTTCTGGAGGTCAGGTGATATGGACATCTTCGGGGGCCACAGTTCTGCTCACCACAGGAGTCACTGAAGAATTCTGGGCAGGAGCTGAATTGGGGTGTCAGGTGGTACAGCACTGTGGTTAAAAGAGTAAAGGAGCAGGTTTTAGGAATCTGGCTACCTGGGTTCAATCCTGACTCTGCCACTTAGGACCTCTATGACTTTGTACCATCTGCTACTTAATTTCTCTTTGCTTTGTTTCCCCATCTGTAAGATAGGGATATCTCCCTTAAAGGGTAGTTGAAAGGGTTATATGGGATAACAGAGATGAAACACTTAGGACAGGAGAAAGCACCCAATAAATTAGGAACATCTTGGTGCAAACTAAGTGCCAACCATAGTGCCCTGGTCAGGACAAAGATGTTTGTAGTTAATGCCATGTTTAACAGCACCTAGCTTCCCAGGGGCCCGCCAGCTAGGGAACGAGGTACCCAAGCATCAGGGGATTCTCTGGCACACAGGAAACATGTGGCCCCTCTCAGTGACACCACATTGCTCAGTGCAACCCTCACCTGCTTCCTCTCTGTTGGCATAAAGCAATGAGGGATAGAAGCTGTCCCCATCTGTTCCCATTTTATGGAGGGATTCTGTCTGGGTGTGGATAATATTAAAGAGTAGATGATATTTTATTTTAAGTTTTCTTTCCTGAAATCTCTGAAACAACTGTTTAATTTGACCTGGGGCCAGTTAAAGACTTGGCAACACCTTGTCCGTGTATCCAATGTGATGATGAGTGTGTTTGTCAGAGTCACTGGGTACCTGCTTCTGGGGCCCTTGCTTCCCTAATACACCTTCAGACATCTTCTCTGTCCCCATTTCCTAGTACTAATGAACCTGAAGCTATCAAAGTATCTCTCTCCCTCCTGTTGACTCTTTCTCTCTGAACTCCCAAGGAGTGGCTACGGATCTCCTAGCAGTTTACCTGCAAGTAAGTTTGCCAGATAAAATAGAGGACACCTTGTTAAATTTGAATTTCAGAAAAACAATGAGTACTTTTAGTTCAGATTAAGTATCCCTTATCCAAAACACTTGGGACCAGAAGTGTTTTGGATTTTGGATTTTTGCAGTAGGGATACTCAACCTGTATAAGTCCCAAATCTTACTATACATTGAACACTACTTTGTTAACTGGATTATTTGATTAATGAGAACATGCCATTACCCAACGTCACCATGTAACGTAACACTTTACTGTATGTTCTCTGATGCAATCTACAAGGTAGATTGTGATTCAAACCCTGAAAGTTCCAGTACCTTCTCACAGAGGACTTTGTAGTGACACAGGGAAGAGAACACACATTGTGGTTCTAGAGGGATGGTGAGGGTCAGAATAATGGGGACTGGTCCCTCTTATTTCATGACACAGATTCTGCCCAACTCTGAGATTCAGACAAGCTTAGTGCCTGCTCTAGATCTCACCTGCCCTTTCTTAATGGAGAGCGTCATGCTTTCTCCCTCATGACCTAGGGACCACCAGGATACCCAATCTGTTTAAGCCCATTGAGATTTGCTTAAAACCGGTGTTGTACAACGCATGCTATTGTTTTGGTTTTGGGTGTTTTTTTTTTCTTTTTTTGGTTTTTTGTTTTGTTTTGTTTTGTTTTGAGACAGGGTCTTGCTCTGTCACCTGGGCTAGATTGTAGTAGCATCATCACAGCTCACTGCAACCTCAAACTCCTGGGTTCAAGAGATCCTCCTGCCTCGGCCCCTCAAGTAGCTGGGACTACAGGCACATGCCCCCACACCCAACTAATTTTTCTATTTTTTTCTGTAGCAACAGGATCTTGATTGTGTTCAGGCTGCTCTTGAACTCCTGGCCTCAAGTGATCCTTGGCCTCCCAAAGTGCTAGGAGTACAGGCATGAGCCACTGCACTGGCCCGTGCTCTTTGATACTTGACTGGAATAATAATGATGACTCTCACTAACTATGGGACACAAACACAAAGTCTGTCCTTGGATCGGGTGCACATCATGTGCAGTAGTCGCTGTTCCAGTTGAATCTGTAATGTTTCGGTTGAATCTGCAAGGCTAGTCACTATTGGCCCCAAGCTTTGCTCAAGGCTGTTGCTCCCAGACTCCATTCCATGTGATTCCTCCAATCTAGAAAAACCCTCTTCTTTTTATTTCCTGGTGCTCTCAGGTGGGACTTGAGTTTTCACATCTAAGTTGCACAGGCATCTTGTAGTGGCGTGGCGATTTCTCTATTTCTATACTTACTGCATTTAAGCAACATTTCAGAGACTCTAAATAATGCAAAAGATGATGACAGTTTATGAAGCCCTAAAGGAGCCCTAGATTTTGCCCCCGTGTAAATGAACTAACTCACCCCGCCAAGGGCAGCAGGCCTAGAGGACTGGCAACAGAATGCCAGTGTGGTCCTCAAGTGTACAAGGATTATCTGTGTCTTCTTGCACCCACATTTACCTTCCTTTCTTTCTCTCTTTCTCTTTTCTTTTCTTTTCTTTTTTTTAGCTTTTTAGGAAAAGGTGGCCCTGAGGGGCCAGGGGAATTAATGACTTAATGCCTACAATCTCTAGGAAGAACCTGCTCCAGATAAGGTCTCATTATCATTAATTGTTATATTGTTGTTATTATTGTTATTAACCTAACTCCTATGAAAAGCTTTGTTAACAACCTCAGGTGAGGGGTTTAATTAATACCTCCTCTGAATGCCAAGGCCTCAGGCACCTTGTCACCGCCCCCACATCTGGGCTCTACCTCCTCCGAGCGCCCTCAGGGTCCCCTCCGCCCCCAGGTCCTTCCAGCCCCCACACCAGTGGCTCCATCATTCTCACTCCTCCCAACTGCTCCCCTCCCCCATAATCTCACCTCCTTTTCACCTTCCCTTCCCTTTTTTGCAGTTACCTAATTGCTCCAAACAGTTCTCAAGAGGCAAGCCTTTTGGGGGTCATGAAAGCAGAGAGGGTCCACCCTGAGCCCTGCCCTTCCCCCTACCAGCCCCCTCTTCCTGCACCACTTCGCAGTGCTCCCACCCCATCTCCCAGGGAACTTCGGGGACTGTTCTTCAGGTGGTGAGGCCGGTTGGGTGGGTTGGCTGGTTTAGGGTTACGGAGTTGGCACTAACTCCCGGCCCCGTGCAGCTGCCTTCTTTAATTAATTAACTCCAATTTTTAAAAAACCATCTCAATTGGACCTCAGTGCATGCCTCTGGGGCATATGTCACATCAATTAGAGACAACAATTAAGCGTGCTGCCTAAAAGAACCTGTGAGTCTCTTTAAAGACTCAAACGCCATTCAGGCCTAACTGCCTTAGATCACGCTCCTGAGACAGACCCCTGAGGCAGAACCCCCAAGGGAGGAACTGGGCAGCAACTGTCCCCTTAGAGATAGGAGGAGAGGAGGATATTCTCTGTGCACTCAGCTGCCCACACCTCCCCACTCCCGGGTTCCCCTCTGCCTGTGTTGAGACATCTAGGAAGCTAAGCTACTGCAGGTGGGGTGGTGGCCTCACTTCACTAGGATGGGACCAATCTCCCTCCCACCTCTTCATTGTCCTACCTGGGCATCCTGCATGGATAAGGACGTATCTCAGGTCCTCTAACAATAGGATAGGTGTTGAGCTAGCAGAGCTAGTAGAGATGGTAAATGCTGGGTTAACTGATGTTTCCATCACAGTGGTTTGAATTAGGGAAATGGTTGAAGATGTTGCTTGAGGGCACCTTGTGTTACACTTGGTAGATGCTCAGGGAAGGCTTGTAGAACGTCCAAGGCAAGGAGGGAAAACAGTGTGCAGCGCAGTTCCAAATATTTTTCCATGTGCAAAGCAAGTAGGCAGAGATGGGACCGACCCAAAACCTTAGTCTTATTAACTCTGTCCTCTCTACACAACTGGAATTAAAAAAACATTTATAGACTGGGTAAACATGCTTTTCCTTATCTATTTAGCTCATTTATTTATTGCGTATGTGAGTTGACAGTAAATCACTTTGTTCTTTTATGCTTCCCAGAATCCTGGCTGTTCAAGTGAGCCCAAAGTTTCAAAGGGCAGAGACCATATCGGTTCAATTCGCTTTGCATGGTATCCAGTAAAGGGCTTGCAGTACGGGGTCATAGAGAAGTCCTACACTTGGACCCTGGAGACCCAGGTTGTAGTTTTGGCCGTGTGACCCTTAAAATCTGGGCCTCATTTTTATTTGCTGTTAAAAATATAGTGGAAACAACATTCTCTCTTTTTTTTTTTTTTTTTTGAGATGGAGTTTTGCTCTGTCACTTGGGCTAGAGTGCCGTGGCATCAGCCTAGCTCACAGCAACCTCAAACTCCTGGGCTCAAGAGATTCTCCTGCTTCAGTCTCCTGAGTAGCACACGCCACCATGCCTGGCTAATTTTTCTATTTTTAGTAGAGATGGGGGTCTCGCTCTTGCTCAGGCTGGTCTGGAACTCCTGAGCTCAACTGATCCTCCCGCCTCGGCCTCCCAGAGTGCTAGGATTACAGGAGTGAGCCACCGCACCCTGTCTGGGAACATTTTCTATCCGTATTACCTCCTAGGGTTGAGAGAAGGATTAAATGAATTAATGCAGAAGAAAGATTTGCAGAACTTGTCACATAAATATGGTTTTTTAAAATTATAAAATGCATTTTGCTAATAAGGACTCCAGAGTAATCAAAATTCAAGTTCTGAGATGTTTCAAATAGAGAAGGTGATGTGCAGAGAAGAGAGCTGCTGGCTCCGGCCCCAGGCTGAGCTGTCAGCTGTCAGGACAGGGGGTAGTACCAGGGTAGAAAGAAGCTATAGCTAAAACCAAACTGTAGACCTAAGTGACACTGGCTATCCCAATAGCCTCCTTATCTCTGCAGCTGCACTCATACATCTGACCTTTTAGTGCAAACTCTTTTTTTCTTCTCAGTCATCCTGGCATTTATTTTAACTTTTTACCAGAATTTAAGTGAGGCTAGTAGGAGGTGAGGGGGCACAGAGTGAAGGTGCCCAGGGCCCACATCCCTTTAAGAATGGACATATACATACAGTTGTGCACACATGCATGTAAACACAACAAGCCCTATGACTGAAAAGCCAGAAGGCCAGCTTTCTGACCTGTCTCTGGACACTGTCACTTACAAATATGAAAAAAAGTAGGCCGGGCGCAGTGGCTCACACCTGTAATCCTAGCACTCTGGGAGGCCGAGGCGGGTGGATCGTTTGAGCTTAGGAGTTCGAGTCCAGCCTGAGCAAGAGTGAGACCCCATCTCTACTAAAAATAGAAAGAAAATTAGCTGGACAACTAAAATATATATAGAAAAAATTAGCTGGGCATGGTGGCGCATGCCTGTAATCCCAGCTACTTAGGAGGCTGAGGCAGAAGGATCGCTTGAGCCCAGGAGTTTGAGGTTGCTATGAGCTAAGCTGACGCCATGGCACTCTAGCCCTAGGCAACAGAGTGAGACTCTGTCGAAAGAAAGAAAGAAAAGAAAAGAAAAGAAAAGAAAAGAAAAGAGAAAGAAAGAAAGAAAGAAAGAAAAAGAAAGAGAGAGAGAGAGAGAGAGAGAGAGAGAGAGAGAGAGAAAGAAAGAAAGAAAGAAAGAAAGAAAGAAAGAAAGAAAGAAAGAAAGAAAGAGTGAGCAAAAAAAAAAAGGGAACCTAGGACAACTTTATCCATTGTGTAAAAGGTGCAGTTTCCTGTAAGAAGGGCTTAGGGATGAGAATTGGACAATAGTTCTTAGGAAAGGAATGAATTGCAATGTATTAATCAAGTCTCTGGAGTAGAATCTTAGGTATCAGGTCGGAGGACCCTAAGAACCATATAATCCCTTCTTTTCACAAAGCCTAAAGGGTTGAAATGATTGAGCAAAGGTCAAGTATGAGAATCTAGGAGGCCATGACCAGGGCTCTGGCTCCAAGTCTGGTGCTGTAGGATGGGGTAATATTGGTTAATGGGTAAGCAAGGAGCCACAGCCACTGCCCCTATATAAGTGATCTGCTGCGTGGTAACACTGGTTGGCAACCTTCCTGTGATGCTGCAATAGGTGTGTGAAGGGGAAGAGTTGGAGGACAGCAGAGGAACTGGAATCTCCAGAAAGGAACCTTGCTAGTCCTGAGGCCCAAGGCCTTCCAAAGCTTTGGTCACCAAAGTTTCAGATATACAGAAAAGAGAAAGAGAGAGAGAAAGAGAGAGAGAGAGAGAGAGAAACCCATTAAAGGACATGCAGAAGTAGAACTGAATATTAGAATTATTGTCCATCACATGTCAAGGGCACCTGTTTTTATTCCACAGGAGTATGTGGCAATTTTTCAGAGAGGGCCTGTCAAATTCTCAGAAAGACCCGGCACCCTGGGAGTCGGGGAGCCTGGGTCCTGGTTAGCTTTCATTATTCACTGGGATGGGCGACTTTGGCTGAGCCACTAAACATTCCTTGGCCTGAATTTCCTTCGCTGAGAATAATACCTGTCCTGTCTGCCTCGCCAGGTTGTTAGAAGATCTGATGAGATAATAGACATAACCTCCCTGCAAAAACCATAAAGCACTCTTCACACGGAAGGGCATATTATTGCCATTCTAATTACTACGAGCCCTTCAGAGAGTTGGCCTGTGGGTGGAGAGTCACAGATACTGGGGAGGTCACCTCATTCATTAGCCATCACTCTGCACACCCCTCTTCCAGGCCGGGTGGCTCCGACCAGTAGAGGGTGGGGAACGGATCAAGTGTCCAAGGAGGCAAAGCAAGACATTTATCTCGGCCAGACATTCTGGACTCACCAGCCCTTACAGATGCCAGGTTTTTCCTTCTCTCCTTGAATCTAAGTCTCTCCTTTTATTACTTATGCTTATTTCCTCCTCTTCTGCCTGAAGATTTCTCTACCTGATGAAATACGATATCATGTTTAGTGTTTATCCACCGAAAACACTCATCATTGAAGAACATGACTCAGAGTTGCCAAAATTATGATCCCTGGAATCTGGAGTCCAAGTGTCATAAAAGCCAAGCATCCATTTCTGGAAGGGGCCAAGGACACAGTCAACTCTTGGGCTCCTTTATTTATAAAGTTTCAATCTCTTCCCTAACCTTGTCTCAGACTCAGATCATTTTACTCCCTGCAGGATTTTTTTTTTTTTTGGACTGGAGGTGCTTGTCTTAGTCTGTTTTGTGTTGCTATAGCAGAATCCTACAGACTGGGTAATTTATAAGGAAAAGAAATTTATTTCTCACAGTTCCAGAGGCTGGGAAGCCTAATACGCAGGTGCCGGCATCTGCAGTGGGCCTTCTTTCTGCATCATCCCACAGCAAAAGGCAGAAGAGCAAGAGAGCATGTGAGAGTGAGCAACAGAGCAAAGGGAGCCAAACTTGATATTATAACGAGCCCACTCTTGACATAACTAACCCACTGCCCACATAACAACATTGATCCACTCTTGAGGGCAGATCCTCTTATTAGGCCCTACCTCCCAACACTGTTGCACTGGGGATTACGTTTCCAACATAGGAATTTAGGGAGACACATTCAAACCAGAGCAGTTGCCTAAGGAAGGGCAAGCCCACCTAGGTGAGAAACAGAGCAGGTCAAAACTCCCATGCTGATCAGCAGTGGGACAGCACCTGTGAACAGCCACTGCACTCCTGCCTGGGCAGCACAGTGAGATCCTGTCTCTTAAAAAAAAAAAAGATTTGAACAACTTCCAGGAAGTTTGGTTTATGGTGGGAAAGGGTCAGCCTGCCCCTCAGAGTTGCTGCCTTGGGTCTTTTCCATCCTAGGCCCTCACCTTGCCAACTTCATTTCCTCTCCCCGAGCCCTAAGCACTTTCAATGATGGACACTCTCTCTTGGCTCTGAACTTGGATAAATGCTACATTGTTAGCTAATAGTACCATTAATTATATTAATGATTAATAGCTAATTAGTCATAATGCTGTAATGCTTACAAGCGAGGCTTCCTTTCTTGCAGCAGCTCCAGGTCTAAGCACACACAACACATCCCCTTCCCTATTCCTGGCCACAGGACAAGGGCAGCTCTAAATCTGTTTTTCTGACCACCCTGGCAATACCTAAATTGCTCCAGTTATTAGCCGTCCCATTCATATGGTGAATAGTCACTCCTGCTTATGTGTTGCCTCTTCTACTTCCGTCACTCACACTCTCCTCCAGTAGTAACAAGGAGGTCAGCAGTCGTCAAGTTTTTTTTTAAAACTTTATGCCATAAACCAAAGGCTCTTTCCCTTTCAAATCTCACTTCGACCCACTTTTTTACTTTCACCCCTTTCCTTCACTTCACCTTTCCCTAATCCTAACCCGCCCCCTAGTTCGTGGAATCCCACAACACCCCCAGTCTGCAGCCCCCTCCCACTCCCCGTTTAGGCTTCCTTTCAGCAACCACGCCCCCCGACTCCAGGAGAGCGGCACGCATGCGCAGCTCGCGCATTTACCTGGGCGCTCGGGAGTGGGCGGGGTGGGAGAGGGCGTGGGTGGAGCTGGGAGCCGACGGTTATCTGGGTGGCGGAGCGCTCACAATGTGGCAGCAGGGAGAAAAGGTGCGCCAGGGCCGGCCCGAGGGCCGCGCATGCGCGCCGCTGCTCCCAGCGGCCGGGATGCCGCGAGGGGGGGTGGGGGGGACGGGCGGAGGGAGGTTTCGGGATCCCTGTTGGGCGGGGGCGCCTGTGAGGGAAGGGGCCGCGGGCGCGCGCGCGCGCCCTCGCCTCCCTCCCTGCCCCCCTCTCGGCACACACATCCACACACGCACACCCCCTCCCCTGCCTCCCTCCCCGCGCGCCGCCCGCCCCGCCGGCCCCGCTCGCCCTCGCGCGCTCGGAAGGGAGTCGCGAGACGTCGGAGCGGCGGCCACGTAGCGCTGCGGCGGCGGCGGCGGCGGCGGCGGCCGAGGCCGGGTCTGAGGAGCGGCCCGGAGGACAGACGTTGGGCAGGGGGGAGGGGCCGGCCCGGCCGGCGGTTGTTACTCGAGCGCCGCGGCTACAGGCCCCCCGCCGCAGGGATGGACCGCCGAGGCGGCGGTCGAGGCGGCGGAGGCGGAGGCGGCCGGCCCGGGTGAGTAGGGGCCCCTTCCCCCACGCACACGCCACCGTCGCGGCGGCGCCCCTGGCAGCAGCCCTTCCTCTGCACCGCCCGCCGGGCCGGCCCGGGCTCTGGGGGCCGGCTTAACCCTTCGCCGAGGCAGCTGCGCGCACTAGGCCGGAGCAGCCCCCATCCGGCGGGGAGGCCCTGGGCGCAGCGCTTATCTGGCACCGAGCTTGGGCCGGGGGTGCCCCGCTCCTGCCCCTTCGCTCCCTCCCTCCCGGACCCGGGCTTGGCTGCAGTTTTGCCGCGAGTCCGCTCGCCCTGAGGCCTGAGGGAAGGTTGGGGTGGCACGATTAGCGGGCCGAGGGGAGGTTTGCACCGGTCCTCCTGCAAGCGTTCTCCTGCCCTGCAGCTGGTGGCTTGCACCCGCTGCCTCCCCCGCCCTGCGGTTGCGCCCAAACCTCCAACCCGCGGGAGTATTGTGCCGCCTGGATAAAACGCATCTGATGTACACCCGCCGCCAGCAGCCCCACACTCACCCCAGTGGGTAATGCAGACCTTTCTCCACCCCCACCGCCTCCTCCCCTCCAATCAGGCTCTGCTGAAGATTCTTAGATCGGAGACACCAAAGGTACACCCCCGTTACATCTCCACGTAACATGTTCATTGTCGAGAGATGTCTCCTGTAGAAATAATAAATGCCCCTGCCTCACCTCGAAGTCCGTCTTCAGGATTTAGGATCCCATATGCTGTTCTGCTTTGAAGAGGGCCAGCTTTGATCACATCTAGTGTGTCCCTCCCCCACAACACACAGACACACACTCACTCACTTCCTGATTGCTGTGCAGCCCATGTCACCGCGAATCCATTGTCAGAAATAGCTTCTGCCAATCAAAGGAATGTGCTTTTGCCTTTGGAGAAGGGTGCTTTCCACAACCATGTTCTCAGGATATTCCTGCGTGAGTCTGCCTTTGATTGTCCCCGTGTTCAAGCATCATTATCATAGCCTTTCCCTTATGTGCATTTCCCGGGGACCCTCAGTAACACCTGAGTGATGCTTTTTTCCCAGTTAATTAGATACGTATGATGTGTGGGAATGTCATCTATTTTGTTGTAATGTTTAACATCTATGATCAAGGCATAGTATATAAATAGTATTTTGAGAAGAATGTGTATTTTCTTCCAGAGGATAGCCAGGCCCGTATTGTTCTGGGAATGGCAACTAGCACATGCTTTGTTGACATGTGTATGCTTAGGGAATGAAGAGCTGCTGTTGCTGGGATGTGTGGTGTCTGAGCCCAATGCAGGTGATGTTCCCGAATGGAGCTGTTTTGTGAGCGGTGCATGGCACTGTGATTGTCAGTGCTGGTAGGCAGTTTGGTTCTTTTTATTGCTCCTGTGCACATGTGTTGAGATCGATACTATCTTTAGTTTAATTTTGTTTAAAACGTTCGCCACTAAGTTTTAGTGATCCTGGAAATGTCTCCTTCTGTGGTTCCTAACCTTTCTTGCAAGTTATGGAAGCCATTAGGGCCCTCTTAGTGAAGTAGGCACATAATTTTGCTTGCAACTAGAGTCAACTTGAAGCTGGTCCTAGGACCTCAGGTTAAAATCTGTGTTATGCAAAAGTGAAAGGAACTTGAGTTTCTTTTTTTTTTTTTTTTCCCCTTAAGGGTTAGAGTTACTTTGGCTCTGAGCAATAAACAGCAAAGTAGCTTCTGTATGTACCCTTGTGTTTTGTTTTTTGATTAGGGTGAGTTAGTTATTTGTAAAGTATCATTTCCCTGTCTTCCTGTCAAGAGGAGATGTGTCTGTCTTTCAGAAAAAGTTAAAACTAAAGTCAAAATAACTTGTTTAAATTTGACCAATTGATAATGTGTGTTCCTGGCACTATATTCTAAATGTAGGAAATTTCAATGGCAAAGTCTGAGGTCTGTTTCATAATGCCTGTACAGAATTTCTATATATTGGTTGAAGTTGATGTGCTCTGTTAAAAGAAGGCTTTATAATTCCCATAGTGGTGTACCTGCTCTGTGACAAGATTTTTTAAACTTTGTAAATACAGTTTCATGTCTTTATTAATAATGATGGCGCCATCAAAAGCATCCATTTAAAATTTTTGTTTTAATGGAAAGATTTTAATTGTAGTTAGGGAATTCAGTCTCCACATTTAGAATCTAGAACTAAGAATGAACTTTGCATTCTATCAATAAGCAGATGGTAAATATCAGCTATTTTTATTTAAATTACTCTGTACCCAGCTTTTGCTTTTTGATCATATTTCAATCAAGAGACAGTTATTCCAGCTTGTGATAATGTTGTGGTGGGCAGTGACATTAAGTATGATTCTGACAATATTTTTCACTTACGGAATCCTTTGAGACTTTCATAGATTTTGCATTTTGGGGGTTCTGAGAGGCTAAGGAATTCATGGTATTAACTGGCAGTTTGGAAGACAAGGGAGCCTTGGAATCTTGCATAGAACCTGTTCCATACGCCTGAAAAATAGTATTTATTCTAATAATTACACAGTGTACCTTATGAAGTTTGAAAGCATGCTGAGGTTGCAAATACTGCATTTTTTTATTATCTAATAAACATGCTTGAAGTGGCTTATGCTACAGGTTTTATTTTTTGTTCATGTCATGCCTGAAGTTTTACTATAGGAAATTATTTGCCTATCCTAAACCCAAGCCAATTCAAAGTTGCAAATATGTTACTTTTCTTTGTTAACATCATATAATGACAAACCATTAAAATCTCAGGGGATAGTGTTTCCTTGGTTTAGTATTGCAGAACCTCTTCTAACCAGTCACTTACCTAGTTAAACACCCACACACCATAGAGCTGATCATATAACACATATGGCTGTGAGAACAGTATTTTCTCCCTGCCAGATTCAGAACTTGGAAGCTGGAAAACAATTGCATAGCAGTGAAACACTTGAGTAGTGGTGCCAGCAGCTCACTCTCATTAATATAAACAGCTTGCTTTAATTTCTTCAACACTCTTCTTCAGACACTCTTCCCTTAGGAGGTTTCAGATCAGCAGCTCCTACTCAAGGGAAACAGCACCTACTTTCTGCAACTGTGGCCTCAAGATCTGATTCGTGACACCCAGAGCTGTTTCCATTTCTGCTCTAAGTATGGGAAGTAATCTTGTAGTGTGGTAAGAAAATACTTTTCAAGTCTGTAGAAAAAAAAGTTGATTAGTAATGCTACTGATGTGATTTTATTTTTGAATGTGTGAAGCCTGTTGAAGAAGTAAACTATGACATAAAATGTTAAAAAAAAAAAGTTACCCTTTTCTCAAGGGTTTTAGATAATTTTACCAAATTTGTGAGTATACTCTTTAGTTTCATTTCCCTTGTTCTAAAAAGTCAGTTGAGAGACAGCCAGATAAATAAATAAAAGTGGATTGTCTTGTATTTTGAACTATAGCCTTAAGAATTAGTTATTCTAGAGGAGGTAATTGCAGGTGATGGTGCCTCACTGGGAGTTCCTCATTGGGAACTCTTGTGTCTTGTGCTGCCATTTTAGGTATGATATTTTTCTCAGCTGTTGTCATCATTTCAAATAATTAGCACTTGAATTCACTTTGATAGAGATGAACTGGTGTTGCAGTTAGTGACTTTTGCTGGAGAAAGATCAGGGAGATGGTTCTTTGGAGCCAGGTTTAAACCCCAACTTTGCCATTTGCTGGCTTTATGGCATGAGCAAGTTACCTTGACCTCTCTGGCCTCAGTTTCCTCATCAGCATAATGGGATTTGTTATGAAGATTAGAGATAATGTATGCAAGCTCCTAGCACGGTTCCTGGCATATGATCGTATTAGGGATTCAATAAATGGTAGGATACAGGGCATGTCAGAGTGAAACTACTGATCATTTAGGCTTATGATGAGATTTAGAGGTCTGCCACTGAGATCTGCATTTTTTTCATTTGTGCAGATTTGGGATGAAAAAATTGCCAATATTTGACTTGGAGCATACCGAAGTCTTACAGGTGCAGTGTACTTATTGGAACTTTCATTTGTTGCTCTATGGCTGGCTGAACTTGGTGACGATAATAAAACCTAGTTCCAAATTCTACAGTGTTACCCACAGGCTGTGCTTGTTTTAAGCCTATTCAGAGCTTATGTGGTGAAAGGGGTGTTTTTGGACATTAATGTATCTCAGTGAGTTCTGTGTCCAGAGTTGAATCACGTGCAAAGCTTTGTATAAATTTTCATGGTAAATGCAAACCATAAAGTGCTTGGTAGAATCAGTAGGGAGATATCAGTTGCTTATTTTAGTTAATCTGTTTGTTTATATAGCAGTTATGTTTGATTTTTAAAAATACTTATGAACATTTTCTCTTATAAAATTCCCATTGCTCTTCTGAAGTTTTGATCACAAACTGCTGTTGGGGCTATAGGTTTGAGTGCCTTATACAATTTTACTTTGGCAGGGGAAGGAAAAAAAGTAAGGCCTCTTTACCTGTCAAATTTTATGAACTCTCTGCTTTAGTCCTATAGATTGTGTGTATAGTTCTATTCCTCATTTTTTAGCCATAAAGGCAGTTTTATGGTAAAATATGACATTCCCTTTTCCCTTTTTAAAAACATAGTTCAAGAGATTGATTACTTTGAAGAGTAGATTCAATCAAGGCCATGTATACAGTTTTATTCAGTGCATACAGCTTTTAAAATAGGATTTCTTGGATGACTATAGAATTAAATTATTCTGTCATTTTTGCAGGATAACATTGTGATAAAGTCTGTGAGCCTACAAGAGTTACCTAGAGACTTTTCAGATAAGGTAGACACATCAGTAATGCATTAGGATTTACCTAAAGGGAATCTGCTAATCCTTATTTTCTTTTGCTATTGAGCTACCTACAGGACTTGCCCATCATCGGAATCAGTCACTAGTATTGGATTGCTGATAAAGAGGGATTGGCAAAAATAATGGTCTTTTGACTTGTCTTAGATTTTGCAATGCACTTTAAAAAACTTAATCTTGGCCAGAATGTATAATAATGATAGCATTAATGCTGTGTGAGCTCAGAATGGCTAAACAAACAAAATTTAGGTGATTGAATTACATATTTTTTTTTTCCACAGGAAGGGGTGCTTTTTTTTTAACTATTATTTTTACTGGTTCACTCAAGTCAAATGGCCTAGCAGATAGCTGGTTTCTTCTGTCACTTCCTTGATAAACCAGTGAGTATGTGGTGAGAAGGGATTGCTGGGAGAGAACAGAAATGGAAAAGAATGGCTCCAAAGCCTGATTTCTTGGTCTTTTTTTTTTTTTTTTTTTTTAACACCACTTGTACTCTAATAATCTTGGTCTTTACTGTGCATGTGGCAGCTGAGTGTTATGACTCTTACCTGGGTTAAAGATATACAGTATTGGGTGATTCCTTTTGTCTTTTAATGCTAGTGCAGAATATAGTCCTTAATAAAATGTGCTTATACTTTTCAGCTTTGGAATTTTTATTCTGTTTTTGGAATTCAGTGGAATATAACTTCTTTTTTTTTCGAGTCAGAGTCTTGCTCTGTTGCCCAGGCTGGAGTACAGTATCATGATTATAACTTACTACTGCCTTGAAGTCCTGGGCTCAAGCAATCCTCCTGCCTCAGCCTCCCTAGTAGCTAGAACTACAGATGTGCACCACCATACCCAGCTAATTTTTTTTTTTTTTTTTTTTTTTTTTTTAATTTTCTGTAGGAACAGGTTCTTACTATGTTGCCCAGGCTGGTCTTGAACTCCTGGGCTCAAGAGATCCTCCTGCCTTGGCCTCCTCAATGGAACATAATTTCTTACTTACACTGTATAACTTACAAAATGAGAATATAACTAAGCCCTTATGAATTGTTTTTACCCTTTTGAATGTAACATTTTAATATATTTAAAGTAATATCGGTGGCCCATGCACATTGAAACACGTGGTAAAGTTGTTTTCTTGTTTTTTGTTGGTGAAGAGGAGAGTGCTTGTGATCCCAATTTTATGTTTAAATCTGCATCTTTTCCTTTTAAAACCGATCAGGATGGCCAGAGACTTTTTCTCTATTAATATGTATTATTAAAGGTGGAGTTTAAAATTACCTTGCCATGGTTGGGCACGGTGGCTCACGCCTGTAATCCTAGCACTCTGGGAGGCCGAGGCGGGTGGATTGCTCGAGGTCAGGAGTTCGAGACCAGCCTGAGCAAGAGCGAGACCCTGCCTCTACTAAAAATAGAAAGAAATTATCTGGCCAACTAAAATATATATATAAAAAAAAAATTAGCCGGGCATGGTGGCGCATGCCTGTAGTCCCAGCTACTCGGGAGGCTGAGGCAGTAGGATCGCTTAAGCCCAGGAGTTTGAGGTTGCTGTGAGCTAGGCTGACGCCATGGCACTCACTCTAGCCCAGGCAACAAAGCGAGACTCTGTCTCAAAAAAAATAAAAATTACCTTGTCATAAAAGTTCCTCATTTTCTTTTTAACAAAGTTTTTAAAATTAAAATTAACTCAGCAGAAATTTGGAAACAACCTAAATATCCATCAGTATAGAATTAGTTAAATAAATTAGTGTATATTCAGACAATAGAATAAATATTATAGAGCTGCAAAAAGAATGAGGAAACTTTATATATTGCCATGAAAAAATCTCTAAGCTATAGAGTTAATGAAAAAAGGCACAGAGCAGTGTGTAGAATGTACTACTGTTTGTATTGTGGGAGAGTGAACATATTTGAGGATTTTCCTGTATATCATAAAATAACTCTAAGAAACTATTAATTCATTTCATAAGAAACCAATAATATTGGTCTGTTGGGGAGTGAATTGGATGACTGAGGTACCAGGATTGGAGGCAAGTGCTTTATTGTATACTTTAAAAATTTATATATATTTTTTCTTTTCCTACCCCAACCTGAAGATGAGAATATGTATTTTTTTAAAAAGATTTAAAATTTTGGTTAAGGTAAGCCATTACACATAGAAAAGTAGGGAAATCATAGATATACAGTTTGATGCATTTTCTCTGTGTAATCAGCACCTGGCACAAGGAATGGATTATTAATGTCCCAGAAGCCTCTCAAATCCTTTCCCAATTCCTGCTTTCCCAAAGGTTTTCACTGTCTTAAGTTCTACCACCAAGAAGTGTTGCCTGTTCTTTGAAACTTTATATAAGTAGAATACAATATATACTCGTTTGTGTATGGCTTCCTCAGCTCAAAATTATGTTTATGAGATTCAGCCATATTGTTGTGTGTAACAGTTTGTTTATTCTCCTATAAACAATGCATATTCATTGTATGCATATATTATAATTTATTTGTCCATTCTATCATTGATGGAAATTTGGGTTGCTTCTGGTTTTGGGCTATCATGAATAATGCTGCTCTGTTCTCTGTATATTCTTTTACACTTAAAATTTTGACACAGGTGAATATATACTTTTTTTTTAATTTAAAATATATCCCCCAGCTGATCCATAGGAAAATTGTAATGTCCTATTTTAAATTAAATATTGGAATACTTAATGGGGCCAAATAATTTCAAACCATTTTTTAGTACATCCTCAAAGACCTACCTTGGATTTCACAACATTAATAGAATTCCTGAGTCATCTAAGAGCAAACCCTAAATTCTTTTATCCTTGTATAAACAGTTAAATATGGTAGAAAATGTCTTTAAAATGATTATAACACCTGAAAGATTTGTTTTTGTAACTGCTAAATATTTCTTCACTGTCTCATTTCATAATATTGATATCACAATTCTTCCTGAATTGCTAATTATTAAAAATATTTTATTTAATATAATTTTTATAACTGCCATATATTTGAACTTTTTAGAACCCCAAAGTTCTAAATAAATAGCAACACGAAAAACTGACTTAAAATATGTATAGTTAATCTTGTTTTGAATATTTTGGAATTTGATAGACCTGTCAAATAATTGGTTAATGGAATGAAATTGTATGTAGCCATGCTCTTTAACAAAAGCCAATAAAAACTGCATTTGATCACATTTTTGCTTTAATTTCAGTAATGTCATTCTCTGCTCTTTTTGCCCAAACATGGAAACAACAATTAAAGTATAAATCTGTAAAGCAGTGGTTTTCAACCACAGGCAATTTTTGCCTCCAGGGGACATTTGGCAATGTCTGTAGACGTTTTTTTGTTTGTCAGCAATAGGGGTGGGAATATGCTACTGGCATGCAGTAGGTAGAGGCCATGGATACTGCTAAACATCCTGCTGTGCACAGTACAGCCCCCACCACAAAGAATTACCTGGTCTAAAATGTCCACAATGCCAAGGTTGAGAAACCCTGCGTAGAGTAGCTAATGACTAAGCTGATGCCACTAGGCAGGTAATAATTTTAGCATTGACTTTGTTAGATTTAGTACATGGAACTCATTTAATTCATCTAGTTTAGAGAAGAAATAAGCTAGATAATTTTCTAAATAGTAGTGGAGTTTTAAGTATGAAGACGTTAGAATAAGTTTTAGTGGACAAATCATCTTGTTTTAAAAATAAGTTATTTATAATTTCCTGTGGTAAAGCCAAATTATCTTGGAATATAGCTTTTATCTAAAAGGTTATTCACAGAGAGAAAAAAATCCTTTTATATATTACGCAGCAGAGACTTAGGGGTGTAATTTTTTCAAAACAAATAAATCTTTACTTGTGGGATCCTAATGTGGATCTTGCTATGCTCGAACAGAAAACATTTGGTTCTCTCACATAAAATATATTTAAATTTTGTATAATATGATGAGTTAAAAAAATCTATTGCTAAGTGAGAAAATATTAAAATTTTGGAAAATACATGCATAGTAGAAAGAAATGTTCTAATTTCAAATGTCTGATTTCTTCCTGTCAGATTGTAGTAAAGAAACACTGAAGCGTCTGTTCTCATTTGTCAGTTATTACAATCAGTATCCAAAAGATCGTTTGTTCTGCTTTCCCTTCTCTACTCAATCCTTCTGCCACCTCACATGGAAAGTTAGATATTTTTTTCTTTCTTTAAAGATGACTTATCTCTCTAAGGCCAGGTGGTATACTGAGACCTGAAAGACATGTCCACAGAAGCCAACTGTTGCAGGATTGGACTGTTCTAAATCTAGAACTGCTGTTTGTTTAATTCCCTCTAGCAATATCTCTCAAACTTTGTGACCATGATCCACAGTAAGAAGCAGTGCATGCGTGCCCACACAGATTCACTCACATTGGACCTGCACCCACAGCTGAATCAAAAACCTTGTGAGACAGTACCTACCCTTATTATCTCTCAGGCAGTCTGTTAGTTTTTATTGTGTTCCATTTTATTTAGAAAATTTGGATCGAGATAGGCCGTTTGAAAAAAAAATACTGCCATATATAGGGCCTAACAAAAAGTATTGTTTTGCTAAACAGATGTTTACTGTATTAAAGGGGGTTGAGGGGAGTGATAAAGATTATGCTTAGGGGTATAGATTTGAAGTAGAAATCTATTATATTTATTACTTTATTTATTCCATATAGAGAGGTAGTTCTTAAAAGACCTGAAAATCTGGAAAGGGTTAAGGTTGGATCCCACTTTGCCTAGCATTAAAAGTTATGGTCTTCTAACAGGTAGTACACCTACTGTCATTTAACACACGCACTGTCTACCTGTTCATTAGATTAGGTGGAACTGAGAGGACTAAAGAATACGCAGAAAGAGATTTTTTAAACTCTTTAGGATAACCTCCTTTAACACAGAATCTGGTTTGAACAATAATATATGCATATAGAGTGGTTACAGAATAAAAATATAGCAAGGACTCAGTAGTGAACCTCTGTAAAAATTTACACTCTGGACTTGGACTATATTCATGAACAGCTTTGTCACAAAAGCAATGATCAGAACCTGGTCCTCCAGAGGGACAAAACTTGTAAGTTTCTTAGTCGGAGTTGTCTTTCATTTCTATACTGGAAGTTACATGTACTATGTAAATGTATATATGAGAGCTGTCCGGAAACTATCCAGCCATGGATATAATGGATACATGGATACAAGGGCTAGATACTTTCTGGACAGCCCTGGTATTTATTCAGCAAACCTTTACATAGGATTTGCCATTTACTCTTATATTATCCCCATCTTACCAACAGGAAAATTGAGACAAAGTGATGTTATGTTAATTTTCCAAGTTTAATGTGTTCTCTTGGCATTGAGTTGTTGGGTTTTTTGTTTGTTTTGTTTTTTTTTTAAAGAGACTGAGTCTGACTATGTTGCCCAGACTAGAGTGCAGAGGCTACTAACAGCTGCTATAATGGTACACTACAGCCTTGAACTCCTGGGCTTAAAAGATCCTCCTGCCTCAGCCTCCTGAGTAGCTGGGACTACAGGCATGCCACCACACCTGGCTGGCCTTGAGAATTTTAAGAAAAAGACCCATAAAAACTACTTTATTTTACTAATTGAAAAATTAATTAATAAGAATTTGTTTCTGGCTTTTGGAAACCAGAGACTGAGTAAATAATTTATTTTAATTTTTAAATTAACACACAGTAAAATTGACATTTTGGTATGCTGTAGTTCCGAGAATATCAGTATAAGTGTAGATTTGTGTTACCACCACCACAATCAGAATACAGAGCAGTTCCATCACCCCCAAAAATTCCCTCCTGCTATACCTTTGCGTTCATACCCTCCCCCTACCCTGGGCACCCACTGATCTGTTTGTCTTTTGGAGAATGTTGTATAAATGGGATCATACAGTATGTAACCTTTAGAGACTGACTTCTTTTACTCGTAATAATGCTGTTGAGATTTATCCAAGTTTTTGTGTGTATCAACAGTTCCTTTTTATTGTCAGGTAATATTCCATTGTATGCATGCACAACAGATTGTTTATCCTTCACCATTTGAAGGACATTTGGATTGTTTCCAGTTTTTGGTGATTATGAACAGAGCCATTATAAACATTCATAGCAGGTTTTTGGGTAAACATAAGTTTTCATTTCTCGAAGGTAAAAACTTAGGGCTGAGATTGCTGGGTCATATAGTGTGAATGTTTAACTTACAAGAAACTACCAAACTATTTCTGCATCCCCACCAGAAACATGAAAAGTTCCACTTGTTCCACATCTTTGTCAGCACCCAATATTGTTAGTATTTTTCATTTTAGCCATTCTAATACATATGTAGGAGTAATTCATTTTGAGCCTTGTGATCAGAATCGGGATACTAGGCCAGCTCTGCCATTAGATCGTTGCAGACCTTGCAGGAGCCATTTAACTTTTCTGAGCCTCTTGTTTCCTCATCTCTCATATAATGGGGTTATACTGGGTGCTTTATAAGTTCTCTCAGCTCTTAAATGCATTGATATGAAAAGATAAGTCCTTGGCAAGAAGAAAAGAGATTTGTGTTTGCTTGTGCAAAAAAAAACTATTGACTGATCTCAGCTAAAGTACAAACATTATCAGCAGTATATATATTTATAAATGGAATCTATATGAAATAACTCGATATTTATAGTTTGTCCTTTGAAGTGAAACATAATAGTGTGATGATGTATGTTATAGCTATAAGCTAAAATTACATAGCTAATGTTGCAGTTAACATTGACAACCTAGGGTCTTTTGGCTGATGTCTGATATTTTTATAATATTTCCTAGCTTTCTAGAGTTATAATTTATAGTAAGTTTAATAGCAAATATTTTACCATTTTCTATGTTATGAATAGAGGACTACTTTTTAAAAAAAATTATTTATATACTTGTCCTTAATGTCTTATTTGAGTGTAAACAAATTGTTTCTATATGGTATTAAAAAAGAATAGCTTTATTATTTTTCTTAAAAAATTGTACATGCCTACTTTAAAACTATTTAAGGATTACAGAAAAATGTGAAGAAAAAAATAAAAGTATCCCCTTCACCTGTCTCCTATCTTTCAATATGAGTGAGCATATGCATACATGTATGTTCATGGTTTTGCATAATCCCAATTTTACGTGTTCTTTACTCTTTTTTTCCATATGGACACATTTCTGTGTCAGTTATAAATCTGTATCATAATTCAGATGGCTCTATAGTATGCCTATGTCTGTATGTACCATTATTTATGTCTCATGTTTTTTGTTATATGAAGTAATACTATTCCTCATTAGTATAGTGGTGAGTTAAAAAAAAAAAGAATGCTATAATGAACTTGTCACATTATCTTCTAGTGGGGAGTTTTTGGTTTTTTTTTTCTTTTTTGAGACAGGGTCTTGCTCTGTCACGTGAGCTACAGTACAGTGGCATCATCATAGCTCACTGCAACCTGAGCTCAAGTGATACTCCTGCCTCCGCCTCCTGAGTAGCTGGGATTACAGGTGTACGCCACCACGCCCAGTTAATTTTTCTATTTTTAGTAGAGATGGAGTCTCGCTCTTGCTCAGGCTGCTCTCGAACTCCTGGCCTCAAGCAATCCTCCCACCTTGGCCTCTCAGAGTAGTGCTAGGATTACAGACAGTAAGCCACCGTGCCTGGCCCTATCAGGAGGTTTTTTTTTTTTTTTTTTTTTTTGAGAGAGTCTCACTCTGTTGCCCAGGCTAGAGTGCCGTGGCATCAGCCTAGCTCACAGCAACCTCAAACTGTCAGGAGTTTTTCAATGGCTCCACACTTCACAGTTAGGAGAATAGTGCTGAACTGCTCTAAGGAAGGTGGTTCTGTATTCACATGATGTTATGAGTTATAGTCAACTCTGCCAGGTAATGTCAAAAGTTAGTCAGGGTATCTTGGCATTAGCCAGTTTGGGATTTATGCCATGAAACATATTTACACATGTTCGTACATGGATTCTGGTGAAAAAAACCAAGCCCATTTGCTAATTCGTAAATATTCTTTACCAGGTAAACTTGAGAATGTTTAAAAACATCAAAGCTTGAAAAAGGATTTTTTTAAAATTTCACTTTTGAGAAAAATAAACTGATAAAACAGCCTGCTTTTTTAATTCAAAGAAAATCTTTTAATTAAAGTGTTTATAACTCAATTTGTGCTGTTGCAATAAATTTTCTTTATAATTGTTTTTTGAGTAATTTTAGATTTGCAAAGAAGTTGCAAAGAGAATACCCATAAACGCTTCATGGTTCCTATTGTTAAAGTCTTACATAATCATGATGTGTTTCTCAAAACTAAGAAACCGACATTGGTATATTATTATTAACTAAACTTCATATTTAATTCAGATTTCACTAGTTTTTCAACTTATTTTTTTTCCTATTTGGGAAACATTTAAATCAAGCTTTTAAACTCTATACTTAAGCCAAAATATCTGCTCACAGATTAATTTTAGTCATAACATAGATTGTACATATGTATATGCTATATAATGTATCTAGATCTCTGTATTTATTTAAACCAATGTAAGTTATCTTTGCCATTAATATCTTTGAAAGTTATCTTTTGACATTCAAAGACAATTCTGCCCAAGGCCTTTCTAAGGTAGGACTGAATTTTCCCCGCCCTTATGTTCCATGCAGAAACATGATTTAGAACATCTATGAGTATAGTGTTGCACAGTCCTACCCTTTTCCGTATAGTGACAAGTCCCTGTCTGCAGGAGCATATGGAAAATAGCCAACTTGTGTTGACAAGCAAATTAACTGTTAATTGAAAGTGGTAGTCAAGAGTCTCCTATGCAGGATGGTTTCCCTGTCAGTGTCTTGCTCTGAGTGAATTTAAGTATTTAGTGGTTCTTGAAGAAGAAAAAGGTGGGGACTTGAGGCACAATACCATTGTAGATAGGATAGTACTTGGGATCTTTCACCCCACACTTGCTAATGCAAAGAATCCCTCCTGAGGCAAACCATGGCATCCAAACTCACTGTATTAAATTGAATCATTCCTTAAAACAATTTAATTTATGGCAGAGGAGGAAGGAATTGACAATATCAAGTAGATATGGATTTTGAAAAGTCACTTTTCTGGTTGGATGTGGTGTCTCATGCCTGTAATCCCAGTACTTTGGGAGGCCGAGGCAGGAGGATCGCTTGAGACCAGGGGTTTGTGACCAGCCTGGGCAACATAGTGAGACCCCCTCATCTCTACAAAAAACAGAAAAGGTTAGCTGGGCATGGTGGCACACTCTTGTAGTCCCAGCTACTTGGGAGGCTGAGGCAGATGGATCGCTAGAGCCCAGGAGTTTGCGATTGCAAGGAGCTATGATGATGCCACTGCATTCTAGCCTGGGTAACAGAGCCAGACTCTGTCTCAGAAAAACAAAAAACGTACAAATAACTTAGTTGTTCCATGAAAAAACAATAAATCTGAATGAAGTACATCTTCCTTTTGTAGAGGCAAAGAGGATTGGAGAAGTACAGCATTTGTCACATATGTCAGTTAAACTAACAAACCAAGTGAAGTTGTCCTGAATTTGTGTATGTGCTTGTGAGTGCCTGTGTGCAGAGCATTGATTAGGTGTCACAGAGAAGTATAAATTTCTTCCCTTTCTCTCAAAGAGCTTATTGTGGGGGAGATAAAATTTATAGAAAAATAACTGTAAGATGACAATTAGCTGGGCATGGTAGTGCTCACCTGTAAATCCCAGCTACTCTGGAGGCTGAGGCAGGAGGATCGCTTGAGCCCAGGAGTTTGAGGCTGCAGTGAGCTATGATTTTGCCACTGTACTCCAGCGTTGGTGACAGAGCAAGATCCTGTCTCAGAAAAAGAAAAGAAAAACAAGATGATCTATGTTAGGTGTGTAGCTCTGTGTTGTAGAAGTATAGGTGGAGAAGAAATCCCTTCTGACTAGGTGGTCAAGAAAAGCTTCAAGGAAAAGGTGCATTTGAGCTGGGTCTTGAAAGATGGATAGGGTTTTATTATAGTGACTGGGGTGGGGAGAGGTGTTCTAGGTAGAAGGAAAAAATGACACAAAATCTTAGAGGTGGAAAAAGCCAAAGTGTCTTTGAGAAATAGCATGAGGATGCTAAGTGTGAGAGGAGGACTTTAAGAGTCAAGATTGGAAAAGCCAGTTGGGCTCAGATGGTGGAGTGCTTTTGACTGCTTTGCTAAGGAATCGAACTTTATTCTAGGGCTCTAGAAACCAATGAAAACTTTGTAGCTAGGGAGTTACATGATCCAAATTCTTTAGCAAAATCTATTTTAGAAGATCTCTGTATAGGGTAGTTTGAAAGAGAGAGAGGCAGAAAGACTATTACCATAGTCTGGGTCTGAGATGAGTGGGGCCTGAACTGGGGTGCTGTTAGCAATTGGAACAGGGAGGACAGGGCAGTTTCAAGAAGTAGAACATGTTGGTTCATTAGATACTGGGGTAGGGGAAAGCAAGCAGCCAAAAATGCACCTGAGGTTTAGAGCCTCAACCCGAGACAATGGCTGCTTCATTTGGGTCTTCTACAGATTTGACCATCAAATAAGAACTTAAAATCAATAGCATCTTAGAATGGAGGAAAAGTATATGGCATTCTTGTTTTAGAAATGATAAAATGTGCAGTTTAAAATTGGTACATGGTATTTATTGACCCAGGATGGAGGGAACAAACCAGGGAAGGAAGAAAGTGGGTTTCCATGTAACGTGAGAGCCATGGTTATGGGCTGTGCTTACATCTGATTTTTACACAGAATGAAATGCTTCAGACCATGTACTCAGAAGTATCAACATCACCACACTGACTGAATAAGAGAATCCTGGTTACCCCATAGTACAGCACATTTAGAAAACCACCTGAAACAGTCTTCTGCTCACCCTTAAGTCTCTCTCTATAAATATACATGTATTTTGTTTGGATAACGATCTGTTAGTTGGACCTGTAGATACAAAGGTGGCAGAACGTGGTGTGTAGCATATCAGCTGGAGAACCCAGACAAAGCAGCTTTAGTACCAGCTCCTGGTAAATTTTTGGTTATGCACTTGAGCACTATAGATCTGGAATTCTGCCTGTAGCCAGATCTGTATAGTTAAGTTCTACATGAAGACAAAAGGTTTTTTTGTTTTTATGTTTTTCTTTTCTTTTCTTTTCTTTGTAGAGACGGTCTCCCTGTGTTGCTCAGGGTGGTCTTGAACTTCAGGCCTCAAGCAATCCTCCCTCCTCAACCTCCCAAAGTACTGGGATAACAGGTGTGAGCCACCGAGCCCAGCTGACAAAGGAAGCTTTGGTTCTGTTTTACTGTTCTGTCTTTGAAAAATTAAAAGCCAGTTAGTGTCTGGGATATAGTGGCTACTGTCTAGAAAGTTGGATTCTAATCCTGACTGAGTGATAATCTTACTAGGTAAGTTGTTTTACTTATAACATGTTTAATTCTTTTATACCTTTAATCACTATGTGTTAGTGTATTTGGGATTAAAATTTTATCAAATCAGAAATATACCATATTGCTTATATTATAGCTTTTAGAGATACGAAATATAAGATGTATAAAGAGAAAATTAATATGGGAGAATTTTCACACTTGTAATTTAGTTCCTCTGTAATCTGTCATATCGAAGGATTACTTTACATTTTATTGTAGTTATATATATTTTTTCTCTATTGTTGTCAGGTTATAGTGTCCTACATGTTTTGTTTCTTTTTATATTATTATTATTTTTTGGAGACAGGGTCTCCCTCTGTTGCCCAGGCTGGAGTGCAGTGGCTATTCACAGGCATAATCAATCTGATCATTGTGCACTGCAGCCCTAAACTCCTGGCTTTAAGCCTTTAAGCCAAAAATCTGCTATTTTTGGTCTTTTAAAGGAAGAAGTATTACTTTTGAAAACATGTTTTTATATTGTAGAAATTCTCAAATATAAAAAAATAAAAAGAAAAGTATGATGAACCTAATATATCTATCTATGAGGTTCAACAATTATCGATACATGGGGCCAATCTTATTTATCTATATCCATACTCACCAAACTTCCTTACTTACCCCCTCTCCCCCCATTATTTTGGAGCAATTCCAGACATCATATCATATTATTTATAAAAATTTTGTGAACATCATTAAGTATTCAGTCAGTGTTTATATTTCCCAGTTGGCTTATAATTGTTTTTCCAATTTGTCTGAATTAGGGTCCAAAGAAATGATTGGTAGGTTCTCTGCCTCTCTCTCCCTCCTTCTTTCTCCTTCTTTCACCCTCTCTATCCTTCTCTCTTTCCCTCTCCCTTTGCCTTCCTTTCTCTCCCCTTCCTTGCAGTTTTTTGTTGAAGAATCCAAATGTATAGTTTCCCATAGTCTGAATTTTGCTGATGGTATTCGTGTGGTGTCATTTGACATGTTGCTCAATCCTTTTTATTTCCTGTAAATTGGTTTTTAGATCTATAGGCTTGATCAGATTAAGATTCAATTTATTTTACAGGCATAGGGCAAGAATATTTAATAGGTGGTATATATAATTCTACCAAGAGACATATAGTTCTGTTTTTTTCCTTTTGAGTGTTATCAGCTATTGATGATCTTTGCCTAGATCTATTCATTCATTAGGGGTTGTGAAATAATGTTTGATTCTATAATTTCTTCTTCAATTATTAGCTGGAATACTTCTATAAAAAGAAATTTTCCCTCAACTGTTAATTTCCTTAGGGTACAGATCTGTTAGGAATGGCAGACTAAATGCTTGATTCTTGCCCTTTGTTTACCAATTTTCTCCTTTTCTTTTTCTTTTCTTTCTTTCCTCTTTCTTTTCTTTCTTGAGTAGCACAGAGTCCAAAGGAATGGGGTCAATGCTCCCCATTTACCAGTTTTCAAATAATGGATTTGTTCTCTTAGCATCCTCTAAAGGTGACCAAAGGATTTAGGCGTATTTGATGTGTTTTGGTCCACTACTCTTATTAATCGTTATTGGTGCTCAGTTATCCTATGTTTGCCCACTAGAAACTTATCTGGCTTGTTCCTGAGTCTTTATGACGCAACCGTGGTGGTCTTTTATAGCTTCCTTGCTTTCCGTATGACAAGATGTTGTAGACTCATAAATTTCCTGCCCTGGGAAATTCCTTTTAGTGGGAAATATCTAGAAATCACAGTATGTTCTCAGTACTGAGATAGGTACAAGCTATGTTACTGAAGTAGTGTTTTAAAAAGAACTACCTGCCCTTAAGGGACTTAATTTTTTAAATTCATTTTATTTATTTACTTTGTATACATTTTGGTGTGATAAACTCAGATTTGATTTCCTTTTATTTGAGTAAAGCAAATCTTTGATTTCATTATGTGACAGGCACATATCAAAATAAGAAGAATGTTTTAAAAGAAGTTTTTTAAGGCCAAGTGCAGTGGCTCATGCCTGTAATCCCAGCACTTTGGGAGGCTGAGGACAGAGAATCGTTTGAGACCAGTGTGGGCAACATGGTGAGACCCTATCTCTAGAAAAAATTTAAAAATTAACTGGGCGTGGTGATGTGTACCTGTAGTCTCAGCTACTTGGGAGGCTAAGCCGGGAGGATGAGTTGAGCCCAGGAGTTTGAGGTTTCAGTGAACTATGATGGTGCCACTTCACTGTAGCCTAGGAAACACAGCAAGATACTGTCTCTATTAAATAATAATAATAAATTTTTTAAAATATATAACCTAAAATCTCATGTGTAATAAAAATGAAGTTAAAGATAAAATCTTAAAATCATATATGTTTTATAAACCTGTGTCCCTGTAGGAATAGTAGGGTTTTTTAAATAAATAGAATAACCATATAATTTATTGTCTAGACTGGTAGACATATGAGGGGGCACTATTAACAATTATTCTGGGAGAAATAGGTACAAACCAGGACTTTGCCCAGAAAACTAGCACAAGTGGTCACATTAAGTGTTTCCTATGCTTAAATTATGTTTGTATTTTTTCAACTTAACTTTCATTAACACTTGCATCTAAATGTTCTTAGACATTAGATGTGAATGGGTTTGAAAAATTCATTCATTTTAAGTTTAGGATTAGTTGTTTTGCCTATTATAGAAATAATGCTTACTCATTGTAAAAAATTAAAAAATCTAGATAACCTCCATACCACCACCTCTCACACCCCTTCCAAAAAAAAAAAAAGTCACCTATCATCTGGTTGGATTTTTACCTTAAGGGAGAAAAGAACACAGCAGTTATATATTTAGCTAGTTCTTACTCTCTCAAAGTCCCTCTGACTCAGCTTTTAGCCAGTGGGCTTTATTTTCCTCCATTTGTAAAAGAGACTAGTACTTATTTGATAGGAACTTGGTGATTTTTTTTGGTAAATATTCTTTTGGGGGTAGGGAAGGATTACTTGAACAATATTTCTGTGATCAAAAGTATTTTTGGTTGCTCTAGGTACATTCCTTAAAGATGTTACCTAGAGCAGCAATAGAAAATTTGCATTGATATAAACAAGTATGAAAATACTTTGATTTTGGTAAGGGAAGTATATTTAAAGATATTATAATAAAAGTCCACATTACTAAATCTTTTCTTCAACATCAATTGATGAAGGGGAATTAAACCTAGTCATATATCCTCAGGCCTCTGGGCAGCCTCCTTGGTCACATTGCTGGCTTGGTCATCTTGACCACACGTTGGATTTGGCTTATGAAAGAAGTTATTTTTTAAAAAGCAAGCAAGCAAAAGCAAAACATGTGTTAAGGCTTTTGACTGATGACATCTATTTATAGCACTTATATTGTGTAGAGCTGTGGTTTTCTTTAGATTAAGAAAGATATTGTATAAAAATCATCTCCCCACATAACCGTTTCCTCCACCTACTCATTTGTCTGCAAACTAGGAGTCTGTTCACTTCCTCTTGGGCTCTGTGCCTTTGCTGCTCATAGGCTCATTTTTTAGACAATCCACTGCAGTTTAAATGTAAATGTCTGAATTGTATAGTGTTACTAATTAATTAATTTTATATTCTAAAAGCAACTTCTCTGGAGGTTATGGGGAGATAGTGTCTTGAACAGGTTGTTCATTCAGAAATATGGATGTTTGGAACTTTTGTCTTACTGAAATATGCACGAGTCATTTGCAATACATTATAGAGAACCGTATCTTGGGGAACAGTGGTTAAGAATTCCACGCGGAAAAAACCTTTGTGTATTTGAACATCCTCTGTCAGCTTTCCCAGCTCAGGTTATTACTGACCAGTTGTTGTGCCAGGGAACAAATAGCCAAGAATAATTTTTTTTTTTTTTTTTTTTTGAGACAGAGTCTCACTCTGTTGCCCTGGCTAGAGTGCCGTGGCGTCAGCCTAGCTCACAGCAACCTCAAACTCCTGGGCTCAAGCGATCCTCCTGCCTCAGCCTCCCAAGTTGCTGGGACTACAGGCATGTGCCACCATGCCTGGCTAATTTTTTCTATATATTTTTAGTTTTCCAGCTAATTTCTTTCTATTTTTAGTAGAGATGGGGTCTCACTCTTGCTCAGGCTGGTCTCGAACTCCTGAGCTCAAAGGATCCACCTGCCTCGGCCTCCCAGAGTGCTAGGATTACAGGCGTGAGCCACCGCGCCCGGCCTAGCCAAGAATAATTTTGTGTGATGCTGAGGGGGGTTTTCTCCTCACAAGCAGATCATTAAATTGCCACATGTTCTATAGTTGAGCCTTGAGTTAAAGTTTTAGTGTTACATCACTAGTAAGTAACAGATAACAGAGGCTTGTCAATATGATACGTGTGTGGTATTCATAAGGGCTGTACTTTTCTTCTCTTAAACTGAAGAGTTGAGATGTGTTGTTGCATGAAGACGTATTGATTTTTCCCCCTTTTGCTTTATCTGTTATCTGGCATTTAATGAAAATAATCTTGTTCGAAAGTTGCAGATCCCTTGAGGGCAACAATCATTATACTCAAAATGAAACTAGGTTACTGCTTCTGCAACATGCAGTGGTTTGTATCAAAAGCTGTTTTGGTCTTAACTTTGAAATTATCCTCTTTTCTTTGAAGTGGTCATATTTTAATTTGGAGTGGTTTTAAAATTTAGAATTTCCCGAAGTGAACATAAAAATGTTTTCATATTTTCTTATGTGGTTGTTGTACACAAGTTTATGGAAAGCTTATTTCAAGACAACATACTTACTTCTTCAATAAGATCAAAGGAAAAAAATACTTCAGATTTGAGAAATAATTGAATACTGAAAGTGTTTTAGGAGGGTATTCCAAATGGATACTTGGCTATATTATAGATTTTCTTAGCTTTTAAAATATCTGGGCTTTTGTGGTTTAGTACTTTGACTTTGTGTTTTAATTTTGGAATCATCTTTGTAATATAACCAAGAGAAAATTAGGCACTTTTCCTTTACTATTTTCTATTACTATTAATACTTTTGAAAAATGTATCCATTGGCCGGGTGCAGTGGCTCACACCTGTAATCCTAGCACTTTGGGAGGCTGAGATGGGAGGATTGCTTGAGGCCAGCCTGAGCAAGGGCAAAACCCCTCTCTTCAAAAAACAGAAAAATTAGCCCAGCGTGGTGGTAGGTGCCTGTAGTCCCAGCTCCTCTGGAAGCTGAGGCAGGAGGATCCCTTGAGCCCAGGAGTTTGAGGTTGCAGCGAGCTGTGATGACTCCATTGCCATCTAGCCCAGGCAATGGAGTGAGACCCTATCTCAAAAAAGAGTATCTTTTTTTCTTTCAGTTAATGTGTTCTGAAATGAGATAGAGTTTAAGATTGTGACATTATTACTTTTTCTTCTATATATTAATGTAATTTTTATGAGCTTATTGAATTAACCTCCTGCTATAACGATCCAAAATGTTTTTTTGTAACAGAGTTTTATATTATGATAAGAGGTGATCCTTGCTTTCAGCGTTTAAACATGCTGAAGTCTCTCCCAGCTTTAAAAGCCAAACTCAGACCTTTTCTCTATTTTGAGTCTTACTCTAGCTTCTGTTTCTCAGTTTCCATTCCCTCCTGATCACACTACAGCCTGGCTGGTTAAGTATCACCCAGAGCTAGTGAGTGATAGATCCAGAAGTCAGCCCAAGTCGGAGTGCTTACCCATTATACTAATTAACTCAGGACTTTTTCCAGGGAGAGGAGGCTGGTGGAAGGATAAAGGGACCTTCACGTTAAGAAATTGTTCAGTCACTAAATTTCTTGGTCAGTTTTCTCTGTTTTATTTTGTTAATTTTTAAAATTTTTATTTATTTATTTTTTTAAGCGTGGAACAAAGTTTATTGAGGAAGGGCAAGGTAGGTTTACAGGGAAAGAACAAGATACGTTCACCGCAGATGATGAACAGTCCCCCTGTTGTAACAAGAGGACTGTTTTATTTTTTTAATTTCTTGACTTCTGTATACTGCAGTTTAGTGTTTTTGTTTCACCTCATTGTTAATTTCTTCTTTGTTAGTTTTTTCTCCTCTGGTCTCAGAGTACCCTAAGGCTTGGGTACTCTGTTTCCATCCTGTTTCCATCCTGTCTTCCCAGACCCCAAATGTAAATTCTTTCTGTAGGCTGATGTCTCCCAAATATATAGCTACAGCTTTGACTTCTCCCCTGATCAGGAGACTCTTCTACCCGATTAAGTATTTGACAGCTCTGCTTAGTTGTCTGATTTGCATCTCAAACATGACTATACAAATTAGGATGCTTTGGGCTTCAAATAAAAGAAAATCTAATTCAAAATAATCTGAAAATAAGGAAAATTTGTCTTCACAAGTAACAAGATGCCTCAGTCTAGGATTGGTTTAAATCTGTGGTTTAGTGACATCATTCAGGACCCTTGTTCATTTCACCTTTCTGCTCTGCCAGCTCGAACATGTCTGCCTTGTCCTTTGGCCAACACCCATCATGGATGCAAGATGGGTACCACAGTTGCATCACATCCAGACAAGATGACATCCAGCAGAAGGTGGTGGTTCTCTCTTCCTTACGTGTGCTTTTTAAGAGTTCAGAAACCTTTCTCAAAGGCCTCTCAGCAGACTGCCACTTAAATCTCATTGTTCAGAACTTGGTCATGGGGCCACCTCTGTTATCAATCACTGGCCAGGGGAATGTGCACATATAAACAGTTTTTGTACAAAATAGAATGATAAATATGGTAGAGATAGAAGCAATAGAGTGGCAATACACAAGGGAGAAGTAATAGGGGCAGGAGAATTTTGGAAAGACCTTCCAGGATAAGTGGTATTTGAACTGAATATTGAAAGATAAGTGAAATCCAACTGTTAGGAAGATAAGGGCTAAAGGGGCAGAATATGCTCCTGACTGACATAGAGAAATTATATGGCATGCCCAGGGAACATTGAGTAGACCCCTAAGGCTGGGGCATAGGGTTTGTGGAGGGATGTAGGGAAGTGATGTTAGAAAGGCAAAAATGAGTGGTCCAGTGTTGAAGTTTGGATTAGTTTCTTGGCAGTGGTTGTCATTATAATGGAATTTTTGCAGTATTTAGCAAAAACTTATCTAGTCACTGGAGAAAAAATAGAATTAGATATTATCTCTGAATTTGAGGGTTATTATCTGAAAAATAATTTAAAAAATGCCTTCTCCACTCTCCCACCTGTTTTCCCAATAAGAATGCTTTTTTTTTTTTTTTTTTTAAAATAGAGTCTCACTCTGTTGCCAGGGCTAGAGTAGTGTGATCATAGCCCCTGTAACTTCAAAACTCCTTGGCTCAAGCGATCCTCTTGCCTTAGTCTCCTGAATAGCTAGGACTACAGGCATGCACCACCACGCCCTGCTAGTTTTTTTTAATTTTTTGCAGCGATGGGATCTCATTGTGTTGCTCAGGCTGGTCTCAAACTTCTGGCCGCAAGCAATCCTCCCACCTTGGCCTCCCAAAGTGCTGAGATTACAGGTGTGAGGCACTGTGCCTGGCTGGAATAGAAATTCTAATTGTCTAAATCATCTTTGATCCTTTTCTTTCTTCAGCCTTCACATCTAATGAGCAAATTCTGTTGATTTTCCCTTTTTTGCTCTCACACCTACCTTCAGGGGTGCCCACATTTCTCAGCCCTCTAATCAGAACTCTCTGCATTTTCTGTCCCTCTGCTACTTTTATAACCTTATCACCTACTAATCCCTGGTAAGATTTCTTTAAGTAGGCCTGTATCTTCATCGCCTCCTAAATGTTCTGTGCTTATTCATGATGAGCATGGCAACTTTACTCATGTGGCCTTCTCCCCAACCTGGAATGTCTTTTAATTTCCTCTCTGCCTGTTCAGATTCCTCCCATTCTTCAGGATCCAGTTCAGGTCTTATTGCTCTTTAAAAGGCTTTCCATAGCCTGTCTAGTCTATATTTAAATAATTATATGGCACCTTTAGAAAAAACAAAAACAAAAACATTTGTTTTATTTGGCAGTCGTGACTTATTTTTGTGTGTAGGTCTTGCTCCTCAACCAAATTTTTAGCTTGTGAAGGTTAGGGTTAATACAATAATTATTTGAAGGAATAAATAAGTAAATATTTTCTCTGTATATTAGACTCTTTGTACTTTGCATGCAGGTGATAGTCAAAGCTTGTGAATGAGTTAATAGAATATAGCAATCATACAGAAAACACTTAATGTATAAACCTATTTAACCTATAAATTTTACCTTTTTAATTAGAAAAGAATTAAAAATTGATTTCTCGGCCGGGTGCGGTGGCTCACGCCTGTAATCCTAGCACTCTGGGAGGGCGAGACAGGAGGATCCCTCAAGGTCAGGAGTTCGAGACCAGCCTGAGCAAGAGTGAGACCCCATCTCTACTAAAAATAAAAAGAAATTATCTGGACAACTAAAAATATATACAGAAAAAAAAAATTAGCCGGGCATTGTGGCGCATGCCTATAGTCCCAGCTACTTGGGAAGCTGAGGCAGAAGAATTGCTTGAACTTGGGAGTTTGAGGTTGCTGTGAGCTAGGCTGATGCCACGGCACTCTAGCCCAGGCAACAGAGCAAGACTCTATCCCAAATAAAATAAAATAATTAAAAAAATTGATTTCTCTTGACCGGGAAGAAAAGGAGACATGGACGTTCACATACAAACCCCTTGCTGGAGTTGCAAGCAGTTTTAGTAACAAAGAGCCCCATCACTTCTAAGATGATGATATACTGGATGTTTTGTAAAGGTTCATTAAACAGTTCAGTGTAGTTAAAGTAACAACCCAAACCCCAGTAATGAACCTCTTCTCTGTGTTCAGGCTATTCTTCCCAAAATTGAGGAAAGGTTCCTTGAATCAGTTTGTCAGGATCCAAAGTAGAATACCTCTGTTGAGTAAAATTTTGCTTTAAGCCACCTACTGAGTAGTTGGGCACTTTTGCCTTTATTTTAACATAGTGTGGCATTGGTACCAGATTTTATTTCACTCAACCTATGACTTACCTTTTTTTTTTTTTTCTAAATAAAGTACCATTAAAAAAAGTAAAGGTAGCAATAGGTATGGCAAGCATCTGAGGCTTCCTGGATTTCTTCTACATTGTTTTTGGCATGTTGCCTTAAATGCTTTCTTATTAAGACAGAGGATTAAATAGAATCATTTAAGGAATGGTGTTAAATATGGTCATATATTAACCATATATGACCATAGGGTCTCAGTCCCCCCTAAGAAAGTATGGTGGGCCCGGTGTTGTTTTTGGAAAAACTTATCTATTCCATGGTTAAGATTGTGGGCCCAATCCCATTAAGCACCATATTTATTTCAAGACTGAATGGCCAGGAGTGGTGGCTCACTCCTATAATCCCAGCACTTTGGGAAGCCAAGGCTGGAGGATCACTTGAGGCCAGGAGTAGACCAGCCTGGTCAATCTGGTGAGACCCCATCTCTACAAAAAGTTCTTAAAAATTAGCCAGGTGTGGTGGTGTGTGCCTGTAGTCTTAGCTACTTGGGAGGATCACTTGAGTCCAGGAGGTTGAGGTTACAGTGTGAGGTATGATGGTGCCACTGCACTCCATCCAGCCTGAACAACAGAGCGAGACCGTCTTAAAAAAAAAAAAAAGACCGAAGACTATTTCCTCAACCCAAGTTATCTCCAAACTGAGATTCATAAGCTAATTTTTGTGTTCAAAGGATCAAATGGAAATTATGGTAATACTTTACAGTATAACCAAAATATTATGATTAGCTGTTTTGTGTATTTGATTAGTAAAAAACAAGAAGTTATGAGCTAAATGGAAATTCTTAGGCACAATTTTTTTAAATAACAAGAGAGAAAGTGGCAAGGTGGGGTGAGGGGAGGGGAGCATGAGATAGCCCTTAATGTTGAAAGGTTGCGAATTACCTGTGTGGTAATAGGTGACCAGAGGAATTAGGTAAGAGAATAGACACAAATAATGAACATAAATCTGTAGAGCATTAAGTGTCAGTTGTGAAAGTGAATCTTTTAAGTTCATGGTTGAAAAAACTGAGGACTAGAAAGGTAAAGTTACCTGCCTAACAGTAAGGAAGAGCCCCAAATGGAAGCCCATCCTAACCTTCTCACTCTCAGCACTGTGGATGATGTTTTCCACTCAGTCTCGTTGCATCACTGCTGTTAGGGCTCAGTTTGTAGTTCATGAGCTATCCAGTGAATCAATGTAATTTTTATATAAAATATCATAACTTATTTCCACATGATCTTACTACTTCGGATTACCTTTGGACTATTAGTGTCCAGATAGCCTATTTCATTTTCTTTATTTATATTTTATTGAAATATAATTTATATACCATAAAATCTGCTATTTTAAAGTACACAAGTGAGTGGTTTTAGTATATTCACAAGGTTGTGCAACTATCACCAGCATCTAATTCCAGAACATTATCATTGCCCCCAAAAGAAACCTGGAACCCACAAGCAGTCACTTCCCACTCTTCCCTACCCCTAGCTCCTGTTAATCACTGATTTACTTTCTTTCTGTATGGATTTGCTTATTCTGGCCATTTCTTATAAATGGAATCATACAATTATGCAGCCTTTTATGTCTGGCTTTCTCTCAGCATGTTTTCAGGGTTCACCCATGTTGTACCACGTGTCAGTACTTCATTCCTTTTTATGACTGATAATATTTCATTGTATGGATATACATTTTATCCATTCATCAGTTGATGTATATTTGGATTATTTTCACTCTTTGGCTATTATAAATAATGCTTCTGTGAACATTTGTTTACAAGTTTTTATATGAACATATAGTTTTAGTTCCCTTGAATATGTGCTTAGAAGTGAAATTGCTGGGAACTCTGTTTAACTTTTTGAGAAACTGCCAAACTGTTCTCCAGCGTGTACCATTTTATATTTATGTAGGCTTCTAATTTCTCCACATCCTCACCAACACTTATTTTCCAATTTTTTTATTATAGTCATTCTAGTAGGTGTGAAGTGGTAGCTCATTGTGGTTTTGATTTGCATTTCCCTAATGATTAAGGATGTTGACCATTTTTTCCAGTACTATTGGATATTTGTGTATCTTCTTTGGATAAATGTCTTCAAGCTCTTTCCCCATTTTTATATTGGGTTGTCTTTTTAATGTTGCATTGTAAGAGTTCTTTATATATTCTGGACACTAGACCCTTATTAGATTTATTATTTGCAAATATATTTTTTCCCATTCTGTGGGTTATCTATCTTTTCTTTCTCTCTTTTTTTTTCTTTTCTTTTTCTGTCTTTTTTTTTTTTTTTGAGACAGGGTCTCACTGTTGACTGGGCCAGGCGTGATGTGATCATTGCTCACTGCAACCTCAAACTCCTGGGTTCAAGCAATCCTCCTGCCTCAGCCTCCTGAGTAGCTGGGACTATGGGTGTGTGCCACCATGCCTGGCTAATTTTTAATTTTTTGTAGAGATGTGATCTCAGTATGTTGCTCAGGTTGGTCTGGAACTCCTGGCCATAAGTGATCCCAAAGGCCACCATGTCTGACCTTCTAGTTGTTTTAAAGGGGAGTGAATTTTATTTGAGCCAGTACTTTGTTAGGTTTTAATGGAAATGATCGCAGTAATAGACACAAAACTTCTTAATCTACTTTTAAAAATATCTTCTTTGTTTGAATTATATTCCCTTATCTGTAGATAATATTTGTGAGTGGAATTGAACAATGGGAAAACGTTCTGAATATACATTGTGATCATGTAGGTCCTGCAGTATAGCTTATTTAGTATTTGATTTCCTCTTTGGCATAGGGGTGTTACTGGTGAAAGTTAAGATTGCTTAAGTTGACTGTGTGATGAGTAATGCACTTTGGTTTTTATTGTCTTATATGGAAATGTGGAAACTGTTGATGCTTGAAGGTAATTAGGTAGTACCTAAGAGAAGTAACTTTCCTTTGTCCTCTTCCACTAGCTGCACTTGCGTATTATTGGGGAAACACAATGGCAGTCTCATTTAAATGCGTGTGTAAAAAACTACAGTGAAATTTTATTTTTACAAAAGCTTAGTCTAAAACTGAGGCATTTCTCAATTCCATTTCTTACAGAGAATGGATTATTAGACGGATTACTTAAAAAATAATTGTTTGACATGTTAAATTTTTATTAGATGAAATTCCATTAAAATTTGTTCTGTTTTTCAACTATATAAAATATAGGCACCTGAGAATACTTAATAGTGCTTATTCAAAATATGGCTTAGTGATGTGTTATTTGAGGTTTTTATTTGTCGGGACGATGACTTTTACAAGTTGGTGTTGGTAGCTTTTCTAGTGTATTTCCAGGTTGATATTGTGAGCACCTTTGGAAATGAGGGACATTTATCAGTATGCTACTGATCCTGTGATAATAGAACCTTTTTCACTGTAAGTTTCGTTTCTGTAACTTCTACTTTACATGCCAAGTTCAAAGTTCATAAATTTATTTAGGTTTTACCTATTTGAAAGCTTAACCTTTTTTTTTTTTTTGAGACAGAGTCTCACTCTGTTGCCCAGGCTAGAGTGAGTGCCGTGGCGTCAGCCTAGCTCACAGCAGCCTCAAACTCCTGGACTCGAGCAATCCTCCTGCCTCAGCCTCCTGAGTAGCTGGGACTACAGACATGCGCCACCATGCCCAGCTAATTTTTTTTTTTCTATATATATTTTTAGCGGTCCAGATAATTTATTTCTATTTTTAGTAGAGACGGGGTCTCGCTCTTGCTCAGGATGGTCTCGAACTCCTGACCTCGAGCCATCCACCCGCCTCGGCCTCCCAGAGTGCTAGGATTACAGGCGTGAGCTACCTTGCCCGGCCAAAGCTTAACCATTTTGTTGCAAGAAGGTAAATTAAAATATAATTTAAATTTTGAACCTTTAGTTTGCCAAAAGTGGTTACTGTGAAAGACTAACTGCAAGTGGATTAAATTGAAAATGTATCCATGTTAATTAATATAACATTCTGAGCATTCTGAAGGGAGATGTGAATTCTGCCAGCTAAGGATAAAATTCAGAGCCTCAAACACGAATCTGAATTTTTTTTTTTTTACTTTGTGTGGTATAGGTATTTTTTTGTTCAAAGCTTATGTGCATCTTTTGAGGTAATTGTTTCCCATTAATTCGGTAGGAGACAGGGTGGTAAACTGAGACTAGGAGTTAGAAAACCAGAATCCTAGCATTTGCACCATCACTCACCAGCAGTGACAATGGGAAAGTTGTTAAACTGAGCCTCAGCTGTAAAATTATTTTAGGGCAATGGTGCTTAAGTAAATAAAAACCTATGTGGCTTCATTCCTGTCATTTCATGTGGTGTTACTTGTATGCAGCATTCCTACCTCCTCCCTTCTCCCTGTGACTTCTGCTTGTCCTTCAAGACCAGCTCCAGCTTTATCTCATCTCTGAAACTTTTCCTTGGCACGTTCACTGCCTTTTACACGACTTAATCACCTCCCTTGCCTCACTGCCACCATACATCATGTGTATAGATGAGTGTGTTTATGTAACAAACACTTAAAATAGATTGCTAAGTACTTTCATAAGCATTTACACCAGTAACAGTCCATCAGGTAGATACTATTATTATCTCCATTTTACAGAAAATGAGACATAGAGAAGTTAAGTAATTTGCCCAAGGTCACCCTGCTGGTAAGTATTGGAGCCAGATTTTAATGCTAGCACTCTGGCTACAGAGATTGTGCTGTTAACTACTGTGCTGTGTTTTCATATCTGTCTCCCCAGGCAGACCTTTGAGCACCTTGATGGCTCTAGCTCCTACAATACCTCACATATGGTAGGCACATAATGAATGTTTTACAAATGTATGATAAATATGCTTTATGTAAACTATAAAGCATCATATAAATACAAATTATTGGCCGGGCATGGTGGCTCACGCCTGTAATCCTAGCACTCTGGGAGGCCGAGGCGGGTGGATTGTTTGAGCTTGAGAGTTCGAGACCAGCCTGAGCAAGAGCGAGACCCTGTCTCTACTGAAAAATAGAAAGAAATTAACCGAAAAACTAAAAAAATATATAGAAAAAGTTAGCCGGACATGGTGGCGCATGCCTGTAGTCCCAGCTACTTAGGAGGCTGGGGCAGTAGGATTGCTTGAGCCCAGGAGTTTGAGGTTGTTGTGAGCTAGGCTGACGCCACGGCACTTTAGCCTGGGCAACAGAGACTCTGTCTCAAAAAAAAAAAAAAAAGATGATTTGTAATAAGTAAGTTGGGACTGAGGATATGCACAAAGAGTTGGATAATGAAAAATGGAAGATCCTGATTTCCTTATTGTATTTTTGGTTTGTAAGGGTTGCTCTATTGTGCCCTTGGGAAATATTTTAAGTTTTCTGAAGAGAATAAAGGAAGATTATCACCAAAACTCAGACAAGAAAAAAGGTGCCTAAATCAAATGAAGAAAGTAAAATGTGGACAGAAAGCCCATGTGTGTTTCAAAGTGAACACTTAGTTGCACCTTGTATTGTGACAATGTCATTTATTGATGATTCTTTAAGTTTTCCTGATTTGAATAGTGGTTAGATGTCTTTTTCAGGTTCATGTGGGAATGCATATATGTACTCATCATTTAAAATAGTAATAAAGCACTTTCATTAGAATTTTTTAAAAGAAAGAAAATAGTCTCATTTATTATTGTCTAGTTTATTAAGAGAGGATTACCCTGAGAATTCACCCCTTTCTGATTTTTAACCTTTCATATAGTAGTAATTCTATTATCTCTGCTTTCTAGCTTAAGACTGAGACAGTATATGTATTATGTATATATACATAAAATACATATACATAAAGAACTGCATTGGCTAAGTTATACTACAGTAACAACTTTGCTCCCCCAATTTAGATGGCATACTTCTTTCTCACACTGCATACTAGGTCAGCAGGGAAGCTCTGCTTATATCATTACTCAGTGATCCAGGCTGTTTCCACTGTTCAAATCAGGAAAACTCAGAGAATCAAGAAGATGGGAGAACAATCTTCTTGTACATTATTGATCACCATGCTAAGAGGAAAAAGAGGTCCAGAGGGTCTCTCATTAGCAATTAAATACAGTAGCTCAAAAATGACTCATATCACTTATGTTCACAACATGATGGCCAGAACTAGTCATGAGGCCTCACATAACTACAGGGGAGTCAGGAAGTACAGTACTACCTGTGCCAAGGAGACAGAAAGCTGGATATACTTGCCATACAGCACATCTATCACAGTCCATTTTTGGGGTCTTCAGATATTTGATCTCTCTCTCATGGGCAAAATTCACTCCCTTCCTTCCCAAGATAAGGCATCCCAAAGTCCTATCCAGTCATGGCATCAAGCTTGAAGTCCAGGGTCTGAGCGATGCGAGCGTCTGAGCGATGCGAGCGTATGATGCTTAGTGGTCTGTTCATGAGGAAATGATGCATAGTAGTCTCTGCTTCAGGTCTAGATGTTACTCTTCTTGATTCACAGATCTGTGAAAGAAATTGACAAATGATCTGCCCTCCCCAATACAATATACAGTACAATAGCTAATAATGACCAGGTAATAAAAATAAACACTTCAGTTTGAAAGGGGTAAGAACTGGAGACAGAGCAGCATTCAATGGATTACAAGAAATTCTGAAATCCCTCTGAGTTGTCATTGAGAAGGCCCTTTCCAGACCCTGATTTTGCCCCTGAGAAATAGCTAGCTTATCTATTTTTCCTTTGTTCCCCAGTTTCATCCTTTTGGGCCATCTTCTTTTTTTTCTTTTTTTTTGTTCCTATTACTTTCCTTGGCCATATTCAAAATGGACAGTAGGGAACATAGCCCCTTGGGAGGATGAACACCTTTCTTAGCCATTTCCTGCCATAGATGCTTGAGAACCCAAAGATCATTTTGGTCTTGTACAGTGACAGTTTCTTTTAGCCCAAGCTGGTGGTTCTTTTGGCAATATAACTCAAAAACTTAATTGTCTTTTTGTTTGCAGTCAGCTTGATGTGCCCTGGCCACCACATCCACAGTTCTTTTCTAGGCATACTTCTTATATTTGTTACATAGCTCTACTTTATTTGTCCCATATTTCTTCCTTAATTTTGAGTACAGGTGTTTATGCTATAATGTCATATATACTTACCGCAAAAGCTCACATTCTGCACAAATGTGCACTAAATAGTGTTGGGGTGTAAACCACTCAAAATCTGTGGAACACTGTAACCAGTGCACTGATAAAAACAAAAATAATTACAGTAAAAACAGTAGCATGTTAAATCTCCACTGGCATATTCACCCAGCATCAGTCACTTGAACCTTTTTAGACTTAACTGCTTGTGTGGATGTTTCCTTCTTTGAGATTTTGGGCCTTGAGGACATTGTCTTCCAACAGAGCCCAGTTTCATCAAAATAAAAAATTTGGCCAGGCACAGTGGCTCACACCTATAATCCCAGCAACTTGGAAGGCTAAGGTAGGAGGATCATCTGGGGCCAGGAGTTTGAGATTAGCTTAGGCAACATAGCGAGACCCCCCTCTCTACAAAAAATTTTAAAAATTAGCTGAGCATAATGGCCGTGCCTGTAGTCCTAGCTACTCGGGATGCTGAGGTGGGAGTGTCCCTTAAGCCCAGGAGTTCAAGGCTGCAGTGGGCTATGATTGTGCCACTGCACTCTAGCCTGGGCAACAGAGGGGAGGCCCTGTCTCTAAAAAAAAAATGAAAATTAAAAAAAAAATTTAAAACTGGATATATGGTACGGTGTAGGCTTCAGCAATCAAAAACTCTTTTTAAAACAGATGGGGAAACACAGGCAAATCTATTAGTATCATTTCTTCAGCAGCATGTGCTCATATCGTGTCTCTGTGCCACATTTCGGTATTTCTCACAATATTTCAAACTTTTTCGTTATTGTATCTGTTATGGGGATCTGTGATCTGTGGTTACTATTGTAATTGTTGTGGGGCACCATGAACCATGCTTATATAAGATGGTGAATTTAATCGATAAATGCTGTGTGTGTTCTGGGTGCTCCGGTGACCAGCCTTTCCTTCATCTCTCTCCCTCTCCTTGGGCCTCCCTATTCCCTGAGACACAACAATGTTAATAACCCCACAATGGCCTCTAAGTGTTTAAGTGAAAGGAAGAGTCGCACGTCTCTCACTTTAAATCAAAAGCTAGAAATAATTAAAGTTAGTGAGGAAGGCCTGTCAAAAGCTGAGACAGGCCAAAAGCTAGGCCTCCTGTGCCAAACAGCCAAGTTGTGAATGCAAAGGAAAAGTTCTTGAAGGAAATTAAAAGTGCTATACCCGTGAACACACAAATGATAAGATAGTGAAACAACCTTATTGCCGACATGGAGAAAGTGTCAGTGGTCTGGACAGAAGATCAGACCAGCCAGCCTAATCCAGAACAAAGCCCTAACTCTCTTCAATTCTGTGAAGGCTGAGAGAGGTGAGGAAGCTGCAAGAGAAAAGTTTGAAGCTAGCAGTGGTTGGTTCATGAGGCTCAAGGAAAGAAACTGTTTCCCTAACATAAAAGTGCAAGGTGAAGCAGCAGGTGCTGATGGAGAAGCTGCAGTACGTCATCCAGAAGATCTGGCTGAGCTCCATGGTGAAGGTGGCTACACTAAACAACACATTTCCAGTCTAGATGAAAAAGCCTTATATTGGAAGAAGATGCCAACTAGGACTTTTCATAGCTGGAGTGGAGAAGTGAATGCCTGGCTTTAAAGTTTCAAAGGACAGGCTGACTCTCTTTATGGGTTAATGCAGCTGGTGCTTTTAAGTTGGAGCCAATATTCATTTACGATTCCAAAAATCCAATCCTTGGACCCTTAAGGATTATGCTAAATCTACTCTACCTGTGCTATATAAATGGAACAACGAAGCCTGGATGACAGCACATCTGTTTATAGCATGGTTTACTGAATATTTTAAATTTACCGTTGAGACTTGCTTCTCAGAAAAAAAGATTCCTTTCAAAATACTACTACTTATTGACAATGCAGTTGATCAGCCAAGAGCTCTGATAGAGATGTGCAAGGAGATTAATGTTGTTTTCATGCCTGCTAACACATCCTTTCTGCAGCCCATGTATCAAGGAGTAACTTTTTACTTCCAAATCTTATTATTTTATTTATTTTTATTTTTTACATCATGCTATTGACCTAAAGATTATTTAAGAAATACATTTTTTAAAGCTATATAGCTGGCTTAAATAGGGATTTCTTTGATGGATCTGGGCAAAGGAAATTGAAAACCTTCTGGAAAGGATTCACCATTCTAGATGCCATTAAAAATATTCATGATTCATGGGAGGAGGCCAAAATACCAACATTGACAGGAGTTTGGAAGAAGTTGTTTCCAACCCTCATGGATGACTGTTTTTTTGAGGGGCTCAGGACTTCAGTGGAGAAAGGAACTGCAGATATGGTAGATATAGCAAGAGAATTAGAAGTGGAGCCCAAAGATGTGACTGAATGGCTGTGATCTCCTGATAAAACTTGAACGGATGAGGAGCTGCTTCTTATGTATGAGCAGAGAAAGTGGTTTCTTGAAATGGAATCTGCTCCTGATGAAGATGCTGTGAACATTGTTGACATGACAACAAAGGATTTAGAATATTACCTAAAACTTTGTTGATAAAGCAGTGACAGACTTTGAGAGGACTGACTCCAATTTTGAAAGAAGTTCTGTAAGTAAGATGTATGAAACAGCATCACATGCTACAGAGGAATTTTTCATGAAAGGAAGAATATCCATGTGGCAAATTTCACTGCTGTCTTATTTTAAGAAATTGCCGCAGCCACCCCACCTGCAGCAACCACCACCCTGATCAGTCCGCAGCCATCAACATCGAGGCAAGACCCTCCACCAGCAAAAAGATTACTACTTGCTGAAGGCTTAGATGATCATTAGCATTTTGTGGCAATAAAGTATTTTTAATTAAGGTATGTACACTGTTTTTTAGACATAATGCTGTTGCACACTTAGTATATTAGACTACAGGACAGTGTAAACTTAACTTTTATATGCATGAGGAAACCAAAAAATTCATGTGCCTTGCTTTATTGCAGTGCTCTTGAACTGAACCCACAACATACCCGAAGTGTGCCTGTACTCTTACCTTCACCAGGCATAAAGTGGAAAGTGTAATGGTTGATGAAGCCACTGAACAAACCAGTGCTTGCTTTTAAGGAAGGTACAGAAGTAGGGTGCTTGAGTTTTTCTTAAGATCTTTGTATAAGGCTTTCTTTTTAATTGTGAGAAAGCTTGCTCCTGATCACTTCAAACATTAACTCACTGGGGAAAATCTTGTATAAACCAACGTTACTTCTGAGTTATACTGACATCATTTCCCTGTTTCCTAATAGCTTTTGAAATAGTTCACATTAGAGCAGTATGCTTTGTAGCAAAACTCATCTTTATTTAGTCTCCTTTTAGAAAAGCTTTTTTTTTTTTTCTCTTTTTGAGACAGGGTCTCACTGTGTTGCCCAGGCTGGAGTGCAGTAGTGTCATCATAGCTCACTGCAACCTCAAACTCCTGGGCTCAAGCGATCCTCCTGCCTCTGCCTCCCAAGTAGCTGGGACAACAGGCATGTGCCACTGTGCCCAGCTAATTTTTCTATTTTTTGTACAGACAGGATCTCAACTTGCTCAGGCTGATCTTAAACTCCTTGACCTCCCAAAGTGTTAGGATTACAGGCATGAGCCACCACACCTGGCCTAGAAAAGCTATTTTATTGAGTGTCACCTTAATCAGGAGGTGTTATCAATGATTATGAAGTCCAAATCTTTTATTTGGTCCTTGTCTCAAGACTGAATTCTACTCAACCTTTGTTGCTCAAAGACCTCAGTGTTACATTAAGCACTTGCCTCTTCTCAACCCTACAAATCCCTCATTTGCTAGACTCCTTTTATTCTTGATTGTAAACTGATCATATCTTTTCTACATTCATCCTTTTCATGTAATAATTTGTTAAATAAAACTAACAGTAATGAACACACTCTCGTGATAGTCCATTTTCCCACTAGAGCTACTAGCTTTTGTGGTACATTATCTACTTTCTAAGATAACTAGGTGATAGTTTCACTGATAATTTCACCACTGCGTAATATAAATTGCTAATCTTTTAGCCTCCAGTAACTTTCCTTGCCTCCTTCCACCCCACTCCTAAGCCTCTGCCATATATTTTAGGTTTCTTGATTAGGCAGCACCTTACTTCTGGGTTCTACCTGTTTCAGGATAAGCCAGTTATGCTGCAGTAGTAAGCAATGCCAGATCTCGGTGGCTTTAGAAACACACTGTGTGTATCCTGTAGGTCATCTCAGTCATTTAGGAACGTAGGCTAATAGCAGCCTTCACTTTGAAGATTGCTAGTCACTGTGCCAGAGGGAAAAGAAATCTGAAGAATCTCGTATTGGTTAGGAAATACCCTGGCCTCCCCGCTGTTGCTGGCCAGAAGTAGTCGCAGGGTCCTACCCAACTACAGAGGAGGTGAGGGTTAGCATGTTTCGAGAAAGCCAAGAGCCAGAAGTATTTGGAAAATGAATTAATGAGTACCACTGAGGATTTCCTTTCATTTTTGTAATTGTCTTTGTGATTTTTGTTTAACTCCTAGTTTTTGCTAGTTAATTGAATTTCACGGTCACTCCTCCCTTGCTTAATTTGAGACAATATGAGTAAGTTTATTTAAGTGATACTTATAGTAGTTTATATTATTTCTATGGGTCAGAAGTTTTGGCACATGTAGAAGAAAGCTACTAGGATTTCCCTACTTAAAATACAAGGTATGAAACTATTTGATGCAAAAAGATACATGGTTACAAGAATGATTGAGTTTAAATTATTTCAGGGCACCGTTCATCATCGTAGAAATAGAAAGACCACAGGCTTTGGAGTCAGGCAGGCCTAAAGTCAAACACTGCCTCCGTCATTGGATATGGGATCTTAGGCAAATTATTTAGCCTCTCTGAGCCATAACTGCCTCATTTATCAGTACAAGAAAGTATAAATATATCCACTCAGATGTCAAGTAAAACGCAGTGGCATTTATTAAAACTTCTTTCTGAAATTCCACTGAAATGAAAGTAAAATAATTTCTTTTCAAAAAGAGTAAGGCCAGGCCTTACAGGCTCACACCTGTAATCTCAGCACTTTGGGAGGCTGAGGCAAGAGGATCACTTGAGGCCAGGAGTTCAAGACCAGCCTGGGCAACATAGTGAGACCCTATCTCTACAAAAAATGTAAAAATAAAAAAAGAGAAAAAAATAAAGAGTAAATCCATAAGGACAAAGAAAATGGAAGAGAAGATAATAGCAAAGAGATAATAGTAATAGTTGTAGACTATGTAAGTTATATTGTTATATGCAGTAAATACTGATTTTTAAAAAGTTGTGATATAATTATATTGGGAGGATGAGGGGAGAGTTGGGAACAAGAAGGTAAAAAACTGTGGGAGATGAGGTAATATCTGAAGATGGAAAAAAAGTCAAGAAATAGAAATAAAATCATATTGTGTAGAAATAGCAAGGATAAATATGGGGGTTGGGGGGGACAGCTAAAATAGCATTATTGCCTCTGGGGAGAATGGGGGTTGGAGTAGGGCCAGTATATTTGACTTGTAAAAACTATGGATGCTTTTTTTTAAATGATTACTTTGATTTGAAAAATGAGTTTAAAAACCAACCCCAAAGTTTCGTGTGGGTACTGAAATCATAAAAACTTTTATGGTGCCTATGCACAAAGCAGGCATTTAATAAATACTAGTTTCCTTCCTTTTGTCAGCTAGAACGAGGTATGTGCCTACAGTAATATTCATATGACTCAAAGGGTTAGGTGGTTGGCTAAACAGCAATGTGAGGTATGTCACAGATCAAACTATGTGCCTTTTAATTTTTTTTTTTAATGGATGGTTTTATTTTTCTTGGAACCATAACAACCTGATGGTTACTGTTTCTTAGAATTTAGACTTCTGTGTAACTGACACATGAAAAGTGACCCAGTTATTGAGTGGATCTAGTAAAGAAAGCTATGCATAGAACAACTTTAAAAATACTTAGCAACTTTCAGATTACTTTAATAAACCTGAAAACAATTATATCTATACCTAGCTTATACATTATTTAAAGCCAGGGACATTTTCCTTCTCTTCTGTCATTATTTCAATTAGCTGTTTTATTTCCATGGTTCACTGTACCTATCCCACTACCACCTTTGTTCTGTGAGCTCCCACTGTGGTGGATGTAGTGATTGATGTTGAAAGCAAACCAGCCAGTAGTATAAAGCTCTTGTGTGTTTCATGCACAACACATATTATATAACTAGACTGAAAAGGCCTTGTGGACAAAGACTGTATATTTTGCCATATCAGTATGTCACATAGTATCTATGCAATAGTAGATGTTTGTTTATTCATTAGACATATACTATGTGCTTGGCACTGTGCTAAGCTCTAATGATACCTTGGTGAACTGGGCAGATGTGGCTCTTGCTGTTACAGAATTTATATTTTAGCAGATTGTGAATTCTTGTAATCCAGTAAAACAAAAGCCCATGTTGAACTATTGAAGCAGTAAAAAGCATTGTATATATAAAGAGTTTAATAATTTTAAGCTGTGTTTGTTGTGATTTAAATGCATGCTATAAAAAGGAAATGGTGGTATCTGATTTTTTTTTTCTCTTTGCTTTTCTTTGTAGATAAGATGCTCCAAGTCCCTTGCAGTTCTCTTCAGAAGAAAAATCACTAGTGCTCTGCTCTTGCCATAATACCAAACCTTTTTGACTTATACTTTGGTGCTGCAACACTGGAAGAATTGCACACAGGTTCCAGGAATAACTTTTTCCTTAAATTTTATTTGAGTGATTCCCTGTGGATGGGAAAAAATTTGAGTCTTAATAATTATCTTGTTTTAAAGCTATTTCTCTATAGTCTGAACTGCTTAATAAAGTGGGCCACTTACCAATGAGCCACACAGCCAGTTCTTGTCAAGAGCTGGTTGAAAGCTGTGCTGTGCATGTAGCAGGGATGGCACAAGAAGATAGCCGTCGTGGCCAAGTGCCATCTACGTTTTATCATGGTGCCAACCAAGAACTTGACCTGTCCACCAAAGTGTACAAAAGGGAATCAGGAAGTCCTTATTCTGTGTTAGTGGACACCAAGATGAGCAAACCGCATCTCCATGAAACAGAGGAAGAGCCATATTTCAGGGAGACGAGAGCAGTGTCTGACGTGCATGCTGTCAAAGAAGACCGGGAGAATTCTGATGACACGGAAGAGGAGGAAGAAGAGGAAGAAGTCTCTTACAAAAGGGAGCAGATCATAGTGGAGGTAAACCTTAATAATCAAACATTAAATGTATCTAAAGGGGAAAAGGGTGTCTCTTCACAGTCCAAAGAGACTCCTGTTCTTAAGACAAGCAGTGAGGAGGAAGAGGAAGAAAGTGAGGAAGAGGCCACAGATGACAGCAATGACTATGGAGAGAATGAAAAGCAGAAGAAAAAGGAGAAGATAGTGGAGAAAGTCAGCGTTACACAAAGGAGAACAAGGAGAGCTGCCTCTGTTGCTGCAGCTACCACTTCCCCTACTCCCAGAACTACAAGAGGTCGTAGGAAGAGTGTAGAGCCACCTAAGCGTAAGAAGCGGGCCACAAAGGAGCCCAAAGCACCAGTCCAGAAAGCTAAGTGTGAAGAGAAAGAGACTCTGACCTGTGAGAAGTGCCCCAGGGTATTTAACACTCGCTGGTACCTGGAGAAGCACATGAACGTTACTCATAGGCGCATGCAGATTTGTGATAAGTGTGGCAAGAAGTTTGTCCTGGAAAGTGAGCTGTCCCTTCACCAGCAAACAGACTGTGAAAAAAACATTCAGGTAGGTTTCATCACCGAGAGGGCAAACTTTTCAGGATAGAACCTGGCTGTTCAGATTCATCTTGTATCTGCCCAAGAGAATAAATACAATAGAGGCTGAAGGGACAGATTTCACCAATTTATCATTTGAAAAGCTCCTGCTTTGGTCTTTTCAAAACTGAGGCTTAACATTTTATTTCAAAGGCATTAAATTTAACTGATGCTGGACTAGTGGGAACCCAGGTACACTGGAAGGGGGATCTGTTATAGATGATTGACCAGGAGGTAAAGTCAACACCAACTTTGCACTGAGATTCACTGTTGTAGGACATGTAATATAATTCATTCTGGCATCTTCTCTGTCAAGGCGGGAGATACTGAGTGAAGGTCAGGAGTAGAGAAAGGTCCCTGTCTAGCCTTAAAAGGATGCCAGATTCTAGTGCAGCCGATGAGGACAAAAACCATAATGACTCAGACCGGTGGAAATGGAAGATCTCCAGGAGTGAGTTTGCTTTTACCAGTGGAGAGATGACAACACTAAATTTGTCAAGAGGCTGAGTGAGTCCATGGGAATATGCAAACTTTAAACAGAGGCTGAGCTGGTTAAAAATGTTACCCACCTGGCAGTAGGGGTACATAATGCTACTGTACAGTATTGTTAAGGTAACAAAGTATGGTATTCAAACCAGGCTGATGTCTTGAAAGGACTGTATTGCAATAGGTTAAAAGGTGTGTTAATTATATATTATGCTGAGCAGATTGAAGCTCATGTTTGGTTTGCACATGTGAATGCGTATTAGTGAATATTCATTAAGAAGTCTATTACTGTCTCCGTAAAATATGTAAAATAGAAGTATCTTGTGCCATGTTTAAGTTAAACATTTTATAAAAGGTAAATTGTTTTGGTTTATTTTTTGGAGTGCTGCTAATATTGGTAGTCATAAGTTTCACTTTTCTTCTGTTCTTTTAATCAACAACTGAGATCATTGCTTTACTTTAAAGAAAGTTTTGAAAAATAGAAATTGCATTACTAAAAATTCACTGCTTTTGATTCATCCACTGTGACTTGATCTCCGACACGCTGGGTAAATAAAAGAAGACTGAGTCATGGCGCCCATATCCTCCAGTAACTGCTAACGCCCTGGCACGGTTATGAATTGGTTGCAACACTTCAGGCCTAAAGGAGTGTGATGCAGTGCTGCACCCTAGAGGTTGAATTGGACTCTGTAATGATTCATTATTGAAAAGGTGTTCTTGATCTTTATATATTGGGTTTTTTACTTACATTTGCTTTATTAAGTTACAGAAAACATTTGATAAATCCTTTTTTTGTGACTTTCCTCGCTATTCCTCATCCTAATACTTTTATGCTTGTGTTTAAGTTTTGTGGATTCTGCTAAATGAAAATGAACTCTCTTCATATCCCTAAAAAACAGTGTGCTTTATTCTTATGCATAGATCTTAATAATCCTGATGAGCTGGTAACAAGTAAAAATTTCAACCCTGCCCTACAAAATGTTTTATAGGACTAGTCTGTCCTTTTCTAGAGCAATATCTAGCCAGACACTTATCTTTTAACTTGTCTCAGAGTTCTTGTTTCCTGAAGTGGCAATGATGTTCAGAGGTCTTTATTTACAGTGAATACTAACTTGTTCTCTTAAGTATCCCAGAGTCTGATAATTACCACCAACTTTCTGGCATTGTTTTGCTTTAACCAGAAATATTTTATTTTGATATGCTTTTATATTCCAGGCTATTAATGATTCATAAAACAAGGGCCTAGGCATTGTGGCATGTGTTTTCTATGGATGCATGTAAAAGAGCTCTAGATCTGGGCTGTAGGGGAAAAGGGAGAGTGATACTAACTGTTTAGAGATTATGTTAAATTCTGCCAGAGGGAAATGTTTAATAGAATAAATTACATTTGGGAAAATATAATAAAATCTCAATTATTTGTGTTAAGGAAGACTCTAAATGTATTTTGTAAGGTATAAAAACATTTTTATACTCCTGCAGATCTATAGCCATTAATATATATTCTGTTTTATCTTGTTTTTATTTATACTAATTTAAATTAGTTTGTGTTCTCTGGTAAAAACCTATTAACTGCATGGTGACCCATGTGTAGGAGGCAGCTGTCCTTGCTAATCCATATATTTAAAAAACTTGAAGGTTCTTTTCATAGGTATAATACTAAATAATAGCAGTCAATTCTTTGATATTAGTGGAACGTTCCATGATTTATCTTAGCTTTTGCCATTGTTCTCATACTCCCAAAGCATGTCTAAAAGACGCATCTTGGAAAATAGAACATACAGATGTTGGTGTTGGAATCTGCACTCCGTGGAAGAATAGCATTTATCCGGAGTCCGGCCTTGTGCCACGAACCTAAAGCACATCCATTTCATCTGCCTGTAGGCTGGTATGGCTTTCTGCAAGCCCTGTAAATAAAGATTCTTTCTATTTATCCTGCTCAGTGTGTTTCCTGTAACAAATCGTTCAAGAAACTCTGGTCCCTTCATGAACATATCAAGATTGTCCATGGATATGCAGAAAAGAAGTTTTCCTGTGAAATTTGTGAGAAGAAATTCTATACCATGGCTCATGTGCGGAAACACATGGTTGGTAAGTTTTTTCTGCTTCTTTTTTCTCACACCTATGTTTTTCTCTTGTCCTTTATGTCCTGGATTGGGCAGGATACGAAGAATTTCCTTACTTTAATCAGTTCTTACATGTTGAAACTAAATGCAACAGGTCCTCAGTAAGCGTCACCAAATTGGATGGTATAGTCGTCCACACTCAGATTTCTTTTTCTTTTTCTTTTCTTTCTTTCTTTCTTTTTTTTTTTTTTTTTTTTTGAGACAGAGTCTTACTCTGCTTCCCTGGGTAAAATGCAGCAGCGTCATCATAGCTCACTGCAACCTCAAATTCCTGAGCTCAAGTGATCCTCCTGCCTCAGCCTCCCAAGTAGCTGGGACTACAGGCATGTGCCACCATGCCCAGCTAATTTTCTATTTTTAGTAGAGATGGGGTCTTGCTCTTGCTCAGGCTGGTCTCGAACTCCTGACCTCAGGCAATCTTCCTGCCTTGATCTCCCAGAGTGCTAAGATTACAGGTGGGAGCCACCATGCCCAGCCGCAGATTTCTTTTCAACACTGTTATTTTTCTCTTCAGAACATTACTATTAAAGCTTCACAGATCAGAGTGTAGAAAATTAAGAGGGCATAATTGCCTTACAGTAGGACATCTGTCTTTTCCAGTTTGAACTTTTTGGTGGATTTGTTTTGAGTGTAAGTGCATTCTGTGTTGCAGCACACACAAAAGACATGCCATTTACATGTGAAACCTGTGGAAAATCATTCAAACGCAGTATGTCACTCAAGGTGCACTCCTTGCAGCATTCTGGAGAGAAGCCCTTCAGATGTGAGGTAAGGAATGTGCTACCCACAGGCCCGGGCCCAGGGGTCAGTATTTGTGTGGATGGTGTAGCAGTGAGGGAGAGGTGTGCCTGAGCACAAGCCACAAGGCTGCCTGCCACAGAACCTTCCGACACACGCTCTGAGCTTTGTGTGTTCTCTCGCTGCTGGGTGGAGAAGCGCCATTTTTAATACACTGTGAACTCTCAGTTTAGGTTAACTTGGGAATAATACATAATGACTTCTTTTTCTTTGCTCGGTGACTCAGAAAAGTTAAGTATACTTCAGTGATAATTATGTGAGGAAATTGCCCTTTTATCAGTAAGTCATCTGCAGCATTATAGCAAAGCCACATGGCTGACACAAGCAGGTTCCATTCTGAGGATGAAAAATAAACCTAATGCCAGAGACTGTGTCAGGGTGGGCTCAGGTAAAGCTGCTGTGCTTGGCATTCAGAATTCTCCACTGTGTCCGATGCAGAACTGTGACGAAAGGTTTCAGTACAAGTACCAGCTGCGCTCCCACATGAGCATCCACATCGGGCACAAGCAGTTCATGTGCCAGTGGTGTGGCAAGGACTTCAACATGAAGCAGTACTTCGACGAGCACATGAAAACACACACTGGTAAGAATTTCTTGGGAAAGGTGCAGATGTCTCGAGCACTTGTTGATGATCATCTGTGGGTCTGTTTTCCAAAAATCTAAACCACAAATTTGCATGCTAAGTAAAAATCCCACTTCAAATAAACCTGATATATAAAAATACAGATTATACCAAAAAATGAGGTTTTTGTAACTCTGATTATTTAAAAAGGGATTATTTGTGAGTGCCTTTTAACTGTGAGTTCTTTTAGGACCATGAGTTCTTTACTGGGGGTTCAGAACTCCTGCAATTATGTGAAATTTGTTTTGTATATGTGCGAACATTGTTTTTCTAAGGAAAGCGTTCTGGACCTTAAAAAAACAGAGGGCACTGACTACTTGTTTAATACCCTCTCAACATTCTTAAAGTTTGATTGGATTTTTTTTTTTTTTTGAGACAGAGTCTCACTCTGTTGCCCGGGCTAGAGTGCCATGGCGTCAGCCTAGCTCACAGCAACCTCAAACTCCTGGGCTCAAGCAATCCTCCTGCCTCAGCCTCCCAGGTAGCTGGGACTACAGGCACACACCACCATGCCGGGCTAATTTTTTTCTATTTTTAGTTGTTTGGCTAATTTCTTTCTATTTTTAGTAGAGACGGGGTCTCGCTCTTGCTCAGGCTGGTCTCGAACTCCTGAGCTCAAGCAATCCTCCCACCTCAGCCTCCTAGAGTGCTAGATTATAGGCGTGAGCCACCACGCCCGGCCCATACACTCATTTTTAAAAAATTCTTTAGTTTCTTAACACACATACAGACAGATACTGTGCATATGTGTTCATATATATGTAATAAAACAAAAGCTGGGTCTTTATACTTTATTGTAACCTGCTTTTTGTTTTACTGTATTATATCATTATTAGCAATATGGCTATTTAATATTCCTTCTTGTAAATTGGCTGCATTAATAACTATCGTTTATCATGTGTATATATGTCAAGCATTGTCTTAAGTGCTTTATATACATTATCTTATTTAATCCATTTATAACCTTTACAACAGTCCTATAAAGTGAAGGATGTTTTCTCCATTTATATTAGCCAGTTCCCTGTTGGACATTTAGATTATTTCTGTTTGCAATTTTTCTACTGTTTTAAATAATACTGTGATAAATATCTTTGTGGCTAAAGCATCCATGATTATTTACTTACAATAAATTTCTAGAAGTAGTATTATTAGAGCAAAGAGATGTACACATTTTTAAGACTTGGTGACATGTATTGCAAAATAACCGTCCACATATATTCCCAGCAGCTATGCATGAAAATACCCATTTGCCCAGCCCGCCCCCTGCCCCCGGTTTTTTTTAAGACAGTGTCTTGCTCTGTTCCCTGGGCTAGAGTGCAATAGTGTCATAGCTCACTGTAACCTCAAATTTCTGGGTTCAAACAGTCCTCCTGCCTCAGCCTCCCGAGTATCTAGGCCTACAGGTACACACCACCACACTAGCTAATTTTTTTATTTTTTGTAGAGACAGGGTTTTGCTGTGTTGCCTAGGCTGGTCTCAAACCCCTGGCCTCAAGCAGTCCTCCCACCTTGGCCTCCCAAAGTGCTAGGATTATAGATGTGAGCCACCATGCCCCGCCCCAATCCTATCTAATAGTAAATAAAATCCATGCTGATTCAATAGATGAGAAATGGTTTCTTATTATATTAATTTGCATTTATATAATTACTAAGTAAGAGTGAATATTTTTTCATATGCTTGTGGGTATCAGTATATTTTCTTTTCTGAATTGCTTCTTGTGCCTTTTCTGTGTTCATCTTTCCGTTGTAGTGTTTGACTTTTTTTTTTATTTCAAATATTGATTAAGGGGGTACAAATGTTTTTGTTACATGGATATCTCATATAATGCTTAAGCGAGGGCTTTTGGTATACCCATCACCAGAATAGTGTTCATTGCACCCAATAGGTAAGTTTTTATACCACACTCACTCTCTTACCCTCCCTCCTTCTTGGTTTCTCATGTCTTTTATTTTGCTTTGTGCCCATGTGTACCTATCTATTAGCTCCCACTTATTAGTAAGAACATACGGTTTTTGGCTTTCCATTCCTGAAATACTTCACTTAGGATAATGGTCTCCAGTTCCATCCAAGTTGCTGCAAATGACATTATTTCATTCCTTTTTATGGCTGAGTAGTACTCCATAGTATATATATATACGATTCATGAATTGATGGGCACTTAGGTTGATTCCACATCTTTGCAATTGTGAATTGTGCTACAATAAATTACTTTTCTTATTGTTTATAATAGCTCTTTATATATTAAGTATACTGGACCTGTTCGAAACCAATATTGAAATACTTTTCCCTGGTTTGTCATCTGCCTTTTAATATTGTTTGTAATACTCAAATGGGGAAAGCAGCTGCATGATGGAGTTAGGAAAACCTGGCTTTTCCTCTCACTACCAGAAGAGTGTGACCTCTGTAGACCTTTAGTTTCTTGGTATTAAATAAGAATGACAATAGTACTTGAGAGGGTACAGGAGAAGGGTTAGCTTTAAAGAAGGAAAAGGATATGTCTTATAAGGCTGGATGAAATCACATTTAGAGACAGCAGTATGTTTTGGTGGGGATTAAGGTTATAGGAACTGACATTGAATGGGCTGTTTTTTTTGCAGTTGAAGAGAAGTGAGGTAGGCCAGGCGCTGTGGCTCATGCCTGTAGTCCCAGCTACTTGGGAGGCTGAGGCAGGAGAATCCTTGAGCCCAGGAGTTTGAGGTTTCAGTGAGCTATGATGACACCACTGCACTCTAGCCCGGGGGACAGAGTGAGACCCTGTCTCAAAAAAAAAGAAAAGAAAGAAAGAGAAGTGAGGCAGATCTTATCTAGGGAAGCTGACCAGCCATCAGGCAGGTTTCCTGGGATGGTATGGACATGAGGTGACTTCAAAGTAGAATACTTGCTGATTCTCCTTATACCAGTATTAAGTGCCTGGGAACATAAGGATGAATTAAAACCTGGTTTCTGCTCTCAAGGAGCTTATAGTCTGATGAATGAATGGTAATAGTAGTGATAATGATGGTGATAATAGTAGCAGCTAAAATGCCTTGAGTATCTACTCTGTGCCAGATACTGAGATACTGTGCTAAGCACTTTACTTGTGTTTTGTATCACAATAACCTATTAGGTAGGTTATTTATTTTTCAGATGAAGAATCTGAGGCTGAGAGATTGAATAACTTGCCTAAGACTGTCCGATTCCAGAACCACATACTTAATGATTCCGATATAAATTTAATGCAGCCAGTAATAAAATAGAGGGATATACAGAACATCATGAGTATAAAAAGCACCATTGTAAGATCTAGTTCACAGCATCCAAGATTTGTTAGTACACTCAAGTAGATCAGGATCAGAGGGACTGATATGTGCTAAATAGTCCTAATCATATGTAAACAAAATTGCTAATTTATTAATTTACAGTGAAAAAGCTGAGTGGCAATTGATTCAGAATTCTTAATGTCCTTTGGTCAGCATATTCTTTGCCTAAAGAAAAATCTACACTAGAAGCTAAATTACAATCAGAAAATTGTCAGGGAATTAGAGTAAAGGAAGGTAATTGAATTATCTTAATGATGAGTATCATACTTCATAGAATCCAAGAAGCCATCAGTTGCAAAACAATCTTCAATTTATATACTGCTAAGAAAATGCTGCAAATTAAACAGTGACATGCCATTGATAAAAGGTATATGGCAATTTCAGAGATGTTAAAATGTGGGGGAAATGCATATCTTAGAATTAATAAATATTTACTTATAAATATTAAGAGTCTACTAAATGGGGCCACTGTGGGAGTGAGACTGAAATAGTCCCTAGGTCCACAGAACTTACAGTCAGGCTGAGTTGATAAGACTAGCAAGGCCTTCAGTGGTTTGGTGGAAAGAGCACAGTGAGTGTGTAGAACTACAGAGTGTTTGGATGTGTGAGGGGCAAAGAGTATGACAAGACATGATACTGGAGAACAGCAAATAGATCACAAAGAACCTCATAAACCATGTAAAATATTTTGGACTTTAAGGACAGTGAGAAGTTCTTGCAGGGTTTTGAGCAAAGCAAGGCACACTATTTGCATGTTTATTCTGGCTACAGTGTGGAAAGTGGACTGGAGGGTTGGGAGCAGGAACAGAGTTGGTGAAACCCGTCAGGTGGATATCGTATAATCCAGGTGACAATTGCGATGATAAGACTGTGATAATAGCAATAGGTAAAATAAAGCCATAGACAAGGCAGAACCGAATGAACTTGATGATTGGTTAGATATCACCAGGATGGGAGGGAAGAATCAAGGGTCAGTCCCAGATTTGGGGCTTTTATACCATTTGTCAAGATAGAGAATAGCAGAGGGGGGAGCAGGTTTGCTAGGTGGGAAAGTGAATTTAATTTTGCACTTGTTTGTTTGGAGATATCTGTGGGACATTCAAGTGGACATATCCAGTAAGCAGTTTGAAAAATCAGTTTAAAGCTCAAGGAAGAGATTTAGATTGCAAATATCGGCTGGGTGTGGTGGCTCACACCTGTATTCCCAGAGCTTTGGGAGGCCAAGGTGGGAGGATTGCTTTGAGGCCAGGAGTTTGAGACCAGCCTGGGCAACATAGCAAGACCCCTTTTCTAAAAAAAATTAAAAAATTAAGCTGGGCATGGTAGCATGTTCCTGTAGTCCTAGCTACTCTGGAGGCTGAGGTGGGAGGATTACTTGGGCCCGGGAGTTTGGTGCTGCCGTGAGCCATGATTGTGCCACCACACTTCAGCCTGGGCAACAGAGTGAGACCCTGTCTCAAAAATAAATGAATAAATAAAAGAAAACATCACTATAATCCCATCACCTAGAGATAATAACTGGTACATCTGTTATATTTCTTTCCACATTTTTCTATGCATATTTTTCATTAAAGGTAGATAATACCATGCATATATTTTCATAACTTGTTTTACTTAATAGATTATAAATAATCTTAATAGATTATAGGTTTTCATGTTAATAATTATATTTCTTTAACATTGTTTTCAGTGGCATTTTCCATCACAGTATGGAAACTATGCTATTTTCATATACCATAATTGATTTAATTAATTCCATTTAACATATGATTTGAAGTTTTTAAGATGATTGGAGGATGCCTTGGGCACAGTGGCTCACTCTGGCACTCTGTTATCTTAGCACTCTGGCAGGCTAAGGTGGGAGGATCGTTGGGGTCAGGAGCTTGAGACCCCATCTCCACTAAAAATAGAAAAAATTAGCTAGGCACAATGATACATGCCTGTAGTCCCAGCTACTCGGAAGGCTGAGGCAAGAGGATTGTTAGAGCCCAGGAATTTGATGTTACAGGGAGCTATGATGATGCCACTGTACTCTAGCTGGGGCGACAAAAGCTAGACTCTGTCTGAAAAAAAAAAAAAGGGAAAACAGGCTGGGCCCAGAACTCATCCAGAAAGATGAACATGAATCATGGTGAAGAACCTAGCAGTGGCAGTGATTTAATAAAGAAAAGCAGAAAGATGAGAGAAATATGATAGTCTGAAAAAAATACTGACAGTTAATTCCAGAGAAAACTGATCCCTCCTGACTCTTCAATCCGATTTCAGGAAAGTGAGGAAAATTCTGGCTTCCATGGAAAAGGGCAGTAGAGGATGTCAGTTTTCTACTAGAATGAGAAGGTGGAGAGAAGAAATAGGGCTATGGTATGGATAAAGAGGTGTCTGCTACTAGTAGTGTAAGAAGGGGTCCCACAGTGGAGGGAAACAGTAAGAAAATGCATTCCTTCCTGTGTGCAGAAATGCACACTGAGGTGGGAAGTGCTGTGGTTTACATGTCAAAAGCATACACTCTGGAGCCAGACTGCAGAGTTTTAAATCCCAACTCTCCACTAACCTTGGGCAAGTTTCTTAATTTCTTCATCAGTAAAATAGGGGCAATAGCATATGGTGGTTGTGAGGATCACCAAGGCTAATAGATACGAAGGATCAGAGCAGTTCCTAGTGCACTGTAAGACGTGGTGCGCATGAGTGGGATAAGCACACCTCTTGGGAGGAAAGGGAGCAGCAACTGAAGTGACAGCAAACTCTCTCATAGCAGGAGTTACTGTAAAGATATGAGCTACAGAGAACACATGCAGGAATTGATAAATACAAGCATATGGTCACCAAAGTGCATGGACATGGCTACTCCACACCTCACCTCAGCATCCCATACGACTGGATGTAATCCCAATGGATGTAATCCCATGATTAATGGATGTAAAGACTCAAAACTCATTTCTCTGTAGCCTGGGTAGAGAAGCAGGTAGTTATAGCACGAACTAAGCAATAAATTCAAAGGAAAGTTGAGGCTTAAAAATTAAGGCCTGAGAACCCAAACCTAATTTCCTCCTAAGTGCACCTTAGAACTATGGATTCTGGTTCCTTTTTGACCCATTGGCCCAGTGGTTCTCAACCAGGAGCAATAGCCCCCCTCTACCCTTCCCACACCCATGGACATTTGGAAATGATGCGGGGGCATTTTTAATTATCAGAGTCTCTTGTGGGCATTTAGTAGGCTGGCACCAAAAATGCTGAATGCTCTTCAATGTGCCAGATAGTCCTACAATGAAGAATTATCTGCAAAAATGCCAATAGCTCTCCCACTCAGAAATACTGCAGTGTAAAATTCATGTTGTAGGATGAGGCAGGCCAGTATTTTCCAAGTTTAAGACCAAAAAGCAAGCTACGTGCTAAGGATTCTGTATGAGTAGAGGAGAGATTTATTTGCTCCACAGGACATTTTCAGCAGTCTTACTTTTGGTTGGGATATCAGAAATTTCTTACAACTTAACTTGCCTAAATTTAGAGGCAGAGACTCATCTGTGATATTAGTTCTCCTGAGCACAGGAAAGCCATTTGAACAGTTGTGTTGGATGTGAAGGGTGGCCAATCTAAATACCTCTTCCTCCCTGCCAGGTCCCCCTCCTCCTCCTTTAAACCAAGCCCAGATGGTAGGTTGTATGTAAGTTTTGCTTGTCTCTACTCTACTCTGTTGAGTCCCAATTTAGGGGGCTCTTTTATGATTCTAGAATATATTAATAACATGCCGTGAGGGAGAGAAGTGGTAATCTCCTCTTTAAATATGAGGAATAGCGTAAGCACGTAATTGCCACCTAGTGTGTTAATAATGTTTTGTGTCTGTATTCAGGAGAGAAACCCTTTATCTGTGAAATCTGTGGCAAAAGCTTCACCAGCCGCCCCAACATGAAGAGGCACCGCAGAACTCACACAGGCGAGAAGCCCTATCCATGTGATGTGTGTGGCCAGCGGTTCCGCTTCTCTAACATGCTTAAGGCCCACAAGGAGAAGTGCTTTCGAGTGACCAGCCCCGTGAACGTGCCGCCTGCTGTCCAGATCCCACTCACCACTTCCCCGGCCGCCCCGGTTCCTTCCGTGGTGAACACGCCCACGACCCCAGCCCCTCCGATCAGTATGAACCCCGTAAGCACTCTCCCCCCTCGGCCCATCCCCCACCCCTTCTCGCACCTGCACATCCACCCGCACCCGCACCCGCACCATCCGCACCACCTCCCCATCCCTCCGGTCCCCCACCTGCCCCCACCGCCGGCTCTCTTCAAGAGTGAGCCTTTAAATCATAGAGGCCAGAGTGAGGACAGCTTTCTGCGGCACCTGGCCGAGAAGAACAGTTCGGCACAGCATCATTAACATCCGGCTCCATACGTGTGTTCTCCGGGAGCTGCGTTCCCACGTGTGCGTTGGCAGAGGGAGTCGGTGAGCATTTCTGTAAGTTCTCAGACTCTCCAGGAGCTTTGTCATTGTCTTGGAGAATCAACAGGTCCAAGGGAATGAACAAGACGACTGCCTTGAGCTCATGGCGGGAACTGTCTTCTAAAGCAGGGGAACCACCGAACTCAAGCCCGATTTGCTCGCATTTTCTGGTGACTTTTATAAGTTTCAAATACTCAGACTTGTGGAATTTTATAATTTCATATCAGCTGATGAGGTATGCTTGCTTTTATATCCTGGACTTCTCCTCAAAGAGGGGATAGGCCTGGTTTCCTTTGTACTAATCGGGAAGGCTGTGAGATTAATCCAGAGCATTAATTGTATCACTGTGTATGGTAAGGAATTCTTTTCAGCTTTTGGTGCTGGCTACAGAGTCGAGCTGGCTATGTTTCACAGTATATCAAGCATTATAGAGAAAGATGGAAATTTTCTTCTTTGTGTAGCTCTCCTAACGCACTCTTTATTTTACTACAGAAATTATTTTAGAGTTTTTGTATAGACTTCTTTAGTAGTCTGTTTCTAAAATGATATGTATTTCAATAAGCGGTGTAATTTTTTCAGTGTAGCTGAACCTATGTTGTAAAATAGAAAAAAATTTTATAATCATCAAAATGTGATTCTTAAAGATGCATATAACTTCTATAATTCAGAGTTATTCTTACATCCGTACAACTCAAAGGTGCTTCAGAGATTAGATGTGTCTGAGAGGGTCTCCAGACCAGGTTACTGCAAAAATGAGGTTTTGCTTTCAGAACTTGGCATAAGTACTTGGTAGTTTTTAAATCTCTGCTTCACACTCAAATATCTGTGAGACTCACTGACATGCTCCTGTCCTCCGTGTTCCATTTGGCTCAGCTGCTGCATTAAAGAAAATGATTTGCAGGGGCTTGGGCCTTTTCCAGGGAAGTCACCTAAAGCTTGCATGTTTTGAAAATTTGAGGAAGCCTGTTCTCTGCCAAGAGGAGGAAGTAGTGGAGATTGTTTCATCTCAGTCGTGTCTGTTTGTCACTTCCCTTAGGAACTGGTTCATGTTTTACTTTTATGGGATGACAAATTGAAATCCCTCAATTTGAGGTTGCTTCATTTTTCTAGAATTGTTATGAGAAGATAAAATGTAAACTAAAATCACAAACAGGATGTTGCTGATAGTGGTTGAGAAATTTGAGTGAGAAGACAAATTGGTTATGAATTTTAAAATGTCTGTTATATATAAAATATGGATATGTCCACAACTTTGAGCTATTTTAAAACAGTTTAAATTGTACTGAGGGAAAGCTCCTAAGTTTTGCTGCCCTGTCTTCTGCAAATAATTACATGATACCAGCATTCTTAGGTGATAAAGAGAGTAGCACTTCTAATACCTTTAGGCAGGTTACTTTTTCAAGTTTGGGAAACTTCAAAAGAGCATGGAGAACCAGGAGCTAGACAGAAGGGCTAATGTATTGAGTATGTTCAACTGATCCAATTTATCTAGACTCTTTAAAGCTTAAAATTTTGTATTTCTTTATCTCCGAGAACTGAGTTCCCAGGCTAGGTCATTCCCCTACCTTTTTTTTGTTTTTGTTTTTGTTTTAAGAGATGAGGTCTCACTATGTTGCCCAAGGTGGAGTGCAGTGGCTATTCACAGGTGCAATCATAGCTCACTGCAGCCTCGAACTCCTGGGCTCAAGCGATCCTCCTGCCTCAGCCTCCTAAGTAGCGGGGACTACAGGCACAAGCCCCTGCGCCCAGTCCTTTTTTTAATCTTGAAATCTCTTCATTTTTCTTTCCTCAGGCTCTTAAATCATTGCCTGAATCAGAACCCTGGCTTTTTATTTATTTTTTATTTTTAATATTAAATGTGCAGATATGCTTCAAGCACTTTTCTAGCTGATTAACTCTGTGGTAGGAAAAAATGGAACTCCTTCAATTGCTGTTAAGTCTCTATTTTTAAAATATCACATTCTCTATTAGCTTTTTGGTTTAATGTTTTTAACTTTTCTCCTTCCGATTTTGCCCGTCTTTTGTAATGAGCATAGGAAAATTTTGGAATGAGGCAGAAAAGTATCTCAAGACGTATTTTTCTTCCTGTTTTTGGATGTAAGTTTTAAAGAATGGTATTTTTAATATTTGTATACATTCTTTGAGCACCCAGATACCCAAGCCAATAAGGAAAGCTAATTCCTTGCTTATGACTGTTATATCTTTAGTGGTTGTCTCCCCTAACCTCCACAATCTCCTTAGCATTCCAGAACAAGTTTGTAAATCTACACTTTTATATAGACATATCATTATTTCATGGTCAAGCCTGTAGTACTAAAATGATTTTTTTTAAAAGATGTAAATTGTAGCTTAATTGGTTACACCTTATTTTACTCTAAATAAATTGACAGCATTGGGCAGCAATTCTGAATTCTAGACTTCAGACCATTGAATCAGCCATTTCATGAGGTGTACTGTAATTATACACTGGAAAATTCAGGTAGTCATCTTTAATTTTTTTCAAGTAAATATAGCCATAAGAAAATATCTGCTACACATAAAAACCAGTATTAAGCAAATATCACCACCATCCTTAACAGAAGCAGAAAAGGATTATTAAAAAAAAATAACATTGTCACACAGTACAATTCTTAGTGAACTGTATTGTGGAACAATCTAGAAACTTCTAAATTTTTTTTTCCTAGATAAGTATATCTTCTCTGACTTGGGATTTGTGGTCTTTAGGAAAATTGCTCAGAATATAATGACTCCTTATCAGTGTCATATCACATATGAGTAATGAAATGCATTAAGAATATTCACAACATTAATGCTTCTGAATATAAGAACTGCAGGATTAAGCCTTAAACATATTTGTATCAGGTTTAACATGCTTAAGACTCAAACTCAGGGTTGATCATTTGGTTGGGGTCCTGTACTAAGAAAAAAGTTGCATTATGTGGTACGTTCTCTTCCACGTATGCTGTAGCACCCCCATGAATTCTTCAAAACTTATTACCTACTTGTTATCTGTTTACGAAAAAAAGAATTCTGGAGGAGTTTGAGTTCTCAGCCCTTATCTGTACTTATATCTTTTAAAGACAACAGAGGCCACCTTTCAGCATTATATAGATGTCAAATTGAGGCTATTTCTCGTTACTTAATTTTACTATCTTCAAAGGCTTGAATCATTGCTAGGGTTAAGATTTATTTAAGGAAAATTCCCAAGGACTTTTTTCAGTTGGCATTGCATTTTTTTTGTGTAGTTTTTTCGTTTGTTTTTTGTTTTGTTTTCACTTCTATTTGTGGATTTATCATTCAAATATAAACTCTACCTTAGCCTTAATAAAAGGCTGCTGCTTTCTCAAACTGAGTCAGATAGGCTCATACTGACTTAGATTTTTTAATTTGAATGAAGAAAAGAAGATGAACAATTTAAAGGCATGTGGCTTCATCTCCAAGTATATTTGTGATTTGATTCTTATTTTTAGCAAGCAGGGGAGGTCTCCGCAAAAAAACTTACTGAAAGAAACCTTTAGAAATCAGTTACATGTACTTTAATAGTCTACCATTTACATTAACTGTTCTAAATTAATGACTGAGCGTGTGTACATTACCACAGTTGTACTACTTTTTAAAAACTATGTTTGTTGGAAGGACCTCTTTATTGTGGTTAGAACTTTCCCTATAATTTGATTGTCCTTACTACACTAACCGAAGGCAAAATGCTCTGAAGAGATGCTTGTAAACTTTGAATTTTTTACTTTCTGAAATTGTTTTCAGTTTTTTGCTTATTGAATGGATATGTATGTTTCATTTTGATTTCACTAGAAGTTTAAATTTTGAGAAGGTGAAACAGAAACAGAAATCCATTGCAGACATATACATGTTTACCCCATCTTGCAGATTTTGGTTAGTAAAACAGAAGGGTAGGTGGGTTTCACTGTTAAAAACAACCTAAAAAACTAAAGTTAGAGAAACCCTTCTGTTTGAGCTACCGTATAGAAAAGAGAACTTTTATTGCATTGCTGATCCACATGATGAATATTTCTATGCTGTTCTAGACTGTATGGGAAGTATTTCATGAAAAAGGGGATAAGTTACATTTAAGAATTTTATCAGCTAACTACCGTTAAAAAAAAAATCACCTCATTTGGAATTCTTCAGACTATAAAATTGAGCAAGTAAATATTAGGTTTTAATTTTCCTTTGCCTAAACCAAGACAGGAAATTTCCCAAAAGGTCATGTTTTTTCAGGAATGAAAGGTCATAAGCCACTAGAGGTAGTGGCATTATTATGCAATAACAACACCCTTGCTAACCTGCTCTTGTCATCTGTAGCGTTTGTAATAAATACCGATGACCTTCCAACCCTGGACACTACCTCGGTGAAGCAAACCAGAGATCCTCTCTACACTTTGTATGGAAGCCATAAAAGTTGCCATCAATAGATCCACTTTCATAGTTCTATACTTTTATACTCTCTAGACTTTTTATAGACTTTATGATCAGATCTTCTTGTCTTAGAGGATAGGTTTTGCAAGATTCAAAGGAAAATCAAACTCTTAGTTGTCCCAACTATGAAGCTTTGGCTTCAGTAAATTTGTGTAAAGAACCGGATAACTAACTAACATACTATTTATCAAATTCTTTATTTAAGTCAAAACTACTTCGCAGAGTTGCATATCTGGAAAACAAACTTCTCTTTCTTGTTCCCTAGGTAGAAGAAGGTATATTTCGTAAGAAACTACTTATGAAGTGGCTTTCTTTCTACCTTGTTACTCTGTGTATTACTAGATTATATATGTATTGTCACAGTTCCTGGAGTTGTTTTTATTTGTTTATGACAGATGTGTGAGTATGCACCTCTCTCTAATCTTCTAATCTCACTGCAGCTTCAGTCTCTCTCGCTCTGTTCTTGAGTGCCTTCAAAAAGCCAGCATCCTGGAACATTCTTTTCCTGGTCTAAATCCTACCTCTGATTATTTCATTCTCCATGAGTATTGGAATCCACCCTTATTCCGATGAGTTTAACTCTACAAACTAGCTAAAACCTTGGATAAGAATTTTGAACGTATTTCTGTTTCATTCCTCCATGTCATTTCTAGGTTACATTTTAAACTTTTATTTATATCTTGTTTCTTTAAATATTACATCTTTAGTGTAGAAAGACTTTATCCTTATTTTACTCTTCACCTTCTTTACTTTCACTGGAAACTAGATGTTCCTTTAAAATCAAAGGCCGTCGAATATGTCTTTTGAGTATTAGTTTTTCTCATCTGAAGTCTTCCTAAATGCCTCCCCTTTCTGATTAAGGGATCCTGAACGCTGCTGTTGCTGTGCCCTGTTCCTGTGTGCCCTCTCTCCTCCATAAGCATTTGGCAAGGTTGTACCCATAATTTTAGTCCAGTGAATTTAAAACTGCTCTCTAGGTTTATCAAAAGTCCTTTATTGATTCTTGATCTGCCTCTCTCATCCCCCGTCCCTCAGACACCTCTATTTACTTCCTTTTCTAGTTGTTTTCATCTAATTCATTTTTAAAGTATGATTGATACATAATATATGAAGGATGTAATAAAAAGAGGGTCGCAGTGTTCTCCATGTGATAATGAGCATCTCCATGATAAAACATTTTAACAACTGGCTAGTCTTTTCACAGCCAAAAGTGAAGTTTGTAGCAGTCTCTTGCTTCCTTTCAATTCTTCTCCAAAACTAAAAAAAAAAAAAAAAAAAAATTAAAATGAGGAAATTGGATTGCATTTTATTTAAGTGAGTGAAAGCTATTGAGTATTTTGGCCTTAGTCAAAATCTTTCCTTTCTGACTTAAAATCTCATGACTCTTTCCTTAAAGTTGATAGTACTCAGGTTTTTAAGACTAATAACCACACAAGGTGGGAGTCTAAGAAGGCAGCTGTTAATACATTCTTAATCTTTTTTGTCTGGTGACATCATGTTATTGGTGGGACAGCGCAGAATTGTGAGAATTGGTTACATTTGATAATAAATTCAAGACATTTGAAGACTTCACTGGCTGTTTGGAATGGGAAGACTAGTTTACAAAATGAGAAAGGCAGATTTCTGTATTGCAGAAATCAGTAACAAGGGTTTCTCCTTGTTTTAAATACCTTTCACTTAATTTGCCTTGATATTCCGCATTATTGACCTAGAAGTTTGTCTCTTCGGTAGTAAATGGCTACCTCCAAAGTGTCTACTTTAAAATTCGTAGCTTTTCTCTTCAGAGTCCCAGGCAATAAAACAGTGGAGAGTCATACTCACTTGTCACTTGGAGGAACCACACCCTTTGAGACAGACTGCTGTCTTGTTTTATGTGTTCAGTGGGAAACGTTTGGCACAGTATCCAAGGGAGCCCTTCCCCCTGAGAAGTGTTCCCACAGCTTTCTAGCTATAGGTTAACTTTCACACTACTTTAGTTTCTCTGGTGAGATCAGGGATGTTACAAACTACTTGAAAACGATATGGGGGACATGTAGGAAATGGGGATGGGACAAGAAGGGGTGGAAGCTGGAATTTTGCCTAAGGAAAATCAGAAGGAAACTGATACTTTCATTGGTTACTTGTGATCAACTGAAGAGCCTGTCTCTTGTACTGCCTGTGCCAGAGAATCAAGTTTCTTAATATCCAGCTCCTCTGAATGAGCACAGCTTCCTCCCTACCTGTGTCTCTTACTGGTGGAAAGGGACTATGTGATCAGAAGGACAGAGACTGCAACTCACATCCTGCGTAGGGCATAGATTGTGTTTCACTGCGTTTGAAAGTTGGTGGGAAGTATTTTATTCTCCTAGAACTCCTGATCCTCCTAGAAATATCTTTTCATGCTTGATTATTCAGTGCATTAATTTAAAAAGAAAGAAACAGTGTGGCATAATTTTGGTCTTTACGTCTCGAGTTGTATCCCCAAGGGTATATATGTAGCCTCTGAAAATCAGATGAATTCTTCCATAAGGTTGGATATGCACTTAATTCACTTCCTGACATGGGCTGTGCGATTCTGTTCCAGCAGCAGTTCTAGCGTTGTCCACCAGGGGACGATAACGTACTTTGGCTTCTTTATTCCTGCCTTTCTAAAGAAAGATCCCGCTTGTAAGTCTCTTCTGGAATATCCTCTCTTGGCTCAATGTTTATTTATATATTTTGACTATTTAAGACATTTTCCCTTACTAATAAGTCCAGCAGTTGTGCAGCTCTCATGATGCAAGCAAAGATTGATGTGAGGATCTGGTCCTTGGGAGTCAGGCATCTTAATTCGCCTTTTTTAATATTGGTGACCCAGCCAGGCCCTTGCCATGGGGGATCCATTGTGTGCTAAATGCAGAGCAGGAAGGCAACCCTCATTTCTTTCTTCTACATCCCACCACCAGCACGGGACCATCCCATCTCCGAGAGGGATGAGAGCAGCAGGGGAGCTCTGGAGTATCTGAACTGCTCGCCTTCTCTGTTGCAGAGGATATCAATTAGGGAGCACGTCCTCTGTTGAGATCTGCATCCCGACCTGTGCAGCAGGCACTCCTCCAGGTCAGAAATCGGTCTGTGCGCCTTCCGCCAGCTCCTTGTCTTAGGGTTTCTAACCCTCATCAGCTCTGTCACCATGAGTTTTGTTTGTTCCAGCATCTTCTTCACAATGAACAGGTCAGTAATCACCTAAGGGAAACACCAGACTAAACATTTCCCTGTAGAGCCAGGAGGCATTTACATCTGGAACGGCCTTCGTAACTGACTCCTGTCTGGCCTCTTTTCCTCCAGCCAGATCTGAACCTGAGCAATACCAGACACACATAGTGGTGTCTCCTTGTAACTCCAACACTTGACAAAAAAAAAAAAAAAGAAACCCTGAAGCTGTGATTGGTGTTGGTAGCAGGTGGCCAGATGCAACTTGCTTGTTTTTATTTTTGTTTTCCCCAACAGTACTGAAATCACTTGCACTTTTCCTCATTTCTTAAAGGAAATCCAGTTTGCTTGCCAGGAATTGTTTAGCGTTAGGTTTACAAAGCTTGTTGTTGAATGTTGAATATTTGTCCAAAGGAGTTTGACAAAATAGAAGCTGCTTGGTCCCTGTTCTGCCTGCTAGGTCATAAGGATTAAGGCCACGTGGCTGGGGTACTTATGTCAAGTCCGGAATGGGGCGGTGTCCCTCTCCTACCTCTCTGCGGAGATGCAATTGAAGGTCAAGTTGGACTCAGCGTAGGGCAGTGATCTGTCATGCTGCAAAGAAGTTTAAAGGAGTCTTTCGGTTGGGGAGGCGACAAGTAGGTAGGACAGGATCTCTTAAGGTGGGAAAGATACCGGGGAGGGGAGGGCTGCTTGGCCCCAGGGAACTGCAGTGGAGTGGAACCGAGCGCCACTCCTGAATCTCCAGACCAGCCCACGCTGCCTGGCTTCCCTGAGTCACCTTCTTTCCAGCATCCTGTCAGATCCCTCATTGTACTGATTTTCCCCCTCGTGTTAACTATACCAATATTATTTTTTTAGCAATTGAAATGCACTTTTTTATTTCAACTCAATCATGATTTTAAGTATAAAGAATTTATAGATTGTTAAAACTACTTTTTTTGTGTATTTTTAACCACTCAATGTAGCATTGTATATTTTATTCTTGTGAGACTCTGGTACAAGGTGTGCCGCTTAATGATTTTTTCCAAGATGCTGGGCCTTTGGATGTGTACGGTAACCAACTTAATGCTAATGTTCAAAGTAAAAAAAAAAAAAAAAAAGCAGCCATAACCCCTGTGTGTCTTTCTTCACATCATTTCTTCCTTATCCTCAGTTGACAACAGTTTGAGGTTCCCCTGCTTAATGAACTGTGCTTTCTATGTAAATTGAACAATCCTACATTCCTCCTCTGCTGATATCAGTTGTTATCTCTAGTGATGGTGACAGGCTATCCCAATCCCCAAGCCCCAAACTCTACCCGACTTTGTGAATGACGCGTTCAAGGCTGTTGACCAAAGTTAGATTGATTAGTTCTTTCTTTTCAGTGCTGCCAGGCCCAGTGCCAACTGGTTTTAATAACACTGTGTCTGTAATCATAGTATTATATTTTATATATATAATATATATTATAGACATGTATATTATATATAATACATGTATATTATAGACATATAGCTGAGCAATAATCTGAAACTCTCCTTGAGAACAGTGTTTGGGAAAAGAGTCAGGATTGGGTCGGGAACCAGTTTGAAGAGAAATGAACACAACTGGCAACAGTTTACAAAGAACAGTGAAAAGCAATGGTTGTAACATCTGGGATTTGGGATGAGACTCCTACCCCTACCCCCGTTCATTTCACAAATGTTTATTGGGCGCCTAATACATGCTGGGCACTGACTGGCCACTGGGGATTCAGCAGTAAGCAAGACCCCTACTCTCCTAGAGTCTGCTGTCCAAATGGAAGAAGCCTGACGATAAACAAGTAAGTGATTACCTAATAGATGTCAGCTGCTGTGGCCTCGGTAATGTGAAGCTTGCCCTCAGAGCTGTGACTGCAGCCAACTGGGAGATCGACTAGCTTCTGTCCTAAGGCTTTCCAGCTCATGACCCAACCTACTTTTTCCCTTCTAAGGAGTCCAATAAGGGAGTTTAGCATATAGGAAGGAAATCTTATTGTTCAAATTCTGCTTTGTGTGAAACCTCTTAGAATGGAACAAAACTGCCCAAATTGTAGAATTACCATTTTCATTCTCCATCATCTTGTATCTCTGACCAGATGTAGATGGTAACATGCTGTTTCTTCCATGGGTGCCAACCCTGGTATATGCTAAACCAGTGGCTTTCAAACTTTGACTATGACCCATAGCAAGAAAGAGATTTTACTTTGCTATTTAATACAGATATATGTAAGCTTATTTATATAAATGAATAAAAATTTCAAGAAAATTATCTGGGCCAGGAGCAGTGGCTCACGCCTGTAATCCCAGCACTTTGGGAGGCTGAGGCGGGAGGGTCGCTTGAGCCCAGGAGTTTAAGACCAGCATGGGCAACATAGACCCCATCTCTAAAAAAAATTTTACAATTAGCCAGTGTGGCGGTGTGCAGCTGTATTCCTAGTTACTCGGGAGGTGGAGGCAGGAGGATCGCTTGAACCCAGGAGTTCAAGATTACAATGAGCTATGATGACACCACTGCACTACAGCCTAGATGACAGAGCAAGATCCTGTCTCTTTAAAATAAGATAAAATATCTGTATGTACTGCACTTTAATGTTTTATTTTTTTTTAAGGGGCCATCCTAATCCCTGTATCATTCCAGTTTTAGTATACGTGCTGCCAAAGGCAACACTGATATATTTTCTATTTTTAAAAATGCTGATCATGAGCCGCTAAATTAATTTTAAACCTCACTGATGAGTCCTACCTGGAGTTTGGGAAATCCTGCCCTAAAACAACATTATGTGCATTATTTTATTCAATCCCTTTCCAACAGCAGCCTGATTTCAATTTCATATAGAGTCAGGTTGTTTTAACTGGATCTTCCAACACCTTAAGCCTTATGTGTTTCTGTTTCTGACTGGGTGCAAACTCCTAGGCTCCTGCACACGTTAGCTGTTGCTCATTCCAGTGTCCTGCAGTGGTGACAGTTCCAATCCCAGGCACACTGTAGTCCTTTCTCACTGGGACCTGTAAGCCCCTGCTAGTATCACAGTAGGTAACCAGAACTACTTCTTTACAGTTTAAGCATAACCTGCCTTTTCAAGGTCTCCATGGTAAATCCTTATAATAATGATTACAGTATCCACATTCTTGTATCCACACCCTTTTGTAATGTGTCCTTGCCCCTCCTTCCATCACTTCCCAGTAAGAGGTGTGGTCATTCTCCACTCCTTTGACTGGGCTGGTCTTGGGACTTCTTTGACCAATAAAATGTGGCAAAAATGATGTGCAAGTTCTGGAGCCTATGCCGTAAGACTCTTTGCAGCTTCGGCCTTTATTCTCTTGGAACACGACTGCCAAGTAAAGAAGCTCAGGCTAGACCACTGAGTGATGACAGCTGCATGGAGACAGAGTGCCCAGCTGTCCTTGCCAAGCCTGCAGACATGGGTGAGGACATCTCAGACCCTCCAGCTCAGCTCACCCAGCAACTAAATGCGTGCGTAGGAGCCCAGGTGAGACCGGCAGGATAACCACCCAGCCAACCCACAGAAATAAATTATTGTTGTAAGTCACTAAGATTTGGGGTGGTTTATTTCTCAGCAACAGATAACTTGAAAGAGCCCCCAGATTTAGGTCTAACAGCTACTAAGAGCTTATATTAATGTCTGCAGAGTCTCTTGTGCAAGAAGCTTAACTGAGTACAGGTTGAGCACCCCTAATCCAAAATCTGAAATGCTCCAAAATTTGAAATTTTTGAGTGCCAACATAATGCTCAGAGGTCATGCTTAAATGCTCATTGGAGCATTTTGGATTTGGGATTAGGGATATTCACCCGGTAAGTATATAATGCAAATATTCCAAAATTAAAAAAAAAAAAAAAAAACCAAACTCTGAAACACTTCTAGTAATAGGCATTTCGGATGAGAGATACTCAACCTGTAATAGTTTTAGCTATTTTTTTTCAGGTCCCTGCTACCTCTGTTTCCAATCCCTATTTAGCAACTACGAGCTAGCAAGAAAGGAAGGTTTCCACGTGTCCACAGCGGATTGCACCAACAACACAACCGTTTCAGGATTCCTTTCCTCCGCATCTTCTGGCCCACTTTTCCATGTTCCCAACCTTATTCCTGAACTTTTGGGTTTAGGAAGTGCCTGGTTTTAGAGCCCTCTGACTGTACATTTCACCCTCAGGCCCTGCGCCTAACACGTAGTAGCACCCTTTTAGCTTCAATATTCTGCAACAACTTTCATCCTTCCCAAGATGTTATTGAAGGAGACAGTGTAGCAAGAGTTAAGAAACACGGGCTTGTTTGCAAACAAACTTGGCCTAAATCTTTCCTTTCCGACATAGTAATTCGCATGGCTACAAGGTAATTTAACTTCTTTGAGCCTGTTTCCACATTTGCAAATGGGGATATTAATAACAACTACCTCAAGGTCATTGTAAGGATTAAATAAGGTAATGCAGGTAAGTTGCTGAGCTCAGTGTTTGGCAGGTAATATTTGTGACAGTCAGCTCTCAGATGTCCCCAGGGATTGCCACTTCCTGGTATTCACACCTTTGTGTAATAATATTTCCCCGCCCCCACAGTGTGGCTGGACTCAGTGACTTGATTCTATTAATAACAAATACTGTGCCAGCGTTGGTGGTGTAGCGGGTGAGCATAGCTGCCTTCCAAATACAATGTGGCAGAAGTGATGTGATGTCACTTCCAAGGTTAAGTTACAAAAAGATTCTTGGTGTTATAAGACTCTCCGTCTCTTGCTCTCCAATCACCAGCTGCCATTTCACGAGGATACTTAGGCAGCCTATGGAGGACGCGCCTTGGAACTCAAGCCTGCTGGCAGCCATGTGAGTACACTTGGACGTCGACCTTCTGAGGCCTGCCAGCAGTCACAAGAGCGAGCTTGGAAGTGCGCTCCCCTGCCACAGCAGGGTCTTCAGGGGATTCTGAGCCAGCAGCTTGATGACAACCTCACGACAGTCCCTGAGCCAGACACCCAGCTAAGCCAAACTCAGATTCGTGACCAACTAAAACTCCGAGGTAATAAATGTTTTAAGCCACTAGGTTTTGGGGGTAATTTGCTGTGCAGTAATAGAAAACTAATACAAAGTGTAAATATTAAATATTAGGAAATACAGAAAATAATCATGACGGTGGGTGCTGTGGCGTGCCCCCCACATCCTCTGCCTTCAGGGCCGAGGCAACTCATGCTCCCGGCTGCGCCAGGAGCTCTCAGCTGTGTCCTCCAGGAATTGCTCTCAGCTGAAGAGAGCCAGCTCCCCTGTCCAGGGGCAGCGCACATCCAGTAACTCCTTGATGAAGACGTACAAAGACCCAGACCTGTTGCCTGAGGTGGAACAATTTTGAAGAGTCACCCTCCCTTGGTCTCCCATGACATCATCTGAGGCCTTTGTTGTGACTGCATCACAGTTCAACTCTGTGCCCAACGTGACCTTTGTCCAATCCTACTTCCTTCAGTCCCGAGGTTTTGGTTCTCAGTCCTCGAGTCAGTTCCCAGGAAATCTGATCTAATACAATTGGCGCTAGCAGTGGTTCATGGAAGCTGACTCTAACATGAGATTTTAGGCCAGGTGTGATGGCTCATGCCTGTAATCCCAACACTCTGGAAGGCCAAGGGAGGTGGATTGCTTGAGCTCAGAAGTTCGAGACCAGCCTGAGCAAGAGTGAGACTCCGTCTCTACTAAAAATAGAAAAATTAGCCATGTGCAGTAGCATGCGCCTGTAAGTCCCAGCTACCTGGGGAGGCTGAGGCAGGAGGATCCCTTGAGCCTAGGAGTTTGAGGTTGCAGTGAGCTACGATGATGCCACTACATTTTACCCAGTGACAGAGCGAGACTCTGGCTCAAAAAAAAAAAAAAAACTATAGCAAAAAAAGTACAAAAAAAATAAAAAGAGATTTTAGACCCGGATCACTCGCTGGCCAGCGGGTGATGAGGCCGCATCTGCAGTGTAGGTGGAACTGATGTCCCTAACATACTGAAGCGGTGCAATTGTTCAAACTGTCACCAGTGGCAAACCTGCACAAGGGAATGCACTGGTGGTGCAATATGGCAAGCTTTTGAGAGGTTGGAGGGAGTACTACTTTCAAAGATGGTAGAATCTGAAGTATCAATATTTCAGTGAGCACCATTAATGCATTAGAGAGAACTAATAAAAGGCTGTGGGCATTTAATCACCAGTTGAAGGCACAAGTGACAGTCAGAAGGCCTCATGCTGTTTAAAGCCACTGCATTTGTGATGTGCAGCAGTAGAAAACTAAAACGAACGTGGCTACCTGGAAGTGCGATGTCATAACAAATACCTTAAAGATGGGAGAATGGATTTGGAATTGGGCAGTGGGTAGAGGCTAGAAGAATGTTGAAGAGCTTTGATAGAAGAAAACCTAGATTGCCTTGAACAGATCATCAGTAGAAATGTGGACACTTACGATGCTGATGGGCAGAAGAAAGTGAGGAAAAGTGTCAATTCTATAGAATTTATAGAAATCCTAAATTGCCTTAGAGAAAGCCTCGATCTCCATGAATAGAACATTAGGGAAACCTGACTTGACATTGACAGTGAGAGCTCAGGAGAAAGTGAGGGATATGTTACTGGAAGCTGGAGGCGGGAAGAAGATTCTTGCTATGTAGTGGCAGCAAGCTTAGCGGGATTGTGTCTAGCAGTTCTATGGAAAACAGAACTTGTACACGATAACTTAGATATTTAGCCGAGGAGATTTTCTAGGCAAAGCCTGGTTTCCTTTTGCTGCTTATAGTAAAATGCAGGAGGATAGGAATAAATTGCGGGAAGAACTGTTAAAAACGAAACAGGACTTGATAATGTGGGAAATTCTCAGCGCATCCACATTGCAAAAGATGCTAAAATTCAGAAATGGCTGCCCAGACTGACATAGACAGAAGTCCAAGTGTGAAACTGTACAAACTTTTGCTGAAATCTCGGAAAGATCAATATGTTAGTTACAAGAGATTAAAGGTCGTATTAGTTTCCTAAGGGTGTTCTAATGAAGTATCACAGACTGGGTGGCTTAACCAACAAAAATGTGTCGTCTCACAGTTCTAAGGGCTACAGATACAAGATCATGGTGTCAGCAGGGTTGGTTCTTCCTGGAGTCTGTGAGAATCTGTTCCATGCCTCTCACCTAGCTTCTTTCTGGTGATTTGCTGGCAATCTTTGGTGTTCCTTGGCTTACATAAGCATCACTCTGGTCTTCATCGTCACGTGGTGTTTCTCTATGTGCACGTCTGTGTCCAAATTTCCTTTCCTTTTCTTTTTCTTTTTTTTTTGAGACAGAATCTTGCTCTGTTGCCTGAGCTAGAGTGTCATGGTGTCAGCCTAGCTCACAGCAACCTCAAACTCCTGGGCTCAAGTGATCCTCTTGCCTCAGCCTCTCAAGTAGCTAGGACTACAGGTACACGCCACCACACCTGGCTCATTTTTTTTTTCTATTTTTACTTGCCCAGCTAATTTCTTTCTATTTTTAGTAGATGACAGGGTCTCATTCTTGCTCAGGCTGGTCTCCAATTCCTGGCCTCAAGTAATCTTCCCACCTCGGCCTCCCAAAGTGCTAGCATGACAGGTGTGAGCAACCACGTCCGGACTAATTTTTCTATTTTTTGTCGAGACAGGGTCTCGCTCTTGCTCAGGCTGGTCTTGGACTCCTGGCCTCGAGCGATCCACCTGCCTCAGCCTCCCGAGGCACTGTATTACAGGTGGGAGCCACCTTGCGCAGCCAACACATGCTCTCTTTCATGAAGAAGAAAGAGTGATTCAGAGGATGGCTACAAAAGCTCAGAGTGCAGAGTCAACAGCCATGAAGGATTATTCCCCGGACTTGAAACCTAATGGAGTTTGCTCGACTGGATTTAAGAATTGCTTTCATTTCCCCAACATTTCCCCACTGTTGAACCAGAATACAACTGTTATCCTATGCCTGTCCCACCTTGTATATTGGGAGTGGCAGGAGCATACAGCTTGCTTTTTTAATTCCACAGGTCCATAGATAGAAAGGAATTGTGCCCAGGAGCTACTTAATGGGTCACACTCAGGGATTCATCTATATCTGATTTAGATGATAAAATTTTGGACTTTTGAACTGATGATATGTCAATGACATCTTAGACTTTGAATTGATGTTGTAATAGGATGTGACCCTTGGGAACCTTGAGAGAAGATAAATACATTTTGCACTGGGGGAGATTTGAATCTTTGGGGGCCAGATCGTGCTAGGCAGAATTCTAAAAATGGCCCCTCAAGATTCCATTCCCTAAACCCTGGAATCTGTTAATATGATGCACTGTTACTCCTGCCATTGTTATGTTACATGGCACAGTTGACCTGATACCTGAGCCAGTCAAGCATGCCCAGACTCCTGACTTGCAGAATTGCACGATAATCAGTAGATGTTGTTTTTAAGCCGCTGTTTGTGTTGATTTGTTACACAGCAATAGAAAACTAACACAGCTCCCTTGGCAGCACATAAGGAGAAACTCATCTCCTGCAGCCAGAAGGCAGAAAGCTGGGGATCATGCCCGGGACATAATTATAAGAGTAGCAGAGCTCCAGATAAAGTTGAATTCTCATCGACTGCACGCTTACTATGACAAGGTCAAGGCCCTGATTGGGAAGGAGTGAGACCCTGAGATTTGGGGTGGGGACATCTGAGTCCATGAAGTCCCAGATGTCCCTGAATCCTCTGGGACTGCACTCCTCCCTGTAAGAGGCTAATGGTCCCCTCTCGCTTGAAGATGCAGAGGCCTGTGCCCTGCACTGATGCACACCTCTCTGGGTCGACTCCCCATCTCTCTCCTTTCCACCATACCAATAAACTAGGGTCAAGTCAAAACATAATCCAGCTGGGGAAGTGCTGGCCTTGCTAAAGGAAGAAAAGGACTAGGCTAGTTGTCAATTTTTTGTCTCTTAGCTCCAAATACATTCTTCATTGCCTGCTCTGTGAAAATGGATCTGAGCCCTTTAAATACTTCTCTGTCAACTTTGTCATTAGAGAACATTGGAGAAACTTTGCAGGAAGAAGGTGTTTTCCTCCCTAGTTCTTTTTTCTTTTTTTTCTTTTTCTTTTTTCTTTTTTTTTTTTTTTTTTGAGACAGGGTCTTGCTTTGTTGCCTAGGCCAGAGTGCAGTGGTGCCATCATAGCTCATAGCAACCTCAAACTCCTGGGCTCAGCTTCCTGAGTAAATGGGACTACAGGTGTGAGCCACCATGCCTGGCTAATTTTTTTAATTTTCTTTAGAAACGAGGTCTTACTCTAGCTCAGGCTGGTGTGGAACTCCTGAGCTCAAGTGATCCTCCTGCCTTGGCCTCCCAGAGTGCTAGGATTACAGGTGTGGGGCTACCACGGCCAGTCGCCTATTTCTTTTAATAGGAGGAAGAGGATATAAATTTATTTAACATGTATAGATAGGAACCCTAAGAATGAAGATTCAGTTCCCCAACAGGATTTAGAAGCTCATACGCCTTTCTGGTAAAGTGGGTTAAGGAAGGGGGGAAGAGGAACTCTGCTGAGGAGCAGTAAAGGATTGCTAGGGAGGATGAATGGATGGGAACAAAGTTAACTAAAGAGTCTGTTTGGGTATGGTCAAATTCCTGGTCTTACAGGGAGGGGAAGAAAAGAATAATTGTTCTCCTAGGTGGGTCTGATCTCAGGAAGATAAAGAAACTTTGTGGGGAGTGCCGATGGTGGAGATTGGGGGAAGGTCAGAGATTTTGAGGCTTCTTCAGTCAGTACTCCAATGACCTATTATATTTAATTGGTCTATGTATCAAAATTTCCTGTTCAAATTACTATGTGTTTTTTGTCTCCTGATTGGACTCTGACTGCTTCAAGAGACAATGGGGGTGGGGGTGGGGGGTTGCATACGGTTGGGTAAGTGAAAGTTTATTGATCGAGCATATTGGGAGCATTCTGATAATGGACACTAGCAAAGATCCCAGGAGATGGTGCTAATATGCTACTAGCATGGCTCTTGGAAGCTGGGAGAAAGGACACCCTGCCAATGTTGTCTCTCTCACCCTCTGATATATAGTCCAAAGGGACCTCGCTGGACATCCTGAGGACCATCATATTGATCCACAACACTGGTGACATTATGTTAATCAGACTGGGTTGGCAAGAAGTGGCCAAGTATGTTGCCATCTTTACTAAGAAACATGTACTACAGACGGTGAAAAATAAGCCTTAAGATTCCAGGGCTGCCACATCAGTGGGATGTGTAGAGGCCCAGTGATCCAGGGCATCAAAAATAAAAGGCAAATTATTTCATCTCACATCTCCCACCCCTAAGAAAAAAGTACACTGTCCGGTGGGCCTCTGCAGGTTCTGGAGGCATCTTTCCATACTTAGTAACGCTACTTCAACTCATATAACCGCTGTCAACTTTGAGTGAGGTCCAGAGTAGGAAAGGATTACATAGCAGGTTCAGGCCATGGTGCCAACCGGACTACTACCCTTGGCAGAGATGGGCGCACAACCATGGTATTGGAGATATCTTTGAAGAAACTACGTGTAGTGTATGGAGAGCCCCAGTAGAATTATGTAGACACACAGTGTTCTGGAGCACATCCATGGCATCTGCACAAGACCATTATAAACCGTTGCTGGACAGCTTCTGGAATGCCACTGCACCCTGGTAGAAATGGAACAACTGACCATGGTCATCAACGTTCATGCAGCCAGAACAGTGCACCATGAGCTCAGTTCTGTCAGACCCACCAATTGACCAAGTCAGGTGGGCCCAGCAGCACTCTAGGATGCAGAGAGTATATCCCGGATTGAACTTGAACAAGATCAGAGTACACAATTAAGAGGCACGAGTAAGCTGCACAAGCGTGTCACTGAGACCCCCATGTCATCCACCACTATTGCGCTGGTACCTCTCCTTTAGCTTACATATGTGGTGGCCACATGGGGAGGTGGGAATCCTTTGTGATTATTTGAAGGAAGAGGAAAAAAAGAGTTTGGTTCGCAGATGGGTTGGCTCGGTGGATGCAAGCTGGGAACAGACCACTGCTGCACTCTAGTCCTGTTTTGGATTGTCCTAAAAAAAACAGCAGTGAGAGAAAATCCTCCCAATGGACAGAGCTTTGGCAGTGCCCCTGGACACCCACCAACTATGGAAAGAGAAGGAGCCAAGGTAAGAATATACCAGTGTCATGTGCAGTGGCAAATGGCTTGACTGGTTGGCCAGGGACTTGAGAAAGAAAGGTGGGAAGATAAGGGACAAGGGGACATGGTAAAACAGACATGTGGATGAACCTGTGGGAGTGGATGTGAAGTGTGGAGATCTTCGTGTGACACATCAATGCCCATCAGGGGGCATCCACCATGGAAGATGCACTACACAACCAGTAGGCAGAGTAACTGGGTCAGTTGACACTAGCCAGCCTCTGTCATTGGTCAACTTGACACTCACACAATGGGGACATGAATGGAGACCTATGCTGGTAAGGAATGAAACCTATCACTGCGCCCAACAGCATGGGGTCCCACTCACCAAGATTCATTTTGATACTGCCAACCAATGCCTTGTCCCAATACAGCAACATCGTTCCTCAAAGAGATCAATTAGCCACATGATGACAAGTTGATTGCATCGGACTCCTCCCACTCTGGATGAGGCAACAATTCATTTTGACTAGAATTGACACAAATTCTGGGTATGGGTTTGCCTTTCCAGCCACAGGACCTGTGATGGTTAGTTTTCTATGTCAATTTGTCTAGGTTATAGTGCCCTTATTCAATCAAATGCTAATGCAGGAGTTACTTCAAAGGGATTTTGTAGATGTGATTAACAGCTACAGTCAGTTGACTTTAAGTAAAAGAGGTTATCCTTGATAATTTGCGTGGGCTTCATACACTCAGTTGAAGGGCTCTCAGATCAACTCCATGGCTCCTTCAAGGAAAAAGAAATTCTGCCTGTAGACTGCAGCATCAGTCAGTTCAGCTGCTGGCTTGCCTGAGAGATTTTGGACATGCCCATCTAGTCCCCACAATGTTATAAATCAGTGCCTTGCAATACATCCATCCATATATATATATATATATATATATATCTCCCACTGGTTCTGTTTCTCTGGTAGAGCCCTGACTAATACAAGTCCAGTGCCAGCATCGCTATGGTTCAAATGTACATGTCCTGCCGAAATTCATAGGTTGGAACTTAAACCCCAAGGTGACGGCATTAAGAGGTGGGGACTCTGGGGACATGATTACATCCTGCGGGCCCCGGCCTCATGGCCTCATGAATGGCTTAGTGCTCTTATAAAAGAGGCTGAAGGAAACTCCCTAGTGCCTTTTGCCCGTCAGTCCCTTCCCCCATGTGAGAATGCAGCATTCGTCCCCTCCAGGTGATGCAGCAACAAGGTGCCATCCTGAAAGCAGAGAGAGCCCCACCAGCCACCAGATCTACTGCCACTTTGATCTTGGAATTCCCAGCCTGCAGCACTGCTCTTTATAAATGACCCAGTCTAAGGTATTTTGTTACAGCAGCCGGAACTGACTAAGACACTATCTGAGGGCTTCCAGCCAGGAAAGAACAGCCGTGGGCGGTCAACCTCCCACTCCCCAATTGCCTGTTTCCAGGGAACTGACCTCAGGACCGAGTGCCTAGCGCATGGTATTTGCTAATCTGGACTTGATATTAAAGACAAAAATCAGAGATGAGGAAAACTGTATTTGGGGCCAGAACTCTCTGGGCTGGTAGTCAGCGCTGCCCACTGATGCCTGGTAAGTGGTAATAACCACAGATGGTGCTAAGTCACATTTTGTAACGCTGTCCATTGATGGGAGGAACGGTAACCACAGAGTGCAGCCAGCCTGGTGGGTGGGGACAGATTAATCCAAAGAAGACTGTTGCTGAAGAGTCACCCCCTTGAGTTAATGGGCAGGTGTTGATGTTTGGGGTGGGGGGCAGAGGGTCCTGTAAGATGAATGCTGAAACGCAGCCCCCTGTAGTCTTGCATGTGCGACGTGACCAGGTCAAGCCCTGAAAAGGGTCAGGAGCTGAGGAATGCTAGATTGACCAGTCCGAGTCATGAGGGAGGCTCCCCCGGAGTCAGGAATAGTGAACTGAAAATGAGAACAGTCAGTATTGAGCATGTGGAAATTACTTTTCTTGCTTTCTGGTTGTGACTTTGGGAAAATCAGTGTAGGAGGCCACTGAGCTGTTTTGACTGATGCACTGATTTCACAGCTGGGGTTTTGCTTTGTCTCATGCCGGGCCCAGTTGAGAGGACATTCATTAGCGTGGCCAGCGCAGCAGGGGATGGAAACCCAGCGAAGTCCTTGGGTGAATGCCAGCCCAGCACAGACCTGGGCAGCGGAACTTTTAAAGAACAGGAATGTAGGCAGGAAGTGAATGCTGGTGGCTTGGATTAGCAAATAACATCCCAGACAATCCTAGACCACAAAACAGCATTCACGTTGGAAAGCTACAAAATTAGAATGTCAAATGTCAGCTAGTTACAAATTAAGACTACTTTATTTACCTTGCTCACTTTTAGGAAGCCACATCTTTCTGCCTAGGTGGCTACCGCAAAGAGAATGAATAGAATTATGTATTTGGGGATGATGTGACATGTTTGGGTTGGGTCTGTTGAGACCCACACCCAGTGTCTTAAGTGAATGAACAGGGGCCTTTTCAAAGGAGTTGGGTTTTTCCACTTCTTTGTGATCGAGGTTTCTAGACCTTAGGGAAGGGTCAAGGAGAGAACTGGGGACATCAGCTCAGGAGACCATTGCAGAGAATCTGAAAGCTCCACCAAACTCAGGTAGGTAGCCACTCTAGTGAAGGGAGCTGCCCCATGAGTTGAACCCTGGGTGGTGGCAATGACAGGAGAGCAGGCTCTACCAACGCCAGTAACTGGCAGAACTGTCTGCAGCGCCTTCTGTCTCCTCTGCTTTCCCCCGGAGCAGCCCTCTCACCACCAGATGGCCCCTCTGCCTGTCCTCAGCCCATGTGTCCCCAGCCTCTTCTCCACGTGCTCAGCCAAGCCTGGGCCCTGAGCACATGCTTCTCCTCCCTTGTGCTAGCTTCATTCCTTTCCTTCTGTGCTCTAGACTGATGTGCAGGAAAATTACCAGGGGACATTGTTTCTCATTGTTTTTTTAAAATTAGGCAGCAGGGCCAGGCACAGTGGCTTGCACCTGTAACCCCAGCAACCTGGGAGACCAAGACAGGAGGATAACTTGAGGCCAGGAGTTTGAGACCATCCTGGACAACAGAGTGAGACCCCATTTCTAAAAAAAATAAATAAATAAGAAAAATTAGCTGGATGTTGTGGTGGTAGCTGTAGTCCCAGCTACTCAGGAGGCTGAGGCAGAAGGGTTGCTTGAGCCCAGGAGTTCAAGGTTGCAGTGAGGTCTGATCCTGCCACTGCCCTCCATCCTGGGCAACAGAGCAAGACCTTGTCTCTAAAAAGAAAGAATAAGAAAATTAGGCAGCTTTAGGACAGAACTCTGAATCAAATCTCCATGTTATACATACCTTGGAGTCTCACCCCTCCCTCATTTTATAGAGGAGGAAACTGACTCCAGGAGGGCAGTGACCACCCAAGGCCACACTGCAAGTTCATGGCAGAACCGAGGCCACATCCCTCAGGAAGTCAGCCCCAGGACCTCCTTGGAGCACTCCTTTCTCATCCTTTCTCTTGCATATTGGTATTTCTCTTGTTCCACTCTTTCAAAATAATACAGAAATTCTCATTTGTTCATATGTTAAAGGAGGGAAGCAATATAGAGACTGTTCCAAAAGAGAGCAATAGGTTCCAGATTTATTTTTATTGAATATTCATTCTATAATTGCATGTTGAAGGCAGCAAATTTCCATTCCAAGTTGGGTTTGACTTCTGCTAAGACATTTGCTTCCTCTGAGCACCCCGTGCCAGATGGCAGGACCGGGAAGTCTGGGAAGCAGTTTCTTCACTCGTGGATGAGCCACACTCAGACAGTCAAGAAGCAAATGTTCAGATTCACCAGGCCATGCTGCCGGTGCCACAAATGGAGACAGAAATGGAAACTACCTCTCCTCTCCTTGCCCAGGATAAATGGAGCAACTGAACCAACTACAGCCTGGTTTCCCTCCAGGCTAAGCCAAGATTTGAAGGATTCAGATCTTTACTGCTGCTGCCTAGCACGGTCTGTCTGCAAAAGGCTCTCTCGTTTCCACCCTCTACTGCTCCACCAAGTCTGGTCCTGATGGCGGATGCTGGGTCAAGGCTGAACATAATAATGGCCTTTCCCAGGCTACAGTGGAGGTGCCTACCTACCCCCCACCACCACCTTCAGGCAGCTGGGAATCCAGGTCTCCAGCCTCCCCTGCAAGTCATCACAAGGTGATAGAAATAGTGACTGTGTTCGGAAAGAGCACCGCCTAGAAAATGGATTCTTGTCCTAACTCAACCTCTGTCCCAACCCGCCTTTCTGGGCCAGTCATTCTCCTTCAAAACCCAGCTCAAGCATCCTTTCCTCTGTGCATTTGATTCTCCCCAAATAGAGATGATCCCTCCTTCTCTGTCTGTCACTCCTGTACTCTGCACAGAACTGTCACAGTATTTATCCCATTGTTTATAATTAGTGGCAGACTTGTTTGTCTCCTAGTCCTGTGAGCTCCTCACGGGAGGAAAATTGTCTTGATCATCTCATCTTTCTATCTATAGCATTTGGCAGGTATTCAATATACAAATAAATAATTATGGACTCTCTCTAAAATGAGAGGATGGGGCTGGGTGATCTCAAAGGTCACTTCCTTACTAAAGAGTCTGTGGGGGCCCAGGGCAGTGGCTCACCCCTGTAAGCCTAGCATTTTGGGAGGCTGAGGCAGGAGAATCGCTTGAGGCTAGGAGTTCAGGACCAGCCTGAGCAAGAGCGAGACCCCGTCTCTACAAAATACAGAAAAATTAGCCAGGCATGATGGTACATACCTGTAGTCCCAGCTACTCTAGAGGCTGAGACAGGAGGGTCGCTTGAGCCCAGGAATTTGAAGTTGTAGTGAGCTATGATGACACCACTGCACTCAGCCTGGGTGACAGAGCAACACCCTGTCTCAAAAAAAAAAAAGAAAGAAAGAAAGAAAGAAAATTACAAAGTAAAAGCATTTTGAGGCCTGTCATCATAGTGTCCCTCTGAGATGGTGTTTCTCTAGTGGCTAAGATGATGGAGTAGTTTTCCAAGGGGGTGGGGACGAAGGCAAAGAATATGTGGAAAGGTTGAATGATCTGCTCGATCACATGCGTGCTGAGGAGTGATCCAGATTCTCAGCTGGTATTCTCAGTTCCCTGCCCTGGTCATCCTGACCAAAGGTCTGGCCCAGGCTGAGGTTTGCCATCTACAGCAAGAGGGGGCAATGAGCTGTTTCCTCTCTGTATTGTTTGGGGGGCGGAGCAGGAATCTAGGAAGAGCTACTTTTGATGTGGGACTTTTAAGCAAAGGATCCTCTTCCATGTGGTTTGAAATATTGCCATGATGTGTTTGGGTAATGGCTAAATTAGCCCTCTATAGAGACTGGGAACGAAGGCATGTCTAAATATAACTGTGGGACACAGATTGAGAACTGCCTGTGGGGAGAGTGGAAGAACTGCATCTAAGGTATAAGACAGTAGAAAAATCTAATCCACCTCTCCTCCCCACTTTCCAGCCCTAGGAATTTTTTAAAGGTAGAGAAAAAACCCAATAGTAGGTTGGGGGGTATTATTCTTGTTGGCAGTGGTGGATGAGGTGTTTTAGGCCTTGACTAACTCATCTGTAAAAAAAAGAAGTTAATGTTTTGGTGGTGCTACTGTGGGCTGGGGGCTAGATACAGCTCATCTAATTCTCAGCATCCTTGACCACGCTGCAAGGAGAGAATACCTCTTACGGATGGGGGCCCAAAGAGGTTGATGTGCTGGCCCAGAGCCACACAGCTGGTAAGTGGCAAGGCAGAGGTCTCATTCTGCCTCCCAGGATGGAGACATCAGTCCCTTCCTGTCCTGTATTGCAGAGTTGTAAGAACGAGGAGATAATGAACCAGAAAGCCTATCTTAAGAGACAAAGTGCTCCATGAATGTAGAAAATGATCCTGCTTGTTGTAAGAAAGGCCCGTGGCATAAAGCATAAAGCCACCTGCTCTGCCAACTCCTCTCTGCCAACAAATTCTTAATGATGACCAAAAGCAAGAAGAGAAAAGTCATTGGGTTTATCAACCCTGTTTATCTCTGCATGACCATAGTTGATTGGGGCTGGGCTGCCACTTCCTGAGGCGGGTGGGGCAGCAGGAATATTTCCACTCAGAAGCTAGGTTTGACATGAACCTTGGACATGTAGCACTGACAGGTGACCCTCAGAATTGGATCTCCTTGGAGAAACCAAATCTGCATACAGGAGACAAGAGCCACCCAAGCGCCTGCAGTGAAGCAATTCTAGAGGACAGAAATAAATAGAAGGAGAAGTGGGGTCAAACCAGGTCTCTGGGCATTTCTGCCTCTTCCACATGCCGTAGAAGAAAATGCCATTGTGCATATGTGTGTGGGGAGTGGGGGTGCAGTGGAGAAGTCTGGAGCCACCAGGTTGCAGATGTCCAGCAAGGTTGTGCAGGTGATTTGTGGAGCCAGTGGGGTGAGGGCTGGTAACACCCTGGGCCCATGGAGACAAGCTTTTATTAGAAACCTTCCATTTTTCTGGCATTTCCCTAATTTAGCCAAACCACTCTTGGCAAAATGTCTGGATGTCCTTAGCCCCAGGGTAGATTTGATTTAATCTGGGGAAAGGGTAGTGGAGTGTTGGAGAAAGGGCACAGGGCTGAGCGACAATAATGTGGGCTCCAGTTACTTACAGGGGGACCTGGGCCTCAGTTTCCTCATCAGCAAAACGCGGAGGGTCGATCCATCGTCTCTCTACACTCCCTCGCAGTGGGGTGGCAGATCCCACAGTTCTACAACTGGCTCTTGTGGGGCAGGGGGAGTGTTAACTAGGGCGGAGGAAACGCTCTCAGACCGACCCCAGGCAGAGGAGGGGGACCCAGGTGAAGTCGTCAGAGCCCCTTTCCCTGGTGGCTTTCGGCCCCCCAAGTTGCCAACTCTCGTTTGAGGAAGTGATAAAGGAGGTCAGCTGGAGACTGCGGGCCCTCCAACTGCGACCTGTCGCCCGCGCGCGCTCGGGGAAGCGGGAAGCGCAAGGCTGGCGGGGAGGGGGCGCGGCGGGGGCGCGGGGCTGGCGGACACCCGGGGCTCCCCGGCCCCGCCCCGCTGCAGCCCCGCTCCGGGAGAGCGCGTCGCGCCGGCCCGGGACGTGGCGCCTGCAGAGGCGTGGCCGGGGGCCCCGCCGCGGACGGACTCGTCCTTCCTGACGTGCCACGCTCGGCGGTGGCGACCACAAACCAGGAAGTTCGGGGCACGCCCGGCGGGCGCCGAGGCCCGCGCGAGCCCGGGGCTGCGTGGGGGCCGCCAGCCGGGCGCGGGAGGAGGGCGGCCATGGCAACCGCGCGGCCGGGCGGGGACCGAGTGGCAGGAACGCGGCTTTCTGCACACTTCGCGCACCGCCCCCGCCGTCTGAATAGCTGTTCTGTCTCGGCGGATCCCCGCGTCGGGGATGCTGATTGTTTCACTCGCAGACTGGCTGGCTCTGTTAATTTCCAGACGCCTCTCCGGGACAGGGAGGAGAAATCTGTTTTCAGGAAAAGCCAGGCACAAATAACCTTACCTCTGCTGCTCTCTCTTCTTGATCCTCTCATGCCGTCCTGGCCTGCGAGTGTGGCAGGGACAATGCCCCGTTTTACAGAGGGCAAAACGGAGGGGAGACACATCCAGCAGGAATGAGAGGAGAATTCCCACCCGCCCACGGGCAGGCCCTGGAAAGCCTTCCCCTGCTGGGCTCAGAATTTGACAGGCCTGTCTCCCTGTTCCCTCTTTTCCCGGCTGCTGCCTCTGGCGAGGGGATGCAGGCTTCGAGCATCTCCAGATCATTGCGGAGGGAGATCCTGGATCCTGTTCCGGGCTCCTTGGCTTCCTCTTGGGGGGTGACTCCACCCTCCCCTTCCTGTCTTCTCCTCACATCCCTGGGGACACAGGACTGGGCCACGAAAACGTGCATAGCTTACAGTGTAACCTTGAACAAGTCACTACCCCCCCCCCCTTGGTTTCCTTGCTTCACCCCATCAGGATTGGAGGCTAAGGACTAACACTCCTGTTTGCTCATTAATAGCTCTAATTAAAGGCCACGCTAGTGTTCCAATCTGTGTAACTTGGTCAAGTCCCTTCCCCATTCTGCGCCCCACTTCTGCCATCTAGATAAGAAGGCTTCCAGCATTAATGTTCTGGGATTCTCATGCACATATTAAATACTTTCACTGCAGGCAACAGCCTGCTGTGTGGAGTTAAATTTTTTTCTTTTTGCTGTATCATAATTACACTTGGCTCTCCAGCACCTGTGCACATAGTAGGTGCTCAGTACAAGGTTGTTAATGAAGTATAAAGATACCTTTTACTAACCCTTCTTTGCCAACAAATTTTTTTTTTTTTTTTTGAGACAGAGTCTCACTCTGTTGCCCAGGCTAGAGTGCCGTGGCATCAGCCTAGCTCACAGCAACCTCAAACTCCTGGGCTCAAGCGATCCTTCTGCCTAAGCCTCCCAAGTAGCTGGGACTACAGGCATGCGCCACCGTGCCCGGCTAATTTTTTCTATATATTTTTAGTTGTCCAGCTAATTTTCTTCTACTTTTTTAGTAGAGACAGGGTCTCGCTCTTGCTCAGGCTGGTCTCGAACTCCTGAGCTCAAAGGATCCACCCACCTCGGCCTCCCAGGGTGCTAGAATTACAGGCGTGAGTCACCACGCCCAGCTCAACAAATTCTTAATGATGACCAAAAGGAAGAAGAGAAAAATCAGTGGGTTTATCAACCCTGTTATCTCTGTATGACCACGGTTGATTGGGGCTGGACTGCCACTTCCTGAGGCAGGTGGGGCAGCAGGACTATTTCCACTCAGAAGCCAGGTTTGAACTTGATCTCTGCCCTTCCTTCACTGCTTCTGGCTACAAAGCCACTTTAAACCTTTGATTTGTTACATGTTCCCTGGCTGGTGGGTATGTCAGAAAGAATGTTGCCCATTGTACAGTTGACAAGACCAAAGGAGTGAAATGAGTTGGCCAAGAGCACAGCACAAAATACAAAATGGTAGACACAAGACCACTTCCTGGCCAGGCGTGGTGGCTCACACCTGTAATCCTAGCACTTGGGAGGCCAAGGCAGGCAGATCGTTTGAGCTCAGGAGTTCGAGACCAGCCTGAGCAAGAGCCAGACCCGGCCTCTACTAAAAATAGAAACAAATTAGCTGGATAACTAAAAGTATATACATAAAAAATTAGCCAGGCATGGTGGCCCATGCCTGTAGTCCCAGCTACTCGGGAGACTAAGGCAGGAGGATCACTTGAGCCCAGGAGTTTGAGGTTGCTGTGAGCTAGGCTGACTCCATGGCACTCTAGCCCGGGCAACAGAGGGAGACTCTGTCTCAAAAAAAAAAAAAGCACTTTCCTCTTTAGTTCAATGAAAAAGATGATGATGATAATAATAAGAATAATGTCTGTTTTACAGGACTGTAGGATGCTCAGCTGCCAGAGAAGAGAAAGCTGTTTGTAAACTGCGACTGGGTTGTGGGATGCAGCAGTAATCCGGAGGCCTGGTGAGGGGCCCGGGAGCAACTTTCTTCCCTTAGGCATTTGCCTCCAGGTCGTAAACTGGGCTGGGCCTGGGCCCTGGACACAGGAGGACAAACAAGACACGGTCTCTGCCTTGGAGGAATTGACACTCCAGGGGGTAGGGGACAGCCAGGGGTAGGGGACAGCCGAATACACAGATTCCAGCACCTCGAGGCAGTTTTATAAGGTGTACAGCCAGTGTTGTGGGAGCGAGCTCAGGCGGCAGCCTCCTGAGTGTAATGGGTTTGTTTGTTTATTTGTTTGTTGGAACATCTCTGCTATCTTTGGCAGCTCCCTTAGAGAAAACATGGGCCATTTAGGACCAGCCACCCTTAATCCAGCTTGGGTGCCACAGCTGGGGGAGAGGTCGGTTGGGTGACTCCCCTGACCCCTTCTCCTCGGGTCTCTGGATGACCTTGGGTGACTCAGGCAGGCAGCGGTGCATGTGCTTCCCAAAGGAACAAGTCTGCTGGCTTTTCCCTGTGAGTCAGCATCAGTCTGTGCAGGGAAATCCCAGCAGGTGGTCAGATCTGGGGTGTGTGGTTTTTTACCTTGTAAAAAACTTGACTAATGCTCTAAATATTTTAAATATATTTTTCAAATAAATTTACATTTATTTATACCTGCATATGGGTCAAACATTCAGCCTGTGATACAAAATGCAAAAGGTACAAAAAAGATTGGAGCCCATGCGTCCCCAAGGAGAAAGGTGACCTCCTTCAAGCATCCAGGTTCCTGATCCATTTAAGCATATTTATCAAGACCTCCAATGTGCCCCTTGCAATAAACCAGTTTAAACCTAGACCCCACTCGCCAGTTGCTCTCAGTTTAGCTGGAGAGAGAAGATATAAAAGTGATAACGACATCAGGCAGGTGTGTGCCGACTGCCAAGTGAGGGGTAACAACAGGTAGGCAGCCAGGTAAGTCCTCTCGGGGGCATTCAGGGAAGAGGGAGAACGCCTGGCCTCGGGGAGGAAGGCCAGAGCTGGGCAGGAAGGAATTGCAGACCACTCTCCCTTGAGATGCGGTAGGAACTGAAGCAGCAGCAGATTGGGCCCTAAACTCTTACCCCCAGCTTCATTAAGCTAACTGGCTTGAGGACTTGGGTTAGCGTTAGGAAGATCCTCACGGCAAAGACTTCCATCCTTCACACGTGCTTCACCATAAATCACAACTGTAACCTCCAGGAGCTTTCCCGGCCCCTCCACTGCAGCCTCACGCTGGCCTCCCGGCTGCTGTCTGCACACACCAAGATCACGCCCCTGAGCACCTGCTGCCCCTCTGCTGGCAGACTCTCCCAGGTGTCTGCATGGCTGGGTGCCCCCCTTCTTCCCTCACTCAGCTCAGCACCTGATGGGTGAGGTGCTTTCCAACTGCCCCTTTAACACTCTTCCGGCTCCCTTTGTGTTATCCATAGACTGGATCGTCACTTGGCATTCGACATATTTGCTTGTTGGCTGCTGCTCCCATTAGTATGAGCTCCGTGAGGGCAACCCTTGTCTGTGCCCCTGGTGTTTGGAACAGCACCAGATACACAGCAGGTGTGCACACCGTAAGCATTCATTGAATGAAAGAGCACGTGAGTGACTCCTCAATAATCCTCTGCAGAACCCTTCCTGGGATGGAGGGAGGTGCTCACATTGGCCTGGAGCTTTGCTCTCATGGACAGTGGAGGTCCTGGTGCAATTTAACCATGCCACCAGCAGCTGTAAAGGTGACAGCTACTCGTGGTGAATGATGAGGAACCTGATGAGCCTGAGGGGAGAGGGGCAGGCCTGGCCTTGGAAAGGGAGCGTGGGAGGACTTGGCAGGAGCAGGTGAAAGGCCGGTTCCCTGCTTCCTGCACGGGGCTTGGTCCCTAGACACTGAGCCAGGCAGCAAGGTGTGGGGAGGCAGTCATCATCGTGATGGCAGCATCGGTGAGACTGCCAGCCCGGTGTCCCCCCAACTCCTATCCCAGACTCAGTGTCCTTAACCTGTCCTTGGCTTTCTAGATGAATCAGCAAGTTCCAGCCTCTGGGGTTCATTACGGCACTTCCCCTGGGGCAGATTAAAGGATCTTGCGTGACATTAAGTAATACATCAGGGAGGGCGGGAGGCTCGGAAAGCCAGCAGCAGCCTGGGGGCAAGGGTCATCGGGCTGAGCCTGTGCCTCTGTATTGAGTCCCCAGCCCGGGAGATAGCTGGTGCTGGGAACTTAGGGAGGGGTGAGGTTCCCAAGCCTCAGCTGAAAATTGGCATGTTGGCTACAAGCAGTTGAAGAAAGACAGTTTGGGGTTTTTTTTGAGACAGGGTCTTCTTCTGTCACCTGAGCTAGAGTGCAGTGGCATCATCATAGCTCACTGCAACCTCAAACTCCTGGGCTTAAACAATCCTCCTGTTTCAGCCTCCCCAGAAGCTGGGACTACAGGCATGTGCCACCATGCCTGGCTAATTTTTTTTATATATATTTTTAGTTGCCCAGATAATTTCTTTCTCTTTTTTTAGTAGAGACGGGGTCTCGCTCTTGCTCAGGCTGGTCTCGAACTCCTGACCTCGAGTGATCCTCCCGCCTCGGCCTCCCATAGTGCTAGGATTACAGGTGTGAGCCACCGCGCCCGGCCTGAGCCCAGGCTTTAGAGCTAGACAAACCCGGGTTCATGTCCTAGGTTTACCACTCACTAGCTCTACTTGGCACATACTGGACCTCTTGGGCCTCTGTTTCCACATCTATAAAATGGGGATGATAATACCGATGTCATGTGGCTGTGAGGGTGAAGTGATGTGTGCTGTTGCTTAGAGCAGTGCTGACCCATGGCTGTTATTCATGCGCCTGTCATTCTTGTTATTATTAGAGTATTTCATGCTTATATGAAATATTCAAAAGGACAAGTGACAGAAAGTCTCCTCTAGGGGCAGGCAAGATGTTACCCCTCCCTCAGGCTAGCCCTTCCCTCCCCTCACCATCCTCACCCCTTCTAGAAGGTCACAGTGAGCTGGTTCTATCCCAACCCCCAAGAGGTCCCCTGCCACTGCCTGGCTGTACCTACAAGCTGCTCCACTGCCTTGAATGGCACCTCCCGGGGCCCCACCCGGCATGTGGTCATCCTGCCTCTGCCTGCGGCAGGGCCTGGAGCCCGGACGTGCCTGGCAGGTTGCCAGGGCTTCCTTGGTAGGATGCCCCACCACTCCCTCTGGGCCCCTCTATTCTGGGAGCTGTAATTTAGACAGCCTTCTCCACCCCAATTGCTATCTGTGGCGGCAGTCACCATTCCCAAGGGCCCTGCCCACCCCCTAGCAGGCTGCCTTTTCATAAACAGCTCTCAGGCTGCCCTGTTATCTTGGGCACCATGGCTCTGGGGAGGAGGCCCTGCCACCCTGGAGATACAAATGACCTCTGCATCCCAGGGAGAGGCTTGCCCGATGTGGGCAGAGGTGGGATGGAGCCCTCACCCACGAGAGCCCAATATAGCAGCCCTCGAACCCGACCTGAAGTCTGCTGCATGGGGTGGGGTGCAGAGAAGAGGAGAGCCTGTTATTATCCCCCCAGCACCCTGGGGACTGGGTCAGCCTGGGCTGTGGTCTCCCCAAAGGCTCCTGCCTCAGCTGTGCATGCACAGCCACAGGGCCATGGAAAATGTGTGTGTGTGTGTGTGTGTGTGTGTGTGTGTGTGTGTGTGTGAGCTTGCTGGGGTGATCCATAACAGCAACAAAAGCGATGTTTCTAAAATGCAAATATGTGGCCAGGCGCGGTGGCTCACGCCTGTAATCCTAGCACTCTGGGAGGCTGAGGTGGGAGGATCTAGGATCGCTTGAGGTCAGGAGTTCGAGACCAGCCTGAGTAAGAGCAAGTCCCCATCTCTACTAAAATAGAAAAAATTAAAAAAAAAAATTAGCCGGGCATCGTGGCCCGCTCTATAGTCCCAGCTACTTGGGAAGCTGAGGCAGGAGGATGACTTGAGCCCAGGAGTTGGAGGTTGCTGTGAGCTATGATAAAGCTACTGCACTCTAGCCCGGGTGACAACAGTATAAGACTCTATCTCCAAAGAAAAAGAATATGATTGTGTCACTCCCTGACTCCAAACCTTCAGTGGTTCCCCACAGGCCTTAGGGATGAAGCTCAGAAGACCCTCTGCCTTTTCTATCACCTCTCTCTCCTCAGGACCTTTGCACAAGCTCCCCCACCCCCTACCTGGATACTATTCTCCTCTCCCCTTAACTCCTATTCATCCTGCCGCTCTCCACTGAGAAGTCATTTCTCATGGAACCCTCCCTTGACGTCACACGCTCCTCCCAGGTCCTCCCCTTGGACTAGGACGGGCGTCCCTCCTGAGTTCGCCAGAAGCGCCATGCCCGTGCCTGTGCACTCATCTATCGCCCCAGCCAACCCTAGCACTCCCCAGGCGGCAACTCCACCTTGCTCACGATCGTTTCCCCAGCACTAGCCCAGTCCTGGCACACAGCAGGTGTTCAAAAAATACTTGGTGAAAGAATACATGAATGAATAAATGAAGGACTCCTCTGTCCCTCCCGATGTGTGAGCCTCTTGGGGGTATTTGGCCACTTTGTGCCTTCCATTTCCCAGGAAAGCCCAGATTTCAGTGTTTTGTCCCTTTGTCCTCTAAGTATAACTTCAGACTTGCTACACTGTCCATCCTGATCTGGAAAATATGGTTGCTATGGCCATGGGCCTGCTGTTGGGGGCCCCTGTGGGCTCTGAGAATGTGCTGTAGGACAAGGCAGGCCTCCTTGGGTTGAGGGAGAGGAGGGGATAGGAAGAGGAAGTCCTTAGGCCGTAGGTGGTCACTTACAAGCAGCAAATCATTACTGGGAGGGAGGACAGGCCAGATACACAGGTCAGGCTCTTACTTCGGTGCTTCCTGCTGTGATATGGAGACATACCCTGTAATTTGCTTGCTCCGAAGAGTGAAATTGCAAAGAACAGCCTCCTATGCTGCAGTTAGCTTATTTTACCTGTTATGCCCATAGACTATCGGTGGACCTTCGACATTTGAGTATTTCTGCATCCAAACTGCATCTCTTCCATCATTTCTCTCATCTGGCAGTTTCACTTGAATTTGTCCCAGACCTTCTCCAGTTGAGGGCTCAGAAAATACTGTCACTGCAGCTGCTTCCATGTCCTGAGAAAATAAAACCCATTCCTAGGAAGGGAGCCATGGAGCCAAGGTCTAGGGCCCAGGCCTTTTAGGGAGAGAACAAGAGAGCAATGCAGGCCTCATACTGGCCTCCCTGCTCCTTGGGGCAGCATGATGAGGTAGCCAAAGCCAAGCCTGGTAGGGACAATAAATCTAGTGGCAAAACTATGTTAAAAAAAAAGAGAAAGAGAGAGAAAATGATCCAGCCATGCTCTATCTCAGGGCCTTTGCACTTGCTGTTCCCTCTGCCCGCATGCTCTTCCCCTCCAATTTCTCTAGGACTCACTCGTTCAGGTTTTTGCTTAAATGTTTCCTTATCAGTCAGCCTTCCCTGATGCCAGTGTGAATCGAGCCTTCCTCACTGCTATCCTGTTTGCCTGCTTTAATTTTCTGGTTTTTTTTTTTTTACCTAGTTGTTGTATTTATTGATTTACTGTCTGTCTCCTCCATAGACTGTAACAGCCCTGTCAATTTCATTTACTGATATATCCCTGATTTGGTTTTCTATTACTAGATTAGTAATTTTTCTATTACTGTGTAACAGATTACTCCCCAAACTAATAGCTTACAACAAGCATCTCGTATCTCCCACAGTTTCTTCAAGCAGGAGTCCTCCTGAGGCTGCGGTCATCCCAAGGCCTAAGCTCACACAGGAGGTGGTTGGCAGGCCCCAGTTCCTCGCTGGCTGTGGTGGAGGCTTCAGTTCCTTCCCTGGTGGGCCTCTCACAACATGGCACCTTATGTTCCCCGGAGCAAGAGATCCAAAGAAGAGGGGGAGCAAAAGAGTGAGAGAGTATCCCAGACATAAGTCACAGTCCTTTATAACCCAACATAGGACATTATGGCCCTTCGCTTCCTGGTCCAGTGTGGGAGGGGACTGCCTAAGGGTGTGGGCACCAGGAGGTCAGCATTCATCGGGTTGTCTTGGAGGCTGGCTCCCAAACCCAACACATACCAGGCACATAGAAGATGCTCAAGAGTTGGCCGGGCGCGGTGGCTCACGCCTGTAATCCTAGCACTCTGGGAGGCTGAGATGGGAGGCTCGCTTGAGGTCAGGAGTTTGAGACCAGCCTGAGCAAGACTGAGACCCCATCTCTACTAAAAATGGAAAAAATTAGCTGGGCATGGTGGTGCGAGCCTGTAGTCCCAGCTACTGGGAAGACTGAGGCAGGAGAAATCATTTGAGCCCAGGAGTTTGAGGTTGCTGTGAGCTAGGCTGATGCCACGGCACTCTACTAGCCTGGGAGACAGAGTGAGACTCTATCTCAAAAAAAAAAAAAAAAGAAAAAGAAAAGAAAAAGAAAAAGAAAAACATGCTCAAGAAAGAGAGTAGAATAATGAAAGAAAGAAGACAAGGATGATATTAGCATAACGTGAAGTCTGGTCTTCAGTTCTCACAGGGGGCTAACAGCCTTGAGCATTGCCCCATACTGGAAGGATCTTAAATACATTCAGGGTTTCCTCAACCACCCCGCACCCCCCATAATACCCTCTTATCATTCACCTCCACCTCTGCCCAGCCGTATCACCGTGGGCCAGTGAAACTCACAGGCCTGCTGCGGGGATTAAAGCGGTGTGTCAGCATCACAGTGTCTGGCACACACAAGATCTCAATATGTAGCTGTCACAGTCGGTGCTGCGTGTTACCAATACTTCAGGGAGAGACCAAAGTATCTCCCTGGAGTCAGGAGCGGTGGTGGAGCTGGGGGTGTTGGAGTGTGTTTGTGTGTGTGCTTCTGTGTGTCTGCTCTTCCCGCAGGAGCTGGCCTGAGTCGCCAGTGCCTGGTCGTGTGGTCCAGATACCCAGGTTTATCGCTTGGCCCAGAGATGGTCACGTGCTGGGGCCTTCGTCACCCAAACAGGCAGGAGACGCTGAGGAGCACATGGGCGGCCGCCTGTTTACACTGCCTAGCATCTGTTTGTTACACCAGTGGTTCCTAACCTTTTTGCAGCAAGAAAAGCTAAGAGGACAAGGTGTCATGGAACCCTTTGAAAATTTGCAAGAATGCATACATATATGTACCACTAAAAAATATATATAATAAGCTCAGGCCATTCCCAGAACCTAGATTCAAAATACCAGCAGAAGACTGTGGCCTCTTCGAAGGCAAGTGACTGCAGCTTGTGTCTCCTAAACAAATGAGTGAATGGATGAATGAAGGAATGGAACAAAAGTATCAAACTGCCACAAAGACCAGAATCTTAGAATCTTTGCTGGTTAGCACATCTTCTCCCCTTATATAATTACCTCCAGAAAACTGGCCGGCTTCAAAAGAGCTGCATTCAAGTGCTGCCTTAGCCAACTTCCTAAATGTATGATCTTGGACTTACCAACTCACCTCCCTCACCCTCATTTTCCTTATAGCATGAATTACAAACAGTGTGTTGTAGGCTACAAAAGCTGCATAAGGGACTCTTACTTTTGGAAAATGCATTTGAAGTCAGACAAAAGGAGCTGAATGTTCAGATCAACCTGCCCTCTGGGCTCCAGCCCTCATCAACACAGACCCACCTTGGGGATGGAAGGATTCCTGAGTGGGGCAATTTGCTCAGGGGGCTGTATGAATATGTATGTAGCCAGCCCTGTCTTTTGTTAGCATATCCATAGTCAGATGACCAAGTGACAACACAACTGAGGCTAGGACAGCTTGCTTTGGTCTCATTCTAGGCCTAAGGCAACACCCTACCCAAATAGACTGGATTGAGAATCCTGTAGTCATTCAGGCAACAAATATTTATTTATTTTATTTATTTATTTTTTTTGAGACAGAGTCTCACTCTGTTGCCCAGGCTAGAGTGAGTGCCGTGGTGTCAGCCTAACTCACAGCAACCTCAAACTCCTGGGCTCAAGCAATCCTCCTGCCTCAGCCTCCCAAGTAGCTGGGACTACAGGCATGTGGCATCATGCCTGGCTAATTTTTTCTATATATGTTTTTAGTTGGCCAGATAATTTCTTTCTATTTTTAGTAGAGATGGGGTCTCGCTCTTGCTCAGGCTGGTCTCGAACTCCTGACCTCAAGCGATCCACCTGCCTTGACCTCCCAGAGTGCTAGGATTACAGGCATGAGCCACCGTGCCTGGCCCAACAAATATTTATTGAGCAGCTACTATAGGCCAAAGCCTGTGCCAGGTGCTGGGGATACCATGGGAGCAAAACTACTATGTTCCTTGTTCTCTTGGAGCTGACAGTCTGGTGGGGGCAGATATTAAGTAGTCACCCAGGAGAAGCACAGGGTGCTGTGGAGATGTGTAATGGGAGCTCCTGATCTCAGGGTGGGAAGGGTGGGGGTGAGCAGGACAAGCTTCCTGTAGAAGTGCCATATTAGCTGAGCCCTGAACTCAGTGAGGAGCCTCAGCTGGGTGGGGAAGTACTCTGGGGAGAGGCTACAGCAAGTGCAAAGGGCCTGTGGTTTTCTTTTGAAAATGCACACGAAGGCTGGTGTGGTTAGAATGCACAGAGTGAGCAGGACAGGGATGCAAGATGCAGTTAGAGAGTTAACCGGGGACACCAGGCAGGCAGAGACCAAACAGCTTTGTTCTCTTTAATGTGACGTTTGCAAAGACGGAAGGAACTGGAGTGGCAGATTTCAAGTCTCTGAATTGTTGTTACACAGAAGGAGGGTGCCTCAGAAGCTAAATGAGAGGAAACACCCCAGCAAGTGGGATTTGAGTCAGAGAGTAAGGACTTCCGGCTGTGAGGGGAGCCTGAGGGGCTGCTCTCCCTACTTCACCTGCTGGGCGTATCTGCCAAGTAGCAGAAAGGGGGTTCGTTTGTTTGTCCAATCACTTCACTGTCCTGTTCCCTCTGCCACATTCCCCCGCATCGCTGCCAATCCAGGACAGTGGACAGCTCTGTCGGGGTGAGTCTGTCGTAGGGAGAAGGGCCTGAGACTGCAGAGGGGAGGGAGGGAGGGGTGCAGAGCCGGTGCCTCTGAGCTGCAGAGGAGAAGGGAGGGGAGAGGGGAGGGCACAGCGCACAGCAGCCAAGGACAAAAAGTGGATGGGACAGCGAAGGAGGGTGGTCAGGACTCAGCAGACATTCGGGCATCTCGGATACAATGGTGAACCAGATTGACCCAACTCAGTCTTTATGGAACCTGTGTTCCCGAGGGGAAGGCAGAACATAAACAAATAGTTATATATGGAATTACAGATTGTTACTGTTTGAAGGCAAAGAACACAGGCAATGAAAAGTAGCAGATGGGACCTGCCCAGGTGGGACCAGCTGGATGCGAAGGGACCCACAGCATCTTAGTGGGAGGAAACACGTGCAAGGCTGAGAGAACAGTACGTGCAAAGGCTCTGAGGCTGGAAAGCATCGGTGTGCTTATGTTCAAGGAACTGAAAGAAGCTACCAAGAAAGGGCTGAGAGACTGGCAGGAGTTGTATGGAGTAGCCGTAGTCTCACGGAGCATGAGCTGGGGTTTGTACTTTATCCCAAGGGCAACAGGAAGTTGTTGGGCATTTTTAGCAGGAAAGTGACCTGCCCAGGTCCTATTTTGCAGAGAGAGGCCCTCTTACTAGGCATCTGATGTCACCTCTTACTGGAATTTTCCTCCTGAAAGATTCTCTGAAAAATTTGTTCTTGGGGAGACCAGCTTTCCCCTCCATTTTTCAAACCCCTCCTTGTAGATCAGCCCAGGGAAGGCAAACCCGTGAACATGAACCTCCACTTGCCAGACCTCAGAGGGGCCTTGAAAAATCTGCTAGTGGAGAAGGTATGGACAGTATCAGAGACTAGAGATGCTCCCTTAGCACCACCGCCCCGTGCAAACCTGTGAGACCTTCTGATATAATCTACCAGGCCTTCCCACTTCCTCACCTAATCTTTCATGCCTGCAGGGGGGCCAGGGTGGCAGTACACCCATTTTGCAGCTGAGAGAACTAAGACTCAGAAAGGCGGAGGCTGGGTGGCTTGACTAAGGCTACACAGCTAGGGAGGACCATGCCTGGTACTTGAACCTGAATTCTTTCCACACTCTTATCCTGCTCCCCTTGCCACAGTGCTCCCCACCATCGCTGCTTACGGGGTATGGCAGGATGAGTTTGCTGTAGGGAGATGAGCCTGGGACTAGGAAAGGCAGTGGGGGAGGGCAGGGAGCAAATGGGGTGGGCAGGTTATCCTGGGGTGTCTCTGGGCTGCACAGGGAGGGTGGAGAGGGGAGGGGACAGCCAGCAGCAGCAAAGAACAAGAGTTGGGGGTGGTCAAGATGGGGAAACTCTGGGGGGCACCTTGGATCCCAGCTGCCTCACCTGCTAAAAGATAAGACAGAATTTCCTGGTGGGCACAGGTAGAGCAGACATCACCTCCCTGATGTTACTCATTTAGGAAGGCCTATTTGCTCATCCAGGTCTCTTCTCTAGACTGTAAGCTCCTCAAGGGCAAGATCTATGTTTTCCTCAATATCGTACCTCCCAGTGCCTGATGCCATTAATATGTGTTGAATGAATGAGAGCACAAACAAATGAGTAGCTGTATTGTGGAGATGCTCGGGAGAGCAGGAGAATACAGACTGTCCACAGCTACTGGTGGGACCCAGCCCCAGAGATGAGAGCCTTGATCTATGTCGTTGCCAGGATCTTCCAAGGACAAGGTAGGAGAGGGACAGCCTATCTGGAGCCATAAAAGGGCAATTCAAAACTCAGGTTGAACAAGCCAGAACCAGAGCCTGGAGGGAGAATTCATAGCCCAGGGTTTGAAAATGAAACCAAGCTTTTCCCCTAGGGGGAGGAGGAGGGGTGGATTTCGGAAATGCATCGAGGGAAACAGACAGGTTTCTGCGTGCTTGGGTGAGCTCAGGGACTCAGGCCAGAATATTTCAAAAATGCTTATCACCGTGCCCTCCTGGAGCTGTGGACCCAAGTGGCCAGGCAGGCTGCTGCTGGTGCAGAGAGGGGAGCAGGGATGTTTCTGCCCCCAGCTCCTCCTGTACTGGCTGAGACCCTCCAGCCCCTGTTCCTGCACCTGCCCTCACCCTTGGGACCTCCACCCAGGGCTCTGAGGAGAGGAAAGGCTGGGGCTAGCTCTGGTTTGGAAACCAGGGTTCTTGGGGGGCTGTTTGGCTTCTACTGTGCTCTGGGGGGAGAAGTGACCAAGAATCCCCCTCTGGTCTCCTTTTTTTTTTTTTTTTTTTAGAGACAGGTTCTCCCTCTTGCTCAGGCTGGTCTCGAACTCCTGACCTCAAGGGATCCTCCCACCTCAGCCTCCCAGAGTGCTAGGATTACAGGCATGAGCCCCCTTGCCCCACCCTGCCCTGATCTCCTTTAAATAACAGGGTTCTCAAAACTGGTCAGATCTTGACAGTTTTCTGCCCAAGTAGGGAAATGAGGTCCAAGGCGGGGAACTTGTCTGAAGCCACACAAGTTCAAACCCAGCCATGCTGATTCCGAGTCAGACTGTTCTATAAGCCAAAGTTCAAGGAATTCTCAACCTTCTAACTTAACAGACAGTAACTAATTGGCCAAAAAGTGCGATCAGTGAAAAAAACTTAGGAATACTAGCCTTGGCTCCACCACCCTTTCCCTGGGGGCATCACTTTTGTCTTGTTCTGGAGGTGGGAGCACTGGCTTTAGGGCTAGGGCCGACCTCGTGATGCTCTGGTTAAGAATGCAGCTCTGGCCGGGCCTCAAGCCTGTAATCCTAGCGCTCTGGAAGGCCAAGGTGGGAGGGGCACTTCAGCTCAGGAGTTCGAGACCAGCCTGAGCAAGACCAAGACCCTGTCTCTACTAAAAATAGAAAGAAATTAGCTGAACAACTAAAAATATATAGAAAAAATTAGCCGGGCATGGTGGCGCATGCCTGTAGTCCCAGCTACTCGGGAGGCTGAAGCAGGAGGATGGCTTAAGCCCAGGAGTTTGAGGTTGCAGTGAGCTATGATGACGCCACTGTACTCTAGCTGGGGTGACAGAGGGAGACTTTGTCAGCATCAACAACAAAAAAGATTAAAAAAATCTGCAGACAACTGATTGGGTTCAAGTCTTGTTTCTGCAACTTCCTAGCTCTGTGACTTTGGGCCAGTTAGATATCACCCTGTTCCTTATTTTTCTCGTCTGTAAAATGGAGGAATGAGTAGATTATAGGGCTGATGTAAGAATGAATTGATTGAGACTTTTAGGATGCTGCTTGCCAGATAGTAAGTGCTCTATCAATATTAGCAACTACTGTCTAGGAAGGGGATTGCAAAGCCCAGAAGGGGTTTATTCAGCCCTTAGTCAGCACATGACCTTAGACTCAGAGCGCCCTACAACAGATCTTGCAGAACTGCCAGAACAGGACACTTTCTTTTTGGTGGCCTCTTCCTCCTAAGCCCACTCTCCTCAATCCCCAGATCACTGGAGGGCCCTGTCTTTTTGCCATCTGGGGGTAGACAGAGCAGTATGGACCTGAACCATCTGGACTGACCGCCACTTGCTACACAGAATCCTTGGGCAAGGCACTTTCTTAATGTCTCGGAGCTTCTGCTTTTTCATTTGTAAAAATATGAATACTGTACTAAACCCCATCTACCAGGGTGGTTGTGGGGTACATGGACTGAACTCAAGCCAATCTGCCCCTCCCTCTCAACTGAGCACCAACCACTGCTAGGTCAATTGAAGAGCAGGAGGCCAAGTTCTTGGATTCCTGGCCTCTTTGGCTCTAACACTGAAAGCACAGGTAAGAGACACGCCCTCTTTGTGAAGACCAGGTGGACTGCACCATCCCTGGCCTCCTGAGTCATGGTTCACTGGGGACTCCAGTGAGCCCTGTCACCTAAGATGACTCCCATTCACACACATCATCTGCCAGGTCGACTCACCTGAGTCCTAAGTTGAAACTCACACAAGGAGAGCAGATCTGTAGCCTGTGTGCTAGGCAGACGCCCCAGACAACTGGGGGGATGGGCTTCCCAGTCTATTTCTGTCCCCATCTTTAGGCACATGAGTGAACATCCAACTTGCTTACTCACTGGCACAATGAGAGGGGAAAGCAAAGAAAGTTGAGAGATAGGATTGTCTTCTGATATTTTGGGTGTAGGGAGAATTAGGAGTTTCAACACTTATTTCACGAAGGTGCTTTGCAGATAGCACCTGTGAGCTCCGGCATTCCCACCGCTGGACTGGAAGGCAGGGCTGGGCAGTAAAAACTTGAGGCCACCAGTGGCCACAAGAAGTCATCTGCCTTTCTCCCAACCCCATCAGTGAATTTGGAAAACTGGTTGAAACTGCTGCTAATTGCGTCAGAGGGTCAGGATCGGATCACTTGCCTCCAGTGCACTTGTGTGACCCTGAACAAATCATTTTATCTCTGACTCTCAATTTCCTTGTAAAAGAGGATAATACTGGAACAACTTGTTATTGTGAAGATAAAATGAGGGAATGCAGGTGGCGGCACTGGTGGCTCACACTTATATCCTAGCACTCTGGGAGGCCAAGGCAGCTCACACCTGTAATCCTAGCACTCTGGGAGGTCAAGGCGGGAGGAACGCTTGAGGCCAGGAGTTCGAGACCAGTCTGAACAAGAGGGAGACCCCCATCTCTACTAAAAATATGAAATTAGCCAGCATGGTGACACGTGCCTGTAGTCCCAGATGCTTGGGAGGCTGAGGCAGGAGGATCCCTTGAGTCCAGGAGTTTGAGGTTGCTGTGAGCTAAGCTGATACCATGGCCCTGTAGCCCGGGCTATGGAGACTCTGTCTCAAAAAAAAAAAAAAAAATAGGGAATACAAATGGATCACTATCCTGGAGGCTGAACATAGCAGAGGACTTGATTCATTCAACCACAAACACCTAAGGCCCACTGTGTGGCAGGATGGCCATGTCAAGGGCTGGGGGTACATTCATAAATGTGCCCTCATGTTGCTCACAGGAGAGGAGGGATGCCAGATGTTGAACGAGAGGGACAGTGTGAGGTAATGGTTAAGGAATCCAGGTTGCAATCCCAGCCCTATGAGTCACCAGCAGGGTGATCCTGGGAAAGTTCAACTCTCTGTGCCTTGATTTCCCAACAATAAAATGAGACTGAACTGCACCCACTTTATAGGGCTGTCACATTACGTAAGTGGACACATGCAAAAATTTCCCAGCACCCCCCAAGTGCTTAGGTAGTACACACGTGGCTAGTGTAATAAAAGGGGCTGTGAATGATGTTGAGGCTGATGGCTGGCATGGGGGAAGAGGGAGGTCCCAAAGAGAGAAAGAGCAGGTGTGCTGGTGAATGGGAAGAAGGGGTGAGGAGTGAAGACGGATGTGACATGAAGTGTGGCAGCAAGCCAGTTTAAGGAGGCGGGGCACTGTGGGTCACCGTCAGGGGTGTTAAGGAAGCGAGTGAGTGACTTGATCAGGTTTGTAACTTTAAAGTGTTCAGGCCCCTTTGTATACATGGAAATATGGCGCACACTTGTCTTATTTATTAATGAACCCCCAGCCCCTAGTGCAGAGACAAGGGTAATTCCTTATTGACCCTCGTTCCCCCTGATTGTCAGCCCCACCGGCTCCCAGACCTGGCTGTCTTCTGGGAGTGGTGCAGGGAAAGACTTCAGAAGGACTGGAGTGAGACCCAGGTGTGGTGACAGCTGCGTTCTTCCCACCTTTACACCCCTTTCTCTCTCTCTCTCTTTCTCTTTGTTGCCCAGGGTAGAGTGAGTGCCGTGGCGTCAGCCTAGCTCACAGGAGCCTCAAACTCCTGGGCTCAAGCGATCCTCCTGCCTCAGCCTCCCGAGTAGCTGGGACTACAGGCATGCACCACCATGCCCGGCTAATATTTTCTATATATTTTTAGTTGTCCAGCTAATTTCTATTTTTAGTAGAGACGGGGGTCTCACTCTTGCTCAGGCTGGTCTCGAACTCCTGAGCTCAAACGATCCGCCCGCCTCGGCCTCCCAAGTGCTAGGATTACAGGCGTGAGCCACCGTGCCCGCCCACACACCCTTTTGCAACCCAATGGAGTGAAGGATGCCTGGGTGTGAACGCTTAGGCAAAGGATCTATCCCGAATGTTGTGAACGTGCAACCACAAATGCAGTGAGTGACCTGCCCACGTGCCAGGTTCGTAGTAAGTACTTAGCAAATACAAGTTTCACCTCTTTCCTCCTTAACACTTCTCTCTTTCCCCTCATCCTGGGAGGGCCAAAAGGTTGGGGGAGGGGAAAGAGGGGATGGCTAGGAACGGACTCTTAGGAAGCAGAGGAGAAAGTTGGCTTTTAAGTTTATAGTACCATTTGCAAAGGGACAAACTGTTCGCCCCCTCACCCCCAAGTAAGTGTTCACGGGGTAGGGGAGTAACCTGTTAACTGGGGAAAGGGTCCCGAAGGCCGGCTGGGGCACCGTGACTCCGCTGGATCAATCCGTGCACCATGGGGTTTAGAAACCGCGAGCGGAATGGGCCGGAGGTGGAGGTGCATTTCTGCACATCTCAGGATCAGAGCCCTGGAGGCGGCGGTTGAGAAAGTCCGCAGGGCTGGTGCTTGCGGGTGTGTGGGCAGGGATTTACGAACATGCCCACAACCGCTCTAATGTGCGTGCCCCATACCTGCGCTCCTCGGAAGGGACGTGCTCCATCGCCACCCTCCTACCCTTTCCCCCAGCGGCCAATCCCACCTTGGCTCGGGCTCCCGGAGCCTCCTCGGCAGCCGGGAGGCGTGGCCTCAGGTGGCCCGTCCCTTTGATGTGCGCCGGGTCCGCTGTGATTGGATTGTCGCTTGTGACGTGTGGGGACTGCGGTGGGCCCGGCTGCTGCAGCAGCCGCAGCGCCGGCCGCGGCTCCGGCTCCGGCTCCCGGGCATTTAAAGGGGACGCGGCGGCGGCCCGGGGGGATGGGGGGCAGGTGGAGGGGACGGCCCAGACGCACATCATCCACAGTCCCTCGGGACTGGAGGGACTCGTGAGCCGGAGCCCAGAAACCCGGGGGTGGATAAGACACCGCGTCCCCTCCAAATCCCGTAAGCACCCCTTGCTCCATCCTGCGCCCAAATACCTCAGCTACCCCCCCCCCACTCCTTACACTCCAAACTCAGCCGGGACAGACCTCTGCCGCCGCCGCCCCCACGTGAGTCCTGGGCTCTGGGAGGTAGGGGAGGGCTGGGGTCCCAGCGCGGGGTGGGGGCTGCGTGGAGTTTGAAGGCGCTCCTTCACGCGCCTGGCCGTGGGAGAGTCCTGGAACAGAGGAGTGAGTCCCCTTCTCTCTCCTACCCCGGGAACGTGGTGCACGGGTGTCCCTCTGTCCCCGACTCCGGCGAAGCCAAGGAATCGGTGCCCCCTTGCTCCCCGCCACCCACAAGTCCTCTCCCGGAGCTGCTCACCCCCCGCCCGCATTGGAGCGAAGCGCCCGCCAGCTGGGGGTGTGCCAGAGTGCCGGCTTTTCAGTCACCTCTAAAAATATCTCTCCCCCCACCCCACCGGCAGCTGCCACCTCCCTGCCCCTGCCCAGTGAGGATCCCCTCTCAGCTTGTCTGCCCAGGCAGGGAGAGCCCAGAGGTGACGCCTAGTCCCAAATGCCTCATGGGCACCAGGGCGCCGGGTCATCAGCGCCAGCTGGTCAGGACCTCAAGCTCACACACAGCCCAAGGGGGTCCCCAGGGGACTAGGGGACGCTCCAGCTGCAGTTTGCCCAAGAGGCACCAGAGATGACTGAGTTCTAATCCTGATTCTGATGCTGTGTGACCCCCACGATGTCAGCCTGACTTCTCTGGATCGCTATGTTTCCTATTTGCTAGCTGAGGGTGGTGAGCACGGAAGGTGGTCAAGCCGGGGAGGCTGTCTGGGGGAGGGAGGGAATTCCAGCTTAGTTGTTGGATCTGATTTCTCGTGATTGATACGAGGAGACTTGTTCTCGGCCAGAGAGAGCTTGTTACTGTTGTATTTCTGGGGTCCTCATGCCCCCATCCTCATCCTGCACATTTCTGGTGGAAAACTGTCTCAAAACTTTCCTTGGGGCTCCATCCATCCATTAAGATGGGAACTTCAAACTCAGGGTCTATGCCAGCCAGAGGCCTGTGACTCCCTTCCACCCCTTCCCACAGATTTAATCTGAGAGCATTTGTGTAAAAGACAGGAGGGAGCAGGTAGGTAGGAGTGTGCCTGGTATGGGATCAGGGAGGTGGCACTGCTTTTAGATGGGACAGTATTATGGACTCTCTGCCACTTCCTAGAAACACTTCTGTCCCTCTAGCCTGTGGGAGAAGCTCAGAGATCCTGCCCCATCTTTCTCTTTGGTGACCACAAAAGGATTTGATCACTCAGGACAAAGCTGCCAGAGGTGAGAGACCATTTGGAACATCACAGGAGCCAGATTCCATCTGCGGACAGGGTCCCTCTGACCCTGTGGGATGGGGTGGGGCATCACAGCATGGCCTCAGTTTCCAGGGGAAGAAACCCAGGAGGCCTGGCGTTCTCCCTGGAGACTAAAAGAAAGGAGAGCAACTCACCAAACAATAAGTGTTTTAACTGATTTCCCTAAATATTGTTAGATGAAAAAATGTGACCGTGTCTTTTACGATGAGAAATGAGTTTTGAACATAAAGATCAATAGAATATTTTTTTTAAAAAAAAGGTAAGAAAAGAAAACAAGAGCAAAGTAATGAGACCCTTTTCTATGGGTTGAAAGTTGGTCTCTGGGTGGCTGCCAGTGACACTTTTCTTTGTATCTGTCCCTTGCTTCTCCCCATGTGACACGTGCCTGTCCATGTTTGCTTTTACCATGACAGTGGCATCCCTGACCTTTCTCCTCTGACTCCCCTGGCCAAGGTTAACTGTGTAGACAGCCAGGATTCCAGAAGGCTGGAACTCCCAAATATGGACTGGGGATGGTCATTCCCGTGTCGCCAATGCCTCCCTCCTTTCCTTTCCCACCGTCTTCTCTTCCATCCCCTCCCTCTCTTTGCCCACTGCCCACCCAGCTTTGACCACCCCTCCCAATTCCAAGATTAAAAGTTCTTAGGGAAAAAACTGATACCCACTCCCCACCCCCACTGAAGGGTTTAATGCATGTGTGGTCAGGGAGTTGGGAGGGAGGGGGTACCTCAAGATGGAAGGTACTAGAGCCTGTGCCCTACTCCTGGGATGTGAGACATCTCTGTCCTGAGGGCAACTGCTTCTCCCTGCTGTCCTGGGATGGTGAGGGAAGAGTTTCACCTTGACAAAAGTCAGAGGGGTTTACAGTGTCACCCATTGCCACCACCAGAGGGCAGCAGCTAGCCAGACCCTTGCTCCTCTCCTGTTCTGGTCTCCTGGATCTCAATATCTAGCCAATCCTGTCCCAGCTGCCTCTGGTCTCTCATTCAAACCCAGGAGTAGGGGTGGGAGAGTAGGGAGGCACTGGAAGCTATAGGTGGTGTCCTTTGTAGCTGTCTCGGTAAAGTCCTCGAGAGGCCAAACCCAGTCCCCAAAGCCACACAGCAAAGTCCAGCAGAGATTTCAACCTGTCTCTCTTGTCTGACTGCTGGGTCCCTGAAAGCACAGGGGAGGCCAGTGTGGGATCACTTGTGGGGACCTGGCTGGAGGCCTCAGCCCCCCAGCTATGGTACAGTAAGCCCCGAGTCTTCTGCCTGTTCCCTTTTGGGGGCATAAGGAAGGCAACGCTGTGGCCAAGTGTTCATGAACCAGGCTCTGCCCTATGCGAACAGCATGGCAGTTAGTTAACCTCTCTGAGCCCTTCTCATCTGCCGAACTCATACTTTTGTGATGAGCTGTGAGAGAATAGGAGGGAAGGTGATTTGTAAACTGTGATGTACCATACACATATAAGGGGCCATGATCATTCTAGAGGAAAAAAGCACTAGTCTCAGCTCTGAGGCCTGGGTCTGATATCTGTCCCTGCCACTTACAGTAGGTGATCTTTGGGCAAGTCAGTTAACCTCTCTGGGTGTCCACTAATATCCTCTGGAATCTCTCGGGGTCGTAGGGGATTGCTAAGAGAATGCCTTAGCAAGGTGCTGTGTGGTCTGTAAGTGCTGGGCCTATGTGAGGGGTTGGTTTTTCTGAGACCCTGGGAGTGGCTCCTGGGGTTCAGCAGAAGGACCAAGCCCAGGTGGGTATTAGTGCTAGAAGCAAAGCCAGCCTACTGAGCATGCTCAAACAAATTTTTGTGGTTGTGACAGCTGGAGGCCGACTGAGTCCCTGCAGGTGGTGCCCAAGGTGATGTACTGACCATGAGCGGGTGTTTCCCAGTTTCTGGCCTCCGATGCCTGTCTAGGGTAAGTGGCTCCCTCCAGGGGTCTCTTAGGATGAGGCCTCAGCCCCTCCCTTTCCATCATGGGGTGGGAGGATCCTATCCAACCCTTTTTAGGCTTTGCCCTCACCTCCACTGGGGCTTCATTAATCCCTGGAAGCTTCCATCCCTGCTGTGGAGTCCTGATGTTTTACATCCTCAACTCCAGGAATCCTGGGCCACTGAGACTCCCAGCTGGATGTTGGTGAGACCAGAGGGCGACTCTAGGGATGAGGCTGGAGGGACAGTTGTGTGAGGGAGGCAGATAGGCAGGTTCAAATCCCAGTTCTGAAATGAGGAACTTGGACTTGTTTCACAAGGTGTGCCAGGCCACAAACATCCCAGGAATATTAGAGAGGGGGTTAGGAGAAACCAGAAGGAGGAATGGCTCCACCTTGATTAACTGGGGTGGGAGGCTGGGAGGCAGAGAGGGCAAGTGTGGATAACCGGAAGCTGCATGTGATCTGCTCGCTCTGTCCCTCTCATGCACTGGCAGGCAAAGGTGGCGGGTGTGCTCAGGGCTCCTGCTGACTCCGTTTGTTTGCCTTTGTGCTGTGACACATTCCCTGTTGTCCCCCATCCTCTCCCACACTGCCCCCCCAACCTCCTCTCCTCAACATGACTCTGGCCCATTTCCTGGGGCTCCCCCCACCCCTACTCTGCATTCCTGCCCAGCGGTCTGTCTCTGAGACCCCCTAGCATGACTTCCTCCTAGCCCCCCACCATGTCCCCATTACCTGCTCACTCCTCCTCTGCCTTTTCAGCCACTGCTGCTCTCTCTCCTCTCCCTTACCTGTCTCCCAGGTATGTCGTGGCCTGGTGCGGGAGGCTCCCACCTCCCTAAGCCCCACTGCTTCTCCTGCTGCTGTCTTGCTTCGGACTCTGGCAGAAACCCCACCCGCTGACACGTTCCTCCCGGGGAATTGGCAAGTGATTAGTGATGAGCTGTCAGCACAGGGCCCTAAAAATCTCTTAAAAAGATGTGCCCCACCCCGGGACCCCTGCCCCTGCCCAGGGCCATCTGGCCGGAAGTAGCTCCCAGAGAGCCTTCCTGGGTCTTGTGTGGTCAGTCTACCTACCTAGTTACTCCAAGGGCTAAAATCCAGTTCTCTGGCCAGCGCAGAGGCCCGGGCACCCAACCCTCTAGCCTGGCACTTAGCTCCCATCCAGGCCTCATTGTTCACTTGCCTTGGATGATGCCAAAAGGAAGGAGGAGTGGGCCTCCTTACTGTCCACCTCAATCCCACGACCCATGGGCTCCCCATGGCGCAAAAGGGGATGAGGAAGCTGCTCTAGTTGGGCGAATGGGTGGTTTCCCTTGACTCTGTTAGGGAATGAGGGAGTGGAGAGTTCCTGCCACTCTCTCTCTATCCACACCTACAACAGGGGCCTTTGGAAGTCTCCAGTACAGTCTAGTCCAGAAACCTTCCCAAAGTGGCGATCCTTGAAGCTGCTCTTCTTTTAAACTGACCCCTCGTGAAACCCCAGATAAGAGTAGCAGAAACAGAGAAGCCCTTCCGGGCTCAAGGGTAGGATGGTCCTCTGGGCATAAACCCCAGCGCAGTTAACTGAGAGGTGCCAAGCGGGGGGTAGGCACGGAAGGCTGGGGATGGGGGTGGTGGTGTGGGGGACTCCTCCCAGCTTAACCATCCTTGGGTCCTCCTCAGGTCTTGGATGTGCCAGCACCTCTGGCCGTGGCCCGCTAACCAGCCTCTCCCCGGCCGGCTCCCGCCGCGCCCCCTCTCGCTTGCCCCCTCCTCCTCCTGCTGCTCTCCCCCCTGCTCCCAGGACGGCGGGATGGCCGCGCAGGGCGCGCCTCGCTTCCTCCTGATCTTCGACTTCGATGAGACTATCGTGGACGAAAACAGCGACGACTCAATCGTGCGTGCGGCGCCTGGCCAGCGGCTGCCCGAGAGCCTGCGTGCCACCTACCGCGAGGGCTTCTACAACGAGTACATGCAGCGCGTCTTCAAGTACCTGGGCGAGCAGGGTGTGCGGCCGCGGGACCTGCGCGCTGTCTACGAAGCCATCCCTTTGTCGCCTGGCATGAGCGACCTGCTGCAGTTTGTGGCCAAGCAGGGTGCCTGCTTCGAGGTTATTCTCATCTCCGACGCCAACACCTTCGGCGTGGAGAGCGCGCTGCGCGCCGCCGGCCACCACGGCCTGTTCCGCCGCATCCTCAGCAACCCGTCGGGGCCCGACGCGCGGGGCCTGCTGGCGCTGCGGCCCTTCCACACACACAGCTGCACGCGCTGCCCCGCCAACATGTGCAAGCACAAGGTGCTCAGCGACTACCTGCGCGAGCGGGCCCACGACGGCGTGCACTTCGAGCGCCTCTTCTACGTGGGCGACGGCGCCAACGACTTCTGCCCCATGGGGCTGCTGGCGGGCGGCGACGTGGCCTTCCCGCGCCACGGCTACCCCATGCACCGCCTCATCCAGGAGGCGCAGAAGGCCGAGCCCAGCTCCGTCCGCGCCAGCGTGGTCCCCTGGGAAACCGCCGCCGACGTGCGCCTCCACCTGCAACAGGTGCTGAAGACGTGCTGAGGACGGCCGCCTGCAGGGGGCGCCCCGGGCGGACGGGCGGAGGAGGGGCCGGGGAGGGGGGAATTGGGAAAGACAAACCTAGTTTAATTACTCCCTTTCCCTTTTGCTTTGCTATGTCCCTGGGGGGGGGTAGGGGGTCTGGAATCTCGTCCCTTTGGGGGCTGAGGGAGGGGGAATTCGAAGCCGTCCCTATCTATGCAGTTAACCCAGCTAGGCTGCCTCCCCTAGTTCAGTTCCACCGCAAAAAGTTAACTTCCGGAGTCTGGACCAACGCGGGGTGTTTCCACAAACCGTGCCCTTCGAACTGGGAGGAAGGTGCTCCCGCAGGTGAGAGAAGGGACGTCTCCCCCTGCTGTAGCTGGGCGCCTGACCTCCCCTCCTCCAGTCTTCTGTCAAGGGAACCCAGGACCCCGACATACCGACTGTCCCAGGCCTTCTCTATCTTACTTCACCCACCACAACCCCAAGCTATTTCTGCACTCGCTACACCTTCTTGCCTTCTGCCCCCGGCCCATCCCTCTAGCACCCCCAAAGGAAAAAAAAAAAAGCCGGAGGGACCAGCGGCCTCGGCCTCCCGGTGGTGGAACGAGGAAGCACACTGTCCCGCTCGGGTCTGGCCAGCCAGGGACCTGGTAGCGTGTGACAGTGTTCTCCTCGCACCCCAGCCTCGTCTATGCAGCAAGAGACCAGGGACTTCACCAAAGTCGCCCCGGTGGGCTGGGCCCTCTGCGCCCCCCTCCTCTTGTTTGGAACAGAAAGCCATGATGATTCTAAGCTGAACCAGCGAAACCCAAGCCCCTCCTCCCTCTGGTGTTTTAGAACTATAAAGGAGGTGAAGGGGAAGAGACGACTGAGATCTCTTGCGCCGCAGTCTTGGGGTGATAGTGAGGTTGCTTTCTGCTCCCAGAGAGCCCCACTTAAGTCAGGAATATCGTCTCCATGCTTGGGCAAGTGCCCAACTTGAGAAACCAAGACTGAACACAACACACACAGCAAGCCGTGGGCAAAAGAGCCAGTTGCAGTCAATGACTGCAGAGGCATCTGGGGTCTAGTGTAGGTGGCACTTAGTGAGTACTGAGGAAATGGGAGAGGGGCAGCTGCTAGGGGCAGCTGGGGTGGGAGTGGTGGGCTGTGATTAGCAGGATCCTTAGAATGGAGATGCCATTCAATCCCCCTTCTCCCTTGGCCCCTCTCCCTGCGGGGCAGTCATCAAGAGGTCATTGGTTTTATTCAAAGTTGGCACTTGCAGCTGGAGACCCCACCCTGCATAGAGTAGCGTTTCCCTGCACAAACTGCTTGGCCTTCAGTTCTTTCCCCTGGGCAGCAGGTCTCGGTACCTCCTCACTCTCCCTGGGCCCCCTTACCTCCACCGTGGGGGCAAGGGGCAGGAAACAGCTCACAGCCGGAGAGGTGGGCAGACCTAGTCCAGCCATGACAGGTGCTGGGGTGGCTGGGGCTCAAGAGGCCCACTCCAGCAGAGCCTTGGTCAGCTGAGCCCCAGGCGGTCAGCAGCTGGGCTCCACATAGTTCCCGGGGAAGAATCCAGTCCCCTCTGAGCTGACGCCCTCACACCAGCCGTCGGAGTAGCGTCGGGTGACGCAGATTACAGTGCCCTCAGGGAAGGAGAGTTCGTTGTCCTTCTGGCGAGTGTACGGGTACAGTGTCACCACTGCAGGGCAGGAGGAGAGGGTGCCATGAGATATGCCCCTTGCACCCTCCCCCCATGGGTATGCAGGGGCCTAAATACTGAACTCGTGCAGGGGAGAAGGCCACAGAGGAGGGCTTCCTTCAAGCCTTCAGGACCCCTCCTCAGCTTAATGCTCATACCAGGCCAGCTGCTCTCTTCCCAATTCGGTTCTAAGCTCAGTGCGTCAGAAAAAGTAGGGGCAGGGGGCAATAACAGGCTCAGACCTTTGCAGAGGGAGGGAAGAATGCCTCTGGGGTAGGAGAGTGAGGGGGTGGGGGGTCAGGGCAACAGAAGCCAGAAACCGGAAGATGGAATCTGGTGCCCTTCAGTCTCATGAGTCAGGTACCTTTCTCCAAGTATGTGGCAGGGACCCAGCTGGGCTCGTCCGACTCAAAGCCTGGCGGGGGTGGAGGCGGCAGCCCCAATTCATCTCCATCCAGGGGTGGAGGAGGGGGCAGGTCCAGGGGCAGGGGCAGCTCTGGGCCTGGGAGGGAAACCAGAAAGGCTGCACGTGAGGCACAGGGACCTCCCCTTCATTCATTTGCCTCTGAAAACTTCACTGCTGGACAGCAGGGCTCCAGAATCCACCCATTTTATGGTTGTCTTCCTCCAGCCCTTACCCGTCCTGGTCCTCCCACAATGCCTCTAGCATGTAGCAGGTGTTCAGTAAACACGGAAAGACTGAGCAGTGTAAGTTAGCCAGACTTTGCCACGTGTTAGCTGGGTAGCCCTTGAGCAAGTCACTTAACCTCTCAGCCTCAGCTGCTTCGTCTGTTAAATGAGAGCGTACAGATCCTCTTAGGGTTAAGTTTAGACGAGAAAATAGACGAGAAGCTTCGAACACGGCCTGGCATAAAGCGGGTGCTAAGTTAGTTCACCTCCGACTTCCCTCCCGTCCGCTCTCCTAGGACGAAGCGTTCGCTGAGGCTGGCGGGGTCTGATCCAAGAGGGGTGAGGTGAGGAGGCCCGTCGGGAGGTGAGAAAGAGACCCCGGGTCAGGAAGGAGGAGAGGGCGGAGTTCCTTACCCGGCGGGGGCGGGGACAGCTCCTCCAGCGGAGGGGGCGGCAGGAAGATCTCGTCCGCAGCTGGTGGAGGGGGTGGGGTCGTGGAGCCGGGGAGAGGTGGGGGTGGAGGTGCTGCCTGCCCCTTGGTCGTGGGGGCCCCACCGACACCTTCGCCGCTGCTGAAGGCCAGAGACAGCGGGGCTCGGATCGGTCGGGGGACGTCTCTAACTCTGCATCCCCAACCGGCCCCACCCCTCCACTCCTAAGCCCCGCCTCCGACTCTGCCCCAACTCTGCACCTGCGACCCGCAGTCCTCTCAACCCCTGTAGTCACTGTGACAACCCACAGGAGGCCCCCATCAAAAACCACCGCCCGCCCACCCACTCGGACTTGTTATTAGGGCTCACCCGGCCGAGGCCAGGGAAGAGGCGGATGAGGCTGCAGAGAGCTTGCCATCGCGCACCACGGGGGGCTGCACCGGCTCGGGGATCCGGGGGGGTCTCCTGGGGAGGGGGAGTATCGTGAGCAGGGAAGCAGGGCAAGCAGGGCCGGCCGGGTGCGAGGAGGAGGAGGCGGCGGCTGTCAGAGGAGGAAGTTTGGCGCCGGGCATAAACATGGCATGATGGGCACAAGGCAAGGCGGGGGGCGTGCCGAGGGGGGGAGCAGAGTTTCAGGATGGCGCGGGGCAGGGCCAGGCTGATTTGGATCGCAGCGAGGCCTCACCCCAGCGTGGCAGAAACGGGTGTGGCAGGCGCCTTGATGCTCTTTCGAGACAGGGTCCCGGTCCGCGACAGCTGCGTGCTCAGGTCCTGCGAGGGTGCAGGGAGTGGGGCTGGCATCTGAAGTGGGGGGGCCAATCCCCACCCTCATCCCAAAGAGGAAATGGGGGAGAGGCGGAGGAGAACTGGGAGGGAGCGCACCGGCACAGCAAGTTCCCCCTTCCACTTCCCAGGCCCCTCTCCCACCCTTCCCCCAGCCCCACCGCCCTGTCGTCATTGCCTGGGCCTTGGGCCTCAGTTCTGCCGACAGCCACTTCCTCTGTGCAGCCACAGCGGGCTGAGTGGGCCCATCACCCCCTTTCCTCCCCAAGACCATCTCAGAGCCGGGGAGCTGGAGCCCTGGCTGGTCCCCTTTGATTAGACCCAATCCCACCAGGGACTGAGGAGCGGTGAGCAAAGGACAGGACACATCACACTTAGAAGTCTCCCACCTCTCATTTTCGCAGACCTGTGGAATTGGCTTTGGGGAGTTCAGGGCAGACAGGACCAGGACCCAGGACACTTAGAGGGAAGTATACAAATGACAGGGTGTAAACCCATATGCAAGAGGACACCTCTGTTAGCGATGGGGTTTCCCCAAAGGTGAGCACATGGGAAATGATATTCTTTGTTCGTTACATTTCACTGCAGACAAGACAAAAGGGACCTGAGCTGAAGCATAAAGAGTTTAAATTGAGGGCCGGGGCCCCCGCCTGTAATCCCAGCACGTGGGAGGCAGAGGCGGGAGGATCGCTTGAGCCCAGGAGTTCAATTCAAGACCAGCATGGGCAACAACCAGGCTCTGTCTCAAAAAAAAAAAACAAAAGAATTTAAGTTGGACAATAGGAAGAACTTGCTGATGGGGAGGAGGCCTGGTGACCAAAGGAGATAGTTTAGTTTCCCCTTTTGGGGGGACTGGTATGTTAAGGATATGAAGGGAGTCATTTAGACCCAGAGACTCCTAATCTAATCTGGGATGTTGAAGTGTGGAGACGGGAGTTGACAAATGGGATGGGTGTGTGTGTGTGTGTGCGCGTCTGCCCTCTCCTCCCGTGCAGAAGGAGATGGGCTGAGAAGAAAATGCCAGAGTCATGCCCCTCTCTCTCCACCATGTCCCCTTCGTGTGGCTGCATCCCCGGCCCTTCCCACCAACAGCAGCTCTGGGGTGACTGCTCGGTGCAGTGACCTCAAACCCCAGACAGAGGAAGTTGCTGTTCTCATGTGGCTGGGGAGCCACTCTCATGCACACCCAGGCCTTCTCCCTTCCCCCTCTTCCCCTTCCCACACAGCCAGCACCCGCAAGGGGAGGGGGGGTGTGCAGGATCTCACACTCAGCATCTGAGCACAGGGTAAGGGCCAGCTACGGAGGGAGGGCGTCATGGAGGGATTACAAAATGATGGGGGCTCAGCATAATGGCTTCAGAGTGAGGAAAGAAAGGGGCTGTAGGTTGAGACAAGAATGCACAGGGGAATTGGGGACCTGGAGAGAAAGGGGCCATGAGGCAGGAGAGGGTGGGTTGCGGGGAAAGAGGAGGCCCCTCTCCCTACCTTGATCCCATGGCCAATGTCATCCAGGCAGCCAAAGTTGAGGGGTCTCCTGTAGTAGGGCGTGAGTGGGGGCAGGCTCTGGGGGGTGATGACCTTTTGGCCGGGGGGCAGCCGCTGCACAGTGGCTAAGGTGCCAATCTCCCTCCGGGCCACCTTCTCCATATGCATGTTCACCATCTGCATGACAGGGTTTGAGGTGACAGTGGGGCAGTCTGTGTCCATCACCCTTCCCCCTGAGGGAGGAAGAGGACAGCGACTTTTAGGTGGGGGTGGGGATCATGGGAGGCAGTGAGGTCCAGACAAAGAGTGAGTTTTGTTCCCAAGGCCACACAGCAGTTGGGAAAAGAGTAGCAGGGAGAGGATGGAGCCACTTTGGAGTCACTTCCTGGTGGAAGCAAATGAGGGTTATTATTAGCTGAGCAGGAACAGAAGGAAAAGAGAAAATACAACATCCCTGGGGATGCTGGAAAGAGACGAGCTTGGGGCTGGCTTGGGAGCAGAGTAGGGTGACATAGAAGTGGCAGAGCATGGAGGTTGGATCAGCTCTCCCCTTTGGGGGACAAATAAGTGAATTGACTTCCTCTTGGAATGTTCCATGGAGAAATCTACAGCACTGAAAGGGTGGGAGCTGCAGTCTGCTGGGGTGAGAGGAAAAGACACACCCCACACGCTGCGCATGTGGGTGATGTGCAGGCCAGGCCGATCTGTAGCCGGATCTGTGCATGTGCTGTGTGGGGCAATTCCTCGGTCAAGGATCCAGGAAGGAAGGAGGAGGGTGTGTGTGCTGGAATGGGTGGGTGGGGGTGTTACTGTGTGGTGGTGGCAGTGCTTCCAGGGCTGAAGATGGCCTTGCCAAGCAAGCATCCTGGGTCTGGAACATTTATTAAGTCATCGCCTGATTTAAATGCAAACAGGGTCCATTAGCGTCTGTCCTGTACTATTCAGCCACTGTAATTAGTAGACATTACTTTCTAATGTCCAGGGTAGAATTTAGAGAAAGAAAAAGCTCTGCCTTTAGGGAATTCACAGGGTGACGGGGCAGCTAGGCCCTCTCCTGAGACATAGCCACAGAGATAAGGAGGTCCCCAAAGCTTGGGAAGTGCCCACCCTCTGCAGTAGAGTAGGGCGTTTGCACGTGGAGGCAAGCAAGCAGGAAGGAACTTTAGCTGCAGAAAATGTCTAAGTGGGCTGAAGAGTTGTGGCCCGATGCACGATGCCTTCCTGCACCGCTTACCTGGTCCAGCGTGCTTACTCGGGCTTCTACCTGCCGCAGGGAGGCTCCCTGCAGGTCCAGCATACGCAGAGTGTGCCCAGCCAGGTTGCCCACCTGGTAGGCCACGCTAGCCAGTGCCTGGGTGGTGAAGGCCATGGTCTCCTCCAGCGCCTTCCGCTTGTCTGTGGCCTGAAATACACACAGCCCTGGGCTGAGGGCAGCATCTCCCACTGGGTGGGGTGGGATGGGATTGGATGTAGTGAAGGTGGGGGCTGAATTGGGAGAGTGTGGCAACCCTTAGATGTTTGAGGTGGCTTCCATAAGAATGACATTGTAGTAAGAGGGACTCTGGGGACATTAAAAAAAAGTGAATCTGCAGCCTTGGGGAATGGGCGCAAGGGGAGGGAAAGATACCCCTCCTCAAATAGTCAAGCTGAGGATTGAGTTGAGATGACCTAGCTACCTTCCTGAAGACTTCAGTAACAGGGTGTCCTTTTGGGGCTTGCAGGCAGTGAATAGTAGAAAGGGAAGAGGAAGGCACTGCTGGCTGGAGCAGACATTCTTAAACTTGAAAGACACCAGCCAACTTCAAGCCCCAACTCAGACCTTCAAACCCTAAGAGAGAGGCCAATGAATGTGTGCCATTAAAAGCTCTCTCCCGCCAGGCGCGATGGCTCACACCTGTAATCCTAGCACTCTGGGAGGCCCAGGTGGGAGGATCACTTGAGCTCAGGAGTTCAAGACCAGCCTGAGCAAGAGTGAGACCCCGTCTCTACTAGAAATAGAAAAAAATTAGCCAAACAACTAAAAATAGAAATAAAAAATTAGCTGGGCATGGTGGAGAGGAGTGCCTGTATTCCCAGTTACTCGGGAGCCTGAAACAAGACGATCTTTGGAGCCCAGAAGTTTGAGGTTGCTGTGAGCTAGGCTGATGCCACAGCATTCTAGCCCCCGGGCAACAGAGTGAGACTCTGTCTCAAAAACAAACAAACAAACAAGGTCTCTCTCAGTGACTCTTGTGTTCCTTATTTAGCTCCAGTCTGCAGGTTGGTGTTTGGTAACTCAGATAAGGAAAGTGAAGCCCAGAACACAGAGACTTCATTCATTCATTCTCTCTAATAGCTTCCCAATACACTAAGAATAAAATCCAAGCTTCTAACCACGGCCTATGTACAGCACCTTGGATCTGGCTCCTGCCTTCCTCTTCACCTTCCCTCTTTGTTTTCACCCCTCCAGCCACAGTGGCCATTGGGTTTCTGAGCAAGTTAGATTGTTTCTACCTCAGGGCCTTTGCACTTGCTGTACTTGCTTTTAGAATCCTTCTCAGTAGCAGGTCTCAGCAACTCAGAGACACCTTCCCTCACCATTCTAGCTCAGATTTCCCCCAGCTCACCTCTTCGTTGACCCTCTGTCATATTTACCCTGTTCTCTTTTCTTCTTGACATTTAGCACTATCGAACATTATCTATTTACCTTTTTATCTATTCCCCCCTCTGCTAAAATGGAAGTGCCATGAGAGAAGGGAACTTGTCTGTTTCATTCTTTATCCTATCCTGGAATACTGCCCAACACACACAAGATACTTCATAAATACGCACTTGTGAGTTAATTAGCAGGTCAAATGGGAATCAAAACACCAGCTGGGCACGTTCCTACTGCATGCCAGGCCCTGTGCCAGGCGCCAGCCAGGGTCACACTGCCAGTTGGTGGAGGAGGGGTGGGCAGGGAGTGGTGAAAACAAGAGTTTTTTTCATTCCCAGATCAGACCGTGGGGGCTGGGGCAAAACTTCTCTGGTCTTTGGTTCCCCAGGCAGCTTCCTCATTCCCGGTCAGGTCATAGAGTTTGCTAAAGTCTAGCCTCTACCTTTCTCAGGAGGCAGGGGGTGAGTCGAGGGCAAATCTGGGGCAGGGGATGGACAGGCTAGGCTGCACACTGGGGTCCCCTTGCTTGGGCCCTCAGGTGCCCCTTAGCACCTGTCACTGCAGAGCAGACCTAGAAATGATCAGAGAGGGGTCCGGACAGAGACCAGGTGCCTCCGGGGTAGCCCAAGCCAGAGCCTTCTGGGAAGCCCATGCTGTGGTTCTCCCCTCCCTGCCTTTCTGTTCCAAAAATGGGAAAGAGATGCTCATTTGCATGCCAATTTACACAGTATCAGTATATGTAACCAAAATTCCATCTCACCAGCATAGGTCACCGAGAGCCTTGACTAGGCAAAGAAATCACCTCAGGATGCTAAAACCAGAAAGGGTAGCAGGTCTTGATCTAGTTCGAGACCTCCCTTGAATAAGTCAGGAAACAAGCCCAGAACACACCAGTGACCACTCCTCCATCTCCACCCACATTTCTTAGCTTGCCTCCCTTCTCCTGCACTGTCCCCTCCCTGGGCTGACATGTGGAATTGTCAGCCCAAACAGGAAAAGAAAGTATCTGCTTGGGCTCAGCTCTGAGCACCTCAAGCCTGGAAGCCTACTGACCCCTGACTGTGATCTTGGCCCACAAGTTAGGTTCTGGAGGGACAAGGGTCTGGGATCCATGCTGGAGGCTGACTGCTTGTTCATCATGCAAATTGCCCCGTCTGTAAACTCAATCAACCCTGACTGACGACTCTGCAGCTGACCCTAGTCTGCCTTCCTTAAGTCCCCACAGGTTTCCTGACACCTGGTTGGCGGTTGAGGGGTGGGGAGGATGGAGGGCATGGGAACTAGTCCTTATTCAAGAGCAGTTCTGAGAAGTCATCCAAAACCTTCCCAGGCATTTGCTCCCCAGACAAAGATCCTCAGAGAAGCCAGGAAAGGGAACTGGTTGTGTGGTCTGGTAGTTAATGTTCTGCAAGAAGGACACAGGAGTCCAGGGATTCCAGCCTGGGTCAGGGTTTCCAATGCACTGCATGTTTTTGCAAGGACCACTTCTCCTCCCTAGAAGTGAGTGTTATTCTCCATCCTTCTGATGAATGCTAATAATAATAGTAACAGTGGCCAGGCGTGGTGGCTCACGCCTGTAATCCTAGCACTCTGGGAGGCTGAGGCGGGTGGATCATTTGAGCTCAGGAGTTCGAGACCAGCCTAAGCAAGAGTGAGACCCCCCGTCTCTACTAAAAAATAGAAAGAAATTATCTGGACAACTAAAAATATGCAGAAAAAATTAGCCGGGCATGGTGGCGCATGCCTGTAGTCCCAGCTACTTGGGAGGTTGAGGCAGGAGGATCGCTTGATCCCAGGAGTCTGAGGTTGCTGTGAGCTAGGCTGACCCCAGGGCACTCTAGCCTGGGCAACAGAGTGAGACTCTGTCTCCAAAAAAAAAAGAAAAATAGTAATGGTGATAGCTGTTCCTTCTTAAGGACAGGCACTGGGCTGAATGCTTTAATATATTGTCACATTTAACCCATGTAACCACCCCTGAAGGAAAGTGCGGGGAAACTTGCCACAGGTCCTGCAGTTGGTAGGTGGCAGAGCTGGAAATTGGACTCAGGTCTCTGTGACCCCAAATTGTGTGTTCACACCATGTGTGCAAAAGAGAACCCATGAGGAAGCACTTTGAGATGCGCAGAAGTTATGGAAGGAATGGAAAGGACTCCTGTCCATAGGGTGAGCATGCCTCTCGGCGATAGGGCAACCAGCTGGTTTGCAAGCCACGTTCCATCTCATCTACAGGTTGGTCACTCAACATCTGTACGGATCGAAATTATCCCCAGGGTAGCATTTTCACCTAGTGGTATGGAGAGTGGGCTCTGGAGTCAGGTTTCTGGGTTTGAATCTGGGCTCTGCACTAGTGTGGAGACTTTTGGGAAAGTGACATAACTTTCCAAACCTCAGCTTCCTCATTGTGTAGTGGGAAAAGTACTCATCTCACAGGCTTGGGGTGAGGAAGAAATGAGGCCACGCCAGTAATATATATGCCTGGCCCAACGTAAGGACACAAAGCATGTTAACTGTCATTATCATTGACTCTCATTTCCCCATAAACACTTGCTCATTTTTTTTCTCCTTCCAACATTCTTACTACGATAGGAGGTCCCTGTGCCTCTTCTCACAGTTTAGTTATTACGTGTTAATTGATAAAGTTTTATCAATAAAAAATTTAAAAAAGAAAGAAAAATAGAGTTTTGCACAAGAGGTAACAGGTTTAGCCTGGAGCTCTTAAGGAATCGGAGGACAGAGAGTGCACATAAACTGTCTTCAAGTCATGCAGTGTGTCAAGGGGCATAAAGAAAGGAAAGGAAAGGAAAGGAATGAGCTCCGTGTCAAACGACAGGGACTGGTGCCCGTCTCTGCCATTTGGAGCTGTGTGACCTTGGACAAGGCACCCGGCCTCCCTGAGCTGCTGTTTCCACATCCATAAAATAGAAATTATAATACTTGTCTCATGAGGTAGGCATGAGGATCCGTGAAATGTCAGAAGAGTTCCATCACGGTTAAGTGGCCTTGCCTCTCCTCCCTTGTTCTGGGGTCTATATTTTCAATCCTGGAACAGCCACACAATGTCAAAAGCTCTTCTACAATGCCACCTGCCTCACTTTTTGCTGGAAGCCCACTCCCAGCAGTCATGCCAGCCATCCCCCTGCCTCTGCGTGAGACCTCCTGTCTCTAACCCAGCCTACTCTGACCTCTCCCCGCTGTCCCCCGAATGTCAGGGAAACAGCTCCTTTCCCTCATCCCCCTCAGGTTCGCTAAGCTGTCTGGGAAGTTCTGAAGCCCACGCAGGGCCTTCACGCCCAGCATGAAGTGCGAGGACAGGGCTTTGGGTCTCTGGGCCGTCTCAGGGAGATGCACCTGGGTGAGGCCTGAGAGCAGGATGCAATGGTGCTGGCTGTCTGGCCACGTCCCAGCTCTGAGACAGGGCACATGCCAGGGTAGCAGGGGGTCAGGGGTAAGTTTTGGGGACTGGGAGAGGGCCTGGAATGGGAGGATTTCTCGGCTAAGGGCCTGACAAGCACCTGTCAGGATGGCTCCCTCGGCCCCGCGTGGGGCTGGGCTGCTGGGCCCCCAGAGCGGCTGGGGAGTCCGGCCTGTGCTCGCTCCACTTACCTGCACGTAGTTGTTCTCGCAGTAGTCGGCGACCCGCAGCAGGGCGCTGTGGTTGCCCCGCAGAGCCTCTCGGCCTGTGGGGATGTCAAACTCCTGCAGCTGCTGCAGCTCCGCCATCACCCCCAGCCTCCGTCTGGCTCCCCGGGGAGCCCGCGGGTTTCAAGCCTCACCCTGCCCTTGATTGGTCGCTCTGCCTTCCCTCCCTCTCACTGCTTTTGGTTTCCTCTGTGTGAGAGAACCAAACCTGCCTGCAAAGGGCAGGCATGCTCATTCCGGGACAAGAGGAAGTCAGTCCCTGCTCCCTGGGCCTGCGCCTCTCTCTCCCCTGCCCAGAGGAAGGGGGAAGCCAGAGGCCTGTTTGGGGGCCCAGCCCCCAATCCCACCCAGCAGAGGAAGCCAAGGTCGGGGCAGCTGTGATTGCTCCCTGGTCCCAGAGAGGAAACTGGTGGGTGGGGGGATGGGGTAGGAGACTAGGGAGGAAGGGGGCTGGCCTGTTATGGGGGGGGAAGGTGGACTTTCCACTCATGGAAGGGGGGAGGAAAGGGCAGAGGGTGGGGGCTTCCTTGGGAAGCTCAGGGATGAGTCACCAAGGGACGAGGGAGTGGAGGGTGGATAGGATATGGAGGCCAGTCACTGCAGGGGACTGTGGGGCGGCAGCAATGGAAAAGGGCCTATGCATCAGCAAGAGTCAGGGTTGGCCCCAGGAAGACACAAGGAAGACAGAGGTTCCCAGAGAAGTGTCGCCAAGCCTGCAGAGGGTCATATTCGGTTAAGGTCTGCTCTACATACCCTGTGCCTGATGGAGGCAGGACAAGATAAGATTGACCAAGTGTAACGTGAGGAACTCTGATTAGACAACAGGAAGGACTTGGATTTGAGACGCACCAGGCTCCAATTCCAGATTAAATTGTTGGTTTTAGGAAGCAGCTGTGCACAGAGCACAGAGCCTAGCGCAGGAGGGAGGGGCTGTGGGTCACCCTTTAACAGCAGAGTTGGACTTGACTACCCCAAGGATCCTGTTCTGATCTCAGATTCTTAGAGCTCACAGCTTGAGTGGGACTCAGGTCCTGGAAGGGAAGTTAGGATGGATCACGGGCTCCTTCCTACCCCTCCCACCAACCAGTCTGTCATCCTAGAGGCAGGAAAATAAGAGGGGGAGGTGTGGTGGCAAAAAATATGTGCCTTCCCCACCAGACTGGGAGCTTCCTGGACTAGGATGGGGCAGGCGTGCAGGAAGGGTGTGAATATGCCATATTGGTCCCTCAGCTTCTGCTCATAGAGAGGATCCCTTGTCATTGCACAAGTGTCAGCCAGAGCAGGAGCTCGGTGTCTGTTAGATGGCATAGCCCTTGGGTGATCCAGGGAGGAGACCAAGAGAAAGACCAGGATGTGGGACCTGAGCTCAGGGACTGCAGATAAGGGAGACTCACACTCAGGGCTCAGGGGGAGGCGTGGTGGCAAGAAGCATGGACACAGGCATGAGGTGGTACCAATTGGTGTAGCATCATAAGGGAAGATACACTTGTATTGAATGAGTGAATGTAGAGTGAGCTAGGAGAGCCTTGGAAGGTGAAATCGTGGGGAACCAATGAGGGGCACAAAGGCTTCTTGGTTAGGGAAGCTACGAGCTGGTCTAGGACTTGTCTCTCGGGAGGAACAGCCTCAGAGCAGGCTCAGAGGTAGAGGACCAGGAGAGAAAGAGGAGGCAGGGGAAGGGCAGCAGGTGCGATAGAGTGCAAAGTGGGGAAATTGGAACCCTGGGGACTTTAGAGGCAGCCAGATGGAAGGTGGCCTCTGTTTCCTGCTTTGTTTTTGTGGGGAGATGTCAATGTCTCTCAGTGCTCGTAGCAGTGAGGGCTTGGAGGCTCAGGCAGTGGACGGGCTTAGAACCTTGAGCCTATGATCAGCTTAGGCAGCAGAGATTTTGGTTTCCAGACCATCTGCTTTATCCGAAGATTTTCAGCTGATGAGGAGCTAGGAGGCTCAAACACCATCTCGTCTGGGTCCTGGCCAGGTGACTTGGAGAGCGCGCTCTTCCCTGGCAGGTGAGAGGGGCTGCAGTTGCCCTGGGCTGGGATGTAGTGTTAGTGTTACTGAGGTTAGGCCCCAGGGAGGCCTTCCTAATAACTCTGCAGTGATAATAATGGCAATAGTTTTATTAGTAAAAATAATAATAAATGTATCATATTCATTATGTGCCAGGCAGTGTATTAAAATATATATATATGTATATATATATATTTTTTTGAGACAGAGTCTCGCTCTGTTGCCCGGGCTAAAGTGCCGTGGTGTCAGCCTAGCTCACAGCAATCTCAGACTCCTGGGCTTAAGCGATCCTACTGCCTCAGCCTTCCGAGTAGCTGGGACTACAGGCATGTGCCACCATGCCCAGCTAATTTTTTCTATATATATTTTTAGTTGTCCAGCTAATTTCTTTCTATTTTTAGTAGAGACAGGGTCTTGCTCTTGCTCAGGCTGGTCTCGAACCCCTGACCTCGAGCCATCCTCCCACCTCGGCCTCCCAGAGTGCTAGGATTACAGGCATGAGCCACCGCACCCGGCCTATTAAAATATTTTATGTGCATTATTTTCTTAGTACTCCCAGCAATAATATGAGGTAGGTACTATTATTATACCCATTTTGCAGATGGGGAAACTAAGACTTAAGGAGGTTGAGAGACTTGCCTAAGGCCACACAGTGTGGAAGCAGCAGAGCTGGGGTCAGAGTTGGAGTCTGGCAGGCCCCAGAGCCCCTTCTCTTGGCCACTAGGGTACACTCTCCCCTGCCAGGACCTGGAGACAAAAGAGAAAACATCCAACCCAGTCATTGTGCGGAACAACAACTTTGCTTCCTGAATCTTCTTCATTGCAAGAAACTCCTTTTTTCTTCCTTCTCTGCTTCCTCCTTAGACAGGTCCTTATCTAGAGGCAAAAATTGTCCCTCCCCCATCAGACTGGGAGCTTCCTGGGCTAGGGTGGGGCCACGGTGCAGGAAGGGGGTGCGTTATGCTGAGTGATAAGGGATACGGCAGGGAGAGGACAGAAGTTTAGGTGTGGGGGCAGCGGGAAGGGCTGATGGGATTTGCAACGCTGGCTGCTAAATCCTTCTGGGGACCGTGTCTGTCCAGGGCAGGATGACCCAGGAGCTCAGCGAGAAGGACCTGCTGCGGATGGAGGTGGAGCAGCTGCAGAAGGAAGTGAAGAACTCAAGGGTCCCGGTGAGCCTCCTCGCCCCTCCCTGCTCATCCCTTCCTGTTCCCAGTGGAGCTGGGACGCGAAGGCGGAAGTGATGGAAAGGCATCACTTTCCAGCACAGCAGAGGCAGCGAGAGGTGCCTCTGGGATGGGGTAGGATGTAGGCGGCTGGAGTTTGACTCCAAGAAGCGCCACCTTCCCGTCGGATCCTGAGAAAGCTCCCGGGGCTGTAACCATATCTCGTGTTCTCACAGATTTCCCAGGCGGGAAAGGAAATCAAGGATTATGTGGAGGCCCAAGCCGGAAATGACCCTCTTCTCAAAGGCATCCCTGAGGACAAGAACCCCTTTAGGGAGAAAGGCACCTGCATGATAAGCTGATGGCACCAGAGCCCTCACCCCGAATGTCTGTCCCTCCTCCGCCAGGACCAAGTATCCTAGGACACCCAGGGAGCCAGTGAATTTTCACCTTCTGTTCGTCACAGAATGAGTAAAGATTCCTGAATGAAGGTGGCCTTGTGCATCTATTTCCCAATCCCACCTTCCACTCTTTTCTCCTCCCCCTCTGGGTCCCTGCTGCCCCGGCTGGGAATACTCCGAGGAGAACTCTGGATGGCTGAGCAGCTGGCACTGTGGGTGGCAGGGTGTGGAGAGCCATCCTTAGGAAGCACTTACTCCTCCTTAGAACCAACCCCTGCAACCTTTTCCCTCTGCTCTCTTCCTAGGAAAAAGGCATTTCCCCATTACAATAGTTTGGGTTGGGGCCCCGGGGTCAAGGGGTCCTTATTTCCCATCTCATATCCTATCCTATGGCCCTCTTCTTAGCCATTTAGATCCCCCCAGATGACCCTATGACAAAAAGAGTTTTGTGAAGTTATGATTTCATGATTTATTTAATATTGTTGAGTGTCTACTATGTGCCGGGAACCCGGGATGGAAGAGTGGGTAGGACTAACACGGCTCCTGTTTTCATGTAATTTTGCAGAGAAGACATGAAGCAATTTACAGTGAAGTCTATAAAATCTGCCATGGGGGCCGGGCGCAGTGGCTCACGCCTGTAATCCTAGCCCTCTGGGAGGCCGAGGCGGGTGGATCGCTCGAGGTCAGGAGTTCGAGACCAAAGAAATTAGCTGGACAACTAAAAATATATATAGAAAAAATTAGCCAGGCATGGTGGCGCATGCCTGTAGTCCCAGCTACTCGGGAGGCTGAGGCAGTAGGATTGCTTAAGCCCAGGAGTTTGAGGTTGCTGTGAGCTAGACTGACGCCACAGCACTTACTCTAGCCCAGGCAACAGAGTGAGACTCTGTCTCAAAAAAAAAAAAAAAAAAAAAGCTGCCATGGGGAGAGTCAAGGGCGGTGTAGGAGCACACAGCAGACAGACGACGGCAGTGAGCGTGGATGCGGGGCAGGTCAAGGTGGATGTGACGGGAGGGTTGCAGAACAGGGGCTAGCGAAACACGGGGCTGGAGAGGGGGGTCGGGGCCGGTCTTGAAGGACCTTTCCGTGAGCTCAGTCAGAAACTTCCTCTGTCATCCTAAGGGCAAAAGGAGTCCTAGGAAGGTGTCTGAGCAGCCGAGGGACAGGCTTCGTTTGGCAGAATGGGGACTGGACCCTGCTAAGGGCTGGGGATGCTGTGATGGGTGAGACTGGCTCCTAGGCCTTGTCAGCAAGGAGAGGACTGTCACAAGGAGCCACAGACTAACCGACACTCTCTATATAACGTCTGCGTGCGATTTGGGAGGAGCCCACAGGAGGGCTACCTAATCTCGCTGAATGGGCACATTGAGTCCTGGGAGGGAGGCCAGGAAAGGCTTCTAGGAGGAAGTGGTAGCTGGAGCTGAGTCCTAAAGGGTGAAGTTGCAAAGGGGCAGATGGTTGAAGGGCCAGTGTAAGCAGAGGCACGGGTATGAGAAAAAAGAACCTGGTTTAAATGGGAACACCGATGAGGCAGGACTGGGGGGTGTCAAGAGGGAGGCCTGGATCTGTAGGGTCTGCTGTTAGAGAGGTGGGCTCAGATCTCGCTTGTTGAACTGAACAATCTTATCTGCTGCAAGTGACTTGGTAATGTTTTTGGTAAAGAAATTTGCTTTGGACAAGATTGAAGGGGGAAAGAGTGAAGGTGGAGAGGGAGTTAAGGAGGTGCTTGTTAGATCAGGGGAAAGGTGAGAAGGTCTGAATTAGGGCCGTGGCTGTAAGTCTGAGGGTGAGGTGGGTTGAAGAGTTCTTTGAGAAATAAAGTTTTCAGAGCTCGATATTTCTTTGAGTTCTGGGTGAGGGACGGTGGGTTGCCAAGGATGATGTCCAAGTTTCTGGCTTGGGAGATTTACTAGATGCGACTGAAAGCAAGTCTCTGCAAACAGACCTAACGTAACACAGCGATCCTACATACAGCTGCAAACTCAGCCTCCCCGCCCCAGCAGGCTGCAGCTCAGAGTCACATTAAGGGTAAGGTCATGAGGCCACCATGGTCAAAATCCAGGCTGTCCAGTTCCCAATTGCATGCTGACTCCGTCTCACCATCCGCAACCTAGAGGAAATTCAACCGCTCTCAATACACTGCACTCAAGAGAAGGAAAAGAAGAGGAATGAGAAAGAGAAAACATTGAAATACAATAATTCTTACTTCAGAAAATGGGGAAAGCTAAACATTCCATGGCTCTGGCAGTACGAAAGGAAAAACAGGTGGGAGCTGCAGTTGTGTCACTGTGGGTCATGCAGCTGTGACTTCCTTCTTCCACCACACCTTCGGGCAGAATCTCACTGGTTGGAGTTCTAGGTCCAGGGAGGTGACTCTAACCTTTATTCCTGAGAAGTTTGAACCTTTGCTGGGACCCTGTGTAGAGCAGCAGTTTCCTCTGTCCGCCTTCCCCGGGGCACTGTGCCCCAGGCGCTCTCTGGCTCCTCCCATACTTTTTCTGGCCACCCCAAGGTGAGGTAACAATCATAGGATCCCCTAAGTCTCAAGAATAGTCATCCACCCGACACCCTAACTCCCTTTTCTGTCTGTTTAATGAGCCTCAAATGGCTGGGTAGAGATCTCAGCTTCCATTCAAAGGAATTACTACACTGTGCCCCGCTAGCAAGTTAGGAGAATGAGAATGATCATTCTGAGCCTGGATCATCAATGCCATCTGAGCCATCCCCACCACTGGCCCGAAGACCTTTGAGTTTTTTAGCTGTGAAAGAAAAGCACTACAGGTTGTTCAGAGCACAGCCAGCAGCCTTCGGACAGCACCTCATCTGTGCAAAGCAGTGTCTCCTAGCAGATACCACCCAGGGTCTTTGTTTTTTTGTTTGTTTGTTTGTTGTTTTGAGACAGAGTCTCTCTCTGTCACACCAGGTAGAGTGCAGTGGCATCGTCATAGCTCACTGCAACCTCAAACTCTTGGGCTTAAGTGATCCTCCTGCCTCAGCCTCCAGAGTAGCTGGGACTACGTGAGTGTGCAACGACACTTGGTTAATTTTTCTATCTTTAGTAGAGATGGGATCTTGTTCTTGCTCAGGCTGGTCTCTAACTCTTACGCTCAACCAACTCTCCCACCTCAGACTTCCAGAGTGCTAGCATTAAAGGTGTGAGCCACCGCACCCAGCCCCACCTAGGGTCTTTACTAGGCCAGCCTGTCCCTCTGTAAAGCCACCTGCTTCTAGATGATGGACATCAGCAAATCCTGCTGACATTAGCCCCTGGCCTTACTTCTTCTTTTTTTTTCCCAGTCGTTTTATTGTGAAATGATTTAAGGGCTGGGCACAGTAGCTCATGCCTGTGATCCCATCATGCCTGTGATCCCATCATGCCTATGATTCCAGCAGTTTGGAAGGCCAGGAGTTCAAGATCAGGCTGGACAACATAGCAAGACCTCATCTCTACCAGAAGAAGAAGAAGAAGAAGAAGAAGAAGAAGAAGAAGAAGAAGAAGAAGAAGAAGAAGAAGAGGAAGAGGAAGAGGAAGAGGAAGAGGAAGAGGAAGAGGAAGAGGAAGAAGAAGACTTACAGAAGAGTTGCAAAGATAGTACAGAGAGTTCCCATATACCCTTCACCCAGTTTTCTCTAATGTTAACATCTACATAACCATGATACTTTTATGAAAATTAAGAAATTAACATTGGTACAATACTATTAAGTAACCTCCAGACTTTATTTGGATTTCCCTAGCTTTTCCACTCATGTCAGTTTTCTGTCCCAGGAGCCACATTACATTTAGTGCCTTACTTCTTTTGCTGGGAAGAGCTTCTTGGTTGGAGATAGCCTGGTCTAGGATGCCATGACCACCTAGAAGACATTCCATGGGTCCATGGATGGTGGTGTTGGCAGGGACATGACAGGGAATGCAAACACAATTCCTGAATAAGTGCCTAGTCCAGTGAGGGCAACTCTCTGTCCCCACCACTGACCTGCCACCAGAGAGCTGTCTGGTTGCCTTGAAGTCTGGTACTATATGAGGAGCTCAGGCTTGTCACCGGTGCTGGGTCATTGGGCAGTGGTGGAGCTGCACTGACCTTGGTGAAGGGAAGTCCTCGCTGTTTCATCCATGCATAGCCTTGACTCCTGCTTCTCTGGCTGCTTGTTGCATGGGCCCTCGTCAGCCCAGTGGTCACTCTATCTATGGGTTGTGAAGAGCCTCTTCTGCAGGGGCCTTTCAGATAAACATGTTCGTGACGTTTGACCATTTTCAGTGTCTGGGCTCACCCAAAGAGGTCCAGCCACATAGCTCTCCCCAGATCTCCTTGTCTCAGTCTTTCCGTTATGCTGCATGCCGGTGATCATCTGACCAAAGCCTTCCTTGCTTCCCAGGAATCAGGGAGGAAGGAATTCCCTTCTCTGCTGACTTTCAGGGCCATGCTGAGTAGGGCAGTTCCCAGAGGAAGGGGAAACACTATGGTGCAGCCACCCCAGTGTGATCAGGACCTGAATCGGGGAGGTGGAGGAAGAATGGACAGGAGGAGGGGAATTGGAGAGATAATCGGGAAGTAGAAATGTCCAGGACCTAGAGATTGACCAAATGTTGGAAGGATGGAGAGGAGAACATCCAGCATGCCCTCACGTTTCCTCCTTGGGTGACTGGGCGAATGGTGGTGTCACCAGTTGGAAAGCCGTGCCCACCAGGTGTCTACGTGACTCCCTAGGCTTCTCCTCCCTCCCCCGTGCCCTGTTGAGAGTCACTGAGAGGTGGTAGCTGCTACTACAAAAGTGAGCAAGACTGCTCAGGAGGGTTGTGTGGATTGAGAGAAGAGGGCCAGGAATAGCCTTCGGAGCAACTCAGGCTGGGCGGGGGAAGGAAGGCAGACCAGACCAAGAGCAGAGAGCCAGAGGTGACAGGTTGCCAAGCAGAAACTGAATGACTGAAATTCTCATGATCCACAGCAGTAAAATGATGCCAAGGCAAGAGGAAGAGGGAGGGGATGCTCTTGAACTCCTTGATTTCCTGGTCAAATAACATGGAGCTGAATCATTCTCAAGTTTCAAGTTCCATATCATCTTCCTTCCACACTCTGCCAGGGACTCCCAAGGTGAGACTCTTGCGGAGGAGGGGAGGGGCAGCCGGGAGCAGCTGACTGCCTCAGCTCCTGGGCAGCCAGCCCCTCCCACCCTGTGCCTTTGGGATCTTACCCACTTGCCTGGAGGGAGTGGGACAGGGACAGGGTCCTACCTGTTTGCATCTCAGTGCTTTGTCACCATGACCTCAGGGCCTCTAGGAAAGTCAGTCAGAGCCTCCTGCTCCCCCCACCCCCACCCAGTTTCCTCCCTGCACTTGAGGCCTGGGGACAGGAGCAGCTTTGTGGGCATTTGCCTTTGCTGTGTTTTTTGGGGGGCGGGGGGGACACCATTGATTGGAGTGCTGTCACCTTCTTGAAATGCTTAATAATTTTTGAAACAGTGCGCTGCATTTGCATTTTGCACCGGGCCCCACATATTGCTTGGCTGGTCCTGTGCGGGAAGACAGAGGCCCCTGCCTGATGGAGGAGGCAGGGTGCTCTTGCAGGGGCAGGGTGTCAGGAGGTGTCCAAATTAAGAACCAAGATGATCCTGCTCCCCGCCCTGCGGCGCCCCGCAACGTCCCCTAGGCCCCTCTCACTTTCTCATTCTGCAGCAGACCACAGAAATGGGAGAAGTGGGTGACTCATTGCCTGCCATGTCTGGGCTGAGGAAGCAGGAACCAGGGAAGCCAGAAGAGGAGACAGAGGGAAGAGGAAGCCACACACGGACCTGGCTCTTGCTGCTCTCCCTTCCCATCTAATCACGCTGGTTCCTAACCAAGTTAATTCTCGAGGGGTCCACCTTCCAAACCTCTCACACATCCACCTGTTTATTACTTTACTCCCTCCGCCACGCCCTCGGTTACCGCCCTGTGGCTGTTCACCCTGATGGTTGAACAGCCCCTGCGGAACGACCCTCCTTCCTCGCCCACTCCCCACCTGGCTACTCGGTTATTCCCTGTAGCTCCCTTGCTTAAAACCCGTCGTGCCTCTCCACTCCCTACGAGACCTAATCTAGACTCCTGGGCACTGAGGCCACCTAGGCCCTTGCCCATGGCGGGGCCCTGCTTGTCCCTGGGCCTCATCGCCTCCTCCGATCCACCCTCAACCCCCCACCCCGTGCCCCGGGCTCCAGGCTTCAACCTGGAGCTGCTTTTATTCCTCTACCCGCTCATGCTGCTGTTAAAACACCCTCCTCCTGCTGCCCCTCCTTCATCTAGCTAATCCGTTTAGTAAGTCACAACTAGGTTTAAGCCTCACTTTAAGCTTTCTCTGGCTCCCTGAGTCCCTGAGACTTTGTCACCAAATGAATAGGTAATTAAAAATTAGCTGGTTCAAAATTCAAGAGGTGTAAAAAGATATACAGTGAATGGTCCCTTCCTCCTTTCTGTCCCTGGTTTTTCCCTGAAGAAACCAATGATTCCAGTTTCGCATGTAACCTATATTTTGTGCATACCCAGGCCAATACATATAAATGTTCTCCCCTTTTTATACAAATTGTAGCACTCACATGCTATTCTGATCTTTTACCTGGATTTTCTTTTAACCTTACCTAGTTGGATTTCACTCACATTTGAGTCCACATATACTCCTGAGTCTGTTGTTTTTTATTTTACTTTGATAAAATTTGTACTTTAGTCTTTGATTTAGTCACAATTTCAAGCTCCTCGAGGGCAGGGATCAAGTCTTTTTTTACTTGGTATCGCCAGCACCTAGAACGTGGTAGATGTTAAATGTCTGTGTGTTCTATAATTTGTAGGTTTACTGTGTGCTAGGCAGGGTGATAAGTGTTGTACACACTTTGTCTCATGGTCAAATTAATAAAGAAGAGAATGAATGGACGACCAGGGAAGGTGGCAGCCAGGGAGGCTGGGCTCGGCACAGACCTGGCTTCCCTGGTGGTCTTGAGTGCCAGTGCTCTGCCCTCTGCCGGTGACTCTGGTCAGGGACACATGCTGCAGATGCTCCCTTCTGGAAAATGCCATCCGGCCCCCCCACCAGAATAAAACCATTGGAAGAGTCTCCTCAGACTGTTGAGAGAGAGAGAGAGAGGTTCTCCCCTAAGCTGCTGGGAGTAGAAAGAGAAGGAAATGTGGAAGGAGTCTCAGAGAAGCTGGAGCCAGGAGAAGGACATTGGGAATGGTAGTGAGCTCCTAAGAGTTTCATGAACTGTGAGTTATAAAATCAAGTTAGAAAGTTGTGACCAGCTTCAAAAAAGTAAAATACCCAGAAAATATCAGAGTGTACTTTACATGTATAAGGGTAAGTATTGTTTCTTAAACCTTTGTTTCCATTTTGTGTATGTGTGCACTGGTTCTTGATGTGATCTTAGTGAGGGTCTTGGTATAAACAAACCAAAAATGGTGAAAGCCACAGGAGAAATAATGAAAAAGCTCATGGTGAGTAAAGACTGAACTGGGAGCAAAGATTCATAGCAGAATCAAATCTCAGAGAGGAAGGCAAGGTACCCTTTATGGGGCCCAGTGTCCATTTGAGCACAGACATCTTCCTACACCCCCAACTGACGAAGACCTGGAAGACTTCTGGGAGCCAGAAGTTCCGTATTTGTCAAACTTGTTCTGTTGGTGGACAGCTCAAGTTGTTAGAAAGTTCTTCCCATTTGCCTCTCTAACTTCCACCCAGGAGTTCTCATTTTCTGCTTCTGTTGCAACCCAGACTAGGAACAAGAAGGCAAACAAATGAAGATGGTTATCTTGTGCCCTTTAAGTTTCGTTTCTGCCCAGTATTTGTTCTTTTCTAGAATATCTGAACTTCCATAGATTTCACTGTTCTGGTTGTCTTTCTAGCATTTACTGTTATTGAGTATATAATGAATCAGACGTAGATGTAAGGATTTTTCGTTTCTATTTTTCTAATTCTCACAACACTGCTACACAAAAGTCACCATTATTATCCTTTTCCAGACGAGGTTCAGAACATTTAAATTGTATACCCAAACGCACCCAGCCAGTTAGTAGCAGGATAAAATCTATCAATGTCTTTTGTGTGATGCTTAAAATTGAACTTGATCCTTTGAATGTGGTTTGGCTGGCTCAGAGTATTTATCCAGATTCCCCCTCTGGGGACAAATTTTTCTCAGACTCCTTATCTGTGACCAGGGCAGAACCATGTCTCTAAATAGGTATTTTTGACCTTCTTAATTGAGAAATATAACACACATACAGAATAGTGCATACATCATAAATGTGCATTTTAACATTCACCCAAGTGAACATCTACTTAACCTTCACCCAAGACTAGACATAGAACAGCACCAGTACCCTCTAGTGACTGCTGCTGGCCCCTCTCCAATCACCACCCCTCCTTCCCCAGAGGTATTCCCCATAGCAAAAGTATGAACTTTGCTTCATAATTTTACCGTCTCAGTTTGCAGCTCTAAATAATATACAGTAGTTACTTTCACCTGTTAAGAACTTTATATAAATGGAATCATACATTATTTATTTTTTTTTTATTTCTGCCCTTTGCTCAATACTTTAAAAAAAAAAAAAAAAAAGATTCATCCAGGCCGGGAATGGTGGCTCATGCCTGTAATTCTAGCACTCTGGGAGGTGGAGGCAGTAGGATCCTTTGAGCTTAGGAGTTCGAGACCAGCCGGAGCAAGAGCAAGACCCCCGTGTCTACTAAAAATAGAAAGAAATTAGCTGGAAAACTAAAAATATGTAGAAAAAATTAGCCGGGCATGGTGGTACATGCCTGTAGTCCCAGCTACTCGGGAGGCTGAGGCAGAAGGATTGCCTGAGCCCAGGAGTTTGAGGTTGCTGTGATTAAGGCTGACGCCATGGCACTCTAGCCTGGGCAACAGAGTGAGACTCTGTCTCAAAAAAAAAAAAGATTCATCCATTTTGTTGCATGTAGTTCATTTGTTTTCGTTGCTGTATAATATTCCATTGTATGACATTCTTGCAAGTTATTTATCCATTCTACTGTCAAAAACATTTCAGTTCCTTCCAATTTTTGGCTATTACATTTCCAACAACATTCTTATATATGTCTCTAGGTACACATATGCACATATTTCTGTGAGTAGATGAACAAGAATGAAATTGCTATATCACAGGGTAGGACCATCTCCAACTTTAATAGTTAATGTCAAATTGTTTTCCACCAATTTACTCTCCTGTGATGGTTCACATTATTCCATATTCTTGATAACATTCAGCATTGGCATGCTGGTGAGTGTGTAGTGGGATCTGATTGAGCTTTTAATTTGCATTTTCATGATGACTAATAATTTTTTGCATCTCTTCATATGTATATCAGTTATTTTGGGTTTCCTTTTTTAGTGATGTGCCCTTTCAAGTCTTGTCATTTTTCCCTTACATTGTCTTTTTTCTTATTGTTTTTTAGGATTTCTTTATTATAATCTAGATTTGAGTTCTTTGTCAGTTATATATTACAAATGTCTTTTCCTATTCTGTGGCTTACCTTTTCACTTTCTTATTGGGGTTTTTCATAAAAAGAACATAGAGTATCACATTAATATGGTGAAGTATAGTTAGAATTTTTTTTTGAGACAGAGTCTTGCTCTGTCACCCCACGTAGACTGCAGTGGTGTCATCATAGCTCACAGCAACCTCAAACTTCTAGGGTCAAGCGATCCTCCTGCCTCAGCCTCCCGAGTAGCTGGGACTATAGGCACGTGTCACCACGCCCGGCTAATTTTTCTGTTTTTAGTAGAGACGGCGTCTTGCTCTTGCTCAGGCTGGTCTAGAACTCCTGAGCTCAAGCAATCCTCCCTCCTCGGCTTCCCAAACTGCTAAGAACCTTTTGTGTCTTCTTTATGAAGACTTTCTTTACCCCGAGGTCACGAAGATATTTTCCTACGCTGTCTTCCAAAAGCTTTATTACTTTTTCTTCACATTAAGGTCTATAATTCACGTGGAATTTATTGCTGTGTTTAGTATAAGTTTGGGAGGGATCTGATTTCATATTTTTCTGTATGAATACTCAATTGTCCCAGAATAATTTATTGAAAAGTAGGTCCTTTTCCTCACTCCTCTGTTGTGCCACCTTTGTCACACATCAATTGTCCGAATACACGTGGGGCCGGATTTGGGTACCCTACTCTGTTCCATTGGTATGTTTGTCTATCCTTGCACCAGGACCACGCTATCTTAATTCCTCTAAGTTTATACCCGGTAATAAACTTTACTCTCTTGTAGAGCAAGTCCTCCTCCCACCTCTCATGTCTAGGTATTTTTGAGGCCGGGATCGCTCATACACACAGGTCCATTCAACCGTTTAGGGAGTGGGTGGGGTAAGGTGGGGTGAGGGGGGAGGAGAGATGGGAAGAGCAGTGCGAGGATCCTCTCTGTTTCCATGGCATCGTCCCAAGGGGCGGGAACATAACATAACCACAGTGCCAATCACCCTGTAGGGAGATCATAACTGCGTCAGCGGGCTCCCTCGTCACTTATCCCAGAGGGACAGACACTTCTCACAACCCGGATACTAATCCAAAGAAGACAACAGTCCACGCACATCTCTTCCACACTATCCTAGAGGCAGGCCCTTTCCCGCAAGTCGCGTGCGCTGGTCAGCACCCTTAACACGGATCCTGGGCAGATCGGTCCAGAGGGACGCGCTCGACCATTTGGAGAACCCCTTAGAGACTCCTGTCCTTCGGGAGAAATACCCCATCCACGGTGAGAGGCCGCCTGCCGAGATACCCTGGGGGGCTGAGATGGACCAAAGAACCGAAACCTTGACTGAAGGACTGTTTTCTGACTGAAAGACACAGACAGCCTCAGTGCCTGAGCACTAGACAACCGACGCAGACGCACTACGGGGTCCTCTGAACCCCCCCCCCACACACACACCCCTTCAGGGCCTGCAGCCTTGTTTACTGCTCGTGACCAATGGGAGTCCCGCGAGTGCCGTTTTCCCGCCCCTTGGCTTGGTCCGGCCCCATCATTCGCGGCTCATGGAGCAGTCGCGTACCGCTCTCTGCACAGTGGCCAATAGGAGAAGGGAGCCCGGCAACATTGGGCAAAGGTGGGTCTCCTACACCCGCAGGCCGAGCTGTGTCCCGCCCGAAGCAGCATCCTCGGGATCCTTCGGGTGCTTCCCTCCAGGGTGAAGTCGCGTTCCATCTCCCATCAATACCTTTATTTTTCTGCCCGGCTCTCGCGCGTGCGCACTGAGAATATCTCAAGACCCTGAAACGAAAGCATCTTAAGAAAGGGGGAGGGACCCTAAGCCGCGGTCCGGCGGGTCAGCTGGCTCACCGCACAGCCCGAGGTGCTGCTTCAGCAGCGGTCCCCAAAACGGGAATTACAGGATCAAAAGGTGGAGAGAGGTCCCACCGAGATTTGAACTCGGATCGCTGGATTCAAAGTCCAGAGTGCTAACCATTACACCATGGGACCCGCTGGCTGCTTTAGGCGGCCGAGAGTCTTCTCAAGCCTCACTGCGCGTTGGGCAGCTTTCGAAAGCTGCAGCAGAGCCCGGATGCGTCCGGCTGGACCCTGGGCTCCAGGCCCGGCCGCGCGGGAGGCGGAAGCAGGGCTATGAGGGCTTCCGCGTCCCTCCGTTCCAGGCGTTCCTGGTCCCAGAGGTGTCTTATCTTCCTGCCGCTCTTCCTGAGCTCCTCCGGGGTCCGGACCCACGTCCCAGGAAGTCGGAAGGGCGGTGGGCTGGCTGGATCCGCGATTGCTGGGCCGGACTGGGGTCCGGAGAAAGCCGGGTCCCGCTCCAGCCCTCAGACTGGAGGCGCGGCACACGCAGCTTGGGCTTCGCATTTGTTTATTTATTTATTTACTCGGGGAGTGCTGTGCAGGGGACACTTTGGCCAAGCGGGGAGGGTAGCGGACTGGCACCTGGGGGGCTGGTAGTTCAAGCCCCAAACACCCCTGGGGATACGCGAATTGAGGCTAGGAAGTGCGCCCCCTTGGCCGCGCCGGTATGTGTCCCGCTGTTCCGCAGGGAGATTTGTATCTAACGCCTCACCTGCACTTTGTGGCACAGCTGCCTGGTGGGGCTGCTAAATGTAACCCCAGAATACTAACTTGATGAGCGATTAGTTTCAATCAGATCAGTTAAAAAGACACTCCCCCTCTGGGCTTTCTCTCACACCTCGCTGAGAGTGTATGTAAACAAAAATGTACTTACCAATTATATACAAACATGTGTAATGGGCATTTGCCTTTCCTTTTTTTGCCATATGACATCTGACTCCTTTTCCTGAGGGATCCAACATTGCGTGGGTGTAGATGACAGCAGGCCTGTGTCCCAAGGTAGCTATACTCAACTCTCTAGGCTTCTGGCTGTCAGAATGAGAGTGAGTGTCCTTTGCTTGGCCAATTGGACTTAGAATTCAGAGACTGATGCCCAGTAGCAGGGGCGTTTTAGAACTTCTTCTGCTGCCGGTAGTGGCTGTGACAACCAATGTCCCAGGGTCAATGAGGGCAGCGATGCCATGTCCACTGGCAGCAGAGCTGCCATCCTAACCAGACTGCCCAGGATCCCAACTTTGCCTGGACTCCTGGCTGCCTAGTTCCCCTTGGTTTTTGTCCATTTTCCTGGTTTTGCTTTTTCAGCCCCCGTCTGGTGCTTTGAGCTATCTGACATCAATAAGTCCCTTTTTTGTTTAATGTACCCAGTCCTTTTGTGTTCCACGCAGTTAAGAGTCTGGTTAACCTAAATCTGAAAAGGTCTGTTGATGCATAATCTCTGGGGAGCAAATTTATATGAGCCTGTTTTTCTGTATTGCTTAAAAACATTTTCTTATAACTCTTGTATATTGTCAGAAGAAACAGTAAAGGTTTTTCCATTTTGAGAAACAAACCAATTTCCCCTTGGGCTCCTATGGTGGATTAAGGGTATCCAGTTAAGGCCTCAGCTTCCTGAGTAGCTGGGACTACAGGCAAGTAAGTACCACTGCACCCAGCAAAATGCACAAATCTTAACTGGAAAAAATCAACGTTTATTTTTTGTTTGTTTGTTTTTTACAAATGTATAGGCCTCTGTGACCATCACCTAGACCAAGCTATAAAGCATTTCCATCACCCCAGAAAGTTCCCTGGTGCTCTTTCCAGTCACTACCTCCTACCCTCCTGGAGTCACTGTACTGGTTTCTATCACCATAAATTATTTTTGCCTGTTCTTAAATTTTACTTATATAAAATATAATATATGCATGTGTCTATATATATGACATTTACTTGTATCATACAATATCTTTTGTGTCAGTCTTCTTTTGCCCTATCAATATTTTTGAGATTCATCTGCCTCATTTTATATACAGTAGCACATTCTTTTATTGCTGAGTAGTATTCATACCATATCAAATTCCTAGGAATGGAATTGCTGGGTTATAGGCTACCTATATACCTAAGTTTATTAGGAACTGCCAAACAGTTTTAGACCAAAGTGGTTATACTATTTTATACTCTCACCAGCAGTGTATGGGAGAGTTCCTGTTGCTCTACATCTTTGTTAGTAGGTGGTATGTTAATCTTTTAAATTTTAGCCATCTGGTGGGTATACAGTGATCTCTTATTATGGTTTTAATTTCTCTTTCCCTGATGGTTAGTGTTGTTAAACATCTTTTTTTAACATGCTTACTAGCCATTTGGATATCTTCTTTTCTAAGTGCTTCTTCAAGTATTTGGTCCATTAAAAATGTTTTTATTAATTTATGGGAATTCTTTATATATCCTGATGTGAATCCTTTGTCACATATATGTATAGTGAACATATTCTCCTAGTCTGTGACTTGCTTTTTCACTTTCTTAATAGTGTCTTTTGATTAGTAGGTTTTAATTTTGATCAAGTGAAATGTATCCTTTTCTTTTTCTTTTATGATTAATGCTTTTTGTGTCCATTGCATGTGGAGAACTGGGTTCTATAAGAGCACAATGGGAAAGGAGGGGGACATATACAATTATACAGGTTACTCAATTACATGGTGAAAATCTTGCCAGGCACCCATGGCTCACATCTGTTAATCCCAGTGATTTGGGAGGTGGAGGTGGGAGAATCACTTGAGGCCAGGAGTTCAAGACCATCCTGGGCAACATAGTGGGATCCTGTCTCTACAAAAAAAACGACAACCAAAAAATTAAAAAAAAAACAACAAAAAAACATTACATGCCATGAGTTATTCTAAAAGAAAAAAATAAAATCTTGATAATCTCTTGGCAAAAGTTAAAGGTGAAGGAATTAAAATATATGTATGGGATCTAAATTCTTTACATATCAGATAAAAAAAAAGAAACTAGAATATATACGGGAGATTTGTCTAAAGCTGCAGTGGGAAGGCTGAAGGGCACAAAGGAGGCTGGAGTATCCAGGCAAATGATTAAGAAAAAGATGAGCTATATATAACTTGAATCCTCTCTCAAGACCACTAGATAGATGGAAGGTTGAGTGGAGAGGTAGGTTGGAGGGTGGGGACCTCTTGGAAAGTTAGAGATCCTGAAACAGTTGCTGGTGTCTGGAATACAGACTATGTGCCTATCAAGACTGTAGAATTATGGGAAATTGTGGGAGGAAATCAGAATGTTGGCAGGTGTTAGTGATTTCATGCAGCCTTCAGGATGGTCCTATAAGAGAGACAACTTTTAGTCTGAAAGCGCCCTGTTTTAAGTTTTTTGTTTTGCTAACAGTGGCATGCAATCCTATAACTGGGAAGGCTGGAAAAACTGAATTTTAGATCCCAAGAGAAAGTTAGCACCAGCAGACACAGGAGATTTAGCAGGAGGCTAATGTGAGTGAGAGACCAGCCTGCCGCACTGTACTGCTTTAAATATTTTCTGCCCACAAAGAGGAAAACCTGGGGCAAAGAGCAGATTATAGATGATCCCTCTGTACCTTAGCGGACTATTCTGAATAGCCTCAAGGCAGAGGCCATTTAACTGAGTACCAGAGGCATAGCGGCCTTTGGTTACAATGGATTTCCTATTCTCAAGGACTGTGTCTAGACAAGATGTCTGGAATTGACTGGAAATGACAGGAAACCTGCAAGTTTTAAGGAATTGCCAATGAGATCTTAAAAACCTAACTAATAACAGCTAACGGCTTTTTACTCCTACGGCCATCCCCAGGCCATGATCTTCACTAACCTGCAGTGGGCAGTTAAAGCCGTGTAGGCCTCAGAAAGGTCAACTTGCCCAATACCCACCAGATATGGATCTAGCAGGTAAAGAACGGGGAGGAGCTCCTCCTAGAGGGAAGAACCTGGACCTGCCTGATGGGCTAACCAAGCCACCCCCTCCACTGCCAAGGCTGGGAATCCCTGCTATGCCTGCAGGGTCATAGGATCATAGGCCACCTGTGGTCTGCCCCACCTCTGGGCTTCAAGCTACATGAGACAGTTTAAGACGGTTGGGTCAAGTTTTTGTTACTTGCAGGTAAAAGCATTTTCAAAGATACATTTTTTTGTAGTGGCATTATAGATTCTTGGTCTATCAAAAATTATTAACAAAACATTTGGGGAGGGACCTTCCTAAGGTAGAGGAGAGAGCATCCAGAAGCAAGCCAACCAGTCCGGACTTCCCCTTCAGCCACAGGAAATGGACACGCCCATGCGTGCGAGAAAAAGACCACTAGCTAGCCAATAAGACGCCAATAAGACGCCTCCTTTCTGAAAGTCCTAGCAGTTTTCCTTTCCTGGGCAGGGGAGTGGGGAATAAGCAGAGAGGAAATAGACAGGGGAGGCTAGAGCGCCCCCTGGAGGCCCATATAATTATTCGGATATTTGTCCCCAACTTGTTCTGGAATTTGGACTTTAGCAGAAAGTATCAGGACACAGTCACTGTCCTGGAAGGACACCTTTATCATTGGTTTGGTCCAATCCACTTGGTTATGTCTGAAATTCAAGGCTGGAGGAAAGCCTATGTGGCTGTTACTGCCTGTGACCTGATTTTTGCTTCCAAACCATCCAAGAAGAAAACCTTTCATTTATACCGATTTTGAAAAGAGGCAGATGTACAGAATGCTTGTATTATTCAGGCCACTTTGGTTGTAAGTAACAGAAAACAACTCAAATTAGGTTTTGCCACAAGGAAGAATGAAAAGGGGATGGTGTCTCACACAGCCCTAGGGCAGGCCTGTAGCAGACCTCAGGAAAGCCTAGAAGGTTGTCAGGAGTCTCTCCTTTCGGCCCCTCTCCGTGCACATGCTCAACTCTTTTCCAGCCGCACAATGGCCTTCCCTGCTCCCCAAGCCACACAGTGTAAAGGAGTAGCTCTGCAGCTCCTGAGCAGGGTGTCTCAAGTTCAGCCCCCCAACAGAGCCTGATTTGATGGTTTTCAAGCTTAAATTCCAAGAGAGACAATCTTGATTGGCTATTGGCTCAGGAGTTGGCCTCTCTTGGTCCGATATGTTTGTGGGGTTTTGTTTTGTTTTGGTTTGATTTTTTGAGACAGGGTGTCTCTCTGTTGCCTGGGCTAGAGTGCAATGGCGTCATCATAGCTCACTGCACCCCCAAACTCCTGGGCTCAACTGATCCTCCTATCTCAGCCTCCCAAGTAGCTGGGCTTCCAGGTGTGTGCTACCATACACAAATAATTTTTTAAAAAATATATTTTGTAGAGACAGGGTCTCACTATGTTGCTTAGGCTTCATGGTCCAATACGTTTCAGCCTGAGAGTGGGGACACACACACACTCTGCAGTAGTCAATCAGTTCCTGGAGAAAGAGGGTTACTAGCTCACAGAATAGGCAAACACACCACCAGAGCTCCATTTTGACTGTTTCTCCCTGCTGGAGTAGATGGTTCCAGATCTTGGGCCAGAGAAGAGAATGCACCTGGAACATGCTAATGATGTTAACTATAGCACATCCAAATGGTCTGTGGTGGGGGATGTTGGAGAATGCTGTAATTGCCACAAAAGTATACAAATCTATTCCCCATAAGTCAAGAATATGAGTAATCAAGATGGCAGACATTTTTGTGGAATCAGGTCTGGGACAAGAGTACCAGTGAAAACCCACATCCTTATGTCTAAATATTTAAAGCTATAAAAATGAAGCTGGCTGGGTGAGGTGGCTCACACCTGTAATCCTAGCACTCTGGGAGGCAGAGGCAGGAGGATCACTTGAGCTCAGGAGTTTGAGACCAGGTTGAGCAAGAGTGAGACCCTGCCTCTACTAAAAAAAAAAAAAAATAGAAAAATTAGCCAGACATTGTGGAATTTGAGGTAGAATGCAGTGAGCTATGATGATGTCACTGCACTCTAGCCTTGGGCAACAGAGCAAGACCCTGTCTCCAAATAAATAAATAAATAAAGTGTAACTGTGTTCAAAATGTATAAGATTTACTTCAAGGGTAAACTGAAGCAAATGCAAGAAATTTTAAAATTAGAATTATTTTTCGTGTTTTTTGAAGTTTTCTTCTAGAATATTCAAAATTACTCATTAAAATTAAAAGACAAAATAAAAAATGATAATGAATAAATATCACATTTCAAAATCAAATTTATTTTAATAAAATTATTTTAAATCTAATTTTTGAAAATTTAAGCCATTAAATATTTTTATAAAAATAAAATTATTGCAATTTTAGCATTCAACAGCCACTTAATGGCCAATGTAAAGAATTGGTATCACGCTTCATGCAAGACATGTCTAGACCTACATTATAAAAATTAAAGAGTAATACAAATTGTTTACTATATTTATTTATTTTTTGCTGTTTATTTTGAGCGTCTGGGTGCAGATGGGTGGAGACTGAAAAAGGAGTCCACTGTTTACTATTTTTAAATCACCTTAAGCCACCATGTGCAATTGTGACTACCATGCGAATTTTCTAGTACTTTTGAAAACATGAATGGAAATGGGAAGACAGGCCAAAAAACTAGATGCTAGGAACTAGGCCAGACTCTATTGCTATTTATGCTAAGAGGAAGAATTTGACAAATTTTAAAATTTGTCTTTCTTTTACCTAAGCTCATTGCAGCTGAAATCCTTTCAGTACCGTCCACAAATTTTCATTTCATTTGGATGCAATTGTGTTTTGTTTTGTTTTGTTTTTTGTTTTGTTTTGTTTTGAGACAGAGTTTTGCTTTGTTGTTCGGGCCAGAGTGCTGTGACGTCAGCCTAGCTCACAGCAACCTCAAACTCCTGGGCTCAAGGGATCCTTCTGCCTCAGCCTCCCGAGTAGCTGGGACTACAGGCATGCACCACCGTGCCCGGCTAATTTTTTCTGTATATATTTTTAGCTGTCCATATAATTTCTTTCTATTTGTAGTAGAGACGGGGGTCTCGCTCTTGCTCAGGCTGGTCTCGAACTCCTGACCTCGAGCGATCCTCCTGCCTCGGCCTCCCAGAGTGCTGGGATTAGAGGCATGAGCCACCGCACCCAGCCCCAAAATATTCTTTTTAAGATCAGATGAGATAACGTGAGATACTGTATGTGCAAATGCTTCATAAAAGATAAGGTTATTAAATGGTTATTAATACATTCTCCTTTGCCCCAATCAGTGATTGCCCTATTTCTAATGACCCTTAACCTTTGATTGGTACTTCCAGTAACTTGTGCCAAGGCCCTTTGCTTTGCTCACCAGCTGATTCTTTATGATGCTCTTCTTACCAGGGGTCCACTTTTTCGTGGCCCTGACCACCGTTGCAGACACCCACAAGCGGTCAGCCTAGTGCTTTTCCTGTGTCCCTCCCTGCACCTTTATGTGGTACATTCAAGATGGTTCTTGAAGTAGTGGAGAGCCAGCTTGAACCGGATCTGGGCATCGGTGTTAGTCCGGTACGTGCTGTAGATCTTCTCCAGTGTGGCCAGATCTGGGTCCGCTGCTGGAGATCGGGACTGATGACCTATCATCACGTCTGGACATGACCCCACGAGCAGGCTCCCTAGCCCGTCAATAAAGAACTCTGCAAAGACAGGGAGAGCAGAAGGAGGCGGGAGCTGCCGCCAGAGACCCAGGTCCTCTTCCAGGTCTGGAAGGAGAGTGCTGGGGAGAGGACACGATTTATACTCTGGGGAGGTTCAGCTCCATGTGAAGGCAACACCCTTAACTCTAGGAACCCGCCCATGCGATGAGTTGAAAGGAAATGAAAAAGCTCATTTCTCAGGCAGGGATACAGGCGCAGAGGCAGAGAGACACAGATTAGCTTTCCAACTGGACAGAACTGTAGACTCCGGGGCTGAAGGAAAAAGAGGGTAAGAGAGAGGGTGGTTATGTAGGAAAGGATTTCTGGAAAAAGAGAATATGAAGCAGGGTGGGAAAAGAGGGAGAAGACAGAGCTGTAGGGGAAAGAAGGGGAAGGGTGACTCAGACAGGCAGAGACAGCCTACGGGAGACGCACAAGTCAAGAAGTGGAGAGGGAGGCAAGAGAGACCCTGAGCTCCCGAGTTTCGGGTGAAAGAAGAAGGAGACCCCCTGCTGCTGGGCAGCCGATCATGATCAGTGGGGTATGGCCCTTGGGAAAAACAAACTTCTGAGTCTAATTCACAGCCCAGCTCCCTTCCACACTCTTCCAACCTTCCCACCTGAGTGAGCCACTCGTTGCAGGCGGGGATCGAAGCCAACTCTTTGGAGTCGCTCTGTGTGGGCCAGGAAGAAGTTGGCAATGCCACTGGTCACCACACAGCTGGGGAAGCCTTCCAGGGGCTGGAAAGATCCTGTCCTCTTGTGAAGGCAGTCTCCGTTCTCACTCTGTTCCAGCAACAGCTTAAACTGGAACACATTTCCCTGCACACTGCCCCCTACCTAGTCAGTGGGCAGAGAAATCCATGTTAGAGAGTACACACTCGACATCCATCTGGCCGCCTCCAGGAAGCCCTGCTGGACTGCACCTTAGTTATAACAAGAACTGCACCCTTTCTGTATCCATCCTCCCAAATTATCCTTTTTTATCCCAAATTATCCCAAATTACTCTCTTTTTGCTGTTGTGGCCACAGCTTTCACCATGCTACTGTTGGGTCCTTTGGAACTTTTATTTCCTCCTATCTCAAAAAGACTTGGTGTGAGCAGCATTTACCCCAAGTGCAAAGAGCAGATAACTACCACCTGTACTCTGCTCATACGACAGCAAGATCACCCTTTCCAGAAGGTTACTCACTCCCTTCCGTTAGGAGAGCAGTGTTGGAGTGCACGCAAGAGGTGCCCTACGTGCACTGGTCCATCTCTGGGGCCTCCACTTGTTAGGTTTCTTGCAGGGAGCAGTCTGTCTCGAGCTCTCTTCCTCCCATTCTCTGTCTGCTCCTGGCTTACCTCTCTGAGCTGCCTCTCCCTGCACTCATGGGCAATATGTGTATTTGCACTTGAACCTGAGCAGAACAGGATGAGCAAGGACATCTATTCCCGAAACAACTTGAATCCTCTAAGGATGACATGGTAAAGTCTGCTCATTGTCCCTCGTCACCTGTTTTTTCCTTTTTCCTTTTAGTAAATGAATTCTCTGAGTTTTAAGTGGACTAAATTAAGATATAGTCAACCAGCCAATTGAAGACTGCGTTTCCCCGCCTCCCTTGCAGCAAGGTTTGAGCATGCGACTGAGTTCTGGCTGAAAGGATATGATTTAGAACTCATGTGTGCAACTTCTAGACCACATCCTTAAAAGAAACCTGCCTGCCCTCCACTGCCTCTTTCCCCCGTCCTCCTGGCATTGCAGCTGGGGCCCACGAGGATGCTGGAGCCTCAAGAGAAGGTCCAGGATGATCTTGGAAGCTGACTCAAGTGCCTCTGTGGCTTGTTACACGAGCAGCAACTACACCTTCTCTCTTGCTTAAGCTGCTGTGAACTGGTCTCTACGAGTCACCAAGGGATGTCTTAGTTGATCCAGATGCTTTGGGCATTGCACACTTGCAGTAAGAGATAACTGTGGTCATGATGCCACTTACCTTCTTATCCATTTCCTTTTCTTCTTCTCTTTTCTATAGTGAATTGACTTTTGATGGTTTTATCATTTTCTTCTTCTTTTTTAATGTCATTAGCGCCATGTGTGCTTCTAAAGCTTTGTACCATTTACACTTCTTAAAATATTGTGTGACAGAACCTGACTGCTCTCTTTAATTGCACATCAGTCCAGGGAGGGAGTTAGAAGTGATGCACAAATGCACCATTTTAAAAGTAGAACAACTGTGAATTGTGGGGGAGCATAATTTGCTCAACGAAAAGTAAGTGTGGAGACAGAAGCAGAATTCATGCATCTGCCAATTCCTGCTGTGATGCGCTTGACCCCAGAGCTCTGCTGACTTAGTCTTCTCTTGCATCAGCCCCTCTCCCTCCCCTCTTCCCTCACACTTTCCTCTCTCTCTTCTCCTCCTCCCCGTCTCTACAGGTTGCAGTTGGGTAAAACCGGCAACTATCCCTTACCACATCCAGTTCAGTTTTCTCCAGAACATCCACCAGCACCTCAATCTTGGTCTTGTCATTAAAGAGAAAGTCATCATCCACCCAGAGAACATATTTGGTGGTGACCTGAGATATAGCCAGGTTCCTACCGGCAAACCAACCCTGTAGGTAGAATGAGTTAGATCGGTTGTTGCCTGCCCTGGCTACCTATGAGAATCACCTGGGGGAACTTTCTAAATTCCCAGTCACCAGACTGCATGCAACCCAGACACATTCAGTCAGAACCTGGGGGGGTGAATCCCACGTACAGCCAAGGCTGACGAGCCATTGGTCCAGGGAGTCCATGTCTCAGAGAAACACTGGAAGGGACAGTGACTACTTGGATCAAAGACTGAGACACAGAAAGACTCGAATGTCCTTCCTTGGCCCTGTGGCCAATTGACTGAAGTCCTTTTTCACCTGACAGAGTTTCTGCAGCTCTCTCTGTATCTCCTGGAAGATGCTGAGTTTCGGGGGCATCTGGTGTGTGTGATATCCATTTCCTCCTCTGTCTTTGCACGAAGGTATGTGGGGGAGAGAGGGAGAGGGAAGAAGGGAGGAAGGGAGAGAGAGAGGAGAAAGAGAGAGGGACAGGGATGGAGGAGGAGGGAGGAGAGAGAGAGAGAGGCCCTAGCTTGGGTGGAGTCACGGGGACTAGAGGTTTCTCTGCTGTTGGATCTATGTGGCAGGAATCCTTGGGATGTTGAATACCTCAAGTCACTTATAAGGACCCCAAACAATTTCCATACCAAAAATGAGAAATACAGAAAAGTGAGGGTGACCAGTTTTTCTCTGAATCAGGAGTCAGCTGGGGGACTCAGAGGACAGTCCTCACCCCTCCCACTCCAGGACTCTGCATCCTTGGGAAGACCACTGAGGCAGCCCTGTCCAGAGTAGAACCTGACTCTGGGACCCTCTTATCCCAGGACCCAGGTGCCCCCCAATCTAGGAGGGCCATACCTTCCGAAAGGGCATGGTATAATATTCCACGTGGCTGTCCTTAATGTCCAGGGGCTTCTCACTGTCATCAGCCACTATCACTGTCAAGTCTGGGTAATACTCTCGAATACTCCGGAGCATGATCATGAGCTTGTGGGGGCGGAAGAAAGTCTTGGTGGCAATGGTCACCAGGTCTCTGAGCTTCCTCTCTGGACAGAAAAGGGTGGCTGTCACAGCTCTGTCCTGCGGGAAACCTCACTGTCTTGACTGCATCGTTCCTGTGGCTTCTTTAGGCTACGACCTGTCAGCGTTTGTGGGCCTCATGCCTCTTGTACAAGGGAGGTGCCTAATAAGAATTTGTTAGTTGCATTGGAAAAGAAAGACATTTACAACATACCAATTTTGTTGAATTTCCTGGTTCTATTAGCTCCACTATGCCATTTAATTTCAGAATATTACCAGGGTACAAATGTTTAGGTTACATATATTGCCTTTGCTCTGCCCAACTCAGAGCTACAACAGTGCCCATTCCCGAGACAGTGCGTATCGCATTCATTAGGTGTGAATCTACCCATCCTCTCCTCCCCTCCAATCTCCCCGACACCCAGTGAATGTTACTGCTGTATGTGCACGTAAGTGTTGATTAACATACCAATTTGATGGTGTGTACATGTGGTGCTTATTTTTCCATTTTTTTTTTTTTTTTTTTTTTTTTTTGAGACAGAGTCTCACTCTGTTGCCCAGGCTAGAGTGCCATGGCGTCAGCCTACCTCACAGCAACCTCAAACTCCTGGGCTCAGGCGATCCTCCTGCCTCAGCCTCCCGAGTAGCTGGGACTACAGGCATGTGCCACCATGCTCGGCTAATTCTTTCAATATATATTTTTTAGTTGTCCATATAATTTCTTTCTATTTTTGGTAGAGATGGGGTCTCGCTCTTGCTCAGGCTGGTCTCGAACTCCTGAGCTCAAGGGATCCTTCCATCTCGGCCTCCCAGAGTGCTAGGATTGCAGGTGTGAGCCACCGTGCCCGGCCGTTTTTCCATTCTTGTGATACTTCATTTAGTTCATTTTACAGGTGCCTGTTAGCATCTTTCCTGTGTCCTGCTTTCATCTTTTTTTTTTCCCCTTCTTTTTCTACTTTCATCTTAATACTAGGAGTTGAGACTTGCAGAGCTTTTCCCATCAAGGGGTTCAATATGGAGGGTCACAGAGCTCAAGATGAAGAAAAAAGGGCTAAGGGATCAAGCAATCAACTCCTGAGACTACAGGCACATGCCACCACACTGGTCTAATTTTTCTATTTTTTTGTAGAGACAGGGTCTTGCTCTTGCTCAGGCTGGTCTCGAACTCTTGACCTCAAGCGATCCTCCCTCCTCAGCCTCCCAAAGTGCTGGGATTATAGGCGTGAGCCACTGCACCCGGCCAGATTCAACTTTTTATCTTCCATATAGCTACACAGTTATCCCATATGATTCCTTGAGTAATCCATCATTAATTTGTTAATTTGTCAAAGTTCAGCCATGGAGGAATTAACAGAGAAAGATTGTGTTAATCTGTCCCCCTTTAATTTGAAAAGCTACCTTTATCATACAGTGAAATTCCAACATGTATTGGGTCTGTTTCTGGATTTCCAATTTGATTCTATTGCTGTATCTACTCATGCTCTGATATCATTCTGTTTTTATTACTATTACCTATCAAAATGTTATAATTCATTAGTTTTTTTTTCAAAATAAGCACAAACCACATAATACGTTAAATATAATTAGGGGAGTGTGTTCTAGAATTTTTTCTCCCAAACAGAACTTGCTGTCAGGAATCATATCAGAGCTGTTATTGTGACCAGTTCTAATTCTCCATCTCAGAAGTGATCATCTCTGAATTTCACCAGTAGCTCCACAAGGTGCCACCATGGAGCCCCAAGGACAAGGGCCTTACCTGGTCCGGGGTCATATAACTTGGGTATGACAGGATGGCGGATGGTCACTGGAAACTTGGCCACGGAGGACTTGGACTGCAAACTCACTGGAGGGAGAAATAAAGTCATAGCCCGGGCAGCGTCATGTCTACATCAAACTCCATTCCGCCCCTGGGAAGCTGACATGACAGAGGTAGGTTTGGTAGGGAGAGTCCCAGCTGGGATGAGTCGATGGCATTCAGGCTCCTGGCTTGCTGTGTGTCCCTGGGGCAGCCTGCTAAACACCTCCTAAGCTCACATTTGCCCCCCATGGGAATGCAATGGGTGGAGCGGGCTTGGGATCAGAGGGTCTGGATTCGGTTTGACTTTGCCATTTCCTATCTGAATCTTTTTCTCCTTCTACAAAACCAGGATAATAATATCCACCCTATTTCAGCTCATAGGGTCATTTTGTGAAGGGAAACGTTTGAAAATCTGAAGGGAGGGGGAACTATCTCTTTAGTTAACAGTTGTGAGTGTCATCTGTCCCGTGTTTCATTTTTTTCTGTTGCTGTCCTGGGAGTGCATCCTGTGTAGCTAGTATAAAGAGACAAGGGTGCTTTTAATTCATCCAGAAAGAAACTGAGGCTGCCCTGAGGGTGGCAGGGATTGTTCTCCCAAGAATTTGTAGGGTCGGGGGGCAGGAGTGGGGAGACACAGCCACTGCCCTTGGAACTGGGAGTTCCCCCATCTCCACTCTTTCCTTTTAGTGCAAGATCCGGACCCGCAGACTGGCTCCTTCCTCTACAGCAGCTGAAACCTTCAGCTTTCAGAGCTGCAGAGAGTCGGTGACGGAACAGTTCTCACCATGTACTAAGTGCACAGCATGAACGATCTGTCCTCTCCTCCAGTCACGCTATGGGGCCAGTGGCAACATGGGGGAAGTCCCGGGTACAGTAACTGGGAAGTTAGAAGTGTCTGGGGTTAGAAACAGGAGCAAGAGAAGAACCTTAAAAGCAGGCAGGCTTCCTGGAGGAAGAAGACTTTGAGAGGGCCCAGTGCTATTTCCCGGCTCCCTAAGCATTGTGCAACCCAAGGACAGGCCTTTACCCATGTCCACCATGTGACGCTGGTACCCTGTGCTGGTGTAAGTCACATGCTGGAGTATGAACTTCAGAAGCTTCCGGTCACTGGTTGAAATGGTCAGCTGCTTCTGACCTCTGCCCTGCACCACACTGTCTGGGATGTCAGCAAGGGTGTTCAGTGTCCCCAGAGAAGCTGTCAGGGTGACCTAGGGTGGGGGAGGTAGAAACATGCTAAATGCAGGGGCTGGAAGGTATCTGTCCCCGGGAAAGGCATCTGGCCAGGATGCCTCCCCTGGAGTAGGGAGAGTTGAACCCACATTCCCCAGACCCCTCTTAGTTAGGGTTCTGGGTGGGATCCCCACCCATCATCTGTGCAGTCATAAGACCTTGCTTTGGATCTATGTTAAGCAGGGAAAGGAAGGCAGGGCACAGAGCACCCTCTGGCTTGCTGGTCCCAACCCTGGCAGAGGCCACACAGTGCCGGAGCCTGTGGCCATGCTGCAGTTCCTCTCACGGCAGAAGCAGCAGCATCCGAGGGGCCTTGCACGTGGTCTTGCAAGTCCTCCCGAAACTCCAGCCACCGCCATGGCTGGAAAAGTCACACCAGCCATACACACCCTTCTCCGCCTCCCACCTCGGGCTCATGCTTGATATTTAATCTGGATAGGAGCTCTGTCGCAGGCTGAGACCAGCCACGACTCGGGGAATAAGGGCAGGATGCCAAGTATAAACAGGGGCTGGGAGGGGACTCTTACCTCATAGACTGGGGCATCCGGTCCTTCAAACTGCAGACCTGGAGGACACGGAGGGGGCAGGGTGAAGACAAGAAAACACCACCTGAGAGGACACCACAGCTCCGTGCCGCTCTCATCTACCTCCATAGCTCCTACACATCCTGGGACACTCCCTTCAAGTGTCACCTCCTGTCCAGAGTGTTTGCTGACACATGCCCCTTTCCCCAGGGCTCTGTTAGATGGTGTTCCATGTCTCTTGCCAACCCCAGCGGTTCTACAACCTCTGATGCCCATCTTTAGCTCTGGGTGCTGTAAATTAATTCAGTCCCTTTCGGGTATCTCTTACTGAGGAGAAGGAAGCAATGGAAAAGTAATGAATCATCCTTCTATGAGGTCAAATCCATGGAGACGGAAAGTAGCATGGCAGTTGCCACGGGCTGGGGAAGGGGAGCGTGGAGTTCATGTTAAACGGGTGCGGAGTTTCAGTGGGGGATGAGGAAAAAGTTCTGGAGTCGGAGGGTGGTGACTGATGCCTGAATGACCATGTGAATGTACTTAGTGCCACTGAACTGGACACTTAAAAATGGTGAAAATAGTAAATTTTGTGTTATATATGTATCACAATCAAAAAAAGAATCATCCAAAATGAAAAATCATTTTTAAAATGGCTATTCAAAACCACTAGCTATTCACCCCAAATGTATTCATTTTAGAATCTATCTTTGTCCTTAGAATATGACTCATTTGAATTCGAATTCAAACACATCCTATGTGGCCTTAGACAACTTATTAAACTCTAACCATCCGTAAAATTGGAAAAATATTGTATACCTCACAGGGTATTTGTAAATGTGAAGTATTTGAAGTCAGCTTTTATTTATTTAGTTTTATTTTTTATTTTTTTAGAGACAGAGTCTCTGCTGCCCAGGCTGGAGTGTAATGGCGTCATCATAGCTTGCTGTAGCCTCCTACTCCTGGGCTCAAGCGATCCTCCTGCCTCAGCCTCCCAAGTAGCTGGGACTATAGGCATATGCCACCACATCTGGCTAATTTTTCTATTTTTTGTAGAGATGGGGTCTCGCTCAGGCTGTTCTTGAACTCCTGGCCTTAAGCCACCATGCCCCTCTGAAGTCATCTTAAAAGGAAGGATGCCAAGAGCAGCAGGGAGGTGAGCTGGGCCCACCTCGCCAAGGGGCTGAGCCTCAGCCAGTTTCCCCCTCCCCTCTGTCCGCTGTCTGGCATCTGCATTTCCTTTTGTCCAGCAAGTGCTATCTGTTGGCACCCTGCATTCCCCTCTGTCTCAGGCAATCACTCTCATCTCACCTGTTTGATTTGCGGGTTTGTGTAATTTGGGTACCTGTCTTGCTCATTGATGCTGTACCTGGAGAGAGCTCAGCTAGATCTATGAGACGTGCCAGATCCCCAGGTGTCACCACCACCCAGATCCTACTGGGAGGTTTTTTTCTGGGGCCTGTGGTGGGGGCTGTTTGCCTCAAGATGCCAAGAGCCCACATGCAGAAGAAGACTTCACTAAACAGGCCCAGAGTCCAACATCTCTGCACTGGGGGAAACATTTGCACCTGCAGGTTCACATTTCTGGTCTCTCCTGATGATATTCCACTCAGCTCTGATAAGAGATGTGATGCTGAACTAGAGAAGTGTGTGAAAGTTCATGGGGGAAGGCAGTTTTAACCAACATAAACATTCTTTTCAAAATGCACTCCCTGGAGGTGGGCTCACTCTTTGCCTGCTCCCATGATGCTGAAGGACATCAAAAAACCAATTATGTCGTGAGATTCTTCGAGGCACACAGATTTCTGGCCTCCTCTTTGCTATCTCAGAGCCCCAGGGAGAGGTCACAGCTACTAAGAGAGGTTTCCAGTTGTAGAAACAGTGAGGCTAACATTAAATGAAATCACATCAAGCTTCCTACATTGTTGTGCTGAGTATAGGTATTTTGCCTAAGAAGAGTAAGAATGTTGCCAGGGTCCTCTTGGGATTGGATCATGTACCTACCTGGGATGGGAATTGTGTGCAGGGGCATCACTTCCACTCCATGAACTGGGTACCCAAAGGGGAGGTTGGGCTGAGCCAGCAGGGGCGGTGGGTGGGGCAGCCCTTCTCTGCAGGAGAACAGAAACATCAGCAGCTGCCCTGACGCTGGTGCTTGGTGAGTTCTCAAAGTGGTGCCTGTGCCCCAGCCACCCTGCCAACGTGCAATGTGCAATCAAAAGTAGATTGTCTGTGTCTTCCCTCTGTTCTCTCCCCACCACTTTTATTTCTCCCCCTCCCTTCAGTCTCCACAAAGGCACAGAAGCCATTTACAACAAAGCACATAAAAAATAAAAATCACAACCAGCAAAAAGGAAGAAACGAAATTATCAGACCATAGGGGCCAACTCAGCTGCAGGAGCTAAACACCAAAGTCACAGCTGAACTTCTTGGTGGCCAGAGTAAAAAGTGATTGGCAATCAGGACACTGTCCTTATTACCAAAAGGAAGAAGCAGACCAATGCCTGAAGGGAAGTGAAACTTTTCCTAGCACTGAACTAAAAAATACACTGTCACAAGTAACTTTATATGGGAGTGGTGGTTGTCACAGTATTTTTATTTTTGTTTATTTATTTATTTAGAGACAGGGTCTCACTCTGTTGCCCCCGGCTAGAGTGCAGTGGTGTCATCATAGCTCACTGCAACCTCAAACTCCTGGACTCAAGTGATCCTCCTGCCTCAGCCTCTCCCAAAGTCACAATATTTTCAGAGCAAACACAGTAGCTACTTTCACATGTTATTTGTTGTTATTATTAACACTATTTAGTCAAAGGCAAGTGCATAACACAATCCGGTGAGACTGATTCTTTGAAGGACTAAGGTAATATGGTTGAAATGTAGTCTTCAGGGAGCCAGTTTAACCAAGGATATCACTAAGTTTACTTTGAAAAAAGGTTAGGCTATTGTAGTGGATATTTATGGGAATATGAAAAAGACAAAATTTTTAAAAGGAAAAGGACATAAACAGGTAATTAACAGAGGAGAAAATACAAACGGCAATAAACATATGAAACATGTTCAGCTTCAATATCAATCAGGGAAATGTGAATTTAAAAGGGAATTGAGGAAATCGTCCTTAAAGGAATATTTACGAAACTTTGCATGTTTAAAACATTTCATAACAACAACAAAAAGAGCACTCTTAAAACTGGGACTCCGTCCTTTCCTTAGATTAAGGGTTCCCTGAAGGCTGGCACTGCTTTTAGCAGGATGTGTCCAGCTAAAGAAATCACGTGGAGTCCATAATCCAGAATCTTTGGCTTCCTGGCCAATGTCTCATAACCTATACGAATCTCTGGGGCATAAAAAGGAGCTTCTTGATATCTTACGTACTTCCTTACGTGGTGAGTGAGTTAATCTGGCAAAACTGCATTTGGAGACCACATCTGTGATCCTCTGCCCGAGAGCGCATGTCTGATATGGAGGGAATGAGCTGGGCATCCAAGCAGGATGGCTAGTTAAGAGGATGTCTGTGCCTCTCAATTATCTGTGTCCTTGGCATTATGAGAGGGGCTTGATACTGGGTAAGATCCCTGACTCATCTGAGTCTCATTCCAATGTGATCCTGTGTGCTAGCTCCATACTATGCCTCAATTAAACTACTCGGGAGGCTCATGCCACTGTACTCCAGCCTGAGTGACAGAGCGAGACCCTGTTTCAAAAGAAAAAAAAAAGTAGCCCATGAGTAATGCTTCTCTAGGAAAAAGTTCATTTTACATTAAGTGCTAGGATTACACGCATGAGCCACCATGCCCAGCCTTCCTTCAATTCCTTTTCTTTGCTTTATTCCTAATAGTTCCTCCCAGGGACCACTGCAAAGGAGGGAGGGAGTTCCTTTCTCTTCTCATTCATTTATTTATGTATTTATTTATTTTTGAGACAGAGTCTCGCTCTGTTGCCCGGGCTAGTGCCATGGAGTGAGCCTAGATGACAGCAACCTCAAACTCCTGGGTTAAAGGGATCTTCCTGCCTCAGCCACCCGAGTAGCTGGGACTACAGGTGCACACCAACATGCCCGGTTAACTTTTTTTTTCCATTTTTACTAGAGACGGGGTCTCACTCTTGCTCAAGCTGGCCTTGAACTCCTGACGTCAAGCAATCCTCCCGCCTCGGCCTCCCAAAGTGCTAGGATTACAGGCATGAGCCACTGCATGGGGCCATCCTTCCTCTTCTCTTAGGACCCACACCCTCAGGACATAGAGAAAGCTCTATAGAGCTGAACTTCAGGACCCAAGAGCCCTTAGTCTACATTACCTCCTCTGAAAGTGTTCAAATTCAGCCTGTCTCCTCGCTTTCACCGCTGGGAGGTTGCTCTGGCCATAGGCATCCTGAAAGTTATAACTTTCCTGCTCTTCGGTGGCTTCACATTTGCACTGGTTTTTCGGGAACAGCCTAAAACGAGCAAGAGGACTGTAAGCATGCACTGAGTGGGGGGGCTGGTGGGAGAGAGGGAACCTGAGGCCTAATCCAGTGTGTCATCCACCCTGAAAATCTCCTTTCCCTCCCCTGGCTGTGCTAATTGGGTTGAGACCCTAGAATCCCCAGCAAAAACCCCTCACAGAGACACAAGGAAGGAGGGAAGCGGAAAGGGTGAAGGCTGAAGACTGTCCCTCTCTTGAATTCTCCCCTGCACCTAACTTCTTTAAACCTGACAGCCATGCGAGCATCACTGGCATCTCAGCCTCCCTAGAAGAGGAAGGCAAAGGGGCAGAAAGGCAGCATCTTTCCTACAGTTTTGGTCAAACAGGCCCTTCCAAAGTTTTAAGGGATGTTACTGGGTGCTATACAGAAGAGAGACTGTGCCCTATAGGCCACGCCCTTTCCTGGTCCCCACAATTTGAAATCTCTCGTGCAACCCAGTTCAGGAAGGCAGGGAAACCATCTGTAAAATGGGCACAATAGAGCATAGGACACCACAGGAGGAGCAGGGAAGACGCCCGGACTAAAGTGGGAGAAAGAACACTCAATGTCTCACCAGATGCCATCGTAGGTAAAGAGGTTCCTGAGACGTTCCTCAGGCAGAAGCTTCAGCACCTGGCCCCCCAGCGGAGGACGTGGGGGCTCTGGCTTAAGACTACTGAACTCTGCCTGAAGGGACACGCTTCCAAACATAAATAAAACAACGCCAAGTCCCACGATTAAGACTGACATCTTGAGGAGCCACAGAAATCTATAGCTGTTGGGACACAGAAGAGCAACGTATGTTAAAATCTTTTTTCTTTATTAGACAATAGGTGGCTTGATTTTATCATGTATATGGGGATAGTAACTTGAGGGAAAATCTCAGTTAAGCCTATATCTTGTAATGGTCACTAAAATTGATTTCTGATAAATAGAGGCATAAAGAATCGAGCTACAACAAAGGGACTCAGAAAAATCACAAATAAAAGGATAGGCAAAAACATCCAGAAAAAATAGGCTTTCAATGTTAATGTCAGCAGAGACGAATTCAAGGCAAAAAAAAAAATATATTAAATAGGCCAAAAAAGGACCACTTATAGTGATCAAATTCGTAATCCACAAAACAGACATAGTAGTCATGAATTTTATCCACTAAATAACCACATTAAAGTACACAGAGCAAAGAATGGCAGGCTATGAAAGAAGGGTTAGAAATACAAAGATTCTAACCTGCTTCTCTCGGTCCTTAACTAATCATGTCCCAAAAATATATAAAGCAGCTACAACAACAAATTGACGTCATTCGTATTTTATTAAAGAGCTCTTAGAACATTTATGAAAATTGGCCACAAATTAGGACACGAAGAAAACTGTAATAATGGAGAAATAGTTCTGATCATATATTCTGTTATTTATTTTAAAATTGTTTTTATGGAACACTTCACGAATTTGCATGTCATCCTTGCACAGGGTCCATGCTAATCTCCTCTGTATCGTTCCAATTTCAGTATATGTACTGCCAAAGCAAGCACCCGATCATATATTCTGACAACGCCATTGAAGTATAGACCGATAACAAGCCCTCTTCCCAATGATATGGAAATGATTAAGAAAAAAACTCTCCAAAGCAACTCTGGAATCTAGGACAACATCAGAAGAATACAAAGTCAGTCAAGGCCGGGCGAGGTGGCTCACGCCTGTAATCCTAGCACTCTGGGAGGCCGAGGTAAGAGGATCGCTCAAGGTTAGGAGTTCGAGACCAGCCTGAGCAAGAGCAAGACCCCGTCTCTACTAAAAATACAAAGAAATTAGCTGGACAACTAAAAATATATAGAAAAAATTAGCCGGGCACGGTGGTGCATGCCTGTAGTCCCAGCTACTCGGAAGGCTGAGGCAGAGGATTGCTTGAGCCCAGGAGTTTGAGGTTGCTGTGAGCTAGGCTGACGCCATGGCACTCTAGCCTGGGCAACAGAGTGAGACTCTGTCTCAAAAAAAAAAAAAAGATCAGCAAATTAGGCCCACATAAAGTAAAAAGAAAAAAATAATAAAGACAAGAGCAGAATCTAATGAAACAGGAAATGTACACTATAGAGGATCATCAAAGCCAAAGTTGTTTTATTTTTAAAAATTAATGAATGTTTTGGAAGGTTCCAGAAAAAATGAGAGTAAGCACAAATCATTAATGTCAGGAACACTGGGACATTACTTGGACCCTAAAGCTATTAAAGAAGTAATAAGAGAATATAAATGAACAATCATATGCCAATAAACTTAAAAATGTGAGGAAATAAGTAAATTCTTAGAGAAAAATAGAACTTATTAAAACTGACACAAGCAAAGATAGAAAATTCCTATAACTACTAAATAACTTGAATCTGAAAATGACACACACACACACACACACACACACACACACACACACACATCCCAGGCTCAAATGGCTTCCCCTATATGTTCTACCCCACATTTAAGATGTGTAAAAAAAAACAGGCCAATTTTTCACTTTCATTTCATTTCTTATTCTTCCAAAGAATAGGAAAAGAAGGAACACTCCCCAACTGATTTTGTGAAACAGCATAAATATTTTACCAAAATCTGACAAGGATATTATGACAAAGGAAAACCACAACTAATGTCACTCATAAAAAAAGATGCAAAAGTCCTGCGGTAGCCAATCTCCAAGGTGGGTCTCCAAAGATCTCTGCCTTCAAGTACCCACACCTTTGTTTAGTGCCTTCCCATATTGGGCTGCATGAACAATATATATATAGCATATCCCATTTCTGAGATTAGGTAATAAAAGATATTGTGGTTTTCATCTTGGTGGCACATTTTCTCTCTGACCATTTGCTCTGGGGAAGCCAGCAACCATGCTGTGACTTGCCCAGGCAGAGCCAATAGACACACAAGTGAGCTAGGAAGTAGAAACCCTGGGCCCAGTCAAGCCTTCAACAGATTAGTTCCTTTTCTTTTTCTTTTTTTTCTTAGAGATGGGGTCTTGCTATGTTGCCCAGGCTGCTCTGAAACTCCTAGGTGCAAGGGATCCTCCTGCCTGAACCTCCCAAGTAGCTAGGACTGTAGGTGCGGACCACTGCACCTGGCTAATTACAGTTATTTTTCATTAAAATATGCCATTTATGTTAACACCTAGTAGGTTCATGATTATTTTTAATGACAATAAATATTTTAAATTTTTTCTCAGCTTTAATATATTATTTGGCAAATATCTGTAGATACAACCCACATGCACAAAAGCTCTTTGGGAGCCTCAGTCATTTCTTAGAGATAAAGGGTTTTGAGCCCAAAAAGATTGAGAACTGCTGGTTTAAGTTCTAAGCAACTGCTGCGGTTACTGTTTAATTTTAATAATATGCATAAGCTTCAAGTGAGCACATTTCATTACTTATTCTTTAATAGAAATGATATTTTACATAGAAGTTAATCTGAAGAAGCCAGTTACCCAGTGAGTTCCCAACACACACCTGGCTTAGCTACATGGGTTCCTTCTGAGTAAGCTTGTAACCAGAGAAGTTTATAATATGCAGAATTGTTCAAACTGGCTTAGAGAGCACTCGCTAATCCTTGTGGCATTACCTATTCCTCCATGTAAGGAGATGTGAAATAAACACTAACCTCGCAGTGATTTTAAAGATTAAGAAACCACGCTTTAATTACTCCAAGTCTGTCATTCTGTGTGACCACTTTGAGTTTTTAATCAGCAAAACAGTGCAAACTGCCAGGTGCAATATTTTTGTTTGGTGAGGGTAATATTTTCTTTGGTAAGTATGAATTAATCATTTTCATTGATACACGAAGTATTTCACTTAATTTGATTTTTTTTTTTTCAGACAGGGTCTTGCTCTGTCGCCCAGGCAAGAGTGCAATAGCATCATTATAGCTCACCGTAACCTCCAGCTCCTGGCATCAAGCAATCCTTGCCCCTCGGCCTCCCAAAGTGCTGGGATTTCAGGCGGGAGCCACCGCGCCCGATTCCCCCGTTAATTATTATGAATATATCACTCCTTAGAGGCTCTTTAGCACGCCGGGCTATACAATAGACGCTCACTCTGTTTTGCCGCTGTGTGATTGGACCGGAAAAACGACTTTTCCCTTAGTCTGTGGGGACTGTTTTGGGAAGCTGCGAAAGGGACGAAGCCTTGACCCCCCCCCCCCGACTGCACAGAGCCCGCGGTACCGGGCCGGGACCCACATCCCCGCCCCTGACGGCGGGCGTAGGAAAGCGGTTCCAGCCCTGGGCAGCGTCTCCGGGTTCCAAGCCGCGAGCCCCGAACCCCGCGCCTCCAAGGCAGAATCCCCGAGACACGTTCTCGGCCACGAAAGACAACCCCACGTCGAATTTTCCCCAGGGAAAAACCAGCGGTTCTGGTTTCTGAGGGCGCAGCCTTTCGACACCCAACCGCAGGCTCCCAGCAGCATCCGCACGCGTTGTCCCCTAACTGCGGCCGCCACCTATGCGGGGAACGGGCTGGACTTAATTTAGACGCCAACTGCCGGCTCCCTCCGCGCGGGCGCCTGCGGCCGCCGCACCTGCCCCTCCGGCGACAGCAGAAAGGCCCCACGGCCCACGCGCCCAGCTGGCGAAGTTTGACCTCCCGCTTTCCTCTGCTCTGGGGACACTCACCCGCCCGAAGTCATCCCGAATCCCGACGCCCTTGGACGGCCAGACCTCGCCAAGCAGGGCAGCCAAACCTCCGACTGCCCAGTCCTGGCTCCGACGCGGCCAAATTATTGGGGAGCCGGGTAGGTGGCGCAAGCTGCTAGAGCTTGGGACGGTCCCCGCCCACGTCACCTACCCCCCGCCCACGCCCTAGGTGTTTCTGGGCGCCCAACCTGGGGCGCCGGCGCGTCCAGGCATCTTTGTTGTGGTTTGGGGACCAGCGGACCTTGCGGGGCACAGACCCACCACTGACCCACTCCCTAAACTCCAGAAGGTGACGGTAATGAGCCCTGCTTATGGTACTTACTACCTAAGTAGGGGGCTCCGCACTAAGCGCTTTATCTACGTGTGTCATATATTCGTCACAACAGCCCTAAGAGGTGAGTACAGTTATTAGCCCCACCTTTCGGTCGAGGAAACTGAGGTAGAGTCGGGTAACCAGCTCATCAGTGGAGGAACTGGGATACGAGCCGAGTCTGGGTGACCCTGAAGCTCGCGAGTCGAGCGTTTTCTGTCCCTGGGACTCGGAGCTAAGAATACAAGACGCCTCCGCTCGCCCCCAGACCGGCGGGGCTGCACCGCGGGGGTACTCGGAGTGGATAGTCGGGGGTCTTCTCTGAAGGGGATCGTGTAGATTCCGCGTTTGACCCAAACCTCAGGATGGAAAGGGGCGGGCGAGGCTGGGCAGGCACCCTCAGGTGACCTGGGGTCGGTCCTGTCTCCCTCCCCGATCAGGAGCAAGTGGTGTACTTCCCTTCCCGCTTCCCTTCCCGCTCCCGGTCATCTTCCGCAGGCTGCGGGAGCCAGTCCTCGCTCCGTGCGGTTGACTCGCGGCACGCCCTCCGCGAGCGCTTCTCTCCTGACGGCTCCCAAGCCCCGCGCCCAATCTCTGTCTTGGACCTCCTTCTCCCACTGGGCCGGGGCTGGCGGTCACCCGCCTTCGCTCTCCACCTTACAGAGAAACACAATCCCCGCGCCCACCCCTAGCTCCCTACTGCCGCGGCCCCGACCTTTCCTTCCCGGCTAGGCTGTGTCCACGCGCCCACCAACCTCGCAGCTCACACTTGGGGTCGCCAAACAGCCTTTGCCCCGCCTCCACCCACTTGCTTCACCCCACACTTCACCCAAACTGTTCTGGCAAAAGACGCCGGGCAGAGGAAAGCTGGAGTGTGGTTGAATCCCTCTAACACACAGGGACCTGTGCGGCCTCGTAGTGCCTCCGTGCCTGGGGGAAGGAGTCTGGTGAATTTCAGATGAAATTAGCACCCTTTCCATAAGCCGGGTGCGGAGCTCGCGGCTTCCAGTGGTTCATCTTAAGTGCGATTGTATTGTGTTCTAACGCCCCAGCTAAGTCGCAAACAAGAATTTTTTAAGTGGACATAACGTTGGTGTGCCAAATGCCTGCAAAATGGGCAGTGTTTCTAAGTGTGTACGGTATGTACTTAACTATATCTTGCTGTGTCCCCAAAAAGATTTAAGATAAGGAGACATACAAGGTAGTCTAAATAAAAGAGAACAATGGCAATCAATAAATAAATTAACCAAATGAATCTGGAAAGAGGGTAGAAAGAAATGCCAGCATGATCTACAACCTCGGTGCAGGTGAGTCCCAAATTTAGGTCTGAGCTTTTCAACAGCTGGCAGAGAAGAGAAGGGAGTCCCAGGCAGGAGGATCACTTGACCCCAGGAGTTGGAGGTTGCAGCGAGCTATGATGACGCCACTGCGCTGTACCCAGGGTGACAGAGTGAGACTCTGTCTCAGCAACAACAAAAAGGAAACTGAACACCCTTCCTGGCTCCCCCCTTCATATAAAAAAAAAACAGTAGGAAAAAAGAAGAAAACATCTTCCTTGCAAGGACCCTGGAGTTTGCCCAGCTTAGATTCACATTTATAGGTGACACAATGGACGTAAAGTAAAGGACCAAGAGGCATTTACAAGACACACCATTTCTAATTGGGGCTATCAGTGTCAGCATAGTGGACATGGCAGAGCCCTAAACCCAGATGCAAGAGACCTAACGGCGACCTCAGCTCCAGCTGTGCCCAGCCCTGTGTATCCTTGGGCAGCCCCTTCACCATCCTGGGCCTCAATTTCTACTCTCTTCTCTTGCCCCATCCTTTCTCTATAATATGTAGAGATTCTTAAAGTCTCCACCTTCTCACACCAACACCCAGAATTAGAATAAAGAAGAATATTAATTTGCATATTTATGACACTTTGTAGGTGATTCAAAGATGAGAGCTGTAACTAATGTATATACTAGATGACAGAAACAAGACCGACGTTGGCTATAATAATGACTGAGGCTATTCCAGTGAAATTTATGGGGGGTAAACATTCAGGGAACATCCACACTGATGCTCCATTACACTCAGAGTATAACCGCACCAGCTGTGAAAAAGATGAGAGGATTAGCCCCAGGAGAAAACCCAGGAGGCAGGCACACCCCTGGGCCCAAGGGGAGGCCACAGGTCAGCTGTTTGCAGGGCACGTGGGCAGAGCTTGGCATGTGAAGGTTTGGGTGTCCATGCAAATGTATGGAAAGACAAAGCCCCTGATTGGAACAGTAAGGGCGTGGGCCATAGGCTGCTGGAGGGCTGCTTGCCTTGCACCACAGAGATCCAAAAACTCAATTCAAATCTGGGTTTCTAGCTCCTTGCAAAGGTGTATTTGTTAAGGTAGTAAGGCAGAGCATATGGCATTTGACTGTTAGCCTAATTTAAAATGTTTAGACATATGTATGTCTGCCTCTACTTACATTCTTGCCTTAGCTCCACAATGCTGGAGGGGCCCATGTGCTATAGCACAAGTCCAAAGCCACAGGGTGTTGTCTCCCTGCTAGTGAGTAATGGAGCCTTCAGCAGACCCTCCCTCTGTTCTGTCAAGCTCCTGCTTCCTGGTAATGGTGCCACTTACTAATCCTGTGGGCACTGGCCCATTGTCACACCTCCTTTGCCATAACATGTGTCCCCTGGTTGGCATTCCACATGCCATGGGGAACACTGTGGTGATGGACGAAGCAATCTACAAGACCATAAGAGGGGATGCTGGCAGAGGTGCTGACAGTGGGACAGGCAAACCCCTCCCCAAAATATCCATCTATCCCCATGCAGACCAAGCACCCCCCAATCCCCAGGATGGGATAGAGTCCAGTGAAATCCACTTGCCCCAGGTAGCCAGCTGGTTCCCTGGGGACCTTCTGGAGCTTAGCATTAATCTCTGCTATCACCAGGTTGAGCCCTCAGCGGGACAGTAGCCAAGTCAACCTTGGGAAGAGAAGACTGTGTCTCCACTGTGGCCACTTTGTACCTGGGCCCATAGAGCAAGACTGGGGTGGCTTTGCAGGAAAAGCAAGCCCGTGCCTGGAAGACACATCAATTTCCATTAGGACAAATTGCCACCCCCTCCAGGGCAGAAAAGGTCTGATATCATCAACCCGCCTCTGAATGGCAGTGGTCTTCTTAACAAATGGGTACCAAATGCCAGGCTTAGCCATGGCTTCTGCTGCTGACAGGTCAGGCATTCAGAGGCAGCAGCAGGAGCTGAATGAGCCTTGGTCGAGGGAGCCTGGGCACAGGCCCATGCATAGCCTGCGTCCCAGCTACCAGGCTCCTCTGCTCGTGGACCCCTTCACTGGCAAGCCCTGGTGGGGAGGTTGGGTTGGGGGAACGACAGAGGCTGGCTCACAACCGCTAAATGAGTTAGTGTATCCACCTGGTTGTTGAGTGCCTCCAAGTTTCATGCCTTCTGGTGGTTATTGATAGAAAACATAACTGTGTGCACACTAATGCCCTGTGACCCATACAGTCTCTGTCACAACCACTCAACTCGTCTGTTGTGGCATGAAGGCAGCCATGGACAATATATAAATGAATGTGGCTGTGCTCCATTAAAACTTTATTTACAAAAAAAAGAGTCAGTGGCTGGTCTGCTGCCAGTGGGCAATAGTTTGCTGACCCCTGCTGGAGACTGTGAGAGTGTGTTTGATGATGAGTACATGATCTAAGCCAACTAACGGGAGTGCATTTCAGGACTATTATGGGGTCTACCAAAAGCAGGCTTGCTCTTTCCTGTGATACATGTAGGCTGTGCTAGTTTATGTCACATGCTAGAGGATAAAATCCAAGACCTTCTTCTAGGGACCTCCGTAGTGGCTCAGACGTCACCATGGAACCACTTGATTGGACAGCTGGGAGTTGCATTACTACGCACATGGGTTGTTCTAGGTCAATTTCCGGACTCTATAGCACCTATGCTGCTTGGCCCGTGCATGGACTAGAGAGTGCTCTGCATTCTTTTGCATCTGGTGCACTACATTATTTATGACTGGCAGATTCATAGGGTATTTCCTCCTCCCAGGTATGCAGAGGATTAGGGTGGGGCAATCGCACCAAGGCAAAGCGCCCACTTTCGTCCCTAGGAGACAGGGAATCCCTCGCTATCTGCCTAAGATAAGGAACCCCAGCTGGACCTGCTGATCTCCGCTCCATCCTATCTCCCATCTTCCACCAGTCTTCTTCACAAGTGGCACAAGGGTCCCTGATACCCGCACATCAGCAAGAGAAGACAAACTTTTTCAAGTCTCTACTTTCATCACTTTGCTAAGTAGGGCAAGCCACCTGGCTAAACGCAGATTAAAAAGTTGGGAAATAGAATCCATCCCTTATTGTGAGGATCATCAGAATCACAATGCAAAGGGGTGTGTATAGAGCAACTGGAGGAATCTGTGGCCACTTTTGCAACCTACCACAAGGCCTTGGTGCAGAGATTAAATCAAGGGTGTGGCTGTCACACTCTTTTTCAAGACTTCTGAAAGGATTGTGGTGGTGCCTGTAGCTCCATTCAGCTAGACCTGGAATGAGTAACTGTGTGGTCCCACAGAAGCCCGATATCCCTATTATTTAGTATCTGATATTAAATCTGGAGAGAAAAACATGAAAGAATTGTGGGCTTAGCTTTTGGCCCATGAATTTGTCTGAAATTAAATACATAGAAAATACTGTGTTTTGAGAGAGCTATTTTGGCAAAGTGCCCCAAACCTGGACTGAAAGAAACCGAAGACATCAAATAACCTGTATGCCCCTTGCTTCTACAGACAGGAGGCTAAAAAAGCTTCTCAGCCAACACGGAGGGCACATTCTTCAATGCCCTCTTCCAAAGTGACTGAGGAGGAGGTTGAAAAAGGAAGGAGCTCGTGAATATTGAGACAGGAAGGACACTCAGGTGGCAAGTACTCCACCGAGAACTTCATGTAACTAAATGCCATGGTCACTTTTTTGGGCTTGTGCTATGTCTTCTCAGGAGATTTTAGCACAATGACCGCTCCCTCTGTCTAGGAGCTTGTTCTTCCCTTGGCTTCCATCCCCGCACATCCTTCAGGTTTTCCCTCCTACATCCTTCTGCAGTTGACTTCCAGTGTCCCTACTGGCCCTTTTTCTGCTTAAGCTCAAAATGTTGCCCCAAGGTCATCCCTGAGACTCCTTTTCTCCAGCTATACAGAATCACTAGGAAATTTTGTGCAGACCATGGAATTCAGTACCATCTCCATGCCAATGACTATCAAATCTCTACCTTTACCACTTCCCCTGACCTTGACTTCTGCAATACTGTGATTAAGTTCTGACATAACCACCCAGAGTTAGCGCAGACTCCAAAGGTTTAAGGGCACAGTCCCCAACAAGACTGCCCTTGCTTCTGATGCCTCATTCAGAGGTGACCAGGCCATCTGAACATCTGACCAACTGGCTACAAATTGTGGGCTCCCCTTGCCCCCTTGCTTTCAATAATTTGCTGAAATGACTCACAGAACTTAGGAAACTCTATGCTTATGCTTAAAGTTTTATTCTAATGGATACAAATCAGAAGAGACACATGGGGCAAGGTCTGGGAAGGTTTTAAATGCAAAGCTTCTAGACCTTCTCCCGTGGAATCAGGACACATCACCCTCTCAGCACATCCATGTATTCACCAACCAGGAAGGTCAGCAAGTATCCAGAGGGTATCCAGAGGTCTCATTGGGGTTTCATTACATACGCATGCTTGATTGAATCATTAGTTACATGATTGAACTTCATCTCCAGCCAGCCTCTCCTCCCTAGAGCTTAGGCTGATAGCACCTGACTCAAACCCCAGCCCCCTTATCACAGATTGGTCTTTCAACCAGTCCCCATCCTGAGTCATCTCTTTAGCATAAACTCAGCTAAGGTCCCAGGAGCTTATGGATACCAAAGACACTTCTATCACTTTGGAAATTCTGTGGATTTATAGGTTACCTCCCTGGAACCAATGAAGAAGCCAGCCAAATTCTTTTATTATACAATACTTGCGTATCTAATTGTCTACTTGATACAGCAACCTGAGCATCTCAAGCTTAACATGTCCAAAAAAAAAAACTCCCGAATTTTCCCCAGACCTGATCACATGATAGTCTTCTTTTGTTTTTTTAAACAGAGTCTGGCTCTGTCACCCTGGCTAGAGTGCACTGGCATCATCAGAGCTCACACCAACCTCAAACTCGTGGGCTCCAGTGATCCTCCTGCCTCAGCCTCCTGAGTAGCTGGGACTACAGGCGTGTGCCACCATGCCCAGCTAATTTTTTCTGTTTTTAGTAGAGACAGGGTCTCGCTCTTGCTTATGCTGGTCTCAAACCTAGTCTTCTTGAATTCAGTAAATGGCACTATCTTCCAACAAGTTTCTCAAGCCAAGTATCTGGAAATCATTTTTTATTCCTTTCTTTCCCTACTCCTTTTTGTCCAATCTATTAGCAAGTCCCGATTCCCATTACAGATCTGATCACTTCTCATTGCCATAGCTACCACCCTTGTCTAAATCACCATCACTTGTTTACTTTCTTGAATATAAAATTTCCTGTTAAATTAAGTTTGGCCTAAAGCTTTCTGAAAATTTCAAGCATTTATCCTGTCTTCCTACATTATTAATAACTATTTCTCTGGGCAACCAACTAGTTTATCAGGAAAAGTTTTTATTATAGAAATATTCCAGTTAATAAATAAAGTGAACATTGGAAACTAAAAGGGCGGGAGGGAAGGAAGGGTATAGGGATAAAAAATTACCTATCAGGTATAATGTACACTATTCAGGTGACAGGTACACTTAAAGCCTTGACTCCAGCATTATACAATTCACCCATGGTTGTTTTGTTTTGTTTTGTTTTGAGACAGAGTCTCACTCTGCCACCCAGACTAGAGTGCAATGGCACCATCATAGCTCACTGCAACCTCAAACTGCCAGGCTCAAGTGATCCTGCTGCCTCAGCCTCCTGAGTAGTTGGGACTACAGGCATGCTCCATGGTGCCCAGCTAATTTTTCTATTTTTAGTAGACACGGGGTCTTGCTCTTGCTCAGGCTGCTCTGGAATTCCTGAGCTCAAGCAATCCTCTTGCCTTGACCTCCCAGAGTGCTAGGATTACAGGTGTGAGCCACCTCACTCAGCCCAACAATTCATCCATGTAACAAAAAATTAAAAATAAAATAAAATAAAGAATGAATGATAAAATATTACAATATTGCAATCCCTAATGAAATAATGAATCTAAGCAGTTATGAAGCAGCTGCTAAAAGCATTAGGTGAAAAGATGTATGTATTTTCATTTTTGTGAATGCATAAGAGTAGTATATAACATTTTTTAAATGTCTATATAAGTCTTTAAAGGTTCTTTCAATAAAATAAAATTTCTAAGTCATGGGAAGCAAGCTGCTCAACATTGTTAGCCATCAGAGAAATGCAAATCAAAGCCAAAATGAGATACCACCCATCTCAGTGTTGGTGAGAATGTAGAAAAATTGGAACCCTTGTCCATTGCTGGCAGGAAAGTAAAATAGTACAGCTACTTTGTTTTTGTTTTTTGTCTTTTGTTTTTTCTTTTGTCTTAAAATGTTACATGAAGCAAGCTACTTTGCAAAACAGTTTGGCAGTTCCTCAAAGAGTTAAATATAGAGTTACCATATAACCCAGCGATTCCATTCATAGTTATATACCCAAAGAAACAAAAATATAGATACATGCAAGAACTGGTATAGGAATGTTTATAGCAGCATTATTCGTGATAGCTAAAAAGTGGAAACAACCCAACACAGACACCTAATGAAATAGTGCAGCACCTGGAAACATCCCACACACCAGGGGTCAGGCCGCCAGGTGGAAAATTTGGTGGAAGAATCTGCACACCTGGGGGCCTTCCCTCTCCTTGCCAAGAGAGCAGTGACTCAGCCCTGGGATAGGCTCACGAGGGGAACCCCCAAGGGAGCCTCCTGCGCAACGTCATCATAGGCCAGCCTTACACCTTGTTACAACAGAGCAAGACCCACTTGGTGGGGTTTAGAAGTAATGGGGGTGGGGAGCAGGGGAGGGATAAAAACCTACCTATTAGGTACGGTGAACACAACACTAAAAGCCCCGACTTAAGCATTATAAAAGGTATCCATGTAACAAAAACATTTGCACTTCCTTAATATTTTGAAATAAATAAATAAACAATAAAATTTAAAAAAATAACAGGGGGCCTATCCAGCCTACCCAGCCCCACAAACCTCTGCTCATGGTGCTCACGTGGCTCTGCTTAGTCATATTGCCCGACTTAACCTCATTAGCGATGCGTGTCTTTCAGCTAATTAAATCCAGAGTCTGGCCAAGTGGCCAAGATTGTTAGATTTAACCTAATTTAAATCAGTTAGCTTTGCATAGAGGAAAATGTCATCGCTAGACCAAATCTCGAACCCTGTCCTGGGCTGGACCAAATGTATGGTGATACAGGATCCTGCCGGTCAGAACCGGGAGGAGGAGAGAGAGGGAGATGGGAGCGGGTCGCCTTCCCGCACTTCCCACTGTGGGGAGCCCCAGGCATAGAGACACAGAGCCCTGGTCGCTGTGCAGAACGCTGGTCATGCAAAACCGCATAATTTGGGTTTAAATAAACCTGGTTTAAGATGAAAGAGAAGAAAAGACACTGTTCGTGGCAGAAACTACTCTCATTCCCTCAGGAGCGAAGGCTGCCCATTCTCTCTGGGAAGCTGACTTGGGGCCCTGGCCCTGATCACCTGCGCTCCCCTCAGGGCCTTTCATAACCCGCACCAGGCCCCCCGCACCTTCCCAGGCCACCAGCCTCTCTCCCCCTTTTAGCTACACCCTTACCTTGTAGAAAGAGGACTGGAGAAGCCTTTTTGCCCATGCTAGCATCTGGTGAGATTTGCCCTTCTTCCTTCCCCAGCCCCAGCCCCGGGTCAGCAGCCGCTCTGATTATAAAGCTGGTCTCCACCATACCCTTTCACAGGCCTCTGTCCTCAGGCCCCCACTAAAGCAATCTCAAGTGGCAGAAGGGAGGAAGGATCAGGTTGGTAAAAGAATGACACGCCCGTATCTGAAGGACACATTCCCAATTGTCTGAAGCATTCAGAATCACATTACTCTTTCTGAAGCAGTTTTATTAATAGATGTTAGACACTAAAATGAACCTTCTAACCAGGAGGCCTTGGGAGAGATGCTTATTTGGAACTAACTGTGGCTGACCATGTGTTGAGAACGCTCCGCACGGGTAGCAGGTGCGTGCACTCACCCACACGTTTACTCAGCAGACATTGCTGAACATCTGACGGACCAGGCACTCTTCTACACGCTGGAGATACGGCAGTGAAAAAAACAGACAGAAACCCTGGCCTCATGGAACCTATGTTCTAGTAAGGGCGGACAAATAAACAAAACTAATAACTTACGGAAAATATTAGAAGGATATATGTGTGTGTTATAGAGAAAAACAGCAAAAAATGGTGATGGGGACTGGGGAAGAGAGGGTTGTGATTTTCAAAACAACTCTCAGAATTGGGCCCTGGGGTCAGGCCCTCTGCAGCCTCTGGTGGACTCACCTTCCCTGGGCCCTACTCTACAGCAGGCATCGCTTTGCACCCATGGTCAGAGAACTTGAACAGATCATCCCCCCTTCCTAAAAGACTATGTATTTCACACCTTCTCTTCTAAAACATCCGATAACCCTTTCCCCCTCCTCATCGTTAGCCGACAATGTTGCTTTCTAGTTCAAGCAATCAGGACAGAACATCTACAAACTCTCACCACCACATCTACCCGCCACCAGTACCTGTGGCCAGGTGCTCCGCTGTCCCTCCTGTTACTGCTAACAGACTGTCCTCATTCACATGCAAGGCCAGCCCTCTGCGTGTCGTTCCACATCCCGTCCCCTTTCACCCTCACAAGGTCCTCTCCCCGGAAAGTCATACCTTTCTCCTGTTCTGTCAGATTTTCCCCACCAACTAGTTTCCTATCAGCAAAAAAAACACGCTTGTTCTCTCCCATCTTAGAAACAAAAGCGAAAACAAAATGGAACCCCACAACCTTCTCTTGCCCCCACGTTCCCTATTATCCACCACTCCATTTCTCTCTCCTTACTTTTTAGCACAACTCTTCAAAAGGGTGGTCTTGTCTTGAATTCCTTTAAACCCACAGCAGGAAGTCTTTTGCACTGAGCAGTCTGCTAGAACTGCTTTTATCAAGGTCACTGATGGCCTCCAAATTGCTACATCCAAAGGTCAAGTCTCAATCCTCAACTTCCTGACCTATCAGCTGATGGCGCCCTCCTCCCAGAGACACTGCATTCACTGGGCCTTCAGGACGCTGCCCTGCCCTCGTTCTCCTACCTCCCTGGCTACTTCTCGGTGCCCTTGACTTATTCCTCTTCAATTTACCAACCTCTAATTGTTGGAGTGCTCTACGGCTTGCATAGTGGGTTGAGCAGGGTCCCCACATGAGGTGGGAACTGCCTCCAGTTCCCAAACTGTCCCAGCAAGTGCTGTGCCTCCTTTTTGTCTGCTGGAGGTCTGAAGGCAGCGGTTTTCCTTTGCCAGTTTCCGGCATTGTTCTCTGAGCACCAGCCCACATGGTTCCTATGTGAGTTTGCTAGCTCTGCCGTAACAAAACACCACACATGGCGGGCCTTAAACAGCAGAAATTTACTCTCTGACGGGTCTGAAGGCTGAAACTCCAAGATCTAGGTGTCAGCAAGTTTGGTCTCTCCTGAGGCCTCTCTCCGTGGCTTGCAGATGGCCACCTGCCCGTGTGTCTTTCCTCTGTGTGCGTACCTCCCCCCGTGTCTGTGTGTCCAGATGGCCTCTTCCTAAAAGGACACCAGTCAGATCGGATGAGAGCCCACCCTAACAGCCTCCTTGTAATTTAATCACCTCTTTAAAGGCTCTATCTCCAAATACATTCTGAGGTACCAGGGATGAGAGCTTCATCATATGAACTTAAGGGAGGGACATAATTGAGCCCCTGACAGTTCTCAAGAACTTTACTTGGTTGGCTGATCCCTGGTGTATGTTGGGTTAATCTTCCGGCCCTGTGCGCTCAGGTACTGAACCATCTTACCTAAGGCAGTCAGCGAGCTGGCCCTCTGCCCTTCCAATCAGACTCTGGTGAGATTTTAACCTTTTCTAGGTTTTAGCCCATCCACTGATAACAAGCGGTGGGAGAGTCTAGGTCGCCTGGCCACAGCACAATAAAAACATCGTAATCTCAGCCACGTGAGGACAAATTGGTTCTGATCATCTGTGTGCAGCAGGATGTCGAAGTTGGTGTTAAAGAAAAAATTATTCATGACACTTGTTTAAGATGGCAAGGCTGACTTTGTTCAAGGAGGGGTCACAGTGACAGGTATAGGGACCCCCGCAACGGGGCCTTGCAGGTGGGGAGAGAGACTGGACTCAACTCCAAGGAGGACACGTAGAGATTTATGACCAAGGGGAAGGGTGGGGGTCAGTGGGAGGAAATTCCTAAAAGGAAACATCACAGAGAGGGGATTTCAGGCTAAACTGACTTGACAAGATCATTGCTGAGGGCAGGCCAGGGTGGCAGGTACCACTGGTGGGGAGTTTGCCCTCAACTGACTTAGCAAGATTCTTGCTCACGCTGGATTCAACAGGGACAGAGAGGGAAACCTAAGGTCAGGCTTAGTCAAGCAGAGGACTCAGAGGAGGCTGACTGAAGCTTTGGTGAAAGGAGAGAGTCTGTCCTGGGCATTAGCAACGTTCGCCCTGCACACAAGGCCCCTTCAGTCTGCGAGATGGACTCCGGGACTGCGATAGTATCTGGAACCGCGGGCACAGGGGAACACGCCACACTGAGCTTGCAGTACTCCACAGTGAGATGCCACGTCCTGCTGGCTTCTTTCCTTGGCTTTCGTAAGCACCTCTGCCTCCATTAGCTGCTTGGTCAGTGTAGTGACCTCCTGTCCCCCTCTCCTCCCCTCCCAGGATCCTCTGTCGTTTCACAGTAACAACAGGACTAGGCTGGGGAAGGCTGGTGGGCTTCCGATTGCATACTGGTCCCACACCACCATTCTAATTGTGGCACGACTCCACTGAGAACTTCCCTTACATTCCAAAGCCATATAGTGACACCTTGGCCTGAAGAACTCAGAGTTATGTCTGTCCATTGTTCAGTCTGAGAGTTGTTTCCAAATCCAGTTAGTTTCCTAGCCGTGTCCACAAGTGCTTCCTGGCACCACAGTGACTTGGACTCATGTCCAAAGGGACTGAAAAGTTTAGCAACCTTGGTTGCTGTCAAGTCCCCAACACACCTTGCCCAGCATGAAGCCTCTGGTTTTCCTGTGGGAGGAAGGGACCTCGGCTTCTGCCCTAGTCCTGTTTGATCTTGAAGGGGATAACGTCTGGGTAGAGAGGTGACGTGACAGCATTGGATCAACACCAGTCCAAACAGCGCAGACTCAGTGAGGGTGTCTAGGCCCTCTTGGTCCTCCTCCTGCGTGTCCACAGTAGATGCCAAAGCTGGCCGTGGTGCCTTCTGCTGCTACAGCCCAGAGCCTTAAATGCTGTGGCCCTCTCTCGGCCTGATAGTGAGAGAGAATGTCCCTCATGGGCAAACCATCAATCTCCCCTGTGGGCCCCCCCTGGTGTGATTGCCAGGCCCAGATTGTCCTGCGGTGTGGACCTTCAATTTGTTTCTTTCTCCCCCATTTAGCCTGAAAGGCATTTGCCTTGGCCTGTATCCACGCTTCTATTCCAAAAAGTGTGTTGCCCAGGAAATTTTCTGAATTGAATTGTCTGTGACAAACTGGTCAAACTGACCCTGAGTGACTATCTCATCCTCTAGACACTCTTATTTTCCATTATAAATCCAGGCTGGGGTTACAAAGACCCTAAAAGCTATAGGGTCTGTTGCCCATGGGTACTTACCAGACAACAAAAACTGCAAGGCCCTGAACGGTCTTCACGTGTTCTTCCTCCACGCTCCTGTCAGCAACAAGGTAGACGTGGCCAGGCTGGTTTGGAGCATCACGTCAGTCATTAGGCAACCACGTGATTTCCACTCCTCCAATAGCACAACTGACGTGGCTTCCTAATCTGCAGCCCAGGAGCCAACCTCTCTAGTCCCCCTGGGCCTTTGCCCAAACCTCTCCGTAATGTTCCTGCTTTCCTCCCACTCATTGCACCTCTGCATAACCGACTGGCCCTGCTGACCAGGGAGTAACTCATCTGTGGTCACAGCTACGGGTGGGAGGGAAGAGGGAAGCAGTTTTACTTTTCCGGTGGTATAAAAGTGTAAACGACAACCACAGTGTCAGTGTGCTTTTCTTAGCTTGATGGGTTCCTTTTCCCTTTATCTCTAACCACCAACGCAAGCCATTAAGTGTCTCAGGGCAACAGGCAGGTGCCACTTGTACCCATTATCACCAAATCCAAGGTCACTACCATCCAATCATCCTGATCCATACCTGGCTGGTTGGCCTGCTGGTCTCACCTGTCTTTTTCTTTTTTTCTTTTTTTTGAGATAGAGTCTCGGTCTGTCACCCTGGCTAGAGTGCTGTGGCGTCAGCCTAGCTCACAGCAACCTCAAACTCCTGGGCTCAAGCAATCCTCCTTCCTCAGCCTCCTAAGTAGCTGGGACTACAGGCATGTGCCACCATGCCCGGCTAATTTTTTTTCTATATATATTCTTAGATGTCCATATAACTTCTATTTTTTAGTAGAGACGGGGTCTCGCTCTTGCTCAGGCTGGTCTCGAACTCCTGACCTCGAGCAATCCACCTGCCTCGGCCTCCCAGAGTGCTAGGATTACAGGCGTGAGCCACCTCGCCCGGCCTCTTTTATTTTTTTATTTTTTTGAGACAGAGTGTCACTCTGTCACCCTGGGATAGAGTGCAGTGGCGTCATTATAGCTCACTGCAACCTCAAACTCCTGGGAACCAGAGCTCTCACACACAAGCTGACCTCTGAAGTTCTGAGTGTCTCGGGTCCCACACCCCAAACCATTTGAGAGACAGACATACTCGGCGTTTAATATAAGTTTCCTTTTATTTTGAAATTGAAACAGTGAAATGAAGTGGTTTGTGGCTGAAACAACCTTCGCGGGAAAGAGAACTGGAGTGTTCGTTCATCCATCAAAAAAACAAACTCCAAAGTCTGAGCCAGCTGCCCCACCTCCCCCCAACAAAGTCAAGAACAGATTAAAGGATGGGAGGAAGGGTACAATCAAAATCAGGGTGGTGATGGCTGGCAGATTTCCAGTAAAACACAATTTTCCAAGTTGCTGCAATTACAGAAGGTAGCAATCATTTTTAGAAACAGTCACAAGCAGGAGCCCTCCAGCCCTTCCCGATTTGCATCCATAAACATAAACGTTTCCCTCTCCTGAATAAGTGACATCCCAGGACTGCACACCAATCCACTTTGCCTCGGGGGAGGAGGCCCTTTTGACTCACTCTGGTTTCAGGGACCAGGATCAAGATTCTGGAGAAAGGAAAGAATCCAAATGGTAGTAAAGGAAGTTTATTCATTACGATAACTCATCATCTGCTGAAATTCATTTTGAACGCGCCTTTACATAGCAGTGGCTTACATAAGGATTTGCACAGAAATGTTACAAGTGGCTCCCCAGCCCCCACAGGGGGAAAGGGTGAGTCAAGACTTAAGCACCCCTAACACACACAGAGCCTTTCCTGGGGGTAGGGGGTGGGGCGGTGACAGGAGTCACCTGGCCAGGAGGGTGAAGGGGAGAGAAGCGCAGGTAGGACTCACTGGCAGGAACGGGGTGGGGGTGAGACGAGCCGGGGCGGCTGTGAAAGCTGTACCTGTTAGAAGGGCTAGCAGGTTATCTTACACAAGTGAAAAAAATTGCCAAAGAGTGAAACTTATTTATGGGGGAAAAAAAAAGAAAGAAAACAGAGAAGAGTTTGGAAAAGTATGGGAAATTAAAACAATCCAGTGGTCACTGGAAAATGTCTCCCTCTTTTCAAAAAAATTTTTTTTGGTTTTTTTTTTTTTTTTAATTTTTTGGAAAGTATTTGTAAGGTAATATTTTTTTTTTCCTTTGGAAAAAGAAATCTTTTTCCCCCCCTAACCTAAGCAAGTGGAGTTGCCACTACCTAATTTATCTCTATTGTTTTGCTAAGAGGTAGATAAAACAAAAGTGAAATGGGGCTTCTATGAGGAGGTCCATTAGAGGGTGGGGAGGGGCTGGGGTGGCCCAGTGGAACTCCCCTGACTACAAAGACGGCCTGAGCGAGTCCGAAGGACTGGGCCCTCAGACTCTCCCAGGGCAAAGGATCCTGTACCACCTCTTGTCCTTCTAGAGCCACTGTCCCTCGAAGACTGAGAAGGCAAACAGTGGAGGTGGAGGATCTCAAAGAAACCCTGTCAAAGAGGTCTCAGGTCTGGCTTCCCCAGGCTTCGTGACTTTGGGGCTGAGTGGTGGTTCCAGGCTAAGCCCCAGGTCCCGCCTCCAGCCAGCCCCCTCTGGCAGAAGGGAGGCGGTGATTCCTTTCCTCACCACCTGGTCCGACAAAGCTATAGGTGAGTGAGGGGCAAGCTGGAGGCAAAGGGGGTGAAACCTGGGCAGGGAAGGCAGAAAGGGGGACCTAATGGCCAGCCCTCCCTCCCCAACCGACATGATGGGGGATCCTGGCAGGCCTGCCTGTTCCCCAAGGACAAACCTTTTGTGGCACAAGCCTCAACTCACTCCTGCTGGCTGGCATTCACACCCTTATGCATGAGTCCCTGCCCTTGGTTCCAATCTTATTGTAAGGATTGAGGTAGTTAATCCATTTATACTCGTAGCATCCATTACCTGTGGTTACTCAAAACACATGCTCCCGAGGAGCTTCCTGCTATTTCCTTTAAGAAAACAAAAATTCTTTTTGTCTTGTCAGTCCGGATTCCACCACACTAAGGCGCCAGTATTGGCACCATCAGACTGTGCCCCAAAGCCACGCACAGGCCCGAGGGTCAGGGTTGGGGCTCTCACCCTCCACGTCCCCCTTCAGACATGAGGCCTCCTCCCTTGGCCTGTACCCCACAGAGAAGCCTTACGTATCCAAAGGAAAGAAACTGAAGGTTTCAGCTGGTGTTACTCTAAGTCTGAATACAAAGAGAAATGTTCTGCATCTAAATCATTTGAGTATTTGTAAGGGAAATGGCTTTTATGTCCCCTGCCATTGATGAGGGTTTTTCTTCAATCTCCCTGCAATTACTGTGTCAGGCTGTGCTGTTTTCCTTCCACTGGTGGCCTGTGGTTTGAATAGCAAAGCCACCAGGATCTCCCCATAAACACTTCAGGGGAAAGAAAGGAGACCCGCCCCCCTCCACGAGAGGCGGGAGGAAGGGGCCGCCTAGAGGCCCCAGCTTCTCTCGCCGATCAGGAAGGCTGGAGCGGCCCTCTGGGGCTCCGTGAGGTAGTTACGTAGCACTGCTGGTTCCCAGTTTGGCAGAGGGTATGTCTGGGGGGGGAGGAGGGGAAGGCACCCTGGAGAGCTAATGAGGCCCCTCCTCGCTGCCCGTCTGCCAGGCCTGAAGGGAACGCGCGGCGCCATCTCTGCAGTGGGGGCGGGGGACCGAGCAGTCCCGCAAGGGGGAGCTATTTGGAGCCCCAAACCTTCCCTCCTTCCCCAAAGTGCAACCGGGAGCCAACGGACCCGGACCCTTTTCTGGGCTCCCAAGCCCTAGGCAGGACCACTGCCGAGTCCCCTAGGAGCCCCGGAAGGGGAGGGCCCCGCCCGTAGCTCACACCACTTCCAGGAGCCCTTCCCGTCGGACAGCCCGGGTGTGTCAGAAGCCGGCTGTCGCTCTGCTTCAGAAACAGCCTCTCTCAGCCCGTCTTTGGCACAGAGGAAAACGGACACACGGAACCAACTGGAGTGTCCCCCTCCAGTGTCCTCTGGGTTTTACATGGGGTCTTTTCTGCCAATAGCGAGGCATAAGAAAGAGAATAGCTCCCAACTGCCCCCAGAAGTGGAGAGCTCAGGGAAAAGAGAAAAGAGATTGGTACGGGCTGGGAGGAGGGGAGGAAAGAGAGAAAAAGGTGATCAAACTCCCTGTCCCTACAAATGGCTCTCTCCTGCCCAGACCCCTCCCAGGAGCTGAGGGTCCACAACCCAAACTGCAAAAGGCAACCAGACCCTAGAGGGGATTAAAGCCATCGGGTGTAACTGGCAGATGCAGCTTCAAAGTCAGTGAATCAAACCATTTTGGTTTTCTTTGTATTTCAAAGAATTTAAAAATATATCTTAAAGAGATGGTCCTTTCTTAAAAATATATATGTAGCACACACACACACATATATATCTTAGAGCACAGAAATGTTTTTTTTTTCGAAGTCGCTTTTCTCAAATCATCCAAATCTCCCAAGTGCTTTTCACAATAGCGAGTTATCTCACCAAGGATGGGGAAATGGAGGTGTTGGGGGGGGGGGCGAAGTGCCGCCCTAAGACCTAGCCTATGGGCAAAGGATGCCCACGAAGGTAGGCCCTTCTCCTCCCACTACCCCTTAATCACCAAACCATATTTCTTTTGCTTCCTGGTAGTATAACTTCCACGATTTTCCTGCTGGGCAAAAATCAGCGATGAGTGGAGCCTTGCCTAATCCAAGCAAGTGAAGTTTTCTAGCCCCGTGCCCCCCACTTCCTGGTCTCTTCTGCTTGCTGAATCAGCCAGAGGAAAAGGACTCGGGCTTAAGGTGTGAAGGAAGCAGGTCCCCAAGGAAACTGAACACTGCAACAATCACATTTCAGGTACTGTGGGATTTTTTTTTCTTTCTGATGATAGTCTGAACCAGATATCAAAGCATGCTTGCTGCTGGAAGTTCGCTTGAAATCACTAAATGGCCGACGTCTGAATGGTATCTGCTTCATCTTGGGATAAAGCATATAGAGCCAGAGATGGAACGTTGGGAGACCCTTTTTGTGGTTGGGACAGGTGGGGAGGCTTAATTCTACTGGCCTGATAGGATTCCTAAATGCTTTCCTGCTTCTCCTCTCTTTGGGCCAGTTAGCTCTGGGGCTGCAACGGAATGTCATAGGGAGAAAATGGTAAGACCATAACAAGGCAGGAACCTGTCCCAGTCACATCCCCATGTCCCCCGCCCCTCCTTGCCACCCACCACCACCCTAAATCAAGAATTCCCTAAGTTTGGGTCCACTTTTAAAAATCAATCAAATCGATCTAAAGAAGACAGGGAGACAGAAGGGGGGCAGTTATCTGAGTGTTTGCCCCTGGGCCTATGGATATAGACTAAGAAGAAGATCGAGATGGAATTGAAATGAAACATTATAACAAAAAAGTGAAAAGCACTGCAGTGACAAACCAGGTGGACCTCTCTGAGGGTGAGAGGGTGGCCTTGTCTTTCTTCCATGAACAGAATCTTGGCTCCCATATTTAGACGGAGAAAAATAGATTTTTTTTAAAAAGGCTATATTTTCTAGTTATTTCTCTCCTCGATAAAACGGAGGCAATATTTTAAAATATCTCAACAGCACCACTGGTGGGAAAAACCGGCTGACATGCTGTTTAACCAAAGGAGGAAAGAGGGGTGTCCAAGGCCCAGTTGGTTGTTCGACATTGTTGTTTTGCCACTGAGGGCCCACAGCTCTGCTAGGCCTTTTAATCCTACCGGGTAGGATGTTCCAGCAGAGGCCAGCAGCTTGGGGCTCTAGAAGCCAGAGATCACAGCCAGGCAAGGCTCTAGGCTCCACCCCTCTGGGCTCTTCCAGACCTGGACCTCCCTCTCAGCTCCAGCCTCCTCCCAAGGGGCCAGCCCCGACTGCCTTTCCCACCGGTCCTGTTCTCCATAGAGAGTTCCTAAAGGGTTAGCTGGCTCATGTAAGAAATTATGAAACATAACTTTCTCATTTTTTTTCTTTTCATTAAAAAAATAAAATATTCAAGACTATCAGCTTCTCTTTTGCTTTTTCTTTTTATATAAAATATCAGCAAGCTGCAAAAAGAAAAAAAATCAAAAAAAAGAAAAAAAAATTTTTTTTTTTTTTCCAAAAAATGGGGTTGGGGGAACAAAAAGGAAAATAAATGCTGAGGTAACTTCATACCTTGAGGTAGTTTACTTCGCACACAGCATTGCCTGACTCCGCCCACATGTCATGGTTATCTTGTTATTGTTGTTGCAATGTTGGAAGGGAGGGGAACTCCATGCACGGGCTTTTCCATGCGTAGAGGCCTTCCTCCCTTCCCAGCACACTTACTAGTATTGTCCAGGGAAGCTAAAGTGCATTACCTGGCTAATATGCATTGTCAATCAGTATATTAGGAGGGGAGGCCTAACCTCATTTAACTGATGGCTGCTGTCCTCCACAAAGGCTAAACTTCCAACGGATCTTATTGAGCCTGGTAAATTAATAAATTAAACTTATTTACTCCTTTGTGTATAATGCTGCTGTATTCTGAATTTTGCTTTTTAGACACACTCTTCATCATGCCAATAAATGATTCATGGAGGCAAAAGCCATCGGTTAAATATTCCTCTAGAATATAAAAACAGAAGCAAGTATAACCCAATTTAGTGAATTTGCCAGATGATGGACTTTAGCTTTATGGGGAGCTCAGGGTTGGGTTCCAAGGCCCACCACCACCACCCAAGAAACAGCGCCGTGGCTGAGTGCACAACAAGACCTGCCTCTGGGAACCAGCCCTTATGGGAGCAAATGGGCTGGGGTGAGGGTACTGTGGCAGCTTTTGGGGCCACTCAAGTCCTCCATGGAACTGAGACTTTATCAAGGGGAGTCGGTGTCCCCTTCCCAGTGCTCATATCCAATCATTAAAATAGACTTTAAAAAAATATAAAATCCGCCTGAGAATGATGGGAATCAGGGACAGTGGTCAGTCCCTACCCTGTGAGCAATCAACACCACCTACATGCATCTGGACATGATGTGGGACCTGCATGGGCAGAGACGTGGCTGTGGTGGAGAAGCCCCAGTAGAGTGGGGGAATTTCACTTGTGCCAATTTTTCAAGATGGTGATCTGAAATAGATCAGCCACCAGGGCACTCCTTTTAAACGTGGATTATGATATATCTTAAACATCTTTCTCCCCATTTCTTCCCCTTCCTTATTACTTACTGTACCTACTGACTGGTTAGGGAGGGATTGAAATTAAACAACAGATACGGATGGGTATTCTCCCTTGAGTCAATACAGTAAGCAAAGCAATGCATTTTTTCTGGTAGCAGTAAAGATAAAACAACATAGGAAGAGGTGGTGTCAGCACATGAGAATGGAGGTATTTTAATCAATTAACCAAACAGGGAAAAGAAGGCTGGAAAGATTTTAGGGTCAAGAAAGAAACCATCCTTTGAGACTGATCAAAACACCCCTCTGTATGGTTTAAAAACCTGAAGGAAATTTTATTTCTCTTCCCACTGGAGTCTGACCCACCCTCTGGGTGAGGCCTGGAGAACTTCCTTAAACAATCCACGTTTAAAAGCACCCTGAGCTAGAATTTCAGTGGTGACACCCCGAGGGGTGGGCAGTGTTGGGCCAATTGGTTGGGTGTTTGGGGCGTGGAGATCAGGGTTCCTCACTGAACATCTTTCTCAAGCAAGTGGGCAAACCTGATCTACAGCCCAGCCCCGGTGTCCCGGATTCCCACTCATTCTCAGGCCTGCTGGGGAGAGTGCGCTCTCCATTGCTGCCCATTGTCCTGGACACGATGGGATGGGATGGGGCTGGTCACTTCCTCCGTGCCTGGGCCTGGTTACTCTGTCCCTTCTGGTGCTGCTGCTTAACCTGGGCCAGGATGTCTCGGATCTTTCGCTGAGCCATCTGCAGCAAGAACAGGCAAGAGGGAGGGTGTGAGGACCTCCAAGGAGACACCCTTCCGCGGGGAGAGAGGCCATCGGGATCCGGGCACCGGCAACAACAGAGCAGGTACACAGGACTCAGAAGAAAGAAGAAAAGTGGGGTCAGAGCGACCTTCAGTTTCTTTGCCTCCGGTAGAGCCGGAGTATCCACTGAATAATACAGAAAGGATGGGAAAGTGGCCGGGGGTGAGGATGGGGGGGAGCAGGGGTTGGAGAGACAGTAGCATAAACCCACCCATAGAAATCTAAAACGTGACAAAGTTGCGTTGTTATGACTTGGGCTTGTTACTAAGCCCAAAATGGAACACCTAGAGTTTCTAGACATTGGTGTCTGAAATGTAGTCCAGGGTCATAAATGAGAAGTCATCATAAATCCACTATTCATGTAAATACCCTAGGAAAGGGAACGAATACAATGCCCAGATATGATATAAGCTCCACTGAGAAAATGGATGAAATACCAAAGGATTGGGGTCTTTACTCTTTCCCTCTCAAAAGTTTTTATCCTATGACTGAAGTTTAATAAGGGAAATCAACTGCAAAATCGGATTCATTTCACAGAAATTTACCACAATGTCTTCCTTCTATAAATTGGGTGTTTGGTTTCCTGGTTAAAGAGAAAGTTGATCTGGGTTGGAAGAATGTGGAAATCAATATTTACATGAGTTCCATGAACCCCCGCTTGATGTTTTAGTTTTTCATTCAATCCTCATTCTGATCAGCTGAAACTGCTTCAGTACTTAATACAGCCTGGCTCCGTGCACCCGTGGACATATCATTTGCTCTCTTAAGTCTCACCTTCCTCATTTGTAAAATGAGCTTGTTGTGAGGATTAAATGAGTTAATGTATATCAACTGTTTATGTACAACTGTGCTGGGTGTATCAATGCACCCATACGCGTTACATATTATTACTGTGGCTCTTGTTAATACTTCTCAAAGGCTTATCAGAAAAAGTTACCTATCCAGGGTCACACAGCAGAGAGGTTATGTGGGGTTTGAGCTCAAAGCCCCCTGCCTCTAAAACCCACATTCCTGATGCTGGAACACACAGCTTGGGAGCCAAGTTCTGCCCCGGACTGCCTGAGCAGCCTCGAGTGGCCACAAGCCTACAGAGACTTGGTGATCCTCTATGAACTGTAGGAACTGCATTCAATAGTCTCAAAGGTCTCTTTCCAATTTTAGCGCTGGGGGGTTTAGATTTTAGGAAAACCCCATTAGCTATCAATCACCCTTGCCCAGCCTTGTTGAGGTTCAGCAAAATTTGAACCTGATATTGGCCTTTCCATTCCAGGATCTAGAATCTGTCCCCATTACTGGGCAGTGATGTTAAGTTCTAGAAAGAGGAAAGGAGGAAGAACAGAAACCAGGAAGTGAACAGTCATTCTGGGAATAGCATTCTGGGAATAGCAATAGCATTCTGGGACTGCATCTGAAAAATGCAATCCACAGTGTCATTAGTGTTGTTATTATTCCACAATCAAGACTGGGTGATACATAATACCAATTTCCTTTCATATCCAACGCAAACACGGGTTAGGGAAGAACTAAGGTTAGACAACAGGAAAGACCATTAATAAATAATGTATAACATATGTAGTATAAGAGCTATATATAATGTATACTATACATGAAAATTGTCAAAGCACATTCCCTAGAGAGCCTTAAGAGGGTTTAAGTCATCTACTCATCCTACTCCTGCGCCTGAAAGAGGGGAATGACCCAGCCCAGAGGCAGGCAGATGTGGCCAAAGACACAGGACTTGTCACACTCCTGTAGATCAACTTCTGGAGTCTCCGCTTCTCTGCTCCCTGGGCTCCTGCAGTCCTCTCACAATAGGGGAACACCGTACGTACCTGGCTGGCATAGAAATGTCCGATGATTTTCACGATGACCTGGTCGTTCTCATCAGGGGTCTGGTCTCTTGGCACTACCACCTCAGCAGCTGTTAAATTCTGCAACTCGTTCACCTGGGAGTGGCCAGAGAGAAGCTCAGGGTGCCATCAAGAAGCATGGGTGGGGGTGGAGGGAGGAGCAGGGGGCAGGTGACTAGTGGGTAGAAACCGGAAGAGTCAGGAGGTTGAGTTAGAAGAATTAAGTCAATGGGCAAATCAGGAGTCCTAAGGTTGGAGCAGGGCTGGGAGCAGCAGGCCAGAGCAGAGCCATTGGGTTTGGAGACCAAAGCCCAGCACTTTTGACCAGCCCTGATGGCTCACCGTTTTGCCGCCTTTGCCGATGACCCGGCCAGCTGCTGATGCTGGCACCCGTATATGGGTCTCTAGCTTTACTTCCTCCTTGGGACCAAAGAAGTTCTCCTCCTTGAGTTTGCCATAGATTCTTCCCTGAGCCTGGGAAGAGAAGTGTTTGTCAATGAACGGGCCATGTATCTGTGACGAAACGGAAGAGCAGTAAACAGCCAGTGCAGCCCCCAAGATCCAGCCCATCCTTCTCTGGCCCACAGGCCCACCTCATCCTACGTGGGTCGACCATCTAAGGCAGGTGATGGGAAAGGCTCAGCTTGGCTGGACAGCCTGTCAGTGCTCCTTCTGCTTATCTGTAATACTAGGGACCTATCTGACCAGAAGTTCAAGAAGCTAAGGAGGTAGCAAGGACATAAAGGAGTGAAAGGAATTGGACATCAAATGCCTTCCATAGTAACTAAGGCAGAATGCAAAGAAGCAGCCCTCAGACGTCTTTCTTTCCCATAATTTGTGTTAACCTTCAAGAAGTGATAAGGGAAATGGAAGTCAAAAGAATTTGATGCCAACTTGCAAGTAGCTGTGCAGCCCTGTATCCTGCAGGAAAGGCTTAAAGATGTGGCGAGGATTTGACAGTTAATGGGAAATTGACCCAGCCCTTTTCCTGCACTCAGGGGAAGAACCCAACCTCAATTCCCCAGTATCCAGCTTGGAAAAACAATAAAGATCAAAACCTTGAATTGGGCTTCTGGCGGTCCAGTGATGATAACCATACGAACTTTGGAGTCAGGGGTTTCAGGTGGTGCAATCTACAAAGCAAACAGCTGGTCAAAGAGGGACCCTCTTCAGGAAGAGATCCCTGGCATCTCCATTTCCTCCAGTTCCCCACCACCACCCTTACTCCCACTGCCCATTCTGAAGACTGGGAGAGGGAAGAACCAAGATCCCAAAGCCCAAGTCACTGTCCCTGCACATCAGCTATTAGGAGGGCAGAGGGCAGTTAGAAGGACTTGCTCCAGAGACAGTTTCTACACACAGGGCCTCCTCCAACCTCCCCTTTCCGCAGTCTCTTGGGAGCTTTCCGTGGAGTCAAGACTGAGACACAGATGAGATGGGGAGGGCAGTGACTGCATCTCCACCTGGGAAACAAGTGTAGCTTTTGCCCAAAGCTTTTAAGACCCTGAAACAACTGGATTCAGGTTTGTGAAATTTAAAAGCATCTTCGTTTCACTGTAACAGATTCTCCCTTCTCTCTCCCCTGACCCTGACCGGGGAAGCGGAAAGACAACTAACACTTAAACCAGTGTTAAACTGTGTGTGGCAGGGGCTTTGGCTGCGTGGTTTCACAGCATTGTCCTGACGAGGACAGTGAGGCTCGGGTCACACAGCTTACTGGGGGGGTGACACGGTGGGCTGGGATTTGAACCTGGGTCAGTCTGTGGCAGGTCTAAATAAAGCTCTCCTTCTGTGCCGCCACCCTGCCTCCTGCCTTGCCTGAAAACCCAGAGGCACTGAAAGCAAGCCATGGAGGCCAAGCAAGGTCAAAAGCAGAGAGGACTGACATTACACAGGGAAAGATGCAAATTCTCAAGACTATGGGAATCTGGGAGCAGACACAGAGGGTGGAAGAAGCGGAGCCCCCTCCCATCCCAAACCCACAGAGCAGGTCACCTTGATGGAGGCGCTGGCGAACCGCGACAGCTGTTTGATGTGCTGCCCCTTCTTGCCGATGATGGCGCCCACTGCCTGGGCGGGGATGAACACCTGTACCATCTCCTGCTCGGGAGCCTGCTGCCAGGACAGGGCACGTTATTACCAAGGGGCCTCAGGAGCAGGGCCCAGAAGCCCTTCCACTCCCCCAGCTTGCATCCTTGCAAAGGAAGGGGTGCAGGCCCCCACCTGCCACCCGGGCTGCCAAGGGATGCAGTGAGCTCTTTACCTCTTCCTATGCCCAGCAGAGTGCAAGGAAACACAGCTGCCAGCACCCTGCAGTACCCTAGGCCCTGCTCTGCACAACTGCCACTTAGGAGAGTGGCTGGGAGGACTGCAGAGGAGGACGTCCCTGAGAACTCCCCTCCCTTTCCCTGCAAACTTCCCAAGCACCAAACTCCCATGGGGATTTGGACCCCTCGAGGGAGGCCACAGCAGGCTCAGTGTTCCCCTGTAACGAGACCTTCCACCTACCATAAAGGAGCTGTAGGGAGCTGCTCCAGTAACGCTGCTGGGAGGTGGCGGGACAGCACTGGATGAGGCTGGGAAAAGTCCTACAGCAGCAAGGTTCAGGCCAGGGATGAGGTGAGACTGCAGCTGAGGAAGAAAGGTGAGGAGAAGGGAGTCAGCTCATCCTGACGGGACCTTGTGGTCCCTTGGGGGTGGCCCTGGCTAAACCAGAAGGGTGAGTGGCCCCAGGAAGAGTGGGCCAAAAACATGACAATGACATGCTTTTGCACAAAAACCTGCCTGCCCTTATGCTTGCATACATGCCCGCATGCACACAGGTAAGGAATGGTGAGCAATGGGATGTGCTTACAGAACCAACTCCCACAACCAGAGAAGCCCACCCACTCTACACCCTCAGCAGTCCTTCCTCTCTGGCTGCTCAGTCCAGTCTGACAGGGACAGGGGACAGACTACAGATGCACGACCCTATCATGTGACTGATGCCCCTGTATGAGAAGGAAGGATGGAGACAGAGCTCCATTTGACTTCTAGGACTCAGTGGTTCTGAAACTTTTTGATCGATTACCCCATCCCCACTCCTCTTTACAAAATCAGAGGAGCTGGTGGCTCACACCTATAGTCCCAGCACTTTGGGAGGCTGAGGTGGAAGGATCCCTTGAGACCAGGAGTTCAAGAGTCGCCTGGGCAACATAGTGAGACCCTCATCTCTATAAAAAAAAATGGAAAAACCAGCCGGGCCTGTGGCGACAGCATGCTTCTAGTCCCAGCTGCTTGGGAGGCTGAGGCAGGAGGATCGTCTGGCACCCTGCGCCCACAAGCTGCTGTTGCTCAGACTCAGAAAAGGGCAAGCCACGCAGCACTCACGCTCATGGCGGCCACATCATTCTCGTAGGCCTCCCGGACTTTCTTCATGATTTCCTGCTCAGCCCTGCAGCAGTTCTCGATGGCCCCCTTCACAGTGATGGTCCTCTCAGGGTTGTAGAGGGTGAGGTCCTGCAACCTGGCAGAAGAGCAGAGCAGCCTCAGCCTTTTGCTGGCAGGCCAGGATCAGGCCAGAGCCCAACTGGGTCACAGGTCCCCCATTTCTGCGTAATTCTCTATCTCCAGCCTTCCATGTCCCCAGTTTGTAACCAGGGCAGGGAGTGAGGTGCAGAGGGGTGAAAATACCCAACTGAGACCCCCCCCCCCTTAGCAATAAATCCAGTCACAGATGGGATATGTTGCTGGTAAAGCAGGAAGGAGGATTGTGCCACCGAGCTTCCCCCCATTGGCCCTATACAATCCACGTCTTGCACCTTTCTGGAAGAGAACCATTGCTTTGCCCACAGGTTAGTCTTTGATGCAGTGAGGAGGCACGGTGTGTGCAGAGGCAGCCCACGATACAGACAGAAAGGGACTGAGGTCGGGTCACTTCTCATGGTGGCAGACAGGCCTGAAACCCCAAAGGCCTGGCTCCTAGCTGCTGGCTGCCCTCGAGATGCACAGGAAGAAGGCTGTGATGTGGCAGGAAAAGCCTGTAGAGGCAGCCCCCTACGATGCCCCCACAACCCACATGGCAGTAGGAATGGGGGAGAATTCTACCCCTTAGAGAGAGAAATGCTCTTGGTCAAGCACAGTGGCTCACGCCTGAAATCCTGGCACTCTGAGAAGCCAAGGTGGGAGGATTGCTGAGGCCAGGAGTTCGAGGCCATCCTAAGCAAGGGCTTTGAGACCTCACCTCTAAAAAATATATATAAAAATTAGCCAGGTGTAGTGGCAGACACCTATAGTCCCAACTACTCAGGAGGCTGACACAGGAGAATCGCTCGAGCCCAGGAGTTTGAGGTTGCAATGAGCTATGATGATGCCACTGCACTCTAGCCAGGGCAACAGTGATACTCTGGCTCAAAAAAAAGAAAAGAAAAAAAAATGCTTTTTACCACTTCTTTAACTATTTTTCTTCAACAGGCAGGGAACAGCACCCAACTTAAGGGGGCATGATGAGATACTGCTGACCCTGGGCCACCATACATCCCCCACTCACATACAGGGACACGGGAGGAAGCCTTACGAGGAAATGGTGATTTTCGTCTCTGTGTCCTGCTCGACCTTCTTCAGGTTACGCCCTTCTTTGCCAATGAGACGCCCCACGAAGTTATTGTGGGCCAGGATCTTCAGAGGGACCTCGTCAGCCCTGGGGAAGACAGGGAAGACCTCAGCTCCTTCAACAGCAGATGTGGAGGCACAGCCACCCTGCAACCCGAGTGGCTGTTTCCAAGTAAAAGGTGACAAAAGTCAGCAGACGGTGGCTGCTTAGCGATAAGAGAATTGGGGATTGAGGGGGATGGCCAAGGAGCAAAAGGACATGTTCTTTATCTTAATTGTGATGGTGGTTTTATAGGTATGTACATCTTAAATTTTAACTCATTATACGGTACACTTTTAAAATGTGTGTGATTGATTATACATCAATTAAACATCGATACAGCTATTTTTTAAAAGGACAAGTGTGCAAAGGAATATGTATAAGCAGATTCCTTGCATCACTGTTTCTTTTTTCCCCCCGTTTGTATAAGCCCGTAGCATCACTGTTTTCCATAAGGAAACTTTTAAAGGAATCCAAACACCCATCAAGACATCCAGGGATTGGTTAAATGAACTAAGGACAGCCGTAACTGTGGAATTCTATGCAGCTACAAGAATGAGTATGTCAACATGCACTGAGACAAGTACTGATGCAGAGAATGAAAAAGTATAGGACAGCATGTTCAGTATGATCCCCTTAGAGGTACACACGGATGTGCACCACACACACACAAATACACACACCCTTGTGAGTGCACAGAATTTCTAGGTTACACAAGGGGAGTAAGAAGGAGAAGAGCATTTCTCAGTTTATATCTTTTTATACAGTTTCTGACTATGTCTCCTGTATCTCTGTATTACTGCTATTAGCAAGTTTGAGGGGAGGGGGGCTGGCAGTCCCCGAAGATGCAAGGAAAGCTGGAGCCTTACGTTTTGGTGTCCTTTGCTTCTTTATGCATTATCTCCAAGATCATCTTACAGGCAGAGGAGCAGCCCTCGGGGGTGGAGTGGACGCTGATGGCTTTTTCAGCTGCACCTGCGTTCTCCTTCCTATGCACGTCTATCCTGAGGACCACAAGGACAACGCCGGTTAGTTGTTCCTAGGGGCACCAGTTCTTCAGGCTCACCCCACCTCTCCTCTATCAAAGACATAAAACCTGCTCTTCTTAGAACAAGGCCTATCGAAACGTGCAGATTCAGGAAGGGCAAAGGGCTAGAGAAATACGATGAGTCTGCTACTCTGGATTCTGTTGCAGACCAGCACTGTCTCAGTCTACCACACAGAGGCAGGCCGCGGTCCCCAACCCCCGGGCCAAGGCCCAGTACCAGTCCATGGCCTGTTAGGAAACCACATCACCACCTGAGCTCTGCACCACCCTCCCCCCACCTACGACACCCCATCTCCTCATCCCTGGTCCGTGGGAAAATTGTCTTCCATGAATCCAGTCCCTGGTGCCAAAAAGCTTTGGGACCACTGGATGCAGGGGTGGGGATTACCAGCCCATAGCTCTAAAGCTACATGTCACCTTAAATTCTACATGTTTCCCTCGAAATAAATATAAAGGGAAGATACATTGTCCCAAACTAAAACTAAATAATAATGGGACTTATTGTGAATAACGACATAATGCGACCTGTATTTTTCCACCAAGCACACTGATCAGCATATAAAGATTAGAGAAAAGGTGTGGTTGTGGCAGAATGGGGAGATGGGACATAAGTATGACCTATTTCTGAGGGCCCCGACTTTGGGCAGGGTGGCCAGCCCACAAAGTGGTCATGAAATCAGAGCACTGAGGAGTGGATGACTCATCAAGGCTGGGTTTGCTTGAGGACACTTTTTTTTTAAAAACTTATAGAACCCTTGTTGGTAACAAGAGTGTGTGGCCCAACCACTGCCACCAGTGTCCCAGCCCAGACCCATGCTCCCTCCCCATCTGCCCACCCTTACCCAGGAGGCTGAGATTGCAAGCAGTGACCCCTGAATGTTCCAAGCAACATTTCCTAGGAGTTAAATATCAGTGCCCCCAGCATGCTTCCAAGAGCCTCCCCAGGTACTAGCCACAGTCCCAGCACCCAGCCTCTATTCCCCCAAGGACTCACTTGGACTGGGTCTGTTTTGTGATGTTGCGGATGGTGGCCCCTTCCTTGCCAATGATGGCGCCCACATACTGGGTGGGCACCAGGAGCCGAAGGGGGATGTCCACCTGCTGCTGTTTAGCTTGGGCCCCCGCTGCCACAGGGGAGCCCTGGCGGGGCTGACCCCGGGAGCCAAAGCCTCCGCGGCGCCCGTTCTCAGGACCCTGTGCTATCTGCTCATCAGGAATGTAGGAGACCTTCAGGGCATGGTTCTCCAGCTGGTGGCCATTCAGCTTCATGATGGCTCTGGGGATAGAATGAGAGTCTACAAATCATGCCTATCCAAGCCAATCACATCAGATGCTCTCCTCTGGCAAAGTACTCTACAGAGTTACAACTTGGAACACACTCCAGAAAGGGAGAAAACCACCTGCCCACCACCCCCATCTCCAACTTCAAGGACCTTCCAGTTTAAATGGCATCAAAGACATCAAGGAAAAGCAAATAAATATAGTGATTCCTGACATTTGGTTGAGATTTATTGTTCACAAAGGCTTTCCATTTAGATCATCAGAGAAATGGGCTCCCAGTCCAATAGGGAGCATAAGGTGCTCCCAGTCTAAAAACGAAGACTAAGCATATATCTCAAAGAACTCCCGTGTCAGTTGGAGAGCATACCATGTACCTGAAGGGGCTCAGCAAAGCTGACACATACACCTTCTGGACTGAGGAGTCCTACAAAGTGCTAACTACCACAAAATCCTAATCTTATATTAGGTTATTAAGTATGAAATGTCTGATTTCCTTAAGTACTAAATTAGACAGTTAATAATGCTGACACTTCACTTTGACTTCTTATTTTGTTCTTATCATGAAGGTACATCCTCAGTCTTTAAAACACAGTTTGGCTTGTGACCATCTTTACGTCAATGGTTTGAGAAGTTCCGTTCTGGTGACTTTAATCTTAAAAATGAGCCACGTGGGGTGACCTCAGTCCAAGGTGGATGATGATGAGCACAAAGCTGTAGTGGATGCGAATCCATCTCAACCTACCCATGAATTAGCAGCAAGACTGGACATTACTATTCCAACCATATTGGACCATTTGAAACAGATCGACAAAGTAAAGAATCTGGATAGATGGGTACCACATGAATTAGAAGAGCATCAGAAGAGAAATCTGAAAGCTTGCCTTTCTTTGCTGTCACAACATAAAAGGCAAACCATTTCTACACCATATTGTTATGATGAAAAAGGGATTCTTTTTGATAATCACAAGTGTTGGGCACAATGGCTGGATAAAGATGAAGTGCTGAAACACAGTCCAAAACCGAATATTCATCAAAAAAAGCTAATGGTGTCTGTCTATTGGTCCAGCACTCATATTAGCCACTATAGCTTTATGAAACATGATCAATCCATTACAGCACATGTCTACTGCAACGAATTGGATGAAATAATGAGGATGCTTGTGATTAAGCAGCCAAGATTGGTCAACAGAGACAGGCCACTCCTCTTCTAAAACAATGTTCTACCAAATGTCACAAAAACAACAGTGCTCAAACTACAGAGGCTGGACTTGGAAATTCTCTGTCATCCACTGTATTCATCAATTGACTACCACTGCCTCTCCTAGGCTTTGGACTACTTCTTGCAAGGAAAAATATTCAACTCTCAATAAGCTGTGGAGAACACCTTTCACGATTTCATCGCCACTCAATCTCCAGGCTTCTTCACTGCTGGCATAAACAAGCTACTGTTAAGATGGCAAAACTGTGTCAATAGTTTAGGTGCATACTTTGATTAATTGTACGGTTTTTTGTTTAAGATATAATAAACTAAACTTTTGATTTGAAATCAGACATTTCATATTTAACAACCTAAGAACTAATGAAAACAAGGTCAACAGAGAATGAAACTTATTAATATGTATGCAGAATCCAAATGTTAATCCTGCCCTGCCACACCCTAATGAAATGCAGGACAAAAATACTCAAATTAGGGCACCAGTATTCCAATCTTAACTCCACTGCTCACTAGTTATATGCATTGGGCAACTCACAACTTAGTCTAGACCTAAGTCTCATCAGCTATAAAGTGGGAAATTGATATTAATACCTGTGTTCTGCCTATCTTATGGCTAATACATTTAGGTCTGTGATCCATATTGAGTTTTGTGCGTATGGTGTTATGGTAGGGGATTCAATTCATCTTTTTACCTGTGAATATCATTAAATTGCCCCAGTACCATTTGTTGAAAAGACTGTTTCTTTCCCATTGAACTTTTTTTTGAGAGAGTCTCGCTTTGTTGCCTGGGCTAGAGTGAGTGCCGTGGCGTCAGCCTAGCTCACAGCAACCTCAAACTCCTGGGCTTCAGCGATCCTACTGCCTCAGCCTCCCAAGTAGCTGAGACTACAGGCATGTGGCACCATGCCTGGCTAATTTTTTCTATATATATTTTAGTTGGCCAGATAATTTCTATTTTTTTTTTTTTAGTAGAGACGGGGTCTCGCTCTTGCTCAGGCTGGTCGCGAACTCCTGACCTTGAGCGATCCACCCGCCTCGGCCTCCCAGAGTGCTAGGATTACAGGCATGAGCCACCACGCCCGGCCCCCATTGAACTTTCTTAGCACATTTGTTTAGAAGGAAAAAAAAACCCCAGATGATCATAAATGTAAGGCCTTATTTCTAGACTCTCAATTCTGTGCCACTGATCTATGTCTATCCTGATGCGACTACCACACTGATTTGATTCCTATAGATTTGAAGTAGGTTTTCAAATCTGGAAGTTAATGTCTTCTAATTTTGTTCTTATTCAAGATTTTTATGGTTATTTTGGGTCCCCTGCATTACCTCACACTGAATTGTAGGATCAGCTTGTCAGTTTCAGCCAAAACTTCATTCTTACAGGATTCGTGTAAAAATCACATGTGAACACATGGGATAAATTAAGGGATTTGTTGTTTTTAAACCTCTGGAGTCTGGCACCTCCCTTGGTTAATGAAACCTATTGAGTTTGGCACCTCCCTTTTTTTAATTTCTATTTTTAATTTTCTTTTTTTTTTGAGACAGAGTCTCACTCTGTTGCCCAGATTAGAGTGCCGTGGTGTCAGCCTAGCTCACAGCAACCTCAAACTCCTGGGCTCAAGCGATCCTCCTGCCTCAGCCTCCCCAGTAGCTGGGACTACAGGCATGCGCCACCATGCCCGGCTAATTTTTTCTATATACATTTTTAGTTGTCCATATAATTTCTTTCTATTTTTTTAGTAGAGACAGGTCTCGCTCTTGCTCAGGCTGGTCTCAAACTCCTGAGCTCAAACAATCCACCCACCTCGGCCTCCCAGAGTGCTAGGATTACAGGCGTGAGCCACCCACGCCCGGCCTGGCACCTCCTTTGGTTGATGAAAACTACGTGGAAAATAAGAATTGGAGACAGAATGGATTGCTTACCCCTTGGAGACTGGAGTCTCAGTATTTGGGAGATCTGTAAAACGGGCTGAGTAAGAATGAAGGGAGGAACAAGCATCAGCCATTCCCAAGGCTGGGAGTGGTTAGAAATGTTAGCAAGCAACAACAAGCAGCAAGGAATGAGCAAGTGTTGACACCATCTTTACAGCCGGGCAAAGGATCTTACATGGCCACAAGGGGCAGCAGGAAACTCTAAAAAATTCTGAGCCCGGGAGGTACAGAAAACGAAACGGTAGGCATTTGAGAAAGTGGTGGGATTTTACAAAGTACTACTAGCTTGGAGGAGGCAGCACATGAAGAAGCAAGTCCAATGTAACAAAAGCCTGTAACCAGGTCGAACATGATTTTAAATGAGGAATTCCACAAAATAGGTAGTCTGTTTATACCAGTGGGTGAGAAGCCTAATTAACTGCTCAACCAAAGGGCTAAGGACCTAGAAATTGTGGGTGTGATGGGACTGGGAAGATCTTACCAAATCATCAACTAGCTTCACAACCATCACTGCAATGAAATGTCTGCTCCGCATGGCAACTTCAAGGAATCCTTTCTAAACCCCGTAGTTCCCCCTCACCATCACTAGATGGCGCCATGAACACAGCAAAGGACCCCGCGGTGCCGGGCAACCAGAGACTATCTGAATCGGACCTTTTTTTCAGACTTCCCATCTCTCCTGGGAGGGCTTTGGGTCCCTCCTTTCAATGTATTTTGCTGTCAAACCAGAAGAGTTTCTGAACCTTTGAGATCTCTGAAACAAACGACACGAAGGAGACACACCCCGAAAAAATCTTTTAAGGGAGTCTGGGTTTGGCTGGCCCACAATCTGAGGCCAGACAGGGACCCCAGCCTGCCCGGACCCCCGGTGGAAGCAGAGGGACCCTGGAAGCAAGAGAGACGCGGCTCGCAACACGCCACACAGACCCCCGCAGCCCCACTTTCCCAGCCACTCACTGCCTGGTCTGCTCCCTGTTGGAGTAGGTGACATTCACCACTGCCGTCTCACTCTCGGTGTTCACTGCAGAGAAAACAGAGGGCACTGTCAGAGCAGGGAAATACGGAGGCGCCACTCCGGAATCCCAAACCCAGCCTTCCATGGTGAGATCAAGAAGACACTAAACTGGCCGGGGCGGGGTGGCTCACGCTTATAATCCTAGCTCTCTAGGGGGCGTGGTGGCTCACACCTATAATCCTAGCACTCTAGGAGGCCAAGGCAGGAGGATGGTTCAAGGTCAGGAGTTCGAGACCAGCCTGAGCAAGAGTGAGACCCTGTCTCTACTAAAAATAGAAAGAAATTAGCTGGACAACTAAAAATATATAGAAAATATTATCCGGGCATGGTGGTGCATGCCTGTAGTCCCAGCTACTCAGGAGGCTGAGGAAGGAGGATCGCTTGAGGCCAGGAGTCTGAGGTTGCTGTGAGCTAGGCTGATGCCACTGCACGCACTCTAGCCTGGGCAACAAAGTGGAGACTCTGTCTCAAAAAAAAAAAGAGAAGGCATCAAACTTATGAAATACTAGAATGAAGAGGCAAAAAAAAAAAAAAAAAAACATTTTCCCTTGAGACAGCTTTCACCTGAGCTGCTGGAAAATTCAAATTAATCTTCTTGCATTTTCCTTTGGTTTCCTCACCCTGCTCCCCAGGGAGTGGGTGTGTGAAAGGGTGTAGCTGCTGTATGAGCAGTTGTACAGCAGGGTAACCACCACCACCCACCTCCACACACACACCAACCTGGGAGTCAATTTCCCTGTAGAAAGCTAAACCAGAGAAAAATCAACACATGCTGGGTGAGATTAGCAATTTATAGAAAGAAACATCCCAAGAAATGGTCTGCAAAGATATGGCTAAAGATGCCTGGGGAACACCCAAGTCCATTCTAGAGGCCTTTATATCCTCAAGGACATGGTGTATTAACCCAGCCAAATGGATTGACAGGAGTGGCTGTTGTGGAGTCTAGAAGGAAAAATAAAAGATTATGTCTACATCTTTTCCAGGAAAAAGGATTTCCTGCCTTGAGTATTCCAAACATCTTAGCAGTGAACATGAACACACTAGGCCACCCTAGCTTCAGGACACTAGCCATTAATCCCATCAAACTCAGCTCTAACTATGAGCATCTTTTGGTTTTCATCTGATTCCTCATCTACTCTTTCCTACAGAGAGGAGAATGGGCTGGCAAAGCTGATATTAGCATTCCAAGCAATCTGGGCAAATATTTTTCACTTCCAATTAAAAATTAACTGTCTCGGGCCAGGCGTGGTGGCTCACGCCTGTAATCCTAGCACTCTGGGAGGCTGAGGCACGAGGACTGCTTGAGCTCAGGAGTTGGAGACCAGCCTGAGCAAGAGCAAGACCCTGTCTCTACTAAAATTAGAAAAATTAGCTGAGGGGGGTCATGGTGTGTGCCTGTAGTCCCACCAACTTGGGAGGCTGAGACAGGAGAATCCCTTGAGCCCAGAAGTTTGAGACTGCAGTGAGCTACAATGACACCACTGCATTCTACCCAGGGTGAGAGCGCGAGACTCTGTCCCAAAAAAGAAAAAAAAAAAAAATTAACCTCTCATATGTATCAATGTATTGTGAACTGGGGGTCCCCTGGGCTTGCTCAACCTTGGGACACAAGCCTCTGCTCCCACAACACTGAGGACAGATAAGACACTTGGTCACAAAACTTCAGTGCAGACCACTCTTCACCCCTCAGGCCTGCCCACCTTAGTGAGGAGGAAGGTCCTACAAGCACAATCTTCCAGTGACTGGAAATACAGTAGTGAACCAAGAAAATCTCTGCCTTCCTGGAGCATGTGTCCCAGTAGAGGGAGACAACAATAAGCATAATAAATAAGCAAATTCTACAGAACATTTGACAGTGGTGATTGCCATGAAGAAATAAACATCAGGCTAACGCGGATGGAGTGGGGGCAATATTAAATAGGGTAGATCTCACTTAGTGACATCTAAACAGACTCAAGGACTTTTTTTATTGTCCAACAAAGCCAAACATTTCCCATACTATTCTCTCCAGAGAGCAGATACCCTTCCAGATACAGCTCCCCATCTCCCAGGTGAGCCTTGGATAAATTTAAACTAGTGTTGACTCCTGCTGCAGTTCTCAGTGAAGCTCAGCATGCACTTGCTCCCAAGCCACTGCTCAATCTTACTCTCTATTTGTCCAGGAGTAACTTATTCATTAGTCTAAGCTGTGAACAGTACTGGGCAATGGTTATCAGTGGGTCCATTTGTGTCCTGGTATTTATGATAACAGAAATCTACAGGATTAGGGCAGGTTAGAACCTGTTTGATAGATTCAGCACTTTACCTTTGGGCAGGTGAAGATTCTCATCATTTATAATCACTTATAGCTTGCCCCTTTCCACAAAGAATTTGGAGATGAATATTTAAATCTCTTCAATTTCTTGAGATCACCAAACCTCAACCAGTATCATGTCTACCTAAAGACCACCTTATGTCCCACCAAAACCACTCTGTATTTATTGAGGCTCATTTCCTCGGAAAAGAATTTATAATCTTCATAATGGAGAAACCTCCAAAAAAAAAAAAAGCAAACTTTTATGACCTAGAATTCCTTATTATGTTTCCTTCTGTGGGCACATTCTTTCCTGATTTTGCTTACCCATCAAACTACATTAACTAAGTAATAAATCCTCTGCTTTTCATTTTAATTGACCAAAGACATAGGTAGCTGCCAATCAGAACTTCTAAGAAGAAAGAAATGACCAGTTGACTATTCCAGCCCAAAACAAGAAATATGAAGCTTTTAAAGTAAAAGGGCTACAAACTTACTGGGGTTGAATGCACAATTTCTATTCTTAAACTATTTCTAAAATCTTGGGGCATCCATTTCTACCTTGGTTGATCCCTAAGAGCCTAGAGATTCCATGTTGGGAAGGAGTGACTTTGTTCAAGCCTCCTGCTAAACAGAAGAAAAATTTGGTTCCAATGCCAAGCAGCAGAGCCAAAGCCAAGGACAGGTGTCCAGGCTTCAAGGCCAGTGTATGTCCATCTGTACACACTCTGTCTTTCTCCTTCTTTTGGTCTCCAGGTAGATTCGATCATGGGCAGTGAAGCAGAGCAGGTCCCTCAAATACCCTCCTCGCCCGGCCCACGGCCCACTCTTACCTTGCTCGCAGCTCTCTACCGTACCATACTGAGCCAGTAGGCTGTCCAGGACCTGGAAGCATGGAGGAAGGAAGAAAGGCACTCTGAGCATCCCAGGAGTATTGCAAAGTAGCCACTGGACACCCCATGCCCCGAAGCAGTGGGCACCGGCAGAGCCAAAGGTGGGGGCTGAGCATTATTATTACCTGTTCAGTTTGCCCTTTCTGAGGTACTAACGCTGAGGGGCATCTGGAATGTACTTGAGCTATATGCATTAAGGGCTTTTGGGAAAGCAGAACTGGGCTACCTGGGTTCTACATCAACTTCTGCTGTCACCAAGTTTAGAGCTCAGGGAACATCCCCCTTCTTACCTTACCTCCCTAATGCCTCTTACCACTAGGACATCCCAAAAGGTGGAGTTCTGGGTTAAGGGTGAGACCCAGTGGGGACATTCTAGCCCAGAGCAGGACCTCCCCAGCCACTGCTCCCAACTCAGGCTGATCCAGACTTCCTTCCTAGGCTCCACTACCCAACCCCATTGAGTTTCCCTCAAACTTACTTCCCATCGGAGCTGGGGTGGAATATTTCGGATCTGAATTTTCCGACTCCTGAAATTAAAGAAGGAACAGAGTTAGAGAAAGCTCTGGATGCTTCAGGAACCTGTGATCTTACAGTTTCTACTCCTTGTCTCAGCTTCTTTCTCCCTACCTTCTGCTCACCAACACCACAGTCTTAGAATCTAAGAATGGTCACCTCTTAGGAATGGAGTAGGGATGCCTCACTTAAGAGACCAAAATTATTATCTGTGCTACCACAGACAAAAATGCAGAATCCGATGCGGCAAGCATCCAGATAACATAAATCCCTAAAATAAATCAGAGCTGCTTTGTCTCACTATTTCCTCACTCATTCCTTTATTCAGCAAGCATGTTCCCACCACTTTGTTCCAGGCACTAGAAATACAAGCTAAATAAGACATAATTAATGATTAATTAATCTAACAACTATTTAGTTGGTACCTACTTCACACAGTAATTTGTTACACATGCTGGAGACATAGCAATCAACAAAACAGACAAAATGCCAGGCCTCGAGGAGCTCAGTGTATTAGAGGAGATGTCATATGCAAACAAATTACAGCAGGATGACAGTGTGGGGGGCAAGCCCTTGCCTTGGCACAGACATGAATTTCAACCTATGTTCCACTTACCAGCACTGATCTTAAAAGATTATTTAACTTCTTTGAGGCTCAGTTTCCTCCTTTGTAAAACAGGGAAATTACCCATTCACAGAGTAGTAGGTGATGTTAGGAAATATTTATAAAGAGTTTAGCAAAAGGCTTGGACTCAGTACTTCAACTGTAAGAATAGATGCATCTCTAATACATCGGTGGATGGGAGTGATCAATGAGCGATAAACAGGGCATACAACTCAGCGTAATGATCACCACCTCCCCCTGATCCCAGTTAACTAGATGGTACTTGTTGACTCCCAGGGCAATTGCTCACCTCCCAATCAATGCCCAAATCCCTGGATTTAAGACTTTTAAATTGACTTGATGTGTTGGTCAATTGTCATTGATGTCTTTGTATATCCTTAACCACAAACCCTTAGTTCAAGGGGAAGGTCCAAGAAATTCTAGTGGCTTGAAGGAAAGCTGAACTAGAAAGTAAGTTAACCTGCCTTAACCTGCCCCAGATTAAGCCACTTAAGATTCAGGCTTTCCATATTCCTACCTGGTAAGCAGTGGGGACTGTGCCAGCTCAGGCCAAGCTGGGGGGAGGGGAGCGTCGAAACACAAGGAACCAGGGAAAGGGGATGCTAAAGTTCTAGCTCTGAGTGTGTCACCCTTGGCTGTCCTGGGCCAGCTCACTCACTTCACCCCTCCAGTGTCTCCAGCTGTAAAATGCAATCAGCAGGGTCTCTAAGATCCGTCCTAGCTTGGCAATTGAGCGTGGAGAGTCTTTATCCATAAAATATGTTAAGGAAATCTCTTCCTGGGATGAAATAACTCAGAGAAGAGAGGATAAGTGTTTAAGAGAATCGCTGCGCCTATCTTCTTTGGTCTGTCCATCAACTTGACCTAAGGAGGTCAGATTATAGCAGGACAAAACAGTATGGATCAGAAACAAATCCAGTTCCAGCCCCTCACATCCCACTAGGCCACTTTTCTGCGATTCCATTCATTGGCCAAGAGGGAGCACCACATCTGCCCTTGTGAGTGATTCCCCACACAGCTCATTTACTGACCAAATGGACAGAATGAAAGTGCAAGAACCCTCACAATAAAAGCCAAACTGCTGGAGAGGTGGGGGAACAAAATGATCACACCATTGGAAGATTGAGAACACTGACCTAGCTTAACACCCATAACAGGTACTGCCCCCCACAATGAGCACTTCTGGATGAGGGGCAGGGTGGTGGGGGCTGCCTGCCTGGGAGTTCAAACCAATAAGGTCCTATATCAACCCCAGTAGCTTAGCACCGCAGCTGAAGTGTGCTCTTTCAAGATGGTCCCTTAGTGTAATCTAAGATCAAAGGTCAAAAATTCCCTCTAGCTTCAAACTATCAGTTTTAGGGGCTTTCTTTTCATTGGGGGCAGAGAAGGGAGGGAGAGAGGGGTGGCAATGGTGAAATCAAATCTCTGCTGGGATGTTAATCCATATCCTGAAAGCAATGGCAGGCAGATCGTCTGGAATGTCTGGAATGTTCCAGGAGAGGGAGGGGGGAGGAGGGCAGGGCCACCCAACCAATGAAAGAAAAGACATCCTGGCAGCCCTCCCCCATCCCCAACCAGCAGAGACTCACCCAGCCCTCCAGGGCACACACCCCACCCTGGGAACCCACTCCAGGCCCCTCCAGACCTCCTTCCGGCAAAGCCCCCAGCCCTGATTAAAACACAACAGGCAGGGCAGGGAGGCACAGAGGCCATGAAGAACCTTTGTCTTTTAAGCCCTTGGCCTGGTTTCTATTAAGTATGGTGCTACCTAATTTCTTTCAGGCCCAAAGCACATGGGGCATTGCTGAAAACTGTAACCCGCATTCCCTTCCCTAGGTCTCCGTCTCATTCATTCCCCAGACACTTAGAGAGAGAAGGCCTGGTGTGCGCTGGGCCAGAGTGCGCTGAGGACTTGGGAGGATCCAGCGGGAAGCTAAGAGCACCCTGGCTGGTTACTTCCTCGCTCTGTGCCTTAGTTACCTCCTGTGGAACTTGGATGAGGCTTTTGTGAGGTCTTACAAGACGCGTGAGGCAGGGTGCCTGCCAGGTAGTAAGCGCTCAATCCATGACCCAGTCCCTGGAGGCTGCAGGTGTCCAGACCAGCATGCAAAGAGGCAGGCAGGCAGGGCTTGACAATGAGCCGCTTAGCATGATGGTAAAAGTTGTTAAAGTATTTGAAGACTTCAGCACTGAAGGGAAAATAGTGGGAAATGCCACTGCCTAGAGTCCAGTCCAGTAGACCAGCTCCTACCAGGGTTGAGCAGTGTCTTTGCCCTACAGGTAACAGGGCAATACCCCCTGAGAACTTTCTATACTCCTTGCGCGCCTAAAGCAACAGCCATTGTTCAGAAAAGCAAAGAGAACTCCCAGAGTTCATTAACCCCCCTCACCTTCCAGCAGCTGATAAACCTGTTCATTGAAGAATGAGGCTGCCAGCTCCTGGCAATAATGGCAATGGTTGCACCAGCCTAGTTATTTCCCTGGGTGCCAACACGCTGCGGCTTCTGGTGCCCTCCGCCTGCCCTTATCCACAGAGTAGTTTTCAGGTCCTACGGGGCAGCAACTACAGAGGACCCGCCTCTCTAATGCTGCCAGGCCAAGCAGAGGGCATGAGAGCCACAGAGACTGAGTGACCATCCTTTGAAAACCCAGGGGAGATTCAGGAGAGGGTAGAGGGAGAAAGCATCCCTGCCACAGCCTAAGGGGCTAAGTAGGAAATAAGAGATTTAGGAAGCACAGACAGGGTGCTGGGCCTGGGACAAGGCTGGGACCTCTCCCTGGGCTGGGAGCTCTCTCATCCTTTCACACTCAAGAGTTCAGAGAATTGTCACTGACTTGGACTGCAGGTGAGGGAAACCAGGTCAAAATAGGGAGGAGCCTAACTTTAAAGGAAGGGAACATTCAGGGAATACTCCAGCAGTGCTTATCAGATGCCAGGCTCTGAGATTCATCATCTCATATAACCCTCCCAGCACCCATGAAGGTGGCATCTAGGCTGTTTTACAGACCAGGGCCCTGAGACAGGGAGGTTGAGCCACTAACAGCAGGAGCCAGTATTTGAACCCAAAATCTGTCTGATTCCAGGCTCTTTGCACTGACCATGTACTGCCTTTCTGATGGCATGAAGGAGACAAAAAGTCTTTGCCAAAGTACTCTCATGTTAGGCAGGAGAACAAAACGAAAATACGAAGAGTTCACACAACACAGTGAACAGTGGGCCTGCTGCACGGGTGTTGCTATCCAATAAGTCAAAACATCCCTCCTATAATTCTTTAAGCTATTAACTTGTTTTTGCAGCTGCACATTCCCACAGTTAGTTGAACAGTGATCCTATGGCATGCTGAACACCGACTAGATATTTGATGACGTCAAGACGTTATCGTTCATCTTTTAAAATCATATTGTGATTTGTAAAGTTTCTATATTTTAGAAATACATATTGAAATAATTAAAAATAAAATGACATGTCTAGGATTTGCTTCAAAATAATCAGGGGGTGGGGAAAAATGAAAACATACTGGATTAATGGGTAATTGTTAGAGCTAAGTGATGGGTGGTACATACCGGGTTTCTTACATTATCCTCTCTACATGTTTGTATTTCTTTCCATAATAAAAAGGTAAAAACAAAAACAAAATACAGGTAATTCTAGCTCACCCAGTTCTGAAGTCAAAGGTTCCAAAATAATAGAAATTCATTAAGACTAGTCTGAACTAACGTTTTCCTATTGGTGTTTTATTTAGCAAGAATCTGTAACCTGGTGAGGAACTTACCAGGGGCTGAGAGATGTGGGCTGGGGTCCGATGTAGGAAGAAAGAGATGCACTAGATGGGACCCTGTCAGAATGAGGCCTCCCAGGAGGGCAGAATGTACATGGGAAACAGGGACCCCAGGTCTTGGGGGGAAGGGGGACTGAAAACTGCCCCTGAGAATGAGATTTTTCTAATCCTCTGCAAACCTGCTTCGTTCTGCTTTCATACCTAGAAGGGAGGGTGCCATTTTCAATCATGTTGATGGCCTCACCTCTCTGGAGTGAGGAGTTCCTTTAAATCAGGGTGGGGCGAGCCAGTCGAAGGCAAGGAGGAGGGTGAGGAAGGCAGCAGCAGGTTTTGGAATCTTGTCAAGCTTGGGGCCCCTAATCCCTCCAGGGTCCCTGGCATGAGTCAAGCCTGGACTTTCATCTCTGGCAGAGAAGTAGGATTAAACTGGGATCTTCAGATTAGATCCTTCACCTCCACCCCTCCCCCAGGCCAAACTTCCGGCTCCATGTGTGGTCCTGGGCAAGTCAAGCCCTCAACTCTCTGGACCTCAGTTTCTCATATCTAGGAAATAAGGAATAGGATTAGTCCATCTTACAGGGTCTTGTGTCCCCAGACAGGGATCAACCCTGTCTGCCCATAGGGAAACACTTTCTTAATTAGAGCGATTTTCTGTGCCCTAATGGTCTGAATAACTGGTTCTTAAGCTTTCTTTTCTTTTTTTTTTTCTTGAAAAGGTTCCCATTGGGAATGTGATGAAAAGCAAGAACATGCCACCAGAAAAATGCAAACAATTTGCACACAATTTCAAGATTTCAGGGGTTAATAATGAAGACTTTGGAAACCATAACCCCAACACTCCCTGCCCCTCAGCCCCCATCTACACATTTAACTTCATCCCAATGATGTCCATGTCTTCAGTCAAGCGCTCAGGCATCTCAAAACATGGGGAAGGAACTAGCCCAAGGCCATTAGAAAACAAAGCTAGACAGGGCAGTGGGGCTGGGGTGACAACTCGGATGCTGGAAGAGTGAGAAACAAAGATGTTTAAACCTGCAGAAACACACTGCTGAACTTAACAGGTACTAACTTCTAGTCAGTGGTCAAAAAGTCGGCTACCCTGACTTTCCTATGGTTTCTGGAAAGACTCCAACTGCTTGGAGCCATTCATTCCACAGATGTTATCTTGGCAGCTACTACGTACTGGGCCTGCCCTGTCCACATAGGAGCCACTAAAAGCACGTGTGGCTAGTGCAACTGAGGAGCCAAAATTTTCAATTTCATTTAATTTTAAGTGTTTATATAATTTAACTTTTTTTCAACTATAAACTTTATAAAGTTGTTTAGACTAAACAACTTCATGAAGTTTATAAGACTGTGTCTAAACTTTGAGGTTAGCATCTGAATTTTGGAATGGGCTCTAAAATAAAATACAAGCCGGATTTCTAAGACTTTAGGAACCCCCTAAAAGACAAAATGTCTCATTAATAATTATGTACATTGATTTCATGCTGAAATAATTTTTCGATATATTAGGTTAAACATATCTTTGAAATTAACTTCACTTGTTTCTTTTTTAATGTGGCTACAGGAAAATTAAAACTTCAGGTAAGTGGCTCACATCCCATTTCTATCAAACAGAGCGGGGCATTGAGCTACCTCACTGAGCACAGAGTGACAGCACAGGCTCCTGGCTCTCCCAGAATTTACAGTCCAGCAGGGGACCCGGTTCGGTTTGGTGTAAGAGAAGAGAATGGACAGGGTTAACTGGGGAGAGGAGGGCTGTCCACTGGACCCCTTCAGAAGTGGGTGATTCTGTGACTCTTCAGCAAGAGGGTCCCGTGTGGCTGATGCTGGAGCAGAAGCAATGTCCCAAAGCTGGCTCCCTCCCAGCTGTTCCTCCTGGCTAAAAGCTGCCCTAAAGTGCCAACCTCTGCCTTTTCTAGAAGATCACCACTGACTCAGTCCTTCCTCTCCACCCCTCCTCATCCCTATAGGGTGGAGAGGTGGTGGAGAAAAAAAAAGTAATTGTCCAGGAAAACTTCTGAAGGAGGCGGACCTGGCACGCTTCAGGCATGGCAGTAGCTGAGAAAGGGGGCGGGGCCGCAGAGGGGAGGAGAAGCTGGCGCCATGCCCCAGGCTCTGTGCCAGGCTGATCCAGAGGCAGGGCAGCCAGACAGGCGGGCCGTCGAGTCGCAGGCAGGCAGGGGTAGGGGCCGGAAAATACTGACCTACTGGGAAGCGTGGGACCAGGCAGAGCAGATGCCACCACTAAGAAGAAAGCCAGTGTGGGGGGGGACTGGAAGGCCGGGACACCGCTGAAATACATCTGTGACCACGTCGTGCACACATGCATGCACACACACCCTTTAACCCATCACCAAGAGGCTCCAGTTGAAGAAAATCAGATTGACACAGGGAGGCAGAAAGGAGGGGCAAGCCCAAGTCTGTGAGGATCCTAAACAGTCACTCTCACTTCAACAAATGGAAAAACTGAGGCTCAGAGAAGGAAACAGACTTGTCAACTTAGAGGCAGGACTAGAACTCAGCTCTTCTCCTAGGTTGTTTGTGCTCATTTCACCAAATCATGCTGCTTTCTCTCTGAAGAGAAGTGTTAATACAGCAGAAGCTTGTATGGCCCCGACGTCAGTAGCAGGAAAAGTGCCCATATTCTGTATGGCTAAGTGCGTGCCAACTGGCTTTTACTGCATGCGGCTCTAATTTGGGCACAGGATTTAACTTGCAGAAGAGCTAACTAACTACCCTATAATACGGCTGGATGGTTGTCAGATTTGTTAGCAGGGTAAAAGGGTAGTCACCAAAAGTTTTCATCTTGCAAAAAGTCAACTTGGTTGAGGGCAGGCAAAGCAGCAAAGGTGTGCAAGGTGTGAACTGGTGGTAGAAAGCAAAACTTTGCTCAATTCCCATATCTCAGAAATGAATGCTTTAACAAACAAGCCCCCAGGCTTTTTTCTTGCCCATCTGGGCAGCAACAGGAGGCCAAAACAGAAGCTCTGGGACAGCCCAGATCTTTCTAGACAAATCCAAGTCTGCCTCGGCCAACTGCTACCCTCTCTCTGCATCTAGCTCTCTGCCTGGACTCTTGCCCTTTAACCTTAGAGTGGTTCCTGAAGGAGAGCTGGAGCAAAGAGTTGGGGGTGAGAGATGTGGAGAAACTAGAATAAACCTTAAGTGTGGGGACAAATGGAACGAGGTGACCCAATGTGAGCAGTACAGCTGAGCCTATCCGCTGGAGGCAGAGATGTGGGGAGCTGGAGAATTCACCTTCGGGGACATTGCTCACCATCCCTCTCTGGGTGGCAGTGGAAGAGTTTCCAGGATCTTCTCTGGGGTGAGGAAGGTTAATAAGCTCTGACAGAGGAAAAGGTGAAGGAGGGCAGAAAGAACATCTCCGGCCCCAGCCTCACCTCAGTGGAGCTGCTGGTTTAGCTCCTGCCATGAAGGTGTGAGCATCCCTCCAGAGAGCTTAGAAGCCCACACTGGTCGGGGCACTCTGGGGCCCCGAAACCCGGCTGAGGATGGAGTTACCACATCCTCAGGGATGCCTGGGAAACGGAGAGGCGGGGGTGTCTCCTCAGGGGGGAACAGCGAGCTTGGACAGCCCAGCTCCTAAAGACAAGGATTTTGAGGTGGAAATCTCAGAAATAAGGAGAGGAAACTAGATCCACCTTAAAAGAAATCAGTCTTCTGCAACTCCCAACACTGCTCTGAGAAAAAGACCCTACCGGAAACAGGGTGGTCCTTGGAATCGTCAGTGTTCCCTGTGTAAGGATGAGCATGTATCTGGGTATACATTTAAAAAATAACTTAATCTCTCCTATTAGGCTAGAGAACCCCTGGTTGTGTCCCTCAAGGGATCCAACAGAGACCGGCTGGTGGTCAGAAACCTAAGGAGGCCGGGTGTTTGTGTCTTCCTGGCGGGGTAATTCTTCATCAGAACAGCTCCTCGGACAGGGATGCCCTTCCTGAGTTCGGCCTGGCTTGGAGTGGGGCAAAATACCCTCTCTGTAGAGGTCTTTCTCCCTAGGCCAGGGATTCAGTCCGGGAGGATTGACAGTGCCCTCCGAGATCGTTCGACCCGTCCTCAGGCAAGAAAGGGCAGGTCTCTACGAGCCAAGAGGCCCTAGGCCGCGCGCAAGGCCTTCCCGGCCTGGGGCCTGGGGAGCGACGGGCGGCAGCGGCAGCACTGGGGGGCTGCAGCGCGGTGCGGGCAACTGAGGAGGAGGAGGAGGAGGAGGAGGAGGAAGAGAGGTGCCTGGAAGGGCGGCGGCAGCTGGGGCTGGGGGAGGGGAGTGCGCAGACGGCCTGCGAGGCTGAGGCTGAGGCGGGCGTTGCCTGCGCCCCACGGGGCGGCCCCTTCCCCAGCCCCTCTCACCTCACCCGGGGGAGCTGAGCACTCACCCTCCCACCCCAGGCTCTGGGTGGGCTGAGGATGCAGAGTGCGAGGAGGGGGACAGAAGATGCCCCCCACTCGCCTCTGCTGCAGGGCTCGGTACAGTCTACAATGTTGGTACCCCGACTCGCTCCAAACCTGTCCAGCGGGGCCCAGGGGCCCTTGGCTACCCGCGCTGGGCCCCGAGGGGGAGGGGACCCACGCCCGGGGCTGCTGGGTGGGGGTGGGGACCAGGACTTTGCCCTTTGTCTCTCTCCAGAGCCACCGGCCGGCAGAAACCCGACCCCATGGCGAAGCCAGGCAGCCAGCGAGGGCTAGGCTCCCCCTCCGGGGTCCTTTAGTAAATCCAGACCCGACCTCCCTGTGGTCAGGGCCGTGACTGAGGTGGTCCTGTGGGGGAGGGGGCTTCCCGCCTGCACACAGGCCTGCAAGCATTTAAGTGGGAACCGGTTGGGGGTAGGGAGCCAGGGAGCCGGCTAGAGGCTGGAAGTGGGGCCGCAGAAGCTGGAGGGGAGAAAATGGCCCGGGAGGCGGCATTCCTTAGAGACCTCGGCTGGGCTGCGGGAGGAGGCAGGCCGGGGCAGGGAGGCCTCCCACTGAGAGGGCAGGAACTGAGAGGCCTGGGAGTGGGGAGGGGGCACGGAACTTAGGAGCCTTCCGGAGCCTGGAGAGCAAAGAACCCTCTCCTCTCCTCCCGGGGCAGGTCCCCACCGCCTTCTGGGAGGCCCTCCAGCTGAGTTACACGCAGAAGAGCCACACTCGCCCCCATGCAGACAGAGTAGGCCATTTGTCTGGGGGTGAGAACGACCTGTCAGCCCTTTTGGGGTGTCATCACTTAGTGATCTTATCAATAACTCACCTTTGCATTAGCATTTTAGAGTTCTTTACACACACACTCTCCTATGAACCTGAGAGTGACCTGACCTCAAGAGACTGACTTGAGCCTCTCAACAACCAAGAGAGACTGAGAATATTATTATTTCCATTTTGCAGGTCAGAAAAGAGGCTCAGAGGTCAAGTGACTAGCCTAAGGTGACACTAGCCAGATAAATGTCACTACATCGTGCAGCCCGCTACTGCTTGCCAGGAAAAAAAGGTAAATGGGTTCTTGCTCTTTAGAAACTAACATGTATAAACTATGAATTATGATTCTGTAGGCATGTAACAAAGGTCAACTCTTTGTCCCTTCCTGCAGGGAGGAGGGAGGAGGGAAAAAGGAGGGGAGGGGAAGCATCTCAATCCCTGCCCTTCCCCCCAAGCGCTCATTTTCCCCTGGGTTGAACCCAAACAAAAGTGGGGGGGGAGAATCAGCCAAAAGCTCCAGCCCTGGTCCCTTCCAGAAGTGTCAAAGGATGGAGGCTCTTAGAACTCAAAATACTTATCCAGCTTATTTCATGAGGTTTCTGGAGATGGGGGAAGATTCAGGTGAGGAAACAGAGGCCCAGAAAAAGAGAAACTAACCCCAGATCCCACAGCTTACATATCTGGGAAAGGAAAGGCTGAGGCTGACGCCTAAATCCTAACCCCACTCAAGTCTTTCCTCCACTTCGCTCGGCTCCCCCGTGGGTTATTTCATTCCAACAGCAGAACTCTTAGTTATCCAGACAAGGGGAGAAGGTTTAGACCCATTTATCTCAATTTTCTTCAACCACTCAAGATGGCCTGAAAATGGCACCGGTGAGAGGAAAATACAATGCAAAGCAGGTATGAAAGGCCAAGGGGAGGAAGGAGGCTCAGAGCAGGGAGGAGTTCATGTTAGGCATGTTTTTGTTTGTTAAGCTTTTCTCCCCCAAAAAAGCTCAAGAAAAACTCAGCCTCTCTGAGTGCTACAGGATCACCTGTTCCTGAGTGCTAAGAATGTGTGAAAGTATGTCCTTGGCTAAGTTCTTTTAATCAGAGCTTCAGTTTCTTCTGTAGAACGAAGATGATAATATCTTTTGAGTTCTTTCTGGGATTCAGTGAAGTAATGGTGCCACGCTCTGAGCAGACAGATACTCAATAAATGCTCCTATAATTATAGAAGGAGCTCCTTTGACCCTCATCACCTTGCACAGTGCTCAGGAACAAAGATGTTCAGTAAGGGAAATAAACAGGGATGGCCACCCTGCCTACCTACCTGAGAGCCTCATTTCTGTAACTTCTTGCTGGATGCTGCCCTCCCTCTTCTAAAATGAATTTTCTGCCCACAAACAGCTCACACACACACACACACACACACACACGACTCTTAATCCGCTCCTCTGTTTTTTCTGCCTAGCCTCCAAGACCCAGCTTAGCGACAAGCTTCTGTCCTCTCTGAGTTGCTGAGATTGTGGGCTTCCCATGTTAGTGCATGGACTCCTGGCCTCTGAGCTGTCCCTCAGCTTTTCCTGGATCTTAAGTGAAAGCTTTTCCTGGATCTAAAGTCCCTGCTGGAGGGCAGGGACTTGTCTTGTACCTCCCTCTTTTGGGAGACTCCCTCTCTCGACCCGTATGTCTCCCTTCTCTCTTCTCAAAAAGGATACCCAATAATGCTAAATAAAAACCCAATAAATAAATAATCAATATTTTATGCAGGAGAGGGGTCAGGCAAAGGCTCCCATTTTCTTTAGGATAAAGAGGTAACCACCATGTGTGAAAAAGCAAAACTGGCAATGGATTTTAAATGGCCATTTTTTGAATCCCAGAACGACTAGTCATTGAAAATGGCCAGGGAAGGAGAAATAGAGAGTTATCATTGAATGGGTATATAGTTTCAGTTTTGCAAGATAAAGAGAATTCTAAAGATAGATGGAGGTGATGGTTGCCTAACAATGTGAATGTTCTCAGTATCACTTAACTGTACACTTAAAGGTGGTTAAGACGCTAAATTTTACCTTTTGTGTATTTTATAATTAAATATTTTAAAAATACTTCCCCTTCTTTTGGCTCGGTGCCATGGCTCACGCCTGTAATCCTAACATTCTGGGAGGCTGAGGCAAGAGCATTGCTTGAGGTCAGGAGTTTGAGCCCAGCCTAAGCAAGAGCAAGAACACCTCTCTACTAAAAATAGAAAAATTAGCCAGGTGTGGTGGTACACGCCTGTAGTCTCAGCTAGCCTGTAGTCCCAGCTACTCAGGAGGCTGAAGGAAGAGGATTGGTTGAGCCCAGAAGTTTGAGGTTGCAGTGAGCAATGATGATGATGTCATTGCACTCTACCCAGAGTGAAAGAGTGAGACTGTCTCCAAAACAAAAAAAACCCGAACAAACAAACAAAAATAAAAACACTCCTACTTTGGATTGAGCAAATAAAAATTTTAAAAGGAAAAATACCAAGGATAAAGGGGAAAAACCTAAATGCTTCCAGAGAAAAATCATCAGATAAATTATATTTCTTCCCATCGCCACTATAAGACCAAGGTCTTTCACTTGTTCCCCATTGTATTTCTAGTACCTAGCAAAGGACACATCATGCAATAGTAGACTCTTAATAGATAAAGTAAATGGATGAATGCACGCATGCGTGAATGAACTAATACATGTTTACAGGTACCAAGCTTTGCAGCAATATGCAAGTTATCACGGAAGTCGGCTCCATTTTGTTAAATATTTTCTCCCGTGGCTTTTAGTTGTAATTATTTATTTATTCTTTTACAAACATCCGAAAACTGAGAAATATTTATTTTTAAAATTATTTTTTAAATGGCCAATGACTAAGTGACAAGGACCCCACACACACTCCCAGGGCTAAAGTTGCTGACTGTGGGAATTTTAAGAGGACAGCAAAGGAGCTTGGGCCTAGACAGTGGGCATTCCTCTTTTAGTCAGAAGTTAAAAGGAAACTACATACTCAAGATGGCCAGCAAGAGGGGCAAGGGAAGGAGAGTGAAACAAAGCAGTATCTCAGAGATATGAGCAGTTTGTGAAGATCATTCTGTTCCACCCCCTGCAGACCCCCAGAGCTCATTCTGGACAGAAATCACTCTACCTTATTCTAAAAAGCCAACAGAAGCAGCATCTGTGGATCAAATGGTAATAATCACAGGGAGGAAAACACTATAGGTAAGATAATGTCAGTCAGCTAGATTTTCTTTTCTTTACATTAAATAAAAAGTTGCTGGAATGGACACTTAATAAGAGTACATTCTTCTGAACCCAGCTGCTTCCCCAGCCAACATCCTAGTACATCAAGTCCTAGCTCGGAATACACTGGCTGCAGCCACGACAGCCACGTCTCTTTGTGAAGAATCATCTTTGCCCTTTAATTTAGGGCTCCATCTCCAAATCTTGCCAAAGCAACTGGTCTCTATTACAGTTGGACTTCTCCTCTCAAGCAACTTAGAGACCTTTAGGAGGAAGTAGAATAAATACTTCTAACTTTGAATAGACATCCTCAACAAGTTTACTCCACCCAACAGCCCCCATTTCAGTTCCTGTCTCCCCTCCTTTTCTCCTCCTCAGAGTCCCTAATGGAAAGTTGACAAGCCCCAAGCAATCCCAAATGCCACTCCAGAAAGAGGCAACACACATCATTCCACATAAACTAATTGTAAAACCCTTTATAGTAACTGATTAAAGTCACAAGCCTGTTAAAGGGCAAAAAGCCACATCCGGATGAGAAGCCCTTCCCCTTCCCACCCCAGTGAGAAAAGGTTCAATCCTCATTCCCTGGGCGGGGGCTGTGGGCATGTGCGTGCACCCACCCATGCACCCGCAGTGCAGTGTGCACCCTTTGAGCCGGGAGGGCTGAAAAGAGCAAGTGGGCATGAAGGTGGATTCTGGGCTCATCTTTGGGGGCTGTTTCCAGACCAGGGAACCAGGGAGAAAAATATGAGGCCACTACAAGGGTGGAAGAAGGAGGGAACAATGTATACAGTCACCTTCCGGGTATCCAGAATCCCCAGTGCTAGAATGCCTACTTTATCAGCTTACCAAGAGCAGAATATTAAGACAAACATACTCACCTCGCACCAGATTTTGGGGGGGGGGGTGCTGCTCTCATTCCTTCCTTCCCTCCTTCTTCAGAGAGATCCCCAAAAGGATTCACAAGGTCCCCCTCATCCTGAATTCTTACAACACCTACCTTATCTGCAGTTAGGGTGATTCCCCTCTCACCAGTATCCTACCTTACATGCACCTTTAACAGTAGCCCTTTAGTGTGAAATTTCAGCTGGAATCTGGCCCAGGTTCAGGGCATCAATGACAATAGAATAAATGGCCCATTTCCCCTAATGAACAATTAGTAGCATACTCCACCATGTTTGCCTCATCTCCCCAAGCCTTTTTTCTCAGAGGATGGGCAAGAGACCTACTGAGGTGGGGGTGTGGGGGGATTATGATCCAGGAGGGGCTCTGTGGGGTTGCCCTGGTGAGCCTCATTTCCCTCCCCCAAAAGGTAGCTTTTCTGTTTTGCATACAGGTAGTTATCAAAGCACCCTACACATTCCCTTCAACATGCCTATCCATCATTGTTCCATATAAAATACTACCAAATTCACGTTAAGTACGCTTAAACACCTTAATCCAGTGCCTTAGCTACATGCCCCAAGCTGACACATAACATGCAGTACAAAGACAGAACCACTCATGGACACATTTTCAGGCATCTATACACTGAATTGGTTCTGATTCTCATGGAGCTAACCACAGCTGTATGGGGCAGGGCAGGGTAGGGCACAGAACTGTAAAGCTTCGAAGAACACACAATGGCCAGGGCAGGAGGCAGAGAAGTCAATGTCTACAACAAAATAATAATGATAACGATAATAGTACTGTGTACTACTATTAGCACCTTACAGTTACAAAGATTGAGCTCCTGCTTTTAAACACTTAATTCTCCTGGGAGGAAGACCCTTCCTCCAGACCCCTGTGGAGTAAGAGACCTAGGATCCATCCTAAGACTGACCTAACAGAGCCTCCTCCTTTGAGCCTTAAGAATCTTAAATGATTCCTATTCTCCTTATTCCTCTTGCCAAAAAACTCAGACCGCACAAACAAATCTTACACATAAATTTCTGAGTTCTCTGATTTCTCCACTTACAGATACTAACTATATCCAATCAACCAAACTATCCAATCAAATTTCACTCAGACTTAACATTTGCCATTTCAAGTGGCCAAAACATCTGGATGAATGATTAATTTTTTTTAACTGAAATTGATTCAAAATGAAAAAAAAAAAGTCTGAAGTCCTCCTTAACCCTCTTTTCCTAAGGAAATGGAGAAAGAGTTGACTAGAATTCACTGAACAGACACGATTGAAAGGGAAAGAGCATACGGAGACATCCCCACTTCTGCCTCCTCTGTTAGTTGACTTTTATCCACAACCCTCCTCTAACCTAGGAGCAAAATTCCCAGCCATTCCATATCAGGCATATCCCTTATATGCCTTCCAGCCACCAAAATGCCACTTGTCTAATAACCAGACTTGTCCTAAGAGGTCTTGAAAATATCTGCACAGTCCAGTCAAATTCTTTTAATCATCCAGCTGTTTGCTCTGTATTTCATTCAAAAGCAGTTTATTATGGCCAGCCATGCTCCTGGGAGCCTGGATTTCTGCAACAGGACTGCGTTTCTGATAGTATTTGTTCTGCATACAGTTACACTTCACTGTGTTGCAATCAGGTTTTCTCTAACTGTATTAAAATTATGGGGTCCAGACCTACTTTTCCCTATGATTTACCTGTAATCAACACACATTTTCTTTCAGTGGTCTGTTTAGGGTGATAGCTTGTTCCAGCCTGTTGTATTTATTGCAAACCTACTGTGCTGCAAAGGTAGGAAGCAGGTCTTACAAAGCTGGCTCTGCCAATAAATTTCAATGCTAGAAATACCCCATTCCACCCACTAAAAAGTACACAGTCCCCTTTGATCAAAATCTGCAAGACCATCCAAGTTCTACTAGGGTGGAGTCACCAACTGGGACTAACACAGCTTCTGGCTGGCAATGCCACCTTGAAATGGTGTGTCATCAGAGGAGTTATGTATAAGATCATTTCTAGCCAAATCAAACCTTATCAATAACCAAATGATCACACACTTCGGAGTGCACATTTGAGAGACCTTTCTTTCTGTTTTTGACAAGCATTTAAAAAGGTGTTGGGGGTGAGAAGAAAGGTGGAAATGGGTGGGGTGCAAAAGTTTATAAATAACATGGAGTCAAACACTAGCTGAGATCCTGGGAAAGATCCTCAAAGCCTCTCCAGGGCCAGCTAGAGGACCCGTTGTCCATCTTTTGCAAGATAAAATCCATCTACGGAACCTCTTGTTATTGTTTCAGTCAGCCTTCAGACAGGCAGACACAGACAGCCCATTTTGTAAAGATTACAGGTTATTTAAATTGGCACTTGACTCTCCAAGGTTGTTCCCCAGGCCAAGGGCCCCTGGCTGCTGGAAGGGAGCAACAGCTACTTGCACCTCCATTTTCTCTCCAACTACTCCCTCGTCCTATCTTCCCTTTACTCACTCTTCCACTCTCCTCCGCCTCTTTTCATTTCACATTTACCCACTGGCCTTTTGCCTTAGAATGGAAAGGTCTTGAGACAGCCCAGCTGCTGGAAAGGGTCTGCACCCCGAAGCTCAGAGAAACCCTCCTTGTGGGAAAGCCTGGGGGTCTTTGGCCTGGGCGCCACAGCCCACCACAGCCAGTGGTCGTGGAGACCAGAGCAGAGCAGAGCGGGTGGGCAGAGAGATACTCAGAAGGCAGGGGTAGGGGTAGGGGCAGGGGATGGGTAGGGTTAGGTCAGCAGGGCCAGCACAAACTCTCCAGGAAGAGCCTCCAGCCTCAGCGTGACTTTCTCTCCTCTCTCTCTCTCTTTTTTTTCCTGACAAGGGAAAGGGAAGGCAGGCAACGCCACCGAAAGCAAAAATAGCCTTGCCCTGGCTCACTCCACCACCCCGTCTTCTCAACTGGTGTCTCTGTCCCCCTCTCCGGTGGGTAACAGTGAGCCTCCAGCCGCTCCCCTTTTAAAGGGGAGCGGGAAATCCACCCCAGCCCCCATTATCTCCCTCTCTCCCTCTCCCCTTCCTCCCCCTCCCCGTCTGGAATTTCCAACTCAGGACTAACTCGTCTGATTTCTCCAGCCTCCCCTGCTGCTTTTTTCCTCCCCTTTTCTCTTCCCAACAGTCCCATCCCAAAATCTAAGCTGCACTTTCTGGAAGACATTAGCCACATTTTAAGAATCTTTTTAAGAGGATGGGGAGCGAACAAGACTGAATTTAAATTCTAACAGCTGGAAAAATGTCTGTTCTTCAAATGCCTTTGGTTCATACATTTATTCTAACAACACTATCACCACCACTACACCACACCACACACAAAAATCAACAGATCTAACCAATAAGTAACTCTTCAACACACAGTCTTTAAGCAAATAGTACTTGCTGTTCTCCCCCTTTCCACTCAACTAAACCAGATCTGAATTTTAAAATATTTTAAAATTGTATACTCATACTAGCCCATCTCAATGGTATCTTTGTCAACAGGCTGTTACCCATTAAAGTACAGAATAAATAAACTCTTAAAAAAGAAGCCTTAAAAGTACCCACACACAGATTCAAATGATACATATTAAGGTAATTTTAAAAGATTAGAAGATTTGAATCAAGATTCTTCCAATTGCTAATGTCATGTATTTCATCTCTGAAACATAATTATAAGTATGTTTTGTTTTTCCACCAAAAGCTGTGCCATTAAAACTTTACATTTGGAACGGTTAACTATACTTTAAATAAATTAGTGATGGGATTGCAATTTTTTCCCTTCTTTACTAAAACATTCTCCATCTGAGAAACCATTAGGATAAAATTTTATTTCTCTAATTTGGGGCAAAAAATAAGGGGTTTTGGAAACCTACAACTCTTCCAAGGGACAGCCAAATATTACTATCTTCAGGGATGTTTCATCTTAAAATACTGACCACCCAAATGATAACTGGCATTTCTCTAGCAGTGAAGAAAACTTCATTTATAAATTTGTAAAGTCTAATTTCTAGGTGGAAATTAAAATGAGAAGACTGTACCCTGATTTCCACCTTTTCTCCAAACAGAACAACTTAGAGATTCAAATACTTTTTTCACTTAATGAAAAGCAAAAAAAAAAAAACCAAAAAACTAATCTAATGTTAATAAGAAAATCTTTTCCCTAACACGGTCATAAATTGTTTCTACTTTAAACTTACTTGTTGAATACTGGTCACATGTATCTTTCACCTTGTATGAGTTATAAACTTTCTTTTTGATTTGCATACTAATCCATAATTACAAAATAAAGTAAAAGTGCCTGAAAAATCCTCCCACTCTAGTATTTTTCATTCACTTGTTTTTTTAACCCCCCTTCATTCATTTTTGGCCCCAAAGCATAAGGGGTTTTCCTTTTCCATTAAATCCAAACCCATTTCTGAAGCCAAAATTTTCAGCTTGTTTTAAAAACATTTAGTGATCCAATTATTTCTTCAGAACCTCCACAAACCATATCTTAAAATAAAATTCAAAATATTTGTTGCCATTTACAAAACATCCCTTCACAAATTTTTTAAGGTACTAAGTTCAGAAAATTAAGGACTAAAATAGGAATCAAGTTTGAACACTTTTGAGTGTTCTCACACTTCTATGAATGGTTATGAGACTAATTTTTGTTTAATAGCTGGAAATTTAAAGTGTTAGCCCACCTCATTTTAAGTCAACTTAAAGGAAAGAATCACCATTAAACTGCCTAAAGAAATCACCAAACTTGAATGCATTTTGCCTAGAGAAATTAATGCAGTGCATCTCTTTCATTTTTTTAATTTAGCAGTAACGCCTTTTATTTTTGATGATATCAATTGTCAAATATGCTATCTTTAGGTTACATTCCTCTAGAAAAAGACACACCACAGTGGCAAGTGTAACAAAAATTTAATTCCCCTAAAAAGCAATAATTTCCCTGAGTAAACAAGTCACACCAAGATGGTATCCCTTTACCTCAAATACTCTTAAGTCTCTCAGAATAAAACATATATAAACCCTTTCCACAACTGTCTTAAAAATTCTTCTGGTTTTTCTCTTTTGTCCCAGTATTTGGCAGTGAATATATACAAGTTCTCAACAAAAAGACCAAAGTGTTAATCAAATTCCAACACTGACTAAGAGGGAGTTTGGTAGGTGATCTCAGAGAAATTTTATGTCATGCGTTTTAAAAATTCAAACTAATTGCTATTTTCAGTTTAAATGTATAGTGTTCAGTCTCTTGACTTCTTAAAAAGGTACAAATCATATCTATCAAATAGATTCAAAATGAGAACAAAATGTATTAACACTTCAAAATCAGGACTGCTCAGAGGTAACTGCTGAAACATATCTTTTGTTTGATTTCCCCCTTTAAAAAAACAAAAAAATTAGGTTGTTGGGTTTTTATGAACCTCTTAGAAATTTAAATCATAATTCATTTGGAGCTGAATGCACCAAGAAAAATTCTCTTCTATTTTAAGCAGTGAAAACACCAAAGTACATATATTATATATAATACACACACAAAATACATACATACAGTTGTTCATTTTGCTTAAAATATGTTAGTCATAACTAACTAGTTCCTGTTTTATACATCCATGAGATTAAAAAAGCCAGTAACAAACCTAACTGAAAAAAAATACTTTTCAGACACAGACTAAAGACACATACCACAACATGCTTCCTCAAAGAACACAAAATGATAGAGCAAACTGACTTAATGCAAACAAACTCTTTTTTAAATCCTGAGACTTCAAAACTGATTCATTCTGGAAAAATGAAGTGCCTTCTCATCACCACCCAAAATGAAAAGAAAACAAAACAAAATGGACTTAAAGTTTGGACCCAAAAATTATTTAAGGAAGGGAGAGAACACACAGAAGATCTAATTTAGTATGGGTGTGGAGAGGCAGTTTTTTTACTCAGTCATCTCACAAACCCTCACCCCATTCCAACTCAAAAAAGAGCCCTCAGTAATGCATTTTGGAGGGAACAAGAATGAGCCTAGAAATGGCTTCAAAGCAAGCAGATGGCTTGGGGAAAAAAGATCCATAAATACAGGAGACCATGAAAATTAAAATATAAATGTTTTGAGTTCCATTTCATCACATTTTGCTATTTTTCTTGGTTTTCACTTCATTCCCTTTAAAATTTAAGCCATCCTCAAGAGCAAAAGAAAAAATGTCCACATACGCCAGAATGCCAGTTATTCTGGATACTTTTTATCAACACTCAGCTTTCAATTCAAGTATCTATAATCTCAAGAAATCTACTAGTGTCAGTGTATTAGTTTCTCTTATTCTCATCTCCAGGAAATGTTTCAAAATAATAAATAAGACTTCTTCCTTCAAATTTTATTGCCTGCTTACTCCTAACTATAATTGCCTTTCCAGTAACAAAGTATTTCAAGCATTTAAGGTTAAATCATAAACTCTACAAATGTACTAACAAGCCACATTGATCATCTATCGATACAATAGTTCCAAGTTACGTAAGTATCTCAAACTAAACCACTGAACAGATTTTCATCTCCCGTTAAACTTCCCAGATTCTCTTAAGTGGCCCCCCTAAAAAAGTCACCTTCCACCTTCCCACCCAGAAAAGGCCAGAGACTATTCCAGATGAATGGGGGTTTAGGGTCAAAGATTTACTGGGGGCTGCTTTCCAACCAGCAACATGACCACAAACTCTGCACTGTCAACATGTTTAAAGTCTCATTTGAGAAAGTAGAAAGACTCTGCCCTTATACTTCCCAGCTCGAGTTCAAGGAAAGATTTCAGAGTTCAATGAAGAAATCAGTGATTTCAAATCCACTACCAATTTTCTGGAAGCATGATGGAAGTACCCCTTTTTCCTGAAAGAGCATAGAGCGTTTTGGAACAAACACACAACACACACACACACACACACACACACACACACACACACACACCATTCATCCACCGAGTTCTAGACCCTCCAAAGAGCCCCAGCTCACAGCCTGAACACAAAGATCTCACCCCAGATGGTCCCCTTGTAACAATGGACTGAAGGAGTGGGGGTAGGGGGCTCAAAAAGGATAGTACAGCTAAGGCATATTCTTTGGAAAATCCAGTTGGGGCGGGGGTCGGAGGTGGGGGAGGGTGGTGATGTGAGATGTGAGGGACTGGGGGTAGGGGGTCTGTGGAAAAAGAAAAAGTCTTTGCCTGTTGCAGAAATATAAGTAACGCAAAAGCATAAGGGTATTTTGGGGGGGGCCATGAAACTCATTCCACTTCCTCTGGAAAGTAGAAGGGGACTCTCCCCAAAACCATTTAAGAATTATGATGTAGAAAGGATGGGAAAAACAGAAAATGAGGCCTGCTAGGAAGTTGCAGAAATCGCCATGGGTCTGAACTCTTCGAAGATTTTAAGCTTCCCCACAAAAAACGACCCCACACCTTGAACAAAATCCACAAGGTTTCTCCCCTATTGATTTTCCCCCCTTTAATTCTACAAGTAACATCTTTTAGCCCAGACCCAACTTTTTTTTTCCCCCCTTTTACAAGCTGTAAACCACCCATTACAAGATCTTGGCCAATCTTCCCTCCCTGCCCCCAACATCCGGAGTTGGGGGTGGGAAGGCCAGTAATCGGTTTCTTCCACTGGAGACGCTTAAGGACCCCTGAACACAGCCTCTCAGCCCCCCAGAGAAGAGCTCTTTCCTACCTTTGTTTTTTAGGGACCGAATGTTCAATCTCTAGGCGTTTTCCTTGTAACTCTACTTTCCCTAAAGATTAAAAAAAAAATTGATATGAGAGCGTGAACAGGGGTCGGGGGTGTTAAGACGAAGGGGACACTAGGGTAATTCAAGAGTTACTGAGATGCGAGATCTTCCTGGGGATCCACGCAGTGGCTTCCGCAGCCGGACGGGAAAAGGTTGCTCTAGGAATAGTGGAGTCTATAAATTCGTTGTTTTCTTAATTTTTGTTTTGTTTAATCACTTAGGCTTGTTGAGTGGATCGCCCTAGAAGCCCAATTTGGGGAAAGTGCGAGATCATTTGTGTGGGCGCGCTGCCTGTCCGGCTCCCAGATGTGGAGATTAGCAGGCAGGAGAAACGGCTCCCCGTTTCTCAGAAAGTGGGGGATGGCGGGCGGTGTGTAGAATGAAACTTTATTTTTCTGTTGGGCCAAGAAGAAGGGCTTCAGGCCGCGGGGCGGTCACCTGTCGGGGCCGGCCGGGAAGGAGAGGACCGGGGGGAGCGGAGCGGGGCCGGCGGGGAGGGTCCCTCGCGGCCCAGCCTGGGCGTCTCGGGAAGCAGCATGGCGACCCGCCGCCGCCGCCGCCGCGCCACCCCGCTCACGCCCCACTTTCAAATCAAAATGGCTCAAGCCCCAGGCCCTGGGCGGGAGGCGGGACCCCCTTCCTCCCCAGTCCTGGGGAGGGCTGCTGTCCCCACGGACAAGCGGAGAGATAAGGCGCAGTGCGGGGACCCCTTCCACGCCTGGAAAGGCCTACGACTGAGGAGGGAACCTGGGGGTGTTCAAGCTGGGGGGCCGTCCAGCCGCGGATAAGAAGGCGCTGGATGTGGAAATAACGCCCAGCCGGGGGTCGCCTCTGTCACCCCCGCCACTGCTGCCAGTGGGGGCTCCCGCCCCGTCCGTGGGGAGGGGGAGGGGGAACCCGGAGCTTCTCCTCCCGCGCTGGGAGGAGGGGGTGAGGAGATCCCGAGCGTTTCTGCGCGCGGGGGTGGGGGGTCCGCTGTGCGAGGGAGGGGGGCGTCGAAGACGGTAGGTCGAGGCTCGGTGCAGGCCCGAGGGACAGGAGTTGGCGGGCAAGGAGAGAGGAGGCGCAAGTCTCCGTTGTTCAGGGATTTCGTTGTGGTGTTTTCGGGGAGGTGGCTGTGCTCTTACCGGAGAAAGTTTCGATGGCCTTCATCGCCCAGTGCTCGTCGGGGCAGTCCACGAAGGCGTAGCCGGATTTGACCAAGAACTGGCCGCTGTAGGATATCTTGTGCTCCGCAAATACTTTCTCCAAGTCCGCGGGGGTCACGCTCTCGTTGAGGTTGCCGATATAAAGCTTGTTCATGGTGGCGGTCTCGGGGCAGGACGCGGTCCCGGGCAAGGCCAAACGAGCGTGCGCAGGCGGCTAGCCTCCTAGGCCTAGAGGCGGGGAGGCCGGCGGCAGGAGCCGCAAACTTTCTTTGCACCCCACCCCTGAAGTTGTCCGGAGCCCGGGGCGGGGAAGGCGGCCTGAGGGCGCGCAGAGGTCGCGGGAGAGTTCGGGGAGAGCCGGGGAGAAGTGCCCGCGGAGCGCCGGGAGGCGGACGACGCGACGCTGCTGCTTCCCTTCCGTCCGAAACCCCTCGGAGCGGGCTGGTGTGTCACGTTTCTCCGCGGCCGCCCTGGAGCCGCCTCTAAATAAAATCGACTTGAAAAAAAATGGAGCGGAAAAAAAAAAAAAGGCAAAGCCACGTGGTGACAGCCCCCACCCACCCTGCATGGGAAGACCCCCCGACGCCACAGGGCCCCTCGGCCCTCAGGCCAAATCCAACAATCTCCTGCCTGGGGGTGGGGGACTCAACTCACCCCAGGAGTAAACTGGGCCAGTGGGGGCAGCGACCCTGAAGCTCTAGTCGCCCCCTCCCCTTTGCAAGAACCTGGCCCCTAGGGAAGCGCCCCGCCCCCACCCTTCCTCCTACCCCGGCCAGAACTGGGGGAGGGCAGTGGAGCCCAGAATCTCCCTTGTCTTTAAGAGTAAAATGTGCGGTATTTTTTATTCGTTGGGGGGGTGGGGTTGCCCACCCCACCTCGGTTAACAGCTAGCGACTGACAGGCGGGGGACGGCCAAGACAGACAAAGAGAAGCCGAGGACTCTGGGGTCTTCAGAAGGGGGTCGCACGAGCCGGTGATTTAAAAAGAAAGGCGCCTTTCCCCTAGATTTTTTTAATGGGGGGGTCTCCGCCCTCCCTACCGCAACCCCACAAGACTCCCCCGCCTCAGGGGATCCAGGACCGGGGAACACTATGACCGCGCGACCGGGAAGCTGGGAACACGGGGGGACCGCGGTTGGGAACGAGGGAGCCGCAGGAAATCGTGTTTCAGGATCCCCATGGGAGAAAGGGTGGCTCGCACCCGGGGTCCGGTTGTTAAATGATAACGTTTCGGGGTCCTGGGGGAGCGCGCGGTTCTGGCCCGAGATGACCCCAAGAGAGAAGAAGGGTGGGAGGGAAGGAAGAAGGGTGGTAGCTCGGACTAATCCGAGCTAACCGAAGGGGGAGGTCTCAGGGAGGGAGTGACCGGGTGGAGATCCCAGTGGTCCCCCTTTTCCCTTCCAGACTCGGGGACAGACAGGTGGAGTCCTCTACGCCTGCTCCACCCGGGACACTGACTGGGGCTCTCCTAGGGCTGGGTTCGGGTCTCCGAACTTTGTTTAGGGTGCAGGATTCGGATCCCGGCGGGAAGGCGGGAGAGGGGCGGAGGGCGAGGGGGGGCGAGGCCCCGCCCACGTCCCCAGGTCAGACCCGCGGGGGGAGGGGGTAATTTCCGCTCCGTGGACGGGGGAACCAGGGGCGGGAGCTTAGGGGAGGGGGCTACGGCCCCTCCCCCGCCCGTTCCTGGGGAGGGGGAAGCGGATCCGCCCTGGTCCTTTCCCTCGGCTTTGACCAACTCGTTCCGGATCCTCCGGCTCCCGGAGCCCGAGGGAAGGACCCGACTGGGCAAGGGGCGACACGTGGGCGGTCGCACCCCGTCTGGGCGATGGGGGAGGGGGCGGCTCGCCGCGCGTTTCGGAGTCCCGGATACGCGGCGGAGAGCGGGACGCGCGCTCCACGCGCAAGCCCTGGATCTCCGGCAGCTCGGCGAGCGAGGCCAACGAGTTTCTAGCGGCGGGGGCTGGGATGGCGCCAGGGGGTGCCGGAGAGTGCGGCCCGGGGACCCTGGAACCCCCTCGCCCAGGGAACTGGGGAAGATGGGGGTCGACCCCCAGAAATTCTGGAGTCCCCCTTAACAGGGCGGAAATTGGGGTTTTACTCGGGGTTCTGCGGGAGGGAGGAAAATCCTGTGCGGGGCACGCGTGCTGCGAGGGCAGGTGAGGAAGGGGGTCACTCTCCCGTTCCCCAGTCCCCGACCCCATTGTCTCAGTCGCCGGCTGCCTGGGCCGACTCTGCAACACGTGTTGACTACACCAATATGAATGCTTTGAATTTTTTTATTGTTGTTATTTTTCGTTTGCAGAGTCAGTGAGCTGACTCCGACTTCAGCTCACCGCTCTTCTGTCCGATGATTTTATACCGTTCAAAAAGTCGGGAGTTTAAAGACAACATGCAGCACCTTTGTCCCCCTCCCCATTTTCCCGGCGCGCTGAAAAGAAATGGGGCTGGGACGTGGGGGCGGGGGAGGGCTTCCAACTCGGTTTCTCTATCTCCTCCACCACCTTAGGACCCACCTCCCCAAATCAGCGTTTTGTTCTAGCCTGCCACGTGTTTGTCGGATTTTTGTTTTTGTGATATTTTTCTTCTTGTGGAACAACAGGAATTAAAATACTGTAAGCTATTAGTCGCTGAGTAGAAAAAGAATGTTTTCTGTCCAAGAAGGTGGGAGATATCTGTGTCTCACCCCACATCTCCGACCCTCCCCCCATCTGACTCGTAATATTTGGTCAGCTCTTGATCACAAACATAATTTTAAAACCAAACCAATGAGCTGGAAACGGTGCTTGCCACATAGTAGGCACTCAATGGACATTTTAAAAATGAAAAACTAGCTTAATACAATCTGCAGAGAAAAGAGAATTCAGGAAAATTAGAGTCCAGAAAAAAAAACAAATTATCTTGGCCAGAATGTGTGGGTCTGTTGCCCGGGAACTTTTCTTGGTGATGTGTGTGGACTTTTGAAAGGGCCAAAAGATGGTCTCAAAAAGCCTGTTGTATTTCTTGGCCTTTTCCTAAATAGGAGTCCCAAGCCTCTTAAATCTTTTCTGTTATATTGGGGGACAAGGATGAGGGTAACTAGGCAGAGCATCCCAGTTCCCAGAAACTTTAAGTGCTGTTTCCTTCACTTAATTTGAATCTTTAGGTGCTAATAAAAGCACTTCTCAGATTTTCTCCCTAGGGGAAATATCCACTGCTCTATCTCTTTATTCCTAAAACAAAAGCAAGTTACACCCCACAAAAATCTCCATCCAGACCTCTAAATTCCTAGAAAATATAGCCCACCTTTTACTATCTTAGATTCAAAGGGAAACAAAATTTTTTAAAATAATTGAATTCAGTTCACTTCTAAACTGATTTTTTCCATGTAAAAATATAATAGAAGTCTAAATGTTAGCTGAAATCAGCCAGTTTTTAAAATGTATTTTAACATGACAGTAGAAGAGAAAATATAAATTTACTTGAACAGTCTATCTAAAAATTCTTTTAAATTATTTAACTAAAAATTGATCAATTATTGCTAAATTGAAACTGATTAGTTCTTTTTTTTTATTAGTCCTTTTTTTTAAAATCAGCTGTTTGACTGAATTCTAATCCTCTCCACCCCCCAAAAAGGGCTTATGTGTGTATAATCAGAAGCTGCAAAGGCTGCAAGAATAGGAGAGAGAGGAGGCAACTGGGGTGAGATACAGATCTTTTTAGCCCCCAAATCAGTTTTGCCTCAATGACCAGGCTATTTTAGGCTGGGGTGGGGGGGGACTAAATGATGATGATTGATGCCTCAACTCTCCCCTCAGAGTGAGCTCAGCACTCAATTTACCCTGAAAGAAGGGTTCTTTCTTGTCAAGACTCACATTCCTAGGTTAAGGATAGAAATGGGCAGACTTGGGGTACCATAATTTTTCATTTTACTCTTCTTTCTTTTTAATATTAAACCAAACTGTAAACATTACAACTTTTTCTACACTGCTTCTTTGGGAAAGATGAATCTTCAGTGCAGAGTTACATTTAGTTTATGTAAAAGTTACAAATACAGCTGCAGGATAAATTGTTATTTTCCTAAATTATTATTATCTTGTATAATATATATACTGTGTATCCTATATAATATAATAATTATTATTATACTTCTTTCTCCTCTTGTTCGTCTCTGCTTCCTTCACCTTCATTTTTCCTGAAGAACTGTTTGGTCTAGTTATAAAATTCACTTCCCCTCTGAATTCAGAAACACTGAAACTTGACTCCGTTTTAAAGATAGGATTCTGATCCATTTTCCTTTAGTATGAACATACAAATACACACAGGAAAAAAAATTTTAAGAGGATAAAACAACTTTTTAAAATATGGGAAGTAGAAGATTAAAAAGTCAACAATTCCACCATTGGCATACAAAATTAATTTTATTTTTAAATGTTCTTTCCAGCATTTGTCCATTTAAAATAGTTTTAAATTTTGTCATCTTATTTTTATATCTTAATTTTTTACTTACTTTTGTACCATAAGCATTTTCCCATGCTGCTTCAATGTTTTCATAAATATTTTAATTCAGCCCAGTTAATGTACATAAATAATCATTATTTTTAGATATATTACATCAAATTTTTTACTTTTTTGGATTAGCTCCTTTGGATAAATCCCCCAAACATATATTGCATTTTAAATGTAACATTTATCAGTGACTTTTCTGTTTTAAAAGTTTAGTATGTTTTACAAAAGAAAGAAAAAATGGAAAGCAGAAGAGAAATACATTAAAATAGAATTTTTTCTTTTATTTTCCAATGAACCATAATCAATTTTGGGAATAAAATTGTGGTTGCTACAAGATATAGAAAAAGAAAATTTCACATTTCCTAATATATGGCTGCTTTGACTTCAAGGTTTTGAAGCTTTTGGAGGAGTTTGGTTTTTGTTTGTTTGGTTTTTATTTATTCTGTTGTTGCTTGCTTGCTTGTTTTTTTATTGTTACTGTTTTGGGATGTTTTGTTTCTTCCTACAGCTTGAAGACTTAGTGTGGTTCTTTTAAATACCTATAAATTTTGAGAATGTGTAAATTAGTTACAGTTTAAAAGCACATGCAGATTTTTCTCCTGTCAAATAAATAAGGATAATTATGTGTTTAGGAGATCTCATAAAATGTAAGAAAACTGTAAGCAGAAAAGGAAATTTCCTCCTTCAAATTATCATTCATTCAAAAAGTGTTCAATGTTCAAAATCTTAAAAAGAAATTTATTTATTCCAGAGAGAGGACTCAAGAAGAAAAAAGAACAATAATTTGTTTTTCTGTGGGTCTCACAGTGTTTGACAAAGCCTCTCAATTTTTTGTTTTGGCTCAGGTTTGCAATGTAGAAAATCTTAGATAAGAAAGAGAATAATTTATTAACTTTAAAAGTGGAGGTTTCCAAATTAATTTTGCTAGTAAATTAAACTACTCCATCCAGCCCCTATTGACATATATAGAAGAAATGGTCATTAACATTCTTCACACTACACTCTTTCTGCCTTTTGCAATTTTTCTTTTTACTCCAAAATCATTTAGTTAAAAGATAATGAACAATTTTGTTTAGTCCCTACAGCACAAAATGCAAACTAGATCAGTGATTCATTTGGAGGAAAATTGTACAATTCAAGGAAAGACAAGGAAATATATGTTATTTTTAAAATAAAACATATTATAAAAAGCAACAAAAGAGAAGGAATCCATACCTAAATATCATTTAGGGTGGAAATCCTAGTGAGATAATTTTGTTCCTAAAATCTACATATCTTCTAAGTATTTAAAGTATTTTAATCCATAATCAATCAGTAACAATGTCAAACTCCATGAAGTTATTTTGATTTTACCCACACATCATCTATGTATTTTAATACTAAAAGAAATTGTCTAGCAAAAAGTAAATTATTTTTTTTGCTTTTAAAAAATTTTATTCCTAATGATAAGATTAATTGATTTTACTCCTATTTCTAGTTAGGATGTTTTTTTTCCAGGAGCTGCCTCAAATATTTCAGAGTTCTGAAGGCATAATGCTGCTATAGTTTTTATTTTTATAAGTTTAAAAAACTAAGACATGTATCATTTACTAGTATTTCCTCACCAAAAAATTCATTAAAGGAACTTCAGTCTGCCTTCATATACAAAGCAGTTTTACAAAGAAAAGGGACTCAGCCTAATAGTATGTTATTTTTTAAAAAACTGATTGTTTAACTAAACTGAGATATAATTCTAAAAGTGATTTCTGATTTTCATGAGTTAACAATCTAGAAGAGTTTGGGCTCACCCACCTCTCCTATAAACACTTCCACTTGTTAAAAAAATAGATATTACTAGGACAACTTAATTTCCACTCTTAAACATAACCTGGAAATATTTGGTGAACATTTATATGATAAATTATGGAGTACATTTTTATGATTTCCTTTTCATTTCTAAAATGTGTTTACAAAGTGTGTAGAAACAAATATCAGAATTATTTCTAAATTTTAAGAAAAGAGGCTCCTGATCCATCCTTTTTCCTACCTTCCTCTTCCTCCTGCCCCTCCCCCTGCCTCTCCCCTCTCTCTTCCTCCCCCTCCCCTTTTGTTCCTCCATTTTTCTTCCCGCTCCCGACACTGTCAATTCCTTTCCTCCTCCCCCTTTACCTTTACCCTCTTTTCAATTTTTCTTTTTCCTTTGTTGCCTCTCTTCCCCTCTTATTTATTCTCCTATGCCCCTGCCCCTCAACTCATTTCTTCCCTCTTTTTTAATCAATGTATCTATCCAAACTTTCTATCCTTTTTCTTCTCATTCTCCCACTGTCACTGACTTGTTCTCATTCAAACTGTTATTTCTAGTGAAGGGGAAGAATGCAGAGATGCTTTAATTATTTTAGACACCAAAAGGGGAAATTTGGTACATTTTTTTAGAACAATCCCAGGGTGATTCAGACCCCAGAGCTCCTCCACCCCTGTACTCTAAGTTTTTATTAGCTGAACATTCCTAGGCAGTTCTACTTCTTTGTATTACTTTTCTGTCTCTTATGTTGCTTCTAACTAATTTTGTTATTAGCATTTTATGTATCAAATCCTAGAGGGCAAAGACTGTGTATTGCCCAGAGAGTCTAACACAGTGCCGACAGATGTCCAATAAAAATATATTGAATGAGGCATGATCAGTGTGATCAGATAAGACGCTGTGTTCAGCCTGAAAGTGCCCTTTTTAAAAAATAGATAAATAAATACAACACAATCATCAGATGAAATATAAGTAAATTTAGTCCAACACGATGGCACGTGCCTGTAGTCCCAGCTACTGGGAAGGCTGAGGAGGATCCCTTGAGACCAGGAGTTTGAGGCTGCAGTGTGCCATGTGCTTCAGCTGGGCAACATTGCGAGACCCCATCTCTTTTATTTAAAAAAGGCAAAAGAAAAAATAAATAAATATAGGTAAATGCAGTCATTTAAAAGGCTAATTGGTCTACATCAAGAAGTGCTGCCAAGGGGCATCTCTGGGCTTGTTACTCCCTAGTTCTGTCCCCGAGACCATACTATGCCTAATGTCAACTAATCAGCACCCTTTTTCCCCTGTTTGGTCCTAATGGCTCAGAATTCCTCTCCACTCAGGGCTTCAGTCAGTCGTGGCAACCGTCAGAGTTAGTTGCCACATCCCTTTGCTATTCTGATCTCCCCTGATGCCACACAGCCAGAATGACAATCTCAAGGGGGTAAAGCACACAATGCCTCCTATGGAGAGCTCTCTTAGGGGTTCCTTCTGGGAATGCAGCTAGCATCCCATTAACCATGTAAAGATCTGTTACTTTGTATGTCATCCAAAGCAAAAATTTCACTCTGAAACAGGCTTCCTTCTCTGTGACCCCCAAGCTGTCTGGTATAGCCCTCCCCATAGCAAATGTTTACTGCATGTCCTAGCTATCAATACAGCTTCAAACACTCAAGGAGAAGGCAAACTAATTTGTGTAACAGGCTGGCTAAATTAAAACTGAAATTAAGCAGATCATGAAAATAGTAGGGTTGGGTTTTTTTTTTATTTATAATGCACATTACTAGCAAGAATATAGTGAAATAAAACATTTCATGTGACTGTGTGGGAGAACAATTTTAAGGCAACAAGAACTGTTAAAAATTCATACTGCTTTACTTAAAAATTGCACTACTGAGTAACTTTTCTACCAAAAATCCAGTATGTAAAAAAAATTTATTCAGCCCTAAAAAGGAATGAAATTCTGATACCTGCTAAAACATGGGTGAGACCTGAAAGCATTATGCTAAGTAAAATAAGCCAGACACAAACAAACAAATATGATTCTTAGTTAGTACCAAGTTTCAGTTTGGAATGATGAAGAAGTTCAAGGGATGGATAGTGTGATGGTTGCACAACAGTGTGAATGTACTTAATACCACTGAATTTTAGGCTTAAAATAATTAAAATTGTATATTTTCTTATGTATATTTTATCATAATTTTTTAAAAAGCAAAAAAAAAAGAATAGGCTTCTTTGAAATCTAAAAAGAAAAAACTGTAATGAACAAAGATGTGTTATTTATAACTGTCAAGAAAAATAAGGGAATATTCAAGTAACTTCTAACATAGTCACTTGATGAAATATCATGTTCAAAAAGGGGTTAGAAAAATTTTGAGGAAAAGATTACCAAAAAAGCACAATACAAAATTGAGTGTTTGTGTTCGTATAGTTCATATGATTGGAACCTTTTTTAAAAAAAAAACTACATGTGCATAAAAGAAATTACCCTGCAGAAATTCTTGTACATTGTTATCCAGAGATACGTACAAGAATATTCGCAGCAGTATTGAACATACAAATGTTCATTAACAGGAAAACAGATAAGCAAAGCCTTATAGTCATGCAATGAAGCACTGATGAGCAATATCAATGAATGAACTTCAGCAACATGTATCAACATGAGTGAATCTCCTAATATTGATCAAAAAAACCTAGGAAGCCAGGCATGTCAGTGGGTGTCTGTAGTCCCAGCTACCTGGGAGGCTGAGGTGTGGGAGGGTTCCTTGAGCCCAGGAGTTCAAGTCCAGCCTGAACAACGTAGCGAGACACCCATCTCTAAAAATCATTAATTAATTAATTTAAAAACCTGGAACTGAAGAATATATTCATTACGGTTCTGTTTAGATAAATTCAAAAACATGCAAAACCAAACGATATGTTGTTTAGAGATACATCAAGAAGAGATAAAATTTTAAAGAAAATAATGATAAATACAACATTCCGGAGAGTGGTTAATTCTGGAGAAGTAGCACAGGGCTGACTGCAGCAGGGTGCAGAGGGCACTTCAAAGGTGTTGAGGATGTTCTCGTTCTTAATCTGATTGGTGGCTACGCAGTGTTTGTTATATTATTCTTAAAAGTGTACTTGTAAGTTTGATACTATCTTTGTTAAGTATAAATATTTCATAATGAAAACTAATTGGAATAACAAAAAGTCTGGAAAGAAACTGTTAATAGTGATTCTCTTTGGCTTTGAGAACACAAGTGGACTCTTTCTTTCTCTCCCCTGTCTGTGTTGCTCCCGCTTGCCTCATATTTTTCAAGACTTCCAGACTGAGTCTATTATATTTTTATAATAAACTATTAAAAAGTCAAATGAATATTCAAGGAAATCATCCCAGAATACCTATATAAGCCAAATGGGGAATAGTTCTGGATCATCTGCTGTCCCAAGATTTGATGCTGCCAGAAATTCTCCTTCCATTAGCAACCAGGATTGGGGGTTAACTGCAACTCACCCTGATCAATCATGGACTTGACTTTAGCTAAAGGTCTGATTAATTATACATGTATTCATAATAAACTGAGATGGTATGTGCTGAAACTTAGGATCAACAGAGTAAGCAACAGGGAGCTGGCACTGAGATTCACACCTGGCCAGTTTGTCTTGGATCCTGCAGGCACACTACTCCTTTCAACTCTCAAGCTTGAGAAATTGCATTTGCATTCACTGGAAACCTCTAAGGGTAAAGTCCACCTCTTCCTTGTCAGTCTGGGAGTTTCTTGCTGTGGGATCATGTCTTACAATACACTGGAAACGACAGGGCAGGATCCATGTTGCTTCCTTTCTTTAAGTGAGTGGTTTCCATTATTTTCACCACCTTGGACCTCCTTCGTTATTTCTCCATGAGCCTAATGTTTTGAAAAATGTTGCCTAACAAAAAATTCCATTGGTTAGTCCTAGTGCAGTGGTGTTTACAACTAATTGATCACAACCAGTTACAGATTCCTTTGTTCCTTCTCCACTCCCACTGCTTCACTTGACCAGCCTTAAAAAAAAAAAAAAAAATTCCATTGGTAAAGTAATAACAAATTATTCTCATATTGAGTGGCCCAGAAGAGCTTCTGCTCTACACAAGTGTCAAGAGTTTATACTAATTTCACCAAAAGCAAAGCGACTTGGCACTGGAATTTGCCCAGACAGCCTTGCCTGGAGCAAATGTCTGATTTATGTTAAATGTCCTATAGATACCACTGCACCCATTATACCTTCCTTCCTTCCTTCTTAGAGCTCTGGATCTGGGGACCCCAGGGGTAGAGAAACATTACTCAGGATGAGCTTTCCCATTTCCAGCACTCTACCTGTGAGGAGAGCAGAAAAGGAAAGAAGAAATAGAGGGAGAACATTGTAAAATGTGGCAAACACCCTGAGGTGGACGGTATCATTGTTTCCACTTTGTAGGTCAACTATGCCTCAGAGAGGTGGCAAGATCAGGATTCTAACACAGGTGTGCCTGGCCCAAGTCCTTTCTCTTGCCTCTATGCCAGTGCTTCACAACCTTTGGAACATTTAAAAATTCTAACACAACCCACACATATCACGACTTATTTAACACAAAGCTATAAAGACAGCTCAATGAAAAAAGGATAGTCTTTTCAACAAATGGTGCTAAAACAATTGGATATCCATATGCAAAAAAAACCCAAAAAAACCCTGCCATCCATACCTCACCCTATGTACAAAATTAACTCAATCATATATTTAAGTCATATGCCTAAATATAAAACCAAAACCTATAAAACTTCTAGGACTGCTGGGCATGGTAGCTCATGCCTGTGAGCCTAGCACTCTGGGAGGCCAACAGGGGACGATCGCTTGAGGCCAGGAGTTAGAGATCAGCCTGAGCAAGAGTGAAACTCCGTCTCTCATGAAAAGAGAGAGAGAGAGAGAGAGAGAGAGAATGGAAAGACAAGACACAGGCTGGGAGAAAATATTTATAAATCATATACCTGATAAAGGACTTTTATGCAAAATATATAAAGAACTCTCAAAACTCAATAATAAGAAAACAAACAACTCCTCTCAACCAAAATTGGCAAAAGATTCAAATAGACACTTCAACAAAGAAAATATACAGATGGCAAATAAGCCCAAGAAAAGACGCTCAACATTATTAGTTATTAGGGAAATGCATATTGAAATCACAATGAGATACCCCTACATACCTATTTAAAATGGCTACAATGTAAAAGACTGAGTATATCTAGTGCTGACAAGACTTTGGAGGAACTGGAACTCTCATACAGGTGGTGAGGGTCTCCTACAAGTGGTCTCATAAAATGTTACAATTACTTCGAAAAACATTTGGGCAGTTTCTTATAAAGTTAAACATCTGTTGAATCTTCTTGTGGCATTAAAAAAAAAAAAAAGTTAAACAAACGCAATCAATCCTAGGTATTTACCCAAGAAAAATAAAAGCATACGTATATACAAAGACTTGTCCATAAATGTTCATAGCGGCTTTATTTGTAATAGCCAGAAAACTGGAAACAGTCCAAATGTTCATCAACAGGTGAGTAGATAAACAAACGAATGTATCCATATGATGGAAGAATATTACTCAGCAACAAACAGAATGGACTGTTGATCACACTACAACAGAAATGAATCTCAAAATAAGTATGCTGAATGAAAGAAGCTGAAAGCTGACAAAAATAGTACATACTATGTGATTCCATTTATATTAATAAAAAAAATTCTAGAAAGTGCAAACTAATCTATAGTGACAGAAAGCAGATCAGTGGTTGTCAGGAAAGAGAGTGGAAGGACAGAGGAATACAAAGGGGCCAAGGATACTTTTGGAAGTGGTAGATGTGTTCTCTATCTTGATTGCAGTGATACTTTCATGGAGAAAGCATGTGTCAGAACATCTAATTATACATTTTGAATTGTTTGGGCCTGGTGGCTCACATCTGTATTCCCAGCACTTTGAGAGGTGGAGGCGAGAGGATCCCTTGAAGCCAGGAGTTTAAGACTAGCCTGGGCAACATAGTGAGACCCCCATCTCCAGAAAAAAAAAAACCAAAACTTTTTAAATTAGCTGCCATCTACTTGGGGGCCTAAGGTGGGAAGATTGCTTGAGCCCAGGAGTGCCAGCCTTGGGTGATGGAGTGAGACCTCATCTCTATTAAAAAAAAAAAAAAGAAAGAAAGAAAAGTGTCCAGGCACAGTGGCTCATACCTGTAATCCTAACACTCTGGGAGGCTGAGGTGGGAGGATTGCTTGAGGTCAGGAGTTTGAGACCAGCCTGAGCAAGAGCAAGATCCCCATCTCTACTAAAAATAGAAAAAATTATCAGGGCACAGTGGCACTCGCCTATAGTCCCAGCTACTCGGGAGGCTGAGGCAGGAGGATTGCTTTAGCCCAGGAGTTTGAGGTTGCTGTGAGCTAGGCTGATGCCATGGCACTCTAGCCCAGGTGACAAAGGGAGACTCTGTCTCAAAAAAGAAAAGAAAATGAAAGAAAAAAGAAAAAAATTAAATATGTGGAGTTAATTGTGTGTCAGTTACACCTCAATAATGTTGTCTTAAAATCCCAATACTGTAGAGGAAGGGGTGAGTTAGAAAATGACCACTTTCAGCATTATAGGTAAAATAGGTTCAAAGAAGAATCATCAAATGGATGTTAAATCCAGTGGGGAAGTCTGATGAGGGATGGGATATTTGCACAGTCTTACAGTGTCTTCCTGTTGGTTGTTTATTTGTTGTAGGGAGAAAAATAGTAACTATACAATGGGGAAATCAAACAAAACCTTGACTTGGTGATCAAGATTATCATTAATCAGGGGCAGATGGACATCTTGTTCCTCCATGAGTGATACTCTGAAAAAGACACACTTTCATTTTTCTAGTGTTCTGGTCAGGATGCATAACCTGAATCTAATCTGGAGGAAACATGAGACAAACCCAAATTGAAAAACATTCTATAAAATAACTGGCCTGCACCCTTGAAAATGTCAGTATCCTGAAAGATACAGAAAGGCTGAGAAACTGATTCACCGAGAATCAAGGAGACATGACAGTCAGATGTGGCACATCATCCTGGATTGATCTAATAATGGAGTGAGAAATGCCTGAAAGGATGTCACAGGGACAATTGAAAAACTTGGAATATGGACTATATACTTCATTTTAGTGTTATATTTCTTGAATTTGATATCTGTACTTACTGTGGGTACATAAATGAATATCCTTGTTCTTAGGAAATACACATGGAAACATTAAGTGGTAAAAATAAATAAATAAATAAATAAATAAAAGCATGATGAGGTCTAGCCTGGTGGCTCATGGCTATAATCTCAGCACTTTGGGAGGATGAAACAAGAGGATAGCTTGAGGCCAGGAGTTCAAGACCAGCCTGGGCAACATAGTGAGACTGAGTCTTTACAAAAAAATCACAAGACTGTAGTTCCTGCTACTAAGGGAGGCGGAGGCAGGAGGATCACTTGAACCTACGAGTTTGAGGTTGCAGTGAACTATAATGGCACCACTGCACTGTAGCCCAGGCAACAGAGCGAGACACTGTCTCAAATAAATAAATAAATACAGCATGATCAGTTAAATTTGAATTGCAGATAAACAATTCTGGGCTGGGCAAGGTGGCTCACTCCTGTAATCCTAGTACTCTGAGAGGTCAGAAGTTTGAGACCAGCCTGAACAAGAGCAAGACCCCACCTCTACTAAAAATAGAAAAACTTATCAGGGCATGGTGGCATTTACCTGTAGTCCCAGCTACTCAGGAGGCTGAGGCATGAGGATCACTTGAGCCCAGGAGTTAAAGGTTGCAGTGAACTATGATGATGCCACTGCACTCTAGCTGGGGTGACAGAAGGAGACTCTGTCTCAAAAACAAACAAACAAACAAAACCAATTCTTTTTAAACTATAAGTATGTCCCATGCAGTATTTGCTGCCTAATCATCTAGTACCCTTTCAAAATGCAACTCATTCTGGTATCTATACTCTGCTGGGTTTTGTGGAGTGTCAGAGAAATTGCTTGCTTTATCTGTCTTTAGTATCTCCAATCACCTCAGTTTCCACTCTTGCAGAGAGAAGAGAGAAAGAGACTGAGATACATAGACATAAAACAGCCAGAATTGACAATGATGAAATGTTTAACAAATCAAGAATCTTCTCTAATAATAACAATGTTGGCCAACATGTTTCAAGGCTGATTGTGTGCACTGCAGCCAGCCTCCAGGCTGGCCCCCTGTGACCCCCACTACTTGTTTGTAGTCCCTCCCATGTTGTACCAGGATTGATCTGTGTGACCGATAGCATAGAGCTGAAGCGATGGTATGCCAGTTCCGGAACTAGGTTTAAAACCTAATTGCAGCTTTCATCTTGGGTGCATGTCCTCGCTCTGGAGGAAGAAGTCATGCAGTGACCAGCCCTGTGGAGGGGCCCACATGGTGAGAAACGGAAGTCTTCCACTCCCTCCCGTTCTAACTCTTCACTGCATCCTCCTCCCACAGATGAGTCATTGGGAGTGAGCTGGGAAGGTGATCCTACAGCCTCAGACAAGTCTTCTAGGACTGCAGCTCAGCCAATAGCTTGCCTACAACTTCATGAGGGACCTTGAGCCAGAACCACCCAACTAAGCTGCTCCCAGATTCCTGAGCCTCAAAAACCGTGTGAGATAGTAAATATTTGTTTTAAGCTGCTAAGATTTGCAGTAATTTGTTACATAGCAAAAAGTAACTAACGTATCATGATACAATGTAACATAATGTATCTTCTAAGTATATACGTTTCTCAAATCAATTCTTTGAAGTGGAAACTATTACATTCCCGATTTTACAGAAAGGCAAACTGAAATGCATTAAGACCAAGTGGCTCTAAATCACCCTGCTAGTGAGCATAGGCGGGTCTGTCTCCAAAGCCCTTGTTCCTAATATGGACTTGCATAGCCTTCTACATCCCAGCTGCTGGGCTGAGTCATCTCAGCCTTATTATTTCATCTTATTTAATTTCCACCATAGAGTGAGGCAGGGGAGATCATTTCAGATAATACCACCAGCCCACACCAGCAGGGAGCCTTCAAGTTAACAGTACTTTACACTTACCTGTAAGGTAGCCAGGGAAGGTTTTGTTGTCTTACCTCCAATTTAGAGATGGGCAAGCTAAGGTTCAGAGTGGTTAAGGGCTTTGCCCACAACCAAACATAACTTTGGGAGTGGGGGGCAGGTGGAGCCGGGGCTTGAACCGCAGTCTCCTGACCTCCTAATCCTCTCTGCCCCACTAAGCTGCTCCCTAATCTAATTAAGGAGGGATATGTTTTCTGAAATTGCAGAAGCCTCACTCACCCACTCATCCATTGCAGAAGTTGGGGGAGCAGGAAGGTTCTACTGGGGGCTCTGGAAACAGTTCCATCCTTCAAGCCTCCATGCAAGGGGAAGAGAGGGAAAGCCCTCCCTTCTCACCCCTCTCTTCATTTGCCTGGGATGTGTTCCCACCAGGGAGACGAGGGGCTCAGGAATTCTGCTCTTTCTGGGAGGCCCAGCCCCTTTGGCCTTTTATCCTAAATGCACAACCAATTCTTGGCTCCAGCAGGGCTCCCTGGAAGTGAGGACCCTGAGGCTACCCCCTTCCATTCTAACTCTTCCCTGCAGTCCTCCTCCCACAGATTAGGCAGCAACTCCTAAGAGCCTGAGCTATTTTCCTGACAAACAAAAGCCTTTGAAAACAGCAAAAGAGATTGGGTTTAGAACTGAGAGCTGAGAGGAGACTTCCAAACCCAGTGCTTGTGGCAGATGGCCAGGAAAGGATGTAGGTAGTATATTCCTTCTTGAAGACCTCTCTGGAAAGTGTGTCTTGACCTGAGTGGTATTGGGGAAAGTTGTGGCAGTTTGGGACCATAACTGTGTTTGTGATGTGACTGGGAAGGAAAGCTGGAGGTAGTCCTTCCAGGAATCAGGACAAACCAGATGACTCAGCAGAGTTCACCAGGCATCATGTCACCTCTTGTCTCCTCCTCTGCAGAAGAATAAATCTGTTGGCTGGTGTGAGAGGGATTAGAGAGGGAAGTGGGCTTTCTGAGTCAGCCAGTGAGTTTGAAGACCAAGTGCACTTCAAAAGCAGAGTCTATGGCACGGAGGCTGCAGCCAGCCCTCTGAGTCACCCGACCTGGCTGCGGAGCTGGGGCTGGAATGTCTGCAGTGGCCATAGGGGGTGATAGTGGTGAGTCACTACTGGGGGCTGGAAGAGTCAGAACACCCCAAATGCTCTTCTGCTGTTCCAGCTCTCATTCCTGGGGCCCCATCTCAGAACCCAAGAGGGGCTGGGAAGTGGGGCCCTGGGTTCTCGTGCAACAGAGAAACCGCCCATCATCCCTTCTCTGCATCTTACTCCACTGATTTCCTGGCTTCTGTGACTCCTTAGGCACCCCGCAACCCCACGCATTCTCGCCCTCCACCTGGGCTTCAGGCCAGTTGGGGTGTCCTCTCTGACGCCTCACATCCTGAAAATTCTCCAGAGAGAAATGGAGGAGGGGGCTCTGCTACCTCCTGCACCTCCTCCTCCCCGCCCCACCCCTACCCGTGGACCTGCATGGGACTCTATACCACACGGCGCTTCTTACTACGATGTGGACAGGCTGGCTGAGCTGCCAGTTAGATTTACTGGAATATTTTGATCATGTCCAACAAGCTTCCAATCCCCAGAAACTTCTCAAGGTCATCTTTTCCCTTTTCCTGCCTCCCAGCATGCCCTGTGGGGGGCATGTGGGCACCCCCTGGGAGTTTGGCTTCTCCTCTGATCTTCCACCATCCCCAACCCTCCCCACATTTCTCTATTGCTCCTGGGGAGTGTGGAGCTTGCAGACTGGAGCAGGAGCTCTGGGCTTGGGGGCCCTCCTTGCATCCTCCTCCCCAGCTGCCCTGCCCCTCTCTGCCCCCAGGGCCCAGGCCACTGTCTGTCTGTCTCTTGTCTGTCCACTGCATGAGGGCCAGATATCAAAGGGAAATTGGGAGGGGGCTGCAGAGAGGGGGTGAGGTGGATTTAAAGCACACTGGCCTTCAGCAGCCCACCCCCAAAACCAATCCACAGAGTACCGAGCTCACAGCTGCTGGAACCCATCATAAAACTTTCCTTGACTCCCGTTTGGTATCGGATTTAGGGGTCCCAGGGAATGATGTCCCCTTTTCTTGAATACCTTCTGCCTCCATGCAGGCGTGACCAGGTTTTGATACAAACCCTTCTTAGCGCATTAACTGTGTCACACAGCAGGAAGCAAGATCACAAGCAGCCCCCACGTCCACTCTGGAGGTCAGATCTGAATTGATGTCTAATGGCTGCCCATTGGTAGCTGGGAGATGGAATTTGGAGAGCTTGCCTAGGGAGAAGTTTCTCTAGATGGTGAGAAATAGGTGGGTGGGTAGGCGAGGTTTCCAGGAGGCAGAGAGGTGAGTGGCCCTCCAAGTCCTGGTTCCTATCATCCCACACATGCACTTAATTTCATGCTGGATCTGCTCCCAGGCTGCAGAGTTCACCCAGAAGGAAAGTGGCCTTTGTTAGGACCTGGAGGCAATAGGCAGAGCAGGAGCTGGGCTGTTTATGGTTCCGAGTGCCCGTGGCAGTGGAGAAGAGGGAGCCTGGAAAGGAAGTCTTGGAGGTCTGCCAAAAACGCAGTCTGTGCCCTGCCCCTTCTAGACCCAGAGCCCCTGTGGACAGAGCCATGTGCTCAGTACTTGGAGAAAGGCAAGGGGAGCATCCCAAGGAGTCTCTAGTCTGAGCAGGCACACACAGCCCTTAGCCTCAGGAAGCCTCAGTATGCTGGGGACACACAGCCCCTGTCTGATCAGGGAGAGAAAGCCCCTGCCTTGGAGAGCCCTCCGGTCTGTTAGGGAGGCACAGCATGATCTCGGGTCCCCATTCTGATGGGGGAGACAGGATGACACACTTCTGTCATATAGGAGAGTAGGGCGTTTGAGGAGAGGGGCTTGGATCTCCTAAATCTTTACAGAGTTGCAGTTATGATACCATCCTCTGAGTCCCCAAGGTGCAAACATGCCTCTTTCCTCCACTGTATCCTGCCCCTAAGCAGGAAGATAGCTTGAGTGCAAGTTCTCAGTCCACCCAGCTATCATTAGGAAAACCCCATGCTCAACATTCTCAAGCCCTTTTGGGTCATCCCTCTGGATATTGTGATGGGGGCATTGCTGCCTCACTAAAGCAGAGACAGGGTTCAGATGACTGCAGCCCACTCTCTCCCACCCAGAAGTAGCCTACTGCCTGGTGGGAGCGCCCTCCCCACCAGCTAGCACCCCCTTAACCAAGTCTGCCCTCACCCAGCACCCTTTCTAACTGGGGCCACCTACAAAGGAAGTAGGGCACAGACTAATGGGCCCTGTGCCCAGAAGGGAGGAGGAGGAAGAAAAAAAAAGGGGTACTTAGAGTACCCTACCCACCCACGAGCAGGCCCCAGACCGCAGCTGGAGATAGCCAAATGTTAATCACCAATTAGCACAGCTCAGGTGGAAAGGGCAACTCTAGTATGTGTAAAATGAACTTAATGTGGCAGGAGCCGTGGGCTTAATTTCTTGAGATAAGATGCTTTTAGGCTAATCAGCGGGTCTGAGATGCCTGGATATAAAGGAGCCGGGCAGACTCTTCAGCAGTCTCCGAAGGTCCAGAAGTAGGAGGAAGGGACCCCCATCCTGCCCTTCTGGAAAGGAAGTCTGGTAAGAGAAGCGGGGCAGGGACGGATGAGATGACCTGGGAGGGGGTGGCTCGTGGCAACCCTGAGATGCTCCCCACGCTGGCATCTTGCTCTCTCTTTCTCTGTAGGAGAAACACGAAGGTAGCTCCGCCAGTTCCTTTAACACCCATGTGACCAGGGCAGGAAGATCAGGTCTTGCCACCCACACATCTCTAGGTCTAGCTTTGGTTTTCAGGGCTTGGGAAGAAAGTTCTCCACTGTTCTTCATTTCTATTGAAGACCCACTAGATGATATGAGTCAAGCCCTCCAAAGAAGGGTATAGGTCAGACTTTGGGAAGGAATTCCCTGCATGGAGATAGTTAAGCCTGAGAAAGCGGAGAATACGATGGTTCTCTGTGTGATTTTCATTTAGGGCAGGAGGGCTGCAGTGATAGAAATAACAACCAATTGAAAGGCAGGAAGGCTGGTTGATATGAACTCTGGAGGGTTCTAAGGGGAGAATCTTGCCAAACCACATGCTACAATGTCTAGGGGCCAGGGGAGGGGGCCGTCCAGGCACAAGGTCTTCACTTCTTTTTTCTGCCTGAATCTCTCTCCCCTTGCCCTCCTCCTGCCCCATTCAGATTCCACTTTCAGGCACCCCCGACCTTCCCCAGGTGTTGCTCCAGCCTCTTAGAAAAGGTCCAAACCCGAGGTCTCAGGCCCTCCCCAGTTTTGGAGCCTGCCTGGGCCCTGAGGCCCCCATGGGGCGTCACCTACTTGCTGCTCCCTCAGCACATCCTGGCCCTTTGCCCTCTCAGCTCAGGAAATAACCCTGGAAGATGGTGGCCATGAAGACGTTCTCTCTGCTGCTGGTGCTCCTGTTCCTGGCGGTGGGGCTCGGAGAGAAGGAAGAGGGTCACTCCAGGTAGGGGTGATGGGGAGGGAGGGGTCAGAGCAGAGGAGGGACTGGGGCTGACCAGATTCTGGACTTGTTTCAAGGGGGAAGTGAGAAAGGGAGGGATCCCAGGCTAAGAGGAAGGAAGCTAGAGGGGAAAACCTGCTAGCAGTCTCAATGCAGAGTGAGCACAGAACCAGAGTGTTTATTTTGAGATTCTGCTGTAGTGAAGAGACTCTGGTTAGATCTCTGGAAGGACTTCTCAGTGGTTAAGTGTCTGAAGGAGATGGCAGAATCTGCCTTCCTAATGAAAGCTTTAACTGTTCATTTATGCATGCATTCAGTCACATTTCAGAGAGGGCCTCCTGTGCACCAGGCACAGGGGATGTATGTACGCAGTGGCCCACAAATGCCTCCTGCCTTCGCGGAGCACATGAACCCAAGGGGTGGGCAGACAAAGAACCACATAGGCATGTCGCACATTGTCATTAGTCCTGTAAGGAAAAGCAGAGAATATGACCAGTGACTATGGAAAGGAGCTCTGGTTGTGTTCTCAGGACCAAGAAAGACTTGTCTGAGTAAAGAGTTGGGCTTTCTCAGATGCAAGGAGAAACCATATGCCCGTGTAAATTTGGCATTTGTAATTTGTAAATCGGAGGCACGGCTGTCAGAAACACGTATTAGTGGAGATAGCATCATGCAGATGTTAAGAACATAGACCTGAGCCCAGACGCCTGGGGGTAGATCCTGGATCTGCCACCTACACCAAGGGTAAATTAATCTCTACGCCCTCGTTTCCTCATTCACAAAATGGGGATAAAAATAGGACCTACCTCTTAGGAGTGTTGGGAGGATGAAATGATTTTATGCATTACAGGGTTTACAGAGTACCTGAGTCATACTAAGTGTTTTTGTATGAGTTCACTGTTACTATTATTGAATGTGAACCAAAGAACTGAATCAGGAAAGGCCAAGGCAAGAGGAATAAAGGAGGGAACTGTGTGATTCAGTCCTTTGGGATGAGGGGGACCCCGATCTCTTTTTGCCCAGAATCCACATTAACACACACATCGAGGATGCAGGAAGGGGGCCCTAGAACTGCAGATAAACTCCCAGGGGTCCAAGCATTGACAACATGATGTCTCCATAACAACTGACAAATGTCTGCATCCTGTTAGTGACAATCAGGTTTCTTGGCATTATGATTGTTACCTGCTCTCTGCCTCTTCTCTGGCATCCTGGTTTCTAGCTCTCTCCCCTCCCTGCCCCTCAGATCCCATGCTAAGGTGAGCGGCTCCCGACCTCGAGGCCCAAGGTACGCTGAAGGGACTTTCATCAGTGACTACAGTATTGCCATGGACAAGATCCGCCAACAAGACTTTGTGAACTGGCTGCTGGCCCAGAAGGGGAAGAAGAATGAGTAGGTTGTCGCATGCACCCCCCGCCCTCCTGCCTTCCTGTGTACATTCAGACCAGGTTGCCATACCTGGCCACACAGGCCATGAGATATGCAACTCCGGGTGGCACCAACTCCAGGTGGCACCTTCATTAGCGGAGGATGGGGAGTTAGACATGCAACCCTGGCCAGGACTCTGACTCAGCATCAGTCTAGCCTAAGGGGGCAGAACATGGGCTGTTCTCCAATTCTTTTTTTTTTTTTTTGAGACAGAGTCTCACTCTGCTGCCCAGGCTGAAGTGTCATGGCATCATCACAGCTCACTGCAGCCTCAGACTCCTGGGCTCAGGCAATCTTCCTGCCTCGGCCCCCTGAGCAGCTGGGACCCCAGGCGCGTGCCACCATGCCTGGCTAGTTTTTCTACTTTTTGTAGAGATGGGGTATTGCTCTTGGTCAGACTCAATTCTTTATTTCTAAGGAGAGGAGCTGAAAAATACGTGGGAGCTCAGAGAGGATCCTCAGGAGGAGGGGGACAAAGGCAGGAGGACCTGAGCTGCTGCCAGTGACTGTTTGGTGGTGGCTGCTTTAGACTTTGGAAATAGGATCAACTGTCTTCTCTTTCTCTCTTCTCTATGCCAAGTGTCTTTCCCCGCCCTCTCCATTTTGTCAGCAATGGTAGATTCTGAAAAGCTGTTCGCTGGTGGAGGCAGCTGAAGACAAACAGTGGGTTGGTTAAAAGAGGTACCCTCTGCTCCTTAGGGCTAAGGTACCAAAACATTCCAGCCTCCCTGGACTGGAGTCTCCGCCAGCCCACCCACTCCCTAATCTTTATCTTGCCAGCTGGAAACACAACATCACCCAGAGGGAGGCCCGGGCCCTAGAGCTCACTGGTCAGTCCACCAGCAAGGAGGAGGCAGCTGGGCAGCAGAGGTGAGGCAGCCGACAGGGGAGGGACAAGCAGGGCCTCCCGCCCCGCCCCCACCTCATTGTTCCCTCTCCTAGACTCCAGAGCAGGGCCAGGGCCTGCCATAAGCATCCTCTTCCTCTCAGAGTTCAAAGAGGGCAAACTGAGCAAACTCCCGGAGGTCAGGTCAGCCCGAGCTTAAGGGAGAAGCCTCTGAGGAACAGGCGCAGCGTCCTTAGAGGGGTTTCTGGGCCAGGGTTTCTCGGATTGATGCCTCGGTGTGCAGACATTCACTGAGTCAAAGAGGCGGGCAGGAAAGGAGAGACTTTAGGACCCATCCTTGCGCTTCTCTCTGCAAGTCTCAGGTGGGCTGTCTGTGAAATGGAGGGGTCTTCCTAAGGCCAGTCCCCTGAAATCAGTTGTCCCATCTCTGAGGGAAGCCGGGAACCTGTGGCCCAGATCATTCCAGAGACAGAACGCTTCCTAAGTTCTCTGGGGTTTGGGGATGCATTCTGGAATACTTTCAGAGGTGAACGAGCGGACTATCTCACACCAGAATTCTGCTTGGCTTTGCCTGCATGAAGAGTCCATATTCCCCAGGCAGGCAGTGCCGGGTGGGGCTCGCAGAGAGGTGGCTCCGGATCTGAAAGCTGAGCTAACTGAGAGGCAGCTGTGTTGACTCCCTCCCCCAACCCGGGGCTGCCCCTTGGTGTCTCAGGCCCTCTGTTTACTCTCTCTGGGTGAGGCCCAGGCTAAAACAGCCTGGGGCTGTCTCCCTTGCAGCTCCCCACCCAGGAACCCCAGTGATGAAGATTTGCTGAGGGATTTGCTGATTCAAGAGCTGCTGGCCTGGTTGGTGGATCTGAAGGAGCTCTGCAGCCTCAGGTAGGGAGTGGAGTGGCTTTGGGCCTGCTGCACGGTGGTCATAAGGTTGAGTTGGGAGGTCAGACATGGATTCAGATCTTTGCCCCAACACACAATGGCAAATTAGTTAGCCTTTCTGAACTTCAGTGTTTTCATTAAATCAGAATGATTGAAACCATTTCATGGGGTTGTTGTCAGGTCTAAATAAGATAATGCAAGTGGAGAGCTGAGGGCCACATCTAAGGAACACTAACAGCTCGGCAGTGTTAGCTATTATTACAGTTTGCTTTCCTCCTCAACTTGCTCCAGGAGAGGTTCTGCTCTCGCCTTCCCTGCCCACCAAGCTAAGCTGCTCATCCTATTCTCTCAGCTTTCCCTCTGTAACCTTAGGCCATAGTACCTGCCCGGTGATGGGAACCCCTCAACTGGTGGCATATTGCACTTCTCTGTAGCCACTTTTGGCCTCAATGATCTCTTGAATCTATTGCACCAGCTAGGAAATCCTTCAATCTATCCGTCATGTCCTGGAATCAAGGGACTAAACATTATGGAGGGACCCTTCCACCTAAAGGGTGAGACAGGACAGTCATTCAGGATGCAGACACCGAGGCACAGAAACCAAAATGTGTTCAGACTTTGATGCTGGGCAGCTCGGGAGGAGTTGAGGGAGCAAATCTGGGATAGGAACCTGTCAAGGGTAGCAAGGGAGAGGAATGTGACGAGACCAATGGAGTAGAAAGTGTGAGAACATTTCCATAGGGAGGTGGGTCACAGTCTCTGTACTTCTGTGAAATATTTTGATCACTTACCATTAAAAAGGTGATTTGGAGGTGGGAGTGGTTTGACGATGGCTGAGTGCCAGAATAAACTAGCCTGGCTGACTCCAAGTCGATAATGACCTTCCTCTCTCCTTTCCCAGGTCTCAGTGACTCTGAGCAAGCCCAGCTCAGGACTGGACTCTGCCCTTCATTTACTCAGCCCCTGCCTCAGCGCCTCTGGAGAACCCAAGAGAAGGCAAACCAATAAAGTTTACTCTGGGATAAATCGCTGTGCCTGGTGTGAAAACTTATTCGAATGTTTACTGAGTGCTAACAAGGCATGTTTTTTGCACCCAATGAAGAGGAAATATGGTTCTTACCTGGATCTGTTAATTCATTTCTTTACTTTACAAGCATTTTTTAGTACTAAACATTGGTAGGGCTGTGCTAAACACTGCATTATACAGCAATGAAGAAAATGCACACATCCTTGCCCTTGAGGAGCTCAAAGTCCAGCGACAGAGAAAGACCTTAATCTTTAAGCACACAAATACATTAATAATCACAAAGTATGCTGAGTTATAAGAAGAAAGACTAAGGTGCTATGGGAGAGGACAGGGAAGCTTTCTTCTAGATGGAATAGTGTGGCCAGGACGGCCACTCTGAGAAAATGACATTTAAATTGAGTGAGATTTGAAGGATAAAATGGCCAAAGAATGAGGGGAAGGCTTAATAATATAAGCTGGTGTTATTATTATACAGCAAAATGGGCAACGGGGAGGACAGCACAGAGTGCAGGCTGGGAAGCTAGACAGAGGCAGGGCCTTAAAGGCCATGTTAAAGATTTTGAATTTTATCCTCAGTGCAGGGTTAAAGTTCATTTTTAAAAATTTGTTGTTTTTCTTTTCTAGATCAGATTCACCGTATTCAAAGCTTAAAGTATTTGAAGAATTTTAAGCAAGAGCATGTAAGAGGAGATCTATTTGCATTCTCTATAAAAACAATCACTCTGAAGATAGGACTCTATTGACATGAAGGGATGAAAGGGGAAGAGGAAGACTCTTAAGAGACTCTTGCAGGGTTCCAGGACAGTGATGATGGTGGCTCAGACTAGGATGATGTTAGTAGGGGACAAACTCAGTTTGTCAAAAGGTCAATATCTTTGTCCTCCGGTGGTCAAAGGGTTCTTTCTCACTTCAGTCTGCTGCCACCTCCCAATATCCACTCAGAGGGCACAGCTCGTTCCTTTTCCCTCTTAGCTTGAGTTATATCTGCCTGGATGCCCTCTCCTCTCCTCTCTAAGTCACATTTTAGCAGACTGAAGTCAAACACACCTAAATTCAAATCCCTTCATAAGTCTTGGAAAGTTACTTTTTCCAAACCTCAGTTTCCTGCCTATAAAATGATGATAAGAAATATTTACTAACTGTATTTCTTTTTTTTTTTTTTTTTTTTTGAGACAGAGTCTCGCTCTGTTGCCTGGCTAGAATGAGTGCCATGGCGTCAGCCTTAGCTCACAGCAACCTCAAACTCCTGGGCTTAAGCGATTCTACTGCCTCAGCCTCCCGAGTAGCTGGGACTACAGGCATGCGCCACCATGCCCAGCTAATTTTTTCTATATATATTTTTAGTTGGCCAGATAATTTCTTTCTATTTTTAGTAGAGATGGGGTCTTGCTGTTGCTCAGGCTGGTCTCGAACTCCTGACCTCGAGCGATCCACCCGCCTCGGCCTCCCAGAGTGCTAGGATTACAGGTGTGAGCCACCGCGCCCGGCCAATAACTGTATTTCTTAACTCATTTATTGGCAGGAAAAAAATGAATAAAAGAAGAAGAAATAACTACCTCATAGGGTTGAAGTAAATATTAAGAGATGCAAGTTAGGCCGGGAGCAGTGGCTCATGCCTGTAATTCTATTCTATTCTATTCTATCCTCACTGCCACTATCTTGGTTCTGGTCATTATTTCTAGTTTGAATTACTACAACACTAGAGTAATTTTTCTAAAACAAAAATTAGATGTTATTACTCCCTGACTGAAGAGACCTCCATATGCTCCTTGTAAGATTCAATAATGCTATCAAAATCACCTACGGAGCTTTCTAAACACACAGATGACTGATTCCACCCAACGATAAATAACAATCATAACTGATATTTATTTATGTGCCACGCATTGCACTATATGCCTTATTACATGTTTTCTTACTTAATCCTCACGAGAGTTCACAAGTAGGCATTATTCTATTTCACAACTGTGGGTTGTGAAATACAAGAGATTAGAGGATTTGCCTGAAGTTACTGGACTGTTTGCAGCGGACCTGAGCTATAGAGCCAGGCAATGACTCCAGAGTTCAACTTCTTTAACTGCAAGGGCCTTTCGAGTCACAATCTCTGCATGTCATTCCAATAGGTTAACTCCGTTAGGGCAGAATGGCTCCTGTTTTACGCTTAATATGGAACCCTCCATGGCCAACACAGCGCTCGGCACGTAGTAGGTGATCCATGAGCATATGTTGACCCCCAGACGGTGGGGTGCCAGTCGCAGAAGACCAGGGCAGTAGGCGCCCACGTGGGCGGGACGCGCGGGATCCCCGCGCCTTCCCTGCCTCGGGGCTTTGCTGAGCCCCGCCATCCTCTGCAGGCGGGGACGCGGGGCCCGCGACGGCGGGAGACTCTGGACCCCGCGGCAGGAAGTGGGGCGCGTGGCTTCCGGCGCGTGCAGATGACGCGGGGGCTGGGGCTTCCGCGTTGGGGAACGGGCGGCGGAGCCCGGGACGTGGAGGGCTGGGGTCCCGGCATCCGGGCGGCCCGCGGGCCCACGGCGGGGATGCACCGCCGCGGGGTGGGAGCCGGTGCCATCGCCAAGAAGAAGCTTGCCGAGGTGAGGAGGAAGGCGGCAGACCACAGCCCACCCTGACCCGTGAGAGACCGAATGCTCCCGGAGCAGAGTTCTGTACCCTTTAATCGCCTCCCGGCAGAATCCGGCAGGCTTCTCCGGCCCCGGGGAAGTGAGTTTCTCCAACTCTGTGGTTTGGAGTGTCAGCACCTCCAGATCCACCAGCCCTTTCTTCCACTTAGCCAAGTTTGACCGCAAGCGGGATTCTACCCCGGAACCTACAGTCGTTCATTTTACTCCCTCCCCCTATCCTTCCTAAAAAAACATTTAAGAAAGACCCTCCTCTTTTCATACGATAGCTGTGGCAGCACAAGTGGGAGCCCCCTGCGCCCACTCTCTTAACTTATGCTGGTCTCTTTGTCTGACAGGCCAAGTATAAGGAGCGAGGGACTGTCTTGGCGGAGGACCAGCTGGCTCAGGTGAGTTGCTTGGAGGGCTTTTGGCAGGAAAGGAGACGCAGCAGGGCTGGTCAAGACACCTTTGATGTAAACTTGATTGTTTAGATTGAATTAAAAATAGGATGTTTGGCCAGTTTTGATTTCTGGGCTGCTAAGATCTTTTAGGTTATTGCAAATAACAATAATAGCTAACATCTTTGAGTGATTACATGCTTATAATGCCCCATGCATTTCTCTATTTTCTTTGCATATGCTCTGTTGTTCAATCCTCATTACAATCCCATAAGGAAAGAACTCTATTATTCTGAATTTGAAGTTAAGGACACTGAAGTGTTAATTTGTCCAAGGTTATAATATTGGTAGTAAGTGGTAGAGCTGTTTGATTTAGGTCTTTGGGACTTTTCCTTTAAATGCCTCAGAATAAAATGAAAGTATTGCCTAACTTGTGGCATCCACCACCTCCACGGTAACTTCTAGGCACACACCAGGATGTGTGTGAGTGATGGGTGTGCAGCTCCTGTGCAATTTCCTTCTCTAACACTTCCTTTTTCTGTGTACATGCTTTGAGTTTACTGAGTTATTGTGATTGTTGAAGAGGGGGAGGAGGCAGTTAAGCAGGGAAATGGGTCCTTGCACTGAGGAAAAATAGACACAGGCTGTGCTCTTCAAAAGCTGCCACTCACAGGAGAGGTGGCACACAAGAATCAACTGAAAATGGTGATTATAAGAATTTGGAGCTTTTTATGTGGCAAAGGAGAAGGAGATGTTGGGCCAGGAGTGGTTACTCTTGGTGGGATAAAAGGTGGGCTTTGTTAATTAGGAAAAGAGAAGGGGTAATACAAATAAAAAATTGGAAAATTCCCAACCCTTTTGTATTTAGCACGGAATGCAATTGGTAGACCCATACCCGCACCTAAAGAGATTCTTCAGCTGGTGTTGATCCCCAAGGAGTTCCACGATTCAAAGGCTATACAAATTCATGCCAGGCTTTGTTTTTTACTATCTAGCCTTTGTCAGTGGCTAAAAATTTCCTACTGCATGAACACCACATTCCCTCATTTCTAAGAGAAAATGGATTATCAGGTATACCTTCAATTTAATGACACCTTTTCTGGGAAAAAGAAAAGTACCACATTACATGTGCATGTTGATTCATAGATGCAGCCTGATTGTAGAACAAGCACACATGAAAAAAGGTGTATTTTAGAATTAGGGAAACATAGTACAGAAACACATTTCTGCTGACAACAGAACTGTGAAGTAGAGGCAGGGATAAAAAGAAAGAGACTGTAAACAGCATAATGGTAGGCCCGAAGGAGACAGGTTATTTCAGCCCTTGCCCTGCCACTAGGCCAGGGACTTAATTTTGGCATCTGATTATCACATGGCTGGGCTGGCCTTAACCTCCCCTTTGTCCACCCAAAAGATGTCGAAGCAGTTGGACATGTTCAAGACCAACCTGGAGGAGTTTGCCAGCAAGCACAAGCAGGAGATCCGGAAGAATCCCGAGTTCCGTGTGCAGTTCCAGGACATGTGTGCGACCATTGGGGTGGATCCTCTGGCCTGTAAGGAGTTGTCTGTAGGGGTCCAGTGTTTTCGTAGGGTTCTTAAGGGACAGAAGCTCACCTAGTTGTCATCACTACTGTTGGGGTATCCTCTAGAAGGGGCTGCAGAGAGATCCAGAGGTTGTCATCTTTAGAGAGTGCCTCGCAGGATGGCTAGTGCCCAGTCTGATGGGGAATATAGAGAGGCTGAGTGTGGGCCATGTAGCCAGTGTCCAGGGTCTTCCCCTGAATTGTCTACAGGGGAATTTTTTATGGCATTTTCCCCCTTTATGAAAAATACTTAAATTTTAATAAAAGTAGTATGTGGTCGTGCAGTCAGTCAACAAAGAGCTATATAAAGGAAGTGGAATTCTCCTCACCCTGTCCCATAATTGCAGAGATAAGTACTGTTGACAGTTAAAGGTACAGTCACTTGCCACATAACATTTCAGTCAACAATGGACCACATCTGTGACCGTGGTCCCATAAGATTATAAGACTATTTTTACTGTACCTTTTCTAAGTTTAGATATGCACAAATACTTAGCTGGCTACAGTATTCAGTACAGTAACATGCTGTACAGGTTTGTAGCCTAGGAACAATAGGTCACACCATATAGCCTAGATATGTAGTAGGCTATCCCATCTAGCTTTGTGTAAGTCCACTCTGATGTTCTCATGACAGAATCACCTAACGATGCATTTCTCAGGATGTATCCCTGTCGTTAAGCAACATATGACTGCATATTCTTCTAGACACCTTTCTCATATTTATAAACTTTCTTTTATTAATACATATATGGATTATGCTATAATTACCACTACTCTGTAACCTGCTTTTTTCACTCCATAAAATATTGTCTTCAGTGGATTTTTCAATGCCAAGTCTGCATATTCTCTGTCTTACCTAGACCACATCTCCCATTATATTTCACCGTATGCTTTGGGAAATGAAAACTCATATTTTCAGTATCCTGAGCCAGAATTAGCAGCCAAGTAGAAATGACTTTTAGATTGCCCACCCTTTGGAACTACCTGAGCCTGTTCTGCATGAGTTACCAAGAGTCAGATTATTTCAAAGAATGCTGAGTAGCAGAATGACTGGGCTGGGCAGAGAAGACTTCCCATAGGATAGATGTTTTTAATCCTTGTCTACGGCCATACCATCCTGAATGCGTCCAATCTCGTCTGATCTTGGAAGCTAAGCAGAGTTGGGCCTGGTTAATACTTGGATGGGAGATGTTTTAATCCAGCTTTGAAAGAAAAGGGATGTAAATTAATGAATAACTGAGGTTTTGTTTTTCTGTCTTGTAGCTGGAAAAGGATTTTGGTCTGAGATGCTGGGCGTGGGGGACTTCTATTATGAACTGGGCGTCCAGATTATCGAAGTGTGCCTGGCGCTGAAGCACCGGAATGGAGGTGAGGGTGGCTTGGTCCTCTGAACTGGGCTCTGGACTTGTCTGACAGGCAGAAAACGTTGAGTGGTTATTTTTTCCATCCTGCTGTCTGCAGGCCTATAAGGTCTTGAGAAGCATCTTAGTTGTTTCATGCAGTTGAATCTATGGCAGGTCTCCACGGCCAAGGATAAATAGAATTACCTAAATGACTGTCTCTGTTTTCCAAAGATCTTTAGCCAGGAAGGTCTAGAGCCCCTCAGTCATTACAGAAAATAATAGGGTGGTAGGAAATAGGCCTTTTTCCATGATGTATGATGTGTTTTGGGTTATGATTTTCTCATTAGTAACTATAGGCCTGCACTGCCTCTCCAGGGTATGGTATTGCCATGAGTCTCTGTCTTCCCTACAATGTGACCTTAAAAATGGTCATCTGGTGGTGCCATCTTTCTTAATAAGCACGTTGACTGGCCTGTGTTGAAGTTAAAACTTAAAACCTGTTATAAATCATCAGCTATAAATAGACATAGCCTTGATGTCAAGAGAACATTTATAGTTTTTCAAAGATGATCCTGCCTTTGTTTTTAGGAGATTTTCATAGATCTTACTCTACTGAAGGTCTTTTTTTTTTTTTCTTTTTTGATTTTTTTTGTTTTCTTTTTTCTTCTTTTATTTTTTTATTTTTCTTTGCATGATTTCTCACTGTATACTGAAGGTCTTAGCAAGGTCTCAGAACCCATTTCTCATACGGCCAGAAGTGAAAGAAATTTAGGAACTAGAATGCTATTTGCTACTTGTAGGCTACTAGAAAGTAATGACTGTCCATTTATTTAAAGTGGTTGCAGCCATGAGGGTAATTCTTCATCTGCTTTCTGTCCCCCTCTCCAATAGGTCTGATAACTCTGGAGGAACTACATCAACAGGTGTTAAAAGGAAGGGGCAAATTCGCCCAGGATGTCAGCCAGTAGGTCCTGCCTTCACACTCCTTGGCGTATAGAAAGATGTCTTTAAAAATCAGATGGGAATCTTTTCTCCCTACTTCTTATAGGTCTAGACTACCCGAGGAATCTGATCAGAATAAAATATATTTTCATTTTAGAAAACGGAAAATACAGAGATATAAGAAAGGAAACAAAATCATTATTCCTCAACTAAGAGATTACAACTATTGTGCATTTTGATATATTTCCTTCTAAGTATTTTTTCATGCATACACATGTATTATTTTTTAACATACTTGGGGGGGTATATCCTCCTGAGATTATTTGAGGCCAAGGAGACTAGAGTAGGTGCCTAGAAAGGCTGGGGAAGGAGGTTGGGGATGAGATGATGGATATAAATTGATGTGGTTCACCTGCCTCTATGTGTGAGTCCAGTTTGAGAGAAGATAAAAGGCTGTTTTTGATGTAACTCCCAAGGAGCCAGCCTTGTATGAGATCATGAAGCCCGGGAATATCTAAAAAGAAAGTGATAACAAAAGATACTAGCCATACTTATTGCAGGTTAATTCTCATGGAGAGTGGGTGAGTTAGTGCATTCGAAACTGATTTTAATTTACTGTTCTAGAGGGTTGAAGAAAGCATTCCAATCTTCCTAAAAGTCCCCTTTCCCTGGTTGGTTAGGTGATACATATTTGAGATTTGGCAGAGGTGCTAAACTCTCAGTGCGTGGGCTGGATATAGGATCTACATGCTGTTTTGTGAGTTTTCTTTTTCTCTGATTTGAGCCAGTTGTCAACTAGGAAATCAGAAAACCTGGCCTGAATTTCCAAATGGCCATAATCAGCTGGGTTTCCCCCTTTAAAGTGGATAAGCATTCTCTAGTTTGCCCCAGTTCACACTACTCCCCAGAGTCTCTTCAGCTCGCTCATTCACATTTCCTGATGAGCTCCTGCAGGTGTATTTTTAACCGCTGTCTGGATGTTGGAATTAATGGTTTGCTGAGTGGAAAGCCTGAGTCCTGTAACATCTCCCTCGAATGCTCCGGCACCATTTGGTGCTCTTTATCTCTGACTTTTTACTGACATAGTTGAGTGTCGTGCAGCGTTTTGAGTCTTCTCTCAGAGTATCCTGCCCAGGGCAGAGCTGAAACTAGCATTGTTGGGTCTGATCTGCCAAGGGTCTTTAAGCAGCTCTTCCTCACCTCAGAGACGACCTGATCAGGGCCATCAAGAAACTAAAGGCACTTGGCACTGGCTTCGGCATCATCCCTGTGGGCGGCACTTACCTCATTCAGTCTGTTCCAGCTGAGCTCAACATGGATCACACCGTGGTGCTGCAGCTGGCGGAGGTACTGGTGCGCCTTCTGAGAGAGTGCGTGCGTACAAGGAACCGTCTGGGATGGGAGGCGGGAGCCGTTCTGAGTTCCTCCTCCCCATTCCTCAGGTCTTTTGCTGAGACTGTCTTATGGATGAATTACTCAGGCCTGTGCTGGTTCAGCAGACGTTTATTGAGCAGCTACAGTGCAAAGCACTGGGCTGGGCTGAGGGGCATATAAAGATTGGCATGATATAGTTCCTGCTCTCAAGGAGCTTACAGTCTAGTCAGAAAGACAGACATGCAGGCAACTAACTATATTTCCTTGAGTAGAAAGACTCTTTGATGTCTTTTAAAACTCTTTTTTTTTTTTTGAAAACTACTTTATAGATCCTTTAAAACAGATTTTTTTAAAACCTTGTTTGCCATCCCCCCCATCCCTCAGCATGCCTTCAGCATACACCATCTTCCCCCAAGTCCCCATCATGTATTTAAGGAAGACATGTTCAGTTTTCTTTACAACATAAACCTAATCAGGGAGGGGCTTTTCTGTATCAGGGGATGATAGAGTGAGGCAGGGCAAGGACTGAATATTTAAGTATTTTAGATTGCTAACATTTTATGATTATCACCATTCCTTCCTATCAGTTAATCATTCTGAGTCTTCGCTTGTCATACTCTAGAGTTTTCTGCGGAAGTCTAACTTAGTATCAGGGATCCCGCTTTGTAAGATTAAACCCACTAACCTACCTCTATCATCCTGAAAGTCACTTCTCTCTCCCCCTCCCTCCCTCTACCCCCCACCCTCTCTGCTGGGACCTTTAAACATTCTTTTTCTGCGTGTCCCCAGGCTTGGCCCAGGGGCAGCTCTTCCTTCTGTGGGATAAATCTGTTGTTCCTGGGCAGGTGCTGGGATCTAAGGGAAAGTGCACTCTTTTTACAAAAATTTATTTATTTATTTAATTTAATTTATTTATTTATTTTCCATCTTGTCTCTTGCATGGCATGAAAGTGCACTCTTAACTGACTCCATCCCCGTTCCTCCTTTTTTCAGAAAAATGGCTACGTGACTGTCAGTGAAATCAAAGCTAGTCTTAAATGGGAGACTGAGCGAGCACGGCAAGTGCTGGTATGTGACTTTGGAATGGCCCAGAAAAGATGGGTCTCAGATGGGAGGAGGTGGGTGGATGGGTCCCACACAGGCAGGAGCTTCAGCCTCACTTTCCTGGCCTCTTGCCTCGAAGGCTACTGCTGCCATGCTAGAAGGAAGCCCAGCGTTTCTCTGAAGATGGCACTGAAGGGGCAGAACTCACCAAGCCAGGCCTCTAACCATGGCATGCATGTGATACCAGGCTGCCACGGCTCCTGGGGAACCTCCGACACCTGGTTGCTCTCCTGAATATGCTGAGGCTGGAGTTGCTGGTCAGGAGGTTAATACAGTTTGTACTGGAAGTAACACTGTTAGTACAGAGTGAAGGGAATTATTAACTACTTATGATAATTACATACCTATAATTGTACACTAAGCATTATATTGCATATTATATAGTATATAGCTTTATATACACACATTTCATGGTACTGATGAAAGACGGATGTGAAGAGGGAGCAGCATGAGAATGTAGGAGCCCTGGCTTCAGCACCATTTTTTTCCTTATCCAGGACTTTTGATTTTATCTGTAAAATGGGGATAACTTAATTACCTAATGATACCAGGTAGAACCAACCCATTGTGAGCCTATTTCCAGCATCTGTTACACATAAGTTAATTCAAAGATAGATAGAACAATGACCTGGGGGAACAGAGGCAGTGATTTGCTCAGGGCCACACAGCAAATACCTCTGTAGCCCTACGTTCTTTCCACTGCATCCCACTATGCTTGGCTTTACCCTCTTCCCCAGCAACACAAGTTAAATGACTTGGTGGCATTTTTCATACTTCAGGCAAAGGACGAAGCCAGACAGATCATTTCAGTATTTGGTTGTGTAAATACGGGAAGGCACCTGTGTGTAGATTTCATTTGCAAACCTCACTGAAGCCAAAATAGGTTTGGGGAGTGCCGATCTACCCTACTTGTGGAACCTCCCTTCTCCAATCACTCTTGCTTTCCCTGCAGGAACACCTGCTGAAGGAAGGGCTGGCCTGGCTGGACCTGCAGGCCCCAGGGGAGGCCCACTACTGGCTGCCAGCTCTCTTCACCGACCTCTACTCCCAGGAGATCACAGCTGAAGAGGCCAGAGAAGCCCTCCCCTGACTGAGAGCGTGGAAGGGCACACAGCAGGCAGGGAGAAGAGGGAGGACTTCTTGGTGAATAAACCTGGACAATTTTGTTTATAAAAAAATATATTAGGAAAAAGGTCCCAAGTTTTTCTTTCTTCTCCCAACATTTTATTTTTTAAAAGTGCCTTCATATTGCATCCTTATTGGAGAAAACCTCATTTCTCCAGTGAGGATAACCTGAGTAACACAGATAACTGCAGGCAGGCATGAATGACTTGTGCAGGTCATGTACAAGTTCTTGGAAGAGCTGGGCCTGGAATGCAGGCTGTCTCCTGGCCTCACTGGCTAGTCTTTCTATAGCTGTGAGACAAATGACAGCCTCTGCTAATTCAAACCTCTTCCTTATAAAATATTTATCTCAAACTAGCAGGCCCGAATGGGCCAGTACATAACACTTGTTTTTTCAGTCTCTGCTTCCTCTGTAGAGGCTTCAGGTTATGACAGACTCAGCCGTGAGTGTCAAGGAAATAGATTTCAGTGTTAAATGGTGGCTAAATTGGAGGAAAGAAAACAATGGAATTTGAGGAATCAAACAATAGTGAACGTTTTTATTTCCTCAAATTCCTTATTAGCTTTCTCTCCCTCCTATACTCATCACCACATCCCTTTAGCCTCAGTGGTGGGCAAGGGAATCACCTACTGAACACCTACCCTGTGCCATTCCACATCCACCTCATTTAATCCTCACAACCACCCTAAAAGGTAAGTAGGTAGCCTTAACTTCACAGGTGACGGATCAAAGCAATTTGTCGGGACACCAGCTTAAGCAGAGCCAAGGCTAAAGCCTAGGTCTATTAACCCCAGAGCATGTGCTTTCCAGTATCGTTGCTTTGCACGGTCAAGAGCGGCAGGACATACTGTGTGTAGACATTTCTTTCTACACGTGTGGTTAGCCAAGAGGAAAAAAGCCTCTGCCCAGAAAAGCAAGAATCTCCTAAAGCAAGTAGGAGAGGTGGTGATGAGGAGAGGCCAGAGGAGTTTAAGGCTTTCACTCTTTATGGCCTAAAGGCTAAATTCCTAAGCAGCACTGGTTTAGTACTGGAAAATTGCAAATCTAATGGCTTCTGCTTATTGAGACCCTTCTCCTGGCAGGAAATATATAGACTGGGCTCATCTCTGTCTACCTCTGCCTGACCTTGTAGGACATGCTCATGCCCCACAGCTTTGGAACAGGTGTTTCTTTGGGAGTCACTGAGACCAAGGTGGCATTCCTCTCATAGACAGAGCCGTAGCCTCAAAGATGGACCTCTCAATTTCCAATTGGTGTTAAAACTTGTCAACAGTAGTCCTGCTCCCCCGTCCCACACTATATGATGCAAAGTTTCAGTTTCCAGACAATTCACTGAGCGCTTTTCTTTGCCTGATGGTCCCAGGCCTCAGTGAGGTGTGGTTGACAAGATGATCCAGTTCCTCCTTTACATAAACCCCCCCACACCCACAGGCACTTCCTCCTTCTGCCAAAACAAACTTTATTGCACCAAAAAGAAAAAAAAAAACTTCATTTATGTACAGTCATATATAAAGACATCTCTTTGACTCCTGTGCATATATTTCCTCAACTCGAGATTAGGGCGTAAAAGTCAGGCCGCTATGCCAGACATGCTCTGCCCCATGGCAGGGCCAAGGAGAGGATTGTCACTTGAAAGTGGGAACACTTAAATGGATGACAGACAACATCGGACCCACAGACCAAGGGCATTCTTCTACGCCCTGGACTAGCTCCAGGAATGGAAAAGGGAAATTGGAAGCAGGGCCCCTTTTTGAGTCCCCACATGAAGAGACTCAGCCTTCAGGTATCCAAGATAAACTTCTGTTCCCCAAGCCCACCACTCCCTGTCCAGTTTCTTTGCTTCCTGCCCTCCCAAGTAGGACATTCTCCTTTGTGCCCAGCCACCCCTGCCCCACAGTTCCCGAGGAGTCCCATGATTCACAAGGCAGAGACCTGTGTAGCAGCGGGCAGGGCAGGTACACATTCTCCTCTCCCTTACACGTGGCTGGATACAGACTGAGGCCCCGCGTCACATGAATCACCAAAACCCCACTGGGAGCCACAAGAATCTGGAAGTACAGGGAGAACACATCAAAGAGGGAAGGATGGACTCCCTTGATGCCCAGTATAACAAGGCCCCTAACAGCACATTTTTCTGAGCCAACCAGCTAAAGGATCACTGCAGCTAAATACAGATAGAGAAGCAACACAGCCAGGCAAACACCCATCAGAGCCAGTGACAAAGAGCAGCTGTGCGAGACAGGGAGGAGAGAAGGGGAACAGTCTCCAGAGTCCCAGCCCCAGTCCCCTTCTGCCATTGGCTACCCTTGCTCCCCACAAATTCCTGGGGTTGAAGTGAGGAGGGCAACTACAGGCTGGGGTGAGAATACACAAGGACAGCCAAACAAAATAAGGACTAGCATCAGTCTCCCCCCTGTACCCCACCCCCAAGAGAAATACCCTCATTGTGACTAGTATTTATGAAAATCTGTAAGAGACTATTCTATGTAGTGGCTCTAATCCCATACACACAGCAGCTGCCTGTGCTGGGAACTTTTCAAATCAGTGATTGCGGGAACAAACAATATTTTCAGCTTCTTATGGTGCCCGTGCAGGCTTTACCAAGACCTTGGTTCAGTCCCAGTCACATTGACCTTCTGTCTTAAATCTATAAAAGGGGGAAGGAATGGGGGGCAGGGGAGAAAGGTGCTCAGGTGCTAGGTAAAGCTTACTCATCAGCAGCCTAGACTCCACCACTGTTCCTTCTCTTTGGTCTGTCTAGAACAGTGACTATAAATTAGGAAAAACAAAATTATGCTGGCCTGGGAGAAATAATAGGGGAGCGGTTGCAGGGAGGAAAAGGGCATTGGGAAGCCCTGCTTCAAGACTGAAGACAGACAGACAGACAACCACCCAGACTGCTTAAGTGTCACAGACAGCCCCCCACCCCCAGTTCCCTTCCAGATATCCCCATAAACCATTTGGGCACACTCCCTCTTGGAATTGCAATTTCTGTCTTCTACCTATCCCTAAGGAGCTGGCCCTGCGGAGAGGTGTGTTGGTTGTTTTGTTTTTGCCAGAGGCCCTCGCCCTAGGTGCTCCTGTAAAGGTACCTTGGCCCTTGATATGGGATGAACAAAGCCCCAAATGCTCCATGCCAAGGAGGTCAGATCGGGAACAGCCCCCATTCCCACACCCCGGGATCCGAGCTTGCTTGGTTCTTGCCATCTTGCAGGATGACGTCAAGTTTGGAGGGAGATACACAGCGCCTCTCCATCCCTGGGGTGAGGGCAAGGGAGTCTGCTGGGACTCTCAAGTCAGGGGAAGGGGTGAGGGGAGCAGGGTCTAAACCCTCAGGCTCCCATGCAGGTCTGTCTCTGTCCCAGATGAGCTGCTATCAGAGTCCATTTCGGCGTTCTCATTATGGAGCCTCTCCAGCACTTTCTGACGAATCAGTCCCAGGCGCATCAAGAGGGACTGGTAGTCAAAGTGGCCCCGCTTCTCTCCAAAAGGGTCCTGTGAGGAAAAGGAGACAAGGGGGATGGAAGATTCAAGCCTGGGTGGCTCACCCCAGAGAAAGCAGCTTTGGGTCCATGTGAAATGCAAGCTCAACTTCTGGGCCATGGGAACAGAGGAAGGCACAGCATAGCACAAGTCGTCCCAAACAGCAAACAACAAAACCTTTGTTTAGGATTATCATGGCACCCTTACTGCCCCAAATAGGTCTAGCTTGGGCTGACATTAAAATGTGTCTGGTTGGGTGCGGTGGCTCATGCCTGTAATCTTAGCACTCTGGGAGGCCGAGGCGGGTGGATCGCTCGAGGTCAGGAGTTCGAGACCAGCCTGAGCAACAGCGAGACCCCGTCTCTACTAAAAATAGAAAGAAATTATATGGCCAACTAAAAATCTGTATAGAAAAAATTAGCCGGGCATAGTGGCGCATGCCTGTAGTCCCAGCTACTAGGGAGGCTGAGGCAGTAGGATCGCTTAAGCCCAGGAGTTTGAGGTTGCTGTGAGCTAGGCTGACGCCACGGCACTCATTCTAGCTGGGCAACAGAGTGAGACTCTGTCTCAAAAATAAATAAATAATAAAAACACAGGCACAAGCCAGGCGTGTTGGCATATACTCCTCAGCTTAAACGATCCTACTGCCTCAGCCTCCCGAGTAGCTGGGACTACAGGCATGCGCCACTATGCCCGGCTAATTTTTTCTATACAGATTTTTAGTTGGCCATATAATTTCTATTTTTAGTAGAGACGGGGTCTCGCTGTTGCTCAGGCTGGTCTCGAACCCCTGACCTTGAGCGATCCACCTGCCTCGGCCTCCCAGAGTGCTAAGATTACAGGCGTGAGCCACCATGCCCGGCCTATTTATTTATTTCTTGTTCTATTTTTTTTAGAGACAAGATCTCACTCTGTTGCCTAGGCTGGACTGCAGTGGCGTGATCATAGCTCACTGCAACCTTAAACTCCTGGGCTTAAGGGATCCTCCCTCCTAAGCCTCCCAAGTAGCTGGTACTACAGGCATGCACCAGAACATCCGGCTAATTTTTTAATTTTTTGTAGACATAGGGTCTCAGTATGTTGTCCAGGCTGGTCTTGAACTCCTGGCCTCAAGCAATTCTACCTCTCTGGCCTCCCAAACTGCTGGGGTTACAGGCATGAGCCACTTTAGCCTCATTAAAAACTACAGAAGAAGAAAATCGTCCTCCATTCCCCATATTCAACAACTGTAATTTGCTTTTCTCAGGTCAGAGGCAGATCTAGAACTCAGAGTTCTGACTTCCAGATGAGCACCTGTACTCTTCCCCAGGGACTGACTGATCGTTACATTCCTGCCCAGGTTTCTGGGCTTTGTTCCAGGGTCACCTAGCCTTGATCTTAGTCCTTGTCGTTCTAATCAAAGATCTCTAAGCATTTCATAGAAAGGTTTAATTTAACTGTCCTCAAAGCCTCAGAAACAGGCCGGGCGCGGTGGCTCACGCCTGTAATCCTAGCACTCTCAGAGGCCGAGGCAGGTGGATCGTTTGAGCTCAGGAATTCAAGACCAGCCTGAGCAAGAGCGAGACCCCATCTCTACTAAAAAAAAAAAAAAAAGTAATAATAGAAAGAAATTAGCTGGACAACTTAAAATATATAGAAAAAAATCAGCCAGGCATGGCGGTGCATGCCTGTAGTCCCAGCTACATGGGAGGCTGAGGCAGAGGATCGCTTGAGCCCAGGTGTTTGAGGATGCTGTGAGCTAGGCTGACGCCACGGCACTCACTCTAGCCCAGGCAACAGAGTGAGACTTTGTCTCAAAAAAAAAAAAAAAAGTCTCAGAAACAACTGTGGTTGGGATGAAAGGTATAAAACAAAGTAGAATTTGAAATGCTATATAGGGACTTCAGCAGCAAAGTAGTGTGGCTAGGGTTCAAACAAGTGGAGACTGCTTTCCTTCACAGTCCCAAATAGGTATATGATTTTCTCTTCACCTTGTGTTTGCTTCTCTCACAAAAACCTCATCCACACTTCTGTCCACACATTACCCTTAGGAGCAGGGTGCCAAAGGGTGCTTGTCACAATCACTGAGACTACAGCCCACAGTTCTCACTTGTGAGGTTATAGTCCCTGAAAGCTGAGTTTACTCTGGAGCTGTCAATTTTCCAAATCTTCCTTCTCTCATCCTTGGTTCCATTTCTCCTCCCCCCTCCCCCTGTCATGCTACCCCTCCTTCCCATCCCTCATCACAAGGTATTTTTCCTTTATGGACAGAATACTGGTAATATGCTGCTGGACACCAGCAATGAGAATTCCTGATAGCGAACAAACTTGGGCATATACCATCTATATACTTTCAAAAAAGGTTCAGGAAACAACTTAACCCTGAGCCTGCCTTGCCCTCGAAGCTTAAATAAAAGGATAGGGAAGCTACCATTTATAAGCAGCACTGGAGGAAATAAGCCATCTACTCCTACTGTTGGTGGGTGGGTGGGAACAAACAGCCCAAGAGCTGGAGAAAGCCTGAATTATCCAAGTCACCCCATTTGTTAGCAAGACCACCAGCAAGTGACCCAAAGATACAAGAAATGATCCTTCAGGACAGGAGAATTCTTACCCTCTTACCAACCAGGTTGTTAACATTTACATCTACAATTTGGTCAATGAGAACCTTTTTCTTAAAATAAGCGTAAATTCTGCATTCTTGTTGGAAGCGAAAGCTCGTTTTCCCCGTAGAGACAAAGAATGAACAACTGTTTATCATCTTTGGAATAGGAATCTTTCAACATAGGGACACTGTACATCCATTGTTTCTCTACTCTAAGCCCCGTGTTCTGTGGGCACTCTTAGGGGTAGGGACAGAATTCCAATAGGTGACTCCTACAATCCCTAAGATTCTGGAAGGGCTAAATGTTCCTGGCTTGAAAGACTACTGACCAAGACGGAAAGGAGTTCCAGCCTAGAAAGCAGGATGAGTCAGATAGAATTGAGTACCTCCTGAGTACCTACTTTACACTAGGAACTTAGAACCAACTCCATATGACTTTAGGCAAGTCAGTGTCCTCTCTGGGCCTCAGTTCCTCATATGACTCAGGTTCCTTTTAGCCGTGATATTCCATGAGAGATGTGGATGTCACCCTTGGGGTATTTTACAGGGTCTGCTGTAGGGCTTCTGGAAGTAATAGCAAGGGCTGTATTACCTGCATAGTCTGGCCTTGAAGGTGCAAGCGATCTTTACAAGCCACCTCATAGAAGTCATAATACTCCAGGAAGGACTTCTCCATCACCCCTCTGGAAATTAAGCAGAAATGTAAGTTAGAAACCTGGCGGAACAGGTCACCCCTTCACTACCTAACCTTAATGCAAAATTAAACAGCTAGAGTTCCTAAGCCCACAAAAAACTTTAAATGGAAAATAGAAAAAAGAACAACAGCTGACTCAGCTGACTGCCCATGGTTGACTTCTCTTATATCTTGGGAATCATAAAACGAGATTGACTATAATACTCACCATTTGGATCCCAATTTCTGCTCATGCCTTGCTCAACTTCAACAGCCTTTTTTTTTTTTTTTTGAGATAGGGTCTTGCTCTGTTGTTCTCATTAGAGTGCAGTGGTGTCATCATATCTCACTGCAACCTCCAACTCCTGGGCTCAAGTGATCTGAGTCCCAAGTAGCTGGGACTATAGGTGCCATGCCCAGCTAATTTCTCAGATTTTTGTAGAGAAGGGGTCTCATTTCATTCTGTTGCTGGGCTTGAACTCCTGGTCTCAAGTGAGCCTCCCACCTCAGCCTCCCAAAGTCCTAGGATTACAGGCATGAGCCACTGCGTCCGGCTTCAACCTCAATTGTTTTTCACAGGCCATCCTTAATCCCAAACCTTACTCAAAATTGTAGATGTTTGTTTAATTAACTGGTTTTGTTCATCCAGTTTTAGCACTTAGAAGTAAACTTGAACACTAAGAAATGGGCTTATTATAAAGGGCTCTACATCATATTTGGCTGTGGAACAGTTAGTATGTCCAACCCTTCATAAAACTGGGAGTTCCCTGAGGGCATGGACTACCTCTCCCAACAGGCTCTGTTCTCTGCAAGAACAATGAAGCTCTCTCAACTTCCTCTTGGACTTCCTCAGCCACTTGCTCTTTCAAAGCATGAGCCACATCTTTCCTTCTTCTCTCTCTCCCTCTGGTCCCCAACATGGGACTTTGCCCAAAAGGCCCTCAAAGGTGCAAACCAACTAAATCTCCAAAAGGAACGAGTACCAAGCACGCCCTCTTGACACATACCGTAGGGGTTCAGGACAGGGACACTTTCCTTCCATCATGTCACAGACTGCGACTCTGATGGTCTCGTGCCGGATACATTCATTGTAGTTTTTGCTGTCTCCTGGATGTCTCTCCTGTAATGTGAGAGATGCCAGATCATACAAGTAGAAAATTTACACAAAGAGAAAGCCAATGAGAAGAGACTTCAGGATTAGTATGGGGTATGTGACCCAAGCACATGAACTAAGGATACCTTCTGCACTATACTGCAGATTCATGAAGAACTACACCACCTTTATTTATTTTTAGAGATGGGATCTTGCTATGTTGCCCAGGCTGGCCTCAAACTCCTAGTCTCAAATGATCCTCTCACCTCAGCCTCCTGAATAGCTGGGCACCACTGTGCCTGGCCCATACCTTTATTTTTGAGACCATTCACCACTCCCTCAACCCTCCCATACATACCAACACCCATCCTCTGTAACAGGTCGTTAGACTTATAACCAGCATAGATCCATCAAATTTCCCTGAATCCAAAATGAAAGGCCTATCAGATAAAGATTAAGTAGGAAATAACCAAATATAAGAATGATGGTAAGACAAAAAGGTATAAATGACTTAAGGAGTCTCAGTGTGGAAAACCTTTAGGCATCAACAAGTAAAGGATGCCTCCTGGTCAACTCCTTTACTTGTCTGTAGGGTTCCACCATCATTGAACCAACTATTACAAACCCATTAGAAGTAGAACTTAATATATTGTGTCCTTGAACTCTTCCTTTGCTCTTCTCTTACCACCAACTCCAGTCAGTTAGAGCCCGGGCCCCTGATAAAAACAGCTGATGACCAGGAAAGGGATATATACCTTCTGCCTACTGTCATGGTTCCCAAACAGCACCACAGCTAAATCACAGGGCACAGTGGGATATTTTAAACTTCTGAGGAAAACCACAATATCCAACACCTGTTGAATTCATGCAAACTACTAGTTTGAGGCAGGTAGTTCAGTTTTAATGTTAAACTGCATTCTTTTTGACGACATACTATCTTTGTGAAGCTGTATTTTCAGCCATTCTTGTGAGAAAAACAAGTAGCATATGAAAATAGTGGAGATACAAACAATGGGTGGCAGGAAAAAAAACGAAAATAGTGGAGAACAGGAAATGGGGTAGTGAGGTCCAATCTAGTTCCAAGATTTTAAAAGTTGTACAGTGTCCAGCAGGTGTATACATCCTATAAAGTAATTACAGTTATTTAAGAAAGAAGTAATTGTTGGACATAACTGCTCAATAAGTAGAACATTTTTGTATTTCTCTTTGCCTAGAAAACTGTGAAAACACTAGGGACACACTGTGGGTACTGTCAACCAAGAATGTTTGTGGGAGTATTAAGAAAAGTCCCCTCTCTTTAAATTTCCAAAGAAGAAAAGACCTAAAAAAAATCAGCTCTTCGTTTAGCCAATGAGGTCCATTTCCATTCCTACTTCCTCCTAAAATCAGATACACCATTTGTTTAGAAAGGATTTAAAGGGTATTTATTAACCTTTGTTCAGGTCCACAGAAGAATAATCAATCTTAGTGTTATCTGAAGCTGTTTATAAATCAATTAAGCTATTTTAATTCACCTAAAGGGAATAATTTTCTTTTGGGAATATCACTGGAACTTTTTCCTGTGCTCATGAGTAATTAAAAAAGGCACATTGGAACAATAGTAGAATTTAGGCTCCAGTGCAAATTTTGGGTCCTACTGTGTGTCTTTGTGAAAGCTAATTAATCTCTCTTGAGTCACCATTATCTAACTTGAAAATGAGAATAATAATATTTAACTCAGAGTCAGCATGAGGATTAAACAAGAAATTATACATAAATACGTGACTGTGTCCAGCATATAGCATACTCATAGGATGCTGGAGAACACAGGCACACAGAAGAGCTCCCTGGCTGCCACAGCCCCCAAGCAGGCTTAGAGTTAATTTCTAAATGACTCCACTGATTTCCACCCTGTAGATTAATCCAAGTCAAATACTGAACAGTGTTATTATTGTAACTCTTACAAATTAAAAATAAAAACTCATTATTAAGAAATCCTCATGTCAGACCTCTTTTCTTCTATAGTAACAAGGGTAATACATGGCGCTGTGCCATGTCAAAAAAAAGGGGAAACAAAAGACTCTCAAGCACAAGCAGATTTCTCTTGAAATCAGATTTCTCAGATCTCTTAAAACACTCACTATTCCACACCCCAGAATGGGCCCACCTGGCCTTACCTGTTCAAAGCCAGGCTCATTGTGATAGGGGTTCTCAGTCATCAGGGACTGGATGGAGATGAGCACGGAAGAGATGCTCTGGGCTGGGCTCCAGGCAGGGCCAGTCCACGTACTGCAAACACATCAGAGGGAAGGCAAGAGGGTGAGGCAGAGAAAGACCAGAGAACGAGTAACCCAGGGCTTGGTACCACCACTACAAGTGACTCACCATAAGTTTCTCTTTCACTATTAATACTCTGCAATTTCCCAGCCTCTGTCTTACCCTCATTCATCAGAAATCAGTCAATGGCTAATCCTCACACCAAGTGCGACAAACAAAAAGAGAGTAAAGTAAGTAATGTAACTTCGAAGGGATTGTCTTTGAGCTAGACAAGAAACAGTAGCCAGGAAAGGTTACCATAATCCAAACAAAGACATAAGGTAAGAAAAGAGCTCCAAAGGTTGTCTAAATGTTAACCTCTGTGGACCTCAAAGAGCTTACTTATGGGTGGTGACAAAGTTAGTGAGGGGAGAGGGAAATTGAGCACAGAGGCACACAGGTGACTGAAGCCATCTGGTTAGAGGCTGTGTGGTGGGGTTGGTCATCAGGGATCCAGTTCTGTATCAAGCCCCCAAGGAGTATGAAATTCTCTGAAGATGACACAACTCTGCCAAAGGACAGAAGGATAATAAGGGGCACTTCCAGACTGTGAAGGGTCTGAACATAATATATGGGAAATGTCTCAAAGATGGTAAGAAATACCAAAATGGCTCTTCTCTTTGATAAACCTGATCAGTTATTACGGGGAGGGGGCAGCTTAGATGTTAATGACATTTATTTTTAGCCCAATTAATTGGAGAGATGGCACCAGAGCTGGAAGCCGAACACAACTTGAGCCAGGGCTGGCTTCTTCAAGTTAACTGGCCACTTCCCTTTCCCTACTGTACTTGAGGAAAGCCCCAAGTCAGTGATGTGTAACAGTAACTCCATCAGGGCTGCTCTTCCGTGCCTCTCAACCGCTCTCTCTCGGCTTTGCTCCCCCTGGAGCTCTACACCACCTGTTCTCTAAGGCTTTACAACAGGGTCAACTCTCGTTTCTTTTGTCAGTGAGCCCAACAGTGTTTTCTTGGTAGAGAGGGAAGAAGTGAGACTGATAAAGATAATATAGTCAACTAAGAACATGTGGGAATTTTCTACTCTTGTCATTCTTCGTGGCAAATTTTCAATTTCAGGGTAGCTTGTCCTTTTCCACCCAATACACTTCTGCTACTTTTACGCCACCATCTGACTTCCCCTGTTTCTACTGTGAGCACGTCTGCTCAAAAGAGTTTCATATTGGCCTAATGAGGGAGAACCTACTACAAACACACTTTCATGAAGAAATTTCATACAGAAGCAATGACTAATTGTCCTTACCACCATGGGTTTTATCCTACCAGCACAGACAATTAAGTACCCTAAGGAGATGAAGGACTTCCTTAAGGACAATCTCCTTTAAAGGACGTCGTCACTGCCAAAATCACAGCAGAACATATCCCTGGATCTGAGAGAATTCTAGAAAAATGAATCATGTCCCTAGTGTGTTTCAGTGCCTTTCCCTCACACAAACCTGGAAACGTGCTGAACACGAAGAAAACACGATCACCAGTTTGGGCAACTTTCTCAATTTCAACTGCACTTGTTCTCTGCCCCAGGGAAATTCACACCACAATAAAAAGACCAATCCAAAATATGCTAGAAGATATTTCCATGATCAATTTTTAACCCCCAAAGGCAACTAAAACAGAATGAATGGGAACTCTGTGAAGCAAAATCTCAGGAGCACCGAGAAAGAAGATGTACTCGAAACTTCTATGTTTCATATCTGATGATTTCCAATCTCAGACATTTGTCATTCAAAGTGTTAAAATATCATAATCATCATCACCACCACCGCCTCCAAAGCCAGTCCTCGAAGAGACTCGGAAATAAGACACCCACAATCTTGAATGGCACAGATCTGCTGCCTTTCTCAACCTGTTCAGGAGAATAGGCCCCAATGCCCTAAGGGAGTGGTTCTCAAACTGGAGTGTGCACCACAATCACCTGGAGGGCTTGTAAAACAGCAGATTAGTCACCCCAACCCAAGTTTCTGACACAGTAGGTCTAGGGTGCGGCTACAGAATCTGTATAGCTACAAGTTACCAGATACTACTCCTCAGTGACCACACTTTTAGAACCACTTCACAAGGCATCCACTGTATGTCAATAAATTAACTTCTCTCCTTTGCATTTAGAATACCAGTCATGTACCACCTGGGGAGAATTGAGAAGAGTCACTCAATCATTTTTTTTTTCTGCGTTCTATGGTTTAGATGAGGAACCCTGGTTGATAAAGGCTGGCCTAGAGTAATTATTTGCTAACAAGCAACTTGGCTACTTAGAAGTCTCCTCTTACCCTAGAATACTCAAGCAGACTTTCCCATTGCGGTAGAAGTTGGGGTTAAACCTCACTGTGTTATTGCCCGTTGTCATCAGTTTGACCCGAGGTGGGTGGATGGGATAGTCGGGCGGACACCGAAACACGAACAGGAAGAAACCCCCTTCATAAGGAGTGTCAAATGGGCCTGTGATCAATGCATGAATCTGCAAAATAAAACCCCATCTCAAAATTGTGAGGTGATGACCCACCCCAATCCCTCCTGGCTTCCACCTGCTACCCACACCAGAAGCGGGGCCCAAAGTCTGGTATACATGTTCTGTATCCTCACCATGCAGAATGAACATCATGTACTCACTCATACCAATAGGCAGGTTTGGAATTTTAAGAAATCCCATCATAGTGGAGTGACATCTTACTCAGGGCTTACTTCTAAGTTAGAGCCCAAGGTGAAAACTGCATCTAGTCAAAATCATCCTTGAGTATCCCTTAAAAACTCCTGTAAAGCATGGCTTTGGTGTGGACCTCCCTGGTCACAGTTATGTATAACAAATGGATAAAACACCAATGTGCAAAATATAACATGCATCGGTAAAATATAATCCTAGGCTTTTTTTTTTGTAAGACATGGTCTCACTCTGATACCCAGGCTAGAGTGCAGTGGCATCACTGTAGCTCATGGCAACCTTAAACTCTTGGGCTCAAGCAATCCTCCCACCTCAGCCTCCCAAGTAGCTGGGACTACAGGCATGTGTCACCACGCCTGGCTCATTTTTTTGTTTTGTAGAGATGGGAGTCTCACTATGTTGCTCAGGTTGATCTCGAACTCCTGGCTTCCAGTAATCTCTCCCACCTTGGCCTCCCAAAGTGTTAGGATTACAGGCGTGAGCCACTGTACCCGGCCTGTAGCATTTTTAAGAAATCAGCACAGATTTTTACTGAGTATATACGTCTGGATTTGTTAAACATGCATATGGTGCAATTCTACCCTACATTTATGTGGCACAAAGGGGAGGTAAGATCAAAGGAAAAGAGGAAAGGGATTGGGGGCCACAGCACCAGTAACAGTGTAGAGCTGAGAGTAGTGATGGATGCCTAGGGTATCTGCTTGCTTCCTCTGCAGAGGACCAAACCTACTGCGGAGGATGTGGCTCAGGCAGCACAACCTGATTGAAAATGGGGAACACTCAAGGTCTGCTCAGAGCCATCCCCAGAAATTCCCCCAACACTGTTGGCTACAAAAAAAAAATAAATAAATAAAAATAAAAATCAGCAGCACTGAAAACAAAACACTAAATTCTTTTTCTCTACAAGCCATAATTATTGAATAAGATTTCCCTTCCTGAACACCTAAACTGACTCAGTTATACTTCTTCTACAAAGGCTCCTGAGCATTTAGGTATGCTCAGTATTTGAATAGCAAGAGGAAAAAGGACATGGCAATCCAATGCCTCAGTCTTCAGTCCTTACCTTGCCCTGGCAAGGTCCTAGATCATATTAATATTTTAGCCCTCAACTATTTGGAATAGCGAACTCAACTAGTCTCAACATGGCATCAATTCTGGGACCCCAGGGACTACCGCATTAACACTGGTACTTTACTGAGGACAAAATGTCCTAGGGAAAACACTTCCAACCACATACAAAGAAAAAAAAAATCAATTTGAAGGGAAGCCTACTCAAAACAAAAAAACATGTATCGACAATACAAAATCTCAATTTTTACTTGTAAGAAGTTTGAAACTATGAGTTTTCACTTAAACCATACCAAATTTAGGAAATCTGGTTTCTTCCCAACATCAATTTAAGTGCAAATCGACTTCAGAGGGTAGGGCATTCAGTGACCGAGAAGCCTAGGCACCTAGTTATATCAGAGAAATTTGACCTTATGTACTAAGCTTTCTGTGTGGAGGACAAGGGAGGAAGAATCTTTGGGGTGGAAGGAGTAATCAAAAGCAACTCGTAAGAACAGGCGCTTGAACAAGGTTCTCTAACCACAAACACTTCAGTCAAGCTGGCACTATCCCCAACCTTCCCTTTATCTGCATTATAATACATAGTTAAGGTCAAGAGTTTTGAGATGGGGGAAGAGCTGCGTAGTATAATGGATACGGTGATCATATAATTTATCATCCAAACTGGAGCACATCTGAGAGTGAAAGAGTGCCCACCCTATAGTTAAGCTGGGACAATAGGCATGAACTGGGATTTTTCCAAGCCAATCAGTACCCATGTGCACCCTAAAAAAAGACACCTGTTCAAAGCTCTGCTGTTATCAATGTGACCCTGGGCAAGCCACTTATTCTCCTGGAGTCTTGATTTCTTCATCTATGCAATCAGAAAGGCAACGTGAATAATCTCTTTTAGGCCCTTCCAACTTTATAGCCCCAATTTCCCAAAAAACCCCAACCCCCCATTAAGTTACATACCTTAGTCATGTCAACAGTATCAGGTACAACGAACATTCCTGGAGGAGGCTCCTTATAAATGGACATGATATCCCTGTATAACACCAAAAGGAGGTGGGGGAAAGAGTGAGGGAGAGGGGAACAAGGGGAATCCCTTGAGCAGGACAGTTCTCATCACCTCAATGAGATTGGGGTTGGAGAAAGTGGTGCTTGGTACCACAAGTGTTTGCACTATCTTGTTGGCTGAGAAATCTCAGTTGAGTACTTGTCAGGCAGGCAGAGAGCAAATTATTATCAAAGGGGCATTGTTTCCTCAGGGGGAGGGTAGGAAGAGGAAAAAAAAATCAGAGATCCCAATGGCATCAGATGTCACCCTGGAAAAGCCACATCCCACTTACTCTCACTTCCTCCCACACAGCAATTCATTCACTCCCCACCTCCGAGATTCCCAGGTACTACAGCTGAATGCTAAATGAAGATTTTTCAGTAACTAGAAAGGCATAATCAAGTCTACTATAAAACTAACTCACGAAACTATACAGTGGACCCTTGTTAGTAAGGGATTTATGAAACAAGTGAGCCAGCAGCAGGGAGCACGACCATCATGGTGGTGGTCTTCATGCACAGGAGACTAAGGGTAGAGATCTCTTCAGGTTGGGGAGAGCAGGGCCCTCAGAAATTGCTAAGAATCTCTCATCTGGATGATGACATGTGGTGACTTTCACAAGAGATGAGAGGATTTCTGGGTCATATCTCACCAACTGGAATGACTCAGTTGAGAGCAAGGAGCTAAAGATGAACATTTTAGATTGGGAAAAAGTCTAGGGACTTGCTAGGGCGGGTAGGGACATAAAAAGGGCAAGTAGATGACAAAGCAAAGTAGTACTGGCCATACTCAAAGCTATGTCAGGATTAGATGACTGGAAAGGCTGAAGGAGGACAAGAGTTGAATGCTTAGTTTAAGTTTGAGGTGGCAATTGCTACAGAGTTAGCGTCCTGTGTCAGGCACCGTGCCAGGTACTTTACACACATTGTATTGCTTAATTTTTATTACAAACCTGAAAAATAGGTAGAGACACATCTGAGGGGACTTGGAATGGGGCGATAATAACTAGATGAGGATGTTTGTGATAAGGGCATGGGGAAAAGGCTGGTCGGTAGGAAACAGGTTTCTGGATTGAAAGCAGCTACACAGTATTCTCCTTTTGCTACGCAAGAGGTACTATACTAAGCACTTTTGCAAAACATTATCTATTAGATGATATGATCTAAGATTAGTCACCCAAGAAATAAGTACAGAAAGGACTTAGGCCTTTGTTCCTATATTTGAATTAAGTGTATTTGCTTCAGAAAAGTAAACCAGATGACCCGGGGGGAGGGGGGAAATAGAAAGAAGGTCCTGAGTGGGATATCACAATCCACAGTGGCACTGGAGGAGGGGGAGTGGGGAGCCTGAGTTTCTGAAACAGAAGTGAAAGTGGACAGTTTTGGGGTACTGGAAAAGGGGTTCAAGGGAAGATTCGGGTGAGGGAAGCAGTCTAGACTTGGGGAAAAGACTATGTGGAGGGGGTTGGAGAAAACAGGATAAAAACGCTGGCTGGAATCTGACGCAGGGCAAAGAAAGCAGAGAGTGTGTGTGTTACAAACGGGGCTAGAGAAGGGACGAGGAGGGACCGACGGGTGGGGCCTGCGGGCAGCATCTAGCAAGCCTGAGGTGGGGAAGGGTGAAGAGGGGCGGCGCAGAGTGCAGGAGGGGGTGTTACTGAAGCGCGAAAGGGTCGGGTTTCGGGCGGGAGGTAGGGGGGAGGGTGTCCGGAATGGAGACGGAGGGCTCATGGGAGGTTGTCGAGGGGCGGGGTCAGATCTGGGCACGCGAAAAGGGGTTTGGTGCTCGTGGGGCTGGAGGCGGGGGGAAAAGGGACTTGAATCCCGACGCTCAGAGCTGGCCAGATTTGGGCCCTGGAGTTGGGGCGTGGGGAGCGAAGCGCGGCAGCCGGGGGGGTGGTGAGTTGTAGTAGGAAAGGGTAGGGGGCGGGGAAGGTCGAGCCCCGGAGCTTGGGGCTGGAGGAGGAAAAACCCCGGCTCACCGCTTGATCCGGAGTAGACACTGCGGCGCGGTGCGCTCGCCGTCCCAGTCGGAGCTGAGCGTGGGGTCCCAGTGGCTAAGCAGCGCGGCCCCGTGGGCAGCGGCCGAGGGCGGGAGCCCGGGCAGCGGAGCCAGGCCGCTCCCCGGCCCCCCGGCCCCGCCCGCTGCCGCCGCCGCCGCCCACACATCCGGCAGGAAAGGCGGCCCGAACCCGCCGCCGCTACCGCTAACGCCAACAACACCAGCAACGCCGCTCGCTCCGGGGCCCGCCGTCCCGGCGCCGGCCGTCGCCGTCGCAGGCTCCTCAGTCGGACTCTCCGCCATCGCTGCTTCGCTTCCGGGACTACTCGGCAGCACGTCCGCCGACCAGAGCGGCCGCTGCTCCCGCACCACCGAGAGCCGGGCCAGAGTGTCCCCACCCTCCGCTTCCACAGCCCAGGCGGCGCTGGCTCCGCCCACTCCCGCCCCGACCAGCGAGAGATGCTCTGCAAGAGCGTCCACCCACGGTCCTCCAGGGCGGGCGGGGTAGGAACTAGCCGGGCGCCAAGGTTCTGGACCCGTATTGGTCCTGCGCTGTGCGGGAGGAGCTGAGAGCCCAATTCCATGGAATATTTTATTTTCTAGTGTTGAGAGAGTAGAAGAAAGTTGGAAGGAGGGGCGGAGGGCAGGCTACCGTTGCACCCTGCCAACAGGACCCAGGGGAAAAGAAAGAGGGATGAGAACTTGCAAATGAAAAGCCGCCTCTTTTAGGGTATATTCAACATATATTTATGAAGGGCCTACTAAATGCCAAACCCTGTTGCTAGGCATTGCCATAGGGACAACGAAACAGAACTAGAGGAGCTTGGCAAAGTGAAGAAAATTCAGGCCTCCTGACTCCAAGCTCAGTACTTTTTGTTCCCACAAATTTGGAATATACAGGAATCAAGGGACTGGGAGTATAAATCCTGAGAGGATGCCTTAGCACTCTCCTGAGATATGTAAAGTGAAAAATAATTCTATGGACTAAGAAGAACAGTTGCCTTCTCAAAAAAACTTTTTCTTTTCTCCTCAGCAAGAAAATAGGCTCATAATATTATCTGGAAACCACTGGGGCCAGATGTGTTTTAGAATTTAGAGTGGCATCCCCAGCAGGACATGGGGCAGCGCCCAGTCACCAAATATACTGATATGTCTGCAGCAGAATGTATAAATATTCATATTAAGATGAACAGCCTTACTTTGGGTTACATTTTGCCACCAAATCTGTTTTTTAAAAAAGAAGTCTGGTTTTTAGAGCTTTGTGAATTTCCAATAATAGACTGCGGCCCTGAATGATAATGGCCAACATTTACTGAGAGCTAAAAATTTGTTTTTTAGCTGACATTTATTGTTTGTTTTTTACCTTGTACTAATTATGGTCCTTTGGCATCTGTTGCCCCCACCCCCTGTAATGCGCGCACGCACGCACAGACACACACACACTCATACCCTTGGGGCTCTAGACCATGTGTTATCTGTGAATACAGCACAGGGCTTGGCACAGCTTAGGTACTTAACATGAAGTGAAATGAATCAATACGATAGTTTGTACGGATTTCATGTTTTGTTGATACAGTGTTTTATCACTATAATAAAGATGCCAGAATCTCTATGAAAGGTTATGCAAGAAACAGTTGACAGTGGTTGCCTCTGGATGGTTTGGTTGACCATAAGGTGGGCTAAAGGGAATATACTTTCTTGCACCTTTTGAATGTTGTCCTGTGCATCTGTTGTCTATTCAAAGTATATGTTTTATTCATTTTTAAAGGATTCCAGAATTTTGTTTGGGTATTATTTATTTAGCAAGGTGGTCAAAGGTCAACTTGCTGGGTAACCACACATAAGGAAAAACACTACTCCATAGCTCCTCCACTGCTACAGACTGCAGAGGCCCAAAGATAGCCCATGGGGTTAGAGGATTCCTCAGTGTATTTCCTCCCCACTACTGGACCATTGTTTTCAAGTACAAGGTCTGGTAGTGATGGGGCAAAGAACAGAAAACACCTTAGATTCAGAAGAAGGAGGGTCAAGTTTTAAATCTTTGCCACATTCTTACCTTTTTTGAAGCCTGTTTCTGCATCTGTAGAATGATGATAGTTCCTACCTCTCAAGGTTTTTCTGAGGATTAAGTGGGACATTTCCAGAAGTGTTTTCTAAAGTGGCAAGCATTGTATAAATATTTGGCACCTCACTTGCCCGCGTACCTTCCTTCCAGGCCTTTGCTTGTGTTATTTTCTCTACTCCTTCCCTCTACTTTACCAGGGGAAATCCTAGTTATTTAACCTCTCTGAATCTCTGTTCCTTGCCAGTAAAACGGGGAAAATAATAGTAGCTACTAGGAAGAGATAATGTGATAATGAATGTGCACAATGTCTGGCCAGGGGAAATGTTCAATAATTATTAACTCTTTTTATTTCTTACTGATTCTTCAAGGCTGGCTGAATATTGCTTTCTCTGCCAAACCTTAACACTTCCAGGCATATTATTATTTTTATTAGTAGTAGTCATTTTTAATTACTCCCTCCTCTGGTTCTCATGGCTGCTTATTCGTACCTTTATTATAGCACATTTTATTTTAGTGGTTTTGTTACTCATCCATCTGGCCACTGGATATGACCTCCCCTAGGGCAGGAAGTGTAGGACACCTATCTTGGCATCTCTAGGACTTTTGGAAAGGAGGACATGGTAGTTAGTTGTCCTTCCCCTGGCTATAGATCTTTAGAATTTACCTCCTCTTCGGTTAGGCCTATTTTCTTTCCAAAGGGCTGAGCCAGGCTTGCACAAAGAACCTGCAAGACAAGGCCTGAAGGGCTGCAGGGGATGGCAGCTGCTTAAAGGAGCAGCTTACCACCTACCACAGGAATTCTGGAGCCTCTAAGCTGGGGAATAGGAAGAGCCAGACAGAGGCTGGCAGAATGTAAGTTGGTGCTGCTTGGTCCAGTGCAATACCTGGCTGCTTTCCACTAGCAGCTTGGGCTGAGGGTAAGTATGCTTTTTGAAGCCACTCCTGTGTCCTCCTGGAATAGTTGACACGACTGAGTAGGCTTCCTATAGGAACCTGGATCGAAGCCTCTCTCCTCCTCAGCACTGGGCCATCTTTTGGTGCAAGGGTTGGGTAGCACCTTTCTCATGTCACCCAGGGAAGTGCGCTCCCCCCGCCCTCCAACTCCCCCCACCCTCCTCCTCACCCCCATCCCTGTCCCTGGAAAGAGGCTGGCAAGTGTCCTTGAATTCAACCATATCTAAAAAGATACACTGTGAAGATCCTTTCCCTTCCCTTCCCCAAGGTCCTGTGTCCCATTACCCTCTGGGTAGTCCTTCCCCTCCAGGGCCTAGCCTTTTTTTTTTGGCTCAATGCCAGGGATAAATGACAAGCGTTCCCACCAGGTCATAAATCCTAGATCAAAAGGAAAAATCAGGACTTGGATGAAAGTTTTGAGGCTTCTGATTATAAGTGATAATAGCTACATTTTTTTTTATTAAGCCTAGTCAAGTGCAGTAGTGAGGAAGTGAAACAATAGCTATATTTAATAATGCCTGTATTATGTTATCTCATCATTAGATATCTCTATATATCTTAATATATATTACATGTATCTCATTAATAGTGTATTTGTATATATTACACATGTTATTTCATTATTGGCATATATTACCTGTGTTATCTCATTTTGTTGTCACAACCACCACAAATTTTTTTTTTTAAGAGATGGGGTCTTGGCCAGGCATGGTGGCTTACACCTATAATCCTAGCACTCTGGAAGGCTGAAACAGGAGGATCACTTGAGGTTAGGAGTTCAAGACCAGCCTGAGCAAGAGCGAGACCCCATCTCTACCAAAAATAGAAAAATTAGCCAGGAGTGGTGGCATGTGCCTGTAGTCCCAGCTACTTGGGAGGCTGAGGCATGAGGATTGCTTGAACCTAGGAGTTTGAGGTTGCTGTGAGCTAGGCTGATGCCACGGCACTCTAGCCTGGGCAATAGAGTGAGAGTCTGTCTCAAAAAAAAAAAAAAAAAAAGAGAGATGGGATCTTGTTATGTTGCCCAGGCTGGTCTTGAACTCCTGGCCTCAAGTGATTATCCTGCCTCAGCCTCCCAGGTAGCTAGGATTACAGGTACAAGTCTTTGTGCCCAGTCAACCACTGCAAATTGTTCTTATCCTCATTTTAGAGATGCAAAAATCCAGGCTGTGGTTAGGGGGACAATTAACATCCTAGTTAGGGAGTGACAGGGCTGGGATTTGTGCTTTTGTCTGACTCCCAAGCCCATGTTCTTTGCCACCATGCTGAACTCTTAAGGCAGTGGTTCCTAATTGTTTTTGGTCACTACTCCTTTGAAAATATATTGATTTAACAATGGACCCTCTTCCAAGAACAATGCATTTCTGTATCCACTCACAAATACTTTGCACTAAGCTACAGGTCCCATCATCCATGTATGAGTCCATAGACCCTAGATAAGGAAACTTAATGATAAAATGATGGGACTAACCAGCCTGGTTGGCAAAGGAGCATTGTCCCCTGACCTGCTAGGGCTCCAATGGGCCCACCAACCACAATCCCAACCCTGCTGATTGGGGTTTGTAAATCCATCCATTCCAAGGCTGTTTGGAGCCCTCAATGAAGGGAAATTCTTACCAGCCTCTTGGTAAAACCTGGATTCCTGGAGTTTTATAGGAAGGAAAATGCAACCAGCTTCCCTGGAGGCTGCTTCTTGATTACCACCAGAGGATAGTTACCCAACTAGGATGCCAGCACGACATCCCACAGGGTTATGACATTGTTAGTGTAACAGCATTACCAGTTAATCCATTGCTCCCTTGGCGACACATCAGCTGCCAGTCCAATCTCAGTCCCATTCTCTCTTTGGCACCGAGATTCCTGGGCTCTGCTTCAGGTTCTTTCACTGGCTTGGTGCAGGCATTCTTGAGGGAGTTACTTAAGGTGAAAAGGCTAAGAGGACAAGCAGCAGATTATGGCAGAACAGCAGTTCTCAACTGGGCATGGCTGTGCCCTCCAGCCAGCAGACATTTGTCAATATCAGACATATGGCAATCGGTTGTGACAACTTGAGGGGAGGTGTTGGCTGCTACTGGCATCTAGTGAGTAGAGGTTAGGGATGTTGCTAAACATCATACCTGGCAGAGGAGGGTCCTCTCCATAACAATGAATTATCTGGCCCCAAATATGCCAAGGTTGAGAAATCCTGTGGTAGAAAGGCCCTGATTGTTGAATCGATGTCAGATGGACTAGGATTGGAATCACCGGCCTACTGTATGACCTTGGGCAAGTCACTGAACTTGTGCAAACCTTGGATGAGTCAGCATAGAGATAAGAACACAGGTTCTGGAGTTTGAATCCCAGCTTTACCAAGCAGCTGTGTGACTTTAGGCAGAATGCCTCACCTCTCTGAGCCTGTTTTCTTATCCATAAAATGACTTAGGGATGTTGGGAGTTAACCATGGAAAATGCTTAGCACTGGGCCTGACACACAAGTGCTCAAATGTTAGCCCATGTTATCACAACACTAGCCTCCTTGTTTTTTCCTCTTGGAACTTGTATAGCACATACCTTCTGTACCCACAAATACCATAATGTAGGGTATTGTCCACTGTTTCCACTTTGCTGATGCCCCAAACTCCTTGAGGGCAGGGACTTTAGATTTCTTTGCCTCCCCCTAGGCCCTTAGAAAGGTGCTTAGCACCTTACCTGCATGACATTTTTTTGGAAGGTGTTCTTATTTTTATTTATTTTATTTTATTTATTTATTTTTTTTGAGACAGAGTCTCACTCTGTTGCCCAGGCTAGAGTGCAGTGGCATCAGCCCAGCTCACAGCAACCTCAAATTCCTGGGCTCAAGCAATCCTCCTGCCTCAGCCTCCCGAGTAGCTGGGACTACAGGCATGTGCCACCATGCCCGGCTAATTTTTTCTATATATATATTTTTTAGCTGTCCATATAATTTCTTTGTATTTTTAGTAGAGATGGGGTCTTAATCTTGCTCAGGCTGGTCTTGAACTCCTGAGCTCAAATGATCCACCGGCCTTGGCCTCCCAGAGTGCTAGGATTACAGGCGTGAGCCACCGCGCCCGGCCAGGAAGGTGTTCTTAACGCTGATTAGGAATGTTCTTGGTTTCACTATTTCGCAGAATTTTTGCATTTAGATTGATATAAGATTCTCACAAAATGGGTTCCATTTATAAGTTACTATTCCTTTTGAAACTATCCAATTTGAAGCAAAGCCAGCACCTCTGCAGTAATTTTGTGTCCATGCTCCCCCTAGGGCTTAGAGAAGCAGCAGCTGTTGATACGTCAGCTTAGCTGTATTTTACCTGGGTTACATGTCCCACTTTAGCCACATGCGGGGAGAGTAGGCATAAACTTTGAGACCACAAGGAAAATGCTGCACAAAGCTCTCTAAACAATTCATTAGTTGGCGCATCCCCTGAAAATACCCTTTTTATCCCTAGCAAAGCTAAGATTATACATTCTCCAAGAACAGAGGTTGTGTACCTTATCTGCTTTATTTAGGAACATTTAGATTCTCTAAGAAAGGCTCATTGATAATGAAAATGAAACTTACAACAGAGGCAGATAGAGGCCTTCCTCCACCTTTAACATGCTGTACAACTTCTTTGGGAGTATGTTTCTCTATTTTCACTACCTTAATAGTGTGCGACCAAAATGAAAAAAAAAAAGCTGGGACAACAGTGCAGTTACAAGTTTAAGCTGGCTTGGGGGGGAATTCCCAACTCTGCCACTTACCAGCTCTGTGATACTGGACAAGTTATTTTGCTTCCCTAAACCTTAGGTCTTTCATTTGTAGAATCAGTTCAATAGTTGTGCTTATAATTTATAGGGTTGTTGACATAAATGTAAAACACTTGGTGCAAAGTAAGCCTTTCAAAAATGTTACAAATCAATATACAGTCGTCTCTTGGTATCTGTGGGAAAGTGGTTCCAGGACCTCCGCACAGATACCAATAATGCAAGGATGCTCAAGTCCCTTATAGAAAATGGTAGTATTAATATTTGCATATAACTTATGCACATACTCCCATATACTTTAAACCATCTCTTGGTTACTTATAATGTCTAATGCAACACAAATGCTGTATAAATCGTTGTTATTCTGTACTGCTTAGGGAATACAGACAAGGAAAAAAAGTCTGTACATGTTCAGTGTAGACACAACCATCCACGGATGCAGAACCCATGGATACAGAGGGCCAACTGTACTAAATTTGAAGGGGAAAAAGCAACAACTATCATTACTCAGATAAATCCACATTCCGCCTGGGAGATGACATGACCCCTCTGTGTCCTTAACAGCCATGGCAGTGCTACTTCTCAGCCCTGAGAAGTTCCTGATCACCCATGGCTGACCCAATCTCCTCTTCCCATCTTTCCACCAAGGCCCTCCCCAGGTCGAAGGACAGAGGCACAGACATGGGTTTAGAGAAACTTGTGTTTAATGGTAAAGCTTAGCACACCCCAGCACCAGGAATGGCATGGAGTCGCAGCAGCAGGGACGGGTAGGTGACCTCCCCATGGAGCCTCACATGGCGAAGAGGATGAGGAAGGCGACCATCAAACAGAAGAGTCCCATGGCCTCAGACAGGGCAAAGCCCAGAATGGCATAGGAGAAGAGCTGCTGCTTGAGAGACGGGTTCCTGTCAGGGACAGAGATGGATGCCAGCACAAGGTGAGGGCACGGATACCAGGCAGAGGACACAGGAGGGTGAGGTGAATGGGGAGGGCTATGACTGGGAGAGGGTCCAGCCTGCACACATCCTGAGGGTTTGGATGGGCAAGCAGAGTGGGTCAACTTGGTAAGTTTAAGTGAGCCAGGTTGGACATGGCTCCTGAAGGGATCCCCTCCTGCCGAGACTTCCCCCAAATAGGGTGAAACTTACAGTGGGAGATGCGATGCTCTGGGCCACCCAAACTTACCTGGCATAGCCAATGATCAAGCTGCCAAACACCGTTCCAATGCCAGCCCCTGAACCAGCCACACCAACTGTGGCTGCCCCAGCACCAATAAACTTGGCTGCTGTGTCAATGTCCCGGGAGACAACACTGGTCTGGAACTCCCGTCTGGCCACCTGGAGTGGGGAGCTGCTATAGGACGGCTAGGAGGGGAAGTAAAGAAGGAGAGAGCACAAGGGGATAGTGAGGCACAAGGACAGGTGGCTGATTTCACGCTCCCACCCCACCCACCTGAGCTCTCAAACTGTTGGCAAACAGCCTGGCAAATAAAGAATGCTCTGACTGCAGAGTATGCTGGAAATTAGTTTTAGGGTCTGTTTTTAGACAGGGCTAGGGAAATTTTGTGGCTTAGGCAAACCTCACATACAATGCTCACCCTGGGGGACTTAGAACTATAAAAGAACCACAGATTCTCTAACTCTTCTCCCAGTTTGGCCTAAAGGCAACTCAACCTGAAGGAGCCCTGTCTGGGGACATTCCTAAGAGGGCCCTTCCTCCCTCACCTGTTTAGATGGATTCTCTGGCCTATTCAGGAAGGAGGCAGATACAGGTCTGATTAGACCCCTGCTACAACAGCGAATCTGTAAAATTAAAAAGACACATCCCACCACCAAATCAGGCAAGAAAAAAAAAAAATCCTCATTGCCAAGGTCTGTCAAAAATGACTACATCATAAACAAGAGAAAGTCCAATGTATTTCAAGGCCAATTATTCCTGTTTCTACCAAGTAGGTCCACACCAGAGACAATTATTCTGAGAGCCTGGTGTAGTCAGCAGTGGCAACCTTCACCATTCAAAACCATGTACCAAAGTTCACTTCTTTGGGCAGAGGCTTAATCAATTTCCCAGAACAGAAACCCACACTAATATCAAAGCAGGTATAAAAAGAGTTTGTACCCAGATCGCCAAAGTAATCAAAAGGAGACATTTTATTTTGCTAAAATGTATTTAATGCCGCACACCCTGAATGGAATGGGCTGCTAAGCCTAGTGACGCTCCTGGAACAGCCATTCAACAAGGGTCATCTGTAACATGGCTTTCTTCAAATGCTTTTTAGTGCAGTGGTTCTCACACTTTGCTGCACATTGGAATCACCTGGGGAGTCCTAAAAAGTATAGATACCTGGGTTCCACCCCCATTCCCAACGTCTGATGCAACTGGTTTGAGGTGCAGCCTGGGCATAAGGATTTTAAACAGCTGCTTAGATGATTCTAATGTGCAGCCATGGTTGAGAACCGCTGATTTAGTGGGCTGTCTCGCTATGGCCAAGCCAGGCTGGGGAGTAAAAGTCAAATCTAGGCCCTCTGACAACATTCTAAAGCCAAGACAGCTTGGTTTACAGGCCCAAATAAACAAGGGTTACCTTCATCACATCCTACAAATTCCCCAAAGAGCCAACATCATCAGGACGCCAAGCTTCTCTCAGTTCATTCATTAAACATTGATGGCGCCCACACCACAGCTGGCACTACAGAGCACCCCGGAGCCGCAGCTTACCAGAGCCGGCGAAACGAGCAGTGCCCCGGTGGTCTGCATTTTTTCAGTCTGCAGAGGGGGAAAAAAAGTAATAATAATTCCATTGGGAGCCTGGTTGTTTGCTGATAGTGGCGACCTTCGGTCGTCCCCTTCACCCCCGGCCGACCTCTCTGGACCACGCTCTTCCTTGCACCGTGCCCCAGCTGAAGAGGGCATTAGAGGTCAGACAGACAGCGCGGCCGGTCTGCACGGGAAATCATGGAGATCAGAAGTAAAGGAAGGAGGCCCGAGCCCCAGGAGGGAAATGTTGCGAAAGGGGATGGTCTCCCAGGAAGACTGGAGGCCGACACTGGGCAGATGTCGCGTAGGGCCCTGCCCATCTTACACAGCTGTCCTCGACGCGCCCCAGCCGGGGCAGTAATCGCTCATTACTGTTGGTAACTAACATTAATTGATCAGGCTGTATATATAGGATCTCATCGCCTCTCCCCGCACTGGGGGCAAATGCCCCTCCACACAGCCCAGCCCAGCCCACAACCCTGCCGATCGCTGGCTCCTGGCCTCAAGTCACCTGCACTCCCTCTGCCCTGCAGCCCCTGCTCGGCCCACCAGCGCTCGCCCTGCTCAAGGTGACTGACTCACCTCTCCGCTTTAGCCCTTGGTCTCAGCGTTCCGCTCCCCCACCCACGTGTCCTGGGGCCCCTCCACTCTCATTGGCCGCAATCCCCCCGCGTCTCCATTGGTTGGAGTCATCGATTCCTCCTTTTCTATTGGTTCTCCATAGCTCCTTCCTCTCTCTCCACAGGAGCTTCGTGGCAATTCCCGCCTCCAAGCGGGTAGAGGCGGGGTTTTCCTCCGAGATCTGGATTACGATTGGTTGATCCCCGAACCTCTCTCGACCATAGAGTCGGTGGGACTCAAAGGTTCCATAACCTCCCGCACAAAATGGCGACCAAGGTGGAAGCCGAAGAAAAAGGCGTGGGAGAGATGACCGGACGCACGACGCAGACAGACACATGACCTTGACTCTGGGCCTTCATTCGGGTGCTCGGGCCTCGGGGTGCGTTGCATGTTGGGATTTGAAGTCTTGTCGGAGGCCCCAAGGACAGCTGAGATCCCGCGAGATGTTTCTTCCGGGAGGGAGAGCCGACGCCTTTGCAGTAATTCCCACCCTGGTGATTTGTGGAAACCTCTGCTTCCGCCATGGAGAATAGAAGCCGGCTGGAAAGCTCCCAAGTGGTGAGCGCGTTCTTGTGGGTCTCTGCCAGTGCTCAGCAGTCAGGGACTAGCAACCAAATGGTTTCTCAAAAAATGCTTTTATATTGTTAAAACAACGCTGTGAGGGTAAAACAATACCCTTGTAGAAAAACGAGCAAAAGATGGGAACAGGCAATTCACTAAGGAAGAAATACGAATTGCAGGAAAGAATGTTCAGCCTTGCTGATCAAATGAACAGAAGTTTAAACGCACCATTTTGCACTGTTCCAAAGAGCAGACAGAGTTCTTAGTGAGCCGCGCGCTTTCCTATATTGCTGGTGAGAGTAGAAATTAGAAAACCTTCCTTGAAAGCTACTTGGCAATATTTATTTTTATTCAAAGGCTTTGAATGGTCCATCCACTTTGACCCAGTAATAACCCTTCTAGGAATCTATCCTGGAGAAATAATCAGAAATGCAAAGGTTCCTTCAAAAGGATATGCGTTGCAGAATTTGTCAAATTGGAAACAAATAAATGTTCCACTGATGGTAAATGGTGAAATAATTATAGTGTGTTCATTTGATGAAATAAGCAGAAACAAACATGAAATAAAATCACGTTTTTGAAAAGTGTCTTATATTGAGAAAATTTTTATAATGTAAAACATGAAAAATGCAAAACTATGTATAGCATTATGAAAAAATATACATTGGAAGAAAATTAAAAAAAAATTTTTTTTGAGACAGAGTCTCGCCTTGTCGTTCCGGCTAGAGTGCAGTGGTGTCATCATAGCTCACTGCAACCTCAGACTCCTGGGCTCAAGCAATCCTCCTGTTCCTCCTGCTCAGCCTCCCGAGTAGCTGGGACTACAGGCACATACCACAATGCCCTGCTAATTTTTCTATTTTTAGTAGAGATGGGGTCTTGCTCTTGCTCAGGCTGGTCTCCAACTCTTGAGCTCAAGTGATCCTCTCACCTCCCCTTCCCAGAGTGCTAGGATTACAGATATGAGCACGGCCAGAAAATAAATATTAATAGTTAATTCTGGAGAATGTGATACAGTTTATTTATATCTTTATGAGTATGGATTAAATTTATAATAGAAAAATATTAAAAATTACACTAATCTGGCAAGAAAGAACTCTGGACTCTTAGAAAAACAGTATATGTGGAGACTAACCAAGTGTGGTGTTGCACACCTGTAGTCCCAGCTACTTGAAAGGCTGAGGTCAGGAGTTAGAGGTTGCAGTGCACTATGATCGCACCTGTAAATAGCCACTGTGCTCCAACCTGGGCAATATAGCAAGACTCTGTTTCTAGAGGAAAAAAAATATATGGAGACTTAAAACATCCTGCCAGCATAGTATAATGGAAAGCGTGTGGAGTTTTGGAATCACACATCGTTGAATTCCCATCAGGGCTCTAACACATAACTGCTATTATGTACTTCTGAGCAGATTATTAAGTCTGTCTTGGCTTTAGTGTTATAAGCTGCCATTTATTGAGATCTTACCATATGACAAACACTGTGCTGGGTACTTTCACCTATTGGATGATATAACCTTTACAACAACTCTTTGGGGTATTATTAGCCCCATTTTACAGATTATCCCATTTTACGGAATATCGTTCTCAAATTTGAACCCAGGTCTGTCTGGGTCCAAAGCACAAGCGCTTTTTTTTTTTTTTAGACAGAGTCTCAGTCTGTTGCCCAGGCTAGAGTGCCATGGCGTCAGCCTAGCTCACAGCAACCTCAAACTCTTGGGCTCAAGCAATCCTCTGGCCTCAGCCTCCCTAGCTGAGACTACGGGCATGTACCACCATGCCCGTCTAATTTTTTCTATTTTCAGTAGAGATGGGGGGGGTGTCTTGTTCTTGTTAGGCTGGTCTCAAACTCCTGACCTCAAGAGATCCTCCTGCCTTGGCCTTCGGGAATTCTAGGATTACAGGTGTGAGCCACTGTGCCTAGTCTAAAAGGACAAGCTCTTAACCATTCCACAAAACTGGGGAACCTATAAAATAGGGTTAATAATACCTACCTTGCAGAAATATGAGATAAAATAAATGCCAGACACAGGTTGGTGGTCAGTGAATATTCCCTTTCTGTTACTACTCTAGAGCAAGTTATATTTTTATATGGATCATTCCTGACTTTGTCTACCTGTATTAATTTTTTTCCACATATATATCTGTCACATAGCTCTACACGAAGCCTACATGCAAAGTCATCAAGTTTACCCTGTGACCCTGGAAAGCAGGCAAGTTCAGTGCCACGTTTAGAATGTGAATTTTGGAGTTAAACAAGCAAGATTCAAATCCTGACACTAGTACTTACTACTGTGATTTGAGTCTTAACCTCTCTAAGACTTTGTGTCCTCATCTGTAAAATGGGGATATCCCTTTTTCAACAGGACTGTTAAAAGGAGTAAATGAGATAGTATTAATATATGCAGAAGAGCTCTTTTTATTATCGAAGGAAGACATCCTGGTAAACAGGAGAGGATGTGCGAAGTGGCAGGTAGTTGGGAAGCCTTAAGTTTAGGCCTGATATCTTGGGAGTTATACCAACTGGCTTGGCGGAGGCCAGACGGCTTCTGTGGGAGATCTGAGAAGATTCCTGAGTAGGCAGAAATGCTTTTGATGAAGAAGGCAAAGGGCAAACTTGTAGATAATAAGGCAGCAGGTCCCTTTTTCTGAAGCCATGTCTAGCTCTTCTTTTAAGACCTTCCTCTTCCACCTCTAGTCTTATTTCAGATCTTCTCTCTTTTCTTTCAAGCCCAGTTCCTTACTCTTCAGGAATTCAATTCAACAAACATTTTTGAACACTTAACACATTCCAAGCACTGTCCTTGGTGCTGGGAATACTCAAGATGAATAAGACCAATCTCTGCCCTAAAGCAACTTAAAATTAGCAGGGAAATAAATATGGAAACAAATAATTAAAACTATTATGTTAATGAGCATCACAATAACACTATCTGCAAAGTACAAAGAAGGGAGGAACTAACTCCATCTAGAGAGAAATAAGGCAGGCTTTTTGAATAAAAGTGATTTCTGAGCTGAGTTTTGAGGATAAATATACGTTAGCCAGATATTTCAAGGGAAAGGGTGAGAACAGATAAGGGTATTCCAGGCAGAGTGAACAACATGTATAAAATCACAAAGGCTCACGCCTGTAATCCTAGCACTCTGGGAGGCCGAGGCGGGAGGATTGCTCCAGGTCAGGAGTTCGAGACCAGCCTGAGCAAGAGCAAGACCCCATCTCTACTAAAAATAGAAAGAAATTATATGGACAACTAAAAATACATATAGAAAAATTAGCTGGGCATGGTGGCGCATGCCTGTAGTCCCAGCTACTCAGGAAACTGAAGCAGGAGGATCACTTGAGGCCAGGAGTTTGAGACCAGCCTGAGTGATATATTAATAGTAAGATGCTGTCTAAAAAAAAAAGGAAGGAAGAAAGAAAGAAAGGTGTCAGTCACAGAAATTAAGTGGCTTGAGTTTTAATTCCCTATGGGGACAGAAAGGTTTGGGGCCTGTACAAGATAGGGAGTTTGAATAGAAATTTCCAAATAAAGATCCTCAAAAGCCTACACCCTTTGAAGGGTAGACTTTGAAAAAAAAAAAAAAAAACTATCTTGGCTTCAGATTGAAGAACAGAAATGAAGGATCAAAAATAGGAAAGGGGGTTAAGGAACATGGAAGGCAGAATGAGAGCTAACGTCCATCTAAATAGAATATTAGGAGAGAATAGAGAAAATGGGAAAGAAGCAATATTTGAAAATGTAATGACTGAGAAATTTCCAGACTAACGAAAGATATGAATCCTCAGGTTTAAAAATTACAACTAGGCACAAATAGGATAATTATAAAAAGGAAAAATCTACACCTATTTCCACTCCCCAAAGACAAGATATTAAAAGCTACCACAAAGGAAAAACAATTTATCTACAATGGAAAATTCCACTGAGATAGTAACATTTGAACAAAGACTTGGAGGAGGAGAAGTAAACTATGAACATATTTGAAGTGAAAGTGTTCTAGGTAGAAAGAACTACTAGTGCAAGGGCCCTGGGGCAGACACATGATTAACACATTGTTCTGGGAACAGCAAGGAGCCAGTTTGGGTAGAGAAAAGGAAGCAAGAGCAAGAGAGTTATTGGAGATGAAGTCAGAGAGACAGTGGGGGTGGTAGCTGGGGTGGGGGAGGAGGCCTTGCAACTGTTGGCCTTACAAGAATTTTGGCTTTTCCTTTGAGTGAAATGGTGAGCTATTAGAGGGCTTTGGATAGAGGAGTGACATAGTCTGATTTATGTTTTAAAAGGATAATTCTGAGAATAGAATATTGGAGTGGGTAAAGGGGGACAAGGGTATAAGCAGAGACACCAGTTAGAGGTTGTAATAATCCAGGTAAGAGATGATGTGACCTGGCCCATGCTTTAAAAAAGGAAAAATTGGGACAAAAACAGAAAGTTCAAACATGTCACAGATGGTTTGTGTAGGGTGTGATGGAATTCGTGGAGAGGAATTTATGAAAGAATTTTGTATGTGAGGCCGGGTGCAGTGGCTCACACCTGTAATCCTAGCACCCTGGGAGGCCGAGGCGGGCGGATTGTTTGAGCTCAGGAGTTCGAGAACAGCCTGAGCAAGAGCGAGACCCCGTCTCTACTAAAAATAGAAAGAAATTATACGGACAGCTAAAAACATATATATATAGAAAAAATTAGCCGGGCATGGTGGCGCATGCCTGTAGTCCCAGCTACTCGGGAGGCTGAGGCAGGAGGGTCGCTTGAGCCCAGGAGTTTGAGGTTGCTGTGAGCTAGGCTGACGCCACGGCACTCTAGCCTGGGCAACAGAGTGAGACTCTGTCTCAAAAAAAAAAAAAAAAAAAGAATTTTGTATGTGATCAAGTGGCCATAATTTTTTTTTTTTTGCCTATAATTTTAATTTCCGGTTGAAACAACAAAATTTCCTGTTCTCAGTTATGGGACTTATGTTTGAAACTTCTGAAATTTCTGTTCTTGTACACATGTTTAAACTAATGGGCAAAATATATCAAAAGTTCAGCACTCAAAGGGTCCATCTGCCACTATAGAGTTAAAATGAAAAGTTTGTTAAACTGTCTATCTTTTGCCTGCCCAAGCTGTGGTTGCTAAGTTACCGGGCATTAAGATAAAGCTGTCTATGTCTATGTTATCAAAAATTCAAGGTCACTTGAAACAGCTAGTTCTAGCAACAATGTAAACACTAAAAACTCACTTAAAACTAAACTTTGAGGAAAGAGATTTATACCCATAAGACGTCCCCAAGCCCTCTCAGCACTTACTTGCCAGCAGTTGAGCTGACCCGGCAGCTTCTTAGGGAATATGCAGACACACACCTTCCTCAGTCTCAACCTTTGAATTTAAAGGGACCACAACACTTACAGCCTGGAGACTGGATCTTACTCAGATTTCCCAGAACACACAGGCCCCTTACAACCCTCATGTAGGGCCCTTTTCAAGTAATTCTTACTACTCCCATTGCAGCTAAACTACTGAGAATTCCATCCTGGATTCATCTCTTGTGGCGAAAACCTACAGATCCTCCAGAGGAGCCTTCTTCCACCACGAACGCCCTGAGACTTTGCTGACCGACCCTTAACAGCCCATCTCAGATGCCAGACTCCAATTCACCCAACAAAAAAATTCAGCACTGTGAGCTCTAATAATAGTATGCTATGGTATACAATAATTGGAGTGATAACAGGGCTTGCTACTGACACCACTGGCTTACTTAATCCAATCTTTACAGCACAAAGATTGTCTTTAGAAATAAGCCGAACAGCCATGGACTCAGCCCAACAAATTAGTAGATTACAGTAACAAATAAATTCCCTGGTAGGAGTTGTTTTGCAAAATAGGTGAGCTCTTGATCTCTTAGCTGCTAATCATAGAGGTACCTATGCTATGCTAGAAGATTGCTGTTTCTTTTTTTTTTTTTTTTTGAGACAGAGTCTCGCTCTGTTGCCTGGGCTAGAGTGCCGTGGCGTCAGCCTAGCTCACAGCAACCTCAAACTCCTGGGCTCAAGCAATCTTCCTGCCTCAGCCTCCTGAGTAGCTGGGACTACAGGCATGCGCCACCATGCCCCGCTAATTTTTTCTATATATATTTTTAGTTGTCCAGCTAATTTCTTTCTATTTTTAGTAGAGATGGTGTCTCACTCTTGCTCAGGCTGGTCTCGAACTCCTGACCTGGAGCCATCCTCCCGCCTCGGCCTCCCAGAGTGCTAGGATTACAGGCATGAGCCACCATGCCCGGCCCTGCTATTTCTTTATTAACCAGTCAAAGAAAATATAAACTAACATTTAAGACATTCTAAAAAGAACTAATACACTTCATGAACAAGGAACCTCTAGTGGGTATGGCTGGTGGGATTTTAAATCCAATGTGTGGTCGTGGTTCTCTTGGTTAACTCCTTTATTAGGGCCTCTAGTGGTTTTGCTTTTAGCTCTCATTTTCAGACCCTACATTCTCCGCTATCTGGCAACATTCATACAAAGCCGAATTCAAGCTCTACCTGTTTCTCTTCAGTGAAACCCCCATTCTGCCTCTAACCTTACTTTCAAGGCTGTCAGTTACCAACTCCCTTGTCCTTCGTAACCCAAATGAACTCTGAGCTCAGGTAGGGGCCTCTCAACCTCCATGTCCACAGGAAGCAACTATAGAAGGTGAAGGTAAGACCTCGCCCATATTTGCCAGATTTTGAGTTCATTAAATAGAATTTTTTTTTTTTTTACCAAACTGGGGGGGGAATGAAAGGTGGTCTTACTAATAACATACCTAACAGAGAAAGGTAAACAATCAAAGTAAGAGAAATAAACTCATAACACAACTACCCTTTGTTTAATTAAAATACGTGTGATCTAACTTGTTATCTCTGAGTTCTTTCTCAACCTTGAAGAGCCCTAAGGACAGTAGGGACCTGAACTTCCTGCGCCAACTCTCTGCCTCAGTTCCTACCAAAACAAGGACTCAGATAACCCAGCGTCACAGAAAAAAAAAAAAGAAATAAAGAACTCCCTGACATCTTGCAGCCACTTTTGTTATCAGTCTGCTGAAGCAGAGGGAAAAAAAGCAATTTTTACCCTTTAAAACCACCAAACAACTTTCCTCACCACCCAGAGTTTCTTTCCTCTCTCTCTTTCTTTCTCTCTCCTTCTCTCTTCCTTCATTCCTTCCTCCCTCCCTCCCTCCCTTCCTTCCTTCCTTTCTCAGAGAAATAAATAAACTTTTACTTCTGTATATCCTGATCACTGTCTGAGAATTCTTTCTCCCTCGCGTATGGACTTCACACCTAACACAGTGAGCTGTGATGATGCCACTGTACTTCAGCCTGAGCAACAGAGTAAGACCCTATCTCAAAAAAGAAAAAAAAAAATCTGTAAAATGGGATTAATAAAAAAACAAAAACAACAACAAAAAAGAGAGGACAATCACAATAACTACTATTGAGAAAAGGGGTGCCCCTAGGAAAGTACCATACTTGGTCATTTGTCCAGGAGCTGTGCTGGATCTTCCTGCTATCCTTTGTATGTGTGTTTGGGACTGAGTCTTCCTTCAACATTGGCTGAAGAAAATCTCAGGCCTCTGTTTGCCAGCATTATATATTTTTTCTGGTGTTATAATTCCTAAGAATCTGGTTGATCGAGTGTTTCCTTTGGGGGGGGGGTCTCTGCTAAAAAGCCCAAACCAAGAATCTTACGTTTCTTTGATAATTTCCGGGCCTAGGCAGCTCTGCTCACGAATCCCAATTCCTCATCGGTTAACAGCCTTAGCCTCAGGGTATGGATGGGGAATAGTAGGGGTGGAGGTGCCTAGTGGGAGCCTTTCTCCTTTAATTCATTTTGGAAGGCTCACCCTGCACCCTTGTTGCATTCCACAACTATCTGTGGATTTTATTATTAATATAAAAGGAAAAGCAATTTCATACTTGTCCAGCAGAGGGAGCTCACGGGGAGATACTTTGGAGAGACCTGAGGTTTGGGTGGGTTTTTTGTTGTTGTTGTTTGTTTGTTTTTGTTTGTTTTTTTAACAAATCTGGCTTCTCCTACACCGAACATTCAATCCCAGGAAACCATGCTGGTTTTTTCTTCAAAATACATCCAGGGCCAGATCGCTTCTCTACAGCTCCAGGGCTATTGCTCTGGGCTGAGCCCCTTTCATTTTCTCATCTGATTACTGCAGAGACCTAACACTGGCCCTGCTTTCAGTTACTTCCTTATCATCTATCCTCAGTTCAGCAACCAGAGAGATCCTTTTAAGAGATAAGTACATGATGTGCTCACTTCGGCAGTACATGTACTAAAATTGGAACGATATGCAGAAGATTAGCATGGCCACTGAAAAAAAACAAAGACAGACATTATGTTAGTCCTCTGCTCAAAATCCTGCAATGGCTTCCCACTTTTCTCAGAGTCCAAGTCCTTAAACCCTACTCCATTTGGTCCCCCATCACCTCTCTGACCTCCTCTCTTTCAACTGTCCATCGCCACTGGCCCTTTGGCTGTGACTCAAACACCCCAGGCATGTTCTTGCTCGTCCCCTTTATACCCACGGGGCTCACTCCCTCGCTTCTTTCATGTCTTGCTCAAATCTTGCCTGTCCAATGAGGCCTGCCTGACCTCCCTTATTTAAAATCTCAATCCTGTCTTCCCCCGCTCTTCCTAAACTTCTTATCCCACTTTATTATATCCTCCAGGGTACTTGGCACCTCCTAGCACATTCTAACTATAAAAAACAAATGCAATCATTTGTTATGTTTACTATTGATCATCTTTATCTCTTCTACAATTTCAGCTCCTCCAGGGCAGGGATCTTTTTTTTTTTTTTTGAGACAGTCTCACTCTGTTGCCTGGACTAGAGTGCTGTGGCGTCAGCCTAGCTCACAGCAACCTCAAACTCCTGGGCTCAAGCAATCCTCCTGCCTCAGCCTCCCAAGTAGCTGGGACTACAGGCACGTGCCACCACGCCCGGCTAATTTTTTCTATATATATTTTTAGTTGTCCAGATAATTTCTTTCTATTTTTAGTAGAGACGGGGTCTCGCTCTTGCTCAGGCTAGTCTCGAACTCCTGAGCTCAAACAATCCTCCCGCCTCGGCCTCCCAGAGTGCTAGGATTACAGGCATGAGCCATAGCGCCCGGCCCAGGGCAGGGATCTTTGCCTGTTTTGTTCACTATGCTTAGAACAGCGTCTGGCAGGGAGTAGGCGCTCGCTCAGTAAATATCTGTTGAGTGAATGAATCAATACCCTTATTGCAACAGCTAAGATCTGACAGTTTGCTAATCAGTACTATCGCTTCAGTCTTGGGTGTGGAGGAGGCACAGAGAATCAGAGAATCTGGACCCCCCATTCAGCCTGATGCCGGCCTAATTTCTTGATCAGGAGTGTGACAATCTCAATTAGGTAGCCCTTGGATTTACTATCTTTTGTCAGTCGGACCAGCGCTGGTTAACAGCCTGTCTCTCTGCCTGCACCTTATACTCTGTTTTGCTATAAAATCACCTAAAGCCTGGGTCTCAGTGGACACATGGACTGAGCACTGTAAGACATCAGGGAAGAGCTTAAGCAACTGCTGGGCTATCACAGAGCAAGGACCACCAGCTTCCCTTTTTGTCACACAGTCCTCCCTCGCACCCCTCTCCCTGGCTCAGCCAAGTCCACGGTTTCCCTTGAGGTTCATTATATGAACTCTACTCTGGCTCTCATTTCTGTGCCCTTTAGGGCTCTTTGCTTGTGTGTAATAGAATCCAAGTCAAGTTTATCTTCTTTAAAAGTAAACTAGGCTATGCGTGGTGGCTAACACCTGTAATCCCAGTGTGCTGGGAGGCTGAGGCAAGAGGATCTCTTGAGCCCAGGAGTTCGAGACCCGTCTCTACAAAACGGGTAATATAGCAAGACCCATCACTACAAAATATTAAAAAGTCTGCCAGGTGTGGTGGTGCTCGCCTGTAGTCCCAGCTACTCAAGAGGTTCAGGCAGGAGGACCCCTTGAGTCCAGAAGTTTGAGGCTGCAGTGAGTTTTGATGATGCCACTGCACTTCAGCCTGGGTGACAGAGTGAGACCCTGTCTCAAAAGAAAAAAAAAAAAAAAAGGACTCATGGAGAGCTTGCTAACAATTATTGGACTTCTATATGCCAGGCATTGAGTTAAGTATGTTTTTTCCGTGCTTTCACCTCATTTAATCCTCAAACAACCTTGATACGTGGGTGCTACCATTATATTCCCCTCTAAGGATGAGGAACTGGCTGTGTGTCATTGAGTGACTTGCTCAAAGTCTTGAAGCCAGTTGACAGTGAAGCCAGGATTCCCGCCCCGGCAGAAAAGTCGTGGCTGAGCAGGGGATAGTCAGGGAGGCAGGAGCACAGAGGACAGAGGTGTTCTGGAAGCTTTTCCAACTCTTCTGTGCACTCTGCTTCTTTGTCCCAGCCCTACTCCCACCAGCAAGCCCCCATCTTCTCAGCACCGATGCCTTCAGCTGAGACCATGTGAGAGGCAGCCGCTGTGTCTCAGTGCCTGTGTGCGAGTCCTGGGTCTGCCTCCTTCCCCCTCGCCCTGGGACTCTCTGTGTGGCTGGAGCAGGCCTCTTGTTTGGCACAGAGCTTTGGCCAGAGCATCACGTCCTGTTTCTTTGTTTTGTTTTTGGTGTTCCTGAGGAGTTTATTTGGGCAGGGTGATAGGGCCCTGCACCTAGAAGAAGGTGTTGGGCCTCTTGGTGGTGATGCATGGCTTGAGCTGGCCAAGCAGGACCTGGTGGGACAGCAGGACCTTGACCTTGGAGTCGTGGAACAGCTTGGCTGTGGCCTGCAGCACTTGCTGGCAGCAATCTCCTTCACCTTCATGATCTGGGTCAAGTGGACTCCAGGTGCCTGTGCCTGGGTCTGTAGAAAGAGGGAGGGGGACCGGGTGACTGCAGTGGCAAACCTCCACTGAGTGCCTGCCCAATGACCTCGTCAGGCACAGCAATTGCCTGGGGGCCCCAACTTGGGGCTGACGGGGGGGCGGGGGGGGACTGGGTGGCTGAAGCCTCTGGCTCCAGCAAGCACTGACCTCCAAATTCACTTGCAGGGGCATGACCACCGCCCCCAAAAGTGCTGTTGGCACCTCTGTTTAAACGACTGCTACAAGAAACAGCGATTCTTGGGTTTAGGTGCTGCATGTCCTGTTTTTTTTTTTTTTTTCTTTTTTCTTACTGTGTTCCCCAGGCTAGAGTGCAGTGTCTATTCACAGGCACAATTATAGTGCTCTAAGGCCTTGAACTCCTGGCCTCAAGTGATTCTTCCGCCTCAGCCTCCTGAGTAGCTGGGACTGCAGGTGCGCGCCACGGTGCCTGGCTCAGGTTCTCACTATCTGGCCCCACCTGCCTCTCTAGCTGAGTCTTGACTGGTAGGTCACTACGCATGCTCTAGCTTTGCCACACCTCTTACCGCCCCAGACAAGCCTGCACTTCTACAGTGCTGTTCCCCCTGCCCAAAACGCCTTTCCTTCCCCTCACTTCCTGGCAAACTCTTACACATCCTTCAAGGCTCAGTTCGAATGTCACCTTCCCTGTGATGACCTCCCCTGTTGCCCCAGACTCATTTCCTTCTCCTCAGTGGTCCCATAGAACTCGGTGCACACATCTATTCCAGCAGTGATCACGCTGACTTGTAATTGTGTGTGTATGTGTTTGCAGCTCTGATACAACAGGGCGGCCTCCTGCAGGACAGGAATGTGCTCTACGTACCTCCCTGCTGGCGGGTATAGGTAGGTGCTCAATAAATGTGAGTGAGCGGTGGCGTTGAGCTCAGCCTGGAAGAAGAGGGAGCTCCGCACCTGCACCTTCCTGGAGCAATCCCCAGAGGGCAGTCTCACACCACACTTGGCTTCCCCAGCCTCTGCCCACGTGCTTTTTCCTACCACAGGCAGCTCAGAAAGGTGGATAGGCGAATGGGTGGATGGGTGCATGGGTGGGTGATGGATGGATGAGTGCATGTGTAGGTGGGTAGTTGGATGGAGAGGTAGAGCGGGCATAGTCCAGATGGGCTCTGGCGTTGACAAGCTCTGCGACCCAGGAATCTAACCAAGCTGACTGAGGCACTGGAGACACTGCTGGCTCATCCCTTAGACACAATGACATAGGGCCAAGGGACTATGATTCAAACCTGGAAAAAAGTTATCGTTTTCAAAATGAAACAGAAAATTTGCAAAATAGAATTAGATAAAGATTGGAATAAATGGTTACAAAACAAAATATTAACCAATCAATTGCAACTCAACTTGTGTATGGTTTATGTGTAAACTGCATTTCATGTGGGATGTGAGTGCATCTTAAGATTTGTGACATGATGTGGCCACTCCTAAAGTGTCAAGGGCTCTTGACTCCCTTGGAAAGGCCCTTGGAGGGAGCGAGTGGAAGGGGGGGTTGAACCGGGCCCCACACTGCCCAGCAGAGGGCTCTGGGTGCTGCTCTTTGTAAGCTCTGGTGAGCTTGAGCCCCAAGCTGCAGGTCCAGCCCTCTCTTCCGGCAGTTGGCTCTGGAGCCAAGCGGTGATGACAACATTCAGTAGCACAGGCTGCCCACAACTGTCATCCTTCCTGTCTCTAGGTAAGTTGGGAGAGGGGTGGTGTGTCACTCAGTTAAGTTTCCACACGGGGGAGACACTGAATAGGAAGAGGCCCTGGCCCCTGGACTCCTGGCTCAGGGTGGAATGGACAGGAGACAAGGACAGAACCTACTGTCTCAGAATTCAAGTCAGAATCAGTCAGGGACTCTTCAGTGCTGGGCAGGGACCCAGGAAGGCTTCTGGGAAGAGGCAGCATTTTAATTGACTAGTCAGGTGAGGCAGTGTCTCACAGGCAGTAGGTGAAGTTCTAAAAGAGCAGAAGAGAAGGAAAGGGAAGCCAATGGCAAGCCCTCCGAGCCTTGCACAACTCCTGCTTCCAATTTACACATAGAGGGGCTGAAATTCAGGGAGTTGATCATAATGGGCCACTTACTGAGCACTTACTTGGAGCCACACACTGGGCTCAGCCCTTTATCTATATTGTCTTGTTTCATCCTCTCAGTAACCCTAATGAGCAGTAAATGTTATTAAGTTCATTTTACAGATAGGGAAACTGAGGTTCAGAGAGGTTATGTAAGTTGTTGAAGGTCAGAACTTAAGGGTTGTCTTAACTTCAAACACAATGCTTTCTCTCTCTCTCTTTTTAGAGACAGTGCCTCACTCTGGCACCCAGGCTGGAGTGCAGTGGCATTATCATAGCTCACTGTAACCTCAAACGCCTGGGCTCTAGTGATCCTCCTGCTCAGCCTCCCAAGTAGTTGGGACTACAGGTGTGCACCACCAGGCCCAGCTAATTGTTGTACTTTTTGTATAGATGGGGTCCTGCTGTGTTGCCCAGACTAGTCTCAAACTCCTGGGCTCAAGTGATCCTCTTGCCTCGGCCTTCCAAAGTGCTAGGATTACAGGCATGAGCCACAGTGTCTGGCCCCAGTGCTCTTAACCACTACATCATACCCTCTTTCAGAGTGGCCTGCCCAATTTCGTACAGCTGTGAATTAAGTGGCAGAGTGGAATGTTTATTGAGTGCTTACAATAAATGTGTCAGGCGCTGTTCTAAATGCTTTACACATTTTAACTCATCCAGCTGAAACTGGAACTACAATTATCATTGCCATTTTATAAATGGGGAAACCGAGGCCGAGAGTGGTTAACTAACTCACGTAAGCTTGTCGCCAGACAAGTCTGGTTCCAGAGTCTGCGCTCTTTACCGTGATGATCCACTAGCCCTCCTGCTCTCTGGAGGGACAAGGTATGGGGCAGTCAAAACCCAGGGCCAGTGACAGGAGTGGTGGGGTAGAGAATGGGAGGGAGGGATGCAGTGGCAGGTGAGGTGTGTGAGGGAGGTGGAACATGAACCCAATCACAGATGTTCACAGTGTTTTCCTCTGTGGTTTCCACAGTAGGAATTCAAGGCTGAGTTGCTATCAAAACCACGGACAGCATAACATCTCCCCAAGTATCGTTTCCCTAACAGGAATTTTGACAGCTGGCCACGGTGGCACGTGCCTGTAGTCCCAGTGACTAGGGAGGCTGAGGCGGGAGGACAGTTTGAGCTCAGGTGTTTGAAACCAGCCTGGGCAACCATCACCCCTTGTCTCTGAAAAAAAGGGGGAAGGATTTTGTTGAAGTGTTTTTTAATTAGCAGATACAATTCCTTTTCCTCTTGTGGCCAGGGCCACTGGTCTGCCTGAATAGAGGCTACCCAGTCCTCTAGAGAGGGTTAGGAACCACTCTGTTGGGAAGGATATGAGCAAGACGGCTGAACCGGGGGAATAGCAGGTGCGGACTTGGTCGGAGATGAAGTGATTAAGTGATGGAAAAGAAAAACTTTCTCAGCTGTGGTCCCTAATATAAATCTATTCAGGGTCTTTGGGACCAGTCCTAGGTTTCCTGACCAAAGGGAAATAATAAGGACTGGTTTATGGAAGTAGAATGATCCCATTTGGAGAAAGGAAAGCTGAAAGGGAACACAGAGTATTTGTGATTAAGTGTGTGGGCTCTGAACTTGGATTGCCTGAGTTCAAATCCCAACTCTGTAACTGCATGCCCGTGGGTAATTTACTCAAATTCTCTAAGTCTTTGTGTCTTATCTGTAAAATGGGTATATTAATAATACCTTTAATTGGGTTGTTTTTTTGTTTTTGAGACAGAGTCTCACTCTGTTGCCCAGGCTAGAGTGCCGTGGTGTCAGCCTAGCTCACAGCAACCTCAAACTCCTGGGCTCAAGTGATCCTCCTGCCTCAGCCTCCCGAGTAGCTGGGACTATAGGCGTGCATCACCACGCCTGGCTAATTTTTCTATTTTTAGTTGCCTAGCTAATTTTTTTCTATTTTTTAGTAGAGACAGGGGTCTCGCTCTTGCTCAGGCTGTTCTCGAACTCCTGGCCTCAAGTAATTCTCCTGCCTTGGCCTCCCAGAGTGCTGGGATTACAGGTGTAAACTGCCATGCCTGGCCCTTTAGTTGTTAACTATTCATACATTAATGATTAATATTATAAGTGCTCAATGCCTATTACTTTATCCAAATAAGAGGGAGATATTACACTTAAAATTTTGTCAAGAGGTTAGAGCTCATAGTAAGTGTTCTTGCCAGAATAAAAAAAATTAACTCAGAAAAAAATCATAAGGCCAGGCGAGGTGGCTCATGCCTGTAATCCTAGAACTCTGGGAGGCTGAGGTGGGAGGATAGCTCGAGGTCAGGAGTTCGAGACCAGCCTGAGGAAGAGCGAGACTCTGTCTCTACTAATAGAAAGAAATTAGCTGGATAACTAAAAACATATACATAAAAAATTAGCCGGGCATGGTGGTGCATGCCTGTAGTCCCAGCTACTCGGGAGGCTGAGGCAGTAGGATCGCTAGAGCCCAGGAGTTGGAAGTTGCTGTGAGCTAGGCTGACACCATGGCACTCTAGCCCGGGCAACAGAGCAAGTCTGTGTCAGAAAAAAAAAAAGAAAAGAAAAGAAAAGAAAAAAATCATAAAGGAAAAGGAGATATTATATAACAGATGTGGAACAACAGCAAAAATAATTCACTCAGAATGTATTCACAGAGACTGAAGTTGGCTATAGGAAGAATTTCCCAACAATGAAGGGTGTGAAGCTCTGAGCAGATTGCAAAAGTCCCTCCTCAGTTTCTTCTCAAGAGAGGTTTTCGTCTCAGGGGTGGTCATTTCTGGAGGCCGGAGCCCGGACAAGATGCCCCGGTCATGGGCAGGTCTGTTTGGCTTCCTGAATCACAGTTGATAAACACCTTCAGATGCTCTGTCCGGCCTTGGCTGGGGTTTATAATCGGGAGGTGAGTGCCTGCCTGTCCAAGACCCTCATTTATAGTTGTTTCTTGGACCTGAGTTAATTTCTCTTTTAAAGGTAACACCTGGAGCCCTGACCCAGATCTCCCAACTGCTTATCTTTAACACTTGCTTCTCTTTTGCTCAGTGGGAGCTGAACTGCAGAAACTCTCATAAGGAAGGAAGGAAGGGAGGAAGGGAGGGAGGTGCGGTTGGGTGACACAGTAGGAAGGGTTCCCTGGCAATGGGGAATGGTCTGGCTGGTCACCAGGACCTCTTTTGGGGGATCTGTCCTGGCCTGCAGGTGAGCTGCAAGGCCAGGCTATCAGCAAAGAAGGTGTTACTGAGCGTCAGCTGAAGGATGGCAAGTGGTGAGTGAGGCTGTGGCCTGGCAATTCTTATTTTGAGGAAAGTTTGAGTCACTGTCACTTGCTGGGAATTTCCGGGACTATGAACTTTATTGCAGAGAGGACAGCAATGCTGGGTGGGAGGAAGTTAGCCTTGGGCTCCACACTCACCCCTCCCACTCCGCCACAGCTGGGTTTGCTGTTTCCCCAAACAGTTTGGTGTTAAAAACCTAAAGCCTGGTCCAGCCTGGCCTCCTGCAGCTGTGCGACCTTCCTCACGTCCTTATCCTCACTCAGTCTTGGCTCCCTCGTCTATAAAAGAGTTAATCACAGCACTTAGAGTGAGCACTCAGTACATGTTGGGTTTGAATAGTATAATAAATGACGAATCCTGGGACCTGAGATTTACACTGAAGGGAAGGAACAGAACAGAGCCTGTCCCTGTTCTTGGGAGCCAATTAGAGGAACAGGACAGGCACATTTCTAAAGAAATGTACTTGGTTGCCTTGTCTAGCCAATGGTGAGGAGCAAAAGCACCGATCTTGAAAACAATTTCTAGTTACCCCTTGCAGTATATTTTGCCACATTATTTGCATTGGTTTTCCTCTTCCAGGTCTATTTTGGGATGTTATTCAAATGAATGTGTGTCCCCAGGGCTCCCGCAGGCTGTCGGCAGGAAGCAGAAGTCAGGAAGCAAAGGTGGCGAGCAGGACACGGGGTCAGGACACGGGGTCAGGACATGTTCTGGGCCCACTGGAGGGCGAGGATCACAGAATTCAATGCGAGGTCACAGCATTTACCAGGCCACTGTGTGTTCAGGAGCCAGGGAAGCCTTCCAGGCAGAAGGGCTTTCTCTCTGTATGTGAGGGAGATTATTGGCTCAGGCAAAGATTAGAGGGTTTACAGAAGGTAAAAAGCACCAAGAAGCATCAAGGTAGAGAAAGCCCTGGGGAGCTCGTAGAGATTCTCTTTTTGGAGAAAAGACCAAGAGGGGTCACAGGTGGCGGGGTAGAGAACAACATCCCAGGGAGCAGATGTTGAAGATGGATTAGACCCTGACAACGGATGTGAAATATTGACCCAGTGAAAAGTGCCTGGTGTTTGCAGAGGCCAAACCGGTGCAGCCGCTTCCGTGGGAGGAGGTGCCAGAAAGTGCCTAGGTCCAGAGGTCACCCACCCTGTCCCCACATGCTTTCCCAGGGCCAGCACTTGGTCTCCCTAACTGGAGTCGGATCCTCAGATTTAAAGGATGTCTGTGTTGAAAATCAAGGCCGGCATGCACATATATATTCTTTTTTTGAAAGCTCACCTATATATAGAAACAACTGGATGGAAATGCTAGTGATTATATTTGGTTGATGTAATTGTACTTGATTTTAATTTTCTACTTTTTTTTTTTTTTTTGAGACAGAGTCTCACTTTGTTGCCCGGGCTAGAGTGAGTGCCGTGGCATCAGCCTAGCTCACAGCAACCTCAGACTCCTGGGCTTAAGCGATCCTACTGCCTCAGCCTCCCTAGTAGCTGGGACTACAGGCATGAGCCACCATGCCCGGCTAATTTTTTTGTATATATATTTTTTAGTTGGCCAGATAATTTCTTTCTATTTTTAGTAGAGACGGGGGTCTCACTCTTGCTCAGGCTGGTCTCGAACTCCTGACCTCGAGCGATCCACCCGCCTCGGCCTCCCAGAGCTAGGATTACAGGCGTGAGCTACTGCGCCCGGCCTAATTTTCTACTTTATGCATTTCAAATGTTCTTTAATGGAAATAAATTTTTCAAAAGAAGAGAAAACAAGCTTATCTGCATGTTAGCATTAAGCTCCTAAAATCAAAGGTTTCTTTTCAGCCCTACCCTATTAGTATGACACTATTGAACTCATTTTCTGAGTCTGTTTTCTTTCTTTCTTTCTTTCTTTTTTTTTTAAACAGAGTCTCCCTCTGTCTCCTGGGCTAGAATGCTGTGGCATTAGCCTAGTTCAGAGCAACCTCAAACTCCTGGGCTCAAGTGATCCTCCTGCCTCAGACTCCCAAGAAGCTGAGAATACAGGCACACACCACCGTGCCTGGCTAATTTTTTCTGTTTTTAGTAGAGACAGAGTCTCGCTCTTGCTCAGGCGGGTCTTGAACTCCTGAGCTCAAGGGACCCTCCTGACTTGGCCTCCCAGAGTGCTAGGATTACAGGCGTGAGCCACTGTGCCCGGCCTGATTTTCTATATTCTAGAATTTTTGTTTGAAAGTCCTTTGCATTCTGGGCTGCTTCTCTTTCCTCATTTCTCCCTCTCCCTTTGCAGAGAACCTCAGACAGAACACACAATGTCCGTCTGCCATCTCGGTCGGTCCTTCTGCCTCTTCCAAAGGGCTTTGAAAACACCTTAATTAACACTGAGTTCCCACATCCCTTATGTCCTTAATTTGCAACATGACTTTCCTTATGTTTTTATCCTTAAATTGCTTTTATGGGTGGTTTTCTCCTTTCCCCATCAGATCTGGAGACTCCTGAAACCTGAGAATCCCCCTACCCCCTGCAGTTTGGGAGTCCCCCCGAGGGCAGAGAGAATGTCTTCATTAATCTTGTAGATCCTTCGGGGAAGAACTTGTCTTCTACTTCTTAAACCCTGGTCTGATACTAGCTTTGCACACTGTGGGTGCTCAATAAATGTTGATTGACTGTATAAACAATAAACTTTAGTCCCCCAGAGTGTCATATTCTTTCTTTCCGCAGGGAGAAAGTAATAACATTAGGCAGAGCAGGCTGGATCTCTTAACGTGATTACCTGGGATTTGTGAGCTGGCGACTCTTTCCCCCAACTTTATTGGTTACATCCATCTCCACGGAATAGATATTAGCAAACAGAGACCACTAATGCTGCTGGCCAAATGGTGGGCTACCACTAATTGCTCTGACTGTTATCTTGATTCTATCACAACAGAAGTTGCTGCCTCCAGTCCAAGATAGGGGGAGAACTGAATGCAGTTGTGGTGGTTGTACCCAAACAAGTGTAATCTACTGAAGTTCAACTCTGCATTTGTATTTAAGAATCCTCTATGAGCCAATGTATGACCATACTAAATTATTTTTTAACCTTTCAAAAATATGACAAATTGAGATATAATTCACATGGCATGAACTGCATGATTCAATGGTTTTTAGTATGTCAGAGTTGTGCAACCATCTCCACAATCAATTTTATAACATTTTCTTACCCCCTCAAAAGAAACCTACTACTAGTCACTCCCCATTCCCTCCTAACCCCCAGCCCTAGGAAACCACTAATCTATTTTGTTTCTGTGGATTTGCCTATTCTGGACATTTCATATAAATGGAATCACACAATATGTGATTTTTGTAACTAGCCTCTTTCACTTAGCATGTTTTCAAGGTTCATCTATATAGTGACATATATCAGTACTTCATTCTTATTCACAAAATATCCCATTATATGGATATGCCATATTTTATTTATTCATTCATCAGCTGATGGACATTTGGGTTGTTGCCACTTTTAGCAAGTTATTTCTGCAGGTTTCAACGTATTCTTCTATAAAAATGAGAGTTAATAACTGCCTTTCTCAGAGGATTGTGGGGGGTATGTAGGGAATATATGAAATACATTCTAAACCGTAAAGCACTACAGGACTGTGAAGACATTTTAATATTTATGTAACATTGTATAAATATTATGATCCCAAGGGCCAGCCTAACTTCCCTGAGCTTATGGCCTATTGTTGGCTAACTCAGGGCAATTAGGTATCTCCCCGGTCTCATCTCTACGTAGTCCATTCTGCTTTTTTTCTAGGTAATGGACTGCATCTCTCAGCCCTGGCCTATCATCTCATCCACATTTGTTGCTAGGAGACCAGGTTAGAATATGCTTAGCTCAGTGCAATCCACTGCCACTGTATGGAATCACTCAAATCACAGCAGAATGATATTCGAATGTCAAGGCAGTCACATTTCATATCAATTTTTACCAAGACCAAGGAAAAGGGCTGAAGCTATAGGTGTTAAGGGGCTAGGTTTACCAAATATCTTGCCAGCTTTTTTTTTTTAAATTTTAGGTTAGCGTTCTTTCATACTTATGTGTGCCAGGGTGACTTCTTCCTGCCCAGCCATCATGTAAGTTTGCTAAGGTAATGCAAAAATATTTTAATATTAGACCATGAGAAAATGAATTAGGAAGGAAAACCTGATGTCATATTAAGTACAAAAATTTAAAAATCCAATTTAGATATAAATACTATTTGCTCCCATAACTTCCTGCTCTTCTTTGCAGGAATTGTACAGCTATAAAATGTGTGGGTGCAAGGGGGACGGAGGGAGAAGGCCAGGGTGGGCAGTGGATTAGATAAGAATGACTGTTTCCTTCACCACTAGTGGCTGTCTGAACATAACTTCCCACTTTAAAGCCTTGGTAAGAGCAGCTGGGGATAATGAACAGTGGTTAAAGATGCTTTGTTTTACATTCAGCAAAAAGGATCATTAATACTTCAACTGTTTTTTTTGTTGTTTTTTTTTTTACCAAGCCTGTGGAAGGGCTCCTGCTGCTGTTGATAATCATGGTAACCCTCAGGGTAGCAGGGGCAAAGGGGTGGGTAATTCACCAGAAAATGGCATTCACTGATTTGGATTATGTGCACCACTGCTCCTCTCCATTCACGTGCTTAATTAAGAGCTGACTAGTACAAAATAAATGAAACTGCAATTCTTCACTGGAACTATCTGGGGAGCAACAGAAATTCTGCCGGGAGGGTGCGTGCCAGAAAAACTCCTTTATTACCGTCTCCCTATTATATTTCCATTCTAGAATCAGTGTTAATGTCACATCTCATTCTCAAGGGGGCAAAAGGCTTGAGTCCAAGAGACATCTTATTGCAATGGTTATACAGAAGAAGGAGTAGTACAGTTTCATCTTTATTTTATCAAGGGTGAAATCAAAGCAAGGAACTGTGACAAGGACAATGGAGTTAGTCTAGGGCATAACTCGCAATCATATCAGGGAAAACTGTAGTAGGAATGCTGATTATAGTTGGCTCAACCTTATCCATGACATCATATTTCACATCATTCAAAAGTTTTTGTAAAAGTTTCTAGTGACCAGCTGGTAGACTGCCTGGGAGTCATTCCCATTTGTTCAGTCCCTGAGGGGAAAGCAAATGGAATTACTTTCTTATAGTTCTATTAGGCAGATCTGGACAGAGGGCATTGAACTTAGTTCACAAAAGGTGCCAAAATCCACACTGCTCCTTTTCAAAAAATGCATGGAAAGTTAGAGCAAGAAGTCAGGGCCCCAGGGTTCTCAAAATAATGCTTCATCACCTCTCTCCCCACTTCAAGATAACGGCCAGGACACTTTTGTTGAATAGATAAGACAGGTAAAGAGAAATCATCGGTGAGGTCTGCCATTCTCACAGTCCTTTTGATCACACTTTTCCCATAATCTTAAAAATAAAACCATAAACTGAAGGTTTGTTTTAAACTACCTAAGTCCCTGAAATAGAAGAGTAATTTATTTTTAGTATTAAAGAGATTAACAATAGTTGTCTCATTATTCTGACTTATCCATATTCAAACTCACCTGCTCAGAAAGTGGCAAACCCATAGAGCTTCTAACATCTCTACTTAAACCATTAAAAAAGGACTTATGACAATAAAAATAACGTGCATAGGAAAGATCAAAGAGTCGTCGAAAATGCCAATCAGAGCTATGCAGAGAGAAAGAAGGCTTTCTGTGATTGAAATATGATTTCTGTCCATGGTTGAGGAAGAAGATGCTTCTTTTGGGAGCTGAGAAATTAAAATGAGAAAACGTTGGTATCCAGATTGGATGTCCAGGTACTTTGCTGTGCTATTTTTGGCTAGTCTAATGCAATCAACTGGAAAAAGAGGTCCAAGGAAAAGGAAGGAATTCTCAACCTGCGATCATCTCCAGCCCCAGGGTTAAGACTGAGGACTGAATTCAAATACTCTCAAGGCCTGACCTTGAATAGCAGTACAACTTAGAAAACTAATCACTTAGTATCATCAGGTCAGGCCTGTTGTGAATACCCAGGTCATTCCATCCCACCACCCTTGTACTAGAGACTCTTGGAAAAATGGGCACTACAGGTGAGACGATGGTACATCTAGAGTTACATGACTTAAAGCTAGTAACCCACAAGGATGGAAGTAGTAGCCCTTAACACTATCCTTCAGATGATCGACACGACTCCACCTGTAGGGGCAGCAGCACACAGAGGAAATCCCCAATAATTTCAGGTTAGGTAGGATTTTGACTCATAACTCATAGTAGAAGCTACAGGTTCTACTCTATAAAATCTATGTACAGCATAGACCCAAGAGGCTGGGACACTTATAGGGAGTGGCAGAACACATGGTCTTCAAAGATCTGCTTCTCTCTTTCCGGGAAGACCTTGTCACAAATTGGACATTTCAAACAAGGGGTCAGCATCTGCTGCTGCTCCAAGATGTGATCACAAATGCCATCAGCAAAGTCTGATTCGCAGATGGGGCATTTCCTGATGGAGAGCTGGGAGGAAGAACAAACAGTCAGTATAAATATAAGTTATTTGTGGCAGAGACATGTTCATCTTGTTTTCCACTGTATCCTCAGTGCCTAGCATCAGTGGATGAAACAGAATGCACATATGGAGATACTTCTTGGATTAAAAAGGGCAAATATTGCTGAAGCAGCCAACATAGCGTCTAGCCTGGAAGGGGCACTGGACATGCCTCGTTTGGCTAGCCACCTGGTTCGTATGTCCTCCCTTCCCATGCTACCGAACTCAGCTCAGAGGTGGAGATACTGGGCTTTCTTCTCCCCACCTCAGTAGGCTGGCTCAGCTTTAGGCCCAGAACAAATTGATCCAGGTGACCTCTGGAGTTATCAAAATGAACCAGTCTCCCTACGGTTCTCCCATGAACTGGAGCAGAAAGGGAAATTTTCTCTTTTGATTTAATATGAGCAATCTCATGAATCAAACACTTACCAGGCTGGGGGAAGAACTTTCCTGGATACCTGGGAAATTAAAAAGATTCCATTCAATAAAAAAATATCATCCCTAGATTTTCCACCTGTGTTCTGGTAGATATCTTCTGTAATTTTCACTGTTCCCTTTCTCCCCACTGCCTGCCTCTTTCCCATGTGCATATATTTACTTCTAATAGAGGGGATCTAGGTCAAAGATAAGGAGAAAAGAAAAAAAATAATGAAATGGCATGTTCAATAACCATGTATATATGTGCTATATAATCAGAAAACACAATAAACCTATTTTCAGAGTGGGAAAATAAATGAGATTTTAATAAAAATAATAACAATTTAACAAGGAAACAGTCTGAGAATAGATTTTTAAGACTGCATCCACGAAAACACTTATTTTTCAAATTAAACGCTTAGACATATTTTTAAAGAAAAAATAAACTTGTTCCCCTGCCTGTTGCAAACATCTGGTTGTGATTTTTAAGATAATTCTACAGCCTTAAACTGTCTAAAAAAAGTAAATGAGATCTTATATGGCTTTTAGAGGCAAAAGAGAAAAGCTCCCTGTTTGGCAAGGACATGTTACCACAAAAGTCCCTGAGCGACAAGCACAGTTTTGCCCCCATTTCTTGTCCTACCACCCAGGAGTCTCTGCAGAGCACGCTCCTGCTACCCTGGGTCAGGCCATCGGAGTGGCTGGGTGGCATAACCTGCCCCTCGTGCTTCCACTGCTAAGCCTTAATTAGCTTCCTCAGCTTTGTATGTGTATATCTTCTACATAAAGACATTTTTCTGATTTATACATTTGGAATATAGCCGCGGGACTCAATTTGTGTCTGCTGCCTCTAGGCGAATGATCTGATTTGCGTCTTCTGGATTCAGATTTATTTCTCAATTAACACTTCTCGCCTGGCAATCTTTCTATTGGGTCCTCAGCTCCTGCCCAGCAAGTCTTAACAATGCGACTGGTCTTAATTAGCATCTCAGAGAAAAAAAAAATTTAGTGGGGGAAAGGGATGCAGGCAGGGGTCTTCCAGTTAGAATGGCAAGGTTGTCTTACCAGAATAGGGGTTCCCATAGACAAGTCCTGGATTTTGTTCTGCACTTTCCTGGTCTGAAGTGGGCACTTGGTAGGGCAAAGAGTCCAAATCCAGACCCATGTAACTGAGCAATCTGCGGTTCTCCTTCTTCAAAAGCTAAGGATAGAGTATTTATAGACATGTTGACAGACAGTATCAAGAATGGCCACTAGGAATTGGCTAAGAGATGCCCATTATAAGTAATTCTCAATTAGCAATGTAGCACCAGAGAAGCTCAATAGGTGATAATCCACAATTCTTCAAAAGGGAAAGCAACAGCCTCCATATTCTAAAGATCTGAGTTCTTTATATCTGAATTTAAACATATTTACTGAATTTTTAAAATATTAATACAAAATAGAATTTTAAATCTCTGAATACATAACAACTGAAGCGGGGACAAAAGTTGTGTGGATAAATGAGGGTGGCAAGAGCTACATTAAGACTGAAACTGTGGTATATTATTGAAAGCAGAATATTTCTTTCAATTTCCTTCCTATAACAATTTTCTTATGCAATGTAAATATTCATCTGAAAGAATTTTTCTTGTTTTATCCCACCAAATGGATAAAGCAACAGAAAGAGTGAAAGGAAGGGAGGGCAGGAGAAGATAATGAGAAAGACAAAGAATGAGAGAGGAGAGAACAAGATACGAATGGCACAGACAGCATTTAAAATTTTTAGAAAGAAATAAAATCAGTAAACCTCCCTTAATGTTTAAGAGAACTTTACTATAGTTATTATCAAATCTTCCAAATACCAATCTTTTCCGTTGTGTTGCAAACTGTGCGTGTACCCTGTCCCTCACTACCAGACTAATCCAGAAAAACAGGGATTTCAAACTCAAGGTATACTTATCTAAATCAAGAGAATGGAGCCTGGGCACCATAGCAAGACCCCATCTCTGTAAAAAATTTAAAAAATTAGACGGGCTTGGTGGCATGCCCTTGTAGTCCTAGCTACTCAGGAGGCTGAGGTAGAATCACTTGAGCCCAGGATTTGGAGGCTGCAGTGAGCTATGATAGTGTCACTGCACTTCAACCTGGGCAAAGAGGAAGACCTCGTCTCTTAAAAAAAAAAAAAGGCAATACCAGAAATATCCCAAAAGCCTTCTGCAAGCCTGGCATGGTGGCTCACACCTGTAATTCTAGCACTCTGGGAGGCTGAGATGGCAGGATTGCTTGAGGTAAGGAGTTAGAGACCAGCCTGAGCAAGAGCAGGACCCTGTCTCTACTAAAAATAAAAAAAATTAGCCAGGCAACTAAAATCAGAAAAAATAGCTGGGTGTGGTGGCACATGCCTGTAGTCCCAGCTATTTGGTAGGCTGAGGCAGGAGGATCTCTTGAGCCCAGGAGTTTGAGGTTGCTGTGAGCTAGGCTGATGCCATGGCACTCTAGCAAGGGTGACAGAGTAAGACTCTGTCTCAAAAAAAAAAAAAAAAAATCATGACAAACATTGGCATAAATGATATAATCAAAAGTAGAAATTATTGCGAGGGAATTAGTGTTTAGTAGGTATGAAGTTTCAGTGTTTCAAGATGGAAAAGTTCTAGACTTAACACTACTGAACTGTACACTTTAAAATTATTAAGATGGTAAATTTTATGTAATGTGTTTTTACCACAATTAAAAAAAAAAAGCAGAAATGATCACTTGGAAGCATAGCCTAGAAATGTTACAGGGAGCAGAGATGGAGAACTGCAGGAGTACAGACGGAGAGGTAGCCACCAGAGTGCACAGACACGTATCCTTTGATGCTGGGCAAAAGCATGAGCATGAATTCAAGTGCAACCACTTTATTTGCTGCCATATCATCCTCAATCAATTAACAATAACTTAGTGTTGGATGATAAATACTGGTTGGATGAATGAACGAACTGATGAATGAATGAATACACAGCATTTATTAGGGGCCTACCATGGGTTCAGCACTGGTATAGACCACCACTTCTGCTCCTAGTTTGGCAGCAGAGAAAAAGGAAAAAGTCGTGAAGGAAAGGGGTCCCCCAGCTAGCATAAAAGTGATATAGGATGTTATATCCCCCAAGGCAATACTTACAATAGATGTGAAGTTAAAAGCAAAAATAAGTTAGGTCTTCCTCAATGCTGCTCCTTTCAAGGTAACTATTGCTACGCCAAACAAGTTTCAGTTGTAGAACAAAGACAGGGTTTTGTGGTAAATCAGGAAACCAGATTAAATTTACTCTTTGTTTAGGAGCAACTGTTTCACCCACTGTCCCAAAAAGAGCCCTTTTATTTAACTTTTTATCACTACATCTCTGGGCCACCCTGCTCCTTCCCCTTAAAACCTTGGGGTTTTCTACTTTCTTTCATACACTTACATCATTTTCTTTTTCTATTCTCTCTTTCTCTCTCTGCAGAGCATCACTTATAATCTTGGTCTCACCCAGTCTTCTTGACAGGTCAAAGTTCTCATCCTGTCAACGATAAAAAATGAGGATTAGGATCACATATTCAATCTGGGTCCAAGGTGGGAGATTATAGAGGATCTGGCCTTCCAAACGGGTGGGGCTGGGATGGGGGAGAAGGCACCTGGAAGGAAGGTACCACGGATGGGGCACTATAGAAAGTGACTCAATAAAATGCCCAAAGGCATGAGCTGGCATTAAGATGCTGGTTTCTTCTGGTTTAGCTGGGAGTATAAGTGATCAGAGAGAGAAAAAGTAAGCTTGGAGAACACCTCAAGACTAACTTCTCAGGATTAGGGATCAATGGAGCCTTGTTTAATCCCACCCAACCATGAAAACAATCATTTTTGTTTTAAATAAATACCTCACTCAATGAAGCCTGAAGCACTTAGGTTTAGGGGGATGTGATTCCCTCCCACAGCGTGAGGACAGGCATGTGGACTCAAGTTACACTGAGAAAGAAGGAACGCTGGAAGGCATTTGTCCAAGGCCACGAGGAGCCCAGACTGGGGTCCTGAGCTTCCCCATGTGATGGGCTGCCCTAACTAGCTTCAAGCTTCAGTTCTTCCCATCTCCTACCTACGTACATACGCATGCGCACACCTCACAAACACACTTAAGCTAATCCTACTAGTTGTGGTTTTTGTTCCATGATTTTTTATTTGAACGCTGGTGCCCAAACTGCTGTGTGCTTCTAGCTGACCCTGAGGTAGTAATGCGAGAGGGGCTACCCGATGACAGTGCTCACTGCAGACTCCTTGCTCCCCATCCCCATTGGCTCCTGCGGGCTCTTCTGGTCCTGCTTCACTTCCTCAAAAGGCAGAAATGAGAAAAGGCTATCTGAGTCTGCACAAAAACCAGCTCAATGGTTACAAAAACCTTCCCTGACACCCATGGCTGAGCTGAGGCCTACACTTCCAGGGACCCCCATGCTATTAATAGTTTCTGGCTTCATACTACATCCCTCCTCTTGTTAGCGGAAAGATAAATTTCTTTCCGTTAACAAGGGTGTACAATCTTTTGGGCTTGATCTAAGAACCACAAACCTTCACATCCCATGCTTTCCTGGGCCCCTTATCTCTGGCACCTACCATTACAGCCGCCCTGAGTTGCCTGATCTGTTTGTGAAGTCGGTGACACTCTTTGTACTTCTCTAAGAAACAGGCTTTCCCGGCCTCTACTTTTGCCTTTAGGCGTTCCACCTCTTGCACTAACTGCTCCTCCACTGCTGTTTTCTGGTTCTTAGGCTCCTGAAGCATAAGATACATAGTCCCCATAGTTAGAGGCCTTTGGGATGCATGAGGAATAAAGAATTGCTATCAGCCAGGTGGGGACTCTAGGTCTGCAAAATATTCTATGAAAACCAAGGAAATCCATACCTGTCACAAGGAGGTTCACACCTTGGAATGATTACAGATTATTTAAAAACAGTAATGTTTTTGCTATATCAGATGTCACAAACTTGAATGTGCCTATAGGGCCAGGCAAGTAATGTAATCGAGTGAAGGAGATGAATGCAATGAAGCAGTGAAGACAGCAGCTAAATGGAGGACACATGACCCCTCTAACTGGCACAGCAGCGACCCAGCACCAGATACTGCTGCTGTGAAGCAACATGGGCTCAATGTGGCCAGATCTTCTCATTTTTCAAAAGAAGCTGGAAATACAAAATTCTTATGGGAAATATTCCCATTATAAAACGCTGGTAACTCATTTCTACAAAAATATCATTGAGGCCAAATAAAACATTTCTGTGGGCCGAACTTGACCTGTGAGCTGCTGATTTTCAAACTTTGTTCTACTCTTTACTATATCACGCTAAAGCATGCAGTATCTTATATATAGTAGGTATTCAATAATTGACTGAATAGTAATTGACTGGACGATGCATATATGATGTGAGTTACAATCCCAGCAGCTGGGTATCCCACAGACAGCAGGATTTCTCATGCCTTGAGACCAATTCAGAAAATGGGGCTTCCAGGTACCTTTTAGCACCACAAGGCCTCTTTTCCAACAATATATTACAGGAAATTATTAGTTGAGTAGGCTTTCATTACTGTATTACTGAACTCAGGATAATTTATAATAATGATAATTGCTAATACATTAATTATAACAGAATTTTCTTTGAGTGGTGTATTTTCCTGTTGTAGAGCTCTTTATAACCATTCATCTGCTGCTCCCATAGTAACTCTATAAGTGGGGGTAGGGACTATTCTGTGTGATCCCCAGTCCAAGGATCTGTTTACTACAACCTGTTAAAAAATTTAATACTCAAATATTCCTTTGTCATTCATCACACATTGGAAACGCCTGCCTCTCCTAAACATTTTGTGTGTGGTAGATTCTCTGTCCTTTTGGGTAGAAAGCAAAATATCCAGAGGTGAAGGCTATTCCAGACTGCCTTACTTATCCTCTCCATCACTGAAAATAGACCCTTAGTCCCTCCTGTCTTCAGGCTCCCTCCCACATAGCCATCCAAAGACAGACATGCCATTAACTCCTGTTGCTTCTTCGCTGCAACCGTTTCTTTCTGCTTCATCTCCTCTACTGTCTGCTCCAGCTTCTTCTGGTGCTCCCTCTGCACAAAAACAGATGTCAGTACCAATGCTGGGAAAACACACACATGCACACATGCACCGGGGAGCTGAGGAGCAAGCAGGATGCAGGGGGAGAGGCAGGTCTTCCCTTGTTAGTTTCTGAGCAAAGCCATGAGATACCTCCTTTCAGATGGCTTTCTCTGAGACCTTTCTCAGAGCCAGTGATATGCAAGTGTACAGAAAGAAACGATGTATGTTTTCTTGCAAATGCCTAACAATGTTACTTTCTCCCATGACTCTACCTGTTCAGTTAAACTGAGAAAGAGCTGGCCATTTTCCTTTTTCAGATGCTCTAACTGCTCGGTCTTATCTTGAGCTTCCTGAACAAGCGTCTCTTGAGTTGACAGCTGTGCCTAAAGCAAAAACAGAGAATATAACCAAGACATAAAAGAAGGAAAACAAGGCCGGGTGCGTTGGCTCACGCCTGTAATCCTAACACTCTGGGAGGCTGAGGTGGGCGGATTGTTTGAGCTCAGGAGTTCGAGACCAACCTGAGCAAGAGCGAGACCCCATCTCTACTAAAAATACAAAGAAATTATATGGACAGCTAAAAATATATATAGAAAAAATTAGCCGGGCATGGTGGCACATGCCTGTAGTCCCAGCTACTTGGGAGGCTGAGGCAGGAGGATCGCTTGAGCCCAGGAGTTTGAGGTTGCTGTGAGCTAGGCTGATGCCACAGCACTCTAGTCTGGGCAACAGAGTGAGACGTTGTCTCAAAAAAAAAAATAAGTAAATAAAATAAAAGAAGGAAAACAAAACAGGAACAATGCCTTTTTTTTTTTTTTAATGTACAGTAACACAAAGAGATGTGTTTCCTTAGCAACTCCCAAATATCCCCTTAAAACTCCTTTACTTTTCAGCTCTATTTTATACCCTAAAATCTCAGACTCAACTGGGCCTCCCAGAGTGTTAGGATTACAGGCGTAAGCCACCATGTCTGGCCCCATGAACCACTCTTTAAAGCCCCTAAGGCACAGCTTCCTAAGAATGAAAGTAGTTCTTCTGTCTGCTTTATATTCTAGGCTTTTGAGTAAGATTTTTTGAAAAAAATGAGGGTTTAATCATTGATATAGACTGTCATCTATCTTAAGAGCTCATGATAAATATAAGTTGAACAATTTATTATGTTCCTTGTGGACCATGACTGTTAAAAAAAAAAAAATGGGAATGGAAAAACGGGATGAAAAAAAAAATGGAATGGGTAAGAGGATTACCTGGTCCAAGGAGCGAAAACACACAACCTGGAACTCTAGTCTGATGCTGTGAAAGGGATGCCATTACACACTCACTACAATGAAATGCGTCTTTCTAGGCCACCAAATTGAAGAGACTGCAAGGCTAAGAAAATATCCTTTGGCAAAGGTATGGCATTACCTACCTGAAGCTGATCCACTCTCATTCCCATCTTCTCATTTTCTGAGGACACCTTCTGGTTTTGTTCTTTCAGTCTGTGGAGGTGGAGATGACCATGTGAAACATTCACTGCTTCCAGGTCAGCTTCCTCTGGCCTTAAGTGATTTAAGGCTGGCTTGGCTCTACGCCTGCAGAGTTATTTTAAAATCCACTAGTCTCCTGTAGTCCTGTTTTGGCTTCCTGACCCCAAACAACTGCAAGTGTTCAATGCCTAAAGTTAATACTTGAATTTGGATCATTTCTACTGACTATTCTGATACCAATTCTAACCTAGAATTAAAGAGCTCATGACTTAAAGGGGGAGAATCATACCTATCATTGCCCTGACAGTGTTTTCTAATGAATTCCAGAAATCTAATCTGACTCTACGTAAGGGTGGCTATAATATAGCAGCTGCTCCCATCCGAGAATTACAGGACACACTCACTGAAGCAGCTCTGTCTCCCAATAGTCCTTCTGCTCTTTCACTTTCTGTTCCAAGTTCTTATTGATGCTCTGGAGGGTTTCTAGCTCCTCCTGTAGGTTGAAACATCATCAAAGGGACAGATCATTTCTAAGATACTTTTTGTTTATTGAGCACTTACTATATGTCAGGTATAGCATGACACAGCAGTGAGTGAAATATCCAAGTAAAGGGATTTCCATACTAAAATATTTTTAATATGTTCTTCCCATGTTAAACATGCATCTACCTTAATTTCTCTTCCACTGGAGCTTGTATTTGTCTATTAATTCATCAAACAAATATTTACTGAGTGCCCACTACACACCAGACACTGTTCTGGCACTGCAGACAAACCAATAGACAAAACAGACAAAGCTACTTTTCTCCTAGAACAGTGCTGTCCAATAAATTAATAAGTCACATATATAATTTAAAAATTTTAGTAGGCACATTAAAAAAAGTAAAAAGAAACAGATAAATTAATTTTAATAATAGTACATTTAACCCCAAATAGCTATAATATAATTTCAACATGTAAACGGAAATCTTTTATATTTTTTCATACTAAATCCAGTATATATTTATATTTTATGATTATATTACAGCATGTTTAAATAAAGCCGCATTTCAAGTGTTCATACTGGTCCTAGCCATTTTTTTTTCTTTCTCAATTTCATTCTATGCTGAAGTCAACCTTGTGCATCAATATCAACTCCTTGCTTTTAGTTCCAAGCTTCTCAAATTTCTTGTTTATAGTCTTTAGAGAAAAATCCCCTCTTAGCTTAGTTTCTAGCATTATCAACTCTCATTCATCACCTGCTGATTTGAAGGATGATTCAAAAGAGGAGAAGTAGCAACCTTACTTTATCTTTTTGTTTTAGAGACAGGGTCTTGCTTGTCACTCAGGCTGGAGTGCAACGGCCTGATCACTGCTCAATGCAACCTCACACTCCTGGGCTCAAGCAATCCTCCCACCTCAGCCCTCGAGTAATTGGGACTACAGGTGTGGGCCACCAAGCCTGGCTAATTTATTATTTTTTATAGAGACAGGGTCTTGCTATGTTGCCAGGTTGGAGTGCAGTGGCCATTCATAGGCGCAATCCCACTACTGATCAGCACAGGAGTTTTTGACCTGCTCCTTTTCTGACCTGGGCCATCTTAGGCAATCTGGTGGTTCCCACACCAAATTGATGCCAAACTTAGTGCAGACAATCAATTGTCACAGCTCACTGCAATCCAGAACTCCTGGGCTCAAGCGATCCCTCCTGTCCCAGCCTCCTGAGAAGCTGGAACTACAGGCCTGTGCCACCATGCCCAGCAATACAGCAATACTAGCTTTTCTCTCTCAATGTCTACCTTCTAGCTAATCAAAGCAAATATTTCAAACTATAAACAGGCAATGGGAAGAAGTAGTCAGACTGCCTGGGTTTGAATCCAGACCCCATCACTAATCACTTAAACCCTCTAAGCCTCAGATTATGAAACTGGAATAATGATGGCCCCTATCTTAAAGGTTTGCCATGAAGTTTAAATAAAATAATCCATATAAAACTGTTAGCACCATGCCTGTTCAAAAATACTGGTATAAGGGAGTGAGATGATAAGCAAAACAGAAAATGGTGCTGGATGAGAGGCACCATCCAATTCTGGTCTCCATGCTCCAAGTTCACCTTTAACCAGCAGCTGTACCTGCTTCCTCTGGAGCTCAGCCTGCATGTCTGAGTTCTGCTTCTGGAGGCTGGCACAGCTGTCCTTCAGCTCCTGGTTTTCTTTGCAAAGCTCCTTGTTTTGCTGCTCAATCTCTTCCACCTCTCCCTACAAATGAACATTCCATGAACTATATTTAAGTCCCTCTAGCAGCAAATTCCAAAAGGCTGGATAGTGAGGGTCTGACTGATTCCCCACTCACTGAAGTGACATTTGTCTACCCCAATGGGAGCATCTTCTCAGTACGTAGGTAAGGGCGTGAGAGAGGTATGTCTATATAATTGCAGCATTAAGTCTGCCATTACCAAGAAAAATAAGCAAAAATTAAGGCCATAAAAAGTTAAAAGGGGATAGAAGAGCATAGATTCTTTCTGCAGACACTTAGTATTATTTGTCTCTCCCAACAGACTTAGCTAGTTGAGGCTGGGACAGTGTTTGAATTGATTCTTCCTCACATCCCAGCACTTATCATCGTGCTAGATGAAAAGAAGGTGTCATGTTAAAAGACTGAGAAAGTAAATGGATCTAATATTCATGTATGCCAGGTGCTGGGTCAGAACTGAAAGAGATAAAAGAAGAATATTTGGTGCTTCTCTGCTCAAAGGAGCTTATATATATTCACTGTGCTGCTAAGATGTGCAGATGACAAAAATTAACCGGAAAAGTTGAAGGGAAAACTGAATGCCAATTGAGTTACAAAAGTTTTAGAGCAGGAAGAAATCATTTATTGTTATGACTCTTGTTAACTAACATTTCTAAGTCATTCCTGAGTGGGTGTGAGTGGTTACTACATAAATTTTTCTCAACAATATCTGTTAAATATTCAATAAAGCCCTATTGGCTCAAATTCCACTCTATCCTGGAATTGTCACTCTTAATGGCAGAAAGGGACTTAGGTGAGATGCTTACAGACCTGAGTGGTAACAACCAGGATGTCCTCCTCATTTTCTGGACGGAATTGGAAAGGGATACTTGCTCCCCGGACCACACCATCCTGATCCACATAGCAGAACTGGTAATACTCATCATCCTTGGGCAGGTAATAAGCTGAAAACACAAACATGATTTTTAATACAAAATTAAAAGTACTAAAATTAAAAGCCTCCCAGAAAAGTAAAATTCTGGAAGTCTTTTTATCTGCCTCAGAAAACTCAAGCTCATGGGAGTTAATTAGTCTTGGCTACAGTCTTCAACATCTTTGATCTGGTATTTTTCTCACCTTTGAACTGGACTTCCTGTTTGGCTGATATGTTGTTTGGGTCAACAGGCAAAGTAACCCACATGAAGGTGTAATACTCACGGGTTGTCTTCCATCCCACCTGCAATGACAAGAGGGTCTCATTTAGCACTTGAAAGGGCTCAGGGGAAAATCCTTATTTGGGCTGTATCTTCTTAAAATGCACTTACTTTTTATGTGTATGTGTTAATGATACAATAGAATGAGTTCATTATGACAAGATTTGCACATCACAGCTCAAATCTTGTTTTCTGACTTATGACAACTATATATGTGAAAATATCTGACACAACTAAAAATCGGGGTGCACGTACACAGTTCAAAATACCAGTCTTGGAAGAAAATGAGAACTGGCTCTGCAACACCCAGGACAAGAACTCTAAAAATTGTATCTCCAAGTCAGACATAGAGATGAGAGTGATTGGGGGTAAAACGTCTGGGATTATGAGCCCTGATCCTCTGACATGGTGTTCTCAGAACGTCTATAATAAATCAGAAAGCTCTTCTGACCCACCTTTCCCACTGGTTTGTCTTCTACTGCGTCCAATTCAGCCTTGTCATATACCAACCTGGTTATAGTACTGCATTTAAAATATGCATTCTTTTGAATAATGAGTGTGTTGGGGCAGAGGGACAAGAGGGTTCTTAGAATACGAGGCATCAGATAAGAGAGTCCAGGTCTATATAGTTTTCTTTCTCTAGTGTTTTTCTTAATGAACACGTAATGAAGGCTTTTTGGTGATAAAGATATTAACAACAATCTGGTAGTTGTAAAGGCCTCTTCTAGGTATTGAATGCAATAAATCATAAGATGTAAGGATACAGCAAAATATGCCTCGGAGCAGAAAGCTGGCTAAGTGGAAAATATCCTCACTAAATGTGAAGGGGGTAAAAGATTGCTCAAATCTTATGTGGAAGGTAAGAGCACACCAGAGAATAGAAAGGAAGCCATTGTGTCTTTGAGGGGGCAACACTCAGCAAATGAGAAGCAAAATTACATTTATAGCCATATTTTGACCCTGCCTGAACCCAGTGGGAAGAGAAAGAACTATAAATAAATTCCAGTTTTATATATTAAGGAATCAGAACAGGGTTGAAAAGGCTACACCAAAAGCTCATCAGAACATACTAGGGCATGTTTTAGAGTCTCATTAATGCACACCCCATTGCTGTAAGCATCTCTGAGCCCCTGCAGCCTGCAGTGGTATAGGAAGCAGGAATTTTATGGAGTCCTCATTCACATCCTGGAGTTTCTTAATGCACTGTGACTGGGAAGGCCTAAAAATTACTGTTTTAGAACAAGGAAACAATTTCCAGCCACCTGCAATTTCTGTCCTTGGCTGTTTCACTTGAGTAGTCCTGGTCCCAGGCTGCCTTGGAAAGATTTTAAATGCCCAGGTCAAGAGTATGGAGCACAGGATTATACACTGAAGGAAGGAAAGCTGACTCCTAACCTGCTTTAGGCTCCATCACTGCTGGTAGCTTTCACTATACTGAGAAGATGTAACATATTTCACGTATTAAAAAACATTTACTGGGTGCCTATTTGGCGCCAGGAATTACCAGTGTTAGGGGAGATGAGGAGTTGAAGAATGGTCTGATTAAGGCTACACTGAAAGAACACTGGGGAGAGCTTTAGAAGTGAGAGAGGAAGGATAAAACTTTACAGTCAACTCTTCATTCTCTAATTTACCATCTGTCATTCAAATGAATTCAGCAGAGCAGAGGAGAAAAAGCAGAGGTTTGGGAGTCAAACTTGCTTTACCACTTACTCACTGTGAGACCCTGGGAAAGTCACCATCTCTCAAAGATACTCATTTTACCCACCTGTGCACAAGAGATAATACTACCCACTTCTGGGGGCTACTGTGCTGTGAGAAATGAAGACATACACACACATACACATACATAAACAACCTCAATAAAGGCTTGGCACATAGTATGTCCTCAGAGTAGATGTTCAAGTCAACAGCTTTATGGACAATGAATAATGAGGCCTTTTTTTACATTAACCATTATTTCCTTACTGGGGTTTGGCAATATCTCTGAAATGCATGAAATGTTCCAAATATAGATGCATCTTTTTTTTTAATGCTTTAAACTCTTGTTTTTTAAAAGTATAAGATTTTCATTTGGTTTATGGTGAAGTCCTCACTGGCAGTTCCTAAGTGCTTGGGGAATATAACTGGTCTAAGCAAAACAGAAATATAACTGTGTTCCAAAAAAAAAAAAAATCACAGGCTGGGCGGGGTGGCTGATGCCTGTAATCCTAGCATTCTGGGAGGCCGAGGTGGGAGGATTGCTTGAGCTTAGGAGTTCAAGACCAGCCTGAGCAGGAGTGAGACCCCGTCTCTACTAAAAATAGAAAGAAATTATCTGGGTGTGGTGGCACATGCCTGTAGTCCCAGCTACTCAGGAGGCTGAGGCAGTAGGATTGCTTGAGCCCAGGAGTTTGAGGTTGCTGTGAGCTAGGCTGACAGACACCATGGCACTCTAGCCTGGGCAACAGAGTGAGACTGTCTCAAAAAAAAAAGTTACAGACTACATTTCAACGCCTAGGAATTTCTGAATCATTCTCCTTTTCATTATCTATATCTGTACTGTCTAATATGATAGCCATTAGCCACATGAGGCTATTTAAATTAATTAAAATTAAATAAAATTTAAAATCCAGTTACTCAGTCACACTAGGTAGAATTCAAGTGCTTAAGAGCCACATGTGGCTAGTGGTTTCTGTACTGGACAGCAAAGGTACAGCTTCATTGCAGAAAATTCTACCAGGCAATGCTGATCTATGTGCTTTGCTACATATGGGAAAGAAGAAAAACAACAACTACCATCTACTTTCCAAGATAGAAAACACTCTGAGTGTGTCAGTTTTTTTGTGGTAGAATACCCTCCAGTCTGATGATTCGATATCCTGCAGTCTCGGGAGCCGTCATGACACCTACCGGTGTCCTATGGGTTGTCCACTATCCCTACTCCACACGCCAGTCTTGTTACTTCCAGCTTCCATTCCTTCATCAATAAGCTTGATATTCCAAACAATTAAGGAAGGAAAAGGCATTCAACAAGGGATGTAAATGAGCCACAGCTCCTTCCCAGTGCGGTCAAGAATGGTGTCTGGTTTCAGGATGAACAGCATTGGCAAATAGGCACATGACATACTGAGATGTCAAACCAAAGGTCACTGACGTTGGGACTCAGCAGTATAAATTACTTAAGTTTGACCTTTATTTCCTGTCTCTGGAAATAAACATTTGTCACTATGGTGCGTGTGAGATGTGTAAGAGGGAGAGACACGGCTGGCAGGGAGAAAGGGACACAGAGAGTAAGTTAATTAAAATTTTAAAATATCATTTCTGTACTTGAACTGACAGGGTGATTAGACACTGGAAGAGGTCACTGAGGAAGCTCATCATAAACTTTCTGTCCTTGGAAATCTTTACAAAGCCATGAGACACACTTATTCAGGAATAAACTTTTTGGATTTACACTAGATAACTTCTCAACATTCTTTCCAGATTTATGATATCTGTATTAAAACAAACTAAACACTGTACCAAGTAAGGAAGTAATGTTTAACGTCATGGAAATTACATAAGGGGTCACCCATCTCAGTCAAGTCACACATAAATATTTCAAAATAGGATCATTTTAAAAGCATTTCTATTTGGTTTTCAAAAGCATAAGAAAACCTGGGGATTGTATCATTTGCCATCTTATTTCACTTGAGACTGAAATTAAAACTGGAGTCCCACAGCACACATTGGTGTGTTAAGAGTGAAGGTCTAGGGAGTTTAGGATTTTAAAATTGGTCACACATAATATACAAAATGCTTATAACACACACAGAGGGTCACACACCCAGGTAACTAAGATTCACCTCTAGGTCCTGATCACTTGGTAATAAATTAAGCACTTACCCTGAAGATGCCAATCCAATCCTTTCGACGGGGGATAAAATGCTGGGTGAGGGTGTAATGGCATGTGATGTCCCCTCCAGGGACGTAGAACTTTTCCACACTGTTAAAGATGACCTGAGAGAAATGACAATGATCCAGCAAGACAGCCGATGTGGGGGGGTCTTCTAATGTCTGTTCCATGGTGGGGGTCCTGTCATGAAATATGTAAAAGAGTAAGGCTCAAAAAGCGTTGTCTGAAATGTTGGAGATTTCTGGGCTCTCATCCAGGGAACATTCTGTTCAAAGCCAACTCATGAGAAGCAAAATCCTGACAAGTATTGAGATCACAGAACTTGCTTTCTGTTTCACTTTGAGCCACTTTGCATTCATAACTTCCTACACTATCAGAATTTTCTGAGATTATCTTTGACCTCTTCACCACAGGCACCACTACCCTAACATACCCTAACTCTCTGCTTGTAACTAGTTTGTCCCCCTTTCTCCAAATGTCTTAAATAAACAAGGCAGCCAAGAGAAAATAGCTGGGAATTATAAGACTTAAATTCTAGATTTTTCATCCCAACAAGCCCTATTAGGAAAGTCAATCTCTCTGGAGTTCAGCTTCTCCATTCAATTCCATTTATCTATAATTACTAGGCCTTTGCATAAGTAAACACTCCGCAGGGAGCTAAGGATGGGAGGGGGAAGAAAGACATGAGAGAAGATTATTTGACATGCAGTGGTGACAAGCATGGGTTCTGAAATCAGAATGGTGCAGTTCAAATTCCAGCTTCACCATCTACTAAATTCGTGATGGGCAATTTACTTAATCGACTGGGCTCTGTGCTTTTTTCCTCATTTGTAAAATAGGGCTAATAATAATCACATTCGTTTTTTTTTTTTGAGGCCTACGTGAAATAATGTAAAGTGTCCAGCCCTTAAATCAGTGCCTGTCATATAGTAGGCACTCCAGTACTTAGCAGAGTCTGCACAAAGAAAGGGTATAACAGATGTTACTGATTATTACTAGTACAGTCTTTGCCCTAAAACAGATCCCAATCTAATACAGAAGATAGATGCGTATACAAGTGACTGCCAAATGAATGGAAGAAGAAGTGAAAAATGCTCTGGGGTTCAAAAGAGGGAGAGATGAAACTGGTTAGAAAAACTTAAAAAAAGCTTCAGGAATGAGTAGAATCTTAGATTAGCCCTCAAAGAAGATTAGGATTTTGACATGTGGGTTTGTGAGTGAGGGCATTCCAGGTGAAGGAAACAGCATGAGTCACAGCAAAGAACTAGAAAAATGCAGCATGATTAAAAGTCAGCGAGAAAGTTTGGATCCGTGTCTATAAAATGGGGATAAGAACCTGTGTTTCACCTTTCTAGATCACAGTATAGATAAAATATGATCAAGAATGGGAAACTAGGCACCTGTAGTCCCAGGTACTTGGTAGGCTAAGGTGGGAGATAGCTTGAAGCCAGGAGTTCAAGTCCAGCCTGGGCAACATAGTGAGACCCTGTCTCTCAAAAAAAAAAAAAAAAAGAAAGAAAACTATTTTGGAGGTAAAAACAATTATTGACACCTGATATTTCCTGCCCCTCAAACAAATCACATGCTCTGTCTTCTAAATGCCTGGCAGGTCTAACATTTAGTGAGTCCAAGAATCTCAACCCAGGGTTTTACTAGGTGTTTAGAAAAACTCAACCATATTTTCTTTTGCTCTCACACCACAACAACCACCAACACAAAAAACTTCTGTGACAGGAGGAGGGTGGCGACCAACTGGGCGTCCTCCTGTTCAATGCTAACACTGTCTACCCAGAGATAGCATCAGATCCCACAGGTTGAGGACTCAGTCCCCAATACTGTCCCTCCCCCCATGATGCCAATTGTTCCTCCAGAATTTCCGACTGACCTTCTTTGGGTTCAATTAATTTGCTGGTGGGGCTCACAGACTAAGGGAAACGCTTACATTTACCAGCTTATGACAAAGGGTATTACAAAGGATACAGGTGAAGAGATGTGTAAGATGAGGGACAGGAGAAGGAGCACAGGCTTCCACGCCCTCTCCAGGTGCGCCACCCTGCAGGAACCTCCATATGTTCAGCTAGCCGGAAGCTCCCTGAACCTCGTCCTTTAGGGCCTTTTATGAAGACTTCATTACTTCCAACTCCCCAGAAGTCAGTTTTTCACAAAGAAGACAATGGGACTTCAGGGCACTGAACTGTCTATTCTTGGGATTGAGCTGAGGAACTAAGAAATGCATTACTTTCGTGTTAGTGACACAGTCTAGCCACATCCTCAACCTCAAACCTCAAGACAGTTTTCGATAGTGGAGGAGGAGTCACATTCCAGTCCAAGTCAAGACTTTTCCCCACCATAAACTGTGATGAGCGTTTCTCTTGCATGCTATGGGAGGGTGGGCAGAGAGATTTCTCAGCTTACAGACCCTTTTTTCCCTAGTGGTCTCCAGTAATGCTGAGGCCAGCATGTCCCCTCTGTTCTAAGCCTGGAGCACCAATTTATCTGAGCCTGTAAAATGACTGAATTTGTCCTTTGACTATGGATCATAAAGAACACTCAGATAAGAATGACTGTAACAGAGGGAATGGCCTGGGGGGGAAAAACAGCAAAGATGTTTTCGGTCTCTTTAAAACTTCCCCCACTCTTTTTGGGAACTGAAGTCTGCAATCCTGCCTTGGGCAGGTGGTCAGGAGGGACAGGGGAACATCTTTTGTTCTTTCTGTTACAGGAGATAGCTCAGCTGAACTGTAGCTCCATCCCAGGCCCAGCTCTGGCCTCCCAGGTAGGGAGAGCTCACAGGCTTTGTCTTTGGCAGAGATTAGAATTGAGATTAGAATTATTAAGGACAATAGCCTAGAATTGAGGGCCCTCCCTTAAAAGCTCTGTATTTCTGCTTAGGGACAGGAATTTGGATTTTGAGCTGGGTGTCTGCCATTTTTCCTCCTTTGCTGGCAAAGTAATAAACTTCTCTTTTCTTCTCCTCAAGCCACTTCTTCTCCTTCTGATGTGGTCTCAAGGGCAAGTGCTGAGCTTTTGGTAACATGACTTCAGGGCGTGCCCCTCAGTTAACCTAAGAATCTTACTCCCAGTCCTCTTCCTTCATAACACTGCCAGCACTGTATACACAACACGATGCCTAAGGCATGGTAATCCTGGATGAAGTATTTGTTGAATAAATGAATGAACAAGATATGCAAATCATTCATCAAATTGTGAAAAAGGAAGGGGTTCTGTACGTTAGGGTGACTCTGGAGCTAAGAGTATTTTTTTTTAAGCCCTGGTCTTTATTTGTTGTCTACCGTTGGGGAAGCTACTGTTTCTCAGCTTTCTCTTTTCTAAAACAGGGTGAGGAGATGATAATCTCCAAATGCTAAATCAATTCTCGGTATGGCTGGTTCAGCTGGCATGGCTGGTTCAAGTGGCACGGTGCCAAAAAACAAAAAGGCACAGATTTGATTTCCTTAAGAACCCATCAAAATTCACACTCCATTACCCACTTCCCACACAGTCAAACTCTGGCAAGCTGTTTTGCAAATGGATGCTACTCTGAAAGGCAAGACCAGCTGAGGGCATGGGTGGCTTAGTACAGCCTCTCTTTCCTTACTAGAAAAACAACCAATCTAAGTCAGCTCATGAGCAGAGCACTGAAGAAAGGATAGCACATATATACAAAATGACATGAAGGCGCTCATGTTCTGAGGCTTGAGTGTTTAGTCAAAGGAAACTCTATCTCTTTTCTTTTTCTTTTTTTTTTTTGAGACAGAGTCTCATTCTGTTGCCTGGGCTAAAGTGCCGTGGTGTCAGCCTAGCTCACAGCAACCTCAAACTCCTAGGCTTAAGCAATCCTTCTGCCTCAGCCTCCCGAGTAGCTGGGACTACAGGCATGCATCACCATGCCTGGCTAATTTTTTCTATATATTTTTGGTTGTCCAGTTAATTTCTTTCTATTTTTTAGTAAAGACAGGGTCTCACTCTTGCTCAGGCTGGTCTCGAACTCCTGACTTTGAGTGATCCTCCCACCTCAGCCTCCCAGAGAGCTAGGATTACAGGCGTGAGCCACCGCGCCTGGCCCTCTCTTTTCATTCATCTGAAAACCTAATCAACTGTCTGGAAAAGTCAACAGCTTTGGTTCCTTGCACATCAAAAATGCAAGAGACTCCATGAAGTTTCCCATTTCACAGATCTCATCATCTTCCCAGAAGGGACTCAGAGGACATCCAATGGCACTCTGGATATTCAAAACACAACCATTCTCGAAATAAAGGTTCAAATTCTCCTCTGCCAAAAGTGGGGAAGAGCCTAAAGAGGCAGGTAGATTGGAAAACAACAGTGGCTTCCTTTCTTCTCCTTTTTACCAAGTTGAGGACACAATGGGCCATGGGTAAACCTAGAGCATGACCACACCAATCCGAACTGGATCAGTGAGAAGTATTCCATTCAATTTTTCCTGGAGGGAAGGCATCTGCTGAGTTTTAAGGCCAGTGATCCTTAAAGTCTTTCCTTCCTCTCAGTGATAAAATTCCCTGGGAGAAATGGGCTCCAACCATGGTCTGGGAAATCACCTTTCTGACAAACCAGTCTAGAAGTGAGGGTTTGTAGAAGGCAGAGGGAAGGAAGATATGGAAAAAAACTTGGAATGATTTAAGCATCAATGTCCCTCTCCTTTAACCACCCTTCTCACAATAGAAGCTGTCCACCATTCACTTCTAATTTGGCAGTAATTCATATAGGCAAGGAAGAGAGAAGAAATATAAGAGCAAAAGTTAAATTTAGAAGCCCAGAGAACTACTGACTTATGAAAAATCAGTGGGATCAATTAGATCCCCTAGAAATTATGAAATGGTATTCTACCTAATTCCTTACTCCTACCCCCAAATCAAAGAAGGAACAATCAGGGAAAACAAATAGCTATTTTTAAAAATGAAACGATCAAGCATAGGAAAATACCGCAGATTCCACAACTGTGAGAGGCACTTTACTCAGCATCTGACATAGTAGTTACCTTTTTTCCCAGCTTAGTTTCCAAAAGATTAGAGTCCTCAGAGGAGCTAGCAATAAGAGGAATGTATTTTAAAATGAGTCCCCTGAATTGGCTCCTGGCTTCTAACAAAACCTGACACATTTTCATCTAATGAGCTTTTCAGACCTAATATACTACTCCCAGGACTGTTTCCACAAGGGTATAGATCCTCTTATGTCTTCCCAAAGAAAAGGAACAGTCAGTTCTACTTCTGCTCTTTCTGAGCAAATCTGTAAACTACACTGATATGTTTTTTAGCAGAAAATTTTTAAAATGCTCAACATATTTACATTAGCCTTTTATACCAGTGGGCACATTTCAAGAGAAATGAAGACTATAGGTAGCTTCTCTGGATTAGTTCACAGAATGAAATGAAATGCTTCCACAGCCAAGAGAGAAATGCAAATCAATTCCTCATTTGGGCACAGTAAAAAGATAAGTCAAACTCATACTTAATGGAATTCCTTCATCCTTCTGTACTTTACTTTCTAAACTATCAGCAATTAGCAAAATGGATGAACTGATTTGAGTCCCATTCCTCCCTGGCCCTGGCAGAGATGCTTACATATAACTACCCTTACAGAACACTGGCAGGGGATACTATGGGTGTGTAGAGATGGCCCTGAGACAGGTAGCAAAAGCAAAGACACAATCACTGGTCCTAAAATTATTGAGCCACTCGCTCTAGTCCAAAATTTCCAAGTTCATTCTAGTTCCTTACCTAAAACTTTTCAGAGTGCCTTATAAAAATTTTATGCCCCCCAGGAGGCCGTTAACACTCCATGTTAACAACTGTTTCAATTGGCTGTCCAGTTTGTCCTAAGGCCCTCATCCCACATACCACACCACCACAGTACCTGCACCAGTTCTAGGGGAGAACAGAAAAGTAGTTCTGGGACATGAGATGCAAGCAACTGAAAGAAACTGTGAAAAGCTCAAAGCTATGTATGAAATCTCCATTTTATTGAGACTATCCACTTTTTCCTTGAAAAGGGGTGATTCTACTATGCCATGTCTCTGTGACATGGGCAATGACAGTGTTTTAAGTGTGGTGTAAAGGAGACTAGGTTAGGGGCCAAGGGGCTTGGGTTCCTGTCTTAGTTCTGCCACCAATTAGCTCTGAGAGCATAAGCCAAGTCACACTATTTCCTTTTGGCTTCTGTTTCTGCATCAGTAAAATGTGTGGATCGGGCTAGAAAATCTCTAAGGACCTTTCCAGCTATAACGATGATCCTAAGTAAAAGAAAAAGGAAGTGAAAGAGTTCATTTTAACTATCTCTCTTTTCATCTAAGAAAATAAGAATACAAGATAGTCTACCAATAAGTATAGCCACATTTTTAAAGGCACCCCAGATATACTATCTGACTCAAAAGACAATATGACTTGTTAGTGCCAGGTAACTCAGGACTACTGACTACCCTTTTCAAGGTCTTTTCTACTCCACAGCTGTCATGTCTGCTAAAGGATAGAGTTTCCAGGCCCCCTGAAAATACCAGGGAAAATGAGCCATCTGGATATTCCTCAATCATGTGTTCTACATAAGCTACAAAGATCTACTGCAAAAAGTCCTTTGCTTTAAATGGTTTTTGCAATAGTGTAGAAAAGTTATAAAAATCATCTGTATTATTCTACTCAGCTCCAACCACGGCCACTTGTTGGCTTGCATCTGGAGCAAAGAATCCAAGCGATAGGAAAAAGTTAACATGCCCGGTGGTGTTGAAATCATACGTGAGTGGGAACATTAGCCCCCAAACTAAATTGGGCTAATGGTGGTGGTGGGGGAGCGGGCAACGGGAGATCAGCTGTAAAGAAGCAGCGCACGACACCTCCTTTCCTTCCAGGCTGTCTAGAACATTTCCTCCTGCAACTGCAGAATGCAAACGGGAAAGTGTTTCAGGGGGTCAAACCTACTCGTAGAGGGGGAAACTGAGGCCCAAAGAGAAAGTAACTTGCCCAGGACGAGGCGGCAGGGCCCCGCCTCTGCCTGGAAGCCAGGGGCGATGACGTCAAGGCGAGGGATTACGGAATCCACGACCTCGGGCCCTAGGGGGCTGCCGCGTCAAGACCCTCGTGTCAGAGGTGTCCCAAGGAGCCTCCTATCCGGCCAGTCTCTGCAGCCCTGCCCTCCTCAGAGAAAACTGCCCCTTAACCCTCCAAGGCCGCGGAAGGGCCTCCAGGGCCTCTAGCACGCCTCTCCCACTTACTATCACCCTAGAAGGTGGACTGTGGTGAAACCCGAAACCGGCCGCCTCTCTACCCGCCCTTGGACCTTTCTCAGGACTAGAAGTCAGAGTTTGGGCAGCCCGAGGGCCGAAGTGCCCCCTGCCACTGGAAGGACTCACCAGGGGTAGCAGCCAGCAGCAACGCAACAGCAACAGGGCAGGGAATGGGATAGGGGCGGGGCTAAAAGCCCCAGGGAGAGCCGTTCCCGCCTGTCCCCGCCCACAACGTCACAGCGGGCAGCAAGCCCCGCCCCCGCCGCGGCGCTTGCTGGGACTTGTAGTGTTCGGCGCCTGGGCCCTAGAGGTGGTCAGCGCCCTTTAGGGCATTTCCCAGTCCAAGGCAGAGATCTCACCTCAGTCAACCTATTTCATCCCCTAGAAGCAACTATCTACTTTTTTTTTCTCTCTCTTTTTAACTTCTATTGCTTTCAGTCCTGAATGAGAAATCTTCATACCTTTGAAGGGCCATTGAGAGGTCACTTCATTTTTCACCTACCTCAACATAATACTTCACTAAGGCTCTATAGACGAGACTGTCTTTGGCATTTAATCATGCCTCCCATCTGTCTCTAAAGAAGACCCAGCAGTCATCTTGGGTCCCCTGGTTTGTGTGTTTTATGGTTCCCTTTCTATAAAGAAATCATTTTTTAGAGTTAATTCTATCAAGGTAATGCTCGCTCGCGCTCTCTCTCTCTCTTTTTTTTTTTTACTGAGGTTAAGAGTAAACTTAGCAAGAATTCTGCAAAGTCAGTTTAGATAGAATCTCCCATCCTTGATATCTAACCAACTTCGCCTGCCTTCAACAAGAATCCTGTTAAGTTGGTTTAATAAGAATCCCCTACCCTTATGTCTCCTCTTAGTAATTTTCCATCCACTGACCTGTCACTCTGCTTGTTGGCTATAAATCCCTACTTGTCCTTATTGTATTCAGAGTTGATCATAATCTTCTCCCCTTTGGTCTTGAATAAAGTCTTCCTTACCATTTTGACAAGTGTCAGAATAATTTTTTCTTTAACATCCAGAAGATGCCAGTTAAACACAGCACATGCTGTCTATGGAAGGTTAAATTCAGAAGTGCCCCTTCTCCAAGAAGGAACTCTAAATCTGGAAAGAAACTTCTGTGCCATCTAACCAGAGTATTTATGCCCCTGAAGCAGTTTTAGGTTTCAGGCCCCTGAATGAACAATCCTAATTCTGCCTCCTCGAAAAACTGGTGGCAGTTAATTGAGATAAATGAATGGTGGGAAATGAAGAGTAAAGCAGGGATTGGGCATCTATTTAGAGTTCAAATCACCTTCTGAATTACCAAAATAATATTCTTCCATTTTAAACTCTGTCTACAGAGACAAGTGACCTCAGTATCCTGCATAGATTTCCCTTAATTTTACTTATTAGCTTTTCTAAAAGCACTGAGAACCAAAACCACCTATACCAACACAGCTTATTTTCTACATTAACACGACAATTATTTCAGTAAGTTAAAAATGCAAATAAATCCACTGTTCATTCTAGGAACTTCCTAAAAGAACCATCAATAATAGAAAGCATCAAATAACAGTTTTGTATGTGTCAAGACTCTTAGAACCCCTGGTCTTTGTAGTGTCCACCAAAGAGTTCAAATTATACTACAAAGCTATAGTAACCAAAACAGCATGGTACTGGCATAAAAACAGATATATAGACCAATGGGACAGAATAGAGAACCCAGAAATAAATCCACGCATTTACAGTCAACTCTTTTTCGACAAAGGTACCAAGAACCATACATTGGGGAGAGGATCTTCATATACAGCAGAATGAAACTAGACCCTCATCTCTTGCTATTTACAAAAATGAAACCAAAATGGATTAAAGACTTAAATATAAGACCTGAGAGGAAAACATTGGGGAAATATTCCAGGATATTGGTCTAGGCAAAAGTTTCTTGAGTAAGACCTCAAAAACACAGGCAACCAAAGCAAAAATGGACAAATGGGATCACATCAAGCTAAAAAGCTTCTGCACAGCAAAGGAAACACTAAACAACATGAAAAGACAACCCACAGAACGGGAGAAAATATTTGCAAGCTACCCATCTGACAAGGTTTAACAACTAGACTATACAAGGAGCTCAAACAACTCAATAGCAAAAAAGAATTTGATTTAAAAATAGGTAAATGATCTGAATAGACATTTCTCAAAAGAAGACACACAAATGGCCAAGAGGTATGTGAAAAATATGCTCAACATCACTAATCACCAGGGAAATGCAAATCAAAATTACAATGCAGTATCATCTCACCTCAGTTGAAATGGCTTATATCAAAAAGACAGGCAATGACAGATGCTGGCTGGGATGTGGAGAAAGGGAAACGCTTGCACACTGTGGGAATGTAAATTAGTACAGTCATTATGAAGAACAGTACAGAGGTTCTTCAAAAAAACTAAAAATAGAACTACCACATGATCCAGCAGCTCCACTGATGGGTAACATATCCAAAAGAAAGAAAATCAGTGTATCAAAGAGATATCTGCACTCCCATGCTTATTGCAGCACTATTCACAATAGCCGAGATATGGAAGCAACATGTGTCCATCAACAGATGAATGGAGAAAGAAAGTGTGGTATAGATACACAATGGAATATTATTCAGCCATAAAAAAGAATGAAATGTTGTCATTTGCAACAATATGGATGAAACAGGAGGACATTATGTTAAGTGAAATAAGCCAAACCCAGAAAGACAAAAATCAATGTTCTCACTCATGTGTAGGAAATAAAAAAAAAAATTTTTTTTTTTTGACTTGGACTGTACTCTCACTACTCAAGAGGCTGAAACCAGAGGATCACTTGAGTCTAGGAGCTCGAGACCAGCTTGAGCCATATAGTGAGACTCCATCTTAATTAAGAAAAAATTTGAGCAAGACACTGTTTAAAAAAAAAAAGAAAGAAAAAAGAACCAAAACCAAAACCAAAACCAAAACCAAAAAAAAAAAAAGGAAAAGGCAACTTTAACCGCAGAGGCTCCTTTTGCTACATGTAACACACGTATTAGTGCATGTGTCTGTGTATCTCCTGTGGCCCCAAGCATAGTGCTTTCCACATAAGAAGGGGTCAAGACATGGGTCTGTTATTTCAGTTGCATACAGGGCACTTTCTATGGAACTTGTCTCTAGGGCTAGGCATACCAAGAAAATGATGCCTTAAAATTAGCCATGGGCTGGGTGCAGTGGCTCATACCTGTAATCCCAGCACTTTGGGAGGCCAAGGGAGGAGGATTGCTTGAGCCCAGGAGTTCAAGACCAGCCTGGGCAACATATCAAGACCCCGTCTCTAAAAAAAATAGAAAAATTAGCCAGGCGTGGTGGCACATACCTGTAGTCCCAGCTACTTGGGATGCTGAGGTGGGAGGATCACTTGAGCCTAGGGATTCAAGGCTGCAGTGAGCTATAAGCTATGACAGCATCTGTCAATAGCTACTGCACTCCAGCCTGGGAAACATAGTGAGACCCTGTCTCTGAAAACAAAACAAAAGAAAAAGGAAAAAACCCCAGAAACCTGGAAACTCCACTGCTCATGGCTGAGTGGCCCCTTGTATGTCTGGGGGCTCTTTCAGCCCCATCACATACAGTTACACATCAAAGTGGAGAGAAAGCAGGACAGGCACGGTGGCTCATGCCTGTAATCCTAGCACTCTGGGAGGCTGAGGTGGGAGGATAGCTTGAGCTCAGAAGTTCGAGACCAGCCTTAGCAAGAGCAAGACCCCTGTCTCTAAAGAAACAAAAACAAAACAAAACCAAAATGGAGAGAAAGCAAAAGAGGTACTGGGCAGCAATTTCTATATCTATCTCACTAATAGCAGCAGCAACAGTGCATGGAAGGAGAAGTGGGCTCCATGAACCCACCGCAAGGCCTCGGCAAGCCATCTCACTTCCCTGGGCCTTGATTTCCTCCTCTGAAAACAAGACAAATGCCAAAGGGTATCTCCAAGAACCCTTCAGATTTAAAAAGAATTTTGATTCTGTGATTGTACGCACTTTTACAACATTCTTTCACGCATTGCAGACTGAAAGCAAAAAAAGAAAATCTGAGGTACACAAAATTCTACCTTCTAAGCACCCTTGCCTCATTCCCACTCTCTATGCTATCCCTTGTATATATATCAAGACTTTGTTTTGACTGGCACAGGAAGAAAGGGCTTCCGGGAGGGACCTTGGTTCAGGCGGCAGAAGCAGGATCTCTCTGTTTCATTAGTTACTTAAAGGAAGAAGCCCAAACTGAGAAAGAGTCTGTCAACTGCAGAGCAAACAGGCTTCTGAGGGTTTCATTGTTGTTTTACTATTTATCTGTTTAGTCAGGTGGGTGCCTTAGGAACAAAATGACAATGAAAACAACAGTCTTGGGCTTTTTTTTTTTTTTCCCACATGCTCAGAGGAGAGGACACAGTCCAAATTTTTTGACAACTAGAAGGACGCTTCAACACTGTGCTGGGCCCTTGCATGCCCAGGCCCAGAAAGTCCCTCGGCACTTGCCATGTGGATTTTCTTTCTTTCTTTCTTTTTTTTTTTTGAGACAGTGTCTCACTCTGTTGCTCGGGCTAGAGTGCCGTGGCATCAGCCTAGCTCACAGCAACCTCAAACTCCTGGGCTTAAGCAATCCTACTGCCCCAGCTTCCCAAGTAACTGGGACTACAGGCATGCCCCACCATGCCCAGCTAATTTTTCTATATATATTTTTAGTTGGCCAGATAATTTCTTTCTATTTTTAGTAGAGACGGGGTCTTGCTCTTGCTCAGGCTGGTCTCGAACTCCTGACCTCAAGCGATCCTCCCGCCTGGGCCTCCCAGAGTGCTAGGATTACACGCATGAGCCACCGCGCCTGGCCAATGTGGATTTTCTGTTTCTGGTTTGCCTGGCACAGATTGCTGATGTTCTCTGATTTCTAGCTGTCTCCCTGACCCTGGAGGATATCCTGATAGTGGAAGCTTGCTTTGCTGTACAGAAAGGAAAGCTCTACTGTTCACCCTGTGTTTGCTCCTGTCATTGCCCCTGAAAGGACAGTGGTGCCAGGCTCTGGCCTATCTCGCATTGCAGCTAACCCTCTCATAAATAACCAGTTGTCAGGGATTTTAATGGAAACTCTCTGAAAGCTGTAAATCTTTGCTGCTCTCTGCTGCATCCTTTCCCTCATTTCCATCACAATATCACTCCGGAGGGACCGGATACCGAAGTGTGAGCCTGGCAGAGCAGATTGGTAGGACACTGGAGAAAGAAAGCAGTGGGATGGGGGAGGAGAACAGAGCTGGAACAGTTGGTCTTAGGGAAGCATCTGCTGGGTGGCCAGTTGATGGTGGTCACCTGGGTCTTTAGGGCCCTGGAGAGGGGGAGAGGCATAGCCTAGGGCCACCTGCAGGGGACAAGGGAGGAGGGAAGAGGACTGACTGGATGGCAGTGAGGTTTCTGGAAGAGCAGCAGATGGGTCACTGGTTCCACCTTCTGTCCTCTGTTCACTCCAGCATCACATGACAGGCTTCTAGCGTCTGCTTGGGGCTAAGCTATGCCTTTGGCTCTAGGGTCCTGCCTGTGCATATCAGCAGGTGAACGGGCGGTTTCCCGTGTTGGGAGGAACTTAAATTACCAACTCAGGTTCCAATAAACAAAGTTTAGTCATATGCATACAGGCACTCAGCAGTGAGTAACACCCCAAACAACTAGGTAAAAGGTTTATATACAAGCTTTATTCTGGGTGGGGGGTGGGGAGTAGGTTAGGGCTTCAAAGGATGGACAGTTTTTATGATGAGGCTTATTTATGCAATTTTTATAAAAAGTCCCAGTATGAACGGCCAAGACTCCCTAGCTAGAGACCTCCTCACAGGGATAGAGGATTCGTGGCAGCTGCTTTATTCAGCTGAGGGAAGTTCAGATAAGATTTCTTTGTGCATCTGCTGTAGCTCAAATGTTTTCACTTCAAAGTAATCTCTATACTATCCTGGTGGGGTTTTTCTTAGTCCCTTTACCTGCCATTTCCCCAGTACATTATCACAGCACACATGAAGTCCTGGGCACACTCACGGGCACAATGTTCTCAATGAATCTGCTAGAATCCTCCGGAAACTTCCCTGGATTAACTCCAACAGGCTCTGCATCAGAGCTGTGGATCCTGTCTCTTCCATCAGTTTCCTGAGAACGGACTGTTTTTCCTCTTTCTTATGTGCCTCCCTTCAAGTGCCAGGCAAAGGCTGTACCCTCAGTAGAAAGTAACAGATGATTCATTGTCTCAGTCCTTGGGACTAAACAATCCCTTTTCACAGGAGCAGCTACATTTCAGTTGCATCAAATCAAGCACCTGGAAAATTCTGAAGAAAGAAGAGAGACATAAGCAACAAGAAGTCTTTAGCTCAATTCATAAGGGAAGTCTTCTAGAAACACTATGGTTCAGGAACTGAAAATTGACTCTTTGATCTTTCACCAAATCCTGAATTAACCCTGGCAGAAACAGCTCCTACTGCCTGCCAGTTCTTTGCGGGCAGTCTGGCAGGCAGGAATGTAGGTGCAGACAGGGGGAAACGGAAGGAAGACTCCAATGATCTGAATCCAGTCACTGTTACAGGTCCTGCACCATCACAGATTCCCCACCTGAGGACAGTCAAATGGTGGCTGTGAGAAGCCAAGACCCCTGGTCCCTTAAGTCCCACTGGCTCTTCAGGCGATCTGGACGGCCCCCTCTGATTGATCAGTTCAGTGTAGGCCATGATTCCTCACTGTCTGGAGGGGAAGTCACGATTCAATAAGCCTGAGTGGTTCATTACGAGTTTGCAACAGTCCTTTTACTGTTAAAGCAGCTAAGCCTCAGAGAGGCAATGTGGACTGCTCAAGGTTACACAGGCAATAATATGCCTGAGATCCTGGCTTGGGTCTCAATCCAAAGCTCTCCCAAGGCGCCTCCTGATTCTGGTTTTGGACATTTACCCAACTCCAGGGTCTAAGTTCAAGGTGCCCCTCCCTCGCCGCAGCCCGGCACAGCCGGAGCTTGGGAGCCAGATGTTCCGGACGCGCCTGCGCGCGGCGACCCGACGGCGCGGCCCGGGTGGACCAGAGCAGGCGCTCCGCTCGCCCGGAGCGGCGTAGGGCGGGGCGGGCGTGGGTCGCGCGGAGGGCGAGCGGTAGCCTGGCCCTCGCGCCCGGGAGCGCGGCCCGCGCGTCCTGCGCGTCTCCCGGGACAACCTTGGGCGCGTCCCTCGCCGAGCGCCGGGGCGGTTAATTGGATTCGGGAGGGAGGGGGCATGGCAGCCACTGCAGGGGCCAATCGAAGGCCTAGAAGGCCCTATATGCAAATATGAGGGCCTGGCGGACCGAAGTTAGGAGGAGCGCGAGTTGGGGTTGGGGTTGTCTGGCAGACGATGGGACCGTGTCTCCTTAGTCCTGCGAGGAGGGGGCCCGCAGGTGTGGTTGCCAGCGATACGGGCAGCAGAGCAGGGGCCAGACGCGGGAGTAGGAACCGCGGGTAAGAGCGCCCCAAAGGCCAGTGCTGGTCCCAGACCGCAGCCTCCTGCTGCCTCCCCACTGAAAACCTGGCTCGACGCGCCTCCTTACCCCATACGGCGCCCACTTCCTCCGGGCCACCCCTCTGCCCTCCCTAGTGGCTTTCTACAGCGTCAAGCACTCACCCTCTCGGCCCCTCGGCTCTGGAGCTTGTCTCTCCTCAGCCCCTCTTGTTAACGCTCAGTCCCTGCCCTCCCCGGATTTCCTAAACCCAGTGCCACCGAGGAGCTGTACTTAGATACCAGCGATCCCTGGGACTCACAACTCTCTTCACCTCCTTCTTCCCCATCATTGGGTCCTTCTCCTCATCACTTTTCTTCCTTTGTCTGGAAAACCTTCCAGATAGACACTTCCCATTTTTTACGGTCGACACAGCCCTCTGCAGATGCCCCTACACTCTTTCCAGCCTCGTTTTCCTTCACGTCCAGCTGTTATTTCTCACCCCTCCCGAAGGAACGCTCTTCTAGGTTTGAGGAAAGTTTTCCTTTGGGATTTGAACCCTAAGAAAAATATCGCTGACATTTGAGCCTGAAGTGGGAAAGGAGCTAACGTTTATTAAGCACTGGTATGTGCCAGACACTCCAAAAAGTTAATTGATATTGGCAGCAATCCTTCCATTATATTTTCATTTTACAGTGTAGCCCTTATCTTGAACAAAGCAGTGCTTTAAGAGGATTAGAAATATTAACCCATTTAATCTTTAAGCAGCCCCATGAGATTAATATTATCATACCCATTTTATTTACGAGGAAACTGAGGTACAAAGAGACTAAGTTACTTACCCACTGTCACCAATCTAGAAATTAGTAGAGCAGGGATTTGGATCCAGATCCATCTGCCTTTGCTAGTGATACGCTGAGTATTTTGGAGAAAATGGCTGGGCATGAGCCCAACTTGAAAATTGCATCTTCCAATCTTGCAGAATTCCTCAATTTCTAGCAGAATAACAGATGGCATCTGAGTCAGCGAGATCCTCATTGTTCCCACTAAATGTGGCCTGTCATTCTCAGCACTTCTTATTGGCAAAGCCCTTGAGTAGTTTGGTGTCCCCACCCCTCCCCTGTTAGTCCATATTTTGCTAAGGATCCTGCCAAGCTCTGAGCTGAAATTTGAAGGGTGACTAGAATGACAAGCCAAAAGAACACCCAAAGCATCTTATTTTATCCTGCCTGAATCAAAGCTCAAAGCACTTTTTAGATGTGAAGCTTTCATCTTCCTGATGGTCCTGTAATCACAGAGAAGATAAGAGTGGGAGAAGAAATAATTGCTTGGCTTCTGATGGCACACCAAGTCAGAGGGGCAGAGCTGAAAGCACGATCCAGAAATCTTACCTCTGCATCTGTTATTCCCTCATCCACTTTGACATTTTCCAAGACTCCCTGGAGGCCTTTGGAGGGATGCTTCCAGTAGGGAAATGAGGACCAAAAGAAGAAAAGGGAATATGTAAAGGAAAACCTATTACCTGGAGAAGAAGAAGGATGTCACAGGCAAACACAGTGGGAAAGCCCTTTAGTGCTGTATGTATTCCTATGGACTGGAAGAAAAGTCCAGGCCGTGAAAGTCAGGGATGAAAAAAGTTGGCTACAACCTGTAATATGTTCCCCTATGGTTCTTATCTTAATCAATCACCAAATTATTCTTTCCTATCATTTATAGAACACCCATGTTCATTGTCTTGCAAAAGAAAGCACCAAACATTTTCCACCCTTTGCAACACCTCCAGGGGAAAAAAGAATAGTCAACATGTATAGTCCTTTAGAAGTGGAGATGAGACATGGACCCTCTTCTGAGATTTTTCTAAATAACCGGCAATGTGTCTGCATGGAGCCATCCCTGCACTCATTCCCTCCCTCTGGTGGCCAGTGTAGGGCATTTTCATGCTGTCTAATCAGGATTTGGTTGACAGCCTCTGGCTTGGAAGATCTCAAGATCAAACCCCATACTAAAATGGAAGGAAACACCAGTGGTTTTTCACTGTCTTAACTATCCTTCTTGGAAAGATGAAATTAATGTTTCTTTCTTTTCTTTTTTTTTTTTTTTTAATTTTTCTTCCCGTCCCCTCCTCCCCGCCCCGTCTGAACTGAATGTTTCTTGTGTTCTTAAGAAAAACTGAAGATGCTATTTACTGCGTTTGTTGTTTTGGTAGTGCCACTCTTAGTCTTCTTTTTAAAACTCTCCAAAGCACTTAGGCCACTTTGCCTGCCCACTGACCTGGCATAACGGACAGATATTAGGGGGTCAGGAATCCCAGGTTTTGGTGGTGGCTCTGAGGACTTGCTCTCTGGAGATGTGCAAGTCCCCTCCCCTGGCCCAGACTGGTGGAGGGGGAGAAGCGGGGTGTGGATTCAAAACCTCCTCTAAAAAGTAAATTGGTTGAATTAGACATTCAAGATTCCTGCCGGCGCTAATATTCAGGAATTCCATAAGAGCTTAGAAAATGTTCTAAGCATCTCCCTACTAAGAGCCCTGGCATAATGTGGACATTGGGGAAAAGAAGGGAAAGAAAGAGGGTAAAAATAAATACAAAGTAGGAGCAATAGAGCTGTTCCCAAGTTATGACAAGTCTGGGGAGATCCAAGCCCCTTGTTGGACATGGGAATTTACAAGCAGTTGACTTTAATGAAAATGATGTGGGACCAACTGATTTTTTTTTCTTTTCTTTTTGGTTTCACGACAGGGTCTTGCTCTGCCACCCAGAGCGCAGTGGCTCAATCATAGTTCACTGCAGCCTCAAACTCTCAGGCTCAAGTGATCCTCCCGCTTCTGCCTACTGAGTAGCTGGGACTACAGGTGTATGCCACCGCACCCAGCTGCTTTTTAAATTTTTTGTAGAGAAAGGGTCTCGATATGTTGCCCAGACTGGTCTCAAACTCCTGGGCTCAAGTGGTCCTCCCACCTCTGCCTTCCAGAATGCTGGGATTATAGGCATGAGCCACCACACCCGCTGGACAAACTGATTCTTAAGGGTTTAAAGTCACCAAGACTGGTTTTGGGAATTAGGAGATCAGTTACTTTATGTTCACCCCGTTTATGAGTGATCAGCAGAGAGGAAAGGGCAGTGAGCAGAGTGTGGAAGACAGACAGGCAGTGGGGTCAGACAGACATGCTTCTAATCCTAGCTGTGCCTCTTACTTTCACTTCTCTGCCTCAGTTCTCTCATCTGTGATAGAGGAAAGAGAGTATATTATGAGCATGAGACATTGGGTATATAAATGCTTTAGTATTATATAATGCCTGTTACTTGGTAAGTCGGTTGTAAATAGTAGCTATTGTTGTAAGTGACTGAAACCAACCATTTTAAGTGCCTGCTATATGAAAACGACCCAAGGTTGATGCTTTAACAATGTAAATAACAAATATTTTTACTTAATGCTCACAACAACACTTATATGATATAGCTAAGGAAAATGAACCTTGGAGAGGCTAAATTAGTTGGTGCATTTATTCATTTTTTTCCAGTCCATTAATTCAAGAAGCATATGAACATGTGCCATGGCAGCCATGCTAGCAGCTGAGAATGCCAGATACAGCTTCTTCCATCAACAAGCTTGTAGTCCAGGATCACGCTGCTAATAATGATAGCTAGCACTTTGTGAGCACCTACTATGTGCCAGGCTCAGTTCTAAGAACTTTGTGTTGTATTAAGTCAAATGAATGAACTCAATTTGTCAAATGAATAAGTCAATTTCCATAACTGGGACAAGCCACTTTACAGATGAGGAAACTAAAGCAGGCGGAGGTTAAATAAAATGTCAGAGGTCAGACAACTAGGAAGTGGCAGAGCTGGGACTTAAATGCAGGCAGATAGACTCCCGAATCTGCGTTCTTAGCCACTGCACTACAGCTGCCTCTTAACAAGTGAATTAAAGTCACCTCTGCTGACTGCAGAGGGCCTTGCTCTGTGAAGTACGTGTGTCTCAGGATGCCGCCAGCAGCTCCCTTCACTCTTTTGTTTTCTCTTTGGCCTTGTCCTTGGAATCTTTTGCCTTTCCTCCTTTTACTCCTCAAGGCTACAAAACTGGCACCGACCAAATTGTTAAGCAGGACATGAGAACTCCCAGGGGAGCGGAAAGTGGTCGCTAAGACTGGGTAAGAGAAGTCTCAGTAGAGCCCAATCAGGCCTGCATCTGAAAAGCCCTAGGGGGTCCCAGCTTCAGGTGGATCAGATCTAATTCTTGTTCTGAAAATTGGAGGTTAAAATGCTTTTCGTTCAGCCGTGAGGGAAGCAGCTTTTGTTCTAACCTGAGACAATTTAGAGGCCAGAGATACACTGAAGTAGAACTGGTCAATTCAGATGTCTACAGGGTCAGGTGTGTAGCTTAAATGAGAGAAGTGGGTTGGGTTTAAGAAGATGTCACCTCTCTCTTAATGCTACTATAAGAAAAATAACAGCACAAGGTAAACTGTCACTTGGCTCCTGTGTCAGGGAGGCAATAAGGAATGTTAGAGATAGGGACAGATTGAAAAATGTCTAAAGAAGGCATTATTCAGCTCTGGTTGATTGCCAGCATGAAGGAATGGAGAATTACTTTCCCCCAAAAAATGGAAATCCAGATTTTTATGAGAAATCTGCATTTTCTTTTTCTTTTTCTTTTATTTTTTGAGATAGAATCTCACTCTGTCACCCTGGGTACAGTGCAATGGTGTCATCATAGCTCACTGCAGTCTCAAACTCCTGGGCTCAAGTAATCCTCCTGCCTCAGCCTCCCAAGTAGCTGGGACTACAGGCTCATGCCACCATACCTGGCTAATTTTTCTAGTTTTTGTAGAGCTGAGGTCTCCTCCCACCCTGGCCTCCCAGACTGTTAGGATTACAGGCATGAACCACCTCACCCGGCTTGAAATCTGCGTTTTCTAGTTATTGGCAACTACTTCTACTGAACAACCATAGCAATAACCACACACTACTGTGGAACACGTGAACATTTTGCAGGCTGGACTCAGTATGCTTGTCCCCGACAGACAAACTTTGAAGGATATATTCTCTCTCAGGGTCCTTTGGCGAGAAGTCAGCAGGATTCAGCCTTGGGGGTTAAACAGGGAGGGGAGGGCTGGGGGATGAGAAAGCAAGGGGACCAAAGACAAAGCAAAAATAGTCACATGTGGCAAATACAGTTGTCTGTCATCTTCCCCTGTCTTAGGTGCCACCCAAAGGGATCTCGTGTCATAGGTAACCTAGAATACCAGGGAATGTATGCAAGAATGCCACGGTTAACCAGTTCCCCTAAAAGTGCATGGGCTCAGTTCCTTGCTCTGTGTGCCTGAGGCCTTCTCTTGCAAGAACAAACAGAATTTGACAGTTTTTTTTCTTTTTATCTTTCCTTAGAGGCAGACAAATATAAGCAGCTGTAACCTGTTCTTACCACTTGGGCAAGGACTAGAAAAAGGGCAAAGACAACCTGCAACGCCAGAAGTTACATTCAGGGTCAGTTTTCTCTCCCCAAGTTAACATTAACCTTTAGGTAAATGGAGCCACTCCTTGAGGGCTTGGTAAACAGGAGCAGTTCGGAGGGTGGAGCTGGTCGTTTACCTGCAATGAAGGGAGCAGCCCAAGGTCAAGACTTCATATACCTTAGTTCTCTTGAACTTTGCCAAGAATGTGCCTGTTCACTGGGGAAAATTGACTCACAAGGCGCAGACTTTATCTGTCAGTTCCACTGAGCGCAACTCATTCTCCTCTTGCTCTAGTGTCGCTAGAAAGGAACTTGGGTGTAAGTGGCTAGAGAGAGAAATTAAGTAGCAATCCTTGGCTGACTTGGTAATTCTGCTCTCCCTCTCAGGGGCAGTTGTGAGCATTCAATGAGAGCGTGCATATGCAAATTCTTTGAAAAGCCCAAAGAACTATCCCCACATAAGGGCTTATTGTTAAATTGTTCATAAGTAGCCTCCATAGTTAGAGAGCTCCACCACCACTAGATGTGGTTTGGGAAAAGGGCTGAGAGGTGGAAGGGTATAGTAATAATGAAGACAGGGCCATAGGGTATTGAAGTTGTCTAGAATTAGTAAGTTTGTGTACAGAGGGGAGGTGATTCCCAAGAGATCACGCAGCTCTGATGAGCCTGATACAGTTGCATATTGCTGGTAGTAGTCCAAACTGTTTGAATTCCTCTGGGAAGCAACATGGTGATTTTATAAATATACAGAAGCTATACAATTTGCATATTTATTAACCCTATAATCCTGTACCCTGTAATCCCAGGACGGTAATTTAAGAAAATAATCCCAAGGAAGTAAAAGATGCTCTATACATGAAAGTGTACATTTTAGAGCTATTTATGTAACATCAAAACAAAACAACTTACATTTTCAACAATAGGGCGATGGTTGATTAAATTCAGGCACATTCCTTCAATGGAATATTACACACCCATTAAAAACCAGAAACATGTAAACTTTGCCACAACTAAAAGGATGTTTATGATAAGACATTAAGTGGGCAAAAAGCAGATACAAAGTTGATTACAACCATATGTGAATAATTATGCTTAAAAATTAAGAATAAAAGAGAATCCACAAACAGGTCAATGTTGCTTTGTTAGGGTAGGAAGGCTACAGGTGATTTCCCACCCTACCCTATTTTCTAGGTCTCCTTTATGTTATATCATTACAATAATAATAAATTATAACAAAGATATTATTAGTATCTTTTTAACAATCCAAAGAATTTGTGAGGGAAGAAGAGGTGTTAAGTAGCAAGAGGACTATGGATACCAAAGGAGAGGGGTTGAAATGGTGAGGAGACTTGTGGGGTTTTCAGAGGTGAGGCGAGGAAGGGAGAGCCCCTGAAAATTGGCTTTTAGTTCATAGGAGCCTTGGCTACAAGGAAATGTGAGTCAGTTAATTGGGCCTGGCAGTTCTGGGTTACCCAAAGGCAAACTAAGCATGTAACTAAGGAGCAGAAGTTCCTAAGAGTCATTAAAATCCATTTCAAAAATATTTGATATTTGAAGTTTTGAGCAAACATCAAAGAAGTCTCACAGGGCCAAGAAGATGAGAACTTCGCTGGACTTTGTTATATGTATTTTATGATTTGATCTTGTTTTTATTTTGGAATGGATGGTGGGGGAGGCATTATAGCCTTTTCTGTGGTTGGGGTCTCTGAAAGTCTGCATCTGGCCCTGGGCTGGAATCTTATTGTTCAATCAGCTACAAGTCAGTCATGTACTCCATGAGCGACAGTGGCATTCACTTTCCGGCCGGCAGATTGCTGTGTGGGAAGTTCCATGCAGTGATGAAACAGTTAACAGACCTCCTCAAAGCACCTCCACCTGCGCCCTCTTGGGACTAACTTGCTCAGCAAGGAAGGCTTGGGGCTTGGTCCTGAGGCTGTCTCTAGACACTCAACTCACTTTAATAATAAGATTGTTTACCAGGTGGTGCCATGCATAGCATCTCAGCCTGCTCCTGAAAACCCCAGGAGGGAAAAACCAAGGACGGGGTTGGCTGAATAAGTCCCCAAGGTCAGAGTCAATGGCAAAAGGTGGAGTCCGCTCCCTCCCTGAGCTTTCACCCACCATGGAAGTGGGAGTAGCATTTTATAATCCACAACCTGTTGCCTTGTCTTGGAACCCTGGTTCACCACCCACATGAGCAAGGGAAGGGGTCCCCCTGCAGGGAGATCCATGTAACTGCGGCTCCCTCTGCTCTTTCTCCAGGGAGGGAGCTGGTTTTTCCCCAGAGCTTCCTCCCAGGCCAGGGAGATGCTACCGTGCCTGACTTTGGAAAGCGAGAAAGGGGCAGGCTTCGAAGAGAGGGAGGACAGTTCCACAGAAGATCCAGAAGAAATCATCATGCTGGCTTTTGTGAGAGAGAACACTGGGATGCAAAAGGGGCTTCAGAATGCCCAGCAGCAAGGCAAGAAGAAGAGGAAGAAAAAGAGGTTAGGATTGAAAGATGGGGAGTGGGGATCCCTGTTGGTGAGAACAAGAAGGACCTAGGGGGAAAGGGGTCTGGCTGATGATGAGAGGGTAAAGAAGAAACTGTGTGCGGAGACTGGCAAAATCACACCGCTTTCAGTTCATATAAAAAGAATTTACTTTTGATGATCTGTTTTATAGAATCAAATAATGGTGTGTATAATCCAAAACCACACCTTGTCCTAATTTTCATTCTATTTGTGTTTAGAATGCCTTTTTTTTAAGTGGGTGGGAAGAGAAGATTTCCTTGTTTTAAGAAAGTGCTTATTTGTGCTGGGAATTTAGCACACCTTTGATATAACAGAAACCATGCTGGCTTATTAGGACCTGACTGCACCTTGTACATTCCAGTTCTTGTTTAATATTTCACCATGCCTTGCTCCATTCAGACTGATTGATAAATGAGAGCTTGTCCACTTTCTAATTCACAGCTTCCCTTAATGGGGCGAAGGAGGGGGAAGACAAATATTTCGGCCAAAAAGATTTTCAATTTCTGTCCCTGGTGGACCACTGGAGTAAAAGGACTGAGGCAATGATGTTAATATAAAGCTACAAGCAATATTAGCCATAATTGCAGTACAGAATTTCTACCTCGTGGGCAGAGTAATAGTCTTTTGATTCCATGTTTTCTGCCACTCTGTACCCCTTTGGATTTGTGCCTTTAGTAAACAGGGACTGTCAAACCAGGCTTCGTGTGGCAGGCTAGGTTTCATGCAGCCCCACCTGAGACAGGCTGTTTCTGGGTACAGTCCTTTATTCTGGCAAGTGTGTCTGTCTCTGTCTTGCTGTTTTCCTTTTTCTCTTTTCCAGATGATTGGTGATCAATTTATCCAGCTGCCGGTATGAGAGCGGTGAGCATCTGGGATCTATGCGGGGGACCCACAGGATTCCCTCAAAGGGCTGGGAAGGGTCACTCTTGTACGTTCTTGAGGATGAAGGGGGTGTCTCCAAATCTTGTCCTTTAGTTCTCCTAGCTCAGTGAACTATTTGAAGAAGTTGGGGATCTCACTCTAAGAATCATGGGCTTTGACCACAATGATGTGTACTTCACCTATCTGTAATTCTTATATACGGTGATTTGGGGGTCTGATTGTAGAAGAGGCAGATGTTGATGCAATCAGTGGCTGTGTTTTAGAGCACAAATCACAGACTGGCAGTCCATAAATGGATCCTGGCCTACAGACCTATTCTGTACTAAAGAGCATGGTGTTGCTGTTGTATTTTAAATCCAAATTTAAATGCTTTAAGCTGGTCTTGTATAATACTCTCCTGGTTACTGCAGGTACTTCTCCCTCTCTGGGCCCTTGAGTTTGTGTTGGAGTCAACTCCCCGTTCCAATACTACAAGGGCAGGGAAAGAAGGATGTGATAGCATATATGTGGTTTTGAAATACATTGTATACTTTTTTATATAGATATACTCAGTGTATTATGTGTAATTTTTTTTCCTGCCAATTTATCTCACTAATTCAGTTTGGTTCTGGCTGGTGTTAAGGATTAGTTTATATTCCCTGAACATTCAGAGTTTAGTGGTTTGGAGGAAAGCCAGAGGCCTGCTTCCTGGCAGGTAAAACATTCATCCCAGATAACCTTCTGTAAGGAACATTGTGCATGGGCTGTGTTCTGCAATAGCTTTCCACTCCCCACATTCCTACCTTGGCAGTGGTGTGCCCAGGCAGGGCAAGATGGCTTCCAGCCCCAAGTTCTCTCGCTTTTGTACCTGGTCTGGGAGCACCTAGAAATGGAACCTCCCCACCCCACACTGCTCCCCCACTTCCCAGACTCACAGGCTTTCCTTTCTTCACCTCCACTGCAGTGCGCAGGGCAGCTCAGCAGTATGGCCTTAGAGAGGGAGGGGAAAATGATGACTGTACTCTCTACTGGACAGAAGACTCGGTGTCGCTGGAGCGCATGATGGAAATGAAAAGTTACCAGGTATCTGGGGCAGTGCCCGTGCTCAGTGTGGCACCTACACAGGGGGGCCCTCATTTTTATAACTGCCTCCCGAGGGGATCTCCCGGGCCTTTGTGTCCCCCAGTGGTTCATGAATTCCGGCTTCTTTTGCAGAAAATCAATCACTTCCCTGGGATGAATGAAATCTGCCGCAAGGACTTGCTGGCCAGGAATATGAGCCGCATGTGCAAGATGTTCCCTAAAGATTTCCACTTTTTCCCTAGGACTTGGTGTCTTCCTGCTGAGTGAGTGACCCCTGTGCCTCCTTCTCCACTCCCTGCCTCCGTTTATTAATGTTTTCCTCTTGCTCCCATGCCCCGGTGGTTACTGTCCCTTCCCATACGATCTCCCATCTCTCTGGCTACTGTTCAGGAAGAGAAAGGATAAAGGGTGTGTCCAAGGTTGAGAAAACACAAGGCTCTGCCTATAAAACTAGATGACATTTAGGGGCTGGGTGCCTTGGAGCCTGTACTTGCAGTAGGGATGGGAGTTTTTTCTGACCCTGAAAGCTGTTGATTTTGAACTTATTCCAACCATTCAACTGTGCAGTTTCTGAATTTTTAAGGACCACGAGCACCTCCAGAGAAAGAAGGGTCATGGTTAGCTCCCAGGTTAGGAGCAGGGAGGGATGCCTGGCATTTGTCCCATGCAGTTCCATGGGTAGTGGTCAATGCTTCCTCTTCTCTGGTCTCATTTTGTCCATTTCAAAACTGAATATCCTTTCCTGGTCTGTAAAATGCTCTGGACCGCTAAGGAGAGGCTGAGAGCTCCCTGGAGCTCTTGGTTTGGGGAAGCTCTGGACCGCACCACCAAGAAACAGGATACATGTGAGATGACATGAACGTGATCTGGGGGCAATCTGGTAGTTGAGTCAGGGCAGAGGGGGGTGGAGAAGTGACACCATCAGAAATATACTCACATGGCAAGGGCACCAGAGGAATCCCACCATCTCCTCTCCACCCAGTGCTTCCCCAAACCAAGAACTCCAGGGAGCTCTCAGCCTCTCCTTAGCTTGTTGGGAACAACTTCCAGGGCTCAGCACCAACTTAGAAGGAAGTGTCTTTGCCATCAGGTCAATAGGAACTCTAGATTTCATGACCACTGAGGAGCATTGCAGTTAAGTGACTTCTCCAATGGTCACAAGGTTCCTTTGAGTTAAAATGCAAAACAAGAAGTATAGCAAGACTGGGAGATAAAATCCATTAAATTGGTTTCTTTCTTCTGAATATACTTTCTTCAAAGTATGTTCAAAGATATTATTTGCTTTCCCATATTATGGCTGAAAGGATAAGAAACTGATTGACCCAAGGTCACATCACTCATCAGGGGTTGAGCCAGATCTGGATTCCAAATCTGTATGCAAACCCAGAAAACCAAACTGCCTGGGTCATGGCCACCTTTATGGGGTGCATAGCACATATCAGCGCTTTGTCTGCCTTATGTCATGTACCCAGCCACCACAGGAGATGAGTGTCATTAGTGTCTTCATTGTAGAGATGGTGAAGTTGAGGGTTAGAGAGGTCAGATCCTTGCAAAGGGTTACACAGCCGGGAAATGGCATTGCCTGGGTTGAAATCCAGGCCTGAATTGCCTCTGAAGACCACACTCTCCACTGCATATTGCTTACCCGCCCCCATTGCCGTAGCTCTGAGTGACTGTCAACACCAGGGCTTTGTCACATTAGATAGCTTTTCTTTCTTTCTTCTCATAAAAAGTTAGCCTGGCTTTTCATTGTTCCCCAGCTAAAGATGTGTTTTGTTCCCTCCCTGCTCTGGTAGCTGGGGAGATTTGCAGACCTACAGCAGGTCAAGAAAAAATAAGACATATATTTGTAAGCCGGATTCAGGCTGCCAAGGGAGAGGTATATTCATTACCCAGACGGTGAAAGAAATCAAACCAGGGGAGGATATGATCTGTCAGCTGTATATTTCAAAGGTACTTCCTCATTGTGATTATTTATTTATCACCCATAGCAACCTCGGGCTCCACAGGACAGAATGTGAAATGAGGGACTGGAGGGTGGAGGTGGGGGTGAAGCGCAGAGCCCATCTTCTGCTGTGGATTTTGTCAGACCAAGCTTTCTGACCCGGGGTGCTGGCATGTGCTTGGGCCACAGTGTCCCTCACCCTTGCACTCTTTATTTTGTTGTTGTCAAAAGTCAAAAACAATGCACCCTTGTCATTTAGTCTGGCCTAGTAGGCTGGCTCTTTCCCTCTGACACATGCACATGAGGGCTGGGAGAGCACCTTGGGATTGTGGAAGCCCCACCTTATTTGGGAAAAGTGGGTAGAGTCCTGGGGCTGTTCATGGTAACCAGCTTTCCTCTATGGCTGGAGGTCAGAGGTCATAGTGGGATAACCCACCCTGGAAGGGAGCCCTCTAGAAGCGTGGGTGGAGGGGGAAACAAAATGGCCAAGGGACGACATTGCAGGAAGAGCTCTTGCAGAACTGTAACTACAGTAGCCCTGGATGGTGACCATATGTCCTTTCATCAAAAGACTGTTTTTTTTTTGAGACAGGGTCTTGTTCTGTCGCCCACGTCATAGTGCAGTGGTGTCATCATAGCTCACTACAACCTCTAACTCCTGGGCTCAAGCCATGCTCCTACCTTGGCCTTCTAAAGTGCTAGGATTACAGATGTGAGCCACTGTGCCTGGCCCACCAAAGGACTTTTTAATGTCACTTTGTTTAGTTGCCACAATGTCTCCTGGAGGTGGTTACTTGTGCTATTGGACAGATCAGGAAATTGAGGCACAGTGTGGCTTAGTGACCTCCACAAGGTCACACGTTGGGTCACAGAGCCTAAATCTCCTTCCCCCCCACCCTCCCATCTCCGACCCTGGCCAAGCCTGCCCTCTATAACACTAGGCAATGTTGGAGCCCACCCCATGAAAACAAGGTGGTAGCTAGTGATTTTCAAGTGTGAATTTCCCCTCTGATGCTTGTCTGACTTCTGTTCTGTCCTCCCAGCCCTTTATCATTGATGGGTTCAAGTTTGATCTACGGATTTATGTGCTGGTGACATCCTGTGACCCTCTCAGGATTTTTGTGTACAACGAAGGGCTGGCCCGCTTTGCTACGACCACCTATTCCCGCCCTTGCACAGACAACCTGGTGAGCTAAAGGGGTACCCTGCCTCAGCCTACCCTCTTAGCATGGTAAAAAAATCCTAGTTAAATCCACATTCTCAAGACACTGTGGATGTGGCCATCCTTTGTTGAGCACTTACTATGTGCTGGGTTGTATATGTTCTCTCATTTAGCCCTCTCTGGAGTCCTAAAGAGAGGGATTGTTATCCCCATTTTACAGACAAGGAGGTTAAAACCCAGAGCATTAGGCACTGGTCCAAGGTCACAGAGCTAGGAAGAGCTGAGTCTGGAACTTGTGGCCAGGTCTGCCTGACTCCACAATTCAGGCGTGCCCAAGGAGAAAAGCCATGGGTGAGCTCTTCTGCCATCCTTCCCACCCCAGGCCCCCAGGATCCCTGAGGTTGTCCTCAGGCAGGGCACCACCCAATCTCAGGAGAGCTGGAGTTTTGCAGGGCACCCCTTCCTACTTCCTCTATTTTGCTAGTTCAAGTGAGCCCTAAGTCTTCACTTTCTTCCCATCCCTTTAAGCCCCAGGGGCCAAAGGAGGGCACAGCGGGGAAGCGGGAGGCCCAAGCTTCCGGCCTGACCCCACAGACTGTGTCTCTCTCCCCAGGATGACATCTGCATGCACCTGACTAATTATTCCATTAATAAGCACAGTTCGAATTTCAGTCGAGATGCTCACTCTGGCAGCAAGAGGTAAGGAAGCGGCTTCCCCTTTCTTTCCTTTCCCCGCCAGCCTCACAGCTGCTATCTGGGATTCTACCCAAACCCCGCCAGCCCCCATTAGTGTTTCCATCTTGAGTCACATGGTCTCAGAAAATACTTCCTTGCCTCTCAGCCCAGAATAGACTCCTTCATCTCTGCCGTCTGGGCTGTTAATCATTAAAAGAAGGCCACATTGTAAACCCTAGGAGGCTGGCAGGAGGAGAGATAAACATGAGCCACTTCCCCAGCAGAATGTGCACAAACTCCAAAACATACCCTTATGACAGTTGGCCCTTCTGACATCTCCAAATCCAAAGATATTTATTGATTGCTAGTCCACCACGCAAGAAGGACTTGCCAGGCGATTGTTTTTTGGCCTGTGGTTCCCCAGGGTGTTGCTCCACTGAGATTCTCAAATGATGTGTCACTATCCCCCGACATGTGGCTCGCTGGCTTTAAGAGTCCCCAGAAGGGGGGAAATGAGAGGAATTCCTTACAGCATCTTCACAAGTGGTTTTTCCATTCATGTTATTGTCTAATCGGGTCTCATTTGGGTTTCAGAAAAAGGGGGACTGGGGAACGTGAACACGCCCAGGCACAGGGCAGAAGGGGAAAGGAACACATATTTCTGGGGTCTCCTGTGTGTTGGGGCCTGTGCCAGGTGCTGGGTGTGCATCTGTTGTTGTTGAATTTTCCTAACAACACTATGGCAAAGGCATAATTGTCTGCCCTTTGGGGGCGGAGAACTGTGAGTTAGGTGTCATCTCCATTTTACAGACGAGGAAACTGAGTCTCTGAGAGGTTAGATCCATTACCCCAGGTCACACAGCTCTGAATGCTAGAGTAGGGCCAGAAGCCTGGTCTGTCAGACCCCACATTTCTTCCTCATTCTACTGTACCGGGCTTCAAAGGATGGATGAACAGGCCGTCCATTTGGCTTCAGAGCATCACAGAAGCATGTGACATTTCACAACTTCCTCAGTGGCAAAATTCCAAAAAGCACATAGAAAATCACTAGGTTAAACCTGCTGGAAGGGGACGAGTGAGGCTGGGAGGAGGCGATCTCCCCCCTTTCAGAGCCCGCCAGCCTCCTGTGCTGCCTGAAGCTCTCCCACCCCTCCTCTCCCCACCGAGACTGCACCAGTTGAGCCGCTGGTATTGCTGCAGGTTGAGCACTGGTGCACGGTGAGGACCGGTTTGCTGTCCCGGCTCTGACGCTAGCCAGCTGAGCAAGTGTGGACAAGTTACGTCATCTCTCTGAGCCTCCATGTCTTGGTCTGTGAGATGAGGATGTAAAACTCCTTGCCCTGCCCTGTCTGCGTCGTAGGGTCCCTGTGAGGCTCAAACGACCTGTGATGGCAGCATGGACAGTGTTTGTGGTGACTGTTATTTTTCCTTAGTCTAAGGACGTGTGATGGAAGGGTTCTCATTTCCCTCCTCTGATGAGAACTGACACCCCAACAACAGGCTCTGGGCCCTCAGGCCGTGATGGAGCTGGTGTTACAGGGCTGCAGGACTAAGGTGAGGTTATGGAGACTTGGAGTATTGTTCTGCTGCCCTCGACGCCCCCTTCCTCTTCCTTCTCCTCCTGTCCTTCTCACCCCTCCTCTTCCACCCTCTGCTGGAGCAGCCATCTGCCCCCACGGCCTCCTCCGCCTGCCCTGGCTTGGCTCGGCCTCTCTCCCCGGGGCTCCAGGCCCATCTCTCCTCAGCTCCACCTGGACGTCACCCTGTTGCTTCCAGCTCAGCATTTCCCGACCTGGATGCGTGCTTTCTCCTGCTTCAAAGTGGTCTCCCCGCCCAACTTTCCATCTCTACCTTCTTTGCTCCACCGTTGAGGAGCTTGGACATTTCCTTTTCCAGAGACTCATTCAGTCCTGAAGGTTCCTCCTTCACGAGTCTCTGCACCCCTTTCTTTGTGCCAGGCCCGGGCCCTTCTTCAGGCTCAGCCCCGATGGCCGCATGGGCCTCCTCGCTCTTCTCCCCAGCTCTGGGCACTTGTGCATAACCTCTCCGTACCTCCCTTTTCTCATCTCTAACATGACATATGAAGTAGGAATGCTGGCTGGTCTGCCTTATAGATGTACTGGAAGGATTTAGTCAGGGGATGTGTACGAGTGGGCTTCAAAAACAACAACCCCACACAAGGGGCTGCTGTCGGTGTTGTGCATTCCGTACACTTACTACAGCTACTCGCAGGTGACCGGTGTGGCTCTCAGGTACCTGGAGCATCAAGTTCAAACTCCTCTGCTCAGGCTACTGTAATTTTCACTCGTATTACTACGGCACTAATACCCAATATCTTATCTGTTGAGCACTAGCTACATGGCATGCACTGCTCTAGGCAATTTACACACTTTAAACCACTGCATCTTCATGACAAGGCTATGAAGTAGGCATTTTCATCACCTCTATTTTGCATATTAGGAAACTGGGGTGTGAAAAGGTTGAGTAACTTGCCCAAGGTCGCACAGCTAGGAGATGATAGAGCTGGAAATGGAACTCAGGCTGTCTGGCTCCTGAGTTTGTGCTCTTACCTGCTAACCTACACTGGCCCATGCTATTCACGCCATCAAGTTCTGCCAGGACACCTTCTTTTGCTTAGGCCTTGCTCATTCCCAGCTCTCTGCCTTTGCTCAGTTCCAACCAAAAGCATGGGAGAGGCTGGGCATGGTGGCTCACACCTGTAATCCTAGCACTCTGGGGGGCTGAGTCAGGAGGATCGCTGGAGGTCAGGAGTTTGAGACCAGCCTAGCAAGAGAGTGAGACCCTGTCTCTACTAAAAAAGAGAAAAAATTAGCCAGGCAACTAAAAATAGAAAAAATTAGCTGGATGTGGTGGCACGAGCTTGTAGGCCCAGCCTCTCAGGAGGCTGAGGCAGGAGGATTGCTTGAGCCCAGGAATTTGAGGTTGCTGTGAGCTAGGGTGATGCCATGGCACTCTAGCCTGGGCAACAGAGTGAGACTCTGTCTCAAAAAAAAAATTAAATTAAATTAAAAAAGCATGGGAGAATATCTTTAAAAGCCCCTCTTCTGTCTCGCTAAGCTTCCATGTTGCCTTCTCTGACCTGGTCCTAGCATCTGGTCTAGCTGGATAACCACTGCAGTGTGGGCAAAACCCATCTTCTCTTTGGGCCTCTGCTTCCTCACTCACCAGATGAGAGGACTGGAATCCGCGTCCAAGGACAAGCCTATGGAATCTGAGTCTAACCACCCACAGTGACTTTCCCTCTGAACTTGCACCACTATCAGCCACAGCCCGCAACTGTTCTTTCTCTGTGCATGTGTTTGTCTTGGTCCCCAGTTGCACTTAGCTCCCAGAGGGAGAACGGTGCCCCGGCCTTTGGGGCGCTTCCCATATTGCCAGGCAGAGTTCTTCGTTCCTTCTCCCTGTCCCTTTTCCTTTCTTCCTCCCCATCTTTTGAGACAATCTGCTTCTCATCCTGTCTCACCTGCCCCAAAGTTGGCGGTGGAGGCCAACTGCCCTCCCAGTCAATCCCCCACTGGGGTGCAAACTCAGTAGGAGTGGTCCTCGGGTCAGTGTGAAAGGGAAGAGAGAAAAACTAAAAACTCGGCGGGACTCTGGGGCAGACACCAGGCCACCTTCATGTCTTAGCGTTCCCAGCGCATGGCTGATGTTGAATTGAATTGACTAACCACTGGGCGTTATGAAATTGTGCAATAACGTATAAATATATTCATCACGATGGGCCCTGAGTCATCAGGAAAAGGTTATGTTTTGTTTTATAACGTCTGCTATAAGAAGTCAGGGAAGTATATAATCTATTTAAGGAAAATTTATTTCCCAATAAGGAAAATTAAATACATTTTTTTTCTACTTGAAAGGATTGGCTTCAAACGATCTGGAAAATCCGTTTATGTGCAACACTCCATTCCCCAACAATGGCAGGTAGAGGAGGTGGCCTCTATATTGAGTGGCCTTTGCTTATCTGTCTTTATATAAATGCATCCTTAGTTGTTTCATATGTATGTTGACTCCCCAAGTGGTCCTTAGGCTTCTCACGAGAGAGGTGGCAGTTCCTAGGTGTCCCCTCCTTGCATGAAGCTTTGCATGCACAGCAGGCCCCCAGCAAAGGTGCACTGACTGGCTGACCCTGCTTCCTCTCTGACCCCTTTGGCTGGATGAGCCATATCTCTTTTCTTCATCCACCCCTCTGCTCCTCACTCTTCTGCATCTCCTCCTTCCATATTTCCACTTCCACATCAGCTTTCTGTGCACATGCGTGTGCGTGGGCGGAGGGACAAGTGTCCGTCCCCATCATTGCCTCTTGGATCTGTCAGATTATTCCTCTCTCTGTACTGCCCAGCTCAGAGCTGACTGGAGCATCCACTCAGATGTTCCTCATGAACCCCTCCGCCTGGGGCAGATGTCCTCTGATTTCCTCCGTGATAGGGTCACTTTCCTTTTGCCTGCAACTGAGGGGTTTCCTGGAATGTGGGACTTTCAGTTCTAAAAATGGGATAGTCCAGTTTCCTTGGGACAGTTGGTAGCCCTATCTGTGGAAATGCGTTGGGGCTGCCATTTCCCCATAAGAAGCCCTAAAACAAGATTTCTGTGTTTGGTGTCCCCAGAATCCCCTCAGATGGCTGAGGTGGGACCCGAGTGTCAGTATTCCCAAAAGGCTCTCCAGGTGCTTCTTTGTTTTTTTTTTTTTTGAGACAGAGTCTCGCTCTGTCACTCAGGCTAGAGTGCTGTGGCATCAGCCTAGCTCACAGCAACCTCAAACTTCTGGGCTTAAGCAATCCTTCTGTCTCACTCTCCCAAGTAGCTGGGACTACAGGCATGTATCACCATGCCTGGCTAATTTTTTTCTATATATATTTTTAGCTGTCCAGATCATTTCTTTCTATTTTTAGTAGAGACGGGGGGGGGGTATCACTCTTGTTCAGGCTGGTCTTGAACTCCTGACCTCTAGCGATCCTCCTGCCTTGGCCTTCCAGAGTGCTAGGATTACAGGCGTGAGCCACCGCACCTGGTCCAGGTGCTTCTGATATACACTAAAGGCTGAGAAACCATTGCCCCCCAAAGCAAAACCATGATCTAGGTGGTTGATTGGTTTGTTTCATCCAAGCTTCTGCTTGTGATACCCAAGCCCGTCCCTGCCCACAGGTGTTTTCTGGGTCATAGTGAAAGTGTGCGGGCCATGTCTTACGTGGCTTTATATCTGTGCCCACCTCAGGGCTCTGGAGGCTTGGGAAGGATGGCCCTGTGACTCCTGCAGGCCTCCTCTCCTGCCGATACAGCCATGGTGTCACCTGGGCTGTGGGCAGTCACCCCACTGGCTCTGGAGCCTTCTCTTCTCCAGCAGATTCTGGTTCCAGCCTTGGATGACCAGAGGCCACTGTCTGGCCTGATGGCCTGTGGTTCCCTTCCAGGAAGCTGTCCACGTTCAATATGTACATGGAGAAGCACAGCTACGATGTGGAGCGGATATGGAGGGACATCGAGGACGTCATCGTCAAGACGATCATCTCGGCCCAGCCCATCATCAAGCACAACTACCACACCTGCTTCCCCAACCACACTCTCAACAGCGCCTGCTTCGAAATCCTGGGCTTTGACATCTTGCTGGACCGCAAACTCAAACCCTGGCTGCTGGAGGTAGGGGGTTTGGGCGAGGGGGGAAACTGATCCTGTGATTGGGGTCAGCCAGCTTCAGGGACTCCGCCCTCCAGGCTCACCTGGATTGTTTTAATCAACTTCCGGAGCCACTTCCTCCGCTGGTGCCTGCCGCCTGGGGCTCCTCGCTCAGCTGAGAAGTGGCCACCAGAGGGGGGTAGACGGCTGGGAATCAGAGAATTCATTGCGCCTTCCACCCAGACTTGGAAACGCTGATCTCACGCACAGAGTGTTTCTGAAGACACCTCTACCTTTTGTGACAGAGTTGTCTCCCCAAAAGGGGGTGTTCTTCGTTAGAGCTGGGCCAACAGTGTTCAGTGTCAGACAGGGCCTGCTGTGCCCGGCTCTCGGGGGCCTGGACTACTCAGTTCTGAGCCCCAGCAGAGATGGGTGGGAGAGCCACTCAGTGAGTTTCCTGCCTCCCCCAGACCCATGGGGCCGTGGGAGGAGGAAGAGAAGCTTTCTGGGTGGCTGCCTCTCTTTCTTATCAGACCTGTCCTCAGGAGCCCTTTTGAGTGGCCATTCAGTGAGCAAAGTGTGCGAGAAGTCAGGGGTGCTAGTGCCAGGTGCCAACAACACAGTCAGACTTCAGAGTGGAGAACCCAGAATTACAGATCAGATTCCTGGGCTCCGCCCAGCCCTTGTTCCCAGGCATGGTGGGAAGCGGGTAAGGCTGTCTGGAGCTCTCACCGAAGAGCAGAATAAGCTACTAGGAGCCAACTTCAGGAAACTGCTAGAGAGGCCAGGTGTGGTGGCTCATACTTGTAACCCCAGCACTTTGGGAGGCCGAGGCAGGAGGATCACTTGAGGCCAGGAGTTCAAGACCAGCTGAGCAGTATAGTGAGACCCTGTCCCTACAAAACATAGACAAATTTAAAAATTAGCCGGATGTGGTGGCACATACCTGTAGTCCCAGCTACTAGGGAGGCTGAGGCAGGAAGATTGCTTCAGCCCAGGAGTTTGAGGTTGCTGTGAGCTATGATGAGGCCACTGCACTCTAGCCCGGGCAACAGAGTGAGACCCTTTCTCAAAAAATAAATAAATAGAATTAAAAAAAAGGAACTGCTAGAAATTTACAAATGTCACCTAGTGCCTCTGAACAATATAGACTTTTTGGTGGGCAGGAGTGAGTCCCTGTCCACCTGTCTCCCCTCCACCCCAGGTGGCTCCTGCGTTCCTGCAGCAGTATTGGTTCTCTCGGGAGATCAGGTGCAGTTGCACCCACTGGACCCCAGGGGCCTGGTTCTCTGACTTCCCTGCTCCCGATGAGACTGGCCTGTCCTGGTCCAAATTATGACTGGAATGCTCCGTCCTCTCTACTCCCTGCCTCCCAGGCTGCCCCTCCGGACTGCCCTTTCCATCCTGCCCCGTGGAATGCTCAGTGTGAGTGAGAGAACACATGCACTCCAGATGGAGCGGAACACGCACACCAAAGAGAGGGCAACCGCCGATGCTGCCAGAGAAGAAAGGGCTGAGATAAAAGCCAGTTTAACTAGAGGGAATTCCACTTCCTCCAGTCCAGACACTCTCCTCTCCCTTCCACTCATCTTGGTAGCCAGGGCCCTGAGGTGGGCTTTGGTCGCAGCCAGGAGGTGGCATCTTGGCTTCAGTCTCTGCTTTCACTTTGGACAGCCCTGTTCCCATCTTGCCCTACAGGTCAACCACTCTCCAAGCTTCTCCACCGACTCCTGGTTGGATAAAGAGGTGAAGGACAACCTGCTGTATGACACCTTCGTTCTGATCAACCTGAGAAGCTGTAACAAAAAGAAAGTCTTGGAGAAGGAGAGACAACGAGGGCGGTTCCTGCAGCAGTGTCGTTCCCGGGAGATCAGGTACAGTGGCATCCCAGGGGCCTGGTTCTCTGACTTCCTTACTCGCTCCCAACAAAACTGGCCTGTCCTAGTCCACGCTCTGACTCCACAGCCTACTAGTTATGTGGTCTTTCTGTCACTTCTCTGAGCCTCAGTGATCTTTCTGTGAAATGGAGCTAATGATTCAGAGGGTTCTTGGGGGAATTAAATGAGATAATGCATAGAAAAATTTTAGCATGGTGTCTGGCATGATAATTTACATTAGAAGTTATTAAGCATCTTGTCTATAGTTGGGGGAATCATTTCTAACAAATGATAATTCTGTTTGGAAAATGGGTTCCTACTTGCAGAATGTAGCAGTTTGAATGGTTTTACTATGAATATTCTTTCATTCCTAGAAATAGGAGGTTAAGTTGCAGACATATAATTACATATAATGGATAGAAATTGATTAATATCATGTGAAGATTTAAGAATTACCAGGGCTAGGTGCAATGGCTCATGCCTGTAATTCCAGGACTTTGGAAGGCTGAGGTGGGAGGATTGCTTGAGCTCAGGAATTCAAGACCAGCCTGGGCAACACAGAGAGATCCCATCTCTAAAAAAAAAAAAACTAGCCAGGCACAGTGCTGGGCACCTGTGCCCAGCTACTCGAGAGGTGGAGCTACTCGAGAGGAGGAGCTACTCGAGAGGTTGTCCGAGCTACTCGAGAGGCGGAGGTGAGGCAGGAGGAAGCTTGAGCCCAGGACTTGGAGGCTGCAGAGAGCTATGATCATGCCACTGCACTCCAGCCTAGGCAACAGAGCAAGACCCTGTCTCCAAAAAACAACAAAAAAGAAATTATTGATCTAAAAAAATAAAGGCATTCCTTTATTTTTACTGAAGAGAAAGATTTGCTGGCTGCCCCGTGCTCCGGTGCTGGCAGGAGATAACGTCCCCCTGCTTCCTGCTCAGCATCATTTACCTTGTAATTGGAGCCTTCACTCTGCAGGGAGATCCTGGTGTCAGAGACTCCGAGCCTGGTCCAGGAGATGCCTTTGTGGCTTTAACGATCCCACTACAGCCCCCATCCTCCTCCAGGCACCCTCTCCAGAGCAGAGCCAGCCTCACCCTTCAGGACCGAGTTTCTGGAACTGAGGCCATACATAGTGTTTATGTTTGGATGACACCGTGTTTCTCAGGCCCTGTCACCCGTGCTGTCTTCCCTGTAAGGAGTGGGGAGGTGGGTGGGTTGGGGTGTCGTGTGGTCCTGTGCTTGAAGGCAAGAGACCAAGACTCCAGAAAGGGAACTGACTTGCACAAGGTCACCTCGCTGGTAAGTGACAGGTCTGGATCCAGAGCCCAGGGGTTTTGCAGCCTGGGATTCCAGGATCCCTTCCACTGTGCCATGTCATCCCTACACTCCTTGGGAAGGAGGCAGCCTCATATTAAGGATCAGCCATCAGGGTAAGGGTCTCTTCTGAAGCAGTCTGCTCCTTACTGGGCCCCGGATGTCTCAGTGGCTCTTGGTTTCCCTGCTGTAAAAGGAGGCCAATCGTTCCTCCCAGCCTGACCTCCACCTCCCTGGGGGGCTGTGAGGAAGAATGAGATCATGACAGCTCGTAAAGGCTCACCAAGCCCATCCAAGCAGCCTTCAAATTTAGCAAAACACAAGCTGCCATTCTCCAGAGAGGAGGGGGATCAGGGCTGTGGATGGGAAGGTGGGGACAATCTGCCTGGGCAGCACTGAGCTGAGGGGAAACAGGTTTTATTTGTAACAGGAGAGACTTTGGTGAGCTGCCAGAAAGACTGTCCTAACCAGCTCTTAGTGCATTTTGACACTGGCTGCCCTGGGAGGGCTAGAGGGAAACACTCACGCATTTGTTTAGCAAATACTGATTGACCGCTATTATGTGCAAGGCCTCCATCTGGCCCTAGATGACATCCAGCCTGGACATGTCCCTTCCAGGCTTTGTCCCAAGAAAACTGAACTGCAGCCCTGTGTTCCCAATAGAATTGAGGAAGCCAAGGGTTTCCAGGCCTCGTGGTTACAGAAAACTGAGAAGTACGAGAAGGAAAACTGTGGAGGGTTCCGGCTGATTTATCCCAGTCTGAACTCGGAGAAGTATGAGAAATTTTTCCAGGACAACAGCTCCCGCTTCCAGAATACTGTTTCGTCCAGGGCTCGGGAGGTGTATGCCCGGTAGGAAGGCTCCCGGGTGAGGTGGGCGGGGTGTCCTGGGGCTTGTGCCTGACCTGCTGGCTGACTGGCCTGGGGTTGGGGGGGGTGCGCGGAGAGTCTCAGAGCCATGGTCCCCAACCTTGAAGCTGCCAGGGGAACATTTACTCTGGTCTCACAAGGACCAGGAATTGGAAAATTCCCCAGTGCGGGGTCTAGAAGGGTAGCTGTTTCTAGAAACTCTCCCCTGAGACAGACACCCCCACCCTCCTCCTGGGCGTCCACTCCCTCAGAGCTGCCTCGTGGACTCACCCAGACACAAAATCTAAGAGCTGGACGGACTCATCCCACAGAGTCCAGCCGCTACTCCCACCTCGTTTTATGGAAGGGGAGGGCAGAGCAGAGAGGAGATCACATAGAAAAATGATGGCAGAAGAGCGCCCAGAACCGCCCTGCCTCCTGAGTCACGAGTCCAAATTATTTCTACTATATTATGTCACATTTATCTACTCTTGGGACCCATTGGCCAGAGAGGCCCAGCATATGAAGTGGCCCAACATGGGAGCCCCCGGCTTTAGCCTCCTGAGCAGACCCTCTTCCCAGCACCTGCCGTGGTGGGGAACCAGCCTGCTGGGAGGTGGGAGGAGATGGGGTGTGGTGGAGTGGGGGCGGCCCCTCCCTGTGCATCTCTCCTTGGATGCTGTTCCCGAGACTGGGGGCAGCCGGGTTGGAGGGATGACTCTTCCCTCCACACCCTGCTCTTTGACCTTCAGTCACTTGTGCAGACTGGACATGCTCGGGGAGGGACCGTGGTGCACTCCGCTGCCTCGCCCAGGCTGGCCCATCCCTCAGGGAGAACGCCTGCCTGCTCAGCCTGTCCCTGACCTGGTGACACTCACTTGTTCCTCAATGGGCAGGCAACTGATCCAGAAGCTGAGACTGAAACAGGAGAAAAAAACCTTCCAGACCAAGGAGAGGAAGGTAGAGATGCCGGGAGAATTGGCAGGCGAGCAGGCCAGAGGCAACGGTGCGAGGACCTGGCGACAGAAGCAACAGAAACGAGAGGCTGCCACCCACAGCACCTCCAAACAAGTAAACCCGGATGGGAGGGGAGCACGCATGCCCAGCACCCTTCCCCAGCTGGGCCCGATCCGCTGTGGGGTGCTGAGGAGACCACTGCTCAGAGCCCAGACACATTGAAGGGCTGCGCAGAGGTGTGGGGAGCCCCGAAGGCACACGGGCTGCTGTCTTTAGAGGATCCCTCCATCCAGGCAACAGGGGACTCTCGCTGCTCTGTCCTTCTTGCCTCCTCCAATAGGAGCAAAAGCAGCCAGGCGGGCCACTCTGGGAGGCTGGGCATGAGCCCCATTACGGGAACGGGCTCCAGGACTGCGTGCACCATGGTCCTCTACTCCTGCTGGGGTTGGAACACTCCCCTCCAGCGGGCCAGGGGCACAGCTGAGAGAGCAGGCCACTGGGAAGGGCTTCCTGGGTGGCGGGACTCTGAGAACATCACACATGGGATGGCGACCATGGCAGGTCCTTCTGTGCAAAATGAGGCACAGCCCCAGGCTGTGGGCCGGCTGTCCAGGTTGGCCTATGATCTAAGTCTTTGACTTCCCCTGCTCTGCCCAGTGCTTTGGTCTAGCTCAGTGGAAAGATTCAGTTAACTTTTCAGTCCATCTCCTTTATCTCAAAGGCTCACCTGAAAAAACAAGATTAGACCAGGGTTTTTTTGGTGTTTTTCTTTCTAACTTTCTTAGGGTCATAGACCCTTTGAGAATCTGATAAAGGCTACGGAATCTCTTGCTGTAAAGCCCACAATGCACAATTTTGAGACTGCAGTTTCAAGTGGCTCAAAGATCTCCTGAAGCCATCCATGAGCCCTCCAAGGGTCCCAGAATTCCTGGTTAAGAGCCCCAGCTTAGAGAGACTTTGCTATCGACTGCTTTCTTTCTCCTCATCTTCTTTGCACCTACCTCTGGGTGCACATGAACCTGGATGTGGACAGAGCTGGGTTCCCATGGGCTGTGTGTTTGCTCTCCTTCCCAGTACTCCCAGCCGTTGACATTAGTGTCCTGCACACCTGACTTGCTCTTGAGTGTCAGAGATGAAAAGAAAAATGAAACAGACAGCAGCCTCGACCAGGAGGCCCCCAAGGAGGAGGCTGATCCTCTTCCCCCAAAGCCTACATCTGCAAGGCAGTACAGATCTGTACCCAACCTGAGGAATTCAAGTCTCAGCTGCTCCAGGCTGGAGTTCGGTAAACCCAACCCCCAAATCAAGGAGGCCAAGTCTGCCACTGCAGTGAACATATGCACTGGCATCATGGTAAGCAGAGGGCCAAGCTCTGGGAGGTTGGGAGTCTTGCTTTGTGGTCACTTCTATACCCCTGACTTGCTGGCCCTTTTAGTAAGCCAGTGAGCCTTCCAGGGTCTCCATTTCCCAGCTTTCAAAACCCATGTGTGGAGGGGTGTGCCTGCTGGGAGGATAGGCCTGGGATGGCTTTTAGAAAGGCTCTCTAATGCACCCCCTCTTCTAAAGCAGGTTGCCACCTCAGACATGGTGGTTTCCTAGGGGTGCTATGCCGAATCTGGCTGTGTACAACGGCACAGTGTATTCTCTCACAGCTCTAGAGGCTAGAAGTTTGAAATCAAGATGTCTGGGGCCGTGCTCCCTCTGAAGGCTCGGGAGGATCCTTCATTGTTCTTGATAGATTCTGGTGGTTGCTGGCAATCCTTGGCATTGCTTCATTTGTGGCAGCGTGATTCCAACCTCTGCCTCTTCTGTCACATTGCCTTCTACCCTGTGTTCCTCCTCTGGGTATCTTTACATGACATTCTTATAAGGACACCAGTCATTGGATTTAGGGACCACTCTAATCTGGTATGACCTCATCTTAACTTGACTCATTATACCTGCAAAGACCCCTTTCCCAATAAGGTCACATTCTGAGAGGTGCCGGTGGACACGAATTTTAGAGTACTCCTCTGAACTCAGCACATGACCTGAACAGCGTTTTTCAGACTCCATTGATGTATAGACACCTTTTGAAGGAAAGAAAGCTCCCTCAGACCCACATTGTAGACCTAAATTATTTTTATAAATATACATAAGCATAGAATCAGATATAAAATATTTATACTTAGAGCTCTTATTTAACTATAGAGCCAAAACAAAACAGCACCAATAAAATTCAAATAAAAATGTTAATTTAAGGTGACAGTTGCTTCTCTATTTTTGTAAAAACAGAGTTGTCATATGAGTATGGTACTGACTGCTCTAGCACAGGTCCCTTTGTGCTCCTCACACTGAGACTCACTGAGGGCCGTGTGATGACCCCCCTGTAACTACTGGGAAATCTTCGGCATTGCTGGGCCTTTGCTGGGTCCCAGTGCAGTAGAGAGTAGTGCAATGTGTTTCAAAAATTTTACCCATAGCCCACAGTAAGATGTCCATTTTATTTTACAGTCCACTATACACACAACCAGAAAAAAGTTTCTGAAACAATGCTTATCCATACTACACTTAATGACTCATTTAATATTTTCTATTCTGTGCATTCTGTCCTATTCTGTAAAAATTACCAGTTACAACCCAGTAGATTAATTTCATGACCTATTAATACGTTTATGACCCATAGTTTGAAAAGTACCTTTAACAGAATATGCTTTGGATCTTCATGACATTGTATTGTCAATACTTTCTTGGGCATGACACCAAAACACAGGCAAGAAAAGCAAAAATAGACAAATGGGACTACATCACTCTTAAAACTTCCGTGCAGCAAAGGCAATAATCAACAGGGTGAAAAGGCAACATATGCAATGGGAGGAAACATTAGCAAACCATATATCTGATGAGGAGTTTGTCTTGTCTGTTCAGGCTGCTATAACAAAATACCTTAGACTGGGTAGTTTATAAACAACTGAACTTTAGCTTTCATAGTTCTAGAGGCTGCGAAGTCAAGATCAAGGCACTGGCAGATTCAGTGTCTGCCAAGGGCTCATTCCTCATAGCTGGCAGCTTCTCACTGTTGTCTTCACATGGTAGAAGGAGCTAGCTAGATCTCTTAGGTTTCGTTTTAAGGGCACTAATCCTCTTCAGGAGGGCTATGCCTTCATCGCCTATTCATCTCCCAAAGGCCCCACCTCTTACTACCATCACCTTGGGCGTTAGGACTTCAACATAAGAATTTTGGGGGATGATAAACATTCAGACCTGCCTCCAAAAAAAACCCTTGCATTGGAATGCTCAAATCTTAGCCATACAATTTTAACCCACATGTCTACCATAATATAGAACATTTTGATATATCCAAAAAGTTCCCTCCTGTCTCTTCCCAGGCAGTCTACCCCCCATCCCTCTGCAAGGCATCCACTATGCTAATTCTGATTTCTCTGCCTTTTTTTCCACTTCAAATTAATTTTGCCTACTTTAGACTTTTATGTAAATGAAGTGATACAGTTGTATATGTGTTTTGTGTCTAGCTTCTTTAGCTCAGTATTATATCTCTGAGATTCATCCATATTGTGTGTAACAGTAGTTTGTTCTTTTTTATTGCTGAGTTTTATTTCATTGTACAAATATGCTGCAGTTTGTTTATCCATTCTCCTATTGATAGGCTTTTGGGTTCTTAGTTTTTTGTTTGGGATTTTTTGTTTTGTTTTCTTTTATTTTTTGCTGTTGTCACTGAAGATCCTATGAACATCCCTGTACATACCTTTTTGTGGGCATACGTTTTCATTTCTCTTGGACAACTACCAAGGAGAAGGATTGCTGGTTCAAAGGGTAAATCTATGTGTAACTTTATATGGAACTCCAAAATCTTTATCCAAAGTGATTATAGCATTGTACATTTCAACTAGCAATGTGTGAGAGTTCCAGTTGCTCCATATCTTTGTCAACACTTGGTATTAACTGTCTTTTACAGTTTAGCCACTCTAATGGCTATGTTGTGATATTTCGTTGTAGTTTTAATGTGTATTTCCCTGATGCCTACTGGTCATTCAGGTATCTTTCATTGTAGAGAGTCCATTCAAGTTTTTGCTCCCTCTCTTTTTTAATAGGATTGTTTGCCTTTTTATTATTGAGTTGTAGGAATTCTTTATATATTCTGGAAACTTGCCTACTTTTTCTTTTCTTTCTTTCTTTCTTTTTTTTTTTTTGGAGACAGAGTCTCAGTCTGTTGCCTGGGTTAGAGTGCTGTGGCATCAGCCTAGCTCACAGCAATCTCCAACTCCTGGGCTCAAGTGATCCTCCTGCCTCAGCCTTCCAAGTAGCTGGGACTACAGGCATGTGCCACCGTGCCTGGCTAATTTTTTCTGTATATTTTTTATTGTCCAGCTAATTTCTGTCTATTTTTTTAGTAGAGACGGGGTCAGCTCAGGCTGGTCTCGAACTCCTGAGCTCAAATGATCCACCCGCCTCGGCCTCCCAGAGTGCTAGGATTACAGGCGTGAGCCACCGTGCCCGGCCAGGTGGTATTTTTTTATTGCGTTGCCTGGGATCCTCTCCTCCCTCCCCGCCACTCACACTACCTCACCCCAGCATGTGTAGTTTATGAGTCAGCCAAACTGCACATTAAAGGATTTCCCCTTCCACAATTTGCACCCTAGCTCTCTGAATTCTCTGACTGCTTCAAACTCTATCTTTTCACATCTCTTGCTGCCCATGTTATGGGGATTATGGGTGTACTTGGAGAAAAAGCTGCAAAGCTTCAAATCTCATTAAGTGAAGTTCCTTTTTTTCCAAGAATAGGTTTCTTGCTTGATACTTTATTATGCTGGAAAAAAAAAAAAGAATAGGTTTCAACCATTCATTTCACCCTATCAATTCCCCAAGATATAGACATGCAGATTGCCCCACTACAAATAACACCGCAGTGAACATCCCTCTATATGTTTTTAAAATTATGATAAAATATACATAACAAAATTTACCATTTTAACCATTTTTAAGTGTACAATTCAATGGCATTAAGAACAGTCACAAATGTATGCAACTATCACCACTATCCATTTCCAGAACTTTTTCATCATCTGAAACAGAAACTCTGTACCCACTAAACATAATTCTTCATTCTGCCCTCACCCCCAGTCCCTGGTAACCTCTATTCTACTTTCCATCTCTATGAATTTGACTCCTCTAGGTATTTCATATTAGTGGAATCATACAATATTTGTCCAGTTTGTTTCACTTAGCATAATGTTTTCAAGGTTCATTCATGTTGTAGCATGTATCAGAATTTTCTTCCTTTTCAAGACTGAATAATAGCCCATTGTATATATATGCCACATTTTGTTCATTCATGGCTTGGTAGACATTTGTGTTGTTTTTGCCTTTTGGCCATTGTGAATGATGCTGCTGTGAACATTGGTGAACATGTATTTTTTAAGGGACTCTCTAATAACTTCTTTAGTATACATGCTTAGCATAGACTTGCTAGGTCACAGAGTATTTGTAATCTTACTTTGCCAAGTATTTCTAGATGGTTCAGAATGGCTGTACCATTCTACATTCTAGCAGCAGAGAGTTCCTATACCTCTGCATGCCCACCAACACTGGCATTACCCAGCCTTCTAATTTTTGCCAGTCTAACAGCTGTAAAATAATACTTATTTTTCAGATTACCAGTCTCTAGTATTTATAATCTTCTCCATGTTTAAAGACCTCCAGAGGAGGCTGTAGGTTTCTCTTCCATCTTCTGCCCTAGTATAACCAATTGGTGGTTAGAAAACTATTCGGACCTAATCTTTCTTGCTGCTAATGAACCCAGCTCTTTTTTTTTTTTCTTTTTTTGGAGACAGAGTCTCACTCTGTTGCCCCGGCTAGAGTGCCGTGGCGTCAGCCTAGCTCACAGCAACCTCAAATTCCTGGGCTTACACAATCCTTCTGCCTCAGCCTCCCAAGTAGCTGGGACTACAGGCATTCGCGACCATGCCCGGCTAATTTTTTTTCTATATATTTTTAGTTGTCCAGATAATTTCTTTCTATTTTTAGTAGAGACAGGATCTTGCTCTTGTTCAGGCTGGTCTCGAACTCCTGACCTCGAGCGATCCTCCTGCCTTGGCCTCCCAGAGTGCTAGGATTACAGGCATGAGCCACCACATCTGGCTGAACCCAGCTCTTAATCTGTTGGTTTTAATCAAGAATAGCATAGGAAGGAGCCCTCTACTTTCCACAGTCTCATTTTGGACTATCTTCTCTTCTAGCCCTTAACCTCAGTAGAAACCTCCCCAGAATCCACCACCCAGATCTCAGCCTCCCCAAAGTCTCTGCAAGCCTGGTCCACATCCGCCAGCTCTGAGTGCAGCAGCCCAGAGATTGATGGGATGGTCTCCTTTAAACACAACCAGCAGCAGATCTCCCAGCAGTGCATCCAGGAAAAAATCCCAAAAACTTCTCTGTCTACAAAATCCCTTAGCTTCTCAGGTCGTCTGAACCCAAGCTGGGTGTCACTAAAGAATGACATGAAGAAGCAGCAGCTGATGTCAGAACTATTCACCAACGTTCACCCGAGGAGGAAGCTGTCTGTGTTTCCAGCTCACTACGACACAAAGCTGGTGGCCAGTAACCAGTCACGTGAGTGCCCTTGTGTCCAGGGCTGTGCCAGGAGCTTAGGGGTGAGGTGAACCAACAGAACCAGTCCTAATCTGTGAGGACCCCCCAGTCTGGGAGCAGGGACACAGCTTCTACCCTCAAGGAGACCGCAGTCTGATAGTGGAGCCATAGTCCGTGCCCTTAGGTGTCTCTAGTCTGATTGGGAAGACAAAAAGGTAAAATAAAATAGAATGATATGTCTGAGTCCACTTTCACTTTTCAATATTTCCTGGTTCCTTCAGATGAGGCCCATGTAGCTGTGTCTGTCCTGGGTACGGACGTTAAGTATGGAAACTGGGGCAGGAGAGCTATTTGGAGGAAAAGAGCAATGGCTGACTCTATACTAGTTCAAAGAGCTTCAGCCACTCCCAGACCATGGGATCCTAGTGGGAGGTGGCCTTTACCAGGAATCTGTGCTGAATCCAGCAGCACACGTAGATGATGCCGATGCCTTTGCCTTTCCAGAAAACTCCTCCCTGCCCATGGATTGTTACTTCCACAGCCACAGCTCTGGTGAGAAGAGGCAGCTGGATGTGCCCTCCCTCCTCCTTTTGCAGAGTCCTCAAAGCTACAATGTTTCTCTGAATGACCTGCTGGTGGCCACTCCAGCCCGCCTGGACCCGAGGCCCAGCAGAAGCCATACAGGTGCTGTGAGGGACCTGAGGACACAGGATCGGGAAGCATGCAGCCACTGCCTGATCTCTGGCCACAAAGGATGTGAGAGGAACTAGGTAGGCCTCCCCATATTCCCTTAATGTAGTTAGTGCATTGGCAGGCACTCTCTGTATTTTTCTGGAATGCTGGGTAGGTAGGAGGATGGAAGGACTAATGGAGACATATAAGTAAGTGGACAATTAAGACTCAGATCAGTCAAAATGTGACCCCTGTGCTTTGTGTATTTCTGATCCGACTGGTCTGCCCTCTCCACAAGGGGCACTTTGCATTGTCTTCCACTTATGGCTAAAATTGAGGGAGTCCAATGTGCAGGTCCCAGAAATAGAACCATGCCAACCACCAGGGGTTGATTTTCACACCCTTCACACTGAGCCAGCCTGGCCTAAGTCCCTTGCCCCAAAGGCTAGCCTGTAATGGGGTACGCTGAGGGGACCAAACAATAGGACAGTGGACCTAAGAAGATGTGGAACCAAAGACCTTTGAGAAGCTTTGATTCCACCATGTGAAAGGACCAATGACATAGTCAGAGCCCTCCGTCAGAACTTTAGTGCTTCTGAAAGAAGGTTCTGTGTAACAACTTAAGAGAACGCTACAGCATAGCATTGCATGGGGTAGAGGGAGCTGTGCTGCTTGGCTGCCTACAGAAGAAGGTTATAGATTGTCTCCCTCACCCTTGCCACCTAAGGCAGACTGTGCCCAGACGCTCTGACCTGGCCCCCTTGTGCCCAGTAGCTCACATGGCTGGAGGGCCTTTGAGGAAACATCAGCCCACAGTCATCACCTTGGGTGCTTGTAAAAATGCACATTCCAGGGCCCAGTCCCAGAAATTCTGATCCAGTAGGGCCTGGCTGGAATGTCCAGGAATCTGCATTTTATGAAGCTCCTTTAGTTGATTCTGATACTCTTCTCCCCATGCTCAGAGAAGAATTGGGTCTGATGTTCCCCAAACTTCCCTGCTGATAAGAATCATGGCCGGGCCTTGTTAGGCCTGTAGTTTCGCAGACCACACACACGCTGGAAATTTTGGCACACACAAGAGGTCTGGGATGGGGCCCTGGGAATTCATCTTTTGGTCAGGTATCTTGGGTGTGGGTGGTAAGAAATGTCTTGCATCTACTCCCAGGCCTGGGCAGAGAAGCCTGTGACAGCTAGCCCTGACCCATGGGCCTGTCATTGGAGTGAAACTCCCTGGTCCTTGTGGAGCTTCCCATCACCCCACTGTCTTAAGCACAAGATGCACAATATGCTGGTACTGGAATTTTAAGTAAAGATGCTTACTGATATATTGTTATTTCTGTTCCTACTATTACAAAAAGGGATGGTGATGTAGCAGGTTGAAATGAAAACTTGTCTTCAATAGGACTATTAAAAATAAGAACAATCTGAAGCCACACAAAGAAAAGGAGGTGATAATTAGACTGAGAGGGTGTGATAAAGTGCACTGACCATTGAATTTGGCTCTGAATCTCGTAGCAGAAAAGGCCAAATATAGCATTCTGTTTTGGTCTTTTTTTGTCTGTCCAATCAGAAAAGAGCCTCCCTAGTGGCATGGATTATATCTCTACCATCAGACCAGGGGCTCCCTGAGGGCAGGGGCTGTGACCCTTCCCCCCAGACTGGGAGCTCCCCAAAGATTAGGACTGGTTCTGTTGGTTCTTCTTCCCACTAAACTCCTGGCACATCCCTGAATACACGGGCACTCACTTGCTTTGGGCTATAGTGAGTTCCATATCCCTGTAGACACTCGGCATCAGTTTGGGTTGTAGTGAGCTGGGAATGAGGAGAGCTTCCCCCTTAGTTGAATCTTGGTGAATATTTCTGACATCAGACGCTGCTTCGTGCCATTCTTTAGTAAAAGCCAGCTTGGGTTCAGACTCCCTGAGAAGCTCTGGGATTTTGTAGGCAGAGAAGGTTTCAATATTTTCTCATAGATAAGTAAAAATAAGTTAAGTAGTTCTCTAGGAGAGACTTTTTTTCCCTGGCTCTGATTTTTAAGAGCAGTGTACCATGTGGAGTCTTGTAGACCTTTACTACCATAGTTGGCAATGTCTGAAGGCACTGCCATACTTTTTGTTAATATTAATGATGATAATAGTTACCCTTTTGTTTTATTCTTTGTTTTTTTTTGGTTTTTAAAATTGTTTTGTTTTGTTTTGAGACAGAGTCTCACTCTGTTGCCCAGGCTAGGGTGCAGTAGTATCATATAGCTCACTGCAACCTCAAACTCCTGGGCTCAAGTGATCCTCCTGCCTCAGCCTCCCCAATAGCTGGGAGTTCAAGCTCATGCCACCATGCCCAGCTAATTTTTCTTTCTTTCTTTTTTTATTTTCTGTAGAGAACAGGGTCTTGCTGTGTTGCTCAGGCTGGTCTCAAACTCCTGGCCTCTAGTGATCCTCCCACCTTGGCCTTCCAAGGTGCTAAGATTGTAGGCATGAGCCACCACACTCAGCCTTAGTTACCCTTTTTTTCTAGCCTACTGTATAGGTGCCAGCACTCTTCTAGATAAATATTTTATCTAATTTAATTCCAATCACAATTGTATACTTTAGAAAAGAAAAAACTGAGGCTCAAAATGCATAGGCTTAACATTCAGAAGGACCCACAGCTTTTACCTGGCAGAATAAGGATTCTAGTCAGTTGCTTCTGATTCCCAAGCCCCACGTTTTTGAAGCCACCCTATTTGTCTTTCAAGTGGCGCTTTTCATATTAGTCTTTGGTTAGAGCTGAGGATACAATTAATGACTGTTGAGTGAAGGCATTTCTGCAGGTAGCAGATAGCAAAGTCCAAGCAGTCCTAGAATGCCATGTGGGGTCACCAGATCTCAGAGCTGGCCCTCTGCTTTTAGGCCAAATAATGGTTTCTGAAAATTCTCTCCAAAATAATCAGGGCATTAGGACTATACATAAGAAAGCAAACTCACAGAAGACTAATTATATACAACAGAATGCCCATCTACTAATGCATTGATTCATAAATGGAGCAGGGTGTGGTATGGGAAGAGGGGTTCTGCATCATAAATAATGGTTGAAGGAGAGAAGGAGGAGCAGGTGGAAGTCCCAGTTGTGGTTCAGGGGTTTCCTTGGTCAGTGTCATAACATTAACACCTTCCACGTGTCAGGTCTCCAGACCATATCTCACGGAATCCTCATGCTGCTACTGTGAGGTTGCAAAGCAGATGTTTGCAGGTGAAGATAATCAAAGTTTTGAGGACATTAAATAACTTGCCCAACCTCACACAAGTGATGGACTCTGGACAAAAAGCCTTGTCCTGACCCACGTGAGAAATGGAACCCTGACAAATTCCTCCATTTTTCTGCATGTCACTATAATCTATCCTTCTTCTGGACCCACTTTCACAGTGGGTTCGCCACAGTGTCCAGGGTGTGGATCTGTATAACAGTTGAATTCGAAGGGATAAATAAATATAAACCATCTTGTAGGATTTTAATGGTAAGTCAGTGGCGTGGTAAAGTGGAAGATGATGTCTCATGGAATAAATGGTAGTTGCACTGAGAGTGATGATGGTGATGATGGTGATGATGATGATATTGTGCTGATGGTGATGAGCCCAGCATGGACTGGACCAAGACACACTTGCTTTTGGTGTACTAAAAACTTTGCATATATTATCTCAGTCCTCAAGGCATTGTTATTCTCTCTTTTCAAACGGGAAAACCACACTTAGAGAGGTTAAGTAACTTGTCCAAGGGCTGACAGCTCCTTAACCACTATCATATATAATCTCCAGCCAACCATATTGGCAGCTCTTAAATGATCCATATCAAATGTTTGGGGCAGGAAGCCTGCAAGAATGCAGGAGAATGTTGTGTAGGTAAAATGAGCTTCTGGTGACCGCTGATGTGAATCACCAAAGCACCTTTTGATCCACTAGACAGCAATGGTGACGATGAGTTAATTGACTTTAATATTCTGGAGGTCATTTTAAAAGAAAATCTAAGAAAAATCTTTTTTTTCTTCTTCCCCAGAACCAGGCTGTATCTCTGCCATTTTTTCCTTCCTACCTCTTACTCACTCGCAGGAAATGATTTGTCTCTTCCCACGGTATCTCCCATGTTCACAGAATCGACTGAAAGTTTCATTTCCTCATCTAGATGTCTTGATCTTACAAATATCTCCCATCAGCAGCACTGAGGCTAGCAGCCTTGCCTCTGTGCCCACCCAGTTGGCCTACAGTGCTACCAGACTGCAACTTCTGCGCGTTGATGGGTGCTGCCCCAAGACTCACCCTGGTTGCCCTACCTGTGGCTCTTCTCTGGGTCCCTCATATGGCACCACCATCCAGAACATTTCCCCGGTAGGAATCATGTTTCAGAGATGGGCTCATGATTTCCAGGAGTCCAAAGCCCTCAGGTCACTGCCAGGACTGTGCCAGTTAAGCCTTCATCTCCAAAGATAAAACACAGGGACAGGGCTGGACATGATGGAGAACTCTGAGCCCTGGATGAGGGAATTGAGGCACTTGCAACTTCGCCGGGTAAAGACCAGACCTCCTCCCACTCTAGCGAGCCCAAAGACCTGCCACCTTGGTGCCCAAACATCTTCCCGCTACCTCCCTTGCCAGCCCAACTCAATCTCGCCAGCAAAGGCAGAGGTGAGGCAAGAGTATCCAGCCTGAAGGTCTTTCTTCCGTCGACATGCAGAAACCATGCACCACCCCCCCGTGTCCATTAATAAAATAAATTGCCATGCTCAATGCTGGGACGAGTAGCCTGATTCAGAGGGAGAATGGGAAGGGGAGGTGGGGGAGATAATTCTCCTGAGCACCCCTCAAAAAGCTCCAGTTACATTGAATACGTGGCAGAGCCTTGGAAGAATATCTCGGGTGAATAGTGTACCATAGGCCCTGCCCTCCTTGCTGGTTAATTGACTTTAATATTCTGGAGGAGCCCAGATTCTGAGATGGCCCTCTCTGTGACAGTGGCTCTGCTGACTCTGCCCAGCACAGGGCCTGGCTAGACCCCAGGCATAACATCTTTCCACGTCTGCCAGTTCCCTCTCTGCCCTTTCCAGAAATGGGATACAAGATTTTTGCTTCACTTGCTCTTCCTGAGTTGGATCCCTGGTGAGAGATTTGGAGAAGTCTGGGCAGGGGAGGAAGAAGAAGTGAGGTCGGAAGACAAGCTCCTGCTTCACGATGTTGACCCAGCTTTGCCTTATGGGCTCCCAGGGGGATGAATTTCTGGCCTCAAGGATGTCAGGGGAGTCTGGGATACTTGAAGCCCACAGTATCTCTTAGGCAGAAGATCTTAATCATCCAAGATATTGAATGGAGATGTTAGACTCAAGCCATTTGTGTTCAGCCATGAAACACACATGTACACAACATCTGCATCCCCATCTGGGCCTGGCTCTCAAGGATCCTGGTACAGTGTTCTTTGCAGTAAGTCAAGGCCCTCCTGGATGGCAGAAGCAGCAGGCCTGGTTACCACAGGCAGATGAGTAAAGGCTTGATTGTCACCTCAACTTCCACTTCACTGGCTCTTTCCCGATGCCATTCACAAGGCTCAAAATAGACTGATGCAAAATAGATGAGGCCACTTTTCCTATTGTTGTTCTCAGGTTGCCAGCCCAAGCAAAAGATGTAAGACTTGCTGGAATGGGGCTTCCTAGAAGCTCTACATCTCTCCCCTTTTCTTCCTGGTCACTAATCCCAGCCAGTCAAGGGATTCTGAGCTGATAAAAAGAAAGTCTTTTAATAAGGTGAAGTCAGAATTATTTGTCTTTCTAAGGAACACTTTGGAGCCAGCACTTTTGATCCTACAGACAGGGTATGCAATCCATGCAGTTGCACAGGGCCCTGCGCTTAGAAGGGCCCTGCACTTGGGTTAACATTCTGTTGCCACGATCTTGAAAGTGTGAATAATTTCTGAACAAGGTACCCTGTGTTTTCATTTTGCACTGGATCCGCCCAGTTATGTAGCAGTTCCTGCCTGGAGGCTTTAACAGCTCTGGGTTATCCAATGAGGAGGCAAAAATGCCAAGCTGCCTTCGTAGCTCCACAGAACAGACCTCCTGGCTGCTCACCCTTAGGGCTATGCAGAGCAACTGTTGAATGCTTTTGGGGGACAAAAAATGCTTGTGGCAGTCCTTGCCCCTATAGCATGTACAGTGGGGGAAGGCAGGTCCATAGATGACTAGCCTGAGTTAAGTGCCACTAAAAAAGAGTGTCAGTAGATGAGAAGGAAACACCTTCATTCCCAGCTGGGAGGACCACATCCATTCATTGGAAGAGGTGATGTTTGAGGTGGTAGCAGGAAAGGATAAATTGGGTTATAAAAAGTGGATATAGGGTGTGAACTGAGGTATAGAGGCCTGGAAGAAAATAAAAACAACCCTGAACATGATTAAGAGGTAAAGTCTAGTCTACTTTGGCTGGACCAGAAAGGAAAATTGGGAGATGAAGTTGCCAGGCACCCTTCATTCATGTCACTCCCTATGATAGTGATTTGTTTGTATGGCTGTCTCACTACTGGAATGTATTATGTCTTAAAAACAAATTTTTTTTTTTGAGACAAGGTCTCACTCTGTTGCCCAGGCTGGAGTACACTGACACAATCATAGCTCACTGCAGCCTCTAACTCCTGGGCTCAAGGGATCCTCCCATCTCAACCAACAGAGTAGCTGGGACTACAGGTGCATGCCACCATGCCCAGCTAATTTTTTTGTACAGACAGGGTCTCACTGTGTTGCCCAGGCAGGTCTCCAACTCCTAATGAGCTCAAGCAATCCTTCTGCCTTGGTCTTCCAAAGTGTAAGATTACAGGTGTGAGCCACCACACCTGGCCTCTTTACATATTTATATTCCCTAGTTTTAGCCTAGTACCTAGGCCATAATAGGAATTCAGTAAATATTTACCAAATGAATTAATATGGTGGAGAGTCTAAAATGTTATCCTGGGAAGTGTTTACCTAACTTACTGGGCAGTGGGAAACCACTGAAGGTTTTTGAACGAGAGATTTTATTTAGTGTTATGAAGATGAATCTGGTAGCAGTTGGTGGAATGGCTTGGCAAGGGGAGAGGCCCAAGGTGGGAGAGCAGTGGGAGGCTTGTGCAATGGTCCAGGCTTCAAGCCCTTGCAACCTCTATCAGGGTGGCCTGCGAAAGAAAAGGAGGCAGATATACCTCAATAAAGCCAGGAAGGTGGGAGAGGAGGGGGAGGCAGGTGCAGAAAAACATCAGAGAGCTGGAACTTAGCAACTGAATTCATGGGAAAGAGAAAGGGAACAATAGAGCAGGCTTCAAAAGAACTGAATCCCTTAAAAGAAAATAGGAACATTGGGAGAAGGAGCTTTGGGGGGATGGAGATTAGGGTATCTGTTTCTTAAAGCAATTGGAAGAATTCCTGTCCCCAAATGGATTTAAAATAGCAACACTGAGGGAAGTTCCCAAGTACAAAAGCAATGTTTCCGATTTGTTAAAAATAGCTGTCTTGGACTGGGCAGGTTCTCTGATCCCCAAGATCAGAACAATTTCGGCAGCTTAAAAAACATGTGGTTCTCCCTAGACCTAATTAATCAATGTGGGAGAGGGAGGAGGTTGAGTTGGATTTTAAAAGCTCTCCAGGGAGTTCTGATGCACAGCCAGGTTTGGGAGTCACTTATCTGGGTTACCCCCACACTGGACAGCCCCTAACCCACCTCGGACAGGCTGGGTAATTCTTGCTAGCGTTAAACAGGTGATTTCAGACTCCAGTTTTCCTTCCACCCTGGCAGGAAGTGTAAAGAAGGAAGATTGGCAGCTGTTGCAAGCATCCTGCCCACCCCACCCCCACACCCATACTGAATGATTACATGAGCTGAATGTAATCATTCACAGCCCTTGTCTTTACAGCTGGCATGTCACTTAGCTTAATTACAGCACACAGTGGTATTTCAACTCGAGGAGTCTAAAAAAGCAATAAAATGGGTTTTGCAAATTGTTAGGAAGGCAATGAAGATCTTGAAACTGCAATTTACTAAGCATTGCTTTCAATTATTTTGCATTCTCCAGTGATGACTCTAAGTCATTAACTAGCAGCCTGGGAAAGCCAAGGGGCAGTGTGCAGGGTATTTCGTATCTCCTGAATGCACACTGTGTGCTGGGGAGGTGGCTGAGGCTTCGGGAGTTACCTTGGGTGTGGGAGGGGATGTGATTGTTCTGAGCACATGTTCTTCCCATCAGGCACCTGCCTGTCATGCTTCCGCCACAGTACTCTCCAACCATGAGTTCTGACCGGTCTAGGGTGATCTTCATCAGAGATCCCCTTCCCCTTTACTCTCCAGTATCAACTACTGTCCCCAGAAAGCATGAGGAGAGACGTGTAGAAAGCACAGCAAGTCCTAGGCGCGGTGGCTCACGCCTGTAATCCTAGCACTCTGGGAGGCCGAGGCGGGAGGATAGCTCCAGGTCAGGAATTCGAGAAGGCACAGCAAGTCCTTTAAAGGTCTAGGATTGGTACCTGGTTTCTTTGGCTCTCTGGCTCACTTCTTTTCCCACCATACTTCCTGATTCTTCTTAGTCCTTGGGTAAGTATTTCTAGGGCAGTCGTTTTAAAGAGAAAGACTGTGGTATCCCTCCACCACCTGCTTTTCCAAGCCTGAGAGGCTTGTGATAATAATTTTATAAAATGGGACCCCATGCCTCTGAGAAAGGGGCAGAAGCAACAGGAAATTGGCAGGAGCAGGCGACTCTGAGACAACTCCCTCTTGCCGGCAGCAACATTAGCCGGCAAGATAATCAGGAGCAGAATGCCAGCTGCCCGAGCAGCCAGGCCAGGCGGGAAAGCAAACACCTAAATCCTGTTGGCAAAGCCAGCAAGACCATCACAACATGGCCAAAGCAAACAGGGGGCTGAGACAGGCCCGCAGCAATGGACTTTCACTTCCCCTTGGATCTGGCAGAGGGTGACACTGAGCCAGCTAACCCTGCTTGTCAGGGCATCAGATAACCATGGGAAAGCTCATACCCATTCCTGGGTTCCGGCCCAAGCTGGACACCTGCCCCGCCTGCCATGGTCTCCTTTCAGTTTGGCCCAGGCCAAAGAAAGGCTGATAATGAGAAAACATTTTCACATATATTCTTTTGTTAATTCTTCACAGCAGTCCTGTGAGATCAATATTATCCCCATCTTACAGATGTGGAAACTGAGGCTCAGGGGCATCAAGGACACAGAGCCAGGGGTTAGTCTTGGGCCTCTGACTCAGTGTCTGCTGTATTTCTCATTCTCTCTACCCTCCCACCTCTCCACCCCAATTCCCCATGTCAATTCCCACAGTCCCTTCTCTGGCGGAGCCCTCACAGTCTAAATGAGACTCAGTTCTTTTTTTCCATTTCGTAGCTAAGAAGCAAAGACTCAGAGGAGGGAGGGGATTATTTTTCTTTTCAAACCAGGAAACAGTTAGTTGACACCCCTGGTCTTGTCTACCACACTCAGCAACACAAGTGGGGGCCCAGTGAGAACATGTTTACATGTATTTTCAATTATTTAGATATTTCAATAGTGTTCCCCCCTTATTTAAATGCAAAAGATCTGAATCAAGAGCTGCTGTTTTTATGTGGGTCATGGTTTGATTGTGTTTGAACATAGCCTGAATAGGCCCCTTTATGACCCCAGGCCCTTGGTGTCTCTAGGGCCCAATGTACCTATGAAAATTCCTACCTCTTGCCACATGGGTGGGACATTTATATTTTTTCAGGGAGAGATGCACAGTAACGATATGCATATCTTATGGAAGGACTATACTCCTATGAAGAGAAGAAACCCCAGCTGTTAGATGCATAGGATGCTCTCTTCCCGGGCTCCATTTCTCAGATTTCCTGATTATAAAATAAATGATTTCTCAAAAGCTCTGTTTCCAGAGAGAGAAGGACAGGAAAAGGAAAGAGTAATTATTCACTGGACTCCGAGCCAATTAACCAGTTCTTGTTTCCCTAGTATTTTCATTTGTGCTGCTTCTAGCAACCCTGCGGGAAAACGCCATTCGTCGGAAGGGAAAGTGTAGGTGGAAGGCGCGATATTCTCGCATCTCTGAAGGGGGGACTTAGACGGCAGATGGAGTCGGGGAGGGTGTCCCCACAAAAGAATGAGGCTTGTTCGGGCTGGGTTGGAGGTTCTGTTGGAGAAGGAGCTCTGGGGAAAGCCCATCGTGGCGAATTTGTCTGGAATTGGAGATTAGGACGCACTCCCCACCGCCTAGGCCAAGTCGCTGTTCCAAGCGGCAGGAAGGACTACGGCTGACTCCGGGCGCTGAGCCCCGCGCTCCTTGGCGGAGAAAGATCCCGGGTCAGCGGCTACTCTCAGGGTGCCTCCCGGCCGTCGCGGCCGTCTACACGCGCTCTCCCGTCCGAGCGCCACGACCGGGACCCGCGCCGCGGCCGCGGGCACCTCGGGGCCAAAGAGCTCCGCAGGAGAAGCCGGGCCTTCGCCCCAGCAGGGTCGGAGGGATCGGCGGAGCTAGGCTGGAAGAAGCAGGAAAGTGGGGGGGGTCCCAGTGGAAATGCTCAGGGCCGCCCGTTACCAAGCGCTTCCCCCTCGCTCCTTTGCCTGCTTCGCCCAGGCGGCTCCCGCTCGGACGCCCCAAAGCCGCAGAGGTGAATTCGGTCCCCGAGGGAGCGCGAAATTGGCTTCCTCCTGTGCGCCCTGCCAAGGAGTGGCATTGCTGTTTGTGTAGCTCGAATTATGTGCCAAGCACTGGGGCGAAGCACTTTATGTGCTTTATCATCCCCCAAACCGCACAATAGCCCCGTTTACAGATGAGAAAACTGGACCCGAGAGGCCGTGTAAACCAGTATGTGTCGCAGGCAAGAATGAACACGGCCGGTGACTCCAAGTCCACACGGGACCTCAGCGCGGCCCTTCCTAGACCATGGTTGTTTGAACTTGAACTGCACACACGGAATTCGTTTCTAGTGTGGCGATCAGTGTAAGGCCACGCAGGGGAACAGAGCTGCATGTTCCAGTGTGGTCACCTCCCTTCTATCACGGCTCCCGTTAGCACTGAGGAAGAGAGGTGAGAATGGCCATTATGCCAATTTTACAGTGTAGGAAACTGAGGCTTGGAGGGTCCAGGTCATAGCTAGTGAAGAGACCAGCTCCCAGGAAGGTCTTCCGATGTACCCAACCCAGGAAGGACTTTTAGCCAGGCTGCTCTCTGAAATTTTTTATCTGCAAAGAAAACAGGCTGGGAGGGGTGTGGCTGCCACAGTAGCTACCCCTTTGCAGGGCCGTTAGACCTCCCCGTGTGGGGACCACACCCGGACGCCAGAAGAAAGAGAAGTGAGCTCTCTCCTTCCTTCCTTCTTTTCTTCTACTTGGGGGCTGTGGAGAAGAGTGGAGATGGGTGTTCCTTTTTCTTTAATTCCCTTCTCAGTCTCTCTAGTCACTTGGCTGGGACTGGGCAGAGGGCAAGTGGCTGAGGGTTTCTCTGGGACACATGCAGTCTGGCCTTGGCAATATCCAAGAGGAAGCTGGGGCAGGTGGGGCTTTTCTTTTTTGCCACCAAGTGCTGGGCTCTGCAGTGCTAGGCACACCACTGTATTATTTTGTCCCCATCATCAACACTGCAGTTGTGTTCTATCCATGAGGAGGCTATCTATGCTCAGAAAGAGGAAGACACTTGCTGGGGCCTGAAGCTGGTGTGGAGTGGGGCTGGGGTGTGTACTGGGCCTATCTGACCTCACAGCTTCCCTCTGCTCTGCTGGGCCTCTGGCCCAAGAACAGGTTGGAAATGGGAGACAAAATAAGTTCCCTCCACTCCATCTTCTACATTAGAAATGGTAGCCACAGTAACCATTTTCTTAAAGTTTGGCCCTCCCTAAGGAGTGGGATTTCCTCTCTTAGCCTGGAGCAAGTTGCCTGCGTGTTCCCCTAACCCTTCACAGAAGCGGCCCAGACTCCCTCCAGAGAAATGGCCGTCAGGTAATTCTCAACAAATAGGGATCTGGAACTTGCCTACTCCTTCCCCCACCACCCTGCCCTTCCAGCTTCCCCCACCACGTCCATAGTCACGTTTCGGAGGCCCTTCTTCAGCCGAGAAAGAAAGCCCCAAGCAATGCTCCTTCCTCAGGCCCCAAGTAGGCAATGTGGCTGCCCCCTTGGAAGGCCACTGCTGGTTTCCTGGCAAGAAAAAGAGAGGATTTCAGAACCTTCCCTCCTCTCAGAATCCCTTCCTTCCTCCCTCCTTTCCCCGCTACCCCCCTCAACTTTCTCATCTCACCAGTTTCTAATGTGTAAAGGATGTTTACCCTGCAGAGCGAGGCTGCCGATGGCGCAGGGGGCAGAAGCTTGATTCACAGCAGGGAGGCACCGAGCTCTGCCCCCACCTGGGGCCAGAGCCTGAGGCTGGAGGAGGGTGAGGAGCTTCGGGCTTGGAAACCCCACCCCCCACCTCCCCCGGCCAGGCCAAGAAATGTCCTTGCAACTCCCCAACCTCCCAGGTATCCGTATCTCCACCAGCCCATTCCTCCCAAAGGCACCAGCTAGGCCTGGATGCACTAGACCTGGGGAGAACTCAGAGGGGGCCCTGCGTGCTCCCCCACCCTACCCCACCCTGTCACTGTCGCCACTGCCAAGGATTGAGGTTCAGGGCTGAGGAAGAGTGTAATCTGCTCCATCCCAACCCAATTTACTTTAAAACCAGCATAAACTAGCCTGGAGCATTCCCTGCTGAATGACTAGAGGTTTCCAGTTTTACCCACACCCTACCCCCAACCTGGGCTGAGTAATTCTTATTCACCCCTGGGGACCGGGAGTCAGGAGGCAGAGGAGAATTTGCTCATTCCCCCCATTCCCCCTTACCAGGGATTAGGGGTTCAAGGGGTTTGGAAGTGAGTCCAAGATGAAGGGAAGAAGAAAGAATAGCAGCTGCCCCCGACTTCTCATCCATTTCCTATGAGGATCCTCCCTGATTCCTTCAGAACCCCAAGGGGGTTAATATTTCTCCAGCCACCCCCTTCCTCTGTTTCCTTCTACCTGGAGGCTCTGACAGGCATGGCCACTCCACAGCCCAGTTGCTGTGTTGTCCCCCATGTAGCCCCTCCTCACCTGCACTACCAGGACCCTGGCTGCTGTCTGCCTGAGAGTGTCACCTCGGCCCCTGCCTGACCCCGTCTTGCTGATAAGCCCCCAGACGGCCAAACATCGTTAAGTTCTTTGCCTTTCTAGACTTCTCTGCCTGTCCTTTCCCTGACCTGGGGCTGGGGGGTCGCCTAGAGGTGTGTCTGTACTTCCCTAGGCAGCGGGGACTCCACTACACCACAGTTCTGCCTTTCCACGTATACCCCTCCACTCCAGCCCCTGCCACTCCTTCAGGCTTCTAGACCACAGCAAAGTTTCCGTGGCACCTAGTTGCTCCAAAATAGTGTCCTCTCACCCTCTACCCCCACCACAACTCACTTGCCTGCATAGGCACTGCCTCAGAAGAGCTCCAGGAAACAATAAAACTAAGGGAGAGAAAGAGGAAATTGATGTCAGAGAACTTCAACAATGATTTTAGAAATTGAAGCTTAAAATCTCTCTTAGCTCAACCCCGAATGTGGGGGGAGGAGGGAAGTCTTGGATTGTCCACTTAGACTGAGTAACTCAACACTGCCCTCAGCTTCTTGTGTCCCTTTGCTTTTTTAGATCTTCCTCACAAACAAGTGGGGGCCACTCTGATAAGAGACAGCATCTACACTGAAACAATCAGTTGCTGGGAAGCATCAGGATGAGCTTGGTTTTCTCCTGGTATCATGGAGTGTAGACACAAAGTCTGTGTGAGTTAAGGCTAGGGGTTCGGGTTCACAGACCATCTGTCCAGGGTGGAGGGAGCCGCCATTAGAAATATGGTCTTTCTCCCTCCCTGCAGCTGTTTGTTTCAGAGTCCCCCATTGCCACCACCCCTGCGACACTGGTTCCACCCTTAGGTCCCTCCCCAGCTCTTTCCCCAACTCTATCTCCCAAGAAAGGGAAGGCTCCTGGCAGAGACCCCTGGAGGACGAGCTCTGTGCAGAGAGGGGGGGGCGGGGGCAACGGAAGTGGTACCCACAGGGGAGAACAGAGGGTCTCTACGGTGGGGATGGGGAGCTTTTTCTTCCCAGAAGTGCCACCTCCCTTTCTAGACAGGAGCAGACATCATAAGCACAAGAATGTGGTTTACACTAATTCAAGCAATTATTTGGATAAATCAGAATATTTTCTCACCTGAAATAATCTGATAATGGGACCAAAAAGTTAAATGTCCTTTGATCAGAAATCAGATAAGAAAGACTCTCAGGCCACCTCTGATAGTGGTCTTTGACTTAAAAAAAAAGAAAGAAAGAAAGAAAGAAAGAAAGAAAAAGAAAGGCAAATCATCGTCTGAATAACTTTTAAACAAAAATTTAAAATTCAGTTTACCAAATCCATACTTCACTTCCAACAATTCCGAGGGGTAAAACTGAACAAAACCTTGGAGAAAGTCTATCCCAGTTTCAAACCTCAAACTCTGCCATGAGGCATTTGAAGCAGCCTGAAGGTCGCCGATTTGGAAGCTGTTGGCAAGTCCCTAGCTCGCAGTGCATGCTCAGTAAGTGTCCGCGATGTCCTCTCCCTGACTCTGCACCGTGGAGTCCTGCAAGGACAGAATTTTCTCTTTACCTTTCCTCTGGAGGTCTGCATTCCCTTCTTTTGTTTGCCCAGTTCTTTGTCCGTGCCCCAGGTAGGATAAATGGGCACAAACCGTTCTGCCTTCCAAAGAATTCAGGAAAGTGGCGGGAATGCGAAGCTGAAGCACAAATCCCCAACAAAACGCTGGCGGTGGGTCCTTGTCACGCCAGGGGAAATCCGGTGCAGTTGAAAAGGGCTGCGTTTGCTAACGAGCCTGGGAACGCGGAGCGCCCACCTGGAGTTTTGGTGGCGATTGGCTGAGCGCGGGGGTTCCACTATTGGTGCGGTGCCCCTGGGGGAGCGAGACGCGGCCTCTGAAGCCCCTCGCATCCCATCCCTCCGACCCCTCGCTTTCCTCCCTCGTCCTCAACTCCAGCCCCACCGACCCACCGGCCGCAGCCTAGTTCTTGCTGTCCCACTCCTATGTACCCCGTCCCCAGAGAACGTAAGCGCATGGCCGTCACTAGGTCCCAAGACTGGCGGCTTCCTCTTAGTTCACTGGAAACTGGAGGCCGAGGCGACAGACACCCGCTGCCCCCCGGTAGAAGGGGGAATAGTCACATCTGCCAGGTGCCTGGAGGAGCCGCATCTCTCCAGCTTCATTTCCTTCTAGTGGTTTTTGTGGGGCTCTTGCGTGACAATCTGGTGACCTGCGAAGGGCAGTTTGCCCCGGGTTGAGAGTGGGCGACGCGGGGGCTGAGGTCGTGATTCTGTATTGCTGAAGCCTTTTCCATCACAGTCCAACCTGGGACTTTTCCGTGTCTTCTAACCTTAAAGAGAGTGAGAGAAGACGAGAAAACGATTAAGAAAAAACAAACCTCTTCTCATTTTCCAATAAGGCCGGAATTCCACAGGAAAAAATTCCGAGTGGCAACAGTCCGGATTCTACATCTCCTCCATTCTGTCCCACACCTCCACGAAACAATTGTCGGGAAAACTCCAGTACCTATAGACAGAGGAACTTTACATTGCTCATAAGTATAATAACTTTTATTGACAAAACCAAACCACATCATTGGGTGTTGAGTCAGAAAACAAAACAAAATAAGCCACAATCTCACATTTTAGCAAAATACCATGAAAACAAAATTTTTATTTTTATTTAAAAAAATTTTTTGGAGACAGGATCTCACTCTGTTGCCGGGACTGGAGTTCAGTGGCATGCATCATCATAGCTCCCTGCAACCTCAAACTCCTGGGCTCAAGCTATCCTCTGCTTTAGCCTTCGGAGTAGTTGAAACTACACCCTTAGTGCCACTATGCCTGGCTAATCTCTCTCTCTCTCTTTGGTACAGACAGGATCTCACTATGTTGCCCAGGGTGGTCTCCAACTCCTGGCCTCCAGCCATGCACCTCAGCCTCCCAAAGTGCTGGGATTGTAGGCTTGCACCTTGCTCAAAGAAAACAAATTAGTAAGAAACTAGAACAACGAAAAATAACAGGAAATGGGAGGACATAAACATAATTTGTATAGTCTCTGGAAAAGAACATACAAATTGCTTTAACACTTGAAAGTATGTTCAACATCTTTTAAAAGTAAAGAATGCATAAGTACTTTGATATCACCCATTTCTTTTTCTTTATTATTATTTATTTTTTTTTTTTTTGTAGAGATGGGGTCTTGATATTGCCCAGGCTGGTCTCAAACTCCCGGCCTCAAGCGACCCTCCCACCGCAGCCTCCCAAGGTGCTAGGATTACAGACATGAGCCACCACGCCTAGCCTGATACCACCCATTTCTAAGAATGTATCATACAGATATATTTGCACATATACACAGAATAGTGTATATCATGTGCAAGCAGAAAAAAGAAAAGAAAATTGGAAACAATCTAAATATCTCTCAATAGTCTTCTAGTTAAATAAAGTACACCCATACAATACAGTGGAGCCATTAAAAACAAAGAGGCATTAATTAACATATAGAACCATCATTAAGGTGCATGTTTTTTAAATAAAGGGCAAAATATAAAGCTGTGTGTATGACATTCTGCAATTTGTGTTAAAGGGCTATATTTATATACACTTGTGTAAGGATACTCTGGGAAGAGCAGTTGCTTCTGGAAAGGGGAGCTGAGATAAGAGGCGGAAGGAAAATCTACTTTCCTTTTTAATGTAACTTGAATTCTTTCCTTTAGCACACATTACTTATTTTCTTAAAGATAGATTAACATCAGGAAATTACTATTTTAGTAGCATTTGAATTTAAAGAAAGGTTTTTGAATAAAAGTAATAAAAGTTTGTTATGGACAATGTTGAAAAATTTAACATTAATTACATCCCTGGCTTATTAGGATCTGGTCTACACAATCTTTATAACTTAATTAAAATGCAAACTTTTCTCAGATAATTAAAACTAATAAAAATCAGACCGTTTACTTGAAAAATCGTTTTTAAAAAATCAAAACGTCAATGGTGTGTGTGGAGACTTGTAAAAAATACGTAAAATTAAAATTTTTAAATTTAAAAATCAAAACAAAACAAATCTAAGGCGAGTTTGCAGAGCTTGATTCAACGAGCGTGATGCCTAAGCCGTTACTTAGGCTGGTAATCCAGGTAAAAAAATTTATTCGAGGTGGAGGGATTGGGAGAAAATAGGTACTTTTTTTTTTTAAGCTCTCAGGCCAGCCCTATATAGCTGAGATCTTCTACCGAAGACATTATTTGCACCATTCGGATAAAAACTTAAGCCAAACTCTTTGATTTGCTTTCAAACCATATTTTTCCTTGCTGGGCTTCCCGAGTTCTCCTGGTCGCCACTGCAGTGTCGATCCTCGGACCTTTTCGCGTTGGGACCCGGGGAGCCTGCTCTGGGGACAGTGTTTGGCGGCAACTTGGCCGCGGGCGGCAGCAGACGGAAACGAGGGCTGCCGCGCGGGTGGGCGCCTCCGGGGGACCCAAGAGAGACCTGGGAATGGAGTTTGGGCGGAGATAGCATTCACCCTGCCGCGATGGGAATAAATACTCCCTAAGGCAAAGCCTCCCTCTGCGCCCCTCCCGCCCCGGCAGGAGGTGAGGGCCGGGTCCGAGCAGCCCGGGAAGGAAGCGGGGAGCCTCTCGCTCACTCTCCCGCCCGGCCCGACCGCGGGGGCCCGCTTCGGGGCCGTCTCACCTGCTTGGACTGGCTCCCGGGCGTTGTGCAAAAGACAGCCGGCCCTTTGTGCCAGTGCCGGTTCTCCGGGATTTGGCGAGGAAGCCCGCGGGCCGGGAGCTCTCACGCTCTCTGCAACCAGCTGGGGCCCAGGAAAAACAAGGGGCGGCGAGAGCCAGGCCAAGGCTGGGGGCGCCTGTGGGTCCCCTGCTCCCCGCTGGCTTCCGCAGCGCGACTCTCGGGATGTCCCTGGAAAGACCAGAGAGACCCACTTCAACCCACGCAGGAGAAACCTGGGTTTGGGGTCTAAGCCCCTCCCCAGATTCTCCCCTGTCTTGCCCAGGTGGTGGCCTCAGCTGTCTTCTGAGTGCCCCTTGCTAAACATATGGAAATGAAGGCAGAAATAGATAAAGAGAATGTTGGGGATGACACTGTGGTCAGCAGGGCCCTTGGCAACCCTGGAGGAGGAATTACGTTAGGGGGAAGCGGCAGATAAGGAAGGCCCAAGTTGGGGGGGAGGAGGGATGTGAAATCTTTGCCAGGAGAGGAGTTGCAGGATGGACTGAGGGATCCCTCACTCCAAAACCCCCAAACGGAGCTCTGAAGGGGTACTCTGACTTAAGAATCCGCAAGCCAACCTTCCAGGCTCCTGGTGTCTCTTCTAAGAACAGCCTCTCAGAAGCTAAACTGATCCAAACATCACAGAATTATAAACTGATTGGATTTATAAACCAGCACCGCTCTCCTTCTTTCTCCCTTTCACTGGTGGCAACACTCCACCTCCCCCACTCCTTTCCTGGGGATCCTGTTCCTCCTTGTCCGTCCCTGCAAAGCAACTGCTAAATGAAGGAAGAGCAGAGTCGCCAAGCAGGGCCCTTGGAATCTCGTTCCTCTCCCCTCCCTCCCGCTCCTCTTTGGCTGATGGGGCTGATCCAGGTGTGGGGGGAGCTTGGAATCTCAGTATTTACCCAAATGCTCTAGCTTTTTTGGTTATAAATGTGGCTGTGGCCCAGGCACACCAAACAAGGGGAGATGACTGAGAATGAGACAAATAATGAAAATGAAAATAAAAATAAAAAACTTGTTGGCTTTTTAGGACTTTAAAGTTGTGGGTGAATCTCTGGTTCTGCTTCTGGCCCCTATAACTTGTTGAAAGAGGTAAGATTTAGAGTTGATAAAACTTCTGGATCGCTCTAGGTTGTTTTATTTATAAGCAACAAGCCAAAAACACTTTCCCCTCAGTATTCAATCAGTAGAGATGAGAGATTTCTCCCGCCCCACCCCACAGGTCGGTCAGCTCCTGGCTTGGAGAGAAGGGGCTGGAGGCTACTCTTAGATAAAGGCAGCAGCCTTGATCGACTCCTAGCAGGAGCTAACAATGCAGGGAAAGTGAAAATTCCAGCCAATCAACTATTATTTGGTTGAAGAAAAGCCAAACAATGGCTCTGGCTGACTTCTCCTGGAACTGGCAGGGCTAGCTGATGATTGTGGCATCGTAGAAGGCCAGCCTAGCGGTGCGATGTGTATCTGTGTCAATCCCAGCCCTGGCTGCCAGCTTTCTGGGACTTCCCCTGGGCAGGAATTTCTGCCCACCCTGCCCATCTGTCCCTCTGTGGGTCTGTCTGTCACAGACTGCATCCATTTTTTTGGGAAAGGGGGATTCCTCTGAAGGAATTAACCGGGTCTCTGGCAATGAGCTCTTTCAAAGGCTGGATGGGATCATCTGTGTGTGAGGACGCAGCTGCCACCCGTTCTTCCGTCAGTGTGGTTTTTTGCAGGGGGTGCCTGTGGGCACTGTTTTGGATGCTTTATATAGGGGGCAGACAAATTTGTCTTCACCCTCCACCTCCTGCATTTATTAAATTCCCACATATTTTGAAATTTCTTTCCTCCTAAAAGTGAAAATTCAAGTAGGTCAGAGAGAGGAAGATAATTTTATTTTGTTTCCATTTGGAGTCTCCTAGGCCTGGCCACAAGTGAAAAAAAAAGAAGAAATTCCAGGCCAAGATTCTAGCTGAGACCCAGATCTTACCTACCATTAGGAAGACCTGGGGGAGCTTCAGGGACCACCCAGAACAGAGCTCTGGGGTCTGGAGGGAGCTGAGGGGTGTTTGGAATCCAGCCTCTCTTTTACTTAAAAAAAAAAATTCTGGCTTCCAGGCTAAGGAAGAAAAGCAAAGGAGGCCAAAGAGAAAAGAAAACCGAGCAGAAAAAGTTGAAGGTGGTCTTCCTCAGCTCAGAACTGACTCCCTGCAGGGCCCCTAGCAGAGCCTTCCGTGCCCAACTCAGGGGCCAAACAAAAACTTAGAGAAAACAAGCCATCCTGCTATTCTTCCTTTGGTCCCCCTTCCTTCCTTCTCCCCAAAGACGCTACCCTCTTCATTGGGGCAGGAACCCAGGTAAAATGCCAGTGTCCTACTCCTTCTCTGGTTGAGCTCTGACTAGGGGGTTCTATGTCTTCCCCACTCCCTCCTCCTCTCCCACCCTCCCATCATCCCCCAACCCACTCTGCATGGCCTTGGTCTGGAGCAGGCTCCTGGCAAACAGGTGGCACTGCCCAAAGTAGCCAGATGTGTCCTCCTCCCCCATATTTCCACATTCTGGTTAAATCAACAGCTCAGCTCCTCAACTCTACCATCCCAAAGAGTTTTCAAAAACGTAGACTCCCAGATGCTATGGACCAAGAGGCCCCGACATGTTAATGGCTCTATGGGGACTCCCATGCCCATTCTGGGCAGAAGGCTGTTTTGTAGATATGGGGCCTGGAGTAAAGCACTTTTAAAGTTAGACATAAAGGAGTATAAACCCCAGACAAGAACAACTCCATGATGCACAGAAGAGACCTCCAGGTGTGAGACAAACATGCATCTTGGCTGATAAAAACTGAATTTCAGAGGCCCAGCCAGTAGGAGGCTGCCAGGTCAGTGGAAGCAAAACTCAGCATAAATTTCTCTTCTGCAATGAGAGGGCTTCGTATGTCCTTTGCAGATATTGCAAAACAAGTGACTAAAATATGTAAATGTGTATGTATGTGTGTATATATATGTATCTGTATATATATTAATATATACAACATCAGATTTCTAAGAAAGAAATCTTATCAAATTAGCAGTTGAGAAAGTAAGACCCAATCTCTTAGTACTCCTAGCTGGCTGAATGAACTCTGTTGAAGCTGAAGCCACACTTACGTTTCACCCAAGTCCCTCAAAGGATAAATATAAGTTTTGTGTAAGTCTCTAGAGGGGACAGCAAGCAGCCAGTTACTCAGAATGGATTATGTGAGATTCAGTTTACGAGAGCAAATTGCGTTTCACACATGAGTTACCTTGAATAACCCAATAATTAATTAAAACCATGTCCTGCAGGGGAGAATTTATTACATTCGCTGGCTTTTTATGAGCTAGGTGTAGTTTGGAAATGAAGAATGTGCGGTCGCTTCAGGGATGTCTGCCCTGCATTCTGCTACGCCCTCTCACCAGGTCCCGGAAGCAAAATTGGAGGGAAGAGAGACTTGGGCTTGGAAGGTTAAAGCAGATTTATTGCAGCTGGTTTGGACCCCCTTCCGCTTCTGTAACCAGGCTGGTCAGTGTTGCTTGGAATTCCTCTTGGAGAGAAGCTGGGGCTTTGGGGTGGTTTGTGCACCAAAGCTGGGAACGCTGGAAAGAAGGAAGGGGTGTGGGTAGTGAGAGAGGGGGAACGAATTAACAGATGGGATAAATCCAGGCCCCAGGCTCCTTGGCGGTTCCTGGGAAAGAGGAGTGGGCATCTGGTCTGCTTCTCCATGCAAAGAGGTCACAGCTTCTCCAGATGAGTACCACCAAGCCCAGGTCTCTTCCTAGCTTGAGGTGGCAGGGGGGTGGAAGGCTGGAGGGTGGTGTGTGTTATGGCTTCTCTGTAGAAATGAGGACAGAACAAGGTTGTCTGCTGGCTCCTCTTCCAATCAAAATCCTCACCTTCTTCTTGGACACCACCAACTACGAGAGAAACAACCCTTTATTTATGTTGGCATCAGACTCTTTATAGAATCTTCACTTCCCTCATCTCATTTGCCTGCCAGTGGCCCCGTGAGGAAGGCTGGGCAGAGACAATCACTTCCATTTCACAGATGAGAACACTGAGGTCAGAAAGAGGAGATGGCCAGCCCAAGGACACACAGCTGGCAGTACAAGCCAGAGCAGAGACAGTGTCCAGGCTATCCGTGTCAGTGATCCCCTAGGGACGGGAAGGAGTGAGAGGTGGCAGGACTAGGCTGGCCACTCCACCTCAGAAACAGACCATGCTCTTTGGTTCCCCAGGGAAGCATGCATCTGGGTGCATCCCCAAGGCAGAAATTGAACAGTCCTGCCTCGAGAGCAGCAATCTTGCCTCTAGATCTACAGCCGTGTGTTCAGTCTTCCACATTCCCTGAAATCTAAATAATCCAAAAGTCCATCAGAGTATCCCATTCTTGGCAGCCTGGGAGTGGGAGAGGGAGGGAGGTCCCCCATTCCAAGACCAATGAGGGAACCAAAGGGAGTCAGGAAGTGGCCTAGTGGGGTAGGGAGGGAGAGGAGAGAGCGATGCAGCACTCCTGTCCACCTCTGACTGCCCCAGCTAGAGAGTCAGTGGGGCAGAAGCCTGTAAGAATAAGTTGTCCAATACACAGCAGCAATCTCCTTTTTTTTCTTTTAATGACATTGGTACCAAGAGTGGTAATCTTTTTTGAGGATGACTAATACCATCGAGAATTGGGTTGGCCCAAGTTTTATAAATAAATAAATGGCATGAAAAAAAGAGAAGAGGGAATTGTTAAGATTTTAAGAAAGTTAAGAGACATATTAACCAAATGTAATGTGTGTGGGCTTTGTTTATATCCTGATTTAAGCAAATTAAGTGTAAAAAGACATTTTTGAGACAACTGAGGAAATTCAAACATGAATAGTATTAAGGAATTATTGTTCATTTTGTTTGATAATCACCTAAACATTATGTAAAAAAAAAAAAGAAAATAAAAGGAAGAAAAAAGGAAATCCCTATCTGTTAAAGATTTGAACTGAAGTATTTTTAGGTAAAATGATATCTGGGATTTGCTTCCAAATACTCCAGGAATAAAAGGCAGTAAGATTGGCTATGAGTTGCTCCATGTTGGGGCTGGATGATAGGTACAAGCGGTTTCATTATCATTTTCTGTTTACTTTTCTGAATATGTGAAATTTGCCATTAGAAAACATATCCACAAAGCTATGGGCCCACAACCCAGAAAACCACATGTACACACCTACTTTCGGTCTCAATTTCAAGGGGTGGGCCTTTGAGAGACACCCATAAAAAAAAGTTCAGACTCCTCAATGCCCACCAAACACCTCTTTTTCCCCATGGAGAGGACAAAATTGGAAGGTGTTTTGGCACCAAGTTGAACCAGCCATGCGTTCCTCCTCTGCGCAGCTGTTGGTGTGGGCTACAGGCCGCTGGAGTTTGGGTCTCCCAGGATACAATTATAGGCGAATTTTTTCCCGGCATAGCTCATTTGTTGCTTATATGGACTCAGTCTCTGAAATGAAACAGGGTGGCTGGGAGTGGGGTGTGAGTACAGGGGCAGGGTTTAGTCCCCACTTTTGTAGTTTTAGAAGTCATGGGAGGCACTGGTAAAAAAAATTACTGTATGTTAAAGGGATTCTTTGATTTTGGAGCCAATGTTATGATTTTTCCAAATCCCTTTATTTTTCTCTTTTCTCTTTAATAATTTACCAAATACATTAGGTTTATTTTTTAGTATCAGTTTGAGCTACTAATCAGATTTTAATGAGATTTATTTCCATTAAAAAATTTGTCAACAACTTGGTGTTTGAAGAGGGAAGAGACATGGAACTCTCAGAGTTGGGATTTGGTGCCATAAGGACCCGGGTTGGAGTCCAGGCTTCCTTCATTTATTAGCCTCTAGAAGTTGGGCAAATTAATCTCCTAAACCTCAGTTTTCTTACCTACAAAAGAGGAGTAACGATTGCCCTGCCCCCCCCCCCCACCCAGTTCTTTTGTGAGGATTAACTGAAAGGTACTTTCAGGACTGCTACAGTCTCTTACAGTACTGGGCACATCCGGATGATAATGCGGATTCTGAAGGGACTGTCCCAGGGAGCCCTAAAGGGCAACAGATGCAGATAGGGGTCTACCGGGCTCAAGATGCTGGCCAAAGTGGGGTCCAGGGAGCGCCGCGTCCGGGTCCCAGATCAGGTAGGCGGCAGCGCGCCGCGCTTCGACGTACTAAGCGGGTTTTGGCCCAGAAAAACTTCCGCCTTCAGGGACAAACTGCGCTCAGGGAGAGGGATCCACCGAGGGCAGGTGCACCTACCAGCACAGAGGAGGATTCCGTGTGAGTGGAGGCTCCCACGCTCTCCAGCGGCGCGGGCTGGGCTGGGCTGGGCGGTTAGAGACCTCACCCGCCGGCGGGGCCGCTTTGCCGTCTAAGAGCTGGCGGGCAACCCCCTCTGGGTGCTGCCTTCAGTCTCATTACTAAATAATCTGCTGGACCAGGTGAAAGGAAGGAAAGACAGTCTCTTCGACAAAAGCGGAAAAAAATCCTTAGGCCGGCCTCTAGCCTTGACGGAGAGGAGAGTTTGCGGGTTCCCGTTGGCTCCTATAACTTCTCCCACCTGCTAGCGAGCCGCCCAGGCTGCCTGACCCGCACAGAGCTCGGGTCACGCAGGGCCGGTCTGCGGTCCGGTCCGTCTGTGCCTTCCTTTGTCCAAGGCTTGGCTTGCACTTCTGGGGAAGACGACTCCCAAGGCTAGAAAAACCATGCGGATGGAAGGGGGCAGGGGTCAAAGGAAGTAGAATCTGCAGGTAGGGTGGTGCGGGGGTTACCACCCCAGGACAGAGAGCATCCCCTAATCCTTATCTGCACCCTCCCCCAACCCTGCAGCTGGAGATTTGGGCTGGGTCTGTACCAGACAGGGGTTATTTGAGAGGGTGGAGGGGATGAGAGATGGGGGTCCGCTTCCCATGGTTCTTCCCAGCCTGGCATCTGATAACAAGAATAAGAAGCCAGCCTGGCCTAGTAGAGCTAGACCATCAAGACCTGCAGTCCCTCAACCAGAGAGGGCATGGCACTTGTGACCAAACTTTGGTTCCCTAGGACCTGATGGACATGGAGCTGGGATCAGAAAACCACCCTGAACATGTGAGCTTCTACGTACTCAAGTCCCAGTCTGCCTGACTTTTTGGACTCCCTGGGGCAGGCATGGAGGACAGTCAAGGCGTCAGTGGAAGCTGCCAAATTGCATGCAGCACCATGGCTGTCTGCCTTTTGTGTTTTTCATCCTTCTCCTGCTCCAGCTGCATGGAACCACGCAACTGGTTACTGGTTTCCTGAGGTCGATTCTCTCTGACTTGGGTCAGACAGCTTCCTTCGCATCTGCTACCCAGCCTCCCAAGCACGTAGCTGGCTAGAACTGAATGGTCTCTAAGGATTCCCTCAACCTCAAACACCAACTGGCCAGTTTGGGTAGCTAGAGAATCTGGAATTTTCTGTTCTTCAAGAGAAGAAAGGGAAAAAGGAAGGCCCCACATATCCCCTAATCAGAGACATCCCTAATTAATGATTTCACAGCAGAGAACTGTTCTTTCCTTTTAAGCTTCTAGATCCTTATCCCTGGTATTGGTTTCTACATAGTAGCCTCCAAAACTGGAATCTCCTCCCAAGCCCCAGCCCTGCCTTGTAAGCAATGTGAGGGGAGAGCAAAGATTTTCATGTCTCCAAGGAAAGATTTCTGGATTAGGGGCCAATAGTGGCTACTGTCTCCTCTGATTATGGACAAAGCCATAGACTTGATAGGGACAAAATAGGAATATTTTTTTGTGCAAGTCATTTCACCTGTCCTCTCAGAACTCTTAGAAAACCTCTGCAGGAAGTGGAAGGGAAGAAGGACCAGTTTAAACCCAAGTGATTCAAGAGCCAAGGCAGATTAAGAGCCCAGAGCTCTGTTCCAACCCAAATCCCACTTTGATGAAGGGGTCTCATGTGCATGGCCTGATATTAGCTCAGGACTAGTCAGTGTGGACACACTGCAATCAGCTAGACTTCTCCAGTCTCAGAAGGTATTGGGGTCTGGGGTAAATGGTTGGCCCAGAACCGCGAGGACCTGGCTAAGATGGACTTTCCCCCAAGTTAGAGTCCACAGGGCAGTAACCAGGAACTGCCCAATGTTCATCTCAGGCTGGGGCTGAAATTCAGAAAGGCAGAGAGGGTGTGTGTGTGTGTGTGTGTGTGTGCACAGACACTTTGGGAGGCAGGAGGGTTATTTTTCAAGCCTTTATTGAGTCTCAAGGGGGTAGTCCTTTGTGGCATTTAAGGGCAAAAGCCCATGAGCACCCTGAACAGGACAGGGCTTTATAGGGATGGATTGTGGGCCATTTTTCTTTCCTCTACAGTGTGTGTGTGTGTGTGTGTGTGTGTGTGTGTGTGTGTGTGTGTGTGTGTGAAATGTCTGCCTTCCTCCTATCCCAACTTTTTTTCTTGGAACAGATAATTTAGTGGGAAGAGAAGAGAAAGGAAAGGCTTTTGCTGTGGTGGGAGGGAGGAGAGAGACAGAGGAGAGAGGTGGGCCCCAGATGCTCAAGTTCTGGGTTTTTGGAAGTGTCCCAGGATTCTCAGCAAGGGAAATAGGGAAATCAAAGCAAGAAATCAAAATTTTCAAACTGTTCTTTCTCCTAATCCTGAAATCTACCACTTCATTTTAGGCCAAATGGGTGGGTTTGTGGCTTGAGGGGCCAGGGCCTTGGCACTGACATTCCTCTTGATTTAAGGAGTAAAGTCTCAGTCTTTATCTCTGGCAGAGTCTACATTAGCAGCCCCAAGAGGAGTCAGCATTTTCCTAATAACTATCACCAACACCCACTTTCCCTGGAGGGAAAAACAAAGCACAAACGGTGGAAAAGTTGTAAGCAACTCAAATAGCTTTCTTAAATTTGCAGGTAGTTTTTTTTTTTTTTCCTAGACAGAGTCTCACTCTGTTGCCCAGGCTAGAGTGCCGTGGCATCAGCCTAGCTCACAGCAACCTCAAACTCCTGGGATCAAGTGATCCTCTGCCTCAGCCTCCTGAGTAGCTGGGACTACAGGCAGGCGCCACCATGCCTGGCTAATTTTTTCTGTATATATTTTTAGTTGTCCATATATGGGGTCTCACTCCTGAGCTCAAAAACGATCCAGCCACCTCAGCCTCCCAGAGTGCTAGAATTATAGGCATGAGCCACCGCGCCCAGCCCTCAGGTAGGTTTTTTGATATATTTCTCATTCCTGAGTTCCATCCAGGATCCTATGGTTGGAACAAAGGAAGCCCAGTCTCCCAGGACCCTGAAAGCTGCTGCAAACCCCAGAGACACTGATTGTGGGTCCCCATTTGAGGATCCCATGCCAATTTGGTCCCAGTTAATGAGCTCCTGTGGAGTTTACACCCTGGGGCTGACTTTCCTGAGTCAGAACATGAGGGTTGTCTCACAGAGGCCAAGGTCACAGGGTTGTGCTCCCTCAAAGTCTTAAGAACCTAATAACCGTGCCCCGATCTGGATCTTCATGGAAAAATCGGTGGCACCTTAGTGGCCTCCTTCCTCTTCTGCTCAAGGTGAACCCTGACCTGACCAGGATTTAAAAGGCAGCTGGTCCAGCCCCTCTCTCCTTACACAGTGCAAACAGGAAAACTGAGGCACAGAGAGGGGAAACAACTTGGCCCCACACTCCAAGCTAGAGCACAACCTCGCATGAGACTTTTGCTCTGTGGTGCAGCCATCTAGGTCCAGATTGCCCAATTTTGAATCAGGTTGAGCAGGATCTAGGCTGGGCTTCTCTGGGTTAGGTAACTCCCTAGCAAAGCTCAGGATCGGAGAAGGGGCCTGGGGACTCTGGGGCCAGCCAATCTTCCTATTCAGCACTTCTAGCAGGCAAGAAACAGCTGGCTTGTTCACCTAGAGCTGCTGGATCCGAGGACAGGAGACTCTTGGTCTCTGTTCAGTGACCTTTATATTTGGCCTCCCTTCTTCCCTCCCTCTGCTTCCGACCCCACTCACGGTTCTCTGGGCTTGGCTAAGTGCTCCTCCAGTTTCTAGGCGCCATCAGGGCCGGCAGCAATGGCTGTGCAGCTGGAGCAAGGCTCTCCGCTCAGCCCATTCTTTCATTGCTCTTCAGATCCATTTGTTTCGTGGTTTTAAGGCCACGATCGGCTCTAGTTTTGTAGCTGACTCCTTCAACCCTGGTCCCTGAGGCACTTAGATTTGTCCTGAAAACGTCCTAATCTTGAGGATGTCCCTGGGTTTCCCCGGTCGGTCGGGGAGAGACGGAGGAGGTGACGGTGGTCTCTTCCTGGCCAGCCGTGCCTCCACCCTCTGGGCTCTTAGCTCTTGGACCCTGCTTCAAAGTGTCCAAAAGATTTTCCTCTAAGGCCAGGAGAGGCCCTGCTTGATTTTATTTCAGGAAGAAAGGTCCCAGTCTCTCTTCATCCCCAGCCGGCGGGCCACGCTGTTCTAGCTTCCGGCAGCACTCCCAGGCAGGGCTCCGCAGCCTGGCCACGCCGAGCCAGGCGGCCCCCTGCCAAGCAGAGTCTCAGGGCTGCTCGGAGCTGTCGCCTGGCAGGCCTAGTCCAGACTTCAGAGAAGAACAATGGAAAATCGTAGGGGAGAGGGCCACAAAGGAAAAATGTGTGTGTGGGGGGGAGAAAGGAGTAAAGTAAAATAGAGACAAGAGAGAAAGAAACAGAAAAAAGAGAAAGAAAAAAGAGGGAGAGATAACAGACAAAAACAGAAAAGGAAGAAGGAAGGAAAAAAGAGAAAACGAAAGAAGGAAAAAGCAGAGGAAGCAAAGAGGAAAAATAAAGCGACAGATAGGGAGAAAGGAACCAAAAGAAAAATAAAGGTAGAGCAAGGGTTGGGTGGAGAAGCCAGAAAGTGAGTGACAAAGAGGAAAAGAAAGAACACACAAAAAGCAAGATAACCGAAATGGAAGAATAGAAAGGAAGAAAGAAAAACACCGATATAAAAAGAAAAGAGGATATCGACAGACTTAAGACAGATGAGAGAAAATTACAGACGGAAGGAAGGAAAGGAGCGCATCCCAATGAGGCCATTTCTGTGAAACCGACAGAAGCCAAGAGACCCCAAGTAGTTCAGCCAGGCCGCACCGCTTGGCGGTTCAGCCGAGTCCCGACCTTTGGAGAGAAGGAAGCGTCGCCGCTACAAATAATCCTTGACATTTATCATGACCGACCCCGGGCCGCCATCGTCGTCGCCACGTACGTTGTTCCAGTTGGGAGAACGAAGGCAGCGGGCTGCTCACTTTATTTTACAAAAATTGAAACATAATTTAGCAAATACCCCCAAGTGCGGCGGGTGGGTGCCTCTGGCCCACTCCCCCACCCCCATCCCCCTCGTTGGCGGGTCCCTAGCACGGGCTGGGGCGGGAGCTGACACGGAGGTGCCAAGTCCGCCTGGCCGGAACCCCTGGGGGCGCGGCGGCAGCTCTCAAAGGCCGGGCTGTAAAGGTCACAGGCGGTCTGCGGGGCTGAGCTGAATGGGATCCCGGAGGTAAACAGACTCTTAACTTTCAACTTGGCCTTGACCTTCCTGGAGGTGTCTGGCCGGTATGTAAAGGAGCACGCTGAGGCTTTCGGCGAGTTTGGTTGGGTCAGTAAAGGAGGTTGGGGGAGGCCCCCAGCTCCAGGAGGGTCTGCCCCCCCCCCCCCCAGGCTCCCAGCAGGACACAAAGGCATCTGTGGGGCTGGGGGAAGGGCAAGCTCAGCCCAGACAGGCTGGGAGATCAGAACGCCTGAGTTGTGCACAGACTTCATTGCTGAACTCCTGTAGAACCGCAGGGAAGACTTGGAGGCTCTGAGCCTCAGTTTCTCTCTGAGAGAACTACATGGCTTATTTTCAGAGCTTACAGCAGCAAGTGAGAAGTGACCGGTGCTCTTTAGGGCAACTGTCTTTTTCTTTTCACACAAAAACAGGTGGCTTGTAATTCATTAGAAACAGATACACAGACAAGAACACAGAATTTATATTTATTCAGTTTCTGAAATGCTTTTAGGTGCAAAATCTCATTAAATTGTCACAGCATTCCTGTGAGGTAGGAAAAATTATCCCCATTTTACAGATAAGGAGACTTAATTTTACTTTATCTGACTCCAGTTGAGATCTATGACGGGTCACAGACAGATACACATACATGCATGTGTACAGGAAATAGGAGTGCATACCCATGTATTAATACATATGAGATCCAGAACTGTTCCCTGGGATCTATTAGATGCTAAATAAATTGTAGAGTAAACAAAACAAAAACAAACCCCACAGTATTTAAGCATATTGAAAGGTATCTGTTTACATTTCAATAGCGCAGCTAGTGACCCTCTCCCAGGCAAAGTTTAAGTTAATCATCTTTTCATTTCACAACAATGTAGAATTACATGCACTTAGCTGCTTATTTCAATGAACAGGGAAAAGAACTTTATGTATCCAAAAAGCACAGTTATAGGCAGTGATACTATGAATTTAAAAATTTTGTTTTTAATGATTTTTCCTTTTAAAATTGATATAACTGATATACAGTAAAGTGCAGAAACCCCAAGTGCACAGTTTGACTAGTTTTCACAAAGTGAACAAACCCATGTAGCTAGCATCTAGAAAGATAAAGAACATTTCCAGTACCCCAGAGACCTTCCTTATGTCCCCTCTCAGTCAGAAATCCACCTCCCCAGGACAATCTCTACTCTGATCTCTATCACCGTACACTATTTTTGCTTATTCTTAAATCACATAGTAATGAATCATACCAAAGTTACTCTTTTGTGCTTGGGTTCTTTCACCCACATATCTGTGTGATTCATCCATGTTGTGTATAGCAGTGGATTGTTCTTTTTATTGTTGTGTAGTGTTCCATAGTTTAATTATAGCATGACTTCTTTTCTCATTCTACTGTTGATACACATTTGAGTTATTTGTCCTTTTGAAGTAGTATGCATTAAAGCTGCTAGGGACCTTCTTGCACATGCCTTTTGATGGACATAAATATTCATTTCTGTTGGGTATATGTCCAGGAATGGAATTGCCAGAACATAAGAGATGACTATGATTATTTGTTTTTTAAAATTCAGGGATCTGGCTAGGAGCAGTGGCTCACACCTCTAATCCCAGCATTTTGTGAGGCCAAGGCAGGAGGATCACTTGAGGTCAGGAGTTCAAGACCAGTCTGAGCAACATATCAAGACCCCCATCTCTACAAAAAATAAAATTAAAAAATCCTAGTTGGACATGGTGGCATGTATCTGTAGTCCTAGCTACTTGGGAGGCTGAGACAGGAGGATTACTTGAGTGCCACCGTGCCTTAGCCTGGGTGACAGAACAAGACCCTGTCTCTTAAAAAATTAAATTAAATACAAATCTATTCATGTGTGTATTGTACAGGCATGGATAAATCTACCCATACAAATTCTACCCATACATATAAACATAAATATATATGTTTGCCTAGTGGAAATTAAAACTGTGGCTATGCCCCATGTATCCATCATCTACCAAGTAAAAACGAATGAAACATTCCTAGTGTTTAGGTTAAAATCCTGATATTTCTGCCTTTATAATTAGCTAAGCAAAAGACTATGAAGTGCAACTGGAAAGCATTGACGAGACATATCCTTCCTTTTTCTTCATATTGTTTTCAAATGCCATAAAATCTAGCAAGGATTCGATGCTTGGCATCTTCAACTATTAGCAGTGTTCATTAAGTTCATTAAGAGTGATCTACACTCTCCACTATAGCTCCACAGCTTGGAGAAACTCTGGTTTGCATCAGGGCTCTTTCCCACAAGGTGGCTCAAGTTCAAGTTTAGGTTGGTGAGGGGGACATGGATGAGCACACTCAGAGCTAAGGGTGGTCTGTTCCATATAATGGCCAAGATCCTGGTGTAGGATGGAAAAATTTCTGTCTTCTCCAGAAAAACTGGGGGTTCTAGGAAAAGCAGACACAAGGATTTGGTTTGAGAGGGAGTAGTAAAGGAAACAGAAAACTTCTAAAGATGGATTTGTGAAACAAACCATTTGATTTTCTGAATTGCACTTCACAATAGGCCCCAAGAGAGGGGCCCCAAGCAATTCTGCCAGTGGTTGGGGCTGCCCCTCCCATTCCCTTTCCATTCTCAGAAAATGTAGAGCCTAGAAGAGGCAGATAGATGTCCTGGGCTTTCTGGACACTCAGCTCAAGTGGGAGTGTGCCAATGCTAGGGACAGTTTCCTGGACCTCCTGGACCATAGGAGGAGGAGTGCATGGCATAGAAGCTGGGCATCTCCATGCAGCCCAGGCGCCTGCATTCTTGGGGTCTAGAGCTCTCACAGTTGGTTCATGGCAGTGAGCCAGGCCTAGCTTCCCCAGACTTCCTTAGATCCTAGAAAAGTGAGGGGAGCGGGAGTGTTTTAGTTTTTTTCAACTGGCACTTCAGAATCTTATAAGATTCTGTCTCATGCCGTCCTTCAACTTCTTTCCCTCTTTGTGCTGCTGTCCCTATATCTGAGATTCTCTCTCTCATATCATATGCGTCTCTGTGTGTCTTTCCCCACCCTTAAACGGAAATCCAGACCCCTCATCACAAGCCACGTATAGAGGCTCCATTTCCCCTACAGGTCCGGACATTGAGTGTTCTGAGCTCCATCCACATCGCACGTTTTCTGCGTTCAAGTTCATTTCCCCTCCCTCTGCCTCGCCCCGAATGGGGGCTTCCAGAGCCTTCTGGGCAGTAGCTGCGAGTCCCTGAGGAAGAGGCGTCCCGGACACGTCCCTGGGGCCCGGAGCAGCTCATTACAGCACATCCGAGACAGGAAGGGCACCTGAAACGAGCTGGGGTGCTAGTACCCCGAAATCAAAGCAAAGGGCTCCCAGAAACACCCGTTAACCTCTATTTCCCGGCTTCCTCTTAGGCGCATTCCCAGGTTCTCCTTTGAGGCAAGGAGCGGCCTCCCAGCCCCACCCCCGACTCCCCTTCCCCCCATGAGATGGACACTTTATAGGGACGGCTTTTTATTCTCTCATTAAACCTGCCAAAGCGCAGGAGACAGAGAGCCAGGGAGGGAGAGGAGGAGACAGAGGTGGGGCCGGGCTCCTCGTACCCTCTCACTCCACCTACCGCAGCTCCTCCTCCCCCCCGCCCCCAACTCCCGACATGGTACTGGGTCTCTCCAAACTGGAAAGCAGCAAAAGGACACCTCCTCCCTTTTCTCTCCTGTTGTTTTCAAATGCGATGAGAGAGAGAGAGGAGAGAGAGAGGCGGGGGAGAGAGAAAGTAAGAGAGAGAGAGAGAGAGAGAGAGAGAAAGGAAGGAGAAAAGCTGGGCTAAAGTATTTTCGCAATTTCTGCCTTGAGGATTTTATTAGCTTCTCTCCCCAGGCCTCAGCCAATCAGCGCGCGAGCCCGGGCCCTGCGTCTCCTGCGTCAGGACGGCCGTGCTGAGCGAATGCAGGCGCCTCGAGAGCTGGGAGCGATTTAAAACGCTTTGGATTCCCCGGGCCTGGGTGGGGAGAGCGAGCTGGGTGCCCCCTATATTCCCCACCCGCAGCGCCCCATGAGCCGACTCTCGGCCCCATGGAGCTCGGCAATTATGCCACCTTGGACGGGGCCAAGGATATGGAAGGCTTGCTGGGAGCGGGAGGCGGTCGGAATCTAGTCGCCCATTCCCCGCTGACCAGCCACCCAGCGACGCCTACGCTGATGCCCGCTGTCAACTATGCCCCCCTGGATCTGCCAGGCTCTGCGGAGCCCCCAAAGCAGTGCCATCCATGCCCCGGGGTTCCCCAGGGGGCGTCTCCAGCTCCTGTGCCTTATGGCTACTTTGGAGGCGGGTACTACTCCTGCCGAGTGTCCCGGAGCTCGCTGAAACCCTGTGCCCAGGCGGCCACACTGGCTGCCTACCCCGCGGAGACTGCTGCGGCCGGGGAGGAGTATCCCGGCCGCCCCACTGAGTTTGCCTTCTATCCGGGGTACCCGGGAACCTACCAGCCTATGGCCAGTTACCTGGATGTGTCAGTGGTGCAGACCTTGGGCGCTCCCGGGGAGCCTCGCCATGACTCCCTGCTGCCCGTGGACAGTTACCAGTCCTGGGCCCTCGCCGGTGGCTGGAACAGCCAGATGTGTTGCCAGGGAGAACAGAATCCACCGGGTCCCTTCTGGAAGGCAGCATTTGCAGGTAACCTTCACTACGCTGGGTCCCCCTTGGCTATGAGCTGGGGTTATTGGCCTCACTGGCACTTGCCTGGGAGAAGGAAGGTGACTTGGGGCCGGTGAGAAGGAGCTTGGTGCTTCTCTGTTGGTTGTCAGGACTCTGAAGGAGTGTCCAGGCAGTGTGAGGGGCCTGAGCTGGGTGCTATCTGAAACCTGAAGGCTACCAGTCCGCCTCACTTCCCCAGAAGGCCCTGGGACCAGCCTTTCAATATGTCGAGAGCCTTGGATCTCTTTGCTGTTGGGTGGGGGTCAGCGTGTCCCTATCCAGCCCAAACCTAGTCTAATTCCACACAAAGGCTAAGTAACTCTCAAATAGTGAATGAGGAGAGGTGGGTGTGGGAGCTGGATAGGGAGGTATTGGATGTTCTGTAGAGGATACAACCAGTCACTTTCTTTTAGATGAGTTTTTCAGTTTCCAAAGGAAAATTTAGGTTTCCTGCATCCATGACTTAGGCGTGCACATTGGGGTGGGTGAATGTGTGTGGGTGTATGTGTGCATGCGTGCCTGTGATGGGAGTCAGGGCAGAAACATGTTTCCTCTCCTACAGAATTTGTCTGTAGAATCTACAAGAGTGGTTAAGAGTCTGAAAATGCATGCAGGGTGGACATACATGTGGGCAAAGGCCTGGCTGTGTGTGGTGGGTGTGTTTGCAGACCCATGGGTGTGGAGGCAGTGATGAGTGAAGGTGGCCTGCAGGAGCCTAGGCTAAGCGGTGGCCAGAGAACCAGCCAGAAGTCAGGGCGTCTCTGCCTGCTTTGGGGTTGCAGAAGCGCACGTTCGCTTGTAGGGGGTGACCTTGGTGGGCCTGTAGGATGACTTAGCCTGGAGCTTGCAGGACCTAGGTCTGCACTTGGGCACACGCCAGGCAGGGGTTTGAGCGTGCCTCTTTCTCCCTCCCTTTTCCGCTGCGCAGACTCCAGCGCTCAGCACCCTCCTGAGGGCTGCGCCTTCCGTCGCGGCCGCAAGAAGCGCATTCCCTACAGCAAGGGGCAATTGCGCGAGCTGGAGCGCGAGTACTCGGCTAACAAGTTCATCACCAAGGACAAGAGGCGCAAGATCTCGGCGGCCACCAGCCTTTCTGAGCGCCAGATTACCATCTGGTTTCAGAACCGCAGGGTCAAGGAGAAGAAGGTTCTTGCCAAAGTCAAGACCAGTGCTACCCCATAAAGGATCTCCCTGGCTGAGGGTGGGAGGAAGTGGTGGTGTCCTGGGGAGACCAGGAGCCTGGGGAAAAGGACTCTGATGAGGGGCCCCCAGAAATGACACCCTTCCCAGGCCACCAGCTCCTGGACTGTTAGCTCAGGGGTGGCCTGGGCACCCCATATGTGCCCAGAGAGCAAGGCCTGGTGTTACAGCCCACTCTGCCAGCATTCCCAAAGAACTTATCCCATTCATAATCATTCATCCTGACAGTGGCGATAATCACGATAACCAGTACTAGTTGCCATGAAATTAGCCTCGTATTTTCTATCTAGAGCTCTGTAGAGCACTTTAGAAACCGCTTTCATGAATTGAGCTGATTTTGAATAAACTTGGAAGGAGATCTCTTGGCAAGGCAACTTTCTCTCAGATCCCCTTCTGTTTACACCTCCCATCCCAGTAACATCAGGAAGACTGGGGAGAGGGGGAAAGGCAGATTCCCCTGTGTGGCTTTCAGGCACATTTAACATTCTTCTAAGATGACAGCTGGACAGGATGGACAATGCTAGAGGGTGCCTCTTCCTCCTTCCATGCCCCGCTCTCCAGGTTGTACACACTGGTCTCCAAAGCCCCCATACCTAACTCAGATTTTGCAGTTGTGTGAAAATGAAGCCGCTGGCCTCCCTAGTCAATCCTCCTTGCTTCCAGAGAAAAGGAATTTGAGAAAGTGCCTAGATCATTCACCATTCCTTATTTCCTAGTCCAAACTCTCCAAGTCTTCCAACGTTCCTGGTGGTTCTGACTGAAGCAGATCATGGTTTGTTGGGCATTTGGGAGCCGCATGAACTAGATATGTGTGGCCTTGTAGACGTGACCCCTCTGGGGCAGAAACAGTGGTTACAGAACAAGAGAGTGGTGTCCTACTCTACCCTTAGGCACATCCCAAACACGCTGGTATCGCCAAACAGGAGAGAAAACCAGAAAATGGCCCCTTCACCGCCCATTTTCTCCCGTTTGTTTTCCCCTGACACCCAGAGGACAGAGGAGCTTGCGGGCAGCAGGGCTGGGCCATGCAGCAGGTCCTTTTGAGGTGGAAAGAATAGTGGTTGGTGGAGGGGCAGAGTGGGGGAACCCCAGGTGGCCAGTGCGACAGTGGCCGCAGACTTCGTTTAATTTTCACTTTGCACACTGAATCCCAGGTGGGTGGAGGGCCGGGTGGCGCCAACTCTGTTTTCCAGGTCCACGTAGACAGACCAACAGTGTGGAATTCCGGAAAACGGGGGGCGGGGTGCAGACCAGCTGTTTGCATAGCCAGGACGCTGAGAGAGACGCGGGGTCTCCGCCTCCGTGCCTCTTCCCCAAAGTCTTGTACTTGGACCCAGTGCCTGGTGGGCCGCACAGCAAAGCCAGCGGGTTTGTGCCGGGCCTTCCTGCAGCCTAGGCTGAGGAGGTCCCTGCAGACAGGCGCCCTCCTATTGAGAGCACCGGCCTGACGTCCGGAGAACCCGCCCGACCCAAGTTCCGAGCAACGGGCAGGCAGCGAGCAGTCGGCGGCGCGCCACGGCCACCATCTCGACGGCCTTTCCTTCTCAGAGCCGGCTCTCGGAGTTCTCCAGGAAACCCCGGGGCAGTCGCCACAGCCAAGGGATTCGAGTGTTTACGGCCCGCGGTCGGGTGGGATCCCAGCCCTGGCTCCTCTCCGGGGAAAGAATGAGGTGGGAAGTGACGCAGACTCTTCTAAATCTATTTACCAAGGAGGAGCTCCGACTGAGGGAAGAGGCCAAAGACGAGCGATCAACCTTCCTCCCTGGGTTTCAGAGTGTGAGTGCTGGGGGCGGGGGTGGAGGAGATCGATTTCGTGATTTAAAAAACCCTTTCAAGCCCTGGTCCAGTTTAAGCTCCTTGGCTACGGCTACGCGCCCAGCTCAGAGGACGCCACTTTCTGCCCCACGTTCTTCAAGCGAAGCCCCATGCGGGTAGCTTTTAATACCGCAGGTTCTTAGTTCTGTCTCTATAAACCCAAACCCAACCAAGGATAACGCAAGCACACCCTTCCCTTGCCGACTTCAGATTTCAGCGCAGGCGGGCTTATGGGAAGTGCGCGAGATAAATGAGGGGGAACATCATGGTGCGGGGTCCCTGCTTGGGGTGGGGAAAAACGGCTACAGGATGGGCTGTCATGTCGATAACCGGAGATGGTCCAGGCAGAGAGATCTGTGGGGGTCAGGGGCCTCTGGACTCCCAGGGCTCTAACTCCTCCACTCTGCTATCAGGAGCTTAAAGTTTCGGGGCTCCTCTATTTTTCGCTTGCAATCATTTCAGAACAAACAAAAGAATTGGAATCTTACGGATTTATTTCACCAGTGTGTTAGGACTATTAAAAAGACAAGGGTGCCCCCTCCCGGCAGAGACTCGCCACTTCAGGGGAACCCGCCGATAGGGCCCTAGGCTTTGATTCCCCTCCTAGCTTCCGGCTTCCCGCCGTCTGGGGCCACAAGCCTCGGGAGGTTGGGGGTTTCTGGGCTGTGTGTGAGAGCCCCAGGACCCGGTGTCGCCTGGAATTCGGCCAGAGCATCAGCAGATGTATCGGTCCAGCCTCCGAGAGACCCCAGGAGGAAGGCAAGGAGGGCGGCACGAGCGATCTCGAATGGAAGAACAGGGCGGTCAGGGCTCCGGGAGCAAGGCCTCGGCGCCAAATGCTCTCTGTCCAAGTCTTCGTTCCACCAGAGTAAAATATTTATCTTTCTCGAAATAACAATTCGCAGTGGACCCCCTCCTGTTTTTTCTGATCTACTTATATGGAACCTGTACAAAAATATTTAATTTCGTTTTGTATTAAACCCTTTTATGGAATCCCTTAACAACTATCAATTTTACTCCCTAAGTGAATTATAACCACTCACCCCCGACCGACCACATTGAAATCTCTCATATTTGTATTTAAATTACAACAAAATACATGTATCCAATTTACTCCACCTGCAGCTATTTGCTTTTAAGTAAGGGCTGTTTTATGCTACAATTATATTGCTAAAATTATTCAGACAAACATGAACACTGTCACAAATAGGTAAATCCAGACAACATTCTCATGGACAAATAAACGCAGAGGCACACACAAATACTACAGAAAAAAAGCAGGGACCTTTTCACCAACAAGGCCTAATTTTATCTCTGCTCAGCACTGGGATCAAAGGGGAAAAAAATAAAAAATAAAAAGGCCTCATTTTACTCTGAGCTACCCTCCACGCCTTTCCCCTTCCTTGGAGCCAAACGCCCCTCCGGCCAAGAGTCTCAGCAAACAACGAAATAGGATCGGAGGGTCGCATCTATGCGGGCACCAGGACCAAAATCACTTCTATTCCAAAGCAGGTGAATTTTATTAGGCCTCCAGACGCGGAGTAGGGGAGTAGTGGTGAACCGACTCTACTTCTGAAGGTCTTTGAATCTAGGTTTTGGTAGCAGCAAAGCGGGGAGCTAACCTGAGGCTCCATCTTTCACGTCTTTTACTCTTACTGGCAAACGCTTCCAACAGCCCAAGACCCTGCGTGGCCGCGGCTGATCGAGAATCTGCCCCGTCTCCCCTCCACCGGCTACCTCTACTCGGAGTAGTAGTTCCAGGGCCGGAAGCAGCCCCTGCGGCAGGGGAAAGCCCCCATCAATCCTCCCAGTCCTCAGGGGCCTCGTCGGCTCCCCTCCTCCAACCCGAAGCAGACTTCCCTCCCCGCCTCCATCTCCCCACCTCCCCTTCATTAAAGTTTTATTCAAGGTCCTAAGTGCTGCACTTTAATTAGGTTTCCTTCAGGGGAAACTCTGTGCTCTACCTCCACCCTGTCCTGTTTAATAGAAACCCCAGAGCTACAATCGCGAATTAAATAAATGAACTCGTTACCGTAAACTTGCAATAAAGCGCGGTAGCAACTGCTGCGGAGGGGATGAAAGGAGAGGGTTTCGTTGCTTTTGAAAAAAATTGATACTATATTCTCACCCACCTGAGCAGTCGCTCTCAAGCAAGAGGGGAGAGAGCGCTGGAGCGGCTCTTGGCCTCTTGCCCAACAGCAGGACACCCCGCCCCTCCCCCCAGGCGCTGGCTTGGGCCTGGAGAGAGATTTAAAACGTCCAATGGGGAACCGATACCAGTCTGTCTTCCTCTTTCCGCTACCAGTTAATTCTGCGCTGGGGTGGGGGAAACGGGGTGGTCGGAAGACACATGAAGGAAAGAATTCCATTACCCCCTCCCCTAAATTGCCCCCCAAAATAGGAGGACAGGGGGCAACAAAAGAGTTCTGTCGCCCCCAGAATAATGGGGAGGCAAAGGCAGCAACTGCTGGCGCCCAGCCTGTGGGGAGGGTCCCGGACTTTGACATTGAACTTGAAGTTCCAGGCTGGTGGTCTCCACCACCTCCGCCCCTACTTTCCTAAACGCTTTGTGGGAAGAGGGAGGAAGAAGAGGGGAAGAGGAGACATCTTTGGCCTTGGGAAACAGGGACGAAGCCAAACAGCAGGGGCAGGGCCACAGTGACCAGGAGACCCGGTAGGAGTCTCGGAGGTTGGCAGGAAGGCGAACGCGCCTGGGGATGCGCAGAGAAGAAGCTTCATCGTTCGCCCCGATTTACAGCTACGAGGTGGGGAGCCACCGACTGTGCGTGGTCTCATCGAGCCCCGCCCCAGGCTCTGCAGGGAGGGGGGCACCTAGTGCGGCGCTCCTGTTGTTCCTCTCCAGGCTTAAGGTGAGCTAGCACAGCCCCACGCCGCTGGGAGGCTGAAATCTTCAGGCCGATGCCTGCGGAGCCCAGGGCCTCTAGGTTAGCTGGACTCCAGTCCCGGCTTTTGCAGAGAGAACAGCAGTGCTATGCGCCCATTTCTCACACCAAGGACCTGCCCATTTTGCTACCTCCAAGTGCGTTTCTCTGTAATAAGGTAAACTACTTGATACGTGGGCCGAGGGCATTACCGATGTCTCAGTCTGGTACCTGCTTCAGGAGGCCCTGGGGAAACAGGGAGGGGGTCTTAGGAATTGGGGGTCTTCGATGTTTCAGGGGCAAAGGAAAGGCGAGAGGCGGGCTTCACAGAGACCACCGGGCGTGAACATCTCCTCGTGGGTTCCTGGAGAGACCGCAGCCGCCTGGGCAGAAAGGGACAAAGAAGATGTTACGCTGCACGCGGGACCTGCACGGCCTGGGCGGGGAGGAGGCGTGTGGGTGGGAGTTATCACCCGCGGGCTGTAAGGCCCCCCCATAAGACCTTACCTTCTGGATGGAGTCTTGGCACAAACGAAACTAATATCGTTAATGTTATTCTTATTTAACACTATAATATTTTAGAGAACACCTACTTTGGAAATCGGGCAAAAATAACTGTGATAACAATGATGATTTCCTAACTCACCCTTAAGGGAAAGGCTGTGGCCCTTAAACAAACAAATCAGTGCACCTTATTCTTTAGGCACCTGCCTTCCTAACGAACCCCCCCCCCCCCTGCCCCATTCCTGGCCCTCTCAGAAGCTCCCCGGGCTCTGCTCCATTCCCACGTCTGTGTACAGCATCTCCCGACATAGCACAGCAGCAGTCTGGGGCTAAATGCCCACGTCTTCAGCCACTGACACTGCTAAATTGGTCTTGGGGTGGACAAGGTAATGGGCAAACACACTCAGGACTCACCTAACCCCCCTTCTGCTGCAGCTCGCTTTGTCCCTACCAGGACCCCCTCAGCGCCCCTGCTGCTCTTACACTGACAACACCCACAATTGAGTAAGCACTTTATGAAACACAGAAATTGAGAAATTGAGGAAAAGAGGGTAAGTTACTTGATCAGTGTCACAGTGGCAGAGCCTGGGACCCCGAAGAGGAGCTCTTAACCTTTCAGCTCTGGGTCTCCACCGACTGACAGAGTAGAAAGTCCAGCCTCTCCTTCACCCCCGACATACCTCTCCCCTCAGGGTCACTCCAGACACCGACAAGCACATCCTCCCATCTGGGGCCACCTAGCTGAGGTCACACAGGTGCACCCAAGGTGGGACCCTAGCCCCAGCCCCACCTAAGAGGGCAGATTTACCTAAATGCAAACACAAGGCATTAACAAACATGTGGAAATTTAGTTCAACTAACTACTCATTTATCCAGTGCCCATGGCATGCAAAACCTTCCATTGGGGGTGGAAGGTGGGAGGAGAGACGATGGAAATACAATCTCCCTTCCCGCGAGGCCTGCCTCCTATTCGCCGCCAGATCTTGAGCCTGCAACCTCCCCATAGGTGACCTGAGGCCGGGTGACTATATTCCATAACCTCTGGCATTGCAAGCTGGGGAGACACCTCAAATGGCTACAATCAGCACAAATGGGGAACAGGGAGTGGGAAGTACCTGGGGAGGCTCCCAGGAAAGATTGCGTTGGAGAAGGACGGTGAAAGATGGCCAGAGTATCACTCTGGGAGGGAAGATGTGAGGAACACTGGGGTTAGGGGGGTGGAAGAGACAGGAAAATGCAGGTCTCAGTGGGAGAACGGTGTGGATTCCGGCTCCAGAGGAGTGAGAGCTGGCCCGGAAGAGGGCAGGGGCATCTCACGCGGTCCCGGACGCCAAGGCGAAGCCAGGGCGGTAATTAGACATCCTCTGTCGCCTATTGAGGCCCTGATCGCCCCACCCCCACCCAGGCGGGCACGCCCCGGCACTACCCACCCAACTCCGCAGAGCCCAGGCGGGGGGCAGAGGGGCAGCTCTCGGACCGCGGGTGTGTGCCCATCCGGTGGACCCTCAATCCCCTGACCCTAGGTGGGCCCAGCCTGTCGCCCCCGCCCCAGAGCTGCGACCAGCCTTTGTCTGGTTGATGGCTGAAGTTCGCCGCCCCTCCCCCTCCAGGCAGGGTTTTGTCAGTGAACTTGAGTCAAGCTATAAACATTCCTTTACCCCTCCCGGAGCCGGACGGGGTTGTGGAGGGGGTGGAGAGGAAGGGGGCGGAGGGGGCTCTGGAAGGACCTGGAACGTGAGAGGCCGGGCCTCTCCCACCCAAGCCTGCCTGCTTTATCAAAGAGCTTCTGATCCTTGCTTTCCGGGGAAAACTCGCCAAGTCTGCATTTCAAAACCCAATTATTGAGGCGATACGTCAAGTTAGACCAATATTTTAGTCTGTATCAACATAATGTAACATTTTCGTTTTCACTCATTCGTAATTCGTGCTGGTTTACCTTATTTTAGGCAGTCAAGCCCTTCATTCTGTTAATAAGCAAGATAAATACATAAATAAACGAATAATAATAGCTAAAGCTGGTGAATTAGAGAATGTACGAGTAGGTCGTCCCGAGGCTGTCGCCGCTCTGTGTTTTTACAAGCGTCCCTCCCTTGGCGGGGTAATGCCTGTGGGCTGTCGCCCGCCGCGCCGGTCCCAGGCTGCCACCAGAGCGGCTGCCGGGCCCCGAGGAGTTCTCAGCCTCCTTCTCAGGATCTGGAAATTCAGACTTCCTAAATGGGGCGTCTACCCCCCTCCATGGCCAAGGCGGAGGAAATATTGGCCCCGGGAGCCGCCCGACCCGGGAAACTGGCACGTCTTTCCCTGCGACCCGCACACTGCTGCGGCTGCGAGGAGCGTCCCGCTGACACGGTATTAGTTGTATTCTTTTTTGTTTTCTTTCTTTCTGTCTTTTTTTTTTTTAATTTAAGAATTTAGGATCCTGTGCAAGGGAGGATCAAAGGCAAGACCGGATCCCGGGGGTCTTTTCCAGGCTCAGTAACACGCAGTCGCAGGGGAACCGGGTGCGGGGCGGCAGGCGACGCTGGGTCTGTTCTGCGTCCTATGAGGCCGCGGTGCGAGCCGGCCTTCCCCTCCAGCCAGGAGCCCCCAGCGGCTCGGCGACACCGGTTGAGAAGACACTAAATCCCGGCAAACCAAACAAAAACTCCCGGACTCCTCATTTGGGGCCAGAGACGTGCAGTAAGGCACATCTCCACTGGCAAATCGAAAGAGGCCTGAGGGATTTATTCGGATAAAGCTCTCCGGCTCCTACCTGCCCTCCGCCCCCCATTTGGCTTTTACCTGGCACAGGACTTCCTTGCACCAAAGGGGTTTGTTGTCCCATCCTCCTCAATCTTCCATCCCTGGGCCTTCGGGCCCTGGAAAGAATCCAGACAACCCCTCTCCCTTTGTCTGACCTTTGTGGAAAAGAGGCGTGGGCGCCCGGGTCAAGTTCAGGGGCCTGGACTGCATCTTTTAGGGCAAATGAGGCCACCGTTCTCGTGTGGAAGAGGAGAGTCCTAAAATCGGGGTAAAACAGAGAAGCTGTGAGAAGGGATTTTCCATTTTAATCTGTTGTTTCTTTTTCACGTTCCTCCCCGCCCCTCGCCCCAAGCTCTGTAGAGGATAAATAATTCGATTCTAAACGAAGCCCTTTAGCTGAAAAAACAAATGCGAAGGTCTTACAGAATGAGCTTCCTAGAAATGGTCTTAAGTCTTTGGCACTGGGGTAGTTTGCGTTAGTTAGTTCGGTGCTGGGGTTTATGCAAGTTAAGGATTTACAGTACAGAAATCGGTACAGAAATCGGTACAACCGTTTCTGCGGAATTTGATTCAGGGCAAAAGAGGCCACATCGACACTGCTCCTCAAAAAGCTTCAGACTTCACACATTGAAATAATTTTCCCCAACATTCTTGCTCCTTAAAAAACAAACAAAAAAACTTAAAGTGAAAAAAAACCTATCCGGATTGCAGTAAATTGAATATGGCACTTAAAACAGAGACGCACTTCTAAAACCTTTTATAAACAACCCTTTAACATATTTAAAAATTCTTTTCAGTGCCTCTGTTTTACAATTGCAACCATTGTTATTAGTTACTTTGGTGTTCCGCTATCCCCCAATGTGGTTATATACATCCTAACTTGGTTTTAAAACAGTATGCTGTTCATTTGCTATGTCATAAGCAATTTCCCAAGTTATTGCAGTCTTCTAAATGCCATTTTAAAATTACATAATATGCAATGAAAAGAGTTGTCATAATTTAGGAAACCATTTCCCTAATGGTGGTCACCTAGCCTGTCCCGACATTTAAAAAGAAAAGTTTTTTTTTTCCTGATTAGAAAAGTAACACATTCTTATCATTAAGAATTTCAAAAGTATAAAAAAATTATCAAGAAGCAAATAAAACCGACCCCACATCCTAATACCCAAAGTTTACCAAAGCTGATCTTGTGTTGTATTTTCTTAAGTTATTTTTCCTTGCACACGTGTATAATTTCAAAGGTGAGATTCTGCATGAGCTTTTTTTGCATTTTGCATTTTATTTTAATATCAGATTATGAACATTTCCCAACGTCATTAAATAATCTTCACATGTATGGTTCCAGTGATTTCATAGTGTGCAACCCACCAGATGTGCCATCAAAAAGCATTTCTTTAATTATTGGTCATTTAGATTGTTTACATGTTTACTTTTGAAATAATTCATAGGAGAGAAATCATTGTGCTTGGTAGGGAGATGAGAGCTGAATCCCCTCTGCAACAGAATGCTTCATCTTTTGTAGGTTAAAAAATCCCTTCTCAGTATTTATCGGGAGGAGATAAAAGGGGGCAGTTTAGGGTGCTTGAAATGTTCCATATTTTGATCCAGGTGGTGGTTACATGCATGTATACACACGCAAAAATGTATTAAGCTGAGCCTTTAACATTTGTGCACTATACTTTTTAAACTTTAACGCTGCTCTGCCACCTCCTCCCCACCCCTTTTTCTCTGTTTACAGAGAAAAAGAACAATGCAGGAAATAAGTGGAGGAAGTGAAGAAGGGGGTAGGACTAATCCAAACTGACGGGTTCACCTCTTGCTAGAGTATTTGGTTCATAGAGACCAAAATATTTACCAAAAGTAAATATTTGACAGTTAGTGATGAGGGAGGAAAAAAAGAGCTTAGCCTAGCCCTTCTTTCCTACCCCAGTGCCAGCACCTGTAAGATAGAGAAGGTTTTCTACTATATGTGTATTCCTGTGGCTTTCAATTTTCCCAAATGAGTAGAAGAGGAATAAAAATAGGGTAGAAGGGGTTTAAAAAGAGAGTTAATAGCCTGCAAGTAGAGTAAAATAAAAGAAAGAAAGACTTAAAATGAACAGATATATAGCTGACTCATCTAGTATTGTCATGTGGACTAGAAGTGGGTTTTTAAAAAATATAATATAAAAGCAAAAACTTTTCAGAAATAGATTTATTTTGGATTTATTTTATAATCTACCTTTCACTTAAAAAGATAGCAGGCACAACTTGGAGGTTGTTGCAGGGACAACTGCTCTCCCTGGTGACAATGAGAACCTGGAGGGAGTGGAGTGGAGTCAGGTGTCTGAGTCTAGTTTTACCGGCACTGTCTTGTGAGGTCAGTGAGACTGTGTGCTGGCCAGAACATATGCTTAATCCTTGGGATTCTGGGAGAGGGAAAAACCCCCTTCATACTACTGGGCACCAGAGTTACTGCCTGCTTGTGCTTCAGATGGGAGACTGCTACAGGCATGTCATATATTCATATTTTGTGGTGATTTCTTATTTTTTATTGTTGTTTTATTCCTTTTTCATTTAGAATCAGGATAAAGTTGGATTGTTAATATCTTATGAAGAAACACATCAGAGACATCTTTTCATATCAAAAATTATACTGTGGGTGCTTTATAAAAAAGCTTCCGCCCTATTTTTGGGGTATAACCTTTATTCAGTAAAGTGCATTGTTCTTAAGTATATGGCTTGATGAGTATTTACCCATGTAACCACCATTCGGAACAAGATGTAGACCGTTCCTTCTATCCCTGTGGGTTCCCTCCACCCCTTTCCAGTATAATCTTCCAGAAGTAATTGCCGTTCTGATTTCTGTTGACATTGATTTGTTTTGCCTGTTTTTGAATTTTGTATGAATAGATTTATACAATATGTACTCTTTGGAATCTGAGTTTTTCCATTCAACAAAATGTTTCTGAGATTCATTCATATCCATGTTGTTGTGTGTATCAGTAGTTTGTTTATTTATTTATTTATTTAGAGACAGAGTCTGACTCTGTTGCCTGGGCCAGAGTGCCGTGGTGTCAGCCTAGCTCACAGCAACCTCAAACTCCTGGGCTCAAGGGATCCTCCTGCCTCAGCCTCCCGAGTAGCTGGGACTACACAGGTGTGCCACCATGCCCAGCTAATGTTTTCTATTTTTAGTAGAGATGGGGTCTTGCTCTTGCTCAGGCTGGTCTTGAACTCCTGACCTCAAGCGATCCTCCCACCTCCGCCTCCCAGAGTATTAGAGTAGTTTATTCTTTAAATGCTCACTGCTATTCCATTGTATGGACATACCACAATGAGTTTATCCATTCACCTGTTGGTGGACATTTGAGTTGTTTTCATTTTTGGCTATTATGAATAAAGCTACTATGAATATTCTTGAACAGATCTTTTGTGAACAAATTGAATTATTTCCTATAGAATTTCTGGATTATAAGGTAGGTGCTGTATATGTTTCACTTACTACTTACGTGGTATTTTTAAAAGTTGAATTATCCACACACCAGTCTCAAATCCCCACAACAACTGGTGCAAGTGGTCAAATTTAAGAGGAAGAAAAATCCAGCAGATTAAAGAATATGATTATGTGTGTTTGAATTTCTATAATGAGCTTATTTAAAAGTCTTAATGACCTGGATCCTTGGGACAGCAGAGATTTGAATCTGCTGACAGCAGAGCATCAAGACTCGTGGCTCTGGTCCTCCCTGCAGCCTCCCTCCACTGATCCAGTCCTGGGGCACAGTCACACCTGCGAGTGGCACCCGTGTGGTTCTCACCACCTCCCCTAAATGCAAACACAGTGTGCTGGGGACCAGTGACTGAGCTTAATGGTCAGAATCAGCAGGGCCCAGGGGCCCAAGGGTTAGTGCTAGAAGGTGGAAGAGATTCTCCTGAGTCCTGATTTGGAAGCTGAGTTATGACTCAGGAAATTTATTGCCCCATAGTCTTTTAACAAGAAGCGATCTATCTTCCTGGGCAGAACTTCCATTACTGGTGACAGGTGCCTGGGGCCAGCTTATTAAAAACCATCATTTCAACCCCCAAAGCGAAGGTACCACAGTGTGTTGGAACAGAATGCTAATTTCCAGCTCCATATCATAATCTAGGATGTGGGGAGAGCATTATGAGACACTTTAATATTCAAGAGGAAGGAAACCCAGTGCTATTTCTGCAGCTACACCCTGAGCCTAGAGAGCATTAGGATCTGCCTTTATTTCCTGGTTACACTACCCCGCTCCAGCAGGTTAACACACTCCACCAGCTCTCACCTGCTGCCTTGGGCTGGCCCTGCACTGGCCCTGCCTTGGCCCAAGACAGAACTTGCCTCATGGTTCAGTAGCTGTGGCAGACTGGAGCGTGCACTGGACTTCAACACAGTGGGATGGATTCGAGCCCTAGCTGTGGCCTAGGGAGAAAGCCTTCTTAGGTTTGTATGGTGCTTTTTCATTTCCTAAGCGCTGTGTACATTCATGTCTTTTATCTCAAGTAGTACGGTGAGGTACAGGGCTGGGGAAAGAATCTTTCCGCTTTACAGAGAGGGTAAATTGATAACCTGGAGGCACTTCCATGTTGTTTTTGGAGGTGAGAGGAGCCTCCCCTCATTGGCCTTTGTCTCCAACTCTTTCCTGTCCAGCTTTGAGAGTAGCTCTGAGAAGTTTGGGTGGGAGGAGGAGGAGGCATGGGAGTTCATGGTGATCTCTCAGGGATGAGCCAGTTTTTCAGCCCCCACAGAGGTTCTCTACCCCCTTCTGGTCCCCCAGGGGACCTTCCTGGTTGAATTATCCAAATTATCAATGAACTTTCTGTGTCATGAAGGCCTGGGAGGAAATGATCTGAATGGTCAGGTCAAGAATTAGCCACATTATTGAACCAAGTACATTTTGTAGCCTGTTGGTACATATCTCATTTAAAATGCTTGCCGTGAGAGCATGGGAATTGGGGAAGATAGTTGCTTAGACATGATAGTGGCAGGGATGTCCCTAAGAGGTGAAGTTGAAGGGTCATTGACAGCTGCATCCTAGCAAAATATCCATAATTTTCTGAGTTTTGGTTTCTATCTTAATGAATAACATGCATTTGACAGAGTTGCCATGGAACATCAGATGTTTCACAATGTATGTGGAAAGTTTTGTCCCCATGGGAGTTTGGGGGGCACATGCTACATCCGTCTTCCTGTCCCTTCTTACCCTGGCACTCTACATCAAGACTGGAGACTATTTCCTTCAGTCTTTTCTCCCCTTTACAAAATATTTGGGTAAGTAACACAAAGTTCCAGCTGTTTTAACATCTCGGTGGCCTGCAGGAAATGGGTGCCTGTGTGCCTAATTGAATTTTTCATCTGGATGTGTGGTGCCACGTGGTCTGAGGCTTGGGAGAGCTGAAAATTGGGTTGTCAGGGGCCCTTGTGGGGTGTGAGTATAGGTGACAATTAAAACCAGTGTTGCTTCCTTCCCAGCTTGGCCCAAGGTAGGGCTCACTTAGCCTTATAAGCAGACTACTTCCTGGGCTTTGGACCTAAGAATCAGTTGTTTCCTTTCCTAATGCCTCTTCTCTGGACAGTAAGCCATGGCTCTAAAACAAAAGATTCCCCATTCATGTGTAAGGTAACAAGGGATTCCCCAGAGGAGCATCTCCTTCAACCCAGGTGTAAGTAACCAGAGACTGATTGTTGTTTCATTTTAGAGTTGATTTGGATGATAGATACAAGCCCTCTCCCAATAAAAACATTTTATTTGTCCCTGAGAAGGTTTCCTTGGAAGCATCTCAACATGCCCCGTATACTATTTTTGCTCTGAATGTTTCCACGGCCCAGAATCATTTTTGGCACAGCTGTTGGGCAAAAGCGTGACTCTGGGCTGAGATGTCTGCCTCCAACTTGGCAAGGGATTTTCCAGTGGCTGGGCTACGTGTGCCACCTCTGTTCATTGAGGATACTGATGAGGCTTGTCCTGAAGCTTGTACCATACCTTGACCCTCTAGAGAGTATCCTTTACTCACTAAAAGCAGGAAACTGCAATGCTGCAGGAGAAAGGCAAGTGGGAATGAGGCATTTCCCCCCCTAGTCTTGAATCCCCAAAGGAAGAACAGAACCCACTGATGATGTATCATCAATTCCTAATTTCCTGCAAGAGAATGTTCTGTCCTGGGCTTCTCTTGGCTAATGTTATGTCCCGCTTGTTGACATCATGACTTTAACCTCTCAACCTGACTCTTCTGTTGTCCTCAGCCCTGCATGTGTGATTCCTTCCAACTGCAGGGAGCTCAAAGGCAGAGAAAGATGTGACCATTATTGACCATGAGAGTCAAAGAAAAGGACAGCTTCTCGCAAGCTCTGCTCTTGCATTCTCTGCCGTCATGTTCCCCGGGTACCACTGAGAGGTTGTGGAACTCACTTGACCCTCTTCAGTCAGCCCTCATAGTGTATAGTTTGGTTACTTGTCTTCAGGGTCTCAAGTATGGCATAAGTGCTTAATTCTCTGTAGGTGTTGGACAAATGTTGATTGAATGAATAAATAAATGTAGAGTGAATAAATCAATGTATTGCAAAGATGCCACCATACAGAGTTACTACCAACCACTGAAACTGCATTCCAAAGTAAAACTATAAATCCTTTTTTTGTTTTTTTTTGAAGGCAGAGTCTTGCTTTGTCACCCTAGGTAGAGTGCAATGGTGTCATCATAGCTCATTGCAACCTCAAACTCCTGGGTTCAATGGATCCTCCAGCTTCAGCCTCCCAAGTAGCTGGGACTACAGGTGTGCACCACCATGCCCAGCTAATTTTTCTATTTTTAGTAGAGACAGGATCTCGCTTTTGCTCAGGCTGGTCTTGAACTCCTGAGCTCAAGCAATCCTTCCACCTTGGCCTCCCAGAGTGCTGGGATTATAGGCACAAGCCACCACACCTGGCCTATAAATCATTTTATAATAAGTAAAAGTTTATTTGATATGTGGTTGCTTTTTACTGGCAACTGAGAGATAAGCATTTAATACTACTTTACAGGATTTAATGAAATACCTGTAGTACCACCCCTGCTGCCTTCTCTTCTCGGTCCTGCAAGTCCTTTCTTTATCCCAAACCCTTCTCCAAGGCCTTCAACTCCATATTATGTCCCCTCCCAAGGTCATATATGGTCAAATTCCTATCTACCTTTTCAGGCTTAACAACTCACACTGTGCAGTGCTTAATTGTAGTCTTTTCATTAATGTATCCTCATTTAATCTTCCTAATAATTGGGGAGATAATAATGGTTACCCCATTTCACAGATGAAGGACCTACTAGCTAGTAGGAGATAGAACTAGGACTTGAATCCAGGTTGTTGACCTTAATTCTTTAAGCTTCCCACTGTATACACTGCCTCACCAGCTATGTCCCCCCAACCCCCAGGGCTTCTACCTTTCACTTCTTGTATGTGCCAGAACTTTCTTACCTCTAGATCTTTGACCACTTCCTCAACTCTGTTCAGAATCCCATCTATTCTGCAAAATACAGCTCAGATACACCTCCCCCATGAGTCCTCAGGGTTGGATTTTATCTCCTCCCTCTTCTCTGCTCTCATTGTTCCTTGACTTTATTTATTTCAAAGCATTCAGCCTTCTATAGCATGGTTATCTGTGGATAGGCTTGGCAGGCTCTGTCACGGATTGTCTTCAGATCCTTGAGCAGGGGGATTCTGATTGTGTCTTGTGCCCTGATGTGTGTTCCAGGGTGCCTAGCACAGTGTCGGGCACATAGTGATTACTCAATAAACACCTGTTAATAAAATGATGTTTTTATTATTAAGTGGAAAAAAGTGCAGAACAGGGTTGTGGTAGTCTATCTTTTGTGTAAAAAGGGGGTGGTGGTGAATAAGAATATATTATCACAATAATTTTCACTTGAATAAAGACCGTCTGGAAGGACATATAAGAAACTAATCACACGGGAGGCTGACTCAGTAGGATCGTTTAAGCCCAGGAGTTTGAGGTTGCTGTGAGCTAGGCTGACGCCATGGCACTCACTCTAGCCCGGGCAACAAAGCGAGACTCTGTCTCAAAAAAAAAAAAAGAAAAGAAACTAATCACAATGGTTTCCCACAAGAGGATGGGGCAATGGTGGAAGGAGATTCTTTTACTTTATACATTTTCAGTCTTTTAAAACCACTTGAATATATTCCTTTTAAAAATAAATAAAGGGCCATACATGGTCATCCTAGCACTTTGGGAGGCCAAGGCAGGAAGATTGCTTGAGGCCAGTAGTTTGAGACCAGCCTGGGCAACATAACGAGATCTCGTCTATTAAAAAAAAAAAAAAATCAGGCCGGGCGCGGTGGCTCACGCCTGTAAGCCTAGCCCTCTGGGAGGCTGAGGCAGGTGGATCGCTCAAGGTCAGGAGTTTGAGACCAGCCTGAGCAAGAGCGAGACCCCGTCTCTACTAAAAATAGAAAGAAATTATCTGGTCAACTAAAAATATATATAGAAAAAATTAGCTGGGCATGGTGGCACATGCTTGTAGTCCCAGCTACTCGGGAGGCTGAGGCAGGAGGATCACTTGAGCCCAGGAGTCTGAGGCTGCAGTGAGCTATGATTGCATCTCTGCATTCCAGCCTGTGCAACAGAGCCAGACCCTGTCTTCAAAAAAAAAGAATAAAAAAGGCAGCCAAAGTGGTTTACTCATCAGGGACTATTCCTGATGCTGTCCCTGCACTTGTGAGACGGCAACATCCACAAACTGTCATCAGCCCATCAACTCTATGGCAGGTGGCAGAGCTGCCCCTGCAGAAGGTGATAAAACTCTGCTTGATATAGGGAAGGCCAGGCAGGGGTGGGAAGGGAAGGAGGGACAGAAAACAGGAGGGGGTGAGAGAACAGAGTGAAAGACGGGGAGAAATAAAGAAAGAAAAGAGGAAGACAGGAAACAAGATGGAGGAGAGAGGAGAGGAGAAAGGAGAAAATCAGACTTAAAGACAGAGAAAAAGGCACTGAGGGAATGAGAGCAAGAAGCAGAGAGAGCATGTGCCTGGGGAAGGCCTGGAGGGAAACTCCAAAATCAGGCCACTTCCCAAGAAGCTCACACACAGGGTGAGACAAACCCATCTCATCAGGGGCCCGCAAGGCTGTGCAATGAGGGGGCTTCACATTCCTGGAACAGTGTCACCAAAGGTTTGGTCCTAGCTGGCCCCCAGGTGTGGGCAGGCCTCCCCAGTACTACATCTACAGTACGAGGCAACAGAGAGAGGAGTGGTCCTCTGGGCTTCCCTGGGTCTTACCCATCCCAACTTACCTTCAGGAGCTGAATCCCCAAGGGCAGGTACCCTTGGCAGCCTGAATGTGCATCCTTCAGGAGTAGTGTCACCCAGTAGGAACGCACCTGTCTTGCTCTTGGCAGTGGGCGTGGTTGCCAGGGGACAGCCTCCAGCTTCAGGTTCCCTCCTTGACAACTCTGGGGAGGTGTGGCTCATACAGTCTTGGCTCCAGAGTTTCCCTTCATGGCTGGGGAAGGCTTTAAAAAGGGAGGGAGGGGCTCAGGCAGGAGCTAAAGTTGGTGGTGGGAGAACTTTGGCCTTGAGATGAGGAAGAGGATGGCTGTCCTATTCCAGACAGGAACAAGGCTCTGCGTCCCCTACTCTGGACTGCTTCCATGCTTGGTAGAACATCTACAAAAGAGAGGAATTCAACACCATCTTGTTAAAAGGGGGAAATATTTGCATTCTGACTTTCAGCCAGGGTGTCCTCCCTAATCAACGCCAGCTGCCTGAGGACATCCTCTTCTGTCACCCACTACAGGGGTGAGTCAGTCCTTCCTCCCGTGCCTGATTTCTACCTCCTCTTTTACATATTCCTCTCATTTAAAGCCCTGTCTTCAGGCTTTGATCCTTCTCTGTCTATGTTCTTGCCCTTGGTAAGGTTGCGACTCCTGAGATTGTCTCCACTCTAAACCACTAGGGTGCTGATCGGGTACCTGTCTTCTCTGACCTCTCCCTCAACCTCCCAGCCCTTATTTCCTACAGCCTTGGAACCTCCTTCCATGCTTCCTGGCCTGGTCTTGCTCTCCTCGGAGGTCTGCTGGGGAGGTACCCTACTCCGAGAAAGGAAGGGTTCTGAATGGTTAAGATAACCTTTCCTTAACGATATACCCAACCTGCTTTCCTAGCCCCAACTGTCAAGGGCAGCACTGTTTTTGGATGTCAACTGTATCTGCTGTGATGCAGCGTGAAGGGGCATGGGGGGAGGATTGGGAAGCAGAGTGCAGAGGAAGCAGGAGTGGAGGAGCAGGGGAGGCCAGGGGAATGGACACCCTGGGGAGGTTTCTGTCTCTGCCCCAGGTCTCCGAGCAGTCAGAACCAACATCTGGAGGTAAACTGAAAAAAAGAAATTAAAAAAAATGAGCTCATAATCCAGACATTTGGTTTGCATGCCACTGAACATCTGGACAATGGAAAATATCTGGTTTGGGAACTATGATTTTTAGTTTCCTTTAAAAATGTGGAAATCTATGGTCATACTGGATTGCCAGAAGAATTTAAACACATCCTTAACTCTTACACGTCTTTAGGAGAACTCTGCATATAGCATCATTATCTAGGTAATTCACACTTTTCAGGGCTTCACAAAGGGTGAAGGAAAAATACAGACTCCAAGAGATGCGATAACTGAGTGTGGTTGAGGAAGACGTGACCTCTATTTACATCAGAGGACACAGGGAAATCTCTAGAGAGCATTCTCTCCCTACCCCCACCACTCAGGATATGTTTGGAACATTCCTTCCTTTGTCCATCAGCAAATGAAATCCCAGACTGGCTGGTGCTTGGATACCATGGCAGCAATGAAGCCCAAGCTCGTCGACTTTTATAAGCTCTGCTTTATTGGCCATTCAATAACCAGCTAAGGAGCCGGTCCAGGAAATGAGGCAGGATCCAGGCCATTCTGGGCTCCGTGCAGCCTTCTTTTTCCAGGAAACTGCTTGTCTTGGCGTTGGAGTGGCTTTCCCAGCTCATCTCTGACCTGAAGAAGAACATAAACATTAACTCTCTTGCCAGAATCTTCAGTTCTGCTGCATCAGCGTGATTCTTCTCCTTCTCTGGGAGGAGGCCAGGATGAGAGCGAGATGACCCTGCCCAGAGGGCCTTGGGAGGTTTGGGCCTAGCAGGAAGATGCTGACAAGGTCAGACTCTGATAGGCAATATCTTCCCAAACGCCAACTGAATGGCTCTATAGAGGTGACACATGCCAGCGAGTGCCTGTTCCCTCTCCTACTTCATCTCTCTCATTAGAATCCTCAGAACAACCAGCGACATTATAATTATTTTCCTCATTTTGCAGGTGAAGGGACTGAGGCTCAGAAAAGTCACACGACCTCCCCAAAGTCACGTGGCTATTTAGCACTAGAGCGGGGGTCTGAACCCACACTGCCTGACCCACAGCCCTGTGCTCTCCATTCCACCCCAAGTCACCCAATGTCTACTGCAGAGACAAGACCAGCCCTTGTGAAGCGAGAGTCAACAACGAAAGGTGGGAGGATATTGCAAAAAGGAAAGCGAGTTGGGGTAGTCATGGGAGGCTTCCAGGAAGAGGCGCTACTTGGGCCTCAAAGCCAAGGCAGGATTTGGCTAGAGGAGGAAGGGGAAGGTATTCCAGCCAGTGAATACCATAAGCAAAAAATGTAGGCAGAAATAGGCATGGCCAGTTCACAGCCCCACTAATAATACTAATTATTAGTATTCTGATTCCAAATAATAACCAGAAATGGGTTATTAACCTCTAGGTTAATAACCTGAAAACCCCACAAAAGTGCCTCATAAAAAACAGCTGGCCTTTGACCACACCCACAGAGCTCCCACAATGCATTAAAACTGCACCAGACACAGGATCTTTCCTGCTCCTTGTTTCTCCTTGCTCTCCCTTGCTTCAGCCACATGCAACATGGAGAATGGGGGAGGAGTAAAGAGTGAGGAGGGGAAAAAGTAAATAAGCTAACTAAGACCCCTCTTTCCCATCATGGGCAGTTCCCCAGGTAGGTCCAAGCTTAGGGAGGGCAAAAAATGAAATTGGACAAGAGTTCACAGTATTGATGTTAACATGAACACACACACATGCACGTGCACACATATACTTAAAACTGAAAATCACTGAAAAGGCTAGAAATCTGCCTGAGATTTCATCCAGAAGAAGAACGAGGCCACAGATCAGACCAAAAGGGACAGTTAGGAGAAAGAATAAAATTGCTTTCTGCTTATCCTCTCTTGAGTTTGGCTTAAGACAAGAGGGGAGAGAATTCCACTTCCAGAAAGATGGATAAGCCGTACTTCTCCCCATTCATCCCCCTAAATACAGCTGAGCACCCTGGACGTTATCTGTAAAATGACCATAAAAAGATTCAGAAAGGTGCGGAGAAGAAGGCAGACAGGCCATGGACTTTAGGACCTGAGGACATGGTGGTGAGCTCTCTGTTTTCCTTCTGTTTCATACATCCAAGACTTGGAGCAGCAACCCAGACATGCCAATGGGTTTGGACAAAAGAAAAAACAAGAAAAGCCTGAACAAAAGTCTGTACTCACTAGCCAAAGGACCAGGAAAGGGATAGCCTGGCAAGACAGAAAACTTTTAGACAGTAACTGCTCTACTCCTGCCAGACACTACAGAAAAAACTATGGCCCCATCCCCACCAGCAAAGGTTGAGCGAGAAGCCTAGACTTTCATGCTTTTGAATGTGAGGCTGTAATAAGGCCTCCCCAACATCTCCACTGGGTAGAGTTGGAGAAGGCCATGGAGAGATTAGGGACTTTTATCCTTGTGGGCCTGTAACAACGTACCCCCAACCCCATGTCAATGGAGACTACATGGGAAGCCTGGTCTTTACCTCCACCTGGCAGTAATGAGGTGTCCTTCTCCCTCTCTACCAGAGTGGAGGCCTAGTGGAGAGGCAGGACTTTCACCATTTCCCAGTGGTAACAAGGCTATGCCCACAATGGTGCCAGCAGAGAGCCTGTGGGAAGGCAGAAATCTACCCCTGACCAACCAGTAGTAATGAGGAATGCCCACTCCTTCAGGTGTCAATGGAGGCCAAGTGGGGAACCTGGACTTCTACCTTCAACTGGCAGTAAAGAGGGGGTGGTCCCCTTCCTCCCCTGCAGGGAAAATATCAGAGATAACCAGCTAAGACAAAAACTTTGAATAAGATCCAGAGTCTTATAATATAAAAATGTCTAGGTATCAATTGAAAGTCACACACTATACCAAAAATCAGGAAGATCTCAAACTGATTTTCTTAAAAAGAGCAATCAACAGATGCCAACACTGAGAAGACAGATGTTAGAATTGTCTGACAAAGATTTTTAAAAAGCTATTATAAATATGCTTCAGTGAGTAATTAAGAACACCCTTGAGGCCGGGCGTGGTGGCTCACGCCTGTAATCCTAGCCCTCTGGGAGGCCGAGGCGGGTGGATCGCTGGAGGTTAGGAGTTCGAGACCAGCCTGAGTGAGACCCCGTCTCTACTAAAAATAGAAATAAATTATCTGGACAACTAAAAATATATATATAAAAAAAAAAAATTAGCCGGGCATGGTGGCGCATGCCTGTAGTCCCAGCTACTCGGGAGGCTGAGGCAGTAGGATCGCTTAAGCCCAGGAGTTTGAGGTTGCTGTGAGCTAGGCTGATGCCACGGCACTCACTCTAGCCCGGGCAACAAAGTGAGACTCTGTCTCAAAAAAAAAAAAAAAAAAAAAAGAACACGCTTGAAACAAATGAAAAATAGAGAGTTTCATCAAAGAAATAGAAAGTCTCAAAAAAGAAATAGTCTCAGCAAAGAAATAGAAAATATACAGAAGAACTAAATGGTATTTTTAGTTTTAACCAAAGTAAAAAGCTCAATAAATGGACTAAGCAGTAGAATGGAGGGAACAGAGGAAAGAACCAGTGAAATTGAAGATCGAATAATAAAAATTAGCCAATCTGAACACCAGAGAGAAAATAGATTTTAAAAAATGAACAAAGCCTCAGGGATCTGTTATACTAGAAGAAAAGATCTAACATTCCTGTGATCAGAGTACTGGAAGAAATGAGAAAGAAGGCAGGGCCAAAAAGTACTCAAAGAAATAATGGCTTAAAACTCCCCAAATTTGACACAAAACCATAAACCTACATATGCAAGAAGCTGAGTGAACCCAAAACCGAATAAGTACAAAAAATCCACACTGAAATATACTTAAGTCACACTTTTAAAAATTAAAGGCAAAGAAAAAACTTGAAAGCAGTGAGAGAGAAATGACACCTTACTTACAGAGAAAAATGATTCAAATGACAGATTTCGTATCAGAAACCATAGGAATCAGAAGGAAAAGCAAAATATTTTCCAAGTACTGAAAGAAAAGAACTGTCAACTCAGAATTCTGCATCTTATAAAAATATCTTTCAGGAATAAAGGGTAGGATTTAAATCAAGACATTCTCAGATGAAGGAAAACTAAGAGAATTTGTCACAAACAGACATACCCCGAAAGAATGGCTAAAGAAATTTCTCTAAACAGAAAGGAAACAATAAACATTGGAAAGGAGGAAAGACCACAGTAAGTAAAAACATAACTAAATACAATAAACTTTCCTTCTTTTCTTGAGTTTTCTAAATTATGTTTGACAGTTGAGGCCAAAATTACAATACAGTCTGATATGGTTCTAAAAATATGTACAGGACATATTTAAGACAATCATATCACAAAAGGAGGAGAGCAAAGGAATATAAAGGGAGGTAAGGTTTCTATACTTCACCTGAAGTGGTAAAACCAGGAGACCATTACAAGTTATGTACATATAATGGAATACCTAGAGAAACCACCAAAAAAATGATACAGAAAAGAGACGTCTTCAAAAATACTATAGATAAATAAAAATAGAATTCTAAAAAACAAGTTCAAGTGGCCCACAGAAAGGTAGAGAAAAGAAAACAGAGAAATGAAAAGTGGAAAAAAAACCCATAAAACAAAAAAAAGTAAAATGGCAGGCTTAAACTCTAATATATCGATAATGACATTGAATGCCAATGGTCTAAATATACTACTAATTAAAAGACAGAGATTGGCAGAGTGGATTAAAAAATGTGACCTAACTAGATGATGTGTATTAGAAACTCACTCTAATTAAAGCAATGAAGGCAGATTGAAAGGAAAAAGATGAAAAAAGATATGTCATGTAAACATAAAACAAAAGAAAGCAGGCCAGGCATGGTGGCTCAGGCCTGTAATCCTAGCATTCTGGGAGGCCAAGGTGAGTGGATCGTTTGAGCTCAGGAGTTCGAGACCAGCCTGAGCAAGAGCGAGACCCTGTCTCTACTAAAAAAATAGAAAGAAATTAGCTGGACAACTAAAAATATATAGAAAAAATTACCCGGGCATGGTGGCGCATGCCTGTAGTCCCAGCTACTTGGGAGGCTGAGGCAGGAGGATTGCTTGAGCCCAGGAGTTTGAGGTTGGTGTGAGCTAGGCTGATGCCATGGTACTCTAGCCCGGGCAACAGAGTGAGACTCTGTCTCAAAAAAAAAAAAAAAGAAGAATAAGAAGAAGAAAAAGAAAAGAAAGCAGGAGTGGCTTTCTGAAATGGATATACATTTATCAGATAAAGTAGGATTCAGAGCAAAGAAACTACCAGAGACAAAGAGAAACATTGTACAATGATAAAAGAGCCAATCTAGCAAGAACAACAATCCTAAATGTGTGTGCACCAAATAACAGAACTGCAAAATATTTAAAGCAAAAACTGAGAGAACTGAAAGGAGAAATAGACACATCCATAATTATACTTGAAGACTTTAATCCTACTCTCTTAACAGCTGATAGGAAAACTAGACAGAAAATCAACAAGGATATAGAAGAGTTCAACAATATCATAAACCAATAGGATCTAATGAATATTTTTTGAACACTCCACCTAACAACAGCAGAATATTCATTTTTTTGAAGTACCCTTGGAACATATACTAAGATAGACCATATCCTGGGCCATAAAACAAAATTCAACAAATTTAAAACAATTGAAATCAGACCAAGTGCATTCTCTGACCACAATGGAATCAAAGTGGAATTTAATAACAAAAATATAACAGAAAAATTTCCAAATAATTGGAAATTAAACAATACATTTCTAAATAATCCATGGGCCACAGAGGGAAGTCTCAAAGGAAATTAAAAGTTACACTAAATTGAGTGACAATGAAAATATACCAAAGTTTGTGAGACAAAGCTAAAGCAGCACTGAGAAGAAAATTTGTTGCACTAAATGCACACTTTAGACAAGTAGAAAAGTCTCAAATAAATAATCTAAGCTCCCACCTCAAGAACCTAAAAAATAAGTAAATACGAAGCAAACAGAAGAGAGGAAATAATAAAGATAAGAGCAAGAACCCATGAAACTGAAAACAGAAAAAGAAGCAAACAGAAAACTGAAAAGGGAAAGAGAAAATCAATGAAACAAGGAGCTACTTGTTCAAAAAGATCAATAAATCTCGAGCAAGACTGACAATTTTCAAAGAGAAGAGAAACATATTAGGAATAAAATAAGAGATATCACTACAGACCCTGTATACATCAAAAAGATAACAGGGAAATACTATGGGAAATATAATAGCAAAAGAAAAATAGGAAAATGTCTTTGGAGGCTGTTATTCAGCCTCAGAAGGCCTCCAAAGATATTAAGTCATAATCCCTAGAACCTGGAAATATATTACCTTATTTGGAAAAAGAGTCTTTGCAGATGTGAATAAGTAATCATTGAGATGAGGAGATTATCTTGGTAGGCCCTAAGTACAATCAGAAGCTTGAAAAGGCAAGAAATAGATTACTCCTTGGAGACTCTGGAGGGTACATTGTCCTGCCAATACCTAGATTTTTGTTCACTGATACTGATTTTGAACTTCTGGCCTCCAGAACTATGAGAGAATAAATTTCTGCTGTTTTCAGCCATTAAGTTGTGTTAATTTGTTACAGCAGCCATGGGAAATGAATATCCTATAAACAACTCTTCACACGTAAATTTGGCAACTTAAATGAAATGGACCAATTCCCCCAAAAAACAGAAACCAGCACAACTCATCCAATATGAAATAGATAATTTGAATAGCCCTACAACTATTGAGAAATTGAATTTGTAATGAAAACCATCCTTTCTCTCCTCAGTATTCCCAGGTCCAGATGGTTTCACTGGAGAATTCTACCAAACATTCAAAGAAAAATTAAATTCTATACAATCTCTTCCAGAAAACAGAAGAAAGAGGTTCCTTTCCAGTTAATATTACCCTGATTCCAAAACCCAGATGAAGACAGTACAAAAAAAGAAAATTACAGACCCATATTCCTCATGAATATAGATACAAAAATCCTAAACAAAATATTACCAAATGAAATTCAGCAATATATAAAAAGAATTATACAGTTTGATCAAGTGAGGTTTATTTCAGGGATGCAAAGCTGATTCAATATTCAGACATCAATCAATGTAATCTGCCATATTAACAGATTAAAGAGGAAAAACCATATGATCATATCAACTGATGCAGAAAAAGCATTCAATAAAATTCAACACCCATTTAATAACTTTTTAAACACCTTTCAGAAAAATGGGAATAGAGGGGAACATCCTTAACTTGATAAACAGCACCTACAAAAACATCTCACTAACATTCTACTTAATGGTATAAGACTAAATGCTTTGCCCATAATATTGGGAATAAAGCACCACTTTTATTCAAAATAGTGCTGTTACATGTAGCCAGTGCATAAGATAAGGAAATAAAAGGCAAATGGATTGGAAATGAAGAGGCAAAACTGCCCCTATTTGCAGATGACATGATTACCTACCTGTATAGAAAATCTCAAGGAATCTAAAAAAAACAAAACACTCTTAGAAATAGTAAATGAGTTCAGTAAGGTCACAGGATACAAAGATAAACATATGAAAATCAATTGTATTTCTATATACTAGCAATGAACACATGGACACCAAAATTTAAAATATATCATTTACAGTAACTAAAAAAAGAAATATTTACATGTAAATTTAACAAAACATGAAAGAACTTGTATACTGAAATGTACACAGCATTGATGAAAGAAATAATAAAATTTAAATAAATGGAGAGACATACTATGTTCATGGATTGGAAGACTCCACATAGTAAAGTTGTCAAGTCTCCCCAAGTTAATATACATGTTTAATACAATTCCTATTACAACCGCAGAAATATTTTTTATAGTTACAGACAATATTTTTCTAAAATTTGCATATAAAGGCAAAGGAACTAGAATAGCTAAATAATTTTGAAAAAGAACAATAAAATGGGAGAAATCAGTCTACCCCACTTCAAGACTTATTATGTAGCTACAGTAATCATGATTATGCAATATTCATGAAGGAACAGAAATGTAGATCAATAAAATACAGAATCCAGAAATAGATCTACACAAATATCTCTACGTGATTTTTGACAAAGATGCAAAAGCACTTCTTTGGAGAAATTCAGTAAATGTTGCTGGAGTAAGAACACATTCATAGGCAAAAAAGTTAACCTCTACCTAAGTCTCATACCTTATACAAAAATTAATTCAAAATAGACCACAGACTTAAATGTAAAATGTAAAACTTCTACAAAAAAAATAGAAGAAAATCTTCAGGATCTAGTACTAAGAAAGGAGTTCTTAAATTTGACATCAAATGACAATCTGTAAAAGGAAAAAACTGATAAATTGATAGATCATCAAAATTAAAAACTTTTGTTTTATGGAAGACTGTTAAGAGACAAAAAGACAAGCTACAGAGTAGGGGACAATATTTGCAAACCACATATTCAACAAAGGACTAATAAATAGAATATATAGAAAACTCTAAAAATCCAACAGAAATAAGTAAACAACCCAGTTAGAAAACAGGCAAAAGATATTTCACAAAAGTGGATATACAGATGGCAAATAAACACATGAAGGATATTCAACATCATCAGCCATTAGGGAAATTCAAAATAAAAACATAGATATCACTACACACCTATCAGAATGCTAAAGTTTTGAAAAATAACAACACCAAATGCTGGTGAGGATGTGGAGAAATGGATCTCTCATACATTGCTAATGGAAATGTAAAAGGGTACAACCACTTGGAAAACATTTTGGCAATTTCCTAAAAAACTAAACATGGAACTATACCCTATGAGCCAGCAGTTGGACTCTTGGGCATTTATCTCAGAGAAATAAAAACTTACGTTCGCATAAAAACCTGTGCATGAGTATTTATAGCAGCTTTATTCATAACCAAAAAGTGGAAACAGCACAAATGTCCTTTAATGGGTAAGTGGTTAAATAAACCGTAGTACATCCATACCATGGAATACTATGCAACAATAAAAAGGAATGAACTATTGATACAAGTGGATGAATGTCCAGAGAATTATGATTATGCTGAGTAAAAAAAAAAGCCAATCCCAAAAGGTTACATATGTTAGGATTCCATTATATAACATTCTTGAGAGAACAAAGTTATAGAAATGGAGAACCAATTAGTAGTTACCAGGAGTTAAGCAGGGAGCGGGGATGAGGAAGGAAACAGGTCTAGCTACAAAATAGAAACATGAGAGGTCTCTGTGGGGATGGAACTGTTTTGTATCTTGATCAGTGTCAGTATCCTGATTGTAATATTTTACTGTGGTTTTGCAAGATGTTACCATTGGGAGAAATGGGTATAGGGCATGCTAGATCTCTGTACATAGGATTTTTTACAACTGCCTGTGAACCTACAATATCTCAAAATAAAGTATTTAATTTAAAAAAAGTCAAGGAGGCGGTTAATGGTATGCATGCCAAAATATTTAGGGACATGTGTACTGATGTCTGCAATTTACTTTGAGATGAATAAAAACTATGACACATGATGGTAGTGGGATGGATAGATATGAGACAAAGTAAGTATTACAAATTGTCAGTGCAACAATCTAGGAGGTGGGTATGCAGATGTTCCCTGTAAAACTTTCATCTTTTCTGTATGTTTAAGTTTTTTCATAACAAAATGTTAAAAAGAAAAAAAAGAAAGAAAAAAGAAACCCAAACAATGCAGAAGAGTAAAAAGTAACCTGGAAATCCTCTCTCTGTCCCTCTGTGCCTCTTCTTACTTCTCAGGGGCTATCCTTATTAATAATTTATTATATGCCTTTCTGGACATTTTTGCTGAATTTGCAACCACACTAAAATTCTTCTCTTGGTCAAGCGCAGTGGCTTATGCCTGTAATTCTAGCACTTTGGGAGACCAAAGTGGGAAAATTGCTTGAGGTCAGTTCGAGACCAGCCTGGGCAACATACCAAGACTCCATCTCTACAAAAAATTTTTAAAAGTATGAAAATAATACAAAAATATGATATTGTATCTTCTATTCCGTAAATTTTTTACATTTAATAATACGCTGAAGAGCTGAGTATACTGTTTTATAGCAATATAGAGAGACCCTGGTCTTTTATTTATTTTTTTTTAGACAGAGTCTCAGCAGTCTCACTCTATTGCCCCAGCTAGAGTGCAGTGGCGTCATCATAGCTCACTGCACCCTCAAACTCGTGGGCCCAAGTGTGATACTCCTGCCTCAGCCTCCCGAGTAGCTGGGACTACAGGAACACACCACTACGCCCAGCTAATTTTTCTATTTTTTGTAGAGACGGGGTCTCGCTCTTGCTCAGGCTGGCCTTGAACTCCTGACCTCAAGCAATCCTCCCACCTCAGCCTCCCAGAATGTTAGGATTACAGGCCTGAGCCACCACACCTGGCCTTTGCTCTTTCTTTTAACTGCTACATATATTTCTTAGTGTGTATGTACCATTATTTATTTAACATTAAATTTTTCTGTTAAACTTTCTCTCATAGAAATAATATATGCAAATATATAAAGCAAATTTTTTTATTCCTCCTCCCCTCACCCCACCCCCAGAAAACAGAAGAATGGGGAGGTAGGCAAGTGACCCAGGCCTAGCCAATCATAGTACTCCATCTGCCTGAAAGGAAAGATGGTCTTTTTATCTAAGTTTGTGACAATAAGGATGACACGAGCCTGGAGCTGTCTGAAGCCAAAAGAAAGGAGAGCTGAGAATGACGGGAAGGAAGGAAGGTGAGAAGAAGGAGGGAAGGACACAGAATCATTAAGAACAAGCTAATGATGTCTTTGAACTCCGGAATGCAATAGGACTTGAAGCTCCCTAGGCATCTCAGTCATGTCAGAAAATTAAGTCTATCCTTATTTTCCTTAACCTGGTTAGAGTTATAACTCTGTACCTTGCCTAATATGTAATAATATATATCATATATACAATCAAATATATGCACATATAGAAGAATATATTCTGTTCTGTGTATCTAATCTATCCAATTTTAACAGGATATTAAAATTGAAATTTCCAGTAAGCATTACATTAGTTGTAAAATAATGGGATATGCAAAGCCACTATGTGCAAATCTTCAAAAGAGATGGCCTCAAGAATCTGTTACATGACACTTGAACCTCCTCACTTCACTTTGAGAATGGAAATGGGTGCAGAGCACGCAGGGAAGGGACTTTGTGAAGAAGTTTTCTTTGGAAAGCGCTATTCCTGTGCTGTAGGCACCCCCACACAATGCTGGGGGGGGACACCAAACTCCCTGGCAGAAAATCTCAGGCAGAGACACCTTTTGTAAGTCTGGGAGGAAGTGTGTTGTAGGCCAGGAAACCAGAAAGTGGGTTGGCGTGGACCCTACCCAAGTCACAAGGACTCTCTTTTAACTGCTTTCCTCACCCGTGGTGGCAGCCATTTTGAATGGCAGGACCCTGTTCCTCCGGTTCCAGTTGAATTTACTGGCACAGGATTCCTTTCTCTAAAATTTATAACGGAGACAAAAAAAAAAAAAATCCTCTGTTTGATGGCTGAATCTGGAATGTCACATTCCTCCATTCAGAATGGGGCGAGCTATAGGAGCTGGTCTGCAAAGAAAGAAAAACGCATCTGACTGAAAGAAAAAAGAAGCAGAGGTGAGAAGTGGAGAGAAAATACCGCCTGGGTTCCCTGTGGCTTCTCACTTCCAGGTTGCAACTTGTCCTGAGTGAGGAGACCTGGACTGGGCGCCTTCTGTTTCCCTTTCATCAATTTCTGCTGTTTTGTTTAAGCTATCTTCAGTTGGTTTCTGGTGTTTCAGTAAGATTCCTAACTAAGGCAACTGCTGACATTCCTTAATCTTTTGCCAAATAACATTTGACATCTTCCCTAGTTCATCTACTCTCAGATCTCCCTGCCCACACCCCTCTGGAATTGCGCTCTGTCCATCATCCTCCTCTTCCTCCTCCACACTTGTAGAGCCTGTCATAACTCACCCAGTGCTTTCTCATACTGTATCCTTTGATCCTCCCAATAACCCTGTGAGCTAGTTGTTATCCCTAGCGAAGTTCGACAATTCATTATTGAGTACCTACTGAGTGCCAGGAATGGAGCTGCACTGTTCATTCTCCTTTTGTCCCATAGCACAGGTCCACAGTCCCTCTCCAAAACCTTTGGTGCTGATGTACACATTCACTTGCAGGGCCTGGGGCAAGAGTACACATGGAGGCCCACATGCCTATGCCTAATATATTTAAAATGTATAAATTAAGCTAACAAACTGTTAAATAAGAACTGTGTTCTGTTCTACCTTGACAGACATGGTCAGGGTCATATGTACAATTTTGGACAACTGCATCTATCCTCTTTCTCTTTGCACACTCTTCCCTCACCTTGACGGGGCTCACGGGCACATGTATGGACATCTTGGTTTGCTCAATCAGCCTCCATTCACATCTGCTGCAAATAGCTGCCGTCTGGTCATGTCTTGGGCTTAAGAGTGCATACGACAGTGGCATCCTCCTCTATCCAGAAAGTAGGCCTATTAGAGAGGCCTGCATAGGCTCTGGGCCATTTGGGCAGCAAATTCCAGTGTCCCAGGAAGCTGGGACATGGTCTAGAGTAGGGGGGTGCTCAGATGGTGAGGGGCCCATCATTTTGTCTCCCAGACTCCTCACCTAATAGCCAAGGGCCAACTAAAAGAAGGGCAAAACAGGGCCCTCCAAAGAGTGGGGTTGTCCTGTCTGGGTCTAAGATCAACACTGTAGATGAGTTTTGAAACTTAGAATTGTTCAGTTTTCAGAAAGATAATATGCTACATGCACTGCATATTATTAATTCCTGCAGTGGGGTCTGGGGAGAGCTTAATCAAATATATCGACATTTCTGCAATGAAAATAGATTAATATTCATTCTAAGTGGGTTAAATAAAGACTACAAATAGTCTTTATAGATGCCTCTATAAATTCCTCATGTCGTGTCAAGTCAGATTTTGCCAACACATGAGGTTGTGGGTTGAATTCTGTCCCCCTCCCTCAGAAGACATGTTGAAGTCCTAACCCCCAGTTCCTCAGAATATGACCCTATTTAGAAATAGGGTCACTGAAGATGTAATTAGTTAAAATGAGGTCATACTGGAGTAGGGTGGGCTTTCATCGAATATGACTGGTGTCCTTTTAAGAAGAGGGAAATGTGGACACAGAGACAGATACACAGGGTGAACGCCATGTGAAGACACAGAGACACACACACACGGAGATGGAGGCAGAGTTTGGAGTTGTGCTGTACAAGTCAACAAATGCCTGCCTACTAGAAGTTTTAGAAGGAGCATAGTCCTGCCAACACCTTGATTCCAGACTTCTAGCTTCCAGAACTGTAAGAGAATAAATATCTGTTGTTTTAAGACACCCACTTTGTTACTTCAGCCCTAGGAAATGCATATAGGGTGTTTTAGGCATAAGCAAAGGCAGAGAGGTGAGACACAAATAACACAGTGTGCTCAAGGAAACTTGGAGCAACTCCGTATTTATGAAGCATAACGTTCAAGACAGAGCATGGCCTGTGATGAATCTGGAGATGAGAAAAAAACCCACTTATCTCATTGATGATATGTATTTTTTTAAATAGGAATAAAAAATGCAAAACAAGAAGTCGCCAAAATAACATAATTATCTCATGGTGGTAAAATTTCAGGCAATATTTACATTTTAAAAATTCTTTTCCTTATTCATTAATATTTTAAATGATCATGTGTTTTTAATATAATAAAGAAATAATCTATTTTGTTCAGGAAAACAAAGGCAGACTCCTGCCAGCAGTGGGGACAGTGGAGCAGAGAGACCAGCTAAGGAACTACTGCAATATTCCAGATGACCTAGGAGCAGGGTCTGAGCTCAGAAAGTAATAGTAGGAATGGACAAGGGAAATATTTAGAAGGTAGAATTAGAGAGACTAGGGAGGATTCTAGAATGCTTCTAAGGTCTCTAATTGGGGTGACGTGGTAAATGACAGCCCATTCATTGAGGTTAGGAGAACAGGAGGAGATTCTGGTTTTTAGGGGAAGATGATGAAACATCTGTGGGGTATCTGAGTAGAATTGTCCTCAGCTGGTAATTCTAAGTGGTGGTCTGTCCCGCGGTCCACCCCAGACTTCCTCCGTTAAATTCTCCTTCCCCACTTCATCTCTGTGATTCCAGTGGTTGTTGCCATGTTTGTATGACTCCACCTCCCCAGCTACAGGTGATTGGTCAAGGATGGATGCTTTATGCATAGTTGTTTTGTTTTAAGTTTAGTTAGAAGAATACTAAAGGAGACAGGGCTTGCAACATAAATCTGGGAGTCTCTCTGTATGGGCAGCAAGTAGATCCACCAATGGGTGAGACTCCAACGAGAGAGTGTAGGCGGAGAAAAATACAAGTCTGAGGATGCAGTCTATCAAGGGCTAAGGAGAGAGCAACAGAAGAATTTACAACCAAAATAAAAGGAATGTTCAGAGAAGCTGGAGGAAGACCGGGAGGGAATACTGCCCCCATTTAGAGTTGAGGAAACTGGAACTGAGAGGCTAAGCTAAGAAGTTAGCTCCTCCCAGACTCAAATCCAGGTCTTTGCTCTTTGCACTGCAACACTGCCCAAAAAAGCCCCACAAATTTTTATTGTACTGTGCTGTTTTTTTTTTTTCCTTTCTTTAAATGGACTTCTAGGGAGAGATTCCATAGAGACAACCTGTTTTTATTTTCTGGTTTCCCTCTCTGAGCCTGTGCCTAGTTTTGAACTGAAGCTCACCTTTACTCTGCCCTGCTGTAGGCCGATATTCACACATCTGTCTAGGATTTGGTATTTTAGGCCTGTGGGCTTGATCAGCACCAAGACCTTGTCTGAAAAAAAAAAAAAAAAAACAACCTTTAAAATTAGCCAAGGGTGTGCACCTGTAGTCCCAACTACTCAGGAGCCTGAGGCAGGAGGATTGCTTGAGCCCAGGAATTAGAGGCTGCAGTGAGCTATGATTGGGCCTCCGTACTTCAGCCTGGGTGACAGAGTGAGACCCTGTCTAAAAAAAAAAAAAAAACCAAAATCACTACAGCCCTGCAAGGTAGGGTAGCATGGTGGAAAGGGACAGACCTGGGTCCAGATGCCGACTCTGCTACTTTCTGCTGCTGTTCATCTCTCAGAGCACAGTTTTCTCAACTTAAGTCATGAGATGATAACACATATAGTATATAGGCATATAAATCTTTGGCACATGGTATAACAGCCATTCGTATAGCCATTAGCTCATTTTTGCAGATTAGAAAATTGACACAGAGAAGTAAAATGACTTACCCAAGATCACACAGCTGGTAATTGGCAGAGTGGGAACTTGAACCCACATTTTCTGACTCCATGCCACGTCCTCTTTCCAGTTTGGCACCACTGTTTAGTAGGAGGCCAGGAAGTAATATTCATCGGTCCAGAGATATATGCTTATGGAGGGGTGCCTGCCCGGTGACCAGGAAAGATAAGGAATCTTTATAGGCAAGAACCTTATTAATGGCCACGGAATTAAGTCCAGACACGTGGGTAGCAGGGGAAAGACCCAGGCAGAGGAACCTGATCCGGCGTCCGGCTCCTGCCTGTTCACCTGCGGCCAAACACTGACCCCTGCCGGCCGCCCGAGGGAAGGCGGCGCTCGGCCCCGCTCCGGGAGCGTGGGGGATGCGGGCGGCTGCACCCGACCTGCGGGCGCTGGTCGCACAGACAGGAGCCCTGGGGACGGCGCGTCCCTCTCCCGGAACCTCGAGACCTCGGTGCCCACCTGGGGCCACCAGGGTGACGTCGCATCGCCCCCCTCTCTCACTCAGCTTTTGATCAGAAGGGGCCAGAGCTGAGGGTTTTCCCTGCCGTGGATCCCCCACTCCGAGCACCTCCTGGGCCTCCCCTTGCCCCGCAGCCCCCCACCTTGTTTGGGGGACTCGCGGCCTGCCCGTCCCGCCCCGCCTGTAGTGCAGCCACCTGCAGCGGGCGGAGGGCGCCTCTAGGACTGAACCCGAGCCTCGCGTGGGGCAGATGAACCAACTCAAGATCAGACACCGCTTGCTCCGACTGAGGAGAAGCAGCTGCCACCAAATGCAAGCTGCTTCTTGCTCCCTATCCTGACATCTGCTGCTCCAGATCCGGGTCCAGAGGGGTTAACCCTGCAGAGCAAGCGCACTAAGGTCTCTTATCCCTTCCTTCCCCTCCCTCCACTTTCCTTAGCTAGAACTGCTCAAGAATAAGCCAAAAGCTAGTGGTCTCGGCTTTGGGGACCCATGTGGCTCGGCACCTCCATTTGCTCTCTGCAAACTGAAATGAGCTAAACACTCTGAGAACCCAAGGAAACAAAGCATTTCTTAATATGACCATGTGCGTTTATTAATATAAGGTAAACTTTTGGAGAAGAACAAGCTGCAGATATGACATAACAACAGAGAGTAAGCCCAAAAGCAATTTGAAGGGAAGAGTGTGTGTGTGTGTGTGTGTGTGTGTGTGTGTGTGTGTGTGTGTGTGTAAGGGGGTCTCTAGGGTCTAGTGCAGGGCTCAGCATTTTATTCAATGGCTTGGGTAAAAAACAAAGACAGGCTTGTTAGCAATTCAAATATATTGATTTAGGAGACAAGATTTTAAAAGTTTCAATAAGCTTTGGAAATTAACAAGATGTTTTCAAAAATAAGGATTGATGTCAGGTCCTTTATCCTATTCTCCCCAAATCAAGACTCTCCATTTGGAATGGAAGAGATCTGACATAACTAAGTGTCCTGTGAAAAGGGAGAGAGGAAGAGGGTAGGGTGGAGAGGAGGAGTTGGCTGGGCTGACCTTGTGCTCAGGGGGAGAAGTCCACAGCCAGCCCCCTGCATAGTGAAGGTAGTTGAGGCTGACCAGAGCAGGCAATGCTCAATTTAGAACATATAAAGAACTTTCCAGAGCATCCTTAGATCATCTGAACTCCGGTCTGACCTTTTTTGAGGTGTGCCTGGCTGCTAGTGTTATTCTCATTTCAGATAAGAACTTGGGACTTGAAGCTCTGAAAGGTGAACACAGATTAGCTTGATGGAAAGATGGATCACAATGCAGGTTTTCCCAACCTAGTATATAATTATTTATGCTTTTTTTTTCTTTTTAATACTTTTTACTGTATATGTGTGTGTGTGTGTGTGTGTGTGTGTGTGTGTGTGTGTGTGTGAGTGACAGTGTTGCTCTGTCACCCTGGATAGAGTGCAAATGGCACCATCATATCTCACTGCAACCTCAAACTCCTGGGCTCCAGCGATCCTCCTGTCTCAGCCTCCTGAGTAGCTGGGACTATAGGTGCATGCACCAAGCCTAGCTAATTTTTCTATTTTTTGTAGAGATGGGGGTCTTGCTCTTGCTCAGGCTGGTCTCGAACTCCTGACCTCAAGCAATCCTCCCACCTCGGCCTCCCAGAGTGCTAGGATTACAGGTGTGAGCCACCATGCCTGGCCTATTTATGCCTTCTTAATAAAGTAGGACCTGCCAGCCCAGAGGAGAGATGGCTTTGCTCCACACATCCTTGGCACTCTTGAGCACTACATTTGAACGACACCAACAAACTGTCTCATCATCATCAGTCAAGTCTCAACTCAAATGTCCCCTCAGAGAGAGCTTTCGTAACCTCTCTAGTATTGTCCTCACCACAAGTGATATTTTTTTCACTTTTATAGCATTACTGTCTGAAAATGTCTTGTTTTATTTATGTGTGAACATGTTTATCATCTGTCTCCCTATGAGGATGCAAGTTTTTTTTTTTTCGAGACAGAGTCTCACTCTGTTGCCCAGGCTAGAGTGCTGTGGCATCAGCCTAGCTCACAGCAACCTCAAACTCCTCAGCTCAAGTGATCCTCCTGCCTCAGCCTCACAAGTAGCTGGGAATACAGGCATGCACCATCATGCCTGGCTAATTTTTTCTATATATCTTTTTAGCTGTCCAGATAATTGCTTTCTATTTTTAGTAGAGATGGGATCTCGCTCTTGCTCAGGCAGGTCTCGAACTCCTGAGCTCAAACGATCCTCCCGCCTCGGCCTCCCAGAGTGCTAGGATTACAGGCATGAGCCACCACGCCTGGCCTAACTTTCTTGATAGTACTTTGACACACAAGTTTTTAATTTTGATGAAGTGTAATTTATCTACTTTTTATTCAGTTTTTTTTTGTGCTTTTTGTGTCATATCTACAAAACCATTGCCTCATCTGAGGTCATGAAGATTTAAGCCCAGGTTTTCTTCTAGGAGTTTTATAGTTTTAGTTACAGTTTATAGTTTTATATTTGATTTTAAATTCATTTGGAGCTCATTTTTGTAGACGATACAAGGTAGGGGTCCAAATTCATTCTTTTGCATGTTGAAAAAATATTATTTCCCCATCGAATGGTCTTCACACCTTGACCATAGGTATATGGGCTTATTTCTGGACTCTTAATTCTATTCTATTGATCTATATGTCTGTTATTATGCCAGTAACACACTGTCCTGATTACTGTAGCTTTTGAAATTGGAAAGTGTGCATCTTCCAACTTTGTTCTTTTTCAAGATTATTGTGGCTAGATAATATCAGCTTTAATATTAACCTTTTTTTCCCATTTAAATGAGTGAGTATGTGGCCATTGTTATATTATTCTCTTTACTTTTCTGTATTAGAAATTTTGTGCTAACAGAAAGGATGACAGCTGGGTGTGTGCAGCAATTAAATGACTTAAAAAATGTACAACACAGAAGAGTATCTGGCAGCTTCTATACTGTTAGTTGTTATTCTTTTAAGTGAAATTTTAAAAAAGCATATTTTGAAGCTAGACTATCTGGGTTCAAGTGCTAGTCCTGGTGCTCCTTAATGGTGTGATCTTGGGCCAGTTACAAAACCTTGCCCCATCCTAATCTGTAGAATGTGGTTGTTGTGAGGATTAAATGAGATAAAGACATAATTAAATCAGATAATAGAGCTCATAGGAGATGCTTGAACTCCATAGGTGCTAAACTATTATTTGCTTTCCTACAGTTCCGTAGGGATTGATCAACTTGGTGAAAAGCCTAGAAATCACTTCACAGGAAGGACATGAAGGAAATGGAGCATGGAGCTGTTTTTAATATCCAAAAACCAGATGGAAAAGAAAAGATATTTTCCGTGTACTCCACAGAATACCAGGACCCCTGACTTTAGGGAAGGCGTTCTGGCCAACCGTCCCCAGGCCCCATCTCCCTGGGAGTTCCCTTAAAGCTCAGTGCGACCACTTGCCAATTTGTAATTATAATTATTTAGGTCTCAGATGATCCCATCCCACAGATATTGACAAAGCGCTTACGGTCTGCCAGGCACTGCGTGTGTTAGATCCTGGATGCATGGACCGATACGGCGCTGCCCCTGTCCTCCGAGTCACAGGCCAGCAGAAAGCCAATTGGTGAAAGTTTGAAGGAGCCAAATATCTGCTTGGTGGCCGCCTGCTGTGCCCTTCTACTTTCTCCAAAGTCCTTAGTTTCCGAATCAAGGAAGCAGCTACTTCTCCACGATCAGTCACCAGACCCAAAGGGGACGTTCCAGGGCAGGCAGCACAAGCGCGCGCTGGCTGAGGTCCCTGGGCCTGGAAACAGCGGCTTTCTGAGCGCGGAGCGCCCTCTAGTGTCCATCCATGGTAAGGCGGGTCCAACGCGAAACCTTTCAAAGATCCCTGTTTACGGCCCAGAATTTCTTCCCTTCCCTTAGTTTAGTGCCACTATGGCTAAGCTGCTTTCAGGTCTCCACAGCAAGACAAAACTGACAGTTTAAAAATAATAAGTAACACAGTTGCCAACATTTTTTGAGCACTTACTATGTGCCAGGCCCTGTGTTGTCTTACGTGGCTTACCCATGAGGCAGATACTATTATTATTATTATGTCTCATACATAGATGAAGAAACTGAGGCAGGTCGGACAGCCACCTCAAGGTGTCAGACTTCATAACCATGCTTTTAGTTTTTTGGTTTACTCTCAAAGAGAAGCAACAACCACAGGCAATAGCAAGATAGTTCTAGTCAAATTTCTCCTCGTTACTTGGGAGAACTGTAATTTACGTAAATCTAGCAAATTTATGTCAAAATATCAAGTATGGAAGGATAATGAGCCTTTCTCAGGTTCATAATGAAAGGGATAGAAAGAAATAATATAGACTAGGGTTTTCAAACTGTGGGTGGTGACTCATTAATGTAAACAATTGCATGGATTTTGACCAGCATTTTGTTTTGTTTTAAAGATAAGATCTCACTCTGTTTCCCAGTCTGGTGTTCAGTGGCATGATCATACCTCACTATAGCCTCAAACTCCTGGGCTCAAGTGATCCTCCCGCCTCGGCCTCCCTAGTAGCTGGGACTATAGGCACAAGCTGCTACACGGAACCACCAGCACCTTAGAAATTGAAGTACAGTCATGCATTGCTTAATGACAGGCATAGGTTCTGAGAAATGCATCACTGGACAATTTCATCAGTGTATGAACATCATAGAGTATGGCTACACATAGAGTATGGTACAGCCTGCTACACACCTACGCTATATGGTATAGCCTATTGCTCCTAGGTGACACATCTGTACAGTATGTGACTGTAAAATTGAATATCATAGGCAATTGTAACACATGGCAAGTATTTGCATATCTATACATATCTAAGCATTTAAAAGTTACAGTAAAAATACCTTATTATGATCCTTTGGGACCACCAATGTATATGTGGTCCGTCACTGACCAAAACACTGTTACGTGGTACATAACTGTATAATAGATCAGGAAAATACTAGTACAAATTCTTACATTCTCTCTCTCTATATATATATCTGTATATGTATTCTTTCTAAATATATGAATATGATACCTGATATATATTTACACATACATATATGACACACACATATATATTTTCCCTCCATGGGACTGACCAGAATCATTTGCAATCCACTGCTCTATCTTTCTGCCTACCCAGGACTATGGGCAAGACTTTTCACCCAGGTGAAGCCTTCGTGTTTTGAGACCCCAGCAATGTGGCTTCTGTAGCCTCTTGCCCCTCCTCTTGGTCAGTAGTTTTCTTTGAGTGACCCATGCTGCTGAAAATGTCATCTTGGGTCTAAATTAAAATCTTTATGCTCCAGCCACCCCCTCCATTTTTAGAGATGAAGAATGGGGATCTCTTTTTCTCTTTGTGACAAGACCTGTGATTTAAAACATTGTTTATTTTTTAGATCTAGTGTGTTTATTCAGTACTTTTTTCTTTTAAACTTCAGGGGTTGGAGTTAGCCTTCTCTATGATGATACATTAAAAGATAGGCATTAATTAGTCCCCCCAGATTGCATTTGAGCTTCAGGTTAAGTAATTTGTCCCAGTTCACCCAGCCAGTAAGAGGAAGAGCTGGGATTTGAACACAGGACAATCTGAGTCCAGGGAAGCAAGCTCTTAACCACTATATTATGAAAAGAAATACTCCCTGAGCAGCCGGGGCTGACAGTACACAGACAGTCTCAGGAATGCTGATGGCCTGGGTAGGGCATATGCTGAGCTATATTGTAACAGCTACTACATTATAGGGATGTTTGAGTCCAAAAAACAGTATTACCACCATTCCAGAATGTCGATCCCATCACAATGAGTATGAGTGGTGAGTCCTTGGTTTTATGCCCTGACACGTGTGACGTGTGACACTGAGGGCAAATGTGCTGCAGTATGAGACACTGGGCTAGGTCTCGAAACAACTCTTAGCTGGTTGTTACTATTGTCCTCATTTTCCAGATGAAGAAACGGAGGTTCAGGTTGGTCCATAGATAGTAAATAGCTGATCTGCAAATCAGGTCATAGAAATAATAACTAACAGTTATTGAAGGCTTGCTACATGCCAGGCACTATGCTAAGCGATTTCTATATACCATCTCATGTAATTGTCTCACAGGATTATTAGCTGAGTTTTAAAGTTAAGGAAACTGAGGCTCAGAGCAGTTGACTAAGGTGCCCAAGGTTGCACAGTGAATGCAGAGCCATGAGTCAAACTTTAGTCTACTTGTCTCCAAAAACCTTCCTCTTCAACATTGTAAACTTTAACCAGAGGATATCTGGCCTTTACCTGGGTCAGAGAAACAAAGTGAATTTAAGAAAGAGAAAAAAAAAATCGTAGTCATAAAAGAGGCAGGATGGCATGGTGGTTAGTTCTGAATACATTTGGCTATTACTTGTTCCAGTTATCTATTGCTGCATTAACAATTCACTCCTAAAAGTAGTGGTTTAAATCAACAACAATTCGTTTCCTTTGATAGTTACAGTGGTAGGCTAGGCTCGGCTAAGAGGTTCTTGTTCAAGATGGCTCACGAGGTTGAAGTCAGATGGTGGCTGGGGCTGTAGACATCTTGAAGGCTTCGTCACTCACACTTCTGGTGGCTGATGCTATCACTGGCTGGCACTGTGCTAAGCAATGTCCGGCTGGAACTGTTAGACAGGACACCTACATGTAGTCTATCCATATTGTCTGGGCTTCCTCATGGTGGCTGGGTTTCTAAGAGCAAGTGTTCCGAGAGGACCAGGCAGAAGCTCTGTCATCATAGGTGGCCTAGCTTTGGAAGTCACACAGCTACTTCTGCCATAGTCATAGACCTTCCCAGATTCCAAGGGAGGGTGCATGGGCCCTACCTCTCAAGGGGAGGAGTGTCAACATTGCGTTGTAAAAAGATGATGTGGATGGGAAACCCTGTTTGGCCACCTTGGAAAGTACAGCCCACTGCATTCTTATTAATCTCCATCTCCTTGGTGCAGAATGATATTTCCCCAGCAGGCATTGGGAGCCCAACTCAGTTATTTAGAGCAAGGTATAGGCGATGTATGGCACTGAGGGGTTGGGGTGCTCCTGCCCACATTGGGCATCTGGTCTTGCCTTGCCCACCTCACTTTACCATCACTACAGAAAGGCAGCCTCTCACTTCTCTACCTTCCCAAGGTTTTTTCTGGATCCTTCTCTGAGTTTGGAGGGCCTGGCCTTTCTGGAGGGCTCTAGTTTACCTCCTTTAAATGACTCAAATCTTCTCTTCAGGAAGCTTCCAGTGTGGGTTCCACCAGCCCACTCCTACCCTGGGGTTACTGATTGCCTTAGGCAGTTCCAGCTACTCTAACAAAAATACCCAAGACTGAGTAGCTTAAACAACAAGCATTTATTTCTCAGAGTCCTGGAGGCTGGGAAGTCCATGACTACAGCACTATCAGATTCAGTGTCTGGCGAGGGCCTGCCTCCTGGTTCTAGATGGCCACTTTCTCACTGTCTCCTCACAGGGCAGACGAGCAAGGGAACTCTCTAGGGTCTCTTTTTAAAGGGCTCTTATCACATTCATGAGGGCTCGGGACCTAATCACCTTTCAAAGACCCCACCTCCAAATACCATCACATGGGGAGTAGGTTTCAACTTACACATTTTAGGAAGAAATAAACATTCAGTCTACAGCACTGATTAAGCACTATATCTCTTGCATCTTCTCTTTCAGCCAGGGCAAGAACCAGGCTTCCCATCTCTGTGGATGTGAGGATGCTTTGATGATTGGATTGGGAGACAGGTACTGTCTAATTTGCTTCTCACGTCCTGTAACTCTGCCCATGGCCTCCTCTACACCAGCACATGGCAGCTCCCCAGTTGTTCCATTGATCTACTCCATTTCTCCACAATTCTGTCTGTGCTAGTTTTCTACACATATATGAACCTTTACTCATCCTTTCATATCCACCAGACCAGGTAAACTTATTATGAGGCATTTAAAATATTCATAACATGATATCAAAAAATGTGCCTGTGCCATTACGTGCTTTGTCCCTGTGGTCAGGGTCCATAGCCTTGGTAAGATTCTCAAAGGAGTCTGTGATCCCCAAAATGTTAAGAAGTAACCACTGCATTCATCTGGAAGCCCCACAAGGCCAGGGTCATATCTCTGTTATTCATCTGCTTTTTCTCTAGCTTTGGGATGACACGCACATAGCAGATGCTCCAGAACACAGCTGGACCCTGACCTCTTCTGTCTACTTCAACTGCCACCACCTTTGTTCAAGCCAATATTTATCCACCTTGTCTACAGCAGCAGCTTCCTAAATGACCCCTCGATTTCTCCCTTTGCTCCCTAGAATCCATTATTCACACAGCAGAGTGATCTTTAAAATCAAATCACATCGCTCCCTTGCTTAAAACCTTTCAGTGACTTTCCATTACACTTAGAATAAAATCCAAACTTCTCACTCTGGCCTCCAAGGCCCTGCATGACCTGGCCTCTGCCTGGCTCCCCAATCTCATCCCACACTACTCTCCTCCCTTACTATGCTCCAGGCACAGCTAGCCTGCTTCCTGTTCCTCCAATGCCCCAAGCCCTTTCCTCTCTGGCTTGATGAAGGGTTGCTGGGAAAACTCCCTTCCAGAGACTATATCTCTTCCAATCCAGTTAAATTGAAAAATGAGATTTTTCTTTATTTGGTCATCAAACTATATACTTAAATAATTGAAACCTGTAAATATTCAATATAAAGATAGATGCATCTAATAGTTTGAATTATAGAGCCATTTCAATACCATATTTGGTTTTTTTTTTCTTTTTTTTTTGAGACAGTGTGTCGCTTTGTTGCCCGGGCTAGAGTGAGTGCCGTGGCGTCAGCCTTGCTCACAGCAACCTCAAACTCCTGGGCTTAAGCGATCCTACTGCCTCAGCCTCCCGAGTAGCTGGGACTACAGGCATGCGCCACCATGCCCGGCTAATTTTTTCTATATATATATTTTAGTTGGCCAGATAATTTGTTTCTATTTTTAGTAGAGACGGGGTCTCACTCTTGCTGAGGCTGGTCTCGAACTCCTGACCTCGAGCAATCCACCCGCCTCGGCCTCCCAGAGTGCTAGGATTACAGGCATGAGCCACCGCGCCCGGCCTCAATACCATATTTGAAATGCTAAGTATATGATTGGATTTTAGCGATGTGTTTTAAAAGGATCAGTGAGGGACTTCCACTTCTGCTCATGAAGGATGAACTGCTATAGAGATTGCCCCACAACACACACACACACACACACACACACACACACACACACACACACACACACACAATTAAAAAACTGAACAAACACTTGAAACAACTGTTTTGCACATTGGACAGCAGATAATGTAAAACGATGATCTCCGAAAAAAGAGAAATAAGTGAGTTGAGCCTCATAAGTGCCCCAGGTTACTAAGTGGAGATAGTTAAGAGCATGTTGCATGGGTTACCCAAACAGAGCCCAGTGGTCTCAATGAGTTAAGGAGACAGAATTTGACTGGATATTGTCTGCACAACTCCTGGGTGAAACTCTAGGTGGTTGGGAAAAGAACAACCAGAAAGCAAAAGACTGAACAATTGTTGTGGCTTCCACAAGGCTGGGAATAGTTTGTTTTTCCATCATCCAGAGTGGAAAGACCTCATAACACACAGATATGGGGTAGTCTTCAGAAGGGCATAGACTTAGTAGGGCTACATTAGCTCTAGAACTCTAGAATAGAGGCTAATCTGGACCTTCCTTAATAAAGCTTAATAGCAAGACTTAAAACGAAAAAAAAAATAGCAAGTAATTTATAATAATTATATGTCAGAACAAAGTCCACATTCTTTTTTTTTTTTTTTTGACACATAGGCTCGCTTGCTCTGTTGCCCAAACTAGAGTGCAGTAGCATCATCATACCTTACTGCAACCTCAAACTCCTGGGTTCACGAAATCCTCCTGCCTCAACCCCCCAGAGTGCTGGGATTACAGGCGTGAGCCACTGTGCCCAGCTCTGCACTACTCTTTATCTTGTTCTTTAGGTGTTAGTTTCAATATCACATCCTAAAACAACTTCACTCAAACACCCTTTCCAAATTGTGTTCCTCCATTATTCTCTATTAAAGCACACAGTTCTTTCTTTTTTCAAGTACTTTACATGAATTTGTAATTAAATGTTGGTTTCTATGTTAATACATTTATTTAACATCTATGTTCCCCATTAGAATGTAAGTTTCATGAAGTTAGGAACTGTGTCTATTTTTGCTGAATGAAACAAAAGGCCATTGTCCTTATGGTTGATAGATAAAGGGTTAAAGATTAATACTTCCAAAAACCTAAGAGCTCTCACTAAGTGACAATGAAAGGACCAAATATTAAAAAATGAACTAAAGTTTTGAATAGGCAATTTACAGAAGAACAACTCCAAATAGTCAATAACATATGAAAAGATGATCAAATCCATTAATAAACCTGTACTCTCACACCATATGTATATAAGAGTAAATCTCAAGTGTATTAAAGTCTTATGTTTTTAAATAATTAGGAAAAATAACATTTAGGTGTTGTGGAAGACAGAGTAACAGTCCCCCAAAGATTTCTGTGCTCTGATTCCTGGAACCTGTTAAAACCTATAAATGTGTTACCCTATCTGACAAAGGGATTTTGCAGATATGATCAAGGACCTTGAGCTGGAGAGATTATTCTGGATTATCTGGGTGGACCAATCCAATCACACGGTTCTTTAAAATTGGAGAACTTTTCCTTGCTGAGTCACACAGATGAGACTAATGAAGAGGGAGGAGAAATTTGAAGCATGAGAGAGAGTCGACAGACCCTGGATGGTTTTGAAGATGGAGGAAAGAATAAGCCAAGGAACGTGGGTGACTTCTGGAAGCTGGGAACAGCCCTCTGTTGTCAGCCAGCAAGGAAACCGGGTCCTGCAATGCAAGACACCAAATTCTGCCAACAACCCATATGATTGAGGAAACACATCCTCCTCCAGAGCCTCCAGAAAAGAAAACAGCCTGTCCAGTGCCTTCCTCTGAGCCCCACGAGACCCATGTCAGACTTGTAACCTACAAATTCTGAGATGACAAGTTTGTGGTTATTTGGTATGGTAGCAGTAGAAAACTGATACAGGAGTCTATGTGAACAACTTTTGGGTTGGGAAAAAATTTCTAAATAAAACCAGATACTCAAGGCTGGGCGTGGTGACTCACACCTGTAACCTGGCAATTTGGGAGGCCGAGGCAGGAGGATTGCTTGGAAGGAGTTCAAGACCAGCCTGGGTGAGACCCTATCTCTACAAAAATAAAAATTTTTAATTAAAAAAATCAACTGCTCAAAATTTCTAAAAAATTAATAATAAGCATCTTTGAGCTTATTTAAAAAACACATAAAAATGATATCACAAACAAAATCACTAATAAGTTGGGAAATATTAGCAATATAGGTAACTGACAAAGGGTTGATCACCAGAATGCACAGTTTGTTTTGTAAATATCTAAGAAAAATACCAACAAATCAGTACAAAAGATGGAAAGGTTTTAAAGAGAAAACATACAAAAAGCACACCCCAAAAAGCAGATTTTCATAGAAATATGAAAAGATACATGGCCTCCCCTCCCCAATATTTAGGTAAAGGCAAATGAAATAAAGAGAGAAAAATTCTATATTACAGCAGCACAAATGATAACCTATAAAAATATAATTGATGGAAAAAGAGTTACTTTTTAAGAAAGTCATCTGGTAACAGGTATTGAAATTTAAAACGTGTATACGCTTTGACCAACTCCTAAAAGCAAGCTGGCTATAAAGTGTTATATATAGCTGTGTAATATGTTACATATATAGTATATTATTATATATAAGCATAATATAGAGAGTATACATATAACATGTTACATATGCAATATGTATGTAAAGTTACATATATACACACATATTTGTATGAAATGTTTATATATTATACATAGGATGTTTGTATCTCTATAAAAATAGATAGGCAAACAAGTAAAAATTCTGTGTGTACGGTTCATGTTTATAAAAGCAAGGGGAAAAAGGTACAGAAAAAATATACCAGGCTGCTAACATTGGTAACCTCTGAAGAGTAGAAATAATTAGCCCTACTTTTATTCAGTTTTCATAGGTTGTGTTTTGTTTCATTTTATTTTTACTTGTTGCAACATTAAATATATACTTTGGGGGAAAAAGTAAAAGATATGATAAAACACTCACATGCAAAATTTAAAAAGGCACAATGTTTCTGGTGTTCCATAGCACTTTAGGGTGAATATGGTAATTATAATTTATTGTATATTTTCAAAAGGCTAGAAGAGAGGATATTGAATGTTCACAACACAAAGAAATGATAAATGTTGGAGGTAATATGCTAATTACATTGACTTGATCATTACACACTCTATATACACATATGGAAATAGCACTTTGTATGCCACAATATGTACAATTATTATGTCTCCACTAAAAATAAAAAGAAAAAAGGCACAATGCCTGACTCATAGTAGATGCTCAAGAAATCTATGTTGAAGAGTAAATATACTTTAAATGAATTTTTCTTTTTTTTTTTTTTGAGACAGAGTCTTACTCTGTTGCCCAGGCTAGAGTGCCATGTCATCAGCTTAGCTCACAGCAACCTCAGATTCCTGGGCTCAAGTGATCCTCCTGCCTCAGCCTCTTGAGTAGCTGAGACTACAGGCATGCGCCACCATGCCCCGCTAAGTTTTTTCTATATATTTTTAGTTGTCCAGCTAACTTCTATTTTTTTAGTAGAGACGGGGTCTCACTCTTGCTCAGGCTGGTCTCGAACTCCTGAGCTCAAATGATCTGCCCACCTCGGCCTCCCAGAGTGCTAAGATTACAGGCATGAGTCACCACACCTGGCCTAAATGAACATATTTTAAATCAATATATTTTAAATGAATGAAAGATTTCCCTCTTCTTGGGCCTCCTACTCCCGCCCAAGGTAAGGGCCCTTCCAGGGTCCCCAGGACACTTTCTGAAGTGCCTCTAGCTTCCTCTTTGTCTTGTCTGGATTGTGTGCTCTGTGAAGCAGGGCCAACTCAACTTCACTGGTCATCAAAGAAACGCAAATTAAAACTACAATGAGCTATCACCTCGCATTCATTAGGATAGCCACTGTTAATAAAACAGAAAATAGCAAGTGTTGGCAAGGATATGGAGAAATTGGAACCCTGTGCACTGTTGGTGCAGCCATTATGGAAAATAATATGGAGGTTCCTCAAAAAATTAAAAATAGGATAGGCTCGGTGGCTCATGCCCATCACTCTAGCACTTTGGGAGGCTGAGGCGGGAGGATTGCTTGACGTGAGGAGTTTGAGACCAGCCTGAGCAAGAGAGAGACCCCATCTCTACAAAAAATAGAAAAATTATCCAAGCTTGGTGGCACACACCTATAGTCCCAGACATTCAGGAGGCGAAGGCAGGAGAATTACTTGAGCCCAGGAGTTTGAGGTTGCAGTGAGCTATGATGATGCCACTGCACTCTAGCCCAGGCAACAGAGCAAGACCCTGTTTAAAAAAAAAAATTAAAAATGGAATTACCATATGACCCAGCAATACCGCTTCTGGGTATATACCCAAAGGAATTGAAAGCAGGCTCTTGAAGAGATATTTGCACATTCATATTCATTGCAGCATTATTCACGATAGCCAAGAGGTGGAAGCAACCTAAAGGTCCATCAGTGGAGGAATGGATAAACAAAATGTGGTGTATAAACATAATGGAATATTAGTCAGCCTTAAAAAAAAAGAAGGAAATCCTGCCACATGGTACAACATGGATGAACTTTGAACACATTATGCTAAGTAAAATAGTCAGAAAAAGACAAATACAGTATGATTCCACTTATAGACGGTATCTAAAGTATTTAAACTCATAGAGACAAAGTAAAATGGTGGTTGCCAGGTGCTGGGAGAAGGGGAGAATGGGGAGTTGTTGCTCAATATGTATCCAGTCTCAGTTTTGCAAGATGGAAAAGTTCTAGAAAACTATGGCACAATAATGTGATTGTACTTAACACTGCTAAACCATACACTTTAAAATGGTTAAGATAGTAAATTTTGTTAGGTGTTTTTACCACAATATTTTTAATGCACAAAAAAAACCAAGCAAGCAAAAAAAACCACATTGCAAGAACACTATAAACCTACCAGAATGAACAAGATAGACAATATCAGGTGTTGTTATAAATATGAATCAACTGGATCTCTTGTACATTATTGGTGAGAGTGTAAATTGGTCACACACTTTGGAAAGCTGTCAGCATTTAGCAAAGATAAACATATCCCTACTATATGACCCAGCATTTCCACTCCTGGGTCCATCAAAAGACACAGACGCAAATGTTCATAGCAACTTATCTGTATAGGTCCAAACTGAAAACAACCCCAAAATCCACCGAGAGCTGAACAGGTAAATACCTGGTGATATGCTCATACAATGGGATATAGCACAACAATAAAATGAAGGAACTACTGCCATATACTGCAGCATGGATGGGTCCCACACACATAAATATTGAGCACGTGAAGCCAACCAAAAGAATACATACCCCTGACTTAGTTTACAGGAAGTTGAGGATAGACAAAACTAATCTATGGTGATAGAAAACAGAATAAAGGTTACTGGCCTGTGTGTGTGTGTGTGTGTGTGTGTGTGTGTGTGTGTGCGTGCACACAATTGACTTATTGACTGGAAGGAGTTACAAGGGAGGCTTCTGGTGTTTGAAAATACCTTGATCTAGGTTGTAGTTACACAGATGTGTACATATGTAGAAATACATTGAACCAATACCCTTAATATTAGCATCTTTTATTGCACCTATATTATATATCATTGAAAAGTGAAGAAAAGAAAAATAAGAAAACATAAACAGGCCCATTTATGGAAGCAAAGTTTAATTTTGTCGTATTTCAATATTCATACTTCAGTGGATATAGAATAAAATCACCATTTAGATGTATTTTTCTCTCAACAGTTCAAGCTCACCAGAATCTGCAAATGGGAGGCTGCAGAAGCAAAACATAAATCACTCTGCCCATTTTACAGAGGAAAAAAACTGAGACCTAAAGAGGACAAGGACTTCAGGTCCTATAATAAGTCAGTGGCAGGGCCAGGGCCAGAACACAGAGATCTCAGACACACTCCTACCCGCCTCTGGACAACCAGTTGCAGGAAGTGGCTGGATTATGTCTGTCTCCAGTGTCATGCTGGCTGAGGAGGAAGGTCTCAGGTCTGAGGTCTTGCAGGTGGGGCGACTACTTGGAGACCAGCTGGCTAGCAGTCAGGAAGGCTGGAACTCCGACTGCTCTACCGCTCATCACAGTTCCACTGATTGTAGGTAAGTTGGAACTTCCGTTTGAGTCTCAGAGAGAAATAAAGAGAAGAGCCCATAGTTTCAGGATAACACTCTAACGACCAGAAGGGCCAAAACGCAATGGGGTCCCCAGGGCTGGGATGGAAAGTGAAATTTCCAAGCTCTTCCTTTGACCTTGGCCAAGGTCGTTCTCTCTGGCCTCACTTGTCTTGTTCCTTCATTTGGGAAAATCCCCATTGAAGGCCCAGGGAACAGAAGAAAGGAGGCGGGTAGAGGGACAGCCTTCAGCCTGCTGCCGCCCTCCAGGCGGGACCCAGCCCCAGACAGGAGCAAGAGGGCGGGAAGTCTCGGAGCCGGAGATGGGCTGCAAGAGAGCAGGGGGAGGGTCCCGCGCTCTCATTCTTGGGATTCTGTGTCCTAAACGTGGATGGGTTGTCGCCCGCCGAGGGTCTGCGTGCCTCCTCCCCTTCTCAGACTCCTTCGGCCTCGCCCCTCCCTCTCACATTTCCAACTCCCAAGGACAACTTGTCGCTCGCTCCAGACGCCCAGGACTTCTTTTTGTCCCCCGAATTCTGCTCTCTCCTCTGCTTCTTTTGTCTATTTCTGCGCTTGGTGGTTTCTCTGGGAGAGTTCCTTGAATCTGCTTCTCTCTTGTCTGTTATATTCTCTCTCTCTCTCTTTCTCCCCCTCCAACCCCTTTCTCTCCTCCCCCCCTCCCCCCCCCCTTTTCTCTGCTGGCCATCTCGGCGCCGTTCCTCCGCGGCTCTGGCCTTTCACAAGCGCTCAAGGCCCATCCTTGGAACCGCCGCGCAGCGACCCGACGGCGCCCCATGGCTGCGGCAGGTGAGACGCGCGGCAGCTCCGCCCCGGCAGACTCGGAGGAAGGAAGCGCCGGCGCCAATCCGCCACCCGGGCCCGGTCCTCGCCCCCAACTCACCGGCGCCAGGGGGACGCAGGTCGCGTGAGCCCCTTCACGCAACTAGCCCCGTCGGCGTCGCAGCCCCAGACACAAACACTGCCCTGAGAGGCCTCAGAGGGGTGGGGGCGGGCAGGCCACACGGAGCCGCCTCATCCCCTCGCCTTGGGCGCGGTCACCTCGGTCCCCAGACGCCTCGGGTTCCTGCAGGCTACGAAGACTCACGGAGGACGGCACGGTTCCGAGAGGTAGGTGAGGCGGTCCCAGCCCTTCCTATCGCCGCTGGGGGGCCGCGACCACGCCGATCAGAGTTGTGGGGAAAGACCCCTTTCCAGGCTGGAGGCCTCCTTGGCCCGAGCTTTGAGGACTGACTGGCCGTGGCGGGCATGGACTACCCAGGGCCGCTAGCATAACCTTGATCTCCAGACCGATTCAGCTTCCTAGTGGGGTCTCAGGGCGCACCCGAAACGCCTTGACCTCCCTGCTCGCTCGCACCGGTCCCTTCCTCTCCAAGAGAAGGTGTATGTATGGAAGAAGAGGGTCGCCTCCCCTCGTTCCATCCGCAAGTCTGGCTCCCTAGAGCCCGGTGCTGAGTGCCCCGCCCAGCCTGAGGCCCTCTCCTTTGGTCTTCCTGATCTCAATCCTGGATTCTAAGCGGATGCAGCCAGAGACAGGGGCAGCTGCCCTAAGCTGCCTGGGGCGGGGTAGGGGGCGAAAAATGGAAGAATCGCTTGGAAAGGGAAAATGGCCACTCTTCCGATAGAAATTAGAAACTGGCCTGGGTCCAGACGGGAGCCCCACGTCCCCAAGGTGCAGAATCAGTGCGTTCTCTCTTTCTCTCCCTCCCTCCCTCCCTCTCTCTCTCTCTCTCTCTCTCTCTCCCTCTCTCTCTCTCTCTCTCTCTCTCTCTCTCTCTCTCTGTCTCTCTCTCTCTCTCGTGTTCCCTGTGGAGGGGATGGGGGAGGAGTCTCTTTGGCCTTTTGGGGTGGCAAGGGCACGTAGGTTTCCTTCCCCTCCGGACTGTGCTGGGGCTCCAGTGGCCGAGCGTGTATCTGAATCTGAAGAGATGCCAGGCGCCGCCATCTTACTTGAAACTCACTCACAAAAACGCTGCATGTGCATTTTTGTAGAGGGGCCTGTTGTGTATAGGAGTGGGCAGGAGGCAGGAAAAGTATCTCAATCTGTGTGAACTGACTCATGCGTCAATACAAAAATTATTCACCTTTGAAAAGGCATGTGAACAGAAGCAAGCATAACGGGGTGTGTATCCACCATCGTGGGCATTGTGGGGTCTCCAAGGAATTAATAACCTGCAGGGGTCAGTGAGGAATCCCGTATGAGAGCACATGTGCCTCTCAGAGTAGTTAAGCACTGTGTAAAGATTGAGGATTCCTACAAACATGCAAAAGAGATATGAAATTATGTGTACCCAATTGTGCTCAGTAATAAAGGTAGCAGGTGGGAAATTAATACTTTCACCTACATGCCACCCCCACCCCAATCCCAAAGTAGAACAATGCACAGTATATTTCACATATTCCATATACACCGAATGTGGCAACTTACTGCACAGTTCTGTGCTTTTCAGTATAAATAGAAGCACAAAGATCCATAATGGAGAGGATGTAAGTAAAGTTCCCATTTCTCAGCGCAGGTCCCTAATCCTTTGATGAAGAGAGTCTGGGCCTTTCCTAATATGCTCTTCCCTCCAAATCCCCCTTTGGAGCTGCAGCTCCTCCCTTTCCCTAGAGTCTGGAACACTTGGCTCCAAGTCCAAAGATGCTTCCCCACTCCACCAGTCCAGAAGAGATGAAGCCTTCTCTACTCCCAAACATATAACCCTGGGCACCCCAGGAGGAGAGCTGCCTGCCTTCTGCTGAGGTTTAGAGCTGTGTCCCCACACATGCATACACATACACACTGCCTCGGAAGAAATGCAAGGAAAGACTTTTCTAGCCCAGACAAGGTGCTATGGGGTGACCTCAGAGGCCCTTAGGAAGAGCCTCACTCTCTCCCACGCTGCAATTTGAAAGACCTAGGCATTCCTCCCACCCCTCAACAGATGATTGTCAGTTCTACCTTCTCACTACCTCAGAAGACACTGACCCCAAGACAATAGAAGCATTCCTTGGGCTGAGAGCCAAGTTTTCTACCCACCCTGTCTCCGACTTCTCTTCCTGGCCAGATTAAAATAAGTATCAGGCTTCAAGTGCTGTTGGGTTAGAAAGAAAGTTTGATTGTTTTAATCCATTGGATTCTCTCCCTCGTTTTCTCCTCCCTCATCTCTCCCTTACTTCCAGGTTTTTGTCTTCTCTCTCTCTCCAAACATAGAAAGACAGAAAATCCCTGGCTTTTCTGGGCTCAGAGGGCAGGGATGAAGAGGGGAAGCCATGAATATTTGACACAGTTTACCCAGAACTGTGATTGAAACCCCCAAGTTGTCATAGTAGACCCTGCCCTCCCCGGCTTAGAGGTCATTTGATTCTACCATCCCCCCCACTCCCACCCCAAGATCCAATGGCACTATGTTCCTCAAGGGAAACTAAGGATTTGGGGTTTCTGCAAGTTTCAAAAATGGGGGAAGAAAAAATTGCCATTGTCATTTGGGTGGCCAGATGTAGAGGGAGTCTGAGTCTTCAGTTTGGCCATGAGGCCTGGGCTCACAGAGAAAGGAGTCCAGAGGGCTGGAGGGTTAGGAGGGATGGGACAAGGCCAGCCACCGACTGAGCTGGTGTGGAACCTTGAACTCTTCATCAGGTAGTGTCGAGATCAGAGGACTGGAGGTCAAGATCTCTCTCCTGCCTAGCTGCTTCAAGGGCCCCAGAACCTACTCTGGGCCAAAAATCAGGAATGGTTGAAAGAAGAAAAAAAAAATCTTGACAACATCCAGATTTGTAATCTACTTAGACATCTGACTCATCCTGAAAGCCATAGAGATTTGTCTCATTGACTGCCTGCTAACTTTTCAATTTGGCAATGTGTGAATGGAGTCAGCTTGAGTTTCAGAGCTTGGGGATCCAGGGCTCAGCGTCTAGGAAGCTAGATTTGGGGCCTCTCACCTCCTTTCCTTCTGCCTCCTCTTACTTCCCTCCCCTCCCAGTGCTTCTCAAAAAGTAACATCTGGCTTGAACCCTGAAATCCCACAATGTCAGACGGTTTCAGTCCCCTTGAACCTCAGATTAAGAACTATTTGGATTGATAGAGAAATTTGTGTCTAGAAAATGCTGAGATCAAGCATGGTTGATCCATGTAGGTCTTTACTTTTTTCCTTTCACTGATCTCAGTGCTTACCAGGTCAAACTTCACCTTCAAAGACACCCAGGTGGCAGTGTTCCTCTTGTCACTGCTGTCTGCATAAAGCAAAGGGCAACCGCAACTCCGGGCCTAAAAGTTGTGCCTGGAACTCAAACGCCTCCTTTCTCAAGAAGATGCGGGAGTGATCACCCTCAGCCTACCTTCGGTTCCTACCTCCTCCTGCCCTCTCCCCAGCTGCAGTTATAGGAACAACAGCCTTTACCTTGCAGGGATAATTAAGGCGGAAGCCCTACCATCCCTATCCCATCACCCATGTTGGGGCCGGTCTGAGTTACTTCCTTCCCAGCCCTCCTCTTTTTGAAGTACTGCCATATTTTGGCTGGAGTGAAGGTGAGGGCTTAAGTCCGAAATATTCTGGATATTAAGTAATAATAATGATTTGAAAAGTAACTATGAATTTCTAAGCCTCAACTACCCAGAAAAGTCCCCCCTTTATATAATCGCCAGCGCCAGTGCTGTGCGCAGACCCGCAGGAACCCGCCAGAACTCCAGAAATTCCTTTACGGAGAGAGAAGTCATGCCCAGATACCTCACGCTTGAAAACAATAAAAGGGAGAGGGTCCAAATTTCTACTAATTAAACCTCCTCTTACCTCGTCTTCAGTCGGTTCACTCCTTGTCCCAGACCGGGTCTCCTGGGCTCCGACGTGAACCCGAGGGGACGGGGCTCCCCTCAGCAACCTTCTCCCTTCTGGGCTCCTCCTGGGCGCTGAGAAGTCGCTGGCTTGTTCCTGCTGCGGCTCCTGGGGGAGACAGCGTCGCTGCCGTGGGACCAGATCTCACGGGGGATAGAGTGGTCAGGGAAGTCGTGACAAGGGGTTGGAGACCGCTGTGCCGCTCCGCTGCGGACTCCTGACCTGTTTGCGACTGCGAGGAGCATACCCAAGTCCTTAGTCCAGGATTTCCTAGTCCCCGACGGCGCGCACCCCGCAGAGCTCCTCTGGGGAGCACCTTCGTTTGGGGGTTCGGCTTGGAGTGAAGATCCCGGTGCAAGCTGCTGGCCTGCTCCGCGACTGCCTCCCCGCTGCGAGCTGGAGGAGAGGAAATCTGCGGGACGGGGAGGTGGCCGAGCGCCAGCGGCTGAAGCGGCCTTCGGAGGAGGATTGGGGGCACTTCGGCGTTGCGCGCGCCTCCAGGCCCATCCGCAGACAGACCCGAGGGCTGGCGCCTCAGGGGTGGAATCTGGAAGCCTGGGAGGGCCCAGCTTGGGGCCCCTGCAGTCCGGAGGCGGGAGCCTAGCAGAGAGATTAGAAAGGCGGCTTTCTACTCCAGCCGGCGTCCGGCAGCGGCACTTAAAGGGACTAAAGGAGGTCAAAATTACACCGGTGCGCCCGCAGACGCCGCAAAGCCAAAGGCTGGGAAGAGGTAGAGTGGGATGAGAAGGCTCTATCCAGCCACCAGCGCTGGGAGCGACTGTGAACGCTGAACCAGCACCTCGCCCCAAGCGGGATCTGGGCGCACGGGACGGAGCAGTGGCGAGGACCTACGGAGTCAGGGGCCCGGCGTCATGCCGGGCTCCCTCGCCCTTACCGAGTGAGCATCTTCCTCCTGATTTCTCACTCAGAATGGGAGTGGGTCCTAGTTTCTGGATCTCAGTGCTCCGGACTACTTTGTCCCTGAACAGTTCGCTTGCTCCCTCCAGGCCGCTGGCGCCAGCATCGCCTTAACCCCATTCCCAGCCCTGGGTTTCCTCTCCCCGGATGCTACCTTCCTTCCCACAATTATCAAACGATCTAGCGAAATCCTGCCAGATCCCTGGCACAGGGGCACCTCTATCCGCCCAAACCCACCAATTAACCAGAGAATATCAAGGAGCCCGAGGAGTTGTAATTGGGCGGTTTGGAACGAGGGGGCGCTGACGAGGTCATTAACCCCGGGGTAAAGATGCAGAGCGGAGACGCGCCTGGCCGCTCTGCCGCCTGTCTGGGCGCTTCTCAGCACGCGGGTTTTGGCCGCTCTACCTGCCTGCTGCGCCTCCTGTCCAGCTATTTCTCTTCTCTCTTTGTCATTCTCCATGTTTTATCTGAAGGTCACTGAGGGCCCCTTTCTTTGTGCCTACTTCTGTCTACCTGTCCAGCTGTCTCTTGCACCCTTTTCCAGGCCCAATGGGGGCCAAGAGAACTCATAGGTCACAGCTGGCGGCCCCGGTGGCAGTCTCAGACACAGTTCCTCGGACCAGGCTGGAGCTGTGCGAGCTGTAGATCCGGGAAAATACCGCCCAACCCCCACCAAGAGGTGGGTATTTGCAGGGGGAAAATGGTTCCTGAAACTTTCTTTTCTCTTTTGGTGTGGACCGGCTCAGGACAAGGCAGCAAATGGCAGGAAAAGGTCCAGGCCTCAGTGGATAAAAGCTCCATATCATTTCCAACAGGAACACAGAGACCTTGCATACTCCTCCATGTGGGCAAGTGTGCATGGAGATTGGGACTGGGTGTTGGAGGATGCCTTGTCTCCATCCTAGAGTCCTCAGCACACCTGTGAGCAGGTGCCCAGTGTTCCAGGGAAGTCCAGGCGACACCCGACCTTGTGGTACACAAAATTGTTTGTCCTCTCTTTAATTTGTCTTGTCAGATACCCACGTCTATTTCAGTGCCTTCCTCTGCTTCACATTTTGCATTGTTTGTATGAGAATTGTGGATGGTATGTTCTTAACATTTTGGGAGGCACTCACTGCTGATTTAAAATACGATGAAAGATATTGATTCCCCTTTACCCAGAAAAATCCTACTTATGTAGGATTCACCAAACTGCACAATTTCAGAGAATTTCAGACCCCTCTGACACCAGGTTAAGAACTCTAATTTGGATTGATCAAAGGAGCCAGTGTTTGGAAAATGCTGAGGCCAAATATGGTTAATTTATGTAGATCTTAACTTTTCCCTAGGCTGATATCTCCATGTTCGCCAGGCCAACCTTCACCTTTAAAAACACCCAGAGAGCAGTGTTCCTCTCCCCCCCACTACCTATAGTGGTGGGGTTCCAATGGGAGTCAGTCTCTCCTCCCCAGGGGCCAGGGTCTGAGAAAGTGAGAAGAGCTTTACTGGGAAAAGCTGATCTTGGACTGGCCAGCAGTAGGGCCAGCAGCCTCAGGGAAGTCTGGCTAGGGACTAAACATGATCCCAGAACTCCTGGGTAGGGGAGGCAAAGCTGGAAGTAAACCCCTAACTAATGCTGTCTGTGAGCCAAGAAAATGGGGATCTGGAGATGAGGCAATAGAATGTTCCTTTGTGTCTCTTACTGATCCTCTTTTTGCTTTCCTTGGGGACCCCAACTCTGCATGGGGCTGAGGACTCTAGCCAAGGTTAGAGGCTGGGAAATACCAAGCTCTGGACTAAAATGGGAAGGCTTTGCTCCCTAACATTTTAGCAATCTTGTTTGTAGAAGCCAAGCAGCAAGTGACCCCTGACAATTCTGGGGGACCTGATAATTTTAGCCAGTCTCATGAGTTGTGAATTTGTTTAGATACAGATAGTAAAGAAGGACTTAGCTTTTCTTCCCCATCCTGGTAAAAGTTTTCTGGTAATCTTCTCACCTGTGTGAATTGACCAAGCTAGATCTCCCAGACAAAAAGTCAGGCTTCTTCAGGTCTGGGAAGTTAACAAACTTCCTTTGTCTAGGACCATGTTCAGAAAAATTAGGGGAACTGGAAATTATCTAGTGGATTGTACCCTCCCCCTCCACACAGACAAACACTCCAAACCGAACTGTCCCTGGCTGTTCCTCAAGTGTCTATACATTTCAAACAAATGTGACTTGGAGCAGGAAAGACCAAAACCCATTCCTAGTTGCCCCTCTCTGAGCTAGCAGAATCACCACCTACCTGCCCAGCACTTCTGGGCTGTGACAAGAAGCCAATGGTTGGCTAATAGTATTCAGACCCCTGCCTGAAAATAAAAAGAAAAAAATAAACAATTTTCTGCTTGGGACAGCTTAAAGTGAATAATCCTGGCTGTGAAAACCTGACCTAAATGCTTTTAATCAGAGCAGAAGAAATATATGCCCATTTACTTCCTACTTTTCTAATTAAAGAAAGCTAATTGGTGTTCTCAGGAACTTCCGACTGAGGGTCAGGAGCCTCTAGTCATGTCTTCGCCCCACCCCTCCCCCCATAGGGCCATCCCCACCGTGGAGTTGGCCTTTTTCTGGTAGACAATTGGAGGGGGGTGCTCCCGACCTCTGGCTCCACCCCTGCACTAGGACTTTGGCACTGAAAAGGCAACACTGGGATTGGCCAGAAGTTCTTGCCCAGCAGGGTTGTCCCTCTTCCCGTGTCCCTGGACTTGTTTCTGGGAGCCAAGACCTTTCACTGGCTGCAAGTCAGCACTCCCAACTGGTGGGGTGCAGCTCCTGCTGGAGCCCCCAAGCTCAGCCTAGTGCTGGGCACACAGTAGGCACTCAGGAAATGTTTTCTGAATGTGGAATGAAAGTCCCAAGCTGGCAAAAGCTTGTGATTTGTTGGGGGGGGGCCTCTGGGGTGGGTGCCTGGAAAGCTCCAAGGTTCTCCTAGTTTCCTGGGCAGGACCTAGTTTTTGTCAAACATTTCTCAGATGTTTTGTTTAGTTCCAGCTCTCTGCCCCCCTATTTATTTTCTACCCATTTTCTAAGACAGGACTCTGCTCACTCCAGCAATGAGAAAGGGCTCCCTTAGAAGCCAAAGAATATAAGCCACCACTTTCCAGACCTTTCCCCCATGAGATCCAGATACTTCATGCTAAAGGGAGTTTGGACCTGAAATGAGCCAGATAATTGCCCCAATTCTCTGTTCCTTATTGAAGAGGTAGTTACAGGCCAAGGGGTCTAAGGGGCCTCACTTTTATGGACATTGCTCTAAGTCAAAAGAATACATTATACATATACAGGCTGAGACACACACCCTCCATCATAGGCCAGTTCTCTGAGAACAAAGCAGGCTTCCTCCTCTTCCCCTCTTCCCCCTCCTCTTTTCTCCTCTTCCTCCTTCTTGGCATTAAGAATTACTATTTCCTAAATGCTCCTTGTGCACCAGGCATTGTGCTGAATGCTAGACACATAGTATTAATCCTTACAACCTTAAAGAGTTAAGATACCCCCAGATTTTGTAGATGGAGAAACTAAGAGTTACTTTTCCAGCATGAAACATGCACGTGTGTGAGCGAGTGCATATGTGTGTGTGTGTGTGTGTTTTCAATAAGGTTGATATGATAACTGGTGGATCTGAAGGCTCAAGTGGTGTAACGATGGAAATAAAGAAAATTGAGAATGAGATGATCTGAAAGTTTTGAAATATAGAATGTTTTAATAGAACGCAGATAGCTTCTCCTGCCCTAAAGTGAACAAAGAAGTGAAGCAATTAACTGGCTAATTCCGAGACCCAAATGCTTTCTCTTGAAATGGGCGGATAATGAGGCCCACAGTATGTTCGCAGTTGAATTCGCCTGATGTTGCTCCATTTTTTCCCTAACTTTTGCGAATCCATTGGGCAATCACAATGAGCTGCACAGACGCAGCCCAGACGTGCACATATTTGCACATACACACACTCACATGGAGGAATGCTGACACACACAGACCCGACTTTATTCTGCCTCCAGAGTCTTTTATGACTCAGCCTCGGGAATGAAAATAAGGTTTGGAGTGAAATAATGTGTCCAAGGCCCAGTAGGACGCAGCTGCTCCAGATGTGTGCTCTGTAATTAGGCGTCCTCAAGAGCCCTTGCCAGCTGGGAAACGCACATCTCGTGGGACCACAGACCCCAGCAGGTGCCCCATGTGAGTCTGCCCCATAGTAGGCACGTGCCCTTTGCTGCCTTGCCCCCATGTTCCCTCAGTGCTCTTCTTTTCCTCCCCCGCAGGTGATTCTCTGGCACCTCTGTCCTCCAAAGGAATAACTCTAGAGAAATATCTGGCAGAAGGCTTGCTGCACAGTATAAAATGGTGTCTCTGCCGTAGAAAGGGACTCTGATTTCTCCTCTCCCACTCTTCCCAGGTCCTGGACATCTCTGAGCTTGGGCTTAGAGAGACTGGGTCCCAAACAAGGCCTCTCTTTCCTTGTCCCACCACAGGACTTAACAAAGAGGCTCCCTTCAGGCCAAGGAGAATGGCCTGAGTGCCAGCCCCGGCTGCCCCTTGCATTGGGGTTTATGGAGCAGTCATGCATCCGACAAGTTCTCTTAGTTATCAGACCCTATTTCACAAAGTGTTCACATTTTAATACATCCCGTTCCAGTAGGTCTTCTTTATCTGGGCCTTTGAGGGCCTAAGGCACTGGGCCATGATCACACAGCTGGGGAGGTTGTAAGTGACTACCTGGCCATTTCCCTGAAGGGAGGAGGCTGTATTTGTCTGGATTCTGAATCCTGGCTGAGCTCTCCCTATATCCACCTCCAGTTTTCTTATGCACTCTCCCAAATCTGAAATCCAGGAAACCCCAGAATTCCAACGTAGACAGCCCTCAAAGGCTGCCTTTCTGAAGATGACTTTTGCTTACAAGAAAAGTTTAAGCTCAGCACAGGGGTGAAAGCCTGTAGTCCCAGCTTCTAGAGAGACTGAAGTGGGAAGATAGATCCCCGTGACCTCAGGAGTTTGAGACGGCCTGGGCAACCTAGGGAGATCCCCCCATGAAAGAAAGAGAGAAAGGAGGGGGGGAGAGGGAAGAAAGAAGAAAGAGAAAGAAAGAGAGAAAGAAAGAAAGAAAGAAAGAAAGAAAGAAAGAAAGAAAGAAAGAAAGAAAGAAAGAAAGAAAGAAAGAAAGAAAGAAAGAAAGAGAAAAAAAGAAAAGGAAGGAAGGAAAGAAAAGATGTTTGTTGGGTGGGTAGTCCTCATAATTTGGGGTAAGAACATTCGATTTGGAGTTTCATCACTTTTAATAGCTGTTGTAATCTTGGGCTAACCATTTAATTCCTTCGGAACTCAGCGTCTTCTTTTGCCAGTTGGGGGAGGGGGTTAAAGACGCTGGCGCTGTCCTCTAGCTGGCCGCTGGGGAGATCAAAGGAGATCCAGGCTGTGGAAGGTTCCCTAGCGTCGGGGATGGCGGTAGGGAATGGGGGTGGGTTGGGGCAGATGGGGCTTTGATTAGCTGTCATTTCTTTCCCAGCGCACTCATTTAACCGTGTCTCTCTTGCTTGGCAGAGGGCGCCAAAGGCGACGTGCGGGAGGCCAGCTCCGGGCCAAGCCCTGTGCGCCGCAGGAATCGGCCCCTTCACCCGGCGCGGGACGCAGAGCTGCGCGAGAATCTTTTTCGGCTCGAACTCGACGCCAGGGCGCCGCCTAGAGGTCTGTTTCTGCCTCGGCCTCACCCGCCGGAGCCACAGAGCTGCTTCCCCAGCCGCCTGCCACCAGAAATTACAAAAAAGAAAAAAAAAGAAAGAAAGAAAAATCCAGCTTGGGTCTCAGAGACTCGGCTTCAGGCACCTCTGACTTCTTCGAGACTGCCTCCCACCCCGTTGACCCATAATGAACCCCAGAAAGGGAGAGAGGCCAGGAAACCCCAGAAATATTTATTCTTGTGGCTCTCACTAAATGAAGAGGGTCTCAATTTTGGTTTCTTTAAGGATCTTGTGTTTCGCGTCTGTGTCTACACCACCTCCTCTCACCATCCAAATTGTCCAGCCCCAAGCAGTTATGCTAGAACTTTGTTTTACCTTCAAGGAAGAAAGGGAGTAGGGAGAAGTTGCCCCTAAATCCTACAGCTTGGCCAGCAATTTTCTGAATTATTTGGAGATCGACGTGCTTTTGGAAAAGTCTTTGGAAAACGTTTGAGTGTGAAAGGAAGCACTGCCTAAATGGCGTTTACTCACTAACCAGCAGCTCAGCTAATGTATGAGCGACATTCAGGAATGTGCTTGGCACCAGGACTCCTGTCTGTGGGTGTCCATGCTGAGCTTTTGAAAGTTGACTTCTCCTTTGGAGCCAGGTGACCTCGGAAGGAGACAGCTGGCATCTGTGGAAACAGGTCTGAACTGTCCTTCAGCCTCTTACAGAGAGTTTAATTTTTAAAACTGGGATCCAAGGCCTAGGTTCTAGGGATGGGGGTAGGGAGAAGCCACAAAGCCCCTGAAAATGTATGCAAAATGTATGCGTATGCAGGTGCACAAGGTTCTAAGGCTTTGACCACATCGGTTTTTCCAGAGTCTAAGACTATAAAATGTTTTCATCAGCCACGGAGCCACGGAGACTCAGGTCAGCAATAGGCCGGGAGCCGGCACCTGACCTACCCCCAGTGCAGGCTCTGACCAGGCACCGCACAGGAGATGGGTATAACAGCCCTGAATGGTTTGACAACTGCTGGCCCCTCAGTCCAGCCCTGCTCCTAGAGGGAAATCCTGATAGGACAGGTGACAGGCAGTAGCTGCCTTCTCAGTGTTTTAAATAAAAATATAGCCATGATAAAGAGCAAATTGAGGGAGTTGGGACACATGGTAAGGAGCGGAGTTAGAGGGCCCTCCTATCCTAGAATTTGAATGTTGGATAAAAATGAGATACTTCCTATCCTCCAGCTGTTAAAGAGCCCCTGCTCCGTCCTCCCTCTTGGTGCCAAGAAGGAGCCACAAGGCACTCCCCTACCACACTGCCACCCACCTCTGGACAGGCAGGGGCACAGTGGGACTGCCTGCAGCAGAGTTAGCCTTTCAGAAAATTTGGAAACTGTAGAACACAGCCTAGTATTTTCCCTGCCCATTCCATTTTTTACCAATTTTATAAAATCTCCTCCAGCACTTTGGCCCTTTTTCTTGGAGGGGGAGTGGAGTTGGCTGGGTCAGTGTTGCACCTGTGTGTCTGTAGGAAGGTGAGATGCCTTCAGTGCACTGAACCCCCTCCTGGGCCTGCAGCTGGGCCCTGTGCCTGAGCCCTGCCTGAGCCTAAGCTAATCTCAGCCCTTTGGGGTGTCTCAGACCCAAACCCTTGCTGTATGGGGGGTGAGTCACTGTGGGGCAGGATGGAGAGCTTTTTTGCTCTCCCATCCAGAAGGACACCTAACCAGGCCCCTGGAGCAGACCAAGGCATCGAGAAGTCAATAACTTCCCTTCCAGTTATCTGAAGCCCAAAGCAAAAGGGAATTTTCTTAGTTTTGGTTCACAGTGGCTTAGTGTCGAAATCTGGATTTCACAAAGTTTTGAAAAAAGCAAATGACCCAGAGCAGAAAATAACTAGGGAGAGGAAATTTGAGGCCCGGGTGGTGGTTGTTTTTGTTTGATTTTGAGGCTTTTAAAGAGCAGGAGAAGAGCCGGTGATGGCCCTCAGCAGAGGCCGATTTGGACACCACTCGGCGCTGGCTGTCACTCCCACTCCGACGGAGACCGGCCCCTCAGATTTCTGCTCTGGGAGCCCCTGGCCGGCTCAGCCCCCTTTAGGCCTTGGAAGTCTTATCTTCTATCCCTTTCTAGCAAGTACCTGGCAATAAACGGGCGGGGCAGGGCAAAGGTCTGGCCACTAGAGAGGAAAAAAGAAAGCGAGAAGAAAAAAAAACCCGCTTTCGGCGGAGAGATGCAAAGAATGGAGGCCACAGGGTGTGGTTGGGAGAGCCGGGCTTGAGCAAGGAAGCGCCAGCGCGCCCCGCTCTGCCGCGGCGAGGAGCGGGAGCCTCATCCCGAGCCTGGCGGGCCGCTGGATGCGCGCGGGGCCCTGTGAATTTTGAGTTTAGGTCTCAAAGCTTCCAGTCTTCGCCATCAGGCCACCCGGGCTGCGCGCGGACAACTCCTGCGAGAGGACAGCACGCCTGGTGGCTGGGACGGCCGAGGGGAAGGCCCGAGGGCCGAGGCTGCTTCTCTCCAAGCGGACAAAGTCGGTGCAGGCGAAAGAAAGGGGCCGAGCGGGTGCTTCTGCGGCTCGTAAATTTGTTTCCCCTTCCTTTTAATCCGCCCCCGGCCGTCTTTCTTTTCAGGACAGGAGGGGACGTAAACCGTTTGAAGTTCATCAACACGGTGAAGTTTTATTGTATTTCCGGTCCCCAAGATTTATACCCGGGAGGGGGAGCGGGCGGCCAGGCGGATTCCCTCCCTACCTCGGACTTCCCCGCCGGACACGTGGCCACTCGGACACTCGCCTCCGGGGCGAGGGCGGGAGGGAGCCGGGCCGGGGACGGGAATGGGATTGCTCCTCCGCTCCTTCCGACGGCCGCTCCCGCCCAGCACCGCCGGCCGTCGTCCAGGTAAGTCGGCCGCCCTCGGCCCCCACGCCTGCGGGAGGTTGTGGATGGGTGCGGGGTGCGCGCTTGAGCACTTGTGAGGATGCGGGTATCTGGAGAGGCAGGGGTGGCAAGCGGCAGCGGAGGATGTCAGGGGGAAAAGGACTCAGACTGAAGGTCAGGAAGGAAGAAGCAAATTTGTTCTCTGTGCCCCAATCCAAATCCTTAGCCTCCCGTTCCATTTGTGAATTCGGAATGGATTGTCTTACCTGGGACAGCTCAGTGTCTGCAGAACCAGGGCACTAGGACGTTTTCCGGAGGGTGATTTCACAGCAACTGGTCAACAGGCTTTCCCCTCCAAATCACATTCTTCCTCTGCTCCCTAGGGTTAATACTTTCTGACACTCTGCTTTTCTGTCTTTCTCTCTCTCTCTCTCTTGCTTTCTCAGCACTCTTTGCCCCACTCTTCTGTCTACACCCCAGTCTCAAAGCTGGGGATTGATGTAGGGCTTAAAGAATTGGCCTCTCAGAACCACTCTGGGAGGCTGGGTGACCCTGGAATACAGGGACTGGCCCCATGGTGAGTGTAGATATACCTTCATAACAGTTTGAAGTTGAGAATTTTTTTTATCTGTGGAGACCTCCAGCTGCAGAGACTGGCTGAGGGGCAGAGACCAAGCAGGTGTACCAAGGAGGCCCTGCCCAGGTCCAGGGATGTGCTAGGGGCTTCTCCTCTGACCAGGGCTCCTGGAAGACAGCAAAAGTCTGGAATCTGCAAGGATCAGCTCCAAAATGGTTTTGCTTGGAGTCCTGGGTTCAATTCTTTGGATATGTTGTTTACTAGCAACTGGGCTCTTCTGTTGGGGAAGAGGTAGAGAAAAATGAAGTTAAGTGGCTTTTTGACCCACAAAAAGGGCCACAGGGCCTACCCCAAGTGAGCCCTTGACCTGGAGCTTGACCTGGAACTGCTGAGTGAATTAGGTAGTTTCATGTTGTTGGCCCTGGGTTTCTGAACACAACAACATGGAACCACCTGATCCACGGCAGTTACTGCTCCCTGCTTAGCTAGAGGAGTCGGGGGGAGGAGGAGCAGAGGAACCAGGACTGTGTACCCCCTTTGCAAAATGGTGAAGAGGTTTGAGGTCCCTCATCTAGAAGCAGCAAGGATGTTCCGGAGAAACGATCTGGGAAGTGTCTTCCCACTTTGGAATGTTTTTAGTGTATGTTTGGAGGGAAAGGCGAATGCAGAGCATTCAGTTCTCCAAAGGCACCTTCCTGGCAGTTGTTGAGCTGTTGTGCAGAGCTGAAGGATGGCAGTCAGAGCTCCAGCTTCCTGCCTTAGGGTCTTGGGTTCCTGTCTACACTCAGAAACTTCTAGAGAAGGTCTCCTGAACTTCACAAATACTTGGTTTCAACAGAGACACAGGAGGTCCTTGAGGCTTTTGTAACTCCTTGGGAGTCCACCTCAATAGTTAGCTTCAGGTCCTTGAAGAGGGCTCAGTGGGTCCCATTCTGAAAGAGAAACACTGGGATCTCAGGATCCCACCTAGGGCCCCCCAGTGGACCTGGACCTCCAGAGGTAGGAAAAAAAAAGTCCTTTGTTTTCTAATCTCTCAGTTGGGTCCTTTCTTACCCAGTGGCCAAAGGCTTCCCACTGGCCCTTGGGCTGAGCTGGGGGTTCATATGGGTCCTGCGGGCCACCCCTGAGAGAGGAGCCTGACTTGCAGACTAGTGGGGAGCCCAGGCTATTGGGCGACTCAGCCCAGACTGATGCAGTGTCAAGAGATGGAGCAGGGGGGTGGGAAGGGTGAGACTGTGAGACCCTCTCAGGGACCCCAGCCCTCTTAAGGCTGCTGGCTCTGTGCCCAGGAAAGGAATAACCAGAAGTGCTGGTGGAAGGAGGGGGACTGTTCCAAAGCATAAGCTAACTTTTGTTCCCAAACTTTCCCCCTGCTCGAGGCAGAGGAAATGTGCAAAGGGGCCAAGAAAAGAGGCCCAACCGGATGGGGCTCTGGCGCCAGGCTGGCTTGGAGGGCCAGGGGGGGTCTCTCAACAAGAGGCCTCTGCTAGGGCAGAGGAGCACTGGGAAGAGCCACCCCCAGCTCAGGGGAAATGCAGCCTTCAACCACTGTCTTGATAAGCAAAGGCTAAGAGCACTGTCCCTTGACAGTGTCTCATCCTCCGGTCCGGGTGAAGATGGTCTGGCATGTCCCTGCAGCCTCATTTCACTTCTCCCTGGGCCTCTCACAAACCTGCCAAGTCACTAAAAGCCTGACTGTCTTCCATCCCTATCCTCCCTTAGCCACCCCCTCCCAGGAAAAGTGCTGTAAAAAGAAAAAAGGGGGATGTTAGAGAGAAAGGAGGAAATAAAGTCTTTGGAAAGCAGAGTTTTACAACAGCCACAGGTTTTATGGAAGCAATTCTGTAATAACCTTCTACCTGCTCGCCCCCTTTCCGCTGGCCTGCCGCCCACCCCGTTTGGCCTACTGGATACCCCCTCCCAAGGAGTCAGCCACCCCCACTGCCTGCCTTAGATATCCTTGATGGCTGAGAATTGGTAAGAAGATTCCTGAGGTCGGCTTGGGCCACTGACCTCTACATCCTTCCTTTCACCTCTGACATCCTGGGAGGGAGGTTTGGCAGAAGATTTCATTACTTCACAATTAAGATCTCCACTCAGAGAGTGTTGAAGTACAGAGGTTTGAACCCGAGTGTGTAGATTCGATGTGACACCTGTTTTGGAGGCAGTTTTGTACGAAAGGCGAGGGTTCTGGGACCTTGTGTGCCTCCTCGGCTGGAACAAGTGTCCTCATGCCTCACTCTTTACCAGAGGGGGTCTGGACTCTGATCCTGAGTCAGAAGAAATATCTCTGGTGCTTGGGGGCATAGATTTGGGGACTTTCCTAATTTTGTTCCACACAGCAGTGCTTTTGCATGACCCCCATAATTACGTGCGGACTTTAACACTCAGCTCAGCTCTGTCTGCCTCTGTTTCACACTTGTGTCGGACACATGTGTGCAAAAGTAACTGTGCACCCCTGTGCCCATCACTACCATGAAATAAGCATCACACAGTGCACACCATCCCTGCAGTTTTGGGTAAGATACGAGGCAAAGAATTTCATGGTCGAACAAAAAAAGTCACAGAATTTTATGATCTCTCTTGGGCCAATTTGAGACATTTCCTTCACCTTCCTGAGAAATGTTTTGGAAGGAAATTGTAATAGAATCCAGCTTTAAGTCACATGCATTTGTTTTGTTTGTTGATACGGTATGTATTTTTCCTTGAATATCAAGTCAAGGGACAGATTTTCAAGTGAGACTTCCAAACTAGCTATTATTTTATAGCCATAATTCAAGTATACGAATACCCAAGTTTTTGCCTTCTCCATAGGTGTGTGATGGTTATTAAAATGTACACACAAACTTTTGGGTCACTGATCTTACATGAGCAGAATCGTAAACCTGCATCACTCACAGAGGTTATACACGCAGCTACATATGCACGATTAGATCTTATATACGAGCACCCAAAATACCCAAGTACATTTAGTATTATAGTTGGGCAGATTTATTTATTACATATCATATTCTACATACAGTATAGAGCACACTGTATTTGCACACTGAGTTCCCCATGCAGAAATATTGATTTGAAATATACAGAATACAAACATCTATTCAAGTACAGCATGCATAAATTTCAGCTTCGCTCTTTAATTAAAAACAAACTGTTTTTCCCCTTTCTTATTTATTGTTTTTATTTTTCCTCTTTTCCATTTTCTTACCTCCCTCTAGATTTTCCTCACCTTCTTATTCCCATGGACCCTCCCAAAAGTCACCCCCAAAACACGAGCACTCACCGGCTGGTTCCGGCCAGCGTCGGTCTCTGTTCTTCAAACCTCAACCTCAATTTTAGCTGCTCTGGGCCGCAGCATGGCCAGGGGCTGCCGTTTTTCCCTGCCTGCCCTTCCCCAAGCTACCAGCTACTGGCCCCAGCTGTGTTCGGGGCGAGGCTTCAGTGCGGGGAATGGTAAGAGTCTTCAAGGGAAGGCAGAGTTTTTCCTTCTTTCTCTTTAGGATTAGGGGTCGGATGTGGAGCAGTTTTGCTCTCTCAGGACAAAGTGACCCCCACTAAAGTGACCACTCTGTTAAGTGTCTTTGGAAGCTGCGTTCCAGGGGCTGAAATCTTGTTTGCTCCCCTTCGTCATAATAGGTACCCGTTGTCTGGGTTTAGAAAACAAGGTTTTGGGGGTACACATGTTCTCAGAGCACCCACATAAGGGAAGCCTTCTCAACTGACCCTTTAATCATTTGCCTAGGCTGGGGTTGAACTCCAGTTTGGGGCAGCAATGCTTTCTAGAAAGCATGGCTGGGGTGGGACTCCTTGCTTGGTATATCCACATCCTCTGGAGGGCAGTGAGCTGGGATGTAGAGTCTGGGACTTGGGAGCTAGTTCATTCTCTTCCCTCTGGAGTCACCTCTCTCTAGAAGACCAAGACCTCCAAAACTTCTCATTTTGAAATTGTTCCATGCTCCACCTTCTTTGTGAGCAAAGGCTAAGCTCTGGTCTCAGAAAAGAGGCCTGTGTCCCCTCCTCACCCAGCACCCAGGAGCCACCAGGTGCTAGGGAAAACATCCCAGGCAGACAGCAACACACAACCTGAACCCTGTCTGCTGGGAGAGTTCACCCTTAATGGGGACAAGTCATGAGCCCAAATGTTCTTCTTCTAACTTCTTCCCTAAACTAAGTGGGTCTCTTGACTCCTCTCTTGTTGCAGGGAGGCAGCCGCAAAGCCAGAGAAGGGGAACCAGGAGAGTGATAGTCAGAGCCCAGGGCCTATAGAGCTTAGGTCTTAAGGACAGCCCAGTGCTGTGACTTTTCCATAAATAAAAAAGCCCCAGTCCGCAGTCCACATGTCCTTTTGGGCCCTAATTTATATACTACAGAAAATCATATACTCAGCCTGTCATGCTTCATAACGCCATTATTTATGTGTGGGGAGGGTTGTTTTTTTTTCCTGAAGAGTATATTTATTACAGGTAAAGCTGACAGCAGACTCCGTGCGTCTGGCAAATCGAGAACAGGTGCTTTGCCTTAACTGTGATTCATTCGCTCAGCGCCCAGCTTTCTCTCTGGCGAGTCCGGGGAGCTCCCTCGACTTTCCCAAGCGTCCAACCGCTACTCAGAAGAATTTGCATCGGATTTTTGTTTCCCCACTTGGGTCCTATGGAAAAAGCAGATCTTCACGCTGTTTGATTCCGGATCTGCCGATCTGCCGGGCTGTCGCCCTCGGAAAACAGGGTTGGAAAAGGAGAGGGCCAGCTGGGCGCCGGCATTGATCTTTAAAAAATCATTTTGAAATCGCCATAATGTGAAGAAATATGGCGCTTCACCCTCGTATTTCACACGTAATGACACGAGATGGCTTCATTTGGAAAGAAAAGTGGGCGGGAGTGTGTCTGTGCTTGTGCAGAGGTGATCCGCAGCCTTCCGCAGGGCAGAGGGATGGGTGTGTGGCCAGAAAGATAAAACCCCAAGATAGAGTGGCCCCGCTTTTGTTAAAAGGACCCAGCTGAGGGCAGCCTGCCTTATAATGGCTCTGGGTCAGAGAGTTGCCGACAAATCCACCCCGATCTGCCCCTAAACCCAACCGAGGAGGAGAACTGCGTCTGTCTGGGGGCCGCGCCTCCCCGAGAGTGCGCCCCATGCCAGGACAGGCGACTGCACCCAGGCAGAAGCTGGAGGAGCAGCGGCTGGGAGAGGAACCAGGAAGCCAGCCAGTGGCCTTGGGGGAGTCCCAGCGCAGGGCCGCATAGTAGATACCAATAAAAAGGGCTATTTGGAAGCTCCAGTGAGGGGCTCTGCAGGAAGAAAGGCAGCGAGTGGGTGACAGATTGACCCTAGGGGCTCCTTGTCCATACTGGTGTCCTATGCCGGTATTCAGAAGTCATCCAGAGCAGCAATCCAGGGTGAGAGGAACGGCACAGGAGGGTGGAAAACTCGGCCTTGGCTCCTTCCTCTCTGGGTGGAAGGGGAGATAATTCGGGACCCCTTCCCATGCTGGTTGGGGATCTTTTCCCAAGGCCTCTGCTCTGGTGACACCTCAGGGAAGTGCCCTTACCCTTTTTCATGTTCAACTCCCTTATCTGGGCAATTTTAAGGACCTGGGTGGTTATTCAGGGGAGAGAAGGAGAAATGGTGGTTCTCCTAGCCCCTCCATCCATCCCCCTGGCCAGGGCCAGAGAAAGGCCCTAGACATTTAAAGGAGCTTTGTATTAAACTCTTTCGGAGGCTCAAGTTTCCAGCGCCTGATGAATCCCTTTAACCTCAGGCAGGTTCTAATTTCAGGACAGATAGTGGATTCTGGGACACTCATCCTGTTTTATTCCCCTCTCTTCTTCTCCCTCAGCTACTGAGGGGTCAGGGAAGCACCCAGAAACCTAAATCTCCACAAACAGTGCACAGAGGGTCCCCTCCAAATCTGAAAACGTCCTAAAACCCCCAACTTCTCCCCTGTCCCTTCCACTTCACCTCCTGTGGATTGCTGCTGCTGTTGTTGTTTAATAAACATCTTCCGTCAAGGGGACAGAGGAGAGGAAATGAGTGCCTGCGGGGTGGAGGTGGAGGTGTGTGTGCAGGACCACCTCCTCTTTAATTATGCTGTCGGGCCTCTCTGGCTGCTCCCTGGGCTGGGGCTCTCTCCCTCCCTCTGCCCTGGCTGTCCCTCCCTCCCTCCCCGACCCGCCTGGGGAGAGGGCTCCACAGCTCGCGTCCCTCCCGAGGCAGCCCGCTGCTTCCCTCCGCCTCTCCTCCGCCCCCGCCGCCCCACGTCGAGAACTCCCCCCGCTTCCTGCAGCGGGCGGGCGGGCGGGGGTGGGGGGGGCGGGCGGCCGGCAGCTCGGGCTGAGGTTACGTGGCCGCCGGAGCCCTGACGTGATAGCACATTGCATCAGCATAAAACAATCCATCCTCGATATGGAATGCGGTGCGGACGGATGACAGCGAGAGCGCAGCCCCCTCGCCCGATTGATTTATGTCGGAGCTGACGCTTTATCAGGCAGTCGGAAAAACTTTGACCAATCATTTTGCAAGGAGCGCTGAGCCGGGCTGCTCCACTGTACTTTGTTGGCTGAGAAGTTGAGCAGGGGGTGGGGGTGGGAGGGTGGGGGGCTGGGGGGGTCGCGTCCGAAAGCCCTCACACCGGTCCGGGTGCCACCTCTCCCTGCTTGGGCGCCGCCGCGCGAGTGCTTCCCTTCCCCCTGCGAGCGCCCGGATAATGTCTGAGAATGTCCATTTCTGGGACGCTTAGCAGCTATTATGTCGACTCGATCATAAGTCACGAGAGTGAGGACGCGCCTCCAGCCAAGTTTCCTTCTGGCCAGTACGCGAGCCCGCGGCAGCCGGGCCACGCGGAGCACCTGGAGTTCCCCTCGTGCAGCTTCCAGCCCAAAGCGCCGGTGTTCGGCGCCTCCTGGGCGCCGCTGAGCCCTCACGCGTCCGGAAGCCTGCCGTCGGTCTACCACCCCTACATCCAGCCCCAGGGCGTCCCGCCGGCGGAGAGCAGGTACCTCCGCACCTGGCTGGAGCCCGCGCCGCGCGGCGAAGCTGGCCCGGGGCAGGGCCAGGCGGCGGTGAAGGCGGAGCCGCTGCTGGGCGCGCCTGGGGAGCTGCTCAAACAGGGCACGCCCGAGTACAGTTTGGAAACTTCGGCGGGCAGGGAGGCCGTCCTGTCTAATCAAAGACCCGGCTACGGGGACAATAAAATTTGCGAAGGAAGCGAGGACAAAGAGAGGCCGGATCAAAGTAAGTTATAAAAAGTGAGGAAATACCCAGGCCGAAGGCCAGGCGAGGGGGAGGGGAGGGGAGAGGCAATAAACTGCGGACATTGTGAAGGGAAAACACGGCGGTGGCCGGAGAGCGAGAGCGGGGGGTGGGAGGAGGAAGGAGGAAGGAGGGAAGGTAAAATCTGGGTGCCCTAGAAAGGGAGACTGAGGCCGCTGGAGGAGCGCCGCCCCCACTACTTCAAGTTCTGCAGGGGAACTGGGGCTCAGGGACCAACTCGCTGCTCTCTCGCCTTCCCTTCCCCCTCTCTCCCTGAGGCCGCAGCAGAAAGCCGGGCTATAGACCGGCGACCGCCGGGAGAGGAGCTGGCGGGGGCCGGGGCTGGCGGCTAGCGAGGCCGAGAGCCGGCGCCGGCAAGGGCCGGAGCGCACGGGGCTGCCCGGGACCGCGCGGCTGGCAGAGCTCACCGCGCCACGCGCAGACCGTAAAAGCCGGCCAAGGCGAAGGGGGAGGGGGCTCATTAGGATTTTATTTGCGATGCAACAGCTTGGCGGAGGATTGTTCCTAGCAAATCTCGCGCAGTAGCCGTGAAGGGTTCGCAGCCGGCGCCGGGAGGGGCGGGGGAAGCCCAGGACGCGGTGACTGAGCCTCCTCCCCGGATGCGCCGGCCCCTCCCGGGAGCCTTCCCTCCGGTGGCCCCCTCTCTTCCTCCGCATCCTTGCCTGGGCCGCCGCTTCCTTTTCTGCGAGCCACCTCCTCCCTCCCCGCTGCTCTCCGCGGGGTTCCGTAGCCCAAGCCACCGCTGTCCGCCTCGCGGGGAGCCTGGGAATCGCTTCCGAATTTCGGGGCATCCCGAAGGGACCCAGGGGAGCGGAGGGGAGGGGAAAGAAAGGATTGCGGAGAGGCGGAGAACTTTACCCTTCCTGGGTAGTTTCTCTTCACCTTCCACTCCTCAAAAGCACTCCTGCCAGTACCCCAAGTCTGGCTAATTTCCAGGAGGTGCTACCCGGTGAGAGGAGGGGGTTCTTATATTTTTTGTTTTTAAGGCTGAGAAGGGCAAATGGGTTAGGGGGTTCTTAGCCCCAAACAATAATCCCGAAGGCTGTCGGGTCAAGTCCTCACCCCTGGCTCTTTTGGGGACGTAGGGAGTCCAATTTTTTTTAAGCCTCTCTGCCCTCCTTGCCAGATTTCCCACCAACAGAGTGGCCAAGGGCCCTCTGGGACATCTTTGCTTGCTGGAGAGTAAAGAGCTGCCCCATTCCTTTCAGGTCCCTGCTGGGTCCCACCACCTTCAACCCGCCAGGTTGAGTCAGAAGAGCTGGCATTTGGGGAACATGGCTCTTCCCAAAGTCTCCCGGGGAACCCCCAAACAGACTCCCCCATCCCAAACCCCCAAACTCTGCCTGGAAAGCTCATTATTGCAAGGCGGCCATTTGGCTGGGATCAATTATTAACAGTTTTTTTCCTCTTTCATATTTAATGCGGCTGTGGGTCCCATCCCAGGCAATCACATTAAGGAAATAGCAGTGCAAATTGGTAAGACAGGGTACTTAGTGTAGGATGAACCGAATTTTTTTTATTTTAAATATCTAGAGCTTTTCATTTGGGGAGAAGGAATCTAGTAGCGGGTGGCTGTTATTTTTAATTGGCTTGGCTTCATTTGGCAACTTTCCGCATTCCAGGGTAGGGGGTGAGATGCCAAGGAGAGGACAAGCCTATTTCCTCTTTTTGCTCCTCTTCCACTCAGTTGACCCTTTCTCTACCTCCCTCCCCAAACACACAGGGCCAGGTAAGGCTAGGTGTGCTGTGAAGGGCTTTCTGTTATCCTCACACGGTCTCTGGCTCCCCACCTTGGGACTGGAGGATTTTGCTCCCCAATTTCCCTGTACTTGTGTTAACCAAACTATGAGCTGAGCAGGAGCAGAAAAGGAGAGACTATTGCAACCATAAGTTATCTGTGAGCTCTGGCGCTCCCCTGTCCATAGGCTGGAGTTGATAAATGGTTGCAATTGCGTTGTGTGTGAATTGGAGTGTGCTGGATGTTTGCGGCTCTAAGTGCAGACCTGTATTTGTGGTGTGTGGTGGTGGCAGAGGGGGAGATTTCTCCACAGACACACATGCCTGCTGCCATGTGGCCTAGAGATGCAAGCTTATGATCAAGGCAGGGTGTACTCCATGGACTGAAGGGCTGAGAGGTCTCTTGGCTGTGGCTGAACAGAAATCCCCTCTCCCCCACTCCACCCTTCCTCTCACCTCCTAGACCTAGAGCCAGCACCCTTCAGGTCGGCCACCCCTAGACAGTCTGGTGGCACTGGTGGTGGGGCTTCAGCCATTCTGGGCTCTGACCTGGGTCCTAAGAAGTTTGGACCCAAGTGGAGAAAAATTGAGACAGAACTTGAGATAGACAAAGCTTTGGAAGTTCTGAGGAAGCCTGGGCACACTCTGGCTCCATCCTCTCCAAATAACCTCTCACCTGGAGGTGTCTCTAGCAACTGCTGGCCCGTCTGTGGGACCCTTTCTGGGAGCTTGAAGGCTCAGGTGCCTCCTCTCCAATGCAAGATGGGGAGTGGAGACCAGGGGTGCACCCTCTTGGTCTGGGGCCCTTCACTCCCACCTTCCTTTCTTTGATTCTATCCCTGCTTCTCTTTCAGCCAACCCCTCCGCCAACTGGCTGCACGCTCGCTCTTCCCGGAAAAAGCGCTGTCCCTACACCAAATACCAGACGCTGGAGCTAGAGAAGGAGTTTCTGTTCAATATGTACCTCACCAGGGACCGTAGGCACGAAGTGGCCAGACTCCTCAATCTGAGTGAGAGACAAGTCAAAATCTGGTTTCAGAACCGGCGGATGAAAATGAAGAAAATGAATAAGGAACAGGGCAAAGAGTAAAGATTACCCTCAGCCCTCCCCTGCTCTTCCCCATCTCTTATTTATGTGATGGCTGCAAAGCCAGTGCTGTCTGGGATGTATTCAAGTGAATGGGGAAGGGCATCTTTATCTCCAAGTCCTTTTCCTGCACCTAGAGCCTCTCTCCTTTCCTTTGCCCTTACCTGTCTCTCTTCTCCCTGGGCATCAGGAGAAAGTTTTGTTGATTTAGAAGGTAGAAGTAGTTGGTTCCTAAGAAGGTGATGGGCCACAAGGAAAGAGAGACCCTAGTCAAGCGCCTAGCATCCCTTGTAATTTTTCTGGGAAGCCCCAGCCCCTTCCAGCTTGCCTGTTCCCTCCCTGCACCAATCCAAAAGTTGTCCAGGGACACTCCAACTGCACACAGCCCAGCAGATACCCACAAACATACAGCCTGGAGCCCACAGTAATAACAGGGAAAGCTCACAGCCACCATTCAGTCAAGTGAACTGACACCCCAAATGCAGACTGTCAAATATCAAATCTGGCAGAACAGTCCTCAGACCATCAGGCAAGCCTGGGTTCTACCCCTGAAGCAAATACGCACGGAGAAGATGTGTAGAGACAGAGACAGACTCCTGAATGAGGCGCTGCAGCCCCAAGGTGTCAGCATTGCAATACCTTCCCTATGGAGTCACCACCTATACCTAGGCCATGGGGCCTCAGGTAGATGGGGCAAACCTAGCTCCCAAGCTGGTGGGCTAGAAAGGGCAAGAAAAGGCAGCAAGTGGTCTTAGGAAGATACCTTAAGTGGAGCTTTCCCCCACTCCACCCTCCACATTTTGTTGCAGGAAATATTTAATTCTGCATGATGGTTTCCTCTCCTTCCAACAAAAGGAGGTCAAACTGTGGGTCATAGAGCCTTGACAATGTCGTCCTCCTGTTCATCTGTGCCCCACTTGACAGACTGTAGCTTCTCTTGCTCTCCACCAGCCCTGCATTATTCCGCGTCCTTCCTAGCTCTGAAATCAACTCTCTGTTCGGCCAAATCCACCTTGCACCAGCGAGCCAAGCTGCCCCTTGTAGAAAATCCCCTCCACCCTCCACACTCCCCCCCTAGGTCGACCCCACCACTGTAGGCAGGAAGGCTGGCTCAGTGGAACCTGACTGAGAATTTATTGTGAATCGATTCCTGAGCACCCTTCGGGGTAAGTTATCCGGGACAGGGAGGAGCTATGGCCCCAGCGCGCATAGCTCGGCGCTGTTCCTCCCCATCCTGCCCGCTTCCCGCGCGGAGGAGCCCTGGGCTAGGCGGCAGCCGACCGAGCGCCAGAGGAGACGGGCCCCAGCGCCGGGCTTTGCTACACCGGCCTGGGCGGCGATCTGCGCGACTGGTGCGATCGCACGCTTCTGTGGCAGCAGTCCCGCATGCAAAGGAAAGAAACTAAATCGCACCTAAGCATCAGACAGAAGCTTACTCTCTGCTTCCCCTCCTCCCCCCTAGTTCCCCAGCTCTCAATCCCCTCCAATTCCTTCTTGCTCCTGCTTCTCCTGATCCTGCAAGGGAGCATCCCAGTAGAAGTTTTTTGCTTTGTCGGTGGCTGTCGTGAAATTGTGCTTGTGTTTTGTGACTTCTTTGGGGGTGATTGTCTCGCCTGTTTTCAGTTGTCGCTTATATGGGAGGGTTGTGGGTGGGAGTGGGGAGGGTGAGGGGCCTAGAGCTCTAATCGTTTGTTTTGGAAGAAAAAAGAAAAAGAAAAAGAACAAAAAATATATATCACTCTAGAAAATAAATCTCTCCTTGTGTCTTATTGTGTGTTAGCTCTCCCACCTGACCATAGAGATCCCAGTTGCCGGGATCGAGGATTGGAAAAAAGAGACTGCTGTGCCCAAGAGCTTGCTTCTCAGACCCTGCAGAGCAAGGTGCCTCTGCAGAGCTCCCTGCTCCGGTGGAGCTGAGAGCTGGTCCCCGACACAAGGTCCCAAGACCACTGCTTAAAGTGAGCAAGAGTCTCCCAACAGGAGAACTGGAAGGCTGGAGGAGGGAGAAAAGGGAATATGGGTGGTTTGGAGAGGGGACTGGGTCTTGGGGAGCAATGACGTCTTCTCCCAAAGTTGCACTGTAGACCTCCCCACCTGTGTAAGAGCAGGAGGGAAGGCAAGTGTCCCTGCAACTCCTCTTTCAGCCACTGAGAATGTCACCTTGGTTTGGCCACTTTAAAATGCCGAGCAAAGGAGCAGCAACTTCCCTCTGCTCTTCCCTGCAGCAGGGTGGCTGGGTGTAGACAGAGGCCTCAGGCAGGCTGGGCTGTCCTTCCTTCTGCTCAAAGGGAGTGAGTCCCTTAGGGTTGTCAGCCGTCACTTGGGGTTTGAGGCACCAATTTAAGCCACAGGGTAGCTGCCTTGGTCTGAGGCGGGCTGGGTTTGGTAGGGGCTGAGGCCCGGGTAAGCAGCTCCCAATGGCCGGAAAGGGCATTCAGTGTGGATCAGAAATGTCTCAGGAGAGAATAAAATTCTCCCAAAAGGATCCCAGAATTAAACTCGGGTTCGGAAGGCACCTTTCTGTCCCTCTGGTGTCCCACCAGAGCCTCCTATGAAGACCGCAGTTCTCGGCAGCCTGCCTTTCTTATCCAGGCTTTAGGATTCCACTTCGGCCCGGCTGACGGTCCCCAGCCGGCCTCCCGCCCAAGCCTGTCACCAGACCCACCCGGGCGACACAGAAGCCCGCGGACATCCTGCGGGTTGGGGTAGTCATGGGAACAAAGCCTGGCCCAGTGAGAGGAGCCGGCAAGTGGGAAGACCAGGCCTACCCCCCTCGAACGAAAGGGTGACACGAAAGGATCGGAGAGATAGCAGAAGCCTGGAGAAGCGAAGCTCCAGGCAAGGCAGCCAGGACAGGCACTCAGCAAGGAGGGTTCCACTGGGGATACAGAATGAATCTGGCATTACAGCTGGTGTAGACTAGGCTGCCTCCCCATCTTGAGCTTCCGGGGTCCGGCCGGCGCTGAGAACGAGCGGAGAAGCCCTATTCTGCCAAAAGGAAACACGAAAGTGAGGCTAGAAGCGGACGCGGTGCAGCGGGGTAGGGGGCCAGGCGCCCGGAGGGGCCTCCGGCGGCGGCGTCTGGATCCCGAGCCCCGGGTTGCTTCTTTAAAGACAAACAAAGGCAAAGATGCGGAGGCTCCGAAGCCGGAGATGGGGAAATCGGTTGTCATAAAAGAGAGAGAGATTCAGAGGGAGAGACCGGGTGAGTGCGAGGCAGAGAGAAGCCGGGAGAGGAATTCAATGCCGTGTGCGCTGCAATAAAAGAATATGACCGCTATAAAAGTTTATAGCGTATAAATTTCTGAAGGTTAAGAAACTAAACAGCAGCAAAGCAAACAGTGAGGGGAAACTTTCCGGAGCTGAGAGAGCCGCAGCTGGGCCTGGGCTCCGAGCCTGACGGGGGAAATGGGTGGGCCCCGCTCGCAGCCCCCACCTTCACCCGCCCAGAACGCGGGGCTTGGGGCTTCCGGGGCCCCAGGGGGCAAAGAGGGGAGATTAGGGAAGATGGGGGGAGGGAAGAACACTTTGTTGTCGCAAATGCTTTAGAGATCGCAACTCGCAATTGGGACTCTTGTCTTTGTTCTTCACACCCCCTCCAGAATCAGGCACCATAAATGAGAAGCCCCCTGCGCGCGCACAGACACACACACACACACACACACACACACACACGCACACGCACACACACATGCAGGCCCGGCGGGGCCAGACGTCTGGGCGCGGGCAGCCCCTTGATCCTTTTACAGTCTCATCCCATCCTCTCAGGCCTCCTCTCCCCCTACAGAAAGCCCAATTGTTTCTCCTCGGAGTTTGAAAAGTGCTTGGTTCTCCCTTTTACGGGCCATAAATGGGTGCACAGCTTGGCGGTCTCCGCTAGAAATTAGGGACTGGTGGGGGGGGTGTAAGTAGAAAAAAAAGCTTATGACTTCTTTTTTTCCTCCCTCCTCCATGGTTTTTTTTTTTTAGCTTATCTGCACAATTTCATGAACCGTTCCCTGATTCCGATGCCTTTTCTCTGGTCCGCTCTTGTATCCCTCCCCCTTTTCTGCTAATAATGAAAGTTTCTCTGGTCGCCTCCGCGGCTGGCTGGCTCTTGGAGAACCTGGCCGAGCCGGTGGCGGCGGGAGCCTTTTGGCGGAGCGGCCGCTAGATGGCACCCTTGCTCCACGTGAAAATCCCGGGTGCGGCGGCTGCGGACATCCGCATCTCCGCGCCGCACCTTAGTCGGCTCTCAATCTATGAACTGAGCGCTACCAAAAGTCATGAATAATTTGCACGTAATAAAAAAAAATAGGGTTCGCTATGGCCTTCTCCCCCATTTTATAGATTTCAGATATAGTGGTGTTCCCCCCTCTCCTCAAATGGTCAATTTTCTGAATTTCCCCCACGAGGAGGACTCAGTGCTTCCCACCCAGTTGCTATACTCGCTGGGGCAACAAATGCGTGAAAACCGGGAATAATCGTAATAATAGAGATAATGGGTCCAAATAAAAAAGAAGAATTGATTCGGAAAAATGAGATTTTCCGTGGAGGGGGGCGAAAGGAATGTCCTCGGATGCCGGTGAGCAGGGCAGGTGAGAGGGGCGAACTGGCAAAATGAGGTCCGGATGGAGAAGCAGCTGCCCCGAGGGGGCTGCCCACTCCGGCTGGAGAGGGAACCGGGTGAGACAGCCTGGGAGGCTCCCATTTGCGGGGAATGGAGCCATGGTTTTTGGAAAATTCGGAGTTGCCCAAAGCCTGAGGGGCGGCTCCGCACGGGTGCAGGCTCCAGAGCCTTTGTTAAGTGTCCGGGTCGGGGCTGGGCGCGAGCCGGGTGACCCAGGCTAAGGGCTGGGGCTCCCCAGGGCGGCGGGGTGCGGGAAGGCTCGGATATCTCCTCGGGATGCTCTGAACGCCCCAAGTTGGGCCGCCAAAATAATGCGCGTTTTGCCGGTGGGTGTGAGGGCAGGCGCGGCGTCGGGGAGCAGGAGCTGGGTTCTCCGGGCGTCCTTCAGCTTCCAGGTGAGAGCTGCGGCTCCCGCGCGCCCGGGCCCTGGCCCCAGGCAAACCTGGGGGCTCAGGTCCGTTCATAATTTAGAAGCTGGAGGCCTGAATGCGGGACACTTTCCTACTGAGGTCCGCGCTCCGGCTGTCCACAGCCCCTTCCCTTCCAAATCTATTTCCTTCAGCCCCGCCAGAACCCTGTCTCCCGTCCGGACAAACCTGCACCAGCAATAGATACTCCACCCCCCTCAAAATTACCCTGGCCACAGCCTCTCCTCTCTTCCCCCAGGACGCAGAGCAAAGAGGCAAGCGGAGTTTCTCCTCAACTTGAGTTTCTCTAATAAATCTGCGTTCCGTTGGGTGTTTATAAATTATCTCCTCGCTCTTTCTTGTTTTTTCTTATAATAGAAACATTTTCCTTCCATCAGGAATTTCTGGCACGGTGAAGGGATGATTTAGAACAAGCCATTGAATTTCTACCTCGCTGGTGAGTCCTCAAATCATGACCATAAAATCCCCGGCACTTGATAAAAATGTTTGCTTCGGCAACAATTTAACTCTGCCTTCCTTTGCCTCACGGCCCCCTTAGCCACGCGCTGAAAATTCAAAACCCTGGTTCTTTCTACTTCTTTTTTCTTTTCTGTCTCTCTCTCTCTCCCTTTTAGCCCCTCTCCCATTCTCTGGATTCACTGTTGTAGATGTGACCCCACTGGTAACGTTCCCTTGGAAAAGGTGATAATTTCATTTTTATAAAGATTGGGGTGTATGGGGTTCCCAAAAGGTACCCCTCTAAAAGCAAACCACTCTCTCTTGAATAAACAATGGATTGAATGTATTTGTAAAGCCTCCACTTTTGTAGCTAGAAATTTTCTTTCTCTCTTTCCTTCCTTGCCTTTCCTTTGCCGATAGGCTGCTTCAGGAGGCCATTGGTTCTGACCTTAGAATGGGCCTTCTAAAGCCTGGCCATCACCATCATTAGGCCGGGTAGGCAGGGAAGGTGGTGGGCATAGAATGTGCCCCCAACAGCTTGCTCCAGCATTCTGTGTTTCAGGCCTCTGGTCCCCAGGTCTGCAGGGAGAGCCGGGTTTAACTAGAGGCTCTTCAAGGGGAGAGAAGAGAAAATGGGATACTCAGCTCTATCTGAATTCCCTCCACCCTAAAGTCAGGTTAGATAGTGACAGTGGCTCAAAGGGTGTTGGGGACACTGAGGACAAATAGATGTCTCCTTCCAAACACATACCTTGCAGCCACTGCCCAGGGCAGCCCAGAGCATAGAACAGCAGGTACCAAGGCCAGGTGCCAGGGCCCGGTTGCCCAGCAAGAGCCTCCATTGCCCTTCTCTCCTTTTGATGTGTGTCTGTGGTTGATGGTGCCCTCTCACCCTAGGGCACTGCAGAAGGGGGCAGGGCGTTGGCCAGGGTAGGTTGGGAGCCAACTGGGCTTATTTACTGGGTTCCAAGACCTGAGTGCAGGTGCAGGGCAGCCCCCTGGGGTGTCATCCCTTTGATAGCCTCAGACCCCTCTCCCCTCAAGCAAACTCTGCCCTGAAAGCACTGACTGGACCGAGGTGCCTTCCAGAGCCCCGGCTTCAGCACTCCTCCCAGCAAGCCTAGATTGTGCAGAACCGCAGAATCTGCAGTTGTAGGCGAACTTTGCTCGGTGCTTCACCATCGCCCATTAACCAGAAAGTTTCTTCTCCCCCTGCCCGTCCCTCTTCAAGGTCTCTCAGACCCTGCTCCACAGAAAATCCTTGCTTATTTGTTTAATGAGGGAAAGTTGTGTGACTGGCCAGGTCAGGGCAGAGAGGGGACCCTTTGGGGGCTGAAGAGATGGGGTGTGGGCAGGTGCTTGCCAAGGCTGAAGGAGGCAAAAATCTCGGGAAAAGTCACCGTTTGCGCCGAAGGAAAAAAAAAACACCCATAATCGTTCTCATTTCGGCTTCGTCACCCCCACCGTGCTGCAGTCGGGCGGCGGGGGCGATCGAAGCTGCAGTTTTATAGCTGTAGAGGAAAGAACTCGTAAAATGCTAACAGCTTTTATGCGCTGCGGCATAAACAACAACAGACTCCGGCTTTATTGCGTTTTATAGTTTGTTAAAGAGTTTACAGCCCTTTTTTGGGGGGCCGGTTACCCAGCCAATTCCCTCCACACGATAGTTAAACCTTTATCAATAATAAGGAAATTGATCATTAAAGCTTTAAATATGACTACCTCGTTTGTTTGAAAATATGTTTAGGAGAGGAAGCTGTATGATTTGATAACTTGTATTAAAATACCAATTACATTTATAGGACCTTTTAAAACTCGGCGCAATTAAACCGTGTTCTTTTACATTTTTCCGAAGCGACCCTGACATTTAGAAAGACTCCAATTGCCTCGTTAAAATCGCGAAATTAACAGCGTGCCTACGCCTGGCGCGTTGTGTATGTGTGTGTGCGTGGTTTTTTTCCGTGACTCCCCCACATCAGTCTTTGGGGGTGGTCTGCGAAGGTATTTGATTTGTTGTGAGGCGAGAGATATCTCATTAATGTAGGTAGTTAAACAGATTTAATCCGTATTCATTCTCTCTCACCCCCTCTCCCTCTCCCCCTCTGTCTCTCCCCCCTCTCCCCCTCTCTCTCCCTGGGTGTTTTTTTTCTTCCCCTCCTCTTTTTTTTTTTTTCCGCTCTCTCCTCACTCCCTGGCGCTCTCTCGCTCTAGCTCTCTCTCTCGCTCGCTCTCTCGCTCGCACCCTCGCTCTGCGTTCTGTCCGGGAGGAGTACGAAGAAGCCAATAGGATGCGGGGTCTCTAATGGATGCAAATGATCATGAAAAGACAGTGCAAAATATGAAACAACTCATTTGCAGGGAAGTAAATCACCGAAAACTGTTTATGAACTGGCATCCCTTCTTCGAAATGTAAAGCGAGGACCTCTTTAAGTGGCGGTATATTTTTGTTTGGGGGGTGGGGGGTGGGGGGGAGGGCGAGCGAGCCGCGGCTGCCATGCAAGCTTAGACTTTTGGAGGCTTCTCTGTCCTTTTCTATTCCTGGAAATCACAAAAAGTGTGGCGGCTTCGAGATCTTCTTCGCCTTTTCTTTCTTTTCTTTCTTTTTTTTTTTCCTCCTCCCTTTCCCTCTCCTTTCCTGGCGAGGGTGACTAGGAGCCGGCGAATCCGCGTTTTTTTTCTCTCTCTCCCTCCCTTTCCCCCTCCCCACCCCCTCCCCAACAGCCCCCAACTACAGCCTCTGCCGCCGCCGCCGCCTCAAAATTCAATAAAATGAGCTCTTATTTCGTCAACTCACTGTTCTCCAAATACAAAACCGGGGAGTCCCTGCGCCCCAATTATTATGACTGCGGCTTCGCCCAGGACCTGGGCGGCCGACCCACCGTGGTGTACGGTCCCAGCAGCGGCGGCAGCTTCCAACACCCGTCGCAAATCCAGGAGTTCTACCACGGGCCATCGTCGCTGTCCACGGCTCCCTACCAGCAGAACCCGTGCGCCGTGGCGTGCCACGGGGACCCGGGCAACTTCTACGGCTACGACCCGCTGCAGCGCCAGAGCCTATTCGGTGCGCAGGATCCAGACCTGGTGCAGTACGCAGACTGCAAGCTCGCGGCTGCCAGCGGCCTGGGCGAGGAGGCTGAGGGCTCGGAGCAGAGCCCGTCGCCCACACAGCTGTTCCCCTGGATGCGCCCGCAAGGTGAGCTCGTGGCGGGGCCGGTGGGACAGGGCGGGCCGGGAGGGCCCAAGGCCGGGTAGGGGGCCGAGCAGGCCCGGGCGCATTCCCTGTAGCTACTGGAAGACTTGCGGGCTCCGTTCCGGTCGCCTCCGCTTCTTCCTTTTCTTCCTTCCTTTCTTTCTTTTTCTTTTTTTCGGTTTCTTTCTTTCTTTTTTGTTTCCCTTGAAGGGGGGTCGCTAAGCGACATTTCCTGAATCCATAAACCCCTCACCCTGCCTTACTTTTCTTCTCTTTCCCCTCCTTTTTTTTCTTTTACTGTTTTATGGGGGGTAGTGGAGAGAGGGTGGTGGGAGTAGGGGCGCTCAACTTTTGCACTTCTCAATTGCTTTATAGTTTAATTACCCTGAAGAAACTTTTCTTCTGGGGCAGAGGCTCTGGGGGCTTTTCAAGGTGGATTCATTCGTCCCCACCCTGCTTTTTTATTCTTATTTTCCCCCCTCCTTCACATCCTTCCTTCTAAAGTTTATGGCACTTTTAATAGATTTGAACCACCCTCCACCCAACTCTGGTGCTGGTTACCAGGGGAAGGGGCTCTCCTTTCTGGCTCCCTTGGACTCACTGGTGTCTGATCCCCCTCACCCCGCCCCCCCCCGCCGACCACGGCCTCTCTGCGCCCCCTACCCCCGCATGGGGTAGAAGGTCCCTTGCCCTTATTATACTGGTCTCCTAGGCTCGTTCACGAATCTTCCAATCTTCTCCGTCTCTGTCCCCTCCCCCAACTCTCCTCCTCTCCCCTCCCCTCTGTCTCGCCCTTTCCCCCATTCCCAGCAGCCGCCGGACGCAGGCGAGGCCGACAGACCTACAGCCGATACCAGACCCTGGAGCTGGAGAAGGAGTTCCTATTTAATCCCTATCTGACTCGCAAGCGGCGAATCGAGGTATCGCATGCGCTGGGACTGACAGAGAGACAGGTCAAAATCTGGTTCCAGAACCGGAGGATGAAGTGGAAAAAAGAAAACAACAAAGACAAGTTCCCCAGCAGCAAATGCGAGCAGGAGGAGCTGGAGAAACAGAAGCTGGAGCGGGTCCCGGAGGCGGCGGACGAGGGCGACGCGCAGAAGGGTGACAAGAAGTAGGCTCCAGCTGGGACTGCCAGGGCCGCGGCTTCCCGCACGTCCGCCGGTCCCCGACCGCGCCGCCGCCACCCGCCCTCGCCCGAGAGAGCTCTGGCCCCGCGAGCGGAGCCAGGAGCCGAGCCTCCCACCGCAGCGTCCCCGCCGCGCCAGTCCCCGCTAGTGGTAGTATCTCGTAATAGCTTCTGTGTGTGAGCTACCGTGGATCTCCTTCCCTTCTCTTGGGGGCCGGGGGGAAAAGGAAAGGATTTTAAGCAAAGACTCCCTCGCCCCGCAAGGGTGAGCGGCCGAGGCCCGGCTGTGCCCCCCCCTGTGCCCCCGCCCCCTGCCCCGTGTAAAAAGCCTCCTTGTGCAATGGTCTTTTTTTCCTTTGAACGTGCTTCTTTGTAATGACCGAGGTACCGATTTCTGCTAAGTTCTCCCAACAACATGAAACTGCCTATTCACGCCGTAATTCTTTCTGTCTCCCTGGCTCTCTCTCTCTCTCTCTCTCTTCTCTTCTCTTCTCTTCTTTCTCTCTCTCTCTCTCTCTCTCTCTCTCTCTCTCTCTCTCTCTTTCTCTCTCTCTCGCTGCGTCCTCATTTCCCCTCCCAACCCCTCTCTCCCCGCTGCCCTCCCTAGCTGGCTGGCTTTCTCTCTTGCTTCTCTCTTTTCCTCCCCCACCCCCCACCTTTGGTTTGACAATTTCGTCTTAAGTGTTTCTCAAAAGAGGTTGCTTTAGTTAGCATGCGCGCTGTGGGCAATTGTTAAAAGTGTTCTTAGGTTTACTGTGAAGAGAATGTATCCTGTATCCGTGAATTGCTTTATGGGGGGGAGGGAGGGCTAATTATATATTTTGTTGTTCCTCTATACTTTGTTCTGTTGTCTGCGCCTGAAAAGGGCGGAAGAGTTACAATAAAGTTTACAAGCGAGAACCCGAGACTGGCCGGGCCCGCGCTCCTCATTTGCTCCTGGGCGCCTTGCAGAGCTGGGGGGAGGCTCCTGCGCCTGCGGAGGCTAGGTCGCGGAGAGGAGGGGGCGGGGGCTGGAGGCAGGTGGTGCGAGTCCCTTGGCCGAGGGGCGCCGGGGGTGAGGGAGGCGGCTGCGCGTGATTGGAGGAGAGAAAAACGAGGGAGGGGAGCCAAGAGAACCCCCTCCCCTCGCGTTCCGAGGCTGCCTGGCCCCGGAGACCCGAGCGCCCAGGCCACGCTGGAGAGATGCGCCTGGGTTGGTGGCTGTATCCTCCACCACCTCCCTCTTTGTTTTGATGTGTGTCCTATGTGAGTGGGGTAGGGGATAAATGTGGAGCGCAGGATTGCTGAGCTTGCTTAGATTTTTCTCTTTCTGGAACTCTGGTGGGGGGAACAGGAGGATAAGGGAGATCCTCTTCCTCACCTCTCCCTCTCTGGGACTTGGCCACCTTCGCTCAGCTCCAAGGCCTAGGCTCCCCGCCTTTCTTCCTTCCCTGCCTCTGCTTCTCTGGTAGCCTCGCTCCACTGAGCCGTCCAGGAACCGGGAGAGCAGCGTGTCCGGGCTGCCCTCCACTCTCTCTCCCTTTCTTTCCCCACCCCATCCCACTCCACCCCATCCACTCAAGCAAACACCCCCGGGTTTTTTTGTTCTTTTTACTTCCAAATCTTTTTTTTAGCCCCCAGAAACTGCAGCACACAACGCCCACGGGCTGGATCCTGTGTCTTAGGAGCACCTATGAAGCCTCGCTCCATCTCTACTCGTATCTGGGGCACCGAGAGAGCCGTGAGCCAGGCTTACCTCTTTCCTCGCCTTAGGAGAACCGGACCAACTTCACCCAAAGGCCCTGGTGAATTGGCCCGGCTTAATAAAGACTGACCTGCCCCCACTCGCCGCCCACCAACCAACCCAGTTGCGTGCATTCAATTCCTGCGTTTGCCTCTCGCTCCGTCGGTAACGGGCTGGAGAGGATGGGTGGAGGGTGACAACGCGGATCGCTGGGAGGTTATTTATTTTCCCTTCCACTCAATCCCTTCCTCCCCAAATCTCGCCTGCAACCTGCCTCCAGCCCGCGGGGGTCGGCAGCGGCCCTTGAGCCCCCAGCCCCAATCCACAGGGCTCGGCTTTCCCATTCATTATTGATCATATTTTATAAATCCAACGCCACACAATTTTTTCCACATTACCGGGAGCCGTGGGGAGGCTGCCCGGCCATTGGCGGAGGGGACGTCACGTGGGCGGGGGTCACGTGGTCTGGAGAGGAAAAAGGGGGTCCTTTTTGGTGTAAATCTGGACTCTAATTCTGTAATATATCAAGGAATCTCGTAAAACCGACACTAAAACGTCCCTGCCTACAAATCATCCGGCCAAATTATGAGTTCATTGTATTATGCGAATGCTTTATTTTCTAAATATCCAGCCGCAAGTTCGGTTTTCGCTACCGGAGCCTTCCCCGAACAAACTTCTTGTGCGTTTGCTTCCAACCCCCAGCGCCCAGGCTATGGAGCGGGTTCGGGCGCTTCCTTCGCCGCCTCGATGCAGGGCTTGTACCCCGGCGGGGGGGGCATGGCGGGCCAGAGCGCTGCTGGCGTCTACGCGGCCGGCTACGGGCTCGAGCCGAGTTCCTTCAACATGCACTGCGCACCCTTTGAGCAGAACCTCTCCGGGGTGTGTCCCGGCGACTCCGCCAAGGCGGCAGGCGCCAAGGAGCAGAGGGACTCGGACTTGGCGGCCGAGAGTAACTTCCGGATCTACCCCTGGATGCGAAGCTCAGGTAACGCCGCGCACCAAACTGTCCCGAGCCCCAGCGTGCAGGGCACATTCCCTGGAAGGCGCCCCCTTCCCGGCCGGGCAACCGTTTCCGCGTCCAGAGTGCTCCCGGCCTGGGGTCGGCCCTGGGGACGCGGCACCCCCTTGGCTGCAACGCAGCGCGCTGCCCCCACCCCCATATTTGCTCGGTGCTCTCAAGCTTGCTCTGCTTCCCGGCCGCGGATCTCTCTTCGCGGACGCCGCGACGCTCCGAGCCCCCATCCCGCCTCCCACCCTTCCTCTCGGCCTTTTAGCTTTAAATATTTATCAGCAGCGCCGGCACGGGCTGGAGACGAGGCCGTTTGTCTTGCGGAGGAAGGCTGGGGTTTGCAGAGAATAGCCATTAGGTTCTCCCCCTTCTCTCCCCCCTTCCCCGCCAGGGATCTCAGTTCTGGGTGTGGCCCCCAGCCCCTGCTCCGTTAAGGTATGGGGGAGGGAGCCGTAGCGTTAAGCAATCTCCCCTCCCGTTTCCTTCCCAGCCAACCCTGCTCCCCCATTATTCCCAATAGGACAATTAGAGGTGGGCTCTAGAGGCCTGGGGGGAGGAGATGAGGACCCAGCCAGGGAGACAGAGCCAGAGAGGCAGGTGCAGGGAGGGAGCTGAGGCCAAGAGAGATGAGGCTCCTGACCCCCCAGTGAACTTGGAGGGGGGGGGGGCAGGAGAATTAGAGAAAGGGTCAGAGGCCTCCTGGGAGCACAGCTGGCTTCCTCAGGTGCCCTTCCCAGGGCTCCTATGCACCCCTGGAGAACTAGCCAACAAGTTTGGAGGTGTCACTCTAGAAAGGTGAATCTCCTCTTAGGGAAGGGGCTAGGATTCCATGGAGCCAAATCAAGATTTAAAGAGTGCAGGCCACCTAGCTAGCTGCTGCGGGAGCCCCAAGAAGCCAGGGATTCCATGGGTCTCCTGCCAAGTTTGGCCCAGACATCCTTTTTAATGTTGTCCCAAGGCAGATGAACTTGGGAGCTAGCCCCAAGGTCCAGAAGGCCCAAGACTTGTGGTCAGAGGCACCCAACCCAAGGAAGGTGGGGGCCAGGAGGAACCCAGCTCTTACACTGTCAGTATTGGTGGTCACAGTCCCCATTACCTGGTCCATAATTCAACTGCCTTTCCAGTTGATTTATCAAAGCCCCAATTTTTCTGCTCGTAAACATTTCAGCTTGGCTTTTATCTGACTTGAAACAAGGGCCCCTGGCCCCTCCTTGTGCATCTCCTTTCCAGGAGGGCTGACATCAGCACCTCTCCCAAGTCTCTTCAGGTTCTGGGTCTAATCTGGGAAGTTTCTCTCTGCCCTTCAGCCCTCACCACCCAGATACTCCATGTTCTGCCCTAACTCAGGCTGCTGTCTCTCCTCTTCCCCTGGGCCTTCCTGGAGGCCCAAAGATCACTTTGGCCAGCTGTATTGTCTGGGCAAGCAGGAAGACAGGACAGTCTGGCCCTGGCAGAACCTCACCCAATCACTGGAAAAGAATCATAGGGAGGGCAGCTGCTCTCAGACAAACTCCATGCTCCAAGGAAATCTGCAAATTCTCACCTCATTCCACAACAGGATGGCTGGGAGACTGGGCCTGTGAGGCCCCTTTGTCTCCTTTTCTTCTTGGGAAGCACTCCTAGGCCAGGCCTGGAGCCCCACTCCAGGGCCACTTGCATAGTTCCCATTGCCTTCTACCTCCAAGACCATCAGAATCATCATCCAAACAGGCCACTTGCATGGCTCCCATTGCCTTCTACCTCTAAGACCATCAGAATCAGCATCCAAAAGGGGAGACTTAGGGTCCCTGATCTCAGAGAGTGAAAGGAGGATTAAACTCCCCTCTTCCTACATATACCGGTTAGGAGCAGAACCTTCAAGAACCAGCAGGTTAGATCTTCCTGGGTTCAGAAGCTTCAGGCTGAAAACGACTTCTTGGATGGAAAACAGAAATATTTTCCTCGGGAGGCCTGTAGAATGTTCTACACATTTAGGGGAATGGGCAACGTGGAGCATGGGCCGAGGTATGGAAAGAGAGAATTTAGTTTAGTGGGGAAATGGGCTGCTTCTGTCCGCAGACTTCACACACAGGGTCTAAGAGGGAGGTGGGCACTCTCTTGGCGGTTTCCCCACTCACTGATTTTTCTCCTCCAAATACCTTACTCAGGAACCGACCGCAAGCGAGGCCGCCAGACCTATACCCGTTACCAGACCCTGGAGCTGGAGAAGGAATTTCACTACAACCGCTACCTGACGCGACGGCGGCGCATAGAGATCGCGCACGCGCTCTGCCTCACGGAAAGACAGATCAAGATTTGGTTTCAGAACCGGCGCATGAAGTGGAAAAAGGAGAACAAGACCGCAGGCCCGGGGAACACTGGCCAGGACAAAGCCGAAGCAGAGGAGGAAGAGGAAGAGTGAGGGACAGAGAAAGGCAGAGGAAGAGCGAGATGAGAAAGGGAGAGAGGGAGAAGCCCGGCTCTGGGAACTGAACCAGGAAACTCAAATAAGGAAGAAAACACTATTTAAATGAAAGCAGTTAAAAAGTTTTTAAGGAGAGAGAAAGGTGAAATTTTGGTTTCTCAACACTGAAAAAAAAATACTACCTATAGGAAAGCCTGTCGGGTTTGTTTTTGTACAATATGAGAAGGACATTATCTATCTTGTTCTGTAGCTTTCTGGAATTTGCCTCCCCTTTTCTATGTTGCTGTTGTAAGGTCTTTGTAAAATCTTGCTGTTTTGTAAGCCCCTTTTGATGCTGTCTTTGTGGACTGTGGACTTTCTGGACTAGTGCCTGTGGTTCCCCACCCTGCTGAGCCTCTGCCTTCCCAGTAGCGGCACCAAAGGGGCCTTAGGGAGCCCCAGGGACCTACTGACTAGGGTGTTCCCCCAGCGATTAGGGTGTCCCCCCAGCATCTGCCCACTGCTCCGTGCTCCTGCCAGCTCCCCACCGCACCCTAGGCTCCTCTTTACAATCTATGTGTATGTAAAGGATGGAAAAATAAAACGCAATTAAAAATAAACAGATGCCTTATTTTCTGTGTCTCCCTAAGGCTGGGAGGGGGTCAGGGTTAAGGATGAGGAGGTGTCCCAGAGCCCCTCTGCTCTGACTTCTGCTGTGGGCCCATTTCTGTGCTGAGTTTGCTTTTTTTCCTGGTGCCCCCAGATCTGGGGAGCTGCCAACTAAAGAACCCCAATATTGCACACACGCATTCTCTTTACACTCTTTACACATTGACATACACGAATACACACAGTCACACACCTTATTTACAGGCTGACATCATATATAAATATATACACTGTCACATATTCTCAAATTGATATGTTCACAAATAAACATACAGGCATTCACATAGTCTCAGCTCCACACCCACAAAATATGCATTCATATTCACACACACTCACAAGTAAACACACATTCACACTCACTCACAGACACATTGATAAATACCAACGTACATTCACACATTAGCTTATAAACACACAGATTCACATTTGCTCCCAAGTAAACACATCCATGAGCCCACATGCTGGGTTACACACACTCACAAAACATAATAAAACAAAATTTAAAAATCTCACAGTTCCACAAACCTTCTTCCTAATTCAAGCCTTGAAACCATGCTGTGGGATCTGGGCCGCAGCCCAACACAAACACAGAGCTGAAATCCAAAATGGTAGGCCGCATAGGAAGGAAGAGTGGAGGGAAAGGGAAAGTGAACACCCAAATCCACTTTGGCTTCTTGGCTAGCATTGGACAGAAGCCAGGCGGGTGAGTAGAGGCCCCACAGTCGGCCCAGAGAAGCCTCCAACGTCAGGGGGCTCACGGCTTCCCGCTTGCTTGACAAATATTTTTGGCAAGGGCTGTTCCTTTATTTTATTTCAATTTATTTTACTTTCATTTATTTTAATTTATCTCATTCTAAATTGACACAGGCGACCCAAATAAAACTTAACGATGGGGTGGGAAAATGAGTCCTGGAGAAAGCCTGAGCCATGGGGGTTTACCCGGCTAGCGTGGCCACATCCCCGCCGCGCTGAGCCTGGCCGCGCCGCTCGCTGGAGGCTTCCTCCTAGCCTTCCTGCCTGCTCTCCGCGCCGCCGGCAACCTGGAACCTACTCCGGAGCACAGAGAGAGGGAGAGAGAAAGAAAAACATATTTTGAGAGGTTATTTCGTTTCCTGCATTTGGGTACTAATAGCTCAGCTCAAAATACGGGGCTGTTTCAGGAGACCTGGGAAACATGGGCTGAATTTTATTTTATTTTTTGCTCCAAAACACCCCCTAACTGCGGGACAAAAACCTGAAGGGTAGTGTCTATGCAGCTAGACCTGCGGAACTGAATTTTAGTATAAATTCGATTACAAACGCTGGATTGTTCAAATTTAAAGAACAGACATCGGACAGAAAATGGGAGGAGGGTTGGTTTTAGGAGAGAGTTTAATTTGAGTTTGTAAGTAAAAGGCTCCTAAACCTGCACTTTCCCCCATTAGTGATCAGAGAACTCCCTGGAGAGCCCGTGGAGCTGTCACAGAGAACGTGGACTCGCCTGCGTTTCGGCGGGAGAGGCCAGGATTTGGCTTTACCCTCCTCCAGTTTCTGGGGTGCGGAAGGCGAGAGAATCGGACTATTTGCCTTGGCCCCCATCCAGGCCACCTTTCCTCCTGGGGCAAAAACTAAGCCCTTGGAGATCTAAGGTCCCCAAAACAGCAATGCTGCAAGCCTCACAGGTGGGTCCTGCCATCTCTAGGGCTAGGAACCAGAGAGCCAGTTCAGAGGGCGAGCGGGGGACACTGAAGCTTTCATTTTGCCCTGATGCAGATGGCAACTCTGGAAACAGGCTGTTGCTCCCGCCTTCCCCCCAAATCGCCTCAGACCAGTCCTATCGGGAGGATTTGGGGTGAATTTTTACTAGAGGAGCTGGCAGAGTTCCTACGGAAAATAGGGATGTTCGGGAAAGAACCCCCTTCCCAGCTGGATTCTTGTGGCTTCTCCACTCTGATTCCCTGCCCCCCAAATCTCGTCCCTTCTCAGATTGGGGTTTCCCCAAAAAGAGAAGAGGAGAAGAAAAGAAGATGGCGACTGAGAAAAGGGTTGCTGGTGGAGCAGCCATGAAGAAATGCAATAAATTCCTTGTTGTTTTATGAAAATTTACAACTTTGTGATAGAAGTTTATGAGTGGTTGAATCCAGCGATTGGCCAGCGCCGGTCATGTGGGCAGGCGATCGTGAACATGAACTTTTTATCATTTCCCTGGTGGTTATAATGCAGCATTCTTTTGGACACCACACCTAGGTCGGAGCACTGTCGTCCTTCAGGGCTCCAGCCTCTTGATATTTTTATACTTCAGTATCAGCTCAATAGAGCAAAAGAGAGAGAGGAAGAGAGAGGGGGGAGAGGAGAGAAAAGAGAGAGAGGGAGAGAGAGAGAGAGAGAAAGAGAGAGAGGAGGAGGGGTGGGAATTACACAAAAGAGAACCAAAAATAATTTTGATTCTAATTAATTTGCTTGCTGATCTGGGATTTTAGTCATCATGGAAGGTAAATGGACGATCTGCTCAGGATCGCAGCCTGATACCATTTTTCAAAGCCAGAACTTACTCCATTTTCTATGCAAATGTGAGAAAAGCGAAACACCCTCTCTCCCAAGTCAGAGAAGGGGAAGCGACGGCTCTCAGGTTGGGACAATATTATCTGGAAGCTGAAGAAGAAACCGAACGCTCCTTTTTTTCCCTCCCTTCCCATCCCTTTCAATCCAGAGGAAAAAAATCCCAAGGTCTGCAAAGGTAAGGGAGATTCTACAATTCTCTTCTTGTTCGTTAGCATGGCTTTTGCAGGGGGTGGGGCTTGGCTTTTTCTCCCTCCTCCCCCGTTCCAAGACGGGGCTGAACCCCACCTCTGGGCGCTGAAGGGAGAGGCTTCCCAGGAAATTCAGTAGGGGAGAAAGGGGTGGCTGCTTCCTGGAGGGGGAGCCAAGGCAGGGAAGATGGGAGGAGGAACAGAAAGGGGCCACGAGGCCAGATCTAAGTCTCCTTTTTAAGCTTGGAGGAGAGGTTCACGCAAGGGGACTGGGAAAGAGAGGATAGGGGTGTCTGGGCTTCTATGGCACCCGAAGAAACCAGTCGCTATGGCTTCTGTGGGTTTGTCCCCTCCCTCCCATCATCCCTCCCTTGTCCTGGCCTCTCCCAATTGCCCTGGCTGAGTTCTCTTGCCTAGTGCGGATATCGGCGGTTTCCCGGCAGCGTTGGCACGCGGGGCGGTGGCGCTAAGGGACGTCCTGGTCTCTGTAGGGCCTGGAATCTCCGCAGAGGCCGGCGAGGGCGAGGAGGCGGCTAGAGAGACACAGAAAGAACAATTCACAGAAAAATGTTCACTATCTCTTTTGGTGACATTTCTGAAATTAAAGGGCTGTGGGTGGAGGCACCCAAAGCGAGGGAGACCCCCCAGGAAGCCTGCCCGAGAATGCCCAGGTCTCTCGCCACTCCTGCAGGAGGGAGCCTCGCTCTGCAGGGAGACAGTTTTGTGGTTTTAACGCGGTAGGTTACAGCGTGCTGGTTTCTGAGCGATATTGACCGTTACTTGTGTTATATTGGTATGGGAGGTGTGGATTTCGGTGGAGGAGAAAATTGTCGTGTGTATGTCTGATATGGAAACATTTCAAACTCTCCTGGATCCAAACGTGGTGATTGTGAAGAAGCTGTTTAGCCTGTTGTTGCTTTAGGCTTGTAATACAAAAAGAAAAAGAAAAAAAAAAACGAAAAGAAAACCCAGTTATGGGACCTGATGGTGTTTGAACTAGAAAACCGACCGGCGCTGAGCTCGGACAGCTAATCGCGTACCTCGGTGCCCAGATTTCATCCCTCCCGCCCCCCACTCAGGCCTCCTGCGGAAGCGGGGTGGAGAAGAACCTTTGGGCGAGATAGATTCCTGAAGTAGCTGGGGGTGGAAGAAGGCACAAGCCTTGAGGCAAGGACTTAAAAGTGGATTGACAGAGCTTCTGGGGAAGCTGTGAGCCTAGAGATAAGTGACATCGGGCGCGGAGGGCAGGAAAGACTGTGATTTAGTTTTGTTTGCATGAATAGGTGATTGCTTTTCTCTTTCTTAAGACCAAATGCAGGGCGTTCATCCTCAGGCCTGTAGTTGCCCGGGAATTGCCGGGTTGGGGTGTGTGTTTTGGGGGGGCGGGGGAGTATATTGGCTTTCTCAGTCCTGAGCTGGGAGAGGGACGATGCAGCCACTTGTGGCGCGGAAGGGGGCCCCTGGGGGTGCAGGTGGATGCCCTAGGCGCAGGCCCGGACTGGGCGCCGGAGGGACCGCTTGGCTTCGTAGCGAGAGTCATTCTCCGCCAACACCCACGGCACTCGGGGCCTAGACTCAAAGGAAAAATTCCCCAAACCCACCCATACTAAAGGTCTTTTTCTCCTGTAGTCTTGGCGTGTTATAAATCCTCCCTTAGACAGTTTGCTCTGACCCAAATTATGCGGTTTGCTGCCATCTACCGTCCGTTTAGAGACACGCGGCTTCGGCGCCTCACGCCCCACGGCACTGCCTGGGCAGTGCCCGACGCCTGAAGCCCCAGCCGCACAGGTTCGACAGGATTCGGGGGATCTGGGGCCCACACCGACGCTCCCTGCTGGATCTGAATTCCCGGATGTAGATTAGAGAATAGAACAAGTTTCTCCCCAAGTCCACCATCCCGAACCCCATGCTCCTCCCTGCCCCCGCCCATCCCAGCCCCAAACCCGGCGGCTGGCAGGGGAAGCGGCTTCTCCTAGGGCTTATTTAAAGAGGACTAATGCTACATTCAGCAGGCAGGGGGCCCTGAACCAAAGGGTTGAGGGACCAGAGCCACAACACCACCACCACCACGACCACCCCCGCCCCACCAAGGCGCAGGAGAGGATCGGGGCCGCTGGAGAGATCCGAGGCCAAGGCTGTTCAAGGTTTATTTGGTTTTCTCCTCAGCCAAGGGAAGGGGCCGGCGGGGAAGGCGCCGGCCCCCGGCAGTTCCACTCGGTTGTCAAAAGACAAACCGGGTCTGTGTTCTCCCGGTTGGCTGGTGGGTCTTGCCAGTTCCTTGGCTGGTGGATCGGTGGTGAAGGAATTGAACCGAATTTTCTGGAAACTGTTGGTGTCTCAAGTGACAGTCTATCCCCTCCCCCATTCTCGATCGTTTCTAGCGAAATCGACGCAAATGTGCGTCGGGGAAAAATTGGGAGTGGGACTGGGGCTAAACCATTAAGAAACCACATCGTTGTGATTTCCGTTCCTGCCGGACCCCTCCACCGGCTTAAGGCTACCGCTTTCCCAGAAGCGGGTGGCGAGGGCGGGGGTATGCGCCAGTGCTGCGGCGTTTGAATATTGGCCCCTGTCTCACGGGTTACTGATTAGCTCGGGCTTTCAAGCCTCTGGAGGAAGCTCTGGCAGCTCCTTTAAAGGTGCTGTGGCCCCAATTCCTGGGCGGGGGTGGGGAGGGTTCCAGGAAATTGCCTGCGGTGCCAGGCAAGCCGAGGTGTTGCTAGGGTCTGGCGAGCAGCTAGAGGAGCTGCTGAGGTCCAGGGGCCTGGCAGTGCTGGGGGCAAACGCTGCAGCCGCGGCCCCCGCGTCCTCGGCGCCTCTTGAGCCTGGGCCTCTGGAGCAGCTCTTTCAGCTTTTCCGCAGCGGAGTGACTTTCTGGCGGCTAGAAGGCTCGGCTTAGTGAGTCGGCTCTGCGGGAAGCCTCAAGGGAGCCAGCATGGAAGGTCTTGGGCCCCTAGGAGATTTTTTTTTTTCTTTTGAGCAATCTGAAGGACAGGTAGGGAGGGGAAGTCGGGCTGATGGATTGAAACACTTCAGGGCTCTTAGGGTGCTCGTGGTCCTAGGGGAAGAAGACAAGGAGAGCCAGCTCAGAACCATCACCCACTGCCCCCCTGAGATCAGAGAGGATGCCGCTCATTTGCATAATGGAAATGAGGTCTTTGTACCTCAGTTTGGACCGGCCAATTTTAGGGCAAAGCATTTCATCTAAAGAGCCTCCCACAAGCTATGGGAGGAACCACAGGGGTACCTCTGGTAACATCTATGTTCCCCAAACCCAGGGAATCAGAGCCCAGGGATAGAATTGGGTTGAAATGTTTTCATCTGCCCCACCCCAGCAAAGTTGGGGGTGGGTGGAGTGGGGGAAGGTGCCCACAACCCAAAGTGCTGGATTGTTTTGGGAGGGCTTGGCGGGGGGGGGGGAGGGAGGGCTTTGTAGCTTAGAGGAAATGGAAAGCCTAGACAATATCTCAATCCCTACACCCGCCCCCCCCCCAACACATACAGGCAAATACCCCTCCCTGAGGTTACCCATCAAGAAGAATTTTACTCCTGAACCGAACAAAACTTAGGAAACATTTTCCTGGGAGCTGGAATGTGTATGCTTGCCCATAGGACTGCAGATTCACAGCAGAGAAAATTACAATTATAAATCCTGCCTGTGGTGTATCTGTACAATCCCTCTGTTACGTACTTATGACTTAGTACACATTTATATACACTGCTCTGAACACACACTTCCTCCTTGAGGCAGGGAGACACCCCAGACCCGCAGAAGGCTGTGCCCGCTGTGTATTTACATATTCTCGCGTGGAGGAGACAGACAGACAGAGGTGGACTGAACCACAGACAGATTTGTAAAGATCTGGCTCCAGAAAACAGGCGGTCTCTGTCCCGCCCTGCCTGCCTGTTCTTTTTCCCAAACAAACGGATCAGACGAATAAACGCTCATAAATACCTCTGGGCTTAGATAAGAGCGATGAGGCGCTATTTCCTTTCATGCCCGACTCCAGGCGCCCGGGCCCTGCCCGTAGTGGCTCCATCTCTTGACAGGCAACCTGCAGAGGTGAGGTTAATTTGGGGACTGCGACTCTTAGAATAAGGCAATTATTTTTCTGCTTCCATCACAGGGGAAGGCTCCCTTCCTCACTGCATCTTACTTTGCCCAGACTCCACGAAGAAGACCACACCAACCAATGCTAGGATGGGGACATTGTGGCCAGGAAGGGAGCAGGGAGGGCTGAGGCCCAGAGCTCAGACTTAATGTCAGGGAGGAGGTAGGTGCATGCAAGCACTCTTCCCCACCTTGTTCCCCCTGTTCAAATAGCCCCTACTCCTCTCTTGGAGTAAGCCCAATCATAACTAGATTTGGAACATTTATATTCATTATTAGGTGTTTTGAGTTTCTTCTCTTAAATCCTCATCAAATCCCCCATAGAATCAGGCTAGGAAGTGATTGGAGGGACATCCATGATGGCCACTTTGCCATGAAGGTGCAGCCTAGAAATTGCCCTGAGTTCAGAGAGCCCTAGAGACCACTTTGCAACCAAATACGTTCCCACTCTTGGTTACCCAACCTCAGCCCTCTACCACCTTCCCTAGTGTCTTGTGCCATCTTCAGCGGGCAGAGCTCAGTCATAAAAAGGAGCCCTAAGGACTAGGCAGAGGAAAGTCAGCCTGGCCAGACATCACACTTTGTCCCACACCCTGGCCCCTTCCTGTCCCCAGGTCGGAAGTTTGTCAACCTTCACTGCCTGGCCTGTGCACACATATTAGAATGTTGCAAATGCATTGTGGTCCTGTCTCCCACCCTGGGCTCAGTGCTTATTTTCTTCGGATGAGAGAGCCAGAGGCATACACTCTTATGCCCAAGCTTGTAAGGCAGCAAAGCGGATGATCCAAACATGGAGTGTGGGAGGGAATTGTAGAGATGCTGAGAGACAGACAGAAGGGAGAGGGGATGCAGGCTGATGGTTGGAAACTGCCTGCTGGGTCTCCAGGAGGACTGGAACACCTCCCTCCTAATAAAACTAAAGCAAAACTAAGTCTTGGGAAAGAAATTATTTTAAAAAGAACTGCCAGCTTCTAGAGAGACCTGGAAAAGGGGCGAGGGCTCCTCTTTTCCAGGTGGTCCTCTGATTGCTCCAAATATTAGGAGGATTTGAAGACCCACAATTGCAAGAAGAACAATTTCTTCCTTGTGCCCAGATTTACTTGGATATCCTTGATTCCTAAAAATCTGAGCCCAGGATATTTCTATGTCTTTTGGAATATCAAGGGGTACTGGAGGGAGGGTTGCAGGCAGGATGGAGATCAGACAGATAAAGCCACGTAGAATGAAGGGTACCCCTCACTCTCTCACTCCATATCCCCAAGTGAGGAGAGGGTCAGTCCTTTTCCCCAGTGCCTCTTCCCCTGCCAAGAGTGCGCAGCTGCATACTAGAACCAGGCAGGATGTCTTGGGCAGCAGCAGCCGCAGCCTTCCAAGAAGCTCCTAGCCTGGCGGCAGAGCCAGAGGGGAAGCTGGGGCTCAGAACCTCCTGCGATCTCCCCCTCTTCTGGGTCTTCCAGGCAGTAGGATCTGACCTGCCCCCGCTCAGACCATAAGAGTTGTGGAGAAGCAGGAATAATAAAACCAGGCTTGGAGGAGAGAGAGAGTAGGTCTGATACAGAGAAAGAAATGATTTTCAAAACCTGGGAGGGAGGGTGTTTCTTCTTCGCTTTCCTTTCTGAAACGATGCAAATTATCAGAGGAGTCTTATTACCTACCAACATAAAATCCTAGAAACAAACCTTCTCCTTTAGCTCTCTCTCAAGGAGATTCAGCAACATTTACCCACCCCTCCCTGAGGGAAAGGGCCCAAGCTACGCAGGGGTTAACTTTTCTGAAAACACAATTAACTTTTTCCTATCCTGCGTGGGGTGAGGGGAGGGATATATTTATTTAATCACTGGGGGATGGGGTGGTCTCCATCCAAATGTTCCCTCCTCCCTCAAAGGCACAGCGCCTCTTTCGCAGGTTCTGCGTAGGTGGAACAGGACGCGTTGTGTTTGTTGGGGGGGGGGGGAGAGAGAGAGAGAGAGAGAGAGAAAGGAGGAGAAGGAGGGAAAAAAAGGTTGATAGGTTTGTGCGCGGGTCCCTCGTGCGGGCTGCGCTCCTCCAGGGTGCTATTTGACAATTCCTGCCTCTGCCATTGGTCAGTGTTGGATCAGATGGTTGTATTTCCTTCTGGCCCTCACTGGCACCTCGCCATCCCCCCTCAGCTAAAACCCAATCTCGGATATACTACTAATAGGCGCGGCGCTCAGACTATAAAACACAACAAATCATAAACCCGGCGGAGCAGCAGCGGCCGCGCGCGCCTCCCCTCCCAATGAGTTCCTATTTCGTGAACTCCACCTTCCCCGTCACTCTGGCCAGCGGGCAGGAGTCCTTCCTGGGCCAGCTACCGCTCTACTCGTCCGGCTATGCGGACCCGCTGAGGCACTACCCCGCGCCCTATGGGCCGGGGCCGGGCCAGGACAAGGGCTTTGCCACTTCCTCCTATTACCCGCCGGCCGGAGGTGGCTATGGCCGAGCGGCGCCTTGCGACTACGGGCCGGCGCCGGCCTTCTACCGCGAGAAGGAGTCGGCCTGCGCGCTCTCGGGAGCCGACGAGCCTCCCCCGTTCCACCCCGAGCCGCGGAAGTCGGACTGCGCGCAGGACAAGAGCGTGTTCGGCGAGACCGAGGAGCAGAAGTGCTCCACTCCTGTCTACCCGTGGATGCAGCGGATGAATTCGTGCAACAGTGAGTGAGGCTTCCCTCCGCCGGCGGTCCCTGGGTCCCCCACCCCGGGAGACAACAAGCGACACCCCCCCATTCTCCCACAGGGTGCTGGGTGGTCTTCTCAGTTAGGAGATAGGGGAAGATTGGGCGCCTGCACGGAGTCTCCCGCTCTGTCCTCGGGTCCACAGGAGTTACAAAGTTTGCAAAGTCCTCCTGCACTGGGAGCCAGGGGGAGTGAGTGGGCTCTGCCTGAACGCCAGGCCAGAGAGGGGATTCCAGGTCAGGGAAGGAAGCAAGGGTTGCAGTCACTGGCTTTGCTTTCCTTTGGGCCCCAGCCCCCCTTCCCCCGCCCTGGTCGGGTCCCCCACCCAAAGAGGGCTCCATTAAAAACCGAGTGCGTCATGCAAGGGGGGGGGGGCGGTGTGACGCTGGCGAGGAAGAGTTGGTCTGCCTGGGACTGTGCTTCCCTGATGGTGGGGAGCTGGGGAAAGAAGAGGTACCAGGAAAGGAGTGGTAGTCAGAGGAGAGAGGGAGAATAGAGGATAGAAAAAGAGGGAGGAGACGGAGGGGGAAAGAGAGAGAAACAGGCGCCTGGGTCTCAGGTTGGATTATTTGTCGGCCTTAAATCCCAATTGATGTCCATTAGCGGGACACCAAAGTAAGGAGCCGTTAATGTGGACTATGGATCGATTCACGTCATTACGGATTAAGGGCCTGAATCTATCATTGGGTGGGCGGGAGCCGGGGCCTAGATAGATGGAAAGGGAGAGAAAGAAAAGATGTAGTTAGGAAGAGACACACCTGGCCAGCCCCTCCCCCTAGGCTCAGGTGGGAGTTCAAACTGCTCCCCCCCCCACAGACAGTCTTGACTGAAGGCACTTGCCTTGGCGACCAGGAGGGAATCTCGAGGGGGCGCTGGAGGAGTGGGGAAGGGGGGGACACGGAACAGAGAGTGTGGAGGGTATCCCGGGACAGGCTGGAGTCCATGTTTGAGGGTCGAGTGGGGGAGGGGAGCTCTGGGCACTGTGACCCCAGGCCTCAGCGTCTCCACTCTGTGTAACAGGTTCCTCCTTTGGGCCCAGCGGCCGGCGAGGCCGCCAGACCTACACGCGCTACCAGACGCTGGAGCTGGAGAAGGAGTTTCACTACAATCGCTACCTGACGAGGCGGCGGCGCATCGAGATCGCGCACGCCCTGTGCCTGACCGAGCGACAGATCAAGATCTGGTTCCAGAACCGGCGCATGAAGTGGAAAAAGGAGAGCAAACTGCTCAGCGCCTCTCAGCTCAGTGCGGAGGAGGAGGAAGAAAAACCAGCCGAGTGAAGGTGCTGGAAAGGGAGGAGGGACGCGAAGGGAGAGGCCTGTGGGGAGCCGAGGGCGTCGGAGAGTCCCGAGAAGGCTCTGCGGGCGGAGGAGCCCAGGGACCTGCTCTCCAGCGCACAACAGGCGGGGCCCAGCGCTCTCCTGGACGCCTCTGCCCGCAGAGCTCTTGGCGGGTGCTTGGAGGCCGCGCCACCCGAGCCCACCCAGCACCCTGCGTGCCCCCTTCCTCCCCGAGGAACCCGCCTCCGCCCGATCAAGCTCTCCGTGAGAACTGAGGATAGGACTCACTTGATGTTTCCTGGAAGCAGAGCAAAAAAAATGCTCTAGTCCGTGTCTCGTCTCATTTCGTCCATGTTCCTGTGCACGGTTCAATGGTAGATTCGCTGTGCCCTCAGCGGGGGCCTCGAAAACTCCCTGACCCCAGACCTGTCGTCTCTCCCACCTCCTCCCCAAAGCCACTGGAAGGAGCACATACTACCTAGAAGAAGAGGAGCCTCAGAAGAAAACAAAGTTCTATTTTATTAATTTTCTATGTGTTGTGTTTGTAGTCTTGTCTTAGCTCTGGACGTGAAATACTTCGGTAATAATATTAATATTATTAATAATGATGATGATAATAATAATAATAATAAAGATGTGAAAACTCGCCGCTCAGTCACCTCCAATCTTCCCCTGCAATTTTTTCTCTCTCTCCACCCCCCAACCACTCCATCCTCCCAGAGCCTAAACTCCCCAGCAAAGGTGGGAGCCCTGGTCTGCCCAGGGCCTCCCCAGAAGGTTCGACTTGATTCAGAAGTTACAGTTGGGTTAAAGGCTGGAGCGATCAGTCCCTCCCAGGCCCCAGCGCTGCACCTGGACAGTGCGAAGGCTCACAATCGCCTCTCCCTGTACAGACTTGGGGGACGGAGAGGGGCCGTTCTTCTCTTATTCGCTAGCCTTTCCTCGTTTGTCCACAACACTAGGGACGTGCCACTGATGTCCCCTATCCCAAAGCCCCTGCAGAGACTGAGCCTGGTGAGCCTCGGCGCCCCTGCAGCGCTTTCCTATACTCATGGTTGCTGAGGCGCCTGGCCTTTGGCCCGCCCACACCGTCAGGTCTCCTCCAGCCCTGGCCCTCGGCTTCTGGCCTGTGGCTCTGGGCGCTGAAAAATGGGGCCACTGGTTATCTCTCCGCCATGCAGCTGAAGGGGCCAGGTGCCCTTTGCTACCTCAAGGAGAAGCTCAGTGACAAGTAGGGGAATGTAAAGCCGCCAGCAGGCACTGGCAGAAGGACATGACTTTCCCTTGCTCCTTGGAGATCCGAGAGCCGGAGGCCAGGTGATGGGACATTTGGGTCTCATCCTCTCAACCCAAAATGGCCCATTCTCTCTCCACCCCCACCCGCACCCAGGCGGCAAGCTGCTGACACTGTTTTCCTTTCTTCCTCCTCCTTCTCTCTCCCTTTTTTATTTTTAAAGAAAATAGCTGCCTGGCAGAAGGGGCCCAGCTGCAGCGGTCTCTGGCCGCCCAGCGCGCGCAGCAAGGCTCCGCTGTCTTCAGAAACCCTTCCCGGGGAAGGCGGTGGGCCGCCGGGAAGATTCTCAAACTGCCCAGCCACCAGCGAGGGGTCTCAAGTGGGGCCTCCGAATGCTATAGCCAAGACAAGGAGGCCAAGGGGTCCCGCTTTAATCCCAAACTCTCAGCCGTTATCACCCAAACCCAAGCCGCCGACGCGGTGACCGCTGCAGTCTTTCCGGCAAAGTAGGCCGCTTAGCTACAGCGGTGCTCGTCCTTCGGGGTCCCTGTACCGTTTTGCCATTCCCCAGGCTTGGGCTAAGGACAAGAAGGTCAGGAAGAGCATTCCAAACTTCCAAGGGGCCCAGGAGAAGTGAAAGCTTCTCCTGCTTCCTCAAGCCTCCGGCTCAGCCCTGCTCGCTCGGCCTGGGCGCTGTGGATCGGCCTCTGCAGTTTCGCCAGGAAGCAGGCCGGGCTGAGCTCGCGGCGAAGACCCATTGCAATAGTTGTTTTTCACACACAACTTCCAACCCTCCCCCCCATTTCCGCCCCAACCGGGAGACTTGCAAAGCTCGAGTAAGGGAAAATCAACTCAATCTTTAATCATCTCATCCAGAGTTAAAATAATAATGATGATGATAGGGAGAAGCACACAAATAGAGAGACTAAGCCCACCCCAAGAAAGTGGGTAAAAAGCTCAATCCCCTCCTCTAAAAGGCTGAACCCCACGAGTGAGCCACGGCCAGGGTTTCTTTCTCTCCCGGCGGTTGCGGCGAGTCAGCGGGGAGGCTGTCGCTGCCGCCATGGCTGTCTTCGGCCCGCGCTCCCGCCGATCGCCGGGAGGTGGCGCGCTCTGCTCAGAGGCCAACGCCAACCTTCTCCCTGTTTCTCCCCCTTCTCCCTTTTCCCCCTCTCTCGGAGGCTCACATTGAATCGGCCCTAACGATTCTCGGATCGTCATTATTTGTAACCATAGAGCATGAATTACCTCTTGAGGTCATCAGCGAGAATTTACGACTGGTCAACAAAAGCACGTGATTCCCTAACGCCCCCCCATCCCCCTTCCAACCCCCCCCATATTTGGCCGCATACATAGCAAAACGAAGTACAGTGCATCGCTATAATTCATTAATACATCATAAATCGTGAAGCACAGGGTTATAACGACCACGATCCACAAATCAAGCCCTCCAAAATCACCCAAATGAGCTCGTACTTTGTAAACTCCTTCTCGGGGCGTTATCCAAATGGCCCGGACTATCAGTTGCTAAATTATGGCAGTGGCAGCTCTCTGAGCGGCTCTTACAGGGATCCCGCTGCCATGCACACCGGCTCTTACGGCTACAATTACAATGGGATGGACCTCAGCGTCAACCGCTCCTCGGCCTCCTCCAGCCACTTTGGGGCTGTGGGCGAGAGCTCGCGCGCCTTCCCCACGCCCGCCCAGGAGCCCCGCTTCAGGCAAGCGGCGTCGAGCTGCTCCCTGTCCTCGCCCGAGTCCCTGCCTTGCACCAACGGCGACAGCCACGGCGCCAAGCCCTCTGCTTCGTCCCCCTCCGACCAGGCAACCCCGGCCAGCTCCAGCGCCAATTTCACCGAAATAGATGAGGCCAGCGCGTCCTCGGAGCCTGAGGAAGCCGGGAGCCAGCTAAGCAGCCCGAGCCTAGCTCGGGCGCAGCCAGAGCCCATGGCCACCTCCACAGCCGCGCCCGAGGGGCAGACTCCGCAGATATTCCCCTGGATGAGGAAGCTTCACATCAGCCATGGTAATTCTCTCTGTCTCTCTTTTTTGTCTTCCCAGCTTTCCTTCTCTGCATTTGGGAGGAGGGGTGAGGAGAGCTTGGCTTTTCCTCAAATATAGATTTATTTATCCAAGGGAGAGAAGTCTCTAAGAGGGTCCTCAGGGCTTTGTGGACAGAGCCAGACAGGGTTTCTAACTGGGAGGGGGGTATTTTTAATAATTTGTTTCCAGCTTCTCTTAGGTTTTATTCGCTTAGCAGCTTTAGAATGAAGGATGGGCTTTATGTAATGTGGGGAAATGTCCTTCTTATCCCCGAAATTTTGAGATTGCCTCTAGCAAAGAAGGGGAGAGCAGTAAAATGAGCTTTCCAGGGCAAAAGTGCAAGCTCTCTCCTCCCTCCCGGGGCGAGCGACCGCCTGAGCCCAGCCAAGGGTGAGGCTCTGGCAGGGAGCAAGAGACAAAGCCGGGCGCATTCGCTGCCGGCAGAAGTGGGGGCTGGAGGAGAAGGGGGTGCAGAAATCCAGCCTGGATGTCGGCATTTGGAGTAGGGAGGATTGGAGCTGTGGTGAGCTGGGTGCTGGGGACGCCTGGGTCCTGCTCCCCCGCCCCCTCCTACCCGGTGCCCCCTCCCTTAACCGGAATAACGTTGTCTTGCGGCTCTACTCTATCTGCTCCAGATATGACCGGGCCAGACGGGAAAAGGGCTCGGACCGCGTATACCCGCTACCAGACCCTGGAGCTGGAGAAAGAGTTTCACTTCAACCGCTACCTGACCCGGCGGCGGCGCATCGAGATCGCCCACGCACTCTGCCTGTCCGAGCGCCAGATCAAGATCTGGTTCCAGAACCGGCGCATGAAGTGGAAGAAGGACAACAAACTGAAAAGTATGAGCCTGGCTACAGCCGGCAGCGCCTTCCAGCCCTGAGCCTGCCCAGAGGAGCCCTGGGCGGCCCAAGAGCCCAGACACCCCAGCCCCAGCCCCTCTAATCCTCCCCGCGTTGCGGCTGCCCGCTGGGGACCGGTTCCCACAGCCTGCCTCGCCCCGGCCTTGTGTTACAATTTTTCGTTTGGTTTTAGGTCTTCCTGTGGCTCCCTCTCTCCTGGACTGGTTATCTTGTTATTATTGTTAATAATAATAATTATTATTTTCCCTCCATGCTCCCCACTCCTTTCCGATGGCCCCAAATCCGCCAGTGTTTCTGAATGTTCGTGTCTGTGGTTGCAGTCCTTCCCCCAGGGGGGAAAAAAAAAGAAATTCGCATGTTTAATGTGAACTTCCCCCTTCCCATCTGTGTTCTAACTTATTTATAAAAGGATGATCACTGTATTTTGAGTTTCAGCTGGAAACTTCTCTAAGGGGCGGCCGTTGAGGTGGGGTAGCGCCGCAGCACGGGGCCCAGCTGAGCTGGCCTGGGAGATAGAGTCTATGACTGTGTCTCTTTTCACCCTCCTTCTCCTCCTCTGTCCCCACTTCCCAGGCCCAGGTCTCTCAGGGGCTTGGTCCTGGGGTGGGAAGGGGCTAGAGAGGACCAAAGGAGTGATGCTGAGAAGAGGGAAGGAAAACAGTGAGATTTAAGTTCCTGCTGCCTGGGTAGGCCCCACAAGGCCTGATCTGGGAGTATAAGGAAACAAAAATAATCTTCAGTGTAAAATGTCTTGTGTATTTCTCTGTGAATCCATGGGTCTGGCTAGAGGGCCCAAAGCTTGTAAATATGGGAATAGTCTGGGTCAGACCCATCTTTTCCTCCTTACCCATTTCGCTTCCAAGACCATTTGTAGTGAGCGAGTGGATGCTGTGCTACGTGTGAAATCTGTCTTTGCCGGGCCTGTCTCAGTGATTCGCTTTTGGTATTTGTAGCTTTCCTTGAAGTCAAATAAATGTTTCCCCCACTCCACTGCCCTTCCACTTGTCTTTTCTGGATGGGGGGGTCTACCTCTCCAATCACCAGGCATACCCTAGACCATTCTCTATAGATCTGGGGTATAGGGAAAGGAATGCTTCCCAGCAGCCACTCTCAGCTACCTAAGTCACTGGCTTGGTCAATGGTGCTTGGGCCAGGGAACAGGCCTTCATGCCTGGGGGACTGAGAGGCCCAGAAACCCCATGTGAAGCTGGGGCATGAGAAAGGCTGAGCTGGACTCCATTCTGGCCTTCCATCAGCTGGCCAGCAAAGCCTCTGGAAAACTCTTTAGGGAAAGTAATTTGGGCCTAAGTCCTGAGCAGGGGGCTCCTGGCCTTTTGGAAGTGGTAGAGACCTGTCCAGCTCCCTTTTCCCTGCTACAAATCCCAATTCAGTTTTGCCACTAAGGCAAAAAGAAAAAAATCAGCTCAGTTGCAAAGGTTTTCTCTTACCATCTTCAGCTTTCTCTACACTTATCTAGGGCTCCTTCTCTCTGGGGCCTAACTGATCTTCATTCTTGATTAGGAGTTGGGGTCCCTCCTGAAAGACCCCTGGTTCCCCCTCCAGCCAGACTGGCCCAGGGCCAGGGCCCAGTCCACCTCCATCCAAGTTAGCCTCCACCCTGAGCACAAGAGTCAAGTCTGGACACTTACCCGGTCAATCCCTTCCAGCTTGGCCCAACTTCTTACTGGATATGGGGGGAGGGGGAGCTGGTGAGGAGGCAGCCGAAGGTCCTGGAGGCTCTACTGGGTCCTCCTTCCCCTTCACCCCTTGACTTTGTCCCCCTTTGTCGATAGCAAACTATCCCAAAAGTCGCTATGACATTTAGATGTCAAATGGATAGGGGTTTTATCTCGAAGTTAGATCGTAAAAATCGCCGAGAAGTCAGACAGATACCCCTCACTGGCTCGAGAAAGTCACGTGAGGTCCATAAAGTTAGTTTTATGGTTTTGGGGAGTTGACACCGCGCGGTATATTTCACATTCTCCAGAATGTTAAGTGACACTTTAACTGCTCGCTGTGGTGGGGAAGGGGGCAGAGGTAGGTGAGCGCTCTCCCAGCCTAGAGCAGCCGGACCAGCCCAGAAGGCGGCGGCCAGGCCAGCACTCCCGCAGTAAGTCGCCTCCAGCTTTCACTTTCTCCCCTTGCAGTTCTGGGGCTTGGGACTGGAGGAAGGAAATTTTGCCTCCAGCGGGGCTGTGAGGTGCTGTAGGGGAAATTTAGCCTGTTTTTGGCATCCAGTTCTGAAAAACTGGGTGCCCAAAGTGGGAACATTTATTTCAATAAGGCCTCAGCGGTCGGGTGCCTGGTTTTTATTTGCAGGAGTGTCTGACTCTGTGGGGAAAGGGGGTTGTGTAAGCTCCGTGTTCCTTTGGTGCCCTTGGAAATTTAGGGGGCAAGAATGAGGGGTGTGTATTGCTGAAAGAAGGGACCATTGTGGGGCCTGCTTCACTGCTGGATATCTTCAGACAGATATCCTTCCACCCTGGGGAGGGGGTGGGATGAAACTTTATGACATTCATTTGTCAGGGGTGTGTAGGGTGCGCCGCTGGGCACTTCTATACATCTGAGCTGAGAAAAAGCACCAGGGGAAGTGGCTGCTGTGGGCTGTCTTGCCCTGGGGTACTCGCTGGCTTTCAGATCTTTGAACCTTATAAAAAAGGGTCCCTCCAGTTCTCCATGGCTTCATCAGGGCTGTCCAGGGTGAGGAGCACAGCGTTTTTGCACTCACCTTCAGCCTTTTGGTCCCAAGCTAACCTATCTGCTTGGCTCTAAGTAGGCTCTCTAAGGAGATCAGAGTAGGAAGTAGACAGACGGGGCAATCCTCTCCATTCCAAAATCTAATTCCTGGCCAGGAGTACGGGAAGGGGAGAGCTTCTTCCCTTGTCTAGAGGAGTTAGGTGTTTGAATAGATCTCTGACAAGCTCTTCATAAATAAAACCTACTCAAGAACACAGACCCCAACTGTCAGGAGGGAATAAAGAGACTCAGGAGCCAGGAGAGAAAATTGCAAAGGTGCTCTTTTTTCTCTCCTCTTCTTTCCTTTTCTCTCCTGGGTACACCTTCAAAGGCCCCTTTGTTTTGTGGTGCCACAAACCAGAGGGACTTCAGGATTTGACCCTAGAGGTCCTGTTATTTTCTAAGGAAAATTTACTCTTTTTCTAAAAGCCATAGGCCTCTTCCTCACCAAATTAAACATCCCCTCCCTATTTTAAGACCCATGGGGCAAACCACCCTGTCACTACTGCCTTCCCCAGCCCACCGTCTCTTGATTCAGTTCACCAGCTCCCTGTGGATAGCCCGTGGGATTGGATATATGGCACCTTGAGGGGCTTCTGATCTTTGGGACAAGGAGGGGGTCTTAAGGCTCCCTGGTTCCCATTAGGGGACATTGAAACTCTCCCCCTCTTCTCTATCTCCCGAAGCCACTTTATTCCCTGAGCTCTTCAGTCTCTGCCCAAGCCTAACTTATAGGAGACCCTTAACAGGTTTTGAGAGCAGAGTCACCCGGCTTTGAAGACACATCATCCCAAGAATGATGGGGCATTTGTGTCCCTTGGAAATGAGACTCTGGTCAGCTCCAAAAGGATCCCCAGCACCATTTAAAATACTAATAAATTTTGGAGGCATAGCGGGCTTCCACTATCTACAAGGCAAAGGGGTTGAGAGAGGTGCAGAGGAAGAGTGATGCAGGGGGAGATCTGACCTGGGGCCTCCTGGGGAACCCCATTCCTACTGTGGTCCTGGCCTCACTCTAATGTGCTTCTCTCTCTGGAGGCTTTCTCAGGATCCCAAAACCCTAAACAATCAGGCCTGCCCTTGAAGTATTTTATTTTATTTTTTTTTGCTCCCCTCTCATGTCAGTTCTGCCCGCTGATAGTGAGTGCAGGGGGCCAATGGCCCAGGAACATCTGCTGGGCATAACTAAACAGATTTTCCAGAATGGCAAAGAGCAGCCCTGGGCAGGGGTGCCCACTTTCACCTCAGGGACCAAACCCTTGGAGGGTTTCGTCTCTCACTCTAATCGGTTCCTAGAGAAGACACCCTAGCTGGACTTTCCTCTTCCTCTCTTTGGCTCTCTTGGCAACCTTCCTCCCGAACCCAACTAGGACAAGCTGGGGGAAGGGATGAGAGGTGTGAAGGGGTTTCTGTTGTAAAGAACTCTGTCCTCTGCCCCAGACCTGTGCCCTCCCCTCCCGCCTTCACCTTCCCCAAGTCATCTCTCTCCAGGAAAGCTGCCCTACTCTCTCTCCAACCCGCTTCCTCTCCCCTGTTGGTCCAGGCTTCAACCTTCTGAACTACAAGCCAATACCCTCTGGCCAAATCCTCAACTTGGGACAGGACCCAGGAGGTGGCAGCTGGGGACTAAGGCTGCAGTTTTCCTTTTTCCTCTGAGGCCAGCCTGGCCACTACTCAGTGGACAATTTGATTTTGGTTTTTTTGTTTTCTTTTATTTGATTATTTGTTTTGTTTTGTTTCTCTGAGGCCAAGGGGTGGGAGGAAGTATAAAGAAGTGTAAACAGGAAAGCCAGCCGGCCTAGAGTTCCAAGCGCCCATATTTCATCGGCTTCCTCTCCATAACTGTGGCAGGGACATTTAACCCTTCCCTGACTGTGAGAAGCTATTCACTGACAGTTGGTGGGGCAGAATGTGGAGATTCATGAGGAAGTTCCTTTCCCTGCCCGGTTCCTTTATCCCTGGGATCTGGATATTGAGGAGGACGCAAAAGATTCAGAGCAAAGAAGACGACAGACTGCTCAACACGATCCCCAAACTCAGTCCCTTCCCAGGACTGCTCTCCCCTGCATGGGCTCCCAGTTTGGGGACCAACCTGGCCAACCTTGGTGGATATGGCTAGCAAGAACCCAATCCCCTCTTTTAGGGGAGGGGCTACTGGTAATCCTCCCCATTTTTGGAGTTTCTCAGAGTAATTGGATTTTGAGGCTGGGATCTGCCCACAGCGGGATTTATCGATTGCTGCAGCGCTGTTACACATCCATATTAATTAACCCAGACAGGCCTGGAAACCAAGCTGTTTGAGAAGGGGGAGGAGAGGGGAGAAATGGGGGCCCCTTAAGGAGAATGGACATTTCTCCCTAAGTGCCCCTGAGGCCCAGACTGGAGAGTCGTTCCCCACCAGAATCCTGTGGTCTTCCCCAAGCTTGAAGTCTCTGGAGTTCACAGCAAGGGTAAGAGTGACTTAGTCTCCACATTTGGACTCCACACACGTCTCCTAGGGGGTGGAATTAAACACCTCCCGGGCTGATTCCTGCAGCCCCCGCCCCGCTCCTCCTTGCCTCTAGTTGGTTTCCCAGCCCTCCAATGCTGTGTTTCTGGTGGCTGTTATCATTGCAACCTTTCTAGAGGGGTTAACGCCCCCTCCTCACCGTCCTTGCAACTTTCCAAAGGTAGAAACTTTTGATGGTTTTCGGGTTTGTTTTGTTTTATTGTCCAGTTTGTTGCTGGTGGTAGGGATAATGTTATGGTCTTCCCCTTTCTCCTACCCCTCCCTCCAAAAAGTGATTAAAATCTGTTAAAGGATTTAATTAAGAGAGTTAAATGAAAAGGAAGGAGGCGCAAATGAGTTGGGGGAAAAAACCCACACCAAAGCTATTCTCAACGATTAAATCGCCATTTTAACAATATAATGGAGTTTGCATCCTGAAAGGGGAAATCAACGCTCATATCTCATCAATAATTCATAGAGTCTGGGATCACACAGAGGTCAGCAGACGGGGGCCGCAGGGCCGGCCTACATGGGGCTCCGAGCCGCGGCCGCATACATTACAGGCCGCTACCGGCGGCACTGCCGCTACCACCTCCGCCGCTCCAGGCCGGGGGCGGGGGCGTGCTGACAGGTTCAGGCGGATCTTTCCTTCTTTCTTGGCGAATTCACTGAGACCTGGATTGTAGGTTCTAAGAGAAAGAGGGGAATTTGGGGGCCTGGACAGGATTGAACTTCAGGCAATTCGGCAACCTGTCGGATGCCGAAAATCACCTCCTGCTCAAGTTTTAATTTCTCTTTTTCTCTCTCCCTTCTTCCATTCTTTTCCTCTTTCTCTATGGTTTAGGCATCTCTTGTCCTGTCTCTTCTCTCCCTAAATTTCCCCTTGGAGAGAAAAATGCACTTTCTGCAGCATCCTCTAGCTTCTCCTGCCTGGACACGGCTTCCAGGCTGCTGGGCCACACTCTGGCCTTGCTCTGGGGGCCGGCAGCCCGGGAGTGGATTCGGGCTAAGCCCACGCAGCTGCTGCCTGGGGTGCTGCCTCTCAGGACCGCAGCTGGCTTGCGGGCCGGTGGGGTAGGGATGAATCCGTCTAGGGAGGAAAGATACCTTGCCCGCCCAGATCGGCTTGCCTAACCGAGAGATGACCCAGGCCAGATGGAAAGGTGGGGAGTCAGCATGGGAAGAAGCATTTAGGGGAGAAGTGGAAGGAAAGTGTCAGCGTGGGGGGCATCTTCTCTTCGGGAGATTTGAAGGCACGATGAAGGATAATCCCTATATCCCTATATCGGGGCTTCTGCAGGCTTGTTCTATTCTTTCTCTGTGCATCTCTGTAACTCGCTCTCTTTTCTGCTTTCCAACTCCCAAGGGCCCCTAGGGAAGAAAAAGTGAAACCCGTCCGAACCGTGAGAGGTGGGGTCCTAGGAGGCGATATTTGGGCGGAAGGGAAACCGAAAGCGCACGCGGGTCAATCGCACGACCGCTGCGCTGAACAAGCGGCAGAGCCTGTAACATCCCCAAGCTGCCAGTAGAGTCCGCCTTAGACCAAGTTCACAGCCAGGCTAGGGCCTCCGAGGCGCCAGCGATCGGCCGCGCAAGGTGGCCCCGGCCCCTGCATTGTTGGGACACTGAGTTCTCCCTCCAGCCCTATGGGCACAGGGGCTCCCTCTGCTCCCTAGGAGCCCCTGATCCAAGCTCTCCCCACTTTTCACCCCAGAAATACCCTTCTCTAGGTCAGCCCACAGGACCCCCTCTCCCAGCAACTTCGGCCTCACTCTGCGGGACAAGTATGAGGAAGAGTGGGTGGTCAAAAGCGCTTCCAAGTATTCCAACGGAAAAGACTGGTGAAAATGCGGGAAGCGGGGTCAGCGGCGTTATTTCCAAGGAGTTTTTAATAGTCAAAGACTCCTCTTCCCCAAGTCTAGGGCCCTGGGGTGGAGAACATTGGCAAAGGGGGAGGGGTAAGGAAGGCGTTTTGTGCTTGGGTTTCTGCAGCCGGTGTAGCAGAATGAGACCCTGGGCGGTGAGGCCAGTGTTATTGCTGGAGGGGTCGCAAAGTTGGAGGGTCAAAAGTTTACAGCTTGCGTGAGCGGCTGCGAAGGCGTCTAGCGGCGGGGGCGGGGTGGGAGGGTGGGAGAGGGGGAGGGGGCCGTGTGTGTGAAGAGAGAAAGACAGAGCAAGGGATGCTCAAGGTAAGGAAGACTTAGGAGCTGGGGGAAGTAGGGGAGCAGAATTGGGCAAGGAGGAGGCAGCTCTCTGGGGGAGGAGAAAGTGAGGAAGGAAGAAATCCTCCTTCAAAAACCGAGCTGCGCCGGTGGTGGTGGCGGTGGGGGTGAGCTGCACAAAAGAGAGGCTCAGGGCATGGTGAATCCTCCGCCCATTTTCTCTCCCAAAGACAACCTTTGAATCACCATATTAAATTTAATTAAAACCTACCCAGCCGCACACATTTTTAAAATTCAATTACCCACAAGTCTTTGCAGGACTTTTGTCGAGGCCAAAGAAAGCTTCCAAGGTAAAGAAAGGTTTGATTCTCACCAACACCAGCCCCACCCTGCTTGCCCTAAAGGGGTCAAACTGCTGGCTCCTCCCCCTCCCTGATCCCCCCACACAGGTAGGCCTGTTTTCAAGAACCCCTAACCCCAAGGCTGGGTCTAGGCCCCTGGGGTCCATGACCACCGGCCGGCACTGGAGGCTTTCCAGACTCCCATTCCTCTCTCCAAATTGTTGGGGTATTAGAACTTGGATATTGAAAGGTTAGCTTGTTAATTCTCTCACTCTCTCCCAAAACCTCCATTTGTGTTCATCCTGACTCCCTCTCTTAGTATTTGAACAAGGGAGGGGAAAGGCAAAGGAAAAATACCAAATGGCCTCATGGAGATCTTTTTAACTGGAGTTGAAACAGGCGACCTGAAATGAACCTTGAATCCATGCATTAAGCTTAGCTCATAAGTGAAATGCCTAGAGAGACTCTGTAATTATAACACCAGAGCATATGCCTATTTGGGGTCTTTAAATGACTGTTGCCTTATGAGATGTCATCATATTCTCTTCTAAGCATTTAATATAGGAGGTGCACTGTGGGTGTTTGTCCTGCCAGGGTGGAGATAACCTGAGAGTTTCTGTAAAGAAGCCTTTTGAAATATGGCAAGAAGAGACAAACATTTAATATCAAATTTCAACCAGTTTGACCCCAGTTTTTTGCTAAACCAACTGGGTACAGGTCCCTATTTCTACTTAGTCCTCTGGTGAGTTTCTCTGGGGTGTCAGGCCAAGGAGGAATTCCTGGAGTCCTGAGGAGGTAAAAGGCAAAGCCTGAACTGGGTCTCCTTTTCCTCCCTTTCAGGACAATATGTTAGCAAATTTAGGGATATGTGGAATAGACTGGAGCAGCCCAAGGTCTTGGGCTAGAAGGGCCTCAGGATAGAGAAGAGGTGGTCTCTGCTATCCCAGACCAAGCTGGGTGTCTTGGGGGGTTCTTTCCAGACCTCTTTGCATTGGGGGGATACCACTCTGCCAACTCTCCCCCTAGGCCTAAGCGTGATCTCAGCCTCCAGACTTGAACTGAATGGAAGGGAAGTCACCTCTGCTGGTCCCTTAGAGGCTGAAGAAAGGGAGAAATGTGTTGTAGGTAACACACCAGATTCTAATCTTGGAGAGACCAGCCCATGAATATCTCACTATTTTAAATGCCTCCTGGATTTGCTCCTCAACCTCCTGTGGTAGTGATGGAGGTAGGCAATGAAGTTACTGTATAGATGAGAACTTTTTTGGGGGGTGGGAGGGAGATATTGTTTTGTTTTAAAAGGACAATTAAAGCCTCTGAAAGCCATGTCTCCAGCTTTGCCCAGTGTCATCCAGACCCTCTCTCAGGGTTCTCTCTATTTTGCTCAACCTTGCTGGACTATGGGCCAGTATCTTGGTCCAGGAGGTGAAGAGGTCATTTCTGGGCCCTGGAGCCTCGAAAGTTTTTGCAGAAATGGGTGTACCGTGGTACTTAAGGGAGCAAATAAAGCAGATGGAGTGTGCAATGGGGTCAGGACATAGGCCCTACTGGTACAGGCATTTAGGGAGAAGGTTGAGGGAAGGGGCCTCTGGCTCAGGCCTACTCTCTGGGGGAAAGATGCCCAAGGCTGAATTTTCAGTTTTCCCTGTGCCAGCCTCCTTCTTAGGCTTCAAAAGTATCTCCCATTGCATCCTACCCTTTCCCTGGAACAGAGCTGACAAAAATATAAGAATGATAAAAAATCAAAGCAGGGGTGGGCTGGCTGAATCCTATCCAAATGGGACTTTTTTTGGGGGGGGGTAGTTGAGGAAAAGAGAAGGTTCTGGCTAAAAGTCGAGCTCTAGAGAGGATGAGCAGAATCAAATTCCTGCTCTGTCATTTTTCTCCCAAGTAATGACCTACGCAAAATTCAATATGACCGAGCGAACTGCGCGAGCGTGTTATAGTAACTGCCTGCTCGTGGGGGAGGCCCGGAGAGGGGTGAACCGCAGGTCACGGCGTCTAAAAATTATTAAAATGTTCGAGAGCCTCGTGACGCGCCTTGCTGTTTAACAAAGACTGCCAAAGTATGAGATTAATACGAAAAACTTGCGCTTCAAAAACAAAAACACACTAAAAAAAAAAAAAAAAAGTCTTGTTCCGGCCTCCGAGGGGGCCCGTGGCTCCTCTGCCCGCAGCCGCGGTTCGGTTTTCCGGACACACAATAGTGGACAAGAGCGAGCTCAGCTGTTGCCCAGCGGGTCCGCGGGCGGGTCGGCGGCCGGGAGGGCGAGGGTAGCGGCCCGGTGAGTACTCTTGCCCTCTTCCCCTCTCGGCCTGCCTCTTCTCCACCCCGCTGCTGATGCGCTCGGGAATCGCCGCTGCTGCACCCTTCGGTTTCCCTTCCTCGCTGCGTCCCTTCCTTCCCGCCGACAAAAGGTGGAAGATTCCTGGCGGGCTGGGCACGCCCAGGACGGCGGGAGGGGCGGGGGTGGGCAGCAAGAGGTCGCACCAGCAACCTGTGGCTGCCAGGATAAGGTCGCCGGCCAGCCGCTGAACCCCCGGGAGCGAAGGGGAGGTGGCTCCAAACGCGCGCGAGCCCCTGTCCTTATTTTATTATTATGCGTATTGCTGTTAGTATTCTGGGGGGAGAGGGGAGAAGCAGCCTCCCGGTCCCGCGAAACTCGTCCTGGGAGTGGCTGATAAACCCTGTCCTCCACCTCTGGTGGCTGGAGGCGGGGGGGGGGGGGGGGGGGGGGGCTGCGGCGTTTTGGTGGGATTGGCAGGTGGCTGCTCCCAGTGCGCAGAAGAGAAAATCTTCGCTCTCTGGCCGTAGGATTAACCATGCCCAACCCCACAGTGGTGCTGCTCCCATTCCTGTCTCTTGGGGTGCTCGGGGTACCTGGGCGGTATCGCTTGTGAAGTGTAGAGCAACAGAGAGGCCCAGCGGCTGGCCCAGCCGTCTTCGAAAATTTCCGAAATGCCTACGGGTTGGACGGGTTTCCGAGAGCGGGCGAGTTGAGGACAGGAGGTATGGGGTGGGGGAGGGGCCTGGCCGGTTGGAGTGGGTCCTGGAGCCCCTGAGTGGCCTTTGAGAAGACTTAGAAAGGTCTTTGCTTGACGCTAGGGAGCTGGTGGGGATCCTAGCAGCACATTTTGTCTGCGGGCCTAGGGCCAGACTTCAGTCTCCTGAATGCCTTAAATGGGGGTCTGAGATTACCTATTGGATCCCTCTTGGCAAAGATAGCAGCTACAATGTAATAGTTTGCTTTTCTTCCCTCAAATATGTATGAGTCCAACCTGGCTGGGAGTGTTAATGTTAGAAATCAGGCCCAGAGGCCAACATTGGCAATGCTGAGATGAGGGATTTAAAAAAATCAGAGGGTCTCTGGACCTAGTTGTGGGCAGGTGGGAGCTCTCCTCCTACCCACCTGCAAGGGTCTCAGGACTGGGGTTAGGCAGAGACCTCTGGAGTGTGGTAGTTAGAGGGTTGTTTTTGTTTTGTTGCTGTATTTGTGAATTAAATTGATATTATTTTGATTTGCTCACTAGAGATGCAAGTATTTCTCAGATCTAGAGATTTAGGTAGGGAGTCTGGGTGCAGAGGAGGCTTCTGTGCAAACTGTTTCACAGTGTTGCAGATTTCACAGTCTAAGCCTCAGTACCCTCCAGCCCAATCCCCAGTCTCCCAGTTTAGTAGATTCACCAGTTCCTGGGGACCCCAGGGAGTCAGTTCAGAAACCCAGATCCCCATTTTGGCTCTACCACCAGTAACCCAAGCAGGTGTCTGGGCAAGTTTGTGTGTTTAGACTAGAGGACCCGCCTGGGGCTAGGGAGGTGGAGAAATGGGGTTCCTCCCCACACCTCCAGGGGATTGTCTCCCTCTTCTGGCCCCCAGGAGGTGTGGGAGGCTGGGAGGGTCTGGCATATCATCTGGCTGCATCTTTTATGGTTCCTCATTGCCCTTCATTCGGAAATGAAACGCCTTTGATCTTTTTCTCAGGTTGTAAACGGAATTGCCCGTCATTAAATATCCGGGGCCCCATCTGCTTGGTCTCTCAGCATTTCTTTACAGCTGTTTCTCTCTCTTTTTACCATTGAATTTTTCCAAAAGGACTTTTATTGCACCCCCTTCACACCCAGCCTCCTCTCCCTCCTCTCTTCGCTGAGAGGCGCTTTGGAAAATATCTAGATATTCGTTTGATCGAAAACTAAAGGCTTAGAGGGGGCACGGAGGAGCCGATTGGGGTTTTGTTTTTTCTTAAAAAAAAAAAAAAAGTCCTGGGGGAGGAGGGGAGGGGAGCGAGGGCACCCAGAAAGGCCTGAATCTGACTTCGCGGCAGCCTCAGAATGACCCTTCCTCCTTTTGTGCTTAGCTAATGTTTACATCTCATAATTCATGCGCCACCGAGAGTTGCACAGCAGCCGCGAGGTTCGCGTCCCTTTGCGAACCGGCTGCTTCTATTTCTCTCTAATGGAAGAGGAGAGTTGAAAACCTTGTAATCCCAAGAATGGACCCGCAGTGCCTTTTTCTGCTCCCAGAGTTCAAAACTAGAACAAAACGAAATAAAATCAAAGCACTCAAACCACACCCCAAACGAAGAACGCGCGGAAAGTAGGAGAACTGGAAAATTTCTGGGCCAAGAAGATCTGTCTGTCTTCTGTATATACCCTGTAGATCCGAATTTGTGTAAGGAATTTTGTGGTCACAAATTCGTATCTAGGGGAATATGTAGTTGACATAAACACTCCGCTCATTTTTTTCCAGAAGAAAAATATATCTATTATTTTTCTAAATGAGGACAATCCGGTGACTGACCACGCGAAGATTCCTTCCTTTTTCTTTCTTCCTCTTTCTTTTCCTCCCTCAACTGGTTAGAGACGGAGGAATCATCTACCTGAACTCTCTACAACCGTGCCCCTGGGAGCCTTGGTCCTTTCCACTTTCCTTAAGAGGTTAATGTTGCTGATGATGTTTTTAATTTATCCTTTTGCCCAAAGCCCACCTATTTTCTATTCTGGGCTCAGCAAGGCTTTATTGGAAATTCCCAGAAAATGACTGTTGTTTTCAGTGTACTAAGGCAAAGGAAATTCGCTTTACAAACGGATGCTGAGGTCGCCTTTCCGTTTGTGTTCAGAACAAGATGCCCTGGAAATACGCGATTTGGGGGCGGGATGGGTGTTATTGTTTGTGGGGGTCACCTCTGGTTCTTCTAACCCCAGCGTCACGAAGATGTGAGATTTCCATTCGCCGCGGAGGCGGCGGCATTAGCGGTTATTAGAATGTCTCAGTGCCATGGATAGTATTGCTCGGGTGGTTCTGGAATTAGGAAATTGCTACCCAATTTTGCTCTCAAAAGTTGCAGGTTTTTTTACTCCAGCGCTCATCTTTAGTGTGGGAAACCAAGTCGTTTCTTCCGGCTTGGGCCGTGAGGCCGGGTAAAGGGAGGAGTGGATAAGAGAAGGGGTACAGAGCTACTGACTGACACAGCCAAGCTAATCGCGCAGCTAAATGCTGTTTGGAAGGCGAGGTCTCCCCGAATTAGTGCATGAATTTCCTATCGATCCGCCCGCAGTTCCATTCATCTCTGACAAGTCCTTCTGCGCACCCGCCCTCTAGCTCTCCATGCCTTCTCTCTCACCCCATGCCCCTCCCATCCCATCCGGCTACAGAGAAAAGCCCCAGGTTCTGTGCCCCTCGCCCCATATGTGTTCCCCTTTCGAAGCGAGCCCCCAACCCACTGATCGCTTAATTCCCCACACAGATGCAGGGTGCGTGGGCTCCCTCCCGCCTTGGGGAGCAAGTGGGGGCTTATGGAAGGCAGAGCATGCTGGGCAGAGGGGAGGCAGGACAGGAGGGGCTACACCTGGAGCCCCAACTTCTGAGGGGATACAGGGATTGCGCTTTACCCAGCGCCCCAACAGGCCCTCCAGTCTCAAACTGGGCGAGAGCTTTCCCTCTCTCTCTCTCTCTCTCTCTCTCTCTCTCTCTCTCTCTCTCTCTTTCTCTCATCTCAGAGAGAGCAAGGCGAGGAGGGGGTCGCCCCGCAGGAGCCCTATGTAAATCCTGGTGTTGGGTGGGTGGGGAGGGGGAAGAGAAGGGGAAATAAACCTCTTTGGCTAGAGTAGGGTCCGGGTGAGCAGATTTCCTTATCCGGGAATCGCAGGCGGGGCGGCCATTGGCTCGGAGGATCACGTGGGCCCCTAACTTTGTTCACTTGACAGTAAGTAGGAGGGCTTTCGGAAACAGGAAAACGAGTCAGGGGTCGGAATAAATTTTAGTATATTTTGTGGGCAATTCCAGAAATTAATGGCTATGAGTTCTTTTCTGATCAACTCAAACTATGTCGACCCCAAGTTCCCTCCGTGCGAGGAATATTCACAGAGCGATTACCTACCCAGCGACCACTCGCCCGGGTACTACGCCGGCGGCCAGAGGCGAGAGAGCAGCTTCCAGCCGGAGGCGGGCTTCGGGCGGCGCGCGGCGTGCACCGTGCAGCGCTACGCGGCCTGCCGGGACCCTGGGCCCCCGCCGCCTCCGCCACCACCCCCACCGCCCCTGCCACCGCCCGGGCTGTCCCCTCGGGCTCCTGCGCCGCCACCCGCCGGCGCCCTCCTCCCGGAGCCCGGCCAGCGCTGCGAGGCGGTCAGCAGCAGCCCCCCCGCCGCCTCCCTGCGCCCAGAACCCCCTGCACCCCAGCCCGTCCCACTCCGCGTGCAAAGAGCCGGTCGTCTACCCCTGGATGCGCAAAGTTCACGTGAGCACGGGTGAGTGCGTGGGCACCCCTTCCCCCTCCCACCCCTGGAGCTTTACACCGAAGGGACCTCCGAGGCGTTGGGGGGGGGGAAGTGGTGAGCTGGGGGAAGCCAATTGTCCTCGCTATAAACTCGCCATTGCCAGAGATTTACGGTCGCCTGTTTTCAGAGCCACATAATTACATCCCCCATAAATTTTTATGGCCTGGTGGGCCCTGCGCCTTTGAAGTCGGTTCCCCATCCTCTTTGCCATTCTCACCAGCGACTTTTTCGCCAGGGAGATGCAGTCTCAGTGAAGTTGGAAGTTGGGGAGGGGTGTGAGAGGTGGGGGAGGAGAAGGAGGAGGAGGTGATCCGTATTTAAGCAAAGTTGACTCAACTCCCAGTATTTACTTTTTCCTTTCTTCCAGTCTGACTCCTTGGCTGAAGAAGTGGGCAAAAGTTTTTACCCAGGGCAGGCAGGCACTGCTTGGAATCCGAAAGCGGGGGGGGGGGGGGGCGGGGGGACTAAACAGAGGAAAGGTTTAGGGAAACCCCCTCCCTCTTTTCCACCCCTCATTCTCCCATTCCAGGGGGGCCTGGCCAAGGGGGAGAGTGGAGCCATTAAAACCCTGGGGAGGTTCCTCACTCCTCTCCCCCAAACACCCAAACAGCAACAACAAGGACAGCACAACCCTCCAAAACTTGGGGATCTCTTTCTTTTCCTTGGGTCCAGCTTTCTTCCCTTTTTGGTTTTTTCCCTCTTCGAAGGAAGCAGAGGTGGCGGGAGAGGGAGGGAGGGAGGGAGACACTGTGTTAGCTGGAAGAAAAGGCTCTCCCTCCTCCCTTTCGGGGGCAATAAAACTTTCTCTTTCTCCCTCTCTCTGTGTGTGTCCAGTAAACCCCAATTACTCCGGCGGGGAGCCCAAGCGCTCTCGGACCGCCTACACTCGCCAGCAGGTCCTGGAGCTGGAGAAGGAATTTCACTACAACCGCTACCTGACGCGGCGCCGGAGGGTGGAGATCGCCCACGCGCTCTGCCTCTCCGAGCGCCAGATCAAGATCTGGTTCCAGAACCGGCGCATGAAGTGGAAAAAAGACCACAAGTTGCCCAACACCAAGATCCGCTCCGGTGGCACCGCAGGCGCAGCCGGAGGGCCTCCTGGCCGGCCCAACGGAGGCCCCCCTGCGCTCTAGTGCCCCCCTCGCGGGAGCCGTGAACCTCGGGGTGGGGGTGGGCAGCGAGCGCAGGGGTTTGGGGGCGGGAGGGGGCCCCGGGGCCTGGGGCTGGAAAAACCTACCTTCCCTCCCCAAACTTTATCTATATAGGAATAAATGCAGAAGAGGGGGAGGGGAAGCTTTATTTATAGAAATGACAATAGGGAGCCGGGGAGGCCCCCCAGAAGCAAGGTTCAGGTCTCCTGCTTTCTTCCTTGGAAGGAAGGAAGGAAGAAAATAAGAAAGAGAAAGAAAGGAAAGAAAAAGGAAGAAGGAAGGAAGAAAGAAAGAAAGAAAGAAAGAAAAAAAAAAACAGAAAGAGAAATGGGAGGACGCTCCAGCTCCTCGTTTTCAGCTTTGGTGAAGATGGATCCACGTTTCATCTTTAATCACGCCAGGCCCAGGCCCATCTGTCTTGTTTACTCTGCCGAGGAGAGGACGGGTCTCGGTGGCGACCATTACCTCGACACCCAGCTAACAAATGAGGCCCGGCTCCGCCGCCGCCGCCTCTGCTGCTGCCGCTGCTGGAAGACAGCCTGGATTTTCTTTCTTTGTCCCCCACTCCTGACACCCAGCGAAAGCACCCTCTGACTGCCAGATAGCGCAGTGTTTTGGCCACGGTAACAAACACATACACAACCTCCCTCCTCCTCCGTGCCCTTCATGGGGGAACTGTGACTGCTCGCCCCCTTCCACCTTGAGGCTGGGGGGGGGGAGGGTGGGGAATAGAAGGAAGGGGACAAGTCGGGGAGAGGGCAGCCTTGACAACACAGGAGCGAGCGGGCAGGGAAATTGAGTCCAAGGAAAAAAGAGAGACTCAGAGACCGGGAGGGCCTTCCTCTGGAAGGCCAAGCCATGCCTGGCAGGCTGAGGGGCCAGTTGAATTCTGGGAGCCTGTACCACGCTCTCACCAATCCAGAGTTGTACAGTGGAGGCCTCTCTCCTAGACTGAAAATGAATGTGAAACTAGGAAATAAAACGTTGTGTCCCTCCCAGTGTGGGAGGAGGATGTTGCAGAGCCCTCTCCCATAGTTTATAATTGTTGCATCGTTTATTATTATTATTACTATTATTATTATTGCTATTATTTTATGTCATGTGCGTCCTCTCTCCTTTTCTCTTTCTGACATTCCAAATCAGGCCCCTTCCCATTTCTGGGGCTGCCTGAGTCTAGAACCTTTCGTTGGTGTGAAATTGTGTGTCCTGTACAGAGTGACAATAGAAATAAATGTTTGGTTTCTTGTGACCAGCACAGCGTGTTTTTGTTGAAACCTTGATGTAAAGATATGGACAAATGCCACCCAGCATATATTTTAAGCACCCTAGTGGGTTCAGCCTCACATTGTATGTGGTTGAAGATTTTCTTCAGAGTCTGATGGGAATTTCTATCTCAGAGGACTCCAAATTGTGGTAGCTCATTTGTTTTCTTTTTGGGGTGGGTGTGTTTTGTTTGGGGCTTTTAATTTTTTCCCTCCAGTCCAAAAATGGATTGAAAGGACTGGGAGGGCTGATTCCAGTCCCTAATGGGGGAAAATGTTTCATTGTAAGACACAAGAGGCTTAAGTACGGAAAAGCCTTTCATATCATGATTTATTTGTCATAAGCAAATAAAATGCGGTTAAGCTGTCTCCTACTAGACAGACGGCTCTTTGGTTATTAAAGTTCCGAGAGAGGATTCTGCGTGCGAGGCTGGCCTCTTTCCTCCCAGCATAAGAAGGTATCGCTTTCCTCTGAGGTGTTTAAGGCTTTAATGAGTCTAATTTTTTGCACAGATGTTTCTGGGTGTTTGCAGGTTTTCAGAGTATTTTTATATTACAAAGGAGCTAGCTGGTGCCATACCTCAAACTCTGACAAGCAAATAGATAATCAAGAAGACAAATGGCCTCTTTTGTGAAGCCCTGCTCCTGTATTAATTTTCATTTTCTTTCTCGTAGAAAGTATCGAAAGTACGACTGGGGACCAAATAGCTTTTTGTCTCTGAGGTTCCAGTCACCCCTAGAATAGAGTGGGGGAAGGGGAAAGGGGTGCGGGTGACCCTTAGAAGCTCTGTCAGGCTTGGCCGCTTTTGTGCAGCACCATGGAAAAGTTCTAAGGTCTGGGGACTCCAGCCTTCAGGTCTCTGGTCTGGTGGTGGCCCAGGGTGCAGCCACCTCACCTCCAAAAAGCTCAGGGTTCCAGAGAGCATATGCAATTAAAAGTCATTTTTTTCCATCCCATCTCCTTTCAGAAAATAAAAAGAGCAAATCCCATCCGTACGTTTTATTGTTATTTATTTTGCATTCCTCTGGTTTGCAGCGCCGGTAGTTGGAGGCTGAGTAGGGCCAGGAACCGATGGGGCCGGTGTCCCCAACGAGGGAAATGGTGGTTGAACTACCCGTTTAAATGCTGCTGGGAGAGTCATAAAAAAATTACCCTGGACCTGGAGGACAAGAGGGGCAAGGGCGAGCTTTGTTTGGTAGGATCGCGGTGTGATGTTTTTAGCTGCAAGGGGATGCGGCAGCCCTTAGTCTAGAGGGAAAATAGTTCTTAAAAAGCATATGCCCCCTCCGGAATGTCTCTAAAGAACCAAATCAAAGCTGCTCCTTGGAAGGTATGAATAGAATTTTAAAAAAGAGATTTCTATGGAGCTTAAAGTTCACAGCCATTCTGTGTAGACAAGAGCTAAGAAAAATGTGAGAATTATACAGAAAACCATTAATCACTTCTTTTCTTTAAATACGTATCCTCTCTCCTTTGTTATTATTCAACAGCAAATCTCCGCAGACCGGCTGTTGGGGGAAAAAAGTGTTAGCCGTCTCTCCCGGATCTGCGAGGGGGAAAAAATTTGGAACCATAAAGTTGAAAACTTTTTTCTCTCAGTTTGGAAGAAGCCGTTCGTCATGAATGGGATCTGCGGAGCTCAGGCGAGAGGAGGCGAGAGGCGCAAAGGTAACAAAGCCCTGGTCCCGGGCTGGCGTTTTTTTTTTTTTTTTTTTTTCGTTTTATGAGCTCTTTTCCCAAGCGAAAGAAGAAACACTCTCTCGCCTCCTCCCTTTTCTTTTTCAACTATCTTTGCTGGGTTTTTATGGTGGACGCTTCGGCAGGTTTGCTGCCTTTTATGATGACGGATGCTTGGGTCAGAGGGAGAGAGAGGGGCCTGGAGACCTGGAGAGTGTTTGAACTGGTTGGGACAGAGGTGTCAGGGCCCCTGAAAAAGCTCAGAAAAGAAGGTTGTTTGTGAGGCAGCTCAGAAGAGCTTTTCTGATTTTGGAAAACGCAGGTGGGCATGGTGAAGCCCAGCATGTGTGCAGGGGTATGACTACAGAGGTGCACGTGTGGTCCGTGTGTCCCTGTGACTCTGCCTGTCTGCACTGGGGGCTTCTGTCTCCTATGCCTGTTTACGGGTGAGATGCTGTCACTGCCGCCAGTTCTCGGATGGAATGCCCCAGCCTTGGAGTGGGTTTAAGTGGATGTGTTCGTTTTTTTTTTTCTTTTGTCTAGCTTGGGATTCTAGACAAATATGTGCTACTCTGTGGAGCAGGAAACTGCTCAGTTCACAAGGCGATGTGCATTAACGCAGAAATATTCCTCTTCTGCTCTGCCCCCCTGGCCTTCTTCCTGAAGTGTTCGCTTTGGTTTCCTCTTGTTCTCTTGGTTTGGGGGCTCTGCTCTCCTCTGGGGTCTTGCTCCTCAGGCCCGGGGAGTCAGTGCACTCTGCAGCAGACCAGAATGTGCCGCCCTTTTTCCCTGAGGCCTCACTGAGGGTTTGGAGGCGGGAGGTTGGCAGGAGAGAGAGTTCATGGAGAGGCCACGTTTTCTAGGCGATTAGCTCAGTATTAGAACCACAAAATGACCTCGGAAGCCCCTTGACCTCTCTGAGACTGGACATTGTGCTGGCTCTTGCCTCCTGCCCAGGAGGGAAAGTCACACCTCTGCAGGGAGGAGTCCTTGGGCTGTCATATGTCCCATCTTCTCTATCCCCCCTCTAGCCTCCAAACCCTTCTTTGCTAACTTGGAATTTCTGGGTTATTTTTCTATTATTGTCCATTAGGAGAAAAGGAATAAAAACTGTAGCCTGAGGGTCCAGTTGGGGGAGAAAAGAAGGGTACTGATCTGTCTTTCTGCACGCAGACCCTTCCCTAGGCCAGGCACCAACCACCTCCTCCTGCCATGTCCAGTTCATCCCTCCTTTCCTGTTTCTGCTTGGAGGGAGCTGAGGGAAGAAAGACAAAAGAGAAGACATGAGATGTTGGAGGGGCTCAATCCACAGGGCTTCAGAAGGCCAGAGGAATAAGCCCCTGGCTTGTAAGGAGAGAAAGGTCTCCCACCAAGAATATTCCTTTGCAGGTTGCCATCTCTCTGAGGGCTGACATCCAAATCCACAGCCTCTTGACCCATTTTCTGAAGTTCCTTTGTTTAGGAAGCTATTTCTCTAATCATCTTTACCTTCTTACCCTAATCTACATCTCCCACGTACAGAGCCCCTCAGTGCCTCACCCATCAGGGGAGCAAGATAAATGGGAGGAGGATCAGTGTGGGCTGTTCTGACCACTTTCCAGGGCCAGCTCTGCCATGTTAACCAAAGTTTCCAGAAACTTAATTTTAAGAGATGGGTGGAGGATTTGCTAGGAGGTAAGCCCTGAACACAGAGCCTTTCTAAATCTATATTCTATTTGCTGTATCTTGAAAATCATACCAGCAGCCATCCTTTTAGGGAGAGACAGAGACAAAGAGGGAGACAGACAGACAGACAGACAGACTCTGGCTGGAAAGAGGAAATGCTCCCCTCAGGTTAAGATTAGGAGAGACAGAAGCTTGCTGGAATATGTGTGGGTTGTTGGTTTGCATTTTGCAAATTGTTTCCTGTAATTTGGGGACTCTGTCTCAGGCAAGAAATAACTGGAGTGGTTGGTATCCTCTCCTTTGTCCCTGGGTGGCATAAGTGTAGGGGCTGGAGGCCTCAGGAAGGAAAGAGGATGAACAGAAAGGTAAGCTGGGCCCCGCCTGGACTGAAAATATTTTGGGATCAGGGGAGATGCGTGTTCATTACCTCTAAGTGCAGATAACCAATTGTGGATCCTTTATAGGCCCAAGTGACAAAGACCTAGTTGCCTGGGACTTTTCAAACTGCTCTCTGCAATGTGAGGGTTAGTGGCTCACCAAAGCAAAAGAGGAGAGGGATCACAGACAAGGAAGGTCAGGGTTCACTAAAGGGTTTCAGCCTCACAGGCCCAAACTGCAAGATCTCCCCTTTCCTTCACTCCCAGACAACTCTAGTGCTGTCCTAGTCCTCCCAGTCTTTTGACCTTTCTCCCTCTTTTCCTCCCAGTTTCCTGGGCCCTCCCTACTCTCCTACTTTCACCTGCCTGGCCTGGGCACAAGGGGGCTGCCCAGTCCTGCCAGAGCCCTCCGAGGCAGCCCCCAGCACCAGCGGCGGGCGGTCGCAGTGATGGTGGCGGGTATCCTCGAGAAGCGGAGGCTGAGGAGGGGGTCTGGTTGGAAAACGGAGTTGGGAAGTTTCCCAGCGTGAGTTGAGCGCTGACGGATTTGTGATCAGCCATAAAACCGGCGCGTTCAGATTCGTAAATCAATCTCGCCTTTCTCACAGTCTAAACGTTCGCTTTATCGGCAGCAAGAAAGCGCTCAACGCGCGCTCAGGCGCTTGTTTATTTGGACGTAGAGATTCCCAGGGTCTGCAAAGAGTGTGGGCATTTTTAACAGAACCTGCCCCGCGTGCCTTCGCGTCCTTTTGTTGTTCTTTTTCTTGTCCTTAAAAATAATATTATCTCAGTTTCCGAGATTGCTGTCTTCCCATGTCCAGCATATTATATTCATATTCTCATTCACATTCATTCCCTCTCTCTCTTTCTCTCTCTCCCTGCCTCCTATTTTTGTTTTAGACTTTAGCGCAGTGTTTTTCTTTGGAGGACCATTTTTAATGGATTTGTGGCCAGAACTTTGCAAGGAGTTGCCCTCGCTGGAGCCGGGATCAGGCTGAATTCAATACCAGTCTGTGTTTTGTATCTGGACAATCAAAGCCGACCACCCCCTCCCTTACAGTGTCTGGGCCCCGCCGGCGCCCCCACCCCGTGCGGCGCGAGTGGGATTCCAGCGCCTTTGGTACGGGCGCTGCAGCCTCTGCAGCTGGAACCTCCGAGGCCAAGGCAGAGGCTGACATCGGGGTGGCTGTTTCTTTGGGGTTTGTAAAGACAACTAGGTCCTTAGATCTTCAACCTTGTCCCCATTGAGTTGCTTTTGATTCAGACCTCTCCAGACTAAACCAGTGGAGACCCCTCTGCCCCATGCTCTCCTAAACTACAGCGCATTTTTTTCCCTCCATTCCCTGCCTGCCCGGGCGGCTGTGGTCCAGCGTAGGCTACTCCGAGAGCTGCTGAAGACAGATAAGGCTGGGAATGTGCAGCCAGGAGCTTTTTTAGGAATGTCTTTTCTGTTTCCCTTTGCACCCCTACCCCCATCCCATGTTCAGGCCAAGAACTCTGATTCTGGTTATAACTGTTCGAGTTTGGGTGATTTTTTGTTTTGTTTTGTTTTGTTTACATTTGAGGTGAAGGGGTCTGTGTAAGTATCTCTCTTTAGGCCTAGGGGATAGATTTCCCCTATCCCTGGTGTTTAACCCTTTAACATGCACCCCCCCCCATCTTTTCCCCATTGATCAGTCTCCATTGTCTGCTGATTGGAAGCTCAGGGTACTAACACCTGGGAAATAGGGACCCTGGGGCTGCCAGGCAGACTTCAAAGCCTTTCTTTCCTTTCCCTCTACTCGTGTTCAAATCTCCAGCTGTCTTCACTGGTGTGTTTGGGGGGCAGGGGTGCGGGGAGGACAGAGACAGGTTATGACATAGGTAATAGAGGCTAAGTGTCCACTTCTTTTGTGTAGAAATCTTAGTCCTGGTCTTGGTCTCTAGAGCCTATTTTCAAACAGTCAGTAGAATCTGGTTACCTATGGTAGTAATGACACAACGGAAAAAAAGTCCCCTTTGCAGTTGTCCTCAACTCTGGAAGCTCCAGAGTCATCGCTTCATGCTGTCCTTTTTTTTTGCCCTTTTTTGCCTTCAAAAGGTACCAGAAAAGATAAAAAAGAGAATTAAAGCCAGAAAAACCATTCTTTATACATATATAACATGGACTTTTGAAGTGTTTCTTTTCAAGCTGGTTCCTTCAGAAATTTTGTCAATTATTTAGGAAGAGAGCCGGTTCCACTAAAACAAATACCCCAGGAGAGGGGGAGAAAATGGAGTTGGGGAGGGAATCTTAATCCTAAAGGATGCGGAGAGAAGAATTGGAAGCTGAGAAATCCAGGGGCTTGGAGAAGGGCTTCGTGCCCACCCCACCCCCACCCCTCAGACGCCCCTGCAGACTATTTCTGCACCTCCACGAACTAAGCAGAAGCAGGAGGAGAAGGGAGAGAGGAGAGGTGGGCTGTGGGTAAGTGTGTGTCTGGGGGGGCGGTTAGGGAGCTATGGAGGTAGTAGGTACAGATATGAGTGAGGGAGAGAGAGAACTCTACTATTCCATTGGTGGTGGGGGGAACTTATTTTGCAGGAAAATTTCTCCTCCTGAAGGGGAAGGTCATAGTGGTCCTTTGAGCCTGAAATCGAAAGACCCCCTTCCCCCTCCCGGTCACGTGATTCATTAAATAATTAATGCCGAGGTTGCAGAATAGATATGTATTCGTCAGGAAAATCGCAGGCTCGGTCTCCCTGTTTCTGACGTGCAATTCAACTGTCCTTTGAAAAACAAGCCTGTACCCCGAGAAAAAAAAAGAGAGAGGGGGAGAGAGAGAGGGAGAGAGAGAAAAAGAAAGGGAGGCAGCAATAAAACAGCCCCGCAGCCGGAGCCGCACCGCAGGCTGGGGTATTGTAAGTAGAAGGGATTTCTCACTACCTACCGCGTCTTATATGTCCATGTAAATTTATTGTTTGTTATTAATGTTATTGTCGTAAAATGTGACAAATAGCCATCTTCATTTCCTGCCATTTCTCTTCACACGGTACTCTGTGTTTATACCCATTGAGGCATTGCATAGAGATTTTAGGAATATTCCTCCTCTCTCTCTCTCCCTCTCTCCCTCTCTCTCTCTCCTCCAACCTTTTTCTTGATTTATAGCAATATGGATGTCAGCATCTCGGCCGGCATGCCAACCATTGTATGTGTGTGTGTGTGTGTGCGCGCGCGCACGCGTCTGCCTGTGTTTGTGAGCCAGTTGTGTTGTTTATGGCCGTGTCTTCGATAAATCATTTCTCACGGAAAATGATGTGGAAGCTGGGCTGTTGCTGCGGCCGGGAGAGAGTCGCTCTCGGAGGCACTTCCTCCCTCTCTGCTCTGCTCCCAGGAGTTGGTTATTTCAGACGATTTACAGTAATATATCAGCAGTTAATATGAAAGCTCTATAGCTGGAGGTCTTAAATTACAGCATCTGTGATTATCAATTAAGGCGAGATTTGTATAAATTTGGTAAACCAGAAATGCCTCATTGGCATATAAACCCAGTCAAAGACCACGACCTAATATAAAAATTATATTTGCAAGCCTGATAGAGCCAACATTCCTGCAGCTGCAGACAGAGCTTCATTTTTCAGCGGTTCCCCTCCAGGAGTTTGGCTTCTCCAACTCCAGCCCCGGGTGAACAAACCCGACTCTGAAGCAGAAGGAGCCTGGGAGCAAGAGAGGTGGAAGCCGAGGAAGAAATTACTGGAGTTGAAGGCAAAGATTTTTTTGTAATCAATGAAGACCAAATCAAAGTTCTCTGCAATTGGAAAGGGGCAGGAGAGATTCATTTATGGTATTAAAACTTAATTTATAGGACTAATGTGTATGGGGGATCATTGCGGGTGGAGGAGTTACCCAAATTGGGGGAGACAATGGAGGCAGGCAAAGGGTGAAGGGCAGGGAGAGAAGCTGAAAGCCTGGACTCCCCACCCTCCTGGCTAACAAAACAAGGAAATGAATTCACACCCCAGGAGCCTTCCTCCGACCTCCCAAACAAAGAAAAGTTTCCTGAGCACCAGGGACTGTGCGTTCATTCGGGGATAAAGGGAAGAGAAGTTCTCTTAAGTTTTTCTAGAAATGTTCTAGGAATCAGGTGGTCCCAGAAAGTTGGAGAGTGTTCGAGGGCATGGGATGTGTTCCTCTACTTAAGCCCCAATCCAAAGAGGGAGCAAATGGGATGCAGACTGAGATGGGGAGAGAGCTGGTAACTTTCCCTACAGTTTCATATGGAAGTCCCAGTTCCTTCCCATTAGGAAAAAGGCTACTGGTCAAGAGCAAAACCAGAGGTGGCTTCTGGGGACATCCTGCATTGCGCCTCAAAGTTGTGATAGATGAGGGGCAGAAGGCCAGAGCCTTCACCGAGTCCAGTCTGGGCTGCTGGCTGCTATTCCCTGACTGGTGCCAGGCCAACTGACTTTATAGCCACTATCATCTGTGATATTTAACTTTGCCTGCTAGTGTAAACCTTTGAGCAGGAAAGTTAGAATGACAGGCACCCAGGTGTTAATTATTCATGGCATCAGCAGCAATCAGCAGCATGGAGTGGCAACTTAGGCCCAAGTCCTCACAACCTCCAGGAGCTCACTCCCACACTCGGCTCCAAGTGGACACTGAGCCCCATCCTTGTTAACAGGTGATTTGCAGTGGTGGGTGATACCTCCCAACTTGGGAGTCTGGGTTGAAAAGTGTCTGGAGAGAAAGTGGAGAAGGCCAAGACCTTAGGCTGGGATGGGAAAGGGCACTGCTTGGCCTGGATAAAGGAATTGAGGAGTGTCTGGATTCATGGGCAGCTTTGACAGGGCTGGAGATTGTGGGGAGGTGAGAAGGGCTGGGGGAGGCAGCAATGAGTCCTGGGGGCATAGGGGCTGCAATACTTTCAGTCCCATTCCCCACTCCCATGAGTGTTGGAGGATCCCACATATACTCAGTGTGGGAGACAAGCATTTCTACTTATCCCTCACCTGCAAAGTAGCTGGAGGGGGGCAGTGAACATGAAGAGGGTGAATTCACCCCCCAAATTGGTGCTCCAGAGTTTAGGCCAAAGTCTTAGAGTCCCTGAGAGGAGGAGAATAATCACCTCTTCCTTGGAGACGAGGAAGGACGTGAAGGAGAAGGAAGAAGGTAGAATCAGAATCATTTTTATTAGCTTCTCAATTCAGCCTATTTTGGAGGATGGGGAACAAAGTGGGGGTGGGGGGGCTGAAGGATTTGCTCTTTGGGCCAAGCTACAGCTAGCAAGGAGAGCCAGGAGCCAGTCCCATAGGCCCCTTATCCCCGTGTTTGCAACTCCTGCTCCCACCCCTTTTCCCTCTCTCCTACTGCTTGCTGCCTTTGCCTGTGACTGGAGGTCTGACCCCCCTCCCCAGGCCTTTCCTTTTTATTCTCTCAGCCCCCTTCAGGTCTTTGTCTTCTCTGGCTCTGGGAAGGGGAGGTGGCACTGATACCGCCTTCTCCTCCCTCTCCCCAACACACACACAGACTCTTCCCCAGGAGACAAAGCAGGGGGACCATCCCTGCCACCATTATATCACTAAATCTCCCTATGTGAGGCCTGATGCCCTCCATCCACGCATCTAGTCCTACCCCCTAAATCAGCAAGTTTGAAAAGACTTTGTTAGTATATCTGTCTGTCTATCTATCTATCTATCTATCTATCTATCTATCCATCTATGTATATCTCTTTAGTTCATTTAGCCATGAAGCACCCTGTCTCTTACCAGTTCTGTACTCCCCACCCCTCTGATTTGCTTTTGTGTTGTTCAGGGGATGGGGTAGAATGTATTTGGTGGACGGGGCTTTAGGAAGGCTGCTAATTCCATCTTCTCCCCAGACTCTCAGCTGGTATGCTCTTTCTCTATATAACTGTAATGTTTATCTCCATGCCTTTAAGAAGCCTGGCTGCTAATGCTTTAATGACTGGAGGAATTGGATAGAAAGATGAAGAATGAGAGGATGAAGGACAAGGAGAGGGACCCAGAGACAGAACAAGAAGCAGGATCCCTTTCTGGGGTGAGAAGTCAAGCCTGAGCCCAAGGAGAGGATGACAGGGAGAGCGGAGACAAAGACCAGTCAGAGAGAAAGGGAGGCTGTCTGGGAAGAAGCCACACAACTTAGATGGACACACACACACAGAGTTAAGTGAGAAGAACAGAAGTGGAAAGGAAACCACTTGCTTTGCCCCTTTCTCTCTAGAAGAGAATGTCTCCACGACAGAGGGTGGTTCTCCTACAGAAGAAGGGGAAGGAAAGAGGCAGCCTAATGAGCCAGCCCAGAAGTGATTTCTGGAGACACTCCTAAGTCCTTTGCAAGGCTCAATTCAAATTCACTTAAGACACGGAGAGTGGCAGTGTGAGAAGACAAAGGGGCTGTGAGAAAGGAACAGAGACAACAGAAATGGTTAGAAAAGGCAGAGAGAGAGAGAGAAGAGAAAAACAGAAATAGAGACAGAAACACAGAGAAAGAGCCTAACCCCCTTGGGGAGCAGGCACAGAAGGAAGCTCCTCCAGACTCCATGCTTTCTATCTTTCTAGTAGCTTTCTTACAAGCCGAGGCCATCTCAGAAGGACCCTAGAGTAGGCCGTTGGGGATGCTAAATCAGGTATGACGCAGCTGTGATAGGAACTGAAGTGCCAGGGAATGGCCAAGATGTCTTGGATACTTCAGTCTTCACCACCGCCACCATCAGTAACAACCATCGGGACCTCCCAAAGCCGAATTCCATCATGGGAGTAGGGCGGGAATTGAGGCCAGTCTGAGATCCCTGCACCCTGGAATTCTTCCTTGGCTTTTCTTCCCCCTTGTGTGTTTGGTCTCTTCTTTCTCTAGGGACTGGGAGAAGTTGTCGATCTTCCAGCCACCTAAGAGAGGTTTCACCTCCAATCCACATCTCGTCCCTGAAACCCCCAGCCTTAATCAGCAGATGCTTCTCTTACTTATCTCTTCCTTCCCCCATCTTTCAGGAAAGAAAAGGAAAAACGAAAAAATGAAAGAAAGTTTCTACCATCCTAAGCAGCTTTAGAAAACTCGAGGGAAAATGGAAAATGCAAACCTCTCTCGCCTCTCCAGTCCTTCCCATTGCCCCCTCGCTATTGCTGTGCTTCCTCCATTGCGCCCCCCACCCCCCTCTCTTGCCCAGAACTCTCTCCCTTTCCCTCCCTTCTCCGCCGGGTCGGACATATGGAACCCATTTCGCTGGTGACATTGAAGAGCCGCCGGTGTACCCGCCTTCCGCCATGGCGCCCCCCGCACTCCCCGGGCCGCGCCGTGCCCCTGTCAGTCGCCGCTCCTCTGGCCCAGCCACTTGGCGCGCTCTCAAGGCCCGAGCCCAGCTCGGTGCCAGACCGGCCCGCGATTCCCGCGGCCCCGCGAGGGCCCTGGCGGAGCGGGAGCTCCGGCTTCTCAGGACGCCCGGAGTGCAGGATCCGCGCGAGCCTTGGCCGGGCGGCTGAGCAGGCAGAACAAAGCCGGGGGCGGGGGCGAGCGCATCCGGGCCTCTCCCCCAACTCGGCGGGACGCTCCCGGGCTGCTGGGGGTTGAGTGACCGGGATGCGGCCGGCCGCGGTGGCGGCGGCGGCGGAGCCCCAGCCAGGGCCCAGGGGCCGAGGCCTGGCATTCGGCTCCCGCGCGCCCCCCGCGCCCGGCAGCCCGCCGCTGCCCGCGCCCTAGCGGGAGACCGCACAGGTAAGTGTGGGGTGCTGAGCCGGGGCGCTCAGGGTGGGCACAGGGGATGGACAGACCCCCATCCCCAGGCCTCTCTCCTGGGACAGGCCTGGATCCCAGTGGAAGACAAAGACGAGAGCAACTTAGAGATGGGGTGGGGGCTGAGAGGGGGCTAGAGAGACCTCGGGTGCAGGGTGAGTGTGGAGGAATGTGGAGCTGTTTATGTGGGGTGTGGACAGAGTCCGGTTTGGGGATGGGAGAGCTCTCCCTCACGAAGGGTGTTGGATGCTCTGGATGGGTTTTCCAAGGGAGTTGTGAGCTGTGGGTGTTGAGGGAAGTGTGAGGGGCATCTGCTGGGGCCAGTGGGGGTGGGAACGGCTGAGTCCTGCTCCTACAGTCCAGCTGCCACCGTGGCTCAACCCTTTAGCACCTAGCGGGTTATTTGAAGCCAAAACTACAAGGGGTTGCGCTGAGGCTGGGTGTTAAGCTGAGAAGCTAGGAGAGGAGGTGATTTATGGCTTCAGAGAAGTTGTGTTTACTCCCCGCCTGCTCTGGAAACCAAAAACCAAACAGAACAGAGGCCTGAGAAGCCCCTCTTCTTGGAGTGGGAGATGATGCCAGGCTGATGTGTTGAGATTTATTTTCCCAGATGTGGGGAGATAGTGGGAACTGTTGCTTTGCAGGCACCTGGTGTGGTAGGTCTGTGTGAAGTATGAGGAGTGTGCGGGCATGCACATGTGTAGGTGTGTTTGTGTATTGTGTGAGCGCATCTGCACATCCACATGGAGAGGTGCGTGCGCTCTGGTCAGGGCTTGTCGGATGGGTTTGCAGGATCACTTTGTGAACAGGCATATTGCGAGCCCGGAGGGAGACTCCTGTTCTCTGGTTCTGGTACTGTGGGATGGGGTAACTCTGGACACACTTTGCTGCCCCTTGCCTGTCCATGAGGTAGTGCTCCTTCCTGCCTGTCCTTCCTTTTTCCACAGCCACATGCAGCAGAGCTCCCTTGGCCTGGCCCTTGGCCCCCTGCCCCTCCACTGTTTCCTCATATGCCCTCTGCCCACGCAGCCTGATCTTCACTTTGAATCTTTAACTTTGCAGTGGAAGATTGAAGAATTAGTGAGCATGGTTGGGTAGGAAGAGGAAGAGGGAGAAGGAAAAGGCCTGGTGTGGTAGGGAAGATCTCAGGAGATCCGTAGTTGGAGGGTGAGTCTTGGCAAGCTTGGGTCCCACCATTACTGCTCAAATCCCCCCAAAAGTCTCTGCTTAAAAGGGGGGCAAATGAGCACAAAGGCAAACACCGGGAGGGAGCCATGCAGGGTGATGGGGGTGGGGAGAAAAACATTTTGACTCCCAGATAGTTATTTCCACAGGCCAACTAGTGGCTTTTGCATTTCTGTCCAGACGCCCAGCTTTGCCTGGAAATTGTTTTGCATTAAATTTTCTCAGCCGCAGAATTATCTTTCCTCGCCTCCAGCTAAACTTGCATTTTTCCACCAGACACTTGGGCCCCGCACCAATGAAATCTGAGAGGAAGCGGCTGGGCCCTAAGTGGCCGTAATTTAATTGATTTTATCATAAATCATCAACTTGATGAAGAACCCGAGGTTTCAGTGAAGTAAATTGATATTAATGGGAGTTTCTTGAAATGCAAACTCGCTGCATTGTTGGGGCATCTTGAGCTGGGAAGGTGGATTACATGTTTCCCAAGAGCAGAGAGCCTGGACCTGGAGCCCAGCATAGCTTTGGGGGTTAGGGAAATCAAGCTTCGAGGGGCAGCTGCTGGCAAACCAATTGCTGTGGGGGAGCCGTAGAGAATGGCACTTTGTTGGGAGCTAGCAGAATCGGGCTCTGTGGACCCTGCTGGCCATCTAGGGAATGCTGCTCTCCAACTGTGGGGGAGGCAATTGGGGAGGCTGGTAGGTGTGTGGACAGAGGTGGGGGTCGGGTGAGAAGGCTAGGCTGGTACAATGCGTGCATTGATGCCTGGTTAAAAATTGCCAGTTTGAAGGCTTCCTCCTTTAATTATACAAATTAATTATTTACTGCTCAGGTTGCTACATCCCAAAATAACACTTTTGATTCGGTAATGAGGGTAGAAAACAATGCCCCCACCAAAGAAAAGCAGTAAAACCTAGTACATGAACCTCTGTGGGGCAGAGGGAGGACCAGGAATTGGGTTTGTGCTTAGTGGTAGGATAGGGTATGTATAAGCATTTAAATTCCAAGAGGAAATACTCTGCATTTAGTGAAGATGGTGCCTGTTATTGTCCGAAGTCAGTTTATTACTGCTTATTGTCACTCGCTTTTACATAAGCAAAGAGAATTACTTTCAGTCCAAAAAAGAGATCTTAGAGATCATTTAGCCCAACCCCTCTGCTCTATACACATGCCTAGACTTTACAGAAGGGGACACAGGCTCAAGGAGTGTCCTACCTCGTATGACACAGCCAATCTGGACTGCCTAGAATCCAAGCCTCTCAGCTACCAGGCCCATCCCAAGCATGACTCTAGACAAATCACTTCCTCACAGTTGGCCTCAGTTTCCTTGTCTGTAAGAATGACAGAGTTGGACTGGACACTCCCTGAGTTCTCCTCACTTCTGAAATTAGGTGCCAGCTGTGTATCTGTCCTCTGTGGGACAGTGCTTGGGAGCAGCTCCCTTGCATGTCCTGGAGTTCTGTGGGCATTTGGGTATAGGTTACTGCATGCTTATTTGTAATATTCAGAGAGTTTGTATCCACCTCCATCAATGGATGGTTACTCAGACTAGCTCCAGGAAGTCCACTGGAATCTGGGCTATTTTTCTTCCTGAAAGTGTCCTTATTCTCAGCAGAGGAAGAACCTAGTGGAGAGCAGTGAAATTAGGCAGCAGAGAGGGGCTAGCTAGCTGGGATTGGCATTTGGAGAAGGGCTAAGGAAGGAGGGGTTGGGTCCCACTGAGCAAGGCCCTTTCCCTGCCAGGCACTGGGCTAAGGCTGGAGTCATTTAGGATGTGGCTTTTGAGATGTCTCCTACCCAAGACCAGGGACTGAATTGTGGTTTCAGAGTTTAGATTCTGTGACAAGGGATACCACCTCCCCTGCCTCACCCTGGTCCCTAGGTCTTTGGGCCCTCTCTTCCTGGGAGGAGGCACACACAGGGTGCCACAACACTCTACCAGGTCTCCTTGGGGCCGCCAGGACAGAAGGCCTAGATGGTGGAAGACCCCCACTCTATTCTTGCTCTCATTTTCCATCTCTTCCCCCAACTGGGGCAAGATAAAATTAGAAAGAAGTGGTGGCTTCTCAGGTCCATGGTTGTGAGAAGGGCAATTTCTTGTAAGATCGGGGATATGAGGAGGCCAGCAGGGGAGGGGAGGTTTTCAGGCTGCCTTGGGAAATGTGGTTTGAGATATGAATACTAAGGGAAGAGGGAAGTGAGAAAAGATGAGAAACAACCTCATCTTTGGGGCTCTGGAAACCTCAGTCTATGGCCCGATAATCTACTCCCTAAAGTCTAGCCCCAAACACTATTTTGAGAGAGGGAAAAAAACAAAAGGCCTGGCAGGCCCAGACTCTGGTCCTATCCCATTCTGACTTTGGAGTTTTATATTTGGAGGCAATTTGGAAGGCCTTCCACTGATTGGTCATTAATCCAGTGAGTTATTGTCCGATAAACAGAGGTCACTGGGAGAGAGACATCCAATCTGTCAGGAGAGATCCGCTCAGCCACTCGCAGGGACTGGGCCCCTGCTCTTCTCTTGCCTGCTGCTACCTCCCTTCCCCAGCATTCCTAGCCCTCAAGCTGTCCAAGATTAGCAGTCTCTCTCCCTCTGCCTTCTCCACTCTGCCCACCTTTGTCTCAGCGTTAGCTGGGGGTGAGACTTGCCAGTCCAAGACTGCTTCTAGATGAGTCGGGAGCCCTGATTCAGAATAGGAGGTATCGCCATCAAGGAGCCTGCCTTGCTCGTGGCTCCCAACTTCTCTCACGGCACCGCCCTCCCCTTATTATGGTGTTCAGGCTGCCTCCGTGGTCACAGTAAACTTTGCAGACCCGTGTGGCTGCCCTGTTTGTTCCTGCCTCCCCTTCTCTTACTTAGCCAGGAAGAGGGCAGCACTCCCATGTCTGGGGTGGGGAAAGGACAGCTTGGATATTTCTTCTCCTGCCCTAGCGGCCTTTTTCTTCTTTGGATCCCAATACTGCTGAGCAGGGGCTACACGGGCTTCTGCGGAGGTGCAGAGATCTGCTCCTGACTAGTGCCCCTTTGTTCCCTCCTGCTCTGGCCTATTAGAGAGTTGGGGATCGGGGATCCAAATGCCAAGAGCCTTCTTCATTAGCAATTCCCTTTTACAACCCCCAGCTTTGAAATCTTTATTAATAACGAGGAGACAGGCATGCGTGAGAACTTTACACCACTCTGCTGCAGCCACAAAGTTGGGCAATGAAGCTGGAAAAGTGTGGAACCAGGAACCCCGACAGGGTCAGAAAGATCCATCACTAAATACTTCGCTCTCAGGTCCCCAGGCTCTCAGGTCCCAGCTCCTCAGAGACCAGCCGGGCCAGGCGGACTAGCGCATTTTGTGTTGTTTGAGCTGGGGATGGGATCCTGGGCTGCCCCAGGGCTGAGATCAGAAATCAGTTTTAAAGGAGCCAGCCAGTTTGCCATTATTGAGAGAATTTTCGTTTGCCTGTTGATGAATTTTTGGGGGAGAGAAACAGGCGTGCTTCCACCACCAAGGTCCAGAAAGGTGGTGGCCAGTGATTGCTCAGGGGAGTTTAAAGTGCTCCATGTCCCCTGGTACTGGATACCCAGTAAGGGTAGGAGGGGGAGTGACAGAGAGAGTGTTCTGGCTCTGTGGAAATGGAAAGGATGTCTATAAGGAGGGACATTTCCTGTATCTTTTATTATTATTTTTGCCTTTATTACTTTACACTAGTGTCTCTTAATTTTTCTCTCAGTTTTTTTCTTTTTCGGTTTCCCTCTCCCTGTCTCTCTCTCTCTCTCTCATACACACACATACGCATTCATACACACACAGAGTTGTCCAAGTTTCCCTCCCCGAATCCAGGAAGAAATTGTTCCCTCTTTTCTCTCTCCAGTCTATTCCTTAGTCATGACTTCACTGTCAGGGATGATAAACCCTTCTCCACCCTCCCTTCTTTTCCCAGACCCCAAAATCTTCCCTCAGACCCCTCTGGTGTCCTCCAGGGCAAGTTCCCTGCCCAAGCTCCTCACTACCCCATCTTTGTCCCCTGGAGTTTGAAAATCCCCTAGCCTGCAGCACCTTAAATGAAATGGGTGCTTTGGGGATGCCTGTTTGACCATCTCCCCTCCCAGCCCCAATCTGGGGCAACTCGCCTGCTGGCCAGAACCCTCTGAGAAAGGAAGAAAAAGAAGGCAAGAAAGAAACCAAACTGGGACCTAATTGCCTACCAAGCATTAAAAATGGGCTCTGTTGTCCAGAATTAAGAAGCCCCCACTCCATCTCCTACCGCATTTGTGAGTGCATGTCCTCTGAAACTTTCTCCAGGTTCGTTTCCTTGCACCCCAGTTCTTCTTTTCACTCCCACCCTACTATACCCGACCACCTTGTGTAGCCAGAGGGACCACAAAGGATTGAGGAGGCTTGGGGAGAGGAGGGGTTGTCGCTGTCTCTGGAACACTCCTCTACCCCCAGTTAGTTCCAGGCCTGCTTCGCTTCTCTGAAGCCCCATCTCTTCTTGCGGGCCCCACAGCTGGCTGGGTTTCCTCCGGGCTCTCTTTTTATTCCTTGAGGCAAAGTTGTGCAGTCCCACAAGTGATCAGGTTCTCCTTTTCTCTCAATTTCACAGTGACATTCTCTAGCCAGTGATAGTAACAGCTTGGAGAGCTGGACGGTCTGAGGTATACAGTCTTGACGTTTTTATTTTGACGAGTGAGAGAAAAACCCCAAAGGTGCTGGTTCCCTTAAGCCTCTGGAAGCCTCCTTGGCCCAAGTCCCTGACCCCTTAGGCCTAAAGTTACATGGGATCTAACCCTGTAGGTCTCCAGTCAGGGTCCTCTAGAGATCTCAGGACAGACTTCTTGCAGCCGCATACTCAATGGCCCTAACGGGTCTCTTTGGGGGTCCTGCTTTCAGCCCCAGCACTGGGTCTGGCTTAGACATTTTCTTTTCTTAATACTATTAATAAACACAGAAAAATAGCTCACACCTTCCATCCTCACTTTTTCTCCCCACTTGCCCTGATGACCAACTCTTTAGGCAGGAGATAGGATCCTCAGGACTTCGCAGCCTGAGGCTGTGCATGCGGGTCCAGTTGCTGAAGGGTAGGAAGGCCACAGGTTCCCCCTGTTTAGGAGGGCCCCAGCTGCTCCAACTCACCTGCCCTCACTTAGCTGGCCTGGAAGAAATGGGGGCCAGAGGCCAGGGACCACTCCCTTTCTCATCCCAAAGCACAGCCTCTGAGTGGGGAGTGAGAGAGTGTGAGGGAAGCTTTGCCAGACGCAGCCATCCTCTTCTGGAGGGGAGACAATAGCTGGAAACCATCTCTCACCTTTGTTTTCCCCAGTCCCATCACCTCTCCTGGTGCATCCAGATGGGAGGAGGCAAAAGCCAAGTATTCTAACGAGGAAATCACAGGGTGTAGTGGCTGGTTCTGTCTACATGAAGTTAAGAGAACCAGTTTTCCAAGCTGCCTTTGTAGAAAAGAGAGACTTTCTGCCTTCTGTTTTATCTCCTAAGCTCCGAGTCAGCAGTTAGGCAGAGTTGCAAATACTTTTGCTTTCGGAAGAAATGTCCTGGTGCTCTTTTTGTCTTTTTCCTCCCATCCAGTGGCTTTTCCCCACCCCCATCCCAAATCTGCAGACACCTACATTCTTGGCTCCTTTCTTCCTCCTACGGGCCTCCTCCTTGCCTTTTCCTGCCCTGCTCAAATACACCCTAAGAACACTTTAGCTTTTGTGGCCTTCCTCGCTTGTGCCAATAGTCATAAATCTTGCAGAGCAGAGAGAAACAAACAGGTTTGTTCGGAATAATAATAATAATAATAACAACTATCCTCCTTCTCTTCTGCCGGGGCATTTAAAATTAAGCCATTCTGCTAGTTCTTCTCATCTTCTTAGAAGTACAAATGTCCTTAGCACCTCTTAGTCCCCCATGCCTATCTGCAGGTGAGAATCTTAACAGAAACTTCTCCATAAAGTTCTTACAGCCCCTCTACTGCCAGCCAGTCTGGAGCTCAAGCTAAACCCAGGGTCCTCCTTTTGTCACCCTTTTCCCAACCCTCCTCCCCCTGCAAGATGTTCTGGGTTTTTAAAATCATCACTCACCGCTTGTTGTCTGTGCTAAAAAAAAAAAAAAAAAAAAAAAAGGAGGTGGTTTAAAAAAAGAAAGAAAAAAATGTCTGGCTTTCCCTCTCCCTTGGTTAAAGACTGGGCCTGGAGATTTGCCGGAGAGAGAAGGAATAGAGGAGAGGGTGTGGAGGAGAGAAGCAGCGGAGGCTGGAGACTCCGGAGGAGGGAGACACCGAGAGGCAGGAGACCCAGCCACCAGTCCCGGAGGAGTGAAACTACTTAAAAAAAAAAAAGTCCTAGTGTTCCAACCGCGAATGAGCTCAGAGGGACACTCACCACCCCCACCCCTACTCAGCCTGCCTTTGACTCGGCCTCCCAATGCTCCTTCTCAAATTAGCATAATGGTTCACCAGTGGGGTGTGGGGGGAGCTGTGAACTTCACTGGCCTTCCTCGCCTCTGCTCTCCTCTTCCTCCCTGTCCCCCCAATATCAGTTTAAAAATTTACCTGTTCTTTAAAAAAAACAAAACACTCTCCACCTTCTTTTCTTTTCACTCTTTTGTGGGGGGGGTATCTTAAAGTTCCCCCCTCCCCCATCACCACCACCACCTTCCCTCCTTATCAGGCATCTAAGCTTGCTAAAGGGGGAGAGGTGGGGATGTGTGTGAGCTTGTGTGTGAGTGAGTGAGTGAGTGTGTGTGTCTGTGTGGTTTTTTTTTCCCTGTGCAAAAGCAGAGGCCATTGTTACGGAGAGTAGGGCGTACCAGTCTTATAGGGCAACCACACTGTGGCGGCTTGGCCATGCTGGAGCCCGGAGCTGGATTCTCGGCGAGCTGAGCCGCCCCGGCACCTTTCGGTCTTCTATTTTTTTCCCCAGCTCCCCCACCCCCTCCCTCCTGCGCACCCCCCGCTCCTAAGCCGAGTGAATTGAAGCGGACGCCGCGCGGCTCCTCTGGCCGGTCTGCCCCTCGGGCTCCCCAGCCGGGGTGGCTTTGGGGGGGGGGGGGCGACGCAGCTTTAAACAGTGGTCTTTTTTTCCTTTGCCTTCAAGGAGGGGAGATTTCTCGCCTGCCGCTCGCGCTGGGGCTCGATGTGAATATATATTATGTCTGCCTGTTCTCCCCTCGTCGGTGGCTAAGGTAAGCTGGACTGAAATAGGCTATCAGTTTGTGAATGGCGGAGAGTATGTCTCAATGATTTATGGCCCATATGACTCCAATCTCGGTTCAAGAAGAGTTCACAAGCTTTAAGCTTCCTTCCACGCAGCGACTCTCTCTCTCTCTCCCCCTCTCTCTCTCCCTCTCTCCCTCCCTCCCTCTCTCTCTTTCTCTCTCTCTCCCCTCTCTTCTTGCTTCTCTCCTTTTCTCCTCTTTTCTTTCAGCAGCCAGATCCAGGGCTGAATTTTCCCCCGGCTTCTAAGAAGAGACTAACCTTTCTCTCTCTTCCTTTCTTGTTCTTTTATTTTTCTTCATTTCATTAATTTAAGTCCTGGAAGGTGGCCTATCCCCTTTCCCGGGGCTTCCCCAGCTATTGTTACCCTCCCTTCTTTCCCCGGGGTGTACCTGGAAAGGTGGAGTTCTTGGGGGCTCACCTCCCTTCTCCAGCGAGACCCTTGGGGGAAGCTGGGAGCCACGGTCTCCCTCCCGCCCTCCCTCCCGAGGAGCCATATGGAGCCTGAATTTTTCCAACATGGAGGCAAGGGAAATAGATATGTTTGGCTTGGTAGAGCTGTTCCCCACCCCCTCTTGTCCTGGATCCCAGATCTCGGATCCCCTCGGCACCTTTCCCTCTTCCCACTGTCCCGTCAGCCAGGCCTCGGCGCCCTCCAGCCCAGAGCCCTGCTGAGCAAAGTCCCGAAGCGGAGTTGCTAAGGCGCCTTTTAATTCGGTTACCTCCAGCGCCCAAACTTGCTGCTGCCCGGGGGGCTCGGCCCTCGCTGGGCCCGGTGTGCTTGGAACCTGCCGCTGATAACTGTTTTGGTGTCCTGATCGCTTTCTCTTCGCCTCTTTGGGCCAGCGTAGTAGGCTGGTAGCTCATCGCCAGCCACCGCGGCAGCGGCGGCCGCCGAGACAGCCCGGCGGCGGCAGCCTGGGACTACCCGGGTGCACAAACCTTCCCGGCCCTGTCTCACCGCCGGCGGAGTCTCCATTCTTTCCTCTTGAGTCTCTGGCTCCTTCGCTTCCCACGCTCGCCTGGCCTCGGTCCTGCGATGGTTTGGGGTTTATTGCAGGGGGAGCGACAGGAATTTCGGCCCCAGGCGTCTAGTCAAATTATTGTTTTATTATTATTACTATCATCACCATCATCATCATCATTATTATTGCTGTAACAATCATTTAGACTAAATAAAGCTAGGGCCCAGTCAGCCAACCCCTGCCAACGTTTTTATTTCATTCTCTTCTCTATCTATGAATAACAAACTCAACTGATGCCTGTTAATTAATTCCCCCTTCGGCCAGGGCTGCTTCGAAGCTAATTTTGGTTAAATCATCAGAGGCTAATGGTAATAATAATAAAGGGATTGGGTCAGCCTGGTCAATTGAACTCCGGTTCTCCCTGGAAGGACCTGCTGCTTTGCAGACCCATGTGTATTTCCAGAAACCAATCGGAACTCAGGGCTACACTGGCTCCCTTTTGAGTATAAATCTGTGCCATTAAGAGGGGGATTTATGTGTGGGAGGGACTTCCTTCACCTGCACTCCCTTTATTTTCCTATTTTTAGTTTTCTTTGGAGTTGACCAGCTGGGCTGAATGAGATTTAAGTTTTCCAAACACACGTCAGAAGAGAGAGTCAGCATGGAGGTTTTATGAAAAGTGGTGGTGAGGGCTTGGGAAAGACAGGGGAAAAAATGCAGTCAGAAGTTTTAGAACAAACAAAATCGTATGATAGCTTGATTCTTTATTTTTCTGGCACACTTTTAAAAGGCTGTATTAAAATAGTGATTGTATTTTATTTTTTATTTTTTGCCTCGGGGAACTTCAGTCAACAAGGGTACCCCCTCTGTTTCCAACCCAGAGAATAATATTGTTCAAATTGCTTTGTTGGCTTTTTTTCTCCCCTCAGGAATAATTTTCTCTTTTAGAAAGTGTTTTTCCTATTTTGGCAGAAAAGTCCAGCAGTTATGCGATTTTTTCTTCTTTTCTTTTGGAGAAATCAAAAGACTGTCAAGGAAAGGGTGGGAAAAAAATTATCTGATGGAAAAGGAAGAGAAGTGAGGAGACAGACCTAGGCCAAATGGTCACAGCACCAACTGGCCTGGTCTGGAAAATAGCAACAATCCTGCTCCTTTTGGGGGCCCCATGGAGGCCCTGGATGCTGGGTCCCAGGCTTGGCTGGGCAAAGACTCCGACTGGAGGTGGTGGTACCTGCAGCAGGGACATGGTCGAATGAGCCTGGGTTCAGCTGACTCTGGAGGTTAAAAATCTTCAGGAAGTTTGTAGGTCAGGCTGTTGCTGTCCTTTGAGGGGAGAGGATACCTGACAGGAGAAGATTCCCTGCTGAACTTGTTTCTCCCATCTTTTTCTGAGATCCTCTGGTTTTCCTCCAGGCTAGCCTTTGCTTGGATGAGAGACCTAAACACACATGGAGGGAGGCAAAGGCAGGAGGCAGAGAAGCCTCTCAGCTCAAAAGCATAGATGACGCTTTTATTTTGGCGTCTCCTAGTGCCTCCTCCCTTGAGCCACTCTATCCCAAAGTTGAGGGGGGAGGTAAGGAGAGGGAGTTGGCGAGGGCAGGGGCTAGTGCACAGACAGGAGAGAAGCAATGGCCCTTGCAGTAGTAGGATTCTATAACTAGGCAGTCCCCAAAGCAGTACAGTCCTTATTTTTTAAGTGGCAATGAAAACTGGTGGGCTTTTTTCTTGAAAATTAAAGCATTGAAATAAGAAAAATCCATTTCATGTCAGGGACCTGGCCTCAGCATCTGCTCTGGAGATGCTGGGTAGGAGAGAAGAAAAAAAAAAAAAAACCCTATTGATGTCAGTTCCCTTTTCAGTTCCTAAGATGGATTCGAGCCGAGCCCCAGTCCTCTTCTCCCCCTTGTGTCTCTTCTCTCGCCCCGCAGGTCAGCCGCTTGGAACGTACCCGGGAGGAGGGGGGCAGAGAGGGGAGGGAGGGGGGGGTCCGGCTTGTCACGTGACCCCCAGGGGTGCCAATGTCCGATCCTGAGGTTATCAGGCCCTTGCAAGTTGCCACCCACTGCCCGGGCCTCGCCCAGCGATGCAGAAAGCCACCTACTACGACAACGCCGCGGCTGCGCTCTTCGGAGGCTACTCCTCGTACCCTGGCAGCAATGGCTTCGGCTACGACGGCCCCCCCCAACCCCCCTTTCAGGCCGCCACGCACCTGGAGGGCGACTACCAGCGCTCAGCATGCTCGCTGCAGTCCCTGGGCAACGCCGCCCCTCATGCCAAGAGCAAGGAGCTCAACGGCAGCTGCATGAGGCCCGGCCTGGCCCCGGAGCCCCTGCCCGCCCCGCCCGGCTCACCCCCGCCCAGCGCCGCACCTACCAGTACCACTAGCAACAGCAATAATGGGGGCGGGCCCGGCAAAAGCGGTCCCCCCAAGTGCGGTCCCGGCTCCACCTCCACCCTCACCAAACAGATATTCCCCTGGATGAAAGAGTCGAGGCAAACGTCCAAGCTGAAAAACAGCTCCCCCGGCACAGGTACCAGCTCTCTGCCTTCCTCTCATCAGCTTTTGTCCAGGCCAGGAATGTCACTGTTATTCTAGCACCCAGCCCCTAGGCGCCCAAGAGGCGGCCTGGGAACAATATTAGGAGGTGGCAGCGCATTTTTAGTACCCCCACCCCCTGACCCCGCCAACACCCCCTCCCCTCTAGCCACCCTCCACCTAAGCTTCTGTGAGCTCCAGAAGGCCGGGTGCTGGGCCTCAGAGACCTTCCCAGGGCTGCAGAGCCTAGAGGCGCTGCTGGGATGATGCAGAGTCGTCAAGGATTGATTATTATTAAGTATGATTACTGTGGGTATTAATCACAATCGCTCTGGCGTCCCCGGGTCCCGGCCTCCAGGCACGGTAGCCTTTTAGCTCCACATTTCGGGGTTCTGCCCACGAGTGTCCAGGTTCCCCCAAGGGTTCTCCTCAGTCACCGGCCCTATCCACAGGATGGGGCAGAGTGGGGAGAATGTCTTCCTAGACATGAAATTGGGGATAAGGGGGAGGAAGCGCGCACGTGAAAATCCAGCCCTAAATAAATGGCCATGCGGCTCTGTCTGCGTGACATGATCAAATTTTCATAAGCTGGGGCAGCGAGAGGAGAACAGGTCTCTTAATAAATGCCACTATTATAGAGTGTCCGCTAATGCGACGGGCGGTGGGGGGGGGGCTAGCGAGGAGGAGGCGGGGACGCGAAGGGGAGGGCAGCTGGGGCTCTGAGTCCAGGCCTGGATTTATTAAGAAACGATGCATTCAATTTTGGCGTGTTCAGTAATTATCTTTTATTTCATTTTCTCCCCTTCCCACCCCTCCCCCTCGGATCCAGCAGAGGGCTGCGGCGGCGGCGGCGGCGGCGGAGGCGGCGGCGGCAGTGGGGGCGGCGGCGGGGGCAGCAGCGGCGGCGGGGGAGGGGACAAGAGCCCCCCGGGGTCAGCGGCGTCCAAGCGGGCGCGGACGGCGTACACGAGCGCGCAGCTGGTGGAGCTGGAGAAGGAGTTCCACTTCAACCGCTACCTGTGCCGGCCTCGCCGAGTGGAGATGGCCAACCTGCTGAACCTCAGCGAGCGGCAGATCAAGATCTGGTTCCAGAACCGGCGCATGAAATACAAGAAGGACCAGAAGGCCAAGGGGCTGGCCTCGTCGTCTGGGGGCCCCTCTCCAGCCGGCAGCCCCCCACAACCCATGCAGTCCACGGCCGGCTTCATGAACGCCTTACATTCCATGACGCCTAGCTACGAGAGCCCGTCCCCGCCCACCTTCGGCAAAGCCCACCAGAATGCCTACGCTCTGCCCTCCAACTATCAGCCCCCTCTCAAGGGCTGCGGCGCCCCCCAGAAGTACCCCCCGACCCCGGCGCCGGATTATGAGCCCCACGTCCTCCAAGCCAACGGGGGCGCCTACGGGACGCCCACCATGCAGGGCAGCCCCGTGTACGTTGGCGGGGGCGGCTACGCGGATCCGCTGCCGCCCCCTGCCGGCCCCTCCCTCTATGGCCTCAACCACCTTTCCCACCATCCTTCGGGGAACCTGGACTACAATGGGGCGCCCCCTATGGCACCCAGCCAGCACCACGGACCCTGCGACCCCCACCCCACCTACACAGACCTCTCCTCTCACCACGCGCCTCCTCCTCAGGGTAGAATCCAAGAAGCGCCCAAATTAACACACCTGTGATGGGAAAGGGAGGGTGGAGGAACGAGGTCAAGGGCGGGGGGGGGGGGCGTGAGGAAGAAGAGCAGAGCTGTGGAGCTCTGGGGGCAGCCTGGAGATCTGAAAGAGAGGCCAGAGAGGTGGTAGCCAGGCTTCCTGGGCAGAGCAGGCCTGGAGCTCCTTCCCCTCCCCCTCCCCCTGGCCTGAGAGGTTGCTTTTAAATCCTCCACCCCTAGTTCCATCTGCCTGCCAACCCATCAGAAAGGAATCCACAGCAGATTGGAGATGACCCCATCAACCCCAGGGCTCCAGCACTACCAAGTTGGAATTCCACGCATGGGAGTGGGATAGAGGAAGACGAAGTAGAAAAACAAGGCAGAGAAGCACATTTTACAAAACAGACAAGATGGCTAGGCCATCACCAACTAACCAACCAACTTACCTTCCATCTCTGCGGGTAATTTCCCCAAATCTTAATTTTTTTCCTCTCAATTCTCCTTTAAAAAATAAGAAAACACATTTCAAATCTAAGGGCACAAAGCACGTTCCCCTCCCACTTCCCTGAAACCTCAAATTTCCTCCCCTCTATTTGAAGTTTATTGGGGTCCCTTCTCCATTTCTAGCCCCATGTTTTTCTGCTCTAGGACATTCATATCTATACTGCACCCCCATCAATTACAGTTGTTAGAGGGCTCAGGGATGGCGAGAGATCCTGAAAGTCAGAGCTGCCTATATCATAAAAATATATATATATATTTTTTCTTTTAAGGAAAAGTTAGGAGGCTCGGGCAGGCAAGTTGTCAGGACTGAAGGTTTGCCCATTCTGCTGCCTCTGTCTCAGCTCCAGGTCCATCCCCCTCTCTCCACGGAAAGCAGTCAGAGACACGAGGTTCTACACTTTTCTTTTCTTCTGTTGCTCTTTTGACTTAACGTGAAAACAGGGTATATTTGAACAAACTGTCTGTCCCAGGCAGGAGCTGCAGCTGGGCTTATGTGCCTTGCTCAACCTCCTGACAGGACACTTTTGTTGCACTTAGAGTTTACATTTTAATGGATATAAAAACAACTGTGAGAGATGCCTGGGCCTGCAGAAGTCCAGCATCGCTCAAAAAGCGTGTGTTCTAGTGAACATTTTCATATATATTTATTGGTTATAGCCTGTTAAAATATTTTCTTTTTGTATTATTTATCCCCCTACATTATGTATTTATATGAGGGAAAAAAGGAAAAAATTGTACTTTTTTAGTATTTACTTGTTATAAAGGACATTGTGTTTTCTGTCATGTAAAACCAGCTATTTTAGTTATTATTGTACTCTAGAAAAGAGCTGTAATTTATGTTAAACTCGTACTTATGAGCAATTGTAATTAGTTCTAAAAGGCATGAACTCAGCTCCTAATCGTCACTGTATAGTCCTGAATTTGTAGAATTAGAGTTAATTCCCTCTTGGAACTTTCTTTGTTCTTCTGTAGTTACTTTTTTCCTTACCCAAAAGGGTTGTCTGTCAAACAGTTCTTGAATAAACTTTCTGTTATCAATTTTATCTTGTCCTGGTGGTCCAATTTAGATAGCAAAGCAAGGCTGCTGACTACCCAATTTCCCTCAAGGGAAGAAAGACTAGGGGACTTTGAAGACCCTTTCCTGGCTTTTTTGACCAGTGCTCAGGTCCCTATCTCCCCCTTTATGTGTCTCAGGTTTAAATACTGTTTTCTCACTTATGTGATCCTGGAACATTCTGCCAACTTCTTTGGCTAAGTTTTAAGTAACAAGTTGAAGGGAGAGGGGACTCCAGTGCTCTCGGTAGGTCTTTCTGTTCGGCCTCTTTGCCTTTCCGTTTTTCTCATTCATTGACCTTTTGTCTGCTCCCTCTTTTGGCCACAACCTCCTCGCAACCCCACCACCACCACCAACAACAACAAAAATCTGGCCCATTACTGTTTCTTCCTCACAACCTAAACTTCACAGTCGTCTTCCGGAGCTACAAAGAAGTCGTCACGTGACCTGAAGCCCAACGACCATTGGGTCTAAAGTGAAAACAAAGGAAAATGATTAATCTAAAAAAAAAAATCTGAGGCCTAGACTTCTCAGGTCAAACTTTAAAACTAAAGTGAAATTAAATCACTAAATAAAACTCTGGGCGGAGGAAGAGGAGGCATGTGTTTGATTTCCCCTGCCAGAGAAAGGGGAGAGGAGAGTGGGAGAAGCGGTTGGATCCAAGCATAAATAAAGTGGTCCCCAGGCTAATGAGCAGCTCTTCCACCATCCTTGGGAAAACTTCATTTCTTAGTCGTGGTTCCATAAAAGTTTTATCACATTGGAGCGAGGATAGAGAGGGTCTGTCAAAGATGAAATGTCACCGCCGCGTCGCTGGAGCCGATAAGAGCCAGGAGACAGGGCGGCTGAAATATGGAGCTAATTCGTTGAAAGAGAAGCGATGGCTGCTTGCTGAAGAGTTGCATAATTCTAATTGTAAGCGATGCGCCCGCATTGCTTAATTAGGAGCATATATTTGGTGGTAGAGTTGTGGGGGTGGGGGGGGACAGTGAGAATCGTTCCAGGCCCTCAGCCTAAAGCAAGGGCTGATTTTCATTTTTATGTTGCATTCTGGCAGTCCAAGGTTAGTAATTATAGTCTTTATGCAACAATAAATAACAATAAAAAGCAACCTGAATTCTACACCCCCCCCCACCCCCACGACCAAGTAGGATTTTAACTGGACTCGGCTCATCCAAGCAGCAAGCAATTTAGCACTGGGTCAGGCTATAATTTAAAGGCATAAGAGCATGCGAAGTTTGATTGGGATCAACTAACGCTCAAGGGTCTTTCTTTCTTTCTTTCTTTCTTTCCTTCCTTCTCTTTCTCTTCCCTAAATAACATTTTCTGAATGATGTAACTAGATGAAGTGCCATGTTTGGCTCTAGGGGTGGGTTGGGTTGCTTATTTATCTAGTGGGAGAGAGGCAGGCCAAGAGAGAGAATTTAGCTTGAGTTTGAAAAACAGAGCTTTGGCTTGAAGCTGAAATTGCGAACAAGAAAAATAAGAGCCGACTTGGCTTGGTGTTCCCTACCCTTCTCTCTGGGAGATTCCAGGCGCTCAGCTAAAGCAGTCAAAGACGTGGGTAAAATATCTGTGCTGCAAGATTCACAACAGGACAGGGGGGCGGGGGAGGGACGTCTCTGGGAAGGAGGGCTCTCTTGGCCCCTTTTAACACCCAAGTTTTCCGTTGTTCGCTAATCTGGCCATAAAATCTGTCAGCGAGGGTTAGAGAGAGCTGTATTTCCTGCAGGGACAGTCTCAGGGCCGGAGTTGCCGAGAGAAGCACGAGATCCTGCAGCCAGCTGGAGAGGCTGTTACTGAACTTCCAGAGGTGCTCAAGGGGGTGGCCAGAGGGAGAACCCTCTCTTAGGCCTCCCTGCACAACTTCCAGACAGCTACTATTTGGATTCTTCCGTGCCCACCCCCATCCACATCTCCAAATGGCAAAAATTGTTTTCTTTGAAGCCGAGTTGCACACAACCGTCTCTGGCCAGTTTGCCCAGGTCAGAGCAGCTCTTTCTGTTCTGAGCCCTCCAGAGCCTGCCTCCCCTTGTCCTTATAGCCCCCACCTCCAACTCCCCTTTCTCCAGCCCACTATCCTCCACCCCCACCCTTCTACTGGAGACTTCTCTGCCATTCTTTTTAAATACTCACCACCACCCACGCCGATGTTACATTGACAGAAAGTTTCTAGTTCCAGCTCCCGGCTGAGTTGCCATTTCTCTGCTAACCAGCCTGCTCCTCCTGGCTGGGCAGCCGAGAGTGAGAAGGGGGAGGGGAGGCCAGAGCCGTGGGAGTTCTCCAGGCAAACTTTCCACCCAACTTAGCGTCTTCCTTCTGTCCCCATTTCCCATCTGTTTCCCAGCTCTCCCAGAATCACCTTTCTCTTTTGCCCCCGCCCCCCCAGGCCTTTTTAAGGGATGTGAAATTTCGGCTGTTCCCTCTGCTTTTCCAAAGAGCAAAATTCTTTGATGCAATCGGAGGGAGCTGTCAGGGGGCTAAGATTGATCGCCTCATCTCCTCTCCATCCCTCTGACCCACTTATTTAAAAATCTTCCCCCAGATCGACTTTTCATTTTCTGCTTTGAGGCCTAGTTTCCCACCAATTGCTTGGGGCTCTGAGTCTTGTGCCTCCTCCCTCTAGAAAATTACAACACTCTAAAGTTCAGACGATCTTGGTTCCCTCAAAATAAAATAAATTTTAAAAAACATTTCCCCAGGGGCCAGAAATGGAATATCATCTCGGTGGTCATTACTTCCACTCCCTCCATCTTCAGGGAATTCTTTTGTCAGGGATTTTTTTTTTTTTTAACTAGCACAATGGCAAAAATGAGCTTTGTCCTGGGGGAAAAGCTCCCCGCAGCCCACACACACGTACATTGACCTGAGCTTTGAGAGTGCTCTAAGTTAAATCAGTGGCTACCTTTCATGCCTTTGAGTGGATACATATGCATCTTAGACCCTGCCTGTTTGAAGGGGGGTGTCATAGAGAAGTGTGGATGCCACAAGTGAGGAAGGCAGGTGGACCTAAGGGGCAGGGCCAGTGCTGTAAACACTGGGCAGAGAAGGGAACCCAGGCCACACAGCTATGGAGGCCAGAGGCCCCAAAGTGCCCCTCACTATCTTATCTCACTCCTCTGTCTGCCTGGGAATGCCTGTCCATTTTCCAAGATTTAACTGTTGCCTTTGAAGGGTGGGATGGGGATACTGGTGCTGAGGATTGTAAATCTATCTTCTTTTTTTGCATCTTAATATTACGTTTTTCAAAGAGTGGAAGCCTCTTTCTACTCTTCCTTTAACATTAAGATTCTCATTCGTCTTTACTTTTGGGGGAGGGGAGGATGTTGCTGGCCATAAAGAAAGCATTAATTTACTCTATTAAAAATATCTGGAAAAGAGGAAGATTTCTCTTTTAGATTCCCATTTCCTAGGCTCCCACAACCTCCCATCCTCTGAAGGGGATGAGGAAGAGGTTCCTCTAGCTTTTCCGGAGAAAGGGAGGCCTTGGAGAGAGAGTATAAGGCACTGGTGTAAGAATGGGGGCTCATGGTGTCCAGGTCGTGGTCCTCTGGAGTTTTTGAATCAATTAAAGCAAATAATGCTCTCTGTTTTCCACCAGGCCCAGACGAGCGATTGGCCGAGGCCGGTCCCGTGACCGTGAATTCCCTGCAATTTCGCCGGAGTCCTGGGTTTAATAGAGAGAGTCCCCATACGCTTGTATTTATCAGCAATATACAATTATAAAGGCCCAAAATTAAAAAAAAGAGAGACAGCGAAATCTCCCCCTCCCAAAATCGCTCCATCACATAAACCTGGGGGGGGCAGGAGGGGGGGTCCCTTCCGATCCTCCCTCCTGACGCCCCCCCCAGCAGGCCCCCTCCCCCACCATTGAAAGCCATGAATTTTGAATTTGAGAGGGAGATTGGGTTTATAAACAGCCAGCCATCGCTCGCCGAGTGTCTGACTTCCTTCCCCGCTGTCTTGGAGACATTTCAAACTTCATCAATCAAAGAGTCGACATTAATTCCTCCTCCTCCTCCTTTCGAGCAAACCTTCCCCAGCCTCCAGCCCGGCGCCTCCACCCTTCAGAGACCCGGGAGCCAAAAGCGAGCCGAAGATGGGCCAGCTCTGCCGCCGCCACCGCCGCCGCTCCCCGCTGCCCCCCCAGCTCCCGAGTTCCCCTGGATGAAAGAGAAGAAATCCGCCAAGAAACCCAGCCAATCCGCCACGTCTCCTTCCCCAGCCGCCTCCTCCGTCCCGGCCTCCGGGGTCGGATCGCCTGCAGGTCGGTAAGCGTGGTGGGGGTGGGGTGAGGGGCAGCTAGAAGAGAGGGGGAGAAAGAGCGGTGGGGGAGGTTTAAAAAAAAGGTGGCGAGCATGTTGGGGTTCCTTGCCCCGTCCATTCCTGGGATGGGGAAGTAGAATATCCCGCTGAGGTTCAGGCCTAGCCTCTGCCAGCATTTTTTTTTTCCTACAGCAGATTTTGGAAGCTGGTTGGGGAAGCGCTTTTTCTCTGCTAGAAGAAAAGGATTCGATTGAGGTTTTCGCCCGTAACTGTAGGGGAATGAGTGTGTTGCTGCTGGGATTGAATCTGGAGGCAGGAAAAGAGGAGGTCCTCCCTCCCCCAGCCCTAAGAGAACAGAGGGAATTAGAGAGCTGGGAAGAGGAGTGAAGAACAACCTTTATGAACCCAGTCCCGGGTTGGGTTGGAAAGTTCCGAACTGAGGGGTCCACTGGGAGGAGTTGGTATGGGGAGCTCTGAGGTTCTGGGCGCAAAAGGGAGCGGCTCTTCGCTCACTGCACGGCCTGTGGGCGTCTCTGAATACTTTGCCCTGACCCGGGCCACGGCTGTTGGCTGGGGAGAGAGGGCAAAGAATCGAAAAGCAGTGAGAGCGAGCCTCTTTGGTTGTGGAGGAAGGGGAGACTGATGATATTGTTTTTGGCGGATAGGGTAGTCTTTATCTCTGCTGAACTGAGGTTGGGCTGAGGACACGGCCCGCTGTGACGCCGAGCCTGTTTTCCCTGTAGATGGCTCGGGACTGCCGGAGGCTGGTGGCGGTGGGGCGCGCAGGCTGCGTACGGCTTACACCAACACGCAGCTGCTGGAGCTGGAGAAGGAATTCCACTTTAACAAGTACCTGTGCCGTCCGCGCCGCGTCGAGATCGCGGCCTTGCTGGACCTCACCGAGAGGCAGGTCAAAGTCTGGTTCCAGAACCGGCGCATGAAGCACAAGCGGCAGACGCAGCACCGAGAGCCGCCCGACGGGGAACCAGCTGGTTCTGGCGCCCTGGGGGACACCGGCGACCCCGTTGAGGAACCCGCGACCAGCCCAGGCGGTCCCCCCGCCTCGCGGGCGGCGCGGGAAACCTGCTCTCACCCGCCTGAGGTGGCGCCGGGGACCCTGGGCGCCCCAGGTCCCTTGCCTTTTGCCGATCGCTTGGAGGGCGCGCCAAGCCCGGGCTGCGCGCTGCGCGGGGCCGGAGGTCTGGAGCCCCGGCTATTGCCAGAAGACGCCCTCCCAGAGCGGCAGGATTCGCCTTTCCTGCCCGACCTCAACTTCTTCGCGGCCGACTCCTGTTTCCAGCTGTCCGGAGGCCTCTCCCCGAGCCTGCAGGGTTCGTTCGACAGCCCTGTCCCCTTTTCCGAGGAAGATCTGGACTTCTTCACCAGCACGCTCTGTGCCATCGACCTGCAGTTTCCCTAACCCGTTTCCTCCTCCCGGCCCTTTGGACCCCCGCCCTCCTTGGCAGTTTGCTGGAAAAATTGAGCACCCCCGCCCCCCAATTGCGTAGATATGTGTTTTGCTAAAATTCAGGTATTATTGAATTAGCATTTAATTCACTCCCTTTCTTTCTCTAAAATATTGGGCATTCGGGCATCTCTTTCACATCACACAGAAAAATTCCATTTGGTAGACTCCTTCCAACGAAATCTCAGGAATAATTAAACTCTAGGGGACTTTCTTAAAACGAACTAGAGGGACCTATTTTCCTCTTTTTTTAAGTTTTAGACAGTAGATTATTTATTAAAATTCCTTAATAATAGGAAAAGGGGAAAGTATTTATTGTACATTATTTTCATAGATGAAATAAATGTCTTTCTAATACGAAAGTGAGTGCTTGTGTTGGGACTTAGTCCCTTTCCCCGTGTCCCCAAAGGCCGTCCTCATCCCTCCAGGACCTGCGCGAAGTTTGTCAGGTTCAGTAGCCCACGCGACAGCTAAATTCCCTGGGCCGGCGAAGTCCGGATGGTACAAATAGTCCCGATTGGTGCCCGCTTCTCTACCAACGGCTCCGGGAAGAGCTGGGGGGTTGCTGGAAGCTCAGGCACTCCTCCCCGACACATACACAGAAGGACAGAGGGCCTTTGGCCCTGCGCTGGTGTTCCCTGGGCCTCTGCTTAGAAATAAAGGTGGGCAGATGGAGGGAGAGGGTGTGCTGCGAGCAGAGCAGGGTGCAGGAGAGGAGGCCCGGGGATAGCTTTCCGGGACACTGAGGGGGGCGCCGAGGTTTAGTTGAATTGAGAGGGATCTTAGGGCTTCCCAGGCTTCTTGCTTCGGTGCCCGAAGCGGAGTGGAGGGCCTTATTGGGAACGCAGAAAGGCTGAGGACCAGAGGACTGGAGCATGAGCGGGCCTCCCAGGAGCTGTAGGGTGGCCAAGGAATGGAGTGGGAATGGGGGTTTTCTCGGGAAGCAGGGCCCCATATCTAGGGATGGTAATTGGCTTCCAAGTGGGCAAGAAAAGAGGTCGGCTGAGAAATGTGGCGTTGCCAGTCACCCTGGAGTTGCCGGGGTTGGAAGAGCATCCGAGAAGCAGCGAGGCGACAAGCCCATGGAGGCCGGGGCAGCGTCGGGAAGCGCTCGGCCCGCGGGGAGAGAAGGAGGAGCGAGGAGAGCGGGAGGGAGACAGAGAAGCAAGGAAGATGCTCAAAATGGCGCTGGGGCCGGGCGGCGGGGAGGGCGAGGGAAGAGACTGCGGCCGCCATGACAGCCGCTTCGGGATGGGCCCGGCCCAGCCCAGCCCAGCCCCGGGGCTCTGCCCCCGCCCCCACCTTCTCCCCGCTGGATCTGCCAGATGCCAGGGAAGAAAGGGACACTGGGAGCCTCCCATTAGTTTTTGTTTGTTATTTGGTTTTTTTATTTTCAAAATGAACCCAACGGATGCTGAGGACGCGGGATGGAAGGGGAGTCCGGGTGGACGTAGGGAGGGAAGGAGAGTGGCGGGTCTGCGGGCCCAGGTTCGCCTCGCCTAGTCTCTTTTGATCCTTCGCTCTGGGATTTGAAGCCAGATCAGGGCTTTCTCCAAATGCAGACCCACCTGTCTTGGGCCAACAACTTCATTTTCCATTTCAACACCATGTCCAGTCTCCCACCCCACTTTGCTCAGCTCCTTGTAAATCCGGTAGTCGGGAACCAAGGATCAGTCTCCCCCATCTGCTTCCTGGTTTGTTCTGGGAACGCGGAGATTTAAACGGCCCTAGAAAGCCATCCATCCTCCTTAGGTTTACTTAATATTTCTCCGGCTCAGAAACAGACACTGCTGGGCTACTTCCCTGGCAGATGCTGCCATTCTCTAAAAGCAGTTTATTTCATGGGCCTCTCAGACTTTCCCCTGGACCAGCAGGACAGGGACTTAGAGAACCTGGCACTGAGAGTCAGCAACTGTCAGGATGAGGAGGGAGCCAACACAGGTTGTGACATAAGGACTAGACAGGCAGGCCCTTGGCATATTTTTTTAACAGGTCCCTCAGTGTGGAAAGTACACACATTATTTAGCTGGAATTTAATCCCTTAAACTGTCTTAATTTAGAATTCATCTCATGCATTAAATAATCTTATGTCATGTTGAATTGCACTTATTTCTCTCATAAATAAATTAATATAGAACAATTAGATGTGTTATTATAATAATATCATGTATCTTAGTTTATTTTCCCTCATAAAATATATAGGTATGAAATAAATTCAATATATTAAAGTAATAATACACAGCTTATTGGCTTGTGTGTTTATTTTCCCCATAAATAAGTGAATATACAATATATTAAAACCACACTATACATCTCATTGGGCTGTGTGTTTATTTCTCCATAAAATATGCCCACAGGCAGTGTTGAACATCTTAAAAATCACAGCACATAAGCCATCTCTACACTAGCAAAATGAAACAGACATTTCAGCTGAGGCTTTGATTTCTATGGACAACCAAACTAGATAATTTGGTCTAATTAAAAATACTCTTGCAGCTATAGCAGGTTGTTACAAAGATCAAGAATACCAGAAAGATCTTGCTAATGGCCCACCTTCCAGTTTCTTTGGTGAAAAGGAGAGCACCCTTCATCACTGCCAAAAAATGCAGAGTCTGCTCTGCTGGAGAGAATTCCCATCCTAGAATGATGGTCTACAACACTCAGGAGCCTCTGAGGTGCCAGATCTCTAGAGCCTGGCTACTCCACAGGCCATCAGTACTACCTGTGAGCTACTTGGAAATACAGAATCTCAGGCCCCACTCCAGACCTACTGAATCAGAATCTGAAATTTAGCAGATCTCCGAGTGATTTGTATGCACATTAAAGTTTGAGAAGTACTGCTAGATCACAGTGCTACCTTGCTTTCTGTTTTCCTCCATGCTTAAGAATTTTTGACCCACTTTACCTGGCCACTGCCTACCAATTCCCCTAACCCAAACCCAGTGGCCCAAGGGACAGGGAATCTCAGGTCCTGCCTGGGGCTACATCAGTCCTGATTCCTCCCTGACAAAATGACTGAGGAGCCAGGAGGTTGCAGCCAAAGGTTCAATCTACCAGTTTAGAATCAGGTACTTTGGATATCCTAGGGGTGAAAAGTTCCCAGTCCAGGTATTTCCTGTTGGCTGATTATTAGAGAGGAGTTGGAACTCTTTTTACAGGAACCATACAAGACTTTCCTGTCTCTCTCCTTTCTCAAATTCACAAAACTCACCATCTTTGATAACACCATAGCAGAACAAAGAAGCAATACATTTCTAGAAGGAAATGATTCCCATCTTCAATCTCCCCGCACAACTTCAAATTCAAGGGAATGTCTGGAAATTTGGGATTCATAAGGGATTGGGATTCAGGATGCCTGTGTGTTCCAAATCAACTCCTTTTCCTTTTTTTCACCTCTGGGGTCATCCTGTTTGGCCCAAGCCTTCCCAGTTGGTATGGAGAAGGAAAGGGAAGAGGAGTGGTTCCCAGACAGGGCAGCAGACCCCCCTCCCCCTACCCCAGTGCTGGTGGTAAGTTAGAGGGTAGCACCAGGCTGCTGTACTCACTTATCCCATCTTGACTGGGGCAGTGATGCTCTTGGGTCAGGACCAACTGTGAGTGGTCTGTAGTATAGACTGGTTATAAATTGGCTGTGGTTGGAGTAGGAATGTTCAGTGCAGCCCAGAAAGCTGATGGTCAGTCTGCCCTGCTCTTAGTGGATCATTCTTTTAAGATCCATGTCTCATTAATATTATGGTGAAAGCAAAGGACCATTAGACTGAGGAATTACTTGCAATCGTGATAACCCAGAGTCATTAAAAAAAAAAGTTAACTTATGTGTGTGGGCAAGTTCTTTCCCCTTTCTGGACCTCAGTTTCTCTATCTTGTGAAATAAATGGAAGAATTTAATGCCTCTAATGTACTCTACATTAATATAGGCTAAATGTATATTTGCTAGTCTTCCCAAGCAATGTATTAAATATTTATTATGGCCAATGTCATGTGGTCTTAAGTGACTCTTGGTGTTTGACAACAACCTACCTCCCACGTATCTGGTAGGGCCATTTTAACAAATTTTAATTTGTATCTTTATACCAGCAATCATGCCTCAATCATTATTTAAATAAGCAGGGAGAAAAATCTTTTCAATAAGCATGTAATTGGGAGCAGTGCTGTGTGCCAACTAGTCAATAAATATGAGTATTGAAAAGTGTCTTAGCCAAATTTTCCTCTGGCTTTCATCCTCTGCTACCTTCCTCAACATTTGGTTATATTTACTCTTGTTTTTTTTTAAAAAAGTAGGCCATTTCATATAAATAGATCCAACAAACTTCTTCTTTGACATGATGTACTAGATTTTAAAAGTCTCCTTTAGTTAGGTTTTATCTGATTGCTGAGGCATCAGATCATAGGCACAATTTCTGAGTCTCCCTAAAACAGCACTACTGAATTCCCTTACCTGTCTCTTTCCCAAGTCCCTGCAAGCACTTGCTCCCCGACTGCAGCTCTTTTTAGAATGTGCTCTCAGTCACAGGCATGCCCTCACTTTGCAGAAGGTGGCCTCCAGGGCACCACTTCATCCCCTCTGGCTACTGAGCCTGGCATGTCCCGGCTTAGCTCTGCCCCACCCCTCTTCTCTCTTCTGGCCCCCAAGCCCCCATCTCTCTCTCCACACTCAGTGGTAAGGCAACTATTTAGTGCCTGAAGGGGAGCTAATAAACTGCTTCTTCCTCAGAGGCGAGGGTAAACAGTGAAGGAAACCCCTTAAAACCTTCTCTAACTCCCAATCACCACAGAAAAATCACAGTCTGGACAGTCATTCAGATCCAAATTCAGCTTGATCAGTGTTTGATAAGGTTTCCAAAGTGGACATTTTGGCCGAAACTATCACACTTAGATAAACCAAATTAAGTAGAAAATTATTTCAATTCTTCATGTCACTCTAACCTTTCCTTTTAGAAAGATCTCAAACATTATTTAATCATGCCCCCAGTTATTCATTCAAAATGAAAGTGTACATCCTGTTGATCTATCTAGATCCCAGAAGTCAAGTTCAACCCCTTCCCCCTCTGGGAAGGATAGTTTCTAACCTAATCCCTTATTGAAAAAGAGACAACCTCCTCCCTAGAAAACTTTTCCCAAATATTTGGAAAATCAAGAAGTTCTTTCTAATATCCAACCTGAAACCTTTCTGCTGCAATTTTAATCATTTGGGTTCTTTATAGATATAAAATATTAGGCTTTAGTTTTCAAAAAGATCTTTAGCTTAGAAGAAAATCCTTTGCCTAAACAGAGCCAACCTTCTCAATTCTCAATGAAATTTTCATATGATAAAGTACATATTGCATAATATGTAGTGATATGTTACATGAAAATATAGCACACATACTATTCTACTATCACATATTTCCATATTTTAATAATGCTAGTTATATTAAAAAACAGAAGACTGACTCATACTATTTCAGAATGTGTATGTAAGGTTAATACCATACATTTAGAGAGTTCTCTACGGTTTATATTTTCTTGTTTGCTTTAATCCTACTAACAATGCAGTGACATAAGTAGTATTAAACCCATTCTTCTTCTCTGAGGCTCAGACTCAGAGAAGTCAAGAAACTTGTCCAGGGTCATAATGCTAAAAAATGGCCAAGTAAGGACTTGAACACAAGTATTCTGGCCCCAAACCTGGCACTCATCCCATTACAATATGTACCACTCACAGTCTAGGATTCTCAATCAGATTCATTGTGATTTAACTAGCACGTATTAAAAGAAATGACATCAAATTCAGACTTCATCCTTCCTTCAATAGCAACAAGAAGCCATCTCTTTGTATTTTTAATTTAATTTTATTTTTTCAACACCACAGGAGCCCAAATTGCAAAAATAGTCATCTCTCATAGTGAAAAAATCACAGCCCTGATTATTGTTTTAGTTCTTAAGCTCCAACATTTGATCTTGGGTTTGGCCTCCCAAGATTTTGGTTGAGGAGAGGAGATAGAGACAGATAAGGCCTCAGGAAAGAACTGTTATATTGCTCCTGCCAATTCCCCAATGAAAGCAAATTCCTCCACAGAAATCATAATGTGAGGTTTGAACTTCTAACTTAGCCCCATTCTGGTTAGAATGGTCTCCCTACTTTGCATTCTCAGTATGATATGGACCAACAACCCTCAAAGATAATTTCAGTTCTAAACATGTCTATTTTTGTTTTTGTTCTCTTATATGTAAGCAGATCATACAAACTAGGAAATAAACTTTATTTCACTCTGGGGTTTAGTCCACCCAGACCCTCTCTAGTGAATTTAATTTAGTCAACCAAAAAAAAAAAATCTTCAAGTGCATAGATTACTCCAGCTGGTGAAGCTTCTTTTAAGGAGGAGGAGGAGACTGGGAACCTACAGAGCCAAGTTGCTTGGTTCTCCCAGTCCTTTCTGCTGAAGCTGGGAACTTTGGGAAATTTTAAAATACCTGCTACACAAGAGAAGGTGGCAAGACCTAGGGATGCATTGGGCAGCATAGTGAATTTGGAGGACTGAGGCCAAAGCAATAACTGCAATGGACAGTATAGCTTGAGGCACTTTTGCCCCAGCCTTTTCTTCCTGTCATTATTAAAAGGCTATTGGTGACTTCAGCTGTTGTAGAGGGGATGCATTTCTCCAACTCCCAGACAGATCCATGCTGCCTTAGTAACTGACTGGAAATTTACTTTTTCCTTTAGACCTCAAATTGTTCCTTTCCTTGGGGGGGCAAGGAATAGGGTGAGTAGGTTCTCCCTGGGATGAGGAAAAGGTGGAAAGTGAAGAAGTTTCAAGTCTCTCAGAAGCAGGATAACCAGATCAGATCTAGGCCTAACTCGGATTTGGGGTTACAAGACAAATCCTAGTTCACTCCACCCAATGTCTTCTCCAAAGGTCTCAGCCTGTGTGTAGGACATCTTAAAATGAGAGGAAAAAGTTGGGAGTATCTGCAAATCCCTCCTCCCAAAAAAGGTGAAATAGAAAGAAATAAGCTTGCTCCCATCTCAATAATCCTTTTCTCTTCAATGTCTCTGCCAGGCCACTCCCCCACCCACCTCAGTTCTCCTTCCCTGTGACTGCCCTCAATCGTTTTGGCAAGTGAACATTCTCTCACTCTCCCCCATTGCATCTCTCTTAAGGAGTTACCAGCTGGACCCCTACCCCCAACTTGGAGCAGGGTCTGAAGCAGAGTACACAGAGGGAAAGGAGACAGGGGTTCTGTGATATGTTTTGAGCTCTTTCAGAGTTGGGGTCTAAGCCAGGCCCACGATTATTAGAGAAGAGAAGGGCAGTGTGATGCTGGTGACAGAATAGAAAGCAGGAGAGGGGACCACAGAGAAGAACAAGCAAAACCAAGGGGAATGGGAAACAGAGGATGGAGAGACACAGAGACTGAGAGAGACAATCTGGGGGTCCCTTGGAGAGGGAGGAGTACTCACCCTACGCTTTCTGGGGTGAGGAAACTTGAGAAGTTTTGAGGGTCCTCCCTGAACCTGTCCCACCTACTTCCCCTTCCTCTCTTCAACTCTGTTGTTTACAGAGGTCCCTCCCTGAACTCTTGCCCTCCTGGACTTGCCCGAGATCCAGCCCCAGGCCTCCGTCCAGGCAGACACCCTGACAGGTTACAAATGAGCGTGGGTGTTAGATTGCGCCAAGCTCTTGTTCTCAGAGTGTGTCCGGAGGAGGAGGAGGAAAAAGAATCAATGGGCTCTACCTAAGAGCTTCTCTTCTAGTCCCTTCCAGGTCTGGAGTCTGAGAGAGTGAGGAAGGCACTTCCTGTTTTCCTCCCCAACCGACAGTGAAGCAGAAGGGGGTGAGATTCCACTCCAGAACCTTAGAAGTCAGAGCCTCAGGGCCACTGCACTGATTGTCCCACTCTCTGAGCAAACTCCCCTTATCAAGTCTAGAAAATTCACTGAAAATTTGAGTAATCTTTAAGATTTAACTGGTATTGAATTTATGGATTTGAGGCTTGGATTTTTTTTTTTTTTTTGGAAGGGGATGAAAGGTGATGACAGAGAGAGGAGTAGGAGGGAACCAGAAGAATATAGGGTCTCCACTAGTTTTAAACACTTTAAGAAGAGAATAAAAATTCGCCTCCTCTTCACCCCCCTGTAAACATCACCTAACTCTGCTCATTGTGGCTCTCTGGAGAGATATAGGGAGTTATTTAAGTCTGAGTGAGTGAGCCAGCTACAGCTATGGATGGCTAGAGAGAGGATAAATACATCTAGAGAGATGAGTTGATGGATAGGTAGGGAGCGAATATAAATATGGAGAGAGATGGACGAACAGAGAGATGGATTGAGACAGAGAGAAAATAAAGAGAGGCTGAGGGAGAGAAATGGATGTGTGAATGAGGAGAGAGCGCTTATACAGAGAGATGGAGAGAGGAATGGGGTGTTTCTCATCCTTTTCTCCGCATTTCTGTAGTCCTGCCTTGCTCCCTGAAATGCCATTTTCCCACCCCTCCCTTAATGAATTCTTCCTCGAGAATCCAGACCCTGCCTCACACCCTTAGGTGTTTTTGCAGCCCCTCCCTTCACAGTCATCCATTTGGCCCAAGATAACATACCTCACCGGGCTGTCCTAGCCTATCAACCCCAGACAAATTGGGAGAAAGAAACATGGAGTAGGAGTTCTGGGCAAAATACGGAGGCTAGATTCCCACCTCCAGGTCTTGGGGGGAAGGTTTCTTTGAGGGGTGGGAATGGTGAGGGGCAGCTGGGTTGAATTTGTCCAAATCTAATAACCCAGGAGCCTATTGAAGGCCTCGGGGGCTGGGAGGGGAGGAAAGTCTTGAATATTCTTCTAACTTTTCCCCCCTCTCCCTCTGGTCCCTTCTTTCCAAAAGTCTTTGAAGAAAGATGTTTTTGACGCTTCCATGTCGCTCTCAGATGGATGGGCTGCGGGTGATTGAAGTGTCTTTGTCATGCTAATGCTTGGGGGGTGATGGATGGGCGCTGGGGCTGCCAAACTCTGGCCCACTTTGCCCATTGGCCTGGGAGAGATCACATGTGCCCCCCCACCCCCACTCCCTACCCCCTTCCTAGGGGAGTGCTGGCCCAGGCGAGCTGGACCAGGCCATGGATGCGAGCCTCAGCGCTGTGACATACTGCCGAAAGGTTGTAGGGCAAGAGGGTGTCTCCCCCAAACGAGCCGACCCTCCTGTGGCCTCGACGCATGGACTATAATAGGATGAACTCCTTCTTAGAGTATCCACTCTGTAACCGGGGACCCAGCACCTACAGCGCCCACAGCGCCCCAACCTCCTTCCCCCTCAGCTCAGCTCCAGCCGTTGACAGCTACGCAGGCGAGGGCCGCTATGGCGGGGGGCTCCCCAGCCCCGCGCTCCAGCAGAACTCGGGCTATTCCGCTCAGCAGCCGCCTTCAGCGCTGGGGGTGCCCTTCCCCAGCTCCGCGCCCTCGGGGTATGCCCCGGCCGCCTGCAGCCCCAGCTATGGGCCTTCTCAGTTCTACCCTCTGGGTCAATCGGAAGGAGACGGAGGCTATTTTCATCCCTCGAGCTACGGGGCCCAGCTAGGGGGTTTATCCGACGGCTACGGAGCTGGTGGAACGGGCTCGGGACCGTACCCTCCGCCGCAGCCCCCTTATGGGAATGAACAGGCGGCCAGCTTTGCACCAGCCTACGCTGATCTCCTCTCTGAGGACAAGGAATCGTCCTGCGGGTCAGAAACCAGCACCCCCACCGCCCGGACCTTCGACTGGATGAAGGTTAAGAGAAACCCACCCAAGACAGGTAGGGCTCAGACGTGGCCACCCCCTCTCCGGGGACCAAAGTAGCTCTACTGCCCTTGCACTGAGATGGCCTGGGCAGGGTTATTCTTTTTCAGCAGCCCTGATAGAGGCAGGTAAGAGCGTTCTCAGGTCAGGTGAAGTCTCCCCACCCAGTAGGAACCCGGTCGCCCCCAAGAGTAAGTCTCCATGCCCACTCCACTTCCACATCTGAGCACCCAGCACGGGCCCAGGACCTAGTGTGCTTGAGGGTGGGAGGTGGAAGTATGGGGGAGGCGGCTCCAGATTTGGAGATCACCATTGGGGGTCCCTGGTGATCTGTGGGAACTTTGAGAACTGAAGGTGGACAGAATGGTGAATGGAGGAGGGGAGGAGAAGGAGAAAGAGGTGAGAGAACTGACGTGGCCTTTCTTCCCGCCCCGCCCCTAGCGAAGGTGTCGGAGCTGGGCCTGGGCGCGCCCAGCGGCCTCCGCACCAACTTCACCACGCGGCAGCTGACCGAGCTGGAGAAGGAGTTCCATTTCAACAAGTACCTGAGCCGGGCCCGGAGGGTGGAGATCGCCGCCACCCTGGAGCTCAATGAAACGCAGGTCAAGATTTGGTTCCAGAACCGGCGCATGAAGCAGAAGAAGCGCGAGCGGGAGGGAGGCCGGGTGCCCCCAGTCCCAGCAGGGTGCCCCAAGGAGGCGGCGGGAGATGCCTCGGACCAGTCCACATGCACCTCCCCTGAAGCCTCGCCCAGCTCCGTCACCTCCTGAACTGAACCTCACAGCCCACGGGGCTTCCAGGCACTGGAGCGCCCCAGTCCAGCCCTCTCCCAGGCTCTCCCCATCTGGGGCCTCGGCTTCACTGTCTCGGCGATCCTCTCCAAGGCTGGGACACCAGTTCAGAGCTGGGGGGATGGGGAAACCTTTTTCTCACATCTGGGTGAGGAACTGATGGCTAGGGACACTAGGGCACCAGAGGCCTGGGAGGCACCGAACCTGTCAAATGTGGAGGGAATGCCTTTCATCTGGGGATCAGCTCACCCTCAACATGTGGGTAGGGGTAGGAGCCAGCCCCATCCTCCTGGATTCTCTTTTCCCTTCCAACTTGAGTTTATTCAGTTCAGTGCCTTTGAGCTTCAAGGATTCTCCTCATGAACTCGCATCCTAACTCCCTCTTCTAGGCCCAGGACAGACAGAAGGCCTTGAATGTTCTTGTGTGGGAGCCGTTTGGGTGCTGGCATATTATTACCAATCCTTAATCCAGTCACCACAGACCTTACAATAGCACCAGCTACCTTGTGACAGACCAAAAAGCTCCCTATCTAACCCTATTAACCCTCTCCTGGCACATCTGTATTGCACTAATGCAGCCTCCAGAGGTGGTTTTCAGAGACCTGCCTCCTCTCACCAGCGACCTCATCACTAAGTCACCAAAGTGTTTTGGAACTTGGTACTCCGGAGACTTCTGGAACGCTGTGCAAGGCCTGTCCCCATCAAACCTCAACCAGGAAGGTGCAGGCACGCCCCCACTAGTTCCTCCCCTATTTATTGCCTCCTGGAAAACCCAGGACCCTCTTCCCCATCTCTACTCTATGTCTGGGGGCAGCCAGGGAGGCCCAGGTACTGTGAGGGCTCCCAGTCACAGCAAGCATTTCTGTGAACCTTGGAGACAGTGGAGGCACCATCCAAGTTTCTGGAAACCTGAGCCCCAAGCAAGCTCTCTCTGTACCTCCAACTACCTCATTTCAATAAAGTCTGTGTTTTTCCCCTCTTCCCGCCTACTTCTGCTCCTCCATCTAGGGGTAGAGGAGGCCTCATACTCCATCAGCCCTGGAGAAGAGGTGAGGAAAGAGTGGTCGCTGGCTGGTTGGGCTAGAAAGAGCTGAGCTTTAAGATCTCAGCAGGATAAAGAGAAGGACTTACTGGGTGCGGGCCTAAGCAGAATAGGGCTCCAGGCCCCCAGGCCTGACAGTGTCAGTCCACTGGTCATTGGGAGAACTCAGAAAGGCATGGAGAAAGAAGACCGGGGAGATCAAACAGTTACCAGAGGGTCTTGAGAGGAAGACAGGAAAGAGGAGAAACAGACCTGTTTGGAGAGGACAGAAAGAGGGTGCAAAAGGAGGAGGAAGTGTGGGGGAAGGCGAAGCAAACTACCCCTTCCCTCCTCCTCAACTCCCTCCGTCCTGCCCAGAGCAAGGCCTGGCTCAGACCCAAGGGTCGCTGACAAACTCCAGATTGGCATTAACCCCACCACCCCACCCCAACCCAGCGCCCTTCCAGTGACTCCGCGGGGATGTCGGGATCCGAGTGGCCGTGAGAGTCCGGCCCCAGCCTGCCCTCCTCCAAAATGCCTTTCCGCTGGGGCTCAAGGTGAACTCCCTCGGCCTCCGGGCGCTGGACGCCAGGAAGGAGGTGGCTGTCAAAGGGCCGAGTGGGGGGTAGGGTGCGGGAGAAGGGGCGGAGAGCCCGAGGTGGGGGAAGGGCAGGCCGTGGGGGTGTGGGGAGGGAGAAGTCGCAGGAAAGTCCGGGGCCTGGGGGTGGGCGGAGGCGACGGAGGTAAATCCGGATCCCGAGCTGACCTTTTTACCTCCAAGCGCCTCTGGGCTTTCCAAACAAGCTAACAGCGCGCCCCCGGGGGCAGCCATTGTCTCCGGGCGGGTCCCACTGGCAAACCTTTGGCCGGCAGAGGCGGGGGGCCGGGACTCAGCAAGCTCCGCGGCCGCCAACAAACCGCCATCGCTCACTCGCCCCGCGGTGCCGTCGAGATGACGCGGGCCTCCGGGCTCCGGCCCTGGTTTATTGATTCCGGTTACCGCGAGAGCCCATGTGCCCCGAGGGCAGGGCAGCCTGAGGGGAGAGGGGCAGCAGCGACCAAGGTGGGGTGTCTTGTCCACACTGCCATCTCTTTAATTCCTGACCTTTCTAAGGAAGAGAGGCAGCTAAAAGGACTAGGAATGTACATAAACGCTGAGCATTTGCTTCCTAATGAAATTGGTGCCATTATAGGAGAGGCAGCGTTATCAATAATTGCACAGCCCAGCTGGAAAGCAAGAGAAGTGTGTTGCAAGAGGAAGCCTAGCTTTCCCAGAGGCTGATGTCTTGCCCTCTGTCTTTTAAAAATAAATCTATTAACTGCTTTTCTGCATTTAATTGAAATTGCCTCCAAGCTTGGCTTCCCCAAAGGGGTCACCTTGGCAGAGGGGACAGAGTGAGTGTCTGCGGAAACAAAACTCCCTTTGCTTGGAGCCATTCAGTGTGAGCCAGTCGAGCCTTCTTGTTGGGGTATTTGTGGATCCTCCAAACTTTGGACAAGTGAGCAAGAAAGCAGGGAGGAGGAAGAAGGTGCAGTGGTTAGAGCGAAGCCCGCGTTAAGGAAGGATGGTGGAGCTGGTTTGCAGACTGGGGCTGACAGGTCCTGGGGGAGGAGTGATGGAGGGGCCAGGAGGAAAAGGGAAAGCTGGCTGGCTTGGTTTTTGGCCTTAGCAAAAGGAAATATCAGATTCCTCCAGGGAAGGATGAGGGGCAAATCAGTTCTCCGTTAATAGAGGGGCGGACTCCAAATAGTCTGCAATGAGTCTGAGCCTCCCATCTTCTTAGATGCAGAGATCCTGAACCCTTCCCCACTTTGCACTCTCCTACTTGAGTCCCACTTCCAATCTGAGACCCCAGGCAGGTCTACACTGAAGACATTTGTTTGGAGAAAGAAAAGATCATTGTATATTTTCCTAGCATAAATGACAAAAGGAGAGGATAGTAAAAAAACAACAACACATTTGCTCGCATTGAGCTAAACTGATGGTCTTGTTAAACTTTCCCCCAATAGAAGCCAAACTGCTTCACTCCTAAACTCCTCAAAGCCTTTGAGATTGCTGTTTTTTTCACCGCCCTGAGGAAGGGAGGGATTTTGTTTACCAGGAGATCTGAAAGTACATTTTTCGAAAAATTTGAAAGCACTCTACCCCCACATCTCTGTTTCCCGGATCTCAAAAAATATCTCCAGTTTTGAAAATAAAAATCTTGAGGGTTTTTGTTGTTATTGTCTTGATTCTTCACAGGAGGAGAATTCACAGGGCTGGTTGAAAGTTTGTCAAGGTCTCTGAGGGGCACACTCACCAACCTGGCAGTCCAGTTGAGGGGGGCAGTCAAGCCTCCACTCCACCGAACCCTCTGTACCATCTGTTTCTCAGCCCAAGTGTGAAATTTTCCTTTTTCCTTTGCCATTTTCCTCAGCGTTTGTTCTCCAAATGTGAGGCTCTTTGATCTCCTGGACCAGAAAGAAAGAAAAAGAGGTTTTTAAAGCCCTGAAGTTCTTCTTACTTTTAATGTGGGTTTCTTTGTTGTGAATATTCCTTGTGCCAACACCACGGGGCTGCTGGAAAGGGGTTGGTGGGATGGGGCTTGGAGAAGGGTGTGGATAGGGAGGCTCGGGAGGAATTTCCAGATGAACAAATGAGGGAGGTCAAAATGAGTCAGAGTGCAGGACCAGGGAGTTGGGGAAAACACCCAGGAATGTGGGTTCAAATACAAGCCCTGCCTCTCCATAGCCAAGTTGCCTAATTCTCCGTGCCCAGTTTCATTATCTACAAAATGGGAATAATAACAGCTCCTATCTTATGGGGTTGATGCTGGGATTAAATTAATATGAATAAGTGTAAAATGCTTGTAATAGTCCCTAATAAATAAATGTAAGCTGTAACAATTATTATCATTATTAAAGGGACTATGTTTTCTTCCCTTTCTATAGTATCTAATCTATTTCAGAGCATAGCTTCACTATGCCCACTTCTTATACTCATATCTTGTTTGGTTCCTGATAGGTGTATTGGGCTAGGGACAAATAGAAGGGATTCCCTTGAGAACCCTCAGTTGTGTTTGGCTGAGACCTCTTCCTCTTTTTCCAGTCTCAGCCTACTCACCTGTAGAGAAGAAGCATTATCCTCACCTCCCATACATTTTCCTTTCCTTTTCCATTATGGGAAGATGGACAAGAAGTCTGGAAGACACTTCAGGATCCTTATTTAGTGCAGTAGAGGGCAAGGGTTCTGGAGTACAACTTTTCAAAGTGTTCCCCTTTTATTAGCTGGTGGGCACATGCCAGTACCCAGTTTCCCTGTGCACCCAGTTCTTCAGATGTACCATGCAGGATGTTGAAGAATAAATCATATAGATGAGAAATGCTTAGAACACTGCCTGGCACATAGAAAGTGTTCAGTAGCAATTTCCTATTTTATATATTCACATAAGATATTTTTCTATTACTTTCTTACACAGAGTTATTCTTGGTCTTGGCATGATGGAAGCAGATATCCTCCAGCCTCGGCCCCCTGCACTGCACCGGCAAACCCGCCTGGCACCATGATTTGGGACTTGCTGCTAGGGAATAGAATAATTATGAACTGAATTAAAGGGGTCAGGGGAACCCCATAGACTGCTGGCTTACAGTAAATACAATATCATAATGAGGGATGCTCTAGACAGGTCAGCCTCACTGCATAACCCTGGGAGAACATTCTCACTTCAGTCCGTAAGATTGGTGCCCCCTGCAACTGTACCAGATTTTTTATTTTTCTGGTTACTCAGTCCTGACTCTAAGGCCTTCCTTGCACGACCTTCCTTGAATGACTCAACCAGAGTATTCCAGATGCTTCAGCTTTTGCTGTTTCCCTGGCTCTCAAAATGCTTTCTATAATCAGAGTATGTCCTGGGTGGGACAAGAGTTGGAGATGTCAAATGTTTAATATCCATTCCCCAGAGAACGGGGAGACTCAGGCAGCAGCAGACTTCAGCCCAAAGGCTGACCTCCTGGCCCTCATCCACTCTTGTTCTCTTCATTGGGAAAGGAATGGCTCAGATACTTCAGCGAAGATTTTGTAGGAAGTCAGGAGTCCTAAGTTTTCTCTACCAAGGGCCTTCTTTGTGTTCTCAGGTAAATCACTTAACCTCTCTGGGCCTACTTTCCCAGTCTTTAATATAAGTTGAATTATCCCACTGCAGCTTGACTCATCCTTTTCTCTGAGGATAGAAGAAGATGTAGGTAAGAAAGGATATAAATTGGGTGGAGGATAGGGAGATGGGAGGGTGGGGTGGAGAAGCATCCTGTATTTATCCTACCTGCCTGTATTTATCCTGCCTACCTCTAACGAGCTAATTAAAATACTCTTTCTCTATCCAACCCCCCCTCACCCCCCCTTTCCTTCAAGCTCTCAAGATCATTGGCCTTGGTCCAGACAATTCTCAGCCCTGCAGCCTTTTCTGCCTGGAGGGGAACCAAGGTGGGAGGGGGCCCCACAAAGCATGCGCCCTCTGCTCCTGAGAGGCTGATGCTCCCTTCAGTTTACTCTGGCCTGACAGCTCCATTTCAACCCCCACCTTGGAGATGAGGCAGCTCAATATTTACTCAGCAAGAGAGGTTTGCCCAGAAGCCTCGCCTCTCCAGCCTGCCCCCACCCCCTTTCCTTCCCAGTTCATGGAGAGTTCAGCCCTGAAATGGCTTGCAGCACCCCACCCCCGCCCCACACACAGCCCCAGCGGCTCAGCGGAGCCTCCTGTCCAGGGGATTGTTGAGCCAGAAGGGCGGGGGAAGGGCCTGGTCCTGAGGTCATGCCCTGGTCTTTCCACTCTTACTGGACCAGCAGCCTGGGCCTCCAGGAGGAGAGAAGACTCAGAAAATGATTTTCTTTTGGGGGAAGGGGCAAGACGTGGAGATTGGAACTATCAGGTTGGGGACATGATCCAGGACTGCAAAGGAGTCATGTATCTGCATGTTATAAGTACAGTATCATACACCAAGCTTTATGGTAGAGAAACTTGGTAAACTTGTGACAACTTGGACTCTCTTTCCAAAGACACTGAAAGAGTTAATGCAGTAAAGAAGTGACACTTGTGTTCCCAGCAACCATGTATGAAAACCAATCTCTCACCTCCTAACATTCTAGAATGTAAGATCCATGAAGGCAGGGGTTTTTGTCTGTTTTATGCATCACTCCATTTCTAGTTCCTAGAACAAAGCCCAGTACATAGCAGATGCTCAGTAAATATATGTTGAATAAATAAATATTGAAGCAAGATTCTCCTGTCTAGAAGCAAGTACCCCCAAAATGGTGTCCTGAAATGATGTGAGCTTCAGATGTTTGATTAGTCCAATAGTATTATAATCAACGTATTAATATGAAGATAATGAAAGTAGGGTTCCAGCTGGAAGGGGACTTCGGAGGCAGTTTCTTCATCCATACCTTCCATTCAAGCTGTCTATCTCAAGGTAAATGACAAAGAGCTCACTGCTTGCTTTTAGGGCAAGTCTGATCCAAGAGTTCTTCCAGTTTTTGTTTGGGCTTCCTTTTATTTTAGCAAGTATAAACCCAAGACAAGACTCAACTTTGGAAATGAAAAGGATTTGAAGGCCCAGCTGGACCTTTCTATTGGTAGAAAATGGACAGAGAAGCCATCCTGCAGCGAGACCCAAGAGAAGTGCACTTGACTCAGACAAGCCTTCCTCTCCATCTTCCAAGTTCCCACAGAGCTAGTGTCAGGCTCCTGCTGCACCAATGCACCAAGGTTTTGCTTTATCTTTTTAAAAAGATGTGTGGGTTGTCTACTTGCTTCTAGGGCCAATGAGGTGAATTCACACAGGGCTGTGTGTGCAGTTTGTTTGGGATCAGAAAGGGGATGGTGAGGTGAAGCATGACTTTCAATGCTTACTGGAACTTGAGGGCAAGGATGGCCATCTCTTGGAAATGTCACAGAGCCCTTGGGAAGGTCACTCAGTCTGGGGTGGTCAGTTACCATCCTTGGAAATTCTTGTGAATTGATGGTGTCAGCTTGTTTCCTTCTCCCGTGGATCTACACACGTGGATCCTGACACCACAGAAACACGACCTGGAGCCCGACCTGAGTCAGGCAGAGGGAAGGGGGAAACTGTCAAGGAAAAGAGAGAAAAAAGGTCACCTATTAATCCCCTGCTCTACAATAGGGGGAGATTTTTACATCAGGGACACCCCAGGGAGAAAGAAGCCAGGGGAGGGAATATTTCTCAGCAGCAACTAAGGAAAGCAAAGCTTTATGGGTGGGGCATGGGTCTGATGTTTTTGGCCAGAGTTCTTTGATTCCCAATTTCAGACAGTGCAAAGCCTCTGCTGGAAGCTGTCACTTTTTGAGTTAGGGAATCTGAAGAGGCAAAATTTGGAGAACAAGCTGTGCAGGGGGAAAAGCCTCGAGGTGCATGTCCCTGGAATCACAGGCTGGCAGATAGTTGAGCGGGAAGAATTGTCATCATTCTTCTCCGGCCCTGAACTTCCTGTCCTTCACCTCCAGTTACTCCACTTTTAATTTTCTATCCCCACACTTGGGCATGGCAGGGGAGACCTTTCCCAGGTTGCTGAAGCTGAGTAGAAAGAGAGGAAGGCAGCGAGGCATCCCTGCAGGATTGGTGGGGTGGGACGGGGCAAAGCCTGAATCCAGCTCAGGGTCTGCTTTCAGAACATTCAAATTCAGTAATCTGGGGAATTGCAAAAAGGACTTTGAAAGGGTTCCCAAGCTTGCAGGTTCCCACCTACTGCGCCAACATTTCAAAACCCATTGAAAGCCACACCTTGACGCTTTGCTGCAGACTGAAGACCTCCATCACACAAGCTGGTCTGTAAACAAGCACTGTTCCTTGTGTTCCCAAGCAGAAAGCAAACTTGACCTTGTACACAGCTTTGCAGCCATGGCTTCCACACAGCCGCAGAAAGCGGGCTGGGGAGACTGGGATTGTTACCTGGGTGGAAAAAGTCTCTCCCTTCCACTCTTTGGAGTTTATATTTTGCCTGGGGTGCAAGATGAAACTTCAGAGAAATATGAGCAGAAAACAGAAGGGTTCTCAGCAGAGAGGTGAAAAAAGAAAAGGGCCTTTTTCTAAAACTGCCTCAATCTAATCTATCTTTACAGGATTCCCAGAATGGAAATGGAAAGGAAAGAGGCGAGAAGTCAGCTCTCCATGTTGTGCAGCTAAACACTTAAGGGAAAAGCAAAAATTACGATAAAGCAAAACAAAACCAAAAATCCCCAACATGGTTGTTCTCCCACATTTTCTTCACAGAATACCAAAGATCCTGATAGCTGATTTTCCCCTCTGATTTTCATTTGCGTGTTTTGGACCCAGAGCTTAGTAGGATTTAACTGAGTTCTCCTATCTTAAGTAAGAAAAAGAAAAAGAGCTTGTCTTTATCCTTAGAATTTCATCATAAAGAACAAAGGTACAAATACAAAAATAAAAGAAAAATAGCATCCAGTTAATGCCTTTTGAGTTCTTCAACATCCTAACCTATCTTGAAAAAAATAAAAATTTCAAGTGTGCATTAAATAAATCTACCAAAAATAATCTTTGAGTGTTTTCAAAAATCCTCTCCTTATGAAAAGCTTCCTTAAATGCACTAGAGAAAAATTTTGTTTTTTAAAATACTTCTTTTTGAATAAGATGAGGAGTTTATCTCCAACAGCAATGGGGCTTCTTTCTGTCTCTTTCCTCTTTCTAAATCAAAAGAATAAGGGAGACTGGAAAAAAAAATCAGTGCAAATTTTGCTTTACTCTTTCTCCTCCTCTAGCCTTCTTGTACACAAATCTCCCGACAAAAACAAAATCCTAGGTTTCAATTTAATAGATATCATAAACCTCTTGTTTAGTATGTCCTCTGTGTTGGACAGGCACTGAGGTGCTCCCAAATATCAGATTTCTCCCTTAAAAAACAAAAAAATACCTGGTTTCCTTTTTTTTCCCTTCCCAGAACATTTGAGTTTAATTCTCAAATGTTTTATTTTTGGTGACAAGTGTAAATGTTTGCCTACTCACTGAGAAGTAACTCAGATTCTTGTCTTGGGTCACGTGGAAACCTAGAGGAGTACCTTCCACCAGCTCCTTGCAACTGAGGCAGGTTTCAACACTCAGATGATCTTCCTACAGTCACGGGGGGTCTAACTCAGCATCCCTGGAGCCCCTTCCCACTCCAGCTGGGAACTGGGTGGGAGCAGTTTGCTGAATCACAGGGTCCACTCTCCCACAAGGTTTGACGCCCTCAATTGATGAAGTGAGGGGAGAGAAAAGGTCACAGGTCCTTGATGGGTCTGAATAGCAGGTCTTTCTACACTAAGTATGTCTGGAAAAGAAAGGACTTCCCTTTGCTCCCAGCACACACACACACACACACACACACACACACACACACACACACACACACCTGCAAGCTTAATAGAGGAGTTTTGTTGTTTAAAGAAATGTAGACAGAGGAGGGGTAAATTACTTGTAAATGTGTTTCCAGCAACAAGGAGTGGTGTTTCTCTCCTGGCATTTGGCAGATGTGCAGAGAAATTCCTACCCTAGGAGGAGATGCTAATTCATCTTTCATATCAACATTGCCTTTGGACATCTTGATGACCATCTAGCTGCTTCTTAGCTCATAGAGAGCTGAGGAAACTGCACCATGGAGTCCCTTCTGTTCCCCCAAACAGAAAGGGGGGGGGCAAATCTTTTTATTTGTCCTTCAGGTGAATGAATTTCCCAAGACATATATCAATGTTCAAGTGGATGATTGCTGGGAGTTTCCCACTTTTCTCAACGTTACTAGTGCCCATCTGAGAGAGGCTTAGAGGACCAGGGTGGGGTAAATCCAAGCAAAAGAATAGCCAAAAGCTTGCAGATGGAAGGAATATGAAGACCATATCTTTATGCCTTCACTCAATCTTGACTACAACATCCTGGGCTCGGACACCTCTAGCAATGGGGAGATCACGACTTATAGGGAAGACTCTCCTAATGTTGGACTGCTCTAAATGATAGAAAATGGTTCTTTATATGGAATAGTCGTTTGCCTTCTTGGGACTTGCACCCATTGATTCTACTTCTTTGTTGCCTTCTGGAGCCAACACAATAACTCTTAATTCTTTTTTCACATGCCAGCCCTCCAAATATTTGAAAATAGCTATCATGTGTGTCCCTACATTGTTCTTTCTGTAGAGAAATGCACATTCCAGATTCTTTCATTTGTTCCTCCTGAGACCTGATTTCCAGATCTTTTGCCATTCTGCTCTCCTTTCCTTAGTTAATATTTTCCATAAAACAAGGTGTTCAGAACTTAACAGAAAATATAGTGTGATCAGATCAGTTCTAATACAGTGGGAATATTATATCTCTTGAGCTAGCACAGTATTTCTACTGACACAGGCAGGATAGCCTGGGCAGGAAAGGACTATGGGGAGGGCAGGTGGTGAGAAATGGAGAAATTTTCTTTCTCTTGGAAATTGTGTCTATCTACTCGACTTCTAGGGCTGTATCAGTCACTGATACCTTAATCCATCCAAATCCCCAAGCTCAGGAAGACAGCCACCACATCGGCATCCATTCGTAAGGAGCAAACATTTGCTGAGCAGAGTCTGTGTAATTTGTGAGAGGAGAAAGGAGAGTTCCTGATGAGATACAATGCAGACAGGTGAGGAGGAGAGGCCCTGTTATCTCAAGGGAAGGAAGTGCCGATGACCCAGGCCAGGGCAGCTACTCTACTTCCACTCCTTTTTATCAGTGCTGTCCAGGTAATTCTACTTCTTTCGTGATACTTTACCCTGACCTCCTTTTTGTTGGCAGCTGTTATTATTTTTGTTATTGTTCTTATTGTTGACATTTATATAGCTCTTTGCTATTAGCTCTTATTTCTCACCAAATCTCTGGGAGGTTAGCATGACCATTAGTCTCTCTTTATATACGAGGAGCCTAAGGATTGGAGAAAATAAGTAATGTATTCAAGATCCCATATCCGAAAAGCAACATATCATTTTATTTTTATGCCCCTGGTCCTCAACAATTTATACACATCCATATGTGTGGAATATGCAATACATTTAGGATGATGGCTTCTTTCCCTCTACCCTCAACATCACCCGTAACTGTCAGACCATAAGGCATTTTTTAGTGCCTTAGGTCACTGCCTCTTGTTTTTCCTTTTGGAAAAGAAAAATCAAGCAGACTATCCAAATAGCCAAGATCACCAGATTCAACAGGGAATATCCCTCTCCAGCAAATAGAGTCCAAGTCTATTTTGTAAAAACCTCTAATGGTCCAGGGTTTGGCTATGATGGGAAGTTTTGCTTTAAGAATTTTCCACTTGGGGTGATCTTCTCCAAGTTTGGAAAGATGTAGGCACTTTGAACATGACTGATCTCCAAGCTGAAAGGCTCAGATTTGTATATTACAGCAAAACTGGGAAAATGAAAAGGGGACTATTAAAATGCGTTTGGGAAGCATTCTCTTTGAGGACACCTCTTTCCAAATTCTTCCAATAGGCATGAGATGCTATGACATCCCAGGTAGCAGGAGTCATGATACAGGGATGGATGAGAAGTAGGGGCTTTTGGAATCAGGGCTAGAGACCACAGTGCTGCCTGGTTGCCTGCTTTCACATGAATCAGCCTCCCTCCACATCCCATCCTCTCCCACCTTGTTGGAGACCCCCATCATGGTAGAGATATAGGTCAGAGCTTTAAAGACTTTGGAGGAATAAGCAGATTAGAAGTCCAAGTCTCCATCCCCTTCTACCTGTGAGCTCCCTCATTGGACTGCAGAGCCAGGTGCAAGGCGATGAAGGCAGAAACCTGGAGGGCAAAAGCAGCTTCCCATCCCATAACTCAGCCCAGGTCCTGGGGATCCATAGAGGGTCCTGATAGCAGAATTAACACGATGAGGAGTCTGGGGGAGACAGGAAGAGGAGAGGGATAGGATAAGAGAGCCAGATTAGGGCAGTAGATCACTTGGGTCTGGCATCTGCTCTCCTGCTTTATGCAAATGTTGCTTTAGCCCCAAAGAAGCCACATTCTGGGACTAGCTTTCTGTTTATTTAAAAATATGCAGACTTTGCAGCCCGTCTGGAAAGCTCTGAGGGGGCTCCTGATAAGGGCATCTCCTCATATCCCAGCAGCAGTAAATCGAGATCATGCAGAAACATCAAAAAAGCCCTTCCTTGATCAGATGTTGTAAAGAATTTGCCAAGTCTGCAGATAAGGAGATCACTAGAGTGCCTGTGTGAGTCCCTCAGAGAAAGCCCATTTATTTTCTCCTTCCCGTTACCTTCTGCGCTCTAGATGAGCCAGGCAGGCACAGGAAGGGGGAGGTGGGTGAGCCTGGCTGCGAGGCCACGCCGTCCATATCACATATGGCCTCCCCTCGCCATGTGCTCTGACAGTGAGCTCTGTGGGAGGGTCTTGCCTTTCCTTATCAGTTCTGAAATACAAGGCACAGAGACTTGGCGGCTGCCAAGGTAAAAAGCTATCACAGAGCAAATACCTGAATGAGAGAGACATATTTGAGAAAGAACAGATAACATTTTCAACATATTTAGAGATCCCAGTCCTCCGGCTTTGGTATCCCTTCACCTGAGCTTTTCCTAGTAAGAGATGTCAAACAGATTAAATACTTTATGGGAAGGCAGAAGCCAGGCATCTCACCAGTCCTTTTTCCATGTGTAAGAGCCAGCCTGGAGACAACCACGCTGAAATAATGGGCCTTGGTAATTTTCACAAGCTAAGGGACTCCAAATATGTCATATTTCACTTACTTTGCAAATAGTCACTTGGCTCTCTGACCAAAGGGAATATCAATTTTTGTCTGGATTCAGCAAAAATCATTAAAGGACAGTGAGAGTATAAGGGAGTGGGGTGGGATTTACAGTTTCTTTTTATAAGGCCAAGTTAAAGCTCCTTGAAGCTCCTTCTCCACTCTCACTTTCGTCCCAGCCATCATCAGCCCTGGTTGTCAGCTAAAAAAATGGAGATGGAAGCCAGTGGAATTTCAATTAACTGGAGATGATATTGGAGGAACCCAAGAGCTTTTCACACACCACAAGCTTTCAGGGAGTGTCATGGTAGGAGATCCAAGACAAGCTCCAAAGGGTAGAGTGGGCAGGTAGGATGTATTTTGAGAGGTGGAAAAATTTGAAATCTACAACCAGGAAGGAACCAATTCCAGGTTGCTATATCTGCCCATCCTCTTAAAATGCAAGGATACCTGGGAGGAGAGAAAACTCTAAGAATGAAAGGATACTGGGTTTTAGGAGAGAGGCTCTGAAAGTGGGAAGAGGAAGAAGAGAAATAGAAGACTGGGTGACTAAGAAACTCTCTCTCTCTCTCTCCTTTGAGAATTATGACACATGTCACATGTTGCTAACATTCCTGGCTTTTCACATTTCCTTGAGGTTCAGTCTTACCTGGTTAATTGTCTCTCCAAAACATAGCACTCTTTTGATCTTGATTTTTAATAAGCTCTTCGATTTACCCAAATGGTTTTCTGTCCATTCTATGTCTGGAAAATCCTTATCTTCCCATATGCAGTTCAAATGTCACTTCCTTAAGGAATATTTCTCTACCATCCCTAGAGACAGTGAAACTGTCCTTGTTTGCTCTACCTGTGTGGTGGTCGCCCACCCACTGCTGGCACTTACTACATGGCTGTTATCTCTTGTTTGTATGTCTATTCATTTCTGTATCCTTAGTACCTAGAAAAATATATATCTTGTAAATATATATGAAGTATTGAAAAGACTAATAAAGGAATGCAAAAGACAGATCTAATACTTGGCATAGATGGTATAATATTAATAGCTGACAGATATAGTAAATCTATTCTATTTTTTGTTTTCTCCCTTCTTCATATAAAATAAAGATCTTCAAGATTTAAATAACCATGGGAGACATTTGTCTCACTAACTCAAATCTATAGCATTCACGTACAGGTGCCATACTTTAAAAGCATCTTAAGCTCTCTGAGTTGGAGGGGACAATAAAAAAACATCTGGCCCAGCCAGGTGCTGTAGCACACACCTGTAGTCCCAGCTACTTGGGAGGCTGAGGCAGGAGGCTCACTTGAGTCCAGGAGTTCTGGGCTGTAGTGTGCTATGTCAATTGGGTGTCTTCACTAAGTTCAGCATCAATATGGTGACCTCCGGGAAGCAGGGGACCACAAGGTTGCCTAAGAGGGGGATGAACTGGCCCAGGTCAGAGACAGAGCAGGTCAAAACTCGAGTGCTGATCAGTAGTGGGATTGCGTTTGTGAGTAACCACTGCACTACAGCCTGGGCAGCATAGCAAGACCCCATCTGAAATGTACCTAAAAAAATTTGCAATAAAACCCAGTCCATATCAAATTTCTCTAATTTTCTTAAAAAGTTTTTTGTGTGGTAAAATACATAAAACAAAATTCACCATCTTAATAATTTTTAAACATACAGTTCAGTAGTGTCATGTACATTTACAATATTGTGCAACCAATCTCCAGATCTTTTTATTTTGAAAAACTGGAACTCCATAACCATTAAACATCTCCCCATTTTCCACTCCCCCTGGGTCTCTGGAAACCACCATTTTATTTTCTGTCTCTATGAATCTGAGTGCCTTTTCACTCTATTGATTGTGTCCTTTGATGTGATGACTCTTTGAATTTAAAATAGCTTACCTTTATCCCAAAGAAACCTCATGGCTTTGCATATTTTCAGCCCTGTCCTTCTGCCTTCCTCTGGTTTGAATGACTCCTATGCATCCTCTAAGGCCCATCCCAGGTTGTCCCTTCCTTCTGCCCTGAGTTAGGAGCCCTTCCTCTTGAGTACTCTATATGCACATCTGTGCCTTGGCTTCGGTGTATTATAATCCTCAGATTATCTTGAAGGCAGAGACCACCTTTTTAGTCCTGTCTTCCCAGTGTCTAGTACAGTGTGTGGCTCACAGATGCCAGTTGAACTAACAAATGTTATATTTGGCTGAACATTCTGAATTAGAGAGCTCCAGAGGAGGTCAGCCAGAACAGAGTAACGCTGGTGATTACAAAGCGTATGTATAACGTTTTATAATTATCAAATAATGCAGGCATATATTATCTCATTTAACCCTCTCAACACTAAGTAAGGTATATATATTTAATCTCCGTATTATAGAGGAAGAAAGTAAACCTCATAGAGGTTAAATGACTTTCCCAAGGTCACCCAAGGTAACTGGTGAAGTTAGGACTTGAACTTAGGTCTTTTTACTCCCAGTTCATTGTTCTTTCCCTGCGTAGGATTTGCTGAAGTAACCTGAAATGCTCAGCTTAGAGGAGAAAAGACTTAGTGAAGACATTGTAGATATTTTCAAAGATTTAAAAAAATGTCACATGCGGCTCTTAAAAAGGCTTCCATTCATTCTGTATTGTGTCTGTGAGTGAAATTAGGAAGTGAAAGGAAGAACTTTTTAAAAAAAATAAAAGGTGTCCAAAATTGAACTTGGCTTCCCAATGAGTTCCCTGCCCTACCTACCATTTGAGGTGTTAAAGCATCAGTGTATGACCATCTGTCAGGAATATTGTAGGGGAGAGTCTTGGGTGGGAGCTTGGAACAGATTACCCTGAGATCTTTCAATGACTCTAGGATTTCTTTTGGATCTTCCCTATACCTTGTCATGTGAATATCTGCATGCCTGTCTTAGCCACAACCACCACCGAAGATGGGCATCACTTTTTTTTTTTTTTCTGGAAACAGAGTCTCGCTCTGTTGCCCAGGCTAGAGTGCCGTGGCACCAGCCTAGCTCACAGCAACCTCAAACTCCTGGGCTTAGGTGATCCTCCTGCCCCAGCCTCCTGAGTAGCTGGGACTACAGGCATGTGCCACCATGCCTGGCTAATTTTTTCTATATATTTTTAGTTGTTCAACTAATTTCTTTCTATTTTTAGTAGAGACGGTGTCGCTTTTGCTCAGGCCAGTTTTGAACTCCTGAGCTCAAACGATCCACCCGCCTCAGCCTCCCAGAGTGCTAAGATTACAGGCGTGAGCCACCGCGCCGGGCCGGGCAACACTTCTTTGTAGAGAAGTCAATAGTATCTTGCTCCTAGAAGCAAATAAAAGAAAACAACACTGAAGTGGAAGAAATGAACACTGGTTCCCACCAGGAAACATATTCCTTACAATGGTGGAACCAGGAAGTCATGATCTCCCAAACTCAAAGTTATGACCAGCTAGGACTAAGCAGAATAGCTGCGTTAGGGAGAGGCCAGAGGAGATCACTGAGCAAGACTTCCCACCTGCAGGCCACATCCTTCTCCTGGAACCACTTTGCAAACTTGACCCTGGATTCTTCCCTGGGAAAAGGAGAAATCAGGAACCCGGAGAGTCAGAGTGGGAATCAAATTCTTAGGACATAACCCAATTGTCAAATGTCCTTCATACTCCTCTGACAGCATGAAGTCAAAGGCTTCCAGGAGATCAGGAGCCCTGACTGCTCGGGGCAGCACTGAGCCCGAGAGGAATGGGTACTGAGGAACACTGATGTCTGCACGCTCAGGATTTAATAATCCAGACACATATTGTGCTTGCTCTGCTGTGAACTCTGACCTTCCTTTCAAGTCCCTGGCCTCCAAGTTCATTAAAAACTCGGATCACCAGTGACCTGGGCCCTAGTGCACTGACACTGCCTGGGTCCTTTCATTTCTGCTCTCACCCTGACATGCTCCACAGATGCAAAACAGCTGGGGCTCAGTGGTGAGAAAATCACTGGCTGGAGAAATCTATCTATAGCAGGGACCTTAGTGTGGAGCTAGGAGATGGGAAAAGGACAGCTGGAAATAGGAGGTTTTGCCCTGCTGAGCAGGACAATATTGTTTTCATGGGCCACCAGGAGGGAGAGGTTGGGGCAAGGATGAAATTCTGAAATTCTCTCTGTCTAAAGGAAGAAAAACAAGAGAGAAATAGCATCTCTCCAGCTGCAGCCAAAATAGCTTTACGGCCAACCTTTGGGTCAGGCATCCCTCTCACAGCTTTAAATTCCATATCTAAGACTTATCTCCAAATACTTTTTGAAAGGGTGATTTGGGTTGTGTTCACAACAGCTTCTTTTTCAAAATGTAATTTTGAGGTCTTGCCCACTGGCTCTGTAATTCTTACTCTAAACCTTAATGGAGATATAGGACCGGAGACTTTTGACACGATTTGAAATTTTCTAGGCCTTGACATTGAACAAGGACATGTGGTATGAGAAGTGACTCTCTTAGTTCAGCAGGATGTGCATAGTGTTGGAGCGTGATGAATAATCCATCCTCTCTGGCCTAGTTGCTTTAGTGACGACATTTGCAATGTGACCGGCGAAGCTCAGGGGTGCAACCTAAAATTGAAGAGGTTTTCTTTTTTTTTGGCATGACCTAGTACTCAACAATAACCTCAATAAACGTTTGTTGAGTACATACCTGGTCCCGTACGTAGTGAGAGGTGGGCCATAACAAGTGATGTTTATATTGCACTTCCTTTTTGAGTCTCTTTCATGGACATCTCACTTCCTGTACACAAGAGCCTTGCGAAATATGTATGGCAAGTATTATTATTATCAGCTTCATTTTATAGATGAAGAACTGTTCTTTTTAAAAGACAGAGTCTTGCTCTGTTACCAGTGTGCAGTAGTGTGATCATAGCTCACTGCATCCTGGAATTTCTGCCTCAGTCTTCTGAGTAGCTGGGACTACAGGTGCACACCACCATGCCTGGCTAATTTTTTTCAATTTTTTAGAGACAGGGTCTTGTTATGTTGCCCAGGATGGTCTCGAACTCCTGGCCTCAAGAGATCCTCCCACCTCAGCCTCCTGAGTAGCTGGGATTATAGCTGTGACCCACCTCCCCCAGCTCAAGAATCTTCATTTTCCCAAGAATCTTCATTTTGCTGAGAATCAAAAGAATTAAGTGACCTGCCCAAGGTCAAGGGTGGAACACATTTTCAAAATCTAAATCTAAAGTTCCTTCCCTTGTAAGAAAATACACTTGTGGCCAAAATAACTAGCTTAAAATGGACTAGGCTTGTCTGGGGAGGGGTGGGTACGAATGCTATGAAATTGGCCTTCCTTGATAATTGTTGAAGCTGGGTGTCATTGGGTATATGGGCGTTCATTATATTATTTTACTTATGTATATGTTTGAAGTTTTCTATAATAAAAAGTTTTTTTAAAAAAAGAATAAACCTGTGTTCTGTGCTGAAATCCTGCCCCTTTGAAACTTTCTTAGATAAATCCTGTCTTCAAGTTTTCTTTTAATGGTTAAGATCTCATTACTGACAATGACTGCCATTTACTGAGTGTTTATCGTAGTGGGCACCATGTTAAGTGCTTTCTTTACATGTCTTAAGCATTTAATCCTCACAACCACCCTGTCACTTAGGTACTACTGTTCCCGTTCTGCAGATAAGGAACTGAAGCTCAGAGAGGTAACATAACTTGCCCAAGATCACACCTTAGTAAACATTAGAGCTGAGACTTGAACTCAGGTCTCTCTGGCCCAAGATCCCCATCTTTACTGCCTCCTGGCCTTCCCACCAGAAGGGAACATCCTTCTCGTGGAGGCAATACTATATGGCACGTGATTTCATTCTCCTGTCTTACAAGAAGCTCCCAACATGGAATTGGAGACATCTTCATCTCCACTGCCGGAAAAAATAGGACTTGTAGACAGAATGGCTCTTTCATTCAGCCGGGTCTGTCTGTCCCCACCTCCCTGAGGGGATTCAAGCACTTAACTTTGTTTTGTAATCTCAGGTTGATGACGAAACTGAAACCGGCCTCCGTCTACCATCGGAGCACAAGGGCCATGGTTATTTTTTCAGTTCCTGTAAGGGAACCTTCTGTGAAAGAAGCGGGGAGGCAGGTGGAGTAGGGTGGGGAGGGGAGAGTTGCCTTGGAAGGGGATTTATGTTCCATTTCTCTTCATGGGTTTACAGAGGACCAACCGCGGGTGGGCAAGGTCTTTGTCCCTAATTGGGCTGGCCAAAGTTAAAGGACACCCCCACCTCAAGTCCTGCTGATTTCAGCCAAGTCTAGCACTGACTCAGCCTCTCTCCTCCCTAGTGGCAGCCTTCTTGAACCAGCGGGAAGAGCCTTGGGCTGTTATCTGATGTGGTATCAAATATTTAGCTGGAGAACGTTCAGAGCGCTTCAGGGACGCAGGGAACTGTTTAGATATCAGATTCTCTTCTGCCAGGTCAAACGAACCCCCTGGTGATGAATGGCTGTGTTTCCTCAAGCGTCTTTCCCAGCGGTGAGCTATCTTGTGCGCCCTTTAACTTTCTGTCCAGCTGAGAGGCCCCAGGCCTGCAGAAGCCGTTCCTCTAATCCTCGTCTCAGGCTCAAGCTGCTGCAGTGGGCGACAGAAGATTGTTTACAGAAGATGAAGGCTCACTGCCTCGCACCTGGTTTCTGTCTGGCCTACGCTGATGGGGATGAAGGATACTTCATTTATCTCGGCCTCTCTTCTCAGGCAGCTCCTGCTGTCATGGCAAGCTTGGGCCAGTGTTTCATTCCCTGATAAGCAGCTTTCTGAAGAGCTGGGGAGAGCCACTTACAGGCTTTACATACCTCTCTTGAGTCCCCCACCCCAGTTGCCAGGGGCAGCAGGGCTGGATGGGGCAGGGGCTGCTGAGGGTTTATATCGAGGGGTCAAGTGGCACTTGCATTCCAGCTATCTGGTGGGCAGGGCATTGGTTCTTTCTCTATTTACAGATTTTGGAAATAGGCAGTCAAATAACCCATCTGTCCTTTTGTCTGCAGGGAAGTAAGAGAGAAAGGGGCATCTGCTGGGCAAGGGGCATCAGGAACACATCTCATTATCTGAAGGAGAGGGACAAACAGACAAAGAAGAGGAAGGTCCACTGGCACAAACGTAGAGTTCTAGAAGGACACAGTTGGAAGTGCAGCGGGAGGAAGTCCCCTCCCTAAAAGCCCCTAAAGATAAAGAGAGCTCATGATAATAACTAACATTTATGGGGTGTTTGCCATGCACCCAAGCCCTGTGCTAAGAACTTGATCTCATTTAATCCCAAGAGGTAAATACTTTTATTACATCCGTGTAACATACGAGGAAATAGAGGCTTAGAGAGATTAACTACACAGCTAATAAGAAGAAGAGCTGAGATGTCAGCGTAGCATGGCTTGGCTCCAGGGCCCAAGCCTTTATCAGCGTGCTCTAGTAAAGAGATGCGCTATGGGCAGCATGGCCTGGGGGTACAGAGATCTGTGGGCACCTATAAGTGCTGAGCATGATCAGCGGACTGAGTGTCGAACTGTCCCTAGGCCTTCCCTGGCGTCACAGCATCAGACCCTGCTGCGTGCAGAGGTCCAGGATCCTGACACATTCACTTCTCTTTCTACCCCTGAAGGGGCAAACAATCGTGAATTTGGGACATTACCCTCTCAGGGAGCCTTCCTCAGCTTCTTCTAAAGTTCCCTTACTGTTGAGTTAGCAACAATAAGCATTTTTAACATGTTCAGCCAAGAAACCCAATAGTGACATAGTGACCCGCTTCACAGCCTCACCCTTCCTAGGGCTTTGCCAGGGCAGCCTTTGAGCCCAGCCACCTCCTGGCCAAACTGTTAACTCTATCTTGGCCACAATTCTACACTCTATTCTAGGCACCCACACTGTGGCTGGTTTCTCCACTGGGGAAAAGAGGACTGCAGGAGCTTGGAGACCAGTGTGATATTTCTCAGGAATATAGGTGCCTGGTTTTATTTGGCGGCGACCTGGGTACTTGAACCTGGAGCGAGGCAACTCTGGGTGGTACGTTAGGGCTGCACTCCCCAACCTCCTGGCCCGTAAGAGGTGAGGGGCAGGGGAGCAAGCACAGCATCTGTTTATAGCTGTTCCCCATCGCTCGCCATCTCCCCTACCCCCCGTCCCACTCCCTGTCCGTGGAAAAATTTTCTTCTATGAAACCAGTCCCTGGTGCCAAAAAGGTTAGGGACCGCTGGGTTAGGGGAAGCAGATAGCAGAGGGTAAGCATGAATTGGCCCCTCAGAGAAGCTGAATTTGGAGATGGGCAGGAGACCACAGGGCCCCTTTGGGGATTTAAAAGAAGACGATTTCCATTACAACAACCATCTCTCTCTTCTCTCTCTCTCTCTCTTCAATTTTTTTTTTTTTTTTTTTTTTTTTTTTTTTTTTTTTTTTAGTTTTAGAGGCAGAGTCTGCCTCCCACCTTCCTGAAAAAGTCAATAACCCTTTGGAAATGAATTCCAATAGTAGATACGGCAGTGGTTCTCTTTCTCTTTGGATAGAGTAGGAAGTGGATTCTCTCAGTTTTTGGAGTCTACTCCAAATAGTTGAGTACTGCACTGATGCTCTAGGAAAAGTGTCTCCGCCCTCCTGGGACAGGTGTTTTGAGTCATTTGGACAAGTCACTGCCCTCCCCTGCTCTTGGGGAACCCTGAGCCTGGCCAGAGAAAGGATCTTCCTGCTATTCACAGGCTGGGCCTTTGAGCCCATGCAGACCCACGTGTGCCGATGAGCCAGGAGGGTGAGGCAGGAGAGCGCAGATGGTGCAGTGTGATACATGCTGACCATCACACGATCCTGTTGAGGGGTCTGAAACATCTTCATTTTTAAAGCTGGTTGTAACAATGAAAACTGAGCGAAGAGGGGCTGAAGCCCTTACTTCAGGGCCCAGGAAGGTCTGGTCCAGGACTCAGGAGGTCTGTGTTCATTATCAATTCTTCCACTGAGTAGCTGTGGGATGTTAAGAAAGAGTCTTGACAGCCATGGACCTCCCCTTCTGGAATACGGAAGTTCATCCCAGTCCCCGTCACGAGCATGTGACATGGACAAGGACAAATGGGACCACTTAAAATAAGTGTCACCTACATTCAAGGCACGGTGGCTTTGATAAAGGTAAGCCCATGTCTCATCTCCCTCTACTTCCCTCCATGGAGCCCTGGGCTGCTTCTTTATGGGAGCAGTCATCAACTCAGACGACCTCACTGTCTGCAGGGCAGAAAGCATTGACAGAAGGGTTTCCGAGCTTCTTTCCTGCAATTGCAGCTCTGATCTGACCCCTTGAGGACAGACAGTTGGAAACAAGGGGAGATGGAGGTGGGGGAAGGGAGTGGACGCTGTGTTTCACACCCTTCCAACTTGACGCCACCAGGGCTGGGATGGTGACAGGCCCTGGACTCAGCGTTTGGAGCAGCTGACTCTGTGGACAAGAAGCAGATAAACTGCACCAGGCCTCTTAATGAACCCAGCGCCAGCTCCAGATAAACTGTCGCCACTTGCTTCTCCCTGATCCCTTTCTCCAGGAGAGTCTCCGCGTTGCATTGGCTGCGAGCTTGGAGCAGGAGCTGGGACCCCAGGGCCAGCTGCTCTCCAGAGAAGATCTGGAGGGAGCAGAGGCCCTAGAGAGCTCTGATTAGAACCTTGTTTGATCCCTCTTAACTCCAATCAAACTCAGCTCTCCAGGACAAATGAGAAGCAGGAAACTAGCAACTGTCTGAGAAACACAGGTAGAAACCTCTCGGGCATGTTAGCTTAAAAACCAACGTGTTTTACTTTCTTGTTTTTTACTCTTTTTTCCCCTTCATGTCACCTTTGAATCATATATTCTTTCTATCCACAGGAGAAGTATGTCCATTACAAGCAGGCAGATTCCATTTAGCGATGTAGAGAGCCCCATCCAAGATCAGCAGGGCAACGGCAAAAATAAGACTAAAATCTGGGAGTCCTGCCTCCTACCCAGGGATATTTCATTATAATATTTCCCCCTTCCTTTGTCTTAATAATTGCCTCAATTTTATGCTTTATTTTGGCCCTTGGAGGCCTGGCCATGCAAGTTCTAAGAAATGGATCATCTCTTTGTAGGTAACTGGGACAAGCAGATTCAAGCTCATTTCTTCTAGGTTGCACACTGCTAAGATAATCCCATGAGCTCATAAGAGTTATACACATGTTAACTAATTAATATTCCTAAGAGTGTGAGCAAGTGGTCATTTTTATTAGGGAAGTGAAGAAAGGTTTTCTGAAGGCATTTGAGAGAGAGGAAGGTATTTCTTATTTGGGGCAGTGTCAGTGCCCAGAAGCTAGTTGAGATGACTTCAAAAGGGTCTTCAAACACTAGGATAAAGCCCAGGCCAGGGGAGGATATGAGGTCTGCACCCTCAAGCATGTATTTTCTAACAGTTTTAAGATTCCAAAGGAATGTGGCAGGAGATAGTTACAATGCGCTAGATATGATCTAGCAATGCCAAGGAACTTCTGATTTTTATCTCAATGTTTTACACCCACAGTAAATGTTTTTAACTGAAGGAAGTAGGAGAATTCCAAATTTTCATTTTACTTTTTGTCCTGGCTGCTGTGTTTGTATGGATTGGTATTATTCCCGACAGTTCCACCTGAGTAAGCAAGACCAGGCCATAAATTGCTTCTGTTGACCACACAGTGGCCGTTGAACACAGCTCTGGTCACTTAGTAGGGCTCTGCTGAATTCTGAATGGGTTTCAGATGTTTCCTTAACTGGCGATGCTCATTAGTATCATCATCCTTCCCATTTGACTAATAAACAGTCCATCACCTACTACTCAAAGTGTCACCTGGGAGCATGTTCGAAGTGCTGAATCTCAGGCCCACCCAGATCTACTGACTCACAGTCAGCAATTTAACAACATCCCCAGGTGACTCATGTGCACTTTCAGTTTGAGAAGCACTGGTCCGTGTTGCATTATCTCATCTGATTCTTTTTTTTTTTTTTTTTTTTTGAGACAGAGTGTCACTTTGTTGCCCGGGCTAGAGTGAGTGCCGTGGCATCAGCCTAGCTCACAGCAACCTCAAACTCCTGGGCTTAAGCGATCCTACTGCCTCAGCCTCCCTAGTAGCTGGGACTACAGGCATGAGCCACCATGCCCGGCTAATTTTTTTGTATATATATTTTTTAGTTGGCCAGATAATTTCTTTCTATTTTTAGTAGAGACGGGGTCTCACTCTTGCTCAGGCTGGTCTCGAACTCCTGACCTCGAGCGATCCACCCACCTCGGCCTCCCAGAGCTAGGATTACAGGCGTGCGCCACCGCGCCCGGCCTCATCTGATTCTTCTACCTCTGAGGTAGGCAGGGCAAGTATTACTATTTTCAATTCATATCAATGGAAACTGAGACTCAGAGGTCAGGTAACTTGCCCATGCCCGCATAACTAAGTGGGGAGGTTGAAATTTGAACCCAACTCTTTGGACTCCAGATCCCAAGCTCTGTCTCCTGTGCCATGATTCATGAGGGAGACAGCAGATGACTCAATGCAAACGCATTATCCTGAAACACGACTCCTTTGTGCTTCTGGCTGTCTCTCTCATGGGAGGCTGTGGAGGATGCTTTCTGAAAGAGGGAGAGCTATGATCAGGAGCTTGGTTCTCCCTTCAGTCTTTTCTTTTCTTTCTTTCTTCTTTTTTTTTTAAGAGGCCAGGTCCTGTTATGTTGCCCAGGCTGGCCTCGAACTCCTGGGCTCAAGCTGTCTTCCCTCCTCAGCCTCTTGGGTAGCTGAGACTACAGGTGCATCCCTGTAAGTCCTTTTTTCCCTCAGCCACCTAACAGCATCTCTAACCCTGGCCAACTACTTTACAAGTGCAGGCTGTTAGCAATAATTGCCAGCACCTGTCACAGTGCCTGGCATTTAGTAGGCACTCAACAAATGTTTGTTGAGCCAAATAGAATTATCTAGCATTAGCACAAGCTCTCAGTTTGACTACTAAGGCGCACTGGTAAAGCGTTCTGGGTCTTTGCGACTCCTCTTTCTAGTCCTAGAGAAACATTCAAATTACAGGTCCTCCAGACAAGAATTAGCCACACCATCTTCTTAACCTGAAGGGTGGATTTTCAAAACAAATTCTGTTTTCTGTGTCTATCTGTCTCCTGAGCAGGGCTCAAGCCAGGAGCTGCAAAAGCCTGAAGTTGAGTGTGAAATTGACATGCTTACACTGGAAAACAGGCTCTGCTGCAATTTCCTTGGCTGGAAGCACAGAGTGTGGGAAAAGTCAAGAACATTGATTGAGCCAAGTTCAAAGCCAGGGGTCATCAGAAGGAGATTACTGGGTGACAGTAACTGGGGTCTGCCCATAACGTTAATGGCTAAAATTTGGGGCTTTCTCTGAGATTGTTGACAATGGAAAAAACCTGAAGTTAACCAGACAGAGGATTTCAGTGCATCTAAATGGACACAGGGCTGAACAGGAAACACCTAGTTTTCTTTGCTTGCTTCCCCAAGAGAGTAGAAATGAAGCAAAGTTCTGAGGAGTTGAATTATTATGCTGCAAGAAATTTTCTGAAGATCTGGGTTAGGAAGATGGATCTCATTAGTAAATCTGACAGCTAGCTATTCCACTCCCCTTTGCATGTTAGCCTCTCCCTCAAAATATAAATAAAAGGAATACACTATCTTTTATAAGGAAGCTGCCTGTCCTTACTCTCTCTGAGTGGGAACATATTTGGGGACTTGTCTACCTGAGTAAAGCTGGGTTTGTTGCTTCACCCACACGTTCTCATCCAGCCCTCTTTGTGTCTGGTGGTCTGTGAGCCATCAGAGAGAGAACTTATAACTGTCTTCCATTGTGTGCATCAGAGCCTAAGCTACAGAGAGAGTGAGCCTCACATGCAACGAGACATAATGTGGCCTTTGATCAAATGAAGATTGGAGAGCTTTGCTTCATCCTTATCCAACTTTTTTAGAAGCCAGTGCAGTGACTATTTTCCTTCCATGTAATAATTTAGGGAGGTTGGATTCACCTCTTGTGGTATGGGTGGGAGAACGTCCTCCCTTTACACCTACCCTGCTCAACTTATTTTGGCCAGGAAATCTGAAGCCTTGAGATTTTCTAAGAGATCAGAAAGAAAGACAGTACCAGCTTCAGGGTATATCTGTGAGATATACCAGGTGCAAGGGGTTGTTTGCAAGAATGTAAAACCCCATTCCTACTTCTTGTAATTCAGCTGGGTGGTTTGTCTCAATAGCATTTTGGGGGACAGGGAGGGTATGTAGGTTTCTTTCCCTTCCTACTAATCTGCTCATTCAGATCTTCTACTCAAGGCTATTTGCTGGTTTATTCATTCACCCAACACATATGGGACACCAGTTGTGTGCGCAGCACTGTGTAGGCATGGGAGAGAGCCAATCACTTCTTCCTTCCCACCCCAGTGTTCTCTCTGCAGGCTTATAGCATTTTATTACATTTACTTGATATGTTTTCATGTATCTCCCTGGAAAAGACAATAAACATCTCGAGGGAAGGAGTTATACTAGTAATTTGGTTTTATCCTAAACACCTATCCAGAGTGTCTGGCACGTGGGACATATTCAGTACATGTTGACTAAATAGAATGAACAAGGAGGGTTGAGAAGAGAAAGACAAATTAATCAGACAGATCCAGGTTTCAGAAAGAAAAACAAATCTAAGTTCTTCTGAGTAGCCTGGACTTGGTAGAAACTTCCAAAATGATCCTGGGTTTGGAGATTTCAATTCTTCAACCTTGACATTGCTGTAGCCTCAGGTTGATTGTTGTGCTGTTAATAGTGTCACAAAGATATTTGTCAGGACGGCAGACAGCTGATGTGTCATCATTTTGAGTATTATATAGGACATTTATCAGTGATAAAGATTGCTTAGAAACTCTTGCAACAATACATTTTGTTAATTGATTTGTAAAATTATTATTATTATTTTTGAGACAGAATCTCACTCTGTTGTCCCCAGGTAGAGTGTAGTGGTGTCATCATAGCTCACTGCAACCTCAAACTCCTGGGCTCAAGCGATCCTCCTACCTCAGCCTCCCGAGTAACTGGGACTATAGCCAAGCGGCATCATGCCTGGCTAATTTTTTCTATTTTTGGTAGAGACAGGGTCTCACTCTTGCTCAGGCTGGTCTTGAACTCCTGAGTACAAGTGATCCTCCTGCCCCAGGCTCCCAGAGTGCTAGGATTACAGTCATGAGCCTGGCCAGATTTGTAAAATTATTAACATACCGATCAGTGTTCATATTTTTGTGTGCATTTTTAAAAAACACTTTATTGAAGTATGATTGACATATAATAAGTTGTACATATTTAATGTGTACAACTTGATGAGTTTGGAGATAAGTATACATCCATGAAACCATCACCACAATCAATGCCATAAACATATTGACACCTCCAAAAGTTTGTGTGCATTCTTGGACAGAATCACAAAATGTCAAAACATTGTAGAAGAAAGTTTGTAGCTTTCTTTTTACAAATGAGAAACTGAACTCCAGAGACTGAGTGAGGACATACTACTAGCTAAGGGAAGAGCTGAGATTAAACCAAAGCCTCCCAATTCACAACAAAATGCTTAGAGACCGTGGAGAAGATGGCAGTGGCTGTGAGTTACCTTGCTCTTATTCAGGAGACCTGAGCATTTTTTCCTATTTCCTATTCTTTTCCTTTTTCTCCCTCTGTCTCTCTCTCCCTCTCTTCCTTCCTTCCTTCCTTTTCTTTCTAATGTTAACATTTAGAGTATTGAACACTTATAATGTTGCAGGAACTATGGTAACAGTTTATATGCATTCTCTCATTTAATCTTCACTACAACTCTATAAAGTAAACATAATCATAACAACAACAACAACAACAGTTATTAGTCTCATTTCATAGAAGAGGCATAGGGAAGTGAAACAACTTGCCAAAGATCCCACAATTAGTAAGTGGTAGAGCTGAAATTCAAACCCAGATATGCCTCATTGCAGAGTTCATGCTCTTAATCATGGCTCTATAGCTTTTTTTTTTTACAGCTTTCCTCAGATTTCAGCAATGCTCCACTATGGAGGACTGAGCTCCCTTGCTGAGAAAGGGATCAGCCTTGCCAGTAGGTACCAGGCTCCATTCTATTTTGTGCACATTCCCACTATAGCTGTTTATAATTATTTTTTTTATGCCCATCTCTTACAGGAGAGTGGGAGCTGAAGGGACCATGTCTTTCATCATTTTATTTGCAACACTTAGCACAGTGCCTTACACAAAAAAAGTGTATAATACATGCTGAAAACAACGAATAGATAAATGAAACTATGGCATAGCTCATAGGGTTATATAACACTAACATAACTACCCAGAGCCTCTCAAATGGGGATTTGATCTACTATGTCTATTCTCTTTGCTTGGTTTCCTGACAGGAGAAAAGCACAGCCTCTTTCATGCCCTACCAAATACAAATGTCGGTAGATAATCTTCCAATCTCTGAAGCGTGGAGTCTGGCCCATGTACTCCTTTGCTGGATGCATTCTGGCCTTCTAGGCAGGGCATCAGCAGTAAGGATCATATCTATAGAACTCAGGGGCCATCGGGCCTGACACATCAGGAGGTGCACATTCCATGTGGGACAATGGCTCTGTTCTCTGGTGTAATACACATTCCTTGGGGAGAGCTGTGCCTGGAAAAAAGGGCATTGGTGATATGGCAGCCCTCCCCACTTCAGCAGGACTTTGATGTCTGGAGCCAGGAATCCCTTCTTCTCCTTGGTGGCTTGGCTGGATCTCCCCAGACCATGAATGACCTAGGCTGGTATCATGAGATTTATAAGAGGATTATAAGGCTGATTGCCTGCTGAAGGCTAACTTGCTGTTTTTACATAAGGCCATTTGCCCAAGTCCATATTTCTGAACTGGGAGAAGGGTCCATGCCACTGACCCTGATGTCTGACATGAGACCCTGCAGTGTTGGTTCTGAGTTGAAACTTCTGCATGGAAAGGTGCTGGTCCAGGACCACGTTCACTTCCCTGTTGGGCTGTCACCTCTGCGTTTGGTCTGTTTGCACGCTTCTAATCAAAGCCAGAAAGGCCCAGTGCTGAGGGAACTGATCCCACCCAGGCCTGGCTAAGAAGGGATGGTTCCCATCCAGGTCTTTGCCCTTCCTAGTGGCCAGAGAGTTCCAAACTCCAGCTGGGAGATGGGCCTGCTATCCACAACTCCTCTCCAAGAATGTCCTCTCCTGTGGGAAAGGACATGGACCCTTCCACCCTGAGACCCCAAGAGAGGCACAGAGTCACAGGAGGGGAAAGAAAGATTCCTTGTACTATAAATATTTCTCAAATGTCTCCTGTAAATCTCCAGATGTGTCAGGGAAGCACAAGGAGGAGAGCTTGAATTAGAGCCGATTAGAGACCGTATTCTCCCAGAGGAGGGCAAGCCTGCCCGTCAACCGAGCCCCACTTGGCCGCTGGGACCACCTCGGGAGGAAGCTTCTCCTGACAGCTTTCCCGGGAGCTGCCCGGCACCCATTCCCGGGCGCTGCGAGCTTTGGGAAGGCCAGACACCATTTCCCCTTCGCCCTCCTGCCCTTTGTGGTGAGAGCTCGGGAGTCGTCCCGGTGCCCTCTTCCGAGGTGAGTGGGGGACAGGGAGGGCGCGGAGGGGGAACCGAGACGTGGCAGAAGCAAACTGCCCGGGCCGGTGGGTGATTTATGAAGTGCTGAAAAGCATCTTCGAAGCTGTCATTTATCTTACAGCTCTCAGCCTAAATAAACACTGAATCCGCCTAATTATAGTTACAGTGGAAACACAACACCCGAACCTCGTCGCCATCGCTGCCAGCCCGGCTCCGGCGCGGCTCCGCCCGGGCTCCGCGTCAGCGCACAGCTGCACCCTAGCGGCGGCCCCGCGCGCCGGGGCTCCTGGACCCCAGCGAGGCCGGCTTGCCCTGCTTCTCCCCGGGCGCGCCTTCTGGCCCTTCTCCCCCACTCCTTTCTCCCCTCTCCCCTCTCCTTCTAATGATCCCACGCGGATGCACCCCGAAAAATAATTTCGGTCAGGAGCAGAGGCACCATCTCTATACTGCAGGGAAACTGCACCTGCTGCAGCCACCCAGCTCCTGCAGGGGTTGGAGGAATCCTTGGCCTGGATGCTCCCACTCTTTCCCTGTCCTGGGAGCTTCCTTGGGTTGTGGTCACCTGGTCTAGCCTGGCCCAGGACGATCTCCTGCCAAGGCAAGGGGACTCTCTGTGGTTGACCAGATGAAGAAAGGCAGCAAGAAGTCTTGGGTATCTTAGGGTAGAGAAGGGAGGACACTTTTTTTGTTCCTTGGTGATTTTGTGTCTTCCCAAGGTGGAGGAAAAGTTTCCTCCTGCTTGAGGATCCTTTCTTTATTCCTGTTCCTGGGCTTGAACTTGGAACCTCCCTTCCTCTTTGGCATATGGGAAGCCTCTTGCCTTTAGAAATACTTCTAGGTTGGACTTCAAAGCAGAGAGGCAGATGCTTCAAAAGCAACCAGGACAGTGACACCCCAGTGTGGCTCTGGATGAAGCACTCACTCATTTAGTTTCCAACTTAGTCTTTGTCCTGGGGAGGTGGAGTTTAGGGCCAGGGCTGTGCTTGACATAACGGAATAATCCAGTTATTCTAACAACCAAAGGAATCAGCCCCATGGCTGATAGAATCATAAGTCTCAACTCTGCAGAAACCAGTTCTCTAGAAATGAAAATTTCAGAGCCCAAGGCAGTGCATCCACAGGGGTAGTTCTAGATTTTCTCCACGTGGTGTTAACTTATATGCTAGCATATAAATTACACTAGACATATAACTTACCCCTAATTTACTGCTGTCTTTCTGTGCGTGCAGGGTCTTGTTCTGGCAGATAAATTTGGGGATCTAATAACAAAGTAAAGGAAGGATTCCTCAAGGACAGGGGTAATCTGAGCAGGCCCCTGGAGAATGTGGGCTTTGGAAAAGGGTATAAATAAGGAAATGGTTGCCACCTGCAAGTTGAGTGAGAATGGAGAGACACCTCGAGGAAAGAGAAACTGAGAGAGTAGAGAAGACAGAACAAAAAGAGGAAGCTCATTAAGACCCCAGAGTGGGAATTTTCATCTTGATTTTGCTTCCTCACTCAGCCCTGACTTGCTCTATCAGAGGGTTATGGAATGTCATCTTGCTTCAGTTCCAGCGTTGAAACCAAGCCAGAGCAGCCAAGACCATGGCCCCACAGAACTGTGAGGGGCTTGGGCAGCTGGGACCAGGCGAGAGGCTCTGGATTCAAGCTTTCCCATGACCCCAGCAGCCTCCCTGCCAGTCTGTGGCTCCCTCTCGTCTCCAAAGAACAGAATCCCCTGTACCCCAAATCTAGTCTGCTCAGTCCAGTCTCAGAATCCTACTCAAAGGAGAAAAGCAAGGCCTTTTCCGTGGTCTGGAGAGGAGTGTAAAAAAAGATAGATCCATTTTTTACTAGTTACGCTACTGCTTATCCATTAAAGTAAGATAAAAATACCTGTTCCCTGCCTGGCTCCCAGAGCACCAATTCAAATGAATGAGGATGTAAAAGCTCATGGTAAGAAAATCTCTCCCTAGGTAGTTCCAGATGAAAGAACAGCTCTTTAGCACTTCTAGTGAGTTAGACAATGAGGCCTCTCCTTATAGCTGGCTGGGGTAATCTCTGCATTTTTTTTTTCTTTGAAATAAGAGGGAGGCATAAAACCTCAGTACAGTTGAGTGACTTTCCAGAAGTCACACAGTAAATCACTCTTGAAGACTTGATTCTTTGTTTATAGGATCACAAATACATTTTAAGAATATTTGGAGTACATTAACTCTTTGAAGGGCAAAACAGAAGAAAAGCACATTTTAAAATGGCATACCTATGGGTCCATGAGGAAATAGTTTTTTAGTAGAAAGGGGGAAAACTCTTTCCTGATGTTTGGCTTTACTAAGCCCCTTTAGGTTTTTGGATACAGAGTCTTGCTCTGTTGCCTGGGCTAGAGTGCCGTGGCGTCAGCTTAGCTCACAGCAACCTCAAACTCCTGGGCTTAAGCAATCCTTCTGCCTCAGCCTCCTGGGTAGCTGGGACTACGGGCATGAGCCACCATGCCTGGCCAATTTTTTTCTATATATTTTTAGTTTTCCAGCTAATTTCTTTCTATTTTTTAGTAGAGACAGGGTCTCATGCTTGCTCGGGCTGGTCTCAAACTCCTGATCTCGAGCAATCCTCCCTCCTTGGCCTCCCAGAGTGCTAGGATTACAGACGTGAGCCACTGTGCCTGGCCTAGGTTTTGTGGGTCTCTCTGCCTTTCCTTCTTTTCCCTCTCCCATTTTCTCCCCTTCCCTTGATTCTTCTTTTTCTTCTCCTCGCAAACACTTCTTAATAGTCCAGTCAACAGTTTTGTCCTCAGGATGTCTTGCTTTTTTTTTGCTGCCAGTCCTTTCCTGCCAGCCGCCATGGTCTCCCCGCTCTCCCAACTTCCTCAGTTGGTCCTGTGCAGAAGTGGATAGCTTATCTCTACACAGCAACACAAAAGTGAGATAGGGGCCCAGAAGCCAGCAACCCATAGCATCTTGGGAAATGGCCTGCTTTTGTGAACAGTTCTATCACCCCAGCCCAACCCCACCACCTAGCAAAGATCACCCGTGGATGCTTCTTGTCTCTCTGGTCTAGTCCGATCCTACAATCAGAGGAGTCACTGGACTGGGAAAGACAAAAGAAAAGGTGCACCCGAACGGAGGGTGCACCCTGACCCCTTGTCTTTCAGATGTCCACCTCAAAGGGAGATCACTCACAACAACCTCAAGCCTATTTTATAGATGAGGAATATAAAAGCCCAACAGGTTTAAGCCAACAGTATGGACAATTCCTCCAAAAATTAAAAATAGAACTACCTTATAATTCACCAGCTCCACTTCTGAATATATACTCAAAAGGATTAAAAGCAAGGTCTCAAAAAGCTGTTTGCACACTCATGTTGATAGCAGCATTATTCACAACAGCCAAAAGTGGAAGCAACCCAAGTGTCCACTGATGGTTGAATAGATAAACAAAATGGGATATATCCATCAATAGGATATTATTCAGCCTTAAAATGGAAGGAAATTTTCACACTTGCTACAACAAGAATGAACTTTGAGAACATTATGCTAGGACAAATACCTATGAGTGGTAAAGTTCATAGAGATAGAAAGTAGATGGTTGTTGCCAGAGGCTGGGGAGAATGGGCACAGAGTTTCAGTTTTGCAAGATGAAAATGTTCTGGAGATTGGTTGCACAGCAGTGTGAATGTACTTAAACACTGCTGAACTGTACACTTAAAAATGGTTAAGATGGCTGGGTGCGGTGGCTCACGCCTGTAATCCTAGCACTCTGGGAGGCCGAGGCGGGCGGATTACTTGAGGTCGGGAGTTCGAGACCAGCCTGAGCAAGAGCGAGACCCCGTCTCTACTAAAAATAGAAACAAATTATCTGGTCAACTAAAATATATATAGAAAAAAAAATTAGCCAGGCACGGTGGCGCATGCCTGTAGTCCCAGCTACTCGGGAGGCTGAGGCAGTAGGATCGCTTAAGCCCAGGAGTTTGAGGTTGCTGTGAGCTAGGCTGACGCCACGGCACTCACTCTAGCCAGGGCAACAAAGTGACACTCTGTCTCAAAAAAAAAAAAAAAAAATGGTTAAGATGGTAAATTTTACATTTGCATTTTTTACCACAATTAAAAAAATTTTTTAAAAGTTTAAGCCACATAACCCAGGTCTGATTCTAAGGTCTCATTTATTTTTCCATTACAAAAACGATTATAAGATAAGGGGTAAAGGAATGTGAATTAGAGAAGTATAAGCCAGGAGTAATTTACTAATGTCTCATCCTTTGCATCCAAAGATGGACAGCATTGCTATTTCTCTTTGGGCTACTGTGGCCAGAAAGAGAGGTGAAAGCCAACAGCCCCTAAGTCAAGATTTAACATTGTATACAGAGTCTGATGCAGTTGAAGATTCAGAGTTCTCCTCACTAAGTCTTTGCTCAAGAAGACGTGCACCCCATCTCCCTTCTCACCCCACATCCCTTTCTGTCCATTCATGCTGCTTTGCAGCTGCTCACAGCCGAGAACTGAGATTCGCTCTGGGTGGAACCAAAGTGGGGCTTTTCCAGGGCTCCAGCCCCTGGAAAACTTGTGAAGCAGGCAAATTTGTCTTTCAGGCCTTGAACTTTCCTTTTCTGCAATTGGCACAAGGCTAAGAATCAGGACACCTGAATTCTAGTTTCACGGTGTGTGACACCATGAAAGATGCCCTTCTTCTCTGGGCTTTGGTTTCCTCATATGCAAGAGGTTTGTTCTACATGATCTCTAAGGCTTCCCCTCCAGCACTGACCCAGTAGAAGTTTTGAAACTTTTGGCCCCTTAACTCTACTTTCTCGCCAGGCTATCTCAGAAAAACTGAGTTTCTCTTTCAGCAAAACTGTTCTGGGCAGGTTCCGGACACGTTTTCTTCCAAGGTATTTGCATTTCCTCTTGGATCCAGACGAAAAGAAATGAGGCTCTAAGTTGGGAATGTCTTTTGATTCAATGAACAAGAAGCTTTTCGAAGGGGTAGGGTGGAGGTGGCGGGGAGGGGACTTATCCCAGGCTGTCAGCTAGCGAAGCACGCCCTGGGCCAGGGCTCAGCCCTTGGGTGGAGGGGGTGGAGATCTTCGTGCACCTCTCCACGTGTGGCCCAGGTGTGAACCCACTATGTGGCTTCCTCTTTTTCCAGGGTCTCTGCAGGGATGCTGGCAGCCCCTCCATCTCTGGAGAAGTGAGTTCCAGCTCAGATACCAATGAAGTCATCAAGATCTGTGGTCTGAGCTGGAATCTGGAATCTGGCAGGAGGGCTCGGGCAGCTGTTTGTGGTTTCTCTTTTCCTCTGAAGGAAAGTCTGAGCAGATGATGCTCTAGGTGCTGCCTGTTTCCATGTGAGGGAGAAGCAGGATGTGCTTCCAGATCAATGGAACAGGCGGGGAGTTGGCAGGGAGAGTCTGGGGTGACACATAAATGACTTATTTCATGATATGAAAGATCCCAACCTCTCTCAGATAACTTCCTCCAATTTGCTTTCATTCTTGGGAAACCTCACATCTTCCCCAATACGTCTTCATGAGGTTTTTTTTTTTTTTTTTTTGAAGGCTCTGAGGGACAGCTGCTTTGGGTCTGAGGGAATTCACTGCGAAGACAGCTTTTCATCTCCTCTGCTCAGCAAGGCTCCTCATCGGGAAACATCAGCTTCCCCGAGGGAAGGGCCTCCAACCCCAGCGGGATTAATGTGCAGTTGTGGAGGGCGACCGGTGTCCTGTGGACAGGGTAGGGCAGGACAGGGCAGGGGCAGCTTCCAGAGCACAGGGGAGGCCATTTGACATCCCTGCCTGGGGGCCTCGTGGAACCTCCTTAGCCAGCAAAGCACTATATCAAAGGCTCCAAGAGCTAGGAGTTCCAGTCTACCTTCCTCTTTCAGAGGCTTGTGTCCAATGGGACAAACCAGGGACTTCTACCCCCCAGAAAACAAATCTAATGTAACAGAAAAATAAGTGCTGAGTGGGGAGGGCCAGGCTGGTTCAGATGTGCAAAGAGAGGACAGAATTAGAAAAAGATGTGCACAGGGTGGATCTGATTGGGAAAGTCAAGAATTATAGACTATCAAAGTTGAGAGGGACTTGGAGTTCTGGCCCAGCCTTCTTATTTTCCAGATAGAGAAATGGTGGAAAGTGACTAGTCTAAAGTTTGCATAAGAGATGAGATTCACATAAGGTTCTTCTGACCCTAGTCCAGTGCTCTTTCCTCTACATTTGGTCTCTAAATGCGTGCTTTGTCCAACATTCTAGAACTCCAAGACTCACTGTCTCTATGACTTTCCAACTAGTCCTACCTCATGCATGCCCTTTTTGTACTGGGTTCCCATTCATACCTCCCCCTCGCTGGCCACTGTGTTCTGTTTTTTTTTTTTTTTAATTTCTTTTTACGTTTTATTTTGAAATAACCCATTCTAAATGAACGCATTCTGTTTTAATGCCCATCTGAGCAAACTCTGTCCGAAGCCTCTCCTGTAATGCCATGGGGTTGTGAATGTAAATAAGGCATATTCTGGGAATGTTTTTGCCCAAAATATGGGGCATTGGCCTTCTACAGGGAAAGATGTAGAGAAATCAGGTTTAAATTAGGTTTAAAATTAAACCTAAACCTAAATCTAAGTTCCCAACCCTAACTCTGTGCTAAAGCACAGATACATTAAAGACTTTGCCCAAGACCACACAGCAAGGTAGCAGGAGAGCTTCACTGGATGGCTTGATTCATAATCTGTCTGCTACTCTCTTATCCTGCCTGCACTCTCTGTTACTATTATCTCCCATATCCCCAATTTAGTGCTGATAGCCAAGAATCCCCAGCATTTTTTTTTTTTTGGAATTCAAAATGGCATCAGGACTATGTCCAGGACTTGAGAAGGGGAAGCAAAGCCAGTAACAAGAGTGGTGCTTAGATTTTGAATTGGGATTCAGGTTTAGGTGGAGTTAGTTTAGAGTTAGGGTTGGGAAATTAGGTTTAGGTTTATTTTTAAAGTGAAGGTTAGTATTAGTTAGGGTTAGATTAAGATTGAGACAGCATTTCTCAATTTAGGCTATATTGGCATAGATAGATAATAGATAATAGCTAGATAATTCTGTTGCAGAGGTACTGTGTGATTTAGGATGTTTAGCAGCATTTCTGACCTCTGCCCACTGAATTCTAATAGCATTTGCCCTCTCTCTGCATTGCAGGAACTAAGAATATCTCTAGTCTTTGCAAAATGTTCCATAGGGGATGGGGATGGGGAAAAATCATCCCTGGTTAAGAATCACTGAGTTAAAATAAGGTATAGGGTTAATGTTCGGATTACATTAAGGTTAGGATTAGGGTCTGGGATCAGGTTATGTTTAGATCTTGAGTTGGGCTCAAGTTTAGATTAGCGTTAGTTTAGTATTAGGGTTGGGAAACTGTTTAGATTTAGGGTAAGGTTGAGGCTCAGGTTCAGGTTCAGGTTAGGTTTAGAGTTTGTACGTTGGTTAGGTTTAGCTTACTACCTTGCAGAGACAAATGTGTTGCAGAACTATTACAAAATGAATTTCAGGTCTAAATAGGAACAGTTGGGGGTGCCATGCCACTCTCTTCATTAACATTATTGGGAAGTGGACCTAGTACCACATTACTGAGTACAGGGAAGCCCCTACACCCCATGGGGGAGCTTCCTATATTACCCTGCTGAGTCTGTAGAGAGTGACTTCATAATGGCCTCCAAGTCTAAGGAAGATGATAATTAGGGGTTGTTCCTTATCTATACTTTCTGTGTAACATAAAGACTGCTGGAAACTGGCCTGAGGGCTGTGACGCCTATGCACTCTTTGTGCCAAGTGATGATTTACATCTCATTTCACATCCCTATTTGCATGCTGTGGCCACAAAGGGAAACCCATCGTATGTGAGGGCTCTCCTGTCAAGTTGTGCAGGGACAAGGAGGCACACCTGGAGGAAGGGGTTCCTAGGAACAGCAAGATGACTCAAGGGCCGCAGCAATGGGAAGATCTTAGAGCTGGATATCATGACACCAATTTATTCTTACCTTTATTGTCCTACTGTGTGTGGAATTACAGGCAAATTCACCTCCCTGCCTTAGCTTTCCCGTCTGCGTAATAACCAGAATAAAATAAACCTTACCTGAAACCTTATCTGACACTTCCATCGGGGATGAAGTTTATTTCAACAAGCTCTTGAAATGTTTGGGGAGGAAGATGCTGGGTCAATCTCAAATGTTTTTATTATTCCCTGTTTCCAGAAGGAAGGGGTGTACAGAGCTTCCTCTAGCACAGCACCCATCTGCCTACGTCAGAGAATGCAGGAGGAATGGTGGTGCCAGAGGCAGATGCAATAGAGAAGGAGCCACGCTCCACCAGCTTGTCAACATGTCATTAGGGTGTTCCTGTGGGAGCCAAGAGCAGAGTCAGGAGGCAGGAGATGTGGGAAGGAGGGAGGAGGGAGGAGGGAGGAAGAGAGAGAAATGCAAGAGATGAAGGGGTCCATGCCAGTACCACATTCATCCCTGTCATGAGCAGAGCTCTATCAAACCAAGGCCAGGCCTATAAATCAGGGCATAATTAGTTGCAAAGAGAAAGCTTTAACATCCTCATCAAATTGATTAATACATCTTGCAGCTCAGGACAGGCTGGCCCTGCTCTGGAAGAACTGCAAGCTCGCCCAGCTAGGCAGGAATTGACTGGGGAGAAGGGACAGCTCTAACCCTGGCAGCACAGAGCCATATGAGTCCTGCTCCTCCCTTTACTCACTTGAAGCAGGCTCTGACAGGTGGCAGGTGAGAGTCCAGGAGGTCCTTGTGGGCCTGGAGCTTGGAGAATCAAACGAATATGTTTGTTTCGCCAGGAATTAGTCCTGATACTGCTGGCAAGTTATTTTCTTCCTTCTGGGCCTCAGTTGCACCATCTGTAAAAGGGACATGTTGGACCAGAGGAATTGTAAGTTTGCTTCCAGTTCTGACATCCTAAATGTCTATGAGCCCAATGGACAAGGCTCTGGGGGGCTCATGGCTAGTGAAGTTTCAATTTCTAGGACATACAATGAGATGTCAGGAATCTGGAATAAACTTCAATAGTTTGTTCTTGCCTCAGGCTTGAGATTACCAAGCATTGCCTGTGTGTCCTTTTGTGAGGCTTAGGCAGTGGATACCTCTCATATTTCAAGGCAGCACAGACAGGAAAGGCAGCAGATCAACTTGGGTTTGTGCCCTGGCTCAACCACTTATTAGCTGTGTGTTGGGGAAAAGTTACCTAACCTCTTCAGCTTCCCCCTCTGCGAGACAGGTATGATAATGCCTACTTTGTTGGATCATTATGAGGAATAAATAAGATGTACACATAAAGTGCCCGGCTCAGTGCCTGGCGCACAGTAGGTGGTCAACAAGTAATAACCAGTATTATCATGTGCACCTGACTCTTGATGTCTTAAAAATGACATCCAAATCACATGGAGACCGAAAAAGTAAAGTTTAGTGAAAAAGTTAAGTCCTGATTCCCTATAGGATGTCCAGCTTAGTCACTCTCTCAGGATACAAAATAAACAGGCAGCACTGTGTTTTGTAAAATGCACTGGCCTAGAGTTAGAAGACTTGGCTTCAGATCCCACCTTTGCATCTTATGAGTTGTGTGATTTGTGCAAGACCCTTCACCTCTCTAAGCCTTGCTACCCATGATGAGGAAGGTTTTCAGCATCTAATCAGATAATGTGTATAAATGATCCTTGGAAAAAAATTAAGCATTATTCAAATAGAAAGCACTGTAGAAGCAAAGCTCTGGGTATCAGTCACTCTTGTCTGCTGCTGACTGCCCCTGATGGTCCCTGTCTGAAAAGACAAACAAAACAGGCTCTTTTCAAGCCCCTGGGACATACTCTACTACTTGAAGGGATCCTGAGTCTTTATGTCTTCTCTGGATTCCACTTTAACAAAGATTCTGTCCTAACTGCTTATAGTAAGTGAAGAGCCTCAGCTTGTTGGTATTTGGGTCACATATAGGTTGACGAAATGACACTTTCCAAAAATCCATTCTTTCCTTCTTCCATAATAATTGAACAGCTGGGCAGATGGCTGCTCATAGATGTATTTCCCAGCCACACTGCAGTTAGCAACGGCCATGTGACCAAGTTCTCGGTAATGGAATGAAAGCAGAAGCACTGTGGGCTACTTACGGGCTGGGACCTTAAGAAATTGGCTTGCCTCACCCATACTTTTTATTGTTGATGCTCAGAACACAGGTGTACCCATAATCTAGCTTGGATCATGCAGATAAAGGCCACACCCTAGGAAAAGCACGACAGAAGGAACCTGGGTCCCTGGATGGTGGCGTGGAGGAGAGCCCTCCTGCCAACTGGGACTCATACTGTTCTGTGAGAGAAAAATAAATTTCTATCTTGTTGAGCCATTGAATTTTGGGACGTCTTCATTAGAGGAGTTTAATCTTTCATTCTAACTAGTTATTTATTTGCTTTGAGTGTCCCTCAGGAGTCCACAGGTTTCCTGGGCCCATCCTACTATCTCTTGGCCACAGCGCCAATCCACACCAAATATGTTTGACACTCCCCATTTTTAAAAACGTGTTAGGATAGTCTGTTGCTCCTGTTTACTTAAAGGCTGGGCCTGCATCTGGCTCAGAATTATCTTCTGGTAATAGTTTTATTAAGAAGCTCTCCATTCATATGTACTCAAAACTACCTCCTAAAAAACAATCCATTTCATATTCTTACCCCCAGTACCGTCACATTATACAAACCCTACTCTATTCCTGGAAGGTCAAGGGAAAGTAAGATCAGGAAGAAAAGAAGACAACTTTAGACAGGGTAGAGGATGTTGGGAGGGACCCCCAGGAATATGAACTCTGATGCTGGGCCAGGGGAAGCGGCAGGAAGGGCTCAGGGACCACAGACCAGGAGAAATGGACCAGAGGTGCCCAAAAGACTGGCCATGAGCCTCAGGAAGAGGACGATCACTGCTTCCTTATGCTCCTAATCTCCAAGAAAGCTTGGCCCTCACTAGCTGACCCACTGGCTTCCTCATCTGCTTGCCATCATCAGTCCAGGTTTTGACAGAGCCTGTGACATTTAGAAAGCCTCCCTCCTGACACCCACCCTCTCCCTTGTTGGAATGTGGTCCTGGGCAGACTCAGAATTGCTCTTTAAAATGTTTAATTGAGCAGACGGTTTGGAATGCGAAGATACCCTCTTTCAAAAGCCAAGAACCATGGGAGTCTAGCAGCCCCAGGATGGGGGAAAGGACAAGAAAATGAGGGAAGGACATCCTGCCAAACAGCCACAGGTGGGGAGCCAGAGTGAGGAGGAGGGGCGGCCTCACTTTGTCACACCACTGGCCCGAATCCCAGGGCAGGGCCGGAAGGGAAGTGCCAGTTGCAAGTGCTCCCACCTCATCTTACAGCTCACCAAATATTACGGCCTCGCACATAAAAACCAGAGTGCTAAGCTGCCAGGAGTGTTAAACTCAAGGAGCTGTGACCAGAAGCAGGCAGACTCTGGGGACAGGAGTGGGAGGCTGTCACAGCAGGGCCAGCAGCTCCCATTAGACCCTCCCGGCTCTCAGGTGGCAACTGAAACCGAGCAGGAAACTTAGCCCTTGCCCTGAAACCCACCTCTGCTGCTCGCCTTTCCACGGTGAGCGCATTCAGGGGAGTTCTGCACCACCTTAGCAGGAGCCGGGCTCTCTCTGAGCAGAAAATAAATGCTTTCAAGCCACATAAATCAATGAAAATTAGCAGGAGTCAAGGTAAAAATCTATCCTCCACCACTTGGATGTTTGAGCCAAGGTTCTTCTCAGTGATTTAGAGCCATATAATTAGAGTGATCCGATCTCAGGTTTTTTTTTTTTTTTTCATCCTCCCTTCCCTTTGCAGACAAAGTCCTCTCCCATGAGGCAGGTTCCCACCGGCCTCTAGCTCCTCTGGCTAGAAGCAGGTGTGTGCACCTGTCAGCTCGGCACCTTGATGGATCTCTGTGCTATCTTGGTTCACCTCCTCCCTGTCTGCCCCTTAATGAACAGTCCGCCCCAGGCTAGGGATGAGTTGTGGGTGGGGAGACACACCATTCTTCATAGTTGCTCTCCCCCTCCTCACTGAAGTGGAGAGGTGTGGCCACAACCCCCAGGTGAAATGGGCATCATCCCAGAGGTGGAGGAGGGGGCTGGAGTGAAGAGAACCTATGACCTCTGAACTAGGGAGAAGATTGATAATGGCACGAAGGTTGCCCAGCCTCGCAACTCCTGCCAAGTTAGAAACGTAATCCAGCAGTTGACAGACGTGTGAGTTGGGATCCAGAGAAGTTAGGTGCCTGCATTCACATTAAAAAAAATCCCCAACGCCCAGAGGGACAAGGTGGAATTTTGTCAGGGAGACAAAGGTTCAAATCATCCTGTCTCTGTCACTTCCTATCTTTATTTCCTTGTTTTTTTTTTTTTTTTTTTTTTTAGACAGAGTCTCACTCTGTTGCCCGGGCTAGAGTGCCGTGGTGTCAAGCTCACAGCAACCTCAAACTCCTGGGCTTAAGCAATCCTTCTGCCTCAGCCTCCCAAGTAGCTGGGACTATAGGCATGTGCCACCATGCCTGGCTAAGTTTTTTCTATATAGATTTTTAGCTGTCCAGATAATTTCTTTCTATTTTTAGTAGAGACGGGTCTCACTCTTGCTCATGCTGGTCTTGAACTCCTGACCTCGAGCGATCCTCCCTCCTTGGCCTCCCAGAGTGCTAGGATTACAGGCATGAGCCACCGTGCCCGGCCTCCTATCTTTATTTCCTTGAGCAAGTTTTTTCAGCTCTTTGAGCCTCAGTTTCCACAGTTTAATTTTATTTAAAATTAAAATATTGATACTATCTCACAAAGTTCTGCTGAAGATTAAATGAAGTAATTGATGTAAAGTTCCCAGCATGTAATGCCTGGAATATAGCATTTGTTCCCAGCATGGTACCCTTTTGCTTCTCAGATCTCCTTGCTCAAGACTGTACAACCAGCTAGGAAAGAATCTTAACCCTAACCTGAGTCTCCCAGCTCCTGGTATCGAATTGATCCACTAGGGGCTCTCAACCTGGATGGCTGGCTGAATGGCAGAGAGCAAGGAACTGGAGGCAGACTAGAACATGCCCGCTCTGAAGGAGGAAGAAGCACAACCAGCATGGTGTTGGGCGATAATACATTGCCAAGTTCAAGTCCTGACCTGGCGGCTTATAAGTTGTGACCCTGGGTAATTCCCTAGGCCTCACTATCCCCCTATATAAAATGGTTATAATTGTAATTCTTGCCACACGGTGGCTCTGAGATTCAAAGGAAACAGTGGATGGGAAAACCCTTTGCAAATGACTTTATACATATTATGAAGTGGTTACAATTTTACTAACAGATTTTCTCTTAGGAAGGCAATTCTGCTTAGAAGAATGCCTCAGTATGTGCTTATCATATGGCAGATGTTACCAAAACTTTACAGAAGGGAGAATATTGCTCTGTATGAGAGACAGAAGAAAGAAAAGAGGAGGGAGAGTGAGACTCCAACAGGGTGGAGAGAGGCCCAGTGTGGAGAAGGGACAAGTGAAACTCCATGCTGTGGCATTGACTGGTGGGTGTTTGAAGAATAATGATGCCCACTGTGTCCATTAAGGTAGTTTGTGCTCAGTAATATAAACTCTTTCTGCTGCACCCCTACAAAATCTTTGAGTATATCTATCAAACTCATCTAGTGATTTTCACACATTCTTTCATTTATTTGCCAAATAACTTTCCATAGATGAAGAAATTGAGGCCGGGCGGGGTGGCTCACACCTGTAATCCTAGCACTCTGGGAGGCCAAGGTGGGAGGATCACTTGAGCCCAGGAGTTTAAGATTGCTGTGAGCTAAGCTGATGCCACGGCACTCTAGCCCGGGCAACAGAGTGAGACTGTCTCAAAAAAAAAGAGAGAGAGAAAAAAAAGAAATTGAGACTCAGAAAACTTGGACAACTTGCTCAAGGTCACACAAGTGGTAGCTGGTGGAGGAGGGATTTCAATCAGGGTCTAGCTCTGGATACTGTGCTGTATCACCCCTCAGGGCCTCAGTTTTTGAGGATAAAAAGGTCACTTAACCACCCTGGGCCTCCAGTTTTTCTATCTTTAAGAAATGTGTTTATTGCCATCTCTCCTTGGTCACTCAGATACTTGATATATGAAAGAGTTACTAGATGTAAAGTACTTTGAGAGCTTTTAAACAAACAACCCCCTTGTGAAAGTAAGCTATTATAAATACCATATCTCACATGCTAAAAGATCTGCTTAATCCACCCTGCCCTAAGGAACCAAAGAGGACCACCCCACCCCCTGTTTAGTTTATCCTTTCTAGTCAAATGCCAAGTCCATTCCACTTTGCTTCCTCTCAACAGAAACAAAGCATATGGATCTCCCCTAAAACATGTCCAAATACCATGATCATCTGGAAGGATTCCCTTTCTCCCATTCATCTCTCCAGGCCCTTTCACACTTGATCTTACCCAGAAGTGATTCCAGACCCTTCCAAAAATAAGGGCTAACTCCAGTAATGTACTGGAAAATGTTTAACAAACAGCTCTCCAGAAAAAAAGTCCTGTTTGATGTTGTAGTGTTTGCCAATTTCCTTGGTGTAAATGCTCCCACCATGCCTGATTTCAACTATCTCCATGACATCACTAAAAGGAGCACTCGAAAAAGATGTGCAGTAGCATGCCATTATATAGTATTTCCACTATACAGATACAAAAGACATAAATAACCCCAAAAGTTTAGATAGCAGTAAAATTTAGCAAAATGATTAGGGAGTGATGGTTATTTACTATTTATTTTGTTTTTTAAATACAACTGATTTAATTATAACTTTGTATAATTTTGGTTCTTTTCAAAACAATTGTTTTTGCAAAATTCTTGAGAATTTAACAGTTGGTGGTCATGAACCAGAATGTGGCAGCTCCAGGCCACTCCTGTGAGCTGTACTTGCACACACAGACAGGCCGTAGCACAGGAGTGTTGAAGAAAGTGCCAAGCGCTCCTGTGATACATTTTTCAATTCCAGACACAAGATTTGCACAAGAAATAATATGCTGGATTGAAAATGGTTATTTCAGTTTCAAAGATTCTTAAATTGGAAGTACTCATCTAGACCAGCTCCCTAACCATGAGCAATAATTCCTTCTGGGTCTGTTCTCCAGGACCCTGTATTGGTCAGAGTCCTATTGGAAAACAGATGGCATACTTGAACAGGGTTTGTCTGAGAAGAATTTAATAAAGGCATATTTACAAAGATATGAGCAGAGTTTAGAGAAATCCATAATGGATGGTGAAGTTGGCCAGAGTGGGGAACAATTACCCCTCTGGGTCTGAAGGGTCAGGGAAGGAGGAGTCCGCAGCATTTGGAGAGAGCTGTAGGAGAGGGCTGCCCCACAGAAGCTGTGGCCTTTAGTGGAGGGATACAGCCACTGTCACCCTGAGTGATCCTGATCTGACCCTCCATCTCCTCCAGAGACTTGCTGCATCCTTCTGCTCCCCTATAAAAACTTCAGGTGAAGTCACAAATAAAGTCACTGTTTCTTGAGCGCTAACCATTGGCTGAACCCAACCAGAAGCCAGATGACAAGGGAGCCCGTTGAAACAATTCAGAAAGGAAGTGAATTCATCGGTTCACTTCTCAGCACCAAGAGCAGGAGGAGAAGGACGGAGAGTGGATTTGAGAGAGCCGAGAGATTATACAGCACAGTTCCTTGGCAGCTTGTTGCAAGAAGTCATTCCCATTGTAGCACCCAGGCTAATGCTTTTGGAACTTTAATGGACATACTAATCGCCTAAGTATTAAAATGCAGTTTCTGATTTTGTATGTTTGGGGTGAGGCCTAAGAGTCAGGTGATGCTGAGGCTGCTGGCCTGGGGGCTACTCTTTGAGTAAGAGGATCTTAGGCCATACCTGAGCCCCATCCCAAGCCCCAGTGGATTCAGGGCCATAGAAACCTCCTTAGTGCTTCTCTTCCCACTTCCTACCTCTCCTTCCTTTTCTTCTGCCAGAATAACTTTCTGATGCCACCCAACCATCCAGCAGCCATCCTGAACTCTGATCTCTGTCCTCCCCTTCTCCCAAGACCAAGAAAGGAAAGGCTGAATTTGTGGACCCCCAGTACTTTAAGGCTGACTTCTCTACTGGAGGAACTCCTTAGGGAATATTCCTAATTCTCCACAACCTACCCTGTCTACTTTTTCTATCTTTGTCCTCTTCCTTACAGTCAAGGCTGCTGGAGAAAGCCAATGATCTCCCAAAAAGAAAAACTTTCCAGCCATAGTATGGGATTAGGGGAGAGAAGTGTCCCCATTCCTCATTATAATTTTTCCTTGGGTAGAATAGCAGTCCAAGGGCCATTCTACTTGTGCATCATTTAGTGCTGCCAGGATGTCCTTATTGATGGACTCTGGCCATAATTGTGTCCCCTGCTCCATCCCCAGCACCTAATGCAAGCCCTTTGGAAGGCACAGCTCTGAGAACTGTTCATAAACTCTGAGCATTAAATAAAAGATATGTTTGTATTTGTGCACAAGAACATTGCCACCAGGAGAAAATCTTGGGTGGTATGTCTATTCCTGGACAGGCAGAAGTTAGAGATGCTCCCATTTCTGGACTAATGGGGACCCTCACTCAGCAGGTAATGAGTGCTGGGAGGCAGGTGAAGCCTTCATTTGTATATAGGGCAAGGATGCACTGACTCACGAGGTTTAGGAAGGAGACCACATGGTCAGCTCTGTTCCAAAGCAGGAGGAAGCAGCTGTGGCCTTATCCCCTGGACACTTGGTCCAGTCACCTGATACAAAAAAGGCTGACCCTAGGAATAGTTCCATTAATTCTACACATGATACAGGTGTGTGTACTAGTGGGTACCTATGTATGATATGATATATGTGGGGTGGGCCGTGCATGTAAAGCTGGAAGAGGATCAAGATGGCTTAAGCACAATTTCTCCTCCTCAGGAATTTAGACCATCTTCTGAAAGAGGGACAATGCAACAATGGTGATTCTACCTGACGCTTCCGAGACTTGCCTTATTACCTGTATTCACTCACTACAATTCCCACCAGGGTCATTTCCGTGCACAGGTCCAGAAAAAAGAGGCATAGTAAGTAAGGATTTCTTGTTTGTGTGGTCAGCAAAAGATATTCAGACCCCATAATAAAAGACTGCCCAAAGGACATGTGTTCAGTGGCCTGGGGACAGTTCTACTTGCTCCATTTCCTGAGAGAAGGCAGACAGGATGAGTCCCCAGATTCCTGGCTAGTGAATGTGCCATCCCATAACACTCACTATTCCATTTATTTGGTCCTTATCATAAAAACACCTGATGCCACAGAGCAATTTACAGTTTACGAGGAACTCTTCAAATACATTACTACATTTAATTTTTTACAACAAACCTGTGAGATAAGGTAAGGCAGGTTATCACCATTTTGCAAACAAGAAGCTGAGGTTCAAAGAAGTTAAATAATTTACCTAAGGTCACGAGACTCTTAGGTAGTGGAGCCATCCCCGGAGCTCCGGTTTCCTCGCTCCTGATACAGTGTCCTTTTCCGAAGCTGCCCTCCTTTCACGTGCTTCTTTGTCTAGGAGCTAATTTTGCATTATTTTCTGAGTTTGTCTCCTTACAGATATGTAAGTGCCCTGAAAGATTTTGTCTGTCTTGTTTGCTAATATTTCCCCAACATCTAGAATAGTGCCGGATACTTAGTATGTGCTTAATAAAATTATGTTGTGTGAGTGAATAAATGAAATCGTTTACAAGCTACCAGAAGGTGAGACTCTAATTTTGACTTCTTGGTATCCCTCACAGTAGTTCCACAATGGGAGAGTAATATTATTGATAAGAAAAATGACCTAATAACCAGCGGATGTGACAACTTCCAGGAAGTCATCCACCCTGGAAGGTAATATATTTTGAGGAAGAGGGTCCCTGCCATGGCTTCCAGAATTCTAAGCATGGACTCTCTATTCTTAGCGTTTCTCATTATCTTCAACTGCCCCTCTCTCATCCTCAGGGTCAAGACATTTGCCCTTTGAACAGACTGCTCAGAAGTGCAGGCCTGTGTCTTTTTGATTTAGGAAAGAGGCACGATGGAGTCTTGTAATGATGCTTTGCATCTTCATGTATTCCCACTGCCACCAGAAATAATAAAATGGTTTGTTTCTCTTGGCAGCTTCCACCCAACAGTTCCCCATGTGTGTGTTGCTTTCTTCAATTTTCCCCTCTACAAAATCTGGTCATGTTTAATAACAATAAATCAGAGGAGAGATTGCAGCCCGGAAGAGAAGTCTGGGGCAGCCGGGGTTTCCACATCTGGGGCCCATTCGGGTTGAAGTGATGACAATTCCTAATAAATGTTAATGGAGAACCTCCTCAGATTCATACACTCTGGCCATAATTTAGCCTGTCTCCGTGCCAGATGACCTTTTGAACATCCAGAATACACCCATCATAGCACCAGCTACAGCCCTGGATTGCTTCCTGCATATGAAGTGGAAAAAACAAGGCTTGTTGTTATTGATTACATTTCTCCATTTTCCCCTCCCTGGATTTTTCTTCAAAGGCTCACAAAGCCCCAGGGGCCTCTCAGCCACCCAGGTGGTTAGAGGAGAGGGAGGCTGGTTAAAGGATGTTACTCTCTGCTCCTGATGTAGATCTCCCTAAGATGTCTGACAGCCAACGCTGGCCCCAGGAAAGACAGGGCTAGACATCAAAATTATCCCTTTTCTTGGCTTCTGAGACCCTTTGCTGATCCTGTTCCTCCCGTTCTCCAGCCACACTTCCCCCTCCTGCCCCTTCTAACAAGGCAGTCCGCAAGGCTGGCTTTGGTCTTTGGCTTTTCTCTTGTTCTATCAGTCACCTGCACGAGTTTAATGACCACATGCAGTCTTCCAGCTCTGACTTCTCTTTCAAGATGCAGTCCTGGATTTCTGACTCGGGACTAGGCATTGTCACTTGATAACCAGTAATCATCTAAAATTCTATTTGTCTAATAAATTAAATTATCATCTCTCTCAAACACAGCTGGCCTCTTCTCCAACTTCCATATCTCTGTTAAGAACACTTCTGTGATTTCAGATATGCAGACATAAAACCATAAAGCTACCTTAGACATCCTTTCTCTCCCACCTCCTTTTCTCATCAGGTGATAGAGTTATTGAATCTTCCAACCCAATCTCACTCCTTTTAACTCCCACTGCCACCCCACACTTTAGGCCCTTATTCCCTCACTTTGAAATTGCCATCTAACTGCTTTCTCTCTGCTAAACCATCCCTGAACAGAGTGACCATATACATCATCCCAAGATGCTGTCTTGATCATGACCTTCCCCAACTCCAAATTTCTCAGTGGCTCTCCATTGACATTATTATTATTTAAAGTTTTTCCATAATAGGTGCCCATTTGCAATGGGCTGAATGTTTTTATTCCCCTCAAATTCATATATTGAAACCCTAGCCCCCAAGGTGATGGTACTAGGAAGTGAGGCATTTGGGAGGTAATTAGGTCATGAGGGCAGAGCCCAGAGATCCCAGAGAGCTAGCTTGCCCCTTCCACCATGTGAGGACACAGCAAGAAGGCACCGTATATGAGGAAGCAGACCCTTATCAGACACCAAATTTGCTGGCGCCTTGATCTTGGACTTCATCACTTCCAGAACTGAGAGAAATAAATTTCTCTTGTTTATAAGCCACTCAATCTACAGTATTTTGTTACAGCAGCTGGAACAGACTAAGACACCGTTCAACTATCTAAGACCACATAGTGTTGAAGCCAGATTTTTAGGTAGTAAATCCCATCCCCTTTTTTTATTATTATTTTCTCCTAACCTGGTCTAGTGACATGCCTTATTAGAATTCATTTATTTATTTAACAAATATTTTTTGAGCAACTGCTACATGCCAGAGTCTGCTGAGCACTGGAGGATAAAGTTGTGAAACTCACAAATATTGTCCCTGCCCACATGCAAACCCTTTGTAGTGAAGGAGACAGACAAACAAAGAAAACAGGCAAATGAATAAAATAATTGCAAACTGCAATAAGTGCGAGGAAAGAAAGCTAAGAGAGTATGAGGCAGTTCTACAATTTTTAATCAGGTTTCCAAACTCTTATCTGTCCCATTTCCACTGCTGTGGTTCCTGAAGATGACTACTTCTTGGGGACTCACCTTCTAATAGCTCCAGTAAGGATAAGCGTAAATGATACTTTGTAAATACACATAATTCCCTGAGTGCATCTCTACTTTATTGGCCCAAATATAAACAAATTAAGCTACATTTGGACATTTAGGATCAAGGATGTAATCTAGTGATCCCTTATTTGGACCACAGATGGAATAGATCTTCAACTTAATGTATGAGGGATTTAGGTTAGACACAGGGAAGAACTTCCTAGCAAAAGTGCAGTAGAACAGGTACCTGAGGGAGTGTATCAGTCAACTTTACTACAATAATGCGGCATAACAAATAATCTAAAGTCTCAAAGGTTTACAACATTCATTTTTTGCTCACAGGTTTGTGGATCGGCTGTAGTGACTCTGTTCCTGGCTGTGGGCCTTATTCAGTTCTGCTCCATGTACCTTCTCAATCTGGACCCCAGGCTGATGTGATGGGAACATGCTCTTCTCATGGTAACGTATAGAGGTGCAAGGGGCAAAGCCAAACCAAGCAAATAGAGTTAAAACCTCTGCTTACATTCCATTGGCCAAAACATGTCACGTGGCTAGACCCATCATCAATGGAATGGGGAGGTTTGCTCCCTCCATGGAGGGACATACAGGAGAGTGAATGTTTGTGAACAATAATACACTCCACCACAGGGAGGTTATAGAGTTTCCGTCACAAGTGGTCTTTACAAATAGAAGAGGTTGTTATCTCTCTGGGTTCCTCTGGGTACCATATTACCTGAAGTACAGCAAAGGAGGACCAGAAGACATGATTTCTTAAAGATGCCTATTTTGGTACAAGGGCAATGTAATTTGTGTTTGATATCCAGTTGCCACAGAAGCTCCGTTTCCTTTTCTACCAGAGCTGTGCCATGGGGGTGATTTCCAGGCCAAGTCTTAATATCAGAGTCTCTGTATGATTGTATACAAGTGACAGTCACACAGCAAACATAAATACAGAAGAGGCTCTGATACCATCGGGGAACAGTATTCCTGCCATCGGGCTAGCTTTGTCTGCCGTTGCAGTACAGTTAACTCTGGAATGAAATTGGAAAGCTAACTGATGGTCAGAGGGGACTGGGAAGATTTTCATTTGTAACTGAGACAGGCCGGGCTCAGCAAAGACGAGGCAAGAACAGATTTTACCATAGGCCGGATACATTCGGCTAACAAACATTTACACATTGTATTGAACCACTTCATGTTCTTAATATTTGAATGTATTCAAATGGAAAGACACAGGCGCAATTGTGGACTCGCACTCTCAGCAGTGTTTGACTCCAAAGCTTCATGTTGTGTACTCTCTTCACCCTTGATGATAACCTTTCCTTCTCCTGTTATCTCATTCTCCCTCTTCTCTTGTCCCGATTTCTGCTATCAGGAGTTCTTTAGATGCTGCTTAAAATGTAGTCTCCTGGTGCCTGGTTAGAAATGTAGATTATTGGATCCCTCCCCCAAACTCGCTGAATCAGAATCTCTGGCTTTGGGGTGGGAAGCAGTTGTCCTGGGAAACTGTGTTTTCATAAGCTCTTCAGGCGATAACTTAAGCACATACACTGAAGTTTGAGAGCCACGGTAATTCAGACTCAGTGCGTATGGGGTGGAACCCATGACTTCCACTCTGACTAGCCTGCAGATGACACTGACGCTGCTGTCTGTGGACCACACTTTGAGTGGTTCTGCTTTACATTAATACCCGTACATGAAATAATGGCCAGCAGTGAAAAGCGTTACTGGTCCTGAAGGGACACAATCAAAATCTTAGCGAAAGAAGTGAGTCATTAATGGTGAAATTTTAAGCAATAGCCACCAGGTTTTAAGAAAGCATGTTTTGGCAGAGGGTGGACCTGGAGTCTCTGAAGCCACGCTGTGTGTGATTAGGTTTCTTCTCGCATATAGAACCAATCCGAGCTATGGATCATTAAAGAGAGAGTGCAGTATGGGGAAGGGAAAGCACTAGACTGGGAGTCAGGAGATCTGGGTTCTAGTTCTTGCCCTGTCATTGAGAGTGCGCCCACGGTTAGGTCCCTTATCTCTCTGATTTTTATCTATAAACTGAAAAAGATGAGAGCCATACAATCTCTAGCATCCTTACTTCCCTTTTTAAAATTACACAAGATTATTACCTTAGCAACAATTTTCTCTTTAGATGAGTAAGGGAGTCTCAAAAATATGGGAACCCCAAGTACTCAATGGAGAGCCCATAAGTACGTGGCCCTCAGGTACACTGCGAACCACTCGGAAAGTTAGGCCGGACTGTAGCCTTCCGCCACACCCTGCTTAGCTTAAGGCTTGGGCATCCAGGCTCTGAGCTAGATCTTGATCTCTCTCTGTCTCTCTCTGTCTCTGTCTCTCAGCTGTGGTTTTCTATTCTATAAAATGGGGATGACAATGACACCTAACTGAAGGGGATGTTGTGCGGTTTAAAAGAGTTAATACGTGTCAAGCGCTTAGGACAGTGTCTGGCACGAAGGGAAAAAATAAAAATCATTGGATAAGTGTCAGGGACTATTACAGGAGGAGGAGGAGAGACCACAATCCCTGCCGCAGAGTGGTTGAATTCTCGAGCCCAGGCTGCAGGTCTCCCTCTGTCCTGTAGGTGGCGCCTCCCTTCGTTGAGCGAGCTACCTGCGTCCGGGAGCACTTTGAGAAGTTGGGAGATACAAGTTTCGTTACATCTCTGCTCTGGGATTGCTGGGGCGGAATCTCTTGCGATCCCCCGAAGCTTGTGCCCGGAGCAGCCAGGTTTTGGGATCCCGTCTTCCTTCCTGGAATGCGTTGAATCCATTTGTCGCTGCACCCCGCCCGCTGTCACCCGGGAGGGAGCCTCCCCTGCACATGCCACCCAGGAGGGTTTGCCCTGGGAGGATTTCACTGCCAGCACCTGAGGCAGGGAGTTCAGTGGGAGTTTCTTTCCTGCTCGGTTAAAATGACAAATTGGTACATGGGCGCTTAATGAAAGATGCTGGAAACGTCCGTGGAGATCAGAAAAATCGCCTCTCCGAGCTGACAGCCAGGCCATCTGCATTCCCGCATTCCTATTAATTCCTTAACAATAAACGACAGGAGCGCCTAGAGGGTTAACAGCTTAATTTAATCTCTGAGATTCCTTCCTAGAGCATCCAGAATTAGAAAGGCACGTACAAAACATAATCTGCACACCTGATTTTTCCCCACTTGATGTGTCTTTGGGGCCAGTCACGCCCATTTCTGACACATCTCCACACAGAGCTTCTACCTCTCAGGCTGATGACTGAACGTTCCCCACAAGGCGCTCCTGGGCTCTTTCAACCATGTGACTGGGCTCCAGGTGTCACAAGATTTGGCTTCTGAGCAGCTGCCCCACATGTTGGTTTCCATTATTTTCCCAGGGCCTTTTAGGGACAGGGCAAATCCCTGGGTAGATAGAGAAAGGTGGTGCCCCAGGTGGGAGTGAATTTCCTTCTCTGTTGGGAAGCAAAGCAAAAATGGTAAGAGGTAGGTGGTGGCAGCAACCAGCCTGGAAGAGCTATCAGGTCTGGCTTTGAGAGTCCCTGGCAGATTGAGAACTATTCTTTGGAGATGCCCGATGCTAACACCAGTCCTGTCATTTTATGGATAAGAAAAGTGAGACCCGGAAAGGTTTAATAGTTTGTTTAAGGCCATCCATATACCAGGTAATATCAAAGCCCCAAAGGAGGATTCAGGTCTCCTTACTCCTGGACAAATATTTGATCCACAGTAGGATTGGCAAATAGATTTCATCTTACGTGGTAACTCTCGTCATCGGTTGGTAGGGACTGCCCAGGGCCCTGTGGGCTTCTCAGGCTGTGTCCAGGCTTAGCAGGGAAGGCCTCAGTGACCATTTGAAGACGTCTTCTAGGAACAGGGAGAGAGCAAAGGTGCCAGATATTTGCTATCCTTGCATATTTCAGGTTGTTTCCTTTGGGGTAAGGCATTTAAAAGCTCTATTAAAATGAAAATGTTATCTGGGAGGAGTAATGCATTAAGCCATTATCTGTCATTAACACCTTGACTAGAATGCATTGAAGATTAGTTCACTGTCCTAGCACCTTGGCTCAGGCCTGTAATCCTAGTGCTTTGGGAGGCTGAGGCCGGAGAATTGCCTGAGGCCAGGAGTTCAAGACCAGCCTGAGTAATAGCGAGACTCACCTCTACAAAAAAATAAAAAATTAGCCGGGCATGGTGGCACTCACCTGTGGTCCCAGCTACTAAAGAGGCTGAAGCAAGAGGATTGCTTGGGCCCAGGAGTTTGAGGCTGCTGTGAGCTATGATGACATGACTGCACTCTAGCCCAGGCAACAGAACAAAACCTGTTAAAAAAAGAAAAAAAAAGAAAGGAAAGAAAGAAAGAAAGAAAAAAAAGATCAGTTTCCTAGCTGTCTAGCATATCTCCCTGAGGAAACGAGAGTTTGACCCAGTTAGGGACCAAGGAAAGGACACAGAGCCCGGCCCTGGAGAGGTGCAATATTTGGGGGCTCAGTGCAGCCAGGATTTAGACTGAAGACACTAGATATCTAGTGGAAGGAAACCTGAGGAGTTGAGTTGGGGGAAGATGTGGCCCTGAAGACATTGTTGCTCAATTCTCTTTGGCTTACCTTATATAACATATTTTCTATGAGTCACACAGCTTGATCCATAATTTCTCTGCCCGTAAAATAAAAGAGTGTGAGCTTCTTTTTTAAAAAATACCAGTGCTTGGCTTCTACCCCAGGTGAACTGAATCAGAATGTCCAGGAGTGGGACCTTGTTCCCCGCTAGCCCCAACACTTTTCCATAGAACATACTGATCCTGACATTAGTCATTATACCACCTGCTCCTTATCCACACTCTGACGTATTTTCTACAGTTATAATTATACAGGTTTTGTGTCATGTTGTAGTTTTAATGCGTCAGAGTGCAGAAGCAGGTAGTAAAAAGTAAAAGCCACAACAGAAATTGTTACTGTCTCACAAAATGGGAAGCGTAGAGGTCCTATTTTGGTTCATCAGCTGAAAAATGCTGTGACTGACCAGGATTCCTCCATCCCTTCATGTTTCTTTCCACTCTCAGCATTCGCTCTGGTCTCCAGGCTCCCATGGTTGCTTCGGTCGAAGAAATTATGTCCTTATACAACTATGTTCATAGACACGAGGGAAAGGGTAGGAGCCTCATGCATACTCATATCACCCTAGAAAAAAAATGTCCCCAGATAGCTCCCAGTAGTCTTCCTCTTATCTCTGACTGGCCAGAATGGTGTCACGTGACCTGCTATCATCTGAATGTTTGTGGCTTTCAAAATTCTTAAGTTGAAACCTAACTCCAATGCAATAGTATTAAGAGATAGAAACTTTAGAAAGTGATCAGGTATGAAGGTGACGCCCTCATAAAGGAGATTAGAGCCCTTATAAAAGAGGCTTAAGAGAGCTTGTTCACTCTTTCCACTATGTGAGGATGCAGCAAGAAGGCACCACTATGAAGCAGAAAGCAAGCCCTCACTAGACACTGAATCTGCTGTCACATGCCCTGGGTTCGAATCCTGGCTCTGTGACCTTGGGCAAAGTACTTACCATCCTTGGTTCCAGTTTTCTTATTTGTAAAATGAGGGAGGAAATTATACCTGTCTCATGGAGTTGGGAGGATAAAATGTAGTAATGCATGGAGAGCACTTAGTAATTATGGCAATTACCATGTATACTTCATCATACTCTTGAACAAGGGAGATTGCTCACTTTCTGGCATCTGTGTTTTCATCTCCAGATCCCCAGACCAGTGGTGTGTATCTGTCCTTGACATCCGCAGAGTTCTCTAGTGAGCCTATATCCCTAACAGACAAACTAGATTCTGTTGCTGGATGTGGGAAAAGAAAAAGGTATGAATATAGTTATGAAGTGCATATCGATGGAACAAGCGAAATGTGTGAGTACTGAGGGGATGCCAAACAAAGAAATCATCAACTGGGCTGATCATATCAGGCTGGCTCCTGGCAAAATTTGACATTTGACATTTGGTTAATGGGCCAATATCCCTAATATATAAAGAGTTCTTACAAATCTATAAGAAAAAAGAAACAAATATCCCTAAAGAAAAATGGGTAAAGAGTAAAACAAGAAATTTACAAAAGAAGAATATGAAATCCACATTTAAAAGTTCATTCTTACCAATAATCAAATGAAAATTAATTAAAAGAATATACCAATTCTGTCCACTTGACAAAGGTTTAAGAGGGTTCTGAAAATATAACACTTAATGTACTAGATCAGATTAATGAGCACTTGGTATTCATTCCCACTATTTCTGATATGCTTTTTTGTACTGCAGAGGCTGGAGAACGAAATACTACATCTTCCAGGCTCTCTTGGAGCTAGGACTCTGCATGTAAATTAGGTTGCACTAATTAAATGCACTTTCCTGAGATTTGGGCAATGTGTCTGCTCCTGTCTGGAAGCTTTAGCCACGACTCCTTTGGGTCAGATCCCTTATACTGTTGAACCCTATGGAAAAAAAATAAGCCTCACAATAACTGACTTGTGGTGCTTTAAATAAATTAAAAAGCTAGTTTCCTGTATTTTAGCTCAAGGAAATAAAGTATTTAATTCCAGTTCTGGCTCTGGCTTCATGGCCTTGAGCAGGTCACCTTTCTCTCTGGGTCTCAGTTTCCCCATCAGTACAGTGAAAGATTTATTAGACAGCTCCTGCCACTTCCAACAGCTTAGCCCCATACCAATCAAACACACTGCTGACTCCTTTCTCCTTGGGAGAGCCTGTCATGCAGGTGACCTTAACTTGGCTGAAAGATCAGATCAGACTTGTGTGGCAGATCAAAGTTCATCTCTTTGGTCACCTCTTTTGGCCACAGTAAAGACCACATGTACTCACAGTGCTAGTATTTATGTGCTTTGCCATTTTAGTTCTATGACTCTTCCACACAAATGGGTGGGTATTACCGTTTTGGGGGTCCTTAAAACTCTCCTGTCAGCTATTTCCCCACTGCCACCCATTCTGAATGCTGGCATAATGAGTTCATCATTAGAAATGGCTCCATTAGGTCAAGGAATTGTTTCTAGTTAAAGTAGAAATACATTATCAAAAGAAGTAATACATTAATATATTAACCTCAGCTAACCTCATTAGCACTTATTGCACATGAGGTTAGCTAACTGGTTATCGGTTTGGAGAGCAGAGAGCAGATCGAGAGGAGAAAGGGAGCCTAGGACTGACAGTTTGATGGGAGAAGGGGTTCCCAAGCAGGGCAAGATGAGGTGACGTCATACAGAGGGACACACCGGGAACCTTGCAGTCAGCATGAGCGTGCTTCATTCATTCATTCAAATTATTAAGACTCCATTGTATTCTGGGCACTACGTTAAGTGTTGTGGATACAAAGATGAATAAAAATTAGTCCTGGTTCCTAGCGAATGTGATCTAGTTGGGGATGGGGAGGATCTAATGTAAAATGGTCAAGAAAGTATTAAACACACACAGGCACACGTATATATCTTCAGTGTGTGCACAAAAGAAGGAGTGGTCAATTCTTCCTGGAGGAATCAGAACAAATTTTATGGAGACAGTATTGCTTTCCTTCCTGGTGTGAAGAAGTGCTAACAGAGGAGGCGGGAGGGAGGATGAACAAACTGCAGCTACCTTATAATTTTTATCTAGGGCCAGCCTTGGTAAGAGAAGTGAAAACTCTTCTTTGTGATTGGATAATGAGGCAAAATAATTTTATAGAGGAATTGGAGGCAGAGTGCCATTTGAATCCTTCCACCTTTGGAGAGCAATCTGCCTACCGAGCATCTGAAGCTCACCAGTAGTGACACGGGGCATAGCTTGTGGTGGCTGAGAGCACGGGCTTTGCTGTCACACTCCCTGGATTTGAACCCTGGCTCTGTGACCTCGAGCAAAGTACTTACCATTCCCTGGTTCTCGTTTTCTTGTTTGTAAAATGAGGGAGGAAATAATACCTGTCTCATGGAGTTGGAAGGATTAAATGAAGTAATGCACGGAGAGCACTTAGTAATGACGGCAATCACCAAGTATCCTCTGAGATGTGTTCTATGAAACAGAAATCACCTAATTCAATGGTGGAGCCTGGTAATTTTAGCTCCAGTTCAGTACCTTTTAACTCATTGATGAAACGAACAGCCACTTCATGGTGTTCCCAGCATATCTTTTCTATAACCCCTTTGCCTGCCTCATATTCCTATCCAGTTCTTTCATATTTATGACCATGCCTTCCATTCAGAAAATTCAGAACAGGAAAACCTGAATGTGTTGAACATATACTTTCTAGGGTTCATTATTCATATTACAAAATGATTATCTGCTTTAAAGGAAAATTAATCTGTACATGGTTAATTTCCTATGTACCTGCAAAACTGAATGCAGAATATAAAAATTTTATTTTATATACATCTTAAAACCACAGAATTGTGAAACCATAAAGAGGGAACTGGTATTAGAAATCATTTAGGCCAGTGGTTTTCAAATTTTTGTGGTAGCAATCCTATTTCTTTCTTTTTTTTTTCTTTTTTAAGAGATAGAGTCTCGCTCTGTCGCCCAGGCTGGAGAGCAGTGGTGCGATCATAGCTCACCGCAACCTGGAACTCCTGGGCTCAAGTGATCCTGTCGCCTCAGCCACCTTAGCGAACAGTCTTAGATTTCTTAGATGCATGATGCAGATGAAAGCAGAAGTTTGCTCATTGAACCAGAATGGGGAGGAAGGCAGCACTCACTCCTCTGCCCTCATGCCCTGTCCCTTCAGAAGCCCTCTCAGGAACCCAGCCTAGGAATTCTAGCAACATAAATTTGAATTTCACTGACCCCATTCAACAATCTCATTTTGTATAATCCTTTTGTAAAACTTGGTACTCCTATATTTCTATAGATTCAATTGTTTTATTTTCTTTTTTAAATTACAGGTTCCTTGAGAGCAGGAACTTTTTTAATAAAAAAATTCTTAGTCTACTTTCTCTGTATGTAAGTATTTAAGGCCTTGTTAAAATCTTCCTATTAGTACTGGAAATGACCGGAGACTATAATCATATATAAACATCCTTTATTGAATCTTTGAAAAGTGATTTCACGGAACCATAGAATTTTCAGCTTGGAGGGCCCGCAGAGAACACATACTTTAACACTCTCATTTTCTGGATGCAGAAACTGGGGCCCAGAAAAGTGATTTGGTTGATGTCATGTCGTGAGTTAATGGTAGAGCTGGGACAAGCGTCCTGGATGCCTGCTTCCTGGTTTAGTTAGGGCTGTTTCAGCTTATAACAGGAGGCTGCCCTTATGCTGCTAGAATATTACAGATTTGTATTCCTGAGAATACACTTCAACTGCCTATCAATCTCCTTTCTTTTCTCAATAGTTAAGCCAGAGAACTATCTTTATTATCCATGGCCTATGTTTTATTATGTGTAATTTTTAAAATAATAAAACATTAAGAAGTACTGACATGAAGAGATGTCCATGATATAGTAAATGGAAATGCAACTATTACATGGAGGATGATCCCATTTTGTTTACAGCTTTGACTATTTCCCTATGGTTTAGCTGGATGGACATGTTTTTCTATGATCACTCTTGACTGTCTAAATGAACATTCAAGTATTTAATGACATGATAACCACATCTGTTAATTTCTGTAAGTTGAGATTCATGCTCTTATAACTCTTGCAACAACCATAAGAGTTTTAAATTTACTTTATCTTATTCCTTTTTAACTATTGTACAGTGTTGCATAGTATATATAGGCATCATAACTTATTTACCCAACTTGTTATTGACAACATTTACATTATCTCCAAATTTTTAAAAACCTGCAGTGAACTTCCTCAGACATATATCTTTTGCTCATATGGGAGCATTTTTGTGGGGTGGATTCCTAGAAGTGGAATTGCTGGATCAAATTTTGAGATACTGTATCACATTCATTCTCCTATTTTTCTTTTGTTGTGGAGACTAAAATGAATAAACTCTAGCATCTGTACATAACATTGTAGTTTATTAAGGTTTTCACCTACACAAAGTCATTTGGAATTTTTAACAACTGTGGGTTTACAGATGGGGAAAATGAGGCTTAGATAAGTTAGTAGTTTGCTTAAGTCTTACAGGTAGGAAGGATAGAGCCAGATTTGAAAGCTAGGTCTTCTCACTCCAGGTATAGAGCTAAAAGTCCACAGTGAAAACAGAGTAATAAAACCATTAGCATGAGAACAGGAAAGTGAATACATTCTCTTTGGGCCGCAGAGACCACGAATTTGGGCTGTTGGTAGATATTAGCTGGATCAAAATGCCATCTGGCCTCACCCTGATGTCTTGCTGGAGAGAGCACCAGCTTGTCTGCCTGAAGCCATCTTTGCAAGTCTTTCTTTCCTGCACAGTCTCCCAAAGGAACAAGATGTCCCTTGTCCCTCTGAGATGGCATGACTTTGCTGAGAAGTGGATACTTCCAGATTGACAGTGTCTGAGAGTCCAGACCTTAAAATCATCCTGAGACTTGTTCAGTTGTAGCTCCAGAAACAAACACTGCTACAGTCTGCATGCAAGAAGAGGTACAAAACAGTGTTCAAAAACCATTTGTGGCCCAGATGCAGAAGAAAGGAGAAATGCTGAGATGTGCTAATTAGACCCACTGGACAGGGCTTTATGAGCAGAAGAGGTGTATATATGTGTGTGTGTTGAGGGAAGGCAAAAGGCATTTTTTGTTCTGGAGATGGCAACTCTGTTCTGGTGACCTTCCTGCTCTGCTCCAAGGAGCTGCCTTTCAACTTGCCAGAGGGTTTCCAGCATGGACTGGGCCCCACGAGTGGCTCGTGACAGTAAAGATATCACAGGATAAACATCCGTTTTTCCTTTCCCTCCCACCAAGGCCCTGCCATGCTAACTTATTCAAACTTTTCAAACTAATCATTGATGCTAAAGCAAATATTAAGGCTTATTTGGGACTGGGCATGGTGGCTTATGCCTATAATCCCAGCACTCTGGGAGGCCGAGGCAGGAGGTTTGCCTGAGGCCAGGAGTTTGAGACTAGCCTGGGCAACATAGGGAGACTCCATCTCTACAAAAAATAAAATATTTAGCTGGGCATGATGGTGTGGACCTGTAGTCCTAGCTACTTAGGACGTTAAGGTGGGAGGATCACTTGAGCTACAGTGAGCTACAATCCCCCCACTGCACTCCAGCCTGGGTGACAGAGTGGGACTCTGTCTCTAAGAAGAAGAAAAAAAAGTCTTATTTAGTTTAATAGACTTTTTTTTTTTTTTGAGACAAAGTCTTGGTCTGTTGCCTGGGCTAGAGTGCCGGGGCGTCAGCCTAGCTCACAGCAACCTCAAACTCCCAGGCTCAAGCAATCCTCCTGCCTCAGCCTCCTGAGTAAATGGGACTACAGGCATGTGTCACCATGCCCAGCCAATTTTTTCTATGTATATTTTTAGCTGTCCATATAATTTCTTTCTATTTTTAGTAGAGACAAGGTCTCACTCTTGCTCAGGCTGGTCTTGAACTCCTGACCTCGAGCGATCCTCCCGCCTTGGCCTCCAAGAGTGCTAGGATAACAGTCATGAGCCACCGGGCCTGGCCTCAATAGACATTTATTGAGCACCTACTATGTGTAAGGTGAAGCTAAACAATACACAGTGATCTCTGCAGAAAGACTAGGGGCCTTCTGTAGCACCTCCATTCTCAGCCACTCAACCCTACACAACCATAGTATCTCTTGGGAGCAGATGTTCCTGATGTGGGCAGAGCAGCGTTAGCAAAAGCCTGGTTTGTCACACACCACTGCCATGAGCCCTGTGAGGGGGTCTCAGCAACTTTCCCTGCCTAGGCTATATTTGGTTCAGCCTTCTCTTCTGAGACCCCCGTCCCCAAGCTGCGTATTATGCTAGCAAAACCCAGAGAGATTTATTTGGTGACCTTTCCGGATGCTGAATCCAAGCAAGGGGAGGGAGAAAATCAGCTCCGAAGCGGTTAATTTTACTGGCTCCTAAATTGATAAGCGGTGGGACGTCAGTCTGAAATGAACTCGCCTTGTTCGACGGGGTTCTAAGACAGCGGAACTCAATCAGAAGCGGGCCGCACGGTTCAAGGCTGCAATTCATCCCGCTGTGCCTCTGAAAAATGGGAGGTGACAGTTCATTTTGCCAGTGACAGTCTGTCGGTCTCGCTCGCTGCTTCTCCTGTCGATTGCCTGGCTGAGGTGAAGTGCGGCTGGGAGCACTTCGTTTGGTATTCCACTCAGCTGAGCAGGATGGTCCCAGGACCCAAAGTGTGCAAATCTTACTGCCCCTGCCGCTCGTCTTCCTCCCTTCTCGGAAGCGCTGAGCTGCGGGTGCATGACTGTGGGTCCCAGGCGCTGTCTTCCCACTTCCTGTCCCTCACCTTTCTCTCCAACTTCCACTTCCGGTGGACTGGGCTTCATCCTTTCTCTGGGACCTTGTGAAACAAAGCCATCCTGCTCAGAAGGCTCCCAGCCTCCCAACAGAGGACTATGGGTGAGGGGAGATACGCACAAGGGTACAGAGAAGGCACTGGTGCCAGTGGGGCACGTGGGAACACCAGACACAACCGGCTTGGCACACCACCTTCAAAACCGCAGCTTCAGTTTTTGAGGAATCATCTGAACAAAGGCAGAGAGAGAGGGAAAGAGAAAGGTGACCCTATGAACGCGAGCACTTAATCCCGGACTGTCACCCTTCCCTAGTACTTACTACTTCTCTGAAAATGACAACATACATTTGAATTAGAGCTCATGTGTCTTTGCTAACTTTCCCCATTTTGGTAACTGTACTGGGTGTTATTTTTAAGGGAATGTCCTTGTTCTTAGGAAATACCACTGAAGCTTTTAGGGAAAAGGACCATGGTGTCTGTGATTTACTCTCAGATGGTTCAGAAAAAAAATGCAAATTTATATATAGAAAATAATAAAGTAAATGTGGCCAATGTTAATGATTGATGAATTTAAGTAAATGGTATACAGGAATTCTAGGTACTATGGTAACTTTTCTGTAAGTTAGAAATTATTTCAAAATAAAAAGTATATTTAAAAAAAACCCAACAGACCATGCAGCACTTACTAAATATGCATTTATTGAGGACCTACTATACACCAGGCATAGTAAGTGCTGGGAATACTATACAGAACAAGATAGGAAAGATCTAGACCCTCAGACAGCTTACCACTGGGAGGAGAAGACAGGTGGTAGGTAGATAAGCAATTATAGGTGCGACGTGAGTTTTGAATGGCAGGTGCTAAATGCTACAGAATTGTACAAGAGGGAAACATAACCCAGCCTGGGAAGCCAAGGCTGGTTACCAGAGAAAATGAAGTTGGGATTTGAAGTATGAGTAGGGGTTAGCTGAGTAAAGAGGAAGGGAGTGTTGCAGACAGAGGGAACAGCACATGCGACAAAATGGAAGTGAGAGAGAGTGTGGCTTCTTTGAGAAACTGAAAAAAGTCTGTTAATGAAAATGACAGAGAGTAATGGGACCATTCAGAAGGTGAGGCTGGGGAGATAAGCAGGCCCTGATGGTGGTGGTAAGGGTGGAGGCTTGTTAGCTATAGCGAGGAGTTAGGAAGTGTCATATTGGGAAGGAACTAAAGTTTTAATTAGGGAAGGGGCATGAGCAGATTAAAAAAAAAGATCACTAGCTATGGGGTTTTAAATGGTTTGGTGGGGCATATAACTAGAGGACTAAAGGTGGGAGGTGATGGCGGCTTGGATCAGGATAAGGCAGTGGACCGGAAAGAAGCAGATCTTTTGAAAGATATTTAGCAGGTAGACTTGTCAGAGAGAGAGAAAGGAATGGAGGATGACCTCCCAGGTTTCCAGACTGGGCAGTTAGATTATCCATGGTTCCATTTACTGGCCTAGGGAAGGTGGAAGGAGGGAGAGGCTTGGCCAAGAAGGGGGCAAGTTTTTATCTCTGTGGAATTTGAGTCCACTTTATACATTTGATATACAAAAATGCAACACTGGATGTAGCATAGTCCCAGTCAGGCTGGAGCTAAGGTTCCAGTCAGTGGAGTGAGGATCTAGACGCCTTATCTAACCACATCCCTGATTTTCACAGGCAAAGAATTTGAACCTTTCCTATAGGGATTCAGGACTATACAGGCAGATCTGAAGAATAGGGGATGAGATGGATAGATTGCTTTTCTGTTCAGCAGACCTATCTACTTCCTCTAGAAATAGCAGCCTGTGTTGTTTAAGAGTCTCCTCTCCCCAGTTCCACACATTGGCTTCTGTATACCATCCACCATGGCCACAGCTGACTCAGATTGGGCCAGTGACAGCCTGCCCTATGGCCTACTGGAGTATTAACAACTTGGACTGACATGACAAAAACATAACTGGTTGCCTCCTCCTTCTTCTTAAAACACTACTAGAAGGAACTTCACTGCACATGCCTATCCTGGCCTGGAGTCCATGGTAACCCCTGCGCGTTGGACAGACCGTCATGTTTGCCACTCTGATGATGCTAAGCTTGGTGCCAGCGAAATGTGTCACTTACAAGATGTGTGTTACCACTTCTGTAATTAAATGCTGTAAAAGGATACTGGAAAAGACTCGGAAGTCTCCACTTTTTGAGATCATGGAATTCTGGCATGTTAAAGCTGGAAAAAACCTTATTTCCTCATTTATAGTTGAGGAACTGGGTCCTTTAATAAAAAGAAAAGACAATTAAATTACCTGTCCTAGATGGTTTAGTTACTCAGCAACCAGAAGACAGAACGCTAGGCCAGATGTTCTCCTGGGGTTCCTGCAAACTCCATTACTCTTTGATTTCATCATTCAGTGTTGGACACCAACCAATAAAACCCCTGAACAATCAGGTTCCGGCTCTCCTCAATGTCCTGAGAGAAAGAGAGTGGCTGGGGTGGGGACAACTGTGTGGAAGCCCACAGTCCTGTCACTTAACTATTTTCATCTTGAGAATCTTCCCTTCTTTGGCATCAGCTGACACAGGAAGTGATAAAGTCATTATCTGTAGACTCAGCCAAATCACCACTTCCTGCCTCTAATGTTCAACAACCACTTTTGAATCCTCCCCCCACTTCCCCTCTGTTTTGGTTTGAGGTTCAAAAACACCAAGGATGTAAATTAGTCCTCAGCTGAGCAGAGCGGGGGCCCTGAGGCCCTTGTGGTTCTGCCGTTAATTTGCTGTAACTCCAGCACATCTGGCCTAGGCCTCAGGTTTTCCCCTATAGGTCATGGGGTTTCTAAAGTTCCTTCCAGCTCTGAAACTCTGAGATTCTTTGTTGAGATTCTGAAAGAAGAATCTTGTGGACCAGCTCCCTCTGGGAAGAAAAATGTTTAATGCAGCCCCATGAATCAATCTCTTCTTAGCCCAAGCCTTGTTTTTTATTATTTATTATTCAGAGCATTGTACCAGAAGAGTGATAGAGTCAGAGAAGCAGGATGACTGGCAACTGAAGTCGCTGGTGTCTCATGTGAATTAGAAATGGAGTCAGAGGATGCCAACATCCAAGTGGCCAAAGAAGCTCATTGCTGAGGCTGAGCAGAGTTTAAGCAAAGAGGCTGTGGGGTCCTTTGATGCTCCCACATTTCTCTCTGAGCCTCTGTTTCCTTTCAGTTTAGTGCAAAACTCTAGTCTCCTACTCTGGGCTGGCTTAGAAAAAACTGCATCCTGGTTTTGTTTCCAAATCAGGATAGAGGTGAGGAAGTCCTGCTGTGGTCCTCCAGAGGCAAGCCCTCTACTCTCCACTGGCATTGTTGACACCAGTGACTAGCACTGGTGAGACAGAAAGCTCACTTCTGGGAACAGGACTCCACTGGGGGTGGCAGGATGCCCCTGTGAAGCATTATTTGGTACCATCTTCTCCTGGGGACTTTGGAAGCTCTCAGCCTTCCCTCCCTGTGTGTTTTCTCCCTGGGGTGAAGATGTTGAAAGTTGGAGATTAAATGACTTGCTCAGCATCACACTGTTGGGGGCAGAGCAGGATGAGAACCTCGGCCAGTCTTTCGAGTCCTTGGTCAGGCTTTCATGCCACAGCTGTTCCTCGAATAAGGGACAGCCCCACTTCCTGAGGATGCTGGGCAGGGATGCCAGGTATTGATATGACTACCATCCCAGTCTCCAGTGACCTTTTACATCCTGCAAGCTGCTCAGACAGTGGAGGAAGACGCTGTGGGACAGAGGGGATTGCCATATGCAGAGCTGCCCTGGCGAAGATAACAGGTTGTCTGTCAACGTATGAAGCCTACATAGGGCCCGGACCACAGAGCTTCCACCGGAGAAGAAATTAAACCTGTCTTGCACACCAATCCCAGTGCTCTGATTACATTTACAGAGGTCATGGCCTGCATTCTGTCACCATGGAAACCTCTCAGACTGCCAGGGTGTTGTCTGTGTGTGTGGTTGATATTTAAAGGCGAAGTCACAGGCCGCATTGCTGAACTATCAGCTGCCAGGGGCAATTGCTCTCTTCCATCAGCCTGGGCCCGTGTCCTGGTGCTTCATCCCGGAGATAAGAGGAAGGGGAGGAGATGAAGAAAAGGGCCCACCTGTCCCTCACAGCCAGGTCTTTTTACTAGAGCCAGGTTTATAGGGAGGAGGGCTGGGGGTGGAGGTGCTGGGATAGCAGATGAGGGGAAACCAAAAAATACCCCAACTTTGTTGGAATATAAGCATGTTCTCATAGGCGCATGGGCCCTTGTGTTGAGTAGGGCTGTCATTTTTTCTCTGATACCTTCTCCAACTCATGAGCACTTGTCAGAGTGGCCAGATGGAGCTGAGGAAGCCCCGTTTGCCTGAATGCCCTTGGTGGTTTCGATTTTGCACATCTGGTAGCTGTGTGAATTATGCTGATAACAATACGCTTTATGAAGGATCCCTACTTCTTCCAAAGACCCCATAGCACTGTCCTGGAAAAAGCTACCAGGGAAGTGACTTATCAGGAGTCCCAGGTGTTGGAAGAGGTAAATAACACCTGATTCAACAGAGTAAGAAAAGAACACAAGTGCTGACTCGGCTTGTGACCATCAATTTTTTCTTTAGTCTCAAGACAATTATTTCCACACCATTGAATGGAGTGTAGATGACACGGGCACCTTAATAGGCTGAGAGCAGAGGCTGTTTAGAGGAGATTTCAAGCACTGTGAGCATAAAATGAACATGAATATTCTGCAATATGCATCTTACAACTTGTCATTAAGTGGATGGCCTCAATGATGTGATGCAACAGGCTTTGATTGGAATATTGAGCTCTGAAAGAGGAAATTCTGCATAATAGTCTCATGATGCGGAATATCACATATTACTCAATAAGACGTGTCATTGTGTGGATAGTGCAGAGGCTAAAAAGTACAGCAGCAGATCAGAACGGCTGGATCCACAAGTCACTTTTCTTTGGGAATTTACGGTCACTCCCTGAAGCTTCTCAATTGTCCTTAGGAGTGGAACACGGTATATCCTGAAATTACAAATCAGGAAGTGAAGTGGAGCTGTTTGATTTAGTTTCTAATCCTCCAATCTATGAAGACCTCTTTATTTTCCTCTTATGGTTTTCTTTCTTATTTCTCCACTTCTTTGTTTTGTTTTTTTTTTTTAAATTCGGTTTCTCATTCACTTTCTTCTTTTCCTTTTTTCTTTCTCACCAGTCTTATTCATAGGCCATCACCCCTCCCACATATTCTCCAAATCCCTTTCATGCCCTATGACCACCCTGCTGTAGAGCCTGTCCCTGCTGGCAGCTCTCTAGACTAAAGAGGCTACTGATGCCTGGGATATATCTGCCTTCTGATTGGTTCTTTCAGGTCTGTATTTATAGTGGAAACTTGATTTCTGCCACAATGAGAAAAAAGAGGACTTAATATCTCATGCCTCCCAGATCTTCCCAGTGTGTTTGGAGAACACTACTACCATACTAGAATAGATGGGTCAGAGAGGAAATCTTTGGAGGTGGGCAGGGAGAGTCTGATAACCCCAATTTGTTAAAGCCTGGTATCAAGGAAACCAAGGCCACGCTTTTCATCTCTTTAAAGGCAGGTTAGCTTCATAAAGAGGAAAACTTTCATCCTTGGAGACCAATGACACCTAAATCTTGACCAGTCTCTCCTTAAATATATCTTTAGTGAGCAAGGAAGATCAAATGAGAGATTATGGATAATTTGCGTACATATTTATTGAGCACCTACCAGGTGCCAGTTTTTACAAGGAATGCAGAGATAATAATCATTAAATTTATGAAGCAATTTACCATGTTTTAGGCAGTTATAAATACTGCATATATTAGTTTTTTGGATCTTCACAACAGCATTGAAAATACTGTTACTATTGCCATTTTACAGATGAAGAAATTGAGGCACAGAGAAAATAAGTAACTTGTCTAAGATCACAGTAGGCAAGTGGCAGTTTTGAGCACAGGACTGTCTGACTTTAGGGCCACTATAATCTATCACCTCTTTGATGTGATCAGAACAATGCTTTGGGACATATACTCTGAAGCTTATATGAGGGGTGGCATGGGATGGTAGGGAGATTGGATGCAGGAAGCTGGGTTGGAAGCCATTTCAATATCACTTCTCAAGCAAGATGTTGAGAACCAAACCCAGAGTGGGGACATTCAGGATACAAAGGAGGTAAGGATTCAAAAGCCACTGTGAGAAGGGAAGACTGGAAGGCTTGGTAGCTGTTTGGAATAAGGATGGGGAAGGGTCCAAGATGAGTTTTGCATCTTGAGCCTGAATTACTGGGAGAACAGCAATTCCTTTATAACTGTTACAATTTACAAAGCATATGCTACATGCATACATCATCTTATTTAAGCCTCACAATAACCCTATAAGGTAGGGATTATGAGCTGCAATTTACAGATGAGGACCCTGAGGCTTATAGAGCTCAGCCCAGAGTCTTAGAGCGGGTAGGTGGCAGAGCCAGAATTAGGACTCGGGTCTTTCTGATCTGTGGGCCCATGTCCTGTCCACTGAGTGCTGTTCCACTCAATTCTGAAGGCAAGGAAAGAACATATATTGAGGACCTAAATGTCATTGTAGAGGATGTCCATTAGGGCAAAGGTATTTTCACCTGCTTTCTTGCATGGAAATAATCAGACACTGCTGTTTTTACCTCTGACTCCAGGTAGTGCTTCTGTTTGCATTTGTGAATATTAGTGATTCTGGTCAGATTACACCAGTTCCTCTTAGTGTGCGTATCCTCCAAACAACACATGTGCAGCACAGGCCAGAGCTTTCTACCAGATTCTAAATAACGGCCCCTTCTCTCACCTTGAGTCCCCCTACTCCAGCCCTGAATTCTAAGATCTGCAGTAAAGTGAGGGAGAAGAAAGGGTAGACAGAGATGAAGGAGTTTAGGGAGATTAAACTTTTTTACCTTTTGAAATAACAGATGAAAGAAAATGAAAGAAACCCAGTTCTACTTTAGAAAATTGCTGTCCCTCTACCTTCGGTCTTCTTAATCCCCTCCCCCAAACAGCTACTTCTTCCATATAGTTTTCCAAAGTTACATATGCAAATATCCAGCCTATGAAATTGGCCTTAGCCTCATCTGCCTCTCATGCAGATTAACCACATAAACTGCTTCTGCATATCACTCAGAGAGTGCACAGACTTGCCTGGCTGCAGCTGACACATCCCAAATCCCCCCAACCCCCCTTCAGATTCCCAAAAGAATCAATCAAAAACAGAGAATGCCAGAGTCAGCAACCTCTTTGGTCTTTAGGTCCTCCGCTGGGCTCAGCAGTGCCCAAGGGGGATATCTAATATGGTCTAAGGGATAGGTAAACAAGATACCAAAAAAAAAAAAAAAAGAGAGAGAGAGAGAGAGAGATCAGGGAAAATAATAAGGTGAATAATAGAAAAATAAGATATAGAACAAAGAAGGAAATGTCACTATTTAGATGGAGGAGGACCAATAGTGACTGTTTCACAGAGCTGCTGGGTGATCCCTAGGTGGTAACTATCTCAGGTATTTTTTCAGTTCTGCAAGAGCTTTGGACCAGATTCTAATGCCAACACAGCTCCTGCTGAGCTGAGGGGCCCTGGGCAGAGCACCAGCTCTGTTCCTCATCTTAAACTTGATCCCCTTGAAGATTCTTTTGAGTTTTAATAGTTCCTCATTCTGCTCCAAGCCTATGTCTCATTGAGAACCTGCTTATGGGAATATTCCCGGATACGATATGAGAACCTGCTTATTTTGTTGTATGTATCAGGACAGAGAATCTAGGAGTGTGAGCTGGAAGGGAAGACCATCAAAAGTGCATTTGTAGGCCGGGCTAGGTGATTTACACCTGTAATCCTAGCACTCTGGGAGGCTGAGGCAGGAGGATCACTTGAAGTCAGAAATTTGAGGTTGCTGTGAGCTAGGCTGATGCCACAGCACTCTAGCCCAGGTGACAGAGTGATACTCTGTCTCACAAAAAAATAAAGTGTGTTTGTGTGAGTGTGTGTATAATAGGACCCTCCTAAGTCAAAGAGTTAGCTAATTAGTAAGAGCAAGGCTTCTAGTAAGCCACAGAACCCTTGCATTTTAAGGCCAATAAAATGATGCGCCGAAGTTAGCATCTTATGTCCACCTCCCCTGCCGCTGAGGTGGCATGAGGCTTGGTTTCTGGGGCCTTGCAAAGCATGCAGTGAGCCTGGTCTTGGCACTGATAGGATGCATCATCTCTCCTTCCACATCCCTTAATGAAGTGTGCAGCTCTTGTCCTCATTAGGCCCCAGCATTGTCAATAAAAGAGTCAATAAACCTGGTTGATGGGTTGGGACTGAGAGGCTGAGAGGCAGTGGCCGCACATCCATAGGGCAGACGTCAGCTCCGCTACGTATCATGACCCAGTATCCAGGGATCAATAACCAGCTCGGAACAAAGCCTTAGAGCCTGCCCTCCGCAGTTTCCTCTCTAGACCCCCTTCACCCAAGGCAGAGCAGTGCCAGCCGGCTCCTGCTTTGTTTGCAGTTGTTCCCACTTCATGCCATTCTGGGTGCCAGATGCTTTTGTTTCTTCCTGATTGAGCCCTCTGGACACCCCATGGATGCATATTTAGTGAGTGCTCACCTGGCATGAGAATATGTAGACAGCATCCCCAAGCAGCCCAGAGGCCAACGTGGGCCCTGTTTTCTGTGTCTTCTGTCTGCTGACAGTGTGTGAGGGGTCCCCGTGGACAAGGCAGTATATTTTCTGCATCTTGTGCTGCCAGACTCCATTCCTGGCTGCTCTGCATCTCTTTAGATACCCTTATCTTATCTAATTACAAGGAATTTCAGATTAATTTCTTGGCCTCTACTCCAAAGGACCTCTTATCTGTGAGGGCCTTGTATTTTAACCTTGTCATTCTTTTGTTGTTTGCCTTTAAGGGGCGGGTGGCTAAGAAGGGGATGCTAAGATCTTGCTGGAATTGGGTCTGGGGGGAGGGGAAGAAAAGGGAGGCAGACCTGGGATTTGTGTATTCTGCTCCATCCCCCTGCCTGAGTGTGGAGACAGCTGGCTGCTTTCTTCCATGACAGCCACATGGTACCCAGCCACACAGAACAGGACCCGGGCAGGGACTCGGCTGCTGCCAACCTCTCCAGATCTCTTTGATATTTCCGACAGAGCAGTAAAGGACTCTTGACTATCACGTTTTGCCTTGCCTCTCTTCACCTCCTCTAAGACTCCTTCGGGTGGTTTCCATGACTACCCCCAATCAGATTTGGCTTCCTGGGAAATTGGATTTCAAAGAAGGACAAGGCTTCAAAGGAATTTGTCCATTTAACAGAATGTCATTAGGAGTGAGGCTGACTGCTGAAACAGGGTCCTCAGATGATTAAGGAGGGGCTGTGCCCATGTGTGGAGGCAAGTTTCTGTCTGCAATGAGGAACCTTGATGCAACATGACAATACCATATTGGAATCTGCCAGTCACCAACCACATGCTACCCAACTGCATCTCCCTCTACCCCCATCTCTCTAAAACCCAGAGATTTGTGTGGGGAAGAATGCACGCAGGATACCTACATTGTGAGTTTTTGCTGTTTTCTTCAGGATAAGTAAGCTATGACAGGTGGCCTGCAAGGAAGTGCAATTACCTGGGTTTATTGCTCTTTATCAAACAATTCATAGCCTATATTAGCATGTGGCACAATATCCCTGAAGAAAAAGAGGAGGTTATCAAATTTGCTTCCATTTCCCAGAGGGAAAGCAAGGCAAAGTTTGGGTTGACATATAGGGGTGAGTTTGTTTCTCCTGATTTTTTTTAATGATGGTTTTATATTTATATTAAAAAATTGTGGTGATAGTACAGAGAGTTCCCATATACCTTCCCTTGCTTTTTTTTTTTTTTAACATGACATAAGTATTCCAAAATGATTCCAGAGCAGCTACAATTTTATAGGGGGAATGGTGAGATTGGGAAAAATGTCCCGGGGATTCCTGGTATTTGCTCTGAAGCCTAAAAGAGGCAGCCTGCCTATTGCTATACTTTCCCAGGGCACGAAGGAGGATGTGCAGGAGCCAGATTCCCCAGAGACTCATGCCAGCCTCTGTCCCCTCACCCCAATTTGCTGCAACTTGTAGGTGGGTCATGTGACCCTAAAACTAAGCCACCATCCCTTTTCAGATGGCAGGATGTGATCAAAGCCATTGCACTCCTTGAAGGATCAAGCCCCCAATCTTGCAGTTGTATCTCCAGAGGGGAAACTATGCCAGGAGGCAGGCACTGCTACCATGAGTCCTGTACTGTTTCTTCTTGCTGCTCTCACCCCATCTCCTAGGTTGAGTCCGTCATTATCCCCTGAGGCTGCTGTAAAACCCACTTCACCTACCTTCCCTGTGTCCTCTCTTACCATTCTCAATCTTTCTATATATTAAACACCATTTTTTTTTTTTTTTTACAAAGAAGGCAAACAATAGAGGTGAAGAAAGATGTGCGAGGTCACATACCACATAGGAGCTCTGGTTAGGTCACTTCCCAGTTCCAGAGTTGCCAATGGATCCCCAGTACCCACTCAATTGAGTTCAAAATCTCCATTCTGACTTTGAAGTCCCTTCACGATAGAGCTCTAATTTGTCTTGACAACAATAGTCTCCCCAGCCAGTGAAAGAGGGCTACTAGCTGTTCTACAAGCAGGAGAGGGCTCTTCTATCTTTGTTTACTCAGATCCTTGTACCTAGAAAGTCCTCTCACCCCTTCCAAGATGACCTCAAACACCATGTGCACCTTTAAAAACACATACATCCACTGACACATCTCTCCTTTTCTTATATTAATCTCCCTTCTTTCATTGACCAAGCACTTTATACCATTTTCATGGCAGGTGACCTATTGTGCTTTAAAAAGAATTAAACTCTTCATTTTGAGATAATTGTAGATTCACAGAAAGTTGTAAGAAATAATACACAAATGGCCCAGTGCAGTGGCTCATACCTGTAATCCCAGCACTTTGAAGGATCGCTTGAGGCCAGGAGTTTCAGACCAGCCTGGGCAACAAAGTGACACTCCATCTGTACAAAAAATAAAAAAAATTAGGCCTGGTGGTCCATGCCTGTAGTCCCAGCTGCTCGGGAGGCTGAGACAGGATTGCTTAAGTCCAGGAGTTCCAGGCTGCAGTGAGCTACCATGGAGCCACTGTACTCTAGCCCGAGTGACAGAGTGAGACCTTGCAAGGAAAGGAAGAAAGGAAGAAAAGAAAAGAAAAGAAAAGAAAAGAAAAGAAAAGAAAAGAAAAGAAAAGAAAAGAAAAGAAAAGAAAAGAATACAGAGGTACCCTGTGTACCTTTACCCAGTTTCCCCCAAGGGTAATATCTTGGCCCATTATTATAGTGCTATATCACAACCAGGACATCCACACCAGCTGTACTCAGAATGAGAGGGAGAGAGCACCTCCCCGTGATCTTGTCCTTCACTTTCCTCCCGTTATCAGCTCTTAGAGGGAAAGAGCTCTGTTCTCTCCCCCAGCTCTCTCCCCAGGTTTCCCCTTCCTTTCCTCACAGCCTTTTCAGCCTCAGGGAGGCAGGGACACTTTAGCTCCCTAGGACCATTGCTGCCATGCCACTCCAATTCTCCTAAATGTTATGGCCTTATATTATTTATTGGGACTTACTATCATTCCCTTTAAACAGGGTGGCTTCCCCCGGGGTAGTGAACGTTCTGTCCTCTTTTCTGGATACCGAGGCGCGAAGTGGATGGGCAGCTGAGGGATGCCACGCAGCGCGGGGACTAATCTCTCCCCTGGATTCAGCCTCCCCCGTGGCCTTTTTAACTTGCCGCCTTGAGGCCAACTGTGCAGTTCTAGGGTGGAGTCTCCAAGAGCGGCGGTTCCTTTGAGTCGTGTGAAGTCTTTTCTTTTAGTGGGGGGCCCGGAGGGAGCACCTTTGGCCTCACCTGGTGCGGTGCTGCCTGAGGCCTCAGTCTTTCCACCTCTGGGCCGGCACCCGCGCACAGGCGCCCCCAGGTTCCCCGGCCCGCCGCGCCCCCCACCCCCGCCGCAGCCCTGCCGCCCCCACCCACGGTGCCCCCCGCCCGCTGCGCGCGCCACTTCCTGAGCGCGCCCCGGGCCCCGCGGCCCCGCCCTGCGGCAGGGCCAGGCGGCGGCGGCGGCGACCGCGGCAGAGGTACAGGTGCCTCCGAGGCGCAGCCAGGCCGTAGTCCTCCAGCCTCCGGCCTTCCGACCAGGGCCCACGCCCCTTCTCCCGCCTCACACTCCGGCCTCCCTCCCGCCCCGCCAAATGCAGGCCGTCGCCCTCCCTGAGGAGATCTGTTGGCTCCTGGAAGGTAACACCCTGCCCAGCCCCAGGCCCCCAGGCCCTCTCCGGAGGTCCCTCCAGTGCGGCGCTGAAGGCAGGAACTGAGACACCAGGCTTCCTAGGCCGGGCATTCTCCTCAGCTCCATCACTCGCCTCCTTCTAGAACCTCAAGGCTTCTGGAGTCCTCAACCCCCTAAAGCCGGCTTTCCATCCTCTCACCTCAGGATCTCTTTCTCTCCCGTTAATCCCACGTTTTCTTTTTCCTCATGGCCTCAACGCCTCCACTTAACGGCCCGGGCTTCTGAACTCCTTCAGGCCAGGTGCGTGGTCCCCGGTGCCACCTCGCCGGCTCTTCAACCTGTCCCTTTCTCCGCCGGACTCCTCCACATCTGTAGGGTCTCCTGTCCTTCCTCCTCCCCGGCCGGGACTTCCTCACCTCTCACAGAAGACCCAGCTCCTTCCTGCTTAGAGGTCCCTGAGGCTCTCAAGGGGCCTGTGAGGGTCCTGCGGGCCAGGGCGGTGGGTGAGCTGAGGTGGCGGCGGCGCTGAGACCCCCGGCCCTGCCTGTACCAGCCTGCAGACGGCCAGGGGTCTCGGTGACCGACTCAAGGCGGGCTCGCGCTCAGCGTTACACTTTCTTCTGTTCTAGAAGTGCCCTATTACGGTGTGTTCACCTTCACCGTACAGTGTCTAAGCAGTCCTTTACAGAGTTAAAGCCATGCTCACTAACCACTCCACGCTAGTAGGCAGTATCATCTGCTCCTTTCACACTCTTCATGGTGAAAGTAATTTTTCCTTGCTTTCCTGTAACTGACCTTCTGGGGAGGATAGAGGGTCTGGAATCTGCAGTTGCATAAAGGTCTCAGGAGGAAGCTGTTCAGAATTAAGCCTTTTGGCATCTAAGTGACATATCTGACACATATTTAACAGATGGCCTGCTTTGAGCAGGTCATACTTTTGGCAAGCGGTATTCTTTTTCAGTTTCTCTCAATTTAATTGGCTTTATATCTGCATTACCTTGTTATCTTGGTATAAATGTCTCCTAATCAAATATTTGGCAAGCTCTGGTCTTTGCTTGTAGCACTGTTTCCATTCTGGATCACTCCTACATAAAAGCTGTCAACTAGGTATTTCTTTTGAGGTGGGGTTTCCAAAATCCATTTTCCTTATGACCCGAGTGAATCTAAACTTTAGGAGTAGAAAACTATTTGCAGGGTAAAAGAGCATTATCTAGATGTCCAAGAAGTAATCCAGCCTTTCTCTCTGCTGTTGGTTTCATATTAGGCTCGTGGAGGAAGGTTGTAATTATTTCTGGTTTCTAGGAGAGAAGGAACGAACTGTGGCAAAAAGTTTAACTCTGCCCTTGCATTTAAAGATATAAAGTGATTCTTTTTATTGTTATCTATCATTCAATGAGAGGAAACGTATTTTATAAGCTTGTTAAACCACACTTCAGTCTGGTGTGCAGGCTTGGTAGAAAATTCCTTTTTATTTTCAGAGGCTTGCAATGAAATCCACTCCATCGACATTTTTGATGTGCAGTTCTTTATTGTTCAAAACTGACACTTTGGTAAACAACTCATTTCTGCACCTGCCACCTTCCTTTAGCTTAGATTATTTTCTTGTTAGCTGACTGTTTTTAATTGAAGTCTTCAGATCTCCTTCTAAAGCAGAACCTTTGTTTGCTGACAAGTAGAGCAGGGTATGAATGGAGATTAATTGCATGTCACATAGTTCTGTATCAAACTTGCTGTGTCTTAACAATCTCTGTTGGTGCTCAGGTCTTTAGAATATATGGAGGAGTCTGAGGTTAAATTATAAGGAGCTTCGTTGGTTACTGTATTTCTTTAAGGCTTTTTAAAAAAAGTTTGCAATTAGAATCTGAATCTGAAGCAGAGAAAAAAATGGAAAGTGGGATTCAACCAATGATTCTATTGAAAAATGTTGGAAGAATATGTTTTTGAAAGGTTCCCGTAATAACATATTCGTTATAAGTGGTATTTTTTCTGGAGCATAGTCTCTGGTATAGATTAGCAGAATTATTCATTGTGTTACAAATAATTTGCGGATATTAGAAACCCAAAATAGCCATCAATTTGTCATCTGTTGCTATTTACTTGTCTCCCCCACCACACACTTCTTAAGGTTAACTATTGACAATTAGAAAATATATAGGTCCTGATCTCTGTATAGTCACTCTGTGGGAGGGAGTCACAGGATGTGAGACTTTAGTGCTGCCACATGGCTGTGGGGGTGGAGTTTCCACAACGAATTACTGCTTTCATAAACCAAGGCATAAGCATTTGCACAGTGATTTAACACTGGCCATCATAGCTATAACATAAGCATTTATTTATTTATAACTACACCGGCATAAATGACAGGGGCATTCTTTGACATAACGTATGAGCTTTTAAAAATAAAGTATGCAAAGCATTGTGAAAGGTTTATACCAAAATTTTGCATAATGAAGAAGGGAATAGAAATTTTGAAGGTCTAAAATTAATTTTGTTTAAATATAAAATTTTAAACATTTGAAAATGTTTCATTCGACTTAGAAACGCCAAATCTAGGTATCTGTTACTGAAATTAAAAGACATGAAGTAGCATATGCACAAAGATCTATCCAAAATGTTCATGAGTTGGGAAGGTCAGGGCCATGGTTGAATGAATTATGGGGACATCCGTTTTATGGAATACTTTGCAGCAACTAAAAAGGAATTGATGGATCTATTATATTGGCTTGAAAAATGTTCATGGTTTTTAAGACTAAAAGATAAAATGCATGATAGTATATGTAATATCCCATTTTTGTTTGAAAACAAAAAGCAAAACAAAAAAAACCTCTTATGTAGTTTGTGTAAGCCTAGAAAGAAGTAAAAAAGCTGTTAACATTGGCTTCCCTGGGAGAAGAGTGAGAGTTTAGGGAAGAGAAAGTTATTAATTTTTATTTCATACCTCTTTGTGTTGTTTGAATTGTTCAATGACCATGTATTACTTTCTTTATTTTAATTTATTTTTATTTTTTTTCTTTTTTATACCTACATGTGAACAAACATGTATTACTTTCATAACCAGGAAAAAACAACCAGTAAGATTATTTAAAAGAAAAAGGAACAGAAGACAAATAGAGGCTCAGAGAGGTCAGGGTGCTAAAAGGCTATTAACCATGGTTGTGATTATATTTTTCCCTTTATAGCCTTGGGGGGGGAAGGGAAGATGGGAAATTTTAAAAAAATGCTCTCTTGGATTTTTGGCAAATGTCAAAGCAGTGAGAGGCTTCTAGAGCAACTCAGGAAATAGCTTCCTCAGACAGACTCTGTCAAGCTCTCATGTAGAAATAGTAACTAGTCCCCTATCAGCAAATAAGTATCTTAGAGATAAGTAGAATGAAGGGCACCTTCTGCTTTATTGAAAGAGGAGGAAGTATTCAGGTCTGTTTTCAAATAATAGGGCTTCAGATGTAGAAGTTATCTTTTTGTTTTTGTTTTGTGATAACCATGCTGAAAACAAAAACAGTGGAGTACTGGCAGTTTGCATAATCTTTGTCCCACAGATATATACATAATCAGTCTCTTCTTCCTGCTTTTTCTAGCCCCATTTCTGAAGTCATTTCTGAAGCAAAAGAGGCAAGTATGAAGGAGGTGGAATAGATATTTCTTTGGTTTACAATTTGCCCTGTGTGATGGAATGGGGCCTACTGACTTTATCCTGAGAGCTGATAGGTTCCAACTGCCTCTGTTGTACCTAAATTCTGCTCATGGATTTAAGCCAAAATGACATCAACAACCTGGCTGCACGTAGTACCAATTGCTGCATTAACGTTGATTCTGATATGCCTATAGTTACATATTTTTAAACTTTCTTGGGAAGAAGCAGTCATTAATCATTTCCTTCCAGATTGTTCTCTAGATTTGTATTGGTCAATGCAGCCAACCATAAAATCCTTTTCAATATAGTAAAACTCCAACTATTGGGAACTTGCAGGAATGAGTTGCTCTGGATAGCTGAGGAGATTCTCTTTAAGCACTCTAACTTTTTATTATAAACATTTGTGATCAAGTTTTTTCTAAAATGCATTAGGAACTTTTCTTCTTTAACCAACCAGTCTACATTTAAATGGACCTCTTTGGAACATTTTTTAACTCAGATTGTTATAGTGAATGTCTATTATCATACTTCACAGAGATGTATTAAATTGTTTAGGATGTTTTGGCCATAGTTGCCCCTGAACTGCTTTGTGAGTGTCTATGTCTGCATTATATTTTTATTTTAGTTATTTTTTTATTGTGATGAGGCTAAGGCCTATCACTTTTGCACTGTTGTTTGTGTATCTGCATCCCCAATGCCTCTGGAACATCAGATAACAAGTTAGTTGGAATTAAGATATGTGTAAAAGAAGGTATGAAGGGCTTTCTTGATGAACAAGTACCCACACCTTTAGGCAAGGGCTTTGTGACATGTATTTTGGCTGCTAAATATCTTTTTTGCATCATTTTTGATACTAGGCTGTCTTCCAGATTGGTGAGGTTACTGGTCAGTTGAATTCTGAAAGGTGAGATATGGCTATAATTATATTTCTTATTTTTATATGAAAATTTTGTGATTATAAAAGTAACAATGCTCATTGTAGAAAATCTAGAAAGCACACAGTAGTATACAATTATTTGGAGTCAACAATTTTGAAATTTCCATGTTTTTATTCCAGTCTTTATTATATGTCCATACTTTAAAAGTTGGAACACATTTGTATATGATTTTGTATGTGGATTTTTCAACTTACAATTTTTTACTTGCTGTTGTCTCCTGAGCATTTTCTAAGGTCATTGCTATGGTCCGAATGTTTGTCTCCCCCAAATTCATATGTTGAAACCTAATTAGCAATGTGATGGTATTAGCCTTTGGGAGGTGATTAGCCATCATGAATGGGATTAATGCCCTTATAAAAGGACCCCAGAGAACTCCCTTGCCCCTTCCACTATGTGAGGACACAGTTAGAAGGTGCCACTATGAACCACAATGCTGACTCCCACCAGACAGTGAATATGCTGGTGATCCTGGACTTTCCAGTCTCTGGAACAATGAAAAGTAAATTCCTGTTATTTATAAGCTACCCAGTTTGTGGCATTTTGTTATAGCAGCCTGAATGGACTAAGACAATCATTAAATGTTGGTTTTTTTCCTTCAAGTGATTTTTTTCTTTAAGTTATACATCCTATTTTTATTCTACAGGTAGTTTTACCTTAATGGCTTAAAAGAAAAATGGAATCACGTCCCTCTGAGTAACAATATTTACAGTGAAACAATATCTTATGGTTCTTTCCTCTAGTGTGAACTGTGAACTTGCTGATATGAGATTTTAGATCCTGACAATTAGTGTTATTATTATGTATATTATATTGAAAAAATTATTTCTGGCATTTGAAAATTATCTTAAAAACACGTTTATAAGTAATATTTTTCCTGTTTAACTTGTACATTACTTATTTTTTTTACCATGAATTTTTTATTCTTGAACTCTTTCTTTTATTTCTTAGGTATTTGTACTGTGTTGTCTGATTTAGTAGCTGCCAGCCACACGTGGCTATTTAGATTTAAATTAACTAAAATTAAATAAAACAAAAAAATTCAGTTCCTTAGTTGCACTGGCTGTATTTCAGCCACTCAATAGCCACAATGGCTACTGTACTGAACAGTGCATAAAGCCCTGGTGGATGATAATCTAGAATATAATGCTGTGTGAAATATCTCAGGAAGGGTACTTGGATAATATACTATTTGAGCCTCTGCATGTCTGAGCATGTGTCTCTCTTGTTTCATATAAACTTAGCTGTGGGCATGAAATTCTGGGGTCATACTCTTCCCCTTCCTTCCTCCTTCCCCCAACTCAACCTTTAGAAGTCTCATTATCTTCTGATCTTTAATTTTGTGAAGGAGAAGTCTGATGCCAGCCTAATATATTTCTTTTATAATCCAGTCCTCCCACCCCTTGCCTGGATGTTTATAGGATATTTTTCTTCGCTCTAAAAAATATCATTAGACTGTGGCCGGATCTTAGACCTTTTAATAATTTTGCCTGGTATGCGATGAACCCGCTTGATATATGGACTCAGGTCTTCCTTTGACTTGGAAAAGTTTTTTTGAATTATCATGCTTCTGCTCCATCTGTTTTATTCTGTTTCACTGGAGTTTATATCCTAAATATATTGGACTCCTGATCTGCTCTCTCTGTTTCATCTCTTTTATTGTCTCATCTGTCATTGCTTTCATTATGGTTAAAAAATTCAACATTTACTTATAAAGTTTTCCATGTATTCTTTCCTCAACATTCATTGTTTCATTTTCGTTACATCTATAAAGCTCTGATTTATGCATGTAATGACTTTTTGGATGTTGTTGAGAATTAGAAATACTCTAAACATTTCTATTCTTTAGTAATAAATCTACTTCAGAGGGAGGCATGTTCTGTAGTTCTTCAGGTGTTTTTTTTTTTCTGAACTATAGTGTTTTCTAATGGGTCCTGTAAATTTTCTCTGTGTGTAGTTTGCCTAGATTCAAATCCTGACTTTGCCACTCTCTTAATGCCTGTTTGACCTTGGGCCTCAGTTTCTTCATCTGTAAAATGGGGATAATAATATTACCTATCTTATACAACTTATATGAAGAATAAAGGAATGAATATTTGAAAAGAATATATAACAGTATCTGGCATGTGTTAAATACCATCTAAGTGTTTGGTAAGTAAAATTTTAAAAACTTTTATTTGAAGAAGTCCTATCGACCTCTTTTTTTTTTTTTTTTTTTTTGCAGCTGCCTTTCCACAGGAAAACTCTTAGACATGACCTTTTGCTTATATTGGTGGTCCGTCCTTGCTTTTCTACATTAGGGAAGACTTGTGGGGATTCTTTCATGATCTCTCTATTTCTTTCCTTCGGAATATAGCGATTGTTTCAATGGGATACTTTATGGAGGAAGGAGAAAGTTAGCTTCCTTCCTTTTGTTGTCAGCTACTCTGCAGTTCACTGAAATTTCTTTACTCATAGATTCCCAAATATATAATTTTTCTTTTCCTTTTTTTTTTTTTTTTTTTGAGACAGAGTCTTGCTCTGTCACCTCAGGTAGAGTGCAGTGGCTTAATCATAGCTCATTGCAACCTTAAACTCCTGAACTCAAGCAATCCTCCTGCCTCAGCCTCCCAAGTAGCTGGGACTGTGGGCATGCCCTATGATACCCAGCTAATTTTTCTATTTTTTGTAGAGACAAGGAATTGCTCTTGCTCTTGCTCAGGATGGTCTTGAACTCCTGGCCTCAAGCAATTCCCCCTCCTCAGCCTCCCAGAGTGCTAGGATTGGACCTGGCCCCAAACATATAATTTTTCTACTCTCATGTTTCAGCTGCAATTTTGTTTTGTAACAAAGAGATTCTCTGAGGTGGCACTTGAAACTTTTCCTAGTCTGTTCCTATATGATTGAGCATATATCATATGCTCCTATGCTTGCTGTCTATCCTGAGTTGTGACTGGTGTAGGCCAACTGGGGTGATTTTGTCCCTCAGGATGTTTGGCAACATCTGGAGACATTTTGGTTGTCACAACTGGGGAGGGTGCTACAGACATTTAGTGGATGAAAGCTAAGGATGTTACTCAACTTCCTATAATACACAGGACAACCCCCACAGCAAGGAACTGTCCATCCCAAATTGTCAGTAGTGCTGAGTTTGAGAAACCCTGGCCTAGGTTTATCCTCTTCCTCAATTTCCACAAAAGCCTATACACATGAAGTCCCTGTGACTGTAGAGGACATCACTGAAGATTCAGAGGGTGCAGGGAGAGAGAGGAGGGGTTTACATTGCAGTCATGCAAAGGATTTCAGTTTGAGCATTAGGCATTCCTGTTCCTAAATACCTTTCTGCCGCCTAGGTGTCAGAGTTTACCCTCTGGCCCTCCACCTGATTTAGTTCCCAGCCTTATGCCTTCTTATTGCCACTTTCTCCCTTTATTCTATCTGGAGAAAACCACCCCAAAAAAAAAAAATTTTTTTTTTCCTTGCCACATGAAAAGGCGGTTTAACTATCTATTTAGTTGTTTAGGTTCTCAGCAACACTCACATACAACAAAACAAATTATTTTACCAAACAATGACAATTCTTTCCTTAAGAGGAATTGTAGTGCCAGTTATTAAGATAATATTTTTGCCTAATTTCATACTTAAGCAGTTTTTAATCCTTTTAAACATAGGAAAAGTAAGGTAAGTTGCAAGTTTTACCATCATCTGAAAATCTTAACATATTGACATAACTATCATAGATCTAATTTTTTCATGTTATAAGCCATTACACCCTACAGAAATCCTATAATTTCTGCTACATTTATTCATATTTATTTCCCTTGTGTTTCCGAGTTCATTGCTTGCTTTTCTGGTTTGTCAGTGCTGCATTATAGTTATAACAGATGGCTTTTCAGGTTTGGAGTCTTTGAGTTCCACTGTTTAATTTTACTATCTAGCTTTTACATGGAAGATAGGACAGATCTGGGCTCAGAAATAGAGTGATCTTAGTATCCAGAAAATTTTCCTGAAGGCTAATGGCTTTGGTAAGATCATTTATGAATTACTTAAATTCTCATCTAGGGTCTCCTAACATTTTGCTGATATCCTAATATTAGTATGTTATGGGAAAATAAAGTTTATATTCACATAATAGGAGCTTTACTAAAATGTATCAAGTGGCACATACTTGTACGTACTTATTTAAACCAATATTGTAGTAGAGTTGGAATTAGCTAAGGTACTATATATTATAAATCAGGTATGAAAAGTATGCTGGTGTACTTAACTAGTTACAGAAAACATCTCTTAACTACATTTTAGTAAACCTCCTTAACATCACATTCCCTTTAAAATAATTTTTCTTTCTGGTAAGTTTTTGTGTGAGCCTCTTCATCCATCCATCCATCCATCCATCCATCCATCCATCCATTCATCCATTCATCTATCCATCCATCTATTCCTTCCTTCCCTCCTCCCTCCCTTCCTTTCTTCTATTTCCCCCCTTCCTCCTCAGTACTTTATTAAGGTATGATTTACATACATGAAATGCACTAATCTTAAGTGTTAAAACTGGAGACTTTAACACACACACACACACCCCTGTGCAACTACAACCCAGATCAAGATATAAACATTTCTGTCACCCTAGGAAATTTCCTTTCCAGTCAGTATTCCCTCCCAGAGCTAATCACTATTCTCACTTCTATCACAGTAGATTACTTGTGCTGTTCTGGAATTTCATGCAATCAGTATATACTTTTTTGTGTCCATCCTCAAAGTAATGTTTTTGAAATGTCTCTATGTTGTGTATATTAGTTCGTTCCATTTTGCTAAGTAGTATAGCATTATGTGAATATTCCAGTTTGTTTATCCATTCTTCTGCTGATGGATAATGAATTGTTTCAGTTTTTGGCTGTTTATGAATATAGCTACTCTGAGCATTCTCATGTAACTTGCTCTGTGAACATAAGCATTCATTTCTCTTGGATAAATATCTAGGAGTGGAATTATTGGGTCATAGGGTAGGTGTGTGTTAAACTACAGTTTTCCAAAGTGATTGTGCCCATTTTATACTCCCACTAGCAGTGTATGGGGGTTTGAGTTGCTCCATATCCTTACCAACACTTGGTATTGCAGTCACTTTATTTTTAGACATTCTGGTGGATGTCATGGTCCATGTATTTATTTTAGCTACAAAAATAACTGATAGATATATTTTTATTGTAGAAATTTGCACAACATAGAAGCATATATAATACTTGGTTTTTTAACATAGCAGTGTTGGAGACTTTTTCACGTAAATCAGTCTATGTATCCATCCATCTATGTGTGTGTATGTAAATATATATTTCAACAGCTGCACACTATTTCACAATTTATTTAGCTATTGTCCTATTGATGGATGTTTAGGTTGTTTCCAAACATTTTATATTTCCACAGTCCTGTAGAGAACATCTCTATCTGTGCATCTCAGTATACCTATGCAAATATTTCTATGGGACAGATTCTTAAGATTCTCAAATGAAGATTACAGAAGTGTTAATCCTGGATTTCTAGGCTGGCCACTAGTTAAAACTTAATCTAAAGTACTCTCTGTGTTTTTGTTTCTGGGTTTTGTTTTCTCCATGTTGTGAGTATACAGGTATTTTCCATTTTTCCTCTACAGGAGGTAGGAGAATTAAAAATATAAACACCATGGATTTCTTGGGTCATGGGGCAGAAACAATCAGCAGGTTAAACCTAACCACAACCAGAACATGCTGACAGCTTTTCTATTGTGTGCTGACAACTTCCTGCAAACCAAAACAAAGCTGGTAGGTATGATTTTAGCCTTGCCAACAAGTTTTTCCTCTTAACAAAAAGCAAAAAGTATGTGCTTTAAGGATGCCAATTAATTTTCAGATCAAAAATCTAATGTTAGTAAACAAGTTATAAACAAACTGAAAGTCATTTTCCCCCACCATAGTACTTTTATTTTGTTGGCATGAAAATAGATAAGACAAGGTTTCCGTGAAAGCTTCGATTAATAGGGCAGAAAAATTGTATACTAAAGTTTTAGAGGTTTGATGTTAGTGAGATATGTAAGAGTGACTCCAGAAATCCTAATGGTATGATAACATCAGTATAACTGTGACAAGGAATTAGGAATTATATTTGTTTATACCAGAAGCTGTCAATGAGACTTTATAGAAGTTGGATTATCAACTAGCTTGGTTTTTTCTGTAAAATAGCAATATGTAACTTAAAGGGATAGTTGTGGCATTTTTAAATGTATAAAATACTCAGATAACCTAGAATGAAATATGGTTTTCTACTCTTGCCAAGGTGGAGATTGTTTTGGTTTGGCAGGCATGGCTTGCTAGGCATGACACTGTGGTTAGGCATAGCCTGTTATTATTAATAGAAAGGATGTCTTACTGTTAAAAGTTTACTTATGGAAGTCCTGGGGATGATGCAAACAGATCTTTACTCCCTGCCTACCATTACCAATACAAAGGGCCCCGGATGGACTCCTGGGAGTCCTTCTTCACAACACACCTTTTCTGCCTCTCTGCCCTTCCCCACACAGGGTCCCCTCTCCATCCTGGAGGGGTGCTGTCTGGTCTTTAAGGTTTTAACTGTTTCAGAGTGTTCAGAGTGAAGCATCTTCAAGATAAATAAACATTTTCTTTTTAATTAGAAAAAAATGCTAGATTTCATTGAAAATTTAAGAGAAGATGAGTCTGAAATAGCATCCTGCTTCTAGAATTAAAAAAAAAATCAATAAATAGTTTATTTTCCAATATTCCCTTAGGTATTTTTTTACAGAAACAATGTTTTTATGGGAAAAAGAACCATGGTTTTTAGGCTGATTCCCAGGCCAGCCTATTTTTAAAAACTACTTTGCAAGTATTATACCTGGAAAAGAGGACTAAAGACATAATATTTTCATGGGGGCCCACCTTCCAAGTTGGGCTTCCGGAAACTCTCTCCCTGCTGAAGTCTGGGCATCTCTGGCTTCCACATGCTTCCTCCTTGCTAGTCGCGGGGAGCACACTCTTAATCCCCTTCCTCTCCAACTCCAAGGTCTGATGGTGGTACTTGTGCCTGGGGAATGACTCCAGTGGGCAGGGCTGGGAAGGGGTGAGGAGCTGATGGGAGCCAGGTTGGGGTTCTGAGGATTAGGGAAGAGACCATCTAAGGAGACAGATGGGAGTGGGAATGGGGCCCCACATGGGGAGGAGGTGAGAACCAGTGTAAGGACCCAGAGGGAGGAGAAGACAGAATTTTCTCTCCTCATGTTTCTCTCTCCTTTTCCTGTCTTGCCCTCTCACCTCCAATTCCATCTTCCCATTGAAAGTGTGGCTGCCAGCAGGCTTGGAGGTGCTATGATGAGAGGAGGGGGGCTGGAGGCTGGGGGCTGGGGGAGGAATGATGGCAGACTTTAGCAGAGTTTTGTTGAAGCAAAATGAGAATACACTCAGCAGCAAAGAGAGAGAATGGACATTTCTATGATGGTTCCCAGTCAGGACAAGCATTCACACTTAAAGAGTACTTGAGACTTCTTTTTACTGAAGAGGGCCCGAAATACTGCCCAACATTAAACTTTGTAGAATTAATTTGGTGGGTCATTTTAACTTGTGCTAACCCTTGTCCCCGTAGACCAAAAAATCTCAAATGTTTCTTGGGTGTAATGCCAGTATAGGCAGCAATTTATGCTGTTCTTCTTTTCAGAAATGTGAGTTCTGCTTTAATAGTTCAAATAGTTTTATAGAATATCCCCTCTAGGAATGCTTTGATTGGCATTTGGTTGGCAGAATTGTTTTCAACAGCATTTGGCCATTCATCCTGCCTCCAAAAAAGGTTGATTGAAGTGAACTTTTGAGTTTTAGAAACATGTATTAACAAAAGCATTTGCAACTAACTATTAGGGTACACCAACTGAAGTATTTTTTCTTTCAGTGTATTAGAAGCATTTCTTAGGAAACAGAAGGAGGCAACCTTTATCTTTTAGTAGTTTAGAAAATGTGATCCATAACGTGTCATTCTCCTCCAAATAAACAAAAGAGTAACCTTGTCAATGGACAAGATCAGAGAACTGGGGAGAATGTTGGAAACTTTCACCAGTCTGCAAAACCTAGTGGTCCTGGGGTGCATCCTTCCAAGTCAGAATCTTTTCAGCTGGTCTTAGATTCTACAGTGTTTTTTTGCTGGGGTGTAATGATCATATCATGTGTCCGGTGTTGCATATACCCCTTGTTCCCTTGTCCTTTGGCCATATTTTCCTATTTGCTTTTCCTACTCTGACCTACTGGCCTAGATGTCTATAAACTGCCTGGAAGCTGAGGGAATTTTTGTTTTAGGGCAGCTGTGAATTACTTCATTCCAGAGCTGTGTTTACTTTTTAAATATGGAACTTAAAATGATTGTCTATTACTTTTAGCACAAAATATGTATGTGGCCACTAGATTGCTTCTAGATTAATCTTACACCCCCTTCCCTCTTTGAAATGTGGGCTTACTAATAATCTATCTAACAGAGGAAAATAAACTACCAAACAGAAAGTAAGAGAAATAAACTCACAGCATGGAATTGCCCCTTTGAAAAGGAAACTCACAGCACAGCTACTCCCTGTTTTGTTTTAATTAAAACACCTGTGGCCTAACTCATTATCTCTAAGACTTCATTTTCTCAGCTTTGAAGAGCACTAAGTAGACAACAGGGGTGCAAGCTCCCCACTTCAGTTCCTGCCAAAAACTAGATTCCAAGGACTCAGATAAACTCAACTTCACAGAGAGGAAAAAAAAAAAAAAAAAAAAAAGGCACCTGCAGCTACTTTGCAGCCACTTCTGTTATCAGTCTGCTGGAGCAGAGGAAAAAAAAAAGCCATTTTTGCCCTTTAAAACCACCCAGCCACTTTTCCTCAACTGCCAGGCACTACCGTCTACCTTTTCTTTAGTGCCGTGGCCACATTCTCTCTCTCTCCCCCACCCCTTTCTTTCTGTGTCTCTTTCCTTCTCTCTCTCTCTCTTTCTCTCTCTCTCTCTTTCCTGAGAAAATAAACTTTCTACTTCTTTCTATCCTAAACTTTGAGAATTTTTCTTCACCTGCACCATGAGCAGTAAATTTCCACCCTTTCACTCTTGCCCCTGGCTTTCATCTTCTACCCTCCAGTTGAAATTCATCCAGTCTATCCAACTACCTGCCATCTCTAACCTCCAGACCTTTGCATGTGATATTCTCTGTGCCTGGCCCATTTTTTTCCTCATCCTACCAACTCTTCACTTCCCCAAAGCACGCGCACTTGACTTGCTAATTTGAGAGTTTCAAATGAAAGATAAGTTCTCCAAGAGGTCTCCCTGACCTACCTTCCCCTCTAGATTAGGTGCCTGTGACTGCACACCCATCACTTCCCTTATTGTCACAATTTATTCTAATTGTTTATTTAAGTCTGTATTCTTTGCTAGACTGTGAACTCCTAAGGTAGAGATTAAATCTACCTTGTTCACTTTTCTGGTGCTTAGCATGTAATAAGTACTCAATAAATGTTTGTTGAAGAATAAATGCATTTAGACAATTTGACATTGTTTATGGTATGTTTTGGATTTTGTCTTTTGTCTTTGGTATGAGGACATTTACACCATGTGGCATTGCTCACACCCCAGTTGAAGGTGACTCTGGGAAGACCCTGTAGCATCAGGTCCTATGTGTAGTGAGTGTCGTGGTGTCAGAGGCACTTGGGGGACATTTTTGTATGGATAGTGGTGCTTTTCACACCGGGTGTTGTGGTTGCAGGGAGCCCGAGGCATCCTGATGTGACTGGACACGATGTTTATATTAGAAAAGTTCTTGTTTGTAAATGGATGATCACTTCACAGAAAACACACCTGATAGAATGGTGACCTTGGTTAAATAAGGAGGGTGATTTACTGAGGGACCTTTTAAAATCTTTTCTCTGTTCAATGGTGAGTAGTGTGTTCCAAGTAGGGTTGCTCAGGCATCTATGGGTTATACTCACTGTGAGTAACGTTATCTTTTAAACTGAAGAGCAAATGTGTTATATATGGGTCTGTAATTTTCTTTCCTTAATGTCTTTATCAAGTGTTGGTACCAGGGTTATGTTGGCTTCATAAAATGAATTGGAAAGTCTATATAATACTAGAGATACAATTCCTCATGTAGATCTTGCTTTTGACTTCTTTATATTTTTTTGGTTATATGCTTATTCCTCTATTAAGTTTGTGGGTATATTTTTAAAGCAGATTTAAAAAAATCTGACGAGACGTATGGAAGAGGTTATCTTTGTGTCCTTTTATTCCCCTGAGTAGGTACAGGTGAAAGAACAAGTACTTAAAATAACATGTGAGCTCCTAAAGTGTTTTGAAAGGAAGTCTTTCAAAAAATTTTATATATGTAGTATTTGTCATCTACAGGAATAAAAAATATATTTTAATGCTCTACTTCCTGTAGAATCTTCTTTATTCCCCACTTTATCTCTGCCTGGCGGACCCTCCTTTCTACTCACTACCACTGAGTAAAATGAAGATGAGGAATGAAAATTAAAGTCTGTCTATTCAAACTGTGAGTCATATCACTTCATGCTTGCATAATGATTTTATTTTACTTATTTTTTCTGATTCTAAAACACATATTTTTAGAACATTTAGAAATAGAGAGTATATGAAGAAGATGATAAAAATGGCTATAATTCCACCACCCAGAGATGACCATTGTTAATATTCTGGTGTTTATCACAGTCCTTGACTGGCATGTAGGAAGGACTCAATAGGACTCAATGAAGATTCGGTTAGTGAATGAATTGAGCCCAGTATTTTTCTTTTGCAAAATATTAAGATTATACCACATGGCACTTATTTTATTAATAGACTTTGTTTTTCAGAACAGTTTTAGATTTACAGAAAAACTGAGCAGACAGTACAGAGTTCCTATTTCTCCTCTTCCCCTCAGTTTCCCTTATTGTTAACACTTTACATTAGTATGATACTTTTGTTACAATTAATGAACCAATACCGATACAATATTAACTAAAATCTATAGTTTATTTTGAACTTTTCCCAGATCTTCCTTGGTTTTTGTGACCTTGACAGGTTGTTTTTGTTTGTTCGGGTTTTTTTTCTTTCTTTCTTTCTTTTTTTTTTTTTTTTTGAGACAGGGTCTCACTCTTTGGCCTGGGCTAGAGTGCAGTGGTGTCATCAGAGCTCACTGCAACCTCAAACTCCTGGTCTCAAGCAAGTCTCCTGCTCAGCCTCCTAAGTAGCTGGGACAACAAGTGTGTGCCACCACATGCACCCTGTTAATTTTTCTATTTTTTATGGAGATAGGATCTCACTCTTGCTCAGGCTGGTCTCAGACTCCTGTCCTCAAGTGTTCCTCCTGCCTGGCCAACTTTGACAGTTTTGAAGAGTACTGGTCAGATGTATTGTAGAATGCCTCTCTATTAGAATTTCTTTTTCTCATGATTAGACTGGGGTTATGGGTTTTGGGGAGGAAGATCACAGAGAAAAAGTGCCATTGTAATCATATCATATCAAAGTCTATACTATCAACATGATTATAATTTTCCTGATGCTCAATTTGTCTATTTTTTTCTTTTGGTGTCATATCCAAGAAGCCATTGCCTAATCCAAGGTCACAAAGATTTACACATGTTTTCTTCTAAGAGTTTTATAGTTTTAGATCTTACATTTAGATCTTTGATGCATTTTGAGTTTATTTTTTGTATATAGTGTGAGGTAGGGGTCCAACTTCATTCTTTTGCGTGTGTATATTCAGTTGTCTCAGCACCATTTGTTGCAAAAACTATTCTTTCTCCATTGGATTGTCTTGGCACTCTTGCCAAAAATTGACCATAAGTGTTTGGGTTTATTTCTAGATTCCCAATTCCATTTCTCTGATCTATATGTTTATCCTTATGCCAGTACCATATTGTCTTGATTGTTGAGTGTAAGTGGTGAGAACAGACATCCTTGTCTTGTTCCTGATCTTAGGAACAGGGGGAAAGTGGTCAGTCTTTAACCATTAAGTGCAACATTAGCTGCTGGTGTTTTTGTAGATGCTCCTTATCTGTTTGAGGAAGTTTGCTTCTATTTCTAGTTTGTTGAGTATTTTTGTCATGAAGGCCTGTTAACTTTTGTCAAATGCTTTTTCTGTGTTTATTGAGATGATTGTTCGGTTTTTGTTCTTTATCCTATTATTATGATGTATTATGCGAATTTAATCTCAGATGACGTTAATTTTTTTGCCTTTTAATTTAACTTCCCATTTCCTCATTCTTTAGAGTTCAAAGGACCATGGAGGAACCTATTAAATGACATATGCAATAGATGCAATTCAGGGCTTGGATGTTGATGGTGGTTCTTTGTGAAATTTTCAGTTTCCAGGCCTTTATATCTTACCAAAAGTCCTAGTGATGGCTATCTAAGATTTTTGCTTGGTGTTGTTGAATGGTGTGAATGTAAAACAAATTTTTACATATGCTTATGTAACCCCTTTGTATAAATTCATAGAATTATTTTGATAGTATATATGATACAGTTTCATATTTCAGGCACAATTTTTGGAGATGGAAAATTTTAACTGTATTATTTATATGCTTTTTGGGGATGATAAACCTTTTATGCAGAATAAAGTGTGTACCTAGTATTTCTAGCAGTTGTAATTATTATCAATGTATTTTATCTTTGAAAATTTGTAGACCTCCCAATTTCTTCCTTAAACATAACATGATTGGTTTCATATTATGTATTTTCATCACATCCCTATTTTATAATGTATATTCATATTAATTGCAGTTTCCTTCTTTTGGACACATTTTTCTTTTCCATGTGGGTTCCTACACTTGGTTGCATTGTCATTTTCATTGATGATGCATCTGCTAATTAATGTTTCTTTGAATGCCTGCCCTTTTGTCCTTGATTTTTGCAGTTCAGTTCTATTTTTTATTTCAGCTTTATTTATTGGTATTTCTTTCTAGCTTCTTATTGGCCTGTGACCTTCTGTGACATAATATTTGTAATGTTTATATGTTTATGAAATTGACAATCCATCCTGTGTTATCAATGATAATTAATATGTAAATGTTTCTTTAAAATGGCTTATAAAATAGTTATATCTTATGTTGAATATATGTGATAGCTTTCTAAATACACAGCAAGGTCTTGAATTATTAGAATATGTCACAAGTATATATAAAATTTTAGTTATTTATTCTGGTAAAACATATATAATATAAAAATTTGCCATCTTAACTATTATTAAGTGTATAGTTCTGTGGCATTAAGCACATTCACATTGCTCTGCAACTGTAATATTTTTAAAGAGGAAAAAATACCCATTTCTTAATCCTTCAGATTTTCCTCTTTCTCCCTTAGTCTTCTTTTGTTTTGATCAACTCTCCTTTTCTTTTAGATACTGAAGAGTTCCTGGCAGAAGGTTTGCGGAATGAGAACCTCGGTACTGTTGCAAGGGACCACAGAGACCATATTCTACGGGGCTTTCAGCAAATCAAAGCCAGGTTTGTATAAACTAGTTCTGTTATTCTTCTTCATAACATTTAAAGCAATTTATAATCAGTAAAATCGACTTTACTGGTGTATAAATTAACAAGATAAGACACACCTATCATAGTTCTTTATACTTGGGAGAAGCTTAATAAATATTTACTGAATTGAATTGGAGGCCAGCAAGCATGGTTAGTGTAGTTTACTGAAATAAAAATGTTTTGATGATTATGTATGTATCTTAAGATAATCAGTCTGCTTTTAGTTTTGAATTTTTATGTTGGCCCTTATTGAACACTTTTGCATTTAACCAAAAAAAAAATGGTGAAAGCTAAACATTTATGCTTGTCTGAATTACCAACAGGAAGGTGTTAGGCAGTATGAGATAATTTTCATTATGATTTTCGGTACTGATTTTACTTCCCTGATAGAAAACTTAAATCTGACTTATGCAGTTGATTCTTTGACCATGTTGGAATATTTTAGTCCCAGACTGGGTTGGAATATTATGCTCATTGTTTTTTTTTTGTTTTTGTCTTTTTAAATAAGATACTGTGACCTAATTTGTGCATTTTAGGATGTGAGCATCTGACAGATGCATACACTTCCTTGGGGAAGGAAGAAATCAAAGTTTTCCTTTACAATATATTTCTTGATCACCTATTGCTTGAAATGGGTAACTGAATGAGAATTGGGGATAAGTGAGTATTATTTTTGCTTTCTCCAACCTGGTGACAATGTCATTCAGAATGCTTGAACTGAGCACTCTTAGAAAAGGAAGAGCATCTGCAGGGTTATGGCTGGGGTTTAATTTGCATGACCTACCATTCTTAGCATCTACCCTAAAAACCTCATGGAAACTCCTTAGAAAAGAGAACTTTATCCTTTGGAAGGGCACAGTCAGAATCTATTCCCTCCAGGAATGTGAAAGAACCTCACGAGATGCCCTGCTGCATCTTAATCGATCTTTCCTGCTGGCTAATTAAGCATCACTTTTACTCAGCAACTGGGGACTGTGTAATTATCAGCCTGGGTTGCCCTGAATAATTGAAACAATGCAGAAGATGGGAGCTTTTTTCAAAAGTGGGAATATCTATACTTTTTGGTAGGCTGGCAGAGTATTTAAAACAAACTCCTCCATAATATTACTCTATTAGCAGATAAGTTTAGGCTTAGTTGTGTACCTGGAGTCTTAGTTAGTAACCTATAGAATTTTTTATTTTCATGAGTTTGCCTGTGTATTATATACAATTACCATAAGGATAGCATGAGGGATAAAGATGGAATTATTTTAAATTGTATTTATTATAGGGAGAGGAATGCCCTAAACATGATGGTATATATGGTAGTCCTAGTGGTATAAATCTGTGATAAGGAATGCAAAAAACAATTTTATTGCATCTGTAGGGACAAAAAACAGGAGGAAGAATTCTTTTTTCCCATATCTGTACCATAGCATTGGGAAAGGGCTAAATTTCAAACTTAAGTTGGTAATAGAAGGCAAATTTGTGGTAACTCAACTCATTACAGTCAGTTGCATTTTACTTCTTAATCCTCTTTTTAAATGCACACACACATGCACACACAGAAGCTGTATTGGTTACGCAGTAGAGTGGGTTTCTTGTTCTAGGAACTTTCTGGGTGGTTCATGGGGTAGACATTTAGGAAACAATCAGCAGGAGCTTTAGGAAATATCTGTGTTGTTGATGGGAGCTTTCTGTTCATTGATTTGTTGCAAGAAAGATGACATTTTACTTAGAATTTCATAATTATCAGATCACTGAGGAAATGAGGAGCCAGAAACTAGATACTGTACAAGAAAATGGAAAAACAAGGCTTTCCTTTGGCCAGCTATTTGAAATTGCCTTACATCCACCCATTCAATCATCATTCTGTTAATGTAACCCGTGTTTTACTGAATCCTTTTCTTTAGCCATCTTACCTCTATTGTCCAATTTATGGCCAGTCAATGTTAGGCACTTACATGAGTTGATACTAATTGTTTTGAAAATACTGAAAGTTTGCAAATGCTAGCCACAGTTCCTTGTGTTGTGTGGCAATTGTATCTCCTCCAAAAAGCTGGGTGTGGAAAGAAATTTGGAAGTCATCAAACTTAAGAGCTAAATGTATATGACAAATACATGAAACATACAGTAACATGAAAAAAATTAAAGTTATTAAAAGTCATTGAAAAAGTTTTATCTTTAGTCATATTAAATCAATAATATTTTAGGAGCTTGGTAAATTTGGAGGTGGGTAGGAACCTATCTAAAATTATAATTTAGCATTTCAGGGCTTATTTGGAAGGTAGATAAGAAATTTCTAGCAGGACAATCTGGAAAAGCTACTAGATAAATATAAATACTATATATACATATATGTACATTAATATATATATATATATTACAACTCCTACTATCTTTGTTGTTTTCTTGCTTCCTTTAATTATTTCCTCAACATCGTGTTGCTCAAGAATGAAAAGGGTGGAGAGAAGTAAAAATAGCACTGCCTCTAATTCTTGGTAAACTCTAGGGACTTGGCCCTAATTTTTATGGCTGGCTCAGAATTCAGTGGTATTTTCCATGGTTGTGGACTTGCTGTACATTGAAGCGTCTGACTCTATCACGGCTGTTATAACGTGCCATTTGCCACCTTTCTGTTGTTTAGAGTGACTAACCACAGGAAATCATAGTTGTGTCAAGAGTCATGGATGTTCTCCAAATGCTCATCTGTTTTTCAGTACAAATAGCACAGCTATCTCTTTTGTCAGACTTATAAAATAAAATCATATCTGTATATATCTCTACATACTCATTTTTTGGCTTTACAGTGTTACCAATGAAGGATAATGTTTTCCATGTAATACAAAATAAAAATGGATGGCAGTTTCTGTGATTTCAAGGAAATGAAGTTCTGTTGTGGTATTTGATGTCCCGAGCTGCGATTTTCATTGCTGTTCTTCAAACTGCCTCCTCATTTAAAGCTTCTCCCTAAAAACTAACAGCTTTCACATTCCGAGTCCAAGTTTTCATTGAGCTCTTTGGAGAATGGTTAGGATGAAAGCCAGGCAAAGTCTCCTCCTGCTTTATTATGGTGGTCACTGCAGGATTAGCACCAGATGTGAGACACCTGGAATGAAGCAGACATGGTCTACGCTCAAAAACTTGATGGCGTTCTTACATATTCGGAGAAACAGTAGAGCATTTCTTAAATGTTTGATTCAGTGGAGGCCATCTGACAGCAAGAATACATTGAAAGTCAGTGAAGGGATGTAGAAAATAGAATATTTTTATTATTGAGGTATGGCTAATTTCTCTCTTGATGGCCCTTTTTGGGATAACTCGTCATTTATGCTCACTGTTGGAAGCAAAGGCCAGAGCCAATGGAAACAAACGTGGAGTATTGTTTCCTTCTGTGAAACTTAATAATGCTAAAGGAGTTCCAAAAAGAGACAAGTAGATTTATAGCATATTGAAATGGAAAGAAATACCTTTGTGTAACAGGATTATGGCACAAAACCCAGGACATTAGAAGTATAGGCTGAAAGAGTATTTTTGAACATGTCTTATTGGGGTGGCTAGCCTACAGCTCTGCATGAAACATGATACACTAATACAAATCTCATAAAAATAATTCTGACTTTCTTTGGGAATTTCAGGTTTTATTTTCAGCTTAACATGGATTTAGCTTTAAAACAGGATTTAGCTTAAGAATGCATAATCCTGATATTTTTATAGTATAGGAAAAAAGACAAAGGGTTGGTCTTGGGAGCAAGAGTTTTAAAGTAGTATACTATAAATATCATTACCATTAATTATATATATTTTACTTTTCCTAATTGTTGGTTATTGAGCTTAAAAACTCCCAAAACAATACACATTCAAATGAAGTGTGCTTATCAAAAGAACTAATGTATAATTTACTATTAGTACATTTGTATTACTCAAAGTTTAGCAATTTGCTCACAGCATCTTTCTGTTCTTTAATTTTGCTGTTACTTGTACTGAAATTTCAGTGCCAACGCAGAAAAAAAAAAAAAAAGAGTAGGAGGGACTTGTATGATGCATCTACATTTAAATAGCTCTGAAAAGGCTAAAAAGTCATAGCAATAATTTGACCACATCTTGAAGGTTAATAATTCATTTCTTCCTTTTTTGGTCCTGTCCCTCCTTCCTATTCTTAAGGAAGAAAGAAAAAAACCTGCTACAACTTCAGCCCTCTCTCTCAACGGATCAATTATATCCAGGTTTCTGTACTAGTTCTCTGTTACTGAGTGTATGTTGATATTTCACAATTGTGTTAAAGATTTTGGGAATCTACTTCTCTAGGAGTGAGGGGTTGTATTTTTTGCTCTTTTAGTCTGAAATGCTCTACAGGTGAGACTGATATAACATTACCTGATGTTGGTTTCTTGGCTTAACTTTTAAGATCTGGAAAGGAAGATCATCTTATTATGTTTTTTCATAGCAAGTCTTTGTCCTTTCAAAATAGCTTTGGAATGTATTAACTCTCCTTACAATTTTGCAATAATGATTATTTTGTTTATTCTTTTACTCATGAGGCTATCTGGATTTGGTACTAGCTCCAAGATTAACTTGATCTATTTTTTTCTTTTATACTGGGCTAATGTGGTGGTATTAGTGGGCAGAAGCTTCTTCCTTTGGGCTTCCCCCAAATAAATATTTTATATAAATGACTCTGAGTCTGATATATAATGCTATTTTAGTATTTTTCGTGCTAAGTAATAGATGGATTAAAAAAATTTGGATGAATAAATTTGTTCGTTTCAAAACTTCTTATTAAAAAAGTAGAAACAATTTTCTTAAATAATATTTTTTCTATGTAATAGCAAGCATATAGTCCTTGGTGGTTCAGAATAAATGTCTAATAAAAAAACTGCCCTTAGGTTATTTTAATTTTATGTCTTTTAGATTTTAGATTGAATTTCAGGAAAATGCATTTTTAAGGGAATTTTTAGATCGCTTGCGAAACTAAATCACGTATAATGCTTCCTAGTACTGAGTTCCTCATTTGAAATGTTACCTAGGAGGGAGGCAAGTAACTGAGCTTGCACCCTTCAAGTCTTACTAACTCATTAGCATAGTAGGCTGAGCACTACTCATTTTTTTTTTTTTTTTTTTTGAGACAAGAGTCTTGCTCTGTTGCCTGGGCTAGAGTGCCATGGTGTCAGCCTGGCTCACAACAACCTCAAACTCCTGGGCTCAAGGGATCCTCCTCCTCAGCCTCCCTAGTAGCTGGGACTATAGGCTCATGCCACCACACCTGGCTAATGTTTTCTGTTTTTGCTAGAGACAGGGTCTTGCTCTTGCTCAGGCTGGTCTGGAGCTCCTGAACTCAAGCGATCCTCCCACCTTGGCCTCCACAGTGCTAGGATTACAGGCATGAGCCACCATACCTGGCCTCTGAGCATTACTCTTTAACCATATAGTTAGGTCACTGAGATTTGCTTTACTCCTGATAGAATTTTAGCCATCATTATCACTTGGGCACATTCCTGTTATCCACTCAATATGGATTTGTTTTGGTCTCAGAAAATCCTTTGTCATTTTTTTAATACATGGAGCCTTTCTATTTGTCAGTAGATGGAGGCTCTTAATTCATACATTGTGTGAAAAGATCATCTGTGTGAAATTACTGTCTTCATTTTACCACCATTTGCTTTGGCTTTGATTTTAAATCTCATTTGATCTGGAGCTAGTCTTTTTTCCCAGAGCTATACTATTTTGTCTGCTTGAAGAAAACCAATGAAATAATGCCTCTTTGTCTTCATCTGTTTGTGGATTTCTAGGAACCTTATGGCTTGGGGCCTTCCTGATGGTGGATTTCTTTAATTTGCATGTTTTCTCTTCTTTCTGATCTAGACCCACCTTGTATGCACTTTCTGTGTTACACTGAAACTGGAGCAGGGGTGGGGAGTGTTGACAACTGTCAGGAGCCAAGCTCTTTATTCTGATGTTATTTCTATGACCCTGACTGAGTCACTTGAAGATTTCCCTAGTGATGATATGTTTTCTTTTTAGGTGGTCTCCCCAAAATATTGTTTGGAATTCTTTTTTTTAACAAATGCTACAAAGATGCAAACATTACCAACCAAACCTTGAAACCTCTATTTGATTTCTTTTATGGTGTTGCTATGATTTTTTAAAAATTTGGAATAGGATTCAGGAAATTTCATTTTATTGGGATTTTATTTTATTTTATGATTCTGTTGAAAATGAGCTGGGCCTAAAGTAGGCTTTTATAATCACACCACATGAATCATTTCTTCTTTGGATTCTGGATCTTCTCTCCCACTGTGTAGCCTCATCTAGTCTCCCTGAAGTGCAGTGCTAGCAGAGTTGATAATGAAATGCAGTCCTGCTTATCACGCTCAGCAAAGGGCTCAGAGAAGACGGAGAAAAAAAATCAATCCCACAGGAACTTCTCGAGTGCTAGATATCCATATTTAACCCCCATGCATTTAAAATGGAAATGAGATATCTTAGGGTTTTAGTTTTTGATTTACATGAGATGTCACAGCCTCATTGGCAATGGGAATATTTTACAGACCAACTGCTGACCTGTTTGGGAAGATCTCAGCCTATCGCCCCAGGTCTGACATATTCTTCATATTTCTTTCAAAACTCTCAGCAGTGCTTTGCAGTAGCTTTGATTCTTCAGGCTTCAAAGGGTGCCCCTTCCAGGGCCAATCTTCTGAAAGAAAAAAATAAATCTGCGTGGGGGAAAAAACAGCTCATAAAAGAAGGAACAGTTATCACTGTGGCAGCTCTTACTGTATTCAGACAATTAATAGGGAGTTTCCAAACCAGTAATACCACAGCATGGCACAGCCAAGAAAATGCCCATTTGATGCTAGTGCTTTGTTCCTACAAAATCCCCACTTGTGGTAACCCAGTCTTAAATAGTTCAGCTTCCAGTACTTTTATCATAGATATAGTATGCATTATATATGACGTATTGCAATGAAATGCTCAAACTCAAGCTCCCTCTTGAGTTTGTGAGCCTTGTTGAGGTTCTCGTTACAATTTACAGAAAGCTTTGGGGCCACATAATCTCCAGTTAGCCATTTCTCTATGTTATATTAGTGAGTGACTCTCATTTGTGAATTTTGCCTTCACTACAAGGCCCATACAAATTGGTAATTGAGACCTTCTACCATGTTTACCAAGTGCCTTTGTTCTTTTACTGATGAGCGAACTGGTATATAAGAAATTACTCAAAGTAAATTACTCAAAGAATTAATAAAAGATTAAGATTTAGAATTTAGAATTTCCAATGGTTACTTAGCCAAGCCATCAAAAAAAAAAAAAATGAAGTGGCATCTTCAAAAGATTATTGGTTTAAAAGAACTATAAACAAATATTGAAATCTAGTTAATTATATGCATGCCTAAGTGTTTAGGGCTGGAATGTACTAATTTGTGCAGTTTATTTTGGAGTGCATAAAAAAATAAGATGGATGGATGGATGGATAAATATGTGACAAAGCAAATATGAGAAAATGTAAATCATAGAGTCTAGATTGTGGCGTATTTGGGTGTTATTTCAACTTTTATGTATATTTTAAAATTTTCATAATATAATGTTGCAAAAAATATATGATGGGTTTGACTTTGCATTTCAGAAGCCATGGATTTCATTCACTCTGGTTTCAGAAAATTATAGGCTTCCTCAATTTGGAAATGTAATAGTACATATTTGTGATTTTTTAGGATCATAGTTTTCTAGGAATAACCTTATTATTTTTGGATGATATGAGCTAGGGGATAATCCTCTAGTTTGTTATTTCTGATATAGCTAACAGGAAGTAGCTAACTTTTAGACATCTTTAAAACTTCTAGACTAGCAATTATTGAGAGCTGAAATTCAATTCAAACATTCTGCCCACCATATCCTGAAATTTTGATTTTTTTTAAAGGAAAGGCAATTTCTGACTTTTCTCATAAATTTGATAAAAGGAAAACTAATATGAGATTGGTAGTCCAGTAGGAAATGGAACTCAATTTTACATTTTTATAATCATTTTATGGTATTAAAAATGACAGAGGTTAGAAACAAAGCTCTTATTCTTTTATTGAACTAGAATTGAAAGTGGCAGAAAATCATTTTGGCCCTAGTGCAGTAAATGTTATCACTAAAACATGTTCAGGGGATATTAGGACAGTCTCTCAAGCACTGGAGACAAAAGGAGACAAAAGTTCACAGAACAAGAACTGATTTTTCTGTCCTTATCCTGAAATTATTAGATGTATAGGAGATGAAAGTATCTTAGCTCTAAGAGGACTGGGGATGGAGTATGTGTTGAAAATGATAATGTCTCCATTCTGGAGAGGTGGAATGAAGAGAATGTGGTGGCATGGGTGTCTCAGCAGTGACAGGCACAGTGGAGGGAGGGGAGTTCACAGGGAGAGGAGGGTCAGCACCTGAGCCAGCCCAGGGCTGAGATATCCAGGACCAGAGAAAGCTATACTTGTGCAATATTGCGGGCTGATGATGAAAATGGTAAGGAAGCAAGTGATAGTATTTATTAAAAGAAGAGCTGTTTTAAGATTTTATTTAACAAGGAGATTAAACTGGAGCTGTCAGCAGCTACTTTATTTTGAGAATATGGTAGGAGAGAAATTTTAAGTCCATTTGGGAAAAACCAATCATTTTTGAGTGTGCAGTGTGATTATGCTTTAGAATTTGTGTAAATGGAGCAGGTTGGTAGGCATATGTTTGCTGATCCTAAAATGATTAAAATTCAGAATAAGTAAGACTCTTGTGAAATTGAGTTTTGAGGTTCCAGCCAGTGTTCTATGCTGCCATATGGCATAACTAGAATTAATTGCCATTCCCAGTCTCTTATTCTTTTACTGAATGTTTAGGTGCCCTGTCTGAAATATTAGTGGTTTCACAGAAGTATTTAATCACTTGAGATAGATGTTTGACATATTCATGAAAGCAGTGTGTGTAGCTAATAGTTGCTTAGAAGAAAAAGCCCCTTGTGAGGTTTTCTAGCTTCCCTCCCCTACCCCTCCCCACTACCTTTTTTTTTAAACTAGAAAAATGGATACTGGGTAGGAGGGTTAGCAAGCAAAGGAAGAAAGATTCTCAGGACTTTATAGTGTAGTGTAAATAGAAAGGGTAAAACAAGACATCCTTTTTGCTAGTCTTTAGCTCCTTGATACTCCAAGCGGAGTATCAACATGGACCAGAAATAACAGCATCACCTGAAACTTGTTAGAAATGCTAAATCCCAGACTCCATTGAATCAGACTTCCTGAGTCAGAATCTGCATTTTAATAAGATCCCAAGGCTATTTGTACAGTATGCACATTAGCACTTGAGAAGCACTACCCTCACACATCAGGCACATCAGATTCATTTTACATTCGGCTTCTCGTAACTCAGAATACATATTTCTGGAGATTATAAGCTCCTTAAAGGCATGAATGATCTTATATTCATTAAAAAGAAATAAGTCCAGCATGGTGCTGGCATGTGGCATGCATTCAATGATGTGAGTAGAATAAATTGTGAAAAATTGTTATAAATGTTTTTTTAGGTCCCAGACTAGACCTTAGAACAAAAGACTCTCTTTATTATGAAATTTACCATTTAGTAGCCAGCCCCACATATTCTTCCCCAGAAATAACAATGCTTTCTTTTTACTGGGTGTTAGGAGATCCAGAGCTGTTTGAAAAGATGGTATCCATCTCTTCAAATGTCTCCTGTAACGTTTTTCTGACATTGTAATTGGAACTGTGATAAAAGTCTACAAGGCTGCTGACCATGTGTTGGAGATCTGTTGAAGGATGGATGCTGGTCCTTCCCACCCTCTCTGTGAGCTGTCACTGGGCCTTTACCTTTGGCGGTCAGCCTCCCTATCCAGCTTTGCACTTCCTTGTCTCTACCATGTCTCATCTTTCCTGGCTCCCCCTTTTCTAATCCTTTCCCATCGTTCCCTAGAATCCATGTCCTGTTACAATCAAACCCCACTGTATCCTCAACCTTCTTTCTCCATCTCTGCCTAAAATGTGGCTCTCCTGCAGGACCCTGTTTTCCTTATAGTCGCCTTGAATAAAGTTTGCTCATTTTCCAGAAGTGCCACTGGCATTCTTCAAGCTCCTTGCTGCCGCTTCTGACCTTCACTATTCAATCTTGTCCAAAACACCTCCCCTTTTGGGGTTTGTGTTCATGGCTTTACAATACCCTGTCCCTCTGTCATCTTTTGAGTTCAGAGTTTCTTCTCACACTATTTGACGACTGAAACATCTACTCACAGTTGGCATCTTCACTCCATTCTTGCCACTGCCTCCCAGAGACTCCCTCTTTGTTAAATTTAGCTTTTCTTTCTTTATTACATCTCTTCAATAATTGTGTAAATATGCTCAAATTTCTCCTAATATTCAGAAAAACATTATGGCTTACACAGTGATTCCCTCTCTAGCTATTGTCTTGCATCTCTCTCTTTTTTTTAACAAACAAACTTCTTGAACTGGAAGCCTAGACTAGCCATTTCTAGTTTCCTGGTCTCTGCTCACTCCCCAGTCACTCTTCAGTCCCCTTTAATCTAACTTCTGGTTCTATCAAGTTACTCTTGCCAGAGTACCAGTCCCTCTCTAAATGCCACATCCAGGCAACACTGTTCAGTCTTCTGTCTTATTTGGTCTTTCTGTAGCATTTGACGCTGCTGATCACTTCCTTTTGCTCAAATATTTTAAAAACTGTCCTTTCATTGATTCTTAGATGATAATCTGTCCTGGTTTCCTTTTTCCTTGCATTTACAGCCTTTGGCTCTTGTTTGAGCTCATTTTTCTACCCTGCCCTCTTCTCTTCACTGCTGTTCCTCAGGTTTGTCTCTTTACCACATTCCTCTTAGGAGGCAGGTACATGCATGCCCATAGCTCCACAGCTTCCTCTGCACACAGATGACTCCCAGTTCTACAGCTGCGAGTTCTCTCTCCGAGGCACCAGACAGTATGTTGAGTAGCTTCTTCTGGATGTCTCTTAGATACCTCCAACCTCATGAAGCTGGGCCAGACCAGCCAGATGGTGCTCTGCAGCCACTCTCCATTCTTCCTTGACAGCAGAACCCACCAGCACAGGGATGAATCATCATCTGTAAGCCATTCTGCTTTGCCAGTGCTTTGTCTGGGGCAGGAGTGGGGAACCTTTTCATGTTGGAAGGCCACATTAATTTAACTGTAATCAAATAAGGCTGCATTCAAGAAACTTCAGACATACTTAAAAATGTACATTATTTTGTAAAAATCTAACTATTATGTATTTAATAATTTCAAACAATGAAAGCCATTCATTAATTTTTTAAAGTTACTAACTAACCTTTTAATCACTCTTATGTCTGCTTTTTGTTGGAAAGCATTTGAATATTTGCTTGCAGCATGGAGGGCTGACATTTTGGTTGATCCTCTAGATGGGTATCAGTCATTTGTGACCTTAAGGGCATCTTGCTTTGGGTTAGGTAGGAGAATGTAGATTCGCAGGAATAAGCATTTTTCGGGCATGTTGCCAAAGGTTTGGGTATTCTACTGCATTTTTCTATATTTCCAATTGGATCTTTCTTAGCATCAAATGATGACTTTAAAATGTCACCTACTGAGAGCTCAATCAATTCCATCTGTAGTTCTTAGGTGCCTTAGTGATATCAACTAGGTGAAGCTGAAATGCTAATTTGAGCGTGATGTCATGATTCTCAAAGTCAGTGAACCTTTTATTGTATTCTCCAATTAATAGGTCTATAAAAGCTGTGTATTCTTCAAATGATTCACATATATCATCCTGCTCATCAATGACTTTTGCTAACTGGGGAAAATGTTTATCTGACATTTCCTTTAGAAGAAGAAGTGTTTTGAAAAAAGACATCTTTTTTCTAAATGCTTGGATTTTTTGCCACATATCATACATAGACCTAGTTTTATCTTGCAAAGAAATATTCAAGTCGTTTTGATTTGACATGATATCACACAGAAATGCTGCATTCCTATAGAAATTTTCTTCCAATAATTCACATTGCTGATTCTGTTCTTTATAAAATTTAACAGTCTGTTCTAACAGAGATAAAATTTTGGCTAACACCTGTACTTGAGATAGCCAACCCACTTTAGAATGCTATGGCCGTAAAGTTTGACTCAAGCATTTACAAAATTCTCTTTTCGGATACTCTGCCTCAAGTCTCTCCCTGTTCTGGTTTATTCTGCTCCTCCATTCTGTTAAAAGAGCAAACTTTTAAAAAATGGTAACAATCATTCATGCTATTGAAGAAGATTTATTGATATAGAATGATAAGACATACTATAAATGAAAAAATAGGCAAAAAATATACATGAAATCTCACAGAGAAAAATGCCTGAAGAAACATAACACCAAAATGTTAATGGTAGTGACCACTGGCAAGTGGAGTTTGAGTGATTTTTAATTTCTCTTTTTTTGTCTATTTGTGTTTTCCAACTCTCTTTAGTTAATATGTACGTAACCATAAGTTGCCCATATCAGTCATTCCTGTTTTAAAAAGGTGCAGGGATTTAAGAGCTGAAGGGTATTTGGTTTCCAGGTGGGAAAGGAGTTGGCACTGATGGAGAAAGAGATGTGAAACGAGGACATCAGGCTTTAATTTTGCAGCTTGGCCTTGGGTTACTTCTGTGAAAATAAACAGCTGTATTTGGAGGTGTTTTACTTTGTGCCTAAACGCACACATGAAAGCAAAATTATTTTTGAGCCATATGAAATGCAGCAGTCCTTTGAGTAATTTATGGTGAGTTTTCTAAAATATGAGTTTTTGTTTTTTTTTTTCAAATAAAGGAAGTTCACTCTCAAGGCCTTCATTAGATGAGGTATCACTGACTGGGAACAACTTCCATTTTTTAGATGTTATCCCTTTGAGCTGCACCAAACTGACACAGGATGAATCCTTCATTAGAAAAGGATTATCTACACTTTGTGTGACTATTTAGTGAAAACATTTGTATTTGTCAGACTACTTTTCCAAAGTGATGGTGTTTGAGTAAACCATTCACTTCTTCCTTCTCAAAACATCAGTCACTGTGATTGATTTTTATGTTGGTCGTAAAGAGAAATGGAATGAACTAAAAGCAGGGTGAGGATTACAGACCGGAAACAGTTAATTTACTTAACATATATGTATCAGATATTTGTTTATGTTGGGCCCCATGCCAGGTGATCAAGACAGTGCCACGTAAGACATATTCTTCTTTTTCAAGGAATTCTTGAGCCAGTGAGTGTCCAGACTCATGGAGCACCTCTGTGGGCCAGCATGGAGCCCACTTGCCCACAGAGGTCTTCTCTAGAAGGTCTGAAATGTTTGGTTTCAATTTGTTAGATGCATAGAGTCTCACCATTTACAGATTCACTTGGGTTCAACATCCTCTTTTAAAATGCAAATTCACCTGGAAGGTTAAGGTACTTTTTGTTCAGTCACGTGCATCAGCCCTATTCTATGGTTTCCTTCTAACTTTTGGTTAAGATGGCTGCACTGAGGAAATTCAATGCCCATTAAGTTTGTTGAACTACTGTTATGAGCAATGTATAGTGCTAAGTAGAGTGAGGATTATAGAGGTAACAGAGGATCCTTTTCCTTAGAAAGAATGAGGGCTTTAGAGACTGTTACCTCTCAAGAATAACAGTCCAACAGCTAACATTAATCACACATGTACCCTGTGCCAGGCCTGGTGTCAAGGGTTTTACATGAATCATCTCATTTAACCCTCACAATAGGTGTTTGAGGTTGATATTGTTATAATACCCATTTAGCAGAAGAGAAAACTGAGGTTTGGAGAGATAATCACTGTGCTAAAGGTGACATAGCTATTAGGTTCTAGAATTGGGATTTGAACCCAGGCAGTATGACTATTGAGCAAGCACTCTTACTGAGGCTCAACTTCTTCATAAAATGTAAATAATCACACTTCATTCATTCACTGATATAAGTCCAGCAAATATTTATTGAACACATACTGTATGCAAAGCATTTTTGTGGTGAACACAACACAGGTCCCAGGTGCTCCTATATCTTATTTTTGAGTAGGATAAACCAAATGATTATACAATACACTCACCTTGCAGGGTTGTTGCTATGTACATAAAAGTGCTTAACACAATCCATGCCACATACATAGCCAATGAATATTCTCAAGAAACTTACAACCCCATAGGAAAGATGAAAAAAAGCATGCACAGATAACCATAATTCAAGATATATTGTGGCCAAAGGTTTAGAAGAGGTACACTTCTGGTTGTTGGGCTGTGGGAAGCCTTCACAGATAAGTTGGCATCATGACTTGGCCATGGGGTGAATGGGGCAGATTTTTGGTGAGACACATTGCACACAGAAATACCATGTGCAGAGATACAGAGGAAATAAAGTTTAGGCATGTTTGGGAACCAAAGGATGATTCTGTTGATTAGGTAAAAGAGGATAATGGGAGATCTGGCTAAAAAGACAGGATGGAATCAAATCATGGATGTAAGAGTTTTGACTGGGTTTGAGGAAAACAGATAAGTAATTTGGAGGAGACAAGCACAGGGCAGGGATAGGTAAGCTGAGGAGGGATGCTCTACCAGGGAGATGTGGACAACCTGTGGGTCTTTGGCACCAGGGCAGAAGCCACTCAAAGGCAGGAAATAGTTGCAAAGGGAGAGGAGATAAGAATATCAAAGGTTGCCTATGTTCCCTGTACCCAGAGAAGGAAGACAAATCTCCTTGGCCTTATTTTATTTTATTTTCCAGCTTATTGAGGTCCAATTGGTATATAAAACACTGCATATAAGTAATGTATATGGTTTGGTGACCTAACCACTTTTCCGAACTTTATGTCTATGGGAAAATACATTCTAAATGGCTGGCTTTATGCTACAACTTTTGAAATGTGATTGGTTTGACAATTGAAGGCTGTGTTTACTGTTCTTCAGATCTGTTAACAAGATTTAATAGATTTTTCAAGCTGGCCCAGGCAACTTTCAGCTTTGTCTCATTAGGAAATTGTATTTCAAGGTCCAAACAACTGGAAATGAACTTTTGGAAAACAGTCTATGCTTGAACTGGGGGCAGCTTGTCTAGAATTTCTTTAACAGGCAACCATTGGTAAAATCCCTGTTTCTTTTGTAGGGTTTTCCAAACTTGCCTCATCACATGAATTACCTGGGGATGTTGTTAAAAACACAGATTTCTTTCCCTCTGAGATATAGTCAAAAAATGAAAAACCAAACAAAAAACAAAAAACAAAAACAAAAACAAAACAAAACACCGATTTCTAGGCCCCTACCCTGGAGATGCTAATTCACTAGGTCCGGGGTGGACCCTGGGAATTTATGCTTCAATAAGTGATCAAAGGGATCCTTAAGATCAGGAAAATGTGTAAAAATCTTTATCAGAAGACTCTAGCGTTTTTGTTTTTTGAGCTAAGAGGCTGCTTTAGTTCTCAACTGAATTTTGACAGTGAAGGGGAAGAAAAGAGGAATTTTACTGGGAAGTGTGAGCAGAGAAGCTGAAGTTTAGGAAGGTTAAGGAGGGTCTTCCAATATGATTGGGGATAGTTGACAGGAAAATTCTACCAGCAAGGCTTAAGACCTGCCAATAAGTAACAACATTTCAACCTCATAAGCTTCTGGGGTGAGGAGATGGGGATATGTTCATATGCTGCTTTAGGTGCTTCTCTGTGGTCCCAAGACATTTCTGATGCTGGATCCCTCAAGGTGGGACAGAACTGGAAGTCTAGGCCCCAGAATGGGCCAGGGAAGGCCTAGGATTGACTGGGTGATTGTAGTTGAACCTCTGGGCACCCCTGTGCTGTATTGATAACAGCCACAGAACTGGTCACATCATCATTAGCCTGTGGATCAAAGTCCGTTCCATTCTTTATGATTTAGATAATTGGGTACTTTATGTAAGGGTTTAATTATGACTGTTGCAGGTACTGTGCAAAGAAATAAATAGGCAAGAATGATACTTTAGTATAGAATCTTGTTCAATCAGGAGAAAAGTCAAGTTGAGGGCAAAAGCATTAATCTGGAACAAGTAGGTTGATAGGACCTTAGGAAAACTGTGAAATAATTTAAAAATGGTATCTGAATTTCTGTGTACCTCTCAATTCTTAATGAGAAGAAACTGTACACATAAGGATAGGAGTTTTATGAAAATTTCAGTAATTCATTGTAGCCCTTAGAGTGGTTACCAGCAGAAGCTTACTTTCTAGATAGATTCTGTTATTATTTGTTTATTCAGATTTTGGTGCAGTGTGAATGAGTGAAATAATATTATGTCTTTAATTAGGATTCTGTTGTTATTTTTCAATTAATCTGTGTCAGTAGTTTTAGCATTTGTATTAAATCATTTTCTTCATGAAAGCTTTTAATGAGGAAACAAATTGATCGTATTTATATATTGGATTCTTGCCACTGCAATGTGTATTTGGTTGTGTCTTTTGAAGTATATTTTTGCCGGTCATTTTGTGGTTTGTCTTTGAAGCCAGGCTTTGGGGAAAAAAAAGTTCTTCATTTGGATGAAGCCTTCAATTTAACAAAGCTTTCTTATTTTTATCTTTCTCTTTTTCCCTTTCATCCCTTCCTTTGATTTTGTTTCTTTTTTTCTCTCTTGCCTTTGTGTGAATAATTTGTAGGAAAATAAATGTCCCCATCTTATTTGGAGTAAAATCCACACTTCCTAGCATTGCCTGGAGTGCTTTGTCCCTGCCCCTCCCTGAAATGCTCTCCACTCATACTGAACTCAGCCCTGCTGTTTCTTACCTCCATTCCCTGGTTTAGCAAGCATTTATTGAGCACAAGCTCTTGGCCACTGCCCCTTGAGGGCTCAGTGGCAGAGAGAAACAAGAAGATTATAATGCAGTATAACGGTTGCTACTGAGAGGCATGCACAGATGTGCTGTGGGAACGCCTAACACAAGACACTGAACTGAGCCTTGAAGGATCATGGAAGGTTCACTAGGAGAAGGCCAAGGCATGAAAGGAAAGGTGTGCTGGCAGAGGGAACAGCCACAGTGAGAGCAGGAGTATGAGCGGGAACAGAGGAGGACCTGAGAATGGGGGTGAAACATTGAAGGATTTGAAGCAGGGGAATGATAAGGCTGGGCTTGCCTTTTAGGTCATTAAAATAATGATGGTGCTGATAGCATAAACGTTTGACATTTATTGGAGGCTTACCAGGTGCCAGGCCTACTGCTCAGTTCTTTATATGCATTACCTCTGTTAATCCTCCCAAGAACCAAAAGAGCCAGGGATGGTTTTATTTCTCTTTTAAAGATGAGGAAACGGAGGATGCAGCTAAAGTCTCATAGCTGCAGACCTGTCTGCAAAGCCTTTGTTCTTCACGCTCATTGCACTCCCTGGTCCATCAGCACTGAAGAGAGTGGATTGGGGGAGCAGGAGGATGGCAGGTCAGCCACTGAGACCTGGCTACAGTGGTGTGGGTGAGGTGCTTGGAAAGCTTGGATAAATTCAGTGTCTGCAGACATAGAGAGGAGATAGATTAAAAGGATATTAAGGGACTAGAATCTACATGTGTCAGTGACTGATGTGATACACATCCTAACAGAGAAAGAGGTCAAGGGATGACTCCTAAGTTCCAGTGGAATGGGTGGTGATGTCATCATCCATGGAAATAGGGAACACAGAGGTAGGAGAGGTTTGGGAGTTGTGGGACAAAGGACAGTTCTCCCCCTGAGAGAGGAGAGTAGAAGAATGGTATCTCTGCTTTTGAATATTTTAATTGATTGTGAAAAGTATTTAATATGTGCAGGCACTATAGTGAAGTCTTTGGCCATTAGTTTCTTCCCTGGTCAGCCTGAGATCTATGGCCTGTGCCTCCAGTCTTGGTCCTTCCATCCCACAGGTCTAGAAAAATCCTAACCTTGGATCAGTTCAACTGTCCCTCTTCTCTGCTCTTATACCTGGGCAGCTATTGCTGAAGAAAAATTGCACAGGTGGATCGCACCACAGTGAATCTCAGTCTTCAACCTCAGCCGAACCCTCTGTGATGCCTGGTGGTTATTTCACATACTCTGTCAGCAGCCTTTGCAATCTTCCTTGATAGTTTTTCCCTCATCAAGCCCTCGTCAGTCTTTACCTCATCATATCACATCTCTTACTCTTTCCATGACATCCGAGCTTACCTCTCAAGAGAAGACATGCTGTCAGGGTGGAGCCCACTCAGTATCCTGTCCTGCTCCTTCCCCAACTTATCTGCTTTGGGTATTAGGCTGGGCTTTGCCACCTGCTCCACTGAGGTGCCTGACATCCCTCTGTGTCTTGGGTCTGGCCTCTCTGTGACGGTCTGCTCCCCTGACAGGCTGCTTCTGTCTGAGCTCAGATCCTCCCTCAGCAACGCTTATCTGCAGGTATTAAGACAGGTTCTGGCCTTAGTCAGACCTGGGTTCTTCTAGTCCTAGTGTTTATCAGTGTAATTTTCTACACAATTTAATTATTTCAGCCAAACTGATCTACAGTTCAGGTTTTCTGTGCCCTTAGTTATCACTCACAGAGTGTCTGGCACATAGCGGAGATTTGTTAATTTGTTGATCTCCACTATTGAGAGAATGAATGCAGTATTCATAACTTGAGACACAGAGGATGTGTTGGCACATTAATGTTGAAATACCCACCTTGCCTAGATGAGCTCTAATAACTAGTCCAGCATAAAACTTTCCTCTGTAACTTTCACCCTCAGGTGAATAATATCACCATGTTCATAACAAGGAGAATATCAAAGGAATGATAGTTGTGAAGAGTTTGTCCAAGGGAGTTTTAACTGTTTTCATAGAATTATCTTATTTTCAAATGAATATCACATTTTTTACCTTGCCCCTGATTCTATACAAGATAAACTGTGGTGGCTCCACAACATGGACTTTTAAACTCCTATGATGCCATCTGATAACCTCTCCTTCATTTTTCTCATCTGTAAAGTGAGGGCTACATGAAATGATCTTAAATGTCCTTCTAGCTGTAAAATTCTCTGAGCATATAGGCCACAGTCACACAGTCATACAGCTATCAGCTATTCACTAATCAGATAACTAGGAGTCTCAGCGGCCAAAGAGGAGCTGTTAACCTGAAGCAAGCAAAAAGTGAAACAAAATTCAGTCTTTAAGCATCAGCAGTGACAAAAATGACAGGGTGAGGGCCAAAGAGACAGTTTATGGTAATCAGCTGGAGTTCTCTGTATGTGAGCAGTGCCTTGTTTTCTCCAATACACAAGTTCGGAATCAAAAGGCGTCTCTGACTTTCCTCTGGCCACTCTGCTCCCAGCCTGTCTCCCAGTCTGTTATCTAATCTCTTGTCCCTTCTCTTGCTCTGGAGTAGCTTCCTAAACTGCCTCCCCGCTTCTCTGCCTCCTGTCCATCTGTGCTGCACGTCTCTGCTGGACTTGATCACCGTGGACATCATTCTTTATCCCTAAAGACAAGCAAACAGACCTTTTATCTACAGAAAAAAAAATCTAAACTCTGACCTGACTTTCAGGGTCTTTTATTTTGCCATAACGTACTTGGCTAACACTTTTCTTTTATTAGTTCATCGAATTATAGTTAGTTGCCTATTACATGCAGGGAGGATGGGGATTGTGTAGACATACGAGTGAGATTTGCTAGTAAGTAAACAATCCTTATGCCAGAAAGTAGCGGAGGGAATATTAGGATGTAGGCTTCCAGTGTTGCACTGAGAAAGCTTACTGACCAATCAAGAAGAGCTGCAGGTTCCTTACTGTTTGTATGCAGAGTGGATATTTGATCATAGCAATGATTCCATGGAGCAAAAGTGTTACAGAAAACACTAGTGGTCAGTAGGGTTTTATTTAATTTCTTTTAAAAATTTATTTAATTATATATTTTTTAGAGATAGGGTCTCACTCTGTCACCCAGGCTAGAATGCAGTGACGTCATCATAGCTCACAGCAGCCTCAAACTCCTGGGTCCAAGTGATCCTCCTTCCTCAGCCTCTTGAGTGGCTGACACTATAGGCGCATGTCACTAAGCCTGGCTTTACTTTCTTTTTATTGTCCGGGAATGAACTTAAAAGTTTTTTAGGGGAGTCATGTGTTATACTGTCAACATCAGATAATGCTGCTTGTTTATTATTTAATAAAAGTTTGATTGTGACCATTATATTTTGTAAGTAGAACATTGTGTTATCTACCAGGGTAGATTTCTAAAATTTATGGATATAGACTCAATACCAGAGAAATGTTACATCCCCCAAAAGAACCCAGGACTTTGTTATGACAGATTGTTCTGTTACTTGAGTTATATACATATTTTCTGTTGTTACCATACTATTTGTTATTTGCTATCTTAGATTACCATCTCTTCATATACAAATGTCTCATATTTTGGACTAAATTGTAAGCTCCTTGTAGGCAGGCACTAGGTCTTGTACTTTTGGTGGAATTGAGGAACTGGGGCTAGAGGGTGCACCAGCTCCTCCCCAAGGACCTTCCCTTTGCTGCCCCACTAATTGTAAGGCTGGTACCCGGACCCCTGGGTCCCAGGCCTCTGATGCTTCCACTAGAGACTTCCACAAGGTGGTGCTCTTTTCCCATTTCTGTGCTTGGGTGTCACTGGCTGCATTACTCTGCCACTAGCCCTTTCCTGCAAGGTAGTAGATGGGGCACTGGTAGTAAAGAGATAACTTGAAAACAATATGAATCTTTCCAAGTGAGAAAAGAGATTATAGGAAATATTTACAGTGTACAGACTTAGCGTTGCTCAGCAAAGTTATTTCCTTGGGCATAAATCAGCCTCTACCATGTGGCTCACTGCTCAAGGTGAGTAGCAAGGGGTTTTCCTAAGTCTTATCAACTTCTACTGAAGTCCTGCTCAACCAGGTTTCCATCTGAATCCTGAGCTTCCATTTCTAATGGCAGGATAATGCTTTGGTGTTAGTCTTTGAAGACAGCCAGTGCCAGAGAAGAGAGTTGGTCAAGAGGGAGATAGAAGTCTCTGGACATTTATTGTTGCAGACAGCCTATGCATTCAGAAGGTATTGCTATTTTGGTACAAAACTGGAGTTTGAATTTAGACGTCCTTAAGTCATACAGAAGAAATTTGATTTGTTCAGCAGGTGGTTTACCAAGGCAGGGAGTGTATGATGTATTTTAAATTTCCATAAGTCACAGGTAAAATAACACTTTTAATACTTCAGTTGCAAAAAAAAAATCATCTAGATGTTCTAGATTTATAACATCACAGATGTTGGCCTTTGTGGATAGCTAGTTTTATAATGCCATTACAACTCAATTCATCTAACCCAGTGGGTCTTATCATTTTGGGGGGGGTGAGGGAGGGGTAATTATTGACACTAATGAAGTCTATAGATTCTTCCCCAAGAGAAAAGAATACATGTTACTTTCCACTCATAATTTTAGAGAGTTTATGAATCCCCTGAAGCCCAAGTATGGACTACAAGTTAAAGACTTCTAATCTAACCACTTCCTAATACCCATAGACTGCTTAACAAAGCAATTGTATCTTCTCTTAAGTACTAGATTTGTTTTCTATATCACAGCCAATAGGAAAGAAGTTGATGTGGAATTTAAGAGCGTGGGCTCTGGAATCAAGCAGACCAGGATACAAATCTTGCTTCTGCTACCTGGTAGTCACCTGCTCTTAGTCAAGTTGTTTGACCTTCCTGAGTCTCAATTTCCTCATCTGTACAATGGGGATAATAATAGTACTGACCTCCTAGGGTGGTTATGAAGATTAAATAAAATAATACATGTGAAACCTTATGCATAGCATAATGCCTAGCATATGTTAAGTGCTAAATATTCTAATTACTTTATTATAATTAGGAAATGAAATTCTTTTTCCTTCCTAGGTATTTCCAAGAATATGAGGATAGTTACAATTGTTTGACATATTTCACCAACATCTATATAATTAGCTGGCTGAGGGGTTAAAGCTCTGAGTACTTTAATCTCAATAACCATGTTCGTTGGTTAGCTCCATGGTTAGTTCCATGGTCAAGAATTTGATACTTTCCCTTCCTTGCAATCTAAGAGTCAATAACCCCATTTTCAGCAGAAATCTAATAATGTATTCTATGAATTTTAGGTGGAAATTTAAAACAGTATGTTTATAGTATGAAAGATACTGAAAAATAGCTGTAGATGGACCATATCTGTTTTAGTCACCATTTCATCCATAGCACCTGAGCAAAGGGCTTGTCACAGAAAACATTCAATAAATACTGGTAGACTAAATGACTGAATTCTTTCATAATAGAAAAACGTCTTCAGAGAAAGATTCCACTAATTTTGATGAGTGTTTAAATGTTGTATTACATTTTCAAGATTTTCCTCCTTAATTTCTTATTAGAGGGCCTGTTCTGACACTGATTGCTAGAGTTGAAAACTTGTCTGCCTCATTTTCAAGCTGTGTAACCACAGGCCAAGTTACTTCATCTCTTGATGCCTCCGTTTTCTCATCTGGAAAATGGGCTTAATAAGAGGGGTAGAGCATGGAGGAAGTGGGTTAAAATAAGGGAAGTGCTTAGAGAAGCACTCGACAAAATGTTCAATAAATCTTAGCATTGTTATTGTCGTTACTATTACTACTACAATGACTACTGCTCAGCAAGATTCCCTCAATACTGTGAATTCAATTTACTTGTACCTTTCCCCAAACTAAAGTTCAATTAAAACATATTTAATTGGAAAACATCAGTAGCAAACTTTGTCTTGCATGTAGTTGAATCCTAAAATTTCAAGACTCTATTCCATAGCATAGACGAAGTGTTGTGAAATTTTATTCTTCCGTTTTCATTTTTGGAGGCACAAGTAAAGATGAGTTTATTCTGACTGAATGTGAAAACGATCATCATCAATGTGGTTGCAGCACTTTCTCCCTGCTCATTCCGTACTCATCATTTTTCAGATCCAAATATCATTTGCATGGGCCTGATGATGTTGAGTATGGATATTGCAGAGGAGTGATAACTTCCCTTTGCTATTGAAGCAGAAGCTTCAAAGAGAAGATTAAAGAAGTGTTTGTTATCTATCTGCACAGGTCTGATATGAAATTCTCAGAGGCTTTTAAGATAAACACAACTCTGTATGTGTGCATTTATATGCTTTTTCTTCTGTATACTTCTATTGTGGTGCTTGTGCTTTGGTTTAAAATTTCTAGTTTCAGACTTATTAGACCCTCTGGCTAAAGGAGAATTGTTTTTAGAGCAAAGGTAAGAATTGGAAGATGTTGGCAGGATTTGACTAAATGCCTCCTGAAAAGTACAGAATTCTCTATTGTAGAATCATCTTTATAGAGAACATGATGAAGTCCATTCATAGGATATCTTTAATAAGACAAGATCAAGATCTGAAAGGTGCCCAGCAGAGAATACTCCATGGTGCCCTCCTGGGAGGGATGAGATTGCTCACCTTTTGGACTTTCCTTTTAACAGTGTCTTCTGTGAACTGTGGAATAGAGGTGTGAGTTTTTGTTGTTTTTTAAACAAACTTTCTTTAGGGTTGCTGTGTAAGTAATACTGAGAGTAAGAAGAGCGGGAGAAAAGATAGGTAGCAAGATAGATTTATACCTTCTGAAAAAGAAGGGACTTATTTTCCACTTCATGCCATTCCGAGTCAGGTTCTATATATGATTATTTTATTTTATTTTTTATTGTTTTACAAGTATTACTTTTTTAGAGACACCATCTCACTCTGTTGCCTGGACTAGAGTGCAGTGGCATCCTCATAGCTCACTGCAACCTTGAACTCCTGGACTCAAGCGATCCTCTGGCCTCAGCCTCCTGAGTAGCTGCGACTACAGATGCATGCCACCATGCTGGACTAATTTTTTTTTTTTAGAGACAGAGTCTTACTATGTTGCCCAGGCTGGTCTTGAACTCCTGGGCTTGAGTGATACTCCCACCTTGACCTCCCAAAGTACTAGGATTACAGGCATGAGCCACCATGCCTAGCCCTCTATATAAGATTTTTATTGACAGAATTTTTTTATAATTGACAATATAATTGAATATATTTAAAATGGATCACATGTTCTCTCTCATAAATGGGTGCTATGAGTGAAATGATAGACTCTGGAGACTCAGAAGTGGGAGTTGGTTGGAGCAGGGAAGATGATGACAAATTAGTTAATGGGTACAATGTACATCATTCAGGAGATGGATACCTTAAAAGCCCTGACTTGACCACTAAGCAACCTATGCATGTAATAAAATTACACATGCATCCCATGAATCTATACAAATAAAAAATATATATTTCAAAAAACTAAAATGTGCAATATGATGATTTGATATACTCTTAGCAACTTTTGAGTATATGATACAGTATTATTAACTATAGTCACCATGTTGTACGTTAGATCTTCAGAACCTACTCATCTTATAACTGAAAGTTTGACAGAAATATTTAATTACAGTATTATCAATAATAATGCAGATTCTGCTATTTAACATCAGCTATGTAGACCTGCTACTTTATTTGATACTGTTAAATTGAGTTCTTTCTCCATAATCAGCCTTCTTAAGATATAGCTACTATTGGCAGAAGCAATACCTTTAATACATATGAACTTATAAGCTCATCTTTCTTCTTGACCAACAAGAGAGGCCAAGAAACCAGGATACTTTAAAGTAAGTAGAGAAGGGAACTAAAATATGTGTTAGTTGGAGTGGAGATCGTGGGCAAGAGAGGCATAAAAGAGGCTGAGATCATCAATAACGTATTTTTCCTATTTAACAATTTGCCCCTAGAGTTGGCCTTTTAACTGCCACTGCAGGGCCAGGTTTTTTTCTGGGCAAATAAATGAGAATGACATTGCTCAGCAAAGTTCCTGCTGTTGCCATCATTAACATTTTGGAAAGAGGAGTGTGTATGGTGTGTGTGTGTGAGAGAGAGAGAGAGAGTACATACATGTATGCACATAGTCACACCTTAATTTCTATTTCTATTTAATTGGAAGTTGGGTAATGATAGGAATTGGGGGCTAAGGCAAGGCCTCAAGGAAGATGGAAAATAGCAAGAGAAGATGGAAAATTGCTTACCCATTTGATGATTTGCTTGATTATCCATGTTTTGTAGAAGAGAATTTTATGGCAAACTCTTCACGGTGGCGAGGTACAGCAGAAAGCTACACCATCTGCTAGGTGGAGATTGACCCAGCTTATCATTATACATAACTTATTTAAGTTTCTTCCAGTTCCAATGTCTGTTTGCCATTACACTGATATGGACACCTCCTCTTCTCAGCTGTTGCAGCTTTCCATTTTCCACTCCTTCCTCTGCTCCCTGCTCTCCCCTTTTCCACTGCAGATGTCACAGCTGTTCTGGACTCTCCCTGCCCTCTAACCCAAGTATCTTACTTTCTTTTCACCTGATTGCCAGCCCAGAACTGTTCAGAGAAAGGAGAGGAGCAAGGAAAGACAATTGTCAGGTTTCTTCTCTACTTTCTCTTCTTCATCTCTGATGATTTCCCTCAAATTCATCTGTAGATTATGGCAACATACTCCCTGCTGACCTCTTTCCATTTTCTAGAATTTTATCTTATACAGTAAAGAAATAACCTAGATACTCACTGGGCTGATGTTCTGACCTAAAGAAGCCAAAGCTAATTTCAGTCGTGTGTGTACTGGAAGACACAGCATTATCACCTATGTATTGCCTTTTTCTGAATCTTTTTTGGTTATGAACCCTTTTAAGAATTTGATAACACCTGTGGACTGTCTCCCTGCGTGGGGGAGTGGAATGCTCAGATGCACATAGACACTCCTAAGAGGTTGCAATGAAGGTAGAAAAATATCCATTCTATTTAGTGGCATGGAAGGCGTTATGTCTAGAGCAAGAATTAAGTTGCAGTGACTGAGTTGGAGTATGTTGAGGAGGGAGCGGGCAGCGAGGAAATGAAAAGAGCAAGCACAGACAACGCTTCTGAAAATTTTGCCGTGATGTAAAGGGAGACAGGACAGCAGATGGAGGGATGTGAAAGGGGTGAGGGAGGGTTTGCTTTACTTTTATATGAGCATAAATGCTAGTGGAAAGGGCCAAGTTAGGAGGAAGAGGTTGAATATATACAAGAGAAAAATCAATAAAGAATAATGTCAAGTTCCTGTGAAGGCAGAAGGAAGTGGGATCCAAAGAACAATAGACTTTTGTAGGTAGCCATCATATATAAAATCTTTTCTGTGGGGGAAAAACGCAGTTTAGGTTCCAAATAAGTGACTTACAGATGATCCTTCCCACCACTGCTATTTCATGAGTTTAAGACTTCAAGGGTTGTCAGTTTTGCCAATCACTTCCCAAAATAATAAAGGAGATGGAATGGTATAGTGGACTGCAAGAATTCCATTCTTGGCTCTGATACTATAATGCTAGACAACCTTGAGTCAATTGTTCATGTGTCACCTGTAAAATTGAGAATTTAGGCTTACAAGGCATTTGAGGATGTGGTGTTGGTGGTGGTGGCATTTGGATGTTGTAACCCCTGGAAGTGCCACTGATATTTGGTGCCCAGGACCAGTGATGCTAATGGTCCTGTTATACACAGCACAGACTGTCACAACAAAGAACTGTGCCGCTCAAAGCCTGCAGAGCTCCTGATGAGAAACCCTGGGTCACTACTAGGTTTCCCTCTTAGGACTTTTCCAGCTCTAAGGAAAAATTATCTAAGGAGTTGCAGGGAACTAAATGCAGCTTTTAAGCCTTTGAGAATCTTCCAAATCTCAGGGACAATCCTTTATTTTTTCTGAAAATGAGTAGTGGCTTTAGCTAGTTATTGACCATTTAGCAAGCTTTTGGACAAGGTGCTATAATTACTGTATGCCAACCAAAATTGAGAAATACAAGTTTGACTTATCTCCCATTTTTTTCCTTGTATTTCAGATACTGTTGGGATTTTCAGCCCCAAGGTGAGTCCTCTTTGAATGGTTTTATGCTAAAAAAAAAAATGTGTAGATGGGATTGTTACTTCTGTCTATTCTATATAAGCTTCTCCACAGAGTGGCATTAGCCATTTCTGAGGGAAGTTAGTGGAGTGTTTAATTAACCTTCACCCCGCTGGGCCCCCTGCCCTGCTTTTTAGCAACAAGAGGCTCTCTGCTTCTGCCTTCTAAGTGGATTGTTGCTAGATAATTTTATAGAACCAAAGCTATAATATGCTTTTATTCCTTGAGCTTTGTTAGATGCCAACAGGATCCAGTAGCATTCAAATAAAATGGTGGCCGAGTCCACAATAAAAACCTTGGGAGAGTTCCAACTCAGTTAATCCTTCATTTGCTCCAGAAATAAATTCCAGTATGTTACCTCCGCGATCACAGTGCCCTTCCACACAGCCTGCCTGTCTGGCAGCAGAGAAATGTCAGAAATGGAGCAGTGTTGAAATTCCCACTAGAACAGTGTTATCACATTTTAATATGAGCCTCACTGCAGCCTCATTGCTTCTAATTGCTTTCAAACCATTGTTTTCCTGCTTTTGCTTGATGAACCCAGCATCTGGCATGATTCTAAAAAGTACAACAGACAGCTGTGTGCAAAATTAAAAAAAAAAAAAGGACAGGGTTAGAACACATTTTTAAAAGGTTCAAAATTGAAATTTTTTTTTCTAATTCAAACAGTTTGAAGGGGATGTATTTAAAGTATATGCATTTCTTCTTTTTAGCACTGTGGCTGAGAATGTCAGAAACGTCATCTTGAATATTAATTATCTTAATTTATTATACATGGAGGGTTTTTATTTTCTCAGAGAATCACAAGAGAGTTTTAGATCAAACTTGCAAATAAATTTATGAACTATTTTGCCCTACAACTTTTTTTAACCAACTGTAAACTTTTTCAATATTTTTATTCACTTAATGTTGTCAATGTATCCAATAGCAGTAAACAGTAACACCTTTAAAAAGTTAAAATTGTGAGAGATAAGAGTTTTATTAAAATTTTTATTGTTTTAGCTCACATTTTCAGTGTATTTCAAATCTATATAGGCTTTCTTTAAAAGCCAGCTTTTCAGAAATAAAAATCTTATATTTTAAAGCTTCTTTACTCTTGTGAGTTAAAGTCAGAGTACTTATACTATTTTTTAATAATGTGATGTTGTGTTACTATATATCTAACTGTCCTAAATAAAGCATTTATAGCTGAAAAAAATAGATTGAGTAGTAGAGAATTATATGTAATAATGTAGCAGTTTGCTCTGCAAAATGCGAAATGCACTATTCAGGGAATGGCCCTATAGTTCAGGATTTAACAGATGCTAACCAAAATCCACAGGGGGAAGAACATGATTGTGAACCAGCAGAAATGAATGCAACTGTGAGGGTAGAATTAATTACCTAAAGGAAAAATAAAGAATTGGTGTCAGAGATGTGGTACAGTAACGTGATGAGAAGAGGAAATAATTTTAGAGCTTAACGTAAGAGACTATATAGGACTAAAAAGACAAAGGGCACATTTTCCCAGACTCATGTGATGGTGGCATTGCAGTCGCAACTTTTACACACCCTTTCTCTCTTAGAGAAAGAGCAGAGGCAAAGCAGCCAGGGGGACAATTGAAGATCGTTTATTTAGAACAGAAAACTCTATTTGCATCTCAACAACAATTGAATATGTATGGAAAAATATTTGCTCATTTGGAAGTAAATGTAAGGAAAGATGAAGTGGAAAAATTCATACTCTTGCCCCTAGTCATGCGCCTCCTCATACAGACACTTTTTGGGGAAGTGGGAGGAAGGGATATCTTTTACTTTGCCCTTTTGATGAAACCATAGCTGATTGTATGCTTCAGAAACTGGTGGGGTGGATGGGAGCAGTAACTAGTCTATATAAGGCACAGCAGGACAGTTTAAGATTATGAAAAGAATAGGAATATGTGATAAAGAGAAAACTAGCAGAAAAAATTTAAAAAGCCCTGGAGAACTAGGTAGTGTTGGGGTGGAGAAAAGAAAGAAATGCTGGCCCCACGCTTTTCCTAGCATTTTTATGTGTGACAAGACCTTCTGTGCGGGAAGATGGTGGGATGAATTTTACTAACTGCATTTGGCTGAATACACTCTGCATTCTTCAGGATATTTGTACTAAACCAGGTCTGGTTCCCAGAAGGAAAATAGTCTTAAATTATAAAAGATCGGCTGGGTACAGTGGCTCATGCCTGTAATCCTAGCACTCTGGGAGGTTGAGGCAGGAGGATTGCTTGAACTCAGAAGTTCAAGACCAGCCTGAGCAAGAGTGAGATCCCGTCTCTACTTAAAATAGAAAAATTAGCTGGGCGTCCTGGTGCATGCCTGTAGGCCCGGCTACTCAGGAGTCTGAGGCAGGAGGATCGCTTGAGCCCTGGAGTTTGAGGTTGCTGTGAGCTATGATGACACCACTGTACTGTGCGTGGGGTGACAGAGCGAGACTCTGTCTCAAAAAAAAAAAAAAAAAAGATTATAGAAGATCCCTTAATAAAAGTCCTTTTAGTAGCACACATTTAAAAAAAATAATAGTTGTATCAATATATGATTCACACACCATAAAATTCACCCTTTTAAAGTGCACATCAGTGGTTGTTAGCATAGTATAGTATAGTAAGTGTAGTGTAGTATAGCATTGCATTGTATAGTATAGCATAGTATGAGTTGTGTACCCATCACCACTATATAGTTTCAGAACATTTTCATCACCCCCATAAGAAACCCCAAACTCATTCCAGAACCCATACTCTTTCAGAGTTCTAGAGCCCATACTCTTCATTGCCATATTTTACTGTGTCATTGAAGGGTTATTGAGGATTAGTAGAAAGATGTGTAAGCATCTAGCACAGTGCCTGGGCATAGAACAGTAAGAAAATGTAGTTTCTGTTTATAATAATGATATCTTAATGATAAGTTTTTCCCTCACATTTCCACCCAAATTTTCTTATTGGTCCACCATCAACTTCCTGAATGATGTTTATTTTTTTAAAAAAAAGAAACAGGGAAAATAAAGCATGATCCAAAAAGCATATTACTTTAACGTAGAGGAGACGTAAATGGAACGACTCTTTTAATGATTTTAAATATAACTGGAGAACATGAAAAAGGCTTTTTATTTTTACGTTATAATAAGATTGCTTTAATAATTCAAGACCTGCTTACTTTAAAAACTTTTTTCCTACTTAATTTTTCTCTTAAAGTTACAAAGAAAAGCCATTGGAATTTTTGTCATGGAACTTTTGTCATTTCAGTAATCAATATCTAAAAGATGATATTGATCAGCTGTATAAACAATGGTATCAATTTTGCCTTTGGATGTGACAACAATATCACTTTAAGTCGTTGAACAAACTGATTTTTTTCATTTTGCTTCAGTTTCCCATTTTATAAAATGAGTTAATTATTGACAGTTTTAGTTTAATATTAATAAATCAAAATTTTGATTACAAGGTATATTTACAATTCAAAATTTGTTATAAAAACATCTTCTTGAATATTAGATGGAATTTCTCACCATAGGCTCAGAGTCTAAAAAGATGATAAAATATTTAAATAAAAATTTAGGAAAGACCATGGAAATACTATAAATATACATAACAAGATCTTTTTTTTTGTCCCATGGTCACTCACATTATATTTCTGATAGTGGTAAATGTAGGCCAGTGAAATCTCTAGCCAGCTTAAAAATTCTTTGAGTTTATGTATGGATGGTATAGGGGTTTTCTGAGAAAATTATCCAGTATATTTCAATATGAAAAAAATTCCACTTTGTGAATCTTATAAATCTCATTTTGAAATGGCAAAGTAAATTAATGCCTAAAAATACAGTTTGGCAAAAGCAAATCATGCAAAGTGAATAAAGAAAATGTTATTATAAAGCCACATTAACTGTAAATTAAAGGAGATTTAAGGTGAATACTCACACCTGTAATCCCAGCACTTTGGGAGGTAGAAGTGAGAGGATCACTTGAGGCCAGGAGTTCAAGATCAGCCTGGGCAAAATAGTGGGACTTTGTCTCTACCAAAAACAAACAAACAAAAAACCTAAACTAGCCAGTGTGGTGGCGCATATTTATGGTCCTCCCTACTTGGGAGGCTAAGGCGGGAGGATGGTTAAGCTCAGGGACTGAAGGCTGCACTGAGCTATGATGCCACTGCACCCTACCCTTGGATGACAGAACAACACTCTGTCTCAAAAAAAAAAAAAAGAAAAGAAAAAGAAACTATTTTTTTATGTGTGGCAATGATATTAATAGTTGGGTTTTAAAAAAAGAGTTCTTATTTTAGAGGCAGATATGCTGTGATATTTAAAGATAAAGTGATATAATGTCTGACCAGTAATATAGGAGGGGAGAAAGAAACAGGGTGGGGTGTGGATGAAACAGCATCGACTATAAATTGACACTTGTTGAAGCTGGATGATGTATCATGGGGGTTTATTACACTGTTTTGTCTACTTTTTTACATGTTTAAAATTCTCTATAATGCAAATGTAAAAGAAATGCAGATTGAGATTGATAAAAAAGATATTATTCTTTTATTTCTATTGTGAGACTAGTATATTAATGAATAAGATGCTTTGTATATCTGGACATAAAGTATATAGAATAGTGAACTGTTTTTTAAAATTGTTGTTTCAAGTTAATGTTTTATGATAGAAAGAGCCCAAGCTTTGAAATCAGAGCTGAACTGAAATCCAGGCTCCTCTACTTAGAAGGGTTGTAAGCTATGGCAAATGATGTCACCTCTCAAAGCTTCAGTTTCCTCATCTATAATAGCCCACCAATAAGATCTACTTCACAGTTATTATGAGTTGTAATGAGTTATAATGAGATGCTAACTCATGAGGAATGCTTGCCACATGACAGGCACTTACTAAAGTTGTAACAAGTATTATTTTTATGTCTCAAAGTATCGATAGGCAAATAAATGCATGTATGGAATTTTGGTAATATAAATTTCACATATCTTTCCATAAAATTCATTCATTCCAGCTGAACCCTGGTGTAGGGCCATGTTACTCACCAGGTATATATTTGTAAGGTTTGTATTTATAGGGTACACATACGGAATTTTTATTGGTAACCACTTGAGAGGTTAGATTTATGAGCTTGTTGCTCTATAATGTCTGGGACATGTTGAATGGAAGCACAAATGTTGCTTCTCGTCCCTTACGATCACATACTTGGAGCATGTAGTTATGACAACTACAAGAACCAAAACATTAAAGCAGCAAAGAAACACCATCTTTACACTAAAAAAAAGAGAGGGGTTTCCTTTGAAGTCGAAGAGAAGTGTTTTTGAATTAATGGGGTGTACAGTGATTTTACTAAGTTTTATTTATGAAAATACTCTTTGCATTCATGCCAAAAGGTTTTAGCATGGTCATAAGTAGGATTTATACAAAGAAACACAGCCCAAATTTATGATGTGTTTGCAAATGTAAGAAAAAGTCTAAATTTACAATATTTGTAATTTATTGTTAAGTATCTTTCTATCACTATTCCTGGAATGCTAATATTTTATAAACACAAGTATTGGTTATGAATCTAGAATATTCTAACCTATACTACTTTTTAAAAAGAAATCTTCCAGTATGTTTTCCATGTCTTTGGGGGATTTAATAGGGGGGAAATGTACACAGGATGAATACTCTTGCCTTTGGCTTTGGCCCAACCTTTTAGCATCAACAATCTTGACAGCTGCCTTTGTGGCTTGACTTCCTTTAGGCATTTCCCCCCTTTCCTTATTGGCTACATTTTATACAAATTAATCTGTAGAAAGTGGATACACATACAAACTGTTTTTGAAGTTAATTACTGACTTTGATACCTTTTCAAATATTTTACTTCCTATACATCTACTGGTGGAGGCTTTTTTTGAGTGGAATACTGCATTTTTACACTAATGCACTAGTTGTTTTGCAACTACTGTCAAAGACAGTAAGCTTTTTTTTTTTTTTTAACAAAAAGACTCACTTTTTTGCTTTTAAAGTAAACATTTTCTAAGGTTTCTATGTTCTTTCTAAATGTCCTTCCTATTCTGGAATAGATGATATTAAGACATAAGAGAAAGAACTGATTTTTATGCAGGTAAAATAAATCATTGGAATCAGATGATGCTTCCTTCTATATTCCCTACACAATATATTATATACGAGGATGTTCATTATAGCATTGTTTGGAATAGCAGAGACTACAGACAGCCTAAATGCCCAGCAATAGGGGACTAGTTAAATAAATGATGCTACATCCATTTCATGGAATGCTGTATAGATTTAAAAAGAAATGATACATATATATGTAATTTGGAATGTTCTCCAAGGAGTATTGTTAGGTGAAAAAGGCAATTTGGGCAAACAGTGTACAGTTTGTTTCTGTGTGTGTGTGTGTGTGTGTGTGTGTGTGTGTGTGTGTGTGTATCTGCTCGCATGTGTGTGCAGGAGCATGTGCATGCACACTTGCTTTTGTTTGTGTATAGAATATTTGTTGGAGGATATGGATGAATCTATTAACAGTGGTAACCTGTTAGGGGGATATCAGTAAGAAAGGAGGAGAGAAACTCATTGTTTATATCCTTTTTGAATTTTCACCATGTGCATGTATTATTTTTTAATTTAAAAAATTATTTAAAGTAAAAAAAGGAGACAAATCTATAATGTCGTTATGGAGCAATTGCCAAGATAAGTGGTTAGGTCAAAAATCAGGGCCAGACACAGTGGCTCATGCCTGTAATCCCAGCACTTCAGGAAGCCAAGGCAGAAGGATTGCTTGAGGCCAGGAGTTCATGATCAGCCTGAACAATACATCTATACAAAAAAAGTTTTTTTAATTAGCTGGGCCTGGTGGTGTGTGCCTGTAGTCTTAGCTACTTGGGAGGCTGAGGTGGGAGGATTGCTTGAGCCCAGGAGTTCTAGGTTACAGTGAGCTACGAGCATGCCACTGCACTCCAGCCTGGGTGACAGAACAGAACAAATGCTACCATTTATTTAAAAAGAAAAAAAAAAGATGTACAGTACACACACAGAGACACTTGTTATATTTAGATAGAAAATTCATGGAATACCCAAGAAACCTCACAATGGTTGTCTCTGGAGAGAAGAGAGGGGAGATGAACTTTCTTGTAACGTTTGAATATTTTGCTCCGGGCATGATTAAGTTTTTTATTTAATAAAGAAGCTTACAAAAATCAAAAATTTGACAGCATGGTAGTGAGCTCTTTTTTCAGTAGAATTATGGTTTAGTAGTTTCTTATCCATTCAAGTTTTTCACTCATTATTTATTTATTTTTAAATATGAATTTATGGGCAAGGTCCTGATTATGGTATAAAATAGCATTGTCTGTTGTTTAATGTTTGAGAACTAGCCACATATATAGACATGTTGCATTGAATTATCACTTAAAAGTGAATTTTAAAATAAGTAGTAAAATAGTATTATACCATACCCATGATAACTGATAATGAATACCTTTTGTTACCCCATCTCAGTCTTCTTAAAAGTTCATAGAATTTCTGATTTTTGTCTTCATGTAGAGGGCAAGTAAAATCAAATAACTGATAAATTAATGACTGCTTCAAGTTTATTTTATTAGCCCAGAAGACTTTTGTTGAGAAAAAAATAACTTGTAAGTTATTTCGCTTAGATGGTATTATACCTGGACCAACACAAAAAAATCAGATGAGAAGTATAGTTTCTGAACATAGAATTTTGACATAAGAGCTAATGTTCATCAGGAACTCCTAAAAATTTTTCATGTTCTGAACACAAAATATTGAGAGAAAAGTGTAGGTAAATAATTTGAGTATAAATTTTTTGGTTCTTCTGCTTAAAATTTTTTGTAAGGAAAGGAAGTTAAAACCTTTAAACTTGAAACCCAGTGAATTTTCTTGATATATGGAGGTTAAATAATGTAATGGGTGGGCCCAATTCTATTAGAAAGCATTAATTTTTCATTATGCTTCTTATCAACACATACTTCTCTCAGAAACTTGCTTATCAGGATGGCTGAAATATCACTAACACGGGAAAGGGACTGCTTAGTTATGAGCAAGGGGATTTATATGATGTGTAAAATAAAGCTTCCAGTTACTGCTGACTCCTGTGAGCCAAATAGTGGAAGTACCAGTCTTGTGAACCCTATCTGTCCTTGTCAGCTGATGTGAATTTAACACACTTGCAAGCCTGGAAAAGTTCTTGATTATGATTCATCTCTAAAAGGTATTTTCCTGAACTTAAAAAGTAATACCACTTACCATTAAGGTTTGTGCACTTTGTGTTAGTGATACTGCAATAAAAAAAGAAAAAGAAAATTTTGAAATAAAGAGATACTCTTCTATGTGAAACTTCTGTTCTAAGGGACCAAACATGGAACTTAAGTGTTGACAGTGAGAGCTTTTGGCCTTTCATAGTGGTGATACACGTATACAGGTTGTAGAATACATGAACGGGAATCCCTGTTTGGGGTGGGGTGGCGTATGGGGAGGCTGGATCTTGTCACCGTTTGTCATTACAGCTTTAGGGGTATTGGAGGTCTGTTACTCAAAAAGAAAACTCACCCTCTCTTCAGGATGTTAAAAGCTGGTTCACATTTTTAGGCCTACTAATCTTGTTCATATCCATTCTTTATTGTGTATCATTTTATTTTTATCCCTTGGACTTTTGTAAAACTTTTCTTATATCTACCTGTAGGCTGTAGAACATGTAGTCTTATTCTTTTTTTAGCAGAAGATATTAGAATCCAACCAGCCTTATAGTTTCTCTCAAAGAGTTTCTTAAGTAATGTTGGTCCACCAATTCAGGGATAACAGATCCTAGAATGCATCAGGATTATAAATAGGTACTAAGACCTATGACAATTTGTTGTTTGGGAGAAAAGAAAAAGAAAGACAGGAAAAGAGGGAGAGATGAACCACTAGTAATAAAATTGCTATGTTTATGTAGCATTGTATATTTTTCAAAGGATTTTCTTACTCTAAGACTTAAAGCATGATAGTGCCAGAAAAGAAACACATTCTTTAACCACACCAGGTCAAAGCTATATTTAGGTATGGAACATGCTGGTTCATTTTCTGTGAAGCAAGGTCAAAATACCCTGGATCAAACAGAATCAAACAGAAGGTGCTGGAAAAAAATTCAATATATTGATGTGAGTAAGCCTGAAATAGATGTATTAAATTTTGTGAGCATGAAGTTCATGTCAAAAAGTGATATTTCAAAAAATCACTACAATATTACTACTATAACAAATTTGAACTGTGAATTGGACCACTTCCTTCTTGACCAAATCATTGACCACATTTGGTCTGTCAGTTCCAGTCCCCATACCTAACATGACTACTGCTATTACCACTAATAATAATAATGATTACTTATGATTATAGATTTACTTTACTGAAGTAAAAACAAATACTAATTAATAATATATACTGTTGATTCAAGTCATTGGCTGTCATTCAGTATGCTTTGCCTTTGAGTAATGATTTTGATTTATTAAGAATGCAGATTTGGAGACTGTACAGCTCAGTGGATTAGAACAAGAGCTTAAAAAAAAGAACAAGAGTTTAGTAATCAGACAAGGTGTGGTCAAAGTCTGGCTCTGCCACTTATGAGTCACTTATATGACTTTGGGTAAGTTACTTAATCTCTGTGTCTCAATTTCTTCATCTTCGTCTTTGGGATAATAATATATCACAGAATTATTTTGAGGATTAAACAAGATAGTACATGAAGAGCCTTGACCCAGAGCTTGTACCCTGTAAAAGTTCAGCAGACTATTTTATTTTTATTATTACAGCTGACTTTCTCTTGTATGTCAAAACATTCTGCAAATCCAGTGAATAGTTTTATAATAAGAATTATAGGAGTCCTTAATACAGTGGTCCAAAAAAACAGAACTATGAACCAGTAATTCCAGGTTATGATCTCCTGGTTGCCACATAATAAATGCATTAGTTTCACAATATACTTATCCACATACTACCAAAGATCTAGGTTTCCATGTTTTGAATTCTGTCAAAATCTCATTAATATTGAAAATATTCCAACTCAGCAGGTTCCACTTTGGTGCCAGTTGAACAATACCAGTGGTAGATGGAATGTGTTAGTGTGAAGTTGGAATGATTGCTGACAGGTTGCAATTTGCTTTATGAAGTGTGCATTGTCACATATACAATTATCTGGTTTATATTTGTTGCTGCCGCTCCTCCAGTTTGTTACTATCCAGGACTTATGCCTTTATGTGAAACCTAAGAAGGGTTAAAAATCTCAGCATTTTCTTGGGATGGACGGAGGAACAGGAAGGTTCACACAGTGGCTACTTTCCTTTCTTTCTTTCTTTCTTTTTTTTAAAAAGAACTGGGATGATGCTACACACTGCAGCCCACCCTACTGGTCAACATGAAAAACTGCATTACAAAGGACTGCTTTCTTGTAAGAGGGAGAAAAAAGAACTTTTCAATTGGTTCCCACTGGCATTTTCCTGTCCAAGGCACCACTGACAGATGTAGTTCATTTTGAGAATATTATTAAGCTGTGTTGCTCTTTTGGTTGTTGGACTCACAGGTGTTGCCGTAGTGATTGTACTATGATTATTTAATCAATCTGGCTCCATTTCTGATCATTTTTTAGATGTGCTACTCTCCACAAATGTTATCTCTAAAAGTTCTTAAGAAACTATTATTCTTAGCATGATTATGTAATTAGCAAACAGTATCCTAAACTAAAAAATGTAATCCTAGGCCCAACTTACTTCTTGTACATTCAAGATCTAGTTGGAGCAACTTTTTAAAAGAATGATAAATGGAAACTTTCTTTACCTGACCTATCATTTGTTCTGTAGACTTAATGACATTCAGTACTATTACATTCACTAGCTAGGGCCTTCAGGGGGAAAAGGGAATATTTATACATTGAGTTATGGACAGATGTAGGAGGGGAGAAAAGAGGAGATGGGCAGGAAGTCAGACTATGCAGAACAGAGAAGAATTTGAGACCTTCACTGTACATGGATTAATCACAAGGACTAACCACGCAGATCCAAATGGATATTTAGAAATTGGTGAAGCCTCTAAGATGTTCTGTCGAAAACACCGTACATTTTCTAATGCATGAGTATGTGCAAAATGGTGTGTAATTTATAATGGAAATGTTGACAGAGTTTTAGCTTTGGTGCTGCAAATGTGCTCTATAATATATTTACATATGAGTAAATATATTATACATTCCACATATATGGTCACGTTTGTACCCAACATATTTCTTTAGTTGGTGTTAGATTCAATAACTTAGGTGAATGGTTGTAATAAGGAATAATAAGCTGCAGTTTTGCTAATCTTACTATAGTTGAGCTTTGGGGACTGCATTACTATTAAATTGGTCCATGAAAATCTGGCAATATTAATTCTATCAAGCATGAAGACTAACTGGATTTGGATCAGGGAGCTTTATTTATAGCATTTTAGTGAGGATTTATTAGTTTAAAGAGGGAGCTGTGTGTCTCATGGGTTCTTAAATATTAAATAGAGTAGGAAGTCATGTGCTCCTTTCCAATACCAACAACAGTTAAAACAAAAAATAAAAAATTTCAGGCAATTTTATATTAATTTCAATTTCCTCATGTTATCCAAAAATACTTGGTGAAGTAATAGCAAACCCTAGAAAATGTTTAACCACACCATATAAACAACACAGTTGATTGCAGATGTGAGTAGAGTCTTTATAACATAGCTTACAATTAATTAGAAGGGAAATAAAAGATGATGACTTAGACTAACATGAAAAAAATTGAGTCTTTACATATTGAATAAGCAAACATGTATTTCTATGTTTTATCTGTTATTATTCTCATAGTTTGGGTTTCTAAAAATGCTTTAAAATGGTATCTGTCTTTTTTCATTTCTTTCTCATTTTGTTGGTAAAATTGTCGTTATGGCCTGTTTTTGTCCCCGAATAGTACCTGCAAGTTCAGGACTAGGCGGGTTTACTGTGAGTTAAAATAGTTACAAGGGGAGCATCCTCATGGTTCATTTTTTCCCCCTCTTTTATTTGGAATTGAATTAGTAAATGAAAGTTTTTTGCTGTTTAATTCACTTCTCCATAAAGTTTATGGAGCAGCAACAGCTGGTTGAATCTGTGGCAGAAAAAGCCAACTTCTAGTGGCCAAGCTATTGTTTCAGAATTAAGGGAGAAAACTCATTAACTGTTAATGAAAACACAGGGAATAAAAACAAATAGCACACAAAGCCTAGCAAATAATTACCTTACACCTGACACAAAGCTGCTTTATCTTTCTGCTCCAACCCTCAGAAATTCCCAACTTATCACTCTATGGAGCATGAATGAAATTGAGTTTGACTCTCAGAAAAGAACAATAGAGAAATCATCCCGCTTGTGGGCCCCTCAGCACGATACTCGGTGGAGAACCTGCCATTGAATATACTAAGGAGTGTATCTAGCGCCCAATTCTTATGACACTTAGGATAGAGGAGCAAATTACCTGCTAATAGCAGGTGAACCCTTGATATAGTTCCCCTAGATCTTGTTTAGAAATAAAGGGAGAAAGGGCTGAAGGTAGTGGATGTGATTAATGGAGATATGGTGTGTTAGAATATATATCTGTATAGAAATATATTGATTCTGTGCGAGTTGCAGTGGGAAAGTATGTCTCCAGTGGCAAGGGGTATTGCTTGTGAGAAAGCCACTCTGAGCAGATGGAGTTCTAAGCCCTAATTGTAGAGCTGCTGAGTGGAAATGTCTGTCACTATAGTTTGTGATCATTTATGTCTGATCCCACTGGACTACAGTCATGGCCACTTGGAACCACAATTGTCAGAGCTGTAGACGAATCCAGAGAATATGTGCGGTTATGTTTTAAGGAAAAATGATGTTCTAAACTTAAACAAATCCAAAATGACCACAGTAATTGCTGTTCTTCTATAACACTTTTCACCCATGCATCTTGAGTAGCTGTAATCATTTTAATTACATGGGAGTGTCTATTTGTATAGTGTTATAGGCTTGTTTCTGTGTGTGCCCAAGGGAGTTGGACCACTTGATATGACACTGAAAACACTTATAACAACATCTCCATCATCAGGAACTAATTGCACTTGGATGTAAAGCATATTTTTAAATGTTCCCCCACCACAACCATTGGTAGTACTGACCTAGGCTCTGTTTTGCCACACTGAGTTGTATACCTTCGTTGTGGCATACTTTACAGAGGAACAGTCTCATATTTGTTAAAAGCCCCCTATGGGTAAGTATACTCAGAAACCACAGGAATCACATGGAAGTGACTTTTCTATCTGAAGTTAGTAAATCAAGTGCCAAATCCAGGCAGGTGTTTTGGGTAAGACTTTAAAAACTGAAGCTGTAAATGCAATATTATATCCTGGATTGGATCCTGGAACAGAAAAAGGACATTAATGGAAAAAACTTGTGAAATCCAAACAAAGTTCATAGTTTAGTAAATAGCAACGTACCAATGTTGATTTCTTGGTTTTGGCAGATATACCTTAGTTATGTAAGAAGTTGACATTGGGAGAAACTGGGTGAAAGGTAGATAGGAACTCTGTACTATTTTTGCAACACTTATATAAATCTAAAATCATTCCAAAATTAAAAGTTCATTAAAAAAACACAACAAAACAAACACCTTTCCTGATCTGTGTATTAAAAAAAGAAGCTTAAAATACTATTAATAGAATGTATAGGAGCAGGTTCCTTCCCTTTAGTGGTAGATTTGTCAAATTTCTGAAGCAAGCAGAAAACGTTGAGTCCAGAATGATAGTTGATAAATAATATTTAGTATTTCCCACCAATGTTAAATTTTGCTTGGAAATTCAAACTACCTTTTTTTTTTTTATCTTTTTAAGGATTTTTATTTGGCTCAAAATAAAAATTCTTTTTAACTTTGCAGCTCACTTTCAGATTACCAGCCAGTCCATTTAGATTGTGTTGATAATATAATTTCAGTGGATTTCCAGTGATGTAAAATTTGGGCATTTTAACCCTCAGTCCAGTATTTGAGAATTTTTCTGGTTATTATGGAAATTACACAGTGATGCTTTAAGCATAACTATAAACTTTGTATCCTGATCAATAAACTAATAAAGGAGGGCATTTCTGCTGGCTTTGGCCAATGCATGTTGTGAGAGGTTTTTAAAATTTTTACTTTTCCATAATAAACTCTACAGTTTAGTTTCTAAAGTCCTTTATCTGCAGGTGTACGACTCAGTTATGGACACCTACTACTACTGAGCATTTGAAGAAGAGTCTAGATGTGATCATCTAATTTATGGAAAGAGAAGGCTACAGCCATTCTCATTTTATATCCTCCCTATCTTTCTAGTTTAATTGTAGGAAATAAACCTTTAAAGTGAGGCAATACAGATTCTATGTAGGTTGTTTGGTTTCACTGCTCCCTAGTTGAAATCCAGGGCCAAAACTCTGCAGTGTTTACTGAGATTAGCACTGGTGATTTCCTTTGGAAATTAGTATTTGAGATAATATTAAATTCAATTGAAAATCCCCTTTTCATGTTTGTAAAATGAACTAAGCAGCTGTCGGTGTCCTTTTATCAGCAGACTGTACCTCTGTTTGGGGGATTTTAAGGAAAGCCATTTGCAATGCAGAGCCTTTTCTTCCGGTTTCTGAATGAGCTAACATCTTCCATCTGAACCTTTTAAAGTATCATAATAGCATCGGCCACTTCTACAGAATACAATCCAATGTATGTTGAAAACACCCAAAAGGGATTAGCATTGTTTTTAATTGCATAATTCAGTATTGTATATGCATTACCTTTTATCAAAGCCATTTTACAGAACAAATATTACCTTCTTAGAGCTTTTAGAATTCCTAGGAGGTTGGTTGCATAGGCTGTAAACTAGAATTACAAAAAAGAACTTTGTTAAGGTTGCAGAACAAACAGGAATGAATCCAGCAAAGTCTAGGTTCTCTCTATTTTTACTTCTCTTACTTTTCAGAGAAGGAAAGAATATTGATCTTGCTACATCATATTATGTATAGAGGGTTAACCTTTGTGTCATTCTTTCTATTTTATTTGGAAATATAAACAGAAAGAGGCATTCAGGGTAAAGTTATAATTATTAGGGACATAGTATATATGAATACAAATTTATATAGCTATGTTTTCATTTTAAGTATGATGGAGAATTTTCTCTCTGGTTGCAAGAGGTCTTTCCACTCTAAGTTAACGGTTCCTAAGTTCTAGTGATAGAGTTACTTGAGTGGAAAATTTTCCATCAGGTAAGTTGGTTCTTGAACTTATTTATCTATTTCTCATATTAATGGATAGTGGCCATGTTTGTCATCAAGTGAAAGATATCTCTTTTTTTGCAAATGCCAGAAGAGATATACAAATACTTTTATAAAGATGTCCAAAGGATGACCTTATTTTCTTTCTTTTTTGTCCCTCAGGGGGAGATCTTGGACAGGACAGCTTTGATGATAATCACAGTGGAACGCTTGGCCTGTCCCTCACATCTGATGCACGCTTTTTGTCTGATTATCAGGAGGAGGGTGAGTGTCATCTTTCTAGCTTTTGGGTGACCACTACACTGTGATACCTTTTGTCCTGGCATCTTTGCTTTTTGTCACTTTGTATCCAGCAGCCTTTAGTGGATTCTCTGTGTTGGTAATCACTATTTTGCAAAGAACAGCTATTTGTTTCACTGTGGTGCTGATCCTCCTGGGTAATTCAATACTTCTGAAGTTAATGTATTTAGGGAAACACTAATTCCATATTGGAACAGGAAGACATCATTATTGATCTTTTTATAAAAACGGTAGCTCAAAAGCTAAGAGGACATTTTCAGATTGCAGGGCTTCATTTTTACCGTTCTTTTGGATTTCTTAGCTTCGTTGAGTTGCATGAGATTTGGAGCTTTCATTTAATGATTATTGGATTATTAATTTATTGTGGATCATTGGAGACCCTTGAGCTCATCATACTATAATAAGATATCATGTCACCTGGACCTCTGCCATACCCCTGGCCATATTGGTATTGTTCAAGAGGGGGTAAAATGAGGAGGCATTGGAACTATAATGCCATTCTTCCTGGAGCATCAATTTTACTTGAATGTTTGGGAATGGGAGGAGCTAAATAATTCAACAGTTATAAACATTATTTTTATATTCAAAATTCAATGGTATGTAACAGAGTGGAATGTAAAATATACGTGTATTTTTAAGATAAGATTGAAAAATATAAAGATTTTGGCCTGGTGATTGCCAGTTTCTGGCTCAGGCTCAGATTTTCCCAGTGTGGGGGATAGCTGGGCCTCTTCTGGCATTTGGCCACTTGAGCAGAAGGTTTCTTCATCACGGATGTGTACGGTTTTCTTATCAGAGTCTCTTTTGTGCCTTTCCAGTAAGATTAAAAAGGTAGAAATGCTACTAAGCTCAACATTAAATTGGAACCATCTTATTCACTTAAGGGTTGGGAATAAGGTTGGTAAATCATTTCTTATGTCTCTTTATTAGTCTGTAATCTTTCCATTTATTTTCCTTTAAATTTCAAGAGCTCATAATCCCTATTTTCCCTTCCCCTTTTATTGCACATTAATTGTTGTTTCATTTAGGCCTTTTGACAATTTGTATTTTCTCTTTTTCATTGAATTGATAACCTCCACATAAGAACTATGGGTTGACTCACACAGAAACATTTTATTTTGCTTGAGCTTTGTATACTAGCACAATTAGTAATACCCCAGTTTTAAAAACGGCTTTGTAATATAGGATCTGTATATTGGTTCAGCTATTACACCAAAAACATTGTTTGGATTGAAAGCTTAATACTTACATTGGTAGCTGATTAATAATTGTAGAAAATTAACAGTGCGAAACATGAAGAAATCAACCTTTCATTTGTTTCTGATTAATCTAATGCTTGATAGAATTAGAACAATAGTGCCTCATTAATCCTTAGGTCACTTACTTGGTATTTCCAATTTTCCCAAATACAACTGAGAACACAATAAGTAAGCCAGAAAGACTTCTAAGTGAAAACAGGTGTTATTGAGTCCTGAGTTAACACTTAGATACCTTATTTTTAGGAGAGCTCCTGAGGCCCTCACTGAGGAATCTTCTTCTTACAAATTTCTAACCAATATAGTGCTTTGGTTTCTCACCCCACAGTAAGGCTTCATATTAGAAGAAGGGGTACTGTAAAGGCATCAATTAACAAATAACATTGAGGTAAGAAACAGGAAAACAATTAAAACTTTATATAGAAAACAAAACCTATAAATAAAATTTATATAAGAATTTAAAAAAACAGCAGTCTGGGACCATATTATATTATACAAAAAAAGTGCAAACTCTCCCCTAAGAGCTCAGTACCTTTATAAATTAAACCTTTTTAAGCTAGCATTTATTGAACAATTGTTATGTGCCTTGCATCATCTGTGTTCTAAGCACTTTGCATATATTAACATTTAATCCTCAGAACAGCCCTAAGAGGTAGATATTAGGATGATCCTCATTTTGCAGACAAGGAAACTGAGACTCAAGGAAATTAACACAGACAAGGAAACTGAGACTCAGGGAAGATCACATAGCTAGTAAGTATTAATAGTAGTGCCAGGACTTACACCTGCATAGTCTGGTTGTAAAACCTCTGCTCTTAATCACTCTACTGTCCTTACCACTGTCCTTATCTGAGCTATCCAAAAAGGTGGATTCATATTCCAGACATTTTGGCTAAGACCATACAGATACAAACAGTATGTTTAAAAATATTTTCATTAAAAATAGTTGAAATTTTAAAAATAGTAACACTTGATGTTCTACTTATTCATTATTTTAACAAATACTTATTTAAAAATTCCAAGGTAATACCAAGGCACTGTACTAAGCTGAAAGTAAAATATGCAGTGAAAAAGCAGACATGGTCCCTGCCCTCATGGAGCTTACCATCTCATGGGGGAAATACACTATTAATAAACAGACAAACAAATATAAAGTTAGTGTGTTTATTTGCTGGTGAGATAGCTAAGGCAATTCTTTAGGAAGTAAAGATATTCTCTTTTCACATTTATTGTAGTGAGAGTTATTTTAGGCTCTTGGAATTTTATCTTTATTAGAAAATGTTAAAATATTTGTTTTATTGTCTTCCACCCCCAGCCAGAGCAGTGTCCTAGACTTACAATTATTAAAGGACACATGGTCTAACCTATCCACCCATAACTTTAGGAATGAGAAGCAATAACCATGGTGCATGTCGTGTTTGGGTCTTGCCTTTTGAAAACTACAAAGAGATGTAAAAGAATATAGAAACCTGGCCAGGTGCACCACAAAAAATGAAAACCAAGGTTACAGGCTAACCCATGCATAAAAATGAGAGCATGTTGCTACCTAATCACAATTCCTTTTCCTTTTTCTTTGCAAAGGCCCACAATTCAAAGGCAGGCTATATCCTATGGAGAGATACCTACAAGAACATAGCCCCACCATTGGGAGTGAAAACTTGCTAACAAGTAATAACATTTAGATTTCTAAACTAAAAAGCGTAGTTTCTACTATATGGAAGAGAAAAAAATTAGTAGGAAACATTGATTACAATAACTGTACAACAACTATGAAGCTCAGGGTCTGATTGCTTTTCAGTGTCCAAAATATATAATGGATTTTACTGTGTCTATAATTTCATTTTGTTGGTATACTAAAGAATTCCTATGTATCTACATTATTTTTAAAGGTAGGTTGAGAAAAGTGATTATTCTATAAACTGAGTATAATGATTCCTTCTGGAAGAAAGAGAAAAAATAAAATTACTTTGGAAGAAACCTAAAATAGGTAATAATGTATTATTTATTCTGTATTATTACATTCTAATTAAAGAAAAGGGGTGAATGGATATATTGGACAGATAAATCTAGAAAGAAGTAAGAATGTTTTTAGAGCTTATTTTTCATGAGAATGTTGAAGGTTAGAGAAGGTTCTTATTCTCCAGCAAAATGAGAAACAGAATTGGAAAAGTAAAGACCCATAACTATTATTGGAAAAGAGTAGTAATGAATAACTGAAGAGCCTGTTGTTGATTGATTTATTATATACCTGTTGATTTAAAATAAATTTCAAACCTGGTAAAGTATCAATAGTGGCCATTTTCAACTCCATGCCTTTTATGAAAGGTACATTCAAAAATATATAGAATATCCGAGAAATAAAGAGAATCCATTTTTTTACAATGTTATTTTTAGCACTTTATTTTACATTTTTCTGCTTTCATTTTAATTCTGAAATACAAGTCAGTTTTGGATTTAAGATTATGATTAATAATAAACTAGCTTTTGTTGATCATGGGTTTATTTTATAATTATGGGAAGAAATGAGATATGAATGTATTTTAAACAAAACTATATTAGTAGCATACAATTAAAATGATGGTTTAATTTATTGATTAGATTTTTGTGACTGGAGTTCAGGTTTGTCTTAAATTTCATTGTGCCAAAGTTAGAATCATGGAATCTGGGAGATGGAAGGGATGATAAAGTCATCTAGTAACAGGAACCATTTATCAAGTGCTTCTTGTGCTGTACTAGGTGCTTTTTGTGGGTTACCTCATTTACTTTTTGAACCAGCTCAGAGAGGAAGATACTGTTATCCCATTTTACAGGTAAGGAAATGAGAAATTAATTGACTTGGCTATGAATGACATATCTATTATAATTCATGTGAGGGATTGCAGTTCCAGTAGGTTTCAAGGCTGCTGCTTTTCAAAGAGCTCTGCTGAGCTGGATGTTTTTCTTCTATAGAAATCCACTCTTAAGGGCTTTACAACTCATTCTCCTTATTGTTTTTTTTCCCTGAATATGTTGATTTTTAAAATAAATGTATTCAGAGCTAAAAATTATCCTCTAAATACTGCTTTAACTGCATCCCACAAGATTTGATATATATTTCTTTCATAGTCATAATTGCATTCTAAGTGTTTTGTAATTTCCTTTATGATATCCTTTTTAACCTATGTGTTATTTAGAAGCATTTTTGTGCTTTAGTTCTAAATTTTATTTTGGTTAGTTTTGTTGTAGTTCCTAGGAAGTTCTAAACCTGATTTTTAAGTTATTGATGTCTGATTTTATTACATTATAATCTAAGAACACAGTCTATATCATTTTGATTCTTTGGACTTTGTTAAGATTTTCTTTGTGCCCTAGTAATTATAGTTTATGCTTATGTGCTGTGTGTGCTCCTGAAGTATTTACTGAATACACTCTCACTATTTTTATTTTTGTAAATGGCATTCTTCACATCTTTTATATTCTAGATTTTCTTTTATCTGCTGAGAGGATTTTGTTAAAATCTCCAATTACAATTATCGATTGTACAAATACAAATGCAAATTATAGATTATCCATTTTTTCATGTTTTGCTTTATGTTTTCAGGGTCACATTAATATTACTGGCTACTTATAAAGAGCTCTAATTGTCTAAAAAGGTTTCCTCTTAATGAGCTCAAATCCTATTCCTAGAACGCCCACTTATTAAGCTAGATTTGCCATCTAAATCTATGAGAGCACTTCTGATTGACTTTATACTCAGTGAATATAAAAAATGTTCACAAGCCAATTTGAGATCTCTGTTGTGAGTTGTGGGTAAGGCCTGGTTTTAGTGTATAAATTATGTTGTTTCGCAGAGTAAATAAACTGTACTTCTTACAATGTTTACTGGGGTATGTGAATTAATGGTGCAGGGATTAGAGGTAAATGACCTCATTGATCAGGATAAATCTTAGGTGATATCCTGCTGACAACTTTGGAGGAAATTGTGTATATTTTAGGGCTGCTTTACTTGGAATATTAGAAACCTATTGCAGGTTCAGTCACTGGTACCCTACTACCAGTAATACCTAGTACCCTAGTACCAATAGTACCCTAGTAGATTGAAAGAATTAATTGCTTGAAAACAGCAAGCAGAGCCGTTTGTGTCTTTCTCACTGATGCAGTCAGGCCCGTTACTTTCTTCGTGTATATATATATTTTAAATTACATAAACCATGAGAACATATTTAGAGTTTTTAGTTCCTTTTTATTCTATGATACAAAGATAATGAAAATGGGCCGGGTACGGTGGCTCACGCCTGTAATCCTAGCACTCTGGGAGGCCGATGCAGGTGGATTGCTCCAGGTCAGGAGTTCCAGACCAGCCTGAGCAAGAGCGAGACCTCGTCTCTGCTAAAAAAAAAATAGAAAGAAATTATTTGGCCAACTAAAATATATATAGAAAAAATTAGCCAGGCATGGTGGCACATGCCTATACCAGCTACTCAGGAGGCTGAGGCAGGAGGATTGCTTGAGCCCAGGAGTTTGAGGTTGCTGTGAGCTAGGCTGACCCCACAGCACTCACTCTAGCCCGGGCAACAAAGCAAGAGTCTGTCTTAAAAAAAAAAAAAAGATAATGAAAATGACTCAATATAGTCTCTTTCTATATATAAATCTGTAAATAAACATACATGCATACATACACATACAAACAAGCGTTTATCTCATTTTCTTTTTATTCTTCAGACAATTGCTTTCATCTTTGCTGTTAGCAAGAAGGTATATTTTTCTTTAATAAAGGCACATGACTCCTGTCAACACTAATGGAAGTTATGTATGTGTGTTTAGAGACGCGTACTGTGGAAGAACATAAAACTTGTTTCCATGTCTGTGTTTTGGGGGCCAAAGAACAAATTCCTCAGTAAAACACACACTTTCATGAGCATGGCAGATTTCTGAGCAAGTTTTTGTTGGCTTCAGGTGAGTCTGTCAGCTTTCAGATCATTGGGAGGAATTAAGGACTCAGTATTGAGTTAACGGTGATAAGGGTAAGTAAACTGTCGCTCAGGATTGCAGTGGCCTCCTTCATGAAGATAAATGTCTTATTAGATGTAAGACATCATGTCGTTTATATAGTCTTGTATAAATCACAGATGAAGATGACAAACTGGGTTTCCAAGTTGACAGTAATTTATATAACTTAAACAAATGATTACCAAGGATTATACATGTTTTGTGAAGAATTAAAAAACAATAACAATTATCTGTCTATAAATGACCTGTTTTTCATTTTTTAGCCCAGCATGTTGGGCTGTTGGTGCGTGTTTAAACTCTAAACTTCTGTCCAATGCCCAGTAACACACTCTCACACATGTTGAAAGCTGGATATCTTCCATAATGCTTCTTTCACTAAAACAAACTCCCTGAAAATTTAACCCAGGTTTCTACATAAAGTCATGGAATTTTAGAGTGAGAAGAGACTTGGCAATCACCTAATCTTGTCTGTTTTATTGAAGAGGAAATTAAATTTTAAAGATGCTAAGTATCTTGGTCCTATGATGAACAAGTGACACAGCCAGTACCACAACCAAGACCGCCTCTCTGAGACCGGCTTCTCCTGGCTTACACTGAGAGCATCCCCTCATCTGCATGATCTCAGAGGTTTTTCTGTGCAGCCCCCAAAGTGCTCCGCAGGAGCCCTGATCCTGGCTCTTAAGTGATTTCTTGAAAATTTCAGTCAAGTTCTTCAGACATGTGTGTCTCTTTACACTACATATTTTCTCATTCTTGCCCCGGGATGATTTGGGAGTGGAACATTTTATAAAGAATTTCAAACGGCTTCATAAATGCTAACAATTATAATTATGAGTAACCTACAATAAGTCCCTGAATTGATTTGACATAGAGCTAATTATTTATCTTTTTGACCTTTTTGTCCATGTTATAGATTTTAATATACTACTAATGAAGTGTTAGTTATTGAATACCTATATTGGATACCCTTGTTCAATCATGAGTTTAGATGCTGTGTAGAAGATACAAAAGAGGAATAAGCTGTGAGTCCTTTCCTTAGTGAGCAGATAATCTAGTTGGAGAGAGAAGATTTGGGCACCCCCACCACAGAGGACATAATCTAGTGCTGATGACTGGGGACAGAGTTTGCAGAAAAGACCAATTATTGGGACTTGCAGTAGTTTGGAAAAAAGTTAAAATAATATTTGACCTGGATTCTGGTCAAAGTGTTTTTAGAAATCTTTTCCAGAGTGGGAGTGTGAGCAAAAGTCCATTCTTCTAAAAAGGTCAAACATTTATTGAGCTTCCGCTATAATTAGTTGGTGAAATAATAGTGGTCATTTTTAAGTGCAAATAGTTGATTTTTAAATGAGTGACTTGGCAGATGAGATTAAGCTTTTTCCAAAGGCCACAAGTATTCTTTGTTTCTCTCCAAATTCTAAACTGGGCAACAAGTTTAGTGTAATGTGAAAGTTTTAGTATATGACCATTGAGGATGTTAGTGTGGTCATTTCAGTGGTGGTAAAATGATATGCAGTGTTCTAGTTGCTAATGTAATATATATCTGATTGACATATAAATCAATCAGAGGTGGGGAGGGGTTGTATATCTTTGCATGCTGTTGATTATAAAATCTTGTACACCATGCTTAATTACTTTGTTCTTAGAATATATAAATGCATTATAATTAAACATAGCATTTGCTTTGTAGATGAACACTGAATCATCCCAAAGTTGGATACCTTACCTAGGGCACTCATGTCTAAAGTTCTAGAGTTCTGGATTCTCAGGAATGATTTTAACCATCACACTTTCACCACACAAAGTCATTGACCATTTTTACCTGAAAGTCTAATATTAACTTAAATTTGAAAGAATTTTGTTTAAGCATAAAATAACTCTTTTGGGCAAAGTATGTATGTGTGTGTGTGTGTGTGTGTGTGTGTGTGTGTGTGTGTGTATATATATATATATATATATACATACTCTTCATGCTTTGATAGTCTTTGTTTTTCTACTAGCCATAAATTCTTTTGGCTTAACATAGAACTCTGACTTTTCACATAAAAAAGAAATGCTAATAACACTGTTAATAATGCTGAAGCACATGTTAGTCTAAAATTATGGCCTATTAAGGAAAGATAAGATTGTTGAATTCACAAACTATGTTATCCTTCTGCTGGAGGTTTTCTTTCTGACTTTGAGTGACGGCCTTTTTTATGGTGGGCCTTAAGTAGCTTAAGCTCAGATACACTAATCTAGAAGGAAAGAAAGATTATACAGAATGGGTTCTTTGGTTTGTAAAGTACTGCAATTTATAGAAGAATTGTTCCTTCATGGAAAGTTTTCACTTACAGCAACTTTTATCCAATTTGCAGACCCATTTTTATAAACTGTTAGTGCTTATATGGCATAATATGTTTTCACAGAAAATATACTACCTTTCTGAAAGGTAGACATCATTGTTGTCATGACTAATTTTATAATGATGTTATTTCATAATAATATCTCAGATTTTATTTTAATCAATAAAACATAGGGTTAACTGGGATCATGAGCTCTTCTTTTTACAAAGGATCATTATCATCAATGAAAGACATTTGTGAATGCCCGAGAACATAGTTGGACCTAGAGATTGTCAGAGCTTAGGGGAAAAAAATCACTTGAGTTATCTAATCTAGCCCTTCTAATGAATTCACATCATTCTTACTAATATCTCATTTAATTAATTATCAAATATAGTGATTATGCTTTGGATCCTTCCTTAGCCGGACATCTTTCCCGCCCAACTATTATTACTAATTTATTCTTCATGTCTAACCTAAACTTTTCCTTCCTTAGTTTCAGGCCATTGCTCTTTTCTATACCATCTTCTGAGACTGAATAATTCCCCTAATTCATTTATATTGTTACCTTTAGAAGGTATTAAAGACTGAACATTTATCCCCAGAGTCTTCACTTTTCCAAACCACATAAATTTCAGTTCTCTTAATCCTTACCTCACTCTGCCCCTGTCATACTTTCCAAACCTTGGGTATTTTATCACACTGCTTGATATTTTCCATTCCAATGGGATCACCTAACCAAGAGAGCTGCTTTTGGGGGAGAGGAGTACTCAAGAGTAAAATCTCATATAAAGCACTAGAAGATGCCTAAGTGTTTATTTGATGCTGGTGTTGGTGATCATGTGGTGGGCACCAGTGTAGTGCTTGATTTGGCATATGTTGGGATATATGTGTATTTTAATGCCTTAATGTATTATGGTCTGTTGTAATTGAAGGGCTATAAAGTAGCAGTTAAGAGGGTTTTATAGACCTTCGAAGATATCAGAATTCTCTAGCCCCCTCTTGTGGTAAAAGGAAATACAACTTTTGGGCTTTTTTGGATTTTGTTTTGTTTTGTTTTGTTTTAGTGAAGAGGAAGGCTAAGATATGTAAGTTCTCAACATGTGAGCTTAGGGAATGAATTCAAGAATTAAAAATTATATATATATGTATGTGCTTACACACACTCAGATATTAGAAATTTCTGCTAATTAATTTATTTTATTAATGCCTTAAAGCCTCAGAAATATTACTTTCTTACAGCCATCATTTCAATAAATTCTTATTATTACACAAGTTAGGGGAGGACAAATAAAATAAAACCATAATCTTGAGGGTTTTATATTCCTAAATAGATAAATAAGACGGGTGTGTTGGATATGAATTTTAAACAAAATTTGCAGGTACTTTTTTCTTTGCCAATTATAAATGGATGTAGTTAGCATTTCTAACAGATTTAATCAGATCTCCTGTATCTCTTACAACATATTAATTTTACCAGTTTTACAGTTTATTGTTGTAGCACTCCTTCTATGGTAGACACATTTCAGATTTTAATAAAGTTCTTGTAAGTGGCAAATAGCTGAAGGGGGTCTGAAGTGGTATGCAGATGAATTCATGTGTATTGCCTATGGAATAAATTTCTACAGGCAGCAAAAAGTTTTGTTTATTTTCTAGGAGACCACTAAAAGTAACCTTTCTGCCTTGAAATAGTTGATCTCTAGACAAGAACCAATTTGCTATTGATATTCTTTTACATGGCAATGGAGAAATGAAGAGATTAAAATTAGACACTATCCTTAAGTTTGTTTTGTTTTGTTTTAGGCTGCTCAGAAACTTGAGTAATCACATTCTAATAAAAATACAGGGTCCTATTAAGCTATTCTGGGAAGCCTAGGAATAAATTTTAGACCATGCTTTTTAATATTAAGTATTTTCTTTAATATCAAGTATTGCCTGTTTTCTCTAAATGGTAAGATTGAGTATTACATTTATTGAGGAATTGCATGGGAAGAATAGCATAGACATAGCAGAACAAAATGAAAGAGGATCGGTCACAGGTGAAATGAGTGAGAATACACAGTGATCAAATATTAACTAGGAAACTGGTAATTTTGACTGACTAATTTTTCTTTTTTCTTTTCTACTTGAAGAGATAATTTTTTAATAGGGAAATCAATTCACTTTTATTAAACTTTGTTCTTCTCCCTTAAGGTGTGTGAATAAAATTTTAATCTCAACTATTTATTAATTTTTACTATAGACATTCCTATGAACACCTGAAGACAAAATTTAACTAACCTACAGATCAAACCTCTCAATAACAAAATATTTATGGATGTTCATAGGCATCATCTAAGTTTTATATTTTTTAAAAACAATAATTTGATATAACATTTTTGAGACTTAACTATACTCAAGTTAGGCAATCTTATTCACCTCAAATTCTTGATCCGTGTCAGATTTCTTAGACACCTGCTGAACCTGATTTTTTTTTCACATAAAGGCTGCACTTTTCATGAGACAGACTAAATTGTGGGTTTTCATAAAAACTGTGGAACATTCTTATCTGAGTAGAGAAGCAGAAAATGGCCGTTAGTTGTACCTGTGCTATTTATTACCATGTATGTTTCAATTGGTTTGATTACAAAAAAATTGTGATTGTTCTTAGATATATATTCTTTGACTATTAATTTTAAATTGCTTATCTGTATTTTCATAAAGCTCTCTGAAGTGTAGCTTTCTTCCTTAGAGATCCATTTTTACTTGGCTTTTGGGAGCAGATTCATTCTAGAATACTTATTTTTTAAATGATTATGATATTGCATCTTTTAGCATTAAAATTAGGGAAATTATAATGACCAGTTTTTTTGATAATTACAGTTAATAGCATTGTAATATATAAATTGTTTACAAAAGTTTGCCATTTATAGTATAAGGAGATGTCAGGGTCTATTGGGATATCATGGTAGTTGTCAAAGTGTAGGATAGAAGAGATTTTCCTAGGAAACTACATTTGAGTACTTGTTAAGTATATTATAAACAATTATCATTTTCTTTATCATATCACTGAAGTTGAAAGTAAGGCAGTTTACTTCTACCTTTTTTGGTTTCTTGCTCTGTATGTGCCAATGCCTTCATCTGTAAAGCAAACATTTTTATATCCCTGAACATCCCTAGGGATTTTCCTAGGGAACACCAGGACAATTCAAGGAGTTCTTCATGTGGAATCTTTTGCATGTTTGCTTCCTCAAAAATAACAAATTTATTTCAATTTGATAGTTTTAGTATTTTAACTGTTTCTCCCTGATTTGGATTCATTAAAATTCCCTGTTAGTTTGGGATGAGTTACACTAAAAGGAGCCAAACAGAAAAAAGTTACTGCTTTTGTATTTGTTTCATGAATAAAATTTCAAATTGTAATATAATTTCCTAACTCTAGATATATTAATTTGTTTAGCTATGTTTCATTCAGTGTTAAGAGGCAATACATATAGCTTGTCTTACCAGCAGAAAAACATTTTTCAGCTATATAAAAAAAATCCCAGTTTTGTCTAATTGAAAGAAAAAGGTACATGCGAGAATAATGACTTACTTTGCTTATCTGATGCAAAGAAATTTAGAACAAATGTTAGAAAAGTTGATATTAATTCCAGTTGAGTTAGGAAGGCGAGTCTACTCCACTAAATAGATCTAGCAAAAATAACTGACTTGTGAAGACACATTAATTATAAGCTTTTAGGGTGGTTACATTTTACATCTAATCCTAGCCTTCCCATCAGCATTTTTGTTGCTTCTTACATTCTTACATTTTGTTGTTTCTTTTTGTTTGTTTTTAAGAAGTTAGTTAAGGGAAATAGCTGAAATTGCACAAGTGGTGACTTAGTAAATTCTGGCAGTTGAGTAAGTAATGGCAACACATTTTGTAGTTCACTTATGATTGTTACAGTATGATAAACTATATATCGAGATTATGACTGTTACCGTATGAATCACCTTACAGGATATTGCAGAGGTCTTGATCTAGCACTGCAGAAGCCACGACCTAGGTAAAAAGTTTCACAACGTTAAGTTTACTTTTGCTATATAGAATAGGCAAAAATTGAGTTCTGATTTACTTATAATGTTCTTTAAACTCTTTCCCAAGTTATCACTCATAATAATCTAACATATTATGTTTTTCACTCCAAGTGATATAAAAGCATGTTGGGTATGATTTTCAATATATGGCGAAAGTGTAAAATTAAGAAAAGATTTCGATGAAATTTTTTGCACACTCTGCTAAATGAATTATTGAAATTCCAATAAAGAATTTTTTTAAAAACTAAAAAGCAGTGTGGGTTTTATTTTTCCCTCAGTCCTTTCAGCTCTCATAAATGTCTCCATGAAAGCTATATCTGCAGAGTTAGAAAAGAATATATCCTATAATATTTACCCGATCAGGAAGATTTTTAAAACGTAGCATCTTGATGTGAGATATTGACTGAGGTGGGCTGGCAGTTTTACTGGTCTGGCAGATGCAGCAGGTTTGCAGTAAATCCATGTGGTAAAAAATCCCCAAGAAGTTTTTGATTAAGAAACTTTTACTATCCTTTTAAAATGAGATATGCTGGTCATTTTTTAAATGATAAAAGCAGATATTTTATGTTATTGTCTGAAGCTCAGTTTCTGAAATATATTTTAATAAGTTTGTTCTATAAAAGTTTCTGGATTTCTAAGATGGTGACTTAAATTATCAGTTCATAGTCCAGCATTTCCAGAGAGCATGTGAAAAGAAATGATAAAAGTAAGCCTATTCAGCAAAAATGAGAATAAAAATTTATATCTTCAATCAGAAAACTTGCATTCAGGGATGAGTTAATATTTTTATTCTTTTATAAATGTTATCAGTGATTTAAAGCTGTAATTATATAATAAACTGTGCTGAATGGTAAAATTAAAGAAAAAATATTTTTAAATAAGAAATTTAATTTTAAAAAGTAAAAGTACTTTTTTAAAAACAAGCTAAAATCATGAGGTAGTTTTAAAAAAATGCACTGCAGGTTACATTTCTACTTAGAATCAGTAAGAGCAATGATTAATTTAGAAAATAATGTGCAGAGACTATGTTAAGTGGTAGAAAAAATTGTATTGGGAAGATAAGTTTAGAAATAATATTTTATATAGAAGTTCACAATTAAAGTTTATAATTTATTGAGAATTAAATTTTGAAGCTGGACCTGCCCCTTCAAAAAGCCACATGTTCAGTGAATATATTATCTCCTTCCTTAGATGTTTTATTAACTAGCTTATTAGTAAAAAGGCCATATATAGCCTTTCTTCTTGAATTTTGCATGAAAGCTAGCGTTTAACCCAACTAGATTTTTTTCAAGTCTTATATGATTATCTTAAAACTTTTTTGATTTAATGAGATAAGAGCAGAGGTTAAAAGAGATCTATGTCTCAAATTAATTTCTGGTTGCTCTTAAAGAATAGCTATGTGTCTATATCCTCTGCCAAATTAAATTAAATTTTTTAAAAAATCCACAACACCACACTAACAAAAACTGCTCCTTAACTCACTGGGACCCTGTGTTCTACTCCACAATTTCAGGAGAAGCAGCTAAAACAATCGGCATCATTCTTCACCTAGATAATGCTTTCTCTGCAGCTAATAGCTCCTTGTTCATCAAGGAAACGAATGTGCACGGAGGTGACATGTTCTTCACCCACTGCTCTTTGTTCTAGGGTCCCTCAGACTGATTATATCAGCCTCAGCACTGATAAATATCCCCCCAAACTTTAACACTATGTTAAATTGAGTTATGAGGTTTTAAGGTTACACTCCTCTGGCTGAAGGTTGATTGTCTCGGAGAGATAAAGGAATCGTGCTAAACGATAACAGAATCCTTGCCATGGGATAATCCTGGTTATTGAACTCATAGCTCTCTTTATTTGGTTACTTGGTCACTCTTTGTGTTTTTGTCTTTTTTTCCCAGGGAATGACTGGCTACTAAATTCACCACTCTCCATCCATTCCCCCAAAGATATTTTAGAAGGACCAACAATATTCTAGCAGTTGATGGAACAAGACAACTCAAGCAAATAGAACAGCTCTTTGAAAAGTGCTGTCACTTGGGGTGTGCCATCTACTAGAAGGAAGGGGGATACAGTTCTTATTTGCCCTTCTCCTGGCAGCATGAATGTGAAAGAGGATCTGAGGTTGCAAAATGCTTCCCTTCTCCTTCCCCCAGCCCTCCAGTGTCCCATGTATAAGTTTAATCTCTGGTTATTTGGTTTGGATTTTTCTTTTTCTTTTCTGAGTTGTGACTCTTGGATTATGCTTTGATGGCAGAAATTTGAGACATGCTGTCCAGGCAGAATTTTAAGCTGCAGCCTTTGCTAGTGACAGTGATGATGACAGTTCTTTATGCCAATCTTTGCAGTTCCAATCCAGCATGCCACTCCATAAATGCCTTTACAGTAGTAAAAACAACTGAGTAATGGTAAATTAAAGCCTGTCTGATGAATTGTGAATACTCAATTTTTTTCCCTCTGTATCATATAAGTTTAAGATAACTATTATAAGTGGAATTGATAGCATCATAGAGAAGAACTTTAGTTACCTGCATCCTAAGAATACCAGAGAAAGCCCTATTTTGGGAGAAGTATTTAAACAAATGCATAAACACCATCCTACAAAAGATTTATTAGCCTGACCTTCATTACCAACAACAGCAATCACTTACTTAGCACATAACTATGCTGAATACATGGCACTCTGTAAGGGAATTAATAGTACCTGCTTCCTATAATAAATTAACTGAATGCCTACCATGTGCCAGACATAGTATTTTACATACATTACCTCTAATTATCATTACTACTGTGCAATACAGGTATTATTATTCCCTTATCACAGATGAAGAAACTGAGCATAACTGAGATTAACTGAGTTAATATGAGAGAGATTAACTTGCCCAAGGTTCTCATCTAATAAAGTGGCAGAGGCAGGATTTGAACAAGTCTCTGTAGTTTGAAAGCCCATAATCTTCCCAGTGTACCACACTGCCTCACAGAAAAGGAAGTAATATTTGTTTTACTCCTCCAGATACTTGTGTACACTGCTAAAAGGAAAACACAGAGACTCTGGAGTTACTTGAAAAAGCAGTATTGTATTAATAATGGCTACCATTAATTGAACACCTACTCTGGCAGGTGCTAGGCACTTATACAATTTCTTATAGTCACTTTTTAAGTCCAATATTCAAAAGTTAAAGGGTGTCTAATTTCAAAATGCATATCTCTTCCACTATACCCCATTGCCTTTACGATTGTGAGAAGAGGAAGAGGAAAAGGGATTGTAGCACTGTGCTGTCTAATAGAAATTTCTGCAATGATGGAAATGGTCTATAATATTTGCACTGTCTAATAGAGTAGCCACTACCATTGGTAACTCTTGAGCACTGGAAATGTGGCTGGTGGGAAAGAGAAAGTAAATTTTTTAAAAATTTAATTTTTTAGTTAATTTAAACAACCACATATATCTAGTGGCTACCATATTAGAGAGTGGAGCTCTAGAAAAATGGCTTAACTAGATAGTCAGAAGTATCTGGAAATAGTATTTCAGAAACTGCTCTACAGATGGAAGTTTGGTGGGCAAGGGAGAGTAAAAAGGAAGCCTCAGGCTGAGGAGAAGGTCAGAGGTATGAGGTAGGTGCATAGGCGGAAGGGCCCTCAAATAAATTTATGTGAGAAGTCCAGAGAAAACAGGATGTGGAGTCGAAGAAAGGAAGTGACCTGGCAAAGTGCTTTGATGAAGAGCATTAGAATCCATAGTTAATGGATTTGCACAGATTGAAAGGTAAATAAAAATCAGCATTTTTTTTTTTTCAGTATTCATCTGCTGTAAGTCATTACTTGACATTTTGATGAGTGGCTTTGGGGTAAGTTGTTTAAATGGTACTGAGATGTTTGTGTAGGTTAGAAGCTTACAAGACTGTCATCCTATAGAACTCCTGAGTCAGAGGGCTGTAAGTTTTCGGGAAAGGGGGTGTCATTTATTCCTTCACAAGTATTCATTAAGTCACATAGATCATCTCCTTATTTCGAGTCAGTGCCATATCTAATCTTTCTCAAGAGATAGATTTTCCAACACATTAAAATATTTTTTCATTATAAAAGTATTTAAGCCCCTGCTAATGAGTAATACTGTCACTAATTTGCACACTTTATAGCACTTTACAGTTTAAACATTTTGTCTGAATGCATCACCCCATTTAACTCTCACAGCAGTCTCATGAGCTGAGTGGTATCCTTGTTTGATAGGTGAGGAAACAGCGTGTGATTCATCTGGGATCACACGTCTCATGTGTATCAGAGCTGGAACTCACACAGAAGCCAGACAGTTGCAGGATATGGGGTCTCTGATCACCCTTTCACCATAGTGGTTTCTTAGCATTCAGCTCCCTCTGTGGTGATAAGTATAGACATCAGAGTGAACGTTAATACTTTCACATGTGAGTATCCATTTTTCAGTAAGAAACTAAGGCACAAAAAGTGTCAAACGTGAGTTATCAAGCCTCTGGATCCAACTGCCAATTTACAGGAGAAACAGGACAGAAGAATTTGCTGAATTGCCCTGTGAGTATACAGTTAGCAAAATGCAAATGGTGGGAAACTACCAATCCAACATTTCAGATACCTCAATGGATAAATTAAAAGGAAAAGAAGAGGATGAAGGGCACAGGTAGGTTAAAAGAGATTTTTAAAACATAACAGAATTTCTTAAATGGATAAGATTTTTTTAAAATGAAAAGAGAAATTAAGGTGCAGATGTATTGGAACCCCAATCTGAAAACCATGGTTTATTTTCTGCTTTGTCCCTTATCTCTTGAACTGCATGCCTTTTAGTACTGAAATTGACAGAAAGAATATTCCATTAGCTTAATATTTAGTGGTCACTTTGGAAAATATATATTGAAACATTTTAAAAAAGAAATAGTGGTAGTTGATCTTTAGTGTGTTGACCTAAAGGTCATTACCCTCTGAATGACCATTGCCCATTCTGTTTTCTTATTACACATCTTGTGGTCATCACTTAAAATGGTTCTTTGGAAAAAATGCATTTTGGACCAGAAGGCTTTGTAAATACAGTTCCTGGTATTCTATAAGTCTTGATAATACTCAAGTTCAAAGTTCTGTGGTCATCAGAATAGGAAATAATCTAGAAAAACCTATGGGGAGAAATTATTAGATATGTATTAATGTCCTGCTCTGAATTCTGATCTACAATCAACATAAGAACGATGGCGCAATGGCTGTCACCTGTAATTCTAGCACTCTGGGAGGCTGAGGCAGGAGGATCGCTTGAGCCCAGGAGTTTGAGGTTACTGTGAGCTAGGCTGATGTCATGGCACTCTAGCCTGGGCAACAGGGTGAGACTGTCTCAAAAAAAAAATGAATGAAAATAAACATTAAAAAATGTTTCAAACATGAAAAGAAGGCACTTATGTGAGCTGTAATGTCCAAGTGTTTGGATTTGGTCTAGAGAAACCACTTAAAACAAAATCACTTCTTCACTTACAGGGGTGCTGAGTTCGCAGAAAAAAATATTCCAATGAGAGACAACCTTGTAGATGCTATTTCCAATCAGTTCTGAAGCTCCAAAAGATTGAAGAGCCTGAGCCTTTGACCTAAAGAGCTTCCCACAGGCTATATAGTTCCTTTTGTTTTTATGATCTCTATTTTCCTAGCTTTGAAAGAAATGAACACATCAAAGTTTCAAGAATAATACAGGACAGGAAGATTTTGACAGGCATTTTAATTAGTTTGGCCCATACTAAAACAAACAGATGCATTTCCCTCCTTTATGGGGATGGTTCTAGCAAAGAGCAAGATGTATGTACAAGGTTGTTTATAATAAAGGTCGAATTATTGATGCTTTACATCCCTGGGAGGATTACAAAGTGTTATAGTATTAATACAACATAACTGTTGTTATGTTTCCCTGTATTTTACTTGGTCATAACTTGTAGATTTTTGGTGTTTGCACACAAAGATGATGGTGGGGGTGTGTGCACACATTTTTGACAATGCAAAGTGTGTTTGGGTGAATTAATGAACAATTTCCCTTTTAAAAATGAAAGCTATTTATAGTATTAAGACTTTTTTGCTTATTAATATCTGGTAGAGCTCTTTTGCCAAGGATTCTGAAATTGAAGAAGGGCAAAATTTGGAAAGACATGCCTTGTTTTCCCTTCCATAATGATTGCTCTACTAATAAACACTTTTCTCTAGATTATACTTTAAAAATCCTGGATACTTTCTTTTTGTTTGGTACCTATGGATTTTTGTATAGCATATTATATCAAAGCCAAGCTTGCAGCATCTTCTGCAGGAAAACAAGGGAAATTCTAACACTAATCTGTACATTCATCCAGCAAGCATTTGTTGGTGTCTTGTGTGTGTCAGACACAAGTAGCACATGCTCTAGTTGGGAAGAAAGTGTGTGAACGAGTAGCTTGGCTACTGAGTAGTAAGCACTAAAAATGAGAAACATAAATGGTGATATGAGAGCATAGTGGAAAGAGCAATAACTACACCTGGAAAGGAAACTGGAGATCAGGGAAGGCCTCTTGGAGGAAATGATAATTCAATTATGTCTTAAAAGAGCAATAGGAATTTATCAGGCCAGTCACCATTGGGTGACAATAAGTAAAAATACTCAGTGTTGGGCAATGGCATAAGAAGTGGCCACACACTGCAGGCAGGTATATACTTTGGTATAGTCTTTCCAGAGGAAAATTGGGGAATATGTAACAAAAACCTTAAATGTAAATGCCGTTCATACTTAGCAATTCAACTTGGAGGAATGCACTTTAAGTAAATAAGCATACATAACAATGTTTAAGTGTGTTCATTTCGGACTTATTTACAAAAATTGGAAACAGAAGAAATATCTGACCTACTACCAGAGGAAATGGAATATATGTAGCCTTTAAAAGTTGTGTTTGTGGCTGAACACGGTGGCTCACACCTGTAATGTCAGCACTTTGGGAAGCCAAGGCGGTAAGATTGCTTGAGCTCAAGAGTTCAAGACCAGCCTAAGAAAGAGTGAGACCCTGTCTTTACAGAAAATACAAAAATTAGCTGGCCGTGGGGGCGCACCCCTGTAGTCCTAGATACCTGGGAGGCTGAGGTAGGAGAATCCCTTGAGCTCAAGAGTTTGAGATTGCAGTGAGCTATGATGACGTCACTGTACTCCAGCCTGGGCAACAGAGTGAGACTCTGTCTCAAAAAAAAAAAGTGGTATTTGTAGAAGAATATTTATTTAATGATTATGGATTGATGTCCATACTTTATTAAGTGAAAATATAAGGTTATAAAACAACACATACTGTGAACTCCCACTTTTCGAAATACATCTATATGTATGCATAGAAAAAGGACTATAATGCTCTTCAAAATATTTTTGTCATGCTTTTATTTCTATATTTCATATAGTTAACATGTATACTTTTTATAATTAAAAATAAAAATGAAAGTTATTTTTCAAAAATCTTGAAAACATGCACAGCTTTAGACCCAGAAGTTTCACTTCCAGGAACTTAGTCTAAGGAAGTAAGCCAATACAGCTCCTAGAACATCAAGTAATTAGAAACAACCTAAATGTCTAATTACATGGGATTGGTTTAATAAATTATAGTACATCCATATGATGGAATGCAGTGCAACCATTAAAAATCATGTTGTCAGTAGAAGAGTCATTATTGTCATAGGAAAATGTTCATGATATATTAACGGGAAAAGGCAGGAGACAAAACAGTGTAGAAAGAACATATACCAAAATGTTCATAGTGGGTTTTCTGGGTTAGATTATGGGTTGTTTTTTTTTTCCTTTGTGCTTTTCAATATTTCCTAAGTTTGCTGTTTTGAGCATGTTATTTTTAAAAATAAAAGGTCATTGGTTTGTTCTTTTTTTTCAAATAACTGTATGGGAAGTTGTGACATTAAATACGTGTTGAATGACAGCAGAGGATACGGTAGAGTGCACAATAACAGTACACATAAGGAGAAAAGAATAGGTATAGCATGTGTTTGTGAAGGTCTGACTGTTCCTTAAAATATGCCAGCCAGACCTGGAAGGACTCCTCTGTCCATCCCTGGAGCAGTGTTGTAGCAAACGCCATCCCAGCACCTGTGGCCCCATTTGGAATCTGCCCCCACTCAGCACCATCCCTTTCATCCCTAGCCTTGTCTAGGCTTTCGTATGTATCTCCTTCTTCGTTACGACCTCTTGAAAGTAATGGTAATATCTCATTCAACTTTGTGTTTTTCTCATTCTTCCAGCCTCCAACATCTGGCATGGTCCTTTTCACATGGGAATGCTCAATAAATGCACTCATCATCATTATTATTATTAATGCACATTATTATTAAATGTTTGTTAAATATATTTGAAAATAAATAAACTTAAAGATAAAGGTCACAGTGTTTTCTATCATAATGTCTCGAATTTTGTGCCCTGTTTGCCCGGAGCAGCCTGTTTAGTGTATTTAAGGATCACTTTCTAAAGGTCTAAGAGAAAAACTTTCCTTTCATTTCAATTGTTGAGTGTCCATAATCCATTAAGCTCAGACTCGGGAAGATGGAGGGCATGGGCAATATATATAACCTGAACTTTTGTACCCCTATAATGAGCTGAAATTAAAAAAAAAGAATAATTTGGATTCTGTGAGTAAAATTTCTTGTATGTTTTCCCAGTACTAAAAATACATTAGCTATGCTGGAACTTATCTGCCATTTCTCTGCCCAGGGATTGATGCAGTCTTCTGTGGTTTTTCTGGAATTTGTCCATGTTAACTTGGCTTCTTTTTCTCTAGGTTTGTTTTACTGTTGTCTGAAAACTTACTGATTTCACTATCTTCTCTCTTCCAAGTTGACAGACTTGGCTAATTGTCTACCAGCCTTCATTCCACCTTATTTCTTGCTTATAGAAACCTAATTTCACAGTGGCCATGTGCCCAGCTGAAAATACTTGTCTTCTTAGATAAACCTGCACTAAGGTGGCCACAAGAAACAGTTCTAGCTTTTGAGTGTAAAGTGAAGTCACTGGAGGAAGTGTCTCTTCCAAAATAAGAAAGCTAAGAAAGCCCTTTGCCCTCCTGTCTTCACCTTTCCTTTTGTTCTATTACATTCTTCCTGCCTGGAATGCAAACTTACTGCCTCAAGGTATAGCAGCCACTTGCTCAGTTGTTGTGACTTACCCAAGGCAACAAACAATCAGTAAGTAGCAAAGCTAGAAGAACTTAAATATCTAGGCCACTCTTTCTGTTATGCCTTGAGTGTAATTGTCAGCAAACTTCCCTTTATCACAGATTTTAGTAATTTTCCCCCCAAAATGAACCATGTATCAAATGAAATGAGTCTAAATAAATATGCATACACAAGTATGCATAATACAATTCAGCAAACATTTGAGTCTCTTCCTGTGCAAGCTCTGGGCTAAGAAATAAAGTAGAGAGCAAGACTATCCCTGCCCTCCAGTGGCTTACAAATAGCTTTATGTGCAAAAGTAATGAAGGTAGAATATGTAATTCTGTAATATAGTAAGAGAACAAAGGAATGTAAGATCTGTCTTGAGTGGGAAATTCTACAGAAATTTCAAGAAGGTAGTAGGCCTTGAAATACAGTCAACAGTTAAAAATGAAGGAAAGATAATGCTAGGCAGATAATGAATCATGAGCAAAGACGAAAGGAGACATTTGAAGGGGGTCTTTGGGTAGAGTTTGGTAGTAGGCTGTGGCTGGAGCATAGACTGCACAGATAGGACCAGGAGAAGATAGAGGTGGAAAAATAATTTGGGTATGGATTGTGAGGACTGTGTTTAACCTTTATTTTGTAGGTGGTAGGCAGCTGTGAATTTATTATTTTTTTAAATCATAGATTGACTTGGTCAGGCCTATGTTTTGGGAAGACGAAGGGATTAGAGACAAGGTTAGGAGATTCTTGCCCTGGTGTTGGTGAGCAGTGGTGAGGACCTTTCCATGTCATTGGCAAGGGAATGGGGAGGAATGGGCCAACTGGAAAGCATTTTACTTTTAAAAATGATGAAACAAAAAGATGAGTAGATATTAAAGACCATTGTGGAATATTGTTCCTTGAAAATCTCAAAAATAGGGTGGCTAACCATCTCTCTTATCTTGAACAAGTTACATACCAACAAGATCATTTAATTCATACTTAAGGCTGAAGTTTTCCTGATGACATGGTCTTGAATTATTACTTGGTTATTTGCGGTCCATGAGAGACTATTTCTCAGTATAATAGACACCATTGATAGGAAACTCATCCTTTTTTCCTTTTGACTTTATTTTTGTTTCTGCCTTTTATGCCTTTGGATCTCTTACCTCATGAAATATCCTGGTAATTTTGTTCCTCAGCTTTTTTCACCAGTTGATTACTAAAAGATCATGGGATTATTTGTCCATTTGGTAGACGGTTTTCATACAAGAAATATTTTAGGTACTTGGTCATAGCTTTCTTATCAAGCCTTCAAGATTTTTATTAAAAGAGAGGAGTCCTCTCAAAACAATATTTGGAATTTTAATATCACTGTTCCAATCAAGGTGTGGAACAACATCATTGACTACCGTGATCTACTGCTATTTCTTAATGTCCAGAATACCCTGATGTAGAAAATGACTGGCTTCTCCAAGTTTGTCATTATTTTCCCAGTTGGGAAAAGGCTTCCCCTCTTCTTTCATATCCATTTAAATGTCATTATAGTAGCTCTAATTCTTAGATTGTCTGCTACAGGGCTATGGAAAGGGTGTAGCAGGTGAAGATCTTTCCCAGTGGAGATTTCTTCACAGGTAAGAGGACCTTGGTATTTATGGCTGAAGTGCTTCTGCAATGGAGATTTGAATCTGTAGGGAACCAGAAACGACTGAGATATAGCTCCAGTTTCACACTCCTGATTGGCTCCTTTTGCTATTCAGTCTGTTTCTTTTATTTTATTCACTCTGTCAGAGAAACATCAACAACAAAGCCTAAGACCTCATTTGTTCTAGAGAATTTCTGTTGAAAGGTTATGCTTACCACTATGTGTGCTTACGGTCTTGTTCCAACTTTAAAGGTTCATTTCTCCTTTTTGTTTTCACTTCAAGATAATTATTTATATTAAATTGGGAATTCTCAAGTCTTTGAACACATTGAAGCTAATAATAGAAAACCTTAATTTTTAAGAAAGCAAAGATTTTTAAAAGGACTGTTACTGGTACAACTACACCATTTGTATTATACCTACATGATTCCAAACTCGTGAGAGCCTAATAGTGATAGTGGTGACAGCCAATTGTATAAGAAGTTTAGTGTGTCAGAAAAGCCAAGTGAAGGAAGATAGCAGCCTTGATGTAATTTTAAGTGGGCCACCCAGCATGAAATCAAAGTGAGCCAGCCTCCTGCTTTGGGTATAAGATAATTGCCATCTGAGGTCAAAAAGAAATGATGTTCTTGATATAGTATTGCACCATTAGGTGTATTATTGGATTTGAGTTGGTGAGAGGAGAGCTTTCCTCTAAAACATCTGTTCACTGTCAGGGCTGCATGGTGAAAGGGATGGACCAGTGATCTGTTTCAATGTGGCAATTCCTACACGAAGGATATAGAAACATGAACAGCTTCGTAGGCCCTTATGAATTATGGTGCTGTTATATGAAATCTAGAAATCATTGTTTTTGCTGGTGTGTCAGATTCCAAGCTCATTTGCCCTTCTCTGTTGACATAAAGTCTTTTACAGTATTATGCTTTCTAAACTGTTCCTCTTTTTAGGATTACTTTTCTCCCAGACCTGTTGATTGCATTTTTTTCTTCATTGAGTTCCATTTTATTTTATTCTTGAAGTACTTCGGTTTCTACCTCTGCTCTACCATTTGATTGCTTCTCTGTTTTTGCTGACTTCTATAATTCCTTCTAAGTTAATGTCTCATGAGAGTTTAATATGGGTTCTGATGTTAGCCGTTAATAAGCAGAAAACACAGAAGCATCCTGAAAAACCCAACTAGATTCATATTTGAATTATTTCAGACCCTGAAGAGATCTGAAGAAGTTATTTACTTCAGTTCCTGTTACTTATAGGTAAGGATACTAAGATGCAGAAGTGTTAACTGACTTGTCTATTATCATTTGGGTTCAAGCTTTATTTTATTTTACTTTTGGCACATGAAAATTATTCATATCCAAGTATATTTGAGTCTCTTTCAAAAAGAGATTTTAATGGACATTTTATATGACCAGCCTACTGGTATAAGTATAGAATTATGCTTTGCTGAGCACTTTCATTTCCTCATCCTTCAATACAATATACACACTAAAAATGATTATTTAAGTGCCATGTTTGTGGTATTTCTACTTCTGTTTGGGAATTGACCTCTAAAAAAAGAGGTGAAGGTCATCTGAATTCAAGTTTAGTCTTTATTTGTGTTCATTATTCTTTTATCTTACCAGCAGTGAGATAGCTGTTTTCCTCCATTATTATACAAGGAATTGGTGATTTTTCATAAATTCACTTCCAGTGGGAGTCTTTTTTCTTCTTTCAGCCTTGTGAACAGATGAGTGCCCATGAACATCTACTTGACTGTGAAGTCAAGGATCATTATACATTGTGGCTCCAAGGGACTGAGGCCCCTGCTCCCACATGAGCAGCTAGGCCTTACTTTGTCGTGGCCAGAGTGTGGCTGTCAGCCCTGCCCGAAGCCCAGGGGCTGGACACCTGCTGTATGCTGGATGTGGTAAGAGAGAAGATGACGGATCAGGTTGGGATATTTTTTCCACAAAGGCTACTAGGGGAGATAAGATCTATATGCAAATAAGCATGGTACAAAAGAAAACAGTGATAGGTACCATAAGGAAGATGTTACAGGAAATGTTCAGTATTACAGGAGTTGAAGAAAAACAGAACTGATTTTTGGCTGTCTTTGATTGATAGCTCCTCTTAGTAGGGTGGCCTCTGTTATGTGAACGTTCTTTTGAGGTTCATTTGAAAATGACCATCAGGTGGAATGACTGTCAGTTGCTTTGTTCTTCATTCATTCATTTATCATTGAGGACCTGCTACGTGCAAGACCTCAGACCTCAGACTAGGTACTGGGGACACAGAGACGAAAACTGACAAAACCCCTACCCACACAGAGCTTACTGGGAGGTATATGTAATATAATGTCAGGCCTTGCTAAATACTCTGAAACAAAGCAAAACAAGACTGAAGGGCAAAGAGATAGAGAATGACTAAAAAGGGTGTTCATGGGGCTTTTTGAGATGGGATGATCAGAGACCTCTGAGCAGAGACCTGAATGAAGTGAGAGATCAAGCCAGGTGTTGCTCTGAGGGAGGAGCATTTGGGGCACAGGGAATAGCAGATGCAAAGGCTCTGAGGTAGAACCCATCTTGGAGTGTTCCAGGAATAATTAAGAAACGCGTATAGCTAAAGCCAAATGGGTGAGACAGCATGTTAGGAAATGAGGTTGAAGAAGCAGAAAGGACTAAGTCACCAAGGGCATTTTAAGCTACAGTAAGGCCAGGTGAGGTGGTTCACGCCTGTAATCCTAGCACTCCAGGAGGCAGAGGCAGGAGGATCCCTTGAGATCAGGAGTTTGAGACCAGCCTGAGTATGAGCGAGACCTCATCTCTATGAAAATTAAAAAAAAAAAAAGCTATAGTAATGTATTTGGATTGTATTATATTGTGAATTTTAGGTAAGAGATTGGCATGATATAATTTACATTTCTAAAAGATTTCTCTAATTACTCTTTGTAGAATTGATCGTAAAGGGGATAGGAGTGGAAGAAGGGAGAGACCAGAGTGAGGTGTGCTGGATAATCCACAGCAGATAGGAAGAAAATATTAGAATATATGTGTATGTACAGGTTGAGTATCCCTTATCTGAAATGCCACCTCTGGGACTAGAATTATTTGGATTTCAGATTTCTTTTTGGATTTTGGAACATTTGCATAAACATAATGAGATATCTTGGGGATGGGACCCAAGTTTAGACACAAAATTCATTTATGTTGCACATACACCTTATACACATAGCCTGAAGGTAATTTTAAACAATAGTTTAATAATTTGTGCACAAGACAAAGTTTGTGTTAAGTACTTAGGTGTGGAATTTTCTACTTGTGGCATCATGTCGGCTCTCAAAAAGTTTCAGATTTCAGTTTTTTGGATTAGGGATACTCAACCTGTATATGAGAAATTAGGCTTTTATCATATGAATGTATTTATTAGTACTATGTGTTTATAATTTGTAAATATATATATACACACACTGTGTGTGTATATATAGTGTGTGTGTAATAAAAAATTTACAATTGGAGCAATTAATTTTAAAAAGTTTTAAAACCACTGTTCAACATGAGAGATGCTGGTGGCTGTTAGTTGGCTTCTGACATCTTTTCTTTGGAAATTGTAATAATTATTTTTTTGTGCTTTTATTCCTTTTCTTATCACTGTGTAGCAGTGGTTCTTCTTGACATAAAAATGAACTTGCACAGGCAAGCACACATGCACATTTGCATATAATTTCAGGGTGTTCACAGATACCACATTAAGAATCTTGACTGTGGAGGATCATTTCAGAGTACCTCGTACCCCAGGGACATACTATTTATCCTTTTCTCTGAATACAATTTTCCAGTATTTCTACCCTTTATGTGTCAATCCTAAAATTATTATGACTACAAATTTCTAATTTACTCCTGAACCCTGGAATTCTGATCTACAAGTCAGGGCAGTTTCTTTTAGTTATATTTTGCTGTTCATCCATCCATTTGTCATCGAACTATCTTGAGGCTCAGAACAATGTCAAATCTAGTATTTCTTTCACAGAATGGACACCCTATTTCTTTCTGTTTCCTAGAGTGTTGCCTGGTATACCAATAGTAATGTATATTAATAAAGGTCCTTATGATAGCCAAATAGTAATTAGAAGCAACGTTTCTATAATCGATGGTGTGATTTTAACATGGATCCCAGCCATCAGGCTATGTGTTGTTTTCATCAAGGAACCTCTGACATTCCTCTGTACTTCCTTGGTTATACTCCAGGCCCTTGGGTAGAAGTGGGAGTAGAAATCAGGCATTGTTCAAGTATTCATCAGAGTTCTCTATAATTTTTGTACTTCTCTAAGTGAAGAAACCTAGCAGATTTGACCTGCTCTCTTTAGAAATTCTACCTATTGGCCATGGGAACATTCCAGCCTATTTTGTGATATCTGTCCAACCCTACTTACAGTTGACATCATAAAATGTTAATCTTGTAGAGATTTGCCTCAGTGCACACTGTGATAATTTCCTACTTAGAGACTTTGGTCACATACTTCTTTTTTCCCCTTCCTGTTTGCTTAGGCCTTTGGTTTCAAAATATAATTAAAACTAATTCCTGAGAATAAAATTCAGGATGCTGGTCCACTGTGATTGTCAGATGAAAGATTGCTTTTTCCCTTCAATGTTGTTTAATTTTCATAAGAGAGTACAGAACAAGCTCCAGCACAAAAAAAAAAAAAAAAAAGGAGATCTATTGACTTCATAGGTGTGTTCTTTCCAAGTCTTTTGTTCCTTCCACCTGTAATACCTGTTAACATTTAGAGGCAGTAGTGATATGATGCAAAAATGGTACAAAGGAAAATTGACTATCATTTCATTTGCGAGAGAATATGATGCCCTTATATATAAACTATGACATAAAGAAGTGAAAACAATCTCTTCTTCATTTACTCTTTGCTGTTTAACTTTTTGCAGTTCATCTTTATTTTTCAATAGTCTAAGATAATAACTCTCTGTGGTTTCAGCTTATTCCTTTAAAAAATTAACTTGAGGTAGAGAAAAATACTCACATATTCATTTTTGTAGTCAACTTCTATAGTTTCTATTAACCCTAGTTTTGCCTTTAAATCACATATTTTAGTTTTTAAAATATATTCCATGATTTAAGCTTTCTTATTAAAGTCTTTGCTTACGATTTGTTGTACTAAACTTAGCAGACGTCGCCACCCCCCACACATACATACTCCTTTTAAAAAATACAATCCCCCATAGTTTAAATTGATTACACTAACTCTATTGATATTGCCTGTGTCTGCTTTATAACCTGAAGTTTGTGAATTATTAGGAGAGAGTCTGAATCATAATAGATTGATGTTAAGAAGTCAGATAATTTTAGAACCTTGTGGGAACTTTCTAGTTTCCACTCTTTTATCTCCTCAGAAGACTTTTTCATGAAAGACAGGGATTAGTGACGACTTTCTAATGCAGAGTTAGTCTTTAGTTTTTTGTTTAAAATTGACACTTTGAACATGTAGTGCATAATGCATTTGAAGGTCTGTTGCCAAGCAGCTTGAAACCTAGGGGGCATTGTTGAATTTGAAGGAATAGTGGGTTCAGGGAAGGGGCCAAAAGAAAACTTGAGAAAAATAGAGTAAGACTGAAAGTGTTCTATGATAATTAGAATAAAAATTGGATATCAGAACTTCACGGGTCAGCTTCTGTTCACACATTCAGCTTTTACCTTGCAAAGAAAGGGATGTATCAGGTAATTAGGTCAAATCAATGATTATATATCTTTAACTCAAGTGGAAGGGACTGTAATTGTGATGAAATTTGTCTGAAGGGGAATGCATGGGGAATCTTGTCAAAGGTCATGAGTTCAAAGGGGAAATTAAGTTCAAGGTTCGGTTCCTGTTCACACCCCCCCACACACACACACCAATAGTGCATAACAAGAAACCAAGCAACTAACATTTCTGTAAACAAGTTATTTTATCATTTTGGAACAAGAAGAATCTTTCTCATTCATATCCCATTAGGGATATAGAATTAAAGCAGCTACATCTCTTTAATGGGGCATTTTCTCCTGATGTGGACAGAAGGAAAACCTCTAGTATTATATTTCCCTCTTATTGGTTTCTTCTGCTTTGTTACTGATCACACACAAGACACCCAGCTGCATGGAATGCAAATAAACAGCCCATCTCCAAGATATCACATGGCCAAGTGTCCCCTAATGCAAATTCCTTACTTGTTTATAGGATAACAATAAAATGTTGTAAGTTTAAGATTGGAGGTGATGGAGAGACAACTAAGGAAGTTGTTTGGGGGTCTTCTCTGTCTCTCTCTCTCCTTTCCTGAATTCAATTTCCCCTTAAACTTGACAAAGTGGAACCAAAATTCACCCCTGTCTTGGTCATTCTTCTGAAACAAAGGGTCTATTCTCTCTTTTAATGCATGTAGAACCTCCATTAAAGTTAACCGTAAGCTCTTCTTGCATGGAATGGAAAAAGAAAAAGCCCTCAATCTTTTCTTTACCCTGGTATTATTTTTAAAGGACAAACAATAAAAACGTAGTTTCACATAATGGTAAAGAAACCCTGGCTGAGGAGACACAGCCTTTAAGGCCCAATGGCCTTTAAACATTCTAGATTCCACGTGTCATCCCAACATATTATATTCTATAAGATTGTTGTAGTGTTTTAAGAAAAAGAAGTATATGCAAGAAAAAAATCACATAATTGTTTAAAACAAATCAGAAAGTTCTTGCAGATATTTTAAAAATATTTTTTCACCCAATCAAGTATTACATTTGCAATTCATACAGTGACACTATTCCTGATTGGAAACCAAGAAGCATAAGTAGTAAAAGAAAAACTGGCCAATCTCTTTTCTCTACTCCATAGCTTGCATGTGAGGACATACTACTACCATGCATGCACTGGGATCCCAACCAAACTGGACTAATGGCTGAAATAGTATTAATGTTAAATGTGATTCATGTAACAGAATATAGAAATATTTCAAATATAAGCACAAGTAACCAAACACAGCCAGATGCTTGTGTCTTCCTCAGAAAGATTTTCATAGAAATAGACTCTTGCCATAAAACAGGAGAATAAGGCATTTGAAGAGAGCCTACCCATATTTTTGCTCATAATTTTCTTTGTATTTATCATGGCCATGCTTGGATGGGCTTATAATCCTGGGGTTTCTTCTTGAACAGCTCTATCTTTTTGTGTCAGAATGTATGTGATTTCTGCCTGTAAATTCTAAAGTATTTGCCGAATTTTAACAGAAAAATAATCTCTGACACAGATGGTGATTGATAAACTATTTTGGAATAAACAGGCCTGTGAGTGAAGATCCTAGGAGGCAGGTGCCTCACTTAACTGAATGGCTTTGGGAGGGAGAGAGAAAGGGTGGGGGCAGTTCACACTTTGGTTAAACTCTAGCAACTAAAATTTCCACCCTGGTAAAATTTAGAAGTTCAAGGAACAACACTGCCACGATATTAATGACCTTTGAGGGCATATGGAGTTCAGAGTTCCTTTTCTATTTACAACATCCCTTGCTGCTCCACCTCTTACCCTTCCCCTTCCGAAAAAAAAAGAAACCAGGCAATTATTTAGGACATTGTGACATTCAGCCTAGCTAATTTTTATACAAAAATAGAGTCAATGGAAAATATAGCAGTTAAGTATTAGTAATGGATAGAACTGGGGATGCCCAACGTGGGGAGAGGGTCTCTCCTGAGCAGTTCAAAGTTCATTCTTTGTTCACATATAATGAAAAGTCTTCAGTTATCAGGTATTTAAACCCAAATCAGCAGTTCCATATCCGTAACCTGAGCTGAGTGTTCCTCCATCTAATGGCCATGCTGCTGTCGTTTGCAGTGAGTTGGGTGACACTCGATTTGTACTCCGAGACGGGAACAGATGGGCTTTCATTGTGAGACTCCGCCTGTATGCAAATGTGAACGGAGTTTCACCCGATCCCGGGGTCTGACCTGACCGTGCACATGCATTTACTCAACGTGGCTCAGCCTGGGGGGGGGCGGCGAAGGGGGAATAAAAAATGGCAATCGGATAGTACCAGCGGCAGGTCAAGTTTACCATCCGTCTTTCAGCGGGACTGAGATGGCAACACAGTTATTTAGTTTCAGTGTTGATGTGCGTTGCAATAAACTCCATCATTTCACCTGTTTATGAACCCAGCCTCGTATGAGATCTCTGTGAAATCAAACAAAGCTGGCAATCAACTCTCTTGTTTCCAGCAGAATGGGGGATTATGGACTTTTTTTTTAAAGCATCTTTATTTTTTCCCCTCCCTTACATATATAAATCAATATTTTTTTCTCTAGCCCTTTTTATTTCTTACACTGAAATTATTAATTTCGTATTTGGAGGAAACAAAATACATTTTCCCCAAATACTTTTTGTTTCAAATTGAGAAATATGATCATTAATCTCAGAATAAACAACCAGCATTTTGGATGTCGATTAACTGTTTTGCAAGTACACAGCAAAGAACAGTCTCTAATAAATCTTACAATTAAATGTGTAGCCCTTCATTAAAGTGAAAATATGAACAGCTGTAATCATACACATTCTATTGACAGAGAAAAATTTGGTTTCATTTGTAAATTTTCACATTGGGAAAGAATGAGAGATGGATTGGAACCACGACTGTTTCTTTAACTGTGGGCTTTTTCTTCACATGTACAGAAGGACAACAAACCAGTGTCTCTGTCTTCAGGGTCTAACAGCAGTGATTTGCCTCAATTTTCTTCTTTCATGAAAGTAAATTTCTCTTGGGAAACATATAAGCCTTTGGCTAGAAAACCCATAGGACAGACACCCCAAACTGTAACAAATAATGAATTGATGCATTTCTTCAGTACATCTGTTCGTTAAGGGGTTCTGTTAGCTGATGTCTGGGACTGGCATAAAAGAAAGAGTTGCCAAGAATATAGTGAAAGTTGATGTATGCAGCAAAAACTGCTTCTGGCAACAAAAGACACCGCTTCTGGTAACATACACATATTTCTCAGAATGGAAAGAGGGTGTTTCAAAGTTGTGTTTGTGCGCGTGCAGGCAAAATCAAGATGGGCTTCCCTCAAAAAAGGCGCCAAATTGTCTCTACCTAGGGATTCCTTTCCACCTCTCCTTATTCCAAGACTCACTCCAAGGTGCAAGGCCAACATATCAGGGCATCATTTTCAAGCAGTTCTAGAGAGTTAGGCTTGAAATAATTCCAAACAGAAATAAATGGTCAGGACTAGGGCTAGCATTTGTCTACTAGTCACCTAGTAGTAGCTGACAGAGATAATAAAGAATAAAGAGTTGCATGACAGTATAGCAGGTATTAAAAAAATGTCATACTCTTCTCGTTGGCTATTGAAAATTGATTTGATTATCCTGCCTCATCTCTGAATATGTATTTCCAAATAGATGGAAGGTTTTAAGAGAGTATATATGTCGACATATATGTATATATGCATATCAACACACATATGTGTTCATATTGATGTACAGAGATCCTTCGTTATACAAATAAGGATTTATGTGAATACAGGATTCTGTGTCCACATAAATCTTTGCTCATGGTTGAATTATAGGCCACCTTAAGTTGAGGATATCATTTATACCCTTAGAAAATTTACTTGAGAATTGTCAAGGCAGGCTTACCAAGGAACCCAAAATGTTTATTTACATTAGAAGTAGGGAACTCATATGTTCTAAGTTTAACAAGAGGCTTTAAAAAGTTATATTCTGTCATGAGTAAGATCCTGAAGACTTTTTTAAATATAGTAAAAAAAAGAAAATGAAAATATTTACATATGGCTATTGTAACCAACTTGTTAGAACCACTACTTATGGTTGTTTGCTTTAGTAAAATGATGCATTTTCTAAAGTATTGTCTAAAACAAGCTTGAGATCTGGAAATCAGCAGTTACTTATTTTAATGTCAATATTGAAAGTAATACCATGAATTGGGAATAAATGTTTATATTTTTTAGTTTTTGAGGGAGAAAAAGCCCAGACACCATCAGTTACCACTCATCACAGCTCTCAGATATCTGGAAAGTGATATTCTTCATGTCTTCACAAAATTCATGAATCATGTTTCTCAAATGATTGTGTCACAAAGTACTCATAAACAAGGAGGTACTTAGCTCAAATAAATAAATAATAATAATAATAATAGCAAACATCTATATGGCTCTAATTATGCACAAAGGACTCTTATAAGTGCTTTACATATATTAACTCATTTAATCCTGACAAAAATCCCATGAGGAATAGGTCCTATTTTTATCTCCATTTTACAGATGAGAAAAATGAAACTTGCCCAAATAGCTTCTCCCTGGAACAGAAAATGGAAATGTGAGAAATTAAGACTCAGACTTTTGGAGAAAACCTCCATGTAATCAGATGAATGATGTGTCTCTCTATGCCTATTTCATCTGTAGAAAATGATGATGTATTCTATAAAAATCACATTTAAGAAATATGCAACCTGTTTGCTAAGCAACAAGAAGGAAATATGTAATATTTCTGCTCCTTGTAAAGCTTTGCATTAGTATAGACCACTTGTCTTCATCTATAACATGGTGTGGGACTTCTAAGAAAGTTCTGCAAAGTCCTAATGAAGTCTCCCTTGTGGGGAAGGTACAGAATCAAAATGCAGGGTCCAGTCTGAGCGAGAATAAGTTGAGTACTTTTCTCAAAATTTGACCTTGTCTAGTCTATGACTCTTTTCTTTGGCAACAAAACTAGGTTCCTCTGGAGTGCTTTACGATTTTTCTTATTTTGCTCTAACGTTAGCTCAGTTGTACCTTTGGAAGTATGGGTGAAGAGAAATTGAGCAGAACACACAGGTCCTTTTCTTTCTCCTCTTTTTTTAAAGACCAGTTTTGGATCGTATCTTAGTATACCAAGGTCTGGGTTGTGATCCCCTCAATTCACAATGAAAATAATGGCATTTATATATCGTAATTAGCTCTGAATCCTAGTCTGTCCGAAGCACTCAGCAAAGGTGCACGCCCCGTTGGCTCGAGAGAAGGGGTGGGGGGAGCCACCTTGTGGCTGGAAGACGACCTAGCAGCCTCCAGGACTGTTACTCCCTTCTGAGTAGGAAGGAAGGGAGATGGGGATAGAGGCCAGAGATAAATCAGAAATATCAATCACTAAATATTTGTGGAAAGTGATAAGGGATATAAATAGAATCTATAACTACAATAACACTGAAGCTGTAGTTGTAAATATACATTATCCTCTTTAATATGACATAGAGTAGATTGAGAACTGAGAAATTATTAAGACCCCCACAAAAAAAAAATTGGAAGAAAGAATGAAAACATTTAAGTTAAAATTATGTTCATTTTGTAATTCAATAAAGAAATTCCAGAGACATATTTTTAAATTTAATGTTGTTTTCTAAAGCACAGAAAAAGCCCCACAGACATCTGTTTGCATACATTGTGTGTCAGGCAACATCAGATTTGAATGGAATTTATCTAAATTTTATATGCATGGCTTGATGTAAATTGAAATAAATTGTAGAGCATACTCTGCGTGGACATATTGGTTTTTCCATCGCTGCTTGAACTTTTAACCCCAGGGCCTGAGCCGGTCACACGTTGACCTGTCTGAACTCTGCTGGTAGATCCAAGTGTGGAAGGCTGACCTTGCATCCATGGCAACCATAAAGTAGGGTCCATGACTCCTCTCTCCCTTTCTCTCTCTTTTCTCCACACTCCAAACAAAACAAAACAAAACAAAACAAATTAGTATATTCTAGCACAGTCAGTCAGTGTAATCTTGGAATAGTTTTGCCAAAATGCATTTTGCCCCTAACCTAAGCTCTAAGCAAAGCTTTTTCAGCTTGCTTGTCAAATGTTAATGAAAGTTTGAAATGAAAGCCTTTATAAAAGTTAATGGAAAAGACCCCTTCCTGGGACACATTCAGTTTGCCTGTCTACTATTATAATAAAATATGCTTCACATACTCATACATTAAGTAATTTTGCTATAGGTATGTAATACGTGCAGATAAAAATTATACTAGGGTAGGAATTCAACATAATCCTTTAAAACGTAGATTTTAAAAATAATACATAGGTAAGCTTTTACCACTGCCCACAGTATCCACATCAGATTTAACATTTTCCAGTGTCTTGGAGCTAATGTATCTGAAAGGAGTACACAGTAGGGATCTAGAGTTAATTTCTGAATTGTAGGTTGTAGTCTCCATTGTAATCAAGGTACTTTTTTACTTCTTCTTTGTTTTAATTTAGATGATTGGTCTTTAAATCCATGATACAAATTATCATTTTCCACAATCTTGCTAGTAGTTCAAAAACATTATTTATTCATTCTAAAGTTAAAATTCTATTCATGGGATGTATTTGTGGCTACTCATTTATTAATACAAGAAGAATTTGTTTAATGCCTACTATGTAAATAACTTCAACTAAGTACTGTGGGATGATACACCCCAAAAAGTGTATGCCTGGTTTTAAGGAATTACAGTTTTGTTGTAAGGTAGGACATATTACTTAGAAAGAGAAAAACTAGAGAACAATTAGACAGCAATGACAAATGTATAATTGTTTAAAATTGTATACCAACTGACAAGGAAACATGGCATAATGGAGTGACCAGTTGGGAGTGGATTTAATGAAGAAAGACCTCTTATAAACAAAGCTTTGAAAAAGGTGATTGTCCAGAACCAGTAAGCAGACATTCTATGTGTAAGAGGTTTCATAGAATAAACAAAACCTGGGATGGTGTTGGTGCAAGGGTTGATAAGTTAAAAAAAAAAAAAAGTGACCAGACAAAATGGGCTATATTATACTGGGAATAACAAATATCCTTGAAAGCTCAGGGACTATTCTGCTATCTTTTCAGATCCTTGGGTCTATATGCATGCCTCAGTTATTTTTCTCTGAAGTATTTGCAGTAAAATTTTTTTAAACAGACTTGTCAGATTTGGGTTGTAGGGACTTCTATTGCCCTTTTTCAAGAAAGAATAAAGAAAATCTTAATTCCTAGAAGTTTTAGGTAGAAACCTGAAGATCTCAAATGTTCCACAAATTGCTTTTGGGCAACTCTAGGTAATAGGATTGATAGGAGAGGAGTCTGATAAAACTGAAGTTCTCATTTAGAGTAGCCATGAGGTAGTTTAAACACAGCAACAAAACCACCACAAGAATGTTTGCTTTTGTCAGACAATATTGAAAATTAAAAAAGACAACTTAGCACAGGCAAGAAGAATCAGGAAATTCTCCCAGTCTGCCTCTGGCAAATTCTATACCTTGTGATATCACTTTATGTCTTTAGGCCAGAGTTTCTTCAGGCAATAATAAAAATATCTAACATTTACTGAATCCTTACTTTATACCAGGCACTAGTGTTCAAAACACTTTCATTTAGTTCTCACAACACCTTATCAGATAATACCATAATTACCTTTGGTTTACAGATCAGAAAACTTGAGGCATTATTTTTCCAGGACCACACCCAGGTAGTCTAGCTTTAGACTTTATGTGCTTCATCCTCTACACCAAGGGTCAGAAAACATCTTCAGTAAAGCACCAGATAGTATTTGAGGCTTTGTCCGTACAGTCTCAAGAGTAACAACTGTGCAACTATGCCACTGTAGTGCAAAAGTAGCCGTAGACAGTATGTAGATGAATGATTGAGGCTATGTTCCATTAAAACTTTTATTATAGACACTGAAAGTTGAATTCCATATAATTTCCACATCATGAAAAATTACTTTTATTTTTTTCCCCAAACCATTTCAACGTATAAAAACCATTCTAAGCTTACAAGACCTACAAAAAATGGGGTGGGTCAGATTTCACCCATGAATCATGGTTTGCCAACCTCTGCACCACAGTATTGCCTCTCAGTGTACAGAATGAGGAGTTGAACTAGATTGTCTCTAAAATTACTACTGTTAAAAAGTTTTTAATTCAATGACTTTCTAGCTCCAAAGGTAGGATAACTTGGATTCAATAGTATGTACTTGAAGGATTGAAACCTACCTTGCAAAACAAGACTGCCCATCTCTTGTCTTTGGAATAGACTATATCTAAAATATCTCATAAGGATGAAGAATTAGCTTTGTTTAATTGATATTTTTAGAAAGATATTTTATCTCCTTTAACAAGCCATTTTACGTTAATGGCTATTCCTATCAGGTTATAGTCCTAATATCTAGTCTGAGTCCCTGGTGATGCAGTGGTAGCCCATTTGCTCCATGTTTAGAAATGGAGATGAGCTTGTCTCTGTCTTCTACACAATTCCACACTACCTTCTACAACGTCTACATCACCTTCTACAGCTGAAGATAAGAACTTTCCATCCTTCAACCAGGTCTTTATTCTTTACTCACCTAGATTGTTTTCTATTCTTCCAGCTATTGTTGTAACTTTCAAAGGAATCCTTTCCAAAATGTCTTTATTCCTCTTATATGATAGAACCATGAATTGGAAAGGGTAGAGACCTCCTCTCCTTGTCTGTATCTAAAAGTTTGATTTTTTCCAAAAATGCATATATAAAAATTTCTGTAAATGTTATTATTACCTAAAATAAGAGCTTTTTTCACAGGGGCCCATATGCTTAACTTATAACTGCTTTAGTGGTATAATACTTTGGTATTATGATAGATGTAGCAAATCATCTCTTCCTTTAAAATCAAGTAATATACCTGATTGTGAATTTAAAACTCTTTTATTTTATTCTTTTAGCTGTAAAACTCACAGCCATTCCAGGGTTTGCTTCTATTTCCTTAGTGTCTGTTAAGTGATGTGATAAAAACAAAATACAAAATCTCTCACATATCATGATGCTCCTACATATTATCCCCAGTTACAACCTTAGCATTTAAACTCCTGAATAGTACACTGAACTATATGCTTATGGCTTCCCAAACATTGACAATTTATTTCATAGATAGCAAGAAAATATCCCCTTATTATCTAACAAACTGCTATATGGCCTAGGTATGATAAATTCAGAGGACTGTATTTTATTCTCAGAAATGGCCATTGGAGTCAAATTTTTGAAGATTTTCCCTCAAGCCTGTGTCTTTTACAGACATTTTGTCAGAAAACTAATATTAGCACATGTAGGGTTTTTTTTTTTTTACATAAGATGATACTATAGCCACAAAATTGGAAGAGCATGAAGAAAGGCAGTAACTTAAAAGTCTGCCTTCTTTGTGTTCAATATGGTCTTAGAGTACAGACTCAACAACTTTGATCATATAGCTGTAGTGAGACCTGAGGAATAAAGTGCTCTTTGAGAGTAAAGTGCCCACCTATTTATATTTCTAAAACTTCAGAGTATTATTTGACAAATTAAATAGGCATTAAGGTAAAAAAACTATTGACATGTTATTTGAAGGGCTTGAGATAAGATTTGAACAAGAATATCTAGGGAAAGAGAGCCTTAAAAAGAGAAACAGAGAAAACAATACTGTAACAAAAGACTCCTTTCCCTACGACAGTATCACAGGACAGTGGCCCTGGACTGCCCATCACTTGGTAACTTCTTAGCATAACCAAAAGGCAATTTTTTTTTCATTATTATTTTTTGAGACAGGGTGTCACTCTGTCACCAAGGCTGGAGTACAGTGGCATGATCACAGCCCATTCCAACCTCCAATTCCCGTGCTCAAGTGATCCTCCTGGCTCATCCTCCCAAGTAGCTAGGATTATAGACATGTGTCCCCATGCCTGGCTAATTTTTTGTGGAGACAGGGGTCCTACTATGTTGCCCAGGCTGGTCTCAAACTCCTGGCCTCAAGCAATCCTTCCACCTTGGCCTCCCAAAGTGTTGAGATTACAGGTGTGAGCCACCACGACCAGCCCAAAAGGCAAATTTAAAGTTGCTTGTGAAGTGAGACTGTGGAATATTTCTTTGCCCAAGTTTGCTGCCTTTAAAGACCTTTATTTTGAGAACAATCTGTTGAGTGACTAAGCTAGTCAATATGTTTTTGTGTTTTTCCTTTACTTTGTACTTGTTTATGTATTTATTTTAGCAGTTAAGTGATCTTTAAAAAACTTAAAATAAGTTTTAAATTTGGATAATTCTATATCTTAAGATAGCGTTTATAAAATTGCCCAAAACATAGTTCACTTTTTTATTCTCTGTTATTTGACTTTTTCAAATCACTGCCAACCTTATATTGAAATTCTGTGTTTGCAAATCTCTATTCCTCACTGGATCTGGCTCCCTGAAGGCCTAACACAATGCCTGTCACCAGATAAGTGCTCCCAGACTGTTCATTGACCTGAACTGTTGAACCAAATAGTAAGAAAGAGGATGGATTTTAACTAAGCATTAGAAGGCACCACAGAAAGTCACAGGTTCTTTGAGTTTTTGGTGGTTAAACCCATTGTAAAGGAATGTTGCAAGTAAACAACTTTAACAAGCCAATATTGCTGACTTCCTTGGGCATTTCATGTTGCTTGCAATAAGACGAGCAGCAACGTAGGGTAGAGAACTGACAGAGTAACTTCAGTTTACACATGTGTGAAAGAAGTTGGGTGCACTTGATCCTCACTGCTCATAGAAAGTTTTCAGGGAAATGGAGAAGTTTGTGAGAGATGGGAGAAGGAACCCCCACTTCCTGTTAGTGAAATTCCACAGCAATATAGGATACCCAAGCGCAACACAGCAGTACAGAAGTGTCCCTGTAGCCCATTGATTATCCTTAAGTGGATCTGAAGTAAGGATATGTGTTCTTCTACCCTCTGCAGAAAAGAAGCATATTTATTAAAGATGTCATATCAGTATATTAGTAGTAACTGGCTCAATTCCTGGATATTGTTTAGTATGTATCATATCTCAGCCACCTGTAGAACTTTCTGGGAAAACACTCAAGAATTATAGCTTATCAAATAATACAAGACATTACAATATGGTTTATGTTTGGGTCAGCGGAAGGCTCACTTGATAAGTTTAGCAAGTCAGTGTGTTTCGGATTGTTCATTTTTGAGTTGTGGATCACTCCCATTGATCATTATGATAGGCATTTCATGTTGGATATTTACTGTTGGTTTCCCATAATTTTAACACAAAATCAAACTAACAAAGTCTTCACCATACTTTTCTGGTAAATGAGAATTTCTAAATAACTTTGTTTTCTACAACTGAGGATGAGATGTTTCCTTATTCTGTAAACCCATTAGAAAACGCTACATGCCCTGATGCCGGCTGTAGCATCTGAGACTACTGCAAGATTCCTAACATGGTGGAAGAAGATCAGGAGTCGAATTCAACTTGTACCCCCTAAATCTATTAAAATTTTTAAAAATCAGGAGTCACGGGGACTGTAAGGAAGATTGAAGAAATATAGATTCAATTCAAATACGCATGATGTCTCTACCATGTATAAGGAATAATGCTCAGTCTTGAGGGGGTATAAAGATGAGTAATTGGCATTTCCTTCTTCATGTTTATGAGTTATTAGATATGGGGCTGGTGTAGAGGGATGGTGGGAATAGCAATAAGGTCTTTGCTAATCTCTTGAGGAGCAGTTTCAGCAGCCCAGTAAAAGCAAAGCCTAATTTTAGGGATCCCAGAGTGAGTGAGTAATGAGAAACTAGAGGCTGTGGGTATGTACTACCTAACAAGAATTGGTTGATGAAAAATAGGGGGATAAGTGGTAGGAGGGAAGAGGAACTTTTTTGGTTGTTTTGTTTTTGTTTTAGGAGAGGGTAGATATGACCTGATTTTCCAGCAGAGGAGAAAGAACCAGTCTAAAAACAAAGATAATGGATATAATCCGGTTCTGGAAAAGGTAGAAATGGGTTAGTTAATACTATTCAAGGATCTGTCCTGCCTAACAGACAAGGCACTCACTCCTTAGAGAAAGAAGTTAAAGGGTAGAAGAGAATAAAGATAGAGATATTTTTACTTGAAAGGAGGAAGGACCATTTGCTGAGAGTAAAAGTCATGGAGTAGGAACTGGCCCAGGGCTTAGGGAGAATGGAGAGTGGAAATTTAGGGCCACCATTAAAGAAATGTGATAAGCAGTAATTAGTATACAGTGAGAACCATCTCAATCTATTCAAAAAACATTAAGCATTAAGTGGAGAATCCATGGAGGGGCAAAATGGTAAAAGATTTTGATCCATTTCATTTTTAAGTTCAACCCTCATCACTCTCTCTTAGTATATATAATATGAGATATGGCCTCCAATCCATGGAAAATCACATACAGTGTCACACTGAGCTGTCCTAAATCCTGCTTACCCATGCTTGCTGACACCAGGACCCATTCACAGAAGCACAGAAGAGTAGGCATTTCTGTCCTCAAAAATACCTGAAGCACATTTTACAAGGCAACTCTCCCCTCCTGTTTTCCAAATCCCTACAACTCCCTGGAACCTCTTGCCCTCCTGCCCAGAACTCTCTCACACAGGCATACCATTGTGTCCTATCTCTCTTAGTCCTTAAAGATACGGGGTGGAGAGTGCTTCTTTGCTTTCTGTCCTCTAATCTACCTGAGTATCTTATTCTCCTCATTCTCCCCACACTGTATCACAAAAGGCCAAGACACTTGTCTCAGGATGGCAGAGTCCTCTTAGATGATAGCAAGCCTGGGAAGGAACTGACCCAATGAAGCCAAAAACTTTTGAGCACACTGGGGAGACAATAGGCTAGGAACACGCATAATTAACAACTGTTGTTTCATTATACTGCAATTTCATGATCTCTACTTATTTTGAAGAGGATTTGAAACCATGATCTGAAATATGAGTTATATTTCTGAGCCTATCTTTCATCTTCCCATGTACATTTGGAATTCATGCCCTGAACGCCAGCCTCATGGGATTATGCATCAGTCCCTAAACCCAGCCCTGTGCCTTCCACCTAGAGTGCCTTTCTCATCCTCCTTATCCACCCACTTATCCTTCAAGGCCCTGCTCAGACTCCATCCTCTCTACATGGCTTCTTAGTTACCCCAGGTTGGACTCAACCCCTCCCTGTCTTGCATTTTACTTAATCAAACTTCTATCATAGCTGTTACCACCATTTGTGTTGCGTTATATTACATACATTGGCTTCCCCAAAGGATTGTGGGCTCCCAGAGGGCAAGAGTTATGTCTTAATTATTTTTATATCCCCCATAGGGTTCAGCACATATTGGACATTCAATAAATGTTTGTAAAATTGATCTCCAAAAATGTGGTTGTATGGTCCAGACTTTCAAATTATACATATATATTGGTTATATCCTAAAGAACTTTCAAAGAACCTTGAGATAATAGCCTTCTTAATGTGCCACAGAGTGTCAGCCTCTGCCATTTCCCCCTTCCATGATATCTGGAGGTTTTCCTCCCTTAGACACCAGAAATACTGAGGATGGAAAACACTATTCCAGATAGATCCAAGATAAATGTTTACTTCCTTCAATAATATAGCTTATGAGTACAAAGGCAAATGCTGTACCACGTACTGACACCACAAAGACAAATGAAATAGACAGGAACTTTAGAAAAGGGAAAGGAGGCAGCCAGTAAGTGCATGCTCCATTGTGTATATTACAACTCAGGGAAGAGAAAATGGCAGCAAAACCAAATCTACATGAGAGTTTATATCCCTTTGACTACTGAAATATGGTTTATGCTGAAATGGCAACAATCTGTGATCGCCCACATGTAATGAAAATGCTCATATTTATATGGTGCGTTTCATCCATAGAATCCCAAGGTGCTTTATAAATTATAAATATGAATGTTCCTTATGCAATGTCCCTGATGTTCTCCATACACAAATCTGGTTCCTAATGGCCAAAATCTCCCCCATCTATGTCAGTACCACTGAAAATGAAACATTTTTGTCAGATCACAATTTCTGTCTTTACAAAACCCCTATATTGAAAAGCCTACAGTTTATACTATTTGTCTTCTAACATATGCTGCATCCCACCTACCCACTTCCCTTCCCCCACTAACATGGAAAGGGAATTGAATTAGATTTAAGACAAAGAGTAATTGCATTGGAAAATAGAAAAAATATCTCATCCCAGAGTGATTAAGCTCTTTACCTTATAGAGGGAGTTTAACTCTTTCATGAAAACAGGATCCCATGAAATAAATGAACTAGGGATTTGCTAAATCAAAGCGTAGTGTCTTGAAGCTAATTCCCCAGTCATTAGGGAGCTCTTGGCTCCAAAAGAATAATGGACTACCCATTGTAAGATGTGCAAGAAATATAAAATAAAGACTAAAACAATTAAGAGTTTTAAAATGTTATCTTTTAACTATTCTTATTTAACAGTATCTCAAAATTTGAAACTTATTCTAAACTCTTGGATTCCTGAGAGTGAATTTCATCACCTACTTTCCTAGGATTAGGAATCCAAGGCAACCTCTTCCACATATTCAATCAGTATTGGTCCAAGCAGGGCCTGAGTTATCCATGCTACCAAAACCACTTTGCCAACAGCTTCTGACTAGTTGCTTGTTGATGCTCATTCTGACTTACATGGAAAAATGATAAAATACCCTTATGTGACAGGTTCTTTATAGTATAAGTCCCAGAACTTTAGATGAACAACAGGTAGGATGACATACAGGACTGTCATTTCCAATAAATATTTAAGGTGGGGAGGATTGTGTCAGCTGAAAGAGAAAGTTAAAAGGTAAACATTGGGACATCTTGGCAGAATCTGGAATAAAGAAACAGGTCAGATATGCAGGTATAGGCTGTAGTTAGCCCTGTGAGGGTGGCTGCTCAAGGTTGGAGTGTAGCAAATAGAAGAGGTCTTTCTGGGGTAGAGAAATAGGTTCAGATGTCTTAAACTAAGAGATCTCCCTTCTTGGACCTTTTCCCATCTATATTTTTCAGGCATTTTGTACCTATCACTGTGGTTTGACTTAAGTAAGACTGCCAGACTTTCTGAAGCTGACCCTGTTCTAATACCTTAAATGGTCCTTTTTAAGTAAAGTTTTATAGGTCCACTCTCATATAGTCCTGTTTGTTCTCTTTAATAACCAATAAAATAGGGACTACACATTTTTATGTCACATTTGCGAAAACTCTAGCAGCACAAGGCATTGGCTTGGTTTTGACTTGAGTTTCTCATGGCAGCATGGATTTTTCTCTTTCGAGTAGTGTCCAAACTGAACCATATATGTTTTTGATTGTTGATGAGACCCTACTTTTAATTGGTTGATATTCTATTAGGGTAGTAGGTCTGATTTTAAAAGGTAAAGCAAGAGAATAAAAGTTAAATACTTGTTTTAGAAATTTTGTACTACCTGTCTCATCATATGATCTTGTTTTGTCCCTTTCCTAACTAAGGATGGTAATATCTAGAAATATTTGTGAGGTCATTTATATTGTTCTTTGAGATCTGCTGGTGAAAGGCACTATATAAATAAATCCCAATGTTAATAAATATATATTTTTATCCATATATTACAAAACCTATTGTACATAGGACAGATTAATTTATTTATATATAATTATTAATAGTTTAGTTTGTTACTCTCAGCAAAATTTGTATCATGATAAATACTTTAAAATAATTACACAGGTTAACCAGGGATTAGAGAGACTGATTTATAGGTTTGGAGTAGGAGAAAGAGTGAAATAAAACCACCATTGATTTGGGTCATGGAATCAAGTAAGTTTAAAAGTTCTTAAGTGAAATGATTTTAGTCAGTCACTAACAGGATAGGTCATACCAAAAACAGCATCTATAGTGAAATAACACAAGGGTTTTTTTTTTAATCTGGAAATATGTGAGTTAGAATTAATGGCTCTTCTAACTCCTTAGACAGAAAGTAGTCCTTGTGTAAGGAAGGTCATTTTCAGGACAGTCTAGGAGAGGTTACAGTTCAACTCCCACTAGCAGGCCTTCAGAAAAGGAAAAATGGCTTGAGTTTCTGAAGCTGCTGTGCTTTTTTTATTTTCTAATTAAAGCTGATAAAATGCAAATGATTACCTATATTCTGAATATTTTATAACAATATTTTCTATTTTTATCCCTCCCAAATTAGCAAGTTATCACTTCTTCCCAGGCCTAGACTGAAGAGAATACCAGCTAACCGTGTTACAGTGAGTGTGTGCCAGTGTATACTCCCAGCTGCTCACGTAAATCTTTCCTCGCAGCAGGATTTGAACAAAAACTCACCACTTAATTGAATAGTTCAAACACCACTGAGTAGGAAATTTTAGTTAGACCAACCAGAATATTTTGTAAACTTAAAGTAGATATATGCATTGTGGCAGCATATACAGTATTTTGAAATATCAAAAATTTTTAAAAGAGATCTTTTGCACCCTCATGCCAGTTGTGTGTACTACTTGTTTTCGGACTTTGGAAGTATTCATTTTACACTGTAGTTGCTTTTTTAAACAACAACAACCTTGCTTCGTTTTCCTTTTTATTTTTAAGCTGTTTGCAACCCCTTTTCGAATAGTGAGAAACAATGCAATTAATTTTCTCCAGCGCAATCATGCATAGATTTAATAAGCATCTGAAGGTAGGATCCATCTGTAAAGTATGCGTTGCATGCTAAATTACTTCTCTTCTGTGGTTTTTTTTCTTTCCAAACCTTAATTAATTGAAGAAAAAAAATGTTTATTAAAGTGGGAACAGGCTGGGCTCTGGCTCTCCGTCTCTGGTTCAAAAGTTCATACAATTCCCTGAAGGCTCATCTGAATGTGTGTGTCTCCCTCTCACAATCTTTCTTTCTCCGTCTCTATAGTAAGGATGAATGCCTACAAAGGTGTATTATTTTGTTCCCAGGATCAATTTTAATAATCTTAACTTGAGTAAACTAAGTTTGTGTGTGTACAGATTTGCATATATGTTTCCAGAATAGTATGTTTTGCATAAACAAAACACTATATACAGACAGACACATAAATGTATTATTTACCCATTTTCCTATTGCTTAGAATTTTAAAAATATATATAATAGTTTCAGTGGCATCTTTAAACAGGATGTAGATGGAGAGCAGGAAGTGTAATTCTACAGGTGGATCTCAGACAGGAAATTAAGAGAATTATGTATGAAAATAAGCTAGATCTTTATGAATAAATTTGGACCAGAAGAAAAAATATTAAATCTATCCAATTAGACAAATATTTACCCATAAACAGAGAAATGGAAAAAAATAAATAGTAGGAAGTGACTCACACTCCTATGAGATGCTTTGGCAACCAAAGACATTTTCTGATCTGCTACAAGCTTTATGTGACGTAGGTGAAAAACAGCAAGTTTATTGTAAAAGAAAAATATTATCTTTAACAATGGACTCAGATTTTTTTCAATTCTTTCAATTGTTCACCTAGGATGTTATGATCTTCCATATGTTTTTTTCAAAGTATTGCTTTTTTCTTCATATCATATGCTGTAATTTTTAGCTCCTTGTTTAAAAAAGAAAGGAAATACAAGTTGTAGTTTTCCTCTAAATTACTAGTTCCTGTTTTTACTTTAAAGTAATGTTAGTTTTCTCCTTTAACACAAATAAGGTTTGCACAATTACTTCCAGATTTAGGTGTCTGTGGAATCAAAAAGCAGTGCTGAACTTGACTGTGATCTTGCCTGACTGAAGTCAACTTCCTTTTGCCCAGTTGCTTCTTGTAAAACATAGTGATCACAGAGGAGCCAAGTGGACAGCTTTCTACAGGTTGTTTCTTTCTGTCTTTTGACTCTTGTTCAGGGTGCCTAAAACCACTGGTCTGTGAGTCGTTTTAATTTTTCAAAATAGACATTTAGTTGGCAAAAAATAAGCAACATGGAAAGCTATTTTAGTTTGGTACAGATGCAGCTTTAGTCATGTTGGCTCTTTTTGTAACACACGTACTGTCATATACCCTTGCCATGGGGACATTCCTGGAAAGAATTTTGAGGAATCAACATTCCATATTTTCCTCTAAAAGGTCCTGCTGCTACTGCATATTGACGTGTACACATTGGGGCCACTTTTGAAAACTTGTGCATCAAATCACATGGAAGTGATGCTGAAGTATCGTCACTAAGTAGCAATTATAATTGAAATCTTGGAAACTTGAAGACTATCCTATGTATGTCATATACTATGTAGGGCATCTCTTTTTGTGTATCACATATCAAACGCTCCCCACACCCCAAATTCTGTGACTTTTGGAAGAATCTCACTATTGCTTTCTAAATAGATTTTGGTTTAGATGTCTGTGAAAACCCTGAATTGAATAGCTGTGGGTTTCACAAATTACATGCATGTAAACAACATACCTTTGAAAGGAGGATGTGTGGGCCCTTTCTCCTATATGCTTATGTCTCTGTTGTCGTAGATTGGCGTCCTTTGTGAGCTATTCAGTGACATTTCAGAACCATTTCACTCTGCAGAAAACCCGCAGTTGTGTTTCTTTAGCTGACACTGTGGCACTTGCACTCGAAATTGCTAGTTAGAAAAAAAAATTGTTGAGGCCGGTGGCTGTAATCAGCGTTGTTGCTGTCTGTTTCCTCAGACTAATAGCAGAGCGATCCGAGTCTGAGAGTTCAAACAGAGGTTATCTTTCCCAGGTAGCATCTCGTCCAACGAGAATTTGATTTTTTTCTATAGGACTTTACTCCATTAGATTAATGAAATTTCAATGAGAGCCTGGCGCCCCCTGAAGCTTTGTTAAGAAAACAAATGGTGATTCTGTAGGTGTGACAGCTTGCTTGGAGAGTTACGAGAAGGTGAATACATCCCCACAATCCAGGCAGCCTGGAACACATTGATCTCTATTTAAAGCACCAATCGGATTTTTGTTAATTATAAATGATTGATCTGCAGTTTTTTCCTCTCTCTCCTCTTATATGTGTGGTTACCCCTCCTTCCCCCACTTCTAACTTCTTTGCATGCTGAGTGCAGAGCTTTTTGTTTAAAGGGACAATCATAGAGAGCAAATTATAGCAATACCCAGCAGCAATGCTATTGTGAATGTCATTGTCAGAGCGCTCACTGTTCACCCGATTGAGGTGAGCCCTGAAGTAGATCTCAAACTGACTCTATGTTCTCTCTTTACTTGGCTCATTCCTAAAATAAGGGATTATTTTAATGAAAAGAAAGTCTTAGAATCTTTAGACTAGTATCGTTGACACTATCATGATCATGTTTTAAAATCTGGGTTGTAAACCTTGTAAACTAAATCCCCAAGATTAACTCTGAACCAGAGTGCATACCTTATATGCACCAGGATATGATGTGTGACCAGCTAACCCCATGTGAGACAACAGGGTGAGCGAGGGGAATATCTCTGACCTTAAATCTCAATTTATAGGCATTTAGGTGATTAATCCACCTTTTATCATCTTTGTGGAGTAGTTTTTTAGTAATGTTTTGAAGCAATACTGCACTCAAAAACTGACCTGTGTATATTCCTGGTAATTGTTCACCACACGTAGTTCTGAAGAACTCAGAAAAATGTCCCTAGCTTCTTTGTGGACCTATCTTTAGTGCAGATATCTGAGCATTAAATGTATTTGTTTATTGAATCCAAAAGCACATAGTTCCTTCTTTGTTATTTATAACATATACAGTACATAAGATAATTTTCACAGCTCTTAGGAAACATATTTGTAAAAATTACAGCTTAATGAGTACAGATATTAGTGTATTACATTGAAAACTACATTGATTTCACACTTCTAACTCAAATGTAGATTTTTATGAATGTGTCTTTCTAAAGTCTGAGCCCTTAATTGTTAGGACCTATCTTCTCAAGTTAAAATAATGAACTTGCCCCAGTGTTCTTTTTTTTAATTGTATAAATAATCCGTGCAATGCACAAGAGACTTTTCCAGACCAAGCATCTTAAAGTAGTTTGTAGTTTGCAGCTAGACTCTTCTACAAAATCCTTTAGATTTAAAGTGTTGCCTCATTTCTTTGAATGTCCTGGAACTTTGTTTAACTTTCTTATGAGTTGCTGTATCACTAATTGTATATGATAAATTCAACAGCGTAAGAACAATTCTGCCTTTAAAACAACAGCACAAAATGGGCAAGGACCTGGAGTATAACATACCATAATCTCCCCATAACCAAAATTCTGTGGCTTTTGGAAGAAGCTGACTATTGCTTTCTAAACAGGTTCAAAGTCTATAATACTCATCTAAATATAAAAGGTGTTCTGACAGGGCTTCCCCATGAGGTAGTTATTTAATGATCCTGTAGGTACTCTGAGAAAACTAGGTTTAAAGTGTAATTTTTTTGTGGTGTAGTGTTTGTTCCTGGTATTTTAAAATATTTTTTTCTTTATTAATGCTGATTGTTTCTAATCTCAATTTTTTTTAATTAGCAAAAGTCATGAATGCACATTTATAAACAATTATGACGTTTAAAGTCAGATTTTGAATTAGCCAGAAAAAAAAGCAATGTGACTTTTTTATAAATGTTAGCATATTAGAATAGTTGTTAATGTCAGTGACTAAATGAGTGACCAATAACAACATTAAGACGTGCGATCATGGTAAATTCACCAACTTATTTTCATTAAATGCTTCCAGAGGGCTGATTTTAAAATGTTTTAATTTTATTCCTGTTGGAGTTTTTTTTTTAATAGACTATGTAATGATTTTCATTAGTGTATTTGTAATTTATGTGATTTTAGTATGTTCCACCAAGGTTAAATAATTTAAAGAAATAAACCCTTATCTGATATAAGATAGCTAATGAAGTATATTAGATACTTGCCCTACTGCTGTATGAAATGGATCTCCAAAGCTAACAACAGCTTTCTGCGGGAACACAAATCTCTATATAAATATCCAAATGTAGCAAGATGTTGCAAATTTTTAAAGATATGCCATAAAAATAGATTAACGCTAGTATGCAGTCCTGTTCAACTGAATTACAAAGGGATATCATGGGATTGCCAGTGACATTCACATAAATAAAAAATCAATTCTTAATGATGAGGCAGACTTGTTTTAGCGCATTACCCAGGTTAAATGGGAGCACACAAAGACATCAACTCCTATAAGACTAGTGGAATCATTGTATATTAATATGATTTAGGGAGCTACACACCTCGATGGAATAATTGTTATTATATCTATAGAGCCAGATGGCACTTGGTGTAAACAGCCATTGAGCACCTCAAACACAAGTGCGGCAGGTGATCTTTAAGATGTTCTTGCATCCTGCTCACTCATCTTATCATTGGAATCTGCGTTACTGTTTGCAAAATGGTTTGATTGCCAATATGAAAATTTTTCAGAATGGTTCTATTGTTCAATAGGAACATAGAATATAGAATGTCCTTAGCGGGAGAATAGATGAGGCAGAATAGATGAGAATAGATGAGGCAGCTGCCTGGATTTGTGTGGGTTAGAACTGGATTTTTTTTTAAGAAAGAGAACAGAGAGAGTCATTTTTTTCCAGCACCAGTAGCCAAAAAAAAAATTGTGTTTTCAGAAACTAAAAAAAATTAACTCACAAATTTTCAGTGAAGTAAGCTTTAGTAATTACTATTATCAAAATAACCCTATGAAGGATGCCAAAAAGTATAAAAATTTGTGCTTCTGAAATTAGGAAAATCCAAGTTCTGAGCTGAAGTATATTGAATTTGTTATAAAATGTTTTTCTTTGTTTCAAACATTTAAAATTGACTTCTGCTAACCCTAATTATCGAATTAAAGAAAACTCATGCATTTATTTAATAGATATTTATTTGGTACTTACTATGTGCCAGGCAGTACTCTAAGCACTGGGGATACCTCAGTGAAAAAACCTTGCCCCCTGGTAGTTTACATTCCTCAGGGAGTCAATGGATATGATAAAATAGGGTCAAAATGAAATAGGAAAGAGAGACAAGAGTATGCTAAGGTAGAGTGTAAGAGATTTTCCTTTTCCCCCTTAAAAACATACAACAGATTATCTAGGAAGAAGAAAAGTTTGGGAAAGTTCTTGTTTTTCTTCCAACTTCATCCAAGGCTCTTCTGAAATTTCTAGTGAGTTGTCTGATCACACACCTGCTGTTATATCCTCAGCTCAGTGGCCAGGGTTAAATAGTGGGAATGAGTGTTCAATGTAAGCTTAGATTTTCTTGGCTTGAATTAAATTTAATAATGTTACATAATTTTTTATGATTTGGTTTCTTTCCTCAGATAATAGCATTAAAAAACATATCATCTTGAGTGGCAGATAATTCTTAAAATGCCCTTCCTCTACCTTATAATCCAAGTTTTCTGGTTTCTAATCATCAAGGATATAAAACTGGCCTCATTGAGGAATCTTTATCATAATATATTTAGTGGATTTAGATTTCCAAACATATAAAACAGATTTTCCAAGTACCTAAAATAGAAGAAGCTCCTTAAAATTTTGAGATCTCATAGATTAAATCCTTCTGTCCCCTAATGACAAAATTTATGCTAATTCTGAGAACATATCCACCACCCACTCTGGGGTACTATTGACTAATCAACTCCTGGATCTTAAACTAGTGCTCAATTCTTCACCAGATGTAGTTTGTCATATAACTGCAGCTACTCTTTAGGTGAAACATAATTTATGCGATGAAATGCTCCTTTACATAAAAAAATAAAATATATTTTATAATATGGCATAGTCTTCATTCAGGTTTACTTTTGATTAAATATTAATTAAAATGTATATATGCTTATGCCACATAGATAAAAATACTGAAAGGATGTGTCCCAAAGTGTTAATAATGGGTACAGGTTATAACATAACATAGCGATAATATTTATTCTTTTCTTTGTACTTTTCTGTATTTTCATTTTTTTCTATCATGAACTTGTGTTTTCTTTATAATCAAGAAGAAAACTCTCAATATTCTTTTTTGAAAGCTAATGGATCCCAAAAGTTGATATTTTTACTTAACACAAAACCTCACAGCTGGCAAGTGGATGCAGATCACTTTTGCAAATAAATGAAAGTAGTAGAAATCAGCAAACATCGAGATTTAAATAATGCCATGAAATTACTAATTTTATCTGTTTCTATCATTATACTTGAAGAGTACAGCACACAATTTGTCCAATTTATCCCTTCATTTTTTCCAAGACATCAAGTTTCTTTTTAAAAAATAGTAGGCAGGGGTATTTCCATGGTAACATGCCAGAGGTACCAAATTTCATAAGGAAACATGTATTTAATTTCAGGCCTTTGAATATGAATATGAATACTCATCAGGATGAGTATTTATGAATATATAGGGAAAAAGGGGCTTGGCAACTTTATTTCTTTTAGCAGTCAACAATATTTAGCCTATCAGAATGCTTGAATGGATAAACATTCCCACTGTTTTAATTTTGAATATAGATTGTCTCGTGCTGATGGGAAGTATTGTTAATTTTAATAAAATTAACTTTATATTGTTATTTCACCGCTTTATAATAATTTTACATGGTGCCCTGGGGATGCCTCTGTTTTACATTATCAGGTGTCACATTTGCCATTTGGTTGGTATAGCAGCGTTCAGCTTCACTTCTCTATTCAATTGCCTGAAGCCACACTATTCACGTTATATTACAAGTAGCTATATTGCTATACACCGCACAAGTTTATATACTTTTATTTTATATGTATATATCATTTTTGTATTTTCTTAAAATCATTGTTTTGTGCTATTTCCCAGCATTCCTGTAGCTTGCCTTTAGGTAGACACAGTTATGATAGCAAGTTTGCTAAGACTCCTAGCAGTCTGCCTCAAGTACTAAAATGTTTGAATTTATTTTCAGTCTGGTAGTCAGCCACTATTTTGATACAATCTTAGCTAGTGCTTCATTGTTTTTGATGAATTATAGCCTGATAAACCCATTAAGATATAACTTTTTATAGAGAGAGAGTTATTGCTATTTAAAAATAAGGGGAAATTATTGATGACTTTCATAACTCACTATATGTCAGACAGATCACTCAGAGATAATTAATCAGAACATATCTTCATTAAATATTACCACTGTCCCACAAATTCATAGAAATCAGACAGACTAGCAAATAATCTGTAAAAGAATTGAATATTTGTCAAATTAAAAACACTGTTACTAAGTGCATAGTAATTAAATTAACACATTGACTGCCACACAAGAAAAGAAAAAAATTTTTCCTTGGGGCCATGGTTATTTTATTAGGAAAATAGAATAAAAACTTGGAAAACAAAATAACCCTAATTTAATGAAAAATGTGTTATTTTTTGTTTTCTGTGTGTAAGTTATATGCAGCTTGAAAAATAGTTCTCTCAGCTCCCAAGGTGAAGAGATGTGAGTTGCATATGCTTCTTGAGGCCCTGGGCTCAAAACTAGCATGAGTTATGTACAACTCATATGGCAGTTAATGTGTTAAAGATATACCAAGTTCCTCTTGAGTCAGTGCACATTCTTACTTGTTTCTTTTTCTTTTTCTTTTCTTTTCTTTTCTTTTTTTTTTTTTTTTTGAGACAGGGTCTTGCTTTGTTGCCCAGGCTAAAGTGCAGTGGCATTGTCTTAGCTCACTGCAACCTGGAACTCCCAGGCGCAAGTGACCTTCCTGGCTCAGTCTCCTGAGTAGCCAGGACTACAGGCACACACCACCACACCCGGCTAATTTTTTTGTTTTTTGTAGAGACAGGATCTCACTATTGCCCAGGCTGGTCTCAAACTCCTGGGCTCAAGTGATCTTCCTATCTCAGCTTCCCAAAAGTGCTAGGATTACAGGTGTGAGCCACCATGCCCAGCCTTCTTTTTTTTTTTTTTTTTCAAATATAAATTTACTGCTGAGCTTTAAGTTTGAGTTTTGTTTACTTTGAATTTATTCTATTACCTGCTTTTATCATGATGCTATTTAAGGTATGAGAGTGTGCTAAAACATTTTGGTTAACTGTGTCAAATACTTAAAAATATATGCATTTTTTTAATTGACTTTCTTTTCCACTTGAGTTTGTGTATGTGTGTTGATAAGCAAAGTAGTCTCCTGTCTGAGACTTTATGTATAGGGCTGGTATTTGATTGATAAGCTAATGATCCTTATAAACTGAAGAGCATTTAACTAACTAATAACAAATAGACTAATCAATTTAACCCTGTTTTAGTAGTTCATAGTCAGAAAGTACATAAAAATGAGTACTCAGAAGTTTATATAAAAGGGTACTTTATACTGGTATTTTGTTTTTTAACAACTGCTCCCTTTTTTTCTTTTCTACCAAAAATTTCTGTGGCTAGTAGAACTATGTCTCTGCTTTGAATTATACCATTATTCCATGTTATTAGCAATCATGTATCACTTCCTTTCACACTTATAAGTTTAATATTTTGTGTATACTCTTTTAGGTAGAATCTTGGAACAATATTTAATAGTCTTACCTTTGGTTCTACTCAACAAATGTAATTACCCTGCCATTCTCTTAAAGCATAAGTTGCTTATTAGATATATTTTTCATTTTCTATTATTATGTGAATTTTTCAGGTTTGGAAGATGTTGCTGACTTTAGGGAATGAAAATGTGGAGCCAAATGGTAATAGTCACTCCTGTGTTCTAGGTGTGACACTAGTACAACTTGCCAAAGGGCCTTTGATGAAGTAATTAAAATTATCTAGATGATTAAGATGAACAATATGAACAGGAATTGTAAGAAAGGGAGAGCAACTATTAAGCTGATTTCAAGCCCAAGCTCTTGAGGAAGAAGTCAAATGTGTGTGTTTGTTATGGGGATGTTGTAGATACCATGTGCCTGTTGAATGCTTACATAGCTTAGATCCACTCAGTAATTCCTAGTTGGTTGTTTGCCTTTGGGCTGAATTCGTAGACTTTATCTTTGCTTTTCTAGTTCAAATACTTTACATATGCCACTTAGAGAGTTATATGTATGCTATTGTAATGGCAGTAATGCAGAGCAATTTCTTGTAAAAATTTAGCAGGACATGGGGAGAATTTGGGGGTAAAAATAGTTTGTATAATCTCCATTCTGAGCCAGAATTGGAGGCAAATGACCTGCAATGTGCACAACAATGGCAATTAATACATTTCTGAATTTTTAGAGGAAAATGTGCTTGAAAAGACTTTATGAAGTCTCTGAATGTAGGTAATTTGAATCCTGTTTATAAATATTTTACCTGCCTTGAATAGATGATTAGTTTTGTCCAATAACAATTTCAGAGTAACTAATGTGGCAATAATAAATATGAATATTTAGGGGAGCATTTTTTCTTTATATAGTAAATATGTGTTTAGTAATGATTTCTTTTATAGAAGTTTTTTTTAATGGCACATTACTTTATAACAGAGTTAAGTTTGAGGAATTACATAATGAAATCTTCTGGGAGTAGGTGGTTTAGGTATAATTACAAAAGTGAAAATGTATAATTTATACTTGCATAATGCCTTTCATTGAAGGTTATGAAAATAAGTCTTCTGATGTACTCTAGGCTTCACATTTCCTATATGCCTCCTTATATAATTGAAACAGCGTCCCTACCATGATCTAACAACAATCCCACAAACAAAAACACCTAAAATTGAGTGTCATGCAGCAAATCTTCTCTACAAGGTAAAATGAATGATGCCTTATTTGTCTTCTTCTAAATTATTTATATATTTCCTCTTTTCACCAAGCATCTGAGGTAGTCGCCCCAACCTGTTAAGACTTTTACTCAAGCTGAGTCACTACTATCAAAAATTAAAATTGCAACCATTTATTGAGAGCGCTTTATGTGTTAGACATTGTGCTGGCTGCTTTCCATATAATATTTCATTTTAATTCTCACAGTAATTCTGTAAACTATTTAGGTTATTAAGTATGACATGTCCGATTCCCTTAAGTACTAAGTTTGACAGTTGATATCTCTGACATTTCACTTTGACATTCTTGTTTTATTTTTATTGTGAAGGTGCATCCTCAATCTTTCAAACACATGTTTTGGCTTGTGATTATCTTTCAAATTTTTTTACAGCAATTTTTATGAAACCATGGATAAGTCAAAAATTTGTGTTATTTTCGAATATGAGTTGTGTCGTGGAACCAATGCAGCACAAACAGCTCGAGAAATATCAACAAAATGTTTGGAAAGGATGTGGCTAATGAACTCACAGTATGTTGATGGTTTAAGAAGTTCCATTCTGGTGGTTTTAATCTTGAAAATGAGCCACGTGGGTGACCTGAGACTAAGGTGGAAAATCATGAGCTGAAAGCTGTAGTAGAAGCGACCTACGAGTAAATAGCAGCAAGGTTTGATGTTACTATTCCAACAATATTGGACCATTTGAAACAAATCAGCAAGGTAAAAAAGCTGGATAGATGGGTACTGCATGAATTAAACAAGCATCAGAAGAGAAATCGTCTCGAAGCTTGCCTTTCTTTGCTGTCATGACATAAAGGCAAACCATTTCTACACTGTATTGTTATGTGTGATGAAAAATGGATTCTTTTTGACAGTTGCAAGCATTCAGCACAATGGTTGGAATAAAGATAAAGTGCCAAAACACAGTCTAGAACCGAATATTCATCCAAAAAAAACCCTAATGGTGTCTGTTTGGTGGTCCAGCCTTGGTATTATCCACTACAGCTTCATGAAACCTGGTCAATAAATTACAGAGGATGTCTACTGCAACCATTTGGACGAAATGATGGGATGCTTGCAATTAAGCAGCTGAGATTGATCAAGAGAGACAGGCCAATCCCCTTGCAAGACAATGCTCCAACCACATGTCACACAAACACCACTGGCTCCAACTACAGAGGCTGGACTTGGAAACTCTCTGTCATCCACTGTATTCCCCAGACCTTGTACTTACCAACGGACTACCACTTCTCCAGGCTTTGGACCACTTTTTGCAAGGAAAAATATTCAATTCTCAACAAGCTGTGGAAAATGCCTTTCATGATTTCATCACCACTGGGCTTCTTTCCTGTTGGCATAAGCAAGCTACCATTAAGATGGCAACACTGTGGCAATAGTTTAGGTGCATACTTTGATTAATTGTATGTCTTCTTGTTCAAGATATAATAAACTAAAGTTTTGATTCAAAATCAGACATTTCATATTTAATGACCTAATAACTATTTCCATCCCTATTTAACAGATTTGGAAAGGGAAGAGTCAGAGAGGTTAAGTAACTTTCCCAAGACCACACTGCTCAGCTATGGCAAACCAGGAATGTTGATTTACATCTGACTCGTAAAGTAGACATCTGAGAAAATGAGAAACAGATTAAGTAACAATATTTAGAATTCCAGTCTCTTGTTCTCACCACAAAACTGCATGTAATGGCTATTATGATTTCTGGTGGAGGAAAAAGTGAATGATAAAAATGCAGTATCTGTTTAAGGCCAAAGGATCAAAAAGGGATCATGGGAAATACTGATATATGAAATCTCTTTTCCTCTCTAGACCCCAGTATGACCAGAAAGAAGAGTTGACATCATGTAAAGGAGAGGAGGTGGGAGTGAGCTTTCTCTCCTAGAATCACCACTCCCATCTTATTCACTTATTCAAATATTTTGCTAAATGGTTCTTTCCTCGTCTCTAACAACATCCTGACCATAGACAAAATACCCCAAAAGAATATTTAGAGATGGCTGTGAAGCTTTGGAGAGCTTAGAGAGTGAATACACCAAAAGCATAACAAATGGCCCTCTCTGTGTGTCAGAAGAGGCCTCGGGCTTACTAGGAGAGAGGACTCTCCACATAATTGCTTTGTAGGCTAATCTATACTTCCATGTCTTTCAATATGACTTCCATAAATCTCAGCAACTAAGAATTTCAGTGTGCTGAAAACTACCGATCTGGTAACCTGATCAGAGTTTAATGACTACTATGGGAGAATTTTGTTGAATTGTGAACAAAATCCAAATGCGTTCATTTTTATCACGTATGTCTGCACCAAATTCTTTGGCAGCCCATGAAAGGCAGATCCTCCCAGACTTGGCTGAAGTTCTGTCTTCTTTAAGATTTTCAACCTTTGAGACCAGGAGTTTGAGACCAGCCTGAGCATGAGTGAGACCCCATCTTTACAAAAAATATAAAAATTAGCCCGGTGTGGCAGTGCCCACCTGTAGTCCCAGCTACTCAGAAGGCTGAGGCAGGAGGATGCCTTGAGCCCAGGAGTTTGAGCCCGTGATGAGGTCACTGCACTCCAACCTAGGTTAGAGAGCAAGATCCTGTCCCAAAAAAAATAAAAATAAAAAAGATTTTCAGCCGGGCATGGTGGCTCACGCCTGTAATCCTAGCACTCTGGAAGGCCGAGGCAGGAGGATCGCTCAAGGTCAGGAGTTCAAGACCAGCCTGAGCAAGAGTGAGACCCCGCCTCTACTAAAAATAGAAAGAAATTAGCTGGACAACTAAAAATACGTAGAAAAAATTAGCCAAGCATGATGACACATGCCTGTAGTTCCAGCTACTTGGGAGGCTGAGGCAGAAGGATCCCTTGAGCCCAGGAGTTTGAGGTTGCTGTGAGCTAGGCTGATGCCATGGCAACAGAGCAAGACTCTATCTCAAAAAAAAAAAAAATTTCAACCTTCTAGGACTGCTAAAATACATACTATGTTGACATAGATATCATGTTCTCTAGTGTGAGATGAGAGTGAAATTGTCACAAGATGACAGGATGTCTGGATCCCTGAGTTACTTATAGAAAAGGGGACGTATTGAATATAAGTATATTTTCCCACAATGTGCCAACTATGCTTTTCAGAAGCTATATCTGAACATGATGATAGAGTATATCTGAACATAGAAGTCACCTGTGTACTCTTCACAGATCACTTTCAAAATTGGCAGAACCCACCATGGGCCCACATGCCTCTGAGTACACTGAAAGGAATGTCATTTTGTAAATACCCTGTGCTAAGATGCAAACAATTTTTCCTCCATATGCTGTTAACTACCTATGAGTGGTCTGTTTCAGTGTTTCAAACTCACCATAAAGTTCCTATTTGATATAGAATATCATAAAAGAAATTGGCCCCCACAAATTATTCCTTATCTTTATTGGTTCTATTCATGACCTACTTTTAAAAACATTATTATAAAGGATATCCTCATTAAAATCAGAACAATTATAGATGTTTGGTATAAATGGTGTTGGGTTGGCCAGTCACCAGGTTGATGGCTCCCACTAGGAGAGGGGACTTAGCAAGGAGGAATGGGAGTGGAGGTAAGGGGGAGTGAAGGAAGTCTTAGGAATATGAAAGGGAGGGAGCAGCTGGTTTTCCTGTAAGCTGAATTTAGACTGGGCAAACAATTTCAAAGTTACATCCAAGGCACTGGATCTAAGACAACTAGTCAGGATATGGCATCAAAACAGACTGAGCAATCATGGTGTTCAAAGATTGACAAGTGAGAGTCTGGAGCATTCATCAGGGAGGGAGGTAGAGTCTAGTCTCAGAGAAGGAGGCTGGCTGGCATCCTCCTACTGCACTGGGAACCAGCTAGGTACAAGATGCCTAGACAGAAGGGCCAGGTAGACAGACTGGGAACACATTGTCCTCCTTATTCTAAGTTACTTTCTCACCTGGAGGGAAAGGAAGGGAACAGCAGCTTATATCCAGCCCTCACTCACTCCAGTGGAGGGATCCGTGGACCACCACTAGGATCTTCAAGAACCAGTGAGACTCCACCTCTTGCCTGCCCCCAGGTTACAGTTAGTGTGAAATATACCCAGTCAGCCAAGTCAACAAACATTCGATCTTTTCTGTATGCATTCTTATTGGACCAAGCCTGATGCATCCGTAGATAGCAGGGGTTATTATAAGCACCTGGAGTCAGAGGCTGAAAGGGTGAAATAACTTGCCCCAGGTCACAGATCAAGAGAGAATTGAACTGTGATTTGAACCCAAGCAGTCTGATTTCGGAGTTTATCCTGGCTTTGATCACGTTGTTATGCTGCCTTAATCATACATGCATCTATATTTTAGATACAATTTTTTTTTTTTTTTTGAGACAGAGTCTCACTCTATTGCCCGGGCTAGAGTGAGTGCCGTGGCGTCAGCCTAGCTCACAGCAACCTCAAACTCCTGGGCTCAAGCGATCCTCTCGCCTCAGCCTCCCGAGTAGCTGGGACTACAGGCATGTGCCACCATGCCCGGCTAATTTTTTCTATATATATTTTTAGCTGTCCAGATAATTTCTTTCTATTTTTAGTAGAGATGGGGTCTCGCTCTCGCTCAGGCTGGTCTCGAACTCCTGACCTCGAGCGATCCACCTGCCTCAGCCTCCCAGAGGGCTAGGATTACAGGCATGAACCACCGCGCCCAGCCAGCTAGATACAATTTTAAACAAAACTTCCCTTAGGACACTTTCTCCAGTTCTTTATCATAGTGCATCCACCCTAATCACAACCTTTCTCTGTATTCTTTCATTAGTTATGCTGGGTGGCAGAGGGAAACTCATTTGTTTTTTGTTTGTTTATTTTTGAGACAGTCTTGCTCTGTCACCCTGGCTAGAGTGCAGTGGCATCATCATAGTTCACTGCAACCTCAAATTCCTGGGTTCAAAAGATACTCCTGCCTCACCCTTCTGAGTAGCTGGGACTACAGGTGCATGCCACCACACCTGGCTAATTTTTTCTATTTTTAGTAGAGATGGGATCTCACTCTTGCTCAGGTTGGTCTCGAACTCCTGACCTTAAGCAATCCTCCTGCCTTGACTTCCCAGAGTGCTAGGAATATAGGCATGAGCCACCATGTCCGGCCTCATTTGTTATTGAATATCCTGTAAGGGAATTCAGAGCAGGAGTCTCTTGATTTTTTTTTTTTCTTTTTTTTGGTAAGAGACATCATCTCGCTCTGTCACCCAGGCTGCAGTGCAAGTGGTGTGATCATTGCTCACTGCAGCCTTGAACTCCTGGGCTCAAGTGATCCTCCTGCCTCAGCCTCTCAAGTAGCTAGCTGGTCTCCAACTCCTGGCCTCCAGTGATCCTCCCACCTTGGCCTCCCAAAGTACTGGGATCACAAGCATGAGCCACCAAGCCCAACCTCTTGATATTATCTATTTATATTTTGGAAGTGACCAATATGTCAAAGCCAAAAATTCACTTGTATTTCTGTGTTTGGATAATTATTAAATTGTATTCTAACCTGGGTGCAGTAGCTTATGCCTGTAGTCCCAGCTACTCTGGAGGCTGAAGCAGGAGGACCACTTGAACTCAGGAGTTCAAATCTAACCTAGACAATATAGGAAGACCCCATCTCTAAAAAAATTTTTTAAATAAAATTTTTTACAATTATATTCTGTCCCTAAACAGGAGTTTGAGTCTCCCAAACATCTTGTTAACTAGAAATTTCACTACTTTATGGCTATTTCAGAGATCTGTAAGTGCTTGCTCTTTTTTAGCCAAATTGAGAAAATAATTACATGAAATTACAAAATTGCTAAGGATAAGTGGTGTTTTATAGTTATTGTTTCCTCAAATGGGTGGATTTGCATTCAGCAGAGAAGCACAAAAATGTACAGTTTTCCCTGCAGAAAAAAATAGGAGCAGTTTCTTAGTTTTGATAGTTATACTATGGTTACGTAATATGTTAGCATTAGAGAAACTGGGTGAAGGAAGGCTAGATGGAAACTCTGTACTATTTTTGCAACTTTTCTGAAAATTTTGAATTACTTCAAAGTAATAAGTTAAAAAAATAGAAGGCATTAATTTGGGTGGAGGTGAGGATTGAATAGGGGAGAATAGAGAAAACAGAATTGGCCATGAGTTGATAATTATTGAAGCTGGTGTTAGGCTGAAGTACCATTATATTATTTTTTGTACGTTTGTACATGTTTGAAATTTCTGACAATAATTTCATGATCTAATGAGATAAAAAAGAAAGGCATAAGAGGAAGAATTACGTGCAGTTCAACTTTGGGCAAATATAAGAATTTTCCAGGCCGGGCGAGGTGGCTCACGCCTGTAATCCTAGCACTCTGGGAGGTCGAGGAGGGAGGATCGCTCCAGGTCAGGAGTTCGAGACCAACCTGAGCAAGAGTGAGACCCCCGTCTCTACTAAAAAAAAAATAGAAAGAAATGATTTGGACAGCTAAAAATATATATATATGGAAAAAATTAGCCGGGCATGGTGGTGCATGCCTGTAGTCCTAGCTACTCGAGAGGCTGAGGTAGTAGGATTGCTTGAGCCCAGGAGTTTGAGGTTGCTGTGAGCTAGGCTGATGCTAGGGCACTCTAGCCCCAGCAACAGAGTGAGACTCTGTCACAAAAAAAAAAAAGAATTTTCCAAATGATGTTGGTAGCTTAGACAAACTTGTAGTATTTTTGGATTTCTGTTTTGTTTGTCATTCTTACTGTGGGTTCTTGAAGAATCAAGTATGTGCTTGTATAATTTTTAAAATTCTAGAATATATATTCTTGATTATATTTATCTATTGTTCTTCAGGTTTTCTTTATGTTTGCATTGCTAAAAATATATGCATAAAATAAACTAGAATTTTTTGAAGTTGTCTTACCTGTCCATAGACTAGTAAATGTTAATATTTATTTTATGCCTTTTTTGTTTTATTGTTTTTCTAAGCAATGTGAGTGTGAAGTCATACCCATTGGCAGATACTTTCACATTGTTTTTATAATAAATTTATGCTGTTCCAAAGGTAATAAATTACACTAGATCCATACATAATGGGTAAGAGAAGTTTTAGGTGCCATGTTAGAATTTAAGCCATGAACCGCTTATTTTCTAAGCTCTCCCTTTAAAGATACTAAATTAGAGAATTTCTTTACAAATAAATTCCTTTAATTGGTTTGGAAATACAAAGCTCTTTCTTTAAAGCACAAATTGAAGCCATGCTGTCTCTGCCCACCAGACTAAGAGAGTGGTGCTTAATGTGCGACAGGAAGGCTCCACTTGGAGAGCCTCACAGGCGCTAGGAGCAGTTAGAAGGTGACATGATGAGGGCAAAGAGCTTCATGGTTCCTAATTGGGCACCAGTGAACTGGAGTGCTTTAAAACTTGGGCTCTGGATCTAGACTGCCTAGGTCTTAATACAGGTTCTGCCCTGAGTGTTTATAGCATCTTTATTCACAATAGCCCCAAACTGAAAACCATCCACGTGTCTACGAACTGGTGAGTGAATAAACAAATTGTGGCACTATTGGGCAATAAAAAGGGGTAAACACATAACCACATGGATAAATCTTAAAGATTTTATGCTAATTTAAGGAAGCCAGACATAAAAGATTAGATACCATATGGTTTCATTTATATTTAATATAACATCCATAAAAAGTCAAGTCTATAGACAGAAAAATAGGGTAATAGTTGCCAGGGCCAGTGATAGAGTGGATTGACTACAAAGGGGCACAAAGGAACTTTTTAGGGTGTTGGAAATATTCTATATCTTGATTTGATAGTAGTTATACAATTACTGTATACATAATCTGTATTTATTTGTCAAAATCTATCAAACTGTACACTTAAAAAGAATTATATTTTGTATAAATTATATCTCAATAAAATATTCAAAACCATACATACAAAATACATTTTCCAGAACCCTTTTTGATTTGTCTAGTTTCCATGAACAAGCTTATTGTTATTGCTCTAGGTCATTTGTCTTGCTAGAACCAAAGGATATATGCGTTCTTTGCAACATGTATATTTTATCTGTCTGCTCTCTTCTGATAGAACTGTATGACAACAGGGCCCCAGGGGGATAAAGATGGCAAAGGGGACCCTGGGCTAAATGCTGGCCTTAGGAGACTAGCTCTTAGAAGGAACTGTGAGCACAGGAGAGAAGGATTCAGGGAACATGGGAGCTGACCCAGGCTACAAAGAGAGGAAGACCCAAGAAGAGAGTTGACTGGCCGTAGAAAAGGAGGAGGGATGGATGAGGTGACCCGTTGGGGAAAGGGAAGCTGAGTGAGATGAAATATACCTCTTTAGGTATCACAGCCCTCAAATTAACATGTTTACACATTCATGACACCCAAGTGGCTTCAATTTCTCGGCAGTGGAATTTCTCACATAATTAAGCTTTTAGAAAAAAAAAATCATTTTTTGCCATTAAAAAACCTGACAAATGGTCCACATGTATCATTTGGACATGGGTCACATTACCCAGATAATGAACTCTTTCATGTAAAATTTCCAGTAGATTTTTAACATGCAAAGTCCTCCTCATATGTTATTCTGCATTGATCCGATTGGAGCTGTTAGTGTCTAGTGGATCAATGATCAGCAAACTAAAAAGTCACTTAGTGACTATGACACCCATGGCAGTGTGAGAATCTATTGTGTCAGGAATCCTTGTTTTATTAACTCTGTAATTACCTGTTCAGCTGAACCGGTGAATTTTATTACACATTTTCTTTCACCTGAACAAGACCTTTGCACTTCTACCAGTGCCCTGAGGATCTTTTTTTTATTTTTTCTGCTCCATGTCCTTCTGCAGTGCCCTGTGGCTTAGCTGCCATCTGTTTAAGCAGGGAAGTGTGTGGGAAGGATGGCTTTAGGAATACCACCGCCTTGCTTTGGAAGCTGTTAAATGGCCTCACCCTTTAGGGTGAGTTGCCTCAGTTGAGACACACTTAGTCCTCAGAAGTCAGGAGTGTAATTCTGCTTGCGATGTATTGGTGCTTTTGTAGACAAAGGATCATAATGCTGTATGGCCTGGACGTAAACAGCATGGACTTTGGGGGCAAGTCTGGGAGGCACTTGTCAAGTTATGTAAATTCTCTCAGCCTGGGCTTCCTTGTATGTAAGAGGGGAGGATAGGAATAGTTCCCCCTTGTACTAATGCATGGATGTCTCTCCAGCACCTGATTCAATATGTCTAAAACTTTGTTTTCTCCCCCTAAAACCTGTACCTCTTCTACTTTCTCTTGGTAAATGGTGCTATTATCTTTGACTTTCTTTCTCACTCACCCCACCTTAATATCCAGTCACTCACCATCAGATCCTATCAATTCCACTTCCTAAATGTTTCTCTGATACATTTGTTACTCTGCGTCCTCACCATCTCCACCCATGCCCAAGCCATTATCATTTCTTACCTGGACTACTAGTCACCCAGCTGAACTCCCCAAATTCACTCTTAATCTCTTTTAATATAGTGCTATCATTCTTCAAAGACTTCCGTTTTTCTTAGCATTAGGTTACACATAATTAACACATCCCGAAGACTTTGCGTAATTCCATCTTTTTCTCTTCACCCTCATGTCACGCCCTTGAGCTGTTGTTATACTAGGGTTATATAGTATTATATATGTGTTACTTATTTTCACATTTATTCACTCACTCAGCTAACATATATTGAGCATCTACTCTGTGTCAGGCATAGTGCAGGTGCTGAGAATACAAAAGTGAAGAGAGTCTGGTCCCTGCCCAGGATGAGCACAATCCCTTATGGGGGATAGAGATATAAGGAAATGATTATGGTAAGGTGTGACACAGGAGCAGACAGAGTGATTAGCTTTGTGTTTGGCACATCAGAGAAGGCTTTGCAATGACAGTGACTATATTAAGTCTGGAAGAATAAACAGGAACATGTGTGTGTGTGTGCGTGTGTGTGTGTGTGTGTGTGTGTGTGTGTGTGTGTGTGTGATTTTAAGTTGAATTTTCTCATGCTGGAAAATATTTTAGGAATATAATACACACACAGAGCATAATTCTTCTTTAGAGTATGTAAAAGGTGCTTAGTCATTTCCCACATCGTTGAGGTTACTTGTGTAATAACCATTAGCTATTGATAATTTCTCTTAGAACAAATAAAGCTGATGAAACACCTTTTTATTTTTTCATTGAGTACTTTTGTATGACCTTTGTTAAAAATCTTTCTACTTGTTTTGAGTGGCCAATTCATATCCCCAAATTTCCATTTTCTTGAAACATTATCTCAGGAAGTGGGAACTTAAAAGGCTGTTGATTGCAGAATATGGTCAAAATCAACCAAACCAAAAAAAAAATCAGTTGAACATCTTCAGAATTTGAGTCTTTTAAACTGGTTCCTAAACAGGAATGCTCCGTATAGTCATCCTGTAATCAGATCTTCTTTAACACTGAATTTCACTACAGAGAAATTAGACTATCCACAAATGACAAAGACTGTCACTTTGAGGTTTTGTAGCTCACCTAAAGCACAGATTAGGTATGAAATATCTAGTTTTCTAGAAATGTAACTTTAATACTCAGTTGCTACTGAATGTCCACTTGATAAATTTAACTAAATAACACTTTCTTTTACAACTCTAGTCTTCTGATTGTGCTTTATTTTCCAAACTTTTGGAAAATCAAAAGCATTCTCTTAATTTTTGAAGAATGTATTATGCAATTGAGATAATTTCCATAATGTAAGACAAGTATTCTTAAAAGAGAAACTTAGATTTCCTCTTATGCCTATGATGCTTATTAACCATATTATTTTTCAGACACTTCATAGAAGTATTTTTACCATAAAGAAACTGATTCATAACCACAGACACTATTTCCATTGTTAGAGATAATCTCCTTTGTCTAAAGTCTGTCACATAAAGGTCTCAATGCACTTGCTACATAAGATATTTTAGTGTTCTTAGTTTTAAGCCCACTAAGATACAGAGAAATGCATGCAACTAGCTCATTCTGTGCTTCTGAAAGAAACATTTATCAATTAAGCAAAATTGAATTGCTTGTAAGACCTCTGGAAGTACTGATGACACCTTAGTTGTGAAGAGCAATGGGAACATTACTCTCCCCTTCCTGCAGCTAAAGAATAAGAAATAAGAAACTTCACCTGACCCAGGGTGAAGCTGAGCTAGAACTCTATAGACTGTTTCATTTGAAATGATTAAGAAAGTACGGTGTATGGAACAAAAGAAATTAAACTGAAAAAATGTAAACCATAAGTTAAGAGACCTCATCATTATAGCAACATCACCTTTTCTTCCTCCTAATTCTTCTTTACTGATGTAGACTTTGAAAATATAAAGATGAATAAGGCCCAGTCCCTGCCTTCAAGGAACTAATAATCCAATGGAAAACAGATGTGTCTAGCTAACCATAATCATTAAGATATATTAGTGTTTTCAGCAAAGTGCTAAGTGGAGAGAGAACAAAATAAATGGTTAATTCTGCCCAGGAGAATCATGGAAGACTTCACAGAGGAGGTGACATTTGGCTTGAAGAATAAGTGAGATTTAACCAAATAATGAAGGAAAGTAGGGATTCCCTAGAAAGAGAAAATAGCAAGAAACAAAAGCAAGTTGTTTAAATAGTTGGCATGTTAGAGAATATTTAGGGGGAGTGGCTGGGGAGATCGGTTAGGGTTAGTTATGAAGAATATGGATATTACTCCTTTTTTGATCCACTCCCATCACCCACTGTAGATAGTTTAGACTTTATTTCATAAGACATTGGAGACCAATCAATCTTAGTATTTTGTGGTGAGCATGTTTCATTGTTTGACCATCTGCAGTCAACCCCTCTCCTTCCTATGCTCTCTGATCACCTTTGGTGTTACTTCCTATTAAGTGGGTATTAAGAAGACAGAGTGGTCCTTTTCCACTACCAGATCCTTCTTGGACCAACTCTGGTGTCGCTAGGGTCCAACCACATGATTTAGGTTTGGCCAAATGGATACTCCCTCTTTGAAGACTTTGAATCTTGATCAAGGAATACAAAGATGTGTGGACATCTGGTGATCATATTCATAGCAGCAGCAACAACAATAGTTGGGATTTTTGCTATGGTTCCTGGCCCTTGGCTCATGGAAGCTCTTCTGCTTCCAATCTTGAGTCAGTTTCTTGCAGCTAAGAACCCTGACCCAACAATGTCCAAAACCAAACTCATTATTCAAGTTCAAGGAGTTACACAATGGAAACTTGGAACTACAAGTTCAGAACTTCAAGTGCAAAGCTTTTTATAGATGGATATAGATTTAAGATCCCTTGAATTAAAGCTGAGAGTTAAAGCCCAAGAGGTAAATCACCTAGGGAGAGACTATGGAGAAAGAAAACAAGAGGACCAGAAACAATATCCTGAGAGATGTCAAAATATGGAGAAGCATACAAAGGAGCTAACAAGGATGCCATAAATGGATATCAGAGAGGCAGGAGAATAACTCAAGGAGGACATAATTTCAAGGAGGGGATCAGCAATATCAAATACTGCAGAGAGATCAGGGATAATAAGGACAGAGAAGAGGTCATTGGGGTTGGCAATCAATGGGTCACTGGATACATTTGTAGAACAAATTAGGAGTGACTTACAGGTGGGAGCCAAAATCTTGTGGTTAAGGAAATAATGGGAGGTGACAAGTGCAAGCAGCCATAGAGTATATTGCTTTAACTAGAAGTCTGGTGAAGTGAAAGGGAATGAGACAGGTACAGGAGGATTTGGAATTTGAAAGAAACTGGGCCTTTTCCAGCAGAAGAGTTGGTGGAAGAGGAGAAATTGAAAATGTAAGACAGGGGAGAAATAGATGATGGAGCATTACCAAGGAGAAGGAAGGCGGCAATGGCAGTTGTAGCAAAGTCGAATACTTGGTCTTGGAAGGTAGTAGAGCCTCTTCCTCTTTGGAAGCAGGACTGAAAGGGGGAAGAAGAGATGAAGATTAAAATCACCTGAGTTCTTATTAAAGGGGAGATTCCTCTAGGCCTACCCTCAACTTACTGAATCAGAATATTAGTGCAAGGGGCCCCTGAATGTGCACTATTAACAAGCCACAGGTGACAGCTATGCATACTAAAATTTAAGAATGGCTAATAAAGATAATACAAAAGTAGAGATGGAGTTGGAGCTAAAGAGTGATAAAAGGGCTGGGCAGGGTGGATCACGCCTGTAATCCTAGCACTCTGGGAGGCCGAGGCGGGAGGATCACTCCAGGTCAGAAGTTCAGGACCAGCCCGAGCAAGAGCGAGACCCCTGTCTCTACTACAAAAACAGAAAGAAATGATCAGGACAGCTAAAAATGTATATAGAAAAAATTAGCAGGCATGGTGGCACATGTGTGTAGTCCCAGCTACTCAGGAGGCTGAGGCAGAAGGATTGCTTAAACCCAGGAGTTTGAGGTTGCTGTGAGCTAGGCTGACGCCACAGCACTCTAGCCCAGCAGCAGAGCAAGACTCTGTCTCAAAAAAAAAAAAAAAAAAAAAAGAGTGATAAAAGTTTGGCAGATCCCTGTGGGAAACAAGAAATGGAATCTAGCAAAAATGAATTAAAGCATTCCTAAAGAATACTAAGAACCCAGTTGAGGTTGAAAATCATAAATAAATCAAAGGTATCAGTTACCTAAGGATTCTGTTTCTTTCTGTTTGCTTGGTGGCCCAGGAAAAGTAGAAGAGCAAATGTTCAGATTGATGCAGGATGTTGGGAATGGCACAAGTGTGACAGATGTGAAGGGGAAAAGGTATTGAGGGTGGTTGACCCTGGAGTCCCTGGTGATAAGGCAGAAAGTGAAATGGTTCTGAATCAGGTAGAAATAAAGATCTTTGTATAGAGAAGCTCCATCCCAAGTAAGCTGGCTGGATTGAAGGAGTACAGTTGGGACAAGCAAATCTGAGCCACTCTTTAAATAGCAGGTAACAATCAAAACTGAACAAACCTGCTATGCCTTGTCCTTGCTGCCCCTCCTATACGTGAACATGTTTTAGTGCTGCCAAGGTCATTTCCCAATGTCCCAAAGACTTGTCCACTCATATTAAGAAACTGACATCTATAAAAATGAGCAAATCCTCTTTACTTAATGGTTAATACCTTGTCCCTAGAATCTGAGGCTGAAAAAGATTTATAATGACAATGCCAACAATTCCTAAGTCTTAGTTCCCAAATTAAAAAGGAAAGGGGATTTATTTTAAAAATCCAACAATCATTGCTGCTTTTATAACACTTAAATTTTCTATACTAATTAAATAGCCAAAGAACACAGCTATTTATCATTCACTTATCCAATAAGCCATGTTAAAGTTAGTTAGCTGTAACTAACTTCGGAATTCAGAAGTATACATTTCTACCATTTTTTAGGGAGCTGTCAATCCACTTGGGAAGATAAAACATTAAATTGATAAAGTAACTGGAGTAATAGTTCTTAGACAAGAAATGAAGTAGAAGTGATGTGGGAGGCATGTATTAGAATCCCACATGGATTTTTCAGAATCTCAATGCCCTCACCCAGGTCAAATCAGACTACTGGAGAAAGTATGTATGGTTTGAAAAAGCTCCAAAATTATTTCAGTACAGTTCCCATCAACTCTTAAAAATCGTTAAGCTAGAAAATAAAATCAAGCAACAACAATATTGATATCACTGTCAGGTTTATTGAATGAATATGGCTAGTACGTTGACTTTTAAAATATGTATATATTTAAGTAATTTATAAACATTTACAAACGCTTGGTATTCATAATGTTTTTTATAGAAGTAATATAAATAGCGTTTATGTTCTCAAGCCTGCCCCAAAAGGTGTTATGTAATTGCTGATGTGGCTAATTATAGGTCACTAACCTATTTTCTGGAGCTTAAAAATGGATGTGTAATAGAAGAAGTTTCTTCCCTATTTCCTATATACAGAGCCAGCCTTAGGAAATGTTAAAAAAATTTTTTTCCTTTGGTGCTCCCCTTTCTCTTTTTCGTACCTCTCTTTTCCTGTTCAAGTCCACCCTATGTTCATGCACCCTCCTTAAGCCTACATTGCCTTTAAAAGCATTTCCAAATTCATTTGTACAAAAATTGAATTCTAGCATTAATCATAGTGAAAAATTTGCAAACAACCTAAGTGTCCATCAATGATGAAAGATTTGTTAAATAAATGGTGATGCATACAAATCATGAAAAGTATGGTATAAACACAATAGTCTGCTTTTTGGGGGGGAAATAGCCTTGACCTTTTAGAAGGTGAATAAACAAGTTATAAATGCTCAGGGGGCTGAGGCAGGAGGACCACTTGAGCCAGACAGTTCAAGTCCAGCCTGGACAACATAGCAAAACCCCCATCTCTAAAAAATAAATAAATAAATAAAAATAACGTTAAAGGCTGATTTGATCTTGCTAAAATTAGGTGTGTACATGTATGCCTATGCATGTATACAAAGGAGATATCTGAAAGAAAAGTCACAATTGTTGAGATTTTTTGGTGATTTTTATTTATTTATGTTGTTATATTGTTTAAAATTTTTACTCTGCTTCTAGTATTTTAGGACTCAGAAAATATTATAAAGTTGTTCTCATTTTTTTAATGATAAAGAGTGCTCCAAACTCCCAAATCACTTCCCTTCCCTCCCCACCACATAAAAACTCTTTATCTTAGTCTGTAGCTTATCTCAAGTAGGTGTAGAAGGAAGCTAAACTGATTAAATTAATTTGTGCCAATTTGTGAGTGATTGGCATCTCCATTATCTTTCAAAACATATTTGTGTTCTCAAAACATAAATGAATCTCTAAATGATGGTGTTCAAGGTGGAAGAAGGTTGAAGTACAATAATTTGGACAGTATGAGTTAAGGTATTTTGGACAAGAATATGACCTTATAGCAGGTTAACTCTGACTGGGAATACGTGTCAATCAGGGTCAATTTCCAGAAGCTCTGCCCATTTATGCCACATTTTCTAGTCCTGGTATAGATGGATACTTTTTTGCACGCACACAGAAGTTATTCTTTGTTTTGTTTTCTTAACATGGTCATACTTATTTATTTTTTCACTTCTTAGAATGTCCTTTTTTCTCTAGAGATTTGTTAAACATTCTATTCTCCTCTAGTTTTGCCATATTTTGACAGCCATAGATTTATCTGTATTTCAGGTGGAATTTATTTTGATTAGTGTGAGATGAGAATCTAAACTGATTTTATTCCAAATTATTACATTTCTCAAATCATTTATTAAATCACCCTCTTTTCCTTGTGGTATCTTATTTATTAGATATTAATTTTTTACACCTAAAATGAGCTCTTTATTCTGTTATATTGATCTGAGCATTTTTGCACCAGTGCTTGGACTTATTGTAGCCCTATAATATTTTAATGCTCTTAGTGTCAGTCATTAACTTTTCTTTCAAAATTTCAAAATGCTACTTTTCCCTTTTTATGTTTCCTGTAAGCTTTAGAATTGTTTTGTCAAGTGCCTTAAAAATCTTATTGTACTTTTAGTTTGTATAGCATTAAGCTTAAAAATTAACTTTAAGCTCTCCACTTTGTGCCAACAAATTCTTTTCAGTCTTCTAAGTGTTTTCCACAGAGGCTCTTTGTTGGCAGTAGCAGCAATGGGTATACATTATATATGATAACTCAGGGGGTTATAAGTCAGAGATTGTTTGTATTCAAGTGTTAGAAAGCAGTCATTTAGGGCTTTTGACTATTAAGCACAATATGTAATACAGGTTTTGTGGGGGTTTTGCTGTTTTGGGGTTGTTTGTTTGTTTGTTTGTTTTTTGAGATAGGGTCTCACTCTGTTGCCCAGGCTACAGTTCAGTGGCATCATCAGAGCTCACTGCAACCTCAAACTCATGGGCTCAAGTGATCCTCCCACCTCAGCCTCCCGTGCTGTTGTCTTTTGTCATCTTATTAGTTCAGTCTGCTCTTCTGACAGCTACTAATTGTTAGGTTGTCCAGGACTAATATACTTTACATCTTCTCTTTATTTTTATAATTGGCTTATTATATTACACTGATGACCTCTTCAAGTTTTCTTTTTTGAAACTCTAGAGTAGAGAGTAATGTCTGTCTTTCAAGGATTTTATATTATTCAGTTTTGTAAAACATTCCAAACCCTGGAATGGATTATTACATTAATTAACTGTATGATCTTAGAGAAGCCATTTAAAGTTTCTGATTAGGTTTTCTCATAAAATGGGCATAATAATACATATATCAGGTAATAATGTAAAGGTATTATAAACTGCCTCTGTGTAATCACTCAAGCAGTGAGTGCCTTTCCATCTCTTCCTTCTCTCTATTTATCTGTTGATATCTATTTTGTTAGTCCTTCCACCTTTGGTTCTGTAATTACCCTTTCTAAGGGAGTTCCTAAATTTCTCCCATAGCTTGGTACTTAAGACCAAATGGTGAAAGAATATAAATATAGCAAATAATTTTATAAGCAATCTAGTATTAAATTAATTGATACTAAGTTAATCACAAATCATTTTAATAGTAGCAAATTAAACTAAGCCAGTGTTTATACCTTTTCCTTAGGAAAATAAGTGGGTTTAGAAAATTACCATTTTCTAAGTTATTAAGGATTAATATAGGGCAATGATTTGAGTGTTGACCTTAAGGGCTTATGTATAGAGTGCCTATTAGTACCAAGTGGTAATTGTAAGTGTAAATGCTGATTGTGTCACCTTAGAGCCAAAATCATTGATTAAACAGGCATGTTCAGCATTAAAGTGTGTGTGTTTAATTAAAATTGATTTTGGAAGAATTCCCCAACTAGTGTTCCTTTTGCTCAACATTATTTTTTTATTATGAAAACGAAGTAAAATTGAGGTATTGTTTAGGTTAAATCATATATGTTGAGAAGTATCTAATTTTGTTTTTTCTCTCTAAGGCCTAATAACTTATATATCTACTTCATGTCTTAATTTCATTTTGAGCTAGGAAAGGCTTACTAGTGTCTCTGATTCAGAAGTTGGAAATTTATCTGAAGAAGATCCTAAATGTTGTAGGAGTACTCAGAGTCCTGAGTACGGAGAAGGACATGGAAAACATATTTGGGAAAAATAATTTTTTAATCTGCATCACATTTTTTTCATGATAAAATGATATTCTGTGTGCTAATTATGTCATCTGCTATGTTCTGTGAGGGCCTTCATTAGAGCAGGGAAAGCATTATGTGTTTAGTGTTAGTCTATTTAAGGAAAGAAAGACAATTTCATGTATATCTGAATGTTTCCACTTCATTCACCTAAGAATTCTCTTTAGTAGTTGTAAAGTAGAAATGTCATTTTCTAATTTTAAAACAGAGAAAGAGAAGAGGCATAAGAAAAGGCAACCAGAATTTTAAAAATTAAGTTGATTCCTGCCACAGACTTGATTTCTTGCACTAACAGTTTCAATACTGTATTTATTGATGTACATAGTATAATTAGTATGTTACAGGCAACAACCATCGATCTGTTCTGATAGGCGGAAACTACCTTTAAATAATAAAGGAATTCCTTTCTGACATAAATACTCTCTGCCTTTGAAGGCTAAGAAGAAATATGCAGCATGATGTTTGTATCAGCCTATCACTTACATTAAGACCTATCTGATTATAGCTTATAAAAGCTGTTCTTTTTCATAAATACTTCAGTTGAATGGACTAGGCTGGTTTTCTTTTCCTTTTTTTTTTTTTTTCTTTTTTTGTTTTAGATTGTCCCTAAAACATTTCCAGCTCACTCACAGGTTAATAATCATACAATGATGTCAGCCAAACCAAGTGCTGACAAGGAAATGGGAGCCTTATTCAGGAGAAAGATGAGTAAACATCCCAAGAGAGGAATCCAACAGCAAGCAGTCATTTTTCATAAAGAGAAAAATCACTAAACTAAAGAAAAGAGGTTTAAAAAAATAAGTTTAACTGAAACTTGGACAATCTAAAAAGATGTGCAGATAGTAAGATTCTAATACAAGAGGCACTTGGGACATTGCCACCTGCATGTTCCACTTGCCACAGGAGTTTACCTTTGGGCAGATGCAACTCCCAAAGGTGTTTTCTCCCTAGTTTGAGAGAAAAAAAGTGAAAAAGTTACAGTCTAGGTCCACTAGACACATCTCTAGCCAGAGTGGTGTTCCTGAGTTAGTCACACTGTTGATGGCAATAATACTAGAATAAAACAAAATGTAATGTTTGCCAATTTTTAACTACCATGTCAATATGCTTAAAAATAATTTGAGGTTTTGTGTGTCTGAGTACACAGTAACCACACACTAGTTTCATAAATTTCTTACTAATAAAAGACTCCCAGTTTTACAGTCTTTGGGGCTTCGGTATAAACTAACTTTCCAAATTAAAACTGGGTCCAGGTACATTTTCTCTTTAACAGATTGGGTTCCATTAAAACCCAGCACAAGCAAATCCTATAAAAAGTGTGTATTGTTTCAAATAGCTGGAAAGTAGAGCAGCTTTACCCATCACTCACTGGAGCTGTGGTTTACCCCAGTAGAGTCATCTTTTTAGCAGGGTTCCTGTGGGAGACCTGTTTGTGAAAGTGGCATTTGTGATTCAGACTTCAGTTCCCCATGCCAGCTTCGGAAAGTCAAACAGATGTTTCCTCGTTTACTGCAGCATAGCTCATCACTTATCCCAAGAGGAAAATCAGAAGAGGCTGGGGACAAGCTCTATCCTGTCATCCACAACTGCAAGAAAATAGAGATAGAGGACCTGTGTGTGTGTGTGTTTGTGTGTGTGTGTGTGTGGTAGATTTGATGAAATATAACTTTAAATTTTGCTTTATTTAAAAATAAAATGCTTCATCTATAGAAAATTTTATCTTCCACCTAAATTCCCCCCCTTTTTTTTACTCCCTTTTCTCTCCCCCTTTCCTGGCAAAGTTCAGAATCTTTATGAGTCTCTTTGGAGTACAAATCTTTGTGCTTTTCAGTTTTGCTTTGGATTAATAGGTTGTTTGAGAGCAAAGCTTAGCTCCTGATTTGTTTTGCAAGAATAATAAGACTGAAGTTATTTTTTATTCACACGTCAAAACACATGCACTCCAAAAAAAGCAAATAAAATGTATTTTGAATTTCATACACCACAGTAATATGGCCTTGGGAATTATACTCATTAACTGGATTATAAAGAACTGGGTAGCATATAGTGCGAAATGATTTTACATTAAGCCTGAACTAACATTAGGTAGAACATAGTAAGACTTTTTCATTTCTGATCTATATATTTTTAAAAATATATTATTGCAGGTTTTTAAGCCAGAAATCAAATGCTTTAGAAAATACAAAAAAAAATCCATTTTAAGCATGCCCATGTTTTTGTTTTGAACATACGTTAAGAGGTAATCTTGCCTAATTGTAGTCAACAGTCAGATTTTTAAGTTGGATTTTCTTTGAAAAATTATCTGATATCTCCTTGCTTGGAATGAATTCCTTTAGCCCCAGGCCCTAGACCAGTGGAAGGGTTGCGGCTGGTTTATAAGGTTCTCTACAGATGTACGTCTCTGTCTCTCCCTTTCAGACACTCTCGTTTGCTCTCCTCTCTTGCTCTGTGCAAACGCAGAGTGGTGTCTGTGTTTCAGGAAAAGAATGTGTGTTAAAAGAACTAATGGTCCGACTGTCCATCAGACTAGGCAGCAATAGAGGTCATCTGGCGGTCAAAACCAAATAATTTCAGCCTGTTCCTAAAGCCCCTGAAGCTGTTGACTCGATGACTGGAGTTCACTGCCTCTTGTTGCTTCTGTAGCCTCTGAAACCTGGGAGTTTTATTTTTGGAGACAAGAACAGACATATTTTCTCCCTAGCAACTGTGTGTGCACAGTGCCCACCATTCAGTGTTTGCTCAGGTTAGCTTGGCTAAAGTATACAGTCAGTGCTCCCTCTTGATACATGTCTGCCCTGAATAGACAATAGACCAGATTCTAAACTGAGACACTCCCAAAATATTGGAAGAGTCTGAATATTTGTGCTTGTTTAAAGCTCATTGTTATACAGAAAATTTAAATACTTAAAAATAGAAAATATTTTCTCTGCTTTTATAAAGAAACTTGATGTTCTTAATGCAAAACTTTCTGCAGGCATTTATTTTAAGGTGACTTCGAAATTTCTACATTCATATGGAACAGACGGGAATGGAAGTGGCTTCAGAGAGCTGACAACTCCATTAAAAATGTTTTAAAATCCATAATCCATAAATCTGAACCACATATTGGTTATATTCATAGGCCTTTCAGTATTTCTTGTACCCTATTTGTGAATACCACCACCTGCTGGTAGTTTAATGACAAGTTCTTACTTTGGTGAAGAATCAATCTAAAACTCAGTATTAAATAAAATGTAAATGTTTTTAAGCAGGTAAAATTTTGAAGTGAAAATCTATTTACTGTGTTAGTTTGAAACAGCCTACCTACAACTAATTTTCCAAAACTTTTTAAAAGGCATTTGAAAAAAATTGCGCATGAAATACTGTTTTGAAATGAAAGCTATTCTTAAATTATACCAATTCTTAATTATCTTTTAGCTTTAACTTCTGTTTCTTACCCACAACATTTCAAAGTGATATTGGAAGCATTCAAATCATCAAGTTTGAGTTTCATTTCTTCTACTTCTTTTGTCTGCTAGCTTTCTAAAATTGTATGTGTGTGCGCACACAAAGAAATATCTAAATATGGAAAAGGAGGAGGGGCAGGAAAGCATGGAAAATCCACAGGCTGAATAATTAAGTGTTGACTTCTAAAGATTATGTCTGTGATTGAGGGATTTACCACTCTTATTTTGGCATTGACTCATAAAACATATGTTCACAAAATCTGTTTTATGGGCTTTTTAACAGGGTAAGAAATTTTAAATGTACTATAGAATAGGAAAATCAAATCCTCATGCAGTGAGATTACAATAAACATTTTTTCTTTTAATTGTTCAAGTCTTTACTCATCAAACAGAAATATACTATAATACTTTATAATAAAATATAATGTCACTATTGCCCAATACAGAGAATGACAAAATTTTATAGATTAAGATAATCCAGAACTGCAGCTTTCTAATGACAAAATATGTGGTCCTGTTTTTATTCCAAAGCCGTGCTCTCAGAGTTTTCTGTCTTTCTTAAAAATGCATCTTGGTCCAATTTTAATGTATACCTTTAGCCAGGTCACTTTTATTATTATCTTTTTGTTATCTAGTAAGACTCTTGAAATGTCCTGGTTTGAAGCCAAACTCAGACAATGATTCTTTCATCTTAAATATGCTCTTCTAACCACCTGATTGGGGGCCTCCTGCAGGTGAATGGTTCTCTCTGACCCTCCAACGTGAGAGACTCTGACACCTCAGGTAGCCCTCCATCTTCTTTGTAGGCAGCCACACTCCTTATATTTTTAGATGTTTGCAGCATTCACGTCTCAGTATGTTCAGTATTTTAGGCAATTAGAAGTTGCAGGTCTTTGGCAGCAAGAAATGAAGCCTCACTGAAACTTGATTGTACTTACATAGCCTGGTGCTGAGTTTTATGCGCTATCTGGAGAAGAATGAAATTGATCCAACGCCTTTCCGAGAGGAAGAATGACTTCCAGGGATTTTTTTTTTCCTCTCTCAGGCGAGCTTTTACAGAACTTTTTCAGTATTCTTTCATGGTGTGTGTGGTTTTTTTCCCCACCATAAAACAAGAGTAACCTCTAATGCCATTCCTGAGAGAGGAGCACAAGGGGTAGAGAAGAACCACACCAAATCTCTTTTGATGAGGGAAACCTAAGTAACAACTGTTAATTCAGCCTCAGAAATTTCTCTCTTAGTTTGAGAATCCTGGGTTCGGGAAGGCTGCTGCTTTTGGAGTTTTTAGGATTTTCCCCCAATACCTCTGATCACTGCTACCAGGCCTGACTTATTCCCCTTGCTGATTACATTTAAAAGGTCACCAGGACAATGACGAGGTTTTCTGCAGGCTCCTCCCTTCACACAGTCTATGACCACATCCTCCATCAGGAGCTTCAGCCGTAAAACGCCTCCTACTGTTTCCAAGAGGCCAGTACACTAATGATTCTCAGGCCTATACTAGCAATGAGACCGACCCTGTACCTCCCAAGGACTCTTCTGTATATAAGGAGAAGGTAGAAGTTCGTGCCACGTTTCTTCTTAAGGCTTTATAAGACTCTATTTAGAGTGAGCCATGGGCATGCCACTTTTCTCTTGGTCAGCAAACCATAGAATTCTTACTGTCTTGCAGCATTAAAACATGTCATATTTTGAGAGTTTTAAGTAATCCTTTCAACTAATTCAGATAAGCACACATAAAGCATTCTCTCCTTGGAGAGCATGGCACCAAAAATTTCCCAAAAACTATCAAGGAATTACCCATGCCTTCCTGGGTCTTGCAGACATGGGAGTCATTCAGACCCAGACACAGGTATAATAATTCTAATACTAAAATGTGATAATTGCTATAATAGAAGTTTTAAAAAAATACTGTAGGAGAGGGAGAGATTAATTTCACATCAGGGATTCTGAAAGGGATTTTGGAGTAGCTGGATTTTGAATTGAATCTTAAAAGATGAATAGAAGAAGAATGTTCCAGACAGAGGAACAGTAATACGGAAAATGACATTTGTTTTCACCAGGTTTCTTGCATCCCTTAACTACTTGGTTGCCATTGTTGTTAACTGTGTGGTTAACCAATTAAGGCAAGAAGAGCTGGTTTGAGATAACCATCGTGTAAAAAAGCTTTTATCTGGACACTTACTTTCCTTTTTTTTTCAAATAGTGATTCTGATATGAATAACATCAGCTTCCTTTTTTTCCTCTTACAATCCATTTACCTGTTTCTTTCCATCTATATTCACACACACACCTTCAGAGTTTATTCTTGGACACTTTCCAGTTTCTAATATGATGTCCACAAGTCAAATCAATTATGTTGAATTGATAATACAACTTAATGACCCTGCTTGTCTTTGCAGGTAAACTTGAGAACAGAATGAATCTAACTGCCAACTCATTAACCTTGCAAGACAATTCAGGTGGTTTTATTCTAATGTTTCTCATGTTTGTTTAGAGTTGAGCACACTTTAAATATATCTACATTGGTTAATAGCCTCTTGTTGTACACAATTTTTTGATGAACTCAATTGATATTATTCATTAAAGACCAGATCCTAATGAACTCATTTGCCTTCCTCTTGAATTTACATTCAAACAAGAGATTTCTTAATGAGTTCTTAAAATGCTAACTTACTAGTTTTAAATTTATGTGTTTCACACTGCCAGTCTTAGAATTTCTTGTCCACCTCAAATTCCTAATTCCTACTTTTAGATTTGTAGGAAACAATTGTCCAGCCCTTCTCTCTTTCCCTTTTTTTCTAATTTTGTCATCTGTGCTGCTCACTTTGCGTGCTATAGATGTCTTCATTAAGGGATTGGTGGGATTTTGGTCCCTAAAGACAAATATTTTATTAGCTCTTAATGGTGGTCTGCTATGGAAGGTTACATTTCAGGACACTATTTATTTTAGTATGTTTGTAACTTGTTTTTAAGGAGGTTTTTTTCCTCCTTTTACATTTCCAACTGAGAAAAATCATCCAGAAATGTCTCCACTGCCACCTACTTGCAGTTTGGAAATTTACATGCACCTGGCTTTTCAAATAAAGCTGATATTTTTTTCCTACCAACGCAAGATTACTGTCGAGAATACTGTAGGTGGCATTGTGGATTCTTCTCATGTTTTTAAAGGAGTGGGTTTTGCAAAATTGCTAGAAAAACACCTACATTATAGGATTTTTACTAACATTCATGGAAATGGCTTCTTCTGTAAATGTGGTATGTCTTCTCCTATGATAATTGTATTGCTGCAAATTATATAGGTAACAGTCTAAGTGAAAATACCATTCCTAAACGCTTTGTTCATATTTATATTAGGATTATGTTTCTATAGTCATAATCCTTAATAACTTCTTATAAAGCACATTATATAATGCATTCGTGATTATGCTATGGAAAGCTGTTACCTAGCACATTGTAAAAGGCAGACATTTTAAAAAACAATGTATGTTCCTATTTAATACAGAGAGATGAGTTATCAGACACCGTGTGTACTTGTAATTTCATAAATAATAATAAGGTATGCGTAAATGGCTCTTTAATGCCTAATGTTATTATGTAGAGAAGAAAGTGAACTATTCTAATATAATAATAGATATGAGAATTTTGAGTTATTTTTTTTCTTCTCATCATAACAGTGACCACTCTTTGCCTAATGATTTCATTTTGTTGCAAATCCTCTGGTTGGAAGCTTAAAGATTTGACATTGTTATGTGCTTTTTTAAGATAGGTTATTCTACATTTTATTCAGCCTACTAAAAGGATATTGCCTTAACATATTTAACTGGAAATCCTAGCTTGAGTCGTTTTTGTAGCATGCTCTGTAGAGTCTCCCATTTTAAAAAATTGTGGACATTTAAGCATCTTCTTAAAATTTAGATTATTCCCCAAACCTCATCTATCTCATTTTTCTCAGTATTCATATAACATAACTATGCTCAATTTTTAAGAATATTTTGAAAAGTCTTAGTTAATCACTCTGAATCTTATAAATCATTTGGATCACATTGTAGATATATGTACCTACATATGAAAACATATGATTAGTGATGATAAATATTTTCTTTCTCATGAATGCAGAGCTAGAGGAGTTCAGAGTACAGGGCTGGTCCTTTTCCAAAACCATTCAGTACTATCTAATTTCCCATCTATACAGTTTGTCCCTAAGTGACATTTTAAAAGCAGCTGTAACTTTATGGTTGTTTATGTTTAGTGACTGTAGAATGGCTGTCTAAGAGAAGTAAAACAAATCTTTGCTGTGTGTTCCATGGCTGGTACACAAGCAGTATTACGTTTGTACTTTTAAACAACTTCTAATGTAATCCGATTTGATTTGTATGCTGCACACCCTTTTTAAGATTTTTTAAAATCTCATCTAGAGAAACTGCAAGTCATTTAAGTTTCCTTAACGGCACTAGTAATGTATATAAATCTTGTTAGTATGCAGTGCATTACAGAGTGGAGAGTGGCATTAAAACTCTTTTGTTGCACAGTCATGCTTTGAGGAAGGCTTCCAGATCTGAAGATAAACTGTGTGCTTTGTGAATCCACTTCATTTGAGAGTGTCTGGAATACAATTTTACTTACAAGGACAGTCCTTTCATATACTGTAGAAACCAGGTGAGTTCTTGCTAAGCACATGGAAATCTGTGTACCAGGATGAAATAAACCTTTATATTTTGCATCCTCTCTGATAAATGCAATAGAAGAACATATCAGGCTTTGTGGGAGACTTAATTTATGGTTGTTATTCAGGTGAACAGAGATCTTTGAAATTTCAATATCAAGAGCACCATCATAGGACTGTCCTGTTGGGAATAAGAACATCACTTTAACCAGCCAAGAATCCTAACTTTCTCGGTGTAGGATGATAAAGCACTAGTGCATCACACGGAGAGCTTTATGCTGGCACTTGGTACAAAAAGACAGGTGGGGCAGAAGGTGACTGTCCTTAGTAGATGTCTAGTGTTGAGTCGCCTGTCTCGTCTGTATGGCCCATATCCAAAGCTGCTCTTTCTTGTGAGCAAGTCAGCCTTTTGCATGCATTCAGGAGATCTATGGACAGCCTCAGAGGCTCCAAGTTTCAGCTCTTTTTCTACTTCAAGAAATGAGGAAGCACCATACACTACAGTTATTTTTTAAAAGACTGTAATAAGTTATAGTTATAGGTCATGGTAGTTTTTTCTATAGTGTTATTACCATTATTATCGTCTACAGCAGTAAAAATTGATTGTTGAGATGAGCAGTGTGAAAGACCCTCAAATTCAGGCAGCAGAACTAAATCTCCCATCTAGATAAACTAAAAGGAAGGAAGGAAGGAAGGAAGGAAGGAAGGAAGGAAGGAAGGAAGGAAGGAAGGAAGGAAGGAAGGTAAGAAGGAAGAAAGGAAAAAAGTATATTAACCTACTAATCCTCTTCCTCCTTTGTGACTTCTCAGTAAATTTTCTGAATGTCTATGGATGCACCACAAATACATCCTTTAAATTGAAGCTACTTTTTAAATAAATCTTAAATCTGTGACCATTTGTCACCTGTCTTGGTCATCTCTAACCATATCTACATTACTGCTATAATTATAATATCTTCATACATAGCTCCACATGTAAGATTTGTGTTTGCAGAAAAGTGGCTAAATACTGTTTGGATACGTGTTTGGGAAAGCAGATAAATCTGAAGAGGCAAATATTTTTGAGCCACAGACTGTGTTAACAGAGAATATAGCTGGTGGTTAAAACAGGGAACAGTAAGACAGGAATCCTTCAGTTTTCTAACCTCAAGGTATAGTACTTTTCAGACTCTGTAGGTGATGAGACATGTTTTTAAATGTTTTAAGACAGATTTTAAGACACTATAAAATATTTTTAAAACAACAGTAGGCTAGGTTCTCATACAGTTGTTAAGAAGTTTAAAAATTTGAGATTATCAAAATAACATTCTGTGTTTTTTCATCTCTTTATTGCATATCAGTTTTTTAGTATCATCCTTGCGCTTAATCAAGTAGACTTACGAACGCTTGAAACCCTCATTGACTTTAGGGGGTATTTTGCATCCTTCTAAAATCACAAGAGCATCAGCAGTGTTTGGACCAAGTGTCTTGTGATATTGGCTCTATTCCTTCTTGAGATGTGGCCACTCTCCCCTCCATATTGAGATATATTTCATGATCATTAATAATGCATCATCCACATACCATTTCTAGAAATATTTTTTATTTATAGCTTAGCTTCTTCCTTCCCTATCTCCAATTTCTAGAGGAGCCCTCAGAGCCTCCTGTCCCATTTTTACCTTCCTTCCCTCCTATCATAGGCATTGTCCTTCACAAGACTTTCTGAACACTGATAAACAGATCAGTCCTGCTCCTCCATGAATCAGAGTCTCCGTAGAGTACATGCGAATTTCTCTGCATGAGGCTTTGGGTGCACTGCCTCACATCTGTCCTAAATAATATGCCTAGGATGCCGGTGGAGGTCTAGTTTGCTTCATTATCAGTGCAAGAGTCTGACTGTGTGATGCCACAGACTGAAAGAAGCATATGCTGTTAAGGGACCCTGATTATATTTCTTTCTTTTTATGTGTACACTTCATATTAAAAATTGTCTTTTTGCTAACTGCTTTCATCTTCAAATATTTCATTTTCATTGAGTCATTTTCAACTAAGAATGTCAATTATATTTATAGTTTCTTTCATCATTCAGTATGTATGTAATATCAGACCACTCATATGGTTTATATAGGATTGATTTACTTGAATTTTTCTCTCTTCCTCTACTCTCTGGACCTTCTTGCCCTAGTTCCATGTGCAAACTACACACACACAAACACACACACACACACACATTTTGGTAAACTGAAGAATGTGCATTGTTAAAAAGGGAGACCAGTGAGAAAGTGACAAATGTATAGGGATAACAAGTAAGGAGGAAACCATGCTAAGTCTGGCTATTTTATAACCTTATTTATATTGATTTAAAAATGCATCTTTGCAAAAGCCCTTTTCCTTTGCTCCTTTGCCTGCTAGACTGAACAAGAAGGAGAAACCAATGATAGCCAGAGTGTTAAGCAGAAAGCAGACGGTAGCAATTTAGTAAATATTACAGTGTCAGTTTTATTTCATTTATACAATTTATTTCATTGAGAAATATTGGGTAAAATAGATTTCCAAAACAAACGTTATGACTTATATTCTCCTTGGGTGAACAGACTGCATTTCTCATAAGCTGAGGCTACAGATCTCTTCAAAGGAAAATTGTGGGGGTTGATATTACAAACCTCCTAGGTAGCTCTTGGGTGTAGATTTTGAGATGGGGAGACTAGAATGCTTGAATAAAATGGAATGGTTGTATAACAAAAACTATAATTTCTAGCCACATTTTGTTTAAGTCAGGGAAATTTTTAACACTCTAATTTTTTATTGGAAAGTTTCTTTGGCAGATTACATGATTATCAATTTTAGGGGAATTGTTTTGAATTTAATAATTATGTAATGCTTCAGAGGAGGGTCATTTTTTAATCTATTATATGGTATTGTATTATACTGTATTCTTCATCCTAATGTGCAGTACAACTGTCTTTATATATTTTTGTAAGTATTAGTGCAGAAAGGGAAAAAATTACTTTTTTATATGGCTAAGGTGTAAAAAAAGAACTTGTCTATAAGTAGTAGAGCAAAATGGGAGACCCAGAAAAGTAGTGCAGGTCACTCTAATGAGTGCAAACAGATGACTGCAGTCTCCATTCTTAGACATAATTCTGATTTAAGATCCAGTCATTTTGTCTGGCTTGAATTTTAATTATATTCTGTTAATTAAAAACAAGCCCAAGAAGAGGTTTCAGACTCTTTTCCTCCTCATTTCTTCACCAAGGATGAAGCTTATCACCATCTCCCTCTCCCTAGGTCCCCATGTCTCTTCTATGACGATGTTCAGCATTTGAAGGAGGAGTACTAGCCCACCCAGGGGAGGAGCTTCTGATTCATTTCAATGTGTAGAGAAATTTTCATGAAAGGAAAAGGACAAATCTCAACAACTTACCCCCAGGGGGGAAAAAAACCCACAAAAACCCAAGCTTTAAGAAAATTCAGGTGTCTTGAGTCATATAGATTTTCAGACCATTGCTGATGGTGTTAGAATTGTATTTTCTTGCATTATTGAAGTTCACATTATTATCACTTTGAATTTACAGAATTTAATGGTATTTCTAAGTGACAGAAGTATAGGAGAATCCTTGTCACTTTAAGGAGGAATAATACTGTGTTTCAGTAAATCTACCTTTCTTCCAAGAAAATGCGCAGAAGAAACTTCACATCTTGCATCTAGTAGGCACTCAATAAATATGAAAGAATGAATCGATGCTCCAGGAGCACACCATCAAAAAGCTAATGTGTTGTCAAACTGCTCTCAAATAACATGGCAATAATATATTGAACTGTGGATATAAGTATTAATAATTCTTATGTTTATCTTTAATCATACATATATATATTAGGGTTTTATACTCTATTACCCATGCAGGCATGATTGCTTATGCTGTGTATCAAGAAACTAGTTTAAAATTCTCAAAATGTTTATATCTTATGTGGAAGGCAAAAATTAGAGATTTAAGTTAATTTGTTCAGTAGCAGTAAATGGCAATTAATAATATGCAAATTTTGTATATTCCATTCTAGCTTTGTGATTAGGAATGAAAGTTACCTTACACATTGCACATTATGAACTGAAGGGGGAAAAAAGGAAAAGAAAACATCTCCTGAAAGAAGTTTCTCTTACCAAAAGTTTTCCTAGTGTTATTTTTATAGCCGAGTGAGAGAGAATTTACAGGGAGCTGAAATCATTGAAGCTAATTAGTTGAATGGCCCTATTATTTATCCAGGGACACGTAGTACAATAATTGCTATTGCAGGTTTGAAGCATCTCAGGGATATTAATTCCAGAGCTTTCATGTCATCTCAGTACAGTAAAACTTCCTAATGGCACCCTGAAGGTGCATAATCTCATTTTAAAACTACTTTTTCTTATTTTTTTCTGAAGGAACTGGCAGAATCTCCTTCCATAAAAGCTGAAAAAGGGGAAGAACTCATAATATTTTCCTCATAAGAAAGCAGTTATATTTTCTTCTTCTTTTTTTTTTTTTTACTGTGTGACCTTTCCTGCCTTCTGATGAGGGGTTTGCTATGGCACTTTATCAAAAGTTTATCTGAACTCTGCTCCTGTGCCTCCCCTTGGTGGTAGCCAAAGTATCTCTTGATCTCTCAAAGGGAGATAGGGAAGGTATGAGGTGGCGTTGGCTCTGGTCCTTCCATAGTCACCTAGAAGGAGAGGACTCATTACAGAACACAGCAGGGTCCAGGTTGGTTGGGGAGAGATGACTCTGGCACCTATGCCTGAGAAGTCTCCTGTAGTCATTCTAATCCATACCTAATTTGGGTCCCCTTGGAGAAAACAACAACCATAATATGATCTCTATAAAATCATACCAAGAAATGCCACTTGTGTACTTTTAGAAGGAAATGAAGCCATTGCTCATAAAACTGCTCCACTGTCTTGAGTCAAGAGTAGTGCGGGTTGTTTGGGAAATATCCCACACTCATCTCTGGAACACCATCGCAAGTCTTACATTTATCTTTCCTTCCTCCTCCTCCCTCCCCATGCTATTTCATTCATAGCCTTGCCACCGCTTACAGATCCAAGTCTGACCCAGTAAAAATAATCCAGCCAACGTTTTAAGAGTTAGACTCCTCAGTGTCCCAATGGACTCTTGGAGTCAAGGGGACTTGCAGGAACCATTCTGGCCATGCCTCAGCCTTGGCCTCTCTCCTTCTACTCAGACCTTACAAATCTCCAAAGAGAGAAAGATTCAGAGCCTCCCCTTTATTAAGAGTTAAGATGGTTCACTACCTAAGCATGAAACCTACCATGCTTACCTCCTGTTGCAGTTCTTTAAGTGAGGAATGACCAGAGGACCACAGTGATATGTCTCTACTGGGGACCAGAATGATGTCACTCAATCTGTGGTCTTAAAACCTAAGCAACAATTTGTATCTACTTTTCAAGGTTTGAAAAACAAATGCAACTCTTACTATGCCATTAAACCCGAGAGAAGTCCTATAGCATCTACTCCAGCAATAAAGCAGCAGAGACCTCCAGGGAAGCTGATGCAATTAGGAAAACTTGACTTAAGTACAGTATATAGATCAAAGTTTCTCCCTCATATTGGCTGCGGTTGTAAGCAGCTAGATCTGTGTACATGCATACACACACACACACACACACACACACACAAACGCACACATGCTGTTTTAGAGTTTTGGCCTATTTTTGTCATAATATCTTAATTCCCTTATTAAGGTTTCCTTGAATTTTTTTTAAATCCAATGTAAACTTATTTGAGTAGCAGTACTATCCAATAAGGTCTTAGGTAGAAGAAAATACTGAAATGATAATGCACTATTCTGGTATTCCTTTTTGTAGAGTTCATTATGAGGATTGGTACTTTTTCCCAGAAGTCATCAGCTACCTTCTCAGATACACGTGTAAAATATGGGCAAAGTAACAGCTAGTTCATGGCTCATATCAAATCCAGGGCAAAACAGCATATGTCAGAAAATTCTATAGGGCTGCTCTGGGACATCTCTCTTGCTAAAAACAGTACTGTTTCCTCATCTGACTTTTGCTCTCAAGAAGTGCTGCTGAGGGAGAAAACTGGTATTAAAATCAAGGACCCTGTCCTCCTGTCCTATAACAACTAAACAAACTAGGTCACTCGTGTGTGCTCTTCTCTTTCTCTCTCTCCCTCTCTCTCTCTCTCTCTCTCTCTCTCTCTCTCTCTCTCTCTCTCTCTCGTTTCTCTCTCTCTCCCATTCTCTCTTACATATATTATTTACTCAAGAGTCTACACCAACCCTTTGGGGGCTGTTAGAATCTGTTTTATAGTTTGTTGGTCACTGACCTGATAAGTCATAATCGCTCAGAAAGAATCATCACAGTTTTATCAGGTGAGAGCAGCTGCTGCACAGGCATAGTAAATTCTTAGGCTCAAAATCTGCGCAGTCCTTTTTTTCCATAAGAAATGTTAAATGAATGCTTTATGTGTGCGTTGAAAGACTGTCGGTTCTTATTTAGAACACAGCAATGGTGTTTTGCAAGAAAAAAATGCCAAGTGTTCAGAGAAAGAATCAAAAATTTTACGTAGTCCTATGTATATTTGACTTTGAAATCCTCCTAACTTCTCCATGTCCGAGTTTCCATTTGTAAGGAAAGGTAATTATTTTTCTTGTGCGTTTTGAGTGTGTGGCAGGAAGTAGGGAGGTAACACAATTAAGGTTCTGATATTTAAGTTCCTTTAGAAAATCCTAGCACATACAGAATTTCATGTTTTAATCGATTTTATAGCTTGAATGCCTTTGAAAGCTATTATTTTGGAAAACCAAGAAAATCCAACCAAATATCTTAAATCACTAGGATGTCTATAGCTTTTGCCCCAAGATGGACTTTCAAAAGTCATTAAAGATAAATAAAAACAGCAATTCATTTCCAGGCCAAGCTCCTCTGTAGTAAAGTGGGGTTTTTTGTTTTTTTGTTTTTGTTTTTGTTTTTGTTTTTCAAATTTTCTTCTTGTCCCTTTCAAGTTATAAACTTGTGAGGAGTCTTTGCATAAAAATGCTGACAGACCCTTAACTATAACAATGTGAATGGTGCTACTTTCACTTTAATTTAACTTGATTTAAATGAAAAGAATGCAGAATAAAAGAGGGTATACATTTGTAGGTGATTCTATATACTTGGTTTTAACCAACAGTCTTTATAAGTGTTCATTAAGAAACTCCACTAGGCATGTTTCCTGCTGCAGAATAGACTTTAACGGAAGAAATAAAGCTGTGAAGATTCCGTTTTCACTTTGTTTCTCGTAAAGACAGTCAGGATCCAACATAAACAACAATTTACACCCAGCATTTATTCTGGAAATTACAGTATCGTGCAGTTAACGCACACAGATAAATAATGTTTTATGGGATGCTGTGGAGTCCTTTCAGGGTAGCGGATGTTTAACCGAATTAAAGGATTTTGAGAACTCAAAGCTCTCATTTTAAGCAGGTTTAAACAGTTAATATCACAAAACACAAGCTCAGAGGAGCTGGCCCAAATATATTTTTAATGCACAGTTATTTTATTTTCATGATTTCCCATTTTGGTTTTATTACCATTTGGCACCTTCCATTTATACTAAGTTACTTGTCTCCCAGGCTGTCTCCCTCAGGACTCGGCTTGCTTTATGGTGACATTTCTTAATCCACTTTTTAATCCCCTGTATATTTGCAGGTGTGGAAATATCAGAAATAGAACTATAATTCCTGATAGATGGAGTGATGTAACAGAGATGATTATAAAAATAAAGAATTATTATTTTAAATAAACAATGCCAAGAGAACCCTTTTTTAAGAAAAAGGATAAAATTGAGTATTTAGGCTCATTTTTGACCTTTCAATCAGTGAAAGGGGCAGTTTAAAAAAACTATGGCAGCAAAAAATATATATATATCCCTCAAGTCATAATAAATTATAACAGTTTGGAGTCATGTTAATATATAATATATTATAAAATTATAGTAAATGAAACCAGATATAAATATTAGGGAAAGAAATCAAGGAATGCGTATGTTAGAAAAGACAGGAGATATTTGCATGGCAGCATCAGTGAAAGTGACTCTGTATAGGATGCTTCAGGTAAAAAGCAACAGCTCCAACCAGCAAGCTTTAGAAAACGCTCGTAGCATCGTCTTATCCTTCTGAGCTGTAACAAATCTGTGTCATTTTCAAAAGATTGCTCCCTTTCCGTGTTGTTAGGTCTACCTAGTCTCCTTTCTCATGCACTTATGAGGCCTCTGTGCCCTCCCAAATAAGCAATATGTGTCAGCAGCTATCAGGGAGCCATAATTTTTAGTAAAATTCAAATCATGATTTTAAATTTTACTAAAATTCTATTTTCTTAGTATAACCTCAGGAAAAAAATTGTAAAGTTTTGGCTGTTCTTTCATCCATATATTTTATAGAAGGCACGATTTTCAATACTATGATAGCATTAGTTTAGCTGTGGTTAAGGTTACATTGGTATTGCTATTCTAAATCACTTTTTTAGGCTTTTGAAATTTGACCTTTTAAATTCTAATGGGACTGAAGCTGAGCAAGCTAGACCAACTGAGTGTGATTAAACATACATAAATCCATTAAAAAATCTGCTATGGGGGCCAGCCCAATAGTCTAATAGAACTATTAAGTCATTAAATATGAAATGTCCGATTTCAAACAAAAAAATGTAGTTTATTATATCTCAAACAAGTAGCAATACAATTAATCAAAGTATGCACCTAAACTATCAACACAGTTCTGCCATCTTAATGGTAGCTTGTTTATGCCAGCAGTGAAGAAGCCTGGAGAACGAGTGGCGATAAAATTGTGAAAGGCATTTTCTAACAGCTTGTTTAGAATTGGATATTTTTCTTTGCAAGAAGTGGTCCAAAGCCTGAAAGAAGGGGTAGTCAGTTGGTGCAAGGTCTGGTGAATACAGTGGATGACAGAGAGTTTCCAAGCCCAGCTTCTGTAGTTTAAGCAGCATTGTTTTTTGCGACATGTGGTCTTGCAAGAGGATTGGACTGTCTCTATTGACCAATCTTGGCTGCTTAATCACAAGCATTCTCATCATTTTGTCCAATGGGTTGCAGTAGACATCTGCTGTAATCGACTAACCAGGTTTCATGAAGCTGTAGTGGATAATACCCGCACTGGGCCACTAAACAGACACCATTAGCTTTTTTTGATGAATATTCAGTTTTGGACTGTGTTTTGGCACTTCATCTTTATCCAACCATTGTGCCAAACGCATATGATTATCAAAACGCATCCATTTTTCATCACACGTAACAACACAGTGTAGAAATGGTTCACCTTTATGTCGTGACAGCAAAGAAAGGCAAGCTTAAAGACGATTTCTCTTCTGACGCTCGTTTAATTCATGCAGTACCCACCTATCCAGCTTCTTTACCTTGCTGATTTGTTTCAAATGGTCCAATATTGTTGGGATAGTAGCTCAAACCTTGCTGCTAATTCACATGTAGGTTGAGAAGGATTCGCTTCCACTACAGCATTTAGTTCATTATTATCCACCTTGTTGTCAGGTCACCCACGTGGCTCATTTTCAAGATTAAAATCACCAGAACAGAACTTCTCAAACCATCAATGTACTGTGCATTCATTAGCCACATCCTTTCCAAGCACTTCGTTGATATTTCAAGCTGTTTGCACTGCTGCATTGGTTCCACAACAGAACTCACATTCGAAAATAACACGAATTTTTTACTTATCCATGGTTTCACAAAAATTGGTGTAAAAAAATTGAAAAGATAATCACAAGCCAAAATGTGCATTTGAAAGACTGAGGATGTACCTTCACAATAAACTAAAACAAGAAGTGTTAAAGTGACATGTCAGAGATACCAATTGTCAAACTTAATACTTAAGGAAATCAGACGTTTCATACCTAATAACCTAATTTTTTTTTTTTGCATTGACCAGCTACTGTCTATTGGAGGATTTCAAAGCATTTGTATTCTTTAATTAAGTTTTCTTATCTAATCTTGGGTTATGTTGAGGCATACTGCAGTTACATGATTTTTTTAAAAAGACCCTCTGTTGAATGCTGTTTGTTGGTAGAAATTCAATGTATCTTCAACTCAAACATCACTACCCCCAGGCAGCCCTTCTTGATCGCACCCAGTCTAAGGCAGGTTCTCCCTTCTCTGATTGAGAACGCATGTTGACTACATCACTTTTTTTGCATTTGTCATTTACTGTCTTATATCACTGTCATATTGCTGTAATTACATAGGCTCCTTAGGAGCAAGAATTATGTCTTAAACTTCTTGTCCCCTACAGTTCTTAATGCAATACCCTATACAGAGAAGACATTCAATAATTATTTGGTGAAGAACTGGCAAAACTAAAAACTAAGAGGACTACTTATTTGCTCCTGTGTAGGCCATCCTTCTTATAAGAATAAATGGGTAACAATACAGTTAATCCGTTCTACACCATGAGGTCTGGGTCTGTTCATCGGCCTCTTTTATCATTATGATCTACCTCCCTTGATAGAAATAGTCTGGTTGATCATTCATTCATTGATTCAGCAATTTCTTACTGAGTGCCTACAATGAAAGAATAATTTAGGCATAGTTCTTATCCTTATGGAGTTTTACTTTCTATTGGTGAGACTGATAAAAAATTAAGCCAATAAATAAAATAATTACAGATTGTGATTAGTACGATAAAACAAGTAAGTAGGGTATTTTGTAATAGAGATATGTCTTTCTTCTGATTTCCTCCTTTGAGGAAATTCATGAAAAGAGATTTCAGGAATAAAGTAGAACAATGTTGCAAAATTGAAGTACAGCTGTTATGCACCATGTATACATCTATAATATGCAGTTTGCACTTCTCTCCTGAGTCTGTTGGGGGAAAAGGATGAAAAAATGTATATATAAACACTTTGAAAAATTAAAAATGGCTCATATATATTGTCACTATTATTATATCCAGCTGGAAAAGTACACATGTAATGGTATTTAGTCAAACTTTGGTCAGCAGCTAAACCTTCCATGAGGAAAGAAAAGAGTGTTACTGTTAAAATCACTGAGTAAAGAAAATGAATGATAGTGGGAAACAAGTGAGAATGATTTGGCTTAGCTTGCAAATTGGAGGCCCATGAAAGAAACAACATAAGACATGCTACATGGTATTGGTAGCTTCCTCTGGTAGCTACTACTCCGTTAGTCTCCCTGAATCTCTTTTTCAAGCCATTTTCTTTCAATATCATGTGCGTGCTTTCGTGGTGCTTGGTTGATAGCTCTCTAGCTGTGTTGTATATGGCTCTCTCCAATAGAATAAGACTAACAGGAAGGCAGGGTTTGGTCTCCTACTTCTTTGGTATTAACAAATTATTGATTCGGGATCTCCTGTGCATACCTTGTAGTGAAATGCACACAGTGAGTGTTCAGAAACTTTTGTAAAGTAAGTGAATCACTGCATATGTATAATAACACTTAATTTTCACTAACTTTTCTTTCTTTCTTTTTTTTTTTTTTTGAGACAGAGTCTCGCTGTGTTGCCCGGGCTAGAGTGAGTGCCGTGGCGTCAGCCTAGCTCACAGCAACCTCAAACTCCTGGGCTTAAGCGATCCTACTGCCTCAGCCTCCCCAGTAGCTGGGACTACAGGCATGTGCCACCATGCCCGGCTAATTTTTTCTATATATATATTTTTTTAGTTGGCCAGATAATTTCTTTCTATTTTTAGTAGAGACGGGGTCTCGCTCTTGCTCAGGCTGGTCTCGAACTCCTGACCTCGAGCGATCCACCCGCCTCAGCCTCCCAGAGTGCTAGGATTACAGGCGTGAGCCACCGCGCCCAGCGATTTTCACTAACTTTTCTGCAGACATGGAGGTATTTATCATGCACTGGAATTGACGGTTCAATTCAGATAGTGGATTAGAAAAAACTTTGAGACTATGAGAGGTCTGAGTCCGTGCCATAGGAAAAGTTAACTCCCTCTTTTTTAACATTCATTCATATATTAATTCAACAAATATTTACTAAGTGCCTCCCGCTTATAGGCTCTGTTCCAAGTACTCTAGGGTAGAGACTAAGAGTTGTCAAAGCTGCCTGAGACATGGCAGGGGAGATAACATGTCTACCCAAATAACTGCAATTCAAGAGGCTGTGCAGTAAGTGCTGTAGGTGCCATACAAAATCCAAGGAGACCAGTCAGTTTAGATTAGAGCGATGAGGAGGACTAGGAAATTTGTTCTCAGAGATCTCTGCACCATTAGGAGACCTGAACTGTAGTCCAAGCTGTACCTTGGTGTCTTTGGGCAAATCACTTAACCTCTGCAGGCCTTAGTAAAAGGAGAAATTCCACTATCCCCAGCTCCAGAACTCCATGATTCATGAAGAAACTGTATTTGAATCATGCCTTGAAGGATAGATAGAAAAATGAAATAAAGCCTTATTGTTAGAATGAGAGAAGCTCTGCTGTGCTATGATTTCAATTGGTAGGGATAGGGGAAGATAGAAGTGGGAGTGGCAAACTCCAGAGCAAATGGGCTGCATCCGCGAAGTCGTAGGTGTGGGGAAATGCAGGATGTTTTCAGGAAGCGCCAAATAGTCCACTCTAACAAGGGTTACTTAATTGTAGGAGGATAAGAGAGAAAACTATAAAGGTAAATCTGCCTAATTTATGGAAGCCTTTGAATGCCAGTCTAAAGCCTAATATTCAGATTAATCGGAAGTTTTTTAAGAATGTAATCAGTATCTTTTGCTTTAGATACCATCCAGTTGGCTAAATTACCTAAGCCTCTCATTCTATATGTAAGTGAAAATGTACATAGTCTCTGTTCTAAGTGATTTACATATGTTCATTTATAACAACCCAATAAGAAATAAGGCTTGTTATTGTGCCTTTTTTTTTTTTTTTCTTTCTGAGACAGACTCTCATTCTATCACCCAGGCTAGAGTGCAGTGGTGTCATCATAGCTCACTGCAACCTCAAACTCCTGGGCTCAAGTGATCCTCCTGCCTCAGCCTCCCTAGTAGCTGGAACTACAGGTGCATGCTTTCTATTTTTTTAGAGATGGGGTCTTACTCTTGCTCAGGCTGGTCTCAAGCTCCTGACCTCAAACAATCCTCCCACCTCAGCCTCCCAAAAATGCTAGGATTATATATGTGAGGACACCATGCCTGGCCTTTTTTTTTAAGAGACAGGGTCTCACTCTGTCACCAGGATGGAGTGCAGAGGCCCAATCATAGCTCACCGTAACCTTGAACTCCTGAACTCAAGTGATCCTCCCACTTCAGCCTCCCAAATAGCTGGGACTACAGCCATTCACCACCATGTAATCCTAGCACTCTGGGAGGCCGAGGCGGGTGGATTGCTCGAGGTCAGGAGTTCAAGACCAGCCTGAGCAAGACCCCATCTCTACCAAAAATAGAAATAAATTATCTGGCCAACTAAAATATATATATATAGAAAAAATTAGCTGGGCATGGTGGTGCATGCCTGTAGTCCCAGCTACTGGGGAGGCTGAGGCAGTAGGATCGCTTAAGCCCAGGAGTTTGAGGTTGCTGTGAGCTAGGCTGACACCACGGCACTCACTCTAGCCCGGGCAACAAAGTGAGACTCTGTCTCAAAAAAAAAAAAAAAATGTTTTTAGAGATGGGGTCTTGCTATATTGCCCAGGCTAGTCTTGAACTTCTGGCCTCAAGCAATCCTCCCACCTCAGCCTCCCAGAGCACTGGGATTACAGGTATGAGCTACCACACCCAGCCTTATTATACCCATTTTATAGATGAAGAAATTGAAGCATAGAATGGTTAAATAACTTTCCCAAAGTCATACAGCTAGTAAAGTGCCAGGGCTGGAATTCAAAACCATTAGTTACAAATACCATAGAAAACGTATTGGTGGTATCTTAATTTTTCTCTCTTTAAAGTCACACAGTATCTAAAAACATATGTAAAAATCAAAAGATTGAGTAAAATAAACCAGTACCAATCAGCTGTTCTCAAAGCATAATAAAGGCACTTTTACCCAACCCCCATCTGAGCAACAGTCTACTTTTTTTCATCAACAGTAGCCTGTCACTATCATTATTTAAGAAAACTTAACTGTTTTATCAGAATGTATTAATAACAATGCTGCTTTTTAAAAATCAGATTGTGGGTTTTATTTTCTAAAGACTACAGCCATTTTTGAAAAACACAAATATCCCAGAAATTCAAGAGGGGAAATTGTTCCAGCCAAGTCAAGGAGGAAGATAACCACGATTTTCCAGATTCTACAATTTTGGAGTGGTCAGCATTCCCTCAGGCAGATGATTTCCTGAGCATAAAGCTGCTCCCCAAGAAGGAAGGAGAGTCAGGTCACTCTTTCCTCATATGCCCAAATTCTGAAAGTAAAGGGGTGCATCCTTTCTCCAACCTCTGGCCTGAGCAATGACTTTGTGTCAAGTTACTACTCCTAGAAATCTTCTGTTTCCATTATCTATGATTATGGTCCAGGTTTTAGACCCATGGACAAATGGAAAGAATATAGGCATCATCTTGGAGGTCCTAGGAGAAAGAACAAAAGCCTATGACACTATTCAGTTCTTTTATTTTGTTTGCAACAAGTTGTAACTAATTACTTGACCCGTCTTCCCTGTGAAAGCATCTTCGCCTAAGCGGATCTTCATGCTTTTTGCTAGGCAGTTGGGTTCTTTCTGAGTCTAGCCAAACCCCCTTCTGTGAACTCCCTGAGCTTCTTTTTGTATACTATAACTGTGTATCATCAGCAGAGTTTTCGGTTTTCTTCCCCCCCCAACTTCTAAACGTTTGCTGAAATGAACCCTTAACAGGAAGTAAACTTGCCTGGCATAGCCCAGCTGTGAGTGAAGCTTGAGTGAGAGGTATTTATGACCTGACAGGAAGATAAAGATAAAGATAAAGATGAAGCTGACTCGGTGGCTGTTAGCAAGGGGAGAAGGAAATGTTTATGACCCCATCTGCTGGCGTTTCAATAGGATAGAACTGCCTTTATGGCGTCAATCTCCCCTGTGACTTCCTTCCATTTGGGGAGTGATATCTTATTTCAAGATGTTCCCACCAAACACACTGTTGTCCCCTTTGTTTAGGGGTGAGGGAGGAAGGAAGGACTTTGTTACTGGAATGTGGGGATGGGGCAGTATTTATGGTTATGACTCAAGCTGGAGAAAAGGCTTCACTGGAGTTGATTGTATAGTCCAGGAAAACTGCCGTGCATTCTGCTACTTCCTTAAACGTTATCCACAAAGCAGGACCGTGTTAGCTCTGGTCATTATCAGGCATGAAGGCTAACCATTTTCTAACACTATTATAACTAGAATTATGATAGCTTGATTTCCTTGCCCACTGAGAGGGGTGAGAATAATTTTTATTTTGTTAGTTCCTTGTTTCTTGTCTATTTAACTTCTGTTGTTTTGCTTCTCCTCAACTTTTTTCTTTCTTTCTCTTAGAGGAGGAGACACTTAAAGCCAACAGGTGCAGTTCAAAATCTATGTACATGAAGCAAAAGCAGAATGAAATGATCCCTTTCTTAATACTAGTCCAGGTTAAGAGAATCTATAGGTAGGTCGATAGTACTTTGTGAGGTAATACATTTTTGAAGTGCCAAAAATATAGGGATAGTCTTACAATAGTTCATATATCACTGAAACCTGTGCTTTATATATATTAATGGTATTCATTTTACTGCAAAACAAGTATTTATTCCTCAGTTTTATTTGTGCTTCCTCCAGGACTGTTAGTTCAGATTAAATTTTATGCTAAGTTGTTCAAATAATCAGCACAATATATGTAAATCAGGGACTTTAATTTCTTTGGCACTGTCTGTAGGGATATATGTGACCATGTCCAACATGGCCTGGTTTTTTTGTCTTTCCAAAAACAAGATTTCTTTCCTTTTTAGTGTTAAGATCCTATTTCTAAAAGATAAACTGTTTACCAAAATACATATCCAAAAAACTCAAAATGACAAAAGGAACGACTTTTCTATTGCCATTGGGTTTGTCTGATTTAAAGAACAAAGGGAGGAATTTTTGTTTTGAGGTAAATCACCCAGTGATGAGCTTATATATCTCTGTAAGGGCCTATCTTCATTTTTTCTAAGGGGAGGGGGAAACCTGGAAGAGAGGGAAGAGAATGATGGCTTGCTCAAGCTTTTTTCTCTAGAGAATTCCATAGTAATATTTTTCTTAAATGGGAGAGTCCTGTAGTTAAGTTGGGCAAATTAGTTATAATGTTTGTATCTGATTATCTAAAGACTAGAAGATAATAGTGTGTGACGAGTTACATTTTACATCACAGCCCAGGTATAGTCAATTCACAACATGGAAATATTCTGGTGGCAATGTCCCTTCAAGGGATTAGAGCTATCACTGAAATAAAACTTCATATTAATATTGAACATCATAATGCTAAGAATTGACCCTTGATTTTTAGAGAAGTCCCTCCAAAAAGTATTCTACCATCCCTTCTACAGTACAGGTCCAAGTCTTGGAATTTTCAATAGGCCAGTAAGTTCAATCCCAACCATGTTTATTCAGTGTAGTTCCTGAGAACGATTTGGTAGGCCTGCTAGGGGAGAGCCTATCATACCTGCAATATTCTGAGACCTTCTTTTGAGCTACAGGTTATCAGGTGGCATTCCTATTAACAAAGGTTCAAACCATATCATCAAATGGTTCAAACCACATAACCTCTTGTCTTAGGAGTTAAGCTAGCTTCCTAACACTTCCTTGCAGTGGTTAACTCCACTGAGAAGCTTTCTATCAGCAATAATAGCTTCAAGGTGGGAAATAAAAAATGGAGGGTGTTTAAATTGTTAATGGGTTTCATGTTCTTGTCACTGTTGAGGGTTTGTTCCCTTTTATAAACTCATAGTTTTTGGTTGACATTGCTTTTATGCGAGCCATCAGCCAGTTGGTGATGGTGTTGCTGTGTTAGACCATTACTGCCGGATTGTATTTGCAGTAAAGAAGGAGAATGGAGGCTGTAAATCTGCAACTGGAGATTTAGGGCTCTGTTACTCTGCAGTTTAGGCCCATGTGCTGGAGAGTCCATTCTCCTCCGGCAGAATTATACCCTGCAAACACGCCTTCCCAGGCACTGATCAACGACATTCATTCCCTGGGCTACCAAGGCACTTAATACGGCTAATTCAGTTAAAGAAGCCGGAGGGGTGAGGTGGATGAGCCTCTCTCCCTGCTGGAAGCCAGATGCCAGGCAGGTTAGGGATATTGCTTTATCCCTTCCCCCAGGTAAAGCTTGGAGGCGAAGCAGTTACTGCAAACACAGAGAAAAATAATCAGAAAATGCTTCTAATGTTGTTGGATTCAGTTCTCCTTCAAGCAGGAAATGCTGCCTTAACTCAACCTCATTAACCCCTTTAATACAAAGCCCATTATCAGTAAAATCCAGGAAGCGCATTCTTTTAGAATTCAGGATGTGTCAGGAGTCTTGATATCTTGACATCATTTTACAAAACTATTACCAAAGAATGGAAGGCAGGAGAGTCAGTGCTTTTGGGACAGGTAACTAAAAATCGAAAAAACTCCCAGTTTTTTCCAGCCTGTTGATTTTCAAGATAAACAGTTTGGAAGATACTATCTGTTACTGCTGGGTCCTGAAATATTTTGAAAAGACATCAATATTAAATATACTTATAATTGCTTTATTAATCATATATCATTTCTACCACTAGATGTTTTATAGTGACTAGAATGCTGGAATGTTTCTTTGGCAAAAGTTTTAAGAATGATTTTAGATTTGTTTTGTTTTGCTTTCTTTGGGCCTTCCCCAGAGACGAAGAATGTTAAATATAGACTCATCTGCATGATCCATCTGAGGCATCTGGGTCTGCTTTCTGTGTCATCTGTGGCACAAATGTGCATAATTTAACCATACAACAATTGAACCAGCATTGGCCTATTAAGACTTCAGATGATCTGTTCATGAGCTGTCAGCCCAAATTGAGCTTGAAGCCTGCTGTAAAAGATCTAATTTTCATAATTATCTAGAACCTTCACACCCTTCTTTCCCTCAGTCCTATCCACCTCCACACATGCACACAGAGGAGTAAACACATACATACGGACACAGAGGCACAGGGCAGCACTGTCCCTGGAGACTCATCAGGCCCCTTGCCCGAAAATGCACCGAGTTCATCCAGGGGTCAGGCCTGGCTTTGACTTCCTGTTTGAGGAGCCCCATGTGTGGTGTTCCAGCATCGCTAGAGGCTAGTGATGACTAAGTAACCTTTTCACACTATAGCCTCCCACCAAGAAACAAGGTCCCTTATGATTCTGGACCTGGAGTGATTAGGGCACAACAAATACCTTTTTAATATATAAGGGGGAACTAATGCCAATAGAAATAGCACTTTACTGTCTCGTGGCCTCACATTTATAAAAGGAGGATAGAGCTGTTGTCTTTGAGGATGAAGAATTTTAAAGGCAACCTGATTTAGTCCCAGAGTACACTAGGGACTTTGATCATTTAGCCATTGCTTAAGGCTACCTTTGAGCTTTACCTGACCCTGGTTGCCAAAGGAAATCATCATACTGTGTATGGAGTTCAGCTAGTAATGTCTCTCTGGGTAACCTGGCCTGAAATGTGGACCAGTGGGAATAGGCCAGCACTTTCAGGTTTAACCCTTTGCAGTACTGGGATAAATAATACACGCTTCCAGGATTAGGTCATTCTAATGTCCCTCCAGTAATTCCACTGGAACCGCACAATAAGCCATTTGCTTTCTGGACATATATTGCCCATGTGTTAAGGGTGGACAGTTAGCACTTTACTAGGTTCTCTTCATACAACCTCAGGTTTTTGAGGCTGCTGAGGCTTAAATTCCTTGTCTTAACATGGGATAACTGTCTTTCTACACTGGCTGTCAATTGTCTTTGCCCTCAAAGGGCATTTGCTGCAACTCAGGGTTCCACAGTTAGAATAAGGGGAGTTATTTCCTGTCTTCACCGCTCTTTTGCTGCTTTTTTTTTTTTTTTTTTTTTTTTCTATCATGAGCAGAGACTGAGTACATTACTCAAACCTTGGCTTTTCCCTGAAGTCCGTTGTTTACAGAGAGACATTTGGGTCCCTGGGGCTCACTCCCATAAAACCTTATTATCATATATTTCAAGGCATAAACTTCAGTTGTCAGCTCAGGAGCAGTTTTGAAAGCCCTGGCTGCTCTTGTTTTTCTTCTGCTTCACTCGGGTTTATTTTTCTTTCAGCTTTGGCTTTTTTTCCCCCTTCTCTCTCATCTCTAGCAATGCTGAATTCCAAGCTGGCTCGCTCCTTATTCCACTAATTAGACAAGAAGTCCAGAGAGGCCATTATTAGATTCTGAGAATCTTTATCAGAGCCCATTATGGCTTTAAATACTGCACAAACATTTTCCTAACTGAACTCATGAACATTTCAGCTGATCCATCCTTGGTCTTTAGCATTTCCTTCTTTTGTACCTATAGAGTTATATTACTGATGATAGAGGTTCTTAACAGCTTATTTTTCTTTGTATTAATTTTCCTAGAGGCAGTGATTCAAGTTCATCCTTTCTTTCTCTCTCCCTCTCATTCTAATTACTGTTTGTGGGGGTGGAGGGAGTCTGAAAAGCCTGCTTTTCCTTGGTGGGATATGTGTGAGTGTGTGTAAATGTCATATGTATTAATGTCACCAGTGAGTAGGATTCATGGTTGCCTGTTTTTCTCTCATTTTCTTTACAGAGCCAGGGATTATATGTATGGATCAATGGTCTCCCTTTTCTTTCAATGGAAGAATAATCCTGCATTATAATATAGTAACTGCAAAAGAAAGCTCTTTTTCTATTTCATTCTTTTCTTTCTTAATTCACTGTCTAGTGAGTTTCTGATTGACTCACAGACCAATTAAAGTAAAATTTAATGGAAGAATAGATTAACTCCCTGAGGTTTCCCTACCATCCATCACATTTTTATAGCAGGAGCTGTGAGGAAGCTCATAACTTCATGCTGTGAATGTGATAATAAAGAGGGCACGGAGAGGATTCCGATTTACTGCCGGGCTGATGTTCACCAGGACAGAATTTACTGCCCAATCCCCTTCCCCTTTTTATTCAGGAGGAGGTCACTAGATCTGCCCTCAGCCTGGGTCTCAGATACTGAAGGGCATATTGTCAGGTCGAGATTCTTTCCCTTTAATTAGGGTGGCAGGGGGAGGGAATGGGAATTTCATTGTAAAGAGATGGATATTGTGTTAAATTCACTTCTGTCTTCAGGAAGCGGTCACCCCAAGTGTTCATATTTTTAAGGGTGCATTTGATTTGTTACTATTCACTAGCATAGAAATTATGAAGGCCAGATATGTCTGTTTTTGAGTCATGAAGTCATTGCCTTTTATATACAAGCTTTTCCAAATAACTAACGATACCTCTGTCTACATCTCGTAGTTATCATCAATAATGTCTTCTTCTGGGCATCTTTCACTTGAGGATCTCAAAGCACTTTGTAACCATTATTTTAACTTTTCTGATAGGTCCAGAATAACCTACTAGCCTTCCAAACATTTTGTCAGTTCACTGTTTCTCTAACTCATCTTAACAATAAAATGTAACAATGATCACAATATAGTAGTAGCCATGTAATAAAGCTCTATATCTGTGCCAAAGATACTTTATATTTTAGGTTTTGAGTATTTAAACCTATGTCAAGTTTAATGACTGCATTAGATAATCTCTTTTGTTCCCCCAGAAGCTTGGTGAGACAGAATCAATATTTAAAAATCATGTTCATCAGATTGTCCTTGAAATCAAAACATGTCTGAACTAAAGTCATCGTCTATCTCTTCCTTCACCAACCCACTCTTCTTCATGTATGCAAAATCTTAGGAATGGGCCCACCCCACCAAGTGTTATGGGTTGGAAGGTTGAGAATGGTCCTAGACTCTCTCTCCTGTAAAACCAACATGTCACTGGTCACCAAACCCACTGCCTCTACCTTTTCAGTGTCTCCTGAATCCACTCCTTTCTCTCTATTCTCTTGCCTTAGTTCAAGGTTCTCATGGTCTCTTTGTTGGACTGTTATCATCATCTTCCACCGGATCTCATTGTCTTCACTCTCATCTTCCTCCAATCCATCCTCAATGCTAATAAAAGAATAATACCCTAAAATGCAAATTTTGTGATTTTACTGCTAAAAGCAATTAAATGGCCTCTCATTGCTTAGAGCATAAATTTAAATACTGTAGCATGGTTTATACAACCCTTAGTAAGGCAGCATAGCTTCGTGGACTAGAGCATTGATTCCTAGGTTTGCAGAAGTATCATGGGATTGTCGGCCCGGCGCGGTGGCTCATGCCTGTAATCCTAGCACTCTGGGAGGCCAAGATGGGTGGATCGCTCAAGGTCAGGAGTTTGAGACCAGCCTCAGCAAGAGCGAGACCCCGTCTTTACTAAAAAAAATAGAAAGAAATTATCTGGCCAGCTAAAATATGGAGAGAAAAAATTAGCCAGGCATGGTGGCACAGGCCTGTAGTCCCAGCTACTGAGAAGGCTGAGGCAGGAGAATCACTTGAGCCCAGGAGTCTGAGGTTGCTGTGAGCTAGGCTGACGCCACGGCACTCACTCTAGCCAGGGCAACAAAGCGACACTCTGTCTCAAAAAAAAAAAAAAAAGAAGTATCATGGGATTGCCAATTTCCATTTTGACAAGAACATTTTTAAAATCACTACCACCTTCTATCAACATAATTTCACAAAAAGAAATATTTTGATGTCAGAAAATAGGAATAACATAAGATCAGAATAAAGCCTCATATTGAATAACTATATAACTTTATGGGAAAAGTCACTATATAGTCCTTATTTTTCTCATTTTACTATAGCCCTGAAAAACTTTATGATGTTCTTTTATTGTATTTGGGAACCTGGAATAATTAGGACACAACAAATATCTTTTTAATGTATAAGGTAGAACTAATGTTGGAAAAGTAGATGGTTTCTGGAGTCAGAAAGAACTGCGTATTAAATCCAACTTCACGACCTAATAGTTGTATGATCATGGGTGAGTTACTTATCCTCACTAAATTCCAGTTCCTCTATCTGTAAAATAGAGATAATGATAGTACCCACCTCTTACTGTTGTTTTGAAGATTACATGATATAATGAGTATAAAGTACTCGGCCCAGTGCCTGGCACATAGTGAGTGCTTGACAATATCAGATATTACTATTATAACTTCATGGCCTCATCCCCTATCACGCTCCTATAAGAAACCTGTGTCCACAGATATGACTTACCAAGTATGAAACACACTCTTGCACACCTTATCAGGTGATTTTCTCTTTGCCTGGAATCCTGTTCCTTCCACTTGTATGTCTGGTGAATTCATACTCTTCAGGATTCAGCTCAAACTTCACAGTCTCACTCAACATCCCTATTTGTCCCTCCTCCTCCTTTGGCAAACAGTCTTCCATGGTTTCATAGCATTTTGTAGATTGCCAAACTCACAGCACGTACTTTAAATGTCTTTAATTTCATTAAGTGATTAAATAATGCAGTATTATAGAGAAATTTGTATTTGGGGTTGATCACTTTTTATTCATTAGTGTAAGGAATATTTATTGAGAACCTACTGTGGTGCATAAACCTCTGCATAGTGTGTATTCCAATAGTAGCAACACAATATTCAAGATTTGGAAACAGGTAGTTTCCTCTGTGCTCCTAAAGAATCTGATAAAACCCTTAATACAAATGATAATTTGCATTATAATAGTTTGCATTCTATCCCCTTCTCCTCTAGACTGTTCCTTGAGGGCAATTATTTCACTCATCTTTGTCTCTCCAGTATCTCAAACTTTAAAGGTAGTCGATGTATGTTTATTGAATAAATGAATATCAGAAAGCATTCTCAACTTTAAAGGGCTGTACTTAACCATATTAACTCTATGTATAAGTGTAATATTGTCCCTTGACTTTGAAATGATACCATCATCCCATCCAGTGTAACTATTTTAAAAAGGTCCCCATCTTTTCTGGTGGGGCCACATGAATTTTATCCTTCAAATTGTTTCTGAAACTCCATCCAAAAGCCTGGGGTGGTTTCCCTCTTAAATCATGAACCATTCTAAGCCATTTCTCCAAAAGGCAAGTGTGGTCCCTTCAGCTGCATAACAGCCTGTTGTAGGAAAAACAGATCTTCTAGTATTTTCTGGTGTATCTGACCATAAGTCCATGACGAGTAAATCCCAGGAGTACGAGCTATGGTTGCTTGTCCAAGTGCACGCAAGATTTGCTTCTGGGCGGTGTTATTCTGGGAGTAGAATAGCATCGTACACTTGCAAAGAGTGTGTTCTTAACACCATAAGTTGGATTTGGGAGGTCATCCTGCCATCCCTGCCATCTTCAGTTTTGCTGCCCTACTGAAAGCTGTGTTTCATGGAATTAAACATCTCTCTGATGATGCTTGCTCCACTTTAATACCTTATGTAGCAGCATCTTGGATATTCTGCTGTTGTCCACTTATCACAGTTACCTTAGCACACGATGAAACGACTGCACTCTGCACTCCGGAGTTTGGTTGTAGCTGATCTTGTTCTGCAGTTTGCTACTAAATGGAGTCTATGAACAATATTGATGAACTCACTGGAAGAATGAAAGCTAACTTTTGAGACTGTTCAAACAACAATCACGTGGCAAGTTAGGACAGTTCTTTACTTTATGGACCTTCAACTGTCATGATGCTTAATGCTCCATGGTCACATATTCTGTGATGCTCCTTAAGCGTATACATTTTATTCATTTCTCACTTTCTTTGTAGGTCACTGCCACCTCTCTCTCCTCATGTTCTTTTGCTGCTCATTTCCCTTCTATATATCAATACCAGATATTCCCTACTTTTTCACATCTCTTTTTTCCCATATTTTGTTCCTTTAGTCTATGAAAACTCCTATTCATCCTTCAAAACCCACCTCAATCTTTGTCTCTTCAGTGAAGCCTTCACACATACACATAAGGAAAAACCTAACATTTCTTGACCTCCTCTAGGAAACTCATACCAGGAACTATCAATATATTTGATACTTTTTACGAATCTTACCCTGCTTAATCCTCACAAAGCATTTCAAAATAAGTGTTATCCCATTTTCAAAACATAAAAGCAAGGCTAAAAACAGTTAAAATATTTTCCCCAAAACTTTATGGCAAGCAATTGAAATATTCAGGATTTAAACCAGAGTCTGCGTGATTTCAAAATTGATACTTGTTCTGCCATACCATGCCACTATGCATCTCCTTTATCTGTTTTGTATTAATGCATGTCTGTAATTTTGTTTTTTACTCATCATATTCTATTGTGTTATTCATATGACTGTCTTTCCTACCAAAAAAAAAAAGCTCTTTGAAAATAGAATTTATTTCTTATTTATCTTGGTACCCCCAGGGTTCTCAGAACATTATCTGACACATAACAGATGCTGAATAAAGGTTTGCAGGATTGAATTGTATCTGATTCAAACTGAGTTGAACTGAGCAACATATTGCCTTGAATTTCAGAATTTTGCATTTCTGATGATGCCTTGGGCCCCAGATGCCATTTCTCTCATGCCAGGTGACATGTGACCTCAGTTTGCTTCACAATTGTCCATGTCTTAGACCTGTACCAACTTCATCCTAAACAATTGCCTATCTTCCCATTAATGTGACATAGTCATTAGCGTATATAAGTTCCTAGAGAACTGTCTTCTATCTCATGTATTTATTGTAGTCAGTGGAGTATACTCAGTCTTTTAGGAATAATTAAAATATTCTGTGACTCTAATTAAAGTAGTATGGATATTTTTAAGAAACCTATATATAAGAACAAGCTGAGTGCTGACATCAAGTTAATTGTGTTATTTTTAGTGGAGCTATCGTTGGAGACAGCAGCATGGCACCCAATGCCTTTTTAAATCCTCATATCTGAATATAAAATGTTAAATAACAAGCATCTTGAGCTCTTAAGAGGAAAGGCATTAAAGCATAAATAAATAAAGCTGTTATGAAAACTTAGAAAATTAACTAAATGCACTTGAATAAGAAGCCATGTAGTTATTAAATTGCTAGCTATGAAGATAAATGCCTTTAACACCTTTTACTGCCAAAAAACAAACCACCACACTACTTGGGACTCTTGTCATGTAAGGGCAGGGGAGACAGAGAGAGAAGCTGTTGGGCTTGCATTTGTGCCACTCTAAGTAATACTATTTTGCCCATATTTCATACAATTAACACAATAAAATTTTATAGCATTATATTTGGTCTTTTTGAATTATAAACGGTTCTTATTTTTACTATAATTCAGAATTTGTTCCATTCTTTCTAGTCCTATTGCCAAACCTTGGCCAAACAAGGAAGACACAGTCCAGCAAAACTACACGTTCTAGCACTGCCATGCTTTCTCTTTTGTTGTAAAGAGTCATCACTGTTTCCTCTTAATATCTTCCTTCATTTAAGATTGGGATAAGCCCCAACTGAACATTGAAAGCCATTGTGAAAAAGTGCCACTTAATTTTCTGTAGCTGAAATACAGTTTCTTTGAAATGGGCTGCATAGAACTGGTGATCTCCCCAGATTGTGATACCAATTAGCCACGACTGCTGCAGAGTTCCCAGTGGAGGTGGAGCATTTCTTTTGCAAGATGTACTCAGGAAACACTCACCAAACCAAGCTTCTCTAGTCTCCTATTTATTGTTCCCCGTGATCAAGAACACCAAAAATGCATCTCTTGAAAACAATCCAGGAACAAAGACTTACACAAGAACACAATCATGGTTCTGGGTATCCACTAGAAATTCTGATTCTGGATTATCTGTGAATCTATGAAAAGGAAGATCAGGAAGTGAATTTATTTGGAAATAATAGAACTGTTGGTTGGGTTTTATAGGCTGAAGTTCTGGAGTTAATCATTATTCTGCGGAATCCTGAATGATGTTGCTTGTAGCTTTCCTACACAGGCAGCGTCCCCATGGGAGCCCTACTAACGGTCTTTTGTCAGGCACTATCAGCAGTATTGAGCCAACCTGAGCACCCTATTATTAATCCTTTTCTCCTAGTGACATGACAGCGATCGATGTCTGAACAAGCTATTGAAACTGTAGCAATCAAGTGGACTCCAGTTAATCCAATGGGATACTTACTCAGAGCCTACGGGAAGGACAGGGAATTTTTTCTAACTCCATGCTGTTCCCATATCCATACACTTTATGCTGCCATAATTTGGGTAAAGGCTGACATTTACCCAGACCTGTAAAGTACACAATGGAGCCTTCACTGATGACTCAAATACATTCATATCACCTTTGCTGCCATCTGTTACTTCTGTAAATATATAAACTGGTGATCATTATATAAATATTTGTGCCTATGTAAATGTAAAGCAAAAGCGTTGAAACATTTATATGGAAAGGTACCCACCTGGTGTTATTTTGGGGCTCATAGAAATCAATCAGCAATTACAAAGAGTAGTATATAGAACACAGAACTATCAGATTTCCTGTCCTTTATTTCAGATGGAAAGAAGTCTAAAATGGTGGTGCCCAACCTGGTTGTGCCTACATATTTCTGGGTCCCATCCCCACAGATTGTGATTCAGATAATTTGGGGTCATGCCCAGAAACCTGCATTTTTAAGTTCTAAAGTGACTGGCCTCGAATAGCAGTTTTCAGTCTATGTTCCAAGGTGCATTAGGGCTTCCTATATGGTTTGTAGGGTGGGGACAAGGGAGACAAGAGGGAAGAAGATCAGGAAGGAGAGATCTGTTCTTAGCTTTGCTAGTGAGTGCCTCACTTTTGGTAACTCACCTTAGCTTCTTGACTTCAGCTTCTCTGATTATAAAATCTGTATCAGTAATTTTATGCCTTTATTTCTTTTACATAGGTATTTTGAGAATGAATACAAAAGTAAAGAGAGAATAAGTAATTATAGAAGATAAAGCCAACTTCCCAGTCAGTGTAGGAATCTATTAACATGAGGTCATACAGTCCCTGCTTAACCCTGCAGTGAGGTGGAGCTTCCTACCCCATGGCTACCATTGCTCCCCGGGTCTGGGGAAGGGGGAGCTCTCCAGGGTCTGAAGGATCTTTCTCATGCTGAGTTTAACCCTTCCTTTCCTTAGCTTCTGCTCAGAGGTCCTAGTACTCCCACAACTCCCTATTTCTATGGGACAGACCTTCAAATATTTGTGGACAGTTATCAGGTCTCAGGGTAAAATTCCTTACTTTCTTAAAGTTCCTTGATTAACTCATTTTCTGAAACTCTCTTACCTATGTAAAGTATTTGTGCAGTACCTTCCTCAAACAATGCCAGTTGTTAAGTTAATTTGCTTTTGCCTTCTGCACGTGACTTTTTCTGTTTTTCACTCAGCCCTCATTCTAGAGCATGGGTTTGTGGGGTTTTATGCAATGTATGCTTATATGACAGCTATTGCAACAATTTCCACTGCACTTTCAGTTGTTTCTGAAATAATGGTATGGTAATGGATTACTGATCTGAAAGAACACTTAGTGTGAAGATGCCTCTCAAACATGGCTGCATGACAGAATCATTTAAAAGAGTTTATAAAATGTGTGAATTTCCAATAACTTGGCCCAGAAATTCATTCTGAGATCCAGTGGAACAGGGGTGAGGCTCTGAAAGTATCTTTAAGGTGCCCAGGTGATACAAATGCAGCTGGTCTGAAAACCTCTGTGTACGTTAACTTGAAAACACTATTTAAAGAGACTGTGACAGCCAAGCATGGTGGCTCACACCTGTAATCCTAGCACTCTGGGTGGGAGTCTGAGGCAGGAGGATTGCTTGAACTCAGGAGTTCAAGACCAGCCGGAGCAAGAGCGAGCTCCCATCTCTACTAAAAATAGAAAAATTAGCCAGGCTCAGTGGCATGTGCTTGTAGTCCCAGCTACTTGGGAGGCTGAGGCAGAAGAATCACTTGAGCCCAGGAATTGGAGGTTGCAGTGAACTATGATGATACCAGTGCACTGTAGCCCCAGCAACAAGAGTGAGACTCTTGTCTCAAAAAATAAAATAAAATAAAATAAAATGACTGGGACAGAGACCTAAACGCTGCCTGCATCTACCGCTTAACTCATCCCTTACTTAAATGCCCAGAACCTTTTTTCTTCATCATCTATAGTACATCTACCTCTTAAATCATGAGGATTACATGAGATAATACATGTAAGATATTTCATTATCATGAAGGACTACACAATATCTTTTTTATGCAAGTGTATTTTTATGCTAGGACCAGTCAGGTAAATTTTATTATGCCTCTACTTCATTTTGATATATACCTGCCTAATAAAGGTTTAGGATCTTACTTATAGTCATATGTACTTATTCATTCATAAAACAAACTTAAGAGATGATTAAATTATTTGAGCATATGTTTTTGTTTGTTTCCAGTAGTCGATCAGCAAATAATTTTTTGCTGAGTGTGATCTGCCCTCTCCCTATCAAACAGTTCTTGAAAGAATCTGCAGAAAGAGACCTTTGAGTTTAACACAAAACAAAGTTTTGTTGATGCCCTAACTGGGCATGGACATGAGTAGACATTCTGGAAGGCTCCCGTGCAGACGGCAAATTCTAAGAAACAGGTTGCAACAAGAAAATTGCTTGGTTTATTATTTTTAATTTAATGAATCTTGTTCCTGTAAAAACTGCAGGGCAGATATTCCAGGAAATCAACATCTTTTTTTAGCCCTGGAGCAGACAGCCCAGTAATGGCCATGGCTGGACTAGTCAGCCTGACCTGTATTCCAACCCAAAGGAGCACTGTTGAAAAGTGAGAAGGATTTTTCAGTTCAAGGTCTGAACCTAGATGTTCTGCCCTTCCTGCAGAGACTGTCAGCAAGGAGGCAAATTTTGAAACTAAGTTTTGTGATATATACACTTTCCACTAAAAACTGGACTGGACCCAAGACTCATTTCTCAGAGCTCCCTATTCAAGCACAAGATGAGGAATGGTCTTTGGTCATTAGCACTTGGTTTGGAATAGCCCAGAGGTGAAAGAGTTGCTATTGGATTTCATTAATCTGAAGAACAGTGTTTAGGTTAAGATGTTTTCCTAGTCTTTTATTTGGGGAGGGTAACATTGGTGTTCAGCACAAGGCAAAATACATAAACTCAAGATTAAGGGAGAAAAAAGTCAGGATGAGTTGAACCTGTAAGTAACAAAAACTATAAATGTTTCATGATGACAAAAAAAGGTTTCGTCCTCCCAACTTACTTGATCCTTCTAGACAGCTGATGGTTATCATTCTCTTGGTTCATTTCCAAGTTTACGTAAAAATAAATTTTTCGTATTAAACTTCAGAACCCTAAGTCGGAAAGAGACTATTCATACTTACCACAGTTTGTTGTGTGCCTACAACATGCCAGACACTGTGCTAAGTGCTGGGTATAAACAGAGTAAGATCCAGACCTCACCCTCAGGGATGCATAGCCACTAACACAGCTATAGAGAGCACAGACATGCTCCGGGCATGAAGGCAGTGCTGAGAGGAAGCACCTCAGCCTCCTCTTTGAGCAGAGCGTCAGGTGTTAAACTGTGGTGTTTTGCTTACCTGCCTCAACCCCTACCCCACCTGCCTAGAGGGGGTGCTGGGCCAGCAAACCACAGGAGTCTGTTAGGAATCCCACCACAGTAGCATCTCCTTTAGCCCTGCTCTGTGGTGCCTAGTTCTCCCTCCAGTTTTCCAAAATGCCTGGGATCTGGCCTTAAACCCTAGCCAGTAAGCTAAAAGCCTTGACTGTGAGCTCGAGCACTCACTAACTATGTAGCCTGGGCAAGTCACTTAATCTCTCTGTGCCTTAGTTTCTTCATCTATACCATGGGAGAGTGCCTACCTTGTACAGTTGTTATGAAACTGGAATGAATTGAAACACAGAAAGCACTTAGAACAGTGACTAGCACGTAAGTGGAGTGAGTCTAAGAAATGCTTGCCACATTATTTCCCCAGTTTGTTTAGTTTTGTGACAGAGTCTCACTCTATTGCCCCGGCTAGAGTGCTATGGCGTCAGCTCACAGCAACCTCAAACTCCTGGGCTCAAGCAATCCTTCTGCCTCAGCCTCCCAAGCAACTGGGACTACAGGCATGCGCCACCATGCCCAGCCAATTTTTCTATATATATCTTTTTAGTTGTCTAGCTAATTTCTTTCTATTTTTTTTAGTAGAGATGGGGTCTCACTCTTGCTCAGGCTGGTCTCAAACTTCCTGAGCTCAAACGATCCGCCCATCTTGGCTTCCCAGAGTGCTAGGATTACAGGCGTGAGCCACCACGCCCAGCCTAAAATGTAGGTTTTAAAACATTTTTCAGTCCCTTTCTCTACTGAGCTGAAGCCCAGGTGGTAGAGGTGCCAGGTGGAAACCAAGGAAGATGTGACTATCCTAGGACTGGGAAGAAGCCGTGTATGTATGTACTTATGCAGTCCAGCCCACCCATTCTGCAGACCAAAATGAAGATAAATCAAATGACACCTTCACCATTACAGAACCCCTTTATGTCAGTGCTGGGATAAGAATGCATAGGGGCAGTTGAGGAAACAATCCTGCTGGAAACTGTCTTAATTTTTTCCCAAGCCCCAGGGCTTTTTTTATTATACCATGTTCCCTCTCCATCCACAGAAACTGAGGTACAACTTGAGGGATCTTGCCAATCCTGGAAGTCTGAGTAGGACAAAGTCCAGAATCCAAGTTAGGTAGGGCTTGAAGAATCTGCCTGTGCCAGAATTCAAAGCAAGGTCAATAAATAGCCCAAACCAGAGAGACAAGACAAGGTCAGAGCAAGAGGAAGACGCATTGAAAGGTTAGGCAAGACAATAAGCTCAAGGCCAGGCAACCAAAGGTGTGGAGTTAGGAAGGAGTAATTGAAATTGCAACAACCCGCCTATTTCAAACCCCAAATGCTTAAGAATGTCTCGGACTTGACAGAGGGTGCACTTTCACCCAAAAGGGCACATTCTTTTTGAATGATAAATATCAGATTGACCATGCACATTATACAGAATCTTTCAAGGAGGTCTGAAACACCAGAATCAAGTTTAATGTCCACTATAAAAAAAATAGGCGAGATTATAAGTCACAGCAACTCATCTAAGAGATCTGTACACAGTAAGCTTCTTAGTATCTTACTTTATCTGCCAGTGAAGACTGGAGGACTGAGCTGATTCAGCTGGGAATTGAACCCGTGGTTCCAGGAAGTCTAGATATTTCAAACCTCATACTTAGTCCATTAAGATTTCCCTTCCAAGAACATAATGTAGTTAAAGTAGACTTAGATATCTTCGGTACAGAGAGTGGATTTTATTTCCACTTTGGGAATTTCTGATCCATAATAGGGAAAGATATAGACGAAACTCACCTACAGTAGTGCCTATAGAATAATGCATGCATGTCAACATACACTGTCACTTTCTGATTTACGGTTGAGAAGAGAAAAACCCATCGTGGGGGAAGAATAGATTACAAATGCATTTGCTAAATGGGGGCTTTATACACAACTCTTTTCTCTTATTCTTCCTAAAGACCCACTTTTGCCTCTATCAATAAAATAGAATAAATTGTACTTGCCTGGAGAATCGGAAGAGAGACCACAGATTTCACACATCTGTCAGGTGGGTCAGTTTATTTGGGGGACAGTCGGGGAACATCCTGTACCATTACAGCCTGTCAGCCGCAGAGAATGTTTACTAATAAGCTTAGCCATTAGGGTGGGTCAGTGATGGATGGTTTGTGTTCCCCTGCCCTGGCCTGGCATGTGCTGTGATACTCACTGACCAGCAGCAGCTGTTGTACTAGCTGCCTTGTTAAGGGTCTCACCAAGTGACATCAGCTATACATCACCCTGGCTGATACCTTTGATTATTTGGACAGCTCCTGGCATGATGAATCGTTGGGATTGATCTGTCTTTTCTTGCACATCCTTGTCAGTGTTTTTTACCCATCTCTCTCAACTGTTCATTCTTAAGTTGAGGGCCCTTATTACTGCTCTTTCAGATGTATGCACCTTCCACCCTCTCCAATTTAAAGGACATGCTCGTTTCAGTATTCATAATGGGAAATTGAGATGATACTGAGGAAAGTAAGTGCATCGTAGTTAGAACAGGCAGGCAGAGGAGACAGCAGTCACTGTCTTTCAGCTGGAAAAACAAGGAGAAAAAGCTTTTTTGTGTGGGCATCCAGGGCCCAGCAGCTTTCATTACAGAGGTCATGGGCCTTCCACATATTCCATGTGCTACAAATTAAATTTGAATGTTGTGGGTAACCTGAACAATGCCTTCTATTTATAAGATTCCTTTCTTTCAAGGAGTACAAATCATTTTGCACACAGTATCTCAAGCATCACCATATTTCTGTAAAAGATGTTTTATCATTTTGATTTCACAGAGGGAAAAAAATGAGCACAGAGGGGCTATATACCCAAATCTACTTGATAAATAAATGTGCAGAAAAATCAAAAACAGGACCTAAACTCTCTGAGTCCCTGCTATATTTGGTCCTTTAATTCATTGATTTATAAAAATGTTTATTAAGTACCTACTGTGTGTGCCAAGAGCTAGGACTACAGAGAACCTCTGTAGGGCTGACATTAACTCATGCAATCTCATTTATCTCTAAGCCAGTATTACTGAGAGGGAGAATATTGAAATATAATATTTTCCTTTAGAGAATTTACATGTATGTATTAGAGATACAAGTACTATTCCACTTTACTATGAATTAGCCAGAGGCCATAGTAGACTACCCTTCCCTATTAAATGATAAATTCCTATTTCCTGTATTTCTTTATAGTCCTTTCCCAATCTGTAGAAATTGAATAGACTCAAATATGGCTATATAAAAGTAATAGATCTCAAATGTGTTCTAATACACTTGGCAAAGCCTTAGTAAATATATGTTTAATTCCATTATACAAACAACTGTACTGACATAAAATATGACCACATTAACTTTCAACCAGGAGTACACCCATATCCCCCTCCCCAAAAAGGCCACTACACATGGTCTTTTTGAACTGACCATGGTCAGTGGTTTCCAAAAATTCCCATTAATATATTTGTTTGCTGTTTGTTCTTTTCTGGCCACCTAAAGAAAAGTGGTAAAATAACCGAAATTTTAAGAGAAAATTGTGGGAGAGAACTTAAATTTGATGACATTTCCTATCCATTAACTAGGTATATAGGTATGCCACATTGTCCCAGAAGGAATCTAAGACAAGAACTAGATTATTTTATTAAGAATTATTATTCTATTTGAAAAATGGAATAGCTCAGTCAATAGGAGAATAGTTGTAGAACAGCTATATTTAAATCATCTTCATCGCTAGAAGTATTTTTCAATACTGGTTTTATCATGTCATTTCCTGAGGGAAAACTTCCAATGGCTCTGTATAACTGAGAGGAAAACTGAATTATTAGAACTTCTCAGCATGACCTTTGATGTTTTTCAGAGATTGTCCTAACCTCATAGAATAAATGCCAGGTTTTTTTCCTAGAACACACCCACACCTGCACATCCAATGAAAACTCTAGGCCTCGGTCAAGTTCCTGTTGGCCAAGAACACACCATACTCAGCATAGACTTTGAAGCCCCTGCTTGTGCTGTTCCCCATCTAGAAAGCTGCTGCTGCTGGTGCTGCTGCTGCTGCTCCTCCTCCTCCTCCTCCTCCTCCTTCTTCGTCTTCTTCTCTCTCTCTCTCTCTCTCCATCTCTCAGAGTCCAGCTGAGGGTACTTTTCTCCAGTCTACAAGCACTGCCTTCTCTGATTGTGTATTTATTTTGCCTACCTAATCATATACTTTCTTACATTGTTAATTCTCAATTTCAGATATTCAGCTAGAGGTCATCTCAGTGTCTTGCACCGTACTTGTATTGGTAGGACATGCCAATAAAGTTTTGAGTGAATGAGAATAACCCCAAGTGAACTGTTAACCATGGGTCACTCAGAGCTCATAAAACTGGCTAAATTGGCTTATTTTCAAATATATGTGATTGTTCTTCTAGACTTGATTGGTGGAAATTTGCAGGCATTTCTGCACTTAGACTGATTTATCAGTTCTGTGGCCTGGTTTATACAGATATGTATGCACACAGGGCATTTCCCCACACTTCAGTTTTCAGCAGCTCATAGATGCATGCCAAAAGGACATTGCCAGATACTGTGCAGTATATAATCTTTAGTAATGTGGAAATTTAGTGGTAACTAGGAAAGTGTCCAGAATATAAGGGATTGGTCATATAATTCAGAGGACTGCCATGTTGCTTATAACTGAGGACCAGTGCCTCAGTTGTGCCAGAAAGCCACCCCAGAGAAGTTAGAAACCTGAAATTGGAAGGGCCTTAAATTTCCACATAATTATTTTTATCTTACATGGGTCTTTATTAAGCATAAATCTACTTCTGATTCTTCAGACTTTAGTTCCTATAACTCAGTTTCCATTTACCAAACAAGAATCAGCAGTTTTTAGAACATCAGTATCTCCAAAACCACATGGGAATTGAGTTAAAAACCTGGTCACACTTTAACACTGAAGAGCTTGACTTCAAGCCATGGACCTTTCAAGAGGATATTTTAGGAAGCATTGAAAATATTTTTCTTTATGTGTCTCCTATTTTAGCTATGTATATTTTTCAGCTACAAAATAAAAACAAAAACCTAAGGCAGTTCAATTACATCTCTTGAGTATGGTTTTTCTTAGAGGTAGAAAGAATATAGGAGTAATCAATGGGAAGAAAACTTCTAGAAAATTCTAGGTGATAGCTAAACTGTTGTTGATCTGCATTAGCTTAAGAAATCCTTTTATCATGTTTGCTAAGGATTTCCTCTACACCCAGCTCCTTTTACCTTAGCTTAGGCCCCTGAGCTTAGTTAGGACTTTGGTGATTTCCTCTACTTCTCAAAGCCTGTGGATGACTGTAACAACTTAATTTCTGAGCAGCTGTTGAATTCCAAGTTACCATTTAGACATTTCCAGCACCATCAATGTTGCAGTTGACTAGGTTTAGTATAATAATAGTTCTTTACATTTACATACCATATTTCATCACAAGATCACTGCAATTTATACATGTTACCCAACTGGGTTTTCTCCCTCCTTTATCATCAAGAAAAATAGGTGACAGAGACTTCCAGAGAGAAACTGAGTTACGATGTTTCACTATTGATAACTGAGTTTAGGTCAAGAGCTCTAAAGGTTGCAGTGCTCTCTGTGAAGGGTAAGTTTTTAAAGTATTCCACTATCCCACTGTTGAACTAAAAAATAGAACTGAAAGAGATCTCATCTTGCAGATCAGTCTACCTGACAGATGGTTTTCTTTTCATAAAGCTATCCAGAAATTCTGATTCCACAATTATTTAACTTCCTGCTCCAGAAATTCCTCCTAATGTCTGGCTGAAATTGCCCCTGTTTTAATTTAAGCCAATTTCCTCTTGCTGTACAAACAGAATGGCTGTTTGGCACCCTCCTTATAAAACTTTTGATGTAATGTACTATACAATACTTGAAGGTTTAAACCAAATCACCATTTGGCCTTAGGCTCTAGGCTAAGAAACACAAGTTCTTTTAACCATGCCTATGTAATTTCCCTGGAATTTTTTTTTTAAATAATTGTGTAGATTTCACTCAAGAAGAAACTGTATTAGTCATTCTTCCTTTGTTTCCTAGTATTTCAGAAGTTGGACAAAGGAATTAATTAGTAACAAACTACACTGATAGTTTGTCTATAAATTTTTTATTGCAATATATCATATATACAGGAAAATGCACAAATCATAAATGTAGAGCTCAATGCCTTTTTTAACAAAGTGAACACGCTTATGTGATCCCCACCCAGATCAAGATACAGAACATCACCAGCACCCCTGAAGCTTCTCTTTGTGCTCCTTCCCAATTATTCTCTCTCCAAAAGTAACTAGTATTCTGACTTCTATCACCAGATTAATTTTGCCTATACTTGAACTTCATATAAACAGAATCACATTATATAAACATGTGTCTCCTGTGTCTGGATTTTTTCATTCAGCATTATATTTGTGAAAATCACCCAGGTTTTTGCATGTAGCAGTAGTTCCTCTGCTCATATTACTGTATGGTATTTCATTTATTCATTTTATTTCATTCTATTATAAGTAAACATTTAGGTTTTTATTCTAGTTGGGAGATATTATAAATAATGCTGCTGCAAACATTCTTATACCTGTCTTTTGGTGTGCATTATGTTGGCATTTCTGTTGGGTGTATACCTAGGAGATGAATTTCTGGATCAGAGGGTATGTCCATGTTCAGCATTAGTTAGGTTCTGCCAAACAGTTTTCTAAAGGGTTTGTAACAATTTACACTTCCACCAACAGTGTGTGGAAATTCCAGTTGCTCCTCATCCTCACCGGCACTTGATATTGTCAGTTTTTCTTAATTTTAGCAATTCTAGTGGGTTGCTATAGTATAATAGTTTCTTCAGTTGAAATAAACCAGCTGCCTGGATGGATTAGGTCTCTGAGAACATCCTTTTTCCCTACTGCCATTGAACATTTGCCAGTGAATCACAGGAACATCCACTCTGTGAGGAACAAAGTGGTAGCAGTAGCCCTCCTTTGCATGACTTTGAACTCTTATCTGTGGCTTCTATAGATTGTATACAGAGCAGACTGGGAGACACCGTGTGCAGCCAGATAAGCTTTTCTTGTTCATTAAGGACCCACTTAGTTCTCCATGGGGCTGCAGCAGACAGCCCAGGAAAGCAGGTCATGACTTCACAATTATATAATGCTAATATCATTCATAATAATTCTAAGAAAAAAAAATAGAATTTAAATAACTGGGTTATGGTACTAACTCACGAAAGTATGAAAGTCAGGTTGAGGACAGTTGTACTTGTTTTTGCAACCAACTTCCGACTGACACGACTCCAATATTCAGAGAGACTTTTAAATTGGATGCTGATATCTAAAGGGGGATTTAATTGCCTTGAAGTGTTTTGAAAATACTAGCCAATAAACAGTCATATTAGAAGCAGTTAAGCAGAACTGGTGCTTTACTTGAGGCTGGACACGTAAGAGTTTCAAAAAGGTTTGTGAATAATTCCTCTCCTTTTGTAAACAAGAAATTCAAGTTCAGCGGCCAGTTTTTTACCAGTGAGAAGTGAATAGTAATACACCTGACTTAAAATAAAATGCCAAACTCTGCATACTTACCACTTTGGTTTGGTTTAGTTTCTTAACAAACAGAACAAAATTTTCAATAAACAAAGAGATTCAAATGTTGCCCAAGCAATCTCATTAATATTGAGGAGATTTTTCTATTGGAAATCTGTGCTTTGCCCAAAAATTGGAAACAAGGAAACCTTTACTGATAATTCTAGAGATTCAGAAATTAAATGTATGCTATTAGATTTACTAATAGGAAATTAGATTATTACATTTTTTCCAAAAGGTTAATTTTTCTCTTTCTCAATGTGCCTTTCTCCCCATTCCCACTGTAAAATGTGTGCATATACCTTCCTTTCTCCTTATGCTCTTATTCCACGTGGCTACCCCATGAGGGTTTTTTAAAAATCTGCAACCCCCAAAATATTGGATTATTATGGAAACAAGGTGCAATATTTCAAGCATCATGCTACAATAAAAGTAACAGGATAATGATTTTCTTTCTCAGTTCAGATATCAGAGGCCCAAATATTGATTGCCTGTTTCTTTTGCCTCCTATCCTTTGATGAAACTACACTTTTGACACAGAGTCACAATAAAATGTGCCCTTTTCAGTATGAGATCTCTGTAAATGTCATTCACACAGTCATTGTTTTCTAATTCTCTGTGTTTTCATGAGAGTAGCACAAAAGCCCTTCACTGAGTAAAGAGAGAGCAAGCAATGTTTAGATTTAGAATTCACTGGAACAAACAAGTTACAATATTTTGCTAAGGGAAGTTTCTAAAAGTAGGACTCCATTTCCACAGTGTCTATGAAATTACTATTACTATTAATAGAATTGACTGAGTGATGAGGACTTTGATAACTAGAGGTTTCATGAAATGCTATTGGGAATATCGATGTTGGGTTTGGCAGGCAAAGACAGGTTGGAAAATCAGTGTGAATGTTAGTGTTTAGGGATGAGAATAGCAGGTTGGTAGCATGAGCTGAAGCCAGGCCGAAGACCCAGAGGTAATGGCTGGTTCCCCAACCCAGCTCTCTCAGCTCGTCTTCCTCCTGACCTGCAACACTCTCGCTGTCTCAGCCGTAGGTTTCGATCCTGGCTGCCAGCAAAGGATTTGTGATTTTGTTTAAGGATAAATAGCAGTGGTAGCCTAGCTTGAGGCCACCAAACACATTTCACTTGTGCCCTGCACCAAATTTGATCCCAAAGGTGGCGACTTGGTGTATTAACACAATGTGACACTTATACTACCTTCCTCCTCCTCTGTGAAATCAGTTTATCTAAAAATATCTAGTACAAAAGACCTGCAAAAACAAGCCACACACAAAGCGTTCACTAATGTCTCGGTGAATGTAATCAGCACACCTATGGCTTTTCAAGATGCTCCCGTGTTGTGACCCTTGGTTTCACATAATACAGCCTTTTTATTTTTTTCCAGTAGCTTCCCAATCAGTCAGCACCGGTGTCCTTTTTCTAACCTCAGATCATGGTCTAATAATCTGTTTTGGTGCCTTTATTGGCCTCGAAGGTAGTTTGAACTATTAAAGAATCTTTCTTTAACAAGTTTCCCTTCGATAAGAGGTGTTTCAATGGGCTCCATATCTCTCTTACCTTTGCCTAACCTTTTCTAGACAGACACAAAATCATAGATGAGACAGACCTCTCAACATCACCAAGCCTTGGCATTAAAACTCATTGGGATGTAGCATCACATGAAACTTCTGAAAATTCCTAGTCTAATTAGGTCGGAAGAAAATGCCCAGAGTCTGTATCGAAGATTGCACACTATTGCATTTTATGAAAGATTAAAATGACCTGATACAATGGGCATAGCATTCTTTCTACTGCTCGTTGGTTTACTTACCTTTTGAAGATGTAATACAGGAAAAAAGATCAATATTTTATTTGTGTTGTCCATTTTTTTATATATGTCTCAGTCTCTACTTCTCTAGCCCAATTTATGCCCCAGAGGGATGAAGCTGACCAGTTGCAGTTTTTACTGGGCACCTTTGCAGCTGATCCCATCTTGAGAGCAGTCCTACCAGAAACCTGTTCAGAAACTCTTCTTCTGTTCATCTCTGTATCATCCTATCTGGGAAGCAGACTCACCTGGGAGACCACTGGGAGAGCAGGTCTCACTCCCTCCTTTCTTCTTGCTTGCTTTCTGTTGATTATCCCTGGAAGAAAGGTAACTGATTTAGGGGGTCTGAAAATGGCTTGGAGGGACTATAAAGGGGAGAAAATGGGATCAATGTGAAGAAGTCAATATCACACACCTTTCTCAAACTTGACAAAAACATATAAGTTCTGAAATATTTCAGGTAGAAAACTAAAATATGTGATAAGAGATAGGCTACCCCTGGGGATACGTTTCAGGAAACCCAGACTCCAGTTCTTTGTTACATTTCCCCTTTCACTGACACCACGTGAAATGCTGAAAATGGAATTTCTGCTTACTGTATTAGAAGAATTTTCAGGATTTAAATTTCTTAGGAAGTTTTCAATCTGATACAGGTAATATTCACCAGTTTGTCAATGAAAGAAAATGTATTTTAGGGAACGTCTGACAAAAGAAAGGCCAAAATTTTTCTGTCTTAAGTACTGGGTATGTGTGCAAAGTCCACATAGGGTACATAGTTATTAAGACTTACCAGCAATGTATCACATGTTATTTCTATTTTACAAGCAAGGGAGATAAGTAGTGGCTTTACTGTTATCACACACTCTATCTATGGGATATTGTCAAGATAGAATCCAAGTTGTAAGCTCTCTATTCAGAGTTTTGTCCATAAAGTTGTATTTCTTTCTATAACTCAGACAAAATCAAGTTGCTGCTGGCACCATTTTTTTCAGAGTACCAAAGATGGAACTGATTCTTTTTTAAGAAATGTTGAAAGTTATCCACCCACCGAGAGGTTGCCAGAATTCATACTGCCAAGAGCAATACGTGCCTGACACGTTGCTGCAGGCTTCCCCTCTGTGGCAGTAGTATGAACCCAGCAGCTCAACACGAGGCCGTTTCACCAAGGAGGGCATCCTGAGCCCATGTGGCATCTCTGAGATAATGCACAGGTCAGAGGTGTGACAGACAGCAATGTGATGGGAGCCGATTGCTGAAGTGAGGAGGGACAGACCTGGGAGTGAGGGGCTATGTGGAGGGTTGTAGTTAGGCTCAGGGGCCCTCCTGAAGGTGAGCTTGCCCTGTTGGTGCTCGTCTTACTCAGCGGAAGGAAAGGAGGAAAACTCTCAAATCAGAACCAGGGAAAGCAGGTGGAGCTGGGGCCGCCTCTATCTAAACCCTGATCTCATACTGCTTCCCTGTGGAGAATTCTCTGAACTGCAGGTTTCCTCTGTGGGCCACTCAATGCCTGCGGTATTTGCCCTTGTGGTCTCAGGCCTGGGCTTGGTATCATCCAAGAGAAGTGAAAAAAAAAAAAAAAAATTCTACTGGTTAAGAACCTTTAAAAAGGAATGGAAAAAGCTGTGAGAGAATGAACCTGAACCCAGAGTCGTATCCAGCTGCAGGCTGGTCTGCCAGGTCTGCATCCTCACCCTTCCCTTTTTACACACCTTTTTAGAAAGCCCAAAGCCTCTGTCTGCCCAATGTTGTGCCTTCACAAATTTAAGTTCTGGCTTGCACCCTTAGAAATTCCGCGTAAATTGTTAAAATTGCCTACTCTTCCTCTGACTATATTTCATAAGAGCTAAATCACAATGCTCTGGCCACTATAGAGGTTCCCAGATTCATCTTTTTAATTGCCATCACAACTTCCTGCTTATCCTCCATACACAGCCAAGGGTAGTTAAGACATAGGTATTAACAAGGACATCCTTATCCCCCACTACCCTTCTTTGTAGGACATTAATGCAATAAAACACATTTTAGATATAGATCTATAGCTGACTATTTCGTTATGATATAGAAACAGCACTGTAGGAACATCATAATGAGTATGGTCATCCCATTTCCCCATTTCTCTATAATTTAGGAATGGGGTGGAAAGCCCAGATTCTGTTAATTAAGAAAACAGAGCCGGGCGCGGTGGCTCACGCCTGTAATCCTAGCACTCTGGGAGGCCGAGGCAGGTGGATTGCTCGAGGTCAGGAGTTCGAGACCAGCCTGAGCAAGAGCGAGACCCCTGTCTCTACTAAAAATAGTAAGAAATTATCTGGCCAACTAAAATATATATAGAGAGAAAAAAAATTAGCTGGGCATGGTGGCGCATGCCTGTAATCCCAGCTACTCTGGAGGCTGAGGCAGTAGGATCGCTTAAGCCCAGGAGTTTGAGGTTGCTGTGAGCTAGGCACTCACTCTAGCCCGACAACAAAGCAAGACTCTGTCTCAAAAAAAAAAAAAAGAAAGAAAAGAAAACAGAAGCTAATGGAAAGCTATAATAATTTAAGTTTGATATTTATTAGGGGAGGTGAAGAAAAGGGCAGTAAATCCTTTGGGCTGGTCAGTGGTATTTTCCAGTGAATATCTGGAATTAGAAAGTATAAAGGAAGTTGACGATATAATTCACATTCCACAGAGAACCTGTGATCCTTTCTCTTCCTCTCCTCTCTGCCTCTGTTGAAGGCTCCAGGGTAAAAGCTGTAAGTTGAAGAGAACAAGCTATCAGCAGAGGGTAACTTACGATGAGAAATGAAAATATTTGGATTAGCTATAATACCAAGCCAGTGATATTTACAAATTATTAAACTGCCATCCTCACATCAAACGCTCTTTCTTTTATGAAATGCTAAGCTGTATTTTCAGTTTGTTTCAAACTGTCAGGGCCATTATTTGATGTTCCTCTTTGTTTGTTTATCTTAATTAAGATGTTGAATCAATCATTTTTACTTTCTCTCTCCAAGAGCAGCAGCCGGCTCAGAGTCAGGACGAGGACTGGCCACCCTTGAGTGTTGTGCAGGTGCTGAGCTGCGTGTGTTCACAGAGGGATAAAAAAAACACATTTGTCCTCTAGGTTGTGTGGATAGACTGACAGATTTTGATAAGAGGGAAAAAAAAGTCTTCCTCTGTGGTGAGAAATGACACTTCTATCGAGACCAAGTAAAAACAATGGCAAATTTCGTGCCTGTTGGGGAGATGATTTTCCTCCACAACATAATGAGAACTCACCTGGGGGTGGGAAACACTGAGGTGGGGTTGCAAATAGAATGTGGTGACCCAGATCAAGCATGAAGCAGAAATGAAGAGCCCTGAGCCTTGTCCTGTGAACATGACATTGTTGTTGCCACTCCAGCTTTCTTTTCCATTCCTGATGTCACAGTTCAGTCTCCAAGCTGCTAGGTCATAGTCTCCTGGAAGTAGGATGGCTTATTGTTGGAGAGACCATTTCATAGCCAAACTGCTTTGTGTTCCTCTGTATAGGGATACTTCTGGCCCATCGACTCTATATAAAGGCGTTTGCTGGGTTTTTCCAACAGTACAGCTTTATTCTCCTGAGAAATCCACTCTGTCCTACTCAGCCCCCCTTTTGAGAAGCATGCATTCCCTCAGAGTAGCTAGTCAGAAAAACAGTCAACTAGACATGGAACAGAATTGTATCCTCCACACCAATCCACCTATCTAGGGCTAAAACCTGTCACCGTGGTCTCCTTAGGACCATGCCCTATCTGAGCTAAATGGCCATACAATTCAGTCAGCTGGACAAATGAGAAATGCAAAGAAAGGAAACAAGTCTATTGCATGATTCAGGGAGATCAGATGGGAAAAGATACAGTGCTTTGCTTTTAAAGTCATCCTAGTCAATGAAGCAATCCAAATACAGCCATAGAGTCAAACAGATTTCTTGCATTTTAAACCACATGCTTCTGGAACAGCACTGTCTTGGTTATACTCTAAGATCTGTCACTGGGTGGTACTGACATTATCTGTAGCCATCACAAAGGTGGAGCCCTAGAGTTGGGGGAAAGTATACCTTTTCATTGATCAGAATCTTTTTTAAGCACATCTATGCAGAATTTGTATATGAAATTAGTATTAACATTTCTCCTAGTTAGCAGTGTGAGCATGAACAGCTAGCATTGTCTCATATGTTGTCCTGTTCCTGACAGTATTACAGAATTTGACTCCAGGGACTTAGGCAAGAGGTGGACTTTTGAATCACATAATTCCAAGAGGAAGCATAACCTTTCAAAAGACAAACCAACACTTCATTTATTTGAGGCCTCTGTTATGACTCTTGGGCCATAGATAACTACTTTCAACAAATTCTCACTCTTCATTAGTGGAAAACACTTTGGTCTAATCACCATGAATTACCCAACACCTGGAATTAAGCAATCTTCTTTTACCACACTCATTTGCTTTCTCTCCTATGGGATATTCTAGGTTCATAAGGTGACTGCCAATACTTGTTTAGCTGTGTGCAGTATTCCTGGTGTGGCTGAGACTGCTAGCTAACCCCCAGTATCCCGTTCTCCCCTTCTGCCTTTTTAGATGGGCTCATGGCTGCTCAGAACAACTCCCTGCCTCCCTATACCCCTGGCAACTAGATCCCACCATTTAACTTAAATTCTGGCTGGTGGAATGTAGAAGGGATGTTACAATTTCTAGGACCGCACTCTAGTGTCCTTAAGTGGGGAGGGGGGGGATGCTCTCTGTGTTGCCCCTTTCCTCCTTCCTGCTGGCTGGCGCTGGAGCCAGCTTAGACCTCGAAGAAATCACATGCTTTATAAAGATGGTGGAGACAAGATAGGAGTGCTCTCCCATCCCCAGTCTGTCTCCCTCCAGTCTTTTTATCTATGAGGGAGAAATTTTTTGTTAAGGCCTCTATTATTTGGGGTTTTCTGTCACATTGGCTGAACTAGTCCTAATACTAACTGGTACACCTGGTAAGGACACCCTTCAGGGGATAACCAAGGACAGGCTAAGTAGGGTAAGACTTAGAGACTACCAAGAATGAGATGGGAAAGATACTACAGTAATGAAATGACTACAAATGGCTTTGTCAGCCATTTGAAAGGTTGGAATAAGCCAGAATTATATGGGCATAGATAATGATTTCACTGGTATTTCTCAAATGGTGTTATGCAGAAGTTCTAACTTTCACAGATTAATGTTGTTTCTTCAAGCCTTGGTGGTAATCGTCCTGGGTAGTTTGCCAAAATTGTGATGTATGCAAGTCGTCTTGGCTCCTTCCTAGGTCACCTGTGTTTACTTTATTGCTTTGGCATCTCTCTTGCCTATGCTCCGTTCTGGCACTCAGTATCCAGGTTCCCCACCTGGGCCCACGTCACCAAGGCCAACCAGCAAGCCATCAAGGTGGCAAGGACCTAACATACAAATTTACTCCGAGGCTGTGGTCCTCAGCCCTAGGTGGGTGTCAGGACCATCCATAGAGCTTTTTAAAGATAAATACACCTCAAGCCCACCCCCAGATGATCCTGATTCAGCATATCTGGGGTACGGTTAGGCATCACTATTTTTTAAAAGGTCCACAGGTTATTCTGATGTACAGCACAGTTAAGAACCACTGCTCTAAGGTGCTGATGACTGATAATGGCTCGATGTTGTGCTGCCTACCACACTCATGCAACCTCATGGGTAAGAGTCACTGCCCAACATACTTCTGTCGGTTGTCTCTGCTTGGTGGTCCACTGCATGGGTATAAACGGCTGTGCCTTGTCTCCAGGAGAACCAGAACTCTGTGCTCCCCTCTCCCGTGATCAAGGACATACCAGCTTGTGGATGGGAGCATCTCACTTAATGTACTACTTCTCTCCACAGCATTTGTAGCTCAACAGGGAATAATGCTTTGTTCTAAGGGAATGGGCTCCAAATGGTGGAATTTTAGGGATTAAGGAAGTCAGTTGACAAGATATTTTGGAAGGACCCTTTTCCAGTTTTGTTAAACACACACCACTTATGCAGCACCAATTCTACTTATGAAACAAGAAAAACAGAACCACTGAGCCAGTTTCAGAAGACGTTTTAGACTTCCGGGGGGAAAAGGAACCTATTTCTTTATTTTCCTTCATTGTCTATTTGGAATTGCCTTCAGCCTGCACACTTTCTCTTGCCCCTAGAGAAGCAGTGCCATTCACCCCTAATGCAGCCGTAGTTAAATGGCAAGAGAACTCATGTTAAAAGAGCACATTATACTCTCTGAATACCCTTTCATAGCTGGAATACAAACTTAGAACACAGAGCAGAGAGTCATTTAGTGATCAATCTCCTAATATAGCACAGGCACAGCCAGGCTAATCAATCAATGTTTTCATGTATCTAGTTTTTACAAACCTAGGTTAATTAAGATTCTACAGTGTCTTAGGTAATCCTTCATATTTCACTGGATTTTCTTCTCAACTCTTTTAGCTGTTTCTTTGTACTTTTATCCTCTCCTTCCAGATTCTATGAATACCTACCTCGTAGAGCTACTATAAAAATTGAATTAAAGAAGAGGTTTGAAAGTGCTCTAAAATTTTTAAAGCTCTATATAAATGTATAGTAATGTTTCTATAATAGGTACTGTATTCTTTGTGTAGCAGTACTTCAAATCTTTGATGGAGAGAGGAAGGAGAAAGAGTGAGATGTGGAGAGATTAATGCGAAGTATTGGCAAGAGAATTTCTTACTTCTGTTCCTGCCTTGTCCACTTACTAACTGGGAGGCTTGAGCAAGTCACTTTAATTTCTCCATCAAGAGAAAAAATGACCATTTTTCTTATTATACATAATTATTCTTATTATAGAGGTAGTGACGAGGATTAATGAATCAAGTTGTATCAGGAGATTTAAGAGTCCATAGATTTTTTAAATCCTGCAGAAAGATTCTGGAAGAGAGATTCAGATATAGACCCAAGTCACAACTAGACGTGGAACCCTGGCATCCGGGCAGCCATCCCTCAGTTCTAATCACACTTCCTCCACTAAATAGGATAAAAGGAAGAGCTTTTGTTCTTGTTAATTACTAAAACACATTGCATTGTCTATGGAGACTTTTTAACCATTGCAGATTTATTGCCCTGGAAATAAGGATGTGTAATGAGAATGTTCTCACACCTATGTTGGTGTGAACTCTTCTCCAGGAATAGGCAGAGGGATAAATGAAATATATACGGGACAATGGGTGAAGTGCGGCCTCCACTAATTGTTTATTTTCTTTCCAAAATGGCAAGAAGTTGTTGGAATTTCATACTTCATTTTATATACAAATTGAGGTCCTGGGGGAGAGTATCCTTCATGTGAACAGCTCTCCCAGTTACAGGAGAAAACTGAGTAACAATAAACCCCTCAGGGACATCATTTAATATTTCCAGCATTTCACATGAGCTTCTGACACTCGGGTCTTCAAGGGGAAAGCTGATTTATACCTTCAGTCGTTAGACAATGTAAAGGTGAGGTCAGGCATAGGCATCCTTCATCCCTTTCCCTGGTGCTCACAAGTCCCTTGGGCAAGGTGGAATCAAAGCATTTCAAATGGTAGAGGTCACAGGAGTGACACTGTGAGAGGTAAGAGAGCACAGCCTCCTTCCTCTACCGGTAGGTCTGACGCCCATATATCTTCATATTGCCGTTGTTTCCACTTGAAAAATTACATGCAGTTGGTTGTACTTTTCCTTCCCTTCTTATTCTTAAAACATGATTTCCACCCCCAATTTAAAGTGTAATTTATGTCAAGAATAATGATTATGTGTTTCTGATTATTTTTTAAAAAGACAAAACCTTTAACATAAATGCAGGACAACAGGTGTCTTATTTATGGCCTTGTACCTTTCCAACCCTATAAATTAAAATTATGTCTGTGCTCTCTCTGTCTTTGCACCGATCTGAAGTCATCTTTCTAGGACATCCTAGGAATTCTGTGCTCTCTGGCACAACGCCTCCCACGTGGTAGGTTCCAGATAAATTTTTCTTGATTTGATCCCATCTACAAGTACTTTATCCAATTCTAGTCATGCCCAGTGATATAATAATATTTTGTAAATTGCAACTCAAGTTTATACCCTGGGCTTCTGACCCCAAATTTCATAATGGGATTCCATGCCTTTTATTACTTGTGAAATAAAGCAGATCTCCAGTGGAAAGAGACCTGTTTTTGTGGGTCCCTTGCATTGTAGGAAGAGTTTAGGCAAATTAGACCTATGATACAAAGTATAATATTAGAATTGCAAATGAATCTTAAAATTCCATAAAGACTAAAGATTATTAAAATGTTCTTAAGATGATACCTAATTCAAATGTAACTTTATATAAGTGTTTTTAATAAAATTGTTTCTCTTTATTCTGCACTGATTTTTTTTCTTTCTTTTCTGGATTCTGTTGCCACATACCCTTCATACCAAACTTAGGAATTTTGTATAATCGGCCACTCAGAATGGATATCATCATATAAATATGGAGATGTGTGGCTTTACTGTTAAATAGTTGTAAAACTATTTTTACACATATTTTTATCAAATAATACATGCATATAGTTTTAAAAAATCAAACTATACTACAAGCAGCCACCCTTTCCCAGTCCCAAAGTTCTGCTCCCCAGAAGGGACCCCTTTCAATTCTTTCATCAATTGTTTCATCCATTCTGGTGTATACCTTCCACATTTCTAAATAATGTGAGTATATAGCCACTTTCTTTTTTTTTTTTTTTTTTTGAGACAGAGTCTCACTTTGTTGCCCAGGCTAGAGTGCCATGGCATCAGTCAGCCTAGCTCACAGCAACCTCAAACTCCTAGGCTCAAGCAATCCTCCTGCCTCAGCCTCCCAAGTAGCTGAGACTACAGGCATGCGCCACCATTCCTGGCTAATTTTTTTTGTATATTTTTAGTTGTTCAGATAATTTCTTTCTATTTCTAGTAGAGGCGGGGGTCTCGCTCTAGCTCAGGCTGATCTTGAACTCCTGACCTCGAGCGATCCTCCCACCTCGGCCTCCCAGAGTGCTAGGATTATAGGCATAAGCCTATAGCCACTTTCTTAATTTATCAATTTCGGACATTATCTATTGATTTCATATTGTGGTAGAGGAGGATTTAGCACTTCTATTCCACCCTAACCCTCACTTCCCCTCCCTTCATCTTCCCAGTGTGGTTATATCATAATTTTTAGTTAATTGACGTTTAGCATTTATATTATTTAACTATGTAAATATCATTTACTGTCAACCCTTATAAAATCATATAATTAAATTTTATTTCTTGTTTTTTTCTAGAATGGGCAAATGCCTTGACTGTTTTCATTTGATTAGTTTTTTAAAGTCACCATCCCAAAATTGTAATATTCTTCTGACTACTATTTTCCACTTGGTCAAGCACACTGAATGATCCATCATTTCCATTTTGTTCTTAGAGCTTCTCCCCTGGAGTCTTCCATCCTCCTCCCCACTCTGGGCTGAGGGCTCTGAGGCCTCTTTCACAGCTGTCATCGCCCTAGGACTTTTCTTTTATCCCTTTCCTTTGTCAGAGCCCCACCTTCTGGATCCAATGTCACCTTCATTCTTGGTGGACTCCCTCATTTTGGTGGAGCACATATTTTGGTGGCATCCTGAGAAAGGTTGCCGGGGAAGTCAATTTCTTGAGACTTTGCATGTCAGAAAACCTCTTTATTCTACCTTTACAGTTGGCTGATAGTTTGGGTGTGTGAATCCTGATGGAAATCATTTCCTCTTAGAGCTTGGAAAGTTTTGCATCATTGGCTTCCAGCTTCCAGTGTTGTTGTAGAAAATTTCAGTGTCATTCTGATTCTTGATTCTTTGTGTGTGACCTACTTTTTCCCCCTGATTCAGAAGGTTTTAGGATCTTCTTCTTATCCATTGTGTTCTGAAATTTCACAGTGATTACCAAGGTGTTGAGTCTCTTTTCATTCATGTGCTAGGTATATGGAGGACCCTTACAATCAAGACTCATATCTTTCATTTTGAGAAATGTTATCATTTCTTTGATCCTTACCTTTCCTCTGTTTTCTGTGTGCTAATACCTTTCATCTTTTCTGATTTCCTTTTCTTGGTCTTTTTGTCCTATTTAAGATTTCCTCAATTTTAGGCCGGGCGTGGTGGCTCATGCCTGTAATCCTAGCACTCTGGGAGGCCAAGGCGGGTGGATTGCTCGAGGTCAGGAGTTCGAGACCAGCCTGAGCAAGACCCTGTCTCTACTAAAAACAGAAATAAATTATCTGGACAACTAAAAATATATAGAGAAAAAATTAGCCGGGCATGGTGGCGCATGCCTGTAGTCCCAGCTACCTGGGAGGCTGAGGCAGGCAGTAGGATCGCTTAAGCCCAGGAGTTTGAGGTTGCTGTGAGCTAGGCTGATGCCACGGCGCTCACTCTAGCCCGGGCAACAAAGTGAGACTCTGTCCCAAAAAAAAAAAAAAAAAGAAAAAAAGATTTCCTCAATTTTATCTTCCAACTCACCTATTGATTTGGAGTGCCATATATTTAATTTCCAACTATCCTTTCTTGTTCTCTGATTGTTCCTTTATAATCATCCTTCTTTATGGATATAATATCTCTTCATCCCTTTGGGAATATTAATGATTGTTTGTTTAGTTCTTTTTTCTGCTTCCTAAATTAACTGTTTCCTCTGAGTTCTTTTTTTTTCTATTATATGTTTTGGTCTTTGTCTTTCATACTGGAAACATTTCTCTACATGTCTGGTGTTCCTTAGATGCCTGCTCATATTTAAAAGTGAGATACTAAAAAGCAGATTAAAACTTCTGTGTGCCAAGGTGGGGCTTGTCAACTGAGGGGCTTTACTTTAGATTCTAAAGTTTAGAGCAATGGGAGAACCCAACCATTTCACTTGAGGTCTCCCAAATATCAGCATCTGTAGATCTTTCCTCTACAGGAAAGACGGGCAGCAGAAGGAAGTTAAGGGTCTCAGTGTCCAGTACATGGACTATTACTTAATTCACCCATTTTCAGGATGGCTTCTCGCTCTTCCCTGGACTAGGTGTCCCAAGATTTGGGACCTTCCTGGTTTTATTTCTCTCATAGAAATTAAACCCGCTATGCCAGGATTGGAGAGGGATCATTACCAGATAATGGTAGTAAATGACAGATGTTATGTTGGACTGGAGTCAGAAATCTTGATTTCTCTTCTCAAATCTATAATACATTGGTCACATTACTTTGGATGAGTCACATAATCTAACTGGCTGGGATTTAGTTTCCCCATCTGCAAAATGAGTGGCTGGATCCTTTGCTCTGTCACTGCCGGAAAGTCCTGTAACCACTCCGTCTAAGAGTTCTTTCTTCATCTGGTACTTAACGGAGATATTAAAATAAGTGATGGAATAATATTTAGAAGAATTTCCTTTGTAAGTATTACTGTCTTCTTAATTCTTGCTACATTTTTGTAGCTGGTCTTATGGAAATTTAGTTTTGGTAATGTGGGAGATGCTGCTCAGATTCTGCATCAGACTGTTCTCATCCCTCTTTGCATGGATTCTACACTGTGTGACTCAGGAGAGGCCCAGCAAGTCTGCTCAGTAACTGGGGATAAACATCCCTATGAACTTTGCACAGGAGGATAGCCCAGGTGCCGGCTTCTTCTTTGGTAATGCCAAAGATCAGATCCCATTTCAAGGCTGAAGATCCTGGACAACTCCCAGGCACGATGACTCCATTTAGCAGTATAGTTACTGTAGCCATTCTTAGGAGAGCGGGGTTCCTAAAAATCATGAAATCTGGACTGAGAAATCCAGAATTAAAATATTCTTCATCTTGATTTTAGATATAGTTATGACTATAACATTATACAATAGGTGCAATGTTTGTGTGGCATGGTATAGCCAAAAAAAAAAAAAAGAAAAGAATGTGCTGGATTTGGAGCTTAAAAATATCTGAGTTAATGTCTTGGCTCTTCCTCTTGCCAACTCTATAAACCTGTTTCAGCTTCTGAAGTCTGAACTGGTGATGCCTTTCTGTCTGTATCAGTATCAAGGACGCGTCATACATGAATGCATTTTATAAACGCTAAAGTGCTATCCAGATGTAAAGTATTACTATTATTGTATTATTGTTGAAACTATTTGGTCAGGGAAGCCTGAATTTCATGTTGCCTCTCCTATCTTCTCTGTAACACCCAGGCAATTCCACAGTTAGAATTGGCTTCCCAAGGCCAGGTGCAATGGCTCACACCTGTAACCCTAGCACTCTGGGAGGCCGAGGCAGGAGGATCACTTGAGCTCAGGATTTCAAGAGCAGACCCTGTCTCTACTAAAAATTAGCTGGGTGGGGTGGTCCACCGCCTGTAGTCCCAGCTACTCAGGAGGCTGAAGCAGGAGGATTGCTTGAGCCCAGGAGTTTGCAGATAGCTATGATGATGCCACTGCACTCTAGCTGGGGTGACAGAGCGAGACTCTGTCTCAAAAAAAAAAAGAATTGGCTTCCCAAAAAGTCACTTTAGTTCTTTTTTTCTTTGAATACAAATGAATCTGGAACCAATCTACCTTAGCCATCCAATATGTGCAGCTTCTTTTGTTCATGAACAACCTTAAGGTAATAAACTGGTATGCCCCTGTGACAGATAAAAATGTTGGAAGGAAATGGGTTTCCATCTCAGGCTTCTAAGGTGCTATACCAAACAATAACAAGGGAAAAATTATTCAGCTAAACGCACCTGACATGCATTGGCATCCAATATGCCACCCTCCTCGCCAGGCATTATTACTTATATACCTGCCTCTAAGAAGGGCTGCTCAGAAGAGCTACTCTGCTTTTGTCAGACATACATTTTAGAGACTTTTAAATAAACTTATATAGCAATACCGAGCTGCATGTCTTCTAAACTTTGCTATTTCATCCGTCTATACCAAGTGCCGTGAAGCAGAATGGATGTGCCTTCAGCTTTCTACAGTCCTGGAAAATGAACCAGTCCACTTAACAATAAATGGTGGTTGGTTCAAACACACATGACTGGTCTAGTGAGGAAGAAAAGAAAGTTGAGCTTAATGAAGTCCAGTGTCTGTGTCCCTGTGCATGGACAGGAAAGGACGAGTGTTTTATAACTGTTTATTGGAGTTAATGGTAATAAATTCCTCACTTGTGATGCATTAACTTTAATGTTTTCATTACTTGGTGATTTAGGTTTTCCCTTTTCACATTGTAAATCATGTTGTCCCAGTAGCAGAGCAGGTCGAGTGCCTGCCATAATGTTCATAATGTTCAGTGAGGAAAGAAATGTTCTCTTTCTCTCTCCCGAATGGTCTGACAAAAGATGCTTTGCCTCATCCCGATTTTCTACTTTCTAAATAAGCAATAAAGACAGACAGACAGACAGATGCATGCGACCACAGCATAACAGAATGTGGCAGGGCAGGGCCTAGTTTAAATCCTAGGGAAGTACGCGTCTCCATAGTAACTTTCCAAATGTATTTGGTGCTGAAGTTTTTTTCTTTTTCTTTTTCTTTTTTTCCCATTTGCTGAGTGTGAGCCCTTAGTTAATGAGCTGTGCAAATAGATATTGAGATTTAGTGTTTTTATTTTGCAATTACAGACTTGGTGATTTGGTTGGAAAATTTTGGGTCTAGCAACATCACCCTCATTTTCCCTTCCTAATTCTTTTTCCGTGCAAAGTTTGGCTTCAAACTTGCTCGAGTTTTGTCAGATGAAACAGAAGAATCCAGAAAGATTTTAAATCTCAGATTTGTAACTTTTTTAAAAAGGGGGGTGATTTTTGCCCAAAAGGTACTGTATCATAGCTGACATCACTTTTCTGTCCTTGAGCCCATACTGCCGCACACAGACACCCAGGGAGCTGTCTGAGCGTGAGGTTTGGCTTAGGAGTGGCCCTTTGTCCAGTAGATGATACATCCCAGGTCAAAGCCACATTGCTAAGATCACTGCTTTCCCATCAAGTTCTTCCTGATGGGGTGTGAGAGTTCTCATTAGTTCACCCACCCTGAAATACCCCCAGAGAATCACGATAATTAGTTCCTGAGTCTTCTCTTTTATTTTCTGCTTTGTTTGCTTTAAAAGTTTTCTCGATGCAGTGCTCTGATGATATCCGAATGTCTTTTACTGGAGAGGCATAGTGAAGGCAAAATTATTATCATTTGATTCCTCGTTGAATCTTTTGCTTTGGAGAGTAACTAAAAGAGAGACTTCGGGAATCCGATATACTAACCTCCATGTAGCCTTCACCGTCAGCAGTATTAAGTCCTCAGATACACACAGGATGTTTGTATATGGGATACAAACTAATGTACCTGTGGAAATCCAAGGAGAAAATGCCATTTCTCAGGGAGGGAAATAAAAGAACAAGACTGGAGAAACACTGCAGGAGGCCAAGTTCTCAGCCACTCAAAGTCTGTAGCTCAGAAATTGCAATCAATAACTATTTTCTGAAGGGTAATCAGCTGTTTACTTGCTAAGTTGTTGCTGAATTCGGCTCAGTCCTTCACCTGTTTATGGCTTCTTCTGAAACCCCTCCTTTGATGCATTCCTGAAGACAGGTAGTAGTTTCTGCACATGCTCCTGGCCGGGAAAAGTCCCTAACCTCAAGTTCCTGCTGTTGTGGGTTTAGTTCTGGATGTTCACTGGCCTCCTCACATGCGCCCCCCTCCTCTTTTCTTGTGGTTAGTGCTACCTACCTGCACCTGTCCCTAACAGTCTGAGGTATACAGAATTGATGTCCCAGTCAGGCTGTGAAATAGGACTTAGAAATGTATCTCTCTCCAGTTTAGGTTCATGGCATTTTTTCCTAATTTTTCACCAAAATCTTCTTAGCCCCCCTTCCTTTCATTCTCAGTACTGTCATTCCTCCTACCTTCTACACCCCCACTTCCTCCTTGCTCGCTTGGCTAAACCTTCCTTTCTTTCCCTTTCTTTACTTTCTAGTTTCACATTACCAACCTGAGATTAAAGTAGTAAATATACAGCAGAACAAAAATTGCGTTTTGTGGCTTAGGTGGAAATGGTTTGTCTAACAAATATTCACCCCCATATAGCCTTCTTAGACCATAATAAGTCCCAATAGGCTAGAAGTGGTTTCAGATCAGTTTGACAAACATTTATTGGGCACCTACTGTGTGTACTAGGGCCCCTGGGGATATGAAGAGAAACAGGTATATGAATAGTGAATTCCACTGCCCTCTATGAAAGGGACCAGATTTCCCACTGGGAGCATTTCTTTAGGCTTCAAGAAATTAAATAATTAGGCCAGGTGCCGTGGCTCATGCCTGTAAGCCTAGCACTCTGGAAGGCCGAGGTGGGAGGATCTCTTGAGGTTAGGAGTTCGAGACCAGCCTGAGCAAAAGCAAGACCCCATCTCTACTAAAAATAGAAAAAAAATGCCAGGCAACTAAAAATAGAAACAAAAAATTAACCAGGCGTGGTGTTTCTAAAAATAGAAACAAAAAATTAGCCGAGCGCCTATAGTCCCAGCTACTTGGAAGGCTGAGGCAGGAGGATTGCTTGAGCCCAGGAGTTGGAGGTTGCTGTGAGCTATGCTGATTCCATGACACTCTACCAAGGGTGACTGAGAGAGACTCTATCTCAAAAAAAAAAAAAAAAAAAGAAAAGAATGTTGGAAAAAGAGTGGACTTTTCCAGCTGAGCAACCTTCAGCGAGTCATGCCATCTCATTACAACTCAGTTTCCTGGTCGGGAAAGTGGAGGTAATGATAATACACACCTCATAGGAATGCTGTACAACTTACGTGAGATATAAAAATGCTGATTAAAAACTGGTTAGTTTTTTTTTTACCATTTTTGTTATAACATATTAGTTTTTTATTATTCTGATCATTATCTGGTTTTTTTCTTAGTACTACTGACCTAGAACCTATCATGATTTTTTTTATCCTCAGTATAACAAGATTCCTCCACAGATTTTTACTGTTTGGTCTGTAACCTGAATTCAATGTTTTTTTTAAAAAGACTTTAAAAATTTGGAAAGGCAGCATGAGTCCATTGAGGTCTCCTGAATGTTGTCTTCTGTGTTGGTTTGTTAACTACAAATGTATCATTTCTACATTTTCTGATGTCCTTTAGTCTAGCCCCACTGGCACTTGTTTTGTTTCCTAGCTTCTTACGTCACAGCTTGTGAAAGAACTTGATTAAGTGCATTGTGTTCACTCCCTTCCTTTCATCTGCTGTTGGGTTTATTTCTCCATGAACAGTTCCATTCAGTTAGTTTAAAGCCATTTGTTTGAATGGTTTCTATATCTTTGAAACGTTTAGATCCTAAGTCTATTATTAGTAGCAGTTTAGAATTCTTCACCTTACATGTATTGGTCTAAATTCCTTAATAAGTGACACACAATGACGGAAAAGTGTGTGGAATAAGTGTAAACTCAGGTGGATATCAAATAGAACCATAGAAGTTTAAAGAATTATATAAGCCTATCCCAAGGGACTAATAAAGGAAGATCACTGAAACCATCTTCCTGGTTAGCATCAGAAGATGAACACTTCTTGCCAGATATTAAAAACTATCATTTATTGACTGGTTCCTGAAAATTGAGAAAAAGGCAAAAAAGTAACCCAGAAAAGCAAGAAGCTAAAGAAAAAGCAGTAATGAAATTATTAAGGAAGGCCACAGAAACCAAATGCAAAGGAAAGAGTTTAACGAACAGATTTGGGATCAACAACCACCAGACAACTACCCCACCCTACCCTACCCTGCAACGCCCTTTTTACCTGTGTGCATTTGAGGCATTATGGGGCATGTGTTTGTGTACATGTCTGTAGATGCACACACATCAGCCCCGTGTGAGTGAATCGGAATTGCAGATGGAACTTGACCATTTCCAGCCTTCAAATATTAAATTTTCTCCAAACTCATTCACTCAAATCCCCAGGCTCTTCTCATGGGTGCTTTAATGAAGGAACTTGCTAAACTTTCCCCTGCCTGAAACTCACCCCTGGTAGCTATCAGTCTGTAGACTCAAACTGGTTTGGCCCCTTTTTTAAAGAGTTGAAAAGAACTTGAATTAACAGGAAAGGGGAAGGATGGAAGAAGTTCACAATTTACAAGAGGGAAAGAGTTGAACAAAAGATATTTTTAAAAAATCATTGATTTTCTTTTCAGGTTGATTTAGCAAGAGACCAAGCCAGCTGCTTGTAATGAAAGTTAGTGGGCACCTGGCTCGTTCTGCAGGGGCTGCAGCCCTGTTGCAGTGGAAATTGTGTGGCCTCCTGTGATATTAGCCTTGTGCTGTGGTGTTGCCAACTGATTTCTCCAATTCTCTTTTCTCAGTGGGCTAGAACACAGCTGGTTAAATAGGCCGTGACTCACATAAGCTCCCGTGTCTTTTTTATTGACTGCTTTATGGAAATGTATCACACTCCAAAGGGCCCCCATTGTTGTTGCTGTGCATAGCTGACTGAAGAGTCATGTTTAGCGCTGAGAGATGGAATCCTACCCTGTCATCTTTTATTGCAGAGTTGGGTGTGGGTGGGATACAGGGTTTAAAGGAATCTGGATGAAGCAGAAGGATGTCTGAGAATTGCTTTTATCTTCATCTGCCAAGAAAGTTGGGCGGCCATCACTTCTGGGTAACACACTTCTCTGTTGATCTTATCTTTGTGGCCCCACATCCTTCAGCTAAGTGACCTTTTCTTTATATGGGCTATCCTGAGAGAGTTAGTTAAGTGTAGTGGTAGAGAGAGATTATGACACTAATGTAATTCTGTTTTGTGCTGATATAATGTAATACACCCTTAGGTTTATCCAAGAGGGCCGTTTATTCTCAATAAATTGAAATCATTTCTATTTTTTCATTATAGTAGTGATATCTTTTTTCAGGCAATGGACAAAAAGCTTCTGTTTTTTTAAATTGTATACTTAAATATAAATGTTGTTGCCTTAAGATGGTAACTTATACAATTGTTTGTGATTTCTTCCTGTTTTTATTATCATCCTGTAAAGCATTTACATACTTTCTGTTATGCATTAAGTAGCTCTCTGCAGATCTATTCATTTGCCAGTGAGTGTGGATTGAGGCATACAAGACTCCTCCTGCCTCATCACCCCACAGCATGACTAAGTTATGCATCCTCAGGATCACCAGTTCTTGATCATTAGGACCCTGAGCTGACACTGAAAGAGGAGACAGCTTGAGTGCCACAGTGGCTTCCCATCTTGGTTGTCTGGATTTGTCTGATAGATCATGGAGCTAATGAGATTATGCTCAGAGTTAACTCTACATTGAGAACAATTCTGTTACTGTACTCATCACACAATGCCTTGTACATAGCAGACAATAGAATAGAGACTGATTTGATTTGATTTCCTGATTTTTTTCCATCATCATTCCAAACTTTACCTATAATCCTATTTGTCCCCACCGCCTTAAGGGAAACCAGGCAAGAAAGTTGATCGATACAGATCCTCTCCAATGAGTAAGAAAGCAACATAAGCATCTGTCCATGTATGTAAACACAGCCCATAAAAAACTATATTTCTAGCTATACCACTCTCTTCAGAATCTTGTTAGTGAATGACCAAGAGAGAAAATTCAGCAACTCATTCCGTGCCCAATTTTAGCAAACCGAATTTGACTCTCAGGGAGAGAAGGTGGTGATGGTGCCATCCCTTGTCTCCTAGAATTAGTGACTTTGAGTTCAAACATCCCTGCTGCATTATGTCTTTGTTTTCTTGGTGGTAGCATTCTTGGGTTTCAGTTGGTGGAGAGAGAAAAGCCTCATGCTGATAATGTACTGAAAGTAAATGAAATTAAATAAGCGAAGCAGTGCTCATCACTACTTCCTCCCCCCTGGGTAATTCAATTCAAGCTCTCTCTCTGATGGCAACTCACAGGGGCTGTCTCTGTCACCCCGCTGGGGCCTGGAGTCTTAACATCTAAATAAAAGTTTCACTCAAGCATTTTTTATGCTCCTGCCAGCAGGATCAGTGAGCTGGTGTGGGCACATTAATGTAATATTCATACTCACAGACTCTCCCCGCACACAAGAGGCAATGTCTTCCCATTTTCATAATTATAGATGTTCCATAAAATGGCATTTAGATTTGCATTAAAAAAGGAGGTTTGAATTCTAATAGAACGTTTAACATGTCTTTTATGATTCAGACTCTTGGCATCTTTAACAAGAAGCTGTGTCTCTAAGTTTAACAAGACATTTAAGAAGAAAAGAAAAAAAAACTGTAGGATGAAGAGATGGGAACTCCAAGCTTAGGGGATCCTGTTTTCCTTATCCCCTGTGTCTTTCATTTAATTTTTAGGCCTTCAGGAACAATTTTTTGACAGCACTTCAGAGAGAATGGGCTCTCCTTCAGAGGGCCTTCCCTACCATACCTGGTCCTCACCCCACCCAAGGCTCCCCCCTTAGTAGAATCTGCTATTGTTTTCTTGGAGAGTTCTTCAGGGGGATAATAGAATTTTCAGAGGGGTAGGAAAAATGAAAGAATCCTAGAAAAATGAACTTTCCTTTGCTACTGTTCATCTCATGCACACACCCTGGAAGATTTTTGGCAGCCACGGAGTTTGCTAACTATAAAACACACAGATGAAAATAGTCCATGAACAAGGTAGTTGACAAGAAAGACCAACTGGATAAAGAATCAGGCACATAGACATGTTAAAAAAGAAAAAGAGAGGCCCTTCTGATCTACGTTTTTAAATCTAAGCTTGAAACAGCTTAGAAGCAAAAAGTAATTTTAATTGCATTTTAAATTGTCTTAAAGTGTTATTTTTAAGTGAGAAGTAGGTAAAGCACTGAACAAAATGCCAGCTTGTAGCCACCAATAAATAAACGTTATTGTAGGAAAAGTTCAAATAGGACTTGTTTGAAAAAGAAAATATTTCACCCAAAAGTCTCAAGATACTGTATAAGTGACCCAGTTGATTCAGATGTGGTTGTGCCTTACTTTGTTTTGTATTTAGTTTGCTTTGTAACTTTTAAAGACAATCAAAGAAATTTGGGTTTGGGGACTAAAAAGAAGAAATATTGAGACTCTGCTAGTTCTTCATTTTGCCTAATTAGGAAATGTAGCGTGTGTTCTTGGAGGAGTTTTATTATTTTTCTTTCATTTTATTTTTTGAGGAGTAAACTCCTTCTTCTTCATCTCTATCCTTTGCCTCTCCATTCTGTAAAGTAAGTTAAACCCCAGTGGAGGAAGATGGATTAGGATCTTGACTTCTCAATAAATTTGTACCTAACGAGGCTAATTGAAAGCTAAGAATGTTACCAGCATACAATTAAAGGCTGATGTCAGTTCCAGGATCTTCTCTTTGTTAAGGCTTCTGCAAAGACTCTTTCCCATACTTTGAAAAAAATAGGATTTGTCAGTTATTACCAAGTTCAGCTTGTATAGCCCTTCTTGGTGTGAACTTAATAAAATTTATGTTCACAAAGGTGGCTTTCTGTTTGTGTTTTTTAAAAAAAAATTGAGTGTGTGTTTATTGCTCTCTCTGAGGTGACTATGTTTATGGTGGAGACTGTCACTCATTAAAGCTTGTCCGTGCTGGTAGCTATTCATTTGACTTTTGATTATCTCAATGTGAATTATCTAATTTGGAACTTATATCCACAGCAAATTCTTAATTCCCTGGAGTCTTTTTCATGCCAATTAGTACATATTTAGGCTACCTCTCTTTGCTACAAACTAATGTATGTTTAGATAATTCTAAGTGATTTTACCATTGGATATAATTAGGAAGAAAGAAAATTAACTTTTTTCCCCAACCATATAGAAATTGTTTTATTTTGCACTGAGTTTAAGCAATTGCTCTTCTGTACCTCTGTCATTAACGTGGATTGTCTAAAGTACCCGAAATAAATTTCAAATAAATTGTCAAATTTCAACAAAGCATTTTATTGGTGTTCCTTTTAGGAACGGAAGACGTCCTAAGAGGAGCTCAGGAGCTTGATAACATCATCAAACAGGGATACTTGGAGAAGAAAAGCAAAGGTATGGATCAAACCCAGATTGCAGAACATTCCAGGAAGGGAAGGGAAATGAGGAAAAAGAGGGCTATAATGTCAGATGCCTTCTCTGTGCCCAATACTAGTAAGCAAAAGCAAAGTAAGGAAAGAAAAAAAGTCTGGCGTTTGTATGTTAGCTGAAGAGAAATGGCCCAAATCTTTAGCAGACTGTCAGCTTCATCAGGATAGGGATTGATTCCGCCTTGCTCAGCACTGTGTCCCCAGTGCCTGGTACACAACAGGTGCATAATAAAACTTGTTAAATGAATGAGTGAATGATATTCTTGTCCTCCTCTCAGTGTGTTCCTCTGAGGAGTAAAACTGTTTTGCCAAGAGTATATATTTATATCGTTCTTGAAACAGCCTACTTTCAAATTTCAAACAAGCCCAACTCTTGACCTTTAACTCATTCAATTAGAATAGGTACAAATAAGGTTGGAGTCTCAGGTTTGACAATCAACAGGCAAGTTGGCTTAGCACAGAAAAAGCCTTTCTCATGCCTGTGGCCTGGGATCATTCTGTTTTGTCAAAGGCAACACATAAAGATATCATGGGGAATTTGAGAAGTACAGGATGCTAGATAAAAAGACAGCCACAAGGGCACAGAGCAGGCAATCCTGTTTAGAACTTGGAGCTTTAACTGAGCTAGTCCACTGGACCTGGAGTTAATATGGGATAACCTGTGGGAGTGAAAGGGAGGGTTTTACAGACCATTAACCTGGGAAATAAAACAATAACACACTGGACTGTGTGTTGTTGGATTTTACGGACTCTTCAGTGATTGTAGTTACCTGAATTTATGTCTCCTACTGCTGTTCTGTTTAGATCATAGTTTCTTTGGATCAGAGTGGCAGAAGCGATGGTGTGTTGTCAGCAGAAGCCTCTTCTACTACTACGCTAATGAGAAGAGTAAGTGTTCTTCATTTGCACAGCAGCATCTCACTCCTGGATGCAAACACTTCGTAAATTCTCAAACACTTAGATCTCAAGATAGCAGTCCTTAAGTAACACCCATAAAGGCACATGTTTAGGAAAGAAATAGGCTTGGGTAAATAATGCCTTGCCCATCACCAAAAATGCAGAGACCAATTTAGAAATTATTTCCTCTTTAAATACTAAGATAGCATGGTCAACATACCAGAGGGTTATCTTTTATTATGACTAATCACACAACATTGTCAAAGTTGGATGTTTTGGCACTTTGTTTTTTTTTTTTAAAAAAAGAACTTCAAACTCTTTTTAAGCATTAATAACATAGCTAAAATATTGAAAAAAAATTAATTCTAAGATTTAAGCAGCTTAACAGTGGCCCAGAAATAGAACCCTAGAGTTCAGACTCTCTAAGAGCATGCTCCAAACTTTATCCTACTGACCACTGGGAAGTAGTACAGAGGACATTCCTACACCCATGGAGTTCTGAGGCCCACATGGTTGCTGTGCCCAAGAGACACCCTGCAGCCAGATAGCAGCAGCAGCAAAGTGTTGACTCAGGCCAGAGACAGTTTTGTTTTTTGGTTTTTTTTTTTTTTGAGACAGAGTCTCACTCTTTTGCACGGGCTAGAGTGCCATGGCGTCAGCCTAGCTCACAGCAACCTCAAACTCCTGGGATCAAGCTATACTTCTGTCTCAGCCTCCCGAGCAGCTGGGACTACAGGCATGCGCCACCATGCCCGGCTAATTTTTTCTATATATTTTTAGTTGTCCAGATAATTTCTTTCTATTTTTTAGTAGAGACGGCGTCTCACTGTTGCTCAGGCTGGTCTCAAACTCCTGACCTTGAGCGATCCTCCTGCCTCGGCCTCCCAGAGTGCTAGGATTACAGGCGTGAGCCACGGCACCCGGCCCAGAGACAGTTTTTTAATGAGCCACCACTCACTCAATCTGGTCAACACTCATGAGCTATCCCTAGAAGATCATCATCATCATCATCATCATCATCATCATCATCATCATCCCATCCATGTTTAACACAGTTGCCTAGTTCATGAGATGGAATACAGGATATAAGCTCAATTGGAGGCAACTACAAATAAATGAGAGCTAAAAATTATTATTGTATCTGAATGTAGGCTTTCAAAAAGGGATATTTTTCTGCACAGTTGGACTGGACTGCCCCAGGAGTAAATAAAGCATCAGTTCTTGTGCAGGCTTTCCTTGTGCTCTGCCACCTCCGTACAGAGGCCAATGATACAGATTGAGTAGACCCTTCTTTTTCCTTTCAATCATTTTCTGTTTCTCCTCCTTTCCTCCTTTCCCAAACTTAGTCCTCTTCCAAAGCCTGGATATACAGTTTAGGGAATAATCAGACACCCATCCAGTTGCCTTTGGACTTCCTCCACCTTTGGTACTAAAGGAGCAGAAAGAACTGCAGTTTGCTAAGTGACTTAAAATCCTTAAGATTTGGCCTTGAGCTTTGTGGCAATTGTCTCACCCTGCCTCTCTGCCTCTGCCTACAGCAGTTATCACAGACCTTCATCTTCCATTCACCATCTCGGATTCCTCAGAACCTTTCCTACCTAAGGGCAAAATGTGAAACCCTACTTGGAAATGATAGCAGCATAGTTCAAAAACTGAGCAACAAGTCCCCTGTGTCCTTCTGACCCCCATCCCACTCTCAAATCCAGCAACCACAATTTGTCTTCTGAATCTAAGCATACAAGCCTTCTTATTTTAAGCCTTCAAACTAATATGACATTTGTATCATTGTAAAAATGTTTATAATTTCCTTTGCACTTACATAAGTGGTTGGCATACCTACATATAAAACCAGGTATCATGTCTGTGCATTCAGAATCCTTTATACTCACGGTGAGAGAGGAGGGGGAGCACGAGAGCAAGAGACATGGAGACTTTTATTGACCATTTTGCCATCAGGGTGAAATAAAATCTGGTGACCAAAGAAACAACAAAACATTTTAGTGGCCAGTTAGAACAAGGAGAGATACTTTAACAAAAAAGATTCTGGTGTCAAAAAGCGCTGTTGCATGGCTCCCTTCCCACCAGTTATTTCTTATTATGCCCAGGACATTTTCTTAGTAAGTACAGTGTTTGTGTGTTTATTGTAGCTCAGCCAGGTGAGGACAGAGTCCTTTTTCTTCTTTTCTTCCTTTTTTTTTTTTAATATTGCCATCCCACTGACATCCTTATCATCATCATTATCAAAAAGTATTTATTAAGCAATTCATTTCACATGATATAAGGCACAAGCATCACGCAGACACTGTAGGTCCTGTTCTCTATGTGTTCTCCCTGAACCACACAATGAGGTCACAAAATCCTTGAAAGCCACCTCCTCTTTTCCTATTTCCAATATTTTATTTTTTAAAAAGGAGTAACAGGCAGAATGATCTCTCCTTTCCTTCATATAGACTGCTTTTCCTTCTATCTGCTGCTTCGTCATTTAATAATACTCAACAGTACTCTGCTACTTCCCAATTTGACCTCTTGGAAGGGGGATAGAATACTGAGATTTAATTATTCTCCCTCTAGCATAAATTCCCACCTGACCAGCAGGGGAGGGGGCAAGCAGTTTAGCCCAAATGCCACATAGACTATGGGAAGCGATTCCAGGGCCTCATAATTCCCCCTGCCCACTCCCCACCCTCGCACTCCCTCCCCTTGAATGTGGGCTCTGCTGGCCCTGATAATAATGTTTCAGCTCTATAATAGCCTTCAAGAGCCTCACGTTTACAGCCACACTCTCCCTGCTGTAATAATTCCTTCTTTCTGTTATTATAGATCTCTTAACATTCTAATAAATTCTCTGTCTCTGTTGTACTCTTTTGGCAAAATAACCTTTCATGTTGCATTTCCCTAGCTTGGCAGTGATATCTGCCTCGCTGTTGCAGTAGGCTCTTCCTAAGCTTCCCTAATAACCTTTCCTCGACTATTGTGGTTCCTCAGGGATGTAACAGCTGTTTCTGTGCTTTTATTTTACATACCAGAGAAGATGCCTTCCCTTGGCAGTTGCATCTCTCTAGGGATACAGGGAGGTTTCCTGTCTTGCAGGCAAGCAGCCCAAAGGGACCTTCCTCATTAAGGGATACAGTGTACGGATGGCCCCCCACCTGCGAAGAGATTCCAAGAAAGAATCCTGCTTTGAACTGACCTCCCAGGATAGGCGCAGCTATGAGGTAGGATGAACTGAGATGGTGATCCCCATTGGTGTTGCAGTTTCCTTCTGTATTGCATGTGAGCCTTGGTTGCTATGGTGGGTTCCAGCCTTTCTTTGTTACCTGCTCATTTCTTACCAACTAAGACACTCTTTCTTGACATGTCCTCACCTTCACTATGTCACGCCCTCCCTTCTCTCTGTTATCACTTTCATCCTAGATCCTGCCTTTACTTGGCTTCCAACCCATCATCCCTCCCCTTCTCGGTCTCACTCCATAGGTGAGATTCTTGTCTATTGTAACACTCAATCCAGTTCCTAGTCTCTAATCCAGTTCCTATAGTCTCTAATTTTATGGCTTTAATTCTTCTTTATTTTATCTTCACTTCCTTCCATGAAATCCAGAAAAAGGAAAATTGAACTGTAGAGTAAAATATAATTTATTTTCCTATGGTCATCTTGCTATCCAAAATAACCTTCCAGAAACATGCTTTGCTTTCTAAGATACTAGCAACAATGATTCCTAAGTAGCAACAATAATAACTGAGGGACTAGAGGACCTGGTCAGGGCAAGATTTTCACCAAAAATGTATGTTTGTGTGTGTGTATATATTATTTCCTGCTTGTTGGTAATTTTTATCTTATCACAGTTTTGCTAAATCAATTTAGAAAAACGTTAGCTCACTTATAAAAAAGAGAAAAACCATACTAAGATTAAATTAACCACTTGAATAACCCTTTGACTCTTCAAATTTTTCTCAGCATTCATCTTTTATATGTCTACAGTACTGTAACCCTTTTGATGAAAGCACTTAGGTCTTCATTATGTAATTTCTAGAATTTTTTTTAATTTAAACTAAAGCTTTTCTATAGAATCCTTTATAAACATATATTATACAGATGTATGCACTGAGTATGTCCCTTCTTATTTTTATTATTAAATTCTGATAGTACCACATCCAGATAAAAGTTTATATAACAAGTCTAAACCAATATCCCTAGAAATGTTTTTATAGAAATTTGTTTTTAAGGTACCAAGAATAATAATGTCTATTAATAAGTATTATGCAGGAATCTAGTTTCCTTATCTAGCATATATCTTTACCTTACCCTAATGACTAGATAATTAAAATATTTTTCAGCAACAGTTGTTTCAAGTTGATTCATTATTTAAAATTAAAAAAAATTACTAGAGGCTGATGCTTGACTAGCTTGTTTTGTGAATCAGAATGTATTTTATTTACTTTTTCTTTTCCTTGGCCCATTGAATCCAAATCATTACCATGGTCTGTGATTCTTCCTTTACAATATCCTTTGGATCTTTCCCTTCTTATTTATTCCCACAGCCATCACAAGTGTTAAGTCCCTATCACTTCACTCAGAGGACTAGTTAAACAGCCTTCTAGTTGGTCTTCTGTCTCCCACTTTCCCTATTCCAGTCCTTCCTACTCACCACTGTTGAAAGAATCCCCCACTCCTTTTGCTAGAATTTATAGTGGCTTTCTATTGCCTATATTTTCATTCTGAACTCCTGGTACTCACAGCCCTTTTATCGACTTTTCTGTTTTTTTCTTTTTTTTTTTTTAAGACAGAGTCTCACTCTGTTGCCCGGGCTACAGTGCTGTGGTGTCAGCCTAGCTCACAGCAACCTCAAACTCCTGGGCTCCAGCAATCCTACTGCCTCAGCCTCCCAAGTAGCTGGGCCTACAAGCATGTGCCACCATGCCCAGCTAATTTTTTGTATATATATTTAGTTGTCCAGCTAATTTCTTTCTTTTTTTTTTTTTTAATACAGATGGGTTCTCACTTTTACTCAGGCTCATCTCGAATTCCTGAGCTCAAACAATCCGCCCGCCTTGGCCACCCAGAGTGCTAGGATTACAGGCGTGAGCCACCACACCTAGCCATTATCGACTCTTTTCTAACTCTCAACTCTCCAGCTCCATGTGGTGTTGTTCTCCAGTCAAGCTGGTCTGCCTGCCTTCCCCGTACAGCATGTCCTCATTCCTGTTCTTTTGCACATGGTTCTCCCTACCTGAAATGTCCAAGTCCCTTCACCAGTTTCCACCAACTCTTTTCTAAAGTCCAACCAAAGTAGTATTACTTCAGCAAGCCTCCCTGACCTACTCTAGGCAGTAGTAAGTGCTCCCTGTCTACTCTCAACATCCAGTTATTATCAAATGCACCTCCTTGGTAGGGCTCCCATTTCATGTGTGTATGGTGGTTTGCTTTTTTTCCCCCCTGTAAACTTTCCTTAAATAAATGCCCGATGAAGGAATAGGTAATCAAATGAATGAATGCACATGGATGTGAATGTCTGGACTGAAAGGGCTGTCATCTCTGGGTATGCAAAATTGCTGAAGGAAAAAATCTGTTTCAGTGAACTATTTGATCTTTTTTCTAAATGTTAAGTGGGCAGAGAATCCTGAGCTTTAAACTTGTCTCTGAAACTCACAGGTTCCTCCCCTTGAACCTCCCTATTGGTATTCATTGAAATGTTAGTGAAGCTGATAAATTAATTCACTAATTTTTCTTTAGTTTACAGCTACTAGTCCAGCTGAGGCCAGAGACTGGGTGGATCAAATAAGTTTCTTGTTAAAGGGTAAGTGTCATATTTGCAGAAATAACACTTGAGTGGATTTGCAGTTGAAGTTATGTTGCATAAATGTAATCTACAGGCTTCAGGATGTATTTTTTCTGCCCTTTCTCATCTCTACCTTCCCTACCATATCTCCCATATTATAACAACAAATAGTCCCACATATATATCAGAAGGTAAAGATGTCATCAACTTGAGGATGACCTCTGATATCATAGCTCATCCACCTACCTACAGGCAAGTCTGTAATATTCATAATCACTAGAAAAGAAGATTCTAAAAATCAGCTCAGCCCAATTCAGTGTCTCCTAACCCCTTGTATTCTGGAAAGAAAATTCATGATATCCAACTTAAAGTCATCTAGTTGCAATTGAGGTTCAAAATCTTTTTGTTTTAGTCTTAGGAGGCAGTAGAGATCTAAACTAATCTAGGTGGCCTTCAGGGACACTGGACATTAAAAACAAATTACCATTTTCCAAGCTACAATAAAATACTCCTTGCTTTGGGATGGGAAGACGCCTGCCTGAAGATATTAAATGACTGCTCTTAGAGTACCCTCTGCTGGCCAGCCTGCAGGCAAAGCAGGAACAGTGGCCCAGGAAGCCTTGTCTGGGAGTGGCCTGGCAGGTAGAAGTAGCCAACCTGAGCTTGTCACCTGGTATCAAATAACCCTCATATACCATACTAAGGTAGGACCCTGCCTCTACAGGAGGGCAGAAACACCAACTCTATACATGGCCCAAGACCTAGGAAGAAGCATGTCAAGCCTTTTCATCTTAGTTTTTTATTCTGCTGTAAGATTTTATTGTGGATAAAAAGAATGAAGCAGCAGAGCTTTAATTACAAGAATTGCCTGTTTTATTCAGTTATGCCTTTGCTATCACAAAAACAAACTATTGCATCTACCAACAGCGTCACGTATAATAGACTGGAACTAGGCAAACATGAACATTGATGGCGGGACTACAGGGTACACTCTTATCTAGGTGCCTTGGATTTATGCGTGTAATATACCCCTAAGTGTGTAAACCTCAATAAAACTCAAAGCAGCTTTATGGAGCTGTACCCTGTGGTACTTTCAGAATCCCACATTGAAGAAATTATTCATTCCATTTTATTTTAAAACAAACAAACTAATAACATATGTTTTAAGCCACAAATGTGTCTTTGATCCTTTCCTCATATGTGGTGGCACCAGAATTCAGATGAAAACTGTTGCAGAATCTTTATTAAAAGCCTAATCAAGCCAAACAGTTTTATTGTGTTTTGAAATGAACGTTGGATGTCTCTCCATCCTTTCCTTCCCCAGAGTAAGCTGACTGCACCCGCCCATCCTGCAGAGGCCCCTCAGCAGGGTTTCAGAGAGCACTCTGTACTGCACATCCGAGAATGAACCTTCCCAGCTCCCCATTAAAATAAAAAACCAATCTCCCTTCCCTGCCCTGGTGCTTCTCAGTGCTGTAATGGCTCCACATCCTCTATGTGGTGACCCACTTTAAGGTCACCCAGACTGTACAGTTGCAAAAGGACTCGGTAACTGCATTGTTCAGCCATTCCATTTGTTCCTGTAGCACTGTTGTATTTTTCCATACCCCATTTCTTTTCCATTTTTGCCCATTTTTTTTCTCTGCAAACAAACTTGTCTGAAATTCTGCAGAGATCATTGGGGAGACGAGCTTCAGACAGCTCAGACACCCTACAGAAGCCACCATAGTTCCCATGGCTCTGTGCACCCTGGAGAACTGCAGGTCTTCATTCATCCTTCTAGTTTTCTACTTGGTGAGCAGTGCGTGGCACGCTGGCTTTTCCTCTTTGGCTTATTTTCTTCCTTTCGTCTCATGTTCTCATTCACACACCCATACTTTTCAGGGCTGCTTCATCCTGATCAAGTTTTATTGCAAGGGAGGATTTATGTTGATGGTTTAAGCCTGATGCAGTGCTAGTCTGGCCTTTTCTGTAGATTTCCTGCCACCAAGGCCCACATTAGAAATAACAGCACTTAACCTAGTGTTTCATTTTCTTTTGACATGTTTTATTCTCAGTCCCTCCTCCCTCTTCTCCCACTTTCCTTCTCTGCCTTATTCTTCTTTTTTTCTCCGTATCTTGATTCATTCTCATCTTTACCCTGGCAGATCTGAGTTCCTTAACCATTCCATGTGAAGAGGAGGAGGAGGAGGAGGAAGAAGAAGAAGAACAAGAACAAGAAGAAGAGATGTATGATGATATTGATGGTTTTGACTCTGCAAATTCTGGTCCCCAGTGCAGACCCATTATCTTGCCTGGGAGTGTGGGGATAAAAGAGCCTACAGAGGAGAAAGAAGAAGAAATTTATGAAGTGTTACCAGGTGAGAAATTTTGTCCTCTAAGTATCTTTCACTAGGTTCAGAAACCCTAGACCTGGTGGAAGAATATAACTTTGAAACCTTCATCCTCTGAAGAAGAGAATGTAGGGAAGCCACTATAGAGGCTCTGCCTTGCTCTGGGAGCAAGATGAGTTTGATCAGGGAGTGTCTTACACATGTTCATGTGCAGTAACTTAGTACATGTGTCAACAGGGTTAAAGAGTCAAGGATATTCATGTTGGTTTTCATGGGTTTATTGTGAGTTTGGGGGTGAGTTATCAAAACTCTGTAGGTTCAATTTACTGTGTAATTGTGAGAATAATGGAAAGTTGCCTCATTGTTTGGAAGGATTTCAAAAATCTGAAACATACAAACGCTGACAAATCTTTTTATAATAGTCATCCGGTAAAACCTTGATAGAGCACAACTCTATCAAATTATTACTCCATAGTTCAGATATACCACGAATCAAATCCCATCTCTTAAAAATAAGTCTAACATATTTCATCTGCCCATTATTACAGCAGGCCTACTCTATATACTTCTTTTTTTCCAAAGGCGTGATAACTTGCATCTCAAAACATGTATAGTCATCACTGCTGCCACACAGCCACTTCTGGTGGGGATGACAGCAGCTGGTGAACAGTGCAGAGCACAGTGGGGGCCAGACGATGGAAAACCCAAGTCTGAGCCTTTTAATCGTGAGGTAGTTAGACCACGGGAATGCTGAATCTTCAAGTCCATTCAGAAAGATCGTTCCTGTGGAAATTTGCCAGGAGTTCAGTGCTCTGCTGAGAAATTCAAGTTAAGCCTAAATTTATAGCAATTTAAACCTCAATCCCAGATGAACCTAGGAACTAAGGTGAATCTAACACTCAAGCTCCTGAAGATAGGGATGGTTGCTAGAAGCACACTCAGTAAGCTACGTGCATTTCAAGGCTTCCTAAGAAGAGGGTCCAACCCTCACAACACTGCATTCATCTCATCCCTGGAGGAGAAGCCGTGTCATTGCCTCCTGAGTCAAGGAGCAGGACTCTGGCCGCACATCCTCTCCCTGCTGGGGACCTCACCCACTCTCCCAGCAAGGAGAGCCTGCTTCTTCTAGCACTTCCAGCCTCTGCCAGTCCGACTTCCCTAGCCTTTTTGTTGTGTTTTATTATGCAAATGATATCTTGGTTGAGGTCGGGCCATTTCTTGTGTCTGATGTTAAAAAAAAATGATAATTTCCTCAGCAAGTCATCGTCGTTAATGAAGTTTTACAAAAACAGATACAACCAAAGGAAAATAAAATTTCACAGGTGATAAATTTTTCCAATTTCCCTGGCAGAATTCGATAGGATTGTTAAATTAAGAGTGAAGGTGTCTGTTAGAAAGCAACGAGCAGTGATGGGTAATTTTATAGAGTGGAAAATTGAATCAAATTGCTACATTAAAACACAGCTCCTCTGAGAATCTTCCCTTTCACAGTCTGCTCCATTGCAACAGCAGGGTGCAGAAATGGATCTAATTCACAACACTCCCTAAAAGGAGATGCACTCCCCAACTTGGCCAGAATCTTCCTAGTGAGCTCACATTCTGCTCACTCCTTTCTCGGCTTGGGGAAATATCCGGGTGACTCTGCACTTTGGGTTACAGCTGTGCGAGAGTGCTCTGGGAAAACCTCACTGAACCACTCAGCCCTCTGGGGTGGAAAGAAAGAGCCTTTTTATGCACCACGTTCAGTTTTCAAAGGAGCCAGGGGAAAGGGGGCTGATGCTCAGAGACACAAAGCAAAGGAGAATAAAGGGAGAACAGCCTCAGATAATAAGATGAATATGGGAGTTCCCATACCCCAGGTGCAGGCAATGAATGCATGATTGGCTTCTTAACGACCATCTTCCTCCTGCCTCCTAAACTCCTACCCTTGGCCACTGCAGCACTGCCAAGGGTATCAGGGCATTCCTGCAAAGTTCCCACCAACTTGTATGTTTGAGTAGACCCAAGGGCATGGAGACTGGTATGCCTTATTGAAGAAGCCACTTACCCCTGCCCACAGCAACCATCTGTCAGAAGTGAGGAAGGCCGCACAGTGTCTTGTTCTACAAATTAGGGAAACAGTAGCTAACTTGCCTATAAGTTTCCAAAGAACAACACTGTACCCAGCCAACGAGTTATTTCCCAAAAGCCTCTATCCATCACAGTTCTTAGAGACAGCACTGGAGGTGGGATATATTGGTATTTAATTATAATATGAATATTTCAGCCACAAGTCTCCATCATCCAGCTTCCTGTCCACTCCACTCAGCTGTTTCTTCTGAAATTGCTGTTTGAGTTTTGCATGAGCCTCACTACCAGTCCTGGAGGAACTGAGAGGGAACATGAGGGGACCTAACACTGTCTCCCCGCTGCCACCATCTCACAAGACAACCTACCAAGCAGCGGCATGTGAGAGACAGCACAGCATCACATGTACAAGTGCTGGCTCTAAGTCAGGATGGATCTGCTCTGCCACCTGCTAGTGGTGAGACCTTGAGCAAGTTACCCACTCCCTCTTTTTCTGATGGTCCTTCTTGTAAACTGGGAACAACAACAGTGGCCATGTTAGAGGGATGTAGTGAGGAGTCTAGAGCTGAAATGTGTAAAGCACTTAGCACAGAGCCCTGGTATACAGTGAGCACTCAGTAAATGCTGGCTATTATTAATTTGGTTGTTTAAATAGGAAGTATTACCTCCTTAAAGAGTTGGGAGATGGTCAGGTCCCCGCCCTCACCAATCGGACCCAAGACAGTCCAGGTGGACGTTTCCAGCTATGTGTATAGACAGGTGAAATTGAAAATCCTGAGCAGATGGAATGTGGAGCGCACCTTCTGCTCAGGCCCGTTTTTACTGCGAGGCCAGGTGCTGGGTGGAGGGACAGCCGACGGTAATGTTGGATTGTGCTAACATTGCATACCCATCAATCGTCTAATGACTTGGGCCTCCAACATTCGTTTCATTGTAACAGGTAAATGTGCTTTGTGGAGGATATCTAGCATTGACGGTTCTGCTAATCCTCCTCTTTGGGACAGGGCCCATACACATGCCCTCGCTGTCCCTCTGAGGAAAGCCATTTCAGTGAGACCTCCCTTCCAGAGTATAATTTAGATGAGCTTCTCGGTAGAGAGAAAAGTACTTGTAACACATACCAAGTCAATAAAAAAATGTTTTACCCTAATCAAAATAATGTATAGGTCATCAAATTAAACTCACGACATCACATTAATCATGGGATGATTAGCATTTGCTACATGGCTAGCACTCTTCTCCCCATGAGGGAAAACCAGAGCTCTCAAGGTTTTCAGCCAGACCACAAAACTATTAGTCCTGCAATACATGGTTTCAAGGTTGGTATCTGGTGGGATTTCTGAACATCCCTGTTGAGCATAAGGGGGCCCTTGATTTTTAGGATGTCATTTGCAGTAGATTAAACTGCAGGGAAGGCCGGGCGTGGTGGCTCACGCCTATAATCCTAGCACTCTGGGAGGCCAAGGCGGGAGGATCGCTCAAGGTCAGGAGTTCAAGACCAGCCTGAGCAAGAGCGAGACCCCATCTCTACTAAAAATAGAAAGAAATGATCTGGACAGCTAAAAATATATAGAAAAAATTAGCCAGGCATGGTGGCACATGTCTGTGGTCCCAGCTACTCGGAAGGCTGAGGCAGAAGGATTGCTTGAGCCCAGGAGTCTGATCTGAGGTTGCTGTGAGCTAGGCTGATGCCACGGCACACTAGTCCAGGCAACAGAGTGAGACTCTGTCTCAAAAAAAAAAAAAAAAAAAAAAAAAACTGCAGGGAACTACCAGGAAAAAAATGCAAAAGCAATATGTAGAAAATGGGAGGCTTCCTGAGCCCTCTCACCCCGCCCACCCAAGTTATTTTACAGGCCAGCACAGGCTCAGTTCCATGTTCAAGATTCCATTAAAGGACAACTTTTATCAGATTTCCCTGTCTGGGGCCTCAAGGCTGGGATCCAGCAAGGCACCTGAGACCACTGAATCACCACATCTGGGGCCTTGTAGCAGCTGCAATGGCAGTGGAATCCGGCTGTGTTCTCTACGGAGACTTCAGAAGAGCAAACAGAAAGATGAAGAGCCCTCCCTGGGAATTTCTGCACACATCCAGTGCTGCCCACATTGCCCCAGGGCATTACTATAGACCCAAAAACCAGATTGCTATATAACAAAGCATATAACAAGGTTTTTAAAATTTTGAATCAAATGGAAACAAGCATTCTGTAGAAATATTTTCCCCCCTGTATAGATGTCCAGACCCACAGGAAGGGGGTCACTAGTAAGAGGTCTAAAGAAAGAAAAAGGCTAGGCACGGCGGCTCATGCCTGTAATCCCAGCACTTTGGGAGGCTGAGGTGAGAGGATTGCTTGAGACCAAGAGTTCAAGTCCAGCCTGAGAAACATAGTGAGATCCTGTCTCTACAAAAAATTTAAAAATTAGCTGGGCGTGGTTGTCTATGCCTGTAGTCCCAGCTACTAGGGAGGCTGAGGCAGGAGGATCGCTTGAGCCCAGGAGTTGTAGGTTGCAGTAAGCTATGATCACACCACTGCACTCCAGCCCAGGCAACAGAATGGGACCCTGTCTCAAAAAAATAAATAAATAAATAAATAAGAAAGAAACAGAGACCAAAAATACAAGGCTTATGAAGAAAGAAGAAACATCAGGGAAAAGTCAGCAGCAGCATCAGGCCTTCTTGGAGCTTCCTGGCCTTTTCTTTCTCTCACTCCCACGCACACTGAGCCCCAGCCCCACAGTGCTGCTTGGCCAGCACCAAAACTGGAACCATGTTGTTTTTTCTACCTAAAATATCCTCCCTGGTCTCAGCCTGTCAAATCCTACACATTCTGACTGAGCACAGTGGCTCACGTTGGAAGGCCGAGGCAGGAGGATGGCTTGAGGCCAGGAGTTCAAGACCAGTCTGGGCAATACAGCAAGGCCCCACCTCTACAAAAACTTTAAAAAATTAGCTGGGCATGGTGGCATGTGCCTGTAGTCCTGGCTACTTGGAAGGCTGAGGCAAGAAGATTACTTGAACCCAAAAGTTCAAGGCTGCAGTGAGCTGTGATCCTGCCGCTGCACCCCAGCCTGGGCAACAAAGCAAGGCCCTGTCTCAAGAAAAAAAAGAAAGAGAAAAAGAAAAAAAACCCTACACATTCCGCTTAAATGTGTTTCCTCAGTAACACCCTCCCAGATACTCAACTGAAATTAAGCTTTGTTTTAGCCCTTACCACAGTGATTTGTATTCAGGTCTTTCTCCCCAATTAGTAGGTGCTGAGTTATTATTTGTGACATTAACTCAGTGCATTCCAAGTGTGGCAATTAGCACAAACTGAGTTTAATATTTTTTACATCAAAACCATACCACAGAAATAGGATGCAAATATCGTGAGGTTACAGTTGAGATTACCAAATACACAACAGAGAATTAAATGTGTTATTATCATCTTGCTTGTATTTTCCATGTTGTCTGATGAGGTGCTACAGCATCCGTAGATTGATAACATATCTGTGCATGACATGGATCTGTTACTTTCCACTTTTCTGCATGTTCCCTTTGCACTTCTAGTCCATCTGTATTTCTGTTGCATCTGTCACCAGAGCACCTTGACATCTGGTTGCACATTGATACAGTTGACATGTTTAAAGTTGTCGTCACTTTGCTTTGTTTGGGGAAGTGATTTCCCCTCTTCCTAATCTAGTCAATTTTTCAGATCTCATTCTTTCTGATAGCAGTTTACCCAATGTCAGAGGGGTGTCAGAGCAGCACTTCAGAAAGGACCCAGGTGTCATAAGAAGCTGGCTCCTCACTATCCCTCCGAGGTGGATTCAGTGTCCTATTCCTCTCAGCCTCTCATTAGTGTCCCTGAAATGATGCCAAGAATGTTGATTGAAATTGAATCTCCGGATACTGATGCTCATTTGTGATGCCCCATGGTTCTCTCACATGTTCACACAGTTAACAGAATCTTCTTCAACTGTTTTCCCAATTGAGACGAGATATTTGGGGATCAAGCAGAGCATTTAATGTAATAAGTGGACAGTAATCTTTGGAGGTTAATTTGTTTAAAACCTATGTAAGGTTGGGGTCCCATATGCCCTGTTAGGAGCAAGGACCATTATAATCTATTACTGTTTAAAGTTGAGCTAGCACATAAATTTTAATTCTCTCTTAAATGAAGATGTATTTCAGTAGCTGTAATGCTAAAATGCCTAATAACATTCTTATAAAGAACTTCAACAAGCTCTTTAGCCTAAAAAATATTTTTCCCAAAATAGTCTCTTAAAATTAAAGCCGTGTGTTACAGATTAATAAAAATGTGAAATTTAGCCATTTAACCCAACCCCTTTTGTGAGAAAAAAGACTTTTTTGTTGCCATATAATCAGCTGTCTTGATTTTGGAGTTTAAAGATACCAGTTTGTTTTCATGGAAGGATCTGAGATAAATTGTATGCCTTGCTATTTGTACAGTGCCTTTTGAACCTGGGGAGGTGCTGAGGGGTGTGCTTCCCAGCTGTGGAAGGCACTTTCCTTCACTGTATGTCGATGCCCCATACTCGGTCTTTCAAAGGCCCCAGAAGCATAGCACCCAGCCCATCAATAGCAAGGTTTCTTAACTCAAGCCCACTTTCAGCCACCCAAGAAGGACAGCGTTAGATAGAACAAATGTGGGGATTGGAGCTTCCCTGTTCACATCCATCACTGTAGAGTTTAGTAATGGTGGTAAATGATATACAAGCTCTATGGCCAACATTTTTCTTTCTTTCTAAGTGACTCCAAAGGTGCAATGGAAATCAGAGTATCTGGTCTGGAATTGAGATTTCTATTTTTCCATTTTTGTATCATGACTAGATTAAGTGCTGTTGCCTGAAAGGATAAAGGAATCAAGTTTTAGTTTTCATTTTTATCATTGCAAATACATTTACATTCTCCTATTTTACAAATGCAAAGAGCAGGCAAGCCACTTTCAATAATTTATTTTAAAATCAATGCTAATGAGGTTATGTCTCGTCAGTGGCCGAGTTTTACAATAAAGTCTGATTTATTTAGAAAAGATCTTTGGTGTAGCTTCCCATCTAATGGTGGTGGGAAGGAGGTAGAGTAGCAGGCACGGTGACCCTCCAACTTCGGATCCAATTTGTAATTCACAGTGGAGATGTGACCCAATTTACATTGATTAGAATTGGGAGGAAGAGACAGCTGCGCACAGACAGCAGAGGTAGAATAAACCCTCTCTGCAAAAGTTCCTAAGCACAGCAAATTACTGGTCTTTGTGATTGAGTTGTCTGATATCAGCAAAAGAGCTGCTCTCTGTCCAAATTATTGGGTATCTCTAAAGCTGAGGATGTGCCAACTCTTTCTCTAATATTTTCAATCCTGCAAAATTAGTCCCACATCAAAAAGGGAAAGCATCATAGTAGAGGAAGGAAGGAAGTGGGCAAGTAATGAGAAGACAATGTGCAAAGAATGTTTAATGTGATTTACTTCAGCATGATCTATTTCCTATATTTGATTTCACTCCTCCATTATCTCACATCTTTATTCCTCATGGTGGTATTGGGGAAGCACTACAGGTGGTAAGTAGGAAATTCTCTGCTGCTGGCTCATACATGGAGATGAGAATTGTTGAGTCAAAATGTTCTTTTTCCTATAGTACCTTGAGGACATGTGTGTGTGTATGTGTATGTGTGTGTGTATATATATGTGTGTGTGTGTATGTGTGTGTGTGTATATATATATATATATATATCTTGGTAATACGTGGTTTATTTTCCCAGAGTGTCAATCTCTTAATTTTTATTTTTGCAAGGAATGGTGTCATTTTTTATGTGAAATCAATTACTTCTATAATGTTCTATAGTATTCTAACATATTTTTATGCTGCCTCTGCTTACCTTCGAGTTTAGATTTTACTTCTCCCAGTCTGACATACCAGAATTCATTTTGGCCTATAAACCTTATATTTAAAAAAAGAAAAAAAGAAATGTCCCCAGACTATCTCCTCAAAGGTTCCATTTAGTGGCAAAACTATGGAGAAGCAAGACAATCAAGTGTCGTAAGACCCAGAAAGAGAAAGGAAAGGAAGGAAATGCGGCCAGGAGAAGCTGAGTATTCAGCCCTTAAAACATTGCTTATCATGCCCTATTCACTGTGCATGTGTGTGTACATGGGTGTGCATGTGAGTGAGAGAGAATGTGGTGGTGGTAGAAAAACAGCAAATATATTTTTGCTCATTGTGCCCCATGTATAAAACAGCTAAATATGATTCTGGTACACATGCTTTCTTTATAAAGGCCAAATTCCTATTTTATCAGGTAGTATGAAGTCTGAGATGAAACAGATTAATGAGGGCAAGAAACTTAGGCCAATCATATTGTGGCTTTGGCCATATAAACACTTGACTGGAGTTAGACACTGGCATTGACTTAGAACCCATTGTGAATCTACAGCAATTAATTAAAAGACCATTCCAACTGCCCTCAGGAGCTTATACTCTAATGAACAAGGCAGGCTGAATAAAAACAGTAAAAAGATAACAACAAGCCCCAAATACTAGGAACATAAAATTATGTACATGACCAGCTTCCGCCACGCTACAGCTGAACAAAGATAGATACATTAAGGACTAATTAATCACGGAGGGATTAAACACCCACTTCAAATCTCTCTCTCTCTCACACACACACAAACACACACACACACTGTAACATCCTAATTCTGGAGTGCTTAAAACCAGAGAGGGCCTGGCATGGTGGTTCACACCTGTAATCCTAGCACTTTGGGAGGACAAGGTGGGAGGATTGCTTCAGTCCAGGAGTTTGAGACCAGCCTGGGCAATAGCAAGACCCCGTCTCTACAAAAAATAGAAAAATTAGCCAGGCGTGGCAGCACACACCTGTAGTCCCAGCTACTCAGGAGGGTGAGGCAGGAGGATCGTGTGAGCCCGGGAGTTTGAAGTTGCAGTGAGCTATGAAGATGCCACAGCACAGAGAGAGACCCTGTCTCAACAAAAAAAAAGAAAGAAAGAAAGAAAGAAAAGAAAAGAAAAACCAGAGAGAATGCTTGCATGAAGACGATAAATTTTGAAGAGAATTCCAGAAGGGGAGGAGAAATAGAGTTTGAGGAAAAGGATTAGGATCTTAATGATAGGCACCTAAATAAATAATCCAGTAGATTAGAAGCTCTACAAGGATGGTTTTGTCTATTGCTTGTCCCCAGTTGCTAGTGCAGCATCTTGCATGTAGTAAGCACTTCAAAATGTTTGTGAATTAATGAATGGGAAAGGAAGGAGGAGGAGATGGCCAGTTTGAAGGTGAGAGATGATTTTTAAAAAATGGTAGTTACACTTTCCTTAAAGAAGAGAGTATGATGAACTTAGAGAAAGGAGACCCCTCAGTGTAACGAATGTGAGATTGTTGACCTCTAATTGCTAATACTGCTCATTTATCCCCTCAGATGAAGAGCAAGATCTAGAAGAGGATGCGAGTGGCACTCGAAGAAAAGGAGGTATAAGAGCTTCATAAATGCACAGGCACTGGGTAGGACATTCCCACTCTGACTAGAGGAAAGCACCTTTCCCCAAGACTACAAAAATTACTGGATTCGATAATTAAGAGGGTGCTAGTGTGTGACCCCAAAAGCCCCAAACAAAGTGGCTGGGTAGGGAAAATACCTTAACTTTAAAAGCAGTCGCCCATTCACTTTAATTAATGTTCCAAGAACAGCTAAGATTTACCCTAGAGAAGGTGGGAAGCCAAACCAGATATTTATTTTTCCCTATCAGTATTTCTTAAATCAGTACAGTGAAAATAGAATTGCCTCATCTCTAAGAGATCAGAAGATTGAGAGTGGAAAGAATGGAAATGTCTCCTTTCTGAGAGGCCCGGAGATTGCAAGTTCAGAGGGGAATGGAAATGTGTCAGATCTGAAAAGTGAACATGGGGTGAAAGATAGAATTGCTTGGTGATGCTGACTTCTGATGGCCTGGTTTGATTCCAGGCACATTTGGAAATGAATATGTAACAGGTTTGTTGAATACAGAATTACATCTTATTCATCCCAGACTGTTAACCATGCTCCAGACTGTTAGTGAGCCCATCCTTTCTAAGGTCAGATCCCTCTCTGAAGCCTCCCTAAGTGGACCAAGGGCCTATTCCACCATTGTCAGTAAAGGAATGCTGCACGTGGCAAGGGCCACCTCAAGGACATTCATTCCATTAGCAGAGCCCGAATCATGACTGATTTAGATACTAGATGATTTTTTCTTAGAGAGTGTATGAAAATCTTGAGCCTAAGAGTTCTTTCCCTCTTTCCCTCCCTGCTCCCTCTCCACTTCTCTGGCCTTATCCTTTCCCTTTCTCCTCCCTCCTCTTTCCCTTGTGCTTTTTCTTCTCTTCCTTATCCATTCAACAAAATCCCCTTTTCCTGAGTTCACTCTCTACAGAAAGTGAGTACTTAAAAGGTTTAGGATTCAACTTCATACAGGTCCATCTTCTCCCAGGGGTGGGAAAAGACAGTGTAAAAAAAAAAAAAATTAAAAAAAAAAATAGACAGTGTAGAGGCAGCATCAGAAGTCATAAGTCACATGTCACAGCAAAAGAGAAAGAAAACACCCAAGGCGGGTATGATGCAAGGGTGTTGGTGTAGCTTCGGGTACCTCATGATAATTAACACGTGTGATTCAGTCCATTCTGAAGCCTGTTTTCTACTCTTTTCTGCTTGCTGTACAGAATTCCACCAAATATCTGTTCTGACCCACCCATATTCCACATTTATCTTTTCTCGACCAACTTCTGTCACCAGTACATAAAAGAAACACTTCCTGCAGACAGCATGTGTGGAGTAACTATAAGCCTCTTATGAACAACTTTATATTAAACGCCACTCAGGAAGCATCAGTCTTCTGGCACAGTCTAAAATTCAGTTTGAGACCCTCCCTCATCTCATTTCCTCCTTCTACCTCTCTCTGTAAGGTTATATCTGGGAAGTGAGAGGAGATTTATTTCCTAACTGTTCCAATAGCTATAATTCAAGAACTTTTTTTAAAAAAAAAAAAAAAACCTTTTGGGCTGGGGGCAGTGGCTCACACCTGTAATCCTAGCACTCTGGGAGGCCGAGGCAGGTGGATCGCTCGAGGTCAGGAGTTCGAGACCAGCCTGAGCAAGAGCGAGACCCCGTCTCTACTAAAAATAGAAAGAAATTATCTGGCCAACTAAAATATATATAGAAAAAATTAGCCGGGCATGGTGGCGCATGCCTGTAGTCCCAGCTACTCAGGAGGCTGAGGCAGTAGGATCGCTTAAGCCCAGGAGTTTGAGGTTGCTGTGAGCTAGGCTGACGCCACGGCACTCACTCTAGCCCGGCAACAGAGCGAGACTCTGTCTCAAAAAAAAAAAAAAAACCTTTTGTTCCTCATGCTTCCTGCCTCCAAAATAGGTGTTATTAAAGTATAGTGAGCTCTAAATGTGTTTCTGTGGTTTATACTTCCCACCAGTTATGATGATTGGTGACTTAGTGATTACAAAACAGGAGGACGTTTCGCTCTCTGCAAAATCTAAGGCAGGAATTTTTATTATTTGTGTTTGTTTATTTATTTATTTATTGAATTTATAAAGTGCCTGTTCTCCAAAGGAGCCATAGAAACAGTGACAAATATGTAACATCCTAATGTCATCATTTAATTTTATAACAATAAAATATAGAAGTTGGGGAGAGGGTAGGAAACCTCAGTGAAGGTATTTAAAAGGCAGGGAGCTATAGGACAGTGCAAATTCTTATGTCATAGACAAGCTACATAAGTTTGTGTCACTTAGTGTTTCTCAGCTGTTAACAAGCTTTTTGGAGGGAAAAAAAATTTAAGCAAGCTGATCTTTCCCATTTTCCTTTTCTCCTAAAAGATGCTATGGCTAGCAGGGTTACCTTTAAAATCTAAGTACTTTTCTCCAGCATCCGTGAATCCTGTTCCTTAAATGCTGTGCTTTTTCCCTGATGGAATTGCTAACATTTTTAATGTCCAACTAGATCTTATCAGAAAGAGGGGGTACAGGAATTCAGTTTATCCTTATTGAGTGTTAATGACCCTGTAAGATGTAATTTCTTTTATTTTATTCTGTTACCTAGAAAATCTATCACAGCCTTGTAGTATTGATTGTTCAATCTATAAAGAGCTCGGTTTACAGCATGACTGTTAGTAACAGGGTTATTTTAATGAGTGACTCTTCAACACCTCAGATTTTCACAAAATTCCAACCCATCAGCCTAACAGTCTAACGCTAAGGGTCTCAGGTAATGAGAGCTTATCTCCCTTCCTTATCCTGAAAAGCTAATATCCAGGTAACCAAAAATAAAATTTGCTCTGTGCTGTTTGTATTAAAATTAATAGACATTTCCTTGGCTGTGCTATATCAAAAAAAAAGCAGCCCTGGAGGCACAAATCATCCTTAGATACATCAAATCCCTGACCAAAGAAAACCTTAAAACAGGTTCTGAAATTGGGGACAAACTAAGCCAAAAGGAGACAGACCACACTATTGTGGTCCTATAAGCAAAGGATTGTTTATGCCTATAAGCAACCTCCTGCCTTCAGGAGGGCAGAAGAATGGTTTCTGATGGGCATTTGGTTTCCGAGGTGCTCTTCCCGCTCGAGTGCCTGCCAACACAGTGAACTATTTCGTGAAAGAAACAGCGGGAAACCACAGAGCTATTTGCAGTTCTTACCTTTTGAAATCTGTTTTCCAAGACCAAACATGAGTTGGTCATCAGCCCACTAAAATTTTGGCCCAATAAGAGGAGCAAATGAGATGAAAATCAGTGTTCCCCACTTCCACATCAAACTTACAACATTAAGGACCATAATAATTTCAAAACTCAAGATTAAAGGGCTATGAAAATAAGCAAAAGGTATTGTTCGATTGCTCTTCCTGTTCTGGTGCCATGGATAGTGGAGCTTGGAAAAGTTTTCATATTGCCTTTCTTAAATAGATAATAACGTATCAGACACAGTCTACTTGAATGACTGAACAAGGTGGCCCTTTCTGACCTGACCTAGAAAACATTTCAAGTCTCTTCCAATGGGTCACTGCTTTGGCTTTTTTGTCCACGTCTCATGGTCCCACGGGCTGGTAGAACTGGCTTTATCCATCTTCTTGTTTTGTCTTTTCCATAATTTAATAGGTACAATCTATTAAATCACTGACATGGTCATTTTAATCATCAAGAAAATGTAAACAACATGCTGACCTCCCTTTAGCCTCTTGTCCCTGGCCACAGCTTCAATTCTGGAGCTACCCAATGTCCTCCAAACAAAAGCTGAACTCTGGAAGGAACACAGTCAGGTTCTCTTGTCCCTAAGGAAGGGAAAGGGCAGAAAGGTGTCCTGGTCCTTTTACCTTAGAACTTTCCACAACATAGAGGCTAATTTTCAGATATTGACTCTGTCAACAATATCACCAACTTAACCTCAGTTACAGGAAAAATGACTATTACTAGTTATAAAGACCTTGGCATGCAATGACAAATGCTTTGCAATAAGTACCTAGAAAAGAGAAAAACAATACTAATTTTTTTAAAAGCTTGGTCTGTTGCTATTCTTCCTATGATATTTTGAACACTTGGAACTTAGCTTCCCTTCCATGGGATAAACAGAATAAGATACTGCCCCCCTCCTTTTTTTTCTCTCTAGAAAAAGTCCTTCTCAGCTCTGCTAGCAATTTAAATGCAGTGATCATACCCATTAGCTTCTCTATCATTGTAATTGTTGTTAATTGTTATAACTGTTTTAGTTATTAGTGGTGTCATTATTGCTCTAGGTCCTCTGTCTGTTTTATGCTGAATATATTAGTGCTTTGCTTTTGAATTACCAGGCTTTATTTAGTGCAGAGTTACGTTTTTTTGGAAAGACATTGAGAAATGCTGGCATTAAGCTTTATTCTTTTGTTTTTCATTCCAAATGGACAGACTGGAAAAAAAATAATTAGATGGAATAATGTCCTCAAAATGAGAATGAGGATGTTTTGAATTAATTAAATGGTCAGAATGCTGCACCATTCCTGATCTCAGACTGCTGCCAGGGTAGTGTAAACCAAAGGAACCTAAATCCAGCCCACAGGGGCAAGCCTCACTTTCGGGCTTTCAATTCCTCTCACTATTCTAAAGAAATCAAAGTTTTGTCATGCATTCACTAATTTATAGGATGGTCTGGGCAAGTTTAAGGAGAAGCTGAACTAGCCCACAGACTTTGGGGCCTTCAGCTCTTCCTGGGACCAAGTGTCAGGAAAGAAGCCCTCCTTGGCCTTACCTCTTCCCCTCTTCAAGGTCCTTAAATAATACCCACTTGATCAGGTTTTTGTTATACAACTAAAGCTTCAAAGGAGCCCCCCTGACTCTTAGACTGTGTTAAATTCCCTATTACACACGGCATCCTCAATTTCTCCTTCACAGACATATCACAATCATAAATAAATATATGCATAACTGTTTTTTCCATGGTGCCTCCCCCACTACAGGGTACCCTTGAGAGCAGGGCCCATGTGTGGCCAATGTAGAATTCCTGGTCTCTGACACAGTCCCTAGCATTTAGTAGATGCTGTGTACATGTCTGTTGAATGCTGAGGACCAAATTAGTGAGTATGCCCATGCCCATGCCCATACTCATAAATGCAAATCACACATATGTTAAACAGGGAGTCTGCAATATGGAGTCTGATCTTGTCCAGCTAAGGAATTACCCCTCACTGATATCCATAATACTAATACCAGAATACCCCTAACTAGATAGTGAGTCCAACCTTTTCCCAGTTTTTAGCCCTTCGTTCTGCTTATTTTTCAGAGCTGTCTTGTAACGATTCTAGTTCTGATAGTCCCTGTTATTGGCCTAGGCTAAACTATCTCCCAGATTCCTGAACTCTATCTTCTTATGGCCCTTAGTACCAAAAGCCTTTTCCATCTTTATTTTTTCCTAGAAGACTTGTTTTCCTCCTAACTTCTTACTTTCCCTGTGATCCATTGTGCTTTTAAGTCTTTTTCCAGGTGTTCTCACCAGGTCCCATATATAGCCAATATCAAGTCACTTTTTACATATATACCAAAAAGGTACCTGTAATTTTAGGACCTATCCTATATCCAGGCACACGGTGGCAAGCAGCATCCCCAAAATGACCATCTGCTAGGCCAGAAAAAGCCAAGATAACCTTGTCAATCTTCTTACCAACCATTCAGAAATATCAAGTTATGTATCAAAAAAATCTTTTTTTTTTTTTTTGGGAGACAAGAGTCTTGCTCTGTTGCCCGAGCTAGAGTGCCATGGTGTTAGCCTAGCTCACAGCAACCTCAAACTCCTGGGCTTAAGCAATCCTTCTGCCTCAGCCTCCCAAATAGCTGGGACTACAGGCATGCACCACCACGCTCAGCTAATTTTTTCTATTTTTAGTTGTCTAGCTAATTTCTTTATCTTTTTAGTAGAGACGGGGTCTCACTCTTGCTCAGGCTGGTCTCAAATTCCTGACCTCAAGAGATCCTCCCACCTCGGCCTCCCAGAGTGCCAGGACTACAGGCATGAGCCACCGCACCCGGCCTAAAAAATCTATTTTTATAAAAATTATTTTCTCTACCATATATAAATCCATGAAGAATATTGATGTCAATATACTTTTCATTACTAAATTTGGTCAAAATCTTAAAGTGATTAATCAACTCCATTCAACTGAAAATGCATTAATACATCCTCTGGGAAAACTACTTTTACTTTTCAGGGACTGAAATTTCTCTATTATTTCATGCTCAAAAAATATATGCTTTGTATTTTCAATAATTAACTTACTTCTCCCAAAGTGTTTTTCTTCCAAACATATTCTCAACTCTGGCAGAATCTTTTCACAGTAGTTATCTTGTTTGCTGCCCTCTGTTGTCAGCCGCACATAGAGACAATTTTCTGTGCAAAGAAAACATATTAGAATTTCTACATAGTTGACATTTTTACTTCTATTTGCTATATCTGGGTATTAACTAAATAGTTGTATCCCTCCTCTCCTTCTGTGCCCTTTAAGATTCCTACTCAAGTTCTTTTCCAGAGACATATAGGGATTCTGTTCCCCTGTGCCTTTGTTTGAATTGCTCATCAGTCAGGAACAAGTAGGAAAAAAGCAAACAAATATAAGTGCCTCCACTGCCCACTTGCCCGTGTCCTCAGCAACCGGTACCATCACTGCTCATGAGAGAGTCAAGACAAATGAAAGGAAAGGTAGAAATCTGTAGAATAGAGTCCCCCAAAATCACATGAATTTTAATGAGAATGCAGGACTCCTGACTCCCATCAATCAAATTTCATCTCTGGTAGGTGCTTTGTTTACAGTTCTCATAGGCAGTATCCTAAGGAACGGGAAGCCTTCCTAGTCTAGTGGGCATTAGCTCTCCTGCCATTCAAATCCCCAGATCCTGTCCCACTTTGTACTCTAGTGTTTAACCTTTCCGGGTAGAAGAAGATCAATACAAATTCTTCATTGTTAAGAATCGATGGCTGTCCCGTGGCATCATTGCCATCTAGTCTTGCTGAGAAGCCCAGTAAATCTCTCCGGCTGCTTCTAAAGCTTGGATTGTCGTCTTCAGTTGCTTTCATTTTTAATGCAGATCACTTTGGTTTCTGTTCCCCTGGGGGCTTGCAGATAAATCTTGGCAGACATGTTCAGGGTCTACAAATGAGATGCTGGAAAAGGGCCAGCCCACCCAGAATCTAGTTGTAATGGATGAGACACCCCCTTGGTTCCACTTAAAGACTGGGCTATTCGTTTCAGTATTTATTGGTGACTGCTTCATATAGTACCTGGGTGGGAAGTGCTTAGGAGGAAATTCCTATGTAACACAGAAGGCCAAAATGTGAGCTGTGATGCAGAAGCATGCTGGCTGACTCAGCCTCTCTTGTAAATAGGCGGAAGTCAGAGACTTATCCTGATCCTTCAAATACACAAGGAAGAGAAGCACTAGTAGATAGTTTAGACTCCCTGGATCAAGAAAGTCTGGCAGGAAACCTCTGTGTGCTGCTTCCTTACAAACCAAGTGAAAAATTACCTGCCTGATTTTCTTTTATTAATAAATAAATATATTTATCATATTGTTGAACAGCATCCTACTAGGGGTGATCTGTAAATATTTAATGTTAGTTAATGATCTCCTTCTCCCATAGTCCTTTGCTCACATTGAGTGTTTGGCTGTATCTCAGATCAACCTCCCTGAATCTCAGGTTTCCTAGGGGCAATGTCAGAACCCTGGTCTCCATTTACAGCAAAAATGTGGTCTCCTTGGAAAAGACTGAGGTCTTTTAACTTTGATTTCTCCTCTCTTTGATCAGTAGATTCTGCCAATTATTACCAGGGCCTATGGGATTGCCATGGTGACCAGCCAGATGAACTGTCCTTCCAACGGGGTGACCTCATCCGCATTCTGAGCAAGGTAAGGACAGAGAGTGTGGGCTTAGATCAAAAGTCAATTTTTTCACTCAATGATGTAGTCACTATAACTGAAATTATTCCATGTCATACCCTTCTCTGTGTGTATTACATGACTCCTTCACACATAGAATAAACTCCCATTTTTTCACAATTGTTAGGGAAATTTTTAATTGAAAATCCAGATTCAGGAACCAATTTTCAGACTTAAAAATACAATAAAGTTGACATAATACCAAAATTATGCCAGTCAAAATTTGATCTTTTCAGGAGCTTGTGCTTATAGGTCATTACTATGTACATAATTTATAACTATATAATGCTATTGAAAACATTCTAGCTAGGTAAGCTGCCTTCTTATTTCATTTATAGATAAACAAAACTGTAATATAATTACATATGGGGGAGGAGTCAGAGCTAGTTAGCTCAATTGGCTTGAGCAAGTGCTGATAAGGCCAAGAGAGTGAATCCAATGCCACTCAGGCCAGCTAACTTTATCCTCTTCCTCAGTCACAAGTTAACCCCTTGCTTCAGCTAATCATCTCATATATAGTATTGTTGAGCATAAACGAACTGGGTTAAATTTTTAAAAAGAATGGATTATTGCAGATCTGTGTGAAGAAGATTCAGAACTCGTGGGCTTGAGTGGTCAATAAAGAAAGACCAGACATTTTCATTCCATAGGTGGGCTAAAATAATAGGTTCTGTCCCTAAAAGAAATTATTAAAAAGTCCTCTCTCTATTCAGTCAGTCAATATCTACAAACACATTTTTGAAAGAGGCACAATCTGCTCTTAATTGCTGAGTATGTAGATTCCATAAGGGAAAATTGAAAACCCATTGTGTTATTAACCCATCGTTTATCATTTATCTTTTTATTCTATGAATGTTACTACCTTAGCCCAGCATTTATCTTGGTTTGAAATAGACCAGAAGCTTCTTAGGAAACAGTCCAGGTCTGACCCAACGTCCCTTTCAGTGGTTCCAATGAATCAGGCCCCTTTAAACAAGGACTAAATTCAGACCCAAACTTTGCAAGAGAGTAAGGAGGCCTGCAGGCCCTGCTGAGTGAGATCACAATCTTCTGGTGATTTCTTCTGGATTCCTAACTCAGTGCCACCCCAGTGCCATTTCAGTGCAGCTCCAATACACCAAGAATAAATTGGAAGCAAAGAAGGGAGTGGACATTGGCCTGATTGGTATTTCAAATGCCCGAAAGCAAGGTTTGCCGTGTAATAGAATTTGTGTACATTACCACGCTGGCATTACAGGGGTAATCGAGTTATCCATTCAGGTGTGACCAGGCCTCTGTTTGCCCAGAGCCTGCAGGTGAACAAATTAACTGTTTACATTGTCTGGAGGTGCCTGCAGCAGGAGGGGGGAAAGAACAGAGCCAGGCTGTCTGCAGGCCTTCTCTCTGTCATGATTATTTTGTTTGTTTTGCATGTCTTTTGCCTTTGTTAATGGCTTCTCACTGGGGGTCCCTTTCCACTGGTTAGAAGGGGCTGTGTGGTGACCTGTCCTGCAGTATAGAGCTGCCTGTGGCTATTATATTTTTAAGAGATCCCAAAGAACATGGGGAACCAACTCCACCTGTTTTTTTAAAAACCAACCCCTCTTCCTCTCCTCCGTTATTAAACACTAATATATCAGAGTTTAATGTAGTGAGAATCCCTTGCTGCCATGGTTCTATCAATGTCTTTCTCCACTCTTCTAGAAGATTCTGAGTCCATTTTCATCCCATACCACTGTAGTAGCACATTTCTTCCAGGCAAAAGCTACACCAGCTGCCTCCTTTTCCTGTTGCTAATCCCTGCATATCAGAGGAGGAAATGAGAAGTTAGGAGCTCAACTGAACTTTCCCTTTTTTTTTTTTTTTGAGACAGAGTCTTACTCTGTTGCCTGGGCTAGAGTGCTATCGTGTCAGCCTAGCTCACAGCAACCTCAAACTCCCGGGCTTAGGCAATCCTCCTGTCTCAGCCTCCCGAGTAGCTGGGACTACAGGCATATGCCACCATGCTCGGCTAACTTTTTTTCTATATATATATATTTTTAGCTGTCCAGATCATTTCTTTCTATTTTTAGTAGAGACAGGGTCTCACTCTTGCTCAGGCTGGTCTCGAACTCCTGACCTCGAGAGATCCTCCCGCCTCGGCCTCCCAGAGTGCTAGTGCAGTTAGCCACTGCGCCCAGCTGCTGAACTTTCCCTTATAAAGCTTCATTCCAGTTAACGTTGATATGGGGAGCCTTTCAGATTGGATTTACCTTTATTATATTACCTAATTCAGTAAGAGTCCTTGGACAGGAAGGAACCTTAAAAGGCCACCCAATCCATTCCCTTGCGTCTAAGAAGCACAAATGAACAAATTCAAACAGATAGAAAAGGAGATTCACTACCATTCCCAGCCACCTGTCTGTTCAGAAGTTCAGTCATTTCTGCTCACTGGAATTTTCTCTCATGGGGATCCTAAATTCATCCCACTTTAGGCCCTGCTGACTTCCTTTGTTGGAGTCAGTTACACTCTGCAGTCTGCCTCTTACACCTGGAAGGGTAGAACTGACCCAAGTTGATTTCATCCAGGAAAACTCACTTCTTGGTGTCTAGAAAGCTCCATTTTACTTTTCTTTCAGGCCAGTAGAACCTCTGTCAGGCAAGAAAGGCCTGCTGTTTAGGAATCCGGGGAAGCCTGTTTTCCCTGAGAAACACAAGGTGCGGCCAGCCGTATGCAGCTCAGTTTACCTGGACTTGTCTCTTCTTTCACCTGTAAAATGAGGGAGTTGAGTGGGATAATATCTAAGGTTCCTTCCACCTCAAACATTCCCGTTCTAAATATGGTGAGCTTGATACTGCAAAACTGCTAAAGAATTCCCATACAAAAATATGTTTTAGCTTTGATTACTTATATTCAGTCTAAACAAGCAAACAAAATTCCAGTTTCCGGCTCTTTTGTTTTCAGCCCTCATTAATGCATCTGGCTTCACCTTCTCACTTTGGCTGATAAAAGTATTCTGAAGTGGGGGTGGGAGTGGGAGAGTGAGAGACAGGAAGCAGCCCTGGATGGGGAAGTGGGATGGAGGAGGCAGGGGAGGCCAGGATGACAGCTTCAGTCTTGTGCTCCTGCTGCTTCCTGCTGTTTCTTAATAATCACCCAGGCATAATCCAACCTTGAATCCTAGACTCCTAGAGCCAAACTTGGGAGAATCTTATAGTCTTCCCTTAGGGTACGAATGATCCCAGAAATTTAACCTTTTTGAAAAAAATTCTCCAGAGAAGATGATTGGCTGGGTAAGAAAGATGCACCCCATAGATAACCAAGTGCCCATCACCTGTCCTGTTCTCAAAGAAGCAAGGAAGTGCCCATTACAGATGGGTTATTTATGATCCTGGGCAAAAACCACTTAATCTTGCTAATCCTCCGTTTCCTCACCTGTAAAAATTGGGATAATTTGTATTCATGGGGTTGTTGTGATGCCTACATCAGAGAATTTGTGTAAAGAAGTGCCTGGCATCTAGGAAATAGGAACTGTTATTATATTCTCCTCCCTTCCACTAGGAATAAAGTAAACCTTTTGGATCAGTGTTGGGCATGTACAAGGAATTCAATAAATTATTGGTGAATTGAGACAGGAAAAAAGTGGCCTATCTTGCCAAGAACTCTTCACAAAAATGCTCTACAGCATAAAAGGTGCTCACTTGGATATAAAAAACTGCCCAGTGAAGAGGCCTACATGAAAATCCACCGTGCCCTTCCTGGTCAGAAAGTTCATCCCTGACAGATAGATCATTCAACCTTCTCTTCATGGAGAGCCAGCAGCCACATATCCAAACTCTGAAACAGTAACCGGTGGCACAGTCAGCAGGAAGACTCCCGCTGACCTCCCTGCAACACATCCATACATTCCTAGGCCCCATGCAGCTTCATGCACACTTAATTCACTGAGTTCCAATTTGGGTCTTAAAATATATTAAAGGCAGATTTTAATAACGAAGCAAATCTGTGCATCCAGCGGATGTTCCTGTGTTCCTTTCGGACCCAGATTATTTCTAAACAGCTTTTTCTGGTGAGGGACTGAGCTTTCCTTCCTCCCCAGAGCCAGGACGCAGCTCAGGCCACAGCGGGGTGTTTAGCGCTCTTCAGTGGCTCCAGATTGTGGTGCTGGTGCAGGTCTCCTCATACGTAACCGATGGCTCCTGAGAGCCTGCCTCTCGTAAATTACTTCCTACAATGCCAGCGACCGCCGCAGAATTCAAGTTTGAATAGAGCAGGAAAAAGGTGTTTGAAAGGCCTGTTCACTCAGCTGCATTTTAATTTCCTTTTCAATCTTGTCCCAATTAATTTCACAGAATTAATCTCACAGAAGCAAACTCGGCAGCATCGAGGCTGCGGTTTTAGTGTGGCGGTCCCCCTGCCTGAACATGAAATAGGAGCTAATATAAAAATCCATCTGCTGTGTTTGAAATACATGCCGGCTGCTGCTCAGTCCTGTCTGACACTCCAAACATCAACAGCGGGGAAAAGTGATTTGGGGGTTAGTGGCCATCAGTACTTGGCAGGGGTTCAACAACAGGTGTACTCCAAAAATCCATTCCGCCTGGGCACCAGGCATGACAGGGCAGGTGCTGAATCACCCTCCATGCAATAACGCTGTGGCCTGGCTTAGTGCCTTTTATCTGAGGATCGCAAGGCCCTGTTGTAGACCAGCACCACGATGGTCCCTTGTTGTAAGTGGGAAAAGGAGAGATAAGAAGCCTCTATTTGGATAAAACAAATCTCAAGCCCCAGCTTTCAGAGAAGTGACCTTGTCTTCACGGCTCCAAGGTCTCTCACCAGGAAACATTCTTTCTAAATAATAAAGTTGCTCATTCCACTGTTCAAGACAACTCTTAAATAAATGTCCATTTAAAAAATAAGCATCCTGTTCCAGAAGTAATTTAGGGTGGTAACATGAGTTGTCCAGCAGATGAGGGCAAATTAAAGAGACAAAGAAAAAGAAACTCTTTCCCAATTGACTAGAAAGGAGAAGATGCTCGTGGGTGAGGTCTTCCATTTAAGTAAACTGAACTAGTAGGATATACCTCTTGGGCTTGGGTTGTGTGCCTCATGAATTAGCTCCTCTAAGGCTTTGTCTAGCACCTTATTTCCACGGAAATCAGCCTGGGAGCAACAAGCTGGGCACCACACAAGGTAGCTTAACTGAGGTGAGAAAGTATTCTCATGGCCCAAACACACGAGGCTTTGGGTCATTTTCCCTGCTGATGCAGTTGATGTGGAAACAGGGAGCCTTTCAGATAAGGTCAAGTTTAGCTTGGAACACATGATGCTGTCGGGTAGACATGGGCCTTATAGGGATGAGGATAGACAGACTTTGTCACCCTGAGTTGGAGCTACTTAAAACTCAGACTGGATCCTGGCTCCAAACCCAGATTCTAGTCATCTGAACACAGCAGGCCTGTCCCGGCACACCTGGACTATGTTAACATAAGACCATGTCTGTTATAATGGGATTTTTAAAACCCAGTTTTCTCCACCTACTCCTTCAAAGGGCCACTTAAAGAATGTGGACCTTTCCCCTCCGTTGACCCCATTCTCTCCAAAAGAGATTTGTATGTTGTAAAAATTATCTGAATGCAGCAATACTTCCTCTTTTCCTCTTTTAAGTGTGCTTAGTTGAATGTGACAACAGCCCTCATAAAAACAGATAAGTTAATTCCTTCAATTGCTTTGAATGAAAGGTCTTGGTTGTTTTTTGGGTTTTTTTTGTTTTGTTTTGTTTTTTTAATTTCAGGGCTCTGAGGGAAAGGAGGTGTTTGGTGACATCTAGTGTCCATTTAAGACTTCCTCAGGCACCATACCCTCTGGTAGCTGAGTGGGGGATGGACAGGGGATTATTTGGTAGGTAATTTGGGGGTAATAAGTGGGGAGAATACAGGCCTGGGGCACAAGCTGCCCAAACAGTGTGATGAAACTGATCAATGCCTGTCAAAGAGCGATTATTCACCTCTGACCTAACCAAAGGGGGTGGATGAGGGGATACTACCACAAAATATCTTTTCTTATTTATGATGGTATGAAAGAGAAGCAGAAGCTGTCCCCACCAACCCATTTCATGTTAACAAGCAGGTCAACACTGTGCTGTGATGACGAAGATGATGATGATGATGATGGTGTTTTCTCTCATTAATAACCCCTATGGGAGGCTACAGAGTTAGGAGGATGGGAATGAGATTTGGGGTCAGCTGGAAGGCAACGGTCATACACCGGTCAAATTCAGTAGAGGCCATTCCTTTCCCCCAGACAGGAACCAATCGTCTAGAACAAACCCTGGCAGCCTCATTCCTTCCAGGTAATTTTTATAAATGAGGGGACACCCATTCCAAGAGAGGACAAAAGGCAGAGGGTGCTTATGTGTGTGTGCATATTTGTGCATGTAAACCTGCTAACAAGAGGCCCAATTGCATATCAGCCCTATCCTGCAAATACTGGCCATTCCTTATAAAACTCATTTTTAAAAAAGAATAAAATTTTCATTTTCCTCTTTAATCTCCTTATTCCTAGACTATTGTCCTGGAAAGGACCCTTTACTTTCTATACACACACACACACACACACACACACACACACACTTTTCAATCAGGTAGAAGGTCCCAAACCAGATAATTAACTACAAGGCCCAGACAGAAATGTTTACCTAGAACCACATAAGCCATGGCAGGGTTAGGTTAATACTCAGAATCGCCCGATGCTTTACAAACTCCAGTGTAAAAAATTCCAGCCATTTATTTTGCAGTGAATTTATAACAAATGCTGTTAAAGGCTTCGTCTTTTGACAGAGGTAATAATAAATTCACCGTTAAAGACGGTAGTTTAATTCCTTATACCTCCAATACTGCACAGAATAAACCATATTCATCACTGAGTAATTTTTTACCACATAAATCTTTAAAACTAACCAGTGAAGGCTGTTGAGACTGAAATATTGTGAATTTATTAGATATGCCCATGTAGTATTGGATTCAGAGGTTTCCATTCGAATATATTATGGGGAAAATTTGTGTCTTTAACTGTGACATTCCCTCCATTTCCCGCCGCCAGTATTATAACAATCAGCTCCTCCAGAGTCAACTGCACGTTTATTAGACAGAGATTTAGTAATAAACTCCTCACTAATCTGCCAAAGAGGCTGGATGACATTTCAGTGAGATGCCCTATTTAAAAGGAGTCGCAAAAGCTTTGTTCCTGTGTAATTATTTTCTCAGAATGAACTCAGCCTCCCCAAACCTCTTCTGCCAGTGTTTCTTAGTTTTGTACGGATTCAGGTCTCCAACCAAACTAGTAAAATATTGAAACAAAATTGAAACTTCATTGCAAACAAACAGCCGGTTACATCTATGGATGTTATAGGATTAGTTATGCAGGGTTTGGGGTAATTGATTAGAACACAGAAAAGTTATAATTTGCAAACATTCTCAGACGCAGGGTATTTAAAACTAATAAAAAGATCATATTGATTCTCAAACTAGAAATAATAGAAAATGGTTTCAGAAAGCTTGCTATTTAAAAACTTTCATCTTGACATATGACACATTAAAGATACAATTCATTCCTCAGATTTGAACAAAAATTTGTATTCTATCATATTAATTTTGAGTGAAAATCTGCCCCTAATAGATGGGAATATTCTGAACCTTTCTCATGATTTGCTAGTGAAGTGACATTTAAACTAACCAATTGATTATATCAAATTGTAATGGCCTCTCTAGTTTCATTAAGGAAACATTAATATTGCTAAAATGAAAAATATTTTTCTTTTAAATGCAGAAATGTGCGTCATCTTTTTAGCAGAGAGATTCAGCAGTTTCTGTGTTTCTACTAATATGCCGAATTTGGGAAGACTTCCAAATACTAAAAACTTCCATGGTGCATTATGAACTTTATTTTTTTAATAAAATAAAATAAAACAGGTTTCTAACTAATAAACAAAGGAGAAAAATCTCCTTGCAGTGCAAGACTCTAGCCCATTAGAATAATTGTTAAAAGACAGAACCCGGCTAGAAAGATAAGCATAATACCAGCAATTAATATTCAGCATTTCACATTATAGTCAAGAGGATGTGTTTTTCTTTGTGATGTGGCTCATAAGCTAAGAGTGTTGCGAGCCAGCCTCTGAGCTCTGTCTTCTTTTCGTGCATGAGGATTAAGGAGGAAAAAAACAGCGACAACAATCCTGCTCCATCTGTAAATGAACCAACATCTTGATTTTATAGCTATTTGCTTTGTAAAACTGAGGGATGAGACAAAAATTACTGGATGCCTAAGTAACACTTTAATTCTGAATTCATTTACGATGTAGCTATGTAGTTGTCACAAACCATAATGCAGTATTTAATTAAAATAACACAAGTGCATCTAGATATGTCCTGGGGTAGCTATCACCAAATTATAGTCTATGCCATCGGTATTTTATTTATGAAATGGCAGATTCTAAGGTGCAACTAGGCTGATAAAAAAGCATAAACATTTTCAACTTGCATTTTTAGAAAGGTTCCTTTTTTTTTTTTCCTTCTGCGTCTTTAAATAATTTCCTCCTTCTATCTTTGAGTGGAGGGGGGAGATAGTGGGATTATTTTGCTGTCGATAAAGATCTCACTTTCTAACTCTTGCTTTTCAACTGTTGACCTCGTAAGTCTTCTGGCTGTGAAATCCCCGTCTGTTGTCATGGAAAGGCTCATGAGGTTCACAGGAGCCACAGCAAGCATGGGACATCTTAGGCGGAACTTGGACGTGGATTCCAGGAGGGTAGGAAAAAAGCAAACCTTTTCAGACTCTCTGTGACTGTTCCCACACAACCTTCCTTGCACCTTTATTTCCACCTATAAATACCCACTATAGTTCACACGCTTGCTTGCTCTACTTTGTGGACGTTCACATGCAGACAGACTGCTCCTTTTCATAAGCACATAGCATCTATCTTACACGTGCCCACCATCTATCTCCTCGTTCACATTGGCTGTCCTATCCACCTCCTTGTCTGCAGAATTATGTTCAGCAAGGTCCCGATTTGTAGGAAATAAATAATGAAAATGGAACGGACTGGGAAAGATAATCGAAACATTCAAATTGTTATTTTTCACTGTACTTTACACAAACAGAGCATCTGTAAACACCTAGAAAAGGTGTTGGCTGATTCCTAAAAAGCGATGCCTTATGAAACTTTCTGACCAAATGGGTCTCTACATTGTATCTTTCCCGTTCCAACTCTCCTGCTTTTTCATGCTCGTTTCTCACCATTTTTAAATGGTAAACGGTGCTGTTGTTGTTTTCATTCTTTCTGCTTATTTATCCTATCTATAATGAGAAGTTTTTGTCATCACTTATCCTCTATAAGAAAATCCTAAGAATTATAAAACAGAAACAATAATTGCAATCACCTTTTTAAAGAAAAAAGCCCTTGCAGTTGCTGTATAAAGATATCCTGATAACGGTATCATCTAATCACAGCCCGATCCTACAGCAACGGTCCTATGGAGAGAGAGTTTCTTCTACACACTTGTAATTATTTTAGCCCCTTTCACAGGTCACATAAAAAGTTAATTTCAATTGCTGCTAATTTCCGTCCAACAAGAATGCGGTACTTTTAAACCACCCAAAATAATTGGATTCAAAACAAATTTAGGAAATTGAGTGTGTTAGAAAGCAAATAAAAATATCCTTTTGGTAAGGAGGAGGGTAAAAGTAGTAAAAATGGCCTTTTTTTCTCCCTTCTTTCCCCTTCACAACTTTGCCATTAAAGTTGCACCTACAGCTAGAAGTTTGTCCGTGAAAAATGGTCATTTTGTTTCTCTGCTCAAAGAATGTTATTAAAATGCTAATTTAAAAGAAAAAGGAGTTAAATATCTAGCGATGGTGCATTCTAATTGCAACCATAATGAGCTCTCTAAATGTGCGTGCCCCTGACACACACAGAGCATAAACAGCAGTAAACAGATCATTAGTACCCGCGTTCATTTATTCTGGCGACCTTACCATGACCCCACCGAGGGTAGGGTGAAAAGCAGGTGGATCTGGCTGTGACACCCCCTAGAGGGATCCAGGAAATGAAGCTATAAGCGGTTGTCATGGAAACGCCTATGTGTGCAGATGATGTAACACACCGACAGGCTGTAAGGCTCCGCAACTGGGACGTTGCCTTTCCCTCGCTGGAACAATCTTGAGGATTAAATTATTCATTTCTTTAATTCACAAAGCAAAAGGAATCCTAATTTTCTTGGTGATGTGCAATTCTCTCCCATTTGTCTAGGGTCTGGAACATGATGACTTGTCATCCCCTGTTTTTCCAAAACCCACCCCAGCTTTCTACATTCTAGACCCAAATTGCTGAATCTGGCACAATCATGTGGGTAAAGGCATCAGAAATCTGACACCCAATATCTGTACTTAAAAAGAGAAAATCTAAGGTTTTAAGATAAAATTAATGATGTAGACAGTGTCCTTTCCTGATGAGGGCATGTTTACCAGAGACTAAATGTATACTTGTCGTGAACAAGACGGCTTTGTTTAGAGCGGAGCAGGGTCAGGGTTGGCCCTGGGAACTACCAAGCCAGTACCTGATGCCAAGAGTGTAAAGGCAAGAGGCACCAGCCCCAAATGAACACATCACCCTAGCAAGGTGCGAGAACGAGAGAAGCGAGAAGACGAGCATCTGCTAACTCCCTCCCATGTCCATTTGAGAGAATCGAGATTAATAAAAATAATTCTTTGGAGAATGATTCCACTCTATCCTACCCTGTTTTGCACCAAACAACCTCAATAACCTTACGGCAACAGCAAAATAACTTCTTTTTTTAAAGGAAGCAGAAAAGACGATCTCTGGAAATTATTTTAAAATAAAAAATCTCCAGCCCTGCGCCTCCCCCCATACCTCCTCCCCATTGCACTTTAGATGAACCTGTGATATTGTAGCAATGGCCCTTGAAGTGCAGTGGGGAGGTGATTTAGGAGAATATTAAAGGCAATGTGGAGATTCAAGGCGCCTCTCTCAGGGAGATCTGGAGAAATACGCAGCACAGATGGGCCGAGCAGATTAAACATTTCCGTCACATTGTTTCCAAATTGTGTTGTGGTGCCTGAGGCTGGTACTGCGGTCAGAGCAAAACAGAGCGGTGCAGAGCTGTGAGCTGCGCAGTTTATGGAATACATGTTAATACGCCCGTCTCACATGGTATCACAATTCTATCAGCTTGGAAATGGTGCTGTCTCTATTGTTCCTGAATTCTGCACTTGGCACCTTGTTTTCTCCCATCTGCAAAGTGTTTACCTTCCCTCTATCCTTTCTCTCTTCTTTTAGGTAAAGTTCGAGTTGTGTGCTGCTTTTTTGTTTGTCTTTCTCATAGCCCCGTTTGGCCTTCCCTCTTACCTTCACAGCTTATGATTTTTCTGTCACGAGCACTTGCACGCCCACTCTGTGTTTTCACACACTTCCATCGCCACCAACGTTCAGTGTGTGCACAGGCCCTGCACACCTCTCTGGCCTTGATTTGATCACCATCCACTCCCACCCTGTTCAGCACGTAAGCTTTACACTCAAGCGCTCTCAGACCCTCCATCTAGATGACACGTTACTCTTCTCCTTGGAATACTCAGTGCTTAGCTGGGGGCGAGGTGGGGGGAGACTTTGTAGAGTTGTCACCATGAGCCCCCCAACTGCTTTCTCTGACCACCCAGCCTTTCCATGTCCCCTTCCTTACACTCATACACCTTCCCCTGTATCCAGTCCCATCAATCTTCAGGTTAGCAAGTTCCCTGAAATGTAACAATAAATAAAACTAGCTCAATTGAGGCAAATTTAATGATTCATTTTTATTATGATTTATAGACCAAAACTCTGAATAATGGAAAAAGAGAAAATGATTGCCAAGAACTTAAAACACACTGTAAAACAGCCTGGAGAGGCCACCAAGCTACCCAAGATTTCAGCCAAGCACTGAGCTTCGATCCTTTCACAGGTTCCAACACCACTGACCCACCAGCCCCCCAACTGACCATTTCCTTTCTCCTTCTGGAAAATCTCTTCATAAAACTATTTGTGCTGAAAAACAGGCACCTGTTTGTCTTTGGTGAACAATTCCTGTTCCCAGCCTTGTTTTTCTCAACTGTTGGAAGGGTACTGAGTTAGAGCCCTCAATTTATGTAATAATTTATGACATCCTAAGAAAGCATTAAATTTCCAAAGCTGGATTTTAGGAGAGAGAATTTGTGGGTCAATCCAGAGTAAAAATATGATGTTTTTGGCTGACCCTGGAATATTACAATCTACTCTGCTTAGGAATTCAAATTTCCCATCTTTACTAATAATAATATATGATGCAAAACGCTAATAAGAGAAATAAGCAATCACAAACCAGTAATTCTGTGATTCACCTTTCCCATACATATATCAAGGATTTATTGATCTTTCATGTTACAGGCTGATTGTTCCCTTGAAGAGGAATTTTCTTATTTACAAGCACTGCTATAGTGAAATCTGATGGTTAAAAGAACAAAAGTATGAGACATTTTCTGGGAATCTTGTTCCATGGAGGCTTGGAGCTCAATTCAATGTGAAAAGAGAATATTTCTGTTAGGAACATTCTCAGGGGAATTGACAGGAGCAACTTGCTCCAAAAGCCATTATGTGGATTTGAATGAAAACAATGATAAGACACCACAACTTTTAAGTCACAGTTAAAGACATGGTGCCTTAGAAAGGATAAACAAGTTCAGTCAGCCTTTGAAGAAGAAACAGCCTCTGCCCCTGAAGGATGAAGCCTAGGAAACCCAGCATGGAAGAAATGAGGATTCTTGATTCTCCTGCATTGCAGTTTTTTAAAAGAGGGGATGGCCACACCGGGCTGAAGTGCAGATCTGGACCATAAAGACCATTGATTTTTCCCCCAAGAGTGCTGGTTGCTAAACTGTGGAGGGTTCATAAGCCCTTTGAGAATCTGATGAAAGGTCTGGGCCTCACCCCATGTACACATACACACAAAATTTTACACCAATTTCAAGGAGTTCAAAGATCCCTTCACATCCATCCATAGAAAAACCAGGGGTTCACAGACTCCAGTTTAAGCATCTGTGCCCTGGAGGATGGTGAGTTCCTTTTGTTGGAATAGCCTAGGATTCACTGAGCCTAGAAATTGAATTCTCATCCCAAGACAGGATGGTCATTCCAGGTCATGTCTGTGCTACTCCAGGGGAGCCATGGAAGAGCTCATACAAATAGGAACCAGCAGGGAGGAGAGAAATTAAAATGTAGCAATCATGGAGTAGGGGTATTTAATCTCTTTTAAGGCTTATGATAGGCGCCTGCTGTTTTTCCCCTGATATCCCCTGACACCTACTGACAGGGTATTTGCAGCACCACACAGGGACTCAGGGCCCTGTGACAGGAGGAGCACTGAGGAGGTCCATGATAGTCTTGAAACCATAAACAGCAATAGGAAACCACTGGAGGCAGAGTCAAGCTGTGTGACATGCCCATTGTTGGTGGCCATACTGCTTTTTGTTTATAGAATTTGCTGTTCTTTTTATGGCAGGTTTGGTAGGATTCTTTTTTTTCCTTGTTGATGGAGATTAGCAGCATAAATCCTTTTATGGCGTGTGCAATCCCCCATAAACACTTTTGATTGTTGCTGATGGTGAGCGCTGCGTCTCTTTCAGGTTCATTCAGTGCTTTGCTCATCCAGGCCAATAGCTTCTCCAACCAGATAATGGAGTCCACATTTAAGACTTCTTGGTTTGGCGGGGGAGTGGGGTGGGGAGGGTTCAAGGAGGTGAGGCAAGGGTGATGTTGAGAGAAACAGATGTTTAATCAAGCCTAGAAATATTTATGAAAAGAACAAACCACATGCTCTACTTGTTTTGGGTGAAAGGCTTCTAAAAAGATTTTGTGGCAAGAAGCAAACACTGATGTGAAGGATTTTTTAAAATAACTTTTTATATTGTTATCTAAAGCATCTTCATTTAACAATTTTGTATAATTAAAATCTTAGCTCTACCATTCACAGTATAGAGAGAGTGATGGAGTGAGGAGCACGTATCATTCTGATGCCCTAGCATTGCCACTTGTAGGTATGTATCCCGACCTGAAAGGTAGGAACACTTCTGTATTGGAGATTTCAGGTCTTGTAGGAGCCTTTCAGCATTTTTCTAGTCTTTCCAAACATCTGGGCAAAGAGAAGTCAGAGTTTATGGAAAACATTGATCCTAGAAATTTAGTTCTCTCTGCCATGCTAAAACTAAAATCCAAGAATCAGCAACTTAATAAAAATGCAGTAAATTAGCACCTTTAGACAAGAGCAGAGTTCATTCAGAGCTGAGGTCTGCCTGGCTGAGCTAGTACTCTCTCCATTTTAATAGTTTAATAAAAATTAGCATAATTAACGAACATCTGTATGATCCAGAGTGGTGCAATTTGGCACTTGGAAACGAGGGCTTAAACATGATTGCTGTGAGTTTAATGTTGTTTTAATTCTTTTTGGCACTGTGCAGTGAAATAAACGTTTGGTGGTGATAGTTCTCGGCCGGATCTCATTTGCATTTTTCTCCCTTTGATTATGAGCAATTGTGGACTCCCCAGCAATTCATCAAAGTAGAAATTATTTTAAAATACCTCGTGGTGTTCAGACTGGGCTGGAGCAATGCATGGGGGGTGGTACTGGGAAAGAAAGCTAGAAATTTTCCATTCATGCTTTAAACATCTCAGCCCTGCAGCCCTTTTCGGGTATCCAGCCAAGGGATGAAATCTGGAAAAGACAGTCAGATCCCAGGACCTGTAGGTGCTTTGATTAAGCTCCCAGGCTCCCACAGCAGGATACATATGGTCTCTGAGACTGTGCCATCTCCTTACACTTCTGCCCGCTCTTTTGTTTTGAAGGGCAGAGAGTTGATTTCACTCATTTCAGTTCTCACCACTGTGGTAAAGCTACTACATCTGCAGTCGGCAGGGTCAGTGTTCCCCTCCAGCAAGAGCAAACAGACTGGGAGCCCAGCCTTTGCAGGTGCCCTGCTGAGCCTCATCTGCTTCCTGTTTGCACCCTCTTCAAGCTGGCAGAGAGCACTTTCCCAAGGATTGTTCCCTACTCCTGGCGTTATGGCTAAAGTGTGAGTCAAAGTCTGGGGTCTTGAGCAGTCCCCAGGGAGCAAATGCCTTATCCTATCCCCTCCAGGTGATGGAAGGTGACAGCATCTGGCAGGTACACCACATTTCACACGTTTAAGCAAGTTGACTTGGATCAAAAGACTGTCAGACAACATTGTGCCCATCCTCTGCCTGTGAAATAGCAGAAGAGCTAAAGGTAGTTTTTATGAGCTACAGTAAGGGAGGAAGATGAAGTATGTATTTTTCCTTCACAGCAGGCCCTGTAGATATGGACATTCCAGCAACTCGATAAACACAAGGCAGCACTACAAGAAAACTTAAGGCAGGAATTGCCCTAAGTTCAGTGTTGAAAAATGGACAGTTACATAACTTGGACCAAGAGGAGCTTAAAAAATCCTGACAGGCATAAGCTGAGGGATTCTGGGTAATTTCCCACAAGGCAGTGCAAACTGTAGGTAGAAGCTGGCCTGGGAGAGGGAGGGAATGGGAAGGTGCGTGGTAGGAAGAGGTGGTGGACGGACACATTCAGTCATTAAAGACAGATTTTTTAAAAGGGCAATTACCTGGTCCTAAAAGGGTCAGTCTTAATTCTTGTGGTATTTGAGACTCTTCTCAGTACTTAGGGAGCCATTTGGGGAGTCTGTCTCCAAAGGAAGTTGATCTCTTTCTGCCATAACCAGTTCAATCACCAGGGGAATATCTTGGAATTAGTTGTAACTAACTCTGCTCAGCTGAGACTACAAATTCCCACTGCCTCCTTCATTTCATCAGAGCCTCATTTAACAAGTGTTTATTTGGCCACACTCTGTGCTGTGTCTAGTATTGAATGCTGAGAATACAACAGCAAACAAAACCAGCAAAGTCCAGTGCTCAGAACTTTCCATCTCATGGTTGACGCTGAGACAAAGACAGGCAGATAAAAGGCAGCATGATGAGCTTTTTTCCAGCAAAACAGAGTACACAGCACTGTGGACCAGGTAGCCAGGACCCCTGCACAGTCAGAGTGGCAAGGAGAGGCTTCTAGAGAATAAGTGACTCAGGAATTGAGATCTGAAAGTTGTTTAGGAGTGAGCCCCATGAAATGGAGGAGGAAGCAGAGGCTAAACAAGCAGAGGAAAGGCTCCAAGGTGAGAGACTGTAGCCCATGGGAGTAGCTGAGACAAGCTCTGTTTTACTAAGGGACACTAGATCTAGGGGGTGGATGATAATGCTGGGCAGTAAGCAGGGATGGGTCATGCAGGGCCTTGTCCACCTTATTAAGAAGTTGACAAGAGGCAGTGGGAATGCACTGAAAGTTTTCAGACACAGCAGTGACATTATCAGTGTGCACTGTGGAAAGATCCTGGCTGCAGAACAAATAGATTGGAGGAGAACAAGAATGCAGACACAGAGATCAATCTGGAGATTGTTTCTATAGTCCTCATGGGAGATGACAGTTACATGACTCTAGGGTATTGGTGAAGGGAATGAAGAGAAGAGGGTGGATTCCAGTGACATTCTCGAGAGAGAATTGGCAGGGCTCAAGGACTCAGTGATGAAGGGGGTGAAACTGGAAACAACTGCTGGGTTGGATAACTGAGTGCATTGTGATACCACTCACTGAGACAGAGAACACAGAAGGTAAAGAAAGATAGTTTGGGAGTGGAGATGGGAGTAGAGGCAAGATTATAGGTTAAATTTAGGAAATAATGAGTTCAAGCAGCTTAGTGGACATGCATTTGGCTATTGGGGTCTGACACTTAGATGTAGGCTGGAGCTCTCATCGTGCGTTATTAACACAGACATGGTGGTTAAACTGCAGAGGCATAAGGGATTGCTCAAGGAAAGTGCTCAAGGAAAGTGTATCAAGCCAGAAGACAAGAGGGCCTGGACAGAACTCTGGAAAACAACCACATTAGAAGGCAGAATAGACCGAGATGAGCCTGCAAAGAAGATTGAGAGAAGAGGCAACCAGGGAGGTAGGAGGGAAACCAGGAGAGTATGATTATCATAGAAACTAAGGGAAGAAAATGCCTCACCAAGGATCAGTAATGGCCAGCACCGCTAAGGATCAAGTAAGTTAAAGACTGAGAAGTAACCAGAGAATTTGAGCAATGAGGAGGTTCTAGGAGTCCACGGAGAGAGTGTAACTAGAGTGATGGAAGCAGAGCCCAATTGGAGTGGCTTGAAGAGCGAATAGAAAGGAAGAAGTGGGGACAATGAGTGAGTAAACTCTTCCAGTAAGTGTTGTGAAGTGTAAGTTGGCATAGAAACTTTAACACCTTTCAGCAACGAAGGAAGAAACCATTTACATTAGAGGAAGAGGTCAGTCCCCACAGAACCTCATCTCTAAGAAAGAAAGGGTCTCTTCTGAATCTTCTCGTGGCAAAAAAAAAAAAAGTTTAAAAAATTTAAAAAAAAAGAAAGAAAGGGGAGGGGTTACAAGTGCACATTGTGAGATACAATCTTAAACCCGGGGAGGGATACCTCCCCCACTTTAATGGGAAAGAAGGATGGTTGTCAGTACAGGTAAGTTCCTGCTTTGGTGGCGGAGGTTGACAAATGTGATGGCTTCTTTTTTCTCTTTAAAGGTGGAGATGAGGTCATTTGCTGAGAAGGTAGGAAAACAGCAGAGTTGGATGAAGGCAGATATCACCATGTAGAGAAAAAAGATCAACGGTTAATGCCAGGGACCCTGAATTTTACATGTCACCAACTTAGTTTTCTTTCTTTTCTTTTTTTCCTAGTAGAATTCACTAGCCAGGTGTGCAAAAAAAAGCAGATAGTTAGCTCCATGGAACCTCAAATCCAGTTGAACTGGAATATGTGATATTCTTATAGTGTCATCCTAATTTTACTTCCTTCAAAAGAAGGAAAACATTTTTTCTGGTGCTTCCAGAAATAGTCCCATAATGTTCAACATCTGGTGTGCTTTTGAAAAGCTCTTCTGTATTCAAAGAGCGTTATCCTCACCCCTGTGACCACCCCTGAACCCAACCCCCCTCCCACCCCTTGGGCTGCTGACTGGGTACCAGTCCATGGTGAGTGAGCTGAACTGAGCAAGCAAAGCAGTTTCATCTGTACTTACACCCGCTCCCCATCACCGCCTGGGCTTCACCTCTTGTCAGATTAGCGGTGGCATTAGATTCTCATAGGAGCATGAACCCTACTGTAAACTGCACATGTGAGGGATCTAGCTTGCACACTCCTATGAGAATCTAATGCCTGATGATCTGAGGTGAGCTGAGACGGTGATGCTAGCACTGGGGAGGGGCTGCAAATACAGATTATCATTAGCAGAGAGGTTTGACTGCACAATAAATGTAATGCGCTTAAATCATCCCCCTCTCTGGTCCCTGGAAAAATTGTCTTCCATGAAACTGGTCCCTGATACCAAAAAGGTTGGGGACCACTGACTTAAACCCTCTTTAAACCTTCTCATCCCCTTTCTTTTTTGCCCCTTTCTGTGGCACTTATTCCTGCCTGTCATTATTGATGTACCTGTCAATCTCCCACCTCTTCCAGGGAAGGAAGCTAATGTTTAGAGCACCTACTGTGTATCACACACTTTCAGTTATTTTCACCTCAGCAGTGTCACTTACAGCCCCACAGCATAGAGGAGGGGAGACATTACCCCTGCTCTTATAGATGAGGAAGTTAAAGCTAGGACCTAAGCTCACATGGCTACTAAATGACCAAACAGGGATTAGATCCCAGTCTGTCTGACTCCAAAGCACATTACTACATGCTGTAAGCTCCCAAGGAGTAAGCAATCTCCTGATTCATCATTATATACCTCATGGGAACTCAAATAGCAGTTTGCACATAGAAGATGCTTGATAAATATTATTGATTTGAACTATGACCTGACTCCCTGAATATCTTTAGAGTTCTGGCACTTTAGTGTGTGCCCAACTTCCTCTGAAGAAGCCAGACCATTCTGCTTGGTAAAAAAAAAAAAAAAAATTGCTCTTTAGGTTCAACACTGGCATCAAATGTGCTAAGATTACAATGTAGACAGGAATGTGGCAAAATGAAAACATTTCTTTTAAAATGCTTCCGCTGGATGACTTTTTAAAATTTACTAATCTCATCATGGATGTTAACAGTTCATTCTGATGACACCAACAACGATAGCACCCAACAGAATCTCCCCTGAGCTCACTGTAATGTGAACAGAAGCATGACCAAATTTCAACTTGAACTGTCTTCTTTTTCATTTTTCAGGAGTATAACATGTATGGCTGGTGGGTAGGAGAACTGAACAGCCTCATTGGGATTGTTCCAAAGGAGTATCTCACCAGTGCCTTTGAAGTGGAAGAAAAATGAAGTCCAGGTATCAGAACCATTGTCAATGAAATGCCCATTAGTTGGGCAGAATTTGTAGGCCGTGACTTCAGTTTCTTTTTGAAAGATGGGAGTTGCTGGCGAAGTAGCTTTTCCTCACTTCCCAAAGTAATGCTAATGAGTCACCATTGAAAGAAAATAAGTCTGGAATTGTTTTTTCCTAAATTTGGGGACTGTGTCATTTAGGATTAGGTTCAACTAATAGTGACAGAAAATCCAACATAACAATGACTTAACTTTAACACAGAAATTTATTTTTCTCTTCCGTAAAAATCTGGAGGAAAGTGGCCCAACATATCCAGGTCCCAAGTATCTTCTCTATTTACTCCTCTGTGTGTGGCCAACATTCCCAAGGTGACCTCATGGCCAAGATAGATGCTCCAGCTCCAGCTGTCCTGTCTGCATCCTACTCAGCAGGAAAGCTAAAAATAAAAGGGGAGGGGCATGCCCTCTCCATTTGAGGACACTTCATAGATGTTGCACACACACTTCTGCTTACATTCCATTGGCCAGATACAAGCTGCAAAGAAAGCTGATAGCCCTGTGACCACCTTAAAGATGAAAGGTTCATTATTAATAAAAATGGGAGAATGGATTTTGGGAGATAACGAGGAATTTTTGCCACAAGGATAGATCTGGGTTTATCCATAGCTCTCAAATCCAGGACACCATTTTCCAAAAATGGCCATATGTTGCACTATGACTGACAAAGATTAGGAATACAGTATGAGGATTCCTGTGGAACATAATCAAATTAACTTTGAAGTCATAAAGAATATAGTTTGGTGGTGTCACACACCTATAGTCCCAGCTACTTGGGAGGCTGAGGCAGGAGGATCACTTGAGCCCAGGAGTTGGAGGTTACAGTGAGCTATGATGATTATGCCACTGCACTCTAGTCCAGGAAACACCCTGTCTCAAAAAATATATATATATATAAGAATATGATTTGGCAAGGAACGGTGGCTCATACCTGTAACCCCAGCACTTTGGGAAGCCAAGGCTGGAGGATCACTTGAGACCAGGACATTTAAGACCAGTCTAGAAAACAAAGCATGACCCTGTCTCTACAAAAAATAAATTAAAAAAATAGCCAGGCATGGTGGCATGCACCTGTAGTCCCAGCTACTCGGCAGGCTGAGGCAGGAGGATCGCTTTAGCCTAGGAGTTTTAGGTTGCAGTGAGCTATGATTGCACTACTGCATTCCAGCCTGGGCAACAAAGCAAGACCCTGTCTCTTAAATATATATAGATATGATTTGCATTTTATGAACAAGAACCATATTGTGTTTTAAAATAGTGGGAGTGAGTGCTTAATTTGGGTGGGATATCAGTGGGAGCCACTTGGGTGCAGAGTGGATTTTGTTTAGAATTGGGATGGTGGTGGAGGGCCCCCAAGACCAGCTCCATCTTCTGGCCCGAAATGGGAGCAGCCTTTATTGCCGAGGGTGAAGGATTGCATCAGTGTGACAGTGATACAAACTGTTCTCGGAGTCTTCCAGGCCAGGACTCACTCTGTTGTGCAGCATCAGCAGAGTGAATTTATTTAGAAAAATACATAAGGATAGAGCTTACTCTCCGATATCCTTGTACAACCATAAAGCTCCAGCTGGGGCCAGTCACTCAAGGTTTGACTTTATGATTTTGCCAATGAGGACTCTGTTTCCTGGCCATAAATGCAAAAGGGTTGGAATTTTTCTGTGAAATCTAAACAAATTCACCCTCTTTCACTTTGTCATTTATTTAAAGTTGTTTATCTCCTCATTCTCTTTGATCCAACAATTCCACTTCTAGGAACTTATCCTGCAACTATATTTGCACACATGTAAAATGATATGCACACAAGGTTCATTTGTCATAGCAAATGACTGAAAATAACCTAAATGTTCAATAAAGAACTAGTCAAATAACTATAGTACATTCATTGAATTTAACACTATGCAACAGTAAAAAAGAAAGGCAAGCTGTTATAGAATACATTCTGGAATACATTGGTAAGTAAAAATAAAAAAGCAGCAAAGAAGGGTAGGCTAAATTTGCTCCATTTGTATAAAAAGGGAGTAGAGGCTACAGATACCCATTTGCTTATATATGTATGAGGTATTTCTGGAAAGAGACACCAAATGATAACATGGTTGCCTCCAAGGACAGAGAAACTGCATGACTGTGAGACAGGGTAGGAGGGAAGAGTTTTCACTCTATGCCCTTTTATACTTCTATATTTTGAATCATAAAACAAATTTATGGCCAGGCACAGTGGCTCAAGCCTGTAATCCTAGCACTTTGGGAAGCCGAGGCGGGAGGATCACTTGAGCCCAGGAGTTCCAGACCAGCCTGGGCAAGAGCAAGACCCCATCTCTACAAAAAATAGGAAAAAAAATTAGCCAGGCATGGTGGCACACACCTGTAGTCCCAGCTACTCAGGAGGCTTGGGCCCAGGAGTTGGAGGCTGCAGTGAGCTATGATGACACCACTGCACTCTAGCCTGGGCAACAGAGCATCTCTAAATAAATAAAATAAAATAAAAACAAATTTATTTATTTTTCCTCCTTTAGGAAACATATTCTTCTCTCTATCCTGCCTTTATGAAGAAACTGATCATCAAGAGCCCCCACTCCCTACTCCTGCCACCCTACCAGCCACCAACGCAATGGACTCTCCTTTACTGAAGAGACTGAAGTAGTGACTGTGAACCACCAATAAGATAGGTGGGAAGAGGCAAATTCATCAAACCCGTTACTAAACCTGCCTAGTCATAGCTCATCCCTGACTCCAAACACGTCCACACATCCACAGGTGCCTTTTCCACAGGCTCATCACAAAGAGGGTGAGAGAGAAAGAAACCTTGAGAAGAGGAAGTTGCTCATTGTTCTAGCTGGTTTGAAAAGCACAAATAAACTTCAGATTTGGTTCCTTGCCACGTGTGATGATGTTGAATTCCTTTTTGTAATGGTATCAAAATGCCAGCTCTGGGCATTCTTACCACCTCCAAGCAAAGTGGGAAGGCACAACCAGAGAAAAAATAAAAGCCCAGACAAAGAAGGAGAATTGCAATTGTCTTTCAGGGCAGAATCATCTCTGGAACTCAAGTCTGCTGGTTTCTGGTCGGCTTCTCAGTCTTCCTTTCGTTGGCTAGTTGGTTATTTTTCTTATGTGTTGAATCTCTTCTGAAAAGAGACAGAGCCAGAAGCAAAGCCTTAGAGTCAGCACATGGGAAACTTCCTCTTCAGGCCTCGAGTCAGTTAACAACCCCTCTGTGTCCTGCACTGCAAGTCCCAGATAGTTGCTGAGGAAGTGCTTTGAGGAGTATGGATTCAGGGCTTCATGTTTCCCTTTCCTGTTGCCTATACCCAGCACTCAAGCTACCTGTGCAATGAAGAGACAGCTAAACATAACGATTAAGAACACAGCATCTGCTGTTAGCTCTTTAAGGTATATATATTATATATATTACATATATATAAAAAGTCTGCAAGCAGACAGCTATCTCATTAAGTAATTAGGAAGATTAAATGATTTAACAAGTGTAACATACTTGGAAAGATGCCTGGCACATAGTGACTGCTCAATAAGGGTTAGCTGTTATTATTGCTTGACTCTCTCTTTTTTTTTTTTTCTTCCTTCTTCCATTTTCTTTTTGTTGTTGTTGTTGTTTACTTTTTTTCTCTTCTTTTTAAAAAAATTTTTGCATCATCTGGGAACTTCTGCTTGACTCTCTACATGAGAAATTTTCAAAGACAGTCAACTGAGCAGCTATAGAAATGCCTGTTCAGAGCAGTCCTGGATTGGCAGTAGTCTTCCTCTCCTTTGCAATGACCGTAGCCCTCTGTAGCCCTGGAGTCAGACACTCATCTCACATCTCCACAGGGGAAAAACCAGGGTGCAAACAGGGATGTCAGTGGATTCCAAGCTTCTCCAAAAAAAAAAAAAATTTATGCTAACTATTCATTTCCAGATTTTATGACTCAGGAGTTAAAAAAGAAAACCCCTTTTGTGTATGACAGATAAAGACATGGATGAGGCTGGGTGCGGTGGCTCACGCCTATAATCCTAGCACTCTGGGAGGCCAAGGTGGGTGGACGGTTTGAGCTCAGGAGTTCGAGACCAGCCTAAGCAAGAGTGAGACCCCCGTCTCTACTAAAAATAGAAAGAAATTAGCTGGACAACCAAAAATATATAGAAAAAATTAGCCAGGCATGGTGGCACATGCCTGTAGTCCCAGCTACTTGGGAGGCTAAGGCAGGAGGATTGCTTGAGCCCAAGAGCTCGAGACCAGCCTGGGCAACATATTGAGATCCAGTCTCTACCAAAAAAGTTAAAAGAATTAGCCAAGCATGGTGGCACATGCCTGTAGTCCCAGCTACTCGAGAGGCTGAGGCAGCAGGATCACTTGAGCCCAGGAGTTTGAGGTTGCTGTGAGCTAGGCTGACGCCACAGCACTCTATCCCGGGCAACAGAGTGAGACTCTGTCTCAAAAAAAAAAAAAAAGACATGGATGAAAAAAGGGAAAATTTAGGTTTAGGAGGAAAAAACACAAGTGAGATAAAAGGCAATATAGAAGCGTCCATAACCGTTCCCCTCCACTTTACACAGGGTGCTAAAGAAGAAGGAACCACTAGGTGGCAGCATATGAGCAGGTGAACCAAACAGAACCAATTGGCTTCCGTTTTAGGAACCTTCGCACCAATCCTAGCCCACAGGTAAGAACAATGGGCATTGTTCTAGAGTGTTTAACAGAGGGACCCAAGTCTAGAAAGCTGGGTGGCTAAGAGGCAGGAATACCATTGTGCCACTGCTCTGTAACTGAGAGACGCCAGAAAAGGGGATACCAGAAGAAGAAGAGCAGGTGTCTGGGACAGGATGAGAAGGGGTTGAAAAAGGAACCAAAGTCCAGGTAACTTTTTGACACCCTATACACAGTTCAATGCTCTCTAAATAGCATAGCCATTGGCTTCCAGCATTTAAAACAAAATGATCCTTTCTCTATCTGTAGGCCAGAGAAAACTATTTCCCAAACTGCAAAGGTCTTTCGACACCTCTGTTCACCATACGGTAGACCCCACACTTGACCCTTCTAGCTGTAAAACTTCATGGGAAAGAAATTAGATTGGCCCTAAAAGATATAAACAAATAGACTGATTGGAAATCTGGTCTGTAGCTGTTCTGGCTATCTCTGGCATTGTTATATGCAAGAAAAGGTAGAGCTCATTTGATGGGTTGATGAGGCAGTCTATAGGCTGAAGGGCATTCTCTGTTATGGGATAGTTCTAAAGGAGACCTTTTGGAAGCAGCACATTCCTACAGTCTGTTGGTAATTAAACCTCATCCAGCAAAATTGCTCCCCACTCAACTCAACAGCCTCCATCTTCACCAACAGCCTCAGATGGCAACCAGCTAATCAGATTAACCTTCTTGGTTTGACTCCACTAACCAAATCCCCACCTCACTGCCTACCACTAACTGGATAACTGGGGCATGAGACCACTTAACTAACTACATTATGTGTAGGATGGACACCACCAATTGTTCTGGCAAGTGAAACAGGAGAGGAATAGAGATTGAAGGTTTTTTCCTTCCTTGACTTTATGTAAAGAAGGGAAAATGAAAAAGCTAAGATCCTAAATTTAGAAGCAAATGCATATCTGCCTTTTATAGATAAATAATCATTTACAAGGAACTTACTGACATCCAGCGGATAATCTAACCTAGGGCTGGTACAGTTTGGCCTGCATTGTCCAAGCTGGTATCTTAGAATATTAAATGCTCAGAAAGCAATCTTTCAGCTACATTTCATTAAAAATATTTTTTTCCTAGTGTTTTTTCTATCATCCATATAGCAAAATAGCATAGACATCGTTTTGCCGTTACCTCAATATTAAATTTTCCCGTACAATGGCCTGTTAATATTATACCTCTTAGAAATCTATCTTTAATTCAAAAATAGGGTAGGGAGTGAATAAAAATGAGAAAGAGGAGAGAATTCCTCTTAAGTCTCATTCCCTAAACCCAGGTCGATTTTGTTTTCAATGTTAGCAACACCAAAGGTGGGGCCAACTAGATACCCGCCCCATGTTTGCATGTTTGTTTGAGACAGATACTTTATCTAAACATAATACATAAGGAGTAGACTCAATCTCAAGTTACCAGTAACTTTTTTTTTTCAGCAATTTAGCTTCCCTAGTTGCACCTCCTTATTTATAACCAGTTAGTCTTTTTTTAAGTGATGAAACCGAGGGTCTGAAAGCTTGTGACTAGTTGGCCAAAATCAAACAAAACCTATGACAGAAGAAGAAATGAAATGAAATCCCCTTGAAATTCTCAGTCAGCTGCTTTGCTTACTGACTCACTTGAGTTCTATTTAGTTAGACATCTCCAGTGAGACATCTTCAAAATCCACATTTCGCACCAGTGCCGGTCCCTGGCATCACAATAAGGTGGGTGTCAATCAAAGTGCAAGATAATGCATGGTGGGGGTGGGGGAGGGCCCCAGGGGTGGGGGAGGCCCCCCCCCGCCTTTAAAAACCAACCTGAGAAAGATGGAGTTGAAGAGAAGCAAGAAGAAAAAAAAAAGGAACAAAAGTATGTTCTTTTTTTGCAGCTTAAGAACAAAACTCTGAGATGTCAGGGACAGCGATGCTTTCATCTCCGGCTCAAAAAATAAAAAACCTCCCCACAGGTCTCCCACCAGGAGCAGCTTTGGAAGGATAAATCTTGAGTGGCGCTGATTTGTTAATTCCCAGAGCACCAGCAAAATCTGCAGGGCTGACTTTAGAAAAAGCACACAGAGGATTATCCCTGCTACACAGCCCAGTGACTCAAACTCATTTTCTAGTTTGTGGATTACCATAGTCCCTTGCTCCTCCTCCTTCCCTCCTGCCCAGCTATTTCATTTCCCATTAGAATTTACCAAGATTTGGGTAGAGAGTTTGAAATTTACAACTAAAAAGAGATTTTTCTTTTTCAAAAGATTTGAATTACTATCCCCATTTCCCTATCAGAAACTGTTCAGAAAACATGCTGTTTCTCTCCTCAGTACAAATTGATGGCCAGTCTTTGGGATTCAATTAATGATACATTTTAAGATGTAGGCCATTTTGTACAAAAATATTTTATAAATATAATGGCAAAAAATACTCCTGTATTAAAGGAAACTGAGGTACAATAGGGTGACCACATAATTTATTCTCCAAACTGAGACACTTTGAGAGTGAAGGGGGAGTTATTAATAATGATGTTGAGACTGCAGGTATAAGCTGAGAAGTGTGGTCATGCTAAAAATAAGGCAAAAAGGTTGCCCAGTCACCTGGGGAGTGGGCGGTAGATAGAGATGACCTGGCTTTCCTGGTATGGTGCTTGGCAACATCCCCTCTAATGAAGTCCTCTCCCCGGCAGGCCTGGTTTCTAGGCAAACCCTGCCAACTAGGCTTCCTTTTCCTGATGCCCAGGCTGTTCTGGTGTCTCTGGCATCGAGCCGCCTGTGGGGCTGGCCGGCTGTCAGCAGCTGTGTGTGTTCAGTTCCCTCATGGGGTCCCATCACAGTCCGCCACCCCTCCACCTGGCAGAGTGCCACTGAAAGAAGCATTTTTGTATGGGCAATAGTATGCCACTTCCTTGCCTCCTGTGACAGGAGTGAGTTCCAAGAGGCTTCTAGTGCTGGTCCTCAAAGAGGGCATCTGGTTCCACTGCAGACGCTCTCAACCTGATGGTGAGCAGCTGACACCTTCTATCCTGCACATCCGATCACGGAACAGAAAACAGGCTGCGGACATTTCCCTTTGCCACACCGTCAGACTCATCAGCATTGCTCTGCCGTGAGTCACCAGAGTGGCACACCACCACCGCCGTGGGCCTGTCACTAACATATTCCACCTCTGGGAAAACACCTGGCGTCTGGAAATTTCCGATTATTTCTTCAACATCACCAAGTTTAGAGGGACAGAACTTGGAGCTGATTACTTCATTCTGTTAATGCAGGGTTTCTCAGTCTCAGCGTTATTGACATTTTGGGCCCGATAATTGTATGTTGTTGGGGGCATTTAGGATGCTTAGCAGTATCCCTGGCCTCTTCCCACTAAATGCCAATAGCACTCCCCCACGTTCTTGACAATGAAAAATGTTTCTAGGTATTGCCAAATAGCCCCTGGGGCCAAAATCTCCCCTGGCTGAGAATCACTGTCTCAGAGCATTTGGGGTATGCTTAGGGCAAAGCACAGAGAAACTCCCCTGCCTTCTAGAAGTTTGTGCTTTAGCCACACTGAATTATAGTGATAGAGATCACAGCTGAGTTGATAAGATAACAGCATTTCAATGCCATGACTCTCTCAGGGTTTAAAAACCATCAGGCCAGCCCCTACACTCCACCTCTGAGATCTGTTCACCTGTGCTGCTGCAGATTTGCACTAGGCAAATGTTGTGTTTGAATGGATAAGACCATCCGTGCCGGTTCAGAGAGCTGCATCACAGCAAGTCTCTCATGTCTCGAGCTCTGTGATCACTATCCCTGGTTTCCCTTTTCTGTGGCAGAAATCTAAAAGGGGAGTCCTGAAACCAAGTGAAATCCTGTGTACTACTTCAGAGCAAGAAACGCTGGGTCCCAGAAACACAAGGCAGACAACAGCTGCAGCTGAAAGGGAGCTGCTCCGGTTCCGCACTGCGCTGGGTGGGGCTGGGGCCATGCGCCACACTTTGGGTGTGTTGACTGCAGTCCCCAGGCAGAAGCGGGGAGATTCAGGACACATTGCCATCTCACGGCTGTGCTTTTCCTTGGTCCTTCATGTTAGTTTAGGGGAAGTTTTCTCATACAAAATGACTCCCAGGAGCTCCGTCAGGAACCAAAAAATAAATAAATAAAACAAAAACACAAACACAACCAAAACCCACTGCCTTCTCAAGAGGGCAAGCTAGGATGAGGGGTCTGGTGCCATTGTTATCTTTGCCAGCGTAGGCCAGACAGAAGGGCTACCGCTAGCCCTGGTGCCAGCCAGAGCCCTGTGACGCTGCCTCCCATGGGTCCTGAATCTGAGGCACCTGGAAGGGTTATTAGCAGGATTGGAACTCATCCCTCTGCTGGGACTAGATCATAATTACAGTAATTTTCTAACAGAGCTCGGCAGTAGGACTGTTTAATCAGCATCTGACTCCCTTGTGCTCCCAGCCCTCATCACTCAAGGAGAGGAGTGGGATGGCTCTTAAAGAGACAGTGCCCGCCTTTCAGCGTTTTGAACAGATGTGCCCTAATTGGTAGAATATATCTAAGTCTCATAGCTTATAGCAGGCAGGTTGTGTTGCCTCCAACAAACTGCCTCGGGCTCTCACTACTCCAGGCTTTCTGCCGGAAGGAAGGACCCGGTCTGGTTGCTGGTGGGCCTGGCTTCCCACACCAGCACAACCACCAGGGGAAGGAACACACGTAGGGCTACAGCACTGATGAAGGATCTGAACAAGCTGGCCCCTTCTTAACTGATGGTATGAAAGAAAAAGTGCTTGGCTAAAGGACAGGAAGGAGGGACTTGACACCCATTCATGAAAAAGAAATTTTGGCCGGTGGCTTTCCATAATCCAGAGATTACAAAAGCATCTTGTGCTCCTGTCCTTCCAGTGGAAAAAACCTTAAAGACTTTCCAGTAGTCTCTTAACTCTCACACTTTGGCTTCACCAACTTCCTCTGCTTATTTTCTGTGCCCCTTTCACAACCATGAAAGTACCTTTGCCTTTCTTTTTCCTCCCCCTTTGCTGGTAGTAGAGCAGATCTCCCCTGAACCAAAGGTAAATAAAATTATTCACTGTGCTTACTGAGTCAGGAGTACTCTGTTTCCTAAAAAGTGTGGCTCTTGCTAACCTTTTGAGCGTAACTTGTCTGTGTTTATTATGAGATTTGAGGTCTCCAGCTGCAAATCCAGTCACGGCTAAGGTGGAAATGTTTTTCCCAGCAAGAATTTCTCTAAGAAGATGCTGACTGCTTCTACCACTCTGTTGGTAAGCCAAATGCACACTTGGTCTTTGTAGAGGTCCCCAAAACAGCACTTTAGAGAAAAGAGCTGGGGCAGAAAGTAGATGAGAGAGAAGAATGGATGAAGGCTTCAAAAGTGGGTTGAGGAAACGTTCAGGAAAGAAGGCATAGTGGGTAAGAATAGGAAGGGGGACACTCTTCCATAGTTCCAAGAAAGGTTACTTTAAGCCAGGCTATGTGCCTTCTACAGAACTGACTAGCAGAAAGTCCCCCCCTCCAGCTTAAGGATCACAGCCCAGTGCTTGAGTAAGGAAGTGCTATCTCGTGCCATAGCGGTTATCTGCTGGCTTCAGCTGTGTCTCAGCTGGCTGCTGGTACATAAATCCACAGATGCCACTTCAGTCTCTGATTTAATCCTCCTGCAGCCTGTGAGGCAGACTGGGAGCTGGTGCATTCTCATTTCTACCCCAACCCACCCTTGCATCCTTTGGGCCTACTGTCCACCCCACCCCTAGAGTGTTAAGAAAATTCAGCAAGAGCTGAGGTATACAAACAAATTCACAAACACGAAGCTAACTTAATGCCCAAATTGTCACAAAGTCATAATGACCTCAAGCAAAGCTACTAGAGAGGGTAGAAGGTGCCTAGGACTCAGTGGCGTGGATCTAAGGCCTCAGTAGTCAGAAAACTGAAGACCGTGAATGAGCTTTGATTTCAGAGAACAACTCTGAAAAGCCCTACAGGGGGATTTTTTTTTCCTTCGGTGTAGTGGTAAGTTTAATTTTTTTAAAGTTTTTGGGAAAAAAAAAAAAAAAACTTCTTACAGAGCTTGGAAAGTACCTCTTACAGGAATATATTCTACTGCCATCTAAAAACACGCTTTTTCAAAAGCCACACTCAGCTCAGTTTCCTCAGCTAGAAAATGAATGTAATACCTGCCCTACATTCCTCATTGGGCACTGATTCAATTAAAATGATGCATATGAAACTATTTTTATATTAACCCCTCCCAACATATACACTTCCTTCCACCAGATAAAACCCCCAGGAGCTTGGGATCAGTTATCCTGGGTAATAGGAGATGATGACTAGACTTGGGCCACAGAAGTAGCCATCAGAAGAAAGGCGACTAAATCAGGCACAGAACCTAACTCAAACATCAATGGGCCACTCGCTCCAGCTAGTTCCTCACCTTTCATACAGAGGTCATCCAGCCATGATGGCTAAACCTGAGCACACACAAGGACAGAGCAAAACATAAGAGGGCCATATGGTACTGCCTGGATGGAGAGAAAAACCCATCTTTGCTGTTTTTCTGGTAACCCAAGGCCCATATTATTAGGAAAGCTCTTCCTTTCAGAGGACATCTCCTTCCACGGCTTATACTCAACTCAGTGCGAGACTGACAGGAGATGGTGCCTGGCCTTAGATTAACTGAGGTGCTGTTGTATGCACTGCTGCTAATGGATCATTAAGAAAGCTGGGAGTCAGAAAAATCACATCCATGTCTTTGAACGGCTCCTGCTGTCCCAGCAGCCTAGCCTGCTGGCAGAACTAGCTGCTGAGCACCAACTCCAGGAAGAAAAGGAGCAAACAGAAGAAGGCCAAACCAGCTTGCTGTTTTTTGGCTGAGTAGGGAATTGACACAGACCACCTCCGGCTCTGTCTGGAAGTTTCAAGATCAGAGAGCTTCAGGCACAGCTGGGTTCACAGCTGCACCATTTGGAGCATTGGACTCATTAATATTCATGAGCCATCCCCACCAATCGGCAGAGCGGATGCCATTAGCTTAGCATCTGTCGGGTTTTGTGAGGGTTGTGTATGGACTTTTTTTCCCCTTTTAAATGAACTTCTTTTGACATTTTGGATTTGCCTCTGTAGGTTTTCTATCCTCGCCTTGCTCTGCTGCATCATAGAAAGGAGAGACCCAAGGGAGGCGGGCAGGAAAGAGGGATGAATACCAACCAGGGCTTTGCATCTGCCAGTTGACAAACTTTATTTCTCTTTCAGCACCTGGCACCTCAGACAGGCTTGAGGATGGAAGCAGCATCAGGTAAATTATACTAACAAGGTTCATGCCCAGAACTGTGAGAAGAGCTGAATCCCAGCTCTTTGGAAGACAATCCTTCCTCCAGTGGTGAACTTGAGCTGCACACACAATGCAGGAGAGCCGCAGTGCACAATTCTGAACCATTATTTCCACGCTGATAAATTCATGATTTATGAAAGTATGTACCGCCAGCCCTCACTCCCTCCTTCTCTGCTACAGCTTGTTAGACACAAATTGCAACAACAGTCTTAAATACTTGCATTTTATTTCAGGCCAAAGCCCCTCAACTCTGAACTAAATGCCATGACAGTCCCACAGCATAGGCTGGTAGTAAAAGAGCCCACAGACAGGGTGGGATGGCCATAGGAGGGTGGAGTGGGTGAGTGAACCACACACACAATCCTAAGAGCAGAGTAATACACAATGCCCGCGGCACTCAGCTCCTACCAGGTCTGGCTCTCAGCGGAGAGGAATAATGGCAGCAGGAGGGCAGAATGTCTCATTGTCTGAAGGAGGGCATCTTGTTCCTCATCTCCATCCCCAGAGCCCTCTCTTCTAGGCAGAAACAAAGCCTTGAGCCCCACTGGACTGAACATACGGCCTCTCTGCAACACGGCCCAGGGACATTGGCCGCTGAAGCCCTAGGGGCAGGGAGCTGTTACTAAAAGAGAAGAAAAGGATTCAAAAAAAAAAGGAGCCCACTCTAAGCCTGCAGAAAAGATAGCCATGTCTCTGCTTTATAACTAGAAGAGACTGTGTCAGCCCGGACAGCCTTTCCAAAACAAAGGCCCCTGAGCTGTTGCCTCTCTATTGGGCTGTGGCCGACCACTCCTTTCTCATGGATGAGGCCCCACTCAGCCAGGCTGAGGTCTTGGGATAGGCCAGAAACCCCAGCAGCAGAAGTCACAGCACCAGTTCCATTCAGTGCTATTAGTGGAGGCAAGAGCAAGGAGGCAGGAGAGTAAATACTCACTGCCTTGTCCATGCAAGGAGGTAGGCAAGAGGCCAGCCTCCCAGAAACAAAGTGCTTCAGAGGCTACAGTAAAAACAGAAGCCAGGCAAAATCGGAATACAAGTACATAAACGTTCCTGTTGAGACAATATTCAATACGGCAGCTTAGAATCTGCCACTTATAGGTCCCCAAAACCAGTCACCTGAGGAGGTGCTCCTGGGCCTATAAACACATCATCTGAAGAAATTCACTTCCCAGGAGAGTAAATATGGGTTTCTGTTCAAAATCAACAGCCCCTGGGCCTTATGCTTAACTTCCAAACATCTGCACAGTGTTTATTCCTATGGAGGAGGCACAAGGGGCTATCATGATCGACCTCTGTGCAGCCAGCCTGAGCAGAGGCAACTGTAAGACACTAAACGGCCCAGCCTCCCCCTACACCTGCCTGTGCCCAGTCCCACCTGAGTAAGTCTCCTGGCCTGCTTCTTCTCTGTCTGCCTTGGAGCAGAACCCAGAGCTCAGACCAGAGCTCACTTCTCTAAAACTGTTTCTAACTGACCAGGGTCCAAAGGCACAGCGTGGTCCCCTCCTGTGGCCCTCCTTACAGACGGAGGAGTGGAGCTTCCCTCATCAGGTCTTGCGAAATCACAGCATGATGGTAAGGAGAGGGTTGGGAGAGTAGGACTTTCCAAGGAAGGAACCTCAGAGTCAACAACTGGAGCCCACACTTCTAAATGGTCCTTTTCTTCACTGGGTGGTGGTGAGGGAGAGCTCCTCCTACTGGATCTTGGTAGAAAGCAGCAACTGGAGAAGAGGGCAAAGAAGAACATGAACAGATAAACAAAAATGAACAAATACAAGCGAATGGATAAACAAAATGTTGTTATATAGCCATACAAATGGAATATTATTTGGCCATAAAAAGAAATGAAGTATTGATGCATGCTACAACATGGATGCACCTTGAAAACGTTAGGCTAAGTGAAAGAAACCAGTTACAAAAGACCACATCAAGTATGACTCCATTTGTGTGAAATGTCCAGAACAGGCAAATCCATAGACAGAGAGTAGACAGGTAGTTGCCAGGGGTTTGGAGGGGAGGGGAGCGGCGGGGAGGGTAGGAGGGAAAGGGGAGTCACTACTCATGGATACAGGGTTTCTTCTGGGGTGATGACAGTGTTCTAAAATTAACTGTGGTGATTGATAGTTGTACAATTCTGTGCATATACTAAATGCAAATATACTAAAAACTACTGAACTGTACACTAAAGAGGTAAATTTTATAGCAAGTGAATTATATGTCAATAAAGATATTATTTTAAATGGGGGTGGGTAAGGGGAGGAATAAAGAACAGGATAAATAAAACTTTCCTTTTCTTTCTCCCAAGGTTTCAATAGGAGCCCTGCTATTCAGTGGTGGAATAACACAAATCCACCTAGAATAGAGAACCATACACACAGAGAACAAGGCCTTTCTGAAAGGCTATCAGTGCTGTGATGTTACTTTCCCTAACAAATGGAGACCCCCTGGCCCAAGTTACAGCAATCCTAGCCCCTGTGTTTCAGAAAAGTGCTTCAGTTACCTCTTAGGCTGGTCTCCTTTAGCCAGATGAGAAGAGCTCTGCCTCTCTTCCTGGGCCCAGCCACAGTTTGACATAGCATAGTGAAGAATGGCATCAGAAACACTCATGGAGCTTCGGCCCTGGACACAGGCCTCTATCTCGGGCACGGAGAGCTGGCTTTGCAGGAAGAGGTGCAACTGGCTGTCTGACAGGAGAACCACGCTCTGCAGGACCCTGAGACAAACATAGGTAGCACAATACAGAGCACCACCCTGAGGATTTGCTCTTCATCACCATCCTTTGAAGGGCTTCTGGCTTGAGGGAGCACTGAAGGCATGAGGACGCAACAAAGGTACCTACCACTAAGGTGCCTACCTGAGCGGGGAGCCCCATCCTGCCCAGCACCTTCCCCTGCCCTTTTCTTCACCCCCAGCGGACAGCACTAGCCCGGCATGTCCACTCACTTTTCGAGGAAGTGCTGCAGACCTTGTCGTCGCTTCTCAATGAACTCATCTGAGCTGCCAAAGAAGGTTGACTTTCCAGGAAGTTCAGGTACAGGCCTGTGGAGTCACATAATGTAACACCCAAAATATGTGTCACATCCAAGACAGTCATTCCAGCCCCTAATCAAACAAATCCCCTGAAAAGAGGCCCAATCAATACAATTAGCTTTTAATAAGGGGCAGGCTAACACTGACTAATTGCATGTCATGTGTCAGGCACTGTGCTAAATGTTTTACAAACATTATTTCCTTTAATCCTCCCAAAAACCCCATAGGAAGATATCAGTGTCCCCATTTTAGATCAGAGATTAAGTAGCCTTCCCACTGTCACACAGCTAGTAAGCAGCAAAGCTAGTATTTGAACCAAGTTTATGATTCCAAAACCCATGTGGATATACTATGTTGTTTATGAATCCCACTCCCACCATCAACTATTATTTAAAAAAGAAATTTAGACGTGGAGAATACTGGGTCCTTGTGTGTAAATTAAGACTATCTACTCCAGTCCCAGTTCACATGCTTAGAATTTGCTAAAAGTAGTTGAGCTGCAGCAAGTCATCCATTTTTTTAATTTTATTTTAAAAGATGGGGTCACACTATGTTGCCCAGGCTGGAGTGCAGTGGCTATTCACAGGGGTGATCGTCATGTACTACAGCCTTGAACTCCTGGGCTCAAGTGTTCCTCCTGCCTCAGCCTCCCAAGCAGCTGGGACTACAGGCATGCGCCACCACACCCAGCCTACCAACTCTTTAAACCTCCCTATCCTCTCTTAAGCACAGCACATTTTTTAAAAAAACAACAGGCCAGGATGGAGGGTGCTGGATCTGTCAGAGGAACTGAGGGAGTTTCACCTGGCTTATTGTCTGTGCCATGACAATAACCTCATCAGTACCCCAGGTTAACTAACTGACTCAGTCACTCAACAGGCCACCTATCACCTCTAGAGCATTCAGTGACCATTCTGTAGCAGAATCACTGTTCTTAATCTCTCTACTTTTAGGACTTAGTTGGAGGGTATGAATAAGAAGTGAATAACTGCCTTTCCTAAGGCTCTCGTATGTCTCTGGAAAAGGAGCTCTGTACTAAAGAGACAAAAAAAAAAAATCACCATTTTTACATGTCAAGTGGACAGGATCACTACCTGTCAAATAAGTCCAAATGCTTAAAATGTTCTGATAACCAATGATAAGCACATTTAAAATGCCAGGAGTACATGTATTGAGCCCTAGACCAATATGCACATAAAAAAGAAAAATATTTTTGATGTTTTTATGGTTTTGTTAGGTCTAACTACCAGAAATGAGAACTCTATTTTTACTGTTTTTCACTGATTTGAAAACATGATTTAAGAATACATTTTAGGGCCGGGCGCGGTGGCTCACGCCTGTAATCCTAGCCCTCTGGGAGGCCGAGGCGGGTGGATCGCTCGAGGTCAGGAGTTCAAGACCAGCCTGAGCGAGACCCCGTCTCTACTAAAAATAGAAATAAATTATCTGGCCAACTAAAATATATATAGAAAAAATTAGCCGGGCATGGTGGCGCATGCTTGTAATCCCAGCTACTCGGGAGGCTGAGGCAGTAGGATCGCTTAAAGCCCAGGAGTTTGAGGTTGCTGTGAGCTAGGCTGATGCCACGGCACTCACTCTAGCCTGGGCAACAAAGTGAGACTCTGTCTCAAAAAAAAAAAAAAAAGAATACATTTCACAACTTCCTTAGTGCCTGGCATACTGCAAGTTCTCTTCATTGTCAACTCCAGTTCTCAAGTAAGCACCTAAAAAGCCAGTCTCAGACCTGAGAAGGAAGAGCAAACTCACACCAAACCAGCGTTTCTCTGTAGCTGCTTTCTCAGCCACACAAACTCACGGTAGCGACGCCGAACACAGGAAGTCTTGGCAGTAAAGGCCTTGCTGTTGGTCTACAGGAGGAAATACATGAAAAGGGTTTAGCGGGAAAAGATTGAGTTCACATGAGCTTCCCCCTCATCACCCTCACTGAGCAACCAGGCCACAGTCCTGATCAGGGCCCCCAACCGCAGCAAGCCTGAAAGCAACTCACAAGCATACCTCAACCTCTCTTTCCTCTCCTCCCTCCTTTTCTCCTAAGTCTTCTGTCTTGGGCCTTCTGGAAATACCCACAAACAGGTTCCACCTCAGCACAAGCCCTCAGCCCTGGGGAGTGTTGACCCCAATACAGAAGCCTGATGCACTCACATGGAGGAATATCTTATAATCCACATAAGAATTCCAGGAGCCCTCATTCTGCACTCGGGGGTCCTGAACACGCACCGTGATCACCTCCTGTAGGTAAGAAATGCTTCTTCAGCTTCGTCAGCCACACACACACAGCAAGGCAGCTTTGACAATACAGGTTGCCCAATTTTTCCACTCAGCACCAACTTTCATCATTTGTCCATTCATTCAATTCAACAAATATTTATTGAGCCCACACTATGTGTCAGGCACTGTTCTAGGCACTGGGGATTAAGCATGAATAAGAGACAAAAAGCCTTGCCCTCATGAAGCTTACATTCCAGTATATTCCAACCAATGAAAATGCTAGTCATAATGGAACCTCATTTCCCAGGAATGCCTTTGCTATTGATTTCCTTCTCATGGCTTTATTTTAAGTATTACTCAAGGTATTACTGTAGGAAGAACATCACTGAGCAATAATTTGTATCTCTGCTTCCTCCCACCTCATAAATACCCTCTCCAACTTTTACCCACCTGTTCCCTGGAGACCACATTCTTACCTCCTGTTCTTGGTTCTCCAACATCCTACACCAAAAGCCCATTGGAAGAAAACATCTGGTGAGAGACAGAGGACATGGCAAAAATTATGGTTAGTATGCTCCTATTCTTATCACTCTTTAGCAAGGCAAAACCCTGAAAGTCTTTAATAGAATCCCCTGGGGAAACTCAGCAGGTTTTTTTGTTCTTGAGTAAAACTTAAGAGGAAGCAAAAGAAAAACAAAAAAATCCCAGCTCACATCTGTAATCCCAGCGCTTTGGGAGGCCAAGGCGGGAGGATCACTTGAGGCCAGGAGTTCGAGAGCAGCCTGGGCAACATAGCAAGACTCTGACTCTACTAAAAATAAAATTAACCAGGTATGGTGGCATATGCCTGTAGTCCCAGCTACTTGGGAGGCTGAGGCAGGAGGATCGCTTGAGTCCAGGAGTTCGAGGCTGCAGTGAGCTATGATCATGCCACTAAACTCCAGCCTATATGACAGAGTGAGACCCCACATTAGCTCAGTGCCAGACTAAAAACCCTGGAGGATTTGCCTCCCTTCTCAGACCACAGCCAGAACCCTCAACTAGGCCACCTCTACCTAAAGCATGTTAGGGTCTACAGAGAGTTTGTCTCAGGAAGCCAGAACGGGAAGGTTCAGTTGTAAAACTTTTGCCTTTGAGGACTGTAAGCACAGCAGAGTCTGGCCGGCACTCAGATCACAGCTTTGAAAGTGAGCCTAATAGCGCCCCCTCCCGGCTGTTTATAGATAACCAAGTCTCCACAAACAAAATGCTCCTCTGTCTTGCTAACAATGAGTCATCTTCCCAGGGTGAATCATAGAGCTGGAGCACTCCAGGGAGCACCTGAATGAGTAGTCCAGTTGGGACCTTCCCTTATGCAATCCATTCTCCGGAACCTGAGCCAACAGTTCTAATCATTTCCTCTCTTGACATGCCATCCAGTCTGTACCTCTGCCCAAGCACCCCATAGCTGCACAGGTTGACTCAGGATGCGTTCCGCTCCTTTGTAAAGATTCATTAAAGCCTCAGGCCCTGAATTCCCCCCAGTGTGGCAGTTTACATGTATAGCAACATCGCCCACTCCAACAAGGGGACCATGAAGGCTGCAGCACAGGGTTACTCAAGTCCAAAGGGGCCCATGATGTCACCTTCTGTTAAAATACAGCACTAATCTTGTTACTTCTAAAACTACTCCAATAGCATCCACCCTGGCTGCTGCCTACACCCCCTTCCCCTCTCTTAAGAGCGAAACAATAAGGTTTAATTTCCCTTTCCAATTTACCTTGAAATGAAAACTGACTTCAGCCAATATGTACTGCCAACAAATGATCCAGGCTGGCTCCTGGGAAAACAAGACTATCTCTAAGCTCTCCTTCTCCTCCCCCCATGCCTATTCATATACCCACTCATTTTTACAGTCCCACAATTAATTTTAAATACATTCTCTTATTAGTTCTGCCTTACCACTAGAAGAGTATGTAATGAGTTTCCTTCTATTTTATGTTTTGCTAACACAAGGCTAACGTTTCAAAAGAAGGGGAACTCATTTACACAATGAAATTAGCAGAGCAAACAGCTTTTCCAATTCTTTCCAATATACCAGAAGGTCTCTCCACAGACAGACACTGCATGCAGAAACAAAGCTACATGGTCTATGACAAAATTGGGTTACACTGTTGAGCAAACCCAAGCTTTTGTGATTTCAATACCGTCTTAAACAGTATTCTTGCTGACAATCTGATTTTTCATCTGATGCAGTCACTGCCTCCAAGGGGTCTTGAACTGAAAGGTAGAAAATTCCAATTCCATAACAACCCATGTATAACATTCCACATGTAAGCAGTTAAATGGCTGTGACCAAAAAGAGCAGAACAACTTGCTGTGAACAATTAACCTCCTTGGATTAAAAAAATTTTTCTTCTCTTCTCTTTTCAGGCATATGGTAAATTGCCAGCACAGGAACAGAGTTAAATATTCTAAAGTGTCTTTTCACAAAAGTAACAACAGCAAAGATGATGACAAGGAAATCATGGTCATCCACACTGAGTGGAGCTTTCACATCTCCTGTGCCTTGAAAGGTTTGCCAAATTCAAAACCATAATTTAGTAACTAAATGATCATCATACCCTTGGTCTCTAGAAGAGTTTGCACAGGGCCCCGCACTACCTCCATGAGGAAGTTCTTTCCTTTGGGGCCAATACCACTTAGAAACAAATAGCTATAAACTGGCTTTAAAAAAAAACAACTCAGGACCTCCAAAATGCTATATACTTAAATCTAAGGTTAAAGGACACCAAGAAAGTTTCAGTTTTAACTTTCCATAAAAACAATGGAACAAGTACAATAACCTACATTCCAAGTAATCACTTCTAGCAACCATTATTCTCTATCGGCTTCCTCCACAGAAGAAAATGAAGCTCAGTTCTGCCTTTAGAGGAGAAGCAGGAAGTTCTTAACTTCAGCTCTATGATCTGGGAAGTGGGTCTGTGTGTCATCCAAATAAAGAGAATCAGTGACCCTCCCTGCTAGTTATGTAACTTACTCAGTGCTAACTACATTTCCTGGGCCCTTTTCAACACATCTGAAGTTTCTTTTACTTGCTCCACCTCTAGCAGCACCAACAGCTCTGGTGAGACCCCGGTTGTTTGGTGTTTACAATGAAGATTCATCGTAAAGCTTTCCAATGTCTTAACAATTCAAGATAGCAATTCAAGGCTTTAGCCTCACTATTTTCTCTCCCATTTAAACTACTTCAAGAAACAGGTTAAAAAACAAATCGTGTGATAAAAGCAGATTGAGCCGAGACTCCTGGCCTTCTTATTCATGCTGGAGCCCTTGGTGCCAGATGGCAGATGGCAACTCAAAAAGCCCTCCTTCCTAAATACCCACAGGTGCTAGAGGAAGCTTCCCTGTCTGACCAAGCTCTGTGTGATCTCAACCAGTATATTCCATCTTTTCGTCCATCTGTAACCTGCTCTGCTCCTCCTTCCACTTGGAAGGTAAGTAATAAAAGCCAACCACAATCTAGCACAAGTCTCCTGTGTCCGCATAAAATACTTGCCATTGTCCCCTAGTCCCAGCTGTGTGGGTAAAGGTCCCCAGATTTTTACTACGGCCACTCCCCCTCCATTCTTAACGAACTAGGAGCAAAAAGGCCACATACTCCTTTTTCTTTGCCGGTTAAGCTTGGGGAGCAGGAAAGAAAGATACCTTATACTTTCAAAGTAAAAGGGAAAAGCTAGGTTTCCTTTTTTGGATCCCGAAGCTCCCGCCTTTATCCCGGATGGTGAGACAGACCCTTCCCCAGGATGTAAAGCGAGACCACCATCCCAAGTGCCACTACTGACGCTCAAGCCCGCTGCTCCTCACCTGAGAGCAGCACCCACTCCCTGGGGTCCCGCCCATGCCCCCTCACCTGAGAGCAGCACCAGCTCCCCACAGCGACACCGCCCGCGCCCCACCATATAGCCAGAATCACGGCTTCTGCTTCCGGGTGAGTTGCCGGTGCCCCGGTGCATTAGGGGAGATGGCTCCCGACGCGCTGACCCCCGGGGCCCATGACGCCCCGCCCCTGCAGGTCCCGGCTCTCCGTGGCGATTCCCGCTCCAGAGCAGCGCAGCTCCGCCCCGCCCAGGCCCCAGGCTGGAGTCCGGATTCCCCCTCTTCAACTCACTTGGGGTGCTGGAAGGTGGACGCGGGTGCTGGGTAAGAGGTGGCAACTGGGCTCCGGCGTCCAATCCAGGGCCGCGTCCCGCCCACCGTCGTCAGGTGCAGCCAATCAGCGCCCAGGGAGCATCCTTAAAGGTCTGCAGTGGGTCCTGGGAGCAGAGAGGTTTGAGGAGGTTGTCACTCTCCTGCCCTTTCTAAGAATGCCACCGGCTGTCGAGGTGGGGGGCGGGAGGGAACGCCCATATTCCTGGAGCCTAACTCTGGAGAGAGCCCGCATTTGAACCCCGTAGATTGCAGTTCCCCAGCGGAGCGATCAAGGGGACTCCAACTCAGATTCATAAAGCCGCAAATTGATTGTCAGAGCGAAAACCGGACTTGAGAGGTTCTAGCAACTCGAATTGCACTCGCCGAAACAAACCCAAAGGATCATGCAACTAGTCAGTAAGCAAAAGAAAGCCGTTGAATATGTTGAGGACCATTTTGGCGTTGTTAAAATGTCTTTTAACAACTTGTTTAAAGATAATTTTAGCAAAGATATTATCAAGGAAAAGGTTATGGTCACAGATGCAAGCCCTGGAGTTAGACGACCTGAACACAATACCCATCACTACACAGACTGTGTGGCCTTGAACTGGTTCTAAATCTTTATAGGACGTAAAAAATACAATGGTAGTTTCCTTATACGTAAGGTGGAGATTATTGCACATGATCTCAAAGCAGCATTTCTCAAACTTTTTGGTCTCAGGATTTGTTTACACAAACCCCTAAAAAATATTAAGGACCCCAAGGAGCTTTTGTTTATGTGGGATATTCACTGAATTAGAAATTAAAATGAGAAATTCAAAAATACGTATTAATTCATTTAAAACAATAATAATAAATCATTATGTGTTAACGTATTTTATGAAGTATATTTTCCAAAACAAAAAAATTAGTGAGTAGAGTGGCATTGTATTATAATTTTGCAAATCTCTTTACTGTCTTGGCTCAATAAAAGACAGCTGGATTTTCATATTTGCTTCCCTATTCTCTGTTGTGCTATGCTGTTTTGGTACATGAAGAAAATCAAGCCTTACACGGATATACGGTTGGAAAAGGAGGAGTATTTTTAGCCTTCTCCAACAATTGTGAATACTCTTCTTTGATACTACCAAAACTCAACAAATGGTAGTTTCTTAAAGGTTAAGTGCAATGGGGAATCTGAAACCATTTGGAAAATACTGGTACAGAGTTATTCAGGTCTTCCAATGTTAATATATTTCATTATTCAATGTAAAAAATCACATTTATGGCCAGACGCAGTGGCTCACGCCTGTAATCCTAGCACTCTGGGAGGCTGAGACTGAGGATACTTTGAGCTCAGGAATTTGAGACCAGCCTGAGCAAGAGCGAGACCCCGTCTCTACTAAAAATAGAAAGAAATTAGCCAAACAACTAAAAATAGAAAAAATTAACCGGGCATGGTGGCACATGCCTGCAGTCCCAGCTACTTGGGATGCTGAGGCAGAAGGATTGCTTAAGCCCAGGAGTTTGAGGTTGCTGTGAGCTAGGCTGACGCCACGGCACTCTAGCCTAGGCAACAGAGCAAGACTCTGTCTCCAAAAAAAAAAAAAAATCACATTTATTAAAATCATCACTGATCTCATCAGGAAAGTCTCAGGAAGCTGTCAGGCTCACTGTGGTAGATGTCATATTTTCCAAAATTACAATTTTAGCTTGAAAGCTCAAATTTTATCTTTGGCAGTAATACTTTGATTTTCCTTGAAGTGGCAGGCTCATTTACTTCAAACACACAAGTCTGAATAACCACAGTTTTTCTGTCAGTCATTCTGCCAAGTAAAAATAGTGTTCTATGAAAAAAGCAGCTAGTTTAACTCATACATCTTGAACAATTTTACAACCATTATACTTCAGTAAGCAGCAGAATTGCATACCTCCCATTTCATCACATAGAACAGGAGAGACAGGTACTCTAGGAAAGGGATACCATAAAATTATTTTTGTTACTTCATCAAGGATAGTCTTAAGTGCACAAGGCTTTTGTAATTCTTCTATTGCATGTGTGGTAGTGAAGAATAGAGTGACTAGTACAAGTTGATGCCACTGCCTTGATTCACACTAAGATGCAGGCAGTTTCACCCACTGTTACTTTTGCGTCATCAGTGAAAATGTCAACACAGTGAAAAAGAGCAAATAATGTCGTATTATTATGAAAATAGTTTTGACCATACAGACCCCATGAAACCATCTCAGGTACTCTCTGAGCCTGTGGACTACACTTGGAGAACCACCTCCACAGAGAATATCTGCAGAACATATCCATTAATCAACAAATATTAAGTCCTTTCCATGGGCCAGCACTGTTTTAGGCACTAAGAATAAAGCAGTGAACCAAATAGGAAAATACCCTGACCTCCTGGAGCTTATATAATAAAGAATGTAAGGGTTTAGCATCATTCCTGCCCTCCCACACCTCACACATTACTCAGTAATTCTTTTCAAATAAATTCATTAAATAATTTAAATGTAATATAGTCTTCAAAAACAGGTGGTACCCTATCTCTGGCTTAGTTTTCTTTCTTTCTTCTTTCTTTTTTTTTTTTTTTTTTGAGACAAAGTCTCACTCTGTTGCCCAGGCTAGAGTCTGTGGCGTCAGCCTAGCTCACAGCAACCTCAAACTCCTGGGCTCAAGCAATCCTCCCTCCTCCCAGAGTGCTAGGATTACAGGCATGAGCCACCGTGCCCTGCTTTCAACAGTAATTTCTAATAATTGATAATGGGGCCAATCCTTATCATATTTGAACTGCTAGCAAATGACAAGTACCTCTGCAGCAGTGATCCCTTCATGTGAGAAAACCAAAGTCAGGGGTGCATGATTTGAGAAATGTATATTTTAATTACTTCCAGTTACTATCAGGAAGTCACCTTGAGAATCAGGTTGATGGGAAGAGATCAGGGAGAAGAGATAGCTCTTGAGTGTATTTGCATTTTAAAAGACTGTGCTTGTTAACCCCAAATGAATAAATCTTTAACAATAGAATTTCAAGTAGTAGTCAAAATTAAAAAAAGAAGTTCAGACCAGGTGGAGGAAAACATTTTTACAGTTGTGTACTTCCCCTACCTTTAAATTACATTTCAGAAAAATAAATAAATAAATAAAACAAATAAATAAATTACATCTCAGAAACAGCTATCTACTTACCTAAAACAGCTATTGTTTACTGAGTGCCAGCTATATGGAATTCCCTTTATTCACCATTACTGTTGATTCCACAGAAATGCTGCAAAGTAGGTTCTAAAATATTTTCACATTTTTTAGATTCTTGTGAGACTGAGGCTCAGAGAAGTTAAGCAACTTGTCTAATGTTATACAGCAGAATCAAATCCAGTTCAACCTGATTCCTAAGCCCCTGTTCTTTTTGCAGCATCACACTTTCTCCCTTCCCTACATTACTTGTGATTTTAGAGACAAGATGTGACAGATGCATGTCCTGTGTGCATAAGCAATGCCACTTCAAATATTGTCTTGAGCAAGATTATTATGACTGAGTTAACTTTATAAAGAAAAGAAACTCCGAGTGTCTGAATCACGTAAAATATTACTATTCTTATGGGAAGAGAAAAAGAGCTAAACCCATTTGATCCCAAACAATTTTCAAAATAGATATTGTTAATGCAGAATCTTTAGACTTGTGAGTTTGACATCCATCCATAGAAGAATTCCAAATTAGCATAAACCACTGGTGCTGGGCTACCTAAAAAGAGAAGATAACTTTTGGCTCCCTTTACTCAAGAATGGTATAGAGCACCAGGGCAGTGGTGGCTCTCTCTACTTTGAAACGCACACATAAGAGCCAGAATTTACTAACAAACTATTAATAGACGTGCTAGATCCAAAACTGTTATCCTATGATGTACAGTTTTAAAAAATGGTGACATTTAGCCTAGAAAAGCAAGACCTTAGGGAATATGAAGGCTGAATTTCAATACAGAAAAATCACATGACACAGGGATTAAGTTTACTCTTTGTGGCTACAGAAGCCAGAATTAGGGAAAAGAGGTAATGTTTACATGAGGAGCAGAATTCAGCTCAATATGGGGAATTAGGGATGGCAACATTTTATCCAGACAGGAACATGATTTGGAAATTGGAAGTGAGATCAAATCTTGATTCCACCACTTATCAGTGGATACCATTCGATAGGCTGCACAACATCTGAGACTTCTCTGCAAACTGGAAATCGTAATTCCCACCTCCCAGGGTTGTTGTGAGTATTAAATGAGATCAATCAAGAATTTAACAGAATTCCTAGCATTGGGATAAACACTCAATATTAGTAAATAATATTATTACAACTAATTTTCTCATCATTAATGCTATTCAAAACAGGACACTTGAGGAGGGAGTAGATGAATTTTTGCTTCTGCATAGAGACCCAACCCAAATGTCTCAGAAACAATTACTCTCTGTGCTCTCTTGAAGCTCTTTTAACTTAACTCTGTTATGATATTGCTGGGCTGGTTTTCTTCCATGGCAATTCTTCAGACCCCTGAACAGTGCCTGTATCCACAAAACTTACATAAATACAGACTCCTGCATTCTGGAGTAGAGTGTAATAGACTAGTTGCCTTTCCCCTTTCCTCCTGATTAGAGGATACTTTAATGTTCAAATCAAGGAAAAAAAGACAACTTCTCCTAGTAGAAGTTCTATTCAGTTCCTAATTAGGGAAAAGAAAAGGAGAGAGTAAACAAAAAAACAAATCTGAGATGAAGAGGAGGGATGGAGGAAAGCTTGATCAGCTCAACTTTCTGTCAGGTAGAAGGACATCTCATTCATTCACCTAATCATTTATTCAACAAATATTGATTGACTACTGTATGTCAGGGACTGTATTGGGTACTGGGGATGCAGTGGTGAACAACACAACTCCTTATGGGAGTTTAGAGTCCAGAAGGGCAGACAGACATTAAGTAATGACAGTAAAGTGGGTGAATGTCATGAGGGGAGACTGAATTTCCGTATGAACAGGTTTGGGGACAGCAATCTAACTGAAATCAGAAAAAAACGAGAACATTTGTCTGGAATAACTAGCATGGTTTTTGCCTAATTCTGTTTCTGTGGGGTAGCTGGGTAAGGGGTGCGCATGGAGATTAAGGGGTCGGCACTAAAGCTACCCACTGGTGTAGCCAGTGGAAACGAGGATTCAGGAAGCCATGAGGATACCTACCAGAGAGACCTAACCTAGTCTACGGAGTCTGAAAAGGCCTCGAAGGGGAAGCAATCTCAACCCTGAAGAGTAGGAATTTTAAAGAGATTTGAGACGGCGGAGATTTGATAAAGCTGATGAGGAACCTGTTAAGATTCAAAAATTTCGGGGATGTGAATTACAGAACTGTTCAGCAGTGGTTCATTTTTCGGACCAAGCATCTAAGGCTCGCATGTAAAATCACATGTTCTAATTTTCGCGGTTGCAACGTTCTTAACTACAGCGGGTCCACCATCACAGTTTAAAAACTAAAACTGCCTATGACCCTCGCAAACTGCGCGTGCGCGGCGTGGGCTCGCGCAGCACTTCGGGCTTTGTAGTCTTGGACGGATTCCGAGTCCCATGGTGCCGTGCGGCGGGTCGTCGCGCCTGCGCGGTGCGGGCGGCGGGCTACGCAGAGTGAGAGGCTCTTTTGTTCGGCAGAGGGGAGGGCCGTTGGCCGGGGCCTGCGGTACGCCGCTTCATTGAGGGGCTCCACCGCGGCCACCAGCTTGTTGCTTTTCCTGGGCGCCACTCCCCCGGCTGGACCGACGCGACGCTCCAGTAGCGCGGCACCGATTCCTCTCGGGTTTTTGGGCGCTGCTCTGAGGTAAAGAGTCCGCTAGAGGCGAGAGAGCGGGGGGAGGGGGGCGCGGCGGCGGCGGAAGCCCAGGGTGAGGGGCCGCTCTCTCGCGGCGGCGGTTAGGAGCGGGGGGTGTGCCCGGGTCCAGCACCCTGCCCCTCCGCTCTCCCCGAGGAGCACCCCGCCTGGCGCTGAGGGGTCTAGCGCCAGCAGCGTGAAGGATGGAGAGGGCGGGGTGGCGAATCCTGAGCTACAGATCGAAGTGATTCGGGGTGGGCCGAGCACTTGGGGGGGGGGTCTCGCTCTTCGGGTCCTGTGTAAACCAAAACAATGCTGCTTGGTTCGGGGGGCGGCTGTGGAGTAGGGCTGGAGAAGAAACACTTCAGAAAATTGGGAAGGGGACAGGCTTAATGCTTGGGTACGCGTGAGGAAGGGCTGACGACTTCGAGACCAGAGGTTTAGAACTGTAATCTGAGAATATCGGGTCTGGCCTTGGCTACCAAAGGATTATCGCTTGCAGAGCTACGAAGAAGTAACTTAGAGTAAGTTAGGAAGAGGGAGCTGGGCGTCAGGTGTGCTGATGAGGGAAGGTATTAAGTAAATTGGGGAGAGGGAAAAAAAGGGGAGGGGCAGATACTTAGCCTGGCCTGGCTCTAGAGGGGGAGGAGCTGTTAGAATAAGTAGGGCGGAGATCCCGAGAGTATGAGAGTATTTCTGTAAGGTGTGGAAGAGAAAAGGGGAAAACGGGCCACACCTGCCACCTGATGGGTCCTTACAGTGGGGAGGCTGTAAAAAGAATGTGTGAAGAAGGGATTGAACACGTTTTCATTTTTCCAGGTTTTCTGTTACCACCTTCGCTCGATGATTCCTCTGGGGAGTTTTAAAAAAGAAAGAAATCCAAGTGCAGCTCTTGCTTTGATTCAAAATTAATTCCATAAGTTCTTATCTGGGATTGTTATTGGTCTCACAGAGGGTGGTGAAATTGTAAAAATGAATAGATGAGTTAATAGTTAAGGAATGGAGTGAGGTAGTGACAGATTGTGAGATGATGTGGGAAATTGGGAGACAAGGAAAAGTAAGTATGTAAACTTGTGAAATAGTATTTTTTTCTTGGGCTCATGTTTTTTAGCCAGCTCTTCCTTGGAAGATTTGAATACAAAGTGAGCAATATTTTACCCCTTTTTCAAAGTTTCATCTGAGTTTTTCATGGATTGGTATTATATTTAGACACGTATTGGTTTAACTCAATTGAGGTGGAATTTACAAACAGATCAGTTATACTAGAATCTTTGGCCAGGGGTAAGATACCTTCCTCAGTTATTAAGAATCAAGTCAGCAGTCTGGAATAGTTGAAAGATCCACGTTTTTAGAACAGATTCAGGAATACAAATGGGAAATTAATGCCTGTGTACCTCCCTAGGTGCCTTGTAGACATTTATAGGGAAAATGGTACAATTGAAAAGCCACCTGGCCTGGCATGGTGGCTCACGCCTGTAATCCTAGCACTCTGGGAGGCCAAGGCAGGAGGATCGCTCGAGGTCAGGAGTTCGAGACCAGCCTGAGCAAGAGCGAGACCCCCGTCTCTACTAAAAAATAGAAAGAAATTAACCTGACAACTAAAAATATATAGAGAAAAAATTAGCCGGGCATGGTGGTGCATGCCTGTAGTCCCAGCTACTCAGGAGGCTGAGGCAGTAGGATCACTTAAGCCCAGGAGTTTGAGGTTGCTGTGAGCTAGGCTGACGCCATGGCACTCACTCTAGCCCGGGCAACAGAGTGAGACTCTGTCTCAGAAAAAAGAAAAAGAAAAGAAAAGCCACCTGTATTGGGTCTGGTTGCACCTTAATGAAGTTTCAGGGCAGTAGAGGACCTTAAGTCATTTTTGGTTTTCCCTGTGGTGACATTTTTCTTCTGTAGCTGCTGTAACCTAAATTGCTTATCATTAAAAATGTAAATAGTGTGTATGTAGCTTAGTGTTTCTAGCTTCTTTGCTAAAGGAGACCAAGTAAGGTATCCTAGCCTTCTGTGTAGTATACCTATAATTTTCTAACTATACATCTAAAGAAAGAAAGCCACCATTATACTTTCTCAGGCCCATTTTAGGGTGTAGGAAAATGTTACTTTTTTTGTTCACACCATTTAAAAAGAGAGTTGTTCATTTTTTGTACTCTTGTAGTTTATATCCACCATAATCTCCCTTTTTTATAGAGTATCTGTGGTGATATTAAAGATTTTGCATTAGATGGTAGATTTTCACTTCATATGTTCTCTATGAAGAGTTTTTGGAGTGGAAGGCTAATTAATGACTAGTCTGTGGGCTCTCATACCACTCATTCATCCAGTGTCTGGCTCATAGTAGGCTGGCTGTTCCAATTGTTGATGAATGAATGACTAGGGCTTTGAGATCCATTCTGATAACTTCATGTGTTAGCAGAATTAATGTGTATTTATGTACATAGTTTGCCTGTCTTTTTTTTTTTTTTTTTTTTGCCTGTCTTAAACCTGTGACATTTGTCAGAGTAAAACTGCTGGCCCTTGGCATGCTTGTCTTAGCCTTAGTTTTTAATGTGCTAGCCCTGGTATTAAATATGGGAAAGGTATAGAGACTAACTGGCCATTTTAGATACCTTAGCCTCCAGGTTCTGAGTTTCGGCAGCAAGGAAAATAGCTTCAATATTTCTGTTTTAAAAGAATCTTGAAAAATTTTTAGTGTCCTTTGTATAGAGTTAAACAATAAGTATTTCCCAATAGTGATGTCTGTTGAAAACTTGAATAGCTTTTCCAAGGTTTATTGGAGAAGTTATTCAAATATGGACAAAATTCAGATGCTGTCAATATTTGAACTGAATAACTTGTGTTAAATCTTTCCTGCCTTAAGCTTTTATAATTTGATGACCAGAAGGGGGCGACCTAATTTGTCATTGAAATTGTGCCTTTTAAAATAATAGCTTACACTTAAAGGCCTAACAAAACTGGTATTTAGAGAAGTCGGTGTCAGTAATTGGGTTTTGTTTTGTTAGCTGAATGCTTTGGTCTCTACTTGTAATTCCAATTTTTTTGTTGTTGTTTTTTCAAGACAGGGTCTTGCTCTGTCACCTCGGCTAGAGTGCGGTGGCATGATCATAGCTCACTTCAGCCTCAGACTCCTGGGCTCAAGTGATCCTCCTGCCTCAGCCCCCCAAAGTGCTAATATTATAGGAAATGAGCCACTGTGCCTGGCCTTTTTTAATTTAATTTTTAACTGACAGATGTACATGTATTTATGGGGTTCACTGTGGTGTTTTGATGTGTTTCCAGTGTAGTTGTAATTCTGGTCTAGCTTTATAATCATTTTAATTCCTCTTAAATTAACCTTTGAAAGATCTGCTTGAGGTTTCACTGTATCCTGGCCTCTCAATCCAAAGCTCCATGTATAGTTTCATCCATGTCAGCATACTCAAAGGAGGTTAGCCAAATTTCAGAACCCATCTCAGATAAAATTCAAAATGTATTCACACTACCAGTATTCTAGCCTTAGATCCTCTGGGATTCAAGGGCTGGTGTTCCTTTAAAAATGAAACTCCTGCTCACTGTGTGTGTGGCATAAGTTCTTGTTTTCTGCTCAGTCAAGTTTTCCATCTGGAAAGCATTTGCTTCACAAACAGCCACAGCTAGCAAACAGACTAAAAGCGGTTTCGAAACATGAATATTCTACACATGCCTTCACCTGCCTTGTGAAGACTGGTATGTAGTTGCTTATTCCTTCAACAAAAGATACTTCTTCCTTGTTTTCTGTTCAGGGCTTATTGGTCAGATTCATCTTGCTGATCATTTCCTAAAAAGCTGACAGCTTTGAACTTCTGTCCCTGATTGTCTGAGTCTGAGACATCCCTCCTTATTGCCTATATAGGGTTCAACAACTTGCACAGCACCCAGACCTACCTGTAATTGATTGTGCAAGTAAAACTAGAAACAAAATGCCTTGGGAACCCCAAAGAAAAGAGAAATAATAGGCTAGGTTGGGTAGGCTTCATGGGGAAAGTAGCATTTAAACTGAGTCTTGAAGAATGGGTAGGATTTTGACTGTTGGTCCTGGACAGAAACACATCTTAATAGATGAACAAAGCCATGCATGGAGGAAACATGTAGGATATGTTCAGGTTATGGCAAGGTTATAGTTTTCTGTTTTAACAGGAATGTAGGTTTTGTGAGGGAAGTAGGAATATAGTTAATCTGGAGTGGTTGGAACCAAAGGGTGTTAGGTGTTACACTGAGGAGTTTCGCCTTTGTTTTAAATGGGAGGAGACCTTGTAGAAAATGTTTTAACCTACCACTTTCCTGTTCAGCCTACTGCGGCCTCAACTGGTTTGTACATGTCACATTGCTTTTGTTCACAATAGTTCTTTCCTTAGGCCAAATTGCCCTCCTCCAGTCTACCTTTTCAAATGCTGGTAGGGCCTGCCTTCAATCCACCTTTTCAAAACCTTTCCTAATGACTCTAGCCAGTACTTCCTCCAACCTCCTATAGTGCTTTTGTGGCTACTTATTATTGCTTATTATCCTTTTGGTAATTATTACCTATGCTTGTCATTTTGAACTCTCACTTGAACTTGCATTATTTACCTTTTTTTTTTTTTTTTTGTCTCTGTGTCTTACTGTTGGGATCTTGGGAGTTTTGTTGGTTTTTTTTTTGCTTTAATAAGCCTTTGTTTCCTCGTTTCTGAAATGGGCTTAATAGAGTGTTGTGAGGATTGAATTAAGTGCCTTTATGTGTGTTATTTAAGTGTCATCTTTATGTTATTAGTTACCGTCAAGGGCTTCTGAAAAGCCCTTACTTGTGTGTCTATGTATCCCACCAGCAGTACCAAATGGCTCCATTTGCCAGGGTCTGAGGGGGTTCCTGCAATGTGGTGGCATTTCCCAGTGCTTTAACTAGGATGAGTTGGTCACCCCATATTCCCACACAGGCTCTTAGTAAATGCTTATTGATTTGATTTCTTCTTTTAAAAGCTAGTAGAACTGCATTTGTAAACTTCTATAGCCATTACCAGCCTGAGCAATATAGTGAGACTCTGTCTCTACAAAGTATACATATATATATATATTTTTTTTTTTTTTTTTTTTTTTTTTTTTTTTGAGACAGAGTCTCGCTCTGTTGCCCAGGCTAGAGTGCCGTGGCATCAGCCTAGCTCATAGCAACCTCAAACTCCCGGGCTCAAGCAATCCTCCTGCCTCAGCCTCCCGAGTAGCTGGGACTACAGGCATGCGCCACCATGCCCAGCTAATTTTTTCTATATATATTTTTAGCTGTTCATATAATTTCTTTCTATTTTTAGTAGAGGCAGGGTCTCACTCTTGCTCAGGCTGGTCTCGAACTCCTGAGCTCAAACAATCCGCCCGCCTCGGCCTCCCAGAGTGCTAGGATTACAGGCGTGAGCCACCGTGCCCGGCCTACAAAGTATATTTTTAAAAATTAGCCAGGTATGGTGGTATGTGCAACCACTTGGGAGGCTGAGGACTCATTTGAGCCTAGGAGTTTGAGGTTGCAGTGAGCTATGATCACATCACTGCGCTCTAGCTCTAGCAACAGTTAGACCCTTTCTCAAAAAAAAAAAAAAAAACAGAAAAAACCTTTTATAGCTATTTATTGACTAGATCTTAAACCTAAGCTAGAGGCAAAAAGGAGACAAGGAAAATAGAATGGAAAAAAGAGCCAAATGGAAGAAGGAATGAAATAGGAAGTGATAGCACAATAATTGTCATCTGGCCCCTGCCTGCTACTCCCTCACTAGTCTTGCTGTTTCCACCTGGCCATATTTCTTTTTCTGAGATAAAGGAATCTTGTTCTCACCTTAGAACTTTTGAACCAACTATTCCCTAAACTTGGAGTCCTTTTCTGATTTTGTCTGAGTTGTTTTCCTTGTCATTCGGGTCTCTGTTTAAATGTTAATATAAACATTTTCTTTACATTTATCACTAATATTTTCTTGTTTATTGTCTGTGCCACGCTTTGTACATGCATGCGTGCACACATACCCACCAATGCTCGCTCACTCGTGTACACTAGAATATAAGGTTTAAGAGACCAGGGATTTTGTGTGTCTTGTTCACCCCCTTTTTCCAGCACTTCACCGGATAGGTGCCCAGTAGATAATGGTTAAATAATACTATAGGAGCATGTTCATACAAAGAGTTAACCTAGTCTAGGGCTTCAGGGAAGGCCTTCTAAAGAAGTGACATTTAAGCTAAGGAAATTGGTTAAGTGAAGAGTAAGGCAAAGGGCTAGGTAATTGTGATTGATAGGTTAGCTGCAGGGGTCTTTATATGCCCACAGATACTGATATGAAGAGATCTTCATTTTGAAATCACTGGCTAGAGCTGATATGATTGGATTGGGAGTTATCCAGGCAAGAGATGATGGTGGCGTGGAATAGGGTGGTAGCAGTGGGGTTAGAAAAAAGTATGAATTGAAAGAAACTTAAGATATAAAATCAACAGGATTTAGTGAGAGAGGATATAGAGGATGAGGAATCAAGGGTGACTCCCATATTTTTGTCTTGAATGCAGCAAAAGCTATATGAGTTCTTAGACCATTGTTCATTTAATTGGGTGATTGGCTAAAAAGTATGTATGTAAAAGCTGAGACTGAAATCACAGCCTCTGAAGTTTCTTATAGAACTTTATGGATCATTAAAACTGATTTTTGTACTTACATAGGTCTTCAGAAATATTACATTTTTTTCACAAGTAAATTATGTTGTTGAATTTAATCCCCTCTCCCCCCTTTTGTTTGTTTTGTTTTGAGACAGGGTCTTACTCTATCACCCAGGCTAGAGTGCAGGGGCATCATAATCATAGATAGCTCCCTGTAACCTCGAACTCCTGGGCTCCAGTTATCCTCCCACATCAGCCTCCTGAGTAGCTGGGACTACTGCCTAGCTAATTTTTCTATTTTTTGTAGAGACAGGGTTTTACTCTTGCCAAGGCTGGTCTCGAACTCCTGACCTCAAGCTATCCTTCCTGCCTCATCCTCCCAAAGTGCAAGGATTATAGGCATGTGCCTGGCCTACTTCCCTTTTCTTACCTCTATTATCTTTCTTGGAAGATAAATTCATTTTGCCATTTACTACATAAACTTTGTGACTTTATTTACCTGCCTGTGCCAGATAAAAGGAAGAGCAAAAGAAATTACTTTATATAGGCTCTTTAGGCCCCCCAAAAAAGTAAAAAAAAAAAGAAAGAAAGAAAGAAATTACTGCACTTTGGGTATATGAAATTTGACTTTTTGATTTCTGGTGGCTCTTGTGGCTCAGTCTTTCAGAAGTAAGATCTTGATTTCTCTGTTTTTAGATTATGGGCTTATTTATAATACTCCTACTTGCATGTGAGTCCTTCTTGAGTATATTCTGTAGCCGCTCTGCTGTTTGAAAAAAATCTAGTCATGAATATCAGCCATATACATAGGACAAAAATGTTGTTTTCTCACTGAGTTCTCAATGCACTGGGTTTCAGAGAGCTATCCTTAGGCTTAGGCAGTATAGAATGAAGAAGTGGGACATAATATACAAATATATAAACATAATATCAGGTTATAAAAGCTAACCTCACAGTAATTCCATGAGGGTCTTGTCATCTGTTTTACGATGCAGAAACTAAGTTATGAAGTAAATATATATATGACTGTCTATAGGCATAAAGTTGTTTTGATAGGTCAAAGAAGGGAAAGATACTGGGGGCTGGCCAGGCATGGTGACTCTAATCCTAGCACTCTGGGAGGCCGAGGTGGGAGGATTGCTTGAGCTCAGGAGTTTCAGACCAGCCTCAGCAAGAGTGAGACCCTGTCTCTGCTAAAAATAGAAAGAAATTACCTAGACAACTAAAAACAGAAAAAGTTAGCCGGGCATGGTGGTGCATGCCTGTAGTCCCAGCTACTTGGGAGGCTGAGGCAGGAGGATCGCTTGAGCCTAGGAGTTTGAGGTTGCTGTGAGCTAGGCTGGATGCCACGGCACTCTAGCCTGAGTGGCACTGTAGTCCGGCTGACAGAGTGAGACTCTGTTTAAAAAAGAAAAATAGATATTGGGGACTAAGGCTTGGAGTCAGTTTTGTTTTCCTTATTATCTTGGTATTTGGTCTTTCATTGGATAGCCGACCACACAGGAACCCTATTCATTCTTCTGGTGCTCCTGTTTTCTCCTGGTGAAAGGGACACTGAGGACCCTTCACACAGTGTTCTTCCAATTTCATTGCTATGCAAAAAAAGTCTAGATTGGATGATGTTGAATGTGATACAGAAGTTTTGATTTCAAGCACATTAGTTGTTACTTTTCTTATTGCCCCATCCTCAATCTAAATTTGATGGAGAAAATAAAATTTTCACTTGCGTTTTAGCTAACTGTAAGAACCAATTTATGTTTGCAGTAAATGTGTGTAATTTCACTCGAGGAATATATTTTCTGCCAATCCTCTTATAGCAGTGGCTGTTAGCCAAGAGTGTGCATCAAAATCACCTGTGGAGCTTCTAAAGATGCAGATGTCATGGTCAAAGCAGCATTCTTTGTAATAATAAAAGTAATTAGAAACAATCCAAATTTTCACCACTAGGTAAATGATTAGAGATGATTAGAGATGATGGAATACTGTGGCAGCTGTTAGGGATACAGAATAATACCAAAGGTGCACTGCATTGCATAAAAAGGTAGGTAGGTTGTAGAACTGTAATGTCTGTTTTCACATATATGTATCTGTTTATAGAAGAACAAAACATGCTTTGATAGATTTTGTGCCAGGGGACTTTGATTTCCTGCATTATGTATTATTATAACTGGATGTGAATAGATGTATTATATTACAATTAGAAAAAATGAAAATATTACTTTAAAAAAACATAACACTTTGTGATTCATTAGATCTGGAGTGGGGTCTAGGTATCTTTATTTCTTAACTCCATAGGTGATTCTGATTCTCACACAGGTGAAAGTTCCCGACAAAGTTTGCTTTCCTGTGAATTCTTCCTCAGTAAAGACAACCATCTCACCAGACCAGCATTTTATTTATTTTTTTTATTTTATTTTATCTTTTTTTTTTTTTTTTTGAGACAGAGTCTCACTCTGTTTCCCGGGCTAGAGTGCCGTGGTGTCAGCCTAGCTCACGCCAACCTAAAACTCCTGGGCTCGAGAGATCCTTCTGCGTCAGCCTCCCAAGTAGCTGGGACTACAGGCATGCGCCACCATGCCCGGCTAATTTTTTCTGTATATTTTTAGTTGTCCAGATAATTTCTTCCTATTTTTTTGGTAGAGACGGGGGTCTCGCTCTTGCTCAGGCTGATCTCGAACTCCTGAGCTCAAACGATCCACCCGCCTTGGCCTCCCAGAGTGCTAGGATTACAGACGTGAGCCACTGCGCCCGGCGCAGACCAGCATTTTATAATAAATGTTTCACCTTAGCATTTAGCTGGAAACTCTACTGGTTCAGTTTCTGAAGTCCATAGTTGTTCCCTTGGCCTCACATCTAGAATTTGATTTTTCAAGCTGGCAAAAAATCTGTTATCATGTAAGTTCCTGGGGTAGCCCTTTATGATTCACATTTGTGGTGGCAACCAAGAGCTATGCCCACACTGGCTTTTCAAATCCTCCTCATGTCCTTGCACAGTACAAACTATTTAAAATAAAACAAGATGCCTAACCTTGTGTTTCATACTTTACAGCCTAGCTTCAAGGAGCATTGTTCCTCCTTTCCATTTTCTAGCTCCTAAGTGCAGGGGTGGAGGGAGGGTGAGTGAGGAGAATCACAACAGTACTATTTTTTCTCTTTAAAGATCTGTGAGTTCTTTACGCTTGCTTTGGATTTATGCTATTCCTGGATTCATTGGGACATTATAAATTTTGTTTTCTTAAAATTGGCACTTTCTTTTTTGAGACAGAGTCTCACTGTGTTGCCCGGGCTAGAGTGAGTGCCGTGGCATCAGCCTAGCTCACAGCAACCTCAAATTCCTGGGCTTAAGTGATCCTACTGTCTCACCCTCCCCAGTAGCTGGGACTACAGGCATGCGCCACCATGCGCGGCTAATTTTTTTCTATATATATTTTTTAGTTGGCCAGATAATTTCTTTCTATTTTTAGTAGAGACGGGGTCTCGCTCTTCCTCAGGCTGGTCTCGAACTCCTGACCTCGAGCAATCCACCCGCCTCGGCCTCTCAGAGTGCTAGGATTACAGGCGTGAGCCACCATGCCCAGCCAAAATTGGCACTTTTCTTAATAGTCCTGTCTGTAACCTACTTGCTGGATGTTTAACTAAAAATTCTGTACTTGCCAATTTAAAAGGCTCAAAAGACTACTAGGGCATTAAAAACCAAAGCTTTGGCCATGCGTAGTAGCTCCCGCCAGTAATCCTAGCACTCTGGATGGCCGAGGCGGGAGGATCGCTTGAGCTCAGGAGTTTGAGACCAGCCTGAGCAAGAGTGAGACCCCCATCTCAACTAAAAAATAGAAAAGAAATTAGCTGGGTAACTAAAAATAGGAAAAATTAGCCAGTTGTGGTGCGTGCCTGTAGTCCTAGCTACTCCAGAGGCTGAGGCAGGAGGATCACTTGACCCCAGGAGTTTTGAGGTTGCTGTGAGCAAGGGTGACGCAGACATCACTCAAGCACAGGCAACAGAGTGAGACTCTGTCTCAAAAAAAAAAAAAAAAAAACCAAAGCTTTGTTGCTGCCCGCTTATTTAATTAACAATGCATACTTTCATATTCCAGAAACCAATTAAAAGTCATTCACCGGGCGCGGTGGCTCACGCCTGTAATCCTAGCACTCTGGGAAGCCGAGGCGGGTGGATTGTTTGAGCTCAGGAGTTCGAGACCAGCCTGAGCAAGAGCGAGACCCCGTCTCTACTAAAAAATAGAAAGAAATTATCTGGCCAACTAAAATATATATATACAAAAAATTAGCCGGGCATGGTGGCGCATGCCTGTAGTCCCAGCTACTGGGGAGGCTGAGGCAGTAGGATCGTTTAAGCCCAGGAGTTTGAGGTTGCTGTGAGCTAGGCTGATGCCACGGCTCTCACTCTAGCCGGGGCAACAAAGCAAGACTCTGTCTCAAAAAAAAAAAAGTCATTGGTTTTTTAACATAACTTCCGAGGTCTTTTCTGAAAAAAAGTCATTGTCGATCGCTTTCACAGTTTACTGATAACAGGTTGCAGGGAGGGGCCATCTCAAGAGACCTTTGTGTCCTTTCCTTGTACAGGATGGAAGGAGGTTTCCCTGCAGGTTTGTGGATAGCTCCTAGTTTTGTGTGCAGCAGGGCAGTTACCTAAGCATTGCTAGATGTCCTTACTGAAGTGCTATGCCCTTTGTTAATTGTGTGACTTTAGGTAATTTGTTTCACCTAAATCTGTTCTATTTGTGAGGTAGAGATATTATTTGAATGGTTTATCTCACAGCATGGTTTTGAGGATCAGATGAGATAACGTGGTAGGTAGCACTTAGTAAACTGTAAAGGGCAATACAAATGTAAAGTATTTTCTAGCAATCTTAAAATTTTGTAGCCTCGGTAAATAGGTAAAAATTATGGCAATATAATTAACTCTAGGGTCTTTGTTGTCTGTAACATTATGATAAACCTTAAGAACATCTAGTAAAATTCCCTAGTAACAAAGGTGGTAGTAGTAAAACAGCTTGGAGTATTTTATCAAGATTAGGGATTGTTGGCAGGGCGCGGTGGCTCACGCCTGTAATCCTAGCCCTCTGGGAGGCCGAGGCAGGTGGATGGCTCGAGGTCAGGAGTTCGAGACCAGCCTGAGTGAGACCCCGTCTCTACTAAAAATAGAAATAAAAGTTATCTGGACAACTAAAAATATATATAAAAAAAATTAGTCAGGCATGGTGGCGCATGCCTGTAGTCCCAGCTACTTGGGAGGCTGAGGCAGGAGGATCACTTGAGTCCAGGTGTTTGAGGTTGCTGTGAGCTAGGCTGACACCACGGCACTCACTCTAGCCCGGGCAACAAAGTGAGACTCTGTCTCAAAAAAAAAAAAAAAAAAAAAAAATTAGGGATTGTTCAGGATTAAGATTTCTGAGTTAATCTAGGACTGTTGGCCCTTGTGTACATTTTGTGATGTTTTATCATGTTTTGACCCTTTGCTCAATAATTATGGCACTTCTGATTCCATAAATGATTCAGTCACCTAGGGGCTTAGGGGGAGTGGAAAGTAATGTTGGCTAAAGGCATTTTTTTCCATTTTGCTACTACACTGATTTGGATTACCTCAAAATTTCCCTGCCAAGCAATTCCAATAGCTCTCTTTCCAGGTGTTCCTGCTGGTGTTTGGAGAGACCCATATTCAGGGAGAGGGAGTTTCTCTTGAAATAATCCATTTGGAAACTATGAGAATAATTAGCCCATAAATAATGTTTAAGGGGTCCCATGGCTTGTCTGAAGGTGACCTGTAGATTCTATAGGAAGAGTGAGTTGCACATTTAATCTACTTCTCTACTGATTTTGACAACTTTTTCCAGATCCTAGAGAACTAGCTGTACACTAGGAAAAAAACTCACACTGGAAACCCTGGCAGAGAATTTCAAGTGTAAAGAATCCAGTCTGGAGGTAGATAGATGCTCTGGGATGAACCAGTTAAAACCCAGGGAGAAGCAGGAACTTATTGTCTACATTCTTCTTCATATGAGTTGCTATTAAAACAATAGTTAAAAAGTGAGTAAAGATGAAAATCAAGAACACTTTACTTTAGATTTCCCCATTTTGGGGGCTTTCTTTGCCTAACATAATTATACAATTCTTATTCTGTGACTTATCTTTGAGGCCATACTAATGATAAAGGGAGGAGAGGCTTGCAGTAGCTAGAGATCAGGCAGAGGCTATACTGACCCTTTTGGCAGGATCAGGTGGGTAATATATAGTTATTAATGTAGCTAACACAGATCCTTAAATAGCTCTGAATTCCAAAACCACAATGATAGGATGCCTATCCTTTACTTTCTTTAGTTACCTGGAAGATAGGTTATTAGGGGACAATTATTGACTTTTGGGATTGTCCATAACCCATTGCTTTTCTTCCATCTATTGAAAAAGGGAGGCTGATCTGAAAAAGTAGTGAGTTACCTCACTTGATTGTTCACAGTCAGTTACAGATTGAACTCCTTGTTCTATTACTTTCCCCCCTTCTCACTACTGCACTTGACTAGTCTTTTAAAATAAAAAAAAAATAAAATGAAAAAGGGAGTACCTCCCAATTTCCAAATCCGAATTAATGTAGGGAGTTGCAGTAGCCTTTGTTACTTAAAGGCAGTTGTCAGTTTACTTTTCCCTGCGCTGTAACTAAAGACTGACAATGAATCTTATTCTCCAACTGACAGTGAAAGAAAGCAAGCAAGGAGTAGCACTCTTCTTGGTAGAGAACACTACTGCATTTATTTAAAAGGATAATTAGATTTTTCTTTCTTCATAAAATAATACTTGTAATAGGGCAATCAGAATTCTGAAAACCTGAAAGCATCTCCCTCCAGGAAGAAGCACAGTCCCCAAATCAGAGGCACAATAAAGCTAGGTAAGAATTAACCAAAAATTACATAGAATCCACTGATTAGTCTGTTTAGTAACATAAAGAAGACTCATCTAGAACTGTCTCTAAAAGAAAATAACCAGAGGTTGGGGAGAGAAGGAAAACAGAGTCTGTATCAGTATGTGAATGGAAAGGAAGAATGTTGAAAAGATAGCTACATCAGATGTGTGTTCAGGCAGAGTTCTTCTGAATTGTGTGCATGGGGGCCTTGGATGTTGCCTTTGGCCATAGTAAAATCACCTCAAAACATTTTGTGCCACTCTGTAAAGAGTTCATAATACCTTTAGTGGAAGAGGTGTCTAAATTTTTTCTTATGAGACATTAAGCTTCAGGAAGGCAGGGACCATTTCTTATTCTCTTGAATCTCTAGTATTCACAGTGTCTGGAATTTTCTAGTAGCTAAACAATGTTAAGTTAGTATTGTTCATAAGTGCAGACATGTAAATATCTCTGAGGATATAAACCGGAGTGTTGTAGATGATATAACTAACTGATTTATAGTTATGATCTTGACATTTATGAAAAGGTTGTTATATTTCATGTATTCTGTAGATGAGCTCTTTGTAAGATGTATTCCATCTCTATATGCCAGTCTTAAAGTATTTAGAAGAGGTTCTACTTAAACTAAGACTCCCTTTTTCCTAGGACGCTAGGAGTAACCACTTTAACCTCAAATTGGTATTGTCTTAAGCTCAAGCAAAGTAGTAACTCTTTCTACCTTGTCTTGGATTACCTGCCATCCTCTTAATTCTTTGTATGTCATTCTGAGCAACTGCAATCCATCCACTATTAGACTTTGGCCAGTTTCGTTAACCAGTTTTGTTTCATTGATATCTTATGGCGCCATCTACTGACATAAATTGGTAATCATAAGCTTTAAGTCTTTGAAAAGTCAAGAGTTAATGAAGGACTGAAGAAAATAGATTTATAGGGGACTAGAATTTTCACACTGGACAAACCCTTAGATGTTACCCAACCTAATGATGTATTTTATAAATTAATAAACTCAGATTCTATTATCTGTGATAACTACCTTTTCTTCCCCACTTATTTTATGAATTGTTGCAGTGTTACAGTTTAAAGAATTTCATGGTCATTCTGGCATTTTTATAAGTCTTCCTTAGTCTTAGAAATAAATTATAAAATTAAACAAAATAAGGAATTAAGAAGAAACTTGTGAATTATAAATTTATGGTAGCAATCAGGAAAGACTGCATAAAGAATAAAGGAACTTTTCAAAAGATGATGTTTTAACAACAGAAGAATGGATTATATTATATATATATATATACACACACACACACACATATACATAAAAGGAAAAATTAAACTAGGTGTTCAATAGAACAAGCTGTTCCCTACACTAAAAATTTAAGTCCAGTACTTTGATGAAAGAAAACATACAGAAAATAGGCCGGGCACGGTGGCTCATGCCTGTAATCCTAGCACTCTCGGAGGCCGAGGCGGGAGGATCGCTCAAGGTCAGGAGTTCGAGACCAGCCTGAGCAAGAGCGAGACCCCGTCTCTACTAAAAATATAAAGAAATGATTTGGACAGCTAAAAATCTATGGATATAGAAAAAAAAAATTAGCCGGGCATGGTGGCACATGCCTGTAGTCCCAGCTACTCGGGAGGCTGAGGCAGAAAGATTGCTTAAGCCCAGGAGTTTGAGGTTGCTGTGAGCTAGACTGATGCCACGGCACTCTAGCCAGGGCAAAAGAGCAAGACTCTGTCTCAAAAAAAAGAAGAAACAAAACATACAGAAAATAGAAGGTATGGGTCAGTGAGTTATATGTATGTAAGTTTGATGTACATATATTAGGAAGATTGCTTTTCTTTCAATTTAATATATTTTAGCTACCATGTGTTTTGGAAAAAGGAATATTGGGAACCCCTTTAAACTAGAACGAATGGGTATAAAACTTTTAAATGGACATGCAAGAATAAAGAAGTTTGCTGTGAGGTTAGTTGGGGCTGTTTTATGAACTAACTTTCTGCCTGAATATATCAGAGAACTTTATTGTGGATTGAAGGTGAACAGGCATAACACTATAAGCAGCATACACTGTTAAGGTCTTCTATGGTATCCCTGCTTTTCTTGCCATCCAAATACTGATCTAACCAATAAGAGTGTGCCGTGATGCCCTCTTTTTTATTTCCTTTGTCATTTTAGCAGCGTCACCCTTTACACCAGAAAGCTGGCGGGCACTATGGGGAAAAAACAAAACAAGAAGAAAGTGGAGGAGGTGCTAGAAGAGGAGGAAGAGGAATATGTGGTGGAAAAAGTTCTTGACCGTCGAGTGGTAAAGGGCAAAGTGGAGTACCTCCTAAAGTGGAAGGGTTTCTCGGAGTAAGTTTTACTGCCACGGGTAAATTTAATCATGACCTGTTTATCGGGAGTCTAGCAGTGTGTGAGACCTCCAGTGCTGTGGTGAACACAGTGTGACTCAGACCTGACCTTCATGGCTTGTAGTCTGATTAGGAATATGACCTACATGCACAAAGTGCTTATAATGCACAACAGTGATTTCTGAGGAGCAGTTTTGTGTGTGGCTATAAACCAATCCAAGTTTGCAAAGAAAAGTAATTTTCCTTTGAAGGAGGCAAATTTCTAAGCTTTCTATTTGTACTAAAAAGCCACCCATGCCCCAAGAAATTTCTTCTTTCCCAAGTTTTTGGTCTGGGACAAAATCCAGCTATTTGTTATTAACTCCTTTTTTCCAAGGACACCTGAGCTCTTGTCCTCCAGTGCTTATCCTTAGCATGAGTGTGTTTACCTTGAGTGGAAAGTGTGACTTGCTGTGTCTTCTGGTTCCAGTGAGGACAACACGTGGGAGCCAGAAGAGAACCTGGATTGCCCTGACCTCATTGCTGAGTTTCTACAGTCACAGAAAACAGCACATGAGACAGATAAATCAGAGGGAGGCAAGCGCAAAGCTGATTCTGATTCTGAAGATAAGGGAGAAGAGAGCAAACCAAAGAAGAAGAAAGAAGAGGTAAGGTGGAAGTAAGAATTTTTACTAGCCCAGAATTCATTGTACTGTTGAAGAAGCTGAAGGCCAGTTTTGTTCTGCCTCTTATTCGATATCAGCAGCCATCTCTCAGTAGATAGGCTGAGTATTTGAGAGTATACTCATGCAGCCACATGATCTACTCTTACTTTTTATCCATGGTACAGGAACAGTAAGTGGAACACTTATTGGGGACAGATACAAGGGCAACTGAATTCATTCATGTAAATAGATAGCTTTCAATGTTAAATCATTAAAGGCGTGAAGTGGCTATTTTGACATATTTAACACCTTAAAGTTGTCTTTTGAGGGTGAAAAGATAGTTGTAAACATTTATTTTGCTTGGGATATATGTCCCTTTTCACATATGGGCAAACCTTAAGCACTTCAGACCTTGATGGAAGCCCTGTTACTTGGAGCCAAGGTATTGGTGAAATATTGGCCAAAAAGTTTGTAATTGCATTAATCAGCGATGTAGAACTAATTCCAGCCTGGATAACAATCCTATGTATATAAAATTGTTCTACCCATCTGATTTTTCCAGTCAGAAAAGCCACGAGGTTTTGCTCGGGGTTTGGAGCCAGAGCGGATTATTGGAGCTACAGACTCCAGTGGAGAGCTCATGTTTCTGATGAAATGGTAAGTCTGCCAGTGGCTCTGTGTGGTGGTTTTTTTTTTTTTCCTTCTCCCCATCTGTTCCTTGCCAGAGGAAAAGAGCTGGACCTTCGAAATTCCAGTCGCCCAGGTGTGAAATCTTTAAGATGGCATAGTCCTTCGATAGTGATCCTCTGCCTGACTGCCAACCTGGACTCATGAGTTACAGGTAGGGGCATTTAGGAATCTCAGATCTTTGCCCGTTTTTTAGGAGGTGGGAGAAAATCTAGAGTGAAGAGGGTTTGGGGAGGAATCACATTTCACTTCTATAAATGAAGGAAAAAAATATGAAATGTGATTGGACCACCCTCCGCTTCTACCACCTCCTTAATAAAGATCGGGCTGGCCCCAGGATCAGAAATTCTGTTAACTTCTGAGGGTTAAGAAAGAATTTGTAGTAGCTCTTTCCTTTGTCTTTGATTTTTAGATTCCTTCCAATTTGTGCAGATTCTACAATTCCAAGATCAGCCAGCAGGGGTCAGCAAGGACCCTTAACTGTTGCTAAGCCAAGAGCAAGCCTGCTTTTCCACTATGCATATGAATACCAATGATAGTATACTCCATGAAACAACTTAATGAAGATAGATATCTTGAGAATCTTAAGAACTGTAATTAACCCAAAATTCTCTATAATTTCTCTACTCTGTCCAAAAAGAAGCCTTTCTTTGCTTTCTCTTGCTTGTTGAAAATGCTTATTATGCCTTTATTTTCCCCCTAAAGTGGATCTCAGTCATTTTCCTTAAAATATAAAGTTAGGAGAGAATAATTCTAAGCCATTGCCAATGAAGGCAACATTCTAGAGACTTTTTCCCTTTGTCAGTTTAGAACCTTTTCTGAAACTCATATCTGTATTAACTCTTCTTTAAGAAGATGGCTGAAGAGGCCAAACTTTAGCACCACTGAAAGCCTGTGTCACAACTAGTTAACCCTCTTTTTTTCCTATGCATTCACTGGATCTGGTCCTCTTTTAGCTGCTTTATTAACCTCTAGGAGAAAAGTTCATTTTTAAGGTGCTGCTTATGGTGGGAAAGAATTGATACAGGATTTAATTGGTTCAGCTAGAATGTGGCCAGTGTTAATACAGTAGTATCTCCATATTGCTTAAGATTGTACTCCTTTGATTGACTCACAACTGTGTCTAAAGGTTAAAATTGGATGTTGATTATAAAATCAGGTTCATTTTTAACAGTGATTTTTCCTGGAGGGTGGAGATACTTGTCCATTTCCAAAAGTAGCGAGTATTTCTGTGCAGTGAAATGACCAAATATATCTCAGAGGGGTTGTTCAACTGTCAACAAAGGGCAACATGCTTCAGGTTCCCTATACTGTTATAGTCCATTTGCTTCCCATTCTCTTGGGTTTGTTGCTCAAAAACATACTTATCAGCTTACTCTTCTCTAGTTTCCTGTTGCTGGGGTTCTGGAGGTTTTGGAGGGTGCCTTGTCAGAGATCTCACGTATCTCCTGCCTGCCCTGTGCTACTGCTTCCATCTAGGACACTCCCATTGACCTGAAGATAAGAGTTCACTGCTAATTCCCTTGTAACGTGTGAAATTTGAGAACATTTTATATTTCAGAAAAAAATAGAGAATTATGTCACAGCCCCATCATTTTCTACCTCCCAGTAGTTTTTTTTTTTTTTAGACAAGAGTCTTGCTCTGTTGCCCAGGGTAGAGTGCTGTGGCTTCAGCCTAGCTCACAGCAACCTCAAACTCCTGGGCTCAAGTGATCCTCCTGCCTCAGTCTCCTTGAGTAGCTGGGACTAGAGGTGTGCACCACCATGCCTGGCTAATTTTTTCTATTTTTAGTTGCCCAGCTAATTTCTTTCTATTTTTAGTGGAGACGGGGTCTCATTCTTGCTGAGACTGGTCTTGAACTTCTCACCTCAAGCGATCCTCCCACCGTGGCCTCCCAGAGTACTAGGATTACAAGCGTGAGCCACCACACTGGCCTACCTGCCAGTATGGAAGCACCATTTCAGAGCACCCGGGGGTTGTATGAGGATGGCATTTAGTAATGTCAAACAGTGTAATTATGAGTAAGCAAGAAAGTGTCCACCTTCATTGGCTCTGGCATGCCAAATTGGTATTAAATCCTGTTACAAAGCCAAGATTTTTCCATGGGTTCTTATCAGCTGGGATGGGGCTTTTAGAAGATGGTAGCCTCTCTTCTTCATTCAGAGAATCTAGAGAGTCATGCTTTTTTTGGCCTTTCCCGGGGGGTTTAGATGTGATAGGCTGAGTCAGCAGCTTAGTTTGATTATTTGTTTGTTTTTGAGACAGGTCTTGCGCTGTTGCCCAGGCTGGAGTACAATGGCACAATCATAACTTACTGCAGCCTCGAACTCCTGGGCTCAGAGGATCCTCCTGCCTCAGCCTCCTGAGAAGCGGGAACTACAGGCACATGTCATCATGCCTGCTAATTTTTTTTTCATTTTTTTAGAGAGGTTCTCACTGTTGTTCAGGGTGGTCTGAACTCATGTCCTCAAGTGATCCTCCTGCCTCAGTCTCCTGAGTTGCTGGGCAGGCATGAGCCACCACTCCACCTGCCCAGCTGGCCTAGCTTTTGACAAAGATACCCAGAAGGGATTTTCAACAGGAGAGGATCTCTGAGGATGTCACTTGACTAAAAGCTACCAGTAAATGATGCTTGGGCCATGTTTTCACCCTTCCATAGCTTATTTTTCTGGAGTTAATATTTTTAAAGCCCTGTCCTTTGTGTTATTCTTGCTAGGATAGACCACCAGCACCTCGTCTCAAAGTCTCTCTGTGCTTTGTTCTGCAGGAAAAACTCTGATGAGGCTGACCTGGTCCCTGCCAAGGAAGCCAATGTCAAGTGCCCACAGGTTGTCATATCCTTCTATGAGGAAAGGCTGACGTGGCATTCCTACCCCTCGGAGGATGATGACAAAAAAGATGACAAGAATTAACTCTCCTGAGTACCAGCCCCTGTCACATCTGACTGTGGGTTTCAAGTGGGGAGGGAAGGAGTTTTACTTGTCATGACACCATAGAGGTGGCTTGAGAAGATGTCCTTTGAAGAGCCAGTATAGTTTCTGTGCCCTGCAGCAGCCCAAAGTGCTTTAAAGCCGTTCAAGCTGTATAGATTGCACACCCATCCCAGTGGAGGGGAAGGGGGATAAGTGTTTCAAGGCAGCCCATTCTGCACTTTGTCAAGAAAAGCAAAGGGCCTTCTATGAAGGACAAAACTTGTAGAATTGGGTGTGTGGGAGAACAAAAAGATACTGTAGATCTTCAAAGAGCATCTCCACAACCCACAGCCTTCTTCCCAATAGTGTTAACTCTGCATTTTTACAGCGTAGCATGTGTGTAGTTTTTGGCTATTACTGGTGTATTATTTGGGGGTGGGAGGGATGGGGTGGGAGAGAAGGGAGATGAGTAGGATCATTTTGGTTAAAATTTGGGGCCTGATTGGGGAAATGGTGAAATAATGGAAAGAACAGACAACTAATGATTTGCTTCTATGTCCATAATATTTTACCTTTTCAAAAAATGTCATTGGCACCACAAATGAGGACTTTGAGAGACTGTTTAAAAGCTGTGAATGCCTGAAACCTATAAGCCAAGGTGTTCCCTGCCTTAGCTTACTGCTGTTCCCCACAAAGTACTAAGCCAGCTCATAAGTTACCAAAGCTGCCATTTTCGAGATGGAAACTGATTGAGGAAGGAAAGTCTTGTATTAGAGAGTATACATCGGCAGATCATTCTGTCCTAGAGGTGCTAATTCCTGAAATTAAACAAGACAACCCTTTCTTTTCCAGTTACGAAGTTATAAATAGCTTGTTCATCCAAGCCACTGGCTGAGGTGTTGGGGAAGAGGGTGGTACAGGAGATGGGAGAGTAGGGAAGACAAGGGCCCATGCTGTTAGGGCAGAGAACTCTTGGAGCCTCTCTGTTGTTGTGTGTTTTGTTTTTTTTTTTTTCTTTGAACGTTGGAGATGGGAGAGTAGGGAAGAGAAGGGCTCTTGCTCTTAGAGCGCAGAACTCCTTGAGCCTCTCTGGTTTTGTTGTTGTTGTTGTTGTTGTTGTTGTTATTGTTTTTTGAACTTTGAACTCTAAAACCATTTGGGTAGCAGGGTTCAGTCACTGACAGCACAAGTTTCATTGAATCAGTTCAAGAGTTGAATGATTTCAAAAGCCCTGGTCTCAGGAGAAGATTAAACTTTCATACCGGGGCAATGATTCACTGTAAAACACAACAAACAAAAAACATTTTTTAAAAAATCCTAAGAATTAAATGATACCCAAAATGCTCTGTCTTGAATCACAGGATCCATCTGTTCTTGACATCATCTAGAGTTGCAACTAGAGCTACATTGTAAAATCTTTTTTAGGCATGTGCTAGATTTCTGTGAAAACTTTGTTTAAATGTAAACTTCATACCACACTGTCAGTTTTTGTCTTAATAAAACTATAGATTTATAATTCCCGATTTCTGTCTTGATTATCTTACCAGGAAATCCTTCTTGTCTTTTATTGCTTTATTGGTTCAGCCTGTTGGAAGTCAGATGGTTTTATTTCTTAAACACTGTAGGTTTGAAAATCTGGTGCCTGCCTGGCCTAAATCTTTTTGTTTTAGACAGGCTCTCTGTTGCCGGTGCTAGAGTGCAGTGGCATCATCATAGCTCACTATAACCTCAAACTCCTGAGCTTGAGTGATCCCCCTGCCTCAGCCTGCCTAGTAGCTGGGACTATGGGCACACACCACCACACCTGGCTGATTTTTCTATTTTTTTATAGAGACGGGATCTTGATCTCACTTGGGCTGGTCTCAAACTCCTGGCCTCATTGCAATTCTCCTGTTTCGGCTTCCTGAAGTGCTAGGATTACAGGTATGAGCCACCATGCCCAGCCTGGCCTGAATCTTTAAATGGTCTAACTGTATTGATTTAGTAAATACCTATTGAACATTTATAACTGCTGCAGAGGTTGTAAAGGTTGTCACATCATTCTGTCTTCAGTATTGCTGAAAGTTTATTTATTGAGCATTCTGTCACCTAATGGCACTTCCAGACTAAGATATATTTGGAAACGTGGGTTTTAGAGTTGGGTTTAGATCCTAGCTTTGGTATGTAATGGATAATATGACCTTAGCTAAAATAAGTTTCTCCAAAATGTTCAGGAATTGGCTCTGTGTTTGAGCATTGAGTTAAAATGTTATCCATTTTCTTAATGTTATTTTCTGCCAATAATTCTAGAGCCAAAATGGGACTAGACTCTTGTAATTTTTAAAAAGGGAAATAGGATTTCTGCTGAGCTCAGGTCAGTGTAACAGTTGAGCTCTACTCAGTAATATAAAGCATTTATTTCAAATAAACTGATATCTAAATACTTTTCTTCAGAAAGCCTCCTAAGGGAAGTTTTAGGGAGATGAAAGTAGAGCTGGGGAGCCATATTAAATGTCTGGGTCATGGAGAGGCCCTTCTCTACAGAGGTCTGAGTTGGTCCTTGTGGTCCTTGTGGTCACTGGCAGTAGCAGTCATCAGTAGCTAATAAAGGGAGTTTGGGTGAGATGGGTAGAGGTGTTCTGATTCTTTTCTGCACCATCAGATGTGCTGAAATGTGACTTCAGCCTTGGTATATGTCCAAAATGGGCTGCTATTCATCTTTAGCCTCAACCTTTGGAACCAACTTCATTGTCATTTATGGTATTCCTGAATTACTGTAAAAGCTATCATTCTCCTCTAGGGAAGACGCTAAAATGTGTGTTACAGTGAAAATTGAAATGCAGATACATATTCACAATTTTCACAATTTTATTATCTTCAAAAGCTAATTATCACATTTCTAGATCTAAGGTTTAAGGATAAATTTTTCTTAAGTGATAATGGAGGCCAAAATGCAAAAATGTTGGAAATAAGTGTAAGTAGGCACAACAAATCTTAAGTCAGCTTCAAAAATTATTCAGAGGACATTTCTTCAGGCAGTGCAAAAACATGTTTGTTGGATGGCTTCTATGAAATTACACCATCATAGACCTCTTGCCCAGGATTACCTTAGTAACTATTTGAAAAGGAGAGCTTACTAATATAGTGACATCATTATCTGAGGTGTCCTATACTGGCAGAGCCTGTCAAAAAAAAATCTTGGTCCTCTACTGTCTTCAGTTGGATTTCTACTTAGTACTGTAAATGGACAGCATAATGCCCACAGAAAGACTCTAATAACTGATGGTGCTGAGGAATAATTGTTCTGCATTTAATATTGTTTGAGAAGTCTACCAATTTCAAATAATTTTAAGTAACTGAATTTTTAAACTTATTTTCAGATATAATCTTCTATTCCAGAACTCAGTTCTAGTGGTGGTCATAGACTAGGTTCAATTTGATTTTAACCTTTGACCATTTGTTGTTTGTCCATGTGTGCCTATCACATCTTCATAGTCTAGGACTGTGGCGTTGGGAATTTACAATATAAGGCAATTATTTCTCTCATGGTAAAGTAAAAGGGAAAATGATGGAAGAGATTGCTACTGCAAAAGAATTTGGTGGAACTAGAGCTCTGAAATCCAAATCTGGCTCTTTCTGCAATAGCTCCTACGGGGCTGGGACTGATCTGATGTGCAAGTTGGTTCTTCTAATGAGTACATCCTCACTTAAAACTTAGAGCTGCTAGGACTAAACTAAGTCCAGGCTCAGTGTTTTTCCCCTTCCATGATTTTTTTTTTTTTTTCCATTTTTTTGAGACAGGATCTTATTCTGTTGCCTGGGCAGAAGTGCAGTGGGATTATCATAGCTCACTGCAACTTCAAACTCTTGGGCCCAAGCGATCCTTCTGCCTCAGCCTCTTGAGTAGCTGGGACTACAGGCACACGCCACCATACCTGGCTAATTAAAAAAAAATTTTCCTAAGAGACAGGGCTTGCTATGTTACTCAGGCTGGTCTCGAACTCCTGGCCTCATGCAGTCCTCCCACTTCAGCCTCCCAAAGTGCCGGCATTACAGTGAGCCACTACGCCTGGCCCCCTCCATAATTTGATTGAAATAGAAAGATCACTACCAGGCCAGCATTCAGCTTAGTAAAGGAGTCTTGGCTTTTAGCAGTAGAAACAATTGTCAGGGAGAGGCACCCGTGTGTTTCAGGTATAGGATTATGGAAGTTTGATAGAGAATAATAGCTTAAGATTCCAAGACAACTGTCAGTCTCTGCGGATCTGCACATCACCTTGGTTTGATTATGTCTAGCATTGAGATTTTCTCCAAAAGTTACTGCTTGCCTAGCCAATGCTTTAAAGTCGTTCATTTCTCTTTTGTGGATGACTTTTAATCAACCTTGGCCTTGTAAGTTTGTCGCTGGATAAACTGCTGAATGTTGAAAGTGAATGAAATCTGAAATAATACCATCCTGCTGGGATGAAAAGCATAGCTGGCCCTGCTCCGTAGGGGCAGGCAAAGCAGTCGTTTTCTAAAGCTTTTTTTGCTTAGGCCAGTGAGGCAGCAGAAGTGAGGCAAGGCTGAAATATTAAGTTTAGAATATGTGCTGACAATTCAGCTTCTATAAGTTTTCATTTATATTAAATAGCCTGTACTAAGATGTTCAACAGTAGGACTGGGTCTGCATTGTGACCCTATTGGTTTATATGGTGGTTTGTGTTAGTACTAAAGCCACTGTTTACCCTGAATGGATTTTTAAATCCTAGTTGACTTTGACCAAGCCTGCCCTTTTGGCTGTTTGCATAGCCTAAGGTCAGGCTGGGTAACTTTGAGGCCTAGCTTTGAGACACTAGCCCATTTCTTCAGTTACTGTTACAGCCCCTAGCTGAGGATTGGAATGTTTAAGTAAACTATATTAGCCTAATTAAACTTTTGTTTAACACAGAAGGCAGAGTGCTAACTCCTAGTCTTTTCTCCACCTCTCCCCAAGTGAACTAGGTTTTGTTTCCTTTGTTGAAGGAGCATCTGGAAGTAAGTAAAAAATACTGTATAACCTGTCCATTCTTTAAGTTAGGCTGAAAAGAACCAGCTTTAAGACCTTTGTTGGTATTTTTGTGTACTCAAAAAGGAAGGCAAGGACTTCTCTCCACCTGATTTTGAAAACACACCTCTTTAGCAAGATCTCATGCTCACTTCTCCAGAGACCGACAACTTGTGCACTAGATTCCATTTCTCAACTAATTCAGGCAGACATGAACTTTCAAAGATCTGACAGAACAAGGACTAGAACTCCTAGTGTTAACTTTCACATGTATCCCCAGGGTCCCCAAATTCTCATTCTCCACTACAAAGTTCAGACCCAGAGACTCCGCTGAGAAGAAAGTAAAGATGAAAAGAAGAGTTATTGTTTTTGGTCCATTGACAGATGACAAGGTGAAGGTTTGGGAGTCCCTTTCAATTACCAGATGGATAAATGATAGGAAAACAAGGAACCACGCATGCCAATCAAGCACAGGCAGACACCAGGCTACTAGTACCTGTTTGTGTATGTATAGCATCAGTAGGGAAACAGACTTCTTGCTGTCCACCTGTTCACCACAGAGTGCCCTAAACTACATTATTTAGTCTGCGTTTCTGAAGTTGCTCTTGGTCAGTGCCTACAGGATGAGGTAGGAGACTTGAGGGTAGTGGGGGTGTTATTTTTCATGCAGGGCACTTACATATTCTATTTCTGTTGATACGGAAATAGCCCCAGCTTCACTGGTGAGAGCCACACAGTGCAGTGGTTGAAACAGTGGATCTTCTTCCATCTCCTTAACATGAGTAAGATGTGTGGAAAAATTAGTTTGAATGAAGCCTTAGGCCTGCTGAAGTCAAGACAAAGCAAGCTCTCCCAGGCCCACCCAAGCAGATTGTCTTGCAGAGTTTGGTCCTTAGTTAAGCCTAAGGTCTGCTCATCTCCCTGCCTTGGCCCAGGACTGCTTCTTGTTTCCTGTCATAGGTGGATGTCAGGGGTGGGGAACCTGCTGCCTTTTGATTTCAAGATTGCTCTTTTTTAAGCACCAAAGGAGGCAAGAAAAGCTTCATCTTTCTCTGCTGTATGCCTTTTAATAAAAGGATTTGTTCTGTAAAATTTGGATTCAGTCAAAGGCTGCACTTAAGGATCTAGAAGGCCTTACTTGCGTCCTCATGTCTTCTTCCTGCCAGAAAAAGCCTGGAGGCTAGAACACCCACTCTACCTGCCAGCAGAAAGAGGTCAGCCCCACAGCAGCGCTGACCCACTTGGCCCCATGCCGCAGCTAATCAGCATGATCCGAGACAAAACTCCATCTCCCTGCAAGGGTGTGGGGGGTGGTATTAACAAAAATACACTGACTTAGAACACGGACAACACTAGCAAAGGCATAAAGAGGAATTTTTCAAATCTCTAAATCTTTTAAGTTAAAAAAAAAAAGGTTGCCAAACAAGTCTACTAAACATACATACATATGTGACTGCATGTGCCACATAACATTTTGTCAATGACAGACCACATAGGTGACAGTGGTTCCATAAGATTATAATAATGTATTTTTACTGGACCTTTTCTATATTTAGATGTTTAAATACACAAACGTCATTGTGTTCCAGTGGCCTACAGTCTTCAGTACAGGAACCTGCTGTGCAGGTTTGTCGCCTGGCAGCAACAGGCCGTACTACATAGCCAGGCATGTCGTCGGCTGTACCACCCAGGTCTGTGCACGTGCACTCTGATGTTCACACAGCAAAACTGCCGAACAACGAATTTCTCAGAATGTGTCCCGGTCATTAAGCAACACATGACTATACACACATTTCTAGAAAGGACACAAAAACATTAAATAACTGAATCTTACTTGTCACAGTTTACCCTTCTATATATATAATTTATATTTTTAATTATTGGCATGAATCAATGTTTTTCAATTTTTAGTCTTTTTTCCTCCTTTAAGAATCTTAGTTTTATCTGGCTTACAGACATTATTAGTTAATTCCTAGTTAGGAAAGAGTTCTTGTTTAATATGACCATTTCCAACTAGAGATTGGAGGGAGGGAAAGCCCTTGTAAACTGAAACATAAGAAATCAAATGTTATTCTTAGAATTCTACTCCACCACTTATAACAACTCTAGTAGCTTCGTGAAAGGACTGAGCTGAGCCAGGTTACAGAGTGGCACCCAGGAGAGGTCAAGATCACAGGTTCCATTATGAGGATCACAACTTCTACACCTTGTCCAGTAAACTCACCTAAGACTGCCAAGTGAGCGTTCATTCCTCAGGCATTTACGAAGCACCCGTCCCGAGCTGGGCACGTGGGAGTTCCCCAAGGAACCAACCGTAAGGCATTAACAGCTTTCCAGTCCAGTCTCTGGGTATTAGAGCAGATTTTTTGAGAACAGATTCTAGTCACCTTAGCTGGGGAGGTTTTCCAATGTCTTAAGCCCTGGGCCTGGCTTCCTGCTTCCCTTGTTCTGTGGTCCTGCTTGTGGTTATGCTGTAGTGCTTGCCACGTGTTAGCTCCATTGACTTCTCAGGTTTTCAGCAGCATGACTACACTCCAATGCTCTGCACCCCTTTGGCAGGTGGAGCCACTAGAGAAATAACAGCACAGTCAAGCTTAAAAATGGTTTGTAGCAGGTGAACAGGTAAGGAGCTGGGCCAGATGACACCTCCACCCAGCCTAACGCTGTGAAAGGTGGGAGACCAAAAGAGGTCTGGATCCTTCCTCTGAGAGGATTCAGTTGGCGACCCTGTAAAGTACATAACACCTGCCTGGAAGGTTCAATACAGCATTTAAGACTTCTTTTTAAATTCCCCATTGTCAGCCTCTCCAGCTCTCCACCCACCTTCCCATGTGTGCTCTGCCTCAGCCACACAACGGCCAGTTTCCCCCCCATGGGGCCTGTTTCCTTTACTCTCAATTTAAATTCAAAGTGGGGAAAAATTGCACTTGAGAATGAATCATCCATTTTATTTTATTTTATTTTGTCATGTGCTCAACAGCATCTCTCTTTTTCTCTCCTCTCCCTGGCAGGTCACAGAGATAAATTAAAAATAAAATCTACAAGGAAAATAATTTATAAAAGCACTCCCAGGCTCACACCTTCTATCCCTACTGTTCAGTTAGGAACCCTCTTCCCCCCCACGCAGAGAGGAATCAGTGCTTTTCTCCCCCAAGTCACTCCTGCTAGTCTGGGGCAGTACTTCAGAGCCTGGCAGAGCTGGGGGCAGCAGTGGTAGTTAAAAATAAAGACACTGTGGTCCTAAAACCATCTGGCCACTTTGGCTCCCCATCTCTGCCTCCCCCAGGCAGTCCTCCAGGAACCTGTGCTAAGCTGGGGCTGTGGAGAAGCTGCCTGCGGCCCAGAGCTTGGGGGGGGGGGTGCCCTCAGCCCCCATTTACATGCACCTCCCATTCTCCTAGAAAGAAACCCAAAAAAGAAAGCAGACAGAGACCTCAGGACAGAGGAGAAAAATCCCAAGTGTTCACACAGTTACACGGAGTCTTTATGGCAAAGAGAACATTTAGCAGCTTTGAATATTGGGGCATCTCCTTTTTTACTCAACACAAGCATTCTAGACCCTATAAGTGAAACAGGGCACAAGCCCTAAAAAAATCAAAGCGCAAGAAATTCTAAGAGGACTAGATTTTTTGTAGTTGCTGGGTTTTGTAGTTTTTGTGTTTTCCCAGTTACAAGCCCAGTTGTTGGTAGGCAGAGGCCTGAGGGAAGGGTCACTCCCTAGTGTTGTGCTGAATACTGCCTGGAGGGTGGTGCACTGGCTTCTCCCTCCATCCCATCCCCCTGCCTCACGGAAGCTCCCAGAGGAGGAAGGCCACAGGCCCAGTACCCGGAGCACTGCCAGCACCACACCCAGCTACATCAGAGCTACAGGCAGCCGAGAGGGTGAGAGGTGCTGGATGGGACACGGACACGGGATGACAGGAAGAGTACAGCATTCACATGCAGGCTCTGATGGAGACAGTGGGAGCCTCAGCTCAGGGGTGGCTGGAGCATGGAGGGAGATGGCAGTGGCAAGGCAGTGACATGCGTAGTGTTGGGGCCGCTGCAACATGGGGCCTCGTGACCACTTCCTGTACACTCTATCCTTTGACCCTAAACCTCCAAGCCAGTGCCGAGTACCAGTGGTTCCCATTAGATTGAAACATTACAGGCGACAATATCCAAGAGCTCCCCTTCAGGGATGCCAAAGTGCAAGGAGCAGAAAGTTAACAAGCCCCTCCCCGAACCCACCCTGTGTCTGTGTACCCCCCTGGGGTGAAATGGGGTTTATCACACCAGTAACCTAGGCCCACCCGAGTCATTCAAACCTGCTGCCTGGAATCCTGGCCAAAGCCAACTTTAACCTTCCCTTTGGTTTTCTTCCCGCTTTGATTTTTTTGGGGATTTCCTTCCTTCTGTCTTTCCTTCCTTCCTGGAATGAGACTTTCTCCTACTTTCCTCTCCTCTCACAGGTCCCCCCTTCCCCTTTGTGGGCCTTCGCTCTGCACAGCTTTTCCACCTCCAGCAATGCTGGCACCACCCTTGCCTCACAGGAAAGGGGTAGGGTGAGGACCCTGTCCACCCAAATGGGCTGGCCCTTTCCACCCCACCCCAGTGGGGGAGTCGAGCCAGACAGCGCCTGCGCCCGCCTCTTCCTGTACACTGACCCGCAGTCATCCCATCTGAGAAGATAGTGGATAAGAAGGCATTAATGTCCCCACTGTAGGTCCAGGTCCAGGCCCAGCCCTTCTCCAGTTTCGGTCTTGGTGAACGTCAACCCCCCTTCCTCCCCAGGCTCACTTTCTCCGGTCCTTTGGCTTCCTCTCCTGCCGCCGGGCCTGTTGGTCGGCCATCGTGCGGGGGATAAGGAGGACACTGCCATCCCCAGCGTACTGGAGCGCATACTGACTGGGCGAGTAGGGTCGCCCGTTCTCATCCCGCAGCCGCCCAAACACCTCCTGGTACAGGCTCTGGACCTTCTGCTTCATCTGCCGCAGGGACCGCAGGAACTCCACCTTCTCCCGCAGCAGCCGGGCCTTATCGCGCTGCAGGTCTTCCACGTCGCGCTCCAGGTTCAGGATGGTGTCCAGCTTGCGCTTGCGGCAGTTCTGCGCCGCCATCTTGTTCTTGCCCCGGCGCCGGATGTCCCGGATGAGGCTCAGCTGGGCCTCGCTCAGCTGGTATTTGGACAGCAGCTCATTGAACTCCTCCACAGGCAGGTTGATGATTTTGTCATTGGTGAAGGGGATCTTCATGGCTCGGGCTCGGTGCTCATCCCGGCTCATCTGCTTGTCCAGGAAGTCGGCCTGCTTCTCCTTGCTGCCCTTCTTGAGGGCGCTGGGTGGCGGCAGGTCGGCGGAGTCGAGCGCGCTGGGCGCCATGTTGTACGTGTGGTTGTGGCCCACGTGCTCCAAGTAGGGCAGGCAGGAGAGCTGCGACGGATCCTGGTAGCTCATGCGGCAGAACTTGGAATACTCAGGCTGGTAGCCCACAGCACCCTCGGCCTCTTCCAGATCCAAGGTCTCAGAGTCAGAGCTGTAGCCAACGGCACCTTCCTCGGAAAAGGAGGAAGACGCAGAGGAAGACGCGGAGGAAGAGGAGGAGGAAGAGGAGGAAGAGGAAGAAGAGCTGCCTTCAGAGCTGCTCAGGGAGGAAGGGCTATGGCTGGAGTCCAATGAGAGGCCTGAGTCAGAGTCAAACTCCTCCTCGAGCTGGGAGGCCTGCACAGGATTAAAGCCTTCTTCAATGGCCAGGTCCATTAGGCTGATCTCATCCAGCATGGCTTCGTCTAACAGACCCCCCAGCGGGTCAGGCAGCTCGGGGCCTGCTGTGTCATTGGCTGTGCCGTTGAGCTGGGGTGGAAAGAAGAATCCTGCCAGGTTGGTGGAGCCAAAGGTGGAATTGAGGCTGGTGGAATTGCTGGGGACCAGTGGGAGCAGTGTGGAGCTGCCAGCCACAGGCAGGCTTTCCACCTCAGGGCTGAAGAGTGAGAAGTCCTGGCTGCAGCCCCCCAGAGATGCCTGATGCAGGCTGACATTCTGATTGATGGGGGTGTTGGGGGCAAGGCTGTAGTTGGTGCTCAGTGGGTCTCCAGGAGGGGCATTGTAAAGGATTTCACTTGCTGACGTATTCACTTCCATGGCCTGGGAGGGGAGAAGAACACCACTCTTCACTAGGAGCAGACCCCTGCCCTGGTGCTCACACACTGCAGGGACCCAACAGAGGCACAGACAGCTGCACGGGTATAAAGGCAACAGATGGAAACCAAAGCCCACAGTGTCACCTCCTGGCCCTGCTTGGTCCATCAGGCCTGGCAGAGATGGGTTCCTTCGTGTGGGCTCCACCCCAATGCAGGACTGACCAGCTCTTGGTCATGTCTGGCCAGACTCCCCTATCTTGGAGGGAGAGGAAGAAAACACTAACACTATCTCGTTATTGCAAAACCTAGCCACACCACTTGCTGCGTGACCATGGGCACATCGTTTAACCTCTCTGAGCTTCAATTTCCTCACCTTTGCAATAATAAAGGGCTAATCAGATGATTGTGAGGGCCAAGTGAGACGACGAAAGCTGTAAAGCACTATGTGAGTGTCAGGTATCATTAACTTGGAACCATGGAAGCACCCAGCCTCGTGACTATCTGCCTGAAGGAAAGGAAGAAGGTACGCCTAGGAGACAGGCCCTACTTTGGAAGGCTCAGTCCTGGGCTTTATTTAACCCAAACCCCATTCCTGACTCCACTCCCCACTGCCCCAAGGAGACATCTTCTCAGTGTCCCCACCTTCCTATGGCTCAGACAGAGAAAGTATTACTCCTTTCTCGCCCCAGAGAAAGAAAAGCAACTGAGTGCTAAGATACCGTATGCAAAATCCGATAGGTTTGTGCCCTGTCCTACCTGCATTTCCATGATGGACATGAGATCTTGCCACTGCTGTTCCAAATCAAATGGTGACTCTGTCCCCGTCAGGAGAGGAGACAAGAGGTTGTTTTGAAGAACTGGGGGCTCACTCTCACTAGGCACTGCTTCTGTTATGCTGGAAATGTCTGCTGGAAACTAGGGCAAAACACAGAGGCTTTAACGGGGAGAAGGAAAGACCACCTTGTGCTTTCCTCCCAGAGACTGCCACCTAGAGTCTGCTTCTGTTTCTTCCTTCCTCTGCATTTACCCCCAGCAGCCAGGACAAGGCCAGAACCAAGAGCTGGCCGGCCCCTCAGCCTTGGAGGGACACACCAGGTGCAGGCTGCCCTGCTCACTTGGTGGTCTCTCTCTGGAGTCCTGCTCACCTCAGCATTCTCCCCAAAGGGGCAGGTGGCCTCCAGCAGCCTAAGGCACTCTTCCAGGGACAGGGCCGTCTGGTCCTCCCCACCAGGCACCTGTGGCAATAGCAACCGTAAGTCTGACTGACCTGGGCCTTGGGTGCCTGGGGCTGAAGCCTCTTCCCCAGCATGGCTGCAGGTCTGCAGTCTCCCTCCCATTCCCCTAATCCCAAACTCCCAGAGACAACAGAAAGGAGAGTGGAAGAGTCCTGAAGCTAGGAGAAAGATGCTAGATGCTTCCCCGCTCTGCGTTGTCTGTTGCCAAGACCCTCTGTGCTTGCTGCTTGTCCACTCTCCACTCCTCAGCTCAGCCACCATGACTTATAGACCCCAACCCAATAGAACCCAAAACAGAAATTCAAATCCACTCCCCTGTAGACACAACCTGCCTTTTCTAAGGGAAGTTTCTGAAAAACTGAAGCCTGGTTTGTGAGTTTCAGGGAACAGGAAGGAGAAAAGAGCCCAGCAGGCAGAGGTGGCAGTACCTGTGCAGGGAAGCTCTCCCCGGTCTCTCCATCCACTAGCAGGTTTCGTGCCAGAGCTTCGGCTCCCTCACCGGCCCAGGTGTCCTGCTCGCCTCCATCTTGCAGCTCCTTATCCACATCCTGCTCCTTTTGGCGCTGACTATAGTCAAAAACCTCACGCCCAGCCCCCAGGTCAATATCCTGTCGCCAAAGGATGTCAATCAGATCTATGTCCTGAAAGACAGATCACCATGACTTTAGCTTTTGGGTCCCCAGGCCCCTCCCTATCCTGCCCCTCTGAGGTCCCTCCTAGTGTCACTCCAGTTAGTCCTGGGTGATGCCCCTCCCAGCCCTGCACTCTGCCAGCCTTTACCCCCTGCCCTTCTGCACCAGCAAGCCTCCATTCATCCATTTCCAGACACTACCCCTTCCCCCAAAAAGAGCCACTAGCGAAAACCATTAGCATGGCTACCACCACAAAGGTCTAAAGGCTTGTGATCCACACTAGAGACACACCCAGGCCACAAGGCAGGGCTGCCTCACTCCTACATAAGAAGGGGGGAAATCAGGAGACACTTCTCATTCTGGGAATGGGAACCCCTTAAAACTTGGTTTGTAGGAAGCTGGCCAGGTAAGGCAAAGGCGATCTGTCATGCAGAATTGCTTAGCAGTGGCCAGGCTTGCATCAGCCTGTGGTGCCATTTCATTTGCATAAAGGGGTGGGGTGGGGTGGGCTGGAGAGGAAAATCCCTGCATTTCCAACCACCTGATGCAACCAATGACAACGACATGCTCTACAGCCCTTGCTACAGCCATTCCCCCTTCCCCAGCTGACAGCAGGAGTAAGGCTGACCGTACACAACTCCCAAAGTCCAGGTTCACCTCAAGATCCACCCCTGCCAGAATTCCCACTCTCAGCTGATCCTCGCAAGCTGCCTCCACCCCAGGGGAGCCTCAGGCAGTCAGGTGACCCCACTGGGCATCCCACCCCTGCCCAGGCCAGCCCCACTGTGTCCCTTCCTTACCACACCCCAGGACTCACCAATTCCCCATCAGCCAGCATACTCAAGGACACAACCCCCATCACTGCTCAGCTATGACTGCCACCCTGAGCACCAAAATGCCTCCCTCCTGCTCTACCCTGGTAGCTCCTGAACATTCCTGCACCAACTGCCACCCCATTGCCACCAGCATAGAACCCCAATAAATAGAGCCATTTGGGCTTCCTATACATGCCGCCCCCTGTGGCTGAGCCCTCCCTACAAGTCTGAAGAAACCCTAAAGTGTTGCCTTCCATTCAGGTTTAAAAAGCAAACACTTTCCAGAAAGCGATACCCTTAGATCAGACCCGCCTTCCTGGCCCTAAGCAGGTATCCCTTTCCCACCATAACCCTCCCGATCCTAAGACCTCCCAGACGTACCACTCCCTTTAGTCTCCCCACATACACCAACCTGAACAGAAGCCCTGGACCCAGGAGCAGAAGGGGGCTGGGCCACCTGGTGACCAGCCAGCAAAGAGTTAAGGGGCCGGCTGCCTTTGGCATGGCCCCCACCACTGTGAGAGCTGCGGTCCAGGCGGGTCATGGTCTGCGAGATGAGCCCCAGGGCAGCCGGTGCCGGGAAGCCGGACAGGGGGCTGCAAGGAGCTTGTGGCTTGCAGGGAGCACACCAGGCTGGAAGGGTGGCCCCTTGCTAGCTCCAAGGGGCCCGAGGAGGGTGCCCCGCCCGTGCTGCTGCCTGGGCGGCCCAGCCCAGCCCCCTTCCTCCATCCTTGAGCAGCCCCCTCCCACCTCACAACCCCAGTTCCACTCAGGCGCCCAGCAGCCCCCACCCTGAGCTCACCGCAGAGGCTGCAGTGAGATGGGACTCCCACCCCATGCTCCGTGCTCAAGCTGCAGAGGAAAGCAAGCTCCCTCCTGGGCCTATCCTCCCGCTCCTCCCTCTCCCCCCCTCCCCACGCCCCCCAAACTTGTTACCTAGGCTGCAGCAAGGAGCCAATCCCCTCCCCCTCCCACCCCGCAGGTCACTGCTGAGGCTGCAGAGAGCCAATCCCCTCCCCCAGGTCAGCAGCTGGGCTGCGGAAAGAGCCAATCCCCTCCCACTGTCGTTACCTAGGCTGCGCCGAGAGCCAATCTCCTCCCCCAAGTCTCCGCTGGAGATGCGGAAGGAGCCAATCCCCTCCCACCGCCTGTTACCTAGCTGCAGACGGGAGCCAATCTCTGCACCAGGGCAGCTGGAGAAGCTGCCGCAAGGAACCAGCCCATCCCTGGGCCGCCTCCGTCTCCTTGAGGAGATGCACCCAGGGGCGGGCAGCCCCACCCAGCCCAGTCAGTCAGCTGGGGTGGCGCAGTAAGAGCGCCCTGGGGGAAGGGGTGCCACTCTCCTCCCTCCTGTCGCATCTTGCTCATCCAGCCCACTCAGGACTGGGCAGACACTCCTCCTGCAGCTTCTCCGGGAATCTAAATTCTCTGCTGGAAGTGGAAGTTTTCTCGTTTCAAAGGAAGGCTGTGGCCAGTCCTCAAGGCCAGGGACTACAGGCCAGGCTGCGCAGGAACCCAAGATGCCCAGGCCCACCATGAACTAGGGGTTCTGTCACCCTAAAACGGGCCAGACTAGCGAAAATGGGAAAGCCATTTTTGCACATGTGCAGCAATGTCACAGAGACCAGGCCTAGTCCCAAACAAGAGAAGATACAACCATGAAGCCCTGCACTTCGGGAGACAGGTGCTCCGCAATGTCGTGGCCACAAACATGCCCCTTACTCTCCTTTTCACCCCAGCTTGGTTCAAGAGTATTCTCTGCCTGACCCCTGGCCCACATCTCTCCAAGTAGGAAAGAAGGTCCCAACAGCATCAGTAAGTATCACAATTCAGACTCCCTGGACTGGCTTCTCAAGGGGAAATTTAGCTCCCTCCTCACTACTGCTCCCCTGGAGCCTAAGGTCAGGTCAGAGAGACAGTATGTTCTCTCTGGTCACAGCCTGCTCCGAGCCTGGAAAGAGCTGTAAACAGGCCACCCCCCTGCTCTGGGCAGAGTGCCATCCTCGAGGGGAATCCTATCCCTGACAAGGGCCTCGCCTATGGCTGTCCATCGGACGGGCCTGGCAGCGGGGAGCACCACCACCCCAGGGATAATACCGGCTCCAGCAGTGCCTGTCACATGCTCTGGACCTGGGTATTTTTATCCCGGAGTTGCTGAGGAAATGTTCTAGACACATAACAATCCTCCCTTCCCCCATGCCCAGCCTGGGCCCCTAATGCTGACCCACCCCACCTCCCAAAGAGCAGTGAAGGTCAGAGGTCAGGGAAAGCACAACCTTCATGAGGGCCCAGAAACAGAAGAAGGCAGGGTCAAAGTCCCAATCCATCCCGCCCCACCATTCAATTATAACCAAAACATCCCATCCCATCCCAGGAGAGCACCTGGCAGGAACAGAAATGGAGCTACCCCTCCATTTGCTCCAGAGTTCCCAGGAGCAAACCCAGTTCCCCCAGCCCTGAAGGAGCTACCCTGGGGCAGGAACATGGAAGCAGAGGCTGGGAGGCACACCTCTTCAGGACACTGTGCCAAGACCACAGCCCACTGAGAGAAAGAGGAAGGGGATGCAGAAGAGAGGTGAAGTTCCAAGTGGCCCAGCAAGAAGCTAAGACAAGAGTCCCTGAAACATAAGAAGTGTTCCTGGCTCTCATGCTCAGATAGTCCTAGTCCCTCTTAAAGTAGATCCAGTATGAGCCAGCCCAGCATAGAGCAGGGTTTCTCAACCTCTGCACTACTGACAAGTGTGGTCAGATGAAAATCTGTTGTTTGGGGTTGTCCCAGATTGTTTAGGATGTTAAGCAGTATCCCTGGCCTCTACCCATTGGACATCAGTATTACCGCCCCCCCTACGCCCCCCTCGAGGTCCAACAACCAAAACTTTCTCAAGATATGCCACCTGTCCCCTGGGGGGCAAAATCATCCCCAGTTGAGGACCACTGGCCTGTAACAAGCCATATCTTTGACAGTCACATTCAGAGAACTGAGCTCAGGAAACAGGTTCCAACGCAGGGAGGGAGGCAAAACGTGTCTGATCTGGTGGGCAGAAAGAGCCAAATTCTGTGGCATCTACAAAACCTCACATCCCTCTATATCCCCACATCTCAGAAAACCCTTCCCAGCGCAATCCAGCCTTCTCCTTCCCTAATGGCCAGAGGAGTGCAGTGGGCCTTTTCTCCAGCTCTTTAAGACTGTGTGGCAAGCCAGAGCCAGACAGACCCAGAGCTCAAAGCAGTTTTATCAGCCATTTGCATAGTTCAAGGCAAAGAAGTGCATCACTTTCTGCCCAGAACAGTATGTCAGCCGCATCACAGGAGCTAAATATCTCTCTGACAGCTCAAAGCAAGCTGACTTGGGCAGCAGAATACAGTTTCCCTTCTAGCTCCCGGCCCTCTCTTCCCTACTCCCTGCATTGGCCTTCAGCAAAGAATGGAAGCCTTGGCCCTCTCCTGGCCAAGAGTAACTATCCAAATCTACTCTCTGGCTCAGGCCCAGGAGAGCTGAATTATCAGAACCTTATCACAATAACAGGCCTGACCACAAAGAAGAACTTCAAGGTATGTATGTGTTTTGATGTGGTGGGAGGTACAAGGCAAGAGTCCACAAAACATTTGTGTCTTAGCAACAGATATACACCGCATCCAAACCCGTCACAACACGACTCCCTCCCCCACCCCAGGCCTCCAGCAGTCATGTTGAAATCCAAGCAGTAAACACCCTGGCATGTGCTAGGAACCTCCCACTGCCCTGACAGTACATTTAGAGGTGGGTCAATGGTTCAACACAGGGAGATGCTCCCAGCCCCCAACCCTAAACTCAGACAATTCAGCCCATTCCTATCTAGGAACAGTGCCTGAGACACCCCCCGCCCCCCACAACCTATCTGGCTCTTTACAAGGCTCAGTTTGACCACAGTTCTTTAGGACCAGCCCACCACCCTCCACCCCAGACACCACCCACCCTCCCTCCCCAGGGCCACTAACCTCTTTGGTTAAGTCTCCACTGACTGGAGGGGCTACAGCCCCCAAATCCTCCAAATCTTCACTGAATCCCTGCTCCGTTTCGCTTTCTCGCACCCCGTTGTCTGGGCCTGTCACATCTTGGAGACCACTGGAGCTCTCAAGGGTGAGGCCTGAGCTGGGCTGGGTGCCAGAGACAGACCCCTCCGGGTCCCGGTGAACCAGCCAGGCATTTACCTCAGTGGTTGGCACCTGGAACCTGTCCAGGGCCCTCACCTGACTGAGGAGCCGCCGGGCAGTGAAGTAATTGTCCAGGTCTATGCTCTTGGGGTGGATACCATAGCCATCCAAGGTATTCCTCAGGTTGTGGAACTGGGTCTGCGTATAGGCAGAACTGGGCCCCAGGATGATCTCCCGGAGCGGGGGGAGCTGTGAGGTCAGGTAAGTATCCACGTCCACCCGCACCCCAATCAGACTCAGCAGAATGGTGAACTGGAGAAGTCCTTCCGTTAAGTATTTCTTCAGAGAAAGCATTGCTGAAGGACCAGAATGTTTATGCTTTTTGGTTTTTAAATCTTCCAAAAGACAAATCAAGGCCACTGCTCTGCCGGCTCCAGCCAGCAGGTTACCCTCCTCAGTGCCAAACCTCGAACCCCACCCTGGCAGAACACAGGGGCTGAGCTCCCTGATGGCCCCAGAGGAAAGCACACCCCGTGGAGCCAAGGCCACTCTCCAGACCACATTCACTTTCCCCTTGGCGACACTTCACCTCTCAAAGTACAACTGTTCCTAACCCAGTCCAGGCCCTCGGGGCCCACGTGACTTACTGTCTCCACAGTCCACATACAGTTACTTCCTCACTCACATTAGTTGTCCTCTCTGTAGATTCCACTGCAGGCTGTTCTCAGGAACAGCTGATGAATTTTTTTTTTCCTTCTCCCTCCTAAGGTTTATTTTCTTTGGCTGAAGCTACAGGCCTTTTGTCTTGGGTCAGAGTGTCCCGCCTCCTCCACACTTACCAGGGGGGTTTCCAGAGAAACCTGAAATGGGAATCACAGAGCAACAGGATAAGATTCCACACTTCTGACACCATGTTCCAGGTAGGAAAACCTTTACAGAAGGTAGAAAACACATTAAAAGGCCACTTTTATAGGAAGAAAAAAATCACTTGCTCTCAGAGAACAACCAAAACAACCTGTTATAGACAGAACAACTATAAAAGGAAGGACCACACAGGAACTCAGTTACTGGATATTAAATTTGCAATGCCCTACAAGGCAGCTTGCTTTGGATAAGCAGACAATGCCCAGGGCATCCAAAATATCTTACACCTGGTTTGATTTACCAACCCTCCCCCCCATACAGGCCATTACCCAGCTTCTATTTTTAACATGAGAAGCCCATTTCCCATCTTAAAGGAAAGTCGGTTTCCCATCTCTCTGGAGAAAACTGCCTACAACAGTTGTCCCAGTGTGAAAGGGGAAGGAGAGATTACTAATGGGTGTGAAAGGACATAAGGACAATGTTCAGGCCACCACTTCACACAAAAGAATAAAGCCTTTTCTTTTCCTAACTTTGATTTCCCTTTCCTATCACAAATTTTTTAAAAAATTTTATAAGAGAGGGAAGGAGGGGGATGGTGGGGGCCTTCGCAGGACTACTGCCTCCAGAGTTTGCAAAGGCAGGTTTTATTTTCATTCATATGACCTTCTGAGCCAAAGCAGCAGGATATGGCCAAATTCTTAACCCAGACTGCCAAGTGAGGAGGGGGCCGATCTGCCTTTCAGTTTCTGGTCTTTCCTTTTGAGCTTCCATTAATTTGATAAACCAACCATCTTCACTGTTGTGACCCGTCTACCAACTTCGTTCAAAGGTCTCCCCCTTAAAGGCGTCTACACAGACGCGCACACACCCTCATTTGGTTAAACACAATTGCAACCCAGAATTCCTCGTTAACCCTATTCTCCCGTTCTCACGCAATTTATCACTAAAATCTCCCAAGGGCCAATTAAGTTCGAGAAACCAAACAAAGTCCCTTAAAAATCGACTTAGGGCCAGAGGGCCCTGGCCTTGGTACGGTCCCACCCTTCCCCGGGTACCCGAGTCCGGCTGGGACCAAGTCGCCATGCCCACTCTCGGCGCCTCCGCTTCTAGCCTCCTGGGGCGGCAAGCGAACAAGTGCTACTTCCCTAGCCCTGACCCCCCCCCCCTTACAAGCAAACCCCACCCCGCCCTCCGTCCCTATGGCCCCACCCCACTCCTAAGCCCGCGCCTCACACCACGCCTTCCCGTGCCCTCAATCCTGCCCAGTCCAGCTCACCCCGAGCCGGCTTTCCTCTCGGCCCCGCGCGCGGCCTTTCCCTGTCAGGCCCAGGGTTGGGCCCCTCAGAACAATCCCGCCGCCCCTCACTCCATAAGCCTCGGCCCGTGGGGCTGCGCCCCCCCTTCAGGAAAAGGAATATGCCCGGTACCCGCTGCTGAGCTTGGCGTCCGCCGCTGCCGCCACAGCAGGCCCTCAGCCCGGGTCCCGGCCTCGCCGCCGCCACCGCCGGCCGGCCTAGAGCTCCCCAGCCTCCGCTTCCCTCCCCGCCCCCTCCTTCCACCGCACTCGAAAGCCCGCCCGCCAAAGCCACCCCAGGACCAGTTTCTCCAATGGGCTGGCCGAGAATCTGGCCGTCGCCGGAAGTCGTTCTGATTGACAGGAGAGAGGGCCCAATGGCTGAGTGTGCCTCCTCCTCCCCGGCTCGATCTTCCAGGACTGACAAGGGCCACAGTCCAATGGGTATCGAGGCCCGCCCCGCGGCGTGCGCCCGCCAATGAGTAGGGTGAAGGCCCTTGTGTCCACTGGACCCCTCCGCCGCACGTTTTTCGCGGGCGTGTTACAAGGCAGGGTGCAAAGTATACCTGGGTTATTCCAGTTCTTCCGCGCCTAGGGAATGAGGGCCTAGGGCAGGGAATGGGAGGCAGTATCGCCGCCGCAGCGCGTAATCCTCCCGTGGAGGGTTCCCACAGTGACTTGCAAAAGTCCAGTGAGACCCGAGGGGGCCGAGGTGGGGCACGGAGCATGTGCTTCTCGTGGTTGCGACTCTTGTGCCGCCATCTTGGGTGCTGGCAGCGACACTCCGATTTACCCTTGGTGCAGGCCTGGCGCAGCTATCCGGGCGGTCAGGGACGGTTACTCCTAGTGGCCCGGGCAAGTCTCATCGCGGAAACAGCTCTGCGAGTGGGTTGTCACGACGGTGTTGGAACGTGGGTGGTGTGAGAGGGACGATGTAATAGCAATTTTTGTTATGATAGAGACACCTCGAAGAGCCCCTCCTTGCCTAATCCTCCACGGTGCTTAGTCTTGCTTTTTTAGCGACTTTCCTGACTTTCCAGAGCTCTCCAATCCCATCTAGCCATATTTCCGAAACGTGTATGACTGTCAAATATAAGTTACCCCCAGCATCACTTGGGGAGCTTGCTAAACTTGCAAATTCTGAGGCCCCACTGAGAGTCTGACTGAGTAACCATGGGATGGCGGCCTGATAACCTCCCGGCCTGGGTAATTTATTTATTTATTTGTGTATTTATGTATTTATTTATTTTCGAGACAGGGTTCTGCTCTGTTGCCTGGGCTAGAATTAAGTGGAGTCATCACAGCTCACTGCTCAAACTCCTGGGTTCAGGCAGTCCTCCTGCCTCAGCCTCTGGGAGTAGCTGGGAATGTAGGCGCACTGCCACCAGCACAGATAATTTTTCTGTTTTTTGTAGAGTGAAGTTTTGTTATGTTGCTCACACTGGTCTTCAACTCCTGGCCTCAAGCGATTCTCAAATCTTGGCCGCCAAAAATACTAGGATTACAGGCCTGAGCCACTGAGCCCAGCCTGCTTGGGTAATTCTAGTGCAGGTGGTGCAAAGACCACATTTCGGGGATCCCTGAGTTGGAGTTTGTACTGTGTTGCTCCCAGCTGTGGGACAAAGAGGTATCAACTCAAGTTCTCTCCTTGGAAGAGCCCATAGTCTATTGGTTGAGTCATTGGTCCTTGTAGACTAAGGACAAGGCCAACTGATAACTTACTAAATAACCAAATCCATCATGTGCTTGCAGAGTTAGGAGGCTTAGTCTGGTGTGGTTCAGACTATGAAGTACTTCTGCCACATGTAAACATACACCAGCATCCACTCATTGAATTTTTTTTTTTGAGACAGAGTCTCGCTCTGTTACCCAGGCTAGACTGCCGTGGCATCAGCCTAGCTCACAGCAACCTCAAACTACTGGACTCAAGTGATCCTACTGCCTCAGCCTCCCAAGTAGCTGAGACTACAGGCATGTGCCACCATGCCCAGCTAATTTTTTTTCTATATATATTTTTAGTTGTCCAGCTAATTTCTTTTCTATTTTTTCAGAAGAGACGGGATCTCACTCTTGCTCAGGGTGGTCTTGAACTCCTGAGCTCAAACAATCCTCCCATCTTAGCCTCCCAGAGTGCTAGGATTACAGGTGTGAGCCACCATGCCCGGCCCCACTCATTGAATTCTTACAAAACTTCTGAGTTACTTTACCCATTTCAAACACTGAATCAGTTAACATGTTTTACTTATTCATTTTCCTATCTGTTTCCCAGTAAATACTAGAATACACACTCCACAAGGACTATCATTTCATGCATTAACTATTGTGTCTTCAAAATGTGAACTAAAATAAAATCTTAAGGCTCCCCACCACCGGCTGACTGAATGGACCCCGTCCTGGCCAAGGGGATACCTACCCTAAAACTGAATTGTCTACCTTGTGGAGGGAGGTCAGACAAACTTTATCATGCCCTCCTCCCTCATTGGAGATATCCCTTGTAACTCATTAACAGGCCTAAGTCTAGGCAAGACAAACCTGCAGGTCCTCAATTTACACAACAAATAGTCCGGTGGCTCCTCTCTGATTAACACACCTCCTTATCTTAAAACATTCCAAACCTTTAGACAAAGCTTCCTGTCTTTAACCAATTACAAGTCAAAGAATCTTTAAATCCTCCTATAACCTGTAACCCCCCCCCTTTGAGATGGCCCACCTTTTCAGGCCAAACCAATGTATGCCTTGTATGTATTGATTTATGACTTTACCTGTAATCCCTGTCTCCCTGAAATGTATAAAACCAAACTGTAACCCAACCCACAGCCAGTCCACTTGCTGAAGGCATCGTGGTGTGGCTCTGGGTCATGGTCCTCAAATTTGGCTCAGAATAAACCTCTTTAAATTATTTTACAGAGTTTGGCTTCTTTTCGGTTGACAAAAACCTAGAACAGTCCATGGAATTTATTAGACACTCAAATACTGAATAATTGAATGGGGACTGAAGGAGACAGGCCTGTGATTAGAAGTTCCTGTTGAAAGAAATTCATTAACCACACCTTTGAGGAGGTGTGGTTTTGAAGGATATGCCATGGTACCAAGAAAATAAGAGACAATTCAACCCCTGAATTACTGAGACAATGAAGGTAAATACTGCTATTGGGTAAGAAAGGAGGAGAAATGTGGGTGTGACTATTAACTCTAAAAATAAATCAAGAGGGTTGAGAAGGAAATATTTAAAAACCATTGGACTGAAAGCTATCAAGGCTCAACTAAAGTTATAGCGTTTAGTTGAGAAGGTAGGAGAGATAGCATACTAAGAGTGGTCATTTGTTTGGCATAGCAAATACAGAACAATTTTAAGTCCTGACACAGTAAAAACAAACAAAACCTGGATAATCCTTCATAGGGAGTCAGGAAACCTTAGCACCAGCAAAACTGAGTGTTTTAGGCAAGTCCATTTTCCAAGTGTCTTGGGCTGCATACCAGGTGCCTAGGATAAAAAATAAAGTGGATAAAAGGCTAATATGAAATCAAGAAAGATACATACACAGTGAAATGAAATACTGCAGCTATAGGTGGGGAGGCCACGCTGGGGAGATGAGGTATGGTTCTGTCATGTTATTTTGAGAGCTTAAATTGATTTGGTCACTTTTTAATGACTCCTGAGTATCTTGGGATAGCTCCCCTACCATCTTCTCCTTTCCCTGGGTCCTGGGTGTGGAGGGAGTGGCAGGGCCAAGAAGAGGGGCCCATGTTAGGGAAGGGATAAGAGGGTAGTGATCTTTTGTTTTTGCTCACATTATCATGTTCATTTTCTTTTGCCTCTGAACTTTAGGTTCAGTATATAAACATGTATAATAATTATTTGAGTATAACACGGGAGAGAGATGGATCAGGAAGTGTACTATTGGGTTAAAAAATAACCAGAGGGTAGTTAGAAAAATTTCCTGCTTAGCAGTTTTACAAAGGTAGGAAGAAAAAGGGAAAGACAAAGAGTTGCAAGGGCCGAGGAGAATACATAAAGACAGTCGCAATTGCAACAGCAGGCCTGGCAGTGTGTGGGCACCGAGATATCTGATACTTCATGGTAGGGGGCGGAGACAGAAAGACTAGAGTTCCAGATCAAGTCTGAGCAGGTGCAGACCTTCCCAGAACCTGCTGATTAACCTTGTAAAACCAAGGGTGTGTCCTTCTTCACCCAGGAAGCCACCCTTCTTACTTCCCGGGACACTCCCCCACCCCCCTTTGCCTAGGACAGCTGTGGGTTTTGTTTTGTTTTGTTTTTTAAGGGGGAGAGTGAAGAGGGGGGGTTCAATTTTTTTTTTTTTTTTTGAGACAGAATCTCACTCTGTCCCCCTGGGTAGAGCACAGTGGCATCATCATACCCCACTGCAGCCTCAAACTCCTGGGCTCAAGTGATCCTCCTGCCTCAGCCTCCTGAGTAGCTGGGACTACAGGCATGAGCCACAACACCCAGCTAATTTTTCGATTTTTAGTAGAGATGGGGGTCTCACTCTTGCTCAGGCTGGTCTTGAACTCCTGAGCTCAAGCGATCCTCCCGCCTCGGCCTCCCAGAGTGCTAGGATTACAGGCATGAGCCACCTCGCCCAGCATGGGACAGCTGTTAATAGGACAATTACTCAAGAAGCAAAAGATCCCATGCTGATGTGTCATCAGTCCCGGTATATCCATTAAATTAGACTGAGACCACTGGAAAAAGTGAGCGCATGCGCTCATTCCCTAAAGGAGAGGTTGGCAGCCATCAGTCAAACTGGGCCTTGCCCCGTGACTCCAGGCTGCGCAAGAGAGGAGAGAAGGCAGTGGGAAGCCAGGAAGAGAGTTAGTTCTAATGCACAGGGATTTGGGGGTCATAAAAACAGCCAGCTAACCAGAAAATATACACCGAAATCCCCATTCTCCGTGAATATTGGCATTGACCCACCCAGCTTCCCTTATAGGAAAAGCTGCTGCTGCCACCAACAGGCACATCCAGCCTTCAGTCATCCCTGGAGGATGACACCTGCCAGGAACCCTCAGAGAAGGGGCTGTGGGAGGGCAGAAAGGCTGGGACTCAGATTTCTACTGGAATAGCGGGGAATTGTCTTTTCCCCTAAGGCTGTGGTCCCCAACCCCCAGTCCTCAGCCTGTTAGGGTCCAGGCCACAGAGCTCTGCCAAACCCCCACCCCACCAACCCCCTAGTCCGTGGAAAAAGTGCTTTCCATGAAACTTAAGAACGGGGGAGGCGGGGAGAGAAAGGCAGCAGAGCAGGAGGGGAGCAGTGAGCTATCAAATACAGCTGCTCCCCATTGCATCACCGCCTGAGCTCCGCCTCCCCCCACCCACCGTAGTCCGTGGAGAAACTGTCTTCCATGAAACCGCTCCCTCGTGCTAAAAAAGTTGGGGACCGCTGCCCTTAGGCAGTCTTTTGGACATTCTGGTTGCCCATTATTTTTCCTTCTTTAAAAATGTTTTTAAATGTTGCCAATCTATGTATTTCTCACCCTCCAACCCCACCTAATCCAGGGGAATAGATTAGATGACTGCCTGAGATATCCCTACAGCCCTTCTGAGAGATTCTAGGATTACATCCTGTCAATGCTAAATGTTAGCATGTCTTGCAAGGAAATCAATTAGTTTTCCTGCTAATCCGGACATCTGGCCCCCTTTCTTACATGGTAAACATCATTAGCAAGCTTGTTACCATTAAACCACCAAAAGAGGTAAAGCCCTTCTGCAAGCCAGCCTCTTCCCTGTGCACCACTACCACTCTGTCTTAGAAGATTGCTTCTCAACCCTGGCTGCACATTAAAATCACCCCAGGAGCCTGTAAAAAAAAAAAAAAAAAAAAAACCAGGGCCAAGGTCCCACCCCAGACCAATTAAATCAGAGTCACCCAGAGCAGATTTGGGCATCAGTATTTTGTAAAAGCTCCTCAGGTGACTCTTATGTGCAGCTAGAGTAGAGAATCACTAGCTCGGAGCAAAAATGGTAATCAGGAGCGCAGACTAGAATCATCCCTGATTTGGGATGTGCGCTTTCTCAATCCTAAAATGCTCCCTTTCGTGACCTATACAGTGAAAACGCCTCACTGTTCATTCATATCTTGGCGTAACATTTTTTGAAGCTGAGTTCAACTGTCCTGTGTTTTGCCATGTTGTCCCAAACGTTGGGTAATTTTCTTTGTATATCTCTCAGTGTGACATGTCACAATCAGGGTGGTGCCATTGTGAGGTGGGAAAAGTAGGTGTTTTGGACTAACAGCTGGATTCAAAATTCCAGCTCTGTCACTAGTTGGGCCATCCTGAGATAAGTGGAGATAACAACATACATATTCATCAATCTTAAAAACCAGATCACGTGTATAAAGCACCCCCTCCCCCTGCATGTGGGCAGAGCTGAGGGCGGGGCCCTTTCTTGGCCAACCCTCTCTCCACCCACCCTACAACTTTATCACGGAGAAAGGCCAAAGGCATTGCAGAAATTAGAGCTGTCTTTAGGACGGTCTGATGGAAAGCCATCCTGCAGCCAGAACCTGGAATCTTTAGTTTTCTCCCTAGAGGATGCCACCGGCACACACATCCACGCCTCATATTCCACACACACACCTCCCCCTCTTGACATTATAGCAGGAAGGATAGAGCGAGGTTGGTACCCAAGGGAGCTGTTTCTTCTTGTCACACTAGAACAGATGCTGAAATCCTAGGACAGACAGCACAGAAATGTGGAAGCAGGAGGGTGAGTCAGAGGAAACAGAATGGTCTCCCCTCCAAGATATACCAAGGCCCAGAGGAGAACCTAGTTTGAATCACCTGCCTCCTGGGACTCCAAAAGGCAGGGACCAATTTCCGATTCCAGCTACTCCACAGACTCCAGCCGGTCAGAGATGTGCACAGCCCCCTCCCCACTCAACCACAACCCCCCACGCCCCAGGGAGCAGAGGGTAGAGAAACATGAAGCCTGCATTTTTTTTTTTTGAACCCAGCTTTGGCTTCCTTATCCTGGGGAGGCTGTATCGCAGGGTCTCCTCTGCTGCACTGCACGCTTCTCACATGCTGCCAGCCTTAAACTGCAAAGTCTTCTTGGGGGCCATGTTCTGTGGAAGACTCTGTCCCAACACTGGGTATGTTTACCTTGCATTTTTACACAGAACTCCGTTAAAGGTGCACCTCAGGCTGCGGGGCAGGTCAGGGAGGGAAAGGAGTCCTGGGCTCTCTGTTAAGGGAATTTGGGGAAGAATCACTGGGGAGAATCTCTTCCTTGAAAAGTAGAACCTGAGGACTCTGAGCTAACTTATTCACCACTGCACTTAAGATGTATAGAGACCTGGTGATTATAAGATTGGCAACTACAGTGGGGGAGGTGGGGATTTTGAGAACTTTATGGTTCCTAAGCTTCCTTCCCTGGCCTCCTCTCTCATCCGCAGCCCCCCTGTCCCTCTCCAGTGCCCTCTGTCCCCTCTCTGTGTAGCTAACGCCTCCCTCACCTCTCCCATGGAACCACACCAGCTCCCTATGTCCCCTATCTTCCAGGTCTTCCTCTGTCCTTTCTTCTAGAGACTGGCTCTCTCCCATAGTGCATACTGTATACCAAAAAGAGGCTGCAAAATGCCTCTGGAGGCTAAATAAGAGTTAAAAATGGACTCGCTCACAGAAACTTTAAGGCATCAAAATAATCAATTTTTTTTTTTTTTGAGACAGAGTCTCACTTTGTTGCTGGCTAGAGTGCAGTGGGGTCATTGTAGCTCATTGCAACTTCAAACTCCTGGGCTCAAGGGATCCTCCTGCCTCAGCCTCCCGAGTAGCTGGGACTACAGGCAAATGCCACTATACCCAGCTAATTTTTCTATTTTTTGCAGAGATGGGGGTCTCGCTCTTGCTCAGGCTAACCTTGAACTCCTGAGCTCAAGCAATTGTCCCGCCTTGGCCTCCCAGAGTGCTAGGAGTACAGGTGTCAGCCACTACACTCAGTCTAGAATATTTTTTTAAATAACATACCCAGCCAGCATGACCGCTGACATAACATCTGATGACCTGGAACACAAACAAATAAAATGCCAACTACCTGGTCCTTTTTCTCCCTATTTTACCAACTAGTGTTTTTTTGTTTGTTTGTTTTTGTTTTTGAGACAGAGTCTCACTCTGTTGTCCAGACTACAGTGCCGTGGTGTCAACCTAGCTCACAGCAACCTCAAACTCCTGGGCTCAAGCGATCCTCCTGCCTCAGCCTCCCGAGTAGCTGGGACTACAGGCATGTGCCACTATGCCCAGCTAATTTTTTCTATATATTTTTAGTTGTCCAACTAATTTCTTTCTATTGTTTTTAGTAGAGACAGGGTCTTGCTCTTGCTCAGGCTGGTCTTGAACTCCTGAGCTCAAAAGATCCGCCCACCTTGGCCTCCCAGAGTGCTAAGATTACAGGCATGAGCCACTGAGCCCGGCTGCAGCTAGTATTGATTATGTTCACTATTACAACTCTGATAGCCTGCAAGGAAGGTGCACATGTGTCTTCTAAATCATCATATACCAGCCTGGGCAACTTAGTGAGACCCCATGTCTACAAAAAATTTAATAATTAGCTGGGCATGGTGGTCCATGCCTGTAGTCCCAGCTACTTGGGAGGCTGAGGCAGGAGGATTGCTTGAGCCCAGGAGTTTGAGGTTGCAGTGAGTTATGATGACACCACTGCACTCTACCTGGGGCAACAGAGCAAGACTGTCTCAAAAAAAAAAAAAATCATCACATACAGAGGTTCAGTACATGTTCTCTGAGATGTCCATGCCACTCACACTCACTCACCTCCTTCAGCTCTTTGTTCGAATGTCACCTTCTTGAAGTCTTTCTCAGAGGATTCCAATGAAAATGGCATTCTACCCTGCCTTTCCCTGACCTCTCACATTCCTGCTCTATTTTTCTTTGCAGCACTTATCACCAACTCATATAATATCTACTTTACCCATTTATTTGTGTATTATCTGTCTTGCACAAAAATGTGTGCATGCACGCACACAAACCTTTGATTGTAAGTTCCATGAAAAAAAAGAGATTTCATTTTGTCTACTGTTGTATCTCAGTAGCCAGAAAAGCACCTAGCACATAGTAGGCACTCAATAAATATTTGTATAGCACATAAAATGTGGTTTCATTGATAAGTACATTTTAATTATTATTTGTTTAAAATAGGCATTCTATAAATATTTATACATGATCTCCCTCATCCTGAACTCATATATTCATTCACTTACTCAACAAATGCTTATTAAGTACCTGTCAGCGCCAGGCCCTGTGGGAGGCACCAGGAATTCCATAGTGAACAGACAGGCACATTATCTCCGTTCTCACAGCACTCAGAGTCTGGTGGGGAGAACCATACACATTTGTAAACAAATTAGTAACAACGATATTTAGAGACTGAGAAAAGTACAAGGGGCCGGGCGTCGTGGCTCACGCCTGTAATCCTAGCACTCTGGGAGGCCGAGGCGGGTGGATCGCTCAAGGTCAGGAGTTCGAGACCAGCCTGAGCAAGAGTGAGACCCCGTCTCTACTAAAAATAGAAATAAATTATCTGGACAGCTAAAAATATATATAGAAAAAATTAGCCGGGCGTGGTGGCGCATGCCTGTAGTCCCAGCTACTCGGGAGGCTGAGGCAGAAGGATCGCTTAAGCCCAGGAGTTTGAGGTTGCTGTGAGCTAGGCTGACGCCATGGCACTCACTCTAGCCCGGGCAACAGAGTGAGACTCTGTCTCAAAAAAAGAAAAGAAAAGTACAAGGAAAGAAATAAGTAGGGTGGGGAGATAAAGAATGTGACAGGAGAGACCTATCAAGTCAGATACAACAGCTGTCACAGAGGGCCTTTTGGTGATGATGGTTAAGCCCAGGCTTGAGCAAAAGGAGGCTCAGTACTCTCAGCAGAGGACAGCCCCATTCGGCAGCCATCCATCCCTGCTCAACTGCTTATTAGCTGTACTGTCTTGACAAAGTCACACAAACTCTGAGTCTCTCCTTCTTTAAAATGGGGGTGATAATAGCTACCTCACAGGTGTGTGTTACATAAAGTATGTGGAAGTGTTATATGTAAAGTACAGCCATTTCCTTTTCTTTCTTTCTTTCTTTCTTTCTTTTTTTTTTTTTTTTTTTTCAGAGACAAGGTCTTGCTCTGTCACCCAGGCTGGAATGCAGTGGTGTGATCATAGCTCACTGCAGCCTCCAACTCCTGGGCTCAAACATCCTCCTGCCTTAGCCTCCCAAAGTGCTGGGATTACAGGTGTGAGCCACCGTGCTCAGTCACACACATGTTATGGGTAAATGCATAAGTACCATTAACTCTGTATCACCAGAGTGTGACTGTCCCACTGGCCAGAGTATGCTGAAATGAGAGCTTGCCCTCTGATATACTTAGACCAAGGAAACCAAAACATGTTGCACAGCCTGATGCCATTGGCGGAGCATTTGTGCCGCTGCGCATCTGTCTTGCTTCAGGTTGTGCTGTATGTGTGTCTTGGGAGACATCTGGGGACGGGGTGGGGGGTGGGGACGGAGTCTCCAGGACCATGGCCCCCTTCCCCAAGTAGTGAGGGGAATGGGAGAGCCTCTTCTCCAGGGACCCGTCCCCAGAACTGTCCTCATCTGTTGTCACTGCTAGACCCTGTCCATAAGATCCAAAGGGTGACCTGACATATTTGCCCCCATAGTACCTACCAGAGGTCAAGAGACAAAAGTGGGCTTTGCTTGTGTTTTCTGCTGGCCCAGGACAGCTTGCGGACACCGAAGCCACAGTTTGGAGAGGAGAAAGAAAGCAGGATGAGGTCCTGGGGCAACCTGAGGGTGCGGAGTTCTGGGCTTTAAGGGACGGGAAGGACGGGGGAGGAGAGAGGAAGGTGAGAAATGGGGAAGGATTGCCGGGGTGTGGGCGCAGGGCGCAGAGGGCGGGAGGGGAGAGGGGGGAGCGAGCAGGAGGAGGGGGCTGCGAGGCGGGGAAAGCCACGCACGCGGGCGCGGCGGCGGCCCGGGCCGGGCGGGCGCGGAGGCGGGGCGGCGGGCGGCGCTGTCAGTGCGAGGCGGCGAGCGGAATGCAGCGGCCCGAGGCCTGGCCACGTCCGCAGCCGGGGGAGGGGGCCGCGGCGGCCCAGGCTGGGGGCCCGGCGCCGCCCGCCCGAGCCGGGGAGCCCTCGGGGCTGCGGGTACGGAGCGGGCGGGCGCGGGGGTCTCGGGCGGCGGGAGCTGGGCGGGGACGCAGCGGGGGAAGGGGAACAGCTAACTCAGAACTCCCGCGCCCGGCGGCTGGGAACTTTGTGCCACCCCCGATCAGTCCCAGGGAGAGGGCGGTGGCCCAGGACACGGGAGGAAAAGTTCGTCCCGGCGCCGACTGGCGAGGAGGCCTGTCCAGAGTCCGGCTGCGCAGGGCTGGAGTTCTGGGTCAGTTTGGAGCAGGGTGGGGGTGGGCTGAGATTCCGCTGGGAGGGGTGGGGAGTGGCGTGTCCGCCCGGAACTCGAGGTCCCGTCGCCGGTGGGTGATGGGCGTGCTTCTGGAGCCCACCCGGCCTGGGGCGCGCTGAGATTGCGGGTCCAGCGCCGGCCCGGGCTCAGCTGGAAAGAGGAGGCTCGGCCCCGCTGTCCCCCCGGCCCAGGTTCTGTGATACACTCCGACTCGGGCTCTGGAGCAGTCAGTGCATGACAGAACTTGGGCCCGGAAGGACCTTCTGCACCCAACGGGCACAGGGCCCATCCCGGCCTGCAGTGGAACATCTGCCTGGGAGTGGAGTGGGCACTGGAGTTGGCCCATGTGGCACAGGGTTGGGTGGGAGCCAGCTGTGGACCTTTGGGGCTGGGGTTGTTGCAGCCTGAGGATGTACTCCTGGGGCCGGCAGATCCCACAGAGACAGGGTGTCCACCTTGAGTCAGGGGCCAAACGCAGCTTCCTTCCCGCTGTCAGTTGCAGGAACCTTCCCTCTACACCATCAAGGCTGTTTTCATCCTAGACAATGACGGGCGCAGGCTGCTGGCCAAGGTAACCCCCCTCCCCACCCTGAGGGGCCCTGCGGAAACAGTGCCACAGCCCCAAGAATACAGGTCCACCCAGGTGACACTCCCATCTCAGGAGACTCCACTGTGATCTCTGTGACTCAAAGCAGCCCAGCTTAGACCCTCTGGAGGTCATTCTGTCCATCCTCCTGCTTGTCAAGCCGCTGACCCCTGAAAGGGGGGATCTCCTCTCTTTCCACTCATGTTCCCTAATGTCATCTCATCCCCCTTCCACTGGCCAGCATGGGAACCACAGTGAACTGTGTGGTAGGACTGTAGCATCTAAATCAGCTATGAAATGCATTCTAGATTTTGTTTCTTTGGAGCTGAAACTTTTTTGTCTTCAAGACATGCAAATGAGTGTGTTCACCACAGCAGGCCAGCAGGGAGACCGCTAACTTGCCTGCAGATTTAGTACTAAGTGGCAAAATCCACAGCCAGAACATTGAAAGCTGAGCTGACCACCCTTTGCCTCTGCAGATGGCCAGAGGTGGCTCAGCAGTGCCAGAGGCTCCCAGGCCTCCTCCCAGTAGGACCCATCGAAGTTACAGATTAAGAAACTGAGTCAGAGAGAGAGGCTCACCAAACCCAAACAAAAAGCATTGATTTAGTTATGGAATATGTGCCAGGAACTTTTCTTTTTTTTTTTTTCTTTCTTTTTTTTTTTTTTTGAGACAGAGTCTCGCTGTGTTGCCTGGGCTAGAGTGAGTGCCGTGGCGTCAGCCTAGCTCACAGCAACCTCAAACTCCCGGGCTTAAACGATCCTACTGCCTCAGCCTCCCAAGTAGCTGGGACTACAGGCATGCGCCACCATGCCCGGCTAATTTTTTCTGTATATATTTTTTAGTTGGCCATATAATTTTCTTTCTATTTTTAGTAGAGACGGGGTCTCGCTCTTGCTCAGGCTGGTCTTGAACTCCTGACCTCGAGCGATCCACCTGCCTCGGCCTCCCAGAGTGCTAGGATTACAGGCGTGAGCTACTGCGCCCGGCCTTTTAGATATTTAATCTTCACCATGATGCTGTCTGAAGTCAGACTTCCTTGCTGTTGAATCCCAGCTTTGGCCTTACAACCGTGAGGTGCTGGGGACTTCCTCATGCCCCAATTTCCTCATCTGTATAATGGGGATGATAAGTAGCTGTTGCCATGATTGTTATTGTTGTTTAGGATGGACTCCTGGCTTTGCCATCTTCTTTGTAGACTAAGGTTGGTGTAGAGACAGTGTGACCTGGTGACCACCCCCATCCTTAACACCTTGCACATCTGCTGAATGTACAAGAGCCTCCAAGAAACCAGGAGGGGACTCCAAAAGCAGGCATCAATATTCCTCTATGTTTGGGGACTTTCTCTGCTTAGACTGTGTTTATGGGGAAATAGTGAGCAGACAGGCCTAGAGGGCCACAGCGGGGAGACAGACACAGTAGCAGGGTCCTGCTTCGCGAGCACCCCCTGTTCCCTGCACCCATCCAGGGAGGAGCCCTGTGGATAGCCATGGCCCCTTCTCCTTCCCTTTCTCCTAGTATTATGATGATACATTCCCCTCTACGAAGGAGCAGATGGTCTTTGAGAAAAATGTCTTCAACAAGACCAGCCGGACTGAGAGTAAGTGTCTGTCTCTTCCTCTGCCAGAACTCTAGAACACACACCGTCATGTTCTCCATCTGGACACATCTGTCCCTGTTGGCCTTATACACCCACAGGCCATTTGCCCTTTTTCAAAGGCTCTTCTTCCTCTCCTTCCCGGCTGTTCTCCACTCCCTTCTTCCTCCAGGGACCCTCTACTCCCCCTGACTCACAACCCCTGCTCACCAGCTCACCCAGACCTCTCTCCCAGCTGGGGAGGCCAGCTGTGCTGTGGTTCCCCCACCAACTTGGATCTTGTCCCAAGGCGTTGCACATGGTGGGAGGGTGGGCGGGAGGTCGACTGGTCAACACCTGGGTTTGTTGACTCCTCAGAATGCGGCAGTCCCTAGACATAGAGCAGCTGGTGGAAAAAAGGACACAGAGCAGCCTAATGGTAGTGTCCCTAGTGCTGGTTTGTCCAAGGGTTCCTTCGAAAGGGAAGAAGAAAATAGAAGAAGTGCAGAACAGGAGACAGGGAGGAGGGGCCAGGGTGGGACCAGGCAGAGTGGCCAGAACTGAAAGTCCCCTCTACTTCTAGGTGAGATTGCATTTTTCGGGGGCATGACCATCGTCTACAAGAGCAGCATTGACCTCTTCCTGTATGTGGTGGGCTCATCCCACGAGAATGAGGTGAATTCAGGAGGTTGGGGTGACAAGGAGGGTCTGTCCATGGGGGAATGGCTTGGAATCTGGGGTGGAGGCTAAGATCTGGAGGCTCACCATTGGTACCCCTTCTTCTAGGCTCCAAGGAGTAGGGGGGCAGTCAGAATGGTTCTTTCTGGGACAACACATATCCCTGATGCCCCTTAGGTTCCTTGGGAACCAGAAATGAAGTCATCACCCCCTCTGCAGGGAGCCTTTGTTTCCTTCTTGAACATAACTAGAGAAGGGTACACCCAAGGTCCCCCAGTGGAGCACTCCAGTGTTTCCCAGCCCAGACCCAGGGAAGTTCCTGCCGAGGTCAAACTGTAGTCTCCAGCCCAGGCCTCTCTGAAGAGGGAGAACTGCCCTCCGCTGGCCACACAGGTGGGCTTTGAGGGCTTCGTTTGGCCTTCTCAACTGCAAGCTCTCTTCTCCTCCTCCCGTATTTGCCCATCCCAGCTGATGCTCATGTCTGTTCTCACCTGCCTGTTTGAGTCTCTGAACCACATGCTAAGGTGAGTGAAGTTCTCTGCCCTCCAAGGCTGCATCCCCCAGGCCTTGATGCATCTCAGAGGTAAGGTCCTTCCTCCTGCTTTTCTCCTGAAGTCCCCACAAGACTAAGATAGTCCAGTCCCAGTGAAAGTTCACTGTCAACACAATTAACCACAGCAGGGCTGTAGCATCTAAGCTGCTTATGAAACACATTAGAGGTCTGGTGGTGGGCGCAGTGGTGTCAATGCCCAAGGCCTGGGAGGTTGGGCAGGTGGGGCTCCCAGCAGCAGACCCGCCCTGTGCTCAGGAAGGCCGTGCACAGGCTCTGTGCTCACTGCCCTTCACGTTCTCCTTCCCAGCTCTTGTATGGGGTTGGGGTGAGTGAGGCAGTCTCTGGAGAGAGAGCGTCCGCGTCACCTAGGTAGGGACTCGGTTCCTCCTGGCTACGCGGAGGCTCAGGAGCTCGTGTCTACCTTCAGGAAGAACGTTGAAAAGCGCTGGTTGCTGGAGAACATGGATGGAGCCTTCTTGGTGCTGGACGAGATTGTGGATGGCGGGTGAGGCAGGGGCGGGGAGAAGAGGAGATGGTCAGGGACAGTCACAGCGATGGGTGCCTTTGAGGATCATCAGTTCCAGATGGCACCCAGCACACTGTTGGGCTCTCTGGCCAATTCTCCCTCCCTTCCCCCAGCACATTCCCAGTGATCCCATCCCCCAGCCCTTACCCTTACACCCAGCTCGTGAGGATGGAAGTTGATTTCAATGTTAGTCAAAGTCAACCTGATGTCCAACTGTGGCAGACTGTTAAATAAGCAGGTGTTGGGCGCAATCCGGTTTGATCTCCTGTGCACTGGCACACACGCTGGTCCTCTCTGGAGGGACTTCAGACACAGTCACCTTCCACTCCTACAGCTCAACTCCAACACCATCTTGATACGTGACTTGGGCCAGTTACCGATTCTCCTTGAGCCTCCCACTCCCCATCTTTAAAATGCAGATGATTGGCTGGCGCGGTGGCTCACGCCTGTAATCCCAGCACTCTGGGAGGATCGCTTGAGCCTAGGAGTTTGAGACCAGCCTGAGCAAGAGTGAAACCCGTCTCTACTAAAAATAGAAAAATTAGCCGGGCCATGTTGTGCACACCTGTAGTCTCAGCTACTCGGGAAGCTGAGGCAGGAGGATCGCTTGAGCCCAGGAGTTTGAGGTTGCTGTGAGCTAGGCTGACACGGCAGCACTCTAGCCCAGGTCTCAAAAAAAAAAAAAAGAAAAGAAAGAAAGAAACTTCTTGAGCATCTTAAAAGCATCTACATGCCTCTTTCATTACATCCATTTTGTAGATTAGGAAACAGAGCCCCAGGGATTCAGATGAGTGGCCTGAGGTACATGGGACAGTCTCTGGAGAGAGAGGGTTGACCTTACCTAGCAGGGACTCGGTTCCTCCCAGCCATGGGGAGGAACACACAGCTAGGGAGTGACAAGGCCAAGATTTAAACCCACATGCCTGGTTCTGGGGACTGTGTTCTTCCCATGGCACTGTACCAACTGCCTGGGGGCAGGGGGCTCTGGGAGATGGGGGCCTCGGAACGCCTCCCTCCATCTATGGCAATTAACTGCCTGCTACTGCTGGGCCTTGCACAGATTTCTGGGACCCAAAAGTGAGTGGACTAAGACCAGATTTCGTGGAGCCAGAGGCATAATTTGGTGGCCCCTCTTGAAGGAAAACTTTACATACACACATACCAAATTACAAATACAAAATGAGGTGCAGGGCTTCAGGAGGCTTATGAAGAGGGTGCTGAAGTGTAAGCTTCATGAGCCTCCCCATCTCTGCCTTTGAAGAAAGAGATCAGTGTCCTGCAAAGGTAAACCAGGGAAGTGACACCTGGACCAGGGCCTTGGCCTGGGATGCTCTGTCTTTTTGGATTATGAAATCTTTGGTTTGGGAGCTGGGGGCTGGGGGCACTTACCCCAGGGAAAGCACCTGGAAGAGGCCTCTAAGAAATGTTTGTCACTTCCAGTAGTTTGGTAAAAAAGAAAAAACTAAGCTTCTGCCCAAGAGGAGCCTCGCCGGGTAAGGAGGGGCACTCCGATCCCGTCATCTCTGTCCCTCACTCCCCGTGCACCCTGCACACCCCCCAGTGCCCAGGAAAGAGTGCCCACCAGCTGAGAAAAAGCCTTACTATTTGGGTCCATCAAAGGGGAAGGTAAAAAAAAAAAAAAAAAAACTAAAAAAAATTTTTTAAAAGAAAAAGGTTTTAAAAAAGGAGGAAGACAGATTGTGATTTTTAGAGTTCCATTTCTTTCATGTTCAGCATGACCCCATGGCATAAAATACTAGTGAAGTAAGATAAGGACCCCTGGGGCCTCCCTTCCCTACGTCTGAGTCTTTTCACAGGGAACCTGCCCCAAGACCCAGAGGTGATGTGAGCTTTGAAGAGCTCTGAATTTTTTAAGTCCCTCCTCTTGACAACCCGGTCATTCTAGACTGGACTGCTCTCACCCGGACTCAAAGTGTTTGCCTGGGGATGAGCAAGTGTGTGGACCACCGGGGTGAAGTGTTGAAGAATCAGAGCTGAGGGCCCTCGGTGGAGAGGGAGAGTTCCGACTTGAGGACTGCTGCTTGGAAGGGACCCTGGAAGGGGACGTTTTGCAGGATGCATTGAAGACACTCGGCAGAGAGAGGAGGCGGAGGGGAGAGCCATGTCACAATTTTTGTCCTTGTTTTTCTCTCATTTTGTAGCGTGATTCTGGAGAGTGACCCCCAGCAAGTGATCCAGAAAGTGAATTTTAGGGTAAGGGCCTTTCTGCATGCCCCCTTCCCTCCTGTCTCCTTCAGCCTGCCCTTCCTGTCCTCCCCGCCTCCTGTCCTCCCTGGGCTGAGATGTTCCATAGAAGCCTAAGCTTCTCTGGCAGAAGCCAGGCGCTGGGTCGATGCACTTGTTAGTGCTGGGGTGGGTGGGCAGCAGTTGGGGGTGGGATGTCAGTTAGTAAAAGAGGTCTTTCCAGCTGGGCATGGTGGCTCACGTCTGTAATCCTAGCACTCTGGGAGGCCGAGGCAGGAGGATCACTCGAGGTCAGCAGTTTGAGACCAGCCTGAGCAAGAGCGATACCCCATCCCTACTAAAAAATAGAAAGAAATGATTTGGACAGCTAAAAATGTATATAGAAAAAATTAGCCAGGCATGGTGGCACATGCCTGTAGTCCCAGCTGCTCAGGAGGCTGAGGCAGAAGGATTGCTTGAGCCCAGGAGTTTGAGGTTGCTGTGAGCTGGGCTGATGCCACGGCACTCTAGCCTGGGCAAGAGAGCGAGACTCTGTCTCAAAAAAAAAAAAAAAAAAAATCTTCCCATCCTCTCCCCCATAGGAGCACAAGTACCTCACCACTTTCCCTAGTAGGAAGCACAGACTGGGGAAGTAAATCCTCAAAGAGAAACCAGGTGGCTGCCTTGGGCTTGAGGCTGGCAGGGAGAGGGGCACAGAGAATCTCCCTGCCTAGTTTGGCTTTCTTGGGTGAAAGAAACCTTTCTTCCTATCTTTATGTGCCACAGCTGGGTTCCCAGGGGCCCTTTCCAAATGACAGGCTGCAGGACTTCCACTAACCAGTGACACAGCTGCAGTTCTGGACCACCCTAACCACTGCTCCACCTCACCCCCGAGCCCCTTTCCTTCACCTCCCTGGCCCAGTATGCTCGCCCTGGCCTGACCTTCCTCCCTGACTCTGCTTCCTCACAGGCAGATGATGGCGGCTTGACTGAGCAGAGTGTGGCCCAGGTAGGACCCTGCATCTGCCTTGGCCAGAAATGGGCTAGAGGGATAAGGAGAGCAGAGCATCCCCGGGGACCCAGGGAGGCTATCAGGGCTGACAGATGAGGGGTGCTAGAGGGGTGAAGTGATGACAGGCCATCTCTTGGAGAGACCCAGTGGAGACTTCCTGGCTCTCCCAGGTGGGGGGAGCTGGTACTAACTGATGGGTGGGCATGTTACCGTCAGCCCAACCCGGGATGAACTGCCCACGCTGGAGATTGGTGGGTCACTCATCCCCCCCACTGAAAATCTGGGGGCTCAGGCCTCTGATGCCCCCCAAATCTGGAAAGAGTACTCAATAGGAGTTTGCCTCCAAACCCCATCCTCACTATTTAGGGTCCACACTGGGATTGTTAAGGTACTCTCAAACCCACCATAGGATCTAACTTGCCCTACACATCATTTGCCACCTTGCCCCTAAATGACCTGGCTGTGGAAAAGCCCATCCCTGCCACACCCCTGCATGGTCCTATCTGGGGGTGCCTGTGGAGCCAAGGGCTGGGAGAGGTTCCTGGATCTGAGGCCTGATCGGTTCCCCAGCTGCACAGACCTCCTGCTGGGCAGGCGCACTGTATTGACCTCTGTTCTGTCTGCCCACAGGTCTCTCTGCTCAGACTAATCCTCTTTGCACGGAACTTCCTGCCTGGCACTAACTCCCTTCTGCCGTGGTGGCCCTGCTGAGATGGGCCTGTGCCATCCCAGGGGTGGTGCCCACATTCCTGCACTGCCCTCAGTGCTCACCCTGCCTCGCCCTCACCTCTGACTCCCTGTGTCTCTTCATACCCTGCTGGAACAACTGCAGCCACACAGCAGTTTTCAGGACAGAAAGAGGTTAGGGAGCAGTGAGCAGCAGATAAGAGCGCAGGTTCTCATGTGAGTCATCTCAGGGTACATTTCCACCTTACCACCTAAAGCTGGGTGACTTAGGGCAAGTTACTCAACCTCTCTGGGCCTCACATAACAGTAGGTCCCTCCTCATAGAGTTATTATGAGAATTAGATGAGCCAATGTATGGCAAGCTCTTAGGATAGCTCCTAGCAAGTCATACATGCTCGATAAATAACCATCACTATTTCTCCAAAGGTAGAAAGAATGAAGACAGCATGTTTTGTGGAATTCTTTAGTAAAAACCAAGGAAGGTGCAAGTAGCCAATGGGGGATAAAAATGAAGAGAATGTTAGATTCCAGCTAGGAGAATCAGGGGAACCCCAGGCTAAGCTGTCCCCAAGAGAGGAGGAAGGGACATACACACTGTGGGGTGGACCTTCAAAAGGGAATGAGGCTTCATGGCTGAAGGGACAATCTGAGGGATTGCGACTGTTTCCTCAGCATAGTGTGGGAGTGCACACAGCTGAGAGCAGGTGTCCCGTGGCAGGGTCTGGCTGGCCACCTTTTGCCAGCTGTGCCACATCAGCAGCGGGTTGGGGTGGGGTGGGGTGTTGAGGACAAACTGCCAGCCAAGGGCAGAGCTAGGGGTTTGCTGTGGTGTCTGAACACAGGAAGTGTCAGGCCTGGGCCCGGCCTCTGCCTGGACGTGGCAGTGTGGGTGGGAACTCACATGGCATGGTGTGGGAGAGACTGAGGCTCTGCCACACCCACGGCTGCCAATGCAGGAACCAGAGGGTTGGACAGGCTTTAGTCTGAGGTGGGAGCTGGCTGCAGCCAGTTTGGCCTGTGCCCATTTAAATCAGGCAGAGACAAGCTGCTGCCACCTAGTGACCGGGGCTTGCACGGGCGCTTGGGGAAGGTGGGCAGTAGACCTCCCCATCACTGCGTGTTAAGGCATCTGACATGCCCCTCAATTCTTTCTCTCAACCTCCGCCACCCCACCCCAGGTTCTTCAGTCCGCCAAGGAACAAATTAAATGGTCGTTACTGAAATGAAGGCTGTGAATTCAAGGATCTCTGCTCCCCAGACCATTTCCTCAATCCTGGTAAAAGCCCGAAGACCCCAGGGGTCAGGAGAGACCCCTCTACATCCCCAGGCCTCGCCCAGAACTGGCTCCTGAGGTCTCCCGCCAGGCATTCTGAGAGGGAAAGGTTTGGCTCCAGCACTGAGTCACCCGTTCTCACTGCCTGGCCTTAATTCAGACCTTAGGCATTCCTGGCCCCAGGGCCCTAATAAACCTGCTTTTGTCTCCTGCCAAGGGTCTCTTCTCTCTTGGCCTTGGACGTGTGCTTGTTCAGATAAAGGCTCTGACACCCTCTGTGGCTCGTCTGGATCTCCAGTACTGGGGTGGGGCATATCCCCCTGGCTGTGTGATTGTAGAAAGGGGTGGGTCACGGGAAAGGGGACCATTTAACACAATGGGGGGGGGTGCGACGCTTATACCACGGGGCCCCTATGTGTCGGGGAGGGCCGGGTATGGCCGTGTGACACGGAAAGACTAAAGTGGGAGGAATGGCGCATACTGCCGGGAAAAGGAGAGCAAAAGATGGTACCCCTATTTTGTGCGTGCCGTACACATATGGTGGCCCGCTGGGGATTCCTTGAGTCATGTTTTCCATTCCTAGCCTCCAGAAAGGAAGGGAGTAAGGCTTCCTCTGGACAAAATGAGGAACAGCATGGCTGTTTTTCTTGGCATGCCTGGGATCGCGGAATTCCTATCCTGGCATATGCCCTGGGCACGCTGAGAGCTTGCCATGCATGCCTCTGCCCCGATGCTGGAGGCGAGCAAGCATCGGCCAGCTCCCACCGTGCATGTGTGTCCGGAGCCCCCAGTGCGCTCCAGAGGGTGTAAAGAATTGCAGGTCCGGAGGGAGAGGAGGGCAGAGGGGATCCCAGGGACAAACGGGAAGGATGGAGACGTATAGTCTTTCTGGGAGATGCGATTTTCCCTCTTTGCTGCGGTCCCAGAACCTCGGATTTCCCACTTTCTTTCTCTGACGCGTACACTTTCCGCGTCCCCTTACGTACTACCGCGAGCCTGTCTGCGGTTGCGTCCCGGGACAGCGCGTTTCCCTCGATCCTTTGCGGACGGCAGCTGCCGGCTCACGCCCCGCCCCCGGCCCTCCCCTCCCGGGCGCCGAGCACCGCGGGAAGCCCCTCCCCAGGACGGCATCCGCGATCCTATAGCGCCACCTGCTGGGGAAGACAGGAAACGCGCTCCCGGCGGGTCCGCTCCCCTGATTAACTCCGCCCCTAGGGCGGGACCGACCAGGTCTCCAACACCCGCAACAAAGCGTTGTCGTAGCAACCAGCACGCGTGACCTGTCCCGCGAGTTCCGCGCTAGCAGGGGTACTGGAATTTCCGCCAGCTGCTACTGTAAGAAAGCGGCGAGCCCTGGGTGTTAAGAGACGTTGTCCCTGAGGTTACCACGTCCTACATTATGAAACTCTTTAAGACTGGATATCTCTAATGGCCTCGACTATTTCTGTAATTAGAGAAAATGACAACGATACTGTTATGTAAACATATGCATTGGAAGTGTTGAGTGCATAACCCATTCCAGTAAACAACGCAAAATGGCAACTCAGAAAGTGGGGGATAAAAAGAGTATACAATTAACTACTGTGGCGCAGCGGCCAGTGCGGCGACGAGAGAGAAATTCTCCAGAAATAATTTGGAAAATATGCAGACACACCCAGTGCTTGGCTTCATCCACCGCCCCTAAGCGACCGCAAGGACGGGAGGGGCAAACGCGCTTCCTAGCAACCCTGTGGCGCCCGCCCTGGCCCTGCCATTCCAGTCGTACGGGGACGGGAATGGGAAGGGACACGCAGGAGCGCGGCGTTTCGCGCAAACCCGCTCACCCAGTCCAGTGAATTACGCGATGCTCTCCCCATTTCACCGAGGGGAAGACCGAGGCTCTGAAAGGTTAAAGTGTTTGTGGCAACTTCCGCAGAGCCAGGCCCGGGTGGGAAACTGCTGGGGACAGGTGGCTTTCCGGCGCCCCCTGCCCTAGGGCCGTCCGAACCCCTCTCCCTCACAGGCGAACTGTACTGGTTAAAAAGGATGAGCCGAGGGGGGTATGGCAATGCAGAAAGTGACCAGAAAGTTGTCCTGGCCTGCTGTGGCTAAGGGGACTTTGGGGAGGGAGGCTGTTGCAAGCAGCCGGCCCAGGCCCGCGGCGCGGAGAGGGCTGCGCAGAACCACCGGAAGACCCGAGGAGGGCCGGCAGGGAGGGTCGCTGCGCTTTCCCACGGACCCCAAGTTTGCAGGCATGGCCTTCTGGGGTCTGAAGTGGAGACCCTTCTGGGGATGGAGTGCCGCGGGCTGCTCGGTGCTCCCAGCCCCCTCTTGGCACCCGCAGCCCAGCGGAGCTGCCAGGATGGCTGGCCTGGCCGGCCGCCCAGAGCTCTACCCGCTGGCACCAGCTTCCCCCAGACGGCCTCATTAGCTCTGCCACAGGCCGGAGCCGGCGGGCGCAGAGCGGAGCGCGGAGGACAGTATTTCTGGAACGGCAGTCGGCGGTTCCGGGCGGGGCGGCCGCGGGGGCATGCCTTCCCGTCTCCTCCCCTCCCCAGGGCCTCTCTCCGTCTTCCTGCATCTCTCCTTCTTGCCCACGTGAGCCACCCTGCGGGCCCTGAGTGTATGCGGGAAAGGGGGCCTCGGGGCGCCCTCTTCCTCCAGCTGAATTGGCACCAGCCGACGTCTGAAACCGAGACCCCAGGAGCCAGGGCCCGGCCAGAGGGCGCGCACAGAAACACTGGCCCCGGGGCTCTGGCGCAGGACCGGACACTAGGACGCGCAGGCCCGCCTCGGGACACAGAAGTAACGCGCGCGGCCTGGCCCCGGGACCCCTTTATGCCACCTGGAGCCCGTCACCGACTCTGCGGCTTGGCGCGCCCCCTGCCTTCGGCGATTGGCTGGCAGGACGGCAGGGCTGGTCGGATTGGCTCGCGCCCAGACGTGATGGACGGCTCCCGCCCACCGCACGGCGGCTGGGCGGGGCTCCTTACAGAGCGGCCCGGATTGGCGGGAGGCGGGGCCAGCCAGGCCTGGGAGCGGGGTGGCGGGTGAGCAGGAGACCGCCCGAAGCTCAAACTTTCCGTGTCCTCAAGCCCCACGCCCCTTTGAAACTGCTATTTCTAGAAAAAGAAATGTTACCTCTGAATTCCCAGTAACTCTGGAGCCTGATGTAGGCAATGTTGGATAATTTATCCAAAGCCCTCCATACCCGCCCTTTCCTTCCAACCTGGGTCTCTCTCATTCAATAATATTTGTTTCTTGATTCATTTATTCAAGTATTCGAGTGTTTGCCATGGGCCAGGCACTAGGGAAAAAAAGTGAGAGACTGATTAGACGTGGCAGTGGGGGTGGAAGTGGGGGGTTGAAAAGAGAGAAGGGATTTGAGAGGTATTTCAAGGTAGAAATACCTTTAAAAATCAAATGGTGTTCCATATCTTGATCTTAGCAGTGCTAAAAATTCACAGAGCTTACACTTAAGATGTGTGCTCTTTCCTGTAGGTAAGTCATACATACTTCAATAAAAAAGAAAAAGAAATTAATCAAATGGCTGGCAAATTATATTCTAGCATCAACATGTGTGTGGTTCTCATATGCTTCCTAATCTCTTCCTCTTCTCTGTCAACTGAAAGTGGAAGCATCTTAGATGAAGCTACAAAGAAATGAGAGTGTGAAACACATGAACACTTTGTACTGTACATATAGATGAATGCCATCCCTCAAAATGGACTCTTTGGTAAGAAAAGCAGTATTGATAATAATAATAAAAATAAAACAAAAAAGAAAAGGCTGGGCATGGTGGCTTGTGCCTGTAAGTAATCCCAGCGCTTTGGTAGCCGGAGGTGGGAGGATCACTTGAGGCCAGGAGTTGAGACCAACCTGGGCAATATAGCAAGACCCCATCTCTACAAAAACAATAACAACAACAAAATAAAATAAAATAACTTCTCTTTTGGAACAAATTATTTCAACAGACATTGACTAACTGGGTATTCTGAGCCAGGCACCTTGCTGGTGGGTTGGTGGGAGCTTCTAAAATGAATTGACAGTTCCTGAAGCAAGGAGATTACAACTAGGCTGGAACAAAGATGTGTGTGCCGATAAGGAAATTATAAACAATTCACAGAAGAGATGGTGTATTACCCAGAATGTAAAGGAAGAAGAAGAGGAAAGAAACTCTCCAAAGGGAGCAACCGCATAAGCAAAGCAGAGGCATAGAATCTCTGTTTTGTTTAAGGAGATGCTGGCAGGCAAATGTAGCTGGAAAGGTGTGTGTCTGAGAGGAGCATGTGGACACCTGAGGCTTCTCCCTAGAGAGGTTGCAACTGGATCGCAGTGGGCAGTGAATGCCATGCTGATGAACAACTGCCATTTACTGAGATTGCTATTCTATCTGCCTTAGAACTAACACTGTCAGCTGGGTATGGTGCCATGTGCCTGTAATTCTAGCTACTCATGAGGCTGAGGCAAGAAGATCGCTTGAGCCCAGGAGTTCAAATCCTGGGCAATATAGTGAGACTCCATCTCAAAATAAAAAAAAGAAAGAAAGAAAAAAACCAACACGTCCTCAAAACCACAAAACCACCTAACAAAGTGGATCAAAGTAATATTGTTAGGCCTTTTTTTTTTTTTTACAAATAAGGAAACTGAGGGCCTGAGGCACAGAGATGAGATTTAAACCCAGGCTGGTCGGTCTGACTCCATTGCCCACTGCTCTTCTCCCCAGCCACAGAAGTAAGGAATTTGGCTTGTATTCCGAAAGTAATAGGGAGCCACTGAACATTTTTAACCAGTTAAGTGGTATCAGCTCTGTGTTTTGAGGGAAGAACTCTGCCAGCAATATGGTGCATGGATTGAAGAAGGGAATAGGAATTTGGGAGTCAGGTCATGAACCACAGAAGGAAATCTTTTCATTACAGTCACTTCTTATTTTTTATCTAAAACACTACCATCCAGCTTGATCGCTGATTTTGCTTACAAAAAGCAAATCTGCTCTCAGAGTTTGAAGAGTTGGTGCTTTTGGATTCATTCAGATAATTGCAGGCAATCATTCCAAAAGAGGACCTCCAAAGAGACCACTTTGTCAACGACAATGATTTGGACATTTAGGTTCTGAAAAGTATGTTGAAAAATAATAAATGGACCAGGCAACAGAGCGAGACCTTGTCTCAAAAATAAATAAATATATAAATAAATCCACTTTATATTTCATTTATTTAGTGCCCTCTTATCACTCTCACATACCCCCACTCAGAAAATAGACACACACAAACCCCAAATGAAAGAAAAAGAAGTAGCAAGAGAGATCTGATTTCATTTGAGCAGATCCATGAGTTCTCTTTATCCAGACACCTAATTTTTTATTTTATTTTTTTAAAAAGATGGGGGTCTTACTATGTTGCCCAAGCTGGATTCGAACTCCTGGGCTCAAGTGATTCTCCCACCCCAGTCTCCTGAGGAGCGAGGACTACAGGCATGTGCCACCACACCCATCTTAGACACCTGATTTTTAAAACATTGAAAATATGTATCTTATTCTCATGGCTGCCAACGAATCCTCATCTAAAAAAATTTGAGGATAGAAGAAAACTCTGGAAGCCATGAAGCCTCTGCTTCCAGACAACAGCTTCTTTGTGAGTGACAGGGGTTCCTGGGGTGAGGACGGGTAGGGTAGATATGTGAGGACTCAGGTTCTGGATGGAATGATTAGAAGAGACTGGCTTCAGCTGCTTCTGCATCTGGGTGAGTTGGGGACCATCCCCACTATTTTGGAGTGTCCACCCCTGTGTTCAGGAGGTTGGAGGGTTCTTGAAACATTCCCGCCTAAGAGATGGCTGGGAAAGTCCGGAATTCAGAACTTGGTTTGGGGGAAGCAGATAAAATAAAAACTTCTGAGACCAAAAAATATTTCAGTGTTCTCTAGAGTGGCAAGAAGAATCAGCTCTCACAGATTTTCCCAGAAGATGGCGCTGTAAGACAAGCCCGGCTTTCATCCTTCTTAGCCCGGCTGAGATCAAGGGTGCGACTACGGAAGGGCCTGCAAGAAGCAGACCTAGAGGATACCTCCACTCCCCCTATTGGGCAGGAGTTATTTCACCGTGTTCAGCACTGGAGTCCATTCCTAGAAATCCCCTAGACCACAGAGGAGAATCTTGGGGGTTCCCATATCAGAGCTGTGAGCACGTTGGTAGGGAGGAAAAGGCAAGAGACCCTAGGAACCCGGGACAGCAATTGTTCTGAGAAAAGAGTGCCCCTGATCAGGAAACACCGTCAAGGAAAATAGACCTTCCCTTCCAACTCTGGAGATTTGACCTCACGCCCCAGATGGCTGGGAGGTTGGGGAAGGGGGCTAAGGGGCTTGTGCACTGAACAAATGTATACTCTGAGGTGGGAACAAGAAGGTGGGTGATTCTGGGAGAAAAAGCTAGAGACTTTCAGATGAGGGACATGAAGCTCAAACAGTGACTTACCCAATGTCACACAGCTTACACATGTCGGAGCTGGGACAGAATGAGAGTTTTCTGGGACCCCACTTGCCTCTCTCTGCCTCGCTGCCTGTGTTTTCTGCCCAGCATGAGAATGAGAATCTATAAACAGCATTTATAAACAGAATTTCTTTGACGAGTACCTTCCTAGGCAATTAAAAAAAATAGCAGGGCTCTTGACCCAAAACTGCAATTCACATGTTTCTTTGTGTGGTTGTTTTTTTTTTTTTTTTTTTTTTGAGACAGAGTCTTACTCTGTTTCCCGGGCTAGAGTGCTGTGGCGTCAGCCTTGCTCACAGCAACCTCAGACTCCTGGGCTCAAGCAATCCTCCTGCCTCAGCCTCCCGAGTAGCTGGGACTACAGGCATGCGCCACCATGCCCCGCTCATTTTTCCATATGTATTTTTAACTATCCATATAATTTCTTTCTATGTTTAGTAGAGACAGGGTCTCACTCTTGCTCAGGCTGGTCTCGAACTCCTGAGCTCAAACGATCCACCCGCCTCGGCCTCCCAGAGTGCTAGGATTACAGGCGTGAGCCACTGTGCCCGGCCTCTTTGTGTGTTTTTAATCAGCTTTATTGAGATATAATTTACATACAGTACATTCACTTTTAATTTGAATGAATTTATCCACTCTAAGTCTACACTGCAATGAGTATTGATTGTATGTAGGTATTTTGCACACTTTCTGGGTACACCAACTTCAACAGAGTTTTTAAAATAATAAAATGAATAAGTGAGTGCCTTCAGCTGCATATCTTTTCAAAGGAAGGAGAGTTTATAAACAAAATACAGAATAGCTTCTTGCACAAGTTTCTTTTAATAGGACTTATGTAAACTCACACATGTCAAGGTCGGTAAAAGTATTCTATTTCTTCTACGTCTGTAATTTTATTTGCACCCCTTACCTCAGTGAGGTAGGGAGGTGTTGTCATCCCCACTTAACAGGTGAGGAAACTGAGGCTGCTCTTCAGTCCTGGGAGCAACAGTGGTGAAGCCTGAACCCAGGTAAGGGCTTCACTTTGAAGAAAGGTCTCCCTTCTCTTAGGGCACTGTCCTGGCCCCAGTGGGCCTGCCCTTCCTCTTTGTTCTCTGGAGAACCCAGAATGTTTTCGAGGGCCAGCAAAATGGAGCATCATGACTGGAAAAATGGCTGGAATTAGGCTAATGGGTGGGTGGGTAGGTGTGAGTGGAAGCAGGAGATTCGGGGTCAGACATAGTTCCCTCAACTCCAGCAGAAACTTTGGGGGCCGTATCAAAATGAATCAGAGAAGATAAGAATTCTGGAAAACCTTGCAGAATACTGTCTGCACCCCTGCCCTGCCCCCAGGAGGATTAGGAGGCAGGTAATCTGCAGGTGAAACAATTGTTTACAAAAGCTGCAGAAGGACGCAGGGAAGCTAGCCCAGACACAGAGTTTCCGGGGCCTAAGACTGGTACTATTCCATCCTGAAAACTACAAAAAGTATGTCTCTAACTCTGTACCCCTCTTTGTTCTGGGGATGTATTTGGAGTCTCCTTTAAATACTATACGAATAAGTGGAGGGGCTTCGAGGTGCAGCAGGTGGGAAAGAGACAAAGAGGGGCTGGGATAGGCAAGCAGGAAGTAGCAGCGGGAGACGAGGGAGCCCAGGGCTTGGTAAGGCTCTTGCATGCCCCCACCGTGTGCAGACACAGCACCACCCCCTACGATGGGGCTCTCCAGAGGATGTTCATCTTAAAACTCAGACCCTGGCAGCAGCAAGGAGGAGGGAATTGCGGTGTCCCAGGGCAGATCGCCTTAAGGGACCTATTTGTAGAGGCAGAGGCCCAGAAGCTGCCGTGTGCAAGCTGCTTAGGGCTCTGGGTCACAGGAGAAATAAAGAGCTTCCCTAGTAACAATCCTTCTCCTCCTCCTCTTTCACTCTTCTTCCTTCCACTCTCCTTAAACCTGCTGAGTCCCTTAGGCAGCTGGGCTCAACATAAGCTAGAGACTGATGCGTGTACAAGGGAAATAGGGGAGCCTAGAAACAGCAGAACCTGGGAGAGGTACCTGTGTACAGGGCAAATGAGGGGAGCCTGAAAACAGCTGAATCTGGGGAGATGGAACTGCCTAGTGAGGGAGCAATGGGGTTCTGGAAACTGCCGAACACAGGGAGGCCAATTTGTGTACCGGGGAAATATGGGGGAACCTGGAAACAGCAGGATCTGGGGAGACGGTCGTGTACAGGGGGGCAGAAAGAGCGAGAAGCCTGAAAACAGTTGAATCTGGGGAGGTAGATTCGTGTGCAGAGGGAACAAGGGGAGACTGGAAACAGCACGGTCTGGGGAGATGCGTCAGTATAAGGCAGGAGCTGGGGCGGCCTGGAAACAGGGGCTCTCAGGGGATGGATCTGCATGGGATTGGGGAGGGCAGGGGTGGGGAGTGCCGGGAAGTCTAGGGAATCTGATGAGGGGGCAGGGAGACAAGGAAGCACAGGCATGGAGTCAGGGGGTGGTTGCAGTGGAATGGGGAGTGCAATGGAACCCCCGGCCTCCTCTGCAGACAGGGCAGGGTGAGGGGGTGGCTTTCCATTGGGGACCCCAGATTTCTCAAGGCAGGAAGAAAAGGGCTCTGTGCGCAGTCGCTGCCCTGGTCCTAAAATGAGCAAAGCCTGGAATTCCCTAGGGGAGATAGCAGAGACGTTGCAGGATGAGGAGGTTGAAGGAGATGCTTCCCCCATTCCTCTCGCCTGCCTTCCTCCCAACCCCTCTCTGACAGGACAGGCCTCTTTCTCCCTTTCCACCGACCAGCCTGACCTCTCCCGCAGAAGTTCCCTCCTGAGTGACAGACAGACAAAGACAGAGCTGTAGACAATCTACTGAAAGAGGCCCCACAAAAGGTCCCTCCCCACCCACGACCCCCGGTAGAGACTCTGGGCCAGCCAGGGCCAATGGGAGCTGTCACTCCAGTGAAGCTGCCTTCAGGTGACAGGACTTTAGGAGACAGGGAGACTAGGGGCTGGGAAAGGCCTGAGATTTTTGGGATTCTGTCTGTGCCTCTTGGAAACCAGAGTTTCGCAGCTGGTTGCTTCTGAGAAAGGAACTGGAGTGGTACTGGCGGCCACCATAGCAGAAAGGGAAACTTGGTTCCACTATTTTCTAGCTGGGGGATCTTGGGCCTGCCATAATCGCTCTCTGGGTCTCAGTTTTCTCATCAGTGAAATGAAGGATTGGTTTAGATCTCTAAAGGGCCTTGAGCTCCAACATGAGGATTCGTGGTAGACTAGGGACAGAGAGTGGCATTTTTTCCCATTTGCTGATACTGCTCAGGACTTTGCAGGCAACCACGGGGAGGAGGCTGGCATTTGGGATGCTGTGGGAGTGTTTAAGCAAGCTTTCCCTGGCGCTGATAACCCTTCTGGAACATGTGTGCTTGCTTCTACTTTTTGTCACTCCGAGAGGTCCTTCCCCTTAAGCAAAATTATTTTATTTTATTTTATTTTATTTTATTTTTTTAAGACAGAGTCTTGCTCTGCCACCCCGGGTGGAGTGCAGTGGTGTCATCATAGCTCACAGCAACCTCAAGCTCCTGGGCTCAAGGGATCCTCCTGCCTCAGCCTCCGGAGTAGCTGGGACTACAGGTGCACACCACAACACCAGGCTAATTTTTCTATTTTTAGTAGAGATGGGATCTCGCTCTTGCTCAGGCTGGTCTTGAACTACTGAGCTCAAGGGATCCTCCCACCTCGGCCTCCCAGAGTGCTTAGGATTACAGGTGTGAGCCACTGTGCCCAGCCAAGCAAAATTAATTTTTACTCCAACCACCTCAGGCTTCCTGGCTTGTGATTTAGGCTGGAATGTGGAATCTGCACCCAAAATCTCTCTCCCTCTCCTGCATCTTCTGGCCTGCTTCCATGCTGGCCTCCCCCACCCCACCCCTGCCCTCAACCCCTCTGTGCTCTCTTGCCTGTGGCCTCTGTTATTATCCTGTTTCTCCTGAAGCCAAGGATGTTTGGAAAAGGGGCTTATGTTTAGGATCTTGAAATGAAGCCTCAGAGTCTCAGGGAAAGGACCCTCCTCCCCCAGCAGAAAGACTTTCAGGTGACCCAAAGGCCCCAAGGCGTCACACTGCCCTTTGCCCATTACCAAGCCTGGCATGGATTCGCATGCAGTGCATCCTTTTCAAAGGTTGCAGGCTGGGAGCACATCTGAAACCACCTATAAATAAACCACCCTCAGCCTGGGAGCATGGAAAGAGGTGTGTGTGTGTGTGTGTGTGTGTGTGTGTGTGTGTGTGTGATGGGGAGGAGAGACAAAGTAACCACCGGCCTAGCTCAGGCCAGGCCTGCATCCGTTGAGTACCAGACCTTCTCCACTCCTCCTTTTAGTCTGAGAAACCACTGGGTTTAGCACAAGGGCGTAGCTTGGGCTGATGATCCGATGGCTCCAGAAACCCTGCCACCTCCAGTCTGTGCAGAAGAAATCATTCCCTGCGCTTAGGGAATCAGAATGGAAGAGTCCTGCCCAGACGGAAGGGGAACCATGGTTGCCTGTCTTACCCCTCTCGGGGACCTCGGGTGACCCGCTTCAACACAACCAAGAAAGGGGGAAGGAGGGGTCGTCTCCAAGGGACAGTGCTGGGAGCTGGACTCCCGGGGTCCAGTGCCACCAAAGGTGGCCCGGGGGCACAGAACCTCTTCCCAACTGGGGCCAGTCGTTCCTATACACGGGAGCGAGTGAGGGGCAGTTCTTAGTGAGTCCCAAGGCTGTGGGAGCTGAGGGGGTCGTGGGCTGGGCGGAGGAGGGGAGGGGGAGGGGGATCTGATTAGAATCCGGGCCGTATGGCGAACGCTGCGGAGATGGAGGTAATCACTGAGCGAGCGAGACAGCGTGCTCGGCGACAGCAGGCGGCCCGGCCGTCGCCATGGCGACCGCGGCCTCCGGGGCGCGCGGCTCGGCGCAGCTCGGCGTCCGCGGCGGAACATCTGCTTTGCACGGGGCTGCTGGGAGCCGGGGGGCGCGGGCGCGGCTGCTCCCCCCACCCCGCGAAAAAGAAACAAATTAGGCCAACTGTCCAATGAGGGGCTGCAAATGTATTTATTAATGCGAGGGAAAGGTTGTTCCGGAGCGCAGTTTGATTAATGTTTGAGTCTTCAGCCTGTCAGTCTGGTTTTGTCTCCTGCAAAAGGGGAAGAGGGAGGGGTGGGGTGGGGGGCTGGTAGGGGAGTGGGGAGGAGAAAGACAACAAAGCGGGAGGGGATGTTAATAGCCAAATAGGCTCTTTTTCATGTTTCCCTCAGCCTGCCACCCTTGATGGATGGCTCAGACAGACACCAGAGCGCATCGGGGAGACGCGAGCCCCGCGGAGAGAGGGCGGAATGGAGGGCCGGGGGCTGCTGGAGCCGGGCTGGGGTCAGAGGGGCGGGAACTCCCGAGGGCGGCGAGGGGAGGGATGGCCCCAGGAAACAGGCAACCCCTGGGGAAACCAGAGGAAAATTGCAGGAACTGTTTACAAGTCCCCCCTCCCATCCCCTGTTTGCCCCTCTGGGCCCCGGAGACAGCACTGGAGGTCGGAGGGTGAGGGTCTCTGTACCCTCCGGATCACGGGCAGGGGCGACAAGCTGTCACCGTGGGCGAGGGATGGGAGAAGGGAGGTGGGCGAAAGCCTATGGCTTCTATCCTTCATCTCTCTTTCCTCCTCCACTCCTCTCTTTCCTTCCTCTCACCCCTCGGCCATATTTCCCATGTTCACTTTTTGCTCCATCTTCCCTCCTTTCTTTGTCTCTTCTTCTATTGTTTCTTTCCCTTATCTCCCCCACTTGGTGACATAAGCTGGCTGTGATAGGAACTGCCTTGCTGAGATGTCTTCTGTGACCACAATCTGAACACCTATAATGCTTTCTATTTTCTGTCTCTTTTTTTCTGGAGTCATGGGGGCACTGAGAGCCCCGCTGGGACCTCAGACTTGACTCAATTTATGAGAAAACACAACCTTCCCCCTTTTCTGCCCTCGGCACCAAATCCTCAGCCCAGCCCACTAGGAATGTGGGGTGCAAAGCTGAAAATTATCAACTTCTGGCGGGAGCTGAGATGCAGAAACACAAGAGAAGGTCTGGGTTTAGAGGCTCCCTCTTTACTGTCCCTTGCTGAAAAACTGAAAGAAAAAGAAAAAAGCAAGGGCCAAAGTCTTAAGATGACATTGCAGCTCATTTTACCTTCTTGTACAAGAAAAGATGGAATTTACATACCTAAAAGAGGTTTTCAAGAGTGAAATTATTAAACACTAAAAAAAGCTGCTTATGCAGATCAGAGCCCCACTTTCCCCGAAAGATTTTTATTTATTGTCATCAACATCACAATTAATATTATTTAAAGTCTTGGGGTGGAGGGATTATCCTCTCCTAATGTAGACGTAGCATGGTGGTTAAAAGAGCAGTGGCTTTGGAATCAGACCATCTGGGTTGAATCTTGGTTTCTCTACTCGCTAGCAGGATGACTGTGGGCAAACTATTTAGCCCTCTCTGAGCCTCAGTTTCCTCATCAGTAATGTGGGGATTATACTTGTCCCTAGATCACTGGGTTGTAGAAGGAATAAATGAGATAATCCATATAGAGTGTATAGCACTGTGTCTGGTGGGTATTATGTGCTCGATACATATTGGCTGTTATTATTATTTGGCTATAAGCCCTTTTCAAACAAATTCCATTGAGCGTGCTTTGTACTCCAATGTGTGTATACATGACATTACATTAAATATAAGGTGGAAAGGGATATAAACATGACTTCTGCTTCTGAAAGGTTTATAGTCTTTCTGATGAGAAAGAGTAAATGCATTAAAAATTACAAATCACCTAAGGAGTCCTGTGCCAAGTGCCAAGTAAGTCACATAGATGCCAAATGCTTTCAACACTCAGCTCCAAGGGAGGGGTTGCAGGACTTGGAGCTGGGGTCCTCCCACAGCCCCTGAAAGGGGACACGGAGCCCAGGTCTTTAAAGAAGTGAGGGTTAGAGTGGAGTGAGGTGTCAAAGGGAATGGCATGAGCAGAGACCAAGAAGGTGGCTTGCTCATGAATGAGTGAATGTGGCTGGATCCAGAGTGGAAACTTGAAGAGAGTCTTGAATACAGGACCCAGACACTAAAATTGTATCTCATATGCTTTAGGGAGCTGTTGAAGATTTTTGAACAACAGTGTTACACATGCAAAAATGTAGAGATATAGACATATTAATATTTTTTCAGGGAAGATTAATTTAGCGTTAGTGCATGTAGTGCATAGAATGCATTGGTAGGAGAGAGACTGAAGATCAGGGGACCAGTAAAGGAGGACCTGGACCAGAATGCAGAGGAAAGAATACCTGTGAGAAACATGAAAAAGTATGGTGACTACATGGACATTAGGAAAAGAGGGAGAAGGAGAGTGAGAAGGCACTAAGCTCTAAGGCTTTGAACCTGGGTGATGGGGATGAAATCTATAGAAATAGGGTTTGATCATCATTACTTTGAGTTCTGATTGGAGCCCAAATTGCCTGAGGTTAGCAGATCACCGTAAACCCTGGTGCCATGTGCTTGTTGATGTGGTTTCATATTTATTGGGTGGCCATTATGGAGTGGGTATGGTGGGAAGTCAATGTTATTCATCCTCCATCAGTCTAACACATGTTTTGAGTTGTTGAGATCAATTACGTTGTACGTCTTCCTTTGCCCACCTACCTCCCTCATAACTGATGTTAGAGGTTAAGGGTTCATCCTAGGGCGAGCATAAATAGTCCTTTGGGCTAAATTTAACACTCAGCTCCACCCACCTAATACTTTCACAAATGAACCAAGAAGAATATACCCATCACATAGGCCCTGTCCTCTGAGACCTGAAACTCTAAGATGGTCTGCAGTTTGACCATCAAGTAATGAGGCAAATTTATAGGCAAATGCAGTAGGAGTCATTCCTCTCTTTGATGATATTCCCTTCAAAGCCATCTCACCAGCAGGCTGCACTTGTTCCAAATGATTCCATTGCTTGAAACATTTGGGAAGGCTCCATGGGAATTATCTTCTAAGTCAGTGGCACATTTGTTTTGCTCTCCCCAAAGGTACCAGATCTTCATCCTTAGAAGGTGGGATGGTTTGAATGGTTTTCTAAGGTTGGCATTTTTTCAAAGAAGTTTCAAAACTTATTGTAGCAATGGCAAAGTGTTGAAATAGAATCCTGGCCATAAGAATCATAGCACATGCCACATGTGATCCCAGATTGGATCCTGGACTGGGGAGAGAGGGGGTTGTAGGGTGGAATAGCTGTAAAGGACACTACTGGGAAAATTGGCAGAAGTTGAATATGGACTATAAATCAGATAATAGTCTTGCAGCAATGTTAAATTTTTTTTAATTAATTTATTTTTTTTAGAGCTGGGGTCTCACTGTATTTATTGCCCAAGCTAGTCTCAAACTCCTGAACTCAAGTGATCCCCGCCCCCCCCCTCCACTGCCTCAGCCTCCCAAGTAGCTGGGACTACAGGTGTCTGCCACCTTGGCTTAAATTTCTTGATTTGCATTATGCTGAAGTTGTGTGTCTAAGTGAATGCCTTTGTTCTCAGGAAACATATACTATTTAGGAATAAAGGGACACTATGTCTCCAACTTATTCTCAAAAAGTTCAGAAAATACATGCATATATAAACATGTAGGTAGAGAGGGATGAAGCAGATGTAAATGTAAATAATTGATGAATCTGGGTAAAGGGCATATGGGAGTTCTTTGTACTATTTTTTATATTTTATGTAAGTTTGAAATTCATCAAAATATAAAGTTACAAAAAAAACCCCAAAACCCCAAATATAAGTTCCATTTGAAGGAGAGAGACTTATTTAGATGTTGATTCTTTTCGAGTAGTCTTGGCTACTCAGGAGGCCTCTACTCTTCAACATTTCATTGGGGATTGGGTGAAAACATGGAAGACAAACTGGTCAGATGTGCAGATGATACAGAGATGCAAGAGAGAGTTAATATTTTGGGTGACAGGCCTGGGGATTTAAGAAGATCTTGGCAGAATGAGAACATTTGGGAACATTGACCCAAATCAAACACAGTTAAACATGATGCATGCTCCGTGAGTGTTAGTTGAATGGAATGAGATGAAATTTAAAAGGATTACATTATAAGTTTTATAGTTATCACCAGAAGAGTTAACTCAGTAGGGATGATGAAGACATGGCCTAATGGTGACATACACCAAAAACAGTAAGTTTAGTTGACTGCAACCTCAATATGCTGATATGATATAGAAGGTATTGTGATCTGTGGCTGCCACAAAAAATTATAGATTCTAAGCTACATTAGTAAAAATACAGTCTTCAGAACAAGAACTGGGGAGGAAGGTTTACACATTCTCCATAGATTCACACGGTGATAAGAGGACAAAGGGATGGGAATTACAGGGAGATCCTTTCTGGTTTAGTATGAGAAAGAATTTTCTGAACATTAAAACAGTCTGAAAATGGAAAGGAGTCACCTAGTGAGGTAGTAAGTTCCTGTTGCAAGAAGTATCTAAAGAAGGATATTATGAGTAATATTACAGTAAGAATTCACACAGCAGGAAGGACCCTGGGTTAGGTAGACTGCTGGTCCTTTGGATTCTCAGAAATTCTAGGTAATCACATGTCTGTTTAGGAAAAAAACCAAGTCAGCCTCATTTCTCTGTGGTCTTTATTATATAATGTTTGCAGAATCTGCCCACAAACACACGGATTGTATAAGGCTTGGGAAGACTGGATGGGAGCCTCCTCATTTTGAATTCCCTGCTTGCCCCCCCATCTCTGTTCCAGTCTTCCATCTGCCCCTTGGTTGCCTCTGCCCAGAACTTTCCATGTCTGCCAGCAGGATGGGACTTCCCTTGAGAGATCTGTCATGTTGAAAATTCTAGGTATTGTACCAGTCTCCCTATCGAGGCTGACTCTAACCCATAGTTGGCATTTGCTTTCAGAGCACAATTCCAGCATTTGAGAAATTCAGTTGGGATCCCAACACTCTCAACTTAGCATGGCAGAAGGCGGAGTAGAGGTGTGAGTCGGTGCTGTTTGAGTTCTAAACCCCAAGTGAAAGGAACTCCTGAGGATGGAGTGCACGTCTCAAAAGCAAAGGAAGGTAGAAAACAGAGATAAGAAATAGGCTCCCCTTCTCTTCGGTAGTTTTCCCCCAATTCTCTTCTGTTTTAATCACAGGAAGAATGATTAGTTAGCTGAGGAAGGACGGGGGAAGAAAGCAGATGAGTTTTATCTGGCTGGGGTCTGCCTGAGCCGCAGCCATGTGACTACCTGGCTGACCTGGGGTCTCCATCATGTCCCTGCCTGTCTACAAGACGGATCAGGCTGCCCTTTTCTGCCGCCCCCCCCGCTCCCCTCCATTCCAGGAGAGGGTTCCTAGGATAATTACAGGCTACTACGTTTCTCTCTCTCTCCCTCTCTCCTGCTCCTTTGGGTCCTAGAAATTATTTACTTTCTCAGGGGACTGAGAAACTTCCTCAACACCGTGGTAAACTAGAATCTGAAAGGTTCTCTCCGGTGGAAATAGTGAGGTTAAATTCTCAGAAATCATCCCTAATTTTGACCCCTCTCTGCCCACCTCCCTCCCAGTGTTAACTGGGAACCTATCGCTTTGCTGTTCATTTCAATGACACAGAGCCTTTCCCCAAATCCCCCGGCCTCGCTCGCTCCCACAGAATGGCTCCCCTTGCTGGTATGATCTCTGTTCTTCTGTACTAGAGTGAACAGACCTGGCTTTGAATCCTGGTTATCAGTTGCAGGCTCTGTGACCTTGGGCAAGTTGCAAAATATCTCCGATCATCAATTATTCCATTTGTGAAATGGGAATGAGTATACCTACTTCACAGAATTTTTGTGAATGTTCGACAACAATGCATGTCAAGCTCTCGGCCAGTGACTGGCCAAGTAAGTGCTCAAAAGATGGCAACGGTTACTCCTGGGGCTCACAGTTGTCTGCGCTAAGTGGATGAAGTATAAGGAAGGTGGCAGGAACTAGGGAAACACACCAGGAAGGAGACACAGAAGAGACTTGGAAAGGGTTGGGTTTGGTTAAAGGCAGGACTGTTGATGACGGGGAAGGAGGAAGAAGAAGGGGCAGGGAATAGAAGGGCTCGTGGGAGACCAGCCTGACAGAGAAAGAGAGAAAGTTGGAATGGATGAGACAGAGCAGGAGAAAAGGACAGACAGACAGCAGATGGGAGAGGAAGACAGAATGACAAAGACGGGGGAATTCAGCTGGTGTGAGACAGATGAGAGGTGCCGGAGAAGACAGAAGGAAAAGAGAAACCCGAGGTGGAAGGGGGGGTGTCAAATGAGATGGAGAAGCAGAGGCAGGACAGACAGACTGAGAGCAAGTGGGGAAAGCACAAGACGGACAGACAGATGGCAGGGACAAGAGGGTGCCCTGGGTTGCCTGCATTCTGCTGTGTTTACCAGCTAATTGAGTTAAATTGTTGTCAGAGATGTAATTAAAGGGTAGAGAGAGCTCTCTGGCAGCCCCGAAACAGATGGAGGGGGCTTTAATTGGTAATTAAATTCTTCCCTGGCAGCTGAGGAAGGAGCTTGTGCTTCAGCCTCACAAGGCCGCGGGTGGCCTTCCCCCCACTCCCGGCCCCTCTCAGGGGCTCTTTGGGGAGGGGGCTGGGCTCTGCACACCAGCAGCCTGGCAGGCGGCAAGGCCTGGTAGCTGCAGAGAACGAATGCCAAAGGGACCTTTCTTTCCTGGCGGGGCTGGCTCAGCTCCCATGGGCGAATGCACACAAACCCGCCCCTGTGCCTGCCCCTGCCCGACCGCCCCACTCCCACCCACCGAACTACCATTGACCAGTGAATTCCTACGTGGCCCCTGGGGCTTCACTTGGGATCTCAGGGAAGAATAATGGGGCTCCAGTCCTGCTGACTGATTGGCTTGGGAAGGGTTAGTTGGTTTAGTCGGGGACCCAGGCAGACCCATCTGTTGGCATGGCTCCCCTGAGCCTCTCAGCATCTGCCCCCTCCCCCGCCCTCCCTTCCAGGCGACGCTGTGCAGACTCTGTCCCGCCTGGCACATCACTGTCTGGCGCTGACTCTGCTTCCCTCCCTCCCCACCTCCGCCCCCACCCCCACCGCACCAAATAAGACAGGGATGGGATCGGTCGCCTTGATGGGCAGACAGATTGGCTATATGCTCTGAGATGTGGGCATTTAGACTAATCAGCTTTCAACTCCAAATCTCAGCTTGACCTGCGTTTCATTGCAGAAGGACCCCTGGGATGGCAGATTTCCCCCGAAACCCACAAATTCTCAACATGTTCCACTTCAAAGAAAGAGATAAGTAAAAAGACAGCAAAAAGGCAAGGCTTTTACAAAGAAAGCTGAAAGGGAAGTCACAAAGAAAATCCAGGACAGACATTGCGGGATTATTGTATAATAAAATGCATGGCTGACTATGAGTCAGCAATACAGTGCTGTTCTGACAAAAGCAAGCTCCAGGCTGGATGCATAAATAAGGAACCTGGGGGTCATTCTCATTATATCTCAGCTGATCGGACAAAAGTTCTTTGTCTCGCTCTGGGCTCCATGGAGTCCAGGAGTCATGAGGGACCTTAGAGGGGTTTCTGGGGAGGGCCGTAGGAGTGGCAGCAAGGTTCACGCGGCACGATGCCCACTGTATGGATTTTCACTCGGTTTGTCCATCACTCTCTGCTCTTTTGCCTTTGGCCCCACACATGCTATTCTCCCTGCCAAGATCTGTGCTCTCACCCTCCTCTCCCCTCCCAGGCTGACTGCTGACTTATCCTAAGGCACACCACAGGTTGGTCTTCATTTCTTCAAGACAGTATCCCCACCCTCCCCACTGTCTCCCATCCCAACATCTGCCTTAGCCCGACATCCCACCGTGGCTAGTTTAATCATCCAAATCCCTCGCAAGGCTGTAAGCTCCAAAAGCCAAGGGTCATGTCTATTTCACTCACTGCTGACTCCCCAGCACCTACAAAAAGACCTGGCAATCAGTAGGTGCTGGATTAATTTTTGTTGAATGAAGATGTAAACCCAGAACATTCAGGGTGAAGAAAGGAAACTCTGAAAGTCATCAGTAATGTTATTATCCAGATGAGAGGACTGCAGAGATTTAGGTTAGCTGCAGAGAAAAACTCCTTTTGGATTTTTTAGTCGGTCTATATTTGCTACAGAAGAATGGGAAATCTCTTTTAGAAACAGAAAGAGGACAAAGTCTTGTGGATGGGCAACACGGATGGTAGCCCTCGGCCTCCACCGTGGGCAGCCGGGAGAGTGACCGAGCTGGTGCCGGAGCACCAGACCCCTCCCCCACTGGAGATTTGTTACTCAGTGAGTCTAGGGGCAGGGGCAAGAAATTGTATTTTTTAAATCTTCCCAGGTAATTCTGATGATCGACAGCTAGAAACCACGAGATTAAATGCCAGGTCTCTTTCAGCTACAAACATTTGTTTTTCTTTTCCTTTGCTTGCTAGCGTTTTTTTTTCCCCCAGCTAGAACGAATCAGCCTGGCTGATTCTAATAGGCCAGAAAGAAAGCAAGCTTTGGGAATATGGAATTCTTCACGGAACCTTGGCAAACAGGAGTTTGCCATGCTTCCCAGTCGGCCCTTCTGAGTGCATGCCGAGTGAGGTTACCGGTTCTGTGTTCACCTCTACCTTCCTCAGCCCCATCCCCCAAAATGGTACTGAAATGCAAAAACTGTCAAGGCCAGGGGCTGCTGGAGCTACAGATTGAGACCTGTATTTGAATGCCGACCTCCACCTCCTGGTTAGCGTGCTCCTCACCATGTAATATTGATGAAGCTTTTTGGCTTCCCAAGATAGCCCCAGCATGCACTGTACCTGAATGGGCCCAAGTGTCACATCACTTCCCTTTGCCCAGGAGGGAAAGGGGAGGGCTGTGGGGAGGTGGGTGACATTCCTTCCCCTAACACCATCCTCCTGCCTCCCACTGAGAAATCCCCTAACCAGAGACTGGTCGTGAGGGCCCCCCTGCCTTCGGTGGCCAGAAGGCCTCGGAACCTGCGGGGTTAAACAACTGCCTGAGCTGCTTCCTGGTTCATCAAAGCTGACTTGCCCACAAAGCCAAGGCTTGATTAGCCAAATACAGTTGTAAAACCTAAGCCTCTTCATTGTTCCTTCACCCTCCTGCATGGCCTCTTGTGGCTTGTTACTTAGACTCACCGAGTTTAGAGCTGGAACAAATCTCAGATTTCCAGTATACCAGTTTTCAAGTCCCAGGGTTTGGCAAAGCTTGGTGAGGCAAGGGGGCAATCCCCATTTCAGCCAAGCAGCTCTGTTTATCTGTTTTTATATAACATATTAGAGTTCTGGTCAGTGGTATGCTGGTAAAAGTTTAACAGCCAGCTCTCAGAGTAGTGCAGAAGCCCCCGTTTGTAGCATGAGCTCATTTTTATGGTGTGATTACTCCCACCAGAGCCCATATCAAGCTACCAACTGGAAGTCCTGATGCAAAGTTGGGAAATGCACATAACTGGCTCTTGGGAGCTTCTGGGAGCAGGTGCAAGCCCGCTGCAGCATGGTACTGGTTCTGGTCCATTGTAAAAAGAAACATGATGACTGTTATCTAGTACCACCTTTTAAAGGTGAGGCAGCTGGGGCCCAGAGAGGTTAAAAGAGTTGCTGAGGGCTACATAGCTCACCAGGACCGGATTCCACAGTTCCTGACCCCCAAAACCCTGATGCCACATTCCACAGTGCAACTCGGCCAGATTGTAATGGGCAGCTAGGAGTGAAGACAGAACTCACTGCAGGCAGCACCAAGGCAAGAACACAGAGAGGGACTGGCAGTGGCCAATGTCAAAATAAGTGGCCAAAGGGTCTTGCAGCCAACCTTTGCTGGGTACCCACTGGGTGCTTCTCCTTACTCTTCATAGGGGCAAAACAAAACCAAAAACCTCAAACTTGAGTCCTTAAAGAGTTTTTAACCAACCTCATTCATGTCCTCAGAGAGGAAATTACTCCCCATTTCTGGCTTGGGTGGCGCAGGAAGCATCCACACCCCTTGGGCCATATATGGTATTATGTGTGTTGAAGGGGGCAGGGGAGGAACCAGAAAAGAACAAACCCTCTTAGACAAGTCCGGGAATAACGATTTTAGCAGCTGTTATATTTCATATTTTCTTCCTGAGTAAGGAGCAAGAGGAAGGTGTGGTGTGGTGCTGAGTAGAGGCCTGGGTGTTCCAAAGCCCTGGATTCTAGCTCTGGCTCTGCTGCTCACTTGGGTGGGTCTCTTCCCCTCTCTGGTGTCAGTTTCCCTGTCTGTACAATGAAAGGCTGGAACTGATGCATTCCAGCCTCTCTTTTAAAATTCCATGAATCACCATGGTGGAAAACTATAGGGAGACCACCCAATAATGTTTCTCCTCCCCCAACTCTGTCAACTGGCTTCAGTAAGGACCCCTTCTTTGCACCTCTGACGATGCTCCTCACAGACAACACCCCGCAAAGGCCCCCTCCCTCCAGTTTCTCTGCATATGGACAGGAGCCACGAAGTCTCTCAGGAACGACTTGGACTGCCCCAGACGAGCAGCTGGTCTCCTGTGTCCTAGGGATTCTTTGTGTCTGTGTTTCTTCCCTAGGAGCTGAGGTCACAGTGCCAAGGAGGAGGAATGAGAGGTGAGGGGTCATCTGTTTTCCCCAGCCTCTGCCCATCTACCCCCCAGTCTGGTTTGCTAGTGGAGGAGAGGGAGGGTGGGGGTGGGTGGCAAAAGAACCAGGTGACCCCTGAGCCTGTCCGGCAGCTTCTCCTCCACAGAAGGAAAATAGGTCACGCTCCACAAGGGCCCGTTATCGCCAACCTGGCCCTGCTGCTGCCTGATAGAGCCCAGCCCTCCCCCGCCAGATCTCATTAAGGGGTCGCCGCTTATGCCTCCCAGCCGCCCCCCATCCATCTTTGGGCACGGATGACAGACTGGGCCGGGGGGCTGATGTCCGGCAGGTGACAGGGTTAATGGCAGAAGAGGGCAGAGGGCAGAGGCCAGCCAGCTCACAGTGGTGGGAGGGCAGTCTGGGGAGGCCCTGGGTCCATTCCAGTTGGGCAGCCCCTCAAATTACAGCACCTGGGGGAGGGATGAGTCCTGGACCCGTCTTTCCCCAGGGAAGCAAGGTGGGCAGTATGAGCCATCGTGGGGGCAGATGGTGGGGGGACAGGATGTTAGCCTGGGGAGGAAAGGAGTGAAGAAGCTTAGAAGGGGAAGGAGGGCTGGAAAGAAGAGGTGGGGGTCCCTATATTTGTAGGCTCAGTGGAAAAAAATGCTTCTTGAATCCCTAGATGCTCTGTGGCAGGAAACACACATTTTGCAGATGTGTATGAAATCAGGTGACTGTTTTGGACGTGGGTGCCCGTGACCTATTCTGTTTTCTCTCCCAGCTGCCCGGTTCGGTGGCCCAGCACTGTGGCTAGGAGCAAGGTTCCAGAGTCAAACAAGGTGGGTCCAAGTGGCATTCAGATCCTTTCTGTGTGCCCCGCTAAGTTACTTGACCTCTCTGAGCCTGATTTTCTCCATGTGTACAATGTAGATCTGGTACTATCCAGCTTCTGTGAGGGTGACCTGCCCTGGCACATGGGAATCACAGCACCTGGTACACAGCGAGTGTTCAGTAAGTACTGGCTGCTCTTGGAAGTAGCCACATCATGCTTTCATTATTGCTGTCACCTTTGCCGCCTCTCCCCCATCACCAAGCTTTTCCCAAGCCTTCTGCCTTGAGACCTCCCTCGTCTGACCGCCTACATACCCAGGACCACCTCCTGGCCGGCTCTGCTCACTCCCAGGGAGCTGCTGAATGCTGCTTTGGGGGCTGCAGCCCCCCTCATGGCTCCCAGAGGGGAGGCCCCACAGTGGCAAGGGTTAGTCCCTCTGGGCCTTTGAAGCCCAGGCAGGGAGGGGGAGGAGCTGCCATGTGCTCCTGACCTGGGGGGCGAGGCTGGCCCCCCCACCGTGGGAGGAGAGCTGAGGAACAATGCGCAGTGCAGGGGGCTCAGCGCTGGCCAGCTGGCATTCAGGGGAGGGGATGGGGTCGGGTGGGAGCAGCTCCTCCCCAAAGCGAGCAGAAAGCTCCTTCAAGAGAGCTGGTAGTGGCTGGGTCTCCCCAGAGGGACCCTGAATGTGGACGGTGTCCCGTGGAGAGGAGGAGAGAGATTTTTGCAATGTGGCCTCTTGGACTGAAGTTGTCCAGAGCCCCCCCACCAGAGGGGGTGCTAGGAGCCCCTCTTCAGTTCCAGGGATCTCCTTAAGTGCACCCCAAACTCGAGGTGGGCAAAGGAGCCAACTAGCACTACTCTGCCCTCCTTCTGGAGCCTGGATGGAGGCCCCCTGGGGTGCTGATGGCCTCCATTAGGTCCTCAATCTTGCGAGGATAATGCATGGCCCAGGCTGGGCTGGGGGAGGAGGCCCCGCTGGCAGGGGAGCCAAGAGGCAGGACGCAGCAGTCGCCTGAGCAGAATACCAAGCAGCTGGCTGGTTGTCCTCAGCCTGAGGCCGCCTCTTGTAGCAAAAAGCTGGGCCGCGTGGGGTCTGTCCCTCTGTCCCTACCCTCCACAGCCCCAGCTTCCATGCCAGTTCCACCAACTCCCTACTGTGGCTGAACTCCCGGACCCTTAGAGGGGCTTATCTCTGGGTCTCATCTTCCCGACGCAGTCAGCTCCGCATGCCGCCAGGGTCCTGGGTAGCATGAAACAGCAGCATCCGCCCCACCCAACTGGCCCAGAGCCCTGCTCACCCCAGAGCTTCTGCGGATGATCCAGCAAGATCAGAATTAACAACATCCTTGATGGAGGAGGAAAGACACAGAACATGAGAACAGTCTCCCCTTTCATTGTCTACCCACAACTGTCAAATGAAATAAAGCTTTTTTCTAAAGTGAGCACTGCTGTGATGTGGCCGGCCTGTCACTTAGTCCAGTCTCCTCTGGGGTGTTGCTGCCTTTTGCCAGCTTGCTCTGGTTTTCCACGCCTCCAGTCTCAGTTTACCAGGTCCCAGCCGCCCTTGCCTTCTGCCGGGAAAGCCTTTTGTCCACCCTGTATCATACTGCTGGGAGGTGACACAGCTGGGTTCATCTGATCCTCTCCATCCTGCCAGGCAGAAGGCAGAGGTGTCACTTCCCTGGAAGGTGTGCGAGGGGCCTGGGCCCTGGAGTCAGGCAAACCCAGGCTGCAAGCCAGCTTCCCTGCTTACCAGCTAGGTGACCTTGGGCAAGTTTCTTCATTTCTCCAAGCCTGAGTTTCCTTATCTGCTAAATGGGGATTACATTAGCATCATCCACAGTGGTTATGAGGATTCATGAAATGAAATAGTGCTAATGTAAAACATTCAGTGCAGTGCCTGGCACATTATAAGTGCTTAAAAATGGCAAAGGGAAAGGAATTTTAAAAATACCTATTTTACAGGTGAAGAAAATGAGGTCAAAGAAGGTGAGAAGAGCTAGAGACTTTGCAGAAGGGGGGGGTCTCTGTGCCTCGGTCCACGGCTTTCCCTTCCTCTCCGCTGTGTCTCGGCCCTGAATTTTGCACGCCCCTAGACAGGGTAGCAGGCCCCCGCTCTGGCCTCTGAGTCCTCCCTGCATGCGAGGGGCTGGTTCTCTCCTGTAGAGACCACATGGAAATGTTTGCAATCAGGATTCAAGGCCCATAATTCACCAGTGATCAGATGTAGGGGAGGTGCTGGGACAGTTATATTAATAACTGTGCCGTTAACAAGCAAGTGATGTTCTCATAAAGCATGTGTTGGTTGGGGGGGTTGGGTTTGTTTATTTATTTATTTATTTCCCTCTAGGAGCGAACAGGGCCACAGAGGGAGAACATTAAATTATCTCTCGAAATGATGCTGGTAATAAGTTGGGCAGGTTAGAAGAGCTGTCGGCAGCTCCCGCCAGACCTCCTCTGACCTTTCCGAACTCCTATCTTTCACTTGGCCTTGTATTATATGGGGCCAATTACTCCCTTCTGGGTGAGCTGTGTCCCTTGTTTAGAACTGCTGTCTACATGGGCAAAATGTGCGTTTTTTCATCAGCCAAGCAAGTAAGAGTGATCATATATTATTTCTTGCCAGAAATCAGAACATGCCATGTGACATGGAAAAGAGAGGGAACCTGTAAGGACAAAGGCTTTGAATATCTGCAATAAGCACTATTCTGGAAAGGCAGGTCCAGAGACCCAATAATAATAAATCAATAATAATAATAACTAACACTTATATGGTGTGGGTGATGGGCCAGGTCCTCTGAGCACTTTCCATGTGTTGACACATTTGTTCTTCGTAGCAACCCTAAGCCATGGGTACGACTGTTATTATTCCTGTTCTGCACATGAAGGAAGAGGTCTCACAGCTAGGGGGTGTGGAGCTGAGATTCAATTCCAGCCATTCTGACTTCCCTGTCTGGGTTCCTGCCCACTACACTGCCTCGAATATTATTCTCTGGGGATGGCGACTTCTCTTTCTTTAACTGTCCGAGATGGGGATGCCCTGGCCCAAGCTAAGTAGATGATTCCTGAAGCCTGAGAACTCCTTCCTGCCTATCAGAGTGGCAGCTGTGGTACCCGGGGTTCCTCCCATGAGCCAGGCACTATGCTAAGAAACATGTTACGTGCAGTGTCTCACTGTGCCTTAACATTGTGAGCCTGGTGCTACTATCATTCCCACTCTGCAGATGAGCATATCAAGGCCCAGAGGTGTCTCAAACCACATGGTAGCAAGCAAATGTCAGATTCAAAGCCAAGGCTGACTCCACAGGCCCCCTGCCTTGTACAGTTTCTCCCATCTCCCTTGCCAGGAATTTATTATTCTAATACTCCAGGCTCAGGTTTGACCAAGCCCCAGTGCTGAGAGTTTTACCCATTTCTAAGATGCCTGGATTCCCAGGGGTGGGGTCCTAGGCCAGCGGATCTAGCCTTAGACAGGCACAGACGGGGAGTCATTTAATTTTACATTAAAAGAGAAGGTCCCCTCCTCCACGCCCCTCCCCCTCTCCCCTGCCTCAGCTCCCTTCCAATCACATCAGAGACCCCAGAGGGGGCTTGACCTCTGTCCTCAGGGGAGGTCAGCCGGGGTGACCCTGCCTGTGTGCAGAATCCCGTGAGAGAGGCCCAGCTGCAGGCCTGGGAGGGCTGCAGGCGTACCCGGAAACGGGCTGGGGTCACCGAGGGCGGCCCAGGCTGAGGGAGGGGCTTCCCTCGCCCTTTGTGAGCCCGTGGGCAGGGGGAGATTAGTTCCACAGGCAACTCCTGTGTCTCCAGAGAAAGGGGCTATTATGGAGCAGCTAAAAATACAGGGCACAGCCCACCCCACCTCCCCTTTTATCGCCATGGAGATGAGGGGAGGTCTCTGGGATGGATGGGGGGGAGGGAGAATGAAAGGCAGGTGAAAACAGGGGAGGAGGGGGGGTTGCACTGGGAGTCAGTGAGGGGAAGAGGGGAGGAGGAGAGGGGAGTGGGTAGAGCTCCCGCCTGCCTCTCTCAACCGGGGTGGCTGGTGGGATCTCTCAGCTCCATCTCCCTCATTCTTTCCTCTCCACATCCTGCCGGCCAGGTCACAGACGATGCCTGGGGGCTGCCGGGGCAAAGAGACATTTGCCCACTACCCTGCAGCTGGCCCTGTGACCTTTGAGGGTGAGGGGTCCGACCATCTGGGATTAAATTGCAAGCTGGCCACATGGAAGGCAGCTGGTGAACAGCTGCTAGGCCTCCTTCAGTCTCTGGACACACCAAACGCCCCAAATCATTGACTCAGAGTCATCTGACCAAGTTTCCACCACAGCGTCCCCACCCAATATTGATCCAATGTCATCTTAAGGTCCTCAGCGATGTGACTTTCCCACCTGTGCTCCGGGGGGGGGGCACCTTTGGCTGTCAGATAGGGCTTCCTTACGTTGGATGGAAATCGGTCTCCCTCTCACCTCCACTGTAGGCCCTAATCCGCTCTCTGGGGCTGCACGATAAAGTAGACATTTAATATTATAGAAAGAATGCATAAAAGTCTGACCCTTCTTGACATGAAATATTTGAAGAAAGCTGCTGAGAAGTTAACTTTGTTGGAAAAAATATCGTCCATAGTTTAAAAATGTGCAAATCTAAGTAAAAGCCTGGGATGGGAAGTGATTCCGGCCACTGAACATTGGGTGGGCAGAAGAGGGGGCTTTCTGAGACGCCGGGGCCCTGGGTGCTGCCTTGATGTCAGTTCAGAGGTCATGGATGGCGCCTTTGACATGTTTTAGCAAACTAGCTATTAGGTAATTCCCCAGCCCAATGGGCAGAGCTAAAATTTGCTGGGGAACTGTGACTGGTCTGTGGCTCTGTGCCTCAGTATAGCTGCAAACTGGAGAAACATCCTCCACCCCACCTGCGATTTTCTTGGAAAGAGAGACCAGCACCTGGCAAAGTGCTGGAGGCCACGTGTTCTTATCAGCAATGTGAAAATGAAGGGATCTCCCTCTTTGGGAGTTAGTGGATCCCAAGCTGACGGATTTGTGATTCCATCGTTTGGAGAGATTCAGGGATTCCAAGTTGACTGGGATCTTCCAACTGGCAAGGTCACAAGCTCTAGCCTGCGCTCTAGGGGACCCACCTGAGAAACCTCAGGTCAGTTCTGACCTCCATAAGACTTCTTGGCAAGGAAGGTTAGTCACAAGGCTGCAGGGAGCAAGGACAGGCGAAGAGGGAAAAGAGGCAAACTCCATCTTGGAGGAAAAATTCAGGCTCTGGTTACCTTTTTGTTCCTCCCCCAACTCTCACCACCTGGGGTGGCCTAGGAAGCAGATTCCTTAGGCAGACATTTGGAACAGGTGTGGTTTAGGTGCATGGGGCACCAGAGATAAGCTGAGAGTTGTGGTTGCACTTAACAAAGGCTATATCCTATGCTCGAGAACAGTTGTTTCAAAATGCCAGGCGTCAGCAGATGTTGGAGACAGCCCTGATTCTTGCATCTAGAGAGGAAAAGGAGATAAGTCCATACATAGCCATATTTGAACCGTGCCAGAGCCCAGGCTGTCAAGAAAGGCAGGCATACCTGCTGTTGCCTCTTCCCACTCGACACCGGGGCTTCTGCCCAAATGCCGGTGTCCAGATTGTCTTTATGACTGTTTTAAGAAGGAGTGACAGAGCCTTTTAATATCCCTGACAGCCAAGGATGTTTTAATAGATGGCGGAGCTGGGCTTCAGGACTTAAGAAAAGAGAGCAGAGCTGTCAGGCCTCGTTTCTATGACAGACCTACTGATCAACTGGATGACAAAATAAAATACGGGGCTGTGCCTCTCCCTGGTCCCATCAGGTTGACAGTCTGTCACCATTGCTTGTCATCTTTCACCTCCTAATCACTGAGGCTTAGGGAAAACCTGTGTTTCACAGGAGTCCCTACAGGATTTCCACTCAGACCTGCCTGCTGAACACCAGGCCTCTGTTTCAACCTCCCAGGGCTCCAGCGGGTGTTCTCTGACTTTCTGGAACTCTTCTAACTACAGAGCCCTGCCTCCGTTGTTGCTGTTTGTTAAAGGTGATTATAGGTCTTACGGCAGGGCTCAATATTCTGCAAAAACAGATGGGTAGTGGTGACGGTCGGACGACAGCATGAGTGCCATTGAACTGTATACTCACAAAGGGTTAAAATGATAAATTTTATGTTATGTATATCTTACCACAAAAACAAAAACCCACAGATGGAGCAAGGAACAAACAAAGCAAGTTTGGACCTTTGCGCCTGCGTCACTTGGGTGTTCCACCGTGTGTGCCCACGACCCGTCTAACCTGTCGCAAGGCCATTCCCGGTACCTCTACGTCCATGAAAACACCCAGCTGCCCACCTCCTGCTTCCCTGTCTCTTCCTCACCTCCCTGGTTAACAGGCCCCAAGGTCATTTTGGAGTCCAACATCTGAAGGCTCCTTATCTACACTTTTCCTTCCGGCACCAGGTTTGGGGCTGGTCTGCCCAGCAGCTCGGTTTGTGGCTAAAGCCACATCGGTCATATCCTCCATACGTCCTGGCAGGTGAGGTCTAAGGGAGTCTCCCTGGTTTAGTTTGGTTTTATTTCGGTGGGGAAGGAAGGCAGCAAATCCAGGGGCCGCCGGCTGAATGAAACCCGAGAGAGAGCGCGGAGTCCTTCCTTCCCCACAGATTAAGGCTAGCTGCGCTGGGGGCCGCTCTCCCTCTTCTGGGGCTCGCCTCCCTGCGACCCTGCACGCCCAGGGTTAAGGGGCAGCGCCGAGGCTCCTGGGTCCCGGTCCCCAGCTGCAGACACAACTCCAGGTGAGGAGCCTCCCTCCACCTTGCTAGCCCAGGGCTCTGCGTTCAAGTCCTCTGCCAGGAGAGAGTTAAGGGCTTGGGTTTAATTTGCCCGTTAATCACAGTTAAAAGAAGTAATGAGCCTCTCCCCAAAGCCTGGGTGTTTCTCTGCAGATTAAGCCGCAATTTGCATAGCCCCTTTATTCATTCCCACCTTCCCCTGTGGGGCGGCTTGTCCTTTCAGACACAGCCAAGCGCAGCCGGCGGCGGGAGCAGTTTGACAAATGGCTTTGCCATGCGCGTGGTTTGGGCGAGAGGGAGGGAGGGGAGCGCTGGGAGGGAGAGGGCAGCTCCCGACAGTAATGGATAGCTGGGGCGTTAAATAGTGCAGAACTTTTTATTAGACACACAGGAGAAGTTTAAATATTCAAACTGGTTTTGTTTGAAGCCTGGGGAATGAGAGGAGGGTGGCAGGCTAGCTAAGTAAGAGTTTACTCAGGGCCAATTTACTCAGAAAGGCCCTGCTGGTCACCGGAGAGGAAGGGCATCTGGAGGACACAGGCAGATCCAGGTCAGCTGGTACCCCCGGGCTCCACACCCCTGCAGCAGCCTGGACACCCTCCTGCTGGGCTCCGGCTCTGCCAGGTGGGCAGCCAGCCTGGAAGCAGCTGCTCAGGGCCTGGTTACTCAGGGTGCAGAACAGCTCGGGAAGTCCAGCATATGGGTGGCATTCAGTAGATGGGGACTGAGAGCCCAGCTTTGGTAGCAAACCTGGGTCTATGAAGTAATGACATCTCCAAGAGGATGGGATGACAACCTTTTCTCTTCCTCTCCGGAAGCCTCCTCAACCAAACAGGGAAAGAGGAGGAGAGACAAGGCCCAGATGATCCTCAGGGTAGGCACTTTCCTTGGTGGAGAGATTTTAGTCTAGCCATTGGTCCATTTCATTTTTTATTTTATTTAAAAAATTTTTAGAGATAGGATCTCACCCTATCACCCAGGCTGGAGTGCAGTGGCATGATCATAGTTCACTGCAGCCTCCAACTCCTGGGCTCAAGCGATCCTCCTGCCTTAGCCTCCTGTGTAGATGTGACTACAGGCATACGCTACCACACCTGGCTAATTTTCCTATTTTTTTTTTTTTTAGAGATGGGGTCTCACTATGTTGCCCAGGCTAGTCTCAAACTCCTGGGCTCATGTGACTCTCCTGCCTCAGCCTCCCAAAATGCTAGGATTATAGGCATGAGCCACCGCCTCAGTCCATTTTGAAAGCTGACTTAACCTCAGTTTTCTTCCAAACTTCTAGTGTTTTGCGGTACTCTTCCTTTTTGCTAACTTGTGAGCCACATGGTCATATTTCAGAGGTCAAAGTCACTTTAGCAATCATTAAAACAAAGTTCAGAAAAGTTAGAGAGTTAAGAAAAGTTTGAGACTCCAAGGGGGACACAAAAGTAAACAAGACACAATCCCTGCCTTCAAGAAGCTCAGTTTGGGTCGGACACTATGACACTATCAGTGAGTTTCCCTGAGGACAGCTACACAGAATGCTGCTGAGGGAGGGAGTGGCGAATTCTGTAGAGGGAACTGGAAATGTCCATGGAGACGCATTTGGGCTGGGTCTGGATGGCTCAGAGGGAGCTGAGAAAAGGGTTGGGGCTTTGGGGACACACATGGGTTTGGCATCTTGGGTGGGTAGCTCAGGCTGGAAAGGCAGGTGGAGATCCACTTATCAAGGGCTGGCCTGCTACACTAGGAATTTGGGAGCCAAGGGGGCATCAGAATTTCTAAGCAGGGAAATGACTAGGGAGAAAAGGCCCATAGCAATGTGGAAAGGGTGGATTAGAAAGGGGAGCCAGGAGAGACTAGGGGATCATTGATGGAGCCAAGGGGACAGGAAATAGCAGATATTTCTGTCCCACCCTCTCACAACAGCTAACATTTGAGTCTTACTGTGCCGGGCACTGTTCTTTTTTTTTTTTTAAAGAGTGGGGTCTCACTCTGCTGCCCAGACAGCATAGCTCACTACAGCCTCAAACTCCTGGGCTCAAGCGGTCCTCCTGCCTCAGCCTCTCAAGTAGCTGGTACTACAGGTGTGTACCACCACGCCCAGCTAATTATTTTATTGTACTTATGTAGACAGGGTCTTGCTATGTCGCCCAGGCTCAGGCACTGTTCTAAGTGCTGTCCACACTCACCACAGCCACCTACCCTGAGGTCAGTAGTATCTGTGGTCTCATGTTACAGGTGAAGGAAAAGAGTAGAGAGGTCCAGTGACTCACCCAAGATCACACAGGGAGTAAGAACAGAGCCAGGCACAGTACGAAAGCCCAGGTCTGGAGAACATGCGAATTACCACCACATTTTACTGCCTGTTACTTTTACTCGATTTTGTATGTGCATGTACAGGAGTGGGGAGAGAGGAGAAGAATAAACAAGTGGCTATTAAAAGATGAAATCAAAATCAGTAACAGGACAGGTAGGAGTGTATGAGAAGAGAAGAGCCCCAGGATCTCAGTTTCTTTCTCTCTCTCTTTCTTTTTTTGAGACAGAGTCTCGCCCTATCACCCCAGGTAGAGTACAGTGGCATCATCATAGCTCACTGCAGCCTCAAACTCCTGGGCTCAAGTGATCCTCCTGCCTCAGCCTCCCGAGCAGCTGGGACTACAGGCACTCATTGCCACATCTGGCAAATTTTTAAAAAAAATTTTGTAGAGAGGAATCTCACTATGTTGCCCAGGCTGGTCTCAAATTCCTGGTCTCAAGTGATCCTCCTGCCTGGGCCTCACAAAGTGCTAGGATTCCAGGTGTGAGCCACCACACCTGGCCATGGACCTGGGTTTCTAGGGGGGATGCTAAGGGAATTCATGCAGGGGGTGGGGGGTGGCATGTATGTGAGCAAGCAGGACTCTACAGCCCCAGCACAGTTGACTCCTGCTCCTGAAGGCTTGGGATGTGCTTTACTTTTGTCCTCCACTGCAGGCCAGGTCTCTGGAGCAGGTAATTCTTCAGATCGGTGGGGAGACATTCCATCTGAATAACAGATCGTCCCCTGCCCTGCACTGGCAACATGAAGGAGTTCTAGATATGCAGGACTCCAGTGTCCCTGGAAAGCCCTTAGTGGGGCGCAGGGGTGGGCTGCCAGAACCCAGATGAATGACGCTTCGCACTCCACTTAGCCCATGTTCACGGTCAGCCACTGCAGGCTGCAGTGCAAAGGGATCCCACTTTTGTGGACTGTAAAGAGAACCACACCCCAAGAGGACACGGTAGAGTTGATGCAGGAAGAAAGACTTCGTTCGGGCAGAGAGGCAGTGAGCCGGGCTGGGCAGTGGCTAGATTTAGCAGGGTGGATTCTGGCAAGGCGACTCACTGCTTCCTTATCTGGAGCGGGGTGACTAGTCTCAGCCAAGTAGTGAGAGGCGTTGCCTTAAATCCTCTCTGGAAAGAGGTGGGATAAAAGTCAGCGTAAAAGTATAGTGTGCTCTTGGCGACACAATTCACACCAAACCAAGCATTCTGAGGGCGTAATCCTTTCCCGCTGCCTCCCTCTTTCCCCAAACTTTTTTAAGCAACCCTGGAAACCCAACTGCTCAAAACTTTGTCTTTAAGCTCAGCAAGGAACCCCTTACCTCTCCCTCCCCAGAAGGCAAGTTTGGCCAGGATGCAGAGTCCTTGGCATTGTTCCCCAAGCCAAAAGTAAGACCTCACGCGTCCAGGGAGTGCCTCCTCTGTGCCAGGCACTGTTCTAAGAGCTCTACATATGTTAAGGCATGTAATTCTCACAACGACCTCTTAAGCAATTGTGAGAAAAACGAGTAGGGACTTAAATGCAACCAAAGTGAAGCTAAGGGGAATGGGAAGCAGGCCTGAAGACACCAAGTCCCCCCTGCTCGGGGTGGACCAGCCAGGAGGGCCCCTGCAGCACCTGCAGCGTGGCCGGGAGGGCAGGACCCAGGAAGCAGGGGAACCAAGGGCAAAGGAGAATCAATCCAGTGTTATGGAGTTAGAGGCTTTTATGAAATCTTTGCCTCAGCCTGGGGGTTAGGGTGGGCCTTCATTTCACCAGTTAAGCAGTAACTTAATCCCTCTGAGTGAGAAGCCCCCTAACCACACTGCTTACCAAGGTGGCCAAAACCTGCTGAGAAACACTTCCTATCTAGACTAACTTCCCTTCCTGCGAAAATGGCCAAACCTCAGTGAGTACTGCTTCCCTGCACTGACCCTGGGCGAGGCAGAGCACGCAGGGCAGGTACTTGTCTGCAAGGGCAGGAGCAAGAGCTCTGAGACCTGAACACAGCCTGCCGTGGTCATCTGATCCACAGGACTTGTCCCTAAAGCTCCGTCCCTGTAAGCAATGCAGTCTGTGCAACAGCTGGTGACTGGGCAAGGGACGTTACAGTGGGCATGGGTAGCCTGCCTCAGTGAGCTGACGGCGACTGCAAGAGGTCGGCCAGACGGCCAGTGGAGCCAGCAGCTGGACAGGTGGGGCAGGAGGCAGCAGGCTTCTCTCAGAGGGAAGGGGACCAAGAACAGCAGACAGCTCCCTAGGCCAAGAGCCTCCACAGCACTGAGGGCAGAACGCAGGCCACTCAGGCTCCTTTATGCCCTTCTAGTCTAAGGACAGTTTTACCTCCACATTCAACACCAATATTTTTCCTTTTTCAATTTCTGGACTTCTTATTTCAACCCCCTATCCCCCAAAAGGAGGTGACCAGGCAAAGATTGGGGGGAAGCGGCAGGTTGACATTAATTGATAGGAGCGGCTTCGAGCAGTTCATGCCACCTTATCTCTCTCTCCTTTGGATAGCGTGTGTCCGCCGGAGTCCGCGGGGTCGGTGATTAATAGGGGCCATCACTCACTGTCCAGGACGGCTGAAAGGCAGCAGGGAGGGGGCGGCCCTCCCCAGAACTGAGATAACAAGCAGCAGGAATAATGAGTGGTGTCACTCCACTTTTCATTTTGATGGAAAGTCATTACGGGAGTCAACGCCAGCGACAAAGAGCCATGAATCAACTGCTCTGCTATGAAATTAAAATCGAATTGCTGGCCACCCCCAACCCCTACCCTTCCTGGGAAATGGGGATGGGTAGGTGGCTTGGGAAAGGGCTGCTATCCCGGGGTGGGCTCTACCCGATCACAGAGCAGGCAGTTATGGGCAGGAAGTGGACAGGCAGCCAGTGAAGGTGACAGCTCCTGTCTCCACCTTGTTTATCAGACCGTTCCTCCCCAAACCGCATTTTCCCTCTACCTCGAGGTAAGCTGTGATTAAAAGGAAAATACAGCTTTGCTGGCTCCAACAAGGCTGCTGCTCGACTGCTTGCCGTGGGCTTCGGGCCTGAGTGGGGCAGCTGGGCCTGGCTACGGAGAGAAAGGGCCCAGCTGACTCAGCCATCCCAGAGCCTTGCGGAACCATTTATAGATTTGGGGTCCTCCTTACCACCAGAAGCAAGAGAATGAAGGCCTGGGAAGCCCACCTTGATCAAGAACCCCATGAAAATAGGTGCACAGCCTCAACTCCAGGCTTGGTGAAGCACTATAAGTAACTGTCAGTAGTGAAGCAAAAGTCTTCATCTTTTATTAAGTGCACTAGACTAACTAGAAAGAGAAGCTATGGTTTCAGGCTGACAGGCCACAGGGGGTTATAGACAATCAACACAGCCTCTTGCAGAGAGCACAGTGAGTGCCAAGGTCACCATCCAAGTGATGGTTCCTTCCTGTGGCTTTCTGTCCTCCCATCTGCCTGGTTTCTTGCCGGGAAAGGCTCCAAAACATCGGCCCTGGCTGTCCCACCTCCATTGTGAAGGCTGAGAAGAAAGGCAGGCAGGAAGATGGCGGGTGTCACAGGGAGGTTCCCATCAGGTTCACGGGGCGCCCGCTGTACCTCTTGGAGATGTCAGCTTCAATCTGAAAGGCAGCAGTAACAAGTGGGTAGAAGCTGAGAGGCGCAGGGCCTCGTTCTGCAGAAACTGGGGTCCTCCCCCTCCACAGGTTTCCTGTCTTACCAGCTTCTGCAGCTCCTTGGTCTTCTCCAGGAGCAGGTCCAGCTTGGGCTCCAGGGCCGCCTGCTCCTGAAGCGCTTCCTGCTGCTTCTGCACCATCAGCTCTTTCTTCAAAGCCAGCAGCTGGGACTGCTTCAGCTTTTGCTGGAGGAATTCAGTGACTCGGTCCACATACCTACGCAGGGCACTCAGGTGAGTGTGTGGGGTAGCTGTGCACCCTGAGCATTCCCGTTCAACTGCTGGGAAAGGTGAAGCTTGGGAAACCAAAACCCTAATTGGCCTCTCACCCTCACATCCTTAAATCCTTTTTTTGTAAGGAATATCCACTCCCAGTTCCCCTGTCCTACTTGGGAAGCAGATTCTGCCTATATACATCGAACCACGCCATCTTGTCCCAAGAGAACCCCTATCCCCAGCAGAAGGCAATGACCAGGAGGTGGGGATGGCCAGGAGGCAGGGATGAGGCCCGAGGGTCAAGGAAGAAGAGGAGAGATACAAAGAGGCAGAGCTGCTCAACATGGCAGAGCCCTGCATCAGGGAGCAAACCAGACCTCGGTGAGGCCAGGATCATAAACAGGTGTTGCATTCGGAGATTGGTGAGCCGGCCAATCAGATCCTGCAGCACTGACGCCATGGTAACCATCTTCTCTTTGGTCTGGCCTTGCAGGATGGCTGGAGCCAGCTGGAACTGGCTCACAGATAGGATGTCTGCTTCCTCACTCATCTCCACCGCTCTCTGGGACAAGAAGATCTCGAGCTGAGGATGGAAGAGGAATTGGTTCAAACTGAGATGGGACCTCAGAAGCTAAGCCCTCAGACTGCTCAAAATGCAAGAATGAGATGTGAGGGCCCGACTCTGGGTGAGAAGGGGTTATCTCCTCTGCACACTTTTATTGCTAGAAACTCAACAACTCAACGTGAGTGCTCGGGCTGCCTGTGTCGCCACTCTTTGGTCCCCCATTCCCATCTCAGGCCTGTCTGGCTCTGCACCTCCAACCTTCCTCCCCAGCTGTGGGTCAGATAACTGAGAAGACAGAGACTCAAAGGGTTCTGTCTGCCCAGTAAAGGTCTTTACTTTCACTCCTTGGGAGGAAGAAGACTCTGGGAATAGGAATCCCTGCTTGAGAAGCCTTTAATTCAGAAAAGGCTGAAAAGAATATGAGAACCAGCCACACATCTTGTCAATCTTATTCTGCCATAAAAACTTGATACCTTTTGTCCTCCTCTCCCCTTGAGGTAAGGAGGACCCACTCTAGGCAGAAAGAGGAGAGAACTGGGTAAGAACTGAGAACTTTCAGGAGGCTCTCCCCAACCACAGGCTACTGGGAAGGGAACAGACCCAGAGATAACAAAGATGGGCCTTCATCTTCCCAACCCCACAATGGAGGTCCCAGAACAGTGGCTCCTTACACTGAGCTGCTCAGCACCTTAACCCAGGGATTGTACTTAACACAAATGAGATCATGTTGTTCCTAACCTGTTTAAAATCTCCAACAGCTTCTCAGTCTGTTCAGAGTCAAACTAAAGTTCGGACTCTACCTCTGAGCACTGATTCTACTCCCTGCCAGCTCCCTCTCCTCAGTCACACCAGCCTCCTTGTCGCTGGTCAAACTCGGGAGGCACGCTCCCACCTCGGGGCCTCTGCAGTTGCTCTCTCTGCCTGGAAAGCCCTTCTGCCAGACATCCGCAGGGCTCTCTCTGCACCGCCTGCAGTCTCAATTGCAGCCCACCTTCTCAGTGAGGCCTTCTCTGACCGCCAGATACAAAACCACAGCCCTTCCCAACAACCCCCATCTCCTTCCCCTGCCTTCTTTCTCTCCATGGCACTTAGTGCCATCTAACATACTGCCTATCTTACTTATTCATCTTCTTTCTTGTCTGCCTTCCCCACTAGAACATAAGCTCCATGAGGTCAAAGACTTCAAGACTTTAACTGTCTTGTTTACTGCCCAATTCCTGGTGGCTAAGACAGTACCAGGCCCTTAAGAGGAGCCTGATAAATATTAGCTGAATGAATGAGGGGTGTCCTAGTAGGTGAGGCTCCTGCACCAGGACATGGAAAGCACTCAGCACCCTTCACACCACAGGAAGGGTCGGGTCAGATGTCTGCAGCAATGCTGCCTGTGCTCATGCCACGCCACCCCCTGCATCTGCGTCTCTGAGATGACAGTACCTCCATGAGCTCATCAATGAACTGATTCCGGGTCTCAGGGTATTCAAGAAGTGTCAGAGCATCTGGGCCTCTTGCAACACCTTCCGGAGCTGCCAGGAAGAGGACAGAGAAGTGACAAAGGATCTGAGGACCAGAGAAGGAAAAGACCCTCAAGTTTGAGAAGCCCTGGTGGATTAATATGGACACAGACTCACTGCACTAAAGCCAACCTCCTTCCTGTCTCAACCAAGGGAGAAGGTTACCCTTTCCCAGGTGACTCGGCCTTAATCAGGCTCTACTTTCCAACCGCCAGCCCGAGAGGAGGACCACAGAGCAGGGTTCAGGGGAGCAGAAAGGCTGGCTCTCTGCGCTGGTGGGCACAGGAGGTAAAGTTTCATCCTGCACTGCCCTCTAGTGGTGCAGACACGGCTACATCCTCTCTGCACGAGGGGAGGGGGTCAGGTCAGACTGCACCCCCCACCCCCCCACCCCCGGCAGACCTGCTCCCTAAAAATTTGAGTTTCTAGATTTAATTTTAACACATTAACTGCCATGTGAGCTGTATTTAACTCACACTAGTTTTTGAGCCTGGGGCCTCGTGAAGCAAAACCTGGGCAAAACCCTGCAGTTGGTTCGTGAAAATCTTACTTGTTGATGTTCTTATTGTTACAATTAATTGACACTTTAATTCTCAAAATGTGGATTAAATGAATAGAAGTCAATAAATTTCATTTTTCTATTTCTGTTGACCTTTACATTATACTTAAGCCTGACAAGTCAAGAAAAACACTTTACCCTTATGAACTATTTTTCAAGTTTTCACATTACTTTTTATATCACTAATTTTCAAGTTTTTATATTATTTTATTAAAAAAACACAAAAAACAATTAAAAATAACAAATTTTTCATTTAATGAGAAAGGACTGTTTTGTTTTCAAAGTTCTTATTCTGTTTTCATAATAAAACAGAGTGACCCCAAGGAAAAAAATTTTTTTTCTAGTGTGGCAGTGTGTTAAGAACCTCTCTCAGTCCCCCTCACATCCTCATCAAGATTCTCAGAAACAAACGTGTGAGAAGCCTCATCTCGGCAGTGCACTTTTTTGTTTCTAGAGACACGGGGGCCCTGGAGCACCCCGTTTCGCCAGGGCTGCAGAGGATGGCGCACGTACCCTGGGTCCCTGCTTCCAGCACTGTGATCTGCAGAGCAGCAGCAGCATCTCCCCAGTCGATCCCATCACCCCCGGGGTCCTGGAAGGAGAGCAAAGAACCCAGCAATGTTGGGAGAACTTTCCTGAGCCAAGGAGCCCTTGATGAATTCAATGCACATTCCAGCTGCATGAAGGACTTGCAGCCCTGACGTAGGTGACAAAGATGGCAGTGTGGGCCCATTTACGCTGCTATGATCATCCCTGCTTTGTAGAGTTTCCACCTGCCTACCCTCACACCTTGCCCCAAACAGCAGGTCAAAAACTCTGATTTGTCACTTTTGAAACTCTGCCTCCCTTGGACTACACCTGGTCTTAGAGCTGTGAACTTCGAGTGATGCCTTTACAGACTCAAACAACCCTTTTCTTATGGTTAAAGTAGTGATCACAGAGAGACAGACGGAGAGGGGACCCTAACCTTTGAGTCTGATTCCAGGGAGATGCCCCAGTCGATTCCAGCAGCCTCGGCAGAGATGCCAGAGTCAGTCCTCTCGGAAACTGCCTCCAGCCCAAAGTCGCCCCAGTCAATCTAGAAGGGAAAAAGAGTATTAACTTGCAGAAGGTGGGTAAAATAAAGGGGTGGCTGCCTTCCCACAGGCCTTAGCTGCTTCTGTAGGGAGCACACTGTTCAAATGCAATGGCCTGCAAGGTCCCCCAAAGAAAGTCCATTTTTCTAAGAGCTCATGCGATGGAGGGTTCTTAGTACAAAGCAAACTAGCTTGCTGAGCACTCACCTACACTCAGAAAAATAAAGGAGTAGGGCCTTCTGGGCCCTTCCACCTATAGGCTAACAAATCCCCCTTCCTTCCTTCCGGGGCTCTGAATCCAGCCCCTAGAGTTTGGGCTCTCTGTGGGAGGGTGGGGAAGAAGCTCCGGCTCCTTTGGTGGTAGCTGCTTATAATGAGGCTCGTCTTACCGCGTCTTCTTCCACCTGCTCAGGAGGCTCCTCAAGGTGTGGCCGCTCCACCACAGAGGGTTCTGTCCCCGTCCTCCACTCATACACTGTCGAGTTGCCCCGCTTCTGCACAAACCGCAGCAGTGGCAACACCTGCTCTGTAGGGCTTCAACAGGACACATAACTGATTCTTCTGCTGACCACTCATGAAGCCAACACCCGGCTTCAGCCTGGGCCATGTGGTCAAATGGGCAAGGCTCCCACTGGTTCCAGGCTGTAAAGCTCACATGTCATGTGGGAAAAATATAAGAGGAGAAGAGAGACAAACCAGGGAACACAGGTAAACCATCCCCTTGCTAGAGAGAAGCTGAGGTTCTCTTTACCTTTCACACACAAACCCCACACAGGCCTGGTACAGGTCGATGGCTTCCTCCAGAGACTGAGCTGCTGCCCCAATCTCAGCCAGCTGACTTGGCAGGTCCTTCACCAGGCCCAGCAGCTCTCTTCGGACATTGTCTCCCTGGAGAAGGTAGAAGAGGAGGGCTGAGACACAAGTGGTGGAGTCCAAAAGATTAAGGAAAACATCCAAAGACCAGAGAAAGGCAAGACACTAGCCCAAGAAGGGCACAGCTCGGCTGAGGGCTCAGGCCCAGGAAGACAGACAGAGGTCTAGGTGCCCTCCAGCTGCAACGAGCCAAATCCCGCTCACCGTGATTCCATACTGCTTGCACGAGTGGTAGAACTGTTCCCGCATCTCAGCGGCCCCTGCCTGGCCCTCCTCCTCCTTGCGGCTGTATTCTTGCTGCAGCTGCTGACACTTGGCGATCTGCTTCTTCAGCGAGGGGATCTCATAGTTGACATTCCGAACCAGGAGGCTAGAAAGTTCCACTGAGAAGGGCCCAGGAAATTCAGCCCAGGACATGCACACATAAAGCAAGCACACCCCAGGATACACAAACACACCCTGAATGGTGGTGAGGAGCAAGAGGTCGGCCTCCCAGCCCCTCCTCTTCCTAGCTATGGAGCCTAAGGCAAGTTATTTAACCTCTCTAATCCAACCCTCATCCGTAAAACAGTGACAATGACATTTATTGTGAGGATGCAAGACAGAATCCATATAAAACACCAAGCACAATTCCTTGTTTTTGGCAGGAGCTCAGTAAATATTAGCTGTTATTATTGGTATTAATACTATTCAAACACACAACCCAAATTACCATCAGCCCTTTAGTGGCTCTCTCTCAGCCACCTGATACGTCCCCCAGGACAACCCATGCCTCTTCCGCCTGGTATAGAAGGGGGATGTGGAGGGGATGGAGGCAGCACATCCCCCTTACCAAGAGGTGAGTGGTAGAGGACCCACACACCCCTGCTCGGCCAGCCACAGCAAATGCCTGCGACCTGCCTGATCCTCCTCCTCCCCCCAGCACTCTGTGGAAACTACAAACAGGCAACACCTACACCCCAGCCTCTTCCCCCAGACAGACTGTGCGTCCTATAAACCTGGCATCTCAGAATTCTGGGAATGGGTTTCCCCATGGGTGCCAGGACTCCCATGCTGGGCCACTTTACCTAAGTAGGTGTTGTCCTTCTCATACAGGGCTACAATCTCCTGCCAATCCTGAGTGAGATCAGAAAGAGGAAGTAAGCCAGAAAAGCATTTGACAGCCACATCCCTGCTAAATCCCCAACCAGCCTTTGCATCACATCGAATACAAACTTCTTGCCCTCCTGCAACTCTTAATGTTGGCTGGACTACCCACGTTATTTTCAAGAGTGTGGTGCCAACAAGTGATCTCCAAAGCAGCGGGTCTGAAAATTTAAACCCAGCGGTAGGATCTACTTTTGGCATAAACAACAGGGACAGAGCAAAAGTTCAGCAAATGTTCTATGTAGGCATCTCCACTGGATCCTCAGAGAGACCAGAGAGGCTCTGACCCCTCGGACCAGATGTCCCCAGCTGTACGTTACCAGCCGTTGGCCCACACTTGCCTTCATCCGCTGTGAAGAGTACCGGCCAAAAATATTTTTCGTGGAGGCCTCAGTGCTTTTGAGAAGGTCCACGATTCTTAGGCAGTGGAAGTAGTTAATGTCTGGAAAACAAAGGAGAGTGAGGACTTTGAGAACTACAATATGTTCCTCACCTGCTCTGGCTGCTACAGATGGCTGACTTACGTACACTATACCGCCGGTCATTTTAGCATGTAGCTCTTTCCTTCATCATTTCACGGTGAAAGAAACCAGCATCTAAACCCCAAATAAAAATTTCTCTCTCCTTCTTGGGGTCAGCCCTGGCAGCTAAACAAGGGAGCAGCTCCGCTGATACATACTACTCCAGGAAAGAGGGGACTCCAGTGACAGCCCCAAAGCACTCACAGGACCCAGAGAGCAGCTGGGCTATCTCTTCGCTCTCGGGCATGTCCTGGATGGCAGCATTGATCTTCTCCCGGATCGTCAGCACCAGACTCTGCCATTTCAGGCTGCAGTGCCTTCTGTCCACCAGCCAGTCTGCAGGAGAAACACCAAATCACAGCATTCCCATTCATGCCACCAAAGTTGTGTCACGAATTCAAGTGAAATACCCTGAGATGCTGGTCTAAAAGTTGTCTTTATATTGGTTAAGGTATTGGGGTCATGGGAAGATGCAAATAAAAACAGGCCCAAAGAGAAGCTTGGGGGTAAGCAGACTCTGACGACCTGACTTCATCTGCAGTGTGATTTTTAAAGAGCAACTGCCTCAACACAGGGATAAAGGAAAATCTTTAAACTGGTCCTGACATGAAAGTGCCACTTTTGACCATTCTAAATTCTCCATAATATTTTTGCTTCTATAGGTAATTATATCTTTCTTGCTGAGAGAGGATGCTCTTCAACTTCCACTTCCTCGGGGCTGGGATTAGCCATCACAGTGGAAAATACAAGATGGTTATGCCAAGTACCAGATGAATGAACAATTGCAAATCCCCTAATACCCACAGCACCATAAGGACTAGATACCATTCTTAACAGTGAAATACACCCTATAAATGTGAATACCAGCGCGACAGTGGGACTGACCTCTTGGGAGTTTGGGCCCAGAGTTTTGCCTTAAGAACCAAACATGTTTTCTTAGAAGGAGAGAGCTAAGAGTTAGGCTTTGTGGTCAGATGGTTGTGGGGTTTTTTTTTTTTTTTTTTGACACAGAGTCTCACTCTGTCACCCCAGGTAGAATGCAGGGGTATCATTATAGCTCACTGCAACCTCCAACTCCTGGGCTCAAGTAATCCTCCTGCTTCAGCCTCCTGAGTAGCTGGAACTACAGGCATGCACCACGACACCTGGCTAAATTTTCTATTTTTAATAGAGACAGGGTCTCTTGCTCAGGCTGGTCTTGAACTCCTGAGCTCTCTACCTCTCTGTGCCTCAGTTTCTCCACATGTAAAATGGGGATAATAAGACACAGAGTAGAAGAGGGAATGCAAGTAAAACACGGAGCACTGTGTCGGACACATGGCAAGGACTTAACAAATCTTAGAGATCTTCATTTTTATATCAAGGGCCTAAAACAGCACCCAGTATAGAGCAAACCCCCAATGAACTGTTGTTTCATTGATTGTACATGAACTGAAGAGCTGGGGACAAATATGAAGTAAAGCTAAAGAAACTCCGCTAGTAGCCACTGAACAGGACTAAATGGCCCCATATAGTGGTAAATTCAGAACCTGAATTCTACCAACTGGTCAGACACTGGGGTCTCACAGCGGTATCCGTCATACACCCTCTGCTGTACCCCTCTAAAGTTTTCAGAAAGAAAAATTCTGTATATGTCACAGAACTAGAAGCAGAGGGCTGAGGTGGTCAGACAAACACCATCTCAAGGAAGACTGGCATCAAGTCAATGAACCTGGCTGGGTGCAGTGGTTCACGTCTGCAATCCTAGCACCCTGGGAGGCCAAGGTGGGAGGACCACTTTAGGGCAGATGTTCAAGACCAGCCTGAGCAAGAGCAAGACTCCATCTCTACTGAAAATAGACAAAAATAGCCAGGTGTGGTGGCACATGCCTGTAGTCCCAGCCACCACCACACCTGGCTATTTTTGTCTATTTTTAGTTGAGCCCAGGAGTTTGAGATTGCTGTGAGCTAGGCTGACACCATATGGCACTCTAGCCCAGGCAACAGAGTGAGACTGTCTCCAAAAAAAAAAAAAAAAATCAATGACTCTAATCTCTAATAAGCATGTAAAAATGCTAGGAGCTGTGCATATGCCCTGGCACGGTCAGATGAAGAGGCCCATCCCTGGCTCTAAAGTGGAGAGGAGGTATGTAGGCCAGATACAGACATCCCAGAGATGGCCTGGCCACTAAAAGGTCTTTATTTCCAACTGGGTCTTAGGTCCCTGTTCCTCCTAAAACCAAGGAGAGATGGAAGCTTTTACAAAGGAAGGAAGGAAAGCTATTTTCTGGCATAATGCAAAAAGCATGAAGATTGAGTCAGACAGACTTAAGCTCCAATTCAAAACTGCTACTTAGTTGACTGTCTCTAAAAAAAGCCATTTATCCTTTGTCCCTGAATGACATGATTTGATAACACATGTTATAAACGTTAAAGTAGAAAACATAAGTCAAGTAGACTCCTTCCCGCGGCTCTCTGCGAGGCAGGTCTGGCCACAAATGGTAACATAGGCAAAGGTGAGTTGTCAGCACCTAGACCTGGGCTTTCAGGCGTCAGAGCTCCTGGCTGTTGGCAACAGGGGGCAAAGAACAGGCCACCCCCCGAAAGCGGGCCGCATGGGGCGCCCCCTCCTACCGAGCAGCTTGCTGGTCTGGATGTCGATGGGCACGTGCTGATGGTCCTGGCGGGAAACATGGTGGGGAGAGGGGTGTGAGTGCCGGGAGGGGACGCGCCATTTCACAGTCCCAACCGCCACCCTGCGGGGCCCGAACGACAGGCCGAGAAGGAAAGCCCCCGCAGGGAAGACAAGGACGCGGGTCAAGGGTCTTGGGCCAGTCCCCACTCCCCTAGTCCCCACTCCTGTCCTCACACCTGCATCTTTCCCTCACTTCCGCTTCCGGCCGGAAACCCAGGCCCCGCCCCGCCACCAATCCAGCGCCGATGTGGCCGAGCCTCAACATAGGCACAAACAGGCCTCCTTCGGCCACGTAGCCGCCTTACGCAGAGCCAATCAGGGCATACGCTCCACCCCCGGAGGCAAGCCCCGCCCACTCCGAGGTTGCGAATAGCAGAGCCCGGGAGGGGCGGGAAAACAAGAGACAGCCAATGGAAGGCGCGAGGCGGGCTCAGGACCGGGAAGGGGCGGGGGCGCCTGGAAAGGGCTGCAGCGGCGGCGCTATCGCGGCAGGCGGCGCCCGAGAGCCCGGCCGGGCCGCAGCTTCCTCCGGCAGACCTAGAGCCCTCACGGAACCGATTAACGCGTCTGCGGGCCGGGCCCTAGCGCCGCCCCGGAGCCCTGGAAAACGCCTTCTTCCTTCTTTGCCTCGTTTTACCGTCCATAGCAGTTTGTAGGTCTCTTGTGGCACTTGTCACGCTTTACCTTCCCCTTAAGTTTATCTAATAGACATGGCTGAGCACCTGCTACGTGTTGGGCGATTGGGACACGGAAGAGGAGGAAGGGTCTGGGAGGCATCCCAAAGATAACACCTGCATGAGTCTTAAAGGAAGAGCTGCAGAAAAGGGGCGATGTGGGGAAGGATGTTCCAGGTGGAGGAGACTGCACAGACAAATCTTTAGCGGCCACAAATGGCAAGAGGGGTGTAGGGAACAACAGGCAGGCAAGACAGGCAACATGATTCGTGGGGTCCAGTACAAAATGGAAATGCAGAACGCCTTGTTAAAAAATTATGAAGCATCACACGCAACCAGGTGAGGTGGCTTATCCTAGTAATCCCAGCACTTTGGGAGGCTGAGGCGGGAGAATCACTTGACGCCAGGAGTTCGAGACCAACATGGGCAACATAGAGAAATTCCCCCCACTCCCCGTCTTTACAAAAAATTTTAAAAATTAGCCGGGCGTGGTGGCGCATGCCTGTAGTCCCAGCTACCCAAGAGTGTCACAGAGTAGGTCCCCGAGCTTTCTGTAACAGGAGGATCGCTTGAGCCCAGGAGTTTGAGGATGCAGTGATTTATGATCAGGCCACTGCACTCTAGACTGGGCAACAGAGGGAAACCCTGTCTCCAAAAAAAAAAAAAAAATTCTGAAGAATTTCAAGATGAAGCCGGCCCCTACAGGCAGGTCAGCCTCTGTGCAACGAAAGATTTGAGGCAGAGAGTAGCCAGGGAGGATGCTATAAAGATAGAAGCCTCATATGAAAGGTTGCCTTCTTAAGGAACTTGGACTTCACCCCTGCAGACAGGAATCACTGAAGGGTTTTAAGGGTTTAAGGCAGGGAGGGACCTGTACAGATTGCCTGCAAGGAGGATGGATCTGTGGGAGATAAGACTGGGGACAGGGAGGCTGGAAGGAGGTTGTTATCCAGAGATTACGTTCTGACTTGTAACACAAGGTGTGGGGAGGAGGGGAAGGGCTGGATTTGAGAGATGTTTAGGAGGAAAACAGACAGGACTTGGCAGTTGATTGGCTGTGTAGGTTGGGGAGAGAAACACCAAGGATGACACCTAGGTGGCTGGGTGGGAGTGCCACCACCTGAGACAGGGATGCAGGATGCTGAGCAGGTGTTGGGGAGGAGAGGACCTCAGCTTTGAACCTGGGCTGGCAATGCTGGGAGAATCACAAACTGGCTAATGTGTGGTCCAGGTGGTGGTTGAAGCTGAGGGAGGGCTTGAGAGATTGGCCAAGAAGTGGGTGGAGTGAGGAGAGAGGGTGGACTGAGGACAGATTTCCCGAGGTCTCACAGAGCTGGGTATGCCATTTCTAAATACCCCCTCCCTGGCCCCTGCTCACCACAGCACAGCACTTGGGGCTCAGTAAATTTTCGACTGAACTGCACGGTGTGATACAGCAGTGGGAAGACCTAGGTCTTCTTTCTGTCCGCTATGACCTTGGACCATTTCCATAACCTCTCTGATAGCCATAGTTTTTCAACATGGAGATAACACCTATCCTGTCTCAGGGTATTTCTGTTTATAGGCTTAAATAAATAAACATACTAGATATATATAACTCTATAGTTTACAAGATACTTTAAATATATTTTCTCGTGCTTTGCCAACTCTATATATGAAACATTGTGTGTAATCATTTTTGTTGTAGACTAGCTGAAAGACTTCCCTGTAAACAGCTCATAGGGCAGAACCAAGGGCCTCTTCAGGGCTCTCTCATGGGAATTTGGCTCTGATCTCAGAGTCCTGACTCAGGCTATAGGAATTGCTTGGGCTCCCCCATGATTAAACAAACACTTACTGGGCTCCAACTATGTGCTCGGGGCTCTCTGGGACATCCCAAGAAGCATGGCACTGCCCCACCCTCAAGGTGTTTCTCTCCTCCTTGAACCAACAGGCTGGGCAGAACAGGACAGGGTGGGTCTGGAAGACCCAGCCCAGTGAGTTGGTGGAAGCAGAGACCACCAGCTCCACCTCCCTCCTCCCTTCTCCCCACCCCTGGAGCTCCCCAGATGACTCACCTAGAGCAGAAGGTTGTTTGAGAATAGCACCGCCCAGTTGCTGACCCCTGGGAGGCTGCCCCAGAGAGCATAGGAGCATGGGCCTTAGGCAGTATTCTGCACTTTTCCAAGGCCACAGGGCACTTCAGGGCCTGTGGGCAGAAAAACACATAAGAAGCCGGGCATCCAGGGCATTGACTCTCCCTGCTTGGGCCGGGGCAGGGGGGGCTGGTTGTCTGGGCTCCCAGCATCTGGAAGGAGGCAGGGAAAGGATATGGGAGGCTTCTTACATGAATCTCTCAATTCTTTGCTGATTTAGCAGGTGGGACACTGGGGGAGGGGCAGCACACATAGAGAAGTGAGTGAGAATCTAGCAGGGCTTTGGACAAGGAAGCAAGAGCCCTGAGGTGCTGTGTGTACAGGCTGCCTCCCCATCCTTCGTTGTTGTTGTTGTTGTTAGCTTGCTTATTAAGTGATAACAATGTGCCACGTGCCAGTGTAGATCTGAATGTTTTACAAGCCTTATCTAATTTGATCCTTCTAATAGCCTTATAATGTGGGTACTATCATTAGCCAGATTTTAAAGGCAAGGGAGCCAAGGCTTAGATAATTAAATAACTTGTCCAAGATCATACAGCTGGTAGTTGTGGGGGGGGTGTCTCCCCAACCTGCCTTCCTGTTCTCTCTGGAATGTGCCTTTGTTTCTCCCCAGCCACAATGGCCTCGGGTCTCTTCCTCTCTCTGGCCTGATTCCCACTTTCTCCCCAGTTGTCGTGCCAGACACGTAGAACCCCCACCCCTGCAGTCCCTGCTCCTTCCAAAGTTCTTTCTTACCACACCTCATTCTGGGCGAGGGCACCCATTACTTATCCTCCTGCAATGTTCATAAAAAGAAGGCTTATCCTCAACATTCAAATAATCTACTTCTCTTATCTGCCATATGTTTATTACTTTATGGTCTGTGTTTCTGCTTACAGCCGCACTGACTATGGCGGGGGGTGGGGTGGGGGGGTGTCTGCGTGCTGGGCTGGAAGCCCTGGAAACTTAGCAGCCTTGTCTGGGCATCTTGCTGTGTGGAGTGAAATCTCTGAGCCGTTGTTTTCAGTCTATCTCACTCACTAGTCTCTGAGCACCTGTGGGCAGGGAATACAGACTTGTTCGTCTCTGTAACCCAGGACCTGGCATGACACCTGATATTGGGTGTCAGGTGCTTAATGGATGCTTGTAAAGCAAGGAAGGAGAGAAGGTGTGGCCGTATGCAGGAAGGCATTTAATGATGGTGGTGGCCGTGATGAGTGGGGACCATGATCACTTGGTCTTGGGGGAAGGGGTGTGAGGTCCCCAGTTCCTTTCCTCATCCTTCCCTCTACAGCTCAGGACTTAGAGTCAACCCCACTGAGCCTCTTGGGAATGGAGGGAGGAACTCAGGGAGAAGAAGAAATCAGGGCTGGCCAGCTTCCTAAGTTACTGAGGCCAATGAAGGTCTCTGCAGGGCCAGTCACCTGGCATTCTCCCTGTGCCTCTCCTCCTATAAACGACACTGGTCCTTGGATTTAGGGCCCACCCTAATCTAGTATGACCACATTTTAGCTAAATACATGTGCAAAACCCTATTTCCAAATAAGGTACATTCTGGGGTTCTGGGTGGAAAATTGAAATGTCCATGTCACAGATTGTATTCTCTAGAAGAAGGTGGTGTTTTGGGGGGGCAAGATGTTCATTAGGGATCACTTCCTGTGAAAGGAAGCAGATGGAAATAGGATTGGGCAGAGGGAAAAATGCAACTGCACTGCAGGCCTGACAAAGCTTTGGTCACTTTGGTGGGGGCCTCTGGAGTGAATATTGCCCCGCAGAGTGTCCTTTAAGGGGGGGTATTGGGTGGAGGTTTATATCCCCAGAAGTGTGCTTTCTGTGGCTGAGGCAGACCCTGAAGGAGCCGACAGATGGTAGCCAACTGCTGACCACACTCCCGTGGCTGGACAGCAAGCCCCTCCCCGAAGGAGGACACAGGAGACACACTCGTCTACACGGCCTGGCAATGCAGAGTTAGTCAGAATGAAGAATATGGCAGGCTGCAAATGGCCCTCCGAAAGACAGCCACACCAAATCCCCAGACTCTATGAGTGTGACCTTATTTGGCAAAAGGGTCTTTGCAGATGTGATTAAGTTAAATATCTTGAGACAAGGAGATAATCCTGGAACATCTGTTTGGGCCCTAAATGCCATCCCAAGTGTCCTTCTAAGAGAGAGGCAGAAGGAGATCAGCCAGACACAGAGAAGAGGACATGGTGTTGTGAAAACCGGACAGGCAGAGATTGGAGTGATCCGGCCACAAGCCCTGGAATGCTACAGTCACCACAAGCTGGAGGAGGCAAGGAACAGCTGGAGCCTCCAAGAGGATCGTGGCCCTGCCAACTCCTTGGTCTTGGCCCAATGAAACTGACTCCAGCTTCTGGCCTACGGGACAAGTCAAAAGAATAAATTTCTGTTGTTTTAAGCCATCAAGTTTGTGGTAACTTGTTGTGGCAGCCACAGCTTGTTATGGCAGCCACAGGAAACTAATAGTAATACAAAAAGCAGCAGGAAAATTGCTAGTGGGGGTGCAGATTGGTATATCCAGTTTGAGGATTCACCTGGGGAGGGGGCTTGGGGACCACATACAGAACATTTGGAAGAGAACTTGGAATACGGTCCCCCTAAATATTGGCCACTCCCACTGCTACTCCTCACTGAGGTCTCCCTTAAAGGAAGACCTGCCACAAAAGCATGTAGAAAGCCCCCTCCAGTGGCAATGTTACTACCCACCTGGGTCAGAAGGCAGCTTCTGCCCGCCCTCCCCTGCCTCCCTGCTGGACCTGGCGTAGCCCACTAGAGGTCGTCCGCCTTGCCCCACTCGTCACCTCTGGATCTCCAGTCTCCTGGCCTTCCAGAAAAGAGGGAGTGCTGAGGAGAATAGCAGTTCCTCTGTTCTCCCTGTTTTGGGAACGAAATGTCCCTGAAGCCTAGATTTACTCTGGAGGTCAGTAAAATGGGAAGAATTTGTTTTTTGGTTTTTTTTTTTCAGAGACAGGGTCTCCCTTTGTCACCTAGGCTGGAGTGCAGTAGCACAATCGTAGCTCACTGCAACCTCAAACTCCTGGGCTCAAGTGATCCTCCCACCTCAACCTCCTGAGTAGCTGAGACTACGGGCATGCGCCACCACGCCCGGCTAATTTTTGTATGTGTTGTTTTAGAGACAGGGTCTCCCTATGTTGTCCAGGCTGGTCTCAAACTCCTGGGCTCAAGTGATCCTCCCGCTTTGGCCTCCCAAAGTGCTGGGATTACAGGCGTGAGCCACCGTGCCCAGCCCAAACGGGAAGGATTTATAATCCAACAGCCCGGTGGCTGTGTGCCCCAGCAGGGCACCAAGGTCCTTGGGGCTCGCTTAGATGAATTTAACAACGTCACATTTCCTCAACAACGTCACATTTCTGAAAACGTGCGCGCCGCAGGTTTGTGCATGGCATATCACACTTGAACCTAGTTTTAGGGAGGTGCACTTAAAGGTGAAAATTTTTATAAAGCAATAAAGTGGCCTGTGGGTGGGGAGTTATATTCATAGCTCACAGCCTTATCTCAAACTCCCCCACCCTTCTCCTCCCAGAAATAAATCCTCTGAAGGCCAGGGGTTGGGCCTGGCTTCCCAGGCTGGTCCCTCCCAGGAGGAGGAGCTGGGGCCTCCCGGGCCTGCACTTGGTCCTGGAAGTGCTCTGGAAGGGAAGGCCACACAGGCGGACCTGCCGCTGCAGTTCTTGCTGCGGCACCTTCTCCAGCATGAGGCTGAGAGAACAGGATCTGCCCCCCTGGGTCTCAGACATCAGAGAGGCCTGGATCGCAGAGGCAGGGAGGATGAGCACCTCCAGGACAAGCCCCTTCCTGTACAGATGGGAAACCAGGAACTGACCTCGGTTACTGTCCCCCAGGCAAAAGCCCATCCCACCATCCTTCTGGTCTGGAGCAAGTAGAAGCAGGATTGGAGATGGTGGGGCAGGTTTGAGCATTGGTTAATCGTGATTTAAGATGTAACTTGGAGGGGGAAGCCAGCGACAGGGGGGCTCTTATGCCTTTTCTCTACCCAGTGCCTTGCTCTGTGTCTGGCAAGTGCACACCCAGTCCACGGAGGCAGGTAGCTGCCGGGTGGATGGAGTGTCACAGTGGGCAGCACTGGGAAGCTCCAGGGACACCAAATACGCAGCAGACGGTGAGGGCAACACGCTGTCCTGCCTGATGCTGGGTTTGCAGGGGGAGTGTGGCTGCAGATCAGTGAGGACAACGCCCCCCCCGAGTGCACACACGCTGCCTCTGCCCCAAGCCACGTGCCCATCACCTGCCTTCTTGCCTTTCCCTCTCCTCCTGCCTCCCCAGGGCCCCACCTCTCCCCCGTCCCTGAGAGCTTGCCCCGGGTTTTGCCAGCTTTATAATACCCAGCAAGGCCCTTCCAATAGACTGCTGGAAGTTTGGGGCAGTTGAACCCAGTGGTACTTTGGGGGTGGGGAAGCTGTCACAGCTCTCCTTGAGAGTCTGATAAAAATATAATCTATGCAGAAAGATCAATGCCCCCCTGCCCACATGCATGGAATTTTGCATATAATTTCAAGGGTCCTGAAGCCCACCTGTAAACGAGGGGGGGTGAGGATGTTTGAGGTTGAGGTGGGTCTGGAGAGCCTGGTCCACGGAGCAGGTTGGTGCCCCCTTTTTCCCTCCAGGGAGATCTTGAGGAGGGACCCTTCAGGTCAGGAGCGAACCACAGCCCCCCACCCAGCACCCTCTTTGAGGCTTCTGGCAGGGGAGGGACAGCCTGGGAACCGGTCTGCCAACCAGTTTAACCAGGGACTGGTTTCGACTCAGGGAGTTCAAAAGAAGCTGGGGTGCACCCCTGCCCAGCCTGCCAATGGGAGCAGTGGCCCTTAACCCTTTCCCGCTTGTGCCCTGGGCAACATCCAGGTCGTGGTCCATGCTGGAGAGGGGTCTGAGCCTCTTTGGAGGATGAAATGGGTGGGGGCGACCTTGGCTACAGTGGGAGGGTGCAACCAGACACCCGAGAGTGGGGAAACTGAGGAGAGAGGCTCCTGTGCACCCCCACCCCGGACTTCCCTTGGGATTCCCTCCTCTGGCTCAGCAGTCCCTGGAGGACCTTGGCTTCTGGGTGGATGCAGGGGCGCCGGGATTGGATTTCTGGGGTGATGAATATTCATCAGCCTGAGCCGGCCTCTGCTTCTGTTTACTTAGCCAGGAGGAGCTGGGTTTCAGGTTCACCTTGACTCCAGGAGCGGCAGCAGCGGAGCGAGCAGGTACCTGCTCCTGCACCTGTTTCTCTTGTACCTGAGGTGCAGCTGCTCCTACCCACCTCTCCTGGCCTGAGCCTTGCCTGGTGCGACACCCTGGAGGCACCTCCTCCTCCCCCAGTCTCACCCTCCTGGGCAGCTCCTACACTCAACTCCTTCTCTAGGGAAGGTCTCACCTCCAGCCCGGAGCAGTCGGGATTACAGGTACAGGCAGAGGGCTGGTGGGTGGGGAAACCAAGGCACAGTCTCCAGTCTGGGCACCCAGCCCTGCCTCTGTGGCTGACAAGCCCAGGGGGAAGGGGAACCCAGGCAAGCTGTCTCCACTGGGACTTATCCCACTGGCTTCTTGGAGTCAATCCAGGCCTCCAACAGAGCTCCTGATGGGAAAGTTTCACTCCAGACCAGGTCTCTACTAACCGTTGCTTACCTGGGGCCACCCATTCTGACCCCCCAGCCTGGAGCATGTTTCCTGCTGTCTGGTAGGAACATCTCCCCTTTCTAATCCAGAGTACCCCAGTCTCTTCCAGTATGGACGAGTGGCATTAGGGGCCCTGCAGAAGGATGGGGGAGGTGGGTTCCAGGTTTTGTCTTACAACACAGAAGCTGACTTGCACCCCCGACCCGCACCTCCAGCCCTCCACCCCCGCCCCAGTCAATGGTTAACTTGTCCCAGCTCAGAAGGGGCCCAGTGCAGTCTAGGCAAAGCTCTTCAGAGCAGCTCACAGAACCCAGCTGGGGTGGAGGGGCCTGTCCTGGGGCAGCCACGTGCATGTCAGAGTGCTGACCGCCAATGGCAGGGGGTGGCAGGTTGCCCCAAGAGGCCCTTCATGGGCCCCAAAGCTGTGCAAGCAGCAGAGGTGGCACTGGCGTCCTCAGGAGCTGATCTCTATTATCCCGTGGATGGCAGGGCCCCAGGGCAAGGGCCCAGCCCTCAGCGTGGCCAGCTCAGGGCCCTGCACAAGCAGACTGCAGGGCCCACCACATGTCACTAAATGCTGGCTGTTAGAAATCCCAAACACCCAACCTCCCTCCCCCAAACCCCCTCTGTGCTTAGGCATGGGTGCATAGCTGTAGCTGTCTTGCTCTTTGCAACTTTGGCTATCTGGGAAGTTTGGATATCACATCACCTTTTTTTTTTTAAAGTAGATCAGATTTTACACTATCTTTTATCATCACTATTTATCTAAAGAATCCTATTGCTGGATTATTTTCTAAAGCAAAGAATAGTCCGCTAATGAATCTGTTTTGCAAATTCAGATTTCCCTCTCAGGCTTGCCCAAAGGGGCAAACACCTGCCTACCGGTCTCACACGTCCTCCTGGGTGAAAGAGATAGGAGGGCCTGGTGAAGAGCATCCTAGCGAGGCCAGGGCACAGAGCACCAGGGCACGGAGCACGGTGCCTCGGTGCTTTGCTGGAGGCCCCAGGGCAGGGCACATGGGCTATTCTTGTCTATGTTTTCTGACAAGTTCCTTGTGATCTGTGTCTCCCTTTACTTCAAGGAGAGTTAAGTCCTGTGGATGCCAACTTGAAATACCTGTTAAAATGGGTACATTTGTACTGGCACAAGCAGAAGCCACTTTCTCCCATGGAGCTAGGAAATCTAGCGGTTATATTGGGCTCAGCAGCTGGGTCTTCTGTTCCTCCATACCCCAAGTTCCTTGGCAGCTCCAGATGGGCGGTGGTGGGGCCATGGACCTTGCCACAGACAAGGCAGCAACTGGGATACCCACAGACCAAGCGAGCGCCCTGTCCCTCCTTCCCTGCCCTCCCCACACTTCCTTCCAGAAACCCATTCTGGAACACCAAGTTCTGTGTAAGGCTGTGTTAAGCCCAGGTGGGGCAAGTTGCCAAAGCAAACCTCTCAGGCTGTCCCTTGGTGCACTTACCTCTCCAGGGTGCCCTGAAAGGATTTACCTGGCCACCCTCACCCTCTCCTTTACTCTCTGAGTGGGAGCTGCACGGATCTGCCCTCGGCTTTTCTTGCTCCTTGAGTCCTGCTAAAGGGACAGAGCTGGCAATGTGGGAGCTGCTTCCCGGACAAAGAGGTGGGAAGGGGTCCTTCGGGCCTGTGCTCTGAGGAGGGGGTGAGAGTATGGAGGGTCAGGGGACAACAGCAGCGAGGACTCGACACAGGCATTCAACTCATTGCGAGCCTGGGCCAGCATCCTGCTTTCATTTTTCCTGAATTTGACGTGCTTCCCCCTCCCCCAAAAAAGCCATACTCATTATGGAAATTCTGGAAATCAAAAAATTAGAAGGGAGCCCAGGTGTGGTGGCTCACGCCTGTAATTCCAGCATTTTGGGAGGCCAAGGTGGGAGGATCGCTGGACCCCAGGAGTTTCCGACCTGCCTGAGCAACATAGTGAGACCCCATCTCTAAAAAATTTTTTTTAATTAAAAAAAAAAGAGAACTAGAGGGGAGAAAGAGGAGAAAACATCCTTTACTCCTTCTATATAAAGAAAACCACTATGAGTCAAGTGGAATATTTCTGTCTGGTCTTTTTAGAAAACATAGTGAAGACCACTCGTTTTGTTTTTTTTTTTTTTTTTTTGAGAAAGGGTCTCACTCTGTTGCCAGGGCTAGAGTGCCGTGGCATCAGCTTAGCTCACAGCAACCTCAAACTCCTGGGCTCAAGCGATCCTCCTGCCTCAGCCTCCCGAGTAGCTGAGACTACAGGCATGCGCCACCATGTCCAGCTTAATTTTTCTATGTATATTTTTAGCTGTCCAAATCATTTCTTTCTATTTTTAGTAGAGATGGGGTCTCGCTCTTGCTCAGGCTGGTCTCGAACTCCTGAGCTCAAACCATCCGCCCGCCTCGGCCTCCCAGAGTGCTAGGATTACAGGCGTGAGCCACCGCGCCCAGCCAAGACCACCCGTTTTTAACAGGAGATGGCACATTTGGGCCCGGGCTGGCTGACCTCCTGGCTTTCTGGCCTATGCTGACTGGCTGCTGCACGCTCCTCCGTGGTCCCGAGAACTAGAGCGCCCACCTCACCTACAGTCTCCACGCCTCTGCCTGCTCTGTCACGACCTTCCCTCCTCTAGTCAACTGTCCCCTGCTCCTATCTTACGCACCGCAGCCACTGTCCAGGCAACCTCACCTCCAAGAACCTCCACGAGCTCGCCAGCAGCTTTGTGGAAATTAGTAAAAAGTGAGGCCCTCTGGGAAGGCAGCTCCGTGTCAGGGGACGTCACCTGTCAGTTGAGAAGCCTGATTTCACCCCTGCACCCTGCCCCATTCAGTGCCCTTACAGATGGTACAACCTGTGTTGACCACGTCTCACCTGTACCTCTGGGCTCCACCTAACTGCCCAACTTCTGTCCTTGTGGAAGCTTGGTGGGGGAGGGAGACAGCCTCAATAATTATTCGCGTTGTCAGAAGTTTTACTTTGCAAAGCATGGCTCCCTCTGTACGCCGGGATTAACGGTAGAGCTAAGTGCTAGGACTGGATGGGATGGGTGAGGAAACTGGGGCTCAGAGAAGTAATTTGCCAGAGGTCACAAGGGTAGGACAGTTCCTAGGACTAGGACTTCCCACTCCCAGCCCGAGGTCCCCACTCTTCCCCTTATGAAAAGCTCTACAGATGCTTTAGCCCTGCTAGTCACCACGGGGAAGTTCAAATTGCTTGGAATGTCACAAATTCTATTTAATTTTGTAATGAATTCCAAGCAAAATGCACACGGTGTTTCTGTCCATGTGCTACCAGTCAACAGTCTGCCCACACCTGGCAGCAGGGCCTGGTGGTGTAGCAGGAAGAGTTTGGGAGCAGTGTCAAAGGCCTGGATGCTGTGTAACCTGGGCAAGTTGTCCACCTGCCTGCAGCCCTGAGAGGCCTGGTAGGAATGATCTCAAAGCTCCCTCCAATCCTACAAGGCAATGCTGTGTGTCTGTCCTGTGGCCCCCTGCCTAGCTCGGGTGGCTTCCCTGTCGACCTTGAATTTTTTTGAAAATTTATTATTTTCTTAGAAACAGGGTCTCACTCTGTTGCCCAGGCTGGGGGGGTGCAGTGGCACAATAAGCTCACTACAGCCTTGAACTCCTGCCTCAGCCTCCTGAGTAGCCGGGACTACAGGAGCACACCACCTCACCCAGCTAATTTTTAAATTTTTTGTAGAGACGGAGTCTTGTTATATTGCCCAGGCTGGTCTTAAACTCCTGGGCTCAAGCAATCCTCCTTCCTCAGCCTCCCTAAGTACTGAGATTAAAGGTGTAAGCCACTGTGCTCAGCCTTGATTTTGAACCTTCTCTCTTCTCACAGTCTCCAAAAGCATTGCATCGCCCCACTTACCCGCATCCTGGGTTTATTCAGCCAGGCCCATGTTCAATTCTTTAATTCATAATATACCCCATGATGGCTGGGTGCAGTGGCTCATGCCTGTAATCCCAGCACTTTTGGAAGCCAAGGCAGGAGGATTGCTCGAGCCCAGGAGTTTGAGACCTGCCTAGGCAACATAGCTAGACCCCAACTCTACCAAAAAATACAAAACTTAGGCCAGGCATGGTGGTGCACGCCTGTAATCCTAGCATTTGGGGAGGCCAAGGTGAGAGGATCACTTGAGGTCAGGAGTTCAAGACCAGGCTGAGTAAGAGCCAGATCTTGTCTCCATAAAAAATAGAAAAATGAGCTGGGTGTGGTGGCACATGCCTGTAGTCCCAGCTACTTGGGAGGCTGAGGCAAGAGGATCTCTTGAGCCCAGGAGTTTGAGGTTGCAGCGAGCTATGATGACACCACTGCCCTCTAGCCTGGGCAACAGAGCCAAACTCTGTCTCAAAAAAAAAAAAAGCCCATGATTAGATTAGGAGTCTAGGGAGGGCTAGTCCAAAGGTGCCCACACCTCCTCTGACTGACCCTTTTGTCTCCCCCACCCTGCTCCAGCAGAAAGCCCCACCTTCGGCTCAGGGAGCGCCATGACTGAAGTTGGTTGGTGGAAGCTGACCTTCCTCCGGAAAAAGAAATCCACTCCCAAGGTGCTGTATGAGATCCCTGACAGCTATGCCCAAACGGAGGGAGGTACAGAACCCTCAGGGCCGGACCCCGGGAGCCCCAACAGCGACTTTAACACCCGCCTGGGGAAGATTGTGGACAAGGGCACAAAAGGCAAGCACGTCAAAGTCTCCAATTCAGGCCGCTTCAAGGAGAAGAGTAAAGTTCGACCCACACTGGCGGAGAACCCCAGCCTCTTTGATGGCCGGGAGGACAAAGGACAGTGAAGGGCCAAGGAGAATGCTAGCACCTCTTGGCTCCCTGCCATCAGCTGGATCTGAGACAGGAGCTTGCCACGCTGGCCTCATTGGTCAGAGCTAAAGCCACTGTGGGGGCAGTTGACGCCCGCTGGGACGAAATGTCTGGCTGTTAGGTTTGTATTTACATGCCTCACTTTTCTTAGGCCTGGGAGATCCAGGGTCCTCCCACCCTCCCCTGACACATACAAAGCACTCCAGTTTAAGGGTGAACACGACCACCTAGGAAAGACAGCCCTCCTTGAAGCAATGGCAGGGCCGGCGGGGAGGTGGACTTAGCAGGGAACCGAGAAAGGAAGCTGGACAGACTTCACCTCCCCCCAGGCACAGGGTCAAGGGTGAGTTTGAATTGCCGCTCCCTCTACTTTCTCTACCTGTGACTATTCCCTGGACCAATCCTGAGAAGAGCACATGTTCCAGAAGCCACGTGATGGGGGGTGGTTTCTGTGGAGCCGGAGGCAGAGACACTGAACTTGAGCTCATTTCCTAGCACAAGTGTAAACTTCCTGGAACTTTGTCCCCAGGTGTGGAGGGGGCAGAAAACTCTGGCACTCCATGGGGCCTGCCACAGAAGGCCAAGGGTCCAAACTGGTAGGAGCTAAAAGCAGCCAGTTTCCTCCTCTTCTTTCCCTACTAGTATATAAGACAGATCAGCTCCAGAGATGAGTCCTGGGGCCTCAAATTTCATCTAAAAAAAAAATCATAGGTTTCTCTTCGTAATAAACAATGCTGCAAAAGCAGAGAACCTGTTTATGTTCTTGTCTTGCATTTATTGAGATGACTATTTGTCATGCCTTTATCACCCTTCATGTGAGTTAAAGTGGCCTTTGTGCTTGGACTGTTCTTTTCAAGCTTCAGGAAGGGTCCCCAGGTGTGACAATGTAGGAACTGGGTCACTAATTTCACCATCAAGCTAGGCTTAGTATGGGGGATGGGGGAGCAGAGGAAGGAGCTAGTTACACCTCAGTGGTCAGTTCTCTCTGGCCAGCCGAGAGGCCAACAGGTGCTCCAAGAGTGTGGGGCAGACCTTTGGTGACTAACCCCAAAGTCAGGGTTTGGCTCAGGATGCATTCTGGCTCCACCCCTTAGTAGCTGGGTGACCCTGGGAACATTTTTTAGAAAACTGCTGTGAGTCTCAGCTCCCTTTTCTGTAAAAGGGGGCTGGAATAATGCCTCTTTCATCGGGAGTGGTCAGTACTAAGTGGCCTATAGTAGGTGCTCAGTTAAATATTGGTTTCCTACCCCCTTCTTTTATAAGGAACTCCACCATACCCCATAGCTTCAGTTTAACACATTAACTACCACACAAAAAAATCAGAAACGTTTCCTTGGGGCCAGTGTTTTATTATGAAAATAGAATTAAAACTTTGAGTATAATTTGAAGGTAAGCATAAATAGAAAAATGAAATTTATTAACTTCTATTCATTTAGTCCACGTTTTTAGAATTAAATTGTCAATATTAATTGTAACAATAAGAATATCAACAAGTAAGATTTCATATATGCTTTATGTGGCCCCAGGGGCAAAACTAGAGTGAGTTAAAAACAACTGGCATGGCATGGCAGTTAATGTGTTAAGGAAGAGGAGCGGGCTCTCTCCCTATGACGTTAGGTCCAGCTCTTTCTTAAGCCACAAGAGCTGGGAACTGGAAAAAGCTGGCCAAATCTCTGGAGCTCGTGGTGGAAACACAGGGAGAGACCAAGGTGGCCACTAAACAATGTGGTCCTGCAGCTTCCAGGCCCGCTCCTTGCTGGCCGCTGGGCTACCCCACCCCAGGGAGCTGTTGCTCAGGGAATTTATTACCCAAACAAACAGACCCATACAAGGGGGCCTTTGTTAGGTGCCTCACCCAGGCCAGGGGAACTCAGAGGACGAGTGAGGGAGATCAGGAGCTGGAGGGACAGAGGCAGGCTCAGGGGTGCTGCCTTCCCCAAGGCCTCTTCCCCCACCCCTCCCCACTACTCAGAACTTTCTAGGATCTCACCAATGACTCAATCCATAAAGCCTCCCACGGAGGAGCCCAGACCTTCCCCCACTCGCAGCCCTGCCCAGTGTTAACAGCTCACATTTATGGAGTGCTTCTAGCAGGTGGCCCTGGAACAAGTATGCCCTAGGTTCCTCACTTAATCTTCTCATCACCTGAGACAGGTGCCACCACTGTCCCCATTTTCCAGACAAGTTAGCTGAGACTGGGAGAGGTTAAATCACTCGCCCTTGGTCCCCAGGCACTTGCAGTGGTGGAGCTGGGACTGAAGCCAGGGCTGGCCTGTGTGCGTGGCCACTGCCCCACACGGCCCTTACACTCTTGATTCTCTTCTGCTGGGGGACAGGAAATTGAGGCCCAGAACAAAGAAAGGGGCACAGACACCTTCTGCAGAAGGGGAGGGAGGTGAGGAGGAGAGAGGACAATGTCTGGGCCTCAGGATCTTGAGAGGTGACCATCATTTGAGTGGGCTACACAGACTCTGGAACCAATGGGATTAAGCCAACCAGTTTCGAGGCTGCGTGTCCCATGAGGTCCCAGACTATAGGCACCTCCCACATCAGCCCATTCTGGGTACCCTGAGGCAGAGGATGAAGATGGACCTTGGGCCACTGACCCAAGATTCTGTATGATAGGGCACTGTACTGCCACCTCCTCAAACATCACAATTACTCTTCTAAGTAAGAGGATCTGAGGGCCCTCTGCCCCTGGTATGGCCACCCTGCTCCACAGCCCCAGTGATCTCTACAGGAAAGTCCCCATATACCCCTAAGCTGTGGGGCTGGGTGGAGGGAGATCTGGCTGCCCAGGGAGGCTGAGTGAGGCAGCTGCAAGTTTCCACCACACGAGAGGAGGAGGAGGAACCGAGAGCGCAAATATGTACAGGACTGGGAAAGGCTATGGGTTATCGACCACAGTTTCACTGGGACTCGACCCAAGTGGAGGAGGGGGGGCAGGGGAGGCCGGCTGGAACTGGCCTTCACTGCCCAGAGGGCCAACCCTGGGCAGCAGGCTCCCCCTGCTGGATGCCCAGCCTACATGGTGGGAGAAGTGAGGTGGGAGGCAAGTTGCTTAAATTCCCCAACTCCCCTCCTCCCGGAGAAGGTGGGGGGGCAAGACAAGGCCAAGTTGAACATTAATATCACATACGGCTAACGGGCTTTTATTACAGACTTGGCACGGTGACTGGATGGACAGAGAATTGAAAAGGTAACAGCTGAGACCAGGCTCAAAGCTGGAGGGATACTCAGCCCCCAATAACACAAGTGGGGTGCAGCAATTCTTCACGTGGGCACACACACACGTTTACTAACAAAAGTCACAGCCTACAGCAGAACAAAAAGGGCAAGGCAGGTAAGGGCACCCACTCCTGTAGGTGGCCTCAGGTTAAGGTGCCTTCTGGCACTCAGGCTTCAGGGGCCATCAACACAGGAGGGCTGCCCTTGGACGAGCCCTGCTAATAACAGGGACTGAAGCACACGCCCATACAGTGGAAGGAAGCACAGTTTACAGAGTTGCAAGTTCAATGCCAACCAGTGCAAATAATAGTCATTCTCTGATCCTGGCTTAGTCACAGCAAACATTTACCCAGCCTGGCTCCTCTCTGTGGCCTGTAGGCTGCTTGCTCATCCAGGCTGTCTCTGGTCAGCAGGCTGGTGCTCACGGAAAGCAAATTCAGTTCAGCACAAGACTCAGCCAGGGGTTATTAAAGGGTCAAAGACAGTGAGGGTGGGAGATTGTGGGTTTAGAGACTGAGGCCAGGACAACCCATCACCTGGGGGTCTTGTTAAAATGCAGAATCAGATTCAGTGGGTCCGAGGTGATCCCAAGGGTCTGCGTCTCTAATAGGCTCCCGAGTGACACTGATGCTACTGGCCCATGGATCACACTGGGTAGCAAGCAGGGTCCAGACAGACCAGGCCTCAACCTTGGCTGCACAGAATTCCCCGGGGAGCTGTTAAAGTTCCTAATGCCCGGGCTGCACGCAGATCAGTTCAATCATCTCTGAGGCTGGGACCCAGGCATCTGGATTTTTAAAGCCCCCCAGGTAATTCCAGTGTGGGTGACAACCAGTGATCTAGAAATCACCCTCAGGGGAGGTGAGGAGTAGGGGAAGGGGATGTCTGAGCAGTCTGAAGAGCATAATCTCTATAATAATTTAATTTTATATTTGGAAAATGAAATATGTGCATTTTTCCATAAACAAACATAGACAGCAAAGCTTGATTAAAATCTTCCTGGCCTGTTGATGTGGGCACCAAAATCCTTTTTACAAAATTCCTGACTGACTGGGATTGAAAATGTCTAGTGACGGAACACTCCCTATTAGGCAGGTTAGACTGTTTGAAATCTCTCCCCATATTGAGATGAAACCTACTTCTCTGCAACTTCCCCCTCTGGGTCCCTTGGAGCTACAGGGAATATTAATCTCTTTCTACATTGCTGTGTTTCAAATAATGGAAGGCAGCAATCAGTAAGGGCAATGCTATAAAAATATCCTATCAGTAAATGAGTCAGTTCTTTCAGTTGCAAGCAACAGAAATTGATTCTAGCTAGTTTAAGCCAAAAAAAAAAAGAAGAATTTATAGAGATAGTGGGGTGTTGAGGCAGGAAGAGGAAATGCATAACACAGACCTGGGAAGGAGGGACCCAGGGCAGCTCAGGGAATTGCAACAGCAGCAGCCAGAGGCTGTTGCTTCTTCAATGTTATTAATGACCTGGCTACAGTGACTCCCAAGGCTCTGGGTCTCAGCATTTCAAATTCCATTTTCTTTTTTTAGAGACGGGGTCTCACTATATTGTCCAGGCTGATTCTTGATCTCCTGGATCCGAGTGATCCTCCTGCCTGAGCCTCTCAAAGTGCTGGTATTATAGATGTGAACCACCTACATGGCCAAATTTCAGATTATTGACAAGACAATCTGATTGGCTAGATTGGCTCAGATGCCTACACTGGGACCAACTGGCTTTGGCCAGTATGGCTCACATGGTAACAGACAGGTCTGCTAGTTCACCAGAAAGGAAGTTACACCAGATGCTACCCCAAGAGGGAGCTATTCCAACAAATCTTATGCAAAGTCAAGAAATTAATTAGGGGATTATTTCCCATTTGTGATCCTCTGACACTGTTACACTCCACTTGACCAGCCAACTGAGAGCCAGCTGAGTACAGACGTCTTGGAAGATGAGTTCTGAAGAGTCCTAACTCTAGGGGTGGGGAGGGAAATAGGTTGAGTTTAAAAGGGCCTAGCTCCCAGTCTCATACCCTCTCTCAGCACCTGGCCCCAGCTCCACCGTGGCAGATCCAGAGTCAAGGGGCAAGTCTCTCATAGAGCCAGTCTTCCTCTCCGTGGTGGGTCATGGGCCCCAAAGGCGAACCTCCTACTGAAAGGCCTCGCCGAAAGACGATGCGATCGTGCAGGCGGTTGGTTTGGCCTTGCCAGAACTCCATCACCTGTGGGTACAGGATGTAGCCACCCCTGTAAGGAGAAGGAGAGGCTTCAGCACTCTGTGGGTTTTTCCAGCCAGGATAGTCGCCCATCCCCACCCTCCTTCATCCCAGGGTCTCTTGAAGGAAGTTGCTGGGACGCATCTGCTGAGGATTGCAGGGAGGAATAGATCTGCAATTCCACAGACAGGGTGGCTTCAGGTACACATGGGGGTCCTGGTGTCCCTTTCCAGATGACCATCAAGTATCACTCACCAGTATTTTGGCTTAGGCACTTCTTGGTCTTGGTAGAGCTGCTCCAGTTCCTCATTTTTGTTTCTCAGATACTGTCCAGGGGAGGGAGATAGAGGAAGGGCCAGGCCCAGTCAATGATCAATTCAAAAAGGACTTACTGAGCATGTGCACTGGGCCAGGTGCTAGGGACACAGGTGAGCAGGAAGAGTGGCTTCTGTCCTCTAGGAAGACACAGTCAATTGGAGGGTCAGACAGGAGGCCTGTTTCCCCATTCCCCACCCTCACCTTCCCCAGGGAGATGGTCCTTTTCATAATTTTCACTTTGCTGAACAGAGAATGCCCTGGCATCCCCTGGGGACAGCCTCTGGGGATGAGCCAAGGCCCCCGACACCTGGAGGACTACAGAGGAGCCCCACTCACCTCCCGATCAGGGATCACAGAACTCTGCTGACTGACCACAGCCCCAATCTGGCTGCTCTTGGGGCGAGAGTGGAAGTAGCACTCAGCCTCCTCCTCGGGCAGCTTCTTCACAGGGCCTTCCACACGCACCTGCTCAGGGAAGGCCCCGGCTGAATGGTGCCCCCTGCCCTCCCAGCACAGGCCCTGTTCCTCTCTGTTCTTCTATCGACAGCTCCACCACTCCTGGCTCCAAATATAGGCAGGCTAATTGAGAGCTATTTGGGAGACAGAGTGCCCAGGTAGGATGCTTGCCCAGTTTGGAAACCTTACTAGGCTCATCCATAAACTCAGGCCCTGCAAACCCAGCCACCCAGGGCTGTCCGGGGAAAGCTCACTCACCTGACGGTTAAGGGGCTCCCAGTAGAAGACAAGGGAAGCAAAGGGATTAGAGTCCTGGAAATGAAAGAGAATCCATAGACAGCCATCAGGACAGGCAGAGAATGCCGCCAGCATGCAGGGGGAAGGCAGGAGATCTGCAGCATGTGGGCCCACAGCAGATGCATTCACTATAACAATCTCGTTCAAATCCCCAAAGGTAGGCCTACTGTCGCTGATGTGGAGACAGGCTCAGAGATGCTAAGTAACATGCTCAAGTTCACAGAGTAAGTGGTGGAGCTGGGTTTAAGCTGGTCTGACACCAAAGTGAGGCTTGGCCATTTCTCCCACCCTTAGATTTTCAAGTCCTGAAAAATGCATGTTTGGCTGGCATGGACTCAGGGAGGGCTACTCATTTTGGATTCATTCACTGAATGCAAAGTGCCAACCAGGAGAGGTGCCAGGGGTATAGATGTAGCCTCTACTTCCACAGAGCTTACTGTTTAGCAGAAGAGACAAACATCAGTCACATAATCACATAAATAAATGCACAGTTAAAAACCAAAAAAAGAGCAAAAAGGAAAGTTGCAAGTTATGATGACATCAAATAGCACCAGGGGCTGCTGACTCAGCATAAGAGTTGAGGAAGGCTTTTCCAAGGAGGTGACACGTGGGCTGAGGCCTGAAGGTGTCATTAGGTATCTATCAGATGGCTTCCAGGGGTAGTGCTGGTAAGAAAGAGAATCTGTTCATTCATGGCAAAGGCACAGGCAAGTGCACATGCCTCAAGGCAGGAGGGCACCTGCACAAAGACAGCAGGTGGCCTGGGGTGTGAAGTAGCAGGAGAAGGCCACTGAGGAGGCAAGGGCTGGGCCCTGCAGGCCCCAGGAAGGATTGCTGTGAACCCTCACCAGCTCTTTTCCTTTTCGACTCTCGAAGTTAGTGAAGAAGCGGAAACCATCCTTGCCAAAGCCCTTCAGCAGCAACATGCGGGCAGAGGGTTTTCCATCTCTAGGGGCAAACAGCAGAGCACTGTGGTCACAGCCCACTTCAGAGTCCTTGTAAGTCTCCCTTCCCTACAAGGGGTCTGAGCACCCCCTCCAGCTGTGTCTCTCTCATTCAGCTGTCAGTCTACCTATTCCCATGTGCTCCTTGGGATTTGTCCTGTAGGTACAAGTATAACACCACTGCCGAAGGCCCTGTTATAGACTGAATTGTGACCTCCCAAATCCATATGTTGAAGCCCTAACCTCCAATGTGACTGTATTTGGAGATAGGGCCCTTAGGGAGGTAATTACAGTTAAATGAGGTTGTAAAGGTGGAGCCCTAATCCAATAGGACTGGTGTCCTTGTAAGAAGCAGAAGAGACACCACAGCCCCTCTGCAAAGCCACTAGGAGAGACCTTACCAGAAATCAACCCCAATGGCACCTTGATCTCAGACTTCTAGCCCCCAGGAACTTCAAGAAAACAAACTCCTGGGGTTTTTTTGTTTGTTTTGAGGTAGAGTCTCACTCTGTTGCCCCAGGTAGAGTGCAGTGGTATCACTGTAGCTCACTGCAACCTCAAACTCCTGGGCACAAGTGATCCTCCTGACTCAGCCTCCGAAGCAGCTGGGACTACAGGTGCACACCAGGAAGCCCAGCTAATTTTTCTATTTTTAATAGAGACGGAGTCTCATTCTGTTGCTCAGGCTGGTCTTGAACTCCTGAGCTCAAGCAATCAATCCTCCCTCCTCAGCCTCCCAGAGTGCTAGGATTACAAGCATGAGCCACCTTGTTCAGCCAAACTCCTGTTGTTTAAGCTACCCAGTCTATAGTATTTCTTTATGGCAGCCCTAGCAAACTACTAATGCCATAAAGACAGGGACCAACAATAATGCAATCATCCGGCTTAGTGATCACAGAATGTGCTCTCATATCAGCTCATCTGCTCAGAGCTTGGGGGATACCCACAGGCACAGTACAAGAGCCCTGCCTTCAAATGAGCGGGGACAAGAAGAGTTGAATAGAAGCCAATATGAGAGTGTCTCAAAGGGCATATGATTATCAAATGAATGATACAGCCAAGCACTGTACTAGATTTCAAGAGGACAGAGCTTCATGAAGAGGTCCTAGGAGAAATAGCTGCTGAAGGGCACACAGGGCTTGGACAGATGGGAAGATGAGGGAGGCAAGGGTTGCGTGTGGCTATATCAAGGGCAGAGATGAACAAGGCACTGCATTGTATCACTGAAATGGAACTTAGTGGTCTGGTCTTTGGTTTACAGGTAAGGACACTGAGGGCCAGAGAGGACAAGTACCTTGCCTCAAGCCACACAGCATGTTAATAACAGAGCTGAAACCATAACACTGGCATCCATCAAGTTGAGAGCTTCCTAAGTTTGCTACTTCATCTGTACCCACCGACAGGAGTACTGTGGCTATACTCACCTGGTACAGGTGGCCAGACACATGGCATTGGCTTCCCCTATGTCAGGACACTGAACAGCTTCCTCGAACCAGACAGCAAACTGCTTCATTGGGTCCAGGGAGGTCAGATGAGCTTCCTCAAATGCCTGGGAATGGAGTTTTATTGCATATAATAAACACTTATTGCGCTATTATATACCTGGCACTTTTCAAATAGTAACTCAATGATGTCATAATAAAAAACAGTCCCTAGGAAGTAGATTCTGTGCCCCATTTTACAATTGAGGAAACAGGCATAAAAAGGTCAAATAACATGCCCAGTCCTAAAGCTAGTGACGGATGAATCAGGGTTTCATGTCATGGGTGTCAAACCTGTTTATCAGAATCAGCTGGGAAGCTTTAAAAAGAAAAAAAAAGAGGTTCTTGGGCTCCACTCCCATAATTTCTCATTCAGTAGGTCTGAGGTTTAATGATAAATGGCATTTTAAACAAGCATTTCTGAAAATGCTCACATGCAAGCCGATTTGGTAACCACGGCTCTGGACCCCAATTTCAAAACCATTCTCTTGGTGCCTATGCTAAGGAGGGAAAGGAAAAGAATTCCAAGTGATGAGCAGAAGGTACTGAAGGCAGAAGCTAAAAGCTTTCTCCTCCCCTCTTCTCTGAGCTATGCCCCCTTCCCCATATTCCACTTTTTAATTTATCAAACTTTTGGTAAGCTGTTTATCACTATTCTAAGCACTTTACAAATATCTAAGTCCATACATAACATCCCTATGAGGCAGGTGCTGGCACTTTACAGATGAGGAAACTGAGGCCCAGAGAGGTTAAGGCAGGCTCCAGAGTTCGTGCTCTTACGGCTAGGACAAGCTGCCTCTTGAACCCATCTGCATCCACGTTTCCCCAGAACCCCTTCCCCAGTGGTTGTCTTTTTGAATACCCCTTCTCCCATGGGGGTGGCCCCAGAAGCCCCGTGTGGTTTCTCCAACGCCCCTCGCCTCCATGACTCGGGCACCCCCCTTCCCCCGCCCCCTGCAGGAGGCCCTGTCTGGGCGGCGGCGCCAGCACCTCTCGGTCCCCGCGGTAACTCTTGCGCATGGGTCCCAGGTCCATGGCAGCACCGCGACCAAAAAGGCGGCGGAGGTAGCCTGGCCACTGGGCAGGTCGCCCGAACGTCGCGGTGACGCCCCGCAGTCCCCACGTCATGGGAGCCGCCGGCCACGTGACCTGGCGTTGCCTGGCGCTGGGTTCCGCTGGGTTCGGAACCAATTTCTCAGCCCAGGTGTCTACACCGCGGAAGGAAGGATTTGCCAGTCACCCAGCCAAGCTAACAGGTCCCAAGTCCTGGGAGCCAATGGGAGTCCAGGATCGGAGGAGGGAGACAGACGCGGAGAGGTCATTGGTTCGCGTTTACCCGGAGCGAGGCCAATTAGAGCGAGAACAGAGAAACCCAGCGGCCAATGGGCAGCATCTCCGGGGGCGGGAGCAGAGAGACAAGGAAATGCGGTCACCGCCGTTAACACGCACGTGGAGCTTGGTTAAAGGTATAGGGACTGCTGCAGCTCAGGCGGGGCCGGGCGGATGATCCCCTGAGGGCTTCAGGGGAGTGGTCTGTATTAAGTGGCTGGCCCACAGGAGGTGCCTGAAGGCGAGCTTAGTGCAGCAAGTACCCCCTGGGAGGGGAAGCCAGTGGACTGGGAAAGGAAAAATGGAAAATGAAATTAGCAGCCAGACTCCGAGGCAAAATTATGGTGACACATAGAGAAAGGGGCGATCCGGTTGGGAGACGAAATTGGGGCTTGAGAGTGGGAGAGGTTGAAGTGACTTGTCTACCATGCGAGATAGGTGCTGTGTAGTTTCGGGTAGGGAGTGGTACTCTGGGGAGTGGGGAGGTGCAGGGGGTCAGGAATTACTGGAGTGAGGAGGAGGATGGCTGAATAGGAAGAAGGAAATTGGATCAAGTCATCCCAGACCAGAGTGGGTCTTCCTCTTCTAGCTCTGAACCCCCTCCCTCCAGCCTCATTTCTTTATATGGGGGTCAGAGCATACTGCTCCCTTTGTTCACAGTGCACTGGAGTTCACACTAACCAGACCGATGGTAGATGGAAAGGATGCTCTCTCCCAGGCCTCCCCATCTCTGCCGACTTTCCCCTTTTTCACATTTTGCCCATCCTAGGTAGTAGGCGTTTAGCCCCTGGATCAATGCCAGTAATAGCCAGCTGAGGGTACAGGGCAGCAGGTGGCTGTGCAAAAACCACTTCCATGCTGTGGATGCAGGGCTGAGAAATGGGAAACCTGCCAGTGCCCTACCCAGCTTTGACCTGGCTGGGGCAGCCTTGGGTTGAGGCCTCTCTATAGCCCTGGTTTCCACCAACATCAGGAAGGGGAGCTACGGAGCCATCTAGGCAGACACCCAGGACTGTGCCAGGTAAGGGGAACTTCTTGGCCTGCCCAGGTGTCTGCATTACAGCTGAGCTTCATAAAGCCTGACATGAGATACCTATCATCCTTTATCATGTGTTTGTTGCTTGAACCATTTAGAATCTGGAAGACAGATTTGCTGCAAAGAAATAATACGTCTCAAGGCTTAACAATATTGGCCCATGGATTCTCCACTGGTTGGAATTTTTTGTGCCGCCATTGTTTTCCTCCATCAGCATAATTGAGGGAGAGTTGACTGGGCTTTCTTGTTGAGGTTGTCCTTCCACATATGAACATTGCTGTCCTGTCCTCCCAAGCCCCTGTAGTTGAACGTGTATAAGCAGTAATTAGTGCCCTTGAGTTGAAGGGCACTAATTGTTCATGGGGCCACACATTTTTAGCACTCCTGGACTGCTCCTATCCTGGTCCTGGATTCTAGGGCACCAAGACTAAAATCATTTAAGTAGTTTGCTTAAAAGCCAAGAACTCAGTATAGTGGGGTAGATACGTATTCGTGTATTCATTCAGTAAACATTCGTGGGGTTTTTTTTGTTTGTTTGTTTTCTTGAGACAGAGTTTCCCTCTGTTGCCTGGGCTAGAGTGCTGTGGCATCAGCCTAGCTCACAGCAACCTCAAACTCCTGGGCTCAAGGGATCCTCCTGCCTCAGCCTCCTGAGTAGCTCAGACTACAGGTGTGCACCACTACGCCCAGCTAAATTTTTTCTATTTTTAGTCGGGATGGGGTCTCGCTCTTGCTCTGGCTGGTCTTGAACTCCTGAGCTCAAGTGATCCTCCTGCCTTGGCCTCCCAGAGTGCTAGGATTACAAGCATGAGCCACCACGCCCAGCCAGTAAACATTTGTTAATGACTTCTTTGGACCAGGCACTGAACTAGGTCTGAGAGTACTAAAATGAGGATGACTACGTGATTCCTGCCTACAAGGGGCTTGTAGTCTACAGGGGGAGGCAGATCTGTTGGCTAAAGAGTTTCAGGTACTTTAACAGATGTTTCTATAAGGTAAAGAGCAAAAAGAAGGGGGGGGGTCAAATAGTCTGGAAAAGCTTTGTAAAGAGAGTGGACATTTGATTTGTCTTAGTGAGTATTTGCCCGACAAATAAAGGACAGGCATTCCAGGAAGAGGGAACATTGTGAGTAAAGGCACGGTGTCCTTGGGGAGCTTGGAGTAGTGCAACATTGCTGGAGCGAAGGTAGTGAGGAAACAAGCTGGACAAGCAGCCAGGGGCTGGATGCTCCTTGCCAAAGAGTCATTGTGCAGGTGGTGAAAGTGAGGCTTTTAGACACAACGGTTCTAATTTATCCTGTGATATTATTGAACCAGGGGCTGGGCACCGTGGTTCATGCCTGTAATCCCAGCACTTTGGGAGCTGAGGCGGGAGGATCACTTGAAGTCACAAATTCGAGAGAGCCAGGGCAACATAGCAAGACCCTGTCTCTAAAAAAAAAATATATATATATATATATATACATATATATATATAATTTAGCCAGAGTGTCTAGTTCTTGTTTTTTCTTTAAGACCAAATGGGGAGGGAAAAAAAAGTGCTAGATTCTGACAGCCTCTCCTTTCCTTGGTGATTAGCAAAAAGTTTGCAACTGATTGCTTTTTTATATTTTTCCCTTTGTCTTGAAGATAATAAGTAGGCTTGTGTTGTGCTTTTCTGCTTAGCGGGATTTGGTGTCTAGATCACAAAGCAGCCCCGCAGCGCATAGCCAGAGGGGGACTGAGCCTGCTGGCTGCTGCTGCTACTGATGCACCTGCCAGCAGGAGCTTTCTGAGTGGGAGAAATGAATTTTTTACTGTTTCTGTTTTTTCTTAAACACTTTGCCACCCTCCCCCCCGCAACTTTGTAAAATTATTAATCTTTTCTTGACAAAATCTTAAGTGAATAGAAAATATGTTGCAAAATTTTATTGTACAGAGAGGCGTGCTGGTTTCTCAGTACGAAACAAAAAAGTCTTCCTGTGCAACTGGGAACTATTCCTTGCCTGTTTTCTTCTAATGCTTTTGCC